>NC_082669.1:24846905-29846905 GCF_025265405.1 Mesoplodon densirostris
TCTGAAAATGTAAGCAAATACCTATATCTCTCATATTTTTCCCCCTTCTTTCATGTAAGAACACAGAAGAAATAAAGTTTTCTTAACACTTGCCTTTTCTGCTTAATAATTGTATCTATTGGGATAGGCTAGGGTCTGCCTATATTAAACCAGCACTGAAATCTCAGTGGTTTGAAACAAACAAACAAACAAAATCCACTCTTGTTTCTACATTCCCTCATTTCCCTGATTACTGTTTGAATCTGCCCTTTGGAACTCAGGGAAGGTCTAGGAGGCTGAAGCCTTTTTTCCTGCAGACAAGAAACGGGGACACAGAAAGGCTTTTGTGCCCAGGAGGACCCTGCAGCACCCTGCTCAGTTTTATGACCACAAAGCGCCGCTTTGGGGTTCTCAGAGTTTTTAGTGAATATCTGGGTAGATGGCCCAAGGTCTGATAAACCAGTTAGAGGTTTAAAGAGGAGGGAGTCTATATTGTCCTAAATGTTATAACTCACTAGCTCTGAGTCTCAATCACCGATTGTTGTGGTTTTACAAGATGTCTACAATTCTTTGCCAATCTCCCTCTCAGAAGGTGGAGCTCAGTTCCTCTCTGCACGGGCATGAGTGGGACTTAGAGATTTACTTCTAGCAAATGGAATGTGCAGACGTGACAGTAGGTGACTTCTGAAACTAGTCATAAAAGGCATCATGGCTCCCTCTTGCTGCCCTGAATCACCCACCCTGGGGGAAGTCAGCTGCCACTGCATGCGGTGGCCCTACAGAGGGGTCTCTGTGGTGTGGAGCTGAGGCCTCCTACCAACAGCTGTGTGCCTAAGCCAGATTCTGGATCCTGCAACATAGTCAATGTTTATTGTTTTAAGCCACTAAGTTGTGGAGTAATTTTTACTCAGCAATAACTAACTTTACCCCAGTGAAGAAGTATTTTTCAGGAGGAAAAAAAAGAAAGACAGTGGGTCTGCCTGGATGGGGGTCAGGATTGGGTCTGAGAGGAGAAGGCCGTGGAGAGGTGGCCCTTCACTGGTAGAACCACTCAAGGATGCCACCATGGCCGAGCCAGTTTCTAAGTCAGGCTTTCTCAGTTCCTTCAACTGCATTTTCTTCATAACCCATAGATGATCAGATTCTCAGTCCTGGTGGATGGATGGTAATGACAATACCTCTCATTCACTAAGCAATGACTCCATGCTCAGCATGGTTCTGAGCACATTATGTGTATGAAGTCACTTACTCTTCACCCCAACCCTCTGAAGTAGATTTGCAGGTGTGGAAATGCAGTTACAGAGGCTTCCCTGGTGGCGCAGTGGCTAAGACTCCTCGTTCCCAATGCAGGGGGCCTGGGTTTGATCCCTGGCCTGGGAGCTAGATCCCACATGCATGCCACCACTAAGAGTTTGCATGTTTCAACTAAGGAGTCTGCATGCCACAACTAAGGAGCCTGCGAGCCACAACTAAGGAGCCCACATGCTGCAACGAAGACCCAACACAACCAATGCATAAATTAAATAAATATGTTAAAAATAAGTAAAATAAAGAACAAGTTAAAAAAAAGAAAGAAACTGAGTTACAGAAAAGTCAAGTCATTTCTTCCACATCACAGACCCAGGATGGGTAGGTTCCAAGTCCGGGTAGACAGGCAGCAGGGACCATGCTCAACCATAGTTCTGTGCAGCAAATGAGACTAATCTGTCTATAAGAAGAACAGCAATTTAGTAATTAGTGATGATCATGATGGGAGCCCTGTTTCCAATGATCCAAATACTTCTCCTGCAATTTAGGGCACCCCTCTTTGCAGGAACAAGATACTAGATGTTCACAAAAGAGCATGGAAGCTCGGGGTGGGGGGGGGGTGGAATCACTCTGGGGATGTGGAATCACAAAAGAGCATGGAATCACAAAAGAGCATGGAAGCGCTGAGCAGTGGTGGAATCACTCCTCCCTACACAGGAGATCACCTTTCCAGGGCCATCCCTGTCCTCAAAATTAAGGGTCTTTCCCCCTGGGACTGAGCTTCTGTTCATGTGGATCATCCTTTTATGCTGTGACCACCTGCTCTCCCTGAGTGTCTGGGAGTAACAGCCTGTACCCACCAAGTGAAGGTTAGACCAACTCTTGAAGTTCAGAGGTCAGATCTGAGATCTGAATTTGAACACATGGAGCCTTGAAGAGGTGAGACAGGGTGAGATTATTCAGAAGCTTAAATGCCAGCCTGACAAGTTCAGCCTTTATTCTATAGGCAACTACTTTCCCCACAAGAATCTTTCACATTTCTCAAAATGTGAAGGCTCTCAGTCAAACTGTGTAAGTGGCCTATGAGGGGGTAATCAAGACACAATTTAGAGAGGAGGAATTTGCTTTTTTTTTTTTTTGGAATTTGCTTTTTTTCTGAAGAAGTGCTTGAGTTCACACGCAGCACTCTGGGAATACTTGGTTTGTAGGCTGGGGACAGGGGAATTCAGAAGGTGTACTCTTGAGGGGAAATAAAAGGATGTGAGGATAAGGGAAGAGAAAAAAAAGGAACTAAACTTCAGACATAAACAAAGACTCAAACCTAAGGTTAGCTTGATATATAGATGTCAAAAGAGGCTGGGCTGACATCTGCAACCTAACCTCAACTCTGAACTTCATCTCCACCTACAGATCCAACAACCTTCTCTAAGCTAGTATGTCCGAAAGAGAATCCTTGACTTTTTTCTCCTTCTGTCTGATCTTCTCTTCCTTCAGGCTTCCCTCTTTCAGTAAACGCTAGCATTATTCATCTAGTACGTCCCCCGCTCTTGAAGTTATCCTTGTCTCCTCTCCTACCACATGTCCAGTCTTTCAGCAAAGCCTGTTGGCTTCACCTTCAAAGTACAGCATGAACCTAACCTTGCCTGTCTCCCCTCCACCACTCCTATCCTGGTCCTTCACTGGCTTACTGTGATTAACTCATAACCGGCTTCCTGGTTTCTACTGTTACCCCTATAGTCCATTCTCAGTCGGAGTGACTCTTTTGAAACAAAGGTCAGATTATGCCCCCTCTGCTCAAAACCCCCCTGTGGTGTCCACACCTTATCAGAATGAAATGTAAGCTGCTATTTTTTAAAGTAAATTTATTTATCTATTTATGGCTGCTTTGAGTCTTAGTTGCTGCATGCGGGCTTTCTCTAGCTGCGGTGAGCAAGGACTACTCTTCCTTGCGGTGCGCAGGCTTCTCATTGCGGTGGCTTCTCTTGTTGTGGAGCAAGGGCTCTAGGCATACGGGCTTCAGTAGTTGTGGCTCGTGGGCTCTAGAGCACAGGCTCAGTAGTTGTGGCGCACAGGCTTAGTTGCTCTGCGGCATGTGGGATCTTCCTGGACCAGGGCTCGAACCTGTGTCCCCTGCATTGGCAGGTGGATTCTTAACCTCTGCGCCACTAGGGAAGTCCTAAGCTGCTATTTTTGACCCACAAGGCCATACCTAAGTCTGTCCATCAGCCACCTACGCTCTCAACCACTTTCCCTTTGCTCCCTGTGCCCCAGATTTTGTGTCCTTTTTGTTCCTCACACATGCCAAACCTGCTCCATCCTGGGCTTTGTGACATGCACTGCTCCCTCTGCTTGGAAGGCTACCCAGAAGTCTGCCCTAAGACCTCCAAGAGAGGTCCTCCCGACTCCTGGGACCTCAGTTCCCTTCCATGGTTCACAAGCCCTTTGCCTACTGTCATCCCCCTGGATGTATTACAAACAGACTGTTTATTGGTCTGTGAGCCTTCCTGCCCCTAGCTGGCTAGCCTCTTGAGAGCCAGGATTTTGCCTGTCATCTCCCTGTTGTTGCCCGTGGACCTTGACTAGTAACTGACACATAGAAGGCAACTTAATGAACCTTGTTTGAATGAATGACTGAATGTCATCGTTTTGCACTGTGAAGCATAATGAATGTGAAATGATGCAAGAGAATGAAGACTCACAATAGGTCAGCTTACTAGCTATTCTCTTAATTCCCTGATCGATGTCGGACAATGAAAATCTCTGGCTGATCAGTTGAAGCTACTGAATGTCCTTCCTCTCAAGTCTTGTCCTAATCAACTCATTAAACTAGGGGAGGCACGTTGTACACCTAACTGAATGGGTGCAAACCAGACATGAAAGGACACAAATGTATAGCATGTGTGTTGCAGTTAATGCAGAAAAGGGTAATGTTAAGTAAAGACAAGGGAACAATGACACATTCTCTGCACTGGCAGATCTATACACAATTACAGGGCATGAGGAATTTCATTTCTGGCAAAAGAGAGATCAGAACAAAATGGAGAGGGCATGACTGGCACTCTTTAATTCTATGCCTTTATGTTTTACCTCCCAACTGTGACCTAAGGTTATAAATCAAGATAATAAAAGCTGATGAAGGCATCGCCCTAATTTTCCCCACAGGGGAGGTAAAGGAAGATGGAAGAAAGCACGAAAACAAAACCTCTCTGGCAGAAACTCCTCATTACTTTTCATTTTATTTCCTGTCATTCAAAGACAACTGCAGTTTTTACTTGTCTGAGAGGTTACAGAGGAGATGGAGCCTGGGATCAGATCATAATGATGGAAGCCACAAAGAGAATGTATCTTTTAGAAAGAGGTGTTCAGAAGGGTTCTCAATGATGCTGCAAATCTTGTGCACGGGACCATTGTGCTTAAAACACAACTATCTGGGACTTCCCTGGTGATCCTGTGGATAAGACCCTGTGCTCCCAATGCAGGGGGTCCAGGTTTGATCCCTGGTCGGGGAACTAGATCCCACATGCATGCCACAACTAAGAAGTCTGCATGCTGCAACTAAAGATCCTGCATGCAGCAACTGAGACCCAGAGCAGTATAAATATATTTTTTTAAAAATTGAAATTAAAAAGCACAACAATCTGGGGTTCACACCCGGCTCTTAGACAGGAATGAACATTCCTAACAACTTTACTTTTGGAGGTTTAGATGGAGGGGTCAGAAATTAAACCAAAGTTGGAGGGAATTAATCTCCAGCTTAGCAGATTCCTTGCTAAATATCTACCTTCTGAGGTTCTACCGTCAAAAGGGAAGGCATTCTGGAGACTTAGCTTTTCCCCCTTTCTTATTAAAATGATAGAGATATTTTAAAAAATAATAGTAAGATATTCTCTACAACAGATAACAATAGGTCTTTATATCCAGAGATCTCCGGAGTGTGCTTATAAGTCACTTTTATCTGTCATGAGAAATAGGAGGCAGATGCGTAATACAGGTGATCTCTTCGATGCCTTCAAAATAGAAAATTTGGGACTTCCCTGGTGGTCCAGTGGTTAGGTCTCCACACTTCCACTGCAGCGGGCAGAGGTTCGATCCCTGGTCAGGGAAATAAGATCTCGCATGCTGCTGTGTGGCCAAAAAAAAAAAAAAAAAAAAAGGAAATTTTAAGCTTCTCTGAAGTCAGAGAGTCACTCCATAAAATTAACAAGCAAATAATTTCTATCTGCAAAATTTCTCCAGAGCTTCCAATGAAGAGTAAAATCCACACCAGAGTTCTCCTTCCTTGTCCTGCCTTTGCCTCCCTGGGTGGAGGTCATAGTAAAGATGAAGTAAGAGGAGAACAGGCAAATTAAGAAGCCAGGGCTTGAATAATGCACAAGCTGGAGCGTCCACTTTGGAGCAAACAGGAGCTAGCTGTGGCTTGTGGGTCTCCTTCTGCTTCAAGAGCAGGAACCAGGGATCCCTCTCTCATTCATGGCCAGCAGGCTGCTGATGCTTTGAGAAGCAGACCACGGGGTAGGGCGTGAACTCAGTCCTGGCTCTTCCCTTGCTTGTTAGTTCAGTGATCACGAGCCTCAGTTTCCTTGTCTGTCAGTTACATAAATTGTTTGATTAAATAATGCATAAATGTACCTACTGCATAGCAGGTGCTCCATAAATGCCTGTTTTCTTATCTCCTTATTACCTTTACTAAAACACAGGATGAAGGGTGCTGTGGACTTGGCGTGGTGAATTCACCCTCAAAAGATCATAAAGCACATTACTAGTTGTACCATAAAAAGATTCTAATAGGGAGATTAAAGGAGGAGACACCAGCTAGAGAAATCAAAGAAGGCTTCAGGGAAGTAGTTTTCCAGAAAGCAGCTCGGGGCCCCTGTGCCTGGTCTCTCATTCACATTCTCTTGCCTCCCAAACTCCAAGTTCAGCTTTCTTTCTTTCTTTTTTTTTTTTGCGGTACGCGGGCCTCTCACTGTTGTGGCCTCTCCCGTTGCGGAGCACAGGCTCCGGACATGCAGGCTCAGCGGCCATGGCTCACGGGCCCAGCCGCTCCGCGGCATGTGGGATCTTCCTGGACCGGGGCACAAACCCGTGTCCCCTGCATCGGCAGGCGGACTCTCAACCACTGCGCCACGAGGGAAGCCCTCAGCTTTCATCTTAATTCTATTTCTCAAGACCTGTGAGGAAGATAAAGAAATAGAGAATAACCTTGCCTTGCCAAGAAACTGCTGTTCAGTATTAGATGTGGTAGCAAGTAAAGGGGAAAAAAAATAAAAAGAGAGAAAACAAGTGCCTGGCTGATAAAAAAAATGAAACTTTGCCATTTGCAACGGCGTGGATGGAGTTGGAGGGTATTAGGCTTGGTGAAATAAGTCAGACAGAGAAAGACAAATACTTTCTCATATCACTTATATGTGGAATCTAAAAAGTAAAACAAACTAGTGAATATAGCAAAAAAGAAACAGACTCACAGATATAGAGAACAAACTAGTGATTACCAGTGGGGAGAGGGAAGGGGGAGGGGCAAGAGAAGGGTAGGGGATTAAGAGATACAAACTACTAGGTATAAGATAAATAAGCTACAGTACAGGGAATATAGCCAATATTTTATAATAACTATAAATGGAGTATAACCTCTCAAAATTGTGAATCACTATGTCTTACACTTGAAACTTATATAATATTGTAGATCAACTGTATTTCAGTTTAAAAAAACCTGCCTGGCTGAACAATGTTAAATTATTTACTACACTGTGCTCACTCAGTGGGAGTCTGTATGAAACATCGTGCTATTTTTAAGCCTAAAGTAATTTAGTGATTAACATAAACCCTTAGAAATTCTCCCTACCCAATATCAAGAAAATAACCCAACTTTCTAAATAAATCTCTATACTGAGAATTAAATGTGCATTAAATTAAAAGCCATGGAGAAGCCTGTCTCTGGCACTAGGGCCTACCACCCTCTTTTCCCCTAATATTGAATATATCCCAAATCTAGTTCTCGAATCTCTGGTCCTCTCACCAAAGCATCCTAACCTAAGATCTGCTCTACGTTCGCGGCCCCATGTTCAGACCAATCACCCTCCTGATCTGGGTCAGCTTTTCCAATTGCTTTTTAGACTTGGGCAGCAAACCACACTCAATGTCTGCCATTGAGAATCTCTTCCTAACATTGGTGTTTCTTCCTGGATGCCACATCTGCCCTCTTGCATAACACCAGAATCTTGACTCCTTTATCATTTATGGTAGAAAGGGAGACACTGCTAGTTTCCATCCACTTGGGAAATTCTCTCTCCCCTAAATCCCCTTTGCTCTGGCCATTTCTAGGTCACACCACTGGGCACCCCCAGAAAAAAGCCATGGCCCAAACTCCCCTCTACTTTTCGGTACTCATGCCTACTTTTCAGTACTCAGTGTAAATAAATCTTAGAGACCTCATTTTTCCAGTGGCTGTATATTACATTCATTGATTTTGATGTCTTTTTCAAAAATTTTATTTTTAGAATTCTAAAATATACACTCTTGGAAATAAAAAGGCAAAGGTATTTGGGTATGTTCCAGTAAAATATTCCCCACTATAAATTTTTGGAAGACTGAGTACTTTTCCATAAGTATCTTCTTTTCAAAGCTCCTTTTGGTTTCCTAGGATTATTCTTACATTGAGAAAAGGCATCAGTCCCTTTCTGTCATAATTGGTAAAGATCTAATATTTAGGGTTTTTGTAAATCTCAGAGATTATGTAGACTTTTCATTGTTTTCCATTTAAACTTTTTACTTTTTTTGCCCTGTCTAGTTGTGAAATGAACTAATGTTATATGAGACTATGCCCTTAAATGCTGTCAGCATTGGTCTGAATTCCAGAAAATGAACACTTAAAACTCAGTAACTCTTAGTAGTAGATGGGAAATAATTTTTTTAAAAAACACAGAGTCATTAAGAGAGATATATATAGGCAAGAAATCCCAATCTAACCCCCAACCAAGTTTTTCTCTTTTTAACATCTTTTTAAAATATTTATTTACTTATTTGGTTGCGCTGGGTCTTAGTTGCAACAGGTGGGCCCCTTAATTGCAGCTTGAGGGCTCCTTAGTTGTGGCACATGGGCTCCTTAGTTGTGGCATGCATGTGGGATCTAGTTACCTGACCAGGGATTGAACCCAGCCCCCCTGCTTTGGGAAGGCAGAGTCTTAAGCACTGCGCCACCAGGGAAGTCCCTTTTTAACATTTTAAAATACATAGACAACTGATTGTAAAAGAATTCACTTGCTTTCATCAGTTGTGTTGGCTGGGAATCATTTTCATTGTAAGTCAAGAAGAAGAGAACATTAAACGCTGAATAAAAAGTAAATGTTACTTTTCTTGCATCAAAGTCAGGAGTATTTTGAGGGGCAGGGGGCAGCTAGAGCATTGATACTTCAGTGATTTGGGAGAAGGGAAGCCTTAGAGCTATTCTGAACATCAAAGAAGTTATTCCTAATAAACTTTACTTTGTATTAACCCACATTTAACAAGACTGGAGCTACTGAAGAATGACACTGTAAGAAGATGCTGAAATTCGATTTTGATCAGCTACATGCTTTCACGACTCAACTAAGAATATCTGTAGAATTAAATACTCATGCACGTAATTGATATTCCTAACAATTTACTCTCAAGGACACATTTCTGTTGATAAGAAACCTTCTCCCCCCCACCGAAAGAAAGTGGAATTGACCCATGAATTATGAAGAGGCTGTCTCCATGTTCAGCTCTTTGATAGTATCTGATGGGACCACTGCTCTGAAGCACCTCCTAATGCATTGGCTCCTGAATTAATAATAGGTTTCCAACCTCAACGCACTTGCGCCCACGTTCAACCTTTCATTGGACAGCAGACTGAGTCGAGATTTGATATATGACTAACACAGCTCCCCTTTTCTTTATTCCTTTATTTTTAAAAAAATATCACCCAAAGATGCAACATGAATGTATAATGAAATGAATGCTTACAGTACTTTAGCATGACAAGAAACGCTTTTATTCTCCCCTGGAATCTTACCTTGAATTTACTTTAATGTTAACTAGGCTGATACAACCCGTTCACTGAACCATGTCGTTTTCGGTTTCCTCTCCTGCTTCAGAATTCGTTTGCTCTTGAAAATTACCCAGATGCAATTTGAGAGAGAAAAGCTGATTCTTTTGTCATTTAGAAGGGAAGAAAAGTATTGGCTAAAAACAGAACTGGCTTTTAGAGCCTGAGCATCGAATACAGTCATTAGGTAGTTCTCAGCCAAACCTGGAATAGTCCTGGAAAAGAACCCTGTGAATCACCTTTGGCATGAAAAGAATGTAGGAATGCTTCCATCCACCTTGAGATTCCGACTCAGGAAGCCCAGAATGCAGCTCAGGCATCCAACTGAGGGATTTTTATTAAAAACAGACATATTGGCTACTTCCAGAAGAAAAATTTGTTCTCCTCTCAAAAGAAAGAATGACATTCTGGAACAAGGAAATATTGTTTATGGAATGTTTTGGATCATGGTCCTCTGCTTATACAACTATTACTGTCCAAATTAAAATTCACCTGTAATGTGGGATATAGTGTCCTAGCCAACTTTATCTATTTATCTTTAACCTCCCTCTATCTTTAAATCAACAAATACATCTATTTAGTTTTATATTTAGATTTCCCCTATTCTGTAGGTTTGGCAATACAGATACTGTAACTGGACCCTATGCCATTTTCCCTTCTGTTCTACTTTATAGTTCCTACATTTAAAATACTGTTGGTTTCATGTTAATGATCTGGAATGTGGTTTTTTTCTACTTTAATCAAGCCCCTGAACCTTCTATTACTCTATGACTTACTGGAAAAGTTTTATAGAAAGGAAAATTTAGGGAAAAAAAGAGGGAGTATCGCCACTCTGTGCTGAGGGCTCATCTGCCATCACCTCCCCGTTTATCCCAGGAAATTAGAGAAACAGCAGATCACCCCTCATGGTAGTAAATGTCCATTGTCTTCAGGGGTTTTCTGTTTCAGTCCTGGGTATGATATTACAGCAAAGTTGTGAACTTAAGCAGCTGCCTAGAAGTAGCTTGGATGAGTGAGAGTCCCAGGCCACCGGAACCTGCAGGGTAAATGTCTCCCAGGCTGCTTCAACCTTGACTGCAAAGAAGGCTGAAAAAGAAAATTCATTTCTCAGGAACACTGGCTCTCCCTCTTTCTATTAAATGTCTTTGCACTGTGGAAAATGATACGAAAAATGTAAGAAAGTCTGGAGCTCTGAGGCCTTAAAATATTTCCCTTTGATGCTCAGTATAAGTTACCTAAAGGCCATATGTATTTTAGACTTAGATTTCTGAAAACGAGTGATCACCAGTGTGCTATGCATGGTCGACCCTATGAAGAGAAGAGCTTGATTTCCTTACTGTCATTTTATTTTACATTTCTGTTTCTCTTTACTAAAAGTTTACTTGGATCTCACCATGATGACTCTTACACATCTGATTGTGAAATTAATAAGGACCAAGTTCAGATTAATATTTTGAAACATCAGTCAAATAATGCAGACTCCATTCTCGAAAGCCTGTTACCCTCGATGGGATTCCTCAGCGTGAGCTCCACCCTGTAAAGTGACTCTGTGGGAACTCCCCTCCCTTCCTGTTTCTCCCAGTGCGTGTTTGCTCTGGATGCTCTGCCGGTTTTGTTTTTCCACAGGTCTCCTTGAGGCTTTGCTCATAGTTTTGCTCCTTTTGGATCTACTTTCTCTTACATCCATGTATCTAAATTAGAAATGTAAAATTCCTCATGAAAATAATGCCCATGAGAGAGAGAGAAAAAAATCTTTAATGAGAACTTTTGGAAAATACGGAAAAATCCAGAATCAGTTAGTGCAAGTTATTTTTCTTTGCTTTTGTTCTGATTTTTAATTTAACTATGTTGATGTTTTATGTACCACTGTAAGCCACCTTAAATAAATTTTGGGATGAGGTAAGGAGAATATATATACAGTATATAATTGTAAGAGCAAAGATTTACATAGTACTTGATACATGCCAGTCACTGACCTAAGAGTTTTCTACATATTAACTCATCTACCTGGCTACTGCTTCATGGACTAGGTGCAATTATTACAGGGTTTCTACAGATTAGGCAGTAGAGACGTAGAGCATTCAGTACCATGTGCACATCATACAGCTAGTAACTGGCAGAGCCAGGATTTGGACCTGAGCCATGTAGCTATGGCACTGACATCCTGACCACTAAGCCACACCCCCAATTTACAAATATAATACTCAGTTAATAGCGGAACTCAGACATGGAGATTTGGGGGCTTTTTGACTAATTGTCAAGAACTTTGATATAGTTTTAGTAAAATAAATTGTCAAAATCTCAGCAGGCTGTTTTGGTAGAGATGAACAAGCTAATTCTAAAAGGACTTTGGAAAAGAGTAAGACAAATATCATATGATATCACTTATATGTGGAATCTCTCAAAATGATACAAATGAACATATTTGCAAAACAGAAACAGGCTCATAGACATAGAAAACAAACATGGTTACCAAAGGGGAAAGGCGGGGAGGGATAAATTAGCAGGTTGGGATTAGCAGGTACAAACTACTGTATATAAAACAGATAAACAACAATGTCACACAGTATAGCACAGGGAACTATATGCAATATCCTGTAATAAACCATAGTGGAAAAGAATATGACATTTATATATATATATATATATATATATATATATATATATATATATATATGACTGAATCATTTTGCTGTATACCACAATATTATAAGTTAACTATATGTCAATAAAAATAAATAAAATATAATGACTCTGGAAATGTAAAGGACCTAGAATATCTAAAGCATCCTTGAAAAAGAACAGAACTGGAGGACTTAGACTCCTTGACATCATGAATTACTATGAAGCTACAGTAATCAAGACAGTATAGATTTAGCCAATTTTACTGTAGTCAAATTTATCAATTTTTTATAGCTTGTGCTATAATGCATATAATATAAAAATATGTCCTGTCCAAGAATTCTTTGCCTAGCTCAAAGTTGCAAAGATTTTCTATGATGCTTTCTTTTGGAAGTCTTACACTTGAGCTTTTATGTTTAAATAACATGACTATCCTACTCCTTGACTTTACAAGTTTAGTCCTTATTGATTGACTGCCTAATGATTGAATATTACAATTTAGACCTTCTAGCCCTCGAACCCTTCCCCACTACCCCACACTCTCTCCCGCTCCTTCCACGTTTCAATACAGTTTCATACAATATTTGGTTGAATCTATACTAATTATTTTTCTTTCACTGTTACATTTCTTTTCTTATATATGTTTTTGTTTTCCTGGATTTAATCATTATCTTGTTTTTTCATCTGCTTAATTTTCTGTATACTATTGTTAAATCTTGCCAAAGCCCCAAAGCTTTAAAAGCTCTAGAATTCCTCAATACATTCACCAGTCACCAGTTAGGAAATCTACCAGCTCCTGGTTTCTTTTCCGACACACTCCCAGGACCTTTTGTTCACCGCCTGTCAGATCTGTCTTTTTCTCTCTCAGCACTGATGGCAGCCTGGCTCTCCTCTTCAACCTCTTCCTGAAATTGCTCTCGCTCTATCACCTTGAATCCTCTCTCTTTTGCATCACATGACGTATCACTTTGTACTAACTCATTTTCGGAAGCATTAGCTCAGTTTCTGAGAAAGAATACAAGGAAGCAAACTGAGACTTCACAGGTCTAAAATTCTGTGTTCCACCCTCACACTCGATTGACAACATGGTTGAGGTAGAACTAGAAGGTGGTAATAATGTTCCGGAGACGGGAAGGCTTCCAGCATTGCTGTCGTGAAGCACAACAGGATTCTGATCGCTGTTCCTTTATGTAAGCTTATCTTGTTTGTTTGTTTCCAGGAAACTTCATAATCTTCTCTTTACCTCTTGTGTTCTGAAATTTCACAGTAATGTGCCTTAGTGTGGGCTATTTTGAAGGGGCCCTTGTGATCTAAAAAACTACGTCCTCCCATTCTGGAAAACTATTTCATTGTCTCTTTGTGAATATGTTCCCATGCACTTTCTCTCTTTTCTATTTTCAGATCTACTAACCATTCAACGCACACCTTCACAGTTGATCCTCTATCTTATTTATTTTCTGTTTTCTATTTCTTTGTCTTCTATGAAATATACTGGACTTTATATTCCAGAGTTGTTGTGGGTTTTTTTTGGAATCATATTTTGATTTTCTAAGACATGTTTTTATTCTGTGATTTTTTTTCCTTTTTTTAAACTTTATTAAGAATTGTAAAGCAACACATGAGAATAAGTGTATAAATAATAAATGTTCACCTTAATGAATTATTATAAAATAAGCCCCCTATACCTACCAGTCTAAGTAAGAAATAGAACACTGTCAGCTGCCCCAGTACTCATACATACTCCTCCCTAGAATATAATCTCCTTTTACTCCCTAAATGTAACCACTGTTGTGACCTTGGGAATGGCCATTTCCTTGCTTTCTTTAGAGTAATAGTCATCACATCATGCATTCTTAAAAACTACAGCTAAGTTTTGCCTTTCTTTTCTTAACATTATATAACTGGAATTATACTATATATGTTATTTTTAGTCTTTTGCTCAACATTATGTCTGAGAAATTCATCCATGTTGCATGTAAGTTCATTTTTAGTCTTTACAGCATTCTATAAATATGCTAGAATGCATGAATCCTTTTTATAGTTAGCTATCACTAACTATTTTATAGTTAGCTATCCTTTTTATAGTTAGCTATAGTTTATCTATCAATGGATAGATATTTATGTTAGACATATACCTAGGAGTGGGATTTCTGGGTCATAGAGTCAGCACATCCTCACTTTAGTAAAGAAAATCAAAGTGTTTGCCAATATGTTCTCCCAATTCCCACTCCACCCAAGAGTGTGAGTTCCAGTTGTTCCTCACCAACTCTTAGACTTGTCAACTTCCTAATTTTAGCCATTCAAGGAGTGTGAGATAGTAATTTATTGTGGTTTTAATGTATGTATTCTTGATGACAGATGATGTTGTGATTCACTACCTTTTGTTCATATTTCAGTTAAAATTCACTAGAAATTGATACTATAGATCGTGTGAGGGCAAGGTCAAGTTTTTTTAAGTGAGGATATCCAATTATCTCAGAGCCATTCATTGAAATCTGTCCTTGTTTTCTGCTCTGTAGTACAGTTTTCATTACAGTATAAATCAAGTGTTCATGCATACATGCTTCTGTTTCTGGGCTTTTGATTCTGTTGCATTTGTCTGTTTGTCTTTCCATGCAGCAATTCCACTCTATCTCAATCACCACACCTGTATTATGTCTTCATATTCGATAGAACAAGTATTCCCAAACTCTTCATAGCAATTTTGAAATCTGCTCGTAAAGTTTCACCTATGCACACACACGCAGAAACAATACTTTGGTGTTTTTATTGGGTTTGCATTGAATCTCTCAATTTGGGTGAGATATTTGCAATACTGAATCTTCCATTTCATGAACACAATCTATATCTCTATTATAAATTAAGTTTTATAATTCTTTCTCAACACAGTATTATTAAATTTTTGCTTAGAATTCTTCAAAACTATTTTAAAAGATTAATTCCTAATAATTACTTTATTTTGATGTTGTTGTATATAATATCTTATTAAAATTTTATTTTTCTGTAAAATGTTGCTAGTATATGGTGTTGCTATCATATATATTTTCTACCTGGGCTGCTAGTATAAGGAAATACAATTAGTTTTTGTATATTGGCCTGTGTCCAGCAGTCTTTCTAAATCCATTATTTTTTAAATTAATTTTTATTAGAGTGTAGTTGCTTTGCAATGTTGTGTTAGTTTCTGCTGTACAGCAAAGTGAATCAGATATATATATATATCCCCTCTTTTTTGTACTTCCTTCTCATTTAGGTCACCACAGAGCACTGAGTAGAGTTCCCTGTGCTGTACACTAGGTTCTCATTAGTTACCTATTTTATACATAATAGTGTATATATGTCAATCCTAGTCTCCCAATTCATCCCCCCCCCACCCCTGGTACCCATATGTCCATTCTTTATGTCTGTGTCTCTGTTTCTGCTTTGCAAATAAGTTCATTTGTATCATTTTTCTAGATTCCACATATAAGTGATATTATATGATATTTGTTTTTCTCTTTCTGACTTCACTCTGTATGACAGTCTCTAGGTCCATCTACATCTCTGCATATTGCACAACTTCGTTCCTTTTTATGGCTGAGAAATATTCCATTGTATATATGTACCACATCTTTATCCATTCTTCTTTTGATGGACATTTAGGTTGCTTCCAGGTTCTGGCTATGGTGAATAGTGCTGCAATGAACATTAGGGTGCAGATATCTTTTTGAATTATGGTTTTCTCTGGGTATATATGCCCAGGAGTGGGATTGTTGGGTCATAGGGGTCATATGGTAGTTCTATTTTTACTTTTTTAAGAAACCTCTATACTGTTCTCCATAGTGGCTGTATTCATTTACATTCCCACCAACAGTGTAAGAGGGTTCCCTTTTCTCCACACCCTCTCCAGCATTTATTGTTTGTAGATTTTTTGCTGATGGCCATACTGACTGGTGTAAGGTGATACCTCATTGTAGTTTTGATTTGCATTTCTCTAATAATCAGTGATGTTGAGCAGTTTTTCTTGTGTTTGTTGGCCATCTGTATAAACCCACTATTGATTCTAATAATTTATCTACAGATGATTCTGAATTTTCTACATATTCAACCATATCATTAAGTATGATATTAGCTCTAGGAGTTTGTAGATATTCTTTATCAAGCTAAGGAAGTTCTCTTTTACTTTTAGTGTGCTAAGAGTTTGTATTATAACAAAATGTTGGATTTTACCAAATCCTTTTCATGTATAATATCAGTCAGCCAATGTCATAATAATGCTGTTTAGCAAACCACAGCAAAACTCAGTGGCTTGTGACAACTGAACAACTGATCTACACTGGGCTTTGCTGGGTTTGGTTGGTCTCAGAACTGACCATGAATTGGGCTCGAGACTGTTCCTCATGTTTCTCATTCTGGAAACAGCAAGCTTTTGGGGGCATATTCTTAGCATGATGACAGCAGAAATGCAGGAGGGCAATTCCAACTGTTCAAGCACATTTTAAGTCTTTTCTTGTATCACATCTACTAATATCATATTGGTCAACGTAAATCACAAGGCCAACCCCACAATGTGGCAATGACAATAACTAATCGTGGCAGATGAGTACAGAATTGAGATCAATAAATCAGTCTACCATAATCATTTATTGAGATTATTACACAATTTTGTTAATGTGGCAAATTACATTGATTTTTTTCTAATGTTCAGCTATCTTTGTATTCTTGGAAAAACTAAAGTTAATTTTGATGTTTTATGATTTTTTATATTTCACTGAATTTGGTTTGCTAATATTGTATTTAGGATTTTTGCACTGATGAACATGAGTGGTATTAGTTTATAATTTTCCTTTCTCATAATATCTTGGTCAAGTTTTGGTAACATAGATATGTTTGCTTTATAAAATGAATTGGAGACTATTTCCTCTTTCCTTATATTCTGAAAGAGTTTACATAAGATTGGAATTATTCCATCCATAAATGTTTGAAGAATTCCCTTTGAAGTCATATGGCCCTTGTGATTTGTCATGAAAGGTTTAAGTTACACATTTAATTTCATTATTAGTTACAGAATTATTCAGATTTCTATTTCTTCTCATTTCTGTTTTTTTTAAGATGGAACTTAAAAAATAATTTCCTGTTACATTTAAGATTTTAATAATATTCATTTATTTTGTAGGATTTATAGTGATGTTTGCCTTTCCCATCCTTGACATTGGCTGTTTTCATACTTGTTCTCTTTTTTAATTTAATAAGCCTCCTCCAGGGATATATCAATTTTACTTATTTTAAAGAAATGAATTGTTGTCCATTAATATAAATAAAAATCAGGTTAAATTAATCTATGGTGTCAGAGGTCAGGCTAGTAGTTTCTCTTGAGAGAGTAGTATGGTAGACATCAAAGATGCTGGTAGTACTCTCTTGACTTTGGGTGTTGATAACAAGAATGTTCACTTTGTGAAAATTCATTGAACTGTATAATTATAATGTGTGAACTTTTCTGTGTGTATAATATTCTTCAATCAAAATCAACTTGAGGGCTTCCCTGGTGGCACAGTGGTTGAGAGTCTACCTGCCGATGCAGGGGACACGGGTTCATGCCCCAGTCCAGGAAGATCCCACATGCCATGGATTGGCTAGGCCCGTGAGCCATGGCCGCTGAGCCTGCGCATTGGAGCCTGTGCTCCACAACGGGAGAGGCCACAACAGTGAGAGGCCCGCGAACCACAAAAAAAAAAGAGAAAAAAAATCAACTTGAAAAACAACTTTTGGTTTGTTGAATTATTTGTATATTTATTTTCTATTTTATTAATTTTTGCTCTTATCTTTATTGCTCACTTTTTCCACTTTTTTTGTGTGTTTTCTGATTTATTGATGTAGTTATTTATTATTTTCTAGCATTTAGAGTTAAAATCTTCCTTTTATGCACAGTTTTTTTTCTCACAGGTTTTGATATGGACTATTTAATTAACATTTATCTTGAAATATTTTCTGATTTTTATTATTATTTTCTCTTTAATTTCAACTTGATTTTAATTCCTTACTGCCTTTCTTTCTTTACCTTTAGGTTATTTATAAACTTTTTCTTAATTTCAAAACACATGATGTTTTGCTAACTATATTTTATGTTTTATTTCTAGTTTAATTGCTTTGTGGTCAGAGAAGGTACTGTATGCTTTTAATCTTTTGTGATTTGTAGAGGCTTGTTGCTTTATGACTCAATATATGATCAATATCTGTAAGTGATCCATTTGCTCTTGAAAATGATGCTCATTCTGCAGTTGTTGGATGCAGTACTCTATAGATGTTCTTTAGATCTGATTTGCTGATTATATATTCAAATCTAAATTTTTACTGGTATTTTCCCTATTTGTTTTATCATTTATCACTAATTGTCTATTTATCCTTGTAATTCTCCCACTTTTTCTTGTATGTATTGTAATGCTATGTAATTAGATATTTTATTATTTTGAAGTGCCTCTCCTCCTATCTAGTAATATCACTATGATTTTGCCTTGAAATCTACTTTGATATTAATATTGCTATTTCATTCTACTTTGGTTTATGTTTACATGGAATATTTTTCCTATTCATTTATTTTCAATTTCTCTGTATCCTTGTGTTTTAGATGTCTCCCCTAAATTGCATATAGACTTTTTTTTATCATACTTATAAGTTTTGTCTTTTATTTGAGCTATTATTCTTTTATATTAAGTATAAGATACAAATAGTACATTTGTATATTATATTACATTTGAATATAATTCTCTATATAACCCTTATAATGTCTATTTTTCTTACTTATTCCATATTCTCTTGTCTCTCTTTTCTTAACTTTTATTGGATTAAAAAATTATTTCATTATTTTGGCAGTGTGGAAGATATGCCCTCTTATGATTCTTTTAGCAGTTCTTCCTGAGATCACAGCATGCATCCTGACTCATCAGAGTTGTACATTACTCTGCAGTTTTACCCTCTTCCTGGGTACTGCAAGGACATTAGAACACTTTAGTTCAGTTTATTCTCCTGTTGTGCAATTTTAAGTCTGCCTACAATAGAAACCTTATGAAAATAATAACATAAGTCAGTATTAGTTTTGATTAATCTATATATTTATTATTTTCATTTCTGCATCTTAAACTTTCTATCTGGAATAAGTCTTCTTCTGTCTGAAGAATATCCTTTAGTTTTCTCTCTAAAACTAGATCTGCTACTGATGAATTATTTCAGTTTTTGTTTGTCTGAAAATATATTTAATTCACCTTCATTTCTAAAGGACGTTTTTGCTGCAAAATCAGATTCAGAACGTTGCAGATACTCTCCCATTAACTTTAGACATCCTTGTTCTTTGGAAAGTAAATTTTCTGACTGCTTCTATGATATTTTTTCTTTTATTTTCCCTTGTCTCTCTACCCCACCCCCCCTCTGCCACCACTGCCCCTGGTGTTGCTCTGGTAGTTTTAGGTATGGATTTCTTTTTATTTTTCTGGCTTGGGTTTTGTTTGAAATTTTTGAATCTGTGAATTGATGCTTTTCATTTGTCTTGGAAACTTCAAAGCCATTATGTTTGTTAGGACTTTTAACTGTATTCCCTGTGTTTCTTATCCTCTCTTTTGTGTTTTCCATCCTTTTATTTTATGCTTTCTTCTGGATATTTTTCTTCTGATCTTTTAACCAATTCACTAATTTTCTCTTCAAATTTTTCTAGTCTTCTGTTAACTCTAACATTGAGTTCTTAATTTTAGTTATTATATTTAAACTTTTTTTCTGTAATTACATTTTGTTCTTTTTAAAGACATTTTATTTTTTGTTTTCTAGATCTATGAAGAAATAGTCAATCCTGTGGTTTAGCTCCTAATCCAGAATAAGAAGACTGATTTTAAACCTAATAGTTGCAATGTCTGGAGCTACAGAGCTGTTTCTACTGCAGTTTGTTTCTGCTGATTCTCCTTTATGTAGTATTGACTCTGATTGTGACTTATTTGTTTTTTTGGAGATGGAGAGGGGCATTTCAAGAATTGTATTTAAAATTTGGTAGAAGTAACTTGAAACCTGGGGTCATATCATTTTCCTCTAAAAACAATTTTTATTTACTCTTGCCATGTCCCTGTAGGGTCCTAGCAATCCAGATTACATCAATTCATTTTCAGAATTGGCATTTCCAGGCCACTCAGATGATTTGAAGATGGGATGCAATGTGAATGAGCATTTTCTTCCAATTCTCCCTCCCTAGGGTACAACATTTTAGGACCCACCCCAGAGCTTGTGGAGTTTACCAGGGACCAACTGTAGTAGTCTTGAGCTCTTCTTCCTGAATACTTTCTTCTCTCAGACTCTGTGAAAAATGCTGTGAAAAATGCTGATTAGACTGTCAGGTACCTTGTGTACATTGGCAATTGTCCCTGGGCAGAAAGGTATCCCAAATGATGGGCTTATCTTTCTTGTTTTCTGGTTTTAGTTTTTTTTTGCTGGGTTTTGGCTGCCTTCTCTGAGACTTGACTTAATTATCTTTACCTTCTTGTCAGGCCTCTGATAACTTCAAGCAGATTTATTTTACTGTGGTAAAAATATACATAACATAAAACTTACTATTTTAAATATTTTGAAGTGTCCAGTTCAGTGGAATTAAGCTCATTCACAGTGTTGTGCAACCATCATCACTATCCATTTCCAGAACTTTTTTTTATCATCCAAAAACTGAAACTCTGTGTCAATTAAACAATAAGTTCCCATTCCCTCCTCCCCCAGCCACTGGTAACCACCATTCTGCCTTCTGTCTCTATGAATGTGACTATATTTTGTACCTCATATAAGGGGAATAATAATATTTGTCCTTTTATGTTTGGCATATATTTCACTTAGCATAATATCTTCAAGGTTCATCTATGTTGTAGCATGCATCAGAATTTCATTCCTTTTTAAGACTGAATAATATCTCATTGCATATACTACATTTTGTTCATCCATTCATCCATCAATGGACATTTGGGTTGCTTCTACCATAGCTATTATGAAGAATGATGCTATGAACATGTTGTAAATATCTCTTTGAGACCCTGCTTTCACTTCTTTTGGGCATATACCCAAAAGTGGAATTGCTGGATCATGTAGCAGCTTTATGTTAGTTTTTAAGGAACTCCCATATTGTGTTCCACCGTGGCTGTACCATTTTACCTCCCCATCAACAATGCACAAGAGCTTCAATTTCTCCACATCCTTCCAACACTTGTTTTCTGGTTTTGCTTTTTTTAAAAAAAAAAAACCATTCTAATTGACGTGAAATTGTACGTCATTGTCATTGTCATTTGCATTTCTCTAATGATTGATGATGTTGAGTATCTTTTCAAGTGCTTATTGATCTTTTGTATATCTTCTTTAGAGAAATGTCTATTCAAGTCCTTTGTCCTTTTTTGAATTGGGTTGTTTGCTTCTTGTTGTTGAATTTTAGAAGTTCTTTATATATTCTGGTTATTAATTCCTCATTATATATGTGGCTTGCAAATATTTACTCCCATTTTGTGGGTTGCCTTTTTACTCTATTAATAGTGTCCTTTGATATACAAGTGTTTCTTAAATTTGAGGAAGTCCAATTTATCTATTTTTTTCCTTTGTTGCCTGTGCTTTTGGTGTCATAAACAAGAAAGCATTGCCACATCAAATTTCATGAAGTTTTTCCCCTACGTGTTCTTCTAAGAGTTTTATAGTTTTAGGTCTTACTTTAGATCTTTGATCCATTTTGGATATGGTATACAGTAAGGGCCAAACTTTGTTCTTTTGTATATGGATATCCAATTTTCCCAACACCACTTGTTGAAAGACTGCCCTTTCACTATTGAATGATCTTGGCACTCTTTTCATAAACTATGTGTGAAGATTATTTTCTATTGTATTCCATTAATCTACATATTTGTCTTTATTCCAGTACCAAACTGTTTTCATTACTGTAGCATTATAGTAAATTTTGAAATCAGGAAGTGTGAGCCCTCCAACTTTTTTCTTTGTTCTCAAGATTGTTTTTGCTATTTGAGGTTCCTTGAGATTCCATATGAATTTTAGGATGGAATTTCTATTTCCAGGAAAAAAAGTCATTGAGATTTTGATAGAGATTGCATTGAATCTGTAGACCACTTTGGGTAGTATTGGCATTTTAACAATTTTAAGTCTTTCAAGTCATGAATATAAGATGCCTTTCATTTATCTTGTCTTTTTCAATTTCCTTCAGTAATGTTTTGTAGTTTTCAATGTACAAGTCTTTCACCTTCTTGGTTCAGTCAAGCAGATTTTATGTATTTCTTTTCCAGCATTCTAATTCTCTTTAATGTAAGAGTTTGAATAACCTCTAATTTTTCTTTTTTTATATAGCACTTTATTGATATTTCATGATATTTTATTAAATTTCTGTCTGGAACACACACTTGCATATACACACCTATGTGTACACATATGCATGTAACTTTCTCATGTTCCTTGTGTTGTCATTATTTTTTCTGTTTGGTTTTCATCTCTGTTTTTAATTAGAGAATTATTTTCTCATATGACTAATTCTCCTGGACTGTGCATTGTTACTTAAGAGTGAAGCATGTAAAAACTGATTACAGTATTTTTATGTGGTCATATCTTGTCATTTATTTCTAAGTGGAGTAATCTGGCATGAAACTTGCAGCTTTATGGAAGGTGGCTTCAGAAAGGACCTTACAGGCTGAGATGTGCTATGACTGGACAATTGATCTTCAGTCTATCCAATCTTCTAGTAAAATTTCAGGGATATATTGGGTTTGCTTTTCAGTCTTGACTTATACCTGGTGATCATGTGGATTTGTAAGAAGTTTGCAGAACAGTGATGTAGAACTGGGTTATAAGAAGGGTAACTCCTGTTAGGAGAACTGGGTCGTCCTTCCCTCATGCATGGCAAGTGATAACAGCAGCAGCATGTGATCTTTTAAAGAACACTTAAGTGTCCCAAGAGACCTTCATTTCCATCTGAACTCATGCTATATTGTCCTTTGCTCATGTAATTCTCTCTCTAATTTTTCATATTTGCCAAATTTTAATGAAATTTTACATCCTCTATCTGTGTCTCTCTATCTTTATATCAATCATGCTGGCGTCACCATTTAGTAAGTAGACTTTCTCTTAATCTTCCTGCTTCATTGTGCCCCTCACAGTTACCTTCTGCCACACCTGTTGCCTCTGAGTTCTGTGCCACCTGTGCTCTATTCCTTCAGAGAGTACATTTCCCTTCTTATGCTGGGGTAGGAGAGGGGAAGTCACCTGACTGTGTGGGGATACGAGTTAGATCTATGGGTCTAGACATTCCTTGCAAAGGCTCTTCATAAATCCTCCTGTATTTAGTGTACTCCCCACCCATGGCTCCAGTTCCTGGGTCTTTCTGGAGTTCTGTGACACAGTCTGCTTACTTCTCAGCCTTCTTCAAACACATAGGGTTTAACTTTCTCTGCTAGGTAAGTTGCCACTTTTTCTTCCCCTTTTCATCTTCCAAAAAATGTATTGATATCCCTCAACTGCTACCCTTTTCTTTCCCGTTCTGTTTTCCCTTATGGGTTTATATGCTTTTACTTTATTTCTCCCATTCTGATGGGGTCAAAGAAGAGAGTAGCAGTAGTGTGTGCTTAAGCCCCCAGGTTTAAACTGAAGCCCGCTTAGTTCTCTCAACAGCACTAAGAATAACTGTGCTAATTTTATATATGAAATTTCATGGCCACTCAATTAGTAGGAGGTGAAGCTACATTTGGAACATGTCTGTCTGACGCTAAAATGTATGCTATCATTGTATACATAATATCCTTGCCATTATAAGACAGCTTCTCCTCTAATTAAGCAAAGATTGCATTTAAAGAAAATATACCCATTAATTTAATGCAGAACAGCCTTAGGCAAAATCAAAATATTTTACTTTTTTCTCCTGTTAAAGAAGGAAACTTATGCCAAAGTCTTTGAGTAATAATGCATATCTCAGAAGAAATTCTTTTAACTCACATGGGTTTTACATCTTCATTGTTGCATGTAAGAATTATTACTCAAAATAATACCAATAATGGAAAGTACATATCTTTTTATTAAACTCAGTATGCATCCCAACTTTCAAAGAGTTGATATCTTGCATAATCACTAATTATATTGCAACCTCTTTCTCTCTCTCTCTATCTCTAAAAGAGAATGTGTATTTCTTTTAGTTGATGTAATGTCAGAAGGCAAAATAGCAACAATTAATTCTTGGAATGCATGTGCTTTGTCCAGTGACAGCAGCCACTGGAACTATTACCTAAAAGTCAAGAACCAGAAGGTTATGTGGACATTTTTCATTCATGAAGACTCATTGTCTAAACTGTACCTTCTAGGTTTTAGGTAACAAAACCAAGGCGGGCAGTGCAGGTGATTACTAATTTGTTATTTATTCCACCAGGAAAGAGAATGATGGTCTCTTATTCTACGCCTCTCAAGACAGGAAATAAATTATAATGTGGTGGCTGATTGCATGGACTTTGGTACTTAATTGAAATTTGTTCAAATCCTGGGGCCTACTAGTTGTGTAACCCTGGTGAATAATACATCTCTAAGCACAGAGCTGCCTTATTTAGAAAATGTGGGCAATAAGAATAGTGTCTACCTCAGGGAGTTTTTGTAAATATTAAAAGAAGAAATGCAGGTAAAGGATTTAGCATGGTGTCAGGTACATAATCAGAATGTAGTAATGGGCAAGGGTGATTACAAAAATCAAAGGTTTTCCTGGATAGACCCTTAGAAAGGCTAGTGAAATGAAGATAAACAGAAAAAGTAGAAAGTGGTTATAGGAGAAACAAAGATCTATTGAGGACTACTGCACGCCAAACATTGTACTAGTTACATAGCTTAATAATTTCAGTCCTGCAATAATTCTGAGTTGTACGGTGTCTCCCACTCCCCAGAGAAGGAGGAAAGTAAACTGGACTCACATGGAAGTGGAACTGGACTTCAGGTTCCTGCCTGCCTGACTCTGACATCTGTTCTGACCCTTTACGTCATGCACTTTGCTAAAGCTGGATGCTAAACTGACTTGAAGTCAAGTCATCTGTGTATTTGTAATCTATTTCTGGTTATTTCACTAATCATATGTTATTATATATACAGTACAAAATTAATTCCTACTTCTTTCTTTATTCATCCTTAAGGAGGGTGAACAATAGTTGTTCCTTTCTCACGGGGTATTAAAAGTAACAATTTCATGAGTTATTTTAGAGGACAAGTCCCTAGATAAAAAGAATAATCAAAATTTAGAACAAGAAGTGCTTTAGAGATTGCTGGGGAGAACCTGCTCAGTCCACAGAGGAGGAGGCCTAGGCTTAAAGACAAAAACATTTGCCCAAGTTCTGAAAATGAGTATTTGGAGGGTGGTTGTCTTCTCTGCTGGTGAGGCTTGGGTTGAAACAGAGAAATATTTTTCCTCGTGGAAGGCAGAAAGACTGGCTGAGAACAATAGGTCATACTTCCTTGTGACTCTTTGACACAACCACTCATCTTCAGGCATCCTTCCCTCTACCTGGAGGAGAGAAGCAGCGTAGCTCTCGTCTGTGGTCACCGACATGTGGTTGACCTCAAGATTTTCCGATCCATTCTTGCAAACCTTCCTCTAATCTCACCCATAGCTAACCAAAATAGTTTCTAATATTTACAGTGGACTTATTATGAAGTATTTATAATATATAAAATGTATCTAGTGTATGGTAGTTCTTTTATTTTATTGATCCTTTCCTCTATTCTTTAATATTTCCCTTGGCCAGCAGAGCCTAGGCAATTGGGGTTTCAGTGCATCCACAAAACTGCAGAAGAGACGTGTAATTATCAGAAGGTTGGATGTGCAGTAGATATCTGTTGAGAGATCACAAGACCAAAATCCTATCCTAATGATGCCCCAAACCAGATATGTGTCTTCTTTTCCAATATCTACAATCTCTTATTTTTCATTGAAAAGCAAAATAAGCAATCCTGTTAATTCTTTCAACAGATGCCTATTCTACTTTTAGCTTTGAAAAACAGCCTGTCAGCCTTACTAATGATCACAGTGGAAACAGAATATGATTTCTTTGATCACTTATGGATGGGGAAGGAAACTGGCTCCCAGCCCTGCTTCTCCAAGCAGGATATGCTGTTCACCGTGCACAGGGGAGGAATTACGCTTCTTTTTGTGCCCGTAGTAGAAAGTGAACGGGTGCCAGGCTGTGCACACATTAGCAGAATACAATAAACACAAGTTGCTGACTCGACCTATTGTGCTGAGTGCAGCAGAATGAAGATAGGACCATTACGATGGGTCCTATGTTCAAAGATGAGGAGAACTGTGAAGACTTACATGCTACATTTTTTTTTTAGTTCTGTAAATTTGAAACTAATTTACTCGCACATACATAATCCTATCATTAAACACTAGGAAAACACATCTTAAAAACCCATCTAACCCCAAAGTTAGATGATAGCCCACAAAACACATTTAATTGTCAATTCCAGGCTTAGAAAAAGAAAATGCAATAAGCAGGAAGACATTAAAGAGTATTGTAAATAGGTTTCACAGCAATCGCTTGAAAAGGTAATTATTTTCCAAAGCAGTTCACATTGTATCCCTTCCATTAAGGACATCACAGCGGGGAGTTGTGACATCTTTCGAACAAAGTCATCCTAGGTATTCAAGCCATTGTTTTCTAATAGCAAAGCCCTTAATCCTGCCAACCTATTTTCTAATCTTGAATGGCAATACAGTTAGTTTGTAAAGCTGGAAAGAAATCTTGCACAGTTGACTAATTATCTAGGACGCCAGGGCAATTCTTAAAGGAAGGAGTGTTAATTCTCAGGCCCCTCTCAGTAAGCCTCTGCTGTTGTTTTTCTTGCATCAAAGTAAACAGTTCATGTATCACTATAGGTTAGAGTCTCTGAAGACATTTTCCTTCTCAAAAAAAAAAAAATGCCTTTGAAGAATTTAGGCTACACACAGTCCCCTTAATGGTGTATTGCACAAAGTGATTATGCACACACCTTTACAAGGAAGTTTGAATATTTTTGGAATGAAGGTTGTGGGTTTTTATTTTGTTTTGTTTTTAGTTATTCCAGGTACTATTATGATAATGCCATGATTGAAGATAGTCTTAGGATTTCACCATTCGAGGTTAATTTATTGTCTTTTACACCCAAAGGGCCAGTTAAAATTAAATTAATAAAGCATAAGTCATTTCTATCTCCGTCCACCACACAAGTTTGGTTAAACAGGACCAAAGCTGACAGTTAGGGATCAGAAACTTTGCTATTTGCCCACCAGGCAAGCCAGGCACCTGTAAGTGTTTTGGTAGTAGCAGAAATGGGGAGGCTGTACACTTTCTTACACATTTTTAATTAATGGCTGATCGCATTTGGGGGAGTATAATATTTTGCCTCATTTATCATGGCATTTTAATCAGTCAGTCAATAATTAATAGATATTCATTGAGATAATTTACGGGGCACTATAGGAAATACAAATCATGAAGAGTAATTCCTACCCTCAAGAAACTCATCATCCCTTGTTCTAACCAATGCAAAAGAAAGTAAATACTTTGTACCCTTCAGGTTCCAGATCAGGTCAACAGTCTTTTGGAAAATCTAACCAGAATTAATCCAGAAATGGAAAAGAGAAGCTGGTTTTAGGAGACAGGGGGAAATAAGCAGTTCTGGATGCATTTATTTGAAGTGAGGGAGGTGGAGCCATCTAAATGGCAATATCCTCGAAGACGCTGAAAATAGGAAATTGGTGATCACATGTGTCTATGGACTGGATACGTACTAATCAGGATGGAGTGATCAAAGTGCAGGGGAAGAAAGGCTTTCCTTCTCCCTTCCTAACTTCTGTAGCTGGTTCTATAAAATAAACTGACAACATGTAGATGAACAGGAGAAAAAGTAGACACATTTATTATTTTTTAATATTACATACAAGGGGCATCACAGGGGAAAAATATGAATATGCAAAAGAGATTTGAGAGTTTATATACCTGTCTCAATAGAGGAAGGAGAGAAGAGATGTAGGCAATTTAAAGGAGGGGAAATGATTTTTAGGAAAGATGAATGGCCCTTAACAGAATAGATGGGAGGTATGACAGCATGTGACAAAGCGTGTCTGGATGTGGTGTCAACTTCTAGTCTCCTCTCTGGTGATTAGTTCATCTTCCCTTGTTGATGAAACTTCCAGGGAGGGGCTTTATGACAATTGAGTTCCTTTTGGAGGATCAGGTTTTAGGCTGATGAGGGGAGTTCAGAAAAAGAAAGCCTCTCCCTGCATTTGCTGTTTTTCAAGTGTCTTCAGCTCAAAATAATCAATATACCAAAGTGGCACATTTAGGGGTGGCATGTCCTGAACTCCTCCTGAAGAAAATAAGAAAGTGGACAAGGACCTTGAGCAGCCAGGTACAGTGAGAGAAAAACAGATGCCCTCGGATAGGGCTGCAGGGCAAGGCTGTGGCCAGGGGGCAGGAAAGAAGAGAAGGCAGAGAAGTTAAAGAAAGAATAGTTGTTTCCATGCTGGGCTTCCAATTTCCCTCGAGTTCTGATTAGTCATAGAGCCCTTCGATGATGGTCGCCATAGTTATACAAACAGTGTTTGAGAGATTCAGAAGATCAAGGGCCAAGAAGTTATCCACTTAACCTTAGTGACCATAGTGAAACAAATAAAGGACTTCTCAATTACTAACTGTAGCTTTGCATCCGTCCAAGATGTTGGTTATTTCCATGGGCAGAGGTACTAATGAGACCATGATTAAAGATACAGTCTCTGAAAGGGATATTTATTTGCAGAGTATTCTCTAAGCTTTGGGTAATAATTAAATAAGCAAGTTAAATAAATTCAAAGCTCTGTGATACGGTTATGTGGGACGCTGGAGAAAGAGGCAGATGAAGGAATTAAGTACAAATCCACTCCAACCAGGAAATAAAAGACACCTCCAAATATATGTCCTTGCATGACTTTTTAGCACGTTCACTTAAACTATAGAAAGAAAAGAGCCTTCTCTGAGTGCAGGATGGCATTTTATTTTGGTGTCTATAAGCCAGTAGTGATTTCATGAAATTTACAACTCTTTCTGTAAATCTTCCAGCAGCTCATTTTTGAAGGGATGTTTTGATTTCTCAGCCTTCTTGCCTACTTCTCTAGATCCAAAAAAAATGAGGTCTCTATCAGAGTGATTATTTTCTGGGGCACTGTGGCATAATTTTAAGTCGGACAAGTTAAGCCACAGCAAGCTGTGGGAAGTCATTTCGGAGGGATATGGAAATGGGGAGAATCTGGCTAAATGTCACCATGTTGCAGTACCTGAAGTAGCCCAGGAGACCATGCACTGGGATACATTCTGCCGTCTACCCCAAGCAATACTATCTTCTGCCTTTTAGGTGATGTACACTGCATGCCCCGGCCATGTCTTTGTGCTTCACTGCTTGCTTTTAGTCCCCACTCATTCTGCTCATCTCAGAGTACAAAACACCACAAGGACTTTACCAATTGGAAAACACTTTAATTAATCTGGAGGAAATTACATTTTCACAGATTGTATTTATCACTGTCAAAAGAATAAGCCAAAATATTATTTAACAACTTTGACCCACCAATTAACATTTCTCTGAAAGAGAAAAGGATTCTTTCCACTCTATGCAAATGCTCCAGTGTGGCCTTTCATGATGTTTTGAGGTTAAAAGTGAGGCTTTTGAAATTAAGGGGCAAAGGAAGGAGTCTCCCATTTTTAACTACACGCTCTGTGCTAGATGTTGTAATTGATGCCTCAGAGATATCATTTCTATTTATTCCATTTGTGGGGAGATTTAAGTATATTTCTGCATTTGGCAGAAATTTCACTTTTATTCAGGGAAGTAATCAATGGATTGGGGATGACCAGAAGGACAGGGTGGCATTGAAAACAAATTGGAACCTAGATACATTTGACAGGCAGCATAGAACTGATGAAGGTGAGAGGCATCGTAGGTCAACATTCACAGTCATCTCTAAGAGCAAGCTTGTTTAATGAGGAAATACAGTAGCAAATGTTGGTTGGCCAGGTCCTAATTAGGTAAGAGGAAACACAATTAAGCCTGCATTAAAGAGGACAAGGAGAGTAAGAAATGAATGATGTAAAAGGAAGATTGACAAATTGAGAACGTAGGCATTGTCTAGCTGCTCTCCAAATGGCTGTGTAAATTTACACTTTCCCCAGCTGTGAAAGAGAAGCCTTTCCCCCAATTTTGTCATTGCTTGATGTCATCGAACTTGAAATTGTTTACCAAACTCAAACTTTATCTAGGCTGTTAGAAGTCAGTTGCTTCTGCTGAGGAATAGCTGGATGAGGCTCAAAGCGGGATTCTGGGGAGCTGGCACGGTTTTGCTCTTGATCTGGCTACTGGTTACACACCGAGGTTCAGTTTATGGAAATTTGTCAGGCTGTACAATTAGGATATGTACATATATTATACTTCAAACAAAAAGTTTAAAATGCTTGACAACCTAAAGTATCATGTTACGGTTTTAATCTGGGATCTCCTAATTACCACTGAGATTGAACATCTTTTAAACTTCATTGGTCTTCTGTATTTCCACTCCATGCATTGATCCAAAAAGATCTCAACAAATCATAGTGAAATTTTGATGTTCAAAGTTAAAGAAAGACTTTAGCAAAGCATTCAGACATTCACACACAGAGACAACACACACACATACACACAAACAACCCCACATATAAATTAAAAATTCTACTTCAGCCTAGGAAAAAAATTCACTTAACTTACCTACAATGAAAAAAAATCAAGCTTATTTCAGATTTCACCTTCACAATATTACATGATATATAAAAATAAAACCAAGAGAAAACAACAGAGATATGATCACATAAGATCACATGATCAGATTTCACCTTCACAATATTACATGATATATAAAAATAAAACCAAGAGAAAACAACAGAGATATGATCACATAAGAAATAATTTTGAAATATACCTCATATGTAACCTTCCTATAAAGATTTATCAAAACATATTCCAGTTAATTGAAAAACTAATAAAAGAATAGCAAAATTTTGGTATAAGTAAATTGCAGGTTTATATAAATGTTGTAGGCACAACACTAGCAATGAAATATAGAATTTAAACTAGTGCATATATCAAAAATCATTCTTATAAGTAAATAATCTCCAGAGAAAATAAACTATAGAGAACATATAACAAAAGATACAAAACAAACTAAAATGGAGAAGGAAATTTAAAAAGCGAAAGCAAAACCAAAGCAGGAGGAACAACAGTAAATTCAAAACTTGACATTGTGGGCCATCGGCATGAACGTGAGAGTCACTGCGGACAACGGAAGGTTGATAAAAAAAATATTGCAAAGTTTCTTAATTATCCAACCTCAGGGTTTCCATTCCAAACTGGGTCCCTGTTAAGGAGAGAAGGGAAGAGGAGCATTTGGAAGAGAGTCACAATCCTCTTAAATAATTGGAGGTCAGTGGAGAAAAGAATGTGAGCAGGTGTTCCAGGCCCTGGTGGCTTGTCCAGCCCAGCCCAGCCCACCCCCAACCCCATGCTGACATTTGCTGCTCTAGTAAGTCATTAGTTAATATAAACCAGACACCAGTTTTGCAGGTCTAGGAGGCAGGACACAGCTACAAACTGTAACACTATTGAAAGACCAGGAGCTGAAGAAAGGTTTCTAGATTCTGTTGTGGAATTTGGCCATCCCAGTTGAATCTCCATCTCTTGGTAGAGCAGTTGGAGATTCATGGACAAAATGCAGGGAAAGGGAGTATGGGCTCAATTTAAATGGCTCAGGGAAATTATCTGTAAATGGTAAAAGGACATTTAACATCCTTAGGCTTACTTGGTGGGCAGAAGAAAGGCACTGCTCAAAGTGAATTTGGGGTTAACTGTGTCAAATCCTTCCTAAAAGGTGGATAGTGAGGACGAGGAATTGTAACTGAGCAGGACCCTATGGGGTCTTCCTGGGACAGGTCCCTCCCCCTTATCCTCTGCTTTTGCTCCTCTCTGAAGTACTAGATAACAGAATGTGATGCACATCTCCTGAGTTGTTTTACAAATGCTAAAACCCCCCACCAAATGGAGGAGGTTAACTACTTGATGACCATGAGCACATAGCCCCCAGGCCTCCTGGAGCCTAAGGACTGATAAAGTTAACCCCTGTGACAATGCCCTGTTCTGATTGACCATCAGCCAATCAGAGAATTGTGATCACATACCCTGCGGACCCCACCCCCAACCTGGCTTTTAAAAATGCTTTGACAAAACCCTTCAGGGAACTCAGAGCTTTTTAGGGCATGTGCCACCCATCTCCTTACTTGGCCCTGCAATAAACCTTTCTCTGCTCCAGACTCGACGTTTTGGTGTGTTTGGCCTCACTGTGCATCAGGCACACAAACTTGCGCTAACAGAATCAAAAGCAGAATTTGAGAGCTTGAGATGGTGCTGAGAGCCAGCCCTTTCTTCCCCACAAGAATTAATGAATATATGATGGTATTCCGACATTTTGCTTCTCACAGTACAACCCCAGAGGTGTCTGAAACAACAAAGTTCCAAGACTGAAGGATTCCTACGTCTGGGAAAGGTGGACTCTGATTACCAGTGTGAGAGCATGGAAACTCATTCTGAGATACGGAATATTTCCTGCCATATCAGTAACCAAATAATGTCATAGTCATCAGTGATTGCAGCCACAGCCTATGGTGAGCTGGGGAGCCCTGGGAGAAATCAGAAAGGAAAAAAATACCTGCCATCTAGCAGCCATCAGACTGCATCCACTCCCTAAGGTGAGCCCTGAGGAAATTCAGGTTGTGAAAACACAGGATACTGGCCCCAGAGAGCTGAGATGCATATGAAAGGAATGATTTCAGTGAGCCCAGACTCTTACATCTTCCCATACATAGAAAAGTGCTAAGTTCCTTAACTTGGGATATCTGGTTTTCTTTAATTAACAGTAATCTTTTGACATTCAGACTACCTGCCCTTTTTTGCAAAACTCCTATATATCCTAGCTCTCCACTCACCTCCTCAGAGACAGTCTCTCAGGGTTACTTGAGATGCTACCTCCTGGGCTTTAAGTCCTAAAAATTTCCTCCGAATAAAACATAACTCTCAACTTTTAGGTTGCGTGTATTTTTTAAGTCAATGTTTCTGTAATGCATTTTCTTTGCTGCTGGATTATTTCCGAGTACAGGCCATGAATGGGGGTACCATTCATGTTTATTGAAGCTATTTAGAGTATTTTGGAGTCCATATCCAAAGACCATTTATGGAGTTCATGGCTGAAAGGAACAAACTAAAAACTAAAACCAACAATATGACACCTGTCAATTTTCCAGGGAATCCCTGGTCAAGAAGATGCAGATCTGGTGGGATGAGAGAAGGAAACAACCATAACAAAAGCTTACAGTAAAAACATTCGGGCCTGAACATACTCCAGAAGAAAAGTGTGAGCTGGAATGAAAGAAGATGGTCCCAGAGAAGGAACACGCAGGAAGGAGAAATGCCAGGACCCCAGCTGCAGGTCAGAACTCTGAAAATGTTAGGGGGAACACTGACTAAAACCACCTGCCCTGGCCAGGCCTGATAGTTACCACTCACATGAATTATCTTAAATAGGAGGTCCTGGTAGAACTAACAAGCTACCGCCAACAGGTAGAATTTGGTAAAGGTCAAAAGGAGAGAGGAGACGCCAGTCCATATGTCCTACCAACTTCCCAGAATCCTTCTTACTGGAATGCATCTTGGCTGAGCAATGCATGCACCACCAAGAAGGACCCTGAGTCAGAATAATTGGCCAGAGACAATGTGGAAACTAATCCCATCACCATAAAACCCAAGACTGTGAACCATATGGCAGAGCAGTTCTCCTGGGTTCCCTTACCCTGATGCTCTCTGCTAGGGTGTGCCTTCCCACTAAAGTCTCTTGCTTTGTCAGCACGTGTGTCTCCTTGGACAATTCATTTCTGAGTGTTAGACCAGAGCCCACTCTCGGGCCCTGGAAAGAGTTCCCCTTCCTGCAACAGAAAGAATGCTGGAATATACTCATTTGTGGAATGCATCTCTAGGAAAGAGAGCAAAAGAAGTTGCCCAAGATGATGACTGAGAATTCTGTTTACAGCAGGCCAATGTCAGCAGCTTAATCTTAGTTACAAAGGAAGAGATCATATCCATCACACAGAAGCTCAGGTGCCACAGAGAAATGGGTCTGCGGAGTCCATCAACAGCCCAAGTGTGCAGGTGATGTGGGGGCTGGGAATCCAGACTCCTTGAGAGCCTGTGAGCACCATCTCAGCAGCCTGGGGGGCTAATAGGCCACACCTCCCTGCAGTGATGCCAATTTGCAAGACAGCTAAAGTCATACACCTTTCTCCCTGCCTCTTTCAAACCTTGCAACCTTCCCAAATGTGCTAGAACAAGAGACTTAGATGGAAACTAGAATATCAGTGAAAAAGACAGTGGGTTGAAGTTCTGGAATAAGGAAATTCAGAGTGGAAAAAACAGAGCAAATGAAGAAACAACAAAGAAATAATAGAAGAAAGTTTTGAGAATTCAAATAACAGAGTGTGGTTTTGATTTATTATTTGCCTTGAAAACAAAAAGAGACTTACATCTAAATGTCTTGGTGACATTTCAGATTTTTAAAGATCAAGGACACAAACAGTAAAACCAAGTTAACTTCAGGCTCTAGCTCCCATCTTCTGTGTAATAGAATCATGCCAAAATAGTGGAACAAAATCCACAGAGTTTTGAGGGAAAAGGGAGTGGCCCAGAGTTCTAAACAGAGACACTTTATCATCCCAGCACTAGGAAATGATAAACATATTCTGATACATGCCATAATTCAGAAAGTGGAACACCCTTGTCATATTAAAAATGTCCAAGAAGGCAGTAAAGGAGATGAACAATAGCAATACCAATGAAACAAAGTCCTCATTGAATAATTGTTGTTTGGATGGTTATATGTAATTAAAATGTCAAAATGTTTTGAAAGAGAAACTACAGAGTGAAAAGCCTAAGTGTAACACCCTAGTTTAAAAAGCTGAGATAATTCTAACACAATCTGGGAGGTAAGGAAAAAAGAAAAAGTGTAAAGCAAGTTAAATTCCTCATATGAGACACTGAGGCTTTATTGATAATATTAACAGGGCAAGAAGGGTTTACATATTTTTAATGAAAGATGCTCTTGAATAGACTACGAGTAGAATGTATATTCTCCAGATCAGTAGAAAGATAAAATATGGTACACCTCCCCCAAGCCCCCACAAAACCACAGGAAAAGTGAAGAACAGAACAACAGAGAAGCATGACACACAATTGCATTAACTGAGATAAAGTGCAAATGGGTCAAATTCCATCTTTAACAGAGATTGGTTTCCAATTTGGTCAGACAAACAAAATCTAGTTAAATATTATTTTCAAGAAACTTGTAAAACAAATTGAAGCAAAAAAAATATTTTAAAGAGATGGACAAAGATACATCAGACAAGCGCAAATAGAAAGTAGCATGACAATATTAATATCAGACCAACTAGAATGAAGGGAAAAGGAAGCACTGGAAAAATGGGGGCCATTTCATAAATCAAAGGCAGGACCAAAAATAAAGACATAATTGTCAAGAATAATGAAAGGACCAACCAAACACAGCACTAGAAGATACGGAGCCAGTTCTCCTAGTAAATCTCCTCAGATGAGCAAAACTGGAAACAGTGGAGAATTACCTGCTCTTAAATTAAACAATTCTATTATTTGGGTTTTTTTAAAGAAATTATTAACATTTAATTCTATTTTCTTCTTTATGTCATCTTTTATCCATTTGTATTTTCTACATTGTATTTCTGAATGCTTAACCAGGTATTTTTTTTTTCTTGTTTAATAATAAGAATATTTAAAGTCAGGAATTTTCTTTTAAGTATGACCTAGACCACATCCCATTACATTTGTAAATGTAGTATATTATCTAATAGTCTGTGATTTAATTTTAATTTTCCTTTTTCTTCAAGTTTTATTTAGAAGAGTCTACTTTTAATTCCCTACTAATTTTATTTTTTGAATTAATTTGAGTTTTTTCATACTGTGCTCAGAGATGGTGACCTGAATAATTTTTATAAATATTTCATGTAAATTGAAAAAATACATTCTCTACCTGCAACATGCACCATTCTTGTTTATCTGAATTTTCTTAGTTTTCCACAATGAGCATGTACTATTTTTGTGAAGAGAAAAAAATGTTTAAAATTTAATTGACATAAAAATCCTTTTGGTCATATTTAAATGATGGGTCTGTCAGTGGAAAGAGGTGTTGTAGTTCTTTACTTTTTGATCTAAAAGTTCGGAAACAATTCAATGAAGGAAATAGTGCATTACAGTTTTATATTGCAGGAATTAAACCCCAGATGTCAAATTACACTTTTGGAATATATTATAGGAAAATTCCCCTCTACACAATCACGAAAAAACTACTTTGGCTATATAAAATGTCCAAATTTTGTTGTTTTGATAAAACAACTATGAATTGGCATGTTTAGAGCTATATTAGGTCTCTTTTAGAAAACAAAGCTGAAATCAGTGTGATCTTCTGGTTCTCTATTCTTTTTCCGTGAAACACACCTTAAATTGTTGGGCTTAGTACAATGTCCTTTGAAAACCATTTACCATTTCAAGACAATGCTTTTCCAAATCAAGCAACTGGTATATTGGAAAAAGACTGCATAGAATATCAATCATTACATACAGTATAATTGCACATGCGATGAATACTACTTAAAGTCTTTCAAATATAAACTGCATATGTATAAACACGATATGGGAGAAATATTGATAAACAATCCCAGAGACTGTCCATTACAATTATAACACATTAGAAGAAATGAACAAATCTTTAGTTACAATTGATTGTACTCTAAGTTGCTTGTTTGAAATGCAAAATGAACTTTTCCATTTAAGAAAAAATACCTTCAGGCAAGCTCAGGAAGCTCATTTAACCCACAGTTCACTGAGCCAGGGCAATAGATGAATGAGAGCAGGTTTCAGGGTGTTTCTACTGGAGAACGTGCTTGACTGGAGACCAACTGGAAGAGAGGGGGTGACCTATTGCAGCTCTGGTGGGCTCCAGTGGGCAGGTCCTGGGAAGACCTAAATGGCTTCTCAGGAGAAGCTCATTCTCTGTTACACCCCTTCCTCACCAAAAAGTTTTGGTTCTCTGCTTTTTTCTCCCTCATCCCTACCTATCAGTGGCTTTTCCATGGCTCGAGGTGGAAGCCAGTTGTGATCAACTTCTCTTTTGATCTTTCTATTTTTTTAAATTTTTTTATTTTTTTATTTTTGCGGTACACGGGCCTCTCACTGTCGGGGCCTCTCCTGTTGTGGAGCACAGGCTCCGGACGCGCAGGCTCAGCGGCCATGGCTCATGGGCCCAGCCGCTCCGTGGCATGTGGGATCTTCCCAGACCGGGACACGAGCCTGCGTCCCCTGCATCGGCAGGTGGACTCTCAACCCCTGCGCCACCAGGGAAGCCCGATCTTTCTATTTTTAAAAGAAGCATAGAAACATTCTGTTTTCTAAATAAATGTTTATGGGGATGTTCACACATATGTAATTCAGAATAGAAGTCTGCCCAATATATATTCAGCTATATGAGGTATGTATATATATATTTTTTAATTTATTTTTTTATTTTTGGCTGCATTGGGTCCCTGCCCCTGTGCACTGGCCCCCTCCGGTTGCAGCGAGCGGGGGCCACTCCTCACCGCAGCGCACGGGCTTCTCATGGCGGTGGCTTCTCTTGTTGCAGAGCACGGGCTCCAGACGCACAGGCCTCAGCAGTTGTGGCATGCAGGCTCTAGAGCACAGGCTCAGTAGCCGTGGCACACGGGCCTAGCCACTCGGCGGCATGCAGGATCCTCCCGGACCAGGGCCCGAACCCGTATCCCCTGCATTGGCAGGCGGACTCCCAACCACTGTGCCACCAGGGAAGCCCCCAATGAGGTATATTTTTGAGAGCCCTTTCCACCTGGATGTGTGGAGCAGAAGTGGAGCTACCAGCCTATCTTCAGGAAAGTCCAAGGGAATCCTGCATCATGAGTGAGCCTGGATAAACATGTCCTCAAAATATACTTAAACTTACTCAAAATGAAGTTAGACATGAGACAAAGGGCCCAGTAGCACACCTTCGTGAGAACCAGGTCCTCTCCCAAGGCAGGCAGGGTTCCAGGGGAAGCCAATCAAAATGCTGTGTGCACCTGCCTCTGTGCCCTTCCTGTGGGAGGACAGGGCACTCTCCAGGTGTCACACCAGCACTGACCTGCACCTGTTTCCCAAAGTCAGAGGATATGCATGCATGTCCCATTCTAATCACACTCATGGTTCTAGAACGTTGACCCTCTTGCCAACACTCAAGCTATCATGTCTTCTCCCTTGAGTGTTCTCCTTTCTATACGATTTGTTTCCCTTCTTAAGAGTCCCCATTACAGACCTGGTCGCCCTCCACCTCTTCAATGTACCATGTTAACAATGTACCACCTTAAGTGTCACAGGATCTTCCTTCCCACTGCATCTTCTCTGTGCTTTCATTTTTGAACTATGTCACCTCTTTCTTCCTCTTTCATCATAACGCCTGATGGAGGTGAATGTCTAAGGCCACTGTTCCCGGGAAAAGAAGAGGGGATGGAATATCCATGCCTGGGGGCAGTGCAGGGTCTTGTCCAGGGTAAGGAAGCCCACTGCTTGCAGATTATGTACCTCTCTTCTTCCATCCCCCTGCCTCTAACATCTAGGCAGAGATGTTGGTGATGGCAGAAGTCAGAGGCTGGCTGAGAAGAGAGGAAGGACATCAGGAAGGAGACCAGGACTGAGGAAAGAATGGAAAAGTGATAGAAGAGAGGGGATGAGCTAGTGACAGTGAGAGAAAGAAACCAGCGCTCCTTCCTGCTTGCAAAATAGAAGGGTAAGGAGAACAGACAAGGTAGTAGTCGCCCAGGCAGCCACATCTAGCAAGGCTTGAAAACTGGTGGCAGGAAAAGTGAAAACTGGGACAGGAGGGCTGCTGCAGTAGCAAGGTGTCAAGATGGAAGAACCTTCATCTTCAACTGTTCTTCTCTAGTGACAACGGTCATACTGAGTGTGGCCTTGTGAAGGGAAAACACCAAACCACTGGGTTCATGCTACCTTGAGCGACTCGTGTATATTAAATTTACATAACCCTTTGGCCATTGTAAGAAATGAGTTTGGGACATGATCGTCACTGCAGTTAATGGTTAAACGTGATACATATTCCCTGGTGTAATCCACAGTCAAGGAAGATTTGTTATCAAGGTCTTTCAGGTCAGTGACAGTAGGAAAGAATCTTACAAAAGAAATTGCTGACTCAGGATGGCTCTTTCTGCTTCTGAAGAATTAGGTTTTCCATTGCTGATAAGAAGAACTCTTGATGCAGGTCTTGTTGAGATTATCCTAGCTGTTGTTTAAGTAATTGTGAACTTTGAAAACTATTCTAATCATTGAATGGAGTTTGAAAAATGATGCATTCCTTTCATATTTTTTAAATGATATCTAAATTTTTTCATGTTAAATAGTTGCAAAGATGTGATTTCTGACATACTGTACGTTGACATTTTAAAATAAAACTGTTACATTGCTCTGATAAATATGGAATATACTATAAAAAATGAAATAAAAACACTTGCAGCTTGATACCCAACAACATTCATTTTTAAAGCACTTGAACATTTCTTCAACAGTCAGAAAATTTACAGCAGCCACTTCCCTCTTAAAATCATATTTCTATCACAGTTTCCCCACAGAATTGTATCCTAATACAATTTTTATGCTTAAAAATCTTTTATCCTTTACGCCATCAGATTTCTTTGAAACAAAAATAGGTTCACGTATTAAAATTTATTTTTAGTATCCTATATTAAAAGTCCCTAGAGTTAAACTTCCTATTTTAAATGGAGCAATTATTATAAGTCAAAATACTTAAACCTATAATGAATTTTTTTAAATATTTATTTATTTATTTATTTGGCTGCATTGGGTCTTAGTTGTGGCCCGTGAGATGTTCGTTCCGGCATGCGGGATCTTTCATTGTGGCTCGTGGGCTTCTCTCTAGTTGTGGCGCGTGGGCTCTAGAGCACTTAGGCTTAGTCGCCCCGTGGCATGTGGGATCTTAGTTCCCCGACGAGGGATTGAACACACCTCCCCTGCATTGGAGGGTGGATTCTTCACCACTGGACCACCAAGGAAGTCCCTATAGTGAATTTTGATAAATAATTTTTAAACATGAAAAGAAAAATTTATTAGAAATGCAGCTTTTAATAAGGTGGGTTGGAGGGAGCTTATGAGGTCTTCATTAAAGGTGACTTTCCTAAATGATATTTGTGATTGTTCCTTTGCCTGGAGCCCTAGAGATTTGTACACCTTGAGCCACTGTACCAGAATCAGATTCCAGATGGGTGAATCTGTTGTAAGATACATGAAAGGAAATCTTGATAGGGGATGCAAGAAAACGTTGATGCTGCAGGTGAGTTCAGAATTGGGAAAGAATTCATATGAATGTTGAGGTTTGAAAACTGATTCCTTTGAAGTCTTCATGGGAACTCAGAGGACATGAATCTCAAAGAACACAGCTGCTCCAGGCTAAGGGTCCCCAAGGCAAGTGGGATACGGCCCAGTGGGGAGTGGAAGGAAAGTATTACAACTCTTTATTTTTTAAACTCCCACTTTTAATATTCCACTTTTTCTACAGTGTAGAATATTTTGAGCATAATTTCTAATATATTGATAGAATAGAACATGGGAGAAAATGTGAAAATCCCTTCTCTGGAGCAAGTCAGTCATGAGCATGATTATAGAGTCACATGAATCCATCTTAATATGAAGAAATATCTTGCTTATGACTGAGGTCTGTGGGGCAGGATTTCTCAAATAAAGGTCCACAGACATATCATGGGGTCTGTGAATTCTCTAGTATATAAAGTGTGTTTTCATTTAATGACAACTTGGAACAATGTAACTGCAGTGCAGTCTGGACAATCTGGATGATGACTTTCTCCCAAGACCTCTGCAGGATTTTGGTGAACATGTCCTCCATGTTATAAGAGTCATGATCCTTGGTCCTGTTTTTCTCTATCTACACCCACTCCCTCATGTCTCATTCTTTCAGCCTCTTGGTTTTAATGGCCATCTTTACAGGCACCAACTCCTAAATTTATATCTCCAGGCTAGGCCTCTCTCTCAAACTCCAGGCTCTTGTACCTAGCTTATTCTCCTCTTGGGAGCCTACCAATGGTCCTAAAGTTAATTGGATCAGGACCAAATACTTTATCTCTCTCCCCACACCCTAAATCTGCTCTACCTGCAGCTTCCTCACCTTGGTTTCATGGTTATAAAAGAGCCAAACTCAGAGGGCATTTATACCTAACTTCATGTTTGCCATAAAAACTGGATCCCAACAGTCTTCATCTGTCATCTATCGTGCTTTGGGACAAATTCCACAAGGAAGAAGATAAGGAATAGGCTTTACTGAGAAAAGAAAAAAACTAACAAGACCGGATTAACAAAAGAGAAGTCATGGGATATCCCACCTTCCCATGCCCCATGGAGAGGAAAGCCCAGGCACCTGCTGGAGCTTGTGTCCCAATAGAGGGACCTTCCTTATGTAGGTCTTCCTCTTTATATGGAAAGTATGGGATGCAGACCCTCAATGGGGATAATCAAACCATTAGTGGAGATGTGGGTGCTGGCTGTCTGCAGGAGTGGATCTGCAAAGGACAGCCCAGGCCCTGCTGTCGGGAGAAAGGAGCTGCCAGCCACAGGGGAGAAGGGTCCCCCAGTCCCTGCTCGCTCATCAGCCAGGCAACCCAGTGTGTACACACTACAACTCTGCTCAGTGCATCACAATGTTCACTGTATTTTAAGTAACAGTATAAGAAAAATAATTTAAATCAATAATGGGTGTCTGTTACTTTCCTTTGATGGCTTCTATACAGTACTCAAGTTTTTAAAATGCTGCCCAATGAGCAATGTTGTTTAAAATAGCCTCACCTACCAAGATAGTTTAGTTTACTATTGACAAATATTTTAGGAGACTTGACCACTACACAACACCAAGTAAACCCTCCACTGCAGGGAACTGCATTCCTGGGACCTGGGATGAGTGTATAGTAGAAGTAAGCCCCTGCCAACTTTCTCCTTCAAGGCAGTGCTATTTTCCTTGGAGAGTTCTTCTGGGGCTTTGAGGTTTTCCAAAGATCAAGCTAATGCCAATCAAGGGCCTTGTCAGATAGGAGTTGATTCACCTCTGATTTCATGTTCAGACATAACCATCTTACAATGCAGTCCGCAAAGAATGTTTTTTTATTTGTTTGTTTTTTAAGGTTTTAGAATGTGTTTATTAGTTTGTATGGATTATTAACTTTCCTATCATTTAGGACCTATTTACTACAATACTGTGCTTGAAACATACTATGTTATGCCATAGTTCATAAATCATTTGACATAAAAAAACTCATGGGGAAGTTGCAAATGAACAAGGAGAAATTTACCTGGGAAAATAAAAGTAATGACTAGAAAGCCATAAAAATCATAACATCCATTTTCTTCCACAAAATTGGGCTCACGTATGATACATATTACTCTGCTCCTTCTTCCTGTTGTAACTGAGTTTTAAAAAAAAAAATCGACACTATTTGCATGCTCTCTTATGAGTTCATACAGATCCATCTAAGAACGTTTTCTCCTCACCACAGGAATTGCCAGCGGCTTAACTGAAGACCTGACTTTTGTATATCACCTGCTCCATACATCTTGCACCAAACAAGGGCAACGAAATCAATGAAACTTGCATTCTCTGAATTAAGGGTTTTTTCAAAAAGTAATTACTCTTCAAAAATGGTGTCTGTTTACCTGACGGATGAAAATTCTAAAGGATAATTTTATCCCTTTGGTTTTCCCCTTAGATATGTTAAGGGACTATTCCAGTCTCCAATATGTAGGATACCTTTAAAGTCAAGATGACCAATTGCTCGTCCAGGTAGTTAGGATGTATTGTCCCTTGGTTCCCAGGAATTGGTGCAAATATTGCATTTCCTGAAGAAACAATTGTCTTCTCCATGGGGCATATTTCCGTTCCTTTGTTCATTATTTTGACGCTGCCACATCAATGAAAATCTTGTGCAGTTAGCTAGAGTTCACCTGAAGTCTGTATACCTTTCTCAGGAAGCTTTGTTGCAAGTTACTCTTTATGATTACTTTGCATTTTATAAGCATAAACTTTTCAATGAAGGATTTGCTTTCACCATTCCTTTATCTTGGTAGTGTGTTTTAGAATAACATGCTACAACTGAAAATGCAACCTAGCTGGTAGATATTCTCTCGACTTCTGGCAGAGAAATCAACCTCAGCTCCATCAGACAGACACTCATCAGCTCTGTGGTGGAGCATTGATCAAGGCAATAACTCATTTTATTTGTAAAGCCCTTTGGCAGATTACAAAGGACTTTCCCCTATGATTCAATTTGTTCTTTCCAATAGCCCTGGGAAGAATCTATTGTTATTTCTATTGAAAGGATGTAGTTAATCAAGACTTAGAGAAGTTGAAACTTACCCTGGTAATAAGTGACAAATGAAGAATCAGTGGCTTCTGATTGTGAATCCTGTGCACTTACCCTGTGTCATCTTACCTTGTGATACAAGCGAGGCATAAAGTGAAGCACAAGCTTTCTACCAGCTGCTCTACACACACAAGCTAACACCGATGATGACTCCCAATTGGCAAAAGTTTGAAATATGCCTCAGATACACCACCATGCAGTAATCTCATAAACAAGATGATTATCATTCTACTTAGAAAACCTGTTGGAGTGAAAAATAATGTCAATACTTAAACACACCCTGAAGGTTTATAGTGCTTGAAAAATCTATTTTTAAAAAATCATTTATTTTTTTATTACTAATTTATTCTAGTACTATTCAATTCCCCCCTGAAGGATTTCTGGTGGAGAAGAAGATTGATTTACAAAGCCCAAATAAATCACATGCAAATTCATATTAAATATCGTCAATGCAGTTTCTGATATACGGCAGTTTTGTGCCCTTGGGCTATAACTACCTTCGACAAGTAGGCAAGAGATGAAAGGAAACAAAATGGATGACCTTAAAATCCAGCAGCTCTCAGCAGGGTTGGAAGTAGGATGAGGTGAGTGAAACACTGGCCTTGGGCTCAAAGTTTAAGGGATGCTAAAAGACTCAGTAATGAAGAAAAATAATACTTTAATGCAATCTTCTGAAAAATCAAATGAATGCTAAATGTCCATGATGAATAAAATATTAAAAATTTAAATAAAACCAGAATCAGCATTTCTGGTTTTCCCTTTTGCTGCAGGCTCCATTATGGCTTGACACTTGGTGAGACACGGTTACTAACCCTATCTTCATTTACAGTTTTGACATTTCATTCATGATGGATTTTTTGTATACATTTTGAGTTTTCAAAAATAATGCACTAAGGACTTCCCTGGCGGTCCAGTGGTTAAGACTCCCTGCACTTTCAATGTAGGGGGCGTGGGTTCAATACCTGGTGGGGGAACTAAGATCCCACATGCCATGGGACATGGCAAAAAAAATAACGCATTAAAATATTATTTACAAAAGTTTCACGCAAGGCAAGTGTCTACCTACCTTACCTTGATCCTACCTCTCAATATTAAAACACTCTCTATCCCTGGATACCAACATCAGTAATAACCCTTGGTCTGTGCATGTCGTCACGAGCATGGAGATGTTAGCACATCCCCCAGCATTTTCAGAGCCCCTCCACTCACCAGACCCTTCATCGCAATTGAGACTGTGCTCTCTTAGATACAAACAGTTGAGGAAACCAAACAAGCAGCAGGCATATAACAAATGCCCTGCCCACAGATTCCCAGTGGACCACAGAATGGGTAATCACACAAACCCGAAGTTTCTCCTTGCTCAGCATGTATTTCTTTCTGTGACTTCACGAATGAAATGCAAACACACTATGGACTAAGTACACAAGATTATTTGCAGCTCTGCATATGCAACAAAAAGGCCTTTAAAAATATTTCGGCTGAAGTTCTGTCCTTTAGAGTCTCTAAGGAATATCCAACACAAACAGTCTCTCAAAGACCAAACAGCTCGCAGGAGAATCTCACACAGGGACGTGTGTTGAGCACCGCAGAGCCGTCAAGATCAGGCCACACAGACTGAGAGGCAGGAAGCCAGGAGAAGAGCATTATTGAGCCCCTGCCACACAGGTGCCCAGCACTGTAGGAACCCTCTGTCTGTGAGGGTATGTGACTGAAGTGTGCGGAGGTGGGAAATTAGAGAATGCAGTTAAGAGAGTAGGGTGAACAGGTTTTTAAGAGCCAAGATGATAGGTATGAGAACCTTGACTGAGGAAGCTCTTATAGAAGATGTTACCCAACCAAACTTGTGTCTCCAGGAAAGCCAATCTACTGACACTTGGTTGTGGTGAAGGAAAGTACAGCATCTATTGTAGGGCCAAGCAAGGAGAATGGACAGTTCATGCTCCAAAGACCCAAATTCTCTGATGGCTTTCAGGGAAGGGTTTTAAAAGACAGTGTGAAGGAGAAGGTCACAGGGTGTGTGATCAGCTCATGAACAATTCTCTGATTGGTTGATGATGAGGTAACAGTGTGATATTTTGGGGATCTCAGTCATCAACCTTCTGGTTGCAACTGGTCTAGGGTCTACACACTGGTGGTCAGCGTGCAATTAACTTCTTCCACCTGGTGGGGGTTTTAGTATCTGCAAAACAGCTCAAGGGTATTGTTCAGAATATTATATATAGCTCTTAAGGAGGAACTAAAGGTCTTTGACCTGGTTTTATGGCTAAACTATCATTTTGTCTTGATTGAATGTTTTCCTTTGTTTCTGCATTTTCTCACTTCTCTGATTAAATTTGCTCTTTGGAACTTGGGGAAGGCCTAGGAAGCTTAAGCTTTTCTACAGACAAGAGGCTGGTGGGAGATACAGGGGGTGTCTGTCCCTGAGAAGGCCCCACAGGGTCCTGCTCAGTTTCAAAGATGAATGGCAAACCTGACAAGAAGAGGGGCCATGCCACATCTGATTGCTGGACCTCAGTGACTGCAGACCACGGGCTGGTCTAGGTCTACGGGACATTGAGGGACTTGCTTCCTGTACTCCTGGGCCTTTTCAGACAACACACTCCCCCTCTTTTATAATCATGGGATAGCGATGGGCATGAGAGGATAAGGTAACATTTGACACCTGTGCTGAAGGAGGGATTGCACAAGACCCTAAGAGGCCAAGGAGTCATGGCCCTGTCAGCTCAGGCACCATGCAACCAGCTGCAGAGGGGCTGTGCTGGAGACCTGGGTGATTGGACTGAGCAGGCTAGGGGTCTGTGCATCTCCAGTGACCCCAAGTGAGAAGGAGGCCAAAACGCTGGGTAACGTGACAGTCCAGATGGGGAGCCTCAGGGTCAGCTCGTGTAGCTGCCTCATTTCTTTCCCACAGCAACTAGAGAGGTGGGAATTTTTATCCCTAAATTTCAGAGAAGAAAGCAAATTCAGATAGGTTCATCAGCTTGTTTAAAGTCATGCAATGAATAAATGGTAGAAGTGAGACCCAAATACATCCATTTGACCTCAAAGACCATGATCTTTACACCATATGACACAGCCTTCAAAACTTCTGCTGCAAAAGTGCTTAAAAAATAAACAAATCCTTAAAGCAGTAAGGCCATTTTAAAATAGAGAATTACTGTCAGCAAAGAGCAACAACAACAAAAAATCAAGCTCCAAACTGGCAAAAGGTCAGTAAGAATCAATGGCCTCCAATTAGACTGATGAGTAAAAGATATCAATGAGGCTTGACAATGCTTTGAATTCATAATGACCTTGTTTTCAAACAATGGAAAGACACCAACTTTGATATCAATTCAAAAATACCAACTCAAGATGCGTAGAAGAAATAAAATACTATTAGGACATCCCAGAAGCTTTCCTCTATAGTCTATATTTTTCATGCAATTTGCTATAAAAGATTTTTAAACTTTGCTCTTTTTTTGCAAATACATTTCATTGCCATTAGGTTAGCATCAAGCACTGAATATATAAACCAGAAATAAGTTTAGGTTTTGGACTGAAATACCAGATATTTTAGGGATTTTACAGTAGAGTTTCCAAAATCTAATTCTACAGAACAGAATCAACATTCTATGATTTTGGCATAAATGGGATTCCATTTTTTTTGTTCACTATCAGTCAGGAAGTCAAACTAAAATAGGTACTGTTGCAATAAAGATATGAACAGAGCCTGTGGCAGCCATGAGAATGCCTCTCACAGCCTCTAATTGCAAGAATTATAGCTGACCAGTAGCCCAGCTACTTGTTCGGAAATTCATTGCCTTGTATGAGTCAAAGCCATGCTTCCCATGGGATGTTTCCAGCCAGCAAATGAGCACAGCAGGAATATTAAAGTAGGCCCATTTGGGGAGAAACGGGACTCCTTTGACAGGCAACTGTCCTTTAAGTTCCCCACCCCGACCTGGACAGTCTTGCTGCATGTTCTTTATGCTGGCTGCGCCAGGGTCTGGACCGGGTCCCACACAGTCTTCCTTCCCTCTCTCCTCTTAGAGGACAGCCTTGCAATGCAATCTGATAACTCTCTTAGTTTTTCCAGCTCCCTCTCCATTTTCTGTCTATTTCATCACCGGATAAAATCTTCACATGTTTAATCCCGTCTCGGTGTCTGCTTCTCAAAGGACTTGGACAAACAGAGAGCATAAACATGAGGGGAAACCAGGATAGCTTTTTTTTTTTTTTTTGCATTGATTTCTAAAGTTTTAGAGCTCAATATAGTTCCTCCTGCATAGTAGGTACTCCACCAAATTTGTCAAAAGAACAAATGAATGAATGAATATTATGGTAAAAATTGCATGGAATGCATAGCTTCTAATTGCTACCCACCCTTATGTAGTTGCTACAGTGTTTCATTCCTAGGGGATAGTAAATATGTCTAATGAAATCTTTGGTTTAGAAAAGTGTCCTAATACTAGCTGGACACCAAATACATTTTAGGCATTAGATTAAAAAGTGTTTCAGTTCACTGCTTCAGTATTGATAACATATCAATCCATGTTACTAAAAAAGAAGTAACAACTACTTCTGTTCTCTTACTTTTCCTGGTCACTTGGAATATTATCATGTCCTGTATAGGAGGCTTGGAAACTATGCTTCATTTCCTAAAATAGCATGAAAACATCAAATCTATGTTACCACCAACTGAGTGGGTGCCTTGGAAACCATGCTGGAGACTTTGCTCTCCAGTAATGATCCTTTTATTCTCACTGGCAATTCTTAGGAGTCTCTCAAATCCAAATGTTATCACAGTTTAGCCTGAGCAGAAAATAAGAGTCCCTTGAGTGCTTATCTTACGGTTTTTAATAAAGTGCTTTCTCACTTTCATAGAAGCTAGACAAAGTTAATTATCTTGGATTGGAGAAGCCATTCTCTGTCCTCTTTCCCCTCCAAACACTAATTAATATTAATGAGTAAAGGGATAAAATTACTGAGTACTTATATAATTGTGCTAGTGGATCATTTCCATAGGATGATCCTGATATCCAGATAAATAGAAATAAATGTAGACCATCAACCAGGAGAGGGTCGACAGACTTTGGTGTCGATTTCACCAAAAACCCAAAGAAGGCCCTCCCCACGTTGAGGGATGGATTTAAGAAGATAATTGTACAGGACCTGATTGATTTACTAACACTGATGTTCCCCTTTTCTCTTCCTTCTTACTGCATGCTTTGATTTTTTTTTTCTTTTCCATTTGGCAGGGAGAAGCAGTGGGATTTGATATTCTGCCATGCAGATTGTTTTAACTCTTTCAGACGCAAAGCCTTCAGGCTTTTATCTCAACACTTCAGGAGGCCAGGAAGACAAAAAAGAGCACTATATTTTTTCAAGTTCTTCAAAGGGAGATGTCAAAGAATGCAAAAAAGATGGAAAGCTGTTTGGAAGTTTAACAATCACATCAAGATTTTTAAAAAAACGGGGCCCAAGCTCCTTTGGCTGCTCCCGTGGGCAACTAAAAGTCATCTTCTGAAAATGTCTCAAGCCTGATTTGAGTTGAGAAGGTGTTTTCAGCATATTAAGTAGGCTTGCTGTGCCTTGAGACAAAGGAAACCACAGTCACTAGGGAATTACATCACCCAACTGTCTAACCTTCACTTGCTACTTCTGGTACCCCAGGTACTGAAATCTGACCCGGAGATGTTTCATAAGTGTTACACATAACTACTCTCCCACCGAATATTTAAATAAGGCATTTGGTAGAAGTGCTAAGTCTGAAAAATGAGAAATGACATAAGAAAACAAAGAGAAAGGCGTCTTCTAAAAGGAAATCTATTGTGTTAGGATAAAAACAATAATAATTTGTAGTGAAATGTATACACATTCATAAAAGCTATAATTGTATTTAGTAAGAAGCTTTATAAAGAGAGGGAAAGTTTTGTGTGGAGATACATACTTGGAGGGTTTAAGTATCTTTCTTGGTGAACAAGATAAATAGAAAGACTATATGGTTCACTGACAGAGGAAAAAGATTTTCAATTATTCTTACAACTAGCTAAGAACATGGTCAGAGCTCATCCAAATAGTGGGGTGGAAACTCCTCTACAATATTTAAGCTCTACAAGTCTCCCTCACGACTGTCTTTGTTAGAGTCTAGCCTCATTGAGAGAGCCAGAGATTCTAAATAGGGTGGGGACCGAGTTTAGGAAGGGTTTGAGGGATGATCTCAGGGTTATAAATAAAAACAGTGGAGTGAGGCTTAAGTAACACAGATCTGCTGTGTATCCCACTGACCTAGACAATCAGGGCAAATTGACGACCACGTCGCTGCGGGGGAGAAAACCTACAGGAAGGTGTCGGAAGTCTTCTCTGATGAGATGGCCTTTGTGAACTGTGCTAGCAATTTAGGAAGCTTGCTACTTTGACAGCTCTCCTTGTCCTGTACTTTTTCCAAAAGGGTTTAGAACAGGTGAGCCAGGGAGTTAACACTTCATCTCATTTTTCTTTTCTACCCTCTGAATTTCTATTTAAACAAAGTTGGACCACAGGTCACAAGTCAAGTCTAACCCCAAAAAGTGTTGAAAGAGAAAGAAACTATACAGAACCAGCATTCGTTTTCATTAAATGCTAATGATACCAGCATTCCATTTCTGAAAAAAATTTTTCTTCTCTATGCCATGCTATAAGAATTCATAATAATTCCCCTGAGGTCAAGGTTAACAGAATAAGTGAACAGCAATAAAGAATAATTTCAGGGGCTCTAGAATTTTTTTTCTGGTCCTATTACCCTTTATTCCACAATTAAAAACAAGGTTTAAAAAGTGACTATTTCCAAGAGAGACAATATTAAATTCATACTAAGTCAATGACAAAAAAGTCTCCACTTTAAAAAACAAAAATATGAAAAAGCTCTTCACGTGCCTCTATGCCTTTGTTCATGTGTTGAAATTCCCTTCCTTCTTATTGTTTCCCTGTTGAAAGCTTGTGCTCAATTCTGAGTGAAATATATGAAACCTACACTCAGTTGATCCATGTGTTTCGCTCTCCAATCCATTGCCATCTGATCAAGAATATATATATGGGGCCTCCCTGGTGGTGCAGTGGTTAAGAGTCCGCCTGCCGATGCAGGGGATACGGGTTCGTGCCCCGGTCTGGGAGGATCCCATATGCCGCGGAGCGGCTGGGCCCGTGAGCCATGGCCGCTGGGCCTGCGCATTCGGAGCCTGTGCTCCGCAACGGGAGAGGCCACAACAGTGAGAGGCCCGCATAACGCAAAAAGAAAAAAAAAAAAAAAAGAATATATATATGCATATATATATATATATATTCATATTCATAATTTGTAACAGATGGATCAAGAAAAGAGAAAGGGAGAGAGATAGAAGCACAAATAAACAAAATTAGGAATGAAAGATGGAAGAGGAGAATAACACTGCACAAATTAATGCCAACACACTTTAAAATGTAGACAAAATAGACAAATTCCTCGAGCAATATGACTTAACCAAACTAACTCAATAGAAAGAAGGAATATTTCTATAAGCACTAAAGAAACTAAAGTCTTCCTATAAAAACATCAATCTCAGATGGTTTTACAGTCAAGCTCTACAAAATATTCAAAGAACATATCTCTTCAATCTTATACAAACTTTCCAGTGAATCAAAAAGAGGGAAAATTTATTTCCCAATTAATTTTTATACCAAGTTCAGAAAATGGCACTATGAGAAAAAAATTTATAACCTAATGTCATTCATAAACCTAGATGCAAAAGTCCTAAACAACTAATAGTAAACAGAACCTAGTGATGTACAAAAATAAATAATACAACACAGTCAAGTGAGATAAATTATTCTAAGAAATGCAAGGATACAATTAAGAAGTGATTTCATGGAATATTACTCAGCCATAAAAAGAATGAAATAATGCCATTTACATTGGATGGACCTAGAGATTATCATACTAAGTGAAATAAGTCAGACAGAGAAAGACAAATATCATATGAAAGGGGCAGAGGGATAAATTAGGAATTTGGGCTTAACAGATACATATTACTACATATAAAATAGATGAACATCAAGGACCTACTGTATAGCACAGGAAATTGTATTCAATACCTTGTAATAACCCACAGTGGAAACAAATCTGAAAAAGAATGTATATATATGTATAAATGAATCACTTTGCTGTACATCTGAAACATTGTAAATCAACTATACTTCAATTAAAAAAACCCAGCAACAATGATTTGCTATTTCAAAACGTGGGAAATAACCCAGATATCTACTGACTAGAGGATGAAAAAGATTATTGTGGAATAGTGACATGAAATATCAGTTAGTGAAAAATGAATATTTTGCAGCTAAATGAAACAAAATTAGTGAATCTTAATAATTATTTGACTTAAAATGATGGGCAAATACAAATCAAATTACAGAGAACTATATTAAGTATTATAATATTTTTTTAAGGCTCAAAAACAAGTAAAGGTGAACAGCATCATGTTTAAAGATCTACGTGTACATGGAAAACTAAAAGATTTCAGGGTAGTGGCTACCTGTGGTGAGGGAGGGAAGAAGTGGGAGAGTGAAAAATCACACTCATAACTTCAGTGGTACCTGGGAAGGTCTTAGTTCATAATATGAATACTGGACCCATGGTGTTCATTTTATTGCTATGCTTATAGCTTAAATAAATGTTATTTAAGTTAAATTCAATTATTGTATGATAAAAGTAAGCCAGTGAGTGAGAAACTATTTTTTAGAAATATAGCATCTGGTTTGGAAAAGAATTTACTAGTTTTGGGTTCTAAAATACCTTGAAAAAAATGTTTAACACTTGAAAATGAAATTTAAATTTGCATTGCATAAAGACTAATTTCTCCCTTTTAGTTGATAATTTTCCCTCTGAGGATATCAGTGCACATCAGGGTGGTAAAAATTTGCAGAAGCAGTTTCCTTTTGAGATTATATTACAGTGCTCTGAGCACTTTTAGAGGGATATAAAGAGAAGATGCCTTCTTTTTGAGAGTATTAAAGTTGCTGTGTTAAAACTATGGAAAACAATCTTCTATGTCCTTTTTTGGAAGCATTGATGCTTTAGGACATAATTATCATTCCCCTTGCCCTTCCCATTTCTTAAAATAAAGTTTTTTGTTTTTTTTTTTTTAAATAAAGATTCACCTGTTGGTCCAGATCTGTCAAATCTGGTTTAATTTTCTTTTCAAATTCATTTTAGTGCCATGATTACTATATGGACCAATGAGTATAACAGATTAAGATGAAGTTTGTATAAACTGTATCATCATTGAGATTTTTTAAAAATCATATTTCTGTGTGTTGGGCAGCAAAAGAAGACAGCTACATGATCTGACACAATATAATTAAGATTATTAGTGGTATATTTTATAGATGTTTGACACATTTTCTTCTCAACATGTTCGGTATTTTTATTGAAAGTATCTGTCATCCCAGTTGCCAGCCTTGTTTTCCTTTAGCCCATATTTCCTTACCTAGATATTTAAAATATAATTTTATCTTATTTATTGATATTATATTTGTGAGTATCCTTAAATGTCTTTTAAGATTTCAGTAAATGAGTAAAATAACTGATAAAATACACTGTATACCTATACCTATATCTATATGTATATTTTAAATCAGCAACTAAAAATAATTAAAGTTGGCAGAGTCATTTTACCTAAGGAAAGGGGAGCCCCTGTTCTCTCCTGGGGCATATCTAGAGTGAATTCCAAGGTGTGGTTGAGAAAAACAGGATGGCTGAGTAGCCAACCCTTGGGTCCCAAGCCTGACCAATGGATAAAATGATGAAGAAACCCCACCAAAATAGTGGTGTACTGCATAACTGCATGATTGTAAACTTCTATAAAAATGAACATGGGAGAATATAAATGCTTGACAGCAAGGAGGACCTTAAAACAACAGAGAACTCAGAGGGCAGCTGGCAGGAGAGAACCCATACTGACTGAGCATCGTGTGCTGAGACCCACTAGTTAGTCACCAGGCACATACAATCATCAGTCTCCAAAACAACTCTACAAGGTAAGCATTGCTGTTCCGATTTTTCAGATGAGGAAACTGAGAATTAAAAAGGCAAAGTAACCTGCCTAAGGTTTCAGACCATGTTTTGTCTTATGAATTTTACACTATCATACAGGGTGTAAGAAATATAATCTTTTCTTATTTTCTAAATCAAATTGAATTGCAGTGCTGGCTCCCTGACTGCCCTAGGCTCATACAAAAGTCCCAAGGGAATTGTGCCATCCAAAATAATTCCTGTGGTCTTTGATTCACATTGCTAACCAGAGATGAGCTACTATTTGAAACCTCATGATGTCTTGAAAGCAGCATAGCAGTAAAAGTTCTTTCCATAGTCTGGGAACCTCGGTGTCTGATAATTAGTCTCCCCAGGGCCCCACACACCACTTCTTCTGAGCAACCCTTCCCTGTCCAAGCTCCCAGGGATTTCAATAGAGGGAGCTGGCTTCTAAGCCCCTTGCTCTCTAAGATGCTCTTAGCCCTTCCACTTGACTACTGTTCCCCAAACTCTGCATGCATTCAGAAATCGCACTGTTTACAATAGCCAGAACATGGAAGAAACCTAAATGTCTATCAACAGAGGAATGGGTAAAGAAGATGTGGTACACATATACAATGGAATATTACTCAGCCATAAAAAGGAATGAAATAGTGTCATTTGCAGAGACGTGGGTAGACTTAGAGACTGTCATACAGAGTGAAGTAAGTTGGAAAGAGAAAAACAAATATTGTATAATATCACTTCTATGTGGAATCTAGGTAAATGATTCAGCTGAACTTATTTGCAAAGCAGAAATAGAGATACAGACGTAGAAAACAGATGTAGAGAACAGACATATGGATATCAGGGTGGGGGGGAGGGGGGTGGGAAGAACTGGGAGATTGGGATTGACATATATACACTACTATGTATAAAATAAGTAACTAATGAGAACCTATTGTATAGCACAGGAACTCTACTCAATGCTCTGTGGTGACCTAAATGGGAAGGAAATCTAAAAAAGAGGAGATATATGTATATTATAACTGATTCACTTTGTTGTACAGCAGAAACTAACACAACATTGTAAAGCAACTATACTCCAATAAAAATTAATCTAAAAAAAAAGAAGAAAGAAAAGAAGAAAGAAAGGAAGGAAGGAAGGAAGGAAGAAAGAAAGAAAGAAAGAAAGAAAAAGAAAGAAAGAAAGAAAGGAAGAAAGAGAGAAAGAAAGAAAAAGAAATCACAGCCACAAGAGAAACCAAAATGCAGGAAATGGGAGTATCATAGTGGCTGCGTTCTGGTAGGTGTTGTTCCCACAAATTAAAAATGTACTTCAACACTACTGCACTCTAGATATGATATTATAGTTTTATACAGAGTCGTTTTGCCAGATCCTATCCATGGGTTCAAAGATTAAGAGCAAGAGAGTTTGGGGAAAATGATACATTAATGTAATCCCAGAAAAATGTCAATTGGGCAGGGTAAATTGGCCTCACAGGTGTTGCCCATCACCCAGCCTTTGCTGTACATCTATCTGTGGGGTGGGTTCCATCCAATTACATCAATATATCCAAAAGTACAGTTTCAGGAATCTGATACTATCCCACTGTGTCACAACCTGTTTGGCAGTTGGTCAGCATGTTTGCTGGGTACATTGTGTAGGAAATACAGATCAATAGGTGGAGGATATATAGGGGAAATAATGTGATTATATCTATGCTTCATTAAGATCATTCATAGGGTTGGATGGACTTGATGTGGTAGATACTGAAAGCAGAAAGACCAGAAAATCTTTTAAAACATTTACAGTTGTTCCTTATTATTTGCTGATTCCAAATTTAGAATTCACTTACTTCCTAAAATTTATTTGTAACCCCCAAATCAATCCTAGCAGCACTTTCGAAGTCATTCGCACACATGTGCAGAGCCACAAAAAATCTGAGTTTCCAAACATGCATGTTCCCAGCTGAGATTGAGTAAGGGGATGCCCTATCTTCTTATTTCAGATCATATACTGTAAACTAGTCCTTTTTGCAGTCTATTCAGTGCAACGTTTTGCATGTGTTGTGTTTTTGATGGTGATTTCTTTGTTTAAAGTGGTCCCAAGAGTAGTGCTGAATTGGTGTCCAGTTTTCCCAAACATAAGAAGGCTCTGGTGTGCCTTATGGAGAAAATATGTGTGCAGATAAACTTCATTCAGGTATGAGCTATAATGCTGTTGGCCATGAGTTCAATGTTAGTGAATCAACAATAAATGTTAAACAAAGTATCTTTAAACAGAAAGTCACATAAAACAAGGCTATGTTTGATCAGTTGACGAAATGTTGTACCAGAAGTTTGCAGGGACACGACCCCATACTTCCGCTAGGAGCAATGGTTTAGGATTTACTAATTCGATGTCAAGGGCAACTTTATAAACATAACTACTGTGACTAACAAGAACAGACTTATGTCCATATAAAAATTTCATCTGTTATTTTTATTTGAAACTCTGTTTAAGAGATCTTTTTCTTAAACATCTGAAATTTAAAAAAAAAGAAAAAAGAAAGTCTGGCAACAACACCTATGGACAGTGAAAAGGGTCAGAAAGCAAGTTAACATACCCCAGTCTGCAAATACCCCTTACTCCAGGATGAATTCAAACTATCATAGGGGTAGGGAAGGGAGTGCTGTTTTTTTTTTTTTTTTTTTTTTTGCAGTACGCGGGCCTCTCACTGTTGTGACCTCTCCCATTGCGGAGCACAGGCTCTGGATGCACAGGCTCAACAGCCACGGCTCACGGGCCCAGCTGCTCCGCGGCATGTGGGATCTTCCCGGACCGGGGCACGAACCCGTGTCCCCTGCATCAGCAGGCGGACTCTCAACCACTGCGCCACCAGGGAAGCCCGGGAAGGGAGTGCTAAGGAAAAAGTATGCAGAATCCAGCAAATGGAGTAAAATCACAAAGTCTCAGAAGAAGCTCATATCATTGAAACCCTTTTACTCAGGTATCTTTTATATCAGGAGATTTTTACAAAATTTCTGTACCCTCAAATCAAATTGAAGACGTGATCTCTAAAATAAATCCATAAGGAGAGAACAGCCTGAGAAAATTTTAAAGGTGCAGAGTGAGATTGTTAAGGTAGGAAAGTCATGCAAGGAGACCCAAAATACATCAGAAGAATTAAAGCACATGTGATGGCAGGAAATGAAGAAGGAAATGTGTTACCACAGAGTAAATAACATGAGGAGCAAACCTGGTTAAATCTCCCAGAGTGCAAGACAAAAGGAGAAAAACATAAACATTACAAGGGACTGTAGAGTCTGTATATGATATGCAGAGAACAGAGATCCACCTAAGGAATTACAGTTCCCTTAAGCAAGAAACACAGACAAGTGAAAAAAGCAATTAAAATTAAAGACATCATTTAAGAAAACCTTCTTTAGCTGATAAAACATTAAATTATAAATCTTTTCCTCACAATATTCTAAGCAAAAATCAAAAGAAAGAGACTTATATCTAGACACTTCCTAAGAAAAAAATTTGAAAATTGAATCATATATATATATATATATATTACAGGCACACCTCAGAGATATTGCAGGTTTGGTACCAGACAACTGCAATAAAGCAAATACTATAATAAAGTGAGTCACACAAATTTTGGGGATTCCCAGTGCATATAAAAATTATGTTTACACTATACTGTTGTCTATTAAGTGTGCAATGGCATTATGTCTAAAAAGAGTGCACCTACCTTAAATTAAAAATACAAAAAAAATTGCAATAATAACATCAAATTTAGGTCACTGATCACAGATCACCACAATAAACATAACAATAATGAAAAAGTTTGAAATATTGCGAGAATTACCAAAATGTAACACAGAGACAAGAGGTGAGCAAATGCTGTTGTAAAAATGGCCCCAAAAGTCTTGCTTGATGCTGGGTTGCCACAGACCTTCAATTTGTAAAAAAAACATAGTATATGCAAAGCACAATAAAGTGAGGTTTGCCTGTCTATTATCAATTTATGTTATATTAATAAAGAAAGTAACAAGAATTGCATGGGATGGGAAGGAAAGAAACTTGAAACTTTACAGAGTCCTCAGCTTAAGTAGCATGGATAAAACATGCTCTCCGTACAATATTAGAGAAACATAAAGAACACTTGATAATTGAAGGTAACTGTATTAGACTTAGTAAGCAACAGGTTGCTGTAACAAAATCACAGTAGCTTAGCACAGCAGAGGTTTATTTCTTTACTCACCCAAAGGCCAATGCAGATCTTCTGGTTGGATGGCCCTCCTCGGGAATTTGGGCTTCTTCCAACCATCCTGGAGAACATCACTTCCAGCCATGCAGAGGAGGAGAGAGAATGTGCATGAGGAAGATGGTGCTGGCTATTTCATGGCCAGGGCTGACGTTCGATGGATAGTCACAAGGTCACAGCTGATGTGGGTTGGGGGAGGGACAGTTGCTTGAAATGCAGTTAGTTTCGAGTCCAGGAAGGAGAGTAGAACTAAATATTGGTAACCCTGGCCTTCTTTGTCACAATAATCAATACAGTACATGTTTACCTTCCAAAATACTACAGTAGACAAAGAAAGGTTAAGAAAGTGTGGTCCATATAGCCACCCATAAAAAATAGAAAGGACAGTATGCTCTGTAATCACATTTTTTAAAAAGCCAAGTTTAGGGTACTGGAGGGTGAGAGGCCATGAAGAGGAAGGAGTCCACACAAAAGCCTTTACCAATAGCCAAACATATGAGTGAGGTCTTTCTGGCCCAGCCAGCAGCCAAATTGCCAGTTGACTTCAAATGCATGAGTTAGCACAACTGATACCATAGTGAGCAAAATAATTTTCCGGTTGAGCTCAACCCAAATTGCCAACACATATAACTGTGAACAAATAAGTAGTTAAGATATTAAACTACAAGTCTGGGGGAGGTTTATTGCACAACATAGGTAACAGATATGATGATTATATACCCTATTGATCTCAAAACCAATTTCTGGAGAGCTTTCTGTTGCCAACCCCAGTGGAGTAATGAGGATCAGATTTATTCTCCTTTCTTAAGTGTTTACAAAGACAGACAAAATATAGGAATCAAAGATTTTCAAACAGGTGATAACAAGCAGCACAGAACCCGACAGAAGAGAAATAAATGAGATAAGCCCAAAGATTGTCTCATCTTATTGCCCAGAGAGAGTTTCCAGACTGCAGTGCAGGGAAGGGAATAGGACCTGGAAGTCTCCCTAAGGTGAGGAGATAGACTGAGAATTCAAGATTTGAGAGAGGCTAGAATTTACAGAGCAAAGTACCAGAGAGTAGGGACCTGCTTAGAGAAGAGAGAGCTGTACAAAGAGGGAGCTCTGGAGATCTACAGAGGGTTTCCCTCAAATCTCCAGCTGAGCACTAATCTGCACACATGTGTGAGGAAACTACCCAAGGTAGCTGATGAAACAACTAGGTGCTGATGAAACACCTACCCAAGGGGATTAGAAGGGACAATCCTGGGAATTCACAAAGGGCCAAGAATAGTTTGCATTTTTACCAATCAAAGTGGAACAACTATATTTCATATGTTCAAGTAAGAGGAACAAAGAATGAGCATGTGAAGGAGAGACATGGTAAGTGTAAAAAAAATCCCAAATTAAGCTTCTGAAGATGAAAAATTCAATGTCTCAGTTAGAAAAAAGAATATAATGGAATGAACAGCAAATTGGACACTGCAGAAGAAGATTTAGAAAAATAAATGAGGCACCAATAATACGTGGTAGCATTTCAAGCTGCCAAGTACACATGTAATGAAATCTACAGAAGGGTGGGAACTTGTATTTGAAGAAACAATGGCTGAAATTCCTCCAAACTTGGTGAAAGTATAAACCCACAGACTCTAAAAGCTCAGTGATTCAAGCATAAGAAATATGAAGAAAACTTCGCTATGGAAGATCATATAATCAAATTGCTCAAAACCAGTAATAAAGAGAAAATTTTGAAAGCAGCCAGAGTAAAAACAGATATATTGTGTACAGTGGAACAAAACTTGTGGGTGACAGCGGACTTCTTATTGGGAACAATATAAGCTGTTACAAACCAGAACACAGTGGAACAATATCTTTAAAATACTGTACACACTGTTATATTTAAAATACAAGGACCTACTGTATGGCACAGAGAACTCTGCTCAATACTCTGTAGTAACCTAAATGGGAAAAGAATTTGAAAAAGAATGGATACATATATACGTATAACTGAATCACTTTGCTGTACACCTGAAACTAACACAACATTGTTAATCAATGATACTCCAATATAAAATAAAAAATTAAAAAGATACATTTTAAAATACTGACAGAAAAACAACAAAAGCAGAAAACACTGTCAACCTAGAATGCTATACCTAGCAAAAATGTCTTTTAAAAAACAAAGGTGAAATGAAGAGTTTTTCAGATGCACAAAACCTGAAAGAACTCACTAGTAGACCTACAGTTCAAGAAAATGAGCAAAACAGCTAGAATGCATAAAATCAGAAGGAATAAAATAAGAAGAGATGGAAGACTCTCTAAGAGATCAATGATTTATAATTGATGTAAATGTTTTAAACCCTACAGTTAGATGACAAAGAGCCTTGGATTGTGTCCCCAAACAAATTCCAACTATTGTTGTATATGAGATTTTATCACAGTTTAAAAAGAGGTTCACAAATTATTTAATACTTCTTCCCAAATGTGGAGACTAATTCTCCTCCCCTTAAGTGGAAACTCAGTGATTTGCTTTGGTGAATAGAATGTGGCAGAATCAATAATGTGTAACTTCTGAAACAAGATGTCAAGAGGCTCTGTGACTTCCTCCCTGCCTGTCTCTTGGATCAGTCCCAGCAGTGGAAGCCAGCAGCCATGCCATGAGGATACACTTAAGCACACTTATGGAGAGGTCCAGTGGTGAGGAACTGAAGCATCTTGCTGGCAACCAGCACTAACTTGCCTGGCATGAGAGAGAGCCATCTTGAAAGCAGATTCTCCAGCCCTGGACTAGCCTTCAGGTGACTGCAGCCCTGGGTGACATCCTAACTATAACCTAATGAGAGACCCTGAGTCAGAACCACACAACTAAGCCACTCCTGAATTCCTGACACACTGAAACTGTGAGATAATAAATGGGTACAGTTTAAGCCACTAAGGTTTGGGTAATTTGTTGTGCAACAATAAGTAACAAATACAAAGTTAAAGCAAACAAACCTCAAACAAAAGGATACATTAAACCTATTACAATGGCTAAAGGCACATCAGGGAAATGCAAACCAAAACGCGTTTGGGATCACGTTAATGTTAGTTGCTGTAGACTTCAGGTCAAAATCCAACATCCCCTTTATATCTGAATCTGGAAAGGAGATCTAAACACTACCTAAGTGGGGTTTAGTCTGTGATGTAATTCATCATTGTCTGAGATAGGAAAATGTATATGGAGAGAAAGGGTTGGTATTCAAATTTTCTCAGATCTAGAAGGCTTGCTTCCTGCTGCTGCAGGGTGAGGTGGGAGATACGCCCAGAGAAAGTTAGGTAAATGTATGCTACTTGTTAGTAGTCAGGGTCAAATTGGATCATTTTTCTTTTGTAAAAACTGAAATTTAAAATGAAGGTGTAATAGTGAATTTTGATATGCCTAATAATATGTTGGGAAAGTATATAAAGCACAATTAGAAATACAAGGAGAATTGATGAAAAATACAAGATTAGTGGTAAACTTTGCCCAATCCAAAAGGCAATTGGAGCAACCTAAAAATAGTTGTCTTGGAATGACTTACTGTTCCAACAGTTTATTAAAGGAAACTGGCCAGCAATTGGCCATTGGAGAGGTCTGCTGAGCTCAAGGCCAAGACCTAGTGCTCTCATGGGCCCTCTCTCCCCTGAGTGGGTGAGGCTACTTCACATAGACAGCTTCCTGGGCCCAAAGCAAGGTGTCTGCAAGCACTTTGGCAGAAGAGGTTTTTGGAGTTTCCCCAGCTAAGCATGAAGAGTTTTTTCCAGCTAAGCATGAAGAGTGCCACTGTTATACAGTTCTTTTTATGTTGTTCCCTTTGGCATCTGTTTTGGTTCAATCCTCTGTTTGGGTGAACTTGGCCACCTTGCTTTAAGTGTCTCAGCCAACTCTTGCTTCTGTACATCAATAGTGTTCTATAAAAATGAGTAATTATATAAAGTAATATATGTGTGTGTTATGCATCAAGAAATTAGGGGGAAAAGGATAGTTATATCTAAATATAAAGCTATCCATAAAATATTGTCTATGATGAAAAACAACTGGTAAATCTAGGTGATGGATAGATGGATTTTTTCATTGTACTAGCCTACAAACATTTTTTTATAGGTTTGAATTTTTAAACTAAAATTTTTTGGGGAAAATTCTACATGTTACAAAAATAATAATCCAAGATATGGGGGGGGGTGGAGGAGGTGGAGAAATGAAGGTAGACTTTGAACCAAAATTGACCTTGAACTGATAATTGTTAAAGCTCTGTGGTGGGTACATAAGGATTCATTATAGTACCTTCTCTATTTCTATATATGTTTGAGATTTTCCCACAATACAACCTTAAAGGAAAAACAATTTGTTGACTGAGTATAGTAGGATTCCGTGCCAGTAAAAGCAAGCAAAGATACAAAGAAAGAATATATGTTTAAATGAGTATGTATGAATAAGGTATATAGCATGCTGTTAATACTGGTTACCTCAAAGGAATGGGTGAGGGGTCAGGGCGAGAGCTAGCTTTGTTATACATATTTACATATGTACATATATATACAATAATGTTACTATTTGACTTATTATGCAACATGCATGTATTATTGTTATAATTTTCAAAGCTCAAAAAAAGAATTAAAAAATGGTGCCATAAAGGGAAGCGGACCTAAATGTTTGCAGGGCTTTGTAGACAATGTGAATGTGTGACAAAGCCTGGGAATTTGAGAAACTGTAGCAAACAAGAATGAACCAGCTCAGTTAAGAAGAAATCTACCCTATATGTCAAAACAAACACCACCAGTTTTCAAGCTCTGGACAGAGGCTTTCTCCATATATCCAACATAGGTAACAACAAACAGTGTGACAGCCTTACTAAGCTGAAAGGGCTTCTCTCACACACCCTCTAAAGATAATTCATTTGCAATCTCTATAACTTATGTTCATGGACCAGAAATCAGTTCTAGCTGGCATCTCACAGCTTTTAACATACTAACTTCAACCTTTGACATTTTCTAAGATGTTCACTCCAGAAGAGACACAAACCTGAATAGATCAATAATCATGGAAAACTTTGGGAATATTGCCAAAGAACTGTCCCAAAATATGCTGGACCAGGCTGTTTTATTGGTCATTTAGTCCAATCCCTTCAAGAACAGATGATGTCTCTGTTACATGAGTTTCTCAAGGACCTAGATAAAATTGGAAATCTTCCCAACACATTTTGTGTAGCTCTGAAAACCCTGACAGAGTTAGCTCAGAAAACTACTGGCCACTCTTGATGATAAATATAGGTACATATGAACAAGTTGAAACTCAGGACTATATTTAAAGAATAATGCACCATAGCCAACGAGAATTGACTTTCCAGAAGAGCAGTATTGGAGACTCTAATTATATATATATATATATATATATATATATATATATATATATATATTTCTCTTTAATAGATTAAAGGAGACAACCCATTCAATAATTTTAATTAAAGTGGAGAAGCCAACTTTTTGACTGTGTGTGGGTGACCACCCAGCATCAAAACCATTTTCATTGGTTTGGCGAATCCTGTACCTTGTGAGTATTGGTGTGAGGACGAAGATGAAAGCAGCTTCTCCTGCATCCAGGGCATGAGTACATGTCCTAGGATTAGCCATCCACACTGACACTGGGTTTAAATCAAAATTAAGTAGGTAAAGCAAAGAAGTAGGGGCAGTGTTGGTATCATGCCCCAGCTCTGGGGCTGCAGGGTAGCTGTGCTGGGAATATCACCTGGGTCATCTGGCATTCAGAAGTGATCTTATTGCACTGGTTCATGCAATGATTTGGGGGTCATCTTGGTGATGTCCCCCAGTTCCTGAGGACTTTGCAGGCCTGGTTCCCTTCCCTGGGCATGGTTGGGCTACCCAGGATCAGTCAGACTTAGTTTTACTTGGACCTGAGATCCTTGAGTCACAGAGGTTGAAAAAGTATTTGTAAAATTATTCATCTCTACTGATTTTAAAATAAATACATAAACTTTAATAAAACCAAAATTAAAAGTGGCTTGTTTAATGCAATAAATACCTACCACCTATATTGTAATTAATAGGGAAATACTGAAAATATTCCTAGGTAAGCTGGGACGAAGTGAGAGAGTAGCACTGACATATACACACTACCAAATGTAAAATAGATAGCTAGTGGGAAGCAGCTGCATAGCACAGCGAGATCAGCCAGATGCTTTGTGACCACCTAGAGGGGTGGGATAGGGAGGGTGGGAGGGAGATGCAAGAGGGAGCGGATATGGGGATATATGTATATGTATAGCTGATTCTCTTTGTTATACAGCAGAAACTAACAAAACATTGTAAAGCAATTATACTCCAATAGAGACGTTAAAAAAAAAGTCAGGACAAAGACCAAGCCTGCTGTCACTGCAGTTCTCAGTGTGTTTGAGAGGTATTAACCAATGCAGTAAGAAACTGGAGGGGGCTTTCCTGGTGGCACAGTGGTTAAGAATCCACCTGCCAATTCAGGGGACACAGCTTCAAGCCCTGGTCCAGGAAGATCTCACAGGCCACAGAGCAACGAAGCCCATGAGCCACAACTACTGAGCCTGCGCTCTAGAGCCCACAAGCCACAGTTACTAAGCCCGTGTGCCACAACTACTGAAGCCCGTGGGTCTAGAGCCCGTGCTCTGCAACAAGAAAAGACACTGCAATGAGAGTGGGAAGAGAAGGGGAGCAGGCTGAGAACGCATCTCCCATTCTGGCTCAGACCTTCCAAGAATTTGAATTCCAACTCTTATGTCTCAGGTCCTCAGTGAGGCATATTTGTTCATCAGAAAGATGGAACATATTTTACAGAAGAGTTGGCTTGATTTATGACTAAAATGTTTAGACACATATATATGAGTTTCCATTTGAAATCTGCCTTGTCCCTTGAACATTACAGGTAGACAGATAGCTACCCAAAACCCAGGTGGTAGAATGAGCTTGAGGCTAGAATTGGGGGTGCCTCTTCCGTTGTCATGAGAGAGAATTAAGCAGCTGTGGGTGTAAGTCAGGAAACTTGTAGATGTCACGATAGAAGTGGAGAGAGGTCCTGTCTGGCAGATTCTTTTCTGTTAAAGAGTTGAGAATTGTCCCTGTGGATGAATAAAGTGTGTTGGCTAGGGACTTTGAGGAGTGATGAAGGTTTGAATCATGTTAAGAAAAGAAGAAGTATGACTAGGGAGATAGTTTTCTCACCTTCATTCTCCCTTAAAAATGCCATAAATATTTTTCCGTATCTTACATAATCTTTATAAATTATCATTTTCTGCTTCAGCATAATAGTCCAATTTAAGAATGTGCCATATTACTTTTAACAAATCCACTATTTTGGATTTTTAGGTTGTTTATAATTTTTTTCATTACAAAAAAATACTCCCTTAAGCATCGCCAGAGATAAGTAGTTAAATATAGCTTAGATATGTTTCCTACAAGGGAAATTTGGGGATCAAAGGATAAAATTTTGAATGCATTGCCAATTTGCCTTCTACAAAATTTGAACCAAATTCTCCTCCTTCTATTCTATACTATAAAGAGAGTGTCAGTTTACCACCCCCATCACCAAAATCAAATATTTTTCTTTTTACTTTATCATTAGTATCAGCAAATTTCTTAGGCAAAATGAGCTATCATTATTGTTTTGTGTTTTTTTAAAAGATTTATTTACTTACTTATTTTTGGCTGCATCAGGTCTTAATTTCAGCCCCCGGGATCTTCGTTGAGGCATGCAGGATCTTTCATTGTGGTGCACAGGCTTCTCTCTAGTTGTGGCATGTGGGTTTTCTCTTCTCTAGTTGAGGCGCGGGAGCTCAGTAGTTGTGGCACGCGGGCTTAGTTGCCCCGCGGCATGTGGGATCCTAGTTCCCTGACCAGGGATTGAACCCACGTCCCCTGCATTGTAAGGCAGATTCTTTACCACTGGACCATTAGGGAAGTTCCATCATTATTGTTTTTAAATTTGTTTATCTTAGGTTACTAGTTAGATGGAACATTTTTCATGTTTTTTAGTCACTTGCAATTCTTTCATATCTAGATTAATTTTTTTCTTTAATAGATCACTCCTTTTTCTCATCAATTTGTAACCTTTAAATATGGATTTCTCCATCATATGGGTGACCAAAAAAGTTGCCTAGTTTTTCTTACCATATGTATTTTGCATTTATGCTCAACTTACAAAATTCACTTTGCAAGATGAAATTTGAGGGAAAAAGAAGGTTTCTTGAGACTGTTGTTTTTAAAAAGATAGTGAGAACATAAACTTTTTCCCCCCAAGGTTTTAGAAAATTATGCTCTTCAGGGAAAAAAAAGCATAAATTCCAAAATTAATCTCTGCATGCATATTTCTAATTATAAGAGTGCTATTTAAGACACATTGCTTGTCTTCTCCATTTGACAAAGGCAAATTTTGAGTATAAGTCACTTCTGAGAGCCAAAGAAAAAGAGGAGCGTGGTTCCCCAGGAAGGCTCTGCCAGGACGTTGGCAGTACATTCTCCCAATATTCCCTGGGAGAGAAAATGTGCTGTTCAACATGCATAGAAACAGGACTGTCACAGATGGGCTTTATGTCTAAGAGGAAGCTCTGAAATCTGGATGTTTTTGAGGCATGGCTAGAAAAGATGTCATGTGGATCTTCTCTCAAATCTCTCTGATACTATCTAGGCTTCTCTTTTCATACATTGTGTATATATAAGTGTAGGTGTATGTGGAGAAAACATGGGACTCAGTCTATTTTGATAGTCTCTAGCTAGAGAGGTATCAAATTAAATATGGAGTCAGAAATTAGGAACAAAATGGGATTTTGTAGGGAGTTCTATTTTAATCCTGCAGTAGGGTTTTCAAATAGCCCCTGTCCAGCCCCTAGCTGACATTCTGTGACATTATGCTTCTTTACTTTATTCTTTCTGTCAACTAAGAGGCTCTTGGGCCTGTATATGATAAGTATAATGAAAACAAAAATGATTAACATACACTGAACACTTATTTGTGCTCGGTAGACATTGTTCTAAGTGTATTTGTTTAATCATCGTTACAAACTTTATGCTGAGGACAGTATTATTATTCTCACTTTCAAATGAAGGAAACTGACACAAAGGTTGAAAAACATACCCAAAGTCACTTGAGCCACTTTTGTTGGAAATAATTAGAAAAAGAAGGAACTGGGCTTTAGGGCTACATAAGGTGATAAAGTATGGCAGAATTTGAGAAGTTTTTACCATGGGGTAAATAAACCTTGACCTTTGAAGAGTATTCTTGCATCATCATAAAAGAGTTGGCAGAATGTGCTTAGGAGGTACATCTCTGGGACTACTGGAAGGTAACAAGAAGTCATAAAATCAGAAAAGTGTAAGAGAAAAAAGTTTTTATTATTTACAATCTGTGTAGTTGATAACAAAGGTTACGAGTTGAGTAGCAGCCTTTCCGGTTCGGCTGAAGAGTTTGTGTGGGAAAGTTCGGGAGTAAGAGTTAGCAGAAAACTGAATTGCTGTCTACAAAGGTGAGGAGAAAAACTTTTGGTTTCCAAGGCAATCTGGGTGGGAGGAAGCGCAGAACAGAGGGAAGAGAAGAGTCAGTGGGATGGGGCAAAGCTCCTGTGACAGGGTACCCCAAAAGATTTTTTTGAATTTATTTTATATTGGACTATAGTTGATTTACAATGTTCTGTTAGTTTCAGGTGTATGGCAAAATGATTCAGTTATACATATACATGTATCCATTCTTTTTCAAATTCTTTTCCCATTTAGGTTATTACAGAATATTGAGCAGAGTTCCCTGTGCTATACAGTACATCTTTGTTGGTTATCTATTTTAAATATAGCAGTGTGTACATGTCAAAAAGAATTTTAACAAAGAGATTGTTAAATGTTGATTCAGGAAATGTTCACAATGCCACCTCTCCTTCCCACAACCTACCCCCAACATCCAGAAATACTTTTGTCAGTAGATGTTTTTTGTTTGTTTGTTTGTTTGTTTCCTTTTCGGTTATGTGAAGAACAGCATCACATCTGTGCATTATGAAAACACACGGAAGAAGTTGTCCATGGCCAGAGATGCCTGTGAAGATGCAAGCACACTAGCAATTTGAAGAACCCTTGAAAAGGCTTTGAACTTTCTCAGAGTGTGGAATTAGAGTTTGAGCCAATCATGAAGATATCAAGAACCATAGTGAACAGAGGTTCCACATGACATCTAGGTCACGAAGGTGTTGAATATTTGGGTGAAGATGATGGCAGTGGAAGAGGATGGGTACCTTTTTGGATACACACTATTTGCAACGAAGCAAAACAAATGTATAACCCTCTCTTTGTAGGTGCACAGGAATGATATCCTGGCTGGGTTTTTTAATTGCTTTGGAATTCTTTAACAAACTATCCACTTACAGCACACTACAAAAAACCAGAGATCTCTAGGCAGGGTTTTGGGAAACCCTTAGGTCTTTCAGACGCAGGGCCGGCGCTGCTGAAAATCAGACCTAGGATCTTATTGTAAGATAGTGATGCAGAGGATCCTTGATAGGTCCCTTATGTCAAAGTTAGGTCTCTGATAAGAAAACAGTGGGACCCTGAGAACTGAGAATGAGATATTTGGTTGATTGCCCTAAAAGTCCCAGGCATGGGACAATGTCCCTTGTTAGAGGAGAGAAGCTTCCCCAGCTTAAAGCCTTGTAGAGGTTCACCTGACACGGGTTACAAGATGACGCTTATCCTTCATCTCCTGTCCTTGTCTCCACTCTGATAAATTAGGGTCAAGTACTAATGATCACTGTCTATCTTCCAGAAGGAAATAGGTTTCACACTGAAGGAATTGCAGGACCTGGCTAATGTGTACCAGCAAGATTTGAGATTTTGCAGTTGAGACCTAGGAAGAAATAACCAGAAAATATTTATCCCGTGGAGGAAAATGTGAGGGAATGCAAAAGTTTTCGTATAATATGTGGAGTATAAAATGTCTTACTTTAGATGTTCTGGAGGTTTACTTGGTAGCCTTGTATATAGTCCATTTTTATAAATGTTTCATGGCTGGTTAAATAAAACACATCTGTTTGATTTTTAAAACGTTTGATATATGTCTCCTACTTGAGATTTTCCATCATATTTTTCTAACCATATGTACTTTAAATTTCCCTGGGCAGTCTACCTTGACAGCTGGAGACATGTTAAAGTCTCCTAGAAAAACATATTAGGAACAAATATCTGTGCTTAACACTTGTAAACATTTTGATAGAAGGCTACTCTCTACATTTTGACTTTTAAAATTTCTTATAGATAATTCATATCGATGTAAAATTATTTATTATGCATTTTTTTGGCTTTGTTGGTATTTTTAAGGCTGGAATTTTGCCTGTTAACAGGGTCACAAATGTTATTTTAATGTATTCACTTGCTTATCCTAATTTGTCTACTGTTCATTTTAAATTTATGCTAGCATTTTTAGGCTTTTAATATATGCATATGTAATTTATATATGTGATATAGTTTGTTGTATTTTGTTTTTGAAGAAGTTTAATAGGGGAATTTAACCCGTTGGTTTTAAATGGGGTAACTTCTATCAGCCCAAAACAGTATGCTTAACCTCAATTCTGTCATTGTTTTATGTTGTTAAGAATATGACCTATTATTTGTTTCTATCTTCTGGATGAAGAAACAATTAAAATTTTGTTTTAAATTCTACTATTTATGCAGATAAAACCCTGTTTTTAAGTCCACATTTAAGTAGTCGAATCCCAACTTTATTTTTTATTTTTTAATTATTTTTGGCTGTGTTGGGTCTTCGTTGCTGCACGTGTGGCGAGAGGGGGCTACTCTTCGTTGAGGTGCCCAGGCTTCTCATTGCGGTGGTTTCTCTTGTTGCTTCTCTTGTTGCGGAGCACAGGCTCTAGGTGCCCGGACTTCAGTAGTTGTGGCACATGGGCTCAGTAGTTGCTCCGCAGTATGTGGGATCTTCCCAGACCAGGGCTCGAACCCGTGTCCCCTGCATTGGCAGGAGGATTCTTAACCACTTCACCAGGGAAGTCCTGAATCCCTATTTTAAATTCTTCTATGATTTGCCAAAAAATTTTTGATTAACTATGTACTTTTTTAATTATCAGAATCAAAACAGGAAATACGGTATATCATTACCTCCCACCTGACGTTAATTTTGTTGTCCTTATCAAGCTAATTTATCATCACACAATTGTTATTTTATGATTTTTTCTTACAGATCTATTTCAATAAGAGGTTTAAAAAATTTTTTTTTGCATTTGATGTGATTCTGTTTACTGAAGTCACACGGAACTCTACATATTTATTTGGGTAGTCCTGCATTTCTTCATTTTCACTTAGATCTTGCTGCCTTGATATGTCTTAGAGGAATTATTTTGGGAGGGGAGAACATGAGTGTTATGTTTCTGAATTCCTCTGTATCTTGAGATAGCTTCTGTCACTTTTGCAAGTGAATAACTTGAAAAGATAGAGAATTTTTAGTTACAAAATATTTTGCCCTCCCCAATGCTCTTTCATTGTGTTTTAGCATTTGATGTTGCAGAGTAGAAATCTGAGTCCAGCCAGACTTTGTTCACTCCTTTGTTTTACTTCTGTTTCTAATCTGGCAACCTGTATAATTTTTTTCTGTATTGATGATGATTTAAAATTTAGCACATATTTAGGTGTAGGAGTTTTATTCTTTTGAACAGAAGAATCCTCTAGATTTGTAGACCCAAGGATTACTTCATCCTGGGAAAGATTGCTTCTAAAATGTTTTTGATTTTTTGGTTCAAGTGTTTTCCCATTCTCCCAAGGAATACATAACAGTTTTAAGGGTGGAGCTCCTTTACCTGCTATATATGGCTTTCATTTGTTTCCTCTCATTTGTTTCATTGTCATTTCCTCTAGAGTTTGACACTTTTCTCAGGGTTATCTTTTATATCATTATATCAATCTTTTTTTTTTCCTGTAGTGTCTTTTCTCCCCTTTCAGTCTCCAATATGGATTTTCAGTCTGTACCTGCATTTGAAGTTTTCTTGCACTTTTATTGTTTCTCACTCTCCTTTTTACATCTCTACCTGCATCAGATTTTTTCTCTTTTTATTTCCTTTGTCAACTTCATGAAGGTACCTAGCTTATACCTTCTAAGTGTGAAAAATATTTTTTTAAATAGAAAGTCATTTCATAGATATGTTTTTTAATTTCTAAGAGCAATGTTCTCTCTTTCTTTCACTAAAGTATACTTTCAGAACTCCCATTTTTGTTTTCGGATTGTTTGTCTTGTGGCCAGAGGGTTATCCAGTTTCAGTGGACATGGGTTGGTTAGAACATTCTTAGCCCTGTCATTGCTCATTTGATGGTTTCAGGATATAAACCTGAAAGTCAGGTGTGGGTGCACAGTTTCCACTTAATATTCAGAAACTTGCAGGTGACCTGGGCGTGCAGGATTGTGGTTAAGTGTATGCTTCCTTTGACAGCTCATGTTATTTAACTAAATTAGAGACTCAGTTTTCAGTTTTGTTGAACAGCATGGTTTATTTTAGTCTGTACTCCTACTGCAGTAGCCACTGTTTCCACAGCTTATCCTGGCTCAAGCTTAGATTGTAAAGCTTTTATCATGGATAAATAAGCATTCTGGAGAGCAGTGCATTGATGGCTGGCCATTCTGTTCTTTGTTATGTCTATTTTGTGAAACAGAGATCTGAATAGATGCATAGAGGGAAAAAAAAAGGAGGCAGTTACAAGCTTTTCTTTAGCTAGTTCAGAGACTGCAGAAAAACGGGGGAGGGTCCAAAGTTTTATCTTACTTTATTTGGTGTCATATGATGTATGCTAAAGGATGGAACTTGTGAAGTATAGTCCAAGAATGTACTTCTCAGTCCTTCATATAAAGGATGTACTTGTTCAAATCCAAGATCTTGATCAATGTGGTCTTGTCTCTTGTTTCTCATAACAGTCACTTTTGGGGCCTCAATTCTCAATCTTTCTTTATATTCATACCCTTTACAATGGGACCTCACAGTTCCTCCCATCAAGGGGTGGGATCTATTTCCGTTCCCCTTGTGCCTGGACTGGCCTTGTGATGGGCTATGGTCAATGGGAGCCTAGACTTCAGAAGCTTCATGTATTTCTGCCCTCTCTCCTCAGCCCCAGCCACTGCCATGAGAACAAGCCTGGACCAGTTTGTGAGAAGATGAGGGGTCACTTGGAAGAGAGCACCGTTGCCCCAGATGAAGTTGTCCGAGATCAGCCAGCTCTCAGGAAACCTGCCAACTGCCCATATAAATGAGCCCAGCTGAGATCAGCTTAGTCTGGCCCAGAGCAGCAATTTACAGCCAATTTATAGACTCATGAGAAATAATATATGGTTGTTGTTTTAATCAACTAAGATTTGGGATGTTTGTTTTGCAGCAACAACTAACTAATACAGCCACATTTAGACACATGAGTTGTTTAAAGATCTGTGAAATAAGTCACAAATTTCTCTTCAGATAAGTTGGAACGATTTACTTTCTCACCAGCAGAAATACACTGCACCCTAAGTAGCAATTATGCTAAATGTGTACTTTTTTTTTCTTTGACTGCCCTGCGTAACATGAGGGATCTTAGTTCTCCAACCAGGGATCAGACCCGTGGCCCCTGCAGTGGAAGTGCAGAGTCTTAACCACTGGACCACCAGGGAATTTCCTAAAGGTATATTTTTTAGGTGCAACCTAATTAGTGAAAATGGTCTGTTAATTTGCACTTATTTGATTCATAGGGGTATTTTAAATTGTTTTATGCATTCATTGTTAATTTTAAGTCATCTGTCAAAGTTTTTGAATGTCCTTTGTCCCATTTTTCTCTTATACAAATTGACTTTTAAAAATCTTTTTGAAAAACTCTTTACATATTTTGAATATCTAACTTTTGTGCAAACACTTTAAAACTTAGTCATATGCATTACAGCATGCTGGAATCTTCAAATGGATTTATAAAGAGCTTTATTAATAGAACAAGCTAAGGAACATTAAATACTCGTGTATGTTAAGCACAATGCTATGAACTTCACATTTGTTATCCCACATAACCTCAACAATTTTTAAGGTAAATCATAAAAATAAGTCAATTTTATACATAAAAGAAAATTGAATTTAAATAAATTTTTGAAGAACACAGAACAAGTAAATAGTAGAATCACATTTTAAAACCAGATCCTTGGAGAGTCCAAACTCTTCACCACTATCCTCCTTTCCTAAATGGAGGCATTGCACTTCTGAGGAAAGGGAAACCAGTCATATCATTTTTTTTTTTTCTGTCTGGCTGTGTTTCAGTGTCTAATCCATGTTTTCTAATCCATGAAGGATTAGTGAAAATCCTTCTGGAGTGAGATAACTTGTTGATAAACATTCATACCTCATAATGGTCTGCCACTTTTCTATGTCTTGTGCTCTTTAAGAAGTATTTTGATAGAAAGGTGGGTGAAGGCCAATTAGTCAACTGCCATCCTAATCTGACACTTCTGTTATCAAAACATTACAAACTTGAAGTCACAATGTAAATTTTGCTTTGCTGTATATATAAATTAGAAATATTGTTATTTTACTTCCTGACTTTAAAATCCTTATGGTTCTTCATCACTTACAAAATTAATTCTAAAATCTGGAGCAGTGCATGTTTGACCCATTATAATCTGTCCCAAATCTTTCTTTCCAGTTATCCCTGACCCTACTCTCTCTTTTCTCCAGTTAATTTGAGTTCTTCTTCACCATTTCTCAAGTACATTCTATTCGTTCGGTCTCTGTGCTGTTCTTTCTTCTTAGGATGCACTTCTCCTTTTGGTCTTTAAACAAACTCCTGTTATTCCTCTAAAAGTCTCTTACTGGAGGCATCCAGTTTCCCTGGCCATAATTAGCAAGCTCACTCCTGTTACACTGACAGCACACATCCATCTTAGCACTTACATCATATTGTACTTAACTATTTAACTTGACCACACATTTTTTGCTCTTTAAATATTATTCATCTTCCAACTGAAGCTCAGAAAATAATGAATTATTGAATGAATTAATAACATTAAAATATATTCAAGAAATAGAAAAGGTAATACAAAAAAAGAAACAAACAAAAGGCATATGGATTGAAAAAGAAGAAATAAAATTCTCTCTATTCACAGACAACATAATTGTCTATACTGAAAATTCCAAGAGACCTACACAAAAGCTCCTAGAACTAATAAATGATTTTAGCAAAATCACAAGATACTAAGTAAATATACAAAAAAAAACCCCACATTTTTTCCCTGTTCTAGAAATGAACAAGTCTGTATTAATCATGTTTTTTATTTTCTGTATTTCATGATGTTTTGAAATCTTAGGGGCCTTTTTGTCTGGGGAGAGATCCCCTCCCAGGACTAGTTAATTCCTAGAGACAGCAAACAACTTTCCTATGAGTACATCTTCCATATACAAACCAACTAATTCTGAGTCCATGCTCCCTGCCACCTCCTATGTTTAATTCTCACACATCAAGCCAATATTTTTCCTGCCCTAAGTCACTCCAGGGCCAAGTACAGAACAACCCAAGATTACCCCTCTAGCCCAGAGCCCTCTAAAATTATTCACACTATCAAATCCTAAATTTGTTCAAATTTGCGTGGTCTGATTCTTCTACCCTTTCCTGCAGAGAACAAAATAGGTGCTCTGGGCCATGCTCTCCTCTTGCCCCTCTGCCTCCTGATTGACCCCTGTGCTTCCCCACGTGGCCCCTCATGGCTCCTGTTTCTAGGGATCTGTGAGTATAAACTTCTTCCTTCTTGAAAATCATTTTTGTGTCTGCATGTCTGCATGTCCATAACTAATCAAAATAAATCCCAGATATATTTTAATACAAGGCAAAATTCAAAATTAAAATCAATGCCTTTTACAATAGTACCAAATAAAAGAAATTCTTAGGTATATGTCTAACAAAAAAATGTGTAAAATCTGTGTGCTGAAAACTCCAAATACTGATAAAATAAATCAAAGAACCTAAATAAATACAGAAACATACCATGCTTATGGATTGGAATACTATAAGAATTTGGAAGATTGTTAAAATTTCAATTTTTCTGATATTGATCTATAAATTTAACACAATCACAATCAAAACCCCAGCAGAAAATTTTTAGTAGATATTGACAAACTGATTCTAAAATTTATATGGAAAGGCAAAGAAATAAGAATAGCCAAAATAATTTTGAAAGAAGAAAAACAAAGTTGGAGGACTCACACTATCTGATTTTAAGGCCATATAAATCTGTGTAATTAAGATAGTGCAGTATTGGCAAAAGGATAGACAGATCAGTGGTACAGAATAGAGATTCCAGAAAGAGATCCATACAAATTTGGTCAATTTATTCTTGAAAACTTACAAAGGCAATTCAATCAAGAAAAGATAGTCTTTTCAATAAATAGTTCTGAGATAATTGCACATCTTTATGCAAAAAAAAAAAAAAAAAAACCCCATGCCTTCACTAAAAAATAATGAACCAAAGACCTGAGTGTAAGATATAAAACTGTAAAACTTGTAAAACAAAACATGAACAAAACTCTTGGGTTATTCAAAGGGGTTTTATAATAGATAAGATGCTAAAAGCTTGATTCATCAAGGAAAAAAGTTGATAAATTTAACTCCATCAACCTTAGAATCTTTGCTCTGTGAAAGATGCTACCAAGAGAATGAAAAGGTATGCCACACACTGAGAGGAAATATTTAGAGATCACAGTCTGACAAAAACCTATATCTAGAACATAGAAAGCACTCTTGAAACTCATAATATAAAGGGAAATAACTCATTTAAAAATGGGCAAAGGTTTTAAACAAACACTTCAGCAAAAATGGAAAATAAGCACTTATGAGGATGTTCATCCTCACTGGTCATTAAGAAAATGCAAATTAAAATCACAGAAAGATTCTACTACACATATGCAGCTGCCTGCATTTCAATAGGACAGAAATTTTCTTGAATATGCTACAGACATTTCTGGCTGTCTTCTGACGTTGCCATATTCATCTGGGGTGCCCTTCCTTCACTCTCCTCACCTGCCAACTGCTACTGATCCTTTAAGACTCAAGGCGGGCACCATTGATTCCAAGAAGTCTGCCCTTGGAACTCCAGCCTCACTCCCTTCACCTGGGTCTGGATTAGTGGCCTTTGTAACCTGTGATGATGGCCCTCCATTTGACCTACCACTTCATCTATCAAATATGTGGTGCTAACTGGTTTAATTAAAGATGTTAATATTCTCAACTCTGATCTCCATGGTCAGAGGTTCCATCTTTAAAGTTACATCCCCAGAAATTAGCATATTATAAATGGTGGACTGAGTGAATAAATTCACATAAGAAAAGCCCAATGCTTCTTCATGTAATCTCAGGCTCTGCTTGACCTCCCTGACCCAAAACCACCCCAAGGTTTTCATAGCTGCCAAGACAGCCACTGCCACTCCTCAGCCATGTGCAGGTATAATCACCCTTCAAAATTAAAATCCTTTCATCAGAGGAGGCCTGCTTTCTCTGGTAACTTGCTCAGCTGACCACGTCAGACACCTGCCCTCTGGGTTATTATCCTAAGCCTTAGGACCAGAGAGGTCTTCAAATGATAACTTGGTATCATTGGCTAGAGTTAGTCCTGCGTCGATAGACTGTGTCAGACTTGACAGCAGGAGTGCAGTTCCAACAGCTTGGTCCTTTCCCTCCCTTAGCCACAGGGTATTTACTTCTGACATTATGATGAAGGTCTGTTCCCCAAGGTGAAACCCCTGGTCAGCCCAAGTCATAGCTTTCTCAGCACAGTAGGCACCACTTGCCCTGTTTGCTCGCCTTTCCCTGCATGTAGCCTGAGATGGGCAGGCATGCCAATCCCTCCCTGCATCCTGCTGGACCCTGAGTTACAAAAGCTGGGAACATGGGGATGTACTGGCATCATGATAGTACACGGTGTTTCTATATGCTTCTCCAAATGCCCTCACCATCTTTTTTTTTTTTTTTTTTTTTTTTTTTTTTTTTGTGGTACGCAGGCCTCTCACTGTTGTGGCCCCTCCCGTTGCAGAGCACAGGCTACAGACGCGCAGGCCCAGCGGCCGTGGCTCACGGGCCCAGCCGCTCCGCGGCATGTGGGATCTTCCTGGACCGGGGCACGAACCCATGTCCCCTGCATCGGCAGGCAGACTCTCAACCACTGCGCCACCAGGGAAGCCTCCCTCACCATCTTATGCCATTATATGAGGTTAGTATCGTTGGGGGCATTGGGACTGTGACTTACTATTGTATTTTAACAGTTTTTGGAGTATCTTAGAAGCTTGATAAATGTGATTAATAAATGGATGGCTTTAAAATCCATGGCAAGTCTTGTCATTTCTCCACCAGATATGCCTCACTTTAAGGTTAGGGTAGCTGAAGTCAGTTAACTGTAGATTTGAGGTCTTCTGCCGGCAATGAGACCTTAAGGAAATTATAGAGCCCTATGTAGCCTTGCTTTTCTCCTCTGTAAAATAAGATGATGTTATTATTCCCGGCCTGCAGTGGGACCGTGAGGAATAAATGAGACCATGTGAGGTGAGAGATAAACAGGACAAAACACAGGAGTGTACGTTGCCATTGCACTTGGCACGTAGGAGGCGCTTGACAAATGTGAAACTTTGTGTACTTCTGCTTTCATACCTTTTGCCTTCAGTATAAGAAAAGAAACTCTCCAGAGGAAAATAAAGCCCATCTCAGGATTGTTACATCAATAATCTTTAGGAGAGACGTTGACTTGTCAAGTTATCTCTTTGATAGAGAGAACAGAGAGAAGGATCTCTGAGCCAAGTTGATGCTTCATCACTGAAAACAATGAGGTGAATATCCTGGCAATTAATTGACATAAAGAATTACCCTTTTTCTTTTTAAATTTGGGAAGAATAACTTACTAGTCTTCTCCAAAATCTTGTCATTGGTCTTTTTTTTAATTATACAATTTTTAAAGGTTATTTTCCATTTACAGTTGTTATGAAATATTGGCTTTTTAAAAATTAACTAAAGTCTTTATTGTGGTTTGGTGATCCTGTGCCAATTTAGAAACCATGGATGCTGATTAATGCAGAGTTCTCTTTTTCATGCAAGTCTCTGGTTGGAAACATCACATGGTTGGTTGATGCTGCCGTTCACTGCTTCAGCCTGCTCTAGTCTATTCTTGGAGGGTTTTCTTCATCTAGGAGTTGATAATAATTGAAGTGTAAAAATCTCTTGGAGAAATGTGTGCCCAGCTTTCTGCATGGATCCTTAGCTGAGGTTTGAGATCTAGGGGCATCAGGCAAAGAGATGGTGTCTCTCAGGGAAGGCGGAGGCCTGGGCACCCCCATCGCCAGGGGAATGCGGAAAGGGAAGGCTTGATGATGTGTGTGCCTCCTTGGAGAAAGGGGTACAGCTGGTGAAGCTGCCTTCACATCTTCCAAGGTTTCCACTTCTGGAAAGTTCTGGTCATGAGAGAGAAATCAAAACCAAGAGGCAGGTCAGTGAAATGAGAGTCACTGAAAAGCAGCCCATCATACAGTCTGGGACTTGGGAGGTCTGTCCTCTGGTGTTCAGTCAGGAGTCTGGAGTCAGGGTCTTTTGTTTAGTTTAGAGAGGATTGCATTTGGCATATGGGAATAAAGATAACTTCTCAGGATGTGAAAAACATCTACTGTAAAGGATGCTGGGCAGGAGATGGAAGAAATAAAAAAAAGCATTGTGAAGAATGCAGTTTGGTCAGGAAACCACAGACTGTGGAGGTTATGTCTTTCCAGTTGCAGCATTCTGACACCGTGTGCAGTTTAACGTAGAACCCAGTTTGAAAGCTAGTCTTGCCCAACAATAGATTTTCGGGGGGGCGGGGAGCGATTTTCATCCTTTGCCTTTGTAATTACCATGTTTCATGTGTTTGCGGTGCAAATACAGGACGGTGCCCAGACATGTGTGAGTGCTCACAACGGTGCATAACGTAGATAAGGAAAGTGTGTAAGACAGAGGCCAAGAACACCTGTCATAGGGTACCTGCTGGGGTGTCTCTACCACATCCTTTCTGAAAGCACTGTTTGCACACACACAAAAGGGCTGGGGCTGGGGCTGGATATGCCCAGTACGCGTGCTGGGGGTTGGAAGGATGGGACCTGCGGTAACAAGAATCAATATATATTTACGGCGGGGGCGAGGGAGGCGGGGGCGCGGAGGCTGCAGGGCGGGGCAGCGCTAATGAGCGCAAGCCCGTCTTGTGGTTGGTTCGGGAGTCTGGTACCCACAGAGGAGCAGGCAGGGAGGGAGGGGATGCGGGCGGGAGGATAAAGCGATGAAGTGCGCCGCGTTACCGCGCATCAGGCGCGGTTGTTGGAGCAGGAATACTGTGCGTCTCTGACCCAGCCGGCCCTCTCCTCGCGCACACACTCACCAAGTCATACGCGCCCCTCCGCCGTGGCCGTGGACGCCGCTCTCCCCAGGCACCAGGAGCTTTACGAGAGCGGGTGAGCGCCCGGGTCATCCCCGCCCCCGGCAGGTCCCCAGCGTCCGGCGCGCCAGGCAGGGCACGTGCGCCCCCCGGCTCCAACCTGCGCGCGGATGGGAGCATGATCTGTGCCCAGGCCGGGGCTGCCAAGGTAAGCGGGCTCCGGGCGGGGACTCTACCTACCGCCCCTTCCCCCGCCCTCCTCTGGGCGGCTTCCCCGCCGCTCCCGAGGCCCCGTCAGCGCCCTCCCTCCCTAGGGCCCTGGATCCACCCTCCTCCCCACCCTCTTGCTTCTCCCGCGAGGTTCAATTGTCAGCTTGGGGCGTGCCGCCACCCGGGTTGGGCAGGCATCCCCGGGTGGCGACCCCGGCTTGGGTACGGCGGGCACACCGGGCCCTCCTGCCGGGCACGCAGAGAAACAAAGAAGCCCCCAAGCGGGTTCGCGGCGCCTCTCCCTCCCTCCCTCCCTCCCCGCCGGCGCCCTCCCAGTGGTGAGGAGGTATCAGGGGAGGGGGCGGAGAGACCTACGTAATCCCCCTTCCCAACCCACACCCACCCCTTGTGAACCAAAGCCCTGGATTTGGGGTTTGCCTCGGGCTCCCTTTTGGGTTGGACAATTGTGTCCCAGGCAATGCCCTGGGTTAGCCGAGCGAGCGCCCGCAGCCCCGCAGGTGCTCGCTGGTGCTGGCTCAGGGGGCGCGTGGCAGGTGCGGCCCCTGCTCCCCTGGGTGGTGGCAGGCGGGGAGGTTGCGCGGCGCATCCAGGCTGCTCCAGCGCCGCCCCGTCCCCGGCCGCTCAGCCGGGCCTGCCAGCCGAGTTTCAGCTGGAGCTGCCGGTCATTTCGCCTACCGTATTGCGACCTGCACACAGGCGGGGAGGGAGCCGCTGGGAAAAACGCGTCCGGTTCATTTTTGGCTGGAGGTGCGGTTGTTCCTGCCGCTACATTCCTGGATCGTGACAGTGCAGCAAAATCCGAGGGCTCAAACCTTGTGGCCCCTCCATCACCCGTTTCTCCAGGGCCTTCTGATTGCTCTGCGTCTTTGATGTCCCGGCCCCTTGGCAGATTTGCAGTGTGTGGGTGCGTGATCTGTCTGTCTGTCTTGCAAACAGAGGCTGGGCATCCTAAGTTCTTCCTGCCGAATTTCAGCGCGTGGGGTGATCTGGCAGGGACACAGGCTGCAGAGCTGCCCGGCTTCTTGTGGTTCCAGGCACAGCGCGCCCCAGTCTGCATTGGGCTGACACCAGCTAGCGTGTGGGGATTTTCCTAGTTGCTGAAGATATTATTTGACGTTGCTGTAGTTGTGTGCCTACTTCTCTTGGGATCTGCAGTGGTGCAATTCTCCTCTTGTTTTTATTTTTTTTCTCTTTGAAGAGGGAAAGCTGTGTTCAGCAGAAATGGATACAGGAAGAGCAGCATAGCTCAAAGACCAAGGGAGGCAACGTCTCTCTTTTCCTGGAATTTAAACGCGATTTAGGAGGGCAGATGCCCTACCCGAAAAGGTCAGCCTTTAAAGACCCCGGCAGTGTCGTGGCCCAAGGCATCTCAAAGCAGGTGGCCAGATCTGCGTTTCTCATCCGCGGACTAGCTCCGGCTGTGGCTCTTACGGTAATTCATCCTAGATCGGGGATTCATTTTGAAAATGTGTGTTTTCCACTAAGAAGGGATTAGAGTCCACATGCCTATCCTGGTATGATGTGTGTGTCTGTTTGGTAGAGAGATAGAGTGTGGTAGAATTTCCTGTTGTCCCCTCCTGTTTCCTCCCTCCTCTGGAGTGTGGCATTGAGACAACATAACACTATTTTAATTCCTAGACCTACAGGCATGCCAGACTTCAGAGTGTTTTGCTTAATAAACCATGTTCTGACTAATTCTGGGATCCCAGGCTAGTGCAAGTTGGCAGCTTTGTGGAATGCCGGTTGTTTTTGTCTGGGGTACTTATTTCATGAAGGCGAATAACCTAAGTTTGTTCAGACTGTGACATTACTGGCTGGGTAAGGAGACCACATCCCAAGCTGGAACAGCCTATCAAGGCATCAGTATTGAGGGACTGCAGCCGCTGAGATGTGTGCGCATAGCATCACTTGGTTCCTTTTACACTTCTGGCTTATAAGGATGGGTGTTTTCAAAGACTGTTTTAAGTTTTACCTTCTACGGTACTTGCATCAGATATGACTGTTAATATAGGAAATGCTAAAAGGCCAGATGTGACCATGGGAGGGCAGGCCTCTGCTGTCCCCTTCTTATCTGTAACGTAAGTTGGACTAGTTGATTTCTGTGGTTCCTTCCAGTTCCAGCATTGTATGATAATGGTAGAGAAGTAAGAAAAGTCACCCAATTTAGCAAGGCTAACTATAGCCCAAAACTATACGAGCAAACCACGGGTTGATTATAGAATTTATGGTTTATTTTGACACCTGCATTTTTTAAACCCCAGCATCTGCATTTTTCCCATAAATGCAATTAGCCAACAATTCAAACAGGTCATTTTTCTTTCCGCTATATCAAGAGATTTAATGGGGATTGGGGGGACAGAGAAGAATGTTGAATTAATTGGATAACAGATTTTCTCCTTATTGTGGCTTCATTATCGATTCCTGTCCCATCTCTTGTGGATAATCGAGAATGTAGCTTATTTCCGATCATTGATTTTGTTTGTCTGCTTTGAATGAAAGACTCTGGGTAGCTGTTTAATCCTACATAGCAATTGTCAGTAGCATCCAACTTACTTTCCCTGATCGAATTTGGTGTTGCTCATAAAACTTGCTAGGACTGTTGGCTGTTATAAAAATGATAAGGCAACAATTATTTTAAACAGGCAAGCAAAGTGTTTTCATGTGCTTATAGCAATTTTTACAATTTAGGGGTAGTTGGGGTATTTGGTTAATGATATATGCTCATCCACACAATTTTCCCCAGTAGTGTGCTCTCTTTTTTTCTTTTTTAAGTTACGAACAAAATAACATCCTGGAATAACAGTACCTGCCGAGCATAATGTGTCACTTCAGGTCTTGTTTTTCCACAGCCTTTTCATCCACACTGCTAAGGCATCACCTATCATATTGCAGTTACATGAGTTGTGAACAGGCACAGTCCCCTGGTGTCACTCCTGGTGAGCTTCTTGAGGACAAGGGTGTTGTTAAATTCATCTCTCATCTCTCTGGCACCTCAGACTTTGCCCTGAGCATGGTGTGTTCTCAGGAATATTGACTGAGTGGGTTTCAGGTCAGGAAAATATCCTCTACTTGTTTAAGCAGGAAGTAGGTGGGAATTCTTTCCTTCTTGAATCAGATGGACGAATCAGAGAGGTTATGTAGGACGCTGAAGGGAACCAGTGGGCCGGGACTCAAATCCAGGCAGAGAGAGGTTCCAGCCCCACCCTCAGTAAAAAGCCACGTAGACTGCAAGTTCAGATCCTGCAGGTTGGTGCTCTTTATTTTTTGTTTTATTTTTTTTTAATCTTTTCTTTTTTACTTATTTTTATTTTATTTTTTAAACTAAAAGCATTTAAAAAAAAACTTTTTAAGACCTGGATTGTCCATTTTGACAAATTGAGCTGAGACAGAGAGAGTGGAGAAACCCCAAGCTGACCACTGCTCTGTTCTTGGTGTAGCCTTAGAAGGAAATGTGTCCAGCCCAAGCACTTTGTCCTCTTACCTGCATGTACACGGAAGGGATGAGCACCCCTCAGCCCTCCTTCTCTCCACGTCTTGGTCCCACCACCCAGAGCTTGCCAGGATGATGGAGTCATCCAGGGAAAGCCACTGATGGACCCATTGTTTGTTCAAATCACATTTAACCACCTTCAGCTGAGCTTCTGAAACAAGCCAGCAGTTAGCCCATAGACAACCCTTGTTGCTGGCCAGCCCACCCTGACGGGATCTCCCATCAGAGAGACCCCTGCTTCTCTCCCATCACCTCCTTCCTTTCCATCTTAGAAAACAGGACAGGTTATGGTTAGGAAACCAGGAAGTTAAGTGCCCACGTGTCATTTCTAAAATTCAGTCCTGGGCATGTTTTCTGTTCATAGACTTTTAGAGAAAAAGTGTGATATATTCAGAGGGGTGTTTAACAAGACACTTTTCCTCTCTGAGGTTTACTTTCTTCTTCCTTAAAAGTAGGGAGTTGAACCAGGTAATCCCAAAGGATTAACACCATGATTCTGTGATTGTTTTTCTTGGTGTATGCAATTGTGTCAGTTGGAGAGCAAAAAATATCAGCGAGAATTTAACTTTGCGATACATAGAGTAGAAATACTTAAGGCCACATATGTCGGCTTCTGGTTATCTCATAATCCCTTTGAGCCTTCTGTTAACACTCTTCTTTATAAGTATAGTAATTCTTTCTTATTTGTAAAACTTGCTGTATTAAAGGTAAAGGTTTGTGGCAGTTCCTGATCCCAGTGAGGAGGGCAGTGGTGGAAGAACACACCATCTCTAAATCCTGGATCAAACGTTTAGAGTTTTAGGGTTTGATGGTCAAATGTTCCAAGAGCTACTGTAAAAGCATTTTTATTCTGGTCATTGAGTGTGTCTCCCAGCTGAGTAACTAACTCTTGCATTCAAAAGTATTCCCTTTTTATGGCTGAGAAGAACCTAGGGGTAAGACAGGAATAAAGACACAGACCTACTAGAGAATAGACTTGAGGATATGGGGAGGGGGAAGGGTAAGCTGTGACAAAGCAAGAGAGAGGCATGGACATAAATACAGTACCAAACGTAAGGTAGATAACTAGTGGGAAGCAGCCGCATAGCACAGGGAGATCAGCTCAGTGCTTTGTGACCACCTAGAGGGGTGGGATAGGGAGGGTGGGAGGGAGGGAGACGCAAGAGGGAAGAGATATGGGAACATATGTATATGTATAACTGATTCACTTTGTTATAAAGCAGAAATTAACACACCATTGTAAAGCAATTATACTCCAATAAAGATGTAAAAACAAAAAACAAAAAGCAAACAAACAAACAAAAAAGTATTCCCTGAGGGCTTCCCTGGTGGCGCAGTGGTTGAGAGTCCACTTGCCGATGCAGGGGACACGGGTTCATGCCCCGGTCCGGGAAGATCCCACATGCCGCAGAGCGGCTGGGCCCGTGAGCCATGGCCGCTGAGCCTGCGCATCCGTAGCCTGTGCTCTGCAACGGGAGAGGCCACAGCAGTGAGAGGCCCATGTACCACACACACACACACACACACACACACACACACACACACACACACACACACAAAGTATTCCCTGAGATTCATCCAGGAACGTCCCTTTCCATTTCTGTCTGCTTCCCATTTTGCTCTTTCTTGTTTTTTTTCCTCCTTAACTCTGCTGATCTCCTGTCCCACCCATAAAATATATGCTCTAGTAGCACTGCCCACCCTGCCCCACCAAATGCAGGTGTCGAAGCCTCATAACTTTCCTCCTTGTCGCAGCCTTTCCTTTCTTCATGAGCTTTGCTTCTCAAGTTAAGATACAAAGGGGGGTAGAGGCAGACCTGCTCGTCAGCTCATTGGGCTTATAGTAGTTGTGTGTGCCTCACAGACTTTCTGACCACCGGGTCTTTCTGTCTTAAAGCCTCCTTAAGCACTTCAGGAAACAAAGCACTAGATAGATGTTTTATATATCTCACTCCATAATATTTGGATGTGTGGGTATCGGTAAGTGGCTGTCACGTTCTATAACATGGGCACTGTAGGGAAAATAAATAGTTGGTGTGGGATGACAATAATACTGCTGCTTCTTGGCAAGATATCCCAAGGACCACTAAGCTCCCAGGTCACTGCAGAAAACATCTGGATTCCATAGCAACAAGTGATGTGTGCTGTTCACAGGATTAGTTCAGAACCCACCTGATTTATTGGCCCCAAGTTTGAAGCACATGGGAGGACTGAAAAATGAGGAGATATTGTACAGACGGGCTCTGCTGGTGTTATCAGGCATCTATGGCATTGCAATATCTTGGGGAGAATTCAGTGGCTGGAGCTTAAACCGGTATTGGAGGGGGGGCAGGTGGGGAGAGCTGGGAAAGGACGCCATCTGTGCCCATGATGACGAATGTTATCATGGAGACTTCATGCGGGGTCCCTTTTATATATTTAGTAGAGCAGATTTTCCCTTTCACACTTTCTAGATCTATTTGTATGGCACAGATGTCAGGGAAATATCATGCGTGTGAAAAAAAAAAAAAAACAAGGACCAGAATTCACATCCACGGCCGCGGATTGTAATTCAATCACTTTGTCCTTAAATCGACACCCATTTAACTTGTACAAACATTTCCTGCTTTTGTTTTCGGGGTTTAAGTCACAGCAGTTTCAGAAACAGAAATCTCAGTCCTACACATTCTTGAAACTCAGAGATTCAGGTTAAGGGGAGAAAAAGATGGGGAGACTAGAAATAAACACATTAGACCTTGCTTGCTTACTGTCAGTAGCAAAGCTAATGGACCCACGAGCTATTCATCATCTTCCTTCCTGTAATACACTGACCAGCCAAAAAACTACAGAACACAATCAATAGATTTTTATCCTTAAAAGGACTTCCCTTTTTCTTTACTGTTATTCCTAATCGCCTTTGCCATAAAAACTTAAAACTACTTAATTAACAAATGTTTCCCTCTATTTTGAGCACAAGTTATTTTTGTGGAAACACGGGGTTTCTCCACTCTCTCCATCTCAGGCTGTTAAGACACATATTAGTGTATAATGTTTGATTTAGACAAATAACACATTTAACACACATGTAGATTATGAAGCAAAGCAAAACAAATACCCACCGTGCAGCCTGAGACCAGAGCACCGTCCGTTCCTTTGAGGCTCTCTTGGTGCCCCTGTCTCATATCTCCCTCGGCCTTTCTCGGCAGCACCCCAGCCAGGCTCCTGTCCCCATCCATCCCTTCCACTCTTCCCATGACAGTCACCAGTGCTGTCTGCCCTGTGGAGGACAAGACGGTTCTCCATCTCTCAGCCGCATCTCACACCGAGGACCACTCCCTCTTTCTCGAGCCCCTGGCTTCTAGGACACTGGGTTTTCCAGGTTTTCCTGATGCCTCTTTGGGTCTTCTTTCTCAGGCATTCTTGATGGCCCCTGAAGTTTTATCCCTACTGACCTACTGAATTTTGATCTCTCCATGATGGAATTCTGCAGGACTTGGCTCTCAGGTCTCTTCGTACCTATATATTCCCGCCTTCGGTCTCAATACTACCTTCATGCTGATGACCGTCAGGTTGTTTCCCGAGTCCTGACTCATTCCCGGAATGCCCGACTTGAATATGCCACCACCAGCACCTCCCCGTGAATGCCACGCATTCTTAAATTCATAGTGCAAAACACAACTCCGGATTTTCACTCCCCAAACCTGCTTCCCCTCCAGTGATCTCTGTAAGCGGCAGCTCTGTTTTTCCATGTTGCTCAGGCCAAATGCCTGAGTCCCCTGACTTCTCTCTCTCTCTCTCTCTCTCACCCAAATCTAGTTTTCAGTAGATGATTCTTCTTCCACCTCACCCACTCCATCCAGGACCACCACCCCTAACTAAGCTACCACGATTGCTTGACTTTTGCACTTGACTCCTAACCAGTTTCCTGCGTTTCTTGCCCATCTGCAATCTAGTCTCTATACAGCAGCCCAAGTGATCATTCACTCACTCAATAAATATTGACTAAATATCTTCCATGCGTCAGGCATTATTTTAAATGTTGGCATGTAACGTAAACATGACACAAACAGTCACAAATCCCTGTTATATCTTTGCCCACAATCCCCCAGTGGTTCCATCCTGCTCAGAATGAAATCCAGACCCCTTACTTGGCCTCCAAGGCTCTATATACCTGGGCCTACAGCTCCTGCCTCACTCTCTCTTCATCCTGCTCACTGGGTCCCAGTCCCCAGTCTCGTGTTCTTCCTAGAACATGCCAGACACATCCTCATCTCACATGCTGTTCCCTCGACCGAGGGGATCTCTCCCAGCTCCCTGAACTTGCCCCCTCAGTTAATGAAATAGCAAACCTTCAGGAAGGCTTTCCTTGACCCTCTGTTTACACTGTGCCATCTACCTCCCCTCTTTCCTCACACCTCTTAGGACCACCCACTTTGTTATGTATTTTCTTTTTATTTTTTGAATTTTATTTTATTTTATTTTTTCAGACAGCAGGTTCTTATTAGTTATCTGTTTTATACATGTTAGTGTATATAAGTCAATCTCAATCTCCCAATTCATCCCACCACCACCATCCCCACCCCCGCCTTCCCCCCTTGGTGTCCATATGTTTATTCTCTACATCTGTGTCTCTATTTCTCCCTTGCAAACAGGTTCATCTATATGATTTTGCTAGATTCCACCTATATGCGTTAATATACGATATCTGTTTTTCTCATTCGGACATACTTCACTCTGTATGACAGTCTCTAGATCCATCAACATCTCTACAAATGACCCAGTTTCGTTCCATTTTATGGCTGAGTAATATTCCATTGTATATATGTACCACATCTTCTTTATCCATTTGCCTGTCGATGGGCATTTAGGTTGCTTCCATGACCTGGCTATTGTAAATAGTACTGCAATGAACATTGGGGTGCATGTGTCTTTTTGAATTATGGTTTCCTCTGGGCATATGCCCAGTAGTGGGATTGCTGGATCATATGGTCATTCTATTTTTAGTTTTTTAAGGAACCTCCATACTGTTCTCCAGTATCAATTTACATTCCCACCAACAGTGCAAGAGGGTTCCCTTTTCTCCACACCCTCTCCAGCATTTGTTGTTTGTAGATTTTCTGATGATGGCCATTCTAACAGGTGTGAGGTGATATCTCATTGTAGTTTTGATTTGCATTTCTCTAATGATTAGTGATGTTGAGCATCCTTTCATGTGTTTGTTGGCAATCTGTATATCTTCTTTGGAGAAATGACTATTTAGGTCTTCTGCCCATTTTTTGGTTGTTTGATTTTTTAATATTGAGCTACATGAGCTGTTTATTTGTCCATTAATTTGCTTGCAAATATTTTCTCCCATTCTGAGGGTTGTCTTTTCATCTTATTTATAGTTTTGTTTGCTGTACAAAAGCTTTTAAGTTTCATTAGGTCCCATTTATTTATTTTTGTTTTTATTTCCATTCCTCTAGGAGGTGGGTCAAAAAAGATCTTTCTGTGATTTATGTCAAAGAGTGTTCTTCCTATGTTTTCCTCTAAGAGTTTTCTAGTGTCCAGTCTTACATTTAGGTCTTTAATCCACTTAGAATTTATTTTTGTGTATGGTGTTAGGGAGTGTTCTAATTTCATTCTTTTACATGTAGCTGTCCAGTTTTCCCAGCACCATTTATTGAAGAGACTGTCTTCTCTCCATTGTACGTCCTTGTCTCCTTTGTCATTTTGTATCCTTCTACTTTACCAAATTCATTGATTAGCTCTAGTAGTTTTCTGGTAGCACCTTTAGGATTCTCTATGTATAATATCATGTCATCTGCAAACAGTGACAGTTTTACTTCTTCTTTTCAAATTTGTATTCCTTTTATTTCTTTTTCTTCTCTGATTGCTGTGGCTAGGACTTCCAAAACTATGTTGAATAATAGTGGTGAGAGTGGACATCCTTGTCTTCTTCCTGATCTTAGAGGGATTGCTTTCAGTTTTTCACCATTGAGAATAAAGTTTGCTGTGGGTTTGTCATATATGGCCTTTATTATGTTGAGGTAGGTTCCCTCTATGCCCACTTTCTGAAGAGTTTTTATCATAAATCGGCACTGAATTTTGTCAAAAGAGTTTTCTGCATCTATTGAGATGATCATATGGTTTTTATTCTTCAATTTGTTAATATGATGTATCACATTGTTTGATTTGCATATATTGAAGAATCCTTGCATCCTGGGATAAATCCCACTTGATCATGGTGTATGATCCTTTTAATGTGCTGTTGGATTCTGTCTGTTAGTATTTTGTTAAGGATTTTTGCATCTATATTCATCAGATATTGGTCTGTAATTTTCTTTTTTGTAGTATCTTTGTCTGGTTTTGGTATCAGGTTGATGGTGGCCTCATAGAATGAGTTTGGGAGTGTTCCTTCCACTGCAAATTTTTGGAAGAGTTTGAGAAAGATGGGTGTTAGCTCTTCTCTAAATGTTTGATAGAATTCAGCTGTGAAGACATCTGGTCCTGGACTTTTGTTTGAGAAAGATGCTGTTTGCTCTTCTCTACATGTTTGATAGAATTCAGCTGTGAAGATATCTGGTCTTGGACTTTTTTTTTTGTTGGGAGATTTTTAATCACGGTTTCAATTTCATTACTTGTGATTGGTCTGTTCATATTTTCTATTTCTTCCTGGTTCAGTCTTGGAAGGTTATACCTTTCTAAGAATTTGTCCATTTCTTCCAGGTTGTCAATTTTATTGGCATAGAGTTGCTTGTAGTAGTCTCTTATGATGCTTTGTATTTCTGCGGTGTTCGTTGTAACTTCTCCTTTTTCATTTCTAATATTATTGACCTGAGTACTCTCCCTTTTTTCTTTCTTTCTTTTTTTTTTTTTTTTTTTTTTGAGGTACATGGGCCTCTCACTGCCGTGGCCTCCCCCGTTGCAGAGCACAGGCTCCAGACGTGCAGGCTCAGCAGCCATGGCTCACAGGCCCAGCTGCTCCGTGGCATGTGGGATCCTCCCGGACGGGGGCACAAACCCACATCCCCTGCTTCGACAGGCAGACTCTCAACCACTGCGCCACCAGGGAAGCCCGGAGCATATATATTTATAATAGTTATATCTTCTTGGATTGATCCCTTGCCTTGATCATTATGTAGCGTCCTTCCTTGTTTCCTATAACATTCTTTATTTTAAAATCTATTTTGTCTGATATGAGAATTACTACTCCAGCTTTCTTTTGATTTCCATTTGCATGGAATGTCTTTTTCGATCCCCTCACTTTCAGTCTGTATGTGTCCCTAGGTCTGAAGTGGGTCTCTTGTAGACAGCATATATATGGGTCTTGTTTTTGTATCCATTCAGCAAGCCTGTGTATTTTGGTTGGAGCATTTAATCCATTCATATTTAAGGTAATTCTCAATATGTATGTTCCCATTACCATTTTCTTAATTGTTTTGGGTTTGTTTTCATAGGTCCTTTTCTTCTCTTGTGTTCCCCACTTAGAGAAGTTCCTTTAGCATTTGTTGAGCTGGTTTGGTGGTGCTGAATTCTCCTAGCTTTTGCTTGTCTGTAAAGCTTCTGATTTCTCCATTGAATCTGAATGAGATCCTTGCTGGGTAGAGTAATCTTGGTTGTGGGTTCTTCCCTTTCATCACTTTAAGTATATCATGCCACTCCCTTCTGGCTTGTAGAGTTTCAGCTGAGAAATCAGCTGTTAACTTTATGGGAGTTCCCTTGTATGTTGTTTGTTGTTTTTCCCTTGTTGCTTTTAATAATTTTTCTTTGTCTTTGACTTTCGTCAACTTGATTACTATGTGTCTTAGCATGTTTCTCTTTGGGTTTATCCTGCCTGGGACTCTCTGCACTTCCTGGACTTGGGTGGCTATTTCCTTTCCCATGTTAGGGAAGTTTTCGACTATAATCTCTTCAAATATTTTCTTGGTACTTCCTCTCTCTCTTCTCCTTCTGAGACCCCTGTAATGTGAATTTTGGTGGGTTTAATTTTGTCCCAGAGGTCTCTTAGGCTGTCTTCATTTCTTTTCATTCTGTTTTCTTTATTCTGTTCCATGACAGTGAATTCCACCATTCTGTCTTCCAGGTCACTTATCCATTCTTCTGCCTCAGTTATTCTGCTATTGATTCCTTCTAGTGTAGTTTTCATTTCAGTTATTGTATTGTTCATCTCTGTTTGTTTGTTCTTTAATTCTTCTAAGTTTTTGTTCTTTAATTCTCCTAGGTCTTTGTTAAATATTTCTTGCAACTTCTCGATCTTTGCCTCCATTCGTTTTCTGAGGTCCTGAATCATCTTCACTATCATTATTCTGAATTCTTTTCCTGGAATGTTGCCTATCTCCACTTCATTTACTTGTTTTACTGGGGTTTTATCTTGTTCCTTCATCTGGTACATAGGCCTCTGACTTTTCATTTTGTCTATCTTTCTGTGAATGTGGTTATTGTTCCATAGCCTGCAGGATTGTAGTTCTTCTTCCTTCTGCTGTCTGCCTTCTGGTGAATGATGCTATCTAAGAGGCTTGTGGAAGTTTTCTGATGGGAGAGACTGGTAGTGGGCAGAGCTGGCTGTTGCTCTGGTGGGCAGAGCTCAGTAAACTTTAATCCACTTGTCGGCTGATGGGTGGGGCTGATTTCCCTCCCTCTTGGTTGTTTGACCTGAGGTGACCAAGCACTGGAAGCTACAGACTCTTTGGTGGGGCTAATGGTAGACTCCAGGAGGGCTCATGCCAAGGAGTACTTCCCAGAACTTCTGCTGCCAGTGTCCTTGTCCCCACAGTGAGGAGAGCCTCCAACACTAGGCGGTAGGTCTGGTTCAGTCTCCTATGTATTCACTGCTCCTTCCCCCTGGGTCCTGATGCACACACTACTTGTCTGTGCCCTCCAAGAGTGGAGTCTCTATTTCCCCAGTCCTGTCAAAGTCCTGTAATCAAATCCCATTAGCTTTCAAAGTCTGATTCTCTGGGAATTCCACCTCCCCTTGCTGGACCCCCAGGTTGGGAAGCTTGACGTTGGGCTCAGAACCTTCACTCCAGTGAGTGGACTTCTGTGGTATTATTGTTCTCCAGTTTGTGAGTCACCCACCCAGCAGTTATGGAATTTGATTTTATTGTGATTGTGCCCTTCCTACTGAAACTGTGCACCTCAGATTTGGACTTGAACCCACAGGCCGGGACTTGAACCTGACCAAAATCCTGACTGGGACTAGAACTGACATGGCTGGGACTCAAAGCCAGCCAAAACCCACAGTCTTCCAACTGAGATCACACACCTGGTTTCATGACTTAATGAAGCTCAGGTTCTTGATGTCTCATTGAAGAAAGAATTCAGTGAGAGACAAAGTGATAGGTAAGAAGTGGATTTATTTAGAGAGAAACACACTCCACAGACAGAGTGTGGGCCATCTCAGAAAGAGAAAGGCACCAGGGTATGGGGTTGTCAGTTTTTATAGGGGTGGGTAATTTCATAGGCTAATGAGTGGGAGGAATATTCCAGCTATTTTAGGAAGGGGTGGGGATTTCCACAAATTGGGCCGCTGCCCACTTTTGATCCTTATGGTCAGTCTTGGAACTGTCATGGCGCCTGTGGGTGTGTCATTTAGCTTGCTGATGTGAGCTTGCTGATTCTGAGGCTCAAGGTGTAGTGGTAAAAGTTGACTCATCCACCATCTTGGATCCATTTGGTTCTAATCAGTTTATGTCATGTCCTCTGGCTATGTCATTCTTTCAAAGGTTGTGCCCTGCCTCCTTCCCTCCTGTTTCACTACCGTCTCATTTCAGCTTCTCCTTTGTCTTTGCATGTGGGGTATCTTTTTTGGTGAGTTCCAGTGTCTTCCTGTTAATGATTATTCAGCAGATAGTTGTGATTCTGCTGCTCTCACAAGAGGGAGTGAGCGCATGTCCTTCTACTCGGCCATCTTGAACCAATCCGTTGTTATGTATTTTCTTTCTTATGTGTCTATTGTCTGTCTCCCCTTCTAACTTGTAAACTCATTCAGTCAGGGACCTGTCTCTTTGCCCAGTGCCTGGAACAGTGCTTGGAATATACTGGACATCCTTTACAGGATAAAAATCCCTTTAGAATCTTCTGGATTCGAGTTTGGATGGTATTTTTAGGCTTCTGGATCCTCTGAGAATACTTTTTCTTTTCCGTAACTATTTCCCCCACTCCTCAAGGTGGGCATTTTGTTGGTACTGGGTCTCTGTGTTGTTTATCCTGGCCAGTGTTCTCTGACAGTTAGAGCTCCAGCTTGTCTTTGCTTCCTCCTCAATATCCAACAGGCAGCCACTTGTCACTCAGTTATTGTTGAATTGGTCCCTCCTATTTTTTTTTTTTTTTTTGCGGTACGCGGGCCTCTCACTGTTGTGGCCTCTCCCGTTGCTGAGCACAGGCTCTGGATGCACAGGCTCAGCGGCCATGGCTCACGGGCCCAGCCACTCCGCGGCATGTGGGATCTTCCCGGACCGGGGCATGAACCTGTGTCCCCTGCATCGGCAGGCAGACTCTCAACCACTGCGCCACCAGGGAAGCCCCCTCCTATGTTTTTGTTTTGTTTTGTTTTTTAGCATCTTTATTGGAGTATAATTGCTTTACATTGTTGTGTTAGTTTCTGCTGTATAACAAAGTGAATCAGCTATACGTATACTTATATCCCCATATCCCCTCCTATGTTGTTATTGTTGTTGCCAGGACTTGATAAAACTGCTCTCTGCCCTCTGGTCTCTGCCTCTTCTGGGCCACTTGACTTTGTCATCTTCAATGTGAGCCTGTCATTCCTGTGTTCAAAACACTGGGAGCCACCAAAGTCTATGCAATAAAGAACCAGCTCCCCAGGCTGGCCTCATAGGTCTGTGGGTTGTGGCCTGCCCTGTGCCCAGTGTACCATTTGACTTCAGTGACAGCAAAATGGATCTTTTTTCCATTTCTCTAAACATGCTCTGTGCTTTCCTATAATTACGTACCTTTTCCCTTATGCTTTTTCTACTCTTAGATTCCCCACTCCTCTATAAATCTACCCATTTTTAAGACCTATCCTAAACCTCACCTTGTAACAGAAGCCATCACTCAGTCTCCCAATAGATATGACTCTCCCACACTGAGCTTCCTCTGTGATGGGTATCATTGTATGGTCGTGACTAACTCTCCTGCCTTTTAGTCTCCCTACCAAATGATGACTCCCCAAGGTTAAGACTGTGTCACATTTATCTTAGTATCCTGAAGACACTTGTTCCAGTATCAGCCACTGCAGGTACTTCTCTGAACGTTAAATGAATGAGTTGAGAAGGTCTGTATTTTATTACTTCTAGAACAGCATTATACATCATGTGTGCATCCATGGAATGTGTATCATAATGGTACGTAGAACAAGGAAGAGGTGAACTCTACAGGACAGGAATTTCTATCTGCTTTGTTCATTGATCCTCCTAAGTGCCAAGAACAGTGCTCGGTAACAGAACACAATAACTATTTAAAGACTGAATGCAGTTTACAGCTGGATGGCATCTTCAATTTCCAATATCCTTGTTATATGAATGAGCAAAACTGTGGACTGGAGAGGCTCTCCTGAGATCACACAGCTGGACAGGGAACTTGTTTTCTTCCATGAATAGTGTCAGAGCTGAAGTAAGAATGCCTGTTATCCTTTTCCAACACTGGTGATGCTCACCACTGTTGCTTCCTTACCAATACTGTGTGAGGGACTTCCTTCTTCAGAAGAAGCCTAACTTTTTAGATCATTTGAAAGAGGCAACAAAGTAGACACAACAGAATTCCAAAGGACTCGGAGACTCTGCAACAGGAGACAACGTGTATTTGTTCCCACACTGGTTCTCTTTCTGCATGTGTGGTCCATTCATTTTGCAAATGCAGATACCTGAGCAGATGTGGACCCTTGACTTTGGTGGGCTGTGCTTGAGACTTTTGCTTAAACTTGGATCGATGAGGTGGTCAATGTGTCTCAGAATCTCTGCGGTGGTAGAAATAATTGGCAGTGAAGTTATCCACTCACAATTTCAATGGGGGCCTTATTGGCAATGCTACTCCCCATCTTTACAAAACTTCCAATGGCAACCTAGCACAGTTTCTGATGAGATATCTCCCACAGGAACTTTGTGAACATTCACCATCCTTTTGTTGGAAGCAAGTAAAATTTATCTTTCTTAGAAACATACATTCAAATCATAATGTGACTTCCTTGAGAAAAAGAGTTGAAAGTCACAAATTGTTATTTTCATCCTTTTCCCAGGATAGAGGAAAAATATCACCATATGCATACTGTCACACAGAGTGAAGTAAGTCAGAAAGAGAAAAACAAATATTGTATATTAGCGCATATATGTGGAAGCTAGAAAAATGGTATAGATGAACTTATTTGCAAAACAGAAATAGAGACACAGATGTAGAGAACAGACGTGTGGATACCAAGGGGTGGTGGTGGGATGGATTGGGAGATTGGTATTGACACATATACACTACTATGTATAAAATAAGGAACTAAAAGAACAGACTGTATAGCACAGGGAACTCTACTGAATGCTCGGTGGTGACCTAAGTGGGAAGGAAATCCAAGGAAGAGGGAATGTAAGTATACATGTGGCTGATTCACTTTGCTGTACAACAGAAACTAACACAACATTGTAAAGGAACCATACTCCAATTAAAAAAAGTTAAAAATTAGGGCTTCCCTGGTGGCACAGTGGTTGAGAGTCTGCCTGCTAGTGCAGGGGACACGGGTTCGAGCCCTGGTCTGGGAGGATCCCACATGCCGTGGAGCAACTAGGCCCGTGAGCCACAATTACTGAGCCTGCGCGTCTGGAGCCTGTGCTCCACAACAAGAGAGGCCGCCATAGTGAGAGGCCCGCGCTTCGCGATGAAGAGTGGCCCCTGCTTGCCGCAACTAGAGAAAGCCCTCGCACAGAAACGGAGACTCAACACAGCGAAAATAAATTAATTAATTAATAAACTCCTACAAAAAAAAAAAAAGGTAAAAATTAAAAAAATTTAAAAAGAGGAGGCTTTAGGCTTCTAATGAGAAATTTGACCAAGTGACTGTTGGATCACAAACAAAAATAAAAATTCATTATATGTATGTATACACACATTTATATATGCAAATATATAGAAATATATATAACAGAAATATATGTATATATATTTTAAATCCTTGTAAACTGTTTTCCAGTAATTTTCAATTACTCATTCACTCAGAAGACATTTCTTAAGCTTCTATGAGTATTTATGTTGTGTGTATAGTACAATATATACATACTATTATATGAGTATTATAAAAGTGTTTTTGTTGTGTGTGAGATTTTTCCATCCAGGCAAATCTGCTTACAGTTTAAGGTGAAAATGTGCAAAAGATGGGCTTCCCTGGTGGCACAGTGGTTGAGAGTCCGCCTGCCAATGCAGGGGACACGGGTTCGTGCCACGGTCTGGGAGGATCCCACATGCCGCGGAGCGACTGGACGCGTGAGCCATGGCCGCTGAGCCTGCGCATCCGGAGCCTGTGCTCCGCAACGGGAGAGGCCACAACAGTGAGAGGCCCGCAAACCGCAAAACAAAAATGTGCAAAAGACAAAGCAGAATTAAATCCCTGCCATGGAGAAACATCTAGTTGTAGAAGGCAAACTGAAAAAGTTTTGTCCTTTAAGAGTGATTATTTTATTTTTCACACTATTAATGGAGCATCTATTATATACCAGACAGTGGACTGGGAACTGGATTACCGTGGTGAATAGATACACAGTCACATTCTTAGAGTGAGGTCCTCAAATTTACAGTATTGCTTCCTGGTCATTAAACAGACATCACCCTTGCCAGGGCCTTAGAACTTACTTACTATGATATTCTTTGATTAAGCTTAATTTTACCAAAATTGAATGCTCCTGTCATTGATCTCAGGCACCTTAGGGCCAAGACACTGAGTCTGTTACCTGAGATCTCACTGTTGTAGGAACATGCTCCCCTCCTGACTTGAAGCTTTGCCACAAATTTTCCTTTTCCCACTGATCCAGAGAATCTTCTGGAACAAGAAACACTTTTCTTTTCTTATCATACTCGCCACCTGCTCTGGACCCACAGGCTCCCAGGACCAGGTGAAGTGAATGGCCTGGCTTGGTGCACAAGTGGTGTCTGATATTCACAGACTACACTGAATGCCAGGCCCCAGCCTGCTTGCCTACCTTATGCTGTGAAATAGTGATATTGAAGCTCTTCAGGTGGGGTGGGATGCTGGTGGGGAGGGGAGAGGAAGCAAGATGACCAAAGGCCAGATGCTTCTCTCTAGAGGTCTGCGTCTTGCTCTTGCTTTAATGGTGTAGATGATGCTAACCTGGCATAGTTTTTAGTTTCTTGGAGAAAGCATTGAATGAAGCATTTCAGCTGGAGAGAGAAAGTTCAGGGTTTACAGCAAGAGAAATAAAACAAATCTAAACCTACATTGTATGGGAGTGGGAGTGATTGGGGAGGGTAGGAATTGGGTAGGAGAAGTGTCAAGCGCACCCATAGTTCTGTGGTCCTGACCTCTCCCCTTTTCCAGGGTTCATTTGTCTCTACTGAATAGTGTAATGGATGTGCTATTTTTACAGAAACATTAAGCTTTGGGACAGGATTTTTTTCTTAATTTTTAGAACTCTCGCCTTTGAAATTTCATTTTAGAGGAAAAAGAGTGAATGGCTTTGTTTTTACATTTAGCATATCTTGGTATGAATTTGCAAATTGCTTTTGAGAGATCCAGATATTTTATTTTTCAAATCTATTTTGTTTCAAAGTGTTATTAGCAGGTGGAACTCATGACTTCAGGCATTTTTCAGGCAATGAGCTCAGTGAGATTTGAAAATTAGCTAAGCCATTTATAGATTCATGGAATGCTGGCTGGGCAAGGAACCTAAGCCATATCCCACTTAACCCCCTAATATTTCACGTGATGAAACAGCCAGCTCCAGGGTCACAGAACTTACATTTGTTAAACCTGAGATGGGAAGCTGTCTCTGGGCTCCTGGCTCAGTGTTCTGCAGCATTCTTTGCTAGCTCATCTAGATCAGAGCAGGAAACTTGGATATCCTTGGGGTCTGGGCAGATGTGGGTTTCAGGGTTGGGGGGATGGGTAGGGGGACTGGACCAGGAGCTCATGCTTGTTAGTCAGCTTCAAGCCAACTGTTGGCATGTGGATGGTGATCCAATGTTAGTAATTCTTCTGATTTTTCTAAGAAAACCAAAAGACTGGATATTTAAGAGAAATGTTATGATTTCAAGATTTTTTTTACTAAGTGAATTCAATGATTTTACAATACTCAGTGGGCCCATCCAGGCATAACTGTAGATCTCCAATTTGCAGCTTCTCCTCTAGGAAAACTGTGTTTTGAGGATTTCTAGGATGGAAAGAAAGGACCATGATCATGGCTTCAAATATTTAAACTCTGAAAGGTGGCAGAGGTACTTGCTCCAAGTCCGGAAAAAAACTAGTGGGCAGAGGATTTTGGCTCAATCATAAGTATTTTCTGTTACTCAGAATTATTTAAGAGGAATGTGGCATGAGTGTGCCAGGGTGCCACTGAGCAGAGGTCACTGGGCCTTTTGTTGGGATGCTGGATGGAGGCCTAGGGTACCGGCACTTTCCACGACCGACTTGGTGATAAATTCCAAGGTTGTTCTCTAACTGGCTTTGCAGTCATCCTGGGAGTCTCCTGCAGCCTCAGTATGCCATATGGGAAATGGGCCAAAAGCTTTCAGGGCAAATCCAGTGAGATAAAATTATGCGTATATAGCTCTCATTCTTTCTTTTTCATATAAAACCCCATCAGCTTGATTCCTTCTACCAAGGGACTACTTCCTAATTTCCCCATAATTGCTCTGTTCTCTCTTGTCCATGAAACATTGTGCAAGCCTTCTTCACCTTCTACATCCCCACCCACCACTAGGAAAATTCCTCTTTTCTTGATTTTTGCTATACCACCTCAAAAAAAAATTTTTTTAATACAGCATGTATTTATCATTATCTAGAGCAAGGGTCTGCAAACTAGGGCTAGCTTGCCTCCTGTTTTTGTACAGTTTTATCAGAGCACAGTCACATCCATCATTTATATGTTTTCTATGACTGCTTTCTCTATGGCGGAGCTGAGTAGTGAAGACAGAGATCATAAGGCCTAAAAAGCCTAAAATATTTACTAACTGGCCCTTTAAGAAAAAGTTTACTGACCCCTGATCTATATGAAAATGATTATACCAGATAGGTAATCTGAAAACAAGAACATGTACAAAGGAGAAAATAACAACCACCTGCAATGACCATATGTAACAACCGTTGGCTTTTCAGAGTATTTTAATGCATATATACATTATAAAATTGAAACCACACTATAAACACAATTTTATTTTCACATAACAGCAGATGAATTTTCTCGTCATACAATTTTTAATATTCTACATCTATGCTATTTTAATTGACTATATAATACTCCATGTATATATCTATTATGCAATGATTTTTTGGGGGGCTGCACCACCAACAGCTACTGGGATCTTAGTTCCCAGACCAGGGATTGAACCCCAGTCTTCAGCAGCGAAAGCATGGAGTCCTAACTACTGGACCACCAGGGAATTCCCTATATTATGCATTGATACTTATTGTGGTATTTGAGGTATGTTTTACATATAAAATTTTATTTAATCCTTCTAAGTGCTTATGTGGGAAATATTATTAGCTCCATTTTACAAATGAGACGTGAAGTGTTTCTGTGGCCAACTCACACAGCTCTCTGACAAGCGACCCTGTATTTTCAACCACTCAACTCTTACTGGACACTGAAGTTAAGTTTATCCTTTTGTTTTGTTTTTGTCAGGGGATTGCATATTAGAAATATTGCATTAATGAATATCAATGTACATAAACCATTCATTGCATTTCACATTATTTCCATAGAAAAGATTCCCCAAAGCAGAACTGATGGATCTAGAGGTACATTGAGGTTTCCTGAAATGCACTGAAGAGTTGCTTTTCAGAAAAGTTGTAACAACATATGCCATATACCAACGGTCTGTGAGGTGCCAATCTCCAAATATTCAGTACCAAGTACTATGATTTATCCATTTTATTTTTGCTCTTTTGTCAAGGAAAGAGGGGTGGTGGAGGCTGTCTCTCTGTAGGTAGTTGTGACCAGGTGACTCCTCTGAGAGTGACTTCTGGGAAAGATGTTTTTTCTGGATGAAAAATAACAGGCTCGGTTGGCACAAGTCTTTTCCCTTTGCCCTTCCACTTCTTCCAGCCGAGGACAGGAAGCTGCAGGCTAGGAAGAGCAGGCAAAAGGAAAGTGGCCTGGGGTCCTGGGTCCCTCTGCGTACCTCACGGGAAAAATACACCAGATTATGAAGTGTCTGATGCTGGGGATCTGACACTCAGGCAGGTGCCATCCTATCCACTTCCAGTGAAGGGACAAAGGGACAGTCAGGCTGTTTCTGTAAATCCTCTATACCTGTATTTTACCAACACCTCCTCCCCAGGCAAGGTCTTGGTGCTTCTTTTTCCAATTTGTATGAAGTCTTTATTATTATAGATAGTAACTCTATCATATTTGATGTGGTTGTAATATGTCTTTTAATTTTATTTATGATGACTTGCTGATTAAGCTGGTGATCTTCAGATGTCTGCAACAAAAGTTACAGTTGGTCTTCACAATTAATAATAGGGACAAATTCCTATTTCCCAATAACCTGTCACTTAGTTGTATTATCCTCCACTGTTTCCTTCTCAGAATCCGTTATCCACCGGGGACTGCAAATCCGTGACTTTCCAATGATCTAATTCCTTCCACGTTTATTAGCTGCCATTCTTCTGTGAAAAAGAGCTTTCCCTTTTTTTCTTCTCTCTTCTTTTGGGAGGAGAGAAATCACTGTGTCCTAGTAGATTTTTATTTACTCAGTGTGATATAACAAATTACAGTCGTGATTCTATTTGATCCTCAAATTAACCCAATTTTGGCCAGTGGGAGCTTTTAGGTTATTTCAAACACAAGAATTCAATTTCTTGTGTAGATTCAATATTTAAGTGATATCATATTTGTCTTTCTCTCTCTGACTTACTTTGCTTAGTATGATAACTTCTAGATCTATCTAGAATATATTTATGCTTAAACATGAACAGAATGAGTTTTCTATTCATAGATTTAGAAGGAAAACATATGTCTAAGCAAGTTTGTAAGTGGCTATTTACTGAGTCTTTTGATTTCTGGGGGGTATATTTCTCTCCTATAAATAGTTTTTGAACTGTGACTATTATTTTTGTGTAATAACTTTTGCCCCAAGACTCTTGAGATATTATTTTGTGATTCTCTACTTTTGGAGATCATGGATAAGTTTGAGGATAGCCTCAATTTATATTTTTTCCAGGTAATCTTTTTTTAAGATTTGATTGCTTGGATACTTTTAGGATTTAAAAAATAGAATTAGAGCGTTTTGCCAAGATATCCAGGAATATAGGTCTTTCTTGCTATTGTTTTTATTGGACTTTACTGGAAACATGTTGAAATCTTCTGATTTGCATTGGAAGAACTCAGCACAGGACAATGTTCGTCTGTATATTTTTGTGACTTGGCTCTTCTCCTTTGTCATTCATCTCAGGACTTTTGTTATAGGCTGCTCTTTGTCAACGGATATCCCCTCTCTCCTTTTTCTTTACTCATAGAACTCTGTTTTAATTTTGGAATGGTCTCAGTTTAAAAGCTCTATTTCCCAGTCTTCCATGCAGGTAACAGTAGTTATATGACATAACTGAGTCCAGTGAGATATATTTGGAAGTCATTGGGTGGGGGCCTCTGGGGAAGCTCTTTAAGGGAAGCCGACTCATTTGGTATGCTGCATTTGCTCTTCCTTTTCCTCCATATTCAATCTGGAATGTGGTTATGGTGGCTGGAGTGCCAGCAGCCATCTTGCAAGCTGGGGAAGAGAGCCACACATTAAAGATGGTGTAACATTAAAGATGGAGAACAGTATGGAGGTTCCTTAAAAAACTAAACACAGAACTACCATATGACCCAGCAATCCCACTACTAGGCATATACCCTGAGAAAACCATAATTCAAAAAGAGACATGTACCAAAACGTTCATTGCAGCTCTATTCACAATAGCCCGGAGCTGGAAACAACCTAAGTGTCCATCATCGGATGAATGGATAAAGAAGATGTGGCACATATATACAATGGAATATTACTCAGCCATACAAAGAAACGGAACGGAGCTGTTTGTAATGAGGTGGATAGACCTAGAGTCTGTCCTACAGAGTGAAGTAAGTCAGAAAGAGAAAGACAAATACCGTATGCTAACACGTATATATGGAATTTAAGGGAAAAAATGTCATGAAGAACCTAGGGGTAAAACAGGAATAAAGACACAGATCTACTTGAGAAGGGACTTGAGGATATGGGGAGGAGGAAGGGTAAGCTGTGACAAAGCGAGAGAGAGGCATGGACATACATACACTACCAAACGTAAGGTAGATAGCTAGTGGGAAGCAGCCGCATAGCACAGGGAGATCAGCTGGGTGCTTTGTGACCTCCTGGAGAGGTGGGATAGGGAGAGTGGGAGGGAGGGAGACGCTAGAGGGAAGGGATATGGGAACAGATGTATATGTATAACTGACTCACTTTGTTGTAAAGCAGGAACTAATAAAAAATATAAAAATAAAATTAATTAAAAATAAATAAATAAATAAGAAGTTAATTATGGAAATTAAGGTGCCTAGAGGACAGGGCTGGGACCAAGATGTAATTCTCCATAAAGGAATAATCACTAACTGTTTTAGATGGGCAAGAGCGAATTGTGTTCTTGAAATTAATGGGTAAAATTGGCACACAAAGGCCTCTGTTCCACCATCATCCTATGAAGGGAGCCCGAGAGCAATCATCCCAGGAGGGAAAGATAAACAGAGTGGAATCCCTGGTACGGAGTGCCCTTACCCGGCGGGGTGGGGCCTAGTGGGTGTGGCTTAGCGTGGCGTCGTCCTCTCGAGAGACCGTTAGAGCAAACGTCATAGTACCCAGCATCACTCTGGGCTGAGCTCGTGCCCGCGGCAAGGGCGCCTGGAGAGGCAGCTTGGCCACTGCACCACTGAGGTATAGGCCATGGGAGCACGAAGCAGTCGGATGCCATGGCACTGGTGGGGGCGTGCCCCAGAGGAGCCAGGTGCCAGTGCGGGGATGGAGGAGGCCGAGGAGGCAGTAGCGGCAGAGAGAGAGGAAGGGAAGGAGAGTGAAAAGGCCAGACCCGCCGCCCGTCAGAGGAGCCGCAAGCGGAAGACAGGCCCAGGGGGGCCGCTCACAAAAGAGCCCCGCCGGAAACGTGCTAAAGATCATTCAGGGTCCATTTATGAGGCCCTCTTCCTGAGAGGAGAAGGGAGCGACGTGCGGATCTGCGCACTGGGGGAGGAGTGGAACTTGCATAGGGTCTACTTGTGCCAGTCAGGGTTCTTTGCTAGCATGTTCAGTGGCGCTTGGCGGGAGACAAACATGGACACTATAGAGTTGCAGATGCCTGACGAGAACATTGATGGCGAGGCACTGCACGAGGCTTTCGGTTCCCTGTACCGAGGCTCCATTCTCATCCCACCCGGTCGAGTCGTCGCCATCCTGGCCACAGCCAGCATGCTGCAGCTGGACCAGGCGATTCAGCGGTGCGGGGAGGTCATGAAGGAGACGGTCAGTGCCCAGACCGTGTGCAGCTACTACTACTCTGCTGAAAGCTACGGACTCCCGACCATCAGGACCGTGTGTCTTCAGTGGCTGCTGGACAACATGACGACCCTGTGTAGTGAGGGGCTATTGCGAGAAGTCCGCCTGGATCTGATGAAAGAGGTCGTTGCCTCTTCACGGCTCTTTGTGATGGGGGTGGAGATGAACGTGTACATCGTGCTGAAAATGTGGATGTTCTTGCAGCTGCAGCCGACATGGAGGGGCCCGCGCAGTGCCCTATTGCCTGACACCAACTCATGGTTTGCCAGGTCCAGGAGGGATTCGGAGGGCACCCCTTTCCTGGAGACCGAGCAGGGCAGAGCCTTCGTGCCAGTGTTCCAGCAGCTGCGGCTTGCCTACATAATGTGCGACCCGATGTCAGCACACGTCATCCACCAGGATGCGCTGATCCCTCCCTCTTGGTTGTGTCCCTTGTACAGTGAGCATTGCCTTGGCCCCCTCCGGGCTGAGCAGACCAGAACTGTCCGGCCCATGGGCGTCTACGTGTCCGACCCCCAGGGGAGAAGCATGCGGTGCGGGAGCCAGCTCCACAGGGACGAGCTGTGCAGCTGGCGGTGGGAAGGCTTCAACTTCTTCTGGGACCTGGTGCTGCGCTACGCCAACCAGCGCATCATTTGCCGGTGCAGCGCACGGAAAAAGTACAGCAGCTTCGGGGTCAGTCTCCTCGGGAGGAGAAAGGTCGCGTTCCGCCTGCGCCTGTTCTCCTTGGACAGGGATGGGAGAGCCGTTTTCAGGAAGGACACAGAATACCAGATGCTTTCCCTGAGACAGAATCGAGAGCTAGAGGTAATGAACCTGGAAAACCAAGACGTGGTTTTCCCCATATATGTGGCCTGTAACTTCCTGTACCTCCACCGAGGGGAGAGTTTGCCAGGGCGTTTGCCCCTGTAAAGCAGCTCAGAGAACTGAGCAGCTCTTTCCTGGGGTCAGGGACGACCAGCTTGGTCCAGATGCCAGCTCCTTCTGTGGGACCAACCAGGCTTGCCCATCTCTGGTAACCAATTCTGTCAGAGGCTTTGTTGAACTGTAGCTCATAATACTTGAGACTGTTTACATGAGCATATGAAGAGGACAAATTTTGAAGCCCCCCAAACTCCTCGAGAATTCATTTGGGCTGTTAACATGGCAACCTGTCCTGCTGGTTTAGGATCCATCGACACCACCCCCCGCCCTGCCCATCATTTCTGTGAAGACAAAGAGCTATTGACTTTAAAGAGAAACTCTGAGCCTACCTACTCTACTACTCTTAGTGAAACTCTCTTAATATATGTGTTTCCTTTAGTTTGATTAAGTGAATGTTAAAGTAAAATAAAAAATAACTGTACAATTGAGTGGTTTTTATTATATTCACAAAGTTGTACAAACACCACCACTAATTCCAGAATATTTCACCACCTCAGAAGGAAACCTCATACCCATTAAAGGTCACTCCTCAATCTTCCTTTCCCCCAGCTCATGGTAACTACTAATCTACTTTCTGTCTCTATCAATTTGCCTACTCTGGACATTTCATATAAATGGACTCATACAAATATGTGTCCTTTTTTGTCTGCCTTCTTTCTCTTAGCATAACTTTTCAAGGTTCATTCATGTTGTAGATATGTCTGTGCTTTGTTCCTTGTATGGCTAATAATATTCCACTGTAGAGATACACCACATTTTGTTTATCCAGTCATCAGTTGGTGGACATTTGTGTTGTTTTCACTTTTTAGTTATTGTGAATAATGCTGCTGTGAATATTCATGTACAAGTTTTTGTAAGCTACTATATGTAAACTAGATAACCAACAAAGACCTACTGTATAGCACAGGGAACTATATTCAATATAGTTGAATATAGTTGTAATAACCTATAATGGAAAAGAATCTGAAAAAGTTTTATACATATATAACTGTAAACGTTATATATATATATATATATATATATATATATATATATATATATATATAAAACTAAATCACTCTACTGTACACCTGAAACATTATAAATCAACTATGCTTCAAAAAAAAGTTTTTGTGTATATACCTAGGAATGGAATTGCTGTGTTATATGGTAACTTTATGTTTAGGCTTCTGAGGAATTGCCAGACTTTTTTCCCAAGTGGCTGCACCATTTTACATTCCCACCACTGGTGTATGAAGATTCCAGTTTCATCACATCCTCACTAATATGTGTTACTGTCTTTTAAAAAAGAATGTAGCCATTTTACTGGGTGTGTTTACTGCAATTTCATTGTGGTTGTGATTTGAATCATCTAAATGACTAGGAATGTTGAGGATCATTTCATGTACTTATTGGCCATTTTTATGTAGTCTTCAGAGAAATAACTATTCAAATCACTTAACCATTTTTTAAGTGGGTTATTGTCTTTTTATCATCAAGTTGTAAGAGTTGTTTATGTGTTCTGGTTAATTTCCAGAGTTCTCAAAAAGTTGATTTACAATATTTGTGAGTGTTCTCATGGCTTTTATGAAGGAAACTATTTTCATAGGCCCTAGCTCCACCATTCCCAAAGGCCTTCCCTAATTAGATACTTTTTGAAAAATAAATTTATTTATTTATTTATTTATTATTTCTGGCTGTGTTGGGTCTTTGTTGCTGCATGTGGTTTTTGTCTAGTTGTGGCGAGCAGGGGCTACTCTTGGTTGCGGTGTGCGGGCTTCTCATTGCAGTGGCTTCTCTTGTGGCAGAGCATGGGCTCTAGGCGTGCAGGCTTCAGTAGTTGTGGCTTGCTGGCTCTAGAGTGCAGGCTCAGTAGTTGTGGCTCATGGACTTAGTTGCTCTGTGGCATGTGGGATCTTCCCAGACCAGGGCTTGAACCCGTGTCCCCTGCATTGGCAGGCAGATTCTTAACCACTGTGCCACTAGGGAAGTCCCACTAATTATATACTTTTAATAACCACTCACTGGAAGATAATTTGCAAGCTATATAACTGCCCAAGGATTCATAACTAGAATACTAACAAACGGATAAAACTGTCTGGTAAATTTTTAAAAACCCAATAGAAAATAGATAAAAGTCATGAACAGACATTTCACAAAACAAGATATAATAATGGAAAACTAAAACTTGAAAAAAATGTTCAATATCATTAGCCACTAAGGAAAAAGCAATTAAAACCATAATGATATGCACATATCAGAATGGCTAAAATAAAATAGAATATTGACAACGGCAAATGCTGGTGAAGATGCAGAGAGTTTGGATCACTATATGTTTATGGTGGAACCTATAGTAATACAGCCATGTGGAAAGGAGTGTGTCAGTTTCTTTTAAAACTAATTATCATATGACCCAGCAATTACACTCGTGCATTTATCCCAGAGAAACAAAAACCAATGTCCACACAAAATCCTGTATGTGAATGTTCATAGCAACTTTATTTGTAATAGCTGAAAACTGGAAGCAACACAAATGTAGTTCAGCAGGTGGATAACTAAACCAACTGTGGCACATCCATACCCAGAAATACTATGCAACAATAAAAAGGAATGCATGTAACAACGTGGATGAATCTCAAGGGAATTTGGCTCAGTGGGAAAAACCAATCTCAGAGTGTTACATTATGTATGATGTCATTTATGTAACATTTTTGAAATAACAAAATTATAGAAGTGGGGAACAGATTAGTGGTTGCCAGCTTTTATGGATGGGGAGGATGACAGGGAAATGGATGTGACTATAAAAGAACAATACATGGGATCTTAGTGGTGATGAGACAGCTCCATATTGTGATCATGGTGGTAGTTACACGAATCCATACATGTAATAAAATTACACGGACCTTCACACACACGAGTGCATTGTAAAACTGATGACATCTGAATAAGCTCTGTAGATTGTACCAATGTCAGTTTCCTTGTTTTGCTATTGTAGGATAGTTCCCATTGGGGAAGTAGGTAAAGAGCACACAAAGTTCTCTGTACTCTCTGCATCTTCCATGAATCTATAATTATTTCAAGACAAAAATCTAAAGAAATCAACCAGAGAAGACCTGTGCTTAGTCCTACAGTTGTAATGTTGCCCTCTACATTCTGATAGCTTCCCTAAAGTGGAGAGAAGAGGTGAGAAGGAGTCAGAGCTAGTAATCAGGAAATTGAAAGGAACCACAATAGATCCATTTGAGTGAATAGCATGGCAGAAAGAAAGGTTCAGAAACTCCACCTTCTGTTATCAGAGAGTAAAGTACAAGGATAATGGAATAATGGGGGAGAGCTGGGAGAGTCTAAGTTTGCTTATTTATGTGTCTTTGTTGTTAAAATTTTACCCTGTAAATGTTTTAATAGTGGATTTCAAAATGACAGTCTCTCAACCTGAATATCAATGTACATAAACCATTCGTTGCATTTCACATTATTTCCATAGAAATGATTCCCCAAAGCAGAACTGATGAACCTAGAGGTACATTGAGGTTTCCTGAAACGCACTGAAGAGTTGCTTTTCAGAAAAGTTGTAACAGCATATGCCATATACCAACGGTCTGTGAGGTGCCAATCTCCAAATATTCAGTACCAAGTACTATGATTTATCCATTTTATTTGTGCTCTTTTGTCAAGGAAAGAGGGGTGCTGGAGGCTGTCTCTCTGCAGGTAGTTGTGACCAGGTGACTCCTCTGAGGGTGACTTCTGGGAAAGATGTTTTTTCTGGATGAAAAATAACAGGCTCGGTTGGCACAAGTCTTTTCCCTTTGCCCTTCCACTTCTTCCAGCCGAGGACAGGAAGCTGCAGGCTAGGAAGAGCAGGCAAAAGGAAAGTGGCCTGGGGTCCTGGGTCCCTCTGCGTACCTCATGGGAAAAATACCGCAGATTATGAAGTGTCTGATGCTGGGGTTCTGACACTCAGGCAGGTGCCATCCTATCCACTTCCAGTGAAGGGACAAAGGGACAGTCAGGCTGTTTCTGTAAATCCTCTATACCTGTATTTTACCAACACCTCCTCCCCAGGCCAGGTCTAGGTGCTTCTTTTTCCAATTTGTATGAAGTCTTTATTATTATAGATAGTAACTCTATCATATTTGATGTGGTTGTAATATGTCTTTTAATTTTAGTTATGATGACTTGCTGATTAAGCTGGTGATCTTCAGATGTCTGCAACAAAAGCTACAGTTGGTCTTCACAATTAATAATAGGGACAAATTCCTGTTTCCCAATAACCTGTCACTTAGTTGTTTTATCCTCCACTGTTTCCTTCTCAGAATCCGTTATCCACCGGAGACTGCAAATCTGTGACTTTCCAATGATCTAATTCTTTCCACGTTTATTAGCTGCCATTCTTCTGTGAAAAAGAGCTTTCCCTTTTTTTCTTCTCTCTTCTTTTGGGAGGAGAGAAATCACTGTGTCCTAGTAGATTTTTATTTACTCAGTGTGATATAATCAATTACAGTTGTGATTCTATTTGATCCTCAAATTAACCCAATGTTGGCCATTGAGAGCTTTTATGTTATTTTAAACACAAGAATTCAATTTCTTGTGTAGATTCCATATACAAGTGATATCATATTTGTCTTTCGCTGTCTGACTTACTTCATCTAGGTCTATCCAGAATATATTTATTCTTAAACATGAACAGAATGAGTTTCCTATTCATAGATTTGGAAGGAAAACATATGTTTAAGCAAGTTTTTAAGTGGCTATTTTCTGAGTTTTTTGATTTCTGGGGGGTATATTTCTCTCACTTCTATAAACAGTTTTTGGACTGTGACTATTATTTTTGTGTAATAACTTTTGCCCCAAGACTCTTGAGATATTATTTTGTGATTCTATACTTTTGGAGATCGTGGATAAGTTTGAGGATAGCCTCAATTTATATTCTTTCTAGGTAATCTTTTTTTAAGATTTGATTGCTTGGATACTTTTAGGATTTAAAAAATAGAATTAGAGCGTTTTGCCAAGATATCCAGGAATATAGGTCTTTCTTGCTATTGTTTTTATTGGACTTTACTGGAAACATGTTGAAATCTTCTGATTTGCATTGGAAGAACTCAGCACAGGACAATGTTCGTCTGTATATTTTTGTGACTTGGCTCTTCTCCTTTGTCATTCATCTCAGGACTTTTGTTATAGGCTGCTCTTTGTCAACGGATATCCCCTCTCTCCTTTTTCTTTACTCATAGAACTCTGTTTTAATTTTGGAATGGTCTCAGTTTAAAAGCTCTATTTCCCAGTCTTCCATGCAGGTAACAGTAGTTATATGACATAACTGAGTCCAGTGAGATATATTTGGAAGTCATTGGGTGGGGGCCTCTGGGGAAGCTCTTTAAGGGAAGCCGACTCATTTGGTATGCTGCATTTGCTCTTCCTTTTCCTCCATATTCAATCTGGAATGTGGTTATGGTGGCTGGAGTGCCAGCAGCCATCTTGCAAGCTGGGGAAGAGAGCCACACACTGAAGATGGTGTAACATTAAAGATGGAGAACAGTATGGAGGTTCCTTAAAAAACTAAACACAGAACTACCATATGACCCAGCAATCCCACTACTAGGCATATACCCTGAGAAAACCATAATTCAAAAAGAGACATGTACCAAAACGTTCATTGCAGCTCTATTCACAATAGGCCGGAGCTGGAAACAACCTAAGTGTCCATCATCGGATGAATGGATAAAGAAGATGTGGCACATATATACAATGGAATATTACTCAGCCATACAAAGAAACGGAACGGAGCTGTTTGTAATGAGGTGGATAGACCTAGAGTCTGTCCTACAGAGTGAAGTAAGTCAGAAAGAGAAAGACAAATACCGTATGCTAACACGTATATATGGAATTTAAGGGAAAAAATGTCATGAAGAACCTAGGGGTAAAACAGGAATAAAGACACAGATCTACTTGAGAAGGGACTTGAGGATATGGGGAGGAGGAAGGGTAAGCTGTGACAAAGCGAGAGAGAGGCATGGACATACATACACTACCAAACGTAAGGTAGATAGCTAGTGGGAAGCAGCCGCATAGCACAGGGAGATCAGCTGGGTGCTTTGTGACCTCCTGGAGAGGTGGGATAGGGAGAGTGGGAGGGAGGGAGACGCTAGAGGGAAGGGATATGGGAACAGATGTATATGTATAACTGACTCACTTTGTTGTAAAGCAGGAACTAATAAAAAATATAAAAATAAAATTAATTAAAAATAAATAAATAAATAAGAAGTTAATTATGGAAATTAAGGTGCCTAGAGGACAGGGCTGGGACCAAGATGTAATTCTCCATAAAGGAATAATCACTAACTGTTTTAGATGGGCAAGAGCGAATTGTGTTCTTGAAATTAATGGGTAAAATTGGCACACAAAGGCCTCTGTTCCACCATCATCCTATGAAGGGAGCCCGAGAGCAATCATCCCAGGAGGGAAAGATAAACAGAGTGGAATCCCTGGTACGGAGTGCCCTTACCCGGCGGGGTGGGGCCTAGTGGGTGTGGCTTAGCGTGGCGTCGTCCTCTCGAGAGACCGTTAGAGCAAACGTCATAGTACCCAGCATCACTCTGGGCTGAGCTCGTGCCCGCGGCAAGGGCGCCTGGAGAGGCAGCTTGGCCACTGCACCACTGAGGTATAGGCCATGGGAGCACGAAGCAGTCGGATGCCATGGCACTGGTGGGGGCGTGCCCCAGAGGAGCCAGGTGCCAGTGCGGGGATGGAGGAGGCCGAGGAGGCAGTAGCGGCAGAGAGAGAGGAAGGGAAGGAGAGTGAAAAGGCCAGACCCGCCGCCCGTCAGAGGAGCCGCAAGCGGAAGACAGGCCCAGGGGGGCCGCTCACAAAAGAGCCCCGCCGGAAACGTGCTAAAGATCATTCAGGGTCCATTTATGAGGCCCTCTTCCTGAGAGGAGAAGGGAGCGACGTGCGGATCTGCGCACTGGGGGAGGAGTGGAACTTGCATAGGGTCTACTTGTGCCAGTCAGGGTTCTTTGCTAGCATGTTCAGTGGCGCTTGGCGGGAGACAAACATGGACACTATAGAGTTGCAGATGCCTGACGAGAACATTGATGGCGAGGCACTGCACGAGGCTTTCGGTTCCCTGTACCGAGGCTCCATTCTCATCCCACCCGGTCGAGTCGTCGCCATCCTGGCCACAGCCAGCATGCTGCAGCTGGACCAGGCGATTCAGCGGTGCGGGGAGGTCATGAAGGAGACGGTCAGTGCCCAGACCGTGTGCAGCTACTACTACTCTGCTGAAAGCTACGGACTCCCGACCATCAGGACCGTGTGTCTTCAGTGGCTGCTGGACAACATGACGACCCTGTGTAGTGAGGGGCTATTGCGAGAAGTCCGCCTGGATCTGATGAAAGAGGTCGTTGCCTCTTCACGGCTCTTTGTGATGGGGGTGGAGATGAACGTGTACATCGTGCTGAAAATGTGGATGTTCTTGCAGCTGCAGCCGACATGGAGGGGCCCGCGCAGTGCCCTATTGCCTGACACCAACTCATGGTTTGCCAGGTCCAGGAGGGATTCGGAGGGCACCCCTTTCCTGGAGACCGAGCAGGGCAGAGCCTTCGTGCCAGTGTTCCAGCAGCTGCGGCTTGCCTACATAATGTGCGACCCGATGTCAGCACACGTCATCCACCAGGATGCGCTGATCCCTCCCTCTTGGTTGTGTCCCTTGTACAGTGAGCATTGCCTTGGCCCCCTCCGGGCTGAGCAGACCAGAACTGTCCGGCCCATGGGCGTCTACGTGTCCGACCCCCAGGGGAGAAGCATGCGGTGCGGGAGCCAGCTCCACAGGGACGAGCTGTGCAGCTGGCGGTGGGAAGGCTTCAACTTCTTCTGGGACCTGGTGCTGCGCTACGCCAACCAGCGCATCATTTGCCGGTGCAGCGCACGGAAAAAGTACAGCAGCTTCGGGGTCAGTCTCCTCGGGAGGAGAAAGGTCGCGTTCCGCCTGCGCCTGTTCTCCTTGGACAGGGATGGGAGAGCCGTTTTCAGGAAGGACACAGAATACCAGATGCTTTCCCTGAGACAGAATCGAGAGCTAGAGGTAATGAACCTGGAAAACCAAGACGTGGTTTTCCCCATATATGTGGCCTGTAACTTCCTGTACCTCCACCGAGGGGAGAGTTTGCCAGGGCGTTTGCCCCTGTAAAGCAGCTCAGAGAACTGAGCAGCTCTTTCCTGGGGTCAGGGACGACCAGCTTGGTCCAGATGCCAGCTCCTTCTGTGGGACCAACCAGGCTTGCCCATCTCTGGTAACCAATTCTGTCAGAGGCTTTGTTGAACTGTAGCTCATAATACTTGAGACTGTTTACATGAGCATATGAAGAGGACAAATTTTGAAGCCCCCCAAACTCCTCGAGAATTCATTTGGGCTGTTAACATGGCAACCTGTCCTGCTGGTTTAGGATCCATCGACACCACCCCCCGCCCTGCCCATCATTTCTGTGAAGACAAAGAGCTATTGACTTTAAAGAGAAACTCTGAGCCTACCTACTCTACTACTCTTAGTGAAACTCTCTTAATATATGTGTTTCCTTTAGTTTGATTAAGTGAATGTTAAAGTAAAATAAAAAATAACTGTACAATTGAGTGGTTTTTATTATATTCACAAAGTTGTACAAACACCACCACTAATTCCAGAATATTTCATCACCTCAGAAGGAAACCTCATACCCATTAAAGGTCACTCCTCAATCTTCCTTTCCCCCAGCTCATGGTAACTACTAATCTACTTTCTGTCTCTATCAATTTGCCTACTCTGGACATTTCATATAAATGGACTCATACAAATATGTGTCCTTTTTTGTCTGCCTTCTTTCTCTTAGCATAACTTTTCAAGGTTCATTCATGTTGTAGATATGTCTGTGCTTTGTTCCTTGTATGGCTAATAATATTCCACTGTAGAGATACACCACATTTTGTTTATCCAGTCATCAGTTGGTGGACATTTGTGTTGTTTTCACTTTTTAGTTATTGTGAATAATGCTGCTGTGAATATTCATGTACAAGTTTTTGTAAGCTACTATATGTAAACTAGATAACCAACAAGGACCTACTGTATAGCACAGGGAACTATATTCAATATAGTTGAATATAGTTGTAATAACCTATAATGGAAAAGAATCTGAAAAAGTTTTATACATATAGAACTGTAAACGTTATATATATATATATATATATATATATATATATATATATATATAAAACTAAATCACTCTACTGTACACCTGAAACATTATAAATCAACTATACTTCAAAAAAAAGTTTTTGTGTATATACCTAGGAATGGAATTGCTGTGTTATATGGTAACTTTATGTTTAGGCTTCTGAGGAATTGCCAGACTTTTTTCCCAAGTGGCTGCACCATTTTACATTCCCACCACTGGTGTATGAAGATTCCAGTTTCATCACATCCTCACTAATATGTGTTACTGTCTTTTAAAAAAAAATGTAGCCATTTTACTGGGTGTGTTTACTGCAATTTCATTGTGGTTGTGATTTGAATCATCTAAATGACTAGGAATGTTGAGGATCATTTCATGTACTTATTGGCCATTTTTATGTAGTCTTCAGAGAAATAACTATTCAAATCACTTAACCATTTTTTAAGTGGGTTATTGTCTTTTTATCATCAAGTTGTAAGAGTTGTTTATGTGTTCTGGTTAATTTCCAGAGTTCTCAAAAAGTTGATTTACAATATTTGTGAGTGTTCTCATGGCTTTTATGAAGGAAACTATTTTCATAGGCCCTAGCTCCACCATTCCCAAAGGCCTTCCCTAATTAGATACTTTTTGAAAAATAAATTTATTTATTTATTTATTTATTATTTCTGGCTGTGTTGGGTCTTTGTTGCTGCATGTGGTTTTTGTCTAGTTGTGGCGAGCAGGGGCTACTCTTGGTTGCGGTGTGCGGGCTTCTCATTGCAGTGGCTTCTCTTGTGGCAGAGCATGGGCTCTAGGCGTGCAGGCTTCAGTAGTTGTGGCTTGCTGGCTCTAGAGTGCAGGCTCAGTAGTTGTGGCTCATGGACTTAGTTGCTCTGTGGCATGTGGGATCTTCCCAGACCAGGGCTTGAACCCGTGTCCCCTGCATTGGCAGGCAGATTCTTAACCACTGTGCCACTAGGGAAGTCCCACTAATTATATACTTTTAATAACCAATCACTGGAAGATAATTTGCAAGCTATATAACTGCCCAAGGATTCATAACTAGAATACTAACAAACGGATAAAACTGTATGGTAACTTTTTAAAAACCCAATAGAAAATAGATAAAAGTCATGAACAGACATTTCACAAAACAAGATATAATAATGGAAAACTAAAACTTGAAAAAAATGTTCAATATCATTAGCCACTAAGGAAAAAGCAATTAAAACCATAATGATATGCACATATCAGAATGGCTAAAATAAAATAGAATATTGACAACGGCAAATGCTGGTGAAGATGCAGAGAGTTTGGATCACTATATGTTTATGGTGGAACCTATAGTAATACAGCCATGTGGAAAGGAGTGTGTCAGTTTCTTTTAAAACTAATTATCATATGACCCAGCAATTACACTCGTGCATTTATCCCAGAGAAACAAAAACCAATGTCCACACAAAATCCTGTATGTGAATGTTCATAGCAACTTTATTTGTAATAGCTGAAAACTGGAAGCAACACAAATGTAGTTCAGGAGGTGGATAACTAAACCAACTGTGGCACATCCATACCCAGAAATACTATGCAACAATAAAAAGGAATGCATGTAACAACGTGGATGAATCTCAAGGGAATTTGGCTCAGTGGGAAAAACCAATCTCAGAGTGTTACATTATGTATGATGTCATTTATGTAACATTTTTGAAATAACAAAATTATAGAAGTGGGGAACAGATTAGTGGTTGCCAGCTTTTATGGATGGGGAGGATGACAGGGAAATGGATGTGACTATAAAAGAACAATACATGGGATCTTAGTGGTGATGAGACAGCTCCATATTGTGATCATGGTGGTAGTTACACGAATCCATACATGTAATAAAATTACACGGACCTTCACACACACGAGTGCATTGTAAAACTGATGACATCTGAATAAGCTCTGTAGATTGTACCAATGTCAGTTTCCTTGTTTTGCTATTGTAGGATAGTTCCCATTGGGGAAGTAGGTAAAGAGCACACAAAGTTCTCTGTACTCTCTGCATCTTCCATGAATCTATAATTATTTCAAGACAAAAATCTAAAGAAATCAACCAGAGAAGACCTGTGCTTAGTCCTACAGTTGTAATGTTGCCCTCTACATTCTGATAGCTTCCCTAAAGTGGAGAGAAGAGGTGAGAAGGAGTCAGAGCTAGTAATCAGGAAATTGAAAGGAACCACAATAGATCCATTTGAGTGAATAGCATGGCAGAAAGAAAGGTTCAGAAACTCCACCTTCTGTTATCAGAGAGTAAAGTACAAGGATAATGGAATAATGGGGGAGAGCTGGGAGAGTCTAAGTTTGCTTATTTATGTGTCTTTGTTGTTAAAATTTTACCCTGTAAATGTTTTAATAGTGGATTTCAAAATGACAGTCTCTCAACCTGAATATCAATGTACATAAACCATTCGTTGCATTTCACATTATTTCCATAGAAATGATTCCCCAAAGCAGAACTGATGAACCTAGAGGTACATTGAGGTTTCCTGAAACGCACTGAAGAGTTGCTTTTCAGAAAAGTTGTAACAGCATATGCCATATACCAACGGTCTGTGAGGTGCCAATCTCCAAATATTCAGTACCAAGTACTATGATTTATCCATTTTATTTGTGCTCTTTTGTGAAGGAAAGAGGGGTGCTGGAGGCTGTCTCTCTGCAGGTAGTTGTGACCAGGTGACTCCTCTGAGGGTGACTTCTGGGAAAGATGTTTTTTCTGGATGAAAAATAACAGGCTCGGTTGGCACAAGTCTTTTCCCTTTGCCCTTCCACTTCTTCCAGCCGAGGACAGGAAGCTGCAGGCTAGGAAGAGCAGGCAAAAGGAAAGTGGCCTGGGGTCCTGGGTCCCTCTGCGTACCTCATGGGAAAAATACCGCAGATTATGAAGTGTCTGATGCTGGGGTTCTGACACTCAGGCAGGTGCCATCCTATCCACTTCCAGTGAAGGGACAAAGGGACAGTCAGGCTGTTTCTGTAAATCCTCTATACCTGTATTTTACCAACACCTCCTCCCCAGGCCAGGTCTAGGTGCTTCTTTTTCCAATTTGTATGAAGTCTTTATTATTATAGATAGTAACTCTATCATATTTGATGTGGTTGTAATATGTCTTTTAATTTTAGTTATGATGACTTGCTGATTAAGCTGGTGATCTTCAGATGTCTGCAACAAAAGCTACAGTTGGTCTTCACAATTAATAATAGGGACAAATTCCTGTTTCCCAATAACCTGTCACTTAGTTGTTTTATCCTCCACTGTTTCCTTCTCAGAATCCGTTATCCACCGGAGACTGCAAATCTGTGACTTTCCAATGATCTAATTCTTTCCACGTTTATTAGCTGCCATTCTTCTGTGAAAAAGAGCTTTCCCTTTTTTTCTTCTCTCTTCTTTTGGGAGGAGAGAAATCACTGTGTCCTAGTAGATTTTTATTTACTCAGTGTGATATAATCAATTACAGTTGTGATTCTATTTGATCCTCAAATTAACCCAATGTTGGCCATTGAGAGCTTTTATGTTATTTTAAACACAAGAATTCAATTTCTTGTGTAGATTCCATATACAAGTGATATCATATTTGTCTTTCGCTGTCTGACTTACTTCATCTAGGTCTATCCAGAATATATTTATTCTTAAACATGAACAGAATGAGTTTCCTATTCATAGATTTGGAAGGAAAACATATGTTTAAGCAAGTTTTTAAGTGGCTATTTTCTGAGTTTTTTGATTTCTGGGGGGTATATTTCTCTCACTTCTATAAACAGTTTTTGGACTGTGACTATTATTTTTGTGTAATAACTTTTGCCCCAAGACTCTTGAGATATTATTTTGTGATTCTATACTTTTGGAGATCGTGGATAAGTTTGAGGATAGCCTCAATTTATATTCTTTCTAGGTAATCTTTTTTTAAGATTTGATTGCTTGGATACTTTTAGGATTTAAAAAATAGAATTAGAGCGTTTTGCCAAGATATCCAGGAATATAGGTCTTTCTTGCTATTGTTTTTATTGGACTTTACTGGAAACATGTTGAAATCTTCTGATTTGCATTGGAAGAACTCAGCACAGGACAATGTTCGTCTGTATATTTTTGTGACTTGGCTCTTCTCCTTTGTCATTCATCTCAGGACTTTTGTTATAGGCTGCTCTTTGTCAACGGATATCCCCTCTCTCCTTTTTCTTTACTCATAGAACTCTGTTTTAATTTTGGAATGGTCTCAGTTTAAAAGCTCTATTTCCCAGTCTTCCATGCAGGTAACAGTAGTTATATGACATAACTGAGTCCAGTGAGATATATTTGGAAGTCATTGGGTGGGGGCCTCTGGGGAAGCTCTTTAAGGGAAGCCGACTCATTTGGTATGCTGCATTTGCTCTTCCTTTTCCTCCATATTCAATCTGGAATGTGGTTATGGTGGCTGGAGTGCCAGCAGCCATCTTGCAAGCTGGGGAAGAGAGCCACACACTGAAGATGGTGTAACATTAAAGATGGAGAACAGTATGGAGGTTCCTTAAAAAACTAAACACAGAACTACCATATGACCCAGCAATCCCACTACTAGGCATATACCCTGAGAAAACCATAATTCAAAAAGAGACATGTACCAAAACGTTCATTGCAGCTCTATTCACAATAGGCCGGAGCTGGAAACAACCTAAGTGTCCATCATCGGATGAATGGATAAAGAAGATGTGGCACATATATACAATGGAATATTACTCAGCCATACAAAGAAACGGAACGGAGCTGTTTGTAATGAGGTGGATAGACCTAGAGTCTGTCCTACAGAGTGAAGTAAGTCAGAAAGAGAAAGACAAATACCGTATGCTAACACGTATATATGGAATTTAAGGGAAAAAATGTCATGAAGAACCTAGGGGTAAAACAGGAATAAAGACACAGATCTACTTGAGAAGGGACTTGAGGATATGGGGAGGAGGAAGGGTAAGCTGTGACAAAGCGAGAGAGAGGCATGGACATACATACACTACCAAACGTAAGGTAGATAGCTAGTGGGAAGCAGCCGCATAGCACAGGGAGATCAGCTGGGTGCTTTGTGACCTCCTGGAGAGGTGGGATAGGGAGAGTGGGAGGGAGGGAGACGCTAGAGGGAAGGGATATGGGAACAGATGTATATGTATAACTGACTCACTTTGTTGTAAAGCAGGAACTAATAAAAAATATAAAAATAAAATTAATTAAAAATAAATAAATAAATAAGAAGTTAATTATGGAAATTAAGGTGCCTAGAGGACAGGGCTGGGACCAAGATGTAATTCTCCATAAAGGAATAATCACTAACTGTTTTAGATGGGCAAGAGCGAATTGTGTTCTTGAAATTAATGGGTAAAATTGGCACACAAAGGCCTCTGTTCCACCATCATCCTATGAAGGGAGCCCGAGAGCAATCATCCCAGGAGGGAAAGATAAACAGAGTGGAATCCCTGGTACGGAGTGCCCTTACCCGGCGGGGTGGGGCCTAGTGGGTGTGGCTTAGCGTGGCGTCGTCCTCTCGAGAGACCGTTAGAGCAAACGTCATAGTACCCAGCATCACTCTGGGCTGAGCTCGTGCCCGCGGCAAGGGCGCCTGGAGAGGCAGCTTGGCCACTGCACCACTGAGGTATAGGCCATGGGAGCACGAAGCAGTCGGATGCCATGGCACTGGTGGGGGCGTGCCCCAGAGGAGCCAGGTGCCAGTGCGGGGATGGAGGAGGCCGAGGAGGCAGTAGCGGCAGAGAGAGAGGAAGGGAAGGAGAGTGAAAAGGCCAGACCCGCCGCCCGTCAGAGGAGCCGCAAGCGGAAGACAGGCCCAGGGGGGCCGCTCACAAAAGAGCCCCGCCGGAAACGTGCTAAAGATCATTCAGGGTCCATTTATGAGGCCCTCTTCCTGAGAGGAGAAGGGAGCGACGTGCGGATCTGCGCACTGGGGGAGGAGTGGAACTTGCATAGGGTCTACTTGTGCCAGTCAGGGTTCTTTGCTAGCATGTTCAGTGGCGCTTGGCGGGAGACAAACATGGACACTATAGAGTTGCAGATGCCTGACGAGAACATTGATGGCGAGGCACTGCACGAGGCTTTCGGTTCCCTGTACCGAGGCTCCATTCTCATCCCACCCGGTCGAGTCGTCGCCATCCTGGCCACAGCCAGCATGCTGCAGCTGGACCAGGCGATTCAGCGGTGCGGGGAGGTCATGAAGGAGACGGTCAGTGCCCAGACCGTGTGCAGCTACTACTACTCTGCTGAAAGCTACGGACTCCCGACCATCAGGACCGTGTGTCTTCAGTGGCTGCTGGACAACATGACGACCCTGTGTAGTGAGGGGCTATTGCGAGAAGTCCGCCTGGATCTGATGAAAGAGGTCGTTGCCTCTTCACGGCTCTTTGTGATGGGGGTGGAGATGAACGTGTACATCGTGCTGAAAATGTGGATGTTCTTGCAGCTGCAGCCGACATGGAGGGGCCCGCGCAGTGCCCTATTGCCTGACACCAACTCATGGTTTGCCAGGTCCAGGAGGGATTCGGAGGGCACCCCTTTCCTGGAGACCGAGCAGGGCAGAGCCTTCGTGCCAGTGTTCCAGCAGCTGCGGCTTGCCTACATAATGTGCGACCCGATGTCAGCACACGTCATCCACCAGGATGCGCTGATCCCTCCCTCTTGGTTGTGTCCCTTGTACAGTGAGCATTGCCTTGGCCCCCTCCGGGCTGAGCAGACCAGAACTGTCCGGCCCATGGGCGTCTACGTGTCCGACCCCCAGGGGAGAAGCATGCGGTGCGGGAGCCAGCTCCACAGGGACGAGCTGTGCAGCTGGCGGTGGGAAGGCTTCAACTTCTTCTGGGACCTGGTGCTGCGCTACGCCAACCAGCGCATCATTTGCCGGTGCAGCGCACGGAAAAAGTACAGCAGCTTCGGGGTCAGTCTCCTCGGGAGGAGAAAGGTCGCGTTCCGCCTGCGCCTGTTCTCCTTGGACAGGGATGGGAGAGCCGTTTTCAGGAAGGACACAGAATACCAGATGCTTTCCCTGAGACAGAATCGAGAGCTAGAGGTAATGAACCTGGAAAACCAAGACGTGGTTTTCCCCATATATGTGGCCTGTAACTTCCTGTACCTCCACCGAGGGGAGAGTTTGCCAGGGCGTTTGCCCCTGTAAAGCAGCTCAGAGAACTGAGCAGCTCTTTCCTGGGGTCAGGGACGACCAGCTTGGTCCAGATGCCAGCTCCTTCTGTGGGACCAACCAGGCTTGCCCATCTCTGGTAACCAATTCTGTCAGAGGCTTTGTTGAACTGTAGCTCATAATACTTGAGACTGTTTACATGAGCATATGAAGAGGACAAATTTTGAAGCCCCCCAAACTCCTCGAGAATTCATTTGGGCTGTTAACATGGCAACCTGTCCTGCTGGTTTAGGATCCATCGACACCACCCCCCGCCCTGCCCATCATTTCTGTGAAGACAAAGAGCTATTGACTTTAAAGAGAAACTCTGAGCCTACCTACTCTACTACTCTTAGTGAAACTCTCTTAATATATGTGTTTCCTTTAGTTTGATTAAGTGAATGTTAAAGTAAAATAAAAAATAACTGTACAATTGAGTGGTTTTTATTATATTCACAAAGTTGTACAAACACCACCACTAATTCCAGAATATTTCATCACCTCAGAAGGAAACCTCATACCCATTAAAGGTCACTCCTCAATCTTCCTTTCCCCCAGCTCATGGTAACTACTAATCTACTTTCTGTCTCTATCAATTTGCCTACTCTGGACATTTCATATAAATGGACTCATACAAATATGTGTCCTTTTTTGTCTGCCTTCTTTCTCTTAGCATAACTTTTCAAGGTTCATTCATGTTGTAGATATGTCTGTGCTTTGTTCCTTGTATGGCTAATAATATTCCACTGTAGAGATACACCACATTTTGTTTATCCAGTCATCAGTTGGTGGACATTTGTGTTGTTTTCACTTTTTAGTTATTGTGAATAATGCTGCTGTGAATATTCATGTACAAGTTTTTGTAAGCTACTATATGTAAACTAGATAACCAACAAGGACCTACTGTATAGCACAGGGAACTATATTCAATATAGTTGAATATAGTTGTAATAACCTATAATGGAAAAGAATCTGAAAAAGTTTTATACATATAGAACTGTAAACGTTATATATATATATATATATATATATATATATATATATATATATAAAACTAAATCACTCTACTGTACACCTGAAACATTATAAATCAACTATACTTCAAAAAAAAGTTTTTGTGTATATACCTAGGAATGGAATTGCTGTGTTATATGGTAACTTTATGTTTAGGCTTCTGAGGAATTGCCAGACTTTTTTCCCAAGTGGCTGCACCATTTTACATTCCCACCACTGGTGTATGAAGATTCCAGTTTCATCACATCCTCACTAATATGTGTTACTGTCTTTTAAAAAAAAATGTAGCCATTTTACTGGGTGTGTTTACTGCAATTTCATTGTGGTTGTGATTTGAATCATCTAAATGACTAGGAATGTTGAGGATCATTTCATGTACTTATTGGCCATTTTTATGTAGTCTTCAGAGAAATAACTATTCAAATCACTTAACCATTTTTTAAGTGGGTTATTGTCTTTTTATCATCAAGTTGTAAGAGTTGTTTATGTGTTCTGGTTAATTTCCAGAGTTCTCAAAAAGTTGATTTACAATATTTGTGAGTGTTCTCATGGCTTTTATGAAGGAAACTATTTTCATAGGCCCTAGCTCCACCATTCCCAAAGGCCTTCCCTAATTAGATACTTTTTGAAAAATAAATTTATTTATTTATTTATTTATTATTTCTGGCTGTGTTGGGTCTTTGTTGCTGCATGTGGTTTTTGTCTAGTTGTGGCGAGCAGGGGCTACTCTTGGTTGCGGTGTGCGGGCTTCTCATTGCAGTGGCTTCTCTTGTGGCAGAGCATGGGCTCTAGGCGTGCAGGCTTCAGTAGTTGTGGCTTGCTGGCTCTAGAGTGCAGGCTCAGTAGTTGTGGCTCATGGACTTAGTTGCTCTGTGGCATGTGGGATCTTCCCAGACCAGGGCTTGAACCCGTGTCCCCTGCATTGGCAGGCAGATTCTTAACCACTGTGCCACTAGGGAAGTCCCACTAATTATATACTTTTAATAACCAATCACTGGAAGATAATTTGCAAGCTATATAACTGCCCAAGGATTCATAACTAGAATACTAACAAACGGATAAAACTGTATGGTAACTTTTTAAAAACCCAATAGAAAATAGATAAAAGTCATGAACAGACATTTCACAAAACAAGATATAATAATGGAAAACTAAAACTTGAAAAAAATGTTCAATATCATTAGCCACTAAGGAAAAAGCAATTAAAACCATAATGATATGCACATATCAGAATGGCTAAAATAAAATAGAATATTGACAACGGCAAATGCTGGTGAAGATGCAGAGAGTTTGGATCACTATATGTTTATGGTGGAACCTATAGTAATACAGCCATGTGGAAAGGAGTGTGTCAGTTTCTTTTAAAACTAATTATCATATGACCCAGCAATTACACTCGTGCATTTATCCCAGAGAAACAAAAACCAATGTCCACACAAAATCCTGTATGTGAATGTTCATAGCAACTTTATTTGTAATAGCTGAAAACTGGAAGCAACACAAATGTTGTTCAGCAGGTGGATAACTAAACCAACTGTGGCACATCCATACCCAGAAATACTATGCAACAATAAAAAGGAATGCATGTAACAACGTGGATGAATCTCAAGGGAATTTGGCTCAGTGGGAAAAACCAATCTCAGAGTGTTACATTATGTATGATGTCATTTATGTAACATTTTTGAAATAACAAAATTATAGAAGTGGGGAACAGATTAGTGGTTGCCAGCTTTTATGGATGGGGAGGATGACAGGGAAATGGATGTGACTATAAAAGAACAATACATGGGATCTTAGTGGTGATGAGACAGCTCCATATTGTGATCATGGTGGTAGTTACACGAATCCATACATGTGATAAAATTACACGGACCTTCACACACACGAGTGCATTGTAAAACTGATGACATCTGAATAAGCTCTGTAGATTGTACCAATGTCAGTTTCCTTGTTTTGCTATTGTAGGATAGTTCCCATTGGGGAAGTAGGTAAAGAGCACACAAAGTTCTCTGTACTCTCTGCATCTTCCATGAATCTATAATTATTTCAAGACAAAAATCTAGAGAAATCAACCAGAGAAGACCTGTGCTTAGTCCTACAGTTGTAATGTTGCCCTCTACATTCTGATAGCTTCCCTAAAGTGGAGAGAAGAGGTGAGAAGGAGTCAGAGCTAGTAATCAGGAAATTGAAAGGAACCACAATAGATCCATTTGAGTGAATAGCATGGCAGAAAGAAAGGTTCAGAAACTCCACCTTCTGTTATCAGAGAGTAAAGTACAAGGATAATGGAATAATGGGGGAGAGTTGGGAGAGTCTAAGTTTGCTTATTTATGTGTCTTTGTTGTTAAAATTTTACCCTGTAAATGTTTTAATAGTGGATTTCAAAATGACAGTCTCTCAACCTGAATATCAATGTACATAAACCATTCGTTGCATTTCACATTATTTCCATAGAAATGATTCCCCAAAGCAGAACTGATGAACCTAGAGGTACATTGAGGTTTCCTGAAACGCACTGAAGAGTTGCTTTTCAGAAAAGTTGTAACAGCATATGCCATATACCAACGGTCTGTGAGGTGCCAATCTCCAAATATTCAGTACCAAGTACTATGATTTATCCATTTTATTTGTGCTCTTTTGTCAAGGAAAGAGGGGTGCTGGAGGCTGTCTCTCTGCAGGTAGTTGTGACCAGGGTGACTCCTCTGAGGGTGACTTCTGGGAAAGATGTTTTTTCTGGATGAAAAATAACAGGCTCGGTTGGCACAAGTCTTTTCCCTTTGCCCTTCCACTTCTTCCAGCCGAGGACAGGAAGCTGCAGGCTAGGAAGAGCAGGCAAAAGGAAAGTGGCCTGGGGTCCTGGGTCCCTCTGCGTACCTCATGGGAAAAATACCGCAGATTATGAAGTGTCTGATGCTGGGGTTCTGACACTCAGGCAGGTGCCATCCTATCCACTTCCAGTGAAGGGACAAAGGGACAGTCAGGCTGTTTCTGTAAATCCTCTATACCTGTATTTTACCAACACCTCCTCCCCAGGCCAGGTCTTGGTGCTTCTTTTTCCAATTTGTATGAAGTCTTTATTATTATAGATAGTAACTCTATCATATTTGATGTGGTTGTAATATGTCTTTTAATTTTAGTTATGATGACTTGCTGATTAAGCTGGTGATCTTCAGATGTCTGCAACAAAAGCTACAGTTGGTCTTCACAATTAATAATAGGGACAAATTCCTGTTTCCCAATAACCTGTCACTTAGTTGTTTTATCCTCCACTGTTTCCTTCTCAGAATCCGTTATCCACCGGGGACTGCAAATCTGTGACTTTCCAATGATCTAATTCTTTCCACGTTTATTAGCTGCCATTCTTCTGTGAAAAAGAGCTTTCCCTTTTTTTCTTCTCTCTTCTTTTGGGAGGAGAGAAATCACTGTGTCCTAGTAGATTTTTATTTACTCAGTGTGATATAATCAATTACAGTTGTGATTCTATTTGATCCTCAAATTAACCCAATGTTGGCCATTGAGAGCTTTTATGTTATTTTAAACACAAGAATTCAATTTCTTGTGTAGATTCCATATACAAGTGATATCATATTTGTCTTTCGCTGTCTGACTTACTTCATCTAGGTCTATCCAGAATATATTTATTCTTAAACATGAACAGAATGAGTTTCCTATTCATAGATTTGGAAGGAAAACATATGTTTAAGCAAGTTTTTAAGTGGCTATTTTCTGAGTTTTTTGATTTCTGGGGGGTATATTTCTCTCACTTCTATAAATAGTTTTTGGACTGTGACTATTATTTTTGTGTAATAACTTTTGCCCCAAGACTCTTGAGATATTATTTTGTGATTCTATACTTTTGGAGATCGTGGATAAGTTTGAGGATAGCCTCAATTTATATTCTTTCTAGGTAATCTTTTTTTAAGATTTGATTGCTTGGATACTTTTAGGATTTAAAAAATAGAATTAGAGCGTTTTGCCAAGATATCCAGGAATATAGGTCTTTCTTGCTATTGTTTTTATTGGACTTTACTGGAAACATGTTGAAATCTTCTGATTTGCATTGGAAGAACTCAGCACAGGACAATGTTCGTCTGTATATTTTTGTGACTTGGCTCTTCTCCTTTGTCATTCATCTCAGGACTTTTGTTATAGGCTGCTCTTTGTCAACGGATATCCCCTCTCTCCTTTTTCTTTACTCATAGAACTCTGTTTTAATTTTGGAATGGTCTCAGTTTAAAAGCTCTATTTCCCAGTCTTCCATGCAGGTAACAGTAGTTATATGACATAACTGAGTCCAGTGAGATATATTTGGAAGTCATTGGGTGGGGGCCTCTGGGGAAGCTCTTTAAGGGAAGCCGACTCATTTGGTATGCTGCATTTGCTCTTCCTTTTCCTCCATATTCAATCTGGAATGTGGTTATGGTGGCTGGAGTGCCAGCAGCCATCTTGCAAGCTGGGGAAGAGAGCCACACACTGAAGATGGTGTAACATTAAAGATGGAGAACAGTATGGAGGTTCCTTAAAAAACTAAACACAGAACTACCATATGACCCAGCAATCCCACTACTAGGCATATACCCTGAGAAAACCATAATTCAAAAAGAGACATGTACCAAAACGTTCATTGCAGCTCTATTCACAATAGCCCGGAGCTGGAAACAACCTAAGTGTCCATCATCGGATGAATGGATAAAGAAGATGTGGCACATATATACAATGGAATATTACTCAGCCATACAAAGAAACGGAACGGAGCTGTTTGTAATGAGGTGGATAGACCTAGAGTCTGTCCTACAGAGTGAAGTAAGTCAGAAAGAGAAAGACAAATACCGTATGCTAACACGTATATATGGAATTTAAGGGAAAAAATGTCATGAAGAACCTAGGGGTAAAACAGGAATAAAGACACAGATCTACTTGAGAAGGGACTTGAGGATATGGGGAGGAGGAAGGGTAAGCTGTGACAAAGCGAGAGAGAGGCATGGACATACATACACTACCAAACGTAAGGTAGATAGCTAGTGGGAAGCAGCCGCATAGCACAGGGAGATCAGCTGGGTGCTTTGTGACCTCCTGGAGAGGTGGGATAGGGAGAGTGGGAGGGAGGGAGACGCTAGAGGGAAGGAATATGGGAACAGATGTATATGTATAACTGACTCACTTTGTTGTAAAGCAGGAACTAATAAAAAATATAAAAATAAAATTAATTAAAAATAAATAAATAAATAAGAAGTTAATTATGGAAATTAAGGTGCCTAGAGGACAGGGCTGGGACCAAGATGTAATTCTCCATAAAGGAATAATCACTAACTGTTTTAGATGGGCAAGAGCGAATTGTGTTCTTGAAATTAATGGGTAAAATTGGCACACAAAGGCCTCTGTTCCACCATCATCCTATGAAGGGAGCCCGAGAGCAATCATCCCAGGAGGGAAAGATAAACAGAGTGGAATCCCTGGTACGGAGTGCCCTTACCCGGCGGGGTGGGGCCTAGTGGGTGTGGCTTAGCGTGGCGTCGTCCTCTCGAGAGACCGTTAGAGCAAACGTCATAGTACCCAGCATCACTCTGGGCTGAGCTCGTGCCCGCGGCAAGGGCGCCTGGAGAGGCAGCTTGGCCACTGCACCACTGAGGTATAGGCCATGGGAGCACGAAGCAGTCGGATGCCATGGCACTGGTGGGGGCGTGCCCCAGAGGAGCCAGGTGCCAGTGCGGGGATGGAGGAGGCCGAGGAGGCAGTAGCGGCAGAGAGAGAGGAAGGGAAGGAGAGTGAAAAGGCCAGACCCGCCGCCCGTCAGAGGAGCCGCAAGCGGAAGACAGGCCCAGGGGGGCCGCTCACAAAAGAGCCCCGCCGGAAACGTGCTAAAGATCATTCAGGGTCCATTTATGAGGCCCTCTTCCTGAGAGGAGAAGGGAGCGACGTGCGGATCTGCGCACTGGGGGAGGAGTGGAACTTGCATAGGGTCTACTTGTGCCAGTCAGGGTTCTTTGCTAGCATGTTCAGTGGCGCTTGGCGGGAGACAAACATGGACACTATAGAGTTGCAGATGCCTGACGAGAACATTGATGGCGAGGCACTGCACGAGGCTTTCGGTTCCCTGTACCGAGGCTCCATTCTCATCCCACCCGGTCGAGTCGTCGCCATCCTGGCCACAGCCAGCATGCTGCAGCTGGACCAGGCGATTCAGCGGTGCGGGGAGGTCATGAAGGAGACGGTCAGTGCCCAGACCGTGTGCAGCTACTACTACTCTGCTGAAAGCTACGGACTCCCGACCATCAGGACCGTGTGTCTTCAGTGGCTGCTGGACAACATGACGACCCTGTGTAGTGAGGGGCTATTGCGAGAAGTCCGCCTGGATCTGATGAAAGAGGTCGTTGCCTCTTCACGGCTCTTTGTGATGGGGGTGGAGATGAACGTGTACATCGTGCTGAAAATGTGGATGTTCTTGCAGCTGCAGCCGACATGGAGGGGCCCGCGCAGTGCCCTATTGCCTGACACCAACTCATGGTTTGCCAGGTCCAGGAGGGATTCGGAGGGCACCCCTTTCCTGGAGACCGAGCAGGGCAGAGCCTTCGTGCCAGTGTTCCAGCAGCTGCGGCTTGCCTACATAATGTGCGACCCGATGTCAGCACACGTCATCCACCAGGATGCGCTGATCCCTCCCTCTTGGTTGTGTCCCTTGTACAGTGAGCATTGCCTTGGCCCCCTCCGGGCTGAGCAGACCAGAACTGTCCGGCCCATGGGCGTCTACGTGTCCGACCCCCAGGGGAGAAGCATGCGGTGCGGGAGCCAGCTCCACAGGGACGAGCTGTGCAGCTGGCGGTGGGAAGGCTTCAACTTCTTCTGGGACCTGGTGCTGCGCTACGCCAACCAGCGCATCATTTGCCGGTGCAGCGCACGGAAAAAGTACAGCAGCTTCGGGGTCAGTCTCCTCGGGAGGAGAAAGGTCGCGTTCCGCCTGCGCCTGTTCTCCTTGGACAGGGATGGGAGAGCCGTTTTCAGGAAGGACACAGAATACCAGATGCTTTCCCTGAGACAGAATCGAGAGCTAGAGGTAATGAACCTGGAAAACCAAGACGTGGTTTTCCCCATATATGTGGCCTGTAACTTCCTGTACCTCCACCGAGGGGAGAGTTTGCCAGGGCGTTTGCCCCTGTAAAGCAGCTCAGAGAACTGAGCAGCTCTTTCCTGGGGTCAGGGACGACCAGCTTGGTCCAGATGCCAGCTCCTTCTGTGGGACCAACCAGGCTTGCCCATCTCTGGTAACCAATTCTGTCAGAGGCTTTGTTGAACTGTAGCTCATAATACTTGAGACTGTTTACATGAGCATATGAAGAGGACAAATTTTGAAGCCCCCCAAACTCCTCGAGAATTCATTTGGGCTGTTAACATGGCAACCTGTCCTGCTGGTTTAGGATCCATCGACACCACCCCCCGCCCTGCCCATCATTTCTGTGAAGACAAAGAGCTATTGACTTTAAAGAGAAACTCTGAGCCTACCTACTCTACTACTCTTAGTGAAACTCTCTTAATATATGTGTTTCCTTTAGTTTGATTAAGTGAATGTTAAAGTAAAATAAAAAATAACTGTACAATTGAGTGGTTTTTATTATATTCACAAAGTTGTACAAACACCACCACTAATTCCAGAATATTTCACCACCTCAGAAGGAAACCTCATACCCATTAAAGGTCACTCCTCAATCTTCCTTTCCCCCAGCTCATGGTAACTACTAATCTACTTTCTGTCTCTATCAATTTGCCTACTCTGGACATTTCATATAAATGGACTCATACAAATATGTGTCCTTTTTTGTCTGCCTTCTTTCTCTTAGCATAACTTTTCAAGGTTCATTCATGTTGTAGATATGTCTGTGCTTTGTTCCTTGTATGGCTAATAATATTCCACTGTAGAGATACACCACATTTTGTTTATCCAGTCATCAGTTGGTGGACATTTGTGTTGTTTTCACTTTTTAGTTATTGTGAATAATGCTGCTGTGAATATTCATGTACAAGTTTTTGTAAGCTACTATATGTAAACTAGATAACCAACAAAGACCTACTGTATAGCACAGGGAACTATATTCAATATAGTTGAATATAGTTGTAATAACCTATAATGGAAAAGAATCTGAAAAAGTTTTATACATATATAACTGTAAACGTTATATATATATATATATATATATATATATATATATATATATAAAACTAAATCACTCTACTGTACACCTGAAACATTATAAATCAACTATGCTTCAAAAAAAAGTTTTTGTGTATATACCTAGGAATGGAATTGCTGTGTTATATGGTAACTTTATGTTTAGGCTTCTGAGGAATTGCCAGACTTTTTTCCCAAGTGGCTGCACCATTTTACATTCCCACCACTGGTGTATGAAGATTCCAGTTTCATCACATCCTCACTAATATGTGTTACTGTCTTTTAAAAAAAAATGTAGCCATTTTACTGGGTGTGTTTACTGCAATTTCATTGTGGTTGTGATTTGAATCATCTAAATGACTAGGAATGTTGAGGATCATTTCATGTACTTATTGGCCATTTTTATGTAGTCTTCAGAGAAATAACTATTCAAATCACTTAACCATTTTTTAAGTGGGTTATTGTCTTTTTATCATCAAGTTGTAAGAGTTGTTTATGTGTTCTGGTTAATTTCCAGAGTTCTCAAAAAGTTGATTTAGAATATTTGTGAGTGTTCTCATGGCTTTTATGAAGGAAAATATTTTCATAGGCCTTAGCTCCACCATAACCAAAGGCCTTCCCTAATTAGATACTTTTTGAAAAATAAATTTATTTATTTATTATTTCTGGCTGTGTTGGGTCTTTGTTGCTGCATGTGGTTTTTGTCTAGTTGTGGCGAGCAGGGGCTACTCTTGGTTGTGGTGCGCGGGCTTCTCATTGCAGTGGCTTCTCTTGTGGCAGAGCATGGGCTCTAGGCGTGCAGGCTTCCGTAGTTGTGGCTTGCTGGCTCTAGAGTGCAGGCTCATTAGTTGTGGCTCATGGACTTAGTTGCTCTGTGGCATGTGGGATCTTCCCAGACCAGGGCTTGAACCCGTGTCCCCTGCATTGGCAGGCAGATTCTTAACCACTGTGCCACTAGGGAAGTCCCACTAATTATATACTTTTAATAACCAATCACTGGAAGATAATTTGCAAGCTATATAACTGCCCAAGGATTCATAACTAGAATACTAACAAACGGATAAAACTGTATGGTAACTTTTTAAAAACCCAATAGAAAATAGATAAAAGTCATGAACAGACATTTCACAAAACAAGATATAATAATGGAAAATTAAAACATGAAAAAAATGTTCAATATCATTAGCCACTAAGGAAAAAGCAATTAAAACCATAATGATATGCACATATCAGAATGGCTAAAATAAAATAGAATATTGACAACGGCAAATGCTGGTGAAGATGCAGAGAGTTTGGATCACTATATGTTTATGGTGGAACCTATAGTAATACAGCCATGTGGAAAGGAGTGTGTCAGTTTCTTTTAAAACTAATTATCATATGACCCAGCAATTACACTCGTGCATTTATCCCAGAGAAACAAAAACCAATGTCCACACAAAATCCTGTATGTGAATGTTCATAGCAACTTTATTTGTAATAGCTGAAAACTGGAAGCAACACAAATGTTGTTCAGCAGGTGGATAACTAAACCAACTGTGGCACATCCATACCCAGAAATACTATGCAACAATAAAAAGGAATGCATGTAACAACGTGGATGAATCTCAAGGGAATTTGGCTCAGTGGGAAAAACCAATCTCAGAGTGTTACATTATGTATGATGTCATTTATGTAACATTTTTGAAATAACAAAATTATAGAAGTGGGGAACAGATTAGTGGTTGCCAGCTTTTATGGATGGGGAGGATGACAGGGAAATGGATGTGACTATAAAAGAACAATACATGGGATCTTAGTGGTGATGAGACAGCTCCATATTGTGATCATGGTGGTAGTTACACGAATCCATACATGTGATAAAATTACACGGACCTTCACACACACGAGTGCATTGTAAAACTGATGACATCTGAATAAGCTCTGTAGATTGTACCAATGTCAGTTTCCTTGTTTTGCTATTGTAGGATAGTTCCCATTGGGGAAGTAGGTAAAGAGCACACAAAGTTCTCTGTACTCTCTGCATCTTCCATGAATCTATAATTATTTCAAGACAAAAATCTAGAGAAATCAACCAGAGAAGACCTGTGCTTAGTCCTACAGTTGTAATGTTGCCCTCTACATTCTGATAGCTTCCCTAAAGTGGAGAGAAGAGGTGAGAAGGAGTCAGAGCTAGTAATCAGGAAATTGAAAGGAACCACAATAGATCCATTTGAGTGAATAGCATGGCAGAAAGAAAGGTTCAGAAACTCCACCTTCTGTTATCAGAGAGTAAAGTACAAGGATAATGGAATAATGGGGGAGAGTTGGGAGAGTCTAAGTTTGCTTATTTATGTGTCTTTGTTGTTAAAATTTTACCCTGTAAATGTTTTAATAGTGGATTTCAAAATGACAGTCTCTCAACCTGAATATCAATGTACATAAACCATTCGTTGCATTTCACATTATTTCCATAGAAATGATTCCCCAAAGCAGAACTGATGAACCTAGAGGTACATTGAGGTTTCCTGAAACGCACTGAAGAGTTGCTTTTCAGAAAAGTTGTAACAGCATATGCCATATACCAACGGTCTGTGAGGTGCCAATCTCCAAATATTCAGTACCAAGTACTATGATTTATCCATTTTATTTGTGCTCTTTTGTCAAGGAAAGAGGGGTGCTGGAGGCTGTCTCTCTGCAGGTAGTTGTGACCAGGGTGACTCCTCTGAGGGTGACTTCTGGGAAAGATGTTTTTTCTGGATGAAAAATAACAGGCTCGGTTGGCACAAGTCTTTTCCCTTTGCCCTTCCACTTCTTCCAGCCGAGGACAGGAAGCTGCAGGCTAGGAAGAGCAGGCAAAAGGAAAGTGGCCTGGGGTCCTGGGTCCCTCTGCGTACCTCATGGGAAAAATACCGCAGATTATGAAGTGTCTGATGCTGGGGTTCTGACACTCAGGCAGGTGCCATCCTATCCACTTCCAGTGAAGGGACAAAGGGACAGTCAGGCTGTTTCTGTAAATCCTCTATACCTGTATTTTACCAACACCTCCTCCCCAGGCCAGGTCTTGGTGCTTCTTTTTCCAATTTGTATGAAGTCTTTATTATTATAGATAGTAACTCTATCATATTTGATGTGGTTGTAATATGTCTTTTAATTTTAGTTATGATGACTTGCTGATTAAGCTGGTGATCTTCAGATGTCTGCAACAAAAGCTACAGTTGGTCTTCACAATTAATAATAGGGACAAATTCCTGTTTCCCAATAACCTGTCACTTAGTTGTTTTATCCTCCACTGTTTCCTTCTCAGAATCCGTTATCCACCGGGGACTGCAAATCTGTGACTTTCCAATGATCTAATTCTTTCCACGTTTATTAGCTGCCATTCTTCTGTGAAAAAGAGCTTTCCCTTTTTTTCTTCTCTCTTCTTTTGGGAGGAGAGAAATCACTGTGTCCTAGTAGATTTTTATTTACTCAGTGTGATATAATCAATTACAGTTGTGATTCTATTTGATCCTCAAATTAACCCAATGTTGGCCATTGAGAGCTTTTATGTTATTTTAAACACAAGAATTCAATTTCTTGTGTAGATTCCATATACAAGTGATATCATATTTGTCTTTCGCTGTCTGACTTACTTCATCTAGGTCTATCCAGAATATATTTATTCTTAAACATGAACAGAATGAGTTTCCTATTCATAGATTTGGAAGGAAAACATATGTTTAAGCAAGTTTTTAAGTGGCTATTTTCTGAGTTTTTTGATTTCTGGGGGGTATATTTCTCTCACTTCTATAAATAGTTTTTGGACTGTGACTATTATTTTTGTGTAATAACTTTTGCCCCAAGACTCTTGAGATATTATTTTGTGATTCTATACTTTTGGAGATCGTGGATAAGTTTGAGGATAGCCTCAATTTATATTCTTTCTAGGTAATCTTTTTTTAAGGTTTGATTGCTTGGATACTTTTAGGATTTAAAAAATAGAATTAGAGCGTTTTGCCAAGATATCCAGGAATATAGGTCTTTCTTGCTATTGTTTTTATTGGACTTTACTGGAAACATGTTGAAATCTTCTGATTTGCATTGGAAGAACTCAGCACAGGACAATGTTCGTCTGTATATTTTTGTGACTTGGCTCTTCTCCTTTGTCATTCATCTCAGGACTTTTGTTATAGGCTGCTCTTTGTCAACGGATATCCCCTCTCTCCTTTTTCTTTACTCATAGAACTCTGTTTTAATTTTGGAATGGTCTCAGTTTAAAAGCTCTATTTCCCAGTCTTCCATGCAGGTAACAGTAGTTATATGACATAACTGAGTCCAGTGAGATATATTTGGAAGTCATTGGGTGGGGGCCTCTGGGGAAGCTCTTTAAGGGAAGCCGACTCATTTGGTATGCTGCATTTGCTCTTCCTTTTCCTCCATATTCAATCTGGAATGTGGTTATGGTGGCTGGAGTGCCAGCAGCCATCTTGCAAGCTGGGGAAGAGAGCCACACATTAAAGATGGTGTAACATTAAAGATGGAGAACAGTATGGAGGTTCCTTAAAAAACTAAACACAGAACTACCATATGACCCAGCAATCCCACTACTAGGCATATACCCTGAGAAAACCATAATTCAAAAAGAGACATGTACCAAAACGTTCATTGCAGCTCTATTCACAATAGCCCGGAGCTGGAAACAACCTAAGTGTCCATCATCGGATGAATGGATAAAGAAGATGTGGCACATATATACAATGGAATATTACTCAGCCATACAAAGAAACGGAACGGAGCTGTTTGTAATGAGGTGGATAGACCTAGAGTCTGTCCTACAGAGTGAAGTAAGTCAGAAAGAGAAAGACAAATACCGTATGCTAACACGTATATATGGAATTTAAGGAAAAAAATGTCATGAAGAACCTAGGGGTAAAACAGGAATAAAGACACAGATCTACTTGAGAAGGGACTTGAGGATATGGGGAGGAGGAAGGGTAAGCTGTGACAAAGCGAGAGAGAGGCATGGACATACATACACTACCAAACGTAAGGTAGATAGCTAGTGGGAAGCAGCCGCATAGCACAGGGAGATCAGCTGGGTGCTTTGTGACCTCCTGGAGAGGTGGGATAGGGAGAGTGGGAGGGAGGGAGACGCTAGAGGGAAGGGATATGGGAACAGATGTATATGTATAACTGACTCACTTTGTTGTAAAGCAGGAACTAATAAAAAATATAAAAATAAAATTAATTAAAAATAAATAAATAAATAAGAAGTTAATTATGGAAATTAAGGTGCCTAGAGGACAGGGCTGGGACCAAGATGTAATTCTCCATAAAGGAATAATCACTAACTGTTTTAGATGGGCAAGAGCGAATTGTGTTCTTGAAATTAATGGGTAAAATTGGCACACAAAGGCCTCTGTTCCACCATCATCCTATGAAGGGAGCCCGAGAGCAATCATCCCAGGAGGGAAAGATAAACAGAGTGGAATCCCTGGTACGGAGTGCCCTTACCCGGCGGGGTGGGGCCTAGTGGGTGTGGCTTAGCGTGGCGTCGTCCTCTCGAGAGACCGTTAGAGCAAACGTCATAGTACCCAGCATCACTCTGGGCTGAGCTCGTGCCCGCGGCAAGGGCGCCTGGAGAGGCAGCTTGGCCACTGCACCACTGAGGTATAGGCCATGGGAGCACGAAGCAGTCGGATGCCATGGCACTGGTGGGGGCGTGCCCCAGAGGAGCCAGGTGCCAGTGCGGGGATGGAGGAGGCCGAGGAGGCAGTAGCGGCAGAGAGAGAGGAAGGGAAGGAGAGTGAAAAGGCCAGACCCGCCGCCCGTCAGAGGAGCCGCAAGCGGAAGACAGGCCCAGGGGGGCCGCTCACAAAAGAGCCCCGCCGGAAACGTGCTAAAGATCATTCAGGGTCCATTTATGAGGCCCTCTTCCTGAGAGGAGAAGGTAGCGACGTGCGGATCTGCGCACTGGGGGAGGAGTGGAACTTGCATAGGGTCTACTTGTGCCAGTCAGGGTTCTTTGCTAGCATGTTCAGTGGCGCTTGGCGGGAGACAAACATGGACACTATAGAGTTGCAGATGCCTGACGAGAACATTGATGGCGAGGCACTGCACGAGGCTTTCGGTTCCCTGTACCGAGGCTCCATTCTCATCCCACCCGGTCGAGTCGTCGCCATCCTGGCCACAGCCAGCATGCTGCAGCTGGACCAGGCGATTCAGCGGTGCGGGGAGGTCATGAAGGAGACGGTCAGTGCCCAGACCGTGTGCAGCTACTACTACTCTGCTGAAAGCTACGGACTCCCGACCATCAGGACCGTGTGTCTTCAGTGGCTGCTGGACAACATGACGACCCTGTGTAGTGAGGGGCTATTGCGAGAAGTCCGCCTGGATCTGATGAAAGAGGTCGTTGCCTCTTCACGGCTCTTTGTGATGGGGGTGGAGATGAACGTGTACATCGTGCTGAAAATGTGGATGTTCTTGCAGCTGCAGCCGACATGGAGGGGCCCGCGCAGTGCCCTATTGCCTGACACCAACTCATGGTTTGCCAGGTCCAGGAGGGATTCGGAGGGCACCCCTTTCCTGGAGACCGAGCAGGGCAGAGCCTTCGTGCCAGTGTTCCAGCAGCTGCGGCTTGCCTACATAATGTGCGACCCGATGTCAGCACACGTCATCCACCAGGATGCGCTGATCCCTCCCTCTTGGTTGTGTCCCTTGTACAGTGAGCATTGCCTTGGCCCCCTCCGGGCTGAGCAGACCAGAACTGTCCGGCCCATGGGCGTCTACGTGTCCGACCCCCAGGGGAGAAGCATGCGGTGCGGGAGCCAGCTCCACAGGGACGAGCTGTGCAGCTGGCGGTGGGAAGGCTTCAACTTCTTCTGGGACCTGGTGCTGCGCTACGCCAACCAGCGCATCATTTGCCGGTGCAGCGCACGGAAAAAGTACAGCAGCTTCGGGGTCAGTCTCCTCGGGAGGAGAAAGGTCGCGTTCCGCCTGCGCCTGTTCTCCTTGGACAGGGATGGGAGAGCCGTTTTCAGGAAGGACACAGAATACCAGATGCTTTCCCTGAGACAGAATCGAGAGCTAGAGGTAATGAACCTGGAAAACCAAGACGTGGTTTTCCCCATATATGTGGCCTGTAACTTCCTGTACCTCCACCGAGGGGAGAGTTTGCCAGGGCGTTTGCCCCTGTAAAGCAGCTCAGAGAACTGAGCAGCTCTTTCCTGGGGTCAGGGACGACCAGCTTGGTCCAGATGCCAGCTCCTTCTGTGGGACCAACCAGGCTTGCCCATCTCTGGTAACCAATTCTGTCAGAGGCTTTGTTGAACTGTAGCTCATAATACTTGAGACTGTTTACATGAGCATATGAAGAGGACAAATTTTGAAGCCCCCCAAACTCCTCGAGAATTCATTTGGGCTGTTAACATGGCAACCTGTCCTGCTGGTTTAGGATCCATCGACACCACCCCCCGCCCTGCCCATCATTTCTGTGAAGACAAAGAGCTATTGACTTTAAAGAGAAACTCTGAGCCTACCTACTCTACTACTCTTAGTGAAACTCTCTTAATATATGTGTTTCCTTTAGTTTGATTAAGTGAATGTTAAAGTAAAATAAAAAATAACTGTACAATTGAGTGGTTTTTATTATATTCACAAAGTTGTACAAACACCACCACTAATTCCAGAATATTTCACCACCTCAGAAGGAAACCTCATACCCATTAAAGGTCACTCCTCAATCTTCCTTTCCCCCAGCTCATGGTAACTACTAATCTACTTTCTGTCTCTATCAATTTGCCTACTCTGGACATTTCATATAAATGGACTCATACAAATATGTGTCCTTTTTTGTCTGCCTTCTTTCTCTTAGCATAACTTTTCAAGGTTCATTCATGTTGTAGATATGTCTGTGCTTTGTTCCTTGTATGGCTAATAATATTCCACTGTAGAGATACACCACATTTTGTTTATCCAGTCATCAGTTGGTGGACATTTGTGTTGTTTTCACTTTTTAGTTATTGTGAATAATGCTGCTGTGAATATTCATGTACAAGTTTTTGTAAGCTACTATATGTAAACTAGATAACCAACAAAGACCTACTGTATAGCACAGGGAACTATATTCAATATAGTTGAATATAGTTGTAATAACCTATAATGGAAAAGAATCTGAAAAAGTTTTATACATATATAACTGTAAACGTTATATATATATATATATATATATATATATATATATATATATAAAACTAAATCACTCTACTGTACACCTGAAACATTATAAATCAACTATGCTTCAAAAAAAAGTTTTTGTGTATATACCTAGGAATGGAATTGCTGTGTTATATGGTAACTTTATGTTTAGGCTTCTGAGGAATTGCCAGACTTTTTTCCCAAGTGGCTGCACCATTTTACATTCCCACCACTGGTGTATGAAGATTCCAGTTTCATCACATCCTCACTAATATGTGTTACTGTCTTTTAAAAAAAAATGTAGCCATTTTACTGGGTGTGTTTACTGCAATTTCATTGTGGTTGTGATTTGAATCATCTAAATGACTAGGAATGTTGAGGATCATTTCATGTACTTATTGGCCATTTTTATGTAGTCTTCAGAGAAATAACTATTCAAATCACTTAACCATTTTTTAAGTGGGTTATTGTCTTTTTATCATCAAGTTGTAAGAGTTGTTTATGTGTTCTGGTTAATTTCCAGAGTTCTCAAAAAGTTGATTTAGAATATTTGTGAGTGTTCTCATGGCTTTTATGAAGGAAAATATTTTCATAGGCCTTAGCTCCACCATAACCAAAGGCCTTCCCTAATTAGATACTTTTTGAAAAATAAATTTATTTATTTATTATTTCTGGCTGTGTTGGGTCTTTGTTGCTGCATGTGGTTTTTGTCTAGTTGTGGCGAGCAGGGGCTACTCTTGGTTGTGGTGCGCGGGCTTCTCATTGCAGTGGCTTCTCTTGTGGCAGAGCATGGGCTCTAGGCGTGCAGGCTTCAGTAGTTGTGGCTTGCTGGCTCTAGAGTGCAGGCTCATTAGTTGTGGCTCATGGACTTAGTTGCTCTGTGGCATGTGGGATCTTCCCAGACCAGGGCTTGAACCCGTGTCCCCTGCATTGGCAGGCAGATTCTTAACCACTGTGCCACTAGGGAAGTCCCACTAATTATATACTTTTAATAACCAATCACTGGAAGATAATTTGCAAGCTATATAACTGCCCAAGGATTCATAACTAGAATACTAACAAACGGATAAAACTGTATGGTAACTTTTTAAAAACCCAATAGAAAATAGATAAAAGTCATGAACAGACATTTCACAAAACAAGATATAATAATGGAAAACTAAAACATGAAAAAAATGTTCAATATCATTAGCCACTAAGGAAAAAGCAATTAAAACCATAATGATATGCACATATCAGAATGGCTAAAATAAAATAGAATATTGACAACGGCAAATGCTGGTGAAGATGCAGAGAGTTTGGATCACTATATGTTTATGGTGGAACCTATAGTAATACAGCCATGTGGAAAGGAGTGTGTCAGTTTCTTTTAAAACTAATTATCATATGACCCAGCAATTACACTCGTGCATTTATCCCAGAGAAACAAAAACCAATGTCCACACAAAATCCTGTATGTGAATGTTCATAGCAACTTTATTTGTAATAGCTGAAAACTGGAAGCAACACAAATGTTGTTCAGCAGGTGGATAACTAAACCAACTGTGGCACATCCATACCCAGAAATACTATGCAACAATAAAAAGGAATGCATGTAACAACGTGGATGAATCTCAAGGGAATTTGGCTCAGTGGGAAAAACCAATCTCAGAGTGTTACATTATGTATGATGTCATTTATGTAACATTTTTGAAATAACAAAATTATAGAAGTGGGGAACAGATTAGTGGTTGCCAGCTTTTATGGATGGGGAGGATGACAGGGAAATGGATGTGACTATAAAAGAACAATACATGGGATCTTAGTGGTGATGAGACAGCTCCATATTGTGATCATGGTGGTAGTTACACGAATCCATACATGTGATAAAATTACACGGACCTTCACACACACGAGTGCATTGTAAAACTGATGACATCTGAATAAGCTCTGTAGATTGTACCAATGTCAGTTTCCTTGTTTTGCTATTGTAGGATAGTTCCCATTGGGGAAGTAGGTAAAGAGCACACAAAGTTCTCTGTACTCTCTGCATCTTCCATGAATCTATAATTATTTCAAGACAAAAATCTAGAGAAATCAACCAGAGAAGACCTGTGCTTAGTCCTACAGTTGTAATGTTGCCCTCTACATTCTGATAGCTTCCCTAAAGTGGAGAGAAGAGGTGAGAAGGAGTCAGAGCTAGTAATCAGGAAATTGAAAGGAACCACAATAGATCCATTTGAGTGAATAGCATGGCAGAAAGAAAGGTTCAGAAACTCCACCTTCTGTTATCAGAGAGTAAAGTACAAGGATAATGGAATAATGGGGGAGAGTTGGGAGAGTCTAAGTTTGCTTATTTATGTGTCTTTGTTGTTAAAATTTTACCCTGTAAATGTTTTAATAGTGGATTTCAAAATGACAGTCTCTCAACCTGAATATCAATGTACATAAACCATTCGTTGCATTTCACATTATTTCCATAGAAATGATTCCCCAAAGCAGAACTGATGAACCTAGAGGTACATTGAGGTTTCCTGAAACGCACTGAAGAGTTGCTTTTCAGAAAAGTTGTAACAGCATATGCCATATACCAACGGTCTGTGAGGTGCCAATCTCCAAATATTCAGTACCAAGTACTATGATTTATCCATTTTATTTGTGCTCTTTTGTCAAGGAAAGAGGGGTGCTGGAGGCTGTCTCTCTGCAGGTAGTTGTGACCAGGGTGACTCCTCTGAGGGTGACTTCTGGGAAAGATGTTTTTTCTGGATGAAAAATAACAGGCTCGGTTGGCACAAGTCTTTTCCCTTTGCCCTTCCACTTCTTCCAGCCGAGGACAGGAAGCTGCAGGCTAGGAAGAGCAGGCAAAAGGAAAGTGGCCTGGGGTCCTGGGTCCCTCTGCGTACCTCATGGGAAAAATACCGCAGATTATGAAGTGTCTGATGCTGGGGTTCTGACACTCAGGCAGGTGCCATCCTATCCACTTCCAGTGAAGGGACAAAGGGACAGTCAGGCTGTTTCTGTAAATCCTCTATACCTGTATTTTACCAACACCTCCTCCCCAGGCCAGGTCTTGGTGCTTCTTTTTCCAATTTGTATGAAGTCTTTATTATTATAGATAGTAACTCTATCATATTTGATGTGGTTGTAATATGTCTTTTAATTTTAGTTATGATGACTTGCTGATTAAGCTGGTGATCTTCAGATGTCTGCAACAAAAGCTACAGTTGGTCTTCACAATTAATAATAGGGACAAATTCCTGTTTCCCAATAACCTGTCACTTAGTTGTTTTATCCTCCACTGTTTCCTTCTCAGAATCCGTTATCCACCGGGGACTGCAAATCTGTGACTTTCCAATGATCTAATTCTTTCCACGTTTATTAGCTGCCATTCTTCTGTGAAAAAGAGCTTTCCCTTTTTTTCTTCTCTCTTCTTTTGGGAGGAGAGAAATCACTGTGTCCTAGTAGATTTTTATTTACTCAGTGTGATATAATCAATTACAGTTGTGATTCTATTTGATCCTCAAATTAACCCAATGTTGGCCATTGAGAGCTTTTATGTTATTTTAAACACAAGAATTCAATTTCTTGTGTAGATTCCATATACAAGTGATATCATATTTGTCTTTCGCTGTCTGACTTACTTCATCTAGGTCTATCCAGAATATATTTATTCTTAAACATGAACAGAATGAGTTTCCTATTCATAGATTTGGAAGGAAAACATATGTTTAAGCAAGTTTTTAAGTGGCTATTTTCTGAGTTTTTTGATTTCTGGGGGGTATATTTCTCTCACTTCTATAAACAGTTTTTGGACTGTGACTATTATTTTTGTGTAATAACTTTTGCCCCAAGACTCTTGAGATATTATTTTGTGATTCTATACTTTTGGAGATCGTGGATAAGTTTGAGGATAGCCTCAATTTATATTCTTTCTAGGTAATCTTTTTTTAAGGTTTGATTGCTTGGATACTTTTAGGATTTAAAAAATAGAATTAGAGCGTTTTGCCAAGATATCCAGGAATATAGGTCTTTCTTGCTATTGTTTTTATTGGACTTTACTGGAAACATGTTGAAATCTTCTGATTTGCATTGGAAGAACTCAGCACAGGACAATGTTCGTCTGTATATTTTTGTGACTTGGCTCTTCTCCTTTGTCATTCATCTCAGGACTTTTGTTATAGGCTGCTCTTTGTCAACGGATATCCCCTCTCTCCTTTTTCTTTACTCATAGAACTCTGTTTTAATTTTGGAATGGTCTCAGTTTAAAAGCTCTATTTCCCAGTCTTCCATGCAGGTAACAGTAGTTATATGACATAACTGAGTCCAGTGAGATATATTTGGAAGTCATTGGGTGGGGGCCTCTGGGGAAGCTCTTTAAGGGAAGCCGACTCATTTGGTATGCTGCATTTGCTCTTCCTTTTCCTCCATATTCAATCTGGAATGTGGTTATGGTGGCTGGAGTGCCAGCAGCCATCTTGCAAGCTGGGGAAGAGAGCCACACATTAAAGATGGTGTAACATTAAAGATGGAGAACAGTATGGAGGTTCCTTAAAAAACTAAACACAGAACTACCATATGACCCAGCAATCCCACTACTAGGCATATACCCTGAGAAAACCATAATTCAAAAAGAGACATGTACCAAAACGTTCATTGCAGCTCTATTCACAATAGGCCGGAGCTGGAAACAACCTAAGTGTCCATCATCGGATGAATGGATAAAGAAGATGTGGCACATATATACAATGGAATATTACTCAGCCATACAAAGAAACGGAACGGAGCTGTTTGTAATGAGGTGGATAGACCTAGAGTCTGTCCTACAGAGTGAAGTAAGTCAGAAAGAGAAAGACAAATACCGTATGCTAACACGTATATATGGAATTTAAGGGAAAAAATGTCATGAAGAACCTAGGGGTAAAACAGGAATAAAGACACAGATCTACTTGAGAAGGGACTTGAGGATATGGGGAGGAGGAAGGGTAAGCTGTGACAAAGCGAGAGAGAGGCATGGACATACATACACTACCAAACGTAAGGTAGATAGCTAGTGGGAAGCAGCCGCATAGCACAGGGAGATCAGCTGGGTGCTTTGTGACCTCCTGGAGAGGTGGGATAGGGAGAGTGGGAGGGAGGGAGACGCTAGAGGGAAGGGATATGGGAACAGATGTATATGTATAACTGACTCACTTTGTTGTAAAGCAGGAACTAATAAAAAATATAAAAATAAAATTAATTAAAAATAAATAAATAAATAAGAAGTTAATTATGGAAATTAAGGTGCCTAGAGGACAGGGCTGGGACCAAGATGTAATTCTCCATAAAGGAATAATCACTAACTGTTTTAGATGGGCAAGAGCGAATTGTGTTCTTGAAATTAATGGGTAAAATTGGCACACAAAGGCCTCTGTTCCACCATCATCCTATGAAGGGAGCCCGAGAGCAATCATCCCAGGAGGGAAAGATAAACAGAGTGGAATCCCTGGTACGGAGTGCCCTTACCCGGCGGGGTGGGGCCTAGTGGGTGTGGCTTAGCGTGGCGTCGTCCTCTCGAGAGACCGTTAGAGCAAACGTCATAGTACCCAGCATCACTCTGGGCTGAGCTCGTGCCCGCGGCAAGGGCGCCTGGAGAGGCAGCTTGGCCACTGCACCACTGAGGTATAGGCCATGGGAGCACGAAGCAGTCGGATGCCATGGCACTGGTGGGGGCGTGCCCCAGAGGAGCCAGGTGCCAGTGCGGGGATGGAGGAGGCCGAGGAGGCAGTAGCGGCAGAGAGAGAGGAAGGGAAGGAGAGTGAAAAGGCCAGACCCGCCGCCCGTCAGAGGAGCCGCAAGCGGAAGACAGGCCCAGGGGGGCCGCTCACAAAAGAGCCCCGCCGGAAACGTGCTAAAGATCATTCAGGGTCCATTTATGAGGCCCTCTTCCTGAGAGGAGAAGGGAGCGACGTGCGGATCTGCGCACTGGGGGAGGAGTGGAACTTGCATAGGGTCTACTTGTGCCAGTCAGGGTTCTTTGCTAGCATGTTCAGTGGCGCTTGGCGGGAGACAAACATGGACACTATAGAGTTGCAGATGCCTGACGAGAACATTGATGGCGAGGCACTGCACGAGGCTTTCGGTTCCCTGTACCGAGGCTCCATTCTCATCCCACCCGGTCGAGTCGTCGCCATCCTGGCCACAGCCAGCATGCTGCAGCTGGACCAGGCGATTCAGCGGTGCGGGGAGGTCATGAAGGAGACGGTCAGTGCCCAGACCGTGTGCAGCTACTACTACTCTGCTGAAAGCTACGGACTCCCGACCATCAGGACCGTGTGTCTTCAGTGGCTGCTGGACAACATGACGACCCTGTGTAGTGAGGGGCTATTGCGAGAAGTCCGCCTGGATCTGATGAAAGAGGTCGTTGCCTCTTCACGGCTCTTTGTGATGGGGGTGGAGATGAACGTGTACATCGTGCTGAAAATGTGGATGTTCTTGCAGCTGCAGCCGACATGGAGGGGCCCGCGCAGTGCCCTATTGCCTGACACCAACTCATGGTTTGCCAGGTCCAGGAGGGATTCGGAGGGCACCCCTTTCCTGGAGACCGAGCAGGGCAGAGCCTTCGTGCCAGTGTTCCAGCAGCTGCGGCTTGCCTACATAATGTGCGACCCGATGTCAGCACACGTCATCCACCAGGATGCGCTGATCCCTCCCTCTTGGTTGTGTCCCTTGTACAGTGAGCATTGCCTTGGCCCCCTCCGGGCTGAGCAGACCAGAACTGTCCGGCCCATGGGCGTCTACGTGTCCGACCCCCAGGGGAGAAGCATGCGGTGCGGGAGCCAGCTCCACAGGGACGAGCTGTGCAGCTGGCGGTGGGAAGGCTTCAACTTCTTCTGGGACCTGGTGCTGCGCTACGCCAACCAGCGCATCATTTGCCGGTGCAGCGCACGGAAAAAGTACAGCAGCTTCGGGGTCAGTCTCCTCGGGAGGAGAAAGGTCGCGTTCCGCCTGCGCCTGTTCTCCTTGGACAGGGATGGGAGAGCCGTTTTCAGGAAGGACACAGAATACCAGATGCTTTCCCTGAGACAGAATCGAGAGCTAGAGGTAATGAACCTGGAAAACCAAGACGTGGTTTTCCCCATATATGTGGCCTGTAACTTCCTGTACCTCCACCGAGGGGAGAGTTTGCCAGGGCGTTTGCCCCTGTAAAGCAGCTCAGAGAACTGAGCAGCTCTTTCCTGGGGTCAGGGACGACCAGCTTGGTCCAGATGCCAGCTCCTTCTGTGGGACCAACCAGGCTTGCCCATCTCTGGTAACCAATTCTGTCAGAGGCTTTGTTGAACTGTAGCTCATAATACTTGAGACTGTTTACATGAGCATATGAAGAGGACAAATTTTGAAGCCCCCCAAACTCCTCGAGAATTCATTTGGGCTGTTAACATGGCAACCTGTCCTGCTGGTTTAGGATCCATCGACACCACCCCCCGCCCTGCCCATCATTTCTGTGAAGACAAAGAGCTATTGACTTTAAAGAGAAACTCTGAGCCTACCTACTCTACTACTCTTAGTGAAACTCTCTTAATATATGTGTTTCCTTTAGTTTGATTAAGTGAATGTTAAAGTAAAATAAAAAATAACTGTACAATTGAGTGGTTTTTATTATATTCACAAAGTTGTACAAACACCACCACTAATTCCAGAATATTTCATCACCTCAGAAGGAAACCTCATACCCATTAAAGGTCACTCCTCAATCTTCCTTTCCCCCAGCTCATGGTAACTACTAATCTACTTTCTGTCTCTATCAATTTGCCTACTCTGGACATTTCATATAAATGGACTCATACAAATATGTGTCCTTTTTTGTCTGCCTTCTTTCTCTTAGCATAACTTTTCAAGGTTCATTCATGTTGTAGATATGTCTGTGCTTTGTTCCTTGTATGGCTAATAATATTCCACTGTAGAGATACACCACATTTTGTTTATCCAGTCATCAGTTGGTGGACATTTGTGTTGTTTTCACTTTTTAGTTATTGTGAATAATGCTGCTGTGAATATTCATGTACAAGTTTTTGTAAGCTACTATATGTAAACTAGATAACCAACAAGGACCTACTGTATAGCACAGGGAACTATATTCAATATAGTTGAACCTATAATGGAAAAGAATCTGAAAAAGTTTTATACATATATAACTGTAAACGTTATATATATATATAAAACTAAATCACTCTACTGTACACCTGAAATATTATAAATCAACTATACTTCAAAAAAAAGTTTTTGTGTATATACCTAGGAATGGAATTGCTGTGTTATATGGTAACTTTATGTTTAGGCTTCTGAGGAATTGCCAGACTTTTTTCCCAAGTGGCTGCACCATTTTACATTCCCACCACTGGTGTATGAAGATTCCAGTTTCATCACATCCTCACTAATATGTGTTACTGTCTTTTAAAAAAAAATGTAGCCATTTTACTGGGTGTGTTTACTGCAATTTCATTGTGGTTGTGATTTGAATCATCTAAATGACTAGGAATGTTGAGGATCATTTCATGTACTTATTGGCCATTTTTATGTAGTCTTCAGAGAAATAACTATTCAAATCACTTAACCATTTTTTAAGTGGGTTATTGTCTTTTTATCATCAAGTTGTAAGAGTTGTTTATGTGTTCTGGTTAATTTCCAGAGTTCTCAAAAAGTTGATTTAGAATATTTGTGAGTGTTCTCATGGCTTTTATGAAGGAAACTATTTTCATAGGCCCTAGCTCCACCATTCCCAAAGGCCTTCCCTAATTAGATACTTTTTGAAAAATAAATTTATTTATTTATTATTTCTGGCTGTGTTGGGTCTTTGTTGCTGCATGTGGTTTTTGTCTAGTTGTGGCGAGCAGGGGCTACTCTTGGTTGTGGTGCGCAGGCTTCTCATTGCAGTCGCTTCTCTTGTGGCAGAGCATGGGCTCTAGGCGTGCAGGCTTCCGTAGTTGTGGCTTGCTGGCTCTAGAGTGCAGGCTCAGTAGTTGTGGCTCATGGACTTAGTTGCTCTGTGGCATGTGGGATCTTCCCAGACCAGGGCTTGAACCCGTGTCCCCTGCATTGGCAGGCAGATTCTTAACCACTGTGTCACTAGGGAAGTCCCACTAATTATATACTTTTAATAACCAATCACTGGAAGATAATTTGCAAGCTATATAACTGCCCAAGGATTCATAACTAGAATACTAACAAACGGATAAAACTGTATGGTAACTTTTTAAAAACCCAATAGAAAATAGATAAAAGTCATGAACAGACATTTCACAAAACAAGATATAATAATGGAAAATTAAAACATGAAAAAAATGTTCAATATCATTAGCCACTAAGGAAAAAGCAATTAAAACCATAATGATATGCACATATCAGAATGGCTAAAATAAAATAGAATATTGACAACGGCAAATGCTGGTGAAGATGCAGAGAGTTTGGATCACTATATGTTTATGGTGGAACCTATAGTAATACAGCCATGTGGAAAGGAGTGTGTCAGTTTCTTTTAAAACTAATTATCATATGACCCAGCAATTACACTCGTGCATTTATCCCAGAGAAACAAAAACCAATGTCCACACAAAATCCTGTATGTGAATGTTCATAGCAACTTTATTTGTAATAGCTGAAAACTGGAAGCAACACAAATGTTGTTCAGCAGGTGGATAACTAAACCAACTGTGGCACATCCATACCCAGAAATACTATGCAACAATAAAAAGGAATGCATGTAACAACGTGGATGAATCTCAAGGGAATTTGGCTCAGTGGGAAAAACCAATCTCAGAGTGTTACATTATGTATGATGTCATTTATGTAACATTTTTGAAATAACCAAATTATAGAAGTGGGGAACAGATTAGTGGTTGCCAGCTTTTATGGATGGGGAGGATGACAGGGAAATGGATGTGACTATAAAAGAACAATACATGGGATCTTAGTGGTGATGAGACAGCTCCATATTGTGATCATGGTGGTAGTTACACGAATCCATACATGTGATAAAATTACACGGACCTTCACACACACGAGTGCATTGTAAAACTGATGACATCTGAATAAGCTCTGTAGATTGTACCAATGTCAGTTTCCTTGTTTTGCTATTGTAGGATAGTTCCCATTGGGGAAGTAGGTAAAGAGCACACAAAGTTCTCTGTACTCTCTGCATCTTCCATGAATCTATAATTATTTCAAGACAAAAATCTAGAGAAATCAACCAGAGAAGACCTGTGCTTAGTCCTACAGTTGTAATGTTGCCCTCTACATTCTGATAGCTTCCCTAAAGTGGAGAGAAGAGGTGAGAAGGAGTCAGAGCTAGTAATCAGGAAATTGAAAGGAACCACAATAGATCCATTTGAGTGAATAGCATGGCAGAAAGAAAGGTTCAGAAACTCCACCTTCTGTTATCAGAGAGTAAAGTACAAGGATAATGGAATAATGAGGGAGAGTTGGGAGAGTCTAAGTTTGCTTATTTATGTGTCTTTGTTGTTAAAATTTTACCCTGTAAATGTTTTAATAGTGGATTTCAAAATGACAGTCTCTCAACCTGAATATCAATGTACATAAACCATTCGTTGCATTTCACATTATTTCCATAGAAATGATTCCCCAAAGCAGAACTGATGAACCTAGAGGTACATTGAGGTTTCCTGAAACGCACTGAAGAGTTGCTTTTCAGAAAAGTTGTAACAGCATATGCCATATACCAACGGTCTGTGAGGTGCCAATCTCCAAATATTCAGTACCAAGTACTATGATTTATCCATTTTATTTGTGCTCTTTTGTCAAGGAAAGAGGGGTGCTGGAGGCTGTCTCTCTGCAGGTAGTTGTGACCAGGGTGACTCCTCTGAGGGTGACTTCTGGGAAAGATGTTTTTTCTGGATGAAAAATAACAGGCTCGGTTGGCACAAGTCTTTTCCCTTTGCCCTTCCACTTCTTCCAGCCGAGGACAGGAAGCTGCAGGCTAGGAAGAGCAGGCAAAAGGAAAGTGGCCTGGGGTCCTGGGTCCCTCTGCGTACCTCATGGGAAAAATACCGCAGATTATGAAGTGTCTGATGCTGGGGTTCTGACACTCAGGCAGGTGCCATCCTATCCACTTCCAGTGAAGGGACAAAGGGACAGTCAGGCTGTTTCTGTAAATCCTCTATACCTGTATTTTACCAACACCTCCTCCCCAGGCCAGGTCTTGGTGCTTCTTTTTCCAATTTGTATGAAGTCTTTATTATTATAGATAGTAACTCTATCATATTTGATGTGGTTGTAATATGTCTTTTAATTTTAGTTATGATGACTTGCTGATTAAGCTGGTGATCTTCAGATGTCTGCAACAAAAGCTACAGTTGGTCTTCACAATTAATAATAGGGACAAATTCCTGTTTCCCAATAACCTGTCACTTAGTTGTTTTATCCTCCACTGTTTCCTTCTCAGAATCCGTTATCCACCGGGGACTGCAAATCTGTGACTTTCCAATGATCTAATTCTTTCCACGTTTATTAGCTGCCATTCTTCTGTGAAAAAGAGCTTTCCCTTTTTTTCTTCTCTCTTCTTTTGGGAGGAGAGAAATCACTGTGTCCTAGTAGATTTTTATTTACTCAGTGTGATATAATCAATTACAGTTGTGATTCTATTTGATCCTCAAATTAACCCAATGTTGGCCATTGAGAGCTTTTATGTTATTTTAAACACAAGAATTCAATTTCTTGTGTAGATTCCATATACAAGTGATATCATATTTGTCTTTCGCTGTCTGACTTACTTCATCTAGGTCTATCCAGAATATATTTATTCTTAAACATGAACAGAATGAGTTTCCTATTCATAGATTTGGAAGGAAAACATATGTTTAAGCAAGTTTTTAAGTGGCTATTTTCTGAGTTTTTTGATTTCTGGGGGGTATATTTCTCTCACTTCTATAAACAGTTTTTGGACTGTGACTATTATTTTTGTGTAATAACTTTTGCCCCAAGACTCTTGAGATATTATTTTGTGATTCTATACTTTTGGAGATCGTGGATAAGTTTGAGGATAGCCTCAATTTATATTCTTTCTAGGTAATCTTTTTTTAAGGTTTGATTGCTTGGATACTTTTAGGATTTAAAAAATAGAATTAGAGCGTTTTGCCAAGATATCCAGGAATATAGGTCTTTCTTGCTATTGTTTTTATTGGACTTTACTGGAAACATGTTGAAATCTTCTGATTTGCATTGGAAGAACTCAGCACAGGACAATGTTCGTCTGTATATTTTTGTGACTTGGCTCTTCTCCTTTGTCATTCATCTCAGGACTTTTGTTATAGGCTGCTCTTTGTCAACGGATATCCCCTCTCTCCTTTTTCTTTACTCATAGAACTCTGTTTTAATTTTGGAATGGTCTCAGTTTAAAAGCTCTATTTCCCAGTCTTCCATGCAGGTAACAGTAGTTATATGACATAACTGAGTCCAGTGAGATATATTTGGAAGTCATTGGGTGGGGGCCTCTGGGGAAGCTCTTTAAGGGAAGCCGACTCATTTGGTATGCTGCATTTGCTCTTCCTTTTCCTCCATATTCAATCTGGAATGTGGTTATGGTGGCTGGAGTGCCAGCAGCCATCTTGCAAGCTGGGGAAGAGAGCCACACACTGAAGATGGTGTAACATTAAAGATGGAGAACAGTATGGAGGTTCCTTAAAAAACTAAACACAGAACTACCATATGACCCAGCAATCCCACTACTAGGCATATACCCTGAGAAAACCATAATTCAAAAAGAGACATGTACCAAAACGTTCATTGCAGCTCTATTCACAATAGGCCGGAGCTGGAAACAACCTAAGTGTCCATCATCGGATGAATGGATAAAGAAGATGTGGCACATATATACAATGGAATATTACTCAGCCATACAAAGAAACGGAACGGAGCTGTTTGTAATGAGGTGGATAGACCTAGAGTCTGTCCTACAGAGTGAAGTAAGTCAGAAAGAGAAAGACAAATACCGTATGCTAACACGTATATATGGAATTTAAGGGAAAAAATGTCATGAAGAACCTAGGGGTAAAACAGGAATAAAGACACAGATCTACTTGAGAAGGGACTTGAGGATATGGGGAGGAGGAAGGGTAAGCTGTGACAAAGCGAGAGAGAGGCATGGACATACATACACTACCAAACGTAAGGTAGATAGCTAGTGGGAAGCAGCCGCATAGCACAGGGAGATCAGCTGGGTGCTTTGTGACCTCCTGGAGAGGTGGGATAGGGAGAGTGGGAGGGAGGGAGACGCTAGAGGGAAGGGATATGGGAACAGATGTATATGTATAACTGACTCACTTTGTTGTAAAGCAGGAACTAATAAAAAATATAAAAATAAAATTAATTAAAAATAAATAAATAAATAAGAAGTTAATTATGGAAATTAAGGTGCCTAGAGGACAGGGCTGGGACCAAGATGTAATTCTCCATAAAGGAATAATCACTAACTGTTTTAGATGGGCAAGAGCGAATTGTGTTCTTGAAATTAATGGGTAAAATTGGCACACAAAGGCCTCTGTTCCACCATCATCCTATGAAGGGAGCCCGAGAGCAATCATCCCAGGAGGGAAAGATAAACAGAGTGGAATCCCTGGTACGGAGTGCCCTTACCCGGCGGGGTGGGGCCTAGTGGGTGTGGCTTAGCGTGGCGTCGTCCTCTCGAGAGACCGTTAGAGCAAACGTCATAGTACCCAGCATCACTCTGGGCTGAGCTCGTGCCCGCGGCAAGGGCGCCTGGAGAGGCAGCTTGGCCACTGCACCACTGAGGTATAGGCCATGGGAGCACGAAGCAGTCGGATGCCATGGCACTGGTGGGGGCGTGCCCCAGAGGAGCCAGGTGCCAGTGCGGGGATGGAGGAGGCCGAGGAGGCAGTAGCGGCAGAGAGAGAGGAAGGGAAGGAGAGTGAAAAGGCCAGACCCGCCGCCCGTCAGAGGAGCCGCAAGCGGAAGACAGGCCCAGGGGGGCCGCTCACAAAAGAGCCCCGCCGGAAACGTGCTAAAGATCATTCAGGGTCCATTTATGAGGCCCTCTTCCTGAGAGGAGAAGGGAGCGACGTGCGGATCTGCGCACTGGGGGAGGAGTGGAACTTGCATAGGGTCTACTTGTGCCAGTCAGGGTTCTTTGCTAGCATGTTCAGTGGCGCTTGGCGGGAGACAAACATGGACACTATAGAGTTGCAGATGCCTGACGAGAACATTGATGGCGAGGCACTGCACGAGGCTTTCGGTTCCCTGTACCGAGGCTCCATTCTCATCCCACCCGGTCGAGTCGTCGCCATCCTGGCCACAGCCAGCATGCTGCAGCTGGACCAGGCGATTCAGCGGTGCGGGGAGGTCATGAAGGAGACGGTCAGTGCCCAGACCGTGTGCAGCTACTACTACTCTGCTGAAAGCTACGGACTCCCGACCATCAGGACCGTGTGTCTTCAGTGGCTGCTGGACAACATGACGACCCTGTGTAGTGAGGGGCTATTGCGAGAAGTCCGCCTGGATCTGATGAAAGAGGTCGTTGCCTCTTCACGGCTCTTTGTGATGGGGGTGGAGATGAACGTGTACATCGTGCTGAAAATGTGGATGTTCTTGCAGCTGCAGCCGACATGGAGGGGCCCGCGCAGTGCCCTATTGCCTGACACCAACTCATGGTTTGCCAGGTCCAGGAGGGATTCGGAGGGCACCCCTTTCCTGGAGACCGAGCAGGGCAGAGCCTTCGTGCCAGTGTTCCAGCAGCTGCGGCTTGCCTACATAATGTGCGACCCGATGTCAGCACACGTCATCCACCAGGATGCACTGATCCCTCCCTCTTGGTTGTGTCCCTTGTACAGTGAGCATTGCCTTGGCCCCCTCCGGGCTGAGCAGACCAGAACTGTCCGGCCCATGGGCGTCTACGTGTCCGACCCCCAGGGGAGAAGCATGCGGTGCGGGAGCCAGCTCCACAGGGACGAGCTGTGCAGCTGGCGGTGGGAAGGCTTCAACTTCTTCTGGGACCTGGTGCTGCGCTACGCCAACCAGCGCATCATTTGCCGGTGCAGCGCACGGAAAAAGTACAGCAGCTTCGGGGTCAGTCTCCTCGGGAGGAGAAAGGTCGCGTTCCGCCTGCGCCTGTTCTCCTTGGACAGGGATGGGAGAGCCGTTTTCAGGAAGGACACAGAATACCAGATGCTTTCCCTGAGACAGAATCGAGAGCTAGAGGTAATGAACCTGGAAAACCAAGACGTGGTTTTCCCCATATATGTGGCCTGTAACTTCCTGTACCTCCACCGAGGGGAGAGTTTGCCAGGGCGTTTGCCCCTGTAAAGCAGCTCAGAGAACTGAGCAGCTCTTTCCTGGGGTCAGGGACGACCAGCTTGGTCCAGATGCCAGCTCCTTCTGTGGGACCAACCAGGCTTGCCCATCTCTGGTAACCAATTCTGTCAGAGGCTTTGTTGAACTGTAGCTCATAATACTTGAGACTGTTTACATGAGCATATGAAGAGGACAAATTTTGAAGCCCCCCAAACTCCTCGAGAATTCATTTGGGCTGTTAACATGGCAACCTGTCCTGCTGGTTTAGGATCCATCGACACCACCCCCCGCCCTGCCCATCATTTCTGTGAAGACAAAGAGCTATTGACTTTAAAGAGAAACTCTGAGCCTACCTACTCTACTACTCTTAGTGAAACTCTCTTAATATATGTGTTTCCTTTAGTTTGATTAAGTGAATGTTAAAGTAAAATAAAAAATAACTGTACAATTGAGTGGTTTTTATTATATTCACAAAGTTGTACAAACACCACCACTAATTCCAGAATATTTCATCACCTCAGAAGGAAACCTCATACCCATTAAAGGTCACTCCTCAATCTTCCTTTCCCCCAGCTCATGGTAACTACTAATCTACTTTCTGTCTCTATCAATTTGCCTACTCTGGACATTTCATATAAATGGACTCATACAAATATGTGTCCTTTTTTGTCTGCCTTCTTTCTCTTAGCATAACTTTTCAAGGTTCATTCATGTTGTAGATATGTCTGTGCTTTGTTCCTTGTATGGCTAATAATATTCCACTGTAGAGATACACCACATTTTGTTTATCCAGTCATCAGTTGGTGGACATTTGTGTTGTTTTCACTTTTTAGTTATTGTGAATAATGCTGCTGTGAATATTCATGTACAAGTTTTTGTAAGCTACTATATGTAAACTAGATAACCAACAAGGACCTACTGTATAGCACAGGGAACTATATTCAATATAGTTGAACCTATAATGGAAAAGAATCTGAAAAAGTTTTATACATATATAACTGTAAACGTTATATATATATATAAAACTAAATCACTCTACTGTACACCTGAAACATTATAAATCAACTATGCTTCAAAAAAAAGTTTTTGTGTATATACCTAGGAATGGAATTGCTGTGTTATATGGTAACTTTATGTTTAGGCTTCTGAGGAATTGCCAGACTTTTTTCCCAAGTGGCTGCACCATTTTACATTCCCACCACTGGTGTATGAAGATTCCAGTTTCATCACATCCTCACTAATATGTGTTACTGTCTTTTAAAAAAAAATGTAGCCATTTTACTGGGTGTGTTTACTGCAATTTCATTGTGGTTGTGATTTGAATCATCTAAATGACTAGGAATGTTGAGGATCATTTCATGTACTTATTGGCCATTTTTATGTAGTCTTCAGAGAAATAACTATTCAAATCACTTAACCATTTTTTAAGTGGGTTATTGTCTTTTTATCATCAAGTTGTAAGAGTTGTTTATGTGTTCTGGTTAATTTCCAGAGTTCTCAAAAAGTTGATTTAGAATATTTGTGAGTGTTCTCATGGCTTTTATGAAGGAAAATATTTTCATAGGCCTTAGCTCCACCATAACCAAAGGCCTTCCCTAATTAGATACTTTTTGAAAAATAAATTTATTTATTTATTATTTCTGGCTGTGTTGGGTCTTTGTTGCTGCATGTGGTTTTTGTCTAGTTGTGGCGAGCAGGGGCTACTCTTGGTTGTGGTGCGCGGGCTTCTCATTGCAGTGGCTTCTCTTGTGGCAGAGCATGGGCTCTAGGCGTGCAGGCTTCAGTAGTTGTGGCTTGCTGGCTCTAGAGTGCAGGCTCATTAGTTGTGGCTCATGGACTTAGTTGCTCTGTGGCATGTGGGATCTTCCCAGACCAGGGCTTGAACCCGTGTCCCCTGCATTGGCAGGCAGATTCTTAACCACTGTGCCACTAGGGAAGTCCCACTAATTATATACTTTTAATAACCAATCACTGGAAGATAATTTGCAAGCTATATAACTGCCCAAGGATTCATAACTAGAATACTAACAAACGGATAAAACTGTATGGTAACTTTTTAAAAACCCAATAGAAAATAGATAAAAGTCATGAACAGACATTTCACAAAACAAGATATAATAATGGAAAATTAAAACATGAAAAAAATGTTCAATATCATTAGCCACTAAGGAAAAAGCAATTAAAACCATAATGATATGCACATATCAGAATGGCTAAAATAAAATAGAATATTGACAACGGCAAATGCTGGTGAAGATGCAGAGAGTTTGGATCACTATATGTTTATGGTGGAACCTATAGTAATACAGCCATGTGGAAAGGAGTGTGTCAGTTTCTTTTAAAACTAATTATCATATGACCCAGCAATTACACTCGTGCATTTATCCCAGAGAAACAAAAACCAATGTCCACACAAAATCCTGTATGTGAATGTTCATAGCAACTTTATTTGTAATAGCTGAAAACTGGAAGCAACACAAATGTTGTTCAGCAGGTGGATAACTAAACCAACTGTGGCACATCCATACCCAGAAATACTATGCAACAATAAAAAGGAATGCATGTAACAACGTGGATGAATCTCAAGGGAATTTGGCTCAGTGGGAAAAACCAATCTCAGAGTGTTACATTATGTATGATGTCATTTATGTAACATTTTTGAAATAACAAAATTATAGAAGTGGGGAACAGATTAGTGGTTGCCAGCTTTTATGGATGGGGAGGATGACAGGGAAATGGATGTGACTATAAAAGAACAATACATGGGATCTTAGTGGTGATGAGACAGCTCCATATTGTGATCATGGTGGTAGTTACACGAATCCATACATGTGATAAAATTACACGGACCTTCACACACACGAGTGCATTGTAAAACTGATGACATCTGAATAAGCTCTGTAGATTGTACCAATGTCAGTTTCCTTGTTTTGCTATTGTAGGATAGTTCCCATTGGGGAAGTAGGTAAAGAGCACACAAAGTTCTCTGTACTCTCTGCATCTTCCATGAATCTATAATTATTTCAAGACAAAAATCTAGAGAAATCAACCAGAGAAGACCTGTGCTTAGTCCTACAGTTGTAATGTTGCCCTCTACATTCTGATAGCTTCCCTAAAGTGGAGAGAAGAGGTGAGAAGGAGTCAGAGCTAGTAATCAGGAAATTGAAAGGAACCACAATAGATCCATTTGAGTGAATAGCATGGCAGAAAGAAAGGTTCAGAAACTCCACCTTCTGTTATCAGAGAGTAAAGTACAAGGATAATGGAATAATGGGGGAGAGTTGGGAGAGTCTAAGTTTGCTTATTTATGTGTCTTTGTTGTTAAAATTTTACCCTGTAAATGTTTTAATAGTGGATTTCAAAATGACAGTCTCTCAACCTGAATATCAATGTACATAAACCATTCGTTGCATTTCACATTATTTCCATAGAAATGATTCCCCAAAGCAGAACTGATGAACCTAGAGGTACATTGAGGTTTCCTGAAACGCACTGAAGAGTTGCTTTTCAGAAAAGTTGTAACAGCATATGCCATATACCAACGGTCTGTGAGGTGCCAATCTCCAAATATTCAGTACCAAGTACTATGATTTATCCATTTTATTTGTGCTCTTTTGTCAAGGAAAGAGGGGTGCTGGAGGCTGTCTCTCTGCAGGTAGTTGTGACCAGGGTGACTCCTCTGAGGGTGACTTCTGGGAAAGATGTTTTTTCTGGATGAAAAATAACAGGCTCGGTTGGCACAAGTCTTTTCCCTTTGCCCTTCCACTTCTTCCAGCCGAGGACAGGAAGCTGCAGGCTAGGAAGAGCAGGCAAAAGGAAAGTGGCCTGGGGTCCTGGGTCCCTCTGCGTACCTCATGGGAAAAATACCGCAGATTATGAAGTGTCTGATGCTGGGGTTCTGACACTCAGGCAGGTGCCATCCTATCCACTTCCAGTGAAGGGACAAAGGGACAGTCAGGCTGTTTCTGTAAATCCTCTATACCTGTATTTTACCAACACCTCCTCCCCAGGCCAGGTCTTGGTGCTTCTTTTTCCAATTTGTATGAAGTCTTTATTATTATAGATAGTAACTCTATCATATTTGATGTGGTTGTAATATGTCTTTTAATTTTAGTTATGATGACTTGCTGATTAAGCTGGTGATCTTCAGATGTCTGCAACAAAAGCTACAGTTGGTCTTCACAATTAATAATAGGGACAAATTCCTGTTTCCCAATAACCTGTCACTTAGTTGTTTTATCCTCCACTGTTTCCTTCTCAGAATCCGTTATCCACCGGGGACTGCAAATCTGTGACTTTCCAATGATCTAATTCTTTCCACGTTTATTAGCTGCCATTCTTCTGTGAAAAAGAGCTTTCCCTTTTTTTCTTCTCTCTTCTTTTGGGAGGAGAGAAATCACTGTGTCCTAGTAGATTTTTATTTACTCAGTGTGATATAATCAATTACAGTTGTGATTCTATTTGATCCTCAAATTAACCCAATGTTGGCCATTGAGAGCTTTTATGTTATTTTAAACACAAGAATTCAATTTCTTGTGTAGATTCCATATACAAGTGATATCATATTTGTCTTTCGCTGTCTGACTTACTTCATCTAGGTCTATCCAGAATATATTTATTCTTAAACATGAACAGAATGAGTTTCCTATTCATAGATTTGGAAGGAAAACATATGTTTAAGCAAGTTTTTAAGTGGCTATTTTCTGAGTTTTTTGATTTCTGGGGGGTATATTTCTCTCACTTCTATAAACAGTTTTTGGACTGTGACTATTATTTTTGTGTAATAACTTTTGCCCCAAGACTCTTGAGATATTATTTTGTGATTCTATACTTTTGGAGATCGTGGATAAGTTTGAGGATAGCCTCAATTTATATTCTTTCTAGGTAATCTTTTTTTAAGGTTTGATTGCTTGGATACTTTTAGGATTTAAAAAATAGAATTAGAGCGTTTTGCCAAGATATCCAGGAATATAGGTCTTTCTTGCTATTGTTTTTATTGGACTTTACTGGAAACATGTTGAAATCTTCTGATTTGCATTGGAAGAACTCAGCACAGGACAATGTTCGTCTGTATATTTTTGTGACTTGGCTCTTCTCCTTTGTCATTCATCTCAGGACTTTTGTTATAGGCTGCTCTTTGTCAACGGATATCCCCTCTCTCCTTTTTCTTTACTCATAGAACTCTGTTTTAATTTTGGAATGGTCTCAGTTTAAAAGCTCTATTTCCCAGTCTTCCATGCAGGTAACAGTAGTTATATGACATAACTGAGTCCAGTGAGATATATTTGGAAGTCATTGGGTGGGGGCCTCTGGGGAAGCTCTTTAAGGGAAGCCGACTCATTTGGTATGCTGCATTTGCTCTTCCTTTTCCTCCATATTCAATCTGGAATGTGGTTATGGTGGCTGGAGTGCCAGCAGCCATCTTGCAAGCTGGGGAAGAGAGCCACACACTGAAGATGGTGTAACATTAAAGATGGAGAACAGTATGGAGGTTCCTTAAAAAACTAAACACAGAACTACCATATGACCCAGCAATCCCACTACTAGGCATATACCCTGAGAAAACCATAATTCAAAAAGAGACATGTACCAAAACGTTCATTGCAGCTCTATTCACAATAGGCCGGAGCTGGAAACAACCTAAGTGTCCATCATCGGATGAATGGATAAAGAAGATGTGGCACATATATACAATGGAATATTACTCAGCCATACAAAGAAACGGAACGGAGCTGTTTGTAATGAGGTGGATAGACCTAGAGTCTGTCCTACAGAGTGAAGTAAGTCAGAAAGAGAAAGACAAATACCGTATGCTAACACGTATATATGGAATTTAAGGGAAAAAATGTCATGAAGAACCTAGGGGTAAAACAGGAATAAAGACACAGATCTACTTGAGAAGGGACTTGAGGATATGGGGAGGAGGAAGGGTAAGCTGTGACAAAGCGAGAGAGAGGCATGGACATACATACACTACCAAACGTAAGGTAGATAGCTAGTGGGAAGCAGCCGCATAGCACAGGGAGATCAGCTGGGTGCTTTGTGACCTCCTGGAGAGGTGGGATAGGGAGAGTGGGAGGGAGGGAGACGCTAGAGGGAAGGGATATGGGAACAGATGTATATGTATAACTGACTCACTTTGTTGTAAAGCAGGAACTAATAAAAAATATAAAAATAAAATTAATTAAAAATAAATAAATAAATAAGAAGTTAATTATGGAAATTAAGGTGCCTAGAGGACAGGGCTGGGACCAAGATGTAATTCTCCATAAAGGAATAATCACTAACTGTTTTAGATGGGCAAGAGCGAATTGTGTTCTTGAAATTAATGGGTAAAATTGGCACACAAAGGCCTCTGTTCCACCATCATCCTATGAAGGGAGCCCGAGAGCAATCATCCCAGGAGGGAAAGATAAACAGAGTGGAATCCCTGGTACGGAGTGCCCTTACCCGGCGGGGTGGGGCCTAGTGGGTGTGGCTTAGCGTGGCGTCGTCCTCTCGAGAGACCGTTAGAGCAAACGTCATAGTACCCAGCATCACTCTGGGCTGAGCTCGTGCCCGCGGCAAGGGCGCCTGGAGAGGCAGCTTGGCCACTGCACCACTGAGGTATAGGCCATGGGAGCACGAAGCAGTCGGATGCCATGGCACTGGTGGGGGCGTGCCCCAGAGGAGCCAGGTGCCAGTGCGGGGATGGAGGAGGCCGAGGAGGCAGTAGCGGCAGAGAGAGAGGAAGGGAAGGAGAGTGAAAAGGCCAGACCCGCCGCCCGTCAGAGGAGCCGCAAGCGGAAGACAGGCCCAGGGGGGCCGCTCACAAAAGAGCCCCGCCGGAAACGTGCTAAAGATCATTCAGGGTCCATTTATGAGGCCCTCTTCCTGAGAGGAGAAGGGAGCGACGTGCGGATCTGCGCACTGGGGGAGGAGTGGAACTTGCATAGGGTCTACTTGTGCCAGTCAGGGTTCTTTGCTAGCATGTTCAGTGGCGCTTGGCGGGAGACAAACATGGACACTATAGAGTTGCAGATGCCTGACGAGAACATTGATGGCGAGGCACTGCACGAGGCTTTCGGTTCCCTGTACCGAGGCTCCATTCTCATCCCACCCGGTCGAGTCGTCGCCATCCTGGCCACAGCCAGCATGCTGCAGCTGGACCAGGCGATTCAGCGGTGCGGGGAGGTCATGAAGGAGACGGTCAGTGCCCAGACCGTGTGCAGCTACTACTACTCTGCTGAAAGCTACGGACTCCCGACCATCAGGACCGTGTGTCTTCAGTGGCTGCTGGACAACATGACGACCCTGTGTAGTGAGGGGCTATTGCGAGAAGTCCGCCTGGATCTGATGAAAGAGGTCGTTGCCTCTTCACGGCTCTTTGTGATGGGGGTGGAGATGAACGTGTACATCGTGCTGAAAATGTGGATGTTCTTGCAGCTGCAGCCGACATGGAGGGGCCCGCGCAGTGCCCTATTGCCTGACACCAACTCATGGTTTGCCAGGTCCAGGAGGGATTCGGAGGGCACCCCTTTCCTGGAGACCGAGCAGGGCAGAGCCTTCGTGCCAGTGTTCCAGCAGCTGCGGCTTGCCTACATAATGTGCGACCCGATGTCAGCACACGTCATCCACCAGGATGCGCTGATCCCTCCCTCTTGGTTGTGTCCCTTGTACAGTGAGCATTGCCTTGGCCCCCTCCGGGCTGAGCAGACCAGAACTGTCCGGCCCATGGGCGTCTACGTGTCCGACCCCCAGGGGAGAAGCATGCGGTGCGGGAGCCAGCTCCACAGGGACGAGCTGTGCAGCTGGCGGTGGGAAGGCTTCAACTTCTTCTGGGACCTGGTGCTGCGCTACGCCAACCAGCGCATCATTTGCCGGTGCAGCGCACGGAAAAAGTACAGCAGCTTCGGGGTCAGTCTCCTCGGGAGGAGAAAGGTCGCGTTCCGCCTGCGCCTGTTCTCCTTGGACAGGGATGGGAGAGCCGTTTTCAGGAAGGACACAGAATACCAGATGCTTTCCCTGAGACAGAATCGAGAGCTAGAGGTAATGAACCTGGAAAACCAAGACGTGGTTTTCCCCATATATGTGGCCTGTAACTTCCTGTACCTCCACCGAGGGGAGAGTTTGCCAGGGCGTTTGCCCCTGTAAAGCAGCTCAGAGAACTGAGCAGCTCTTTCCTGGGGTCAGGGACGACCAGCTTGGTCCAGATGCCAGCTCCTTCTGTGGGACCAACCAGGCTTGCCCATCTCTGGTAACCAATTCTGTCAGAGGCTTTGTTGAACTGTAGCTCATAATACTTGAGACTGTTTACATGAGCATATGAAGAGGACAAATTTTGAAGCCCCCCAAACTCCTCGAGAATTCATTTGGGCTGTTAACATGGCAACCTGTCCTGCTGGTTTAGGATCCATCGACACCACCCCCCGCCCTGCCCATCATTTCTGTGAAGACAAAGAGCTATTGACTTTAAAGAGAAACTCTGAGCCTACCTACTCTACTACTCTTAGTGAAACTCTCTTAATATATGTGTTTCCTTTAGTTTGATTAAGTGAATGTTAAAGTAAAATAAAAAATAACTGTACAATTGAGTGGTTTTTATTATATTCACAAAGTTGTACAAACACCACCACTAATTCCAGAATATTTCACCACCTCAGAAGGAAACCTCATACCCATTAAAGGTCACTCCTCAATCTTCCTTTCCCCCAGCTCATGGTAACTACTAATCTACTTTCTGTCTCTATCAATTTGCCTACTCTGGACATTTCATATAAATGGACTCATACAAATATGTGTCCTTTTTTGTCTGCCTTCTTTCTCTTAGCATAACTTTTCAAGGTTCATTCATGTTGTAGATATGTCTGTGCTTTGTTCCTTGTATGGCTAATAATATTCCACTGTAGAGATACACCACATTTTGTTTATCCAGTCATCAGTTGGTGGACATTTGTGTTGTTTTCACTTTTTAGTTATTGTGAATAATGCTGCTGTGAATATTCATGTACAAGTTTTTGTAAGCTACTATATGTAAACTAGATAACCAACAAAGACCTACTGTATAGCACAGGGAACTATATTCAATATAGTTGAATATAGTTGTAATAACCTATAATGGAAAAGAATCTGAAAAAGTTTTATACATATATAACTGTAAACGTTATATATATATATATATATATATATATATATATATATATATATATATAAAACTAAATCACTCTACTGTACACCTGAAACATTATAAATCAACTATGCTTCAAAAAAAAGTTTTTGTGTATATACCTAGGAATGGAATTGCTGTGTTATATGGTAACTTTATGTTTAGGCTTCTGAGGAATTGCCAGACTTTTTTCCCAAGTGGCTGCACCATTTTACATTCCCACCACTGGTGTATGAAGATTCCAGTTTCATCACATCCTCACTAATATGTGTTACTGTCTTTTAAAAAAAAATGTAGCCATTTTACTGGGTGTGTTTACTGCAATTTCATTGTGGTTGTGATTTGAATCATCTAAATGACTAGGAATGTTGAGGATCATTTCATGTACTTATTGGCCATTTTTATGTAGTCTTCAGAGAAATAACTATTCAAATCACTTAACCATTTTTTAAGTGGGTTATTGTCTTTTTATCATCAAGTTGTAAGAGTTGTTTATGTGTTCTGGTTAATTTCCAGAGTTCTCAAAAAGTTGATTTAGAATATTTGTGAGTGTTCTCATGGCTTTTATGAAGGAAAATATTTTCATAGGCCTTAGCTCCACCATAACCAAAGGCCTTCCCTAATTAGATACTTTTTGAAAAATAAATTTATTTATTTATTATTTCTGGCTGTGTTGGGTCTTTGTTGCTGCATGTGGTTTTTGTCTAGTTGTGGCGAGCAGGGGCTACTCTTGGTTGTGGTGCGCGGGCTTCTCATTGCAGTGGCTTCTCTTGTGGCAGAGCATGGGCTCTAGGCGTGCAGGCTTCAGTAGTTGTGGCTTGCTGGCTCTAGAGTGCAGGCTCATTAGTTGTGGCTCATGGACTTAGTTGCTCTGTGGCATGTGGGATCTTCCCAGACCAGGGCTTGAACCCGTGTCCCCTGCATTGGCAGGCAGATTCTTAACCACTGTGCCACTAGGGAAGTCCCACTAATTATATACTTTTAATAACCAATCACTGGAAGATAATTTGCAAGCTATATAACTGCCCAAGGATTCATAACTAGAATACTAACAAACGGATAAAACTGTATGGTAACTTTTTAAAAACCCAATAGAAAATAGATAAAAGTCATGAACAGACATTTCACAAAACAAGATATAATAATGGAAAATTAAAACATGAAAAAAATGTTCAATATCATTAGCCACTAAGGAAAAAGCAATTAAAACCATAATGATATGCACATATCAGAATGGCTAAAATAAAATAGAATATTGACAACGGCAAATGCTGGTGAAGATGCAGAGAGTTTGGATCACTATATGTTTATGGTGGAACCTATAGTAATACAGCCATGTGGAAAGGAGTGTGTCAGTTTCTTTTAAAACTAATTATCATATGACCCAGCAATTACACTCGTGCATTTATCCCAGAGAAACAAAAACCAATGTCCACACAAAATCCTGTATGTGAATGTTCATAGCAACTTTATTTGTAATAGCTGAAAACTGGAAGCAACACAAATGTTGTTCAGCAGGTGGATAACTAAACCAACTGTGGCACATCCATACCCAGAAATACTATGCAACAATAAAAAGGAATGCATGTAACAACGTGGATGAATCTCAAGGGAATTTGGCTCAGTGGGAAAAACCAATCTCAGAGTGTTACATTATGTATGATGTCATTTATGTAACATTTTTGAAATAACCAAATTATAGAAGTGGGGAACAGATTAGTGGTTGCCAGCTTTTATGGATGGGGAGGATGACAGGGAAATGGATGTGACTATAAAAGAACAATACATGGGATCTTAGTGGTGATGAGACAGCTCCATATTGTGATCATGGTGGTAGTTACACGAATCCATACATGTGATAAAATTACACGGACCTTCACACACACGAGTGCATTGTAAAACTGATGACATCTGAATAAGCTCTGTAGATTGTACCAATGTCAGTTTCCTTGTTTTGCTATTGTAGGATAGTTCCCATTGGGGAAGTAGGTAAAGAGCACACAAAGTTCTCTGTACTCTCTGCATCTTCCATGAATCTATAATTATTTCAAGACAAAAATCTAGAGAAATCAACCAGAGAAGACCTGTGCTTAGTCCTACAGTTGTAATGTTGCCCTCTACATTCTGATAGCTTCCCTAAAGTGGAGAGAAGAGGTGAGAAGGAGTCAGAGCTAGTAATCAGGAAATTGAAAGGAACCACAATAGATCCATTTGAGTGAATAGCATGGCAGAAAGAAAGGTTCAGAAACTCCACCTTCTGTTATCAGAGAGTAAAGTACAAGGATAATGGAATAATGGGGGAGAGTTGGGAGAGTCTAAGTTTGCTTATTTATGTGTCTTTGTTGTTAAAATTTTACCCTGTAAATGTTTTAATAGTGGATTTCAAAATGACAGTCTCTCAACCTGAATATCAATGTACATAAACCATTCGTTGCATTTCACATTATTTCCATAGAAATGATTCCCCAAAGCAGAACTGATGAACCTAGAGGTACATTGAGGTTTCCTGAAACGCACTGAAGAGTTGCTTTTCAGAAAAGTTGTAACAGCATATGCCATATACCAACGGTCTGTGAGGTGCCAATCTCCAAATATTCAGTACCAAGTACTATGATTTATCCATTTTATTTGTGCTCTTTTGTCAAGGAAAGAGGGGTGCTGGAGGCTGTCTCTCTGCAGGTAGTTGTGACCAGGGTGACTCCTCTGAGGGTGACTTCTGGGAAAGATGTTTTTTCTGGATGAAAAATAACAGGCTCGGTTGGCACAAGTCTTTTCCCTTTGCCCTTCCACTTCTTCCAGCCGAGGACAGGAAGCTGCAGGCTAGGAAGAGCAGGCAAAAGGAAAGTGGCCTGGGGTCCTGGGTCCCTCTGCGTACCTCATGGGAAAAATACCGCAGATTATGAAGTGTCTGATGCTGGGGTTCTGACACTCAGGCAGGTGCCATCCTATCCACTTCCAGTGAAGGGACAAAGGGACAGTCAGGCTGTTTCTGTAAATCCTCTATACCTGTATTTTACCAACACCTCCTCCCCAGGCCAGGTCTTGGTGCTTCTTTTTCCAATTTGTATGAAGTCTTTATTATTATAGATAGTAACTCTATCATATTTGATGTGGTTGTAATATGTCTTTTAATTTTAGTTATGATGACTTGCTGATTAAGCTGGTGATCTTCAGATGTCTGCAACAAAAGCTACAGTTGGTCTTCACAATTAATAATAGGGACAAATTCCTGTTTCCCAATAACCTGTCACTTAGTTGTTTTATCCTCCACTGTTTCCTTCTCAGAATCCGTTATCCACCGGGGACTGCAAATCTGTGACTTTCCAATGATCTAATTCTTTCCACGTTTATTAGCTGCCATTCTTCTGTGAAAAAGAGCTTTCCCTTTTTTTCTTCTCTCTTCTTTTGGGAGGAGAGAAATCACTGTGTCCTAGTAGATTTTTATTTACTCAGTGTGATATAATCAATTACAGTTGTGATTCTATTTGATCCTCAAATTAACCCAATGTTGGCCATTGAGAGCTTTTATGTTATTTTAAACACAAGAATTCAATTTCTTGTGTAGATTCCATATACAAGTGATATCATATTTGTCTTTCGCTGTCTGACTTACTTCATCTAGGTCTATCCAGAATATATTTATTCTTAAACATGAACAGAATGAGTTTCCTATTCATAGATTTGGAAGGAAAACATATGTTTAAGCAAGTTTTTAAGTGGCTATTTTCTGAGTTTTTTGATTTCTGGGGGGTATATTTCTCTCACTTCTATAAACAGTTTTTGGACTGTGACTATTATTTTTGTGTAATAACTTTTGCCCCAAGACTCTTGAGATATTATTTTGTGATTCTATACTTTTGGAGATCGTGGATAAGTTTGAGGATAGCCTCAATTTATATTCTTTCTAGGTAATCTTTTTTTAAGGTTTGATTGCTTGGATACTTTTAGGATTTAAAAAATAGAATTAGAGCGTTTTGCCAAGATATCCAGGAATATAGGTCTTTCTTGCTATTGTTTTTATTGGACTTTACTGGAAACATGTTGAAATCTTCTGATTTGCATTGGAAGAACTCAGCACAGGACAATGTTCGTCTGTATATTTTTGTGACTTGGCTCTTCTCCTTTGTCATTCATCTCAGGACTTTTGTTATAGGCTGCTCTTTGTCAACGGATATCCCCTCTCTCCTTTTTCTTTACTCATAGAACTCTGTTTTAATTTTGGAATGGTCTCAGTTTAAAAGCTCTATTTCCCAGTCTTCCATGCAGGTAACAGTAGTTATATGACATAACTGAGTCCAGTGAGATATATTTGGAAGTCATTGGGTGGGGGCCTCTGGGGAAGCTCTTTAAGGGAAGCCGACTCATTTGGTATGCTGCATTTGCTCTTCCTTTTCCTCCATATTCAATCTGGAATGTGGTTATGGTGGCTGGAGTGCCAGCAGCCATCTTGCAAGCTGGGGAAGAGAGCCACACACTGAAGATGGTGTAACATTAAAGATGGAGAACAGTATGGAGGTTCCTTAAAAAACTAAACACAGAACTACCATATGACCCAGCAATCCCACTACTAGGCATATACCCTGAGAAAACCATAATTCAAAAAGAGACATGTACCAAAACGTTCATTGCAGCTCTATTCACAATAGGCCGGAGCTGGAAACAACCTAAGTGTCCATCATCGGATGAATGGATAAAGAAGATGTGGCACATATATACAATGGAATATTACTCAGCCATACAAAGAAACGGAACGGAGCTGTTTGTAATGAGGTGGATAGACCTAGAGTCTGTCCTACAGAGTGAAGTAAGTCAGAAAGAGAAAGACAAATACCGTATGCTAACACGTATATATGGAATTTAAGGGAAAAAATGTCATGAAGAACCTAGGGGTAAAACAGGAATAAAGACACAGATCTACTTGAGAAGGGACTTGAGGATATGGGGAGGAGGAAGGGTAAGCTGTGACAAAGCGAGAGAGAGGCATGGACATACATACACTACCAAACGTAAGGTAGATAGCTAGTGGGAAGCAGCCGCATAGCACAGGGAGATCAGCTGGGTGCTTTGTGACCTCCTGGAGAGGTGGGATAGGGAGAGTGGGAGGGAGGGAGACGCTAGAGGGAAGGGATATGGGAACAGATGTATATGTATAACTGACTCACTTTGTTGTAAAGCAGGAACTAATAAAAAATATAAAAATAAAATTAATTAAAAATAAATAAATAAATAAGAAGTTAATTATGGAAATTAAGGTGCCTAGAGGACAGGGCTGGGACCAAGATGTAATTCTCCATAAAGGAATAATCACTAACTGTTTTAGATGGGCAAGAGCGAATTGTGTTCTTGAAATTAATGGGTAAAATTGGCACACAAAGGCCTCTGTTCCACCATCATCCTATGAAGGGAGCCCGAGAGCAATCATCCCAGGAGGGAAAGATAAACAGAGTGGAATCCCTGGTACGGAGTGCCCTTACCCGGCGGGGTGGGGCCTAGTGGGTGTGGCTTAGCGTGGCGTCGTCCTCTCGAGAGACCGTTAGAGCAAACGTCATAGTACCCAGCATCACTCTGGGCTGAGCTCGTGCCCGCGGCAAGGGCGCCTGGAGAGGCAGCTTGGCCACTGCACCACTGAGGTATAGGCCATGGGAGCACGAAGCAGTCGGATGCCATGGCACTGGTGGGGGCGTGCCCCAGAGGAGCCAGGTGCCAGTGCGGGGATGGAGGAGGCCGAGGAGGCAGTAGCGGCAGAGAGAGAGGAAGGGAAGGAGAGTGAAAAGGCCAGACCCGCCGCCCGTCAGAGGAGCCGCAAGCGGAAGACAGGCCCAGGGGGGCCGCTCACAAAAGAGCCCCGCCGGAAACGTGCTAAAGATCATTCAGGGTCCATTTATGAGGCCCTCTTCCTGAGAGGAGAAGGGAGCGACGTGCGGATCTGCGCACTGGGGGAGGAGTGGAACTTGCATAGGGTCTACTTGTGCCAGTCAGGGTTCTTTGCTAGCATGTTCAGTGGCGCTTGGCGGGAGACAAACATGGACACTATAGAGTTGCAGATGCCTGACGAGAACATTGATGGCGAGGCACTGCACGAGGCTTTCGGTTCCCTGTACCGAGGCTCCATTCTCATCCCACCCGGTCGAGTCGTCGCCATCCTGGCCACAGCCAGCATGCTGCAGCTGGACCAGGCGATTCAGCGGTGCGGGGAGGTCATGAAGGAGACGGTCAGTGCCCAGACCGTGTGCAGCTACTACTACTCTGCTGAAAGCTACGGACTCCCGACCATCAGGACCGTGTGTCTTCAGTGGCTGCTGGACAACATGACGACCCTGTGTAGTGAGGGGCTATTGCGAGAAGTCCGCCTGGATCTGATGAAAGAGGTCGTTGCCTCTTCACGGCTCTTTGTGATGGGGGTGGAGATGAACGTGTACATCGTGCTGAAAATGTGGATGTTCTTGCAGCTGCAGCCGACATGGAGGGGCCCGCGCAGTGCCCTATTGCCTGACACCAACTCATGGTTTGCCAGGTCCAGGAGGGATTCGGAGGGCACCCCTTTCCTGGAGACCGAGCAGGGCAGAGCCTTCGTGCCAGTGTTCCAGCAGCTGCGGCTTGCCTACATAATGTGCGACCCGATGTCAGCACACGTCATCCACCAGGATGCGCTGATCCCTCCCTCTTGGTTGTGTCCCTTGTACAGTGAGCATTGCCTTGGCCCCCTCCGGGCTGAGCAGACCAGAACTGTCCGGCCCATGGGCGTCTACGTGTCCGACCCCCAGGGGAGAAGCATGCGGTGCGGGAGCCAGCTCCACAGGGACGAGCTGTGCAGCTGGCGGTGGGAAGGCTTCAACTTCTTCTGGGACCTGGTGCTGCGCTACGCCAACCAGCGCATCATTTGCCGGTGCAGCGCACGGAAAAAGTACAGCAGCTTCGGGGTCAGTCTCCTCGGGAGGAGAAAGGTCGCGTTCCGCCTGCGCCTGTTCTCCTTGGACAGGGATGGGAGAGCCGTTTTCAGGAAGGACACAGAATACCAGATGCTTTCCCTGAGACAGAATCGAGAGCTAGAGGTAATGAACCTGGAAAACCAAGACGTGGTTTTCCCCATATATGTGGCCTGTAACTTCCTGTACCTCCACCGAGGGGAGAGTTTGCCAGGGCGTTTGCCCCTGTAAAGCAGCTCAGAGAACTGAGCAGCTCTTTCCTGGGGTCAGGGACGACCAGCTTGGTCCAGATGCCAGCTCCTTCTGTGGGACCAACCAGGCTTGCCCATCTCTGGTAACCAATTCTGTCAGAGGCTTTGTTGAACTGTAGCTCATAATACTTGAGACTGTTTACATGAGCATATGAAGAGGACAAATTTTGAAGCCCCCCAAACTCCTCGAGAATTCATTTGGGCTGTTAACATGGCAACCTGTCCTGCTGGTTTAGGATCCATCGACACCACCCCCCGCCCTGCCCATCATTTCTGTGAAGACAAAGAGCTATTGACTTTAAAGAGAAACTCTGAGCCTACCTACTCTACTACTCTTAGTGAAACTCTCTTAATATATGTGTTTCCTTTAGTTTGATTAAGTGAATGTTAAAGTAAAATAAAAAATAACTGTACAATTGAGTGGTTTTTATTATATTCACAAAGTTGTACAAACACCACCACTAATTCCAGAATATTTCATCACCTCAGAAGGAAACCTCATACCCATTAAAGGTCACTCCTCAATCTTCCTTTCCCCCAGCTCATGGTAACTACTAATCTACTTTCTGTCTCTATCAATTTGCCTACTCTGGACATTTCATATAAATGGACTCATACAAATATGTGTCCTTTTTTGTCTGCCTTCTTTCTCTTAGCATAACTTTTCAAGGTTCATTCATGTTGTAGATATGTCTGTGCTTTGTTCCTTGTATGGCTAATAATATTCCACTGTAGAGATACACCACATTTTGTTTATCCAGTCATCAGTTGGTGGACATTTGTGTTGTTTTCACTTTTTAGTTATTGTGAATAATGCTGCTGTGAATATTCATGTACAAGTTTTTGTAAGCTACTATATGTAAACTAGATAACCAACAAGGACCTACTGTATAGCACAGGGAACTATATTCAATATAGTTGAACCTATAATGGAAAAGAATCTGAAAAAGTTTTATACATATATAACTGTAAACGTTATATATATATATAAAACTAAATCACTCTACTGTACACCTGAAACATTATAAATCAACTATACTTCAAAAAAAAGTTTTTGTGTATATACCTAGGAATGGAATTGCTGTGTTATATGGTAACTTTATGTTTAGGCTTCTGAGGAATTGCCAGACTTTTTTCCCAAGTGGCTGCACCATTTTACATTCCCACCACTGGTGTATGAAGATTCCAGTTTCATCACATCCTCACTAATATGTGTTACTGTCTTTTAAAAAAAAATGTAGCCATTTTACTGGGTGTGTTTACTGCAATTTCATTGTGGTTGTGATTTGAATCATCTAAATGACTAGGAATGTTGAGGATCATTTCATGTACTTATTGGCCATTTTTATGTAGTCTTCAGAGAAATAACTATTCAAATCACTTAACCATTTTTTAAGTGGGTTATTGTCTTTTTATCATCAAGTTGTAAGAGTTGTTTATGTGTTCTGGTTAATTTCCAGAGTTCTCAAAAAGTTGATTTACAATATTTGTGAGTGTTCTCATGGCTTTTATGAAGGAAACTATTTTCATAGGCCCTAGCTCCACCATTCCCAAAGGCCTTCCCTAATTAGATACTTTTTGAAAAATAAATTTATTTATTTATTATTTCTGGCTGTGTTGGGTCTTTGTTGCTGCATGTGGTTTTTGTCTAGTTGTGGCGAGCAGGGGCTACTCTTGGTTGTGGTGCGCAGGCTTCTCATTGCAGTGGCTTCTCTTGTGGCAGAGCATGGGCTCTAGGCGTGCAGGCTTCCGTAGTTGTGGCTTGCTGGCTCTAGAGTGCAGGCTCAGTAGTTGTGGCTCATGGACTTAGTTGCTCTGTGGCATGTGGGATCTTCCCAGACCAGGGCTTGAACCCGTGTCCCCTGCATTGGCAGGCAGATTCTTAACCACTGTGCCACTAGGGAAGTCCCACTAATTATATACTTTTAATAACCAATCACTGGAAGATAATTTGCAAGCTATATAACTGCCCAAGGATTCATAACTAGAATACTAACAAACGGATAAAACTGTATGGTAACTTTTTAAAAACCCAATAGAAAATAGATAAAAGTCATGAACAGACATTTCACAAAACAAGATATAATAATGGAAAATTAAAACATGAAAAAAATGTTCAATATCATTAGCCACTAAGGAAAAAGCAATTAAAACCATAATGATATGCACATATCAGAATGGCTAAAATAAAATAGAATATTGACAACGGCAAATGCTGGTGAAGATGCAGAGAGTTTGGATCACTATATGTTTATGGTGGAACCTATAGTAATACAGCCATGTGGAAAGGAGTGTGTCAGTTTCTTTTAAAACTAATTATCATATGACCCAGCAATTACACTCGTGCATTTATCCCAGAGAAACAAAAACCAATGTCCACACAAAATCCTGTATGTGAATGTTCATAGCAACTTTATTTGTAATAGCTGAAAACTGGAAGCAACACAAATGTTGTTCAGCAGGTGGATAACTAAACCAACTGTGGCACATCCATACCCAGAAATACTATGCAACAATAAAAAGGAATGCATGTAACAACGTGGATGAATCTCAAGGGAATTTGGCTCAGTGGGAAAAACCAATCTCAGAGTGTTACATTATGTATGATGTCATTTATGTAACATTTTTGAAATAACCAAATTATAGAAGTGGGGAACAGATTAGTGGTTGCCAGCTTTTATGGATGGGGAGGATGACAGGGAAATGGATGTGACTATAAAAGAACAATACATGGGATCTTAGTGGTGATGAGACAGCTCCATATTGTGATCATGGTGGTAGTTACACGAATCCATACATGTGATAAAATTACACGGACCTTCACACACACGAGTGCATTGTAAAACTGATGACATCTGAATAAGCTCTGTAGATTGTACCAATGTCAGTTTCCTTGTTTTGCTATTGTAGGATAGTTCCCATTGGGGAAGTAGGTAAAGAGCACACAAAGTTCTCTGTACTCTCTGCATCTTCCATGAATCTATAATTATTTCAAGACAAAAATCTAGAGAAATCAACCAGAGAAGACCTGTGCTTAGTCCTACAGTTGTAATGTTGCCCTCTACATTCTGATAGCTTCCCTAAAGTGGAGAGAAGAGGTGAGAAGGAGTCAGAGCTAGTAATCAGGAAATTGAAAGGAACCACAATAGATCCATTTGAGTGAATAGCATGGCAGAAAGAAAGGTTCAGAAACTCCACCTTCTGTTATCAGAGAGTAAAGTACAAGGATAATGGAATAATGGGGGAGAGTTGGGAGAGTCTAAGTTTGCTTATTTATGTGTCTTTGTTGTTAAAATTTTACCCTGTAAATGTTTTAATAGTGGATTTCAAAATGACAGTCTCTCAACCTGAATATCAATGTACATAAACCATTCGTTGCATTTCACATTATTTCCATAGAAATGATTCCCCAAAGCAGAACTGATGAACCTAGAGGTACATTGAGGTTTCCTGAAACGCACTGAAGAGTTGCTTTTCAGAAAAGTTGTAACAGCATATGCCATATACCAACGGTCTGTGAGGTGCCAATCTCCAAATATTCAGTACCAAGTACTATGATTTATCCATTTTATTTGTGCTCTTTTGTCAAGGAAAGAGGGGTGCTGGAGGCTGTCTCTCTGCAGGTAGTTGTGACCAGGGTGACTCCTCTGAGGGTGACTTCTGGGAAAGATGTTTTTTCTGGATGAAAAATAACAGGCTCGGTTGGCACAAGTCTTTTCCCTTTGCCCTTCCACTTCTTCCAGCCGAGGACAGGAAGCTGCAGGCTAGGAAGAGCAGGCAAAAGGAAAGTGGCCTGGGGTCCTGGGTCCCTCTGCGTACCTCATGGGAAAAATACCGCAGATTATGAAGTGTCTGATGCTGGGGTTCTGACACTCAGGCAGGTGCCATCCTATCCACTTCCAGTGAAGGGACAAAGGGACAGTCAGGCTGTTTCTGTAAATCCTCTATACCTGTATTTTACCAACACCTCCTCCCCAGGCCAGGTCTTGGTGCTTCTTTTTCCAATTTGTATGAAGTCTTTATTATTATAGATAGTAACTCTATCATATTTGATGTGGTTGTAATATGTCTTTTAATTTTAGTTATGATGACTTGCTGATTAAGCTGGTGATCTTCAGATGTCTGCAACAAAAGCTACAGTTGGTCTTCACAATTAATAATAGGGACAAATTCCTGTTTCCCAATAACCTGTCACTTAGTTGTTTTATCCTCCACTGTTTCCTTCTCAGAATCCGTTATCCACCGGGGACTGCAAATCTGTGACTTTCCAATGATCTAATTCTTTCCACGTTTATTAGCTGCCATTCTTCTGTGAAAAAGAGCTTTCCCTTTTTTTCTTCTCTCTTCTTTTGGGAGGAGAGAAATCACTGTGTCCTAGTAGATTTTTATTTACTCAGTGTGATATAATCAATTACAGTTGTGATTCTATTTGATCCTCAAATTAACCCAATGTTGGCCATTGAGAGCTTTTATGTTATTTTAAACACAAGAATTCAATTTCTTGTGTAGATTCCATATACAAGTGATATCATATTTGTCTTTCGCTGTCTGACTTACTTCATCTAGGTCTATCCAGAATATATTTATTCTTAAACATGAACAGAATGAGTTTCCTATTCATAGATTTGGAAGGAAAACATATGTTTAAGCAAGTTTTTAAGTGGCTATTTTCTGAGTTTTTTGATTTCTGGGGGGTATATTTCTCTCACTTCTATAAATAGTTTTTGGACTGTGACTATTATTTTTGTGTAATAACTTTTGCCCCAAGACTCTTGAGATATTATTTTGTGATTCTATACTTTTGGAGATCGTGGATAAGTTTGAGGATAGCCTCAATTTATATTCTTTCTAGGTAATCTTTTTTTAAGGTTTGATTGCTTGGATACTTTTAGGATTTAAAAAATAGAATTAGAGCGTTTTGCCAAGATATCCAGGAATATAGGTCTTTCTTGCTATTGTTTTTATTGGACTTTACTGGAAACATGTTGAAATCTTCTGATTTGCATTGGAAGAACTCAGCACAGGACAATGTTCGTCTGTATATTTTTGTGACTTGGCTCTTCTCCTTTGTCATTCATCTCAGGACTTTTGTTATAGGCTGCTCTTTGTCAACGGATATCCCCTCTCTCCTTTTTCTTTACTCATAGAACTCTGTTTTAATTTTGGAATGGTCTCAGTTTAAAAGCTCTATTTCCCAGTCTTCCATGCAGGTAACAGTAGTTATATGACATAACTGAGTCCAGTGAGATATATTTGGAAGTCATTGGGTGGGGGCCTCTGGGGAAGCTCTTTAAGGGAAGCCGACTCATTTGGTATGCTGCATTTGCTCTTCCTTTTCCTCCATATTCAATCTGGAATGTGGTTATGGTGGCTGGAGTGCCAGCAGCCATCTTGCAAGCTGGGGAAGAGAGCCACACACTGAAGATGGTGTAACATTAAAGATGGAGAACAGTATGGAGGTTCCTTAAAAAACTAAACACAGAACTACCATATGACCCAGCAATCCCACTACTAGGCATATACCCTGAGAAAACCATAATTCAAAAAGAGACATGTACCAAAACGTTCATTGCAGCTCTATTCACAATAGCCCGGAGCTGGAAACAACCTAAGTGTCCATCATCGGATGAATGGATAAAGAAGATGTGGCACATATATACAATGGAATATTACTCAGCCATACAAAGAAACGGAACGGAGCTGTTTGTAATGAGGTGGATAGACCTAGAGTCTGTCCTACAGAGTGAAGTAAGTCAGAAAGAGAAAGACAAATACCGTATGCTAACACGTATATATGGAATTTAAGGGAAAAAATGTCATGAAGAACCTAGGGGTAAAACAGGAATAAAGACACAGATCTACTTGAGAAGGGACTTGAGGATATGGGGAGGAGGAAGGGTAAGCTGTGACAAAGCGAGAGAGAGGCATGGACATACATACACTACCAAACGTAAGGTAGATAGCTAGTGGGAAGCAGCCGCATAGCACAGGGAGATCAGCTGGGTGCTTTGTGACCTCCTGGAGAGGTGGGATAGGGAGAGTGGGAGGGAGGGAGACGCTAGAGGGAAGGGATATGGGAACAGATGTATATGTATAACTGACTCACTTTGTTGTAAAGCAGGAACTAATAAAAAATATAAAAATAAAATTAATTAAAAATAAATAAATAAATAAGAAGTTAATTATGGAAATTAAGGTGCCTAGAGGACAGGGCTGGGACCAAGATGTAATTCTCCATAAAGGAATAATCACTAACTGTTTTAGATGGGCAAGAGCGAATTGTGTTCTTGAAATTAATGGGTAAAATTGGCACACAAAGGCCTCTGTTCCACCATCATCCTATGAAGGGAGCCCGAGAGCAATCATCCCAGGAGGGAAAGATAAACAGAGTGGAATCCCTGGTACGGAGTGCCCTTACCCGGCGGGGTGGGGCCTAGTGGGTGTGGCTTAGCGTGGCGTCGTCCTCTCGAGAGACCGTTAGAGCAAACGTCATAGTACCCAGCATCACTCTGGGCTGAGCTCGTGCCCGCGGCAAGGGCGCCTGGAGAGGCAGCTTGGCCACTGCACCACTGAGGTATAGGCCATGGGAGCACGAAGCAGTCGGATGCCATGGCACTGGTGGGGGCGTGCCCCAGAGGAGCCAGGTGCCAGTGCGGGGATGGAGGAGGCCGAGGAGGCAGTAGCGGCAGAGAGAGAGGAAGGGAAGGAGAGTGAAAAGGCCAGACCCGCCGCCCGTCAGAGGAGCCGCAAGCGGAAGACAGGCCCAGGGGGGCCGCTCACAAAAGAGCCCCGCCGGAAACGTGCTAAAGATCATTCAGGGTCCATTTATGAGGCCCTCTTCCTGAGAGGAGAAGGGAGCGACGTGCGGATCTGCGCACTGGGGGAGGAGTGGAACTTGCATAGGGTCTACTTGTGCCAGTCAGGGTTCTTTGCTAGCATGTTCAGTGGCGCTTGGCGGGAGACAAACATGGACACTATAGAGTTGCAGATGCCTGACGAGAACATTGATGGCGAGGCACTGCACGAGGCTTTCGGTTCCCTGTACCGAGGCTCCATTCTCATCCCACCCGGTCGAGTCGTCGCCATCCTGGCCACAGCCAGCATGCTGCAGCTGGACCAGGCGATTCAGCGGTGCGGGGAGGTCATGAAGGAGACGGTCAGTGCCCAGACCGTGTGCAGCTACTACTACTCTGCTGAAAGCTACGGACTCCCGACCATCAGGACCGTGTGTCTTCAGTGGCTGCTGGACAACATGACGACCCTGTGTAGTGAGGGGCTATTGCGAGAAGTCCGCCTGGATCTGATGAAAGAGGTCGTTGCCTCTTCACGGCTCTTTGTGATGGGGGTGGAGATGAACGTGTACATCGTGCTGAAAATGTGGATGTTCTTGCAGCTGCAGCCGACATGGAGGGGCCCGCGCAGTGCCCTATTGCCTGACACCAACTCATGGTTTGCCAGGTCCAGGAGGGATTCGGAGGGCACCCCTTTCCTGGAGACCGAGCAGGGCAGAGCCTTCGTGCCAGTGTTCCAGCAGCTGCGGCTTGCCTACATAATGTGCGACCCGATGTCAGCACACGTCATCCACCAGGATGCGCTGATCCCTCCCTCTTGGTTGTGTCCCTTGTACAGTGAGCATTGCCTTGGCCCCCTCCGGGCTGAGCAGACCAGAACTGTCCGGCCCATGGGCGTCTACGTGTCCGACCCCCAGGGGAGAAGCATGCGGTGCGGGAGCCAGCTCCACAGGGACGAGCTGTGCAGCTGGCGGTGGGAAGGCTTCAACTTCTTCTGGGACCTGGTGCTGCGCTACGCCAACCAGCGCATCATTTGCCGGTGCAGCGCACGGAAAAAGTACAGCAGCTTCGGGGTCAGTCTCCTCGGGAGGAGAAAGGTCGCGTTCCGCCTGCGCCTGTTCTCCTTGGACAGGGATGGGAGAGCCGTTTTCAGGAAGGACACAGAATACCAGATGCTTTCCCTGAGACAGAATCGAGAGCTAGAGGTAATGAACCTGGAAAACCAAGACGTGGTTTTCCCCATATATGTGGCCTGTAACTTCCTGTACCTCCACCGAGGGGAGAGTTTGCCAGGGCGTTTGCCCCTGTAAAGCAGCTCAGAGAACTGAGCAGCTCTTTCCTGGGGTCAGGGACGACCAGCTTGGTCCAGATGCCAGCTCCTTCTGTGGGACCAACCAGGCTTGCCCATCTCTGGTAACCAATTCTGTCAGAGGCTTTGTTGAACTGTAGCTCATAATACTTGAGACTGTTTACATGAGCATATGAAGAGGACAAATTTTGAAGCCCCCCAAACTCCTCGAGAATTCATTTGGGCTGTTAACATGGCAACCTGTCCTGCTGGTTTAGGATCCATCGACACCACCCCCCGCCCTGCCCATCATTTCTGTGAAGACAAAGAGCTATTGACTTTAAAGAGAAACTCTGAGCCTACCTACTCTACTACTCTTAGTGAAACTCTCTTAATATATGTGTTTCCTTTAGTTTGATTAAGTGAATGTTAAAGTAAAATAAAAAATAACTGTACAATTGAGTGGTTTTTATTATATTCACAAAGTTGTACAAACACCACCACTAATTCCAGAATATTTCATCACCTCAGAAGGAAACCTCATACCCATTAAAGGTCACTCCTCAATCTTCCTTTCCCCCAGCTCATGGTAACTACTAATCTACTTTCTGTCTCTATCAATTTGCCTACTCTGGACATTTCATATAAATGGACTCATACAAATATGTGTCCTTTTTTGTCTGCCTTCTTTCTCTTAGCATAACTTTTCAAGGTTCATTCATGTTGTAGATATGTCTGTGCTTTGTTCCTTGTATGGCTAATAATATTCCACTGTAGAGATACACCACATTTTGTTTATCCAGTCATCAGTTGGTGGACATTTGTGTTGTTTTCACTTTTTAGTTATTGTGAATAATGCTGCTGTGAATATTCATGTACAAGTTTTTGTAAGCTACTATATGTAAACTAGATAACCAACAAGGACCTACTGTATAGCACAGGGAACTATATTCAATATAGTTGAACCTATAATGGAAAAGAATCTGAAAAAGTTTTATACATATATAACTGTAAACGTTATATATATATATAAAACTAAATCACTCTACTGTACACCTGAAACATTATAAATCAACTATACTTCAAAAAAAAGTTTTTGTGTATATACCTAGGAATGGAATTGCTGTGTTATATGGTAACTTTATGTTTAGGCTTCTGAGGAATTGCCAGACTTTTTTCCCAAGTGGCTGCACCATTTTACATTCCCACCACTGGTGTATGAAGATTCCAGTTTCATCACATCCTCACTAATATGTGTTACTGTCTTTTAAAAAAAAATGTAGCCATTTTACTGGGTGTGTTTACTGCAATTTCATTGTGGTTGTGATTTGAATCATCTAAATGACTAGGAATGTTGAGGATCATTTCATGTACTTATTGGCCATTTTTATGTAGTCTTCAGAGAAATAACTATTCAAATCACTTAACCATTTTTTAAGTGGGTTATTGTCTTTTTATCATCAAGTTGTAAGAGTTGTTTATGTGTTCTGGTTAATTTCCAGAGTTCTCAAAAAGTTGATTTAGAATATTTGTGAGTGTTCTCATGGCTTTTATGAAGGAAACTATTTTCATAGGCCCTAGCTCCACCATTCCCAAAGGCCTTCCCTAATTAGATACTTTTTGAAAAATAAATTTATTTATTTATTATTTCTGGCTGTGTTGGGTCTTTGTTGCTGCATGTGGTTTTTGTCTAGTTGTGGCGAGCAGGGGCTACTCTTGGTTGTGGTGCGCAGGCTTCTCATTGCAGTCGCTTCTCTTGTGGCAGAGCATGGGCTCTAGGCGTGCAGGCTTCCGTAGTTGTGGCTTGCTGGCTCTAGAGTGCAGGCTCAGTAGTTGTGGCTCATGGACTTAGTTGCTCTGTGGCATGTGGGATCTTCCCAGACCAGGGCTTGAACCCGTGTCCCCTGCATTGGCAGGCAGATTCTTAACCACTGTGTCACTAGGGAAGTCCCACTAATTATATACTTTTAATAACCAATCACTGGAAGATAATTTGCAAGCTATATAACTGCCCAAGGATTCATAACTAGAATACTAACAAACGGATAAAACTGTATGGTAACTTTTTAAAAACCCAATAGAAAATAGATAAAAGTCATGAACAGACATTTCACAAAACAAGATATAATAATGGAAAATTAAAACATGAAAAAAATGTTCAATATCATTAGCCACTAAGGAAAAAGCAATTAAAACCATAATGATATGCACATATCAGAATGGCTAAAATAAAATAGAATATTGACAACGGCAAATGCTGGTGAAGATGCAGAGAGTTTGGATCACTATATGTTTATGGTGGAACCTATAGTAATACAGCCATGTGGAAAGGAGTGTGTCAGTTTCTTTTAAAACTAATTATCATATGACCCAGCAATTACACTCGTGCATTTATCCCAGAGAAACAAAAACCAATGTCCACACAAAATCCTGTATGTGAATGTTCATAGCAACTTTATTTGTAATAGCTGAAAACTGGAAGCAACACAAATGTTGTTCAGCAGGTGGATAACTAAACCAACTGTGGCACATCCATACCCAGAAATACTATGCAACAATAAAAAGGAATGCATGTAACAACGTGGATGAATCTCAAGGGAATTTGGCTCAGTGGGAAAAACCAATCTCAGAGTGTTACATTATGTATGATGTCATTTATGTAACATTTTTGAAATAACCAAATTATAGAAGTGGGGAACAGATTAGTGGTTGCCAGCTTTTATGGATGGGGAGGATGACAGGGAAATGGATGTGACTATAAAAGAACAATACATGGGATCTTAGTGGTGATGAGACAGCTCCATATTGTGATCATGGTGGTAGTTACACGAATCCATACATGTGATAAAATTACACGGACCTTCACACACACGAGTGCATTGTAAAACTGATGACATCTGAATAAGCTCTGTAGATTGTACCAATGTCAGTTTCCTTGTTTTGCTATTGTAGGATAGTTCCCATTGGGGAAGTAGGTAAAGAGCACACAAAGTTCTCTGTACTCTCTGCATCTTCCATGAATCTATAATTATTTCAAGACAAAAATCTAGAGAAATCAACCAGAGAAGACCTGTGCTTAGTCCTACAGTTGTAATGTTGCCCTCTACATTCTGATAGCTTCCCTAAAGTGGAGAGAAGAGGTGAGAAGGAGTCAGAGCTAGTAATCAGGAAATTGAAAGGAACCACAATAGATCCATTTGAGTGAATAGCATGGCAGAAAGAAAGGTTCAGAAACTCCACCTTCTGTTATCAGAGAGTAAAGTACAAGGATAATGGAATAATGGGGGAGAGTTGGGAGAGTCTAAGTTTGCTTATTTATGTGTCTTTGTTGTTAAAATTTTACCCTGTAAATGTTTTAATAGTGGATTTCAAAATGACAGTCTCTCAACCTGAATATCAATGTACATAAACCATTCGTTGCATTTCACATTATTTCCATAGAAATGATTCCCCAAAGCAGAACTGATGAACCTAGAGGTACATTGAGGTTTCCTGAAACGCACTGAAGAGTTGCTTTTCAGAAAAGTTGTAACAGCATATGCCATATACCAACGGTCTGTGAGGTGCCAATCTCCAAATATTCAGTACCAAGTACTATGATTTATCCATTTTATTTGTGCTCTTTTGTCAAGGAAAGAGGGGTGCTGGAGGCTGTCTCTCTGCAGGTAGTTGTGACCAGGGTGACTCCTCTGAGGGTGACTTCTGGGAAAGATGTTTTTTCTGGATGAAAAATAACAGGCTCGGTTGGCACAAGTCTTTTCCCTTTGCCCTTCCACTTCTTCCAGCCGAGGACAGGAAGCTGCAGGCTAGGAAGAGCAGGCAAAAGGAAAGTGGCCTGGGGTCCTGGGTCCCTCTGCGTACCTCATGGGAAAAATACCGCAGATTATGAAGTGTCTGATGCTGGGGTTCTGACACTCAGGCAGGTGCCATCCTATCCACTTCCAGTGAAGGGACAAAGGGACAGTCAGGCTGTTTCTGTAAATCCTCTATACCTGTATTTTACCAACACCTCCTCCCCAGGCCAGGTCTTGGTGCTTCTTTTTCCAATTTGTATGAAGTCTTTATTATTATAGATAGTAACTCTATCATATTTGATGTGGTTGTAATATGTCTTTTAATTTTAGTTATGATGACTTGCTGATTAAGCTGGTGATCTTCAGATGTCTGCAACAAAAGCTACAGTTGGTCTTCACAATTAATAATAGGGACAAATTCCTGTTTCCCAATAACCTGTCACTTAGTTGTTTTATCCTCCACTGTTTCCTTCTCAGAATCCGTTATCCACCGGGGACTGCAAATCTGTGACTTTCCAATGATCTAATTCTTTCCACGTTTATTAGCTGCCATTCTTCTGTGAAAAAGAGCTTTCCCTTTTTTTCTTCTCTCTTCTTTTGGGAGGAGAGAAATCACTGTGTCCTAGTAGATTTTTATTTACTCAGTGTGATATAATCAATTACAGTTGTGATTCTATTTGATCCTCAAATTAACCCAATGTTGGCCATTGAGAGCTTTTATGTTATTTTAAACACAAGAATTCAATTTCTTGTGTAGATTCCATATACAAGTGATATCATATTTGTCTTTCGCTGTCTGACTTACTTCATCTAGGTCTATCCAGAATATATTTATTCTTAAACATGAACAGAATGAGTTTCCTATTCATAGATTTGGAAGGAAAACATATGTTTAAGCAAGTTTTTAAGTGGCTATTTTCTGAGTTTTTTGATTTCTGGGGGGTATATTTCTCTCACTTCTATAAACAGTTTTTGGACTGTGACTATTATTTTTGTGTAATAACTTTTGCCCCAAGACTCTTGAGATATTATTTTGTGATTCTATACTTTTGGAGATCGTGGATAAGTTTGAGGATAGCCTCAATTTATATTCTTTCTAGGTAATCTTTTTTTAAGGTTTGATTGCTTGGATACTTTTAGGATTTAAAAAATAGAATTAGAGCGTTTTGCCAAGATATCCAGGAATATAGGTCTTTCTTGCTATTGTTTTTATTGGACTTTACTGGAAACATGTTGAAATCTTCTGATTTGCATTGGAAGAACTCAGCACAGGACAATGTTCGTCTGTATATTTTTGTGACTTGGCTCTTCTCCTTTGTCATTCATCTCAGGACTTTTGTTATAGGCTGCTCTTTGTCAACGGATATCCCCTCTCTCCTTTTTCTTTACTCATAGAACTCTGTTTTAATTTTGGAATGGTCTCAGTTTAAAAGCTCTATTTCCCAGTCTTCCATGCAGGTAACAGTAGTTATATGACATAACTGAGTCCAGTGAGATATATTTGGAAGTCATTGGGTGGGGGCCTCTGGGGAAGCTCTTTAAGGGAAGCCGACTCATTTGGTATGCTGCATTTGCTCTTCCTTTTCCTCCATATTCAATCTGGAATGTGGTTATGGTGGCTGGAGTGCCAGCAGCCATCTTGCAAGCTGGGGAAGAGAGCCACACACTGAAGATGGTGTAACATTAAAGATGGAGAACAGTATGGAGGTTCCTTAAAAAACTAAACACAGAACTACCATATGACCCAGCAATCCCACTACTAGGCATATACCCTGAGAAAACCATAATTCAAAAAGAGACATGTACCAAAACGTTCATTGCAGCTCTATTCACAATAGGCCGGAGCTGGAAACAACCTAAGTGTCCATCATCGGATGAATGGATAAAGAAGATGTGGCACATATATACAATGGAATATTACTCAGCCATACAAAGAAACGGAACGGAGCTGTTTGTAATGAGGTGGATAGACCTAGAGTCTGTCCTACAGAGTGAAGTAAGTCAGAAAGAGAAAGACAAATACCGTATGCTAACACGTATATATGGAATTTAAGGGAAAAAATGTCATGAAGAACCTAGGGGTAAAACAGGAATAAAGACACAGATCTACTTGAGAAGGGACTTGAGGATATGGGGAGGAGGAAGGGTAAGCTGTGACAAAGCGAGAGAGAGGCATGGACATACATACACTACCAAACGTAAGGTAGATAGCTAGTGGGAAGCAGCCGCATAGCACAGGGAGATCAGCTGGGTGCTTTGTGACCTCCTGGAGAGGTGGGATAGGGAGAGTGGGAGGGAGGGAGACGCTAGAGGGAAGGGATATGGGAACAGATGTATATGTATAACTGACTCACTTTGTTGTAAAGCAGGAACTAATAAAAAATATAAAAATAAAATTAATTAAAAATAAATAAATAAATAAGAAGTTAATTATGGAAATTAAGGTGCCTAGAGGACAGGGCTGGGACCAAGATGTAATTCTCCATAAAGGAATAATCACTAACTGTTTTAGATGGGCAAGAGCGAATTGTGTTCTTGAAATTAATGGGTAAAATTGGCACACAAAGGCCTCTGTTCCACCATCATCCTATGAAGGGAGCCCGAGAGCAATCATCCCAGGAGGGAAAGATAAACAGAGTGGAATCCCTGGTACGGAGTGCCCTTACCCGGCGGGGTGGGGCCTAGTGGGTGTGGCTTAGCGTGGCGTCGTCCTCTCGAGAGACCGTTAGAGCAAACGTCATAGTACCCAGCATCACTCTGGGCTGAGCTCGTGCCCGCGGCAAGGGCGCCTGGAGAGGCAGCTTGGCCACTGCACCACTGAGGTATAGGCCATGGGAGCACGAAGCAGTCGGATGCCATGGCACTGGTGGGGGCGTGCCCCAGAGGAGCCAGGTGCCAGTGCGGGGATGGAGGAGGCCGAGGAGGCAGTAGCGGCAGAGAGAGAGGAAGGGAAGGAGAGTGAAAAGGCCAGACCCGCCGCCCGTCAGAGGAGCCGCAAGCGGAAGACAGGCCCAGGGGGGCCGCTCACAAAAGAGCCCCGCCGGAAACGTGCTAAAGATCATTCAGGGTCCATTTATGAGGCCCTCTTCCTGAGAGGAGAAGGGAGCGACGTGCGGATCTGCGCACTGGGGGAGGAGTGGAACTTGCATAGGGTCTACTTGTGCCAGTCAGGGTTCTTTGCTAGCATGTTCAGTGGCGCTTGGCGGGAGACAAACATGGACACTATAGAGTTGCAGATGCCTGACGAGAACATTGATGGCGAGGCACTGCACGAGGCTTTCGGTTCCCTGTACCGAGGCTCCATTCTCATCCCACCCGGTCGAGTCGTCGCCATCCTGGCCACAGCCAGCATGCTGCAGCTGGACCAGGCGATTCAGCGGTGCGGGGAGGTCATGAAGGAGACGGTCAGTGCCCAGACCGTGTGCAGCTACTACTACTCTGCTGAAAGCTACGGACTCCCGACCATCAGGACCGTGTGTCTTCAGTGGCTGCTGGACAACATGACGACCCTGTGTAGTGAGGGGCTATTGCGAGAAGTCCGCCTGGATCTGATGAAAGAGGTCGTTGCCTCTTCACGGCTCTTTGTGATGGGGGTGGAGATGAACGTGTACATCGTGCTGAAAATGTGGATGTTCTTGCAGCTGCAGCCGACATGGAGGGGCCCGCGCAGTGCCCTATTGCCTGACACCAACTCATGGTTTGCCAGGTCCAGGAGGGATTCGGAGGGCACCCCTTTCCTGGAGACCGAGCAGGGCAGAGCCTTCGTGCCAGTGTTCCAGCAGCTGCGGCTTGCCTACATAATGTGCGACCCGATGTCAGCACACGTCATCCACCAGGATGCGCTGATCCCTCCCTCTTGGTTGTGTCCCTTGTACAGTGAGCATTGCCTTGGCCCCCTCCGGGCTGAGCAGACCAGAACTGTCCGGCCCATGGGCGTCTACGTGTCCGACCCCCAGGGGAGAAGCATGCGGTGCGGGAGCCAGCTCCACAGGGACGAGCTGTGCAGCTGGCGGTGGGAAGGCTTCAACTTCTTCTGGGACCTGGTGCTGCGCTACGCCAACCAGCGCATCATTTGCCGGTGCAGCGCACGGAAAAAGTACAGCAGCTTCGGGGTCAGTCTCCTCGGGAGGAGAAAGGTCGCGTTCCGCCTGCGCCTGTTCTCCTTGGACAGGGATGGGAGAGCCGTTTTCAGGAAGGACACAGAATACCAGATGCTTTCCCTGAGACAGAATCGAGAGCTAGAGGTAATGAACCTGGAAAACCAAGACGTGGTTTTCCCCATATATGTGGCCTGTAACTTCCTGTACCTCCACCGAGGGGAGAGTTTGCCAGGGCGTTTGCCCCTGTAAAGCAGCTCAGAGAACTGAGCAGCTCTTTCCTGGGGTCAGGGACGACCAGCTTGGTCCAGATGCCAGCTCCTTCTGTGGGACCAACCAGGCTTGCCCATCTCTGGTAACCAATTCTGTCAGAGGCTTTGTTGAACTGTAGCTCATAATACTTGAGACTGTTTACATGAGCATATGAAGAGGACAAATTTTGAAGCCCCCCAAACTCCTCGAGAATTCATTTGGGCTGTTAACATGGCAACCTGTCCTGCTGGTTTAGGATCCATCGACACCACCCCCCGCCCTGCCCATCATTTCTGTGAAGACAAAGAGCTATTGACTTTAAAGAGAAACTCTGAGCCTACCTACTCTACTACTCTTAGTGAAACTCTCTTAATATATGTGTTTCCTTTAGTTTGATTAAGTGAATGTTAAAGTAAAATAAAAAATAACTGTACAATTGAGTGGTTTTTATTATATTCACAAAGTTGTACAAACACCACCACTAATTCCAGAATATTTCATCACCTCAGAAGGAAACCTCATACCCATTAAAGGTCACTCCTCAATCTTCCTTTCCCCCAGCTCATGGTAACTACTAATCTACTTTCTGTCTCTATCAATTTGCCTACTCTGGACATTTCATATAAATGGACTCATACAAATATGTGTCCTTTTTTGTCTGCCTTCTTTCTCTTAGCATAACTTTTCAAGGTTCATTCATGTTGTAGATATGTCTGTGCTTTGTTCCTTGTATGGCTAATAATATTCCACTGTAGAGATACACCACATTTTGTTTATCCAGTCATCAGTTGGTGGACATTTGTGTTGTTTTCACTTTTTAGTTATTGTGAATAATGCTGCTGTGAATATTCATGTACAAGTTTTTGTAAGCTACTATATGTAAACTAGATAACCAACAAGGACCTACTGTATAGCACAGGGAACTATATTCAATATAGTTGAATATAGTTGTAATAACCTATAATGGAAAAGAATCTGAAAAAGTTTTATACATATATAACTGTAAACGTTATATATATATATATATATATATATATATAAAACTAAATCACTCTACTGTACACCTGAAACATTATAAATCAACTATACTTCAAAAAAAAGTTTTTGTGTATATACCTAGGAATGGAATTGCTGTGTTATATGGTAACTTTATGTTTAGGCTTCTGAGGAATTGCCAGACTTTTTTCCCAAGTGGCTGCACCATTTTACATTCCCACCACTGGTGTATGAAGATTCCAGTTTCATCACATCCTCACTAATATGTGTTACTGTCTTTTAAAAAAAAATGTAGCCATTTTACTGGGTGTGTTTACTGCAATTTCATTGTGGTTGTGATTTGAATCATCTAAATGACTAGGAATGTTGAGGATCATTTCATGTACTTATTGGCCATTTTTATGTAGTCTTCAGAGAAATAACTATTCAAATCACTTAACCATTTTTTAAGTGGGTTATTGTCTTTTTATCATCAAGTTGTAAGAGTTGTTTATGTGTTCTGGTTAATTTCCAGAGTTCTCAAAAAGTTGATTTACAATATTTGTGAGTGTTCTCATGGCTTTTATGAAGGAAAATATTTTCATAGGCCCTAGCTCCACCATTCCCAAAGGCCTTCCCTAATTAGATACTTTTTGAAAAATAAATTTATTTATTTATTATTTCTGGCTGTGTTGGGTCTTTGTTGCTGCATGTGGTTTTTGTCTAGTTGTGGCGAGCAGGGGCTACTCTTGGTTGTGGTGCGCAGGCTTCTCATTGCAGTCGCTTCTCTTGTGGCAGAGCATGGGCTCTAGGCGTGCAGGCTTCCGTAGTTGTGGCTTGCTGGCTCTAGAGTGCAGGCTCAGTAGTTGTGGCTCATGGACTTAGTTGCTCTGTGGCATGTGGGATCTTCCCAGACCAGGGCTTGAACCCGTGTCCCCTGCATTGGCAGGCAGATTCTTAACCACTGTGTCACTAGGGAAGTCCCACTAATTATATACTTTTAATAACCAATCACTGGAAGATAATTTGCAAGCTATATAACTGCCCAAGGATTCATAACTAGAATACTAACAAACGGATAAAACTGTATGGTAACTTTTTAAAAACCCAATAGAAAATAGATAAAAGTCATGAACAGACATTTCACAAAACAAGATATAATAATGGAAAATTAAAACATGAAAAAAATGTTCAATATCATTAGCCACTAAGGAAAAAGCAATTAAAACCATAATGATATGCACATATCAGAATGGCTAAAATAAAATAGAATATTGACAACGGCAAATGCTGGTGAAGATGCAGAGAGTTTGGATCACTATATGTTTATGGTGGAACCTATAGTAATACAGCCATGTGGAAAGGAGTGTGTCAGTTTCTTTTAAAACTAATTATCATATGACCCAGCAATTACACTCGTGCATTTATCCCAGAGAAACAAAAACCAATGTCCACACAAAATCCTGTATGTGAATGTTCATAGCAACTTTATTTGTAATAGCTGAAAACTGGAAGCAACACAAATGTTGTTCAGCAGGTGGATAACTAAACCAACTGTGGCACATCCATACCCAGAAATACTATGCAACAATAAAAAGGAATGCATGTAACAACGTGGATGAATCTCAAGGGAATTTGGCTCAGTGGGAAAAACCAATCTCAGAGTGTTACATTATGTATGATGTCATTTATGTAACATTTTTGAAATAACAAAATTATAGAAGTGGGGAACAGATTAGTGGTTGCCAGCTTTTATGGATGGGGAGGATGACAGGGAAATGGATGTGACTATAAAAGAACAATACATGGGATCTTAGTGGTGATGAGACAGCTCCATATTGTGATCATGGTGGTAGTTACACGAATCCATACATGTGATAAAATTACACGGACCTTCACACACACGAGTGCATTGTAAAACTGATGACATCTGAATAAGCTCTGTAGATTGTACCAATGTCAGTTTCCTTGTTTTGCTATTGTAGGATAGTTCCCATTGGGGAAGTAGGTAAAGAGCACACAAAGTTCTCTGTACTCTCTGCATCTTCCATGAATCTATAATTATTTCAAGACAAAAATCTAAAGAAATCAACCAGAGAAGACCTGTGCTTAGTCCTACAGTTGTAATGTTGCCCTCTACATTCTGATAGCTTCCCTAAAGTGGAGAGAAGAGGTGAGAAGGAGTCAGAGCTAGTAATCAGGAAATTGAAAGGAACCACAATAGATCCATTTGAGTGAATAGCATGGCAGAAAGAAAGGTTCAGAAACTCCACCTTCTGTTATCAGAGAGTAAAGTACAAGGATAATGGAATAATGGGGGAGAGCTGGGAGAGTCTAAGTTTGCTTATTTATGTGTCTTTGTTGTTAAAATTTTACCCTGTAAATGTTTTAATAGTGGATTTCAAAATGACAGTCTCTCAACCTGAATATCAATGTACATAAACCATTCGTTGCATTTCACATTATTTCCATAGAAATGATTCCCCAAAGCAGAACTGATGAACCTAGAGGTACATTGAGGTTTCCTGAAACGCACTGAAGAGTTGCTTTTCAGAAAAGTTGTAACAGCATATGCCATATACCAACGGTCTGTGAGGTGCCAATCTCCAAATATTCAGTACCAAGTACTATGATTTATCCATTTTATTTGTGCTCTTTTGTCAAGGAAAGAGGGGTGCTGGAGGCTGTCTCTCTGCAGGTAGTTGTGACCAGGTGACTCCTCTGAGGGTGACTTCTGGGAAAGATGTTTTTTCTGGATGAAAAATAACAGGCTCGGTTGGCACAAGTCTTTTCCCTTTGCCCTTCCACTTCTTCCAGCCGAGGACAGGAAGCTGCAGGCTAGGAAGAGCAGGCAAAAGGAAAGTGGCCTGGGGTCCTGGGTCCCTCTGCGTACCTCATGGGAAAAATACCGCAGATTATGAAGTGTCTGATGCTGGGGTTCTGACACTCAGGCAGGTGCCATCCTATCCACTTCCAGTGAAGGGACAAAGGGACAGTCAGGCTGTTTCTGTAAATCCTCTATACCTGTATTTTACCAACACCTCCTCCCCAGGCCAGGTCTTGGTGCTTCTTTTTCCAATTTGTATGAAGTCTTTATTATTATAGATAGTAACTCTATCATATTTGATGTGGTTGTAATATGTCTTTTAATTTTAGTTATGATGACTTGCTGATTAAGCTGGTGATCTTCAGATGTCTGCAACAAAAGCTACAGTTGGTCTTCACAATTAATAATAGGGACAAATTCCTGTTTCCCAATAACCTGTCACTTAGTTGTTTTATCCTCCACTGTTTCCTTCTCAGAATCCGTTATCCACCGGAGACTGCAAATCTGTGACTTTCCAATGATCTAATTCTTTCCACGTTTATTAGCTGCCATTCTTCTGTGAAAAAGAGCTTTCCCTTTTTTTCTTCTCTCTTCTTTTGGGAGGAGAGAAATCACTGTGTCCTAGTAGATTTTTATTTACTCAGTGTGATATAATCAATTACAGTTGTGATTCTATTTGATCCTCAAATTAACCCAATGTTGGCCATTGAGAGCTTTTATGTTATTTTAAACACAAGAATTCAATTTCTTGTGTAGATTCCATATACAAGTGATATCATATTTGTCTTTCGCTGTCTGACTTACTTCATCTAGGTCTATCCAGAATATATTTATTCTTAAACATGAACAGAATGAGTTTCCTATTCATAGATTTGGAAGGAAAACATATGTTTAAGCAAGTTTTTAAGTGGCTATTTTCTGAGTTTTTTGATTTCTGGGGGGTATATTTCTCTCACTTCTATAAATAGTTTTTGGACTGTGACTATTATTTTTGTGTAATAACTTTTGCCCCAAGACTCTTGAGATATTATTTTGTGATTCTATACTTTTGGAGATCGTGGATAAGTTTGAGGATAGCCTCAATTTATATTCTTTCTAGGTAATCTTTTTTTAAGGTTTGATTGCTTGGATACTTTTAGGATTTAAAAAATAGAATTAGAGCGTTTTGCCAAGATATCCAGGAATATAGGTCTTTCTTGCTATTGTTTTTATTGGACTTTACTGGAAACATGTTGAAATCTTCTGATTTGCATTGGAAGAACTCAGCACAGGACAATGTTCGTCTGTATATTTTTGTGACTTGGCTCTTCTCCTTTGTCATTCATCTCAGGACTTTTGTTATAGGCTGCTCTTTGTCAACGGATATCCCCTCTCTCCTTTTTCTTTACTCATAGAACTCTGTTTTAATTTTGGAATGGTCTCAGTTTAAAAGCTCTATTTCCCAGTCTTCCATGCAGGTAACAGTAGTTATATGACATAACTGAGTCCAGTGAGATATATTTGGAAGTCATTGGGTGGGGGCCTCTGGGGAAGCTCTTTAAGGGAAGCCGACTCATTTGGTATGCTGCATTTGCTCTTCCTTTTCCTCCATATTCAATCTGGAATGTGGTTATGGTGGCTGGAGTGCCAGCAGCCATCTTGCAAGCTGGGGAAGAGAGCCACACACTGAAGATGGTATAGCAAGTGCTAAAAAAATTCTGGGTCCCTGGTAAGGTAGCTGCCCTACGAGCCCAGATCTGTCATTTCTGGACTTCCTGCTACAGGGGGGAAAAATAAACTTGTCTCTTGGCTAAGCCACCATTAGTGACTTGTTTTGTTCAATGTCTTTGAACAAAATCCTTCTCTGATAAACAAATACCTCTTTCATAAAGGTAAACTGTCTACAATTATCATATTTTCATGCATTGCTTTTTCTTTTGACTGTATCGTTTGTATTCTTAGAGAGCTTTTTGTTTCTTTTTTCCTCTCTAATTTGAATTTTCACTCCGAAGCAGACTTTATTTCTATTTTTGACTTTTAATTTTTCTTGCTATATTTTTGTTGTTATTTCAACTTGCATTTCATTCATTTTCTTCTTATCTCCGAATTTAAGTTTCCTCTGAAATTAAGTTTCTTAAGTTCTTTTCCACCTCATCTTTCATCTGGTCTCACATGGCCTTTCATGAAGTTTTGACATTTATTCAGAATGCAAAATACACTTTAGACTTTCCTATTATTTGCTTTAGCTCAAAGTATGCTTTTCCCTGAATGTTTAGAGTCGTGCTCCCCTTATCTACCTGTTACACATTTTTGTTTCAGTTTATTCACCTTTGGACAGTAGAACCATCCAGGCTGATGTTTACCAGATAACTAGCAGCCCATGTTCCTGTCTGTTCTTCTCACTTCTATGTGAGTTCTGCCAGAATCAGAGGAGTCCCAATGTTAACTAGGGGTGTGCTGAGATACATAGCTCCAGCCAGATTTTAGTGCCTCCTTGGCGTTTCTCTACTGGAGCTTATCTCGTGGGACTTACTTTGAATAAGTAGCTTCCCAGCATTGCTGTATGTGGTTCTTTGATCACTGGCATTGGGTTTGTCCCCAGATAACAATTCCAGGGATGTACTTGCAAGGCTTTTCCTCTCCCTTCCCAAGGGAGGACAATTCCCATCCCAGGGTAGAGCCTTGGTGATGCTACTCCTATAACCAGACGAGACCGGTACTGAACCCAAGTTCAGCTGCTTACTGCTCAAAAGGCCAGTACTTGAGAGCCAACAGTTGGTGGGAAAATTTGCTTTATTCAGGAGGCCGGCAACCTGGGAAGATGGTGGACTAATATCTTAAGACCACCTCCAAGTTGCTGGCTAGGAAATTTTAAAGGCAGTATGAGGGAGAGGCTGAGGGTGCATGATCAGCTCGTGCACAATTCTTAGATTGGTTGGCATCAAGGAGAAGTTTCAAGCATTTTCTGGTTTCAACCGGTGTGGGGCCTACATGCTTGAGGTCAGCAGTTTTCAACCAGTGGGGGTCTGCTTCCTATAAAAACAACTTGGGAATGTGTGTCAGACCTTTATCTATATTGTTCAGGGAACTGGGAGTTCAGTGACTCTGCTCTGTGGCTGGTTTATAGTCTAAATTGTTACCAGTTTCCCCGCCCAGCAAGGGTTCTGTGTTTCTACATCTTCACATTTCCTTATCATTAACTCTTGAGCCAGACTTTTGAGACTCAGGGGAGGCCTGGGAGACTAAAGCTTTTCTATAAACAAGAGGCAGGCAGAGGACATTGGGTGGGGTGGGGTGGAGGTCTGACCTGGGAAGGCCGCAGAAAGTCCTACTTGGTTATGCTTCTTTGTTGAGGAACTGCCGTTTCCTCCCTTTGACCTGTGATATCAGGTTCAGCCACTCTCCGTGGTTGAATTCCACTCATCCACCCAGTGTTACTTCCCACTGCTCACCAAAATGGATACTCAGCTCAGTATATCTTCCTCACGTCCATTCTATACTCAACCTCAACTCATAGATTATATTTATGATGTTTTTACCTGCTTGGAATGCTTCCTGCAAGAAAGTTAGATCTTTCACCAAGTTAGATCTTATATGCCTGATGATGCTCCCTCAGCTGGGTTGAAGTATAGGGAGGGAGGTGACCTCATCTCCCAAAAGACGTAAAGAGAGAGCACTCAGGGAAGAGAGCCAGTAAAAACAGATGACCTGAGGAAGCAATTCCTCCAGTGCTGGAGGAGCCAGGCACATTTTCTGGTGGGGTGTGGCTCTTGTTTCATCTCTGACATTGGGTGGTACGCTACAGGTGGAACCTCCCTCTGCCTCCCCCATTTTCTTCAAAGGTACCCCCTGAGCAGATCACAGTTTTGTAATCCAGCTTATCCACACTGCAGGTAAGAGATATTTCTTCCAGGGAGCTAAAAATATTGGTCAGTATCCTCAATACCCAGGGCTATACTTTCAGGACCATTACCCTCAATGGAAGTCCACACTCACCTCTGTTTTGGTGGTGGCCAAATCCAGCCCAGGATTTTGCTGACCTAAGCCTGATTCCACTGAGATTTCAAGGCATTTCATCTGAGAAATCCTCTTATTGTTTCAAGTTTAATACGTCTAAAGCCCAATTTATGACCTCCTTATTATGACATTGTAATTCTCCCAGCCCTTAAAACTTGACCCGTGACCAAGTTAACATGTTGGAGTTAAGCATCAGACACAAGAAGTATCACTCTCTAAATGCCATTGAGATTGTTCTAGAATTTCACTTTCCATCTTTTCCATTCTCATTGCTGCCATTCTCATTGCTTTTCCATTCTCATTCCATTCTCATTGTGCAGGATTTAATTACTTCATGTATGAATCACCGAAGGAGAATTTCTGCTCATCTCCTTCCTAATGTCCCTTCTCCCCTCCTTCTCAAGAGGCAGATCAATTTCAGGTTGATCTTTTAGGCAGAGCTTCAGTGATTCTATTACTTTACTGCCATTTCCTCCCTTTGACCTGCAGTATCTGGTTCAGAGACCTTTCGTAGTTGAATTCCACTCATCCACTCAGTGCTACTTCCCACTACTCTGTAAAATGAATACTAAAAAATAAAATATAATAAAATAAAATGATACTCATCTCATTAGTCTATTCCACACGTCCATACTATACTAATCATCAGATCTTAGATTTTACTTACGACTTTTTTCTAGTGGAATGTTTCCTGCATTTTTATCACCAGATTAGATCTTACCCCTGCTCAAAGACCCAGCTCAAATACAGCTGTCAGTTTGGACTGACCACTACTTTTTTTTTTTTTTAATGATTCTGGTCATTATAAACTAAATAAGAGAGATGTACAGATCTGGAAATTATTTCAGTGGATTTGTATGTGACTTTTTTTTAACATCTTTATTGTATAATTCCTTTACAATGGTGTGTTAGTTTCTGCTGTATAACAATGAATCAGCTATATGTATACATATATCCCCATATCTCCTCCTTCTTGTGTCTCCCTCCCATCCTCCCTATCCCACCCCTCTAGGTGGTCACACAGCACCGAGCTGATCTCTCTGTGTTATGCGGTTGCTTCCCACTAGCTATCTATTTTACATTTGGTAGTGTCTATATGTCCATGCCACTCTCTCACTTCATCCCAGCTTACCCTTGTATGTGACTTCTTTCACATCATGCTTACTTAAGTATCTTATTTGTGCTATTCCTAAAAAGAATGTGCAATAAGTAGGCCTTATCCCCCCCTAGCTATAAGTCAGAATAATAACCATCGCACTTTGAGAGGTAATGTAAGAAGATGTTAGTCTCTGCAGCTGAAATTGTGCTGCTCAGGTTGGCATAACCCAGTTGCACAGGGACTATTAGGATGTGGGGTGAAATCATTTTATGCTTTATACTTTTTCAGCACACGTGTTCAATGGTTGAATCTGTGCTGAAGATTAAATGTCTCTTTATTAAAAACACAAGTTTCTGGGGGTTTTCATTTCTGTTTGTTTGTGGGTTTTTTGTTATTGTTTTGTTTTCTTTGTTTTGTTTGTTTGTTTTGTGTTCCTAAAGCACAGATTGCTCTATCACTGCTAGTAAATTAATCACAAATGGCCAAGTGGCTTTTCTTCTGGAAAGCAGGACTTTAGGGTCGCTTTGGTGGAGTTCATTTATCATGTCCTTTTCCCCACATTTCTGGTTCCTGAATTGCTGTTACAAAAGGCCTAACTTTTCTGTCTGCATATGTACCTGCCTGCAGAATATATTTACCAGCCACACAGAAGCATCATCTTCCTGATTTATGTCTATAACATTTGCTTTTAAATAAATTGGAGAATTCGGACAGTGGTCTGTGCTTTAGTAAAAGACCGTCCTCTCTCTTAGACCAAGTCACCCACTGTTAGGACAGCATTTTCCAAAACGCTTCCCATAAAACTGCTTTAGGATAAAAATAGAGCTTATTCATTGTGAAAAGACTGAGGGGGGGTAGGATTTCTGAGGTCGATAAAAGGCGGTGTGAACAAAAGGAAACAGGTTTCTGTGCTGCAGGACTTCTCAGTGCTTTTGGCAGACTGGTGCAGGTACTGTTGGGGAACTGTGCATCTGGGAGGGGTCCAGTGAGGTGACCACAGAGGGTACTAGAGTGGCATTCCAGAAGTACCTGGCATGAGGCTTTTTTCCTTAAAAGAATATCTTTCAGAGATAGTGTTTAATGGAAAACACCGGGTCAAACCTCAACCTGGGCTGTTACAAATCCTGTCATCAAGGGAGAATTAGAGATTTGCTAGAGTTTAGCCTCTAGTTTGGCTCAGAAATGCTCAGAAGACCCTCTTCATAGCATACGTGTGTTGAAGATTGCATGTTAGTCCTGTGGGCAGACCATGCTGGGGGAACCCATTTCCTGTGTAGACACTCCTGTTTTGCTATGTTATTACTGTCACATTTTCTTTTTCATAACACTCGGTATTTCAGCTTAGAGGAGGGACCTCACAATAGTGAAATGCAGACCTCTTTGGAGGAAGATTTTATTCAGCTGGTGCTGTGAGCTTGGAGGAGGGACCCCATGGGCCCCAAGGGGACTTCTGAGAAATGAGCGCTAATTGGTTACTGATGGTTCACTGAGGGAGGAAAGGTCAGGCTGACTCTTCCTGTGTTAGAAAAAAACCACAAACTGGATTCTGCTGCTGCAAAGGTGAAGCACTGACGCTGCAGGTGGAAACAGTTGCTGGGCTAACGTGGACCGGCACAGGAAGCAGAGAGGGCGGAGCTAGTCCCTTCTTCTTTCAGCCTCCCTCTTCCCCTCTGGCATCTCCTATTGGCAGTGCCTGCACAGGTGCCAGGTGGCAAAGCAGAGATGGGGTGAGCAGTCTCCGCTCCAGCATCACAGAGTTTAGAAGGGTGGGAATGGAGTCGAAAGACAGCTCAAGACCTGGCAGATCACCCCGGTGAGTTCTCAAACTTTTGCTCATTGCCAACGGGACAGGTGAAAACTCAGAGCTTGTTGTACCTTTGATTAGCATTTTTTCTCATTGGGGCCAAGGTTGAATACCTCCTCATTTTTAGAATTGTTTGATTTTCCTTTCTATGAACTATCTTTTGATATGCTTTGTTCATGCTTCTTTTTCTTTGGTCGTCGTTTTTGTTTCTTAGACATGAAAGGAATTAGGGTTTTGAATTTAATATGAGTTGGAAATACTTTTCCAGGTTTGTTATTTATCTTTTGATATAGGGTGGCTGTTCCACATGTGCATTTTTATTTTTACAGAGTTGAGTTTTATCAGTATTTTCTTTTGTGACTTTGAGGTTTTTCTTCACCTGTAGAAAGACCTTTCCAACTTTAAGATTATAAAAGTGTTCTTCCATTTTTTCCCCTAGTGCTTTTATGGTTTTGGTTGTAAAATTTAAATATTTGATCAATTTGGAATTTTTCCTATTGTATAATGTGAGATATTAATCCAAATGTGTTTCCTTCTTCCTGATTTACCATCCAGATGTCCCAACATCATTCATTGAATAATCCATATTTTCTCCACCAATTTGAAAATTCACCTTTATTATGGTTTAAAAAAATTGGGGGGGTCTATTTCTGGACTTTAATCTGTTTTTCAGCTATGGCTACTCATGTATTAGCACCACACTCTTAATTAGTCTAGCTTCATAATATGGTTAAGTATCTCCTACAGCAGTTTTTTCCTCATTATTTTCCCCTTTTAGAATCTTGTTTGTTCTTGATTTTTCTTTCTTCTATAGGAGAATTTGAATCAGTTTCTCTAATTTTAAATCCTATGGGTAGTTTCATTGGGATCACATAAAAATATAGATTAAGAAAGTGCTGAAATTGTTATCATGTTTATCATGTTGAAATTGTTATCATGTTAAGAACATGGTATACCTTTCAATATCTTTTTATTCTTTTGCATATTTCTTCAGTATATCTCAAGGTGCGTGCACTGCCTTTTTTCTCCTCATTTTCAGTCGTGTGCATCCTAACTTGGTGTCTTCGCACACCCCAGTCTTACCTCCAGTGCATATGGTGGCCACACTTCATATATTGTGCTCAAAGTTATAGATATTTTGTGGTTTTATTGAAGACGGAGTTTGCCTTTTTGTTTCCTTGTTGCTTTTGGGTGACTCATGAGAGAATAGAGGGAACAGCTTTTTCCTCTCATTTGAAAATCAGATGCTATTTCATTTACATGGTTAAACACTCTGGGATTCCTTCACATTAACTGCAAGAAATCCGGTTTTTATCACCAACTATTTCTGGGAATCTCTGGAATGCGAAATAGTTCACAAATATGCTTGGAATATCATTGCCTCCTCAGCTGGGCCTCTGTCTCTCAGGTACTCAACCATCTGCAGTTAACATTGCTCTATCTCAAAACCAGGTGTTACCCCTTTCACCCATTCCACCTGATATCAGCCTGTTTTCAGCCCTCAGGTAAATATTTCCTTGAGGGTACATGTTGGTATTCCCAGGAGTAACAATGATTCCAGATTCTTAGTTTCCATATGTTTGCTTTCCTGAAATTTATCTGCCTGAGAATTGCCAGTGGTCCATAGATTCTCGCTTCCAACTTCTCCTTTCACCCTTCCTCTTTCACATGTAATTAAGGAAAGGCATCAGTCTCACCCATTCTAGATCTTACTATGTGCATTGGCTTGGGAGTGGAAAAGCATCTAGGGAGCAACCAAGCGGGCACTTCAGGATCCTGGTGCTTGTTGAGCAAGTAAATGGCTGCAGTGATTGCCATGATTGCCTTTTGCGACTCAGGTGGTTCCAATTCCTGGCTTTTATTAAAGCTGAAGGAAGACTTAAAGAGATTGTCCATGGATAGGCAATTTAAATTAATCTGTTGATTGAATACTATGTTTTTTGTTTTGTATGTAGCTTGTAAAGAATTAAAGAAAGTGAAGGATGTTAGTATAATTAAGCTCCTTGCATTTGCACCTACTTCTATATATGAACAGTTGTCTCAAATGCTTCATAAAAAAGGAGTAAAATTGATGATAAATTGTCTCACTTTAGTAATGCAAAATGTTCATCTCTGTATATATAAACTAATTTCTTTTATGAAGTATAGTTAATTTACAATATTGTGTTAGTTTCAGGTATACAGCAAAGTGATTTAGTTACATATATATATTTTCAAGTTATTTTACATTATAGGTCATTACAAGGTATTGAATATATTCAATAGTTCCCCGTGCTATACAGTAGGACCTTGTTGGTTATCTATTATATCAATATATAGTAGTGTGTATCTTTTAATCCCAAGTTCCTATTTTATCCCTCCCTGTCCCTTTCCCCTTTGGTAATCACAAGTTTGTTTTCTATTTCTGTGAGTCTGCTTCTGTTTTGTACATAGATTCATTTTTATTATTTTTTAAATTCTACACCTAAATGATATAATATTTATCTTTCTCTGCCTGGCTTAGTATGATTTTCTCTAGGTCCATTCATGTTGCTGTAAATGGTAATATTTCATTCCTTTTTATGGCTGAGTAATATTCCACTGTGTGTATATATACTACATGTTCTTAAGCCAATCCTCTGTTGATGGGCACTTGGTTTGTTTTCATGTCTTGGCCATTGTAAATAGTGCTGCTATGAACATTAGGGTGCATGTATCTTTTCAAATTGGAGTTTTTATCTTTTCTGGATATATACCCAGGAGTAGGATTGCTGGATCATATGGTAGCTCTACTTTTAGTTTTAAGGAACCTCCATACTGTTTTCCACAGTGGTTGCAGCAATTTACATTCCCACCAACAGTGTAGGAGGGTTCCCTTTTCTCCACACCCTCTCCAGCATTTATTGTAGTCTTTTTGATGATGGCCATTCTGACCAGTGTGAGGTGGTGCCTCATTGTGGTGTTAATTTGCATTTCTCTAATAATTAACAACATTGAGCATCTTTTCATGTGCCTATTGGCCATGTGGATATCTCCTTTGAAGAAATGTTTATTTATATCTTCTGCCCATTTTTTGATTGGGTTGTTTTTTTTTTTGATATTAAGTTGTACATGCTCTTTGGATATTAACCCCTTTATGGTGTCATGTCGTTAAGTCTTTAAGCCATTTTGAGTTACTTTTGTTTATTGTGTGCAGGAGTGTTCTAACTTCATTGATTTGCATTCAGGTATCCAGCTTTCCCAACACCACTTGCTGAAGAGATTATCTTTCTTCCGTTGTCATATTCTTACCTACTTTGTTGAAGATTAATTGACCAAAGTGTATGAGTTTATTTCTGGGCTCTATTCTGTTCCATTGATTCATATGTCTGTTTTTGTGCCAATTCCACACTCTTTTGATTACTATACCTTTGTAATACTGTCTGAAATTTGGGAGGGTTATGCCTCCAGCGTTGTTCTTTTTCCTCAGGATTGCTTTGGCAATTCTGGGTCTTTTGTGGTTCCATATAAATGTTAGAATTATTTGTTCTAGTTCTGTGAAAAATATCATGAGTAATTTGATAAGGATTGCATGAAATCTGTAGACTGCTTTGGGTAGTATGGCCATTTTAATAATATTAATTCTTCCCATCCAAGAGCATGGGATATCTTTTCATTTCTTTGAATCATCTTCAATTTCCTTTAATAATGTTTTATAATTCTCAGCATACATCTTTCACCTCCTTGGTCAGGTTTATTCCTAGTTTTTTTAAATTAATTAATCTATATTTTACTTTTGGCTGTGTTGGGTCTTCATTGCTGTGTGTGGGCTTTCTCTAGTTGCGGTGAGTGGGGGCCACTCTTCATTGCAGTGTGCAGGCTTCTCATTGCAGTGACTTCTCATGTCATGGAGCATGGGCTCTAGGCTCGCGGGCTTCAGTAGTTGTGGCATGTGGGCTCAGTAGTTGTGACTTGTGGGCTCTAGAGTGCAGGCTCAGTAGTTGTAACACACAGGCTTAGTTGCTCTGCGGCATGTGGGATCCTCCAGGACCAGAGCCGAACCTGTCTCCCCTGCATTGGCAGGTGGATTCCCAACCACTACACCACCAGGGTAGTCCCCCTAGGTATTTTTTAAATGAGATTTTAAAAGGGATTTCTAAAAACTTTTTGATATTTCATAGGTAGTTAAAGGAATTCAACAGATTTCTGTAGGTTAATCTTGTATCCTCCCACCTTACTGAATTCCTTTATCAATTCTAATAGTTTCTGTGTGGAGCCTTTAGGGTTTTCTATATAGAGTATCATGTTATCTGCATGTAATGACAATTTTACCTCTTCTCTTCCAATTTGGATACATTTTATTTCTTGTCTGATTGCTGTGGCTAGGACTTCCGATACTGTGTTGAAGAGAAGTGGTGAGAGTGGGCATCCTTGTCTTGTTCCAGATTTTAGCAGGAAGGTATTATGCTTTTCACCATTGAGTATTATGTTGGCTGTGGTTTTGTCATAAATAGCTTTTATTATGTTGAGATATGTTTCCTCTATACCCATTTTGGTGAGAGTTTTTATCATGAATGGGTATTGAGTTTTATCAAATGCTTTTTCTGAATCTACTGAGATGCTCATGTTGTTTTTGTCTTTTCTTTTGTTGGTGTGGTGTATCACATTGATTTGCATTTGTTGAACCATCCTTGTAACCCTGAGATGAATCCAACTTGATCATGGTGTTTGATCCTTTTTAGGTGTTGTTGGCTTCAGTTTGCTAATATTTTATTGAGGAATTTTTGTATCTATATTCTTCAAAGATATTTTCTTTTTTGGTAATGTCTTTGTCTGGTTTTGGTATCAGGGAGATGTTGGCTTCATAGGATGACTTTGGGAATGTTCCCTTTTCAATCTTTTGGAAGAGCTTGAGAAGGACTGGTATAAGTTCTTCTTTGTATGTTTGGTAGAATTTCCCAGTGAAGCCATTTGGTCCTGGACTTTTATTTGCAGGGAGTTGTTTTTTGTTTTTTTGTTTTTGTTTTTTAATTACAGATTCTATTTCACTTCCAGTGATCAGCCTGTTTATATTCTCTAGTTCTTCTTGATTCAGATTTGGTGGGGTGTATGTTTCTATAATTTCTTCTAGGCTGTCCAATTTGTTGGCATGTAATTGTTCATAGTATTCTCCTATGGTTTTTTGTATTTCTGTGGTATTGCTTGATATTTGTTCGCTTTCATTTCTTATTTTGTTTATTTGGGTCCTCTCTCTTTCCTTCTTGGTGAGCCTGGCCAGAAATTTGTCAATTTTATTTATCCTTTCAGAAAACCAGCTCTTGGTTTTATTGATTTTTTTCTATTGTTTTTTAATTTCTATTTTATTTATTTCATCTCTGATCTTTATTATTTCCTTCCTTCTGCTGACTTGAGGTTATTTTTTTTCTTTTTTCTAATTCTTTCAGGTGGTAGGTTAGGTTGTTTGAGATTTTTCTTGTTTTTTGAGGAAGGCCTGTATTGCTATGACCTTCCCTCTTAGGACTACTTTTGCTGCATCCCATATGTTTTATATGGTTGTGTTTTCATCATCATTCGTCTTGAGGTATTTTTTAATTTCCTCTTTGATTTCATCATTAACCCACTGGTTTTTTAGTAGCATGTTGCTTATTTTCCATGAAATCATTTTTTGCCCCCTTGTTTCTCTTTTTGTGGTTGATGTCTAGTTTCATGCTGTTGTGGTCAGAAAAGATATTTGAAATAATTTTTATCCTCTTAAATTTGTTGAGGCTTGTTTTGTGTCCTAGTGTGTGGTCTGTCCTAGAGAATGTTCCATGTGCACTTGAAAAGAATATGTTTTCTGGGGGGTTTTTTTGGAATGTAATATCCTTAAAATATCACTTAAGTCTAACTGTTCTATTGTGTCATTTAGGATCTCTGTTGCCTTATTAATTTTATGTCTGGAAGATCAGGCCATTTATGTCAGTGGGGTGGTAAAGTCTCTTACTATTATTGATTTCCCATCAATTTCTCCCTTTATGTCTGTTAGTATTTGTCTTCTGTATTTTGGTGCTCCTATATTGGGTGCATATATGTTAACGAGTGTATGCTTTTGTTTCTTAATGTGTGGCTTGGATACCCTGCATCAGAATCACTTGGGGGATCCTAATTTAAAATATAGATTCTGCCCTCCAGTGTATGTCCCTGGGATCTGCTCCCTGGGAATTGGACAGTGCTGTGGATATTGCCTAAAATCAGCATTTTAAAACAAGTTCCCATGGGTAATTCTTGCACACACTTTAATGTTCCTCTAGTACAGCTTTGTATCCCATCCAGAGACTTCTTAGAAATTTATTTACACAGAGAATCCACTTCAGGGAAGGGAGCACAAGAGACTAGCCTGGGGGGAGTTAGCTCCTCCTTGTGCCAGGATGATGGGCTGTTTTTCTAAGGAAACCACCCTGCCTCGCTCTGTTCACACACAGAGCCAATGAGTCCTCTTAATTTCAGCCCAGGAATGACACCAGCCTAGCTCCCCACCATCCCACATCCCCTTCCTACAGGCCTGGCTTCTCTTCCCAGAAGATGTGCCTTCCACCTTTCTGTTTTACCCTTGGAATTTGAAAATCATCTTTTGGATGATCTGTCAAGCTTAAACGTTACTTCTTTTAGGACCCAAATTTCAGCATCCTCTTCTTCACTTTGTGTGCCTTATGCTCAGAAATGAGGGGTCCTTGCTTGTCTGGATCCCATTCCCATCTGTCAGGGGTGTGATGGAGACAGAGGACCAGGTGCTGAGGGTGAGGTCCACTTAGGATGATGGATGCTGCATTAGCTATACTTGGGCTCAGCAATGTGTGCTTCAGACTGGAGAGTGGAAGGACATTTTCAGATGCCAGCTCTCACCTCCCAGTTTGAATCTGGGAATGTGATTGTAGGAGCCTGGCCCCTGCACCCTTATGCAGCTGTTACTTCAACTGCCTGAAGAACTTTGGGGAAAATCTTCCTGGCCACTAACTGCTTGTTCGATCTGCAAAAAGTGCATGGCCATTCCAACTACACTGACAGGGGAGACTGAGTTATTCGCCTTATTTGATTGCTACCTTGGGGTGAGCAAAAGACCAAGCACTAGCCTCTCGCCACTCCTCCCCCTGCAAGCTCAGCATGGATGATGATATTGCCACATTGATGGTCGACAGTGGCTCCAGCACCTGTAGGGCCAGCCTTTCAGAAGATCATGGCCCTGGAGCTGTCTTCCCTTCCATCATGGGCAACCACAGCATGACTGTGGGCACGGGACAGAAGGACTCCTAGGGGGGTGATGGGGCCCAGAGTAAGAGGGAACTCTACCCTGAATAGCCCACCAAGGAGAAGGTCTAACATCACATTATAAAGCGAGTGTATGTGGCCCCCGAGGAGCACCCCATGCTGCTGACTGAATCCCTCCTGAACCCTGAGGCCAACCAGGAGAAGACCCAGATCATATTGAAGACCTCCAGCACCACAGCCACGTACATGGCCATCTAGGCTATGCTGTCCTTTACGTCTCTGGCCTGTGCCACAGGCATGTAATGGAGTCCAGCAATGAAATCCCATACTCTGTGCCTATCTACAAGGGCTATGCCTTTCCTCACACCATCCTGTGTCTGGACTTAGCCAGGACCTGAGGAACTGCCTCACAGAGCTTTTCCACATGACCAAGCAGGGAATTGTGCAAGACATCAAGGGAAGCTCTGCTATTTTGCCCTGAACTTGGAGAGGAGATGGTCACTGCAACCTCCAGCTCCTCCCTGGAGAAGAGCTGTGTGCCTTGAAGGCCAAGTCACCACCATTGGCAACAAGTGGTTCCACTGCCCTGGGGCCCTTCCAGCCTTCCTTCCTGAGCATGGAATCTGGAAGCATCCATGAAACTACCCTCAACTTCATTGTGAAGTGTGACATTGATGTTCACAACATGTGACATCTTTTCCAACACAGTGCTCTCTGGTGGGACCACTGTGTACCCAGGCTTTGCCAACAGGATAGAGGAGATTGCCACTCTGACTCCCAGCACGATGAAGACTGAGATCATCACACTTCTGAGTGCCCTGCATGGATTGGTGGTTCCATCCTGGGCTCACTGTCCACCTTCCAGCAGATGTGGATCAGCAAGCAGGAGTTCCATGAGTCTAGCCATTCCACTGTCCACCAAAAATGCTTCTAGGTAGACAGTGTGTTATATCCTTTCTCGACAAAACCTGACTTGGGCAGAAAATGAGATGACATTGGCATGGTGTATTTATTTATTTATTTAAACTTATTTTTACTGTTGGTTGACTCAGGATTTAAGAAGTTGAATGGTGAAGGTGATAGCAGTCAGTTGAAGTTGCATCCCCCAAAGATCTGCAATGTGGCTGAGTGTTTTGACTGTCCTTTTTTAGAGTCATTCTGAATATCATGAGATGCATTGTTATAGGAAGTTCCATACCTTCTCAAACACCTCCTCATGTCTCCCTAAGGAGAACAGGCCTCACCCAAGTTCACTCAGGGGAGGGTGATAGTATTGCTTTTGTATAAATTATGTGATCCAAATTTTTGAATATTCTGCCTGAACACTTGCTCTTTTTATTGTGTTTCAGTTTGAATGGTCAGTCATCATGACCCCTATTTTGTCATCCAACTTTCAGTGTATGAAGATTTTTGGTCTCCCAGGGAGTTGGCTGAGACTTTTCAATAAAAGTACACACCTTAAGGGAAGAGAAAGACTTGACCAGGGTCCTTTAGCTGTAGTTGGGGGCAGGCTGCTCCAGGTTCTACCTCATAGTCACACCTAGAGCAGAATGAGTTACCTCTATCATTGCCCCCAAATTTAAATTTAATTAATTAACTTAATTAACTTTAATTAATTCTTACAAAATTAATGGGTCAGGGCACCTGAAGCTTCTGTTTTTTTCCCCAGCCCTCCCGCCCCCCCCACCCACCGCCAACCTTTTATTCTGTCCACCCAGTTGGACCTGTATTTTCTCCCTTACAATGCCTCAGCCTGGACTCACTGCCTGGCAGAATGGCTTCACATGCCCTGGGATAGGAGTGGGTTTTGCTTTTCTCCACAAAAGCCTGGCATGTTGAGTGACCACACCCTTCCCACCGAGAACTGCAGAGGACTTGCTCAAACCCCTCATTACACATCATTCCCAACTGGAGAGACAAAGTACCACATCCCTAGCGCTTTGAGCAATGGGTGCAAGTCTCAGGGTTGAGATCAGGGTAGATTCAGGATGTAATGCAGTGTTTAGCCAAGTTCTGGTCTGACCTGCCCCACTGCCTGCTTGAACCTAACCTGCCTTCATGGATATGGAGATGGAGGCAGCTGCTGTGTGGCCCATGAGCCATACATCCACAGTATGTGCCCAGAGGTGGAGCTATGTTTCATTGCCCATGATGTCTCTGGCCCCTGGCCTTTCTTGTAAACCCTGAGGCCCTACCCTCATTGGGAAGCCCCACACTGCCTTGTCTCAGTGTTGTCACCAACATTGACCCTGAAATCCCCTGAAAACTCTCTTCTCCTTTTTTTTTTTTTTTTTTTTTTTTTTTTTTTGCATTACGCGGGCCTCTCACTGTTGTGGCCTCTCCCGTTGCGGAGCACAGGCTCCGGACGCGCAGGCTCAGCGGCCACGGCTCACGGGCCCAGCCGCTCTGCGGCATGTGGGATCCTCCCGGACCGGGGCACAAACCCATGTCCCCCGCATCGACAGGCGGACTAGCAACCACCGCGCCACCAGGGAAGCCCTCTTCTCCTTTTTGTATCTCCACAATTCTTGTCTGATCTGCTACCCCCAGGAGGGGTCTTCTGCCAGGGTGGAGGGGAGAGGCATCCTGTAAGGAGGGAAGTTCTGAGACAGAGCTCCTAGGTGCCCTTGTTATCAAACCAAACACAGGCACAAACACCGATGCCACCTCATGTGGATTCACCAAGCCTCACCTGATCACAAAGAAGGAAAGAGGACACTTTGCTAGGACCAGCTGCTATTTCTGCTTGCCCAGGGTGTCTATCTTCATGGAGCTGGTAGCCCACCTGCTGCTCTATCCACAACCATCCTGCCCTCAGCTGGCTCCATCACCTGCTGGGCTGGGAGGAAAAGCAGCCCATTGGAGCACAGTAGGCCCTCCCCTTGCACTCACTGAGGAGTCCTCTCCCTCCCTGCTGGTTCGGGGTGGGGAACTGTGAGGAGTGGTCTGGCTCCTCTACTTTAGCCCTTTCAGTGCAGTCAGCAGGAAGTACAGGACTTGCCCCCAAGGAAATATGTGGTTACTTTGTCACCTCCCTGATGCCTCAGCTTCTCCCTCCATCACCTTGGATGATGCTGACATGTCGGCACCTGGGACATCACTACCCGCTCTATCTTTCCCTTTGGCAGTGTCCACTTCTCTGATAATCTTTGAATGAGTGACCTGGTTTTGGACTTTCCACCCCTTTGTGGGTCCCTCACTCCTCTCTGGTTGCCTCAGACTCTCTTCATCGGGTCATAGACCTCTCAGCACTGTTACAATGTGCAGATCTGTGAAGCAGCTGTCAGAGTGGACGAACGTGGAGGTCAAGAGTGTGAACTCTCCAGCCATTTTTATCCATGGGCCTTGGGCAAGTTTAAAGCTTCAGTTTCTTCCTCTGTAAAATTGGAATGATTCTTGCACTCATTTCCTAGGGTTGTTATTGGCTTAAATGAGGAAATACATGTAATGTGATTAACATTGTGACTGGCCCTTTAATAAGTACCCTTTAATAAGTATCAGTAATTGTTCACTATTACTAGCAAGTGCTCATTCTACGCTCATCTTAATTTACACACACGTGTCCTGAAGCTCCTTGGACACAGGCTGAGAGGAAAGAAAGTATCAGATTCGGTGGGAGACTTGGTGCTCTCTGAAGAGCACTGAAGCTGACGTCAGGGCTTTCCCCTTTTATCTCTTAATAAGTTAAGGTTTTATCTACTGCACCTTGAGGTTTATCTTCCAGTTCCTAGTTTGAAAAGAACTGTTAATGAGCTCAAACACACATATCCTCACTCACCCCCCCAACACACACCCTGAAACACAATGAACCACTTAGTGATAGAACATGTGAATCAGAATTTGAAAAGGGTGCCACTATTTCTTAGCGAGTTTAAATCTTTCTAAAAATTTTCTGTAACTTAATAAAAACACACATGCACACACACACAAAAAACATACATGAGTTTGGGAGATGCAGTGTTTGGCTGAGAGCAGTGGTTGGTCCTGGGCTGGCCCAGATCTGGTTGACAGTTTAATTTTTTTGTCACTTTATAACTCAGGGAAGATGCTTCTGAATTTTAAAAAGATTTCTCAGCTTTCTAATCAAAGGACAACTCATTCATTTAAATATTGTAGACCTCACTTTCCTTTCTGATTAGGTGTCAGTAACTTTGCCTTACTAGCCTGGTTAATCTACAAAGTAGATAGAGGAGCATGTAAGGGACATGTGGAGACCTTCTGCTATTGGCAGTTTCCCAGGACATTCTGAGTGTTGGTTTATTTATCCCCATTAACCCTGAGAAGGCATGGCCCTGGGGCTACATATGCATAGTGTGGCTTATCCTATTTGTTAAAAGGAAGCCCCTTATGCTGAAAACTCAGCCTCTGTGCACTGGTGCCAAATCGAATCTTGGAGATAGAGTTTTGGGTGAAGTAGAAAAGAGTAGCTTTATTGCTTTGCCAGGCATAGGGAGACACAATGGTCTCGTGCCTTTCAAAACTGTGTGTTCCAACCTGGGAGGATTTGGTGCGGAGTTTTATAGCAATGGTTCAAGGCTGGGGTTGCTAACAAGATTAGGAGTGTGTGCAGGGCCTGCACTCCTTTAATCTGGTCTCAGGAGGTCTCCTGATGAGCTTCTCTGGTTCCTTTATTCTGGCTTCAGGTGGTCTTCTCTGGAATGAAGAATGCTAACATCTTCCATTTGTTGGGGGTTTTAGTTCTGTAAAAAGCTCAGAGATATTGTTATGTGTATCCCTTGAGGCAGAACCAGGACCCTGCCCCAAGGCTGCACTATTGTTTCTTGGCTGCCCCTCCCTTCCCTCATTAGCAACTGTTCAAATATGCCCTTTGGAACTCAGGGAAGGTCATGGAGGCTGGAGTCTATTCCCTACAAACAAGTAATGGGGGACACAGAAAGGCTTCCATGCCCAGGAGCCCCACAGGGTCCTGCTCGGTTTCACCCCCACACCTCCATTCATCAAGCCCAGGATACAACATTGCATTCAGTCCATTCATGCCTTCTTAGGCTTCTCTTCTTGTGACAGTATCTCACTTTCCTTGTTTTTGATGACCTTGACAGTTTTGAGGAGTACTGGTCAGGTATTGGTAGCATGTCCCTCTGTCTGAACTTTCTCCTCATGATTAGCCTGGGGGTATGTTTTTGAGTTGGAAGACCACAGAGGTAAAGTGCCGTTTTCATCACATCATATCAAAGGTACATGCTGTCAGTGTGACTAGTTTATCACTGTTGATGTTGACCTTGATCAACTGCCTGAGATGGTGCTTGTCAGGTTTTTCCACTGTAAAGTTCCTCTTTCTTCCCCTTTCCACACAGTGCTTTTTGGAAAGAAGTCACTATGCACAGCTCACACACAAGGAGTCGGGAGTATGCTTCACCTCCTTGTGGGCAGAGTACCTTCATAAATTATTTAGAATTCTTCTCCACAGATCTGTCCCTTCTCCTCCACTTATTAGTTGATTCAATCATTTATGTCAGTATGGACTCATATATTTATTTTATATTTCAAGTTATAATCCAGTGATGCATTATTTTTTTTGTTGCTCCAATTGTCCCAGATTTGGCCATTGGGAGCTCTTTCAGTTGACTCCCGTGTCCTTTTGACACGTCCACCATTGTGTGCATTTTTTTCTGTTTTTTTTTTATCATTTCCTTACTTTCTGGCTCTATAAAAGACACTCAGGGGGCATCCCTGGTGGTCCAGTGGTTGAGACTCCATGCTTCCAAGGCAGGGGTATGGGTTTGATCCCTGGTCAGGGAACTAAGATCCCACATGCCACATGGCGCAGCCAGAGAAAAAACAAAAAAAGGCACCCAGGCTCATCTTGAGTCTTTCCTGTTTCAGTCCTAGAATCAGCCACTTCTCCAAGGAGGTGTTTTCTTTTATTGGAGAATGAAGTTAGACATTAAAATCTGGGTCCTGGGTTTTATGGCATTTTTGATGCATTTTACGGCAATTAAGTCTTATTTAATAAAATTATCAATATTTTACTTACTACTTTCTTGCTTTGCAAGAAGCACAAACTTGAAATGCCTTCTTTCTAAGAATAGATGTATGGATGACATGAATTTTGACATAAATAATATGCACATATGTCCTTTTAGTTATTTCTTGGCTTTATTTTTTAACATTTGAATCATTAAATATATGAGATGTGTTTTTGGTGCATGGCATAAAGTAGATATTCTACATTTTTCCAAAATAAATTACTAGTTTATCCTCAATAGGATTTATTTTACACTTTTTAAGTAATTTTCAGTTGGCCTTTGAATCTTGAGATGTTGATTGACTGGATTATGGGTTAAACTGTGTGAACTCAATCTAATCTCCTTTTTTCTTATATCTTAATGAACAGTTTCTAGATGCAATGGCTGTGTGTCTTCTTGCTGTGAGTGTCCCTCGTCTTGCTTTAGCCACTTGCGAGCTCTTTCAGTTGACTCCTCTGGAAATCCCTTATTGGAAAAGTCTATTCTAATTTATTGCCACAGAAGATAACTTCAAACTCTCCACTGCCCAAGCATTATCAGGGTGTGGTTGTGAGAAACAGGGCACATAAAACATTTCCTGAAAGATCTATGGTCTACTCAACACCTGTTATTCTCCAGGTTACCCCAAGGGCAGAAAAGAGCAAAAGAAAACTAAGTAGATGTGGACCTTGGGTCTACTGATTTTTGTCCTTTGTAGACTTGATCTTATGTTGGTTTTTGTCCCATCCTTGCACTGTGGGCTGCTGTGAGAACTAGCCACACTGAAACACGCTTGGATTTATCATTTGGGGACTTTAGGAAGGAAGATGGGGTCCTCTCCATCACTCTGTATCTCCTTCCTGCTGGCCTCTGGAAGAATTCTTGTCAGGCTTGTGGTCCAGCAGAAACTTTCCCAAGGTGGTTGGTGATTTGTTTTTTATCTTATGGTCAGTTTCCTCAATCACACAGTATGTTCCTCTATGGTTTGGCTGATAGGAAACTGAGAGCCACATCTGTGGTCCATTCACAGCAAAATATTTGCCTCTGACTGAATTTTACCATCTTGCTTCTAATGTTTGGATTGTCCTTATTTCCTTTTCCATTCGATGTTTTTTAAAAATATTTTTTTTTATCTCTGGCTGCATCAGGTCTTAGTTGTAGCACGTGGGATCTTTCACTGTGGTGCACAGGCTTCTCTCTAGTTGTGGCACGCAGGCTCTAGAGTGCATGGGCTCTGTAGCTGCAGCACGCAGGCTTAGGTGCCCTGTGGCATGTGGGATCTTAGTTCCCCGACCAGGGATCAAACTTTCGTCCCCTGCATTGGAAGACGGATTCTTCACCACTGGACCACCAGGGAGGTCCCTCCATTCGAATTTTTATAATGTTGGATTTAGGGTTTCTCTAACTCAGTACCATTGACATCGTGGGCCAGATAATCCTTTCTTGTGTGGATCTGCCCTACGCTTTGTAGGATGTTTAGCAGCATCCCTGGCCTCTGCCCACTAGTAGCAACCCCACTCACCCCCCAGTTGTAACAAATAAAAATTTCTCCAGACATTTCCAGATGTTTCCTGGAGAGCAAGATAACCCCTTGGTTGAGAACCATTGGATTATATGTATTTATGTCATCACTAAAATATTTTTGGCTATAAGGCAATGTACAAAATGCTAAATTAATAAATAATGAAATAAGCATTAAACAGGTGGAAAAAAGCAGGGAATGGTGTATTTACATATGGACCTAGAAATTAGAGGCTTAATAAGTGGCCCCAGCGTCATTGCAACCGTTCCGAACCCCTGGGGGTATATTCACCTGGTGGTTCCAGAGCAGAATTTGGTGCCGTGTTTTTAAAGAGAGAAGCTTCTGAAGTAGAGAAATAGGAGCAGTGTAATGGACAAGCTTCTCTGGGTACAGCCACTCCACTCATTTATAAACCAGGAAGACAAGTGGGGTAGATCAGCAGCCCTCAGTAGCAGGGTACTGGCCAAGCCCCACGTCCACACACGGTGGGGAAAAACCAAGGCAGAGAACATGAGTTGGTCATAGAGATGATCAAATCGGGATACAGAACTGGGTTATTTGGCATTCTGTGGTCAGGGGCCTTATTGCTTCTAACGACTATTTTAAGGCTGCTTTATGTGCTAGTAGAATGGTGTACCCCTTGAGGAACTTGCCTCTGACCAGGAGTAGGTAATGGAAATTTTGTACCTTTAAAATTTTCTGTGAAAGACTATTTAGGTTGCCTGTCAGCCAAGGAAATCTTTAGTAAGCTTTCAAAGCCAGAGCTCCAGAATAATAGGTAGTGCCCAGGTGAGCATTTTAACGTGCCTGTTCTGATTTTTCTCATGGTAATGAAGACTTAATCATGTAGTAATGTGGTGTGGGTGTGTGTTTTAACAACACTTCAGGCTAAGAGAGCTTTCATCAGAGTAAATAATTGAGCTTTACACAATTTCTGCCTGTTGAGATAGTGACAGAGTGCAATTTTGCCCTTTTCTTGAAGAAACATGATTTCACTTGGCTTTCAGGCACATTCCTTTGCAATAGAAACACGATGTAGTTTTCCTTTTGTTATCACAGAGAAACATTTAAAGGTGCTTTTAAAAGCAGGGCTGTAAAACTCAATTTCACATTCTCTGTGATTTGGATGTCCGGAACTTGCTGACACCTATCTGTGGACCTTTTTGTATCAAGGGTAAGCAAAGCGTTGTCCAGGAAACAGCTGTTCAATTTCTTTAGTTTAAAATCAGGTCGTGTCTTTATATTTTTTTGTTGTTAGAAAGCAACTGGTGACCTTCCACCTCCCAACTCCAGGGTTCTCCAGTGATGGGTAGTCCTTGATGGCGCTGTATCAGGATTCAAATATTAGGAGAGTTTGGATTGAGAAGGGACCAGTCACTGGCAACAGTAATTTTGCCAAACTGGTGTTTTGGTTAATTGCACAGTCTTGTTTAGTTTTCAGTCTTCCCTATTTGACAGCAAGCATTGTTTTGCTGCACTCTACATTTCTATAACTAGCACTGTGCCAGATGCATTATAGGTTTTTAATACATATTTGGGTCAATTTGTATTTAGTGATATGGACAGTATGCAAAGATTATCCCCAAAGCATAGCAATCATATTCATAATAGTTGTTCCTGAGTCTTAAGAATCTATTTTGTATCATATGGCAGTTTGCACCTTAGAAATGGACTCTGAGATGGAATTGGGTGTTTAGGATGTTTAGTCGAGTGTGCCTCTGGAGCTGAAGTGGTTGTCAGCGTTGTAATGTGGGACCAGAATGACTGGGCCTTGATATTCCTGTCTTTGGATACGGGTCACCACTGGAAGGGCCTGACCTTGGGTGAGGCAGCTCTCTACCACCGAGACAGACCCTGGAAGGGCTGAAGACACAGCTGAAGGCGTGTATGGATAACACTCCCAACAGCTGGGCCACATCTGCATGCACATCTGGGTCTGTCAGGTGCCAGCTTATTCCACCAGGTGCTTTCCACATGTTATCTCTTGTCTTCACTGTTATCCTTAATGTAATTTAATATTTCCATCAATTTACAGATAACGGAAACTGAAGTTCAGAGAGGTTGACTAACTTGCCTAAGAATGAATAGATAGGTAGGTAGATAGGTAGGCAGATAGATACAACAGTGTTAAATATTTAAATTCAGCTCTGATCTCAAAGCCTGAGTGCTCTGGATTTCTTTTGGGAATGGGTCAACCAAGTTAGAAGAGGAGCATGAATCGGGAGTCACGAGACGGAGTGTTGGCTGCCTCTGCCCCTCATTCCAAGTGTGACCTCAATTATCAAGTCCATTAATGTGGAGCTAAAATGAGCTTTGAAGCACATGAATCAGTCAAGAATCTTGCTACATGAATCACTCAAGAACCTTGTTAAAATGCAGAGTCTGTTCCAGTAGGTCCCGGTGGGGCCTGAGATTCTGCATTTCTAACAAGTGCTCAGGTGATGCCAAAGCTGCTGGCATCTGAGATCTCAGAAGACCCTAAGTCTCCTCCAGCTCTGAAACTCAGTGGGTCTCAAACATGTGGGGACAGCTCTTCCTTACAGAAGAATTCCAGTCGGTAAATATAGAAGAAATAAAGGAAAGAGAATATCACCGAGCATCCCAATAATAATTGTTTCAGGTAGGATCTGTGGATGGATGCTAAAATTAGAAGGTGAAAGTTTGAGGAGGAACATGATATTTGTATACTATCAATGCATCTCTCACCAAGTATTTACTGATTACAGAGGGAAAAAAAATAAGTTTATAGCAGACATCACCTTAACCAAGTGATCAAAGTTGATATCACCACTAGTAAAACATGTTGACCTCCCCATAGGATGCACTGAGAGGAACGCATCACTAGCAGGCATACTTGTGCAAAACACACAACCTCAATCTAATCATGAGAAAATATTAGACCCAAATTGAGGGGTATTCTACAAGACAACTGACAAGAATTCTGTAAAAGTGTCAAGGTCATGAAAGACAAGGGAAGACGGGAGAATTGTTACAGATTACAGGAGGCTGAGGAGACATGACAAATACACTGGGGGATGGGGGCCTCAGATTGGATCTTGGAACAGAAAAAGGACAGTAAAACGTGCAAATGAATTCTCTAGTTTATAGTATTGCACAAATACTTAGTTTTGACAAGTGCATCATGGTAATAGTGTAAGACGTTAGCAGTAGGGGATACTTGCTAGAAGATAAACTGGAACTCTGTTCTATTTTTGCAACTTTTCTATGTGCCTAAATTATTTAAAAATAAAAAGTAAAAAAAAAAAGAACAAATCTATGAGTATACTCTTTAAAACTTTTTTCAGACATTTTTATATATAAAAATGCTCATACAGTAGATTTATTTAGACTTTAGATTTCTTTATAATATCACTTGCAAATGATGATGATTTTGCTCTTAATTTTTTATTTATACCTCTTTTTCCCCCAAAAAAGCTAGAACTCAAACAATTCGAAACCATTGTGGTAATCTTAGATACCTTGGTAGCTTTAGTGACTCTGGAGGTCAGTCAAAAATAATAACAAACATCTATTGTGTTTATTGCAAACCAGGCACTGTGCTAAATGCCTCAAATGCCTTATCTCATTATTCTTCTCAATAACCCTATTATTATCTTGAATTTACAGAAAAGAAAATATTTAGAGAAGTAAAATAGCTTGCTCAAGTTCACGTAGTAATTTTTAAAGCCAGGATTTGAACCAAGGTTATCTTAGTCTGGGACCTAAGCTTTTAGTTACATGTCCTGCTTAATAATATTAACAATTGATCTCAGTTATATTTATTTTTAACATGGAAGGGTAGCATCCTTGAACCACCATTTTAAAGATGAGAGCAGAATGACCAAGAAGTCAATCAGTGGCTTTTGATCCTCAGACCTGTACAGGCCAAGCAGGGAGTCCAGAGAAGGTGGGTGTCCTGGGTGACCCTGCAAACTCCTGCCCTTGAGCCACTGAGGTTGGGAGGGTGGGGTGGGAGAAGAAAGACTTTGATAGTTGTCCCTGAGCAGCCCCCTTGGACAGCTGTAGTCTCACCCCCAGCTTTACTTGGTGGCTGCCTGGCTAGGTACATGGACATGGGTCTGGGCCCTGGCTGGCTCCCACCTGGGTAGAAGACAGGAGGTCTCCACTGACTCTGCACTTGCACAATAAATTCAGAGAGGGACTTCCCTGTTGGTCCAGTGGTTAAGACTCCATGCTTCCACTGCAAGGGGTTCAGGTTGCATCCCTCGTTGGGTAACTAAGATCCCACATGCTGCAGGGCATGGCCAAAAAATTAAAAAACTAAAAACTAAAAATAAATAAATACAGAGAAAATAAAAAGAAAAATTGGTTCTTGGTCTCTTCCCAGACTTCCTCTGGGTACCCGCAGCTCTGACTGCACAGATGAACCTGTGGTCCCAATCAGAGGCTAGGGGAGCCAGTGGGGTTGAGAGGCCAAAAAGACCTCAGCAATTTGGACAGAATCCCTAACTCAGCACAGCAACTGATGTCTTTTCACCTCCAGGTGACACTCAGGGAGGATAACAACATTTATCTCAGATTATTTTGAGGTTTACATGACAAACTTTATATTATTTAGCACTGTGCTTGGCACAGAGAAAGATTGATATACACTTTCCTTTGATAAACATGGGCACACAATAAGGAATCTTTTCTTTTTTAAACTGGAAGTTTTTTTTAACTTTTTATTTTATGTTAGAGTAAAGTAGCAGGGCAAATTGGTGGGGATGTTGATTGTTCAGAGAAAATGCATTAAATAGAATTAATCTAAACAGAAGAGACATTTAAATACACCCCAATTAGCAACCTCGAGGAAAGTTGAGGGGGATATTGTGCTAAAAAAGTAGACTGCTATGAAAAAGGAAATTGAAAATTTGATTGCTGAAAGAGTCCCACCAATATTGGCAACAAATACCAATTAAACACTGCTAAAAATTGAAGTGGGGATTTAGAAACTAATTTGAGGAACATTCACAGAACATAGAGTGAAAATATAAATAAGTAGGAATTATAAAAGATAAGTGAGAGGATAGATTTAGTGTATCTAACATATGTTTATTCCCCTCATCCACTCTAACATGGAGCAGATGGGGAAGTAGTAATATTTAAAGATATATAAAAGAAAATTTATCTGTGCTAAAGAAAGATTTGAGGTTTCTGGTGAAAAAGTCCTCCCAAGCCTATATAAGGTATTGAAAAAGACAGATAACATATACATATCCTAACAATATGTTCTAATTTCATGGGTAAAGAGAAAAATGCTATCAACATTTAAATTTTAAAAAAATGGAAGAGACCAGTAGTGTTGTCAGATAGCTCATTTGTCACGCTGCCTGCTGACAAAGGAACAAGATTCATCAGGATTGTGGACCTAGAGTACTTCATAGAGACAAGCCAGTACTTGTACAGCACAAAAGAAATACACCTTGTGACATGTCAATTCTTAGGAAATAGTCTATCAATGTATTATTTCTGGAAAAAATGTTCATTAAAATCCATTGGAATATAGAACCAATGAAAGGGAAAGTGCATGCAGGAAATAGGTATAAGCACTGAAACTGGTAATCTCATAGGTAAGCCAAAATATGTTTTGAAACATGTGGAACTTTAATATAACTATGAACAAAAAAATCCTTAAATAAGACACATAAATTAACATCATAATAACAATCTGGAACTGAGGCTCCATATGATTTTTTTAAAAATTACATGGTGGAGAGGCAAATATTTCATTTTTAATTTTTGAGAGCTTTATTTACTGTACTGTTACTTTTACAGACTCTGTTTTTTTAATAAAGATTTATTTATTATTTATTTTTATATTTGTTCTTCTTTCATGGACCAACTCTCTCATATAAAGGCATACCATTACTTTTTTTGTTGTTGTAGTTAGTTTTCTTCTGCTTCTTGATGTTTGTTTCTTACAAATTCTTTTAACATGCCTATTTGTTTTCATCTCTATATTTCCTGTTAGAAGCTTGCTTAAAATATCTGGTCATCCTTGGTTATCTGGTCATATTTAAGAATGAGACAGTCTATCAGTTGGCGGACCTCACGTTTGGAAGAGCCCGCTAATCCTCACATCTGTAGGTATTTCCCTCGGGCTGGTCATTTTCTCCTGGAGAAGCCTCCAGACTTCTTCCTGTGGGTCAGAGCTTGACTGCCAGAGTTCTGGGAGCTGGGACAGGCAGAGGTCAGCATCCTTTAGTTCAGTAATGCACCTCTCCTCTCTTCTGTGCCTGGTGCCTCAAAAACTGGGGGTTCTTTTCAAAAATTTCCTCTGAAAATAAACTTTCTACTTATTGCTGTGGTGGGGAAGAGGCCATCTTACTCTATATACACTTTCCCCTGTTATTGGCCCCCTCTTCTTCTCTCCCTTTCAGTTCTGGAACTTTCTTTGATTCTGTGATGTGAATTGGCTTGTTTCCTACTGACTGCCCTTTCTTTGGGCTAGTTCTTTGCTCTCTGCATTTTATTTTTTAAATCACTTATCCCCACACTATCCAGTGTTCAAAAAAATATGTGGATTATCTCATTCATTGTCGTTATCTCTTGTATTGTTCCTGTGGCTTTATGGCTTTTAAAGTCTTCTACTGCTTTCTCATCAGCTTGAAAGGAGGGGGCAAAGCTAAGATAATGCATTCATTCCCTATTTATGCATATTGATGAATTTAGGTGTAACATTTCCACAAAAAAGCTACCCCCCTCCCAAAGAAAGTCCCATTGGGATTTTGATTGACATTACATTAAATCTGTATGTTATTTTGAGAAAAAAAAGATTTCTTTTTACTATCCAGTTTTCCCATCTGGGAACATTGATGAATCTATATTCAGCTCGAGCATCCTCTGCAGCATCTTGCAGTTTTCTCTGTATGGGTCGTGCTGATCAAAGGATGGTGGGGACTGAACAGACTTTGAAGAGGCTTTGAAGAAGGACAAAGGTTCCTGGCCTGACTCTGCTGAGAGCTGTGTCATCTGACGGTTTACTCAATTGTCCTGACCTCATTTTCCACTGGTCCCAGTGGGACATAACAGCCACCTGGTGGAGTTGTGAGAATTAGGAGGAGTCTGTGTAAAAAGCATACAGAATTGAGATAAAACGTAATAGTTCTTTTTTTTTCTTTTTTTTTTTTTTACAGCTTGGTCTCATTTCTCCATGGATGCAGTACTCCCATTTTTTTAATGTTTATTTATTTATTTTCTTATTTGTCATCCATTTTATGCACATCAGTGTATACAAGTCAATCCCAATCTCCCAATTCACCCCACCACCACCCCCACCTGGTGCCACTTTTCCCCTTACCGTCCATACGTTTGTTCTCTACATCTGTATCTTGATTTCTGCCCTGCAAACCAGTTCATCTCTACCACTTTTCTAGGTTCCACCTATATGCGTTAATATATGATATTTGTTTTTCTCTTTCTGACTTACTTCACTCTGTATGACAGTCTCTAGATCCATCAACATCTCTACAAATGACCCAATTTTGTTCCTTTTTATGGCTGAGTAATATTCCATTATATATATGTACCACATCTTCTTTATCCATTAGTCTGTCAATGGGCATTTAGGTTGCTTCCATGACGTGACTATTATAAATAGAGCTGCAATGAACATTGGGGTGCATGTGTCTTTTTGAATTATGGTTTTCTCTGGGTATATGCTCAGTAGTGGGATTGCTGGGTCATATGGTAATTCTATTTTTAGTTTTTTAAGGAACCTCCATACTGATCTCCATAGTGGCTGTATCATTTTACATTCCCACCAACAGTGCAAGAGGTTTCCCTTTTCTCCACACCCTCTCCAGCATTTGTTGTTTGTAGATTTTCTGATGATGCCCATTCTAACTGGTGTGAGGTGATACCTCATTGTAGTTTTGATTTGCATTTCTCTAATGATTAGTGATGTTGAGCCGCTTTTCATGTGCCTCTTGGCCATCTATATGTCCTCTTTGGAGAAATGTCTATTTAGGTCTTCTGCCCATTTTTTGGATCGGGTTGTTTTATAATTTTGAGCTGCATGAGCTGTTATATATTTTGGAGATTAATCCTTTGTCCAATGATTCATTTGCAAATATTTTCTCCCATTCTGAGGGTTGCCTTTTCATCTTGTTTATGGTTTCCTTTGCTGTGCAAAAGCTTTTAAGTTTCATTATGTCCCATTTATTTATTTTTGTTTTTATATCCATTACTCTAGGAGGTGGGTCAAAAAAGATCTTGCTGTGATTTATGTCAAAGAGTGTTCTTCCTATGTTTTCCTCTAAGAGTTTTAGAGTGCCTGGTCTTACATTTAGGTCTCTAATCCATTTTGAGTTTATTTTTGTGTATGGTGTTAGGGAATGTTCTAATTTCATTCTTTTACATTTAGCTGGCCAGTTTTCCCAGCACCACTTATTGAAGAGGCTATGTTTTCTCCACTGTATATTCTTGCCTCCTTTATCAAAGATAAGGTGACCATATGTGCATGGGTTTATCTCTGGGCTTTCTATCCTGTTCCATTGATCTATATTTCTGTTTTTGTGCCAGTACTGTACTGTCTTGATTACTATAGCTTTGTAGTATAGTCTGAAGTCAGGGAGTCCGATTCTTCCAGCTCTGTTTTTTCCCCTCAAGATTGCTTTGGCTATTCGGGGTCTTTTGTGTCTCCATACAAATTTTAGGATTTTTTGTTCTAGTTCTGTAAAAAATGCCATTGGTAATTTGATAGGGATTACATTGAATCTGTACATTGCTTTGGGTAGTATAGTCATTTTCACAATATTGATTTTTCCAATCCAAGAACATGGTATATCTCTCCATCTGTTTGTATCATCTTTAATTTCTTTCATCAGTGTCTTATAGTTTTCTGCATACAGGTCTTTTGTCTCCCTAGGTAAGTTTATTCCTAGCTATTATATTCTTCTTGTTGCAGTGGTAAATGGGAGTGTTTCCTTAATTTCTCTTTCAGATTTTTCATCATTGGTGTATAGGAATGCAAGAGATTTCTGTGTGTTAATTTTGTATCCTGCAACTTCACCGAATTCATTGATTAGCTCTAGTAGTTTTCTGGTAGCATCTTTAGGATTCTCTATGTATAGTATCATGTCATCTGCAAATAGTGACAGTTTTACTTCTTCTTTTCAAATTTGTATTCCTTTTATTTCTTTTTTTCCCCTTATTGCTTTGGCTAGGACTTCCAAAACTATGTTGAATAATAGTGGTGAGAATGGACATCCTTGTCTTGTTCCTGATCTTAGAGGAAATGCTTTCAGTTTTTCACCATTGAGAGTGATGTTTACCATGGGTTTGTCATATATGACCTTTATTATGTTGAGGTAGGTTCCCTCTATGCCCACTTTCTGGAGAGTTTTTATCATAAATTGACACTGAATTTTAACAAAAGATTTTTCTGCATCTATTGAGGTGATTGTATGGTTTTTATTCTTCAATTTGTTAATATGGTGTATGACATTGATTTGCATATATTGAAGAATCCTTGCATCCTGGGATAAATTGCACTTGATCGTGGTGTATGATCCTTTTAATGAGTTGTTGGATTCTGTTTGCTAGTATTTTGTTGAGGATTTTTGCATCTATATTCATCAGTGTTATTGGTCTGTAATTTTCTTTTTGTGTAGTATCTTTGTCTGGTTTTGGTATCAGGGTGATGGTGGCCTCATAGAATGAGTTTGAGAGTGTTCCTTCCTCTGAAATTTTTTGGAAGAGTTTGAGAAGGATGGGATAGCTCTTCTCTAAATGTTTGATAGAATTCACCTGTGAAGCCATCTGGTCCTGAACTTTTTTTCTTTCTTTCTTTTTTTTTCTTTTCTTTCTTTTTTTTTTTTTCTTTCTTTCTTTTTTTTTTTTTTTTGCTGTTCGCGGGCCTCTCACTGTTGCGGCCCCTCCCGTTGTGGAGCACAGGCTCCGGATGCGAAGGCTCAGTGGCCATTGCTCTTGGGCCCAGCCACTCCACGGCATGTGGGATCTTCCTGGACCAGGGCATGAACCCATGTCCCCTGCATCAGCAGGCGGACTCTCAACCACTGCACCACCAGGGAAGCCTTGGTCCTGAACTTTTGGTTGTTGGAAGATTTTTAATCACAGTTCAATTTCATTACTTGTGATTGGTCTGTTCATATTTTCTATTTCTTCCTGGTTCAGTCTTGGAAGGTTATACCTTTCTAAGAATTTGTCCATTTCTTCCAGGTTGTCCATTTTATTGGCATAGAGTTGCTTGTAGTAGTCTCTTAGGATGCTTTGTATTTCTGTGGTGTCTGTTGTAACTTTTCCTTTTTCATTTCTAATTTTATTGATTTGAGTCCTCTCCCTCTTTTTCTTGATGAGTCTGGCTAATGGTTTATCAATTTTGTTTATCTTCTCAAAGAACCAGCTTTTAGTTTTATTGATCTTTGCTATTGTTTTCTTTGTTTCTATTTCATTTATTTCTGCTCTGATCTTGATGATTTCTTTCCTTCTGCTAACTTTGGGTTTTGTCTGTTCTTCTTTTTCTAGTTCCTTTAGGTGTAACATTAGATTGTTTGAGATTTTCCTTGTTTCTTGAGGTAAGCCTGTATTGCTATAAACTTCCCTCTTAGAACTGCTTTTGCTGCATCCCATAGGTTTGGATCGTCATGTTTTCATTGTCATTTGTCTCTAGGTATTTTTTTATTTCCTCTTTGAGTTCTTCAGTGACCTCTTGGTTATTTAGTAACCTATTGTTTAGCCTCCATGTGTTTGTGTTTTTTATGTTTTTTTCCCTGTAATGGATTTCTAATCTTATAGCGTTGTGGTCAGAAAAGATGCTTGATATGATTTCAATTTTCTTAAATTTACTGTGATCTCTCCTGGAGAATGATCTGTGCACACTTGAGAAGAAAGTGCAATCTGATGTTTTTGGGTGGAATGTCCTATAAATATCAATTAAATCTATCTGGTCTATTGTGTCATTTAAAGCTTGTGTTTCCTTATTAATTTTCTTTTCAGATTATCTGTCCATTGGTGTAAGTGAGGTGTTAAAGTCCCCCACTATTTTTGTGTTACCATCTATTTCCTCTTTTAGAGCTGTTAGCAGTTGCCTTATGTATTGAGGTGCTTCTATGTTGGGTTCATATATATTTATAATTGTTATATCTTCTTCTTGGATTGATCCCTTGATGATTATCTAATGTCCTTCCTTGCCTCTTGTAACATTCTTTATTTTAAAGTCTATTTTATCTGATATAAGCATTGCTACTCCAGGTTTCTTTTGATTTCCATTTGCATGGAATATCTTTTTCCATCCCCTCACTTTCAGTCTGTATGTGTCCCTAGGTCTGAAGTGGGTCTCTTGTAGACAACATATATGTGGGTCTTATTTTTGTATCCATTCAGCGAGCCTGTGTCTTTTGGTTGGAGCATTTAATCCACTCACGTTTAAGGTAATTATTGATATGTATGTTCCTATTACCATTTTCTTATTGTTTGGGGCTTGTTTTTGTAGGTCCTTTTCTTCTCTTGTGTTTCCCACTTAGAGAAGTTCCTTTAGCATTTGTTGTAGAGCTGGTTTTGTGGTGCTGAACTCTCTTAGCTTTTGCTTGTCTGTAAAGCTTTTGATTTCTCCATCAAAGCTGAATGAGATCCTTGCTGGTTAGAGTAATCTTGGTTGTAAGTTCTTCCCTTTCATCACTTTAAGTATATCATGCCACTCCCTTCTGGCCTGTAGAGTTTCTGTTGAGAAATCAGCTGTTAACCTTATGGGAGTTCCTTTGTATGTTATTTGTCATTTTTCCCTTGCTGCTTTCAATTTTTCTTTGTCTTTAATTTTTGCCAATTTTATTAGTATGTGTCTCGGCATGTTTCTCCTTGGGTTTATCCTGTATGGGACTCTCTGCGCTTCCTGGACTTGGGTGGCTATTTCCTTTCCCATGTTAGGGAAGTTTTCGACTATAATCTCTTCAAATATTTTCTCTGGTCCTTTCTCTCTCTCTTCTCCTTCTGGGACCCCTATAATGCAAATGTTGTTGCATTTAATGTTGTCCCAGAAGTCTCTTAGGCTGTCTTCATTTCTTTTCTTTCTCTTTTCTTCATTCTGTTCCACAGCAGTGAATTCCACCATTCTGTCTTCCAGGTCACTTATCCGTTCTTCTGCCTCAGTTATTCTGCTATTGATTCCTTCTAGTGTAGTTTTCATTTCAGTTATTGTATTGTTCATCTCTGTTTGTTTGTTCTTTAATTCTTCTAGATCTTTGTTAAACATTTCTTTCATCTTCTTGATCTTTGCCTCCATTCTTTTTCCAAGGTCCTGTATCATCTTCACTGTCATTATTCTGAATTCTTTTTCTGGAAGATTGCCTATCTCCATTTCATTTAGTTGTTTTTCTGGGGTTTTATCTTGTTCCTTCATCTGGTACGTAGCCCTCTGCCTTTTCATCTTGTCTATCTTTCTGTGAATGTGGTTTTTGTTCCACAGGCTCCAGGATTGTAGTTCTTCTTGCTTCTGCTGTCTGCCCTCTGATGGTTGAGGCTATCTCAGAGGCTTGTGGAAGTTTCCTGATGTGAGAGACTGGTAGTGGGTAGAGCTGGCTGTTGCTCTGTTGGGCAGAGCTTAGTAAAACTTTAATCCACTTGTCGGCTGATGGGTGAGGCTGGGTTCCCTCCTTGTTGGTTGTTTGGCCTGAGGTGACCCAACACTGGAGCCTACCTGGGCTAATGGCGGCCTTTGGGAGGGCTCACGCCAAGGAGTACTTCCCAGAACTTCTGCTGCCAGTGTCCTTCTCCCTTGATGAGTCACAGCTGCTCCCCACCTCTGCAGGAGACCGTCCAACACTAGCATGTAGGTCTGGTTCAGTCTCCTATGGGTCACTGCTGCTTCCCATGTGTCCCGATTTGCACACTACTTTGTGTGTGCCCTCCACGAGTGGAGTCTCTGTTTCCCCCAGTCCTGCTGAAGGCCTGCAATCAAATCCCACTAGCCTTCAAAGTCTGATTCTCTAGGAATTCCTCCTCCCGTTGCCAGACCCCCAGGTTGGTAAGTCTGACGTGTGGCTCAGAACCTTCACTCCAATGGGTGGACTTCTATGGTATCAATAGTTCTTTTTACTATTTCATTAGCATAAGTACTTCCAGATCCGTGTGTACTTATTCTATGTTTTTGTTTTTACAGTAAGTGGGAAGTTTACTTTTAATATTGTTAAGTGTTCTTTGATAGTTATTATAAAAGCAATTTCTCTTTGGAGAAATACATTTAATCCTGATGTGTTACTTGAATTCCGTATCAATTCTAATAGCATTTTTAAAAACAATTCTTGGGTTTGCATTATGATGAGGAAATGCATTATAATAAGGAAATTTCCAGAATGCCCTCTATTTGAGTGCAGGCAGGCAGGAGTGCAGGCACCCAGCTATGCTGGGGTGTTTGTTAATCACATCTCCATCAAAGGCCAGGTCACAGTCCTGCCAAAGGTCTCTCTCTTCTCTCACAGCTACTGTCATTGGTTGGTTCTCAGATGTATTTTTGCAGAGTAATGTTTCTTACATAGTGAAACAAGTTGAATAATATTCTGTGGAAATATTAGGGGTTATCTTTTTTCTTTTTAAAATTACATAAATTTTAACATGTAAAAGAAGGAATTTAACCTCTGAAGTAGAATATTAGAACACCTCTGAATCTACCTGGGTGCACCTGTTCCTGACCAGGGTTCTTGGACTCCTTAATCAGTAGCAACCGATAAGGTGCCAAACGATAAATTTAGGCAAGGCTTTACTGGGACTCATGATGCAGCACAAACAAGAAATCATTTCCCTTGCCCACTCTCTGAGGTGGGGAGGGCATGGCTGGTCCCTTAAATGGGGTGAGTGTAGGGGCAGATCCATGGTCTGGGCCAGAAGGGTGGCTTGGATTGTCTACTCATCCCTTTGATGGTGCTGGGTGCAGGAATCATTCACAGTACGCTGCTTTTGCTCCAGACCCCTCAGAGTTGGCAGTTGTGTTTTTGGTCTTTTTGTGTCTTGTTTTTCATAATTTTCCTCGACTGTGCATGTACATAGTTACTTGTAGTCCCTTAAAGTTTCTTTGGATTCTGCTGCTGGAGGAGGTGTTTGTCCAGGTGTAAGCACTGCAGCAAAGGGTTCATGGTCCCAGCCTGTCTCAAAGCCCCCTCCCATCTGGTCCTGGAGGAGTTTTTGTTTTTCATGACCTTCTAAGGGGTATAGACTGCAAACCAGAGGCTGTGGCTTGAAGTCCTTAGTGAGTCTGCCTTTTGCTTTCAAACCATGAAGTACATCCATGTACCTAACATCCTCTGGGTGGCTGGTTAACTGGTAGCATAACCTTCAAAATAACAAACCTGTATGTTGCTCTACCAAATGAGATAACATACAGGAAAGTTTGTACAAAGTATGAAACTACACATCAGTGTAAACATCCTTATGAAGATGCGCTGTACTGACATCAAACTTAACAGCTCTTTCAAATGTCCCCAAGGGCATAAAATTGTTTTAAATAAACAATAAACAAAGAACACACCAAGACAGTTAGGATCCATGGCAATTGGAAATGGGAAAAACAAAGAGGACTTTGGGCACCAAAAAAGGTTTAGAACTCACTGGGGACATTTTTTTTGGATAAAACACAGCATGAAAAGAACACATAGAAAGTGTAAAGTAAAATTAGTGAACAGGGAAAACAAATCTATGTTTTAAGAAATCTGAGTTTATTAAAAATGGCTATGCAGTGTTTATGGAAATTGAATTGTATTTTGGCAAAGAATTGTAAATATATATTATTTAAACGTGTGAAGATAATTTAAACATGCTGGTTGATAGATTTATTGGGTCTGTATTCCTATGAGTCTGTATTCCTATATTCATTGAGTATTATTGTTTTTCTCTTTCTCTATGGTAATTTTTATTATCTCCAAGATAATAAAAGCAGGCAGGCATTTATCATGGGATACAACAAACACCTGTTTTATGAAATGGACTTGGTAGCAACCCTTGCACTCCCTGGCTTGCTGTGCTCAGATAGGTCCTGCCAACCTTGTGTGCCTGGCATCATCTCACAGGTGTGATGTTTAATAAATTTATGAATGAGCAGAAGAAGCATGTGCTCAATAAAGTCCTTTTTTAAAAAATAAATTTATTAAATTTATTTCTTTTTGGCCGCATCGGGTCTTCGTTTCTACGCATGGGCTTTCTCTAATTGTGACGAGCGGGGGTTACTCTTTGCTGCGGTGCGTGACCTTCTCAGTGCGGTGGCCTCTCATTGCAGAGCATGGGTTCTAAGCACGTGGACTTCAGTAGTTGTGTCACGTGGGCTCAGTAGTTGTGGCTCACAAGCTCTAGAGTGCAGGCTCAGTAGTTGTGGCGCATAGGCTTAGTTGCTCCGCAGCATGTGGGATCTTCCTGGACCAGGGCTCGAACCCATGTCCCCTGCATTGGCAGGCAGATTCTTAACCACTGCACCACCAGGGAAACCCTCAGTAAAGTCTTTTATTCATGGATGAAGCCACTTGAACTGGCAAGAAACATTTCACTTGTCCCTTTCTTGTTTAAGTGTTTAAAACGTTAAATCCAGAATGAATCCTATGACAGCTAGACAAGAAGAAAATTAGCTGCAGTTAAGTACCTAAGAACATTTAATTAGGGAAAGTAAATTATACCAATTCTGAGCTCTGATGAAAACGATAGATAATTAGAGAGGTTTTCTTTAAAAATTACTTTTTAACAAAGTTATAAAAGAAACACATGATATCAAAAGCCTAATACATGAAAGACTACCATATAAAGAAAAAATTTTATTCATTCCAACACTCTAATATTTTGGTGCATTTTCCTTTAGCCTGAGGCCAGAATCTATGGCTTAGTCATCCTCATAACCCTAGCATCTCTCAGGTATCTGGGCCAGATCAGGTCTCAGTAGAGGTTCACTGAATCAAGTGAATGAATTATGGGGCCATTTTTTCTTCTCTCATCTTTCTTATTGGCCATTACTAATCAATGGTTATTTCTTTTGTCTTTGTACCTATGGAAAGATGAAACTAGGGAATAAAATTTATAATAAATATGAATTCGCCACACATGATGAAGTAGCAGTAATAGATAGTTCAGCAGTGACACAACTGCAGTGTCAGGGAGATATATAAAACATATCTATTTCTCTGTTTGGTTCTTGTTAGTACCCCAAATGATAAACTGACATTGTAAACCATCACCAGTGAGGAAATGTATTAACAAGTACTAACTAACAACTTCATGATTCATTCTTGAAACCTTTTGTGGCAGTCCTTAATGTAGTCCTCAGATATTTCTTGCTTTCCATCTCCCAGGCCTGGGGTAGGATTGTACTTCCCTGCCCGCGGAAGTTAGGTGTAGCCATATGACTTACACTGGCCAATGGGATATGAGTGGAAGTGATAGACATTACCTCTATGGTGAGGTTTAGGAGGCTCTTCACCACATTCTCTTCCACACAGAGGTATTTGGGAAAGCATGTGTCACTCGGAAGCTACCATCAATGTCTGTTCCTGATAAAGAGACCTCCCCTGCCAACCCAGATTTGACATGCAGTGTGATTCAGAAAAGACACTTTGGTTGGATTCAGCCAGTGAGACCTGGGGTTGCATGTTATTTGTTACCACAGTGTGATTTAGCCTGTCCTCACTGATACATGTTCATTCACAGCTAATACACACCCATTCACAGTGGGCATTGTGCTAGGCATAGCAGAAGCCCATGCTAGTAAAACCTGCATCTTTACTTCAGAGGAGTTTACCTTCAAATAAGAGAGTCAGATGCACAAAAAAGAGCCAGTCAGCCTATATAAGTACAATAAGTCAAACATTTATAGGATGGATTAAACGTTGTGGAAGATGTTGCTTCAGGTACAGTGGCTTGAATTAAACATCTTTAAACTCATAGTTTCATAGTTGAAAACAAATTCTTACCAGTAGCTTCTGTCAAATACTCAGAAGATATTTTAGCAGCAGATTCATTCCTCTGTCTGTACTAAGACTAGAGTCAGAAAAAATGGAAATGTTTTCATATTTGATATATAAATTTTCTCTGGACCATTAAAGTAATAATTTTCACTTACCTCAACATGAAACCATCATCTGCTCTTAAGCTAATTAATTACTGTGTGAAATTATGCAGTGAACTGCTCTGGCACAGGGTTTACTTTTATAAGGATAGAATTGATATGTTCTTTTAAAAATCAAAGTCACTCGCATCTGCAGATATGTAGAGCACAGACTTTGGCCTTTTTCTGATCTGATGCTTGCTCCCCCACTGATAAGATGTGAAGTCTTAGGCTAGTTACTCTCATGTATAAGACTTTTAGTTTTCTTATCTGTACAGTAGAAGTAAAGCTCCCATCTTTGAAGCTTCTTTTGAGGATTGATTAAGTTAAGGCAGGAAACACTGTGTTCATATGCTTTATGTATAGTAGTCACTCAAGAAATTTTATTAAACAGTACTAATTCATATTGTTACTCATTACATTTTCTCTTTCTATAGTCACATTGTTTCCAGCATTCCTCAAAGTTAAAAGGCAATAAATATTGACTCATATGGGTGTGTATTATTCATAAAAAATAAAGTCAGGTATTAGAAAGACATACTGCTTTTCTAATGTTCTTTGAGATTCCTTTATTCATGATTTTGTTTGAGTGCCTTAACTTTTATTCTTACATGTTTATTATAGAACTTTTAGAAAATATAGGCAAGTAAAAAGAATCAAGTAACAAGGAAATAGAGACAAGCAAAAACAATCAAGTAATAAGAACTTACCCATTATCTCAAGACCTAGAAATAACTACTATTAATACTTTGGTAGATGTCCTGCAAACATTTTTTCATGTATATGTGTGAGTATACACAAAATATGTATGATATATATTTTTAAGGAAAAAGGGATTATATTCTGCGTTTCAAAAATTTGATATTTCATAAACACCTTCCACATGAATATTTTGCATAATCCTTTTCCATGGCTGCACGTGCTGCGTATCTTCAGTTGCCCCTCCAAACCCTCCTCTACCCTTTCATCCTGCCTGTGCCTGGGGACTTGCTGGAGTGGACCACATCAGTGGGCTCCCCTACCTTCTGGGTTCATCCAGTGGGGACCCCCAGCAGGAGATCAGCAAGAGGAAGGCAAGCAAGGCAGAGGTATTTTTTCTACTGCTACCCTGCTATGGGGTCCCTGGGGGTTTGCTGAATCCCCCACGTAGGTCACAGTCATTCCCATCCAGCTACCTCTCTCTGGGTCTAGTTACATCCCCTCCAGGCATAAGAATGCAGCCCCACTCTTATCAGTCTCAGCACCACCTCTTGTGGTTAGCTCACTTTTGTAAATGGTCCCTTTTAAAAATTCTTCAAACTACCCAATTTGAGTGTCCCATCCTGTTCCTCCTAAAACCCTTGATTTACACACAGCAAGAGGTTCTCAAACTGTAGTGTGCACACATCAGAACCACCTGGAATATTTCTTAAAACAGAGATTGCTGGGCATAACCCTCGAGATTTTGTGATTCAGTAGGTCTGGGAAGAGCCAGAGAACTTGTATTTTTAACAAGTTCCCAGATGTTCCTTAGAGGGGCCACATTTTGAGAACCATTGCACTAAATGTTTGTTCCACTGTGTGAATCTGACAGTTTACTTAACCATCCATTTTCCCTTATCAAGTAACTCTGACATTCATATCTTTTTAGGTAAATTACACACAGACCTGTTAGTTTCCTTCAAAAATTTTCCTAAAAGCAGAACTTGGGTCCATGTATATGCAAATTTTTTTTGGTCTTTACTGCCAGGTTGCCCATCAGAAAGTTTTTATAAACTTAAAATCCTACCAATATATAAGAAAGTATGCATTTCTGTGTATCTTTGCAAATACAGTAGAGCATTTTTATCATTCATTAAAATCCCCACCAATTGATAAATGAGAAAATGAAACTATTGTTTTACTTCAAGTTATTTTGGTAACCAGTGAGATTAATCGGTTTTTCATATACTTTTGTCCATCTGCAGTTACTGATTTTTGGGTGGCAACTTCATGTCCTTTGCCCATTTTTCTGGGTGTCTATTTGTTTTATAATTTCAGATACTCTTTATTTATAATGAATATCAACCTTTGTCTTTTATACATGTTTTCAGAATTTCCCCCAGTTTCGTGTTTGGCTTTAGATTTTGTTTATGATTATATTTCAAAGAATATTTTCCTTTCTTAGAGCTCTCAATCCTTCACTTTATGGTGTTGGGTTTTAGCCTTATGGTTAGAAAACAAAAACCACCTTTACCCCCAACAGGATGTAATTATCTCCCTGTGTTTTTTACTAATACTTTTGTTGATTTCTTTTTATGTTTCAATGTTTAGACTTTATTTTGAGAAGACAGAGATATAGTTTTCCCCCCATAAATGTCCTAGAACCACTTGTTGGTTAATTCATCCATGCTCCATTATTTGGAAATGCCACTTTTATCAACTACAAGGTCTTAAACGTATTAGGGTTTGTACTTAGAATTTCTTTTTGTTCCATTGATTTGTCGACCCTGTCTCACTTTTAACTAACTGACATTTAAAATGTTTTAATACATTTCATTAATTTCGTTTCCTTCCCCCGCTCCCCAAATATCTTTAGCAATTATAATGGCTTACTACTTCCAAAGAAAATGTTATTTTGTCTCACCTCAGAGAATCCAAAAAAACTGTGTCAAATGTCACCTCAATAACAAGTTCTTTCTTTCATGAGTTTCAACACTTCAACTGTTCCGGATCAGGGTTCTGCCCCTTTATCCATTGATTTCATTTGTTTTATTGTGTTTATCTTATCCAATTTATTTACCTTATTTAATTTTTGTAACTTGTCTCTCCCTCACTTATATAGCTAATTTTTCCTTCTGTATCCGCAGTTTTCTTGAGGGGATGTGGGCTCCGGGTGTGTGTGTCCCCTGACCCCTGGGCGATGCAGGGGACGATGCAGGGCTGGAGGGGTTGGCGGGGCCTTTGAAAGCTTGGGGTCCAGGGCAGGGGTCTCTCTTGCCAGGTCCAGGTGGGGCTCTTTGTTCTGACTGATTGAGAATGAAGATTGGTCATGAAGGGTGATAAAATAATTTAATGTAGTGTCACTTTTCCAAAAGGTTCAGTTATTTATTGGTTTCTATGATACTGTTTTTTGAGATTACTTTGGGTTTTTTTTAAACGCTATTATACAATTATTTTCTCATTATTCTGTTTAATGGCATTCATATCAATAACATTTTAGACTTAGCCTGCGAATGAGAAGAGCGAGCTGATGAAGGGAAGTTTGGCTAGACACTCTCAGAGGTGCTGAGGGCCAACCTGGAGGCTTGGAGGAGAGAATAGTCAGCACGTGGTTTTCCTTGGGCTTCGCCCTGGTTCACTCTGCTCAGCTAAGCACGTCCTATTTATCATCAACCTCTCCACCCAAATACTCTCTGGTCCCTTTTTCTGCTTTACATTTTATTCCATTGCACTTGCCATCATCAGATAGACAATATATTTTCTTAGTTATTTTGTTTATTGGCCCTATTGTTAACAATTTAATTTATTGTCTGTGTCCTTTACCAGAATAGAAGCTGCATGAGGCTTGGGTGTTTTATTTCCTACTCTGTGTATCCTCAGCATTGAAAACAGCACATATAGGTGGGCTCAAACATATTTGACTCAGTGATTGAAAGCCTGGACCCTCTCCTGCCAAGAGGTGCCCTGTGTTTTCTACGCACACACACATATACACAGAAACACATACACACACTCCCTTCATCAGGCTGAGACTTCATCAACTTTAAGGACTCAACTATTGGGCTCCCTCTTCCGGGAAACTCTCTGTGTTCATCTCCTCCTTCAGGCTGGTTTCCCCTCTCAGATATCCTGTCATAACTGTGTGAGCGGTGCTGCCTTGTACCTTCTGCTTGCTACCTGCCTCACCCTGTGTGGCTGGCCCAGCTCTGAGAGCAGACTGGTTCTGGAGCCTCTAGATCCTTGTGTATTATAGTGCTTCACTCATAGGCCTGGTCACTCTCTGTTCAATGAACTAATGCAAAAATCTGTAAAGTTCTTACATCGAAACCATCACCAGTGGATGAATGATGCAGGGAGATATATTTTCTCTTGTTTTGATTAAGAAGGAGCTTTCAACGACAGCTTTCAGGTAATGCAGGCTTGTGAGGTAGTAAACTCCCTGTTCCTGGAAGTATTCAAGCAGAGGCTGAAGAATATCTGTCAGTGGGTTTTGTGGAGGTGATTACTACCTTCATTCTCTTAGAGGGTGAGGTCCCTGTGTCACTAAGATCCAGTGATTCTGTTATTCCGGGCTAATTAATTTATGTTTTAAAAATCTTCCTTTCATTTTTCTCCTTGCCCTAGTTCCCTTTATTCATTACTCTACAAAGCTTGTTTGTTGTGTTGCTTGCGTGCGTGTGTGTCCTCTAAATTATGAGTGCAGCTACCATCCATCTCCTGGTAGTTCCTTGGGAAATGCTGCTACCTTTCATCTGCTTGCAGCTTGCGAAGCCCATTTGTCTTTATTGAATATGCAAATGTGATGGAACCATCTGCCACTTGCTCTGTGATCTCTCTTTTCTCATAAACGATGGAAGGAGAAAAGTGATTCCACATTATTAAACACCACAAACAGTCGGATGTCCATTTCAGCGAACGTCAAGATTTATCAGTTAGAATGTTTACCCCTTTTATGATTGAATCGCTTTTTGCTAGTTTTTGTTTGCTTCATTTTGTTTCACAAAACAAATGAACATTTTAAAAGGAAATAAATCCAAGATAATTTAAAACACATATAAATATATTGGTTTCCTATGGCTGCCAGAATGAATTACCACAAACTTGGTGGCTTAAAAATGACAGAAGTTTATTCTCTCAAAGTTCTGGAGGCCAGGAGTCTGAAATCAAGGTGTCACAGGGCTGTGCTTCCTCCCAAGTCTCTGGGGAGAATCAGTTCCTGGCGTCTTGTCACTTCTGATGGCTTGAGGAGTTCCTTGGCTGGTGGCTGCATCAATCCCATCTCTGTCTCATGGTCACATTGCCTCCTCTTCTCTCTGTTTCTCCTCCCTGTGTTTCTTACAAGGACACTTGTCACTGGATTATGGCCCACTTGGATAATCCAGGATGCTCTTCTCATTTCAGGATCCTTAACTTAATTACATGCACACCTTTTCCCCCAGTATGGTCACACTCACCATTCCCATGGATTAGAATTTGGACATATCTGTTTGGGGGACCACCATTCATGCTACTATGGCAATAAGCCAGGAGAACTTGTGGGGAGAAAAGGAAACTGAATGAGGTCTCACTTGGAGATCCTGGGGAATGCCACTTTCTACTGAGTTAGTGGTCTCTATTAACAAAGATCCCCTATGACTGTAATAGTAATGTGATAATAGCAGCTATAATTTATGGAGCATTTGTTATGTGCCAGGCACTGTTCTGACTCACTTTACTAGCAACACCTCAGCTAATTCGGGTCTGTGAGGAAGCAACTATTATTCATGCTGTCTTATAGTCTTAGAGAAGTTAAGGAACTTGCCCAAGGTCATGTGAGCAGTAGGTGGGCTAGTCCCATTTGCTAGATTCCAAGTCCTGTATTGGTAACCATGACCGTTCAGCACAGTAACAGATGCCATCCAGCCTCCCCTGTGACCTGCACATGCAAAGGCAGGGGAGGAAGTAGACTAGGAGCGGGGTGGCCCAGATTAGTTAGAGAACAATCTCGAAGCCTTCTACTGTGTCCTGTCCCTTGGGAAGGGCTCCCAGTTTAGAGGAAGCAAAAAAACCCAGCTGAGTTTCCAGAACAGTTTCTTTCCATTGCCAAGCTATTGGAGAAAGAATGCAGAGGCCATCAGATTTGTCATTGGTTTGGGGACATCAAATAGATATGGTCTTGGGGAGGGCTGTGAACCAGATATGGAAAGGAGACACACACACACACCCACTCCTGTCCTGTGTGCAGTGACAGGACTGTGGTCTGTCTGCCAGCCACCTCCCTCGTTCTGTGTGGAGGGAGATGCCAGGAAGAGTTGGGAGGTGGAAGCAGGCACTGCTCCAGTCTGCATCCCTAACCCACCATGACCGAGCTCTGGACCTCCCATCTGAAGGTCAAGGCCACCGGCCAGCCTCCCCTGAGCTTGCTGTCCACTGACCCATGGACTCGCACATGCTCTGGGTTTTCTTTCCCTTCCTGGAAGGGAGACCACGGACCAGGCTGGGCTGTGAGGGGCAGTCAGCATGTGCATCTTGTCCGTAAGGGCTGGAGACAGGGATTTGGCAGTGAAGGCAGGAGGAAGAATGGCTGCTCCATTGCCATTCATTATTTCTCGTTTGTTTTTATGATTGATTTATACCTCAGTTACTTAAAAAAAAAAAAAAAAGAGTGGCGCCATCTGACAAAAGGTACAGCAACAGCCAAAGGTGGAAGCCCATTTCTGAACAGTGAGGCACATTTTGTTTCCGTTTGCACAGAGGGGGAGCCGGCCCCCAGGGTCTCCTGCATGTGCCACGACCTTGGCCCAGCCTGGTGACCTTGGCTGAGCCTAGCGTGGAAGGAGGGAGAAGAAATGATGGAGGAGGCTGGAGGAGGAGAAGGCACGCCATAGTGTGGTAGAGTTGGGGGCCAGGCACAGACCCTTCTTTACAGAGTCAAAAAAGATGCTGAGAGTGCAGCAGCACTTACCTGCTGCTTTATTTAGATGCTGTCACACAGTCCGTGGGTCATGACAATAAGAACTCATTATCAGGGGGTTTCTTAGGAGTGAGGACTCCTGGTTGGTAGCAGAAGAAAGAACTGGCCCCTTCCCGTCTGTGAGCTGGGAATATATCTGTCTATTTTTAACCACTCACCTGCTTTGGAACCCTTCCACTTTTTGAGAAATACCATAAATTAGTCTAGTTTGAAGTTTGGCTTTAATGTCAAGGGTTTCTCAGTCCCTAAATAATGAAAAGAATGAAATAATGAAAAGGAAAGATTTTCATTTTTCACTGGCACGTATTTCAAGTGCGACTACAGGTCATTGCTGAACTGTTTGTGATGTTTGTTGTGTATATATGGGTGTATATATAAAATTAATATGTATATTTTTTTCCTTTTCTGAAGTTTTCAAAGACTCATGTGTCCAGAGTTGGAGATTTCCAAAACACGTTGGTAGCCACTTATATGAAATTTCTAATTTTAATACACTATGTATGAATTATGTTAGAATATACATATCATGAGGTTACAAAATTAGAAAATAATTTCAAGGAGTCTGGACTTTTGGAAACGTGTGTGTGTGTGTGTGTGTGTGTGTATGTGTGAATGAATAAAGCATCTTCTGACATCTAGTCTTCTTTCACTATCACAGGTTATTAATAACAACTCAATTAATTATCCATAAAGGTATAAGAGGTTTATTCTGTGAAGTTTAGATTACTTTGAGAACATTGGAGTGTTTATCCTTTTGTTCTTTGTGTGTTTGAAAAGGATATGCCTTTCCTGTACAGAATTTTTTGCATTTCTTTGAAGTTTTTAATCCACAGACAAGCATTGTGAACGTAGTATAATCATTTAACTCTTTTGGTAGTGGTTTCCCTATCAATCAATCATGCCAGCAGTTATGAAAACATGTTATGAGCTTTATATTCAGACAAATAAAGTTAGAGACTATGTCTACCAATCAATTGTGCCAGAGGTAAGAAACCATGTTATAAGCCACGGGCATGTGTTGAGATTCTGGGTCCCAAAAGGAGACCTCCCTTCTAACTTCTTGCCCATTCATTCATTCAGTTTTTCAACCAGTGTTTATGAGCACCCACATGGTTCAAAGCACATTTACAGTCACTGGGACACAAAGATGAACAGTACATGGGCACAGGCCTTACCATCTGGTGAAGGAGATTGGCAAGGAATCGGATGATTTTAATATGCTAAGTGCTAAGCTAGAAGCTGCCCAGGTTATAACATTATCTAGTCTAAAAGAGGGAGGAGATATGGGGATATATGTTTATGTATAGCTGATACACTTTGTTGTACAGCAGAAACTAACACACCATTGTAAAGCAATTATACTCCAATAAAGATGTAAAAAAAAATAAAAGAAACACCTAATCAAACTGCAAGGCAGAGATGTGTGATGGAAGGTTGCCTGGAGAAGCTGACATCTGAGCCAAATCTTCAATATTATTGGTATTTTTAGAAAGGACGGCAGTTAACCACATTTTTTTTAAAAAGCTTTCCTTTGCCAAAAAATGTTAATAATTATTTAATTCACATTACAGATTGTATATTACATTTCAGATTACATTTTATAGATTATTATAGATGGTTAGTTACTTGAGAGAAAGTATAGTAGGAACCTTTGCCCATTAGAGAGTAATAAGGAATTAAGGTGAATGAGCTTAATGGTTCTGTAGTCATTCTGTGTTGAGTGGAGATGTTCATTTGAATTTTTTTTAATTGAAGTATAGTTGATTCACAATATTATATTAGTTACAGGTGTACAACACAGTGGTTCAATATTTTTATAGATTATACTCTATTTAAATTTATTACAAAATATTGGCTATATTCCTTGTGCTGTACAATATATCCTTGTAGCTTATCTATTTTATGTGTTTGTATCTCTTTGGTTTTTTTTTCGTTCTTTTTTTTTTTTTTTTTTTTTTTTTTTTTTTTTTTTTTTTTGCAGTACATGGGCCTCTCACTGTTGTGGCCTCTCCCATTGTGGAGCACAGGCTCCGGACATGCAGGCTCAGTGGCCATGGCTCACGAGCCTAGCCACTCCGCAGCATGTGGGATCTTCCCAGACCGGGGCACAAACCCATGTCCCCTGCATCAGCAGGCAGACTCTCAACCACTGCGCCACCAGGGAAGCCCTATTTTATATGTTTGTATCTCTTAATCCCCTACCCCTATTTTGCCTCTCTGCTCTTCCCTCTCCCCACTGGTAACCACTAGTTTGTTCTTCATATCTGTGAGTCTGTTTCTTTCTTGTTTTATTCATTCATTTGTTTTACTTTTTAGATTCCATGGATAACATAGAGTCTTTGTCTTTCTTTTTGTCTTATTTCTCTTAGCATTATACCCCCAAGGTCCATCCATGTTGTCGCAAATGGCAAAATTTCATTCTTTTTTTTATGTTAAGCAGTATTCCATTGTATGTATGTGTATACACACACACACACACACACAATGTATCACATCTTTATCCATTCATCTGTTGATGGATGCTTAGGTTGCTTCCATATTTTGGCTATTGTAAATAATGCTGCTATGAACATTGGGATGCATGTATCTTTTCGAATTAGTGTTTTCATTTTCTTCGGATATATACCCAGATTTCTTGATCTTAGAGAAGAGTAGAAGTTACCAGATGCCAGGCTGGGTGGTGGGGCCAGGAAAGGCAGCACAGGAGTGTCTGGTCAAGAGTGATGACAGGAACATCTGCAGAGTTCAGAAATGGCCCAATAGGAAGGCCAGAGGTTCTGGGCAGCCACTGAAGGATGCTAGACAGGCAAGAGGCATGATCAGAGAGGGGTGTTTCAGAAAGATCCTGGTGATTACACTCTGATGGATGGTGGATTAATTTCCTAGGGCTGCTATAACAAATTTGGTGTCTTAAAACAAGAGGAATTTATTCTCTCATAGTTCTGGAGGCCAGAAGTCTCATATCGAAGTATGGGTAGGGCCATGCTCCCTCCAGAGGCTGTAGGGGCGAATCCTTCTATATTGTCTTCCAGCTCCTGGGGCCCCCAGGCATTCTTTGGTTTATGGCAACATCAATCCAATCACTTCCTCTGTCCTCACATGGCCTTCTTCCCTGTGTCTTTGGGACACTTCCCCTTTTATAAGAAAACACTAGCTATTGGATTTAGAAACCACCCTAAATCCAGGTTGATTTCATCTAGAGATCTTTAGTTAATTCATCTACAAAGATCCAGTTTCCAAGTAAGGTCACACTCCGAAGTTCCAAGAAGACAAGAATTTGGGGGCACACTAGTCAATCCACTACAGATGGGAAGAGGTTGGAAGAGATTCAGATAATCAGATTCTAGAAGGACCTGGGAAGATATTATAGGGAGGCACCTACAAGGGGAGGGAGTGAGAGCTTGGGTAGGCAGGTTTCAATAAGAGTGTGTTTAGGTAGAATGAGGGAGGAAAGTTTAAAAAGAAGGATGAACGCTTATGGATTACAAATACAATCTTCACAAAATTTGCTGTCTACACATCTGGGTGTTTTCTGTCATTTAAGTCCTAGCTCATATGCCATTCTCTCTAATACTTTTTATCCCTCACTTTATGGCTAGCACTGTGCTAAGAGTGTTGCTAGCATTATCTCATTTAAGTCTTAAACATTCTTCAGAAGCAGGTACTATTGTGATCACCCACCCCATTTTAAAGATGAAAACACTGAGTCTTGAAGAGGTCAGGTGACTTGCTAGGAAAGAAATGTTATAACTGGGATTTGAACCAGGCAACGGCACTCCAAAGCCACGGCTCCCAAAGACTCACACATCACATGTTCCCACCGCCACCCCTACCCCCCCACTGGTAAAGTTAGTCTTCCTTTCTTTGAACCCTCATGCCATGTGGTCTGTAGTTCTCTTTGGGCCTTTGTCAATTTCTAGCTACTTTATTTTTATATATAGATTTGTGTACATGTCCTGAGGGCAGGATCTGGACCCGTTTCACTTTTGCCTGGTGCCCCCAGTGTCTTCCACCTTGCATTGCACAAAGATCATATTCATGAGTGTCCACTGAATAAAGGAATAGTAATAATCCAGAATACAATTAGATGTCCTGCCTGTGTGAGAGAGAGACAAGGAAACATACAGTTATTGAACAGTATGTTGTGTGCCAGATAGAGGTGAGCATAAGGACCTTGAGATGTGCCTAAGAGGGGGGCACTTACCTCAGACTTGTTGGGGAGGGAGAGGGTAGGTTCAGAGAAGGGCAGGTTCCTGGGCCCTGAGGCCTGAGCTGCACCTGGAGGGGTGGGTAGGGTAGAGGTGGCCCTGGACGGTTCCAGGCAGAGAGAGCAGGGTCTGTTTGGAGCCCTGCATGTGGCTCAGTATAGCTGAAGGCGGGGAGGGAAGGATGGTGGCCAGAGATCAGCTTGGTCGGGTAGGCAGCGGCAAGACCATCAGAACTTTTTCTGTTGTGCTGAGGAGTTTGACCTTTATTCAGAAGAAACAGTGGAAAGACTTTAAAGAGTGGAAGAGTCAAAGGACCAAACTCAAGTGTTGGTGAGAGCTCTCAGGCATCCTCATGGTGGAAGATAGGCTAAAAGAGGATGAGACTGGAGGAAGGAGGGTCAGCTGAGAGCCAGCTGTGTATCTAGGAGAGTATGGGCAGTGAGAAGCCAGGGGTGACAGCCCAGGTGTAGAGAGGGGACGAGAAGTGGTGATCAGGGACTTCCCCGGTGGTTCAGGGGTTAAGACTCTGCACTCCCAATGCAGATTCGATCTGGTTCGATCCCTGGTTAGGGAACTAGATCCCACACGCCACAACACGTTAGGGAACTAGATCCCACACGCCCTGGTTAGGGAACTAGATCCCACACGCCACAACAAAGGTCCCACACACAACAACGAAGATCCCACATGCCAAAACTAAGACCCAGCACTGCCAAATAAATAGATTTTTTTTAATTGAAAAAAAAAGTGGTGACCATTAGAAGGTAGGATCAAAAGAACTTGGTGGCAGAAGCGGGAGTGGGCCTGGAAGGGTTCTCAGAGCAAAAACACATCAAAGTAACTGAAAGCCCATTCAAACATCAGCACATTCATTGTTTCAAACAGCAACTTTGTGTAAATCCATTTTAGAAAGATTTCTTTGAAAAGATGAGAACACTTAACTAGTTCTTTCCAATGTCCAAGCACTCTTGTGAAGTCGTGTCTTTCTATCTAATTAACAACTTGTAATGATTTTATCTTGGCCATGACCTTGCATGCCTATCCTGTTTCATCAGCTATGTCTCCATACGGCTTTAGCTTAATTGAAGGGTATAGGATTTGAGTTTTTCTCACTGAGCTTCGAGGTCTCAGGAAAATCAAGGATTGTAGCTAAATATCAGTTTCTGTGTCTCTGAACGTTTCAAATATAACTATGTTGGCTCTGTCTATCCAGACAAAACCACTGACTGTGGGAAGGATGTGGAAGGCAAAAAACGACAACCACACAAACTGTCTATGAGAGTTCCATGTTAACCCAAGTAATATGTTGTGGTACATATAAGTGACACTGTATCATATTATAAGCATCCTTTTAGTTAATGTTTGTCATTTTTTCTCCTTTCCGTATGTGAGTAAAAGCTGGGAGAGGTGGTAGCAGGATTCCCACATTGTCAGGTTATGACTGTCCAAACACTACTAATTTTTAGGGGACTGCAAGAAGTGTGACAAATGACGTTGTTGCTACATATGTGCAAGTCACTATGAAAAAAAAAGTGAGGGGTGGGGAAAAGGAGGGGTCAAGATTGACTTATGATGTGGGCCTCAGGGGAGCAGCATTCCGGAGAAAGGGAGTTAGTGCTTTGGCTTGGGGCTTGGTGAGCTTGCAGCTCTGTGTGCAGTTGTCGGAGGGGCTGGGTTTTGCATCCTGGGCTCCCTGGATTGGAGGAGCTGTCTGAATAGTAGGAGGCCTTCACTCTGAAAGAATGAATTTTAGAGTTGGGGGCAGTTTTGGAAATCACTGATTTGGGAAGACCTTCTTAAACAAAACACAAAAGCTATACCTTGAAGGGAAACACTTGGCAAATTTGACTTATCAGTATTGAAAGCTTCTGTTCAAGAGAGTGTAACAAAAATAAAATATAAGCAAAGGAGAGAGACGTTTTTTCCCCAGCGAGAGTCTGGGAGAGACTACTTGCAGTACATACGCGTGTAATTGTCAAGGTATTTATGTACTATTCAATGGGGATAAGGGACACATTCGTATATAGTGATACAAATGAGCAAAGGAAATGGAAAAGCAATTCTCAGAGGAAATAAAAAGAGTCAATGATCATATACTCAATATTACCTGTAATTAACAATATCCAAGTTAAGCAAGAAGAAATGTTATTTTACTCCCACCAGGTTGCTGAAATAAACAGTTTAAGGAGGGCAGGAAATTTGTGTTATCACCACAGAAAAATACAAACCAAATTGAGAATAAACTGAAATGGTTATTTCTGAGGGCAAAGGGAGGTGGTTGTTAGGGAAACCCTATTTTTATCTGTAATGTTTAAATTGTTTTACTAGGAGAATGTGTTCATACATTACTTGTCTATTTTAGATTAATAAAGAAAGGAATCATTACCTCTCCTCATTTTGTGTTATTGGATAATTACAAGGAATCATGATCTGTGTTATTCATTGTTAGTTTCACAGCAGAAAAATTAGGACTTTCATTACCAATTCTGTTATCTTTCCATTACATTTTAAGGATTAGTGAGATGGAATCTGGAAATAAAGGAAATACCAGTTTCCAGAGGGGAAATATAGTGTCTAGGGCAGGGTTTCTCAAAAGGAGTACTATTATTTTGGACTAGGCATTTCTATGTCATTGGGGACTGTCCTCTGCAATGTAGGATGTTCATCTGCATCCCTGGCTTTTGCTGATTACCAAACCAAACTTGGGTCTGCTCGACTGAACACAGTAAAGCCAATCTACTGACACTGGATTGTGGTGAAGGAAAGTGCAGTGTTTACTGCAAGTGCCAAGCAAGGAGTCAGGGCAATTAATGCTCAAGAGACAGAACTCCCTGATGGGTTTCTGGGAAGACCTTTTAAAGGCAAGGTGAGGAAGGGAAGTTGCATAGTGTGTGATCAGCTTGTGCACAATTCTCTGATTGGTTCATGGTAATGGGGGTGTCACAGGAGTTAATGTTATCTATTTTCAGGCTCCAGCTGGCCTGGGGGCTACGTGTTCAGGGTGATCATGTAGTTAACTTTGTCCATTTGGTGGGGGTTTTAGTATCTGTAAAACAACTCAGGACTGTGCATGACTGTTATCTATGTCCTTCAGGGAGGAACTAAAGATTCTGTGATTGCTATATGGCTGATTTACTGTTTAAATTGTTATGAGTTTTCCTGGCCCAACTGCTATTTTTTTGTTACTATATGTTCACATTCTTTCAATCATTAATTCTTGAGCCAGGCTTTTGTGACTCAGGGGAGGCCTGGGAAACTAAAACTTTTCTACAAACAAGAAGCAGGGAGAGGACATGAGAGAGTCTGTCCCAGGAAGGCCCCGTAGTGTCCTGCTCAGTTACATACCCATCTCCCAATGTGGGACAACCAAAAATGTCTCCAGACATTGACAGATTTCCCCTGGGTGACACACCCATACCTCCAAGGAAAACCACTGGTCTAGGGAAAGCCCAGAAGAAGAACTTAAGCATTGCACTTAGCCCAATTCCATGTCTGCAAGAAAAAAGTATAATGGACTCAATTTTTATATACAGTACTTTGCTATTCCCTAAAACAACAGCTGTTATACATTCCTTGACAAAATTATATTTATTGCTTTTTTATCTTTGTATCTTAGATACACTCCCCACGCCCAGGTAGGGGCAACTCTCCACTTGCCAAGGCTTGGTAGGTTTTGACCCTCCAGGGTAGCTCAGAATGGTGCAAGTACAGAGAGGAAGTGGTTATTTTGTCTGCTGAGCATCATCAGAGCCTCTGGACAGACGGTCATTCCAGTGGACACACTTGGCTTCTAGTCATATATGCATTCAGGATCTCGGTTGTAACAGAAACCCACACAAACTAGTTTAAGCCAAAAGATGGGGTCAGCCACCATAAGATTACACCTTGTGGACAGACCCGGAAGGGAGAAGGCACAGGCAGAGATCAGAGAGCTGGAAAACAAAGTCAGAGTGATAGCAGGGGAACTTGTCAGTGGCATTAGGGATTGTGTGTGATTTGTCCAAAGGAAAGAGAAGGTGTTAAGTCACAGATCATCCAGGCCTGGAGGCTGGGTTGGGGAGCAAGAGCAGGGTGAGGAAGAAGCCACTGAGGAGATGCCAGCAGCCAATGAGAGATGAAAGTCGTTCTGTTGATCATGGTGCCAGGGGGGACACAGCAAGTGTGCAGATCCCAAGGAAATCAGACAATGGGTTCAGCTGGAAATGGGGTTGGAGCAGCACCTATGCAGGGCAAAGGTACTTTTGCACACAGAGAGGAAAGGAGAACATTCCTGCAAAAGATTATGCAGTAAGGGGAACATTAATGAAACCAGCATCCTTTAACTTGGAGAATATGATACCATCAGGGCTTGGTATGCATTCACGCCCACTTATAAAAGGTTGACAGGTGGGCTAGACGTGAGAGTGCAAGCATGAAAAGCCCATGTATTTGTATTTGATTCTTCCTTTCCTCAAATTTTAATTTTAAAATAAAAACAAATGAAAGTGTGTGATTTTATTTTACAAAATTAAGTGGTTGACTTTCTTATATGGGATGAAAATTATGACTCTACAATCAAGGAGTTCCAAAACGATCCTGAGTGATGGGAAAGGTAATTCACTCAGTGTTGAGCCACTCTAAGTCACTAGTTATACACACACACACGTTTAAGTTCTGTTATGTTGTTGTTATAAAATCTCATTTTTCAAGTCGTATTTCTTAAGGTCCTGCTCAAAGTTTGGGTAAACATTTAAAATTTAAGCATCATGCTTTCAGTAAAGCCACTATGCACCAGCCAGGCCACATGGATAGGACACTTATGAGCCCCGCTCAGACAACCTAGTGGGAAAATGCAGTCTCATAATATATAATTCAATGCAATGGACCATAACAGAGATATGAGAAACAGTGGAAGGAAAAGGGATGGAATTTTAGCTCATATCCTAGAAAAATATCCAATTCTGAAATTTTGAAGAATTTCCTGCGAATGATAAACTATCAGACTTGAAAGTGTTTAATACAGACTCTTCCTCAAAGGCTCTTACCCTTCTCCCTGTTGTCAGCTGCGCTGCAGGAGATCATTTCCAGGAAGATGGCTCTTGTAGGTAATAAAAGTAAAATACTTTTTGGGTATTTCATCTGACAGCTTTTGAGATTAGTTTAATGTTATTTGTATGCTGTGAGCTTTAAGTTCCGATGAGTTGAATATTTGAGCAGCGGCAGGATTTTTACAGCCACTGAGTGTTATTTATGTCCATTACAAGTGAAAAACAAGAAAACTACAATTCTTAGTATTTTCATTATGGGCTTTAGAGACTTAGGATTTTTTAAATAAATTCTTTCACATATGCCTGTGTTTGAAATCAAACACATACATACACACTTACAGACAGGGTCAAATTATACTCATGTACTAATTAAACTATTATTATATTCACTTGAATGTAATGTGTTAATTAAGGTTCAATGTTACTTTTATAAACATGTTTTAGGTTTGAGGAAAATAAACAACCAAAAGAGACATGAGATGCTTAGGGCTCAGACCTTCTCACCCTATTCCACTCTCCCAGAGCTCAGAATCCTCTTAACTGGCACAGATCCCTATAGGGAACCAATGTGACAATTAGAAAGCTGCCCTCGTTATAAGAGGCTCAAAGGAATACACGGTGTTGGGAAATACTCTTATTTTCTCAGTTGCATTACAAGCAGTCCTTGCTCACAGCATGAAGAGATTCTGTAGAAAGCCATGTGTGCAGTGAAAAGGATGCTTTTTAACTCAGGATGGAACAGATGAGTAGTTGTAGGACACAAACAACTAGACCATTTCACTCCTACCTGGGTTGTTTGTTTGCTCTTGTTAAATCCCGAACTGGGCCTTGAAGTACCCACTGTTTTGGGTTCTTAACCCTGATTCCCTCCAAGGCAGTGATTCACACTCTATACTCACAGAAGTCTCAGGTCCTGGGGAAGAGTTCAGACCTCCCACCCTTTACAGCTGAAGGTTCCCTAGTTCTCTGTTTGATATATTTTAGTATTGTGTAAAATTTAATCTGAAGCTAGGGTTCTCTGGGGAAAAAATAAAGACAGCAAACCCCAGATTTCAGATGTAAGTGACCACCATACCTGGGCCACCTGAGAGTGGTCCTCAGGTTGGTGATAAACTAGGCATGGAGTGGAGACTCCTTATGTAGTGAAGAAAGCAATAAATCTTGGGACTCAAGAAGACACTAGCCTTCTTATGGACAGTCAGATGTAAAGTTCTGATATGATTGTTACTCCCTTGGCACCAGTGACCATATGTTGCCTTCCAGAGGATGTCCACTCCTAACCTTGTGTCAGGAAAACAATTGGATTAAATTAAGTTACCCAGGGTGTGGATGACTCACAGTATAACGACCACCACCTACCTCGATTCCTGTTATTTTAAAAGAATCCTGATAAGTGGAATTTCAGGTAGGCTCAGAAAGATGGCATAAATGTCCTACTGCATAGGGAGGGGGTTTTTATCCTAGTGCCTGACAAAGCCCCAGTGTCTGAAGCATCATCTTTGCCACTGAAGAATCCATGGAAATCTCTTTTGAAGAAGCTGGAACATTATTATTACCTGGGTTTCCTGGGTCATGATGGATAGGTGGTCTCAGAGCAGTGCCCCCTCCCAGCCCACTCCCCAAACACTCTCTCTTCCTTAGCTTCTGCAACTGTTCTGTTCCTCACTCCAAACTGTCTTTGTTCTGTGTACTGTTGATATGACCCCCAATTCCTACTCTGCTTCCTCAGTCTTCTCCAAGTGTCAGCCTGGACCAAGAAATAACTCTCCAGCCCTACCTTGGACCTTCTTAGGTGCTGAAATGAGCCCTCAGTCTTCAGAGCTTTTATTGCTCATAAAACAAGATTTCCAGCTCACAATAACAAAAACACCTCTAGAGAATTTTGTTTCCTTATTGCCAGATGCACAAAGTTTTTATTTCAACCAACTCATTGACACATGGGAAACACTATCAAAATGCCTATTCTGGGCTGTCCATGGATAATAAGTAAAATAGAATGATTTAAAATAGTTGACATTTGTTCTGACCTCAAAGCAACTCAAATGGTATACACTTAATTTCTTGTGATCATGTTCTGTTGTTCTGTTTAAAATTTTTATTTTATAATCTTTGGTAAAAAGAAATGTATGTATATGTAAGTGATGAGGCATATTAATGAAACCAACCCATCTTGCAATTTAAGAATTAGAACAGCTGAAACCGTTACCAAACTCAGGTTCAGCTGCTCCCACTTGAAAGCCAGTACTTTCAAGAGACAAGTGTTGGTAGGAAAGGAAAGCTTGCTTTATTCAGGAGGCTGGCAACCTGGGGAGAAGGCGGACTCATGTCAAAAAGCCAACTTCCCACTGTTGATCAGGGGGCAAGAGCTTTTAAAGGGGAGTTAAAGGAGTGTATAGGCAAAGGCAGGGGGCTATGTGCAGAGCAGCACAGTCAGCTCTGACAGTCACCTTGAAATTAGTCATGCAGTAGTCTGATCAACATCATATTGATTGTTTTAAGTACACATAATCTTCAGTTCTAGGGTCAGTTTGTTTCCATTTTCTTGAGGCCAGTTCTGGGAATTGTGTAAGATGAAGCAGCTATGTCATGGCTACAGTCTGGTCATCATGTAGTTAACATCTTCCGCCTGGTGGGGGTTTTAGTATCTGCAAAACAGCTCAAAGGACATGGCCCAGAATATTATCTGTAGCCCTTGAGGAGGAACTAAAAGTCCTTAACTTTGCTTAATGACTAAACCATTATTGCTTTGTCCTGTTTGATTGCTTGCCTTTGCTTCTTCATTTTCTTGCTTCTCTGATTAAACTTATTCTTTGGCTAAAGTTCTTCTACAGACAAAAGGTAGGTGGAGGACATGGAGAGGTCTGTCCTGGGAAGGCCCCATAGGGTCCTGCGCAACTGGGTAGTTTATACAACTACCTATGTGCTCTCCTCGCCCATCCTCCTGATTTCCTGACATCATTTCCCCAATATTTTATTGTAAAAATTTCCAATCACATAGGAAGGTTAAAAGAATTTTAGTGTGAACATTTCCATTTTTAAAGTAAAATATCTTCTGGGATGTTAAAGACTGAGTTTCAGTAACAAAATATTCTATCAATGCTGGTCGATTCTTGTTCAAGTAGGTAGGAGATTCCTTCACCTATAGATTGTGAATTTTCAGATGAAAGGCTTTTTATAAACACAATAAATCACTGCCAAAATGCTACTGATTTGAAGGCAAGCAGAGTAAATCTACTAACATTTGCCAGATCTCCTCCATGGTGTAAGATGAAATATTTTAGGAAGATCATGAAGCTTTTATGTAACAAAGAACTCATGGGGGCGCTGGGGTGGCATTTTACTCACTTCCTTTCCATAAACTGTCCATTTTGATAAATGCAGTCCTTTCATGGAGGGTTTTTTGATATTCTAGTCCTTCTTACAGTCATACCTTATTTTAACAGTCTCTGAGCTCTGCTGCCTTTTTGATACCTAATTATGTCTCAAGTTTTATTTTTCCCTTGTCCCACCAGAGCACATTGCCTCTTAATATTCACAGTGGCTAATGGCATGCTCACATCTGAGTAACCTTTTAGATAATTCTTCTCAGGGAGCCACATAATATTTTCTTGGCATAATATTTATGTATTTTGCAAGTATTCCTTGAGGAGGAAAAATGGATTACCTGATGGAGATGGTATTTGCAGATAGAGTGGCAAAGTGGGCAATTACTGATAAATGACAGTGGACCTTTTGTAACCCTGGATTCAATTCTGGAGTCCATTACTGTGTGCAAAGTTCTTTGTGTGGGCACTATAAAAGAGACCCCCAATGTCTCCTTTTGCTCTGCCATATTTTTTTTAGGAAGAAGAGACAAGCTACAGCCAGAAGACCTATACAATGGAGCTATAGTGAGGGGCTGTGAAGCAGCTGCTGTTTTGTATTTGGGGGCCATTTTTCAGTATGTGTGTGTGATGCTGTATAATAGGGGTTCTTCCTCTGGGGTCTGGGGACTTCTAGATCAGAGTTTCTGGAAGTTTGTGTAGAGGCCACTTGCATTAGAATCACCTGGCAGTGCCTGTCAATAGGAAAGTTCCTGGGCCTCACCCCAGAGCTCCTGGATTACTATTTTGAGGGCTGGAGTTAGGGAATTTGCATTTTAAACAAGCCCTTCTGGCTGTTCTTTATTGTACAATGAAGTTTGAGAACCACTTCTTTAGAGTGCCAGGGTCGGAAGTTTCCTGAAATTGTATGCAAATATTCTGGTGATTTGCATCTGAACATTTTTCAATGATGGTTAAAATATTTGGAACTACGACTATAGAAAACAGAACACTTGGGCCCTGAAGGAATTAATACTACCTTTTTTTATGATTTGGGGTTGAGTGGATTGACTTCCATAGTAAATGGCACCCAAAGAGGCTTAATGGCTCAGAGAACTTGGCAGAACCAAGCCCTAGGGCTCCCCTCTCTAGTCCATAGGTGATGAGGACTTTCCCAGTTATTCTACCAGTTCTTAGTTCTTGTCACGTTACCCCTCATTCAAAAATTCCTTGTGCTTCCCGCTAAGTAATGAGTTTTTCACCTGATACAAGAATCAGGCTGGGCTGGGCTGGTCCCTAAGCAAGTTGTTCAGTATATTCCACCCTGCCGTCCTCCATGTGCTCTGTCATCCACTTTATTCTGCATGTATTTCAGTGTCAGACAATCCTGAGCTCCAGCCATGGCACTGCCATGTGTCAGCTGTGATTCCAGGCAAGTAACTTAATCACACTGAGCCTTAGTTTCATGGTTAGTAACATGAGAATGATTGCACGTGCCTCAGCTAATCTCTGGGAGTATTAAACAAGTCCATGCAAACATGGAGCTTAGAATGGTGTCTGGCACACAGGGAAGAGCACAAATGCTGGCACCTTTGCTCTTGCCCCTCTGCCTTCTCTCTTCTCTACCCCCTGCCTGTCCATCTCCTTGAAGTCTTCTTGGATCTCCCCATTACTCCCCCCTGCAGGAGGTGCTCTCTCCCTCTCCTAAATACTGGTAACATTTTATTCTTTTCTTTCTTTGGCATTGACCACTCCCTACTTAGTGTGATTTTTTTTTCTTTTGCCATTTTTGTACTCAGTAACTTTATTTTGGAATAACTTTTTATTTTAGTTTAGTTTTTAAAATAAAAAAACTGTGACATGTTTTTCAAAATTCTGTTGGAAGTATAAATAATTTTTTCATTTAAAATTATAGGATGGTGTGATGGGGTACTTATTATCTCATCACTTTGATAAAATGTCTGCTCCATACATATATGTCATTGTTTAGAGTAGAAGATATCAGATTTCACAGGAGAAAATTTTTTATTTGGAAAACTTAACTAGACATTTAGTTCTTGACAGTTTGTATCAAATGTGCTGTTTCCTTTTGGTGGGCAGTTCAGGTAAATGGCACTTGAAATGCCTTTTGAGATATCTGAAGTTAAGTGAAAAGAGGAAAAATAAGTCAAAAGTTATCACAAGGTGTGTGACTTTTATGTACCTGTCTTATCTCCCCTGCTCCCTGTGGGCAGGATTCCTGTCTGATTATCCCCAGGGACACAGCCAAAAGCCTTCTTGCACATAGAAAGTACTGAATTGGAAGTTGATTTTTTTTTTCTTTTTTAATTTTTATTAGAGTATAGTTGATTTACAGGGTTGTGTTACTTTCTGCTGTACAGCAAAGTGAATCAGTTATACATACACATATACATATAACCACTCTTTTTTTAAGATTCTTTCCCCATATAGGTCATTACAGAGTATTGAATAGAGTTCCTGTGCTATAGAGTAGGTCCTCATTAGTTATCTATTTTATATATAGTAGTGTATATATGTTAATCCCAATCTCTCAATTTATCCCTCCCCACCCCTTTCCTCCCTGGTAACCATAAATTTGTTTTCTACATCTGTAACTCTATTTCTGTTTTGTAAATAAGTCCATTTGCACCATTTTTTTAGATTCCACATGTAAGCAATATCATACAATATTTGTCCTTCTCTGTCTGACTTGCTTCACTCAGTATGACAATCTCTAGGTCCATCCATGTTGCTGCAAAGGGCATTATTTCATTCTTTTTTATGGCTGAGTAATATTCTATTGTATATAGTACATCTTCTTTATCCATTCCTCTGTTGATGGACATTTAGGTAGAAGTTAATTTTAATGCTAGTCATAATAGATGGGAATTTAGCGTGTCTTCCACGTTGCCCATGAATTTGGTGGAGTAAACGAGGGACTTTGTAACCCAGAAGACGTTATCAAGTATCAAATGATTCTACAGCTTGGCCTCCAGAGAGCTGTCTACCAATCATCTGCTTTGTATAATAGTTTATGTTTATTGAATAGCTGTTTGGTGTTTATTATGCACTGGTCACTCTAAAGCTCTACCTCATCTAATCCTTACAAGAGCCCTTTGACATGGGTTCTCTTACACCTGAATTTAAAAGTGAGAATGTGGAGGTTTAAAGAGGTGAGGAAGAGGTGCCCAGGTTCCCACAGTTAAAGATTGTACAGCTGTTGACTGAAAAAAAAAAAAGAAAAAAACCCCCAAATAACCCAAAAGTTGAGAACTAGGGAGGGTGGGAGGGAGGCTCAAGAGGGAGGGGATATGGGGATATATATATGTATAGCTGATTCACTTTGTTGTACAGCAGAAACTAACACAACATTGTAAAGCAATTATACTCCAATAATGATGTAAAAAGAAAAAAAAGTTGAGAATTATGTTTTATTTGGCAGACTTTCTGAGGACTTAAGCCCGGGAGGCAGCCTCTCAGTTAGCTCTAAGGGACTGCTCTGAAGAGGTAAGGGATGAGCCAGGATATCTAGGAGTTTCTGAAAAAAAAAAAAGAAGAAGAAGAAAAACCCCAGGTAGTGGGAACATCAAAAGATTACTGTTAATTAAAGAAAACCAGACATCTCAAGGTAATGAATTTAGTGCTTTTCTATGTATATGTATTGGAAAATGCAAGAGTCTGGGTTCATTGAAATCATTCCTTTGATGTGCACCTTAACTATTTAGGACCAGTATCCTGTTTTCCCCTCAGGGTGTACAGTCAGTGGTGGCTGCAGTGGCTGGTGGCTTGATGGCTGCACTATCCTTTGTTTACTGATATGGCAGGCAACGCTCTTCATCCACACAGCCAAGCGTAGCTCACGCTTTGAACTGCTGCACCACTCTGATGCCCCCAGCCCTGTCCTGGGCCACTCTGACTAAGTCCTGCAGAGGTCCTTTCATTGTATATTCTTTAAATGAGAGAGGGATCAGTGAAATGGAAAGCTCAACTGAAAAAGTGGCATTTTCAGAACTCTTCCTGAAAATATCTTCTTCCTGGAGCATAATACCTGACTTAAATTAATGAAACCATGAACATAATATTGTCTAGAGGATAAGGCCCCAGAGAATAGCAACCAGTTTCTTGGAAGTGCCAGACCTTTTACAGATATCACCAAGAGAACAGAAAGCATTTTCTCCAGAATAATTCATCCACTTTTCTCCTGCAATGAGAAACCATCAAAGTTGTTGGCACTCAAAAGAGATTCTTGCTTTCCATGGAAAATAATACACGGAAAATAGCCATCCTAGGATGCTGGAGAGAGTGGCTGACAGCTCCACCGAAGGGCTCCAGTTTGAATCAAGCTGTATTATTTGTGAGACATCAAAGGTGAAGCTGAAATCTACTGTGCTGAGAGCAAAGGAGATTGTAACTTCACGTTCTTACTCTCAGTCTTAGAGCTCCAAGTGCATTATTAATGCCAACCTTAGCTTGAGTTGTACTGTGCTTCAGTAGAAGTTCCCTGTGTGTGAGAGCCCAGGTGTGATATTCAAATTGAACAGTTTTTATATGTTATTAGTACCCGAACCCCTTAGTGTGGCTATGTTCACCCATTAAAATGAAGACCAGAGGTTACTTGGGGAAATTTTATATACGCTTTGTTTGTTTGGCTGAGAGATCAAATATATCTACATGCAAAAATGATACTTCCCATTTTAAAAACAGATGAATATAAAAAAAGTGTGTTTTTCATATATTTAGTATTGTATATTGTCCATATTAAATACTGCAGCATAGACTATGATTACCTTATTTATATCTTAGAGAAGTTAGGTCACAACCAGATTTTCCTAATCAGAAGCCCATACCTCAGGGTTGTGTAAAAGCACAAAAGTTCTTTACCCGGAGCATGGCTGAACTTTATTTATCGCCATCCAAATCAGTCCTAAAAGATTCGTTAATTAGCACAAGGGATGTTAGGAGTAATTGTTCATTGGTGAAATGAGTAAAGGTCCAATTTGACCTGGAAGGTTTTACAGTCACCTTTGCCTACAGAGGGTAAAATAATCAGACAAAGGCTGGGGACATGACCAGCGTACAGAACAAGTTGTGTATGACTGTGTGAGCCTGTGGGTGATGAGTGCTTGCTTCCAACTGAGATGGAGCTTTCCTGCCACTGCACCATGGCCCCTGGTACAAGCCTCCCTAGTTCCATCCCCTCTAATGGCTAGAGGCTATCCAAAGGACCCAACAGTTTTGAGTATCCAAATCGACTTAGGCTTGTTCACACCAAATATATTCTTCTTTCTGTATGTTTTCAGTGCCACTTTGGCTGTAACTTTCAAGGGAACCTCCCCAGAAATCCCTGAAGTTCACATACAAAACCCCTGCCGGTAGTATACAATTATCAATTATAAAGTGAAAGCAACTCTCACTCCATCTTTATTTTAATACAGGTTTCACCAAATATTTATCAAGTGTCTACTAGGCTCTGTGAGGGTGGGTGCTGGTTTGTGAAGCAAAGGGTGTAAGATGTGGTCTTTGTGTGCAGGTGCTCACCTGTCATTTACATTTGGCCTCACTGCTTAGGTTACAGTTGAGGTCACAGTAACACTGGCCTCCTAAACCTTTCCCCTGTGAAAACAGCTTCTGCCACAGGCCCTCCATCCCGTAGATCTGGATGGATCCTGTAGACCCATCTGCCTGGAGATTAGATACCTGTTTCTCCTGCCTTGTTCTTGCACTCCTGCTCCTGCCCTCGGGTAAAGATGCCCTAACATACCTGCCCCTAAGCATAGTCCCTGCCAATCAGTGTTGGTTTATTGTTAAGAAAAATAATTTACGTATTGTAGTCAGCGTTAGTTAGTGTCACTGGTATACTGATAAATGTTTAAAAACTGGCTGTTTTTTTCTTTAAATGAAATATACACACATTTATTGAAAAGTTTACTGATATAAAGGATGTGTAGCAAATATCTTACAAGTTATAATGAAATATACAAGCTTCTTGTTGTAAGTTCTATAAAGTCAATTGATTGTCATGGAAAGTTTATGTTGATTTTTGCCAAATTTTTGTATCCACAGTCAGCCTATGGTTACACCTGACAGATGAGTGAATATTGTTTGATATTTTCATTTAGTTTAACTAGAAAGACAAAAGTGAAACAATGAAGACGTGTATTAGACCCTCATTCATTCATCCATGATGAACTGGATAAATTTTTTTGAATACTGGGAGAATATTTCCTCAGTTTTGCGCTATTCCAAATGTAGCAAGGATAGAAAAGACACATTTCAATCGGCATTATTAACATCTTCTCCATCACTTTCTAAAGAATAGACAATTTAAAAAAAACAATAAACCAAGTCCTGATTTGTAGCATTTATCAATTCCAAGGGTGTAAATACTCCCACCATGGCTGATTTCCAGGTACCAGTGTGATCCCACTGAACAAGCAGTTGGGAAGAGGTGTACACTGTCAGATCGTTAATTGGAATTTCTACCGTATAGATTTAATACACAAAAAGTACCTCAAAAGCACAGATAACAGCATAAAGTAGTAAAATAATTAGGATGTCATGAATGTTCAGTATTTATTGCCTGTTGTTTTTTTATCATCTTTATTGGAGTATAATTGCTTTACAATGGTGTGTTAGTTTCTGCTTTACAACAAAGTAAATCAGTTATATATATACATATGTGCCCATATCTTTTCCCTCTTGCATCTCCCTCCCTCCGACCCTCCCTATCCCACCCCTCTAGGTGGTCACAAAGCACCAAGCTGATCTCCCTGTGCTATGCAGCTGCTTCCCACTAGGTATCTATTTTACGTTTGGTAGTTGTATATATGTCCATGCCACTCTCTCACTTTATCACAGCTTACCCTTCCCCCTCCCCATATCCTCAAGTCTATTCTCTAGTAGGTCTGTGTCTTTATTCCCATCTTACCCCTAGGTTCTCCATAACCATTTTTTTCCCTTAGATTCCATGTATATGTGTTACCATACGGTATTTGTTTCTCTCTTTCTGACTTATTTCACTCTGTTTGAAAGACTCTAGGACCACTCACCTCACTACAAATAACTCAATTTCGTTTCTTTTTATGGCTGAGTAATATTCCATTGTATGTATGTGCCACATCTTCTTTATCCATTCATCTGTTGATGGACACTTAGGTTGCTTCTGCATACAGGTCTTTTGTCTCCTTAGGTAGGTTTATCCCTAGGTATTTTATTCTTTTTGTTGCAGTAGTAAAGGGGAGTGTTTTCTTAATTTCACTCTCAGATATTTCATCATTAGTGTATAGAAATGCTAGGGATTTCTGTGCATTAATTTTGTATCCTGCTACTTTACCAAATTCATTGATTAGCTCTAGTAGTTTTCTGGTAGCATCTTTAGGATTCTCTATGTATAGTATCATGTCATCTGCAAACAGTGACAGTTTTCCTTTTTTTCCAATTTGGATTCCTTTTATTTCTTTTTCTTCTCTGATTGCTGTGGCTAAAACTTCCAAAACTATGTTGAATAATACTGGTGAGAGTGGGCAACCTTGTCTTGTTCCTGATCTTAGTAAAAATTGTTTCAGTTTTTCACCATTGAGGATGATGTTGGCTGTGGGTTTGTCATACATGGCCTTTATTATGTTGAGGAAATTTCCCTCTATGCTTACTTTCTGGAGAGTGTTTGTCATGAATCGGTGTTGAATTTTGTCTAAAGCTTTCTCTGCATCTATTGAGATGATCATTTGGTTTTTCCCCTTCAGTTTGTTAATATGCTGTATCACATTGATTGATTTGAGTATATTGAAGCATCCTCGCATTCCTGGGATAAACCCCACTTGATCATGGTGTATGATCCTTTTAATATGCTGTTGGATTCTGTTTGCTAATATTTTGTTGAGGATTTTTGCATCTATATTCATCAGTGATATTGGTCTGTAGTTTTCTTTTTTTGTAATATCTTTGTCTGGTTTTGGTATCAGGGTGATGGTGGCCTCGTAGAATGAGTTTGGGGGTGTTCCTCCCTCTGCTATAGTTTGGAAGAGATTGAGAAGGATAGGTGTTGGCTCTTCTCTAAATGTTTGATAGAGTTCGCCTGTGAAGTCATCTGGTCCTGAGCTTTTGTTTGTTGGAAGTTTTTAATCACAGTTTCAATTTCAGTGTTTGTGATTGGTCTGTTCATATTTTCTATTTCTTCCTGATTCTATCTCAGAAGGTTATGCATTTCTAAGAATTTGTCCATTTCTTCGTGGTTGTCCATTTTATTGGCATAGAGTTGCTTGTAGTAATCTCTCATGATCTTTGTATTTCTGCAGTGTCAGTTGTTATTTCTCCTTTTTCATTTCTAATTCTATTGATTTGAGTCTTCTTCCTTTTTTTCTTGATGAGTCTGGCTAATGATTTACCAACTTTGTTTATCTTCTCAAAGAACCAGCTTTTAGTTTTATTAATCTTTGCTATCATTTCCTTTATTTCTTCTTCATTTATTTCTTTTTTTTTTTTAATTTATTTATTTAATTAATTTATTTATGGCTGTGTTGGGTCTTTGTTTCTGTGCGAGGGCTTTCTCTAGTTGTGGCAAGCGGGGGCCACTCTTCATTGCGGTGCGCGGGCCTCTCACTATTTTGGCCCCTCTTGTTGCGGAGCACAGGCTCCAGACGCGCAGGCTCAGTAATTGTGGCTCACGGGCCCAGTTGCTCCGCGGCATGTGGGATCTTCCCAGACCAGGGCTCGAACCCGTGTCCCCTGCATTGGCAGGCAGATTCTCAACCACTGCGCCACCAGGGAAGCCCTTCTTCATTTATTTCTGATCTACTCCTTATGATTTCTTTCCTTCTGCTAACTTTGGGGTCTTTTTGGTCCTCTTTTCTAATTGATTTAGGTGTAAGGTTAAGTTGTTTATTTGAGATGTTTCTTGTTTCTTAAGATAGGATTGTATTGCTGTAAACTTCCCTCTTAGAACTGCTTTTGCTGCATCCCATAGGTTTTGGGTTGTCGTGTTTTCATTGTCATTTGTTTCTAGGTATTTTTTTATTTCCTCTTTGATTTCTTCAGTGATCTCTTGGTTATTAAGTAGTATATTGTTTAGCCTCCATGTGTTTGTATTTTTTACAGATTTTTTCCTGTAATTGATACCTAGTCTCATAGCATTGTGGTTGGAAAAGATACTTGATAAAATTTCAATTTTCTTAAATTTACCGAGGCTTGATTTGTGACCCAAGACATGATCTATCCTGGAGAATGTTCCATGAGCACTTGAGAAGAATGTGTAGTCTGTTGTTTTTGGATGGAATGTCCTATAAATATCAATTAAGTCCATCCTCTTTAATATATCATTTAAAGCTTATGTTTCCTTATTTATTTTCATTTTGGATGATCTGTCCATTGGTGAAAGTGGGGTGGTAAAGTCCCCTACTATGATTGTGTTACTGTTGATTTCCCCTTTTATGGCTGTTAGCAGTTGCCTTATGTATTGAGGTTCTCCTATGTTGGGTGCATAAATATTTACAATTGTTATATCTTCTTCTTGGATCGATCCCTTGATCATTATGTAGTGTCCTTCTTTGTCTCTTTTAATAGTCTTATTTTAAAGTCTATTTTGTCTGATGTGAGAATTGCTACTCCAGCTTTCTTTTGATTTCCATTTGCATGGAATATCTTTTTCCATCCCCTCAATTTCAGTCTGTATGTGTCCCTAGGTCTGAAGCGGTTCTCTTGTAGACAGCATATATATGGGTCTTGTTTTTGTATCCATTCAGCCAGTCTATGTCTTTTGGTTGGATCATTTAATCCATTTAGATTTAAGGTAATTATCAAGATGTATGTTCCTATTATCATTTTATTAATTGTTTTGGGTTTGTTATTGTAGGTCTTTTCCTTCTCAAGTGTTTCCTGCCTAGAGAAGTTCCTTTAGCATTTGTTGTAAAACTGGTTTGGTGATGCTGAATTCTCTTAGGTTTTGCTTGTCTTTAAAGGTTTTAATTTTCCATCAAATCTGAATGTGAGTTAATAGAAACATTTCAGACATTACATGAAATCTCTAAAAATCTTATATGTTCTGGAATAATGTTATAAGTCATAATTCTAGTTATTACTTTAAAATGTATATCTCAGAAATAACTAAATTTTCTTGTCAATTGCATTATTATGAACTTTCATCAAATCTTTAACCATGGTCATTTTTATGTCTTTTGTCATTTATAGACAGTGTTGGGTGTACTCTGATGCTTTTGCAAATATGTTCCTATAAAAGGGTTTCATCTTCAAGGAATTCATGGAAAAGACTCTGACAGTACAGGTTTCTGGTAACTGACTATACTGCTGAACTGAATGAATAAGCATTTTGAGAACTCTAATGGAAAACTGATGAACTCATAAAAGTGTTAACAGAAGATCAAGATGAAAAAAAATCGATTACATGGAACTGAGTGAACTGATGAGGATGATTATAATTTTTTTGACTTTCTGTGACTCAGAGGCAAAAAATATACAAATCAATTTTCACTGCAAAAGTAAAGGAGCTGTTACAATGGAGGATTACTGGACTGAATGTCAATATTATGACATAGTATGAGTGTGTTTCATGTTTAGTAATTGCAATCATTGTTGCTTTCCTTGTGGTCATCCATTTACAATGCTTGGTGTCAGTCTGTTTATCTCTTGTAAAAATAAAATACAGTGTGTGTGTGTGAAAAAAAAATCTGAATGAGATCCTTGCTGGGTAGAGTAATCTTGGTTGTAGGTTTTTCTCCTTCATCACTTTAAATATGTCCTGCCACTCCCTTCTGGCTTGCAGAGTTTCTGTTGAGAAATCAACTGTTAACCTTATGGGGATTCCCTTGTGTGTTATTTGTTGTTTTTCCCTTGCTGCTTTTAATATTTTTTCTTTGTATTTAATTTTTGATAGGTTGATTAATATGAGTCTTGCCGTGTTTCCCCTTGGATTTATCCTGTATGGGAGTCTCTATGCTTCCTGTACTTGATTAACTATTTACTTTCCCATATTAGGGAAGTTTTCAACTATAATCTCTTCAAGTATTTTCTCAGTCCCTTTCTTTTTCTCTTCTTCTCCTGGGACCCCTATAATTTGAATGTTGGTGCGTTTAATGTTGTCCCAGAGGTCTCTGAGATTGTCCTCAATTCTTTTCATTCTTTTTTCTTTATTCTGATCTGCAGTGGTTACTTCCACAATTTTATCTTCCAGGTCACTTATCCGTTCTTCTGCCCAGTTATTCTGCTATTGATCCCTTCTAGAGCATTTTTAATTTCACTTATTGTGCTGTTCATCAGTGTTTGTTCACTGTTTAGTTCTTGTAGGTCCTTGTTAAACGTTTCTTGTATTTTCTCTATTCTGTTTCCAAGATTTTGGTTCATGTTTACTATCATTATTCTGAATTCTTTTTTAGGCAGACTGCCTATTTCCTCTTCGTTTGTTAGGTCTGGTGAGTTTTTACCTTGCTCCTTCATCTGCTATGTGTTTTTCTGTCTTCTCATTTTGCTTAACTTACTGTGTTTGGGGTCTCCTTTTTGCAGCTGCAGGTTCGTAGTTCCTGTTGTTTTTTGTGTCTGTCCCCAGTGGCTAAGTTTGGTTCAGTGGGTTGTGTAGGCTTCCTGGTCGAGGGGACTAGTGCCTGTGTTCTGGTGGATGAGGCTGGATCTTGTCTTTCTGGTGGGCAGGTCCACGTCTGGTGATGTGTTTTGGGGTGTTGTGGCCTTATTATGATTTTAGGCAGCCTGTCTGCTAATGGATGGGGTTGTGTTCCTCTCTTGCTAGTTGTTTGGCATAGGGTGTTCTGCACTGTAGCTTGCTGGTCACTGAGTGAAGCTGGGTCTTGGCATTGAGATGGAGATCTCTGGGAGATTTTCACCATTTGATATTATGTGGAGCTGGGAGGTCTCTTGTGGACCAATGTTCTGACCTTGGCTCTCCCACCTCAGAGGCACAGCCCTGATGCCTGGCTGGAGCACCAAGGCCCTTTCATCCACATGGCTTTTGGGAGGTCTGAGGTCTCCTGCCAGTGTTCTGTAGGTGTTCTGTAGGAGCTGTTCCACATGTAGGTGTATTTCTGATGTATTTGTGGAGAGGAAGGTGATCTCCACGTCTTACTCTTCTGCCATCTTGAAGGTCCTCTCAGTCCTTCACTTCTCTAGGAGTTCTTCAGCAGTCCAGAAACCTGCAGACACCAGCTTCACCTGCACCGCTGAGGATAGGGGCAAACTCACTAAAACCCTATTACCTGTTTCTTTAATACAATAGATTTAATTTTAATTTTATATAATTTAATTTTCATAATGATTTCATGGTTTTAATTAACAACTGGCATGCAGAATTCCTGAAAATTTGACAGTCTTCTCTCACAAGTCAGTGTGAACTGGTTCCAGCAAGCCAGAAGGGCATATGGGTTAAGTCATGCATTTAAGTGTCCTCACACATGTTTGCAGAAGAGGATGGGCCTGCTCTAATTGATAGGTCCTGGGTAAGGAACAGTTGCCAGGGCTTCCCTGCTCAAAGGTCAAGAATAGGATCATCCTCAGAGAGCTACTCTGGGAATTTCATGCTTTGAGATCCTATCTTTCTTGAGTGAGAGGGTCCCATTAGAACACTTCTTATTTGACTTCTTTCTATCCTCTACAGATGATGTATTTGCTTATTTTAAAAATAGGTCTAACAGTTTGTGTTCATTATCTATTTCTGCTTTACATATTGCCTAAAATTTAGTAACTTAAAATAATAAATACTTATCTTCTCACCCAGTTTCTGAGAGTGGCTTAAATTAGAGGTTCTGGCTCAGTTTCTCATGAGGTTGCAATAGAGATGTCAGCTAAGACTGCAGCATCTGAAGCCCAGCTGGTCCCAGAAGATCTGCTTCTGAGATGACTCATCACACGGCTGCTTCCCTTGTTGTTTAGACCTCTCCATAGGGCCGTTTGAGTGGCCGCTGCTTTGGCCAGAGCGAGAGATCCCAGACAGAGGAGGCAGGAGGCTGTGACAACTTCCATGACCAGGTCTCACAAGTCACACACCATCACATCAGCTTTATTCTGTTCATTAGAAGTGAGTCATGATGTTCAACCCACTCAAAGAAAGAGAAGTTAGGCTACACCTTTTGAAGGGAGTGTGAAAGAGTTTTTGCACATACCATAGTTTTAGATAACTTTAGTCCATTTTGTTATTCTAATCTATGCTTTCAAATTTTAGGATTTTTATTTTACTTTTTAATAGTTCATTGCATTATCTGTATTTTGTTCTTATAGACACTGTTATCTTTTATTCATTCTAAAGTCTCGTTTATGACTTTTATCACTAATACTTCTAACTCCTTATACTTTCCTTGTTTATCTCCATTAGTCTGTCTTCTTGATTTGAAACTTCCAACTATTTTAACTGTTGCAGACAGACGCAGTTTAACCAAAACAGGTTCTTGTGATAATTGTCAGGTCTTTGATGGTTATGGGTAAGCTCTGACATTTAGAGGTGAGTAGGAGCTCTGGTATCTCCAACAGGCACACTAAGGAGTGATGTTACAACAAAAGGAAGTCTTAGACTGAATTGGGCCACATGTGCAAACATATATGAGCGAGTAGGCACAGGTACAAAACAGCTGTATGTCCTGTCTGTAAACTCAGTGAAGACTCCACCTGCTGCCCTTTCACAATTCCAGCACACACCTGGCAGGAAAGACTAATTCTGGTGCAAGCGTAGCATATATCCTGATTACAGGATGAGCTAACCTGTGGTGGGATCAGGAGAGAGAATGCTCTGTGGGCACAGGACTGAATGGAGTTCTAGACTTAGGTTGTCTCCCCCAAGGGGTTTGTTTTCCTGGCTTCTTAGATTCTTCAGCCGCATTCATGCCAGGTTGGAAGTGCCTGAGCAATACTTCTGGTCGATGAACAATTGTTTCCAAATCCCATAGACCAATTAATCATCTTTCTAATGCAGATTCAGGGATTTTTGAAGAACAGTCATATTCTGAAGACTCTTCATTACAACCCCTCCAATGCTAGCTAACTGCTTCTTTTGAATGGGAAGTGGGGACTTTGAGTCAGGGAACTTCAGGTGTCAATTAACTACCCCTGGGTTATAGATTAAACCCAAGCACACCATCTGTACTGAGGTGTGTTAAAGTTAATTGCTGAAACATAACATAAAATTTAGTTTCTTAAATTTATTTTTACCTTACATATTAATCATTCCTTTTATTTTCTTTATTGGGTTCTTCCTACCTTTAACTTCGCAGTCACTTGTTTTTTGTTTTGCATGTTTTTAATCTCACATTTCCTTAATATGGGATTTATTATCTACATTTTACTTTTACTGTGAAATTGTTTTTGTAATCACAGGCAGTAAACATGGAAAGCATAGGCCACACTATAAACTGTAGAACCTGAAATATTTCTTTCTTTTCTCTGTCTCTGCAGCTGCCCTCAGAATCTCCTTAATGAATTTAATCAGGAGAATTAAACAGAGATTCTCCCAACACTCCCCCCCACCCAATTTCATCATATTTAACCATGGAGAGCTACAGATTTAAAAGTTTGTAGGCCGATAAAATTCTCCCTTTGTCAAACATTTATTTGAATCATTGAAGTTTTATTATGTGTCATGTTTCACACCTTTTATCATCTAAATTCTGTAATGTAGTCACAGTTCTCCAGAGAAACAGAACTAATAGGATATATATAGATAGATATAAGAGGAGATTTATTATAGGCATTGGCTCACACAGTTACGGAGGCTGAGAAGTTCTACAATCTGCCATCCAAAAGCTGGAGGCCCAAGAAAGCCAGTAGTGTGATTCAGCCTGAGTCTGAGGGCCTGAGAACCAGGAGCTCTGGTGTCTGAGGGCAGGAGAAGATGGATGTGTCAGCTCACAAAGAGCAAGAGTTTGCCCTCCTCTGCCTTTTTGTTCTATTCAGAGCCCCAGCTGGTTGGCTGATGCTCAGCCCCATTGGTGAGGGCTGATGTCTTTACTCCGTCTGCTGATTCAATGCTAGTCTCCTCCAGAAACACCTTTACAGACACACCCAGAAATAATGCTTTACCAGTGATATGGGCGTCCCTCACCCAATCACGTTGACGCATAGAGTTAACCATCTCGGTCACCAAATTGCCGCTAACTCTACACTCAGAGTAAGAACACTGTCTTGGTCAGAATGGACTATGTTCTGCTGCAATAAACCTCAGAATCTTAGAATGTCAGAGGTGTCTCCTTGCTGGCTGAGTCCCTTTGATGTCACTGGTCTCTGGGCCAATGGGAAAGAGAGTGCTCTGGCAAGTCTCACACTAAACATTAGATGCTCTTGCTGGAAATGACATGTGTTATTCCTCACAACTCATTGACCATAGGAGCCTTCTGCCTCCATGCCACAAGCGGGCCAGAGCCATCCTGCAGGTGTCCGGAAGCAGGAGAATTGGAGATGTCTACCAAAGGCACAATGTCTACCTCTGTGCCCTCTTACGATGTTGTTAGGGTTAAAAATCATTCACAAAAATTCATCAGTGAATAGTAGTTATGATGGCAGTACTGGTGCTTTTAAACAGTCTACATTTAAACCACTCCCTGGTTTAGTAGAAGTTCTCTTTCCTCTCTCATACATCCTGAGTGGTGCCCACAGTGTGATGAACACTCAGCTAACCACACTCACTTGTGTCCCTTCCCACTGGTTGAGTTGAATGCTTCCAAAGAGTCAGCTGAGTGTTCTCCCAAACTTGCCAGTTATGCTTACTTGTTATAATTACATGTTCAGTTATATAGTACATAATACTATAAAATATGAGGACAGAAAGAAGCATGGATGGATCTCTTTAAAAATTGCTACTGAAATATGTAAAAGCTACATCAGTGCTGATCAAATTTTAATGTGCATACAAATCACCCAGAGATGGTGTTAAAAGGCAGATTGATCCTGCGGGTCTGGGTGGGGCCTGAGACCTTGCATTTCCAACTAGCTCCCAGTCGACAGTGATACTGCTGGTCCACAGATCACACTGTTAATAGCAAATTATGAGACAGTTACAAAAGCTAATTGGAGCATCATTAAAATCCGGAAGGATATGATTTTCAGGTTACCCTTCTTGTGCTTGAAGTTCTCTATGATCTTGTTGCACTTTATAGAAGCTGGACGTGGGGAGCATGGAAATTGCATGAGATCTGGCTGTGCTGCAAAGGTTGTGTGAACCTCACTCCAGAGAAATAGTCAAAGAAAAGACCTTGACCCTATTATGAAAAAATAGATGTTTGGGGTTAAGAATAAAAGTTTCTGGTGCTCATTTGTTTTTCAGTAACTCCCTACTCAAAACACTTTTCCCACTAACTGACCAGTCATGTTGGAGAAGAGAGCTTCTACCATATTACATGGAGTGCACGGTTACCAATGGAAGGTACTAAGACTTTTCAGCAGTTAACCAGGCTCCAACCAGATGCATCTGACAAAATCTCAGGCAGGACCACCTCATTGCTGAGTTCCAGGGGTACCTTTTCCACAGAATATGATAGCAGACCTGCAACATGCCTTGAACCTTGGAGCTTTTTGTGTATTGCTTTGTTTTCTAATACAGGGAAGATTATTAACTGTGGTAGATATTCAATGCTTCAGGTTACTCTGAGGATAGAAGGAGCTGAGCTGAGTGGATTCAAAGCAAATAAATGCTTTTCACTCTGACATTTCCTTCACCCTGACTTTGCCTTCACCCACCCATGGTCACTGCTGGGGAAATGTATTTCATAGTTAGAGTAGGAAGGGGAGGGAGAATGAATTTCTTCCTGGTACAAGTAAATCCTGATAAGCCTGAGGGATTTTCAAAAGAATAATGACAATGAAATGCATTAGTGCGGGGGAGCCATGGGTTGAGAATTATTTCTCATAAAGTATTCAGTTGGTCAGTGATGTATTTACAACAAGAATAATTTCAGGTCCTCATCTTCTAGAGTGTGTCCAAGGACCAGAGAGCTTGTAGGATAAATTGAGAAATGGCCCCTCTACCACCCATCCCAGTTGGGGCAGTCTCATGGTTTACAAACAAACCCATCTGCACACACAGCCTCCTCCCATGATACTTACCCTCCATATTCCAAACTCTGCTCTACCTTGTTCAATTCCACTAAGTTTGGAAAGAATTATCCTACACAAACTGTTTATTTATTCCTGATCTAGGTCAAGTCTTGGTTTCTGACTGCTGATTGGTTTACTGTGTGAGTTCACATCAAATCCCAAACTTGAGTCTGTCTCAACTATCATTCTTGAGACTAGACTAGAGGAGAACATTTCCCTTTCCGTATGTCACGCAGGAAGGGACCTCGATGCAAGTACCTACCAGGCAAGATATTCCAGAAGTCACAAAACAGAAAGGCTCAAAGACCGAATTAAGATGCTTGAATCCCCCCAAGTTTAATAAATCTACTTAAAACACAAACAAGGGGAAACGATGGGGCAGATTAACATTCTTGGGGTAGGAGATCAGCAGATATGGCCACACTACCTAAATCCTGGACTAGTAGAGCTGATGTGTCCTGTCTCTCTATCAAAGCAGACTTCCCCAGTGGTGCCAGAATTGGGCTTGAGCAATGGGGCCCACAGGCTGAAGGTGCCTGGGAACACTGACGCACCCTTGCTCTGTGGGAGAAACATGGGAGCAAGTATGGCTAACCCATGGCTGTAGCTTACCAGTTAGCCACGAAACAGGTAGTTTCTAATTGTACTTCTTGGGCAAAGCATGTGTGGAATAAAAGCAGGGGCACAGTGGGTGTCACCAATGGACGGTTGATGTCAGGGGTGACCTAGGTGTCAGCTCTTGACTCGGTCTGTCCATCCATTCCTAACTTTGAGTAACATCTACGTTGGTGCTATTATATATTCCATTTTCTATGTATTTTTAGCATTATGGGTTTCTAACTTACTGTATTTAGCACATGCTATGAATTCTATCCATGCCTCATGAGCCACTTGCTTAATCATCCTCTTTACTTAACATATACTATGCGTTTCTCCTATAGCTCACAAGCCACTTGCTAACTCACCCTCTATGCCTTACATTGTTTATGCGTTTCATCCATTTTATTTGCTTTTCTTGTCTCTTTAGCTGAACTGAATAGTCTCAAATGAGACGGAAAATTCACATAATGCAGAAACATAGGAGAACTGATGGAAAAGCACAATGTGAAAAATACATTTGTGATGGCTTAGCCTGAAATTGCTGCTGCTTTATCAAATGGTCCATTAGTGAAGATTCTTTTTAAAGAAGTTCTTCAACTAATTCTCCTAATTGTAAGTGAGACATGTTCATTTTAGGAAATTGGAAAATACAGAAAAGTATAAAGAAGAAACAAAAATCATCCTTGATGGCACTGCCTTGTGATAACCAATGTCAACTTTTGGTGTGCTGTATTTTTTAGTCTTGTTTTAGTAGACATCTTTCTTCAGCTGTTAAGATTTTACATTTATTTCTATATCCTGACTTTTCCCTACATATTACAACATACGCATCTTCCTATCTTACTATATATAAACTCTTGATAAGTAATTCATCTAGTGCAAATATATCTTTTTTAGAGGTTGTAACTCAATAAATCATGTCCTTCTTTTTGGATTTATTGAGTGTTTTGGGTTTTCTATAACGTACGTAACACTGTGTGAATGGATTTATGAATAAGACTATTTTGCTCTTTCATATTATTTACAAAGGATGGTGGTAGGATAACTAGTTGAAGGCACCTAAATATTTTTAAGGCTCTAGAGATAGATATGCAAAAATTACACTCCATTAGGGTGTTGCAGTTTACATACCCATGTAATAGTTCCTAAAGCTAGAAAGGTTGGGTTGAGGACATAGTCTAATTTCTGCGCTTAGTGGGAATTTAATCTTGTGTTAAATGCTGACCTAACATGAGATTTGTCTCTGTCCTTAAGAATCTGGGGTACTCTGTCATTCTTCTCTGATCAGAAACAGTACATGAAACACTACAACTCCAGTGTGTGTGCCCTCCGCCCTGCTCTTCCTTTGTTCCACAAAACCTCACCAAATTCAGAGATGATGTCTTTTCCTTGGTTAGCTGACCTCCACCCCTGTTTTTTAAATTCATTATGGTGACCCAGCTCTGTGGGTACAACCAGGTAAATGCTTCAACAGGAGGGGAGGTGATGTTTTAACCTATTATTACTTTCCACGAGCCAAAAAGGTGGGCTGTGGTAACCAGCATTCAACCTTCTGCTGGCTCATGTGAGGGGGGTTCAGTGAGGAAGTTTTCTCTGCAGGGAACATTGAAAGAGCAGCAAGCCTCTTTTTTTAATGAGGGAGAGGGGTTTTTTTCAAAGGAGTTTGGAAATCACTGTATTCCCCTTGTTTGTTGCAACAGGTCTAATTTGTTCTCTAGGTAGAGGGACAGGCAGATGGTAAAAATGACTTGAGAACAATAGATAACTGTCACCTGTTGTAGGTGATATGCTGGGCTGCTGGTGTACTTGGTGACTTGAACCCAGGGCCCCTGGGTGGAGCCGAACCCTTCTCCTCCCTGCTTCACACTCTGCTGCTTCAGAGGACAAAGCCCTGGGGGATGAGTTGCTCCTCAGGCTGGCACCATCAGTGCTGTGATTGTGGGAATCATTCCTAATGACAAATGGGTGGCTGTTTCCCTTCCTCCCTGATACTATTAGGAGATAGTCCTTTCTGTCTGTTTCTTAATTTTGACATTTTGTATCACTTCAATTTTTTGTATTTTAAAGTTTTTGGTATTTTGTGGGTATTTTAATTCAAAAAATAGACTGGATCTCTATCTTCACCTGATTTTATCTTTTTTTATTAATTTTTTATTGGAGTATACGTGATTTACAGTGTTGTGTTAGCTTCTGCTGTACAGCAAAGTGAGCTAGTTATACATATACATATATCCACTCTTTTTTAGATTCTTTTTCCACATAGGTCATTACAGAATATTGAGTAGAGTCCCCTGTGCTATATATTAGGTCCTTATTAGTTATCTATTTTATATATAGTAGTGTGTATATGTCAGTCCCAATCTCCCAGTTTATCCCCACCTTTCCCCCAGTAACCATAAGTTTGATTGTATCTTAACCCAAACGTGTCTTACTATTTCTAAGACAATTATTTTATTAAATATCTAGGGCCCAGATGGGATTTTTCTTATTCAGTTGTTTCGCTTTGCAGGGAGTGAATCACACTTTGATGACAAACAGCCAGCCCCTCAGTGATGAACTAATTCAGCATTTGTGCTGTCCAAGGAAGGGACTGCCACATGTGTCCTAGCTGTTTGGCTCTGACTCTTGGGGGTAATTTTTCGTGCACGAGGTCTCTTGCCTCCTTGATTCAACACCCTCAGAGATGCAGCTGCCCACTCAAGGGTCAGAGCCACCCTGAGTCAGAGATGTGACTGGGCTCAGATTGAGATGCTAGGAGTGTGGGTTCAATGGCTTCTTTCACCATACACATCAGCTAAGAAGTCACTTCTGCTGGTTTTTAGTTAAGTTTTGGAGTTAAATTGCATACCTTTATTTGTTGAAAATGTAAACCCACGGTGGTTTTAAAAGTCACATAAAGAATAGTTTGCGAGGGCTTCCCTGGTGGTGCAGTGGTTAAGAATCTGCCTGCCAATGCAGTGGACACAGGTTCAAGCCCTCGTCTGGGAAGATCCCACATGCCATGGAGCAACTAAGCCCATGCGCCACAACTACTGAGCCCGTGTGCCACAACTAATGAAGCCCGCACGCTTAGAGCCCATGCTCCACAATAAGAGAAGCCACCACAATGAGAAGCCCGTGCGCTGCAACAAAAGGTAGCCCCCGCTCGCCGCAACCAGAGAAAGCCTGCGCACAGCAATGAAGACCCAATGCAGCCAAAAATGAATATATACATTTATTTTTTTAAAAAGAATAGTTTGTGATAGTTTATATACACATACATGCATTCATAAGAAATTACTTTTAAAAGAGTTTTATTTTTCCCCTCCACTTGAGCTGTTTTTTTATTATTTTTTAATTTATTAGTTTCTGCTTTATAACAAAGTGAATCAACTATACATATACATCTGTTCCCATATCCCTTCCCTCTTGCAAATCCCTCCCTCCCACCCTCCCTATCCCACCCCTCCTGTCGGTCACAAAGCACCGAGCTGATCTCCCTGTGCTATGCAGCTGCTTCCCACTAGCTATCTACCTTACGTTTGGTAGTGTATATATGTACATGCCTCTCTCTTGCTTTGTCACAGCTTACCCTTCCCCCTCCCCATATCCTCAAGTCCATTCTCAAGTAGGTCTGTGTCTGTATTCCTGTTTTACCCCTAGGTTCTTCATGACATTTTTTTTCTTAAATTCCATATATATGTGTTAGCATACGGTATTTGTCTTTCTCTTTCTGACTTACTTCACTCTGTAGGACAGACTCTAGGTCTATCCACCTCATTACAAATAGCTCAATTTTGTTTCTTTGTATGGCTGAGTAATATCCCATTGTATATATGTGCCACATCTTCTTTATCCATTTATCAGATGATGGACACTTAGATTGCTTCCATCTCCAGGCTATTGTAAATAGAGCTGCAATGAACATTTTGGTACATGACTCCTTTTGAATTATGGTTTTCTCAGGGTATATGCCCAGTAGTGGGATTGCTGGGTCATATGGTAGTTCTATTTGTAGTTTTTTAAGGAACCTCCATACTGTTCTCCATAGTGGCTGGACCAATTCACATTCCCACCAGCAGTGCGAGAGTGTTCCCTTTTCTACATACCCTCTCCAGCATTTATTGTTTCTAGATTTTTTGATGATGGCCATTTGGACTGGTGTGAGATGATATCTCATTGTAGGTTTGATTTGCATTTCTCTAATGATTAATGATGTTGAACATTCTTTCATGTGTTTGTTGGCAGTCTGTATATCTTCTTTGGAGAAATGTCTATTTAGGTCTTCTGCCCATTTTTGGATTGGGTTGTTTGTTTTTTTGATATTGAGCTGCATGAGCTGCTTATAAATTTTGGAGATTAATCCTTTGTCAGTTGCTTCATTTGCAAATATTTTCTCCCATTCTGAGGGTTGTCTTTTCATCTTGTTTATGGTTTCCTTTGCTGTGCAAAAGCTTTGAAGTTTCATTAGGTCCCATTTGTTTATTTTTGTTTTTATTTCCATTTCTCTAGGAGGTGGGTCCAAAAGGATCTTGCTGTGATTTATGTCATAGAGTGTTCTGCCTATGTTTTCCTCTAAGAGTGATAGTTTCTGCCCTTATATTTAGGTCTTTAATCCATTTTGAGCTTATTTTTGTGTATGGTGTTAGGGAGTGATCTAATCTCATACTTTTACATGTACCTGTCCAGTTTTCCCAGCACCACTTATTAAGGAGGCTGTCCTTTCTCCACTGTACATTCCTGCCTCCTTTATCAAAGATAAGGTGACCATATGTCCATGGGTTTATCTCTGGGCTTTCTATCCTGTTCAATTGATCTATCTTTCTGTTTTTGTGACAGTACCATACTGTCTTGATTACTGTAGCTTTGTAGTATAGTCTGAAGTCAGGGAGCCTGATTCCTCCAGCTCCATTTTTCGTTCTCAAGAGTGCTTTGGCTATTCTGGGTCTTTTGTGTTTCCATACAAATTGTGAAATTTTTTGTTCTAGTTCTGTGAAAAATGCCAGTCGTAGTTTGATAGGGATTGCATTGAATCTGTAGATTGCTTTAGGTAGTATGGTCATTTTCACAATGTTGATTCTTCCAATCCAGGAACATTGTATATCTCTCCATCTATTTGTATCATCTTTAGTTTCGTTCATCAGTGTCTTATAATTTTCTGCATACAGGTCTTTTGTCTCCTTAGGTAGGTTTATTCCTAGATATTTTATTCTTTTGGTTGCAATGGTAAATGGGAGTGTTTTCTTGATTTCATTTTCAGATTTTTCATCATTAGTGTACAGGAATGCCAGAGATTTCTGTGCTTAATTTTGTATCCTGCTACTTTACCAAATTCATTGATTAGCTCTAGTAGTTTTCTGGTAGCATCTTTAGGATTCTCTATGTATAGTATCATGTCATCTGCAAACAGTGACAGCTTTACTTCTTCTTTTCTGATTTGGATTACTTTTATTTTCTTTTCTTCTCTGATTGCTGTGGCTAAAACTTCCAAAACTAGGTTGAATAAGAGTAGTGAGAGTGGGCAACCTTGTCTTGTTCCTGATCTTAGTGGAAATGCTTTCAGTTTTTCACCATTGAGGACGATGTTGGCTGTGGGTTTGTCATATATGGCCTTTATTATGTTGAGGAAAGTTCCCTCTATGCCTACTTTCTGTAGGGTTTTTATCATAAATGGGTGTTGAATTTTGTTGAAAGCTTTCTCTGCATCTATTGAGATGATCATATGGTTTTTCTCCTTCAATTTGTTAATATGGTGTATCACGTTGATTGATTTGCATATATTGAAGAATCCTTGTATTCCTGGAATAAACCCCACTTGATCATGGTGTACGATCCTTTTAATGTGCTGTTGGATTCTGTTTGCTAGTATTTTGTTGAGGGTTTTTGCATCTATGTTCATCAGTGATATTGGCCTATAGTTTTCTTTCTTTGTGACATCCTGTCTGGTTTTGGTATCAGGGTGATGGTGGCCTCGTAGAATGAGTTTGGGAGTGTTCCTCCCTCTGCTATATTTTGGAAGAGTTTGAGAAGGATAGGTGTTAGCTCTTCTCACTTGAGCTGTTTTAAGCATGTAAGTGTATGAGCATGTTTGTGTGCATGTATGTTCATTTCATAAAGGCATCTGCTCATTGTAGGATAGCAGTGAGCTATTTAGAGGACAAGTTCATCTATCTTGAACCCATTCATATAGTCCAATAGATCCTTAAATAAAAGGAACATGTCTTAAATAAAATGAAAATGTATTATTAATTGGAACATAAAGACATTTCATCCCTGGCCCCAGTATACCTTTCTATAAGGTGACATAATCAAAAGTACAACTTTTAGAAAAATATTTCTTACCCTGTGTACATTCAAGAAAATTAGGAAGGAAGAGAAAAGAAGAAAGAAGAAAACAGAAAAGCATTTCTTTGGGAGGGGTGGGTATCGGTGAGGCTCACTGTCTTACGATGGGAGGCACTCGTTAAGTGAGGGGGTGGGAGCAGAAAACCCCTTACACACATTTTCTGTATAATGACTTCATGCAAATTAGAGCAAGGCACTGTTTCCTGAGAGCTCTTTCCTGCCATTTGTGGGAGGGTAATAATAATATGCTTCAAAGCCTTGATATCTGCTTGGTGAATGTCTCCCCTGGAGGTATGCATGGACATCTGGGTGGCTGCAGGCGATGATCCTGAAGAGAAGGCAGGGGCGTCAAGTCACAGAGCAGTTGCTATGAGTCTTCTCTCTGGTCTTCCCCAGGTCCCCCAGCCCTGAGCAGTTGCTCCATTTTCTGAGCTCCTAAATCTATGTAGGGCTCTGCCCAGTGAAGAACAGGTGGGACACATGATTGAAGCATCATCAGCAGGACTGGGGGTCACTGGGAGATGATGGGGCAGGATGGGGAGGTGGGGACCCTCTCCTCAGGGCAACTCCTTCCAGGACTGGCTCCGTAATTTGTGGGAGCCAATAAGACATGAAAATGTGGGGTACCTTGTGAAAAATTACTCAGAATTTCAAGGTGGTGATGGCAGTGTGGGGTTCTTCCAAGTGCAGGTGTGGGTCCCACATCCATGAGGTCTGTCCAGGATCCTAGTGCTCCCTTTCAACTGTCACTGCCTCATGCAGTCTGAGCAGCAAAACCCACACCTTCATGGTTCTGCCCCTGGGCCGTCCTGACCCTCAACATACACACACTCCTCCCAAGATCACTTTGGGCCACAGAGGATTGTAAAATGGAACCACACTTTTCCAGCAGTCTTGCCGAGAGGACCCAGCTGGGTATTATCTCTCTAAAGGTTCTAACGGTGTGCTTCCTCCCTTGTGTCTGTTCAGTAATGTTAAATGCTTTCCCTTCCCAAATCCAAAGCCCTGCATGGCTTCATAATGTCTCTAGAACAGAGTCCAAGCATTCCACCTCAGTGCTCACAATCCTGCAGAACCTTATTCCATACTCCCTCCCTCTACTCCCTTCTCCAGAGAAGCTAAACTACCTCTCACTCAGGGACCATCCTTTGTGCTTTCCTTCTGACACTCGGAATATTCTGTGATGAAGGTGTGTTTGCCTGTCCTCATCTCTCCCTTTGGCTCACAAATGTTTTCAGCCCACACTGTGTATCTCTTACTGAGTATTCTCTGCAATAGTGCTCTTTCACACAAGTCCTCCCTAACAGAATTTTTTAAACTGTGAACTCTTTTGCACTTTTAAATTGGCATTCAAAAAATGTTCTTCATTGTCTAAACAGTTGCAAGGTATATCATTTCTTATTTTACTGTTGAGATTTTACAATAAAACTCTTATTTTGTTTTAAAATATATACCCATTGGAATCTAAATATTATAGTACTTCAGTAGTCATCATCATGATTTATAAAATACTTGTAAAGTTTTCCTTTAACAGTTGGACATCTGTATTACTCTTTGCTCTCTGGAACTCATATTTCTAATTTCTTTGACTTCATTGAATTTTACTCTAATATAAATATAGTTTTATGCAGGGAAGTCTTATTGATCATTGTGTCATACTTTGCTGCAACAGAACTATGTACATAAGTAGGAATTAAGTTTCCTTAAATTCCTTGTGAACATAAAGTTTTTCTATGTGTTAAAAATATGAGTTGATATATTGTTACAATTATTAGTACACAATAGATCACAACATAAATGTATTATAAATCTTTATCAAGAAAAATATAAAATTGTATTAGAACTGCATCTCAGTGAGTAGGAAACAGTGTGTATCTCTCCAGTGTTCATGTACCCATGGATGAATATTATTTCCTGCTAACTGAGACAGTCATCAATCCTGCACATTTAAACAAATTTTCCAGAGTTAAAAGTAATGGGAACAATTTTCAGCTTTAATTCTGTTCAGTTTTAGAGACATGGTTATAGTAATAATCTGTTAATGACATAGAGAAGAAGTCACTCAATGTTACTCAGTGTTTTTAAACTCCTTCTAGGGTCCATGGCAAATATCACAAAAATTATTTTTTTTAAATTTTTGTTGGAGTATATCTGATTTACAGTGTTGTGTTAGTTTCAGATATACAGCAAAGTGAATCAGTTATACATATATCCATTCTTTTTCAAATTCTTTTCCCAAATAGGTTGTTACAGAATATTGAGTAGAGTTCCCTGTACTATACATTAGGTTCTTATTAGTTATCTATTTATATATAGTAGTGGTTCTATTATCTGATATTTGGATTAGATTCTTCTTCAATTTGTTTCTAAAGGTATAGTCCTTTCAAAAGGACTTGAGTGGCCCAGTCATCAGAGTCATTTATTTCCCCAGTTTCTGGAACGTGTAACAAAAAAGGCTTTCCTAAATGAGTGTTAGTTATACCAGTTATTCTTTCACTTAAATGCACCTTCTATAACTCGATCTGTATAGTTAGAAAGGGTAAGATTGAAATATTCTTAACTTAATGTGCATCTGATAATGTGATACAGTGTTTTTTAATTTTATATTTTTAATGTTTTTATCAAAAACTTCAAAGTTGACAATTTTAGCTCACTAATGTTGTAGGAAAAATGGGGCTTGAGAAGATGGTCATGTCCCAGGTCTTGAGTGAGTCCCTGGGATGGGCCACTAAGTGAGGGTCCTTGGCTTCAGGCAGGAAAGAATTCAAGAGTGAGACATAATAAAGTGAAAGCAGTTTTATTCAGAGAGATGCACACTCCATAGACAGAGTGTGGGCCTTCTCAGAAGGAGAGAGAGGCAGTCCCAGGGCATGGGGTCATCTTGGAAAGTGAGAGTGGCCCTGAGGTATTGGGGTGGTTAGTTTTGTGGGGCTGGGTAATTTCATAGGCTAACGAGTGGGAGGATTATTCCAGCTACTTTGGGGAAGAGGTGAGGATTTCCAGGAACTGGGCCACTGCCCATTTTTGGCCTTTTATGGTCGGCTTCAGAACTGTCATGGTAGTGGGGGGCAGGGACCTTTCAGATGGTGAAGGAGTAAGACATGGAGATCACCTTCGTCTCACAGATACATCAGAAAAAATCTACATGTGGAACAACTCCTACGGAACACCTACTGAACGCTGGCAGAAGACCTCAGACTTCCCCAAAGACAAGAAATTCCCCACGTGAGAAATTCCCCTACCTGAGTAGGGCAAAAGAGAAAAGAAAAAACAAAGACAAAAGACTAGGAACAGGACCTGCACCTCTGGGAGGGAGCTGTGAAGGAGGAAAGGTTTCCACACACTAGAAGCCCCTTCAGTGGCGGAGACGGGGTGTGGGTTGGGGGGAAGCTTCAAGCCACAGAGGAGAGCGCAGCAACAGGGGTACAGAGGGCAAAGCGGAGAGATTCCCGCACAGAGGATCAGTGCCGACCGTCACTCACCAGCCCGAGAGGCTTGTCTGCTCACCCGCCGGGGCTGGCAGGGGCTGGGAGCTCAGGCTCAGGCTTCGGTTGGATCCCAGGGAGAGGACGGGGGTTGGCGGCGTGAACACAGCCTGCAGGGGGCTAGTGCGCCACAGCTAGCCGGGAGGGAGTCCTGGAAAATGTCTGGACCTGCTGAAGAGGCAAGAGACCATTTTTTCAGGGTGCGCGAGGAGAGGAGATTCCTTCCCCATCTGCCCACAGAGGGCAGAGCACCGCCTAAACGAGCTCCAGAGATGGGCACGAGCTGCAGCTATCAGCTCGAACCCCAGAGATGGGCATGAAACGCTAAGGCTGCTGCTACTGCCACCAAGAATCCTGTGTGCAAGCACAGGTCACTATCCACACCCCGCGGGAGCCTGTGCAACCTGCCACTGCCAGGGAGACAACGTCCCCAGGAGAACACATGGTGAACCTCAGGCTGTTGCAATGTCACGCCAGACTCTGCCACCGCAGGCTTGCCCTGCATTCCAATTATGACTACCGTACCCCTCCCTCCCCCTGGCCTGAGTGAGCCAGAGCCCCATAATCAGCTGCTGCTTTAACACCCTCCTGTCTGGGTGGGGAACAGATGCCCGAGGGCAAACTACACGCAGAGGTAGGGACAAAACAAAAGCTGAACCCCAGGAGCTGTGCGAACAAAGAAGAGAAAGGGAAACCTCTCCCAGCAGCCTCAGGAGCAGAGGATTAAATCTCCACAATCAGCTTGTAGCCTGCATTTGTGGAATACCTGAATACACAATAAAGAATCCCAAAATTGAGGCAGTGGACTTTGGGAGCAACTGTAGACTAGGAGATTGCTGTCTGTGACTGATTTGTTTCGGATATTTATATTTATCTTTGTTTAGTTTTTAACACTGGTTATCATTGGTGGATTTGTTTAATGGTTTGGTGGCTCTCTGCTTTTTAAAAAATTTATGTTAATAATTTTTTTTAGTTTTTTAATTTATTATTTTTAAAATTTTTTATTTCTTTCTTCCTTTTCTTCTGAGCTGTGTGGCCGACAGGGTCTTGGTGCTCCAGCCTAGTGTCAAGCCTGAGCCTCTGAGGTGGGAGAGCCGAGTTCAGGACATTGGTCCACCAGAAACCTCCCAGCCCCACGTAACATCAGTCAGTGAGAGCTCTCCCAGATATCTCTGTCTTAACACTAACACCCAGCTCCACCCAACGGCCAGCAAGCTCCAGTGCTGGACACCTCATGGCAAACAACTAGTAAGATAGGAACACAACCACACCCACTAGCAGAGAGGCTGTCTAAAATCAAACTAAGTTCACAGACACCCAAAAACACACCACTGGATATAGTCCTGCCCACCAGAGAGACAAGATTCAGCCACACCCACCAGAACACAGGCACCAGTCCCCTTCACCAGGAAGCCTACACAAGCAACTGAACAAACCTCACCCACTGGGGGCAGACACCAAAAACAACAAGAACTATGAAACTGCAGCCTGTGAAAAGGAGACCCCAAAAACAGTAAGTTAAGCAAAATGAGAAGGCAGAGAAACACACACCGGATGAAGAAGCAAGGTAAAAACCCACCAGACCAAACCAAAGAAGAGGAAATAGGCAGTCTAACTGAAAAATAATTCAGAGTAATGATAGTAAAGATGATCCAAAATCTTGGATATAGAATGGAGAAAATACAAGAAACGTTTAACAAGGACCTAGAAGAACTAAAGAGCAAACAAACAATGATGAAAAATACAATAAGTGAAATTAAAAATTCTCTAGAAGGAATCAATAGCAGAATAACCAGGGCAGAAGAACGGATAAGTGACCTAGAAGATAAAAATAGTGGAAATAACTACTGCAGAGCAAAATAAAGAAAAAAGAATGAAAAGAATTGAGGGCAGTCTCAGAGACCTCTGGGACAATACTAAACACACCAACATTTGAATGATAGGGGTCCCAGAACAAGAAAAGAAAAAGAAAAATTCTGAGGCAATATTTGAAGAGATTATAGTTGAAAACTTCCCTAACATGGGAAAGGAAATAGTCAAGTCCAGGAAGCATGGAGAGTCCCATATAGGATAAATCCAAGGAAAAAAAAGCCAAGACGCATATTAATCAAACTATCAATAATTAAATACAAAGAAAAAATTATAAAAGCAGCAAGGGAGAAGCAACAAATGACATACAAGGAAATCTCCATAAGGTTAACAGCTGATCTTTCAGCAGAAACTCTGAAAAGTAGAAGGGACATATTTAAAGTGATGAAAGGGAAAAACCTACAACTAAGATGACTCTACACAGCAAGGTTCTCATTTAGATTCAACAGAGAAATTAAAACCTTTACAGACAAGCAAAAGGTAAGACAATTCAGCACCACCAAACCATCCTTACAACAAATAGTAAAGGAAATTCTCTAGGCAGGAAACACAAGAAAAGGGAAAGACCTACAAAAACAAACCCAAAACAATTAAGAAAATGGTAATAAGAACATACATATCGATAATTACGTTAAATGTAAATGGATTAAATGTTCCAACCAAAAGACATAGACTGGCTGAATGGATACAAAAACAAGACCCATATATATGTTGTCTACAAGAGACCCAATTCAGACCTAGGACACATACAGACTGAAACTGAAGGGATGGAAAAAGATATTCCGTGCAAATGGAAATCAGAAGAGCTGGAGTAGCAATTCTAATGCCAGAAAAAATAGACTTTAAAATAAAGACCATTACAAGAGACAAAGAAGGACACTACATAATGATCAAGGGATCAATCCAAGAAAAAGATATAACAATTATAAATATTTATGCACCCAACATAGGAGTACCTCAATACATAAGGCATGTGCTAACAGCCATAAAAGGGGAAATCGACAGTAACATAATCATAGTAGGGGACTTTAACACCCCACTTTCACCAACGGAGCAGTCATCCAAAATGAAAATAAATGAGGAAACACAAGCTTTAAATGACACATTAAGCAAGAAGGACTTAATTGATATTTATAGGACATTCCATCGAAAAATAACAGAATACACTTTCTTCTCAAGTGCTCATGGAACATTCTCCAGGATAGATCATATCTTGGGTTACAAATCAAGCCTCGGTAAATTTAAGAAAATTGAAATCATATCAGGTATCTTTTCCAACCACAATGCTATGAGACTAGATATCAATTACAGGAAAAAACCTGTAAAAAATACAAACACATGTAGGCTAAACAATATGCTACTAAACAACAAAGAGATCACTGAAGAAATCAAAGAGGGAATCAAAGAATACCTAGAAACAAATGACAATGAAAACACGATGGCCCAAAACCTATGGGATGAAGGAAAAGCAGTTCTAAGAAGGAAGTTCATAACAATACAATCCTACGTCAAGAAAGAAGAAAAATCTCAAATAAACAACCTAACCTTACACCTAAAGCAATTAGAGAAACAAGAACAAAAAAATCCGAATGTTAACAGAAGGAAAGAAATCATCAAGATCAGATCAGAAATAAATGAAAAAGAAATGAAGGAAACATTAGCAAAGATCAGTAAAACTAAAAGCTGGTTCTTTGAGAAGATAAACAAAATTGATAAATTATTAGTCAGACTCATCAAGAAAAAAAGGCAGAAGACTCAAATCAACAGAATTAGAACTGAAAAAGGAGAAGTAACAACTGACACTGCAGAAATACAAAGGAACATGAGAGATTACTACTAGCAACAATATGCCAATAAAATGGACAACCTGGAAGAAATGGACAAATTCTTAGAAAAGCACAACCTTCCGAGACTGAAACAGGAAGAAACAGAAAATATAAACAGACAAATCACAAGCACTGAAATTGAAACTGTGATGAAAAATCTTCCAAAACCAAAAGCCCAGGACCAGATGGCTTCATGGCCGAATTTTATCAAACATTTAGAGAAGAGCTGACACTGACCCTTCTCAAACTCTTCCAAAATATAGCAGAGGGAGGAACACTCCCAATCTCATTCTATGAGGCCACCATCACCTGATACCAAAACCAGACAAAGATGCCACAAAAAAAGAAAACTACAGGCCATTATTACTGATGAACATAGATGCAAAAATCCTCAACACAATAATAGCAAACAGAATCCAACAGCACGTTAAAAGGATCAAGTGGGGTTTATTCCAGGAATGCAAGGATTCTTCAATATATGCAAATCAATGTGATACACCATATTAACAAATTGAAGTTTAAAACTATATGATCATCTCAGATGCAGAAAAAGCTTTCAACAAAATTCAACACCATTTATGATAAAAACTCTCCAGAAAGTAAGCATAGAGGGAACCTACCTCAACATAATAAAGGTCATATATGACAAACCCACAGCCAACATCATTCTCAATGGTGAAAAACTAAAAGCATTTCCTCTAAGATCAGGAAGAAGACAAGGATGTCCACTCTCACCACTATTATTCAACATAGATTTGGAAGTCCTAGCCACAGCAATCAGGGAACAAAAAGAAATAAAAGGAATACAAATTGGAAAAGAAGAAGGAAAACTGTCACTGTTTGCAGATGACATGATACTATATATAGAGAATCCTAAAGATGCCACCAGAAAATTACTAGAGCTAATCAATGAATTTGGTAAAGTAGAAGGATACAAAATTAATGCACATAAATCTCTTGCATTCCTGTACACCAACAATGAAAATCTGAAAGAGAAATTAAGGAAACACTCCCATTTACCATTGCAACAAAAAGAATAAAATACCTAGGGATAAACCTACCTAAGGAGACAAAAGACCTGTATGCAGAAAAGTATAAGACACTGATGAAAGGAATTGAAGACATTACAAACAGATGTAGAGATATACCATGTTCTTGGATCGGAAGAATCAACATTGTGAAAATGACCGTACTACCCAAAGCAATCTACAGATTCAATGCAATTCCTATCAAACTACCACTGGCATTTTTCACAGAACTAGAACAAAAAATTTCACAATTTGTATGGAAACACAAAAAACCCCAAATAGCCAAAGCAATCTTGAGAATGAAAAACGGAGCTGGAAGAATCAGGCTCCCTAAGTTCAGACTGTACTACAAAGCTACAGTAACCAAGACAGTATGGTACTGGCACAAAAACAGAAATATAGATCAATGGAACAGGATAGAAAGCCCAGAGATAAACCCACACACATATGGTAACCTTATTTTTGATAAAAGAGGCAGGAATGTACAGTGGAGAAAGGACAGCCTCTTTAATAAGTGGTGCTGGGAAAACTGGACAGCTACATGTGAAAGAATCAAATTAGAACACTCCCTAACACCATACAGAAAAATAAACTCAAAATGGATTAAAGACCTAAATGTAAGGCCAGACACTAGAAAACTCTTAGAGGAAAACATAGGCAGAACACGCTATGGCATAAATTACAGCAAGATCCTTTTCAACCCGCCTCCTAGAGAAATGGAAATAAAAACAAAAATAAATGGGACGTAATGAAACTTCAAAGCTTTCACACAGCAAAGGAAACCATAAACAAGATGAAAAGACAACCCTCAGAACTGGAGAAAATATTTGCAAATGAAGCAACTGACAAAGGATTAATCTCCAAAATATACAAGCAGCTCATGCAGTTCAATATCAAAAAATCAAACAACCCAATCCAAATATGGTCAGAAGACCTAAATAGACATTTTTCCAGAGAAGATACACAGATTGCCAGCAAGCACATGAAAGGATGCTCAATATCACTGATCATTAGAGAAATGCAAATCAAAAGTACACTGAAGTATTACCTGACACCAGTCAGAATGGCCATCATCAAAAAATCTACAAACAATAAATGTTGGAGAGGGTGTGGAGAAAAGGGAACCCCCTTGCACTGTTGGTGGGAATGTAAATTGATACAGCCACTATGGAGGACAGTATGGAGGTTCTTTATAAAATTAAAAATAGATCTACCATATGACCCAGCAATCCCACTACTGGGCATATACCCTGAGAAAACCATAATTCAAAGAGTCATGTACCACAATGTTCATTGAAGCACTATTTACAATAGCCAGGACATGGAAGCAACCTAAATGTCCATCAGCAGGGGAATGTATAAAGAAGATGTGGCACATATATACAATGGAATATTGCTCAGCCATACAAAGAAATGAAATTGAGTTATTTATAGTGAGGTGGATAGACCTAGAGTCTGTCATACAAAGTGAAGTAAGTCAGAAAGAGAAAAATAAATACCATATGCTAACACATATATATGGAATCTAAAAAAAAAAATGGTTCTGAAGAACCTAGGGGCAGGACAGTAATAAAGACGCAGATGTTGAGAATGGACTTGAGGGCACGAGGAAGGGGAAGGGTAAACTGGGGTGAAGTGAGAGAGTAGAACTGATATATATACACCACCAAACATAAAATAGATAGCTAGTGGGAGCAGCTGCATAGCAGAGGGAGATCAGTTCAGTGTTTTGTGACCACCTAGAGGAGTGGGATAGGGAGGGTGGGAGGGAGACGCAAGACAGAGGGGATATGGGGTTATAGGTATACATATAGCTGATTCACTTTGTTATACAGCAGAAACTAACACACCATTGTAAGGCAACTAAATTTCAATAAAGATGTTAAAAAAATGTTGATAGCAAAATTAAATTAAATTAAATTAAATAGAATTGTCATGGCGCTGGTGGGTGTGTCGTTTCGCATATGCTAATGTATTACATGAGTGTATAATGAGGCTCAAGGTCCACTGGAAGTCAAATCTCCTGCCATCTTGGGCCTGGTAGGTTCTAAGCAATTTTTGTCATGTCCTGTTCTTAATGGTTGCGTCATTTTTTTAATGGTTGTGCCCTGCCCCCTTCCTTCCTGTCCCAATGTTACTTAATTGGTAAAATAGTCACTTTTAACCAAATATACCAAACAATTAGCCAAGTCAGATTTACTCTGTGTCAGAAAATTTTATCTTCCTATTTTTTTAGATTCACACAGTGTGTTTTCACACGTGTTGCTGAGACAGCCATCTCACTTTTGAATTCTCCTTCAGAGATAATTACATAGATAAGACCCCAAGCTTTGCTACCAATCTCTTGCTGATGAAATAAAGCCCTTCTGCCACCAACATTTTGCAGCAGGCTCTTTGCTTTGCTCTTGTGGGAGTCTCTCTCAGGAGTATCATATGTAAAATAGAAGAGGCAGGGTCTTTAAAAATTATTACCACTTTGCCTCCCCATTCGATAGTACATCTTATTACCGAGCCTGGCAGCATGAGCTAAAATACTCATTTCTGACTCTCTGTTTCTGTGCTTTGACCTTAACAAAAATAGTTATAAAACCTTACCAAAACACCTTGATTGAAATAAGCTTCAGGAATATGTTCACATTAATCCTTTGTTTTCCAGGAGGTTTTTTTTTTTTTTTTTTTTTTTTTTTTGCACTATGTGGGCCTCTCACTGCTGTGGCCTCTCCCGTTGCGGAGCACAGGCTCCGGACATGCAGGCCCAGCAGCCATGGCTCACGGGCCCAGCCGCTCTGCGGCATGTGGGATCTTCCCAGACCGGGGCACGAACCCGTGTCCCCTGCATCGGCAGGCGGACTCTCAACCACTGCGCCACCAGGGAAGCCCTCCAGGAGGTTTTATATCCACAGTCAATGTAAGATTCATGGTCAGAGACAGATATACCTTTGGTTTTTTGGAACATGGAAAGAGTGCATTTGTGAAATGGGAAGTGTGTGCAAACCCAGTTTGAAGACTGAGAACATGCTGTGACAGCCTTACTCTAGACTGGACTCAGATTCATTACACACTGGTTCCTTTTCATCAAGATCTCCTTTGACTGGCCTGTTTGAGTCCCTCCTTCGTGCTGTGCAGAGTTAAGGGAGTGGTTACTTAGAGGGCAATCCAAAAGGAAGAGACGGTTCCAGTCACTGGTCTCCAATGTAGAGGGTTTTGGAAGTTACAAATGCAGATTTCTGGGTCTTTCTCAAGGGGGTGATAGGTGAGGTCACAGCAGTCCACGGGTCTGTAAAGGTGACGTGTGGTGAAGAGACCCTGAATGTGCAGGGCAAAGTGTGCTTTGTGTACACCATGGAGGAAGGACACCTCCTTTCTATGATGGGGGTCTTTCTGTAAACCTGTCACATTGTTGGGATAATTATTGTAAGAAAAATAGTAAGGCCAGCATTAATTCATCTTTATGTTTCCCATGGTAGATTTGTGACTCATAGTACATAATTGGCTAAAGTTATTATTTTCTTCACAAACTTTCCAAATCTTTTTCCTACACAAAGCCTCCAGAAAAAACTTAGCAATTCTCCTAAATGCTAGGCTAGAGAATCTTAGAGCATTTGTTTTCCATGACTTATGTCTAGAGAACTGTCTTGTGTGGAAAGAAATATTTATGCCAGATTCTTGCTACTAGGTGAAAAATGTGCATGAAGATTTCACTAACATTGTAACATAAAGGCAAAAAGAAAACGCCAAAGTGTCCAAAAATATTTAGGAGATTAAATTACGGCACATGTGAAATGAGTGTAGAACTCTGGGATAGAAGCTTTATTTATGAAAGCTGCAGAGAGATTTGTAACAAGCCTTCTATGTAAAGAAGGGTTTTAATAATAATAAAAATAATACTTAGCCAACATTGAGCTATTCGTTGTGCTCCAGATACCATTTTAAGCACTTACTCATTTAATCTTCACAGTAACTCTAAGAAGGAAAAGTAGGTACTGCTAAGGTTACCATTTTGCAGATGGAGAAATCAAGGCATGGAGGTTAAGTAATTTGCCAAAGAATACCTAGCTAGTCAGTGGCAGAGCCAGAATTTGAACACTCAGATTCTGGTTCTAGAGTCTGTACTATGCACACTGCCTTAGCAGATTTTTCATACATTTCAGTGAAGATCTGTACCCTATAGGATCCTTCTCTCATCTTTAAAAAATTGTGTGCATATTTTGGAGTTTTGTGGGTACTAAAAATACTATAGCATTAATGACAGTGATTACGGAATTGAAAAGTATCTCTAATTTTCTATATTCCTTTCTAGGTACATATATACTCATAATTGCTGTAAGATTATAACTATAGGATAGATAAAATTTTGCTCCCTACTTTTTCTACTTACTTTATTTCAAATACTTTTATTTTGAAGCATCATCTTTTAATCATTCTGATAGTTGTAAATTGCTTCAGTAAGTTGATATTCCATAATCTATCGAGACTGTCTTCTCTTGGTTTCCTTTTTTGTGTGATATTGCAAATAACGTTGCAGTGAACATCTCATACATTATTTCTTTTCTTTCTTCTGGGTTGCTTCGTAAGGATAAATCCCCAGGAGGGAGATTACTAGACATTTTTAGACTTTTAGATAAGAACTTTTTTGTTGCTTGCAAAAAAAGAAGTCCCATTACTTTTCAAATGGATGGCTATATGTAGTCATCAGTAATGTAGTGTGCTATCCATTCCTCCACAATCTCACAAGTGTTCATGTATTTTAATGTTACAATCCTTTTGCAAACTGTACCCCATTTTCTTAAGTTACACATACTTAATAGCCTACATGTTTGACTACCACATAGTAATAGCTTGTATTCATTGTTTTAGGTGTGTATTGCTGAAAAAAGCACAAATTGAATTATTAATAAAGTCTCTTTGTCTTACCCAAAGGATTTATTTTGAAGTAATCACAAATGAAGTTTCATTTAACAAGAATACTGATTGTGGCTATTTAGCTCAGGGTATGAATAATTCCTGCAGTTCTTGGCAGATTATGGTTAGATATCTTTTACCTACCCCTCCATCACAATAAATATTTTTGCTTTCTTCCACAGTAGGTGTCAAAGCAGCTACTTTTGTTGCTCTATCATTGTGTAAGTCCATCCTTATGACAAGGAAATCATTGAAAAAGGCTTGAAACTAAAAATCATTTTGCATGAATCATGCATAGTTTATTGAATAAACAAAAGAAATCTAAAGCAGTGAGATCACTCCATTTTTTTTATTTGCTGATTTTGTTTGAGAAACGCTAACTCATGTCCTTTGTGGATCAGTTTGTCCAGCACTTTATTTTTTGCAAGATGACAGTTAAAGGGAGCAAGTCACTATCAGAGTCCAAATGAAATGAAAAAGAATATTATACTCATTTATTTAGTATGCAAATATTTATTGAGCACCTTCACTCTTCTGATAGCCAATTGTACAAGACAGGCATGGTCTTGCCCTGATGGAACTTATAGCCCAGCTGGGGCTGTCAAAGAAAAACAGAGCTGGACACTAAAGGCAGTGAGACAGATTTTATTCAGTACTACTGCAGTAGGAGAGAGACCTCAGTGTAACCTGAGCTCAATTTTCTGCCAAAACAAAAGGCAGAAGGCCTTTTAAACCTGGGATGTGCTAAAGGAAAGGTAATAAGGATGTTAAAGGGGGTCGGGCTATATGATTAGGCCCCTGGGTTTGTTCATTGGTGTTTATCTGGAGGAGAAACAGCTTCCTCATCTCTTTAGGGCAGGAGGTAGTTTTGCAAATTGGAGCAAGGCAGCCATAGAAGTTAGGGTCTTAAACCCTCCCACAGAAACTGGGAGAAAGGAGTATCTCCCATCTCTCTGAATTTCAAAGACAGCTTCTAGGATCTCGAGGAGACATTTCTGGGTGGTAGAAGGTTTACATCTAAAAGAGGCAGGGATAAGATTTATAATAGCAAGCTTTCTAAAGAAGTGCTTTAGGCTAGAACAAACAATAAATTATTTCCACCACATTGTGTTTTCTCAGGCAGGCATTTAAAGGGGGCTGGAGTCATCATCATAGTAACACAACCTTGAGGTGATAGGAACTGTGCTAGTGTTTGTTCAGATCTCTTAGTGTTTGTGTGTGGGAGGGGATGTGGTGACAGTGGACAAAATTGTTTGTGCTGAGTGTTGCACTTCTTATAGGCCAAGGTTGAAGCCTAGTGGAGAACTGGGCTCAGGAGCCTAAGTAAATTTTGGTCAAGGAAAGAGTCTTTTAAAGAGTCAATTAAAACAAGGCTTATTGTGTCAGTGCCAGGAATGGTGTGCAAGTTGTACACTGCACAACTCTAGGAGTTCCACTTATTTCATAGCCTTTGTGAATGACTACCTACCCCTGAGTTATTCAGTGCACAGCCTGCACAGCCACATGCAGCAGTCCTGTGAACACAGCTACTTTCGATAGTAAAAGAATTCCCAGCTGGTTCTTTTCAGTCCCGTCTTTGTCTGTGGGCAAGGTTCCTCCTGTCCTATCCCCACCCATGACATATAAGTCCCTCATTCTCTTTTGAGGGCATTAGACTGTTGGGCTATTTGTGGTTCAAACTACTGGGTGGGTGGGTCCATTCACTGAGCACAGTTCAGCCCCAACTTCCTTTCATCCTGTCCTTTGGTCCTCCAGGGAGAAGGTCTTTACTTACCTTCCCATCCAGGACACCCCCTGCCCCCTTCCCTTTCTACCTGGAGAGTAAAATCTCTATAAGCAGACATTGTCTGACCCCTACAACTGGGCCTCCTTCCTATCTTCTCTTCCTCTTTGCAGGGGCGAGAGCAAATTAAAGAACACAGGAAATACATAGATAAATACACCTAGATAAGACTCTGCTAGAAGCACTTACAAGGAACAGATTTAAGGGTTCTGGTGAGAAAGTAAGGGAGCTCTGGAAGCAAGCTACCGGGACACATCAGCCAGTTTGCAGCAGAGACACAGGAGTCTTCCAGGAGGCATTGGTTCTTCCACTTCCGTAAAACGGGTAGGTAGGCAGAAGGAAGGAAGGCACAGTGCAAAGGGGAGGGCTGGCTGGAAAAGCCTGTCATGCTTGTTTTTGTCTTCCTTCTTTCTTCTTTCTATTGAATCAGTCACATTTTCTTTATAGTTTTCTCCCCTCCCACCCAGGAAGTAATGTGTTCTGTTTCAGTTCTTTGATTGGTTAACTTTACATTTTTAAGAGGCATGGTTCACTTTACAAACACTAAAACTCATTAATCTCTGCATTGTCCTCTGACGACACAAAAGCCTTAAAATGCCCAGCTCCCCTCCTCTGTCTGCCATATGTGGCACTGCTTTTATTTTCTTTTTTTCATGAACTTCCAAGTCTGGTCATTTATCATTATTTTTAGTCATGTCACATTTAGATGAACCAAAGTGTTTGCCAGTTTCTGTGATTCATGTGGTGTCTTAAATCCAATTCACTTATAGATTCAGTATCCTGTGTGCTGGTATAATCTGTAAGCTATTTAGAATGGGAAACAACTCTGTCTTTGTTATATCTGAAAGTTAACCCTTGCTCTTGAATTACAGACTTGCTAAGTATATAATTCTAGGCTAGCTGCTCTATTTCTCCTTGGCACTTTGAATATATCATTACATTGTCTTCCAGAGTCTTTTGTTGCTTAGGAAAAAAATGTACTTTTGTCTAATTGCCATTACACTTTAGATAATCTTTCTTTTTCCTTTTGGTGATTTTTAAATTATTTATTTTTGCACTGCAGATTCACTGTGCTGTATCTGTAGATTAATTTATACTGATTGGGACTCACTGTGCTTCTGCAAATCGTAGGAATTATATCGTTCTTCACATCTGGAAATTTCTCCACTGTCGTTCCTTCAAATATCACCCCTCCCCATTTTTATTCTAAGTTTCTGGAACTCCTGTTAATACATAGTATTATTTTCTTTCTCCCCCCCTATTATTTAAACCTTATTTTCCATATCTTTGCTTCTTACTGCTGCTTTCCAGGTGATTTTCTCATACCTTTCTTCTAACAGACTAATTATCTGAGGTCTCTTCAACCTGTGTTTTGATTTATCTGTTTTCATGACTAGATATTTCATATGTAGAGTTTCTTTGCCTCTTTTGCAAATCTACTTGTTCTTTTTCTGTAGGATCCTGTTATTATGATTTGTACCTTCCTTTATCTCTTTGAACAGTTTAAGGTGACATTCTTAATTTGTTAAAAAACAAGATTCAACCAAGTAAATTTGAAAATCTAATTGGCTTTATTCAATCATTCATGAATCAGGCAGCATTCTACCTAGCAAGCAGAGGGCACTCCAAGGAGGGGTACAAAATGGAAGGTTTTTCAGAAAGGAGGGTAGGACAAGGGAATTATTAGCAAAAGAAAAGAAAGGGTTATTTTGGGCCAGGTCATCTCCTTTTGGGGGGAAGGGAATGGCACACATTTTATCATACAGAAGGCCCACATGACAGGTTACCTCACTGGTGCTGACCAGACAATTCCAAACTGGTTGATTAAGATTACATTTCTGGGGAAAGTTGAAACTACAGTTAGGTTAGGTATTAAATCTAGGTTTGGTATCATGAGTTTTAGCACAAGTGATGCCATTTTGGGCCCATGGTTTTCCTCTTTAACAATTCCCCCTTTTGATCAAAGCTTTCAGCCTGAAAGATGTGATCAAAATTTAAGGTATGAGTGCCACTCTCAGCTAAGGTTCTCACAGCTTTGTTGATCTTTGGTGAGGTATCCAGAGGTCATGATGTTTTTGCTAAATCCCTGGGATGTTCACAGGTTACAGTTTCAGGTTCACGTCTTTAAGTCAATCATTCTCTCTGTTCTTTTTCTGATGTTCCAGTCTTAGGGAGATCATTTGCTTGGTAGTTAGCAGCTGCAAACATGCATTTAAAGCTTTTGAGAGAATATAATGCACCAGGGGGATTGTTATGATTATAATAAACAGAATAATTCCCAATGTTTATAGTTATCAGGGAGGAAATTTTCCTCTCTCCTTTTTGGTTGTTCTGGCTGGTGTAAGAATTAAATTGACATGACACAGGTTAACAAGAGAAAATCAAACAAAAGTTTAATAACGTGTACATGGGAGAGAGGAAGGAAAACTGAATAACTCACCAAAATGTCTGAAACCTGTACCTTAAATACTATCTTCAGCTAGAGACAGAAGAGGATGTTGGGGGTAGTAGTTTGGGACCTCAAAGGGGAGAGAGGCAATTGACATGGAAGTGGAAAAACAAATGTTTGGTAAAAAAATATTTGCTGGGCTATGCAGAGACAATGGGACACATAGGAGTTTTAACAAACAGACTTTGCTGGGTTCCTCCTAGTTCATACTATAGGTATCTACACACCTAGTTCATACTATAGGTATCTATGGGGATAGCTCCCTTCCTGGAACAGGTCCTCCGTCTGCATTTTTAGGCAGTTAGGGGGAAGGTCAAAGGATCTTCTTGAGTCTTTGGGGCCTTGTTTTCAGCTTAAAATAAGGTTAAAATAAATCCACATGCTAAAGAGACATTTTGGGGTGGCAAATTTTGTTCCCCTACAGAGTTCACTCCAAAGCCATGGTCCCCAAGACCAAACCAATCAAAGAAAGACCCTGTTGAAAGGAGTCACCCTTTCCAGCCAAGTGGCTTGCTCAGTGATCTTATGTAGCTGAGTTTCAATTTCTCCAGGATTGTTAATGCAGATAGAGCAGGCGGTGTTGACCACAGCACAGACACCTCCTTGCTTGGCTAAAAGAGAAACAAGAGCTATCCTATTACCAAGAACAGCTTTGACCAGAGAGTCTAGTGATTTTTGCTGGGCAGCTAATGCTTTAGCAGCAGATTCTGCAATACTTTTAAGAATTAAGAGTCAGGGGGCCTCCCTGGTGGCGCAGTGGTTAAGAGTTCGCCTGCCGATGCAGGGGATACGGGTTCGTGCCCCGGTCTGGGAGGATCCCATATGCCGCGGAGCGGCTGGGCCCGTGAGCCATGGCCGCTGGGCCTGCACATCCGGAGCCTGTGCTCCGCAACGGGAGAGGCCACAACAGTGAGAGGCCCGCATACCGCAAAAAGAAAAAAAAAAAAAAAAAAAAAAAAAAGAATTAAGAGTCAGGATCATATTCTCATTTGTATTTATTCCCCAACAGGGAAATATGGCCTTGCCAAAGGATATGGTACCTGAACAGTGAATGCCTCCTGGTAGGTCCTTTCTAGAACAGGTAGGGGCACAGTTAGATAATCTAAGAGGCATTGTCTGGTTATGTGACAGCCATTTAGGCATTTATAGGCCCAAAGAAAATGATAGCCACACAGACAATGGCTTGTCAAGGCACAAGACATTTCCTTGAAAGTGACACTGTTAATGGATTCACGAGAATTTGTTGCATTTGCCCATTCAAGCTAGGTGTCAGTTAGATTTTTATCCTAACCTGAAATTAAAAGTTTTTATAAATTCCAGAGATTATCCCCCTGAGCCGAAGAGTTATGGATGATGACATTATCTTTCCAGGTCAATGCCAGAGGAAAGGAGAGAAAGAAAAGAAGTTTCATGTTTAACTAAACTGTAAAGTCTTGATCTGTCATTTTGAGTGGAAGCAGTCTACCTCAATGTCAGCCAGTTCTCTTCCTAGTCATTTGTACTTGGAGGCCTCCAGGTTTGTGTAGGACCAAGGGTCAGGTGGAGTCCTCATTACCTGTGAGGTGTGCACCCAAGGCTCAATACCTTCTAGTTTTGCAGCAGGATCAGTGGTCAGAACAGGACTTGAGGGCTCCCTTTGTTCTTAGTGATTCTAAATCAAAAGGGTGGGAGAAAATTGGAAACATAAATTTTGTGAGTTTTAGCCAGATATGTGAGGAAACTAGAAGAATTCAGGATCCAGTCCAGTTTACAGGTATATAACAAAACCTCAAAGACAGTTAACAGGACTAGAAGCTAATGTCTACAAAGGTACGAGCATAACTCTTCTCTCCTCAATTACCCCGATCTTTTACCAGAGATAATCACAGTAAAACTGATTTGTTTATATTTAACTTTGCCTGATGATTTATATAAATGCAGTAAGACTATCATTGACTGTGTACGTTCTTTTTAAGACTGCTTTGTTGGAACCCCATAGGCAAGGTACATACCAGGTCAATTTTTCCAAGTGTTTCCTCCAAGCTGTCTGGTCATATCTGAGTCTATGCACACCTCTCTCAAATAGGACATTCCAGCCAAAGCCTTGGTAATATAACCAATGTTTCTAATTGTGTCCTATTAACAAGGAGCATGACAATAAGAATGAATACTCACTAAGAGTTTCTGAATTCTGGAGGATCAGGTAGGGAGAAAAAGTAAATGTTTCATCTTTGTTCACAAAGGTATATCTTACCATATTACTGATAGCTTAAGAGGAAAGATTTCTTCAAATCTGGGAAAAACATTAAAGAACCAACAATATTTGAAAGACAAAGTCATAAAAATTATAATTATCCTTATCAGTTAATTCTTATCAGTTACATTAATCCTTATCACTTACATGTTATTCATTCTTGTTCTGCTTGAATCCAGTTCTCTTGATCTTGCCTGATGATGGAGAGTGATAAGGGTAGTGATAATTCCTACATTTGCAAGGTTTTTGCTAAAACTCAGACTATTTGCCCAGTGAAGTGGGTGCCTCAATCACTGGAGATTGTGGAATAAACACCCCAAGTGGGAAATACATTTTCTAACAATTTCTTTGCTACTGTGAGGGCATCAACCTTGTGGCAAGGGAAGGCTTCAACCCATCCAGAAAACATATGTACAATGGCAAGAACTTATTGATAACCCATCCTGGGTGACAGTTGAATGAAGTCCAGCTGCAGGTGCTCAAAGGGTCCAGAGGGAAGAGGTCTGGGGACAAAAATAGTTTTTCCAGGTTATGGACCTGACAGGTCAAATATTGCTGGTAAACTGTTTTCACAATTTTATAGACATCTCCCCACCAACATCTATTCATAATTTGAGTCATCCTAAATGCATTATGGATGAAAGAAGGCAAAAACAAAAAAATGGCATTTTCCAGGAAGCTGGGATGAACCAAGTGGCTGTCTTGAGTTTCCCATAGTCCCAACTAGTTATTGAATTGCAGCCATTGTTTGCCCACCTTAATTTCTCTGATTCAGTAGCAGACTGTTTCTATGTTACAAGGACATCAGGACAGCAAAAGTCTGGCAATGAGGGGCCATTTTTTTTTTTTTTTTTTTTTTGCAGAAGCAGAATGAACTTCATCCACACATGCTGCAATCTTTATAGATTCTGTTGCTGCTATCTTTGCATGAAAGTCATCCAGGGCATTTCCCTGACACTCAGGTTCAGCCCTTTTAGTATGAGCCTCAATTTTGATGACAGCAATTTCAGAAAGTAAGAGAATAGCAATAAAAAAATCTTTTAACTTGTTTCACATTTTTGATTGGAATTCCAGAGGATGTAAGAAAAAACTCTTTGTTTCCATAATATCCCCAAATCATGGATGACCCCAAAGGCATATTGGCTGTCAATATAAATATTAACAGTTTGTCTTCTGATAATGGGCATGTCCTGGGTAAGGGTATGCAGCTCTGCTTATGGGGTTGATTTAACTTATGGGATGTTTCCCCTTTTGAGTAGGTCATATCGGGTAGTAATAGTGTAACCAGCTTGAAAATTCCCTTTTTTGTTTCTACAGTGTGACCCATCATCAAACAAGATTAAATCAGGATTGGTTCAAGGGGTGTCTCGTAAATCAGGATGCGGTGTCACAAAATGGGACGTTATTACCTCTCAGTCATGGGGCTTGCCTTCACCAGGGAGAGGTTGTAACATAGCAGGATTAGGAACGTTGCAACATTTAAGATGCAGATTAGGAGGTGAAAGCCGAAGGATTTCACGGGAGGTTGGTCTGCTTTCAGAGAAAAGTTGAGTCAATTCAGAGTTAAGACTTTGGACAGTGTGAGGACTGTATAAATAAACATCATTTCCTAGGGATAGATCTGCTGAGGCTTCTACTAACTTTGCAGTTGCAGCAATAGCCTTAAGACAGCTGGGAGAGGCATGAGCCACTGAACCAAGCAGAATGCTGCAATAAGCAACAGGCCTATGTTTATTGCCATGTTTTATCACCATGGTCTTGTGAGCATTCCCAGGGCTTGGGTATCTCTTCCATCCACAAATCAGGTTAAAGGTTTTGAATAGTTAGGTAGCCCTAAAGCAGGTGGTTCTTGGAGTACTTGTTTTAGTCTTCTAAAAGCCTGCTCATATTTATCTTCCTAAGGAAAGAGTTCAGGGACTGAAACTTTAGTAAGTTCATAGAAGTTAAAAGAAAGCTAATAGGAAACTAATAGAGAAAAATTAGGAACCCATAGTCTGCAGTAACCAGCCAGACCTAGAAATCCATGAAGCTGGCACTTAGCTGTGGGTCTAGGAAATTCTTGGATTGGTTCAATTCTTTTTGGAGATACTTGGATTTCTTCAGCACTTAGATGATGACCTAGGTAATTAACAGTGTCTAGAGATAATTGTAATTTTCCTTAGAGACTTTGTGTCCTTTTACAACTAACTGTTGCAATAAATAAATGGAATCTTTTATGGAAAACTTTTTGGTTACTGAGCACAGCAGAGAGTCACCTACATATTGTAAAAGGGCCGATTTCTCAGGGACTGGAGGGTGCTTACATCTTAGTGGAGCACTTGGGAGAAATAAGGGGCCTCAGTGAGTGACTGAGGCATGAGTGTCCAGGTATATTGTTGATCCTTCCAAGTAAATGTAAATAGACATTAGCTGTTGGGATCTACAGGGATGCCAAAAAAGGCAGGACAAAAGTTTACAGCAGTGAACCCTTTTGAGTCAGGTAGATGATTAGCCCCTGGGAGATTAAATCTTCTACTGTGGGTGTGAGGCCTTATGTAACCTCAGGCTTTAATAGGTATTGAGGTAACTGACGGAGAATTTAATCATGTGTATCTGAATCTTTATAGTTTTTTAACTTTTTACTCTTCAAATATCAGTATTAGAAGTAACCCACAAATTTTGGGATACCTCAACTAAATCAGGAGACTTTTGTTGAAATTCTTCTTCTACATCAAGGACAGACAGCAAGGAACATAAAAGAGCAGGTTCAGGTTGGTGAAGTGAATTCTAAGGTTAGAATTGGAGGTAAAACAATCTTTTAAATTTAGACAGGAGACCTTTGCCTAATAGACTGACTGGGGCTGTTTCACATAGTAAAAAAGGAATTTTTTTTTAACATCTTTATTGGAGTATAGTTGCTTTACAGTGGTGTGTTAGTTTCTGCTGTATAACAAAGTGAATCAGCTATATTTATACATATATCCCCATATCTCCTCCCTCTTGCATCTCCCTCCCACCCTCCCTATCCCACCCCTCTAGGTGGTCACAAAGCACTGAGCTGATCTCCCTGTGCTATGCGGCTGCTTCCCACTAGCTATCTATCTTACATTTGGTAGTGTATATATGTCCAGGCCACTCTCTTCGTCCCAGCTTCTCCTTCCCCCTCCCCATGTCCTCAAGTCCATTCTCTATGTCTGCATCTTTATTCCATCCTGCCCCTAGGTTCTTCAGAACCTTTTTTTTTTTTTTTAGATTCCATGTATATGTGTTAGCATACGGTATTTGTTTTTCTCTTTCTGACTTATTTCACTCTGTATGACAGACTCTAGGTCCATCCACCTCACTACAAATAACTCAATTTCGTTTCTTTCTATGGCTGAGTAATATTCCATTGTATATATACCCTGAGAAAACCATAATTCAAAAAGAGTCATGTACCACAATGTTCATTGCAGCTCTATTTACAATAGCCAGGACATGGAAGCAATCTAAGTGTCCATCGATAGATGAATGGATAAAGAAGATGTAGCACATATATACAATATATACAAAGGAACGTGTTTTTAGTAAAAGGTCCCAGAGTCATTTGTGTTGGTTGAGATAAAAATTCTCTCTGAACTTTATTAGATACCCCCAGAAACCTCCTTTTTTACTTTTAGGAATTTCTTGTTCTATTAGTGTGGGGTTTAAAGTAGAAAGCATAGCTCCGATATCAACTAGAATCTGGCAAAATTTCTCGTTAATTTTAATTTTGACTTCCCCTTGGCTGTTTAAGGAGATTACTGGTAATAATTTCCCAGAGAACCCCTCGGAGCCCTGTCAACTGTGGGAGGGGCCCACATGGGGGCCCTCTCCTGGAGATAGATATGAGGGCGTTTGAGAGGAATTTGCATAGGACCTTTGAGGTCTATCTCTTTTTCCAGCGTCCCAGTTGATTACAATTGAGACATCCAGTGTTTTGACGATGGCCCCCTGGGGAATGCAATGCAGAAGGCCTACGTGTTATTTTGGGTCTCTGGCCCTGGTAGCTGTTGTAGCTGTAGAGCTATTAGCCTGGTGGATTTTTGTTTATGATCCTGCTCCAGGGTCCTTTTAAAACGCTCATCCATAGTCATGAGTTTGGTCAGGCCCATGGCTTCCCATCCTATTTTCTGCCTTTTTATTGATCTACTAATCTCAGGAGACAATCCATTTACAAGGAGGGCATCTAGAGCAGCCTGGGTGACCTTACTTATTTTTTGGAACCCAGGATGCCAAAAGAAGAGGGCTTCCAAGGGGCCTTTAAAGTTGGCCAGTTTCATCTCTCTTTTGTTTGCATGTTTGAATGATAGACCATCAATGCAGGCAGGGAAGACTCTAGGAACGGCTTGTAGAAGTTACTTGCTATTTTTCGAACCCTTTCCAGTTGAGCATCTTGAATATTATCCTTGGGGGCTTGCCATCTTGCTTCCTGAATCCATTTTGGGGGCCTTCCCCAGGTCCTGCCAGCATGTGCACAAGCTGATAAAGATCTGGCAATCTGGAGGCATAGCCCTGATTGATAATAACTCTAAATTCTTCAAAAAACTTTTGGGGTTCCTCCCTAGGTTTAGGAAATTCTTTAACTATTCTCTTAGTTCAGTCTTTGACCAAGGTATGCAAGATACCTAAGGAGGTTTGTCTGTGACCTTGGGGAGTTTTTTATTTTAAATGCCAACTCTCTAATAGTCTCTTTGGAGTAGAAAGGCAGTTCAGACAGAGAATTAGTAAAATGTGAGTACTCCAGTACTCTGGTGAAAAGGAATGGGGAGGGAGCAGTAAGAGTCACATAAGTCCTATCGTCTTTTGTTTTTGGTACCTCTTGTGCCTTTCATTTTTCATTAGCCTTTGGTAATGAGTCTTTTAATGAAGCTGTTTTGGAATCTTGAAGGCTTCTGTAAGCCTCTGCATACCAATTAAAGTAGGCATCCATTCTATCTGTCAAGTTTGGGATTCCTTGCTCTCAAGTGCACTTCCTTTTTTTTTTTTTTAACTTTCAAACATTTTGATAGTGACTTGAGAGTCAAGGTTCTTTTCCTCTGAAAATTATATTCTCGGTCTGGATTAGGGAGAGCACAGGCATGGACCTGCACCACCCTGGGCTAAGTGAAATGATCACGAGACACTAACACCAACTTCAGTGTCATGTCAGAATGCACAGGGTAGCCCAAGGAGACCTCGCATTTGGAAAAATCCAGACAAGGCCCACTGCAGTTCTTGTGGTACCAGTCGCCAGGTCCTAGACATCACTTGAATACCCCATGGGGAATCTTGAGAAGGAAGACATCTGAACATAGTGATTCCCTATAATTGCTTTTACCTGTTGCTGGCCATGACTCCATTCTGTCAAAAATGGGTGACACTTCTGGTTTTTGGTAACAAATAGTTAAAACTTATGAGAACAAAAGTAAAATAAAAATACACAATAGAAACTGACATCCCCTAAAGCAGGGTTTCATGGAACTATTGACATTTTAGACTGGATAATTCTTTGTCATAAGGGACAAATGTGTTATAGGATGTTTAGTGACATCTTTGACCTCTATCCAATAGACACCAGTAGCACCCCACAGCTATCACAACCAAAAATGTCTCCAGACATTGCTAAAAGTCCTCTGGGAGCAAAATCACTCCTGGTTGAGAACAACTGCCCTAAAGAATGACATGCCAATGGAGTAAATTAGGATAGGCTTTTTAGTACAGCAAATTCTTATCTCACATAGTTATCTACAATGGTCATGATTTCCTGCAGCTCTTCTTTCTGTACGAAATAGCTTTTAGACACATGATGATTTTAAGTTGGGAACCAAATGGAGCTGGTTTGTTTGGTGTGGCTTCACGTCCTTGGGTCACGTGCAAAAATATATCCTATCAGCTCTCCAGGTGTAGCTGAAGACAGGAAGGTTGAGCTATTTATCTTTGTTTTTAACCTCTTTATTGGAGTATAATTGCTTTACAATGGTGTGTTAGTTTCTGCTTTATAACAAAATGAATCAGCTATACATATATCTATATCCCCGTATCCCCGCCCTCTTGTGTCTCCCTCCCACACTCCCTATCCCACCCCTCTAGGTGGTCACAAAACACTGAGCTGATCTCCCTGTGCTATACGGCTGCTTCCCTCTAGCTATCTATTTTACATTTGGTAGTGTATATATGTCCATGCCACTCTCTCACTTCATCCCAGCTTACCCTTTCCCCTCCCTGTGTCCTCAAGTCCATTCTCTATATCTGCGTCTTTATTCCTGTCCTGCCCCTAGGTTCTTCAGAACCTTTTTTTTTTTTTTAGATTCCATATATATGTGTTAGCATACTGTATTTGTTTTTCTGACTTCCTTCAATCTGTATGACAGTTTCTAGGTCCATCCACCTCACTACAAACAACTCCATTTTGTTTCTTTTTATGGCTGAGTAATATTCCACTGCAGATGTGTGCCACATCTTCTTTATCCATTCATCTGTCGATGGACATTAAGTGCACTTCTTAAATGAACAATCCTGTCTAACTGAAATGTTTCCCAAAATGACCATTGTAATTCTAGGTTTTTAGTAAAATCTTGCCCTCTTGTTAGATATCTGCAACTTCCAGGACTATAATTGTTAAACATAAAATAAGCAGATGTGTTGGAAGGTGCCACTCTCAACTCTTTGAATATAAAGTATCCCATTTCTTTAGCAAGGCCTCCTGCTGGACCTAGTACAGTCCAAATCAGACCCAGTTCCAACCCAGACCCAGTCCAGTTCTTAAATCAGACTCAGTTCAGTTCTCAAGTTGGACCCAGTCCAGCTCTGCCAATAACCACCACCAAATCCCATGTAACTCTGGACTGGGGAAGGGGTTGAACCCAGCATACCTCAAAGTATGGTGACAGCAGACTGATTCCGAACAAATGGAGACCTGCAGCTGCCACCAACAGTTCCCAATTATGTGGAATTGGGAAGGATTCCTAACAAATGGGGAACTACAGCAGCTCCCAACATGGAATCTAGGGACAGAATTAAGGCCTGAGGTTTTCCACTCAAAAGCTCAGGAATTGTGGTCTGAAAAGGCAATTAGATCCAACACTTGAATGCAAAAATAGTGGTGATCAACTGAGAGAAACTTACCAACAGCCCTTGGAAATGGTGAAAAAGACAGTGACCTCGAGCACGGATTCAAGGGCACCATGCCTGCATTTCTTATTGTCCCCAAATGTCATCAGAAGTTTGATTCAGTCCTGATCCTGCCACCAAGCTGTTAAAAAATAAAATTTAATTGGATCGTGTAGTGCTGTAATATTTACTGTTGGAAAAATCTGCATTTCAGTGGGCCAGAGCTGCTCAAACCTATGTTCTTCAAAGGTCAGCTGAATTCTTTTTTTAAATGTTTCTCATTGTGGTTTTTTTTTTAATTTATTTATTTTAATTTATTTTTGTTTGGCTGCGTTGGGTCTTCGTTGCTGTGTGTGGGCTTTCTCTAGTTGCGGCGAGCGGGGGCTACTCTTTGTGGCAGTGTGCGGGCTTCTCATTGTGGTGGCTTCTCTTGTTGCGGAGCACGGGCTTCAGTAGTTGTGGCACGCAGGCCTTGGTAGTTGTGACTCACAGGCCCTAGAGTGCAAGCTCAGTAGTTGTGGCACATAGGCTTAGTTCTGTGGAATGTGGGATCTTCCGGGCCAGGGCTCGAACCCGTGTCCCCTGCATTGGCAGACGGATTCTCAACCACTGCGTCACCAGGGAAGTCCCGGTCAGCTGAATTTGAAGCAGGGCAGCATCAGGAGTGGGAGGCAGGGGCCTTTCATGTCAACTCAGCTAGCCCTGTTGCATGAGGCCTCAACCTGTTTTATGAAACTGGTATAACATTGATATCAAAGTTGCCAAGCCTTCCTGATAATCTTGCCCACAATGCTGTCGTGATGAATGGTTTCAGGATGGTGTGGGGCACACTGAAGATGGATGCTTCCCTGTCACTGCTGCTGACTCAGAGCAGATGACCCCTCCCAGGCAGATGTCCTAAGTCAGTGACCGTGGGTATGTGACATTCTCCAGACACAAGAGGCATCACTCTGCTTCCTGAGTGGCTCCTTCTGGATTCCAGTTCTCTGTCTCTTTCAGGCTGATGTGTGTTTCTTTCTCAGAGATATGTCAAGGCTCCTGTCTGCTCTGTGAAGCCCTGTAATATGTGTGAGGGAACCTCTCCCCCTCTCTCCTGTGTCATACAGATTGGAATTAGCAAGAAGAAGCCCCCACCCCATTTTTTTTCTCTATGAGAGAAGTTTCAGTTGGAGGGTGAGTTTGCAGCCAGGATACAACTGGGAAATTTTTGAGGAAGATGTGGAGAAGTGAAGCCCAGAGTATAAATATCTTTCTACAAGTCTGCTGAGAAGGGAAGAGGATAAACTGATTATTAGGGTGAGAGGAACGTGGGAGAGGAGTGAACGTATTTGAATGTAGATGGGAAGGAGCCAGAGTAAAATAAGGCTGAATTTCCAGGCGAGTGAAGGACTAATAACAACACAAAGTCACAGAGGAGGACCAGGACTGGTGTTCTGCCGTGGGGTGATCTGACGTTCACAGCCCCATGGCGTCTCCATTTAAGGTGATGTGGTGGATGTGTCGGGGGCGGGGGTGGCGGGGGAGGCGGGAACTGCACTAAAAGAACCGCCACAGCTCTAACTATGGGCTCTTTTTCCAAAGGGGTGGGCAGAGTTGAGAGAGATTTGAAATCACTGTCTTTGATTTTTGACTTTATGGAGCCAACAGTCCCTGGCCTGGATGGAGTCAGCCTCCTATGGGGTCTGATTTGGGGCTTTCCTCAACCACAGGACCCCTGCAGCCTGTTAGTCTGCCTGGGTCAGGAGACCCAGTTCTGGAGGCTGGAAAGGCTAAGATCAAGATGCCGGCTGATTTGATTCCTTGGGAAGAGCTCCCTTCCTGGTTTGTAGACGGCTGCCTTCTTGCTCTATCTCACATGGCAGAGAGAGAAAGGGCTCCAATTTCTTCCTCTTCTTCCTACAAGGGCACTAATCCCATCACAGAGGCTCCACCCTCATGACATCATCTAAACCCAATAGCCTCCCAAAGACCACACCTTCAAATACCAACATTAGAGATTGGGACTTCAACATATGAATTTGGGGAGAAATACATTCAAACCATAGCAGAGTGAGTACAGGAAACCTACAAGGCCCTGGGACAGCTCTTGTAGAATATTACAGAGACTCGGACCATCTAAAAGACAGAATTTGTGCATGCTTGGGGAAGGCTCATAGGGGACTCAAGAAGTATTAAATAGAAGTGTGTGTGTGTGTGTGTGTGTGTGTGTGTGTGTTGGGAAAGCAGGTAGGCTAAAAATCAGGATGGAAAAATCTAACCTTTACACTTTTATATGAATACAACTTGCTTTTGGCTTATTCAAGTAGTTCCCACTTTTTAAAAATTTTTATTGAAGAAGAGTTGATTTACAATGTTGTGTCTCTGATGTACAACAAAATGATTCAGTTATGTATATATTCTTTTTCAGATTCTTTTCCATTATAGGTTATTACAAGGTATTGGTTATCACTCCCTGTGCTATACAGTAGGATCCTGTTTATCTATTTTGTGTATAGTAGCGTGTATCTGCTACTCCCAAGCTCCTGGTTTATCCCTCCCCCTCTTTCCCCTTTGGTAAGTTTGTTTTCTATGTCTGTGAGTCTGTTTCTGTTTTGTAAATAAGTTCATTTGTATCATATTTTAGATTCCACATATAAGTGATATTATATGATATTTGTCTTTATCTGACTTACTTCACTTAGTATGATAATCTCTAGGTCCATCCATGTTGCTTCAAATGGCATTATTTCATTCTTTTTAGTGGCTGAGTAATATTCCATTGTATATAAGTACCACATCTTCTTTATCCATTCATCTCTTCATAGACATTTAGGTTGCTTCCATGTCTTGGCTATTGTAAACAGCACTTCAATGAACATTGGGGTGCATGTATCCTTTCAAACCATGTTTTTCTCCAGATATATGCCCAGGAGAGGGATTGCTGGATCATATGGCAGCTCTAGTTTTAGTTTTCTAAGGAACCTCCATGCTGTTCTCCATAGTGGCTGCACCAACTTACATTCCCACTAACAGTGTAGGAGGGTTCCCTTTTCTCCACACCCTCTCCAGCATTTATTGTTTGTAGACTTTTTGATGATGACCATTCTGATTAGTGTGATGTGGTACCTCATTGTAGTTTTAATTTGCATTTCTCTAATACTTAGCAGTGTTGATTATCTTTTCATGTGCTTGTTGGCCATCTGGATGTATCCTTTGGAGAAATGTCTATTTACATCTTCTGCCTATTTTTTTGTTGGGTTTTTTTTTTATATTGAGCTATATGAGTTATTAAGCAGTCCCCACTTTTAAGTCCCTTCTGAAATGTCCCACCTTTCTCTTCTGCAAATCAGTGAACTAATCCTTTCAGTAAATGTTTATTTGTGATGCTTTGTGCCAGGAGGGACCACAGATGCGGGGGTAGCTGAGATTGTCTCTCCTCAGGGAACTCACAGTCTCATGGGACAGTTGTCCTCAAATTGGTAAACATGATTCAAAGTGGGGTTAAAGAAGACTTTCCAAGGAATACTCAAGCATGAATATTTTACAGAACTCTGTTCTCATACCCTCAACTTCTCTCTATTCTTTTCTAAAATTAATCTGCTTGGATAAACGTGGGTTCACAATGTCTTTTCACAAAAAGGAGGCATTCCCCACACCTACCTCAGATCTCTTACCCTGGTGTATTACCCATAGACTGTAAACTTCAAGGGCATCAAACAGAGAGAAAACCTTTTTTAAAATAATAAATCAAGACATCATAAACCCTCAGAGCATCCCCCCGCTCTTGCTATCTTCTAAGTTTCTGTTATGAAGTGTGGCGTTGGAAAGGGGATGCTTGGCCCTGCATGTTTGCGGGGTTCTGAATCCATCAGATACATGGTCTGTGGAGTAAGGGTAGGTTTCATTTTAATGACGTTTTCTTTTCCATTCTTTGCCTGTAGTGAAAGAAGTTCTTAAGGGAGATTTACTGGGGATCAAAGCAAAAAGAGCTTCTGTACAAAATAATGAAGCTAAAAAACAGGCCCACCCATATTTAAATGGAATCACTTCTTCACATCTGTCCTTAGTACTCACCCTGAGAGCCAGTCATTCATTCCAGATGTTTCCTGGAACAGCCAGCATTTTCAAGGCTATTAAATAAAATTCCTGAATGTAACTTTTACCTGGCTTCTCTCATATTAGCAAAATGTTATTAATTAAGGCAGTCAAAACCTAGTTTTTCAAATCATATCATACTCTTTCTTTACAAGTGTTTGTCATGTTATGAAATGTTTACTATCTTCTTCCTGTTACTAGTACTACAAAATTTTAATATATGCTAGCTGCTAGGCTGATTATTTTTAGCACTGCATTCCTTTCACTTTTTAAAATAGACGTAAAAATTTTAATAACTACGTCTAATGAACTTATTGCAGTTATTTTGGATTTTTGTAATAAATGAGACTCATTTAATTGTCCTTCAGGACCAAATCATATAACCACAATTACAGAAAGAATGCCAAGGCTATGATCATGCCCTACTCTTCTCCAAGAACTGGTAATTTCAGCTGCAAATTACATTGCACTAGAACAAATTCAGAAATGAGAATAATTTAGTCTCTTGTTTGTATCACTTACTTTAAAAAGGCTAAATATATTAGATCTATATCATTTTAATCTTACTGGAAGTTTTTAGTAATCTAACTTACAAATTGCATCTTTCAACTTATTTCTACTCATGTTTATAATATTCTTTGAAATGTACATTAGCACATAGATTTCAAATTTTAAAATGAGGTCAGACATTTTTGGGACCAAAAAAATCTAATTTGGGTAATTGGTTTGACAAAGAGAACTGGCTTTACCACTTATGTTATATGGTAGATATTTTCCATAAATAGAATGATTGAATGTATAGCTCGAAGATTATGACAAAAGTATATTTAAAGCATAGACTGATATAAAATAATTTTTTTCTTTTTATTTATTAAACATTTTTTGTAAACATCTATATTGGAGTATAATTGCTTTACAATGGTGTGTTAGTTTCTGCTTTATAACAAAATGAATCAGCTATGCGTATACATATATCCCCATATCTCCTCCCTCTTGCGTCTCCCTCCCACCCTCCCTATCCCACCCCTCTAGGTGGTCACAAAACACTGAGCTGATCTCCCTGTGCTATGCAGCTGCTTCCCTCTAGCTATCTATTTTACATTTGGTAGTGTATATATGTCCATGCCACTCTCTCACTTTGTCACAGCTTACCTTTCCCCCTCCCCATGTCCTCAAGTCCATTCTCTACATCTGCGTCTTTATTCCTGTCCTGCCCCTAGGTTCTTCAGAACCTTTTTTTTTTTTAGATTCCATACATATGTGTTAGCATATGGTATTTATTTTTCTCTTTCTGTCTTACTTCACTCTGTATGACACTCTCTAGGTCCATCCACCTCACTACAAGTAACTCATTTTTGTTTCTTTTTATGGCTGAGTAATATTCCATTGTATATATGTGCCACATCTTCTTTATCCATTCATCTGTCGATGGACACTTAGGTTTCTTCCATGTCCTGGCTATTGTAAATAGAGCTGCAGTGAACACTGTGGTACATGACTCTTTGAATTATGGTTTTCTCAAGGTATATGCCCAGTAGTGGGATTGCTGGGTCATACGGTAGTTCTATTCTTAGTTTTTTAAAGAACCTCCATACTGTTCTCCATATTAAAAATATTGTATTGGTAAAAGTGTAATGAAATTAATAATATGTAAATTTCCCCAACTTTTCATGAGTTAATCAATTATACCTCTAAGTGAAAGTGTAATATTGATCCCCTGATAAATCTTGGTAAACTTTTTTGTATACTTCCCAGAAAGTGAATAACTCTGATGAACAAATCTTTTCCAAATCAAGTGTTTTCCAGTTCTTTACTTTCACCAACCTGAAGGAGGAACTAATTGAGTTGTTGGCATATGATAATTAAAGATAATTTTGAAGAGGAATGACGATGAGATTTGGAGTATAAATCTTGGGAATAGTTCAAATATGTGTAATATTGCTATAATAAAATCATTTTCACTCATCTATGTATATTACTAATATATGTTATTGCTTAATTCTATAGTAATAATAATAATAATAATTTTTAAAAGGAATTACATTAACTTGGAAGCCTGACTCATTCTAGCAATGTCATATTAGTCATGGATACTTGAGCTTCTTTAAGAGAAATGACCCTATTTGTATGATTAAGGGATGCATTTCTGATAATGTTTTAATGTTAGTAATTTTAAAAATCAAATTTATAATATATTTATTTGGATCAGCTGTATCCTGCTGATAATAATTTTAACAACAATAATAATCAATTACCCAACCTGGAAGAAATTATTTAACAGTTAGGGCTGGGGATCATAGGAATTTTTAAAATTAAATTTAAATTTATATACATACTTTGTTACAGAAAAGCATAATTAATAAAAGAGTTTACATCATAAATATATAACATTAGGATTAAATTATTTCGGGGAATTGGAAGGGGACTAACAAAAGGTGTAAATTTTCCATGTTTTAAGCATCAAATGAATATGTTTGATTCTGCTGGATACATTTAAAAGAGAGATATAACCATTTTATTTATAAATATCAATAATTATAATATACCAGAAATAGGATCCTTTGTAATTTAAATTTTTCATGAAAAATTTTCTATTTCAACCTAAAAATGTCCACATGATTGCAGTTTTTAAAAAATTTTATTGAAGTATAGTTGATTTACAGTGTTGTGTTAATTTCTGCTGTACAGCAAAGTGACTCAGTCATACATATATATATGTATCTTTTCATATTCTGTTCCATTATGGTTTATCACAGGATATTGAATATAGTTCCCTGAGCTATACAGTAGGACCTTGTTGTTTATCCACACTATATATACTAGTTTACATCTGCTAATCCCAAACTCCCAATCCTTCACCCCCAACCCCACCTTGGCAACCACAAGTCTGTTCTCTGTCTGTGAGTCTGTTTCCATTTCATTAATAAGTTAATTTGTGTCATGTTTTAGATTCCACATATAAGTGATATTATATGGTATTTGTCTTTCTCTTTCTGACTTACTTCACTTAGTATAATAATCTCTAGGTCCATCCATGTTGCTGCAAAAGCTATTATTTCATTTTTAATGATTGAGTAATATTCCATTGTATATATTATATATATACCACACCTTCTTTATCCATTCATCTATTGATGGGCATTTAGGTTGTTTCCGTGTCTTAGCTGTTGTAAATAGTGCTGCTGTGAACATAGGGGTGCATATATCTTTTCAAATTATAGTTTTGTCTGTGTATGTGCCCAGGAGTGGGATTTCTAGATCATATGGCAACTCTATGTTTAGTTTTTTGAGGAACTTCCATACTGTTTTCCATAATGCTGCACCAATTCACATTCCTACCAACAGTGTAAGAGGGTTCCCTTTACTCCACACCCTCTCCAACATTTATCATTTGTAGACTTTTTAATGATGGCCATTCTGACTGGTGTGAGGTGGTACCTCATTGTATTTTTGATTTGCATTTCTCTAATAATTAGCAATGGTGAGTATCTTTTCATCTCCCTATTGACCATCTGTATGTATTCTTTGGAGAAATGCCTATTTAGGTCTTCTTCCCATTTTTCAATTGGGTTGTCTGTTTGTTTTTTACTGAGTTGTATGAGCTGTTTGTATATTTTGGAAATTAAGCCCTTGTCAGTAGCATCATTTGCAAATATTTCCTCCAAACCTGTAGATTGTCTTTTTGTTTTGTTTATGGTTTCCTTTGCTGTACAGAAGCTTGTAAGTTTGATTAGGTCCCATTTGTTTATTTTTGCTTTTATTTCTATTGCCTTGGGAGACTGACCTAAGAAAACATTGGTATGATTTATGTCAGAGAATGTTTTGCCTATGTTCTCTTCTCAGAGTTTTATGGTGTCATGTCTTATATTTAAGTCATTAAGCCATTTTGAATTTATTTTTGTGTATGATGTGAGGGTGTGTTCTAACTTCATTGATTTACATGTAGCTGTCCAACTTTCCCAACACCACTTGCTGAAGACTGTCTTTTCCCCTTTGTGTATTCTTGCCTCCTTTGTCAAAGATTAATTGTCCATAGGTGTGTAGTTTATTTCTGGGCTCTCTATTCTGTTCCATTGATCCACATGTCTGTTTTTGTGCCAATACCACACTGTTTTGATGACTGTAACTTTGTAGTATTGCTGAAGTCTGGGAGGGTTATGTCTCCTGGTTTGTTCTTTTTCCTAAGGATTGCTTTGGCAATTCTTGGTCTTTTATGGTTCCATATAAATTTTAGGATTATTTGTTCTAGTTCTGTGAAAAATGTCATGGGTAATTTGATAGGGATCACATTAAATATGTAGATTGCTTTGGGTAGTATGGCCATTTTAACGATATTAATTCTTCCAGTCCAAGAGTATGGGATATCTTATCATTTCTTTGAATCATCTTCAATTTCCTTTAACAATGTTTTATAGTTCTCAGTGTATAAGTCTTTCACCTCCTTAGTGAGGTTTATCCCTAGGTATTTTTTATGAGATTTTAAAAGGCGTTTTTTGACTTTTTCTTTCTGATATTTTATTTTTAGTGTAAAGAAATTCAACAGATTTCTGTATGTTAATCTTGTATCCTGCTACCTTGCTGAATTTGTTTATCAGTTCTAGTAGTTTTTGTGTGGAGTCTTTAGGGTTTTCTATATATATTATCATGTCATCTACATATAATGACAATTTTACCTCTTCCTTATCAATTTGAATACCTTTTATTTCTTTCTCCTGTCTGATTGCTGTGGCTAGGACTTCCAGTACTTTGTTGAAGAGAAGTGGTGGGAGTGAGCATCCTTGTCTTCTTCCAGATTTTAGCAGGAAGGTATTAAGCTTTTCACCATTGAGTATTATATTGGCTGTGGGTTTGTCATAAATAGCTTTTATTATGTTGAGATATGTTCCCTCTATACCCACTTTGGTAAGAGTTGTTATCGTGAATGGATGTTGAATTTTATCGAATGCCTTTTCTGTATCTATTGAGATGATCATGTGGTTTTTGTCTTTTCCTTTTGTTGATGTTTCACACTGATACACAATCAATGTGTATTACATTGATTGATTTGCATATGTTGAACCATCCTTGTGACCCTGGGATGATTGCATAGTTTTTTAAAAATACATTTAATGGTTATGTGACCAGGATGTTTGAAAAAAACAAAGAAATTGTAATAGAGCCTACACAGAAATAAAAAACTTTCACATGGTTCCTTAATTAATGTAAACACCATAAGTGTATAGCACATATCTCAGCCAGTAGGTAAATGAAAGCTTCCCATAGTCACTAATAACTGAACTGGACTAGAAAAAGGAGGGGAGGGGCCAACCCTAAGCGGATGATGAAGCACAGAGAGTAAGACCCTTTTAGGGGAGCTGGAGGTGCCCAGTAATATTTGCACTGTGTAGGTATGCAGGTACGGTGCAAGCAAAGTTTATTCAGCAGCATCCTATACATGGTCACTGAGGTAGTCTCCAGTGTTTTGTAATTACAGTGAGACTGCAGTGGATACCCTCATGCATCTGTATTTTCATATTCTGGAAGCAAATATTCAGTTTACTTTCCTAGAGGTGGGATTGCCGCATGGAAGAGCAGTGGATCCTGGAGAGCACTCACTCAGACAGCGGCTCATAAGAAAAACTGCTACTCTTTCAGGAATTTTTGGAGCCTGCTGTTAAACCATTGATAATGTGAAATCAATATGGTAGGGACTTTACACCCCAGAAACCAGCTAACACCACCTGCCACCCCAGAAAGCCAGTTTACCAGCACACCACTGGGGTAAAAGTGCCAAACTCCCCTCCATTCATGTATTATTTTTCTTTAAACATATTTCTGGATTCATTTTCTGTATCTTGATTTAGAATTTTTGCATAATTTACCTTAAGAATGCATAGACTTTAATTTTTGAAGGGGGGTATGACATATACATTGCTTTTTAAATAAATTAGGAAACTATCTTGTACCTTCTGAAATAGAGAAATTATATAATTATTAATTCCTTGAATTTATGAAATAATTTTTCCGGAAGCAAAAAACACTTGAAAATTGTTTTGAGTTTCTTCCATATTTACAAGTCTCAGTATTATTTATTTCAGAAGGAAAGTGTTTAGAAGAAAAGTCAAATTTTCAGAAAAATTAACCATTTCATCAGGATATTGGAATTTATTTTATTAGAACTTTAGGTGCCTTTCTTTTATCATTTCAAACCACTTTTCCTACCAACAATAGTAACTATAATCTCCTTTCATATTACTAATTTTGCATATTTGTTTTTTCCCTCTAATTTTTCTTTTCTCAAGTTGTGTGTGTGCATGCTTGTATGTGTGTGTAATTCACATATGTATATACACACATGTATTTATTTCTCTAGCATTTCTAGTTTTTCATATATATTTCTAATTTTTCTAGTTCCTTTTTAGTTTTTCAAATATATTCTTTTTTGTATACATATATGTACATATAAAATTAAAGAGAATAAAGCAGACAAACAAGATGAGTGATACGAAAGGAAGTTATAACTACCACTGATAGGGAAAACAGCTTTTAAAGAATAAAAGAAAGCTATCTAAAGGTCTTGGGTAATTTATGTATTTATCATAAATAAATAACATATTCAGGAAATGATATATTCAAGTAAATTTCCTGAATAATGTATATGCAAAACACTAGACAAACTGGAGTTGGGCTGTTTAATTTTCCTGCCCACATTTTCCTTTTCACTATTCTGTTGTTATCATTGTTAGTGCATCAGTCAGGGTCCCATCAGGAAATGATGGCAAACTCAAAGCAGGTAATTTGAGGAGACTTTAGTAAAGGGACTGGAGGAAACCACTCCATGGCCGAATGAGCACAGGATCCAATGTGGGAGGAACACAGAGACGAGTGGAGAGGGTCCCCTGAGGGGGCCGGGACCTCGAGCCAGCTCACAGCTGGCAGTGAGGGGCCTCAAGGACACCTCTAGCCTCACACTTCTCCCTCCCTCCAGGCTCTTGCAGTGCTCACAGCTGGCTGAACCAACTGGACCACAGAAGGCGAGGGAGACCATTAGTTCCTCCACTCGGTCAGGCAGAGGAGGTGGGAGAAGAGAAGCAGACAGAAGATATCCCTCACATTTGTGGTCCTCCTCAATTCATTTTTCCTGCTCTCTTTGGGTTGACTCTTGCTTTTTTCCCCTAATTTTAAGGAGTGTGAGGATTGAATGCTCAGTTCATTTACTTATCTTTTTTTGTTTTATCACAAAAGCAATTAAACTATACAATATTTAATTACCAATCCTGTATAGGAACTGACCAATCAGAATTGAAGGATTGGTAATCCCAGGGGAGAGGCTCAGAGTGGTGCTATTTGCCAACCCACTGAAAAGTGTTCCCATGTTTTAACAGTAAGATGGCCAAACCAGTGAGTGTTGGCTGGATGCCAGTCCTATTTAATGCTACTCATTCTCCTCTTGAGAACAGTTCTGTTTGTGTTCCTTTTCATTGTCATTCATTTCTAAAGTCTGTAACTGCAATTTAGAATTCCTTTTTCACCAAGGAGCTATTTGGGTTCTTAGTTTTAAATTGGTTGAGGTATCGTTAAAATTCAAACTTGTATTATCAATATCTAGCCTAGTTGCTTTGTGGTCAGAAAATGTCATCCATACTCATGCTGCATTTTGTAATTTATCCAGTATTTGTGTACGACCCTTGTATAATTGATTTTTGTAAATGGCCCACAGATATTAGAAAACAATGTCTGTTCTTTGGTTGTCAGGATCTTGAAAGCTTTCCTCCATAGCTGGTTCTAGTCTTTGCTGTCTCAGATGACATGTAGGGACAGTGTGGGAGATCCGGGCAGAGGAGGGGGTTAAGCAGAAACCACTGTGGTTTCTTCAAAATGCCTGACGCCCATGAAGGAGAAATGTTTTTCCAGTGTTTTATGGGAGTAGACTTGGGCCCTCTGAGTCAGAGAGAAGGCAGACTTGGAAGTCACATGGGTGGGTCTCACCATCATTTTGTGTGATCTTGGTTTTATGAGATGAAATTTGAATCTGGTGAGATGAAGCAGTTTTTAAGACCTTAAAGGTCTCAGCTATGGCAGTAAGCAGTCCATCCAGCTTAGTCATCAGCACTGTTGCCTTTTTCTATGTTTTCTGGGCCACAATAAGCTGAAGACATTGCCAGGTCCTGCTTTCCAGATGCTTTGTCAGCCCAGAGACAAAGATCTCAGCACACATCCTGCTTGCCTTTAACAGAGTGACAAATGCTGTGCATTTGTCACATACTTAAAGCATCCCTGGACTAAAAGCATCCTTGGACTAGCTATCAAGGGAATGCTGTTCAAAATCTGGTCACAGTGGAATTAGAGTCCTTTATGGCACCTTCTGAACACTCCTACCCTGATCACACTTTCCTGTTTGTGTCCCAACCCTAGACCATGCACCGGTTTTAATGACAGCAGCTTATTACCAATTACACTATCAAATTGGCCCCTGATCTAATAAAAAGAAATCTTTAAATTGACTAGAAAAATTTGAGACTCACTTACTTTTATCTTCTCTCTGTGTTTTGCTTCATAGACAATTTATGCCTGAATCCTGATCCAGAACCCAGTACTATAAATTGTAGTTGAGTCTCAGATTTGTAAAATATATTCTTGGCTCTTGCTAAATGAAGTCCCCCCCTGGGAATGGAGATAAGAAATAAGAAACATGTTTCTTTCTACTTTAAAATGCATGCGTTCTGTTAAATAGGATCAGTGTTGGATTATGGTTGAATGTCTATATCAAATTAATGAGATCTATTGCAGCTTCTTTCCATTTGTATGTGAATCTCAGTGTGCTAGAGAAGAAGGTATGTCTTATTCCCTCTAGAATCACTGCTTGCAATGAAGGGGAACCTATTTAAATTATGAAAAACAAAGTAGAGAAGGAACGGTGTTGTAAAATCACATGACAGATTCCCTTGCAAAATCATAACGGGCATAGGTTCCTTTCCAGTTTTCTTTCTGGACTGTATTCCTTTGCTTGTCCCTGTACATGTCCTTGTACATGTCCCTGTACATGGCCCTGAGGTTTGGATGACCTCACAGAACACCCACCACTCACGTATCTTAGAATTGTCAGGAAAGGAACTCTTGCTGGTTACTGACCAGCCAGTTAATTAGTTGGTGCCACGTCCATCTCTGGGAGTCAGTGTTGGCCCAGGAGTGGTGTCATCCAGGGCGAACCTGGCTTCCAGCAGCTGCTCCTCATGGGCATGGAGAGGGAGGAACTTCCCAGAAGAGGAGAGTCTGAGCTGGAAGGGCAGGCAGGGAGGCTTGTGCGGTGTACGGGCGGGAGAGGCAGAGTACCACCAAGCCCTAGGAGGAGCTTTATCTTCCTCTCTGGAGAAGACCTGTGTAAATGGCCCAACAGATTCTGTGTCAAAAAGGGTTGTGAAGCTTTCGGAACAGAATTATGCAGGCGAAAACTGATAAGTCATCTTGTATTTTTAACTTAAAAAAAATCAATATCATGATGTTGGACCATTCAACCTAAGGTATATTTAGATTGCGGATTGCATTTTTGTTTCTGAGCAGCAACATGATCTGAGAGAATGGTGAGAGGAGTCAGGAGGTCCTGGTTCTTCTTTTTCATGCAGCGGCACTGAGTCACCTTGAGAACCCTGCTCTTAACTTCTCTAGAGCTTGGGCTATTTTTTCCAAATAAGAGGAACAGATGTGTCATGGATTTGAAAATGCCAGTGACTCAGGATAGCACGTCTTGGTGGATGGCCTTATCCTAGGAGCACCTGGGACCTGATGTGTTTTGGTGGAGAAGGAAAAGAGGCAGGGAAAGGGGTGTGGCTGGGCTCAGGGAAAAGCCTGGCTACAGTGTGCCTGTGACACTGCACACATCTCAGTGTCCCCATAGGCATTTTACTGATGGGCTGTTGCAGCCTAAGTCATTGTCTGGATTGATGGTACTTGATGAGCAAAGTTCAAGGTGAAGAAAATGTCATGTTCAGTAGTTGGGAGAAAATCCCCAGCAGGGCTGGGAGGTGTATAGGGGAAGGTTCTTTTGAATGGAGGACTTTGACACAGCCTCAGTCAGTCAGACAGCCCTCCAGGGAAGTGCTGCTCAGGAAACTGAGACAGACTCCGGCAGTGAGTTCTGACACCAACTATCTGGAGCTGGGTCACACTTCACACGTTACGGCCTCCATCCACCACTACCACAAGCTTGGGACCCCAAGGTCACTTACACTTCTGACCAACTAGCTACAAATTCAGGAGTTCTCACTACCTCTTCCAGTTCACTGATTCACAAGAATGACTCAGAACACAGGAAGGTGCTATCCCTAAAATTACAGTTTTATTACAGCAAAAGGATACAAATCAGAACGAGCCCAAAGAAGAGACGTATAGAACAAGGTCTGAGAAGATGACAAGCACAAAGCTTCTAGTGTCCCTTCCATGTGGAGTCATGTTGGGTTACCCTACCAGCACATCACTGTGTGACAATATGCAGAGTACTGCCAACCAAGGAGGATCACCTGAGCTTTGCTGTTCAGAGTCTTTATTGGGATTTCATTATTTGGCAGGATGGATTGAATCGTGGGTCCTGTGGTTGAACTTAATCTTCAGCTACCCCCACCTCCCCAGATGTCAGGTTGATATCACGTGACTCAAAGCCCCAGCCCTCTAATCACATGGTTGGTCTTTCTGGTGTGACCAGCTCCCATCCTGAGTCATCTCGTTAGTGTAAATTATCTGGGGGGCCACCATCAGTAACCTCGTTAGCATAAACTATCAGGGCCTACCACGAATAGCAAGGACAGTGCTGTCACTGGAGAAGTTTCAAGGATTTAGTGTCTTCCTCCCACAAGCTGGAGACAAGGGCCAGCCACATTCTTTATTACACAGGAACCCCTAGTCATTTTTGGCTGAGCAGGCAAATGAGGGAGTTTGTTGAGGTGCAGGTGACAAGGTATGGTCCCAGACAACCAGATATTAGCTTTAAGGCAGCAAACAACCCTTCCTTCCCCCAGGCCTTACCCTAGGATGAAGGGAAGGGGGAGACCAGCTTCTTACGCACTTCCCATTATGGTGCCCCTTGTCTCTAAACATGGGCAGAGCTGGGCCAGAAACTCATAGGCTTCACTGTGCATAATCAGATGTGGCTGGTCTCACAGAAGGAAGTCATGAGAAATGCATATTCATGTCAGATCCTACACCCCTAGAGGGACATTTGGGTGCATCATTTGGTGGCCACCTATCCAAGATGCTGTGGGCTTGCTGAATGCATTAAAGAATCTTTCTTCAAGGGCCTGGAAGCACTTGGAGCACTGTTTATAGGTCCCCTATCAAATAGAGGGGTTAGTGGTTAATTACATTGACTAAAAAAATATGCACAACCTAAAAGTCGAGAGTTATGTTTTATTCGGCAGGAATTTTTAGGGCTTCAAGCCCAGGAAGCAGCATCTCAAGTAACCCTGAGAGAACTGCTCCAAGGAGGTAAGTGGAGAGCTAGGATATATAGGAGTTTTGCAACAAAGGGCAGGTAGTCGGAACATCAAAAGATTACTGTTAAATAAAGAAAACCAAAAGTCACAAATTAAGGAATTTAGTGCTTTTCTGTGTATGGGAAGATGCAAGAATCTGGACTTACTGAAATCATTCCTTTGATATGCACCTCAGCTCTCTGGGGCCAGTACCGTGTGTTTTCACATCCTGAGTTTCCTTAGGGCTCACCATAGGGAGTGGCTGCAGTCTGATGGCTGCTAGATTTCAGGTATTCTTTCCTTCCTGAGTTTCCTCAGGGCTCACTGGCTCACGTTGGAGGGCTGCAATCGCTGGTGACTGACATCCTTTGTTTACTGATACGGCAGGCAGTATTTCATTTATCAAATACCTGGGCTTAAGGCTAAGGGAACTTGGACAGACAGTTGCCAGGGGTCCCATTTCATGTGCCCTAAAGAATGTAATGGTACCTGGTACCACATTAGAGGATTAAGGAGAGTCTGTGGTTTCTGATGCTGTGTTTCCAGGTCATTTTATATTTTGCTGTCTTGGGACAAGGATGACATATATACCAATCAATCAGAGAAGATACTCTAATTGAAGCCTGTTTTCCCTTCCTAACTCTGGTCAGAATCATGACTTTTTTCTCCCCTTAACCTCTGTATCTCTTGGAGCCTCTAACGCCAAGCCTCATGCATAGTTAAGTGCTCCGTAAATATTTGCTAAATAAAATGTCTGGAGAACTAGCTTTTAATAGTTGAGTTGACTGCATTTTATCATCATACATGGTGACGTCAAATAACTTTTGTAGAGATGATTATACAGTATAGATCCTTGCTGCTTGAAATGTGGTCCTTGGACCAGATCCTGTCTTCACCTGGGAGATTATAGCAATGCTGAGTCTCAGGCCCCCACCAAACCTACTTAATCAGAATCTACATTTTTACAGTTCTGTGGAAAGTTCATATGCATTTGAGTTTAAGAATCCCATTCTAGAACAGTGTTTCTCAACCTTAGTGGCAATTAGAATCCCAGAACAGTTAAGTCAGACTTTCTGTGGGTGAAAGCCAGGCTTCAGTGTTTTTCACAGTTCCCCAGGAAAACCACTGGGGTATAGCACTGCAGGTTAGGGGGAAGCAGTCTTAATCAGCTTGGACAATCTGGTGTTTTGATCTGAAATCAGATGCCACCATGATGAACTGAGTCACCTTTCTTTCCAATAAAGTCTGGTTCCATCTCTGTATCTCACACAACTTGCAAAATTATAGAACATTCATGTCTAGAAGGTGCTTTGTGTATGAGGGATTGCACTGGGGGCATGTTTAAGATGAGCTATTTTCGGGCTTCCCTGGTGGCGCAGTGTTTGAGAGTCCGCCTGCCGACGCAGGGGACACGGGTTCGTGCCCCAGTCCGGGAAGATCCCACATGCCGTGGAGCGGCTGGGCCCGTGAGCCATGGCCACTGAGCCTGTGCGTCTGAAGCCTGTGCTCCACAACGGGAGAGGCCACGACAGTGAGAGGCCCGCACGAAAGAAAAAAAAAACAAAAAAAACCGATAAGCTATTTTCAAAATGTGGACTTTGAAGTGGGTGGTTGAAGTGATTTGAGGAACAGCACAAGAAATTTGCAGTGCCTCTGTCTAGGGTCAGATCTTTTAATAATGCTTTCTTCTGCTGCCACTCCTGAATTAGAATCTGGAGAAATTGTTTTTCTTCTATAAACAGCCAAGTTCAGTGGGGGGCAGCTTGCACAGATGCTTCAGTTTACCAAATTAATCTGGAAACCTGATCTGTATGAGGTTTGTGACCTTCAGTTTATCTTCCTGTAGCCACGGAGTGACCTTCCCGGCCACCTTGACTTCTGTGTCTCCTTTGCAGATTCTTCCTCCTTCCCTTGCACTAATGGGGGTGCCTCAGGGCTCCATCCTTGACCTCCTCTCTTCTCTCCACTCACCACTCTGATGATCCCATCCAGTCTTCGGACTTTCAGTTTCACCTATGTACTGATGACTTGCAAATTTTTATTCCCATCTCACGCCTCTCCCCTGAATGCCAGAGTTGTTTTTCTTTCTCCACCTGGATGTCTAATAAGCATTTTCAAACATAAAATGTCCAAAACTGAACTCCTGTTTTCCCCTCAAACCCTGCTCTATGCCCTTCCCCATCTCAGTTCCTGGCAGATCCATCCTTATAATTTTCTCGGGTCAAAAAATGGAGTCATCCATCTCTTGCTCTCACACTCCATGTGCAATCCAGCAGCAGACCCTTTGCTTCTCTCTTCCAGGCATGTCTAGAATCCAGCAACAACTTCTCATCACTGTCCTAGTCCACACCAACATTTCTCACTGGAATTATTGCAGGGGCTCCTAGTTGTTCTCCTTCCTTTTCTTCTTGGTCACCTTCAGGCTGATCATAGCACAACACTCTGAGGGGGGCCATTACAACTTCTCTGCTCAGATCCCTTCGATGGCTTCCTATCTCTTAGGAGCAAAGGCAGAGTCCTTACTGACTCATGAGATGCTCCCTGAGTGCCTCCCTCCCTCCCCTCTCCATCTGTGTCTCCAGCCTTCTTCCTCAGTCTCTGCTCCAACTTGCCTCCAGCACAGCGAGCTGGCATGCTCCCTCCTCTGGGTTTTTACTCTCGCCATGACTTTTGCCTGGAAAACTCTGCCCCTAGACAGTCATATGGCTCTCTCCCTCCTTCTTTCCCATCCATCGTCCTCCACTGCCCCTTCTAGGATTCAGCCCTATCCCAGCACACCCCCGTGCCCACAGTCCCTATCTCATGTCTCTCTTTCCCTCCATAGCTTGCATCAATTCCTACAACACTACATTAGTCAATCATTTTTGTTCATTATCCGTTTTCTCGCTCTAGAATGTAAGCGCCACAATGGTGGAAAAATGAGTTTCCACTGTTTGATTCACTGTTGTGTTCCTAGAATCTAGGAAAGGCACATAAAACAAATGAATGGAAGTAATATTTGCTGTTCAAAGAAAACTAAACCCATTTAATGTAAAGCATCATGTGTGGATCACCCAGTATTTACCAGGCCCTACTCCAGTGGCATAGGTCAGTAAGACATTAGCCATGCATCTATGAGCTAGAGACAGCACCCTGTGAAAAGGGACACAGGTAAGAAGTGTTTGTGGAGTCACTGGACAGCAGGATGGAGTGTGGTATGCAGGCAGGAGTAGCTGGGTTAATCCTGGAAAAAGAAAGGTGAGGCCAGCCGGTGGAGGGTGTTTGTAGTGCTGGCAAGTTTGGATTTGATCCTCAGGCAACGGGGGACCATTAAGTGTTTTAAGCAAAGAAATAACATGATTAAGTTGGTGGTAGGTAAATACCTCCAGTGGAATTGTGGGAGGATGAGGGAGAATGAAGGCCAGCTGCTGAGATGCTGCAGGTTTGTCTAGGGCCTGGCAGTGGAGGGAGGAGGATCAGGGGACTTGCAGAGATATTAAAGGGTGATGGGCCTGTTTTTAATAGCCAGAGTCCTGACTGGGGGATGAGTCATAAGCAATAGTAATATGAGAAATAGAAATTAAACCCACAGTGATATGCTGTTTCACATCCATCCAGTTAAAAACAAAGAAGGCTGACAGTAGGAAGTTTGGCAAGATTGTAGGAACATGGGAGCTACCCAGACGATGGGAAAATAAACTGGTTCTGCCCCTTGGGTGAGCACCAGGGCCCCATCTGACAAGGTGTGGGATGAGAAGTCTTCCTGTTCCAACGAACCCATAACCGTGTATGTTCTCGGGAACTTCTCATACATGTGCATGATGGGCTGTGGGTAAGAAAGTGAGATTGGTTGTAATAGCAAAAGAAAAAAAAATGGAGACAACCTAAGTGCTAGTCAGGAGGAGACTAGATAAATACATTTTGGAATACACATCAATGGGATATTATAGAATGATTAAACCAGAAATCGACAGCTATGTATTAATATAGGTAAATATTCCAAATATAAAGTTGTTATTTCTAAAATGTGAAGAACTTCTTTTCATACTAATGTGAAGTCATTCATGCTACCAAAGAGGTTAGTTAAAAAGCATGAGTAATAATAGAAAATTCTGTCAATTTTCTATGAGATCAATATAGAATATGCATAGGATACAGTGATTACCAATAGAATATGCCTCTGGTTTGCGTTATTAGATTATTTTTCGATGCAGACATGAAAAGTCAAAACGCTGCTAAATATCATATTTTCTTTTGTAAACCAGATAATAAAAATAACATGTTTTATGTGAATTTAGGGAACATTGGGGTTAAAATGGAAAGGGTTTTGAATAAAAATTAAAAAGCTATAAGCTCTTTCCCTGGTTCTGTTCTTCTTCTTAATGCAACTTTGCTCAGATTTATAAACTCCCCAGTATTTCTACTGTTTGTTGTTTGTTGTAAAATGAAGACAGGAAAACTTCCCTGACCCCGATGGTGTGATGGTGAGACAGTATCCAGGCTTGTAAAGTACGAGTGCCTCTATGCTTGTTGCCATTAATTCACTGCCCAAATGCTGTTGTTGTTTTTAATCTTACTGAAGTAATAGATTTCAAAATAACATTGTCACTCAACCGAAAGGTCAGTAAAACAGTCTGAATTTTTTATGCATGGACCAAAACAATTAATGTCTGTGTTACTCTGGGTCCTCTGAGCAGCAGGTGCCGAGGTGGGGAGGAGCCTGGGGGGTGGCACGATGGGGGGGTCTGGAAGGCAGAGGGAACCTCGTGAGCCACAGTGTGATGCTAAGAGTCACCTTTCAGAGGAGCCTTTCCTCTCCCAAGAATGGGCCCACCCTGGCCTCCCCTGCCATAGCCAGTCCTTGGTGGGAGTTGCCTGTGGAGGCCTGGCCTTGGGACTGTGTGAAGGTCATGGGTTCCACCTCCAACTGTCAGAAATCTGAGAGCTATGTTTTCACGGCTGCTACAGTGTCATGAAAACTACCTATGATCGTATTTTGTGTTTGATGACCATAACTGCCCTTCCTCATAGCAAAATGGCATTAAAAATATATTCATCTAGATGTTATAAGACAGAACTTAATGTCTATTTCAAACTAATGGCCAGTGGTTCTGCTTTATGTTAAATACATTCCTGTCACTGTCAGAAACAATGTAAAATTGATGGACCACCATTTTTAGTGATTATTTAACATTGATCTTGAAGTTTTGGCTAAAGAAGTAAGATATAGAGCCAAACCTCTAGATGCTACTACAAAATTAAGAACAAAGTGATAATTATTTTTAGAGATATGATTGTATACCTGTGAAATGTAAGAGAAATACCTAGTTAATTGAATTATTAAGACAGTTTACAAAGTTAATACTCAGAATATAAAATTTAAAAGTCATTTAAAAGCCTCTTATTCATAGTGATAATGAAAACATAAAATATCCATGTAGACTCATGAAGAGCAGAAAGTAAAACTCTAAAACTGTACTGAGAAACATAAAAGATTTAATTAATCTACAGACACCCCGTGTTCTTTCATGAGAAAACTGAGTATTTTAAAGTTGTTGTTCTGTTTCATGTTAATTCATATACTGGTCACAATGTTATAATTAAAATATACTCCATTTTCCTGTTAATTAAAATATTTTATTGATTTAAATTAATAAAATTATTCTAAAATATTCTGAAAGAATAAACAGGACAGGAGAGGTGGATTTTAAGAGGGCGAAAGAGGAGGAATGAAGTGAGATGAACATTTCCATATTTAAAGCTTCAATAATGAATAAAAATGTGGTCCCAACTGCAGGAAAAACAATAGCTCCATGAAACTGCATAACTGAGAGTCAGTTCTAACACATGGAAAATGTGATACATGATAAGGAGCATCAGGTGTCAGTAAGGAAGAGGAATGTTATTCTCATACTCCCAAATAAATTACAAAGAGCTGAGGTTTTCACAATAGTGCCATAGTATACTAGGTGGATGCAGGAGGGACAGAGGGGAGGGCTTTCTAAGATTAAAGGCATTAGAAGGAATCAGAAAGAAGAGTTTTAACTACATAAAATTGGAAATCTTCCATTAATATGCAAATACACAAAATTCAAAGGTAAATAATACACTGGGAAAATATTTGCAACACATTTGTTGGACAAAAGCTGAATATTTTAGGGTGCACAGAGCTTACATTCTTAAGTAAAAAATAACACCCCGCTTCAGCAGATGAGCACTCAAAGAGCAAGATCAGACAGTTAAGGGCAATAGAAGGCTGAAAGTATAATCAGGAGATATAACCATGAGAACACCCAGTGTTGGTAAGTGTGTGTGGAGACAGCACTCTATGGACTGTTACTTGGGATATCAGTTGGTGAGGCCTTTGCATAAGGCCACTGGCCAGTACGTAGCCATGGACTTTAATCCAGCCATACTCATTCAGGCCATAATTTTTCCTGCACAAATAACGCAAAATGCAGAAAATATTTTTTTGTGCATGCAAAGATGTTTGTCCCATCATTATTAAATAGCAGAAATATAAAAACCACCTAAGTGTCCAAAATAGGGAACAAGGAACTAAATTACAGTATTTTCTCAAAGACATCCATTAAGATTTATTTATGAAAAAATCTTAACAGCATTGGAAATGCTTATATTTTATTGAAAAATTGGAATATAAAATGATATAGACAATATGTCTTAAGACAAAAGAAAAGGGAAAAAAAATAACTGCAAAGAATATACTAAATTGGTTAACAGTGATAGACTCAGGATTATGGGGGTCCTTTTTTCTTCTGTTTTCTGCTTTTTATAGCATTTGGATTTTCCACTATAAAAATGACTTATAATTTAAAAAAAAAAAAGGAAGAACTAACAATGCTGTGTTGAAACCAGGTGTAAAATGGCTATAATTTAAACTCAAGAGGAATTTAATTTTTACTCACTTTCTGGCAAATAAGCTGCATTTCTATCATTGATTGTTCTCACCTTCCTTAAAATGAAGTCTTTGCAACCAGCTGACACCAGGCAAGAGCTCAGTTTTTACAAATGTGCTTTACAATGTAGTGGCATTAGTGAGACTCATTATAAAATCCACTGCCGTGGAAAATATTCCTCAAAAGACAAAATTCAAAACTTCTGTTAAGAAAGAGGATAGGACCATGAAAACAATAACTGATTCAGGCAAAAATAATTAATGGATGCTATAGGAAGTGGGTGAACGTTTAAGGAGTAATAGTGTATTTACATAATCTCAAAGTATCTCTCCACAAGCTACTTACAATTACAAAAGATAAAGTAGTAACTTCACAGTGGAGAAACCTGGCAGATGCCACCTGGACTAAGTAATCAAAGTTAATATCACCAGAACTGGGACTAGTGACAGCATCTCTATCGGATATGGTGCACAGAGAGTGAGCATGGCTTCCCTGCTATTCCCGCCCAAAGTGCATAATCTGAATTCGAGTCACAAGGAAACATCAGACAAACTCAAGGTGAGCAACATTCTACAAAATCACTGGCCTGTACCCTGGAAAACTATCAGTGTCCTGAAAGACAAAGAAAGACAATTGAATGTAACATGTGATCTTGGATCTTGGATTTTGCTTTGCCATGAGGGACATTACTGAAAAAAAGTGGAAACATCTGAATAAGGTCTGTAGATCAGATAATAGAACTATGTCAATGTCAACTTCCTAATTTTTATAATTGTATTATAGTTATGTAAGGGAGTTTCTTGTTTTTAGGAAATATACACCAAAGTATTTAGGAGTAAAGGGGCAACCTGTCTACAGATTCCTTTTTCTGAATGGTTCAGGAAAAAAATAGATATGCACACATATGTGTATATATAAATATGCATAATCATATAAATTATATATGTGTATATATACACATATATGCAGAGAGAGAAAGGAAAAACAAATATATCAAAATATTAACGTTTGGAGAATCTGTGTGAAATATTTTAGATCATTCATTGTAATATTCTCGTGACTTTTCTGAAAGTATTTTAAAAATGTCAAAATTAAAGCAGAAAGTGGCCAGTTGATTGCCTGCTCAGCCAAGCGTTAGTACATCTTCAGGACCCTGGCGGGAGTATAAAGGCCCCTTATCTCTTAAACTTAACACACCTTTTTCTCACTGAGCTCTCTCTGTCTTGTTAGACAATAGGTGCCATGTATCTGGTGCTGTTAAGGCCTTTCTTTCAATTTTCCCACCCGTATCTGTTGACAGGGCTAGGGAGTAGTTACAGTTATAATCCTGATGTATAAGTAAGAAAACTACCATTTAGAAAGGTTAAGTAACTTGCTCGAGAACCTAGAGCCAGAAGTGGCAGAATGAGACTGAACTTGGGTTCCTCCACCTCCCTCTGCTCTTCTGTCTGTTCCACATCTGGAAATCATATGTCTCTCTCATCAAAACCCTTTCAGTGTAACTCTTTTTACCAATCTAAAAACATCTGCGTGGTCCCTGCACACAACGTGGATTCCCAGCGTTGATATGTACCAGGGCGTGTGACCTCACTTTGCTCAGTGTCCCACCACTAAAATCACATTGAAGTCTTGCCCTAAAAGCTCTTAAACTATTGGATTTTGGATAGGGAAAATGAAGCAGTGAGCTATTTTGTTAAGTCTGTAGATTTGAGATCCTTTGAGCTCTTTGGCTTGATATGAGCAATCTCTAACACACTCTGGCTCTGTTTTCTCAGAAGCCTCTCCTGGCCATGGTAGACGGTGAGAAGAGACCACACACTAACCTCTCCTGGCAGGTCTCCTCTTACTCCCTCCCTATTCCAGCTGCTGTGATGTGAGACTGCTCTTCATTCTGAAGTATAAATGCCTCAAGGAGGACCCAGTTTAAATCTGTTAAACTCCAATATTATAATTGTGTTAGTGCCCTAATTCGGACTTGCTGTTTGCCAGCTAAGAGATTGAAAAGGATTCAAGGCAGCAGATTCAAGGAGGAGAAGTAGCCCTTGGATGGTGCTAGAGGCTTACTTCCCCTGGTTTTCTATGCTTTGGCATAAAAACTTAATAAAATACAAGAATTTAACTATGAGCCCTTAACAACAACACAGCATTGTAGCTGCAGAGTTGAGGCCAACCTTCCTCTCTTATGAGCAGAGAATGCTCTCCTTGTGGGAAACATTGAGGAGGAGATAGACTATGGGTCCTGACATGACAACTACTGGAAGAAATTTGATCTGGGAGTTGACAGTAACTGGGGAAAAATGACCATAAAGAGTTTGGAGTTTCAGTGAAAGAGAGAAACCAGCAAAAAAAAAAAAAAGAAAAGAAAAGAAAAAAGAAAAAGTAGAGGACTTGGTTGATTGGGGTGGTTTGAATGGGACACAGGAGAGAAGAAAGATGCCTCTTAGATCGTTGCCACCTTGCAAGTCTATATTTATACCAAAATCTCTCCCCAACTCATGAAATATAAGACCTTTCTTTCAAAGAAGGTGAGTTTAGGGAAATGCCAAGTGCTGGTTGGCATAGAATAATCAGGATGAACAGCCTCCCACTGAGTAGTAGGGTTCAATTCAGAAGAGGGGTAGAAATGGAAGCTGGGTGTGCACTGCATTAGCCTGTTTTGCTGGTTATGTTGAGAAGCACACATCCACACAACTTTCTTCTGCTCCTTGGGCTGTGAAATAAACACGCACAGGATCTCAAGGGCTTCCTCCACAAGGGTTTATTTCTCACTCATATCACATTTAGGCTGTGGGTCAGCTGCAGCTCACCTTCACTTTGTGGGTTGGGTTCAGATGTGCTGCATATGTCTTCTTTCTTCGAAGTGTAGGCTGAAGGCACAGCCCAGTCTAGAAGTAGAACATGCTGCTGTTGCGGGAGAAGCAGTAAGAGCAAGAGGCTGGTGTAAACTCATGATGCCTCTTAAAAGGCCTCTCATGATGCTCAGAAGTGAATATCACATTTGGTTGGCCGAAGCATATTACATATTACATGGCCAAGTCCAAAACCTATGAGGTGGGTGTGTATACTCTCCCCACAGGCATCACGGGCAAGTCCCGTGGCAGGAGGGATGTATGATGCCCCTGAAGAGGAGAATGAAATGACTGATGGATGGATTACGATGATAATGTGCTGTATAATAGTGAATGGTACTATTGTCACAGCCAGCTCTCCTTTTATTAAGTTATACGTCTACTTGCATTTATTTATTGTGACAGAAAACATGAGGTTTCCAGATCAGAAAGCAGACTGTTTACCATAGCAATCTTATCATCATTTCCCCATGTTCAGTTCCCCATGGGGTGAAGTGATGGGAACCAGATGTTCCCTGTACATACAGGGGTTTGTGCCACAGGAGAGAAACCTGGAAATTATGACTCTCAGAGATTATACAGGAGCTGCAGGCACATCTGGCCCTCTTACCCTCTGGAGAGAAAAAGGAAGGACCTTTGTTCTGGAATATAAGGAAATCTTCTCTGGGAAGACAAGGCAAAAGACTCTGGGTTTACAACCCCTGGAATGTAAACAGATGTCTCCAGAGGAGATATGACTGTATCTTTCCAGAGGTCTCTGTCCTTGGGGTAACCACCTATAATCCTTTAACCCAGATGCCAGTGCTCTCTGCTCAGACACTTGAAAATATCCATAGAGCGTTTTTCCTGGCACTCGAGCTTTTTAACCTTCTGACTTTTGTTGCTTAGTTTTAGTAGACCCAAGCTTTCAGAGTTGTGGAAATGAGTCCCCATCGGTTCACAGTTCTCAGTGGGTAAATATTCCCTTTGGCTGAAATACTGAGACCAGGTCCAAAATCTAACACTCCTTCTCCCTGCCCAGCTGGTTGGGATTACGGTGTTGGATATTACATTTGGAAACTCTTTTTATGTCTTTGTACATCATCAATATGGACACAGTACAGTTGGATATTATCATTGCCTCAGAAGCCCTCAATACCTTATTATCGAATGATTTATTTACATTTAGCGCCCAGGAGTTTTGAGATGCTATTGTGGAAAAGACAAGGTTTGGCCACACGCAGTCACATATATCTGGGTCAGCGTATGTCTGTGGATTTTTTATCTTTAATGGATTATGTATTCAAAGGAAAGCTGCTATTGTTTGTTTTTCAATGTCTGAGAAACTCTTTTATGTGTCTGTGGAGTCTTAAAATATTAGCCAGTGGAAAAAAAAAAGACTGAAAAAAAATGGGGTGACATCCAGTTAACAAGCTGACTGATGGGTCATGATAGATTTTACTGGATGCCTCTCTCTCCTCCCAGAACAAGTTCCATAAAAATAGTTCTATGAAAAGCTTCCAAAAATGATGCAAATCGATACTGTTCTGGAACCCAGGAATAGTGATCAATATAGCTGACTCCAGGACTGATTTCCAGGATACAATGTGGGACTGGGACCCTGAAGACCAGGGCCAGACCTCTGCCTGCCTGCACACTCTGCCTGCCCTCGGTACCTCCAGGCCTGCACCAACCAACCTCCTAGGCTCCATTTGCTCCACTCTTCCTGTTCTCCTTTGAGGTCTTCCACTCCCAAAAATGGGCAAAGCTGGAAGTGGATATACAGATACAATGGGCATAATAAGAGCTATGATGCCCCAGTAAGAAAAGGCAGATTCAGAGATAGATGTGGAAACAGATTATAGTTTCTGGCAAGAGGAGGAGAAGCTGCTTCAGATTATCCAGAAATCAGCTTCATTTTAGGAGTCTGATGAGCAGATAAGGAACAGCTAGCATCCTTCCTCAGCCTGCCAGAGCAGGTTGTGCTAGACAAACACAAGGTTAGTCAGAGATGTTACAAATTCAATGCAATGCAGCCTCACCAGTAACAGCTCTCCTCCAGCTACAATCCTGATCAAATTCTCATGGCCCCCTCTGCCCCCACCCTGATCGTGCTACCTTTGCATCTTGCCTGGATTCTTGCAAGGTCTCCCAACTTCTTCCCTTGGCCTCTCTTCAGTGTGTTCTTAAACCAGCAGCCAGAGATACCCTGTTCATTGCCAGCCAGGTTGTGTCACTCCCTACTTAGAGCTCTCCAGTGACTCCCCACCTCGCTTTGTGTGGACACCAAAGCCCTTCCACTGAACTAGGAAACTTACCACCAGCCAGCCCCTCATCACATCTTCAACTTTATTTCCTACTATTCTCCCCTCTCTTCTTTTCACTCTGGCCACATTGGCCTCCTTGCTGTTTCTCAGAAGACCCAGGCACTCTTTACCTCAGGACCTTGTACTTGCTGTTCCCTTTGCCTGGAATATCCTTTCCCTGGACATCTCATTGGTCACTTCCTTTTCTTCCTTACAGTCTTTACTCAAAAATCTCTCCATTTTTGAGAAACCCAGTCTAAAATGTCACCTCCTACCTACATCTTAACACTTCGCTTCTCATTTCTTTCATCTTAAAATTTCCTACCACCTAACGTGTATCTTACTTATTTATTATGATTTTTGTTGTTCTCTCCCTCAAACATGAGCTCCACAGCCAGGGCTTGTAGTCTGTGGTTCACTAACATTGCCTCATTTCCAGGGCCAATCCCCTGCCAGACCCATGGTCCAGGCCCAAGTCTTGACCACACTTGTCTCTCCAAGGCCTGGCCACAGGACACCTGCCTCAGAAGACCTGGACAGGGAGAGTGCTCACCTGGAACTGGGCAGAGCCTTGCCCAAGGGCATGCAGAGCTATGCCCCTTAAAATGCTGCAGGAAGAGGCAAATCCCATCCCCAAGGGCTCCTCCCTGGAGGGGGACCCCACAGAGACCCACTGCCCCTACTCCAGCCCTGGCTGCAGGAGAAGGAGATTTGGGCCCTCCCTAGAGAGGGGCATAGGTGGGATTCTGCCCTGCCTGGCTTTTGGTGGTCCCCAGACCATGCTCCTGGATGGGGTGACTTAATGCATAAAACCTTCTCATATTCATTTGTTAGTTTAATCCAACTAACAATATCCATGTGATGTTTATGTTCTAGAAAGTGGCACTTGAGTGTAAGTATGAAGTTCCACTGAATCTTGGGCAGGGAGTGTGGCCAGCACTCCCTGGGCCCCCTGCCTTGTAAACCCATGGTTGTAACCATGATGCTCTCATAGGTGTCTTCCATGTCCCATTGGGGCCATAGCAACCCAGCTCTCCAGATTCTAGACAGATAAAAATGCAAGCATAGCTAGGAGATTTTTGAGAAGAACTTACTTCAAAAATTAATGAAGGAGGTACTTGTGCTACCCAATGAGATATATTATTATAAATATTAACACATAAGTTTATATGTTTTAGTCTATGTAAACTGATGCACACCTGAAAACTTTGTCAGTATATGAGTAGAAAAAAAACATAGAAGAGATTGATAATCCTGAAATACATGTGAGTTTGTAACAAATTTAGTATGTTCTAGCATATTAAATAATTGCTTAACTAATAGCACTTGCAAAACTATTGGGGAGACAGAAGCCTAAAATGAAAGAGATAGTAAATAGAATAAGCCACACACAAAGGTAACTTTCAGAAAGATTAGGCTATAAAGAGGAAACTTAAAAAGCGAAAAAGGGTGTCTGTTTACCTGAAGGGAGGATGGGGCTTCAGAGGTGACAGGAAGAGAGAGAAGGTACATTCTCCTCAGTGTCTTCACGGTATTTATGACCAAAATAAATTTTAAATCACTGAACAGAAACTGCCTGGACCCTCCTTGGCTCTTCAATTCAGTGACCTGAGGCATGCTGTGTATTCAGTTTATCTGTTCAGCGTTTCTTAACAGATACACTAGGATGTTGGTTCCTTGAGAGCAGGGACCAGGTCTGTCTGACCTCTGAAGCCCGGTGCCTGGGTCTGAGTCCTGGCTCTGCTCTGTACTCTATGTGTGACGTTGAGCACATGACATAACCTCTCCATGCCTCAGTTTCCGCATCTGTAAAATGTAGACAATACTAACACTGCCCTGTGGGGTCTTTGTGAGGACTGAGTGAATTAGTGTACATAAAGCACTTCAAATGATGCCTGGCACATGGAAAGTTATATAAATGCTGGATGTTAGCTTTCATCACTGTATTTCTAGTGCTGAAGTGATGCCAGGTACATGGTGAATGGTCAGTAAGCGTTGAATGACTCTGAGCCTGCTTTGCTCTAAGGCACCTCTCTGACTGCCTCAGGCTACAAGCACATCCCACCCCTCAAAGGCAACTGGTGACAGATTTTGAAATTAGAGGCAGAAAAGCAGTTCACCAGCCTTTTTGTTTTTCTTCTGCCACTTGGAGCATGAAAAAGCACTGAACAGGACAAAGTCTGTTTGCACACCCATGATGGGTATGTTAAATGAGTTATTGAATCCAATGGAAGCGAGCCCCTAGTTGCTGAGGGCAGACTTAAGCCCATATGTTTTGCATAATTTTGTCCCATCATACTGCTTACAGTACAAGGGAAATGTTTTGATAGTCTGTCACTGAACTCTGTTTTTAATGAAAACATCCTGGGATCAGCTATTATTCTTAGAAGACGGCTTTGTTGTGGTCAGTCAAGTATGGAGTTCTATTCTGAGCGTTGCCTCATCACAGATGTCCTTCGATGCAACGTGAAGGTTGGGGAAGAGTGAACAGCCCTGGCCGAGCAGCAGGAACGCACAGCACTGGGAGGGAGGGAGTAGTGGGGAGAGGACCCAGCCCATGGCCATGAACACTGACCCTAGCAGAAGGGCTGGCTGCGGGCTGCCCCGACCCTGCCCTCCCCACCTTGGCTGTAGGACTCAGCTTTACTCCTCCTCCTGGCACTGCCCCCTCTGCCGCTCAGAGTTGGGGTCTGAGGAACAATGTACGGGGAGGGGGGAGGCCACACCCACGTATTTATGTTGCCTGGTCACGGAGTTGGAACTGCCTCTCTGAGGACACACTGGCCATCTTTGGAAACAGTCTTCCTTAGAACCAGCGTGAGTCTATCAGGTTGGGAAGAAAATGTCAGATGGGAAGTTTTGATAGTAATAATGCATTATGGTTAGTAGAGATTTAGTCAGGGGTAGGCTGCAGAACTAGAGAAATATATGAATAAATGAAAAATTAAAATATGTTAAGATGAGTGTTAAGAAAATGAATAAATAGCTCACTGGCTATGACACCAAGTCCATGCTCTTCAAGTAAAGCCTGACCTGTTTGTCAAAGCCTTTTTCTTCAATTTAAGAGAGATGATCTATAAGAAAAGAGGGGCCTAAGAAACTGGAAGACATTGTAAGTCAGTAATGACAGAAAATGATGCTCTTCAATACTGGCTCATGAAGAGACCTCCTCCCGGGAAAACAAATTCGATGATAATAAAACCCATAAGGTTATGTGATAGTAAATCTTATGTCTCCTGAGCATTTAACTGGGATCCAGACAAGGGACCAAAAGATATGAGCTTGGGATGAAACAAAACCAGTCAGATGGTAAAAACTAGTGCTGATGGGCTCATGGTCACAAAGTTGAACACAGGACCAAACAGCTGTTTGTTTCAGCATCTTATCCTCATTGTTGTCAGCTGATGAGTCCTTCCTGCGATGCCAACAAGAGGGGGTGATCTAGTGAAACTACTGAATACTTGTTCTTGAGATCTCCCAACAAGAATTGTTTTCTTGGCTTCCCTGGTGGCGCAGTGATTGAGAGTCCGCCTGCCGATGCAGGGGACACGGGTTCGTGCCCCGGTCCGGGAAGATCCCACATGCCACAGAGTGGCTGGGCCCGTGAGCCATGGCCGCTGAGCCTGCACGTCTGGAGCCTGTGCTCCACAACGGGAGAGGCCACAGCAGTGAGAGGCCCGCGTACCGCAAAAACAAAAAACAAAAACAAAACAAAACAAGAATCGTTTTCTTAAATTAGCAAATGTAATTTTTCTGGTCTCTAAAAAGAAATACGTTTTTTATAGTCTCATTCAAAACATGTACAAGGGAATGAATTCGTCCTTCCCAGGGAGTCTGGTGTGGTATACCGGGAGTTTCCCCCGGGGACAGGAACGCATATGCACGTTATTTCTTCCTCTATTGATCTGCTCATTCACTCAGTCAACAAATATTTATCAGATGGTGGTCACTGGGCTAGGGTGTTTGCAGGTGATAAAAAAGAGGGTATTAGATTTTCTCGAGGGCTTGAGGCTTCTGAAATGCAAACTGTAGGTCTTTAAATGTCTCTGCAACTTGGCATCCCTCATTGGAACTCAGCAGATCCTAGGTGTCAATCATCCATACTGAGGAGGAGGTAAAATGATTGATAGTCATGATGGTGGGGTGATTGAACTAGCTGACCGGGTTTCTGATGATATGAGATACATCCATTTAAAGGTAGTGTAAATTCTTTTTCAGTAGCACAAACCTCCTTTGAGGGCCAGCAACTCTGGGGCTCCTTTCCTGTGATGCCCACCTACAGGCCAGAAGGACCCGCAAAGACCTGGCCACCCAGAAGGTGGCACCTTGGTTAGACTTGCCTCAGAGGGCTCCTTAGAAATGAGGAACCCAGTGCCAACCAGAATCTCTGGCTTTCTTCAGGGATGAGGTTATGAGTGACTTTTCCTTGTATTATCTGTATGGCTTGGCTTTTTAAACAGCAAATGTACACTGTTTCTATAACTACAAAAAAAGTTTTAAAACTATGTCATCTTGTATGTTGCTCACTTTTATCCATTCCACCTGTGAATGATCTTGATCTCTTCCTCAATAATCCCCCACTTATCAGATGCTGACAGAACGGAACAGGAGGGAAGCAAAACTAAAACAAGTTTGTTTTAGCACATGATAAATCACCGTGTGGTCTGAGGGCCATTGTCTGCTTTCTGGATTGGGTTTTTAATCTTAGCCCATTTGGATTGGGGCAGGATCAATATTGGCCCTGGAGTAATATCTTAACTGGTTTATTTGATTTTTAATGATGGTAACTTCTACCCAGGTGACATAGTAGCGGAGGCACAGTGTCCCCACCTTTCCATATTTCACAGCTTTTGCCACCTTCCAGCCTTGACTGATAGAATGGCATTGTCGGGGGGGTTTTAACAGGGTGCGAGTGTGGATGCCAGGGGCTTGGAGAGCTGACACAGGGACCCATGAAGGAGCAGCTCGTCGAGCACTGTCCTTGCGATGCAGTCCCTGCTCTCCTGGAGCTTCTACTGCAGGCACTGCTGCCAGGGTCTTCATATGTGTCCTTCCCACTTGACTTTCCTGCCACTCTGTGCGCTGGGCTCCAATAGTGTTCCCCAAGGGTCACAGCCCCTGGAGAGCAATAGAAGAAGTGGCTAGAGCTGCATTAAATCACTGGTGCGTTTGAAGGAAGGATTGTCTAATCTCAGGTTATTTATAAGGTACAACTTTGCTGATCACTAATACGTTCAACTGTCATTTCTTGTGGGGTTTTCTCTGCTTGAAATCTTTGCACTCATTCAAGGGAAGAGCCCCTGTGGATTTGTAAAGCTTAGGCTGGTTGAAAGCAGAGGATAGAGACATGTCTGGTTGCTTTCATGTAGACAGGTCACTTGGTGCCCATCTCATTCCTTAATTTCCTTGAGCTCCAGCTTATTCCTGAGGGGAGAGGGTTCTCTCTGGGTCCTCTTTGGTAGGGTGGCATGGAATTTGGGGATCTAGAGATGGGTCCTTTTTCATCTCGTTCACTCTGTTTATAAAGTCTCCACTTCTGCTCTCTTCCTTCTTTGCCAGAGTCAAGCTTTGCAGTTAAACAGTTAGTAAACTGTAAGAAAACAATTTACGGTAAACTGTAAAGTGAAATACACCAGTATCTCCAGGGCTAGGTGCTAAATAGGTAATGTCTAATTTGAATGGTTTTTTTTTCTTTTCTGCTTACTCTCCTAATGTGTGTGTGTGTGTGTTTGTGTGTGTGTGTGTGTGTGTGTGTGTGTGTTTGATTAATTGGATCAACATTTGGCTTAGGGAAGATGCAACAAAAGCCTCCTTTAATAGCTTCTAAAGTCTAGACTGTGGGTTCCTCAAGGGTGTACATAGTCCCTGATCATTCATTCATTTATTTGTCCAATTCTCACTGCACATAGAGAGCACTCCTTGGACAGCCCCAGCTCTGAGAATTCCAGGTCATCTTTGCAAGACAGATGTTAAACAAATTACATACCTAGTTCTTTAGAATTATTTTCAAACCTGCTAAAATAAATACAGAATTCTGTTCCAGCGGCATATGTTCTGGTCGGGTGTGAGAGGTGGGGCAGGGTGGTCCCAGGGAGACCAAGGCCTGAAGGTTGTGGAGAGGAAAGGGCTGAGGGAAGCGTGTTTCAGACAGAGGGAACAGCATTCTGCAGCCTCCAAGAAAAGAGAGGTGAGTGTCTCTGAAGGCTGTGAAACTCCCCGAGTGGTCAGAGGGTGGGGAGAGGGGGAAGCAGCGGGGCCGGGGAGGAAGCAGGGCCAGATCCATTTGGCACGTTTGTCTGCAGTTAAGTCTCGAACTGGTATTTAGCACTTTAGCCTAAAAGAAGTGTGAAGTCACTAAAGCAAGGAAGTGGTGTGGTCAGATGTTCCCTTTTTAAGAAGCATTCTGCCTGTTGCAGAGGATGTCTTTGGGGTGGGGTTGGAGACCAGTTAGGATCAACTGAGACTGGAAAGGAAAGGGAGACTTGGGCCATTACGGAGGAGGTAGAAATGGTGAAAAGCAGATGGATCTAGAATGGTTAAGAGGAATGAGTGAGTGAACTGGGGGCTTGGTTGGATGTAGAGGATGGTCTGGGGGGGAAAGAGGACCTGGGGTGGATGCCAGAGTTCCCAACAGGAGACCCAGTGGATGAGGAGACCTTACTGAGTCAGGCTTGAGGATAAAGATCCTGAGCTCCTTTTGCCCTGTGTTTGGAGGGCTCTGAGAAGTCCCAGTGGATGCTGGGTTTGGACTTCAGATGAGAACGCTGAACTGTCAACGAAACGTGGATGTTGTCAATATCCACAGAGTAATCGAGGCCATGGGTGGGAATATAGGGGCCCTAGTGTGGATATAGGGGGATCTGGGGACTTCCAGCATGGGAAAGACTGCAGATGCAGCTCATCTGGGAGCAGCCTAAGGGGCAGCTGGGAGGCCAGTGGTCATGTCAGGGAAAGGGGCCTCAGCCACACAGAGCCCAGGAGCGCCCAACGTGACGTTGGCATAGAGCAGAATCTTAGAATATGGAGGCTGAACCTCTCTCTCTTTCCTATTCACATCTGCTTGGACCAGGGACGGGAAGATAATCCAGGCACACAAAATGCAAGCTTGCAGCTCATTTCTTACACAAACCCATTTATCAGCAAAGCTTCAGGTTTCACTGGGGTTTTGGAAAGCTGGATCACATACCGCTTTCTTCTGGAATAAGGCCATATTGATTACTCTGACCACAACTTTACCTTCAGAGGAAGATGAGTGAATAAAATGAGAATTTAAAACTCAGGAACCAAAATGATACCCAGATTAAGAGGACCCTGGTGGAATACCAGCAACAATTTTCCTACGCCTGGCATCTCTCTGTTCAAGTCCTAATTGTTGACGTGGTTTCTCTATTGAAAGTGCTGATGGCGTGACTAGTGACTGACATTTGGGGTGACATGCTGCAAGGGGATGGGGCTTCCTCTTGAGTCTTTCACATCTGAGTAAATGCCTGAGTGACTAAAGGCGCCTAGATAAGTCAGTGATATTTTCAGCAGTTTAACTACAGATCTGGTTGTTTTCTGGTGGAGGGGGTCTTACGAGTGGAACATATCTGAGGATGCTTTTAGGTAGTTTTCTCAGAAGGCTGGGGGAACAGAACTTTCCCTCCCTTCAGATCCCACATCCCCAAATCCTTGTTTCCTGAAAAGGAAAAATAATTTTTTCTTCTAGACTCATGATTCTTACCCCTTAAATTTTAAAAATCCAAGTCAAATGATTCACGGCATAAAATAAGGCTGCTTGCTGCAATTTGTCCATTTTTTTTTTCCAAAATGAGTATGATCTTCGTGTAATCTTTCCTTGTACATGTCCGCTGCCCAAACCAGTTCTCTTGGCAGGGGTGGGGGGTGGCAGAGTGTTCTTCACGCGGGTGATATCGCTGATTTTGTTTGCTTGGGATACACGCTGAGTTAACCTCGTTGGACTTTTCCCCAGGAATTGATGCGCGTACACGTGGTGGGTCATTATGCTGCTGCACCTGTGTAGTGTGAAGGTCAGTGTGTTTTTCTGATTATAAGAACCCATCCATGTCATTCCATTATAAACCCACTCCACTCATAATGGAATGTGCCTCAACCCAGAGCCCTTCGCGATTGCCCCAGCCCAGGAGTTCTCTCGAGTGCAGCCCTGACATTTGAGATCCATCACCCACCCGCCTCCCCCACTGCCTGCATCCACCCCGACTTTGACTGTGCTCCATTCTGAGATGATGTGGTTTGCATGTCGAGTTCCTCTTGTGTGATGTGAACGTCTAGTTGTCACAAGTGAATTTGTACCTGGAAGCGAACACTCTCTGATGGTCCTTCCAAAATCACAGCTGAGAGCTCTGCTGGGCTGTGGGTCATTACCTTACAGTTGATATGGACACAGAGAAATATGCCTGGAGACCAGAGCAACGATTTCTCCTGCTGACTCAGAGTCGGGCCGGCTGCTGGGAGGTTGTCAGGTCATGGCAAGGGGCCTCGAGCAGCTGGTGGCTCTCCCAGAAGGACCTTCCTCCAGCCCCCTCAGACTTCCCTCCAGGTCCTCTCCTAGCACCGCACAGTTTTACAATTTTCAGTGGCAGCCCTGGTTTGTAATAATCACAGCTCACATTTACTGGACACCGTGCATCATGATTTGTATAGTATGCTTTTCTTGCGTGACTTCCTCTCCACTCATAACAATCTGAAGAGGTAGGTACGACCATTGTTCCCATCTTATGTATGAGAGAACTGGGTCACTGCTCTAAGTCTCCTGGTGGGTAAGTGAGGAACATGAACTCAAATGCGGCCAGCCTCTCTGAGCTGGACTCCCGGCCCCTGATGCTGCTCTGGGAATATGCACACAGCCAATCTTTAGATGAGGCTTTAAAAACAATAATAATAATAAAAGCTCACATCTGCATAGCTCTTCACAAATTTACTAAGCATATCCACACGCGGATTCAGCTAATCCCTGAAATAACCATGCGGTAAGGAGAGGGAAGCGGGGGATGTTTCGTGAGCATCCTGGTCTTGCCCAGCTTGCAGGAGGAAGAGAGAGCCTCAGACTCAGCTCTTCTCTTCCACCCCACCCCCAGGGCACCACTTCCAGAGCACCCAGAGGGGAGCTTTCTTAATTAATGAGTTTTGAGGAACGCACTTAGAGACAAGCATTTAATGTGTTGTATTCAGGAAGCATTAAATTAGGGCTTAATCATGTGCTGCGAAATGTCCAGGGGCGGTCACAGTGCAGTGACTTTAAATGCCCTTTTCTTATTGCACGTCCCAGTTGGTTGTGCTGTCAGCACAGTTGCTTTCTCGAAGTTCACTCAGTTATTCCCGCCCCTCGTCTTCCCCAAGTGGAGAACACTTGACTTTTGCTAAGAGAAAATTTTCCCCGATGCGCAGCCCTCTCATCCGTTTACATTCCCCTGGGACTTCTGAATTTTCTTTTTGACTGTGAAGATATAGTGAGAAGTATTTTTTAAATATCACATAGTTCCTTTGGGTGTATTTAACATTCTGGGAGAATGCCCACCCCCCCCTTTCCTCTTTCTAAGACTGATGTCCTTGGCAAGTGGAGGGCTTCCCTGTCCTAGGGAATCTCAGTTCCTGTGTGTCTTCAGATACAAACCTTGCCTCGAAAAAAACCTCTCTGAATCCAATAGCGAAGCTACATGGGCACACACATCATCTCAGGGGATTTTATTCAGTGATGCAGGAAACACAAGAGTCGAATATTCTCCCCTGACATTTATGTGAGTGAGCTGTCCCTGATTAACAGGGGAGAGAAGACAGCGATCACAACTGATGCTCCCAAGGGACTTAGTTTGTGAAATGTGAGCATAGCCACAACCTCCTGCACAATGGTGATGCTAGAAACCTGAGGGGACAGACCAGCTGCCTTATTTCCAGTTGCCGTGGAAACTCACTTTAAAATTCCCTGCCCCAAACGCTGCAAGATAAAGGAAATCTTATGGCCCCATAACTTTTGCCTTCTTCGCTTAAATCTTCCCAGTCGAAAACGATCCTAAGGTTTTCTACACCTCTCTATAATATTTTCCAAGAAGATTCACCATGTTACAAAATGAGTCTGCAGCATTACTGGCTGGATTTGCCAAAATATCTGGAGGTGAACTAGGGATCATTTAATTGAGCATTTAATGTAGATATGCTTTTCAGCTTCTGGAATGGTCCTCAGCAGGATAAATGCTCATCTCTGGAAGAAGATGAAGCATTCATGCTAAAACCAGTGGTTCTCAACCAGGGTACCTCTCAAACCACTAAGTATAGCTTTGCATGTAGAGTCTGGGCATTTGCATTTTGAAAATGTCTTATAGGCACCTCTGGTTGAGAACCACTGGTTACAGCTGGTGGGAACTAAGTCTCTGTGTGTCTGTGAATAAGAGAATGGGAAAGAAATCTACACTGCCTATCTTTATGCTACAAAGAGGATCTTCTTGCTTAAAGATAGCCTGTCAATGTTCCTTTTCAGAAAAACAAACAAAAAAACCTTAGGCTTTACACGTTACAATGACTAGCATCTCTGCTTGTCAGGTACACGGGGACGTAGATGCTGGTTGTTCAAGAGAGAAGTAAAGCCTGGGAGAGAAGAAGGAAGTAGAATCAGGCTGGGGCCGCAGCCTCACAGTCCCTTCCAGCCTGGTGACCCCTCAGGAGCAAAGCCTGCCTGTTTTGAGACACCCATGTTGTGTGGGATCAACCAGGCCCTTGTACCCTCTCATAGCTCAAGGCCCCCTAAGAAGACCACGCACACCCCAAGGCTGAGGTGGGCCTGAAGGAGTTGTCTAGGTGTCAGTTGCCACCCTCCTAGCCGCCTGGCGAGGAGTCCTTTCTTAAAGGAGCAGCTCATCTGCAACGCTCTCCAAAGACTCCAGAAAATCTATTCTTCTGGGCTTTTCAGAATTTGGTCAGAAGCAGCTGGAGTAGAGACAGCACTGAGATATGGTCCTTTGCTGGAATTTACTGCCTTATGTGGAAGGTTGGGGAGGGAATGGAAGAAATAGGGAGAAAAGCATGGCTCCTTAGATTTCCCTCTGGATCAGGGCATGTGCTAAGTGGACAGACTTAGAAGAACAGGGCATTATATTCCAGGGATCTTAAACCTTCTCCTGCCGAAACTGAAGCCCAGAGAGATAGTGTGTTATCCAGGATCACCCAGAGATGGCAGGGCCTAGGGGCGCCCCAGGCTCAGTCCTGAGCTCCACTCAGCTTCCTGTCTGTTCATGACTGCACACTCCACAGACCCGTGTCTGCTCACGACTCCTGATATGGAATGTTCCTGACCCACTGTTTCTCCTTGACCCCAAATTCTATATGATAAAGGACACCTCATGGCTCCATAACTTTTGTATTCTTGTTTACATCTTCCAAACTGAAAAGGATCCCAGGATTTCCTACAACTTATCCCCACCCCATCAGGTCCACAGGGGTGAGCTCCGTGTCTAGAATGTATTAGTAGACAGAGGTGTGAATCCTTGGGCTTCTGAAACCCGCAGCCGGCTTCCTTAAATTTCCTCTATATCTCTGTCTTGCTTTTCAGTTACAGTATCATCCAGGTATAAAGGGGAAAAGTCATCAGAAGCCTTCAATTCCACCCCACAATTTGTCATCTTGACACCAGTAGAAAATCAGTATATCATTCATTCTCTACACGTATTGATTTGGAAACTCAATTAAAAAGCTGACTGTTGCCCTCCCCCCTCCTCCCCTCCCCCGCCTCCTTCTCAGTTCCTCCCCTACCCCGCCCCACCCCAAAATAGCCTTCAATTTCCAGAGTCCTAAGCCACTGTATTCCAATGACTACTGTGGCTAAATCTCCCTGCATGTGAAGCTGCAAGCTTTCAACTTCACTGAGTTTCAACTTCACTGAGACCACCATGGTCTCCCCTCTAACCTTTCTCTGGTCACTGCCTTCAGTTCAGCCCTCCTGGACTATGAGAGATAAATAGTGTGATGCCCACTGCTAGTGAGTGAGCTGGGTCATGTCCTTGGCAGAGTCAAGAAACTATGTCAAGGAGACCAATAGCCTTGGGTGAGTCTGGAAGGGGTCTGAACTGACAAAGGATGCCTTCTTCAGGGACTGCTTGCCTCTGCCCAACAGGTGATGGGCGCCCCTCCCTCCCCCAAAGTCAGATCATCTGGGGAGCCTTGGTTCTCCCTGTACCTGAAGGGAGAGCTCTACCACCAATATTTTCCCATTAGGAAGCAGTAGCCTCAGCACAGAGATAAGACTGCCATGCTGACTTGCTCACAGCCTGTCCCAATGATTGTTCTGAGCATCATCCTGATGCAGCAGCCCCAGAGGACCAGACCATGCAGGCTCAATGCCCAGCAGGGCCGGAGCTGCAAGCACAGAGCGAGGCCAGGGCATTGAACAGCTTTTTGGTCTGCTCTATAGAAGGTGTCTTGTTTTGAATACATAATCTGTCCTGTTCTTTCGAAGTAAGTGTTTTTACAAAAGGTCTGGACTGCCCTTTAAACATATTTTTTTCTCACTGAACAGGAAATATATTTCTAGTCCTTTTGTGGATTCAACTTTAGAAAGGGAAATTGGTAGAGGAAGGATGCTTTTGTGTGAGATTCAAAGACTGGTTTAAACTAGGGCATGCACATTGCATAGCTATTTTCCTCAGACGGCAGGTGGCCAAAAAACATGCATGTGTGTCTGTTTTGAGCTTTGTTTATTTGAAGTAGTGTATAGTAAGTGGTTTTGTTCAAGCAAAGGAGTGCCAGCTTTATAGGCAGCCACAGATGAGATGCCCCTCTTGCTGGGTAGTGCCAGATTTAGAGCCAGAATTTTCTTTTTCAGAAAGAACTAGAAGTTCCCCAGCATTGCTTTTTATCCCCTCATGTCCAGTTTGTGTTGTGCAGAATTCTTAGAGAATGCAGCGTTGCTAATGTCCTGCTTCAGTCTCAGTACAGCACTGTGTGTCAGCAGATATGGCTCCTGGGTCTGTTTGTTCATCTATGCTTTCTTAATGAATGTTCTTGTTTTACACGATTTCAAATAATAAGTCAGTATTTTCATGATCACAGCTAAATACACATCACAAGTGGATGTGTATTTGCTTTTCTCTCTTGCAGATTTTTTAAAACAAAGTAGAAGTAGGATTGGGAGTACTTTATTCTCCTTCAGATTTTCGGATAGACGTTATCCTGGGTCACCCTGGCCGAAAGCAGCCTCATGAACCACTAGTAATTGGACATCAGACTCTGGAGTAAAGGCCCTATGCCACAAGTTCATCCTGGCTTCGATGTTTTAGATGGAGGCATGTACCAGTCATTTATTATTCACTGGGCACCTATTAAGCAAGCACCTACTATGTACCAGACATGGTAGAGGTGTGGAGGAGACAGCCAAGAACAGACAGACAAGCCCCAACCCTCATGAAGCATTCATTCTAGTTGAGGGGAGGCGTTGTCAGAAAATGAAGGTCACAAATAAGTTTATAACATGATGTCAGGAATGGAGAAGGGCTAAGAAGAAAGAAAGAACAGAGTAAAGATGGATGGAGAAGAGAGGGCTTGGGGACACCCTGTGTTCACCTGCTCTGCTACTGCATCCCACCTCTGGGTTCAGTCTCTGAAAACCCATGCTGTCTCTGAATTTGTGTAAAAATATAGCCCCATGGTCACCACCTCTACACTCCCTAATGACATTATTTTTATTTAGCTGCCAGTGGGTTTATTTATTTATTTTTTAGATGTGATTTTGTTGATGACTTAAAAAATGGACAATTTTATATGAAATTTTCGAATCATAGCTCCTTTTGAAACAAAGCAAAAGCTCTTGCAGCCCTGGACTCATGTTCTGCTTGGCAGCGGTGGGCAAGAGCTAAATGAGGGGGTCCCTGTTAGGACCTTCTGATCGTCATTATTCTCACTTAGCTCGCCTCCTGTTGGCCTCTGAAGGCAGCCATGGTTCCAGCCCGTTTTGTTGCCAGCCCTGCACATGTGCAGTGATGTCTCTAGTATCAGGACCCTTCCTTACTGGATGGGCACTGTGAAACTTTCTCCTCCTTCCTTCCCCACCAATCACTTTCTGTAGATTTAACCCTCTTTGCCTGCTGCAAGGGACTGTCAGGGCGTTGCCAAGCTCACATAGTCCCAGGTTAATTTGGAGAAGCCATCTAGTCAAAGAATGGGCCCCATCCTTTTGCAATCCCAGAGTGCTTTCATTTGGCCCATCAGAGCAGGAGACTTAATGCAATTCACCACACCTAGTATGTTTTCACTCTGAACAGTCGCAGGTCTTAGAGTTACGGTTTCATTACACTTCTGCCTAGTTAAAACGCAAGCTCATTCTCTGGTTATTTCGTCTTTTGTCCCTTAGACAATTCCACCAACAAAACCTTCCCCAGACTTGAACAAAATGCATTAACCAAAGCACATGCTTTGTTCCAATTGCTGTTTATTTTCATTTCTATGTGGCTTTTCAGAGTACCATGCCATTCATCACCGGACAGGTAGGGATGTGACCACAGCAACTACAACAAGCAGTGTCCCCTGAGCTAGACGGGGCACATGCCACGGGAGCCTTGGCTCATGGGATCCTCCCAAGAAAGTCAGCGTTCAGCAGCACCCTCCTTCTTGTTCCAGCTGATCAACCAGTGTTGGCCTAGAATTCACTCATTTGACTTATACAGACTATTTCCAAATGTATATAAATAGCATAACCGTATGTTTGTAAGCCCTCTAATCAATGTTTAAATGTACTTTTTACTTAAACGAATAACCTTTCCCTACTCCATAGTAGATAAAAGAGTCTTTGCTGGGCCATGCGTCCCCTATGTTGCTTCTCTCATGTCAGAAGCATACCTCTGAGTGTCCTTCACACTCAGTATCCCCATCAGTGACGGGCAGTCTGAGGCCTCACTCATCAGGCCTGTGCTCATTCTTCTGAGTGGATCTCCTCATAGCCACCCTACGTTACAATTGCCTATAGCCAGGAGCCAGCAGCTTTAGCACCATCTGGGAGCTTAGAAATGCAGACTGTCAAGCCCACTCCAGAAATGCTAAATCAACATATGCATTTTAATACGATTCCTGGGAAATTCACGTGGACCTTTAAGTAGAAAAAGCATAGGCTTCCACTACTGCCCTGGGCCCCATCCACTTCCCCTCACAGCCCCTTGTACAAAACTCCTTCAGCACCGAATGGACATTATCTGATCAATGGTTATGAGTTCCCCGCAGTCAAACACGGACCCACACATTTTGTGATCTTAATTTTTATTAGTTATTACATTCAGCTATAGGTAAATGCTACCATATCATTAGCAACTGGCCTCAGTATAAAATATCCTTGGGAACTAAGTCATTCATATGAAACATTTAAATGGTCATTAAGGGAAAAGTTATCTTGCAGTATAGTTTAATAGTGGAGGAAGAATGTGGAAAAGCCAATTAAAGTCATTAAAAGACAGTTGTTCAGTTAAATAGATTGTTATTGCCAGGCAGGCAAGACAGAAAAGTGGTTAAGAGCTGACAGATTTCCAGTGGCTAGCCTGGGTTAGGGTCCAGCTTTGCTCCCAGCTATGCGACCTTGGGGAAGTTACTTAGCCCAGTCATTCACAAGTCTGCCTGCTCAGGATAACCATCTGTAGAGCTTGAAAACAAATTTCCAGCTGCCTGGGATCCATCAGTAGAGTCCCTGCTTCAGTAGCTTTTATGTGAAACCCAGGTATCTGCATTTTTGAAAAGTCCTCAGGTCATTTTGATGCACAACTGAGTTTGGGAACCACTGGCAACTTCATGGAGCCTGTAACCCCTCTTTTCTCAAAGGAGGATAATAAAAGAGCAGTCTTGTGGGTTGTTGAGAGAATTTAATGGTAGCATGAAGGGAAAAGTCCCGTCTCATGCCTGACGCACAGTGGTGGTCCAACATCAATAGTGATGATAATGATGATGACGGTGATGCTGATGATAATGATAATGAAGGTGCTGGTGTTAACAGTGATGATGATGCAGGCTGCATTTACACACCATCTGGATGTGTACAAATCTACATCCTGTATGAGCTTCACTTTATATATGGGCCTGTATAGAGGTCCATTAACAAATTGCCAGATTAAATGTGATTATTTTATTATGGCTGCCAGTAGTTCTGCAGCAGGCTTGAATCCACCCTTTTAATAATTCTGTTTTACATTTGTTCATTACTTTCAAATTTCCAAGTGCTTTAACGTCCATGACCTTCCCTCCAATCATAAGCGGTGGACAGAGCTATCACAGGAACGTATCGTCATTTGATAACTGAGGAAACAGGCTGAGGGAAGCAAGGGGCTTGCTTAAAGCTGCCCACTGAACAACCTGGAATGGAGTTCAGGTCTGTGGACTGAGGGTCTGTGTAGAAGACCGCCATCTTTCTACCAAAAGCTCATGTTAAGGGGAATTTTCCAGGCAAATCTTGACCGACTGTTAATAAGTCTCCCCAGGTTAGATTAACAATTGTCTGGGAATATCTTTGTTTCCTGAGTCAGGTTCCAATTTCATCTTATCTTTGGGTCTTTTCAAATCTGAGGAGACCAAACACAGAGGATCCTTTTTTCACTGGAGAATCAGTGACCACGAAGGGTAAACTAATAGAGTCTCACTTAAGTGAAAAATAACACAATGTAGGCAATTGTTAGAAGGAAATATGGCATGGTCCACTAACCTTATATTGTAGCACGTGTATCTGCAATTTTTCATGTATTCCCTCAAGTAATTAATTTTATGAAATATTTCCAGGTGTTCTTTTCTGCTTTCCCAGCCCTCTTGAAAATATCTGACATACCAGACAAGCACTCTCGCTGGAAAGTTATGTCAAGGAATTCAGCAGAATATACTAGAAAGTGCACGTGTCAACATTAAGTCAATATACAATCTAATGACATCATACACACAGGAACTCAATAAAAACCTCCTTGTCTCCTCCACTGCTTTCTTCAGCAGACAGTTCAGGCCCCCAGCTGCCCTGGAACATGCTATGTGAAAGCGGGAGGGGATCCAGGCCCCTCTCAGCTCTACCTCCATTGAATTATCATTTCTCTCCTCCCACTTCCGACACTGGTCTCCCTCCCCAAGAAAGAGTCACACTCTACTTCCTTGCAAACCACAGAACCAATGGTACCTGTTGTCTGTCTACATTTGTCTCCACCACAGTCACTTATACCCCTAAGATCCTTAGGTGTTACTAGAAGGAGGGGTATTTAATTGCTTTCTCTGGGATCACTTTGTCTTTCTTCACTGGGCTGCTCAATAGCATCTCTATTCACTCAGTCCAGTAACCCACTCCCTTCTTTATTGCAGACATGTGTGGAAAAGTACAATGACAAGTCAAGAAGGAGAAACACAGTGTCCTATTAATCAATACAATGAGTTAAAAATTAGAACCCCAACTCTATATTATTTAAGAATTAGGGCATCTAAAACCTGAATAAGTTTGCCCAATGGGATCCAAGTTGCTAGCTCATTTGTATTCGTTCCTTATCTGGAATTCTACTTCCGAGGAAAAAAGTTTGAAATAATAACAACTGAGGAGTCAAGTAGTGTTTCAGATACTACATTGCCTTGAGAACTTCAGTCACCACTGTATGCAGCAAGATTTATTCCACAAATATGTACTATTTAACATGTATTATATATTCATAAATATTTGTGGAGTGGCTACTATGGGGCCAGATGCTGTGCTAAGTGCAGGTGATAAAATGGTGAGCAAAGCCAGCCCTGACTTTCCAGGCTTACAGTCCAGTGAAGGGGAAACTCATTCAAATCATAGCCAATAAGGGTATTCTGAAGGCAAAGACCATAGCTCTGTGAGCACGGACAAGGGGAGAACTTTACCTGGATTTAGGAAGTGTCCTTGAGGAAGGGATGCTGCCTTGGAAACGGAAACATGAATTGTAGTTGATTAGATAAGAGAGGATAGTATCTCTTCCTTATTACAAAACTTGATGTCATCTGCTTCTAAGAAAATCTGAACCTCATTATTTAATATAGACAGGTATAAAAATAAGACAAGCAGTACTTTTTAGTTGGTCTTTTCTAGAACCATCTTTTGAATTTTCAAAGTGTACTGCTCATTACCTTGTATACCAGCTCGTATTATTAGGTAGGTAGATTTTGACTCTTTGCTCTGGGCAATTGCTTTTCAAGTTATTGCATACTCTAGGTCCATAACATAGTAGGTGCTCGTCAATATTTTGAGAGTTTTCAAGGAAAAGAATAATGACTTTTTATGTGCTTCATCATACTACCCAAAATAGTGAATGGGAAGGGTGAGTATGTTGGTCATAAAGCTATATGTGGTGTAAGAGGCCTACTGAGCACTGTAAAAAGGAAGAATTACAGTTCAAGCCAAGTAAGAATATAATAGAATAAAAGATGAGCACCAAAGTAATTTCTCCTGATTAATAATACCACAGTAAAATACTGGAATAATTAGTAAGTAATACATTAGCCTAACATGTACCAAGGGAGTGATTAGTTCAGTAAGAGCTGCTGCACTAAAAGCAACATTTCCTAAAACAGATCCTCCTTTATCTCCCTTCTCTCTGTGGTTTCTCTTTCCCCCCAAAAAAGGAAAGAAGTGTATGTAGATAATGTATTGTGAATTGCTTGTTTGGTTCCATTTGTGCTATCTAAGGCTTCATTTCAACCTGAGTCTAAACATTTTAGTATACTTGATACAGAAGTCAGGAAACAAAAAGGAAAAATGTCTACTCTCTTCCCCCTCCAGATTAGCAATTTGTGTTACAATGATTACTACTAGGTGTTTGCTCATTCTTTCCATTATTCATGCATTCTGTGAGCCTTTACTGATTTCTGCATTAGGGGCTGTGAGGCATCCAAGGGAACAAGACACAAACAGATGTTTACATAAAGGCAGTATATGTGTTAATACTTCAAGGTGAGGTATCAATAGTTGTTCAAAAAAGGGTTCCGTGTTCACGTAAGCCTGGGAAACACTAGGTCGAACCAACTTCATCTGATTTCTTAGCTGAAGGACCTCTCAGAATGTTTAATATGTGATGAGAAGGGGTTTTAGAAATGCAGCATTTGTATGGCATTTTTTTTTAAACATACCATCTACTAACATGATTCCTTGAGTATGCTCTGGGAATGTTCATCTAAGCAGTTGAGTGAGACTCTACCTTCTGAGTAAGGAAACTGATATTAGCAGGGCAGGTTAGGGCCTCAAGCAAGAGGCATGGGGTATAGGTCAGAGTTCCAACTCTGATGCGGGCTTAGCAGCAAACCTCTAGTGGCTAGGAGGTAGAAAACTAAGATAGAGCATAGTCATCTAGACCAAGTCGACTTAATGGGGATTTAATTTATTTACATTATTAATTTTATAATTTTAATTAGTAAAAGTAAAAGCACTGTGTTGAGGGTCAGTAAGTTCCAGGAATTTCAGCATTGTAGATAAAGACTCCAGGCTCTTGATTCAGATATTTTTTAGGTTTATATCCATGTTTTACCACTGCTGATTTATATGACCTGAGGCAAATGACTTTTCCTCTTTAAAACTCATTTTTTGGGCCTCCCTGGTGGCGCAGTGGTTGGGAGTCCGCCTGCCGATGCAGGGGATACGGGTTCGTGCCCTGGTCTGGGAGGATCCCACATGCCGCGGAGCGGCTGGGCCCGTGAGCCATGGCCGCTGGGCCTGCGCATCCGGAGCCTGTGCTCCGCAACGGGAGAGGCCACAACAGTGAGAGGCCCGCATACCGCAAAAAGAAAAAAAAAAACAAAAAAAAAACCCCTCATTTTTCATAAGTAAATGGAAATAATGATAGCAATATGAATTGTAAAGAACATTGTGACATTTAAATGAGATAACATGGGAAAAGCACTTAGCTCAATACCTGGCACATGACAAGATTTCATTCAGTGCTCATTACTTACTAAATGCTCATTAATCCTCCCAATTCTCTGAGGCAGATATTGTCTTCTCTGTTTTATGGATAACAAAACTGGGACTCAGAAAGTTTAATAAGATGCCAGGATCACACATATAAGAAGTAGTGGGGCTAGCATTTAGTACAGGGAGATCAGCTTAATGCTTTGTGACAACCTAGAGGGGTGGGATAGGGAGGGTGGGAGGGAGGCTCAAAAGGGAGGGGATACGGGGATATATACATGTAGCTGATTCACTTTGTTGTACAGCAGAAACTAACACAACATTGTAAAGCAATCATACTCCAATAAAGATGAAAAAAAGTCACAACTGAAAATAATAATTAAAAAAAAATAAACTCAAGTTAGTTTAACTCCAAATCCCATGTCTTTTCTAGTATAACGTTCTAATATGAAGCGCAGGGGCATACAGATACTGGGACTAATTATAGACTTCATTTGCAGCTGGATATTAATCAAGAATGGCTCCAAAACTGGACTAAGCTAGCATAATTGAATAGGAATATAGACAGGCAGGACATACCCAGACTCTTTTTGGTGTATTGGCCCAGGAAATCTAGAAACACTCCACTTGTCCAGTAGGAGTCAAGTGTGATTGAAGGTGTCATATTTACTTGTTAAACAACGTATGCTCATAGAGTTGTCATTGGCACTGACCTAACTTGTTGGCAAAAATAGTTGTGTGTGTGTGTGTGTGTGTGTGTGTGTGTGTAGTCAAAATTTGTGAGCTAGGCAGCAGTTATATTGTTGAGGGTGGGAAGTGGCTTCTGTAGGATGAAAACTAGGATAGAAAATCCATACATCTAGCCATGGGAGATGCAGCACAGCTTTAAACCACCTCAGCTCTTAGCAAAATATGAATGATCCATTCCTCCTCTTAACCTCCAGATATAGGAAAGAGTTGGAACTGTAATGGGAAAACAAACAGACAAAAAAAATAGTATACTTTAGGCTTCATTGTTCTTATATAAACAGTGTTCCATAGATAATTTGGAAGATTATAAAACATGCAAAGAAGCAAGAAAATGTGATAAATCAACAAAAAAATCTATCAGTGGAAGCAGGCCCATAGATGAACCAGATATCAGAACTAAAGATAAGGATTTTAAAACATCTATTGTAAACACATTCAAGGATTTTCTGAAAAAGAAAGCTAGAATGGATGAATAGATGAAGAATTTCAGCAGAGTAATGGAAAGTATAAAAAAAGAACCAAATAGAAGTTCTAGACTAAAATATCTGAAATAAAGAAATAGATTAAGTGGGTATCTCAGTCTGCTTGGGCTACTAAAGTAAAATACTACAGAATGGGTGGCTTATAAACAACAAAAATTTATAGCTCACAGTTTTGGAGGCTGGGAAGTCAAGACCAAGGCATGGGCAGATTTGGTATCTGGTGAGGGGCTACTTTTTGGTTCATAGACAGTTATCTTTTACTTGTAACCTCATATGGTGGAAGGGATGAGGGACCTCTCTGGGGCCTCTTTTATAAGGGCACTAATGTCATTTATGAGGGCTTCACACTTATGATCTGATTGCCTCCCAAAGGCTGCATCTAATACCATCTTACTGGGGACTAGGTTTCAGCATATGAATTTTGGGGGGACACAAACATTCAGTCTGTGGCAGTGGGCCTAACAGAAGAATAGAAACTGTGAAAGAAAAGATCAGTGAACCTGAAGGCTGGTTAGTAGGTATTGTTCAAACCAAAACACAGAGAGAAAAATATTGTAAAACACTTTACAAATCGTCAGTGACCTGTGTAGTGGCCTAACACACATGTATTCAGAATTCCAAATTGAAAAGAGAGACAGAGAAAATGGACCAGGACATATATTTGAAAAAATAACATCTGAAAATTTTCAGATATCATGGGAAAATATCAGACTACAGATCCAAGATTTCAGTGAACTCCACACAGTAGAAATATAAAGGAACCACACCTAGGCACATCACAGTCAAATTTCTGGAAGCCAAAGATTGGGAAAATATCATGCAAGCAGTCACAGGAGAAAAATAACACATTACATACAGGGGAACAATGACAACAAAAAAAGATGGCTGACTTTTTATCAAGAATGATTAAAGTCAGAAGGCAATGGAAAGGGATCTTAAATTGAGAAAGGTTGTGTGGAGGAAGAATGCACAATGCTCTGGGGACAAATAACAGACAGTATGACCTAGTCAAGGGGTCAAGAAAGGCTTCCTCAAGAAAGTATCATCTGAGCTAAGATCTGAAAGATGAGATGTTAAGTAGGCAAGAGTAGGGAAGATGTTCCAGGTATGTGCAAGTTCCTGTGGCAAGAGAAAACATGCTGCATGGAAAAACTGAAAGGTCCAAAGTAGGTGGAACACAGATATCAAGGAAAAACATAGGAGCCAGGCTAGCTGTTGCAGGCCACAGTATTGACTTCTGTTTTCACTTTAAGAAAAAATGAGAAGATTTTAAAGAATTTTAAGCAGGAGGGATTATTTAAACATTATTTAAACATGTCTGTGTTTTGAAAAACTCTTAGAACGCTGGATAAAGTAGAAAGACACAGATGTAGCTGAGGAGAGATCAGGGGGCCATAGGAGTCATTCCAGTGAGAAATGGTGATGGCTTGGACTTGGGTGGTATTGGTAAAGATGGAGAGAGATGACAGTCTGACTCCAGAGAATGTGTTCCTAACCATTATGCCAAGTTGCCTGTGAGACAGCAAAAAGATAATGAGTGTCAAGAGACTGAGACATTTATTGAGTGGATATAGGGAGGGAACTCAGAAGAGAGATTTGGGCTAGAGGTGAATATTTGAAGGTTATTGGCATTGAGTAGGTAGACTGTCTTGGGTGTAGGTGAAATTGTCTTTTCTCCTTAAAAACCTTATGTCTAGAGTACCAGTTTTGCTGCTGGGCTCTGCATAGCATCCTAAGTATTCTCTCTGAATGGGGCAGAACAAGCAGCATTACTTGAATGTCTTCTTGTCATCACGGTTACAAGTCTGCACCTGTCTGCTTCCCTCTAGTGACCCTTGGAAGCTCTACCTGACGTGCAAGGCATTTTAACCCCTTGTGTCCCGGCTGCTTCTGGTGGGGCCTCAGGACCAGGCAGCTTTGTGACTCTTGGAATATGTGGCACAGGTTACAACTTCCACACCAGTTACACAGCATCTTCATTAAACAGGAGGGATAACCACACCAGCAGGCAGACAAGCCAGAAAGTATTTTCTTCCACACCAATGCTGTAGTTTTTTAACAAGTTGCTGTTGACAGAATTAACACTCAGATTTCATGAATTTTAGCCGTAATAATTATATCTTTATTGTGATGGTTAGGGGCCCATCACTAGTGCTTCTGTTTTGTAACAAATCAGTAACTGGTAGATTTTTATTTTTCAGTGTTATTTGTTTATTCCTTGCCTAGCCAAATTAGCCAGTAAAAAGTCTACAAATCTAAGAAATTGATAAATATTTGAAGGTACAAGAAAGTTAGAAAATAATAGCTATCAGTGACTGAATAATGTCCACACATCAGCTATGTTATTTTATATGATGTAACATCCACAGCAACCAACAAGGTGTCAATGATATCATCATTTCATACATGAAAAAACAGACTCTGATAAGTCATGGCCCTTTTCCAAGAACCCATAACTACTGAGGTAGAGGTGAGGTTCAGATTCAGGCTTTGTGGGGTCCAAACCTGAGGTTCTGTTCCCTATGTTATGATGTTGCCAAATAAATCTTGTAGTTGACCCTTGAACAATATGGGGGTTAGAGGTGCCAACCTTGTGTGCAGTCAAAAACTTGTAGTTGGCTCTCTGTATCTGGGGGTTCTTCCATATCTGCAGTTGGGTTCCTCTGTATCCACAGTTCCCCATCTGGGGATTCATCCAACCATGGATCATGTAGTACAATAATATTTATTACTGAAAAGAATCCGCATGTAAGTGGGCACACACAGTTCAAATCCATGTTGTTCAAAGACCAGTTGTATAATTAGTTAGCAGTTGTCTTATCAGAACTAAGTTATGAAAATATAAGACCTAGTTTTCTCCCCCAAAGAGTCTTCAATCCAGTAATGAGGTTAACATGCATTCTTAGGAGAAGTAGACTATTAAAAATAATTACTTCATAGTTAAAAATGCCATTTCCTGCTTTGTTTTCTCTGAACAGCTTCTATAGGTAGAGCAAAAAGACTGTATAAGTAACTGCCACCAGCCCTGGGAGACAAGCAGGACCAGTATCCCTGTTCATTGTTACATCGACTTTCTCCCCACCTCCCCACCCCCAGCTCCTCCTGCCATACATTCACATCCATACCCTCCGATGCAACCTCTTATATATGGTTACATTATATGTTTGTTGAAAAAAGCAGGTTACACATCTGTATGCAAAAGTTGCACTAAAAAGACTAGACACCAAAAGAACAAGAGTGGTTATTGAGGGTTGGTAGGGTTTTGAATAATTTTTCTCATCTGCATGTCCTGATACTACTTACCTATGTAATAAAAAGAAAAGAATACAATTTAATTTCCACATTCTAAAGAGGGAAAATTTATTTTTTCCCTCCGAGAGGAAATCATAATTTCACAAAAGCACCTAAAAATATTAAAGAGACCTCTGCCTCTTCAAAGAGACGTACAGGTGTGGATTTTCATTAATTTACTAGTAAACACAAAGAATTATAGGAAATTACAAATTATTGTCAGGAATAGTACTGCAGAGAAAGTCATCTATTGCTAAAATATTCTGAGCTCTGTTACCAATAATGAAAACAGGGAGAAATACTAGGGAAGAGGGAAGGGAGGGAGGAAAAAACGAGAGGAAGAGAAAGAGGCTCTAGGATTTATTTTATTCTTTCTAGTATCATTTTTTTTTTTAAGTTTAAGCTCATATTTTTCCATACCTTACATTTCTTTTTCACTATTTACCATTCACAGAATACAAAAAAAAGATAAAATGCATAAATCTAAAAATTTTGTTCTTTGCTTTTCTTAAGGTATCTGCCTTCAATAAGAAACAATTACTATTATTAAGAAATAAATATATCTAAAGTCTGCTTTCCTTTCATGAAATATATTATTATGAAGGTAATTAGTCTAAATGACTTGGTATATTAAACTCATCCCTCCATTTCTTCTTATTTACCACAAAAACTTGAGCACATAGAAGCAAAATTATATTGTTCATATAATAAAGAAATTGGGAAAACAAAGTGGACAGAAAGTAGGTCAGGATAAATAGGTTATTTGTGGTAACAGACAACCCCCAAGGTCTCAGTGGCTTAAACAAATATTATGTTTGCTCACCGTATTCCTAGTCCATGGTTCTACTCTGCTCGTGGTAGTCACTGTGGGTCCTGGGTGGCAGACAGCCACCATCTCCAGTGTTGCCAGCTGCCATCTCAGAGGAGAGAGAGTTCTGAAATGTTTTGCAGAGCCATTTAAACACCTCAACATGAAAGTGACACACAACTCCTTGGCGGTTATTGGTCCAGTGGCCCTCCTAACCACAAGGGGACCAGGAAATGACATCCTACCATGTTCCTGGACAGCTGAGGGAAGACATGTTTGGAGAAGGGCACAGATTTTATCACTGAAAGGAAACATAATAGATAGAAACCCTAGTATCAGGTAATATGTGTTGATATGTACATAATTGCTAATATTCTACTTTAACCTACAAAAATGGAAATTTCATAAGACTCACACTAATAAGATTAAAACACATTGTCTTTCTCCTGACACAAATTCTGACACTAAATATGTGCTTTTCCCATACCAATTCTCTGACACCAACTGCGTGTCCAAAAGTTCTTCAACTGTGACACTCCTGGAGAAGTGCAGACCCTACAGACTCAGTCCCACCTCAGGCCCCACTGATAAATGGCATGCCCAGGATACCCTTCTGCAGGCCAACTATAAATGCTGCCAGTGAAGTATAAATTTTGGGGTTCCCACAACTCCTTCCCCCGGGGTTCAATAATTTGGTAGAATGACTTACAGAACTCAGAAAAACACTATACCTATTATTACAGTTCATCATAAAGGATACAAGTGAACATCCAGAGGTACATAGAGCAAGGTCTTGAAAGGTCCCAAGCATAGGAGCCTCTGTCTCCATGGAGTTGGGGTGCACCACCCTCCTGGCATGTGAGTGTATTCACCAACTTGGAAGCTGCCCTGAACCCTGTCATTTAGGTGTTTTAATGGAGCCTTCATCATGCAGGCATAATTGATTACATCATTGGCCATTGGTGACTGAACTCAATTTCAGCCCCTCTCACCTCATTACAATCTGAAACTTTCAACTCTCTAATCACATTTTTGGTTTTTCTGGTGACCAGCCCCCATCCTGAAGGGGCCCACCAGAGTCACATCATTAGCATAAATTTGGCTTTTGTTGAAAGGGGCTCATTGTGAATAACAAAAACTTCTATCATGCAGGAAATTACAAGGGTTTTAGTTGCTCTGTGCCAGGAACTGAGGACAAAGACTATATATATATATATATATATATATAGTTAAACCACAAACCTCTTACAAGAATTAACATAAATAAGTATCTCCTAAGAACAGAAAATTCTCAAACTGAACCAAACTACAGAATTTATCTATATTGTATTTAAAAGAGATGAGTATAAAAATAAAATTGAGAGAAAAGTGAGAAATTAAAATAAAATAAAAGCTTATATCAAATCAAGTAATTTTTGATGGGAAAAAGTCCTTAATGCAACAACACTGATAATATATTGATAAAAGTTAATCTCTATGCTCTGAATAATATCTCATTTAAATAGCTAAAGCAAAAAGTGCACAAAATGAGCAGATATGTACTTCTTTTGAGAGTTTTAACTCATTCTTTGGCATACTAATATGAGATGAATGATACTGCATAGAAATCAAATGTAATATATAAAATTTTAAATTATACCAGTTTCCAGTTCTGTGTGGCAGTTTCTGATTCCACATTTAAGGAGCTTGGAAGTTGCCACCCTATCCTAACAAATAAAAACTGAACAGACTGAAAAATCAGCAAGTCAGCTTGGATCTTTAAGAAAAGGGAAGACACAGGGCAAACCACTGCCCCCAAGACCAAAGAGACAGACTGGTAAATACAGGGAGTCATGGCTTACCAGAGTAAATGGAAACAGCCACAGCAACCAGTGCTGGGGTGGAAAAACCTGAACTGATGCAGGCTCAGTGTGGATGACTCTGAGAATTAGAAACTCTAGGGACCTAGTCTTAGGGGGACACCAACAATTTTGTGAGATTTGTCTCCAGGAGCTCAACCAGGTTCTGACAGTAAATATCAGGGGAAAAAACCCCTTGTGCTTCTGGCAGGAGCAGTGCAAAAAGAACCAACTTGAATTATACCAGAGCACTTTGTTCTTCTTAACAAAGCCTGCTCTCGGTGGAAGCTACTTAAACATAGTCTAAGCTGCTGAGGTATTATCAGAGCCTAACCGACCTGGGGGTAGAGAAATACCCAACTTCAGCCCACTCTAGCCATCCTGTCCCACCTAAATGTAGAGAAAAATAGAAACATTTGTGAAGTTCACATTTCAGAGGTGCAGTCTCAGTAAAGGCTGAGACCTAGTCACAGAACTATAGAGCATGTCCCCTCCCCACACACCTCGCCACTATATTACTAAAGGCCTGTTAACAGCAGTTACTTGTACCCAGCACATCGTGTCCAGCTCTGAAGAGAAAAATGACAAGTCATACTAAAAGCCAAAAACTACAATTTGAAGAGACTGAGCAAGCATCAGAACCAGACATGGCAGGAATGTTGGTATTATCACACCAGGAATTTAAAACAACTGTGACTACTATGCTAAGGGTCCTAATGAATAAAGTAGACAATATACAAGGACAGATGGGCAGTGTAAACAAGAGATGAAATCTTAAGAAGGAGCCAAAAAGAAATGTTAGAGATCAAAATCACTGTAACAGAAATGAAGAATGCCTTTGACAGGCGTATTAGAAGACTGGTCCTTGCAGAGGAAAGAGTCTCTGAGCTTGAGGATATCTCAATGGAACCTCCAAAACCGAAAATAAAAGAGAACAAAAACAAAAAACAGAATATCCAAGGACTGTGGGGCAGCTACAGATGGTGTAACATATGCGTAATGGGAAACTGGAGAAGAAAGAGAGAAAGGAAGAGAAGAAATTCCATCGTCATTGTCACTGAAATAATAATGACTGAGAATTTCCTCAAATTAATGTCAGACACCAAAACCAAAGATCCTGGAGGCTCAGAGAACACCAAACAGAATAAATGCCAAAAGACCTACACCTAAGCATATTATATTCAAACTATAGAAAATCAAAGATTACTCTGAAAGAATCCAGAGGAAAAAAAACACCTCACTTATAGAGGAACAAAGAACAGAATTACACCCAGCTACTTCTCAGAAACCATGCAAGCCAGAAGAGAGTGGAGTGAAATATTTAAAGTGTTGAGAGACAAAAGCCACCAACCTAGAATTCTGTACCCTGTGAAATTATCTTTCAAAAATGAAGAAGAAATAAAGACTTTCTCAGACAAACAAAAATGGAGGGAATTTATTGCCAGTGGACCTGCCTTGAAAAACATGTTGAAAGAAGTTCTTTAGAGAAAAGGAAAATAACATAGGTCAGAAACTCAGATCTACATAAAGAAAGGAAGATCTTGAAAGAAGGAATAAATGAAAGTAAAATAAAAATTTATTTTTCTTATTCTTAATCGATCTAATAGGTAACAGTTTGTTCAAAATAACAATATATTTGATTGTATATGCTTATGTGCATATCTTACACGTGTGTGTATACACATGCACACACCTACATGGTTATGCTTATGTATGCTTATATACAAGTTAATGAATGACAGTAATGATAGAAGGGAGGAAAAGGAAGAATTAGGATTATTTTGTTATTATAAAGTACTCACACTACCTGTGAAGTGGTATAGTGTTATTTGAGAGTGGATTTAGATTAGTTGAAGTGTGCATTGGAAACTCTAGGACAACCAAGAAAATAACTGAGAAAAAGAAGTGTAACCAATAAGCTAAGAAAGGAGAAAAAAATGGAATCATATAAATTGCTTAATTAAAACCACAAAAGACAGAAAAAGAGTGGAACACAAAAGTAGGAACAAAGAACAGGGCAACAAATATGGTCAATATGAATCCAGATATATCAGTAATTACTTTGAATATCAGTAATTACTTTGAATATCAGTGGGCTCAATTTACCAATTTAATGTCAGAGATTGTCAGAATGGATCAAAAAACCAGACCAACTATATGTTGTCTACAAGAAACCCACTGTAAATATAATTGAAATATAGATTGAAAGTAAATGGAGAAAAATATAGCATGCTAACACTAATCAAAAGAAAGTAGGAGGAACTGTAGTAACTTCAGATTAGCAAACTTCAAAGCAAGGAAAATTATCAGGGATAAAGAAGGGCATTACATAATGATAAAGGGGTCTATTCTCCAAGAAGACAAGGCAGTCCTTAATGTTTATGCACTAAACAACAGTGTATCAAACTACATGAGACAAAAACTGGTAGAACTACACAGAGAAATAGATTAATCTACTCTCATAGTTGAAGCTTTCAACACCACTTTATCAGAAATGGACAGATCCAGCAGGCAGAAAATCAATAAGTGCAGAGTCGACCTCAACAACACCCTCAGTCAACTGGATTTAACTGAGATCTATAGACTACTACATCCAACAAAAGCAGAATACACATGCTTCTCAAGCTCATATGGAACATTCACCAAGATGGTCCACGTTCTGGGGCATACAACAAACCTTTAAAAATATGAAAGAATAGAAATCATACAATATGTACTCTCAGACCACAATGGAATTAAACTAGAAATCATAACAGAAAAATAACTTGAAAATCTTAAAATGCATGGAGATTGAATAAGCATTTCTAAATAACACGAGTCACAGAAGAAACCTCAAGATAAATTTTAAAATATTTTAACTATTTGAAAATGAAAACCAACTTATTAAAATTTGTGGAATGCAACAAAAGCAGTGCTTACAAGGACATTTATCTCATTGAATGAATATGTTAGAAAAGAAGAAAGATCTAAAATTAATAATCTCAGTTTCCACCTTATGAAACCAGAAAAAGAAGAGCAAGTTAAATCCAAAATAACAGAAGAAAAAAAAAAGAAACTAGGGCAGAAATCAATGAAATTTAAAACAAATAATCAATTGAGAAATCAATGAAACCAAACGCTCGTTCTTTGAAAATGTAAATCAGTAAGCTTCTAGCCAAGCTAACTAAGAAAAAAAGAGAGAGAACACAAATTACTAATATCAGAAATGAAAAGGGGGGCATTATTAAAGAACACAAGGACATTAAAAGGATAATAAATACTATGAACAAATGCCTACAAATTTTATGGTATTTGTTCATTGTATTCCTTTATTATCTTTTTAATACACAATCTGCACCCACAAATTTGAAAACGTAGATGAAATATACCAATCTATTGAAATACAATTTTCCAAAACTAACACAAGAAGAAATAGACAATCTGAATAGGTGTGTATATATTAAAGAAAGTGAATCAACAATTAATAACCTTCAAAAACAGAAAGCACTAGGGCCAGATGGATTCACTGGTGAATTCTACCAAACATTTGTTTAATTTAATTTTTATTTTATATTGGATTATAGTTGATTTACAATGCTGTGTTAGTTTCAGGTGCACAGCTAAGTGATTCAGTTACATATATACATATATCCATTCTTTTTCAGATTCTCTTCCCATATAGTTTATTACAGAATATTGAGTAGAGTTCCCTGTGCTTTACAGTCAGTCCTTGTTGATTGTCTATTTTATATATAGTAGTGTGTATATGTTAATCCCAAACTCCAAATTTATCTCTCCCCCCAATGTTTCTCCTTTGGTAACCATAAGTTTGTTTCCAAAGTCTGTTTCTGTTTTGTAAATAAGTGCAGTTGCATCATTTTTTTTTAGATTCCACATATAAGTGATATATTTGTCTTTCTCTGACTTACTTCACTTAGTATGATAATCTAGGTTGCTGCATGTTGCTGCAAATGGCATTATTTCATTCTTTATATGGCTGAGTAATATTCCATTGTATAATATTCCATTGTATATATGTACCACATCTTCTTTATCCATTCCTCTGCTGATGGGCATTTATGTTGCTTCCATGTCTTAGCTGTTGTAAATAGTGCTGCCATGAACATTGGGGTGCATGTATCTTTTTGAATTATGGTTTTCTCAGGGTATATGCCCAGCAGTGGGATTGCTGGGCCATATGGTAGTTCTATTTTTAGTTTTTTAAGGAATCTCCATATTGTTTTCCATAGTGGCTGCACTAATTTACATTTCCACCAACAGTGTATGATGGTTCCCTTTTCTCCACATCCTCTCCAGCATTTATTGTTTATAGATTTTTTGGTAATGGCCACTCCGACAGTATGAGGTGATACCTCATTGTAGTTTTGATTTGTATTTCTCTAATAATTAGTGATGTTGAGCATCTTTTCATCTGCTTTTTGGCCATCTGTATGTCTTCTTTTTAGAGATGTCTATTTAGATCTTCTGCCCATTTTTGGATTAGGTTGTTTGCTTTTTTGATATAGAGCTGCATGCGCTGTTTGTACAGTTTAGAGATTAATACCTTGTCAGTTGCTCCATTTGCAAATATTTTTTCCCATTCTGTGGATTGTCTGTGGATTGTCTTTTCATTTTGTTTATGGTTTCCCTTGTGCAAAAGCTTTTAAGTTTAATTAGGCCCCATTTGTTTATTTTTGTTTTTATTTTCATTACTCTAGGAGATGGATCCAAAAAGATATTGCTGCAATTTATGTCAAAGAGTGTTCCGCCTATGTTTTCCTCTAAGAGTATTATAATGGCCTTACATTTAGGTCTTTAATCCATTTTCATTTTATTTTTGTGTATGGTGTTAGAGAACGTTCCAATTTCATTCTTTTACATGTAGCTGTCCAGTTTTCCCAACACCACTTATTGAAGAGAATGTCTTTTCTCCATTTTATGTTCTTGCCTCCTTTGTCATAGATTAATTGACCATGGTTCATGGGTTCATTCCTGGGCTTTCTATCCTGTTCCATTGATCTATATTATTGTTTTTGTGCCAGTACCATACTTTTTTCATTACTGTAGGTTTGTAGTGTAGTCTGAAGTCAGGGAATCTGATTCCTCCAGCTGTGTTTTGCTTTATCGGGATTGCTTTGGCTATTCGGGGTCTTTTGTGTTTCTGTACAGATTTTAAGAATTTTTATTCTAGTTCTGTAAAAATACCATTGGTAATTTGATAGGGATTGCCTTGAGTCTGTAGATTGCCTTGGGTAATGTAGTCATTTTGACAATATTCACTCTTCCAATCCAAGAACATGGTATAGCTTTCCATCTGTTTGTGTCATCGATTTCTTTCATCAATGTCTTATAGTTTTCAGAGTACAGGTCTTTTGCCTCCTTAGGTAGGTTTATTCCTAGGTGTTTTGTTCTTTTTGATATGATTATAAAGGGGATTGTTTCCATAGTTTATCTTTCTGATCTTTCATTGTTTGTGTATAGGAATGCAAGAGATTTCTGTGCATTAATTTTGTGTCCTGCAACTTTACCAGATTCATTGATGAGCTCTAGTAGTTTTCTGATAGCATCTTTAGGATTTTCTATGTATAGTATCATGTCACCTGCAAACAGTGGCAGTTTTACCTCTTCTTTTCCAATTTGTATTCCTTTTATTTCTTCTTCTTCTCTGGTTGCTGGGCTAGGACTTTCAAAACTATGTTAAATAAAAGTGGTGAGAGTGGACATCCTGATCTTAGAGGAAATGCTTTCAGCTTTTCAACGTTGAGAATGATGTTAGCTGTGGGTTTGTCATATATGGCCTTTATTATGTTGAGTTAGATTCCCTCTGTGTCCTCTTTCTGGAGAGTTTTTATCATAAGTTGGTGTCAAATTTTGTCAAAAGCTTTTTCTACCAAAAATTTAAGGAAGAAATTATACTACTTCTCTACAATATCTTTCAGAGGGTAGAAGCAGAGGAAAGAATTCCCAACTCTTTCTATGAGGCCAACATTAGCCTAATACCAAACCCAGACCATAACCTTATAAGAAAAAAAAAATTACAGACCAATTTCTCTCATGAACCTAGATGCAAAAACCCTCAACAAAATTGAATCCAGCAATGTATAAAAAGAATTATACCACAAAAGCAAGTGAGATTCATCCCAGGTATGTAAGACTAGTTTAACATTTGAAAATCAATTAATGTAATCCATCACATCAACAGACTAAAAAGGAAAAATCACAAGGTCATATTAATAGATGCAGAAAAAGCATTTGGCAATATCAAAAATCTTTCATGATAAAAACTCTCAGTAAACTAGGAATAGAGAAGAACTTCCTCAACTTGATAAAGAATATCTACAAAAACCTACAGATAACATCAGATTTAATGGTGATAAACTCAAAGCTTTTCTGCTAAGATTGGGAACAAAACAAGGACATCGGACTTCCGGGTAAGATGGCGGAAGAGTAAGACGCGGAGACCACCTTCCTCCCCACGGATACACCAGAAATACAGCTACACGTGGAACAACTCCTACAGAACACCTACTGAACGCTGGCAGAAGACCCCAGACCTCCCAAAAGGCAAGAAACTCCCCACATACCTGGATAGGGCAAAGCGGAGAGATCCCCACACAAAGGATCGGTGCCGAGCGGCACTCACCACCCCAAGAGGCTTGTCTGCTCGCCCGCCGGGGCGCGCAGCGCTGGAAGCTGAGGCTCGGGCTTCGGTCAGAGCGCAGGGAGAGGACTGGGGCTGGCGGCGAGAACTCAGCCTGAAGGGGGCTAATGAGCCACAGCTAGCCGGCAGGGAGTCCGGGAAAACTCTGGAGCTGCCGAAGAGGCAAGAGACTTTTTCTTCCCTCTTGGTTTCCTGGTGCGTGAGGAGAGGGGATTAAGAGCGCTGCTTAAAGGGGCTCCACAGACGGGCGTGAGTCGCGACTGAAAGCGCGGAGCCCAGTGACGGGCGTGGGACGCTGGGGCTGCTGCTGCCGCCGCCAAGAAGCCTGTGTGCAAGCGCAGGTCACTGCCCACACCGCCCTTCCGGAAGCCTGTGCAGCCCACCACTGCCGGGGTCCCGGGATCCAGGGGCGGCTTTCCTGGGAGAACACACGGCGCGCCTCGGGCTGGTGCAACGTCACGCCGACCTCTGCCGCTGCAGGCTCGGCCCGCACTCCGTGCCCCTCCCTCCCGCCCGGCCTGAGTGAGCCAGAGTCCCCGAAGAGGCTGCTCCTTTAACCCTGTCCTGTCTGAGCGAAGAACAGACGCCCTCCGGCGACCTACACGCAGAGGCGGGGCCAAATCCAAAGCTGAGACCCAGGAGCTGTGAGAACAAAGAAGAGAAAGGGAAACCTCTCCCAGCAGCCTCAGAAGCAGCGGATTAAAGCTCCACAATCAACTTGATGTACCCTGCATCTGTGGAATACAGGAATAGACAACACCTCATCCCAAATTGAGGAGCCCGGAGTCAGTGCTGTGCCTCTGAGGTGGGAGAGCCAACTTCAGGACACTGGTCCACAAGAGACCTCCCAGCTCCACATAATATCAAACGGCAAAAATCTTCCAGAGATCTCCATCTCAACACCAGCACCCAGCTTCACTCAACGACCAGCAAGCTACAGTGCTGGACACCCTAAGCCAAACAACTAGCAAGACAGGAACACAACGCCACCCATTAGCAGAGAGGTGGCCTAAAATCATAAAAAGTCCGCAGACACCCCAAAACACACCACCAGACGTGGACCTGCCCACCAGAAAGACAAGATCCAGCCTCATCCACCAGAACACAGGCACTAGTCCCCTCCACCAGGAAGCCTACACAACCCACTAAACCAACCTTAGCCACTGGGGACAGACACCAAAAACAACGGGAACTACGAACCTGCAGCCTGCAAAAAGGAGACCCCAAACACAGTAACATAAGCAAAATGAGAAGACAGAAAAACACACAGCAGGAGAAGGAGCAAGATAAAAACCCACCAGATCTAACAAATGAAGAGGTAATAGGCAGTCTACCTGAAAAAGAATTCAGAATAATGATGGTAAAGATGATCCAAGATTCTATTTCCCAGATCCAAAATCTTGGAAATAGAATAGACAAAATGCAAGAAACAGTTAACAAGGACCTAGAAGAACTAAAGATGAATCAAGCATCGATTAAAAACACAATAAATGAAATAAAAAATACTCTAGATGGGATCAATAGCAGAATAACTGAGGCAGAAGAACGGATAAGTGAGGTGGAAGATAAAATAGTGGAAATAACTGCTGCAGAGCAAAATAAAGAAAAAAGAATGAAAAGAACAGAGGACAGTCTCAGAGACCTCTGGGACAACATTAAACGCACCAACATTCGAATTATAGGGATTCCAGAAGAAGAAGAGAAAAAGAAAGGGACTGAGAAAATATTTGAAGAGATTATAGTTGAAAACTTCCCTAATATGGGAAAGGAAATAGTTAATCAAGTCCAGGAGGCACAGAGAGTCCCATACAGAATAAATCCAAGGAGAAATACGCCAAGACACATATTAATCAAACTGTCAAAAATTAAACACAAAGAAATCATATTAAAAGCAGCAAGGCAAAAACAACAAATAACACACAAGGGAATCCCCATCAGGATAACAGCTGATCTCTCAGCAGAAACTCTACAAGCCAGAAGGGAGTGGCAGGACATACTTAAAGTGATGAAGGAGAAAAACCTGCAACCAAGATTACTCTACCCAGCAAGGATCTCATTCAGATTTGATGGAGAAATTAAAATGTTTACAGACAAGCAAAAGCTGAGAGAGTTCAGCACCACCAAACCAGCTTTACAACAAATGCTAAAGGAACTTCTCTAGGCAAGAAACACAACAGAAGTAAAAGACCTACAATAACGAACCCAAAACAATTAAGAAAATGGGAATAGGAACATACATATCAATAATTACCTTAAATGTAAATGGACTAAATGCTCCCACCAAAAGATACAGATTGGCTGAATGGATACAGAAACAAGACCCATATATATGCTGTCTACAAGAGACCCACTTCAGACCTAGAGACACATACAGACTGAAAGTAAGGGGATGGAAAAAGATATTCCATGCAACTGGAAACCAAAAGAAAGCTGGAGTAGCAATTCTCATATCAGACAAAATAGACTTTAAAATAAAGACTACTAGAAGAGACAAAGAAGGACACTACATAATGATCAAGGGATCGATCCAAGAAGAAGATATAACAATTGTAAATATTTATGCACCCAACATAGGAGCACCTCAATACATAAGGCAAATACTAACAGCCATAAAAGGAGAAATCGACAGTAACACACTCATAGTAGGGGACTTTAACAACCCACTTTCACCAATGGACAGATCATCCAAAATGAAAATAAATAAGGAAACACAAGCTTTAAATGATACATTAAACAAGATGGACTTAATTGATATTTATAGGACATTCCATCCAAAAACAACAGAATACACATTTTTCTCAAGTGCTCATGGAACATTCTCCAGGATAGATCATATCTTGGGTCACAAATCAAGCCTTGGTAAATTTAAGAAAATTGAAATTGTATCAAGCATCTTTTCCAACCACAATGCTATGAGACTAGATATCAATTACAGAAAAAGAGCTGTAAAAAATACAAACACATGGAGGCTAAACAATACACTACTTAATAACGAAGTGATCACTTAAGAAATCAAAGAGGAAATTAAAAAATACCTAGAAACAAATGACAATGGAGACACGACGACCCAAAACCTATGGGATGCAGCAAAAGCAGTTCTAAGAGGGAAGTTTATGGCAATACAATCCCACCTTAAGAAACAGAAAACATCTCGAATAAACAACCTAACCTTGCACCTAAAGCAATTAGAGAAAGAAGAACAAAAACATCCCAAAGTTAGCAGAAGGAAAGAAATCATAAAAATCAGATCAGAAATAAATGAAAAAGAAATGAAGGAAATGATAGCAAAGATCAATAAAACTAAAAGCCGGTTCTTTGAGAAGATAAACAAAATTGATAAACCATTAGCCAGACTCATCAAGAAAAAAAGGGAGAAGACTCAAATCAATAGAATTAGAAATGAAAAAGGAGAAGTAACAACTGACACTGCAGAAATACAAAAGATCATGAGAGATTACTATAAGCAACTCTATGCCAATAAAATGGACAACCTGGAAGAAATGGACAAATTCTTAGAAATGCACAACCTGCCAAGACTGAATCAGGAAGAAATAGAAAATATGAACAGACCAATCACAAACACTGAAATTGAAACTGTGATAAAAAATCTTCCAACAAACAAAAGCCCAGGACCAGATGGCTTCACAGGTGAATTCTATCAAGCATTTAGAGAAGAGCTAACACCTATCCTTCTGAAACTCTTCCAAAATATAGCAGAGGGAGGAACACTCCCAAACTCATTCTACGAGGCCACCATCACCTTGATACCAAAACCAGACAAGGATGTCACAAAGAAAGAAAACTACAGGCCAATATCACTGATGAACATAGATGCAAAAATCCTCAATAAAATACTAGCAAACAGAATCCAACAGCACATTAAAAGGATCATACACCATGATCAAGTGGGGTTTATTCCAGGAATGCAAGGATTCTTCAATATACGCAAATCAATCAACGTGATACACCATATTAACAAACTGAAGGAGAAAAACCATATGATCATCTCAATAGATGCAGAGAAAGCTTTCGACAAAATTCAACACCCATTTATGATAAAAACCCTGCAGAAAGTAGGCATAGAGGGAACTTTCCTCAACATAATAAAGGCCATATATGACAAACCCACAGCCAGCATCGTCCTCAATGGTGAAAAACTGAAACCATTTCCACTAAGATCAGGAACAAGACAAGGTTGCCCACTCTCACCACTCTTATTCAACCTAGTTTTGGAAGTTTTAGCCACAGCAATCAGAGAAGAAAAGGAAATAAAAGGAATCCAAATTGGAAAAGAAGAAGTAAAGCTGTCCCTGTTTGCAGATGACATGATACTATACATAGAGAATCCTAAAGATGCTACCAGAAAACTACTAGAGTTAATCAATGAATTTGGTAAAGTTGCAGGATACAAAATTAATGCACAGAAATCTCTGGCATTCCTATATACTAATGATGAAAAATCTGAAAGTGAAATCAAGGAAACACTCCCATTTACCATTGCAACAAAAAGAATAAAATATCTAGGAATAAACCTACCTAAGGAGACAAAAGACCTGTATGCAGAAAATTATAAGACACTGATGAAAGAAATTAAAGATGATACAAATAGATGGAGAGATGTACCATGTTCTTGGATTGGAAGAATCAACATTGTGAAAATGACTCTACTACCCAAAGCAATCTACAGATTCAATGCAATCCCTATCAAACTACCACTGGCATTTTTCACAGAACTAGAACAAAAAATTTCACAATTTGTATGGAAACACAAAAGACCCCGAATAGCCAAAGCAATCTTGAGAACGAAAAATGGAGCTGGAGGAATCAGGCTCCCTGACTTCAGACTATACTACAAAGCTACAGTAATCAAGACAGTATGGTACTGGCACAAAAACAGAAAGATAGATCAATGGAACAGGATAGAAAGCCCAGAGTTAAACCCACGGACATATGGTCACCTTATCTTTGATAAAGGAGGCAGGAATGTACAGTGGAGAAAGGACAGTCTCTTCAATAAGTGGTGCTGGGAAAACTGGATAGGGACATGTAAAAGTATGAGATTAGATCACTCCCTAACACCATACACAAAAATAAGCTCAAAATGGATTAAAGACTTAAATGTAAGGCCAGACACTATCAAACTCTTAGAGGAAAACATAGGCAGAACACTCTATGACATAAATCACAGCAAGATCCTTTTGGACCCACCTCCTAGAGAAATGGAAATAAAGACAAAAATAAACACATGGGACCTAATGAAACTTCAAAGCTTTTGCACAGCAAAGGAAACCATAAACAAGACCAAAAGACAACCCTCAGAATGGGAGAAAATATTTGCCAATGAAGCAACTGACAAAGGATTAATCTCCAAAATTTATAAGCAGCTCATGCAGCTCAATAACAAAAAAACAAACAACCCAATCCAAAAATGGGCAGAAGACCTAAATAGACATTTCTCCACAGAAGATATACAGACAGCCAACAAACACATGAAAGGATGCTCAACATCTTTACTCATTAGAGAAATGCAAATCAAAACTACAATGAGATATCATCTCACACCAGTCAGAATGGCCATCATCAAAAAATCTAGAAACAATAAATGCTGGAGAGGGTGCGAAAAAAAGGGAACACTCTTTCACTGCTGGTGGGAATGTGAATTGGTACAGCCGCTATGGAGAACGGTATGGAGGTTCCTTAAAAAACTACAAATAGAACTACCATATGACCCAGCAATCCCACTACTGGGCATATACCCTGAGAAAACCATAATTCAAAAAGAGACATGTACCAAAATGTTCATAGCAGCCCTATTTACAATAGCCCGGAGATGGAAACAACCTAAGTGTCCATCATCGGATGAATGGATAAAGAAGATGTGGCACATATATACAATGGAATATTACTCAGCCATAAAAAGAAATGAAATTGAGCTATTTGTAATGAGGTGGATAGACCTAGAGTCTGTCATACAGAGTGAAGTAAGTCAGAAAGAGAAAGACAAATACTGTATGCTAACACATATATATGGAATTTAAGAAAAAAAAATGTCATGAAGAACATAGGGGTAAGACAGGAATAAAGACACAGACCTACTAGAGAATGGACTTGAGGATATGGCGAGGGGGAAGGGTAAGCTGTGACAAAGTGAAAGAGCGGCATGGACATATATACACTACCAAACGTAAGGTAGATAGCTAGTGGGAAGCAGCCGCATAGCACAGGGAGATCAGCTCGGTGCTTTGTGACCGCCTGGAGGGGTGGGATAGGGAGGGTGGGAGGGAGACACAAAAGGGAGGGGATATGGAAACATATGTATATGTATAACTGATTAAATTTGTTATAAAGCAAAAAAAAATAAAAAATAAAATAAAATAAAATAAAATAAAAAAACAAGGACATCCCCTCTTATCACTCCTTTCAGTATCATACTGGATGTTCTAGCTTATGTAACAAGACAAAGAAAGAAAATAAAAAGTATACAGATTGGGAATGAAGAAATTGTCTTTGTTCACAAATGACGTGACTCTCTATGTAGAAAAAAATCAACAACAACAAAAATACTGGAACCAATAGCAATTATAGCAAGGTGGTAGGATACAAGGTTAATATGCAAAAAGTCAATTGCTTTCCTATATACCAGCAATGAACAAGTGGAAGTTGAAGTTAGAAACACAGTATCATTTACATTAGCACCCAAAAAATTTAGATGTAAATCTACAGTATTGTACAAAATCTATATGAGGAAAACTGCAAAATTCTTATGAATGAAATCAAAGAAGAACTAAATAAATGGAGAGCTATTCCACATTCATAGGTTAGAAGAGTCAGTATTGTCAAGATGTTAGTGCTTTCCAACATGATCTATAGCTTAATACAATTCCAATCAAATTCACTGCAAATTATTTTGTGGATACTGACAAGCTGATTCTAAACTTTATACAGAGGTAAAAGACCCAGAATAGCCAACACAATATTGAAGAAGTAGAACAAAGAGGACTAATGATACCTGATTTCAAGACATTTTAAAGACAGTATAATTTTGGTGAAAAAATAGACATATAAATCAATGGAATACAATGGGGAGCCCAGAAAGAGAACTACATACAGGCAACTGATCTTTGACAAAGGAGCAATGGTAATATAATGGAGCAAAAATAGTCTCTCCAACAAATGGTGCTGGAACAACTGGACATCAACCTGCAAAAAAACAAAATGTATCTAGACACAGACCTTACATCTGTCACAAAAATTAACTCAAAATGGATGATAGACCTAAATGTTAAATAAAAACTATACTCCTAGAAGGTAGCATAGGAGACAATGTCAACAACCTTGGGTAATGTGATGACTTTTCGATGTAAAACCAAAGGAATGATCCATGAAAGATATAATTAATAAGCTGACTTCATTAAAATTAAAATCTTCTGCTCTGTGAAAGACAATGTCGACACTGAAAAGAAAAGCTACAGACTGGAAGAAAATATTTGCAAAAGACACATCTGATAAAATACTGTTATCCAAAATACACAAAGAACTCTTAAAACTCAACTATGAAACCAAACAACCCAATTTAAAAATGGGTCAAGATCTTAACAGACACCTCACTAAAGAAGTTTTACAGATTGAAAATAATCATGTGAAAAGATGCTTCACATCATATGTCACTAGGGAAATACAAATTAAAACAATGAGATACCACTACACACCTACTGGAATGGATAAAATCCAGAACACTGACACCACCAAATGCTGGTGAGGATGTAGAGCAGCAGGAACTCTCATTCATTGCTGTTGGGATTGCAAAATGGTACCTTTACTTTGAAAGACAGTTTGACAGTTTCTTTCAAAACTAAACACACTCTTACCATAGGATCCAGTGATCACACTTCCTGGTATTGAACTTAACCAGTTGAAAACTTATATACATGCAAAAATCTGTACACAAATGTTTATAGCATTTTTATTCATAATTGACCAATCTAGTGGGGAAAACAGACATACACAACTAACTACAAATTAAGTAGAAGGAGATACACAATAGGCTATGACAGTGTGTAACAAGGGGCTCAGTAGTTAAGAGATGTAGTTTAGAGCCAGACCCCTAGGATTTGTATCAAAGATCTGCTGCTTTATTAGCTAGGAAATCTTTAACCCAGTGGTTCTCAACAAGGAGTGATTTTGCCCCCGTGGGGACATTGTAATGTCTGGAGACACATTTGGTTGTTACAACTGGAGAGGCTGCTACTGGCATCTAGAGGGTAGAGGCCAGCAGTGCTACTAAACATCCTGCAGTGCACAGGATGGTCCCCCAAATAATTATCTGGCCCAAAATATCAATAGTGCTGGTTGAAAAGCCCTAGCACATGATGTGAATCTCAAATCCGTTTTTCTAGAGGAGGACTCTGAGAACAAGAGCCATGTCTAACTGTCCACTATACCTCTCCACTATGTGTCATCTTCCCCTGAAAACGTTGCCCCTTCATGGTTTCATTTTTTTTAAGTAAATGACACAACCATCTACCCATTTGCTCACACCAGAAATCTGAGTGCCATTCTTTCCCTCGCCATTGAAATTTAATATTTAATAAAATTCTGACAGTTTATCTCAAGTATCTCCTGAATCCATCTACCATGCTCCTTGGTGGGACTTCTCCTTACTCTTCCAGCCTTCTTGCAATTCATGCTCCCACTCCCTCCTGTAACAAGCATGCTGGGAACATTTCACGTATATATATATTTTTAATTGACGTATAGTTGACTTACAATGTTGTGTTCATTTCAGGTGTACAGCAAAGTGAATATATATACACACACATGTCACCAGGGAAATGCAAATTAAAACAACAATGTGTGTGCATATATACGTGTGTCTCTGTGTGTGTGTATATATATATTCTTTTTCAGATTATTTTCCATTATAGGTTATTACAAGATATTGAATGTAGTTTCCTGTGCTATATCATAGGGCCTTATTGTTTATCTATTTTATGTATAGTAGTGTGTATCTGTTAATCACAAACTCCTAATTTATCCCTCCCATTTTCCCCTTTGGTAACCATAAGTTTGTTTTCTGTGTCTGTGAGTCTATTTGTAACTAAGTTCATTTGTATCATTTTTTTAGATTCCACATACAAGTGATATCATATGATATTTGTCTTTCTCTGTGTGACTTACTTCACTTAGTATGATAATCTCTAGGTCCATCCATGTTGCTATAAATGGCATTATTTCTTTCTTTTTATGGCTGAGTAACATTCCATTTTATATATGTGTATATATATATACACACACACACATATGCATATACATACCACATCTTTATCTATTCATCTGTCAATGGACATCTAGGTTGTTTCCATGTCTTGACTATTGTAAATAGAAGTTGAAAGATACAAATTAATATATAGAAATCTGTTGCATTTTCTATTCACTAACAATAAAAATATCAGAGAAATTAAGGAATCAATCCCATTTACCATTGCATCAAAAGGAATAAAATACCTAGGTATAAACCTACCTAAGGAGGCAAAAGACCTGTACTTTGAAAACTATGAGATGCTGATGAAGAGAATTGAACACTACATAACAGATGGAAAGATATACTGTGTTCTTGGATTGGAAGAATCAGTATTGTTCAGATGACTCTACTACCCAAGGCAATCTACAGATTCATTGCAATCCCTATCAAATTACCAATGGCATTTCATATTTTAGTCGCAATAAATCCCATACAATTGGAATGTGTCATGCTTCACTGGCCACAGAGCACTCCTGTACTCTCCTCTCTGCCTGTAGCAGTCTGGCATTGTCTATGACCCACACACTTCACCTGATTAGCTCATTCCCATCTCAGTGTGGATGCCATTTTCTCCAGGAGGTTTTCTGTGATACTCCAGGCCTGGACATCCATCTCCTGCTCTCCCTGGCACTTCCCTAACATGCACAACACTTTATTTTAGTGTTACATGAAATTGAAACTTGGAACAGATTTGGGTTAGGAAGACAATTTCAATACAGGAGTGAGTGAAGCTGGAGAGGATACTGAGAGAGCTAAAGAAAATTAATGGATGGAAAGGACAAGTCATCTGTGAATGCAGCAAATCTAAGGAATAACCAGTACATAGAACACTGGGGTGTTTCTGGAGCACTTATAACTGTGGTCAAAATCTAAACTGTCTGACAACACACAGTTGGTCTAATGTAGCTAAGAGAACAAAGCAGTGGTTCTCAGCAGGGGGATGGAGGGTGAGTTGCCTGAAGGGGACGATGGGCAATGTTTTGAGAAATGCAACTTTCTAGAAACATACAGCCCACCAAAGTTGAATCAAGAAGAAACAGATAGTCACTGTTTGCAGATGACATGATACTATAGATAGAGAATCCTAAAGATGCTACCAGAAAACTACTAGAGCTAATCAATGAGCTTGGTAAAGTAGCAGGATACAAAATTAATGCACAGGAATCTCTTGCATCCCTATACACTAATGATGAAAAATCTGAAAGAGAAATTAAGGAAACTCTCTCATTTACCATTGCAGCAAAAAGAATCAAATATCTAGGAATAACCCAACCTAAGGAGAGAAAAGACCTGTATGCAGAAAACTATAAGACACTGATGAAAGAAATTAAAGATGATACAAACAGAGGGAGAGATATACCATGTTCTTGGATCGGAAGAATCAACATTGTGAAAATGACTCTACTACCCAAAGCAATCTACAGATTCAGTGCAATCCCTGTCAAACTACCAATGGCATTTTTCACAGAACTAGAACAAAAAATTTTACAATTTGTATGGAAACACAAAAGACCCCGAATAGCCAAAGCAATCTTGAGAAAGAAAAATGGAGCTAGAGGAATCAGGCTCCCAGATTTCAGACTATACTACAAAGTACAGTAATCAAGACAGTATGGTACTGGCACAAAAACAGAAACATAGATCAATGGAACAGGATAGAAAGCCCAGAGGTAAACCCACGCACATATGGTCTCCTTATCTTTGATAAAGGAGGCAAGAACATACAATGGAGAAAGACACCCTCTTCAATAAGTGGTGCTTGGAAAATTGGACAGCTACATGTAAAAGAATGAAATTAGAACACTCCCTAACACCATACACAAAAATAAACTCAAAATGGATTAAAGACCTAAATGTAAGGCCAGAAACTATCAAACTCTTAGAGAAAAACATAGGCAGAACACTCTATGACATAAATCACAGCAAGATCCTTTTTGACCCACGTCCTAGAGAAATAGAAATAAAAACAAAAATAAACAAATAAAAGCTTTTGCACAGCAAAGGAAACCATAAACAAGGCCAAAAGACAACCCTCAGAATGGGAGAAAATATTTGCAAATGAAGCAACTGACAAAGGATTAATCTGAAAAATATACAAGCAGCTCATGCAGCTCAATATCAAAAAAGCAAACAACGTAATCCAAAAATGGGCAGAAGACCTCAATAGAGATTTCTCCAAAGAAGATATATAGATTGCCAACAAACATGAAAGGATGCTCAGCATCACTAATCATTAGAGAAATGCAAATCAAAACTACAATGAGGTATCACTTCACACCAGTCAGAATGGCCATCATCAAAAAATCTAGAAACAATAAATGCTGGAGAGGGTGTGCAGAAGAGGGAGCCCTCCTACACTGTTGGTGGGAATGTAAATTGATACAGTCACTGTGGAGAACAGTATGGAGGTTCCTTAAAAAACTAAAAATAGAACTACCATATAACCTAGCAATCCAACTACTGGGCATATACCCTGAGAAAACCATAACTCAAAAAGGGTCATGTACCACAATTTTCATTGCAACACTGTTTACAATAGCCAGGACATGGAAGCAACCTAAGTGTGCACTGACAGATGAATGGATAAAGAGGATGTGGCACATATATATAATGGAATATTACTCAGCCATAAAAAGAAACAAAATTGAGTTATTTGTAGTGAGGTGGATGGACCTAGAGTCTGTCATACAGAGTGAAGTAAGTCAGAAAGAGAAAAACAAATACCGTATGCTATCACATATATATGGAATAAAAAAAATGGTTCTGAAGAACCTAGGGGCAGGACAGGAGTAAAGATGCAGATGCAGAGAATGGACTTGAGGACACGGGGAGGGGGAAGGGTGAGCTGGGACGAAGTGAGAGTTGCACTGACATATTTACACTACCAAATGTAAAATAGATAGGTAGTGGGAAGCAGCCGCATAGCACAGGGAGATCAGCTTGGTGCTTTGTGACCACCTAGAGGGGTGGGATAGGGAGGGTGGGAGGGGACGCGAGAGGGAGGGTGTATGGGGATATATGTATACATATAGCTGATTCACTTTGTTATACAGCAGAAACTAACACAACAATGTAAAGCAATTATACTCAAAGATGTTTAAAAAAATAGTAAAAAGAAAAAATTTAAAAAGGATACTGACTCATAAAAAAAATAATACTGATGGAATAAAAATCTCTTTGAGTAAAAAACATATTACACAATAAATGCTACTGATATTAACTACTTTGAAAAACCCTAATATATATTCCCTCCTTTAGCCACACACCAGGCCCTAGTAGATTTCAGTTAAATATAAATGTGAAATCATAAAAAGTCAAAAGGCAATATGGTTGAATATTATCTTGAGTTGGGGAAAGAGAGAGCGAGTGATTCCAAGCATAAAATAACAGAATGATAACAACGGAAAAGAAATCCAGATATTTGCCAATATAACAAACTCTCTGTAAGTTAAAATAAAAATACACCATACACAAAATGAAAAGACAAGTAAATACTGGGGAATTTTGTCATATGTATTGAAAAGTCTGGATAGTAGTAAGTATGCTTTTACGATAATAAGAAAAGCAGTACAATCCTATTTCAAAAATAAGAAAGACATGAGTCATCTTTCCATTGGTTATTCATTTGATATATATTTATGTAGCACCTACGATGTCCCAGACACTGTGATGGGTTTGAGTCACACATGTGAAAGATGATTAAAGCAGTGAGAATATCTTTAGACATACTAAAAAATGAAACACAAATTAATGAAAAATACTCTGCCATTTTGCCTACCAAACTAAAATTTTTATACGATACTACTCAATGCCGTTGAAGATGCACTGGGACAGGCACTCAGAAATTGCAGAGGACGTGTCAGTGAGCCGAGTTCTGCCAGCCTTTAGCTGGCAGTTTGGCAGGACACATCAAGGGTATGGCTGAGTTACTGGGGTCCTCGGAGAATAACATAACAAAATACTCAGATATTGGTACAAAAAATAAGCTGTAAGTTGTTTATTTGCAGTATATTTACAATAGTGAAAAATTAGAAATATCTTACAGAATCCAACAAAAATATTACTTAAAGTAACACCATAACATGGAATAATGTATAAGCTTTATAAAACAGATTTCCAAAGAATATTTAATAGAATAAAAATTGCTCATGACATGTTACGTAAGTCAAGCACACTATTATTGCTATATGCAACACAATATTTTTTGGCTGAGAAACACATATGCTTGCATTGAAAATAGTTGGGAAGGAAATCCCTGATGTATCAAGAGTATTTACTTATCTCGGGGTGATGAGGCTTGAGGTGTTATTTTGTTCTCTGTATGCTTTTGTTTGTAAGCTATTTATAATTAACTAGCATTGTTTTTATCATAGAAACTGTGAATATGGAAGAAATAGTATTAAGTTTTGGAGAGGCAAGAGGAGGAAGTAATGTAGATGCAGGAAACATCTGCCTATATTATGGAGCTGCCTTGCAGCCTGGTCATTAGTTCATCCCTCCTGATTACTTAAACAACCTCTCTTTCTTTCCCCCCACCCATCCCCACCCATCATTTGCACACACACACACGCACACACACCTGCAACAAATCCAGTCATTGTTCTTTCACTGGAGAGGTAGCTTTAGGCTTTTTCAATCAAATGCTTTATAGCATTATTGCCAATATCCTGCTAATTGATCCAAGGAGCCATTTCCTCTAGGGATTTATAGCATTTTATGGTGTCAGATTTTATTAAATTTCCTTACTGGATTTTTGTCGTTACAATTGTTTCATAGATTGAGATCTGTTCTAGGGAATGGCATTCAGTACTGGTGCTGGAAGGAGGCAGAGGCAGTTTTCAAGAACTGATTGTGCATAAGACCCCTTATCAAAGGGCTCGCTCTAGTTCCAGTTGATGGAGACCCTGTGGTGAGAAGGGACCCTTTATTTATCTTGTTGTCTGTGTAAAGGATAGCAGAAACAGTGGGTAATCGTGTTACATAACAACGATGCGATGGACAGCTTGTTTGGATCAGTCTAACAGACTGACTTACTGCCTGGCCTGTTCTTTAGAGGTGTCTAAAGGCCAGCAATATTGATTGCCACGTCAAGACTCATAACTCCTGGTACAAGTGACTCCCCTGAGAATTCCCCTTTTGTCCTAGCAAGTGACTAGAGACCCCCAGTGTTGCTGCTCACACTTTGTCACTGATTTAAAAAATATCCAAGTGTCTCACACAGTGGCATGCAGAATTTAAGTAGATGTTAAATGTAAATTTTTTTTAATTTTATGTTATCACATGTTATTTGAAATAAAATGTAGGCAGAAATTCATATGATTTTTTTTAAAGTTGTGATAATTAGCCCTTTCTTCTCCTATATGAAGGAGAATTCTATCATCTTTATGTCATTATAAATTTTATTATCTTTTTATAACTTTTTATTTTATATTGGAGTATAGTTGATTAACAATATTGTGCTAGATTCAGGTATACAACAAAGTGATTCAGTTATACATATACATGTATCTATTCTTTTTCAAACTCTTTTCCCATTTAGGTTGTTACAGAATATTGAGCAGAGTTCCCTGTGCTTATACAGTAGATCCTTGTCGGTTATCCATTTTAAATACAGCAGTGTGACAATGTCAGTCCCAAACTCCCTAACTATCCTTCATTATAAATTATTAATCCTAATAAAATGTGGGAGTTTTTTGGATGATGCTATTTATTTTTGTATAGCTAGGTGCCTTAAGCCAAATGTCTTAAGGGAACAGGCCAAGAATGCTAGGAATGTGTGGAAGTGCGGGAACGTCTTCCAGGAACACACGTGTCCACTGACATATTTATTCCACATTTGAAGTAGACCTCAAACTGAAGCCAATTAATATTTGATAGTATGTGCAGAATTATTTGCTGGGGAGTGATTCCTATTCTTGGCACATGTTCCAGCTTTTCTATTTTCTGTTTTGCTTTCCCTAAAGTGCAGTCAACTAACCTGAGATGCACAGAATTCATCGTAGCCTTCCTTTGCCCACGGAATAGAAAGTTCGTTCAGCAGAAACACAAATATCTCTTATCCCACTTTGTCAAGTTCTCTTTGTCTCTCAGAAAACATCAGTTAGATCTTCTGAGTGTTGGCTGGAAGCTTCATTTGGGGTTTCTCTTGGGTTCTCAGGATGCTCAGGGCTCTTTTTTCTCCTCCTCTTCTGGTCCTGCCCGTCTTCTCTCTCCATATAATGTAGGAACAGAGTTTATATTTGTAAAAGAAAAACCAATCCATTAATTACTTAAAATGTCACAATGAATAAATCTCCATCATCTCCTTCCCATCCTCCTCAGGTGATGGATGACCCCGCGTCATACTTTCTTGAGACAATTGAAAGGATCAGAAAAACCTTCCTGCCTTTTATGGTAGAAGAACTGCCCATGGTCCTCTCTAAACCACTTGTGCACTAGACCCTTCCCTCTGTCGCCTGCTGAGGACACCACCCCAGCACGCCCCTCCATCTCTGTGAGATCACTCCCAGCTCTTTCTCCCAAATCTCATCTCATCACCCACGTCCCTCTCCATTTCCCCACCATCTCCTCCTCCCCCTTTCAGCAGAACTTCTCCAGTCAGGTGTCTGGATTGCCTGCAGCTTCCCTCCAGTTCTCTGCTCAAGCTTCCTTAACTCAAGCTCTTGTTAGTCATCACTAGTCTCCACTTTGGAAAATCCATTGGTCAACTTTCAGTTCTCACCTTCCTGCACTTGACACAGTTGACATTCCCTCCAGTTCTCTGCTCAAGCTTCCTTAACTCAAGCTCTTGTTAGTCATCACTAGTCTCCACTTTGGAAAATCCATTGGTCAACTCTCAGTTCTCACCTTCCTGCACTTGACACAGTTGACATCACCTTTCACGAAACGCTGCTTTCTCCACTTCCAGGAAAACATCCTTTCCTGGATTTTCTCCTAATTTGCTGATTGCGTCTTGGGCTCTTACCCTGACTCCCCCAGACCTTGAATTGTGGGCTGCCCCAGGGCTCAGACCTCAGTCCTCTCCTCCTGTCTATACACACACGTCCCCCTTTGTGGTCTCATCCACTCTTACGACTACAAAAACATCTGTAGGCTAGTGGCTCCCATGTTTCTAAGTCCATTTCAGACCTTTCCCCTGAACCCCAAACTGGAACTCAGCTCCTGCTTGAGATCTCCAATAAGATGCCTAACAAACACCTCACATTTAAACTCTCCAGCCGACATCCTCATCTGCTCGCCAACCTCCTCTGGTCACAGTCTCCCTGGTGTCAGTTGATGGCAATTCCATCCTTCCAGTTTCTCAGGCCAAAAACTGTGGAGTCATCCTTGACTCATCCTTTCTCTGCACCCCACATCCAAACCTCTATCCTCAAAAATAGATCATTTCTCAGAACGTCCACTGCTACCCACCCTGGCCATCAGCATCTCTCCCCTGATTACTGTAGCAGCTTCCTAACTGCTTTTCCTGTTTCCACCTTTGGCACATATGACTACACATCCACCAGCATGTACCTTTTCAAACCTAATCTGGAGCATGTCGCTTCTCTGGTTGAGCCTCCCATGGCTCCCAAAGCCAGTTCAATGGCCTACGAAGCCCTGCATGATGTGGCCCCCTTTCCTTGCTCACTGTGCTCCAGCCACATGGGCCTCCTTGCTGTCCCTCCCACACTCCAGGCCTACCTGCCTGCCTGGGGGTTTCTTGCTTGGTCTCCCCTCCGCCCCGGATGCTCTTTCCCCTGATGTCCAGGTGGCCTGTTTCCTCTCCTCCTCAGACACCACCTCCAGGAGGTCTTCCCAGACCACCCCATTTAAAATTGAAGCTACCCTCACTCCCTTTCCCACCTTGTCTTTCTCCGCAGGCCTCATCCCTTTCGAATATGGTCTATAATTTATTTAATTGTCTTACTTATGGTCTCTCCTCCATGAGAATTTAAGCTCTCTGAAGGCAGAGGTTTTTCTCTGTTGTTTGCTGCTTTATCTAGTATGCCTAGCACAATAGGCACTACCAAAATTAGTTGCATGAATGAATAAGTCCAATGGTTTTCAGTGATTAAGAACGAGGACATGGGAGTAGATACAAATTTTATTCCTTTGAGTTGGGTCTAGACTACATTTCCTACTCATTTATCTCAGATGCAACATTTACAGTGGACTCAAGGTGCAGGTATTCGACTTGAGGTCTAAATAAGGGCACTTTCTTTCCAGCTGTGCTGGAAAGACTGTGCTAATGAACTAAGTTTCATTTTTATGAACTCTTTTTTTTTTTTTTTTTTTTTTGCGGTACGTGGGCCTCTCACTGTTGTGGCCCCTCCCGTTGCAGAGCACAGGCTCCGGACGCGCAGGCTCAGCGGCCATGGCTCACGGGCCCAGCCGCTCCGCAGCATGTGGGATCTTCCCGGACCGGTGTACGAACCCGTGTCCCCTGCATCGGCAGGCAGACTCTCAACCACTGCGCCACCAGGGAAGCCCTTCATGAACTCATTTTGAATAGCAGGATAGTCGTAGGCTTTTGTAGTGCTGCCTTTTTCTTCCTTCCTTCCTCCCTCCCTCCCTCTCTCTCCCTCTCTGTCTCTTCCTTCCTTCCTTTCTTTCTTTCTTTCTTTCTTTTTCTCTTTCTTTCTTTCTCTACTTAATGCATGAGACAAATTCTAAAATAAACATTTGTATAAGTACTAGCAGCAAACTGCTTCTTTGTATCCTTTTTTTTTCTGGTGTGGGAGGGATTATCTCCCACTTTCAATTAAGTTGAAAAAAGCATTTCGAAAAAACTGTGATTAGTTCATCACCAGAACCCCTGGACTTCCACTGGATCATGTCTGACACCCTCAAAGGCTTTCCCACTGATTTAGAACAAACTGCAGGTCTTCTCAGTGGTCCCATACCACCTGCCCCCGCTCACCTCTGCTCTAGGGCTCTTTTCTTTGTTCACTGTATGTGGCCTCACTAGTCTTCATTCAGCTCCTTGAACTGTCAAGAAATCCCATCTCCTGCATCTTCACCCGTGCTCTGCTTCTGCCTAGAAAAGCATCCCCTTCCTGGTTTACCTCGTTCTTTTGCTCTCAGGTCTCAGATGAGGTGTCACCTCTGCAGAGAGGTCTTCTCTGCCACTGTCTCCAAGGTATCCCTCATCTTGATTCTCTTAGAGCAACTGATCTTCCTCCTTTGTGGCACGTTGCAATTCCTAAGTGTATATTTATGTGTGTGTTTATGTTATGTTTTATAGCTTAGGGAAGGCTTGACTGCCTTCCCTAAGCTATAAGTTGCCTGAGGATGGGGCCATGCCTGTGGTGTTCAGCCATGTAAACCCAGCAGCTGGGTGACTGTCACAGTGGATGCTCACTGGGCACTTGCCCTTGATCATGAGTCACCAGCACTCCCTCCCCTGGGCATGCACAGCCCATCGGGGATGCAGAAGAGAAGATCAGAGTGGGGTGGGAGTGCATCAAATACAGAAAGGGAGTGGTGAGTGCAAGGACTCTGGCTCCTGGGATGAGTCTATCCCAGATGCTGGGTCAGGACTGGGCCTCTCTACCCCCTCTCCCCCGAGGAGACAGATGCTTAAAGGAGAGCACGCCTCCTGTAACTGACACCCCCAGCAACAGAGCCCACGTTGCTTTCTCTTTCATTGATGAACTGTAGCTCCTAGTGACTGTAAATCCAAGGAGACCGGTTTCACAAATTTAACCAAGTAGTAGAAGAGCACACTCAGAATACTTCTGGGAGAAGGTGCAACCAATCAGGCTAATTCTGGTAAAATGAGAAAGCCAGTGCGCCCTCTCTGGTATCTGAACTGGGTCATCATTTCACTTCACGTGAAGTCTTGGTTCATTCCTTTTACATCTTAGTTGTCAGAAAGACCATAAACACCAAAACCTGAGGACCCTGAAATTCTTGAAGGAAAAAACAAAAAACCCAGCCAACTAGTTTCCTAATCTGGAAAATTACAGTATTGGTCATGAGGACTAAATGGATTTGAGGAACAGGCAGAAGATACGTGAAAAGGGGAAGAAAAGCCCGTTAGAGGAAGATGGGACATGTAATCCAAGTGCTGGGCTTTCATGCATCGTTGATGCAGTATTTTCTTTACCCCATTTTGTTTGGGGCTCAGTTTGTCCCCTGAAAATTGGCATTTAAGATTGCTGGCAGCTCTGAGATTCTGGGATCCCAGGCTGAGAGAATGGAGAATGGGAGATTTCTGACCCTCTTCTCTCACGCTGGGATAGATTTGGCTGCTCCTTTGGCACAGCATTTCTGCACCTCCTGTCTGACCAGCTGCAAGACCATCCCCCAGACCATCCTCCGATTGAGAGAATAGCAAAGGGTGATGTTGAGAGTCTCTTCACAAGCCTTTGGCCTCCTCCACGGCAGAAAGCTCCAGCTGAATAACTGGCATCATGCATCACCATCTCAGGCTCAGCTCTGATCAGTGCATCTCATGCTCCCTGACTCCCGGCTTCCTGTTTCCTATAGAACAAGTCCCTCCCCTTAGCTTGGTCTCCAGGCTCTCCACCACCTGTTCCAACAACAGCTGACATTGACAGGACACCTGCTGGGTACCAAGCTCTATACATTAGCCCTAATTTTCAAACAACCTTATCAGGGAAATAGGATTTTTTTCCCCATTTAGAGATGGAAAACCTGCTCTTCAGGATGATAAATAACTTGTATGCTACAGAAATAGTAAGTGCAGAGATGGAATTTAAACCCAGGTTGGACTCCAACATCAGCTCTTTCAAGTTCGCAGCTCCCTTCACAGCCTCAGCTCTTGAGCTGTACCTCTGTCTGTTCTCCCTCCAACACACCACACTCTAGCAGCCAGACTGCTCACTGTGCCTGTTCTAGGTCTGCCTGCAGAATGTGGCTCAGACCTCATCCTGCATGTGCAGTGTATTCAGAGCCCTGCCCCACCAACCCCTCTGTCCATCCTTCAAGGCCCAACATGTATGACACCTCCCCCACGGAGCCTTCTATGATTTCCTCTGTATCCCATCCTTTCCCTTCCAGCTGTCATTGAACACTGTGAATTCTCTACTGCTCTCTGCCTCAGATTATGGTAGTGTGATTACGTAGTTACTTGTTAATGTCTACTGCTAGATTGAGGGACCTTTATTTAAAGCAGGAGCCATGTCTTACTCAGCTTAGATACCCCACACCCCTCTCATGGATGTCTGCGTGTCTCTCATGCCCTTCTAGACAGGATGCCTGATGGCCACACCCCGCCAATCGGCAGGCACATCACCTCCACAAAGAGTGGGAGGGGCGTAAAGTCAGGTGGTGTGACAAGTCATACAATCACAAAGTGACGCTGCTGCACCACATTCTGTCTGGCTGATTTCACTGATAAGCTGAGATCCTCCTTCCCTGGCTGCCACCCAGACCTCGGGAAGCTGTCAAGAAGGGTCAGAACTGCCTCCCTTACAGTTACTGTCTACCCCCGCTGATGTGCTTCTTTCCTGGTTTTCAGTGTTCGTGAGCATCTCGAATCCAACAACTTGCCCACCCCAGAGCCCAGCAAGAGTCAGAATGGAGGCCCACATACCATATGGTTAAACGTTTGGAAGTTATAAAGCTAGCTGCAAAGGTTTCAATATAAGAAAATGAATAAATATTATTAAATGTATGTTTTAAATTGTTAAGTAAAATAAATATCAAATGTATATCAAAGTTATCTAAATAGAGCTGATTTTAAAACTCTCAAAAATTAATTACATTTCATTAAATATTTTACAAGGCCATCTGCCATTCTAGCCTTTAATGGTTATCTAATTGCCAATGGAAGTAATCATATCATGCTTCACACATGTTATATCTAGAAAAGAAGTTCTCACAGTATGGTCTGGGGGACCCCAAGGAGTCCTCAAGAGCCTTTCAGGGGGTCTTTCAGGTCAGTACTAATTTCATAGTAATATCAAGACTTTATTTGCCTTTTTTACCTCACTCCTCTCATATGTGCTCTGGAGTTTTTCAAAAGCTTCATGATGGATGATATCAGCAGTCTGAAGTCAGAATCAAGCATGAGAATCCAACTGTCTTCTATTACTCCAGACCTTAAAAAGAGTAGCAAAAATGTAAACCGCCACAGTTTCCACTATTTTTTTATTTTGAAAAATATAATTATTTTGCATAAAATGTTATCCATGTTAATTTGTTTGTTATTGTTGTGTTAATGAGTTAATACATATACTTAAATATTTCTCAGTTTTAATTTCATATATAATATGATAAACGTTGATAGGTATAACCCACATAAATAAAAGTCATTTGGGTTCCTCAATAATATTTGAGGGTGTAAAGCGATCTTGAAACCAAAATACAGAACTGTTGAATTAGAGCTACAAGAATACCATTTTAAAAGTAACAGGTATTGTTTAATGATGTGAATGTCCCACAGACTCTATCCTACTAGGTCCTGAGACCTCTAGGACACTGAATTGGAACAGGAAAAGAAGCAAGAGCTTGACCCTGCTGGGAAAGGATCCTTTATTATGCAACAATCTATGTTCTTTATGCTCTCTGATAGACACATTTGACAAGTTAATGAAATTTTCTTCACCTCTTATCTGAGCACTTCCCTGTTCAAATCCTCCCCAAAGCAGAGGCTACTTCCGGGTCAGCAGTGGAACAACCACCCGCCCCCTTCCTGGTGCTCAGACACAGTGGCTACCCTTAGAGTGAAGGACCTGGGGAATACAGGTGGGGAGCATGTCCCTGGGGTCTGGGGTCCCCAGCAGTAGGGACTCTCCTGTGTTTGGGACTTGTGACTTCTCTAAAGCAGAGTCCCAAGACTCAGAGCCTTTCTTTTGGGTCTGCACGCTTGCCTACTCATAGGTCATCTTACTGTAAGAAGTGGGAGGACTGTTTTCCCCAGGATCTGAAATAATTTTCATTCTATTCTGAATTAAACAATAACTTTATGCGATACATTCACAAGCACTATTCCATTTTCTTCCCACCTGAGAAGTCATAGTATTTATGTTTTGATGTTACAAATGAGGAAATGGAGGAGGTAAGAGAGTAATAGATTTGCCCAAGATTGCAAGTCTAGCAAGTGGTAGAGTAGGGACCTTAGCAGGCTTTATCATTCAGAATCTTGAAGGGCTCTGCTCTTGTTCAAGCTGTGTTTTATTCACATTTGTCTTTTTTGTGTATGGATTTTTTTCTTGTTTTAAGGCTCTGATTTTTATTTAAATTTATTAAACTTAGTTATATGAAGTTAGTATAATTTTTTGTTACAAAATGAGCTGGCTCTTTTTAAAAAGAGCAGGTTTACCAGTAACTGGGAATTGCTGGGAAAATATTTATAGACATAGTGTAATTAATTCCTTGAGCCTTTAAGACAAAGGCAGGGGATGGGGTTCAGGGAAGGGATATAGGTCATTGTGAGAGCTTCCCAGGATTAGATGTTTAGACAAACTGAATCGGAGTCTCATATGGGGAGCTTTGAAAAAGTGGGATGCCCAGGCCAGTTAAGTTCGAATATCTGGGGGTGGGAGCCAGGTATGAGCCCCTTAGGCTACTCCAAGTGCTTTCTGGATTGACAACCAGTGGACTAGAAAGTCAAGGAACATCCCTGCAAAGATCACTGGGGTTCCCTGAAGTTCACAAGTCATATGCTGCTTGGATTCTAACTACTTATTGGAAGTACAGTCAGGAATGAAGTTACTCAGAGTCACAAAAAATAAAGGACTCAGAGTAGGCTGGAGAAAAAAACAAAAAAAATAGCAAATACTGTGGCAGCCAACTTTAATCTCTTTAATCCCAGGAAAATGCTTAGATGTGGAAGAATAGGTTGCACTGAAAGCACCAGGAACCCAAACTGGCAAAGGTCAATGGTCTAAATGCAAGAACTGGGGAGAGGTCTCTTAGTCTATGGTCTGTAAGTCTATACTTACACCCTACAAATTAATGAGAGAGCACAGAGGTGGGATGACAGAGGGCTTGAAGCTGTGTCCAGGAGGGAAAGGACAGACCAAGGGCAAATATATCATTGCCCTTGGTTCCAAGGGAAGACCCTGAGGAGTTGGGGGGTCAGGGAGGGCAGGTAGAAAAGCAAATTGAACAGAGATGGGATGAGAAATCAGCACAGTCCAAACAGGCTGCACTGGCGCTGACCGCATCACAAATTATGAAGCCCAGTGAAGATGCTGCCAAGACCGACCCATCCTGCAGCCATGGGGAGCCCATAGGACACCTTCCTTTAGACTGCAGCTTGGTTGGGTCCTCTGAAGAGTGTAGCACAGCAGGAAGGCTGGCTGTGGCATTTTCTGCTCTTGCTTCCTTTCTCCTGATTGTTCAGTTGATCACAGCTCAGTTTCTGCCCTGGAAAAAGTAAAGTCAGTTTCATTGTACATTTATATTTATATTATTTGTATATTTATGTATTTCATTATATGTATATTTATAAATATTTAAGAATATTTAGCAAAAATGTTGACAAACTGTAGGCTCTCAAAAATTGTAGCTACTATTTTTTCGTTACTACTCCTATTGGCAGATACACAGAGTTTCTGTTTGGCATTCTTAAAATGTTTTGTATCCAATAGAAATCCAAACTGACACCCCTAAGAGGAGCATCACTAACCATCGTCACCCAGAATCACACCGTTTAGCTCTGCTGGATAGTTGTGGTATTCTGGCTGCTTATTACAATTAGAAGGTCATGGACAGGGTTTAGAAAATTCCATGATGCTGCACAAATGCCTGGCGTGAAGAACCGTGAACTTCCTAGGGTGGTTCTTTAATGTCTCCATACTAATTAAATGGGAAAGACAATAGATCTGCAAAGGATTTACAACCACGATGGCAGTAACACTCATTTATTTATCCACTCAAAAGTTATTGAGTGATTTGCTGTGTCCCGGGCAGCAGGGAGATACAGGAGTGAACAAAACAGTCCTGGCTCTCAGGAAACATCCCTTGTCATGGAAGAAGGTGGACAGTGAACAAATGGATGCATATTTGTTGGTCAGCAGTGTTAAATGCTATGAAGAGAACGCAGGGGGAAGGGGAAAGTGAGTGAACGTGGGAAAAGGATGGTACTTGCTGCAGGGAGACTAGGGATGAGCATATGAGTAGGTGATGAGTGAGGCTGGAGTGGAGCCCTGAGGGAAGGGAGATGGAGAGGTGTAGATCTTGGAGGAAGAGTATCCTGGCCAAGGGAACAAGAAGGGTAGAGGCCCTGTGTCATGGCTGTGATTGGTGGGCTAGAGGAATAGTCACGAGGCCGGGGCTGCTGGAGCCCAGGGAGGAGGAGGAGAAGGATGGGAGCTGAGGTTGGGGACTTAGGGCGGGAGGATACATCACAGAAGCCCTGAAGCCGTGGTAAATGTTTTGGATTTAAACTGTGGTAGAAGGAAACTATGGAGGGTTTGGCAGAAGGAGACGTGATCCAACTTAAATACATCGTTTAAAGCTTACTCTGGCTGTTGAGTGGGAAATAAAATATCAGGTGGAAGGAGAGAGACCCATTAGTCTGGAGGAGACCCTGGCAGCTGAAGTTAAGAAGATGGCAACTGGGGGACAGGCTGAGAAGTTGCCGGTGGCAGGGCCTATTCTGAAGTGAGCATTGTTGGGATTTGTGCCGAGCTGGATCGGAGGTGCGAGCAGCAGAGGCAAGGATGCCTCCAGATGTTCAGCCTGAGCACCTGTAATAATGGAGTCACCATCTCCTGAGATGCAGAAGAGCAGACCAGGGGCTGGGTTGACCAAGAACTTGTGTTTGGACATATTGTGTTTGAGATGCCTATTAGAGATCCGCAGAGGTGTAGCTGGTTGGAAGGGAAGACCCACCAGCATTAATCAGATGATTTTCTGCATGTTACACATGGGGACGTTCTCCCCAGGTCTTTTCTCATGGGGAGTGTTGTATTAACATCTCTCTCTTAGGGCTTACACAGCTGAAACCACAGGGACTGAGCTTCGTCAGTGAAGGGAGGGGTGGGGGATTAGTGGACAGGCCATAGTGAAGGCTGATAGATGCTAGAGTCACAGGATCTCTGGCAAATTACACGCATTGAGGTGACACTGTCAGAATCTGGGGGAAGAGCAGGGAGGGAGGAACAGGGTGCCCATATGTATTTGGAAAAAAATCCCCAGGGAGTTCTGATAGTATTTCTCATGCTTGCTATTTTTCTGGGAACATTGTGATAAAGTTTTCCAAATCTTCTTCTTGCTGAGAAAATATGCAGTGTTTTTGGAGTAAATGAAAGTTTAGCTGGGAAAGGAAATACATAGACTAGAAATCGAGGAGTCGCAAGCCTGGGGTCCGAGGCTCCACTTTGCTGCTCTTTGTCTCTGGGACCCCAGGCAAGTGCCGCCCTCAGAGCCCAGCTCCTCCTCTGATGGGGACTATGATCTGTCTCCCTGGCCACCACCACCGGGAGAATTTTTAGACATGATGGCTGAGGAAGCCTCTTATAAGTTGGCAAATGCTGTGTGAAAGATTGCTATTTCTTTTCACCCACTTCTTCTATCAGACTGGTTTTGCTAGAAGTTCACGGTCATCTTGTTATCATCCACCCTTCCTGAAGAATGTGTAATGTCATGTTCTTTCCCACCGGAGATAATGAATCCCAAAGACAAACTCCCCTGCCCACATTCGAGGCTCCCCAAACCTGGCCGCAGCCTGTCTCTCCCGCCTTATCCTCACCTTCCAACTAGGTCAATATCCCACTGTGCTGGGCTTGATCGGATGTCAGCGTCACACGGGTGGGGCTTTCTCTCTCTTTAGTTCACTGGTTTATCCCATTGCCCACAACAGCACTGACTAGTAGCAGGCATTCAACAAATATTGTCCAATGAAGGAATGGGGTGCAGTCTCCCAGTAATGCTGTTCCTATATGAATGATAGCACCACCCAATGGGGTTGGGTTCTAGCCCCTTTCTGAGACCTCCTCGATGTTCTCACTTGCCACGAGGTCATGGGCTAGAGAAGAAGAGAAGGAGAACATGGAGACAGTTATTAAACCACTGTTGATGCATCAGGCATGTGCAGGATTGATGGGGCCCACAGGTGGTACAGGAGAGGTAGGTAGAAAGGTCATAATGTCCAGAGCCCATAGTGACAACTGGCAGGTCCATGCAGGCAGACTATCCTTGAAACCCAACAAGGAGTAACCAGTGTGTGAAGCACAGAGGGAGTCTAGGAGGCCACATTTGGGGATCCAGCCTGGCTGTTGACATGGTAGAGGTCTGAGAGCTGATGGTGAGACTGAACTTCCCTGTCCAGGGAGAATGGCAGGACAAGACAGGGACCCAGTTCCAGAGGTTAAAGGAGAGGGATGAGGTTTCCATCAAGACAAGAGGTAAGAATACTCAGTAGTAACATGTACCATTGCCAGGAGCCCCCCTGGACCCAGTACCTCACCTCAGTTCTCTTTACTTCTTATAACCATCCAGGATAGTTGTCCAGCTGGTGAAACTGAAGCTCAGAAAGGAAGGAAACATTAGGACTCTCTGGCTAAGTATAGCTGGCTTATGACCGCATTGCTAGTCAGTGATAGAGCCACTGCTTTGCACAGGTGTGTCCTGATCCAAAGCAAGTGCTCTTTCCTCTGTATCTCATGTGGCTCCAGGAAACCAACCACAGTCACAGGGGGCCAAAGTAGAGATAAGCTACAAGACCAACCAAAGCCCAGTTAATAAGCAGGTCACAAGGTCATAGCAGAATAGAAGCAAATTGGAATTCACGCTGCATCACCAAAGTTCCCCTCTAAGGACTAAGCACAGGGGTGGCCCAGAGCCTGAGAGGGAGCTCGGTACCACCAGCATCAAGAGGAGGGCTGGAGGACAGAGCTGGGCTGGTTGCGAGCTTGGATGACACCTTCCTTCACCCAGCACTCTCCACACCGCCCTGCACTCTTCTGTGACTTTACCATGAATGCAAGGAAACGTTTTCCAGGGAGCTGTGGGTGCTGTGCATTCAGCTCAGCTCTTTTGATGGTACAAGGCAAACTCTGGATGTTTGTATCAAATAATGCTCCGTTGCTGGCATCTGGACCTTCCCAAAGTCCAGTCCTCAACCTTGGGCATCACATGCTTTAAGGCACTCTCAGATCTAAATGTGTTTTCTGGTGTGGCAGTGGGATTTTGTTTCTCTAAGTTAGAAACAACTTTAAGTGCATTATATAACCTTTAAACCCAGAGGGAAAAAGTCTAACGTACATTAAAGGAGAAACCTCTCAGTGCCAGCTGGCCAAAACTTACTGCTGCATCTCCTGTGGCCTCAGATGCCCTAGTATTTCCACATGTCCCTCACCTCTCTTTGAGAGAAGTGTACGCACCCACACGGGTGACCGCAACAGGAAAAACCCTCAAGACAAGGGCAACAGTCCTACAACCAGCCTTTCTGAGGCCTGGGAGTGGGTGGTGGGAGGGAGGGTATTTCTGAGAGAGCATTTTCTGGGCAGAGAGAAGTGGAGTGACTCAGAGAAATCCTAGGGGATTGGCTGCCACTGTTGCCATAAAACTAGCTCCTTCCAGTCCCACAGGAAGCAGTCTTACATAAGGCCAAGCAAACACAGAATATTCCCTTCGCTAACACCTGGCTCCTTAATCCACATTCCAGTCCAATTCTGGCTGTGGCAATGACTCTCTGAGGAGAAGGAGGTCAGGTCTTATTTTGCTGAGTCAAAGGAAGCTTGGAGAGAGCCAGTGATTTGTTTAGGATCACACAGCAGGTAGAAGAGTCTTTATGCCCAAGTTTGACTTCAGAGGCATTCGCCCCCAATCCCTTGCATTTATACTACTGGGAAGGATGTTCCCTTGCTCTGCCATCCTAGATGCTGGCAGCAGGACTCACTGAAGACCATATGGGCACTGGACCCAGATCAGCCCCCTCTTGGAGGTGAGGCTTTCCATAGAATACAGGGAATACCAGAGGACAGGGAGGTGGCCAGAGGCAAGAGTGAGGCTGCGTGATTAATGGAGGAGGATGTCTACATGACACATATATTTTCCAGCCCCTCTGAAGACTCTCAAATCAAGCTTTGTCTCTATCCAATTATCTCTCCCTCTCATAGCCCTAATCAATAGTTCTTACATCATTGTGGTGAGAGAAAAACAAGTGATGGTAAGCCCATTCATAGCAGACAAACAAAAAAAGATTCACTAAATTGGTTTTAAATATTAATGGCATCTGTGACATCACTATATTGTTTTTAATTATTTTTAAAATCTCAAATTTATAAACAAAATGCTGCTTTTAACTTGAATATTTTCACTGATATGTGGTCATGCTAGCTTAACTAGCATTAATTATAATAGAGAAAAATCAGAACAATCTAAATTTCTAAAAATAGAATTTGTGTGATAATTATTATAAATATATACGTGTTAAAATATTGTAGTTATTAAATTTTATATATTTTCATAACAAGGGGAAATTCTTATATACTGTAATAGATAAACCTAAAAAGCACAATACAAAAAAGACTCAATAGTTTTCCAGGGAGGACCTCCAAGACGGTGGAGGAGTAAGATGTGGAGATCACCTTCCTACCCACAGATACATCAAAAATACATCTACATGTGAAACAACTCCTACAGAACAACTACTAAACACTGGCAGAAGACTTCAGACCTCCCAAAAGGGTCTTGGTGCTTCAGCCAGGTGTCAAGCCTGAGCCTCAGAGTGGGAGAGCTGAGTTCAGGACATTGGACCACCAGAGACCTCCTGGCCCCATGTAATATCAATTGGCAAGAGCTCTCCCAGAGATCTCCATCTCAATGCTAAGACCCAGCTCCACTCAACAACGACCAGCAAGCTCCAGTTCTGGACACCCCATGCCAAACAACTAGCAAGACAGGAACACAGCCCCACCCATTAGAAGAGAGGCGGCCTAAAATCATACTAAGTTCACAGACACCCCAAAACATACCACTGAACAGGGTCCTGCCCACCAGAAAAACAAGATCAGCCTCATCCACCAGCATACAGGCACCAGTCCCCTCCACCAGGATGCCTACACAAGCCACTGAACCAACCTTACCGACTGGGGGCAGATATCAAAATCAACGGGAACTATGAACTATGAAGTTCATTTTTATGAACTATGAAGTCTGCGAAAAGGAGACCCCAAACACAGTAAATTAAACACAATGAGAAGACAGAGAAACATACAGCAAATGAAGGAGTAAGGTAAAAACCCACCAGACGAAACAAATGAAGAGGAACTAGGCAGTCTATGTGAAAAAAAATTTGGAGTAATGATAGTAAAGATGATCCAAAATCTTGGAAATAGAATGGAGAAAATACAAGAAACATTTTAAAAGGAGATAGAAGGACTAAAGAGCAAAGAAACAATGATGAACAACACAATAAATAAAATTTAAAATTCTCTAGAAGGAATCAATAGCAGAATAAACGAGGCAGAAGAACAGATAAGTGACCTGGAAGATAAAATAGTAGAAATAAATACCATAGAGCAGAATAAAGAAAAAGGAATGAGAAGAATTGAGGACAGTCTCAGAGACCTCTGGGACAACATTAAATGCACCAACATTCGAATTATAGGGGTCCCAGAAGAAGAAGAGAAAATGAAAGGGACTGAGAAAATATTTGAAGAGATTATAGTTGAAAACTTCTCTAATATGGGAAAGGAAATAGTCAAGTCCAGGAAGCACCGAGAGTCCCATACAGGATAAATCCAAGGAGAAACATGCCAAGACACATATTAATCAAACTATCAAAAATTAAATACAAAGAAAAAATATTGAAAGCAGCAAGGGAAAAGCAACAAATAAAATACAAGGGAATCCCCATAAGGTTAACAGCTGATCTTTCAGCAGAAACTCTGCAAGCCAGAAGGGAGTGGCAGGACATATTTAAAGTGATGAAAGGGAAAAACCTACAAGCAAGATTACTCTACCCAGCAAGGATCTCATTCAGACTCGACAGAGAAATTACACCTTTACAGACAAGCAAAACTTAAGAGAATCCAGCACCACCAAACCAGCTTTACAACAAATGCTAAAGGAACTTCTCTAGGCAAGAAACACAAGAGAAGGAAAAGACCTACAATAACAAACCCAAAACAATTAAGAAAATGGTAACAGGAACATACATATCAATAATTACCTTAAATGTAAAGGGATTAAATGCTCCAACCGAAAGACATAGACTGGCTGAATGGATACAAAAACAAGACCCATATATATGCTGTCTATAAGAGACCCACTTCAGACCTACGGACACATACAGACTGAAAGTGAGGGGACGGAAAAAGATATTCCATGCAAATGGAAATCAGAAGAAAGCTGGATTATCAATTCTAATACCAGAAAAAATAGACTTTAAAATAAAGACTATACCGGGGCTTCCCTGGTGGCACAGTGGTTGAAAGTCCACCTGCCGATGCAGGGGACACGGGTTCGTGTCTCAGTCCGGGAAGATCCCACATGCCACGGAGCGGCTGGGCCCATGAGCCATGGCCGCTGGGCCTGCGCGTCTGGAGCCTGTGCTCCGCAACGGGAGAGGCCACAACAGTGAGAGGCCCACGTACCATAAATAAATAAATAAATAAATAAAATAAAGACTATTACAAGAGACGAAGAAGGACACTACATAATGATCAAGGGATCAATCCAAGAAGAAGATATAACAATTGTAAATATTTATGCCCCAACATAGGAGCACCTCAGTACATAAGGCATGTGCTAACAGCCATAAAAGGGGAAATTGACAGTAATATAATCATAGCAGGGGACTTTAACACCCCACTTTCACCAATGAACAGGTCATCCAAAATGAAAATAAATAAGGAAACATAAGCTTTAAATAGCACATTAAACAAGGTGGACTTAATTGATATTTATAGGACATTCCGTCCAAAAACAAAAGAATACACTTTCTTCTCAAGTGCTCATGGAACATGCTCCAGGATAGAACATATCTTGTATCACAAATCAAGCCTCGGTAAATTTAAGAAAATTGAAATCATATCAAGTATCTTTTCCGACCACAACACTATGAGACTACATATCAATCACAGGAAAAAAATTGTAAAAAATACAAACAAATATAGGCTAAACAATATGCTACTAAACAACCAAGAGATCACTGAAGAAATCAAAGAGGAAATCAAAAAATACCTAGAAACACATGACAATGAAAACACAATGGCCCAAAACCTATGGGAAGCAGCAAAAGCAGTTCTAAGAGGGAAGTTTATAGCAATGCAATCCTAGCTCAAGAAAGAAGAAAACTCTCAAACAACCTAACCTTACACCTAAAGCAATTAGAGAAAGAAGAACAGAAAACCCCCAAAGTTCACAGAAGGAAAGAAAGCATAAGGATCAAATCAGAAATAAATGAAAAAGAAATGAAGGAAACAGTAGCAAAGATCAACAAAACTAAAAGCTGGTTCTTTGAGAAGATAAACAAAATTGATAAACCATTAGCCAGACTCATCAAGAAAAGAAGGGAGAAGACTCAGATCAACAGAGTTAGAAATGAAAAAGGAGAAGTAACAACTGACACTGCAGAAATACAAAGGATCATGAGAGATTACTCCAAGCAACTATATGCCAATAAAGTGGACAACCTAGAAGAAATGGACAAATTCTTAGGAAAGCACAACCTTCTGAGACTGAACCAGGAAGAAATGGAAAATATAAACAGACCAATCACAAGCACTGAAATTGAAACTGTGATTAAAAACCTTCCAACAAACAAAAGCCCAGGACCAGATGGCTTCACAGGCGACTACTATCAAACATTTAGAGAAGCCCTAACACATATACTTCTCAAACTCTTACAAAATATAGCAGAAGGAGGAACACTCCCAAACTCATTCTACCAGGTCACCATCACCCTGATACCAAAACCAGAAAAAGATGTCACAAAACATGAAAATTACAGGCCAATGTCCCTGATGAACAGAGATGCAAAAATCCTCAACAAAATACAGGCAAAGAGAATCCAGCAGCACATTAAAAGGATCATACACCATGATCAAGTGGGGTTTATCCCAGGAATGCAAGGATTCTTCAATATCTGCAAATCAACCAATTTGATACAACATATTAATAAATTGAAGGATAAAAAACCATATGATCATCTCAATAGATGCAGAAAAAGCTTTCAACAAAATTCAACACCCATTTATGATAAAAAAAAAACCCTCCAGAAACTAGGCATAGAGGGAAATTACCTCAACATAATAAAGGCCATATATGACAAACTCACAGCCAATGTTGTTCTCAATGGTGAAAAACTGAAACCATTTCCACTAAGAGGAGGAATAAGACAAGGTTGCCCACTCTCATCACTATTATTCAACATAGTTTTGGACGTTTTAGCTACAGCAATCAGAGAAGAAAAAGAAATACAAGGAATTCAAATCAGAAAAGAAGAAGCAAAACAGTCACTGTTTGCAGATGACATGATACTATACATAGAGAATCCTAAAGATGCTACCAGAAAACTACTAGAGCTAATCAATGAATTTGGTAAAGTAACAGGATACAAAATTAATGTGCAGAAATCTCTTACATTCCTATACACTAATAAGGAAAAATATGAAAGAGAAATTAAGGAAACACTCCCATTTACCAATGCAACAAAAAGAATAAAATACCTAGGATTAAATCTACCTCAGGACACAAAAGACCTGTATGCAGAAAATTATAAGACTCTGATGACAGAAATTAAAGATGATACAAACAGATGGAGAGATATACCATGTTCTTGGATTGGAAGAATCAACATTGTGAAAATGACTCTACTAACCAAAGCAATGTACAGATTCAGTGCAATCCTTATCAAACTACCAATGGCATTTTTCACAAAACTAGAACAAAAAATTTCACAATTTGTATGGAAACACAAAAGACCCCAAATAGCCAAAGCAATCTTGAGAAAGAAAAACAGAGCTAGAGGAATCAGGTTTCCAGACTTCAGACTATACTACAAAGCTACAGTAATCAAGACAGTATGGTACTGGCAAAAAAACAGAAATATAGATCAATGGAACAGGATAGAAAGCCCAGAGATAAACCCACGCACATATGGTCTCCTTATCTTTGATAAAGGAGGCAAGAACATACAATGGAGAAAGACAGTCTCTTCAATAAGTGGTGCTGGGAAAACTGGACAGCTACATGTAAAAGAATGAAATTAGAACACTCCCTAACACCATACACAAAAATAAACTCAAAATGGATTAAAGACCTAAATGTAAGGCCAGACACTATAAAACTCTTAGAGGAAAACATAGGCAGAACACTCTACGACATAAATCACAGCAAGATCCTTTTTGACCCACCTCCTAGAGAAATGGAAAAAAACCCAAAAATAAACAAATGGCACCTAATGAAACTTAAAAGCTTTGCACAGCAAAGGAAACCATAAAAAAGATGAAAAGACAACCTCAGAATGGCAAAAATATTTGCAAGTGAAACAACTGACAAAGGATTAATATCAAAGGATTAATAATGCTCAATATCATTAATCATTAGAGAAATGCAAATCAAAAGTACAATGAGGTATCACCTCACACCAGTCAGAATGGCCATCCTCAAAAATTTACAAACAACAAATGCTGGAGAGGGTGTGGAGAAAAGGGAACCCTCTTTCACTGTTGGCGGGAATGTAAATTGGTACAGTCACTATAGAGAACGGTATGGAGGTTCCTTAAAAACTAAAAATAGAACTACCATATGACCCAACAATCCCACTACTGGGCATATGCCCTGAGAAAACCATAATTCAAAAAGAGTCATGCACCAAAATGTTCATTGCAGCTCTATTTACAATAGCCAGGACATGGAAGCAACCTAAGTGTCCATCGACAGATGAATGGATAAAGAAGATGTGGCACATATATACAATGGAATATTACTCAGCCATAAAAAGAAATGAAATTGAGTTAGTTATTTGTAGTGAGGTGGATGGACCTAGAGTCTGTCGTACAGAGTGAAGTAAGTCAGAAAGAGTAAAACAAATACTGTATGCTAACACATATATATGGAATCTAAAAAAAAAAAGATTCTGAAGAACCTAGGGGTAGGGCAGGAATAAAGACACAGACATAGAGAATGGACTTGAGGACACAGGGAGGGGGAAGGGTAAGCTGAGATGAAGTGAGAGAGTGGCATGGATATATATACACTACCAAATGTAAAATAGATAACTAGTAGGAAGCAGCCGCATGGCACAGGGAGATCAGCTTGGTGTTTTGTGACCACCTAGATGGGTGGGATAGAGAGGGTGGGATGGAGACACAAGAGGGAGGGGATATGGCGATATATGTATATGCATAGCTGATTCACTTTGTTATACAGCAGCAACTAACACAACAATGTAAAGCAATTATACTCCAATAAAGATGTTTTTTAAAAAAAGCAGAATACAAAAATGTGTGGTCTCAATTATCTAACAAAATGCATAAAGAGAAATGGAAGGAAATATTGGCAGGTGACCACTCTGGTAGCCTCTGAGTGGCATGGTTATGGGTGTGTGATTTTTTTTAATTTTTAATTTAAATTTAATTAAATTTAATTTTTAATTTTTGTGTATTTTTCAACATGTTAGCATGTATCATTTTTATACTCAATAGTCCCAACTCTGGGCTCCCTCAGGTCCTCGGAATTTGCAGAATATGGCTTGACTTTTCTTGATGCCCAGGAAAGGCTGTGGCAGTGTCTGCCGAGTGGTGAAGGCAAGGTCTGCGGCCCTTACAAGACACACCCAAATGTTCAGCTCTGAGGTCAGCAACGCAGCCTGAATCTGAGGTGGGGCAATTCCAGCTAAAAGAAGTGCTAGGGACAGTCTCTGCTTTCCTCCACCGCTGGTGCTCTCAGGTCCAGAGCAAACTTTTCCATGTCACTTTCACTTGACAGGTTTATGGCCCTTTCGACCACTCGAGATTGAGAAATGAGCCCGGATGTGAACTGAGGCTAGTGAATTCATTTAGAAACGAACCGTTCCAAGGTTCTTCCTGACACCTCTAAAGAGCAGCCTTCAGGGTGTACTTGGCAGCCTCTGTAGCTCTGCCTCCGGCTGGAAACCGCCTCCTTCTGCATCCTCTGCCTCCTTAAGTCTGATGCATGCCTTCAAGGCACTTAATGCACAGTTGTTAAAATTTCCCAATGGCCACCTCCTCTTTGCAGCTTTCTGTGACCACCACCCATTAGAGACAGTGTTGGACCCTTTTGGGGGATGGTTAAATTACAGTTGTCTGAGCCCCACCCCAGTCTGCTGAGTTAGAATCTCTATGAAGTCAGGCCATTTGTTTTATTTTTAGTTTTGTTTTCTTCTCATACAGTCAGCTTTTACTGCCTCAGTTATATTGACCAGGGATCATGTGTTAAACAGCTAGTCCAGAGCTTTGCAAAGACTAGATATTCAGTGGATATTGTTAAACAGAATTGAATCATATACGATCAAAGCAAGGGCACAGTTCAGTCCTGGTATTCAAGTCCTTGTCAAAATGCCACAATTACTTTTGTTTATTTCTGACACTTCCTAATCAGCAGATGGAAACGTTAATTATAGAGACTGCTTTTTATCATCTTTCAGATGGTTTTTGCATCCTGTAAAATGGAGGCTATGTGGAATCGGTCTCCCTTTGCTGTGTGTGGCCAGTATTCTCTAGGGATAGTGCTGATGTGGCAGCCAAGAAGAGAGATGGCTCAGAAAATACGCAGAAGGAACCATTCACCAAAATGGTTTGCAAGGCTTTCTAGTCACCAGTCCCAGCAAGGATCCTTCCCATGCCTCCCCCTGCCCTATAGGTAAAAATGACAATTGCTACCCAGATTTCGATGGGTATCCCAAGACAGAGAAGTATTTTCTGCGCTACATGAGGTAGCTACATTTGGTTTGTCTCTAAGCATCCTTTTTCAATGTGTTGATAACATGTCCATTGAAACACATATAAAATAGAGTCACTAGAAAGCGGTGATTGCAGTATTTTTCTTAAAAACCTAAATTGGGTAGGACTTAAAGTATGTGTCCTGGATCCTCTATATTATGTTTGGGCAGGCACCATTCTCCCTGTCAGGAAGACCCATCCTACTCCGGCCCTGCATTTGTGTTTCTTCTTGGCAACGCTTACTTTGGCAGCTGGGGAGATAAGACTCCAGAGAATACCCTGGGCTGTTGTTAGTTTTTCATACGAGTGTGACCTGGCTTTCCAGGGCAGATATAAGGCATAGTTATACTCTGATTCATTTTCCAGTGTTTGACACGTTCATTTGTTGACTGAATGAATAAATAAATGAAGATGGTCTGGGAAATGCAGTCTTAGCAGTTAAATGCCACACTGACATGTGGCTTTAACGACCTTGGAGTAATTTTAATGAAGAGTAAAATGCTGGCCTCTGATGGGTGGGTCATAATTAAGCTGCTGACATGGAGTGTGTCATCTTCCCAGGACTAGTGGGGCTGAGACTGTTGCCTGCAAAGAACAAAGCTAACATCTTGGAACTGGATGCATTTAAGACTCATTACCATGAGTCTTTCTTCCTCAGAACTAATGTTTACCATGTGGTGCTTTCTTCCTCAGAACTAATGTTTCGTCTTGAACAGCCTTTCAGAAACCTGAATTACTTCATTTTTTCATTTTCCTTTTAATTCCGCTGTCTCTTGGGTCTTTGCACAAAAGCTTAATGAGCAGTTTGAATGGCAACCCAGGCAGATGACAGATTCTCTGTCGCTGTCGCCCCATGAAGTGAGAGCTGTGTCTGCTGCTCCCACATCCCTGGAAGGATACAAAACTTTCATCTCTGATGTTTTCTGCCTGCAAGGGAAAATGGAAAATTAGAGATGTTATCTGAATAATTAATTCCAGCCTCAAACGAAAAAAAAATCTAAAATATCTAGATCATTGAGACTTCTGAGTTTCTATTTGTCCCGGTGTAGGAGGCTTGTCTTTTAAGTAATTGAAATGGCAGTGAGTGCCCTGGAATATATTACCATATCATTGAGACCCTCGACTTCTAGGCATCAGCTTCAGAGTGAAAACTGTCTTAGCCAGTTGATAATCATCTAGTTTGCCTTCTGGTGATGGCTATAGAGAGTCTAATTAACTTGTATTAAATTTTATGTAAACCCATACCATACTATTGAGCAAAGATTCCCCCAGGAACTGGTGGGACAGGCAGTGGCGTGTGTCATTCATTGTGGCAGCTGCATCTTTTCTGTATCACAGACAAACTCAGGTGATGGTCCCAGGCATCCAAGCGAAAGAAATGACTATGAGAAAATCATTCCTTTTCTGTAGTCTGTAAAACTGAAAATACTCTCTAAAATCCCCAGCAGACTATAGCTCTTGCCCATGAGTTCAAAGGCTCCAAGCTGCCTCAATTGATTGTCCCTTCTCTTTAGTTCTGAAAAATCCAAAAGATTAATTGGTATGACAAAAGTCAGAAGGGACTTTCTGTGAAGGCTGTTCAAGAATTTCAGTAGCGAAAAAAAAAAAGAATTTCAGTAGCAAGTGTGACGTGAGCATGTTTAAAAGGTAGTAGCTAAGTTTCTTTTCTCCACTGGGTTGATTTTCCTCCCTATCATTTCATCACCTAATTCCTTTTTAATAGCACCAGCTGTCTCTTATTTCCTTCTTCTTCCACAGATAACCCTTGATTTAAGCCATCTCTGCTGGTCCTCATCTTATAGCCTCGGTGCTGAGTTGGTGCAGCATGCAGTGGATAAGAGAATGAGTGACAGCTAGAATTGGAATTGAGTAATGTGGGCTACAAATATCACAGAAGTGGCCACAAGAATGACAAGGAAGGGGCCTCCCTGGTGGCTCAGTGGTTGAGAGTCCGCCTGCCGATGCAGGGGATACGGGTTCGTGCCCCGGTCTGGGAGGATCCCATATGCCGCGGAGCGGCTGGGCCCGTGAGCCATGGCCGCTGGGCCTGCGCATCCGGAGCCTGTGCTCCGCAACGGGAGAGGCCACAACAGTGAGAGGCCCGCATACCGCAAAAAAAAAAAAAAAAAAAAAAAAAAAAAAAGAATGACAAGGAAGGAACTTGGGAAGGAATGTATTATCCAGGATATGAACTGCCTTTTTCTCTTCTCAAGGGAGGCAGAGGGAGGGATATGAAACAGAAATAAAGAGAGACCAGATGCATTTCATTTATATTGCCAAATGCTATTTATGTTTTACTCTTCATTTCTGCCCTAAGTTGTCTTCCAAAAGTGGTCTTAGGTATTGAATTTATATCAGGTCTGGATGTGTTCTTCCTGGGCATGTTGATAACAGAAGCAAAGTGCTGCTGCTAGTTCAGTTCCTCTGTGTCCTGAAAATGGGTCTTTATGGTCCATGGTCCTAGTGACTGGCACCTTTGTTAGAGCTGGAGTCCAAGATGGTGCCTTCCTTTGTCCTGATAGGTGATCTGAAAAAGGAAGTGCTGACGACCTCCCGTACTCCTGCGGTGACAGCTGTGCAATATCCATCCACCCTCCCAGTAGCTTCCCCTGGTAGCTTGGCAGAAACTTCTAGCAAGTTGCTCCTGAAGAAAGTTGTTCAGTAGCATTTTCACAGCATTTGTGGAAGCACAATGTAGGTGACCCTGCTACTGGATCTTCTCCTATTTTCAGAAGGGCTCACTCTCCCCAGAAGAAATGCCCCTCTCCTGACTTTGGCATACAGGGCCTTTAAATCAGTCTTGTCTCTACTCCAGCCTCATCCCTCCCACTGCTCCTGCCCCAAGCATCCTGCCTCCGACACACTGGTTTTCTTCCTGTCCCCTGAACACACGTGGATGGGCTTTATAACTCTCATGCCTTTGCATATATCCCTTCTGCCTAAAATATACCTTCTCCACTTCTCCCTAAAGTCTTAATTTCCTTCCTCATCAGACAAAATGAGTAGTTCTCTCCCTATCCTTTGTATCTTCCCAAACTTGTTGGTTTGTCACCCTGTGCTGAAATTATTGCTCATGCATCTTTCTTAGCACTAGATAGAAGCTAGACCAAAGCCTCATTCCCAGTGTGGTACAGATCACATTGTAAGTATTCGTGTGTGTTAACATACATATTACTTGGCTCTGGTCACCACTGGTAACATTACTTTGCTATATAACCAGGAAGGATAGCCTTTGTACTGAATTCTATGGCAAGATAAGGTTACAAATACAATATGTTCCACAAAGTTGGTCTAATTCACTCTGTATTGATGTGTTGGGCAAGCTTTGCAAATGAAGAGTGCAAAAATCCTGAAATGTACTTCTCCCAGTTAGTTCTGAGAAGCAGAGTATTCTGGAACGCATGCTACTAAGTGGTGCAAAGTTTTCTAACAGTGAAATGAGGCACAAGTGCCATTTGTCTTAGAACACGCTGCGTGGTACGTGACACTGCCGTACTCCAGGATGACGGCAACGGTGGTGAGATCCCAGTAGAAACAGGCCATGTGTGGTACCTCCGAGGTCTCCATGACTGTGCCTTCAGATTGCCCTTCATTTACACACCCTTTCAAGGACCCAGGGTGTATGTTGTTCCTTTACTTCTCCTCTCACAATGAGACTTAGTGCCTAGGTTGCAGATAGTACTGAGGGTTTAGACTTCAGGGACCATCTGACTGGTGCAGCTTCTCCCTCCACATGGACTTGACTTTCAGAGTTGCTTTAGCACGAGCTCCCCCAGACACAGCAGGCTTCTTGCGCTCCTCCTCATTGCTGCAGGGTGATGCTTCTAAGGTGAGCGAATTGTTGTGTTTCCCAGATCAGCTCTCTCCTGTGGCTCCCCATCTTCCAAGGGAGGAGGTCCTTTGTCTTGTGTGGTGTGGGAGACCCGCCTCCCACTCTTCCAGCTGTGCTGCCTGATTCTCTGGCAGGCAGCTGGGAGAAGCTCTGCTCAGCCCAGGAGCACACCATGCTTTTCTGTAAAGCTGTGCCTTTACACACCGAGTTCCCTCTGCCTGAATTGGATCGCCCTCTGCCCTTGCCCAGCTGGCAACCTTCCTACCCCTCCTTCCAAATACTGCTTCGCTGTTCCGCCACCTGGGAAGTCCTTGCCAGCATCTGTCTCCCTCCCATGCGGGACCTTGTCGCCGCTCCCGTCACTGCCCTGGCCACTGTGTCATAGTGGACTGCCTAGATGTGCGCCTCCTGCACAGGACCCTTTGAGGAGAGAGCACCGTTTAATTCATGTCTCCTCTGTACTCAATACTGAGCACAGCGTCTGTTACATACTAATGACTCAATAAACATTTGCTCATTGAACGGGATAAAAGAAGGGAGAAGAAAACCAAGAGTTTACTGAAAAATCCACCCAACTATGCTGGGTCCAACCTTCCAGGGGGCGGAAGAATTTAAAAGAAAGCATCTGTATAGCACCCCGAACCTCCACAACAGATAATCACTTACTTTTCAGTATTAAGTCCAATACGTATGCAAACTTAGCCCCTCATTTGAAATCCTCCTGAAAGGTCCTTCTTACAGCTGTATTCATTGTCTGGCCGCATTACCGATTAGCTGGCAAATCTGATCAGGATCCTGAAAATAGGAGGGAAACACACGGTGCCTCACGTTCTCCACAAGCCCGATGTCCCTGTTGAGGGAGGCAGGCCGTGGGCCTCGGGTTCCCTCGAGACTCTGCTGCTCACTTGCTGTGGTCGGTGCTGATGCTGCCCTTTGGGGGGCCTCTGCTTCTAGCGGGCAGGAGCAGGGCTGGGCAGGACCTCCCACGACTCACTCTGGGAGTCTGCATGACTCTGTTTTTTGGGTTGGGTTTGGGAGACAGGACTGTCACCAAGCAGGCGCCCTGGGTATGGGAGAGACTCCATCACCCCAGTGTCCTGGAACCTTGCTGAGTTCCGGGAGCGGAGCTGCTGAGGGTCAGGATGTTCCTCATGGCTGCCCAGTGCTGGATGCCAGGAGGAGGACACTGGTGACATGCAGACGTTCCGCTCCCCTGCACTCCCACCAGGGGCCTCCCTAGTGGTCAGCAGGGTCCCTGAGAGCTTGGGTGCCCTGACCTGTCCTGACCATCACTGTGGTTCTGGGAGATGAAAGTATTTCCTTTTCTCCTGCAAGTGTCAATAGGTAAAGAAGGAACTTTACCAACATCCATCAGGATGGGACCCTCTTGAGGAAGAAACAGACCTCTTTAACATTGAAAAGGCAAAGACAGGACCTTTTTCATATCTGGGCGTGCCCATTCATTCTCTGTCTGTCATCTGTCTGTCTGTCTGTCTCTCACAAACACACACACACAGGAATACCACTTTCAAGGACCTTTCCTTTCAACGTAGAACAGAAGGAGATGCTAGGGATCTGGGCTTTCTCCTAAAAAATATGGGAAGGCCCCCCTACCTCCCACCTTCCTATCTCCCCTCAACTCCAGCCCCTGCCCACTATTCCGGCTATACAAACTGCCCAGATTTTGACAACTTGGTTCTTGAACACCTCCAAGCATAAACCTCCAGAATGACCCAGAGCTTCACCAAGAAATTCCAGACTTGACCACAGCGGTGAAAGGCACCCACCCAACAAAGCCTGGCAGGGCGTCCTGCCCACCCCTCTTAGGTGCTCTTAGGTGTGAGCAGAGAGAAGTCATCTGACCCACAAACAAAGACTTTCCTCCCCGTAAGTGGGGCCCAAGGGAAGTGGGGTGGGGCTGAGCAACTCTAATAGACGTATTGGGGGACTTGGTCCTCAGTGAGAAGGCTCTATGTGTTCCTAAAATAATGTGTTGACTGTCATTTTAACAAGACCCATGTCTTTTAAATCCTGACTTCCTAGGCGGATATTCCCTGGCTTGGCTTGCTTTGCTTATTAAATTTTTCTCTGCCTAATGTTCCCTTTCAGCCAGCAATGTGTGGGATTCTGTTTCTCCTTCAAAGAAAAGAAGCCCACACAATTTAGTTTATGTAACTCCACGATACTCTTGTGCACAATGGCCAGCATAAAAGACAGGGTTTTCAACACATGGCTTTGAGGCTAAAAGCACGGTTTGGAGGCACAGTGTCAGGGACGGGTGCCCAGGAGCTGAAGAGTTGGACAGAGATGATGCTATCATAGCCGCCTCCCACTCTCCTCCTGAGACATACACAGCCATCTGGTGGGGTCACCTCAGCCCCTCACACCGACCTCTGTCCCACAGTCTCACTCACAACAGCAGAGATAGGAATGTACGGACGGGACTCAGATCTCAGGATGTGAGGCGGAGAAGGGGACCAACCAGGGGCAGTATTACACCTTGTCCTCAACTCTCCCTTCTGACCAGTGTCATTTGGAAACTGGTAACTCGGGGGATTCTGGGCACCAAAGTCATGTGCTTGAGCCAAAAGAGGCACTGAGATGGGTTCCTGAGGTCAGGGAACAGAGCATCACATGGTGACCCCGAGACAGAGGAGGCGGGCACACTCCAGCCTGCATCCCACACACGCCCACTCATTCATTCATTCACTGAACATTCACTGCATCCTTGCCCTGCACTACTTTAGCTGGAAATGCAGACCTAAAGGAACTAGGCAGGGACCACGCTCTCTTGGCGCCTGCGTCTTAGTGGGGGGACACTGAGGAGAAGTGGTTAACAAGACAGTTGCAGAGAGAGCATGTCTGTCTGGCTCTGGTTTACTTGCACTGTCAGTGAAAATAATCAATAAACAATCTCTAGTAGGAATAGAGAAGAATTTTATATGAGCCAAACTGAGGACTATAGCCCAAAAGGCAGCCTCTCAGACAACTCTGAGGAACTGCTCCGGAGATGGTTTTCAGCACAGTTTTATGTCTTGTTAGAACAAAGAACACCAAACAAGTCAGGGATACATTCCTTCAAGGTTTCCAGGAAAACAGATCAGCACGTACACAGAGAGTCAGTATGGCCTTGGCACCTGGGAAGGGAGTCTTACCATGGAAGGAGGATCAGCATTGGCATCCAGGAAGGGAGCCATTTAATCTTTATTTTAACACGAGCATTCTTTACTTCTGGTCAATATGCCTTTTTCTTTAATAATTAAAGCAGATGTACAATGTATGTTTGATAGGCCACAAACAGGCTGTTCTGGTTAGCATAAAATTCAAGTTAACTCATGTACAAGCCAGAATGACTTCCCCGCACCTCAATACGTGAAAATTTATTTTATCAGCATCAAGGCCAGAGAGGGAGATTCAGGATTGAGAACAGAGTTGAAAGCAGAGGTTTGGGGCATCAGTGGTGCAATAAGCCAAGGGGACTTTTGAATGTGATCAGAGGCAACAGTATCTGAACCCATTCGTTCAGCCCCTAATAAACTCTCTTTGTATTATGACCTCAGTTTTTGTCAAAGACTTATCCAAGTAATCAGCCACTACATTTGTGATTTTAGAAAAAGATATTCTTTTAAGATATTGTTCACCACATCATGTAGGGTCTGTCCCCTACATAAAGTTAAAAATGAAGCATCTTATTAAGAACTTGGAGGGAGAAAAACATTCCGATATTCTGATCGTGAGAATTACATTTTCCTTTATCTTTTTGGCTGCCAAGAATCTCAGAGGAGAATCTGAGTCTCAATTATTGCAACTTTATCTTCCCGTGTTTTAATTTGGAGAGAGTGCTTACAAGCGGTCAGAGTGCCCACTTATAATCACACAGAATGGCTCAAATCCCTATTTCCTGCTGCAAGAGGCATGACCTTGGGAATGTTTATTAACCATCTGAGCTGGGTTTCTCACCAACATGGGGAGAGTGATAATTGATAGGGTTTTAATGAGATAATGTACCAAGTTCCTTACATAGAGAAAATGCTCCTGATATTATTACCCTCTTTCTTATTGCTACTTCCCGATTTTTGTCTGGTTTATATTTCTCTATTTCCTTGTACATTTCTTTTGTTGTAAATTTTCTCAAATCCACTGTAGAAAGAGACAAGTTATATAATTTTTTTAAGTTCCATTACCCCCCTGTTGGCATAACAAGATCTGAGTGTAGGATAAGAAAGCTTCAGGCAGCTACTTGCTCAAAATAAAATCTGTCCATGAACTCAAATAACTCTTATGTTCTTTCTCCTGCTAAATAATGCCAGTTTCTATAACCTCGGAGTCTTGTATGCTTTAATGAAGTTTCCTTCAGGGCCTATGTTTTCCACTCACAGTTTTTGATTTCTGAGTGTAGAGGCAATTTTTAAGAATCACTTTCTCTATTCTAGATATGCCTTCTGTCCACTTTCTTTTCATTTCTGAGACAACACTCACTCACAGCTTTGTATTCCAAATCAGAAACGCTTTGAATGACTCTGTCAGTTAGAAATTGACACAGCCGAATCTTTTGTCTCCCTATGCTCCTCGAATTAACAACAACAACAACAAAAAAGGATATACATAGCAACTTGTTCCTTTCCTAGAAATGATGGGGTTTTTTTTGCTTTTAAGATTCTATCTCCTTCTGGAAGGTTTTGTTTTTGCTAATATACTATAATGCATACTAAACAGATTAAACACACAGGCCTATTCCAAGATTTAAAAAATAATCAAAGAACATATCACTTAATTCAAAACATTTCCACAATTACAAGTTATTTAAGTCAGAAAGCAAAACAAGTCAACAAAACATCATTGTTGGATCCTCGGAGACAAATAGGAAACAAACCAGCACATGGAGTCTCACTTCCTAGTAAGCAGAACACAATGTGATCAGATTGTTTCCAGCATCTCACACGTTGGCTCACTCACTGGACCTACTTTTTCAAGGGTCAATTAAAATCTATGCCCAGCATAGCCCATAACTAGGTGCCCTTGATTACAACCAATAATTAGACAATTATAATGTTACTGAAACTGTTACTAATATTCTTGTGGTTTTCTTATCCATGTCTATTACCTATCACCAGTGTAAGAGAAGATAAAGGGCATTTGAATTACTTGATGGGATGGGGAAAAAACTGGGAAAACTTTAATGATACAGTTAACTTCTTCATCATCCATCAAGTGGGAGAGCCTGGAGAAAGAAGGGAGATCTCTGTCAGACAAGATTTGCCTGAGAGATGAAGAAGAATTGTGAGGTTGTAAAACATTGGAATCACTGTCTAGGAAGAGAGTGGTCTTTTGTCCAGGGCTATTTAAAAGCAGGACAGATGCTCATCTATCTTTCACAATTCAGATGTGAAGGGAGAATGATTCAATTGCTTCTTCCACCCGGATGAGTCTATAGTGTAAACTAAACACGTGTGAAGACCTGGGGGAAACATGGCCACAAAGGAACCATGCATTGGGAACCAACTATCCGCCTGCTGCATTCCAGAAACAGCTGTTGTGAGCATTTGACAGTAACACCTGTTTAGGACACGACAGCTTAAAGTTTGATGTTAGCCTTCTTCCTAGGTAACTTTTTTCTATTTTTTTCACCTCTGCACCATCTACTACTAACTTATCACACTGTTCTTTATCTTATCTATTTGTATTAGTCATCTTAAGCCCTTTCTGGAACAAGAAGGGACATAATTGAATAAAATAAGTTCTATGAATTAAACTTTTTAGCGCTTTTCTCTGTGTGTGCCAGATGTCATGCAGTTCCAGCAGGAAACACTGGCCTCAGGGTCTTCATGGTTTAGGGAAAAACACAGACAGGTCAACTAGCAATAATACAATGAGAATCCTTGTAGGGCAGTGGGATTCCTGTGGGATCATGGAGCATAAAGCCCCACCCTCTTGGGAATGGGAAAGGGTGTAAGGAGAGGTTATAGCAGAGCTGGTGCTGGAGCATAACCTCAAAGCAGAATATAAATCCTGCCTGCAAGTATGAGTGGGGAGGATGTGGGCATAGCTGGGGTGGGGTGAGGGGAGTGTGGTCTTCAAGGAGCAGCATTGAGGCCGCCCTTCCAATACCAGGCAAATATCATTATTCCAGTCTACTAAATTACTGACAAATGTCTTCCTTGACTCATGTTTCCTTCTATGCTTTTGTTCCCACCATGTGGACAGTGTTCATTGGTGTAATTTGACAGCGTCTGGTTTCCACGGAATTCTAATAATAATACCATGGCAGAAGTGTCTTCAACAAAAGAAAAGCACTCTGTAGTCTTTTTTGAGGCCCTGATTGACACGACATGGATAAAAATCTCTCAGCCTCAACATGAATGCAAAAATATCCCACTCAGGCAGTAATCTGACAAATAAAAGGTTTATTTACCCAAAAAGCAAAAGGAAGATTTATCAAAAAACTGGTAGATAGGACACCTTTCCAAACATGCTAGCCTATTCAATGTTTGCAACTTCAGTTTTGTAAGAGGAAACCTGGAGGGTCATGACTAGGAATGATTTGTAGGTTTGCTGTTGAATGACCTCAAATGTGAGTCTCTGGGGACAACATGAGGAGACCCTTGGCCATTGAGGGAGCCTGGCTGACTGCCCAGGACCTCTGTTTCAGTAGTATTGAATATTTTAGTAGTAGATTTTTATTTATTGAGCACTCACTATAGTAAGAGCTTGGCTTGCATTATCTCATTAAATTCTGACAGTAACCTATTTACAAATGAGGAAATAGAGAACTAGAGAGATCCAGTAAGTTGTCCAGGGATACACAGCTTGGAAACTGGGAGGTGCTGCTCCAAATTTGCCCATAGTTTGGTCTAACTCATAAGATATACTTGATTATCTCATTTAATCCCAAGTAGTCATTTTTAATCTCCATGATAATACTGTAAGATGCTACTAGTGCACATAAAGTACGTGTAAACTGAAGAAAGGTAATGCTCTAGCAACAGCCTTCCTTGTTTTGGAGGTTTTACAAAGGTCTCTGAACAAAGCACCCTGGTGGATGGTCAGGTTACTGGGATCCTCCTGGAGCTGCCCTGAAAAGGCAGGGTGCCTGTCAGGTGGCTGGGCTGTCCCTATTTCCTGGGCTCAAGGCTGTGCCTGTCTTCCTGAGAGGTGGACTGGTTTCCAGGAAACACTGTGGTCCATCTATTTTCATACTGTTGCAGTGACGAGCATTTTTTTTTTAAACATAGGACATATGGTACCAATAGTGTGATGAGATGCTTTCTGAAGTCTGGCTTTTCCACCAATAGTAATTCCATGGTTACCACCAGTGGGGCTAGAAAAATTCCTAATGAAAGACTCAGATAATGAATGAATAGGCCCGCCATATGGCCATTAAGGCCCAAGACTCCAAATGCCAACGCTGTGCTTAATCAGGTTAACAGACTCTTTACAAATGCCCTGGTCTTGGAAGTTGGAAAAAGTATAGGCCTAAATTACTGCTAAATAGACTTATATAATCTGAAGAGTAGACTGGTGCTGGGGTCTGCTCCTTGTGGCTGGTAAACAAAAAGTCAATAACTTGCATTTGATTGATGTGTATAATTAGTTACAGTCTCTGGGATCTAAACTGCATGATTCAACACATTTTAAGGCCTTAATCTTCTCTTCTTGAAAACAAAAGATTTATTGTTGTACAACAGCATGTACTTTTATAGCCAGGAACCCCAAAAATGTACATTTAAATCCCAATTGTAGTATACTTTGATGAAGTCAAAATCACCCTTGCTTGTTTCAAAAAAGAATCCCTTGTTCTAATTCCATAGGATGCCCCTTTCCCCATGTTTTCAAAGCTTTCTGCCTCCAAAACAATCGAGTCATTGCTCTGCATCAGCTCAACTAGTTTTAAGTGCTCCATGTTGTAAACAATAAAAAACATGCATTTTTTCCTCCACAGATGCAATGTTTTCTACAATAACATTGGCTCTGAGGGAGACATGGTCCTCTGAGATTGGGTTTTAGTGAAAACGGTGGTGTTGGAAGATTACTAGGATATCTGAGATCCTTATATGAATTTCAGGTGGTCCAGAGACATTCTATAGAGTGAAAAAGCTGTAAATGGAGAAAAAGTGACTGCCTCACCCAGCAGGGACCGCTTCTAATTCTGAGCTGTGTGTAGGGTCTTGAATGCTGCAGGGGTCACTAAAATGTGCAATGGTAATAAACATCATTTACCCTAAAGAAGGGTAAAATTGGATCCAATTGAATTTATGCTGGAGAACTCAAGAGATGGCACTTTGATTGGGGGCAGTCACACCTCCAGGGCCATTCTGCAGACATTCCTGACCTTCTAGTACTAAGCAGGCTAGAGGAGGCTGAGACCCCAGCAGAGCGCAAATGCACGGCCCCTTGGTGAGTGTGCATTTAGTTCTTGCCTTCCCCACGTGAACCAGAGCTACAGCATTGGCCCCGAGGAAGATGCTCTATGTCTATTTCAAATCTTCCTAAAAGGGCTGCTCCGTCCCAGCTGGCTTCCCCTCAGCACATCCTCCCTTCCCTATGAAAACAGTGACTGACAGTGTAGCCGGCATCTCCCGCCCCTGCTGACTGTCTGTTTACCCCGACAGAATCTGTACCAGAACAGGTTCTTAGGCCTGGCTGCCATGGCATCTCCATCCAGAAACTCCCAGAACCGACGCCGGTGCAAGGAGCCCCTACGCCACAGCTACAACCCGGGCCAGTTCCACAGCATGGCCATTAGGACCGGCCCTCATGGCGCTGTCACCATCCCCCGCTCCACCAGCGACACCGACCTGGTCACCTCAGACAGCCGCTCCACACTCATGGTCAGCAGCTCCTACTACAACATAGGGCACTCGCAGGACCTGGTGATCCACTGGGACATAAAGGAGGAAGTGGACGCTGGGGACTGGATTGGCATGTACCTCATTGGTGAGTAGAACAGCACTTAGTGCCACGGAAATAATGGTCTTAGCAGTGTGGTTTGGGCATCCAACAAGTACGTTAATTCATAATTCACTTTTACGGATGCTTTACTATTTCAGCAAACTCGATCATTTCATTAAAACACACAATTCACAATCAAACGTGTTATACACCACATTCTAACACACGGAGGACCGCACATGAGGCTTCACCTGCCAGCTCTATTCAATGGAAAGGAATCAATAGCAGGACGAGGTGTGGCTGAACACAAATGTCATTACCATTTGCAACTATAGAAGCTCTTCTGCTTATGAGTAAGTTAATATGAGAAGCTTGTTTTTAAATCCATGTGTCTGTAAGACCAAAGCAACACCGTATACACAACCAAGGTATGCACATGTATGTGGGGTAATTTCACTTTAGTTTTCAACATAATCGTAGACCTCTTTTCACCTGCTCTTTCAAGATTCTTACTGCTTTGTATTCCAAAAACATCATGGATGATACAGACAGTGAGAGCAGGCACACCACAGGCTAAGGAACAGTTGTGCTGGCTGAAAGGAGAGTGACTGGAGAAAATAAATCTCACAAATTTGAAATTATGAAGAGAAATTGACTTGAAAATGTATTTCATCTATTTTACGTGGTGGAATCAGATGTGGTGAAAACTGACACATTCACGCTGGTAAATCCACAAGTGAAGGTTGTAATTGTTGGTGGGGTGAGGGGGTGGTTCAAGTTCAACAGAGGCCAGGCCTTCTGCATTCAGTCCATACAACGAAACATTTGCACATTCAGACACACAATACCAGATTTAACATCATTGACTATCAAAGACACCAAAGGATTGTTATGAGTATTTTACAACCCAGGTCATTTTTATGATAAAATTCGGGGGCTCTAATCTGACTAACTAGCTGTCAGGGAAATTTCTTTGGCTCTTTTGAAGGTTTTGCAATCAGTTTGGTTAGTGTATTTACAATACACACATTACTGTAAAGATGGGAAAACATAATTTTTGAAATTGTTACACAACTATTGGTTACTCAACTAAATTGGACTTCCAAACAGGTAATATTTAATTGGCTTTAAAAAATAGTTCTGGAATCGGTGTTTGAGTACCATCAATCTCAAACAGAGCCTGCAAAAGAACAGACCACCAAACACATTTTGTTTAGTCCATATTGTTTTAAATTTGGTTAGTTGTCAGTATTTCAAAAAGTAGAGATTTCTCGCTGAAGTCCACCTTTCTAGCTTTTTGTGCAAAAGCTCTCAGTTTGGCTGACTGAGCCCATAATTCCTGTGGCTCTAGTGGGCTGGGTCAAGCATTAACTTCCCCCTTTAGACTAGCCTGCACCCTTCAGTTTTGTCACAGGTTCCTTGCCACCTATCCCTACTTTAATGATGATGGTTACTTGTTCAGCACCTTAGGCAATTATATTTTTGGCCCCAGATCTAGTTTTGAAGCAGCTCTTCACAGCTGTACCTTCCTGCAGTGGTGTCAGTGGCATTTATTTCTCAAGTCAAGGAATAGCTGGAGTACAGCGTGACGGGGGAAAGGTGGATACCTTCATCCATGGGGAAAGGATGGATGGATCTTGAGCTCAGCCCTAGATCCAGGCTGGGGTGTAGATCTGGGATAATTGGCCCTGAGAGTAGAAGAATTCACTCGTGGATTGAGTGTAGAAAGAAAGCACCAGAAGGTCCCTATCAGAGAGAGGGGCAGAAGAGGAACTCAAAAAGGAGATGGGGGCGAGATGGAGAGGTAGGATGAGAACCAGGGGACCATGTCATAGAAGACGAGAGAGAGGGTGTCTGAGGAAGGAAGGGGTGGTCGGCGGGATGAAGTGTCCGGAAGCTCCATGAATGAACAAGATCTGGTGTTAACATGACATTTTGGCTGAGACAGAAGTAAACACGGTTCATCCTCTGAGAATCTCAATTTGACAGTGTGTTCTTCTCACAGTAGCTGCACATATATAACTGTGAAGTGATTTAATGCAAAATGCCAACACTTTCGGCAGAATAGCATTTCAAAAGCAACTTCCAAATCCAAAATTCTCCGTGAATCTTAAAAGTTCATCATTGGTGGGTCCTTAGTAACTCACCTTCCAGATTTGCCGTGCCTTGACAAAGAGCAAATCATAGAGCTCTGTGATTTCATCTGATCTGTCATTTCACAATTGAGGAAATGCCAAGTCAGTGGTTCCCAATGCCACACAGCTGCCTACCCTGGCGACAGACCCCACAGTGACCATGAGGACGTCTTGGCACATTTGGGTGCAATGTCACGTATGGGCCATTCCACATCAGTGGGCAACCTAAATGTCCCCATGAGGCCAGGTTTGTGATGCTTTCAGCTCAGCCCTCCAGAGCTCTCCGGACAAACGTGACTTTTCTCCCGCCATAGTGAGTGAGATATCTGGCTTTGGAAGGGGATGTGTGGCCCTGCTCACTGACACTGTCACCGAGTCACTAGTGCTGTCTTCAGCCAGGAACCCAGCAATGGGACAATAAAAGTATTACCATTACTTTCACAGTGAGATTGCATCTGGTTGCCCTCATTTATGGAGTGGTTCCTGAACTGGAGGAGCATGATGAAGTTTTCTCTCCCCTAGTGACACAGAAAGGGGAAAGATCCTGGGGTTTCAGTGACAACTTGACCTGGCTTAGAATCATACTCTGCCACTGTCTGGATGTGTGGCCTCAGCCAGGTAGTCATCAGAACTTCAGGCTCCTTATCTTCAAAATAGAGAAATAATGTTCTCAGGATCATTGAATGGAATTGATGAGATACTGTGCATTTACTGCCTGTTGATCAATAAATGTGTCTTGATTTAACTTGTCAGGTAGCTCTAGTCTCTGGATGCATTATGGCAAATTGCCCTAATTCCCAGGCTTCATTCAGCTTAACCATGGCCCTTAGACATGTGCTCAGTTGTTTCGGTTGTACGTTATAGACAAAAGCCTCTTACCATACCCACAGGGACCTGGAAAGAGATCTTAATTGTCAGTAAAGAGGCAGAAGCTTGTGACTTGGTCAAAAACAAGTACTTAGTGGCAGATTTGCTAGTCATCAGTATTCCTAGGAAATAGTTTTGCAATTATTCATTCAGTAATGCCTATTTGAATTTGACAAGTAAAAGCTAATTATTTGTGAGTCCTATACTTAGTGTTAAAGATTCAGCACACTGAGGGAACAGTATTGTATAACTGGGTTAGGATACATAAATTGAAGAATACAATTAAGACGTCTAACCATAAGAATGCTAAATTAATTAGAGCAGATCTATTCAAGTATTTTTCACCTCTTCATTTTACGTTCCAGTATTTTAAAGACTTTAATATCTTAAAACCCTCTTTAGGATGATCAATTTTTTTTAATAGCCATTCCTTTGACTCTGTTGGAAGGAGCCCTTATTAAAACTGCTGAAACATGAAGTAAGTATGCAATTAAAATTATGAAAATATAATTGAATAAGTAGGCATAATATGCTCATAATTCGCAAACCTTCTTATAAATTTAGCATTTTAATAAATCATATCATTATTATACCATGCTATACCATGCTATCCCTATACCATGCTAGAATTTGCTCAGTAATTTAAATCATAATGAAACTAGAGTACATTCACGCATTTAAATTTCAACAAATCAAGAGATGATAACTCAGAGCAAAATTAAGATTTAAAATTTCCTAAAATGGCATCTTTGAAGGATCTCCATAGACTGGTGCCTGAGGACATATATTCCCTTCCATACATTTTGGTTGCCTTATCTGTGTGAGGTCAGAGATTATGGTCTGTATCAAACTGATTATTTTTTAAATTTTTTGAGACGTCTTCTGTGACCTATCCCTGCTCAATGTTTATAAATATTCCATGTATGATCATAAAGTGTATTTTTGTTGTGAATAAGGTTCACCCTATCTACCTATCTGTCATCTATCTAGAGATAGAGAATATCTTATATATAGAGAGATATAGATATCTTATACATAGATATCAATATATACAAAGGTTTAATATATGTGTATATAATATTTATATATAAATATTTTTGTTATATAAATATAGAGTGGTAACAGTTCCCATGGAACCATGCAAAACAGGACACAATTCGGATATGTACAAGTTTCAGTTCATAGGGTGACTCACAAAGCAAGGATCCTCTCTCCCTCTCTCTCTCGAGTGTGTGTGTATTTAAGTTCAATCACATAAATTGTATATTCTAATTTTCTGTCTCTTCCATTTTTTGAATGGAGAGTCTCAAAATCACTAGCCAAAAATTTTGTTTTAATTGATGCATCTATTTCTACCTTTGCTTCTGTAAGTTTTATACTTTGCAGATTTGATGCTGATTACTAAGTGCATGAATGTTCATGATATTTACATCTTTTTCCTCTACAGTTTCTTACAGGTTATTATTACAGATCTGCCTGTGCCCCCTTGTGCTATTCTTTGCCTTGAATTTTGTTGGGTTTTTTTTTTTTTAACTATTTAAGGCTGCTAGTCTCTCTGTTTTCTTCTGCTTCATATTTACTGGATCTGTCTTTTCTTTATTTTCAACCTTTATCTTTTTTTAAGTGTAGCTCTTTGTGTGTGCTTTTTTATTCTGATCTGGGTATCTCTGACTTGTAATTGGCTAGAATAGCACATTTATATTTATTATATTTACTGTTCTATTAGGACTTATTTTTGCCATCTTTCTTTAGATTCTTTATTTACTGTGTTTTCTTTTTCTTTGATTCTTCTTTTCTGCTTTCCATTAGATCTGTTGATTTCAAAGTTATACATTTTTTATTGTTCTTATGGACTCCTTTTAATCATAGTCCAGTGGGTCTCAGTCAAGGGTAATTTTGCCTCCCAGTGGACATTTGGTAATATCTGAAGACATTTTTGGACGTCACATTGTAGGGGGTGTTTCTGGCATCTGCAACGTAGAAGCCAGGGATGCCACCAAACAGCCTATAATGCACAGGACAGCTCCACCACAACAAAGATAACAGAGTTATCCAGCCCAAAATATCAACAGTGCCAAGGTTGAGAAGCCCTGTCTAGACCACCATATTCACCCCCATTTATTTTTTTAATCTCATCAATATCTCTTTTTCCAACAGACTAGTAGTTCATCCTAGTAGTTTCATATTTCTTTGGTCTTCCAGGACTTTGATTTTCCAGATATGGACACTTTTCCTTTTATCCTCAATATCCCTTAGTCTTTCTTGTATATTTTTGAACTTTTTTTCTAGAAGTGTTTCTCAATCAGATCTCCAGCTTCCTAATCCATTTTTCACCAAAACTCATACACTATAGTAGGATAATGCAGTGATGGATGAAGGCATGAATATAATAGCCACATGAATAGCACTCATATCCTGCACATTAGTTTCAGTGGATTTCAGTTATCACTCCATGGGGAAATAGTTCTATGGTTAAATAAGGATGGAAAAATCTGCCTACATTGCCCCACTTTAGAGACTCACAATATATGTTAAAGGTTTGAGAAACTTGGAGTAAGCAGCACACTTTACTTGGTGTAACCCAGCATTTCCTATACTTTCTTGAGCAAGAAACACTTTCTTATTTCCCAATATTTGCCTGTCAGGTGTTCCACTGTGGAAAACCACACATTAGGAGTTATGGGAAGTTATAGAATAAGTACAGAAACCCAACCCTTGCCCTTAAGAAGCATTTAATGTGCTGAGCCTTAAAATGTAATGATTTAGGATGAAAGCTAAAATTTTCTCTCTGGCTAGGCACCTGCACACAGAAACTCCCAGAATGCTTCCTTACGGACATCAACTCTTGAAGAACTGAAGTTTTTCTTGTACATCAGGCACTCTATTAGCATATAGAAGAGCTGAGGCTGTGCTTCCTAATTATGGCACAACCAGTGAGAATACTTGTGTTCAAAGAAACAATCTGAGGGAAAAGCCACAGAAAAGAGAGTGGCACTGATTTTTAGGGCCTCCCCTGCCATTTATCCTTAGATTCCCTTCCTAGTACAAGAGAACAGAGATTCTACAGCCTTGGCTTTGTACTGTGAAAGGCAAGTAGATTTTCCCCAGATCTCCTGGCCTGCTATTTGGTAAATCCATAGTCTAGAGATAGTGGGAGAATCCTTGGAGATTTTTCTGAGATTGGTTATCAGAAGGCACAAGTTCCTCTGCGAAATGGAAGCAATGTTGTATTTTTTCTGTTGGGCTTAGTTAGTGGATCAATTCTTCCTTTAATTGCTTCTGTGCTCACTTGCCCATTCTGTTCTCAACAGCAATAGTCTTTGTTGTATACCTTTCTATTATAGATTAAAGTGTAGGAAGTAGAGTTCTAGTTTTCATTTTGAAAACAAAACAAGAAAAATACTCCTGGTTTCTTAGATGTGCTTGTTTCTGTAAGCTTCACTAGAACTTTGTGATTCAAAATTTTGCAAAGATCTTTTCTCTATTGTAAACTGTGGAGCAGGAGGTAGGATTCTTCATACTGGAAGAAAAAAGTATCATCCAGCGAATGCAGTCTTTTTTTGAGAAACTTAATACATCTCTATATGTTTTGTACAGAATGAGTAATGCGAAAAATTTAAATGGTACTGGCCTAAGCTAATGTTTCAGGTTACTGGTGGTTTTGCACAGTATCATGGAGCTTTTCCATAGAGGGCTGTATTTTTAGCCCATACTATAAATATAAATAGCTGCTTATTAGATGTCTAACACTGTTCTGAGACCATTACCTGTATTAGTTCATATATTGCTCACAACAGACTTTGAGGTTGGGATTAATACTATCCCCATTTTGTGGTGAGGAAGCAAAGACACAAAGGGATTAAGTATAATGCCTAAGATCACATACCTAGTAATGGTACCCTAACTACTTCTCTCAAGGTGGCTGTAGGTATCCCTGTAATCACATAAACATTGCTCCTACAAAAACTTGTACCATGACAAAGGATGCAGAAAAGGGAACCTCGCAGTAGGGAGCCAGGGGGCTGCCATTCCTCAGTGTGATGGAGGGCAAGGCTTGGTCCCCATCATCCATCCCAGTCCTCTTCTCTTCTCCAGTGCCTTCCTCTAGTGTAGACTCTGGTCCCTGAAAATTAGGTCTCTCAGACTCCTGTGCAGCCATGTTCCAGATGCAAATTTGGTCCCTTCATTTAGAGGCACCTGTGCAAGTTTGGGAAGCTGGGTCGTTCCTCCTGATGTTTAGCCTGTGGTTGCCACAAGCATGGCTCTGAGAAATTAAGCTTTTCTATCACGGTGTCCTAGCGTCCCCTCACTCGCTTCCTGGCTGTGAACAGGCAGCCCTGTGTTGGTGGCAGGAGCCTACTCAGCTTGCCACTAGCTGGTCACTCTCTTTGTGGGTGGAGAAGCAGTTGCTGAGGCTGTGCCTAGCGTCCATTTATCTAGTACCTAATTCTCTGCATAAAATCTCTTAGTGCATAAAATATCTGGTCTGATTCTGTTCCTGCATCTGACCCTGACAATACACTTGGATTCCCAAGCAGATTAGTAACTTCTAACAATTGGCAATACATGCCTTGCGGGAGGGAGCTGACCTCTCAGCACAGATGGTCCAGGCAAGAATACAGACTCTTCTATTTTCTTGCGTGATATTTGCTATGAAGTGTTACTGTTATAATAAGGGAATGGGATACTCATTAGGACCAACTGGCAGCCTCTGAAAACGTGTTTAAACCTGTACAGAGAAATGCATCTTGTTGTCTTTAAAATGTGTGTTACTTTGCCATTCTCTTTGGTTTTTTCTGATTCCTCCCACTTACTCACGCCCATCCTTTTTTCATTTGTGCCCTTGTGGTTCCTTGATATTTAACCCATTCTTATACCCACTATCTTCTAATGAAATTGCCTGTTTTCTTGAATTAATCCTCAAATCTATTCAGAACTTCCTGAGAACATACGTCCTGTCTTGTTCAGCAGTATATCCCCAGGGTTTAGCATAATAACTAGAGTGGAGTATAAATACTCAATATACATTTAGCTAGTGCATAAATGAACACCCCCTTTCTAGGTGTTACTCTATATGGATACCTGACCATGACTATTAAAGTGAATATTCTGGTGATCAGAGTGGATAAATTCAGGAAAATACCTCTCCTTGGAGAATTGCCATAATGAGGTAAATTTCTATCTGGGTACTGAAGACCTAGAGAGCTAGGAAACATTATGCCTTTTTTTTGCAGAAATGAGGCAATTACTGTAAAAGACGTATTATGCAATCATCTTAGCAGCCCAAACAGGGCTGTGAGCACACACTGTGATTATAAAGACAGACAAATTTTGCAAACAAGTGATTTTCCAAGGGATACAAACAGTTCCTGCTGTTAATGAGGCAGAGACGGTGTTACTCTGCCTGATCGTCTCGGCCAGAGAAGAGGCAGCCAAAAATGTGCAATCGACTTAGCAGGTCACAAACACGCTTACCAGTCATCTCACGTAATCCATGCCCCCCACCCCCATGAGGTCCCAGTTATTACCACCCCCCATCTTGCAGATGAGGGCCTGCAGCTGTAGAAATGACAGTATTGGTAAATGGTGCAAAGGTCCTTGGAGCTGGGTCCTTTCGCTATAAGCTCTGCCCTCTTTCACCTCCTCCTCTGTTTTCCAAATCCATCCAGATGCAGGAAGTAAACCTCAGAATATCTCAGCTGCAAAGAGGGCAACCATGACCTAGCCCCTCTCTGCAGAGCTGGGGCTCTGGGCCTCCCCTCGGGAGCTCCTGAGTTCTGGCTGTCCCCCCAACCAGCGCAGTGGATTTGGACTCTCAAAACATGGTTGTCTCACAGCTTCAGATCCATTTAGCTCAGATGGTTCCTTTCTGGGTGAAGTGGGAACTGCAAGGGCCCCATCGAAGATTAAGGTAAAATTCGTATCCCTGTCTTTGCCTGCACTGAGAACATGAGGTCTGGAGCCAAGAGGGAGGCAGTCGGCTCGGTCTTCACAGATCTGTCCTCTCTAAGGATTCTGCCTTGCTCTCTGGGCACCAGCTTGAAGAAGGACATTGATGGGTTGCAATGTGACAAGCAGAGAAAGGGCAGGAGAGGGGAGGAGCACAGTCCCCGCCCCCCGCAGCTCCTCTCAGCACTTGCACAGGGTAGGCTCTGCCCCCCTCGGGCCTTGGACACCCCATGGGGGCCTTGCTCCACTCTTCACACACACACCCTCCATCACCACCCTGGCAGCGCCTTCTCATCCCTCAGCTCTCCCCTGACCCCCTGTTGGCCTTTCTACTTGTAGCTTCTTGTCAGAGCAGTCCGTTCTTTTCCTTCCTCTCCCCTCTTACAAGTTGTAATAATGCACTTATTTCTTTACTTAGTGTTTAAAGTCCGTGTCCTCAGTTGTTTGTGGTTTTAGTTCAGAAAGGTTTTGCCCAACACCGTGGCCCCTGTACCTTCCCAGCGTGGCAGATGGTTGGATCTTGATAAGTGTCTGTTGAATGAACAGATGAATGCATGGCTGCATGAAGGATGGATGGATAAATTCATGGATGGTCCCCAAGTGTTGGATGTTGATGGGTGTCCATACCGGAGAAGAGATCATATAGGATGGAGCCCATGAGAACAGGGCCCCAGATAGAAAGTACAATTGGATGTTTTCTTTATACCTCATTCTCACACCCAAATAGGGACCAGTTAATGAAAGGTTTAGGAGGGAGATTTTCACACTGAGATTCCCCACGTGTTAGAGCTATTCAAAAGTGAAATGAGGGAACTCCCTGGCGGTCCAGCAGTTAAGACTCTTGAGCTTCCACTGCAGGGGGCTTGGGTTCGATCCCTGGTTGGGGAACTAAGATCCCACATGCTGCACAGTGCAGGCAAATAAAGAAAAAAAAGTGAAATGAACTGCTGTAGCAGCAATTTTTTCTGTTTCTGGAGGTGTTCAAGAACCAGTTAGATGATCACGTGCCAGGAGTGTTGAGGAGAGGGGAAGAGATTCCTGCATTAAAATTCTAAAATTAGAATTCTCTGATTCTATGATTCCTGGTGCTTTCTCTTCTGTTGAGCTGGAGGTGGCATTAATATCCTTTGCTCTTTTATTATTTTTTTCTAAATCTGCTGTTAGCTGATGTGTTTCTCTACTCTGCTTTCTTTCTTTCCTGGGAATATAGATGAGGTCTTGTCGGAAAACTTTCTGGACTATAAGAACCGTGGAGTCACTGGTTCTCATCGGGGCCAGATCATCTGGAAGATTGATGCCAGCTCTTACTTTGTGGAGCGTGAGTACCTTTCCCATTCCTGTTGCTCGGGATGAAGCGGAATTCAACTGCTTTTTTCTTGTGCTGCATTGCCTCACTTAGAAATGTGCCATATGTAAAAGATGTGGATTGAATGAGGTGCTTAAAAGACAGTGAGTAGTGAGCTGTAGAGCAGTTGGGTAACAGCCATCCACACCAGCCCGTGGCCCTTAACTTTCTCTCCCTGGCTCCTCCAGGCACTTTCCAACTTTGTGATGCTTGTCCCTTCTGTATCCTGTTGTCCAGTTTGGGCTTCGCTTAACCCAGTTCTTCAAGGCTTCTTGTTCCCCAATGTGTTGGGGAATTCCTTGGGATGGGAATGATACATTACTACCACCAATCTGTTTCTTTCATTCCTGATCTACTGACATTTCTGGATGTATAAACTCATCATCATGTATCTTATTTTATAGTTTCTAAAATTTCCGCTCTCTTTGAAAATAAGTCATTTTTGCAGTTATGGAAGGAATTTTTCATAGGTCCCATACTGGTGCATGAGGAAATATATACATGGGCCTCATATTTGCCACCCAAAGGAATGCACGGACTACCTATAATGTACCCTTTCCCCTCCCACATGGGTACTGGAGAGTGCTAAGTGCACAAATCCCTTCATGCATTTTCTGGTTCATAGCAGGTATTCATTCAGCATAACACTTCTGAAAGGAAATGGAATAGTCTATTGTTCCAGCTGCCTGGTTCTCAGAGGAAATGACACATGGCCAGGAACCTAAAGTTGTCTATTTTTTTAAAAAATATTTTATTTATTTGTTTATTTATTTGGCTGCATCGGGTCTTTAGTCGTGGAACGCGAGATCTTTTGTGGCGGCACGCAGGCTTCTCTCTAGTTGTGGTGCGCGGGTTCCAGAGCATGCAGGCTAAGTAGTAGTTGCGGCACGTGGGCTCTTTAGTTGTGACATGCAGGCTGAAGAGCTCGTGGGCTTAGTTGCCCCGTGGCATGTGGGATCTGACCAGGGCTTGAACCCATGTCCCCCGCATTGGAAGGCGGATTCTTAACCACTGGACCACCAGGGAAGTTCCCCTAAAGTTGTCTATTATCATTTGACTTGTAGCTCACAAAAAACTATCCTCTAGCATGTTTTGCTCCCATTCTTTTCCAGATGAAAACTCTCATTTTCATTCACTTAATAAACATTTTATAAGACCTACTGTACTCCAAAGAATAGAGATTGGAGATGAAAGCCTCAGTGTCTGTCCTCTACTTATGGTGTCTCTGCTCTGGGAAATGACACAAATGCCCCTTGTTTTGCATTCGCACAGGCAGAATGAGTAGACAGTCAGGAGGTTTGATACTACCAGATGTAGAGGCGACAAGACTTTATGTTATGTGGTTGCTGACCCTTGACTTTGCGTTAAGCATGATGAAACTCCCAACAAGAGAGTTCCTTTTCCTTAATACTTACCTCCCCAACTCTGGCTCTTCTGCACTCGAATCCATCCTGCATGCTGATCCCAGACAAAATGCCTTAAACGCAATCCTGCTACCATGTGCCCCCAAGCCTCATGACTGTGCTTTCATGCTACATCAGCTGAAACCTCTCTGCCCAGCTGCCAAACCCCAACAAAACTCACCACATCCCTCAACCCTACTTCTCCATCCTCCCCAGCAGGCCCTCCTTTGCCCTAGTCATGCCAGCATCTTCCCCTATCCCACAGATGGCATCATTTATCATAAAGAACATGGCCAGGCTTGATATGGGGATAAAGAGATGGGCTCCAGCTAGTGGTACATAATATGACTTCCCAAATGCCAGTAAGAACAAAAGAGGTGAAAACTTGCAGTAGCGATTAATATTAGACATAATTGTTGACTGTATGCCCCAGTCTACACTGGAAGTTCAGTGGGAGAGTCCTTCCTTACTACATACCCATTTTGTTCTTCTGGGTTTTAACTAAATGAGAAATAGACATAATTCAGGGTCATAATACAGTATCAGCTCAAAATGGTGCAGGCATAAACACACCTTGAAGTTTTTTTTATCTTTTTAGAGTCAAGGAAATAAGTATTAAGGATAATATGAAACCTCATGACTCTGTCTTCATTCTGCATGAGCCAATGTGAAAAAGTGGGATTTGTGTGTAAATTAATCTAGCACTAGTACCACTCCTTTCAAGGCAGTTCTCCAAGACTTCTGGGACATATAGAGCATTTCCTGTACATTCAGCTCAAATAACAAGCCATTTAACATAATTATCTTCATGAGCAGTATGAAGACACACTTTAAATATCATTAGACAGGTATTATAATGTAAAATCATCTCTGTAAAATACATAAAATGTTGTCATAATTGAGTGAGTGTATTCAAAGTTGGTGAAGTTCCAACGTCCTAGAATAAACAGATAGTTTGCCAAGTCATAGTCAAAATAACTAAAAGGGGCTTCCCTGGTGGTGCAGCGGTTGAGAGTCCGCCTGCCGATGCAGGGGACACGGGTTCGTGCCCCGGTCCGGGAGGATCCCACATGCCGCGGAGCAGCTGGGCCCGTGAGCCATGGCCGCTGAACCTGCGCGTCCGGAGCATGTGTTTCGCAACGGGAGAGGCCACAACAGTGAGAGGCCCGCGTACCGCAAAAAAAAAAAAAGAAAAAAAAAAAAAACTAAAAGTTCAGTGCTTTAGAAAACTGACATGTTTTCAATTGCAAACTGGAGAAGATCCCACTCCACAATATACCTCTTGGACTAGCGATACCTCAGTGCTTTCGGAAAATGGATGAATTTCCATTTTGCAAATGTATCAAATGAATGAATAATATACTAAGAATGTATTTCTGTGCAAATGTAACAATTTGTCAAAAAGTAAAAATTCATTGAGACAAAGCTTAATTGAGTTTGCAAATGATTGGACTGTGGACTCAGGGCACACAAAAAAATCAGATAAATTAAAACAATAGTGAATTATAGGAGTCTGAATGCATTAAAACTGTGTATAATGCTTTTGAGTCTGAATGCATTAAAACTATATAATATGCTATAAAAATTTATATTTTTAATGTGAAATAATTTGCATTTTCAAACCTGTTTGATAGAACAAGTACCAAATTAAAGAACAGGAAGAGACTGGATGTACAGAATGTTCTAATGTAGCTATCAAAGTGTATGCAAATCAAAGCATCAAAGATCCTCTTGCTATAGTACAAAAATGCAGAATTCAGGCCATTATCCAGAAGGTTAGAGAAGTTTGTTATGAATCACAAATAAGCTCTTCACGGTCTCTAGGTAGTAATAAACACATTAATCTAATTGGTAAATTAGACGTTCTTAAAAATAAGTTTATAAACTTTGAACATTAAATATTGAAGTACAACAGAAGGTCATTCTAAGTGGGAGTTAAAATAATAAATGAGGTTTTGTTTTGGTTTTTCCATTTTTCTCTTTATTTTTACCTTTTATTACTTCCTTTTATGAAAGTAGAGGTATATCACTGATTGCCTGGAATCTATTCTAATAGCACATTTCTTTCAGAGTTATGATTCAATTTAGAATTAGGTAATTGCTATTGATTTATATGATTTTTTAAAGGTCTGATTAAATCAGATTTTTAAAGTACCCCCAAATTAGAAACATTCAAAACAGATACTTTCTGTATTCTCCAAGGAGCTACAAGCATGATAAAATACAAAAGAAAATAACTCCTGACTCGCTTCCTATAGTCCCTGCATAATTTCTCCCTGGAGGGCATTTGGCTATTTGACTATAGTAATAATTGCTGTAATATAAGAACTGTAAAGATGCAAATTTTAACACTGACAAAAGAAAGAACTAGTGAAATTTTAGCTTTACCTATCCTGACAAAATCTTACAATGTTGTATTGTTATAGTAACTCAAATGTTATATTCTAATATGTGCAGTTGGGCTCAGCGGGCCAGTCTCAAGACTTCAGGAGCTACCACAGTCTTTGTTGACTGTGTGCTCCCAAAGCAAACTTATGGTTACCAGGGGGTAAGTGGGGGGGGGGAGGGATAAATTAGGACATTGGGACTGACATCTACACACTACTACCTATGAAATAGATAACTAATAAGGACCTACTGTATAGCACAGGGAACTCTACTCAATACTCTGTAATGGCCTATATGGGAAAAGAATCTAAAAAAGAGAGGATATATGTATATGTATAACTGATTCACTTTGCTGTACACCTGAAACTAACACAACATTGTAAATCAACTATACTCCAATAAAAGTTAAAAAAGAAAGAAGTCCTTCAGAATCAGGGCTTGCCTTGCAGAGAGGTATTGATTCTGCCTGGAAGGTATCTTTATTTTGATCTCTGGCCCGGACCTGTTACGTGTACCTCCCTGTTCATTGTCACTCCCCATTGCTAGCAGGAATAGTAGAGTAGTGGGTCTGGAAGGCCAACTGATTACAGCCAAGAGAGTTTCTCCCAAAGGGACCTCCTTTCTCTACCCACCCTTGTGTCAAGTCATGTAATCACAGTCATGATCGCAGCCTTCTCACAGCTGTCCAGGCATAAACCAGAAATCTGCAGTCATTTCGACTGCTCTGTTTTGCCATGGCTTCCTGCCCGCTCTGTACCACTGGTCGTGCATCGCCTGCAGCTCAGACCCTCAGGTTCAGCCCCTTCCCCATCTCTTCCCTCGCTTCCAGATTCACACCCTGACTGCTACCTGCTCTGATTTCATCACTCCCTGCATTTGTCAGAAGAGCAAACCTCAAACCCCTTCTCAGTACATCATTTCCCAATCCTTTTCCATCACGTCCTCCCAAATTAAAAAATAAAACACAGTGGCCCCTGATTACACATAACAGCAAATCTAAGCACCTAGTCCTGCTGTAAGTTTTTTTTTTAATTTTTATTTTATATTAGAGTATAGTTGATTAACAAAGTTTTTAACAACACCCCTTGAGAGTGGCAAGGTGAAATATACACAGGTCAGGGGGCAGAGTTTGCCTCCTTTCCCCACCCTTCAGCAGGTGGCTTCCCAGTGAGAGGCCTGTGGGCTCAGTATCTACCTGGTGTGGCCCTTGGACTCCAAGGCTCTGTTTCTTCATCTCTAAAAGGAAGTTAATGTACAATCCCCACCGGTGACCCCGTGAAGACTGAGAAAGCACACGTGAGGGGCCAGGCACGTGTCTGGTACAGCCAGGTGTGTGGTATAATGAGAAGGCTTTGAATTAGGGATTGCAGTGCATTTCTCCTCTGGGAATGGACATGGTGGTGTCTTGGTGACAGCCGTGAACTGAATGGCTTATTCTGGGAGTTTCCTGTGGGGAAATCCTTTGCAGGATTTTTTTTTTTTGCAACTCCTTTTTGCAAATCCTTTTGCAAATCCTTTGCAAAAATCCTTTGCAACTCCAAAGTTGGAGACGGATGGGCACTGAAGGAAAGCAAGGCTCCAGGAGAACTAGCTGACTCCCCTGGTTAGCACTTTTGGCTGGTGCTTTCTCCTCTGCAGCAATGCGGCAGAGCCAGGACAAGCCGTGCTAGAGCCAGAAGGCCACCCAGATCTGCCCAGAGCAGCCGCAGGGATCCCATCACGTCAACAATCCAGATGGTTCAGGTGACACGTTGGTATAGTTTTTTATTTGAATCTGGACATATTTCCACCAGGACTGCTCTGGTTTTAGAACTGGTATGGCTAAGAACTGCACTGTGGGCTGCCATTTTCAATCACTGTTTTGTTCTTTCCGAGGAGCTATGTCTCCTCTTGTACTGCAATAAACGTTTGAGTCATAGGCTCTGTGAAAGTCTACTTGGAGAGACTAAATTGTAAATGTGTATCATAATCTTATGACAATCATACCACTTCACAAAGGTGTTCCTTTAGGAACAAGTGCGTCTCCATAAATATTTGCATGATAATGGCTATTTTATTATTATGCCATCTTAATTTTACTATAGAATTCCCTGGAAGCCATGACTACCCCCATCGCTTATCCAGGTTCACACTATCCTAAAGAGAAACCATGGTCAAAATTGCACTCTACACAATCATAAAGTAATTTCAGTATTGCTTCTGTTCTTACTTGTCTTTCTTAAATCTTGAGAAAAGAATCTACAGTTCACAGCAACACTCCTAAAATGCACTTCCTCTTTCACCTGTGTCCTTTTGCCACACAATTCCCCTGGTGTTCCTCCCTGCTAAACTTCTCCATAAACCTTCCTCACCACATGCCAGTTTTCTTCCTTCCTTATTTCCAGCACATTTTGCTTTAAAAGCCTAAATGAAGTAATCTTGCTAGAGAGAAGCCTCCTGGAATGGTAGAAGGAGGAACCCAAGCCACCAAATACACAATCACTCACACTTTAGCAGACCAGAGTGAAATGGTTGGAAATATTCATACAGTAATAATGTCTGGGCTGCCAGAGGCCAACATAAAGGTGCAGTGGTTCTGACTGAAAGGGACCAATGAGACAATGGGAGTGTGGCAGTGGGAAAGCAGGGGTCCAGGTGGGAAGACAGGACATAGGAATGAGGGGACACACACAGCAGGCTCATCCTCAGTTCACCCAAGGTGAGGAGCCCAACTGTTGTGTGAAACCATCTCTTACTAGGTCAAATAGTCCATTACATCTGGGACATCAAAATGCATCTTTAGTCCATAGATTAAATATCAGACCATTAAAGAGTGACTAAGCATTGTTACAGAAGACAGCTAGAAAGGTACAACCAAATCATTCAGTTCAGATTTTCAGCAATATAGATAGAGCTGACTTCTGGTTTGATGTGTGTCAGATTCTCCCAATGAGATGAAACCTCTAAATCAGCACAGATAAAGGGTCAAAGGCTTAATAACCCAAACTGAGACTTTTCTACATTTACCTTGAGTTTCCATTTCAGTAAGAGAACATACAGCCTCACCTTCCTCTCTGAAGCCTACAGTGCTGGAGGCCTGCTGGGGACTGTGCTGGTCTCCAGGGACTCTGATCTAGAGGTGAAGGCTTGGTCCCTGCCCGCCGAGGCTCTCACATTGCAAGAGGGGGAGACAAGCACCTCCTTCTTTTTGTCCTGTGTCAGTGAAGGGGACCACCAAACCTGGCTTTGGGGCCCAGAGTTGATCACCACCCACGGATAAGAGGAGCCAGTAGATGGATTTGGCCAGTGGGAAGGAAGGACTGTCATTGGGGGCCAAGAGGTAGAGAGATCATTCTAGGCAAGGAACAGCACTTGCAAAGGCATGAAGGCATGCAGAGGTGAGAGTTGAGGGTGGAGTCCTGAGAAAAAGGAAGAGAAGGAGAAGGAGGAGGAAGGGATAGAGGTTGAGGACGAGAGGTCATTGAGTGTGGAGGGTTAAGTATGGCCACAAGTTCCTTGGCATTCCTCTCATCAAGAGGCCTGGTCCGTGTCCCCTCCCCTTGGGCCTGGGAGGGCTCTGTGACCCTGCCCTGGTTTCCATGTTGAAGTGATGCTGTGTAGCTTCCAGGCCAGGCTTTCAGAGACTGGTAACTCCCACTTCCTATCTCTTAGAACACTCGCTCTTGGAGCCCTGAGACAGCTGTGCTTTCACAGTGGCCATGTGAAAGTTTGCATGGAGACAGCTGCTCCAGCCATCCCCACCCAGGGCACAGCAGAAGGCCAGCCCAGCTGTTACCCATGGCAACAGCATGCAAGACAGCAAGGGAAAGCTGCCCAGCTGAGCCCAGTCACCCCACAGAACTTTGAGAGATGATAATACAGAGATGTTACGTTTGGGGTTTGATTGTTATACAGCAGTAGTAACCATAGCATCAGGGGATCCAGATGAACAGGGCCATGGAAGTCAAAGGCGGGGAAGCTATCAAAGGGAGCGTCATCAACAGGACCTGGTGAGTGCCATCAGAGGATTCATGGGACATGTGGTCTAGAATGCATGGCGGAGGGTTGGCACATGGGGCTTGTGGTGATGTTTGCCAAAAAAAAATAATTTAAGGAGCTGATGAGAAAGACTGCAGGCTGAAGAGTTAGAATGGCCAGTTCAGATTGATCCTGGTCTGGGCCATGAAAGTCCCTAGTCCCAGGAAACCTCTCACACAGGAATGGTGAGGGCCCCCCAGTAAATCTGTATCTATAGAGAAGAGGCAAAGTGTGTGAAGCATCCTCCAGGACGGGTGGCTGTGAGAGTGACTCTGAGGGGGCAGTATGAGAAACAGAATGGAAATGGGCTTGAACACGTGTAAGGACTGAATGCAATGAGCCTACACGTAAGTGCTCTCCTTTATTTAGGATATCCTTGTGTCCACTTCTTGGCAAGGATCTTACATCCTTTTAAAAAAATTTTTTATTTTTATACAAGTTTTGAAGGTTACTTTCCATTTGCAGTTATTACAAAATATTGGCAATATTCCCCCTGTTATACAATACATCCTTGAACCTATCTTACACCCTATAGTTTGTACTTCCCACATCTCACCCCTATATTGCCCCTGCCATTGGTAACCACTAGTTTCTTCTCTATATCTGTGAGTCTGCTTTTTTTGTTATATTCACTAGTTTGTTGTATTTTTTAGATTCCACATATAAGTGATATAATATGGTATTTATCTTTCTCTGTCTGACTTATTTCACTTAGCATAATGTCCTCCTTGTCCATCCATGTTGCTGCAAATGGCAAAATTTTATTCTTTTTTATAGCTGAGTAATAATCTATTGTGCATGTATATATATGTATACCACAGCTTCTTTATCCATTCATCTGTTGATGGACACTTAGGTTGTTTCCATGTCTTGGCTATTGTAAGTAATGCTGCTAAGAACATTGGGGTGCATGTATCTTTTGAATTAGTATCTTTATCTTTTTCAGATATATACCTAGGAGTGGAATTTCTGGGTCTTATGGTAGTTCTGTTTTTAGTTTTTTGAGAAACCTCCATACTGTTTTCCACAGTGGCTGCACCATTTTACATTCCCACCAACAGTGTACAAGGGTTCCCTTTTCTCCACATCCTTGCCAACATTTGTTATTTGTAGACTTTTTGATGATAGCCATTCTGACAGGTGTGAAGTGATATCTCACTGTGGTTTTGATTTGTATTTCCCTGATGATTAGCAATGTTGAGCATATTTTCATGTGCCTGTTGGCCATCTGCATTTCTTCTTTGGAAAACTGTCTATTCCATTCTTCTGCCTGTTTTTTAATTAGATTGTTTGGGCTTTTTTGATGTTGAGTTGTATGAGCTGTTTATATATGTTGTATATTAATCCCTTTTCAGTCATATCATTTGCAAATGTTTTCCCCCATTCAGTAGGTTGTCTTTTTGTTTTATCAATTGTCTCCTTTGCTATGCAAACCTAATTAAGTTTAATTAGGTCCCATTTGTTTATTTTTGCTTTTGTTTCCACTACTTTAGGAGATGGATCCAAAAAAATACTGCTGTGATTTATGTCAGAGTGTTCTGCCTATGTTTTCCTCTAGGTTTTACAGTATCCAGTCTTACATTTAGGTCTTTAATCCATTTTGAGTTTATTTTCATATATGGTGTTAGAGAATGTTCTAATTTTATTCTTTCACATGTAGCTGTCCAGTTTTCCCAGCACCACTTATTAGCTGCCTTTTCTCCATTGTATATTCTTGCCTCCTTTGTTGTTGATTAATTGATGTGGGTTTATTTCTGGGCTTTCTATCCTGTTCCATTGATCTATGTGTCTGTTTTTGTGCCAGTACCATATGTTTTGACTACTGTAGCTTTGTAGTATAGTCTGAATACAGCCTTTTATTTGACGCTGATAAGAGCACCATGAGCTGGGTGCCATTACCATTGCATTTGAGGAGAAAACAGTCTCAGAGACATGGTAGTCTTTGTGGCAGGTGGTGGAGCTGAGATTTAAACCAGGCTTATCTGCTTGTGCTCGTCAGCCCAAGGGAAGGGTCTATGGGCATGCTGGAGATGCGGGACACAGAAGGGACGTTTAATGAACTGAGGTCCATGAGGAGTTGGAAGGAACAGGATGCAGAGAACAGTTAAGGAGTCCAACCTTTCCTGGAAGCCCTTGACCCACTATGGACTGCCAGTCTGAAGTGTGGGTGGGGCAGGATGGGGACAGAAGAGAGGGAAGGAAAAAAATGTGTTATGCTGACCACTCTATGGTGCCCCTTTTCCTAATCAGAAGGGAAAGAAGACGACACAGGAAGAACTCAGGAGTGATTTTCACTTATACAGATATGGTGGAGTCAAATTAGAACTCTACAGAACAGTTTCTCTCCATCCCCCTCAAAGCCACTCAATACATAGAATGAATCTCTTTTACTGTAAGTTGCAGACACATGGAGCTAGAAACAACCAGGGCTGCAGAGGCCCTCCATATCTCTGCCTCCAGAGAAGGCTTCAGCAAAATAAGGAGGGAGTATTGTGCCCATTTTAATCTCCATGAGACGGGGACAAAAGCTCTCTCATAAAGGCCTGTGGCAGGCCAGGGCAGACAGAGGCCAAATTGGCAGGAGAGTATGTGGGGCAGACAAGAGAAACTGACCTAACTAAGATGCTGTGTCTGGACCTACAGCCAGGTATCTGAAGGGCATAGCAAGCTCATTGCCATATGTCCAATTAGACACAGCAGATGGGAATGAGGTGGCTGCAGCCATCCCAGGAGGGTGGCCTGTGCTTGTCCCTGGGGAATCTGTGCGTGACTCACAAGATCCCACACCTGGGCTGTCATTTGGGGTAAGGCTGCTGTCCTGAATAGAGGAATAATAATAGTAATAGCAGCAACTAACTATCTCTGAGCTCTCCCAATGTGCCAGGTACCATGCTGAGTGCCTCATACATCTTGCCCCATTTAATCTTCATGAAAACCCTAGGTGGCAGGGTTTTTTTTCCCCTTTTTTGATAAGGAATCTGAGGTCCAGGAAGATAAATGCAACTGGTCTAAGATTCACAAGTAACAAACAAATGGTGGGGTCAGGACTTGAACCCAGGCAGTCTGACCTCTGAGCCTGCTCTTTAGCCACCATGATGTCCTGATAAGACTAAAGTTGGCCAGAGGGTCCCCACCACTAAGGTGGAGATTCGGTGCAGAGTTCTGATCCCATGGAGGGCTGGATACCAGGTAATACATTAGATAGAATTCTGAAGTTGGAGTCAGTGCTGGGGGCTTTCCTCCCAGAGTGATTGGCAAGGAAATTATCTGGGCATCAAAGTGGGAACCCATTTGTCACTGGGCTAGCAAATCCTTAACTAGAGGAAGGAAAGTCAAGATGGTTAACATGGCCTTCCTCCCCTCCAGATGAGTCTGAGTGGGGGGCTCCATAGTCCCCACCATAAAGAGCTGTGAGAAAGTCAAACTAGAAGACAGAGGCTATCCAAGGTTTCAGTCACTTTCTCCCACACAAATCCAGAATCTCCTTCATTTCAATGTATTTGTTAGATGTGTATAAATCCAATTTGTGTACACATTTTTTAAAGTATTACTTATTCCCTCTAGAAACTTTGAGGAAAGTATCAAACATCATAATTTCAGCAAAAATAACATTTTTAAAGATTTTTGTTGTTGCTGGTAGCACCTCCCCTTAGAGGGGCTTAGTAAGTATTTATTCAGTTAATGAATGAATGAATGAAGCTAGTGCTCAAAACACCTGTGCAGGAAGCAGGAGACTTGTGCTCAAGGGCTACAACCATCATATCTTATCTTTCTCACCAATGGCCCCTGAGCCATCAGGACAAAGAGACAGAGAAACACAGATGGAGGGCAGAAGCCAGGAGGTCTCTGGTCAGACCCACAGCAAGAGGGTACCACAAAGAGAACAGAGTCAACTAACCTACCCAGCTTCCTGAAGTATGGAGGTGGCAGAGAGGTACCACCTTTCAAAGCAGAGGACTCTGCTCTCTAGTGAACACAGCCCAGTCCACACAGGAAATCTCACCAAACACTGTAGCACCTCCTCCCTTGATTCGGGCCCAGGAACTGGATGCTAGAAGAGCCGTGGGAAGGGGGAATTTTCCCTTTTTCCACTTCATTCTTCTCTTTTGACCCCCTGAGCCTTTCAGCCAAGTCTTTGGTCATGCACAGCTGCAGAGTTCTTGGTGAGGACAGAGAGCCACAGAGGTCAGGGTGGTCCTGCCTGCACACCGTGTGGACCTTCCCGGACACTCATCACTGCCCCCATACGTACCTGGAGCCAGTTCAGAGGTCACCCCCAGGAGTCTCTGACATTAGCCAAGATAGGTCTCTAGTCAACTCCAAGGCCATTTTCAAATGATGACAACTATACTGTCCACACCAGCTTTGGACAGCCAGGAAAGAGTTCAGAATCCAAATAATATGGAAAAAGTGAAAACTCCTCACAAATTCTCATGTATCACACTTGCCCAAAATTCCAGAGTTGACATGGTACCCAAGAATACTGCAAAACCCACAAAATCTAGAAGATGCAAGCAATGCCTCATCCATTGCAGCAGCTGCTAATCTAAGCCATGTTTCCCTCTTTCCAAGCAAAACCAGTCTGCAGCAGCACCTGGTCCGTATTTATGCCCACATTGCTATGGCCAGCTGTTACTGGAGGGAAGAGGGCAGACAAAACGCAGAAAGGAAAAAGGAGCCAATTGTCTTTAACCTTCACCAGAATGAATGCCAGTTTCTCCCAGGTTGCTCAAGGCCAATGAGCTGAAAATCCAAATCAGAGAACTCGTCTAATAAGTGGGGAATTGTGTCTTATGCTTCCATCTCCTTGGGAAAAAATAGAGTTATAAATACTGCGCCCTCTACCAGAGAATGACATATAGAAAACACTCCTACTTTTATACAAAATCTATAAATTTGAGCCCATAGACTTAAGGCCTTTTCAGGGGACTCCTATTCCTTATATTTAAAACCTGTTAGTCTCTTTCTCACTCCATGAATAGTTACCCTTTGAAAAATAGAGATTTATTTTACAGTGTGAGTTTTCTGTAACAGAGAACACAAATTTCTAGTGAAAACTAAACCTTTAAGGCCTGGCTGAGCCTTTAACAAAGGAAAAGATAAGTAGTAAAAGAATATGAAATATTTTTCAGAGGGGGAAGAGTGGATTATGTCAAACTTAAAAAAAATAATAATAATAGAAGGGAAACAGTAAAAAGAGTATGGGAACATGGAAAAGAAATAATAGTTAAAATAACCTACGATTAGACTTCATCCTTTTCACTAGCCTAATCATCGGCAGTTCCCAAATTGGAGAAAATTACAGGCAAACTCAATGTTAAGAAACATCAAGACCAGTTAAATGGAAGTCCTGGGTACTTGACACAGATGAAATGACCACAGTGACCTTACAACAGTACAAAGCAAATGTTTACAAGGGTTGGACTCTCCCGCTCTCCGGGATGGAGATGGGCAAGACTTCCTTCCGTCTCCATCTTTCGGCTCCAGCTCAGCTCGCGGCTGGACCTCCGGTGGGGTTTCCGGCTGCGCAGCCCCTGCAGCGCCCTCTGTCGGTAGGTCCCCGGAGGCCAAGCGAAGAGCAGCAGGAAGAGCATCCTCAGCGTGCTGCTGACACTGGCTGAGGCTGGACAACAGGCAGGAACATGGAACTCAGCAAAGGGATCAGGAAAGGTGTCCTGAGAGCCCTCGTACGAAACACGGGAGGATGATACGAAGCTTATAGGACGCTCCAAGTTGTCAGTGGGCACCAGGCTAAACTGAGTGCATGATGGGAATAATTTCATAAAGCCTTGTTCTTGTACCTAGAGGAAGGGTAGAAGAGAGTAAGTGGTAGAGTCAGTTCCATACAAGCAAGAGCCTGAATTCGGTGTGCAGAGGGTCGTCTATCACCTCTTCCACCTCCACACACCTTCCTCCAGGACGGTTCTTGGTCATCTGGTATAGACACATCGCTGAGCCTACCCAGAAAAAGATGCTGAAATTTCCAGTTCAGCTGAGTGGCCTACACATTCTAGACAGAAAGGGAGCCCCTGCCAGCTGAACAAAGGCAGCACCGTTAACTTGCGTTGATAGTTCCCGGGTTTTACAGGATGGCATCTGTGCCTCCTTCATCACTTTCTTCTCTAACTGCCCTGACACTAACCTGCCCAGTCAAAGCATCTCATGTCTGCAGACCCTTCCCGGTTGACCTCCACAAATCAGCCAAATATTCAAGATCAGTGTCTCCACTCAGACATGGTTTTTTTCCCAAGAGGCAACAATTCCAGTAAACTCCAAACCTTCAAATGTTTTTTTTTTTTTTCATGAAACCCACACCAATGGAGTGCAGTGTTCCTTTTTCAGAAAAGGAACTTGCTTGTTGTAAAGGCTGCTTTTTTGGTGTCAGAGATCCCTTAGAGGGACCCAGCATCCAGTTAGTGTATCCCAGGTCAGAATTGTTGACCTGAAACAAATAGACTGCCAGATATTTCTGCAGCAAAGATCATTTATTCAGGATCAGCAGAGAATTGCACCCACAGTTCAGGGTCTGCAACCACAGTGAGCCACTTGCAAGTCCCCCTACAGCAAGGGCAGGAGAACACTTTTATAGAGAGGATAAGGAAGTCAGAAGGGCTGTAGTAAACAAAGAGTCCATGGCTTTTCATTGCCTGAGTCCTTGCCAGGAAAGAAGAGGAGGCTTTCTTCTTCCTGTTGGGCTCTGCTATCACCACAGGGCAAGACAGCTCCCCTTTCTGGTTTCCTAACTCTATTTAATGTAGATTTCTGTTTATTAATTTTTTATAGAATCAACTGCAGCTGAGAAAAGCAGCAGCCAATCCGATATGCAGCATGCCAGATGGCCTAGCATTTTTATATGTGCTTTGAGTTACCAAGTTCTACGTGCCAGGAAGCCAAAATGGTGGGTGGGTGGGTGCTCTCGGGGCCCAGAACTACAGGTTTGAGTGTTCCCAGGCTGCAAAATTCTCCCCATAGAAAACTATGGTCAATCAGCCCCATCTTCAGCTGACCACATTAGTCCCAACTGAGCATCAAATTGTGAGAAACTTTAACAATGTCTCCTAGATTCCAAGGGACAACTGGGCAGGGAGAAAAGAGAGGCACCCTGAGAGGAAAGGGGGAATCCAGGTAAGAGCAGTTTTTTCCCACTAGGATGGACTCCTATACTTCTTGCCAAGGAAGCCTACCCTTGAGGATTTCATCTTGTCATGCAGCCCATTCACGAGATTAAAGCATGGTTGCCTGATACATAACTCCAGGAGAGCCATTTCTGTAGACTTCTGTGTGAATGGTGCCCTTGGAGTTGGTAACACATCAGCCCTGTTAATAAGGTCACAGGAATGTCTGGTGACCACATATCAGAAATTATACCCTGCCTCGTACTACCATTCCTAAGAGCTGTGTGTGGCCAAGGATAGACCTGGTTAGCCCAAAGGGTTACTGGAATCCTCCCAGCCTCCTGAACAGCCATGAGTTTGAGCTCTGCCCTTCTTTACCATGAAATTGTGTTGCATCTCATGCTCCAATATCATGAAACCTGTTCATCAGTTACATCTTCTAAAATAGCCACCTGACATTCATTTGTGGCTCTCACTTCCATCCAGTTTTAAAAGGTGATATTCAAAATCCTCTCCCTGACTATAAAGGGTTCATTTAAAAGTCATGCTGAGATTGCATCCCCCCTCCACCCCACACTCTCAAAAACCCTACTCTTCATACCTCAGACCGACCCCCCAGTATATCCTCACACTTCTTGGCACCCAATCTGGAAAAGGTTGGCTAATACCTAACAAAAGTATGTACTTCCCAGAAACACCTCTGGAACACCCACTAGCAAGTCAAGAGCTGACTCAAGACATAAGTAATCAGCACAGGATATGGGGAAGGGTCTCCGTATGGCCCTCTGCCTTCATGCTAGGAGCCATACTTCCTACCTTCTGGAGCTCTTCAGTATGGTAGTCTGTCAGTCTACAGCCTTCTGGTTTGTGTCCTATCTCAGTTCCAGGCAACTCAGTCCTCCACCGTCTGACAAGCCATGACCCTCCCCTCCACTTGGACTGAAATGCAGAGACCCACCCCAGTAAGCCAGGATTTGGGACAAAAATATATGACAGAGAAGGCACTTGACTTTGCGGCCTGTATTTGGCCTTGGAGGATATGTTGGGAAACCCTACCTCAGCCTAAATGCCCCAGGGCAGCTCCGAGACAGCTCAGCCCACTCCATCAGGAGGGAGGACTGCTAAGAGTGCCAGCAGCTGTGCAATACTCCTGTTTCATTTCACATACACGTTAATCCTCTATGCTTCACTGGGCAGGGATTTTAAATTTTATTAGTCTTTTCAACGAACCAACTTTTGGTTTTCTTGATCTTCTATATATATTTGTTTTCTGTTTAATTACTTTCTGCTCTTACTTTTATTTTTTATTATTTCCTTCCTTCTACTTCCCTTGGGCTTAATTTGTTGTCCTTTTTCTAACTTCTTGAGATGGATTCTTAGCTCATTTTTTTCTCCTCTGTGTATGCATGTAAGGCCGTAAGTTTTCCCCTTAGCAGTTTGTTTGTTTGGTTTTGCTTTGTTTTGGTAAAATCCTAAGTGAAGCACAAAACACACATAGAAAAGGGCATAAATTTAAATGCAGAGTTTAGGGATTTTCAGAAAGTGAACACATCCATGTACACAACACCCAAATCAAGAAGCAGAGCCTAATTCACACATCAACCTGTTCTGTTTGCCTCCTTCCTTCTCTCTGGGATCATTTTCCTCCTAACAGAAAGAGCTCGCTTTTAGTATTGCTTTTAGTGAAAACTTACTGGTGATAAATCCTCTCCGTTTTTCTTTGTCTGAAAACCTCACTATTTCACTTTCACTTCTGAGCGATGATTTCACGAGATACAGAGAATTCTAGGTTAGCTGTTCTTTTCTTCAGCACTTAGGAATGTCATTTCTCTGTCTTCTGAAAAATCAAGTTTAGTGTTTTTGTCTTTCCTTTGAAGATAATGTAGGTTTGGGTTTTTTGTTTTTTGTTTGTTTGTTTGTTTGTTTTTTGCTCTGATGCTTTGAAGACTTTTCCCTTAGCCTTTGGATTTCAGGAGTTTAACTACGACATGCTTACAAGGGATTCTTGTTTTTATCCAGGCTTGAAAATAAGTTATTGTCTCCTCAAAAGTTGTCTTTGCCCCACTCATTCCACTGTGTCCCTTATTCTCTCCTCTGTCCTTTCCATCCTCTTTTCTCTCTCTTTCTTCAATCTGGATATTTTCAATCAACCTATGCTCCACTTTACTAACCCTCTTTCTGCTGTATCTGATCTGCAGCTAACCCCATGTATGGAGTTCTTAACTTCAACTCTTCGGTTTTTCAATAATTAAATCCCCATTTGATCCTTTTCTGTTGGTTCTAATTTTCTGGCAAAGTCTGCACTTCATTTTCTGCATGTATAAATCATAGTTTCATTGAGGTCTTTGTCTAATGACTTCAATATCAGGATCCTAGTTCCATTTTCTTTCTTGCTTTTGGTCATTTGCTTCTGTCTCTTATCATACTTGGTAATTTTCAGTTGCCGTAAACTGGGTGTGGAATATTGTAGATACTTTGGCGATGGCATCTTCCCTCAGAAGATTTTGCTCTTCCCTCAGTGAGGTTGTTGGGGTGCTGGTGGCCTTGACCCCATAAGAGGATGAGCTTAGTGGAGTGCAGTCCAGTCTTGGTAAGCCTCAGTCTCCCTTTAGCTCACCCTCTTCCTAGAGATCCCTCTCCAGGTCTTTCATGGAGAGCCGAGGGTTTTCACCTGGGACCCTTCCCTGACTCTCCTTGCCAGGTCTCCTCAGTACCAAGAGACAAAGATTTCGGCTCACTTTTCAGATGTTTTCATGATGCAGGATTCAGCAAATGTCTGAGGGGAAACCAGCTGGCTACTTGAGGTCTCAGGTCCTTCACTCTGGCCCCAGAGGGCCACAGCAGCTCTGCCAGTTTCCCTGCCACCAGGGCAAAGGGACTGCAGGTAATCAGCTCATCTCACCAGTACTCCCTCGACTAGAATTTGTGGTCCTTGTTGCTTCCATTATTCTGCAGTGCTTTAAATATTTTGTTTTAAAAAAAGCTTATCTAGTTGGCAGCAGAAGCATTAATCTGCTACAATTACTCTATCCTAGCAGGAAGAGGAAGGCTCTAATTGCCTTTTAGCAAACACTCCATATGTGGTGATCCCAGAGAACAGAAACACTGTCTAGGGGGTGATAATAACCAGCACTGAAATAGAAAACAAAAAGCATTTATTGGATTGTTTTTGAGTTTGGATTTGGCCTTGTAACACCCGAAATAAGTACTTCCCATAAAGTAAAGTTCTAGTATCATTTCACATAATGATTCATTTTCATCAATCTCCCACGTTTGCTGTGGTACCATATTTGAAGCATTAACATAGGATTTATGCTGCTGTTCTAAATAGGAAATTAGTCAAATAATATACAATTCTTGATATTAAAAAGATATACCAGTTAACAGAATTGAAAAAAGTTACAATTAACCATTTTTCATTCAAATAATCATAAGTTAACTATTAGACAAACGTGACTTTATCACATGGCAATTTTTATGTTAGGCAAATGTGGAATACCTAAAGATGCAAATATCTTCTCTGCTCATTCAAAATTTATGACTTTATTTTCTTCACTTATTTTCCAATTTTGTACAAAGTGAATGTAATTAGTCCGTAATACAGCTTTCTATATCATTTCTGGAAGTGCAAATCCAAGTAAGATTATATCTTTACCAAATTACAAAATTTTGACAAATCAATATGATATGCTTTAATAATGTGACTTTTTTCTGTTAGAGTCATATATTACTTTAATGAGAATTTTACTACAAAAGATATCATCTGAGAACCAAATAGAAACACCATGACTTTCAGGGCTGTTTATAAGAGAGCAAAGTTTTTTTGGTAAAACTTAATATGGCTTATACACTTATATAATGCTCTTCTTTTGAATGAGGTATTGGATTCAAGTTGCTGAGATTAAATGTAACAGAACAAACGTGTGTAAAAGGTGACTGCTTCATTTTGGGTTTGGTCTAAAACCAGGACCCCCTGCGTGAGGCACTTTAAAACTCTACCTTAATGAGATCCAGCAGGCAATATCAACTTTAAATTAAAATACCTTTCCAATGTTATATCTTTACATATGTAGTAGAATCTGCAATGTTATATGCCTTGTCAATGCACTGACAAGTGCATTCCATTTGTTAAGAAGCCCTTCACCCTTCCTTTTGTCTTGATCAAAAGTCACAGCCTTTCTCTAAGCTGCTTATTTCTTAAAACCCATTTAATTCATATTTTTAAATAAAAAACCAAGTACAAACGAACATACTGCCATGTAGGATAGACTGGGAGGACCTCAGGTTTTATACCATTAATGTTGATTATTTCTTTGAAAGAACTGCTCTTGCTGTTTCCTCTTACTGAAGCTAAATGTTCTTCAGACTCAAAATTTAATTTATATCTTATTATTGCTTTGCTTCTTGATCTTTTTGATCATTTGAAGATATTGTACTTTCCACTACTCCTTCTAGATTACTACTGAAACTGTTTCTTTCACAGTGATGATAGCTTCTTGAGTTAAAATTGGGTTTCCTGGATTTTGAGGATGTGGTTTACATTTGTCTCATGTCTATTTTGCAAATGAAATATTCATAGACTTAAGTTCATTGTTCTTGCTAAAGAATGTTACTTACATAGATAATGTGGTTCCTTTTACACAAATAAGTGATTCACAATGAAAGACATTTTGCTAATGCACTGATCCATATGTCTGTCTAGTTCATCAATTCTGATCACACTTCCGTTCATGAGATTTGGGCATTTCTGCACTGTAGACATTGTAACATATGGATAGTTAAAAACTTGCTATGAAGTTCAGATATTCGTGGTGCTTCAACCTGTGCAATGTCTGGATAGCAACAGGAGTAAGCACCTTATTCTTAACGAATACTTTTACCAGTTGCAGAATTCTCTAGTGACAGTTATTTTCTTTCGGCACTTTGAAGCTGTCATTCCTTTCCCTTCCATTGTTTCTGTTTATGTTGAGAAGTCGTCTGTCAGTCTAACTGTTGCTCCTGTGAAGGTAACCTAGCTCTTTTCTTCATTGGCTGATGAAGTGATCATTTTTCTTCTTTTTTGAACTTTTACAGTGATGTCTGGATGCTGTGTTCTTTCCGGACTCATAGGGCTTTTTGTATCTACAGCTTGATGTCTTTCATAACTTTTGGAGAATTTTTAATTTTAGCACCACTATCTCTCTCTTCTCCTTTTGGATTACAGTTTACAGGTATTTTAGACCACCCCCTAGTATCACATATGTTTATTATTTCTCTTCAATATTTTATATCCTTTTTCTCTGCATACCTTATTCTGGATTTCTTTTTCTGACCTATGTTCCAGTTTCCTAAGTTTTCTCCTGTATTTTGTTAAATCTGCTTTAAACCCATCCATAGAGTACACTATTTCAAAATTGTAGTTTTATAGATCCAGAATTTTCTGTTTGGTTCTTTTTTAGAGTCTTCATTATTTGCTGATATTTTCAATCTTATATTTTATTTCTTTGAATGCTTTAAGTATATGATCATTAAAGCTTGTGTCTGATAACTCCAATATCTGAAAACCCTATAAGTCTATTTATAGTGCTGGTCTTTCTATTGGTATTTTTACCGGTAGAAAAATACTCTGCATGTGCCTGATCAATTTTAGTTGAAAACTGGACACTGTAAATGAAAACTTATGGAGATAATTTGAGGCTTAGAATGGGTTATTTTCCTGCTGAGAGGATTTGCATTTCCTTCTGGGCTATACCTAGCAATCCAGAATAACCTCAATTGAATTTCAAGACTTAAAATGATTTGAAGGGCCAGGGTTGGTGTATTTCTCTGGTATCTGTTCTGCTGTTCAGGGCTCCAACTTGAATCATGAAGGACTCATCCAAGTCCTCTTTGGCAGGCTCTGAACTCTTTAAGTTTTTATCCCCTTAGCCCTGCAATCTGTCAAAAATTCTTTTCACCTTCCCAGCCTCTCAGTGCATTTTTCTGGAATCAACACAGGCCCCCCACCAAGGGAAACAGCAGAAGTTTTCTTCTTCTGGACCTTGTCTTCAATATTTTCCATTGTCTTTCTAGGTCTCTGATGTCCTCAGGCTAGGATGTCCAGTTTTAGGAGGAAACAATTACTGATTCCTAATAAAATTTGAATTTGAGATAAACAGTGAACACCTTTTTTAGTTTTTTGTCCATTGTAATAATTGGGACAGACTTATACTGAAAACTTATTCCCTGTTTATCTGAAACTCAAATTTAAGTGGGTGTCCTGTATTTTATCCAGCAATCCTACTTCAGGCAGATTTATTTCCATATTTTTCCAGCTTGTCTAGATGTTCTCTGAATTACCTAGTACATCATCACTCGAAGTGGGAGTTCACTTGTGCTAGCTGGTCAACAATCTAGCATTATTAAAAAAAAAAATTTTAGAGACAAATTACCCAATGAAAAGTTAATATGTTTGCTTAAATCCTAGCTACCATGAACTACATGTGTGACCTTGTATAAGTGGCCTTATATTTTGGCCTCATTTTCCTTAGATATAAAATAGGAATGATAGATGACATTTATTGAGGCCTTGTTATATGCCAAGTATTGTGCTAAGCACTTTTTTAAAAGGTTAATAATAATTACCTGTACTTCACAGGGATTTTATGAGGGCCAAATTAGAAAATAGTATGAATGGTCTGGTGCATACTAAGAGCTAATTAACTGTTAAGACCAATTTGTTATAATTTTTAAACTAAATCGAATATTATACTTATACCAGGGCTACTACCATCATTACATACTGATGTCTCAAGTGCTACAACAGGCCTACTAATCCCTAAGAAATGGAGAGGAAGAAAAACAATAGTTTTCTTGTTTCTTTAAGTGATACTATAAGTAAAGTGAAACAGTCTATACTTTTTGAATACATGCCCACCCAATAAAAATTATAGTTGTAAACACACAGATTTGTAGAGGTAGAAACTTCAGTATTATTCCACTTTGTGAATGAGCTGGTCACTCGTGCCCAAATCTGAAAACAAATCATGTGCCAGACAAAAGTAACCAAAATGTCATAAGGAGATTTATTTCAGGTCCACCATTAATCCACGAGATTTTAAGATGTCAACCTCTTCCTCTGGAAGGGCAAGGACTACACCCATTGGTGAGTGGAGCATGGGCTGGATTTCAACTCCCTACTCACCCTTTGGTTGGACAACTTTTGTAGGACGTACCTGAACAACTATACAAGACAGTTCTGTTGATCGTAAATGAATATACAATGAGGAAGGGCAACTCTTATGTGTTGACTACTTCATGCATACTAGGCTTCACACATTATTCCACTTGCTGTGTACAACAGCCATACATGAAACAATACATACAAAGCTGGCAATGGTATCACCATTCTACATTAAATCTAAGGCTCAGAGAATCTATATATCTTACTCTGTTAATAACGGGTAAGTCAAGAACTGGACTTACATCTATTTGTTCCCACATTCCTACTCTTTCCTTAGATCACTGTGCCTTCTTAAACTTCTGTTACTACATACATAATGACTCAAATAAACAATAAAAACTATTATAACAGAGATGCCTTGTGTTCAGACTTTGAGGGGATTTTTGAATTATTATTATTTTAACTAGAAAAGCAGAGGAAGATAGAAATACCTACCATCGGTCCCATTAGATGAAGTATCTGAAATAATAAGCAACAATCCTCTAATATTTCTTGGCCTTTGAACCTTGATACTTTTCTCAGCGGCAGCAGTAATAGCGAAAATGTAGCAATGTCTTTATCTATGCTTGAATCTATTCCAAAAGTCATGTAATATTAGGCCATAGGAAATTCTTTATGAAGAATTAGGACCCACCAGGACACTGTACCTGCTCCTGCATTAACAGTAAGGCAGTGGAGTCAATCAAATGAAACCAATAGTTCATTAGTCATTTTTTAACAGGCATTTATAGGGAATCCCTACACTACATGACACTGGAAATATAAAGATAAATACCACCTAGTCTCCTTCTTCTGCAAAAACTCAGTGTGGGGCTAATCAAACAGATGAGTTGAGTGTAACTGTCACCAAAGTAGCATGGAGTTTTGCGAGATGAAGTAATCTTAATCCATACAACAAATCACTTGTATATTATATTTTTGCATGTGTTTTAACATTTGTGGGTGACTTCCCTTCAGAGCCCATCCCTAAATAAGAGATTTTAAATAATTTAATATCTCTTTCAAGTGTGAATAGGAAATCATTTTAAATTACAGGAGATATTTAGATTAAATAAAAGGAAGATCCGTTAATAATCAAGTTGCTAAATACTGGAACAGACTCTTAAAAAGCTTAAGAAAAAAATACAACCTTTGCCAGTGATTTTTCAGAAAGAGATTACAATACTTTGAAGATTTCCATGCATTCTTGACTCTAAACATGAACTGACCTGCTCACCTAGCAAAAGGATTCAATACAAGACTGTATATAATTTCCCTGACCTTTTTTACTCCAAGGCACTGGAATAATTTTCTTTGACAGGAAAGCTAGTACTGCCTTTCCAGGATACCTGTTATATATAATTTCCTTCTGTGCAACTAAATTTGAGGTGAGGTCATTCGGCCCCTCCATGCCGATCTCGCTGGCACCTACAGGCAGAGTAACTCATATTCTGAACTGCACTGACTCGGTGTGGTTAGCTGGCCATATGGCTCACTGCTCATGGTCCCTCCATGATCCCTAACCTACAAGTACCTGCCTCTCAGGCTGAGACACTAGTAGATCTAGGTCTGTAGACCTAATGTGGGGTGCCTTGGAGAATATGGAACTAAGTTATAAGATTGTCCACCAAGAGCTTAAAAGGCAACCACAGATAGGCAAAATCACTGCAGGGAAAGAATGAAGGGAGGAAACAAAAAGTATTGATATATGTAAAGTAAGAATATGTCCACTAAAAGGTAAACACCCAGGTATCATCCAGGCAGTGGGAAGTCTTAACAACTACAATTCAATAGATTAAAAAAAAAACTAAATACAAATGTCTAATTAAAATCTGATAAACAATGTTTAATCTCACTAGTAAATAAATGATATAAAAATGAGATGCCATCTTAAGAGTATATTTAATTGATAATGTTCAATGTTATCAAGGATTCAAGAGATGATCAGAGTTACATTTTCTGGTGGATGTATACAGCGCTTTTTGGAAAGCAGTTTGGCCACAGGAAGGGAGAATCCTTAAAATAGTCCTATCTTCTAAGGAAGAATATTGCAATTCTCATATCATTGATATGATATATAGAAAGAAACCTTTCCACATTAGCTAGGTTTAGGTTCAACTACATATAATAGAAAATCCAAAATAACAACAGCAAACAACATAACTGTGATCTATGAGGGAGGCTACAAAATGTAGTTCTTTATCTGGGCATTACCACCCAAAAGAAAATTGAGATTCAGTCATTAAGGAGGAAAGGGAGAATGAGTTTTGATAGAGAAGTAGCAATTTTTGCTCCATTATCCTAGACAGCAAACTTGAACTTAAAAATAATTTTCAAAAAGGCATTAATTTTAAGGGAAAATCCCAAATTTCCAAGATCAGGGAAGTATTTCCAAGTTACAAATTGATTCAATGATTCCATAGAACAAGCAATGTTATCTACAAAGTTTGGAATTAGTAGTTGAACATGCTTATTTAATAATGTTAATTTCAAAAAAAGATTAAAATTCATTATTAAAGTTCATACACTCACGTATGCAAAAAAAATACCCATAGAAGATTTTTTATACTCTTCTGCATTGTCCATATTTTCCATAATGAACATTAAAATGCTTGCTAAGAAAATTGTAGACATTAGTTTTAAAAACATTATAATTGGAGACAAATCCCCATATTTGAGAACCAGGACCTCTAACTGGAGATTCCTCATGTTGTTTCAAACAAAATTAATGTAAGGGACTAAGACAAAGCCTGGTAAATTTTTCAAATTTAAAGAAGAACATACTATAAACAGTAAATTTGGAAAAGCAGGTCACCTTTCAATGAACCAAACTCAGGTTGGCCACAGATTCTTTTCTGTACAAAATGCCAAAATGTTATGGAGTTTCAGCATTATTGTCTAGCCATCATCATCAGAAAATATGCCTCTCATCCAAGTATTTCCGTAACTTCTGAGTCTTCCTTCAGATCACCAAGATGCTAATCACAGTGAATTCAATAACAGAAAATTACAGAAGAAACAGATTGGTACCACCTGAAATCTTAGAACTGAGAGTTTAAAAGCAATAACTTCTAATGGGATAGGATGGATGCTGAGAAGTCTAAATGATGGATTTAACTTGGGTACAAAATGCTAAAACCAAAACAATTTTGGATGATGGATTTTCAGAAAGAAGTTGGACCTGTTCATGAAGCCACAAGTGAAGTGGGGTTATCAGGTGTGGCTGCCTGGCTCATGGGAGGAATTGGGTAGAAGTTCCTGGGGGAGTCCTCTCTGGCCATGGCTTCTCTTCCTGGGTTATACCCTACTTCTCAGTACCATTTTATTTTTGTCTTTCAGCTGAAACTAAGATCTGCTTCAAATACTACCATGGAGTGAGTGGAGCCTTGCGAGCCACCACCCCCAGTGTCACCGTCAAAAACTCAGCAGCTCCTGTAAGTCCTGTGTCCTCCTCTTTGGTCAGAACTAACTCTGGTGCTTCTTTACTTTCCTGTTCTGTTCGTATGTTTTAGTGTGTGTGAGCGTTGGGCGTAGAGGTGTGCACACACATATGGAGATACATTGATAGATTATAAATAGGTAGACAGACAGACAGATAGAAACGCATCTCAAAATCCTGAAGAGGAATGAGATCCGAAGTAAACTTATTAGAAGGCACGCATACCAGTTTTTGTTAGAGAAACGTCAGGCTTCAATAGATAGCCAGATATTTCTAATAGACTCATGTGTAATAGCAGTGAATGATAAGTCTCTCTTTGGAACACATTTTTTTTAATTCCTTTGTGTTAAATATTTGATTTTCTGTATGTTTCAAATTTTTTAGGCTTTTAAGTAAGTTTCTGGAATACAATTTATGATTTTAGACTGATTTTAGTCATAGAATTATAAAATGACAGGCCTAGAAAAGACTAGAATCTCTGATCCTTTTTTTTCTTTATATAAATGAGGAAAGTGTGCCCAAGGAACTCAAGTAATGTACCTAGGGTCACACAGTTAGCTAGCTATAGATCAGGGATTTAAATCACACCTTCTGTTCCCTACTTTGTGGCTCTGCTTAGTTCTATGGTGATAAATGCCATCTCTTCCTCAATCACAGTCTAGTTTTTACCTCTGTTGTGCTTCTTACCTTAGTTCTCAATACATTAGATGAGGCTAGCTGAAATCTCCTTACAAATGGCATTCCTTTTCCTTTCACGTAACTTAAAAATGACTGACTTGGGGAGGCTGAACAAAAACCACTGAAGACTTAGTCACGCTAGTGTAAGTAAAAAAGATTTGGGTCTTTCTCCTATGTAAAAGAGAGAGAGAGAGAGAAAAGAAAGAAAGAGAAATTCAAATGAAATATGAATGATTCAGAAAGAACTTCGGCTCTAAAAGATACTATTTGCTGTTTCACAAGTCATTTCTTCCATGTGCTGAGGAGGATTGCATTGAGTCCTTGGTGGGAGCAGTAAGACAAACAGGCTTGAGGACCAGGAGCCCATCTGCTTCCATTCTGACAGATGGAGCAGAAGTGGACACCGAGCTGGGGCAGGAGGAGGGTGGGAGTGGACAGGGCTTCCCGTGAGGGGACACACAGCGGGAGGGGCAGGGAGAAGAGAGGGAGGGACCAGCCACACTTTTCCCTGGCCCCGCCATTTCTCCCTACGCTCTCCCTGCAAACTGGAACGTGATGTCTGTCATTTTTACTGGGTGGGTCAGGACTCTGAGTGTGAGAATCTGAGGCAGTAACCCCAGAGTGCCGGACCCCCATTTCCAGACCCATTTGTAAGGCCCATCTTCCAAAGAGCGTACACAGAAAAGCTGAAGCATGTTGCCAGTTGTTCAGGCAGGAGCGAGGGCTAAATGGAGGCAGTGAAGCTGGGTCTGAATCGAGCCAGAGGCAAGGTGGATTGAGGTGGACAAAGCAGGAATGCACTGAACACACAACAGAGAAGGAAGAGGCTGGAAGTGGAGTCTAGCTGGTTCAGACGCAGGCTTGGCCAGCTTTCCCCTGGCAGGCTTGGCCGGGGCAGACAGTAATCTTCCCACTGCTTCGTCGGTGATGAGTCCTGTGGCAGAAGAGAGCATGCATTTTCCTGCAAGAGAGTATTTTAATGTGCCTTTGGGTTCTGTAATAGTTAAACTCTTGGTGGCCCTTATTGCTTTGTACCATGGTGTACTTTTCAAAGGCATTTTACTTGCATTATTCTAGTGGATTCACAGCACAGCTGTGAGACAGGCAGGAAGCATTTCTTGGTTAAGTGACCATTGGCTATATGCTAGCGGAGCTTAATTAAATCTAGCCTTTGCTTTCTGCAACTCAGTTCAGTGACTGATATAATCTAGCAGACTTCCAGGTTGAATAAGCCTTCGCAGTTTGGTCTGGGACTTAAGCTCACTGTTTCTAAGAGGAAATTGCTGTTCACGTTTTCCAAAATCAACTTGTCAATAAACTTTGAGTATCCATTTTTAAATTGAGGATGGTTGGTGCTGCACTAATCTCTTATGAAGAGTTGTTTCTCTATGGCCACTATATCATGTCCCAAAAGTCATTGTGTTAGTTTGTGGCACTATGCTAAAACCGTAATTCTTTGAAAAGGAAGGAAAAGATTCCAATTTTCCTTTAGTATAACAAGCACTTCAATGCTTTGAGCAGAACAGGGTCTCAATATGTGTGTTTCTTTTCTCATTTCCCTTTATCTTTCGCCTTTGTTCTACTGACATCTGTTGAGGTCCCTGTGATAAAAAGAGGTTGTCATTTATCTTTCAGCGACTCTCATTTAGTTATTAGTCTTAATTGTATATCAGACACTGTGATGAGTAAGGGTCATAGAGATCCACGTCATATAAGCTGTGTCATAGAGAAGGCATAGTTATTCTGTTATAAATGATAATACTATCTGAAATGTCCAGTACTGGAGTATGAAAACCCACTGTGCTGTGTGCAGAGGAATCAGTGAGTTGATGCCTGCAACCCCTGGGAAGGCTTTCAGAGGAGGTGGTATGCAGGCTGAGTCAGGCAGCATGAATAAAAGCACTTTGCCAGGTTTGGAAGGGAAGGAAGGCCCAGGCTGGACAGCATGTGCAAGATCACAGGGGTATGAAATGTCACAGGCCTGGTGGGGAACAGACCTAATTGTGTCAGGTCTAAAGAACATATCACTTACTTCATTTTCTCCATATATCACCCTGCATTTTGTTTTTCATGGATTTTGTATCTTACTGGGAGCACTTAGCATATGCTTTATATTTTTCTTCTATTTTCTGTAGAAAATCATTTTCAAAAGTAAGCTCTTCCTCTCAATATTTTTGTCCAGGCTCTCTTCCCTTTGTGCTTCACAGTCTCTGAATAAGCCTCTGATAGTTTTTTCCCCCTCTCCATTTATACATCAAGGGACAGAAATGTATGCATAAATAGTCCTCAGCTCAGTGCACTCTCCACTGTGAGCCTTCAAGCTTCTCCCTCCAGGTCTGTGTCTCGACAGGAGGTTCTTATATCCGCCCTTCCCTCTGTGAGACCATCACACATCCTCTGATAGGTGGGTATCTTCTGGACGGGCTGAGGGCGCTCCCTCTGCCTGCTGGGTTCTCCCATAGTGCGGAGACTCAGATGCATCCGTAGCTGTTCTCGGTATAAGTTCAAAGTCCTGAGCCTCGTTTCCAAGACTTGCTCTGAGGAGCAATCACTTGGCACTGCAGTGGCCACCACGTTTCCCTTGCCCCCAGCAGTGCTGAGACCTGGGGACTAGACCTCTGGACACAGAAAATAGGTGGCTGTTGGAGCGATGACACCTGCAAGCCCAGGGGGCGGTGCCCAAGGAGCGGGGGAGAGACCACTAGAGTGTGGGGGCAGGCAGAGGATAGAATGTTCCTACCTTCTTTGGGGCCAAGTGTTGAGGGTCCCCCAGATTGAGAGGCCAGACCAGGTGTAGCCCAAGAATGTATTTCTTACTCTGTCTTCATCAATGTTAAAAATTGTGGAAATCCCTTCAGGGTTTCATTATTCTGGATGGTTCTTGTCCTTATTTCACATTGCTATTGTCTATCTATTTACATAGTCTGTACTTCTAGAAATTGGAAGTGAATGTTTCAAGTTTTTCTTCTTCTTCCACCATTTTAATCCAGTGTCTCTGAAACTAAGCTTTTGATAATAATTGAACAGCATAAAGTTCAAAGTAAAGTTCTATGCCAAAACTTGAAATATCTTTCTGTGAGTTCATGTTCACAGATTCATTTGCTTTGTCAGACCCCTAAGCAAAGGTAGAGTTGATATTCTCAAAAAAAAAAAAAAAAAAAAAAAAAAAAAAAAGCAACTCAATAGGACATTTCCTTGGGAATGTAGGTTAAATTCATACTCTAAGGTTTTCCTCCACAAATAGTCTGGGTCTCCTGCGACAGACAAATAGGTGATTAATAACCCCCAAACTCTAAGTCATTAAGGTTGGTAATAGTAATATTTGTCTTGAGAGTTTTAAAAGCAGATCTTTCAAAACGTATTTTAGGGCCTCCCTGGTGGCGCAAGTGGTTGAGAGTCCGCCTGCCGATGCAGGGGATACGGGTTCGTGCCCCGGTCTGGGAGGATCCCATATGCCGCGGAGCGGCTGGGCCCGTGAGCCATGGCCGCTGAGCCTGCGCGTCCGGAGCCTGCGCGTCCGGAGCCTGTGCTCCGCAACGGGGGAGGCCACAACAGTGAGAGGCCCGCATACCACAAAAAAAAAAAAAAAAAAAAAAAAACGTATTTTAAAGCATAATAAAGCAGCTGTGGAACAGCTAACTTAAAGTTATGAAACCAGCTGGAAAATACTCCAACAAAATTAGTTGCAAAATTAATTCACAGGTGACTGATGTGACCAGCCATCTAGAATTGTTAGAACATAAGCCAGTGAATTTGGAAGGCACCTGGGTTTTGTAATAAATGATCTTGTTCCCTTGTATTTGGCAAAGATTAAGTGGCAAGACCTGTTGCCAATGGAAGGTGCTCTTGGTAAACATCGATCACAATGTATCATCCATTTGGGGTGAAGGTCTCCCAATTTATCAAAGGGTCCCCTTCATCCTGTGTGTCCACATAGAGTCTCAGCTTCACCCCGATATGTGTCAAGAGGGAGAATCAAAAAAATTAATGGAGGAGGGCTTCCCTGGTGGCGCAGTGGTTGGGAGTCCGCCTGCCAATACAGGGGACACGGGTTCGTGCCCCGGTCCGGGAAGATCCCACATGCCGCAGAGCGGCTGGGCCCGTGACCCATGGCCGCTGAGCCTGCGTGTCCGGAGCCTGTGCTCCGCAACGGGAGAGGCCACAACAGTGAGAGGCCCGCGTACCGCAAAAAAAAAAAAAAAAAAAAAAAAAAAAAAAATTAATGGAGGAGCAGAGAGTTTATCTTCTCTTTTTAACAGGGATGCACTGTACTACTCTAGGGAAGGTGGCCCCAACATTGAGATCTTCCAGAGACTGGCCAGTGATCTTCACAGCCCCCCAGTCAGAGACAGCCTTAAACAAACTTCTGGACAGAAGCATTTCCTAACAGTTATTTTTTCACCATTTCAGTTTTTAATGAGTTATGCTATGTAAAGAATCGCCTCTACACAAGGAAAGAGGAACTTGAGGAAAGTTTAGATCCATTTTCCTTAAATCATCAGACAACAGTGCCTGGTAAGGACTTAGTCAGAATCAAGCCTTTCGTGATCTCACCAGATTCATGCCCTACAATCGTATCATATTCTTAAATCTGCCCTCATTTCCAGTCCTGATCTGGAAACCTGGTCCCATGACATTTTGGGAAGATGACATGATATTTATTTTATGACTTGGATTTTGTAATAGCCATAGGAGCCTTTTTTTAACTAATTCTGTTTTGCCTGTTGCCTCACCAACACATTCATAATTTATTTTTTGCAGCATGTCAAGCCAGGCACTAAAAAGGAACTTCACCAGCGATCCTATGATAAGACAAAAGTCTAGGACTTAGCCCCTAATATTCTGAAAATTGGTTTCTGAATGAAATAATCCGTTACACTAAGACTGCAAGAAGTCTGAAGCAATTGCACAGTATAATATTCTAATTTTTCATTTCTTTCCTTCGTGTATATTTCTGTTAGACTTTCCTTAGGGGAGAATTTAAGGGAATATTTCGATTTGTAGAAGCTATCAATCATATGCTACAGATAAAACGTGATCAGTGTAAAGTCAAGTGCTTAAGCTAAAATTGCACACATGATTTATTTACATGCAAGGGATCAGTGTTGCCCGGACATTTACTGGTGAGCCTTAGGATGGTTTTGTGAGGCAGTATTTGACAAGATCTCCTGGCTATTGTAGCTTTAAATTCTGTCTCCATTCCACAAAGCTACGGGTGGAATGGGAACGGAGTTTCTAAGGGAGATAGAGAGGTTGACAGTTAGATATTGACATAACATATAATTTCTTCTAGCTGAGAATCCACAGCCCCATTTCATCTCACTCCTAATTTAGCAAATTGATTTATGGTGCTCAGAGTCTCCTGCCTCTGATATTCTTTCCCCAGAACCCACTCCCACTTCCTCAGTACCTACCCCCATGCCAGTACATGCAGTACTCTGATCCTCCAACTTTGGAGGTTTGCTTAGCACATAGTTATTTTGTGCATCTTTGTGTAGCCTGTGGCTTCAATAATTTTTTTTTAGTAAATATGTGTGAGTGAGCTCCTCTATGCTAATTACTAGGTATAGGAAACTGAACAAGATAAATCCCCATCCTCATGAAGTCACCTGCCTGGGATGGGACAAGTGAGTAGTGGGGAGACAGATGAGAAAAGAGGCAGTGACAAAGGACTCTTCCATGTGCCGTGTTAGTGGACGTATAGGACACTTCGGGAAGAGCAAGGATGGGCAAGCCCAGAACATGATGGAGGGCTTTCTAGATGGAATAAACCCAATCATCTGCACACCATAGCCGTGATTCCTGATCAAGCCCTTTATTTTTTCTATGCCAGTTTAATCCAGAGTGTGGGAATCTGCTATTCACATGTGTAGCTTCAGCAAAAGTCCCTTGCGGTTTTGATTAAACTAAAGCAGGGTGATACTTAGATGCTTGTATTTTGGTTAACACATCAGATGGACTCACTCTTCTAAAAGAGAAAGAAGGGGAAGGGAAGTCACAGCCACAATAGGCATCCTCTCTTAGAGGATTTACCCAGGCCCTGCCCACAGTCACCCCTCCCTAAGAGGCACCCCAGACGTTCAGATCCCATCCTGGCCCAACATTAAGAAATGTGTTCAGTTTTAGGGGAAGAGATTCAAAATTCACTCTAACGTGGCATTTTGGGGTCTTGAGTCTGGAGTTGTTGTTTCCTGATAAAGTTTCCCCACCAGCCTCATTTCAGCTTAAACAACAGATGTTTATTTCTCACAGTTTTGAAGGCTGAAGTCCAAGATCAAGGTGTCCATAGGGGTGGTTTCTCCTGAGGCCTCTCTCCTTGGCTTGCAGACCACTGTCTTCTCACTGTATCCAGAAATGTCCTTTTCTCTGTGTGTCTGCATCCCTGGTGCCTCTTCCTCTTCTCATAAGGACACCAGTCCTATTGGATTGGGGCCTCACCCTAAAGACCTCATTTAACCTTAACTACCTCTCTAAAGGCCCAGTCTCCAAATACATTGGGAGTTAGGGCTTAAATATATGAATTTGGCGGGGGGACACAATTCAGTCCATAACGGAGACCCACTGTCTCCTTGGGTTGACTTGACAAAGTCTACCCCAGCTGTCTGCTGCAGTCTCTGTGCTCCAGGAATAATCATTCATCTATCTATCTTTTAACTGTTATTAGACAGACACACACACACACACACACACACACACACACACACACACAGGATTTGATTCTAATTTTCTGGGACTCTTCATGAAACAACACTGGAGAAAGACCCCTGATCTAAAAGAGCCAGTTATGTCTCCCTGGTCATATAAATATAAATATATACATACTTATATATACACATATATGTTTATATAGTTATATATATATTATTTTATTTTATTTTTATTTACATGAACTTGATCATTTCTACACAATCCAACAAACCAAACATATATTCATCCATTACAATAGTTAACCATGAAACACTAGAGAGTTTTTAAACTATAATGAGGACCAAAATAAGTATATAGGATGTCACCATTTTTAACACTTAAAAAATACGCAAATAATATATCCTCTTTGGAAATATTTATAAACAAAGAGAAAAAAATCACTCATAATCGTAACACTCAAAGAACCTCAGGAACTTGCAGAAAGTTTTGATTGACTCTGGCCTTGGAGCCAGCATATGGAATAAGGTTAACAAGTGTCACAGTGAGAGGGTGGCCAGCCAGTACCTGGCTCCGTGGACCCTCCGGGCCACTGGCACAGTGACTTTTACACAGAAAGTGTCCGATAAATGGCCATCAGGTTGACAAAAGTCTGGCTGAAAACACTCTGGTTTAAACCCTAAATGGCCTTTCTAGAAAAACACTTTTTGTTAACATTTCACTGAAAGATAAGAAATCTCAAATTATAAAGATGCTGATTCCAGGGGCCTCCCTGGTGGCGCAAGTGGTTGAGAAGTCCGCCTGCCGATGCAGGGGATACGGGTTCGTGCCCCGGTCTGGGAGGATCCCATATGCCGCGGAGCGGCTGGGCCCGTGAGCCATGGCCGCTGAGCCTGCGCGTCCGGAGCCTGTGCTCCGCAACGGGGGAGGCCACAACAGTGAGAGGCCCGCATACCGCAAAAAAAAAAAAAAAAAAGATGCTGATTCCAGATTTGCATCTTTCAGCTCAAGTGTTCAACTCAGCAGTCACACTCTGGGAAAAACATTCCTTCAGGGAAAGAGTCTGAGAGAAGGTACGTTCTTCCTTCCCAAGGACCTCATGGAGCTGACATAGTAAATTAGATCTGACCTGTGAGCAGAGTGAATGAAGGCAGGGTATCAAGCATCCAGTAGGTCAGAGATACCTGGGATTGGCAGGTAGGGCCCAGGTCCTCCCCACCTCAAGCAGGAAAGTAACCCCCTGCCCACACAGGTTGAGATGCCAGCTGGAGAAAAGGGCAGCCCAGGTGGTCTCCTCCCCACCCCCAGAGGGCCACCCTCCATTACACCCACCACATTTCAGACCTAATTAAGAGTTCCACAGTTATCCTGTACAGCGAACTGACATCAGTGCTCTTGTCTTTCTTGGTCTATGAGGAGATCAAAGTTCAGGCTGACTAATGAGCAGATTAACTCTGCTTTCCTCATTTCTTTGGTTTAAAACACACGACCTACAAGACTGGCCTGAGGAACAGAGCCATCAAATGTGCTTACTCAAGGGTTCGTCGCTCACCCTGCCCCTCACAATAATTAATCTTGTGTCTGGTAGATCATTAGGTCCTACCCCTTTCAACCACCTGAACTGGGCCCCGGATTTAAGGTACTTTGGCTGCCCGGGGAGTCAGGGCCCACACTTTTAGATCAGGGGTCTTCTCCAGGGCTGTTTCATTAAGGAGTCCCCCAAACTCAGGAGCAAACCCGTGCATTCTGATGCACAGAGATAATTTTTTCTCCTTTGGAGTTTTCCTGGGTTGTTCTTAACAAAGGTAGCAGAAGCCCTTAAATGAGTGAAGTCCTCAGGCATATGCCAGGGTGTAAAGGCCCCTGTCTGTGTTCAGCCAAGGGGAAGTCAGAATTATCAGGCAGCCCTAGGATCCGAAGCAGAGTCTGACCCTCGGGATCTTCTTATACCTCTCCCAGGGCTGTGGACCATTTCCCTGCCCACGTTTTTGACTGCGGTTAATTTTTATGAAAAATGGCTGCTCTGTCAGAACCTAAAGAGGACTGCATTTCAGAAGAGGTTAGTAGAACCTTAGGGTTAATGCTTCAGTTTATGGGTACGGCTATTTGTGCACCCATCTAGATTCATTTACACAGTCACTAACAGGTTGTTTTAGAGAATTCCCTGAGTTTAACTGGAGCCTTTTTAATTTTGTCAACGTATTTGCGTGTTACACTTTCAGATTTTAAAAAAAATCTTGCTTGCTTAAAATTGGCAACATTAACCTAAGATTTTTTTTCTTAATCTAGCTACTTGAAGTCATTATTCTTTTTCTTTCTAGACCCTTTCTAGCAATTGCTAAGTCTCTTTAGTTGCCTTTTTTTAACGACTTAGCCAATCTGAGGTGATTTTTGCTTTCCTGGGTGCACAGTGACTGCTGGTGAGGAAAGGGGGAGACTTGTCAAGGAGGAGGTTTATTCAAGCAGGAGAATCTAACTTTTCAAAGAGTTATTTATAACCTGAAACAATCCTATGGTTTATGGGTGGAGCTCTCTCAGATAACCTGCCTTAGGAAGATTCTGCTTTGCGCCCTCTGACATCCCAAATATGCATTGTTGAAATACTTTGAACTGAAAAGAAAGTATGGACAACCTCCATTCCAGGTGTAGGACATGGGGGTAATTATTGCTTAGGGGTCGGGGAGGGGATGCACACACACAAACACGCTGTCTACCTTGTTGGACGTTAGTCCACCTTGTAGGACTAATTAGAGTAGGAAGTGAAGATCACACTGAAGTCAGACAGAACTGGATTCAAATCCCTGCTCTCGGACTTCCTAGCTGTGGGCATTTGAAGGGGGAGAAAAGGACCGTTTCAGGCCAGTTGGATACCCAAACCCAACAGTTACATGGGCATTTTTTACCTTATTCCTTTTTACACTCAGTTGCCACTCTTAGAATCCTTTCTTGAATAATACAGAAAAAGAATGGAATAAAGTAACGGGTAATACCATTTTCTCATAATCTTTCTTCTTACTTGGGTTGTGCAAATTAAAATGGGACTAATGCATTTCTCATTCATTTAGCAAGCATTTGTTGTCAAATGTTAGAGAAAATACCCCACTGCCCTGTATTTCCCAAACAGTAAAACAGAGATACCAGAAAATGAGTTCATCCTCCTGACCATCAGGATTACTCATGTAGAATTAAGGTCCAGAAGTAGTAGTTATGGGTCCAGAGTTTTGTTCTCCACGAGTCTAATCCTGTATATGAGCATGAGCAAAAATCAGTGACTACTGTTCTTATTACCCAGACTGATACTATAATATGCAGCTAAGAGATAATTCTGTTATGATTCTTGATGGCTTCCGTATTCATATAAAAGGGACGTTCCATCCCACACTCTGGCTTCTCATGGCTTCTCAGTTCCTAAGGCCAACCTACCTCAGCCGTAGACTCCCGTGGTTCTATTCTAGGTCTTCCCAACACCAGTGACTGCATCGCTTCCAAACTCTCAGACCCAAGTACACCACTCATGGACCATCATCCTTCCCCCTTGCAGCTCACTTCTTTGCCCGCAGTCTATTGACCTTAACTACACGACTGCACCCATGTTTCACCTCCCTCCTTAGCTGAGATTCCTCCATATATAACCTGCCCCTTTATCTCTCTGTTACTCTCACCTGGCAAAGTCCAACCTTGGTTAAACCCAATTCTGTCTACCCTTTACTTGTTCTAGGCAGCAGAATGGTCTTTCTGACCACAAATCTCAAGGGCCCTTTAGCACTGCCAGGAAGCACTCACCTTTCCCACATTTAAAGAAGGCAATTTCATAGTTCCTTCTTTTTCCTCAAACCTATAGCACTTGTCCCCTCTCCACCAGCAGCTGATGACCTGCCTTCCTTTGCTGAGACAATGGAGGTCATCAGAGCCCGACCAACTTGCCTCAGCACTACCCACTCTGCTAACATGCCTGCACATGGACTCACAGGCTCTGTTCTTTCTTGTTCCCACCGTGTCAGGTCAACCTCTCTATTTGTGAGCAGGATCCTAGCCCATCTTGCCTTCTAAGAAACTCTGGTCCTGAGATCTGTCTCCTGCATAGTCAATTCTCCTCTCTGTTGGAACTTTCCCATCTCATCACGTGACATTTCTGCTCAAAAGTGGCTTTTTTCATACAACATTCTTTCCATAGCCTTCAAGTCCTAGATGGCCTGCTCCCACCCACTGCTGTCTCCTCCTTTTCCACTTATTTCCAGCCTCACTGGTTGTCTTTCCCACCCATGAATACAGCAAGCCAGTCTGCCCGCAGGGCCTTTGTACTTCATGCTGGGAGCATTTCCCCCAGGTACTGAAATGGCTTACTCCCCCTCTTCATTTAGGATTTTTCTCAATGTCAAAGGCCTCCTCGGAGTGGCCTCCATAACCACCCAATGTAAAACAGTCTCCACCCACCTGCAGTCACTCTCCAGGCTCCATCATGCTTTGTTTTCACTCATGGTGCTCATGGTGTAATTTCTGTGCATTTGCTCCCCCTATTAAAGTATAGCCTCTAAGGTCAAGGATGTGCCTGCCTGTCCTATTCAGAGCTGTTTCCCAGCACTGGCTAGAACAATACCTGGCATGTGGTAGGCCCTTCATAAAACATTTGTACCCAATAGGCATGGGTCCAGACCCTGGCTTGGCCACTTAACTTGGTGGCCTTTAACTTCTCTGAGGCTCAATTTCTGAATCTACAGCAATATAGATGGGTGATAAAAATAGGACACGCTTCATCAGACTGTTAAAAGGTTGTCTGAGGATGAGAAGAAATGATGCCATGGATGCTCTCAGCATTTGCCCAGCATGTAGTGAGGATACAGTAAGAATTGATTTGTATTATGAGTCTCATTAGCTGATCCTGTAACTGTTTCTCTGTGGGTCTCCTTCACCTCTCTGGTTGCAAAATACAGATTTCAGTGAAGCTAAACGCATATTTAAACAATATACAGAAAGGTTGAAAGTGCCAAAAATAATGAGTTACTACCCATAATCAAGGGTTTAATTCCTTCATTCAAGATGTTTCCTTTCTTTTTTTTTAACATCTTTATTGGAGTATAATCAAAATGTTTTCTTTAAAGGAATTCACTGCCCCAAGAATAGTACCTGTGAGACGGATGGATGGATGGATGGATGGATGGATGGATGGATGGATGGATGGATGAACGAGGAGTAGTTCAAAATGATGCCTGAACTGTGGATTATAGTTTAACAAATATATGTGGGAAAAGAACTAGGTCAGAAGTACTACAGATTAGTTCTAGTACCCAAGTGAGTCTTTTGCTTAGAGACCTTGTCTTAGAAAATCACAATGTAGACAACGGGAGGGTGGACCTCAGCTTCCCACACAGCCCCTGGAAAGGCAGAGGGCGTCGGTATGAGGTTCTTGGATGCTGAACAGTATTTAAGGAAACAGCAAGAATTTTCCTGCCATCTGAGAGAAGGGGAGGTACCCATTCATCACGTGATCCAGCAAGTTGTAGAGAGCAGGAGCCTCCACGATGCATTTGGAGGTAAGGCAGCTGCTGCTGTGAGGGGATGAGGGCCCTGAAGTGGCAGCATGCCTGGGGGCTAACAAGCCCATCCGTGGACCTTAGTGGGCTTTGCTTAACTTCTCATGGAAGATGAGTATCCCTGTGCCATGTCACGGGACAACAGACATTGCACTAGAGAGAGACACACATTTTGCCTAGAACCTAGGTATATTTTTCCATGGGAATACATCTTAGAAATTTTAAAGCAAGTCAATGAGGGGGGAATGGTTTGTATGAAAGCAAAATCATTTTATAGGCATCTTTTCAGGAACATCTTTCATTCTGTGAGGAGTAAATATTGTTGCAGTCTCACCACACACTCTTGTGGATGAACCGTGTGCATCCCTCCCCGGGTGATCCCGCACGTTGCCTGTCTATTCAGACAGAGGGAGTGGGTGGCTTCAGAGAGCTCTGTGCAAAATGCAGTCCTTGTCTTTCACTGAACAGACTGTGTGATCCAGATGGAAAGGCAGCTGACATACTTCCTATGATCTAACTTACCCAAAGGTTTTGCAGTTCATTAATTTAAAAGCTGTTTTTAAAAAGTAGAATTAAAGCAGTTTTTTTCCCCTCCAACCTCATAGACTTAGATGCAAAGACCTAACTCTTGTCACTCCTCCATCCTTAGATGGACTTGCTGGTGGTAAAGGACAAAACCAGTGTCTGAAGGACAGTGATTTTGAGGAAGTTCATAATCTGTAAAACAGAGATGCTAAATTTAAAGAGAGTACAAAGAAAGAGATTGGCCAAAGGGACTCCTTTCTTTTCCTCAACACCCTCTTCCAGTCACCAAATTCCATCCATTTACCACGCAATGGTACAAGCCTCCGCTCTGCCCTCCTAACCATACTGTCAAGACCCTCTTTAGGGTTTGTCTGGACCATTATAACTGTCTCCAAATTAGTCCTCTGCCTCTATCTTGTGCTTTCTAAATTCATGGTTCTCAGCCTGGGGTCCACCCTGGACTTGATGCCAAAAACTCGGCCTTGTGCACTGGTGCCGAATTGAATCTCAGACAGAGTTTTGGGTGAAGTAGAAAAGAATAGCTTTATCGCTTTGCAGGGCAAAGGGGGACACAGTGGGCTTGCACCCCTCAAAAACTGTGTCCCCCAACCCGGGAGGATTAGGGAGGAGTTTTAGAGCAATGGTTCAAGGATGGCATTGCTGACAAGATTAGAGTGAGTTGCAGGACCTGCACTCCTTTAATCTGGTATCAGGTACTCTCTTGATGAGCTTCTCTTGTTCCTTTAATCTGGCCTCAGGTGATCTTTTCTAGAATGAAGAATGCTGACATCTTCCATTTGTTGGGGGTTTTAGTTCTGTAGAAGAGCTCAAAGGTATTGTTATGTGTATCCCTTGAGGGGGAACCAGGACCCTGCCCCAAGACTGCACTATTGTTTCTTGACTGCTCCTCCCTTGTCTCTGCATCCCCTCTCTTCCCTGATTGGCAACTGTTCAAATCTGCCCTTTGGAACTCAGGGAAGGTTATGGAGGCTGGAGTCTGTTCCCTATAAACAAGAAACTGGGGACATGGAAAGGCTTCCATGCCCAGGAGCCCCAAAGGGTCCTGCTGGGTTTCAGACTCACCTGGGGAGCTTTCAGGATTGATGCTGGTCCACCCCCACAGGGTCTGCCTCCCCTGGTCTGGAAAGGCCCTTTGCCCCTACAGAAAACCTCTGCACTGTGGCCTCTAGGCTGTTGCACAGTGAACCTTCAGAGCACAATCTAAGCATTGCAGTCCCCTGTCTAGAGCATCTCTGATTGTCTTAAATGAGTACATGTTACTTCTTAAATTTTATCTTTTTTTTAAAATTGGGGTATACATGTTCTACAATGCTGTGTCAGTTTCCGCTGTACAACAAAGTGAATCAACCATATGTATATATATATATTCCCTCCCTCTTGGACCTGTCTCCTAACCACCCCCTGATTCCACCCATCTAGTTCACCACAGAACACTGACCTGAACTCCCTGTGCTATACAGCAGGTTCCCACTATCTATCTATTTTACACATGGTAATGTATATATGTCAGTCCTAATTTCCCAGTTCATCCCACCCCCCCCTTCCCCCACTGTGTCCACACATCCATTTTCTATGTCTGCATCTCTGTTCCTGCCCTCCAAATTGGTCCATCTGTACCATTTTTCTAGAGAAAGCAATGCTGCCCTGCCTCAAACAGCTTTCCTCCCCGATGAGCTGACAAGTACTTGCCCTATATTCAGCCTGATCCCTAACTCCCTACCTGCTTCTCCTGTCTTCTGATGGAACTCCTCCAGAAATTCTGCCCACCCCCACCTCCCTGCCCACATCAGCCCTGTGAACCCCCATCCCAGGATCTCTAACCATGGTCCCTCATCCCAGGTCCATGGGCCCTAAGATCAGCTCCAAAGTGAGCTGATGGAGATGCACTCATCAGCTCTCTCATCTGCCAAATGAAGGGTGTAGACGTGAACATAATGTAGAAGCTCACTGCACTGTTGCTTTTATTTTTTCTGTATTTCATTAAGGCCAGGTTTTGCTTGCAAAATGATTAAAAGAGCAGATTGACATGAATTTGTTGGAAAACTGAGGATAGAAAAATATGGACAAGACTCCAAGCATATTAAGTTAATCCAGATGAATGTGGCACAGCAGACAGTGCATTTGTGGTCCTGAGGTGTGTATTTATAATACAGTCTGCCTTAGCAGAAGAATGATCTAGCCATAGGGAAAGGGCTGAGAGAGCCTCCAGAACTACCTTTTGGTCACATCTCTTTCTCACAGCCAGCCAAGCATGTCCCTTTATTGACCTCTTTGTGCTTCATGTTTCTGGTCGGTAAAGTAAAGAATCAAATTAGACAATCTGCTAATATAATTCTTAATAATAAAAGGTCAGAGGTTAAAAAACAGCTAACAATATAAATAATAATTGGCCTAAGTTAGAGCACTTACTATGCGCCAACCTTCATGCTAAGTGTTGTACATGCTTCATCTCATTTAGTTCTCAGGAAAACTCAGTGAGGTAGTTCTATTCTGGCCTCCATTTGTTAGAAAGGAAAACTGAGAATTAGTGGAATTGATTGCCTGTCTCTGGGCTTCATGGTATGGGGAGGAGCTGGCAGAGAAAGGGGAGCACAAACCAGCTCGAGCTCTCAACACCATATTGTATACCTGCCTATCACAACCTCCATAAATGCCCAGACTGTCCATCTGTTCACTCCAGATTCAGGAAATTCAACATCCATTCCTGAATTTTTCATCTCTTTGCAAAGTAGGAATAAAACATTAATTGGTTATAATGCTATATAAAATCATCTTTAAACCAATGGCTAAGATCAATTTTTGGTTAAATACCAGAGTAGGAAACAAACTGTGAGAATGACATCATCAAGATTCTGGTATAGGAGACCCCATCTCTGTCCCTCTACAAAGACCAACAATTAGACAGCTATCCACTAACAAACACAGCTTTAGGAGATCTGTGGAGTCCACTTAAGAAACTTGAGCAACATAGTCAACAGAAAACCTGAGAATAATCACACAAGAAGAGAAGGAAGACAGCTTCATTTGCCTGCATCATCCCATTCCCCAGGCTGGCACTGCTCATCACCAAAAAAGAACTCCCCAGCTAGAAAGACTTCTCCCCACTAGGAAAGGGAAAGCAGAATGAGCAACCAGCTTCTCCAGGCTTTGGGGGCATCACACAAAGATGCTTCTTGGCTTTCACTGCACCCAGACAAGCAAAGTCAAGATGGCTAGAAACAAGGAAGAAAAGCAGGATCTACCAATAGCCACCATGAGGTGGGAGTGATTGTGGTTCACAGTGGCCTGTTCTATAAACAAACCCAGAAGCTTTTACCAATGAAGAAGGAACCAATGACCAGCACACCTGCAGTGGAACCACTGCAGATTTCAGCAGCTTTTGCCCCACAGGTATTCGTGTTTTCTCATGAAAACTATCTGGGTCCCTCCCTGCCCCTGCCAGAGCCTGGGAACCACAACAGGAGCCAGCCCAGGCCTCTGAGGATGCACAAGTGTAAGATGCCATCCTCTACACCCTATGGCTGACCACCATTGTGCATGCACTTGGGGCTGGCTCCTCCAGCTGTGCACCTGCATGCTGCCAGCCTGACCCTTGTTATCAGCCTGCACTGTGTGCACACACTCAAGGGGAGACCATACAGCCACAGGAGAGCACGACTAACAGCCAAAGCCCCCACAGCTGCTTGTGGGCCCAAATTAGGCACTGGTTTCTGTCATTGGCCTGCAACACTGTGCTTACCTGAAGCTAGCCCCTCTAGCTGTGCACCTGCACACCCCTCGCTTGACCCCCCATCTCCAGCTTCCACTGCTGCACACTCGTGGCAAGATTCAGCAGGAACAGTAATATGTACTGAAAGCCACAGCACCCACAGTTGGCCCAAGCCCTTGCTGCCTGCCTTGGCCCTCACCACTACATGTGTGTCTGCAACTGCCCGCTGCCACTACACAGCACCTGCAGCTGTGCCTCACAGTTGAGTGTGTGCACACCACTGGCTCTGGCCACCACCACTGTGTGCCCTGGTCCCTAGCTGCTGGACCTGGGGAGACTTCTGAAGACCACAGTAGCCCTGGCAGCCACAACAGATGCCCCCCAACAGTGATCAGTGAACCAAAAAGTTGTCAATGCTGTGAACCCCAACAGCCTGGGCCAAAGAGACACTGTGTCCCCCTAGACTCAGAGCTTCCAAAAGCCCCTGCAGTTACCATCCTGCAACACTAGACCTGAGGTCACAGCATGCTCCAGCATGTTCCCACCCACAGGTGAAATTCTTCCCTTACCACAGTTAGTCTATAGAGTCTGGAAGAGATGATTGCCTCTTAAATTGCACAGACCCCTATGCAAGGCTACAGGGATCATGAAGAATCAGGGAAATGTGATTCCACCAAAGGAACACAGTAAACCTCCAAACTGGCCCCAAAGAAACAGAAGTCTAAGAATTACCTGGCCAAAATTTCAAAATGATTGTTCTAAAGATACTCAGAGAGATACAAGAGAACATAGATAAGTAATTCAACAATATCAGGAAAACAATACAAGAATAAAATAAGAAATTTAACAAAGACTTGGAAAACATAGAAAAGAACTAAACCGAAATTTTGGAGTTGATGAATACAGTGACTAAACTGAAGAATACAATAGAGAGCAGACTTGACCAAGCAGAAGAAAGAATAAGTGAGCTTTAAGACAGATCAATTGAAATTATCCAGAGGATCAAGAAGAAAAAAAGAATGAAAAAGAGTGATGAAATCTACATGATCTATGGGATACCATCAAAAGAACCAATTTACAAATTATTAGAGTTCCAGAAGGAGAAGAGAGAGAAAAGGCAGCAGAAAGCTTATTTAAAGAAATAATGGGGCCTCCCTGGTGGCGCAGTGGTTGAGAGTCCGCCTGCCGATGCAGGGGATACGGGTTTGTGCCCCGGTCTGGGAGGATCCCATATGCTGCGGAGCGGCTGGGCCCGTGAGCCATGGCCACTGGGCCTGCGCGTCCGGAGCCTGTGCTCCGCAACGGGAGAGGCCACAACAGTGAGAGGCCCACATACCACAAAAAAAGAAAAAAAAGAAATAATGGCTGAGAATCCCAAATCTGGGGAGAGATTTGTATTACCAAGTTCATGAAGCTCATCAAACAAAATCAACTTTAAATGATCCTCTCTAAGACACATAATAATAAAAACATCAAAAATCAAAGACAAATTGAATTTTAAAGCAGCAAGAGAAAAACTTGTTAACTTATAAGGGAACACTCATAAGGCTATCAGCAGATTTCTCAGCAGAAACTTTAGAGGCCAGTAGAGAGTGGGATGATATATTCAAAGCACCGAAAGAAAAAAACTGCCAACCAAGAATACTTTACCTGGCAAATCTGTCCTTCAGAAATGAAGGCAAAATAAAGACTTTTACAAGCAAACAAAAACTAAGGGAGTTTATCACCTCTAGACTTGCCTTACAAGAAATGCTTGAAAGGAATTCTTTAAGCTGAAATGAAAACATGTTAATTAGTACCATGAAAACATATGAATATATGCAATACACTGATATGGGTAAGTATATAGTCAGATTCAGAATAGTCTAATACTATAATATAGTGTAGGGTTAACCAGATAACTTTAGGATAAAGGAAAAGGACAAGAGTATTAAAAATAACTGTAGCTACAATAATTTGTTAATGGATACACAATATAAAAAGAGGTAAATTGTGACATCAAAAACATTAAAGACAAGGGGAGTAAAAGGGTAGAGTTTTGTATACAATCAAAGTTTAGTTATCAGCATAAAATAGATGGTTATATCTATAAAATATTTTATGTAAGCCTCATGGTGACCACAAAATAAAAAGTTAAATTGAATTCACAAAAGATAAAGAGAAGCTCAGAGCATACCACTATAGAAAATCATCAATTCACAAAGGAAAGCAGTAAGAGAGGAAGAAAGGAACAAGGGAACTTCAAAATAGCCAGAAAACAGTTCATAAGGTGGCACTAGTAAGTCCTTATCTATCAATAATAACTCTAAATGTAAGTGGATTGAATTCTCCAATCAGAAGACATAGAGTAGGATTTTTTTAAGGGACATCTTATGTTGCCAGCAAGAGACTTAGCTTTAAGGACACACATAAGCTCAAGATAAAAGAATGGAAAAAGATATTCTATGCAAATGAAGCCAAAAAAGGGCAGGGGTAGCTATAATTATGTCAGACAAAGTAGACTTTAAGCCAAAAACTCTAACAAGATACAAAGAAGGTCATTATATAAAGATGAAAATGCCTATTCATCAAGAAGATACAACAATTATAAATGTATATGTACCCCCAACATTGGAGTCCCAACATATATTAAACAAGTACTAACATATCTGAAGAGAGCAACAGGCAATAATACAGTAATAGTAGGAAACTCCAATTCCCTAATTTCAACAATGGATAGGTCATATAGATAGAAAACCAATAAGAAAATGTTGGACTTGAATCATACTTTAGATCAAATAGAACTAATGGACATATATAAAACATCCCATCTAGCAGTAGCAAAATACACATTGTTCTCAAGCACACATGGAATATTCTTCAGGACAGATCATATGATAGACCACAAAGGTAGCTTAGCAAATTTTAAAAGATGGAAATCATACCAAGTATCTCTCTTCCAACCACACAGGTATGGAACTAGAAATCAGTAAAGCTGGAAAATTCACAAATACATGGAAATTGAACAACACATTCCTGAACAACCACTGGGTCAAAGGGAAATCAGAAAATACCTTGAGACAGATGAAAATGGAAATATAACATACTAAAACCTATGGGATGCTGCGGATATGGTATATATATATATAATGGAATATTACTCATCCATAAAAAGGAATGAAATTGGGTCACTTGTAGAGATATGGATGGACCTAGAGTCTGTCATACAGAGTGAAATAAGTCAGAAATAGAAAAATGAATATCATATATTAATGCATATATGTGGAATATAGAAAAATGGTACAGATGAACCTATTGCAGGGCAGGAATAGAGATGCAGACATAGAGAATGGATGTGTGGACACAGTGGGAGAAGGGGAGGGTGGGATGGACTGGGAGATTAGGTTTGACATAAATACACTACAATGTGTAAAATAGATAGCAAGTGGGAACCTGCTGTATAGCACAGGGAGCTCAGGTGGGTGCTCTGTGATGATCTAGATGGGGAGGATGGGAGGGAAGTCCAAGAGGGAGAAGATATATGAATACATATAGCTGATTCACTTCATTGTACAGCAAAAACTAACACAACATTGTAAAGCAATTATACTCCAATTAAAAAAAACAAAACAAAATCTGTGGGATGCTGCAAAAACAGTTTTAAGTGAGATGGTTATAAAAATAAATGCCTACAGTAAGAAGAAAGAAATATCAAATAAATAAGCTAAATTTATATTTAAAGGAACTGACAAAAAAAAAGAGCAAACTAAGCCCAAATTTAGGAGAAAGAAAGATATAACAAAAATCTGAGCAGAAGTAAACTAGAGACCAGAAAAACAATAGAAAAGCCTAACAAACTAAAAACTAATTTTTTGAAAAATAAACAAAACTGAGAAATCTTTAGCTACACTAAGAGAAAAAGAGAGAAGACTCAAAATCTGAAATGAAAGAGGAGAGATTACAACTGACACCACAGAAATACAAAGGATAATAAGCTACTACTGTGAACAATTTTACACCAACAAATTGGATAACCTAGAAGAAATGGATAAATTCCTAGAAACATACAACCTACTGAAACTGAGTCATGAAGAAATAGAAATTCTGAACAGATCAATAATGAGTAAGGAGACTGAATCAGTAACTGAAAAACTCCCTAAAGAAAAGCCCAGGACCAGATGATTTATCAATTATTTCAATCAAACATTTAAAGAATTAATGTCAATCCTTTGCAAACTTCAAAAAAAATGATGAGGAAGGAACACTTACAAACTAATTTTACAAGACTAGCATTACCATGATACCAAAGCCAAATAAGGACACTACAAGAAAAAAAAAAAAAGCAAAAAAAAAACTACAGACCAATATCTCTGATGAATATAGATACAAAAATTCCCAATAAAATGTTAGCAAACATAATTCAACTGTACATTAAAAGAATCATACAATATGACCAAGTAGGATTTATCCCTGGGATGCAAATATGCAACAGTATGCAAATCAACATATGCAAACCAATCAATGAGAAACACAAACAGAATGAAAGATAAAAATCAAATGATTATGTCAACAGATGCAGAAAACACATGATTATAAAGAAAATACAGCAAATAGGGCATAGAAGGAACATACCTCAAGGTAATAAAGGCCATATATAACAAGCTCAGAGCTAACATCATACTCAATAGTGAAAGGTTGAAGGCTTTTCCTCTAATATCAGGAACAAGACAAAGGTGCCTAGTCTCACCAACTCTATTCAACATAGTACTGGAGTCCTAGCCAGAGTAATCAGGCAAGAAAAAGAAAAGATATACAAATTGTAAAGAAAGAAGTAAAATTGTCTGTTTGCAATAACATGATCTTACATAGAGAATATTCTAAAGACTATACCAAAAAACTATTCAAACTAGTCAATTAATTCAGTAAAGTTACAGCATACAAGATCAACATACATAAATCAATTGTGTTTCTATATATTAACAAAATATAAAAAGAAAGCAAAAAATCCCATTCACAGGAGCATCAAGAACAATGAAAAACTTAAAAATGTATTTAACTGTGTTATAATTATATATTTCCTTAGTGACCCATCTTTGACTCAGTAAAGTTATTCAGAAAAGAAAAATACATTTAACTAAGGAGGAAAAAGATCTATCTGTACACTGAAAAGTACTCAACTTTGATGAAAGAAATTAAGACACAAATAAAAGACATTCCATGCTCATGGAGTGAAATAATTAATTTTGTTAAAATGTCCACACTACTGAAAGCCACATATAGGTTCATTGCAATCCCTATCAAAATTCTAATGGCATTTTTCTCAGAAATAGGAAAAAAAATCCTAAAATTTGTATGGAGCCAAAAGACTCCAAATAGCCAAAGCAATTCTGAGAAAGAACAAAACTGGAGGTATTACACTTTCTGATTTCAAACTATACTACAAAGCAGTAGTAATCAAGAGTATGGTACTGGCATAAAAATAGAAACAGACCAATGGAAGAGAAATGAGAGCTCAGACATAAACCCTCGAGTATACAGTCAACTAATATTAGACAAGGGAGCTAAGAACACTCAGTAGGGAAAGGATGGTGTTTTCAATAAATGGTATTGGGTAAACTAGATAGCCACAGGCAGAAGAATGAATTAGACCCCTATCTTACACCACTCACAAAAATTAACTTGAAATGGATTAAAGACTTAAATGAAAGAACTGAAACCATAAAACCCCTCAAAGAATACATAGAGAAAAAGCTCCTTGACATTGGTCTTGGCAACGATATTTTGGATATAACACCACCACAACAAGCAACAAAGTAAAAATTAGTAAGTGGGACTATAGTAAGTCCCACATACGAAAGAGTTCCATTCTGAGAGCACGTCTGTAAAGTCCAGGTGCTTGTAAGTCCAGCAAAGCTAGCCTAGGTACCCAACTAACACAATCAGCTATATGGTACTGTACTGTTTCAGGTTTACAATACTTTTCACACAAATAATACACAAAAAACAAACACAAAAAATAAAGAAAACTTTTTTTTTGGCCGCGCTGCACAGCATGTGGGATCTTATCTCCCCAACTGGGGATCGAACCCACGCCCCTTGCTTTGGAAGCCGGTAGTTTTAACCACTGGACCTCCAGGGACATCCCAAAGAAAACATTTTAATCTTACAGTACAGTACCTTGAAAAGTACATTATTACAGTACAACAGTTGGCATACAAGGGCTGGCATCCAGTGAACAGGCAAGAAGAGTTACTGACTGGAGGAGGGAGAGGAGGTGGGAGATGGTAGAGCTGAAGGATCACCAGCAATAGGAGATGGAGGGCCAGCTGCAATTTCACTCACAACTGACGTGGATGGCACAGGTTCTGGTTTCTTGCTAGATTCAATTCTATCTACCCTCTTTAAAAACCGATCCAGTGATGTCTGGGTAGTAGCTCTATTTTTCTCACTATAGATGACACGGTAGCACTGGATTGCATTCTGAACGGCTGCTGTAACCTTCGTGTACCGTTCTACGTTCGGGTCCTGTGCCTCAGAAACTAACAGGCCTCCTCAAATAAAGAAAATCCCCCTGCTATTTCCTGCATCATGAATCTCTTCTGTTCTTCAGTTACTTCTTCCTCTTGTCTCTCTTAGTGCTTTCTCTGGGCCTCCAATTCCATCAGGTCTTCATTAGTAAGCTTCTCATGTTGCACAACAAGGAGTTCAGTGAAGTTGTCCTCTTGCAGATCTAGCTCCAGCTTCTTGCTGAGTGTCACTAAGTTGCTGAAGATCTCTTTGGACTCATCTACCTTCTCAAATCCAGGAAAATCATGAACAAACTGTGGGCAAAGGTTCTTCCAAACCCCATTCACAATGATGGCCTCACTCCACTCTCGATTATTTTCACTTTTGTTTCCATCGTTATCATTTGGCACTTCTTAGCAGTACCAGCTACATCACTGCTGCTTTGATGCTTGCTTCCAGACATCCTGGGCTTGAAATAAAGATACTGTACTACTGCACCCTATACAATACAGCAAAATACACAAAGCACAACCACTTGTAGAGGATGCACACACGTGACAATGTACGCCAGACACATGAACTAACTTACGTGATTGGACGTGTGAATGCGCGTTCACATCTTTGAAAGTTTGCAACTTTAAGGTTTGTATGTAGGGGACTTACTGTAACCTTATATACTCTTCTGCAGGCCACCAACAGATTAGGAGGTTTTTTTACGTAAAAAAAAAAGAAAGTATTTTTAATTTCTGCAAGGTGTTTCACTAATGAATACATTGTAATTTATCTAACATTCCCTTATTGATTAACCTTTAATTTCCCCTCCAATCTTTTGCTTTATATAAACAAAGCTACAATAAATTTCCTTTTATACACGGTATTTCACACACAAATAAGTAAAGCTGTGATAAGTTCCTAGACCTGAAATTAAAGGTCAATTGCCAGCTTTCTTGGATGTATGCGTGTGTATCAATTAACATTCTCCCCAATAATGTATGAGGCTCCCTGTGTCTCCACACCTTTATCCACTGTACCAGTTAAGAGCCAATTGGACGCCAAACCAATTACTTAGAGTTTCATATGAATAATTGTTAAACAGGTATAAAGCTGTTAAGAAGAGAAAACAAGAGAATCCTAAGGTATCAGGGAGGTAGCAATTGCAAAAAGCAGCCGCCATCTGTAAGGCTGGAGGAGCAAGTGAAGAGATTGAAATAATCAACTTAGAAGCTTAGAGGAGGGACCTCGCAGTATTGAAACGCAGACCTCTTTGGAGGAGGATTTTATTCAGCGGTGCTGTGAGCTTGGAGGAGGGACCCCATGGGCCCGGACATGACTTCTGAGAAGGTTACTGATGCTTCACTGAGATGGAAAAGGTCAGACTGAATCTTAAAGTGCTGGAAAAAAAACCAAAACTGGATTCAGCTGCTGCAAAGGTGAAGCACGGACGCTGCAGGTGGAAGCAGTTGCTGGGCTAACGTGGACCGGCACAGGAAGCAGAGAGGGCGGAGCTAGTCCCTTCTTCCTGTTTCAGCCTCGCTCTTTCACCCTGGCATCTCCTATTGGCAATGCCTGCGCAGGCGCCAGGTGGAAAAGCAGAGACGGGGTGAGTGAGCAGTCTCCGCTCCAGCGTCACAGTTTAGAAGGGTGGGAAAGGAGTTGAAAGACAGCTCAAAACCTGGCAGGTCACGCTGGTAAGTTCTCAAACAATTTGCTCATTGCCAATGTGACTCAGAGCTTGTGAAAACTCAGAGCTTGTAGTCTTGATTAGCATTTTTTCTTATTGGGCCTGAGGTTGAATACCTCTTAATTTTGAGAATTGCTTGATTTTCCTTTCTGTGAACTGCCTTTTGATATGCTTTGTTCATGCTTCTTTTCCTTTGGTTTTCGTTTTTGTTTCTTAGACATGAAAGAAATTGGGCTTTTGAATATAATGTGAGTTGGAAATACTTATGCAGGTTTGTCATTTATCTTTTGATATAGTGGTTTTTACATGTATGCATTTTAATTTTTCCCAGAGTTGAGTTTATCAATGTTTTCTTTTGTGACTTCAGGGTTTTTCTTAACCTGTAGGAAGACCTTTTCAACTTGAGATTTTAAAAATGTTCTTCCACTTTTTCCCTAATGCCCTTACGATTTTGGTTTTAAAATTTAAATATTTGGATTTTTTATTATATAATATGAGATATTAATCCAAATCTGTTTCCTTCTTCCGGATTTACTATCCAGATGTCCCAACACCATTTATTAAATAATCCATATTTTCTCCACTGATTTGAAAATTCACCTTTATTATAATTCCTGTATGGTTTTTAAAAGCATTTTTGGTCTATTTCTGGACTTTCTAGTCTATTTTGTTGCTATGGCTATTCATGTACTAGCACCACACTGTTTTAATTACTCTAGTTTCATTATACGGTTAAGTATCTTCTATAGCATTTTTTCCTCATTATTTTCCCCTTTTAGAATGTTGTTTGTTCTTGATTTTTCTTTCTCCCATAGGAAAATTTGAGTCGGCTTCTCTAATTTTGAATCCTATGGGTAGTTTCATTGGGATCATATAAAAATAAAGATTAAGAAAGTGTTGAAATTGTTATCATGTTGAAATTGTTATCATGTCAAGAACATGGTATACCTTTCAATATCTTTTTCTTCTTTTGCATATTTCTTCAGTATATCCCCAGGTGCATGTACTACCTTTTTTCTCCTCATTTGCAGTCCTGTGCATCTTGACTTGGTGTCTTCCCACACCCCAGTTTTACCTCCAGTGCATATGGAGGCCACACTTCATATCTTGTGCTCAGAGTTATAGATATCTTGTGGTTTTATTGAAGATGGAGTTTGCCTTTTTGTTTTTCTTTTCCTTGTTGCTTTTGGGTGATTCATGAGATGATAGGAGGAACAGCTTTTTCCTCTTATTTAAAAGTTGGATGCTATTTCATTTACATGGTCAAATACTCTGGGATACCATCATATTGACTGCAAGAAATCCAGTTTTTATCACCAAATATTTCTGGAATGCCAAATAGTTCACAAATATGCTCGGAATATCATTGCCTCCTCAGCTGGGCCTCTGTCTCTCAGGTACTTCTCAACCATCTACAGTTAGCATTTCTCTCTCAAAACCAGGTGTTACCCCTTTCACTTATCCCACCTGTTTTCAACCTGGGGTAAATATTTCCCTGGGCATATATGATGGCATTCCCAGGAGTAACAGAAACAATGATTCCAGATTCTCAGTTCCCATATGTTTGTTTTCCTGAAATTGATCTGCCTGAGAATATGCCAGTGGTCTGTAGGTTCTCTTTTCCAACTTCTCCTTTCACTCTTCCTCTTTCACACATAGTTAAGGAAAGGCATCGGTCTCACCTATTCTAGATCTTATTATGTGCATTGGCTTGGGGGTGGAAAAGCATCTAGGGAGCAGCCAAGCAGGCACTTCAGAATCCTGGTGCTTGCTGAAAAAGAGAGTGGCTGCAGTGATTGCAGTGATTGCCATGTGCAACTCAGGTGGTTCGAATTCTTGGCTCTCATTAGAGCTGAAGGAAGACTTAAAGGGATTGTCAGTGGATAGGCAATTTAAATTAATTTTTACTGATTGATTACCATGTTTTTGTTTTGTACATAGCTTGTAGAGATTTAAAGAAAATGAAGGACATTACTATAATAAAGCTCCTTGTATTTGCACCTACTTCTGTATATGAACAGTTGTCTCAAATGCGTACATAAGAAGGAATAAAACTGGTGATAAATTGTCTCACTCTAGTAATAAAAAATGTTCATCTGTGTAGATATAAAATACTTTTTTTATTACAGTATAGTTAGTTTACAATATTGTGTGTCAGGTATATAGCAAAGTGATTCAATTATATATACATTTTTTTCAGATTATTTTCCATTATAGGTTATTACAAGATATTGAATGTAGTTTCCTGTGCTATACAATAAATCCTTGTTGCTTGTCTACCTTATGTAGTTTGTATATGTTAATCCCATACTCCTAATTTATTCCTTCCCTCCCTCCCTTTCCCTTTTGGTAACCATAAGTTTACTGTGTCTGTGAGTCTGTTTCTGTTTTATATATACATTCATTTGTATTATTTTTTAAATTTCACATCTAAGTGATATATAATATTTGCCTTTCTTTGCCTGACTTACTTCACTTAGTATGATATTCTCTAGGTCCATCCATGTTGCTGCCAATGGCATTATTACATTCTTTTTTATGGTTGAGTAATATTCCATTGTATATTAGTATACCACATCTTCTTAAACCAATTGTCTGTTGGTGGGCACTTGGTTGTTTCCATGTTTTGGCTGTTGTAAATAGTGCTGCTATGAACAGCGGTGTGCATATATCTTTTCTAATTAAAGTGTTTGTGTTTTTCTGGATATATGCCCAGGAATGGGATTGCTAAATCATGTGGTAACTCTATTTTTCGTTCTTTTAGGAATCTCCACACTGTTTTCCATAGTGATTGCACCAATTTACATTCCTGCCAACAGTGTAGGAGGGTACCCTTTTCTCCACACCCCCTCCAGCATTATTATTTGTAGACATTTTGGTAGTCATTCTGACCAGTGTGAGGTGATACTTCATTGTGTTTTTGATATAAATTTCTCTAATAATTAGCCATGTTGAGCATCTTTTCCTGTGGTTGTTAGCTATCTGTATGTCTTCTTCGTAAAAATGTATATTTAGGTCTTCTGCCCATTTTTTGATTGTTTGTTTGTTTGTTTGTTATTGAGTTGTATGAGCTCTTTGTATATTTTGGATGCTAACCTTTTGTTGATTTCATCATTTGCAGATACTTTCTCCAATTCCATAGGTTGTCTTTTCATTTTGTTGATGGTTTTCTTTGCTGTGCAAAAGCTTATAAGTTTGATTTGGTCCCATTTGTTTATCATTGCTTTTAATTCTTTTGCCTTGGGAGACTGATCTGAGAAAACACTGCTATGATTTATGTCTGAGAATGTTTTGCCTACATTTTCTCCTAGGAATTTTATGGTGTCATATCTAATATTTATACCTTTGAACCATTTTGAGTTAATTTATATATTTGGTGTGAGGGAGTGTTCTAATTTCACTGATTTACATGTAGCTGTCCAGCTTTCCCAACACCACTTACTGAAGAGACTGTCCATTTTCTCCATTGTATATTCTTGCCTCCTTTGTCATAGATTAGTTGACCATAGGCGTATGGGTTTATTTCTGGGCTCTTTATTCTGTTCCATTGATCTATATGCCTGTTTTTGTTCCAGTGCCACACTGTTTTGATTTCTGTAGTTTTCTATCATTGTCTGAAATCTGGAAGGGTTATGCCTCCAGTTTTGTTCTTTTCCCTCAGTATTGTTTTGACAATTCTGGGTCTTTTGTAGTTCCATGTAAATTTTAGGATTATTCTAGTTCTGTGGAAAATGTCATGGGTATTTTTTTTTTTTTTTTTTTTTTTTTTTTGCTGTATGTGGGCCTCTCACTGTTGTGGCCTCTCCTGTTGCGGAGCACAGGCTCCGGACGCGCAGGCTCAACGGCCATGGCTCACAGGCCCAGCTGCTCCACGGCACGTGGGATCTTCCCAGACTGGGGCACGAACCCGTGTCCCCTGCATCAGCAGGCGGACTCTCAACCACTGCGCCACCAGGGAAGCCCGTCATGGGTATTTTAATAGGGGTTACATCAAATCTATAGATTGCTTTGGGTAGTATGGCCATTTTAACAATATTCTTCCAATCCAAGAGCATGGGATATCTTTCCATTTCTTTGAATCATCTTCAATTTCCTTTATCAGTGTTTTATAGTTTTCAGCATATAGATCTTTTACCTCTTTGGTTACATTTATTCCTAGGTTGTTGGGTTTTTTTTAATGTGATTTTAAATGGGATCTTTTTTTTTAACTTTCTCATTCTGGTATTTCATTGTAAGTGCAAAGAAATGCAACAGATTTCTGTATGTTAATCTTGTATCCTGCTACTCTGCTGAATTTGCTTATCAGTTCTAGTAGTTTTTGTTTGGAGTCTTTAGGGTTTTCTGTATGTACTATTATGTCATCTGCAAATAATGACAGTTTTATCACTTCCCTTCCAATTTGGATACCTTTTATTTCTTTTTCTTGTCTGATTGCTGTGGCTAGGACTTCCAATACTATGTTGAAGAGAAGTGGTGAGAGTGGGCATCCCTATCTTGTTCCAGATTTTAGCAGGAAGGTTTTCAGCTTTTCACCACTGAGTATAATATTGGCTGTGGGCTTGTCATAAATGGCTTTTATTACATTGAGATATATTCCCTTTATATTCACTTTGAATTTTATCCAATGGATGTTGAATTTTATCAAATGGTTTTTCTGAATTTTGGATGTTGAATGGATATTGAATTTTATCACATGGTTGAATTTTATCAAATGGTTTGTCTGCATCTCTTGAGGTGGATCAAGAATGGATGTTGAATTTTATCAAATGGTTGAATTTTATCAAATGGTTTGTCTACATCTCTTGAGATGATCATATGGTTTTGTCTCTTCTTTTGTTACTATGTGTTGTATCACATTGATTTGCCTTATGTCAAACCATCCTTGTGACCCTGCAAAGAATCCAACTTGATCATGGTGTATGGTCCTTTTTAGGTATTGTTGGATACAGTTTGCTATTATTTTGTTGAGATTTTTTGCATCTATATTCATCAGAGATGTTGGCCTGTAATTTTCTTTATTTTTAATGTCTTTGGTTTTGGTATCAAGATGATGGTGGCTTCATAGAATGACTTTGGGAGTTTTCCCTCCTCTCCAATCTTCTGGAATAGTTTGAGGATTGACATAAGTTCTTCCTTTAGAATAGTTTGAGAAGGATTGGTATAAGTTTTTCTTTGTATGTTTGGTAGAATTCCCCAGGGAAGCCATTTGGTCCTGGAGTTTTGTTTGTTTGTTTGTTGTTTTGTTTTGTTTTTACAGATTCTATTTTGCTTTGTGATTGGTCTGTTCAAATTATCTGTTTCTTCTTGACTCAATTATGGCAGGCTATATGTTTCTAGAAATTTGTCCATTTCTTCTAGGTTGTCCAGTTTGTTGTCATAGTAGTCTTTTATGATTTTCTATATTTCTGCAGTATCAGTTATTATTTCTCCTCTTTCATTTCTTATTTTGTTTATTTGGCTCCTCTCTCTTCTTGGTGAGCTTGACTAGAAGTTTGTCAGTTTTTTTTTTTGGTCTATTCAAAAAAGCAGCTCTTGGTTTTATTGATCTTTTCTATTGTTTTTTAAATTTCTATTTTATTTATTTCCTCTCTGATCTTTATTATTTCCTTCCTACTGCTGACTTTGAGTTTTGTTTGTTCTTTTTCCTGTTCTTTCAGGTGTTAGGTTAGGTTGTTTATTTGAGATTTTTCTTGAGGAAGGCCACAAGATTGTTTCTTGAGGAAGGCCTATATCGCTATGAAGTTGCCTCTTAGAACTGCTTTTGCTGCATCCCATAAATTTTGTAAGGTTCTGTTTTCATTATCATTTGTCTCAAAGTATTTTCTGATTTCCTCCTTGGTTTCCTTGTTGATCCATTGGTTTTTTAATAACATACTGTTTAGTCTCCATGTGATTGTGGGTTTTTTTCCTCTTTTTCTTTCTGTGGTTGATTTCTAGTTTCATACCACTGTTGTCAGAAAAGATGCTTGAAATAATTTCTATCCTCTTAAATTTGTTGAAGCTTGTTTTGTGTCCTAGTATCTGGTCAATCCTAGAAAATGTTCCATGTGCACTTGGAAAGAATTTGTATTCTGAGTTTTTTGGATGTAGTGTCCTGCAGATATCAATAAGTCCAAGGACTCTGTTGTGTCTTCTAGGATCTCTGTTGCCTTATTTTCTCTCTGGAAGATCTGTCCATTGATGTCAGAGGGGTATTAAAGTCTCCTACTATAATTGTATTCCTGTCAGTTTCTCCCTTTATGTCTGCTAGTATTTGTTTTATATATCTAGGTGCTCCTATACTGGGTGCATATATGTTAACGAGTGTAATATCCTCTTCTTGTATTGATCCCTTTATCATTATATAGTGTCCTTCTTTGTCTTTCTTTCCGAACTTTGTTTTAAAGTCGATTTTGTCTGATATGAGTGTTGCTACCTCTGCTATCTTGTTGCTTATATTTGCATGAAATATCTTTTTCTATCTCCACTTTCAATCTGTGTCTTTTGGCCTAAAGTGGATCTCCTGTAGGCAGCATATTGTAGGTTCTTTGTTTATCCAGTCTACCATTCTGTGTCTTTTGATTGGGGTATTTAGTCCATTGACATTTAAAGATATTATTGATAAGTATGTATTTATTGCCATTTTAAACCTTGTTTTCCAGTTGATTTTGTAGTTCTTCCTTGTTCTTCTTTGAACAAACTTTTGTTCTTTTTATTTTTCCTTTTGTGGTTTGATGGTTTTCTTTTGTATTAAGCTTGAGTTCCTTTCTTTTTTATTTTTGTGAATCTATTGTATATTTTTGATTTGTGGTTGCCTTGGTTTTCAAGTGTAACCCATAGCTATATCTACTTGATTAGACTGATAGTCATGTAAGTTCAAACACGTTTTTTTTTTAAATCCATATTTTTTAACTCCCCTCTCCCACATTCTGTGGTTTTGATGCCCTATTTTACATCTTCATGTTTATCCTTTTACTATTTATTGAGGTTATGATCACTTTTACAAAAATGTTTTTTTTTAAATCTATGTACTGGCTTATTTAAGTGATCTTTTGTCCTTTTATTTATTTGCCTTTCCTATTGTGATTTTTCCCTTTCCTATAGATTTTTGCTTCTTTTCAATTTAGAGAAGACTTTTCAATATTTCTTTCATGATAGGTTTAGTATTACTGTATTTTTTAGTTTTTGCTTGTCTGAGAAATTCTTTTTCTCTCCTTCTATTCTGAATGATAATCTTGCTGGGTAGAGTACCCTAGGTTGCAGGTGTTTCCCTTTCAGGACTTTGAATATATCATGCTACCCCCTTCTGGCCTGCAAAGTTTCTGTAGAGAAATCAACGGATAGGCTTATGGGGGTTTCCTTGTAACTGACTCTTTGTTTTTCTCTTGGTGCTCCTCTGTTTATATTTAACTTTTGCCATTTTAATTATGATATGTCTTAATGTGGGTTTGTTCGTGTTCCTGTACCTGGATACCTGTTTCCTTCTTTAGGTTTGGGAAGTTTTCAGCCATAATTTCTTCAAATACATTTATTCATTTTCTATCCCCTTCTCTCTTTCTTCTCCTCCTCAAACCTGTATTATGTGTAGGTTGACACACTTCATATTATCCCATAGATCTTGTTCATTGCTTTCATTTTTTTCATTTGTCTTTCTGTCTGCTGTTCTGATTGAGTGATTTCCATTATTCTGTCTTCCAGATCACTTATTCATTATTATGCACTATTTAGTCAGCTGTTCATTGCTTTTAGATCAGTTTTTATCTTGGCAATTGAGTTATCTAATATTGATTGGTTCCTCTTTATAGTTTCTAGTTCATTGTTACAGCGATCTGCATTTCTGTTGGTAATATTTATTAATTCCTTTAGTGTTTCTGTTACTTCCTTTTTCAACTTGGGGTCCAGTAGCCTGGAGAGGTATTTCATTTTTGTTTTTTCAGGGGATTTTTCTTGTTCTTTTAATTGGGAGTAGTTCCTCTGCTTTTTCATTTCTCTGTCTCTGTGAATTTAGGAGAAATAATTATCTATTGTGGTCTTGAAGTGCTGTTTTTTATGTGGGAGCATCCCTGTGTAGATTGTGTCAGTCCAATATTTTTGGTGTGAGGGCTATTTCCTCAGTGTGCTGACCATTATCCCCTTGAGAGGAGGTGTGATTCATGTGGTATCCAGAGCCTGCAGATATTGGGTGGGTCCTCCTCTTTGCTGCATGGCTGTCACAGCCTTGTCAGGGGCAGGGTCTGCTCCCTAGTTGTTGGAGTAGAAGCCCTGAGGGTTGGGTTTTATAAGGTTCCATTGCTGTATGTCCTAAGTCCCCAAGGAGGTGAGCACAGAATCCATTGAGGCCCATGTGGTCACAGCAAACCTATGCACTGCCCATGCAGGTATCTGAGGTTTTGCGCATAAGCAGCCCAAGGTCACATCCGTTTCTCTGTTGTATTCATCCCAGACCCTAGTGCTAGGCTGGCAGTGGGGCCGGGGCATTGTGACTGCAGGAATTGAGGTGGTGGTGCTGCTGCCTGGGACCCGGGCTGCCTCTATGGTAGGGCTCTCCCTGGACCTTTTCACCAAGATCTGGCTCCAAGCTGCCATGTGAGGAGTGCACCCACCAGGAAAGGAACCTCTGCATACTCCTCCCCAGGGGCTGCCCACCAGGGAAACTGATATCTGAGTCCATTATCAGCCTTCCACAAAGCCCACCAACAGTCAGAGTCGCACTTTTCTGTGAACACACTGACAGTAGTGGGGCTTCATTGGCGGACCCGTGCCCCACCCGGCACCACTCTGATACTAGGGCTCCAATGGTGAACGCACATCCTATCTCAAGTGCACTAACCATGGCAGCCTGGACCACACTCCAGGCCCTCTAGGCTGTCTCCGTGCAGCTAGACCAAGTCCTCTCCCAGGGTTCTTCCACCCAAGTTTTAGTGCCTAGCTGATGCGTGTACTAGCAGCCCCACTCAGCATGCATTTTGGGCTGGGAGGTACAGAGAGGTGGCAGCCATCAACACCAGTCTCTCTCTGCCCTTATTGCTAGCAAGCCAGCACGCAGACACTCCTTGCAAGTGGAGTACAGGCTCCTCCAGCTTCCTATCTGTCCCAGCAGACCTCCCAGCAGACAGGGATTTCTCAGAGCAAGAGCCTTCCTGTGCAGACACTCCCTCCTTCACAGATCCCTTCCAGGACCACCAGTCCCATCCTGATGCCTTTTATTTTTATCCTACCCAGCTACATGGGGATCTTTCTTGCAGCTTTGGTTGTATAAGGGATCTTCTGCCAGTTTCCAGTTGGTTTTCTGTGAGAATTGTTCTGCATGTAGATGTAATTTTCACTGTGCTTGTGGGGGAGGTGAGCCCCACACACTCCTGCTCCACCCTCTTGATCCCCCCTTCCCAGAAGATTCAGCCTTGAATCTGTTAAACCATTTGCCAAGTAGGCTTGGTTGTGGAAATAAGTTGTGTGCAAAACACGGTGACACTGTGCACTGCGTCTAAGAGGGGACATCAAGACCCAGTGCCCAGTGCTTGGAATAACAACTGGGCATCAGACAGGCTGAAAAGCCGAGGGAATGTGCAGCCCTGAGATGAGCAATTCCCTGATGTTCCCCTCAGTCTTAGGTTGTTCCAGGATGAGACTATTTTTCCTGAGTTTTCACACCATTTTCACAGTCAGTAAATGGTCGAGCATATCTCTGTAATGCAGCAGATTTCTGAACCTCAGACCAGCCTCTGGAACTCATCTTGAGCAAAAAGCCAGGATGCAAAACCTTCCCAAACATCTTTACTTCCTGGAAAATGTTTATCATCTGTTGCCTCCCCCTTTGTATCATCAGTCTGGCGCTGAGATGACATGATAAATAATGTTAGCAAAAAGCCATGAGTTAGGGAAATGTTTATGAAGTTTTAAATGTGTGTCTCCCCTCTGAACTTAGTAGCTTCTGAAAAATATACATTATCTTTTTGTCTACAGGCTTGTTTTGATGCAATAAGTATGAAGGACCTTTTTGTAAATGCCTTGAATTTCCAGCAGAAAAATATTTAAATACGAGGGATCAAAATTATGTTTTAAATAAGAAGGAACAGATGTACTATTCTTTGTTATCATTGCAAGTTTAAGCTCATTTAGACTAGCATGAAATGTGCAGTTTAATCCTACCTTTTAAACAGTGTAAAATCAAGGCTCTATTAAAAGTATACTTCTTGTTGCGCCCTCAAGGAATTTATATTCTGAGATGGAACAAGCTAGATGTTGACATCTTTAAACTAGAATTAGGAAGTGTCAATTGTAATTGTCCCACATAGGCAGGTACATCACTGGAAGGGAGTGTGGCCAGCCTTCCCAAGTCTCCCATGACCTTTGCTCAGGCATAGATTTGAAAATGAAGAAAAGTCCTCAACATGAAGGAATTTTGAACCCTGATTAGGCCCATGCACATTGGCCACTTTGAGAGCTAAGAGAGTTGTCCAGCCTGAGGATGCAGTCTCTGTACTGTTGACCTCTGCTGCTCGGGGTCAGCCAGGCAAAGAGCAGAATAAACACAGACTGGGAAGGAGCAGGCTGTCCATTGTGAAGAGGGCTGATACTTCAGCCCAACCAGCATTCTGACTCACCCCATTCCATATGTCACCCACATTTGTTCCCTCTGCTGGGCAGCCCAGCATCCCCGAAATACCTCTTGCATGTGGGCCTAAAAGCAGACATACTGAGAAGATTGGCACACGAGCTGCAGCCGAGCATGTAGGCCCACCAGGGGCACCTGCTTTATGAGGAGGTGTTCTAATAATCCCTTTGTATTCTTCTTGGGAGAAAGCTGTGAGCCCTAGTGATGCCCGGTCATTACTCCCAGTCTCACATAAGGCAAGATGATGGTCACATCCAGTCACAACTCTTCCAGCATCAAAAATACTGAGAGGCAGTAGAAGGAGAGCAAGCCCACAGAACCTCGAAACAGAGAGACTTTGAGTAAGAGGTCATCGAGTTCTCCATTTTTTGCTTCTTCAGTGCAGATTATCTTCTAAAAAGTGGACACTGTATGGATTTGCTTAATGCTCAGATTTGTATATTATTTTCTGCAAATATATAACATATGCAAAGGTAACTCTGCCTTTGAATAAATACTCAGAATCATTTCTGAGTAAAACTTGCCTAGAAGAGAATGGAAGCAAGGACTCTAGCTGCTTTGATTAATCCATTAACAGATAAATATTGAGCAGTGATGGAAAGTAAAAGATTTTGGCAACCTGGTTTGCAAATATCTACTAGACGAAGATAACCCATGTAACAACTGTGTTCTGAAACATCCCAGGAAGGCAGTTAAATAAAGAGACCTCAGAATAGCTTCTTAATGCCATGCTCAGTCTCCTCCCTAATAAACAGAATTTCCTGGAAATCTCTAGGTAGTAATACAGATCAGAAGGAATGAAGATACAGCAGTTTAACGCTATATTTGCTAATGGAAACATATTGAATTACAACAGTAAACATCTATTGACCTATCATTCTACTGCCTTAGGGTCTGCTTTAATAAATACCTTTTGCAAATTTGAATGTGAAAAGGCCTTGTTTACATAAGTGGTTATAAGGGGGCTCTAATATTAATGTAATTATTTTTGTTGATTTCCATTTCTCTGAAAAGTACCCCTCATCCCCACTAGCATTTCCCACTTTGTTACTGGGAAAGACATTAGGTTGCTAAAAGCTTCTTTTAATCAGTAGTAGCCTAATGAAATCACAATGCTACTGTCTTTGTATTCTGTAGCTACAGAAATAACTGTGATTAAGCATGTTTGTATTGAAGTGTATCTATTTCAATGCTTTTTTTGCTTGTCTCCCATTTTCTGTCTTCTTACAGATTTTTAAAAGTATTGGCTCTGATGAGACTGTGCAAGGGCAAGGAAGTCGGAGGCTGATCAGCTTTTCTCTCTCAGGTATGTATTGCTCATATGAAGGCCTTGTGGAGTGAATAAGAATGTCAGTCAACAGTCAGGAGACCCCTTCAATTTGACTCTTATCTCTAAGTTACTCAACATCTCTGTGCCTCAGTTTCTCCATCTGTAAAACAAAATTTTAAAATATCCGCTCCATTCCCCTGTTGCCTAAAAAATATGCACAACCTAAAAGTTGAGAGTTATGTTTTATTTGGTGGGAATTTTTAGGACTTCAAGCCGGGGAGGTAGCATCTCAAGTAATCCCGAGAGAACTGCTTGGAGGAGGCAAGGGTGGGGCTAGGATATATAGGAGTTTTGCAACAAAGGGCAGGTAGTCTGAATGTCAAAAGATTACTGTTAAGTAAAGAAAACCAGATGATCTCAAGTTAAAGCATTTAGTGCTTTTCTATGTTTGGGAAGATGCAAGAGTCTGCATTCCTTTGATATGCACCTCAGCTATCTGGGGCCAGTATCCTGTGTTTTCATATCCTGAGTTTCCTCAGGGCTCACCAACTCACTATGGGTGGTGGCTGCAGTCGCTGATGACTGTGACATCCTTTGTTTACTGATATGGCAGGAAATATTCCATTTCTCACCCCTTGCCCTCATAAGGGTACAAGAGGATTCAATAAGGAATAGATGCATTCCTTAGATGAGGTGAGATGATGAGAAGAGAAGCTACCATTCTACTTTTCCTTCATGGCTAACTAGCAGTAATTGAGAGTTTATAAAGAGGAGGTAGGGGCAAGAAGCAGCTAGCAGACCCTTGGCCTAAATAAAATCTCACATGAAATCCAGTTGGTAAAACAGATTAAAAACTGAGCTGCTCAAAAAAGTACACTTGTGGAAAGATCAGTGAAATCCAAAAAAAACCTGTCATTTAGTTAACCATAATTAGTTAATAGTTAAGAGTAATTTAGTTTATTTTTTAGTTTTCATCATGTACCTTATTTCTATAACCTGTTAACAGTAAGGGAAACAGGGTAGACTCTTCTTTGAATCTAAAATAATTTCAAAATTAAAACTATAAAGAAAAACTGAGTTGCTCTGGCTAAAATGATATACAGAGTTCAGAGCCCCATGCACTCAATTTCACCCTAAGTGGTCTTTGTGAAGACACAGTGGCATGAAACTGTAGGACACAGAACTGTTCAGCACAGTTTGAAAACTATTGCTTAGCTTATTATCAAACCAACAAATATTGTAGGCCATAAATATCAGAGATCTGAGATCACAGAAATGAAGTTCATGAGTGTCCTTGGGAGATGGACAGTCACCTGAGGCTTTTCATGTCTAAGTGAGCCCCCAGTAAAGCAAACGTGTGTCTAAAAATCCATTGATAAGTGGTAATAACAAGGTTAATATACAAAAGGTCAGTCTCTTTCCTATATACCAGCAATGAACAAATGGAATTTAAGTTAAAAACGCAATACCATTTACATTAGCACCTCCCCAAACTGAAATGCTTAGGTATAAATCTAACAAAATGTTGATATGTACAAGATGTTTATAGGGAAAACTACAAAACTCTAATGAATTAAATCAAAGAAGAACGAAATAAATGGAGATATATTCCATGTTCATGGATGGGAAGACTTAATATCGTAAATATGTCAGGTCTTCCCAAACTAATCTATAGAATCAACGCAATCCCAATCAAAACTCCAGCAAGTCATTTTGTGAATTCTGACAAACTGATTCTAAAATTTATAATGAGAGGCAAAAGACCCAGAATAGCCAACACAATGTTGAGGAGAATATCAAAGTTGGAGGACTGATGCTACACAACTTCAAGACTTACTATAAAGCTGCAGTAATCAAGACAGTGTGGTACTTGTGAAAAAAAGAAAAAAAAACAGAAAAATAGATAAATGAAATAGACTAGAGAGCCCAGAAATAGACCCCCATATAGTCAGCTGATCTTTGAAATATGAGCAGAGACAGTACAGTTGAGCAAAATAGTCCCTTCCACAAGTGGTGCTGGAACAACTGGACATCCACATGCAAAAAAAAAAAAAAAAATGAATCTAGACACAGAGCTTATACCCTTCACAAAAATTAACTCAAAATGGATCATAGACCTAAATGTAAAACACAAAACTATAAAACTCCTAGAAGATAAATAGGAGAAAACCTAGATGACCTTGGGTAGGGTGGGGCCTTTTTAGATACAACACCAAAGACACAATGCATGAAAAAAAATTGATAAGATGGACTTCATTAAAATTAAAAACTTCTGTTCTGCAAAAGACAATGTCAAGGAAATGAGAAGGCAAGCCACAGACTCAAAGAAAATATTTGCAAAAGACACATCTGATAAAGGAAAGTTAATCCAAAATATACAAAGAACTCTTAAAACTCAACAATTTGAAAACAAACAACCCAGTTGAAAAATGGGCCAAAGATCTTATGATCTTGTCAGACATCTCACCAAAGAAGCTATACAGATGGCAAGTAATCATATGAAACGGTACTCCACATCATATGCCATTAGGGAAATGCAAATTAAAACAATGACTAGATACCAGCTATGTACCTATTGGAATCGCTAAAATCCAGAACACTGAAAACACCAAATGCTGGTGAGGACGTGGAGCAAAAGGAACTCACATTTATTGCTGGTAGGAATGCAAAATGGCACAGACACTCTGGAACACAGTTTGGTAGTTTCTTTCAAAACCCAACATTCTCTTACCGCATGACACCATGATCACATTCCTTGGAAATTACCCATATGGAGTAATTTTCATACAAAAACTGAACACAGATGTTTATAGCAGCTTTATTTATGATTGCCAAAACTTGGGAGCCATCAAGATGTCTTCCAGTAGCTGAATGGATAAATAAACCATGGTACATTCAGATAATGGAATATTATTTGGTGCTAAAAAGAAATGAGCTATCTATCAGGCCATGAAAAGACATGGAGGAATCTTGAACGCATATTACTCACTGAAAAAAGCCAATCTGCAAAGGCTACGTACTGTATGATTTCAACTATATCACACTCTGGAAAAGGTAAAATTATGGAGATGATAAAAAGATCAGTGGTTGCTGGGAGATAGGGGAAGGAGAGATAAATAGGCAGAGAACAGAGGATTTTTAGGGCAGTGAAAATACTCTGTATGATACAATAATTATGGATACATGTTGTAATGCATTTGTCAATGCCCAGAGAGTATACAATGCCAAGAGTGAATTGTCACGTAAACGATGAATTTTGGGAAAAGAAGTAAAGTATCTCTCAACTGTGATTATGATGTGTCGATGTAGGCTCATCAGTTATAACCAATGTACCACTCTGGTAGGGGATGTTGATAATGGGGGAGGCGATACATGTGTGGACAGGCAGTATATGGGAAAATCTCTGTACTTCCTTTTAATTTTGCTATGAATCTACAGCCACTCTAAAACAATTAAGTCTTAAAAGAAACCCATTGACAACATTAGCATGTGTCTGTCTAGGTTTAAAAAGAAAAGAAAAAAGAAGAAACTCAATACTTTTGTATCACTAGGACAGAAAACTAACAACTCCTGATTTGTTATTCTTATGTTCCCATTGAAATGCTTGATAACAATTATTTGTACAAACCTTCAGAAACAGTAGAAACCAGGAAAACTACTCTACTGTCTGCCAGAAATGAAGAATTTTCACTAACCAAAGCTCACTAAAATCCTAAAGCCTAAGAGGGATGCCATACAGGATGGACAGCATGGGACTGGGGAAGGAGACAAAATATCCATTCACTGGTTCCCATTTTGTCTCTACCATGTAGATATGGGCTCACAGACTCACCACAGGAAAGGAAACCACGCCCCCACCACCACCACTACCACCAGCTTGTTTCAAAAAGCTACTTTACAAGGTGATCAGGATGGATTCATCTCCTACAGCCCCCAATATATCATTTTTCTTACACTTATCTCAAGGAAAAAATTGCCAGCAATGAAATGTGACTGGAGATGTAAAATTAGCAACTAAAGAAGCAAGCCTGGAATGGTCGTGGAAATATAATACTTAGTAGTTGACTATGTATATGTTTAATTCAGTACGTCTGTCAAGGAAAAATAAAAGTAAATACTGCTTAAAGTAGCATAATAAATTCCATGCCTCAAAGAAAGATGAGGTAAAAAGATCATCAAATCTACAGCTAAGCAAAGCCCACAAAGTATCAAAAAGTTGACTAGATGCTGGTCATCTCCAGGTGTAAAAGTAGGGATGAGGATTCCAATAGCAGCTCGTTGGACAACCAAACTAACTAAAGATGGGCAATACCAGGGGTACACAACCTACACATGGATAAAGAATAGACATTGTGGCTTGAAGACTGTGTGGAGAATAGATTCTACCTTAAAAAAAAAAAAAAAAAAACGTTGAAGGACATAACACTCAAGAGGAAAAAGACAGGTATTTTGTTGGCAAATATCTGCTCAAGAGAAGTAAGGGATTTATCACTCGTCTGCTTGTACTCTCTATAAAATACAAGAAAGTGCAGGACCTATTAAGTAAGAGGTCTAAGATGAAGAAAAATGGTAAGGGATTTCTTTGAAGTTCTTTGAAGCTAAAAGAAAGTCAAGTGTATCTGTTTCCTGTTGCTGCTGTAACAAACTACCACAAAGTTAGTGGCTTGAAACAAAACATGTATTCACTCAGTCCTGGAGATCAGAATTCCAAAATGAATCTTAAGGGACTAAAATCAGGGTGTCGACAGGCAGGGCTGGTACTCCTCTGGGGTCTTCTGAGAAGAATCCACTCCTCATCTCTTTCAGGTTCTAGAGTCTACCTGCATGGTGGGTTCGTGGCTGCATCACTCCAATCTCTGCTCTGTTGTCACATCACTTTCTCCTCATTTTGCCCCTCCTTCTTCCATTTTATAAAGAGTCTTATAATTACATTGGGCCTAACTGGACAATCCAGGCTAATCTCTCCATCTCAATAAAGATCCTTCACCATATCTGCAAAGTCCCTTTTACCATGTAAGGTGACATATTCACAGGTTCCAGGGATTAGGTTATGGTCATCTGTGAGGGACCATTTTTCTGTCTATCATAGTCAAGGAGAGATTTAAAATAAATTCTAAAAGGTGCAATCACAGAATTCAAAGTGAGCTTTGAGAGCTTTTAGAAAGCAGTAAGAGCATACTCACCACTACAGAATTAGAATCAATGATAAGGTAGACTGACTTGAGATTCTCTCCTAGAAAACATAGAAGGGTCAGACATAAAAAGGATATGGAAGTAAAAAGATGGATGACATATACAGAGCCAATACATAGATACTTAATGTTTTTGATGAAATGATCAGAACAAATTGAAAGGAAATATTAGGAGAAAGGTTTCTTGAGTTGAATGTGATTTTGAATCTTTAAATTAGACTCTAAGGTGCTAAGAAAAAAATGTATGTACAGAGACCAACATCTAGACAAATGCCAATTTTTTTAAAGAAATTTTCAAATGCAGACACAGTAGACATCTGAGGGGAAAAAGCATGATACTTACAAAAGAATAAACCTCATGTTAATCTCAGACTTGTCTTCTTATCATACAGAATGCTAAAATCATGAAACAAAGGCTACAGAGTTTTAAGGGTAGCATGTTTTAGCCGAAGATTTCTGTGCCCACCAGGTTGTCATTTATGTAAGAAGGCAAGAGAAACACATTCTCAGGTTTGCTAGGGCTCAAAGAACTTCACCTTTGCATCTTATCTGAAAGTAATATGTGAACATCCATGCCAGCATACAGAAAGATAAATTTAAGAAAACTCAAGAACTGGAGATACTGCATATAATTGGACTGCTTTTCTTTTTAGAATTTAAAATGAGAAATAACCAGAAAGATAGATCATGGAATTGTCTCCTCTGGAAATTTTCCAGAATGGAGTAGCATGTCAAAGCAAGATTGTTGATGCAAATGCTTTACTTCTCAAATCTGTTTATATATTCAGTTTTTACCACTCCTTGGTGGTAATAAATTTCCTGTGTAACTACTATCCCTTTAATTTTCAGTGAATTAACACTACAACCTTAAAAATCATAAATGCAAATACAGATTTTTTTCACAAGTATTTGAGACAATTTAAATATTCAAAATTACCACAGAGCCAAATAATTAAATACTATATACTGTTCAAGAATTATGTATACAAAATGTTCTAAAAGACATGGGACATCCTTATGGTATAATCCAGGCAAAAGAAAAAATTTAGGGTACAAGTCTGTATATACAGTATGGTCGCAACTATGCAAAGAAAATTACTGAAAGGCAATAAAGAAAAAGTCTAGCAATGGTTGCCACTATGCAGTACAATTTGAAATAATTTTAAAATTCTGTTTCTTTTCCTTCTATATTTAAAAAAGTTACAGTAGGCATCATGTTTATCATCAGAACAAAAAACAATGCAGGAAAAAATGGGGGAAAATTAAGTATTTTCCCATTAATGTATCATTTACTGTTGGAAAATCACAAAACTCTGTGTTCTTATAGACATCCATTCCATTTCTTCGTAGTTGAAGAAATTGAGACCTGAAGAAGTTTTTTCCTAGAGTTACAAAGTTCAATAGAGAGTGTTCCAGAACTAAAATCTGGATATACTAATATACAGCCAAATGCTCTTTTAACTCCTAATTAACTCCTTATTGCAGCAGTTTTCAAACGTTTTTACTCCGTGAAACATATATTTTTATAAGTATACAAATTGAACTTAAACTATAAAAGTTCACTGAAGGGCATGAAAGGAGGCATGAAAAAGTGAAGAAACATATGTTCTTGAATAGGAAGTATTGTAAAGTTACCATTTTTCCCAAAATTAATCCATAGATTCAATGCAATTCCAATCAAAATCTCAATTTTTTGGAGGGGAGCTGATTAAAAAATTAAAAGATTAATCCGGAAGAATAAATGTGTGACTGGTAAAGAAAGATGTTTCCTTTTGGAAAAAAAAAACAAGAACAATAAAGATAACTAGACTTATCAGGTATCAGACGTATGATAAAAAAATTATGCAGATTCAGACAAGTTGTTTGATGGAAGAGAATTTTTTTAAAAGACCCATTTATGCTTGAGAATTTGACCTATGCCAAAGTTGTCATTTTTATGAAAAGGTAATGTCACATAATGGTTAAAAACACAGACTTTGGAATCACAGAAGCAGGTTCAAATTTCATTTCTGACATTGACCAACTCTGAAGACCTGGTCAAGTTACTTAACTCAGAAACCTCTATTTTCTCTTCCTCAAATTAGGGATGTAATAACTCTCTTGTAGAATTTGTGGTTAAGATTAAATCAGATAATGTATTTGAAGGGCATAGAATGGTCCCCAGAATTTAGTAGCTAATCAGTAAATGTCAGGCAGTAGTGGTGGAGGTGATGAAGGTGATGATAGTCATTATTTTATGATGGATAAATCTATGTCTGTCACACTCTGGGCCATATTCCCCAACACCACCCCCAAATTTGATGGTTCACTGGGAGAACTCAGCATGTAGTCATACTCGTGACTATAATCGATAGTCAATTACATTGACTATAATCAATGTAATCAATTACATTAAAAAGATACACAGCAAATTGCAAAGGAAAAAGGTGCCTGAGATGAAGTTTGGAGGAAACCAGGCACAAGTTTCCGCCAGTCCTCTCTCACTGGAGTCACACAGCTAGGGTTTATTTCTCCCAGCAACAAGTTGTGAAATACTATGAAATACTATATACCAGGGAAGCTCATTACAGACTCAAGAGCCCAAGGTTTTGATTGGGGGCTGGTCATACGGCCAAAGTACTCCTAGCACCTACCAAAATTCCAGACTCCCAGAAGAAAAGCAGGTGTTCAGCATAAACCACATAGTTTGCACAAACACTTGAGGCACAGAGAGCCACTCATCAATTCTTTGCTCTTTTTTTTTACCATCTTTTTTTTTTTTTTTTTTTTTTTTTTTTTTTTTTTGCGGTACACGGGCCTCTCACTGTTGTGGCTTCTCCCATTGCGGAGCACAGGCTCCGGACACGCAGGCTCAGTGGCCATGGCTCACGGGCCTAGCCGCTCCATGGCATGTGGGATCTTCCCAGACCAGGGCACGAACCCATGTCCCCTGCATCAGCAGGCGGACTCTCAACCACTGCGCCACCAGGGAAGCCCTCTTTGCTCTTTTAATCCTCACCTTTCTCTTTATTTCTTCTGATGCACTGGCTCCTTACTCAGTGAAAATCATATTTATCGTGAGGCTAGAGCCCTTGTTTTTCTGTCTTCACTTTGAAGAAGTGGTTCCTGCTTCCCTGGTGGCGCAATGGTTAAGAATCCGCCTGCCAATGCAAGGGACACGGGTTCGAGCACTGGTCCGGGAAGATCCCACATGCCGTGGAGCAACTAAGCCCGTGCGTCACAACTGCTGAGCCTGCACTCCAGAGCCCATGAGCCACAACTACTGAACCCATGTGCCACAACTACTGAGTCCATGCACCTAGAGCCCGTGCTCTGCAACAGGAGAAGCCAACGCAATGAGAAGCCCACGCACCGCAACAAAGACCCAATGCGGCCAAAAATAAAATAAAATTCACCTGGACCCACTGAATTTTCCAAGTTGGATTTCCTCCCTCAGTGTGCACCAGGTTTCCCGAGGTGACCCTCAGCCCCTCACCCCAACCTGCCTGAGGAACGCCAGAAGCCCAGACCACTAGGGGCCAATGGTCCTCTCTTGAAAAGCATAGCAACCACAATGCTAGTCTTGACTTATTACAGGCACTTCTTAACCAAAACAATTTAATACAGTAAATGTTCATTCAAATCAGTAAATGCTCCATGTAATGGGTTCTGGAGACATATCAGTCTATATTTGTAATGAGGTGGAAAATGGTCTAAAGTTTGAGAAACTTTTTACATGTTTCAGATGGACTCTTCTCCTTGTGTGAGGCCTAATATAATATTTAACCTTGCTAAAACACATGAAATTAAAATATCCTCTGTTTTATAGATTTCCAGGCCATGGGGTTGAAGAAAGGGATGTTTTTCAACCCAGACCCTTACCTGAAGATTTCCATTCAGCCTGGGAAGCACAGCATCTTCCCTGCCCTCCCACACCACGGACAGGAGAGGCGATCCAAGATCATCAGCAACACCGTGAACCCCATCTGGCAGGGTGAGGTGAGTGCCTGGGCCCTGAAAAGGAGCTTAAGGGACAAAAAAACGGTGGACCTGAAGCCCACATGCTACTCCCTCCCTCCTTGGAGCCCCAAACTCTGCTGCTAAGTTCATGGTTCTCTTGGTCCTGGAAAGTCACCATGTTCTCTTTGGATTACAACTCCTAGAGATCTTGATTAGTCTCACAGCATGGGACCATGAAACTATTCATTGCAGCTGCACTCAGTAGCCATACACAGTCAGCCTTCTGTATCTGCAGGTTCTGCATGTAGGGGTTCAACCAACCTCAGATGGAAACTATTTGGGGAAAAAAAATTCCAGAAAGCAAAACTTGAATTTGCTGCACACAGGCACTATTTACCTAACATTACATTGTATTTTCCACTATTTACATAGCATTTACGCTGTATTAGATATTGTAAGGAATCTGGAGATAATGTAAAGCATACAGGAGGACGTGTGTAGGTTATATGCAAATTCTACACCATTTTATGTAAGGGACTTGAGCATCCATGGATTTTGGTGTCCTCAGCGGGTACTGGAACAAGTCCCCCAACCTACCGAGGGACAACTATAATAGCCTCTTGCTCTAATCCTGAGCTTGCACCTGAAAGCAGGACAGGAGAAGGAAGTGATGTGTTTTAATCCAAGCATTCTCATTCTTCCCATGCGTGTGGTCCTTAAGCAAGAGTGCCAAATTTGGGCTTCCCTGGTGGCACAGTGGTTGAGAGTCTGCCTGCCGATGCAGGGGACACGGGTTCGTGCCCCGGTCCGGGAGGATCCCACATGCCGCGGAGCGGCTGGGCCCGTGAGCCATGGCTGCTGAGCCTGCACGTCCGGAGCCTGTGCTCCGCAACGGGAGGGGCCCCAGCAGTGAGAGGCCCGCGTACCACAAAAAAAAAAAAAAAAAAAAAAAAAAAAGTGCCAAATTTGAATTGTGTCCCTCTGGACCAGTTCCAGAGATTCTGAAACTGTCAGGTTTCCTAGGACAGGTAAATCAATAAGCCTTAAAATAACACTAAGATATGGGGTTGCATATTGTTTGATTTAAATAGACACGAAGGCTGATTGTTCATGCCATCTTCCTGGTTTACACAGTGCTAGGCAACTTGCTGGAGTTTCAGATAATTTGTTTTATCTGATACAGGCCCTTCTCCTCTCTTACGTGTGTCTCCACCACCAGGTGGGAGCTAGGAGGTTCCTCAACAAAGCCTCATCAGGCTCAGCCTCACAGTGACTAAGTCCTGTCCTAGAGAAACAGCAGGAAGTTGTCACACCCATTGACTGCCTAGCTCCCTGCTTTAGCTTGAGAGTATAACCTGCAAACTTCATGGCTTGGGAGACAGCGAGGTTTAGGGCATGGAAATGTCACAGTATATAATGTAGGGGTTAAAAGTACAGATTTGCAGTCACACAGACCTTGGTTCAAATCCCAGCTCGGCCAGTTGTATAACTTTGAGAAATCAGTTATCCTCAATCTGAGCATCAGATTATCCTCATCAGGATGGTGCTGATGTAAATGTGTTACTACTACCCTGGGCACTTGCTTTGGGCAGGGTTCCTTCCTTTATTCTTCAAAGTAGCTCATATCTGATGCAGAACTTTCAAGCATCCTTGACAAGAAAGTGTAGATATTTGGAGCCAAAGCTTTTTCATTGTCTCTTAAATTATACCACCTACTTCCTAGGCTTAATTTAGCCTGACCCAGGTTTTACAGAAGATCAACATTAGAGCTTTTAAGTGGCCATCAGGGAAATAGAGTTGTATTTGAACTTCTTACTACTTCGGTTATCAACAGACTCTAAAGCACCCACAGGACCGCTAGCATGGAATCATGAATCTTAAATTATTTGTTTCTTCAGTCCTGGCTGTTCTCGCCAATTATTTATGGACTCCTCACTCCATTCCTGGAGATAATACAAGATGCCACAGGAATTTATAGCACATGGAAAAAAAAAAAAGCCTCTCCTGAAGAACTTTAGAGCAGTTTGTACTAAGACATTTAATCATAAAGGTATTATAAGTCTCAAAGAACATTTATAAAATCCAGCACCATCAAAATATGTTTTGGCTAAAAACGTCAACTAGAATCCACTTTAAGTTCTGAAATTATTTCCGAATCTTTAGTTCAGATATACTTTGCTCTGCAGGGACACAGGCCAACTCTCCCTCTCCCTCTGCTCTTGACCTCCTTGTTCCTTCCATTGTGCTGTGGCGAAGGTCGGCATCCTAAGATAAGTTTCACCACATGTCTCCCTGACAAGGCTCAGACTGAGGATAACTGATTTCTCAAGTTAAACAGCAAGTAACTGGCTGAGCTGTGATTTAAACCACAGCATGGTTTGTGTGATTGCAAAGCTGTACTTTCAAACCCCTAAATTAGCTTACAGTGCCCAGAGCTCAAATGTGGGAGTCTCAGCCCCTAGGCAGAACATTCGAGGCCTCAATGACCCAGCATTGCTTGCCACTTGTGTCAGTTAGGGATGCCTCAGGCTCTAAGCTAGAGGAAGCCTGGTCATCTGTGATATTTCTCACAAACCAGAAGTCCAGAGGGAGGTGGTCCAGGCAGTGCAGCTACTGAGTACAGCCACCAGGGACCCAAGCTCTCTGGGTCTTGCCACTACACCTTAGCAGGTGGCTCTCATCTTCCTGTCTTAAAGCCTCAAACCCAAGTTCCAGGTAGGAAGAAAGCAAAAAGGCCAAAGAAGCTTTCTCCTTGAAAGGCTTTGAATTACTATCCTGTAAGAGAAGCCCTATTACCTATCACAGGACCTCACCTGGTTGGGAAAATCTAGTGTTTTGCTTCCCTGACTCTCTAGTTGGGAGGGCCGGGGACTAGACAGTTGAACATAGGTGTTGAATAAACCAGTTTATAGCATCTGCAATGTGCTTCGGTTTTACTCTCCAGCACCTTTTACCTCCAACATTACACTAAGACCACTCTCAGTAGCTGCTGTCCCCCAGTGCCCCTTGTTCTTTCACATGGCTGCATAAATTGTGTCTCTTTGTTTATATCTACCTAAACTGTCCATACTCAACTAATCCAACCAGAGATTCCAGCTCATCCATCAATTCTCAGCTAAAATACCACCTCCTACCTGGCACCCCATCCCAGGCCTCAGAAGGAAAGTTCTTCCTCCTCTTTGCTCTTTTGTCCAGACCTCTACATAGTGTCTTCTATTTGCACAGCTGTCTTCCTCACGAGACTTTGAGCTCTTCAAGGAAAGGAATCACATCCAATTTATCTTGATACCTCCAGTTCCTGGACCTAATACTACTAGGTTCTATAGGGATTACTATGCCAAGCAGTGTTTGAAACATTTTATATAATTAACTAATGTCATCCTCACAACAACCCTATGAAATATGTACTATTATTATCCCCATTGAAAGATGAGGAAACCAAGGCACAGAGAAGTTAAGTGAATTTCCCAAGGTCACACAGCTGGTAAATGGCAAAACCAGAATTTGAACCAGTTCAGGGCCTGATACTGATCAGTTTTGTGCACAGGTGGTTGTGAATAAATTCTGGAGAAAGTATCCATAGCTTATATCAGATACTCAAAATGATCATTATACCTCCTCTTATTTCAGGTTAAAAAAAAATCAGTTAAAATTGACAGCATTGTCATACAGAGTGACGTAAGTCAGAAAGAGAAAGATAAATACTGTATGCTAACGCATATATATGGAATTTAAGAAGAAAAAAAGGGCTTCCCTGGTGGCGCAGTGGTTGAGAGTCCGCCTGCCGATGCAGGGGACACGGGTTCGTGCCCCGATCCCGGAAGATCCCACATGCCGCGGAGCGGCTGGGCCCGCGAGCCATGGCCGCGGAGCCTGTGTGTCCGGAGCCTGTGCTCCGCAACGGGAGAGGCCACAGCAGTGAGAGGCCCGCATACAGCAAAAAAAAAAAAAAAAAAAAAAAAAGAAGAAAAAAAATGTCATGAAGAAGCTAGGGGTAAGACAGTAATAAAGACACAGACCTACTAGAAAATGGACTTGAGGATATGGGGAGGGGGAAGGGTAAGCTGTGACAAAGCGAAAGAGAGGCATGGACATATATACACTATCAAACGTAGATAGCTAGTGGGAAGCAGCCGCATAGCACAGGGAGATCAGCTCGGTGCTTTGTGACCGCCTGGAGGGATGGGATAGGGAGGGTGGGAGGGAGGGAGACTCAAGAGGGAGGGGATATGGGAACATATGTATATGTATAACTGATTCCCTTTGTTATAAAGCAGAAACTAACACACCATTGTGAAGCAATTATACTCCAATAAAGATGTAAAAAGAAAAATTGACAGCATTGAGTGATAAGGCCAAAGGCAGTTATCAAAAGCTTAAATTGGTCTTTCCAGCTAATCATATGAGCCCCTCCTTCTGGAGGATAAGTTTGAAGGATAAATGAATTTTTTTTAAATGGAGGAAAGCAAGGTGAAGTTCTCATGGCTGATTATTAATTCATTTAAGAAATATGTATTGTGCATGTACTCTGTAGTAGAAATCGAAGTGGCAGGAAGTGCACAAAAATGATTGATAGATAAGACCCTGCAGGCTAGTGGAAGGAGAAAATACAATGATATAAATGTCCTAATCAAGGTGTGGACAGGACGCTGTGAAGCACTGAGGGAAGATCTCACAGAGGGTGTGCTCTTGGACTTGGGTCTTGACAAGTGGCAGGATATTTGTGGGAGGGGGAGGGCATTCCAGGTGGATGGAACAACATATGCAAAGGTACCAAGGCATCCACAGACACTTAGGGGACTCTTCAGAAATGTCATGTGGGTGGAGCTTGTGGTGTTCTCAGATAAGAGATGGCAACTGGGCTGGGCTTATGTCAATCATGCCTATCTGGCGTGGTTTCCTGATTCCTTACAAATGGAAGCTAATGTTGGCTTCTGGGGTCTCACATTGCACTGTAGTGAGTGAAATGAAGATTCCCTGTTCCTGCAAGATTCATGCAGGTCTTTAAATCTGTTTGCAAGAAGGTAAATGAGAACTCAACTGTCCTGCTTTCCGTATTTGTTGATTAACATACCAAGGATGTTCAGTGAGAAATAATCGAAGTAGCCTGCACTTAAGAGCAAGAATACCCTTTAATGTGTAGTTTAAATGCTCAATTTATTTCTTTGATTAATGTTGCATTAAGGTCTCACGTGTTTTTTTTCAAATTTATTCAAGTTCAAATTGGAAACATATTTTTGCTAATTAAAACATGATAAATCTGAGAAAAAATAAAGTTACTGTCAGAAGTTTTAAATGAGGAGGGGAAATTGAAAGAAATACATGTTAAACATAATGCAAACTAAAGAAATTTAAAAGAAGACTTCCATGGTGATTGATTTATCTCCTCTTTTTTATTACTGTAATTAGAAACTGTTTTCACTCCGGGAACACTGTCCTTGACTTTTAGGTCTGTTTACTCTCCAGTATGGATATAATGAGCATTTATAAGATTATAGCTTCACAGAGAATTTAAACAGAAACAGCAGCAACTAAAGTGTCTCGGGTTATCTGTTCAGAGTGCTTATGTAGACTGTATATTTGTACCTCTAAGTAAAACGGGGAACTCCTAGAAGCAGAGTCTCAGAAACATCAAGCAGATCGAGAAAATATTAAAATCAGGCCTGGGGCCCTGGTGTATAGTAATCTCTACCCCATTCTCCCTGTCTCTGCCCTCAAAGCTGGGTGGATTAATCCCCATACATGCACTATCGGCTACTCCAGTCTGGTCATAAGATTAGAAGATTAGGTAGATAAGGCCTGGCCTTGTGGAACTTACATTAATGTGAGAAAAGCAAAACAAAATAAATAACAAGATAATTTCAATGGAAGACAAGTAACATGAAGGAACCACCACATCATAATATGATGTGTTTGATGGAAAAGAGCTGCCTTAGATAGCGGTGGTCCAAGAAGGCCTTTCTGAGTTGCTGTCATGTGAACTGAGAAGCCAGACATACACAGACCTGGCTGGATGTGCATTTCAGACAGAGGAAGCAGCCAGTGTGAAGTCCTGCATATAATGAGTTTGGATGTCTAAGCAGGAAGGTTACGGTGGCTGGAGGATGGCAAGTGCGGAAGGGATGGGGTGGAGTTTAAGACGAAGTTGGAGAGAGAGGCAGGGACCAGCATCTTGTCAATTCTGGAACGTGATTTGGATTTTATTGTAAATGTGGTAAGAAGCCATTGGAGCAGGGAAGCATCACACTGATTAAGATTTTATAAAAATGGTCCTGCTGCTATGTGTGGATTGGATTATAAAGAGGCTAAGATGAAAGCAGTCGATTTCGCTTCTGGCTCTCATGGAGCAGCATGTTGGCACACTAACACAAAAACACCTAGAAAAGCCAGATAAAATACACAACTTAAAAAATGGTGATGACATCTGAGAATGGTTTAAACAACCAGAACTCATGTAGTGAGGCTCCTGGAGAGAAAGGAATTGCAAGTGAGCCAGCTTTCTGCTACTACTTTTTAGAAGAGGGATAAGAAAGTAGGCAAAAAACTACTGAACGTCAAAGAGGAGTTTGCTGTAATCTCACACTACTGAAAAGGCAAACTAGGAGTTCTGGATCCTCCAAGGAGGAGGTGGCCTAGAAAACCCCAGATTCTCACGTGGACCCCTGGCTAGCTAAGTACAGGATCAGGGCCAAGCTATGGTAGAAAACTTTAAGACAGCTCAGACAACTCAGTCCCTGATTAAATAAAATAATCTGACCCAATAACAATAAAAACAGACACATGGAGGTTTATTATTGGAGTTATTAGACATAGATTTTAAATACTTTTTATGTGTTTTTAAACTTAAAAAGCTAGACATAAACAATAAAACAGTAACTATAAAATGCCCTAAATTAAAAATTAAGCAGGAAAAGCTCCTTAAAAATCTGACTCAAAGAAGAAATCACAACAAAAACTAGAAAATATTTTGAGCTAAATAACAATGAGTATATGACATATCTAAACTTGTGGGATGCAACTAAATTAGAAAAGAAGAAGAGCTGAATATCAGTGTTCTGAGTTTCCATGTGAATAAGCTACAAAATTAAGAGCAAACAAAAAGAGCAGAGGGAAGTATACTAGTATAATGAAGATAAGTGCAAAAATCACTGAATTAGAAAACAAATGCATAACAGAGAAAATTAACAAAAATCAAAATGTGTTCTTATATTTATTAAAAAGATAAGAGAATATTATAACATTTATGCTAATAAATTTGAATGGAAAATTCCTAGAGCAACGTATCTTACTAAACTGATAGAAGAATAAACAGAAATGCTGAGTAGTCTTTTATCTCTTAAGGAAATTTAGTATGTAATTTAAAACGTTTCTACAAGGAAATTCCTAGGACAAGGATTGTCACTATTGAATTCTCCCAAACATTTAATGAAATAACAATGATCTTGTAGAAATTCTTCCAAAGAAAAGCAAATTGTTTTAAGAGGTCAGCTTGTTTTATAAGACCAACAAAACTTTGATACCAAAATCTGACAAGGTCAATACAAAAAATGTAAATTACAGTCCAAGCTCTCTCATGAAAATCTGTGCAGTTATCCTAAATAAAACATTGGCTTATTGAATCCAGGAATATAAAAAGGCTAATACTTTACCAAATTGTATTTATTCCAAGAATACAAATACTAAAAAAAATCAATCACTGTAGCAGTTTCTCTCTGGCACCAGTGAACTCATCATTTGCTGAACTCCAGCTGAACAAAAAAGGGAGTAACTAGTCGTCTATGCTATGGTTTATAACAGGCAGACTCCCCACAAATCTGCCAATGGTAAAACACCCAGGAAGCAATTAGACACAAGACTTGTTCACAAAAGTGTGCCAGTGTTACCGGAAGTTCACCTAATATCTAGTTCATGAACTTCCCTCCAGTATCTGGTATAATAACTGCTTAGGACTTCAACCAGATCTGCACTTCCAGATCACTGCTATTGATTTTTTGCTCAAAGTCACCAAGCTGTATGCTCCCCACAGCAAATATGCCAAATGATTCCCAGTTAGGAAAATCACATATGGAGAATGTGCTTAAAAACTATTGATACCATAATGGTAAACATTTCATTCTCTTAAAAAAAAACAACAGCAATCTTCCTGTTATTGGTAATTGTGAGTATCAGAATTTTTGTGTGTGTGTGTGTGGTATGCGGGCCTCTCACTGTTGTGGCCTCTCCCATTGCGGAGCACAGGCTCCGGACGCACAGGCTCAGCGGCCGTGGCTCACGGGCCCAGCCACTCCACGGCATGTGGGATCTTCCCGGACCAGGGCACGAACCCGTGTCCCCTGCATCGGCAGGCAGACCCTCAAGCACTGCACCACCAGGGAAGCCCAGAATTTTTTTTCTTAAGTATATAACTGCAAATAGGAAAAAAGTGCACAGATGCAGGCTTTGGCATTGTTTTTTTGATTTTTCAATTGTACTTTTTTGGGGTTTTTTTTTTTGTCTCTAATATGCCTTTCATGATTATTTTTATCTTTATTGTCTTTATTAGGAGATAACTTACATAATAAATACAATTAACTACATACAAGTGAAAAAAATGGCATTCATTCAAAACAATTTGATGAGCTTTGACAATTTTAGATGCCCATGAAACCACACCACATTAAAGACACAGAACATTTCCATCGTTCCCAAAAGATTACTGGTACCATTTCACAGTTCTGACCTGATTTCATTCCTGGCCACTGTCATATTCTGAACTATTTCTTTTATCATAATAGATTAGTTTGCATTTTATATGAATGGAATCCTACAGTATACATTCTTTTCTTTCTGGCTTCTTTTGCTCAGGATAATGTTTTTGTTTTCATCTATGCTGTTGCATACATCAGTAGTTTGTTCCTTTTACTGCTGAGTACCATTCAGTTATATGGCTCTGCCATATATTGTTTCTCCACTCACCTGTTAATGGACATTCAGACTGTTTACAGATATTGACTATTGTGAACGAAGCTGCTGTGAACATGCAGGTACAGTCTTTCTCTCAGGAAATACCTAGGAGTGGAATGGCTGGATCATTTTGGTAGGTGAGAACTTGCCAAAAAGTTTTTTTCAGTGTGATTGCACCAGTACACATTCCCACCAGCAGTGTTTGAGAGTTCTGGCTGCTCTGCATCCTCATAAACACTTGGTATTCTCTTTTAATTTTAGCTCTTCTAATAGATGTGAAGTGGTAACTTACTGTGGTTTCACTTTGCATTTCTGTGACGACTAACGGTATTGATCATCTTTTCATGTGCTTATTGGCCATTTGTACATCTTCTCTTAAGAAGTATTTGGAGATGTCTAACTTACTGAGATTTGAGAGTTCTTTATATATTCTGATTCAAGTTCTTAGTCACACATATATTTTACACATATTTTCTCCCATTCTGTGGCTTGCCTTTTTGTTAATGGTGTCTTTCAAAGAGGAAATGCTTTTTATTTTTATAAAACCCAGTTTATTAAGTAATTTTCTCTTATGATTCATGCTTTCTTCATTCTATCTAATAAATCTACCAAAGTTAGCAAAGATAACTACTAACTTTCCTCTAGGGGTTTTATAGTTTTAGCTTTTTTTTTATATGCCTCTAGGATTCATTTCCAGTCAATTTTTGTGTATGGTATGATTTAAGGATTGATGTTCATTTCTTTCCATATGGATGTTGAGTGGTTCCAGCACCCTCTGTTGACAAGACTTTCCTCCTCCTTGGACTGTGTTGGTACCTTTACCAAATTTCCATTGAACAAATATGTGTGGGTCTGTTTCTGGGCTCTCTATTCTATTTCATTGAGCAATCTGTCTTTCATCATTATGACTCTGTCATGATTACTGTAGCTTTCTGGTAAATCTTGAAACCAGTAGTAAAAGTCTTTCAACTTTGTTCTTCATTTAAAAAATTATTTCAGTAACTTTCAGTCTCTGGTTCCACATGTAAGGAACTTACAAGTTGCCAGTCCATCCTAACAATGATGAAAAGCTGAACAGACTAAAAAAATCAACATCTCTGCTCGGATTTATAAGAGAGAGGAGGACACAGAGTAAACTGGTCCCCAAGACTGAAGAGACAGAAAGGCAAATACAGGGAGTCATGGCTTTACCAGAGCAGAGACTCTCGGCAGAAACTACCACAGGAATCTGTGTCGGGGCAGGGAAACCCAAACTGTAATTGATGAATGGCTAGAGGCACATTGTGCACAATTTTGACAGTTAAAACTTCCAGGGGAATCCAGTTGTAGGGTGGAGATTTACAATATTGTGATATTTACCTCCAGGAGCCCGACTAGGTTCTCATAGTAAATATCAGAAAAAAATCCCCTCATGCTTCCAGCACGGGGAGGGGACAAGGAACCATTTTTTAAAATAAATCACAGCACTGTGTTCTTCTTTTTTTTTTTTTTAATTTTATTTATTTATTTATTTATTTATTTATTTATTTATGGCTGTGTTGGGTCTTCATTTCTATGCGAGGGCTTTCTCTAGTTGTGGCAAGTGGGGGCCACTCTTCATTGCAGTGAGCGGGGCCTCTCACTATCACGGCCTCTCTTGTTGCAGAGCACGGGCTCCAGACGCACAGGCTCAATAATTGTGGCTCACGGGCCTAGTCGCTCCGCGGCACGTGGGATCCTCCCAGACCAGGGCCCGAACCCGTACCCCCTGCATTGGCAGGCAGACTCCCAACCACTGCACCACCAGGGAAGCCCCAGCACTGTGTTCTTCTTAACAAGGCCTGCACTAAGGAAATTATTTAACCAGAGCCTCACCTGCTCGGGTATTATCAGAGCCTAACTGACCTGGGGGAAGGGAAATACCCAGCTCCACTCTACTCTAGCCATCCCGTCCCACCTAAGAGGGGAAAAATCTGAAAAACACTTGTGAAGTTCACAGACTAGATGCTTAGCTTCACTAGAAGACTGAGACCTAATCATAGGACTTGGAACACTTCCTCCTTCCCTACACCTTACCACCACTTTACTAAAGGCCTATTTACAGCAGTTTCTTTTATACAGTACATCATGTCTGGCTATCAAGAAAAAATTATAAGCCATACCAAAAGGCAAAAAAAAAAATTGAAGATACACATCAAGCATCAGAACCAGAAATGACAGGGATGTCATAATATCAGACCAAGAATTTAGAACAACCATGATTAATATGGGAAGGGCTCTATTGGACAACATGCACGAACAAATGAGCAGTGTGAGCAGAGGGATGGAAATCCTAAGAAAGAACCAAAAGAGAGGATAGAGGTCAAAAAACCTGTAACCAAAATGAAAAATGCCTTTGACAGGCTTATTAGTGGGCTGGACACAACTGAGAAAAAACTTTGAGCTAGAAAATATATCAGTAGAATCCTCAAAAACAAAAACAAAGGCTGAAGAGAACAGAACACCCAAGGACTGTGGGGCAACTACAGTAGGAATAACATGTACATAATGGGAATACCAGAAGGAGAAGAAAGAGAGAAAAGAACAGAAGAAATATAAGAAACAGTTATGATAAGAATTTCCCGCAAATTAATGTCAGATACCAAACCACAGACCCAGGAAGCTCAGGGCATACAAAGCTGGATAAATGTCAGAAAATGACACATAGGCATATCATTTTCAAATTACAGAAAGTCAAAGAAAAAATCCTGAAAGAAGCCAGAGGAAAAACCACCTTTACCTACAGAGGAACAAAGATAAGAATCATATCTGACTTCTCACAAACAAAGCAAACAGGAAGAAAGTGGAATGAAATGATGTGAGAAGTGGTTGAGAAGAAAAAAAAACAAAAAAAACACCAACCTAAAATTCTGTACCCTGCAAAATATTCTTCAAATGTTAAGGAGAAAAAAGACATTTTCATAAAAACAAAAATTGAGGGAATTTTGTTGTCAGTAGACCTGCCTTGCAAGAAATGTTGAAAGATGTTCTTTAGAGAGAAGAAAAATAATAAGTCGAAACTCAGATCTATATAGAGGGTATCAAAGAAGGAGTAAGTGAAGATAAAATAAAAACTTTTGACTTAGGGACTTCCGGGTAAGATGGCGGAAGAGTAAGACGCGGAGATCACCTTCCTCCCCACAGATACACCAGAAATACAGCTACACGTGGAACAACTCCTACAGAACACCTACTGAACGCTGGCAGAAGACCCCAGACCTCCCAAAAGGCTCGCCCCGCACTCCATGCCCCTCCCTCCCGCCAGGCCTGAGTGAGCCAGAGCCCCCGAAGAGGCTGCTCCTTTAACCCTGTCCTGTCTGAGCGAAGAACAGACGCCCTCCGGCGACCTACACTCAGAGGCGGGGCCAAATCCAAAGCTGAGACCCAGGAGCTGTGAGAACAAAGAAGAGAAAGGGAAACCTCTCCCAGCAGCCTCAGAAGCAGCGGATTAAAGCTCCACAATCAACTTGATGTACCCTGCATCTGTGGAATACATGAATAGACAACAAATCATCCCAAATTGAGGAGCCAGGAGTCAGTGCTATGCCTCTGAGGTGGGAGAGCCAACTTCAGGACACTGGTCCACAAGAGACCTCCCAGCTCCACATAATATCAAACGGCGAAAATCTTCCAGAGATCTCCATCTCAACACCAGCACCCAGCTTCACTCAACGACCAGCAAGCTACAGTGCTGGACACCCTATGCCAAACAACTAGCAAGACAGGAACACAACGCCACCCATTAGCAGAGAGGTGGCCTAAAATCATAAAAAGTCTGCAGACACCCCAAAACACACCACCAGACGTGGACCTGCCCACCAGAAAGACAAGATCCAGCCTCATCCACCAGAACACAGGCAGTACTCCCCTCCACCAAGAAGCCTACACAACCCACTAAACCAACCTTAGCCACTGGGGACAGACACCAAAAACAACGGGAACTACGAACCTGCAGCCTGCAAAAAGGAGACCCCAAACACAGTAACATAAGCAAAATGAGAAGACAGAAAAACACACAGCAGGAGAAGGAGCAAGATAAAAACCCACCAGACCTAACAAATGAAGAGGTAATAGGCAGTCTACCTGAAAAAGAATTCAGAATAATGATGGTAAAGATGATCCAAAATCTTGGAAATAGAATAGACAAAATGCAAGAAACAGTTAACAAGGACCTAGAAGAACTAAAGATGAATCAAGCATCGATTAAAAACACAATAAATGAAATAAAAAATACTCTAGATGGGATCAATAGCAGAATAACTGAGGCAGAAGAACGGATAAGTGAGGTGGAAGATAAAATAGTGGAAATAACTGCTGCAGAGCAAAATAAAGAAAAAAGAATTAAAAGAACAGGACAGTCTCAGAGACCTCTGGGACAACATTAAACGCACCAACATTCGAATTATAGGGGTTCCAGAAGAAGAAGAGAAAAAGAAAGGGACTGAGAAAATATTTGAAGAGATTATAGTTGAAAACTTCCCTAATATGGGAAAGGAAATAGTTAATCAAGTCCAGGAGGCACAGAGAGTCCCATACAGAATAAATCCAAGGAGAAATACACCAAGTCACATATTAATCAAACTGTCAAAAATTAAACACAAAGAAATCATATTAAAAGCAGCAAGGCAAAAACAACAAATAACACACAAGGGAATCCCCATCAGGATAACAGCTGATCTCTCAGCAGAAACTCTACAAGCCAGAAGGGAGTGGCAGGACATAATTAAAGTGATGAAGGAGAAAAACCTGCAACCAAGATTACTCTACCCAGCAAGGATCTCATTCAGATTTGATGGAGAAATTAAAACCTTTACAGACAAGCAAAAGCTGAGAGAATTCAGCACCACCAAACCAGCTTTACAACAAATGCTAAAGGAACTTCTCTAGGCAAGAAACACAACAGAAGGAAAAGAACTACAATAACGAACCCAAAACAATTAAGAAAATGGGAATAGGAACATACATATCAATAATTACCTTAAATGTAAATGGACTAAATGCTCCCACCAAAAGAAACAGACTGGCTGAATGGATACAAAAACAAGACCCATATATATGCTATCTACAAGAGACCCACTTCAGACCTAGAGACACATACAGACTGAAAGTAAGGGGATGGAAAAAGATATTCCATGCAACTGGAAACCAAAAGAAAGCTGGAGTAGCAATTCTCATATCAGACAAAATAGACTTTAAAATAAAGACTACTAGAAGAGACAAAGAAGGACACTCCATAATGATCAAGGGATCGATCCAAGAAGAAGATATAACAATTGTAAATATTTATGCACCAAACATAGGAGCACCCCAATACATAAGGGAAATATTAACAGCCATAAAAGGAGAAATCGACAGTAACACAATCATAGTAGGGGACTTTAACACCCCACTTTCACCAATGGACAGGTCATCCAAAATGAAAATAAATAAGGAAACACAAGCTTTAAATGATACATTAAACAAGATGGACTTAATTGATATTTATAGGACATTCCATCCAAAAACAACAGAATACACATTTTTCTCAAGTGCTCATGGAACATTCTCCAGGATAGATCATATCTTGGGTCACAAATCAAGCCTTGGTAAATTTAAGAAAATTGAAATTGTATCAAGTATCTTTTCCGACCACAATGCTATGAGACTAGATATCAATTACAGGAAAAGAGCTGTAAAACATACAAACACATGAAGGCTAAACAATACACTACTTAATAACGAAGTGATCACTGAAGAAATCAAAGCGGAAATTAAAAAATACCTAGAAACAAATGACAATGGAGACACGACGACCCAAAACCTATGGGATGCAGCAAAAGCAGTTCTAAGAGGGAAGTTTATGGCAATACAATCCCACCTTAAGAAACAGGAAACATCTCGAATAAACAACCTAACCTTGCACCTAAAGCAATTAGAGAAAGAAGAACAAAAACATCCCAAAGTTAGCAGAAGGAAAGAAATCATAAAAATCAGATCAGAAATAAATGAAAAAGAAATGAAGGAAACGATAGCAAAGATCAATAAAACTAAAAGCTGGTTCTTTGAGAAGATAAACAAAATTGATAAACCATTAGCCAGACTCATCAAGAAAAAAAGGGAGAAGACTCAAATCAATAGAATTAGAAATGAAAAAGGAGAAGTAACAACTGACACTGCAGAAATACAAAAGATCATGAGAGATTACTATAAGCAACTCTATGCCAATAAAATGGACAACCTGGAAGAAATGGACAAATTCTTAGAAATGCACAACCTGCCAAGACTGAATCAGGAAGAAATAGAAAATATGAACAGACCAATCACAAGCACTGAAATTGAAACTGTGATAAAAAATCTTCTGACAAACAAAAGCCCAGGACCAGATGGCTTCACAGGCGAATTCTATCAAGCATTTAGAGAAGAGCTAACACCTATCCTTCTGAAACTCTTCCAAAATATAGCAGAGGGAGGAACACTCCCAAAGTCATTCTATGAGGCCACCATCACCTTGATACCAAAACCAGACAAGGATGTCACAAAGAAAGAAAACTACAGGCCAATATCACTGATGAACATAGATGCAAAAATCCTCAACAAAATACTAGCAAACAGAATCCAACAGCACATTAAAAGGATCATACACCATGATCAAGTGGGGTTTATTCCAGGAATGCAAGGATTCTTCAATATACGCAAATCAATCAACGTGATACACCATATTAACAAATTGAAGGAGAAAAACCATATGATCATCTCAATAGATGCAGAGAAAGCTTTTGACAAAATTCAACACCCATTTATGATAAAAACCCTGCAGAAAGTAGGCATAGAGGGAACTTTCCTCAACATAATAAAGGCCATATATGACAAACCCACAGCCAGCATCGTCCTCAATGGTGAAAAACTGAAACCATTTCCACTAAGATCAGGAACAAGACAAGGTTGCCCACTGTCACCACTCTTATTCAACATAGTTTTGGAAGTTTTAGCCACAGCAATCAGAGAAGAAAAGGAAATAAAAGGAATCCAAATGGGAAAAGAAGAAGTAAAGCTGTCACTGTTTGCAGATGACATGATACTATACATAGAGAATCCTAAAGATGCTACCAGAAAACTACTAGAGCTAATCAATGAATTTGGTAAAGTAGCAGGATACAAAATTAATGCACAGAAATCTCTGGCATTCCTATATACTAATGATGAAAAATCTGAAAGTGAAATCAAGGAAACACTCCCATTTACCATTGCAACAAAAAGAATAAAATATCTAGGAATAAACCTACCTAAGGAGACAAAAGACCTGTATGCAGAAAATTATAAGACACTGATGAAAGAAATTAAAGATGATACAAATAGATGGAGAGATGTACCATGTTCTTGGATTGGAAGAATCAACATTGTGAAAATGACTCTACTGCCCAAAGCAATCTACAGATTCAATGCAATCCCTATCAAACTACCAATGGCATTTTTCACAGAACTAGAACAAAAAAATTCACAATTTGTATGGAAACACAAAAGACCCCGAATAGCCAAAGCAATCTTGAGAACGAAAAATGGAGCTGGAGGAATCAGGCTCCCTGACTTCAGACTATACTACAAAGCTACAGTAATCAAGACAGTATGGTACTGGCACAAAAACAGAAAGATAGATCAATGGAACAGGATAGAAAGCCCAGAGATAAACCCACGGACATATGGTCACCTTATCTTTGATAAAGGAGGCAGGAATGTACAGTGGAGAAAGGACAGTCTCTTCAATAAGTGGTGCTGGGAAAATTGGACAGGGACATGTAAAAGTATGAGATTAGATCACTCCCTAACACCATACACAAAAATAAGCTCAAAATGGATTAAAGACCTAAATGTAAGGCCAGACACTATCAAACTCCTAGAGGAAAACATAGGCAGAACACTCTATGACATAAATCACAGCAAGATCTTTTTTGACCCACCTCCTAGAGAAATGGAAATAAAGACAAACATAAACACATGGGACCTAATGAAACTTCAAAGCTTTTGCACAGCAAAGGAAACCATAAACAAGACGAAAAGACAACCCTCAGAATGGGAGAAAATATTTGCAAATGAAGCAACTGACAAAGGATTAATCTCCAAAATTTATAAGCAGCTCATGCAGCTCAATAGCAAAAAAACAAACAACCCAATCCAAAAATGGGCAGAAGACCTAAATAGACATTTCTCCACAGAAGATATACAGACAGCCAACAAACACATGAAAGGATGCTCAACATCTTTGCTCATTAGAGAAATGCAAATCAAAACTACAATGAGATATCATCTCACACCAGTCAGAATGGCCATCATCAAAAAATCTAGAAACAATAAATGCTGGAGAGGGTGTGGAAAAAAGGGAACACTCTTGCACTGCTGGTGGGAATGTGAATTGGTACAGCCACTATGGAGAACGGTATGGAGGTTCCTTAAAAAACTACAAATAGAACTACTAGATGACCCAGCAATCCCACTACTGGGCATATACCCTGAGAAAACCATAATTCAAAAAGAGACATGTACCAAAATGTTCATAGCAGCCCTATTTACAATAGCCCGGAGATGGAAACAACCTAAGTGTCCATCATCGGATGAATGGGTAAAGAAGATGTGGCACATATATACAATGGAATATTACTCAGCCATAAAAAGAAATGAAATTGAGCTATTTGTAATGAGGTGGATGGACCTAGAGTCTGTCATACAGAGTGAAGTAAGTCAGAAAGAGAAAGACAAATACTGTATGCTGACACATATATATGGAATTTAAGAAAAAAAATGTCATGAAGAACATAGGGGTAAGACAGGAATAAAGACACAGACCTACTAGAGCATGGACTTGAGGATATGGGGAGGGGGAAGGGTAAGCTGTGACAAAGTGAAAGAGCTGCATGGACATATATACACTACCAAACGTAAGGTAGATAGCTAGTGGGAAGCAGCCGCATAGCACAGGGAGATCAGCTCGGTTCTTTGTGACCGCCTGGAGGGGTGGGATAGGGAGGGTGGGAGGGAGACGCAAAAGGGAGGGGATATGGGAACATATGTATATGTATAACTGATTAAATTTAAAAAAAAAAAAAACTTTTATTTTTCTTATTTTTAGTTGATCTAACAGATAACAATTTGTTGAAAATAATAGCAATAATATATTCAATTATGTATGTCATGTATATATGTATTATATATATATGATTATGTATGGTATGTATAGATGAAATAAATGACAGCAATGATACAAGAAATTGAAGGAGGGAATTAGGATTATTTTGTTATAATAAGGTACTCACATTACCCATGAAGTGGTATAGTGTTACTTGAGAGTGGACTTAAATTAGCTTTAAATTTGTATTGCAAACTCTAGGGCAACCACTAAAAAATGCAGGGAAAAGAAAGAACAACTTAATGCTAAGAAATGAGAGAAAATAATCATACAAAATACTGAATTAAAACCACAGAAGGCAGAAAAAGAATGGAAGACAAATGTGGGACTAAAGAACAAGTGAAACAAGTGAAATAGAAAACATTAATGAATATGTTAGATATTAATCCAACTATATCAGTTCTCACTTTAATGCCAATGGTCTAAATGTACTAATTAAAAGACAGAGATTGTCAGAGTGAATAAACAACACAATCTAACTGTGTGTTGTCCAAAGAAACCCACTTTAAATATAAAGACACATATAGATTAAAAGAAAATGGATGGAAATAAATGTACCATGCTAACACTAATCAATAGAAAGGATGACTAAATACATTAATTTTAGACAAAGCACACTTTAAAGTAAGGAAAGTTATTAGAGATGAAGAAGGACATTACATTAATGGTAAAAGGGGTAAATTCTCCTAGGAGACATGACTCTTTTTATTTATTTATTTTTAATGTGAAAAGATTTTATTTTTTATTTTAATTGAGATATAATTGACATTATATTTCAGATATACACATAATGATTCGATATTTGTATACATGGCAAAATGATCACCACAATAAGTCTAGTTAACATTTGCCACCATAACATAGTTACATACATAGTAGTGTTTTTTAATATAAGAGAAAAAAATGGAAAAGTAAATGTTATTCAGAGGGAATAAATTGTGGTCTAGTCATATAATGAAATATTATCTAGCAGATAGATTTTAAAAATAGGTTGAATGAAGAAAACTGAGTTGAGAACTTTACTACAGTATGGTAGCATTTATGCAAAAAAATTAAAAACATAAAATAATACAAATATGTATATAACAAAAAATAAAATATTAACTTGAAGGATATATGACATTTTTGAAAGCAGCTGGCTCTCGGGAGAGAAGAAAATGGATCTGGAGAGGGAGAATTTAAAGTACTTCCATTTTATTTATAACATTTTCTTCATAATATGCAAAAACCCACAAAAATGAGTTGGACAGAGGTATACTAAAATGTTAACAGGCAGTGACTATGGAAGGTAACATTTGGGGCAATATTATTCCTACACTTCATATTTTTCTCCATTTTTCAAATTTTCTAAAATAACCAAGTATTACTTTTGTAGCTATCTCCCCATTTTTAAAAACCATACATGTTATAGGCACAATCATGGCAGCCTCCATTTTAGAAGAAAAGCTGGGTAGCAGTCAGCATGGGATATGAGGAAAGCATTGTCACCTATACCTGATGTTCTTTCCTAGTCAGGTGAAAGCCAGTGGGCTTGAGGAAAGATGATAATTTAAGATGTTCTGACTTCAGCACTGCTTATGATTCTCTCCTTATTTTGTACTCAGTGCATTGAGAAAAGAGCATCTGGAGTCATGATTTTCATTAGAATTTTCCCTGGGTCACATCCAGGTTAATAAGATATGTGGGTGAATCCCCAATGATTATGTACATATTTAATGTACGTGGTCTGTTTTTAGCCATGTTCAAAAATAAAGCTTTTTGGTACTCTTTCTAAATGTGTTATGCCCTATTTTTTTTCCCTTCTCAAAATCTTCTCACTCTCCCACACTTAGATCTCTTAAACCAATTTCTCTGTTTCTACATGTCGTCTTTCTCATTCATAATTTTTTAAACCAATCAAGCCAAAAGGCAGCATATCACAATGTGAGCAATATGGACTTTGAAATTAAAAACCATGGGTTTGAGTGCAGGCTCTGCTTGCAGTTATTTGCATGACTGAGCCAATGACTATCTTTCTGAGCTTCAGTTTATCTCTCAGTTGGAGACTGTATTGCCTGGACCTCAGGTGAATGACCTCACCAGAATAACCAGATCACAGGTGTCAATGTGATTTGTAAGATAAAAAAATGCTGAAGTCAAGGTTTACCAGCTTTCTTGCACTAAATGGGTGGCTCCAGGATATCTAAGAGGGAGGAAGGGTCTAGACATGTCCTGGACAATCAATGAGCCAAACGATTTGTAGCTAGGTGTCCTTTGAAGCAAGTTACTAATTAATCTGTGAGTATGTACATAGGACACACGGCTGCTCAGGTGACCCGTGACCATCCAAATCCATGGAGCAGGTCAGTGGCACTGATACTTATTCTTTTATAGCTTTATATTCTTCTATTCTTGGACTTCTTGACCCAAGTCCCATGGATTTAATTGCATACTGCCACAATCCAAACCTATTGGAAATACAGCAATATTCATTCATTCATTCATTCAATTTTAAATTGAATTTTAAAAAACATTTTCTTATGCTCCTGGCACTTGTCCTTGTGCAAAGAAACAGGCAGTAAACCCAGCCAATCAGGAAACTATATAAATTGTTAGAAAGTGATCTTTGCTATGTGATATGAGTGTAATAAGGCAGGGGGAAGGCTAGGGAGTAAAGGGTTGGACTGCCTTTCAAAAGGATGGTGTGGAGACCTGGAGAAGGTGCCTCAGGCCTCCAGCTATAGGAAGTGTGTATTTGTTTTCTTTTGCTGCTGTAACGAGTTACCCCAAACCTTGCAGCTCAAAACAGCACACACTTAATATCTCACGGTTTCTGTAGATCAGAAGCCTTGAGTTGCCTTGGCTGGTTCCTCTGGTCTAGGTCTCACAGGGCTGAAATCAAGATACAGGCAGAGCTGGACTTTTATCTGTTGGCTCTGGAGGAGAATTTGCTTCCCAGCTCACTCAGGTCTTTGGCAGAGTTGGTTCCCTGTGGTTGTAAGACTGAAGTCCTCATTTCATTACTGGCTGTCAGCTGGAGTTCTCTCACCTCCTAAAGACTGCCTGCACTCCTGCAACAGCACAGAGAGTCCTTCTCATGCTTTGAATTCCTCTGACAACCTTCTGCTACAGTTCTTCTGCCTTTAGTGGGAGAAACTTATTTGCTTTTAAGGATCCATGTGGTTAGATTGGTTTCTTTTCTTTTTTTTTGCATTTTTGAATTTTATTTTATTTATATTTTTATACAGCAGGTTCTTATTAGTTATCCATTTTATACATATTCGTGTATATATGTCAATCCCAATATCCCAGTTCCTCACACCACCACAACCACCTGCCACTTTCCCCCTTTGGTGTCCATACATTTGTCCTCTACATCTGTGTCTCTGTTTCTGCCCTGCAAACCAGTTCATCTGTACCATTTTTCTAGGTTCCACATATATGCATTAATATACGATATTTGTTTTTCTCTTTCTGACTTACTTTACTCTGTATGGGAGTCTCTAGATCCATCCACATCTTTACAAATGACCCAATTTCTTTCCTTTTTATGGCTGAGTAATATTCCATTGTATATATGTACCACATCTTCTTTATCCATTTGCCTGTCGATGGGCATTTAGGTTGCTTCCATGACCTGGCTATTGTAAATAGTACTGCAATGAACATTGGGGTGCATGTGTCTTTTTGAATTATGGTTTTCTCTGGGTATATGCCCAGCAGTGGGATTGCTGGGTCATATGGTAATTCTATTTTGAGTTTTTTAAGGAACCCCCATACTGTTCTCCATAGTGGCTGTATCCATTTACATTCCCACCAACAGTGCAAGAGGGTTTTCTCCACACCCTCTCCAGCATTTGTTGTTTGTAGATTTTCTGATGATGCCCATTCTAACTAGTATGAGATGATACCTCATTGTAGTTTTGATTTGCACTTCTCTAACAATTAGTGATGTTGAGCAGCTTTTCATATGCTTCTTGGCCATCTGTATGTCTTCTTCGAAAAAATGTCTATTTAGGTCTTCTGCCCATTTTTTGATTGGGTTGTTTGTTTTTTTAATATTGAGCTGCGTCAGCTGTTTCTATATTTTGGAGATTAATCCTTTGTCCGTTGATTCATTTGCAGATATTTTCACCCATTCTGAGTGTTGACTTTTCGTCTTCTTTGTAGTTTCCTTTGCTTTGCAAAAGCTTTTAAGTTTCATTAGGTCCCATTTGTTTATTTTTGTTTTTATTTCCATTACTGTAGGAGGTGGATCAAAAAAGATCTTGCTGTGATTTGTGTCAAAGAGAATTCTTCCTATGTTTTCCTCTAAGAGTTTTCTAGTGTCCAGTCTTACGTTTAGGTCTTTAATCCATTTTGAGTTTATTTTTGTGTATGGTGTTAAGGAGTGTTCTAATTTCATTCTTTTACATGTAGCTGTCCAGTTTCTCCAGCACCACTTATTGAAGAGACTGTCTTTTCTCCATTATATATCCTTGCCTCCTTTGTCATAGATTAGTTGACCATAGGTGCATGGGTTTATCTCTGGGCTTTCTATCCTGTTCTGTTGATCTATATTTCTGTTTTTGTGCCAGTACCATATTGTCTTGATTACTGTAGCTTTGTAGTATAGTCTGAAGTCAGGGAGTCTGGTTCCTCCAGTTTCATTTTTTTCCCTCAAGACTGCTTTGGCTATTCGGGGTCTTTTGTGTCTCCATACAGATTCTAAGATTTTTTTGTTCTAGTTCTGTAAAAACATTGCCATTGGTAATCTGATAGGGATTGCATTGAATCTGTAGACTGCTTTGGGTAGTATAGTCATTTTCACAGTATTGATTCTTAGAAGACATAACTCTTGATGTGTATGAACCCAAGAACAGAATGTCAAACTACATGAGGCAAAAACTGGTAGGCCACAAGTATCACAGTAAGAGACTTCAACACAACTCTCTCAGAAATGGACAGATTCAGCAGGAAGTAAATCAGTAAGGACCAAGTTGAACTCAGTATCACCTTCAGTCAACTGGATATAGTTGACATTTATAGACTGTTTCATCCAACAACAGCAGAATACACATATTTCTTAAGTTCACATGGAATATATACCAAGACAGACCAAATTCTGGGTCTTAAAACACACCTTAACAAATTGAAAAGGATAGAAATCACACAGTTTCTGATCTCAGACCACAATGAATTAAACTATAAATCAGTAACAGAAAGATAACTAGAAAATCCCAAAATACATGGAGATTAAACCACACACTTCTAAAATAAGACATGGGGGCTTCCCTGGTGGCGCAGTGGTAGAGAGTCCACCTGCCAATGCAGGGGACACAGGTTCGTGCCCCGGTCCGGGAAGAACCCGCATGCTGTGGAGCGGCTGGGCCTGTGAGCCATAAAAAAATAAATAAATAAAAATAAAATAAAATAAGACATGGGTCAAAGAAGAGCTCTCAAGAGGAAATTTTTACTGTTCTGAAATAAATGAAAATGAAACCACAACTTATCAAAGTTTGTGAGATACAGTGAAAGCAGTGCTTAAAGGGAAATGTATGGCATTGAATGGATCTAATAGAAAATAAGATTTAAACTCAATAATCTAAGACTCCACCTTAGTAAAGTAGAAAAAGAAGAGTAAATTAAGCCCAAAGGAGCTGAGGAAAAGAAATAAGAAGAATTATGACATAAAGTAATGAAATTGAAAATGGGAAATCAATTGAGAAAATCAATGAAACCAAAACCTGGGTCTTTTAAAAGATCAATAAAATCAATAAGCCTCTAGCTAGGCTAACTAAGAAAAAGAGAGAGAACACAAATTATTAACATCAGAAATGAAAGCGGGGACATTACTACAGATCCCATGAAAACTAAAAGGATAATAAAGGAATACTGTGAACAACTCTATGCCCACAAGTTTGATAATCTAGATGAAATTGACCAATTCCTTGAAAGACACAATTTTCCCAAACTCACACAAAAGGAAAGAGATAATCTAAACAGGCCTATATCTGTTAAAGAAAGTGTATTAACAGCTAATAACCTTCCAAAACAGAAAGCAGCAGGCCCAGATGTGTTCATTGATGAATTCAAACAAACATTTAATGAAGAAATTATACTAATTTTATAATCTCTTTCAGAGGATAGAAGCAGAGGGAATACTTCCCAACTCATTCTGTGAGGTCAGCATTCCCTAATAACAAAACCAGACAAAGATATTACAAGAAAAGAAAACTGCAGACCAATATTTCGCATGAACATAGATGAAAAACCTTCAACAAAAGATTAGCAATTTAAATCCAAAAAAGCATAAAAAGAATTATGTGCCACAACCTAGTGGGATTTATACTAAGTATGCAAGGCTGAGTCAACATTCAAAGGTCAAATAATGTAATCCGTCATATCAACACACTAAGAAAACTCACATGATCATATCTATGGATGCAGAAAAAGCATTTGACAAAATCCAACTCCCATTCAGTATTAAAACTTAGTAAACTAGGAGCGGAGAAAAACTTTCTCAACTTGATAGAAAGTCTCTACAGAAATCCTACAGCTAACAGAATACTAATGGTGATAATCTCAAAGCTTTCCCACTAGAGCAGAAATAAGGCAACAGTGTATCCTCTCACCACTCCTTTTCAGCATTATACTGGAAATCCTTGCTAATAGAACAAGGCAAGAAAAAAAAGTAAAAGGTATACAGATTAGGAATGAAGACTTAAAATTTTTCACAGATTATATGATTGTCTATGTAGAAATTCCAAATAATCAACAAAAAACTCCTGGAACTAATAACTGATTATAGCAAAATTGCAAGGTACAGGGCTAATATAGAAAAGTCAATTGCTTTTCCATATACCAACAGTGAACAAATGGAACCTGAAATTTAAAATATATGAATGAAATACTTAGGTATAAATCTATCAAGATGTGTACAAGATCTCTATGAGGATAAACACAAAACTGATGAATGAAATCAAAGAACTAAATAAATTGAGATATATTCCATCTTCTTACGTATGAAGATAATATTGTAAAGATGTCAGTTCTTCCCAACTTGACCTACAGATTCAAGGCAATCCCAATTAAAATCCTAGCAAGTTATTTTTATAGTATTGACAAATTAATTCTAAAGTTTATATGGAGAGGCAAAAGACCCAGAATAGCCAACACATTATTGAAGGAGAAAAGCAAAGTTGTAGAACTGATGCCACCCAACTTCAAGACTTACTATAAAGCTGCAGTAATCAAGACAATGTGATATTGCCAATAAATACATACATACATACATACATACAAATAAGTCAATGGGACAGAATAGAGAGCCCAGAAACAGACCCCCTTATCGTCAACTGATCTTTGACAAAAGAGCAAAAGGCAATATGATGTAGAAAAAAAAAACCTCTTTAACAAATGGAGCTGGAACGACTGGACATCCTCATGAAAAGAAAATGAATCTAGCCGTAGACCCTACACTCTTCACAAAAATTAACTCAATATGGATCATAGACTTAATGGTAAAATGAAAAGCTATAAAACTCCTAGAAGATAACATAGGAGGAAACCTAGATGGGTTTCCTGGGTAGGATGGTTTCTTGGGTAGGATGATGCCTTTTTAGGTACCACACCAGAAACAGTCTATGAAAGAAATAACTTATAAACTGGACTTCATTAAAATTGAAACTTCTGCTCTGTGAAAGCCAATATCAATAGAATTAGAGGAAAAGCCATAGAGTTGGAGAAAATATTTACAAAAGAAACATCTGGTAAAGGAACATTATCCAAAATATACAAAAAACTCTTAAAACTCAACAATAAGAAACCAAACACCCTAATTTTTAAATATGCCAAAGATCCTGACAGACTACCAAAAAATATACAGATGGCAAATAATCATATGAAAGGATGCTCCACATCATATGTCATCAGGGAAATGCAAATAAAAACAGTAATGAGATACCACTACACACCTATTAGAATGGCCAAAATCCAGAACACTGACAATACCAAGTTCTGATGAGGATGTGGAGCAACAGGGACACTCATACGTTGCTGACAGGAATGCAAAATGGTACAGCCAATTTGGAACACAGTTTTGCGGTTTCTTAAAAGCTAAACATACTCTTATACCATATGATCCAGCAATCTAACTCCTTGGTATTTACCCAAAAGATCTGAAAACTTATGTCCACACTAAAGCCTGCACATGAATGTTTATGGAAGCTTTACTCATAATTGCCAAAACTTGGAAGCAACCAATATGTCCTTAGCAGTTGAATGGATAAATAAGCTGTTTTATATCCAGACGGTGGAATATTATTTTGAGCTATCAAGCCATGAAAAGACATGGTGGAACCTTAAATGCATATTAAGTGAAAGAAGTCAATCTTAAAAGGTTACAGACTGTATAACTGCAACTATATGACATTCTAAAAAGGACAAAACTATGGAGACAGTAGAAAGATTAGTTGATTCCAGGGGTTTATGGAGGGGAAAGATGAACAGGCAGAGCACAGAGGACTTTGGGGAAAGTCAAAATTCTCTGTATGATATTATAATGATGGATATAAGTCCTACATTTGTCCAAGCTAATAAAATATACAACAGCAAGAATTAACCCTAAGATAAGCTACTGACTTTGGTAATTATGATGTGGATTACATTTTATGATTCTTCATATGCTGAGTAATTCTGGATGATATCTTGAGCATTGAATGCCATGTTGAAGAGATTCTGCATTTTGTTATATTGCTTCAAAGAGTATTGAATTAATAAGGCTTAAGCTCACATTTTCATGCATATGGTAAGCAGTAGCTTAGATCACAGTTCAGTTCTTTACGCCCTAAATGCAAGCTGGCTTCATTTGCCTTCTGTTTTTATGGTTCTGGGATTGGCCAGAATCTTGGGCTGAGGTTATATACAGAATTTGCCTCTCTTCTTTCTAGTGTTCCGCTTTCATTCTCTGGTAACACCGGTTGCCCTGGGCTCCTTTGCCTGGTTCTTCCAGCCAAAAAGATGATAGAATTTTTATTGGAGTTTTATCTGCTCTGCACCACTGTTACAGTGACTATAGCTTCATTCAGGTCAAAGACCCCAAATAAGGAGAACTTATTCCATGCCAGTTTCTTGTTTCAGTGAACAAATGCCCATAGTTCAACTGTATAACAATTACAAACAATTCTTTTACGTTTTTCTAGACATTGCCAGTATTTGGACTTTTTTTAAAGCAAGTAACAATAGTTGTCTGTCTTCTGTTCTTTATGTGTCCCATTAAAGTATAAACTTAAAGTCAATAAGAGGAACCACATTGACAACATAAGGAAAAATATTGTATGTTTATTTCAGTAGATCCAGAAAAAATAGTTGATAAAATTTAATGTTCATTCTGTATTTTTAAGAACTCTCAGAAAACTAGAAAATAAAAGGGAACTTCTTCAATCTGATACAGGATTTTAAATAATAAAAATAATAAGAATAAAATTCACAGCATACATCATACTTGATAAAATGTTGAAATACTTTTCCTTGAAATTGAGAGCAAGACAAGGATGCACCCTTTAGCCACTTAGATTTAATAATGTACTAGCGATCCCAGCCAATGCAACAAGGCAAAAATAAATAAGTAAAATACATCAGAAGTGGAAAGGAAGACTGTGCTTACTCCCAAATAACATTGTTGTATAAGTAAACAGTGTAAAAGAATCAACAAACTATTCAAATTAATATGTGAATTTAGTGATGTCACTAAATAAATAAAGGTCAATGTAAATTGCATTTCTCTAGGCAAATAGAAATTTTAAACAATTTAAAGATACCATTTACAGTTGCATCAGAAAACATCAAATACCTAGCAATAGATCTAACAAAAAATGTGGAAGATCTCTATATTGAGCACTACAACATTTCTATGAAAATTAAAAGCAGTCTAAATAAAAGGAGAGATATTATATGTTCAAGGCTTAGAAAATTCAAATTGTTAAGGTGTCGATTCTTCCTCAGATTGATCTGTAAATTCAATGAGATATCAATCAGAATCCTAAGAGGTATATTTAATGTTATTTGACATGCTAATTCTAAAATCTATGTAGAAATTAAAAAGACTAAGAGTAGGCAAGAGAATCTTGAAGAAAAAAAGCAGAAGGACTTACACTACCAGATGTCATGACACATACAAAGCTGTAAGAATTAAGATGGTATGACATTGGCACATAATAGACAAACAGCTAATAGAATTGATTACAATCCAGAAGTAGATGCACAGACATATCGCTGTTGTTTTATGACAGTGGTAATATTGCAATGCAGTAAGGAAAGGATGGTTTGTTCAAAACTTGGCATTGGGTCAGTTTGCTATCCATATAGAAAACAAATGAACTTTGAATGCAGTCTCACAAGATATACAAAAATTCATTCCAAATAGATTGTAAATCTAGATATGAAATAACAATAATTAATATAACAATAATTCATTTCTAATTCATAACAAAACATATGAGAATATTTCATAAATTGTGGAAGCCAAAATATTCTTTTTTAAAAATTGAAGTATAGTTGATTTACAATGTTGTGCTAATTTCTGCTGTACAGCAAAGTGACTCAGTTTTACACAGGTATACATTCTTTTTTTGTATTCTTTTCCATTATGGTTTATTGCAGGATATTGAATATAGTTCCCCATGCTACACATTAGGACCTTGTTGTTTATCCATTCTAAATGTAATAGTTTGCATCCACCAACCCCAAACTCCTAGCCCGTCCCTCTCACTCCCCCCTTCCCCCTTGGCAACCATAAGTCTGTTCTCTATGTCTATGGGTCTGTTTCTGTTTTGTAGATAGGTTCATTTGTGCCATGTTTTAGATTCCACATATAAATGATATCATATGGTATTTGTCTTTCTCTTTCTGACTTATTCCCCTTAGTATGATAATCTCTAGTTGCATCCATGTTGCTGTAAATGGCATTATTTCATTCTTTTGCTTATGGCTGAGTAGTATTCCATTGTACATATGTACCACATCTTCTTTATCCATTCATCTGTCTATGGACACTTAGGTTGTTTCCATGTTTTGGCTATTGTGAATAGTGCTGCTATGAACATGGAGATGCATGTATCTTTTTGAATTATAGTTTTATCCAGGTATATTCCCAGGAGTGGGATTGCTGGATCTTTTCTGAGGAACCTCCATACTGTTTTCCATAGTGATTGTACCAACTTACATTCCCATCAACAGTGTAAGAGGGTTCCCTTTTCTCCACACTCTCTCCAGCATTTTTGATTTGTAGACATTTGAATGATGGCCATTCGGACCAGTGTGAGGTGGTACCTCACTGTAGTTTTGATTTGCATTTCTCTAATAATTAGTGATGTTGAGCATATTTTCATGTGGCTACTGGCCATCTGTATGTCTTCTTTGGAGAAAATATCTATTAAGGTTTTCTGCCCATTTTTTGATTGGGTTGTTTGTTTTTTTATTGTTGAGTTGTATGAGCTGCTTGTATATTTTGGAGATTAAGCCCTTGTCTGTCACATCATTTGCAAATATTTTCTCCCATTCCGTAGGTAGTCTTTTCATTTTTTTTTGTTTTTTGTTGTTTGTTTGTTTTTTATGGTTTCTTTTGCTGTGCAAAAGCTTGTAAGTTTGATTAAGTCCCATTTGTTTATTTTTGTTTTTATTTCTATTGCCTTGGGAGACTGACCTAAGAAAACACTGGTATAATTTCTGTCAGAGAATGTTTGGCCTGTGCTATCTTCTAGGAGTTTTATGGTGTCATGTCTTATTTTTAAGTCTTTAAGCCATTTTGAGTTTATTTTTGTGCATGGTGTGAGGGTGTATTCTGACTTTATTGATTTACATGCAGCTGTCCCAACTTTCCCAGCACCACTTGCTGAAGAGACTATCTTTTTCCCATTTTGTATTCTTGCCTCCTTTGTTGAAGATTAACTGACCGTAAGTGTGTGAGTTTACTTTTGGGCTCTCTATTCTGTTTCATTGATCTCTATGCCTGTTTTTGTACCAATACCACACTGTTTTTATTACTGTAGCTTTGTAGTATTGTCTGAAGTCTGGGAGAGTTGTGCCTCCTGCTTTGTTTTTTTATTCCCTCAGGATTGCTCTGGAAATTCTGGGCTTTTTATTGTTCCATATAAATTTATGGATTATTTTTTCTAGTTCTGTGAAAAATGTCATGGGTAATTTGAGGGATCACATTAAATCTGTAGATTGCTTTGGGTAATATTGCCATTTTAAAAATATTAATTCTGCCAATCCAAGAGCATGGGATATCTTTCCATTTCTTAGAATCCTCTTCAGATTCCTTTATTAATGTTTTATAGTTCTCAGTGTATAAGTCTTTCACCTCCTTCGTCAGGTTTATTCCTAGCTTTTGTCTAGCTTTGGGGGGTTTTTCTGGTATGATTTTAAAAGGTATTGTTTTTTTACATTCCCTTTCTGATATTTCATTATTAGTGTAAAGGAATGCAACCAATTTCTGAATATTAATCTTGTATCCTGCTACTTTGCTGGATTCATTTATTAGATCTAGTAGTTTTTGTGTGGAGTGCTTAGGGTTTTCTATATGTAGTATCATGTCATCTGCATATAGTGACAGTTTTACCTCTTCCCTTCCAATTTGGATACCTTTTATTTCTTTTTCTTGTCTGATTTCTGTGGCTAGGACTTCCAATACTATGTTAAAGAGAAGTGGTGAGAGTGGGCATCCTTATCTTGCTCCAGATTTTAGCAGGAAGACTTTCAGCTTTCCGCCACTGAGTATTATGTTGGCTGTGGGTTTGTTATAAATGACTTTTATATGTTGAGATATGTTCCCTCTATTCCCATTTTGGTAAGAGCTATTTTCATGAATGGATGTTGAATTTTGTCAAATGCTTGTTCTGCATCTCTTGAGATGATTATGTGGTTTTTGACTTTTCTTTTGTTAATATGGTGTACTACATTGATTGATTTTCATATATTGAACCATCCTTGTGAAACTGGGATGAATCTCACTTGGTCGTGGTGTATGATCTTTTTTATGTGTTGTTGGATTTGGTTTGCTAATATTTTGTTGAGAATTTTTGCATTTATGTTCATCAAAGATATTGGCCTGTACTTTTCTTTTTTGGTGGTATCTTTGTCTAGTTTTGGTATCAGGGTGATGGTGGCTTCACAGAATGTCCTTGGGAGTGTTCCCTCCTCTTCAGTCTTTTGGAAGAGTTTGAGAAGAATTGGTATAAGTTCATCTTTGTATGTTTGGTAGAATTCGCCTATGAAGCCATCTGGTCTTTGGCTTTTGTTTGCAGGAAGTTTTTTTTTTTTTCACAGATTCTATTTTGCTTCTAGTGATTGGTTTGTTCAAATTATCTATTTCTTTCTTTTAACATCTTAATTGGAGTATAATAGCTTTACAATGTTGTGTTCGTTTCTGCTGTATAACAAAGTGAATCAGCTATATGTATACATATATCCCCATATCCCCTCCCTCTTGCGTCTCCCTCCCACCCTCCCTATCCCACCCCTCTAGGCGGTCACAAAGCACTGAGCTGATCCCCCCGTGCTATGTAGCTGCTTCCCACTAGCTGGTGGTTGGTAGCTTTGGTAGTGTATATATGTCAGTGCTACTCTCTCACTTCCCAGCTTATCCTTCCCCCTCCCCATGTCCTCAAGTCCATTCTTCTTGTCCTGCCCCTAGGTTCATCAGAACCTTTTTTTTTTTAACATTCCATATATATGTGTTAGCATATGGTATTTGTTTTTCTCTTTCTGACTTACTTCACTCTGTATGACAGACTCTAGGTCTATCCACCTCATTACAAATAACTCAATTTCATTTCTTTTTATGGCTGAGTAATATTCCATTGTATATATGTGCCACATCTTCTTTATCCATTCATCTGTCGATGGACACTTAGGTTGCTTTCATGTCCTGGATATTATAAACAGTGCTGCAATGAACATTGTGGTACATGACTCTTTTTGAATTATCGTTTTCTCAGGTTATATGCCCAGTAGTGAGATTGCTGGGTCATATGGTAATTCTATTTTTAGTTTTTTAAGGAACCTCCATATTGTTCTCCATAGTGGCTATATCAATTTACATTCCCACCAACAGTACAAGAGTGTTCCCTTTTCTCCACACCCTCTCCGGCATTTATTGTTTGTAGATTTTTGGATGATGGCCATTCTGACTGGTGTGAGGTGATACCTCCTCATAGTTTTTTGTTTTTGTTTTGTTTTGTCTTGTTTTGTTTTGTTTTGTTTGCAGTACATGGACCTCTCACTGTTGTGGCCTCTCCCATTGTGGAGCACAGGCTCTGGACGTGCAGGCTGAGCAGCCATGCCTCACGGGCCCAGCCGTTCCGTGGCATGTGAGATCTTCCCGGACCCGGGCACAAACCTGTGTCCCCTGCATTGGCAGGCAGACTCTCAACCACTGCTCCACCAGGGAAGCCCCTCCTCATAGTTTTGATTTGCATTTCTCTAATGATTAGTGTTGTTGAGCATCCTTTCATGTGTTTGTTGGCAATCTGTATATCTTCTTTGGAGAAATGTCTATTTAGGTCTTCTGCCCATTTTTGGATTGGGTTGTTTGTTTTTTTTGACATTGAGCTGCATGAGCTGCTCATATATTTTGGAGATTAATCCTTTGTCAGTTGCTTCATTTGCCAATATTTTCTCCCATTCTGAGGGTTGTCTTTTCATCTTGTTTATGGTTTCCTTTGTTGTGCAAAAGCTTTTAAGTTTCATTAGGTCCCATTTGTTTATTTTTGTTTTTATTTCCATTTCTCTAGGGGGTGGGTCAAAAAGGATCTTGCTGTGATTTACGTCAAAGTGTGTTCTGCCTATGTTTTCCTCTAAGAGATTTCTAGTGTCTGGCCTTACATTTAGGTCTTTAATGCATTTTGAGTTTATTTTTGTGTATGGTGTTAGGAAGTGTTCTAATTTCATTCTTTTACATGTAGCTGTCCAGTTTTCCCAGCACCAGTTATTGAAGAGGCAGTCTTTTCTCCATTGTATATTCTTGCCTCCTTTATCAAAAATAAGGTGACCGTATGTGTGTGGTTTTATCTCTGGGCTTTCTATCCTGTTCCATTGATCTATATTTCTGTTTTTGTGCCAATACCGTACTGTCTTGATTACTGTAGCTTTATAGTATAGTCTGAAGTCAGGGAGCCTGATTCCTCCAGTTCTGTTTTTCTTTCTCAAGATTGCTTTGGCTATTCGGGGTCTTTTGTGTTTCCATACAAATTGTGAAGTTTTTTGTTCTGTAAAAAACTAGTTCTGTGACAAATGCCATTGGTCGTTTGATAGGAATTGCACTGAATCTGTAGATTGCTTTGGGTAGTAGAGTCATTTTCACAATGTTGATTCTTCCAAACCAAGAACATGGTATATCTCTCCATCTGTTTGTGTCATCTTTAATTTCTTTCATCAGTATCTTATAGTTTTCTACGTACAGGTCTTTTGTCTCCTTAGGAAAGTTTGTTCCTAGGTATTTTATTCTTTTTGTTGCATTGGTAAATGGGAGTGTTTCTTTAATTTCTCTTTCAGATTTTTCATCATTAGTGTATAGGAATGCAAGAGATTTCTGTGCATTAATTTTGTATCCTGCTACTTTACCAAATTCATTGATTAACTCTAGTAGTCTTCTGGTAGCATCTTTAGGATTCTCTATGTATAGTATCATGTCATCTGCGAACAGTGACTATCTCTTTCTTCTTGGTTCAACTTTGGTGAGCTGTATGTTTGTAGAAAGTTGCCCATTTCTTCTGGGTTGTCAACTTTGTCAGCCTATAATTGTTCATAGTATTCTCTTACTTTTTTTATATTTCTGCAGTATCAGTTGAGATTTCTCCTTCTTCAATTCTTATTTTGTTTAGTTGGGGTCTCTCTTTTCATCTTGGTGAGCCTAGCCAGAGGCTTGTCAATTTTGTTTACCCTTTCAAAGAATGAGCTCTTGGTTTTGTTGATTTTTTCTATTGTCTTTTTAATCTCTATTTAATTTATTCCTCCCTGATCTTTCTAATTTCCTTCCTTCTGCTGACTTTAGATTTTGTTTGTTCTTCTTTTTCTAATTCTTTTAGATGGTAGGTTAGGTTGTTTACTTGAGATTTTTCTTGTTTTTTCATGAAGACCTGTATCACTATGAACTTCCCTCTAAGAACTGCTTTTGCTGTGTCCCATAGATTTTGTATGGTTGTGTTTTCATTGTTGTTTGTCTCAAGGTATTTTATTTCCTTTTGGATTCCCTCATTGACCCATTGGTTTTTTAGTAGCATGTTATTTAGTCTCCACATAATCATTTTCTTCTCATTTCTTTAACTGTGGTTGATTTCTAGTTTCATGCCATTGTGGTCAGAGAAGATGCTTGAAATAATATCTATACTCTTAAATTTGTTGAGATTAGTTTTGTGGCCTAACATGTGGTCAATCCTTTGAAAAGAATGTGTATTCTTGTTTTTTGGATGTAGTGTCCTGAAAATATCAATTAAGTCTAACTGTTCTATTGTATCATTTAGGACCTCTGTTGCCTTATTGATTCTCTGTCTGGAAGATCTGTTCATTGATGTGCATGGGGTGTTAAAGTCTCCTACTGTTATTGTACTCCTGTCGATTTCTCCCTTTATGTCTGTCAGTATTTGTTTTATGTATCAGTATTTGGGTGCTCCTATATTAGGTGCATATATGTTGATGAGTGTCACATCCTCTTCTTGTATTGATCCTTTTATCATTATATAGTGTCCTTCTTTATCTTTCTTTATAGCATTTGCTTTGAAGTCTATTTTGTCTGATATGAGTATTGCAACTCCCACTTTCTTGTCATTTCCGTTTGCATGAAATATCTTTTTCCATCCCCTCACTTTCAATCTATGTGTGTCCTTTGCCCTAAGGTGGGTCTCTTGTAGGCAACATATTTTAGGCTCCTGTTTGTTTATCCAGTCTGTCACTGTATGTCTTTTGATTGGAGCATTCAGTCCACTGACATCTAAGGTAATTATTGATACATATGTATTTATTGCCATTTCAAACCTTGTTTTCCAGTTGATTCTTTGTTTCTTCTTTGTTCCTTTCTTTTTCTCTTTATGGTTTGATGATTTCCTTTTATTTTATGCTTGTGTTCTCTTCTTTTAGCTTTTTGTGAATCTGTTATGTGTTTTTGATTTGTGCCTGCCCTATTTTTCAAGTATGTTAACCCCTTCCTATATCTGCTTGCTTCAGACTGATAGTCATATTAGCTCAAACACATTCTAAAACAAAGAAAAAGAACCTGCATTTGCATACTCTCCTTCTCCACATTTTATGATTTTTACGTCCCTTTTTACGTTTTTATGTTTATCCTTTTGCTGTTCCTTGTGTTTATCATTGCTTTCACAAATAGGTTTTTTTTTCTTTTTTATCTGTATACTGGCTAATTTAAGTGATTTACTTTCCAATTGGGATTTCCTCATTCTTATTTCTTCTTGCTTCTTTTCACTTTAGGGATGACCTTTCACTATTTCTTTACGATACGTTTAGCATTGCTGTATTCTTTTAGTTTTTGCTTGTCTGAGAAATTCTTTATTTCTCCTCCTATTCTAAATGATAATCTTGCTGGGTAGAGTATTCTAGGTTGCAGATTTTTCTCTTTCAAGACTTTGAATATTTTTTCCCTCTCCCTTCTGACCTGCAGTGTTTCTGTAGAGAAATCAGCTGATAGCCCATGGGGTCCTCCCTTGTAATGAACTCTTTGTTTCTCTCTTGCTGCCTTTAGAATCCTCTTTATCTTTAACATTTGCCACTTTTATTTAATATGTCTTGGTGTAGGTCTGTTTGCATTCATCTTGTTTGGGACCCTCTGTGCTTCCTGTATCGGGATATCTGTTTCCTGCTTTAGGTATAGGAAATTTTCCGCCATAATTTCTTCAAATACATTCTCAATCCCCTATTCTCTTTCTTCTCTTTTTGGAATCCCTATTATGCATAGATTGGCCCACTTTATATTATCCCACAGGTATTTTATATTACTCTCATTTTTTTTCATTTGGCTTCTGTCTGCTGTTTTGATTGGGTAATTTCCATTAGTCTATCTTCCAGATCACTTATTCTTTCTTCAATTTTATTCATTCTGCTTTTCATTGCCTTGAGCTCAGCTTTCATCTTGGCAAATGAATTTTCTAATTTTTCTTGGCTCCTCCTTATAATTTCTAGTTCCTTTTTACAGTACTCTGCATTTCTGTTGATAGCCTTTCTTAATTCCTTCAGTATTTTCATTACCTTCTCTTTGAACTTGGTGTCTGTTAGACTGAGGAGGTCTGTTTCATTGTTTGTTCCTTCAGAGGAGTTTTCTTGGTCTTTTAACTGAGAGTGGTTCCTCTGCTTCTTCATTTTGTTTATATTTCTCTTAGTCTGTGAGTTTAGGAGAAACAATTATCTACTGTAGTCTTGGAGGGCTGTTTATCAACAGGAGCATCCCTGTGCAGCTTGTGTGCATTTAATATTTCTTTGGCATGAGGGCTGTTTTTGGTTTAGATGCTTGCCACCTCTTTCCTCAGTGTGTGCTGGCTGTTATCCCCTTGATAGGGGGCGTGCAGGTATGCAGGTACACGGCTTGCATGGGGCTCCCAGGAAGGCAGGGGCAGCAGTTGGCTTTCAGTCAGGTCACAGGTCCCTCTGCAGTAGCTGCAGTGGGTTGCATGCCCCCGGGGAGGAGGAAGCAGTGGTTGGCACTGGGTCACGGGACCCTCAGCAGTGGTGGACTGTGCAGGCTCCTGGGAAGGTGGGGGCAGTGACCTGCACCTGCTCATAGGAACCTCTACAGCAGCAGCAGCAGTCCGAGCCTGCCTCTGGAGTCCAAGATGGGAACAGCAGCTCCCGCCTGCCCCTGGAACTCATGTAGGCAGTGCCCTGCCACCTTAAGTGCCAGGAGAAAGTGGCCTATAGTGGGCCCATCCCTCTCCTTGTCTGCCTCCCAACAATGGCACCTTGCCTCTCTGGTGGGCCCAGACTTCTTCCCAGACTCCCTCAGTTGTGGAGCACCACACCCTAGCCTCCTCAGGCTGTTTTCACCAACCCCAGTTCTCTCCCCAAGGTCTGACCTCTGAAGCCTGAGCCTCAGTACCCAGCCCCCACCTACCCCAGAGGACTGATCGGACAAGCATCTCAGACTGGGGAATGCTGGTCAGCACTGACCTTCTCTGCATGTCTCTCTCCATTTTACCCTCAGCACACCTGTTGCTGTGTTCTCCAAGGCTCCAAAGCTCCCCCTCCATCCCCACCAGTGAGGGGACTTCCTGGTGTATGGAAACCTTTCCTCTTTCACAGCTCCCTCAGAGGCACAGGTCCTGTCTCGATTCCTTTCTCTTTTTCTTTTTCTTTTTTCTTTTGCCCTACCCAGTTACATGGAGATTTTCTTGCCCTTTTGGAAGTCTGAGGTCTTCTGTCAGCATTCAGTAGATGTTCTGTGAGAGTCGTTCCACATGTAGATGTATTTTTTATGTATATGTGGGAGAAGGAGAACTCCATGTCCTACTCCTCCACCATCTTGATCCCTCCCTCAAAAATTCTTAAATTGAGCACAGAAAACAGTAACCATAAAATAAAAGATTGATTAGTTGGATGACATTAAAATTCAGAATGTCTGTTCATCAAAACTCTACATTGGGAGCAAGCCACAGAAAATATTGAGCTATTTCTAGATAGCAAAGAACTAGTATCTAGAATGCACATACTACCCCTACTACCCCTACAAATCCAAAAGAAAAGGGCAAAAACTAACAGAAAAATGGACCAAAGACTTGAACAGGCACTTCACAGAGGAGGATGTCCAAATGCAAATAAATATATAAAAAGATGCTCAACCTAATTGGTCATCCAGGACTAAAAATTAAAGATACTGTTGTGATACCACTGCACATCCCCCAGAATGACTAAAATGAAGAAGGTCAATATCTAATGCTGGTGAGATGTGAAACAAATAAGACTCTTGTGCTGCTGATGCATGGTGAGGGGTGTGGGCACGTAGGTGGAGAAAGGGCATCAGTTGAGAGGCAGTGGAAGAAACTAGGTGGGAGATATTGAAGCTTGGACCAGAACAGTGACAGTGAATATGGAGAAGTGTAGATGTAACTTTAATTAGCTCTTATTACTCACTTTTGTCTACTGGGTCCCTTCAGTATCCTCCAGCTACAGTGCACTTAAAATAGGGCTCTGGTATGTGAGAAGAACAACAGTGCAGGTAGATCAGGGCAGCTTCTAGTGCTGGGACTGGCTGTGAGTAGACACCAGTAACCCAGACATTACCATACAGTTAACCAAACCACAAGCCACTGCCCTGACAACTTGAGTCAAGCATGAGCATAAACTCACAAGGGTCAGGCTTAGAGTATTCTTCTATATAGCCAGTAATATTAGGTTGTTTACCAGAGTTATCACATTTAATCATCCCCACATCATCATGAGTAAATAAGAATGAGACCTACTGGGTGGGAAAATCGCCAAAACCTGATTGACTGAGCAGAGCAAGCAGACCAGCTTAGGCTAAAAGCATCCCCATCCTCTAGAGATAAATACAGGTGCCTGGCCGAGGCCCTTGATCCCCAGAAAGTAAGCACAATTGCTAAATGATTACTGTAATAAGCCAACCCTAATGAGCTTTAACCAAACTGATTGGTTTGAAATAGATTGTTAACTTCTGTCCTGATTGATTAGAAATTAAGAAGTAATTTAATCAGAAATTAAATTGCACTTTGACCTGGACAAGGGAAACAGGATCATAAACCCAAAGTTCACTTTTATGGAAGAAAAGCATTCTTCAACATGCAAAGCTGGCACTGGCGGTGAGTGTGCAAGAAACCCTAACCAGCAGCCCTGCGCCAGGACAGTAGTTTTTAAAAAAAGATTCTTGAAGTTTCTTGATATAGACAACCATTATCTAAGCACCAAATCATTTCTTCCATTGGCTAAACTCTTATGAAAGGAACTCATGAATGGAACACCAACTTAAAAACATAAGGCACGCTACTCCAGTGGTACTGCCTCTGGTTCCCAGGTGATGCCTGCTACTGAACCTAGGACTCAGAGAGACACACAGTTTGATGTCCATTGGCTAAAGTATTCTTTGTACTTGTCTGTTAGCATCATTTTGCAGCCTCTGAAGAAATAAGATGGAAGTGGAGGTTCTGAGAGCAGCAGTAAAACCAAGTGCCTCCTAATTTCTCATGGAGGAATAGAGTGAACTGGATGAGGGGTTGGCTTAGGACACCATCCATGGGGCCAGTGATGTGCCAGAGGTGACTCATGTGGGCTCCCAGGCGCCACCATGCACATCTCTTCCCAGCTCCACATTTAGTGAAGTCAGCCAAGGTGTGAGTATTTACACCAAGAAAACTGGCAAACACTGCAAATCAGAGCTGGGTAGTGCGTCTCTCATTGACTGAAATTTGTTAAGCTAAAGACCAACACCAGAAGCAACATCCTATTTTGGCTGATACCAAAAATCAAAGGTAGGGCTAGAGTCAGGGAGAACCAATCTAAGTGGATTTCTGAGCATGCAGTCTTGAGTAAAATACAAACCAAGCACAGATGAGCCAAAGAGGAGGATTTAGGTACCAGGAGAGACAAGGGTCAGGAACGATGGGGCAGGCAGGTGGGAGACGACCCAAGGAATTTCAGAGGAGGTATGCAGTTGCCCTTGGCATATCTACACAAACTGACCACATTTAAAGAATGAAAGAGAAATAGCCAATGGGGATTAAGTCATAGAAATGGCCAAATCCTTTGGACTCTCTTTCCTTACACAGCAGAAATTCCACTTCAGCAAGGTCCATTTCTGACTATGATTCCATCCTTCTGGGGGGTCTATTAGCAGGTTCTCATCTTTTTCTCCATCAGGATTGTCTTGCGGGAAGTAATGGCTGTGCCCAGTGAAAACTCTCGAGTTACATCAGGCTTTAATCTACTTAGCTTTCTCAGCTTTTTTCAGTGCTTTGGATAATTAGCCTAGAATAAAGTTAATAAAGAAATATGAACAAAAACCAACATAAACAACAGCATTTTTAAGTTAAAAATATCAGGGAAAATCAGTAGAGTTCTTGTCATATTGTCAATGACTTTAATTTGCAATTTTGTAATGACTGAATTTTTGTTTAGGTTGTTTAGGTTATTGATTTCATATATTACAAAATTATTTTTATAGTAACACCATGATTAATTAGTTAATCTCATATTTTCTGAGATTTTGTTTATATATGTAAAAAGCTTATGGTAAACATTTAGGCTGTATCCATCTTTGGCTAAAAGAACATTACATTTAAGGGAGGCATTTAACGGATATGGGTATAACTTAGTATATTTGTGAGAGAAGCATACAGACAGAAGAAATACAGCACAAGTCCAATGACTTACAGTGTAATTAAAAGGGAATATTGTGCAGCCCACAGATAATATGGAACAGTAGATGGCAGATCCATAATGATTAAGTTAGCAATAAGCTTTCAAACCCAGCTAAAATAACCAAGAGAATATTTGAGAAGCAGATATTTTATATACCTGCCAAACTACATATTATAGATTGGTGGGTGGGTAGGTAGGTAGGTAGGGTAGGTAGGTAGGTAGATAGATAGATAGATAGATAGATAGATAGACAATCTGCTTAATTGAGCTGCCTCAATTCAGTGATGTGATACCATAATTAGTTTTAATTTCTTCCAGTCATGGCATTCAGCCATGCTCAACTATCTCTTAAAGATGTCTTGGGGGCTTCCCTGGTGGCGCAGTGGTTGAGAGTCTGCCTGCTAATGCAGGGGACACGGGTTCGAGCCCTGGTCTGGGAGAATCCCACATGCCGCGGAGCAACTAGGCCCGTGAGCCACAACTACTGAGCCTGCGCGTCTGGAGCCTGTGCTCCGCAAAAAGAGAGGCCGCGATAGTGAGAGGTCCGCGCACCGCGATGAAGAGTGGCCCTCGCTTGCCACAACTAGAGAAAGCCCTCGCACAGAAACGAAGACCCAACACAGCAAAAGTAAATAAATAAATTAATAAACTCCTACCCCCAACATCTTAAAAAAAAAAAAAGACAACCAGTTTACTTTCAAAAAAAAAAAAAAAAGATGTCTTGGGCACATCCTTTAACTTGCTGATCATTTTTAGTTATAATCCAATCAAGTCTAGTTTAAATCTCTTTTCCTCCGATCCACCACAGACCAGGATTGTGGTTTGAGGGTCTTGGAGTGGAAAGGAGACAAACTCTTTTCTTTTTCCCCTTCTCCCCACTCCAGCACCTTCAAGAGAAATGAAATCATAGTAGAAGTCGGGGAATCCCCTCACCTTTTCCTGCAGGGATAATGGCCCCATTGTTGGAACCTAGGATTGGGAAAAGGGGAGGCAGAGGTCTTCTTACTTAATGGGCTGCCTGATGCTGAAGGGAAGAGGAGGGGTTCTGGCCTCAACTGTTGGCCCATCTCTTTAGGTACGGGTCACTTAGTGACCTGACGTTTCCCATAGGAAGTGTCAAATCTGAGGGCACACAGCGTATCACTTCTTGTTCCTGAAAAATATACGAAATGCGTACAATACAGCAAGATAAAATGTATTTAAATATAGGTGAGAAAAATGAAATCAGAGAAGTTTTTGAGTAAAAAGTAAGATGAAATAAAGTTAATACATAAAATGAATGTCTCACATCTTACCTACCCTCTGCAAGAACATAAGGAATGACCAAGGAGGAGGGGGCTACCGGTCTCAGAGGAGGGGTCACACAGGTAGCACTCAGCCTGGAAGATACACTTTGGTGTTTTTCTTTAAAATGTCATTTTTGACTTGCAGCTATTTTTATTTAGGACTTTTGCAACTGTGTTAAGAATTAAGATGTCTTTAGTTTTCTTACAATGTCCATGTACAGTTTGTGTCAACGATGTCATCCTCAGAAAATGATTTGTGTAGCTGTCTCTTTTTTATATTTTCATTTTTTCTTGAACAGTTTATGTAAGATAGAGATTCCAAGGAGTTCTAAGGAGTTTTGGTAAAATTTACTTATAGAGTGATTTGGTAACAAGATGTTTGATTATCAGTTCAATTCTTAAAGGTTTATTCATTTATTCAGGTTTTCTATTTTCTCTTGAATCAACTTTAAAACTTTTTTTCTAGAAAGTATCCATTGTTTATGTTTTCTATTTTCATAAAGTTGTTCATAAAAATATATACAAAATACACACCAAAATGTGGAGGCTGTATCTATATCGATAGATAGATGGTAGATTCGATAGATAGATAGATAGATAGATAGCTATTTACTTAATGATGGGATTACATTCCAATAAACCCATCATAAGTTGAAAATAATCTAAATACACACTGCTATATTTAAAATGGGTAACAAACAAAGAACTCTGCTCAATATTCTGTAACAACCTAATTGGTAAAAGAATTTGAAAAAGAATAGATACATGTATATGTATAACTGAATCACTTTGTTGTACATGGGAAACTACCACAACATGATTAATCACCTATACTCAAATATTAAATAAAAAGTTTTTAATAAAGAAAATAACATCATTTTTAAAAATGCATTTAATACCCTTAACCTACTGAACTTCATAGGTTAGCCTAGCCTATCTTAAATATGTTCAGAACACTTAACATTAGCCTACAGTTTGGCAAAATCATCTAACACAAAGCCTACTTTATACTAAAGTGGTGAATATCTCATGTAATTTGTTGAATACTCTATTAAAAGTAAAAACCAGAATGACTGTTTGGGTACAGAATGGTTGTAAGTGTATGGGTTGTTCACCCGTGTGGTCCAGTGGGAGCTGTGGCTGCCAGTGTCCAGCATCACGACAGAGTATCATTGTACCACACCTCACTACCCGGGCAAAGATCAAAATTCAAAACTCAAGGTATGGTTTCTACTGAATGCATATCACTTTCACACCATTGTAAAGTCAAAAATTCTAAGTTGAACCATCACAAGTCAAGGAATGTCTGTATATACCATGATTTTTTATATTGGTACTGTATCTCTTTTTCTTAATCTGATGTCTTGACTTTTAATTATAATTGTAACCTGTGTCTGAAAAAAAGTCCTGAAAGTTTATGGATGGTAAACTCTCAAAGTCATTTTATATTTGAAAATGGCTTTATTTTTACTCCACTCTTTTTTTGTATGGTGATGTATCTTTTTTTAAAGTGTGCAATAGCATTTTTTTAAATTGAAGTATAGATGATTTGCAGTGTTGTGTTAGTTTCAGGTGTACAGCAAAGTGATTCAGTTATACATACGTACATATTTTTTTTTCAGATTCTTTTACCTTATCGGTTATTACAAAATATTGAGTATAGCTCCCTGTGCTACATAGTAGGTCCTTGTTGGTTACCTATTTTATGTATAGTATTGTGTATAGGTTAATCACAAGCTCTTAATTTATCCCCCCTCACTTTTCTCCTTTGGTAATCATAAATTTGTTTTCTATATCTGTGGGTCTATTTCTGTTTTGTATATAAGTTCATTTGTATCAATTTTATTTTAGATTCCACATATAAGCCATATCATATGATATTTGTCTTTCCCTATCTGGCTTACTTAACTTAGTAGGATAATCTCTCGGTCCATCCATGTTGCTGCAAATGGCATTATTTCCTTCTTTTCTATGCCTAAGTAATATTCCATTGTATAAATTTACCACATCTTCTTTATCCATCCATCTGTTAATGGACATTTAGGTTGCTTCCATGTCTTGGCTATTGTAAATAGTGCTGCTTTGAACATTGGGCTGCATGTATCTTTCCGAATTATGGTTTTCTCTAGATATACACCCAGGCGTGGGATTGCAGGATCATATGGTAGCTCTATTTATAGTTTTTTAAGGAACCTCCATACTATTCTCCATAGTGGTTGTACCAGTTTACATTCCCACCAACAGGAGAGAGGGTTCCTTTTTCTCCACACCCTCTCCAGCATTTACTATTTGTAGACTTTTTGATGATGGCCGTTCTGCCCAGTGTGACGTGATAACTCAGTGTAGTTTTGGCTTGCATTTCTCTAATAATTAGCAATGTTGAATATCTTTTCATGTGCTTTTTGGCCAACTGTATGTCTTCTTTGGAGAAATGTCTACTTAGATCTCTTGCCCATTTTTTGATGGGTTGTTTGTTTTTTTGCTTTTTGTTTTTTGTCTTTTTTGATATTGAGCTGCATGAGCTGTCTGTATATTTTAGAGATTAATCCCTTGTTGGTCGCATCACTTGCAAATATTTTCTCCCATTCTGTGGGTTGTCTTTTTGTTTTGTTTATGGTTTCCTTTGCTTTTAAGTTTAGTTAGCTCCCATTTGTTTATTTTTGTTTTTATTTCCATTACTCTAGGAGGTGGATCCAATGTTTTGCCTATGTTTTCCCCTAGGAGTTTTATAGTTTCTGGTCTTACATTTAGATCTTTAATGCATTTTGAGTTTCTTTTTGTGTGTGGTGTTAGAGAATGTTCTAATTTCATTCTTTTACATGTGGCTGTCCAGTTTTCCCAGCACCACTTATTGAAGAGGCTGTCTTTTCTCCATTGTATATTCTTGCCTCCTTTGTCATAAATTAATTGACCATATGTGCGTGGGTTTATCTCTGGGCGTTCTGTCCTGTTCCATTGATCTATAAGTCTGTCTTTGTGCCAGTATCATGCTGTTTTGATTACTGTAGCATTACAGTATAGTCTGAAGTCAGGGAGCCTGATTCTTCCAGCTCCATTTTTCTTTCTCAAGGTTGCTTTGGCATTTGGGTTCTTTTGTGTTTCCATACAAATTTTGAGATTTTTTGTTCTAGATCTGAAAAAAAAAAAATTGCCGTTGGTAATTTGACAGGGATTGCATTGAATCTGTAGATTGCCTTGGGTAGTAAAGTCATTTTGACAATATTGATTATTCCAATCCAAGAACATGGTATATCTCTCCACCTGTTTATCTTTGATTTCTTTCATCAGTGCCTTATAGAACAGGTCTTTTGCCTCCTTAGGTAGGTTTATTCCTAGGTATTTTATTCTTTTTGATGCAATGGTAAATGGGATTGTTTCCTTAATTTCTCTTTCTGGTCTTTCATTGTTAGTGTATAGAAATACAACAGATTTCTATGTATTAATTTTGAATTCTACAGCTTTACCAAATTCATTGATGAGCTCTAGTAGTTTTCTGGTAGCATCTTTAGGATTTTCTACATATAGTATCATGTCATCTGCAAACAGTGACAGTTTTACTTCTTCATTTGCAGTTTGGATTCCTTTTATTTCTTTTTCTTCTCTGATTCCTGTGGCTAGGACTTCCAAACCTATGTTGACTGAAAGTAGCAGTAGTGGACATCCTTGTCTTGTTCCTGATCTTAGGGTAAATGCTTTCAGCTTTTCACTGTTCAGTATGGTGTTAGCTGTGGGTTTGTCATGTATGGCCTTTATTATGTTGAGGTATGTTCCCTCTATGCCCACTTTCTGGAGAGTTTTTGTCAAAAATCGTGTTGAATTTTGTCAAAAGCTTTTTTCTGTATCTATTGAGATGATCATATGGTTTTTATTCTTCAATTTGTTAATGTGGCATATCACACTGATTGATTTGTGAATATTGAAAAATCCTTGTATCCCGGGGATAAATCCCAACTGATCATGGTGTATGATCCTTTTAATATACTGCTGGATTCGGGTTGCTGGTATTTTGTTGAGGATTTTTGTGTCTATGTTCATCAGTGATATTGGCCTGTAATTTTCTTTTTCTTTTGTTTTGTGGTATCTTTGACTTTGGTATCAGGATGATGGCAGCCTCATAGCATGTGTTTGGGAATACTCCTTCCTCTGCAATTTTTTGGAATAGTTTCAGAAGGATAGGTGTTAACTCTTCTCTAAATGTTTGATAGAATTTGCCGGTGAAGCCATCTGGTCCTGTACTTTTTTTGTTGGGAGTTTTTTAATCACTGTTTTAATTTCAGTATTTTTGATTGGTCTGTTCATATTTTCTATTTTTATTAAAATCTAGTACTTAGATTTTCTGCCAGAACAATAACTAAAATGGCTTGGGCACTGAAGGTGCAATCTAGCATTCATAGAGAATGCATCTTAGATTACACACAAGCTTGTATTATATTCCACTTTTGCAGCATCAGTATGTGACTTCTGGTGGAAATACCTCCAGGAGTGCCCAATCACTGATTCCCTCTCTTGTCAATGTCAAATTACACATTTCTGTGTGCATCCTTATTAACCACAAGAAAATAAATAACGTGATAAAAACTATAGAGGAGATATGGAAGCAGAAGAAAAAACAGTTGTCTCTGTTGGTGGTTCCCAAAGTCAGAAAAGGCTTCACAGAAGAAATTTTATTTGAATGGGTGTTTAGAGGATGAGTAGGAGTTTGGCATGGCCAGGAAGTTGGGAAAGAACAACTTCTAGGAAAATAGTAAGTCTGTGAATATGTGTGAAAGAAAATGAGGTTGCCAGGGAATGAGTATAATAAGTGAAGGTGGAAAGATTGGCAGGAACCAAACGCGTCATTGGGAAATTTGGATTTCATCCCATGAGTGAGAAAAACATCAGAGGAAGTTATTCTGCAAGAGAATGAAAGGATCAAATCTGTGTTTCAGAGACATAACTTTACTCGCCACTGTAAGAGAAAAGCTTACTGGGAGACCAGTTAAGAGGTTATTCCATGAGCAGGGAATGACATTGGCCAGTGGCAGCAGAAGTGGGGAGGAGAGAACAGACTCTAGAGAGTTTAGATTCAATGACTGATTGGATATAGGCTCCTAAAGGTACAAAGAACATGCAGGGCTGACCAAGGTATGCAGTTGAGGAACTGTACAGTGAAGATGACAATTTACCAGCAAAGCCTGTGCAGACAGTGCTTCTTCTCTGTTAGGGGTACTATAAAGTAGACATAGAAAGGTTGATTAAGTTGCTTATGATCACACAGCAAATTTTGGTCTTCTTGGTTTTCAATCTAGTAATCTAATCCTATTCCTTTTTTATAGGCATTGAAATGAATCATCTTCAGAAGCAAAAGACCTAGAGATGTAGATGTGGTCCCCAACCTTTTTTACGCCAGGGGTTGGTTTCGTGGAACACAATTTTTCCATGGACCAGGGAGGGAGGGGCATGGTTTTGGGATGATTCAAGTGCATTACACTTATTGTCCATTTTATTTCTATTATTATTACGTTGTAATATATAATGAAATAATTATACAACTCACCATAATGCTGGCAGAAGGCGGAGGTCAGGCAGTAATGTGAGCGATGGGGAGCAGCTGTAAATACAGATGAAGCTTCACTCACTCACCTGCCACTCACCTCCTACTGTGCAACCCAGTTTCTAACAGGCCACAGACCGGTATTGGTATGTGGCCTGGGGGTTAGGGATGCCTGTGGTTAAGAATATGGATATAGATACAGATATAGATAGAATACATGTAAGTAGTAAGTATAATACATACTTTTGTATTTGATGTATTTTATATATAGTATATAAGTATATAACATTACATATCTACAAGCACACACTTGCAGACCTTGCTTCCCACTCTGCCAAGCCTAAATCTTGGCCTAATTTTGCCACAGCAGTGCCTGCAAATAAAATTAATAATATTCTTTTCTGTGGCTGAGTTTTCTCAGTGCCTGATAGGGAGATGGCGGAGGCCCAGTCAAGACCAGTTCCCTTGTTCTTATGCATAAGGAGAAATGTAAACTTTCCACATACCACAGATTTGTAAGAGCAGCCTTTATTATTCAAAGCAGTTAGATTCTCTGCAGATACAAGGCTCACATCTCAGCAGGATTCTGGCATGTCCTTCCTACGGTAGAGTCAGGCTACGCACTGCTTGGAGCGGTAAGTCTCCTATGCCCAGAGTCCAAGAGCATCACCTCTTAATATAAAACCCTGTGACGTTGCTAGTGAGAGAGAAAAACATTGCTCTTGACTCAGTGATTGCTCTGCTAGTGAAGTTGTTTTCTATAGTTATCCTTGACTTTAGGCAGCACTATTTTTGAGTATCATTTTTAAGCTCAATGAATAGCGCCACCTGAATTGAAAGTCACATACCATGCAAGGTTCTAAAGAAAAGTAGCTGCAGTTTGCATGCTCCGTTTACTTCCTTCCTGCTTTCCTTCTCCTTGGAGAACCTTTGCACGGGAAGCGCTAAGCCTAGTCCATTTAACTTTCATTAGTAATGAATAATGGTGTTGGCTGATTCACACCAGGCAGCCTCTTGTGAATGGAGTTGGTGTTTTATTTTCCCCTTACGTCTGCAAGAGAAGAGAGGCAAAACTAGAAGCCCCTCTAACTGCATATCACGACCTATTTCACACAACAGTTAGGACCACTCCTCCCCTACATCACCAGGCATCCAGTCTTGGGTTCGAGTTGGTATTCCTGCCTTACTCCTCAACATCCTCCTACCTCTTCAAATGTAACATGACCCGAAACAAGTCAACCATCCCTACCACTTCTCCCTTCTCAACCTTTCCCGACTTCCGTAAGTTTATGAGTGGACATAAATGAATCAACTGCACTTCTGCTCTCTCAGGACTGGGATCATCTTTTATCATACCTGCCCCCTAAATGCCTAAGTGAAAATACTTTCCAAATCATGTTGAACATTTCTCTGAAACTTCCAACTATTTCTTCATGTTTAATTATAGTGTCCCCTCTCACACTGATGTCCTTATTGTTTTGGCTACATCAAGGCACTAATGGGTCCCGTTAGTTACTCGGCTACAACTCGTCCTTTCTACCTGTGGCACCGTCTTCCCTTTTTACCCAAGACCAACCATTCTCCTGGATGATCACAGAGTCCACATGAATGACCTAATTTCCTTAACGTCCTCGATCCCATTGACCTTTACTTCCATTTATCACCAGCCATCCATTCCAATGTTTACACCTTCAGTCATGTGAAAACATCACAAGCTCCCCAGCTGTCTCTTTACAACCTAATATCCTTCCATAAACAACCCCTATTACCATCTCTCTGTACCTTCATTGCTTTGGGACATTCAATCACTCCGCCCCTCTCTTCTAGCTATTAATCCTCCCACATGCCCTCAGTCTTGCAAATCCAGCCTTGGGAACTTAAGGTCTCTTTCTCTCCCACATGCCAGGGCTCTCACTGACATTTAGCCAGTCCACAAATCTGCCACCCCTTTCCTCCTTCCCTGCCAGGCTTCCTCCTCACTTCTCCGTTGTTTCACCTGGTCTGTCTGCCTCCTGGCCTGACCATCTATGGACACCTCCTCAGCACTACTACAGTGACTTCTCTGAAATGCATATCTGAGTGTGTCATTTGCATAATTCAGTTCCATTGTTCCCAGATGCCTTTGGGATAAGTCTAGGCTCTATCCAGGAAGCTGATTGTGAGCTGGATCCTGCTTATCTATCCAGTTTCCTCTCATAACTTGACCCCTTCTATGATCCAGACACAGTGAGGCACCCACATTTCCCAAAGGGACCTGTGCACTCTGTGAACTTCAGCCTTTTGCCAATAGTGTCCTCTCTCCCTGGAATGTTCCTCCCACACCTTCTTCATCCAGCTGATGCCCACTTAACTGTTATGACTTAGTTAAGGCATCGCCTCCTCTGGGAAGTTGTCTCTATCTGTTCATTAGCCTTCTCCCCACCACCATCACCACCCCTTCTCTGTACCTGTCCATCAGGCTGAACCTTTGGGGACTCTTACCATGGAGCTTTCTGTTTTGTCATTGTCTACCTGAAGCATAAGACTGCAAGCTCGTAGGGACGTGGCCATGTCACCAGCACCCAGCTCAGAGTCAGTGCTCAGGAGGTGTTTTTGAGTGAATAAGTAACCCTTCCCTTCTTCTGAGCCATTGGCTGCTTTATGACCAACATTCTCCTGATCTCTGCCTCACTTGCCCATTATGGAACTGCTGCCATAGTTTAACATAATTTCCAATTTAATATTTCTTTTGGTTCTCTACTTTGTTTTTATTTCAGTAAGTTCAGTTTATGGAAATTCTGTTTATAGAAGATCTACCCCATGTCTTTTCTGAAGCAAGATAGAATATAATAAATAAATAAAGCATCTTATTTCTGTAAGTGGCCTATTGAGTAACAATGCAAACCAAAATAAATAGATACCCCCATATATTGCAACACTAGTCTAACATCTCTCTGGAAAATTGAAGAAGGTAGGCCTACATTGGTAGTTCTCAACAAGGGCAGTTTTGCCCCCAGGAGACATTGAGCAATGATTGGAGTCATTTTTGGTTGTCACAACTAGAGGGGTATTACTGGCATCTATTGGATAGAGGCCCACTACCATCTACTGCTATTAATAAGAATGCCAAGACCAAAAAACTAAATATTATTAAATATTATTATTAAAAAATAAATATTATTAAATTTAATAGTACTACTAAGCTGGGATTTGAAGAATATGTTATGAATCACTGGGCTAAATATTCAGGCCACAGAGGAAGATTTAGATTTGATCTAAGAAATATTTTTATAACAATGAGATTATTCTATGTTAAAATGGATTATTACTGTGGGAACTGTGACTCTCCACTCTGGTTGCATGGTAGAGTAACCTGGGAAGCTAGAAACACTACCAGTGCCCAGCTCTACCCCCAAGGGAATCTAATTTAATTAGTCAAGGATGGGATCCAGTAATGGGTATTTTTGTTAAAGCCGCCCCAGATGATTCTAATGGGAGCCAGGGCTAAGTACCAATGGCCCAAAACAAAAGTAAGAGTCCCACAACCTGTGCTGAAACAAAACCAAAAGGAGGCTTGATGCTGTAAGAATACTGTATGTGTCCTTCCAGCTCATGCCCCGGCATTGGGCCTCGTACAGCTTTCTTCCTGCCATTGTTGCCAATCATAAGAGGTCTGACAGTTGGTTCCTCAAGTGCAGCCAAGAAAGAGAATTCAGAATTTAATGTTCTAATGGAAAGGTGACTTATGGAACTTTACTCTCTGACCCTCAAGACACCAGGAGTTCCTTGATCTAGGATAGTTTCATGACTTATGCAGAGATAAGGAGCCATTTATTGATTGGTCCAAGCATGGAGTACAGTTACCCTTAGATGCTCTCAAGCAAGAGGAGGAGGATGAAGTGGGAAATGGCCAGACTTCCAATCCCTAAGGATTCAGGATTGGCTTTTTCATTTGCCACATTGGTTTCTTTCACAGGTGAACTAGGATGCAAGGTGACAGAATTCCACAAAGAGCGGGGGCTTGGATCAGTAATGCATCTTTTTTTTTAATCCTTTGCAGATATAGTTCACAGATTTTTCTTTTGACCATTAACCAGGCCATTTCTCTGGATAGAAAGACAGAGTGGGCATTAGTAGTAGGAGACCTGTAGCTTTTGTCTGTGCCTAGACATTTGAACCTGGCTTACGGATACTACAACACTTGTATAGACTTACTGGTTGTTAAGGTCCAGCTGAAATAAGGTCGTAGATTTGAAAGAAGTCCAGTAATTAAAGAGTCAAAAGGAGAAGGAAATATTAGAGGATGGGGCAGGTAGAATCTGGATAGACCAGGAATGGAGAGGAAAATATGCAGTTTAATCTTACACGACATGAACCTTCTTTTCTTAGTCTACAGTTAAAGATGCTGAGGTTCAGTGAGGTCATGCATGAGAAAGTCAAGAACCTTGATGTGCAGATCTAGGGAAAGAAGCCAAGTCCACCTCACTCCGCAAGTTCTTCAGGGGCTCAAATAAGAGCCAGGTCAGCAGCCAGACAAAATTCATCACCCTGGCCTCAGACTCACAGGTGCAAATAGCTTGCTCAGGAATAGGCAGACTTTTATATTTTTAGAGCTGCTCACTGGTTCTTAAAAGAACCTGACCTGTATAGCACAGGGAACTCTACTCATGTTCCGTAGTAACCTATATGGGAAAAGAATCTGAAAGAGAATGGAGATATATATAGACAGATATAGATATAGTATAGATATAGATAGATATATAGATATAGATATATAACTGATTCACTTTGCTGTACACCTGAAACTAACACAACACTGTAAGTCAACTATACTCCAATAAAATTTTTTTTTAAAAAAAGAAGAACCTGACCTAGCTGGAAGTTTACATGGACTCCAGTAACCGTGGCATGGAAGTAAGGGCCTGGTGGGGAGGGGTTGATGCCAGCCATGAAGGGGTGGATTTGTGAAGAGAGGCTGAGAAGGAAATCTTTGTGGAGGGAGGAAAAGAACTCAGGATTTACCACCAAGTTTCAGAAAACGTCTTAGTAAGCTGACTTTCGTGTCCTGTGCAGGCTGCTAGCACCAGAAATACTCTTGTTTTAATAAAGGTGGTTATGTTTTTCATTATAAAAATAATACATGTCCATCACAGAAAGAAATGGGCGGGGAACATAATCTTACTTGGTAAAGCAACTGCTGTTGAAATTCTTTCCAGTCTTTTTTCTATTCATTTCATTCACATTATTGTGATCATGAGCTACATGTTCCTTGCTCTTGTCACTTAGCATTGGAAAATAGGCATTTTCTATCTTATTGTCATTTAATGTGTTATCATTGTAATTGTATATTTAGGTATAATCATAATATAAATTATTGTAATTTAGAAAATTAGAAACTATTCTGTCATATACATATACTACAATGTGCCTAGCCTATGGTTGAGCTTTTAGGTTAGGAGATCCATTATAGTACACTTCAGAATGGAATTACTAGGCAGAAGAAATGGAAGTTTGGGACCCGAGATAGGGATGCTGGATGATCACAGGCCTTCTTAGAGGAGAATCAAACCAATTCCTGGGTTTGACCCTCAAGCTTAGCATGTCCATAAATTCAGTTTTGTCAGTACCAAAAATGATTGGTTCTTAGAAAATATATGGCTATTAAGTAAAACTAATTTGTAAAGGAAACTAGACGCACCATATGGAGAGAGGGAGTGGAAGCCATTATTGCTGTTTGCCAAATATTTCTGTTCTCTATCTCCCAGACATATGGTAGGATCATACTTCCTATTCCCTATGGGTGGCTGGGGTGTGTGTCTAGTTGTGATGAAGACTTGGGTTTGAAAGTGAATACTTATTTGCAGGAGGAAAACCCTCCAGAGTTCTCTTTCCTGCTGTCACTGTGGCTGGCAGTGTTAGAGAGTGTGTCTGCTCCATCAGTCTGGCTCCCTGAGTGACTGATGAGCAGAACCCTCTGCCAGCCCACAATGACAGTGTGAGCAAGGAAAAAACTTTGCTACCATACATCACTGAGATGTGGAATTGGGTGGTTACTGCAGCATACCCCAGCCCATACTGACTGGTATGAAGGGGATATTAACATTGGTATGCCTGACCTATTTAACCTCTGAAATTAGAAATCAACTAAAGTGAAAAGAATGCTGTTAGGAATTAATCAGAATAAAAGAAAATAGTTATATATTTCAGCTGTTTCACAACCCTCAATTAAGGTTATATAACTTTTAATCACCTCCCCCCTCCCAGAGAGTCTGAGCTGGGCAATGAAAATATTTTCCTCTCTCTCCTTTTCTACACTTATTGATAGCCAAGCCAACTTCTGATGATAACAGTCTGCCTTTAATTGTCGTCGCCTTTATTTTAAAAGCCCTACAGTATGCTATTTAAAAAATGAACAGTTTACAACAGAAGGAAAAAGATCTGCTTTCTCTCCCCACCAACCCCACCATGAGCCCACATCCTCAAGTTCAGTTTGGATTGTACCCTCCAGGCATTTTCTCTGCAATTCAAAATACAAACAGAATCCCACTCTTCACATTTTTCTACATCTTGCCTTTTTTCACTTAATTTGTCAGGTATCATTTTATGTCCGAACATATTTATTTACCTATTTCTTTTGAATGACAACAGAGTTCTCTGTTTCAAAAATTTACCATCCTTCATTTAGCTGGTTTCCTATTGGTAGGTGTACTTTAAATCTTTCCAGCCTTTTGTAATTGTTAATAATGCTCTATTGAACATCCTTATAAAAATATGTATTTTGAACACTTGTACGAGTTAATCCAGAGGGGAAATTCCTAGAAGTAGAATTCTGGGTTGAAGGGAATTTGTAGTTTAAATGCCAAAAATTATTACCAATTCCCTTCCCAAGGGTCCAATCAATTTGCATTTCCATCAATACAGCGTGAGAGTTCTTGTCCCTTCCCACTTTCCAGAAGGCAGTGTATGATCAAACTTTTAAAAATCTCTGCCATTATAATCATGAAAAAATGTTATTGCATTGTTGATTTGAAGTGCATTTCCTTAATTATAGGTGAGTTTTGCTTGTTCTTTCTTTAAGTATATTGATACCTTCAGCCAAGTATGGTGAGGCCTAGGTAGCATTCTTTCCCTTTAAAGTGAGTTGATTTTATTATTGGAATCTCCAAGAATAACCTTATTTTTAGGGAATTCCCTGGCAGTCCAGTGATTAGAACTCAGCACTTCCACTGCAGGGGGCACAGGTTCGATCCCTGGTCAGGGAACTAAGATCCTGCAAGCCAAGTGGCCAAAAAAAAAAAAAAAAAAAGAAAGAAAAGGACCTTATTTTTAAGCACTGAGAAGACATCTCATTGTGACCATTATTCATTTATTGAATAAACAGGGTTCGCAGCATTGCTAAAACCGTGAGATAGATAGATAGAGATAGGTTGAGATAGATAGATAGATACATAGATAGATACATAGATACATAGATACATAGATAGAGATATTGCTGCTGGGGTGTTTGACAATGACAGCATTCAAAGCAGATGGACTGGGGACTGGCCAGCTCTCTCACCTTGCAATTAATTGATGCCACATGTTTTTTCATTGCAGCAATTCAGCTTTGTGTCCTTGCCCACTGATGTGCTGGAAATTGAGGTGAAGGACAAGTTTGCCAAGAGCCGCCCCATCATCAAGCGCTTCTTGGGAAAGCTGTCGATGCCCGTTCAGAGACTCCTGGAAAGACATGCCATAGGGTAAACCTTGACCAAGAGCTCAGTATCACTAGGCAACAGCCAGCAGGCCAGGCCCAAGGGAGGCAACAATACAGTCTCATAGAGACTTGAACTGAAAAGGTGGTGCTGTATTTCCTTGGCTTCTCCCATTAATTATGTTGTTGAGCTACAACATTTAATTAACAGACCCTTCCCTTTCCCCTAGTTTGCGTACCACTGGTTACTTATGCAAGAGAGTAAAAATTCCTAAGACACTATAGTGAAAGAAGCCCTTAATGCAACATTTTTTCTGTACAGATAGAAATTAAAATTTGTTTTACTACGAAGGATAACATTTCATTCATATGCCTGTCTTGTGTGTAGGATTTAATTATTTGTGACGTTTCCATAACAAGATGAAATGCTGGGTTACTAGACCAGAGTGCCTTAGAAAACACTAGTATTTATAGAAAATGCTAGATAATATGTATGAAACTTTAAAAGCATGAATCCTTATGGTGCAACCACAATTATGTTGCTTGCATAGTTCAGTTGTATATGAGAATATGTTTCTGCGTTTTGTATCTTCTACATTCGTTTCCATTCAGGGTTCTTATTAAACTCTGACCAGTTAAAATCCTTGTACATAATATGTATTTCCATAGGTAATGGCAACTATATTTGAAAACACTAACTCTCTGGTCATAGATATGCCTCAATGCAATACTTAGAATGATATCAAAGGAATGAGGAAAATTATGCAGAATTTCCAAGGGTCTTAATTTAAAGCTCTTTGGATTTTCAGAAGGACTTTGGAATCACTCACAGTTATCATAAGGACATGTAATCAGAACCTGATAGCGTGTGTGCAGCTGTGTGCACATAGACACGTGTTAATTCTCAAGCCAAAGGGAGTTGACATTTACGAAGCTACCGTTGTGTGTCAAACAAGGTGTTTGCATTTTCCACTCAAACAAACAAACAAAAATATACCTAAAGAACGTAAAGCTGTCTGTGGCACATAGGGACTAAATGATTCCAAACTTCATTTTTAAAATAGCAAACTGTATGCCTTTTAAAATAAAGGCAGCTCATGGGACTTCCTGGGCCATCCAGTGGTTAGGACTCTGCGCTTCCACTGCAGAGGGCGTGGGTTCCATCCCTGGTTGGGGAACTAAGACCCCCCATGCCGTGCTGTGCGGCCAAAAAAAAAAAAAATTCTAAAATAAATCTCAGAAAGCTCCCTCAATCCCTTGGCCTGTAACGTCGCAGCCCTCAGCTCTCTGCCTGACTGTCTGCCTCCCTCAAGTCCTCTACCCGTGCCTGCCTCAGCCTCACATTGGAAATATCACCGCTGCCTTGAGCCCTTTATGTGGTGGTCCTGCCTCATGCCCCCAGCTGGATGTAAGCTATTTAAAGGCAGCGGTAGGCTTTACCTGCTGTGTATCACCAGCAGCACTTTTTACATGGGAGAGGCTCAAAAAATATTTGTTGATAAAGTGAGTGAAAAGCAAAGGAAAGAAAAACATGGAAAACAAATACAAAGCCTGATCGATTTAATTTTTGTCTCACTGTCTGATGGTCTTTAGGCCTCCTCTGATTCCAACGAGGTGTGGGGTTCAGGATCTCTTATGGTCGTAGTAGACCTACCTCATAATACTGACCAAGGACCATGTCAATATTGTAGCTCATTCTATTTTCCCTGCATATAATGCTTTATTTAATGGGCTTCCTAGAAACTCCAAGCATGCAACCAGGGCTTCCCAAATAGAAATACTAAGTCAGTGGATCACTGGGATATATATTGTTTCATAATGCTGGTGCTTTCTAGGAAGAAACATTAAAACACTACCAGCCAGTGACTTATCTTTTTATTTGAATGTCACAAATGAATAAATGGAGTGAATACAAAATTATCTAAGTAACAACTGGTTTGGGAATATGTCTTTTATTATTGGATAGAGTGGATTTGTTCATTTCTGAATATCCCAAGGTAATCACTCTTCCTATTTAGGCGAAGGTAGGGGACCATGTGCTCTGCTGAAGCTGCATTGTTGATGAAACTATAATAGCAAAGTTTCAGGTTGATTTCTCCCTGGATAATTGTCTTCCTAGTAATTAAAAATTGCCTTGAGTAAGAAGAGGGAATGGTGCCAGAGTCCGGGGTGGAGTTTCAGAGTCTCTCTGTGGGACCCTGGAGTTGGTGTAATCAGAGGTCATGGGCCAATGGACCCAGACCACAAGTCTTGCTTTGCTCTGTTCTGCAGCAGGTCCCTTTCTGAACCACTCCACAGGGTCCCTGGTAACCAGGACAGCATCCTTCCATAGATATTAGATATAGATAGATAGATAGATATCGCAAGACACGCATCTGCTGCTGGCACTGTCTATTATTAAGGGCATATTTGGAAAATATCAGCCTGCACAGGAAAAGCAAGCAAAGGATATCCATATCTTTTCTTTTTTTCTCTAGAACACAGTTGGCAAACTTTCTATAAGGAGCCAGATAGTAAATGTTTCAGGCTGTATAAGCCATATGGTTTCTGTCCCAACTATTCAGCTCTGCCATTGTAGCATGAAGTCAGCCCAGACAAGAAGTAAACTTAATAATAAGCAAGGTTGCATTCTAATAAAACTTTTATTTATGGAAACTGAAATTTGAATTTCGTATCATTTTCATGTCACAAAATACTACTCTTCTTTTGCTTTCTTTTCCAACTATTTAAAAATGTAAAAAGCTCATGGCCTTATGAAAACAGGTGATGGGCCAGATTTGGCCCATGGGCTGTAGTTTACTGATCCCTGCTTAGGAGTATTCGATAAGGATTTTCTTGAAGGTTTTCATTGCTGTTGAGCAGATGCACTTTCCCATCTTTCCCTTAGGACCATCTCGTATGTACCCGAGCAGATCACCACCTCCTAATAGCAGGGCCTCCCTGGGCTTGGCTGCTTCACCCACTGACACAGAAAGCACACTGCGTGGTCTTTAGGAGGACAGGTATTGACCAGATCTGTGACGGTGCTTATTTCCTTCTAGGGACAGGGTGGTCAGCTACACACTTGGCCGCAGGCTTCCAACAGATCATGTGAGTGGACAACTGCAATTCCGATTTGAGATCACTTCCTCCATCCACCCAGGTATTTTCAGCATGTACTTTCATGTGTTGTCCTAGCCGAGTGTCATAGCATGGTTCCTTTCCCCAAAATACAATAACCATGGTTCTCTCCAGACATGTCCTAGGTTTTGTGGTTCTCTATCTGTCTTCTCCATTTGAGACCTAGAAGCCAGTGATCTGTTCTGGAAGCCAGGTTGCTGTCCCCCTTTTTATGTTTTTTATTTTTATTTTTTGGCCACACCACATGGCTCGTGGGATCTTAGTTCCCCGACCAGGGATCAAACCCGGGCCCCCTGCAGTGGAAGCGCAGAGTCCTAACCAGTGGACTACCAGGGAAGTCTCTGCTGTCCCCTTGATTGAGAGGCTCCTCTTCATTTGGTGACCCAAAGGTAGCGGGTTAGGTACTCGGGTGGGAATTGACAAAGAGGCCAACATGGGTACGGAGCCATGTCTAATTTATCATTTTACTCCCAGCGTCCACATAGGACTTGCTCAATAGATATTGAATCATTACATATACGAGTGAGTGAATGAATGTGACACGTCATAGTGTTGAACTGTGATTACCCAGTGGATTTTTACAATATCGCAAGAAAAATGGAAACTATAAGTTGGACAGAAAACTTGAGAATCATCCCGTGTTCAGTTTTTCAGGCCAAAACGTATCTCCAAATAAGAATGATGAGATACCTCTTAATTCCCCTCTTGCTCTTCTCCTCCAACCCCCCTCGTAAGTGTAGATCACACTGAGAACTGTCTGGCCCTCCTGGGCCACATGTATAGGTTGCCATTCAAGCTAATAAAGCTTTTGAGAATTCAGGGTCTGAAGTTTTATCACGGCCCCCTCATCAAACAAAAGTTGCAGTTTTCTATGCCCAATATACAAAGCAGATTGTAAGAAAACACTTGACTCTTTCGTCCTTTCAAATCCAGCATTTTCTACATTCTGAGAATAAAACTGACTCTTCCTTCAGTAAGGACAGCTTTACAGTGCACCAGAGAGATTGCTTTTCTTTGATGAGTGAATAGCACTAGGGCTTGAAATGGGAATTCCTATGTGGCAGGGATGCAGTAGAGCAACTGGGGGAAGATAGAGGTAAACCATTCTTGCTACTCCTTGAATGGGTGCTTGGTATGGAGACCTGGTTTATCTTCCACTGCAGTGACCTCCATATGTTGGAAACCTTCCCGTCTGAGCCACTGAATGACGGTGATTGCTCCCATCATTGGCCTTTCCTTCTCTCTGGTCACCTAAGAATCCCATTCTGCCACCTTGGGGGACCCAGCCATAGTAAACACTCTGAACCAGTATAATTAGTCCTGCCTGGAGCCAGCAAGGAACTATAAACCGTGCCCCCCATCTCTGAGGTCTTCTTTGGAGCAAACATTTATGTGCCCAGAACTGGGGTAATGCTAGGCTTTGGGCATTTTAACCAAAAAATGAAGTTCCTTGAAACAAAATTCTCAAATATATCCTGACTGCAAGTTGTCCTTAACATAAGGAGAACTCCTTCTTGCAGTATTTTTAGCAGAGCTTTGGCCAATGGGAAACCCTCATCAACCCCTACATCCAATATCCTAAGGCAGAAATCCCTAGGATGGCTCAGTCCCCCAGAGCAGACTAACACTACAGTGACATTTTCTTCTTGTCCGCAGATGATGAGGAGATTTCCCTGAGTACCGAACCTGAGTCTGCAGAAGTTCAGGACAGCCCCATGAATAGCCTGGTGGCAAGCAGCCGTGGGGAGCCCCCTTGCACTAATGCACCAGAGCCCTCGGGGACCTCAAGGCCAGAGCAGCTGAGCCAGGACAGCGCGGTGGGCCCTGCAGGGAACGAGAGCCTGGAGCTTGCCAATCCGGTTGAGGCCGCCGCAGGTACCACGGAGGCAGGAGATGATGGCACGGTCTGTGTGAGGCCTGAGGGGGCTGGGGAGCTTCTGGCCCCCTGGCCAGAGGACACGGAGCCCGCCCTGAGCGCGGAAGAACTGGCCGAGCGGCTGGACCTGGGTGGGGAGGCGGCCCTACCCGGGCTGCTGGAGGACGGTCGAGCCCCGGGCAGTCCCGGGGAGCCAGTGGCCCAGGAGGCAGCGACAGAGAGCCGGGCTGGGGGGCAGGAGGAGGAGGGGGACGCGTCTGCCCTGGGGCAGGGGGAGGACAGGCTGCAGCTGCGGGCTTCGGTGAAGAGGAAAAGCAGGCCGTGCTCCCTGCCTGTGTCCGAGCTGGAGACGGTGATCGCGTCCGCCTGCGGGGAGCCCGAGACGCCTCGGACCCACTACATCCGCATCCACACGCTGCTGCACAGCCTGCCCTCCGCGCAGGGCGGCAGCGCAGACGACGATGGCGCGGAGGAGGAGGCCACCCTCAAGGATGCCTCGGAGAAGGAGGCGCTCAGCGAGGTGGACACGGTCGCCGCCGAGCCTCCTCCCCTGGAAGAGGATGGAGAGGCCCCCGAGGGGGCCACTCCAGGCACGGCGCCCCCGGGCCACTCGGGCTTGGCCAACGGCTCGGTCCCAGGAGGCGACACGCTCCCCAGCACGGGGAGCGAGAGCGACTCCAGCCCGCGGCAGGGCGGGGACCACAGCTGCGAGGGCTGCGACGCATCCTGCTGCAGCCCCTCGTGCTACAGCACCTCGTGCTACAGCACGTCGTGCTACAGCAGCTCGTGCTACAGCAGCTCGTGCTACAGCGCCTCCTGCTACAGCCCCTCCTGCTACAACGGCAGCAGGTTCGCCAGCCACACCCGCTTCTCCTCCGTGGACAGCGCCAAGATCTCCGAGAGCACCGTCTTCTCCTCCCAGGATGACGACGAGGAGGAGGAGAACAGCGCCTTCGAGTCGGTGCCCGACTCGGTGCAGAGCCCGGAGCTGGAGCCGGAGTCGGCGAACGGCGCGGGGTGGCAAGACGAGTCGGCTGCCGCCACCGGGAGCGTGGCCAGAACCGTGGAAGGTCTGGAGTCCCCCGTGGCAGGGCCAAGCAGTCGGAGAGAAGGTTAGACCTCACACCCGATCAGAGAGAAAATAGGACCACCAGGGGGACGCAGGTCTCACCCACATGGTTTCAAAACAAGAGGGAGAGGATCAGTCCCAAATGAGGTTGCTGCAGCAGCTGCATGTGCCTGTCCTGTACATACATGTGTGCGTGTGTATATGTGTATGTCAGTATTCCAGACTGTGGGTAGCTGACACCCCGCCACTGCTCAGATACACACCAAGAATTACAGCTAGCTGGATGTGAGCGTATACTTGTATGTGTGCTTCTCGGTTTTAACTAATCACTGGTTATAAGATACGTTACCCTCTAGTCTTGACAACAACCAGAGCATCAACGCTAGTATCAAATGATATAAGCAGGAAATGATCATCAACATCAGGTGAATAACGTGGCAGCATCTGCTGATCCCCAAAACTTATTGAAGGTTAGCAATAAGTGTTAATATAACTGGAAGAACATTGAGATTACCCGTTTTAGAATTTAGCTAACCTGTGTACAAATGGATATGTATAGCCTACATGTATGTGTCATGATTTCTGTCTCCTCGATTCTGTTATTGTTGTTGGTTTTGTTTTGTGTTGTTTTGGGGGTCTGGGGGCTATTTTGGCTAATGGAAGGGAAGAATAACATGAATGTGTAAATCGCTTTGTCTCAAGTAAGATTCTAATCCAGGAGGTGCCCCCTTTAGTTTCAAAATGTATTCTGTCTTAACCAAAGACCTTCCTTCTTAGTCATGCCTGTGGAATCATCTATAAAATTAATTTGCATTTCCTTATCCAGAATTGGGAACCACCTTCCAATCAAGTAACAGTGACATCAAGGGAAATCATTTAAAAGTCACATAATAATATGAAATAATTCAGTTGTTTTAAAAGAGAAAAATATAGATTCTGCTATTTTGCTGTTCTAATTTGTTTAAATTAGCCTCCAAACAAAATGCGTTGGTCTTTCTAGACTGCAGGCTCATCAAGGGCCAGAGTTATAGCTTCTTTATGTTTGAATTCTCAGCACCTAAACAAATGCCTGGCACCTACAAATTTTTACAGGAACTAACGTGAGCTTAAAAGAAATAATTTTAAGTACTTAACAATGCCCAATTCTACATTTTAGAGAAAGAAGGGGTGAGGGAAAGTGGCACATGGGATAAGGAGAAGCCCAAGGAAATTCGTAATAAAGAGACACAGGGAAGAAAACCATAGTGACATACAATATGGAAAGGCACCCATGAGTGTGAGAACGGCATGGACAATTCCTTTCTTTTTTTTTTTTTTTTTTTTTGTGGTATGCGGGCCTCTCACTGCTGTGGCCTCTCCCATTGCGGAGCTCCGGACGCGCAGGCTCAGCAGCCATGGCTCATGGGCCCAGCCGCTCTGCAGCACGTGGGATCTTCCCAGACCGGGGCACGAACCCGTGTCCCCTGCATCGGCAGGCGGACTCTCAACCACTGCGCCACCAGGGAAGCCCGACAATTCCTTTCTTTAACAAGGTTGTTTTGAGTCCCTTCTTCATTCTGAGCCAGCTTTGTGCTGGGCACAGTAAGATGGACCAGCAGTAGATCTGTGTGGAAGGAACTCAATAATTACAATAGAATTACAAATAAGTATATTACAAGGAGTTTGGGGGATACACCCATACAACGGCACAACCCGGAGCTGCCAGGGATGTTTAGACCAAAGTTCAGCAAATTTTTTCTGTAGAGGGCCAGATAGTAAAAATTTTAGGCTTTGTAGGTCAAGAGGCAAAATCAAAAAACTCTTCTCACCCAAGGGGTATTTTTTAAAACAGTTTTACCTTTAGAAGTGTAATAACCATTCTTAGCCCAGAGCCATATAAAAACAAGGCTGGATTCGGAGTTTGTCAACCCATTGTAGCCAATGGGTATACTTTGACCGCCATGTTGGGAGACAGTCCACACATGGGTAATTGAAAATGTATACAGTATACATTGATATAAAAGCATGTTTGACAACAACAACAAAAAAGACACTGCCCGTGCCTTTGAGGGCCTAACAGTCCAGCAGGGGGAAGCCATCCCCTTAACTGAAAGGACAGGAAAGTGTTTCAGGGCCATAGTGGAAGTCTGTGTTTGTAAAGAAATTTCTAGCTTCCTGAATTTTTTGCAGATTGTAAACTCGGAAAAAGTTAAGAAGCACCTACATGCTTCACTGTCGTGGTTACCAAGGGCAATATAAGGATTCCTGGGAAGGACTGTTGATCTCATGAAAGCTGTGCATACCTTGGCATGTGACTTCCTCCAGCCAGTTCTCCTCTCCCTTGGTAGTGAGTCCCTGGGGCTAATGGGATCGACGTGGCAGATCTGTCCCCTACTGACCACCATGTTTCCAAGAGCACCTGCTCAAAGAAAGCACATGTGCCTGATTATATGCGTGTGCCCTCTTCTCCCGTAAGAGTCTCTGCTGCTCCCTCACCGTGACTTTGAAGATTGCAAATTCTTGCCCCAGGTTAGCCAAGGTAGATGTACTATATACATGCCCACGCAGATAAGTCTGCAGCAGTTTGTGGAGGATGTCTTCTTTATCTACTTTTTGCTGCTTTTCCCTCCATAAAAACCTTTTTTTTTAATCTCGACATAAAATGTTTTTTTTAAAACCTGCCTATCAAATGACAAAAGTAACATAATATGATTATGAGCTCAGCCCTGCCATCAGGCTCCCCTGGGTTTATATTCAGTCCCCCCACTTCCCAGCCATGACACCTTAGCCAAGTTACCTAACTGCTCCAAGCCTCATGTGTAAAATGGGTGCAACTGTAGAACGTACCCTAAGGGGTTATCAGAAAGATTCAATGAGATGATTCGTATGAAGCACCCAGCCTCTCACTGAGTGAGGGTTCCTCCAGGTAGATGAGCAGCGAGGCTCCCTTTTAAATTAGAATAAGTTTCCTTCTCAGAAGGTCTAGCAGGTCTGACTCTTGCTTTGTGTTTGAGGCGAAGGGGATGGTGTGGAGCCGGCCTCTGGCAGAACAGAATTGCTTGCTTCCTCTGTGCGCTCCATTCATTCCGTTGGCTGAGAAGCATCAGTCACATCATTGTGTTTGCTTGGGGTTCACAGGCAGGTGGGGTCAGCTCCATTAACTCCAGCAAGCAACAATATTATGTTTCCACTAGCTTGGAGGAGTAATTAACCTGATTGGTTGAATTAATTATGATGAGGTAAGTTTGTTGTTGTTCTTTTTTTTTAAGAAACTAAATTAAAAATGCAGCAGCTGGTGACATAACAACTGTACCATTGTTTTTTGTAGTTTCTGACACTAAACATATATAAAGACAAACATGAGTGTGGTATCCACTAAATTCAGAGCCCAGCTTTGAAACAGGAGTCAGTTTGCAAGGAGCTGTGTGCTGGCATGAGGGGCACCTTCCTTGACTTTCCTTAGTCTCCAGGGACCCCAAGAATTTCAGTCACACACCAGAGTTTGCACAAGAAATAATGTTATATATTTAACATTTAAAAGGACCCTTTGTTCCTGAATACATCCCTGGTTTTGTTTTCCAATTAGCTCTAGGAATTAAATGGCTAAATTAAATCCACCTAACTTCCTTCCTAGCTAATTTCTTTTATGTTTTTAAATCAGTTCTGTGGATCTAGAGTGAGAAGAAGTAAGCATCCTTTCCATGTATGGACATTCTGGGGAATGTTTTTGAAATTTGAGATCCCACGAAGATCTTAACCACTGTTTTTCACAGTTTCTCTCTTTTTGGCCCAAGGAAAAACGGAACACTTGGTATTTGCATCAGCCAATGGAGGGTAGAGGAAGGAAAAGGCCTGACCTTTGTCCTCTGGCCAACAGGGGCTACTGTGAGAAATCCAGGGTGGTGTTAGTGGGGGGGTTACCAGGCTGAGAGCTGTCTCGTGGCCTGGGCCCTTCTAGCTCCCCAGAGATCCAGAGCAATTGTCTCTGATTATGTGACCCAAACAGCTGGTGCTGTAGGCCTTCCATCCACATGGCCAGTCTACAGGCAGTGTTACCAGGACCTGAGGACATCATGAAATAGGAAGTGCATTGTACAGCACTGTTCAATTCATCATAAGTCTGCCCGAGAGTAATATTAGCAGTGTCTGTTGTCATTGAGGGTGCGCATTCTGTGGATATGTTTATTTCTAAAAGTTCTCCATGTCTGTCTTTCTTCTTCCGTCTATCCCACTTCTGTGTTTCAAGTTTTCCTGTCTTGGTCTTCCTGCCTCTTATCTACTTCCTTCGTCTCTTGTCTTTTTCCAGAGCACCCTGGCTTATCAGATTCTCCCTCAGAATAATCTGGAACAATCACAAGATGCCAGAGCTCCTTGGCTCTGTACCCCAGCCCCTAGCTTCCATACTACAAGAAGTTACCTTCTTGGCCCACTAGTTCCTTAACCCCATCTCAGAAAGGCACCAGCTAAGAGTTTCATTCCAAACACAAAATCTCTGAAAGAGGGCCTCTGGGTAGCCCTCCAATGAAACCTCTTCAGACAAGGAGCTGTCATTTTGCACAGACCCCTTGAACTTTTATGAGACCTTATAAAGGCTGCGCTTCCCTCCGAAAGGCCTGTTTCTTTTCCTGGGCTAAACTCAGGCTCTGCTCATTTTCTTTTGTGTCCCTTTCTGATGCCACCTTCCCCTCAAGAAAATTCAGGAGGTTACAGAATCAGACCCCAATCCTATCTATTGGTCTGTTGTGGTACAGATCACAGCCATGGAGTGTTTGGCTATTTTTTTCGAGTTTCTTAAAAAATATAGTTCCCTCTATTCACTGGCTCATGAATGACTCTGTATGTGGCAAACTGACACAGAAAAAAATCAATTGCCTGCTCTTTTTTTTTGAATTTTATTTTATTTTTTTATACAGCAGGTTCTTATTAGTTATCTGTTTTATACGTATTACTGTATATATGTTAATACCAATCTCCCCAATTGCCCGCTCTTTGGGGTTTTTTCTTGCAGTAGTTTGTTTTACAGTCATGCTTTTTTGCTGACGTTGCCATGGCAATGAATGAATCTGAATGTCTCGACTATCTTGTCCATAGGTGAATGTCCTATACTCCATAATTCCCAGCCAGTAAGCCAGCTTCCTTCCTTGAGGCCTGAACATCATCACTACCCAACAATCGATGAGCCTCTTCCACCAAGTAAGCTTTAGTTTTGAAAATCTATGTTCATAACTCTTCCCATCAAGTCTAAGCAGGTCAGTATGAACTTTGTATATAAAAATCCAAACTCTTCCTCCACTCCATACCTCACACTGTGATCAAAAAACAATATGGCTCCTACCATAGAAATTTGTCGGTTGGTTGGTTTTTTGTCGTATGGTTTCAGGATGTGATCTTAATGAGAAAACCCAGTATTTTCAGCACCCTTCAACTTCTGAAATAGAGAGCATTTCTTTACAAGACTTGACTAGGCCTTGCAAACTGTTCGTGACCCTTAATTCGCAAATTTATATTTATATTTAAAAGTTTGTAGTTCAAGATGGAATAATCCTATTATTCTCCATGGGACCTTTTATGGTTCAAGCATCTCCACGTAATAAAACATTTCAACCCATCAGGACCCGTGAACTTGCGTTTTCCTTACTCTAATTTGCACCAATAGGTGACAGCCTCAAATTTTTTCTGTAGTTCTTAGAGTTTTCCAGGCAAAATATCATCTTTAGGAATAGAATTCAATAGCACATTCTCCTGGTAACTGTAATGTGTAATTAATAATTATCTAACTGGTCATTTGAACTTGGGAAAATCAACCTCAGTGACTCAGTTTTCTTATTTGTAAAGTAAAGCTTTAATTTTCTCATCTGCTAAATGCTAGATTTGGACTAGGTAGTCTCTAGATATCATTCCAGTGTAATTTACCCTTATAATACTCCCTTATATATAACATTTGTAAGAAGGAAATGACACACCAGACATTATATATTCACTTAGCATCAAATATGTTCATGAATTCTAGAACATCCCTGTTTTGGTTTGGGCTCATTTTTCAAGCAAAGATAACCTTTAAAACTTGATAAATTTTACAACTGCAAGATCTTTCCAGGATGCAAGGAATCAGTGTTTCTTTACGTTCTTTTGCCTGTGCTTACATTAAGCCATTACAGTTTTGAAAGAAGAAAGGTTTATTCCTTAATTCATCTATTCTTGGCAATGTGATATATTTTACATTTACACCATTCTTCTATTCAATTGTAATTTATCAGTGATAAACAGTGTCTTTAATATGTAGAATAACTTAAAGGAGTACCGCATTTGTTTGGAGAGACCAAGACAAACATTATGTTCTTTAACTTTTGATGCCTGATTTCTTTCCTTACACATTGATTTATGGATATTCCATAAATGAATAGTAAAATTCCAGTGTCACTAGAGGTACTTCCTACTTAGAAAAATACCTATAGCGTGTTCTCTCCAAGAAAGGAACATTTTCTCCACAACAAAAAAACCTATCAGTGGGTGTGTAAATGAATTGACCTTCAATCCATGCAAGAGTAATAACTAGTTATACATACAGATATTATAGATAATTGAATATAATATATTCTGTTTTAAAGCATTGCTTTATATAAGCTGCTTTTGATAATGAAAACAAATTTCTTCCAGATAGGTTTCAATTCTCTGTCCATGTGACACTGAAAACTATTAGACAAGTTGGTAGTGAAGCTAACAACTGAATTTTCTTAATCTCACATAGTACATGGATGACTTCATCAGATAGTTATTCATTGAATAAGTATTTATTGAATGCTTACTCTATGCAAGGTACAGTTATAGGTAAGCAAAAAAGGCAAAGATCCCTGCCCTCAAGGAGCTTACAGTCTAGGCTGGTAGAGACAGATAATAAACAATAAAAAGAATAAATGAAGAAATAGTGCAGCACGTTAGATGGTCTTAAGTGCTGTGGAAAAACAAAAGCAGTGCAGGGTAAGGGGAATCTGGAGCATGTGGTGGTGGCTGGTTTGCCATTTTAAATAGGGTGGTCGGGTACACTTCGCTGACAAGGCAACATTTGAAGCTAGACTTAGAAGTGGTAAGAGGGTTATTCACCCAGGTATTGGGGAAGAAGAGCTTTCTGAGCAAGCAGAGCGGCCTGCCTGGTGGGTTTGAGAAAGAGCAAGAAGGTCAGCGTGTCTGGATGGAGCAGATTTGGGAGCGAGGAAGCAGCAGGCGAAGAGGTCCTTCTTTCGGGGGCCCAGATCCCCTAGGGCCTTGTAGACCACTTAAGGGTTTTGGCTTTTACTGTGGATGAAAGGGGGACATTGTAGGTTTTTGAGCAGAGATGTGACATTGCCTAACTTAGGACTTAAAAGGTTTTCTGTGTTGGCATTAAATTGTGAGGAGGAAAAATAGAAGCCTGAGACCCAACATAAGGTTCTTGCAGGTGAGAACCAGTGGTGGCTGGAGCTGGCGGGGAGCAGAGGACGCGGTGAGAAGTGGTCAGATTCTGGCCAGATATTTTGTGGGTGGATTTGCTGAAAGATTTGATGTGGTGTGTGAGAGAGAGAGAAGGGTCAAGAATGACCTCAAGAGTTTTAACCTGGAAGGATGGAGCTCCCTTTAACTGAGAAAGGAAGAGAAGGCTGCAGATAGAGTGGGTTTGGGTGGGAATGAGCTGAAGCTTGGTTTTGATTGTGTTATATTTGAGATGTCATCCACGTATCAGTGTCGAGAAGACAATGAGATGCAACTGAAGTTCAAGATAAAGGTCTAAACTACAAACATGGTATTGCACTTGTTAATGTAAAAGTACAAATTTACAGGCTTTTCTTGGTATAATAATTAAAATAGGACACATTATTAGGCTCTACATTGTTCTTAGACTTCATGGAAAATATATAGTTTAATATCTGACAAGGCTCCCCAACCACAAATGAATGGACACACGTGAATGACTCTAACTGTCCCAAGGTATCCATAAAGGTATCATTTTCAGGAGTCTGTTTTGGCATCACAGGGCCAAGTCCATCGGACATGCTGAGGCCTGAAGTTCCATTCAGAACATGTTTTCTTTATGCGATACTGTTTATACAGTACGTGAAAGCAAATTCTTTACAAAGCAACCCAGAAAACACACTTATAATCTCTAATTGCGCTTAGCTATTATTTTCTGATTATTTATAAGAGTTTTAATTAGCACTCTGCCTTCCAGGTAGTTAATGTATTGACAAGAGGCCCTAACTGTCTGGCTTGCCATTCTTTTCCATGAGTGCCTTGGAAATATTGAAACTCAGAGAGAGAAATTATTATTATCGCTGTACCATCCTTGAGCTATTTTCCTTGGAGAATCTGTGAGACTGGAGGCTTGTCTCTGAAGGAATCCTTCCTTTACTGTGGGCACCTGGAGGGCAGGGATGTGTGTTAGTCAGCAATGTGTCCTCAGGACCTGGCATGGTCTCTAGTTCATAGTACAAGGAGGAATTTGTTCAGCTGAATTGAGTAACACGATACTCTTCAAAGATTAATGCTCATTCTTTGTTGGATGACAGTCATGTTGGGTTCAAGAAAAAAAAAATGCCCAGTTGCTGCTAGTTTGGAAATCACTGAAATTTTTTAATGTTTGCTTCGAGATTAATTACCTAGTAGTTACACAAATATACAATTTCATCAATGAGCTAATTAACATTTACAACTAACAGTTGACAACTGGATCACCTAGTAGTCAATTTTAATCACAACCTTCTAGAATATATTTATACAATCTGACCACATTTTTTTTTCTTCAATTTGTCTTATAAGTTGAATTTGGTTTTTTCTGTTATTTTTAGTTTTCCTTGGGCATTATTTGGCAATCCCTCAGGTAGATGTCAGACATAAGCCATAATGTTCTCAAACAGCTGAACCACACACATATACAACCATAACTATACCAAATATATTGAGTTTTTCGTTTTAAAAACAATTGGGAGTTGCTATGTCATTACCTGAATGATACTTTTTCAATAGAATTGTTAAATATCTGACCTACTCCCAAAAGCTATGGCTTTTCTCACTTAAAAGCCTGAATGGTTTTCCTCATTTGCAGTCATTTTTGCTTTTTCTTCTTTAGTCTAACGTATTTTTCAGCATAACTTTATCATGAAGCTGTTATTTCCACCACAATTTTACATGGGGAACCTAAAAGCTTTGCGCATCTCTGTACAGCAGACATTGCTCATCTTTGTTAAGCTCAGGTGTGTACATATGACTTCCAGCTCTCTCAGTTTTGAGGACTTTTTCATCCTATCACCCCAGCCCAGCTCCTACATTTATCATGGACTGTATCATCTATGCTTCCACCTTTTAGTTTGTTGCTGTTGTTTAAATTTGAGAAGTAAAGGAATTTAACTTTATCTTGGGCTCCCTCTACTGTTTGGGATAGTTATTTATCAACAAAGAGATATTTCAAAGCTAGTTAATAGTCGTGACTAGTTTTGTTTTGGTTGAGAGATATTTGGCAGCCACAGGTGGGTTGAACAAACACTGTGAATTCACAACTCTAAGTATGAATTCACAACTCTAAGTATGAATGTGTCCATTCTTTCTCTCAAGAGGAATAGCAATCAATTAAGGCTGCTAAGTATTAGATAGAGGTTATATGAAGCTGCACATACATACGGTGCATTTTAGAACTGTAGTCAAACCTGGTTTTAATATGAGGGCCATTATTCCCTTCTGAGCAGCCATCCTCCATCAGATTTAGCAAAGAAAGGATTTTTCCAGCATCAGAGTATCAGCTGTCACCGGAGGACATTTCCAGTCTTCCAGCTGTCATTTGAGTAGCCAAGAAAATTGACAAGATGGAATTTTTTAAAGAAGGAGATAAACATTCCATTTTCTCTTTAGAAATTGTTAGAATTTTAACACAGGTCATACTTGAGTAACCCCAGTTACTGTTTAAAATGGCCCAGCAGAGAATCTGAGTCCCATGGGCTCTTTCCTGGAATGCCAACTCCATGCCAATGCCTCAGAGGTCACCCAGGTGCTCTGGGCAGTGCTTGGTCTTCAGCAAGTCACCAGTGGTGAGTTCTAACTGCAAAAGACCTGGAAGTGGTGTCTGTTTCACATGGATCCGTAGTTTGTCTTTGATTTTTCTTTTTGCCTTTTCGTCATGCTCTAGACTGGGAAGCTCGCATTGACAGCCACGGGCGGGTCTTTTATGTGGACCACGTGAACCGCACGACCACCTGGCAGCGTCCCACATCAGCAGCCACCCCCGACGGGATGCGGAGATCCGGGTCCATCCAGCAGATGGAGCAACTAAACAGGCGGTGGGTGATCAGCATGCGGTGAGCCCCTATAAAGCAGTGAAAGGAGAAGGGCAGCTAAAGAAACCCCCTTTTATACTTTGCTGCTCAGATTGTGTGAGGAAACTGCAAAGTAATTAACCCATTCATAGTTAGTACCTGGAAAGCTAGATTTAAAATTTGGTGAGGAGACAAGCTAAGCCTAAGTGTCATTTAAAGATGGGGAATCCTCTTGACGGCCCAGGCTCGAACACAGGTGTTCTTAGCCAAGGGCCCATGGACCACCCCCAACCAGGTATTCACTGAGGGTGTCAGTGTTCCAGGAACCATCCAGAAACTATAAGCAAAATTATACATGGATGCACATTTATCTACCAGACTCATACATATCTGTCATAAGATTCTCAAACAGGTCCAGAACCCAAACAGTTTGAAAATATTCCAAGGATAGGTTTAACAGAATACTAAAAGCTGCCTGGAGAAAAAGCTGTCTCATAAATCTCTATATTCATGCCTACCCTGGTCCCATAATTGCTATATACTCAGAAATATACATTCTTAAAAAGGTTTCATCATAGAGAAGCATTTAAAAATACTTTTTGAGAATTGTTTTGTCTAAAAACTAGACCCCTTACTAGTTTTTAGTAAGTATGTAAAGATGTCATTTTGTTTTCAACATGCAAATGAAACCCTAAACAGCACCTCTCCCATGCCATAAGCTAGTACGAGCATCATACCCAATATCTTGCTTCTTTAAGACCAGGGCAGTGGCTTTTGGTTACTTTTAGTAGCCAGGAGTGCAGACTGCAGGCCCAACTTCATTTGTATCCACATGAAGTCTTCCTAGTGTAAAATAAAGGAAAAAGGTGGAGAGGGACTAAAAAGAATAACTAACTGGGTTTGGGGGACACAGCTATTGATAACAAATACCCTTTGAAAGTTAACTGTAGCCTCCAGAAAAAAAAAAGTAGACAATTCAATCCTATTAAAATTACACAGAAACAAAAAATTGAACTTCTGGTTACTGTTGTTGTAGAGAGAGAAGTATGCTTTAGGTGAAAATCACCAGGGGTTCTTTTATTGCTTGAGCATTTGGAAGACATTTGCTTTCCATTTTTCCCCATCAGTACCTGAGTGTTTAAGTCATTAATAAGAACCATAACGGGTTTTCATTGGCAGTGTATTTCTCTAGTCATTCCCACAGAAAGAAAGCATATTACAAAGAAGAACATATTAAGTATAAATGCACCAAAATCCATGGGAGTGTCCTTTCATGGTGATTGCAACAAGACTCCTACAACTAAAAATGCAAAGGACAGGGCTTCCCTGGTGGCGCAGTGGTTGAGAGTCCGCCTGCCGATGCAGGGGACACGGGTTCGTGCCCCAGTCCGGGAAGATCCCATGTGCCACGGAGCGGCTGGGCCCGTGAGCCATGGCCGCTGAGCCTGTGCGTCCAGAGCCTGTGCTCCACAATGGGAGAGGCCACAACAGTGAGAGGCCCGCATACCGCAAAAAAAAAAAAAAATGCAAAGGACACAGCAAGCTCATTTTACATAGAGACTGTGTTCAGATGCCATAGGTAGAAATAGCCTCAAGGTCTGTCTTGCCAGACAGATAAGCTGAAATAATTTACCAGACTAAGAAACACAGAGAGGGCCTCCCTGGTGGCGCAGTGGTTAAGAGTCCGCCTGCCGATGCAGGGGATACAGGTTCGTGCCCCGGTCTGGGAGGATCCCATATGCCGCGGAGCGGCTGGGCCCGTGAGCCATGGCCGCTGGGCCTGCGCATCCGGAGCCTGTGCTCCGCAACGGGAGAGGCCACAACAGTGAGAGGCCCGCATACCGCAAAAAGAAAAAAAAAAGAAACACAGAGAGCAGCCTCAGTCTATATCTACAAGAGGTGTAGTTTGAACACTAAAACAAAACAGTAAACCAGAAGCAGAAGTAAACACCTTGACCCGTGACATAAAAATCCTTGGAAGTTCGTTCACGATGTTCAGGTTGTATAATATAAAAATGAGGCCAAATCCATCCTGAACCAGGAGAAGTGTGCAGGCTTTGATGCGTAAACCCCTGTGCCCTCCAGTGGAGCTGAACATGCTGAGAGAGACCAGACTTTGCTGAATAGCAAGTTGTATTTGCTGCATCCATGTGGACAGATAAAAAGAAAAGGATCTGAGCGATTTGAGAAAGTGCTTATTTCTTGTGAAAAATCCTACCTAGGGAAGGTCAGATAACCTTCAGATAAGTATTCAGGCTCTTCAATGCTTATTTTAACCTATTGCTTTCAAGCATTTAAAGTTTTCCAGTGATTTGGCCTGATAATGGCAGCCACAGAAGGTATACTGTCAGTCTTTTATCCATCGCAGATGTGATCACACACAGGGGGGCATGTGTTTGGTTAGCAGGAGAAATTTATACTCATCACCTTCTCACAGCAAGATGGAAATATTTCTCAGTGTTGCAAGGAGTTTCTCTTGACTCCTGACAGGGTGATTGTGAAAGGCAAATGTGTTTGTGCAAGGAGATGCACATTGCAAAATGCGGAGTGGACGAAGTAGTGTGCGGTGACCACATTCCCTCGGCCACCCCCTAAGTGGCCTTTGTGGCTTTGCCACATGCTTCCACTGCAGGAAAGTACCTCATTGCATGCCTTCCACCTGGCACTCATCTCCATCCTACAAAAGCCCAACCCGAATGTCACATGGTCCCTGGAACCTCCCCAGAGCTCTCCGCACAGAGCCAGTGGCCACCTCCTCTGCAGCCCCATGACTGATGGCCCATCATGCCTGCCACTGGTAACTGTTCTTACCTTCTTTCTCATTCTTCTGTGTCCCTTGTCCCAGTGCCTGGATGGGGCCAGAGTTTACCAGGACCCAGTACAAGACCATTTCCCGAGTTCATTCCTACACGTTCAAAATATCCTGAACGAACTAACTCTACCTTCTTCGCAAATATTTATTGAGGAAACCGAAAATATAAATACATAGTCTCATTTTAAATCATCAACTCAAGTTTGATGTTTTACTTATTTGGATAAAATTATTATACTATTGAGAAATGCAAGTTTTAAATAAGAAAAAAAAAGGCTTATAATCCTACTGCCCGAAGGATTAGCTTTTTTAAAAAAATTAACTATCTTCAAATTTCATATGCACAGTCCTTATACAGCTATAATGATAATACAGCTTTATATTCATTTTTCACTTCCTACATTAGAAGCATTTTCATATTGCTACATAGTCTTAAGATTATCACTTAAATGATGGTATTCCAATGAACAAATGTAATTTAGTTAATTTGACATATTGTTGGATGTTTCACTTACTGCTTTTTACCACTATTTTGGATAAGGCCCAAGTGTATGTAAAATATTAGGATTGTCTTAGAGTGTTTCTTTAGGGTTATATTCCCAAAAGAGCAGGCCAAGAGAGATCTGCGTGGTTTTGGTATTTGATATCAATGCTTAAATGTTTTCTAAAGTGTGTTTCTACGGGTTTACTTTGCTAGCAACAATACCTTGCCTTCCATCTCATCTTTTGATGGGTTTTTGCTGACTTAAGTGATTCTCCTCGTGTTTTGGTGCTTCTTACATTTCACTTCTTGGAGGGAAGGTCAACTTCTGTTTCCATGAGCTTTTCTTTTACCAATTTTATCTCCTCCCATGAGAATTGTCTGTTCCTATAGGCTTTGTTTGGTTGGTTTTTGTTTGGTTTGGTTCAGCTCGGTTTGGTTTTGGAAGGTTTCTTTATTTCTGGTTTGGTTTTGTGTGTGTTCCTCTGCAAATTAGACATTCCAGCTGACTTCCTTACCAATTTCCATAAACCCTATATAATATAAATATTTAATCTTTTTCTGCAAAAAATTAAAGTGTGAGGGGGGGACATTGAAGGATAATTTTTTAAAATTTATTTATTATTTATTTATTTATTTATTTATGGCTGCGTTGGGTCTTCGTTCCTGTGCGAGGGCTTTCTCTAGTTGTGGCGAGTGGGGGCCACTCTTCATCGCGGTGCGCAGGCCTCTCACTGTCACGGCCTCTCTTGTTGCGGAGCACAGGCTCCAGATGTGCAGGCTCAGTAGTTGTGGCTCACGGGCCTAGTTGCTCTGCGGCATGTGGGATCTTCCCGGACCAGGGCTCGAACCCGTGTCCCCCGCCTTGGCAAGCAGATTCTCAACCACTGCGCCACCGGGGAAGCCCTGAAGGATAATTTTTGATGAAAGAGAAGAGAACCAACTCTCTGACCCCCTCTCATCTTTAGAACAAAGAGAGCCTCTGAGGCTGCGGCCCTGCCCTTGCTGGGTGATCCTCCACCGACTGCTGTGTGTCCTGCTTCCCCAAGACTGTCCTGACTTCAGCAAAGGCCAGGGGTTGGGTCTGGCACCTGGGATTTGAGGCTGTTGACTTAGTAAGGCGTGAGATAAACCAGGTGCAACTGAGGACATGTGAAGCAGTTTGTGAGATTGCTGACATTTCCATCAAATAAGGTTATATTTACTCGTTAAAATTCTCTTCAGTGATCACTGCAATTTGGGAAGTAAAAGAGAGGCTACAGTGTGAGGTTTGTCTAAGCCCTTTCCAGGCGTCTGTTGCTGAGTAACAAAGCACCCCAAACTTAGTGACTTAAAACAACAATAACTGATTATTACCACCATTATCATCATGAGCATCATCCTCTCTCATGGTTCTCATGGTTGACGGGGTTCAGTGAGGCTCTGCTCTGGGTTCCTCATGGTTGCAGTCAGAGGGTGGCTGGGCTGGAGACTCGCATATCTGGAGGTTGATGCCAGCTGTTGGCTGGGATCTCAGCTGTGATTGTCAACCAGAGCACTTCCACGTGGACGTTCCATGTCGCCTGGGCTTCCTCACAGCATGGCCTCTGTGTTCCATCACAAGCTGTCACTTTCATTATTGTCTGTTAGTCCAGGTAGCCACAAGACCTTCCCAGGTTCAAGGGGAGGGGACATTGATTCTACCTCTTAATAGGAGAGTAGTCAGGTTCTGGAAGAAGCTGTGGACTGAAAATATTGTTGAGCCACTTTTGGAAAATGCAGCCTGCCTTGAGCCACTTAGGGGATCCTCCAACAGCAGCTTCCTTGGTCTTTGGCAGTCCCCCTTCCTCCCCCAGGTCAAGGTCACAAGCTTAGGCGGCTTCTCATTGGCCCACTGAGTACCCCACGTGTGGCTGCATTACTTGAGTTCCAGCAAAAAGAACATCACAGACAGACAGCCTGCACCTTCCCAACAGCCTCCCTGCCACAGGCGTGTGGAGGGGTAAATAAAAGCAAGCGTTTGTCTCTCCGATTCCTTGCTCATCCCTACCCCTTCCACATTTTCTCGTAAGAGGCCTTCTCAGGAATGCCTCCCAGTAAGTGCTGCAGGCAGAGCCATCTTCCGCCAGGTGTCAGGAGCGAGTGGCTGAGTCTCTTTAGATAAAATAAAACTTAAAGAAAGCCCCGCACCAGAGAGCCTCAAACCTAGATGTAGATAACACCACCTGAAGAACTTGTTAGAAATGCAGATTTCAATTTTGCCCCAGTTTCTGTAATTATAATAATCACCCAGTTGATTCTCTGGCAAGTGGTCTGTAGACCACACTTGAGAACAAAACCTCTCTTTATTTTTTATTTTTTTATTTATTTATTTTTGGCCAGGTGGCATATAGGATCTTAGTTCCCTGCCCAGGGATCGAACCTGTGCCCCCTGAAGAGGAAGCGTGGAGTCCTAACCACTGGACCGCCAGGGAAGTCCCCAAAACTCCTCTCTAAAGGTCAAGGAGAGGTCACTAGTCTTCAGAATCCCTGCCATGGAAGACGTTGTCCGTGTAATAATACCTTCCCCATGCCCCCACCTTGGATTGCACACGGCGACCTGGCTATTCGCTGCTCCCTGGAGGCTCCCTCCTCCTCCTCTTCACGCCTCTTCCTCCACTCCCACTTCACTTCTCTGAGCACAAGACCCATACAGCAACGCTCCCCTGGCTATTGTCACTTGTGTGACCTCAAGGACCTCCAGGTCAACATGTCCAAATCCACACTAAAATCTTCCCACCAACCTGCCTATCCTACATGGTCTTCATCAGTACCAGCACCTCCACCCACCTGCTCTAAGCGGGCGCCTTGAACTTCACAGTTGTCTCCTCTGTCTTCTCCAACCTCCATACCCAGTCAGGTCCCAAATTTTGTTGAGTCTACATGTAAAGTTATTACAAACTCTGCCACTAAAGATCTCGTCAGTCTGACCGCTTCCCTCATTCCTGCTGTGCCGTGAGGAAAAGGGAAGCGGAATTCCTGTCCTGTGCCCTGGTAGGGCTGAGAGACAGCAGGCAAAGTCAAGGTCATTTAGCGAGGAGGAAGAGGGGCTTCAAAGAGTGAAGGAAGCAGAGCTGAGCAAAAAGGAACAAGGCAGCTGGACACCTGCCTGCAAAACACAATGTGAATTAGGCAGGGAGGTTTAGGAAATTTCTGTGAGTGTTTTGTGGGCAGATATAGGTGATCTTAGTATCCCTACAGAATGTGGGTATTCCCCGCCCCCAGCAGCATCCTTTGACACCAACTTTTTCCACCACCCCTGCCTGGTTCCAGGCTTCTGCATCTCCAGCCTGGAGCGATGCAGTAGTTCTCAGCTGCTCTCCCCGACTCCAGGGTCTTCTCCTCCCGTGCCCTCCACACAGGTGGGGGTCAGTGTAGAACTGGACCTGCCTCTCTCTCCCAGCAGCTGCTCAGCCCCTACAGTGGCGGTTCTCAGAGTTGGTCCCTGGACCAGCAGCAGTAACTGCATCACCTGGGAACTAGTCAAAAATGCACATTCTTGCCTCCCCCCACCCCATCCCTGGACCTGCTGAATCCGAGAGATGCTGGGGATGGAGCTCGGCAGCCTGTGTTTTCACAAGCCCGGTAGGTGATCCTGATGCAGCTCAAGCTGGAGAACCTGGGCCTAGAGAAAAACGTTCCAGCCGCCGCTGGGCACCTGCTAAGCGCTCCCTGCCACCCCCGCGGGTTCCCTGGCACTGCCCAAGGCCCACACATCCTGACCCCACCACCAACCTTCTCGGAGTTCTCCCAGCTGAAGCCTTTTGCACATGTTATTTCCTCCGTGTACCTTCCCTACAAGCTCCCCGACACGTCATACTCTGACTTCAGAACGCATGTGCCTTGGGTGTTTCCTCGTCTGTGTTCACACCTCTTACACACCTAGGCCAGCTCGTTCACCTCACTAGAGTCACAGTTCATGTGCATTTCCCCTCTTTGTTCTTTCCTGACTGTGAGCGTTCAGAGGGCGAGATCGCATTCCAGTCTTCTCTTTGGTCTGGAAGTCCAACGCAGAGCCAGACACACTGGAAAAGTCAGTAAATATTTAGTAAGCACCTGGTTAGGCAACTGACTGGCCAACTGACTGACTGATTCCCCAACTTGGAAAAAAAAAATCAAAGGAGCCTTCAAGTAAGCAGAAAGCATTTATTTGTCTGCCAGTGTGTTTTTAGCGTGTAACCTTTGCACACCCCTTGCCAGTCCTGTCAGTTACCTGTTAAATAAAAACAAGTGAGTAGAACTTTTATTTTAGTTTGTAGACTTATCACCGTCAGGGAGAGGTGTTTTGATATCTTAGTTGTAATGTTTTAAGTTCCTTCCCATACCATTATTTTAGATTTAGCTTAATTTCATTTAATGCAGGGTGATTTTTTTTAAGTCACCATACATGCAACTCATCACAGCTTACAAAACAAAAAGAAGTCAAATCATCCAGAGATACTTGTAGTGTTAATTGTCTTGGGTACCTTGTGGGGATTTTGAACATTTCTTTCCTGACGTTTCTTGACATCCAGGACAATTCTTTACTGATTTCCCCACTTATCTGATTCAGAGCATCAGCCCCTCAACAAGCCATCAAACCAAAGTTAACTCCTGTCTTTGCACTTTCTGACACAAAGGTACCAAAATATTCAGCGAACCATTGCTACAGAGAGGCCTGAAGAAGATTCTGGCAGCCAAAGTTGTGAGCAAGTCCCAGCAGGAGGCAGCGGAGGAGGTGGCGGGAGTGATTCAGAGGCTGAATCTTCTCAGTCGAGCATAGGTATGCAGGATGGGCCCAGACTCCTGGGATGCGGATGGGGTAAGGAAAGGGGGGCATGGGCGAGGCCCAGCAGGAGAAAGAGGCTTGGCACCAGCAGGGTAAAACAGACAGAAGTTTCCCACCAGGAACGTAAAGGAAAAGTGGATTCACAGTGAAGAGACCTTGCACCTATGCATCAAGGCAATTTTTTTTTTTGGTGGCTTAATCATTTCTTATTAAGTAAATTTATTCGTTGGTGTCCTAAGGATGTTTTCCACTTATAAATAAAACATGCAATAGGAATTCATGGTCTGCTTCCAAGGGAGCCACATGACAACAATAGGAAGAAGACTTGTTTGCATTTAGAATAAAATACACAGCAGAAACTAACACAACATTGTAAAGCTATTACACTCCAATAAAGATGTTTTTAAAAAAAATAGGAAATCGTAAAAAAAAATCTTTTTTAAAAGAATAAAATACATTCCCCCCTGAGGGAGGAACCTGGGAGTAAAGAGAACCGGTAGGCTTATGACTATACATGGCCACCTGGGAGCATTTTTTAGCAAATACCATCAGCATCCACTAGGGGGCTCTGGTGTTCATTTCTTTGAATCTGCCTGAGTGGAACTCAGATGAGAATATTCAAAAGGCGTTAAGAGATTGACTTCTTTTTTTTAATTGGAGTAGAGTTGATTTACAATGTTGTGTTAGTTTCAGGTGTACAGCAAAGGGATTCGGTTATACATATATATTCTTTTTCAGACTCTTTCATTATAGGCTATTACAAGATATTGTATATAGTTCCCTGTGCTATACAGTAGGTCCTTGTTGGTTATCTATTTTATATACAGTAGTGTGTATCTGTTAATCCCCAAATTCCTAATTTATCCCCTCCCTCCCTTTCCCCTTTGGTAACCATAAGATTGTTTTCTCTGAAGAGATTGGCTTCTGCTTTTTATACCTGTAATAGCATAAGATTATTACTGTAACATCCTAATAATCCAGTTTCTTTTTGAATTGGGTAAATGATGGCAGATGGACGGCTCTAGAACATTCGGAGCAAACAGCCATGTGCTTCCTGTACTGCCAGGTCTCAGCTCTCTCTGCAAAAGCAGAAGAGTGGACATTCTCACGCCCTCTTTTAAATATGTATGTACACAGTTCCACCAACTATTTTAATTGCCTCCATTCTATTCATTTTATCAGATATACTAACTAAACTGACTAGCTTATGTATTTCTATTATTAATTTCTATTAATCTCTGAGAGAGATGTAGTAAAGTGATGGAGTAATTAGAAACATTAGGAAAAAGGAAGAGAAAATTTCTTTCTGGGTTTGGTATTGGATCCAGTGGCATTTGCTGTACAACCAGCCATCCAAAGCTTAAGCTCACAGCCATGCATTTAGCCCTTAATCCTGCAGGTGGGCAATTTGAGCTGAGCTCTGCTGGGTGGTTCCTCAGGCCACTGGGCTTACACCTGCATCCTTGGTCAGCTGTGGAATTGGCTGCAAACTGGCTGGCCTGATGTGGCCTCAGCTGGGGCGGCTTGTCCCCGCTCCCCATGGCTTTTCATCTTGCACAGGCTGTTCTCGTGATGAGGGAGAGAAAGTGGGGACCCACAGGCCTCTCAAAACCCTGGCTCAGAACCTCTAGCAAATTCTGTTGGTTAAAGCAAGGCACAAAGCCAGCTCCATTCAACAGGGTTGCAAAGTTCCATACCAATGGGGATGCAGGGAGGGGAAGAATTGTGGTCCTTTCTGCAAACAAATTATCATAGCTGTGGTGAGCAACTCATAAAGAGAGTAAGAAAAAAGTCATTGGGATAAAAGGGACGAGGTATTCAAGGACTTGATCCTAACTGCAGTTGTACAGGAGCACTCCTAGGAAATAATGATTCTTAACTGACAGACACCGAGTGATAGGACACCTGGCCCTATCACTGTGACAGCTGGTCAGATCACTATTCAAAACAACAGTCCTCTCCAGCTGTGCAGGTGAAGGCTTGTGGGCTGCTGGTGCCACAAGAGAGAAGTCCTCTATTTGAAACGATCTTTTCCCAATGCCTTTAGTTGCTTTGCTTCACTTTTTCCAGATCTGAGGAGAGATGGGTCACTTTCTCCAGTGAACTCACAAAAAATCACCTTGCTGCTGCAGTCTCCAGCTGTCAAGTTCATCACCAACCCTGAGTTCTTCACTGTACTGCACGCCAATTATGTGAGTGTTCCCACACACAGAAGGGGCCTGGCCTGGCTTCCAGCAAGACCCGAAACACAACTTTGCAAAGTTATTGGGTAGATTAAAGAGGGTAGCATTTTAACTAAGGCAAGGAAAAAAAAAAAAAGAGCGAAAAGAAAAAAGATGGCTCTTTTTTGCTCTCTGTGAGTCTCCCAAAAAGGAGAAAAGCTAGATTTGGAAATGCTGTAGCTTCTGTGGGTTTTTGTTAGGTTCAGATGTGTTCATATCAGTGAAAGCGATTTGGAAACAAAGATGTGTTTTTATTATTGTTAAAATTTTTAAGGAACACAATTATGAAGTTGACGGATTCCCTTCAGCCTGAAGCATTTTATAAAATCACTTTCATTAAAGAAATTTTAGTACAGATAAATAACTAGGTTTCCTTTTCCTATAATTAGTTTTTCAAGTAACATGCTTAAGGTAAATTTGATGTGATTTTTACATATGTAGTTTTTTCATTTCTTTTTTTTTTTTGTATTGTCGAGGAAGCAATGACATTATATTACTATAGTCATTACTTTTTTTTCATTCGACAAGTGTTTACTGCAGTTCAGGCACAGATCTAAGTGCTGGCGTCATAAAGACAGATTAGGGTGACACCTGCTGAACAGAAGCTCCTCATTTTGTGGAGCAGCAGACGTGCAGAGATGCATCTAACGTGACAGGACAGCGCCTGACCTCAGGGAGGAACAAGGTGCTCTGGAAACACAGGGAGCGGTCCTGAGGAGGTGACTGCTGAATTCAGTCCTGAAGCTTGAAAGTGGGAGGGGCAGAGGTTCCAGGCTGCAGGAGGAAGGACTCAGCCTGGGGCTGGGCCCAGTGGGGCTGGAGCGTGGTGATGGGCAGAGCTGGGAAGAGGGCGTGTAGGGGTGAGCAGCAAATTTCCTGGTACATCACGGAAAGGAGCCTGGATCTACCTCGGTAGGCGCGACAGGAGCCAGCAGTCTCAGATGTTATCATCAGTTACCTGATTCAGCGTTTGAGGAATTCTTTTCTCTGGCAGAACTGTGGGAGAGGGACTGAGGGGGCTACGACTAGAGGCTGGTTCAAGTGCTCAAGTGAGTGATGATCAAGGGCTGCCCTACGGAAGGGGCTGGGAGCAGAGAAAGAATGACTCTGCTCGGGAGATATTTCAGTCGCTCTTGGGGCCACTGTGATCGAGGGGGATGGGAGATGAGGATGCCAGAAAGTGAGTCCTGAGTTAGGTGGTTAGTTAGGTGGTCGTGTCCCCAGTTAGCAGTAGTTTGATTAAGGGATGCAGGCTATGGCAGGGGACGAGGGACCAGTTTTGAGCAGGTTATATTGGAGAAGCCTCTGGGACCTCCAGTGGTTAGAGCCAGAGCAGCCGCCCAGGGGTGCAGGGGGCGAGTCACGAAGCGGGACAAGGATGCCAAGTAGTGATGCCCTCAGCACTGGGCACCAGGTGGCCATGAGCCAGAAGGAGCCACTGTCCCAGGCTGCTCTGGCAGCGAGCAGTCTCTCCTTGAACCACAGACGCACCAGCCCCAGGTAGCATAAAAATGCTTATTTGGCACAATTAGAAACTCGTGAAACTTTCTTCACTTCTTCTCATCCCCCAACCCCTCCACACACACACACACGCATGCGCGCGCATGTGCGCACACACGCGCGCGCACACACACACACACAAGTTTTTACCTAGCAAGGAGTGGCAGACCTCTGAAGGTCAGCCCTAAATCCGCAGGGAACCTTAATTAATACACCCTGCTATAAAGACAGCTAAGATGGACCACGGGCGCACCTGTGCAGTCAGAGGAGGCAGCCGGACGGAGAGGAAGGAGATGCTCAGAGAGTCAGAGGGACACTTGGGAGAGCAGAGCCCCGCTGGGGCAGGAGGAGGGAGGAAGGGGGAGGGCAGCTCTGAGATGTGGGGCAGGTCCACAGCATCCAGGATGCTGAAGCAGTGGTAGAGCCAGACCGCCCGGAGGTCCGTGTGTGTTTACCGGGTGGGGGGGGGGGGGGCAGGCGTTTACTTCTGCAGCAAGAACTCTGCTTCCGAGCTCCACACCCCACCCCCAGCACCCAAGTCTCACAGTAAATCCCTGTGTAGCAATCACGTCACATCCCATTAAGGTGCTCAAAGTACGCTTGGTCTGTGTTTCTCCTAATCCCCACTGCCTTCCCCATCGGCCCCGACCCCCTCTCAGAGTGCCTACCGAGTCTTCACCAGTAGCACCTGCTTGAAGCACATGATCCTCAAGGTCCGGCGGGACGCGCGCAACTTTGAACGCTACCAGCACAACCGGGACTTGGTGAATTTCATCAACATGTTTGCAGACACTCGGCTGGAATTGCCCCGGGGCTGGGAGATCAAAACAGACCAGCAGGGAAAGGTGAGGGTGACTGCAGTGGGGGGCCTTCCAGCAAAAGGAGAAGACCGGTGAGCAGGCGGTGAGGAGGGAGCGTGGGGAGGGCAGGGAAGGCTGTGCCTGAGACGTGCCATTGGCCACCAGGAAGGAAGGAGGGGTAGCTACCCACATCTGGATTTCTGTCTTGTGATGTGTGGGATGTTTTCAAGCATCCCTGGCTCTGCCCACTGGTGCCAATAGCACCTCCACCAAGTTGTGACATTGCTGTGTGTTCTCTGGGTGGGGAAGGGGTGGGGTGTTGGCGGTGGGGGGACAGTATCACACCCAGTTGAGATCTGGAACTGGTTTTAGGTTTGGAACCTGAAACCAGATTCTGTTCCATGACCTTTCTATTGTTTTGCCTCCTTAGACAGCTCACTCTCAGGGAATGAAATTATTAGCTAACTGGGAGTGACATTATTAGATTACTCATTGTGATTTCTCTAATAAGCCTTGAGTTATTAAAACAGCCTGGCAAACAGGGACTGGGTGAATTGGGCCCGTGCAATGTTATTGGCTTGCATTTTGCATTCGTGTGACCTTAACCAAAACTGGGCTTTCCCAGGGATGCTCTAGAAGCCTAGCTGAGTCTGCTAAAGCAAGGATGCTTTTCCTTAATCACCATCAGTCATCTCAGTGTACTTATAAGACAAGGCCAAACAGTTTACCAAGGAATTGTCCCTGTGTAATCTTTTACAAACTTTGGTAGAGAGAATCCCTCCCTCTTCTAGTGGCAAAGGAATCAGAAGTGTTGCCAGCAGACACATGTCTCAGTGGGAAACTGCATCACACATCTCCTTTCCTCTGATGGTAAACATGCAAAGCCATGGTTCCCCAAAGTGGGCTGATGGGACATCACTGTGCCCTGGGAGCCAGAAATCCCCCCACAAACATTTTATCGTGCCTAAGAACCTGGACTCTCTGGAGTATGGGGGGAAAGATTGTGTCCACTAATTAATGCAAGTCCGTCAGTACAATGACTCGCTATGACCAGCTCTGTAGTCGGGGATGAACTGGGCGAGGGGCGCCTCGTGTATGCAAAAAGCCACCACAGCCAGATTTCGTTCCCCAGGACTTTCTTGTTGACTGGATGTTGCCTCCACTGGGAGAATGACGGTGACACATGGTCATTTTCATGGTGTGGTGACAGCTTTCTCTGCAAAAGAAACAGAGCAGGTTCCAGAACCCTAGTCCATCTTCTTGTTCCTCGCTCGGCCAGTCTGCTTCTTTCTTTATTGACATGTGCAGAGTCAACAGCCTTCACTTTTAGTGTGTACTGTGTAGGAAGAAGAGGGCTGGGGCTGAGCTGTTTAGTGTCTTTGAATGCACTGTCATCCCCACAAGGAGGACAAAATGGCATCTGACTCATTTGTTGTCTTGGAAATCTGAGGAAGGTGGACAGAGCCTCCGCCCAACATCTGTGGAGATTGCATGTGAGCCTCAAGTTGGCTCCAGGGCTGTGCTGAGGAGGATGGTTATTGTCCAAGAGGTGGTGGGGCTTCGGGTGGTGAGACAGATGAGACCCCGTCTGCGGCAGGCATGAGATTGAGGTGGCCTCTACTAAGGACTGAACACATAACAACAAAATAAGAAGGGACCTCTGAAAACCTACTACTACATGAAGGAAACAGAATCTTTATCTTGAGAAAAAGCATATAATTTTCTTCAGAAAATAGAAATGAATATTTTAAAGATAATCTGCTTATTATACATAGAATGGCACAAGACCATATGACTTCTGTTGAGCAAAAAGAAGCCACACATAGAAACAATCTGAGAGGAAACAGACATAAGAAAACCGAACCAGCATGGGATCTAGCAATCCCACTCTGGGTATTGATCCAAAAGAACTGAACTCAAAATCTCAAAAGAGCTATCCATACTCCTATGTTATTTGCAGCACTAATCAAATAGCCAAGATATGGAAACAACCTAAATGTCTGTTGATGGATGAATGGATAAAGAAAATGTGGTGTATACATACAGTGGGGTATTACGTAGCCTTAAAAAAGAAGGGGATTCTGACACATGTTCCAACATGGATGAACATGGAAGACATTATATTAAATGAAATTGGTTAGTCACAGGAGGACAAAGATTGCACTATTCCATTTATACGAGAGATCTGCTCAAGCTCATAGAAACAGACTAGAATGGTGGTTGCCAAGGGATGGAAGCAGGAGGAAGTGGGGAGTTTCTGTTCAGTGGGTAGAGAGTTTTTGTTACACAAGATGAATAAGCTCTAGAGATCAGCTATACAATATGGTACCTATAATTAACAGTACTGTACTGTACACTTTAAAATTTGTTACAGGGACTTCCCTAGTGGCACAGTGGTTAACAATCCACCTGCCAATGCAGGGGACTTTGGTTCGAGCCCTAGTCTGGGAATATCCCACATGCCATGGAGCAACTAAGCCCATGCACCACAACTACTGAGCCTGAGCTCTAGAGCCCATGAGCCACTACTTCTGGGCCTGCGCGCAAAAATTACTGAAGCCCACACACCTAGAGCCTGTGCACCACAACAAGAGAAGCCACCACAATGAGAAGCCTGCACACCGCAACGAAGAGTAGCCCCCGCTCGCCACAACTAAAGAAGGCTCGCCTGCAGCAGTGAAGACCCAACACAGCCAAAAATAAATAAATAAGTAAATTAAAAAAAAAATTCTGTAAGAAACTAAAACTCATGTTAGATGTTCTTACTACAATTAAAAACAAGAAAAGAAAAGGACGTGGGCTAAATAAATGTTTTAAGATTGCAAGGAACAACAAAATGTAATAGCATAGGGATAAAACAGAGCAGAACTGACACTATGTAAAATCAAATCACTAATATAGAATATGAACATGGAAACAGCCCCCAAAGCACAGGGAAGGCACCAGATTGCAAACAGTGAAGTATAAAGTGGAAAAAAAATGTAAAAACCAAAAAAAAGAAAAAACATATTTCTCAGCAAGAACCAGTTTAATATTGACCAATTTAATAATACAAGATCCCTCAAGATCCCTTACCAATGTGCTCTGCTATATAAGTTACATATTTACTTGATTTACTGTTTTGTCTGTTTTCCCTGGCAGAATTTTAAGCTCCTTGAGAGCAGGGATCTTTGTGTTACTCATTGATGAAACCTCTAAGGGCCTAGAATAGTGCCTGGCACATAGTTGGCCCTCAGTAAATCTCTGTTGGATGAATGACTTATAGATGTTCTTCAAGAAGAAATCAGAATACAGTAGCAATAAGTAAATATTCAATATATTGTTAAATATTGAAAATACAACTTTGATCTATAACAAACTGTTCAGGTGGGCAGATTAATTGGACTCACTGAGCTACAGTAAAATTAATTAAAATAAATGCTATATCTACACATACTCTGGAATGTCTTTAGAGATTTTAAAAATCTTATCAATATACGGCCATGAAAATGTGAAAGTTATTTACAAAAGAATTAAAACAAGACAGGCTTCAAATTTCCCATCCATAAAACTAAACTATAGAAACCCAGAGAGCAATGACTACAGGTTATTGATAAGAAAGGTAGTAGCCCAATAATCCTATTTCCAGAAAAATTGTTATCATTGAAGTGTGAAGACAGTAGGGAAAAAAACCTCATGTACAAGATTTCAGAACTCACCCTACTCTTTTGCCTGCCCTAAGAAAACACCAAAAACCATTCTCCAGATGACTCACAAATAAAGCAGAGGAAATCAATAATGGGAAAATCATGGCATTAAAAACTATGGTGGTGGATATTTAAAATCAATCAAATCCACAAATATAAGTGTAAATAATTGCTTTAAGATTTTAATGCTTTAAAATATATTGGAAAAGGCTCAGTAAAATATGGGAAAATATGTATTATAAAAATGGAGTACGTGTATAAGAACAATCTGGACCAATATCCACAGACCAGAATTAAAAAGAGAAGGAAACAGGAAGTGGGTTGGTGAACAGGGCAAGGAAAGTTGTGCTAAGTTCCTAGTTGGGTGTAAGGGGGGTCAAAGCAGATAATTTGAAAAACAATGGCTAAATATAGTTATTTGACAAACTTAAAAGGCAACCATTGTACCATTTAAAGCAAGAGTTTTCTCTTTTGAATTCCTACAAAAGATAAAATCAACAAAATACAGTTGATGTAACAAAATGCACAAAAAAACCCACAAGGAAGGAAAGAAAATTAAATTAATAAAATAAAATAACAACAGTAAAGCCAGGCATAACAGTCGTGGCAGCAGGTGGAAATAGGATGAACTTAGTATTCCTAGTAAGAAATAGTATCTCCTTACCAAAAGGAGATACTGTCAGATTTGATAGCAAACAAACCCAGCTTAAAAAGAAACATACCTAAGAAATGATTCAGAAAGTTTAATAGTAAAAGAAAAAATATTTAATATATTGTGAAAACAATAACAGAAAAATCAGTGGTGGTGTATTAATATCATACAAAGGAGAGTTGAAATTCAAATCTTTAAAATGGAGTCAAGGAAAAATTTTATATTAATCAATGGTTCAATTAAAATAAAGATACAATAATCATATACACCTTGTGAACCAAAGAACAACATACATATTATATAAAGAAAAATTTATTTTTCTTTTCTTTTATTTAAATTTAATGCAATCTCTTTCAAAAACCTATGACCTTAATTGCATACAATTTTTATCTGTCAAGTGTATCTCAATAAAGGTGGAAAAATAGAGCTTACATGAATGGGTAAACAAAATGTGTTATATGCATACAATGGAACATTTTTCATCCTTAAAAAGGAATGAAAATCTGACATGCTACAACATGAATTAACCTCGAAAACATTATGCTAAGTTAAATAAGTCAGACACAAAAGGACAAATATTATATCCCATATGAGATATCTAAAATAGTATTCATAGAAACAGAAAGTAGAATAGAGGTACCAGGAAGTGAGGGGAGGAGGGAATGAGGAGTTATTTTTTAATGGGCCCATAGTTTCAGTTTTGAAAAGTGAAAAAATTTAGAAGATGAATAGTGGTGATGGCTGCACAGCAAAGAGAATGTACTTAATGCCACTAAATTGTATACTTAAAAATAATTAAAATGACAAATTTTATATTTTACCACAATTTTTAATAATCTTTAATTTTTTTAATTGAAGTATAATTGACTTGCAATATAATAGTTTCAGTTGTACAACATAGTGATTCAATATTTTTATAGCTTGCACTCCATCTACAGTTATTATAAAATAATGGCTATATTTCCCTGTGTTGTACAATATATCCTTGTTGATTAGTCATTTTATACATAGTACATTGTATCTCTTAATTCCCTACTCTATCTTGCCCCTCCCCCCCTTCCTTCTCCCCACTGGTAACCACTAGTTCGTTTTCTATATCTGAGAGTCTGTTTCTCCTTTGTTATATTCATTAATTAGTTTTATTTTTTAGATTCCGCATATAAGTGATAACATACCGTATTTGTCATTCTCCGTCTGACTTACTTCACTAAGCATAATACCCTATATGTCCATCCATGTTGTTGCAAATGTCAGAATTTCATTCTTTTTTATGGCTGATTAGTATTTCATTGTGTGTACGTGTGTGTGTGTATACACACACACACACACACATACATACATAAATACACCCCATCGACTTTATCCATTCATCTGTTGATGGACACTTAGATTGCTTCCATATCTTGGCTATTGTAAATAATGCTTCTATGAACACTGGGGTGCATGTATCTTTTGAATTAATGTTTTCATTTTCTTTAGATATATACCCGGGAGTGGAATTGGTGGCTCATATGATAGTTCATTTTTAATTTTTTGAGGAACCTCCATTCTGTTTTCACAGTGGCTGCACCAATTTACATTCCCATCAAGAATGTACTAGGGTTTTCTTTTCTCCACATCCTCACCATCATTTGTTGTTTGTAGACTTTTTGAAAATAGCCCTTCTGACAAGGTGAGGTGACATATCTCACTGTGGTTTTGATTTGCATTTTTCTGGTGATTAGCAATGTTGGGCATCTTTTCATGTGCCTGTTGACCAACTGTATATCTTCTTTTGAAAAATGTCTGCTCAGGTCTTCTGCCCATTTTAAATTTTTTATTATTTATTTATTTTTTGTTTATTATTATTATTTTTTTTTGCGGTACGTGGGCCTCTCACTGTTGTGGCCTCTCCCGTTGTGGAGCACAGGCTCTGGGCATGCAGGCTCAGCGGCCATGGCTCACGGGACCAGCCGCTCCACGGCATGTGGGATCTTCCTGGACCAGGGCACAAACCCATGTCCCCTGCATTGGCAGGCGGACTCTCAACCACTGTGCCACCAGGGAAGCCCTGCCCATTTTTAAATCAGGTTCTTTTTTTTTAAAATATTGAGTTGTATGAACTGTTTATATATTTTGGATATTAACCTTTTTCAGTCATATCATTTGCATATATTTTCTCCCATTCAGTATGTTGTCTTTTTGTCAATGGTTCCCTTTGCTGTGCAAAAGCTTTTAAGTTTAATTAGGTCCCATTTGTTTATTTTTGCTTTTCTTTCTTTTGCCTTGGGAGACAGACCCAAAAAAATATTTCTCCAATTTATGTCAAAGAGTGTTCTGCCTATGTTCTCTTCTAGCAGTTTTTTGGTTTTAGATCTTACATTTAGGTCTTTAATCCATTTTGAGTTGATTTCTGTATATGGTGTTAGTGAATGTTCTAATTTCATTTTTTTACATGTAGTTGTCCAGTTTTCCCAGCACATCTTATTGAAGAGACTGTTTTTCCTCCATTGTATATTCTTGCCTCCTTTGTCGTAGATTAATTGACCATAAGTACATGGGCTTATTTCTGCACTCTCTATTCTGTTCCATTGATCTGTGTGTCTATTTTCATGCCATTACCATGCTGTTTTGATTACTGTAGTAGCTATGTAGTATTGTCTGAAGTCAGGGAGCATGAAAACTTTGTTCTTTCTTCTCAAGATTGCTTCTGCAATTTTGGGTCTTTTGTGGTTCCATATAAATTTTAGGATTATTTATTCTAGTTCTGTGGAAAATGTCATAGGTATTTTGAAAGAGGTTGCATTAAATCTGTAGATTGCTTTGAGTAGTATGGAAATTTTAACAATTCTTCCAATCTGTGAACACAGGATGTCTTTCCATTTCTTTGTATCATCTTTAGTTTCCTTCATCAGTGTTTTATAGTTTTCAGAGTATAGGTCTTTCACTTCCTTGGTTAAGTTTATTCCTAGGTATTTTATTCCAAAAAATTGAAGAGGCAGAAACACTCACAAAATCATTCTCAGAGGCCACCATTACCCTGATACCAAAACCAGACAAAGACACTATGAAAAAAGAAAATTACAGGCCAATATCTCTGATGAATATAGATTAAAAATGCTCAACAAAATACTAACAAATCAAATTCAATAATACCTTAAAAGAATCATATACCGTGGTCAAATGGGATTTATTCCAGGAATGCAAGGATGGTTGAACATTCACAAATTAATGATATACACTACATTAACAAAAGGGAGGATAAAAATCACATGATCATCTCAATAGATGCAGAAAATGCACTTGACAAAATTCAGCATCGATTTATGATAAAAAACTCTAAACAAAGTTGGTATAGAGGGAACATATCCCAACATAATAAAGGCCATTTATGACAAACATCCGCATCATACTGTCACCCACAGCCAACATCATACTCAATGGTAAAAAGCTGAAAGCTTTTCCTCAAAAACCAGGAACAACACAAGGATGCCCACTCTTGCCACCTGTATTTAACGTAGTGTTGTAAGTTCTAGCCTCAGCAATTAGACACGAAAAAGAAATTAAAATATCAAAAATTGGAAGGAAAAAAATAAAATTAACTATATACAGATGGCATAACAGTATATTTAGAAAACACTAAAGTCTACCAAAAAACTATTAGAACTAATAGAGTTCAGTAAATTTGCAGAATACAAGATTAATATATAGAAATATGTTGCTTTTCTATACACTAATAGTGAACTATCAAAAAGAGAAAGAAGAAAATAATCCCATTTAAAATCATACCAAAGGGGCTTCCCTGGTGGCGCAGTGGTTGAGAGTCCGCCTGCCGATGCAGGGGATACGGGTTCGTGCCCCGGTCTGGGAGGATCCCACATGCCGCGGAGAGGCTGGGCCCGTGAGCCGTGGCTGCTGGGCCTGTGCGTCCGGAGCCTGTGCTCCGCAATGGGGGAGGCCACAACAGTGAGAGGCCCGCGTACAGCAAAAAAAAAAAATCATACCAAAAAGGATAAAATACCAAGGAATAAATACAATTTAAAAAAAAGAGCTTACAACATCTTTTCAAGATCCTATGGACCATTTTTCTAAGTGATAACATTCTATAACACAAAGAAAACAAAAAAGCAGAAAATACTCAAGTTGCATTCCATGGCCACAAGCAATAAAGCCAAATTTTAAATAACGAATTTAAAAATAACCATCAGAAACAAAAACTGGGCCAGTTGGAAATTTAAAACAATATTCTATATGACTATTGGGATTTAAATAAAATTAAGACTTAGAAATCTTTAAGAAATTATTGAAAATGCAAGAGAGTAGTACTTAATAAAGCATGAGATAAGAAAGCATGTACTCAAAGGATTAGCAGCACTGGTTTTTATTATCAAAGAAGAAAAATAAATATAAAATATAAGTTTCCAAATCAATGATTTAGAGAAGATAAAAAAGCAACAATAATTAAAGCAGAAATGTATTTTAATGTTTATTTGAAAAAATAAAAGGCAGAAGTGTATGAATTAGAAAACAATGTAAGAAATAAATGTAAGAGTTGTAGAAGAGAAATAAATAGTAAATAAAATCAACAAAATGAGATGTAGCAGGTGCAGGGAAATTTTTAAAAGGAAAAAAGAAAATACATTTCTTTCTTTATTTAACAGATAGTTAAATAAATGTTTGATATCACAGAAAATCTAGAAGAAATGAATAATTTTCAATTATATATGTATATACATTTGACTTGGTAAATATAAAAAATTGAATAGACTTATAGAATAATTTGGAAAATGTATCAGTGAATGCATTTCCCACTCCCAGATATCTTCATGCTCTACTCCAGAACATGGGAAAAAATGGAAACTGCATAGTTTATTTTATGAAGCCACTATAACTTTGCTTATGAAACTAGGCGGAAAGCAAAAACTGTTGCCACAAATTTAGTACATCCATACCATAGAAAGTAATCAGCAATGAAAAAAAAAGAATGAACTGCTGATACATGTAACAACTTGGATGAATCTCACGGAAATTATATTGAGTGAAAAAAGTCAATCTCAAAAGGTTACATACTGTATGATTCCATTTTTATAGCATTCTTGAAGTGACAAAAATACAGAAATGGAGAACAGTTATTGGCTAGGGGTCAAGGATGGAACAGGGTAGAGGAATAAGGAAGGGAGGTAAGTGTAATTGGAAAGGGCCCCATGAAGGGTCCTTATAGTGATTGAACTGTTCAGTATCTTGACTGTGGTGGTGGATACATGAACATGATTAAATTGTATAAAACTAAACGTACACAGATGAGTACTAGTAAAACTAGGGAAATCTGAATTTTTTAAAAAACTATACACAAAATTCACTTGAGTTCCAAAAAGCTCATATTTAAAAATGAAGTTGTTGAAATCAAAGTTCTCATGTCTTGCATTCATGAATTGTGCTCACAAATTGTTGAGTTATGTATTATACATAATACAGTGCTACAGCATGAGCAGTTTAGAGATAAGTAAAACACTGTCCTAGCAGATAGAAGTTTATACTCTATTTGGTGAAGACTATAATTAGCATAACAAAAAATAAAAATAAATAAATGCTTTTGAGACAAATTAAAAACAAAAAAATTAAAATGAAGTTGAATTTGACAGTATATTAAAAGAATGACCCACCACAATTAAATACGTTTTCTCCCAAAGATATAAGGGTCATTTACTACTAGTAAATCTATTATCTCTAGTATTTTAACCAATAGTTTATAGGAGGAATTTCAGTTGATCATTTTAAGAAATACTAGAAAAGTACTTGATAAAAATGAAATACACATTTATGTTTTAAAAATAAAAGTCTTAGGAAAGTAGGAAAGTAAATGTGTCTTCATGACAAAATAAAGGCTCCCTTAATATAATGAACCACATCCTGTTTTACACTTGGACCCTAGTAAGTTTTCCTATCAAAATACAGAACAAGAAGATTGCAGCGGCCGTATCTTATTTAACATTGTTTTGGAAGTTCTCGCATGTATTACAAAAAAAAGGAGGCAAAAGATAAAAGAGCCCTTGTGAAAAAGGAGACAAAATTATCATTATTTGCCAGTTAAAACTATTTTGGAAATTAATATCAGTTCATCTGGAAAAGTGAAATAAACAGGCAAGAATACCTAAGAGGGCCTCCCTGGTGGCGCAGTGGTTGAGAGTCCGCCTGCCGATGCAGGGGATACGGGTTCGTGCCCCGGTCTGGGAGGATCCCATATGCCGCGGAGCGGCTGGGCCCGTGAGCCATGGCCGCTGGGCCTGCGCATCCGGAGCCTGTGCTCCGCAACGGGAGAGGCCACAACAGTGAGAGGCCCACATACCGCAAAAAGAAAAAAAAAAAAAAAAAAAGAATACCTAAGAAAATTTTGGAAAAGATAAATAATGAGAGGAAACTTGCCCTACAGACATTAATAATTGGAACAGTGAAACTCCCACAGACCATTGGAACAGATAAAATATTCCTGAAACACACCATGGTATTTATAAGAATTTATATTTAATGAAACAATAGGGAATGGGTGATTTAGAAAAATAAGCCCTTGGAGAAAAAAATCCAATTACAACTTCACATCATACCAAAACAAGTTTCCAGAAACGATTAACCCACCAAAAATAAAGCTAGAAAAATATAATTAAGCATTTAACTGACCTCTAGCTAGAGAGAAATAATTGAGAGATTTGTATACATAGGAACCTAAAAAATCCTGTGTATTAGAAAACAAAGCCAATGAAAATCAAAAGCAGTTTGAAGGCACATGAGTAAGCACGTTTAAATTAAAGAAAACCTTAACATCCTAACAACAAAAAAGGGAAAAGGCAAAGTAGACAACACTCCAGTGAAGAAATTGACCAATAAACTTAGGAGAAAATGTTTAGCTTCCCTTATAACTCATCATTATTTACCATTCAACATTTCTAAGAGTTCTTTCCAACACTCAGCACTGGCAAAGTCCGTGAAAAGGGTTCATGGACTTTTGGTAAGATGACAAATCTGTACAGCTCTTGTGAAGGTAGTTTGTTAATATGGATCAATAAACATAAATGTTATCCTAACTTTTAACCCAGTAATTAACTTTTAGGAATTTATACTAAAAAATTACCACATATACATATATATAAGGAACCCATTTAACTTTAATGTATAAACTTTGACATATAGTTGAATAATATCTCCTTTTACTATACATTAATTTAGCTTATACTTGCGTGTTTAAAATCTCATGTAAACATGTTGATAAATGTTGGGTTTTTTCCCACTCACATTTCATCCTTATTCAGATTCTTGTATTTTTTTATATCACTGGCATCATTTTTTGAGCATCTAACACAGTGTTTCAGGGGACATCATTTCAGTCCCCTCTGCGTTGTTGGACATACACCTCTTTTTTGGCTCTCTGTGGGAAGCTGTTCTGGGAAATTTTATTACCAGGCACAGATACTAATTCACATGATTAGTATCTGTGAATATTTTTGATCTCCCTAATGAAACCCACTTCCTGTATGACATTTTATAGAGCTTTTGAAAAGATTCGTTTACAATGAGTCTTGTTTACAATACTTTAAATCATAAGCTCATATTCCCTAAGAATAATTTCTAAATCTGTGTAATATTTCTTTGCCTACTTCTGTCAGATGACCCCTGAACATGTCTAAAACAAGCACTGGTTGAGGTCATTTAAGGCAAAGATATTGTTGCCAAATATTACACTTTGCTCAGAAGAGAGTATTTGAAAGATTATTTTCTGGTACAGAAGGTTTTGTAAAAGAAAAAAATAAGTATTAATTTTCTCTTTTGTGAAAGGTAACTAATTTTAGTTTTAAAGAATGACTTTTGTCACATATTGGAACTTATACACTGATCAGATGTGCCACAAAGATTTGTACACAAGAGTGTTTATTGAAGCATTATTATAAAACAGTAAAAAGTCAAGTGTCCAAGGATAGAGGGTACTGAAATTAATTATTATACATTCATCAAACTGAACACCATATAATCAATAAAATTCTGTGTTAAAAGAATACTTAATAACATAGGAAAATGCTCATAAAATAATAGGTGAAAAAATCTTACAACAACATTGTAGGTGCTGATGTGGGAAGGTATGTATATATTTGTATATTTGCATAGGAAGAGAAAAAAATGGAAAATATTCACCAAAATATTTCGGTGATTACCTTTAGACTGTAATATTTGGGATGGTTTTAGCTACCTTCTTCCCACGTTTTTATCCTTTTCAAGTTTTTTTCTCCGTGAGACTATGCTAATCATATAATCAAAAAAAAGAGCATTTATTTAAAAATAAATAAACAAAATGCTCTACAAATGATTAATTACTAGAATGATTTTTATCCATGAAAGGCTCTATTTCTCTTATTTTCTGTGATAGGTAAGGTGCTATGCTCACTGTTCTGTGACTCCACCGTGTAAAGTGATTATCAGCCACTGGCGTTGCTTCTTTGAACTGCTGAGCAAGCAGAAGCAGAGGCATCTTCCATCTAGTTTTGAGTAGATGAAAAGGAGGGACACACGTAAACATGATGACTGAGCCCTGGAGCGCTCCCAGGTATCACTGGCTTCATTTGGCTGGTTCTCATGCATGTGTTCTTTCCTGGTCTGTCCATAGTCTTTCTTCGTGGACCACAACAGTCGAGCTACCACTTTCATTGACCCCCGAATCCCTCTTCAGAACGGTCGTCTTCCCAACCACCTGACACATCGACAGCACCTCCAGAGACTCCGAAGTTACAGCGCTGGAGAGGTAACCCCCTCTCCCCCTGCCCCACCGTTCACAGGACCATAGACTCTGCCTCTCCTGGTAGAGCCAGGATCTAGGGTTGTCTGTTCCTCCAGGAGCTGAGCCATATCCGTATGCTCTTTAGAAGAGTGGATGATGACTCGGGGCACCCACTTTGTGCCCTAGACCCATCTTCAGATTGCCTTCCTTCTGCCTTCCCTTTTGTCCTACACAATCACACTACTGAAAAATCGATCTAGTTTAAAGGAGACTGAAAATGCAGTATCAAGACATCCCTACACGTATGACTGGAGAGGTGCTTCCTCGGGCCCACTGGTCACGTGTAAATTCTTAAAAGACCGTGGAAGTGCTAGGCAGCATATGACTGCTTTTAAACTTCTACCTCTCCCTGGATCCTGGAAAAGACTTCACTAATGCATTCGTGGACTGAAAACTGGGGGAATCAACTGGGCCACATGAATACTCTGTTCCCACCCTACCATCTGCTCTTCCCTGATTTATATTTTCTTTCACTTGACATGATTACCTTCTGCTGGGCTGTGAAAGGCTGCCCCCTTTCTTTCTTTTTTTTTAAACTTTTTATTTTATATGGAATATAGTTGATTAACCATGTTGTGTTAGTTTCAGGTGTATAGCAAAGTGATTCAGTTATACATATACATGTATCTATTCTTTTTCAGATTCTTTTCCTATAGCTCAGGGAACGCTGCTCAATATTATGTAACAACTTAAAAGGCTGCCCCCTTTCTTAAACATCAGGTTACTTGCCTTTCTTAATTCCTGTTTCTATATCCCATACCCTTTCCTGTTCTCTTTTCTCAAACCAAAACTCAAAACATAGCTCTCTTCTATTGCTAATCAGCTCTTGATATTAATATAAGCAAATCCCTTTATGTCCTCACTGACATTTCCTGAGTAGCTACACCTTCTTTTCATACAAACCACCAGAATCTCAGGAGATGTGGGCTCTGAAAACTATTTCCCATGAAGCAGCTTGTAGAGTTAGATTACCCTGAGGTTAAAAAATGAAGAAAGTGGTATAGGAAGCAAAGCTCTTCTCAAGGGAAGAGCTTGTTGTTTTACTGAAAGCTTAGTGTACAAAAAGAAAATCTTTACTGGTTTTTCGGGGGACTCATCTGTATACATTGAGAAACATAACTATTTCCAACCAAGGGTACTCATGGTTTAAGGCCAGTGTGATAAATTGAATTTTTCTTTCATGGAGTCATCTTAAATATCATTGTTTTAGGATGCTACTGAATGCATGTTAACTCTGCATATACGTAAAATATGTATGTGACCATGCAGAGAGGGAGTATTATACCTCCCCAAGGGTTTTGTGGGTTTCAGGACCCTTCAGATACCAGGCACTCAGCAGCAGACACGTTCACAGGCTACAGAAAGCCAGGCCTCCACTTCTCAGCTCAACACGTATAGTCCCCCTCCCTTTTATAACACATCAGAAATTTCAAGATGTATTGTCTTGATATGATAACGGATAAATTCAAAATTCTGCATCAACTTGAAATATGCCATTTTTATGTATTTAAAATGTCCAAGCTCTTTAATATTATTAAGGTAATTTCAGTGTTAACATAGAGTAACTGCATAAGATAAAAGAAGCTCAGTACCGCAGACAGATTCACCACGGTTAATTTTTTTAAAAAGTCAGTCACTCAATGCAAACCCTAAATGTTTAGATCTGTTACACATATATGAAATTAACCTGAAAATGTAAATATTAGAGCCTTCCTGTTGAAAGAACAAGATTAAGATCGTGAGCATCACTTGCATTACTTGTTCCAAAACATTTATTTGATGTGATTGACTAGCCCAAACACAGTCACATTGAATATCAATATTAATAACAAAGTGCCATCTGCATCAAGCCAAGAAAGACTAACACATAATGACAAAAGGGTGTCAGTGTGCGTCAGCCATCTGGATGCTTCCTAATTCATTCAATCTCCAACTGACTGTCTATCAGGTTTTTAAACCCCTGCATCCCTCTGCCCAACCTCTCTCTGCTGGTAGCTTTTCACTGACACAAGGGAAAACCAAGAAAAGCAGCCAAGAGAGAAGCTGGGAGGCAGAGGATATCTGACCCAGAGGCAGCGCACCAGAGAAAACAGAGACCCAGCCTCTGTGAAAACAAATACCTGGTTCCTCCTACTGTGAGAATGCACAGCCTAGGGACTGAGGAGTCAGGAGGACCTGGGTATAAAAATAGAGAGAGGGGTGTGGCAGAAATGTTAATTGTGTTTGCTGTGCCACAAACATTGATTAAGTGCATGGCCTGCTATGAGCACTGTGAAATGCAAAGATGTATGAGATACGATCCCTGTCCTGGAGAGATTTGTATTCTATATTTGAAGCCAGGCCAAAAACACACGCAGAGTTAAGTAACAGGAGAAATTAGAATACGATTGAGTGCCAGGAGAGTCCCAACCTGGGACTTAGGTTAGGACAAATGCCACAAAAGTTCAAAAGAGGCCAAGGAAAAGTATCTTTTAAAAGAAGGTACTTGACCTAGACCTAGAAAAATCGGTAAAACCTAGCTAAGTACAAAGGCGGAGGAAGGACAGCCCCACAGAGAGCACAGCACAAGCATCGGTGCCGAGGTGGGATTGAGAAAGGTCTGCAGAAAGACAAGGAATAAATAGTTCACTGTGACCAGAATAGTAAGTTTCCACTTGGTTTTTGTCTTGGATTTTGGAAAGCTTTGAATGCCACATGGAAGAGCTGGGAATTTTTTGAGTCCATTGATTGAATTTGAGAAGAAGAATATGATGATTTATATGTAAAAATGGGCTTTTAGAGATCAGTTCACCCATTGCTTCTCCAAAGGAGAAGACTGTTGGCAATTTGGGATGGCAGTTCTCAGATGCGTGGAAGCATCCCTTGCCATTGCAGGATCTTTTCTCCTGGTCCCATCCATTAAATTTCAGGAATGTCCCCGCCTCACCAGTTACTATGACAATAAAAACAAAACAAAATAGCCCTGAGCATCTCCAAACTCTCCTAGATGGTAATTCCACTCCAGTTAAGAATTGTATTTCACAGTCAAGTACACTGAAATATCAAAAACTCAAGTCACCCAGGGAGTTCAGGACCAAAGTCCAGATTTCCCAACTCCCAGTCCAGCGTAAACTCATATTTTTAAAGAAGACAGTGATGGCCAAGAAGAGGCAGAATTGTGGCACAGAGAGATTTGAGAGAGAAAGACCATGAGAGGCCACTGCCCCAGACCGGGTAGAAGGTGATGAGGCCCTAAGATGGGGTGACAAAGAGACAGCAAAACCTCAGGGAAGTCGAGGGGTGTGGAGAAGGGGTGCCTGGGACTTGGGTTAGCAAATGGGAGTCCCAGCTGTGGCTTCTCCGCAGAGGTGCTCTGTGTCACTGAGCCTTCCTTCCCTTTCCGGGGCCTCAGTTTCCCCATCTGCATTTGGAGACAAGGGGACTGGATGGCCACTAAAGTCCCTTCCAGCTCTGTGGTTCTTAGAGTCTGTGAAGCTTGATTCACAGTCCCAGAAACAGCTCACAGGTAAGATGAGCAGGAAAGCCAGGTGGGGAGGCTGGTAGGTGTGCCTTTAGGTAAGTTGATGATGAGTATGGAAACAACACGAAAGGCGATTAGAAATGACAGCTAAGCAGACGGACATATGAGACTCAGGAATATCAGTGAACTATTTCCATAATCTGCGATTTTTCTGTGTCACCTCTCATGGGCAATGGGGAATTCACTATAGATGTTTCTTAGACCTCAGCTTTAGGAACCAGTTTTTTCTTCTGTTCACCTTTGTGAGCCATTTTTTGAGTGTTGCCCAGGGGTTGATCTGTTTTATCCATCGCATTTAAGGATGGAATTAAAATCAGTGTCTAGGGACTTCCCTGGAGGTCCAGTGGTTGGGACTCAGCACTTCCTGCAGGGGGCCGTGGGCTTGATCCCTGGTCGGGGAACTAGGACCCCGACATGCCGTGCGGCGAGGCCAAAAAAAAAAATCAGCTTCTATATTCAAGATCCTAAATGGTAACAATTCCCCTCAAAACCCCAACAATAAGTTATTAATAGAGACACTGCTCAACATCTTTTGAATTAGCCTTTACCTCACCTGAAAATTGTTCAGGCCGTTTTCTGAAAGCAGTTATCAGGAATATATGATTTTATGGATAAAAAGATCATTATTTGACACTTTAACATGCATTTCTTTTTTTTTTTTTTTTTTTTTTTTGCGGTACGCGGGCCTCTCACTGCTGTGGCCTCTCCCATTGCGGAGCACAGGCTCCGGACGCACAGGCTCAGCGGTCGTGGCTTACAGGCCCAACCGCTCCGCGGCATGTGGGATCTTCCCGGACCAGGGCACAAACCCGTGTCCCCCGCATTGGCAGGCGGACTCTCAACCACTGCGCCACCAGGGAAGCCCTAACATGCATTTTAATACAGTGGCACATCTGTGTGCAATATATTTAAGTACCAACAAAACAGGCTTGGTTTCTTCCATAGTGTCCAAATGGAATTGGACATAGATAGATGGAAGGAACACATAAGGCCATAAATATTGGATCCCATCTCTCTATCAGTAAGGAAATCACGGAAGGTCAAATTTTGTCTTGTTTATACTGCAGTTTGCAGTATAAATTAACATTAATAAGGAAGGATAACAGAACACATAATGTTAATTTCTTTCACCCCCCTTATCTTGGTCAGGTTAGAAAATCATTAGTGATAGAAAATGTCTGGAAGGGTACATATAAAAATGCTTAACAGTAATTGCCTCAAGGAAAGGGCAGGAGTCTGGCAGGAAAGGAAATTGACTTTTCACTCTCAAAGCAGAAGTCAGTGTGAGTCATTCTTTGCAGTGAGCTGCTCTTATGACAAAAGTCATTCCATCAGCTCTGATGACAGAGACCATCATGAAGGAAGCTGGCCTTTGGGGAGGGTAACTTTTGCACTGTGTTTTAAAATCGGTCGTTTTCCTCTTGATTCCATGTAACCTATACTTGATTACAGGTTTGTTTGGAAGTTTGTAAAATTCAGACACCTGTGAAAATTCACTTTTGAATTATAAATGGTATATAGTGAGTGTAGAAAATACAAGCACAGATGGAAAAGAAGTTAAAAGGCAGGTACAGTCCCCCATCTGGAGACAATTCCTGGTGAACATAGAAGTAAAAAATTGAATCATACTGTCTATGGTTCTGTATCTTCCTTTACCATTATAGTACATTGTAGAAAGTTGCTATGCCATTAAAATTCTGCTATACTTTATCATATGGATCTGCCATAATTTAACTCAAGCCTTTCTCTGGGCATTATGTTTATCACCCACTTTTCGCTATTATAAAGATGTTGAAAAACTCAAACATAGATCTCTCTTTTCTTTCCAAACTTTGTTAATGATCCATTTTTAGAGTACAAAAGGAATCTAGAGATGAACGTAGATTCATCACTTGGGCTTTTCCTCTGAACTTGCTATTTTTTATTATCCGGTCTCCAGTGTTTTCAAGAGAGCATTAGCTGATTATTAACCCAAATTCAGTCTAAAACCTACAATTTTCAATCACAGATTTTTTTTAAAGCCACCAATTTACAATTCCAAATTACAACACAGAAGAGAAGCTTGTTTACCAGTCACTGAAAACTATTTTCTGAGCATATCTATTTTGTGTTGTCTGGAGAGCTAAATGTTTGAAGTTTGCACATTTGCAATTATGATTAAAGCTATCTCAACATCAAAAGGGAAAGAAATTTTAAAAGTAGTCACATGGGGCTCTCTTCTCTCTGTCTCTCTCTCACCCTCTCACCCACACACACAGCCCTGCCTGGAAACCCCAGTAAGACAAAAAGTGTCAAATTCTAGGGAATTCAGTGAGTCATATCATCTTGGTTTTAAATAGAAAGTCCATTCTTCTAGGTATTTTCAGTAGTTAGGAAAGCAAATGTTAGCATCATGTTTGCAGTGAGATCCGAATCAGTCACTCAGTTGATGTCAGACATCCCTCAAAATGGAGCATTTAGTACCACTTCCGGGCCACAAAGATCCTAGTACATACCAAGTTCTACCCAATCTTAGAATATTAGAGCCTTCTTTAGCCCTACCTGAATTGTCTCCATCCCTGTAAATTCCTGGCCCCTGGTTGGAGAAGCACATTTCTATTCAGCCCTCCCATTCTCAGGTTCTCTCGCCTGTAAGCCATCCAATACCAGTTTACAATCACCTCCTCTATTCTTGGCCGATGCTTCCATGGCTCGGGGACCCCACAAACCCCAGCTCTACCCTGTGTTGTTTCCTCCATCTCACTCATGGCATATCCCTCAGCCAGTCACCTGCCTTCAAAGTAGCTGACCTTCCTCTGTTTCTGAAGTCTTTCAATCTGGCTTAGTTTTGCCAGTAAGTAGGTGACCTCAGAAGTAGGCACCAGTTTTCCCTAAGGCATATCTGCAACACCTGAATTCCCTATGTCCCCCCAGGAAGAGAAGTGAGCCTCTTCCTGTTTCAAAGCCTTATTTCCAGGCAACTACTGACAATTAGCCACTTTTGCTCGGGGTGTGACTGCGGGCATCACCCAGGTTCAGTGCACAGCCAAGCCTTCTTGAGTTCCGCTCTCAAATCTATCTGCTGGGCCTCCCTGGTGGCGCAAGTGGTTGAGAGTCCGCCTGCCGATGCAGGGGATACGGGTTCGTGCCCCGGTCTGGGAGGATCCCATATGCCGCGGAGCGGCTGGGCCCGTGAGCCATGGCCGCTGAGCCTGCGCGTCCGGAGCCTGCGCGTCCGGAGCCTGTGCTCCGCAACGGGGGAGGCCACAACAGTGAGAGGCCCGCATACCGAAAAAAAAAAAAAAAAATCTATCTGCTTCCCCAATTTCTCTCTGTAATTCATCACTTGGATAATCTTCAACTGAGTGGTTTTTGAGATTCCTGTCTTTACAGCATCAAAAAATATTTTAAACACACATTAAGGCGGACTGACACAATTCCCTTGAAGGAAAAGAGATATTTCAGTCCCGGAAAGCCTTTATGTATTTATTAATTCATGGAGAAAAAAGAAATATGAGACTCACTATTGCATGTAAGCCATCAGCAAACCTTTCTTTCATCACTTTGTGTTATAACCATATAACCAGAAAGTGCTGTTATAGAAGCACTGGCATCTAAATCTCAGTGGCTGGGCCTCCCTGGTGGCGCAAGTGGTTGAGAGTCCGCCTGCCGATGCAGGGGATACGGGTTCGTGCCCCGGTCTGGGAGGATCCCATATGCCGCGGAGCGGCTGGGCCCGTGAGCCATGGCCGCTGAGCCTGCGCGTCCGGAGCCTGCGCGTCCGGAGCCTGCGCTCCGCAATGGGGGAGGCCACAACAGTGAGAGGCCCGCATACCACAAAAAAAAATAATAATAATAAAAAAATAATAATAAATTTCAGTGGCTGGCTACACCCACTGAACAGAGCTGGGTGCTAATGGCATCAAAGTGAGAAGTCACCCAGAGTGGCACAAAATCTATTCCCTTGTCCCTCAAGTGAGCCATGGGCAAAGAGAGGGATCTGGAGAGGAAAAGGATGGACCTGTATCCCTACTAATTCCAGAAGAGCAGTTCAAAGACTGCCACATACAGATAGCGAACTGGTAGCACATCTCATACGAAAGATGTTATTCTTGTCTGTGTGAGACATGAAAGTAGGGCCTAAAGGAAAGCCAGCAATTACCATTTCTGTAATTAGGAAACCCTAAGTAATCTGCCCTACTTTGTCATCTGCAATATCACATGTGGCCTAGTCTTAAGTGACCACTTTGAGACTGACCTGGGCCTTTCTGGGGTTTGGAGCATAGGAGCTCATCACCTCTCCTGAATTCTGTGTGAGTGAATTCTGGTCTCAGAATTTTCTTTCCTTTTTCTGTCTGGATGTTTGAGCCCTTTATGAGTATCTTACAATATCATCTTCAAAATTCTTAAATATTTTAAAGCCTATTTTGGCTACTTTGCCAAATATCATAGAATGAGTCATAATCTACACCAAACCCCGTATATCTGGTGAATGTACTCCAATGTGGAAAATCTCCAGTGGGGTGCCTTGGTTTAAATAGCTTACCCTGTGAGGGTCCTTTAAGGAGCAAAATATGTATGGAATCATGGTAGAAACTCACTGTCATGCTCTAGAACGTAGGGAATTTATATAAATTTTAAATCAAGCTAAATTAAAGTTAATCATCACAAATATCAGTTTTAAGCTAAGCAAATTCCATATTCCATGAAGTTATGTCAGAATGTCCAACCCAAACCAAGATATTGGATGCAGGTTAGTAGTATGGGGAAGTAAAAAAATTCTTTGCTGTCAGTCATCAGTAAGTATCCTGGTTCTATCTCTTACAGTTGAAAGTTTTGGAAAGACTTAATTTTCTCTGATCCTCAGATTCCCCATTTGTAAATGGGAGTGAATAATGCTTATCTTGCTGAATTTTGTGAGGATATGAGATACTATGTGAAGAGTAGCCAACACAGTGGACGGAAGAATAGGCACTAAACAAAGAAATGCCATTTGAGTGTAATAAACACTATTTAAGAAAATGAGCCCATTCCACATTCAGTTATGAAGTTCAGTGCTGCTTCTTAGAGATGAAGGTCATAAACCTACCTTACCAATAATATTCATGTAGAATTTATTTACACCTCTTTAACATATTTCTGATGAGAAATATTTCTTAGTCTATTCAGTGTATTAATGTATTAATGACCATTCTACTGAGTCATTTTTTTTAACTTGCTTATTTTCCATCACTTTGAGGATTATAACTTCATTGCTTCTTTCATTTAGGTGATGTCAGGGCCTTTTTACCCCTCGTTTTGAAAAATTAGTTTCCAAAGATCATCTGAAATGGGTGAGATTTCTAACGCTAACAATTTTATTTTGCAATTAGGCCTCAGAAGTCTCTAGAAACAGAGGAGCCTCTTTACTGGCCAGGCCAGGACACAGCCTAGTAGCTGCTATTCGAAGCCAACATCAACATGAGTCACTGCCACTGGGTATGTATCACGCTTTGTGAACCCCTGGATAGCCTTGTGTTTCTTATCGTGACTCCTTTAATATTCAGGGTTCTGTGTTTTCTTTTTCCGCTCTTATGGTATAGTCCACTCCCCTACCCTTTGTTCCCATCCCCTGCTTGCCCCTTTTCCCTCTCCCTTCCTCCTCACTTTGTCCTTCTCTCTCCCCTTGCCTCTCTTCCCTCCCCTCTCTTCCAGACCGTCATTCCCCCCACCTTGTTTATTCCATTCAGTGATTTGTTAGCTGGGTCCCAGGAGAGCATAGTTTAAATGAGGTGACGGATTTTGTTGCTTTTAGATGCACTTTTTAATTTAGACCTCTCTTCCCATGCATGTCTGGGGATAAACTGGCACAGTCTCCATTCCTAACCTCAGCTACCTCTTTCCAAAACACATGCCACTTGTATCAAGGGAAATGAGGTGAGAGAGTCTAAATGGATTTGGATGTTTTCATTATCACTATTGGGAAATCAGTGGATGGCCAAAGTCATAAGTGCAAGTGCTCAGAAAAGGATTTCTTTGAACTCATAAAGAATCTTTTGCCATAATAACTATGGCAAAATGACAAGAGAAGTCAGAAAGAACAGAGTAGTACTCCCCTCATGGAAGATCTATTTTATTCTCCATCTGTTCACCAGGGGATGAATTAACACCCAGTTAAGTTCCTAGAATATTAAAGATAATTAACTTAGATCTGGTTCACTTTGGGTTTGATCTTTTAAAAATAATCATACCATTATGTCACAGAAAAAACCCTCAAGAGCTTACATTTTTTGATGAGTTTGCTCCCTGCCTTTTCAACTCCTCCATTAAATCCTGGTATCTAGCTGCCATTTTCCAATCATGAGCAAAATTATCTCTGGGCTGAAGACTCAACCACAACTTGTGCTTTTGTCTGTTTCAGCATATAATGACAAGATTGTGGCTTTTCTTCGCCAGCCAAACATTTTTGAAATGCTGCAAGAGCGTCAGCCAAGTTTGGCGAGAAACCACACACTCAGGTAGGGGCCTGTCTACCACCCTCTACCTACAGGTCTCTCCTGCTGGTTTTCCAGGTGGGGCAGCCTCTGTGGAGAGAGGGCAGACACTTAAGATGTGTTTTATTCATGCATTTAAATTATAACCTGAATATTTAAAATGAAGGATCCAGGGGTTTCTAATGTTCTCTAAAGTGTTGCAATCAGAGATAGTTATCATGCCAGGTTACCTATTATTCTTACGATGCTAAAATGATTTCCATTGATTTGGAGAGAAGCATGGAAAGGGAGCAAAATAGTTTTCATCAAAAAATTATTTATGTAAAGCACCATATAAATTATTTTTGTTTTAAGAATATAATTGTCTGATGGTACACCAGATATTAGATGACTATATTCAAAAATAAACCAGCAAACAAAAAGTATCATGTGTGTTCTAACACCTTAAATCCTAATGTCCATTACGGTCCTTTCTGAATGGGTGTCTCTGAAACTCTGAATCACTTTATTTGGAAGGGAAAGCCACCCAAAGTGATGAAAAGAGAAAATATCCTCTGAACTTAAATCCCACTTTCTCACCAAGATATTCAAGTACTACCCAGCATTTCAAAAGCTGGAGATGCACAATGGTTAAGTGTGTCCACTCAGAGTTTGAATACTTGCTCCAGCACTTAGGGACCAGTGATGGAGGCATGTCATTTAATCCTCTACCCTCAGCCTCCTCATCATTGAAACAGGATCACAATGTGGGCACCATTAAGATGCTTCACTGGGTTTGTGTATAAAGGACCAGGCAAGGTAGGCAGGGATGCAGCCAGTGACTGCCCCTAACTCCTCACCTCCCATCCAGTGGTCTTTTGAATCTGGCTGACAACTATAATCCTCTACTTTGACCTCCTCAGTGAGTCACCAACACCTAAAAATAAACTCTTTGCTAGTCATATCTTTATTAATCCTGCCAGGATGGATCACTCACTGTTCTTTTCCCCTCCATCACCAACCCCATTGACACTTCTTTTCCCTGTGGTTTTACTCTGTGCAAATTAGAACCTCCATCCTCCCAAATGCCCATCATCTCAATTCCGCCCTCTTTCTTCAGCTTCACATCTAAGCATTTATCTCCTCGCTTTCTTCCAGCCCTTCTTTTCTCTTCTCCCTGCCATGGCCTAGGTTTGGATCCTCATCATCTCTCTCCCGGACTTGGCAGGGATCTCTTAAGTAGATACTCCCTATCATTCTACTATAAAAGCTTCCCGTGGAGTAACCTCAGGGCTGGCCACCACAGTGGCTCTCAGACTCTCTTTCAGGGGACCTCAGAGCAGCTAAGGACCCTCTCTGGAAGTTGGTCCTTGAGGAAGTACACCACACAATAGCAGGAAGAGGGCAGAGACGGGCATGTGATACTAACCTCATAGTGAGTAAGGAGGCCAGCTGGCACCCTGTTCCAGACTGGGCCGCTGGCCCTCACCCTTGCAGGGCCTCTGGTCAGCCCTGCCTTTCTTCTAATCCCTGCTCTGCCCACCCTAGCCAGGCCACTGAGCAGTTTAGGCCAGATTTGTGACTCAGGGACTCTTGCCCACCTCATGAGGTTTTGAGGCCATATGAAAGAGGCTATTTATGTAGATCTGCTGCAGTTTTCCTGCCTACCCATTAGGGTAAGACCTTCGTTTCATGGAAGGGGAGGGAGGTGGAATCTGAGCATAGTTAGAGAACTTGTGAAAAATGCACCAACTAATAAAATTGGCTTATTTACATGGGGTTTTGGGGGCGGGGGGGGAATTCTTTGTTCAGTTCCTTATGAAACTATGAGCTCCCTCTCCAAAAAGGAACTGGTTTTGATGGAATCTTTCTTACATCAGAGCTCGTGCTAAGGAAAGATGGAAACCCTCTCTCATAAGAGTGGAATTCATTGCAGTTGAAGAACTAGATGAACTATATTGAGACACTTCTACAGCTTTTCTCTCCAGAATTTCAAAATTCATAAACAAATACTTTCAGTTTCATTACTCAATACCAACAAAATAATGCCCCCAGACAAAAGCTTCCCATGGCTCCTGTTATGTATGTAATAAAGTCAAGATTTCTAAGCACAATTTCCATAGTCTCCTAAGACTGGCTCTAATCTAACTCTCCACCATCCTGTGCTCGTATTTACTTCCTTCTGGTGTCTTCCACCACCGACAAACAGCCTGTGCCCTCTCCTACCCACACCCTTCCTGGAATGGCTTCTCTCTTAAAGGCATTTCAACCCATTTTAAAGGCTCAAGTCAAACGCAAAATCTCGGTGATCTAGGCAGACTTTAGTAGTTCTTTTGCTTTGATTTAATAGCATTTGTTTTTGTACCTCTAAGATATTTTTCCATTAACCCTTGTCTTCTACCATGTACTAATGTCTTCCTACAACACTGGAAGTGTCTTAGGGCAGAGGGTCTGTATCTTCTTGGTCTTTGAACCACTGTTGCCTCAGAGCCTGGTTCCTCTACTCTGAAGATAGGAAACACTGATTACTTTTTGAGTGAACAAAAGGACTTTAGCTTGACTGATTATCACTTCCACTTGTGGTCAACTCTGCCCAAGTTTTATTACTGTGCCCCGGAAGGCAGGGCCATACTCGGCCCATTCGTGGGCTGCTCTCCGGCTCACGAATGAGCTCTCTGGCTCATAATTTAAGGGAATTTCCAAGGGATTTTCAGAGGTGTTGTACTACCTGAAAACTTTCTGACACATCACTGCTCTTGAACATTTTTACGTTACAGATTCTACCACTAAATAAGGAGTTCACTGCTTACTTTTGGGAGAAATGTGAGCTCCCAAAAGGCCCTAGAGTCCTGTTTAAATCATTTTTAAAGTAATAAAATTAATCCCCTGTGTAAAAGAGTGGAATATGTTTCTGGAGGGAAGTAAACAATTTCAGCACTGTTGTGTAGTATCATGTTATAACAAAATCTAAGAAACTTCGGGGGTTTTTTTGCAGTGTGGAATTGTACAATTATGATTATCCAGATGTGGGTGACTTGGAATTAGGGAATATTGGAACTGGAAAAAAATTGGAAATTAATGTAGAAACTAATAACCTTTTTAAGGTTAAGGACTCCTTTGAGAGTCTGATGAAAGCTTTTATAGACTCTCCTCCATATATAAACATAAATCTTTGCATATAATTTCAAACAGTTAATGGATCCTAAAGGATCTGTAGACACCAGGTTGAAAACCCAAAGAGCTCATCAAAAACAGAAAGCCCACAGTGGCATCAGAAACTGACTAAGAGGTCATGGAATCAAAAAGGCAGAACAGGAGCAAGAGTTTGCTCTTCAGGGTGTCAGGCTTTAAGAATCCAAAAAACAGGGGCCTCCCTGGTGGCGCAAGTGGTTGAGAGTCCGCCTGCCGATGCAGGGGATACGGGTTCGTGCCCCGGTCTGGGAGGATCCCGTATGCCGCGGAGCGGCTGGGCCCGTGAGCCATGGCCGCTGAGCCTGCGCGTCCGGAGCCTGTGCTCCGCAACGGGGGAGGCCACAACGGTGAGAGGCCCGCATACCGCAAAAAAAAAAAAAAAGAATCCAAAAAACAGGGCACTGAGCCTATGACTATGCCTCTGCCTGCACCTAGATGTGGTGTGAGGGTGAGTCAGCTTGACTTTAAAGATCCAACAGTTGAAAGGAAAACCTCCCCTCCCCATGACCCTGCCCAGAGGAAGAACTTACTGCTTCCTCTGTGGTTCCCACATGGGGACCATGACCCCATGGTCATGGCTATTCTCCAGGAGCCATGGATCCACTGTCTTGGGTTTGCAAAGCCAGTCGTTGGGTTAGAGGGTGGAGGATGACTTCTCAGAAGGCTGTGTTCAGCAGAAGTAGTGAAGCATAAGGAAACCACATGGGGAGAGGGAAGGCGGAGGCATAAAACCCAGGGGTTAATGACATCTGTTAAGTTTAAGGGTCATGGTAGCAGTCCTCATTCATTCTTTCGTTCCTTCAACTAGTGCTTTTATTGAGCAGCTATTCTGAATCAGGATTGTGTGAGGGCTGTGTACCCAGTATCTAAGCCAAACAGACATCGGTCCTACTCTCATGGGACTTACTATCTATTGAGGAAGACAGATAATAGACAAGTGTGACTTTTTTTAAAGCCAAATATATAGCTATAGATTGTATTATGGGCCATGAAGGACATGATCAGAATTGAGTGATAGTGATGGAAGGATGGCAAGGATTTCCTTGTGGATATTGAGTTTTAAGGTCTTTGAGGCCACAAATGAAGATGTCAGGATGGCAAGGAGGCAGGTGGCTCTACTGACCTGAGCTCTGAGGGGAGCTTTACACTGGAGTTTTCCTGATGGGATGCGTGTAAGAGAGGCGGTTGGCATTCTCACCCTCAGAGATCTCCCCCAGGTCTCAGTGCCTTTGGTCTGGACTCAGGGACATTTGGAGGCCCCTCAGAACACTAGGTCTGCATGAGATTTTCACATACATGACAGAGGGTGTAATGTCCCATGAAGAGCAACCAAAACTCTCAGAAAACTCTGCTTGGCTTTCTGATATGTGTATGTGGTCTGAGTAGATAGGGTGATGGTAGAACCACTACAGGGGGTGCCACTTCCCGTGGATAGGAAGGGTGCTCTCCTGCCCTCATGGACTTGACTCTCTTTGGACTTTGTTTCCCCAGGAACCCAGGGAATAAAGAGTGACCCCCTAGAATGTTCTCTCCCTTTTTCCCCAGGCAAGGAGACCAGGGGCTTGCCCAGATGCAGGTCCCTTGGGGCAGCAGGGTGACCTGCCCCAGGGACATTGCCACTGGGGGAACACATCAATTTGAGAGTCCTTTGTGGGGCTGCAGTTGGTAAACCAGAGGAACAGGGTCCACGAGAATCCTCCAAACAAGAGGGCTGTGAGATGCTGTCAGGATTGGAGGACAGTGCTCAGGCACACAGAGTCAAGGGCACAGAGACGTGGAGGGAGAAGCAGCTGGTGAAGGAGGCTTGGTGCTTGTACCCTTGGCCAGGCTTCCACCTCCTCCCTGAAAAATGATGTGTGGACAGGTCTGCTCCAGTTTCCAAGTCCCTGGTCAGAGGAGCCACTATGAGCACCCACAGGTTTTGGAAATAGCATTTACTGCAACAGTACTCTACCCATAACTTCAGGTTGGACCACAGTGCATTTCTCTGTTTAATCCCATTTTGTGTATCTTTGTAGAAGCCAAAAAGTTTCTCTTCTTAAAAATACCCACACCAAAAGGTCAGGTTCATTGTATTTTTACCTGAAAATTTGCAAGTTATGATGAAGATTTGGATTCACATTTCTATAATCAGAGAGAGAAAAAAGTTGTATCTATAGTATTTTTATTAATAGATTTATTTTTAATCTTTCATTAGAGGAAACTGTTTAAACGGTATACTAGACCACTCTTTATTAATTTCTTACAAGTACATGTGATTCTAAAATCATCTCAAAAATTTAAACAAAAAAAGAAAAAAGTGAAATATTTTTAAAAAATCAATCCTTAAGTCTTCTCAGATTTCTGCTGCATCTCTTCAAGAAAGGGGAAAAACTTTTAACTTCTTTGAAGCATACCTACAAGGGAATGATTCTTGGCCATAGTGTTTGTAATCTTTGAATATCTGAATATCAGAGAAGCACATTACAAAGTTCATTTGATCAAAAGAAATGCTATTTATCCATAGACTTACTGGAATTATTTTGCCAGGTTGGAGTTGGAGGTTGTGAAAAAGTCAGAATGCACGAGTTGTAATTAAACAGAGAGAAATTGATGCCTATACTCAAATTGACCTGGGAGACTCTCATGTATTCTGGGGCCAGACCCTCTCTGGACCCAGTGTGGAGTTAATTCATTTTCCATCAGGCATAAGGTTTCTCAGGAGACACCTCGTCACTCTTTCTTCCCATGGCTTCCAAGATGCCATGAACCCACAACAGTCCTCCCCAGCTCCACTCCCAACTCTGTGACTCTCTGAGGACCTATCTGTGTTGTGCTCCTTGGCTTCTGTCCCCGTGTGAGTCTGAGGAAAAGTGATCCCTTGGAGAGCATCATGGGAACCTGCAATATGAACTTAAATACCTCGAAATACTCTGGACATTAGAACATCACTTCTCAGACCTATTGGAAGAGAAAGGGGGATCAGAATGGGGTTCATTCCTTAACTTATGCATCAGTGTGTAATTCTTATTTTCCTTACCACATTATTCTAGGGAGAAAATCCATTACATTCGGACCGAGGGTAATCATGGACTTGAAAAGTTGTCCTGTGATGCAGATCTAGTCATTTTGCTGAGGTAAGGGGCTGAGCCTGAAACAGTTCTGGAAAAGCAACTGGAAAAGCTGCTCTGGGCAGTTCTCCAGGACAGCCCAGACTGAAACACTCGTTGCTTGTTCTAGAATATTCTAGTGGCTGCAACTGAAGTAGGGCTCCCACCCTTATACCTGCTATTCACCTCTTTCTCTACATGTAAGACTGGGGTATCAAGAGCTACATATGGTACTTGATGGAGACCTTGTTGTAGGATTAATTAGGGTTTAAAATAACAGGGAGAGTTTGCATGCCAGAATGTGCCCATCTAAATGAATCTAAGTGCTTTCGTTGTCTTGTGAGAATTGTAACCACTCTTACCCCAATTTGTGAACATTCTCTCATGGACAGAGAACTAACTTCTTAATTTTTTCTTTTACTTTGCAGTCTCTTTGAAGAAGAGATTATGTCCTATGTCCCCCTGCAGGCTGCCTTCCACCCTGGGTACAGCTTCTCTCCCCGCTGTTCACCCTGCTCATCACCTCAGAACTCCCCAGGTAACTTGAGGGTCTGGCATTCTGTCTCGTGCAAGTGGCCACCTGTGTTTCCACCTGATGAAGGTGCCCTCTCTCCCTTAGTCCCCTCTCAATTTTCTGATCATCTGCACATTAAGTTGGGTGTTGACACAGTGCCACCTGTTTTGGTAATGACCCCAAGCTATTATGTGTTTTGCATTTTTAATGATTTGGAAACATTTTTCACTAAACCAATATTTCATGACATGAAAATTATATGAAATTCATGTTTTGGTGTCTATCAATAAAATTTTATTGAAACCCAGCCACACCCATTTATCTATATATTTTGTGTCAACTTTCATGCTACAACAGCAGAGCTGAGTAGTAGCGACAGAGACCATATGGCCCCAAAAACCTAAAATATCTACTATCTGGCCCTTTACAGAAAAAGTCTATGGACCCCTGCTCTAAATTACTGTTTTGTTCTAAAACACACTCTCTGAGCATTTAAAAGGGAAGAGCCCTTTCTGGAACATTCTGCCTCATGAATCAGAATGTTATTAGATACCAATTTGAGTAACTTTCTGTTAAGTTGTAAAGGAGTTACTAGGTTACGTGCTTACTAGGGACCACCAGTATGCCCCCATGAAGATGCCAAAGAAGATTTTAACATGATGTGAAATTGTTTCCCTGAAGTTTTCTTTGTGTATTAGAATGAATTTAGAATTAGAACTCATGATGTTCTTTGTGGGTATTTTCCATTCCAAATGAGGAAATATATATTGAACCGTTTAGCGAAAAAAGAAGCTGGTATTTCCTGGGTTCGTCAAGATAATTAGCTTCAGTCAAATCCGTACTCCCAAATGGGATCCAGATATTTAAGAGTTTTTCCCCATTGTCTTGGTTTACAAGATCACATTGTCATGGGTGTTTGTGGCCAACCCAAATCTATTTTTATAACTTTAAAATTTAGTAAAGGAAGTTAGTTGAAAAATTTAGTAACTTCTTATCTTATGACCTCCAGAGTTAGAGTTCAAACTTGGCTTTTGAAGCCAGGGGGAAATGGAGAAGAAAAACAGAATTTAGCAATATGCTCTGTCCCCCAGAAGGGATGTCTCATTCAGCTAGTGTCACTCAATACTGCCATAGGTCTCTAAAAGTAGAATATCTTTTCATTTGTTCAGAATGACCCCCGTCATGTTGTTCAGAACTATCTCTTAGAGGTAGTTTCGCTAATTCCTAAAATCTGTTTTTAAGTCAGTATCTCCTTGTTATGCCTTCCTCCAAACAAGTGTATCAGTAGCATTGCTGAGGAAATGTCCCACGTGTGCTGTGTCTGACATACAGCATAGCTGAGATGACACGGCTTGGGAAAAGGAGGACCAGGAGCTTTGTCAGAGCCAGCATCAGGACAGTCAGTTGTTTCCAGTGCGCACAGGATGACTTCCTTCTGGGGAGCAGACCCTTCCATCTGGGGGACCTGTTGGTCTGCATGATGATCTGCCATCTTGTTGTAGAGATGGTCCCAGCCTGATAATGTGTCTACATCTTGGTCCAAACCTTTGGCAGTAGAGTGTCTACGTACCTTTGGTATGTAGAGTATCATTACACGGGGGAGATATCATACTGCAAATAGAAAAAATAAGGGAGTCAAAGAGTTACTTGCTCACTGCGAATTATTTGGATAAGTTTTATAAAAGGAATCAACCTTCCTGATACAGATGTTACTGACACCATGAATGCAAAGAATCATCCAATTCACGCTCTCAAAGTGCTTAATTCTTTACTCTCCTAGCTTTGACCTTGGGGTCCTAGACTATGTAAACCAGATATTTTGAAGTTAAACTTTACAATTCCCATTTTTCTAGACCTTCATGACATTTACCTGGGGCAACATAGTGAATCATACATGCCAAAGCACTCTGTAAAGCTTAAATTATTAGAAAAATGCATCGTAGCGACCATGGGCCATAGTGGTAGTACCAGCAGTAATGCAAGTTGTATTATAAAATATACTGTAATCTGATGGCAGAAAATTATACTTGCACCTACAGACTTGTATTCTAGTTCTACCTGTATCCTGAAACGGGGTATTTCAGCAGACTCTTTCCTTTTCAAGTGGTGGCTGTTGGTTCCCCCCACACCTCAGATGCTGCAGGACTCGCTGGTGAGACTGGTGCCGCTGGTGCCCTGTGTGCCTTCCTGCTAACACAGATCAGCTGTATCTCTGCCCCTAGTTGCTGTCATCCACCGACCTTTTTCTCATTCTTGAAGACTGTGGCACCCATCTCACCGTCTCCCTCTCCTCCCCAACTCCTTCCACCATCCTGGATGACATCAGCATCCACAAGGGCACCCGTGCAGTTCCTTGGCCTCCCAGTTTCTGGGCTTCCTTGTCTGCCCTGACCTCCTCCTCCTCAACCACTGGTCCCACAATCCCCTTCCTGCCTTGTTGTCATCTCTGACGTCACTGACTCAAGCATCCTATGCCCATCCAACGTGCTTATTCAGCTGCTCTCCCCGATACCACCCTGTACCCTCATCAGGACCTCCAGTTCACGGACGCCTCTCCTTTCTAACTGCCTCTCCCTCATCCAGCATAGGCTCCCTGGTTCATCTTTTCTTGACAACGCCCTGAGCTCCCCGATCCTCTCCATTTCATTTACAGAGTTCCACTCCTAGGTCACCTTACTATCTGCTTCCCCTACATCTGTAGTCAGGCATTCTTGGGCAAATTCACCTGACAAGGCAGATTATCAATTATAAATTAATCATCTCTCCACCTCACATGGACCTTAAACACCCAGAAGAAAATTCAACCACATTTCCCTGGTAAACGTACGCTCTTCTCTGCTGCTATTTCAAACGTTGCTGCTCCTCTCAAACTTCCAACCCCTGGGTCTCTCCTGCCAAATGATGTGCCTTCTTCCTTCACTGAGAAAATTGAAGCCCTTAGACAGAAGCTGTCTCAAATGCCTGCTGCCTATCTTACAAGCCGACCAATGCTGCCACCCACCTCCCCCCCTTCACACCTGTGCATTAGAGGGGGCGTCTTCACTAAGGTCGCGGTGAGCTCTGGGCACCCAGTCCTATGGGTAATTCTCAGCCCTCCTCCTGAACTTTCAGCCACATTTAACACTACTGATGGCCCCTCCCCTTAAGTCACCTCTTCAATTGGCTTCTGGGACACAAGCTGTAGGCATTTCATCTACGTCTTTGGCCACCTTTGCAGACTCATCCTTCCCTTCCTACCATCCTCAAGACTCTGTGCCAGGTTTTTTTCTCCTCTCTCTCAAGCTATGTCTTTTTCCAATCAAGCATCCAAGCGTACTGCCATCAGAGACCAAGCTCGTGATCTCACCCATCTGTGCTTCTTCCATTTGTCCCCATCTCAGTGAATGTCACCACAGGCCATTCCATTATGATGTCTGAAACCCACCTGGGCCTCACTACCAATATCCAGTTCATTGCCTCCTAAACACATCTCCAATCTATCTTCTTCTTCTTTTTTTTTTTTTTTTTTGTTGTAGTCCCATTTCTCATCTCCACTGACACCACCCTAGTACAATGCAGGCTGTCTAAATCCACTCTGGGCCTCTCTGGTGTTTTCTCTCTACTGCAGAAAGACTAAGGTTTTCATAACTCAAGACATATCACGTTGGTCCCCACACAATGGCTTTCCTGTTGTGCTTAACATTAAACAAAATTGTTTAATACAGTGTACTTTATCCTGTTTGATCTGCCTCCTGCCCACCTCTCAAGGCTTGTTTTGCATCACTCTGGTCCTCACACCCTATGCTCCAGATAAACTGGAGCACCATTTTCCATCCTACCACGGTACCTTTGCATGTGCTGGTCCTCTACCTAGATTGCTCTTCTCCCAGCTCATCTCTTCTCTTAAGTTAAGTGGAAGCCCTTCCTAACTCACTCAATCTAATTCATGCCTACTTATTCTTCAGCTATTCCCCAGGGAAGCCTTCCTGAACTTGGCCAGAGTATTCTGTGATCTCAAAGAACTAAGTTCCTTTCCTTCATGGGTAGGAATCACCTCAACTTATAATAATATTCTCATTTCTGTGAGTTTGGTTGTATCAGTTTTATCTAGATTATAAATTCAGTACCTGGAATATAAACTAATAAATAGTTATTGAAGAGGCAAACCATGATCATAGCCATCTGTGAAACTTAGAGAAGAATGTTATTTTGTCCATTCCTTTTTTCATTAAAAGGTATATAAAGATAATAAAGCATCTACAAAGCACTCTAGGTGATACAAAAACTCTCTTCTGTAAAGAGTAAGGAATTATTATTAATAATATTCTTATTATTAATTTTGCTTTTATAGTGCAAGGTAATCTGATATAAACTCCTGCATGCTCTGGGGCCTAATTGACATGCATATTTATTTTAGCATCAATATAGTTAGAGAAATACAAAGTACACATATATTACAATCCTACTTGCTTCATTATAGTTAGAACCACTTCTTATAGTAACTTACAAGAGTCTAGTTTGATTTATGTTGTTTTAGAATATTCAAGCATAACTAAGCCAAGAAATATGCTCATCAAGGTATTCTGAAGAGAAATACAACTTGAAATGGAGTGGAAGACATAAATATTTATTGTCATCAGAATTCAGTTTTCTCTTTATTATATTATAATATAGTAGTAACTGAGGGAGTGATAGAAATGAAGGGAAATGTCTTGGAGAAGGAAAACACGAAGATGCAGGAATGTGCTTCTGGTTGGCCCTTTCTCCTCCGTTGCCCTGCATATTTGTTCTTCAATAAAAAATGATGACCTTCAGCCTGTGTGCTTCTCTCTGCAGGTTTACAGAGAGCCAGTGCAAGAGCCCCTTCACCCTACAGGAGAGACTTTGAGGCCAAGCTCCGCAATTTCTACCGAAAACTGGAAGCCAAAGGATTTGGTCAGGGTCCAGGGAAAATTAAGTGAGTGCTCCAGTGCTTGGCACTGAACTCAGATGGTAGATGTTTCTATCCTTTTCTCCCCTATAACTTGGTAATATATGTTTGGAGATTGGATACCATGGTGTAGTATCAGTCATGTTCATAGAAGGGAGGAAAGAAAAAGTTAGGAAGTTGGAAAGAAAGAAGAAAGGAAGTTAAGAAATTGGAAGGGAGGCAGGAAGAGAAGAGAAGGGAAGGAGAGGGAGAAAGAAAAGTAGATTTCAAACAAAACCATATATAAAATCAATGGTAGACCTTTTCAGAAAACAAGGAATCTTGAACTAAATTTAAAAATCATATGTTTCCCTTTACATATTCTTGGGACAAATTTACCTACTCATTAGTCAAATAGCTTTGATCTTCGGATCTAAGTAAAGAGTTGTGGTCTTTTTCCACTTTGGGTTTATTATTTTCATCTTGAAAAGCCAAACCCAAACTCAGGAATCCAACTTAAGAGATTCTTTTTGGAATTGATCAAAAAGAATCCTAAAGGTAGTCCAACATGACGGAATGTGTCCCATTATGAAAGTGCACGTTGTCCTTGTGCTTTCCTGGTTTTGAAAAGAGTGTCAACATAAGGCCATAGCTGAACTGACGGAATCTATACCTTGTTGGAGAGGCTAGGCAATGAGACCATCAGCCTGGGTCCCCACAGCTCGCCTAGAACACTCCCTAACATCGGAGCCCGAGCACCCGCTCACCACCCACATGACTTCTCCTTTCCAGGCTCATCATTCGGCGAGACCACCTGTTGGAGGGAACCTTCAATCAGGTTATGGCCTATTCCCGGAAGGAGCTCCAGCGAAACAAGCTCTACATCACCTTTGTTGGAGAGGAGGGGTGAGGCACCGGCACTTCTATGGAGACACCTTAGTGTGGGTAGACCAGAGGCCCCAGATCCTGGGTGATTCTTCTCAAGAAGGAGCAGGATGTCTCTAAGCCTTTGCCCCAAGGTGATTCTGATCATGTCCTCCCAGGAGGCCTTTCTCTCCAGGTGTTGCCAATCTTTAGGTTTCATGTTCTCTAAAAGCCTAAGATGATTGGCATGTTCTAGAGTCTGAGGTCACATGGTCAAAGTATAAGCCAAAACTACAAACCTAAACTACTGCATCTTTACTTTCTCATGTGGGTACCCTTCTGAGTTTCTGATCAAAGAACTCTTCCCCCAAGAGTGCACATATATAACTACATACCAAATTTTTCATATAATTTCAGTGATTTCTTGGCAAGCCATCTCAACCGTGTAGGGCACGCCCACCCAGGAGGGCATAGCAGAATGAACTTGAAAGTGTTTTCAATTCATACACATGCACACATGCACCATCACAGGAATTTCTTTTGTACCTCCTACAATGAAGTCCCTGTTTTGAATGGGCCAGTTGTGTGTTTAATCCAAAAGGTATGATATGATCGAGGCCAAAGGTTAAGGAACACTGCCATAGCATTGGTGCATGGCCATCTAGTAAGGACATCATTCCCAAACCAGTCACTGCATTCTCATTTTCTACAGCCAATTATACTTCCCTTGGGATCCACTGTAAAGAGCAGAGGCTGCTCTCTGCTTTCCTAGCACTGACTCTGAAAGGGCAAGCTAGCCCCTGCGTAGGGACAGGTCCCTGGCCTCTCACACGTAATGAGCTTCCCGGGCCTCTGCTTCCTTTGCAGCCTGGACTACAGTGGTCCTTCGCGAGAGTTCTTCTTCCTTTTGTCTCAGGAGCTCTTCAACCCTTACTACGGACTCTTCGAGTACTCCGCCAATGACACCTACACCGTGCAGATCAGCCCCATGTCTGCATTTGTAGAAAACCATCTTGAATGGTAAGAGCTGGAATTTTTACTTTCTCATGTTGGAAAGTTCTGGTCTTTCTTAGTCAGAAGACAGTGGTGTTTCTTGAGGGCCGCTGTGTTTGGAGCAGCGGCCCGATATCATGAGGGCTGATGGGAGTGAATAACAAGGCACTAGAGCAAAGGTTCTCTGCCAGTCTTCACTCAGAATACAAAATAAATTACTAAAGACATGCAAATTTCCTATCAACTGCAAATTGATGTAAGATACTGTCATTGCCTTCTGAGGAGATGTGAAGGTAAGTAGACATAAGTTCTGAATGTTGATAATTCTACTAAAATCCTGAGTACCCTGCAGAGGCTTCTTGAAGGTATTTGTAGGAAATTCTCTGATTTGGTCCAATGGCTTTCACACTGTGGCCATCAGCTTCTGCATCTTGCTGTAAAATAAGTCTGTTGGGTCAGATGATCTCTCAGCATCCTTCTGACTTGAAAATCCAATCTCTTTGGTCCTCTCTTCTTGAGACACCAATTGCCACTTACTGAAATGAGTAAGAAGATCAGTATCAGTCAATTCTGTGTAGTTCTGTGGGTGAGATACCTCAGATATGGGTGTTAGAAGTCTCCAGAAAGCTGCATGGGACATCAAGGATGCCTGCACTTTCCTACTGTGTCACCACCACACCTGACTTGAAAAGTACCCCTGACTTCACTGCAGGAGCTCCTGCCATGAGGAGGGAAACAAGTCTCAGAAACTGCTGATGTGGGTTCTTGTCTGACATTGCTTATTGATGATGTGTCATGGGGCTGCTGGTGAAGGGAGCTTCTCGGGTAACACCTGGGCCTGCTGGGCGTATGGCCCAAATCCCCATATTTTGGTTTTATGGCAACAGAACAACCCATCTCTGCTACGGCTGCCAGCTACAGCCCATGACCTCTCTCTCCAAACACTCTCAGCTTTGAAGTTCTTTTATTGTTTTTTTTCATTTTTTAGAGTTTATTCTATAGAAGTATAGTTGATTTACAACATTGTGTTAACTTCTGCTTTACAGCAAAGTGATTCAGATCTATATTTTTTTCTTTTTCATATTCTTTTCCATTATGGTTTTTCATAGGATATTGAATATAGTTCCCTGTGCAATACAGTAAGACCTTGTTGTTTATCTTTTATCTATTCTATATATAATAGTTTGCATCTGCTAATCCCAAACTCCCAATCCATCCCTCCCCCTCCAACTCTCCCCTTTGGCAACCACAAATCTGTGCTGTATGTCTTTGAGTCTGTTTCTGTTTCGTAGATATGTTCATTTGTGTCATGTTTTAGATTCCACATATAAGTGATATCATATGGTATTTGTCTCTTTCTGACTTACTTCACTTAGTAGGATCATCTCTAGGTCCATCCATGTTGCTGCAAATGGCATTATTTCATTCTTTTTTATGGCTGAGTAGTATTCCATTGTATGTATGTGTGTGTGTGTGTGTGTGTGTGTGTGTGTGTGTACCACATATTCTTTTTCCATTCATCTATTGATGGACATTTAGGTTGTTTCCATGTCTTGGTTATTGTAAATAGTGTGCTATGAACTTAAGGGTGCATGTATCTTTTTGAATTATAGTTTTGTCCAGGTATATGCCCAGCAGTGGGATTGCTGGATCATACGGTAGTTCAATTTTTAGTTTTCTGAGGAATCTCCATACTGTTCTCCACAGTGGCTGCACCAACTTATATTCCCACCAACAGTGTAGGAGGGTTCCCTTTTCTCCACACCCCATCCAGCATTTGTTATTTGTAGATTTTTTTTTTTTTTTTTTTTTTTTTTGTGGTACGCGGGCCTCTCACTGTTGTGGCCTCTCCCGTTGTGGAGCACAGGCTCCGGACGCGCAGGCTCAGTGGCCACGGCTCACAGGCCTAGCCGCCCTGCGGCATGTGGGATCTTCCCGGACCAGGGCACAAAGCCGTGTCCCCTGCATCAGCAGGCAGACTCTCAACCACTGCGCCACCAGGGAAGCCCTGTTATTTATGGATTTTTTAATAATGGCCATTCTGACCATTGTGAGGTGGTACTTCATTGTAGTTTTGATTTACATTTCTCTAATAATTAGTGATATTGAGCATCTTTTCATATGCCTACTGGCCATCTGGATGTCTTCTTTGGAGAAATGTCTCTTTAGGTCTTCTGCCCATTTTTTTTATTGGGTTGTTTGCTTTTTTGTTATTGAGTTGTATGAGCTCTTTATATATTTTGGAAATTAAGCCTTTATTGGTCACATCATTTGCAAATATTTTCTCCTGGTCCATAGATTGTCTTTTCATTTTGTTTATGGTTTCCTTTACTGTGCAAAAGCTTGTAAGTTTGATTAGGTCCCATTTGTTTATTTTTGCTTTTATTTCTATTGCCTTGGGAGACTAGCATAAGAAAACATTGGTACGATTTATGTCAGAGAATGTTTGCCTATGGTCTCTTCTAAGAGCTTATGGTGTCATGTATTTAAGTCTTTAAGCCATTTTGAGTTTATTTTTGTGTATGGTGCGAGGGTGTGTTCTAACTTCACTGATTTGCATGTGTCAGCTCTGAAGTTCTTGAGCTGAAGCAGGCGTGTCTGCATCAAGTGTTACAGTGGGTCTCTTGACTCTCCGCAGGTGAAGAAGCAAATGTGGCCCTTTGTTGTTCCTTTTCCTGTAACTTATCAAATAAAGGGATGATGAAACCTGGGAGGCAGAAACACGTAGATGGGGCAGGCGGAGCAGGAAGTGGCCACTGAGGGGACTTAGGAATGAGAATCAAAGGCCACATCTAACTTAGTCACGTTCAGGCAGGGTTCATCCCAGCAGTGGAAAGTGCCGTACCCCATGCCACAAGAATATATATGTACACAGATTATACTTCCTATAATCCCTTAATTCTCTTAGTCTGTGAGCATGAAATTTAAGATGGTGTCTTGAAGGTCATGAATTGGAGTCAGGAAATATTTTCATCAAATATCGTAGCATATAGGAAGGACTATGCTGGATATTGTGGGATACCTTCATTAATTAAGCAATTGTAAATCAAGCATGTGCTATGTACTAGGAGGATACAAAGACGAAGTGAATGATATCTCCTCCCTCAAGGGGGGAGCACATGAGTAAATCAATAATTCTACTACAATATCTTAAATGCCAGGTTATGCATACATAAAATGTGTGTGTGTGTGTGTGTGTGTGTGTGTTTGAGAGAGAGAGTGCCCCCAAGATGCATATATGAGACTGGGAATTGTATTAAATCACAAGGGAAAATGTCTCACTCAGCCCAAGGCAAGGGGTGGGGGAGTGGGGAGTGAAACCAGGGGATCTCATAAAAAGAGGGGATAATTGTGCCATCTTTTTTTTTTTTTTCTAGAGAGAGTGGGTATACGAGCCAAGCCTTAAGGGGCAGTTGAGTAGGAGACTAGGCAGAGAAGGGGAGAAAAGACGTTTTGAGGATCCAGAATTGGAAACAAGACTCGAAAGGCATGGGAGGGAACAGAGCCTTCGGCAAGCAGTGTAGATGGATCAGAGCCAAGAATGGCCTTTGGGGTTGTGGTGGGAATGAGGCTGGAGACGAAGAAAGAGGCAGATGGTCTCATCCCATAGGGAGAATGCTATCATTGGATTTGTGTTTTCAAAAAGTAAATCTTGCTGTAATGTGGGGAAAATTTTGAGGAGGGAAGGCTGGAAAGAGCCGAGACCAGCTCTGAAGCTGTTGATACGTCCTGGGGAGAAACAGATGGTCAAAACTGAGGCAGAGGCAGGGTCTGAGAGAGGAGGGGACTGACTTTGGGAACTTCTCGGAGGGAGAAGAGACAACTAGTTGGTTCACTGGTTTAATGTTGAGGTGAGGGGGAGAGAGAAATATAGAATAAGTTCAAAGTTTCTGGTTGCACCATGCGATGGATTGGGACCATTCACTGTGATGGGAGTTATGTGAAATAGATGATACTTAGAGGAAAGATGAGGAATTCACCCTTTGACACATAGAATTTGCAGTTTCCCTTATAAATACACATGGATATATTAGTATGTAACTGGAATATGGCCCTGGGGAGCATGAGGGGAGCTGGGCTGGAAACTGAGTTTGAGAGATATCAACACAGCCGGAGTGGCTCAGCCATTGGAGGAGATGGGAGCTCGCAGAGAGGTGGCCCATGCTGATGTGTCAGCAACGGGCAGAGCCAAAGGTCCCTGGGGGGAGCTAAGAAGGAGTGGCCAGGGACTCCCCTGGTGGCACAGTGGTTAAGACTCCACGCTCCTAATGCAGGGGACCCGGGTTCGATCCCTGGTCAGGAAACTAGATCCCACATGCATGCCGCAACTAAGAGTTCGCATGCCACAACTAAGGAACCGGTGAGCCGCAACTAAGACTTGACGCAACCAAATAAATGAATAAATATTTTTTTTAAAAAAGAAGAAGGAGTGACCAGAGTGCTCAGCCTGGGAGGAATGGGACAGAGAAGGAGGTGCTCCGACGAGGACCTGCCGAGGGCGAAGAAGGCAGTCTGAGAAGGTGGAGGCCAGAGGAGGTGTGCAGGCAATAGAAAGGGGTCCCCAGGGGTTCAGAGCCCAGGATTGGGAAGGCAGAGCTTAGGACATCAGGGTAGGGAGAGCGTTCAGATGACCAAGGGAGCTGCATTTGGATGGTGGCAGAGGTTCATGGGGGTAAGCGCCCTGGCGGCGTGAAGGGAACCCAGCATTCTGGAGGAAACCTTGGGATCCAGCGTGTCTCAGCACAGGCGCAGGGGAAGGCCACAGGCAAAGGCCTGATGAGAAGCACAGGAGAAACGCTGGACTTCTGGCCTGCTCAGTCACTTTCCACCAGGGAGGGCACCTCGCCAACTGCCCAGCCCCTGTTTCTTTCGTCCTGACTCTGCTATCTCTGACCATCTCTGGCTGGAGCAGGCCGTGTCAATATGTCTGTTACACTTCAGCGCTTGGAGGAAGGAAACCACAGGGATGTTTTAAGGATTAGCAAAGTTCTCTGGATGGATCCTTTATAAAGGACAAAGGCCCGTAGTGCCTGGCCCAGAGGTGCTAGTTACCCTCTGTCTTTGCAAAGGAAAGGACGTGAGGACTTTCACCCACTGAGGTTCCCACTCACGTTGAGAATATTTGCTGTGTAGCCCGGAAGCAAAATGGCAGGTACCTTTCTGAACAACTAGCAATCTAAACAGAGCTCACGCAGGTGAGAGCTCCCTTTTAGTTCAACATTGGATGATGAATTGTTATGAAGTGAGCCGGGGCCTCGCCTCTGATCCGAGGCTCTGACTCTGAACCTCAGTCCCCTGAGCCCTGGGCTGGCAGAAAAGCCAGGATGCAGAGTCAGCCCTGGTCCCAGATGGTACCACGACCCTCACGTGGGGTCAGACTCTTGTCTCATCAGTGCTTCAGAGGTCCTGGGGGAAGGAAGAGGGTTTCCTTTGGGCGTCACTGCCACACAGAGAGAACTTGAGCCACTGGGTACGAGCCTGCTTTAGCTTTGAATGGGAAGCCCTGCTTGGCTGTGCGTGGCTCAACCAGATGGTAATGCTGCAGTTATTCCTTCTGTGTATTTTCCTACAAGCCATCCTGCACCTTGGGGCAAATGGTCTTAACAAGAAAACCGAGCGCCCCTGAGTGCTGGGCCGTTTTGGCAAAGGGCACGCAGGAGGGCTCAGCACCTGAATGAAGTCACTCTGGGCCTTACACAAAGTGTGGGCAGCAAGTGGGCACTGAGACCCCTGCCTGAGGCTTTGTCACTGTGGTTCCTGCAGCCAGGGGTCGATGCCACTGAAGAAACCTGACTCCCGAGTTCTCAGTTCTGTTGCCCAACCGGGTGCCAGTCCCCACCGGCAGGGCGGGCAAGGCTGCGGCTGATCTCAGATGTAGTCGCCTGGCCCTCCTTCCTTCTTCACTCCCCCCTGGGACCCTTTATCCCGTGATCCACGTGGGCTGTGAGGAAGATGACACTTACTATGACCAACACATCACTCATAAGAAAACAGAGACCAAAAGATTACAGGGCTCATCACAGTCACAGCCTTGACATTGTAAAGCTAGAAGTTGTCCCTAATGCAGGACAGGCCAGGGCGGGAGTCTGCCTGGAAGGGGAGTGACTTCTGGCCCCTGCCCTCCTCTTCCCTCTGCAGAGAGGCCCTGCAGACCAGAAATAAACAGGGAGAAAACTGATCAGCTTTACAGGTTTAAACATCACCCAGGATGGAAACATTGCTCGGGTATGGCTGGAAGAGGTCATTTTGTAAATTATTATTCTGGTTCTTTATCTTTTCACTGGCCCTCCTTTTGTGTCCCACACTCTGTTTTGTCTGTTGTGTCCCCTTTAAAGAGTAAGCTCCATGAAAGCAGAGATGGGTCTGTCTTATTTTACTCCGGCACAGGCCTGGCACTTTGAGGTGTTCAAAATAACACGTCATTGACGATTGGGTGCCTAAGTGAGAATTGTTCCACAAGCCACACCAGCCACTTCCTTGTACCAGGGCCGTTAAGACAGAGGGCTCGTATCTTCCATGTGCAATTAATTGCTCAAAGGTCGCACTTTTATTTGTCATCTCTGGTTTTAAAGCCCTTACAGTGTCGGCAATAAACACGCATGTCCCCTGGGAGCTTTGCACTTAGCTCTGCATGAGGTCCAGCTTGTTACTGACACAGTGCCCGCCCCCTCTCACACTGGCACCTCCAGGCCAGGCAGTACCCCAGAGATGGGCAGAGAGGCCTCTGGCACCAGGTCCTTCTCCTGCTAGCTCCTCCTTGACTGTAGCTGCTTGAAATTCTCTGCTTCCTGCTCCCTGTGTGTGGGTTTTGCATACCCTGGGATACAGCCCCGAAATCAAAAGCCCGCATATGGGGCATAGCGATTCAACCCCCTTCCCTTTATTCCTAGTCAAGCGTCGAGAGATACTAATATGAATAAATATGGTGACATTTCTATATACACACATTAAGTAAACTGGAAAAAAATCTGTTTTTTTGAACTTCAGCCTAAAAGGAATTCCTGTAATTGCCGTTTCATTACTTATTTGTATTACCCAATTAAGTGGTATGGACCCTGCTGGGACCCTAGCCCCACCAGGCTCTCTGCAGCAACAGGGGAGGGTTCTTTTTCCGTTTGGTTGGAGCAGCCAAATAATGAAACCAAAGCTGAGAACGACACAGCACAAGCTTTATTCAGTAACCAAAGAATGGAGAAGCAGGAACTAAGTTCACAGATCAACTTCTCACCCACCAGGAAAGAGATTTAATTTTTTGGAGTAAAGACAAAGAGAGGAGGAATGAGGCTAATGATGGAGAGATTTATGCATTAGTCTACTGGGGAAGAGGCTGGGCTTTTTCAGGGGAGTGGGATGCCACGCCCTTATCCTTTTTTGGTCCTTAATGTCCGGTCATGGCCAGGGTAGTTGTGTCATTTAGTATGCTAATGTAGTAAAACCAGTGTCTAAGGAGACTCAGGGTCTGTTGGAGGTCAGATTCGTTGCCATCTTGGTCCCACCTGGTTCCACCTGTGTTTTTTTTTGTTTGTTTGTAGCTTCCTTTCTTATCTCTGGACCCTTTAACTTAAAGATTTATGTTAATTCCTGCTAAAGGCGGGGGTTGGCAGGTTTTGAACAAAGACCTGGAGCAACTGTGGCAGCATTTGTACCACTGACTTTCCCAGTTGATAAGGACCCTGTCAAAATCAGCAAGGGTAACACTCATGCCAAGTAAGAGAGAGGAGGTGGAGCTGGAACCCCGTTGGGCCTCCCAAGGGAGCTGTGGTCACAGATGGACACAGCCCTGCCCCCCACTGGGAGGGGCCGGGAAAGAGCACAACACCCTCTTCCATCCTCCAGTCCCACTGGCCAAGCCAACCATGCACAGAGGGCACAGGATCTCCAGCCATGGCAGCCCATAGCAGCCTGTCCCCAAGGTCACAGAGCAGGACAGAAAATTGTGGGAAACCCATGAGGAGTGTAGGGCAGGAACTGAAAATAACCGGAGGAGCCTCTACCATTCAGGACTTTCAATCCATCCACTAGAAATATTACCATTTGCTAAATTGTATGTGTCTTTGACCGAGAAATCTTAAAGTAATATTCTAAATTCCATATCTTCATTCTTTGATTATGATTGTCATTTGCAGATTAGTGAGGTGCTCATATGATGATCTTTTTATTCTTTTAATCACCATCGCATGTTCATTTTATGTCCCTGGAGATACAGAAGTTAATATAAAACTAAACAATGAAACACCCATTGAAAACTTCTTAAACATGCCAAGCACTGTTCTAGACACTTCCATCTAACAGCACTATAGCCCAGATACTACTTAGTATACTGCTTTTACAGATGAAGAAAATAAGGTGCAGATATAACCAAAATCACAGAGATAGTCACAGACCAAGCTGGGATTGGAACCCAGGAAACCTGGCCCCAGTGTCAGGCTCTAGCCCCCTGACTAAGGCAAAGTCAGATATTTAATTGGGCAAATTACAATACAATGTGATAAATGCTATACGTACATCTATTGTAGAACTTATCACATTGCATGGTAATAAGTATTAGGTACAAGGAGCTTTAAAAATGATGAGGGCTTCCCTGGTGGCGCAGTGGTTGAGAGTCCGCCTGCCGATGCAGGGGACACAGGTTCGATCCCTGGCCCGGGAAGATCCCACATGCCGCAAAACAACTAAGCTCGTGTGCCACAACTACTGAGCCTGTGCTCTAGAGCCTGTGAGCCACAACTACTGAGCCCACATGCCGCAACTATTGAAGCCTGCGCGCCTAGAGCCCGTGCTCCACAATGAGGGAAGCCACTCAAATGAGAAGCAGCCCGCACACCGCAACGAAGAGTAGCCCCCACTCGCCGCAACTAGAGAAAGCCCGTGTGCAGCAACGAAGACCCAACACAGCCAAAAATAAATAAATAAATAAATAAAATTTTAAAAAAAGAAGAAAAATGAGTGGGAATAGTTAGTTGGCTGGCAGAGATGGGAAGAGGAAACTTCCAGGGAGAGGGCCCAAAATTCATAGCAGGATGGCCGGTGAGCAAGCAGATGTCAGTTGGATTTGGCTGCAAAATAGAGAAAGAGAAAGGCTGTAAGTCACCTTGTGTCAAATAGGGAAGTGCATTTAATGGCATCCAGGGAGTTTGGATTTTATCACAAAGATGACAATGTATTTTTTGGGGGGTGGAGGAATGTCTTGATCAGGTCTGTATTTTAGAAAGTCAACTCTGGTTATAAGTATGTGAATTGGAGTGGAAATGGGGTTGTCATTTTAAGTGGCAGTTCTTTGAAATAGTTCTTTGAAAAGAGGAGAAAGTATCAAACTAGGGCAGAAAGCTATTTCATAAGAAGGATGAGCAAATGAGCAAAACTTGGTGATGGATTATAGACAGTGGTGGGGTTCAGTATATGAAATTTCCCACTTGCATAAAATGATGTGTATGAAAATACCAGGTCAAAAGTTCTCATCTTTTTTTTTTTAATTTATTTTTGGCTGCATTGGGTCTTCGTTGCTGCGCGCGGGCTTTCTCTAGTTGCGGCGAGCAGGGGCTACTCTTTGTCGTGGTGCACAGTCTTCTCATGGGGGTGGCTTCTCTTGTTGCAGAGCAAGGGCTCTAGGTGCACAGGCTTCAGTAGTTGTGGCATGTGGGCTCAGTAGTTGTGGCACACGGGCTTAGGTGCTCCGCGGCATGTGGGATCCTCCCGGACCAGGGCTCGAACCCGTGTTCTCTGCATTGGCAGGCGGATTCTTAACCACTGCACCACCAGGGAAGTCCTCTTATCTATTTTTATGGAGGCATAAACAACAAAACTATAAATGTGAAAAGCTCCAAACTTATTTTTATATCTAATAAATTATGAATAGAGCAAAATGCATATACTTTCTAATCATTATGCTTGAATAGAAAAGATTCACATTCCAGCTGAAAAATCTCCTCTAAGGACCTTCCCTCAGCACTCATTTTAAAATAGCCCAGCCATTTATAACTCTCCAACTTAACATCTTAATTCATTATATTGACAGAACTTATCGCTCTCTGAAATAAACTGTACTTATAGATTTATATTGTATACTTGTAACTCATTACTGTGTGTCTCTCCCCCTGAAAGTCTGAGGTCTTTCCTAGTCACAAACTTGGCACTCAGTAAATGAGTGTGGAGGGAAGGAAAGAAAGAAAGAAGGACAGGAGGGACAGAGGGCAGAAGGGAGGGTGGATGGATGGATGGATGGAGGGATGGATGGATGGATGAGTTTCAATCTCATTTCAATTTTTAGTTCAGAATATTTGTAATTCAGAAAAACGGGTCATTGTCAAGCATCATTTAAGTTCTACTAGATGTTCTCTCTGAAATCACCACTGAAAACTCTTTTTCTCTTTCAATGATTCTGAATGCCACTTTTCCCAGAGCAAATCTAAGATGCGCTAAACAACTGAAAGAGGTGAACTTCTCTATTTTGAGGAAGAGTGCCAGCGTGTCGACGTGCTCTGTTCATTAAGTATTAGCATGTATCGTTTTAAGAAGTCATGGTGATGTGAGTCACTCTTTACATAATCGTCAGTGTAAGAAGAATTTTCAGAAGCCAGGGTTCAAATCTGACGCTGTTTAATCCGTTTCTGTGCAACCACCAGAAGGTCCGTTTGCTCGTTTCATGTCAGTGATGGTGACAGATCTAACCCTCCTATATCATAACCAGAAATCCTGGGACCTCTCCAGCCAAAATCTCCAAGAACCTTTGCTAACTGTGAACCAGACTCCCCCATGTCCTTCTATCCCTGCTCTGACCTCTCCCTTTCCAAGCAGACACTACCTGAGTGGCAAAAACTTCTGTTTTCAGGTATTTAGCAAGAGGAGGGGGAGGCGGGAGGGAGGCTTCTTGGAGCATGTTTAGAGTTTGGCCAAGTGGGTATTAAGTATAATTGCAGAGTTTTATGGAACTTAAGAAGTCATGGATAACACACTTTCAACATCCCTTACTGTATCTGCAGAGTCTGAATTAGTAGGTAGAAACCACAATATCGCGAGATTCCATTGGATGTCTCCTGGCCCTTCAACCCCCAAGGGCCCCTTCTGAGAGAAGAGCTCAGTGTGTCATTTTCATTTGAGTCAAGGGTCAGATAAGCTCCGCCATGCCACGTCATCCCAATAGCAGCCCCCAGGTTCCTTCCTAGGCACCTACAAGAGCTTGCCTGGTTCCATCTCTGGCTGAATCTGAGTAGCCTTCCTAGCAATGCCTAGAGAGGCTCAGGGCACACATTAGCTGGGAAGGCACCATAAAATGTGCGTGTCTGGTTGTGACTATGTCCACTTCTTAACATAACTTTCTTTAGAACTTGCGAGAAACTTCTAGTAAAGCTTTCAAAACAATTAGCGAGAACACTCTTTTTCAACGCTTGCCTTATGCAGAAATAGGCCTAAGGATGTACGAGATTTATATCACAAAGGTGGCAGTTCAAGTCAGTTGGAAAAGAACGGACTATATAGTCAATGAGGCCACTATAACTGGCTCTACAACCAAAAAAATTGAGGTTAAATTCCTCTCCAACTTGAAAGCACATGTAAAAAATGTAACAGTAAGATTTCTTCAAAAAACTCTAGGTGACTTTCTATATATTCTAGAAAATAAACATTATTGAGAACAGAAAACAAACTCAGGAAACTTTGAGTGGTAGAGGCTTTTTCACTCAAGATTGGAACCCTGGAATCTAGCAAAGAAAAGGAAAATATATTTGAATATATAAAAATGAAAATACTTTTTATGGCAAAAATACCATGAATAAAGGCAAAAGGCAAGCTTTGATTTTGAAAAATAATCTTTGCAACTCAGGAAAATCAGAGGCTGAAAATCTGCAATACAGATTTCAAAGAGCTCTTCCACCTGGAAAAGAAGAGGAGAAACAACTCTAGAAAAATCAGCAAAGAAAATGAAAAAAGCTGTTCAGAGAAGAAAAAATCCAAATAATCACCATACCCATAAAAAGAATTTCAATTTTATCAGTGGCCAGGGATATTTAAGCAAAATAAAGAAACAATGATATATCACTTTATAACAATCAAATTGGCAAATATTAAAAAGAATCATATGTCCTCTTTTTAGGAGGACATGGGTGAAAGTTTATTCTCTTCCATCACCAATAGAAACATGAATTTTGAGAGCCTCTTTTAAAAACACAAGCAACAATATATACTAAAACTTTTAAACCCATATACCCTCTGGCCCATGAATCTCTCTCATAGAAATAAAAGCACTGCTATAAGGACTCTTATAATAACAGCTAATATTATTGAGCCCTTATTATGGGCCAGGTATCTTTGCAAAAGCTCTACATGAGTTGCACATCCTGTTATGATCTCCCTATTTTACAAATGAGGAAACTGGTACCCATAGAGGTTTAGTACTTGCCCAAGGTAGCATAGCTAATAAATGGCAGAGCCAGGAATCCAACCCAGGCAGCATGGCTCTCCAGTGCAAACTTTAAAAGCTATCCTATCCTCCCTAACAAAACATACCAGGATGTTTATTTCAGTATCGTTTGTAAAGACACAAGTGTAGAAGCAATCCAAGTGTCCATCAACAGAGACCAGTTAACTTCATCACAGCAGCTCCACACTGCACCATGATATGAGGCATAAAAGAGCTGAATTAGAATCTTACCAGATGATGGAAGAGGATTTCTTCAGGATATTGTTGAGGGGAGAAAAGCAGAAAACTATGAACAACACAATTTAAAAACCAAAAAATAATGATGCAAAACCTGTACCTGTATGGATATAGATATGTAAATATAAATAACTTAGTATGTGATTACATGATTTAGAGGAAAAATATGGAAGGATACATCTTAGTCAGCATGGGTCCCAGGAGATGAGATGAGGAGAGAGCAGCCAACCAGGCCAGAAGGAGACAAAACTAATGATAATAAAAAAGTATCTACGAGCATATTAATGAATTGATATAAAAATTACAAGTGTGGGGCTTCCCTGGTGGCGCAGTGGTTGAGAGTCCGCCTGCCGATGCAGGAGACACGGGTTCGTGCCCCGGTCCGGGAAGATCCCACATGCCGCGGAGCGGCTGGGCCCGTGAGCCATGGCCGCTGAGCCTGCGCATCCGGAGCCTGAGCTCCGCAACGGGAGAGGCCACAACAGTGAGAGGCCCGCGTACCGCAAAAAAAAAAATTACAAGTGTGTATACATTTTTAAAAATAAATCCCTAATGACTGAAATGCCATTTGGTACAAATGGCTTAGCTAAGTTATTAGAAAGAAACAAGTGTCTTAGACACGAATTCCTCAACGCGCCCTCCGATTTCTGAGGACCCGATGCTGGTTGCACAAACTGCTGGGCAGTCAGTGAGCCTCTGGTGTATTAGAAATGCCACACGGACGCACTCCCACCTCGCTCACTCTACCTCTGGTGTCTTCCACTCTCCATCCCATTTGCCCTCCCTTTCCTTAGCCCCCAAATCTTTAATAATTTCCAGTGTCTACAAAATGAAGTCCAGATTCCTCGGATCCTCAGGGACTCCCCAAGGTGCAAGATCACCTGTCTTGGGACACCATCTACCTCTCCCACCAGCTCTTCTACCCAGTCCCCGCGCTCCGTCAGGCGCACTCCTCTCCCTTACGGGCCCCATCATTTCCTCTGTTCTCTCATTTAAGGGTGGGTCCACGTGTCACCCACCCTTAAAGCCCATTTAAAATACTTTATAGTTCTCTTGTGACTTCTTTCCTGAACTTTCTTCTGAAGAGTAAGTTCATCTTCTCTTGAGTTCTTTTTTTTTTTTTTAATATTTATTTATTTGGCTGCACCAGCTCTTAGTTGCAGCATGCAGGATCTTTAGTTGTGGCATGCATGCAGGGTCTAGCTCCCTGACCAGAAATTGAACCTGGACCCCCTGCATTGGGAGCATGGAGTCTTAACCCCTGGACCACCAGGCAAGTCCCCTTGAGTTCTTTTAGAAACAAAGGTTTTCAGACACTTTTAGCTGAAACCTTGATTTCCAATGAAATTTATATTCAGTCCCAGTATCTAGGACAGAAGAAGGTGGAGCTAGTCTCCTTCAAGGAGTCTGGGGGCTGGTCATTTGTCCACTCAGACTCTTCTTCCTCCCCGCCATCTTTATGCTTCTGTGCAAAACAGTTTGAATAAAACACCACTCTGGGCTGTCTGCATTTCTCATTCCATCTCTCCCTGGCTACTCTGTATTGTAAGGATTTGTGCTAGCTTCGAAATTGGATCAAGCAGCAAGCACGTTATGGCCCCTTGCAACCAGCATGGTTTCTGGCATACAGGCAGCCCCCTTCAGTTCCTGAGGCAGGGTGCCACACAGCCAGAGGAGTAAATTCCTGCTGCAACTCTCAGCTGCTGTGTGACCCTGGGCAGGTTTCTCAACCTATCTGAATCTCAGCCTCCTTTCCCATGAAAAGGTGATAACAGTGCCTATTCTGTGTGATGGTTGTAAGGGTCCCGGAAAAGTGACTGGTACCCAGTAGGCGTTTAACAGATGTGGATGCCATCATTCTGTCCTTGAGTGTATGTGTGTATTTTATAGGGACATCAGAAAGTGTTAGAGAAAGCTAGGTTGGTTTCTCTTGATCCCAGGCTTCTAAGTCTTGGCACTATTGACATTTGGGGCCAGATGATTCTTTATGGTGGGGACTGTCCTGTGTGTTGGAGGATGTTGAACAGCGTCCCTGGCCTCTGCCCACTAGGTACAGTCCCACCACTACCACCACCCCGGGGTTGTGACAACCAAAAGTGTCTCTAGATACTGCCAAACTACGTACTATTGAGAACTACGGCTTTAATGTTCCCATATGGAAAAAGCTTGGAAAAAGAAATGTGTCACGTGGCTGACCAAGGGCAGCAATATTTTTGCAGGATTAAGAATATTTCCCTGGCCTATAGTTCTATAAAAAAACGTGTTCATATTCAACATCTCTGGTTCCTGGACCAGCATAACCCAGCCCCTGAGCAGGGACGGGGCAAGAGCCACAGTGTAGTCAGGCTCCTGAGCTGAGTCCATGCTCTGATTCCCTTCAAGTCCATCCAGAAGAGAACCTCCCACTTGCTTCCTCTTTTTTTTAATACCCTTTATGAGTTGTTTCAAACATATACAAACAACAGACATGCCTAATGCTCTTATCACCCAGTTTCAAGAACTTGTACACTTCTCCAGACCTGATTTTTGATTTTTTTAAAGTAAAATTTACACGTTACATGCACAAACTTTATCTGTATATTTTTGACAAATGTATGTACATTTATATCCTACATCCTTATAAAGATATGGAATTTTTCTGTCACCTCAAAAATCTTCTCGTGGTCCTTCCCAGTCTATCTCTGACCCCTCTCAACTCCATGAAACCACTGAATAGATATTTTCAGCACCTGTTTTCTTTGTATGCTCTAGAACTTCATAGAAATGAAATAGTTAGTCCTCTTTAGTGGTAATTCTTCCACTTGCTTTTTTTTTTTAACATCTTTATTGGAGTAGAATTGCCTTACAATGGCGTGTTAGTTTCTGCTGTATAACAAAGTGAATCAGCTCTACATATACATGTATCCCTGTATCTCCTCCCTCTTGCGTCTCCCTCCCTCCCTCCCTCCCTATCCCACCCCTCTAGGCTTGCCAGGACGGTTGCCTCCCCGACTCATTCAGGGACAGAGCTTGGAGTGATGCCACGCCCCTTGGGAATCAGGATTCCCACAGCATTCCTGGGTGGTTGGGAGGGTAGAGGGCAGGGAGTGTTCAGGCAGGTAGTTTTGTCACCTGCCCAGCTGCAGGCCACCCTGTCCCCGCAGGCCTGCATGTGCAGGAGGACCAGATGCCACGCCTCAGTCTTCCCACAGACCAGGAGGGAACAATTACAGAGCAAACCACTGGCGGGAATGTCAGGACCAAGCCCAACCCACGATTAGCTGTAGAGATGGGACACAAGCTTAGGGCCAAACCCTGAACTCAGCTGGCAGGAATGTGCACCCAGCAGAGGGAATGCAGACAGCGCCGGGCGTGGCGTGGGAGCGGGGAAATGTCGTTCTGTACGTACAGGGAGCTGCGAAGAATCAAGACTGCCCTTTTCCCAAATAGTGACTGCAGAACAGCTCCATAGCGGGGACGTGCTTTTTGCTGGCACTTGCCCCCGCTGTTTGCACTGCGTTCACATTCCAAAGGGAACTCTGTTTGTTTTCATTTGTATTAGCCGTCTGTGGACCTGCTCACTGCTTTTTCTGGAAGCTCAGTTGGGTGGGGCAGCTGGAAGGGCGCAAGGTTTTTGAGGAGACAATGAAAGAAGAAAAGGAAAGACTTGTACGGCACAGGTGGAAAGAGAAACTGAAACCAGGGCAGCCCTTTGTCCTCTGGACTGGAGGGAAACACGTGGCAAGTGTCACCACCTACAGGCTGGTGACACAAGAAGGGGATTAGCTTGGGACAAAAGGAAGAACCCCTCCCCTATTTAATGGGACAGGAGGAGGCATGGATGCAGGTCACTGGGCTGAGAGGAGGCCAAGCAGGACACTTCACACCCTCTGCTTTTGGAAGAGACAGGTCTTTGAACTCCATCCTTCCCTGGTGCCCACACAGAGAGCACAGTGACTGTTGCCTAAGTCAAAACTTCACTTCTGAATTTCACGCCATATTTTTCCATCGTAAAAACAAAAAAAGGATGAGGGACTTGGAGTCTGTGGTCCTCAAACTTTAGTCAACAACTGCAGAGCTTGTTTTAAATGCAGATTCCCAGAGCGCACCCCACAGAGAGTCTAATCTCCAGGCACCTATATTCGAACAAGCACCCCAGGGAACCTGATGCCAAAGGGAGGATCGCCACCCTTGGAGAAACACTGCCACAGATGCTGGCGGCGGCTTCAGGAGCCCTCCAGAGAGTGTGAGAAGAAGAAAGCTAGATGTGAGTGCAGTTTTCACACAAAGAAATGAAATCACCCCAGCCAGAAACAACAGATTTTCACTCCATTTACCAATACGTGAGAAGTTAGAAAACATGAAGGTCCAAAGAGGAAGGCAATAATATTGGGTAGAGCATGGAAACACATATTGTGTGGGAATATGAGTATTTAATGCACTTAAATAGTGAGGATGAGAAAGGATAATTGTTTTTAATTAATCAAAGTTACAAGCATAAGGAAAAAGGAGTATCTTTGAGATGGGTTTTTAAAATATAATAGAATTTAGCAATTATGGAGTGCTTTTTCATCTTCAAAGAACCTATTAGCATTAAAGTACTCTTTTCTAAAATTCTCCCTCGAGGTAGGTAAGCAAAATTGAACATTATTATCCCTTATTTGTACATGGGGAGAGAAAAGTGGAGAGGCTGTTTCAACCTAACATTGAAAGGACTTTAAAAAAAATAATAAGTTCCCACCATAGAGATCTGGGTTTCCCACCTTTAGCTCTCCTGGATGCTTATATTATTGGACAAGAAGTCACAGCACATTTGGGATAAGTGACCACTGGTGGAGGTGTGAATAAGTTTCTGTGCTGCACAGAGGCGGGATATGCCATTTCCTGTTCTCCTAATTTCCCTGGTGTGTTAGGATTTAAACTGAGCAAAGGTTTCAAAAGAATCAAAGTTAATTAATTTGACCAGGCTGTTTACATTATCTTACTTCAGTGTCCTAACATGTAACCTGGGGATTAAAAATTAGGCTTCGATTATGTGCCTCAAACTTTTTTGTGGATACATTACGACTTGATTAAGTAAATGGAAATGGATGCTGCCCCCCTTAAAAATTTGCTTTGAGGACAAAGGAAATGAAAATACTCTAGTAACAATACAAGCCCGAGAATAAATTACAATATGTAGTTAATATCACGGCTGAGAAATCCTTACGCTTGACCCTTTCTAAGTATAAAAATGTTAAAAATTGGAACTATTGGTTAAGTCATTGAAAGATGTACTTTCCAAGAGATGTGTTCATTTTCTGATTTGTTTAAATACCAAATAGAATTAAGAGAGTCAGCATCTCATCTTCAAAAGACTTTTTGTCTGTTGGAAGAGCTTTTCTAAAAACATAAGTTATGTGAAAATACAAAGGTTTATCTTCTGTCTAGCCTCAATTTCATTAGAGGAAATATATATTCAGAGCAGTGGGAAGGGTGAAGAGTTTTACAGCAACAGAATTTGGAATGAATGGAGGGCCAGGGCCAGGGTCAGGGTCACCCACCTGGAATGGATTTCCTAAGTTAAGAATAGTAAAGCTGTCTGGGAAAAAAATGTATTGAAAAGGACATTTGCACAGGTGGACCTGGGACAAAAGTTCAACCCTAGTCAAGTTGAGAACAGGATCAAGGTACCTAAATGGTCTCAGGATCTGAGAAGGGGAATAATTGGTGGAGACATATAAATCTAATGATTAGGAACATCATTGCAAAAAACACAGGGGAATCACTCCAGACATCTAAGAAAATGTGTGACATAATCCAGGAGACAGACCCTCAGGCACAGGCTGGGAACAGACCAGACAGATGCCTTGGGACCTCTGGGGCACAAAGGGGCAAGAAGGACTTTCAGGTTTCAGATGATGAATAGCAAACGTAGACTCCAAGGTTGGCTTTCCTTACTCTCCAGACTTCTAGGGACTTTCTCCTTATATTCTCATCTCAAGGAATATCAACTAATTCTATGCTATAACGAAAAATATAATCAGTCGATGAATCTTCAAAACAATCAAGCTAAATAGAACATAGTCGCAAGCCCTGACATCATGTTGATTCATTTATATATTGTTTATGCTTCCCATACTTCCCCTCTACCAATACAATTAATTCAGAACCAATTATTTAGATAGCTTCAAGTATTCCTGGTATGTGGTTATACCAGTACGTATGCTTTTGTGTAGCATGAGAACATGATGTTGTCAGAGCCATTATTATTTTGCCAGTCAGGTGGAAATTACAGAATGTCATTTCAGTTGAGACTTAGGTAGTAGTTCAGTAATTCTAATAATTTCCTGAACCATAATGTCACTAGTCTGTATGCCCCATGGAAGCTTGGGAGCCTTGTCTGTTGTGCTCTAAGTACCCCAGCAACTAGACAGTGCCTCAAAAATGGTGGGTACCTCAATATGATTTGTTGAAAGACTGAATGAATGAATGAAAAACCTAAAAGTTGCTTAGGTTATATCAAATTGATTATTTTTTTCACCTGACTCCGTTTTTGTGTAATACTGTGCATTGCTTAATGAGTCACAGGTAGAGAAGGACACAACACTTAAAGGGTCAATAGGGCACTATGGGTTTTGCCTGGATCACAGTGACACTGTTATTCCTTTATTCTCTGGTCTTTGCAGCTCAGATAATTAAGACCTTTTAAACCTTCACCTTCCTGTTTTACCCAGTTAGATGAGGATATAGCAGATCTCAGAACATTTCAGTTATCCAGACAAGCAGCATGTTTTGGTCAACTTTCCTATATAATTCTGGGCATGGAACCAGAGTCTATGTCTTATTGAAAATTAGATAAATTCTCCTCTTGCATGAAATTAAAAATATGACTTTAGTGGGTCAACTTATAAACTCTACAATAATAGGTTTAGTGATAAATGTCCAAGAAGATGAAGGAAGAGGGGTGTCCTTTGCATTGGGTACTATATTACTCTCCAAGAGCTACCTTAGCAAATTACCACAAACTGGGTATTCTCCGTTCTAGAAGCCAGACGTCCAAAATTGAGGTGTCAGCAAGGACATGTTCTCTGTCCAGGCTCTGGGGGAGAATCCTTCCTAGCCTCATTCAGCTTCTGGTGGCTCCAGGCCTTCCTTGGCTTGTGGCTCCATAACTTCAGTCTCTGATTCTGTCTTCACATGGCATTTTCCTCTGTTTCTGTGTCTTCTCCTCTTCTGTCTCTTATAAGCACATTTGGCAGTGGATTTAGGGCCCACGTGGATAATCCAAGATGATCTCATTTTGGGACCCTTAATGATATCTGCAAGGACCCTTTTTCTTAAGGTCACAGGATCCAGGGTTGAGGAAGACGATGCATCTTTGGGGGGTACATTCAACCCGCTACAGATACAGATAATCTGCATAATATACTTCTAGAAGAGCTTTCTCTGAACGGGAGGCGCCCATTTGGCCCACCATGTTGCCATGTTGAGGAATAAGCAGCCCTGGTCTTACTCCTTTGCCCCCTGCAGGGCTGATTTTAGTGAACGGCACTTGCGCTAGACACATTCATTTCAGTTGCTAATTAGCAGTCAGAAGATCATATCCTGTCATTATCTTGTGTTGGCAGGGTCTCTTTCAGGACAGATGAAGAAAACGTCAAGTTTTCTCAGCTAATTTGCAGTGCTGTTTCCACACACAGGGAAGCTATGAAAGTCAAATATAAATCAGGCCTTGCATCTACAATATTTAAACAATTTGAGGGGGGATGAGGGAGGTGATTCTTTACCCATGCCTTGAAACATTATCTGAGTAAAGGTGCTGAAGAGAATAGACTTAACTTCCTACTGTATAGCACAGGAAACTATACTCAACATTATGTAGTAACCTATAAGGGAAAAGAATCTGAAAAAGAATAGATATATGTATATGTGTAACTGAATCGCTGTGCTTTACACCTGAAACTTACACAATATTGTAAATCAACTCTACTTGAATAAAAAAATTGAAAAGTATATATATATACTAGTTTAGATTAAACAAAAAAAACACCTAACTTTCCTAGCCCCAGTGACCTTGACCTACATTCCACTCCAGCCACCTGCTCACACAATGGCCCTCCCAGCCTCATTATCACCCAGAACTGTGCCATCTCTGAAATTGACGACTCTAAATTCCCTCCATCCATCATTCTACAGCCAGTGCTCCCACCTCCTCCCACTACCGCAGCTGCTCACCAAGTTCATTTGCACCTCAGACTCACCATCCCCTGCCCATCTGGCATGGTGTCCTTCACCCCAGGCCTCCTGAACACCTCCTTCCCCTGTACACAATTCCCCCTCCCCTCCACGCTTACACCCCATCTGATGGGCAAAACGCCACGTTGGATCAGTATCATAACTCACTCTCCCATGTTCAACACCGGAGCTGTTTCCTGCACCTCTAGCACCAGAGAAAATGAAATGATCCTGAGAGACGGTACAATCCTAAATCATACTCTCTGGCCTCAGCAGGTTCTACAGCAAAGCTCACCTGTCCTTTGATGCATCTTTCATTCCACTGGCCTGAAAGCCCCTACCAACCAGACTCCTTCACTTTGAGGAGATGCCTTCAGATCTTACTGAAGTGGAAACTCTGAGGGGACCACCTCCATTTCCCACCATGACTACAAATACCCACTCGACCCTACCACTTCCCTGCATCGCCCTTCTCCCGGTCCAGGCAGATGTCCCACTGAGGCTCTGGCTCCATCTGTTCCCATCTCCTCCATGCCCTTACTCCAGAAATTTTCTCTTTCTCATCTGTCTTTATACTTTACCCTCTCCCCCTGCTTATGGCTCCTTTCCCTCATTCTCTCTTTCACCTACTGAAATCTGACATCAGTATTCACCAAAATTGCTCTTTCCTTGAACAGTGGAGACCACCTAATCGCAAACTTAGGGGACTAGTATCCCTCTCTACCTTAATGGAAACATCACTGCAGTAGATATGGACTCCTACCTCAAAGTCTACTCCCTTAGATTCTGAGACACCAATGTCTTCTAGTTTTCCTTGTATCTATATTATATGCAAATAAACATATAATTTTATCACATCAGTAACTCACATTCATTGTAAAAAAATTTAATATATATAAGGAAATAAGCCCACACAGAAATAAATGCTATTAATATTTTGACTTAAGTCCTTCCATGCTGTTTTATTGGATGGATGGATGGGTGGGTGGGTGGATGGATGGATGGATGGATGGATGGATGGATGGATGGATGGATGGGTGGGTGGATGGATGGACAGACGGATAGATGGAAAGATATAATTTTACATAAAATATAGCAATGGAATCAAAGTAAACTTCCATAAAGTTCTCTCCATGTCAAACTATGAATTCTAAATCTCTGTTTTTATCCTGACCTCTCTGCTGAGCTTCAAACTCTTTCAGCTTTTATCCCTGCTAAATATCATCAACTTGATCCCCCTCGAAGTTAAGATCTAATCTCTCCCAGGAGCCACTTCCTGTCATCCTTCTCTTCTCCTTCTGCTCACATGAAGCTCCCTGTCCTGCCAATTTTATCTCCAAAATGTTCCTCACAATTCCCTGGACATACTGTAATACCCTCCCCTCTGTCCCTCCTCAGAACTATCCCTCACATGGCTGCAGGCTGATTTCTCTAAAATCCCAAAGCAAGCGTGTCACCCCCTTGGCTTAAGCCCTTCAGCGGGTCCCCATTCTCTACAATTTAAAAGCTGAACGCGTTGGCATGGAGAATAAGACCTTCCAGGACCTCCCGCTGCCTCTTTCTTCAGCCTGATCTTGCCCCTTCTCCCTCTTTCTGCTCTAGTCATCGTGAATTTCTTGCTGTTCTAAACATATTCCATTCTGTTTCCTGCCTCTTTCCTCATATGATTTTATTTTCTTGGAAAGCCTTTCCCTGCCTTCTGAAGCAGACTAATTTTCTACTCTTTCTTCAAAGCTCACCTCAGTCATCACTTCCTCCAGGAATCCTACCTAGATTTAATCCCTCCCAAGTCAGCTAAGTCTCCCTCCTCTGGGTTTTCACACCTCCCGTGCCCTCTTCTACAGCATGTGCTACATGGTAATGAAATGCTGCATTGCTAGATCTCTCCCCCTTACCGAACTGTACATTCTTCAGAACAAACATCTACTTTCATATCTTTGTACACACCTGGCACAGAGGAGGCACTCAGTAAATTTGTTGAGATTAAACATGCATGAACACACTGTCATTTCTCTCACATTTAAAAACAACTCCAAGCTTCCTTTGATGTCACACCCTCCTCCACCTACCACTTTGATTCACAGCTCCCCTTTAAAGAAACATTCCTACAAAGAGTTATCTGTGCTTACTTTCTCTGCTTTCTCTTCTCCCATTCTCTCCAGCCTTTCCTCCCCTTTCCCTCCACAGAAACAGCTCTCATCAGGGTTGCCAAACCCCGTGGGCAACTCTTGGACCTCCTATTATTTGATCTCAGAGGCACTTGACACAGTCGGTCTCTGCCACTTTCCTGAACACTTTCCACATCCCTTGGTTCCCATCCTAACTCATCCCCTGTTCCTGTTCAGTTGCCTTTGTTGTCAACTTCCAGATCCCTGGATGTTGCACTGTTTAGGGCTCAGCCCTTGGTCCACCGCTCCAACTGCTCGTACTTCCTTGGTGATCTCATCCAGCTTCATGGATTCACGTAGCTCCATCCTCATGACCCCCCATTAACATCTGCAGCCTGGCCCTGTTCCTGGAAATCCTGAATGATGGGTAAAACTGCCCACTCAACAGCTCCACCTGGTTATTTAGTAAGCATCACTAACTTAATAGGTCTAAAAGAGAACTCTCAAGTTTCTCTTCCAAACCTTCTCTTCTGGTGTTTCCCATCTCATTAAATGGCACCACCATCTACGCAATTGCTCTGACCCAAGACCATGGACTGTCTTTGATGCCTCTCTTTTTCTCACGTCTCCCATCCAATCCATCAGCAAATCCTCTTGGCTCTGTCATGAAGATACATCCCGAATCTGAGCTCATCACCTCCACCCCCACTACCCCAGTGTAATCCGCTATCACCTCCCACCTGGGTTACTGCAGGAGCCTCTAAACTCCTGCGGTGTCTCCTGGGAGTGTCTCTTCCCACGCTTGCCAGCCTCACCTCTCTCCCTGCAGCATCCAGAGTGGTCATTCCCAACATCAATCAGTTCATCCCATCAGCCCTACAGGAGACCTCCAGTGGATTCCCATCACGCTCAGAATACAATCCACACTCCTTCCCATGCCTGCCAAGCCCTGCATGACCTGTCTCCTGGGGAATGTCTCCAAACTCATGTTCTCCCATCTTCTCATTCTCTCTCTGGTGTCCAGCCCCTTTGCCCTCTTTATTGTTATTCAAGCAAACCAGATATGACCCCACCTCTGGCATTGCTGTTCCCCTAGCTTGCAATGCTCCTCCTCCTGGAAGCTCACTCCTTTTCTTAACTCAGATCAGACATCATCCCCTCAGAAAGGATAACACAACCTGGTACATTTTGGAGGAATTATTCTCCCCTCCCATCCTTTTCCCAAGAGAAACCTAGAGCCCAAGTTCTAGGCGGGAGTCTGAAATGATGTTTGGTGGAGTTGGAAGGCACACTTAGAAATTAAGGGAGTGATGAAAACTGCTCAGATATGTGCAGAGTGGAGCACAAAGCCTGGAGGTTGTGACCTTCACTTTGGGGGGATGGGTGGTACTGGCGTCTGGTGCACAGAGGCCAGGGGGGGTGTGAAACACCCTGCAGGGCACAGGACAGCAAATGTCAACTGTGCTACAGTTGAGGAACTCGCTCTGTTCTTCAGAGGACCGCAAAGACCTCTAAAAGGACTTGAACCCTGCAAGTCCTGGTCCATTGCCAGGGAAGCAGTGATGGGGGAAGAGCCGGAAATGAGCAGGGATGGAGAACATGACTGCCACAGAGAAAACCTTCTAGAACTCAGCTGTCAGTCTGCAGGAGGTAGGCCGTGCACAGGTGGGTGCAGTCCCAGAGTCACAGCTTGGGAGACAGGCCATTGTGATGGTGGTCTGGGGGCATTCAGGCCTGGGGGCAGTTTTAGCAGCCCTCTGGCTTCACTCAGTGACCAACAAAATGTTTTTGAGCCTCTGGTATTTGCCAGTGCACTGCTGGTTCTGAAGGTGTTTGTGCTCCGGAGGATACCATGGTGTTTGGAAGAAGCCATCAAGGTCTGTAGCCTGTGTGCCGGGTTTTGAGCAAACCTCAGTGTCCTGCCAGCTGTTCTTGTATCTGCCTCAGTCCCCCATCCCCTCACCAAAGGCAGCAGGGCCAAGCACATTGTCACCAAGTGTCCAGCTCTTTACAGCTCCATAATACACTGTCTGATGCCCTTTCCAAGCAGGAAGGCCCAGAGATGGGGCCAGCTTTGGGTTCCTCAAGGCTGAAGCTGGTACAGGGAGTATCTCTGATGCTTAGCAGTGATGCATGAAAAGATGCAGAAGCCAAGAATCATACAGAGAGAGATTGATGGCTTACAGGTCAAGAAGAGCCTGAAAAGGTCACCGGAATGAAAGGACACTGTGAGACAATTATCAGGGGCACAAGTTTTATGCCAGGTGATCAAACTACCAGAAAGACCACAGCAGAACCTTTCAGACTTGAAATGTTGCCTGGGCACTGCAATGAGGGTGTTATCCCATTTTTATATCCCTTTCATATAAAGGAATTAACTAGAAGCCTTTTTAAAGGGTTTTGTGGCACAATCCAAAATGTCTTTCCAGAGTAATGAGGTCTTTTTTTTTTAATGTTATTGAAGTATAGTTGATTTACAATGCTGTGTAATTAGGTCTTTTATTTTCTTCAGTTGGCAAACCATCCTGCTTCCCTTCCATAAATCTGACCTGTGGACAAGAAATCCCTCTCCCAAACTTCCTGGCTAAATTTTTTGCCATTATGCAAACTGCTTTTGTTTAAAGAATTAGTTGAAAAGTACACCATAAATCATTACATCCTACCTCCTGCTAAAACATGTTCCTACACAAAGTTTCATTAGAGAGATGGAAGAGGGAGACAGAAAGGGAGAGAGAGACCTGCTAGTTCAGGTTCTGGGTGTGAAACATTCATCACATTCGCCCATACATTGACTCCGTGACCTCAAGTCTTCTCTGCAGTTTGGTCTTTCTGTCCATCTTTCGGGAGAGAGACCTACTCTAGATATTGGAAATGTGAACAATTAATCTCATCGAACAAGCTTCAAATGATGTTTCAGGAATTTTCAGTGAGTTTGTACAGTTTATCCACTGGAATCAAACCAAATGATAACTTTCGATTTAATTCAATTCAGCAAATCTGGATTGTGCCTTCGCCTGTAGCCAGGCACTGCGATACAGGAGTGATGTCTGTAAGCAAAGCAGAAGTCTGCAGTTCTGCAACAGCAGGAAAGTGCAGGCTAGTCCACTGGTCAAGTCCACATTCTCATGCTTTTTTTTTTTTTTTTTTTTTGTGGTATGCGGGCCTCTCACTGTTGTGGCCTCTCCCGTTGTGGAGCACAGGCTCCAGACGAGCAGGCACAACGGCCATGGCTCACGGGCCCAGCTGCTCTGCGGCATGTGGGATCTTCCCGGGCCGGGGCACGAACCCGTGTCCCCTGCATCGGCAGGGATCAGGCATGCCAGTCTCTGGATAAGCACCCAGGTAGACTGACCTCCACTAGTCCCTGGGCAAAGCCTTTCAACATCTTAGCAGTTGCCCTATAGAGTAGGTACCATTATGATCCCATTGTGCAGATGAGTAAACTGAAGCCCAGGGATGGTAAGCAGCTTGCCCAAAGTCACACAGGTCAGAAGAGTTAAACCGAAGCAGCCTGACATCAGAGCTTGCAACGTGGTCCTCTCCACTATACTGCTTTTCTTGGATTATTGGCAAACAACCCAAAGAGTAATGAATCAACAAACAGTAACCCTCTCAAGGGGAGAGTCAAGTCTTTGCTGGGCCTTTTAAACCAGGTGGGAAGATGTGTTGGAAATATGTGAAACTCCATTGCCTTTGAACGCTCACTGCAATGTGCAGAACCGAGATGGAAGTGAGATAAACCTTTGCCAGTAACATTGGTTGCTTTCAGATTTCCTGCCGTAATCTCCCTCAGCATCATTAGGACAGCTCAGAGTGGCTGCAGTTGCTTTTTTTTTTTTTTTTTTTTTTTTTCTTTTTGCGGTATGCGGGCCTCTCACTGTTGTGGCCTCTCCCGTTGCGGAGCACAGGCTCCGGATGCGCAGGCCCAGCGGCCATGGCTCACGGGCCCAGCCGCTCCGCGGCATATGGGATCCTCCCAGACCGGGGCACGAACCCGTATCCCCTGCATCGGCAGGCGGACTCTCAACCACTGCGCCACCAGGGCGGCCCGCTGCAGTTGCTTTTATCCGAGGCAACTCAAGTTAATCTCCCAGATGTCTGCTGAGGTGTTGATGAGGATGCTTGAAGAGTGACATCTGCCCATTTCAGAGGTTCTCCCATGGTCCCAGAGTTGACTGGCTGTATGCTGTCCCCTTCCAATACCTGTGAGCAGATGTGTAAAGATGAAAACCACTTAGGTTTCCATCAGCGTGGGAAGGGCCAAACCAAGCATAGAACATTCAGAAAATAAAATACTTTGGAGTCTATTAAAATTAGATGATGAGGGCTTCCCTGGTGGGGCAGTGGTTGAGAGTCCGCCTGCCGATGCAGGGGACACAGGTTCGTGCCCCGGTCCGGGAAGATCTCACATGCCGCGGAGAGGCTGGGCCCGTGAGCCATGGCCACTGAGCCTGCGCGTCCGGAGCCTGTGCTCCGCAATAGGAGAGGCCACAACAGTGAGAGGCCCGCGTACTGCAAAAAAATAATAATAATAATAAAAATATAAACTGTTTTTGTTTTGTTTTGCTTAAATTATCTGGATAGTTTCTGCAGTGACCAATCCAGAGGCTAAAGAAAAGGACTTTCTTTCCATCTCCTAATTCCTACACATTTCCAACCAATGTTGACAAAAAGCACAATCAGTTTCCTAGCAAGCAGTTGTTCAAGCTGGGTGAGATAAATAAAGGAGATGTACAAGCACTGGAAGATGTTTTCTCGTGAGAATGTCAGGGCAATTCATCAACTGGGAAAGGCTTTCCATTCCCATCTCTGCCTTTTAAGCTGTTGTTTGGATTTGAATTGTACAATCCCTGTATTATGCTCTGTACAAACACATCCCAGATCATAGTTCATCTCTCTGGAATATATTTTACTGTATGTACTCGACTGGCTGTGAGCCATCCTGTCTGTGTTTATATAAAGGCAAACCACATTAGCATGGATTGCTTGCACAGCTATGAAAAAGTATCAAGGGCCTACTCGTTGCCCACATCAGCCTGTGAAACCAATATAATTTTGTCTTTAGAAATTCCATCTTATGCCTGACCCCATTCAAAGCAAATAAACAGTTCTCAATGGGTGGTCTGCATTGCAGTCCTTGTGCTGAAAACAGCCCCATCTGCCACCCTCCATCTGATCCCAGCCCCTGGTGGAGAGGCAAGCCACAGTGATCCTAGCTTCAAAGTGCTGAGCAAGACACCAGACTCCTCCCCAGACCCTGCTTTCCTGACCACTCAGGATTGGTGCAGGGTGGACGTCCAACCTGAGTTGGGACAATCACGGAATCATGCTGGAAATTTGGACCTAGGTCAGTGAAAGTCAAGTTGGTCTCTCTAGGGGCTTGAACTCCAGGCTGAAAAACATGAGCAGTGTTGGCAGTGAGAGAGAAGAAAGGAGCAGGTATGCACAGAGAGGAGGTAAGGGGAGACACTGGATGAGGGAGGGTGAAGTCACCCCAGTACCTGACGCTCAACTGCATTCCTGACCCTGCCTTTCTTGAGACACTGCCAGGGCCTTATAATGAATTCCCCCTTTGGCTTAAACTAGTTGAAGGTTACTTGAATCAAAATATTCCTAATTAGCACAAGGAGGTATTGGAAGCCAACATAAAATAATAATAGTTATCACTTGAAGAGTGCAGTTTTCCAGAAGAAGAAATGAAGAATAGGTGGTTAAGTCCTGGCACGAGGTCACACACCAGGAAGCCTGGCCCCTGGACCAGAGGATTAACCTCACTACTGTCCAGCTTCTCAAACTGGGCACAAAGGAAAAGGCTTGCTCTGGCTTCTGGCAGGTATGAGTCAGTTTCCCCAGTGTACCACTTGCCCGGGGCTAATTATTGACCCTAGATTTCTTGTAAAATGAAGATAACCATAGTCATAAAGTAGAGTAGCAAGGATCAATGAGATAACATAATATGTGTTGGCCCAATAGGCATTCCATAAACGTTATTTCTAATCTGTTTCCCATTTTTCACTTGTAATGAATTACAGTGACTAGAACAGATGGAACGTTGTGAAGGGTGGTGGTAACCAGCATCCTGTATTTTTATTGTCAGATATGATGCTGAGATGAGTGTTCTTCATTATGTAAGGAAGTATTCTTCTATTCCTTGTTTACTACAAAGATTTTTTTTTCTTCAGAAATTGACAGTGGATATTTTTTTTCTTGGTCCCCTTTTACCCCATTTTTTTTTAATTTTTATTTTATATTGGAGTACAGTTGACTTACAATGTTGTATTACTGTCAGATATACAGCAAAGTGATTCAGATATATATATATATATAAACACACACACATATATATATATAATCTTTTTCAAATTCCTTTCCTATATAGGTTATTACAGGGTACTGAGTAGAGTTCTCTGGGCTATACTGTAGGACCTTGTTGATTATCTATTTTATATATACTAGTGTGTATATGTTAATCCCAAGCTCGTAATTTATCCCTCCCTACCACCTTTCCCCTTTGGTAACCATAAGTTTGTTTCCTAAGTCTGTGAGTCTATTTATGTTTTGTAAATAAGTTCACTTGTATCATTTTTTTAGATTTCACATATAAGTGATACCGTAGACGGTGAATATTTTCAAGTAACTTTTCAGCTTCTAACCAAAAGAAAAGAAAAGCCATATGATTTTTGTCTCTTGACATCATTATTAATTTTAATAATAGAATGCCTAATAGTAAATTGTCCTTAGTTTCCTAAAATCAAACATCCTTAGTCATCTGGCATTATTCAGGGAATGGACTGGTACTTTCTCTTGTGTTTTATTTATGATGTTTTTAATGTATAAGTGAGATGTCTTTAGTTTCCTTTCCCTTACTCTTTTCCAGATTCCATTTTGTGGTTATGGTAGCTCATAATGATGAAGTAAGAAGTTTTCTACCCTTTTCTGGTTTCTGGAGCTATTTAAATAGTAGGGGTGTTTTCTGTCCATATATGGACAGTCCCAGCATCAATTTTGAACATAGTCCTTTTTCCTCAAAGTTTTCTAGTTTACACTATGGTCATTTGTCTATTTAAGTTGTTGTTCTTGAATAGATTTGAATGTGTATTTTGCTGGAGAATTTACAGTTTATTGAGATAGTCCCTTTTTTAACATTGAGCTGAAAATAGTATTCTCATGTAATATTTTTATCTATTCCATTTCCGCAGACACTACTGCCTGCTGAGATTACCACTTCTCTTTACTAGGCCTTTCAGGGCCACCTCTAAGTGAGGGAGGTTCTTGGCAGGCACCTCTGTGTTGATGTTTGCTCTCTTCCCACTGTGGGTGGTCTCACCATCTCCACCACATGGCCACAGCCCCACATCATGTTAGGAGCATCAGTTGTGATACCTCAGAGTCCACTAGAGTGGGTAAGCCTGCATGGAGTACGTAGGATTATGGCCGCCATGTTGGGGACCCGTTAGTTATTGGGGTATCAGGAAGGAGCGCTGGGGGATGCAGCACCTATGGTGTACCCCGGCCTCAAGGACTGTAAGATGTTCAGCTGTTCCATGAGCCTCCCCATCCACGGTGCCCCTTTAGCACCTTTACATTCTACTCGCCTCTGGTCTCCCTGGAGTCAATAATATTTACATGTTACTTCATGCAAAAAGAATCGACTCCTTCCAAAATGGCAATTTGAAGTGCTGCTTCTGATTACACTTATTACAGGTTCTGATCATCTATTCATTTAAACCATTTTTATAGCAGTTACAGAGTACAAAGTCTTTTGAGTCTAAAAAGAGCCTCATGAAAGGTCATGGCTTAGTGGGAAATTCCAACTGGCAGGATCTGAGAAAAGTCACAGCTAAGTCTCTGCTTAGGTGAAAATCTAGTTAGATAGGAAGAGACAGGAGAGACCCCAATCATGGAGGTAGGCACCAGGGATGGACAGAACACAGGGTGAGGGAACCAGCGTGCTAGACCAGGCAGACGGGAAACTGGTTTAGGAGCAGGGCAACAATGGGACCAAGCCCTCGGGAGCCGTGGCATGCAGCTAGGCAGATCACCAGCAAAACTGCCAGGAAGCAGTTTGCCCCAACAAGGTTTTAAATCAGTGAAGGCCCTTACATCTGGAGGTGACCAGGTCTATGTGATCAGTTCCTCCCAGCAGAGACCTTGTTCTTCATGTGTGACGATGTAGGCTCCACTTACCGCTTACCACAGCGGGATTCCACGTACTTCTCCCCACTGACCGTGAGCACGACCACCATATGTGATTCATACTCAAGTCCCCCACCTCCCAGCATAGGGTCAGGCACACATTAGACCTCCAGGTGGTATCTTTGGAATGCTCGAATAGGTGAGGATGCATGGTCCAGAAAACTTTCCATATCCTTAGATTCAGATTCTCAGGTTCATTGCTGACTGTTTGCACTATTTACAATAGCCAGGACATGGAAGCAACCTAAGTGTCCATCGACAGATGAATGGATAAAGAAGATGTGGCACATATATACAATGGAATCTTACTCAGCCATAAAAAGAAAGGAAATTGAGTTATCTGTAGTGAGGTGGATGGACCTAGAGTCTGTCATACAGGGTGAAGTCATAAAAAGAAAAACAAATACCGTATGCTAACACATATATATGGAATCTGAAAAAAAAAAAAAGGTTCTGAAGAACCCAGGGGCAGGACAGGAATAAAGACGCAGATGTAGAGAATGGACTTGAGGACACGGGGAGGGGGAAGGGTCAGATGAGACAAAGTGAGAGAGTGGCACTGACATATATACACTACCAAACGTAAAATAGATAGCTAGTGGGAAGCAGCTGCATAGCACAGGGAGCTCAGCTCATGCTTTGTGACCACCTAGAGGGGTGAGATAGGGAGGGTGGGAGGGAGACGCAGAGGGAGGGGATATGGGGATATATGTATACGTATAACCGATTCACTTTGTTATACAGCAGCAACTAACACAACAATGTAAAGCAATTATACTCCAATAAAGGTGTTAAAAAAAAAAGTGTTCAAAGAAAATAAATAAATAAATAATTTTTTTTTAATGCTGACTGTTTGTCTAGGGTCCCAGAATTCCCCTCCACCAGCTGTTTTCATCACTTAGGTCCTTATACTCTCAGGTCTGAGAAAAGGATTCCAGCAAAATGATTCTATTTGGGTACTTGGGGGAGAGGAGGGTTCCTTAGTACATACCAAGTTCATAGCCATTGTTTATGGTAAAGAATAAGAAGAATGGGTGCCTCCATTGTGTCATCAATTGGCAAATTTTTCAAGCAGCTTAAGATGAGTACTATGAAGAAACACATCAGATAACAGTACAAATGAAAATATTTAACAGTGTAATTTCCCACCTGCCCTTCAGTTGCTCTGCCTTGTCTGTGTTCCAGGTTCAGGTTTAGTGGTCGAATCCTAGGCCTGGCTCTGATCCATCAGTACCTTCTGGACGCTTTCTTCACAAGGCCCTTCTATAAGGCACTCCTGAGACTGTAAGTGTCCACCCGGCCCTGCCTGTGGGACCAGAGGCCTGGCCTCTTTGGTACCTCTGACCCTTTTGTCCCTGTTTTTCCCTAATCATTCCTGTTAGGTTTATGGTGATTTACTTTTCTGAGTGCTTAGATATCACATAAACCTTTTAGTCCAATAAAAATGCATTTGGAGATTTTATGTAAGCATAGGAGAACATCATATAACAGATATAAATCAGTTTATATAAATATAGTAACATTACAAGCATTGCATGAAACTACTAAGTAGAATTGATCTGTCCTTGTATGTAAGTCATTATGCTGTGCACCTTAAACTTATACAGTGCCATATGTCAATTATATCTCAATAAAACTGGAAGAAGAAAAAGAAAAAAGGATTGATCTGTCTATAATTTAGTTATTTTCAAATGATACTCTTCTCCAATGGCCACGGAGAGCCCCTGAGTCAATCATTGTTTTGTGTTTATTATTGTAAACATTTTAAAATTTCCTTTTCCAATAAAAAACTACTGAATGAACTAAAAAGATTCATCAGTATATTCAAAAGTATCCAATTGTTAGAATACGTCTGTGTCACTTTAGCCGGGAGTGACATAACCACATTTTGGCATGAGGTCTGGGCAGCTATTTATTGAAACAATCCGTTTACCTTTCTCCCTTTGAATATACCCAGGCCCTGTGATTTGAGTGACCTGGAATATCTGGATGAGGAATTCCACCAGAGCTTGCAATGGATGAAGGACAACAATATCACAGACATCCTCGACCTCACATTCACAGTTAATGAAGAAGTTTTTGGCCAGGTTTGTGAGATGTGGGTCTTGGAAAAGACATTTTGGTTTTTACTGTGGAAAATTCAAATACCATGAAATTTACCATCTTAACCACGTTAAAGGGCACAGTCCATTCAGTGTGGTTGCGTAGATTCACAGTGTTGTGCAGCCATCTCCAGAACTTCTTCATCTTGAAAAACTGAAGCTGTGCCCATTAGACAGTAGCTCCCCATTTCTCCCTCTCCCCAGTCCCTGGCAACCATTCTACTTTTTCTCTCTCTGAATTTAGCTACTCTGAGTACCTCATATAAGTGGAATCATACAGTGTTTGTCTTTTCGTGACCAGTTTATTTCACTTGGCGTAATATCTTCAAGGTTCATCCACATTATAGCATGTGACAGGATTGTCTCCTTTTTTAGGGCTGAAGAACATTCCATAGTATGTAAATACCATATTTTGTTTAGCCATTCATATGTTGATGGACGCTTAGGTGGCCTCCACCTTTTGGGTATTGTGGATAATGCTGGTGTCAACACAGGTGTACAAATATCTGTTCAAGTCCCTGCTTTCAATTCTTTTGGATATGTATACCCAGAAGAGGGATTGCTGGATCACATAGTAATAGGATGTTGTGTTTAAAAACAAGGACTGTCATTCATTTAAGATATAATTCTTTGAGGACTATTCCCTTTATTAAAGGTCCCCATGTCTTCTTTTTCTTGTTTTGACATGGATCTAGTTTATAGAGTTTTTTGAAAATCACATGTGATAATGGATCAGAAAGCATTTTTGTAACCTGTGCAATACATCTGTAAGGTATTTCTCTTATCTGTGCAACTACAATAATACTTCTTTTATCACTAGCATCCAGATATTTACTTCTCCAAAATGCATATACTTCAGGACTATTTAATAAGATAAGCTTCCCATTTCTTTTTCTACCCGTGTTTATATAACATTGAATTTTCTGGGTTACAGTTTTATCAGATCAACCACAGCCTGAGCAGAGTTAGCAATTAAGGTTTTGAGAATATCATTTACGAGAGGTTCCATGACGTGTGTAATTTGTCATGGGATGTTGTGAGAATTAAGCTGGTTTACTTTATAAGTACGTTGCATGACTGTGGATGGCATGCTGAGTCCATGGGTGAGAGCTACCCACTGAACCTTGCAGACCTCCCATCACCCACAGCTTCAGTCAAGCATCTTGGGGGTTACCTAGTGGCGCAGTGGTTGAGAGTCCGCCTGCAGATTCAGGGGACACGGGTTCGTGCCCCGGTCCGGGAAGATCCCACATGCCGCAGAGCGGCCAGGCCCGTGAGCCATGGCCGCTGAGCCTGCACGTCCAGAGCCTGTGCTCTGCAATGGGAGAGGCCACAACAGTGAGATGCCCACGTACCACAAAAAAAAAAAACAAAAACCAAGCATCTTGGACAGGTCCTGGAAAATGTCACTGTTCTGGTACATTGCCTGTGTGTAAACATACCTCTGAAGAATATTCTCTTCTATATTTGACAAAAAATTATTTCTTACAACTGTATGTTGTAAATATGTTCAAGAATATACGATTCACTTAACTGTCTTCCTGTATACCAAAGGAATGTGTAAAATACACTATTCCTCTGCATGACTACTTTTTAGCCCATCCTTTACATTAGCCCTATAGTAGAGGGTAAATTTGTAAAATAAGCACAATTATTTAGCAAAATATATTAAGACAAATGGGAACCCATCTTAAAAAACCTTTAGATCCCAAACCTAACGCTTTATGCTAAAATAAATTCCACGTGGGTGAAAAAGCTGAATGTTTAAAAATACCACAAAAAGATGAAAATGACAGGATTTTCCTTTTTAATCTTGCAGTAAGGAATGCTGCTATAGATGGGACACAAACTGTCAAAGTCGTAAAGGAAAAGATTGAGATAGTCAACTAAAATTACTTTTTTAATACCGCCTGGCAAAAATACAACATAAAGTAAAAATGGCATAATATTTACTACATTGTAATGCATAAAACAGACAAAAGGCTATTTCTTTCAATATAGGAAGAGATTCTGCAGATCAGTAAGAAGTGATCGACAACACAGTAGAAAATTAGCAAAGAATATAAGTAGATAGTTCCCAGGGAAGGAAATACTCACCCTCATTCACTATTTTTTTAAATGTAAATTAAAGCATTGTGAAATACCATTTTCCCTCATGAGAATGTCAAGAATCAGAAAGCTTAGCAGTATTCTGTTTTGGAGATGGTGTAGAGAAACAGGCACTCTTTACAGGGGTGTAGGTAGGAGTAAGCAGAAGTTTGCTTCATCCTCTGTGAAAGGCACCTTCGTGATATCTATCCTCATTCTAAATGCACCCGCCTTTGACTCAGCATCCACATCTAGAAATTTGCCCTACAGACATATTCACATCCAATTGAAATGACTAATGGATTCGGATCTTCATTGCAGCATTGTTGATAATTGCAAAAGATCCGAACCAACCTAAATGTTCAGCAGTAGAGCATTGGTGAAAGAAATGATGATTCATTCACACAGTGGAATAGTGGGCTAGTAGGATGTGTGGTCTGACACCCCAGCCCATCCATTTACATATAAATCATAAACAATAAACCGGGTAGTATAACAACAACAAAGAAAGAATAAGACAGGTCTAAATTGGTATGAAACAATGGTCAAGGTGTATTTTTAATTGAAAAAGTATGATGATGAACAGTGTGTATAATATGCTACCGTTTACAGGAAAAGAGATGCTCTATACATATTCCCTAGTGTATACACTGATACATGTATGCATCCCTAGTATATACATTCCCCTTCCCTGGAAGGGAAGGAAGGGTGATTTTCTCCAAGTAGGGAGATTGTATGGCTAGGAGATGAGGTGGGAGAGAAACTTGCTTTTCGTTGTATGGCCATTTATAGCACTTAAGTTTTATTCCATGGACACAGGAAGAAATCAAGTAAACTACAAATGAATAAATACATAAATTAGAGGGAAAAATAACATTGAAAATAAAAAGATCAATTCTTCAGGTGTATATAGCATAGGAGTTGAACAACTCAGAGAAGGTTCAAAATGTTCCCAGTGATAAAAATAAGGATGTGTTATAGATCTAGAATAATATCCATCTGTTTAAAGCTTCAACGATCCTGTTTCTTTTCAAATGAGGTCACCAAGAACGATGATTTTGGTTTTAGAAAATCGAGTCTCAGCCCTTCTTTTGGCAAGTTATAGAGTGAAGAGCAGACAGACAGATGCAGCTGAAAGACACCATAGGCTTTTCCTGGGTGTGTTCGTTAAGATTAGGTTTCAGCTGCTAATGAAGAAACCCAGTGACCCTGCGGAAACTAACAGTATATTTTTCTCTTACATAAAAGTGTGGAGGCAGGCAACCCAAGGCTGCAATCCCTACAATGGCCACCTGCACTCATGACCCAGATGCATACAGTGCCCCAACCATCACGTCTGTGTCTGAAGTAGCAGGACAAAGGGGCATAGCCCCTCCCATTATGGAGGCCCCCTGAAAGTGCCATACAACACCCCCGCTTGTACCTTATTGGCCAGAATTTAATTACATCACACACTTAGTGTCAGGAAATAGTCTTTAACTGGGCAGCTAAAATCCAGAGGCTCCAAAGAATATGGATCTTGGGTGGCAATTATTGTTATAATTGGCAAGTATTTCATATTTGCCCAAGTCACCCAAGTGATAGAAGAAAATGTAATCAGCAGATTCTGTGAACTGTTTTGTTTAAGTACCTTGTCCATGAGTGCCAAATATATACATATATTTTAATCAGTAACTAAGTACAGTTACGCCTCATTTTTCTTACAGCATTGAGCAGCAAGGTGAACCCCTTAAGCAAATTTAAGATAACTGATGCTAATCCCCTTCAAACACCAACACTTTTTGATAAAAATGTCTAATATGTTATGTGCCTTCTTGCCTTTCAAAACAATAAAGCACAGATCATCACTTTTCTTGTTAGCTTGTCCTAACAAACATGAATCTTCATACTACGTGGCAACTTCAATCTCTGTTTCCTTTCTCAAGGTCAGGCTGTCACTCTTCAGCCACTCTTATACCTGGCTGCAAAACTATCCTCCCACCCTCCACTATTTTCTTGCCAATGATCTGCTGTGGTTGGGGAAGAATTTGGCTGTTAAGAACTTGATCTAATTGGGATTTGGGGCAATCAAGTATGTGACTATAGGATAAGGACATTCCAGTCCATTTAGGGACAACCAGGGGCATTTTTCTTTTATTTCTATTAAGCCTCTTGAGCTAAAGAAACACATTTCCTCTTTATAAAACAAAAATGCTTCTAAGGTACTGAAGTATCTGCTTAGAACAACCAGAACCTTTCTAGTAACTTCCAGGAAAGGAAAAAGAACCAAGAAGGTAATGATGCCAAATGCTTGTGAAGAGGAATTTTTGCGAAGAGTTCATCCTCCTAAAATTGATCTGTCTCCCTGCAAGATAAGCTGAGTCAGCAAGCATCATGATCTTTGTTTCCCCACAAGGTAACGGAGAGGGAGTTAAAGTCTGGAGGAGCGAACACCCAAGTGACAGAAAAGAACAAGAAAGAGTACATCGAGAGGATGGTGAGGTGGCGGGTAGAGCGCGGAGCGGTGCAGCAGACCGAGGCCCTGGTCCGGGGCTTCTACGAGGTGAGACCCAGGCCCAGCAGGCATGCCAGGCCTTCGTCCCCGACACAGCTTGTTAGGAGAAGGGAGAGGACGAGCAAGGCAGGAAGAGGGCTCAGCTCTATTCACCAGCGTGCAAAGAGGGCCTCCTGGGGATAGAGGGTGAGGGGTCAGAGTTCTCTGGGAAGCCCAGCTCTCGTGGTCTCACAAAACTGGCATTGGTGGGGCCCTGCTGTGCCACCTGTGAAAACACATGGCACCTCCTGCCAAGACATGCGTGTGTTGCATCTCCTTTCACTCAGTGAAATAAAAATGAGTGAAATGAAGGCACTGGAGGGCATTGTCCACTCTCGCTTGATTTTTATTTTCTTACACAGGCAGACCTCGGAGATACTACAGGTTTAGTTCCAGACCATGGCAATAAAGCCAATGTCACAATAAAGCGAGTCACATGAATTGTTTGGTTTCCTAGTGCTTATAAGAGTTCTGTTTACACTATACTGTAGTCTATTAAGTGTGCAATAGCATTATGTCTAGAAAAAAACAATGTACATAACTTATTGAAAAAATACTTTATTACTGAAAAAACTAACCATCATCTGATAATGCAGTGTTGCCCAAACCTTCAATTTGTAAAAAAATAAACACGGTATCTGTAGAATGCAATAAAGCAAAACACAATAAAAGGAGATATGCTCCTAGTGTCACTTTGTGGCACATGATCCATGCTGAGATGGTAACTCAGGAGGACAGTGACTTATTATGGGATTGTACAAAATCACGTGTGTGAAACTTTTGAAAATTATAAACCCTATAGAATTTAAAGAATCTTTCATTCAATTAAAAAAAGTTTTTTAAAAAAAGCATCAGAGATCAATAGTAATCAAAAAAAAAAAAGGACAGTGACAGCTTCTAGCTTTCGTGTGCACCAAAAATTGACATGGTTAAACTTTTGCAATTTAGAAACAAGGGTTTGGGTGTTGGAAGGTTTTCTTTGCTGCTGTGATGGAGAACAGCGTGGGTGACTGGCTGGTCCACTGGTTTGATTAAAGGAGGTACCCACTGCAGGTGTTCAGTTGTACCTGATACATTGGGCAAAAAGATGTAAAGCCAGAGCTCAGAACCCTAACCAAGCAGATCTTCCCAGATCTTTGAAGGAGGAAGGCAGGAAGTAAGGGGAGAGAGGAAGGAAAAGACAGTCATTTTAATATATAACATCCATTCCTAGGAAATAAGTCCTAGTTTGATGTAGAGGAGAGGATCCTTTTATGTAGCGGAGAGGAGTCCAGGGACTTGGATGTTTTGCCTTCAAAAGGTAATGTTATTTGGAAACTTAAATGTGACTATGGAAGGTCAAGTCAGGCTAATTCATAACATCATTCCGAGAGGGAGTATCATAGTAGTGCAAAGCAGCAGACCTTTTTTGAGTTCCCAGCTCATGAAAGGGTTGTGTCTCAAAATGCTCATGATTTTGAACTTAAACCTGATAGCACATTGGGGGAAAAAGTTGTAAACAATGGTCAGCCTCCCAGCTTAACCCACAGAAATAATAATGAATGTAACCTCTCAAGGAGGCTGAGCCTGGAGGCTGAGGCCTAATGTGGATTTCAGGTGGTGGACTCGAGGCTGGTCTCCGTGTTCGATGCCAGGGAACTGGAGCTGGTGATCGCGGGCACGGCGGAGATCGACCTGGTTGACTGGCAGAACAACGCTGAGTACCGGGGAGGTGAGCGAGCGGGGCTTATTGACCGGCTCTCACGGACACAATCCGTCACTTCTTAACAAATGTAATTGAGGTGAAACTGACATAACATGAAATTAATCATTTTAAAGGGTGGCATTTAGTGCACTCACAGTGTGGTGCAACCATCACCTCTAGCTAATTCCAGAACGTTTTCCTCACTCTCAAAGGAAACCCTGGACCCATGAAGCAGTTGCTCCCCCATCCTCCCACCCCAGCAAACCTCAGTGTGCATTCTGTCTCTTTGGATGTACCAGTGCTGGATATTTCATGTAAATAGAATGATACTGTATGTGGCCTTTTGGGTCCAGCTTCTTTCACTTAGTAAGGTTTGTTCACGTTGTAGTATGAACATGTAGTATGTATTCCCTTTTATGGCTGAATAATGTTCATATATATATTCCATATGTAGTGATAATATAAATATAAAATAATATCACTTTTTGAAGGTTACAAAAAACTTGGCCTTACTTCAGTACGTGTGCAAAGTAGGCTCTGGTCCATGCCTTCTGCCAGCTTCCAACCTAGACTTTCCTTTGGGTGACAGTAATCCCTGCTGGTCGTCTCTGGCATAACTTGGTGGAGATGCGTTCCAGAGAACGCCACCATCCACAGGCCATCTCCAGAGCTGGGTCATTTGCTGGCAGGAAAGTGTGTCCTGCTCCCTGTAGAAGTGAAGCCCTCTTCACGTCAATCCTGGTTTGCTGCAACACGGTTCTAACTGTCATCTCTCCAAATCTAATGTCTAACCCCTCCTAGCTATTCACCTCCATGCTGCCAAACCAGCCTTCCTGAATCATTTATTTTGATCAGGCCGTTTCCCACCCCACAAAACAAGCAAGCTCCTTATTACTTAGAAACCTTTGAACGTTCTTTAAGCTGAAAATCCTTTCTTCATGTAAAATATTACAGAGAAACCCCTATCAATATAATAGAGGGTGAACAAGGGACCCATCATCTAAGCCTGCTTTATCTCCCCGGTACACTCAGCGGTGTAGGAGGAAACCTCTGTGGGACCACTAGCCCCTTCCTGGCTTGGTAGGAAAGCCACCGACCTAAGGTGTCAAGTCACAATGTCTCTGCCTAGCTATTAAGGCCTCTGAGGCCCCAGCAAGGTCCCTTCAATCCTCAGCAGAACCCCCTCTATGCTGGTCTAGTCGGCTTGCTGTTCCCTGCATATTGATTCCTCATTCTTTTTTTTTTTTTTTTCTTTTTGTGGTACGCGGGCCTCTCACTGTTGTGGCCTCTCCCGTTGCGGAGCACAGGCTCAGCGGCCATGGCTCACGGGCCCAGCCGCTCCACGGCATGTGGGATCTTCCCGGACCGGGGCACGAACCCTTGTCCCCTGCATCAGCAGGCGGACTCTCAACCACTGCGCCACCAGGGAAGCCCAATTCCTCATTCTTGTCATTCTCTATTTCCCCTCCTGCACTCACACAAACCCTTCACATGCTGAACTCACACCTCCCTTCCCTTATGAAGTTTTCCTTCTTTCTGCCCCAGTCCACATAGATTTCTGCATCTTTGAGTGTTTCGTGCATTTGCAGTCAGTGGGGAATCATTTACCTTAGCATAAGTGATTGCTCCAAGCTTGGTTTCCTTACTGTCCTGTGAGAGGCCCCATACGACTTCCATGGGCCCAACTCTTTGCGGCCCAGGGCTGATCGGGGAGCAGCGGCTCCAAGGGCACTTGGAGAGCCCGGCATCTTCTGTTGACCAAGTTTGACATTCACCTCCAGCCTTCCTTAAGTCCTAGACGCCCCACAGTATGTGGGTCCCAAGAGCTAAGACATCAGAACGAAGACAATACCAGGAAATACCATATTCGTAGAGAGCTTTGTCTCTTCGGAGCCCCAAAGATCTCTACGAAGCCTCGTCACTCCTTGTCTACATTTATATCAGGCAGGAAAAGGACTCCCGGGGTCCCAGTTGTTTAAATAGAAAGCAGACATCTCTGAGGACATCCCTCACAGCATACAGCCTTTTTATAAAGTGCCTATTTTCTAAACAGGCTTTTTGTTTTTAAATTTGAGTCAGTTATACAAATTGTTTTAGACCTACCTCAAGGCCATCAGGAGAGAAATCAGCAGATCAAGGGCTGCTCTTCAGTTCTTGGCACACCTGATGTGTACTTCATCTCCCCCCCCCCACTCCCTCTTCCCCTCTACACATCCTCTCGGTCTCCCTCCTGCTCCGCTCAGGTTATCACGATGGGCACCTCGTGATCCGCTGGTTCTGGGCTGCGGTGGAACGTTTCAACAATGAGCAGAGACTCAGATTACTGCAGTTCGTCACGGGAACGTCAAGCGTGCCCTACGAAGGCTTTGCAGCCCTTCGAGGAAGCAACGGGCTTCGGCGTTTTTGCATAGAGAAATGGGGGAAAATTACATCTCTCCCCAGGTATGGAGCTCCCGCCCGCCTTTGGGAAACCTGCCGAAGACGGCCAAGTACGCTTTGTTATTTGAGCTTGGGCACTTATCCGTTGGGGTGGAATTCTTTCCTGCCACCCAAAGGATTGTTCTGTGAGTCATCAGTGAAAGGTGTGGGTGAGAAGTCTCGGGGAGGTGCATTTAGACCATATTCTTAGTGATTTTTTGATGACTGATGGTACTTGGGCTAGTGGTATCACAGTCCATGTGTCCGTCCTACGTAGCCCAATTTAATTTAAAGAGGAATGCCTCATCTGGGGGAGGGTCCAAAGTGGCCCTGCCAGCACTGTGTCTGGACTTCTACTGTTACCCACCCGGGTTCTTGGACTCTTTCATCAACAGAAATTGTCAAGAGGCCAGACAAATTCAGGAAAGGGTTTACTGGGACTCGCCCCCAATGCAGGGTGGTGAGCTGGTCCCTTAAATGGGGTGAGGGTGGGGGCCGATGGCTGGGTGGGGCCAGAGGCTAGGCTTCGGCGCTCTGCGCACCCCCTTGGTGGTGCTGTGTGCAGGGATCATGCACAGTCCCCCGTTTCTGCTCCCAACATCTCAGAAATGGCAGTTGGTTTGTGGCCTTTTTGTATCTTATTGTCCATAATTGCCCCTAACTGCCCATGCCTGCAGTTATTTTTAGTCCCTAAGAGTTTCTTTGTATTCTGTTGCTCAAGGGGATGTTTGTCCAGGTGCAAGCACTGCAGTAAAGGATCCCAGGTCCCAGCCTGTCTCACTGTGTTGTAGCACTGGATACACATGATATTCCCTGGAATAGTAAGCATGTACATGTTGCATTTTTCCTACTATGTTTCAAATTGTGTACAGACAAGACCACGTGTATATCTCCAGTCTCTATAGTGGCTTCTATACAGTAAGCTGTTGATGAAATTATTGTAAGATAATGCAAAAAAAGGAGGCACTAGAGCTCCAGGCAATTTAACGGAATGAATTCCCTGCACCATGAGTTTTCATCCCAACACTTCCTCGGTCCTTTCTGTGCCACTTTGGGTAGCATATTCCTCATCAGTGAAATAAGGAGCACTAAAGAGATACTTCGGTCTAGGTACTATAGTAATAAAACCTGCTCAGCAAACATAAGATTGATCCACATTATTTTCTTCTACTGTGATATTTTCTAATTATAACAGAAGATTCGTATTTAATTCAGTTGTATTTCTGTGTGGCCTCCCAGGCACTTTGCTCAATCCCTATTGTGGAAGGATTGACTGAACTATAATTTTCATCTAGCTTTCCTAGACTTTCTAGCATCCCGGAGATAATTTACCTGATGACAGTGAGTATTAGCAGGCCCAGGAAGCAGAGTGCATGCCCAGCTGGTTAATAACAGCCTAAAGTGTTGGGGCACTTTTCAGTCCTGGCTTCACCCACTTCGATCAGCAGACCCTCAGTGCTCATTTGCATGGTTCTGCTGAGCACTGAACCTGCTGAAGGAAGTCTGGCAAGAAAATAAGGCTAAAAAGGCAAGATTTCCATTTGTCAAGTTTAATGATAGATTTGGAGGATGAGGTTTTTTGGAAACATTTGGCTCTTACTTTAGAGGAGTGAATTTGAGTCACATTTGATGATTCTCTCGTAGTGAGCACCTCTGTGCACCTGAAGGAGGGCCTGAGCTACAACAATGCACCTGCCCAGAAGGGCTTATAGTCTAGGGAGGAACTGAGTGGAAGGGTAAGTCGTTACAACCCCAGGTGGAATCAGAGGGGCACTAAGAAGGGAAGGTAAAAGCAGGATGCTGTGAGTGTGTAGAACAGAGACCTAATCCTGATTGAGTTGACAGGAGACGATGACACAGAGAAGCTGGCATTTAGGTGAGCCCTGAGGGGCAAGGAAGGGTGGAGGGGATTCTGGGCTGAAGCCACAGCAGGAGCAAAGCCTGGGGGTGGGATGGGTCAGCTGTGTTCAGGAAAGATCACCAAGCTGGCCTGGAGGACAAGACCTCCAGTGTGACACTCGCAGGGGACGCAGTTGATAGAGTTTGGTGGGCCATGGAGAGAAGACCCCGCTGAGGAGTCTGTTTTACTCTTTAGGAAAGGGAAGTCATTGCTTTTGTCATTTGGGGTCAGAGATTGAGTCTAATTACATATATGCTCTGGGAAGCTTTGAAATGTGCATTGATCCTATCAACCCACACAGAGAACTTATAGGGTGGACGTCAGGCTTATGAACAGGCTCAGCACATCTGGGCCAAGGCACTCCTAGAAAGGCTGCTGCCCCGTGAATCCCAGAGAGGGTTCTTGGGGGAAGCGGGGACTTTGCTGTAGGCCAGAAGGGCCCCAGGAATCAAGTGCTGAGATGCCTCTAAGGGGACAGCAAAGATGACCCTCTGAGTAGCCTCCCTTGTGCATTTTCTGAAGATCCAAGAACATAGAAAGTGTCACCTATGTGTGGAGAGAAAGAAATAACCTCTGGACTCCAATAATGGTAGTTCGGAAAGACCTGGCCTGGCCACATGGCAGGTGACAGAAGCCTGAGGCAAGCAGGAGCACCGAGCACCCTCGGGGTGACCCAGGGCTCCCCAGAGACCGTGAGCCCCGTGTGCAACCCACGCTCTGACGAGCTGCATTCTCCTCAGACCTTCCCTCTAGAAAGGCAGCTGGCCTCCCAGACGAGGGAGCGTCACAGCAAAACCATACATCAGGCCAAGGACTGTCTTGGTGCACATTTTAATCGGTAACTTGGAAAACCTCGAGGAGACAGAGAGATCGACTGTGTAGATGACACAGGTTAGAAGTATCACACGTAGTACTGAGATGGGCACCATCCAAATCCAAAATGATCTGAAAATGCTGGAACCCTAGAATAACACCGACAGAGTGGAATCCGACACGACACAACTGAACAGATCCAGTGGAGTTCCAAAATATCAACTTCACAAATATGAGATGAGGCTGATTCATTTGCTTGCAGTCACGTGGAAGAGGCCAAGGGTCTGAGGTCCCCATGAGGGTGACACAGTTCCTAAAATCATGACTGCAGTGGTGGTCGCATTATTATTAAGAGACCCTGATGCTTAAATGATGATTCACGGTTTACGAAGAGCATTTATGGGCTGTCCTCACACCAGCCCTCTGAGGTGCACGGAATATGTATTATTATCCCATTTTATAAGTGAGAAAACTGAGGCTTAGAAAGATTCGTTGACTTTCCCAAGGTTATAAAGCTAGTCAGTGGCTGGACTGTGACCAGAATAGAGGTCTTCCGAACCCTGGTTCCAGACTCTGTCCACAACCCCACCCCACCTGGGAGCACTGGGTCCAGTGCCCAGGTAATGAAGTAAGCAGGTCCTCCGTGCTGTCAGGACCACACGTGGAGAGCAGCGAGGACTTTGGAATGAGGAAACAAATCGTGATTTGATTGTGTTCATTCATTCTAGATTACGAACTAGGATTTATTTAAGAGTTAACTAGGCCTATAGATTAATGCAGTAAGAGCAACTCTTGAAGAAACTCTGGGTGTTCAGACTAGGTCTTGAAGAGGGGCCATTTGCTAATATTTTCAGTTCCCAGAAATTATCTTTTACAGAATTAATCTGATCCCAACTATTTTCTAAATAGGATTTTTTTTTCCTGTATTATTTCCACTTGGGAGTGACAGTTAAAATGATTAGATAAAGAAAACCAAGAAGATGCTGTCTGCCCGTATCCTGCCTCTGGCTAATTCAGCCTGTTCCAAAAGCACACTGGGCATTTTTCTGCCCCTCTTAACTTGGTTAGCAGGGTCTCGTCCTGGTCCATGCATTGGCACATAGCAGGGAAAGCCATTCTTTGTCTAGGCCAGACACTGGCCCACATAGATGGGCCCGCAGGATGAAGTACATGACAAAATAAGCAGAACCCAGGTCAGGTGGCACTGGGATGCTGCAGGCATCCAGAGAGGATTATCCCCCAAGCTCAGCTGTTCTTGGAAATGCAGCATCTCTGCTTCAGGTTAAGCAGGCCCCACTATGAATGGTAAAGGAGTCGGACTGTCAGTGCTCCATCACACCTGCCTTGATGGAGCATTGGATCTCGAGAGTTCCAGGGCATCCATTGGCACCTCTAGGTCAATGCACAGGGTTTACAGAGGCCCAGAAACCAGAGCTGGGCAAGGAGACTTGGGAACATAGTCCTCTAATACTAATTATGGTCCTTTGCTGGCCACATCCAACTTCATCTCTCAGTTGTAAAATGTCGCTGGTTTGCTAGTGCAGTGCTAGTATAGCGTGGTTTGCTTCCAAATGCAAACCCACCCCTCCAGTTTCTAGATATTCCAGTCCCTCAACTGGTCTATTCCTGTCTGGAAGGCTGTGGTTCTCTTTATTTATTTATTTATTTGTTTGTTTGTTTGTTTGTTTGTTTTTGGCTGCACTGGGTCTTTGTTGCTGTGTGCGGGCTTTCTCTAGTTGCAGCTAGCAGGGGCTACTCTTCATTGCGATGCACAGGCTTCTCATTGCGGTGGCTTCTCTTGTTGCGGAGCACCGGCTCTAGGCACGCGGGCTTCAGTAGTTGTGGCTCTAGGGCTCTAGAGTACAGGCTCAGTAGTTGTGGCTCACGGGCTTAGTTGCTCCACGGCATGTGGGAACTTCCCGGACCAGGACTCGAACCCGTGGGCCCTGCATTAGCAGGCAGATTCTTAACCACTGTGCCACCAGGGAAACGCAAGGCTGTGCTTCTTAGTTTGCAAGTGTGTTATGGTGGTCCTAAAACATGGTTCTACCCTCTTTAGATTCACTTTTGATTCACAGATTCAGACTGATCACAGAACTAGCCAAGCCAGTTGTACCATTGAAACAAACAAACTAGCCAAGCCAGTTGTACCATTGAAACAAACACCTTGACCAGACTTTTCTCCCCCATTCAGGGCACACACATGCTTCAATCGATTGGATCTTCCACCTTATCCCTCGTACTCCATGTTGTATGAAAAGCTGTTAACGGCGGTAGAAGAAACCAGCACCTTTGGACTTGAATGAGGAACTCAAAACTTTTCCTGGCCAGTGACATCATCCTTTCCCTTTCCCTGAATCAACTCTCCTTTGATTCTGGTATTCCATGATTTTTGTTTTCAAACTAAATCAGGATTGATGAGCTGTGCATGAAGCATTGCCTTCTTCTAAGATCTTACCTTCAGGCTTATCTCCTCTACTTTCAATGAACTGCTAGCCTGTATGCAATATTTAAAAACAAACAGCTGTCTCAAGGTCTGTGTATATCTCCACATACCTCCACTACTGACAATGAAATATGAATGCAAGTTATGCTACACTTGACCAAATGGTAATAAATGTTTACTTCCATTTCTATGATTTAAGGGGAAATTGGAGCATTAAGCATTCCAAGCTTTTCTACACCCATCTCTTCTGAGCAGAGCCACCATTTTTAATAATTTCTAGCAACAAACTCCAGAATAGGAGCTGATCAACTCTTTCTTTTCCTCCCACTCTACTTTTTGCCTGGGCATCCAATCCATCCAAAAACAGCAGTGGCAACACCACAATTTTGATACATTCAACTCATGATTCGTATGTGGCATCGGTCCCATCACCTGGAACTAGCCTAGACATATGGTGCAAATATTACACTTTCCAACCAATAATAACAGCAAGAAAAACACCTCCTGCTTATGCAACACAGGGCATCCCAATGGTTGTGGGGATTGTGGCTCCACTTGAGTTCAGACAAGTCCCGGGAGGGGAAGGGGGTGCACCCCCCGTGAACACCCACCACCCAAGAAGCACAAACTTGTGCACAAGTCCAAGAAGGAGATCTTATTATGTAGCATAAACAACGAGGCTTCTACCCCCATTGTGTTGTATAGAACGTGTTGAAGCAAACAAGAGAAAGAGGAGAAGGGCATTAGGGCATATTAGAAGGACATATTCAGTTGGTTTGAATGCTTGAGTTCTGTACTGTTTCTTTTGCTTTGTTCCATCTAGCCCCAGGTCTCCTTCCCAGAGGAAGAAAAACGTCCTGATAATCTCATGACTTTTGTTCAAGCCAAGTAATTACCTGTTTGGCAAACAAACTTTTATTTCAACTTTGATAGTGTTTTCATTTTTTCATGTTTTTCTTTTTCCTTCATCATGGTGTTCAAATTCCTTTGCATCTGATTGTCCACAGGGACCACACTAAATCGGAAGCTGCAGAGAGCGATGGTGCTTGTTAAGGATCAAGGGCAATATAATACATCTCCTTCCTCCGTAGCAGTCATCCCTGGAGCAAAGACCTAGCCCCCCAAAGGGCAATATAATACATCTCCTTCCTCCATAATGATCCTCCTGGAGCAAAGACCTAACTCCCCAAAGACACACTGATTTGTGTCAAAATAGGGATCCAGTTTCTTTTAGCATTCAGTAAAGAGACGTCTCAGAAAACGTAGTGTTTTCAGAACAACAGTTGCAGGCTCCAGGGACAGCCTAACCTCTCAATTACATCTGCCATAAACCCAAACATGATGGTCATTTGCTATTTGTCTAGCCTTGTTATCATGTCGTCTGAAATATGTCACTAATGAAAGTGTTTTTCTTCACTGGGAAAAGAACTGTTGAAATGTCACATTGTTGTCCTTCAGTATATTAAGCAAGGGAGAAATGTGAGAAATGTGGGAAAGTTAATTTCATCCAGAGCCATGTCTAGTGCTCATATTGGTCTGTGTCCAGACAATGTGTTAATTGTGCTCCCTGCACTGTAAAAGGAAACATTCCTTTAGTAGGAATTAGAATGCTCAGCATCCCTTGCTGCTGTGTACATGTTGTCAATCAGGGAATATATATGTTACAGAAATCTGGCCTTCTGTTGTCTAAAAAGAATATTTACCAAGATAGGATGATGGAATGTGTAAGTTACATAATACAGAATGAGGGATCTGTAAAATTCAGGACACATTTCAGCATGTGGAAAGTTATGGATTCCAGTGGAGCTGCTATTTATGAAATCAGGACATAAGGATGATGCAGATTGTTTCACCATCCTATATAGAATAGCATCTCTGGTACAGGGGACATCTTTCATTTTTAGAATTTGGTGTTAGATGTATGTAAATACTCAATCCAAGCATTCAGTTCTTCTTTTCAGTACTTATATTAGAACATTGGCAAGGGAGAAAGCTGTTCCAAAGATGGAACCTGCTCCCGGGGAGCTTCACAATTTACACAAATATCCAACTAATCTGTTAATTAGATTAATTGATGACTATTCTTCCCACATACAGAAGGAACAAGGTAGCCTAGAAGTTATATATAGATAGAAAACTTGAGCATGAGTGGTTTTCAACTAACTTTTCCTTATTCCCACCCCATGCCATGGCTCAGATATATCCCACAAAGCATCACAGGAGCACTATTTCATAAAAGTATACAATTCCAGAAAGATATACTGGTGTCAGAGTCCCTTAAAGAATGCGAAGTGTGCTTAATAGGGTCCCAATTTCCATTACAGCGTTGCACAGAATCCCTAAGGAAGGAAAACAAAGAGAAGAGGAGGACAGACAGTTTCTATGGAAAAATCTTTATTTCTCTTTGTCCCAGATGATGTTTCTTTAGTTAATATTCCCTCATATATGAAGCTGATTTTTAAATTATGTATAACATTATATATATATGTATATATATATTTACACATATAACAAAACAGCTATAGGACTCGATTGTGCTATTAATTTCACCAGGTGGAGGTGCAAACACCCCAAATCATATAATTCATAATGGACATGATAGATCTCACCCATTTGTTACCTTGTGTAAATTTCTTTTTAACTTAAAGTATTAGTTTTCTCCATGGAGGCATAGTATAAAATTAATCATTTATAAACCACTATTTCCCTAAAACAAGATCTTTTAGAGCTATTTTTTTAAATTTATTTTATTTTTGGCTGCATTGGGTCTTTGTTGCTGTGCGTGGGCTTTCTCTAGTTGTGGCGAGCGGGGGCTACTCTTCGTTGAGGTGCGCAGGCTTCTCATTGTGGTGGCTTCTCTTGTTGTGGAGCACAGGCTCTAGGCGCACAGGCTTCAGTAGTTGTGGTGCACAGGCTCAATAGTTGTGGCACACGGGCCCAGCTGCTCCATGGCATGTGGGATCTTCCTGGACCAGGGCTCGAACCCGTGTCCCCTGCATTGGCAGGCAGACTCAACCACTGCGCCATAAGGGAAGCCCTAGAGCTATTTTTAGTAAGAGTGTATTACCTTTGATTGGGAGACAAATAAGAACAATAAATAAGAGAATACTTATGCTTCCATTAGAAAAATGCTTCAAAAATACTATGAAGTATTTATGATAATTTCATGGATATCCCATTTTATTCTATCATATGAAGGTGATAATCCTAAAAACAGAAATGGATTCTGCAGAATCAGGAGAAGTACTATAAAACTACTCATTTCTTTGTCATCCCTATGTCTATAAATTTACCGTGGTTGTGAAAATTTTTTACTGCTATCACGATTGTCATTCAGTGAGAAAATTAAGAAAAAGTGTTATATGATTTGTTGGCAGGCTTTAAATATGCAGAATCTCAATCTTTTTCTCTTCTAATACATGACCATGTGTACTTTAACAGTAAGTGCATTTGTGTGGCCAGCCCATGAGCTGGACCTTCCAGAACAGTTCTAATGTTACATCTGTGGCACCATCAGTCTGTGTGTCAAACCATGTGTCCCAAATTTGGGTTCAGAAAATTTCTCAGTTCCCACAAATGTTTTCCCAGTCAAGATGAAACACTTTCACATGAAAGTAGTTAGAAATTTACATAACAAATGTGGTGCTTTATTATTATTATTATGTACTTCAGTGTTCATTCTTAAAACTACTGCAATACTATATCATCAAAATCTGGGATGGATGTTCCAGCCATCGTAAAGTCCAAAAGAGAAAGTGTTATTTTCCTGTTAGTGACATGTAGTCCCTTTGTTCTGGTAGAAAAAAAGGTGCCTAGAGGTAATATTTAGAGTAAATATTGTTCCATTAACCTACTTCCTGAAGCTTCCAATTTACCTAAGGAAATGTCTATAACGATTTTGTTCAAAGTCTTTGTTTTAGTCAATAGCAGAAGTCCTTGTTCTTGGGTTGATTTTGCTTATATTGACAAGAGAAATGTCACGTAATACTCAGGCCGAGCTATCTCTTCCATCCTGCCACCTTCAAGGAATGTCAATAAACACTTTGGTATGGCATTGTGTGTGCTCCTTATTGCAAAGAGAAGGCTAGGGTCATGCATAACAGTTTGCATCATGCTCATGCCGGGTGTACGCAATGAAACAACACAGAAGACTACCAGCTGCTATGGTAAGTACTCCCCGGGAAGATTATTTATCAAAAAAGTGTAAGTAATGTGCTTACAAATCCACAAATAAAGGGACAACTTTTGTAACAAGTCCCTGGTGTATGCCTATTAGAACGGCACACAAACTATGGGATTTTGTGAGTGTGCTTTATATCAAATCAGGCATACACTGGCTTGTTGAATTCCTCCCTGTTTGAGATGCTTCTACAAAGGCTTTGGGCCACAGCCTGACACCCGGTGTGACCCTAAGACAAGGCTTAGCTCTAGGCAAAAGTGTTGAGTCCAATGGCAAATACCACAATGATATTCTCTCCTTATTACCTCCTTCCAAGTCTCAAAAAGAAAACCATGTAAGGCTTCCCTGGTGGCGCAGTGGTTGGGAGTCTGCCTGCTGATGCAGGGGACGCGGGTTCGTGCCCCGGTCCGGGAGGATCCTGCATGCTGCGGAGCGGCTGGGCCTGTGGGCCGTGGCCGCTGGGCCTGCGCGTCTGGAGCCTGTGCTCCGCAACGGGAGAGGCCACAACAGTGAGAGGCCCGCGTACCGCAAAAAAAAAAAAAAAAAAAGAAAACCATGTGGCTCTCACTGGGTGGTCAGAAGCTGATTTATTCTTTGAGAAAAAATATTTTATTATTAGAAAAGAAGTATGGGTAGAATTGAGAGAAGGAAAAACCTGAGAAGTCTCACTGTTGCATTTTTATACCCATGTTGGGTTTACGTGAGACTCATTCAAACTGAAAATAATTTTTCTCTTAAGATATAAGAAAAAAAATTATCTTAGACCATAATTGACAAAGAGGAGTAGATAATATTATCTTGTGTTTTAATCTGATCATTATTCTGAAATCAAAATTAAATTTCAGATCTCCTGATTTCTATGGCCATACTTTTCCAATACACTGTGCTGACCACTCATTAATTATATACTGTAAAAAAAAAATTGACATTATATCTTATATTCAAGATGTGGTTTAAATATGTTTATAGAGGATTGTTCTCTAGCAGAATAAATGAAGGGAGTTCTGGAAAGTCAGGCAAACCTTTATCAGTGCCACAGGAATTATCACGTTTATAGCTGGGAACAGACCCTTAGATACTTTTGTCTGACTAGTTTATCTTGGAAACAAGGAATCTGAGACCAGGAGAGGTGATTTGCTCAAGCCACTAAGCTTAATCTTGGGGACAGAAGGTATGCCCTGTCACAGACTATCCCTTGGGGTCCTGGGCCTCTGGACCTGGCATAACTATTAGGAAATTTGCCAGGAGGGTAGAAGAAAGGGAACCAAGATCCACCTGGGTCCATAGGGGATGCCAGGAATCCACAGCTAATGTGTATTCACCCTCTGTATGAGTTTGCTGTATAACAAAGTATAGTATAACAAAGGACTACAAAGGGAGTGGCTTAAACACAGCTAGAAGTCCAAGATCAAGGTGGTGGGGTTGGTTCCTTCTGAGGCTGAAAGAGAGAATTTGTTCCCTCCCTCTCTTCCAGATTCCAGTGGTTTGCTGGCAGTCTTTGGCGTCCCTTGGCTTGGAGATCTCTGCCTTCATCCTCGGGTAATGTTCTTGCCTTCTGTGTGTTTGTGTGTGTCTGTGTGTCTGTGTTCAAATTTCCCCTTTATATAAGGACACCAGTCATATTGCCTTAGAACCCACCCTGTGATCTCATTTTGTAACTTGATTACCTTTATAAAGACCCTAACTCCAAACAAGGTCACATTCTGAGGTACTGGAAGTTAGGACTCCAACCAGCTTCTTTGGAGGATACAATTCAATCCATACCATCCTCCTTCCTGCCACACTAATCAGTGTCATCAGCCCCAATAGTAATAGTAATAATAATAAAAGCTATCATACTTAGAACCACACGATTCACCACAAATTTACTGAAGGCTTTTTAATTGCAATAATAATAATCATGGAAGGAATAAAATTGCTACCTATAAGTTACTGCTATTTAAAATAGTTTAATCAACTATATTTCAATTTAAAAATTTTTTTAATAAAAATAATGACCAAGTTCTATTAGTCCCTTCCCAGCTAAATTCTTATTGTTTTTGCTTTTCTCAAAAGTAAACATTAAAACATTTTTATGATCATTTTGTAGTATTTAAATAAAATAGAAATGCCTTATCTACAATAAAAAATAAAATAGATTAATATAGTAAATCAATAATTAATATTACAGGAAATTCCCTGGTGGTCCAGTGGTTAGGACTTTGTACTTTCACTGCTGATGACCTGGGTTCAATCCCTGGTCGGGGAACTAAGATCCTTCAAGCCTCACAGCATGGACAATAAATAAATAAATTTTAAAAATAAAAGATCCACTTTTTTAAAAAAACTAAAATTATAGTATCTGTTTAATCAATGGATTAATGAAGATGACTGGGATCACAGTAAATTTTTCACTACTTAAATAAAAGAACTGGTGCTTTTCATGTATTGGGTTGGCCAAAAGGTTCATTCAGTTTTTTCCATAAGATGGCTCTAGGAGAACTTAGTTGTCTTTAACTTCATTTGAAAGAATTTTGTTAGATTTTATGTGACAGCCATCATATCAGCATGCATTTTAAAAAAGACTTATCAAAATTGGTGAATTTTTGTGTAGCCATTTTAATATTGAAGATGGAAGCAACGTTTTTGGCATATTATGCTTTATTATTTCAAGAAAGGAAAAAACACAACTAAAACACACAAAAAGATTTATGCAACATATGGAGAAGGTGCTATGACTGATCGAACATGTCAAAAGTGGTTTGCGAAGTTTCATGCTGGAGATTTCTTGCTGGAGATGATGCTCCACGGTCGGGTAGACCAGTTGATAGCGATCAAACTGAGACATTAATTGAGAACAATCAATGTTATACCACGCGAGAGATAGCCAACGTACTCAAAATATCCAAATCAAGCGTTGGAAATCATTTGTACCAGCTTGGTTATGTTCATCGTTTTAATGTTTGGGTTCCACATAAGTTAAGTGAGAAAAACCTTCTTGACCGTATTTCCACATGCGATTCTCTACTTAAACGTATTGAAAACGTTCCATTTTTAAAACAAATTGTGATGGGCGATGAAAAGTGGATACTGTACAACAATGTGGAATGGAAGAGATCGTGGTGCCAGTGAAATGAACCACCACCAACCACACCAAAGGCCGGTCTTCATCCAAAGAAAGTGATTTTGTGTTTATGGTGGGATTGGAAGGGAGTCCTCTATTATGAGCTCCTTCCGGAAAACCAAACTATTAATTCCAACAAATACTGCTCCCAGTTAGACCAACTGAAAGCAGCACTTGACGAAAAGCGTCCAGAATTAGCCAACACAAAATGCATAATCTTCCATCAGGATAACGCAAGACTGCATGTTTCTTTGATGACCAGGCAAAAACTGTTACAGCTTGGCTGGGGAGTTCTGATTCATCCACCGTATTGACCAGACATCGGACCTTCGGATTTCCATTTATTTCGGTCTTCACGAAATTCTCTTAATGGAAAAAATTTTAGTTCTCTGGAAGACTGTAAAAGGCACCTGGAACAGTTCTTTGCTCAAAAAGATTAAAAGTTTTGGGAAGACGGAACTATGAAGTTGCCTGAAAAACTGGCAGAAGGTAGTGGAACAAAAGGGTGAATACGTTGTTCAATAAAGTTCTTGGTGAAAATGAAAAATGTGTCTTTTATTTTTACTTAAAAACTGAAGGCAATTTTTGGCCAACCCAGTATTGCCTTAGCTACATTTATATCCCCATCCAAAGCTGAAAAAAAAAAAAAAAACTGAAACAGAGAAGTTAATTTGCCCAAAGTAAATGTTTGGCCAAGATTTGAACAAGGAGCTTGGCTCCAGAGTCCAAGCACTCAACCACCACTACCCACCACCTTCATTCCTTTAAGCATTTTTTGAATGTTTATTACATGCTGGATCCTGTGCTTAGGAGTCTTTGCCCTCAGGGAGTCCATCCTCCAGCAAATAACACTGCATTCTTCCCCTTCATTTGAGATTTGGCCCCTGTTTTTAATATGCATAGTCCCTCTCCCATTCCGCAACCCAGCCTGAGTAAGATGTGATGTCCTTGTAAAATAATAATAATAAATAAGCAAAATGCTATGGGGAAAGGGAACAGAAGCCATTGGCTCTGCTGGAGAGGAAAGTCAGACAGAAATGTGTTTATAATGGCGGCAGGATTTGAGCATGTATAAAATTGGGGGAAATAATTTAGGTTTATCACCGAGAGGGAAACATGTTGTTCTTCCTGAAACAGTAAACAAACAGAGAAGGGCCTAGAAGTGAGTAAATCAGCCTTAAAACCTTCGCATCTTGAAGAGCTGGGAGAACATAGAGATTTTTTTAATGTCTGGAAACTCTGAGCGAGTTAGTGTTAAAACTTGTTTCATTAGCCATCTCCTCTATGCCCAAGAACTTGTATTTCTTTTCCATTTTATTTTCATTTTATTCCAAGGAGTGTACGTTATAGAGTTTTCTTTTTGCCTTTATAGTTACATAATTCCTATTACTTTTTTTTAATTGAAGTATAGTTGATTTACAATGTTGTGTTACCTATTATTTTTTAAATGTAATAAAAATTGGGTCACGACTTTTATCCAAACTTTTATATTTGCCCATAAAAAGAGATTCTCTTCTTTCAAGCTTATTCCTTTGGTGGAAAAAATTAAATACCAATGGGGACTATCTCTTTTCTAAGATTATAGTAGATCATAAAATGGAATTCATCACCCCTCCCTATAGCCACACCCCTTTCCACACTCCTAACTCTGCTGTCACCTCCTACTGGGATCCAAGCATTCTGACCTACCTGCTTTGGCCAACATACTGCAAGCAGAGGCTTCTAAAGTATTTGCACAATTGAGCTTGACTTCTCTCTCTTGCTGCTCTCCTGTCGGGAGGAGTGCATGCCCGGTGTAAGAGGAGGATGAGAAACGGGGAGCCCAGCTGAGACCAGGCTAGATCAACCAACAGCCAGTTGACCCCCAGGTATTTGGACAAACAGCCAAGATCATGAAAGCCACCCAGCCAAACTCCAGCTGAGACATGTTTACATGCCAGTGATATTTTATGATTGTTGTACATTGTTATGGTGGCAATAGATAACAGATTCAAAGACCATTAGGCATCCTTTCCTTTCTGGGATAACTTTTGAAACCAAGCATTGAAAGTTTGGTTTAACCTTGTTATGCATGGTGGCCACTGTTTAATTTAAATTAATAATGATGCTGAAGCGAGAAGAGAAATTGGCATATTTATATGAGCTCATCAACAAAAAATTATAAAATACATGAGGAACTGCCAGATAGAATGAACAAGGGGAAATTGAAATACTACTGCAATCTAAAAGAGGCATAAAGTAAGTACTTTGAAATGTTCAGACAGAGAAGAAATAAAATATGTAAATCAGGGATGGCAGATTATAAACTTTGGAAAAACAGGTATGAAAAGAACAATACTGTGTCTTTGCCTTTTTTTTTTTTTTTTGCTGGAACAAGCCACTTGAACTCTTCCTTTAAGTATTTAACATATGAAAAAGTGTAGCAGCTCATGCACTTGAAAGCTATAGCTTCTAAAATAAGTGAATCTATATTTTTCATATATTTGTTTATAAAATTAGTTTTGTCATAATTATATGGTACAAACAAATATTGCTCAGTTGATATTTATTTTGTAGATTAAACTATTAGGTTGAGATAAGAACGCTGAACTTCTACCCTGAGAACACTGAGCCTCAGCTTCCAAAAAGTTGATGTGTAGGTGCTTAATCAATGTCATTCAAATTTGTTTTTGTTATAAGAAATATAGTTTGTTTCCTTGGTATAGAAACATATAAATATGATTTGGTTTGTTAATTATTGTTATTAATTTGTTTTGGTCAATTTTATAAATAATTTATAAATCAAAATTCTTGAATTTGTAATTCAGTAAGCTTCATTTATTTTGAGGCTATGTATTATGTGTATATAAGTTAATGATGGTTGGGTCTCCTTGGTGACTTACTTATTTTACAAATATGTAATGACCGTCTTACCCCCCAACAATATTCAGCTAAAATTCTTTTGTCTTCATTTTTAAGAGTTATTAAGGATTTTATGGATATCCACATCCTACCTATTGTGTAGATACCCATAAAAACCTTTACCCAACAAGCAGAAAATACGCATTCTTTCCAAGCACAAAAGCATTTCCTAAATAAATCAATAAGATTATAGACAATGTCTCAATAAATGCCAAAGAAGCCATAGTCCCACATTCTCTGACCACAATGCAATGTAATTAGAAGCCAATAGTTTTAAAAATTATTTACCACACGATTATAACAAAACACTAGATACTCACGACTCATGAATATCGCTAAAACATCTCTTAGACTTCATATCCAACTGGCCCATGAACATCTCTATTCACTGGGCTGAAAAACAGATCAAACTTGTATCAGTTAAGGTTTTGATCAGGGAAGTAAAGTCACTCTGAATGATACAGAATAAGGACTTTATTATAGGGCTGGACCTTACACAGCTGTGGGGCTGGTGAATAAATCTATGGAAGCTTCTGCAGACAATGGTTGGTCTGAATCAGGAAGAGAAGCCAGATCTGCAGCAGGGGAGAACCAGGACAAAGGAAGCTCACAAGGATGAACTGAAACCCATGAGAACAAACTAGAAGCTGCCTCAAGAATGTTGGTGACCTGTTGAAAGTGATGGCTCCTTTCATGATGGAGCTATACACATACCTGACCCAGGATTCAGAGAAACTGCAAAAAGAGATCCTTCTCTCAAGCTCTTCATCTAATCCACCAGCAATTCTTGCTGGACCTACCTGGAAAGAATTTCTATTGCTTTTCACCAATTCCATTGCCGCCTCCCTTAGTCCAACCCACAGTGATTTCTCATCTGTATTATTGTCACAGTCTCCTAGCTGGCCTTCCTGGATCCAATTCACCACCCTACAGTCTATCCTCCACACTGTAGTGAGAATAGTCCGTATAAAACATGTTAAATTACAACGCTCCCCAGATAAAGCCCTCCAATGGTTTCCCATCAGTGTATAAATCCCTACGTGACATGCCTCTGGCTACTTTGCTTATATCTTAGCTCTCTCTCCCAGCCAAACACCCAAACACCCTAACACCCTAGAGCCTTTGCAGTCATGATTTACTCTGCTCGGAATTCTCTTCCCCTGTGTGTATGCAAGGTTCTCTCCCTCTCTCCATTTAGGTCGCTCTCCATCTTTCACCTTCCCAGAGACCCTTTTTCTGTTCAACAAATCTGAAGCACAGTCTCCAGACCCTCCCAACCTCATTTTCTTGTTTCATGTTTTTTTATACCACTTATCTCTACCTGACTTATATCTCTATTTGTTTATTGTGCCTCCTCCATAAGAATGTAAATTCCAGAGAAGCAGGGCTGTTGTTTTGTTTACCCTTATAACACCAAGGCCTAAAACAGTTTTGGCTAAATATCAATGTAATGAATTAATTTAGTTAATTAATCAAATTTAATCACTGGATATTTCTTGAATAAATGAATGAATTTCATACAGGGTATAAAAAATTAATAAGACTTTCAGTTTCCGTTTCCTCATGTAAGGAGCTTGTAAGTCATCATTTTGTCCTAACAACTCATAAAAAGCAGAAACAGACTGAAAGCTCAACTCTTCTTGGCTCCATAAGAGAGGGGAAGACACAGGGTCAAACGGAGCCCACAAGATTGGAGAGGCAGACGGACAGATACAGGGAGTCTTGGCTTATCGGAGCAGAGAAATTGCCAGAACTCTCAGAAATTGCCACAGGAGCCAGTGCTGGAGGAGGAAATGCTGAACTGTAATCGAGCAATTGCTGGAAACTCAATGTGAACAAATCTGAGAGTTAAAAACTCCAGGAGGACCCCACAATCATAGGGAGGTCTCCACAATCTTGTGAGACTTATTTCCAGTTCAACCAGCTTCCCACAGCAAATATCAGAGAAAAATACCCTCAAGCTTCTGGCAGGGAGAGGGGAAAAGGAGCCATTCTGAAACATGCCAGAGCACTTCGTTCTTCTTAACAAGGCCAGCCTACAGGGGAAACTAGTTAAACAGACCCTAACCCACTGGGGTCTTTCCAGAGCCTAACTGACTTCAGAAACGGGAAATACCAAACTCCAGCTTACTCTAGTCATACTCCCCCACCTAAGGAGGGAGAAAAAAACAAAGCAACACTTGTGAAGTTCACAGTCCAGAGAGGCACAGGCTCACTAAAAGACTGAAACCTGATCATGAGACTGTAGAATGCTTCCCCTTGCCCCACACCTCACCACCACGTGACTAAAGGCCCATTTGCAGCACTTCCTTTTACACCACCTCATGTCTAGTTATCAAGAAAAAAATTACTAGACATACTAGAAGAAAAAAAAACAAAAACACTATTTGAAGAGACAAAGCAAGCATTAGAACCAGACATGGCAAAGGCGTTGGAATTACCAGACTGGGAAGTTAAAACAACTATGATTACTATGCTAAGGGTCTAATGGATAAAGTAGACAACATACAAGAACAGATGGGCAATGTAAGCAGAGAGATGAAAATCCTAAGAACGAAAAAGAAATGCTAGAGATCAAACACAATGTAACAGAAATGAAGAATGCCTTTTATGGGCTGATTAATAGACTAGACGTGCTAAGGAAAGAATCTCTGAAATTGAGGATATCTCAACAGTAACCTCCAAAACTGAAAAACAAAGAGAACAAAGACCAGAAAAAGCTAAACAATATCCAAGGTCTGTGGGACAACTAAAAAAGATGTCATGTGTGTAATGGCAACACCAGAAGGAGAAGGGAAAAAGGAATAGAAGACATATTTGAAACAGTGATGACTATAAAGTTTCCCCCAATTTCATATCAGACCAAACCACAGATCCAAGAAGTTCAGAGAACCAAAGCAGGATAAATGCAAATAAATAAATAAATTACACTTAGGCATATCATTTTGAAATTACAGAAAACCAAAGATAAAAGATCCTGGAAGTAGCCAGAAGGAAAAAACACCTTAACTATAGAGGAACAATGATAAGAATTACATCCAATTTCTCCTCAGAAATTAAGAGTAGAGTGAAATGTTTGAAGTGGTGACAGAAAAAAATCCACCAACCTAGAATTCTGTACCCTGCAAATTATCCTTCAAAAGTGAAGGAGAAGGGCTTCCCTGGTGACACAGTGGTTAAGAATCCGCCTGCCAATGCAGGGCACACGGGTTCAAGCCCTGGTCCGGGAAGATCCCACATGCCGCGGAGCAACTAAGCCCGTGCGCCACAACTACTGAGCCTGTGTTCTAGAGTCTGCGAGCCACAACTACTGAGCCCACGTGCCACAACTACTGAAGCCCATGTGCCCTAGAACCCGTGCTCCACAACAGGAGAAGCCACCGCAATGAGAAGCCCACACACCACAAAGAAGAGTAGCCCCCACTCGCCACAACCAGAGAAAGTCCACGTGCAGCAACGAAGAACCAACGCAGACAAAAATAAATAAATAAATAAATAAATCTTAAAAAAAGAAAAATGAAAGGCTTTAGAGAAAAGGAAAATAATATAGGTCAGGAACTCAGAACTGTATAAAGAAAGGACAAGCATTGAAGGACAAATAAGTGAAGGTTAAAGTCAAGTCCACAGAGGAACAGGGCCGCTTCTGTGCCACAGCTGGGACCGTGGTCAGCAGGCCTGCCACTGGTACACGAGCCTGTCTTCTCAAGGTGGCCCTCCTCAGTCCTGGGCTCCACTGAGGTTTCACAACCTCCTTCCTGGATCCCAGGAAATGTGGGCTGGGAACCTCGCCCTCCACCATATTGCTAATGTCACCAGTGACACACTGTCTTTTTTTTTTTTTTTTTTTTTTTTGTGGTTGGACCATCATTTATTTATAATTTCCCCTTCCACTTGGGCATTTTTTTTTACATCTTTATTGGAGTATAATTGCTTTACAGTGGTGTGTTAGTTTCTGCTTTATAACAAAGTGAATCAGTTATACATATACATATGTTCCCATATCTCTTCCCTCTTGCGTCTCCCTCCCTCCCACCCTCCCTATGCCACCCCTATAGGTGGACACAAAGCACCGAGTGAGAGAGTGGCATGGACATATATACACTACCAAATGTAAAATAGATAGTCAGTGGGTACCACACTGTCTTGATTGCTATAGCTTTATAGTTTGTCTTGAAGTTGGGTAGTGTCAGTCCTCTGACTTTGTTCTTTTCCTTCAATATTGCGTTAGCTATTCTGAGTCTTTTGCATCTCCATATGAACTTTAGAATCAGTTTGCCAGTATCCACAAGATACTTCTTTGGGATTTTGATTGGGATTGTGTTTAATCTACAGATCAAGATGGTGTTATTTTGAGGCCTCAAGAAAATACAGGTAAATTTTTAAAAACAGTGCCTAGAATACATTAGGGAATTAATAAATGTTATGTCTGGCTGAACCACCTTGCATAGGAAACAGAATTTAGGAATTAAAGCATTCCTATGTCAGGCCAGTAAAGGCCAGTCCAGTAGAAAATAATTACTTCTGTTTCCAGAGTCTTTGCAGAATATAAAAGGCTGAACTTTACTCTCATTTCCCAAGAGGAGATCATCAGAAATGATTCTGTGAGCATGCCCATTAATCTTGTTTTCTACTCTGTATCTTCAGACCTCAGAACTGTAAATCATAGAAACTAAACCTAGAGTCCACACTAAGATTGATTTTCTTCCCCCTTTTATTTTCTAGAGCTCATGTGGTTATTTCCTCTAGGCATCTTCTTCATGAGTGTTTAAATGAGAAGGTAGGAGACGGGATTCTAGGCTCCTGTGCTGCTGATGCTTCCTTAGATGTGTAGGCTCTTTTGATGATGCTGTTGCCTCTTGCTCAAAGATTTCCATCAGGGCTTCCCTGGTGGAGCAGTGGTTGAGAGTCCGCCTGCAGACGCAGGGGACACGGGTTCGTGCCCCGGTCCGGGAAGATCCCACATGCCGCGGAGCGGCTTGGCCCGTGAGCCATGGCCGCTGAGCCTGCGGGTCCGGAGCCTGTGCTCCGCAATGGGAGAGGCCACAACAGTGAGAGGCCCGCGTACCGCAAAAAAAAAAAAAAAAAAAAAAAAGATTTCCATCAATCTGTTATGTATTTTGCATAATAATAATTCAAAACTCCAAACATTACAGTCGATGAAATACCAATTATATTACATTTTCAACCAATCTGAAGTGGATCCACATTTTCTCTCTTGAGCCGACATGCTCCTTTTAGAGTTTGCACTGTAAAACACAGAATTGCAGACAATTTCATTCAATTCATGAAAATATTTGTTATGCTTTTCATTAGCTCGTCTACATTTATTAAGATATTTAGTTTTCTTAATCGATAAACACCTCAGAAGTCATATAGAAAGTTTTAACCTGGGAATTGAGTTGCCCACTTATCAATATTTCAAAGTGTGTTAGCTGATCATTTCATTAGATTCCACAACATTCACTGAACAGCTATTGAATGACATGCTGTAGCTGCTTCACTTATGTTCTCTCAGATCCATGTGCTTTCAAATCTGAACCCTCAAATGTGTGTAAATTTGTATTTAGTATCACAATAAATCCTCTCCCCAAAGTTATCTTTGATAACTCTGGTAGAACAATTGTCATTCTCTCATATGTCAACCTTATTTAGAAAGGCTAAATGGCAAAGGAAAAGAGAGAAGAGATGACCCTAGTGAGTTGCTCCTTCCTAAGCTAAATTCTGAAAAATGAAAGAATTAGTGAAAGGTTAGTGAAAGGTTAGAGTCCAGTCTTACATCTGACCTAAATGCTAATTTTAGCACCCAAATGAGAAGTACAAATCGATCTTCTTTAACAGCAGAAGTCAAAGGAAATTATGTTGTTTATCTGAAATGCTGATCTCAAACGCATATTCATCCTCAGAGAGCTTAGATCTGTAACTTACACATAATTTCCCAGACAGTGCTCTGGTATTTAAAAAATAATCGAAGTTTGGACATACAACAAGCTTCAATTTGAAGTAGGAGAAAGAGAATGTGATTTAATCCCTCATCAGTAGATGGAAAGATAGGATCAGCTGGGTAGGTGTGAGTTGTGTTTAAAATAGTGGCATTGACATATATACACTACCAAATGTAAAATAGATAGCTAGTGGGAAGCAGCCGCATAGCACAGGGGGGTGGGATAGGGAGGGTGGGAGAGAAACGCAAGAGGGAGGGGATATGGGGGTACATGTATATGTATAGCTGATTCACTTTGTTATACGGCAGCGACTAACACAACAATGTAAAGCAATTATACTCCAACGAAGATGTTAAAAATAATAATAATAACCCATAGTCCATGCCTGGATGGCTGGACTATGGAATGTTTATTTTAAAAACAAAGCTTAAAATTTTTTTCACTTAGTTTAGTTATAGAAGTAATATAATCATCTAAAGACATTTGGAAATACAAAATATAAAAGAAAATTACTCAACAATAGTCACATACCTCAAAAAGAATCACTATTAGAGTGCTAATGCCATGTCACCTCTTTTCAACGCACTTTAAAAGTATATATACAATAGAAACAATTTTGAATCATTCTTTTTTATAGCTATCATTGCAAAACAAGTATAGGGTGGTGTGATTAATCCCTGTGAAACTATTGCATAATGACATATCAAGTAAATATATCATAATTCATTTAATTATTTCCTACAGAGAGACATTTAGAGTGTTGCATATTCAATTCAACCACATTTATTCATCAATATTTATGGAGTTTCACTTATATACACTGAGATACAGAAATAAATGGTCTCTGTCCTCTCTAACTAGGAAAATAGAGAATTATACACTTAGATCGCAGTTTGATAAAGATAAGTTCAGGTTGATATGGAAGCAGGGAGACCAGACTCTTACTCTGGTAGAATGAGGTTAGATACCCTATAGATAGTGATATCTGAGTTCTTGGAAAAGTGCAGAAAAACACAGATTAGAACAAAAGAAGGAAATAAAAAGCACTTATGTTTTTATTCTTCCTGTCTTTCCATCCATCATCACTAGTGATGGGCATTGAATTACCTTAAAATGTTTTGCTAATTTGACTCGCAAAAATGGAACCCCATTGGTTAATTATTTTTTAATTTTTTAAACATCTTTATTGGAGTATAATTGCTTTACAATGTTGTGTTAGTTTCTGCTGTATAACAAAGTGAATCAGCTATACATATACCTATATCCCCATATCTCCTCCCTCTTGCTTCTCCCTCCCACCCTCCCTATCCCACCCCTCTAGGTGGTCACAAAGCACCAAGCTGATCTCCCTATGCTACGCGGCTGCTTCCCTCTAGCTAGCTATTTTACGTTTGGTAGTGTATATATGTCCATGTCACTCTCTCACTTCGTCCCAGCTTACCTTTCCCCCTCCCCATGTCCTTAAGTCCATTCTCTACATCTGTGTCTTTGTTCCTGTCCTACCCCTAGGTTCATCGGAAACTTTTTTTTTTTTTTAGGTTCCATATGTATGTGTTAGCATACGGTATTTGTTTTTGACTTTCTGACTTACTTCACTCTGTATGACAGACTCTAGGTCCAACCACCTCACTACAAATAGTTCAACTTCATTTCTTTTTATGGCCCCATTGGTTAATTTATAATTTCTTTGACTTCTAGCAAATTTAAACATTTGATATGAGTTTATTATATTTGTCCCTTTAAAATTACTTTTTATTTTCTTATTGTTCTATACAGTTCCTATTTTATTTATATCTAGCCACGGCTTAATCCCTTCGTTCTTCTGCATCCCTTCAGACATCTCCACAATTTTATCTGGGATTATTTTCTATCTACCTAAAAAACTCCTTTTAGAATTTCCTTTAATGTAGGTCAGCTGATGATCTTAATGTTTGTCATAAAAATGCCTGTATTTTACTTTCAATTTTGAAGAATATTTTTTACTGGGTAGTATATAATCTACATCAGCACCTAATTTCTTTTAGTATTTTGAAGCTATCTGAAGGTCTTTAGGCTTCCAATTTGTCTTGAGAATACGCTCTTGATCTTACTGTTGCTCTATTGCAGGTAATATATCTGCTTCCTGTGCCTATTTTTTTTGAAGATCTTTCTCTTTGTCTTTAATTCTCAGTAGTCTACTGTGATCTGCCTAGGTGTGGTTTTCTTTGCTTGAAATCCTGCTGATATTCACAACGTTTCTTGATTCTGTGAGTTGTTGTCTTTCATTCGTTTTGAAAAATTCCTGGCCACTATCCTTTAAACTATTGCTTCTTTTTTTTCCTCTCCCCTCTCCTTCTGATGCTTCAATTACATGTGTGTTAGAACATTTTAACACATACCTTACGTGCTTTACAGTAAGTCCCCTACACACGAACCTTCAAGTTGCGAACTTTCAAAGATGCAAACGTGCGTTCACATGTCCAATCACGTAAGTTAGTTCACCTGTCTGGCATACATTGTCATGTGCGTGCATCCTCTACAAGTGGTTGTGCTTTTGTGTACTTTACTGTACAGTACTGTATAGACTACAGTAGTACAGTATCTTTATTTCAAGCCCAGGACATCCAGGAGTAAGTGTAAAAGCAACAGTGCTGTAGCTGATACTGCTGAGATTCACGACTCAGGAAATGACAAGGGGATTTTCTTTATTTGAGGAGGCACCGTTACTTTTTGAGGCACAGGACCCAAACGTAGAACGGTACACGAAGGTTGCAGCAGCCGTTCAGAATGCATTCCAGTGTTACCATGTCATCTGTGATGAGGAAAAAAGAGCTACTACCCAGACATCACTGGATTATTTTTTCAAGAGAATAGATACAATTGAATCCAGCAAGGAACCTGAACCTGTGCCATCCACGTCAGGCGTGAGTGACATTGCAGCTTTCCCTCTGACTCCTGTTGCTGACGATCCTTCAGCTCTACCATCTCCCACCTCCTCTCCCCACTCCAGTGAGTAACTCTTCTTGCCTGTTCACTTGATGCCAGTCCCTGGATGCCAGCTGTTGTGCTGTACTACTGTACTTTTCAAGGTACTGTACTGTAAGATTGAAATGTTTTCTTTATGTTTTGTTTGTTTTTTATGTATTATTTGTGTGAAAAGCATTATAAACCTATTACAGTATACTACTATGTAGCCGATTGTGTTAGTTGGGTACCTGGGCTAACTTTGTTGGACTTAGGAACAAATTGGACTTACGAACCTGCTCTTGGAACGGAATTCATTCATATGTAGGAGACTTACTATATTCTCTTTTCTGAACATTATGTCCTCTTATCTCATGTTTCATTTTGCATAATTTTTGACCTATTAAGTTCACTAATCAGGTTCACTAATTTTCTCTTAAGTTGTATCAAATCTGTTATTAAACCCATCCCTATTCAGTCATAGTTTTAGTTTATGGGGTTTTTCCCCCCAATTCTACAAAGTCCATTTTATTCTTCTTTGGAGTTCTCAGTTCTATGCTGAAATTCTCTATCTTGTCATTTAATTTCTTGAAGATATGAAACAGAATTATTCAAAAAGCTGTCTTTAAGATTCAGTATATTGGGCTTCCCTGGTGGCGCAGTGGTTGAGAGTCCACCTGCCGATGCAGGGGACACGGGTTTGCACCCCAGTCTGGGAGGATCCCACATACCGTGGAGCGGCTGGGCCCGTGAGCCATGGCCGCTGAGCCTGCGCGTCCGGAGCCTGTGCTCCGCAACGGGAGAGGTCACAACAGTGAGAGGCCCGCGTACCGCAAAAAAAAAAAAAAAAAAAAAAAGATTCAGTATCTTGATCTCCTGCTTGCTTATGTCTGTTTTCTGTCTTTTCCTCTTAGTTTTTAAGATAATTCTTTTTGTGTGCCCCTTTTAACATTTTTAAATGTGCCAGACATTGTGTATGAAATACTGTACAGATAATGTGTGGCTCTGGATGATTGTGTTTTTCTCCAGAGGGGATTTACTATCGCATTTTGGAGCTGTTCTTCAGTCCTTGGGAGGGCTGGTCTATTTCCTTTTTACCGATGCTCCTAGGATGTAGCACTCTGGGGTGCCAACGGCAAGTCTAGTGTGTTTACCAGCTCTTTCTCCTTAGTAGGTCCTAAACTCCAATATTTCATCTCCCCCGCCTGGTGAGATGCCTAAAGTCCTCCTTATTTTCTCACCCTTTCAGTCACTGCTTTGGAATTTTCAAATGCCTCGTGGGAAACTGGCGCCATTCTGGGCTGTCCTTCTTTCCAGGATCTTAGTCATCCAAGTTCTTGCTGCTTTTGAAACTCTCTGATGTTTCAAGTAGAGGACTGTTCTAAATTTTTTTCTAATATTTCTCAGTGAGAGTATTGATCACAAGTAGACTAGCTCATCATCACAAAACTCCAAGCAGAGCAGTGACATGATCTGATTTAGATTTTTAAAAGATCACTCTGGTTGCCTTGAAAACAAACTGTGTGGAATTGGGGAGGGAGAAGGATGGAAGCAGGCAATCCAGGTAGCGAGTTATCACAATAATCCAGACAAGAGATAATGCTAATGGTGGTCATGTGGAAATGATTCTGGATATATTTCGAAGGTAAAGCCAAGAGGATTTACTTATAAATTGGATGAGGGTATGAGAGAAAGAGAGGAGTCAGTGCTGACGCCAAGGTTGTTGCCCTGAACCACCAGAAGGATGGAGCTACATTTACCGAGGTGGGGAAACTGGGCAGGAGTGCGTTTGTGATGGATGATCAGGACCTGACTTTTGCTCGTTTCGTTTGAGATGCTAATTTGGCATCTAACTGGTGATGCCAAGTGTGTACTTGAATATATGAGTCCGAAGTTCAGAGAATGGTTGGAAGCTGGAGATAAAAATTTTGTAGTCATGAGCATACGGATGTAATTAAAGCCACAAGACCGGATGAGAGCACCTCGAAAGTTAAATATAGAGAAGACTGCAGACAGTATAATAGTGCCTGTTTCATAGGGCTGGTGTGGGAGCTTAAAAATATTTATCCACCTCTTGCCTCCACGTCCTCCTCTCAACGTGGGAAGGAACCAGCTGCCCGGGGCAGCTTCCGCGTGCTGTACAGCAGCCCTGACCTGAGTCTCATCGCCCCTCCTGACCCGCCCAAGGGAAGGGATCGTGAAGCTCTGGCTGGCAGCTCCTACGCCTTTGATTAACGGAGGGCTCAGGTTTGCAACTCTCTAATGCTCAGCAGGTGCGTAACTGGCTGATGCAATGGGTCCTCCAGCTAGAAGGGTGGTGCTGTTGGTCGCCTGCAGACTGCCCGGGCCCACCCCCAGGCCGCCCGCCAGGCTGCACCTTCTCCCCCTCTGCTGCAGAGGGCGCGCGTGAGGCACGCGGCGCTCCGGCCCCGCGGAAGCTCAGCGGGGGCCGAGGGGAGGGGCGGGGCAGGGCCGAGCGGGGCGGGACCAGACGACTAGAAGGCGGGCGGCCGGGAGGCAGCTGGCGGCATTCTGTGCGCGGAGCTGGGGAGAGCGGTTGGTCTCCTCAGACGTTCTCGAGGTAGCTGGAGGCGGGGCCGTGACCCGCTGGCAGCTCCGAGCGAGCCGGGCGGCCGGAACGAAAGAGCGCCCGAGCGCCATGATTCCTCTGGAGAGGCCGGGCAGCGGCGGCTCTTCCCCGGCCGCCGCCCCCGGCTCGGGTCGCGTCGGCCGGGGTCTGAGCACACCGCGCCGGCTGCCGCCCCCGCCTCGCGGGCTGCTGACGGAGATCCGCACCGCGGTGTGCACCGAGCCCTTCCAGGATGCCTACAGCCTGAGCCCGGGCCGGGCGCTGGGCAGGTGAGGCGGGCGAGGGCCGGGCGGGCGGGGAGCAGATAAGTGCGGGAGGCCGGCGGGGGCAGATAGCGCGCCGGAACCGGGCACAGACCTGGGTGCGGGCGGCGATTAGGGCGGTAGGGCCCCCCCCGGCCACCCTTGCGCGCGCCGCGTCCGCCGAGCCGACGCGCTCCGCCGGCGTGTGCTGTACCCTGGGTAGCGGCCGTGAGAAAGTCTCCCGCTCGGGTCCCCGAGAACCTTGACCCCTTCCTCTGCTCCGGGCCTTTCGGCCTCTGTGGTCCTTGGCTCGGTAACTTAACGAGACGGCGTGGGAACCACGCTGCGAACCTTTACCCGCGGCGGCGAGTCTGAAGCCAGAGCAGAGGTGTGAAGGCAGCTCTGGTTTTGCCCCTGGAACTTGTGGGTTCCTGCTTCTCCCTCTGCGGCTGTGACAGAGCAGAGAGCAGAACGCCGAGCGTGACAGCTTCCTTTGCACCAGCGCTGGGCGGACTTGTGTCAGCCGCCTCCTGCTGACTTCAGTTGCGGTTTCTTGGGTTTGTGCTGCTTTCGTTCTGAAATGTTGAGGTCCCTGCGCCATTTAAGTTCATATCGGTTTCACTTGTGGGCTCCGGGCCCTCGTCTGACTCTTTCTCTGCTGAAAACCGGCCCTTGCCTTCTCTTCCCCTCCCCACTCTTGCTCTGTAGGGGTCGGGAGGGCTTAGAACTCGGTCTCTCTTTAAAATTGCACAAGGTGGAGGCTGTTTGGATCCTTTACATCTTGTACGTTGAAGAGGGGTCCAAGAGTGTGATAGGGGTTTGGGGACCGACTCCCTTTTTCCTTGAGAATAGTTTGGAGAAGTTGTCAAAAGCACAGGCTTTGGGGCCAGACCCGAGCTCAGATCCCCACTCTGCTTGCTCTGTGTGCCTTTGGACGGTGACTTAGACGCCCCAGCCTCTCGTTTCCCACCCATAAAATCAACATAGTGACAGTGTCTCCGTCAGAGGTGTCGTGAAGATGCGGTGGCTGTAAAGCACAAGCCACTGGGCCTGGCACATAGCACATGGTTGCAAAACCGCACCATGTTGTAATGGGGAAAGGGCCTGACAATTATAACAGCCTTCACCTGGGGCTCTTGGAAAACGAAGTCCTTGTAACAGTGATTACAATGTTAAAAACAAGCTGCCTTACAAATATTAAGGTAACTTTTAGAAATAGTTTTTTTGGCGAGGAAACCTACCTTAAAAGTGTCTTATTTATTCCAAATGTTACAAGGAGAAACATCTTTCTGGGACAAGCTTTACTTCACTGTGCTAGGCGCTAATTAACTTGACCTGTGCACACTTTATGACAAAGGAAGAGGTAAACAGCTACTGACTCATGTAGGTGTTCTAATTGGTCAAAATTCCAGACATTCTGAAGTAACCCTGATTTCTTGAAGAAGGAACACTAGGACTCTCCGTTGTTTGGTTGTCTGGCTTCATTCCACAAAACGAGAACATATTACAAAACTGAAATGTCTTCAGGTGGCAAGCACTGTCTTGTAGACTTTGCGATAAATGATTTAATCTGAAAAAAAGTTGATTTGCGCCCTACCAGCTGTGTGACAATTCCTCCGGGAATGTTTCAACTTTCATTTTACTCTCTCTGTTATAAAATTAGCTCGCCTATAAAGTGTGTTTGTTTGAAGGTTATGACGTCTTCTACATATCTCTTCTTATATAAATTTCTTTACATAAGTAGTAATTCCTGAAGCAGCAGAACAATGAAGTTAGATAGATACTTGATATGAGAGCCTAAAACTGAAAAAGAAAACGAATGTATTTGTTTCTTTTTGATTCTCTTTTCATCACGGAGAAGTGTAATGCAGGGGTCAGGAACATGGACTTTGGGGTCAGTTGAGTCTTGGCTCTTTACTTACTAGTTACGTGCACCTGAGGAAATTACCTAACCATTGATAGCCTCATAGAGTTGTTGAGAGAACTAAATAAATTAAAAACATCTGTAGCATAAAGGCTGTACTTAGCTTCCGGGGTGCACTCAAAAAATGCAATTCATTGTGTAGCTCAGTGAATGGTATTTTACATGTAACCAAAAGGCAAAAACAGGAAAACGTGCACGACCTCAAAATACTTCGTCTGTTGCAAAAGTACTAAAACCTCATTCCAAAAGACAAGAAAACTGTTCAGAAGTCTCAGGAAGTAAAAGCTGTTTTGTGTTAGAAGCTCTCTTTGTTTAAGGTTTATAAGTTTTGCCTGTTTGTTTTAGTTTTGACATAATGAAGTGTGTTTATGTGTATTCCTTTCTGTAGTAAGATAGAAAAGTTGCATCTTTTTCCAACTCTTAACTCTGGTTGCATTTCTGATACAACGAATCGATCTCATGCTGATACAGAACTTAAAAATTACTCATGTTGTATTTTAACGATGTGGTATGAGAAACAAAGATCTATTCATTTTGTTCTATGGCCTTTCATTTAGTGGAAAATGTTGAAGAGGTGTGAAGAGCTAACTGTTCAAACACAGAAACAGTTCTTTTGGGAGTTCCCATTATTTTATCTTACAGAAATATAAAGCTTTCAGTGCAGTGGTTGTTTGGAGAAGACATTTTAAATGGTCGATATTGATTCCATAGTAATGAAAGTATGTAATGTTGATTATTTTAAGAAATGTCACATTTCTTTCATATCTCCAGCAGAGTCCATGGCAACCTAAATGTGGGTAAATATGTGATGTAAAATTTGCTTTTATTGCTGGAAGCTTGACTTATTATTCCTGAGGCTTGTTACCTTTCTCTGAGGCAGGACAGGTGCCAGTGGAAACCACAGTAACGACGCGAGGCACAGGAGCCATGACCTTGAGTTCTGAGAATTTTTTTCAAAGTGTTGACTTCTCGAGTTCTAACCGATAGTGTAGGAACAGAAAAATGTTTCCAGGAATTTTAAATTATACTAATTCCACATCAAATGATTTGGCTAGTCCTCAACTTGAACCTTTTTTGACATACTCATACATTTTATCTTAAGAAAAAAGAGACCTTTAAAGCCAAAAGAACATCTTTTGTTTTTTATATTATTACATACTCGTAGTTGATGTTTCCTGTGGGGGGGAAAAAGGTATAAATCTGAGTTCTCTGCTGGAACGGGTCCTTCATAAATGTATAGGGGCTATACAGTTTTACAGGTGCTTTCACTTGCATGATCTCATTTACTTCTCATCACAAGCAGGTTTGGGAAGTCCCCTTTTTCGGATGAGAAAATCGAGACACAGATAGATTGAGTCTTGTGAGAATCACCTGAGCTGGGACTCTCTGAAATCACTTCCATTTATACCACAGATGTTTCTCAAAGAACAATCCGTAGTCTATCTTGTGGCTAAAGCAATTTCCCATCGTTTTTATGAGAGGACAGGTTAATGAGTTCCAAATTGGAGCAAACCCTGCCCAGCTTCGGTGTCATATGCTTCCCTCCCCGGTTCCACCTGGGTCCTTGGACTCTTTAATCAATAGCAATGGATAAGAGGCCAGAGGAGCATTCCAGGCAAGGCTCTACTGGGACTCCGTGCTGCAGCAGGAAGGAACGAAAACAAGAAGCAGGTGCCCTTGCTCGCTCCCCAAAGTGGGGGGGGGGGGGCGGATCGGAGCTGGTCCCCTCGATGGGGTGAGGGTGGGGGCCGATGGCTAGGTCGGGGTCGAAGGGAGGCTTCGGTGCTCTGCTCACCCCCTTGCTGGTGCTGTGTGCAGGGATCGCATGCAGCCCTTTTGCTCGCAGCTTCTCAGAAGTGGCAGTTGGTCTGTGGCTTTTTTGTATCTTATTGTTCATAAATGACCACACCTGCGCATGCGTGCAATTGTTCTTAGTCCCTTAGAGTTTCTTTGTATTCTATGGCTTGAGGAGATGTTTGTCCAGGTGCAAGCACTCAGGTGAAGGGTCCCAGGTCCCAGCCTGTCTCAGCTGGGCCTTATGGTAGACAGGGACGTCCTACCTCATTATCCTCAGAGCGGTTGGGAGTAACAGAAACAAGGAAGGATTTTTATCAGAGAATTAGAGGATGTTCGAGGATGTTCGAAGGGGATGCACAGGTGGATGTGTTTCAGGAGGTGGGTGTCCTTTACCTAGATTCCTGTCTGTAGGTAATGGCTTCAGGTTTAGTACCTTATAGCTACTTAAGCATATGTCATAAATTGTAAGCTGTAGTTTCTTTAGAAATAAAGACCCTTGTTAAATAATACTATCCATGTAGAAATTGCACCTTGTTTTAGGAAAACTGTTATTTAAAATTTCTTGGCAGTTTAAAATTAGTTTGAAAAATATTTCCAATTTTGGATAATCCAATATTTTTGGATGGGTAAAAACAGTTGGCTATGTTTGTGATTCAGCAGCAGACATTACTTAGGAAATATGGCTCCTGCTCTCAGGCAGATGCTTCATTAAGTCAACTGTTTTAATTTTGAAAAGTTGGGGCTTACAGTGTTAAAAGTAAAATCTTAATTTAAAATACATAAACCCTCAACTATAGTCCAACATAAAATAAAAATTAAAGTTAGAAAGTACATAAACTTAAGGATTTAATGAATTTCAGCCTCTTTACAAAACTACAATAACAAACTTTTATAAAATCTGATTATTGAACCAAGTGCATTAGAAAGTTAAGTAGCTACAGTCATTGATTCACCTGTTCAGGAAGGGAAGAAGGAACCCGACTTATAGAGGGAATTTATGCATCAAGTAGAGAGTTCAAATTAGATCACCTCCAAAACTCCTCTGTTCTGTATGATTATTTTTTTTTACAAATTATCATAGATCTGAAATTAATGCCCCAAACAATAAAAATAGCTGCTGTGTACTGATTACTGATCATTTGCTGGATGCTACACACTTTGGAGATGTCATTTTGTTTAGTGTTCACTACCCTGCGAGCTTAGTGCCATCAACCTCATTTTACAGGTGAGCAATCTAAGACTCAGAAAGCTTGAGCAAAGTGCCCAAGATTACAGTTACCAGGCAGAATTTAAAACTGAGTCTGGCTTTTAAAGCCTTACCTGTTCTTGTCACTTATGTCAATGTCTGATCTGATGGACTCACTGATTTTTACACTTAGGGTCAGCAGATAGTTTGTTTTTTGTTGTTTTCCTTTCAGAGGTAAGGAAGACAGATCTTTTCTAGGTCTTTCTTGAACGTAACTTCTTTGCACTTAAGGCATAACCCCAGTGCTATTAAGCAAATACTGTACTTGCATATTGAGCACATAAGGCTCTTTGGTAGGCTCTGGAAATTATTCCCAAGTCTAACAAATCAGTCACTACTCCCTTTATAGGCAAGCTGACATGCCACATGGGAAAATCTTATGGGGAAAATAACATTTGAGCTGGGCCTGAAAGAACGGGTGGAATTTTACTACTAGCAGTGATGAAAGATACTCCAGCCATTGGCAAGAAAACAAATAAGCACAGTGCAGAAAAATTTCAATGAAAAAGAGAAAGGCAAGTAGTCCATTGTGGTTAAAATATTAAACCTTATGAGGTTAAGTTGCCATAGAACTTTTCTTTAACAAAATAGCATGAACAGTGTATGTACTCAAGGTGTTATCTGATGTCATATTTGAGCACCTGCCATGTGCGGGGCTCTATACATGGAGATGCAAAGATGAATAAGAGGCCAGGTTCCTGGAACTCATCCTCCAGCCAAGGAGACAGTCTTAGGGCAACAAATTCTAATATGTCAGACCAACTTTAATAGAATACAGGGAGAAACAAAGCACTTTACTGTAATCTATTATAGAATCAAACCTGGAACCTCAGAGGTCACTTTGATTTTGCTTCTTCTATATACCACTCAAATTAGCATCTACAGTTTTTTATCTTTGCCTGAATCTTATATATTGTATTACCTGTTCACCTTTGTGTGGCAGCCCAACACTGGAACTTATATTTGGAATCCATCTAGTAAATGAAGTTCTCTTTACAGAGAAAAGCACCTCAAACTTCTCCCATCCAAAACCTAACACACTCCCCCTCCCTCGCCCCCGCCCCCGCAAATCCGTTATCATTCTTCTAATCTTCCTCTCAGTGGATGGTACCACATCACCCAGTACCCAGGTTAAAAAACTCCAAGTCATCTTCCACTTCCACCTTTCCCTTCTGCCCTCATCTCTGCCTGCAACTCAGCATGTCAGGAAGTGCTCACGGATCTTGACCTTGAATGTCTTGTAAATGCATTCTCTCTTCCCAGCCTCCACTGCTGGTACTTTCAGACCCCTTACCTTGAATTATTTTCTTGGCTTCCCTAGTTTCTAGTTAACACTTCACAATAACTCTCAGACCTACCTTTTAAAACATTTACCTTACTTAAAAAATTCTCATAGGTGCCCATTTTTACCCTGAGAAATAAAGCACAAACTCCTTAGCATGTCATACCTGCCTACAGATCCCCACTGTGCCTTCCCAAGCTCTACCCGTTGGGCCCTGGTAAAGCCCAGTCCTTGTTCTGAGGAAGCTTAGACTGGTGGGTCTGACTCAAAATGTCACTTCCTGTTGTTATCATTGTTTATCCTTCCTTTCTTACCACCCTGGAATGGGTTATCATTGAGTTCTGAAATGTATTCATTTCTGATATTCCACCCCCCCCAAAAAAATGAGTAATGAAAATCTGAGTTCTCAGTTTAGTGTATAATAGTGAACTATAGATGTTTGTGAAATGAGTGAAGAGCTCCGAAAACTGTAACAACGATGTAATCTGGGAAGAATTTCGGGCAAGTCAACAAAGAAAGTAGATGGTGCCCTTTGAAGCTCATCAGTCTCAAGCCTCTGCATGTAACTGTGACCCCCGGTGTCAGAGAAACGTTATTTATTTCATGCTTTGGAGAGCCCTCAGTACCTTAGAGTTGAGGTACAATCACAGTTTTTACCATGAAGTTGTGGTAAAGCATGCATACTAGAGCCCCTGTGGGTGTGGAATTTAGGGACACTGGGACAGTGTTCATTCTTAGTGTGTTCACTAGGACCCCCCACCTTGACGGCTGAGTCTCACAGTTCTGTGTGCTGCCGTGGCTCTACAGAAAGAACAGTTCCCGGAAACCTCGTTTCATCTTCTGACTCTGAGGAGTTTTAAGGGCTCCCCTCCCAGTCATTCAGAGATGAAGGCAGTGCGCGTTTCCTCAAACCCTTGTGATCTGCTGCCTTGCTGTCAGTTTCAGTGGTGTGCAGTATCAGAATGGCAGAAGAGTTTTCTTCAGCGTGGAATAGTGCACGGGTTGGCAGCCTACTGCTGGCTGCCTGTTTTTGTAAAGCTCGCCAGCTATATAGAATGATTTTTACATTTTTAAATGATTGAAAAAAGTCAAAAGAAAAGTCATATTTAATGACATGGAAACTATGTGAAATTCACATTTTGTGTTGGTAAAGTGGTTTTTTTTTAAACCCAGCCACCCCCATTCATTTACCTGTTGTCTCCAGCTGCTTTCACTCTACAACAGCAGACTTGAACAGTAGTGATCAGACTGTCTGGCCAGCAAAACCAAAAATATTTGCTGTCTGGCCCTTTACAGAAAAGTTTGCCCACTCCCAGTATAGTGTGTGATATGGGGGAAAGAAAAGGGTAGACCTGCAGCCATGAGGAATGCTTCCTCGAAAACAAAGGTGGTGTCAAGAGTAGTGATTGGAGTGGGAGGAGAGCCGTGGGACCTACTGTGGTGACCCAAAGAAATGGGTGCCTGGCCACAGACATCAGGTAAGTTTAGGCCTCTCCCCTGTGTTTGCCTCTGGCCCCTGAAATAAGCAATGGTTCTTCTGTAGCAAGGATTCCCAGAGTTCACAGGTTAGTGACCTGTGGGATCCTTTTCTCTGTTGAGTGTCTGGTCTTTGGAAATATACCTTCAGGCCAGATAGGTAAGAAGTAGTATTTTACTACTACGCAGTACTGTTGCCTTGAATGTTAGGTATGGTAGCAATAGATATCTATGTGTTTCATGTGGGAGTACTTTGAGGGTAGTTCAACCCAGCCATTTCTAATTTAATAGCAAGACGCTTGTTGTCAATTATGTTGGTCAGTTTTTTTACAAAATAGGCTTTCTCTTTTTTCTCTTCTTTTGAAACTTCAGAAATATAAGTATAAAAAATCAAACCATTGATGATTTTCTTCTCTTCCTTAAAGGAATCCAAAGATCATTAGGAACTTTTTAAAATTCAGTGGAGATGTTATTAGCCTAATGATTTTGTGGCGTAAAATAAAAAGAGGTGTTAGTCTGTAATGCATAGTTTATTGTTTAATCTCTCTAGTAATCTGGAAAAGTCTTTCACATTTCTGTTGAACACAGAGAACTTTGTTCTGAATTAAGGTGCTGTTAGGTAGATTGCCACCTAATTGAACATCCGTAGGGCTGTGCCTAAGGATTTTTTCATGTAACATTTTTATTGCTGATGGTATAACAGAAATACAGAGGGCATGAAAATCATGGTTAGCAGTAGCTAAGAAGGAAGAATTAGTCCTCAAAATTACGTCAATAGTCTAGAATGCCGGGCCCAAACCTAGAAAGTAGAATTTAACAGAGCAAATTAAAGCCATGCATCGAAATTTTTAAAATATATATATATATATATATATTTTTTTTTTTTTTTTTTTGGCTTAGAAAATTTTTTAATATTTATTGAAAGAGCTTTTCTAGACTTAGGCACAGTTTTTATTATGTATCACTCTCGTGCATCTATTAGTAAGGGAACTTGACTACAATAGTGTCTGAATTTTCTGAATCATTTTTCAAAGCAGAGTCATTGATACCTATGGTTTGCCACACAAAATCTTCCTCTGTGTTATCCCCAGCATTGGTGATGTAGCAATTTTTTTTTTTTTTTTTTTTTATTTTACAAATTTAATCAGTTATACATATACATATGTTCCCATATCCCCTCCCTTTTGCATCTCCCTCCCACCCTCCCTATCCCACCCCTCCAGGCGGTCACAAAGAACCGAGCTGATCTCCCTGTGCTATGCGGCTGCTTCCCACTAGCTATCTACCTTACATTTGGTAGTGTATATATGTCCATGCCGCTCTTTCACTTTGTCACAGCTTACCCTTCCCCCTCCCCATATCCTCAAGTCCATTCTCAACTAGGTCTGTGTCTTTATTCCTGTCTTACCCCTATGTTCTTCATGACATTTTTTTCTAAATTCCATATATATGTGTCAGCATACAGTATTTGTCTTTCTCTTTCTGACTTACTTCACTCTGTATGACAGACTCTAGGTCCATCCACCTCATTACAAATAGCTCAATTTCATTTCTTTTTATGGCTGAGTAATATTCCATTGTATATATGTGCCACATCTTCTTTATCCATTCATCCGATGATGGACACTTAGGTTGTTTCCATCTCCGGGCTATTGTAAATAGGGCTGCTATGAACATCTTGGTACATGTCTCTTTTTGAATTATGGTTTTCTCAGGGTATATGCCCAGTAGTGGGATTGCTGGGTCATATGGTAGTTCTATTTGTAGTTTTTTAAGGAACCTCCATACTGTTCTCCATAGTGGCTGTACCAATTCACATTCCCACCAGCAGTGCAAGAGTGTTCCCTTTTTTCCACACCCTCTCCAGCATTTATTGTTTCTAGATTTTTTGATGATGGCCATTCTGACTGGTGTGAGATGATATCTCATTGTAGTTTTGATTTGCATTTCTCTAATGAGTAAAGATGTTGAGCATCCTTTCATGTGTTTGTTGGCTGTCTGTATATCTTCTGTGGAGAAATGTCTATTTAGGTCTTCTGCCCATTTTTGGATTGGGTTGTTTGTTTTTTTGCTATTGAGCTGCATGAGCTGCTTATAAATTTTGGAGATTAATCCTTTGTCAGTTGCTTCATTTGCAAATATTTTCTCCCATTCTGAGGGTTGTCTTTTGGTCTTGTTTATGGTTTCCTTTGCTGTGCAAAAGCTTTGAAGTTTCATTAGGTCCCATGTGTTTATTTTTGTCTTTATTTCCATTTCTCTAGGAGGTGGGTCAAAAAGGATCTTGCTGTGATTTATGTCATAGAGTGTTCTGCCTATGTTTTCCTCTAGGAGTTTGATAGTGTCTGGCCTTACATTTAAGTCTTTAATCCATTTTGAGCTAATTTTTGTGTATGGTGTTAGGGAGTGATCTAATCTCATACTTTTACATGTCCCTGTCCAGTTTTCCCAGCACCACTTATTGAAGAGACTGTCCTTTCTCCACTGTACATTCCTGCCTCCTTTATCAAAGATAAGGTGACCATATGTCCGTGGGTTTATCTCTGGGCTTTCTATCCTGTTCCATTGATCTATCTTTCTGTTTTTGTGCCAGTACCATACTGTCTTGATTACTGTAGCTTTGTAGTATAGTCTGAAGTCAGGGAGCCTGATTCCTCCAGCTCCATTTTTCGTTCTCAAGATTGCTTTGGCTATTCGGGGTCTTTTGTGTTTCCATACAAATTGTGAAATTTTTTGTTCTAGTTCTGTGAAAAATGCCATTGGTAGTTTGATAGGTATTGCATTGAATCTGTAGATTGCTTTGGGTAGTAGAGTCATTTTCACAATGTTGATTCTTCCAATCCAAGAACATGGTACATCTCTCCATCTATTTGTATCATCTTTAATTTCTTTCATCAGTGTCTTATAATTTTCTGCATACAGGTCTTTTGTCTCCTTAGGTAGGTTTATTCCTAGATATTTTATTCTTTTTGTTGCAATGGTAAATGGGAGTGTTTCCTTGATTTCACTTTCAGATTTTTCATCATTAGTATATAGGAATGCCAGAGATTTCTGTGCATTAATTTTGTATCCTGCAACTTTACCAAATTCATTGATTAGCTCTAGTAGTTTTCTGGTAGCATCTTTAGGATTCTCTATGTATAGTATCATGTCATCTGCAAACAGTGACAGCTTAACTTCTTCTTTTCCCATTTGGATTCCTTTTATTTCCTTTTCTTCTCTGATTGCTGTGGCTAAAACTTCCAAAACTAGGTTGAATAAGAGTGGTGAGAGGGGGCAGCCTTGTCTTGTTCCTGATCTTAGTGGAAATGGTTTCAGTTTCTCACCATTGAGGACGATGCTGGCTGTGGGTTTGTCATATATGGCCTTTATTATGTTGAGGAAAGTTCCCTCTATGCCTACTTTCTGCAGGGTTTTTATCATAAATGGGTGTTGAATTTTGTCAAAAGCTTTCTCTGCATCTATTGAGATGATCATATGGTTTTTCTCCTTCAACTTGTTAATATGGTGTATCACGTTGATTGATTTGCGTATATTGAAGAATCCTTGCATTCCTGGAATAAACCCCACTTGATCATGGTGTATGATCCTTTTAATGTGCTGTTGGATTCTGTTTGCTAGTATTTTGTTGAGGATTTTTGCATCTATGTTCATCAGTGATATTGGCCTGTAGTTTTCTTTCTTTGTGACATCCTTGTCTGGTTTTGGTATCAAGGTGATGGTGGCCTCGTAGAATGAGTTTGGGAGTGTTCCTCCCTCTGCTATATTTTGGAAGAGTTTGAGAAGGATAGGTGTTAGCTCTTCTCTAAATGCTTGATAGAATTCGCCTGTGAAGCCATCTGGTCCTGGGCTTTTGTTTGTTGGAAGATTTTTAATCACAGTTTCAATTTCAGTGCTTGTGATTGGTCTGTTCATATTTTCTATTTCTTCCTGATTCAGTCTTGGCAGGTTGTGCATTTCTAAGAATTTGTCCATTTCTTCCAGGTTGTCCATTTTATTGGCATAGAGTTGCTTGTAGTAATCTCTCATGATCTTTTGTATTTCTGCAGTGTCAGTTGTTACTTCTCCTTTTTCATTTCTAATTCTATTGATTTGAGTCTTCTCCCTTTTTTTCTTGATGAGTCTGGCTAATGGTTTATCAATTTTGTTTATCTTCTCAAAGAACCAGCTTTTAGTTTTATTGATCTTTGCTATCGTTTCCTTCATTTCTTTTTCATTTATTTCTGATCTGATTTTTATGATTTCTTTCCTTCTGCTAACTTTGGGATGTTTTTGTTCTTCTTTCTCTAATTGCTTTAGGTGCAAGGTTAGGTAGTTTATTCGAGATATTTCCTGTTTCTTAAGGTGGGATTGTATTGCCATAAACTTCCCTCTTAGAACTGCTTTTGCTGCATCCCATAGGTTTTGGGTCGTCGTGTCTCCATTGTCATTTGTTTCTAGGTATTTTTTAATTTCCTCTTTGATTTCTTCAGTGATCACTTCGTTATTAAGTAGTGTATTGTTTAGCCTCCATGTGTTTGTATGTTTTACAGCTCTTTTCCTGTAATTGATATCTAGTCTCATAGCATTGTGGTCGGAAAAGATACTTGATACAATTTCAATTTTCTTAAATTTACCAAGGCTTGATTTGTGACCCAAGATATGATCTATCCTGGAGAATGTTCCATGAGCACTTGAGAAAAATGTGTATTCTGTTGTTTTTGGATGGAATGTCCTATAAATATCAATTAAGTCCATCTTGTTTAATGTATCATTTAAAGCTTGTGTTTCCTTATTGATTTTCATTTTGGATGACCTGTCCATTGGTGAAAGTGGGGTGTTAAAGTCCCCTACTATGATTGTGTTACTGTCGATTTTTCCTTTTATGGCTGTTAATATTTCCCTTATGTATTGAGGTGCTCCTATGTTTGGTGCATAAATATTTACAATTGTTATATCTTCTTCTTGGATTGATCCCTTGATCATTATGTAGTGTCCTTCTTTGTCTCTTCTAGTAGTCTTTATTTTAAAGTCTATTTTGTCTGATATGAGAATTGCTACTCCAGCTTTCTTTTGGTTTCCATTTGCATGGAATATCTTTTTCCATCCCCTTACTTTCAGTCTGTATGTATCTCTAGGTCTGAAGTGGGTCTCTTGTAGACAGCATATATATGGGTCTTGTTTTTGTATCCATTCAGCCAGTCTGTGTCTTTTGGTGGGAGCATTTAGTCCATTTACATTTAAGGTAATTATTGATATGTATGTTCCTATTCCCATTTTCTTAATTGTTTTGGGTTCGTTATTGTAGTTCTTTTCCTTCTGTTGTGTTTCTTGCCTAGAGAAGTTCCTTTAGCATTTGTTGTAAAGCTGGTTTGGTGGTGCTGAACTCTCTCAGCTTTTGCTTGTCTGTAAAGGTTTTAATTTCTCCATCAAATCTGAATGAGATCCTTGCTGGGTAGAGTAATCTTGGTTGCAGGTTCTTCTCCTTCATCACTTTAAGTATGTCCTGCCACTCCCTTCTGGCTTGTAGAGTTTCTGCTGAGAGATCAGCTGTTATCCTGATGGGGATTCCCTTGTGTGTTATTTGTTGTTTTTGCCTTGCTGCTTTTAATATGATTTCTTTGTGTTTAATTTTTGACAGTTTGATTAATATGTGTCTTGGTGTATTTCTCCTTGGATTTATTCTGTATGGGACTCTCTGTGCCTCCTGGACTTGATTAACTATTTCCTTTCCCATATTAGGGAAGTTTTCAACTATAATCTCTTCAAATATTTTCTCAGTCCCTTTCTTTTTCTCTTCTTCTTCTGGAACCCCTATAATTCGAATGTTGGTGCGTTTAATGTTGTCCCAGAGGTCTCTGAGACTGTCCTCTGTTCTTTTCATTCTTTTTTCTTTATTTTGCTGTGCAGCAGTTATTTCCACTATTTTATCTTCCACCTCACTTATCCGTTCTTCTGCCTCAGTTATTCTGCTATTGATCCCATCTAGAGTATTTTTTATTTCATTTATTGTGTTTTTAATTGATGCTTGATTCGTCTTTAGTTCTTCTAGGTCCTTGTTAACTGTTTCTTGCATTTTGTCTATTCTATTTCCAAGATTTTGGATCATCTTTACCATCATTATTCTGAATTCTTTTTCAGATAGACTGCCTATTACCTCTTCATTTGTTAGGTCTGGTGGGTTTTTATCTTGCTCCTTCTCCTGCTGTGTGTTTTTCTGTCTTCTCATTTTGCTTATGTTACTGTGTTTGGGGTCTCCTCTTTGCAGGCTGCAGGTTCGTAGTTCCCGTTGTTTTTGGTGTCTGTCCCCAGTGGCTAAGGTTGGTTTAGTGGGTTGTGTAGGCTTCTTGGTGGAGGGGACTACTGCCTGTGTTCTGGTGGATGAGGCTGGATCTTGTCTTTCTGGTGGGCAGGTCCACGTCTGGTGGTGTGTTTTGGGGTGTTTGCGGACTTTTTATGATTTGAGGCAGCCTCTCTGCTAATGGGTGGTGTTGTGTTCCTGTCTTGCTAGTTGTTTGGCATAGGGTGTCCAGCACTGTAGCTTGCTGGTCGTTGAGTGAAGCTGGGTGCTGGTGTTGAGATGGAGATCTCTGGAAGATTTTCGCCGTTTGATATTATGTGGAGCTGGGAGGTCTCTTGTGGACCAGTGTCCTGAAGTTGGCTCTCCCACCTCAGAGGCACAGCACTGACTCCTGGCTCCTCAATTTGGGATGATTTGTTGTCTATTCATGTATTCCACAGATGCAGGGTACATGAAGTTGATTGTGGAGCTTTAATCCGCTGCTTCTGAGGCTGCTGGGAGAGGTTTCCCTTTCTCTTCTTTGTTCTCACAGCTCCTGGGTCTCAGCTTTGGATTTGGCCCCGCCTCTGCGTGTAGGTCGCCGGAGGGCGTCTGTTCTTCGCTCAGACAGGACAGGGTTAAAGGAGCAGCCTCTTCGGGGACTCTGGCTCACTCAGGCCGGGCGGGAGGGAGGGGCACGGAGTGCGGGGCGAGCCCGCAGCGGCAGAGGTCGGCGTGACGTTGCACCAGCCCGAGGCGCGCCGTGCGTTCTCCCAGGGAAGCCGCCCCTGGATCCCGGGACCCCGGCAGTGGCAGGCTGCACAGGCTCCCGGAAGGGCGGCGTGGACAGCGTCCCGCGCTCGCACACAGGCTTCCTGGCGGCGGCAGCAGCAGCCCCAGCGTCCCACGCCCGTCTCTGGGCTCCGCGCCTTCAGCCGCGACTCGCGCCCGTCTCTGGAGCTCCTCCACGCGGCGCTCTTAATCCCCTCTCCTCGCGCACCAGGAAACCAAGAGGGAAGAAAAAGTCTCCTGCCTCTTCGGCAGCTCCAGAGTTTTCCCGGACTCCCTCCCGGCTAGCTGTGGCACATTAGCCCCCTTCAGGCTGAGTTCTCGCCGCCAGTCCCAGTCCTCTCCCTGCGCTCTGACCGAAGCCCGAGCCTCAGCTCCAGCGCCGCCCGCCCTGGCGGGGGAGCAGACAAGCCTCTCGGGCTGGTGAGTGCCGCTCGGCACCGCTCCTCTGTGCGGGAATCTCTCTGCTTTGCCCTACCCAGGTATGTGGGGAGTTTCTTGCCTTTTGGGAGGTCCGGGGTCCTCTGCCAGCGTTCAGTAGGTGTTCTGTAGGAGTTGTTGCACGTGTAGCTGTATTTCTGGTGTATCTGTGGGGAGGAAGGTGATCTCCGCGTCTTACTCTTCCGCCATCTTACCCGGAAGTCCGGTGATCTAAAATATATTTTTAAACCATAGTATGAGGATGCTGGCTTGAAAAAATCCAAGAGGAAAAAGATCTAGGTCGTTTATTTTATTTATGAAATATGGAAAACCTGTCAAGTGTTTTTAAAGGCATATTAAGTTGTATTGTGCCAACATCAGCAAAATAATAATCATGTAACACTTTGATGAGATTATACTTGGCACAGTTGCTTCAGGTTCAGTTGGCACATTTTTCCAGCAGTTCTATGAGTCATGACAGTGAGGCAATCCCAGAACCCTAAGGGGATGAGGAATGATTAGCTGTGTCCAGTACCTGATAGACTGTCATGGGGGGTCTTCTATACTGCTCAGCAAAAGACCAGGACTACAGCCCTTCACTTGAAGCCAGGTTTAGGCTTGTAATGAAAGCCTTGTTAAGAATAGTATGCACCCAGGAGTGGAAAAGACTACCTCACAGTTTGAAAGAAGACATGGCTTTGGCATTTGGCACTAGGTTAAAAAAAAAAAAACTATATGATTTATGAGTTGCCTTCCAACTTGAGAATTGGATATTTATGGGTGATGATTATTACAACTTAATGATTTGTTTGATTACTAATATTTTTTGAGTACTTACTATGGTGAGTACCATGCTAAGCAATTGACATGTATTATATTCTTTAATTCTCACAACAGCGCTGTAAAATAGATTCCGTTTGTGTCCTCTTTTATAGATTAGGAAAATGAGATTTTTCTTAAATAAGAGGTTAAACAAATTGCGCAAGGTTATGCATCGAGTGAGCGGGCAGAGCCGTTTTGGGGATTCAAACCCACATCTGTCTAATTCCAGACCTTATCCCTTAATCAATATGCTATACGTATCCCCCATGTGACTTGTTTATTAGTGTAATAGCATGGTAGTGGAGTGTATCAAAGTAATGTTTGTTGTATCTGTCTTTATAGGAAAACTAGACATTTCCAGCTGATGCAGTAGTTGAAATGATGTCATATAAATGATATCCCTAACTTTCATAACTTTGGAAGGTGATAGTGTCCTCTTAGAGTCACTTAGTGACAGTGAAATTCATTATTTTAGAATTCTCATAACCAGTTTCTCTTAAAAAGTCAAATGGCTTTTTAAAGATTTAAATCATTTTTATGTATAAATGTGTGAAAAATTAAGTTATATTTATATATAATGCTGCAAAAAAATATTGGCTTTAATATTTGGTTCTGTATTTAGAAGAATGAATCTTGCATATTTACACATTACATTTTATTTGATTTGAGAGGTGTTTCCCAAGTTATATTGCTACTTTGTTTTTTGTTTTTTGTTTTTTGTTTTTTGCGGTACGTGGGCCTCTCACTGTCGTGGCCTCTCCCGCTGCAGGGCACAGGCTCCGGACGTGCAGGCTCAGCTGCCATGGCTCACGGGCCTAGCCGCTCCGCGGCATGTGGGATCTTCCCGGACCCGGGCACGAACCCATGTCCCCTGCATCGGCAGGCAGACTCTCAACCACTGCGCCACCAGGGAAGCCCTATATTGCTACTTTTATGATTGCATATGACCTAAATTTGAATATCCACTGATGACTGTTGGGAAATTTTATTAAAATTTATCATCTCTGAAAAGTCAGTTTTAACAGTCAGTTTTAACAGTGAATGTGTTTTGTTGAATTCTAGGGGGAAATTTGCAGTGGTGAGGAAATGTATAAAGAAAGATTCTGGAAAAGAATTTGCAGCAAAGTTCATGAGAAAAAGAAGAAAAGGCCAAGATTGTCGGACAGAAATAATTCATGAAATTGCTGTTCTTGAACTAGCACAGGACGATCCTTGGGTCATTAATTTACACGAAGTCTATGAGACGCCATCAGAAATGATCCTAGTTCTGGAATAGTAAGTATCGTCTCCCTTACTGAGTTTGTTTCATAGTCCACACTCCTTTATCAGTGCCACTCATCTGTGATAACGTGGCAGGCCCTGGTTCTTTAGAAATCTGAAGATTTTCCAGAACTTTTTTGTGTGTTCTTCTTATTCATTTGACATATCCCAAATTTGCAAGGATGCATGTATGTTATGTTTTTCATTTTCACTCTTTAATGAAATTCCTTTGAAAATAAGTTCTCTTATGTTCTTATTAGAGGCTTTCTTAAGAAGGTAAGTGGCAACAAGATAATATTAAAATAAAAAGCATTTTACAATCCCTTATATGTCCATATAGTCTAAGTTATTAATCCTTCTTTCAGAAATGATTGTTTTGATTCATACCATATTTCCAATTTGAGTAAATAAGTAAGGACAGCAGAGAAAACAGCTTTGGAAAATGAAGGACAGTTTTTTCTTCTTAAGAAATCCTATTTTCTTCTCCGCTTCTCCTGCCAAAGGAAAAGATTGATAGATTTGAGTACATTAAAAAGCATTATTAGTACATAATGTGAACACAAAATGAGAAGACAGACTCAGGGAAAATATAGTTCTAATATCTGTTCACCCAAAATGATTAATATTTCTTTAATATATAACTAGATCTTACCAATATACACAGAAACATGAACCTCCCAGTGTAAAAAAAAAAAAAAATGGACCAAGAAAGGATATAAAGAGAAATTCCACACAGAAACCTGTGTAAATGGCCTATACATACATGAAAAATATTGATTTTTACAGTTTTTATAATGTAAATTTAAAAATAAGTTTGCTGATTTCTCTCTATGTAAGATCGTCGGATATCATGAAGAAAAGTGATATTCATGGCTTGGATCATCTCATTTATACTACAGGTGGGAGTATTACCTGGTGTAACTCTTCTGGAGAACAGTGTGGAGTATGTATCAAAAGCCCTAAAAATACTCTAACCCAGCAATTTCACATACATAAATTTTTTCACAAGGAGATAATCAGGCCATTGTGCAAAGATGTATTACAAAAACGTTTAGTGCAGCAGTATCTAAATAACAATAAAAGAAATAATCTAAATGTTTAATGGTAAGAGGATGGTGAAATAAGTGATCATGTTATGAGATGGATTGCTCTGCAGTCATTTAAAAAGATATGGTAGATAAAAATGTACTACATAGAAAGATGTTTTAAAATACTAAGTTAAAAAAAAGAAACGTTACAAAATAATGTGTCTATTATTACCTTGTTTCTATTTTAAAGTTTATAGAGGGAGAAGTCTGGACGGCTAAAATAGTGTGTTCCTCTTGCTAATATAATTCAAGAGCATTGTGTTTATATATTTTAATTCACTAATTTCACTGGTAGGAATCCCTTCAAAGAAAAAATAAAATGTGAACAATGAAAAGCATGAAAGTGTTTTCCATTGTGTATTTTTAATTATAATAGAAATATCCACAAATGATCAAATGCTTAAGAAATGTAGTCGCTGTGGATTATATCTCCGTGCAGCTGTTTTCCAGTTGTAAAAAAAAAAAAAAAAAAAAAAAAGGTTGGTTGAGAGGATTTTGGTTTTCCGTTTGTCCTGGAGAGGCTCGAGTTAGGATTGGAAATTGATCCGGAAGAGACCCTCCAGCCATCATCTCCTCATTCCTCTCCCGTCCTCACAAACCTGCTCTTCAGCCTCCGCGCAGGTCTTCAATCTTCTGTCTGCTCCTGCCTTTTCTTCCATTACATTCCCTTCCCTTCTGTGGTCGTTACTGCAACTAGTCCCTCACCAGCGCCTCACGTTACTTCCTTCTTTCTGTTGCTCTCCCTCTGCAACTCCTTCTGCCCGTTTGAAACGTGGGACGCAAGCTGTGTGTCCCTCCTCCTGCCCGTTCTTGGGAGTACTTGCATAGTCTTCAGTCTGCTTATTACGAGGGTGAGAGTTGCATCCTCAGCTGTGCTCTTGGTGTACTTGGGTAATTCTTTACCTAATCTCTCATCCCCTTCTTTTACCATCCCTGGCAGGCGGGCAGGAGCTAATCAAAACCTTGACCACACTTAACTGTGTCACCCACTTCCCACCTGTTAGACACCGAGGCTTCTCTTCCTTTATGGAGGAAATAAAGGCCATCAGACACAAGCCTCAGCATCCCTCTCTAACTGCTCTCACCTGCTTGCCTTCTGTTCCAAGGAAGAGATTCCACTCCTTAACTCGAAGGCTAAAACTTTGACATATGTTCTTTAATCCTCTTCCTTTTCTAGGACTTGAGTTTTATGTTTTAGTCACTTATCTAACCTCTCTCTGAGTCCCTCTCCTCTAGTGATTCTTTTCCCTCCGTCTTCCAGGATTTCAGTCACTTCTCTCCTAAAATACCTGGTCTTCAGCTTTGACTCTTTCTGAACTAATGTCCTGCCCTTCTCTTTCCTTTACTGCTGTGGCCTTTAAAGGAGTCGTCTGAATTTACAGCTTTCCTCACCTTCCAGTCAATTTTGTTCTACTTCATTGATCCATCCATCTGCTCGTGTGCCGATACTCCATCACTTTTCAGTCCAATGCCATCTGCTCTCCTAAAACTTTCATGAGGTCATCAACCCTGTTTGCCAAAATCAATCTCCTCATTTTAGTGTTCATTGTACTTCTTACTCTCTTTAAACACTTGATATTATACCCCCCTCTCTTGAAATTATGTTCTTCCTTGGCTTTCATGGCCCTCTTTTATTTTTTAAATCTAGAGCCTTTTCCCCTTCATCTACTTTATAAATATAAGTGCTCCCCACAGTTCATTAGTGTTACTCTGGTCACACATTTATATTCTGCACGTTTACCCTGGTGATAACAATCTATTTTTGTGGCTTCAGCTATTTTTTACATGCTGGTTATTGCTGGTTATTTCCAAATCTTTATCTCCAGCATTAGACCTTTCCCTCAGCTCCAGCTGCTCTACTGCATGTCCCTGAATCCACCTGCACATCATGACCGATGCACGATCAATATGTTTTCACCCCTGCATTGCTGCCCATGTTTCTTTGTTCCCCACTTCCAGTGGTATCCCTGTTTCTTTCATCACTCAAGTAGAAACCTTGGGTCTATCCTTGATTGCTTTGTCTCATTTAATGCTTGTGTATAATGAATTACCAAGTCTTCCACTTGAACCTCTCCCCTGCTGTTCCCTTTTTCATTGTTTGCTGTTTCTCCTCTGTGTTGGGTCCTCTCTCTCACATGGTCTTTCACAGTAGCTGCTTAGCTGATCACTCTGGCTTCAATTCTAGGGCATCCCTCAGGCTCCTGTTGGATAGCTGACCTACACATAGATGTGGCAATATTATTCCCTTGCTTAGAAATCTTTGGTAGCTTCTGTTGCTTCCATGATCATGTTTCTAGAACTACAAAACAGTATGATTTGGCCGCAACTTTTTGTGTTCTACTTTTTGTTTGAAGAGGAAGTCTTAGAATTAGACTTTGGACATTGAGATATCAGAATTCTCAGCCATGTCAACAGATTGTTGTTATGGAAACAGGCAGGTTCATGATTACTGTATTACTCATTCCACCTGCCATGTGCTCTGGATACTAAGGTGCTGGTAATACGAAAGTGAAAATAGCATAACCCCTTTGTTCCAAGTGCTAGAGTTTAGTGAAAGAGATAGAAATGATGGCAACAGCCTTGGTGTTTTACTAGAATTCTTGTTAGTTGCTGTGGGAACATAGATGAGGTGTAATAGTCGTAGTTAAGAATTTACTATGTGCCAGGCACTGTGCTAAGTCTTCTCTGCCAGCTTTGTATACATCATTTATATGCTTCATATACATTATTTGTACATTTTAGTTTTAAATTTTCTCCAGCTTTACAAGATGTGATTGACATAGAACATGCTGTAAGTTTGAGGTCTGCAACGTCTTGGTACACTTATATCTTGCAAAATGATTACCACCAGCGCATTAGCTAACACCTGCATCACGTCACGTAATTACCATTTCTTTTTTGTGGTGAGAACATTTAAGATCTACTCTCTTAGCAACTTTAAAGTATATAACACAGTATTATTAACTGTAATAATCATAGTTACATTAGATCCCCAGAACTTGCCTTATAACTAAAAGTTTATACTCTGACCAACAGCTCCTTTTCCCCACCCCGAGTCCCTGGTAACCACATTCTAACCTCTATTTCCATTTGAGTTTGCCTTTTGTAGATTCCACCTATAAGTGATATCATACAGTATTTGTCCTTTTCTGTGTGACTTATTTCACTTAGCATGATGCCCTCAAGTCCCATCCACATTTTTGCAAATGGCAGGATGTCATTCTTTCTTATGGCTGAACAATATTCCATTATACACACACATATATATATATATACACCACATCTTCTTTACCCATTAATGTTTTGACAGACACTCAGACTGTTTCCATGTTAACTATTGTGAAGAAGCCTTCGGTGAGCATGGGAGTGTAGATACCTCCTCGAGATCCTGCTTTCATTTCTTTTGGATACATACCCAGAAGTGGAATTGCTGGATCATATGGTAGCTCTATTTGTAATTTTTTGAGGAACCTCTCTACTGTTTTCCAGAGTGGCTGCACCAGTTTACATTCCCATCAACAGTGCACGAGGGTTTCCCTTTCTTCCACATCCTTGCCAACACTTACTGTCTCTTGCCTTTTTGATGATAGCCATCCTAACGGGTGTGAGGTGATGATAGCTCATTGTGGTTTTGATTTGCGTTTCCCCAATGATTAGTGATGTTGAGGACCTTTTCATGTGTCTGTTGGCCATTTGTATGTCTTCTTTGTGAACATGTCTATGTAGTTCCTCTGCCCATTTTTTTAATTGGAGTATTTGGTCTTTTGCTGTTCAGTTGTATGAGTTCTTTATATATTTTGGATACTAACCCCTTATCAGATATATGATTTGCAAATATTTTCTCCCATTCCATAGTTACCTTTTTATTTTGTGATGATTTCCTCAGCTGTGCAGAAGCTTTTTAATTTGATGTAGTCCCAGTTGTTTATTTTTGCTTTTGTTGTCAAATCCAAAAAAATCATTGCCAGGACTGATGTCAAGGAACTTACCCCCTATGTTTTCTTCTAGGAGTTTTATGGTTTCAGGTCTTACATTCAAGTCTTTGATCCATTTTGAGTTGGCTTTTGTGTATGTGTAAGGTAGGGGTCCAGTTTCCTTCATTTGCATGTGAATATCGAGTTTTCCAAATACCATTTATTGAAGAGACTGTTCTTCCCCCGTTGTATACTCTTTATACTTCTCTTTATACTTTGTTATAAGTTAAATAATGATATATGCATGATTTTATTTCTGGGCTTTCTGTTCTGTTCAATTGATCTATATGTCTGTTTCTATGCCAATACCATACTGTTTTGATACTACAGCTTTGTAATATATTTGAAACTGGGCTGATGCCTCCAGATTTGTTCTTCCTCAAGACTGCTTTGGGTATTTGGGGTCTTCTGTGGTTCCATACAAATTTTAGGATTGTTTTTTCTCTGTGAAAAATGCCATTGGAATTTTGATAGGAATTGCATTGAATCTGTAGACCACTTTGGGTAGTATGGATATTTAATAATATTAATTCTTCCAGGCCACGAGCAGAATATCTTTCCATTTATTTGTGTCTTCTTCAGTTTTTTTCACCAGTGTCTTAGTTTTCCATGTATGGATAAATCATTTCTTGGTTAAAAATATTCCTAAGAATTCTATTCTTTTTGATGTTATTGAAAATGGGATTGTTTTGTTACTTTCTCTTTCTGATAGTTCATTGTTAGTATATAGAAGAAACACACTGATTTTGGTATATTGATTTTGTATCCTGCAACTGAAATTGTTTTATTTACAAATTTTAGAACAAGATTTTATATGTGAGAAAAAGAAATTCAGAATAATAATCAACCTAAGATCACACCACAAGTAGCAGAGCCAAGATTTAGCCCAGGAGTGTGTGATTCCAAAGCTTTTAGCCGTGCACTGTGCACCTTTACTCCACCAGAGAGGCTAGGGAGTGCTTCTGAAGGAGATATTTAGCGTTATATACCAGCCATCATTGCCTTACTTGGGATTTTTCGGGTTGTTTGGACTGCGTCCCATGCTTTTCTGTCTGACTTCTATTCTACCTCATCTCCTGCTAGTACTTCTCCAACCTCACCCTGCATTCTAGGCACACTTTTTTTCTCTCTCAGTACTTAAAGATACCATTGCATTGTCATCTGCCTTGCATTGTTGATGACAAGAAGTCTGTGTTGATTCTTGATACCCCTGTATGTGTGCCTTTTTAAAGATTTTTCTCTTTCACACTGGTTTTCAGCAACTTGAGTATAATGTGCCTTGATTTTCTTTGTTCATCCTGCTGGGAGTTTACTGAGCTATATGGATCTTTTAGTTTTTGTCAGATTTGGCGATTTTTCGGCAATTATTTAAAAAGATATTTTTCTGCCCCCACCTCTCTCTCCTCGTTTCCTCAACACAGTGTGTTAAACTGGTTGATGCTGTCGCTCAGGTCCCTAGGGTCCTATTTATTCTCCGCCCCACACCCCCGTACTTTAGATGGATGGCTTCCATTTCCGTCTTCAAATTTGCTGATTCTTCTATAGTGTCTGATCTGCTGTAAAGCCTGGCCAGTGAAATCTTCACTATAAATAGTGTATTTTTCATCTCTAGCAATTCCATGTGGTTCTTTTCATACCTTCCATCTCTCTCCTTGTTGTGTTCATATTTTACTTTAAATCCTTCAGTGTATTTATAATACCTGTTTTAAAATCCTTACCTGCCAATTCCATCATCTCTGGGTCTGTTTTTATTTTCCTGTTACTTGTGAGTTGTAAGTGGTGGCATTTTCAGATGTCTAGTATTTTTTGGAAGGATGCCATATATTTAGAATGGCACAGTGCTGGGTGGATTTTATGATCTTCCACTAAAAGAATGGTGATGTTTGTTTTGGCAGGCAGTTAAATTACTGGTGGATCAGACTTACTGGGCAGGTCTAGGGCTACTTTAGCCTTTAATAAGGCTAAAATATGGCATTCTGGGGGATCTGCTGAATGCCCCCAGGTGCTTGGCATGGTTTTTCTACCCAAACTGGGTAAAATTCAAATATCTTATTCTGTCCTTGGTGAATGCTAGGGCTTGTTCAGCTTATGATTTCCTGGTAGTTCTTTGCCTGGCCTCACAGTTTTATCCAGTGAATGTGCATATAAGTACCTTGTGTAAGACTCTGGGATACAACTAAGCAGATGTCTGCAGGTCTCTCTCTGTGTAGAACCCTCCTGGTCCTCTGCCTGTACAAAGTCCAGCTGCCTTAGCCTTGTCAAACTCCCTTCCTACCTCCTCAATTTAGCAAGGCTGCTGTTCTGCTTGGGATCCTCCCCAGCCCTGTACCACATGCCGTAAATTACCTCCAAGTAGAAAGAGCGCAGGGCTCAGCTTGCTTGTGCCTCCACCTCAGGGATAATGGTCCTAACGGCCTGTTGTTCTTATGTCTGAAAATAGTTGGTTCATATACTTGGCTCATTTTCTCATTGTTTATGGGTAGATGGCAAGTTCCGTACCATTTGGGTGAAAGGGGAAGTAGCTGCTTATCCTTCTGTGAGTGTACCAGTTATTTGTCACACCAACAGGCCCTTATACATGTGTCCACTCTGCCTGGGATGCACTCCTGCCATTCCATCTAGTGGATTCCTGTTCATTCCTGAAGGCTCAGAATGAGTGTCATCTTTCTAAGATTTTTTTTCTCTTTGCTTCCAATTAATTGCTCATTTACTAAGTTATCAAATCACTTGATATATAACTTCACACTCATGTGTATTTATGCATACATATTCCTAAAATTATCTTTTGTCTTTCTCTTCCCAACTAAAACTTATAATTTATCTTTCTTGCCCTAGCACATAGCACAGGGCCTCTAACATATTTGACTGATATTTGTTGAATTTGAATAGTGAGGGAGTAGAGATCCAAACTGGGCCTCTACATGGGATAGAAATGGAAATGCTGGTTTAGGTAGAAAAAGGAGTGTTTGGTGCCTAAGGTTGGAAGCTGTGATCCAGCTAAGGTGCAAGCAGCCAGGGAAAGTCAGTTACACTTAGCTTCTAAACATCATTTATATGGCTCTGAATAATGTTGACAAAGATACTTACAACTTTCTGAGGACCACTAACTAGAAAACTGAAATTCACCATTCTTAAGATTTTATGTAAAAATCGTTTTGGTATAAAATTTTTTGAAAAGCCCTTGAGTTAATTGTTTTGTAAAAGATATTTGGGTAAAAAGTTAAATGAATTTGTTTCTTTGTAATTTTAAAGTTGTGGAAAATAAGCACTGCTGGAGTAAAGTGTACTGTAATAAAGCTGTGGAAGTCTTGCTGTAGTGAAAGGGAGACATAGCAAACTGTGCTGCTCGAGCACACATGCAAAGGTGTGAAGCACCTTCCTTCACACACAAACTTCTGTGTGAAGGAAGGTGCTTTGTGCGAAGTAGTTGTTAATATTCTTGTGTTTTCTGTTACCATACTTGACAGATGCCTTTAACATCTCAAGTTGTTCCTTAGTAAAATTTTACTTGGTTCCATTAGTTAATATGACAGTTAGTTAAATGGGTCAGGCTTAAATGTAAGTAGGGTGAGATGATATGATGGTCGTACGTTGTACCGAGAGGGTATGTTAAGTCTTACTGATCGCTCAAGGCTGGCTTTTACAGGTTTTTTTATTACAATAGCCTGCATTTGAAGTACATCCTTGAAAATTTTTAGAAAACTAGTTTTGCGCTTCACATTTTGTGCTTTGTGTGAACTGCTTAAATTCTTGGAAAAACAGAGAGGAAAACCCTTTTGTTAAAGCGAGAATCGGTAAACATAGTGGAAAGGACTAATAATAAATTGTTCTTAATTTTTTTTTTTTTTTTTTTTTTTTGGCATTACGCGGGCCTCTTACTGCTGTGGCCTCTCCCGTTGCGGAGCACAGGCTCCGGACGCGCAGGCTCAGCGGCCTGTGCTCCGCAACAGGAGAGGCCACAGCAGTGAGAGGCCCACGTACCGCAAAAAAAATTAATTAATTAATTAATTAATTAATTAATTAAAAGATAAAAATTATGAGATAGATATAAAACCATCATGGAAAAGACTCTTAAGGCATGTTTAAGTAATTTTAAAAAGTAATAGGACAGTATCAGCTAGAATGTTGCCATTTATGTGTCCAGAAAACTAATATTTTTGTATGCATTTAAATATATTTTAAAAATCTGGAAGGATGGAGTACACCTGAGTGATAACAGAGCTTCTAAATGTAGCTCTGGACTGGGGGAAGGGTCTTCAATGGAGGGCATTTGCTTTATTTGCATTATTTGCATTTTTTACAAAAACAATGTTTTTATGTATTCTGTAACTAAAAATTCTTGAGAATTTTTTTACTTGAAAGTGTGTTAATATATTTTACTACTAAGGTTTAGTTCCTGAAGTTCTGAAGCTGATGTTTTTATTTAGCTTTGGAAATGCTAATCTGAGCTTAAATTTTTACTTAAAAAATATTGGATTTCAGCATGTAGATGGACGAAAGTTTACACACATTCAAATTATAGTCTATGTAAATAAAGATACCTACTGTGTCTAAATATTAAGAACAAAAAGGCTATTTTTAATGAGTCCTCTTCCTTTCTATTGAAAATGTGCTTCTCATCTTCTCTAGTGCTGCTGGGGGTGAAATCTTTGACCAGTGTGTTGCAGACAGAGAAGAAGCCTTTAAGGAAAAAGATGTTCAGAGACTCATGCGGCAGATTTTAGAAGGTGTTCGCTTTCTACACGCTCATGACGTAGTTCATCTTGATTTGAAGGTAAGAGCTGAATTACTTTACAGTTTTGTGGTTGCTGGAGAATGACACTCTAGATGCGAGATATCTCACAGTGGTTTCCTCCAATATTTGTCAGGTTTGTGTGTTTTATTAGGTAACAAGGGTATAAGAATTGAGTCATAACTTGTATCCTTAGCCAGTTTTATCAGGGAGAGAATGCACATGTGCATACATAGAAAGATAAATAGTAATACACTGCCCCGGAAATGGAGCTTCGAGGGTATTGCTGGGGTAGGTGAAGGCTTCCTGGTGGAGACAGGGCTTGAGCTACTAGACCTTTCCAAAACGTTAGGATTTAGATAGGTAGAGAAGAATAGGAGAATGTTAACTCAAAAGACTTAGGAATACTTGTGATGTGTTTGGACAAGAATAAATGGAAAAGTTCCTCTGGAACTGAAAGATGACGTAGGAGATGTTGAAAGTTGAGAAAAGGCCAGATTCCCGGGGTTCCCATGTCACGGAGTGATAGGTGATTTTTGAGCAGAAATATTTGAAAAGCAGTGTTGTGGAAAATTAGGCAGGCAGCAATCAGTAAAATAAATTAGGGAATGAAAGCCATCAGAGGCAGGTGGATTTTTAATTTGAAATTGTCAAAGAAGGAAGGGGAGAAAGGAGGAGAGGAAATACAAAGGGTGGCGTCAGTCACCATCCTGTCAGGGGACGCGGACGCCAGCTGAAAGCAGGGCAATCGAAAGAGGAACTTTCATTGGCTAAGAAGTCCAGGGTAACTCTGGCTGCGGTTACAGCACTATTCATTCATCCAGATATGCCAGCACTTGGTTTTTCTTCAGTTCTCAGCTCTACCTCCTCCAAATGGCAGTGAAACGATGGTGAGTTAGATGCAACCGTTTTTTAGCCTCACAACTGCCCTGAGACTCAGCAGGAAAGAGCTGCTCTCAGGTCACTGGCTCGTTCAGAAGTCCTGAGACCCACTGAAACCAGCTTAGATCAACCCAGAAAGAACTGGTGCGCTGGTCCAGGGAGCAGGGCTTTGACGGCCAGGCCGGTGCCGTCGGTATCATATGCACCCACCTAGAGGGGTCAAGCCCTGCTCCCAGCCCAGCTTTGATGTGGGCTGAGAGTGGGGAAGGGATGGGTTCTCAGACCAGTTCCGTTTCTCAAAGACTAGAGAATGGGCGCTCAGGGCACAAACAGTAAATGTCCACCGCAGGTATTCAGAGCATATTCCTTCAGGCAGCTGAGGAGAAAAGCGTCTAAGACCCCTGTTGGTTTTCCCATGGTTGCTTCCCTATCAAGTCCAGGTGGGGCTTTGTGGAAGTGAGACAGTCCTCTAGCCCAGAACACACCCCAGGGACTCCGGCGCCTTATCAGCCTTGTCAGCCGGAGGAGAGGGGGTGAGGAAGGAGGGTAACCTGACAGGGCCGAACCCCCGGACCCCAAACCACTTTCCTCTCCTGAACTTCTGCGGCCTCGTCTCACTCACCTGCCCATCCACCCTGACCCCTGCTGTCGTATGCTTCCAGCAGAAAGGAGACACTTTGGGCAGTGGCTCTCCAGCTTTGACCCAGGTCAGGGTTGCCTGAAAGGCTTGTTAGAACAAATTGCTGGGCCCCAGCAAGTTTCAGATTCAGGGCAGGGCCAGGTGATGGCAGTCCTGCAGATGCAGGTGCCACTCAGACAGCTGCTGCTGGATGGCACGCTCTGTGACACGTTATACACACCATACTGTACACGTACCACACTGTACACATACTGTGCTGTATACATACCGTGCTGTATACATGGCAGTGTTTAATCTCTTTTGCACGAAGGAACACTCAAGGAGGAGTGTGCAGTGTATAACCAGGAAGTGACTCTGTAAGTAAACTTGATCAAATTCCATTTGAAATTAGATGGAAAGGTAATAGGTCCTCCTTCAAATGCTAGTTTCCTACAGAAAAATACAGGGGAAAGGAAATTATTTGGAAACCTTCTTGTTCTTTTCTGAAAGATGCCAATATTTCATTACAGTCCTTTTTTTCTCCGGGACACTGATTTCTTAGTATAGTGTCTAAAGTGGGCGGTTACAACACAGTAGAGTATGGGAGTGATAGTGCCATTTTTTGAAGGCAGGTGTGGACATGTGTGCACCCACGAGTAGTCCCAGCAGGCTGATGCTGCAGTGGCCTTGGAGATCACCTAGGTGAAACCCTCAGAGCATGCGCAAGGGAGCTGGGGCTTTGCCTTTTCCCTTTAGTGCATCGTATGCATTAGAAATTCAAAGATCCTGGGTGCGGGACACGGCCACCGTGCTTCGCTCGGGAACACTTGCCAGGAAGAGATGGTCTCTGCAGTCCAGACTTCAGTGGACTCAGACTTTAAGAAGCCTCAGTTAGTACCAGCCGTGAGGAAAACGTCCCCAAAGTAATGTCTGTGCTAAGCCTTCTCTCATGTTTGCTTTTACACACTTAACTTTGTAAAATCATACATTTATTTCTATGACGTTTTGCTAGTTTTATGATGTAAAAACGACCTCCAGGAACAGAACACCAATTTAAATAATATTGCATCTATAGGAAATGAGCTTTTGATTATGACAGCTCCACCTACAACATTATTCAGAAAAGGAGCTAATTAGGTAGCGAGTCAGACAGGTTGCCAACACCGTGTGTCATGCGTCTTTGATGTTACTTGAAAGCAGTCAAGGGTGAATTTTAAGTTCTTGAGTACCAGGTTCGACTGTGTATTTACACAGTGAAATTATATCCCTGTCTCCCTAATACGCTCAGTATAAATTGTATCCTTTCTCCCCAGTGCACTCGGTGTAGAATTCTTTCCAGCTTTAATAGAGGCTTTGATGATGGGCCTTTGATGTTGGAAACAGGACTTTCCATGTTTCCTAGACCCAGAAGATCTAGAGGACCAGGTGGCCTGGAAGGTTCTCAGCCTGTCTTCTGCCCTCACACTCTGCACACATGCAGTCAGACTTGTTTCTCAGTGAACTCTGGAGGGGAAAGGTTGGAGATGGGGTTGGAAAGGCAGCAGTGCAGACGGGAATGATTTCTATCAAAAGGTCATTTCCAAGTTGACTTCCATGTCCCCCGTGAGTCTGGACAAAGAGAGTCTACGGTCCTGCATCTTTTAACAACCGTCTGCCCAGTGGCGATTTGTGTATAATGCTGACTCTCAGTCTCTATCAGAGCTTGAAAGACGAAGCTATAGAGCTAAATGTGTTTTCTTACGTTTTAATTCTGTGAAAAGTGATAACCCCAGTATATATGGGAACTTTGAGTCAGCAGACCATTTATTCCCCATTATGGTGAAAATGGGCAATTCTTGTCCCAGAGACAGAAGTTAGTTAGAATAGCTATTATAGTTGCCTCTTTGAAAAGTGGTAATTGACAGAACGGGAAATACACTACTCAGTGCTGTCAGACCCCAAACAGTCAGTTTGCCAAAAGACTGATTCACTGAAGACTCTCAGCCAGACGCAGGCAGGCCTCGGAGATGTGGCAGGTTTGCTTCCAGACACCACAGTAGAGTGAATATCGCAATAAAGCGAGTCACACAATCTTTCCCAGTGCCAAGGTCACTGATCACAGATCAGCACAACAAATATAATGAAAAAGTCTGAAATGCTGTGAGGATTACCAAAACGTGACACAGAGACACCAAGTGTCTGGTATTTGAAAAACGGCGCCAAGGCTTGCTCGACGCAGGGCTGCCTCAAACCGTCAATTCGTAAAAAACGAAATAGCTGTGAAATGCAGTGAAACAAAGTGCAGTAAAACGAGGCGGGCCTGTATCTTCAACTGAACATGGGAAGTTCTTTGAGGAGTAGCAGATGCAGATGTTGGGGTGTTTATGCATCTACGAAAATTGGAGGCACTGAAGTGTGTGTGATTTAAGGAGAGCCCATTCCTTTGCACGTAAATCATGGCAGGACTGACGAGTCTCAGTAACAGCACCTCTGCCAGAGTCAGGACAAGCTCAAGTCTCAAAACCACCTCAGTCATTTGGTGAGCTAGTCATGGGCGTATTGGCCTGCTTTTACATCAGTCAAGGGGAGGACTGACCAAAAGAGACACAAACAAATCCAGTCTTAAAATCCAAGGCTGTCTGTGTTCCGATGGTCTTGTACTGGTCAGATCTTCCAACAGTTCTGTGCTAGGTATTCAGTCATTAAACCCGTCCACCCTGTGATCTGTGTAATGGGAAGTGGAGGAGCAGACCAGGTATTAGAAGCTGGAACTTTCCCGTCTGAGATTCAATTGGTCGCTGATAGTTTAAGCGTTAGTGTTTTACTTGAAAGAGGGGTAACAGGTAACATTTCTAAACAGTTTCCCAAATTTATTTAGACAGGATTATTAACCTATTTCTGCACTCTGGGTTTTAGTGCATAAAAGTCAATTTACTTGAACTTTCGTGGGCTGATAAAATGTTCCTTAAAATGCTGTCCATGGTACCTTTAGCCTTATTGAGCAGATTAGCCTCAAGTCTACAATGATCTCATCAATGGTGATTGCTCAGTAAATGGTAAATAGATTATGTACAGAAGTGAAGATAGGGCTTCCCTGGTGGCGCAGTGGTTGAGAGTCCGCCTGCCGATGCAGGGGACACGGGTTCGTGCCCCAGTCCGGGAGGATCCCACATGCCGCAGAGTGGCTGGGCCCGTGAGCCATGGCCGCGGGGCCTGCGCGTCCGGAGCCTGTGCTCTGCGGCGGGAGGGGCCACAACAGTGAGAGGCCTGCATACCACAAAAAAGTGAAGATACCCAGATAAATAAAAGGATCCCCCATGAAGCTGAGAAATAAGATTTTAGGAGCACTCCTTTACTCCCAGTTGTCTATTTGGGACAGTTTGTACGTTTCCCATTTATTCCACTCTCATTACCTCTCTGTGGACCTTGTTTTTTTCTCTCTTACCACTTGGGATGCATGCATATTAAATAGAATTAAGTATTGTGAGCCGCAGCCTCTGTCATGAACTGGATTCCATAGAAAGGAGGTCTAACTAAGCTGTAAATTTAAAGGTACTTATCTTTGTATTTAGCACATATTTTCAGAAACTGATGGATATCTTCAGAAACTGATGGAGATTATAGTCCTATATTTTATTTAGAGGAGTAAGGTCTACTTTAAAAACGTACCTGTGGTCAAACCAGGGCACAGTTGGGCGAGAGGACATAATAAACGTTAACTGTGAAGTTCCAGAAAGCTGCGATTTTATGAGACGTGTGTTTTTTCTAGCAATCTCTCTTTCAAGGGTTTAATGTCTCTCACTTTGGCAGATTATGGATGTTGTGGCTAAGCCTTGATTGCAAATACTAAGGTAACCTTTTAATAATTTGGTCACACTACTACAGAATTTACTACATTCCCACAAACCAACTAGCTTTTGCATAATAACTAAAGAAAGCATTTCCCATGGAATGTAAAGAGTAAACAAAATGTAAGGGAAAGATGTTTAATCTACTTTAAGGGAACAAATGGTATTTAAAAACATTCCCAGAATGAGCACGTCTTGTTAATCACAAATGAACCTTAAGAAGATCTGGTGATTAGCAGTATTTCTCTTGGTGTTTTTGATGTACTGGGAAAGGCAAAACATGTGCAGTGATGAATGTCTATTCAGAGCCAGACTCCTCTCATCTAATTTGCCTCAATGATGTTTGATTGTACTGTAGTATATCAATAATGTAATACAACTAAAATTGCCTTGAGAAGTCTGGGGCCTCATAATCATGATGTTACATAGGATTTTTTCCTGAAGAAATAGCTAGAAGCTAAGTAAAAAAGAGAATGTTGGCTTTATAAGGAAGTTTATGTTACCAGAACCTCTGTAGTTACTTTGCCATTGAAAAGAGAAATTGATTCTAACACTGATCAGTTGAGCTTCTCAATCTTGGATGGGGGGTGCTTTATCTGGTTTCGGTATTTATAACCATTGAGCACGCGTCTGCAGTGGAAACTTCTACAGTGACAGCAATTTGTTGTTTTGGTTTTTCATTCAGTTTTAAGTTTTTACTGTAGCCAAAACTGTCTGTGATTTAAAAGAAAAAGACAAAACAGGTTTTTATACAAAATTAGAGATGATACTGAGCCACAGTGTGGTTGTTTCACTATAGGCAGAAAAGTCTTAGTTATTTTGATGAATTTGTTTTCAAAACAAACTATCATTCCATAATTGCATAGTGATAGTAAATTAGGACAGTGGGCAAGAGACACTAAGAATTCCCTGACCGTTTCTTGGGATGTCATTGCACCTTTTTTTTCTCCTAAGGAGTTTAATGCTGCACCATCAACCCAGTGCCACTGGCCACGTGGTGCTTTAGAGCACTTGGAACGTGGCTCGTCTGAACTCGGTTGTGCTCAGAGTGTGAAATCCACACCAGAGCTCAAAGACTTAGTGTGAAAAAAAGTAAACTATCTCAATAATTCTCCCTATTAATTACATGTTGAAGGTATAACCTTTTAGATATATTGAGTTAAATGAATACATTTAATTTCACCTGTTCCATTTTACCTTTTGTAATGTGGCTACTAGGAAATTTTAAATTACCTTTCTGTAGGACAGCACTGGCTTCAAGGGTATCAGAAGATATTTAAGCCAAAACAACCTGTACTAGATCTCTTAGCCTTTCCGTTTGTTTTTCAGCCTATTGGAAGCTAGTTTTTTCTCCCACCATTTTACTAAAAACTACCTTCTCTGAGTTCTTTCATGGTCGTCATTCTTCCCCTTGTCCATCTGATGGCGCTGTTCTCCCTGCCTTTCCTGCTCTGATGTTACACCTGGGTTCTCGCTCTCAGACCAGTGTTTCTCCTCTTTCCTGACTCTTGCTGTTTACCCCAAAACGTAGTTATCAGCCATCCTGCCTCTTGGCCCACTTCTCTTCTTGCTGTACACTCTTCCTCTCGTTTACTTCCGTGCTTTTAGTCTTTCCTATGTGCCGCAGGTCCCCAAAGCCATGTCCTTGGCCTCGCCGTCTCTCCAGGCTGAATTTCCAGCTGCCCTGGCTGGTCCTGAGAAAGTTGAAGCGATGGTCCTCTCTGCGGACCTCGTGTGTCAGTCAGCGAAGGACACTGTGCCCTCTTCCTGCCCCTACACGGCATCAGTCACGATGGCCGGTGGATTTCGCTTCTGTTAGGTGTAAAATTTCTTTCCTTTCATTCCATTCTTCATCATATCTTCCTCACTCTGTCTCTCCCTCTAGACACTTTTAAAGACAGGCTAAAGGCACGCTTTTCAGAAGGCTGTTTCCAGCCGCGTGGTTGTATTTGACAGTCCCTTGCACATCGTGCTGTGTGCTGGCTCCCCTGTGTACTTTGGCCTGCGGTCTTGTCTTTCCCTGGAATGTCCTCCGTCCCTCCCCTCGCACTGCCTTCTGCCAGGCACTCCTGAATGGCCCACAAAGCCCTGCGAGTCCTGTCCCCCAACCCCATTTCCTTCCAGCCTCACACCTGCCCCTCACCTCTGTGCTCATCTTCAGCTCGCAGTTCTTCCCTCTGCCACACCCAACCCCGAGAGGCTGCGCCGTGACTGGCTCCTTCCTAACATTGGTTTGCCCTCAGATACGCCACCTCCGGGAAGCCTTCCCTGACTGCCCTGGAAATAGCATTCGCACACACACATGCCCGACGGGCACTCTCTCGCTCCTTCCCCCACTCTGAGTTCTCTGTAGAGCTTAAAACAACCTGAGGTTGTATTATTTATTTGTACTTATTTGGCCCTATTGGAGTATAAGTCTCCAAAGGAACGGAGGACTTGTTTTCTGCCATTTCCTCAGGTCACAGCTCACTAGGCAGTCAGTAAAACTTTGCGGAATAAGTGGTGAAATCCTTTTTCCCCGTCAGGGCTGCTGCCGTACCTCCTCGGGAACCCTCCAGGGCAGAATCATTCCATCTTGTTCATCTCTTGCCTGAGTGCTTTGTCAACTGCAGCACCTGAGCTAGTTGAGCCTGACAGGCCCATCTGTCTTCTGTTCTGAGTATGAACTCAGGACAGTAGGGGCTTGGCATTGCTCATAGTTATGGTACCACCTGTCCTGACAGAAAATAGAGACCCTTTAAGGGTTTCTTTGTAGTTAGTCACCTTTCCTCTTTTCACTTACTGGGCGAGTGTCAGTGCGGGCCTGCCGGGTGCCGGGCCCTGAGCCCGGTGACATCACCGTGGCCAGGACTGTGGCTCCTGTTCCCACGGAGCTGTAGCCTCTTCCCCTCTGTTTCTGAATCCAGACTGAGATAAACCTACAAGCATCTTCATAATAGAAAAGAGTAGGCCGGATGGCTGGCTCGATAGTAAGACCCGTTTCAGAGGGAGGGCCCCCCTGTACCTCAGCATCCTCTGTCGTAGGGCAGCCCGTCACGTTGCTGCTTCGCTGCCGTGCTGGGTCTTCTCGCCAAGTTGACAGTAGGCAGAGCAGAACAGAGAAGAGCGTTCCAGGTGGCAGGGGTACGATGACAGAGATGCTGTTGAGAGAGAGAGCATGACAGGTGTGAGTGGCCAGCAGGGAGACCGACTTTCCCTGAGCCCGGAGAGCAGGTGGGTGACAAGTCTGGACAGCCGGGCACGAACTCGCCCTGCCTGGGGCTTGTGGACCCCAGTGAGCAGCTGGGAGGTTATCATAGGAGCAGAGGGAAGCTACTGAAGGGTTTAGGCAGGGCGGTCACTGATCAGATGTACAGAGGACGGAAGACCCTCCTGGCTGCAGTTCGGGCAGCGTTCTGCTGCAACGGAGGAGAAAGTGGTGGTAGCTCAAGGTAGTGTTCTGTAGGGTGGGGAGAGAGGGGCAGACAAAGTCTAGAAATGCCTACGTCTAGGACTTAATGTCACTAGGACGTGGTGACGCGTTAGCTCAGTGGCGAAGGCGCTGGGGAGAGAGGAGAGACAGAGATGCCCCTCGGCGTTGCGTCCTGCCGGCTGCAAGGAGCATCCACCGAGCTGCCCGCGGGGACGCGAGGAGAGTCTGATCTGGGAGGAAAGCAGGAGTCTGGCTTGGGCATGTTGAATCGGAGGCGCCTCTGAGACATCAAAGGGGAGAGGTTAGGTGAAGAGTTGGTTGAAGGGACCTGAGCCAGAGAGAGAGGCTGTGAGTCCAGAGGGGCAGGTGGTCGTCGGCCTGGGGTACAGGTGGAGGTGCAGGGTGGGAGTGGGGCGAGGAGAGGGGGAGCCTCCAGATCAGGCCCTGGGGGCCCAGCAGTTAGTGGGCGGGTCGCAGGAGACGGACCAACAGCAGCAGCCGGGGAGTTAGCAAGAGAACCAGGACGGTGTTCTGTTCTGGAAGCCAAGAGGAAAGGAGCTGGTGGACAGGGAAGGAGCAGCAACGTCAAGCACCGCTGAGACGGCGCTCAGAGGAGAGCCCTGAGGGCGCCCTTGTCTTTGACCTGGGCGGCGGACGAGAAGACAGAAGTCGGATGGAGCGGTTGGGTGGAAGTGGCAGGAGAGGACCGTGAACATCACTGCCACCCTCTACAGAACCGCGTGGCGGAGGAGACCGGAAACTCCTGTTAACAGAACAACGTGTCTTGTACGAGACGCCGGGGAGGCGAGAGGGGCCAGGGGAGGGGAGGGCAGAGAGGGCTTCGCAGAGGAGACGCCACCCCGTGCTGGAGGGAGCCGTGAGGATGAATTTGCCAGGCAGCCGGGGAGGGGCCTTCCCGAGCAGAGGCCTGAGGTGTGGGCCGTGTGTCCTGTCGAGGGACTACAGCCCGACTGATTTGGAGCGCAGACTCCCTGCAGAATGGTGACAGGAGAGTCATCTAGAAAGGGAGGGAGGGGCCGGAGCACGGAACATTCTGGACGCTCTAGTGAGGTACTTATACTTTATTGGTGCCAGTATCCTCAGTTCACCTTTGGAAGTACTCTTAACGGCCAAAGACAGCAAGCGCCGACCCATTCTCAAGTGCGCATAAGCCTCTTTCAAATCTCATATTTTATTTTAAAAATTGGGATGAATTTTACATTCTAGTCTGTATCAGCTTGACTTTTTATGCAAAGATGTCCTAGTTATTTTCAGCTGAGCAAAAATGACTCCAGGAGCGCGAAGCTCATTGGTCCTCTGGGTGGCGCTTACCACCGCCATGGACATCCAACCCGCCCCGACCCCACTGGAGTGTGGCTCTTGGCGAAGAACAGCCAGACGACCACAGGGAGAGTGTCAACGATCAGACTTACAGTATGGGAAGGTTGTCGTACGTGCAGGATGGGTTGAAGGTGGGGAAACTAGAGACAGGAGGGTAATGAAATCCCAGATTTCATGCAGTGGGAATATTGAGATCTAGGAAATAGAATTCACATGACTGGTGACCTTCACTAGATGTGGAAGTGGTGGAAAATGAAGGGTACAGAGAACTTTAGGATGATTCCCCAGTGTCTGACTTGAGTACTGAGGCTGGGGATACAGAAGAGAGCAGTGGATTTGGTGCCCGACGTGTGTATTGCATTGAAGGCCTTGCCAGGCGAAAAGATCCGATTTCAGTTGGCACTGTGAGTCCGGAGAGGGCTTAGGGTAGAAGTGATCAGCGTGTAGGTGGCGGCTAAAGCTTTGATAGTAGATGAAATTGCTGAGAAATAGAACGCAGAGTGTCAGGAGAAGAGCGCCAGCCAGCAAGAGATCCTGGGCAACACCACTATTTAAAAGGAGAGCAAAGAAAACAATCGTGAAAAAGATGGAGAGGGAGCTATAGAGGGAGGAATAGATCCAAGAGGGAATATGAGGACGACCAGTAGCTCCAAATTGTCCCGCTGTCAGTGCCTGCAGGACCCCCACTGGACTCGGTGGGCCTTCGATTATTAAAGATATTGTGACCTTAGTGAGGGCAGATGGAGTGCAGGGGGCAAATCCCGATGCAGCTGGATTGAGGTGACCTCGCTTCCAAGAAGTTGAGCTTTGAGGGAGGGAGTGTGTTGGCCAGAAAGAGATGCAGGGTCATGGGGGAAGGATTTTTTTAATTAAGTGGTTTGGTTTGGTTTTTAAGATGGGAATAGATGCATAGTTACGTGCTGACGAAGAGCTGGTACAAGGGAAGAGATGGTACGAGGCTTGCTGCCTTACACATAGGAAGTGTGCTGTAAAAACAGCTGTCTGACGAATGACTGTCTACTGGTAAATTTCTCGCTCTCGGTTCCACAGGTGAAATTTGTGTTTTATGGGCTACCCGCTCTTTATGCTCTTCATATGCAATCACGGTTTATTAATTTGGGGGGTGTCATTTTGTAGCCCCAGAATATTCTGCTGACAAGTGACTCTCCACTGGGTGACATTAAGATAGTTGATTTTGGTCTTTCAAGAGTACTGAAGAACAGCGAAGAGCTCCGGGAGATTATGGGCACCCCCGAGTACGTGGGTGAGTATATTCCTGAGTGCTGCATGTGTTGTGTGTGGGGCCAGGCATCCCCTTCACTGGGGAGCTCCCATGTGGCGTGGTGAGTGGGGGGGGGCCTGCCGTCCACTGTGTTGAAATTCTACCGTCAGAGATCCCTTCCTTTGTATTAAGTTAAAAAATGGAAAACTTTATAAAGAGTAAGGTACCAAATTGGTGGTCCCTTTCCTGGAGGGCTAAGAGAAGTTGAAGGGATTGCTTCTAAAAGGAATAGGAGAGGATGTCAGGTTATCTGAGGGTGGAAGGATATTTAACAAGTAAGGACCTTTCAAGAACTTCAAGTTGGTAGAATAAGCACTGTGAAAGTCACTGCAAGCCCTGTGATTGCATAGATGTGGGAAACAGGGCATTCTGCTGGGTTGATGCAGGGCTGAGAGCTTCTGGCAGAAAGAAAAAGGAGAGAGCAGCTGAAGTGATGAACCATGGCTTCTCGGTTTGGTAGAAAAAGTGGTAAACTATGACTTTTTGGATAGACTGGAAGGAAAATGGAGCATAAAAGAATTAGTGGTTGGATGAGGTTAAAGAAAAAGAGAGATTTCTGTAGAAGAGCAAAGCAGTAAAATAATTTAAAGGTGTGACCAGGGATTACAGTTTTATCATTTAAAATGTCAGAGTAGAAAGGGCTCTTTGTGATTACAAGGCCTTGGATGTTGCTCTGGAAGGTCAGCTTCTTTGGACCAGGTGGTTGAGAAGCATGGGTGCCAGGCCGGTAGGGTCCTGCACATCAGTGTGGAAGTTGCCCGGGGTGATGGCAGCCCTGGGAGGAGGAGGATGGCTTTTGTGTCCATAGGTGAGAGCATCATTGTGACCAGGAGTAGAGAAGGCTGTGGCCTGGGCCTGGGGGGAGGAAGAAGATTTGCCTGAGGGCAGAGGTGTGAAGTGGGCGGACAGGCAGTCTCCTTCTAGAAGGCCTGGGGGCGTGGCAAGAAGAAGGTGAAAGGAGAAGAGTAGTCCTTGAAGGAGCCCAGGATGCTGGGAATTTACGTAGGAAGGAAAAAAGGATTCAGGGGGACACAGAAAGTCCCGGGGGACAGGTCGGGTTGAGGAAAACAAAGCTGTATGGCAATGACAGTACAAAAAATAATTTGAAGTTTTAAAATACTTTCTCAAGTCCTACAGGTTGAAACAGCAGATCCTTTATTAATTAGGTAATAAAAGATATCGCAGGCAGAAAAACACCCTTCAAAGATGGTGTGTTTTTTGTGGACGAGAACACAATTTCCAGTACGCCGACTGGTACGTCTCATGACCGCTGAGTTAGTGTTAGGAACGTGGCTTAACATGCTGCTGCTTCAGGAGAAGCACCCGTGATGAACGGGAGGCCTTGTCAACTGGAAGAAGCTCAGGAGACTGCGGGCTGAAGGGCTGTGGGCCCAGATGCCCATAGGAATTATTGCCCTGAGTGAGTTTCTGGGGGGTTGTTTTGTTTCCCTCCAATGCTTTCTGCTCTTTGGTAAATTCTAAATTTTCTACCAAGAGTTTTTTTCCCTCCAAAAAACAAAGCTGTGTCCTTTATGATAAAAGCAGTACAAGCCCAACCCCCAAAAAACTACAAATAACTCAGAAGGATATAATACAGAAAAACAGGCGGCGCTCCCGTCTCTTCGCCTGGCCTGCCTTTTAAAGGGGACCCTGTGCCCCCAGCCCCGCCCCAGCCTTTCATACGCAGAAAGGGCTGCCTGGGTGTGTGCCCCTCCGCACTGGCCAGCTGTGGGACCTCGGTCCCCAGACCTCTTTATACCTCACGGTCCTCTGTCCACGAAACGAGGCTGTGGAAGTCCTACCTCACTGGATCTGCTCCGTCACACTCTCACGTCAGCGCTCAGCACGTAATAAACACTCAGAAAAGGAAGCTAATGTTATTTCCTTCCCCGCTCCTCCCACCATCTACTGCTCTCTAGGCTCTGTTGTACTTTCTCCCCTCCAGTAATCTGGATACTCTGCATTTGATTTTAAATTTCCTGGTAGTATCTTTTAAAACGTTTTTCTGTTTTCTTTTTTTGGCCGTGCTGCATCACTTGTGGGATCTTAGATCCCTGACCAGGGATGGAACCCGTGCCCCCTGCGGTGCAAGCCTGGAGTCCTAACCACTGGACCGCCGGGGCACTCCCTCTTTTACAACTTTTAAATAACATTCGTAGCCTCTGCTTCTCAGCTCGACAGCTTCAGACAGAAGTGGGGAAACCAGTATCCCCTACACCTCCCCCTCTCCTGTTCTGGGGGAGGCTTATCTCCCACTCCTAATGCATGTGCAACTTTGAGTGTTTTGGTTTTCCCTAGAACATTTTCATTCCCTTTTTTATTGTAATTACCTCAGTTTTTTAGGCTTTGATCTGTTTTTAAATGGATTCAGTACTTATTGCCTGTCTTTTCATAGCCTAGTCTTCCTATTTCTATACTTTTGAAAAAAATCGTCTTTTGGTTGACTGGATCGTACCAGTGAGCAGTCTTCAGGGAGGATTTTCCTGAATTTCCCCTATGTCCTTGCACACTTGGGACTGTCTTTCTGTTACTTCTCTGGCTGGCAGCAGTCTCGTTGGATATTATCAAAGCAAACTTTTTCTCAACCCTGTAGGTTGTCTTTGTTGTCTGTGTGTGTGACGCATGTCATCCAAGGATGCCCAGGTTGTTTCTAACCTTGTTGACTGTGTTAACGGGTGGGCATTTTAAAAGCTCACTGCAGCCACAGCAGAGAGAGTAGATCAGAGGGCGGGACCAAGTGGGGGTCAGGGGGCACGTGCTGTAGACTGGGGGCCGGGGAGATCACGATTTAAAAGCGGGAACCTGATGCTTGATTAGATAGAGGGTGTGGAAAGAGGAAAGTGTAAAAGTTGCCAGTTTATATGGCAGTAGTTATGTATTCAAATATTAAAAAAAAAAAAAATACTTGGACCCAGCATTGGAGGATAGAGGTGCAAAAAGTAATAAGCAAGTTAATTATAAACATCTAGTTAGACTTTACAGTAATGCATATTAATTTGACTTATAACATGAACTTATTTCATCTTAGCCCAAACCTTGACAATGTCTTAGTTTGATATTTAAATTTTTCTAAGAGCAAATTTGGCAATTTTTTTCCACAAAACTAAATGTTTTCTTTTGTTTCTGATACTAGCTCCTGAAGTTCTTAGTTATGATCCTATCAGCATGGCAACGGATATGTGGTGAGAATTACTTATGATGAATTGATCAAATTAGTTTCAAGAAATGAATATGATACTAATTTTTCTTACATTTTCCTTCTGATTTAGGAGCATTGGAGTGTTGGCATATGTCATGCTGACGGGAGTATCGCCTTTCTTAGGCGATAATAAACAAGAAACGTTCCTCAACATCTCACAGATGAATCTGAGTTATTCTGAGGAAGAATTTGATGTTGTGTCTGAATCAGCTGTTGACTTCATCAAGACACTTTTAGTTAAGAAACCTGAGTAAGTATTCGTTAATATTGATCTCTATCAATTTTTGAGCAATCTGCTCTGAACAAAAGCAGATTAACAACTGAAACCCCAAAATAAAGACATGAAAGTGTAGACAAAACTAGATGAAACCTTTGGCTTCTTACATCTGTTGAAAGAAAAAGTGGCAAAAATGAAGATGTTTTTTAGAAAATGTGAACTGCACCTCAGTATAACAGATATTTGCCATCTGTTCTTGGTTTTTCAAAGGGGCTTTTCAGAGATAACTTAAAATACTATTTTTCTATATTGTGGGGAACGGCATTTGCATGCAAATGCCAAAACTTTGTTTTGTTCAGGAACCACAGTAAGATCTTTGTGGTTCATACATCCCAAAATATAATACCTTATGCTCTAAGTTATAGTTGAGGCTTTAAACTACTTCATCCTAATTGTAAAATGTGTATCTTTATCCAGAGATCGCGCCACTGCTGAGGAATGTCTGAAACATCCATGGCTAATGCACAGCAGTGTTCAGGAACCTTCTCTCAAGGTGAAAGGGGCATTAGAAGAGGCACAGGCCCTCCAGGAAGGCGATTCTGTGCCTGAAAGTAATTCAGATACTCAGAAGCCGGAAACCGAGGAATCCGTCGTCACAGAGGAGTTGATTGTGGTTACTTCATATACTTTAGGACAATGCAGACAGTCTGAAAAAGAGAAAATGGAGCAAAAGGCCATTTCCAAACGCTTTAAATTTGAGGAACCTTTGCTGCAAGACATTCCGGGAGATTTTATCTACTGAGCAGTATTTCCCTTTAGAACTTTAAGATTTCTGCATTGGAAACATTATTTATGGACTTCTGGCCAAATGGTACATATGCTGAAAGTGGATGACCAGGTGTCACTGGGAGAAACTAAAATAACTTTGTCAAACTTGTGGAGTTAGAGAAATCAAGCCAGTTTTATAAAGTTGCCAACCAGGAGGTTTAACGGGTAAAGTTACCTTTTTCAAAGTTCTTTTTAAGAAGGGAGATGCTTGAACCTTTTATTTCTGCATCCTGTTTCTCCAGAATGAGAATTTGTATGCAAAGATATCTGTAGTCACTTTCCTTAAAGATCCAAGTAAAAGTGCCAAAATTAACATCTTTGTAAATCTGTTTTGCATTATTCATATGTATATCTATATCTGCATATATGTATGCTGATATCTTAACTAAAATTGATACTTTTTCACTTTGGATTTTTTGAGGGGACTAAGATTTTAATTTAAATAGGTATTTTGCAAATTTTTGAGACCTAGAATAACATCCACTAGTTTAATAATGTCTTATTTTTATATTTTATTACTGCTTTATGTTGACTTGATTTGGCTTCTGTTGTCTGTTTTTTTTTTTCCTAATGCTTTGCAGCCCTATCAGTGAAAAACCCTGGCTAATTTTCTTTTTTTTTTCTTCAACATCACTAGTAAGAGTGGTGGTGATTTTTCACCTCTGAAATTGTTCTGGTTTTCAAGGTCAAGGTTAAGTCACCCTGTAATGTTAACCCAGTGTCGGCTCCGCGTGTCCCTCATCACACCTTCCTTGTCTACCCTCTTTCACAGGCTGCACCCCTGCCGCCTCCTCACACGCTTGTCGCCTTCCTCTTGCGAGAGGCAGTGTGATCTGATCAATACGGTGGTGCTTCGGTCAGTGAGAGGACGCTATTAAGTTGTTTTTGTTAATAAAATCCCCAGGAATTGGGGAAGAAATATAAAGCACATTCATGCTGGCCATCGAGCCTCTGCTTCTGTTGAATTTCATATTAGCCCCCAAGCAATACTAGGAAAAGTGGTAAAATGCCAGAATATTTATAAACCTTTACTTTGTTCATAAACGATTTGACATTGGAGACTTTGTCATTAGGGAGGTATCCTAAGACTTGTAAGATTTATAAGAATATACTCAGTAGCATTTAATTTACTTAGGATTGAACACTTCAGCTGTATCTGGGCCCACAGTGAACGAATTCCTATTTTAAAAAGTGGAAATGTAAAAGCGTATGCTGTATAACTTAAAGCAACTAAATATTCTTCTTACACAGAACAGTCTGAGAGTCCTTATTTATCTTGTATTAGGTGCTTGTATCGGGTGAATACAACTTGTCTGTGACTTGCGTGCTGTGTGCACACAACGTGTGCTCTGTACCGTGAGCTACTTGGACCCATCCCTTCGCAGTCTGCTAGGGTGTCACGTGGTGCTTTCTTCCCAGCCTGGTTGCTCAGATGTCAGCCTCAGAACCATGGGAACCCCTAACCATCTGTTTTCAAGTGTGTGTAGGGTACTGGGCTGGACTTTCCCATGCGTGGTCTGCACGAGCTCCCAGCCCTGCCGTGCAAGTGTCGCAGGCCCTGTATTGTTCCAACACCATCAGGTGAAATTGATTAGGCAGTTCGAACCCTCGGTTTGCACTGTTTTCTCACTAAATTGGCATATTGATTTATACAGTTTCTTGGAAACGAGCATTTCTAAACAAGCTCTATAAAGAGGAAGAGGAAATTCTGCTACAATGGCAGTTTTCAATGAAAACCCATGGCCACAATGCTAAAGCCTCAGGTAAGTCTTGGAAAGAGGTAAAATACAATTTTAGGCAAATTTTTATAAATACCTCTGACAAAAATAGGGAGGTGAGAAAAAAAAAATATCCACTATCTGAATGACACATTTTTATACTTGATGGATTTATTCAGTTTTAAAATCATAATCATGTGGACAAGTTAGACATTTTCCAAGCCATTTTTTATACTGTATTCATAGTACATTTAATATAATTGCTGTATTTGTAAAAGAAAAGAAAAAAGACATGTTTTCTTTTAGCTGGCCACTTTGCCATTTGCAGTGTGCAGCTGTCCTTAGCTACTCCTGGTGACTTGAATTTAGAATTAATTATACACTGCTTTTTTGGAAGCACTTGCACTGGTAAAGGGATATATTGACATTTTTTGGTGTCTGTCATATAAATAGAGCATGAAGAGTCTGCACAGTATTGGACCAAATCTTTGTTAATTACTAACCAACTAGCTCTGTTAATTTTTCTTTTCACTTGTTTACAATGGACTATCATATCCATGCAATTTAGAACTCCAGTTTTAATTATAATAAAATTCAACGTTATAATATTTTAGCTTGATGAGAAGTTGTTTATGAAATATGCAAAGTGTAAGTGGTTTTAGTCAACTGGGAAATTGTGTTTTAATGTTTCATTTTGTTGTTTTCACATGAAAAGTAGGAGAATATGGCTTTCTCTCGTAGTTACAGAGGCAGGTCAGATGCTAACTGTGGTGTATCTTAAACTTTTCCAACAGACCTCAGTTTGGAAGAAAGTGTAGGAGAGAAGAGGTCGCTTAGAGACCGTTGGACACGAGGTGAATGCTGTGCGGCTCCGTCCACAGAGGTCTGAGCAACATCGCACCCTGCCACCGACATGGATCATCTCAAGGTACCAAGAAACAAATCCTAAATACATCTTAAGCTCACACTTGGAGAAATTTGAATTAGACTGATAAAATTAAAAATAAGATAGTATTGTTCAAGATCATTGAGCACTTAGGACCTTCAATTTGTTACAGAATTAAAAGAACTGGATTAAAAACGTTAACCTCAAGAGCCTTAATTGCCAACTATTGTTTTATTGTCAGAGGGGATATAATTTACAAGTAATGAAGTGTACAGCTCTAAATCTGTACCAGCCTCTCTCGAGCTTGACAAATGCACGTATTCATATAGAGGGAATTACATGGCACGTCCACCCTGCTGTGGCTTTCACTCAGCCTGATTTTGAGACTCATACATATTGGTGCTTGTATCAGCAGTGTGTTCCTTGTTGTTGCCATGTGGTGCTGTTTGAACACGCCAGTTTATGTAAAACCATATCTCTGTTCATGGACCCCAGGGCTGTTGCAGGTTTTGTCTCTTATGAATAAAGCTGCTATAGATATTCTTTTTTCTGTTGTGTTTGTTTGGTGGTTTTTTTTTTTTTTTTTTTGGCTGCATTGGGTGTTCATTGCTGCTGCCGCGTGCGCGCTTTTCTCTAGTTGGCGGCAAGCGGGGACTACTCTTTGTTACGGTGTGCGGCCTTCTCATTGCAGTGGCTTCTCTTGTTGCGGAGCACGGGCTCAGTAGTTGCGGCATGCGGGCCCTAGAGCATGCAGGCTTCAGTAGTTGTGGTGCGCAGGCTCAGTAGTTGTGGCTCGCGGGCTCCAGAGCGCAGGCTCAGTAGTTGTGGCGCACGGGCTTAGCTGTTCCGCGGCATGTGGGATCTTCCCGGACCAGGGCTTGAACCCGTGTCCCCTGCATTGGCAGGCAGATTCTTAACCACTGCGCCACCAGGGAAGTTCAGATATTCTTGTCCAGGGATTTTTTGTGGACACGTTTTCATTTCTCTTAGATTAAATAGGAGTAGAATTTCTAGGCCACGGGATAAATAGATATGTAACTTTTTAAGAAAGTGCCCAGCCGTTTCTAAAGTGATTATACCGTTTACCATTCCTGCCAGCAATATATGAGAGTTCTCATTGCTTCACATTTAGTGCTGGCCACCTTTTTTATTTTAGCCACTCTCATGAGTATGTGGTGGTATCACAAGGTGGTTTAATTTGCTATTCCCTGATGACTAATGAGGAACAAACACTATTTCATGTGTTTGTTGAACCATTTTTGTGTCCTTTTTCTCCCTTTTTATTAATTGGATAGTGAGTTGTGATAATCTTTTATATATTCTGGATACAAGTCCTTTATAGGATTTACATGTTAGAAGTATTTTTTTCCGACTGTGGGTTGTCTGTTTTCTCAACAGTGTCTTTTGATGAGAAGGTAGCTGTAATTTCGATGAAGTCCAATTCATCAATTTTTTTTTTTTTTTTTTTTTTTTTTTTTTTTTTTTGCGATAGGCGGGCCTCTCACTGTTGTGGCCTCTCCCGTTGCGGAGCACAGGTTCCGTACGCACAGGCTCAGCGGGCAGGGCTCACGGGCCCAGCTGCTCCGCGGCATGTGGGATCTTCCCGGACTGAGGCACGAACCCGTGTCCCCTGCATCGGCAGGCGGACTCTCAACCACCGCGCCACCAGGGAAGCCCCAATGCATCAATTTTTGTTTTATGGTTAATACTTTCTGTACCCTCTTTAAGAAGTCCTTACCTACCCCAAAGTCATGAAGATTTTTTTTAAGCTTTATAGTTTTAACTTTCATGTTCAGGCCTGCGATCCACTTTACACTTTTGTCCCCTTTGGTGTTAGGTGGGGGTCAAGTGTCCTTGTTTTCCGTATGAGTATGTAGTTGTTCCAGCGCCATTTGTCAGACAGGTTTTCTTTTCCCCACTGAATTGTTTTGCTGTCCTTGTCTCAACTCATCTGACCGTGTCTGGATCTACTTCTGCACGCTCTTCTGGTTCATTCATTTGCTTATCTTTTTGTCAGAGCTTTGTAAGTCCTGATGTCAAGTACAGTAGGACTTCCAATTCCTTCATTTTTGAGATTGTTGTTTATTCTAGGTCCTTGGCATTTCTGAAGAAATTTTAGTGTTGGTTTGTCAACTTTTGCCAAAATCACCCCCTAAAAAAGCCTCATGGGGTTTTGAGATTCATCTATCTATCAATTTGACTTTTTAACAATTCTTCCAGTCTATGAACATAGTGTGTATTCCCGTTCGTTTATTTCATTTTAATTTTTCTCAGCATTGTGTTATATTTTTCAGTGTAGAGTCCCTGTACATCCTTTGCGAACTTTATCCCTGTGTATTTTGTTATTTGATGCTATTGATTTGGATGCTCTTTGTTTTTCAGTTTTGGTTTCTGATACTCCAAATCCTCCAGTGGTCAGTTTTAGCTCATTGTGCTTAATCAGACCTATGTTATAAATTATTCAAATAAAAATGAGTGTACTTTTCTTTTGAAACTCTTCATTTAAAGTCTCGGCCTAAAGTTTTGTTGGTAAGAATGGAAGTAAGTCTGCTGAATTGAAATTCATGGTAACAAGATTGGGAAGGAATAACATACCCTCCTCTAATTCTCTCAAAGTAGAGAGGAGGTAATAGAATCTCAGAGGGTTTGCCCAGGATCTTAACAGCTGCCGGCAAAACAGAGGGTAGAATCGTTGAGCTTTCCAGGGCTTTTACCTCAGTGGAGTCTACCTTTGGCTACATATTAATGTCCATAAACAATCATTTTTTAAAATTATTTTTGTGTAGCTTGACTGTGGATGAATTTTTGTTAATGACTGGATGGATTTTTGTTAATGACTGGATAGGTAACCTGAGATTAGGCTGGTACAGAGGTCAGCACATTATGCCTTTGTGGCATGTTTGGTAAATGAAGCTTTCTTGGAACACAGCCTGTTCATTTACATTTGTCTACAGCTGCTTTCATGGGAAAACCTGCAGGGTTGGGTAGTTGCAACAGAGATCTTATGGCCTAATCAGCCTAAAATAGTTACTCTCTGGCCCTTTACAGTATAAGTTTGCCAACCCCCCTGCCAGGCTATTGTAATCTAAACATATTTTAAATAGATATTTCCTATTTCAAACCAATACTGACACAGTTCTTGAGGGAGCAGTTCATTTTACATGGCAGAATAATCTTAGGACTTTGCATTCATTCTTACAGTTTTTATTAAAACAAGTGAGTTTTATCTACTAAAACTAAACTATTTTTACGAAATATGTCATCAGCAATAGTATAACAACATTTTTACATAAAAATGTTCTCTCAGTTTCAATACACTGATCGGTTTTCATGAAAATTAGTATCTCTTGGTTATCTCCATTATTGTAAAGTGACCAGTTTTCTAATAACCTGTGAGAGAAATGTACCTAGAAGAAAAAAAAAAGATATTTAGGAAGAGAGATGTTTAATCCTCAGAGAGCTGGAGATTATTCAGGAGGGAAGGATTATCACCTCATCTTTGCCCCTTTCAAAGCAACATATTCAGTGTCCTTGTCCTACACCTTAACAATTATTTCAAAATACAAAGTTTTTAGACTTAAAAGGAGTTGGAAAGATAGTAGTACAGACACATCTTATGTAGTTGTAGTACAGTACTAAAACCAGGAGACTGACACCCGAGCAGTGCGTGTGAATAGTTCTGTGCCGTTCTATCACATGTAGTTTCCTGTAACCACAATTTAGATACAGAACTATTTTATAGCAACAAAGATGGGTTGATGTCAACATTTTAGCAGTTCAGGTAAACAGTACATCAGACAATGTTATACGTTTTGTTTCCACCACCAAACGATTCCTGAGATAACTCAAGAGGAGAAGGAAAGTCCATCATATTTACCCACGTTTCTGCTCTTTCCACTGTTCCTCCTTCCTGATGTTCCAAGACTTTTTTTTCTGAACATTTTCTGTTTCAAGAACTTCCTCTTGTCATTCTTTTAAGGGAGGTCTATTCAAGCAAATTCTTTTTGTCTTCCATCATCTGGAAAGTCTTTATTTTTCCTTTGTTCCTGAAGAATAATTTTATTAGCTGCAGAATTCAGAGTTGACAGTTCTTTTAGAACTTGAAAAATTTTGTGCCATTTTCCTGGCCTCCGTGGTTTATGAGGAGACAGCTATCATCTGAATTATCTTTCCCCTATAGGTAAGGTGGTATTTCTGTCTTGCTGCTTTCAAGCTTTTTTCTTTGCCTTTAGTTTTCAGAAGTTTGTCTTATCATAGATTTCTTTAGGTTTACGCTGTTTGGGTTCCACTCGGCTTCTTAAATATATAGGTTTATGTCTTTTGCCAAATTTGGAAACTTTTCAGACGTTCATTCTTTCAAATGCTTTTTTCAGCCCCACCTTTCTCTTCTCCTGGGACTCCGATGACATGAATGCTAGATTTTTTTGTTATAGAACCACAGGTATTATTGTCGGTCTGTTTTCTCTGCTCAGATTGGGTAATTTCTATTTTATCTTCGAGTTCCTGATTCTTTCCTTCTTTTCAAGTTGAGATTTTCCTGGTTCTTGGTGGTTTTCTATTGTATACCAGACATCTGGTTTTACGTCGCAGGACTCTGGATCTTGTCTAAATCTTCTGTTTTAAACGCAGGCCTTTTCTGACACCGCCATACTGGTACACTGCCTCCTCACTGCTGCCAGTTGGGGTGAAGGTCCAGGTTCACCACTTGGCCTCTTTTGACACCCAGGCAGGGGGAGGGGTACCTCCTTACGGCTTCCCACTGAAGAATAGGGGCTCCCCTGATGCCGCGGGGGGTGGGAGTATCAGTGGGCAGGAAAGGAGGGTGTAGCTCCCCTGGGCCGCCTCCGCCACCACACCCCACAGAGGACGGGGGCCAGAGGGGCGGGCGGGGAAGGCCTCCTTCTAGCTGAGTAAGGGGAGCAGGTCTCGGCTCTCCACCTGGCCTTTGTTGACAGGCTAGGGTAGGGTTGGGGCCATGTTTTTTTCCATGGTGTCTGACTAGAATAGGGCGATTACTGTGTGAAAGTTCTTTAGCTTGAGAAAGCAGGCTTTTCTTGGCTTTTGTTGTCGCAGCCATTGGTGTTTCTAGGCTGCTGGTTTCACCAGCACCTAGTCTGGGACATACGAGGCAAAAGAAAGCCCAGGGAACTCACTGCTGTTATCACTTGGGTCCCAAGGTCCTTAGCCAACCTGCCTTCTTTTCATTTTTCAGTGTGTTTATTTGATAAATGTCTAGGGTTTTAGCTGTGCTTAGTGGGAAGAATAGGGAAACGTGTGTCTACTCCATCTTGTCCCTCCTGGGGGTTTTTGCTTTTTAAAGTTGACAGTAGAACTCCCTTCTGCGTATTTGAGATTTAAGCAATTTAGTAAATACACCTCGGATTATGAGAGCCAGGTTTCTCTGTTGGAGAAGGAGTGACAAGTATGGAAAGGAGCAAGTCTCCAGTGAGAGTGTGTGTGTGTGTGTGTGTGTGTGTGTGCGTGTGCGCGCACGCACGTGGGTGCTAACACTAGACCACTGAATGTAGTTTAAAATTTCTTGAGGTTCCTTTTTACCATGAGGATATATCCCACCAAGGATGTTGAGTCAGAACTGTTTGAAAGTCACTTGAAATATTTCTTCTCTATATTGTTCATTTGTTTCAATATTTTAAGAAGTATTTTAAAGATTTTTTTCTTTGTGATTTTATTTTTAAATTATGTGAAAACAAAACAGCATGATTTCAAAGTCAAAAGTGTAAAACAAGGTACATTCAGGAAAGTACAGTTTCCATCCCTGTTTCCTACTTACATCCCCTGGCCATTTGTTTACTTCCCCAAAGGTAACTACTTGTATTGATTTTAGTTACTCTTCCGTTGTTTCTTTTTGAAAGTAGAAGCTAACACATGCATACATATACACATGCATATATAAAATTCCTTTTCACAAGTACAGACTCCTCAACTGTATGGAAGTCAAAGTTTATTTAACCCATTCTCTATCGATGGATACTTAGGTTGTATCTGGGTTGTTTACAGTTTTTTGTTACAAATAGTGTTACATTAAATAATCTTACATAAATGGCATTTTGTATTTTTTGCCAGCGTACTTTGGGATAAAATCTTAGATGTGGGATTGCTGCATAGAATGGTAAGTGTATGTGACATTTTTCTAGATATTGTCAAATTCCCTTCCACAGGTGTTGTTTCATTTTATCTTTACACCAGCAATTTAAAAATGCTTATTTCCCCCACAGCCTTTTGAGAAAATAGGTTCTCAAATTTAGGGATTATTGCCAATTTGCTAGAAGAAAAATGGTATCTTTCTATGGTTTGAATTTATATTCTTTTTAAGAGTGAAGTTGACCCTTTTTTTTTTAATGTGTTTGAGTCACTTGCATTTCTTTTCTGTGAATACATAATATCTTTTGCCCATTTTTCTATTGGGTTACTGTTTTCTCAACTTTCACTCTTTAGAAATTAGGGATATTAACTTCTGTGATTTAAATTGTAAATATTTTCCCATTTATCATTTGCTTTTTGCTTTGCTTTTGGTATTTTTAGACATGCAGAAGTTTGTTTTTATACAGTCAATTTTCCTTATTCTATAACGAATCATGGTTAGGTTTCTCCACTTCTGGGTTATAAAAGAATTCACCCATATTTTTCTGCTAGTGCTTAGATGGTTTCATTTTTACATTTAGATCTTTTGATCCAATTGGAACGTATGGTGAGCAGTGGATCCAATTTCATCTTTCTGCATATGGCTATCAGGTTGTTCCAACATCACTTTTCAAATATCTTCCTCTCCCTCCCTGATTTAGATGCTGCTTTACCATAACCAGATTTCCATATGCACGTCTATATTTTCATTGCATTGTCTCTTAATGTGCCAGCACTTCATTATTTTATTTTCAAATATGTTTTAATGTCTGTAAGACTAGCCCCCCCCCCTCCTTACTCTTCCTTTGCAGGGATTTCCTAGCGATCTTTGCTTATTTCTTCTTCCAAAGGAATTTATAATTAATTAGCTTGTCTAACTTTTAAAAATCCCTGGTATCACATTAAATTTAACTCAGGGAGAACTGACATCTTTATGATGAAGAATCTTGCCATCCAAGAACATGGTGTGTCTTTCCCTTTGTCCAGTTCTACATTTGTACCTTTCAGTAGTGTGTTTTAGCACCTCTCATATAAATTCTGCAGATTTCTTGCTCACTTTTTTCTAAGTAGTTTGTTTTGGTTTGCTTTTTGCTATTTTAAGTATTGTCTGCTCTCCATTACTACTTCTAATGGTATATTAAATGCCTTTCATTATTAAATGAAATGTGATCTATGATACAGAGGCATGTTTCTAATATTTTCAACTCCCACTTTTGAACCCTGGATGGTAAAATGTCAGTTTTTCTGTACACATTCCTGACAGCACTTTGAACTGCTGAAGTCGGCGGAAAGACCAGCCTGGATGACAGGTTACCGAGGAGGAGAGGCTCTTGCCGTGGGTGGAGGCTGGAGGCTCTTCCCATCATCACCCTCTCACCTCCTCCTTGAACGCCCCCCAACCCCATCACGGGGCCTCCTGTGGATACAGCGTCTTTTGCCCAAGCCTCCCAACAAGCAGTATAAACACTGCCTCGCCTGTAAGACCAGCGATTGGTAAGTATTTATTCATAGTTTTCATACGGACAAACTGAAAACAGCAGAGTCGAGCAGCCTTCAGAAAGCCCTGTGGAGCCGCTGTTGACGGAACATCGCCCTGGCCTTCCCGCTGTGCCAGAGGGCAGAGGCCACCATTGGTACAGTGCTGGCTGCTTCAGGTGGGTGTCATTCAGTTTAGCTTCATCTTTGCTGAATGCAATTTCACCAAGACTGGGAGTAGTAGAACCTGTCTCATCAGGTATTACTAAATCCCTGGATCGGTGAATGGGGAACAGTTGGAAGGAAGAGAAGCAGGGGGAAGCCAAATCTCAAAAAATGGGATAAATGACAGTAAAATGTGATTTATTTGGAAGTCGTACAGGTCTTGTCAGTATAATTCAGCACAGTCTCTTAAACCTTCCTTAACAGTAGAATCATATACTTACTCCAGAACCTGATGGCTACAAGCTCAATGCAAAATGCTAATGCTGGCATTCACGCTCTGGTCCCTCACCTGTCCAGGGCTTGCTTTTACTGTATCTTCAGCTAACCTATACACTGGCCAAATGGCAGATCTTCTTTCTGGAGCATAGCTCACACCTCCCCTGCTGAGGCCCGTTTTTTCTATTTGCAAGGCAGCCTCCATCACGTCTGAAATCTTAGATCTCAAAGCCCATGAGGTCACCAGCCCACCAAGAAGGAGGAGTGACCTGACTGGCCTCCTGGATTCCTCCTCATCGGTCTCTCTCCTACCTCGTTTTAGCACCGCTGCTTGGAACTCTTCTAGTCCAGTATTAGGTAAGCCGCTTGTGAGCAGAGACCATACAGCATCTGAGTGAAGGCACGTGGGAGTCCTACTGCCATGTGTCAGCTGCGATCGCTCTGCTGCAGTCTTCATAAATCTGTAATTCTTACAATTCTAGTGAAGCCCTTTCTCCAGTCACTGCTGGGCTGACTCTATGGGGTGTGCTGGGAACACTTGCTCAAACAGTGAGAAGTCTCCTTTGCCTCTGATGAGGTGCATCATCCAAGATGTCTTCCAGGTCATTACTGGGAGTCCATGGCTGAATCACAGTGATTACTGGACACAAAGGAAGTAGTGAGCTGCAGGTATACAGCATTGCTTCAAGAAAAGAAAGGACAATGTCTATTGCAAGGACCGGGTTCCAGCCTGTTCACAATCAACCATAAAGGCATTAAGAAGTACATGGAAATACGCTTAACTGGAAAAAATACCCAAGATGGTGACTTTCAAACAGAAATCAAGGATCTTTTCACTACATACTACTTCCTGTCAGTTGGGTTAGGAAAGCCTCTTCATACAAATTGTACACAAAAACTTACTTGCTTTTACTTCGGAACAGATGGTCCACTCAGGCCCTGGTTTTCTGTGGCTTGGCCACAGCAAGAAAAAATCCAGCAAACACTGAAAGTAAGTAAAAGCTGTTACAGAACAGTCAGGTATGAGGCACTATATAAAGTGACATGTATACAACAGAACGGTACATAATGGTTAAAGAATAAAGCAGCACAAAAAAGACTACAGATTGTAATATTTATCAACAAAAGCTCTCAGGGAAAGAAAGGCTTTTTCACTTCATGATCTATGCAAAGAGCACATTTTTTAAAGAAGGAAATTACAGAACGGAAATAACTTCTAACGATGAAAGGCCTTGTACTGGCATATTTAAGCTTAATCTTTTCTGAGAGGCTCCCCTCCAATGAATATTAAGAATACAGTAAAGGAGCTCATGAATGTCCTTTATTACAACTGCATTAATAATTAGTAATACTGAGGGGGTTAAATTGGCCTTTTCAAAGCAAAGGTGGCAGATTTCTGGGGTTTTTAGGCTCTGGTGCTCAGAGGGAAGGAAGATAAAACCTACAGGTAAGATTCTCTACTATATGGTTAAATTCTGTGGAAAAAAGATGTGTAAGGGCCTGTTAGCTTTAAACTAACTTTCCTATGTTTCACATGTGCTTTTGTACATATAAATACTTTAAGCTTTCAAAATGTTTGGATTAAAGCAGTTATTTTGTAACTCTTCAGTCAGGCAGACAGTTGGTGACTAAAACAAGAAAATAAAAACAACAGTGAAGCAAAAATTAATAATTTCCAAGTGCTTTAGATACATCCACAAGCTACTTAATTAACATAGAACGACCAAACAGAAGTGCTTGTTCTCCCTCGGCATTCTGCGGTTAACAATTAAAACCCTTTTTGGTACTAGAAAACCTTCTCATTGATAGGGCTGAAAGCTGGGGTAGGGGGGAGAAAAGGAAAAGAGATGAGAAATCAACATTATTAATACTGATTCCTTTTATTCTGTGCTTTGCTTCTATACAGAAAACTTTCAAATTAATTCTTATAAATTATAGTAACTTTCTGATGAAATTAAAAACATCAGCAGGGGTCAAATTAGAATGATCCTGAGCAGCCAGCCCGACCTGGGGGCTGGCCTGCAGCCACGGGGCCGCACCTGGTGAGGAGGGAGGCCGGGCTAGGAGGGGCTGGTCTTTGATCACCTTCACTCCTTTTTCAGCTCGTGCTGTTCTCCCCACTGGGCTTGAACAGGGGAATCTGCTGGCCATCCTTGAGCTCTAAGAAGACCTCCTGAAGGTTCCACCTGAGAGAAACCAAAAGTATAGTCTCTAATCAACGAAACACTGAGGCAAAAGACAGACATGGTTTAAAAGGAAAAAAGCAGTTGTTAGGAATGTCTTAAGTTTTTTAAACACTGTTTTATGTTAGCAGTATGTTAACGTTTTAACCTTCTGTTCCAGGCTCACGTTATTTAACCAGCATCACCATGAAGGCAAGTTTTAACAATGAATGGCTGGCATCAGGGAAGAGAAGGAGCAGCTCGCTCCTCCCCGTTTCCTAATCACCCCCCACCGCCCCGACCTTTAGCTCCTGGCTGGAAGCCGGCCAGCTCCTCCACTAATCCCAGGCTCAGGGGGCAGTGAGTCCAGGGGAGCCAGGCAGGGGCTGCCTGCTCCCTTTGTCCTTGAGAATTAAAACACATCCTGGCTAAACAGCAAAAATCTCTGAGAGAGGCTTCCCGTGGGGGAAGCGAGTGAGTGTAGCTACTGGCAACCAGACAAGAAAAGCCAATTAATGGGGTAGAGAGCTTATTTAAAGAATGTGACGAATAATTCTGGAACAGGAACCCATGCCTTTATTCATTTGTAATGACGGAGGCAGCCGTGTTGGAAGCTGTGACAAAGCATCAAGTTATGGCAGACCTAGACCACTACAACGGTAAAGTTCTTCAAATTCAGTAGCGTGCACTGGATAAAATGTCTGGACTGAGCTTAAGGGCCCAAGTAGTGGCATGCTGTCCAAGCTGTGAAACTTCTCAAGCGTTGAGAAACTAATCCTTACTGCCACAATCATATAATCATGTAACTAAATTGAAAATGGAAATCGTTTCCATCAGAAGGTTCCTGCCACTGGATTCCCACCCACTTTCCCATCATACCTCGTAAAGGGGGCATCTCTGGACGAGCTGACATAGAGATAGCCCTCTGACTTGGGTCCAGAGACAGGAATCTTCAACTGGGGGTATAAAATGAGAGAGGTAAGTGTATATAGTGCTGTCCTCTCAAGAGAGAACCTATGAAATCCAGTGATCATCCACAGAACCTGGTTGTTTGTGAACTTGAGCCTAGCTGAAGAATTCACCTTATTTTCCATCTGGCTCCCTTCAAATGCCCTGCCCCTCTTTGGATGGCCTGGTGAGGTCAGTGGCAGTGCTTCTATCTGGCAAGGAGACCTTATGTGCCAAACTCAATGCTCTGAGTACTTGCAATGATTATTTTAAAATCCACAGTTAAAAAAGAACTACCAAGATATGCAACGACATGGATGAAGGTCAGAAACATGTAGAGTGAAAGAGCCTTACCCAAGAGTATATAATGCATGATTCCATGTCTCAGACCAAACTAGGTTGGGAAAAAAATGTCAGAAAGTGCCTCTGCTGGAGCTGTGGGGATGTGAGAGGACCTACTGGGAAGAGCATGAGGCAGCTCTCAGGTGAGGGAACAGTCTACACATAGGTAGGGGCTTGAGTTGCACAGGTGGATGCATTTGTTAAAATTCATCAGGACAGTTAGATGTGCACCTTTCACAGAATGTAAATTTTACCTCAAAAATATATATTAAGCTCTAGTTAATGATATATATGGCTTATGTATTTAAAGGTGAAGTGTATGGATATTTGAAAATAATAAGATAGGTTCAAGAACAAATAAGGTAGAGCTAGACAAACAGGTATGGGATAAAGCACACTGGGCAAAATATTAGTTACAGAATCCAGGTAGCAGATATATGGGTTCCACAGCATAAATTCTTTGATATTTTCTGTATGTTTGAAACTTTCATAATAGGAAAAAAAAAAAACCCAAAAAACAAAAAAAAAGTCCACTGTTTAATAAAAGGGGGAACTAGTTCTAGCAAATTGGTCCATACTCTGACCTGGACCATAAAGCAGTTCTAAGAGGAGAGCTGATAGCAATACACACCCTCCTCAAGAAATAAAAATCTCTAATAATCTAACCTACCATCTAAAGGAGTCAAAGTCAGCAGAAGAAAGGGAATAATAAAGATCAGAGAGAAAATAAATAGATCAAAAAAACAACAGAAAAGATCAGTATAACCAAGAGCTGGTTTTTTGAAAAGATAAACAAAATCAACAAACCTCTAGCCAGGCTCACCAAGAAATAGAGAGGACCCAGATAAAATAAGAAATGAAAGAGGAGGAATAACAACAGTTATCACAGAGATACAGAATCATAAGAGAATACTATGAAGTTATATGCCAACAAATTGGACAACACAGAAGAAATGGACGAGTTTCTACTGCCTGCCAAGACTGAATCAAGAAGAAACAGATAATTGAACAGACTGATCACTGCAAGTGAAACAATCTGTAATTTAAAAATCCCCTGCAAACAAAGTCCAGGACCAGACGGCTTCACTGGGGAATTCTACCAAACATACAAAGTGGGCTTCCCTGGTGGCGCAGTGGTTGAGAGTCTGCCTGCCAATGCAGGGGACACGGGTTCGTGCCCCAGTCCGGGATGATCCCACATGCCGCGGAGCAGCTGGGCCCATGAGCCATGGCCGCTGAGCCTGCATGTTCGGAGCCTGTGCTCTGCAACGGGAGAGGCCACAACAGTGAGAGGCCCGCATACTGCAAAACAAAAACAAAACAAAAAAAAAAACAAAGACAAACCAAACATACAAAGTATTCTAAAAAAAACTGAAGAGGCGGAAACACCTCCAAATTCATTCTATGAGGTCACCAGCACCCAAAACCAAATCAAGACACTACCAAAAAAAGATAATTACAAGCGAATATCTCTGAATATAGATGCAAAAAAACTCAACAAAATATTAGCAAACCAAATCCAATGATACATAAGAAGGATCATACACCATGATCAAGTTGGATTCATTCCAGGGTCACAAGGATGGCTGAACATATACAAATCAATCAAATGTGATACACCACATTAACAAAAACCACATGATCACCACAACAGATGCAGAAAAAGCAGTTGATAAAAATTCAACAACCATTCATGATAAAACCTTTCACCCAAGTAGGTATAGAGGGAACACATCTCAACATAATAAAGACCACTTAGGCCAAACCCACAGCCAACATAATACTCAGCAGTAAAAAGCTGAAAGCCTTCCTGCTAAATTCAGGAACAAGACAAGGCTGCTCACTCTCACTACTTCTATTCAACATAGTATACTGGAAGTCTTTGCCACAGCAATCAGACACACACACAAAGTATATAAATTGGAAGGAAAGGTAAAACTGTCACTATTTGCAGATGACCTGATACTCTATATAGAGAACCCTAAAACCACCACACAAAAACTATTAGAAGTAATAAATGAATTCAGCAAGGTAGCAGGATACAAGGTTAATTTGTAGACATCTGTTGCATTTCTTTACACTAATAATGAAATATCAGAAAGAGAAAGTAGAACAGTCCCATTTAAAATCGCTTCAAAAAACATAAAATACTCTAGGAATAAGCTTAACCAAGGGGGTGAAACACCTATATGCTGACAACTATAAAACACTGATTAAAGGAAACTGAAGAGGATTCAAAGAAATGGAAAAATATCCCACACTCTTGGATTGGAAAAATAGTTAAAATGACCATACTACCAAAAGCAATCTATAGATTTCGTGCAATCCCTATCAAATTACCCATGACATTTTTCACAAAACTAGAATAATCCTAAAATTTATATGGAACCACAAAAGACCCAGAATTGCCAAAGCAACCCTGAGAAAAATGAACAAAGCTGGAGGTATAACACTTCCAGACTTCAGACTATGCTACAAAGCCTCAAAGCACCTCGGTATTGGCACCAAAAGAAAAAGATAAATCAATGGAACAGAATAGAGAGCCCAGAAATAAACTCACACACCTATGGTCAATTAATCTACAACAAAGGAGGCAGGAATATACTACAGAGAAAAAACAGTCTCTTCAACAAGTGGCGCTGGGAAAGCTGGACAGCTACATGTAAATAAATGATATTAGAATATTCCCTCACACTATATACAAAAATAAAATCAAAATGATTTAAAGACCTAAATATAAGACATGATACCATAAATTACCTAGAAGAGAACACAGGCAAAACATTCTTTGACATAAATTGTAGCAATATTTTCTTAGATCAGTCTCCCAAGGCAAAAGAAATAAAAGCAAAGATAAACAAATGGGACCTAATCAAACTTAAAAGCCTGTACACAGCAAAGGAAACCATCAACAAAACAAAAGGATAACCTACGGAATGGGAGAAAATATTTGCAAACGATGCAACCGACGAGGGGTTAATACCCAAAATATACAAACAGCTCATACAACTCAATAGCAAAAAAACGAACAACCCAATCAAAAAATGGGCAGAAGACCTAAATAGACATTTATCCAAAGAAGACCTACAGATGGCCAACAAGCATATGAAAAGATGCTCAATATTGCTAATTATTAGAGAAATACAAATCAAAACCACAATGAGGTATCACACCAGTCAGAATGCTATCATCAAAAAATCTACAAATAATAAATGCTAGAAAGAGTATGGAGAAAAACAAACCCTCCTACACTGTTGGTGGGAATGTAAATTGGTGCAGCCACTATGGAGAACAGTGTGGAGGTTCCTTAAAAAACTAAAAATAGAGCTACCATATGATCCAGCAATACCACTCCTGGGTATATTTATGGAAAAAACAAAAACTGTAATTCAAACAGATACATGCACCCCAATGTTCATAGCAGCACTATTTATAATAGCCAAGACATGGAAACAACCCAAGGGCCCATCAGCAGACAACTGGCTTAAGAAGATGTGGTATGTATACAAACATACACACACACACACACAAAATGGACTATTACTCAGCTATGAAAAAGAATGAAATATTTCCATTTGCAGCAACATGGATGGACCTAGAGAATATTATGCTTAGTGAAATAAGTCATACAGAGAAAGACAAACACTATATGATATCACTTATATGTGGAATCTAAAAAAATAATAAAAATGCATTTATTTACTCACAGACATAGAAAACAAATTTATGGTTACCAAAGGGGAAGGGGTAAATTAGGAGTATGGGATTAACAGATACATACTACTATATATAAAATAGATAAGCAACAAGGATTTACTGTATAGCACAAGGAACTATATTCAATATCTTGTAATAACCTATAATGTAATATAATCTGCAAGAACAAACAACTGAATCACTATACTTCAATTAACTTTTTAAAATAAATCATCAATTATCCTTATCAGAATACTTGAGCACGAATTGCTTTTGTAGTTAGGGGGAAAATATCTCTAATAAAACTATTTCCATTAAAAATAAAAATTAAAAAAACAAACTAGGTCAGATCAGCTCACTCTTGTCCTCCAAATATTTCAGGGCTTCTGCTTGTCACAATTAAGTGCACACACCTCACAAGATGATGTCACAGCCCTCTGGTTGCCTCAGCCCATTCTCCCTGCCCGCACCCTCCCTGGGCAGCTGCACCTCCGCCGAGGACACACTGGCAGGGAGCACAGTGATGTGCCTTCGTGTACAAGCTGCTCAGCATGGCCTTCCCTGTCATCACAACAACCTCCCTGGCCACTAACCTCTCCCTCCTAGGCCTCTACTAAGGCATCTGCTTCACCCTGTCTTATGGTGGAATTTTAAACTATAAACTCCCTGAAAGCCTCTGCATCTCTGTATTCCCCACACAACTGAGAATCATTCCTCCAACTCAAAACATACTAAACAGAAGAAAAAAACACTTCTTATATTCAGTTGAGTTTTATCAGTTGAGCTATAAAAGAAGAAAAGATACAGCTGAAAAAATGGACTGGCATTCCATGGAAGCAATGTAAATAAGCTTTAAAACTAGAGTTTAGGTGTATTTCAAGTTCAAAGCTGAAATACTGGCAAACCACCACTGATCATTTCTCTACAACCTCCCTTTCAAGACGGCGACCTGAGCACAAACAGGGCTTTCCGTGCCACATCAATTCCCCAGAAAGGAAAAAAACTATATGAAAATAAATTAATCCATAATGCTTTTTTAAACGGTGCTAGGTACCACCTAGCGGCAGTTGTACGTAGTGGGTTTTCCCATCCCACATCTTTCTCCAGCTTCCTCCAAGACTCCTTCCGGAGGACAGCAGCCCCTCCTCAGCTCAGTAGGCACCCAGCCTGCAGTTCACAGGGGGAGCATGTTACCTTTGCATAGGCAATGTCCACGAAGTTGTACTTGTCGGTGAGTCGGAGATAGTGAACGTTGAGAGGAGTGCCCAGAGCTTCCAGTGCCTCAGGGTGGCTGTGCAGATGCTCCAACGCCAGCTGGTAATAGGAAGCCCTGGAAAAAGTTTCTAAGGGGGAAAGAAAATGGTTACTTTTTTTTTTTTTAATTGAACTTGGTCAGGTATGCTCTCTCTAGAAAGTGAGATGATGTAATTCACGTACAACATGGCAACAGAAACGAAATTTACGGGTGGAATGATCATTAGGGACCATCTGCTCTGAACTGTCCATTTTAGAGACTCCAAAACCAAAACATAGGAAGTCAGCATCTGGAGGGATGTGGCAGATGACCTTGAGCAAGGTACTGCACCTTTCTGTGCCTCAATTCCTTCATCTCTTATTTCCTCACCTCATTCATTGCCTCTCTTCTTCGTCTGATCAGATCTTCTCTAACTTTTCTTTCAGCTCTAAGTCCTCTGGTTCCATGACTTGCTCCAAGTGACACAGCTAATCCGAGGCAGAGCTGGGGCCAGAATCTACGCCTTGACTTCTGAACATTGCTCCTTCCACTAAGAGGAAGGTCCCGATACACCAGCATAAAATAGACCACAACAACAACAAAACCCTCAGGCCACGCAACAGGACATGAAAACGCTAACCTGTCAAGTTTATAGATGGATGCCAACATTTCATGTAGATAAAGCTTACCAACTGCTCTCAGCCTCAGGTATCCTTGGCCCAAAGGCTACTAGAACTCCAGGAAGCACCTCCCTGAAAGTGTAAGGTGGGACAAGCTGCCCCAAGGAGAGGGCAAAGGACGGTGAGCTTCCCAAGTAAGGTTTTGTGTTCGGCAACAAGACAGGCTTCCCTCTGTAGGCCCAACCACAGTAATGGACTGGGAAGGCGGCTTGAGCCTGCAGAGGCCAAGGAGAATGCCCCTCCAGCGCTGCTTCCCAGGAGAGGGGATGCTGCAGGCATGAACGAGGTGCCAGCCCTGAGGAGAAGCAGAGGCTGGCTCCAGACAGGTCACCTTCACTGAGCGATTTCTCAGTATCCCGCAAGTTGTGAGATTAATGTTTACAACATCCTCGCACACAAGCACTAATATTACCCCTCATCACATCGATAACTGAGGCCCAGGAAGAAGCCAGAGCCCCCCATAAGGCCACACAGCTAGTCTAGAGCCGGAGTTGGCTGCAGAGCCCACTGGACTATCGCTGTCAGCCAACCCCGGCCTCCTACAGGGGAAAGGCTGCCAGGCCCCTGACCCCAAAGTGTACTCATTCCTGTCAGGTCCTGCCTCCGTCCCTTTGGCAGAGGGGAGGGGCTGCTGGGTTGTTCCGGTCTGAATTATCCCTGGGAATGCTCATCTCCGGCCGCCTCCAGACTCGGAGACCTCTGGGCCCGCCCTGAAGGAAGGTGGGGAAGAACGGGGGGAGGGGCCGTGGCCGCTGGCCTGGCTGCGGGTGATCCTCACATCCTGGCAGGAAGTAACAGCGCTGCGGAGTCAGGGTGAGAAGCCAAGCTGGGCGGGCATAAAAGATCCTCAAAGAAAGTCAGTCTAGAGAAAACTACTGCTGCCGCTTCGCAACCAGGAGCCTGGAAATGCCCTTAAATGTCTCGGCTGCTCACAATAATCGCCGCCTGCCTTTACAAATTCAAATTTGGGTGCAGAGCGCTGGAAGCTGCATCTGCCAGGATTTCGCCGGCCTGGACACTGCTTTTATTTTCTGCTCTTGCCAGAGTCCGCTGCGCAAGGTCCCGTCCTCCACTAAATCAACAGCGGAGAATGGCAAGGCAAACAGGCCGAGGACACTTGACAAAGAGCCAGTTTTCCACACCTGTGAACCATCTGGTGTTCCCCCTTCCTCTGTTCTTTCTCTAATCTCAGAAATCTTGATGGATCTACTGCATGTGCACTGGAGTGGAAGCCCATCTTGCTTTTTTGAGGCTCCTTATGCAAACGGGTCCTATTCCTTTGATTTGTTCTTGTGGCTCCTGGGAAAACTGGGATTACAGGATAAGAAGGAAGCTATAGCCAATGGAACGGCGTACTGGCTTCTAAAAATAGTCCTTTCCTTCTTTCTCTAACCTGCTGAAAGCATCTGAAGTATTTCCTTTGATGGAGGAACGGGGGCAAGAGAACTAGGAGGCGGCCCTGCCTCGGGCGCTTCATCCGATACTTACTCTGTATCAGGTAGTACAAGAGGGCGTAGCCCCCGCTAGCCGCCACGCTGGTAAGAAAGATCTGTTTCCCCAGAGGCATTGACATCCTGCTTCCTAGAGACTGAAAAACAAAAGATGTGAATTTATGGTTAGATCCAGGTTCATGCCAAGGGCCGCTGCCTGGATTGGACCCCACAGGGAAAGGAAAGCTGAGGAGGAAGCCAGCAAGGGGGCGAGGCCGCTTTCCCTTTCAGAACGCCAGGGCCGGTTCTGGAGCCCAAGCCGAAGTGCCCTCCCAAGGGTGGCCCGCATCCAGGACCCAGGCCATGGGGGCGAGGGCTGAGCACAGAGCCGGCATTCAGCCCTGCTGTCCTGAGGGACAGAACGCAGCCTGTGTGCCAAGTCCCGCACGGCCAGGAAGCACAACCACTTTGTCTCACGCCGGCTGGTAAACAGGAAGCTTATCCTTTTGTTGCAATAGCTGGGCTTGTAAGCCTCCGAATGGGCCGGAGCGGTCACTGGCCGCTTTCTTTCATATTTTGAAAAACGTCCCACCCCCTGGATGAGGACACTGTGGTCCTGACTTTCAGGCTTAATGAAGAGATGGAGAGGAAGGAGACAGCTCAGCAAATTCAGGGCACCCAACCCAGCCGGCCTAAACTCCCATCCCCTGAAAGCCAAGTGGGACTAGAAGCAGCACGTGGGTCTTGATGGCACCAACTATTCTCCTTCCTGGTGGCCTTTTAACCACCGCTCACACCTAGGCCTTTCTGGAAAGTGTTTGATACCTGGCCATAAAGCAGAGGAGGACACTGGCTTAGATGAGTCACAGTTCACATGCACGCACAGCCAGACAAATCACATACATGAGCAGACCCTGAGAAGCGAGGAACACACGGCTCGGCCGACAGGCAGCCTCAACCCGGCTCCAGCTAACCTCACCATGTGAGCCAAGCCTGGATGGATCTTCCGATCTCTCAAGAGGTCTTTTATGTAAAATTGCCTGAATTCTAAATGTTGACAGCCAATTAAAAAAAAAAAAGACCGAACAGAATACGCTTGTGAGTCAGGTTCTCTGTGGGCTTCCAGTTGGCTCTGACCACCCAGGCTGCATCAGGGCATCCTCACCCTAGGTAAGGTAATTCCTCTGCCCTCTTTGCTGACATTTCTCAAAAAAAATAAAAAATAAAAAAAAGATGTGGGCAGAGATGGAAATTCCAGGTTTATATAAAGGAAAAGATAACCGTAAGTATGTATGTCCCCGTTTGCATATTTAACCTTAGATTGTATGTGCTTCTTTAGAAAACAAAGCCTCTGATGTGACCTACAGGGGTGGGCAGTGCAGAGCTAGGGATAACGCTAGTGCCTCCACTGGCTGATTCGAGTCAAGGTAAACACATTCTCACTATCTGCTTCTCCACTTTCTAGAATAGGAGAGTAAGAACAACTGCCTACCTATCATTTCTGAAACCTGAAGGGAAGTGAGTCCTGAAGGGAAGAAGGCCTGCTGGAGAAAGTTCCTCGTGGATACTCCTTCTGGGAACTGATCATTAAACACCCCCTCTGACAGGGCTAAAGTCGACCAGTTCTACACAGAAATATCATCAAATCCAGGGTTGAGATAAATCGAATTAAAGAGGGTGAAGTTTCAGATCATTCCTGTATTATTTACTTATATACCGTTTTGTTCAACTAAGAAAAAGGTGCCGAACCCCCAAATCAATGTTCTCCAGCTGCTGTGGGAGTTTCGGCTGTGCTGCAGAGTAGGTAAGAGTATTTCTCAAAGTTGAGGGTCAAGTCAATTGCAGTGATGTGATCTAGGAAAAGTCATTTAGTCTCATAAGGAAAACAAGCAGAGCATCTCCAAAGAATGCATTAGTCAGACCTTGCTTAACCTGAAGGAGAGCTCAACAGGGTGGGGCAGCGAGCAGGAGTTACGCACGGCTGCCCGCATGGCTGCAGCTGCTAAAGCGAGCATGAGAGACGAGGGAAAAGTCGTCCTACACAATTCAGCGACAAGCCACCCCATCCCCTCACGTGGCCTTGCAGCCACAAGTGAGCACTGAAGACCAGGTGAACCCACAACCGGGGAGCGACGTTCATCTACTGTCTAACTTGAGCACACCCCGGAGGCTTCTGATGCGGAACTTGGCCCCAGAACAGCCATTACCTTTTGCCACTTCGTAGCCCAGCTTCCTTGAAAATCATCAAAGGAAAGTTGCCCTGCAATCAGACAAAAACTTTATATTAAAATCACTTTTTCAGGGACTTACCTGGTAGCCCAGTGGTTAGGACTCCACGCTCTCACTGCAGAGGGGCCTGGGTTCAATCCCTGGTCTAAGATCCCACAAGCCGCACGGTGCAGCCAAAAAATAAATAAATAAAATCACTTTTTCAAACCCAATTCTTTCTGGTTTCTAGTTTTACACAGCCAAGATTTCTTACCAGTCTAAGCTTTGGAGCATGAAGGAAGTTAGGTTTAAGTTCTGAAAGGAGCCTTATCTATATAGGGCCCTGGTGGTTCCCTCTTACTCTTCTGCCATAGTAGGAAGAAAAAACAAAGCCTGCTGGTTTCCTGTCTGTGTACCGTGCATGTTTTGCTGCAGCAACCAGAAAACTGGTGTGGGCGGGAGATGGTGTGGGACCGCAGCACATATAATGGGACCAGTCCACAGACACCGACACAAGATGCTATCCATGTAAGCTGTACTCCAGTGGACTAAAACAGCATTTCAGGGTTAAAAAGAAACAACAGTATATTAAGTGGATATGTAGCCTTTTATGATACTGATAATAGCTAACACTCATATCTCTTGCTATTACATGCGTGGTGATATTCTAAGCACTGCGCATATAAGAGTTCACTGAATTCTCACAACAACCCCATGAAGTAGGAACTATTGTTATCATCCCCATTTTACAGACCAGTAAACTGAGACACAGAAAGGTTAAGTAACACGCCCAGAGTCACACAAGTAACTGTGTAAGTGGCAGACCTGGGATTCAGACCCAGGCAGTCCAGCTCCAGGGCTATGCCCTCACCCACCATTACACACTGACTAAGATATCTGTGATTTCAGAGACACTGAGATGTGAAGAAAAAAAAAAAAAATGTCTTGGCATTACAATATATTCATAACGTTCAGTGCAGAAGGCCTTGTCAGGTATGCCTTCCCTGCTATTTTTCCAGACAAAAGCGTGGCAGGTATTTCACACCTTTGCTCTTCCTTTAGCTTATTAGCAAATGGTTGTTGAGGACCTGCCCTGGGTCAGACAGATGGTGCTGGGGATACAGACAATTCACACAAATTCCAACACCGACGAGGCCACGGAGCACAACCGCACAGTCAGACACACACACACACACACACACACACACACGCGGCACCACTCAGGGTAAACGGCCTAGACTCATTAAGATGGGTTTCCAGCAGTTGGAAGTTGTATAAAGTGCCTTGTTCTAATTTGCACAAAGGCGCCCACGGGCGAGCAGCCCGGTTAGTGTGCCCCCATGTGTGCACCAAGAGAGGAAGCAGCACCCAGGAAGTGGTCGGCCCTGCCTGGAGGGGATCAGCAAAGGTTTCACAGGGGAAACCGACTCAGCAGAAGGAGGTGCAGGGGTAGGAAGAGGGCTTCAGATTTGCAGAACTGACGAGCAGAGGGAGATCAGAGGGGCAGAAACGAGAGCTGCAGGAGAACAGGGAGCAGAAGGGGAGCCACAGGAAACCACAGGGTCTAGAAACAGAGGCGGTTCCTGCTCAGAAAGGCCCTCTACCGTGCACTGCTGGGTCCGCTCTGCAGTGAGCAGCTGCAAGGGGGAGATGGGGGGGGGGGGCGGCGCGAGCAGCCAGGCGACTTCTGCGACAACTCAGACCAGCGCAGTAAGACTGGATCAAGAGGGCGGTTTCTTAAAATATTTAAGATCGTTCTTATGTATGTGCTAATTTGTACACCAACTTCTTCCAAAAAGGATGATGGGGCTGACAAGGACATGCGTGTCAGAAGAGATGTAAATAAATGGATGAGGAAATGAAGACAAATGGAAAATAATTTTAAGAAGAGAAACACAGCTGGGGTAAAGTTAGTGTCCCAAATTACACACTGTCACCCACTAGACATTTCCTCAAGGTGGCCACGGATTTGACACTGAGCTTCCTATCTGCTCAGCAGAAAAGGCAGCCTCAGCATCTACAAGGTCTAGAGCATCCATGGAGGAGTACCACACCTGCTAATAACACACCAAGCCTGAGAAAGATCTCTCCCACACATGTTCAGAACGGGAATCTCTCAAGTGGCTGGTGTTACAAACAGCATCCCCAGATTTTTTTTCTTTAAGTTCATAACTTTCAAATGACTATTTTTTTATAACATTTCAGAATGAAAACCACAATCACAGTCCACGAAAAAAACATAAACAGAATTTTACAAGTGTCCCAAGCAGTGAGGACTCAGTAGGAAGCCCTGCTGGGCTACCTTGACTCCGTGGAGAGGTAAGGCAGTCGTGATCCACCTGCTCTCCATTTGCCAAAGCGGGGTGAAGGGACTGGGGTGGGAGGCGAGAAAGGCGCTCAGTCTCTACTCCTGTTTAACCAGCTTCAGTTTACCTGCTCGTCAGCTAGCTTTTGAATAGAGTGTTCAGCAGGCCCTCATCTCACAGAAAAAATTCAAAAAGGTGCTGTAAAACTAGAGATAGACTTTAGGCTATCTCTAAGAATGTGACATTTTAAAACTAAGCTTTTGATAAGAATTGGAAATATTTAAACTTGATGTGAAAATGTGCTAGAAACTTGAATTCAATTAGTCTACTACACAGCCAATTAAGAAAAGATTTTTTTTTGCTTTACCGTTAACCAAGAGGAAAGGGTCGCGACCCATTTTGAAAATTACGGGACTGGTTAGCCACAGGAAGATGGAACAAAGTACAGGCAAGGTCTCTCCAGAAAGCAGTCCTAAGTAGCTCTGCTCTGATGTACGAAGGGTGACTTCAGCCTCCAAAGGCCAACGGTCTACAAACTTTTTTCACAGTACTGAATCCCTTTCTAGAGCCAAAGGACAATCTGTTAGACAGCTGCGGGAGCTGGCACAGGGCTGGAGGGCCCTCCTGGCTGCCTCCCCTCGAGTCCCCGACCAGATGAAGGAGGTCTACCGTATATCACTAGGGCGATGAACAGAAGCACCCCTGAGGGTTCCAGTCACAGGCAGGATCTGACCTGGGAAGAGCAGAAGCAGTACCGTGGTGCAGTCTCAACCTCTGTGCACAGCAGAATCACCTGAGGAGCAGCCCCGGGTCACGAAGCTATTCCACACCAGAGCTATGACATGCATCTGTCTGACACCGGAGGCCCTGGTCTTTCCACTGAGTGACGAAACACACATTACAGACCACAGATTTCAGAACAATCAGCTTCTCATACACGTGATACGTGCTGTCCAAAAGCCACTCCAAAAGTTCACAGGTGCCACTGTATCCCCAAGTCATAATTTCAGGGGTCAAGACAGAACAAAGAGACATAAAATCCACTCAGGAGGAGAAGGAGACAGGTCTTCCCTATGTGTTGAACGACACTGCCCACAGCTACTGCCACTCCGAAGGACTGCACATCCTTCCAGCCTTTATGAAATGAAACCGTGACGGGGAGGGAGGGTGGAGGAGGGGAAGGAATCAGGCTTCAGGAAACAGACATGCAAACATTAAGGCAGTTAGAATTAAAATTAGAGTGAAAGAATAAGGAAGGAATAAAGCCAAAAAGACTGAGAGGCAAAAACAGAATTTAAGAAGTAGGAATAGCAAAAAAGAAATAAAACAGGGCTAAACTTTAAAAGAATGAAATGTATTATATTTGAGATAAGGGAGACAAAAAAGGCTAATAACAAAACCCAAAAGTATAACAGCATGCAAGTAAATGTGATAAAAGATTTTTTTAAAAAAACTAAAAGAACGTAAATATTCTCACCAAAAATAAATAAATAAATAAATAAATAAATGTTAAGGGATGGATTTGTTAACTAACTCGTTAGAGGGAAACCTTTCACAGTGTTTACGTTATGTGTATCAAATCACCACAGTTGTATACTTTAAATATCTTACAATTTGGGCTTTCCTGGTGGCGCAGTGGTTGAGAGTCCGCCTGCCGATGCAGGGGACACGGGTCCGTGCCCCGGTCCGGGAAGATCCCACATGCCGCGGAGCAGCTAGGCCCGTGAGCCATGACCGCTGAGCCTGCATGTCCGGAGCCTGTGCTCCACAACGGGAGAGGCCACAGCAGTGAGAGGCCCGCGTAACGAAAAAAAAAAAAATCTTACAATTTTATTTGTCAATTATATCTCAGTAAAAATGAAAAAAAAAAAAGGTGATTATGTTAAAATGAGGCCAGTAGGGTAGAGCTCTAATCCATTATGACTGGTGTCCTCATATGAAGAGGAAGAGACGCCAGGGATGCAGGTGCACAGAGAAAACCATGGGAAGAAGGAGACCACCTGCAAGCCAAGGAGAGACGCCTCAGAAGAAACCAACCTGCCAACACCCTGGTCTCCAACTCCCAGTCTCCAGAACTGTGAGAAAATAAATTTCTGTTGTTGAAGCCCCTTCCCCCAAATTAAAAGACTAAGAAGGTAAGCATTTAAAAAATTAAGCATAGAAACATCAGTGCCAGCTTACCAGTTTTGGCTCTGGAGTCTTAGAATAACCGAAGGCTTCTAGTCTTAGAATAACCGAAGGCTTCTGAATAAGCTCTATTCAGAATTCAGGATAATCACAGGCAAGCACCCTGGCACGAGTCAACTTACCCCCTTGGTTAAGCTGAGTTAAGAACGTTGAGGGCAGGTGGTGGTGGTGGGATGAACTGGGAGATTGGGATTGACATGTATACACTAATATGTATAAAACACATAACTAATAAGAACCTGCTGTATAAAAAATAAATAAAATAAAATTTAAAAAATATAGTTTAAAATAAAGGCAGTTAATTGTAAACAAACAAACAAACAAAAACACCTACAAAGACACACACAAGAGGAGACAGAAAGTAGAGCCTACTTTGAACAATAACAATTTACTCAAATCTGGGAGAAATTTCCACTAATTACAGTGTGAATGAAGACAGAGACACACTCCAGTGGCCAACTGCAGCCCCGCCTCTGAAGGGTAAGAGCACAGCTGCCAGGAAGTGCATGGGAAGAGGGTGCAGCGGCCCTTCGCCTCTCTCCACCCCTAGCCCAAAGTTCCTGGGTTTGTAGCAATCAGGAAACAGGCAGCCAGCCCCAGAGTGGGTGAGTCCTCACAGCCACTCTCCCTACCCCATCCGGAAGTTCTTTTTCTATATCCATTCCGAGATTACAATCCTAATCAGTACAACCCCACAGTAAGTAGACACAGGACTGGCAGTGGCAACAATTCACTCCAAGAAATAAAATAATATGGAAAAGAGCATTGATCTAGACACATAATTAGTTACTGAAAGACACTGCCTGTACGAACCAAGTACAACAGGAATAAAGAGACATCATGCTAAGAAGGAAATGGGAAAAACTCAGGTAAGGAGATTTCAAGGAAACTTGAAAATGCAACAGCAGACCTGACATTAGCATTGGAGAAAAACAGCAGAATTAACATGGCAGAAAAGCTGAATTCATAATGAGGAAGTTACATTCAAGACGTTTTCCCATAATGTGGAATGAAAGAGCAAAAATAGAGAAAATGACAAATGTGAATTTTATAGAATTAAGATCTACCAAACCTGATCATTGTAATTGCTGTTAAATGGAAGAAGACACAAAACAAAATTATACTAGAAGAAAACTTGACAGAGTTGAAAAAAGACAAAACTGCAGACACACAGTGTTCCAGATCCATTTGCCATCCCTCACTGGCAAAAACTTTACATCACATGAAAAAAAAAAAAAAAAAGAAGAAGAATCCAGTGCCCTAAAAAGGTATACCCATAAAGGACAATGAATTCCCAAAGACAATGGAATAATAACAATAAAGTCCTGAGAAGCACAGAATGTGATCCAAAAACACCGTAACCGGGAATTCCCTGGCGGTCCAGTGGTTAGGAGTTGGTGCTTCCACTGCCGGGGACAGGGGTTCGATCCCTGGTTGGGGAACTGAGATCCCTCAAGCCCCCTCCCCACCCCCCCAAAAAAACCAAAACAACTCTATAACCAATCAAACTGTGCAAAGACAGAGGAAGGCATTATAAATTTGGAAAGAACTCAGGTATTATATAATCTACATAGCCTTCCTGAAACATTAGTTAAGATATACTACATTTCATCAAAAGACAAATCCAAACTCCCTAGAAATAATGGTATATTATGACTGACAGCATGCACTGAGACCAATTAAATTAATTAGATCTAAATAATTATTGTTTATACAGTTACAAAATGAATGAAAACATCTAAAACTTTTTAAAAGAAATAAATTTATAATATGGCCTAAAATTCCGCATAATAGATATAAAATATAAGTAAAATCATGCTGAAGGCCTCATTAAAAGTACTATTATTTTCCTTGATGTTGATGGAGAAATTAATAGAATTAAAAGCATGATGCAAATTCACTACAGGAAATAAAAGCCTTAGCCATAGGAACAATATCACATCAATTAAAATAACAAACGTGAAGGATTTAGACTCTCATATTGTGGTAGGTAGGTTCCCAAATTGTCCCTCAGTGAACCACACCTCCTGGTGTTTACATCCTCTCACATGAACCTGGGCTGGCACTAGGACTCATTTCAGCCAACAGAATGAGGCCAAACTGATGCTGCGGCAGTTCCATGCCTCAGCTTGAAGGAGGCCTGGCCTTCCACTAGCACTCTTGGGAGTTCCAAGCTGTCATCTAAGAAGTGTGGTTACCCTGCCCTGCTATAGAGATCACATAAAAAGAGTAGTGAAGAGGCCACTTGGTAAGGGAGAGGACTGAGACTAGATGATAGATAGATAGTAAACAGACAGACACACATGCCCCACGGTTCCAAGATCCCAGTTGAGCCCAGCCATCCTTCATGGACATTCCAGTCTAAGTGAGCCACCAGATGACTACAGTACCAGCAGAATAACCATGGAACAGAAGAACCATCCAGCTGTTCCAATCATACATCATGAGACTTAACAAGTTTAAAGCCACTAAGTTTTGAGATGGTTTGTTATGCAGCAATAGAAAACCAAAACATCTTTTAAAAGCTTTTCGAGGGACTCACCTGGTGGCCCAGTGGTTAAGAATCCGCCTGCCAATGCAGGGAACAGGGGTTCAAGCCCTGGTCTGGGAAGACTCCACATGCTGCGGGGCAACTAAGCCCGTGTGCCACAACTATTGAGCCTGTGCTCTAAAGCCCGCATGCCACAACTACTGAAGCCCATGCACCTAGAGCCCGTGCTCCACAACAAGAGAAGCCACTGCAACGAGAAGCCTGCGCACTGCAATGAAGGAACTCCACAACTAGAGATAGCCTGCGTGCAGCAACAAAGACCCAACGCAGCCATAAATAAATAAATAAATAGATAGATAGATAGCTTTTCTAAACGGATTTTTTAAAAAAACAACTCATTCAAATATACATCACTTTTAAGAGCAAAAGTTTAAAAAGCAATTAAAGGCTTAAAAATGGAAGACTTGGCATATTCATACAAGAACAAAGCAGAGTGGAAATATTCAAAGAGTAGAATTCAAGGCAAAAAGCATTAATTAGGATAAAAACAGACAAAAATATAATAGTTATAAAAATCAATGGCAAACAACATATCACTAAAATATACAGCCAAAAACAACTAAAGAAAAAATATTTTTAAAAAATTGGAAACAACCACAGTAGGAGACCAACATATCATTTTCCACCTTTTACAAATCCAGTCAACAAAAAGCAATCAAGAACAGGGAATTTGCATAATTTTTTTAACCTTGCAAGATTCAATGTGTGTATGTGTATATGTGTGTATGCGTGTATACATATTTGAACACAGTGAGATTTTCCAGTGTCTATCAGGCAGCATTCATCCCATAAGGCTTTGTAAACATTCTCCTGTTCTCACCACCCAATCCTGTGACTACTTCCTGGAGAATAAATCTGTACATCTCTTGAGAGGGTAACGCAAGTGTAGATCAGTAATTATGTATCTTAAACCAATTAATCTGAACCACTGTGGAAATTCATCTCATACTACTACAAGTGGCTATCATCCTTAATTTTGAAGATTAAAATGGTAAAATTTTGACAGAGTTTTAAATAAGATGGGAGAACTTAAATCAGCTTAATGCCATTTTCAGTAAGACTAAAACAAACTAAAAACGTTAACAGTTGTTATCCATTCAGTCAACAAATATTTGCCAACTGCATCCAAAATACCAGGCACCATGTTGTGCACTGGAAATACAGAAGCGAACAAGACAGTTAGTTGTTCATGGATTTTACACTGTAGTGGGAGGAGACAAACAATAAACAATAAGACTGTTTTAGTTAGTGATAAATACTTTGGAAAAAATAGAGTGTTCAGAGAATGAGAAGACAAGCCACAGACTAGGAGAAAATATTTGCAAAAGACGTATCTGATAAAGGACTTCTATCCAAAATATACAAAGAACTCATAAAACTCAATAAGAACACAATAAGAAAATGAATCACCTAATTAAAAATGGGCAAAAAACTGTGAACAAACAGTTCAACAAAGACATAAAGATGACAGAAGCATATGACAAGATACTCAATGTCAAATGTTATTAGGAAATTACAAATTAAAACAACAATGAGATACCATTAGGCACCTATCAGAACTGCTAAAATCCAAAACACTGACAACACTAAATGCTGGATGTGGAGCAACCACTGCCGGTGGGAGTGTACATCCACTCTGGAGGACGGTTTTGCAGTTGCTTACAAAACTAACCTACTCACCTACTTACATACATACATACATACATACATGTGACATGCTAGAAAGTGAAAGGGGGAAAGATCAGTCTTAGCTGTGGAGTGAGGGAAGGCCTCCCTGCCAAGATCTGAGTTGAGACTGAAGGAGTAATCTGAAGACCCAGGGAAGGGCAAGTAAACCAGGCTAAGGCCCTAAAGCAGCCACCGGCTTGGTCTGTTCAAGCAGCAGAAAGCAGGCTAGTGTGGTAAATGAGGGCAGGCAGGGTCTTCACCACACAGATCTTTATAGGGTATGGTGCTGTGTTTGAATTTAATTTCAGGTATAAGGAGAAACTGCTGAAGATTTCAATCAGGGGATGACATGCTCTGGCTTGGTTTTTTGTTTTTGGGGTTTTTTGTTTGTTTCTCTAGAAAGGGCAAGAAGGAAGCAGGAGGTCCAGTTAACAGTCTTCTGTGGTGGTCCACACCAAAGGTGATGGCAGTGGACTAGCTGGTAGCAGTGGAGATGCAAAGAAGTGAACAGGTGTCCGAGGTGAAGCACAGTAACAAGGCCGAAGGACAAGGCGCGCAGCAGAGTGATTTCACAGAACTGATCATTGTCCTCAAACCTCCTCACAGATATTGAGCATTCAAAACTACAGTGCAGTTAGAATTTAGAAATGATAAAAGGGTCTTGTAGAATAAGCTTTAAATAGTAAACTAGGATTTCTAAATCTCATGATGTCTCATCTGTTTGAACAAAATACGTTTCAAGGCCATTCTCTTAAAGATGTGAAAACACAGCAACAAGATATTCAGTATTTTCTGGCATCCAAAACTTCATATAATAGACTCTAATTCGTAACTATTTTGCAAGTGAGTATGAGTAAGGCAAACCCTATTAAACATTTACTTCAGCATTTCTACTGAAAGCCTCCATTTTAGAAAAAGAATTTAGAAAAGTAAAACAATTCGGTATCAGAGATTAGATTTAGAATCTGGGAGGCTTGTGGTTGACTCTACTATCCATGAAACCCTCCCTTTATTTGACTCAACCCTCTACCTATTTTCCTTTCACCTCTCTGGCCACTCCTCTTAAGTTCCTTACTGCAATCTGTAGTCCTCTACCTGTCCTATATTCTCCCTTATTCTATGTTACGGGCTGAACTGCCTCCCCCTCCACCCACCACAAAATTCATACGTTGAAGCCCTAATACCCAGTATCTCAGAATGTAATTGTATTTGAAAATAAGGTCTTTAAAGAGGTAATTAAGTTACAGTGAGGTCTTTAGGGTTGGCCCTAATCCAATTATGACTGGTGTCCTTATAAGAGGAAATTTGCACAGAGACATGTGGGCAAACAGAGAAAGGACCACGTGAAGACAAAGGGAGAAGATGGCCATCTTCAAGCAAAGAAGAGAGGTCTCAGAAGAAACAAAAATTGATGACACCTCTAGAATTGTGAGGAAGTAAGTTTCTGTTGTTTAAGCCACCCGGTCTGTTGTCGTGACAGCCATAGCAAACTAATACACATTATGTCCCCACTTCCACCCCCAACTTCTGTCCCCGTCCCAATCTTCACCTAAGATCTTATTCAATGACTTGAATTTGGGTCTACTAAGATGATTCCCAAATCTCTGTATCTAGGCCAGGCATCCCTTCCGTGCTTAAACTAAACCTCTATTAAACACTTACACATATCCCCAAGTGAGCTCCTTCCACTACCTTCCCCTCCGCTGTGCCAGCTCTCCCCTTCCTGCATTCCCTACTGCGGTGGATAGAACCAATCCAGGTGCCTAAGTAAGGTACCTGGGAGTCATTGCCATAAAAACAAAAATAGCTACCACATAATTACTAAACATGTGAGAGCTTTACATGCATCTCCACAAAGAAACAAGAACTCTCATATACTGCTGCTGGAGTATCAGTTAGTAAAAGCACCATAAACTACTGTTTGACAATATCTATTAAAGTGTACACATACATACCCAATAACGCAGAAATCCCACTCCAAGATATATAGAAAAACATACATACGTACATACATCAAAAAGCACACAGATGTTCCTAGCCATGTTATTTATAATAGGCCCCAAATAAGAATATCCTCAATAACGGAATGGAGAACAAAACAACTGTTGTATGTTCACACAATGACACACAGTACAACAATGAAAGTGAACAAGTGAGAATAAACCTTAGAAACACCATATTGGGCAAGAGAAGTCTGGATCCCAAATATTGCACACTGAATAATTCTCTGTGCATATTTTTCCTCCCCAAAGGTGGGGGGGGCAGGTAAAAAACACACAACACAGAATGTCATCACCAATAAGGCAGAGTAAGAGACCCCAGCCTCTATCTCCCAAAAAAGAACAATCAGACAACTATCCGTGAATGGAAATCGCTCCTGGAGAGCTCAGGAATCCACTTAAGGAGCATCCGCAACATAGTGGATGAAAAAGCCTGAGGATAACTGCACAAAAAAGGTAAGAAGAAAGTTTGACTTTGCCTTCACCAGCCCATCCCCCAGGCCAGCACTGCTCAGTGCCAAGAGGGAACTCCCCCATGCGAGACAGTTCTCCTTGCCAGGAAAAGGAAAGGTGAGTGACTAGCTTCCCCAGCCTTTCAGGGCATGGCACACAGGACCTGCTGCAGTTTCACCCCAGCAGAGACAAGCAAAGCTGACACATATGGAGAGAGCTCGGAACAGGAAGAAGGGCCGGGGCTACCAATATCAGCCATGTGGCAGGAGTAACACAGTTCCCAGTGGCCTGCTCTGCAGAGGATCCCAGCAGCTTTCACCAACAACAGGCCCGGTGGACACTGCAGAACTGGCAGCCTTCATCACTGAGGACCTCACTGCGCACCCCAGCAGACTGCTCCATAGAGGACCCCAGTAGGTTTCACAGCTGAAGAAACCAAAAGGCAGCACAGCCTGCTGTAGACCCCCTGCAGATTTCACCACTGAGATTTTCACGCACAGGTTTTCACTTTGACAACAGGGCTGGAGTCCCTCCCCATTCCTTCCCCACGACTTCCCGCTTGAGCCCAGGATCCTCACCTGCAGCCAACTCAGGCTGTTGCAGCTGCGTGCAAGCAAGACACCAGCCTAGGCCCCTGCAGCTGACCCTCCCCGATGCGCCTGCCCCTATGGCCCTTGCAGCCACACGTGTGCACACCAACAGCTAAGGCCCACATAAGACTCTGACTCTTGTCACTGGTCTGCACAGCTGCACATGCTGGCAGCCAGCCCCTGCAGCCCACTGGTGCCAACTCCCATCACAGGCCTCCAATGCCATGCACATGCCTGCGGCAAGCCCCTGAAGCCACACAAGTGTATGGTGACAGCCCAGGTCCCCAAAGCTGCTCAGGCAGCAGAGCAAGCCCCAACTCCTGTCACTGGCCTGCACCTCACATGTGCCCAAGAGAGTCCCAGCAGCCACACCTCTACGCTCACCAGCCTTGATTCCAGATACCGGCTCCAAAACCATGCATGCCCCATGGCTAGCTCCTACAGACTCACAAGTCAACTCTAACAGCCAGGTCTCCTAGAGTTGGCCCCTGACCCTGCTACTGAACCTCTGACCTTGCCACTGCACATGTATCTGCAGCCAATCCCGCCCACACAGGCACCTGCAGCAGCCCTCGCAGCCAAGCATGTGGCACCAACTCTGGCCACCACCACTGCCTGTCCTGGTACGTAGCTGCTGGACCTACAGACACTGCTGAGGACCTCAAGAGCCCTTGCAGACACTGTGGACTGCCTCTGGCTCTCACCAAGGATCACACAGTTGTCGGTGCAGTGGATTCCTGCTGCTTGAACTGACAAGATACCATGCGCCCATGGGGCCTGTAGATGCCACACGCCCGTACACTTGGCACCCTGCACCACTAGACCCAGGTTTACAGTGCAATCCAGTGGGCCCCCACCTGCAGCTGAAGGTCTTTCCTTAGTGAAGTCAGTCCATAAAGTCTAGAAGTGACTGCTTCTTCAAATACACAGATACCTACAGCAACCAGAAAGAAACAAGGAAAAATGACACCACAAAAAATTCAGTAAATTTCCAGTAACTGACCTCCCCCCAAAACGGAGATAGACGAACTGCCTGACAAAGAATTCAAAAAACTGTTATAAAGATGGTCAGAGAGCTACAAGAGAACACAGATAAACAATTTAATGAAATCAGGAAAACAATACAAGAACAAAATGAGACGTATAACAAAAAGATAGAAAACATAAGAAAGTACCAAACAAATTTTGGAGCTGAAGAATACAATCACTGAACTGAAGAATTCAACAGAGAGCTTCAACAACAGACTAGATCAAAAAGAAAAAAGAATCAATGAACTCAAGGACAAGTCATTTGAAATTATCCAATCAAGAGAAACAAAAAGAAGAAAGAATGAAAAGGAATGAAGAAAGCCTACAGAACTTATGGGACACCATTAGAAGAAATAAACAAGGCATTATGGGAGTCCCAGAAGAAGAGACAGAGAAAGGGCAGAAAGCTTGTTTAAAGAAATAGTGGCAGAGAACTGCCCAAAATGGGGAGAGATTTGGACATCTAAGTTCTTGAAGCTCATAGATCTCTGAACAATTCAATCCAAAGATAACTTCTCCAGGACACATTATAACTTTCAAACTTAAGAGACAGAGAACCTCAAGAGCAGCAAGAGAAGCTTGTCACTTACAAGGGAACCCTCCTCACACTATCAGTGGCCTTCTAAGCAGAAACCTTACAGGCTGGGAGAAAGTAGGATGATATAATCAAAGTGCTGAAAGAAAACAATGCCAACCAAGAATCCGTTATCTAGCAAAGTGGTCCTTAAGAAATGAAGGAGAGAGAAAAAGGTCCCCAGACAAAAAAAAAAAAAAAAGGCTGAGGGAGTTCATTATCACTAGACCTGCCTTAGCAAAAATGTTAAAAGATCTTCAAGCTAAAAAGTAAGTACACTAAATAGTAACATGAAAACATATGAAAATATGAAAGTTAAGTAGTCAAATTCAGAAAACTCCAACATAGTGGTATGTTAATCACTTAACTCTAGTATAAAGGTTAAAGGACAGAAGTACTATAGTTACGACAATTTGTTAATAGATATATAGTATGATAAGATATAAGTTGTGACCAAAAAAAACCCTATAAAATGTAGGGAGAGTAAAAGGGTAGAGTTTTTTGGTATGTGATTGAAATTAAATTGCAGTAACTTTAAAGTAGACTGTTATATCTATAAGATGTATTATGAAAGTCTTGTGGAAATCACAAATCAAAAACCTACATACATACACAAAAGATTTTTTTCTCTTCTTAAAAAAGGGAGCCAAAGTGTACCACCATGGAAAATAATCAATTGACAAAGGAAGAGAGCAAGAGAGGAAGATAACAATAAACACCTATATTTTTTTTAAAAGATCTCAAATAAACAACCTAACTTTATATTTCAGGGAATTACAAAAAGAAGAACAAACTAAGTTCAATGTTAGCAGAAGGGAGAAAAGAGCAAAGATCAGAAAAGAAATGGATGAAACTGAGACCAGGAAAAAAATAGAAAGGCTCAACAAAATTATGAGGTGGTTTCTTGAAAAGATAAACAAAACTGACAAACTTTTAGCTAGACTAAAAAAAAAAGAGAGAGCAAGAAGACTCTAAATAAAATTAGAAATGAAAGAGGAAACATTACACTGATACTACAGAAATACAGAGGATCATAAAGATTACTATGATCAATTATATGCCAAAAAATTAGATAACCTAGAAGAAATAGAAGTTCCTAGAAACACACATCTACCAAAAATGAATCAGGAAGAAAGAAAAAACCTGAACAGACCCATGAGTAAAGAGATTACCCATAAGTAATCAGAAACCTCCCAACACAGAAAACCCCAGGACCAGACCACTTCACTGGCAAATTCTATCAAATATCTAAAGAAAAATGAATGCCACTCTTTCTCAAATTCTTCTGAAAAGTTTAAGAGGATGGAGAATATCGAAACTCATTCCACCAGGCCAGCATCCCCCCGATTCCAAAATCTGATAGTGACACTACAAAAAAAGAAAACTAAAGACCAATATCCCTGATGAATAGAGATGTAAAAATTCTTAACAAAATATTAGCAAATTGAATTTAAGAACATATTTTAAAAGGATTATATACCATGACTAACTGGGATTTATTCCTGGGATGCAAGGATGGTTCACCATTCACAAATCAATAAATGTAATAAATCACATTAATAGATAATCATAGGATCATCTCAACAGATGCAGAAAAAGCATTTGACAAAACATGACACCCTTTCATGATAAACACCCTCAGCAGATTGGGTGTAGAAGGAACATAACTTCAACATAATAAAGGCCATACATAACAGACCCACAGCTAACATCATACTCAACAGTGAAAACCTGAAAGCGTTTCCTCTAAAATCAGGAATAAGACAAGAATGCCAGCTATTAGCAGTCCTATTCCACATGGTACTGAGAGACCTAGCCAGAGCAATTAGGCAAGAAAAAGAAATACAAAGCATCCAAATCAGAAATGAAGAAGTAAAATTGTCATTATTTGCAGATGATATAATTTTTTATGTAGAAAATCCCAAAGCCTCAAGTCTAAAACTGCTGGAACTAATCAACAAATTCAGTAAAATTGAAGGGTATAAAAATCAACACATAGAATCAACTGTAGTTATGAATAATCAAACATCTGAAAAGAAATAAAGAAAATTATTCTATTCACAATACCATCATAAATAATAAAGTACCTAGGGATAAGTTTAACCAAGGAAACAAAACTACAACACCTTGTTGAAATAAATCAAAGAAGAAACAAATAAATGGGAAAGTATCCCATGTTTATAAATAGGAAGACTTAATATTGTGAAATATCCATACTACCCAGAGCCGTCTATACATTCAACACAATCCCTATCAAAATACCAATGACATTCTTCACAGAAATAGAACAAACAATCCTAAAATTTGTAGGGAAGCACAAAAGACCTCAAATAGCCAAAGTCATCCTGAGAAAGAAGAACAAAACCAGAGGTATCACGCTTCCTGATTTCAAACTGTACTGCTAATCAATAGTAATTAAAACAGTGTCGTTTGGCATAAAAATAGACACATAGGCCAGTGGAACAGAATAGAGCCCAGAATTCAGCCCCCACAAATACAGTCAACTCATATTCAATAAGGGAGCCAATACACCCAATGGGGAAAGCATAGTCTCTTCAACAAATGGTGTTGGGAAACTGGATAAACACATGCAGAACAAAAAATGGAAAGTGGACCCCTATCTTACACCATTCACAAAAAACTAACTCAAAATGGATCAAAGACTTTAACATAAGACTTGATAACACAAAACTCCTAGAAGAAAACACAGGGAAGAAGCTCCTCAACGTGAGTCTTGCTAATGATTTTTTAGATATGATACCAAAAACACAAACAACAAAACCAAAAATCAGCAAGTGGGGCTACATCAAACTTAAAAGCTTCTGAACAGCAAAAGAAACAATCAACAAAATGAAAAAGCAACCTACAGAATGGGAGAAACCTTTTGCAAGCCATATTTCAAATAAGGGGTAAGAACTCATACAATTCAATTTTTAAAATCCAATTAAAAATGAGCAGGGGGGGCTTCCCTGGTGGCACAGTGGTTGAGAGTCTGCCTGCCAATGCAGGGGACACGGGTTCATGCCCCGGTCCAGGAAGATCCCACATGTCGTGGAGCAGCTAGGCCCGTGAGCCATGGCCGCTGAGCCTGCGTGTCCGGAGCCTGTGCTCCGCAACGGGAGAGGCCACAACAGTGAGAGGCCCACGTACCGCAAAAAAAAAAAAAAAAAAAAAAAAGGGCAGGGGAACCAAACAGACATTTTTTCCAAAGGAGACATGCAAATGGCCAACAGGTACATAAAAAGATGCTCAACATTACTAATAATCAGAGAAATGCAAATCAAAACCACAATGAGATATCATCTCCACCTGTTAGAACTGCTATCATCAAGAAGACAAGAAATAACAAGTGCTGGTGAGGATGTGAAGGAAAGGGAACCCTTGTACACTGTTGGTGAGAATGTAAATTGGTTTAGCCGCTGCAGAAAACAATATGGAATTTCCTCAAAAAATTAAAAATAGAATTACCATAAGATCCAGCAACTCCGCTTCTGGGCATATACCCAAAGAAATGAAAACAGGTTACTGACGAGATATATGCACTCCCATGTTTATTGCAGTATTATTCACTATAGCCATGACAGGAAAACAACCTAAATGCTTGTCAACAGATGAATGGATAAAGAAGATATGGGGGCCTCCCTGGTGGCGCAGTGGTTGAGAGTCCGCCTGCCGATGCAGGGGATACGGGTTCGTGCCCCGGTCTGGGAGGATCCCATATGCCGCGAAGCGGCTGGGCCCGTGAGCCATGGCCGCTGGGCCTGCGCGTCCGGAGCCTGTGCTCCGCAACGGGAGAGGCCACAGCAGTGAGAGGCCCGCATACCGCAAAAAAAAGAAAAAAAAAAAAAAAAAAAAGAAGATATGGTACGTATGTACGTTATCTACATACGTACCATAAACAATGGAATATTATTCAGCCACGAGAAAGGACACCCTGCCATTTGTGACAACATGGACAGACCTTGAGGACATTATGCTAAGTGAGATAAACCAGACAGAAAAAGACAAATTAGACAAATACTGTATGACATCACTTATATGTGGAATCTAAAAAAGCCAAACTCTAAACAACAGAGAGTAAACTGGTGGTTATCAGGTGATTGGGGGTTACAGAATAGGACAGACTACCTTGCTTAAGGGCACAAACTTGCAACAGTAGCAAATAAGCCCTAGATATCTAACGCACAGTACAGTAAATATAGACAATATTGATCAAACTTGCTAAGAGAGTAGCTCTTAATTATCCAACAACTTAGAAATGATAATTATGTGATGTGACAAAGGTGCTAAACATTGCTACAATGGCACTCATATTATTAATATATAAATGTATCAAATCAGTATGTTGTACACCTTAAGTTTACAGAATGTTGTAAATACATTTTACAACTTAGTGTATTTTCAAATACACTTCAAAAAAAACAAGACAGATAATGACAAATGTTGGTAAGGGTGTAGAGAAACTGAAACTCTTATACACTGCTAGTGGAAATATAAAAAGGTGAAGCTGCTGTGGAAAATAGTTTGGTAGTTTCTCCAAATGTTAAACATAGAGTTACCATATGACCCTGCAACTACACTCCTAGGTGTGTACCCAAAGGAACTGAAAACAGACATTCAAACAAAACTTACACAAGTTTAAACGGGGAGAAAATAATTCTTAAACCCTAACCACCCAAGAAAAGTATTCAGAACATATAAGTAAATCCTACAAACCAATAAAAAAAAGAACAAACAACCCAAAAGAAAAAATGAGCAAGAAATATAAACAAACATTTCACAGAAGACTTATGGCAGTAAACATATGAAAAAGTATTTAGTCTCATTAGTTTTCAGGGAAATGTAAATGAAGATCATAGAATAGCACTGTATATCCATCAGAATGGCAAAAATTAAGAAGCAGGAAAATGGAAAGTGTTAGCAAGGATGGAGATCGTTGGCAACACCCATATACTGCTGATGGAATGTAAACTGGTACAACCACTCTGAATCACCATTTTGGATATCATGTAAAATTCAGCATTCACGTATCCTAAGACCCAATAATAGCAGCATTGCTCAAAATAGCAAAAATCTGGAAACAATTCGGATGCTCAGAGAAAGGCAAATAAATAAACATATGATGATGTATTAGCAGAAAGGAATATTAGACAATAATAAAAATGAATGACCTACCATTAAAGGCAACAACATGTAGAAACAAACAAAAAACAAGAATACATGATAACTTTTTTGTAAAACCTCAAAAATAAGCAAAACTATACTATATATTGCTTAGGGATACATAAATTTGTGATTTTTAAAACATTTTAAAAAGGCAAGGAAATGATCAACAAAATTGAAGATAGTAGTATTTCTGATGGGGAGGTTAGAGGGTAGAATGGTAGTGGAGTTTTGTAAAACTTGACCTCTACCCTATTAGGGTCTCCAGCTGGGCCTGAGAATTAAATTGACTTCAGACAGATTAAAAGGAGAAAAGCATACACATTTTATTTTTTCATGTACATGTAAGCGTCCACAAGAAAAATGAAGACCCAAAGAACTGGCAAAACCTAAGTGTTTATATATTAGGTGAACAAGGAGAGGCAACCGTGGAAAAGACCAGAGACAGACAGGAGTTATTTTGACAAGGTTTGTTTGCACAGAATGCTCAGTCTCAACTCCTCGCTCTGGTGATAAGAGTGCTTCCTCCTGGTATGGTAGGCAGAGCATCTTACACTTTCGAGTTTTATCTCCTGCTTTCAGGAAGAATGGGGCGGGGGTAGGACAGGGGCCGGGTAGTCAGAGCACCCTTCTTGCACCTTTTTTCAATTGCCTTTAGCCCACAATAACCCTCATGCCAAAGTGGCATATTTTGCCATTCTTCAATAGTGTCGGTCCTCATGTGTTCTTACACTGGGTGATCAGTTCACAAAAACCCATAACTTACATATGTGACACACAGATTCTTTTGCATGTATTGAATAGTACATATTTTTAAAATATAAAATAATTGTATATTAGCTCTGTGCCAAAAATATAGTAAATACTCAAGAAATATTAACTATTTTTATTGTGAGGGGAAAGTACTTACATAAAAGTATAATAGAATTCCATCGTGTATATGCTGCATGGTCTCAATAAAGCAGGACTTATTTTTTATGGATAAAAAATAACGAGGAAATAAACCAAAATGTTCACAATGACTCCTTCTGGAAGATGAGAGGCAGAGTAAATGACTTTTTTCTGGACCTTCACGCTTAACTGTACTTATAAATCTCCTGCATTGAGCATGTTTAAATTACTAAGAGTGACAGCTGAACCAAATAGAACAGTCAATGAATACAATGTCTGACACGTATTATGCACTTAACAAATATCTCTTGGATAATAAAGAAAAGTAAATATCTAACGTCTTCAGTCTTATCAAATTACTAAATGGTTTTGCTTCGCCATTTTAGCCTAGCAATGTGACTCTAAGACCAATACAGGATATATTTTAAAGGTCCCACACAGGCCCTTGTGCTACTCTACACAGCTTATCCAATTCTCACTCAGTTGGCATCTCACGAAGACACTGCAGAAACACAGGAGTGGGGCTAAACACATACTCCGTTCTTCGTTTAATCTCTCTAGACCTTTGTTACCCCAGCTGTAAAGCCCAAACAGTACTGTTATGAAGAATAATGGAGATTATACCATAAAAGCAAGCAGCAGAGCGGCTGGGCCTGTGAGCCATGGCCGCTGAGCCTGCACATCCGGAGCCTGTGCTCCACAACGGGAGAGCCCACGACAGTGACAGGCCCACGTACCACAAAAAAAAAAAAAAAAAAAAAAAATTCACTTCAGAGTGAACTTTTCTTCTCTTTTATGTATTGTACCTTCCTAAGAAGACTCTGTTTACCTGCAAGGAGAAACTGTATGTTACTTGTGTTGGATTCAATATAATACAATGTGTGGCAAGTGGGAAGCGTTTAATATACATCAAAGACTATTTCTTTCTTGTTCCAAAAGTTAAAGGCCTTCATAAATCTCAACAGCTTTAAGGAAGTGTTGGAGTAATCACCCTAAACATGTAAAACTGCTGACGATCAAATTGCTGTGGGCAATTTGATAATAAGCCACTCCTTGTGTTATGAAAGAATGAACCTAGCAACATGCTTTCTCTATGATTTCAGCCTGATGTAATCCTAAAATTGGAGAGTATGATTTGTGACAAGTGGACCTGAGTCAACGACAAGATTTCCTTAATGAATAGGCTTTATTGAGCTAGTCACTGAGGGAATAAATATGCCCAACTCAGTATCAGGACTTATCTTCAGGACTTGTAAGGGCAGACTTCCCGTGACCACTCCCATTCCAGCCCAGACTGTGCTCTCTGCATAGCTGAACCATGGCACAAGTGTTAGGTATGTCAAAACTGTTGATAAACTGATAAAATGTCTTGGTTGAAGGTAATTTTAAAAGTTAAAGGTCATTAGCCAAGTTTATTTTTCAACAAATACTACACTCTGCATTTTTCATAGATACCCCCTATACAAGAATAACCCTTCATGTTTTTTTCTTCCCCAACACACATAATACATGACATCTACAAGCACAAATACCCTGCCAGGCTACAGAATAAGTAAGTACATTCACTATATTGTAACACCATCTCTTTCTCCCCTGCTCAAGGAGGCAAGTAGAAAATTACTGTAAGATTAAGTGTAAATCCATCCTAATTCGTATTGTAAAAGTAAAATAATTACAGAGAAAGTCAGGTTATACTTTGAGAGAGAAAAAAGTGTTATTGGTACATAGTTCAAGAAGATTTACATGAAAAATCTTATCAAAGAATCCTATAATGAATTTAAACAAAGCCAAATGTTAATAAACATCCAACTAAAATCATTAATGCACTGCTTTGCTGATTCCTTTAATATTAAGAGCCCCTCAACAGATCTCTGAAAATTACTACCTGTGAATACTGACTGCTTCTAGCTCTCCCTTTTGGAAATCCTGTACTTGCCTATTCATGAACAAAGAAGAAATTTCTAAAAGAAATAAAATGAAATATTAGCAGTATATCATCTGAAGAAGTATGATTAACATTTACTTTGTTACTAAAATTTTTTAAATAGGGAGGTTGCCCTCCATCCACCCAATTAAACATGATTAAATAGGTGACATATTAAAATCTAGGCTCTGATCCTTACTCGTGATTGGGGGAAAAACTTATAACCACTAAAAGGAGATGGGAATGCTTTCATGATTCCCATATTCTTGGTAGAAAATTACATCTTTGTTTCTCTCACTAGTAATTCAATTCTAAGTAAGATTTATAACCTAAGATGATGAGATTTAGACTAATGAATTATTTGGTTATTAAAAAATACATATGCTGGGGCTTCCCTGGTGGCGCAGTGGCTGGGAGCCCGCCTGCCAATGCAGGGGACGCGGGTTCGTGCCCTGGTCCGGGAAGATCCCGCATGCCTCAGAGCAGCTGGGCCTGTGAGCCATGGCTGCTGAGCCTGTGCGTCTGGAGCCTGTGCTCCGTGACGGGAGAGTGAGTACACAGCAGTGAGAGGCCCATGTACCACAAAAAAAAAAAACAAAAAAAAACAAAAAAAAAACCATATGCTGATAAGCTGTACCTTTTTCCCATGAAAAGTGCAAAATTGCAACCAAACAGTATTTAAAAGCTAAGGATAGGGGCTATATCCCTCCACATGTTTTATAGGATTTAGGGTATCGCTTGTATTCTCATTCAAATTGATTTAAAACATTAATGAATTTTCCTATTTCCAATACAATGGTGAAATGTTTTACACATCCTGTTGGAAACAATAATCTGTAAAAGTGCTTAAAAACATCTTTCAAAAGCACTGAAAAGCATCTTTGGAAAGTACTGAAAAATAAGAAGACAGTAAGAATTTATCAAGTCAAAACTAAGAGGGGATTTCAACAAATGATGCTGGGAAAACTAAATATTTACATGCAAAGAAAAAAAAATGAAGGTGGACATTTACCTTACACCATATACAAAAACTAACTCACAATGGATCAAAGACCTAAATGCAAGAGCTAACACTATAAAACTCTTCAGAAGCATAGGGAGAAAGCTCCATGACACTGAATTTGGCAATGATTTCTTGGATATGACACTAAAAACAAAAGAAAAGAAAAGAAATTGGACTACATCAAAATTTTAAACTTTTGTGCATAAAAGGACACTATCAACAGAATAAAAAGGCAACCCACAGGGGCTTCCCTGGTGGCGCAGTGGTTGAGAGTCCGCCTGCCAACGCAGGGGACACGGGTTCGTGCCCCGGTCCAGGAGGATCCCACGTGCCGCAGGGCGGCTAGGCCCGTGAGCCATGGCCGCTGGGCCTGCGAATCCGGAGCCTGTGCTCCACAGCGGGAGAGGCCACAACAGTGAGAGGCCCGTGCACCGCAAAAAAAAAGAAAAAAAAAAAAAAAAAAAGCCTTGGAGAAAATGTTTACAAATCATATATCTGATAAGGAATTCATATCTGGAAACAAATAACTCCTAATACTAAACAAAAACTGGGCAAATTCAAAAATGGGCTAAGAACTTGAATAGACATTTCTCCAGAGAAGAGATACAACCAGTCAATAAGCACATGAAAGGATGCTCAACATCACTAATCACTGGGGAAATGCAAATCAAAATCACAGTGAGATAACACTTCACACCCATTAAAATGGTTATTAAAAAAGAAAAGATGTGGAGAAACTGGAACCCTTGTGATTGCTGGTGGAAATGTAAAATGGTGCAGCTGCTGTGGAAAATAGTATTATTGATTCCTCAAAAAATTAAAAATAGGGCTTCCCTGGTGGCGCATTGGTTGAGAGTCCGCCTGCCAATGCAGGGGACACGGGTTCGTGCCCAGGTCCAGGAGGATCCCACATGCCGTGGAGCGGCTGGGCCCATGAGCCATGGCTGCTGAGCCTGCGCGTCTGGAGCCTGTGCTCCGCAACGGGAGAGGCCACAACAGTGAGAGGCCCGCGTACCGCAAAAAAAAAAAAAAAAAAAAAAAATTAAAAATAGAACTAATATGGGCCTCCCTGGTGGCGCAGTGGTTAAGAGTCCGCCTGCCGATGCAGGGGATACGGGTTCGTGCCCCGGTCTGGGAGGATCCCATATGCCGCGGAGCGGCTGGGCCCGTGAGCCATGGCCGCTGGGCCTGCGCATCCGGAGCCTGTGCTCCGCAACGGGAGAGGCCACAACAGTGAGAGGCCCGCATACCGCAAAAAGAAAAAAAAAAAAAAAAATAGAACTAATATATGATCCAGCAATTCCACTCCTGGGTATATACCCAAAAGAAATGAAAGCAAGGACTCAGATATTTGTACACCCATGTTCAGAGCAGCATAATAAACAATAGCCAAAAGTGGAAACAACTAAAGTTTCCAATCAATGAATGAACTGCTAACCAAAATGTGGTGTTTACACACACACACACACACACACACACACACACACACACTGGAATATTATTCAGCCTTAAAAAGGAGTGAAATTCTGACACGTTATAACATGAACCTTGAAGACATTATGCTAAGTGAAATAAGCCAGACACAAAAAGACAAATATTACATGATTCTACTAATATGAGGTACCTAGAATAGTCAAATTCACACAAAGTACAAGAGCAGTTACCAAGGGCTGGGGTGAGTGGGGTAAGGAGGATATTGTTTAATGGGTACGGTTTCAGTTTGGGATGATGAAAAAGTTCTGGACGTGGATAGTGGTGCTGTTTGCACAACAGTGTGAATATATACTTCATGCCACTGAACTACACACTTAAAAATAGTTAAAATGGTAAATTTTATGTTATGTATATTTTACCACAATTTTTTAAAAAGTGAAATGGGAATGAAAATTCAGCATGGAAAGCAAATTCTGAAGCCACATTTCCTCTAAAGGGTCCTTGCTGATCTTGGAAAATTAGAACCTTTGTTGTGACTGATTCTCAGGGGGACAGATACAGAAATAAACCTGAGGGCCATCTCACCTAAGACCCTCCCCACAATAAGCTGGAATCCCAAAGGGCTACATCCTTAAATAAGAATCTGAAATCTGAAGCAGATTATAACCTAGGATCAAACTGCTTTTCTCAAACTTTAAACTTGGTTTGGTTTATAACCCATCCCGGATTAGAATACTCCCAAAGTGTCTATCAGAAGCAAACGCAAATTTTCTAAGTACCTACCCTGTGGGCCAAAAAATGTCTTAAATAATTTTTCAAATGTAGTATCGAGGGCTCATTCAAGGATAATGGAATACACAGGAAACTAAACAGGAATAAGAATAAGCAGAAACAACAGACAGGAAAAAGTGGTCAGGAAATAACTTGAGAAATTGGAAATATCAGATGCAGACAAAAAAAATAATTGTGTTTTCTGTGATAGGATAAACAAAAGACAAGTTGGAGTTTTTAGCAGAGAAGTGAAAACTACACACAGTGACACAGTTTGAAAGCAGAACAAAAAACAAAGTCAAGAATTAAAAATAAAATAACCCCAATTAAGAACTGAATAGAGAGGTTTAAAAGCAGATTAGATGCAACTTAAAAGATATTTAGTAAATGGGAAGGCAGGAGAAAAGCCTAGAGATATGCTAGAGCTGGCCTGAACCAGCCTGTGAAAGCCAATTATGTGCAGCTCCTTCTAAGTCTGCCTCAGTGAAGTCATGTTGGTTGCCTTGAAACTGCCCTTGCGAATATTTACACTATGGAAATCAACAACTGCTACAAATCAGAGCTTTTTTTCCCCCTGGAGAACCAGTTTAACAGCACATCACTGGAAGCAACCATACAGAATTCAGGACAGAGAGACAAAAAGATGATGAATGCATGACAGAGGGTAAGAAATGTGAAGAATACATGAGAAAGTCCAATATATATTTAAATGGAGTTTCAAAAGAAACTGAAGAAATTGAAGAACAAGAGAATGGCAGGTGAGAAAATGGCTAAGATTTTTCCAGAACTAATGAAATCACCAAATCACAGCTTTAAGAAGCCCAATGAATCCATTACAGGATAAATAAAAAGAAATCTGCAGTGAAGTTAGACTGACCACTGTACCATTAGAGTAATCTATTTATTTTTTAATCTATGAATTCTTTTCTTTAAAAATTATAAGTGTTACCAGAATTCAGGCAGGTGGGGGTTTATTTTCATTAATTTTACCCAGAACACAATGAAGCCTACACTTTGGACCTGCAGATTCAGAACCTTGTTACCTCAAGAAAGTCTTCCTTTACTTTTATTTTTCGCTTTTGTTACATTTATTCTGATCCCTCCCTTAGAAATACCTTATTCTCCTCTCTCTGTCCTCAGTATCTGTCGTCTTTACCCTCGTCACTTCACTTCCCTGTCATCATTTTCTCCTTATTCTGGACAATCTCAAATACTCAATATAGGATTGATTCCATTTTCCACAGGATCAGCTCTGCTCTTTACAATTGCCATTGCAGATTTTTATCCCGCTATTGCATTTTCAGGTCTTTTGTTTTATTTTTAGCTCCTCTTAAAATCATTTCAGCTCCTCTTAAAATCTCATTCTGATTTTTTCTTATGACTTTCTGTTTTGATTTCATAGAGGTCATATTTTTTGCTCTCTTGCTAAGAATAAAATCTTACATTTCCACAAATATCTTCTGTATACCTTAATAAATCGTACAGAATGATTCTTAAGCCTTCCCTCATCATCTTTGGGTAATGGTTCCCTTCTTTTATGCTACAGATTTCTCTCATAATTTCCATAAAGATTATTACCTTTGCAAAAAGAAAATGTACAATTTTTAAATGGCAGAGTCTACAGATCACCCTTGATTCCTGCCACTATCCATTGGATGGTGAAATTTTGCTCACATCTTGAATTTGGTCAGGTTTTGTGTGTACAGGCTGATGTACACAGGCCATGGCTCCATTTATAATACTCGGCAGACAGTACAGCTATGCTGGACTGATCTAGGATCTTCTGTGATTCTCTCATATTATGAGGAGAATTTTGTTACTATAACATCAGGAACATGCTGCAGTTTGTCTTTTAACAGAAAAAATAAATGCTAATCTGAAACTCTAAGAGCACAACCCTTGCAGGTTTCCTCTTAACACCACTTCTACAGCTGCATCGCATCCCTGGAAAGCAATATCCTAAGTTTCCTTTCATTCTCTTCCATACTACATGTTGGAAACGTTAGTCTATGAATGGATACACAAAGAATGGTGCTGAAGGTAGTTTGGAGGAGTTGAGAGTGGGGGGAGATAAAGGAATCTCTAGTCAAGTTAACTGGCTTGTAATATGTCATGAAATACAAAACATGAAGGAAACAGGCTTCCAACAGTCATCCACGGTAACCTTCATCTTGGAAGTATGAGTGAACAATGGGAATAGATCAAAGCCTCTTTCTAACTTCTCCTCCTCATCTAATTTTATTCTCCGTGTTAGAAGTCAAAGCATAAATACACCACTAAGGCTTTCTCAGTCTACTCCAACCTCAATGTAGTAATAAGTAGTTAGCAGAAATGCCTCTAAAACTAAGAAACAGTTGATTGCTACTTAACTCTTTGGTGCTGTTATGGGACTATCTGAGTAGCTTAACGGGAAGCTGGAAGAAAGCATATAACACATAGCTAGCCTAAAGTCAACATTTTTAAATAAGTACATTTTTTAAAACAAAAAAACTGATATTTTAATCTCTGTGTTTGAACACATAGTCAACTAAAATATGGTGACACGTATTAACTAATACAGAAAGAGTGAAATAACTAGAATTCTTTCACAACAGGAAGATGAAGATCAAGACTTACAATGACCATATACATTTTTAAAGACCTATGACAATGATTTTATACGTGGTGATGTAGACACTGATTTCTTCTCCATATCACTTAAAAGTCTGAAAATAGTCATTTTAGGATGATTTTTTAAAGTTCTACTCTAATCACTCTACCCAGTAAACACACAGAATTTGTTATTCCAGAGGGTGCTCAAAGGCAATGATATAAACAGCACTTAATTTAATTCACAGATGATAGCTCTAAATAGGCAAGTAAGGAAAGCTAGGCTTATTGTGAGGACATGTCCTGACCAAACCTGCTGATATTCTTGAGAACAATTACCAGAACCTCATCCCCTCAAATGTGGAAAAAAAATTCAAATTCGGGAAAAGCTTCATTCTTTTTCCTTTTTACATATCACGATAAACATTTCATTAATAAAGTCAAGCTGAGCTCACTATTTCTTATTGGACAATGCTCCCCCAAACACTTAGTGTCTAATGGATTTCACTTAATGAATAGCTAACATCTAATGAACCCTTACTGTGTGCCAGGTACTTTACTAAATGCTTTACATAATTAACTCATTTCTCTGAAGGAATGCTATTATTACCATCAGCAGTTTAAAGATAGGAAACAAAAGGGACACAAAAGTCAAATAATTTGCCCAGCTTTTCACTCCACTTACTACTGCTACATCACAAATTACATCAAATGTAGTGGCTTGAAAAACGATTTGATCATACACGAAATCTGTAGGTCAAGAATTCGGACAGGGCACAAAGGTAACGTACAATGTCTGAGGCTACAACTAAGACGACGCAACAACTCGGGATGTCTCTATGGCTGGGGGTGGGAGTCATCCGGGGAAATGTTCACTTGCGTGTATGACTGTTGATGCTACTGTCGTCTAGAATCTCAGCCGGAGCTGTGAATTAGAGCACCTACACATGGCCTCTCTTGTGTCCTGGGCTTTCTTCACAGCATGGAAGCTTCAGCGTAGCAGGACATCTTGCATGGCAGCACAGAGATCCAAGTGCAAGTGCCCCCAAAAACAAGGTGGCAGCTAAATTGCCCTTTCCAACCTAGCCTCAGACATCGCTCAGCACTTATGCCACATTCCATTAGTCATAGGCAAATCACAAGCCTGTGCTGATTCGAGGAGAGGATAGAGACCCCTCCTCTCAACAGAGGAGCGTCAAGGTCACAGCCTATAAAGAGCAGGGGGCTGTAAGTGCAGCCATCTTTGGGAAATACAACATACCACCACTGTATTGCAGAGATTCACAGTGCGTGTTCTTAACTACCAAACCCAACTGCGAGCTCAAGAAGTGGCACTCTATACAGTGCTTAACAACCAAGCTCTTGACCTAGTCCAAAAGTTTTTGTGTAGCATGCAATGCCATCTGGAATCTGGAATGGGCAAAGGGACCAAGGGGAGGGTGAGTTCTGAAGAGGCTTCTTTTGGCTATATTCCCTTCATGTTCATCCCCCCTCTGGAAGCCATCAGTGAAAACAGAGGATTCTCTACACCACCAAGAAAAATGAAGAGTCTCTTATAATCTCTCCACCGTGATAGTTCCCAGGGGTGGCCAATTCCATCATAAAAATCAATTTAAGTGTTTCTGAAAGATGGCAAGGGATGTCCCATGGATATCCTCCTCTCACAGACTTGACTTTTGGTCTGTGCACCATCATCTGGTCATCTGATGTCAAATATTACAGACTTAACCCAAATCAGACCTTGATTCCTGAGGTCGCATTTAAAACTGCCACAAGATCCACATTCTTTACAAATAAATCAACAAATAGTTCATATTCAGATGGGAATCCATAAGCCTAAGAGCAAGTTTCCAGAACCTTTTTTAGAGAGTGGAGGAGGTGGAGGAGCCATTCAAAACAAGTAATTTTTTATATCACTTTGTTTATTCATATACATGTGGTATAATCAACGCTTACCACTGATTCCACGGCCAATTTCAAGGGTTTTGGATAAACTAAAGCACAATTGAGAGACTAGAGAATCAGGCTGTTTAGAGACTCTCCAACGTTAAATCTTTCAGGATCAGATCCCTGGCATAAAGCCAGGCAAACAAAAGGTACAAACTGACTCACTGGACTAAAAACCCCCCCTTCATTAGCCGCAGAGGAAGAATGATGTTTTAAAGTGGTACAGTTATTATGTGGGTTGTGAACAAATACCTCCCCATTAACAGTCCCTCAGAACACTATTCTGAAAAAGCTTGGTGTTACCAAGGAATTTCATGAAATCTGGTGGGGGTTTTTTGTTAAAAATAATAAAATCATTGTCTTCAATAAAGTGTTGGTTGATACAAAGGGAAAAACCAAGAATGCCTTCCCTCTCTTTTGGTTTACACCCTAGGTGAAGGCATGAAAACACAGTCAGCTACAATGCACTCGTGGTTTATTTACAGAGAAACACTCTGGCAAAATTAGCATAACTGGTTAAGTGTTACTTATTTGGAAATACTGGTGGAGCAGTAATTTTAAAAAAAAAACTGCTTTACCAGTTTAACTTTAAAGAAGTCAGGTCAAATTTTCATTTTGAATAAAATTTCAATTGACTTTCCATGCACCTTCCGTGGCCAAGCCATGACTGGCAAATCCAACTTTCATGCAACATGTGAGAAGTTAACTGTCCCCTTCTGGCACTGACTGACCAAGGTCAAGCAAAGCCTGATGATCAAGGTGCCTCTCTTCCTGCCCAAAAGTGCACACAATCAGCCACATATAAGAGGAATTATTCTCAGCACTTTAATTAAAACGCCACCCAACTGAATATACTCTTGTCAGATCCCCACTCGGTGTTAACTCCATGTTAAGAGTTGCCACACCGTCTTTGAAAGCAACACAAATAGGATTGAAAGTGGATAATAAATAATAATGGAGCGAGAAAAAAAAAAAAAATTTCAATTGACACAGACAACTTGAGCTGGACTATTAAAACAACCAAACAGCAGAGGAGACATTTAATGAATAAACTCCCCTATTAACACTTTGTCTACATGGATTTTTCCAGAGGTACTCTGTTCTGGCTACATGAGGCTGGCTTTGTTTCTTTCAATAAATTAGAGAAGGGCAAAAGGTGGGGAGGGGAATGTGACAATCACACTTAATCCACACCAGGCCACCATATGTCACTTTTGTCCTTTGCTGGTTCATTGATTATTCATGAATTCACTACCTGAAAAATGCTATATTTATCTTTACAGCCACAAAGCTGTCAATTCAGTTCCAAGTATGCCTGCCTTTGTTTTCAGTGAAATGCACACTTTGGGAGAAGGCAGCCTTTTGTATGACACTGCCCTATGCTATAAAACAGGTATTTAAAAAAACTGATATAATATAGGTGAGTTTCAATGTTGATACTGACCTGAACATTGTTATTATTTTGTAATGACTGTTAGATCAAAAGAAAAATGAAGCAGTCTCGGCTTTTAGAGCCTTTGGCCTCTAAAGATTTCCAGAGAGGCCCTAAATCCTACTCCCTACTGTATTTTGTTATCAATGGTCTTACTGTTTCCATTTCTTTTCTTCTTTTATACCTGCTTGTTTCTGGTAAGTATCCTCTGCTATTATGTTACCTGCTCAAAGCTACCTGAGTTCCAATCACTGCTTCTCTGGGATGCATTACATCAGTTCTAGCTCAGAATCTGCCTGAAAGTTTCCTTTTCCCACATACAGTCATTGCCTTGAAGGATTCCACAGGTCATTTAAATTCCAACTTGTTTGCCAGCACATAGAGAAGACATACTTTTAGAAAGGCAAAGAGACACTCAGCTTTCAACACTACCTACCAGACAAGAAGACAGGGAAGATAAGCTTGCCTAAAGACATTTTAAATGCTTCCCTGATGGCTTCAAGCTTAAAACTACTACCACAAATCCATCATCTTTGTCCTGAGGGAGAAAAGTCAGAGGGAGAAAATAGATTAAAAATATACTTGCATCCTAAAAATTCTGTGAACAGCTTGAAGGATAAAAAAGCAAAGTGAAATCTACACTCCCAAATTACTGTCATTTCAAAGTTTTGTGATAATAAAGCCAAAAATGTAAAATTGAATTTAATTTTCCCTAGGTGTGCTCAACAACAATTTTGACATGAAATGTCAAACATGTGATAAAGGTTCTTTAACAGTTAGTGACTGAGGGTAAAGACCTAATCCAAAGAGAAAAATAGCACTTCATAAATAGTTCCAACAGATCGTGCATTCTTCCATGTTTTATTTCAATTAATCTTTTGAGGATACCTCAAGGTCTCTTTCTAATTCAAGAATGTGATTAAAACCTGCACCTCCATTAACAGCAAAATGAGGCAGATGGAGCCTTAATACTTCAGAACTCCACTATGATGTAAGACTAAGTCATCAAATTCCTAACATGATTAACGTATGAGATCAGTGTTCATGTCTAAAAAAGCAAAAGAAAAAAAAGATTCAAACACAGCTTGACTGTTTTCATGTTTTAAAAAATAATTTAATCGCAGAGATTTATTCATGTTAGTGCCTGATTGTTTTATAGGACTGTCTACCTTCAGAAGCCCCTAACCTGTTTGTTCTTTACCAAATGCATCACTCCTTGTTCAGTCATCCAGGATCGAAACCTGGCCTCTTCTGTCGCCCTGCTTTCATTAGTCAGGATTAAGTTCAACCACATACAACGGGAGCAAAAACAAACAATCAGACAAAGCCATCAGCTTACACAAGACAAAAAGTAATTGTATTCTCACAAAAAAAGACGCCCAGATGTAGTCAGGCCAGTGTATTCTAGTTCACAGCACCGGGCCCTTTCCCTCTTGATGACGTGCCGTTCTCAACATGTGCCCTCCCCTTCAAGGTGCACGATGGCTGCTTGAGTGCCTGCTATCGCATGCCCATAACAGCCAGTATGGGGAGGCAGGGTTCAATCCTTTTAATAACACTTTCTAGAAGTTCCACACAGCACTTCCATTTTCATCTCACCAGGCTGAATTTAGTGATAGTCACATCTAGCTACAAAAAGACTTGAAAATGCAATCTTTTCATTGGGTAACAATATATCGAACTGAAAATTAGGGTTTTGTTATACAAAGGAAGAAGGAAATGTTTGCCAGAATGAGCACAGTCAGTCTCCAGGATTCTTCTCTCTTACTCCCCACATCCCGTCCTCTCAGCTCATCACCATTATTTAGCTAAGTCAACCCTATCAGCATGGTTGTAATTCACCTATCATCATCTCTGCCTGAACTATAACATCCTAACTGATCTCCCTAAGCCAGGTGGAAATCAGCTATTCCATTTGGTCACAGAAACTAAAGAAAAGTGTGGGAAGAGACATGTGAGTGGGAGGCACCATCACTTCTCCTTCAGGCTCATAGAAGCCACCCTGGCAAAGGAGGAACTCTGCTCTTCCATGCAAACGTACTAAGGCCCCTAGGGAAAGACAGAGAGACTGACTGCAATCTGGTGTCTGTGTGATTGTGGAGACTCTTGCTGGGTGGTTAGAGATGAGGGTCTTCACAGAGCAGGAAATCATCTGTACCTCAAAAAACACTTCTCCATGGGCAGAACCAAAAAATCATCAACACAGAATTCTATACTCAACACAAATATTTTCCACAAATGAAGGCAAAATAAATACTTTTGCAGACAAATAAAAGCTGACAGAATTCACTGAAAGCAGACTTGCACTATGAGAAATTTTTTTAATTGAAATATATTTGACATATAACTGTGCAAATTTAAGGCGTAAAACATGTTGATTTAATATTCATATTTGGAATACGATTGCCTTTGTAGCAATAATCAGCACCTCCATCACATTACCTAATTATCAATTTTTAGTAGTTGGAATAATTAAGTTGTCTCTTAGCAAGTTTGATGATTATAAAACAATATTATCTATATTCTCTGTACTGTGCATTAATTCTATAGGACTTATTTACTACCTGGTGCAAGTCTGTCCCCTTAAACAACATCTGTCCTATCACCCCTACCTTCCATCCTCTGGTAACCACCACTTCACTGTTTTTATGAGTTTGGCTTTTCTAGATTCTTCGTATAAGTGATATCATACAGTATTTGTCTTTCTCTGACTTATCTCACTAGAAATATTAAAGTTCTTCCAGCAGAAGGAAAATATCAAATGGAAATTTGGAACTACAAAAAGTAACAGAGGCCTACAATGTAAAATACATGGCTAATTGTTAACGACATTTTTGTCTCATTTTTAATCTTTTTAAAGGTTAATTGCAGTGACGTCAGCAAGATGGCACAATAGGGAGTTTTCTACCGTCTTTTCCCCAAAGACCAATGATTAGGACAATCACCTACCGAGAAGAATCCTTCTGTGCAACTTCAGAGTCCAGCAGAGAAGTTCCAGCACACGACGGGAGCAGAAACAGCAGAGATTAGGTGCAGTGAAGAAGGTAAAAGGAACATATTACACCCTCCCCAAGGTGGTATGGCTCAGTGCCTCTCACCAGCAATTTCTCCCACCAGGGAAAGTGAGAGCATGTGAATGAGTGCCCAGCTCCCCCAGCCGTACAGGGTGCTGCCAAAGGGGCCCACTTCTTCCCTGCCCCATCCAGGGCACTGAGGTGAGCTGAACAACGAGAGTCAGGGAGGGGCTGAGAGAACAGCTGCCAGAGCCGGGAATGTGTCAAAGGGACATGGATCCTACTAACCATTTCGAGGACAGCATCAGGAAGCCCACCCCTGAGCTGCTGGGGACACCTCCCCTGCACTTCCCCATCTGTGCACCTCACTCACACACACTCCCACCCAGTGGCAGGCTCCCCATGCGTATCCCCCCTGCCCCACACTTTCAGTGAAGGGGTGTGTTCAACGCTCTGCATGCAAATAAAACTGTGTTTAAAGAGATGTAAATACAATGGAATGTTATTGAGCCATAAAAAAACAAGGACATCCTATCATTTGCAACAACGTGGACAAACCTGGAGGACATTATGCTAAGTGAGATAAGCCAGACAGAGAAACAAATATACTGCCTGATCTCACCAATATGGAGAATCTTAAAAGGAAGATGAACACACAGAAACTGAGTAAGAAGGGTGGTTGCCAGGGGCTGCAGTGGGATGGGGAAATGGGGAGAGGTTGGTCAAAGGGTACAAACGTTTAGCTGTTAGATGAATAAATCCTGAGGATCTATGTACAGCATGACTACAGCAAACACAGCACCATGTACAGCATGATGACTATATTCTGGTATTATATAACTGAAATTTGCTAAGAGTCGATCTTAAGGGTTGTCATACACACACACAAAGTGAGGCAATGGTTGTGTTAACTTGATTGTGGAAATACTTTCACAATCTATACAAATATCAAATCATCATGTTGTACACTTTAAATATGACAGTTTTGTCAATTATACCTCAGTAAGGCTGGAAAAAAATTGGCTCTTTAAAGCAAACTTAATAATAATAAAGTATGTGGGTTTATAACATGCAGAAATAAAATATATGATAAAAATAGCACAAGATGAGAGTGCAGAATGGAAGTATATTGTTGTAAGATTCTTGTGTGAAATGGTATATTACTTAAAGGTAAATTAATAAAGTTAGATATATAAACCCTAGAGTAACTACTAAAAATAATAAAGCAGAAGGTATAGCTAATCAGCCAATAATGGAGATTAAATGGAATCACAAAAAAATACTCTATTAATCCAAAAGAAAGCGGAAAAACATGAAGAGGAACAAAGATGAGTCGCATAGAAAACGGAGAGCAAGATGGCAGATTTAAACTTGATCGTATTGAAAATAAATGTAAACTGTCTAAACACTATCCTTAAAAGGCAGAGATTATCATAATGGATAAAAGAAAAAAAGCAAGACTCAATGATATACCATCTGCAAGAATTAGTTGGTCAATGACACTAATGTTCCTAAGGTCTACAAAAATATAAAATAGCCTCTTCCCTATACCTGGGAAATTACTGGATAGTGCAGGAAGGAGGGCCCAGAAAGGTCCTCACTTCACAGTGGGTCAAGAAATTTTGCGTCAATAAAAAATTTTGCTGCCAGGGAGTGAACAAATGCAGAAAGTCAGAATTATGGATTCTGCCTTTCTGGCAGCCCTAACATAGAATGTGCTGAGAAGACAGACACTTTGGGTGAATTCAAGCCTCCCAGCCACATGGAGAATAACATTAATTTGAAAAGGTTGGGGGAGTCAGTTGTCCTAATTCATAGCACACTGACCCACTGAGGCTTCTGCAAAATCAAGCCCCCAATACCAATTAACTCTACAACAGTCATTGTGCAATGAGAAAAAACTTGGTGCTGTACCAAGTCAAGGATTACATCATTTGCAGGAGCTAATAGATGTGTTGGCTACATCCTGGGAAGTAGGGCTATCAAACATGCACTTTAGCCTGCTGAGCAAGTCAGCCCAATAAAATAGGTAACCAGACAATGGCCCAGCATTTTCCTCCTCTGTAAAGTAGAAGCAAGATATACATTTCACTCAGTCTCTTTCATAAATAGGAAGATATGAGCAACTGCATTTTTTGCCATACAGGTAATTTCCCTGATAAGCATTACAAAGTGACAAAAAAAAATTTCTTAAGGGTTAGGGCAGGGCGGTTAGCACTACTGGATCAGCCTGAGCTTGAATTCCTGGAAAGTAGCAGACAACAACAGAATAGTTTCAAAATTTTACGTAGCCTCTTAACATGGATTGTGGTTTTTAAAGCCAATGAGCAAATAGTGAGGAGGTGTGTCTTAAGGATAGTCAGAGCTGAGTGAGAGTAGACAGTCTTACAGTGGGTTTTTTACCCAAGGATCTAGGTGACAAACATGGAGCCAGGATTCATAAGGGAAATCAAGGCAGTCAATGAAATAATCAGGTGATGAGGGAAGCGGGAAAGCCAAGTGGGTGACTTTTTCTGAGGAGCGGTATAAATGCTTGCATTCGTTTTCTATGGCTATTGTAACAAATTACCACAAACTTAGTGGCCTAAAATAACACAAATTTATCATCTTACAGTTCTGTTAATCAGAAGTCTAACACGGATCTCACTGGGCTAAGATCAAGGTGTCAGTAGGATACATCTTTTCAGGGGGCTATATGAAAGAATTTGTTTCTCTGCCTTTTGCATCTTGTAGAGGTCGTCCTCTTTCCTTGACTGTGGCCCCTCCCTCCAACTTCAAAGCTAGCAACAGCAGGCCTAGTCCTCACACTGCCATCTCTGGTTCTCTCTTCCAATTCCCTCTTCCACTTTTAGGGACCCATGATTACAGTGGGATCACCAAATTAATCCAGGATAATCTCCATATTTTAAGGTCAGCTGAATAGCAATCTTAACTCCCCTTTACCATGTAACCTACCATATTCAGAGGTTCCAAGGGTTGAATGTGAACATACTGGCAGGGGTGGGGGGATGGCGACCACATCACTCTGCCCACCACAGTGCTGCCAGCAGCTTTCCATAGGACTTCTCTACTCATTTCCATGAATACAGCAATGTTGTTTAAAGAGGGGAAACAGCACAGATTCAGGGAAATACAGGTAGCCATTGTGATTCCAAGTCTGTGATTCTGTAGATCTTCAGGAAGAGGTGTGGACAAGGCTGCCAAGAAAGCATCAACAGTACTGCAGATTGGACTGGCTCAGAATAGAGTGGCTGGGAAACTGAGTGCCACTAAGAAGCACAAATACACAAAAAAAGGGGGGGTGGGGGGTCAGGGGAGGGTCAGGGTTTGAGTCCAAGATGTGGCACTAACTGCAAGATCTTACTCAGGCAAGTCACTTAACTGCTGTGTCCTACTTTCCTCTTCTGTAAAATGAAAACGTTGATTTAAATTATCTTCTAAAGTCTCTTCCAAGTCAAAGTGCTATGATGTAATGTAATAGGGGAGAAAGGAAATAAGGAGACCAGAAGTTTACTCTCCTTAAATTTAAAATCAGGGCTTAGCATTTCATCTTCCCATGGGAATGGAGAAGAGTAAACTTTTTTATTTTGAAGCCAAATAAATGATACCTTGAAAACACTAAGTATGTGGGAAAATCTGACTCTCTAGCATCATTTCTTAAATTTTTTGACTAATCCATGTAAATTTCAAAAGCCAACAGATGACATATTTTGATGATTCTAATCATTAAAATATATAAAATGATAATATTATACCATTAGGAAAAGAAAGAAAATCTTAGGTTAACCAATCTTTGGTGTTGGGGAGGAAGGACTGGAAACAGTGGAGGAACCAGTTCCTAGGAAGCAGGAAGTGTCATCATTCAGGACAAATTATGAGTTATGAAACTGGTAACTAACATATGAATAAACACCTAGAACACAACCTTAAAAACAAAAAAATTAATCAAATGCCCAGTCTACATGATTTCAGAATACTAATTTTAAAAAGATAAAGTATTGAAATATCCTATGTAGTTTATCCTTATTACACAAGAATATTGCCCCATGATATGTGAATACTTACTGACTGTAGCAGTTCTCAGGTACTCAAGATAACTCAATCTCCAGAAACAATACCTAGGGTTTTTGCCAGAAAGAACTGATTATAATCATTAACATCCTACACAAATGTACCAGAGGAATACAGAAAAGTATAAAGAATTACAGTCAACCTAAAAGTAAAGGAATATCTCCTCTAAAATAATAATCCAGATATCCACTTTTGGGGCTCAATTAATACTTACATAAATATTAGTAAGGTAGGCTTTGGGAATTCAGAAATAAATCCATCTGGGTAATTTATACAGTGAAAAGAGAGCTACAGGGTTTGTATGTACATGACTGCCTGTTCTAAATGGTGAATGTGTAAAAGAAAACTAAGTGGAGCCAGCAGTCTAAGGACATCATAGCTGGAATTAGGGCTACAGTATTTACAGAGGGATCCTGGGAGGAAAGCTGTGGTTCTGGTGACAATGAATTAAACATTTGGAAACCTAAGCCCCAGTCCCCATACTCTCTAAAGGCCTAGGTTTGCTCACCTGTAAAATAACAAAGTTCTAGCATTTGAGAGGCTAACGGCTATTTTTCACATTTACTGAGGGCAAATATTAAGAAGCAGGCGTACACTGTCAAATGAACGCCTTATGATGGATAAGGGAATAATTTTACATTAGAAAGTTTTGTTAAATATTGCAACATGCCATCCAAAGAGCCTGTAAATTACTTTTTTGTTTAATAGTAGAGCAGTTTTAGGTTCACAGGCAAGTTGGGCGGGAAGTGCAGAGAGCTCCCATGTATCCCCTGCCCCCATACACTCAGCCTTCCCCACTATCAACATCCTGAACCAGAGTGGGACACTGATTACAATCAATAAACCTACAGTGACACATCGTCATCATCCGAAGTCCAAAGTTTACATCAGGGTTCACTCTTGGCATTAACATTCTACAGGTTTTGACAAACGTATAACAACATGTATCCACCATTACAGTATCATACAAAACAGTGTCACTGCCCTAAAAGTCCTCTTGATTTTGCCCATTCATCCCTCCCTCCTTGCCAGCCCCTGGCAACCACTGATCTTTCTACTCAAATTACCTTGTTTTAAGGTCAAAGGCTTTCCTAGGACAAAGGTGGGAAGACTTTCTATATGGCCATTCAACATCCTAAGCTGTCTTTACTCACTGTCATACAACGTCACAGAGCACCTGAGCTTTGTCACTATTATAACAGTACAGTATAAGGAAACTCCCAGGAGAATGAAAATATTTCACTCAAGAAATTTAATAGTAGTAAGTTATTGGTACATTAATTATAACAATATTCTGATATTGTACTCCTCTAAACTTCAAAGAATTTTAGAGAATGTGGTACAAGGTGACTAGTTGAAAGCAAGCAAGCAGTATTTTTGTCCTTACCATTTTTTCCCAGTGGTCTTTAATATTTATGATGTTATTCTCAATCTTTATTTTTCAACAGGTGCTAAAGGTATAGCTAAAATAAAAGAAACCGGTATTTCCTGCTCCTGATAGTAATAAAAACCTTCATCATAATGCCCTACCAGCTTCTGCTTCCAGGCTTTCCATCAAGAAATGAAAAATTAAATTCACTGTGTGGCTCATTCTACAGATCAAAACTCCAGCTTTTATAATTTTTTTTTAACAGCAGTGGTCAAAATACTGGAAATCAACAGCTGCCAAAAAGCAGGACCTGGCAATTTACATCCATGAGACATACGTCACAGTTAAAAAAACCATGGTGGCCATTCCTCAGAGCTCTTCCCTGACTCAAGCCTGACTTAGGGCTTGACTAAGGGCTGTTTTGCAAGCCCTAACCCTAGACTCAGAACCACAGTCAGGTAGGTATGGAAGACCCAAACTGCCCTGGATAACTGAGTGAGGCCCTCGTCACCTAGAGCACATTTCCACTTGCCAAAAGAGCTCATTTCCAGTGAGACGGGGGGATAGAGCTGATGAGAGAGAAGGCGGAAAAGACCATGGTCTCTTATGGGTCTCCAACTACAATACACTGCCAGGAGGCCAGTTTTCAGATGAAGAGTTATCTTGGATTTTCAAGCCATTTTCTATGTATCATGTATCATTTTGGTTCACCAGATAACCTAAGGCAAGTACACTTTGATATGAAATCTTGTTGTTCAAGGCAGGCAGCATAAGATCTGATTTTTTTAAATTTATTTATTTTTGGCTGCGTTGGGTCTTCGTTGCTGTGTGCGGGCTTTCTCTAGTTGCGGCGAGTGGGGACTACTCTTCATTGCAGTGCGTGGGCTTCCCATTGTCGTGGTTTCTCTTGTTGCAGAGCACGGACTCTAGGCACGCGGTCTTCAGTAGTTGTGGCTCGCGGGCTCTAGAGCACAGGCTCAGTAGTTGTGGCGCACGGGCTTAGTTGCTCCGTGGCATGTGGGATCTTCCCAGACCAGGGATCGAACCCATGTCCCCTGCATTGGCAGGCGGATTCTTAACCACTGCGCCACCAGGGAAGCCCAAGATCTGATTTTTAAAAATCAAATCTTCCCTAGCAGAGGGGACAATGACTAGAATGGGTGGGGGAACAAGTGTGGCTTCTGGATGGCTAGTAACGTTCTGTTTCCTGATTTGGGTGCTCATTAGATAATGTGTGCAGGTGCGTACTTTTATCAGTATTCATGAAATACTTCAATAACAAGCTCACAGCAAAACAAAAATCAAACATTCAGCAATAGAAACAGAGAGTAATAGGTAAGAATAGGCAATTCACAGAAACTCAAAAGGCCAATAACCTCTGAAAAGAAGTCCCACCCCTCTCGAACTCCAGAATCCTTTCCCTAATGCCCTCAGAAATACCTCTATCATCCCCAATTACTCAACCTTTTCTCAGACATTCCTGCCTGGGACACAACCCCGGCTGCACATACAATCACCTGGGAGTTTTAAAAAATTACCTAAGCCTGAGCTCCACCTCAGACAATCTGAGTCAGGATCTCCAGGGGCTGGGACCCAGGAAATGGTATGTTTACAAGCCCTCCCTGGTGATTTAAATGTGCAACCAGGGTTGAAAGCCACTGCCAACTGAAACCTGGCTCTCCCTGCAGCCCTCTTCAGTCCAGCTGTCTTTATTCTCACACTCCTCCCCCCACTAGGCTGGAGGCAAGAGAGATGCTCTTGTTTCTCACTGCCACTTCCAAACCACCGTCACACCGGCTCCCTATGATTCCAGCTTTCAATTGCACACTACCAGACCACACCGTCCCTAATTCTCCTGCTGCGGTCATCAACATGACCCCCCAACCTCACTCACTAATGGTTTTACCTCGCGGCTGTGATACTCTCTCCAACACTGTTCTTATCAGAATGCATAATTTAAGAAATCAAAAAATACCTTGAGACAAAAGAAAATGGAAAAACAACATAACAAAACTTATGGGATGTAAAAAGAAATGAAATTGAGTTATTTGTAGTGAGGTGGACGGACCCAGAATCTGTCATACAGAGTGAAGTAAGTCAGAAAGGGAAAAACAAACACCGTATGCTAACATATATGTATATGGAACCTAAAAAAAAACTGGTTCTGATGAACCTAGGAGCAGGTCAGGAATAAAGACGCAGACGTAGAGAATGGACTTGAGGACACGGGGAGGGGAAAGGGTAAGCTGGGACGAAGTGAGAGAGTAACACTGACATATATACACTACCAAACGTAAAATAGATATCTAGTGGGAAGCAGCTGCATCGCATGAGGAGATCAGCTCGGTGCTCTGTGACCACCTAGAGGGGTGGGATAGGGAGGGTGGAAGGGAGACGCAAGAGGGAGGGGATATGGGGTTATATGTATATGTAGAGCTGATTCACTTTGTTATACAGCAGAAACTAACACACCATTGTAAAGCACTTATACTCCAATAAAGACGTTAAAAACAAAAAAACAAACAAAACTTAAATGCCTACATGAAGAAACAAGAAAAATCTCAAATGAACAACCTTACATTACACCTCAAGGAACTAGAAAGGAAAAAACAAACGAAGCCCAAAGTTTATAGAAGGAAAGAAATAAAGATCAGAGCAGAAATAAATGAAATAAAGACTAAAAAGACAATGGAAAAGATCAATGAACTAAGAGCTGGTTCTTTGAAAAGATAAAATGGACAAACCTTTAGCTAGACTCATCAAGAAAAAAAAAAAAACCTTTAGCTAGACTCATCAAGAAAAAAAAACAAAAAAAGAAAGGACTCAAAGTTCAAAATGAAAGGGGAAATGTTACAATCAATATCACAGAGATACAAAGGATCCTAAGAGACTACCATGAACAATTATATGCCAACAAATTTGACAACCTAGAAGAAATGGATAAATTCCTAGAAACAAAATGATGATTTAAATATCCGCACAGGTGATCCCTGACATCCTCCTCTCCTCTCAGAATCTGGTCCTTCACTTGACTACAGCTATTCATTCACACAGTCATACCCTAGAACTTGTCATAGCCAATAACTTGACGCCCTCCACAATCTCAATTTCCAGCATCCTACTCTCCAGCCACCCCCTCATTTTTTCAGCTCACCTCCTCAAATATCTTTACTCCCCTACTTTTTTTTATACAAATTTATTCATCTATTTATTTATTTTTGGCTGCATTGGGTCTTTGTTGCTGTGCACGGGGTTTCTCTAGCTGCGGTGAGCGGGGGCTACTCTTCGTTGCAGTGCGCGGGCTTCTCATTGCAGTGGCTTCTCTTGTTGTGGAGCACGGGCTCTAGGCACACGGGCTTCAGTAGTTGTGGCACACAGGCTCAGTAGTTGTGGTGCACGGGCTTAGTTGCTCCACAGCATGTGGGATCTTCCTGGACCGGGGATCAAACCCGTGTCCCCTACATTGGCAGGCAGATTCTTAACCACTGCGCCACCAGGGAAGTCCCTTGACTCCAGTATTTTAAAGCCCAGTTCTACAACCCATTGATCCTACCACCTTTTACTGTCCTTCACCCAACCTAGAGTCCATGGTCCATCATTACAATCCCACTCTTTTGAACACACCCTCAACTATCTTGACCCCTCTTCCTCTATCATTATCACCAGGCAAACCCCAATCCTAGATAAATCCTACCTCCACCTTACCTGCACAGGTGAATTGTTTAACTCTGCTGACTGACCTCACTATATACCGATGACCACTGACTCCAAGTGGGCCATGCTGTGGCCTTGTAATCACAGACAATTTCTCTATTGTCCTGAATGATTAGATCACACCTTTTCCTCTCATCTCATTTCTACACCTCCTTCCCCCTCCCAGGCTTCTTAATTCACTGAGAAAATAAAAGCAGTCAGAACCTATCAGTTTACCTACATTTGTGCCAAAGCACTCTTGCCTTCCCTTTGCCACCATGGATGTGCTCCTATTAAAACCAGTCCCTCCACTGTATGCTACATCCCATCTCCTTTCATCTGCTCAACCTCATTCCAGCAATTCTCCCCTCTCTCTTATGCATCATCAATTTCTCCCTCTTTACTGTATCACTCGCCCCTATCTTTGAAAAAACTTTCTTAATCCTGTGTTTTCTTCTAGCAACAGTCCCATTTCTCTACTCTGCCATGGAGAGAAATTCTTCAAAAGAGATGTCTATTTTTGCTATCTCCAAATCCTGTCTTCCCATTCTCTGAGGGTATACCAACCTAGTCTTTTTTTTTTTTTTTTTTTTTTTGGCTGCTTTGGGTCTTCATTGCTGTGCGCGGGCTTTCTCTAGTTGCAGGGGGCGGGGGCTACTCTTTTGTTGCAGCACACAGGCTTCTCATTGCAGTGGCTTCTCTCGTTCCCGAGCACAGGCTCTAGGCGCACAGGCTTCAGTAGTTGTGGCACGCGGGCTCAGTAGTTGTGGCTCACAGGCTCTAGAACACAGGCTCAGTAGTTGTGGTGCATGGGCTTAGCTGCTCCGTGGCATGTGGCATCTCCCCAGACCAGGGCTTGAACCTGTGTGCCCTGCATTGGCAGGCAGATTCTTAACCACTGCGCCACCAGGGAAGCCCCACCAACCTAGTCTTTATCTCCTCACTACTCCACAGAAAAAGCTCCTGTGAAAGTCTTTAATGACCTCCATATTGTTAAAACCAAAGGTCAAGTATCAGCACTCACCTTACTTGATCAGAGCATATCTGACATCACCAACCAATCCTTCTTTGAAACAGATTCCACACTAGGCTTCTAGGGCACTACTTGCTCTGGTTCTCCTCCTCCCAACCGAGCACTCATTTTTCAGTCTCTCTTGTAGGTAAGCGTCATCTTTCTGACCTCTGAACATTGGGCTGACCCAGGGCTCTTCTCGGACTTCTTTTCTATCTCCACATTCATCCCTTCATCCAGTCTCACAGCTTAAACCCCTCCTCTATGCTGACATCCTTGCCTCTAGCTCAGACTTCTTCATATTCCAGACTCATGTATCTACCTGCCTCATCAACATCTTAACCTAAATGCTAAGGAGGCATCTAGAACTTGCTTGCCCAAAATCAAACTCCTGAATTCTCTCTTCTCCCCAAACCTGATTCTCCCAGGAATCTCTTTCAATGAATGGCAACTCTAACCTTCCCACTGTCCCGGCCAAAAACTTTCATACATTTTCTCTCACATCCCACATATAAAATATCAGCATACCTTGTTGACTCTGCTTACAAATATATCCAGACTGTGAACACTTTTCATCACCTTCATCTCCACCCTGGACTAAGTCACCATCATCTTGCTTGAATTATAACGACTCCCTAATTAGTCTCCTGTTTCTCCCATTAGCCTCTCTTACAGTCTCCTCTCAGCACCACAACACTCTATGATCCTTTTAAAGCCTAAATGAGACAATGTCTCTCCTCTGTTCAAAATCCTCACATTTCAGATGGTAATCACATTCAATGTAAAAGACAAAGTCTCCATAATGGCCTACGAGGCTCACTATTCATTCTCTCACCTCACCTCCTACTACCCCCTTGCTTACTCTATTTCAGCTGCCCTGGCTTCCTTGTGATTCTGTGAACATGTCACACACAAGGATCTTCTCATTTGTTATCCTCTCTGCCTGGAATGTTCTTCCTCCAGTGATCCACAAGGTACTTGCTCTCTTCTCTCTCTCCGCAGCACTTATTACCATCTAAGATACTGTGTATTTTCCTGTCCATTCATTTTCTGCCTCCGTTTACTAGAATGTAAGCACACGGGACTTAGCAGTACTCAGTTCATCCGTTGTGTGAATGAATGGTACTTATGCTCACTAATAATTAGTAAAGTGCAAATTAGAGCAATATGAAAAGTCATTACCTACCAATCATATGCCAAGAATTTAAGTCTGATAAAACCAAGAATGATCGGAGCATGGAACAGAAACTTTTATACACCAGTGGTGGGAGTATAATGCAAGTACTTTAAAGAACAATTTGGCAATATCTATTAAAGCTGAAGATGCATATACCCTTCAACCCAGCAATTATACTTCTATGTATATATCCTAGACCCTAGGACCCACAGAAACTCTCTTACAAGTACATAAGAAGATCTCTGCAAGAATACTCACTTCCATGTTGTTTGTAAATGCAAAACAACCAGAACTCTAAATACCTACCCACAGGAAATGTATAAATCATAATAGATACATATAACAGAGTACTATATAACAGCTAAATGATTAATGACCAACCTACAAATATCAACATGCTTGTTAATATGCTGAACGAATGAAAAGCAACTTGCAAAATGGTATTATAGTATGATGCTATGTGTGTGTGTATATATATATATATATATACACACACACATACATATACACACACACATATAATTGAATATATGTAATTGAAAACACAGAAAATGAACCAATCTTGTATGTAACTATATTTCTATATAATAATATATATCAGGACAGTGGTTACCTGTGAGGAGGAAGGGAAGAAGAGAGAAAAAGAGAATCAGGGAGGATTATACAGGGTGCTTCAACTGTACCTATTTTGTTTTATTTCTTAAAAAAGAAAAGCCTGTCAAGTATGGGAAAATATTAGAATTTGACAGAAGGAGATGACAGCTATATGGGTATTTGTTAAGTTATTCTCTAAACTCTTCTGTAATCGTAAAATATTCATAATTTTAACGAAGTATATTACATTCTAAGAAAACGTATATGATTAAAATTTCCTATTTCCAAACTTCATAAGTAACAATGGCCAGCTTCTTCTAATTGAAATGAATGGTAAGGCTGCCAGGGCTTCTCTGAAAATTCTGGAATTCCACAAGAAGAGGGTTGGCTGCCAGCACACTCTTCCACCTCCGCTTCCTTTCCTTAAAAAGACCTTCGAGTGGCATATTTCTATTTAAATATTAATCATCTGTACACACTACCATATAAATACACCCCTAGAGAGGGTTGTGAAGTGGAAATGCAATTTGAAGCAGACACAGCGGCACCAAGACCCATGTGAGTTTCTAAAATCACCAGTTGGTACAAATGACTGATGTAAAGGTAGATAACTACTCTTTGACTTAGAGCCTTAGGCTTCTGAATTACAGTAGGACCGGTGAGATCCCTTCTGTTTTCTCAGACCTTTTACCAAAATTAGAAAGTGCCGATGTAACTTGAACTCAGAAGAAAAATTCTCAAGGTCACTAATTAATTAGAATAATACAGGATAAAGATCCAGGAACATTAAAGCATAATCTTTAGGAAAACTCATGATTGCAAGGTCAAAACAAAAGTTGTGGAATCACATATAATATGAAAAATTAATGTTTAGCCCTTAGATAAATCAGACAGGTTAATTTCACTGACAGCAACACAACCAACTTGTTTTTTTTTTTTAATTCTTATTTTTCCTACTTACTCACAAGGTAGCATTTTTTTTTAATTAATTAATTAATTTATGGCTGTGTTGGGTCTCCGTTTCTGTGCGAGGGCTTTCTCTAGTTGCGGCAAGTGGGGGCCACTCTTCATCGTGGTGCGCAGGCCTCTCACTATCGCGGCCTCTCTTGTTGCGGAGCAGAGGCTCCAGACGCGCAGGCTCAGTAGTTGTGGCTCACGGGCCTAGTTGCTTCGCGGCATGTGGGATCTTCCCAGACCAGGGCTTGAACCCGTGTCCCCTGCATTGGCAGGCAGATTCTCAACCACTGCGCCACCAGGGAAGCCCCCAACTTGTTCTTATAAGCAAGACTGTTTTTAAAAATCTCAAACGTGAAAACTAATACACAATTTGCAGAAGCAAAGGCATAAACCCAGCTGACTGGTATAAATGACAAACCTCTCCGTGCTATGGTTTCCTTGCTGTAATACCCTGTACTGAATACTTGCCACCCACTAACATTTACACAGAACCTTTGAGAATCACAGGACAAAAGGCAATGCAAAACCTGCTTTATAACCAGAGTAAAGGTTTAGAGTTGATTCACTAGGCAGCCATGAGCTGAAAATGATGAGGCAACTAGCACAAGAACAACTCTATTTTTCTAATTATTTGTATAAACTGTGTTAGTGGCTACATGATGTGAATCATGAATAGCTTGCCATACTTGTGATTCGTACTTGGTTGGGTACTTGGTTTCCAAGGACACTGATCTAAACTAGGATGTGCTTTTAAAAGCCCGTTATCAGCCATTACCGATTAAATAACTAATCTTCACAAGGAGATAGTGCTTGGAGGGCACACCAAGCACACACTTCTACCACACAAATGTTCCGTCTGTATGAGGGCTGACAGATCCATTCTGAAAAGCGTCTGCACGTTTGAAAGTCAGAAGCCCTCACCACCACGACCTCTTTATGTTAGCTTAAACGTTTTTGCAACTGTCCACCAGAAAGTTTCAAATTCCGCCAGGGTTTATTTACACTGAAGAGACATCTAGAGCTTGGGAAAACTCAACAGCAGCACGGGTTAGAAAAGCTACAATTATATCCTGACTGCCTTCATCAAATTATAGGAGTGGGAGGTGAAGACACTGAGACACTCACAGAAGAACGAACCCTTAAAGGTGAATCCTGCACTCTGATACACGAGGATCAAACGCAGAAGTCACACATACCCCTTCGCTTAGTAAATTTTACAGGAAGAACAATGGGGAGTGCATAGTTCATCCTGTCATGAGAGGAGACAGTCGATGCACCTTTCTGGATGCAACTGAGGTACTTATTATAATTTAAAGTTCTTAATTCACTTTATTAATTACAGAGTTAATTATGTCTGTGTAAAGGGAACCGTGGGCTTTGCAGAGTCAACTTGTTATTGTTTTTTAAAAAAAGTGAAAACTTTTTTCTCTAAGTACTAATTAGCATGGGTGTGTTTTATATTCGCTCCTAATACAGTTCCCAATCTTGAAAGATACCACAGACAGCACCACTGTCACACTGTCACAAAAAGGAAATTTTAAACAATTCTGTTAGAAATGGTTTAATTGATTCATTATGTCCTGGAGAGAAGCTTATTTGATATCTTACAAGTAATACCACAGCTATTTAGAATGCTGTTAACATCTCAATACCTAATTAGCATATCATACAGGCTATCACTTCAGAATGAGAACTATCTTAGAAGTCCTGGCCAAAGGCATTTGAGAAATAAGTTGAAAGAGAAATTGGGAAGGAGGTGGGGAATTCCTGGGGCATGATTAGAGTCAGCCTGACTTTCCAAATACACAAATGCCAGGGCATGGGACTCTTTTAGGTACATTTTTGGTCTGCGCTTTTGATTCTTCATCTGGTAGATCTACGTTAAGGATTATAAATATATTTATATATCAGTATTTAACATCACTTTGTAAGCAATTAAAGGGCAAGGGAAAACTTAACTTCTGCCTCTTTAGTGTCCCTCACTAAACAAAAATCAAGAGTATGCCAGCAAATCCAGGATGCTCTATGATTCTGATGGATCTTGTCCAAATTAGGCTCTAAATATTTCGCATATTTAGCATCATCTGGTGGCCCATTTATTCTTTAAATTGGAGAAGGCCGTATGGACCATAATAAGTAATGTAAAACCTCAAATCAGTAATAATATCCCAACATCAGTGTAAATTAACGCTTTTGGAGTTGTTCAATTTGAGTCATAGATACATGGTTGTATGTTATCCTAATTTTGTCTATGTATGAAATTTTCCATAATAAAAGAACAAAAAAATGCAAGCCTCTGAAAGTAGCCTGATTTGTCTCATGGAAAAATTCTTTAGACCCACATTCTAACTAATTCTGTCCTCAGACTGCAAATATAATTTCTGGTAACATCAGAGAAAATAACTAGCAGAGAAGCCCTGATAAGTGTTCCAAAAATGTAGGATGATCCCTGAACGTAAATGAGGGGAAGAAAAAAACTTAAATTTATAGTTTAATACTCAAGCTCATACTGATCTTGCTGTATTTTATTACAGTAGTTCCATTTTAAAAAATGGGACAGCTAATGTTCTTTACAGTTTACAAATGTAGTAAGTCAAGAAAATGAAGCCATAGCAACATTGGCTTCTGCACCCAGAACAAATCCCTCTCTACTAGGTGCTCGGTAAAGAAGTACTTCTCAGGTTATCCTAGACAGGCGTCCCCCGCCTTGAAGAAATTATAATATGGACTAACGTATCATTATATCAACAGTAGTAATGAGCTTACTAGGCCGATACATCCTGCCTACTTTACCTATTTTCATTTCTACAAAAGAAAGCTACAAACAAAACCAAAAAGCTTATGTAGACTCAGAACAACATATGACTATGAAGAATCTTTTTCATAAAAAGTTAAAATACTTCTTTACCACTAAATTATTTTTAAAGAATAAAGTGTGAAAACTCTTTTAGTAACTAACAAATAAAAGTAGAGAACAAATTTCATCTTTTATATAACTGAAAATTTCATCTTTTATATTACTTTTATAAAAATGCTTAGAGTATTTTGATTCGAAAGATAAAAATGCATGTAGTAATATTAGAATCTTCAGTGACCCTTTATTCTCTATACCTTGAACCTGTTTAAATTCCGGTTTGAGCCCCTTATTTATTCTATGAGCCTTCCTAAGAATTCAAGGGTTAAAGCATAATCTAGAAAAGAATGCCACTTAAATTTAGTGGAGAAAATAGAGAAATTTTACATATTTAAAAAAGTATGAGGGGAGAGGGGATAGGACTAGATAAGAATGACCATTTAACTGTATTAGGAATACTGGTATGCAATAAGATATTTTTTAAAAAGAGGAAAAGATTTTTTAATATCACCATTATTAATACGAATTGATATAGCCGATATGACTGTATAGGAAGATAATACAAAGAAATTATTCAAAACCATTACCAAAGAATCAATGAGGTTAATCAAGTGTGATATAAATGATAATCATAAAAGCCAACGTTTTTGTAAATGCTCAGCAATTAGAATTTGAAAACAATATTCCATTTGCAATTTGAAAAATAAATATATTAAAACTTTTTAAATTTAATAGAATGTATATAACTTTTATAAAACCACAAACCTCCTGGGTTAAAAATAAGGTTTGAAACAATAGAAAAAAATACCCAAAAAAGTGATAGCTTCCACTGTTTACAATTAAGACTTTTCTACAATGAAAACTAAAACAACAAATGTGTCATAAGCGTTTCATTGTACTTGTCATCTTTAAAAAAAATTACACTGTTTGTAGGTCACACGGAAACTTGGAGCATCTGAATTTTCAAGGGCAAAGTCACTTTCTGTATGTGTGCTGGCTAAAACGGCCCCTATCTAATCTTTAAAGAGTTCAAATCTATATCATCAAGCCCCAAATTAATCATTATTCAAAGGACATATGCAAATGCTAACACATGAGATGGAGAGGTAAGGACAATCTCGTACTGAATATTTACTGGGCATTATAAAGCTGGGCAGTTCTTTTCTTATTTTTCTATTGAAGTTGAACACAAGAAGAAAAGAACGCAGAACATAAATGTTCAGCTCAGTGAACAAGGACAAGCAAGCATCCATGTAACCACCATGGAGGTGTAGCAACAGAGCACTGCCAGTACCACAAGTCCCCTCCTGATCCTCCCGATCACTAACCCCTTCCTCCTCTCCAAGGGGAACTATCATGACTTGTAAACACTGGGATCATACAGTATATATTCTTTAGCATGTGGGTTCTTTTGCTCAACATTATGTTTTTGAGATACATCCATTTTGCTGTGTGAGCTGAGTTTGTTCGTTTTCGTTTACAGTATTTTATTTCTAGGCAGGAACATATAATAATTTACTTACCTACTATATCACAGATGCACATTTTCCACACCTCCCCAATATGAAGCGAGACCAAATAATGCTGCTATAAGCATTCACATACATACCACTGGGTTGTACCATTCCTGTGCAGAGTGGAACAGCAGGGTCATAACGTATACATACATTCAGCTTCAACACTGCCAACTAATTTACCCAGGTGGTTGTACCAATTTATATTCCAGCAACAGTGTATGAGAACTTCCTTGCCCATATTCCTACAAACTGTTGTTAGTCCTTTCAATTTAGTGTTCTGGTAGGTGTGTAGTAGTTACACATGCCATTAGGGTTTTAGTCTGCATTTCTCTAATGACTTGTGGTCTTGAGCACCTTTCTTATTTTTACTGGACATTTGGCCATCCTTTTGGTGAAGTGCCTGCTCAAGTCTCTCACTCATTTTTCTATTGGGTTGTCTTTTTCTCACTGATCTGCAGTGACTCCTACCCCCACCCTACTGGCACAGCCACCCCTCACCTCCAAGGAACCGTAACTCCAACAGGGACGATACTACCACAGTGAAGACCCCCGTGGGCAAGTACTAGTCTGCATCATCTCACTAATCCCAGCCCTGTGTGGTGTGTTCTATAACTATCCCCATTGTAGAGATGAGGCAAAAACACACAGCCAAGAAATGAGAGAGCCCGGGTTCAAGTCCAAGTCTGCTCTGGGGATCCCAAATCAGGCACCCCTCACTGCTCTCCTGCCACCATGTGCCCACACAGTCTCACTGCTCACCCAGGAAGCCTCTTGGCTGCAGAGCACACTCCCAGGCCTGTTCCCTCAGTATGCTAAATCCTATCATGCCTTTATTCATTCCACAAACCCTGTGAAAGGAAAATCAAAATGAAGTCGGTATTGCTAACAGAGCTCTCTAAAATGGAGCCAAGAGGCCACCGAGGAAGTTGAGACTTATACACATCTCAGCCCAGATGGAAGAGCTCTTTGTCAGACTGCTGCCAATATCTTCTCCCACTCTGTGGCTTGCCCTTCCACTCTCTTAAAGGTGATTTGTGATGAATAGAAATTCTTGATTTTAATAAAATCCAGTTTATAATTTTCCTTTTGTAGTTAATACTTTTTGTGTGCTCTTTAAGAAAACTTCACATACTCTAAGGCCACATATTTTCCTATACTGTCTCCTAAAATATTTATTGTTTTGCCTTTCACAAATAGATCTACAATCCACTGGGAATTTATTTTGAGTGTGATGTGAGATAGGGGTCTTGTTTCACTTTGTTCCAAATGAATATACATGATGCTCTAGCACCATTACTGAAATACAACATTTCCACTGTTCTGTGTGTCACCTTTCCCATAAATCAAGTGTCTGTATACACATACACTTGTTGCTGGATTCCTTATTCTCTTCCACTGATCTGCTGAACCAAGAGTATTGTGTATCCTTGTACCAACAGAACACTGTCTTTATTAACCTAGCTTAATTTTCATTAAAAATCTTGAGACCTATCAAACAAGTTGTTCCACTTTGTTCTTGAAAAGTGATGGGCTTTTCTCAGCCTTTTGCATTTTCATATAAAGGTATCTCTTTTAATGAGTGTCACAACCCTGTATGTAACTAAATCTTATCAACCCACTTTAAAAAAACATGGCAAAGCAACCCTAAATAACTTATATAACTTGGCCGAGGTCATAAAACTGCACAGCCTAGATTTGAACCCAGGAGTGTGTTTGTGCAAAGGGCACACTTTACAATATCCTGCATGCCTATAAACTTACACGTGAAAATGTTAAGCCTAAAAATAAACACAAATAAAAATAACAATAAAGTATTATTTTACTACCTATTCAACTTATTATAAGTAACATAAAGATAACTAATTCTACCAATGCTGGCAAATTTATTATGAAATTGGTACAACAGTACCAATTCTGCCAATAGAAGTGAAAATGACTACAATCCTTTTAGAGTTCTAAGAAACTAACAGTGATTACTACTAATAAAGATACGAGAACTTGATGTCCTGAAGGATTGATTTAGTTACTGCCTGCTTAAAGCCCGATTGTTATAAAATGTGGGTCATGTCTCACTCCCGTTCTAGCACTATTAAGGAGATGAAATGGATAGATCTTTGGTAGGTAAAGGAGAGAAAAGATTCATGGACAATTCCCAAATGTCTGGCTTGAGCAAAGGGTACTCATAGAATCAATACTCTATGAACTAATATTTCTTTAGCAACTAGGCACTGTGCTAAGTGCTTGACATAAATTACCTCATCTCATCCTGCCAACTCTAGCAGGTATTACTGCTGCCCCAAATTACAAATTTAAAAAAAATAGGAACAGGAAAGAAAGTACAGGATATCAGATCTTAACTGAAACCTTCAGTTGCTAAGTTCTTTCCACCATAACAAACCTCTAATAACCATGTGATATCTATTTCACAGCTGAGCTGAAAAACTAGATTTTCCACTGGGGAATATACAAGTAACTGGAAAACAACAGCCAGGCAGCTGTCAGAATTTCATTGTAACTGAATGTAGTAAGTCACATGGGAGCCTTTTGACATTATTGCCCCTAGCGAAGTCACCTTTGAAAACAATACTACATTTGTTTGCTTGGGGTTTTCTGCCTTTTTTCCCCCTTAAATGCTGGCACTGTAAGCTTAAAAAAAAAAAAAAAAAAAAATGTTAAGATCTTTAATCTATGTTAGAAACCATGTAATGGCTCACCCCACACTTTTTACAATCCCACTACAGTGACAGCAGAAATCTTGGGATTTGGTTTTTAACATATTCTGACACAAATTAAAACTAGGTATTACATGTATAAACAACAAGATCCTACTGTATAGCTCAGGGAACTATATTCAATATCCTGTGATAAACCATAATGGAAAAGAATGTGAAAAGAATATATACATGTATAACTGAGCCACTTTGCTGTAAAGCAGAAATTAAACACAACAGTGTAAATCAACTATACTTCAATAAAATTTTTAAACAACAACTAGGTATTACAGACTCATGAAAAGATAAGGGATCATTATGATACACCTTGGTATAACTGGGCAGAAGAAAATAATTTTTTTATATACATAAGAGGATTGGAACTACAAGTAGGGAAGAAATGGATCTGCTTCATTCTGTACTCTTTAGACCACATTAGTAATACTGAGCAATACACTTACTCAATCAGAGTAACAATTTTTATCTAAGAGTAAGATTTATAATGTAGAGTCCTGGAAATTATTTACAAAGTTTCTATTTCATTGGGTCTGAAGATGGGGCCTAGAAATCTGATTTTTTAAATGTTTCTAGAAAACAGCCAGAAAACAATTTAAAAAATGGCGATAAGCACATACCTATCAACGATTACTTTAAATGTAAATGGACTAAATTCTCCAATCAAAAGACAGTGGCTGAACTGATTGAAAAAAAATAAAAGACCTATCTAAATGCTGCCTACAAGAGACTCACTTCAAATATGAGAACAAACACACACTAAAAGTGAAGGGATGAAAAAAAAAGATAATCCATGCAAATGGAAACCAAAAGAAACCTGGGGTAGCCATACTCAGACAAAATAGGCATTAAGACAAAGACTGTAGTAAGAAATAAAGAAGGCCATTACCTAACAATAAAGGGGTCAATATAACAAGAGAATACATGTGTAAATACTTATGTGCTCCCACCACAGGAGCACATAAATATATAAAGCAAACATTAACAGACCTAAGGGAGAAATAGACAGCAGTACATTAATAGTAGGGAATGTTAATACCACACTTTCACCAACAGATAGATCATCTAGACAGATAATCAATAGGAAGCACTGGCCTTAAATGACACGCTGACCAGATGGACTTACAGACATATACAGGATATCCATCCAAAAGCAACACAATACACATTCTTCTCAAGTGGCATTGGAACATTCTCCAGGATAGATCATATGTTAGGCCTCAACCAAGTCTTTAAAAAATTAAAAAGACTGAAATCACATCAAGCATCTTTTCTGACCACAAAGCTATGAAACCACAAATCAATTACATGAAGAAAACTGGAAAATTCACATATTTGTGGAGATTAAACAACATGCTGCTAAATAACCAATGGTCAAAGAAGAAATCAAAAGAGAACTCAAATTACCCTGAGACAATGAAAACGGAAATACAATTTATCAAAACTTACAGGATGCAGCAAAAGTAGTTCTAAGAAGGAAGTCCACAGCAATAAATGCCTACATCAAGAAACAAGAAAAATCTCCAAGAATCTAACAAGACACCTGAAGGAACTAGAAAAAGAAGAACAAATGAAACATAAAGTTAGCAGAAGGAAGGAAATAACAAAGATCAGCACAGAAATAAATGAAATAGACTAAAATGAGAACAGAAAAGATCAATGTATCCAAGAGCTGCTTTTGTTAAAAGATAAACAAAACTGACAAACCTTAGCTAGACTCACCAAGAACAAAGGAGAGAGAACTCAAATAAATATAATCAGAAATTAAAAAGAAGATATTAAAACTGACACCACAGAAACACAAAGGATAATAAGACTACTATGAACAATTATATACCAACAAATTGAACAACCTACAAGGACTGGACAAATTCCTAGAAACATACAACCTAACGAGACTGAGTCACGAAGAAATATCAACAGAAAACTGAACAGACTGATTGCTAATTAGGAGATTGAAATAATAACCAAAAACCTCCCAACAAATGCAAGTTCAGAACCAGATGGCTTCACTGGTGAATTTTACAAAACATTTAAACAATACCAATCCTTCTTAAACTATTCCCAAAAAAAATCAAAGAGAAGAGCACACTTCCAAACTCATTTTACGGGCCAGCATTACCCTGACACCAAAACCAGACAAGGACATTACAAGAAAAGATAATTACAGGTGAAAATCCCTGATGAACACAGATTCAAAAATCCTCCACAAAATATTAGCAAACCAATTCAAAAATCCATTAAAAGGATCATACACCATGATCAAGTGGGATTTATTCCAGGGCTGCAAGGATCACACAAATCAATCAATGTGATACACCACATTAACAAAATGAAAGATAAAAATCTTATGATCATCTTAATAGATGCAGAAAAATCATCTGACAAAATTCCACATCCATTTATGATAAAAAAAAGAAAACTCTCAATGAAGTGGGTAAAGAAGGAATGTACCTCAACATAATAAAGGCCATATATGAAAAGCCAACAGCCAACATTATATTCACAGTGAAATACTGAAAGCTTTTCCCCAAAGATCAAGAACAAGGCAACAATGCCCACTCTAGCCACTTCTATTCAAGAGTATTAGAACTCCTACACAGAGCAAAAAAAAGAAAAGGCATCCAAATCAAAAAGGTAAATCAGAAAGTAAAACTGTTACTTTTTGCAGCTGACATGATATTATATAGAGAAAACCCTAAAGATGCCACCAAAACACTGTTAAAACTAAGAAACAAATTCAGTAAAGTTCCAGAATACAAAACCAATAATAGAAAAAAATATATTGGTTTCTATACACTGATAACGAAATACAAGAAAGAAATTCAGAAAACAATCCCATTTACAATTGCATTAAAAAGAATAAATACTGGGCCTCCCTGGTGGCGCAGTGGTTGGGAGTCCGCCTGCCGATGCAGGGGATGCGGGTTCGTGCCCCGGTCTGGGAGGATCCCATGTGCCGCGGAGCGGCTGGGCCCGTGGGCCATGGCCGCTGGGCCTGCGCATCCGGAGCCTGTGCTCCGCAACGGGAGAGGCCACAACAGTGAGAGGCCCGCATACCGCAAAAAGAAAAAAAAAAAAAAAAAAAAAAAAAAAAAAAAAAGAATAAATACCTAGGAGTCAATTTAACCAAGGAGGTGAAAAACCTGTGGACTGAAAACAATCTAAGACATTGATGAAAGAAACTGCAGAAGATGAAATAATAGAATGGAATGAAATAATATCCCATGTTCACTGACTGGAAAAATTAATATTGTTAAAATGTCCATACTAACCAAAGCAATCTACAGATTCAATGCAATCCCTATCAAAATTCCAATGGAATTTTTCACAGAAAAAACAATCTAAGATTCCTATGGAACAAATAGACAAAAATCTTAAGAACAAGGTTAGAGGCATCATGCTCCCTAATTTCAAATCATATTACAAAACTATTGTAATCAGAACAGTATGGTACTGGCATAAAAACAGACACATAGATCAATGGAACAGAATACAGAACCCAGAAATAAACTCATGAATATATGGTCAGTTATTTTACAACAAAGGTGCCAAGTATATACAGTGGGGAAAGAACAGTCTCTTCAATAAATGGTGTTGGGAAAACTGGACAACCACATGTAAAAACAATGAAACTGGAACACTATCTTACATAACACAAAAGTCAACTAAAAATGACTAAAGAATTGAATGTAAGAATTGAAACCATAAAATTCCTAGAAGAAAACATAGGTGGTAAACTCCTTGACATCTGTCTTGGAGATGACCGTTTGGATTTGACACCAAAAGCAAAGGCAACAAAGGCAAAAATAAACAGTGGGACTACATCAAACTAAAAAGCTTCTGCACAGCAAAAGAAACCATCAACAAAATGAAAAGGCAAGCTGCCAAAAAGGAAAAAATATTCCAAATCATATATCTGATACGGAGTTAATATCCAAAATATATAAAGATACGGAGTTAATATCCAAAATATATAAAGAACTCAATAGCAAAAACAAACGATCTGATTTTTTAAAATGGGCAGAGAATCTGAATAGACATTTTCCCAAAGAAGACATACAGATGTCCAACAGGCACATGAAAAGATATTCAACATCACTTAATCATCAAGGAAATGCAAATCAAAACCACAATTAAAATAAATAAATAAATAAATAAATAAATAAATAAATAAAACCACAATGAGATATCATCTCACAACAGTTAGAATGGCTATTATCAAAGAGACAAGAGAGAAGTGTTGGAGAGGATGTACAGAAAAGGGAACCCTAGTGCACAGTCAGTAGGAATGTAAACTGGTGCAGCCACAATGGAAAATGGTATGCAGATTCCTCAAAAAAATTAAAAATAGAACCACCATATGATCCAGCAATTCCTCTTCTATGTATTTATCCAAAGAAAATGAAAACACTTACTCAAAAAGGTATATGCATCCCCATGTTATTGCAGCATCATTTACAGCAGTCAACATATGTAAACAACCTAAGTGTTCCTCAATGGATGAATGGCTAAAGAAAAGGTCACACTCACACACACACAGGAATATTATGCAGCCAAATAAAAGAAGGGAATCTTGCCATTTGCAAAAACATGGTTTGACTCTAATGGCATTACACTAAGTGAAGTAAGTCAGACAGAGAAAGACAAATACCATATGATCTCATTTACATATGAAATCCAAAACAAAAAAAACAAAAAAAGAAGTTCACAGATACAAAGAACAGACTGGTGATTGCCAGAGGCAGGGGGTGGGGGGTGGAGGGTGGGCAAAATAGATAAAGGGGGGTCAATAGGTACAAACTTCCAGTTATAAAATAAATAACTCATGGGGCTGTAATGTACAGCAAGGTGACTACAGTTAATAATACTGTATTGCATATTTGAAAGTCGCTACTAAGAGAGATCATTTTGCAATATATATAAATATCGAATCATGTTGTATACCTAATACCAATAAATTGCTATATGTCAACTATATTTCAATTTTTTTTTCTTTCACCTGGTAAGAATCACTTTATTAGATCAAGTGAAAGTCTCAGGAGTATTATAAATGGAATTGTAAGAGGAGATGCAGGTTGGAAGAAATGGGCCTTTGCAAACAGATCAACTGAATCAAGCCTGGAAGTCAATGAATTGCGTACCATCATGTAATAGTGATAGATTTAAAAAATAGCTTTTTTTGAAAAACTATGTATTAATTGTGTACACAAATAAATAGGGGTAAAACTTAGTTTCCTCCCTCAGGAGATTATGATGTCATTGGGGAAACAAATATATCAAATGGCTATAAAACAAGGCAGAATTAAATAAATGTTTAAAGGAGCAACAAGGTATGCATTGTAAAAATGTAGAGGATAGGGCTATCATTCTCCATATGAACATTCCAAGGATGATACAAACACAATGACCCAATATAGAACTCATCATTTTTGCCCAAAACAGTCTACCTCCTATACTCTATCTCATTCTATCTTTACTCCTAAATTCTTTTTTTTTAATTTAACTTTATTTTTTTATACAGCAGGTTCTTATTAGTTATCCATTTTATACATATTAGTGTGTACGTGTCAATCCCAATCTCCCAGTTCATCACAGTACCACCCCCACCACCCCCAGCCACCTTCCCCCCTTGGTGTCCATACGTTTGTTCTCTACATCTGTGTCTCAATTTCTGCCCTGCAAACCAGTTCATCTGTACCATTACATTTCAATTTCAAAAAAAGAAAAAAGTTTCTATTTCATATGTATCAAACACATATAATCCTATATATATATGCATATAAAAAGAAATTAATACAATAAACTCCCATATATCCACTGCCCCAGTTTTAAACATTGTTCTTTACCAGGACCTTAGAAGCCCCCTGATCTCATCGTCTTCCCTCCCCTAAGGTAACTGTTACCCTGACTTCTGACTTCTGTGTTAATCATTCCCTTGCTTTTCAGATTAGTTTTGCCTTTAATACACATATACGTACATACATATATAAATACATATATATCCCTGAACAATATATTTTTGGTTTTTAAAAACAATAGAAATCACAAACCTAGATACACAAGGGCATGGTACCCTTACAGATGAAGGACAGTAAGGAAGGATAGGGAAAGATAAACTGAACAGTCTCTGTGTCACTGTCCAGTTTCAGCTTTCCAGAAAGCTAAGAGAATTCGTCTCTGGAAAAGTTATGAGTTATGAGGCCAAGTTATGAGGCAAAGACATGAATCCTGGAAAACACAGGTCAACCACAGTCAAGGCTTCTAGCTGGGTAATGCAGGCTAGTATCATTGACCTTACAACAGAAATACAGATGAGAGAGCAGGCTCTGTTCATCTTTTGTTTCTAAGCTCACTATGACCACCCACCAGAACTTAGCAGTAGGTCAAAGCAGAATATATTTGAGAGGTGAAACAAGTATCCTCAGCTGAGCCACACAGCAGGGCATGAGGGGAAAGCTGGAACTTCCGTAGTACGTAGTCAAGACAAGCTAAGAACAGATAAATTCTGGATCAAGCTCACCAGAGTATTCTGTCCTCAGGTTAAAAAGACAACCGTGACAGCAAGTACGTTGGTAATTCTGCCTTAAACATTTCTAGGTCCTGACGCACAGCCCTCCAACTGGAGTGGTTGCCCTCTATATACAGTACACAGCCAGCACCTTGGAATCTCCTAAAAGTAGCTCTGGGGATTCCCCTCACCTCCCTCCTTCTTGGATCTCCTGTTTCCTATACCCCACTGTCTTCCTTTTTCTTAATTTACTCTCAGTTGGTGTTTCTCATTTCTCATTCTCCAATAGCTTTTTTTTTTTTTTTTTGGCCACACCACACAGCTTGCAGGATCTTAGTTCCCCAAGCAGGGACCGAACCCACGCCCTCAGCAGTGAAAGCAGAGTCCCAACCATTGGACCGCCAGGGAATTCCCTCCAGTAGTTTTTAATAAAGGGGACAAGAGAAGTAAATATTTTCAGACCTTGCATGTCTGAAAATATCTTTATTCTAGTTGACCATAATTTGGCTGAGTACATACTTCTAAGTTCAAAATCACTCTCCAGAATTTTGAAGGCATTGCTCCGCTGTTTTCTCATTTCTAGGTTGCTGCATAAAAATCCAAAGCCATTCTGATTCCTTATCCTTTATACATAACCTGTTTTTTGCATACTAATCCTTTATACATAACCTGTTTTTTGCATTCTCGAATCATCTCTTTGCCTCCCAGTGTTTCGAAGTTTCCTAATGACATACCTTAGCATGGGTACATTTTCACTTATTCAGTCGGACACTCAGTGGGCACACTCAATCTGAAAACTCTAACCTTCAATTTTGGATAACTTTCTTGAATTATTTATTATTTTCTCCTTTTCATTTTCCCTATTTATCTGGATCTTCTTGGTATGGGTATTGAAATTCAGGAATAGTCTGCTAAGTGTTCTTTTATTTTCCGTGTGTCTTTTCACTCTACTTTTTGGGAGATTTCCCAAACATTATCTTACAGTGCTCCTAAAATTTCATTTCTACTATTTTAAATTCTTTTCTTTGTTTTCTGATTATGCCTTTTACAGAATCCTTTTTTTAATTCCTCCTCATCTCTTATCTCTTGTAATATATTAATAACGGGGAGAGGTTTTTTTCTCCTTGCAAAGTCTCTCCCAAGTGCTTTTCCCTGTTTATCTGTTTCAGTTCCCATCTTTCATCTTCAATGTAAGAGGCTTTCCTCAAATAACTGGTAATACTTGGGTGTTTGCTTATGATTAAGAGCAGAGGACTGAAAAGCTTGTAATTGAATTTGTGGGTGGGGCTTGGGAATTTAGATCTTCAAAGAAATTCATGTAAGGTGTTTTCTCTAGGGCTACTTACAAACCCCTGAGAATACTTCAATCGCCTATTGGCTACCAGCATTCTATGAACCTAGAAGAGAAATGGAGATGAGGGTGGGAGTGGAGGCGGGGCAATGCCCCCAGATTCAGTATGCATAAATCATTTATTCTTCCATTTCCATCACAGTTATGACTTTTATTTCCCAATATTATTTCCAAATTCTTTGGGATTTGGAAACAAGAAACCGAACTTTCCCAAATCACAAGTTGTTCTCTATTTTTCATAAGACTTCACTTATTTTTAAATAATAATGAGTGACCATAAAAATACATAATGAATCATTTTTCTGCAATAAGATTATAATAAATAACCTTTTTTTAAATAATGAGTGACCATACAAATACATAATTAATCATTTTTCTGCAAATAAGGTTATAATAAAAGTTTCAAACGTTTTGTTTCTTAAAAAATCCAGTAATAAATCCATGCACACTTATTATGAACCAATATACCGTAGTAAGATTATGTATCAGAAAAACGTAAAAATGATCTCTATCTGAATTAGTCATGGGGTGATAAAAGACTTTAGGAGAGAGTGATATCATCACAATGCCGGGACAGGAGTTTTCTACTGTCATCTCCCCAAAGAACACCAATTATGATAACCACCCACAGACAAAAGAGCCTTTGTAGAAATCCAGGAGTCCAGGAGAGATGTTCCAGCACACCACTGAAACAAAAAAGACCAAAACTACCCTGTGAGGAAGGTAAGAGGAAATGTTTGACTCAATGTACCATCTCTCCCACAAGGGGCAGAGCTCAGTGCCAAGAGAGCCCTTCTTGCCCAGTGATTTCTCCTGCAGGGGAACATGAGAACATGTGAGTGCTTGGCTTCACCAGCTGTGTGGGACGCTGCCAATGAGGCCCATTTCTCTGGCCCCATCCAGAATACTGAGTTGTGAGCTCAGGGCAGTGAGCAGCTAAGAGAAAAACAGCCAGGGGTCAGTAGTGAACATCTCAAAGTGACAGGGATCATACTAACCACTTTGTGGACTCTATTATAGGTCTGCCCATGAGCTACTGGGAATGCCTCTCCAGTGCATCCCCAAAACTGGCTCCTGGGCACCCCCAGCACCCCACATGCCTCACCCATAAACCCTCCCACCCACAGACAGCTCCCTGCATGCTCCCCATGGCAGCAAGGGCAAGCCTTTGCAGATGGCTAGTGAGCATGCCTAGAAAGCCAATTTAGGAGAAACCACAAACTTGAACATTGAGCTCTGGCCTAGGGAAAGCAAAAGGGAGGCTGTCAGCACCCACTGAGCTTTGTAGGACCAAGAGAAGGCATACAAGCTGAAGAATTCTGCCACAAGAGAGTACAAGGAATGTGGAGCAAGTGTACGCATAGAAGAGGTATGAGAAAGGCTCAGAATCCCTAATGGGTAACAGAAGGTATTTCTTTCTAAAAGCCACTCAGTAAAGACTGGAGGAGGTGACTGCTTCTTCAAATGTGAAGACACAATGCAAGATTTCAAGGAATATGAAAACTCAAGAAAACGTAACAATACAAAAGAAACAATATTTTCTAGTAGCCAAACCCAAAGAAATGGAGAACAGCAATTTACACAATAAGAATTCAAAGTAGTTGTTTTAAGGAAGTTCAGGGAGCTACAAGAAAACACAGAAAGACAATTCAATAAAATCAGGAAACAAAACTTTTTTTTAAAAGAAGACAAGTTTAACAGAGTGATAGAAATTTAAAAGAACCAAACAAATTCTGGAGCTGAAAAATACAATGAATGAAATGAAAAATACAACAGAGAACATCAACAAAATGAATCAAGCAGAATGAATCTGTGAAGTAGAAGGCAGGACTTTTTAAATTATCCATTCAGAGAAGAACAAAGAAAAAGAATGAAAAAGAATAAGGAAAGCCTATATGAACTATGGGACACCATTAGGAGAAATAATCTATGTACTACTGCAGTCCCAGAAGGGGAAAAGAGGGAGAAAGGGCAGAAAGCTTATTTAAAGAAATAATGGCTGAGAATTTCACAAATCTGAGGAGAGACCTGGACGTCCAAGTTCATGAAACTCACAGTTCCCCAAAAAGATTCAATCCTAAATGTCTTTCTCCAAAACACATTTCAAAACTGTCTAAAAATCAAAGACAAACAACTTTAAAAGCAGTAAGAGGAAAAAAAATCCTCACTTATGAGGGAATTCCCATAAAACCATCAGTGGATTTCTCAACAGAAACCTACAGGCCAGGACAGCAGGTAAGATATACCCCAAGTACAAGTACTGAAAGAAAAAAAACTCCCCATCAAGAATATTACCTGGCAGGGACTTCCCTGGTGGCGCAGCAGTTAAGAATCCGACACGGGTTCAATCCCTGGTCCAGGAAGATCTCACATGCCACAGAGCAACTACGCCAGTGTGCCACAACTACTGAGCCTGCCCTCTAGAGCCCACGAGCCACAACTACTGAAGCCCGTGCACCTAGAGCCTATGCTCCACAACAAGAGAAGCCACTGCAATGAGAAGCCCATGCACTGCGACGAAGCGTAGCCCCTGCTCGCCGCAACTAGAGAAAGCCTGCATGAAGCAACAAAGACCCAACGCAGCCAAAAATTAAAAACAAACAAAATTACCCGGCAAAGTTGTCCTTCAGAAATGAAAGAAAGATTAAGATGCTCCCAGGCAAACAAAAGCTGGAGTTCATCACCACCATACCTGCCTTACAAAAAATGCTGAAAGGAGTTCTACAAGCTGAAATTAAAGGATGCTAATTAGTAACATGAAAATATACAACAAACTGGTAAAGTAAGTATATCACCAAATTCAGAATATTTTAATAATGTAATATGCTGGTGTTTTAACCACTTAACTCTATATATAGAATAAAGGGCAAAAGTATGAAAAATAACTATAGCTACCATTAGTTACTTGTAAGCTAGTTATAAATTCTGACATCAAAAACATAAATGATGGAGAGATTAAATGGTCATTTTTGTATGTATTCAAAGTTAAACTGTTATCAGTGTAAAATAAACTGTTATATCTATAGATGTTGTATATAAGCCTAATGTTAACAAAGGAAGAAAACTCTGCAGTAGGTAAACAAAAGATAAAGAGAAGGGAATCAAGCTATGGAAAATCATCAATTTACAAAGGAAGACAGCAGGAGAAGATAGGAATAAGGAAACTATAAAACAGCCAGAAAACAATAAGACAGCATTAATAAGTCCCTACCTATCAATAATTACTTAATGTAAATGGATTAAATTTTCCAATCAAAAGGTACAGAGTGGCTGCACAAATAAAAACAAGACCCAACTATGTGACGCACAGAAGAGACAAACTTCAGCTTCAGGTACACACATAGTCTCAAAATGAAAGGATAGAAGGGATATTCCATACAAATGGAAACCAAAAGAGAGCACAAGTAGCTGTATTTATTTCAGAGAAGATAGACTTTAACCCAAAAGTTGGAAAAAGAGACAAAGAAGATTACTATATAATGACAAAGGGGTCAATTCACCAAGAGGATAGAGCAATGATATGTGTGTTTGTGTGTGTATGTACATCTAACAATGGAGCAACTACGTATCCTAAGCACATACAAAGGGAGAAACAGACAACAGTGCAATAATAGTAGGGGACTTTGGTGCCCCACTTAAATGGACAGATCACCCAGACAGAAAACCAATATATAGAACATCCCACCCCCAAAACAGCAGAATACACATTCCCAAGCATACACAAAACATACTCCAACTCAGATCATACATGCAGTCACAAAACAAGTCTTATTTAGCAAATTTAAAAAACTGAAATCATACCAAGTACCTTTTTCTGACCTAGATGGTATGGAACTAGAAATCATTAACAGGAGGAAAACTGGAAAATTCAAAAATGTGTGAAAATTAAACAACACATCCTTGAACAACCAATGGATTAAAGGAGGAATCAAAAAGAAAATTTAAAAAATCTTGAAACAAATGAAAAAGAAAACACAACATACCAAAATGCATGGGATGCAACAAATGCAGTTTTAAGAGGGAAGTTTATAGCTCTAAATGCCTATATTAAGAAAAAGAAAGATCTCAAATAAACAACCTAAACTTACACCTCAGGAAACTAGAAAGAGAAGATCAAACTAAGCCCAAAGTTAGCAGAAGGAAAGAAATAACAATGATGAGAGCAGTAATAAGTCAAATTGAGACCAGAAAAATAACAGAAAAATCAACAAAAGTAAGAGCTGTTTTTTGGTAAAATAAACAAAATTCAAAATCCTTTAGCCAAAAAAAAAAAAGAAGACTCAAACAAAATCAGAAGTGAAAGAGGAGACATTACATCCGATACCACAAATACAAACGATCAGAAGATACTATAAAACAATTGTATGCCAACAAATTGGGATAACCTAGATGTAATGGACAAGTTCCTAGAAACAAAAACCCTACCAAGACTGAATCATGAAAAAAATGAAAATATGAACAGACCAATAAGGAGTAAGGAGATTGATTCAGTAATAAAAAAAACTCCTAACAACAGGAATAGCTGGTTTCACTAATAAATTCTACCAAATATTTGAAAAAGAATTAATAACAATCCTTCTTAAACTCTTGCAAACAACTAAAGAGGAGGAAACTCATTTTACCAGGCCAGCATTATCCTGATACCAAAGTCAGATACTGACACTACAACAGAAGAAAACGATAAGTAAACATACCTGATGAATATGGATACAAAAATTCTCAGCGAAATACAAGCAAACTCAATTCTATAGCACATCAGAAGGTCACCATGTTCAACTGAAATTTATCCCCAGGATGCAAGAATGGTTCCACATCTGCAAATCACAAAATGAAGGTTAAAAATCATATTATCATCTCAATAGATGCAGAAAAATCATTTGACAAAAATTCCACATCCTTTCATGATAAAGACTCTCAACAAAGAGGGTACAGAAGAAACATACATCAACATAATAAAGGCCAGACATCAGTTAATATCATACTCAATGGTGAAATGCTGAGTCTTTCCTGTAAGGTCAGGAATAAGACAAGGATGCCCATTCTCACCATTCCTATTCAACACAGTACTGGAAGTGTTAGCCAAAGCAATTAGTCAATAAAAGGCATACAAATCAGAAAGAAGAAAAGTGTCTCTGTTCGCAAATAACATGATCTTATATAGAGAAAATCCTGAAGACTATACCAAAAATCTGTTAAAACTAATCAACAAATTCAGTAAAATTACATGATACAAAATCAACATACAGAAATCGACTGCATTTCTATTCATTTACAAAGAAATACTGAAAAATAATGAAAACAATCCCCTTTATAATAACACTGAAAACAATAAAATACTTAGAAATATATTTAACCAAGAAGGTGAAAAATCTATATTCTAAAAACTATAAGACACTAATGAAAGAAACTGAAGAAGACACAGATAAATGGAACTATATCCCATGATTATAAATTATATCCCATGATCCCAAGAAATTGAAGAAGATACAAATAAATGGAATTATATCCCATGATAATCAACTGGAAGACAACACTGTTAAAATGACCATACTGGGACTTCCCTGGTAGTCCCGTGGTAAAGAATCTGCCTTCCAATGCAGGGGACGCAGGTTCAATCCTTGGTCAGGGAACTAAGAGCCCACACACCACAGGGCAACTAAGCCTGTGCACCACAACTACAGAACCCACATGCCACAGCTAGAGAGAAGCCCGAGTGCTGCAACTAGAGAGAAACCCGAGCCAACCACATGCTGTAACAAAAAGATCCCACATGACTCAACAAAGATCCTGTGTGCCACAACTAAGACCCGACGCAGCCAAATAAATAAATAAATAAAATGACCATACTACCCCAAAGCCATCTGTAGATTTAATGCAATCCCTATGAAAATTCCAATGGCATTTTTTTACAGAAATAGAAAACAATTCTAAAATCTGTATGGAACCATGAAAGACAAATAAACAAATCAATCCTGAGAAAGAAAAAAAATGCACTTCCTGATTTTTAACCATATTACAAAGCTATAGTAATCAAAACGGTATGATACTGGCATAAAAACTGACACATAGATCGATGAAACAGAATTGAGAGCCCAGAAATAAACCCATGCATATGTGGTCAACCAATATTTGACAAGGGAGTCAAGAATACTCAATAGGGAAAGGACAGTCTCTTCAATAAACATTGCTGGGAAAACTGGATATTTACACTCAAAAGAACAAAAGCAAAACCCTCTCTTACACTACTAACAAAAATGAACTCAGAAATGGAATATTGAAGACTTAAAAGTAAGACCTTAAACCATAAAACTGCTAGAAGAAAATAAGATTAGAAGATCCTTGACATTTTCTTGGTAATGATTTTTTTAGATATGACACCAAAAGGAAAAATCAACAAATGGGACTACATCAAACTAAAAAGCTTTGGGACTTCCCTGGTGGAGTAATGGTTAAGAATCCACCTGCCAATGCAGGGGACACAGGTTCGATCCTGGTCTGTGAAGATCCCACATGCCATGGAGCAACTAAACCCATGCACCACAACTACTGAGCATGCATTCTAGAGCCCGTGAGTCACAACTACTGAGCCCACACACCACAACCACTGAAGCCAGCGAGCCCTAGAGCCCACGCACCACAACTACTGAGACTGTGCACAACTGCTGAAGTTTGTGTGCTCTAGGGCCCGCATGCCACAACTACCAAGCCCGTGTGCCACAACCACTGAAGCCCATGAACCTAGAGCCTGTGCTCCACAACAAGAGAAGCCACTGCAAAGAGAAGGCCGTGCACCGCAACCAAGAGTAGCCCCCGCTCACCACAACTAGAGAAAGCCCATGCGCAGCGACGAAGACCCAATACAGCCAAAAATAAAGAAAATTAAAAAAAAAAAAAAACTGCTGCACAGCAAAACAATCAACAAAATGAAAAAGTGATCTACAGGAGAAAATATCTGCAAATCATGTATTTCATAAGGGTTAATATAAGGAACTCATACAACTCAATAGTAAAAAGCAAATAATCTGATTAAAAAATGAGCAGAGGACCTGAATAGACATTTTTCCAGAGGCATACAAATGGCCAACATGTACATAAAAAGATACTCAACATCACTAAGTATCAGGGAAATGCAAATCAAAGCCTCAATGAGGTATCACCTTACACCTGTTAGAAGGGGTATGATCAGAAAACAAGAGGATGGGCTTCCCTGGTGGCGCAGTAGTTGAGAGTCCGCCTGCCGATGAAGGGGACACGGGTTCGTGCCCTGGTCCAGGAAGATCCCACATGCCGCGGAGTGGCTGGGCCCATGAGCCATGGCCGCTGAGCCTGCGTGTCCGGAGCCTGTGCTCCACAACGGGAGAGGCCACAACAGTGAGAGGTGCGCGTATCGCAAAAAAAAAAAAAAAAGAGGTAAGTGTTGATACGAATGTGGAAAAGGGAACCCTTGTGTATTTGGGTAGTAATGTAAATCGGTAGAGCACTGTGGAAAACAGTGTTGAGATTCTTCAAAAAATTAAAAATAAAACTGCCATATGATTCAGCAATCCCACTTCTGGGTATACTTCCAAAGGAAATGAAATCACTGTGTCAAGAGATATCCATACTCCCCATGTTCATTACAGCATTATTCACAATACTGAGGACATGGAAATAACCGTAGTATCTACTGATAGATGAATGGATAAAAAACGGATATATACACATACACTAGAATATTATTCAGTCAATAAAAAAATGAAGGAAATTCTGCTATTTGGGACATCAATGGACCCTGAGCGCACTATGAGTTGAAATGAGTTAGAGAAAAACATTTACTGTATGATATCACTTGTATGTGGAACTTATAAAGCCAAACTCATAGAAACAGAGAATGGTGTTTGCCAGGGGCTGGGGATTGGGGAAATGAGAAGATATTGGCCAAGAGGTACAAATTTCCAATTATAAGATGAATAAATTCTGGGGATCTAACATACAGCATAGTGACTACAGTCAATACTGTGTTATATATTTGAAAGTTGCTAAGAGAGTAGATCTTAAATGTTCTCACCACACACCCACACACAAATGGTAATTATGTGAGGCGACAGAGGTATTAACTAACCCTACTGTAGCAATCATTTCAAAATACACGTGTTCCAAGTCATCACGTTGTACATCTTTTTTTTATTTTGGAGTATAGTTAACAACGTTGTGCTAGTTTCAGGAGTACAGCAAAGTAATTCAGTTATACATATACACGTACCTATCCTTTTTCAAATTCTTTTCCCATTTAGGTTATTACAGAATATTAAGCAGAGTTCCCTGTGCTATACAGTAAGTCCTTGTTGGTAATCTATTTTAAATATAGCAGTGTGTACATGTCAATCCCAAACTCCCTAACTATTCTATACCTACCCCCCCCACCCTTCTCCCCAGTAACCATAAGTTCATTCTCTAACTCTGAGTCCGTTTTATAAATAAGTTCATTTGTATCACTTTTTTATTAGATTCCACATATAAGTGATATCATATGATATTTCTCTCTCTCTGTCTGACTTACTTCACTTAATATGATAATCTCCAGGTCCATCCATGTTGCTACAAATGGCATCACGTTGTACATCTTAAACTTACATGTTATACATTGATTATACCTCAAGAAATCTGAGGGGAAAAAAAGACCTTATAAAAGAAACATTAATACAAAATAAATGCCAAATAAAAATCCTTGTAAAAGTTGAAATACTATAAATATTTAGAAGTTATCATTCTAAAAATGAAATTTTTAAATGTACCATGTATTACTTGTCCTGTTCAATAGTCTTTCCTAACAAATATTCCAGATGCAGAAAAATTTCATTCATTTGTGTTGACACTGGTCAAATTCAGAGTGTATCAAAAAGCATCCCTCAAGTTGAGTGTTAGGGTACACATTGCTTCATATAAACTCCTTTTTTTTTTTTTTACGACAAAGTATTTTGTCTGCTTACTCTGGTTTTGGCTTTGCTTTGAAATACTGCTTTTACTATTTCGGCTTTTAGATTAAGTTCTCATTTCATATTGGAGTATTCCACAAAAAATTTCAAACCTTCTTTTCAATTCCTCTGTTATTTCCAAAAAAAAACCAAAAACCCACAGTCTATCAGTGAATATGCTGAACTTGAAAACACCAACAAACATTAGTGGGTAATATTTATATATACAACATTGAGATCTCATAGCAAGGTTAACAGTACTACACAGAATATTATGTTGTAACTGCCAGTTTACAGATTTATTTTGCTCCCAAGTTTGTTATTTCTTGGGACACCACTCATAGGATTTATAATGCATATAAACTTAGTTTACTTTTAAGAATACCTGTTAGCAGCAGGTAGAGCATGAAAACATATTTATAAGATGGCAACAACTATGAGTAAGACCAACTGATTAAACCATGATGCTTTTCTCCCAGATGTCTGTCTCAGCTCCCAGACCTTTACTTTCTACTCAGTGTCAGCATGCCCCTTTCTTGCTTTCCACTTGATGCCAGTGGAACTCTCAGAACCAATGGTATCCAATAATATGTTAAGCTTTAATTCTTGGGAAATTTTTAAATCCTTTTTTCTGTTTTCCTGACTTTTTCAATGACTTTCCTCAGGATTTGGGATTCGAATAAACAAAATTTCCTGAGAAATTCTAGGAATGCCTTCCTGTAAGGAAATGCTACTTTATCCAGAGATCATCGCTTTGAGCCTTCAGCATCTGTCCCAAGGTGAACAGCATCCATGGGGAGTTACTAATCAGCAATATTCACCCAGTCTTCCTTATTTTATCTCCCTTGTATCACAATTTCCAGGAATACCTGGCACTACCCAGTTCTTGAGCTTCTTGAGGATTTACAGGGTAGATATGATTAGTTTCAGTTTTTCCTTCTGCCAATTTACGGGTCATGATTCTTGGGGGTCGAGATAAATTTCCACTCACTCTTGCTTGGGCTTTTCAGTTTTTCAAATTGTATTGTTCTTATCTCCTTTCCTAACGTTCTGTCCTTTGGATCTTTACTATAGTTTTAGTGGGGTTTCAATAGGGAGCAAGATCAGAAGTCAATCTACCATCTTAATCCAACAGTAATCTTCATTTTTAACAAGTATCTTAAGTGACTGTGTTGCAGGTAGTCTCAAAACACACTTTCAACACTAAACTAGAAGACAGTCAGTAGAAAGTGCCCAGAAGAGTGAAAACACTGAGAAATACTTGAAGAAGCTGAGAAGGTTTATCAGGGGGAATATGCTGGGAGCTACAACAGCTACTTCAACAGCTAAAGACCTAATGTGGGAAGAGAAGTTAGGCTTGTTCTCTATGCCTCCAAGGAAAGCTAGAACCAGTGTGGGAAAACTGCAAACCAGAGATCTGGTACAAGATAGAGAAGGACTTCTTAACAGACAAAACTATCCCAAAAAGGAATGAACTGCCCTGGGAAGCAAGAAACTCAAGAACAGGCTGCACAACTATCACTTATTCGGGATGCCACCATTAGCATCTAAGCCCCAGATGGTGGTGAGGTCCAATTGGTTGCTGAGGCAAGACTCACACACGTGAAAAACAAAGAATGCATAATTAAATGCTAGAAGGATGAAATTACAAAAATTGAGTCATTTTAGACACACTGAGTGAAAGCTCTCAAATACAAAGGATTAGCCACACTTGGAATATAACATGTAATGGCTGCCTGGTCCTAAATTTCCTTTTCTCAGTCAGAATATAATTTTTTTTCCACACAGAATCTGAACTGAGATGTGCATTTATCCCTAGATTTAAGTTGAGGTGTTGAAAAGTGACAAAGCAATGAGTTCCTGATTGCTATGAAAATGTCCCCATGAGCCACGAACTTTAATAAATTACTAAGCCATCATTTCTTTACCTAAAATGCATGTTGGCTTAAAAACAGGCCTCCCTGTTCTATTCTCCTCCTCTCCTCCAATCAAGGAATAGAGGATGGAGCACAGTGAACAAGGGGACTGTGGCATGATGTGAAGCTGTAGCAGTAAGCAGAGAGGTTAGATCAGGGGGTGGGGCTGGAAGGGAGGATTGGTGTGGATCAAGTTAAATATTTCAGGTTTATTCTAAGTTTAAAGGCATATTATAGAAGAGTTTCAAGCAGGAGTTTGATATGATCAGATTTTATATTTTTTAGAATATCTTTTGTGTGAAAAATAAAGTATTAACACATTTGGGCAGACCAATTAGAAAGCAGTATCCAGGTGAGAGACAAAGGTAGTCTGGACTAGGATGACAGAGGCAGAGATGAAGTAACCAGGTTTGAGAAATTCTACCTAAGAGGCAGAATTAAGAGAACGTTGTTGAGAGGTCTTAAAGATGATCCCAAGTACCTTGCATGAGCATCTGGATTGACCCAGTTCCCAGGGAAGTATATACTGTCAGATGTAAGCTGCTGGAGGTATAAGGAGAAAGGGAATCCCTTTTTGAGTGGATTAGGTTTGAAAACCTGCGAGTCACCTAAGTGTGAATGTCTCACAAGCTCCACTTCATCATTTCTCACTGAGTATCTCCATTAAAGCTTCAAACTCAGGATGCTGGCAATCAAAATCTGTATCTTTCTTCTGCATCTGCTCCATCTGCTAATTAATTAATGCCACCAGTTGTGAGGGATGTTACAGATGGGGTTCCTACCTGTGACAAAGAAGGTTGAAATATAAAACACCTGAGGTCTCACGGATACAACTGATTCTGTGACTCACAGATTCATCCATAACACTGGAGTTATTCTTGCCACAAAGGTTAACCTTAAAGTTAACTCCTACCTCTGCAAACATTTAAAACTATTTGAAAACAAATATGAAAGAATTAAAAGATGATTTTATCCACAGACTGCTTTGCTAGGAATAAGACAGACTTTGTGACTGATCCAAAGAAAACAGATTCTAGAGTTAAATGTTAATTCTTAATTAACTGTCCTGTTTTCCTGAAGTAAAAACTTAATTATTGATACTTTCCAGCAGACGATATTTACGTCCTATTATAGCACAACACTGCCACCTTCTGGAAGGAATCACAAGGAAAATGTTTTTATTCCTAATCCAGTTTGTGAGAAAGTCTGCAAGTTTCCGAAAGAAAATGAAAAGGGATTATGTTTATTTTATCCTTTTTAGCCCCATCACATTTGGATAAAAATCACTGGTAAAGAGAAAAAAAAGGGACACAACCTTACTGTTTCTCTAAATAAAAAGCACAAAATGACATTTACTTTTTTGGTTTTGGTTACCTGGGTGAGGGAAAGGTGACAGTGAAGAGACAGCACATGGGAGTTTCTGAGGTGAGGTATATACCTTGGTTATAGTTGCCGTTACACAAATCTATACATGTCTTAAAATTTACAGAACTAAGGGGCTTCCTGGTGGCACAGTGGTTAAGAATCCACCTGCCAATGCAGGTTCAAGCCCTGGTCCAGGAAGATCCCACATGCGGCAGAGCAACTAAGCCCGTGAGCCACAACTACTGAGCCTGCGCTCTAGAGCCCACGAGCCACAACTACTGAGCCCAGGTGCCACAACTACTGAAGCCCACGAACCTAGAGCCCATGCTCCGCAACAAGAGAAGCCACCGCAATGAGAACCCTGTGCACCACAACGAAGAGTAGCCCCCGCTCGCCGCAACGAAAAGCCTGCGTGCAGCTGCGAAGACCCGACACAGCCAAAAATAAAGTAAAATAAATAAATTTATTTTAAAAAAATTCACAGAACTAAACCAAAAGGTGAAACAATTTTACTATATAATTTTTTTAAAGACAGATACAGACTAAGAGAATAAAAATAGTGCCATATGCTTATATAGAAAGGAGGAAAAATCATAAAGTTAAAATGCAAAAGTATTCACATAAAATTCAACAGTTTTGCCATTTATAGCCCAAAGGCCTGTGGCCCAAATAAAATTTGAAAGGTCCTAATCTGACGTAAGCATGTTGAAATATTTAAATACGGACCTGGAAGTGTTTCTAAAGGCTACTGACGTACACTATAAGTAAATCACTTTGTCCCTAGTATCCATAAGTCTGATGAAAGGTAACAAACAATCTATTACCAAAAACTAGGAATTTATATTCACCTTTGTCTGGTAACCTCAAAAAAAAAGTCTTACAAAGGCATTTTTATGTGATTGTGTTTTGCCTTACTCAAAGAGCTGAGGCATAAACAGGCCAAGGTGGGTATTCAGCATCTATGTAATCTTGGTATTTGCTGGATGCTAGGGAAATCACATACAAATCTAAGTTACATTCAAGTTCCAAGAGTCTGGAGCATCCAAATCCATTTGGGGACCTTTCTAGTGCATCTGTAGATGCCAAATGCCATAAGGTGCCAAGAGCCCACAAGATGATCAGGTGAGAGCCCAGATGACAAATGGACCCAAACTGAGAGCGAAAGTCACATTAACATATTTGTTCCTTCCATCTCTCCTGATAGTACGCTTGCTGTTTACCATGGGGTATGGGCTGTAACAGTGATGAGGAAATATTAAACAGGAGTTTATGAAAGATGTTGCAAATGAGGGGAAGGGGAAGACAGAGGGTCTGGCAGGCATGAGATCTTAGTTTTCTAAGATTTGGTTGAGTCATACTGTTGTCTGTTTATCTACACTTCCCCATTTATCTCAGGGAGGCCAGTTACTGAGAGGGATCCCCGTACCCAAAACAACTTACACTTCCAACATCAGGGGAATTGTTGAAAAAATACTTGTACAGTAATAAAGGAATAACAGTGGCCATTTCCCATCCTTCACTAGTTAATGACATGGATATCTTTGCACCGGCGGAGGTGAACTTGCTTGTCAGAAGCAGCAGTATTCACAGCATACCTGAGTAACTGCCAGAGTATCCAACTAAAGCAGCAGAATGGTAACAGAACAATCCAGAACTTTGCAACAATACAAGTATGCGAACTCACCTCCATCTTACCATCTGCCATGATGAGTAATTTGCCCAAAAAGACTGAATACACAGAGTTAACAAAACAAAAAAAAAACAGAAGCTTAGATCATAAAGAAGTTTAGGATTTGGGAACCTATCCAGATAAACCTGTTATTTAATCTGAATTCTAGTACATAATTTTAAAACTCCAAGATCTCCAAGTCCTAAGACAAAAACCCCTACATCCCTTCAACTAGGAGATGGCTCTTTGAATTTATATTTTTAGAAAAGTAAATGTGGTAATTAATACTTGCCTAAATTACACAGTTTATTTAAATCTCATATTTTATGTGAATGACAAAAAACACTGAAGCATATGAATGGTTCCTCAAAATATTAAACAGAGAAGTACCCTATGACCCAGCAATTCCACTTACAGTACATACTCAAAAGAGCTCAAACAGATAACTGGACCAATGTTCATAGAAGCACTATTCATAATAGCCAAAAGATGTAAACAACCCAAATGTCTATGAACTAATGAATGGATAAACAAAATATGATATATGCATACAATGGAATACTATTTACCCTTAAAAAGGAAGAAAATTCTGCAATATGCTACAATATGGATGAACCTTAAAGACATTATGCAAAGTGAAATAAATCAGACACAAAAGGACAAATATTTTATGATTCCAGAGACAAAAGGTAGAATGGTGGTTACAAGCGGCTGGAGAGAGTGGGGAATGGGGAGTTATTATTTAACAGGTATACAGGGTTTCAGTTTAGGAAAATGAAAGTTCTGGAGAGGATGGTGGTGATAGTTGCACAACAACATGAATGTACTTAATGTCACTGAATTGTACACTTAAAATGGTTAGAATGCTAAGTTTCATGTTCTGTACATTTTACCACAATTTTTAAAAAAAACAAACACTAGAGCAAGAAACAGAGTCCTCCTAACAAATCAGGCCATAGGGAAACAATGAAGCCCTAGATATTGCATGTAAAATAGAAATGCAAATTTTCTAAGGAGCTATGGTATATAGCTCTCCTCAGTTACTCAAAATGTTCAGAGATCCTAAAAATACCTGAATTACTACTACCTTTAAACCAATGAAATGAGAAAAACACCAAAATAACGTTAATAGGATTTTATAAAACTACTGTTCCCAGCATGCCCCAATCAATATAGAACCAGCAGTTACATTCAAGCTCTGCACACATAAAATATTCAAATAAACCTCTGCTGGCATGTAATAAGTACCTACTATTTGATGACCAACTGTCCAATACAGCTCTCACAAATCTAATGCAGTAGACTAAACATGACGATGAGAACAAGGAAATAACTTCTAGGAGTCCGTCTGAAATAGAAAATTAAATGAACCAACAAAGCAGATTTTAGCATATTTTTCAAGGCAGAGAGATAGGGAGGCACAAGTGTCTGAAACAATGAATGCTCTATAGGCACACCTTGGAGATATTGTGGGTTCGGCTCCAGAACACAACAACAAAGCAAATATTGCAATAAAGTGAGTCACACAAATTTTTTGGTTTCCCAGTGCCTATAAAAGTTATGTTTATACTATACTGCAGTCTATTAAGTGTGCAATAGCATCGTATCTTAAAAAAAGCCAATGTACATAACTTTAAAATACTTTATTGCTAGAAAATGCTAACCACCATGTGAGCTTTCAGACAGTTGTAATCTTCGTGCTGGTGGAGGATCTTGCCTTGGTGTTGGTGGATGCTGAAGGCTGGGGTGGCCATTTCTTAAAACAAGACAACAATGAAGTCCGCCGCATCGATTCACTCTTCCGTTCCCAAATGATCTCTATAGCATGCAATGCTGTTTGACAGCATTTTACCCACAGTAGAACTTCTTTCGAAATTGGAGTCAATCCTCTCAAACCCTGCCACTGATTTATCAACTAAGTCTATGTAATATTCTAAATCTTCTGTTATCATTTCAACAATCTTCATAGCATCTTCACCAGGAGTAGATTCCATCTCAAGAAACCACTTTCTGTGCTCATCCATAAGAAGCAACTCCTCATCATTAAAGTTTTATCATGAGATCACAGCAGTCCACTCACATCTTTAGGCTCCGCTTCTAATTCTAGCTCTCTTGCTCTTCCCACCACATCTGTAGTTATATCCTCCACTGAAGTCTTGAACCCCTCAAAGTTATCCATGAGGTTTGGAATCAACTTCTTCCAAATTCCTGTTAATATTTTTACCTCTTCCTGTAAATCATGAACGTTCTTAATGGCAAGTAGAATGGTGAATCCTTTCCAGAAGGTTTTCAATTGACTTCACCCAGATCCATCAGAGGAATCACTATCTCTGGCAGCTCTACCCTTACAAAATGTATTTCTTAAATAGTAAGACTTGAGAGTCGAAATTACCCCTTGATCCATATGCTGCAGAATAGTTGTGTTAACAGGCATGAAAACCACATTAATCTCATCGTACATCTCCATCAGAGCTCTTGGGTGACCAGGTGCATTGTCAATGAGCCGCAGTACTTTGAAAGGAATCTTTTATTCTGAGCAGTAGGTCTCAACAGTGGGCTTAAAACAGCCAGTAAAGCATATTGTAAACAGATGTGAGGTCATCCAGGCTTTAAAGAGCACATTTAAAGAGCACAGGCAGAGTAGATTTAGCATAATTCTTAAGGGCCCTAGGATTTTTGGAATGGTAAATGAGCACTGGCTTTAACTGAAAGTCACCAGCTGCATTAGCCCCTAACAGAGTCAGCCTGTCCTTTGAGGCCAAGCATTGACTTCTAACTATAAAAGTCCTTGATGGCATCTTCTTCCCAGATAAGGCTGTTTCATCTACGTTGAAAATCCACTGTTTAGTGTACCTACCTTCATTAATTATCTTAGCTAGATTTTCTGGATAACTTGCTGCAGCTTCTACATCAGCACTTGTTGCTTCAACTTGCACTTTTGTTATGGAGACGGCTTCTTTCCTTAAACCTCATGAACCAACCTCTGCTGGCCTCAAACTTATCTTCTGCAGCTTCCTCACCTCTCTCAGCCTTCACAGAATTGAGCAGAGTTAGGGCCTTGCTCTGAATTTAGGCTTTGGTTTAAGAGAGTGCTGTGGTTGGTTAGATCTTCTATCCAGACCACTAAAACTTTCTCCATATCAGCAATAAGGCTATTTCGCTTTCTTATCATTTGTGTGTTCACCGGAGTAACACTTTTCATCTCCTTCAAGAACTTCTTTGCATTCACAACTTGGCTAACTGTTTTGTGCAAGAAGCCTAGCTTTCAGCCTATCTAGGCTTTTGACACGCCTTCCTCACCAGCTTGTCATTTCTAGCTTTTGACTTAAAGTGAGAGAAGTGCAATACCTGTTTTCACTTGAACACTTAAAGGCCAATGCAGGGTTGTTAATTAGCCTAATTTCAATATTGTTGTGTCTCAGGGAATAGGGAAGCCCAAGGAGAGAGAGAAATGGGGTAACGGTCAATTGGTGGAGCAGTCAGAACACACATAACATTTCTCATTTAAGTTCAGTGTCTTATATGGGCACGGTTCACGGCACCCCAAAACAATTACAATGGTAACATCAAGGACCACTGATGACAGATCACCATAACAAATATAATAATAATGAAAAAGTTTGAAATATTGTGAGAATGACCGCAATGTGACACAGAAACACAAAGTGAGCAAACGCTGTTGGAAAAATAGCACCAATAGACTTGCTTGATGCACGTTTGCCAGGGACCTTCACAGTAAATGTGAAGCACAATAGAATAAAGCACAATAAAATAAGACCTGCCTGTAAAGTTAAATATAGTACCATGGACTCAGATGTCACACTAACCAGGGAACTACTGTGTCGGTTTCTGTAACTCCCATCATTTAAGAATAGCATCCCAAACTACATCAGTACCCCAGAAGCCTTTTAAAGGAAAAGACTGACAGTCTTTGACTATACAAAAATGTAAAGCTTTAGCATAGTAAAAGATACAAAAACAAAGTTTACAAGCAAATAGACTGAAAATATCTGCCCCATATCTAACAGTCAATAGGTTAATATCTCTAAAAAAAAAGAACTCCTACAAATCAATACGGAAAAGAGAAAACTCAGTAGGGAATGGGAAAATTATATAAACTGTTTCCACTTGCTTCATTTTTCAAATCTTAAAATGCTGCTCACAGGTTCTTCCCATCATCTTTCCTGGGCCCAGTATTTCACACATAGTAATTCACTCTAAATTACTCCACAGATCTGTAACATGGTCTCTAGGAAGAGTAAAAATTAACCTCATGTGTTTTCCATTTACAGGAACTATACCGTAATCCACATGACTGTCATATATCTGATAAGGGATTTGGACCTAGAATATATAAAGAACTCTTACAACTCAATGATAAGAAGCAAATAGCCTAAGTTTTAAATGGGCAAAGGACAGGCATAGATATTTCTCCAAAGAATATATACAAATGGCCAATAGCACAGGAAAAGATGCTCAACCGTCATTAGCCATCAGGGAACTACAAATCAAAACCACAATGAGATACCACTTCACACCCACTAGGATGGCTAGAATTTAAGAAAAAAAAAAAAAAAAGAAAGCAGATAATGACAAGTGTTGAAAAGGATGGGAAGAAATCAGAACCTTCATACACCGCTTACAGGAATATATAATGGTGCAGCTGCTTTAAAAAAGTCTGGCATTTCCACAAAATGTTAAACGTAGAATTACCATACAATCCAGCAGTTCTACTCTTGGGTATATACCCAAGAGAAATGAAATCATGACGTTCACACAAAAACTTGCATATGAATGTTCACAGTAACATTTGTAAGAGCCAAAACAACCCAAATGTCCATCAACTGACCAATGGATAAATAAATCGTGGTATAGCCATACAATGAAATATTATCTAGCAATAAAAAGGAATGAAGTGCTGATACATGCTACAACATGGATGAACATGAATGTTAAGTGAAAGACAATCAAAAAAGGTCACATACTTTATGATTTCATTTATATGAATTGTCCAGAATAGCCGAATATATATTCAGTAGATTAATAGTTCCGTAGGTCTACGAGTGGGGTTGGGTAAGGAGGAAATCAGGAGAGCCTGCTAATGGGTACAGGGCTTCTTTTGGAAGTGATGAAAATGTTTTTAAATTGGTTGGGGTGTTGGCTGCACAACTTTGTGAATGCACTAAAAATTTATGTGTGTTTTATAATTCTATGGTATGTGAACTACATCTCAGTCAAGCTGTTATTTTTCAAAAGGACTATAGATTGGGTTGGGGTTTTTTTCCGCATTATATCCCCAGCTCCTAAAACAGTGCCCGCAATATCAGGAATTCAATAAATCTTGACTGAACGGAAAAAATAAATTGCCAAATGTGGGTAAACCATTATAAAACTCTGTCATAGCCAAAGAGATGAAACTACTGCAGGTTGGCATGGCAGGGGATATACAGTGTGTATGTGTGCTTCCATGAAAGGAGATGAGACTGAAAAACTCAGCAGAATCAAGACCTTGAAGGGTCTTGAAGGCAGCCTAAGGAATTTGTATTATCCTGAAACAATGGGAAGACCAGTAAGATTTTAAGCAGAGGATTAACACGGTCAGATCTGTGTTTTAAATGTGTAAAGCCTAGGTAGAGAATTGCTAATTCTATCCAAAGGTGAAGTAGACAAATACCCCTCAGGTGAGAGTAAGGAGGAATTAGGGGAAGAGACCAGGAAAAGCAAGAAGCAAAATATATTTATGGATTTTTTAAATTACACACAGCTACCAAGCGCTCGTGCTCTCTCCCCCTCTCCCTCTCACACGCAGGCACAGACTGATTGACAATCATACACACACTTACACAAACACCTGAAAATCATTTACACTGAAAATCACTTCTATCGTCAGCCCCTGTATGGTGCTCAAATGTGACGAGACAAAAACTATTAAGACCACCGAGCCAGAAAATTCCTTTCTACAATCATCTGGGCAAGGTCCTCCTCGGACTGTTGTAACTTGGGACCACCGACAAAATGCCCAGTTCCACCTCTCCGACAGGACCCCACCTCTTCACAAATGTGCTCCTGGGAACGCTCAGCAAGGACCACAGGGCTAGGCCGCCGTTAGCTACAAAGGGGGGCGGGGGAGGGGAACCTTGTAGCATCCCGAGGCGCTGAGCCCACCACAGGCCCCCAGGAGCCAACCACGCTGTTGCGGGAGGTGGCGACCCGGCGACGACAGCAAGGTGGCCCCTGAAGGGCTCCCCCTGCAGCAGCCCACCCGGCGTGCAAACGCGGCCTTCAGGACTACGGGAACAAAAGCTTCTGGGGTGAGAGGAACCCGACTCTGTCTCCCGCGGGGACGCTTACCTGTCCGGCATAGAAGTACCAAGCCGCGGCAAGCGTGAGGACTCCTTCCGGACGTGGGGCGTGGGGAGTGGGTGGGGTAAAAGCCGGCGGGTGGGTGGGGTAAAAGCCGGCGGGTGGACATGCTCCTTGAGGAGCAGTCGAGACTTCCGGCGTAGCCTCCTCGCGCGGCTAGAGAGTCGGAACGCGAGTGTAGCTGGAGGAGTGCTGATCCCCCCAGGGCCGGGTCCAGCGCTGAAATTGATTTAGCGGCCAGGCTTCTCGGAAGCTCGTACGCCAGCCGGGAGGGGGTTTGTCTCCTCAAATCTCCGTTTTTTGTTTTCTGCGCCCCGTTAGCCTGCAACATACATTCAGTCCAGCAGCGGTTACCGAGGAAATTTAAACCGCTGTTTCGTGTTGTCCCTCGCAGGGATCTGGTGCTTTGGTTCACCTCCAAGTATGCGAAACCCCGGGCCATATGAGCCCGGCTCTGGCACTGAAGTCCATCTTGCCCTATTCGGCTGAGCAATTTGGCAATACTCATTTTTTTTATTCATTAAATATTTATTAAATTATTACTGTGCTCCAGGTAATGCATTGCTAAGAAAAAAACTGTAATATTCTCTGTTCGCATGGAGTTTACTAGTAAAATGGATTAATAGTAGTATTTCCCTAATAGATTTGTCCTGAGGATGTAAAGCGCTCAGAATAGTCTGGCACTTTGTAAGTGCTCAATAAATGCTAGTTATTATTGTTTTCATCTTGGTCATTCTGGTGCTATCGTCACTAGTAATAACGTCATCCTTTACTTTTTCAATGTCAAGCTTGGAGTGTTACCTACGACCCAGGCCCTTAGACTCTTTAATCAGTAGAAATTGGTAGAGGCCAGAGGAGAATTCTAGGCAAGGCTTTGTGGGGCTCCTGCTGCAGCAGGAAGGAGTGAAAACAAGAAACAGGTGCAGCGGAGTGAGATGCTTGGGTCTTTTTTTTTTTTTTTTTTTTTTTTTTTTTGCGGTACGCGGGCCTCACGGCTGTGGCCTCTCCCGTTGCGGAGCACAGGCTCCGGACACGCAGGCTCAGCGGCCATGGCTCATGGACCCAGCCGCTCCGCGGCATGTGGGATCCTCCCAGACCGGGGCATGAACCCATGTCCCCTGCATCGGCAGGCGGATTCCCAACCACTGTGCCACCAGGGAAGCCCTGCTTGGGTCTTTAAATGGGGTAACAAGGAGGGCAGGTCCATGGGCTGGACAGGAGGCATAGTTTAGGTGGTCTGCCCACCCCTTTGGTGGTGCTGTGTGCAGGGATCATGGGCAGTACCCTTCTTTTGCTCACAGCACCTCAGAAGTGGCAGTTGGTTTGTGGACTTTTTGTATCTTATTGTTCATAATTGCCCCAACTGCACATGTGTGCAGTTATTTTTAGTCCCTTATAGTTTCTTTGTATTCTGTTCCTCCAGAAAATGAGACCAAGCACTCCAGTAAAGGGTCCCAGGTTCCAGCCTATCTCACAAGTACCTTTCCTCCACAAATCAGTGAGTCTCACAATTGGTGGGTCACCTAAATTTGATGTGTTCCATAACCAGACTAACCAAGTTTAGTCCAAGGCAGTGGTCTTCAAATTCTTGATCACACATCTGCATTAGAAAACTAGATTATATACATGTACTATCTATGGTATTGATATGATATTGATTCATGCTTACAAGAAAGTTTCCAACACGTTCTCCTCTTGACATGGAAACTTCTAGCCCAACACTGACACTGGCAGCCATTTGGCAGCCCCAAGGGAATAAAGCTGATGCTGAGGACCAATGCATGAAGTGATGGATTATCATTCCAAACCTGGAACTCACTCTCTTTCTGAACTTCTTGTAGGGATATCTAATATATTTTCTTATTGTTTTCTGATAGATAGTATGATGATTAAATAAGTTAAAATAGAGGTGGTAATGTTAGTGCTCAAAATGTTAGTTATTACTACGATGCCTTATTGTTTGGAGTTGATTCTTTTAGATTTTCTAGGATTGCAATCATATCATTGAAATGGTTATAGTTTTACCTAGTCCTTTCCAAATTGTCTACCTCTAATTTCTCATATCTAATTGCATTAGCTAGTATTTCTGGTAAAGATATTTAATAATAGTGAAGACAGTGAGCTTCCTTGTCTTATTCCTACCTTTAATGGGATATTGCTAGAATTTTCCCACTAAGCATGTAGCTAGTTGTGGGGACTGAGGTACATATCACTTAGCATGTTAAGGAAGTATCCAGCTATTGAAAGAAAACAGGGAAAATTTTGACACAGATACTTTGAGAAAACAATTAAGCAGTCCATTACATCTTGTCATAAAAGTAAGTGCAAACTAGACATTATTTACCACAAAGACACTAATAAAATTAGCATTAGCTAGGTTGGAATAAATGTCCTTTCTTACCTATCTTACATACTATCATCATGAAATTGAGCCCTGACTAGTTTGTTTATAAGAAATTCCATTGTAATTCCCTCAGTTTTAAACCTGGAAAAGTTCTTTGCAATCTCTAACAAAATGTCACCTTTAATCCAAAGTCTATGCTTGCTCTATATGTTTTGTATGGGAAATCGCATGGATCTACTATAGTTTTGTTATAAAGTTGTATCAGTTCAAATATGCTGGTTGTTGAAATAGGGACGTTTTATAATGATAAAGAGGTTAGATCATCAAGAAGATATAATAATCCTAAACTTCTATGTAACTTATAGCGGAGGTTTGATATATATGAAACAAAAACTGAAAGAAGAATTAGAAAAATCAACAATTACAGTGGGTGATTATAACGTTCATCTCTCAGCAATCAATAGCACTAGATTAAAACCTCAGTAAATATACAGAAGACTGGAACAACATTATCAAACAACTTGACCTACTGATGTTTATAAAACACTTCACAAAAACCAAAATATACTTTTATAAGTGTACAGAATACTCATTATTATGCTGGTTCGTCAAACAAGTTTCAATAAATTTAAATAGATTGAAATCATGCACAGTACGTCATCTAACCATAATATAATTAAATTAGAAATCGTAGCAGAAAGCTATTTGGGAAAACTCCAAGTATTTTGAAATTAAACAACATTTCTGAATAACCCATGGGTCAAAGAAGAAATCACAAGGGAAACTGAAAAATATTTTGAACTGAATAAATATTTAAAAACATATCAAAAGGTATGGAATGCAGTTAAAGCAGTGCTTAGAGGGAAAAATTATAACTTTGCATGTTTATATTAGGAAAGAAGGAAAGTCTAAATTAAATTATTTAAGCTTCCACTTTAAGAAATCAGGGAAAAACAAAAATAGAGAAAGGGAAATAAAGACAATTTTGGAAATCGACTGAATATAAAAGCTGGTTCTTTTAAAAGTTTAGTAAAATTGGTGAACCTCTAGCTTAACTGAGCAACCAAAAAGAAGGTGGGAGGGCTTCCCTGGTGGCGCAGTGGTTGAGAGTCTGCCTGCCGATGCAGGGGACACAGGTTCGTGCCCCGATCTGGGAAGATCCCACATGCCGTGGAGCAGCTGGGCCCGTGAGCCATGGCCCCTGAGCCTGTGCATATGGAGCCTGTGCTCCGCAATGGGAGAGGCCACAACAGTGAGAGGCCCGCATACCGTAAAAAAAAAAAAAAAAAAAAAAAAAAGAAGGTGGGAGAGACGCAAATTACCAATAGCAGGAATGAGAGAAATCAGTATAGGTCCTATAGACATTAGTAGGAAAAATAACAGGTGCTGCTTCCAATAATAGTTGAGTACTTCCCATGGAACCAAGGCAAAAACTGCAAACTATGAACCAAACAGAAAAAAATAAGCCCCTGAAGATACAGGAGAACACCAAAAAAGGCATATACTGGAAAGGAGTCAATGCTTGTGAGAAAGAAATGGGACTCAGTGAGTTTTCCATTTTTATGGATTTTCACTTGAGGACAGGCCCCAGTTGTCACCCTCAGTCTTACTGGCTTGAAAAACCAGAAGACAGAGTATGGGACAACTACAACAGCTGGAAAGTAGGAGGACATCCATAAAGGAAATCCCAAGAAGGAGAGGAGTCAGGTAGAAGACCAAATTCTGTGTATAAACTGCCCATATTTCCAGCTGACACCTGAAACACATGTGTGGAGCAAATTTTTGAGCTATCTAAGCCTCAAAAACTGAATACAGACATCAACTGAAGTCTGGTAAGAATGACAGAACTGAAAAGAGAAGTAGACAAATCCACAATAACAGTTGGAGCTTTCAACATTCTTCTCTTAGCAATTTAAGTTCTAGATTAAAATTTAGTAAAGACATAGGATATCTGAATAGCATTATCAACCACCTTGACCTTATTGATATCTCATAGAACACTGCACTCTTTAGAATATACATTCTTTTTAAATGTACATGATTTGTTCACCAAGATAATCCATATGCTAGTCTATGAAACCAGTCCCAATAAATTTTAAAAGACTGTCATCAGGCATTATATTTTCTAACAATAATAGAATTAAATTAGAAATAAATAACAGAAAAATATCTGGAAAACCCTGAAATAGTTGGAGATATTTAGGGGGCAATTAGACCTTTAAATAATACTTGCTTTAAAAGAGAAGAAAGGTGAAAATCACAATCTGAGTTTCGGCCTTAAGAAGCTAGAAAAACTGGTCAGCATCATGGCATTATGAGATGCTCCCTTTGCCTCTCCCCATCAATCTACAACCAGTAAAACATCGATAACTCAACAAAGGTGCCTCTACCGAACACATCAGGATGCCAGAGAATTCCACACATCTGTACACCTAAAGGTGGGTGGATGGAACAAAGGGAAGTGGTGGAACCAGGGAAACAGAAAGGGTGATGTCTGTGACCCCAGACCCCCGGCTGCAAAGGTCGGATCTGCAGTCCCAGAGAATCCAGTTGCATTGGGAATAGTGCTCATGACACTGGCCTCCCAGCTGCAGTGGTGACTTCAGCCACAGGGAACCAGAGAGCAGCGACAGCAGGGCCTGCAACCCTGTCCCTCCAGCCATGGAGGTGCCTGTAACTCAGGCCCCCCACCTGCAGTGGCTGTGCCCACAAACCCAACCACCCAGATCATGGTAGAGGCACCTGTGACCCTGGTTCCTCCCGCACCCTCCACCTCCCCTCACAGCAGCAGGAGACCCCAGATGCAGCAGAGGCACCGCCATCTTGGTGCCCCAAGCAGCTTTGCCAGTGACACTAGCAGCAAAGGCACCAATGACCCCAGAGGCACAAGCGACCACAATGAGAGCACCAAGCAACAGCTCTGAGAGTGCTGGTAGAGGGTGGAAAGTGCTGATTCTCAAGCAGGCAGCTCAGGTAAGAGAAACCAAAAACTTGTGCTATAGCACCACCTACTGGGAAACAAAAGAAAGGTCTCTAATGACTAACCTGTTGAATCATTAGGGTCACGTAAAACAAACTGGCTGAGGAACAGCTCATCAAGCATCATGAAAAACCATGGTAACATGGAATATTGTGAGCTAACTCATAGAGACTTCAAAAAGCTGTCATGAAGAAACTCAAGCTACAAGAAAACTCAGAAAGGCAGTTCAATGAACTCAGGAATAAAATTAATGAACAGAAGGAATACTTTACCAAAGAGGTTGAAACTCTAAAAAAGCACCAAACAGAAACTCTGGAGCTGAATAACTCAATAAATAAGGTGAAGAACACAACAGAAAGCATTGGAAATAGAGCAGACCATATGGAAAAGAGAATTAGCAAGTTCAAAGATAGAAACCTAGAAATGATACAGGTAGAAGAGAAGAGACAATTAAGATCTTAAAAAGAAAAGAAATGCTATGAGAACTATCCAACTCCATTAGAAAGGGAAACATTAAGGTAATGGGTATCCCAGAAGGAGAAGAGAGGGAGAAGGAAGCAGAGTTTATTTAAAGAAATAATAGCTGAGAACATCTCGAACCTGGGGGAGGAACTGGGTACACAAGTCCACGAAGCTAATAGAACACAAGTCCATGAAGCTAATAGAACACCTCAATGCAAAAAGACCTTCTCCAAGACACAATATGTTAAAACTGCCAAAAGTCAATGACAAAGAAAGAATTTTAAAGGCAACCAGGGAAAACAGGATGGCAACCTACAAATGAACCCCCATTCGGCTATCAGCAGATTTCTCAGCAGAAATTCTACAGGACACACGAGAGTGGAATAACATACCCAAAACATTGAAAAATAAAAACTATCAGCCAAAAATACTCCATTCAGCAAAGTTATCATTCAAGATACAAAGAACAAATAAAGGCTTTCCCTGCCAAACAAAGCTGAGGAAATTCATCAACACTAGACCTGCCTGACAAGAAATATTGAAAGGAGCTCTTCTACCTGAAACGGAAAGGCAAAAGTACACGAAACTGTGAGTAAGGTGATAAATACACAGGAAGAATCAGAAAATTGCAGCTCTATATCAGAATAGGTTATTAAACAGTTACAGCATAAAGGTTAAAAGAGAAAAAGTAGTAAAAAAAATAACTATAGTTACTTCAATTTGGTAACAAACTCACAACATAAAAAGGGAAATTTTAAGACAACAAAAACATAAAAGGGGAAGAGAAAAAGGATGGAACTCATATAAGAAAATGAAGATATCACCAGCAGAAAAAAGACTACTTTATTTATGAGATGTTTCATATAAACCTCATGGCAACCACAGAACATAAATCTAGAGCAGAGGCACGATGCATTAAGAAAGAGAAAATTGAGAAAAACATCATAGAAAAACCGCTAACTAAAATGGCAGACAGAAATGCAAGGAAAAGAAACATTGAGATATAGAGCAACCAGCAGACAAAAGATAAGACGGTCCCCATTTATCAATAATCACTCTGAAAGCACATGGATTGGGCTTCCCTGGTGGTTCAGTGGTTAAGAATCCACCTACCAATTCAGGGGACAGGGGATCGAGTCCTCGACCAAGAAGATCCCACATGCGGTGGAGCAACTAAGCCCATGTGCCACAACTACTGAGCCTGCGATCTAGAGCCCACATGCCACAACTACTGAAGCCCGCGTGCCTAGAGCCCATGCTCCGCAACAAGAGAAGCCGCTGCAATGAGAAGCCCACGCACAGCAATGAAGAGTAGACCCTGTTCCCCACAGCTAGAGAATGCCCACGCACAGCAACAAAGACCCAGTGCAGCCAAAAATAAATAAATAAATAGATGTAAAAGCACATGGATTGAATTTACCAATCAAAAGACACAGAGTGGCTGGATGGAGCAAAAAGCAAGACCAACCTATATGCTTCCTCCAGGAGGCTCATCACAGCTCTAAAGACAGACACTGGCTCAAAGTGAAGGCATGGAAGGTGATACTTGAAGTAAATGGCAGCCAAAAGAAAGCTGGTATAGCCATACTTATATCAGACAGAACAGATTTCAAGCCAAAAAAAGGTAACAACAGACAAAGATGGACATTATATAATAACAAAGGGGACAATTTATCAAGAAGAAATAGTAGTTATTAATATGTATGCACCTAACGTAAGAGTACCAAAATGTATATAAAATGGGAGAAATTGACAGTAACACAATAAGCGTAGGGAACTTTAACATCCCACTTACATCAATGGATAGTCATCCAGACATAAAGTCAACAAGGAAATACCAGCCTTAAATGAAGCACTAGACCAAATGGGCTTGATAGATTTATACAGAACATTCCATCCAATTGCAGCAGAATACACATTCTCCTCAGGTGCGTATGGAACATTCTTAAAGAAATAATAAATAAATAAAGTTACAGAGTACAAAGTGAATATACAAAAATCTTGCATTTCTATACACTAACAACAAACTAGCAGAAAGGGAAATTAAGAAAACAATCCCACTTACAATCTCAACAAAAAGAATAAAATACCTAGGACTAAATTTAACCAAGGAGGTGAAAAACCTCATACACTGAAAATTATCAGATATTTTTGAAAGAAATTGAAGAAGACACAGAGAAATGGAAAGATATTTTGTGCTCATGGATTGCAAGAATTAACATTGTTAAAATGTCCATATTACCAAAAGCGATCTACAGATTCAATGCAATCCCTATCAAAACCCCAAATACATTTTTCACAGAAATAGAACAAAAAATTCTAAAACTTATATGGAACCACAAAAGGCCGTGAATAGCCAAAGCAATACTGAGAAAAAAAGAACAAAGTTGGAGGTATCATACTCCCTGGTTTCAAATTATATTACAAAGCTATAGTAATCAAAACAGCATGGTATTGGCAGAAAAACAGACACATAGATCAGTGGAACAGAATTGAGAGCCCGGAAATAAACTCACACATATATGAGCAATTGATTTACAAGAAAGGAGCAAAGAACATACAGTGGAGAAAGAATAATCACTTCAATAAATGGTGTTGGGACACTGGGTGCAAAAGAATGAAACTAGACCACTATCTCACACCATACTAAAAAATCAAAAAATGGATAAAAGCCTTGAGTGTAAGAACTAAAACCATAAAACTCCTAGAAGGAAACACACGCAGTATGCATGTTGACATATGTCTAAGCAATATCTTTCTAGATATGTCTCCTCAGACAAGGTAAACAAAAGCAAAAATAAACAAATGGGACTACATCAAACTAAAAACCTTCTGCACAGCAAAGGAAATCACCAACAAAATGAAAAGACAACCTACTGAATGGAAGAAGATATTTATAAATCATACACCTGATAAGGGATTACTATCCAAAATACATAAAGAACACATACAACTCAACATCAAAAAAACAAGCAGCCAGATTAAAAATTGGGCAGAAAGCTGAATAGACATTTTTCCAAAGAAGATATACAGATGGCCAATAGGAATATGAAAAGACACTCAGCATCACTAATCATCAGGAAAATTCAAATCAAAACCACAAGGAAATATTACTTCATGCCTATTAGAATAGCTCTTATCAAAAAGATGAGAAATAACAATTGTTGGAGAGAATGTGGAGAAAAGGGAGACATCATACACTGTTGGTGGGGAATGTAGATTGGTACAGCCACTATGGAAGACAGTATGGAGATTCCTTAAAAATTAAGGGTACAACTACCATATGATATAGCCATCTCATTTCTGAGCACTTACCCAGAGAATCTGAAAACACTAATTCGAAAAGATACATGCACCCTTATGTTCATCACAGCATTATTTACAGCAGCCAAGATATGGAAACAACCTAAGTGCCCATCTATGAGTGAATGGATAAAAAAGATGTTCTATACACACACACACACACACACACACACACACACACACAATGGAATACTACCCAGCCATAAAGAAGATGAAATTTTGCCATTTTCAACAATGTAGATGGAGCTTGAGGGAATTATGCCAAGTGAAATAAGTCAGATGGAGAAAGACAATATCATTTCACTCACATGTGGAATATAAGAAATAATAACTGAATGAATGAATGAATACAAAAACAAACACATAAGTACAGAGAACAGAGTAGTTACCAGTGGGGAAAGGGGCTGGGGGGAGGTTGAAATGGGTAAAGGAGGTCAACAGTATAGAACCTAACTTTTTGGTGGTGAGCACACCGTAGTATATACAGAAGTCAAAATATATACTGTACACATGAAACTTATATAATGTTATAAACCAATTAAAATTAAAACCTAAAAAAAAAAAGGTAGGTAAATTAGAGGAAGTAAAGTCAAAGAAAAGAGAAGGAAGTTAATAATAAAGATAAAAGTAGAAATCAATGAAATAGAAAACAAATAGCAGTATATTTATAAAAACCAAATATTAGATCTTTGCCATATCAACAAAATCCATAAATTGCTATCTAGACTGATTAAGAAATAAAGAAAACACAAATTCATAACATCAGGGACGAAAGAGGAATTATCACTACAGATCCTACAAACTTTTAAAATTCTGAAGATGGGATGAACTTTTCAAGACATCCTGAGATGAGGGAAGATGTTAGTTACAGGATGTGGGCCACTTCAGGAAAGGAGCATGGCCAAAGGTGAGACAATGCTCTTCCACTATGGCAATTGCTGAAGGGAGCTCTTAGCAGGTAGGGTCATGAGTCCTTCATTCCAGGCTGGGTAGTCCAACAGCCACCGTACACCAATGAGGCAAAGAGAAACAAATCTGAGGTGAGCCAGGTTATACTTAAGATACATCAAGTGCTCAACAAAAGAACAAGGAAAAAGCAAATTAGGCAAAACTGGCTGGAAGTTGTCCTAAAAAAAAAAAAAAAAAACAGGTAGGATTTAGACAAAGGAAGGGAAGAACAGTTCCACCTGAGGAAATACTGGGAGACAAAGGACAGAGGTAAGAAAAGGAGCACCTAATTTCTAAATTATATAAACTTTACGTGGATTGGCAAGTAATGCATGCTGTCTTTTTTAAAACTTTGATTTTGAAATGACTATAGATTCACAGGAAGTTTCAATAAAACTGTAAAGGAAGGTCATGGGCACCCTTCACCCAGTTTTCTCCAGTGATAACATCTTTTGTAACTATGCTGCAATATCAAAACCAGGAAACTGGCATTGGTATAATCCACAGAGTTTATTCAGATTTCACCAGTTTTATATACACTCATTTGTGTGTGTTTGTGTACATGTGTGTAGTTCAAAGCAATTTTATCACATGTTTAGATTGATGTTACCACCACCCCAGGCAAGACACAGTACAGTTGCCTCACAAGGATCCCTGGTGCTACCCTTTCATAGCCACAGTCAATTCCTTTCTTTCCTGCCCCACACCCTCTCTGTAACCTCTGGCAACCAGTAATTTCTTCTCCATCTCTATAACTCTGTGGCAAGCATGTTGTCTTTTCAGTTAAAATATAGCTTCAATCACACTCAGCATTATTTTGCAAGAAACTTAGTAGTATCTTCACCTTGGACTTTTAAAACTTGTCAGGAATCTTTTCATTTAGTAGTCAGATTTTCCAAGACAACTTATACTAAGGTTATGGCAACTCAACTGTCTTTATATTTCTATCCTCCAGTTCTTCTTCCCTCTTACTCTGAAAGATCATTTTATCAAATACTTTACAAAATACCTGTGACCATCAGGTGTGAGTGGCTTTACTCATTAGCTGCGAACGGTTTTCATCTTTCCTTAAAAGCTTACTTCACCACATCTTCATTGAGCCTTTCTGCCCCTCCTAAAGCACAGGGGTTTTTACTCATCTCTGTTGTGGAGACTTTCTCTGAAAATAATCCCTCCTTCTCTAAGATGGTTATCCACACACACCCTGCCCCCCTTTTTTTCTTTCTTTTTTTTTTTTTTTGCCATACGCGGGCCTCTCACTGTTGTGGCCTCTCCCATTGCGGAGCACAGGCTCTGGACGCACAGGCTCAGCAGCCATGGCTCACGGGCCCAGCTGCTCCGTGGCATGTGGGATCTTCCCGGACTGGGGCACGAACCCGTGTCCCCTGCATCGGCAGGCGGACTCTCAACCACCGCGCCACCAGGGAAGCCCCCTGCCCCCTTTTAACTGCTTCTTTTTATGTGCATGAATGTTTTTTAACCCTATTACAAATCAGTATTGAGTATCCAGGTCAGAATAAGTTCCCAGCCACAAAGGAGTCGCAGCCTAGCAAGGGAGATACAACCTGTGCTAAGAGCTTAAACTCATCCAGGCCATACCAGTGTGACCCTACTGGTTGCCAGATATCAAAATACTTCTGTGCTGGTTGATAAATAGCTGATGTCATAGACCCTGTGCCCCTCCGCACCCCACAGCAACCTTTGGTACAACCAGGTCCTACCTCTGAGACCCACCAGACATCCCTATGATCCGGCAAACAAAGGCCTGGACTTACAGACAGCTCTGTAATGATATTTGGAATATCACTTTACCCTCTACCACTAAGTACAATAAAGTATGATAAAATGCTGTATTGGTGATTTAAACAAAGTGTTATAAAAACTCAGAGAACGGAGTACTCATTGAAGTGGGACTAAGAGAGACAAGAGCGCATCTAGGAAAAGTTTGCAGACTTCCCCACTTTTGACTAACAGTAGTAATAATAAATACCATTTATTAAATGTTTACTATGTCATAGGCTCTATGCCCAATACCATTCATAAAGATTTACTGTATTTATTCCTCATAAAACCGCAAGACATATATAATTGAAGTTCCACTTGACAGATGAGCAGTGTTGATCTTCAGCCAATTCGCACTGGTATAGCTCAACCAGTTATTCAAAGCCACCTGTTCTGATGGGTCACAGCATTTGTTGTGATCCGTCAGCACCGGGACTCCACCAGTTATTAAGAATTTTGAACATCACCCCAACAAATAAGAAAACTGACACTGAGAATAAACCAGCTGCACAAGATCACATAATAAACAGCAAAACTGGGATTTCAATCCAAGACTGAGGAACTCTAAGTTCATGCTTTCTTAACTACAATTCAAGTATGAAGACAACTTTAAAAAATAAACTATTCATAATATGTTTCCTTTCTTTATATCTTCTGGAAAAATGACAGTGATAACAACAGAGCAAACAGGGTAGGAAAGCCAAAACCCTACAGACAACATCAACAAGCTAGGTGACTGGGTATTCCCACAAACTCTCAAATTTGAGTAGGTAGGAGTCAACCTCCCACAAAACTCACATGGTGTCAGCAGCAACACAGGGAGGTCCTCTGAGGGCTGGAGAGCCCCCCAAACTACCACAGGTATTCTTGGCCACAAGGCCACATGTCACAAGGTCACAATGCTCACAAGGCCAATCTGAGAACGGCCAAAACTCAATACAGCTTTGCAGACTCCAAGTCCCAAGTAAGAGAGAGCAGGATGGCTGGAGCAGTCTGAGCCCTACGAACTCTCAAATTTAAGTGACCCAAGTTTTCTTACAGGGCAAAGCCCATCTTAAAGAGAAACTGCTGGAAGTAGAATTGAGCAGAGCACACTGATCAGGTCAGGAACGGAAAGAGCAAAGAAACAGAAGATACACTCACGGGGGAGGAGGAGTACTTTATGAAAACAACAGAAGAGGGAGCTCTAGAACTGAGAGGTTAGGAAAGTTCTGACTTCCTCTGCTAGGAGAGAAATACTCATCTCGCTTAAATATGAGCAAGCAAATAGATCACACAGTTGAACCTCATAAAAGTTACTATGAGAAAAAAAAAGGAATAAGCAGAATAACATCCCTACAGACAATGAAGGCACACTAAAAAAGTGCCCACAAATGGATGAAAACATAATCTTATATTCTAAAATAAGCCAAAAAATGAAATGTTAGCCAAAGCTTTCTGAATCTGCTTTAAAACAGTAGCAGCAGCAATAACTACAGATTCAGGAAGCTCAGTGATCTCCCAGGTCTTTCAGGAAAACACACTTAGGCATGTCATAATCAAATTACTAAAAACCAAAAGAGGAGAAAATCTTAAAAATAGTAAGAGGAAAAAAAGGACACAAGCATAAGAAAAATGGCTGGTTTCTCTTCAGAAAAAATGGAGGCCAGAAGGAAACAAAACATACCTAGTGTGGTGAAAGAGAAGAAACTCAACCTAGAATTCTAGATTCAAACTTTAAAACCTCCTGCACTCTTGGTGAAAGGAAATACAAACTGAATTTATAAAATTAAAAAGAATGATAACGAAATCACCACATATTGAAATCTATGGGACGCATGTAAAGCAGTGATCAGAGGGAAATCATTGTACTAAACACTGTTAATCAAAAATTTTTAATTAAAATAAATGAATTAAATTCCCAGATCAAAAATAAGGGAAAAAAACACACTAAACAAAACCAAAAAAAAAGCAATAGAAGGAAATAAGGAAGATAAAAGCAGAAATTAATGAGGAAGAGAATAGAAAAGCAGCAGACATAAATCAAAATCCTATTTTTAACAGCTTTATTGAAGTATAATTAATCATATAATACACTCATTTAAAGTGTACTATTCAATGGCTTTTATATATTCACAGAGTTCTGCAACCATGACCACAATCAATTTTAGAACATTTCATCACGTCAAAAAGAAAACCCCCATCCCTTAACTGTCACTTCCCAATATCCCCACCTACCCTCCCAGCCCTGGCAACCAGTAATCTACTTTCTGTCTCTATAGATGTGCCTGTTCATGCCATTTCATAACAAAATCATACAATATGTTGTCTTGGTGACTGGATTCTTTCACTTAGCATAATATTTTCAGTGTTCATCATTATAAGGTAATGGTTTATGCATGCTATAGATTAAAAGAGAAATAATCAGAGAGGCTGAAATAAAATTATGCATACGGGTGTTAACTGTGTCATTCTTTGAAATAAAACTTAGAAAATTGCCAAAATGTCCAATGGTAAGAAAATGATTCAGTTGACCTAGCATACCCTTAAGACCGAAGATTACATTACCATTAAAAAACGTTACAAATATGAAATGAAATAGGCACAAAGCCACTTATTTTGGCACTATTTGTATTAGTAAAGACTGGGTTTTACTGAAATATCTTATTAACTAGAGACTAGTCAAATAAATTATGATGCATCTGTTTTATGAAGTTCTGTGCATCTATAAAAAGAAATAATGAATATCTCTTCACAGGGCCAGTCGATCTCCATGATATAGTGTCAAAAAAAAAAAAAATCAAGAGTCAGAAGGGAGGGCTTCCCTGATGGCGCAGTGCTTAGGAATCCTCCTGCCAATGAAGGGCACATGGTTCAAGCCCTGGTCCGGGGAGATCCCACATGCCGCAGACCAATAAAGCCCGTGCACCACAACTACTGAGCCTGGGCTCTAGAGCTCGTGAGCCACAACTACTGAGCCTGCGTGCCACAACTATTGAAGCCCGTGCACCTAGAGCCCATGCTCCGCAACAAGAGAAGCCACAGCAATGAGAAGCCCGCGCGCCACAACGAAGAGTAGCCCCTGCTTGTCGCAACTAGAGAAAGCCCGCGTGCAGCAACGAAGACCCAATGCAGCCAAAAATATAATTAATTAATTAATTGTTTTTTAAAAAAGAGTCAGAAGGGAATGGATAATATGCTATATTTTGTATAGGAAATGGGAGGGGGGAGAGAGATGAATATGTATTTGCTAATATTTTAGAAAAAAATAAAATCTAATCATTTAGAGGAAGTGAGGGAGGAACAAAGGAAAGGAAACAGGGACGGAAGCCAGACCTCTACCAGATTTTATTGTTTTTATTTTGGAAACAAGTATTATTTCACATAATTAAAAGTCAAAATTAAATTTTAATATCTTTTTAAAAACCTGTTTAAAGCAAAATTTGAACAAATGAGCCTAACTGCATAAAGTTAGTGGTATAACCCCTTTCAGAAAAATTATTATGACTTCAAAGCCCTGTATTTTGACTGTACATCTAAAGGAAAAAACACCTGCAAAGATATCGTAAATTGAATTCAGTTGGTTTGTATTTGTACTAATATTGTTATTTTGAAGCTATTACAATAGCTTATATATATATATATAATATTTAATGTCTGCATGTGTATTGGGATGAAATCAAGTAATTAATTACATTAGTGTTGTTGGGAAACAATTTTTTCACAATAAGAAAATGAGATGCAAGAACAAAATCAAAGAATTAAAAACTTGATATCTTTATTCCAATAAAAAATATTGTTATAAGTACAGGATTTATTTATTTTTCTTTTCCTAAATAAATACATATTTCCTAGCCCTGTCCACTAGAAAGGCCTAGAAATAATGACAATCCACTAGCAATGAATACCTCTAGTGCTTAGATTGTGGTCACATATTACTATTCCTTCTGAAAAGAAACCAGATATGGGACAGGGAATATGAGAAATGTACTTGGGATATTTCATGATGTTTGAAAGCAAGGGAGCTATCAAAGACTACTGGAGTCATGTTAAAAGGACACAGACATCAATTTGACCTGGCCAAAGATGAGACAAATTTGAAAAATAATGACTATATTGAATCAAAACACATTAAGTATATTAAAATCCATGAATTTATAGTGATACTTTAAAAATTTCTTTCCAGCTTTATTGAGTTATAATTGACATATAAAATTGCATACATTTAACATGTACAACGTGATGATGTGATATACATAAATCTTGTAAAATGATTATCATGATAAGGTTAGTTAACACTTCCATCACTCCCCATAATTAGGTCTTTTGTGTGTGGTGAGAAGAGTTAAGATCTGTTCTCCTGGCAACTTTCAAGTTTATAATACAGTATTGTTAACCGTAGTCACCAATCTGAACATTAGATCCCCTTATAACTGGAAGTTTGAACCCTTTGACCAATCACCTCATTTGACTACATCACCTCCTCAGCCACTGGCAACCACCATTTTACTCTGTTTCTATGAGTTTGGCTTTTTTTTTAGATTCCACATGTAAGTGATGCCATGCAGTATTTGTCTTTCTGTGACCGACTTATTTCTCTTATCATGATGCCTCTAGGATCCATCTACACAGTCACAAATGGCAAGATTTCCTTCTTTTTTATGGCTGAACAATATTCATATATATAATGATTATACATATGTAATTTTTTTTCTTTATCCTTTTATCCATCAGTGGACACAAGTTGCTTCCATGTCCTGGCTACTGTGAATAATGCTACAGTGAATTATATGGTAGTTCTATTTTTAATTTCTTGAGGAATTTCCATACTATTTTCCATAATGCTGTATCAACTTACACTTCCATCAATAGTGCACAAGGGTTTCCTTTTCTCTACATTCTCACCAACACTTGTTATCTCTTATCTTTCTGATAACAGCAATTTAGCAGGAGTGACTGATATCTCATTGTGGTTTTGATTTCTATTTCCTGATGATTAGTGATGTTGAGCACCTTTTCATGTACTTGTTGGCCATTTGTGTGTCTTCTTTGGAAAAGTGTCTATTCAAGTCCTTTGCTCATTTTTGGATTGGATTATTTATGTATTTTTTGCTACTGAGTTGTATGAATTCCTTGTATATTTTGGATATTAGCTTCTTATCAGATATATGGTTTTAAAATATTTTTCTCCCATTCTGAAGGTTGCATTTTCATTGGTGGATTGTTTCTTTTGCTGTGCATAGTGATACTTAAAACAAATTCACTGACCCCTATTGGGGTTGTTAGGGTACCAACAAAGTATTCTGTAAACAGAATAGAAATAAATAAATAAATAAGCATTCACCTGCCTTTTCTCTACATATTATATTTCAGCTGAAGAGGGGAAATTCTTCTGAATAGAAGAATTTCAACTAATGAACGCAAGAAGAATGATAGGTTTAGGAAATCACCTGGAATAAGATAGGCAGTTGGGCATAGAGGGTTGGAGCTCAAGAGAGAAATGAACCCTGGCAGTTCACATTTGGAAGTCATTAGGATATGGTGTATGACAAAAGCCTTGGGAATCTGTGGGACTCCAGGATGGACTAAAAGAGAACCAAGACTGTAACTGGTGGTATTACCTATATGAAGGAATGGGTGGAGGAAAGATAACTAGTGAGGACAACTGAGCTGAATTGGTCAGGGATGTATGAAGAGAAACATGCAAGAATAGATTAGTGGTACTAAAGCCAAGGGGGAAAGGAAAATGAGAAGTTGAGGGAACACCCTTGTCCTTTAAGGAAATGATGTGGAAATTGTATGAATCACATACTTCCAACTAGAACTTAATCTCATGGCCACATCTTGCTGTAAAGGAGATGAGGTAATGTGGTCTGTTCTAGGCAGCATGTGCCCAGCTAAAGTTTGGGGCACCAAAAGCAGGAGAGTAGATATTGGGTTGATTAGTAGTTTCTACCACAGTATTCAATTTAAGGCCTATTATGATTACTGGGTGGATATCTACTCCAAACAATTAAAGAAAAAGTGGTAGAAAAATCCATTTTCCCAATGCAAGTGATAGGAGATAGATGCATTTCCAAATGTGGCTTAAATCAAAATTAAGATTTGAGTTTGGAAAGACAAAGAATAAAGCTGAGAGTTAAATGAACAAAGTCATGAAAATCATGAAGAAGTTAATACTTTACTGCATCTTGACATCCTAGAATTGAGGGGTAACCTTGAACCTTAAAGGAGGTCTAAAGTGGAACAGTAGGTGGGGGTGACGGGTAAGGCAGTTAGAAGAACAGGGCCAGAGGAGATTTGCCACAGTCTGGTCTGGAAGACTGGTTGGATACACAGCCAAGAATTTGAAAGCAGAGGGAAGAGCAGAACATCTGCCCTCATGAAGTCAGCACTCTCACTAGAGCCAAAAGGGAAGTCTGAGTTAGGGGATGGAGGTGCAAGACACAACAGAGGTAGCTAATACTGATTGTTTAGGAGGCATCATCCTCAAAACGAGTATATGAACATTTAGTGTTTCTACCTGCCCCAAACTCATTTCCCTTGCTCTTGATACTGTTCCTGTTTCTTGAGAAAGCCCCCCTCCCCCTACTCAGTCCACATTCTTTATGTGGAGCATAAGACCTCGTCCTCCCAAATCAAATCATTGCATTCCTCTGGAATAGAGATTGACACAGAGGTGGGTATGTAATCTACTGAGAATCAAGGAATTTATGGGGCTCGAAAAGTAAAGCAGGGACTCTTAGTCACGGGTCTTGAACTTGGGAGGATATGAATAAAATGCCTTCCGTAGCCGTCAGGGAGATTCTGTCTAAAGACTGAGCCAACAAGGAGTAGTTGATTGATGTAGACAGAGAAACCAGGTTCTGGAACATTACTCACAGAATTGAGCCTGGCACCGCCTGAAGCCAATGCTACCTTCAGAAATTTGTTATTGTCACAAGCCAATACATGCTCTTTTTGTTTAAGCCATGGTAGGTTGAGTTTTCTCCCACTTTTGACAGAAAAACATCTAATGCTGCTAGACAATTTAAATACATCGTATCATTTAATTTCACCATGTGATTCATAGGTATTATTATTCCCATTTTATACAAATGAGGTAACTAAAACTTAGAAAAAAATTTGGAAACTGTCACAAGATGCACAGCTCATTGAACCACGTTTCGAACTCATATCTAGTTCCAAACCCTCTACAACAATACAGTTGAGGTCCTCTTACTCGTGTAGTCTGCATGTAAATGACCAATTAACCAAAAGAATCAAGGGAGAGAATTACTTTTAAGTGATATGCATATATCTCACATATTTTAACTTAAAACACATAAATGTATATTTGTTTGCCAGTCTTTTCTATAGATTCAAGGCATTCATTTGAGTATATGACTGATGACTAGAGTTTTATATCATCTTTCTTGCATGAACCACACCAGGCATCATGAAAGATTTGTTTTTAGCAACTTGAGGGCAGGACCCTACATTTTTTTCTTCCAATAAATTACATTTGCTTGCCCACATCTAATTCAATAGCAGGTTTTTCAAAGACTCACTTCTATCAAGTCTTTCAAAGCATTCAGCTTACACCTTCTTGCATTAATTCTTTGGTTGACACGTTTAATTAAATTACATAATTACAATAACTCATATAACTGGCATTGGTATACGCAGACTGTAGTAGCTTTGTATGGGCTGCCATAAGTAAATATCACAAACTGAGTGGTTGAGAACAACACAGATTTGTTGTTTCACAATTCTGGAAGCTAGAAGTCTGAAACCAAGGTATCGGCAGGGCCATGTTTCCTATGAAACTTTAGAGGATGTATTTTTCCTTGCTTATTACTAGCTTCATATTGTTTGCTGGAAATCTTTGGTGTTCTTGGCTTGTAGACATAATGCTACAATTCTCTGTCTTTACATGGCCATCTTCTTCCTGTGTACGTCTGTCCAAATTTCTCCTTTTCATAAGAACATTGGTGATATTGGCTCAGAGCCTACGCTGAGGACCTTATTTTCACTTGAATACCTCTGTTGTTGAGACTCTATCTCCAAATAAGGTCAAGTCCTGAGGTACTGGGAGTTAGGACATCAACAGATCTTTTTTAGGGGACACAATTCAACCCATAACAGTCCACCCACGACCCTGATGCTTGCCCAGCTGGTGGGAACAAAAGTGGGTATGCCATACCAGAGCTGCGAGTATTTAGCATTGGTAATTACATGTTGCAGGGAGAAAAGAAAATGTGGGTCAGCAAAAGGAGTCAATAAAGAATCCCAAGGTAGGTTACAAAAGAAGACGAAGCGGGTGGAGAGGTAAATTGATGGGGCAGTAGCTGAACCATTTTTCTGGGTAGGCAATTTAAACAGCACTTGAAATCACTGCTTCCTTTTACAGAAAGGCGGTAGGTTTTCCTAAGTAGTATCCTCTGGGAAGGGAGGGGTCCCTCCAAATCTTAAAGGAGATCCAGATGGGCACAAGGATTTCTTCTGATATAATGGAAAATATGGTAATCCCTTCCCAGCTGTGTGTTCCCTACATCCATAATTTTAGAATATGTAGATATATTTCTGATGTCCTCAAACGTCTCCTGCCTGTGTACAAATACAGTCACATTTGCATTTACTCTCCGTTTTTTTCTAGCTGACCATTCCTACTTACACATGCAGGACTCTATGCAGTGTCCCCCTCTTCTGGTGGTATCTCAGAGGGGTTCATAACAGGCCAATGCATGCAGGATACTGCAATCTCCTGCCTCTGTCTGAGATTCTTCCAAAACTACAACGTCCTCAGAGCAATGCCATCTAGAACTGTTTCTTTCACATGTTTTCCCAGTACTTTGTATCAGTGCTATAGAGCATGTGCTCAATAAATATTTGTAGAATGATGGACTCCATTATGCCCTTAGACGGCAGAGAGAGTAAGACCCACCAAACATTCCATTTGGTCCCCCATATTTCCTAGCCAGTCATGGAGTTAGATGGAGCCATGAGACTAATTCTAACCAATGGGTTAAATAAGGCCTTAAAATTGCACTCAGATGTCCTTGGGGAGAGGGAACTGGAGCTTGGAGCCAACGTGTTTTGATCTGCCCTAAAATGAAGTTATCACAGGTTGGGCTAAGGCTACAGGGACCTTTGTATTGGGAGAGGCTTAGGAAAATATAAAACTGAGTAGTTTAAATAGAGGTTTCTTCTGAAAACTTTAACCACTCTGGTAATCTCAGTGATTCTGCACTTCTGGTAAGGGACCACAAGTAGAAGTCATTATCTCTTGAGTCTTAAAATCAAATAGGTCTTGACATTTGGATGGAACAAAATGCAGGGGGAAAAAATACCTCTCACTTGCAAACTTTCTCCAATAGAGTAAAATGAATTTATAAGCAACTTGCTGATTCTGTGAAAGAGAGAGATCCTGAAAGGGTTCTGACTGGCAAGAAATAAAAAATGGAACCTAATTGAACAGTTCCTATTAGAAGATTTTGAGACATTACATACATGATCTTAATTTCGGACTGCGATTTTTACAAACTCTTTGGAGGTGACCTTCACCAAGGACCTCTCTCCAGAAATTCTCCTGCTCTAGGCAGATGTATTGTAACTCCTTCCTCAGTCCCTACAAATCTGACATTTGCCTCCAGCTTCTTCCTGAGAGGATCCCTCTGCCCCCCTAGGCAGCTTTATTGGACTGGAAGCAGGAGGACCGCCTCTTCTGAATGTCCCACCCCTGGCCACGGGAAACACGAATGCATCCTATGAACCAACCCTCTGTGCGTGCTGACCAGCTCCAGCAGAGCATCACACTGCCAGCTCTGCCCCCACAGCTGTCCGCAGCCTGTCTTTCCCAGGTGAGAGTAGATGACAGTCCAGAGAGTTCTTCAAGTTACTGACACACTTATCAAGTTCCCCAAGCGGTGTTCTGGAAGCCTGGAGGCATGACATGAGGGAAATAGGCTGGCTGCAGCTTCCCTCCAACGGGGAGAAGGGGAATTCACAGCACAGCAAGAACTCCTCAGAGTTTTCCTCACCAAATCATCCCTCCCCTTTGAGTCCTTCTTATATCCTCGGAGATCTGGTCCTAGAATTGCACATCTACTGTATCCTGATGTCTTAATCAAAATCTATAAAAATCTGTCATTCATAGGGGGGAAAAAAGAGCAAAGGGAATGACAGAGAAATGGAGCTGGAGCCCTAACGCAGCTCCTTATTGTTTAATGCTGTTTGAGTGGGGGCTTCCTACTACTTGTGGCCTGAGGCAGCCTGCTACTGACCCCTGCAACCTATCACAAAGCCCTTCAGGTTGGAGAAGGTTACTACTTTGTATCATGGGAAGTTCTTACTCAAGAAAGGAGTAGAAAATGAACAAAAAAATCAGACTACACAGGGATTAAGATAATTCATGACACATCATTACAAGAAAGTTAGGGTGTTGGTAGTCTCGTCCTTACATGCTACACTCAAGGACACATGTGGCCCCTCTCACAGACTCTCCCAAAGTTCTTCTGGGTGTGCTAGTCTCAGCAAGTGAACACCTGCGGGTTTTGCCTAACCAGCATCTCTTCTCCTAGAAACAGAACCCAGCATTTCCTTGTGGGGAACCACCTCTTCTCCATGTGGTTTATTTAAAATGATCTCACATTCGGACCCCAGAGTTTGGCCTATGATCTAGGCCTTGCCAGTGAAAATGTAGCATATCTCTGGTGGCAGCTTTTTTTCTTATTTTCAAGAAAGGACGGGGCCTCCCTGGTGGCGCAAGTGGTTGAGAGTCCGCCTGCCGATGCAGGGGATACGGGTTCGTGCCCCGGTCTGGGAGGATCCCATATGCCGCGGAGCGGCTGGGCCCGTGGGCCATGGCCGCTGAGCCGGCGCGTCCGGAGCCTGCGCGTCCGGAGCCTGTGCTCCGCAACGGGGGAGGCCACAGCAGTGAGAGGCCCGCATACCACAAAAAAAAAAAAAAAAGAAAGGGCATATCGTGGCCCAAGAGGCAGGGGTAGGTGGATGGAAGAGACAGATAATAAACAATAATCATAGTAAATAAATAAATAATAGAGTATATGAGGCGATGACAAGGGCTATGAGAAGAATTAAGCAAATTAAGGAAGTCAGGAGTAGAGCAGGTGATAATTTTGAATAAGGTGGCAAGGATAGTTCTCACTGAGATGGAATTTGAGCAAAGATCAGGAAATGGGAATTAGCCATGCATTCCAGAGAGGGACCAGCTAGTGCAAAGGCCCTACAGCAGAAGCCTGCCTGCCCGTTCAAGGAATAGCAAGAAGGCCAGAGTAACTGGATCAGCCAAGGAGAGGAGAGTAGTATTCAGGTTGCAGGAGTAATGGAGGAGCACATCGTCTAGGGCCTTGAGGGGCGTTGTGAGAGTTCTGGCTTTTACTCTGAATTAAAGAGGAAACCACTGGACGCTTTGAGCAGAAGAGGGACATGACCTTTCATTTTTTCAAGGTCACTCTGGCTACTGTGTGGGGATAAACTACAGGAAGGCCAGGAAGGAGAAGACTTCAGTGACTCAGGTGGGAGATGAAGGATGTATGGTAAGAAGTGGTCAGACTGTATATGCTAGGAGACTCTATCCAACAGAATTTCTTGTCCCATGGATGTGGGATGTGAGAGAAAGATGAGTCAAGGATAACACCAGGTTTTGGAGCTGAACAACTGGAAGGATGGAGTTGGTAATAATATGGGAAGAGTAATTCGGGAAAAGATCAGGGGCACAGATTTTTTTTTTTTTTTTTTCTTTTTGCGGTATGCGGGCCTCTCACTGTTGTGGCCTCTCCCGTTGCGGAGCACAGGCTCCGGATGCGCAGGCCCAGCGGCCATGGCTCACGGGCCCAGCCGCTCCGCAGCATGTGGGATCCTCCCAGACCGGGGCACGAACCCGTATCCCCTGCATCGGCAGGCGGACTCTTAACCACTGCGCCACCAGGGAGGCCCAGGGGGCACAGATTTTGACATATTGAGATGTATTTCAGATATCCAAGAGGAGATATTAAGTAGACCACTGATAGAGGAGTATGGAGTTCAGGACACAGGTATGGGCTGGGGATAAAAATTTAAAGCCAAGATAAAAAGACTTGCCTTCTCTCTTCTCACTTAGTTAAGCAGATTTTCCAGGTCATAGGATAAAGGATGAAAACTCTTTGTTGAGGGAAATACCAGTCAACCTAACAGGTCAGAGTCCTGATTCTGGGAAGATAGTGGAGTAGGAAGCACCAAGAATCTGTCTCCCCACCTAGAAAGCAATTATACTGTCAGAATCTGTCTGTGGTAACTATTTAGGAACTCTGAGGTCTGCTGAAGGCTTTCAACTTCCAGGGGAAGATTTGGACGGTAAATAGTGGTTAATTTCGGTCAATTTCAGCTCCTAGCACAGTAGCAGCTACCCATCCCCCATCCCCAGCTGCATGGCAGTCAGCTGTGTACATGTGGCTGGAGCAGCTTACACACAGGTTGCAGGAGTCAGGAGCCTGTCCTCCAAATATCTGTGCTCTGATCACTGCTGCTTATGATCATAGAAATGTAGTCAAAGAGGTGGGCTGCCATTGTCGTTTCACCTCCCTTCATTTTGGCAAGCCCCTCCTCCCCAACTGAAGTGATGTCCAGGGGTTGAAAAGGGCCAATGCCTTTCCCCCTCCCTGCCGTTTTTGCTTTTTCCCCCTTTGGGAGCCAGACATTAAAGACTAGGACATAAAAAACAACTGCCTATAAGGGGGAAAATTGGAAAGTGAGCACACATGCCCAGGGAAAGGCTCAAGAAAGATCTGAGAAGACCTTAAATTTACACCTTAGGCTGATCCTCACAACACAGACAACCTACAACAATTAAAAAATAAATAAACAAAAACAACAACAATAAGAGAAATCAGTAAACCCTGGGGAAGGGGGAAGATCTGATTTCCAGCATTACTACATTATTAGATTCAAATAATCAAAGTTCTACAAAAAAATCACAAAGCGTACAGAGAAACAGAAAAGTATAGCCCATTCAAAGGAAAGAAATCAACAGAAATTGTCCCTGAAAAAGACCTAAAGACGGATATACTAGACAAATCTTTAAAACAACTGTCTTAATGATGCTCAAAGAACTAAAGGAAGATGTGGAAAATGTCAAGAAAACAATGTGTGAGCAAAATGGAAATACCAATTCATAGAAAGCCTAAAATGAAATAAAATAGAAATTCTCGAGCTGAAAAGTACAATGACTGAAATAAAAAAATCATGAGACGGATTCAAAGGCAGATTTTAACAGGCAGAAGAACTTGACAGGACAATTAAAATTATCAAGTATGAGGAACAGAAAGAAAAAATTGAAAAGCGAACATAGCCTAAGGGACATACAGGATAATATCAAGCAGAAGAATATATGTATGTGGGTGTCCAAGAAGAATAATAGAGAAGGGAAGGGGTAGAGAGAATATTTGAAGAAATAATGGTTGAAAACTTCACAAATTTGTTGAAAGACATGAATATAAACATCCAAGAAATTCAACAAACTCCAAGTAAAATGAACTCAAAGAGATCCATACCAAGATACATATAATCAAACTTACAAAAGCCAAAGAGATAATCTTAAAAGCAGCCAAGAGAGAAGAAAATCATCACATACTAGGGATTGTCAAAAAGATTATCAGCAAATTTCTCATCAGAAAACTTGGAAGCCAGAAGTGGGCTGATATATTCAAAGTGCTAAAAGAAAAAAAAAGATATCAATAAGAATCCTAAATCTGGCAAACACTATCTTCAAAAGTGAGGAAGAAATCAAGACAATCTCAGATAAACAAAAACTGAGAGAGTTTGTAACCATTAGATCTGCCCTGCAAGAAATGCTCAAGGGAGTCCTGTAAGGTGAAAAGAGGACACCAGACAGTAACTTAAAGCTGTATGGAGGAATAAAGATCTCAGTAAAGATAAATACAAGGGCAATCATAAAAGCTATATCACTGTAACAATGGTTTGTAACTGTACTTTTTGTTTTCTACATGATTTAAAATAATTATTAGTTTATGTTTTGGGGCACATAATCTATAAAGTTATAATTTTGTGACATCAACAACTGAAAGAGGTGGAGATAGAGCTGTAAAGAAGCAGAGTTTTTGTATGTTATTGAAGTTAAGCTGGTATAAATTAGAATGTTATAACTTTAGGATGTTAAATGTAATCCTCATGGTAGCCACAAAAAAAAATAGCTATAGACTATACATAAAAGGAAATTTAAACATTTCACTATCAACTAAACACAAAAGCAGATAGTAATGCAGGAAATGAGAGACAGAAAAGCTATAAGGCATATAGAAAACAACTAACATAATAAGAAAAGAGCCTCGGGACTTATCTGGTGGTCCAGTGGTTAAGAATCCACTTTCCAATGCAGGGGAAAAGCGGTCAACCCCTGGTCAGGGAACTAATATCCCACATGCCTCAGGGCAACTAAGCCCATGAGCCACAACTACTGAGCCCACACGCTCTGGAGCCTGAGCACCACAACTAGAGAACCCACATGCTGCAACTACTGGGCCCGTGTGCTCTGGAACCCGTGTGCCACAACTAGAGAGAAGCCCTCACACCGCAACGAAAGATCCCTCATGCCACAACGAAGATCCCATGTGCCACAACTAAGACCCAATGCAGCCAAATAAATAAATAAAAATCAACATTAACCCCCCCAAACCCAAAAGAGCCACATTATCAGTAATTACTTTCAATGTAAATAGATTAAACTCTCCAATCAAAAGACCCAGATTGGCAGAATGGATAAAAAAATATGATGCAACTATATGCTGTTAACAGGAGATGCACTTGAGATCCAAAAATACAAACATGTTGTAAGTGAAAGAATGGGAAAGATAGTCCATGAAAATAGTAACCAAAAGAGAGCAGATATGGCTGTAATAATATCGACAAAATAGACTTTAAATCAAAAAAGATATAAGTAACAAAAAGGATATTATATGTTAATAAAAGATTCAGTAAAGCAAGAAGATTTACTGATTATAAACATATACACACCTCATTACAGAACATCAAAATATATGAAGCAAAAACTGATAAAATTGAAGGGAGAAATAGACAGTTCTACAACAATATCAATAGTTGAAGATTTCAATACCCCACTCACAATAATGGCTAAAAATAAGGCAGAATATAACTAAGGAAATAGAGGACTTAACACAATAAACCAACGGATCTAATAGTTATACACAGAACACTCTACTCAACAACAGACTACGCCTTCTCAAGTGCACATTGGACATTTTTCAGGATAGACCATATGTTAGGCTGAAAATTAAGTCTCAGTAGGTTTGAAAAGGTAGATATACAAAGTATCTTCTCTGACCACAATGGACATAGTTAGAAATCAATAAAAAAAGAAAATTGGGGGCTTCCCTGGTGGCGCAGTGGTTGAGAGTCTGCCTGCCGATGCAGGGGACATGGGTTCGTGCCCCGGCTGGGAAGATCCCACATGCTGTGGAGCGGCTGGGCCCGTGAGCCATGGCCGCTGAGCCTGTGCGTCCGGAGCCTGTGCTCCGCAACGGGAGAGGCCACAACAGTGAGGGGCCCCCGTACTGCAAAAAAAAAAAAAAAAGAAAAAAAAAGAAAATTGGAAAATTCACAAAATTGTGGAAATTAAACACTATACATTTAAACACCCAATGGAACAAGAAAGAAAATATAAGGGAAATTAACAAATACTTAGAGATGAATAAAAATGAAAACATTATATACCATAACTTATGGGACTCAGCAAAGGCAGTGCTAAGGGGGAAAATTATAGCTATAAATGCTTACATTAAAAACGAAAAAGAGGGCCTCCCTGGTGGCGCAAGTGGTTGAGAGTCCGCCTGCCGATGCAGGGGATACGGGTTCGTGCCCCGGTCTGGGAGGATCCCATATGCCGCGGAGCGGCTGGGCCCGTGAGCCATGGCCGCTGAGCCTGCGCGTCCGGAGCCTGCGCATCCGGAGCCTGTGCTCCGCAACGGGGGAGGCCACAACAGTGAGAGGCCCGCATACAGCAAAAAAAAAAAAAAAAAAAAAAAAAAAAAAAAAAAAAAAACGAAAAAGATTTCTAATCAGCAACCTAAATTTACAACAGAAGGAACTGGAAAAAGAAGAACAAACTCAAAGCTAGCAGAAGAGAGGAAACAATAAAGATTCAAGCAGAGGTAGATGAAATAGAGAATATAAAAACAATAGAGAAAATCAATAACACCAAAAGTTAGTTCTTTTAAAAGATCAGCAAAATTGGCAAACCTTTAACTACATGGACTAAGAAAAAGAGAGAAAAGACTCAAACTACTATAATTAGAAATGAAAGTAGTGACATTACTACTGATTCTACAGAAATAAAAAGGATTGTAAGAGAGTACTATGGACACTTGTACAACAACAAATTGAAGAATCTAAATGAAATGGACAAATTCCTAGAAACACAAAACCTCCCAAGACTAAATTATGAAGAAATAGAAAGTCTGAAAAGACCTATAACTAGTAAGGAGATTGAATCAGTAATAAAAACTCTCCCCACAAAGAAATGTCCTGGACCTGATGGCTTCACTGGTGAATCCTACCAACATTTAAAGAAGTATACTAATTCTTCTAAAATTTGCAAAAATAAAAAAAAAAAGAAAGAAAGAAAGAAAAGGAGGGAATACTCCCTAACTATGAGCCAACTATTACCCTGATAACAAAGATAGACAAAGGCACCCTACAAAAAGAAAACTACAGATCAATATCCCTTATAAACATTGTTGCAGAAATGCTCACCAAAATACTAGGAAAACAGAATTCAGCAGCATATTGAAAGGATTATACACCATAACCAAGTGGGATGGTTCAACATATGAAAATCAATCAATGTAATGAAGGGGGAAAACCACATGATCACTCCAATTGATGCAGGAAAAGAATTTGAAAAAATTCAACATCCTTCCATGATAAAAATACTCAACAAGCTAGAATAAAAGAAAACTACCTCATCATAATAAAAGCCATTTATGAAGAACTCACAGTGAACATCAGACTCAATGGTGAAAGACTGAAAGCTTTTCCTCTAAGACCAGGAAAAAGGCAAGAGTGCCCACTTTCACCACTTCAATTCAACACAATACTGGAATTCTAGACAGTGCAATTAAGCAAAAAAAAAGAAAGAAAAGGCATCCAAATTGGAAAGGAAGAAGTAAAGTTACTTCTGTTCATGGATTATATGATCTAATATATAGAAAACCCAAATCCACAAAAAAATACTGTTAGAACTTGTAAATTTTCAGCAAGGTAGCAAGTTATAAAGCCAACACACAAAAATCAGTTGCGTTTTTATACACTGACAATGAGCTATCTGAAAAGAAATTACAAAAACAAGTCTATATATAACACCAGCAAACTGAATAAAATACTAAGGAATTAACTTAACCAAGGAGGTGAAAGATTTGTACAATGAAAACTACAAAACACAAAACATTGCTGAAAGAAATTAGATGAGATTGGGTGCATTCAGGGTGGTATGGCCGTAGACTGAAAGAAATTAAAGAAGACAAATAAATGGAAAAGCATCCCATGTTCATGGAGTGAAAGACTTAATATTGTTAAAATGTCAATAATACCCAAAGTAATCTACAGATTCAAAGCAATCCATGTGAAAATTCCAACAATGTTTTTTGCAGAAATAGAAAAACCCACCTTAAAATTCATGTGGAATTTCAAGGGACCCCAAATTACCAAAACAATCTTGAAAAGGAGCTAAAGTGGAACTTTACCCCTGATTTCCTGATTTCAAAACTTATTACAAAGCTACAGTAATCAAAACGGTGTGGTAGGGCTTCCCTGGTGGCACAGTGCTTGGGAGTCTGCCTGCCAATGCAGGGGACATGGGTTTGTGCCCTGGTCCAGGAAGGTCCCACATGCTGCGGAGCGGCTGGGCCCGTGAGCCATGGCTGCTGAGACTGCATGTCCGGAGCCTGTGCTCCGCAATGGGAGAGGCCACAACAGTGAGAGGCCCGCGTACTGCAAAACAAAACAAAACAAAACCAAAAAAACGGTGTGGTACTGGCATAAAGACAGAGATATTGACCAATGGAATAGAATAGGGAACCGAAAAATAAACCCCTGAATGTGGTCAAATGATTTTTGGCAACAGAGCCAAGGCCATTCAATGGGGAAAGGACAGTCTATTCAACTATTGTTGATGGAAAAACTGGTTATCCACAATGAAAAAGAATCATAGGGAACTCCCTGGTGGTCCAGTGGTTAGGACTCCATGCTTCCACTGCAAGGGACACAGGTTCAATCCCTGGTTGGGGAACTAATCCTGCATGCTGTGTGGCGTGGCCAAAAATAAAAAAGAATCATATACAAAAATTAGCTCAAAACGGATCAAGGACCTAAATGTAAGACCTAAAACAATAGAAGAAAATATTTCATGACACTGGATTTAGTAATGATTCCTTGGACATAACACCAAAGGCACAGGTAACAAGAGGAAAAATAGACAAACTGGACTTCATGAAAATTTAAAAATTTTATGCATCAACAGAGTAAAAAGGCAACCCATACAATGGGAGAAAATATTTGCAAATCATATATCTGACAAAAGATTAATATCCAGAATATATAGAGAACTCCTAAAACTTAACAACAAAACTTAATAACCGGATTCAAAATGAGCAAAAGACTTGAATAGATATTTCCCCAAAGAAAAGATACAAATGGCTAATAAGCACATGAAAAGACGCTCAACATCACCAATCATTAGGGAAATGCAAATCAAAACTGCAATGAGATACCACCTTACACCCATTAGGATGGCTGCTATCAAAAAAATAGAATATCAGTGTTTGCAAGGACATGGAGAAATTGGGACCCTGGTGTACTACTGGTGGAAATTGGTACAGTCACTATGGAAAACAGTATGGTGTTTCCTCAAGTCATTAAAGATAGAATTACTATATGATTCAGCAATTCCACTTCTGTGCATATACCCTGAAAGTAGGGTCGCAAAGAGATATTTGTACACCCATGTTCATAGCAGTATTATTCGTAATAACTAAACCGTGGAAGCAACTCAAGTGTCCATCAGTGGATGAACGGATAAGCAAAACGTGGATATACATACAATGGAATATTGTTCAGTCTTAAAAAGAGATTCTGCAGTATGTTTTCAACATGCATGAACCTTGGGGACATTATGCTAAATGAAATTACCCAGTCAGAAAAAGATACATACTGTATGATCCCACTTATATGAGGTGCTTAGAATAGTCAAAATCATAAAGACAGAAAGTAGACTGGTGGTTACCAGGGGCTGGGGGCAAGGAATAACAGGGAGTTATTGTTTAATGGGGATAGAGCTTCAATTTCACAAGATGAAAACAATTACGGGGATGGACAGAGGTGATTTTTGCACAAGGATGTGAACGTATTTGATACCACTGAACTGTACACTTAAAAAATGGTTAAGATGGAAATTTTATGTTATGTGTATTTTACGAGAGAGAGAGGGAGAGAGAGAGAGAGAGAGAGAGAGAGGTGGGGGGAGGGAGAGAGGGGGAGAGGGGGAGAGGGGGAGAGGGGAGGGAGAGAGGGAGAGAGGGAGAGGGACGGAGGGAGGGAGGGAGAGAGGGAGAGGGAGGGAGAGAGGGAGAGAGAGGGAGAGAGACAGAGAGAGAGAGAGGAGAGGGGAGAGAGAGAGAGAGAGAGAGAGAGAGAGAGAGAGAGAGAGAGAGGAGAGGGGAGAGAGAGAGAGAGAGAGAGAGAGAGAGAGAGAGAGAGAGAGAGAGAGAGAGAGAGAGAGAGAGAGAGAGGCTTCCCTGCCTGTTCCACCTGGGCCGGGGCTACTAACCCTAAAAGGATCGAGCGGGTTCCACGTGGTGTGAGTGGGGCCGGAGGACTGGGCTGCGATGCGCACCACTAGCGGACAGGGCACAGCCCCAGACGCCTCTACAGGCCCGGGAGCACGCGCCTAGGGCTCCCCCTCCCCTGTGGACGCGCGCCCTCGGCCCACTCGCGCAGGGACAGGGCAGGAGCTTGGGTTGCAGACACTGCCCGGACAACTTCACAGCCAGTCCTGCGGGTTCCGTAGGCCAGCAGAGCGCTGGGGCCGCGCAGTCCCCGGAGCAGGCGGAAGGCGGGACCCCTCCCCTCACCCCACTCCCCCGCCCCGTTTCTCCTCCTCCTTCTCCGGCTCCCCTCCCCCCGCGCCCCCGAGTTCCGCAACCGGGCAGCCAATCCCAGCCGCGCTCCTGCCCGGCTGCTCAGGGTGGTGGCACGGAGCCTGGAGGCGGTTTGGAGAGCTCAATCTTTGCGCCCAGCGGCAGGTAAGGTGCGCGGGGGGGGGATCTGGGTCGCGTCGGGCTTTTCTAAAACCGTCAAGCAGGAGCCTGAAAACTGATGCTAGTGGGAGAGCCGTCACCCGCCCCGCTGCCGGGCCCACGAGCCCTCGGCGCCGCCCACCTCGCCCCGCCCGGGCCCGGCGCGGAGCTGGCGTTCTGGACGCTCCGCTGGCCCGGGATCTCGACGTGCTCCCCGGGGAGGGCCTGTCTCAAGTAAACAAAGACCAACTATTAAAAACATTACATCTATGTTTCATTTGTAAAATGGTGATGGTTTCGGTTTTTATGCAGAGGTATTCGGCTCCTGCTGCGGGCGGGTGTCGAGGGCTCGGCCGGAAGGGAATCCGGGGACCCGCCGCGCTGGGGTTCTGCTCCTCGGTAGGAACCCTGCGTAGGTCCCTTAAGCTCTCCTGGCCGCGCTCTCCTCTTTGGAAACTGGAAAATCTTATTATTTCAGATGTTGTTCTGAGGGTTACATGAATTAAGTGCACTCTTAAAAAAAAAAAACTAAGGCTGAGCTCCCAGCAACAACAGGGTTATCTAGACACAGCTATTTTAAAGTACTGATAACCCTGAATTGTTCCACAAAGGAACTAAGGTAGTTTGCAACAAAATGACGTAGAATAGTAACAAGTCAACATAGAATAAATGTAACCGGATATTGGGAGCAGAGGTAATGTAAGACAGAAAATAAGTCCAGGGGAAAAAATAAAGTGTGAACTTGCTGTGAAAATGGAAATGTTCTGTATTTAATTAATTTACATTTAAAGAGTGTGTGTCTATATGGAAAACAATATGGACGTTCCTCAGAGAACTAAAAATAGAATTATCATATGATCCAGCAGTCCCACTCCTGGGCACATACCGGGGACAAAACTATAATTCAAAAAGATACGTGCACCCCATGTTCATAGCAGCATTATTTACAATAGCCAAAACGTGGGAACAACCTAAATGTCTATCGACAGGTGAATGGATAAAGAAGACGTGGTGCATCTGTACAATGGAATACTACTCAGCCATAAAAAAGAGTGAAATAATGCCATTTGCAGCAACATGAGTGCAACTAGAGACTATTATACAAAGTGAAGTTAAGTCAGAAAGAGAAAGACAAATACCATATGATATCACTTATATGTGGAATCTAAAATATGACACGAATGAACCTACCTACAAAACGGAAATAGATTCACAGACATAGAGATCAGACTTATAGTTGCTAAGGGGGACGGGGAGGGAGAGGGATGGACTGGTATTTTGGGGCTGGTAGATGCAAACTATTACATTTAGAATGGATAAACAAGGTCCTACTGTATAGCACAGGGAACTATATCCAGCCTCCCAGGATAAACCATAATGGAAAAGAATATTTAGAAAAGGACTGTATTTATGTGTATAACTGAGTCACTTTGCTGTATAGCAGAGGCTGGCACAACATTGTAAATCCACTGTACTACTTCAATTTAAAAACAGTGTGTGTCTAGTGGCTGCCTTATAGGACATTGCAGGTCTGTATTGTTTTTCTAGTTGAGTCTCAAATTTGTCTCTAGGAAAGTAAACTTGGTCATTTGCATTGTTCCTGTCGTTTGAAACATACTTCCCTCATTCATTCCTCAAATATGAATGGCCTTGGAGGAAGTAGAGCCATTCCTTATAATTAGCTAGAAAGACAGCTTTCTGTACTTCATTATTAGAGCACCCTGATATATTGCCATGTGAAAGTCTACTCAGTTGAGGAACTGGGGCTGGGAGGGATGGAGTCAGTGAATATGGCATAATTTATAACTTTTTTTAGAGTTTTGAATAAAAATATAAATGTTACCTTTATAGCAAAATTTAAAATATATAGATAAGCAAAAAGAAACAATCGGGCCTCCCTGGTGGCGCAAGTGGTTGAGAGTCCGCCTGCCGATGCAGGGGATACGGGTTCGTGCCCCGGTCTGGGAGGATCCCACATGCCGCGGAGCGGCTGGGCCCGTGAGCCATGGCCGCTGGGCCTGCGCGTCCGGAGCCTGCGCGTCCGGAGCCTGTGCTCCGCAGCGGGGGAGGCCACAGCGGTGAGAGGCCCGCATACCGCAAAAAAAAAAAAAAAAAAAAAAAAAAAAGAAAAAAGAAACAATCACTAAAAATTTCACCACTCAAAGACATAATTGCAGTTAAGATTTTGATGTGTATATTTCCAGACCTTTGCCCCATGTAGCCATTTTATTTTCCTTGGTAGGCCCCAAGGTATCAGCTCCCTCCAAGAAAGGAAAATCCAGTCTGGGGGCAAGGGTCGCTTTTATCTTAACCTTTGGACCTCTCAGGCCAGCACCTGGCCCCATCCGAGAAGGTCACCATCTCCCTAATCCTCCTCCCGTACTTCTGCCAGTGGCCTGGCATTGGGGCAGTGGTTATAGGCATCTGAGAGAGCATTTCGGAGAGGAGGAAAGTCACAGCTGTGGTTCATTCCGCATGAGGAGTAATCCAGGGTTCCTCATCCTTGGCACTGTTGATATTTGGGGCTGGATAACTTTGTTGGGGGAGGGCCGTCCCGTATATTAGAAGATGTTTAGCAGCGTGCCGGCTCACCACCCCCCGCCCCTGCTTCTCATCATGACAATCAGCAGTGTTGGTTGAGACCACTTGGGTTAACGGAAATTGCTAAATTATTCATGACGCTCACTAAAGAGGTTCATATTCCAGTTTGCACGTAGGAGAAGGACTGAGATCGAAAGAGAGGCGTAGCTTAAGCTAAGGAAGCTGTTTAGTCCTGGCTGTACGATTCATTTACGGTGAGATTTTGGTGGGCAAGTATATCAGTTAGGATGGAAACAGGAAAAAACCCACAAAAATGCAAGACACTTTTGAGGGGACTCCATAGAAGAGGGGGTAGGATTCGGGGAACCAGCAAATGACATTGCGACACTGGGGGAGGACGCCTGGCGGGGTGCCATCCCCACCCTGGCCAGAAGGGGCAGGGAAGGGAGTGGGATACCAGAGCTTGGAAGTGGGGGCTGGGTGGGTGGGTGGGAGCCCTGGAGGAGGAGCCGCCCTCCAGGGCTGCTGTGGCCCTGGCAGAATGCGGCCACTGTCACAGCAGCAGCCCAGCAGATGGGGGATAAGTTCACCAGCCTCTCCCTTTGTTACGAGTCCAAGTTCTTACTGTTCAGCTGCATGACAGGCCACTAAATTGAGAGATAAAGTGTTAGGGCAAGGAATAGCAGCTTCTTTGGAAAGCCAGCAGACAGAGAAGATGGTGGCTTGTGTCCCAAAGAACCATCTTACCCCCAAGTTAGAATTCAGGCTTCAGAGGGGAGGGGGTGTGGCAGGTTGTTGCGAACTTCTTGGTGGGCCAGACCGGGAAGGGGATGTTCTTGCAGCTGTCCAGGTAGGTCTGCTGTAAACCTCCAACAAGAGGAATGTGATTCTCTGTTGTGCAACTTTTTATCTCTGTATGAATGAAAATTGTTATACGTTTAAAGGTCAAGCCTGGGAGGCAGAGCCTTGAGAGTGTGCTATCATGTGTATTTCAGGCTGTCGGCAACATTCTTTTACAAAGTAGTAGAGCCAGCATGAGGAAGCACAGGCAGCAGAGCGCAAAGGTGAGAGCTAAAGGAATAGATCCAGTATGGAGTCAGGTTTGTTCTTCCCTGTGACACCTTTCCCCTTCTGTACCCACGGAGCTCCTCCTCTGGCCAGTCCCTAGTGGAAGCTGGAGGGTGAAGCAACCCAGGTGATGCAGCCTGGGGAGGTCAGCCAGCTCCTGAGGGGGTGGGAGCAGGGCCGATGGAGAGCCACCAGAACCACCAGTAGCATGTGATCCAAAGCCTTCTGCCTCTGTAGAATGGAAGTTTGAGGGCTCTAACTCTTAAGGGTTACCAGGGGAGGAAAAGGAGATAGGCAAAAAATGTTTTTTGAAAATTAAAACATATTACACACGCAGGCCACTGCTGCTTCTGACCTCTGACTCTGTTTCAAGCAGTAAGGTCAAGCCATGCTGTTTTAGCTACTGCAGGATTTTTTTTTTCCAGCTTTACTGAGGTATAATTGACCAAAAATTTCTGAGATAAAGTATACAGTGTGATGATTTGATATACAGATACATTATGAAAGTATTCTCTCCAAGTAAATTAACACACATGTTTACTGGTTTTGGTTTTGGTGAGAACATTTAGGTTCTACTCTCAGCAGATTTCAGTTATTCAAGACAGTGTTATCAACTATAGTTACCATTAGATTCTCAGACCTTATTCATTTTGTAACTAAAAATTTGTGCCCTTTTATCAACCTCTTCCTATTTCCCCTATACCCCAGCCCCTGGGAACCACTTTTCTAATCTCTGTTTCTGTGAGTTTGGTGTTTCTTTTTTTTTCTTTTAGATTCCACATATAAGTGATACCATGCAGTATTTGTCTTTCTCTGCCTGGCTTATTTCACTTAGCATAATGCCATCCGGGTTCACCTATGTTGTCAAAAATGACAAGATTTCCTTCTTTTTTAAGGCTAAATGTTTTTCCATATATTGTCATCCCTTGGTATCTGCAGGGGATTGGTTCCAGGAGCCCCCGTGGATACCAAAATCCTTGGATGCTCAAGTCCCTTATATAAAATGGTATAGTACAGTGAATATAGTTCGTTCTTCCTGTCTGTGGATTTCACATCCTCAGATATTGAGGGCTGACTCTATATGGATCACATTTTCTTTTTCCTTTCATCCGTCAACACTTAGGTTGTTTCCAGGTCTTGGCTGTTGTCATAATGCTGCAGTGAACATGGGAGTACATATATATCTCTTCAAAATAATTATTTTGTTCCCTTTGGATATATACCCAGAGGTGGGATTGCTGGATCATACAGTAGTTCCATTTTTAATTTTTTGAGGAATCTCCATGCTGTTGTCCATAGTGGCTATACCAGTTTACATTCCCATCCACAGTGCACAAAGGTTCCCTTTTTTCTACACCCTCACCAGCATTTGTTATCTCTTTTCTTTTTGATAATAGCCATCCTAACGTATGAGGTGATTTCTCTTTATGGTTTTGATTTCAGTTTCCCTCATGATTAATGATGTTGAATGCTGAAAACCTTTTCGTGTACCTATTGACCCTTTGTATGTCTTTGGAAGAATACTTATTAAGTTTCTCTGCCCATTTAAAAAAAAAAAATTTTGGCCGCAGTGCGTGGCATGTGGGATCCTAGTTCCCCGACTAGGGATCGAACCCATGCCCCCTGCAGTGGAAGTGCAGAGTCTTAAGCACTAGACCGACAGGGAAGTCCCTCTGTGCATTTTTAAATTGCATTTGTGGTTTTTGCCATTGAGTTGTATGAGTACCTTGTATATTTTGGATATTAACCCCTTATCAGATTTGTGGTTTGCAAATATTTTTTCCTTTTCTATGGCTTCCTTTGCTGTGCAGAAGCTTTTTACTTTCATGTAGTCCGACTTGTTTATTTTTATTTTTGTTGTCTTTGCTTTTGGTGTCAAATCCAAAAAAATCATTGCCAAGACCAAAGTGAAGGAGCTCACCCTTTATGTATTCTTCTAGATTTACAGTCTCAGATCTTAGGTGGTGCCATGCAAACTTAAGGATTGCTTTTTCTATTTCTGTGAAGAATACCATTGGAATTTTGATAAGGATTGCTTTGAATCTGTAGACCACTTAGGGTAGTATGGACTTTTTTTTTTTTTTTTTTTTTTTTTTTTTTTTGGTACGCGGGCCTCTTACTGCTGTGGCCTCTCCCGTTGCGGAGCACAGGCTCCAGACGTGCAGGCTCAGCGGCCATGGCTCATGTGCCCAGCCGCTCCGCGGCATGTGGGATACTCCCGGACCGGGGCACGAACCCGTGTCCCCTGCATCGGCAGGCAGACTCTCAACCACTGCGCCACCAGGGAAGCCCTGGACATTTTAATAATATTAATTCTTCCAATCCATGAGCACAGAATATCTTTTCATTTATTTGGGTCTTTTTCGATTTCTTTCATTCGTGTCTTATGGTTTTCATTGTAAAGATCCTTTTTTTTTTTTTTTTTTTTTTTTTTTTTTTTTTTTGCGGTATGCGGGCCTCTCACTGTTGTGGCCTCCCCCGTTGCGGAGCACAGGCTCCGGACGCGCAGGCTCCGGACGCGCAGGCTCAGCGGCCATGGCTCACGGGCCCAGCCGCTCCGCGGCATATGGGATCCTCCCAGACCGGGGCACGAACCTGTATCCCCTGCATCGGCAGGCGGACTCTCAACCACTTGCGCCACCAGGGAGGCCCTAAAGATCCTTTTTTAATTGAAGTTTTGTTGATTTCTGCTGTACAGCAAAGTGATTCAGTTATACATACATATACATTCTTTTTTATGTATTCTTTTCCATTACAGTTTATCACAGGATATTGAATATCGTTCCCTGTGCTATACAGTAGGACCTTGTTGTTTGGCTCAGCCTTTCTTACCTGTTTTGATGTGGATATTTTCTCATTCACCAGATATGTAGGAGTCGCTAAGCTAGTTTCTGGATCTCCTTCAGAAGGGATTGCTCCCAGTGTAGCTGTACATTCAGTGTGTCTGTGGCAGAAGGGGAGCTCGGGAGCCTTCTGTGTTGCCATTTTGGTCAAATTTACTGCAGGATTTCTTTAAACTTCTTAACCCTGCATATTCCAACTCAGTTGTGCTGTTTGGTGCACTATTATAAAACATATCTTTGCTGGTGCCTGAATAAACAGTTGGATATTTCCTATATATCTTGTACAGAATGATTTTTCTTGTAGCTTAACTGTTTACTTTTTTTCAGTTACCATAGAAACCACATCATAATACCTCAGAGTTTGAAAAGGGCTTATAGTTTCTCACCTGATAACTGAGAATGTGCAGCATCTTAAAAAAAATGCCTGAGAAATATATACATGTATCAAATTATCATAAGTACAGCTTAAACTTATAGGATGTTATCTGTCAATTACATCTCTATAAAGCTGGAAGAAAGCTGCATAGGAAAACAAAATAGGCACAAAACAGCAGAAAAGCATCACGTGCTCAGTGTAGAGCATAACATGATTTACGCAATTAACATCAAGGTCACAAATAACACACTGTGAAATCTTGCTTATAAAAAAAAATCTTGACTGATCTGCTAAGGAAAGAAAATACATTCTTTCTAGCGAGTTTTTAAATTGTTAAAGACAAAAGTTACATTTACAGGGATTCCTTCTGGGTGGAAGATTTATATTCCTTTGGCCCCCACCACACACACCTGTCATTTGTGCTGTGCTCGGATGTTCCAGCAGTTTGTCGTTTCCAAAAGCACTTGGCCAGGGGCTTCGCTTCCCTGGTGGTGCAGTGGTTGAGAGTCCACCTGCCAATGCAGGGGACACGGGTTCGTGCCCTGGTCCGGGAAGATCCCACATGCCGCGGAGCGGCTGGGCCCGTGAGCCATCGCCACTGAGCCTGCGCGTCTGGAGCAAAGCACTTGGCCAGAAAGAACTAGTCTTTCAGCAATAGGAGACCAAGGTTTTGACCTGGACTTTCTGGGGGATTAGTGCCTAATGACATGTATAGGCCCCCCTGGAATGTCCTGGTCTCATCCCACTTTTAAAATTTAGTTGCACTGCTGTTGCATTGTTTGCAGTTATTTGAGTTAATAAGCTGCTCTTTTAAAGAATGGACACACCGTGGTAAGCCTAAATACAGGATACCAGATGTTCATTCCTTAGTAGGAGTGCTTCGACTCCTGGTATAACATTTCTCTTCTGTTATATCAAGAACACTCTCAATAAAAGGCAAAAGGTTTTGAAATGGCCACGAGAAGGAACAGGAGGTACATGGAGCAGGTGGGAGGGGCTTGAAAGTTGGGGTGGGAAGGACAGTGCCTTCTGTTTGGAGAGAGTGCCACGGAAAGCTTTACCTGTTCAGCACTGTTGTGCCTGGCGTCTCAGGGCAGCAGCTTTACTAGCTCTGATAACCTGAGCTTTGTCCTAGTTCATGTGTGTCTGTCTGCCCCTGAGAGAACCAGAAGAGAAGCTAATAACCAACCTCCAGTTAACCAAGCCAAACATGGAAGAAAGCTAAAGCAAAGGAGAACAAAATAATAGAAGTGAGTTAGAATTTATGGCACATCAGCACTGGAAGAGTATGTAGGGGTCATTTAACTTTGTCTGAGCTCATCCCCCCAACCCCCAGCTTTTTCAAGGTGCAGGAACCAAGTTGCTCACAGACCATGTGCCCTGGCCCCTGTCACAGAGCTAGTGGGTACCCAGGCCAGGTCTAGAACTAGTCTCTTCTTTCAAAAATTTATTTTATTGAAATATAGTTGATTTACAATGTTGTGTTAATTTCAATTGTACAGAAAGTGGTTTAGTTATACATGTATACACATTCTTTTTCATATTCTTTTCCATTATGGTTTATCACAGGATATCGAATATAGTTCCCTGTACAGTAGCACTGTGTTGTTTATCCATTCCATATATACTAGTTTGTATCTGCTAACCCCAAACTCCCAATCCATCCCTCCCCTACACCCTCTTCCCCTTGGCAACCACAAGTCTGTTCTCTATGTCTGTGAGTCTGTTTCTGTTTCGTAGATAAGTTCATTTGTGTCACACTTTAGATTCCACATATAAGTGATATCATATGGTATTTGTCTTTCTTTTTTGAACTTACTTCACTTAGTATGATAATCTCTAGGTCCAATTCCCAGAGGGTAGCTTGTCTGCTGCAGGAGATACGGGGGAAGGAGAAACCTATTTGAAAATGCTTTAAGCAGGTTATTTATGCAAAAGTGTCGACTTTTTTCCTTTAACTGTCTAGTGAACCACCGCAGCCTGAGCTGTTATTTGTAATTATGCAGTAATTCAGGAACTAACTTGAGATTCTTTTTTTTTTCATCTTTATTGGAGTATAATTGCTTTACAATGGTGTGTTAGTTTCTGCTTTATAACAAAGTGAATCAGTTATACATATACATGTATTCCCATATCTCTTCCCTCTTGCGTCTCCCTCCCTCCCACCCTCCCTATCCCACCCCTCTAGGTGGTCACAAAGCACTGAGCTGATCTCCCTGTGCTATGCGGCTGCTTCCCACTAGGTATCTGTTTTACGTTTGGTAGTGTATATATGTCCATGCCTCTCTCTCGCTTTGTAACAGCTTACCCTTTCCCCTCCCCATATCCTCAAGTCCATTCTCTAGTAGGTTTGTGTCTTTATTCCTGTCTTACCCCTAGGTTCTTCATGACATTTTTTTTCTTAAATTCCATATATATGTGTTAGCATATGGTATTTGTCTTTCTCTTTCTGATTTACTTCACTCTGTATGACAGACTCTAGGTCTATCCACCTCACTACAAATAGCTCAATTTCATTTTTTTATGGCTGAGTAATATTCCATTGTATATATGTGCCACATCTTCTTTATCCATTCATCCGATGATGGACACTTAGGTTGTTTCCATCTCCAGGCTATTGTAAATAGAGCTTCAATGAACATTTTGGTACATGACTCTTTTGGAATTATGGTTTTCTCAGGGTATATGCCCAGTAGTGGGATTGCTGGGTCATATGGTAGTTCTGTTTGTAGTTTTTTAAGGAACCTCCATACTGTTCTCCATAGTGGCTGTACCAATTCACATTCCCACTAGCAGTGCAAGAGTGTTCCTTTTTCTCCACACCTACAAGCAACTCTATGCCAATAAAATGGACAACCTGAAAGAAATGGACAAATTCTTAGAAATGCACAACCTGCCAAGACTGAATCAGGAAGAAATAGAAAATATGAACAGACCAATCACAAACACTGAAATTGAAACTGTGATTAAAAATCTTCCAACAAACAAAAGCCCAGGACCAGATGGCTTCACAGGCGAATTCTATCAAACATTTAGAGAAGAGCTAACACCTATCCTTCTCAAACTCTTCCAAAATATAGCAGAGGGAGGAACAGTCCCAAACTCATTCTATGAGGCCACCATCACCCTGATACCAAAACCAGACAAGGATGTCACAAAGAAAGAAAACTACAGGCCAATATCACTGATGAACATAGATGCAAAAATCCTCAACAGAATACTAGCAAACAGAATCCAACAGCTCATTAAAAGGATCATACACCATGATCAAGTGGGGTTTACTCCAGGAATGCAAGGATTCTTCAATATACGCAAATCAATCAACGTGATACACCGTATTAACAAATTGAAGGAGAAAAACCATATGATCATCTCAATAGATGCAGAGAAAGCTTTCAACAAAATTCAACACCCATTTATGATAAAAACCCTGCAGAAAGTAGGCATAGAGGGAACTTTCCTCAACATAATAAAGGCCATATATGACAAACCCACAGCCAACATCGTCCTCAATGGTGAAAAACTGAAAGCATTTCCACTAAGATCAGGAACAAGACAAGGTTGCCCACTGTCACCACTCTTATTCAACATAGTTTTGGAAGTTTTAGCCACAGCAATCAGAGAAGAAAAGGAAATAAAAGGAATCCAAATCAGAAAAGAAGAAGTAAAGCTGTCACTGTTTGCAGATGACATGATACTATACATAGAGAATCCTAAAGATGCTACCAGAAAACTACTAGAGCTAATCAATGAATTTGGTAAAGTAGCAGGATACAAAATTAATGCACAGAAATCTCTGGCATTCCTATATACTAATGATGAAAAATCTTCTTTTTTCTTTAAGTGGCTTCCCCTAGAGAGACATACCATATATTTCTGGGTGGGAAGGCTGAATGAGTGATGCTAATTTAATTTACAAATTTGATGCAATCATAGGCACAGTTCCTATGGAAATTTTTTTTTTTAACTTGACAGAGCTGTTCTAAACTTCATCTAGAAGTCTGAGCGAGCAAGACTAGATAAGAATACTGAACAAGTTAGTGAGAGAACTTGAACTACCAGAGAGCAAAACATATTGTAAAGCCACAGTCAGGTAAACAACATATTATAGGCATGGGAAGCCGGGTCAGTGGCACAGCCCAGAAGGTGAAAGAATAACCATATGCATAAGAATTTAAGTATGAGCCATTGGGGGAAAGAATGAAAGAGTCAGTAAATGATGTGAGAACAACTCAACTATTTGGAGAGATTACAGGAGAGTCTTATCTCATGCCATATACCAAAATATAATTTAGATTGATTAAAACTAAACATATAAAGGGGAAAAAAGTTAAAAATCTAAGCGAAAATTAAAATGTATATGTCTTTCTAAACATAATACTAAAAGTCAGAAACTTAAAGGCTTTTAGGCTTTTAATATTATTTAAAATATTTTCAATATTGTTAAAAATATTAAACCCTTGAAATAAAAAACAAACCAGAGTAAATCTTCTTGCACCCCAATGTTTATTGCAGCACTATTTACAATAGCCAAGACATAGAAGCAGCCTAAATGTCTACCAATGGAGGAATGGATAAAGAAGATGTGGTACATATATACAATGTAATATTACTCAGCCATTATAAAGAACAAAATAATGCCATTTGCAGCAACATGGATGGACCAAGAGATTATCATACGAAGTGAAGTTAGTCAGACAGAGAAAGACAAATATTATATAGTATCATTCATATGTGGAATCTAATTTTAAAATGATACAAATGAACTTACTTATAAAACAGAAACAGACTCACAAATTTCTAAAACAAACTTAACAGTTACCAAAGGGGAAACGTGGAGGGAGGGATAAGTTAGGAGTTTGGGATTAACATACACACACTACTGTATATAAAATAGGTAACCAACAAGGGCCTACTGTACAGCACAGGGAACTCCACTCAGTATTTTGTAATAACCTATTATTATGGGTAAAGAATCGAAAAGAGAATGAATATTTGTATGTGTATAACTGAACCACTTTGCTGTACACCTGAAACAAACACAACATTGTAAATCAACTCTACGCCAATAAAAATAAATAAATAAAAATGAAATACACTAGAGTACAGGGGAAAAAAGTAAATCTTCTTGTTATAGGGTTAGGTCTTAGATCTTTTAGAATGTATTAAATGTAGAATAAAGTTCTCCCTGGGTTCTGTTCAGACTTTAACGGGTCTTGGCAGGACAGTGGGGAGGAAGAGAGAGATGTGTGATGGGCAGGGAGGGTGCTGAAAGGTGGCCTGGGGTTGCTGCCTACCCCAACAGTGCCATCTTATTACAAGGGAAGTTGAAAGTTGGAGAAGATGTATGGAAAGAATCCTGGCCAGGATACCCCTGTTGAACGTGCTTTATAAGTAATAATGCAATTCACCCTGGTAATCGACCGCTGGTGCCTAAGGTGGTAAGGTTTCTAGGTGGGGTCCTTTCTCATCCATGTGCATCTCTGCAAATTGGTTTGGTTTTGTTTTGCTTTCCCCAGATTCTGTGGGAAAGGTAGTAAAGTTCATAAGTAATGTTTTATTGACTTTTTATAGGAAACCTTTTCTGGAAGTTGTTATTAGAAAGGGAAGGCAAGCAGCAGTAATGTTTCTACAAGAACAAGGGCTCAGGGCAATTTAGTGATTTCTCCTGTGGGGACTGGAGACGGAATTGGAAAGCAGTGGTTATTACAAGATTCTGACTATACCAAGAGTTCCCTGTGCTCTACAGGAGGTCCTTGGTTATCTATTTTACGCATAGGAGTGTGTATCTGTTGATCCCAAACTCCTCATTTATCCCTCCCCACCCATTTCCCCTTTGGTAACCATAAGTTTGTTTTCTGTGTCCGTGAGTCTATTTCTGTTTTGTAAATTAGTTCATTTATATCATATTTTAGTGTGATATCTTATGATATTTGTCTTTCTCTGTCTGCCTTACTTCACTTAGTATGATCATCTCTAGGTCCATCCATGTTGCTGCAAATGGCATTATTTCTTTCTTTTTTATGGCTGAGTAATATTCCATTGTATATATATGTACCACATCTTCTTTATCCATTCATCTGTTGATGAATTTTTAGGTTGCTTCCGTGGCTTAGCTGTTAATATATATATATATATATATCACATATATGTATAATATATATATAATATGTATGTATATGTGTGTATATATAACTAAATGACTTTGCTTTACACCTGAAACTAACACAGCACTGTAAATTAACTGTACTGCAATAAAAAGGTTAAATCTTGAAAAACAAATTTTTAATTAAAAAAGAAAAATGGGGGCTTCCCTGGTGGTGCAGTGGTTGAGAGTCCGCCTGCCGATGCAGGGGACACGGGTTCGTGCCCCGGACCGGGAAGATCCCACATGCCGCGGAGCGGCTGGGCCCGTGAGCCATGGCCGCTGAGCCTGTGCGTCCGGAGCCTGTGCTTCGCAACGGGAGAGGCCACAACAGTGAGAGGCCCGCATACCGCAAAAAAAAAAAAAAAGAAAGAAAAATGGGAAGCAGTGGAATTGCTAGGTCAGAGTTCGCTTGCTCACATTTGGAATTTTAATAGATGTTGCTAAATTGCTGTCTGTAGAGATGACACCTACCTATAGTTCCCCAGTAATAGGTAGGAGTTCCCTGGTGGTCCAGTGGTTAGGGCTCTGAACTTTCACTGCTGGGGCCTGGGTTCATTCCCTGGTTGGGGGACTAAGCTGTGCGGCAAGGCCAAACAAACAAACAAAGAAACAATCCGAGATATTTGACCAACACGTGGCACATGTTTTGATCTCTGTCAGTGTGACTGAGCATCTAGGTAAAGTCATTTCACAGCTGAGGTTGAGCACTGTTTTCAGAGTCACCAGAGTTTCCTTGTTTGGGAATCAGAGAGCCTTTTAGAGCTGGAACAGACCTTAGAGATGAAGTCCAGCCATTCAGCCTACACATGGAGAACCTGTTTGGCTGTGGTCACTTGGCTAGTCCATGACCGAAGCCAGACCAAACCCCAGGTCTTTTATTTATCATAAAAGCTCTCTGGGTGTGTGTAAGACAGTCCTGGAAAGGTCCCTGGGGCAGTCTGGGTTTGGCTCCATAGCCAGGAAGCTGGAAGTTACAGCACAGGGCCACAACACCGTGACTGTAAGGCCAAGTGCTTTAACTCACCCTGAACTTCAGATCCCTCATCTGTAAAATGGAGTTGATATTAGCCTTTTTGCCAAGGTTTCAAAGATTAGGATTCATGTAGATAAAGCAGCTGACACAAGTTGTCTCACAGCTGTTATCATCCTCCTCATATTTCGTTATCTGACTTCCCCACCCACATGTAGGGGACACTTAACACTAACATTCTTCTTTTTTTTTTTTAAGTTTTATTAGGACACGGCCAGACCCAGTTGTTACACATTGTCTATGGCTCTTCCCTTGCCTGTTTCTTTTTTTTTTTTAAATAAATTTATTTTATTTATTTATTTAGTTATTTTTGGCTGCTTTGGGTCTTCGTTGCAGTGCGCGGGCTTCTCATTGCGGTGGCTTCTCTTGTTGCGGAGCACGGGCTCTAGGCGCTCGGGCTTCAGTAGTTGTGGCACACGGGCTCAGTAGTTGTGGCTTGCGGGCTCTAGAGCACAGGCTCAGTAGTTGTGGCACACAGGCTTAGTTGCTCCGCAGAATGTGGGATCTTCCTGGACCAGGGCTCGAACCCGTGTGTCCTGCGTTGGCAGGTGGATTCTTAACCACTGAGCCACCAGGGAAGCCCTGCATCATTCTTTTAAGTATACAGAAGCATCCGTTCTAGTATAAGAGGGGACCTTGGGGGTTGGCAGTGTTCTTTAGAGAAACATTACTGGTGTGATGTCCCCAGGGGGGCCAGTGACCACCTGCCGGTGTCAGATCAGACACTGGCCTGGGTGCCCTCACTGGAGGGCACAAGGTGGTGAAGGCATTTGGGGAAGATGGGGCCAATGGGACAGGAAGTGGGGGGAGAAGGGGTGTGGCCAGGGAGAGTGTCGGCAGGGAGTTTGAGGAGGTGCCACCAAGGTCCTGAACCTCTGCTTTTGTCTTCGCAGCTCCTGCAGAAAGAGACCAAGATGAACGCAGAGGTGAGTCCTCTAAAAGGACCCGTTTAAGGATGCTTTTTTTTTGTAGTGTCCCTCATTTCTCCTTCACAGAGTGTCTTCTTTCCTCCAGAGTTTTTGGAAACATCGGCACAAACTTGAAAACGTGTCCCCTCCTTCCTGCCGCCACACATGGCTCCAGGTGATATGGGAAGAGTTAGGCTCCTCTGAGTTCTTATCTGTGTCAGTCCAGCTTCAGTTAGATAAGGATTTATCTACTTCAGTTTATCCTGAAACAACACTCATGGGTTAGGGGTAGAGTGGGCCGGGCCCTGGGGGCTGCTGGGCCCTTGTGTTATTCTGGGGACACTTAACCCTGCTTACAAGGACCTTTCTCTGCATCATCTCCCTGTCATCTCACTTCCACCGAACCTGTTCTTCGATCCAACGAGATACCTAGTCTCTTTGTCCCTTTGTTGTTTCCTGACCCATCAGCCCCTCCTGCTCTCACTCCCTTCCAGGTCCAGCGTAGATCGTGGGGTCCATCTCTTCAACTGCTATTGTGCTCACATCTCCAACTGCTTCTCCCCTTGTCCTCTTGATCCCCCATGGCCAACCCAGAGGCTGTCCCCACAGGATGGTGGTCTTGGGTGAGTGGCACAGCTTCATGCTGTTTGCGGCTGTCAGAGGTCTCAAGACCTCATCTGGGTGCTCAGCACGCCCACCAGGCCCCCTCCGGAGCCCCAGGCATCCCTCTTTTCCTTTGCCCTAAACAGCCAGGTCTGGTCTTCCTGACTCCTCCCAGCTCCCTCCTCACTCTTAGCACCTGGGTCACCTTTTACTTTACGGAGAAAAACTGGAACCATCAGCCATCATCTCTCTCAACTCCTGACTCCCGGGTTGTCTTGTTCCTTTTTTCATAGTGGAAGGGATGCTTCTCAGTGACAGAGCTCCAGGCTGCGAGTACAGGAAAACACAGTTTAAGGTGGTTTTTATCCTGGAAGTCCAGATGGAGGGCAGGCTTCAGGGCGGGTTGATCCAGTGGCCATCTTATCAAGGACGTCCAGGATCTTGTCATCTCTCTACTCTCATCCAAGTGTTGGCTTCATCCTCGAGCTAGCGTCCCTCAGGGTTCTAGGATGGCTGCCAGCAGGGGTTGAGACTACGTGCTTCCTCATTCACTCTGAGCGGGAGAAAGACGTGGCTTCCTGCAGCTCTCCCGGAAAAGTGGGAACCTCCTTTCCTGAAGCCTCCACCAAACTCCTGCTTAAGTCTTGCTGGCCAGAACCAGGTCACATGCCCATTCCTGGACTAATTAGTGTGTCAGAGGAGCCAGGATTTTGCCAACTGGCTGAGACTAATCAGTCCCACCTGGTGCAGCTTCCCCCTCTACCCCAGGGCTGGATCTGGGAAGAAGGAAGGCGAGTGGACACTGGGAAAGGACCCACTGCATCCCGTCCCAGACATTTCTGGTGAAAGCGTATTGACTGAAAAACATGCACACCTAAAAGTTGAGAATTATGTTTTATTCTGCTGACTTACGGAGGACTTAAGCCCAGGATACAGCCTCTCAGTAAACTCTGAGGGACTGCTCCAAAGAGGGAAGGGACAAGCCAGGATATATAGGGTTTTTTGCCCAAAAAAAGACCCCCAGGCAATTGGGGGTTTAACAGTAATCAGAAGATTACTGTTAAAGGAAAACAGACATCTCAAGTTAATGAATTTATCACTTTTCTATGTATGGGAAGACGCAAGAGTCTAGGCTTATTGAAATCATTCCTTTGATAGGCACCTTAGCTATCTAGGGTGCCTGAGAGCAGTATCCTGCTCTTTCCCATCCTCAGTCCCCTCAGGATGCACCTCGGGGGCAGCTGCAGTGGCTGAGGGCTTGATGGCCTCAATAGCCTTTCTTTACTGAAATGTCCACAGTCTGAATTGCAGACTCTGCTGCCTGTTCAGACCTTGTACCACCTCCCTGATTACCTCCTTGACCGGCTGCACTGTTGGGCTCATTTCTAATCGATCTTTCCCATCAACATTTCCAACTGCTTTAGTTTTTACTTTCTTCAGAACAAAGCAACACATGAGGTCCTGTCAAACTACCATAATCCTATTTTTCTCATTCCCTTCAGAAACTTACCTTTAATAGTAGTTTTTTGATATAATTCAAATAGATACGTGCACCCCTATGTTCATAGCACTGTTCACAGTAAACAACCTAAATGTCCATTGACAGAGGAATGGATCAAGAAGATGTGGTACATGTATACAATGGAATACTACTCGGCCATAAAAAAGAATGAAATAATGCCATTTGCAGCAACATGGATACAACTAGAGATTATCATACTAAGTGAAGTAAGTCAGAAAGAGAAAGACCAATAGCATATGATATCACTTACATGCGGAATCTAAAATATGGCACAGGAGAACCTATCTACAGAACAGAAACAGACTCACAGACATAGAGAACAGACTTGTGATTGCCAAGGGGGAAGGGGTGGTGGGGGAGGGAAGGACTGGGAGTTTGGGGTTAGCAGGTGCGAACTATTATATACAGGATGGATAAACAACAGGTCCTACTGTATAGCACAGGGAACTCTAGTCAATGTCCTGTGGTAAACCATAATGGAAAAGACTATTAAAAAAAGAATGTAGATATGTGTAAGACCAAAACAAAATAACTTTAAAAAAATTTAGTTGTGTAATAATGTCAGTACACAGACCTAGTACAAAACTCAAAAGGTATAAAGAAAACATTAAATAGTCAAAAGCGAGTCTCCCAACTACCCCATCCCCCCAGCCTCCTCCACCCCAGGGCTGGCCTCTCTTAACCATTTTCTGGGGCCTCTGCCGCCTTATCCAAAGGCCCTGTAACTCACTCTAATTCTCATGTTCTTGGAAGTTGTGAAAAAAAAAAGAGTAAACACTTAGCATTAATATTAAGCTCATAGAACCTGGCCTGGTAAGAATTCTATCAATCATCAGCCACCCCTTCTGTTCTATAATTTTGACCTTCCCTTTAGTGCCTTTTCTCTCTCAACCTTTTAAAAATATTCCCAGACCTTGGGTCCCCCTCTCACTACTCTGCCTTAAACACCCTGTGACCACCTTCTAGTGGTGGTGGTCTCCCTTCTCACTTCCCTCTCCTGTCTCATCCCAGGGCAGCCTGACATGGTCCTCGCTGCTCCAGTAAAACTTCTCAGAGCTCTCTCTCTGGAAGTGATAGCTCCCTCATGTGAATTTCCATCACCCTTCATTTATCACTTCTTTTGTTACCTTCCGTTCTTTGACTTGGAGTAGAACTGTCTGTGTGCCTTGTTCATCTTCGCATCCCCACAGCACCTGGCATGATGCCTCAAACACCGTGTTTCCTCACTAAATGGCAGTTGACTAAATGATGGGATGATTCAGAGACTGTTTAGTCATCTTGTGATACATTCCAGAGCTTGGGTGGATCAGGAAAAATGTAGAGGAAGGAAAACTTGCAGAGACTTGAGGCTGGCTGGAGAGGGAGGGAGGAGCAGGGTCTCAGCCGTAATCAGCCCTTTGGTCTCAGAGGATTTGTCCAGTGCAGGAATGACTCCCAGGATTTCCAGCATGTCAGGACAGAATTTGCAGAGCCACTGGCCTTTGCCCGGAAGTTCAGAGCACAGCCAGTCAGGTGGGTTGGGTGGTTGGAATCTAGCACAGAACATGATGACACAGGTCAGGGTGGGACGGCCAGGTGGAAATGCCCAGTTCTCATTTCTTCCTGGGACTGGAGCTTGGAGGAGAGGATGGCTCGCAGCACATGATGTGGGAGACTTCAGCATAACGGTGGTCCTGGAAACCTTAAAAGTGCGAGACATCCCTCCCCCACTCTGGGAATATGGGGAAAAGAGAAGAACAGAAGGACAGGATTGAGCACTGGGGAATGTGCAACACTAGGGTGCAGGATGAAGTGTGAGAAGGAAACCTCACCGTGAGACGAGGGAAGACAGGGAAGGAGCGAATTTAAAGAAGGTCCCCTTGAGTGTCAAATACGAGTTGAGGTCCAGGAGAATGCCGCTGAGGGAAAGCCCTTGAACTTGGCAGTGAGAAGATCTGAGATGCCCTGTGATACGGCAGAGAGGTGTGGTAGTGAAAACCAGCTTACAGTTGGGCTAGAAGGGTGAGTGGAGGAAGCAGATGCGGCCCGGGGGTATGAGCAGCCGGCTGATTTGGGGGCAGTGGACAGGCCACGGGCAGGGACGGAGCGCACTGAAGACCAGGCAGCAGAGGCTGCCCAGCTCTGTAGCTGGAGCCTAGGACAGGAGCAGCGAGTAAGCCCAAGGCTGTACAAACTGTAGAGCTCTCATCTGCTCAGAGCATCCCTCGGATTTGTATATCTATTTTAAGTGTTTGTATTTTGGATAACATGCATTCACATGATTCAAAGTTTTAAAGAATTTAGGGAAAAAAAAAAAAGATTTACTCTGGGAAGACCTCTTCTTTCCCAGCTACTCTGTTATGCTCCCAGGCAACCAGTGCTACTGGTTTCTTGGCTATCCTTTCAGAGAGATTCTAAACATATACAAGTATTTTTTCCCTTCAGCTGCCTCGCCCCCTTGTTGTTTTTTTTTTACACAAACTAGAGCACATATCTTACACTGGTCTGTATTTTGCTTTCCTCAGCCAACAATATATCTTGGAGATCAGTCCCCTCCAATACATAAAGAACTTCCTTGTTCTTTTTTTTTTTTTTTTTTTTTTTTTTTTTTTGCGGTACGCGGGCCTCTCACTGCTGTGGCCTCTCCCGTTGCGGAGCACAGGCTCCGGACGCGCAGGCTCAGCGGCCATGGCTCACGGGCCCAGCCGCTCCGCGGCATGTGGGATCTTCCCGGACCGGGGCACGAACCCGTGTCCCCTGCATCGGCAGGCGGACTCTCAACCACTGTGCCACCAGGGAAGCCCCCTTGTTCTTTTTTACAGCTGTGTAGCATACCATAATTGTATAACCAGTCTGCTATTAACAACATATACATTATTTTCAGTCTTTTGCTGTTACAAGCAAGGCTGCAATAAACCTGGGTCATTTTACTTGCATATATGCTTTAGAAATGGATTTCTCTGAGCAAAGAATATTTGTGTGATAAACATTGCCAAGTTGCTCTCCACAAAGGTTGCCTGTTTTTCTCTCCCTCTGGCAACATACAAATATGCCTGTTTTCCCAGGCCAGCCAGTGTGTTATCAAACTTACTGATTCTTGTAAACAAGTGAAAAACATTAGGTTGTCCCTCCTGACTATTTGAAATCTTCATACCCCGTCCTGGAGTGGAAACCCAGCACCTGCCCTCAAACCTCCTACCTTGAAGTTCTATAGTGATTTTACATTTTCTTCTACTCTCCTCACCTCAGAATAATTTTTTTTTTTTCTGAGTTGGCAGTACATGTGTTCTTTTTTTTGGTACGCAGGCCTCTCACTGTTGTGGCCTCTCCCGTTGTGGAGCACAGGCTCCGGACGCGCAGGCTCAGCAGCCATGGCTCATGGGCCCAGCCGCTCCGTGGCATGTGGGATCTTCCCAGACTGGGACACGAACCCGTGTCCCCTGCATCAACAGGTGGGCTCTCAACCACTGTGCCACCAGGGAAGCCCATTGTGCATGTGTTCTTAATCCTAACTTTCTCTAAATTCCATCGTCAGATCTTGAGCTCCAAACACTCAGCTTCTCTGAGTCCAAGACAGGGAGAGCAAGCTCACTCTGTGACTATCATTTGGTCCCCAATTAGTTTTTGAGTCACTTTGCTGTTCCTTATGTCTGTCCCTTTTCTGCTGTCTTGAAACTGCTGCTGTTCCTTTGTTCCTTAAAATACCACCTCTACAGGACTGGATATACAGTGCATTTGATCAAGGGTTCAAGACAGCAGAGCACAGCAGACAACTGAAATGGAATTTTAGACATCCTGGCTTCTGGAAATCCATTGCCCACCTGTCTGCTGGGCATGTCTTACTGCCTTCTTTCTTGCCATACTTCAGCCTTCTCATAATCTGTGTGCACGTTCATCTTCCTGCTCACCTTTCTTCCCCTTTCCTCTGCTTTCTGCTGGTTCTCACCGCCAAAGTTGTAGCTACTAAATTGCAGAGCAGTTTAGCCATCTCTTTGACTTGTTTAATCTCTTATAGTTGGGGATTTTCCAGTTATTGTCCTAATTTCTAGTTTAGTTCCATTGTGGTCTCAGAGCAGACACTGTATGATTTCTGTTCTTTTAAACTTGTTGGGGTGTATTTTATGGCCCAGAATGTGGTCTGTCTTGGTGAATGTTCCACATGTGCTTGAGAAGAATGCATATTCTGCTGCTTCAGGGTAAAGTAGACTATAGATGTCAGTTATGTCCAGTTGACTGATGGTGTTGAGTTCCAACTATGTCCTTCCTGATTTTTCTGCCTGTTCAACCTGTCCCTTTCTGATAGAGGGGTGTTGGAGTGTCCAACTGTGATTTTGGATTCATCTGTTTTTCCTCTCAGTTCTATCAGATTTTGCCTCATGTAGTTTGGTGCCCTGTTGTTAAGTGCACAAATGTTAAGGATTATTATGTCTTCTTGGACCCCATTATTATTATGTAATGCCCTTCTTGCAACTAACATAGCTATTCCTGTTTTCTTTTGCTTATAGTGTTACCATGGTATATTTGTCTCCATCCATTTACTTTTTTTTTAAATTTTATTTCTTTATTTTTTGGCTGCGTTGGGTCTTTTTTCATGCGTGTGGGCTTTCTCTAGTTGCGGCGAGTGGGGGCTACTCTTCGTTGTGGTGCACGGGCTTCTCGTTGCAGTGGCTTCTCTTATTGCAGAGCATGGGCTCTAGGTGTGCGGGCTTCAGTAGTTGTGGCACACGGGCTCAGTAGTTGTGGCTTGTGGGCTCTAGAGCGCAGGCTCAGTAGCTGTGGCACACGGGCTTAGTTGCTCCGCGGCATGTGGGATCTTCCCAGACCAGGGCTCGAACCCGTGTCCCCTGCATTGGCAGGCGGATTCTTAACCACTGTGCCACCAGGGAAGTCCCATGCATTTACTTTTAATCTATATGTGTCTTTATATCTAAAGTGGACTTCTTGTAGACAATATATAGTTAAGTCTTGTTTTTTAATCCACTCTGACAATCTTTATCTTTTAACTGAGTTTGTTGCCAGTAGACCTACCTTGCAAGAAATGTTCAAAGGATTTCTTTAGAGAGGAAGAAAAATAATACAGGTCAGAAACTCAGGTCTAGCTAAAGAAAGGAAGAAGGATTAAGTGAAGGTAAAATAAAAACTTTATGTTTCTTATTCTTAATTGATCTAAATAACAATAAAGGGGCTTCCCTGGTGGCACAGTGGTTGAGAATCTGCCTGCTAATGCAGGGGACACGAGTTCGAGCCCTGGTCTGGGAAGATCCCACATGCCAAGGAGCAACTAGGCCCGTGAGCCACAACTACTGAGCCTGCACGTCTGTAGCCTGTGCTCCGCAACGAGAGGCTGCAATCGTGAAGAGGCCCGCGCACCGCGATGAAGAGTGGCCCCCGCTTGCCACAACTAGAGAAAGCCCTCACACAGAAACGAAGACCCAACACAGCCAAAAATAAAATATAAATAAATAAATAACAATAAAATAATAACAGCAACAAAGTATTCAATTATTTATGCTTATGTATATACTTTATGTATGTATTTATATGCTTATGTATGCTTATACATAAGTGAAATGAGTAACAGCAGTGATACATAGGACAAGAAGGAGTGGGATTATTATGTTATTTTACAGTACTCACACTATCTGTAAAGTGGTATAGTTATTATTTGAAAGTGGACTTGGATTAGTTGTAAATGTATACTGCAAGCCCTAGAGCAACCAATAAAAAAAGGAAGTATAACCAATATGCTAAGAAAAAAGAGAAAATGGAATCATAGAACATGCTCAAATTAAATCACAAAAGGCAGAAAAAGAGTGGAAGAGAAAAATAGGACCAAAGAACAAAGGCAATGAATAGAAAACAGTAACAAGTATTAATCCACCTACATCAATAATCACCTTGAACGTTAATGGTCTAAATGAGTCAGTTAAAAGATAAAGATTGTCAGAGTGGATTAAAAAACAAGACTTAACTATATGTTGTCTACAAGAAGTCAACAAACTCCCTCAAATTTTTGTTTGTCTGAGAAAGTCTTTATTTCTTCTTCACTCTGGAAGGATAATTTCATAGGGCTCAGAATTCTAGGTTGGTAGTTTTTTTTTCTCTCAACACTTTAAATATTTCACTCCACTCTCCTCTTGCTTGCATGGTTTCTGAGGAGAAGTTGGATGTAATTCTTATCTTTGTTCTTCTGTAGGTAAGGTTGATTCCCTCTGGCTTTTGTTTTTTTCTTTTTCTTTGGCTGTGTCCCGCGGCATATAGGATTCTAGTTCCCTCATCAAATTTGCGCCCCCTGCAGTGGGAGCACGGAGTCTTCAACACTGGACCACCAGGGAAGTCCCATCTCTCTGGCTTCTTTCAGGATTTTTTTCTTTATCTTTGCTTTTCTGTAATTTGAAAATGATATGCCTAACATCATTTTGCAGGGGTGGGGGGGTATTTATCCTGTTTGGTGTTCTCTGAACTTCCTGGACCTGTGGTTTGGTGTCTGACATTAATTTGGGGAAATTCTTAGTCATTACTTTTTTTTTTTTTTTTTTTTTTTTCTTTTTGCGGTATGCGGGCCTCTCACTGTTGTGGCCTCTCCCGTTGCGGAGCACAGGCTCCGGACGCGCAGGCCCAGCGGCCATGGCTCACGGGCCCAGCCGCTCCGCGGCACATGGGATCCTCCCAGACCGGGGCACGAACCCGCATCCCCTGCATCGGCAGGCGGACTCTCAACCACTGCGCCACCAGGGAGGCCCTTAGTCATTACTTTTTCAAGTATCTCTTGTGTTCTTTTCTCTCTTCCTTCTCTTTCTGGTGTTCCCGTTACATGTATGTTACACCATTTGTAGTTGTCCCACAGTCCTTGGATATTTGCTTCATTTATTCAGTCTCTGTTCTCTTTGCTCTTCAGTTTGGCGGGTTACTACTGAGATATCCTCAATTTCAGAGACTCCTTCCTCAGCCATGTCTAGTCTCCTAATAAGCCCATAAAAGGCATTCTTTGTTTCTGTTACATTGTGTTTGATCTCTAGCATTTCTTCTTCATTCTGTCTTAGAATTTCCGTCTCTCTGCTTACATTGCCCATCTGTTCTTGTGTGTTGTCTGCTTTATCCATTAGACCCTTAGCACAGTAATCATAGTTGTTTTAGATTCCCAGTCTGGTAATTCCAACACTCCTGTTATGTCGGTTCTGATGCTGCTCTGGCTCCTCAAATTGTGGTTTTTGTCTTTTGCTATGACTTGTCATTTTTTTCTTGATTGCCAGACATGATGTATCATGTAAAAGGAGCTGCTGTAAATGGGCCTTTAGTCATATGGTGGTGAGATATCGGGGGAGGGGAAGCATTCTCCGGTCCCGTGATCAGGTCTCAGTCTTTTAGTGAGCCTGTGCCTCTGGACTGCGAACCACACAAGTATTTCTCAGTTGTTTTTTTCTTCTTCCACTCTTAGGTGGGAGAGTATGGCTAGAGTGGGCTAGAGTTGAGTGTTTCCCTTCTCCCAGATGGAATTCTAGAGTAGTCTGGAGTTTTGTACAGTGGACCCTCACACATCACCGGGGTTAGAGATGCTGACCCTCTGTGCAGTTGAAAATCTGCCTGTAACTTACAGTCGGCCCTCCATATACATGGTCCCTCCACATCCACAGTTCTGCATCCACAGATTCAACCAGCCGCAACTGTGTAGTACTGTAATATTTACTTAAAAAAAAAATCCATGTGTACGTGGACCTGCACTGTTCAAATGCATGTTGTTCAAGGGTCAACTGTTTTTCCCTTCCCTGCAGTCAGTTAGGCTCTGATCATTCCCCAGCGAGTTAGGGTCTGGTTAGCTAGTTTCCTGTGAGGGCAGGCCTCATTAGGAAAAACAGCACGCTCTGGTGTATTTCAGAGTGGTGCTTTCTCTCCCACTCCTGCTGGAAGCACAAGGGGAAACATCTCCAGTATTTACTGTGGAAACCTGGTCAAGCTCTTGGAGGTCAATCTCACAAAATTGAGAGGGTCTCCCTGTGACTGGGTCCCCCTGGGATTTTTAGGTCTCCAAGTTGTCCACACTGAGGCCCCAGCGACTCATCCATGACAGTTAAGGCTTTCCTGCTGGTTCTGGCGTCTGGTTCCTGTGGTGGTTTCTCCTCTTGAACCTCTGCTCTGCTAAGTTATTCTCTTCATTAGTGCCTCTGTCTCTCCAGTCTTGGGGGCAGTGGTTTGCCTTGTGTCCTCACCTCTCTTACGGATCCTGGAAGACTTACTTTTAGTTAGTTTTTCAGTCTGTTTAGCTGTTTATTCATTATCAGGATCGAGTAGCAACTTCCAAGCTCCTTCCATGTGCAGTGGGAAACCAGAAGCCCTCACCTCTTTGATCTGCAGTTTCCTTTCAGAACATGCCTCGAAGAAGCCTCATGTCAAATGAGTAAAATGGTCTAGCAAAGTCATTTTTCTCAAAAACAAAGTTCTTTCCCACAGAGGAACTCAACTGTTAATATGTCAGCATTTTCACCCATATCTTGTCCCTTTGTGTCAGTTTTGCAAAGGAATGTTGTCTAAACCAAACTCAGAAGCACTTTCAGTCTGACACTGTGCCAGCCAGGTTTTGTACACGTTTGTGTGCATTGTTAATTACTAAAATAGAAAAAGTAACTTGGCTTCTTACAGATAATGAAGCTGTTTCTTAACCTCATGGCTCTTTTAAAGCTAATAGAAACTTATGTTCCTGGTTATTTTCTGGAATGTAGTAATTTAGTTAATCTTAGGAATGCTGTAAATACTCAGCCTCATAAGGAGATTGCTTGTTTCCTTTTCTGGGTGAAAGAAAAAACAAATATTTGATCAGGTGTGTGTGTTCTGGCTGTTATAGTACAGATTTCTCTAAAGACTGTCTTTCTGCTTTTTGTATATGAGACTGTCAACAATTAAAACTAAAAGGGTAAACTTGTAACCCAGAAGGTACTAACTGGGCTAAATTACCTGTTGTCAGTTGGGCATTGTGGCCTCTCCTTCCCACACTCTCCCTGACTCAAGGAAGACAAGCCTGGAACTGCATTGCCCACTGGTCCATTTCATGTGTGAAGTTGGCCAGCTAGAAGCAGTCTTGGGAGATTTGGAAGGCTGAAGAAAGAGAGACTGTTATTGAGAGAGCACAGTTGCTTCTTCCCAGCTGCAGGCTGAAAAAGGCTGCAGATGCTTTCCCCGAGGTCTTGGCATCCAGGCAAGCTCTTGAGAATCACTTGCTTCAGTACAGCAGGGAGATGGTCAGTGATGGCTTCTCTGGCTTTAGCTCCCCAGTGGTGGCAATGATCATGTAACCCAGGGGTCCCCAACCCCGGGGCCGCAGACCAGTACTGGTCCACGGCCTGTTAGGAATCGGGCAGCACAGCAGGAGGTGAGTGGCAGGCGGACAAGTGAGTGAAGCTTCATCTGCTGCTCCCCATCGCTCCCCCATCACTCCCCATCGCTCCCCCATCACTCCCCATCACTCCCTCATCACTCCCTCATCACTCCCCATCGCTCCCCATCGCTTCCCCATCACTCCCTCATCACTCCCCATTGCTCCCCATCACTCCCTCATCACTCCCCCATCACTCCCCATCGCTCCCCATCGCTCCCCATCGCTCCCCATCACTCCCTCATCACTCCCTCATCGCTCCCCATCACTACCCATCACTCCCCATCACTCCCTGATCACTCCCCATCGCTCCCCATCACTCCCTCATCACTACTCATCACTCCCCATCACTCCCCATCACTCCCTCATCGCTCCCCCATCGCTCCCCATCGCTTCCCCATCGCTCCCCATCACTCCCCATCGCTCCCCATCACTTGCATTACTGCCTGAACCACTCCCACCCACCGTCCATGGAAAAATTGTCTTCCCTGAAACCAGTCCCTGGTGCCAAAAAGGTTGGGGACTGCTGATATAAGCCTCTAATACCCCGTGTTAAAACTCTGTGCTTAGAACACATTGAATGGTTTCTCTTTTCCAGACTGAATCCTGACTGGTACCTTGAGGGGTTTATGAGTAAGTTGTGGAACAACAGTAGTACAAAGTCTGGGAGAGAGGAGGTGGAAGTAACTGCTGGAAGGTTCTCATGTGTGAAATGGTACGATATTACCTTAAGGCAGGCTGTGCTATGTAAAATATGTATCATATAAAGGCCTTAATAAACCACTAAAATCGTTACAGCTACTAGCCACTGGGTGAGATTAAATGGAATCATTAGAAATACTTTATTCATCTGAAAAGAAGTCAGAAGAAGAGGGAAAGAAGCACAGATTGGACAGATATAAGACAACAAGACAGTAGATTGGAACCCAACCATATCCGTAATCATAGGGCAAACTGTTTAAACACTTCACTGAAAGGGAGAGATTGTTAGACTGAATAAAAAGTGAGACCTGACAATATGTTGCCTACAGGAAACTCACTTTAGATATGAAAGCACACATTGGTTAAAAGTGAGGGGTTGGAAAAAAAATGTACTATGCTAACACAAATCAGCAGAAACTGGGAGTAGATTGATATCAGACAAAATAAATTTCAGGGCAAAAAATACTACCAGGAATAAAAATGGTCATTTCAGAATGATAAAGTGGTTAATTCATCAAGACACCATAACCACCCTAAAAATTTATATTCCTGATAGTAGAGCTTTGAAATACATCAGTCAGAAAGTGATAGAACGGTAAAGAGAAATACACAAATCTACAATTATATTCAGAGATTCTAGTACCTATTAATGATTGATAGAACAAGTAGACAGAAAATCAGTAAGTACATAGAAGACTTGAATAACATTATCTACCAACTTGATCTAACAGGCCTATGGAACAGTCCAGCCAGCAACAGTAGAATACACATTCTTTTTAAGTGTGCTCAAAACATTTACCAAGATAGACCATATTCTGGATCATAAAACATGTTTTTAAAAATTTAAGGGTTCAAATCATTTAAAGGATGTTCTCTGACTCATATTTCTCTGGAATTAAATGAGAAACCTGTAGTAGAAAAATATCTGGAAAATCCCTAAATATCTGGAACTAAATAACATACTTCTAAATAATCCATTGACCAAAGAGTTAATCACAAGGGAAATTAGACAGTATCGTTAACTGAATGAAAATGAAATCATGACATTTCCCAGTTTGTGGGGTGCAGCTAAAGCACTGCCATCACAGGGAAATTTATAGCACTAAATGTCTGTTTTTGAAAAGAAGAAAGTTTTTGAATGAATAACTTAAATTCCCAACCTCAGAGTTTTTTTTAAAAGAGCATATTAAACCCAAAATAAGCAGAAAATTTGAAGTAATAAGGATAAGAGCAGAAATCAATGCAATAAGGAAACAATCAATCAAGAAAATCGGTGAAACCTAAAGATAGTCTTTGGGGTTTTTTTTGAGATCATTAGAATTGATAAAACTCTAGCCAGGCTGCTCAGGAAAAAGAGAGAGAAGACACAAATTACCAATATCAGAAATGAGAGAGAGGACATTACTGCAGATTCTACAGAGAGTTAAAGAATAGTAAGAGAATACTGTGAATACCTTTATGGCTAGGAAAGAGTAATTTAGATGAAATGGGCATATTCCTTGAAAGACTCAGACTTCCTAAGCACTTTGAAAAAGAAGTGGCAACCTGAATGTATATATATTCCAACTATACCTATTCAATAAATAGTCTCTGTCATTCAAACCTTTCCACAGAGAGGAATTCTGGATTGAAGAAGCAGGCTGCTATGATGTGAACTGCTTATATAGAGAGGCATTTGTCAGGAACTTCAGGTGGCTTCTAAGAGCTCTCCATCCCCCAACTATAGGAACTGAATTCTGCTGACAACCACAAGAGCTTGGAAGAGAACCCCGGGCTCTGGATGGGAACGTAACCTGCCAGCTCCTGACTGCAGCCTAGTAAGACCCTGGGCAGAGGACTCCGTTAAGCCACATTCAGATTCCAGACCCTCAGAAACTGCGAGATAATAAATTTGACAAAGGATCAGAATGCTCTGCTTGGGCAGACGCCTTCCTGATCATTTGCCACCGAAAGATGATCAGAAAACAAAATGAGTGTCATATGGTTTATCATTTGTGTATTTTTCGTGAACTCATCCCAGTACTCCAAACCCAGTGCCAACAGAGAAAGCCAGGAAACGCCAGCATCCAGCAGCAATTCTAGTCCAAATGATTCAAGATCAGCCACCCCATCATCCAGTCAAGAAATCGTGTCTAGAGCTGCCAGTTCTTCCTCAGAAAGACTGAGACAACACACGCTTCCACAAGCACAGGTGGATTCCCATATAGTTATCTGTTTCCACACGTAATACAAAGAAACGTAGACAACCAGTTTCTCGGGCAGGCTGTTCCAGCTAGATTGCCAGTGTATCTTGCTTTTAGTCCATTGCAGGTACTATGGTGGCAAACATTTGTATGCTCATTAGTAATATGTGATATTTTGTACAGTGTCAAGCTGCCGTTTCAGCCCAGGCCACATCAAACACCAACCCAGCCCAAACCACTGCTTCACAGCCTCTACATTGGCACATGTTCCTGGAGAAGAATCGCCACCGGCTCCAAACTCAGTGGTCCAAGAAAGCTAACCCATGAATGAGAATGCTAAACAAAGAAGATGTCACTTTGAGGCTGGCTGGATTGGATGTACATGTCCTCACAAGCTGCAGTTCTCTTTAGCATTGTGTATTTCTTTTCTTCCTTTAGTCAATTTACATGGTAATGGAAGCCATGCCGCTGCTTGATGTATAGCAAGTTGGATGATTTCCTGTTAGGCATGAAGAGGTCAGCCGCAGGCTCCCTAAAATAGTGCCAAGTTAAGGGTGATGGGAAACAAGTAAACAATCTAAAACTTGAAGATGTGGGTCATTTTATGGATGATGGGCTTGGCGATGAGGGTGGGAGTGGGGAAGGTGCAGGTGAAGGAGCCAGTGCAACTCAAAGACCTGGATTAATGGTTTCAGCTTGATCTTATCACCACCTTCTTTACTTCACTAATGCCAGAGGGCCGCCCCCTGTCAAGAGTTAGGCTTGAAAAACCATGCCAGCTGGAAAGGAGGGTTTGACTTCAGGAAAATGTTTAAACACTAGTGTAATTTAAGAGTATATATGAGTATAAAACCTTTTTATTATCGTGAGATTTTTTTTCCTTTAAGCTCATACGTATGAATATTGTAAGCACAAATGGATTACTAACTGTATGATTTTTTTTAAAAAAGACTAACAGAAATAGTGTTACAATACTGGTCTTCCAGATTTTATTCATTTCAATTATGTATATTATCCCAAGACAGACATATTTGTGGGTCTTATTTGTTTAAAGAGCTGCTTCATATATAAATTTCTATAGTTGTAGATTGACCATTCAGTGTGTAATTTAATATATTATCTATTTTCTGTGAATTATTCTGAAAGTTTCAAATGAATGATCTCACAATGTTTAGTAAAGAATGTTATTTACCTAAAATGTGCTAGTAGCAACTGGCCCAGCCCTAAAGCCAAGAAACTTATCAGTAATCTTAATTTTATTGGATAAAGGAAACCTATTTTAAGGGCATGTATTCCATCAGTTGGAATTCATACCGTAAAGAAAAAGCAGTTCTTTAGTAGAATTAACAGTGATATAAAATGTTTTATACAGGCAGTATAAAAGGGAATACTTTTATAGAATCAGAAATATTAGAAATAATTTGGCATTACAAGAAAAGAGAACTACAGACCAGTAACTCTCATGAACACAGATGCAAACTTTTTTTTTTTTTTTTTTTTTTGTGGTACACGGGTCTCTCACTGCTGTGGCCTCTCCTGTTGCGGAGCACAGGCTCCAGACGCACAGGCTCAGCAGCCATGGCCCACGGGCCCAGCTGCTCCACAGCATGTGGGATCTTCCCGGACTGGGGCATGAACCCATGTCCCCTGCATCGGCAGGCGGACTCTCAACCACTGCGCCACCAGGGAAGCCCCAGATGCAAACATTTTTAATAAGATTTTAGCAAATAGAATCAACAATATATATAAAGGATAATACATTATGACCAAGTGAGGGTTATCCTGGGAATGAAAGGTGTCACTATATCAATAGACTTGAAGAAGAAAAAAATCACAAAATCATCTCAATAGACATAGAAATGGCACTTGACAAAATTAGACCATTTATGGATTTAAAAATGTAAGCAAAATATGAATAAAAGGAAATATCCACATCTTGATAAAGGGTATCTACAAAAAATTCTACAGCTAAGATAATTCTTCTTGGTGAAAAGACCAAATGCTGTCCTCTAAGATTAAAACGTGAGCAAGAGGGCTCCCCTGGTGGCGCAGTGGTTGAGAGTCCGCCTGCCGATGCAGGGGACACGGGTTCGTGCCCCGGTCTGGGAAGATCCCACATGCCGTGGAGCGGCTAGGCCCGTGAGCCATGGCTGCTGAGCCTGCACGTCCAGAGCCTGGGCTCCGCAACGGGAGAGGCCACAGCAGTGAGAGGCCCGCATATAGCAAAAAAAAAAAAAAAAAAAAAACGTGAGCAAGAATGTCTGCTCTTGCTACTCTATTCAAAATCATACTGGAGTCCCACCCAGTGCAATCAGGCAAGAAAAATGAATAAAACACATACAGATTGGAAAGGAAGAAGTAAAACCGACTCTGTTCACATCTGACTCTGTGGTCTATGCGGAAATCTAATGGAATCTACAAAAAAGCTGCTAGAAGTAATAAGTGAGTTCAGCAAGGTTACAAGATGCCAAGTCAGTATACAGAAATCAACTGTATGTCTATATACTCACAATGAACAATTGGAAATGGAAGGTTAAAAAAATACTATTTATATAATAGCACTAAAAATCATTAAAAAAACAAGTATAAATCTAACAAAATATGTGCTAAATCCATATACTGAAAATGACAGAATGAAAGAAATCAGAGACCTAAATAAATGGGGATATGTACCACGTTCATGGATTAGAAGATTCATTATTGTGAAAATGTTGGGTTTTTGCTCAAACTGATCCATATATTCAACATAATCCCATTCAGAATCCTAGCAGGAATTTTTATTTTATTTCATTTTATTTTATTTATTTAATAATTGACAAGCTGAGTCTAAAATTTATATGTAAAGGCAGGAGAACTATAATTTTGGAAAAGAAAAAGTTGGTGGATTCACAGTAATGGACTCCATACTTACCATAAAACTATAGTGGTCAAGACAGTTTCCTTTTGTACAAAGGTACAAAGGCATTTCAATAGAAAAAGGATGGTATTTCTCATTAAATCATATTGGAACAGTTGGATATCATATGCAAAAAAAAAAATGAACCTTGATGGCTTCCAGAGAAGAAGGCACATGAGCTGGGTTTAAAGACCTGGTACATTTAAATATAGGGCTGGCATAGCCCTGCCTAGTTGTAGATAGTTGATACAGCCTGTGGAATGAATACATATACTAGAAGCTACCTCTCTGCTCTAAAAAAATTTCTTAAAGAAACTGATTCTTACCTTACTCCATGTGGAAATATTAATTCAAAACATAAACTATAAAAGTAACTAAGGACTTCCTTGGTGGCGCAGTGGTTAAGAATCCGCCTGCCAATGCAGGGGACACAGGTTCACCCCTGGTCTGGGAAGATCCCACATGCTGCGGAGCAACAAAGCCCATGTGCCACAACTGCTGAGCCTGCACTCTAGAGCCCACGAGCCACAGCTACCAAAGCCCGCATGCCCTAGAGCCCACATACCGTAACTACTGAGCCCTTGCACCGCAACTACTGAAGCCCGCATACTCTAAAGCCTGCATGCCACGACTGCTGAGCCCACGTGCTGCAACTACTGAAGCCCACGTGCCTAGAGCCCGTGCTCCGCAACAAGAGAAGCCACCACAGTGAGAAGCCCACGCACCGCAACGAAGAGTAGCCCCTGCTCGCTGCAACTAGAGAAAGCCCGTGTGCAGCAATGAAAACCCAACACGACCAAAAAAAAAAAAAAAAAAAAAAGATAACTAAAACTAAAGTAAGCTAAAACTGTGAATCTTAAACTATAAAATGTCTGAAAGAAAACATAGAAGAAAATGTTTGTGACATTGGAGTAGCCAGAAGAATGATCCATTAAAAATTTTTTTTGATAAGTTGACTTCATCAAAATTAAGAACTTTAGCTCCTAAAAAGTCACTCTTAAGAAAATGAAAAGACAAACTACAGACTAGGAAAAGTTGTTTGCAAATTACATATCTGACAAATGAATTGTATCAAAAATATATAAAGAACTCTAAAAACTCAACAATAAGAAAATAAACAACCCAATTAAAAGTGGCAGAAGATTTGGACACTTTACCAGCAAAGATTTATAGACGGCAAATAAGTACACGAAACAGTGCTCAACATCACTAGTCATTAGGGAAATGCAAATAGAAACCTCAGTGAGAGACCACAACACACTTGTTATAATTAATGGCTAAAACAAAAAGAGGAGAAAACCTGATAATACCAGGTGCTGGTGAGAATGCTGAACAGCTGGACCTCTCAGACATCAGTGGCGAGAATGCAAAACAGTACAGGTGTAAAGGTACACTTTGGAAAAACTCAGTTTGGCAGTTTCTCATAAAGTTAAGCCTACACTTGCCATATGACACAGCAAACTCATACCCAGGCATTTACCCAAGTTTGAGAACTGCTGACACAAAAAGTAGGACATGACTATCTATAGCAGCTTTATTCATAGTTGAATTATGAATTCATTTGAACTGGAAGCATCAGAAATGTTCTTCAACTGCGAAATGGATAAACAAGCCATTATGACTAGTACTTAGTAATAAAAAGAAAGAAATGATTGATACATGCAACAACATAGGTGAAAAATGCATTGTGCCAGGCAGAAGATAGACTCAAAAGACTACATATCGTATGATTTCATTTAGATGACATTCTAGAAAAGGCAAAACTATTGGGATGGTAAACAAATCAGTGGTTGCCTGGGGTTGGGTAGGGGTTGACTACACAGGGGCACAGGTAATTTTGGAGGGGGTGATGGAACTGTTCTGTATCCTTTATTTTTTATTTTTTTTTTATTTTTATTTTTTGTGGTACGCGGGCCTCTCACTGTTGTGGCCTCCCCCGCTGCGGAGCACAGGCTCCGGACGCGCAGGCCCAGCGGCCATGACTCACGGGCCCAGCCGCTCCGCGGCATGTGGGACCCTCCCGGACCGGGGCACGAACCCGTGTCCCCTGCATTGGCAGGCAGACTCTCAACCACTGCGCCACCAGGGAAGCCCCCTTTTTTTTTTTTAATTGGAGTATAGTTGATTTACAATGTTGTTTTAGTTTCAGGTGTACAGCAAAGTGAATCAGTTATACATATACATGTATCCACTCTTTTTTTAATTTAGATTCTTTTCCCATATAGGCCATTATAGAGTATTGAGTAGAGTTCCCTGTGCTATACAATAGGTTCTTATTAGTTATCTATTTTATATATAGTAGTGTGTATATGTCAATCCCAGTCTCCCAATTTATCCCTCCCCACCCTTATCCCCTGGTAACCATAAATCTTTTTTCTACATCTGTGACCCTACTTCTGTTTTGTAAATAAGTTCATTTGTTCTATATCTTGACTATGGTAGGTATATGAGTTTATGTTGGTCAAAACTCATAGAACTATACACTAAAATGGGTGGGTTTTATTATAAGCCAAAAAAAAATCTAACTGATAGTATCAGGAAAAGCTTCATAGAGTGTAAGATGCCCAAGTCTTAAAAGCTTTGAAGGTGTGGACATCCACCCTGTGGACAGTGGGGAGAAGCTCGTTCCAGGCAAGGGGAATAGGATTTGCAAAGACTTAGAGGGAGCAAACAGTCGTGTGTGTTCTGTGTACTTTGAAGTTGTTTGGAAGGTCAGAAGCCTAAAGTTACACAGTGGGGGAGTTGACCAGAAGGCATTGCTGGAGAAGCAGGCTGGAGCTGAGTTGTGAAAGGCCTTATGTGTTTGGTAAAGAACGTGGACTTGGATTTTTTTTTTTTCCCTTTAGTTGGTGTCCTACAAACTGTCTTACAGTTTGGACTGCTGTAATAAAGTACCACAGAAATTTCTCTCGCAGTTCGGGGTCTGGAAGCCTGAGATCAGGCTGAGATCTGGCGGGAGGGGTACCCTTCTGGGCTGCAGACTACCGACTCCTCATCCTGTCCTCATGCGAGCGGAGAGCAGGGAGAGGAGGAGGCCTGCTCTCTCATGACTCTTAGAAGGGCACCAACCCCATTCATGCAGGCTCCACCCTCATGACTTCATCTCATCCTAATTACCTCCCAAAAGCCCTATCTCCTACTACCAATATATTGGGGGACAGGGTTCCCAATTCTTGGGGGGACATAATCATTCAGTCTGTAACAGCTGGGAAAATGAAGGGCTTTAATCAGGGGAGGGGACTTAGTTTTCATCTGAAGCATCTCCTCTGGCAGGCCTGGGGACCACACATGGGAAGGGTGAGACCAGGTGATGATTTGTCACGTCGTCAGGCAGGAGGCAAACAAGTCCTGGACCAAGACTAGATCAGTGGATGCAGGAAGAGGGGTGGACTTATTGGGAAATGGTGACACCCAGATGACAAAGGTGAAAGAAAGGGGCTAGATGCTAGCGGCTAGGGAGACATTGGAGTTTCTATGCTTGGAGACATCCAAGAAGAACTGGGTTTGAGGGATGTGTAGAGATAATTATTATCAGTTTGGATTATAGTGAGTTGCTGTATAACTTGAAAACGTCGACTTGATTTTTCATTGTAATAATATGCATCCAGCCTCCAGCAGTGTACCTGAATAATGAGTAAGCTGCCACAGTAGGGTGGGAGTGACATGGATTGGAACCCAGAAAGCCATGGTGAGGAGTCTGAGTAAGGTGACTGTGGCCGGTACCCATGGGCCCTGTCTGCCCACATCTCACTGAGCAGCTGTGGCCTCTGAATGACTCCCTGCTGTATCAGATTCGCACGTCCACAGGAGGAGGTATTTGGGGAGGACAGCGGTACCAGGCTAGGACTGGGTATGGCTTAAAGAGGAAAATCTCTCATCCTGTGGGAGGTGGCAGTAGAAGTGGAGAGGCTTTTCCGTGGACGACACAGGTCAGAGCACCCACAGAAATGTTCTGGGGGGAGCTGACTTCTCTCCGAGCCCACGTTTCAGGGAGTGTCTCATCCCCCCTTACCTGCTGCGGCTTCCTGTGTGTTCTGGGTTGGCTCCTTGCTTGCTTGTCTGGACCCTGACTGGTCCTGCCCACATGTCTTTGTTTTGCTGCACCTTGCTAGACGCCTGGACTGGGTTTTTTGTTTTTGTTTTTGTTTGTTTGTTTGTTTGTTTGCGATACACGGGCCTCTCACTGTTGTGGCCTCTCCCGTTGCGGAGCACAGGCTCCGGACGCACAGGCTCAGCAGCCATGGCTCACGGGCCCAGCCGCTCCGTGGCATGTGGGATCCTCCCGGACCGGGGCACGAACCCGTGTCCCTTGCATCGGCAGGCAGACTCTCAACCACTGCGCCACCAGGGAAGCCCTGGACTGTTTTTAAACTCCATGATCCCTTGTGTTTCAGCCCGAGAGGAAGTTTGGCGTGGTGGTGGTTGGCATCGGCAGAGCTGGCTCCGTGCGGATCCGGGACTTGCGGAATCTACACGCTTCCTCGGCGTACCTGAACCTGATTGGCTTCGTGTCCAGGTGGCTTTGCTTTGTGCCTTGTAATTCACGGGAAGCCCGGTGAGATGGGTTAGGCCTTGGGCCACGCAGCTCCTCCAGACCCAGGAGAGAGCGAGCCAGCTCCAGGGTCGTTCCAGGGAACCATGCAGGGTCAGCCCCACAAGATCACAAGTTTGGACGGGTCTGGGAACTGAAGAGTAACTAGACCTGCAGCTGGGATGTACAGTGAGTCAGCCCAGCGTACCCGAATAATGAGCGTGACCACCCTCAGCTCCTCCATCAAGGGACTGCCATCAGAGGTAGGGAAGATGAGCACAGGGCCTGATGGTTACTGAAGGGGCACAGTGAGCACATGTGGGTTGTCCTGAATGAAGGCTTTAGGTGTGATACATCAGTTACCATGTAACTGTTACATCAGTTACCATGACAGCCATCCATGCAGGGCCCTGGGCTTTCCAAGCCTGACCAACTATTTGACGTAGACGTCAACCCACTTGACAGATAAAGAAGCTGAGCCACAGAGAGGTTAAGTAATTTGCCTGAGGTCACACAGCTGGAAAAATCTAAGAACTAGATGTCAGCGCAGGTCTATCTGATTCCAAAGCCCATCTTTTAAACACCATGTGTTCTTTTCCCCTTTGATAACTCTGAGCCCCGCTTTTAAGGAGTATCATTTATCTCCTGTAACTCAAAACCAAACTTTTCAGCATGTTTCTTCTTCCCTGCCCCACCCTCAGCTCCTTCCTCCACCCCGACCACTTCCTCACATACACACCATTCACCAAACTAACGCCCTGTAACATCATTTATCAGTAGTCATTGGGAACTAGAGGTAGGCCCTGTGTCGGCAGGTGATGCGGCAGAGAGCAAGTCAGGCACGTGTCTCCTTTCTAGTCGCTTTAGAGAAATCAACTAAATGTCAATACTTAAACAGAGCGTAAGTAACTATCCTGATGGTCCACGTAGAAGTTCTTTCAAATTTTAATTTATGGGACCTGCTTTCTTCCAATTTGCCTCTCTCGAAACCTGGCCCCTCCTTAAGGATTTAAAGTGGCGGCACTAAGGTGACCCAGAAGTGCTGGGAATCTGCCCGCGGTCAGTCTTCCCCTCCCAGTAAGATTCCAAGGGAGGGCTTCCCTGGTGGCGCAGTGGTTGAGAATCTGCCTGCCAATGCAGGGGACACGGGTTCGAGCCCTGGTCCAGGAAGATCCCACATGCCACAGAGCAACTAAGCCCGTGCACCACAACTACTGAGCCTGCGCTCTAGAGCCACAACTACTGAGCCCACGCACCTAGAGCCTGTGCTCCGCAACAAGAGAAGCCACTGCAGTGGGAAGCTCGCGCACTGCAACAAAGAGTAGCCCCTGCTTGCCGCAACTAGAGAAAGCCCATGGGCAGCAACAAAGACCCAACGCATCCAAAAATAAATAAATAAATAAATTAATTAATTTTTAAGAAAAGATTCTAAGGGAGCAGCACAAATGGGAGGCTTGACATTACGATTAGCTGGCACCGTTCTCCTACTGCTCCCGCGCCTGCGGCTGGGATCGTGTTCGGCCGGGGCTCCGGGCTGAAATGGGGCCTCCGCCCCCCCTGCAGCCCCGCCCTCGGCAGCTGGCGCCGTGACTGCTGCAGCGGGAATGCCGGACCTACCCAGGTCCCTCGGGAGGACGGCCAGCTCCCCTCCATCCCTGCTTTACCGCAGCCCTGCTGTTACTACACTGTCCCCTTCTCACGTGCCCTGTTCCTCACGACCTACCTGCTAAGTCCTGTCACCTCCCCGGGAAGCCTCTCCTGAAACCCTGAAACTTGGGGTTCCTTGCCTTCCTTGACTCTTCACCTGTGCCCCCGGCACGGCATTCCTCCTGTTACTCTTGTGTTGTTGTTATAGGTGTGTACGTGTCTCCCTCCCTCTAGCTGACTGAGCTCACTGGAAGCGGAGGACTCTAGTCCGTTCCCCACATACTCCCTACAGGGAGGGCACACAGGAGACAAGCGGGAAGCACTGGTCAGACCGAGCCATGTAGGTCGGTGGTCCCCACGGGAAGAAACCCGCCGTCATGTCCTTCCGCAGCCACACTTCCCCAGGGGCTCTCTGGCTGCTGCTCGGGTGGGGCTCTGAGCTGGCCAGAGCCTCCCGCCGGCTGCCCCATCTCCTCGGTGGCAGCCACCGTTGGAGGACTGCTACTCTCCAGCCTCTGCTCTGGGGCGGTGCGCAGACAGCCAGGGCTCCCAGCTCTCCCGAGGTGGGGGTCCTTCTGGATGTGTAGGAGCTGGGAGGCTCAGCTCCTGTCCTGCCTCTGCTGCTGGTTAGCCGTGGAGCCCCTGCCTCTCGGGGCTTTGTCAGCTCGGCTGTAGATGAGGCGGTGACACCCACCTTCCACTTGACCATCACAGGCCATGAAGGAGCTTGAAGTCACAAGGCCGTTTGTCCCTTAAAGGTGTTAGTGTCTTGGATTTGGATTAGGTTAGGCAGTCCTGGTGTTTGGCCAAGTGCTTGAAGTTGGCAGTGACCGTGGAGATCATGTCTCATGAGAGTACAGGAGATCAGTTCTTTTTATCTTAGAGATGAAGTAATGCAAAGACTCCCATGTCATATGGGCTGTTAGCGGTGGTGTCGGCACTCAATGCCAGGTCCCCGACTTCACCCCAGAGGCTGTGTTTCTCGCTGCATGCTGAAAAATGCCCTGGAAGTGGGAGGCAGGAAGTTCATTGCTTCATTTCCAAAAGTCAATCACCAGGAAGTAGTTGGGAGATGGGGAGAAGGATGGCGCTCATGTGTTCTCAGCCGATGCTCTGCCTGCTTTGAGCTCCACTTGTCTGTTCCTCTCAAATAGACGAGAGCTGGGGAGCATGGATGGGGTGCCACAGATGTCTTTGGAAGATGCTCTTGCCAGTCAAGAGGTTGAGGTTGCTTATATCTGCAGTGAGAGCTCCAGCCACGAGGACTACATCAGGTGGGTGTTCAAGTCCTTGCGTGGCACGGTAGTGCGGGACGATAAAAATGCCTGGGCAGGCTGACATCTAGCAAAGGGGTCTTAATTATTGATGGGAAGAACTACATTGGATCCATGACCTTTAAAAATTGTCAAAATGTGAACTCTCACTCTGGGTTATAAATGTATAAGGACATGAAAAATATTGTAGAACTACTATTTATTTAGTACACCATAACTTAAAACATTAGAAACAGTAACAATTAAAGTATCTTATTTCTTTGTAAAAAAACTTACTGAGTGTGGTTTGAACAGTGCCTGCCTTTTTCTGGTGGTTTAACTTAGCCACCATCTTTTCTGTGCCTTGGAGAATTGCCATAGTCCTTTCGGTTTCCAACATTTTATCCTTTGCCCTTTCAACAACATGAAATCTGAGAAGGTCTCCAGGAGTTGCTTTAATATGAAGAGTTTTTGCCACGAGATGAGTAAGGAGATAGTGGTGGCATCAGAGTGGGGCGATCATGTTATTCGTAGAGCAGGAGAAGTGAAATGTTCCCCCGCCCCACCTTTGAATGCAGAGCCTAGAGCCCTCCAAGCATTTGGTAGGACTGAGCCTGGAAGGAGAAGCCCCACTCAGGACCTGGCAGTTGACAATGCAGGGCCAGCCGCCCTCAGAATCTCAGCTTCCCTTCTGGGTCCTTACATCAAACTACAGCTGCTTCCACCATGCCGTTCCCCAGAGTCAGCTGCCCCCTGTTTATCAGGCCCACTCTGAGTGTGGACAGAAACACCTTTCCGTGGTTCCCCTTAAACTTCTGTGGCACCAGAGGGTATGTCATTAACAAAGTGATCATGTAATTCCCATGCTTACCAATGTTTGTTTCCTAGAATATCTAGAGAATAAAAGCCAGACTTCTGAGCACAGCACTCTGCATCCTTTACATCAGGCTCCCAGCCACTTGTAGGACCTAGTTTTCCCCCCACTCCCTGTAGCCCACTCCCCTGCCATGCTGAAATGCTGAAATTCACACCACGTCCCAGTGGACAAAGCCCCATAAACACCCAAGCCCCTGCATATGCTGCTCAGAGTGAAACATCCTCATCCCCTGGCACCTGGGAAATGCCTGTTTATACTTCAAGACCCAGTTCAGAGCCTTAGTGAAATATTTCCCGATTGCCTCAGGCAGAACTGGCTGCCGTGGGTTTTTATTTGTAGCTGTCATGTGGTAATAGGCAATTTCCCTGCTAACGTGGCTGTATTTCTCCTCCAGAGTAACTGGTACATAGTAGCTGGTTGAATGCGTGAGTAGACAAATGGGTGAGTGTTCAAATGAACACATGACTAGAAAGCCTTTCTCTTACCGCTTAGTAGAAAATCACGTGAGATGCAGTTCATCCGCCTCATCCTCTGGCCCTGACTCTCACCCGTGTTTCGTCATGACACATTTACATGGAGACTTTTGTGCATTTATAACATTCTGTTCTCTGTCATGCAGGGCACTTAAGTGAAGTTTAACTGAAGTGCATTTTCTCTGTATTTATCCCTTTTTCCCAAAGACAGTTCCTAAACGCTGGCAAGCACGTCCTTGTGGAATATCCCATGACACTGTCTTGGGCAGCAGCTAAGGAACTGTGGGCACTGGCTGAGCAGAAAGGTGACGTATGTTCTATGCATCTAGAGCACAGACCCTCTTCCTAAGAATTCCTGCCTCTAAGATTTCTGTGGTACCATCTTTATGCCTTTAAAACTTAACCCCATGTCAGATATGTTACTGGTTCCATGGGCTCCCACACCGCCACCCCACACCCCATACTGTAGGCACGTAAAGGGGGCGTGTGTGGAGGGCCCACAGGGCAGAGGGATGGGTGGGAATTTGCAAACTTTTGTTCAAGACTTAGCTTCTTTTACTCTAATGAAAAGTATGAATTAGCTTCCACCTATGCTAGTGTTATAGATTATATATTATTAATATTTATATATTATTTTATATAATAATATATATAATTATATTTCATTTTGGTTTATTCATGTGATAGTTGTATTGCTAATGAAAAATGCCCAGATCAGGGTAATTGATTGTCTTATGTGCATAGTTTTAGTTTTCATTGTTTCTCAAGAGGAACACTGTTTATTAAATATTTATTATAAGCCAGGAACTTGTAAACTCTGCTAAACACTTCATATGTTATTTTGCTTAATTCTCTTAGAAATCCTTGGAGGTAGGTATGTATAGGAATGTATGTATAGGAATCCATGGCTCAGAGAAGTTAAGAAATTGTGCCAGAAATGGGGCATAACCTTTAAAAATTACAAATCTCTATATTGTATACCTGTGACTTACGTAATATTGTACATCTACTATACTTCAAAAAAAATTTTTTTGTGCCAGGTCACAAAGCTAGTGATATGACCACTAAATGGGAGATGGAGATTTGGTTTCAATCTCTCTGGGCTCTGAAGTCCACATTCATTCCTCTGAGCCATGCCGCCCTCCAGAGATTTTTCTGTTTATATGGTAACTGGACAAGTCCCTCTACGGAGGCAATTAGAACTAACTAGAATGTTTAGGGATTAATGGAGCTAGTTAAATGAAGTTTAAGTCAAAAACACTCTCTGTTTTAACATTTGCTATTTTAAATTTTAACATATGAACAAAGTATGGTGAACAATTATAATGAAAATCACCAAAGAAAGCACCTTGTCCTTATCACCAGTGTAGATGGGTCACACTACTGAAACTCTTGATTGCCTTTCTCTAGTACTAGGCCGTGCTGCTGGAGGACAGGGCCCACCTTTCCCCTCTGTAGCCCCAGCAGCTAAAGCTAAACACTGCCCAGAACTTGATAGGCCTTCAATAGGTAGGTGTTTGTCGAATGAAAAGATGGATGAATGACTACTGAAGTGAGCTAGAGGTTGGGGAGCTCTGGGGCCGTCACCTTTGTATAGTATTTCTCGTGGCACAAACGTCCCTAGACAGAGTACAAGATGCCAAAGATTTCTTGCTAATTGCAAAGGAAAAAATGTCCTTTTACAATGAAGAGTTCTACTGTTACCATCCTAACCAAGTGATTGCTAATATGGGTAAGTATGACATCACAAGCCATCTGGTGGGATGTGCGTAGCATAAATCCTGTAACTGTGATTTGAACCAAACTTCTCACTTCCCAAGAAATACAGGGATGAAGGAACAAAGTAAATGACACCAAAAAAGATTAAGTGAACTAGAATGTGGAACACTTTACAAGATAACAAACTAAGTGTCTTCAGGAAGATAATGTCCTGTGCATAGTGACTTCCTTCCAAAGAGCACAAGATGGAAAGAAGGGGAAAAAGAGTGAACTCTACACGAGAGAAACCAAACACTACGCCTCAGCCAGATGACTGAGGTCAGTGTGAACGGTGATGTCATGTTAATAGGATGTACTTGTTGACTGAAAACAAGTAGACTGCCAGTTATTTCTCCAGCAAAGATGAGTTCATTCAGAATCAGGAGAGAATTATAATTCAAGGTCTGCAACCGTGGCGAGCCACGTGCAAATCCCTGCACAGCAAGGGCAGGAGAACACTTTTATAGGGAAAAGGAAGTTTGTGGGGGGAATAGTAAGCAAAGAGTCCATAGCCTTTCATTGGCTGAGTCCTTGCCAGGACAGAAGAGGAGTCATCGTCTTCCTGTTGGGCTCTACTATCATCGCACGGTATGGGAGCTCCCTGTTCTGGTCTCCCAACTCTATTTAATGGAGGTTTCTGTTTATTAATGTCTTATGTACGCTTAATATAATGTGATGAGAATGGCCCATTACTTCTGTAGTTTTCCTGTCCAAAACACATAACCCCAGTCTAACCATGAGAAAAACATCAGAAAAATCCCAGCTGAGGAGCATTCTACAAAATACCTAAACAATACTCTTCAGAACTATCAAGGTCATTAAAAAACAAGGAAATTTTGAGAAACTTTCTAACCTAAGAAGGGCCTCAGAAGACATGATGACTGAATGTAAATGAAACACAAAGAGCACATTAGGTTAAAACTTTAGAAAACTGAATCAAATATGGACTTACTTTTTTAAAAATGAGAAAATATTGTTATATTGGATCCTGGTATTAGCTCCTTAAGCAAGCAGAATCTGGATGGCTTGCTTACAGATCATGAATGGCTTTGAAAAAGAGAAAAGCCCTTAACACCAAGAGTGACCTTTGTTCTCTAGGCAAGTATTCATAACTCATACTAGAGCATCCATTAAGCAGCGTTTACATGATACTTATCACTATGTATGAGATACTGTCCTTGATAATAGGGGATAACAAAAAGATGACCCTTGCCCTTGAGGAGCCCACAGTGTCAAATGGTCACAACTAGCAGTATTAACTTAATCTGCTGAAAGTGAATTGAAACAGTAATTGTAGCAATTACATTGTAGCACAGGAAGGAATAATCTTATTCAATTCAGCATACCTAATGTTATATCATTTTGGACAGCAAGAGTTATGGATAATTGGGGAGTGATGTCAGCAAGGTGGTGGAATAAGAAGCCTCAGAACCTCATTCCCCACAGAGACACCAACTTAACAGCAATATATAGACCAAAATACCTTAGCAAGTACTCCAGAGATCAGTTAAGTGGTTGCAGTACCCCCAGGCAAGCACAGAGCCAAGAAGAGCTGCATTGAAGTGAGTAAGAAAATTCATTGCATTTGCTCACCATAGCCCTTCCCCTTCTAATTCTTAGATTAGAAGAATCTAAGGGGAGGAAAGGAAAGAGTGGAACATGTGTCCAATGTTCTGGCTTCTCAAGGGCTGCTTGAAGGACTGATTTCTGTCTCTCATGACTGGGAATGCTGAAGGAAACAGTAGTAGACATTGGATGCCGGGGTCAGGGCAGCTAAGAACGAAGTGAGCACTGTCGTTTGTTATAGCACCAGGGAGACTGCAGTACTTTGAACAGACACCACAGGGAGCAAGAGATTACAGGTTCTTGAGAACAGGGGCAAGCCTCTTTAACTTGGAAATTACATGTGCAAGCCCAAAGAAGATACATCTCCAGAAAAGGTTTGAGTGGCCTCCAGAATTTCTGGCCTGGCTGATTGATGAAGGTCTTCCCCTGTACAAAGCAAGTCTGTAATGACTGGGAGAGGTGGCTGTTTTTTCAAATATTCAAATCTCAATACAGGCATATCTTGGAGATATTGTGGGTTCAGTTCCAGACCACAGAAATAAATTGAATATTACAGTAAAGTGAGTCACATGAATTTTTTGGTTTTCCAGTGCATATAAAAGTTATGTTTACACTGTACTATAGTCTATTAAGTGTGCAATATCATTATGTTAAAAAACAATGTACATACCTTAATTTTAAAATACTTTATTATTAAAAAATGCTAACCATCATCTGACAAGGCAGGGTTGTAACCTTCAATTAGTAAAAAATGCAATATCTGCACAGTGCAGTAAAGCAAAGTGCAATGAAACGAGGTTTGCCTGTAAATGATCACAAGGAATACAAAGAAACAGGGAAATATAGCCCACTCAAGGAATGAAATAAATCTGCAGAAACCAACCTTAAAGAAATGTAGATCCAAGCATTACCAAAATAACTGTCTAAAAGATGCTCAGTCAGCTAAAACAAAACATAGACAAGTAAATGAAATTAGGAAAACAGTGCATGAACAAAGTGAAAATATATCAACAAAGAAATGTAAACTATAAAAAAGAACCAAACAAATTCTGGAGCTGAAGAATAAAATAACGGAGTTGAAAAATTCACAGGAAGGGTTCAACAGCAAATTTGATCAAGCAGAGGAAAGAACTGGCAAACTTGAAGATGGGTCATTTGAAATTTGAGTCAAAGGAGGAAAAAAAAAAAAAAAAGAATGAAGAAAAGTGAAAAAGGGACCTCCCTGGCAGTCCAGTGGTTAAGACTCCACACTTCCACTGCAGGGGGCGCAGGTTCGATCCCTGGGGAAACTAAGATCCCGCATGCCACATGGCATGGCCAAAAAAAAAAAAAAAAGAATAAAACTTAAGGGACTTAAAGGACATCATCAAGCAGATCATTATATGCATTATGCAAGTCAGAGAAGTCTCGTCAGGAGATGAGAGAGAGAAAGGGACAGAGAGCTTTTGTGAAGAAATTATGGCCGAAAACTTCCTAAACTGGGGGGAGGAAATTCAAGACAATGAACTCCAACTAGAATAAATCCAGAGACCCACACCAAGACACACTGTTATAATGACAACTTGGAATAGAAAGAAACTACCTCATCATAATAAAGGCCATATATAAAAAGTCCACAGCTGATATCATACTAAGTGGTAAAACACTGAAAGCTTTTCCTCCAAGATCAGGAAACAAGATAAGGATGACCACTTTCACCACTTCTATTCAACATAGTACTGGAAGTTGCAGCCAAAGCAGGCAGGCAAGAAAAAGAATACTAGGCATCTAAATTAGAAAGTATAATCCCCCAAAACAAAAACAAATTTTAAAAGGTTACACATAATTTGGACATATCACTAGAGTTTAAATATTTAATGTAAAGGAGAAACATTTTAAGATATATTAAAAGCTCTCCACAGAAAGAGAAAATAAATTTATGTTGTACTGCTTCTGTTGGTAGGGGACAGAATTATAGAGATGGAGAGCTCATCTTCATATAAGAAAGAGTTTTCTAAGAACCATAACTGTTCCAACATATTTACCCAGGATGCCATAGAAAACAGTCCCAGCATTGGTTATCATATAGCTGACTAGCGCTTGGTTAAGGGTACTTTTCGCATTTTCAAATATCAGAAATGGAGTGGAAAATCATATTTTTGTTTTCATGGGCACATGTAAAATGAATCACTGTTGGCTCAGGGCAGTGCATGGCCTGCTGTTCCTCTATTTCTTCTCAGAATCAGTGTTTCTCCAGCCTCATCTGTCACCCCGCCAATCAGATGGGATAGCTTGCCAAGTCTGACACATTTAATAACAAGTGAGACAACTTTTTCTAGCATTTGTATTAATGGTTAAACTAGTTACAAAGGAAGACCTACCTCTGTGACACAAGAAGTTCTGAGAAATGTCTTATTTCTTTTACAAAAGCAGCTCTGAATAGGCCAACACCAAAGCCATTGGAGAAACTGAATAATAATTCTGGTACTCATCTCACTAAATTAATTACCTTAGGTCCTTATCCTTTTGTAAATTGAGATATAATTTCCTTATGATAAATTCAGAGATTTTAAGTGCAAAGTTAAATGAATTTTAACAGAGTATATACCCATGTAATTATTACTCCAGCCAAGATACAGAACATTTTTATTACTCCAGAAAGTTCCCTAGTGCCCCTTTCCTGTCAGTGACTTGTCCCCTCAGTGATATCGATTACCTACTACCAGACTTCCCTTCAGATTATCTCAGCTAGGATCTGAGACCATTCCTGTATTGCTCAATCATCAGTATAAACATCATGTCACATATATGCAAGGAAAAAAAAAAAACAAATGAAACAAAATGGTAACAGATTAGCTGGTAGAATTCTGGGTGGTTTTATTTTTTTCTTTATACTCTTCCACATTTTCTCAATTTTCTTCAATGACATGAATTCATGTTTACACTTTAAAACTAAAAATAAATATAATTTTGTTTCTACCATATGATCACAACCATGAACAATAATTCACAGCAGAATGACAAGAAAGAAGGAAATATACCAATATATCTTAGTAGTGGTTCTTTCTGGTAAATAGGATCATGGGTATTTTTATTTCTTCTAATTTTCCCCCCAAATTTAAAAACACTTATTTATTATTTCTGAGATACACAAAACACCCTATTTCAAAAGATGAGGGCAGAAATGGTTCTTTAAGAATTTCAGGGCCTCCCTGGTGGCGCAAGTGGTTGAGAGTCCGCCTGCCGATGCAGGGGATACGGGTTCGTGCCCCGGTCTGGGAGGATCCCATATGCCGCGGAGCGGCTGGGCCTGTGAGCCATGGCCGCTGAGCCTGCGCGTCCGGAGCCTGCACGTCCGGAGCCTGTGCTCCGCAACGGGGGAGGCCACAACAGTGAGAGGCCCGCATACCGCAAAAAAAAAAAAAAAAAAAAAAAAAAAAAAAAAAAAAGAATTTCATAATATACTGCTTATGTCAGAAAGCTGATGAAATCATGTTTGAGGAAATAAATGAGTCAAGAATTCAAGTCTATTAATTGCAAGTTGCCTTTTCATTTTCTCCTAAGAAGTTATATCTTATTTCATAATCCATGACAGATTCTGGCTTGCTGTCATATTTTTGGTGCTACAACTATTTATTTGGTTTGGTTTTTTTTTTTGAAGATTATTTTGAAATAACCTCAAACTTACAGAAGAGTTGTGAATACAGTACAGAAAACTCTTTTTTCTTGAGAATCATGTGAGAGTAAATTGCCAACCTCATCCCCCAATAATTTCATGGATATATCCTGCAAATAAAAACAGTCTCTAGACAACCACATACAACCATCAAAATCAGGAACTGTTACCACGACACATTTTAACCAAGCTCACAAAAATCAAAGACAAAGAGAGAACTTTGAAAGCAATGAGAGGAAAAAGACTCATCACACACAAGGGAATCCTGATAAGGCTGTAAGCAGATTCTTCAGCAGAAATCTTTCAGGCCAGGAGAGAGTAGGCTGATACATTCAACGTGCTCAAAGAAAAATATCAAATGAGAATACTTTACCCAGGAAAATTGTTCTTCAGAAATGAAGGAGAAATAAAGACTTTCCCAGACAAATAAAAGGAGAAAGAATTTATCGCCACTGGACCTGCCTGAAAGGATGTTAACTAGTAACATGAAAATATATGAAAGTGTGAAATTCAATGCTAAATGTAAATACTGGGTTGGCCAAAATGTTCGTTTGGGTTTTCTGTAACATCTTATGGAAAAACCCAAACAAACTTTTTTGGCCAACCCACTATATAGTCAAATTCAAAATATTACTGCAATGGTGGTGTGTAGGTCACTTTGAACTCTAGTATATAGGTTAAAAGACAAAAGTATTAAAAGTAACTATAGCTACAATATTTTGTTAATGGATACACAAGATTAAAATACATAAAATACATAAATTGGGACACCAATAACATAACTCGTTGGGGGGAAGCAAGTAAATATGTAGAATTTTTAAATGCAATTGAAGTTACGTTACTGTCAGCTTAAAATGGACTGTTATAACTATAAGATGTATTATGAAAGCCTCATGGTACTGTTAGTACCACCAAGGAAAAAAATGATAAAGAGAAAAGAATCAAAGGATACCATGACCAAAAACCATCAACTCATAAAGAAAGACAGTGAGGAACTTCCCTGGGGGCACAGTGGCTGAGAATCCACCTGCCAATGCAGGGAATACGGGTTCAAGCCCTGGTCTGGGAAGATCCCACATGCCACGAAGCATCTAAGCCCATGTGCCACAACTACTGAGCTTGTGCTCTGGAGCCTGTGAGCCACAACTACTGAGCCCACGTGCCACAACTACTGAAGCCCGTGCATCTAGAGCCTGTGCTCTACAACAAGAGAAGCCACCACAATGAGAAGCCTGTGCACTGCAACAAAGAGTAGCCCCTGCTCATCACTAGAGAAAGCCCGCACGCAGCAACAAAAACCCAATGCAGCCAAAAATAAATAATTTTAAAAAAATAAAAAGAAAGACAGTGAGAGGAAGAAAGGAACTATAAAACAATCAGAAAGCAGGTAACAAAATGGCAATAAGTTCTTACCTATCAATAATTACTCTAAATGTAAATAGTTTAAATTCTCCAATTAAAAGACAAAGAGTAGCTCAATTCATAAATAAGACTCAACTATATGCTGCCTACAAAAGACTCACTTACGCTTTAAGAACACTCATACGCCAAAAGTGGAGGGATGAAAAAATATTCCATGTGGATGGAAAAATACTCTGTGCACATGGAAACCAAAGGAAAGCAGGTGTAGCATATCACACAAAATAGACTTAAAGTCAAAAGCTGTAACAAGAGAAAAAGGTCATTATATAATAAAGGAATCAATTCCTTAAGAGGATATAAAAATTGTAAATATGTATGCTCCCAATACTGGAGTACCTAAACAGATCTGAAGATAAAAATAGGCAGCAATGCAATAATAGTAGGGGATTTCAATACCCTGCTCTCAACAATGCATACAATATCCAGACAGAAATACATTATGAACTCATGAATTTAAACTACACTTTAGACCAAGTTGCCTTACAGACGTATACAGAACATTCCAACCAATAGCAACAGAACACACATTCTTCTCAAGTGCACATGGAACATTCTCCAGGACGCATCATATGTTAGGTCAGAAAACAAATTTAATAAGATTAAAATCTTATTAAGTATCTTTTCTGACTACATGGTATAAAATTAGAAGTCAATAATGGGAGGAAAGCTGGAAAATTCCACCTATATATGGATTAAACAACACATTCTGAAAAAACAATGGATCAAGGGTAAATGTTTTAAAATTTTTGAGGTGAATGAAAATAGAAACACAGATGCAGAAATTGATGGGATTCAGCAAAAGCATTTCTAAGAGAGTAGTTTACAGTGATAAACACCTACATTAAGAAAAAAGAAAGAACTCAAACAACCTAACTTTATGTCTCAAGGAAATAGAAAAGGAAGAACAAACTTAGTTGATGAGGAGAAATAATAAAGATTAGAGCAGAAATAAATAGAGACTAGAAGGACAGTAGAAAAGATCAGTGAAACTAAGTTGGCTTTTTGAAAAGATAAAATTGACAAATCCTCAGCTAGACTTACCAAGAAAAAAGGGAAATGACTCAAATTAATAAAATTATAAATGAGGGAGGAGACATTGTAACTGATACCACAGAAATACAAAGAATCATAAGAGACTATGAACAATTTATGCCAACAGATTAGATAATTTAGGAGAAATGGATAAATTCCTAGAAACACACAACTTACCATGACTGAATCATGAAGTAAAAGAAAAACTGAGCAGACCAATAACAATCAAGGGGATTAGGAGATCAAATAAGTCATCAAATACCTCCAAACATATAAAATCCAGATGGCTTCACAGATGAATTCTACCAAACATTTAAAGAAGAATTAATAACAATCCTTCTCAAACTCTTTCAAAAACTTGAAGAGGAAGGAACACTTTCTAACTCATTTTATGAGGACAACATTACCCTGATACCAAGCCAAACAAAGACCCTACAAGAAAAGAAAATTACAGGCTGCTATCCATGGTGAACATAGATGCAAAAATCTGCATTAAATTCAAGAGTACATTAAAAGGGTCATACACTATGAACTAGTGGGATTCGTCCCTGGGTTGCAAAGATGGCTCAACATATGTAAATCAATAAATGTGATATACCACATTAACAAAATGAAAGATAAATATATGATCATCTCAATAGATGCAGAAAAAGCACTTGACAGAGTTCAACATCCATTTGTGATAAAATCTCTGAACAGATTAGGCGTAGAAGGAATGTTTCTCAACATAACAAAGATGATACAGAGAACCCCACAGCTAACATCATAATCAATAGTGAAAAGTTAAAAGCCTTTCCTGTGAGATCAGGAACAAGACAAGGATGCCCATAATAACCACTGTGTGCTATTTTACATAGTAAGCTGTAAGCTGAAGCCAGAGTAATTAGGCAAGAGTAATAAATAAAAGGCATCCAAATTAGAAAGAAAATTAAAATTGTCTTTTTGCAGGTGACATGATCTTATATGTAGAAAACCCTGAACACTCCACTGAAAATTGTTAGAACTAATAAATTCAGTTAAGTTACAGAATACAAAATTACCATGCAGAAATCAGTTGCATTTCTATACACCAACAACAAAGTATCTGAAAGAGAAGTTAAGAAAGAAATCTCATTTACAGTACCGTCAAAAGCAATAAAATACTTAGGAATAAATTTAACAAAGGAGATGAAAGACATGTACACTGAAAACTATAAGACATTGATGAAAGAGATTCAGGAAGACATGAATAATGGACAGATACCCTGTGTTCTTGAATTGGAAGGACTGGTATTGTTAAAATGTCCATACTACCCAAAGCAATCTACAGATTCATTGTAGTCCATATCAAAATTCCAATGGCATTTTTCACAGAAATAGAAAAAACTACCCTGAAATTTGTATGGAACCACAAAAGACTTTAAATTAAAAAAGCATTCCTGAGATGAAAAACAAAGCTAGAGGCATCACACCACCTGATTTCAACCTATATTACAAAGCTGTAGTAATTCAAACAGTGTGGTACTGACATAAAAACAGGCACATAGATCATTGGAACAGAATAAAGAGCCGGGCATAAACCTATGCATATACAATCTGCTGATTTTTGACACCAAGAACACACAGTGGGAAAAGGATAGTCTTCAATCAGTGGTGCTGGGAAAACTGGACGGCCACATGCAAAAGAATGAAACTGGACCCCTATCTTACACCATTCACAAAAATTATCTTGAGATGTATCGAGGACAAATAGAGCTGTTCAAAAAAAAAAAAGGGCTTACCTGAAACTGTAAAGCTCTTAGAAGAAAACACGGGGGAAAATTCTTGACATTGGTCTTGGCAATGATTTCTTGGGTAAGATACCAAGCATACAGGAAATGAAAGCTGAAATAAACAAATAAGTCTGCATCAAACTAAAGAGCCTCCACACAGCAAAGGAAACAATAAATTGATACTTTACAGAAGAGGGAAAGTATTTGCAAGCTGTATATCTGATTAGGGGTTAATATCCGAAGTATAAAGAACTCAAAACTAATAGCCAAAAAGCAAATACTCCAATTAGAAAATGGGCAGAGGAACTGAATACACATATTTCCAAAGAAGACATTCAGATGGCCAACAGATATATGAAAAGTTGCTTGACATCATTAATCATCAGGGAAAATGCAAATCAAAACCACAAGATATCACCTCACACCTGTTAGAACTGGCTGTCATCAAAAAGACAAGAGACAAGTGTTGGCGAGGATATGGAGAAAAGATAACTCTGGTGCACTGTTGGTGAGAATATCACTTGGTGCAGACACTATGGAAAAGACTGGTGGGTCTTCAAAAAATTAAAAATAGGACTATCAGATGATTCAGCAGTCCCACTCCTGGGTATATATCCAAAGGAATTGAAATCAGTATATTGAAAAGATACATGTACACCCATTTTCATTGCAGCATTATGCACAATAACCAAGAGATGGAAACAACCTAAATGTTCTTCCAGAGATGAAAAGGATAACGAAAAACATGGCTTATATATACAATGGAATATTATTCAGCCATGAAAGAAGGAAATCCTGCATTTGCTACATGAATGAACCTGGAGGGCATTATGCTAAGTGAAATAAGTCAGAGAAATACAGATACTGTATGGTTTCACTTATAGTGGAATCTAAAAAGAAAAAAAAAAAGCCAGTTTCATAGAAACAGAGATTTGAATGGCAGTTGCCTTGGGCTGGGGGAAGGGGAAATAGGGCAATATAGATCAAAGGGTACAAATTTTCAATTAGAAGAAGAAGTTCTGAGGATCTAATGTACAACATGGTTGTTATAGTTAATAATATGGAATTGTATACTTGAAAGTTGCTGAGAGTAGGTCTTAAGCATTCTTATCACACACACAAAGAGTGAACTGTCAGGTGATGGATGTGTTAAGTGTCTTGATCTTGATAATGATTCCACGATGCATATGTACGTCAAAACAGCACATTGTACACTTTAAATATATAGTTATATCTGTCCATTACCCCTCAATTTCATTTTTAATAACTTTTTCATAAAATTCATTAGGATTTTGATAAAAGTGGAAATAAATGTGTGTGTTCAGTCAGCCATCTTGAATCCAAAACATGGACATAGCATTTTTGAGCAAATTAAAAAAAAATTTTTAATATATATATTTTTTTATCAAAGTATAGTTGATTTACAATGTTGTGTTAGTTCCAGTTGTATAGCCAAGTGATTCAGTTATACATACATTCTCAATTTTTAAAAATGAAAAAAAATACGAGGAAATTAACAGGATTTCGGATGACTGCCTTTTTTTTTTTTTTTTTTTTAAACCCCATCCTTGTCGTGACAGGGAAAGTCTTGCATGAGGAGCACGTTGAACTCTTGATGGAGGAGTTTGCATTCCTGAAAAAAGAAGTGGTGGGAAAGGACCTGCTGAAAGGGTCTCTCCTCTTCACAGGTCAGCCCTTGGTGGGATCACAGGTCATATGTAACTGGTGAGGCTGGTGGAGGGTTACTGGGTTCTTTCTGAGCTCGCTAGGATGTGAGCTTGGATTCATTTCTGCTAAAGACGTTGTGACTCAGGGCCGATTTAATTTTCCCATGCACCCACAGACAATAAAAATAATCTATTTTTCTTCTTTCCTCAAATGAGATCTGATTGCTCAGTGGGCCTTGGGAAAAACATGTTAGAAATCTCAAGCACATTTATGCTTTTGGCCCAATCGATTAGGTAGAATTTTCTCTCATGAAATCTTGACGAGTTAGAGATTATTTTTCCACAGGAGGTTAAAAATGAAAGCTCTCTTTGCCAAAGGACCGAGAAGGTTCTTGGAGAAGAGAACATGTTTATATTTCTCTGTGGAGCAAATAGAATATGCATAGACCCTTTCTTCCTCCAACATGTTATCAGGACATTGGCTGTGGCCAAGATATTTGATCTACTATATATTCAGCTATTTACTTTATGTTGGTCATTCTTTGAGCACCTCCATTAGCAGAAGGAAATGAACAGCCTGGAGCCTCAAGGTCTGCAGTCTCCTTTGGGTGGACTCCTTGGATTTGTCTCCACCCTAAGGCATCTGGGCCACCTTTTCTGAGGGCTTTCTTTACAGAAAGAAAACCGACATTGTCAAGTGGTAAAACCATTCATCTGTTTGTGAGTTTCCAGAAAATATACAGTAGTGGAATCTCATTCCAAAATCCATTTTCAGGGACTTCCCTGGCAGTACATTGGTTAGGACTCCGAGTTTCCACTGCGGGGGGGCACGGGTTCAACCCCTGGTTGGGGAACTAAGATCCTGCATGCTGTGCGGTGCAGCCAAAAAAAAAAAAGAATGGCACAAAATCCATCTTCATCCTTTAAAATGATGATATAATGAGAGTTGTGGAGACAATAATAACCATTAATCTGCACAAGGAACTTTGCTAAGTATGTGACATTATTTCATGTTAATTCATATGATAATCCGATGAAGTGGGTATTTATTACCCCCATTAATACAGATTTTTTAAAATGAAGCTCAGAGAAGTGAGTAGCTTCACAAAGTTGACTCAACAGTTATGTGGCCGAGGCAGACAGATTGGAGCTCAGACTTGTAGCAGCTGTTCAGTCCTCTGCAAAGAACAAGAGCAGACAGTAACCAGCCCAGAGGGAGCTGCCTTTCCATTGTAAGTTTCATACTTAGGTCCTAGTGATTTGAAACCATGTTGTCTATGAAACTTACAATCTTTGTTTTATTTATCTTTTTATTTACTTTGCTTGTTTTCTTTAGAACATACTCATAATTATTAGTTGTTTTACATCAGTATCAAAGTTATAAGAAATCTTTGGTTTAAAGAGCAGTGTAACAGATATGAAGTCTTATAAATCTAGGTTATGTTTAAAATTTAGGCTGGGAAGAGAGGGGAGCAGTATCTTGACCAGATTTCTCATACAGATACTCGTTGCAATATACTGTTGTACACGAGATCATGAAGTCTGAGGAAACACAACGCTGTATCAATTTTCTTGATATTGACTACTTTATAGGAATTACTGTTTTCTCCACAGCTATCACAATTCCTTCACTCCCTTATCGTTTACACAGATAGTTATATGGTATTTATAGGAATATAGGCTTGAGGGACTAAAATACGTTATTTCTTTTACTTCTTTAAGTCACTAACTGAAGGGGATATATGTTTACAGATATGTGTGTGTGCTGTGTGCATACACGCACACACACGCACACACGTTAGAAGCCTAAAACATTTTTATTACCCTGTGGGCCAGAGGGACTGCAATTTCCAGCGAAATATTTTATTTTACCAACAAAGTGAATTTAAGAAACAGGAAAAAAGGGAGACGTTTTTGTGAAAGTCTCCATCAGAATTAGTCATCTTGCACACCCCCGTCACAAGGTAGGTTGTGTGTCCTGATCACCCAGCCACATCTGTTTGCTCCCTGTCACAGCCCCCATGCCCCCCAGCTGGCGGCCCCTCCCCTCCAGACCCCGCCATGTCTGTGATTCCCCACAGCTGGCTCGCTGGAAGAAGAGCGCTTTGGCTTCCCTGCATTCAGCGGCATCTCTCGCCTGACCTGGCTGGTCTCCCTCTTTGGGGAGCTTTCTCTCGTGTCCGCCACTTTGGAAGAGCGAAAAGAAGATCAGTATATGAAGATGACCGTGTGCTTGGAGACGGAGAACAAAAGGTAGGTCACGAGAAGCTGCGAGGAGAAGGCAACATAAGGACATCCTCGTGTGTTCACAGGGGAGAATATGGGGGACCCAGGGGCCTAGACCCGCACCTTCGACTCCAGAAGGGCTGTCTGCTTATGCCAGTGGAACAGGTGCTGGGATTTCACTTATGCTACCTCATGCCATCCTCCCAGCAGCCCTGTAAGGTTAAGAGAAGCTTACAGATTTGAGCAGGTTGTCTGAGCCACACAAGTGAGCAGTATCCAGTTACGTCTATGACCTGAATTGTTTCCAACATTTTATGGTGAAAGATTCAGGCATCGGTGAGTTGAAAGAATTTTGCAGTGAGCATCCATCCAGCTACCTAGATCCTACCATCAACATTGTACTCTGCTTGCTTGTCACACGCCCAACTATTTCTCAGCTTTATCACCACATCATAGGTCATGTTGCCAAAATATTGATTCTTTATTTTTCATACCAAGTCTTTTTTTATTATTTAAAAATGTTCAAGAGACTTTAAAATGGCCCAGAGACCCAAAGATGTTCATGTTAAATAATAAGATCACACCGAGGTGGGGTCTGTTGGTTCCTCGATTGCTAAAGCCTCCGTTTGATCCTGGATCATGACACACCCTGATAATTCTGCTAGGTGGGTAGTGGTGATACCCTCTGATTCCCAGCATCTTCTGTAAATGGCCATCAGTCCCCTAATGATGAAAAACGCTTGCAGATTCTACCTGAACGTCCTTCCTGTATTGTTTCTCGAAACCAAGTCCTCTGCTGATCCATCTGGGAGGCTGAGATAATGATGCGTCCCATCTGACAGTAAACGTAGATCTTTCACCAGCAAACACCCTTCAAGATAAAGTGCCTCATACCAAGTCTTTTTAAACATAAGGAGCCTCTGCGAGTCATTTGCCCACACAGTTTCTTAAGTTACAGCTGCCTTCCAACAACCTAGTGGAACAGAGCAGAACCTCAGCAGAGGATGGGGAGGAGGGCAGACGTGACCTTGAAAGGACCAGCAAGACCAGGATCCCTGCTTGAATTCCAGTTGTACAAGTACTAGTATTTGCTAACATTTACTGAGTTCCTACCATGTGCCACGGCCTAGTCCTTTTATAAGGATTTTCTCATATAATCTTTATACCAACTCTCTGGAGTGGGCATTATTATGATGATTATTATGATCACCTAGGAAACTATGAGGCTCAGAGAGGTTAAGAAACTTGCTAAGGGCACACAGCTAACAAGTGATTGTGTGAGAATCACACTTAGGCAGCCTGTCTCTGGTCCCCAGATAGTCACACCCTCTCCACAGAAATTGCACAGGAAGGGCACGAGAAGGGAATATTACTGAAAACATGCCAGGCCTTGTCTTTGTCCTAGTCTTCGCCTATCTACGAGGTTGGGTATCATTAGCCTCAGGTCCCAGATTATCCAGGAAAACCCAGTGCAGTTTACTCCCAAGCCCGTGTTCTTCCCATTTTACCAGCAGTTTTCAAACTTTGTAAAAAAAAATAATAATAATAAATAAGCATTAGAACACCTTTTCAACCCAAATCTATATAGAAGAGGTACACGTTTCAGACCTCCTGTTGAAGCCAGTTGGTAGGAGTGGTGCCAGAGCCGGGCGTGCCCTACCCCTCCTGCCCTCGCCCTCCAGGGCAAATACTTTAAGTTTTTAGGACCACAAGATGAAGTTATTCCGTCCACATCTCTCCTGATGGCTCCCCCTTTATGTACTTTAGATCTTTTCCTCTTAAACATTCACCCCACACTCTAATGTAGGTCTGGGTGAGCTGGTTGGCTGAAGGGGAGGCCTCCTTTACCCAGGTTGGAGGTACCCCTGAGCTTCCTACAGCACCCAAAACAATCTTAAGTGACCTGCTTGGGCCCCTTTCTGGCAACTCCGCACTGACACCGTTACCGGTATTATGGCCCGTGCCTCTAGAGGCGGAGAACAAACAAACCAAAGGTACTTCCCCTGCATTCCTTAGCCACGCTGATCTAGCCTGCCCACGCCGGGCCTGCCCCACTGCAGCCCACGGGGAGAGGAAGAGGGAATCCGAGGAATGGAGACAAGAGAAGGCCAGGGACCCTGATGCCTGCCCGGCCTTGAACCCTTTCCCTATTCGCCCTGAAAACTCCATTACTTAGAACGGCAGCCCACCCAGATTGCCTGTCCTTGACCCTGACTCTTCCCTGTAGTATAAGAAGAAGGAGGGGAAAGCAAAGAGAAGTAGCCAGAGCAAGTTCTCTCATTCCTGAGACTTCGTTCCCAGAAGAAGGAAGGAAAACTATATATGTGTATACGTGTGAAGAGGCTGAATGGAGGATATCCATATTAAAGTTGGAAAGAGCTTGAATATTTGGCAATAATGAAATATTGAATGAATTATATAATCAGTTGTCCCCATGGTATGCAGATAAAAATAATAATAGTATCTGTAGGATCATAAAAATATTTTTAAATAAACATAATTAAATATTAGTTATACTTTAGGATTTATATTCCATATACATATAGGCAAATATTTGAAAGGATTGTCTCAAACTGAAGATTTAGGCAAAAGAATTATGGATTTTTTTTCCATTGAAAGTCCTTAAATCAATGCTGTATTGTTTTTAGAATATATTTTTGAAGAGCAGATTTTATATTTTTCCTGTCACATTATTCAGTGAAGCTTCTAACTTTAGATTGAATCTGCTTAGGTTTCTCTGCTTTTCATTAAGCAGATAACACAGCTTTTATCTAAAGACAGAAAAGATAAATCCAGAAAAAGAAGAAACTTTAGAAGAGCGGGGTCTGTCCTATTTGAATTGTAGATTTTGGGGAGTGTTGACCTTGGCCTGAGGGGCAAATGTGAAATGGAAACAGGTGCTTTGTGAGTGGGCAGGCAGCATCTGGTCTTGGCATGTGCCTGGGGTCATAGACCTCTTTGAAAATGTGATGAAAGAACGCTAAGAATTCTTTCCCATAAAAATGCACATACACTTGGAAACAACAGTTTGCATAGGATCTCAGGTCTGGATCCTCCAGAAGGATCCGGTGAGATTCAGGGTAAAAACTCCTAAATAACAAACTGATACACCAAAATCTTTGAATTCCCCTGCCTGGTGGCAAAATTGCACAAAGGACCTTTGGGCAGTAAAGTTGCCAGCAGTCACCCATGGCGTCTGGGAGGCTGCTGGAGGTTGGGATGCAGCAGCTGCAGGGAAAACGGGCACAAAACGAGGACCTGGCACTGGGCACTCAGGTGCCAGCCCGCATCCGCGCGCCCCTGTGACATTAATCCTGTGCCTCTTGCTTCCCCAGCCCGTTGACGTGGATTGAAGAGAAGGCGCCTGGCCTAAAGCGAAACAGACATTTAAGCTTCCATTTCAAGTCTGGGTCCCTGGAGAATATGCCCAACGTAGGCGTCAATAAGAATATTTTCCTGAAAGATCAAAATATATTTGTCCAGAAACTCCTGGGCCAGTTCTCTGAAGAGGAGCTGGCTGCCGAGAAGAAACGCATCCTGCACTGCCTGTATCTGGCGGGAGAGATCCAGAAACACTGCCGCTCGAAGAAGTGAAGGGAGGGGGCAACATGGCCCTGCCCAGACGAGACCTGAGCCTGATTTTTATCAAGAGTTGACCTTAATCTCTGTTCTAACCATTAAACGTGTCTTGGGTAAACAGGATTCGCTTATTGTCACGAGCCATGTTGGGAGTGATGCTTGGGTAGGGGCACACGTGGTGGGGATGAAAAAAGAACCAACCTTGGTGGAGCAGCACGGGATGCTTTAGATGTCCAATTTCATTCATTCTTCCCAACGGCCCTGTCGGACGAGTATTAACCAGGCTTGTTTTCCTTAGTATATTGAAAAAATCTTGAAGTCACCCAGCTAGTAAATGGCAGAACCAGCCTTTAAACCCCACTCATGGGCTAAATCACTGCAAAACAGTGCCGGGAACCCTCCTTCCTGCCGCCTTAAGGAATTTTATTCCCCCCCCCACCCCCACAGACTCTCACTGGGCGACAGTGCCTGGTGCTGGGGATCCTAAAAATGAATAAGACATAGCCGCTGCCCTCAGTAACTCAGTGTCAGAAGGGAAGCAAGTCACACAAACTGGTCATTGTAATGTCGGAGGTTCAGGCTGTCCCTGGCCATCTGGAGAAGGGCTCAGGGAAGATGTCCAAACCAGGTCCTGATGATGAAGAGATCAGCTGTGTGAAGGTCAAAGAAGGGCTTTCCTGGCGGGGGTGGGGCAGTATGAACAGAGAGAAGTAAGAAGCAGCCTGGCCAGTGCCCTGGGACAGTGTCGCTGGAGCACTGGGTCTGGAGTGGGGAGTCCTAGAGAGGCAGATCTGATGGTGGTGGGGGGCCTTGTAGGCCAGCTGAAGAGCTGGGGTGGTGGTTATCAGGCCGTGCAGAGGCATCGAAGGGGGGTGTTTAACGTGCCGGGGGTGTGGGGGGCGTGGTCCTGTTTCTGATTTAGGTCGAGCCCTCAGAAGGCTGCCTGGAGAGGAGACCAGAGACCCAGGAGCCGGCCAGGGAAGCCACGTGTGTTTGCACTTGGAGTCTTGTGCGTGTCTGGACTCGTGGCTCCTGTCCGGTCCAATCTGCTTGACTTCAAGGCAGAGCTGAGTCCCAGGAAGCTGCTCTTTCGTTTCACTGGTGGTCCTGTTGCATCTTCTTCTGAGCTTGTGTTAGACTTCTTGCTTCTGTAAATGTCACCCTCTTGGTTTTTTCCCTGCTCCCCATTTGCTATTATGAGCCTTAACTAGTTTGGAAACCATGAGATGGAGGCAAACTCCATTCTCTACCTCTGTTTCTATTATTCCATCACCAGAGTATCTCCTGGTAAAGCAGGAAAGTACATTAAATCTGAAAAGAATTCATAAGGTTATTCCTTCATTCGCCATGTAAAATAATTTGTAATAAATATTGGTCCATTCGTTCTCTTGTTTTATTATCACGTCGAGTGCCCCTCAAGGCCAGGAAATATTGTATGCTCTATGTTTTTGTATGTTCCGCAGTATCTAGCATGAGATAAATGTTGCATATTCAATGATTAAAATAGAGTGCAACAGTCTCTCCCATTTGGGCTTGATAACTGCTGTTTCAAAATATTGGCCCTATTTGATATTAGAAGTAGGATGGGGCTTTCCTGGTGGTGTCTTGGTTAAGAATCCGCCTGTCATTGCAGGGGACATGGGTTCGATCCCTGGCTCGGGAAGATCCCACATGCCGCGGAGCAACTAAGCCCATGCACCACAACTACTGAGCCTGCACTCTAGAGCCCATGAGCCACAACTACTGAGCCTGAGAGTCACAACTACTGAGCCCGAGGGCCACAACTACTGAAGCCTGCGCACCTAGAGCCCGTGCTCCGCAACAAGAGAAGCCACCACAATGAGAAGCCCACACACCACAACAAAGAGTAGCCCCCGGCTCGCCGCAACTAGAGAAAGCTCACGCGCAGCAACATAGCCAAAAATAAATTTATTTTTTAAAAAAATGTAGGGTGGATGTCAAAGAAAACCAGAACTGGACAGTCAAGTGGTATAAGCAGATTTTATTCAGGACAATTGCAAAAGGGGAAAAGAGACCTTGGTATAGGGCTGGGCTCAGTTCTGCACACGGCATGGGCAAGTGGCAATTTATAGCCAAGGAGCGGGCTTAGGAGTCAGTGGATGGAAAATTACTGAGGGGAAACATCAGGGGTGAGGGGGATTCTGGCTACGCCGACTTGATGAGATTCTTGCTGAAGGCAGCTGGCACAACTAGACACCAAGGTGTGAGGGATGAGGAATTTGATCAGATACTGAGGGACTTAGTAGAAGTTTTGCTACAACTCGGTGATGCAAAGACAGACGGGGAAGCCCGAAGGTCGAGGCCTAGCTGAGCACAGGGCTCAGAGCAGCCGGACTAAACGTGGTCCAGGAGAGAGTCTTCGTCACGGGCTGTGTGATTACTAATTGACACTGTTAACTGCTCACCTCCAGCCTGTTTTCTGTTTGGTCAAGAGATCCAAAATGAAAACATTAAGTTTACTAATTCTTGGAATTGCAAAGGGAGAAGGAAGAGGAGACGGGAGAGAAGAGGGAGCAGAAGCCTCTTCCTCTTCTGCTTACAGCTACCCTCACCTTCCTCTGGGGCAGCTGGAACCATCCTGGCTGACCCCCCACTGACGTGTTTCCCAAACACGCCTTCCTCTGAAGGCCACGCCCCTAATCACAACTTTTCAAAGGAGCCACAAGTAGAATCGGAAAATACAACAAACTAGTGAATATAACAAAAGAAGCAGACTCACAGGTACAGAGAACAAACTAGGGAATTCCCTGGCGGTCCAGTTGTTAGGACTCCACACTTTCACTGTGTAGGGCCCAGGTTCAATCCCTGCTCGGGGAACCAAGATCCCAGCAAGACTCAAGTCCCGGCCAAAAAAAAAAAGTGGTGTGACTTCCCTGGTGGTGCAGTGGATAGGACTCCGTGCTCCCAATGCAGGGGGCCCGGGTTCGATCCCTGGTCAGGGAACTAGATCCCATGTGCATGCTGCAAATAAGAGTTCGCATGCCTCAACTAAGGAGCCGGCGAGCCGCAACTAAAACCCGGCACAACTAACTAAATAAATAAGAATTTTAAAAAAAACAAAAAAACTAGTGGTAACCAGTGGGCAGAGGGAAAGGGGAGGGGCTGGAAGTATGGGGGAGGGGGAGGTACAAACTATTGGGTGTAAGTAGGCTCAAGGGTGTATTGTACAAACAGGGAAGTAGCCAATATTTTTTAAAAGCTGTACATGGAAAGTAGCTCTTAAAGTTGTATAAAAATTAAAAATTATTTTTAAAATAAGTTAAAAAGATAAAAATACGATATATTGCTGCAAAAAAAAGCCACAACTATCCCTGAGCCATTTGGTCAAAGTACCCAAAAGATGGTGACCCTCCTTTGCTCCCTTGCTTTAAGGCTACCTGGACTTCCTTGGAAGGTCTAGTGAGAAGACGATTTGAGGCCTAAGATTTCAGAACAAAGTAGGCTTTCTGTTCAACTTGAAGGAAAAAGCCTTCTCTCCCACTGTACTAATGCTTATTAAGTGTTGGGGTTCCCTCTAGGAGGAAGGTAACTTACACAGTGCCCTTGACCCCTCTCGGCCCCTCACCTACTTCTCCCGTAGTAACCTGCCCTAAAAAGCTGCGGGAGACATGAGGCAGCAAAGTCCAGCAGAGCCCAGCCACCCCCCGATGCACCTGAGTTCTCCGCTTGCCTACACGAAGGTGGCTGGGATAGAAACTTCCTTTGCAATGGGGTGGCCTGCAGCTTTGAAGAAGAATTAACTTACTCTGAGAGGACAGATTAGCAAACCTCTTTGGCTGTAGATCCCAACCGCATTCCCCAATCAGCTTTACTGGAATAAAACTGATTCTTTTTTTTTTAAAAAAAAAGCTCATCTCTCACCTGCATCTATAGCTTAATTGGTCCCCAAAATTGAGGAGAAAAAGGAAATGTTTCTTGCTGAAATCCCAGCAATGCGTGATTGCCTTATGGTCTTCTGCCTGAAGGAATCGAGTGGGAAAAAAAAAAAAAAAAGAATACTTTAGCCAATGACACTAGATTTCTTCAAGAGAAAGCTACTTGGGGGGAAATTCCTTGATAAGCCCGTGCACTAGTAGTGGTGACGTTGGAGGTTGGGGGTTATAGGGGAGGGGACTCTAATGGAATGGACAGCCTTGGGGACCTAGGTTGATGGGTTGAAGGGGAAAAAATAGACAAACCTCTCTGCAAAAGTCATGAATGGGAATTGAAGTGGGAAAGAAGGGAATAAGAGGTCCCAAGAGAGCTAAACCCTTAACTTAACACTCAAGGTGTGGTGTGCTGACTGGCAGCCTGGCTTTGGTACAGCCTGGGGGCTTCTTAGGCATGCAGATCCTCAGGCCTGCCCCAGACCTGCTAAACCACAACCCGCATTTTAATAAGATGGCCTGGTGATTCCTGGGCACGCCCAGTTCTCTCAGCTTGTAGACTAGTAAGGAAGAAAACACTATTCAACTAATAAACGTTAAAGCACAACTATGAAAAATGCCACGAAGAAGATTTAAAAGCTTGTGTAGGGAGAAGACTTTCTGGGCAAGAAATCAGGGAAGGCTTCCCAGAAGAATGTGCCTCAACCCTGGAGGTTGAGCAGGACTTGCTGCAGGTGCAGGCAGGTGAGGGAGGAGAGGGAAGGGCATTCCAGACAGAAGGAACAGCATGTGCAAAGCCTGTGTCCAGCCAGTACTGCCCCTGGATGGAACAGGTTCAGGCTCCTGAAATTCCTTTTTTGTTAATTCCAATTGGCTTTAAGCATAGCTATTTTAAGTTGTGGAGTGAGAATGAGCTAACAAACATTTAGGAAGTCTTTGGCTGACCTTAAAAGATCATATGAATTACTATTGATTAAGCAAGCAGACGGGGGGGGTGAGGGGGAAGTCAAGATGGCGGAATAGGAGGACGCGGAATTCATCACTCCTCACAAGTACACAAAGAATTCATCTACAAATGGAACAGTTCCCACAGAACACCTACTGGACATTAGCGGAAGACTTTGGACACCTAAAAGAATGAAAGAAGAGGCAAAGAAAAGAGGAAGCAAGCAACATGCTCCAGACCTGGTGCCCAGAGCTTACCTCCCCTAGTCCACTCACTCTATCATTCCCATACAAGGCCATACGCAGGAAGGACTTCCCACTCAACTTAAAAAAAAAAAAAAAAAAAAAAAAATGCCGAAACAGATTCAGAATTTAAGCCACGTGGCCAGGTTCTCTCACTTAAGTCTGGAGTCATCAAAGTACAGCCTGCAGGCCAGGTTTGGGGCTCACGGCCTGTTTGTGTAAAGTTTTATTGGGACACACTCACGTTCAGTGACATAGTGCATATGGCTGCTTTCATGCTGCAGCAGAGTTGAGTCGTCGTGACAGAGTAGTCGTATGGCCCATAAAGTCGAAAGTATTTACCATCCGGCCCTCTACAGCAAAGGTTTGCCAACCCCCGTTCTGGATGGGGGAGCCCAGCATTGAGCTCAGGCCCCTCTGGCTGCACTTTTCTGTTTAGTCCCCCCAGGTGCCCATTCATGTCAAGGTGAAGGGTAGAGCCACTGTCATAAAGTCCAAAAGACAGAGTCTGGAAAGCACAGTGAGCAAACAGAACACACTTCCCAACTTTTGTTGTAACTGTTCCTGGTTCCAGTATGTGTCAAAGATTCATCTGTTTGTGTTCCGCTAACATCTGATAGACCTACGCTGTGTGTGCACTGCTGGTGCTGGGCTCCAGGGAGACTGAAGGGATGAAGACTTGTCTCCTGCCTCTGGATGCTGACGGCTTACTGGGGAATAGCTCACACCAGCTGGAGAGTTTGATGTCCTAGGACAGGCATCACCTGAAGCCAAGGGACCCCAGGAAGGAGGGAGCACTTCTGCATGGGAATTCTGGGAGAAAGTGGCATCTGGGTTGAGCCAAATAAGGAAGGAGGAAAACAAGCAACGGCAGGGATTTGACAGCACAGAGGAGCAGGGTAGGAAATAAGGCCGAAAGGCAGGAAGGGGCTGAGCCTGGAAGACTCCAGGGCCAGAGGGGATGGAAGCTCAGGAGGTGGCCAGGAGGCTACTCTGCTAAAAGGGGTTGACCTCGGTTAAAAAAAAAAAAAAAAAAAAGTCGATGTCTCTGGGGTTCTGCTTCCTCATCTTAACAGAAGGGGTAGGACCAGACCATCTTGAGTCCTTGCATGAAGGTTTTGAGCAAGAAGGTAACATGAGTCGAGCTGCATCTCAGGCTGATGGGCCCTGAGGAGAGAGGGGTTGGGATCCATGTTTCTCCCCAGGCAGGTGACTGCAAGAGGGGCTATCCCCTTGGAGAGGAAGAAGCCTTCACATAATGACAGCTGCATTATTGTACAGACACAGGACCAAGACACTGGAGTCTTCCATAAAAAGGAGGAGGCCCCGGGCTTCCCTGGTGGTGCAGTGGTTGAGAGTCCGCCTGTCGATGCAGGGGACACGGGTTCGTGCCCCAGTCCGGGAAGATCCCACATGCCACGGAGCGGCTGGGCCCGTGAGCCATGGCCGCTGAGCCTGCGCATCCGGAGCCTGTGCTCTACGGCGGGAGAGGCCACAGCAGTGAGAGGCCCGCGTACCGCAAAAAAAAAAAAAAGAAGGCCCCAAGATCAATCTTTCCTGATGAATCTTGATCAACAGAACTGACCTTCATAGAAAGATTACTTGGGGAATTTCTATGGAGAATATAGGGGTCTCTGAAAGAATGAGTTTGTGCAGCTTCAAGGAGAAGCAGTGGCGGTCAGATGTCAAGAGGCTGCAACTTGGGCCCAGGAAGTAAAGGGCTTTTTTCTTTATCTTGGGATCTAGAAAGCTCAGGCTTTCTAGAGGTAGGAGGAAAAGTTAGGCAAGAACGCAGAGTCGCCTCCACGACCTCTGGGTTCATGGCCACCACTGCTACAGTTGTAACAACCGCCAACTCATGAAGGACTGACCCTGGCCAACCATCTTCGTGCAAGGCCTGGGCGAGAATGCTACGACTGAGTCTGTAGCCAATTACTTCAAGCAGATTGGGATCATTAAGGCAAACAAGAAGACGGGACAGCCCATGATTAATCTGTACACAGACAGGGAAACAGGCAAGCTGAAGGGAAAGGCAACAGTATCATTTTTTTTTAACATCTTTACTGCAGTAGAATTGCTTTACAATGGTGTGTTAGTTACTGCTGTATAACAAAGTGAATCAGCTATATGTATACATATGTCCCCATATCCCCTCCTTCTTGTGTCTCCCTCCCACCCTCCCTATCCCATCCCTCTAGGTGATCACAAAGCACCGAGCTGATCTCCCTGTGCTATGCGGCTGCAAGAAAAACAAATACCGTATGCCAACACATATATATGGAATCTAAAAAAAAAAAAAAAAAGTTCTGAAGAACCTAGGGGCAGGACAGGAATAAAGACGCAGACGTAGAGAATGGATTTGAGGACACGGGGAGGGGGAAGGAGAAGCTGGGACAAAGAGAGTGGCATGGACATATATACACTACCAAATGTAAAATAGATAGCTAGGGGGGAGCAGCCGCATGGCACAGTATCATTTGATGACCCACCTACCGCTAAAGCAGCTACTGACTGGTTTGATGGTAAAGAATTCTCTGGGAATCCTATCAAGGTCTCATCTGCTACCCGGCGAGCAGACTTCAATCGGGGTGGTGACAATGGTCGTGGAGGCCGAGGGCGAGGAGGACCCACAAGCCGTGGAGGCTAGGGAGGTGGTAGCGGTGGTGACAGTGGCCGAGGATCCCCCAGTGGCGGCGGGACAGCAGCGAGCAGGGGACTGGAAGTGTCCTAACCCTACGTGTGAGAACGTGAACTTCTCTTGGAGGAAGGAATGCCACCAGTGTAAGGCCCCTAAACCAGACGGCCCAGGAGGGGGACCAGGAGGCTCTCATATGGGGGGTAACTATGGAGATGCTTGTCGTGGTGGCAGAGGAGGCTACGATCCGGGCGGCTACTGAGGCCAAGGTGGGGGACCGTGGGGGCTTCCGAGGGGGCCGGGGTGGTGGGGACAGAGGTGGCTTTGGCCCTGGCAAGATGGACTCCAAGTGTGAGCACAGACAGCAGCGCGGGGAGAGGCCGTATTAGCCTGGCTCCTGAGGTTCTGGAGCAGCTTTCTTCCTGTCCCCAGTGTTACCCTCATTATTTTGTATCATTCCAACTCCTCATCTCCCATGGGTTTTTTGAGTCGGACTGTGTAACCATATCTCTGGTTCCCATTAAAAAAACATTTTAGGGCTTCCCTGGTGGCGCCGTGGTTGAGAGTCTGCCTGCGGATGCAGGGGGACGCGGGTTCATGCCCCGGTCCGGGAAGATCCCACATGCCGCAGAGCAGCTGGGCCCGTGAGCCATGGCCGCTAAGCCTGCACGTCCGGAGCCTGTGCTCCACAACGGGAGAGGCCACGACAGTGAGAGGCCCGCGTACCGCAAAAAAAAAAAAAAAAAAAAAAAAAATTTAGTTGAAAAAAAAAAAAGCAGAGTCGATTCAAATAAGGGCGTGGCCACAGAAAAGCACGTCAGAAAGTGTTCACTTCCCAAGCCTTGTACTTCCCTTCCCGAACCCCTGGCATATTTCTTCACACGGATGGAAGGCTCCCATGGCGGTGCCCACCTGTACCCTGTATGGGAACCGCAGTCAGAGGCAAGCACCAGGGCCAAGAATCCTCCTAGGGTACTTTCTTTGCAAGGTAGTCATTCTACACCTCATTCTTTACAGTTGGGGGCACCAGAGACTTACGGGGACCAATGCTGACCCACCTCCAGTTTGCAGCCTAGCTAGCCTTGTCACTTTTCAAAATCACTGTCTGGTATGGTACTGGCACAAAAACAGAAAGATAGATCAATGGAACAGGATAGAAAGCCCAGAGATAAACCCACGCACATATGGTCACCTTATCTTTGATAAAGCAGGCAGGAATGTACAGTGGAGAAAGGACAGCCTCTTCAATAAGTGGTGCTGGGAAAACTGGACAGGTACATGTAACAGTATGAGATTAGACCACTCCCTAACACCATACACAAAAATAAGCTCAAAATGGATTAAAGATCTAAATGTAAGGCCAGACACTATCAAACTCTTAGAGGAAAACATAGGCAGAACACTCTATGACATAAACCACAGCAAGATCCTTTTTGACCCACCTCCTAGAGAAGTGGAAATAAAAACAAACATAAACAAATGGGACCTAATGAAACTTCAAAGCTTTTGCACAGCAAAGGAAACCATAAACAAGAGGAAAAGACAACCCTCAGAATGGGAGAAAATATTTCCAAATGAAGCAACTGACAAAGGATTAATCTCAAATTTATAAGCAGCTCATGCAGCTCAATAGCAAAAAAACAAACAACCCAATCCAAAAATGGGCAGAAGACCTAAATAGACATTTCTCCAAAGAAGATATACAGATTGCCAACAAACACATGAAAAGATGCTCAACATCATTAATCATTAGAGAAATGCAAATCAAAAGTACAATGAGGTATCACCTCACACCAGACAAAATGGCCATCATCAAAAAATCTAGAAACAATAAATGCTGGAGAGGGTGTGGAGAAAAGGGAACACTCTTGCACTGCTGGTGGGAATGTGAATTGGTACAGCCTCTATGGAGAACAGTATGGAGGTTCCTTAAAAAACTACAAATAGGGCCTCCCTGGTGGTGCAAGTGGTTGAGAGTCCGCCTGCCGATGCAGGGGATACGGGTTCGTGCCCCGGTCTAGGAGGATCCCATATGCCGCGGAGCGGCTGGGCCCGTGAGCCATGGCCGCTGAGCCTGCGCGTCCGGAGCCTGTGCTCCGCAACGGGAGAGGCCACAACAGTGAGAGGCCCGCATACCGCAAAAAAAAAAAAAAAAAAAAAACTACAAATAGAACTACCATATGACCCAGCAATCCCACTACTGGGCATATACCCTGAGAAAACCATAATTCAAAAAGAGTCATGTACCGAAATGTTCAATGAAGCTCTATTTACAATAGCCCGGAGATGGAAACAACCTAAGTATCCATCATCGGATGAATGGATAAAGAAGATGTGGCACATATGTACAATGGAATATTACTCAGCCATAAAAAGAAACGAAATTGAGCTATTTGTAATCAGGTGGATAGACTTGAGTCTGTCATACAGAGTGAAGTAAGTCAGAAAGAGAAAGACAAATACCGTATGCTAACACATATATATATGGAATTTAAGGGGAAAAAATGTCATGAAGAACCTAGGGGTAAAACAGGAATAAAGACACAGACCTACTTGAGAATGGACTTGAGGACATGGGGAGGGGGAAGGGTAAGCTGTGACAAAGCGAGAGAGAGGTATGGACATATATACACTACCAAACGTAAGGTAGATAGATAGTGGGAAGCAGCTGCATAGCACAGGGAGATCAGCTCGGTGCTTTGTGATCGCCTGGAGGGGTGGGATAGGGAGGGTGGGAGGGAGGGATTTGCAAGAGGGAAGGAATATGGGAACAGATGTATATGTATGACTGATTCACTTTGTTATAAAGCAGAAACTAATAAAAAAAAAATCACTGTCTGTGCTGCCACGGGCTGGAAGACTAGCTTTCAGCATCTCAGAGAGTAAGGGATGATGTTACAGGCGTCTAGGCTCTCCAGGGACCCTGGACTCCTGTTCACAGCAGGACACTTGACTCAGATTTCCAGGAAAAACTAAAAACTTACAACTGAGACGCTTGTCTGGATTAGGGCGTGGGTAACCTCATCCTTAAGTAAAGGGAGTACAAGAAAATTCTCTGAAGAAGCTTTAGCCTCAAAGGAAGGACCAGACAGAGCCGAGTTGAACGGATGAACTTCTCGAAGCCCAAGGGGAGCAAAGGCCCGGGAAGCGCAGCCCGCCACCAGCTATATACACGTGGTGCCCCAACTTGTAAAAGCATCTCCAGATGGAGGCTGGGGTCAGGGGTGGAGGGAGGGGACGCAGGTGCGTAAGCAACTCCATGGCAGACTTCTTGAGCTAACTACCTTGGATGTGGGAGAAGCTGGAATTCATCACAAGCAATTAATAAAGTGCTTGGCAAGGCGGGGAGATGGGCGGGTTGCTTGGTGAGGAAACAGATGCCTAGAAGAGTGGCACAGGAGGTTGGTCTCCCTTCGGTTTGACAGTTGGAACAAAAGAGAAAGCCACGGGACTCCAGTGATGAAATCTGCATTTACAGAAAGATGGTGTGAACCCACTCCCTGCTTTTCTGTGTCCCAAGGGATGGGGGGGGGGGATGCTGCAGGGCAGTTCCACTTGGCAGGTCTTTCTCTGACTCAGCACAGAGCAATTTTGTGCTGATTAATTGACCTGCACAGGCATCAGCTCATTTTCCTGTTGCATCTTGTCTGCAGACTGAGCTGCTTCTCCAGGCTTCCAGAACATGAATTGTTTTCCTGGGATAACAAAAAAGTGGTGGTGCTATTTAACTAGCTCATCAAAATATTGAAACCAATGTGACATACATGCAGGCTGAGAAGAATGGGTTGGTTTAAGTTCCAGAAATCCCAAGTATAAGAAGTGACATAGTGAAAACCCTCTCTCCTCTCCCTGTCCCCACCCACCTATTTTTCTCCTGTCTGCTGTCATGAAGGTTACTGATGTTGAAATTAGCCTACCATTTTAACCACTTTAAAGTGTATGGTTCAGTGGCATTAAGTACATTTGCAATGTTGTGCAACCATCACCTTTATCCAGTTCCAAACTGTCCCCCAAAAGAGACTCTGTACCCATTAAGCAGCCACTCCCTGTTCCTCCCTCCCCTGTTCCCTGGTGTTGGGCTCCGCCCCACAGGCCTGCAAGCCTCTTCATTGCCCAACCACAAGACTGAAGAAAGAGCCTGGAGACAACGGCAGAGACATCCATGCCTTATTGGACAGGGGACTCTCACTCATCTGAAGCAAAGGGTCCTAAAGGAACTCCCCCCGACAGGACGTGGCAGCAATCTTCGCTAATTGGGGGGAAAGGAAGCTACCATTTATAGGGGGAATTGAGGTCAGGTTGACTCATCAGTTACCAGGGAAACCAGCGGCTGGGGCAGAGGGCAAGCGTGTAGGCAGTTACTGATTAAGCCTTATGATTAAGGGGATTCGATAGTCATGTGAGTGAAGCAGGAACTGGTCAAGCAGGGGACGTAAAGAGAGCAAGAGAACAGCCACCTTGAGTGGCCTGACCGTCCACTCCACCCGTACGGCACTCTACCCAACCCTTACAATCTTGTCCACCCCTCTCCCGCAATATCCCTGGGGTCAGGCAGGTAGAGGGTCACTGCAACCAAATACCACAAATGCACTACAGACACCAGCAGCTAGACAGTATCAAGCGTAAGATACCTATGCTAAAAATAGCCATTCACCCAGAGGTGGGCAAACTTTGGAACCAGATGCTAAGCGGGTCAATTTCTCACAGAAGTCCGGAGGAAGATGACAATGACTTCTCACTATAGATGCAGCAATGAGACTCATTTCACAGGGGGGCCACCCTTGTCGCCCAGCCCATGAACAGATTCCCTCTGCCCAGACTAGGGATGAACTGTAAGGCGTTCAACAGACACAATACGGGGGAGATCACGACCATTAAAATGTGTCCCAAGGGACAAGCAGCCTGAGATAACACCACCCTGCCTGTGGCTTTCGTCCTGGCCTGCAGTACCATCCACCCATCTACCCTCAGTCCCCACAGCTGATGCTGAACGCTGGAGAGGTGGTGTAACCACAGACCACACGGTTAATAAAAGGGGGCTTCATTGGGGCCGGGGAGAAGACAGGTGAGATCGTTCAAATCCTATTTCCCCACGAGGCAGCAAACCCAAATCACCGGGGACTTACCTGCCAGTCCCAGGCCATCTTACACTGTGTTCTCCTGGGGGTAGATCCCGTGGCCAGGGCAAAAGCAAGTTACTGTCCTGATCGATAGTTGGCAATGGTCCTTCGGTGGTCAACAGTTGACCTTGGATGGTGTTGACTAGTTGCCTCTGGGTTAACGTGGCTTAGCCACAGGGATGATTACTCCTGTGATGCTCAGCTCGAGTGCAGAGGGCTTGAGTTAGCCTCCTGGTCCACACGTTGAGAGCGGGTTTTAGTCTCTATTAAGTCGTCCACTCATCCTTTCATTAGCCTGGCAGTAGTGGGGTCATAAGGCAGGTGGAAATACCAGCATATGTCTTTTTTTTTTTTTTTTTTTTGCGGTACATGAGCCTCTCACTGTTGTGGCCTCTCCCATTGCGGAGCGCAGGCTCCAGACGTGCAGGCTCAGCGGCCATGGCTCACGGGCCCAGCCGCTCCGCAGCATGTGGGATCCTCCCAGACCTGGGCACGAACCCGTGTCCCCTGCATCGGGAGGTGGACTCTCAACCACTGTGCCACCAGGGAAGCCCATATGTCATGTTTAATCAGCCCATTCCTGAACTTCCTGGTCAGTAAAGTGGGTTCCTTGGCCACTATCGATGTCCATGGGGGTCCCGTATGTTATGCACAGCTGTTCTAGACCCCACACTGTTTTTCCGCGTTGCTTGACGCTCAGATAGACCTTCTGTAATGTCTCCCACCTGTTGTAACACACTGCAGACGGCATATAGCTGTTCCATCCCACTATATCGTTGCTCTGACCCCTTTCGTAGCTGGGACCAAGAAGCCCAAGGTCACTCATTATTTTGCCATTGCCTCAGGTCCCAACCAAACCCTTCCGGTTAACTAGCCACATCCAGTTCACAAGTCTATCCCTGAGTTAATAACCCTAAAGCCTGTGTCTGTAATCGCTTAGAGGTGGTGGGTCAGATAACACCAGGCCAGATAACACCCAAACGTTTGATGGATAATCCAGGTCATTGCATTTTGTCTGTATTCACCAGCCATCCCCGTGCAGTCAGAGGAGCCGCGAGCACCGGGCTGCCACTTTGAAAGTGGAAAGAGACTCAGACTTTCGGGCCCCACGTGCTAGTGGACGGCCACCTTGGGATTTCCCCTACAACTCTCCATTCCCGTCCTTATGTCCTGACATCGCGGCGCTCCTGGGAGTTTCCTCGGCTTCCCAACTGGCTCACCAATTGTTGGGCTGCACCCCGCAGGCCTGCAAGCCTTGTAACTGCTCAGCCTCAGGGCCAAAGAAAGAGCCCGCAGACAGTGACAGAGACATCAACAGTTTACTAGATGGGGGATCTTACCGGTCCGAAGTAAAGAGTCCTGGAGCAATACTCCACCGCGTACGGCCAACAGCAAGCAGGACATGGCAACAACCCACACTGCTCTGGGAAGGAGGCTACCATTTATAGGGGGAATTGACGTCAGGTTGGCTCATCAGTTACCAGGGAAACCCCCGGCTGGGCAGGGAGCAAGTGCATAGGCAGTTACTGATTAAGCCCTATAATTAAGGGGATTGGATAGTCATGTGAGTGAAGCAGGCACTGGTCAAGCAGGGGATGTACAGGGAACAAGACAACAGCCATCTTGAATGGCCTGACCACACACCTGGCAACCACTAATCTCCTTTCTTTCTCTATGGATTTGCCCACTCTTACCACTGCATATAAATGGAACCATACAATATGTGGCCTCTTGTGCCTGGCTTCTTCCACTTAGCATAAATGTTTAAATTAGTCTCTTATGTGTCCAACCATATTCAAACAAAAATGAATTCTGACATATGTTCTGTCCCTTTAAAAAAATACACAGAAATGGTAGCGTACTATTTTCACTGTCTGGGAAACTGCTCTTGGCTTCTTTGTGACAGGAGCTGGCTCTCCTACTTCAGAATCCCGTGGTGGCTTCATGTTCCCAAAATGGCAAGGGCTTCAGCTGGAGAATATTCTAAGCATCTTTGTGGAATCAGTCCGCGGCCGCTTGCATGGAGCAACCTGCCCGCTCTCTGATTGGGCCAGGCTGCTGGGATTGATTGTCCCACTGCCCAATGAGGTAGCAGACCTGAAGCCCAAGGCCCGCCCCCCATGCTGTGTCACAGAGGCTCCAGTGGTCCCCGAGCACACCCGGGCCTGACCTCCCAGGACTCAAAAAATAGGGGGAAAACCATTTACTTTAGGTCCCTCTGTGTTGAAAGAACAGTTCATTTGGAGTGGTAGAAGATTCCAAGTGAAGAAACAATTTGGGGGCCTCTGACTCACATTTCCTTAGCAACAGTTTCTTGATTTCAACACATTTTATGGACCAATTTCACTGATCTTTAGAACACCCTGCAGGTGTGGAGAGGGAGGGATAATCACTCCTAGTTCTGGGTAGAGGCCCAAGAGATGAGTCCGAGACATCAGAAGAGAACTGGGGTGGGGTGGGGCTTTTTTTAAGCCCAGGATGAGTATCATCGCTATCAAGATCAAATAGCAGGCATCTCCTAGGCAACTAGTAACCTTCGACTCTGGAATCTGGGCCTATCTAGGAACGATGAAGGAGTGAAGGATGACAGATCCAAGGCATGTTTCTTCAATGCACAAATGACTGGATGAACGGGTCCATAATGGGGTGTGCAGGCTAGCTAGGGAGACGGGAAAAAACACAGAACATAAATAAAAATAGTGTAAGATAGCATAATCTCGATGTCAGTTGGTTGGTATTGCTGGGATGTTTTTGTAGAAGTGTCAGAGGACAGTTAAACTGAGGAAGGGCTGTATTTATAAAGGGTAGTTGAAGTTGAAGCCCAAGAGTTGAATCCAGCATTTGGGGGGACCTCCAGCTTATCCATTTTGTGGAAGGTAGCACTTTAAAGAAAGGAATATAAACTTATGCACAAAAAATTAGGTATAGAAGTGAATATTTATTAAAAATGATTTTAAAAACCCCACAAACTACAAATTTATAAATTCTGAGAAATTTCACATTAACAAAATCTAGAAAAATAACATACTATTTTTATTAAATAACTTCCTGAGACATTTCCATAATATTTTTTTCTCACATTTTTTGGCAGCATACTTTTTTAAAGAAAGATTTAAATTTTTTTAGAGCAGTTTTAGGTTCATGTCAACATTGGAATCACAAAGAATGTAGCTGGGCTTCCCTGGTGGCGCAGTGGTTGAGAGTCCTCCTGCCGATGCAGGGGACGTGGGTTCGTGCCCCGGTACGGGAAGATCCCACATGCCGCAGAGCGGCTGGGCCCGTGAGCCGTGGCTGCTGAGCCTGCGCGTCCGGAGCCTGTGCTCCTCAACGGGAGAGGCCACAACAGTGAGAGGCCCTCATACCACAAAAAAAAAAAAAAAAAAAGAATGCAGCCTTTTCAGACTGGCTTCTTTCTCACATAGTAGCATGCAATTAAATTTCCTCCATTTTTTTATGGTTTGAGAGCTCATTTCTTTTTAGTGCTGAATAGTATTCCATTATTTGGATGTACCATAGTTTATCCATTCATCTACTGAAGAATATTTTGCTTGCTTCCAAGTTTTCGCAATTATAAATAAAGCTGCTATAAACATCCATGTGCAGGTTTTTGTGTGGACATAAGGTTTCAAATTCTTTGGGTAAATAGCAAAACTGTTGGATCATATGGTAAGAGTATGGTTAGCTTTGTAAAAAAAACACTAAACTGTCCTCCAAAGTGGCTGTACCGGGGCTTCCCTGGTGGTGCAGTGGTTAAGAATCCGCCTGCCAATGCAGGGGACACAGGTTTGAGCCCTGGTCCGGGAAGATCCCACATGCCGCAGAGCAACTAAGCCCGTGCACCACAACCACTGAGCCCATGCACCACAACTACTGAAGCCTGAGTGCCTAGAACCCATGCTCCACAACAAGAGAAGCCACTGCAATGAGAAGCCCACACACCACAACTAAGAGTAGGTTCTGCTTGCCACAACTAGAGACAGCCCACGCACAGCAATGAAGACCCAACACAGTGTCTTTTCCATAGCAGGTTTTTTATTTGAATGAAGTCCAGCTTATCCATTATTTCTTTCATGGGTCATGCCATTTGTGTTGCATCTAAAAATTCATCACCATACCAAGATCATCTAGATTTTCTCCTATGTTATCTTCAGGGAGTTTTATAGCTTTTCATCTGTGGTCCATTTTGAGTTAATTTTTGTGAAGAGTGTAAAGTCTGTGTCTAGATTTTTTCTTTTTTTTTTTTTTTTTTGCATTTGGATGTCCCGTCATTCTAGCACCATTTGTTGAAAAGACTCTCTTTGCCCTATTGTATTGCCTTTGCCCCCTTGTCAAAGATCAGTTGACTATCTTTGTATGGGTCTATTTCTGGGCTTTCTGTTCTGTTTCATTGATGTATTTTTTTTGCCAGTACAACACTGTCTTGATTACTATACCTTCATAGTAAGTCTTGAAGCAGGTAGTATCAGTCCTCCAACTTTGTTTTTCTTTAATATTGTGCTCGCTATTCTGGGTCTTTTGCCTCCCCATATAAACGTTAGAATCAGTTTGTTAATCTACAAAATTATTTGCTGAGATTTTGCTTACATTGAATCTATAGGTCAAGTTGGGAAGAACTGACATCCTGACATTATTGAATCTTCTTATCATTGAACAAGGAACATCCTTCCAATTATTTAGTTCTACTTTGATTTCATTCATTGGAAGTTTTTATACTCCTTATATAGATTTTGTACATATTTTGTTAGAGCTATACCTAATTATAACTTTGGTTGGGGGTGGGTGTTTATGTAAATAGAGTTGTGTTTGAAATTTCAAATTCCACTTGTTCATTACAGGTATATATAGGAAAGCAATTCCTTTTTTAAAATTATTTTTTCCTGACATTATTTAGGTATGATTGACAAATAAAAATTGTATATATTTTAGGCATACAACATAATGTTTTGATATATGCGTACATTGTAAAACAATTAGCTTGATGCTAGCATCAAACGAATTAACATATGCATCACCTCACATCATTACCAACACTTGAGATCTACTCTCATAGCAAATTTCAAATATGAAATATATTATTATTAACTATAGTCACTATAATCACTATGCTGAACATTAGGTGTTCGGAAGTTATTCATCATATAACAGGAAGTATGCACCTTTAACCAATATCTCCCCTTCCCCCTAACCCCAGTCACTGGTTACCACCATTCTATTCTCTGTCACTATGACATTTTTTTTAATTCCTCATATAAGTAATACCATACAGTATGTGTCTTTGTCTGGCTATTTTCCCTTAGCTTAAAATGCCTTCTAGCTCTCTCTCTCTATATATATATATAGATAGATAGATAGATGTATATATACCTCATTTTCTTTATCCATTCATCTGTTGATGGACATTTATATTGTTTCCATATCTTAGCTATTGTGAATAATGCTGCAATGGACAGATATTTCTTTGAGACATTGACTTAGTTTCCTGTGGATATATACTCAGAATGGTATTGCTGGATCATATGAATAGTTCTACTTTTAACTTTTTGACGCAGTTCCTCACTGTTTTCTATAATGGCTGCACCAATTTACATTCCTACCAACAGTTACAGGCTTTCCTTTTTCCCACTTCCTCACCAATATTGGCTATCTCTTGTCCTTTGGATGATAACCATCCTAACAGGTGTGAGGTGATATCTCACTGTGGTTTTGATATGCATCTTCCTGATGATAAGTGATGTTGAGCACCTTCTCATATACCTATTGGCCATCTGCACGTCTTCTTTGGGAAAATGTCTAATAATGTCCTTTTATCATTTTTATTTTTATTATTATTATTATTATTATTATTATTTTTTGCAGTACACGGGCCTCTCACTGCTGTGGCCTCTCACTGCTGTGGCCTCTCCCGTAGCGGAGCACAGGCTCCGGACGCGCAGGCTCAGCAGCCATGGCTCACGGGCCCAGCCGCTCCGTGGCATGTGGGATACTCCCGGACCGGGGCACGAACCCGTGTCCCTTGCATCGGCAGGCGGACTCTCAACCACTGCGCCACCAGGGAAGCCCTATCATTTTTATTTTTATCTTTCAGTTTTAGTGAGATATAACTGACATACAGCACTGTATAAGTTTAAGGTATACAGCATAATGATTTGACTTACATATATTGTGAAATGATTACCAGAATAAATTTAGTTAATATCCATCACCTCTTATAGACACAAAAGAACGAAATGTTTTTTCCTTGTGATGAGAACTTCTAGGATCTACTGTCTTAGTAACTTTCAAATATACCATCCAGAAGTGTTAGCCATAGTCACTATTATACATTACATTCCCAGTACTTATTAATCTTATAAGGAGTTTCTACCTTTCAACCACCTTCATCCAGTTTCCCACCTCCCACCTCCGCCTCTGGTAACCACAAATCTGACCTCGTTTCCTGAGTTTGGTTTTATTTTTTAGATTCCACATTGAAGTGAGATCATACAGGATTTGTCTCTCTCTGCCTACTTCACTTAGCATCATGCCCTCGAGGTCCACCCATGTTGTCCCAAATGGCAAGATTTCCTTTTAATTTTTTGAGGAAACTCGATGGTGTTTTCCATAGTGGCCATAACAACTTACAATCCCACCCACAATGCACAAGGGTCCCCGTGTTTTGGTGGTTCTTCATGGTGGTATGAACAGTTCCAATAATAAATATGTATGCACCCAACACCTCAGAACCTAAATATAGTTTGGGTGTATACATGTTTATTATTGTTATATCTTATAGATGTATTGACCCCTTTATCATTATACAATGACTTTCCTTTTCTCAGGTCATCATTTTTGTCTTGCGTATTTTGTCTGCTATAAGTATCCCCACTTTCTTTTGGTTTCCACCTGCTTGGAATATCTTCTTCCAGCCCTTCGTTTTGATCTGATATTTACTTTAAATGAATCTCTTGGCAGCATATAGTTGGGTCTTACTGTTTTTTAAATCCATGTGGCCACTCTGTGTCTTTGGTGAATTCAATCCATTTACATTTAGAGTGATTATTGATGTATAAGAACTTATTACTGCCATCTTATTGTTTTCTGCTTGCTTTGTATTTCCATTCTTTCTTTTTTCCTCTGCTTCTGCCTACCATTGTAAATTGGTGGTTCTTCATGGTGGTATGTTCGGTTTCCCCTTTTTTTATGTTTAATGAATCTACTCTAGATTTTTGCTTTGTGGTTACCATGAAGCTTACATACAACATTTCATGAAGAGTCCATTTTATGCTGATAGCAATTTATCTCTGTTTGTCATAAAGTACACACTTTTATTCCTCCCCTCTTATATTTTTTCTTTCTCTCTCTCTCTCTTTTTTTTTTTTTTTGGCCACACCACACAGCTTTCAGGATCTTAGTTTCCCAACCAGGGATTGAACCCAAGTGCTCGGCAGTGAAAGTGAAGAGTCCTAACCACTGGACCACCAGAGAATTCCTCGAGTCCTTCCCTCTTATATTTCTGATGTCACATTTTACCTTTTTTTAATACTGTGTATTTGTTAATGAATTATAATAGCTACAGTTAATTTTAATATACTTTTCCTTTAACCTTTACACTATAGTTGTGTTTAATGCTCCATTCTATTATAGAGTGGAGTTTTCTAAATCTGTCTATATATTTTTCACCTTTACCAGTGTACTATATACTTTAGTATGTTTTCATGTTTCTGATTAGCATTTCTTTTCAGCTTGAAGAACTCCTTTCAGCATTTCTTGCATCACAGGTGTAATGATAATAAACTCCATCAGCTTTTGTTTGCCTGGGAAAGTCTTTTTCTTTCTTATCTGAAGGATAACTTTGCCAGACAGAGTGTTCCTGGCTGTCAGTTTTTATCTTCAGCCTTTTGCATATGCCATTCTACTCTCCGGGTCCTTAGTGTTTCTGCTGAGAAATCCACTGATAGCCTATTCCTTTGTAGGTTACATTCTGTTTTTACCCTGGCTGCTTTTAGTACTTTATCTTTGATTTTTTATAGTCTCATTATAATGTGTCTTGGAGAAGATCTTTTGTCATTAGATGATAGGGTGATGTATTAGCCTCTTGAACTTGGATATTCAGTCTTCCTCCAGGCTTGGGAAGTTTTCAGCTATTATTTCTTTAATTAAAATTAAAATTTCTGTTAAAGACCTAAATGTTAAGACCAGATACCATAAAACTCCTAAAGGAAAACACAGGCAGAACACTCTGACATAAATCATAGCAATATTTTTTGGATCTGTCTCCTAAAACAAAGGAAATAAAAGCAAAATAAACAAATGGGACCCAGTTAAACTGAAAAGCTTTTGCACAGCAAGGGTAACCATCAACGAAATGAAAAGACGACCTATTTGCAGATGATATGACTGTAAGGGGTTAATATCCAAAATATATAAAGAGCTCATGCAACTCAACATCAAGAAAACAACCCAATTAAAAAGTGGGCAGAAGAACTCAATAGACATTTTTCCAAAGAGGAAATGCAGATGGCCAACAGGCACATGAAAAGATGCTCAACATCACTAATCATCAGGGAAATGCAAGTCAAAACCATGAGATGTCACCTCACACCTGCCAGAAGGGCTGTTATCAAAAAAACCCACAAATATCAAATGTTGGTAAGGATGTAGAGAAAAGGGAACCCTAGAACACTGTTGGTGGGAATGTAAATTGATACAGCCACTGTGGAAAACAGTATGGAGGTTTCTCAGAAAACTAAAAACAGAACTACCATATGACCTAGCAATTCCACTCCTGCACTAATTTGAGAAGATACATGCACCCCAATGTTCATAGCAACATTATTTACAATTGCCAAGATTTGGAAGTGGCCTAAGTGTCCATCAACAGATGAACGGATAAAGAAGATGTGGTATGTTTATACAATGGAATGCTACTCAGCCATAGAAAAGAATGAAATTTTGCCATTTGCAGCAACATGGATGGACTCAGATGGCATTATGGTAAGTGAAAGGTCAGACAGAGAAAGGCAAATACTATATATATGATATCATTTATATGTGGAATCTAAAAAATACAACACACTAGTGAATATAACAGAAAAGGAGCAGACTCACAGATATAGAGAACAAACTAGTGGTTACCAGTGGGGAGAGGGAAGGGGGAGGGGCAATATGGGGGTAGGGGAGTAAGAGGTACAACCTATTAGGTATAAAATGAGCTACAAGTATGTATTTTACAACGTGGGGAATATAGCAAATATTTTATAATAACTGTAAATTGAGTATAACCTTTAAAAATTGTGAATCACTATATGATACACTTGCAGTTTATATAATATTATGCATCAACTATACTTCAAAAAATTTCGACATCCTTTTCACTCTCTTCTCCTTCTGGATTCCTGATTATTCCAATGTATTTCCTTTCAGTTGAGTCCCATAGAACATGTAGGTTTTCTCCCCTCATTTTTATTCTTTATCTTTGTTCTGGTATAACTCTTTATTTCAAAATCCCTTTCTTCTAAGTCACTTATTCTATCTTCCATCTGCTCTACTCTGCTACAGATGCTCTCTGTTGCATTCTTTATCCCATTCATTGAACTCGTCAGCTCCAGAATTTCTGTTGGGCCCTTTTTTATATTTTCAATCTCTTTTACAAATAACTCATTTTGTTCATGTATCCTTTTCCTAATATCCTGAGCTGTTTTTAATTCTTCTTGTAGCTTATTAAGTTTCTTCAATACCGCTATTTTGAATTATTTATCAGATAGATTGCAGTGTGCTGGGACTTTGGGCTCAGCTGTTGGAGAATAGTTGATATCTTTTGGCGATGGCATATTTCCTTGATTTTTAAAGTTCTTTGCATTTCTGCATTGCTGCTTTAGCATTTGAAGTATCTTTACTTGTTATCTTTGATGAGGTACTGTTCCTTGGTGTTACTTCTCTGGGGAATCCCTGGCTTATAGGGGATTGACTTGCTCCACTCTTGTTCTCTCTTGTGGTAGAATTCTTACCTTTGTATTTCTTCTTGTTCTCATAAATCACCCAGCTGGCTGCAGGAAACCTCTCTTGTTTTCCAGAAGGTGGCACTGTAGCCTCAGTTTGTTGAGCCTCCCTTGTCCACAGACCTTGGTCCATCTTTCTGAGAGTATTCAGATTACCTAACCTGCTCTCACACTTGGGAGCACACACAAGGAGCTGGCTCCAGAGTTGGGGGTGGAGGGGAGGGACGTGTGGGTTTAGCACTTGGAGCTTCGCGGTGCCAGTGGGGCCAGGAGAAGATCCTCCAGTGGATACTCCCAAAGGCTTGTGGGTGGTCCTGCTGAAGTCCTGAAGCAGCCAGCAGGACCTGTGCTCCTTTAATGCCCGTGGGTGTTATCATGTGCTTCCTTTCCTTTCTCCTCCCTCCCGCCTCCTTCCCCATTATGGAGGTCCCTCCTCAGAAATCCCAGTGCTGCTGTAGAGAAACAAGCTTCTCCAGCTACAACCTGCACAGCAGGGGGAGCCAGGCAGTCGCTCACCATTTTCACTTTCCCTCTCCTCCATCGAGAGGCTGCCGCTTTCAACCTACTCTGCCAGAGACATTGCTGCTACCGCTGCCAGAAGGCCAACCTATTACAGCTTTGCCCTGGGGAAGGAGGCTCCTTTGGCAAGCTCTACCCTTTCCCCTGCATCCAAACTCATCTCCACCCCACTCTGATGGCATGACAATTCTCCCTTTAGGCAGACTGGCCCTCCTCAAAGTCTCTACTGCCCATGAGTATCCACCTAGTTTTTTTGTTTGTTTTTAAATTTTTCTTTACTTTTGGCTGCATTGGATCTTTGTTGCTGCTCACAGGCTTTCTCTAGTTGCGGCGAGCAGGGGTTACTCTTCCTTGAGATGTGCAGGCTTCTCACTGCGTTGACTTCTCTTGTTGTGGAGCACAGGCTCTAGGTGCGTGGGCTTCAGTAGTTGTGGCATGCGGGCTCAGTAGTTGTGGCACAAGGGCTTAGTTGCTTCGTGGCATGTGGGATCTTCCCGGACGAGGGATTGAACCCATGTCCCTGCATCGGCAGGCAGATTCTTAACCACTGCGCCACCAGGGAAGCCCCTCCACCTAGTTTTGTACTCATCAGATTCCTTTTTACCCAATCACAGGGAATGGGGTGGGGGAGGCTTGCCGACTCCTTTGGATCCATAGCCATGACCGAGATCCAATGTGTCCACATACTGATGAACAGGTGGGTGAAAACCTCCTGGATGCCCAGGTGCAATGTGCAGAGGCACTTTCGTTTGGTTAAGGGTGCCCAAATAGTTATTAATCAAAGGGGAGAGAAAATAGGAACCACTCACACCACCTAGATGCTGACATCCAAGAACACTCGTAATAAAGGCATCTCTAAGAACTCCTTGCTTGCCGTGTTGAGAGCAGTGTTGCATCAGTGAATGGAGCTTATAACCTTTCTGCAGTGCATAGAGAGATGAGTTTAAGAACAACTGTAATAAAGGCGTTTCTAAAAACACAATCTGCTTGCCAAGTTGAGAACAGTTTCTATCAGTGAGTGGCAGGTACAGGCATCAGTGCATATAAAGAAGTGTGTGTGTGGGGGGGTGTTGTTTGGGGTTTTTTTGTTTTTGGCTGCACCATGTGGCTTGAGGGATCTTAGCTCCCTGACCAGGGATTGAACCTGGGCCACAGTGAAAGCATGGAGTCTTAACCACTGGACTGCCAGGGAATTCCCCAGAAGTGTTTAAATACACTTGTATTAAAGAAATTTTTAGGAACACTAACGCTTGCTGCATTGAGAACAGTGTTATATCAGTGAATGGATGTTATGCCCATTCTGCAATGTATGTACAGAAATGTTTGCAAATGCTTGTAATAAAGGTTTTTCTAAGTAACTACTTGCTTGCTGTGTTGAGTACAGTGTTATATCTGTGAATGAAAGTAGAACACGTTTTGCGAGGCATGTGAAATGCTAAGAACAGTTGTAATAAAGATGTTTCCAAGTACACTTTTTTTGGCTTCTTTGACCACAGAGTTATATCAGTCGATGGAAGTGGAACACATTTCTCATTGAGAGATGTATTTGACAACATTTGTAAAAAAAAGATGTTTCTAAGAATGGCACTTTCTTTCTTTATGGGGGACAGTGTACACTGGTGAATGGGGATGGCACCATCTGCAATGTATGTAGAGAGTGTTTAAGAGCACTTGTACCACTATAGAAAACAGCATGGAGGTTCCTTCAAAAACTAAAAATAGAACTACCATGTGACCCAGCAATCCCACTCCTCAGCCTATATCTGGAGATAACCATAATTCGAAAATACACATGCACCCCAATGTTCATTGCAGCACTTTTTACAATAGCCAAGACATGGAAGCAACCTAAACATCCATTGACAGATGTATGGATAAAGAAGATATGGTACATATATACAATGGAATATTACTCAGCCATAAAAAGAATGAAATAATGCCATTTGCAGCAACGTGGATGGACCTAGAGATTATCATACTAAGTGAAGTAAGTCAGACAGGGAAAAAAAATATCATATGATATCGCTTATATGTGAAATCTAAAAAAAATGATACAAATGAATTTATATACAAAACAGAAATAGACCTATAGACATAGAAAACAAACTTATGGTTACCAAAGGGGAAAGGGGGGAAGGATAAATTAGAAGTTTAGGATTAACATATATATACTACTATATATAAAATAGATAAACAACAAGGACCTAGTGTATAGCACAGGGAACTATACTCCATATTTTGCGATACCTATAAGGGAAAGCAATCTGAAAAATAATAGATATATGTGTATGTATAACTGAATCACTTTGCTGTAAACCTGAAACTAACACAACATTGTAAATCAACACTACTTCAATTTTTTTAGAAAGTGAAAGCATCTAAGGCAACAGTAGCTATACAAAAACAAAACGAAACAAACAAACAAAAAAAACACTTGTAATACAGATGTTTCTAAGAACACTGCTTGCTTGCTGGAAAGATAATAGTGTTATAAAAGTGAATGGAAATGGCACCTCTTCTACAGTGCATAGAAAATAGTTTATGATCATTGTAATATGGATTTTTTTAAAGAAAGCTACTTGCATGCTGCCTTGAGGAGTGTTATAAAAGTGAATGGTAGTGGTACCATTTTGGCAAGGTGTGTAGAGAAATGTAAAATCATACTTGTAATAAAGCTGTGTCTAGAAACACTGCTTATTTGTTATGTTGAGAACAGTATTATATCATTTAATGGAATTTATACCTATTCTGAATATCATGTAAACAAGTGTTTAATAACTATAATAAAGTAAACAGATGTTATCATGAATGCTATTTGCTGGCTGCATAGAGAACTGCATTATATCAGTCAATGCAAGAGGCACCCATTCTGCAGCTCACGTTGAGAAGTGAAAGAACACTAATTACAAGATATTTCTAAGAGTGCTACTTGATGCTGCATTGAGAACACTGTTCTGTGAAAGAAAGGAACAGTCACCCATTCTGCAATTCATGTAGAGAAGTGTTTGAGACCAATTGTAACAAAAAGGATTTCTAGAAATGCTCGTTTGCTGTGTTTAGAACAGTGTTATGTCAGTCAAAGTTATACCCATTCTATAAACATGTACAGAAGTGTTTAAAACACTGTAATAAGGTTGTCTGTAAAAGGCTAGTTACACTCTGCATTGAAAAAAGTGATACATCAGTGGAGGCAAGGGGCACTCATTTTGCAATGCATGTGGATAGGTGTTTAAGAACCCTTGTAATAAAGGCGTTTCTAAGGACACTACTTGCTTGCCAAGTTGAGAACAGTGCTTCTTCGGTGAATGGAAGTGGCACCATTTCTACAACGCATGTCAAGAAGTGTTTAAAAATATGTGTAATAGGGCTTTCCTGGTGGCGCAGTGGTTGGGAGTCTGCCTGCCAATGCAGGGGACATGGGTTCGTGCCCCGGTACGGGAGGGTCCCACATGCCGCTAGGCCCGTGAGCCATGGCCGCTGAGCCTGCACGTCCGGAGCCTGTGCTCCACAACAGGAGAGGCCACAGCAGGGAGAGGCCCACGTACCGCAAAAAAAAAAAAATACGTGTAATGAAGATAATTCAAAAGGACACATGTACCCCAGTGTTCATTGCAGCACCATTTATAATAGCCAGGATACAGAAACAACCTAAATGTCCAACAACAGATGAATGGATAAAGAAGATGTGGTACCTATATACAATGGAATATTAGTCAGCCATAAAAAGGAATGAAATTGGGTCATTTGTAGAGATGTGGATGGACCTAGAGACTGTCATACGGAGTGAAGTAAGCCAGAAAGAGAAAAACAAATATCATATATTAACGCATATATGTGAAATATAGAAAAATGGTACAGATGAACCTATTTCCAGGGAAGGAATAGAGAGGCAGATGAAGAGAATGGACATGTGGACACGGTTGGGGGGGGAGGGGAGGATGGGGTGAATTGGGAGATTAGGTTTGACATAAATACACTACAATGATAGATAGATAGATAGATCTAGTTCCTACTAGATAGCTAGTAGGAACTTGCTGTATAGTGCAGGGAGCTCAGCTTAGCACTCTGTGATGACTTGGATGGGTGCCATGGGGGGGATGGGGGGATGGGGGCGGGTGGGAGGGAGGTCCAAGAGGGAGGGGATATAGGTATACATACAGCTGATTCGCTTCATTGTACAGCAGAAACTAACACAACATTGTAAAGCAATTATACTCCAATAAAAAATAAACTAAAAATATATTTTAAAAAAGATATGTCTAAAAACAATGCTCAGTAGGTGACTTGAGAGCAGTGTTACATCAGTGATTTGAAGTTATGCCCATTCATTAAGGCATGGACAGAATTTTTTAAGAAAAATTTTAGAAAGATGGTTCTAAGAACACTACTTGCCTTCTTTATTGACAAGTGTTATATCAGGAAATGAATGTTATTAAAAAAAGAATGTATATATGTGTATAACATATATACAGCAGAAATAAGCACAACACTGTAAATCAACTATACTTCAATTTAAATTAATTAATTAATTTCAACTGAAAAAAAAGGAAATGAATGTTATACGCATTCCACAAGGTAGGAACGGAAATTTATAGGAACACTTGTTACAAAGATGTTTCTGAGAACACACTGCATGCTGTATTGAGAATAGTGCACTGCCAATGAAAAGACATCGTGCCCATTCTCAAAGGTGGTTCAGAAGTCTTTCTGAACACCTATTAAGATGTTTCTAAGAATCCTACTTTCATCTGCCTTACAACACTGTTTTATCGGTGCATCAACTTAAAGAAAAAGGCACAATGTAAGAGTTGTGAGTTTAGGGACTTCCCTGGTGGCTCAGGGGTTAAGAATCTGCCTGCCAATGAAGGGGACACGGGTTCGAGCCCTGGTCCGGGAAGGTCCCACATGCCGCAGAGCAACTAAGCCTGTGCACCACAACTACTGAGCCTGTGCTCTAGAGCCCGTGAGCCACAACTACCGAACCCGTGTGCTGCAACTACTGAAGCCCACGCGCCTAGAGCCCGTGCTCCGCAACAAGAGAAACCACCGCAATGAGAAGCCCGCGCACCGCAAGGAAGAGTAGACCCCGCTCGCCGCAACTAGAGAAAGCCCGCGCACAGCAACGAAGACACAACACAGCCAATAGTAAATTAATTAATTAATTAATCTTAAAAAAAGAGCTGTGAGTTTAAGTTTTATTCAGGGAGCTTATTGGGGACAGTGGCCCAGGAGACAGCCTCTCAGTAGCTTTGGGGGAACTGTTCTGAAGAGGTACAGAGGGAAGCTAGTTTATATATGATTTGGGGCTAGGGAATGCTTAGAGCCTAGTATACATCTTGGTAAAAGATTACTGTTAGTCACAAAGAACAGACATCTCGAATGATTTTAATACTTTTCTATGTTTGGGAAGATGCAAAGAATCTGGGTTCGTTAAAATTCTTCCTGGGGTCTGACTACCTAAGGGGTCTGCTTGTCCAAAGCACAGAGAATCCTGTGATCATCTTAATTTCCTCTAGGAGTGCACTGTCGGTCAGCAACTGCAGTGGGCTATAATTAGTCCTTGTAGAATTGGGTGGTGAGTGAAAACACTGTGTGTTCTTTGTTTACAAGTGAATGGAAGTGGCACCCATCTGCACTGTGTTTGGAGAAGTGTTTCAAGACACTTGTTACAAAGATGTTTCAGAGAATGCTACTTGTTTGCTGCATTTAGAATAGTGTTATATCATTGACTGGAAGTTATAAGCATCTGTAATTCATGTAGAGAAGTGTTTAAGAAAACTTGTAATATAGATATTTCTAAGAATGCTATTGCATTGAGAAAAGTGATAGTCATTTAATGGAAGTTATATTCATTCTGCAAAGAATGTACAGACATGTTTAAGAACACTTGTAATAAACATGTTTCTGAGAATGCTATATACTTGCTTGCTGTGTTGAGAACAGTATTATATCATTTAATGGAAGTTATGCTTGTTTGGAAAGCATGTAAAAACGTTTTAAAACACTTGTACAAAAGATGTTTCAAAGAACACTACTTGTTCGTTGCGTTGACAAGTTTTATCAGTGAATGAAAGAGACATATTCTGCAATGCATTGTAGATTAGTGTTTATGAACACTTGTAATAAAGGTGTTTCACAGCAACAGGCTCACAGACATAGAGAACAGACTTGTAGCTGCTAAGGTCTGGGGGAGGGATGGATTGGGAGTTTGGGATTAGCAGATGCAAACTATTATGTATAGAAAGGATAAACAACAAGGTCCTATTGTAGAGCACAGGGAACTATATTCAATATCCTGTGACAAACCATAATGGAAAAGAATATGAAACAGAATATATATATATAAATATATATATCTGAATCATTTTGTTGTATACCAGAAACTAACTCAATATGGTAAATCAACTATAATTCAATAAAACTTTTAAAATATAAAAATAGGGATTTCCCTGGTGGTCCAGTGGTTAAGATTCTGCACTCCCAATGCAGGGGGCCTGGTTTGATCCCTGGTCAGGGAACTAGATCCCACATCCCGCAACTAAGAGCCCACGTGCCACAACTAAGACACAGCACAGCTAAATAAATAAATAAATAAATTTAAAAACAAAACAAAAGGTGTTTCAAAGAACACTACTTGCATGCTGCATTGAGAACATGGTTTTATCAGAGAAAGGGTAGCACCCATTCTGTAAGGCATGTACAGAATTTTTAAGAACACTTGAAATAAAGAGATTTCTAATAACGCTACCTACCTGTTACATTGAGAGCTGAGTTACATCACTGATGGAAGTTGTAGCCGTTCTGCCAAGCATATAGAGAGTGTTGTTCAAGAACCCTTGTAATACCTTCTTTCTGTTTTGGTGGTGGGCTGGTTGAAGATGGAATCCACTGGGGAAGGAAGGCCTAGCTAGGTCTTCAGCACCATGTATGCCAGTCCAGAAGCAGCACTGTGAAAGCCTCTATAACATCCGCTGTAGACCCCTAAAACTCAAGGGGGCTTGGATGTGGACATCCTCAGTAGGAATAGTTAAAGGCTGATGAGATCATAAAGAGATGATGCCAGATAGTTAATAAATCCTATAGTTCAACTTGATTCATAGATAGAAGCTGGATTCACTTGATACCAGAGAAATGAAACTTCAGGAGACTAGATTGGAGTCTCACTTCTTTCCCAGCCTGGAACTCTTGGGAGGTGTAAGTCTTGGATATACAATAGATAGTAACAGCATTTTTGTTTTATGAATGAAGGTAGATGATTCTTCAAATTAAAGACGGACACTGACTTTTCTCACCAGAAATGGCTTATAGAATCAACTTGCAAAAATGTGAGATTCAACAACAACAACAAAAAAGAGTAAAATATTTTCTTCTATTATTCTTTGATTCTTTGCTAGATTGTAAACTCCATGAAAGCAGGATAACTTGCTTATCTGTAATGCCTGGCCCAGAATAGATACTCAAAAAATATTTGAAGTTAATTAAAATCTCCATAGAATTTTTCTTTGAATCCCTGGAAAATAACAACCATTTTAATGGCATTTCAGCAAGACATTTACATGGCATAACTGGGACTTAAATTTTGACTCTGATATATAAACTATCTGGATACCAATGAGACTACTTAATATCTGATTATGATGCTTGATCCTTTAAGAGGCAATGAAGAATGGCTGCCAAAACAATCTGTGTATATGAGGAATAGATATATAAAAGCTTATTAATATTTAATAGGAAATCTTTTATTATGTACATTTTATTGGATATTTTTCATTGATTTAAATTGCACATACCACTCAGGTATGACTAAAAAGTCTTTTTTTTTTTTTGCTTTATATTTAATGTTGAAATATTCTCAACTGTTTTGGCTAAACTATACTTCGCAGACTTTTAAACCTGTAGAAAAGCAAAGACTATGACACTGGAGTAGACATAAAGCACAAAAAGGAAAGATCGATAATTTGTGTACACTAAAATTCGAACTTATGTTTGCATATCATGTAACTGACAAGATCTCCATTTAAATCAAGAAAATGATCAACGGATATGAATGGACAATTCATAGGTGAGGATCCCTGAGTAGTCATTCACAGGACAAGATGCTTTAAAAGAATTCCCCATTAAAACAACACTGAGATACCATTTCACTGCCATCAGATGGGCAAATATGAAAACAAAGAAAAACAAAACAACCTCGACACTTAAACGTGTTGCTGAGGCTCACGTGGGCTCTCATCTTTGCTGGTGGCAGTAAAATTTATGTTATTACTTTAGAGAACGGTTTGGCAACATCTAGTTTATTGGAAGATGCTTATACATGGTCTTTGGGTATTATATTCTATAAGAATTCTTGACATGTGTACTCAAGGAGACATGTACAGAAAGTTCATTGCAGTTAATATTTTTAATTGTAAAAGCCTGGAACCAATATCCATTAGAAGAATGAATGAATAAATTGTGGTTTGTAGCATTTGGCTGTTAAAATGAATTAATACAAGGTATGTATATTAACTTTACATATCAAAAATAATGAATTAAAAAAATGGCCAACTGACATGTGTTGTGTGAGACGATTTAGTAGTTTTAGAGCATGCAAAACAAAGTTTGATGTATATACATATATTAAAAGTATAAAAGCACACATGAGAATGATAAACACCAAAGTCTGGCTTGTTTACCTCCGAAGAGGTAAGAGGAAAGTGGACTGAGGTGTATACAGGTGAAACTTCAATTGTACCTGTAATTTGTTACCTCATTAAAAATTATCAAATGTGAGGTTTGTGTTTATTAAAGCTGAGTGGTGGTCATTCTCCATACATTTTTGATATGCTTGATATTTAATAATAAAAACCAATATTTAAAAAAAAAGAACCTTTGTAATAAAAATGGTTTTTAAGAATAATACTTATGTACATCATTGAGAACAGTGTTATATAAGTGAATGGAAGTGGCACCCTTTCTTCAATGCATGTAAAGTGTGCAAGATCATGTAGTAAAAATGTTTGTAAGAACAGTACCTGCTTGCTGCTTTGAGAATAGTGCTGTATCAGTGCTTGTGAGTTTTAGCCAACATACAGTGCATATATAGAGGTGTTAAAAAACACTTGTATGAAAGGTATTTGTAAACACTTTACTTGCTTGCTGCCTTGATCTGTGTTATTGTAAACCCTGACCATTTTTCCCCCTTTTTTGTAATGCAAGTGCCTGACTTAAGCTTAAATTGATGAGGCATCCACTTCCAAGATAGCCATCTTGAATAAACACACTGCCAGCCACACACTAGATATAGAACCAGGCTGCCTCCCCCCACTGAGGCTCCTTTGTTTTAGAGATCTTGGTTGACTTCAATAACTGACCATTTGGACCACTTGCTTTTTTCTCCTCCTGTGCTTTAAATTTCCACTCTTACATTTTAAATTCACCAACAGTGAGCCCACAAAACCCTAGGCCTCCACCCTCAACCCCAATAAAAGCAGTACCCCAGGACTGTGTGCTATCTCTCTACCTGTGACCTCGCTGTGTGGTTCCAGGCATGCCATGTAATTTCCAGGTCATATAAGTAATAAACCTTTACTTTTTTCACAGTTTCCTGATGGTTATTGCTGAATGGCATCTCGTAGTCATAAGAACCACAAGGACTGATCCAACTTCAACATTGGTTATTGATAGGCAGAGACCAGCACAAAATAGTTATATTATTTAATGGAAGATTTACCATTTCTGCAAAGGATGTGTAGACGTGTTTAAGAACATTTGTAATAAAGATGTTCCTTAGAACGTTACTTGCTCTTTGCATTGAGAACCATGTTATACAAGTAAATGAGAGTCATACGCACTCTGTAATGCATACGAGGAAGTGTTTAAAGAAAAAACACTTGTAACAAAGATATTTCTAAGAATGCTAGCAGCTTGCTGTGTTTAGAGCATTGTTATATCATTGAATGGAGGATATGCCCATTGTCGACTGAAAGAAAAATGCACGACCTAGAAGTTGTGAATTAAGTTTTATTCAGGGACCTTATAGCCCAGGAGACAGCCTCTCAGCTCTGAGGAACTGCTCCAAAGGGGCAAGGGAGGAGCTAGGATATGAAACCATGGGTATAGAGTCAAATCCATTTCACCTGCCTTCACTAGCCAAGGTCGTTCAAGACTTAAACGTCTTCCATGTAGCCTAAACAATAAAATGTTTGCCTGAGTTGTTTTCCAGAAACTTGGCTTCAGCTTTGTCTACTTCACGCGGAGCTGGTTAAGACTGGATAGGGCGGGCTTCCCTGGTGGCGCAGTGGTTGAGAGTCCGCCTGTCGATGCAGGGGACACGGGTTCGTGCCCCGGTCCGGGAAGATCCCACATGCCGCAGAGCGGCTGGGCCCGTGAGCCATGGCCGCTGAGCCTGCGCGTCCGGAGCCTGTGCTCCGCAACGGGAGAGGCCACAACAGTGAGAGGCCCGCGTACCGCAAAAAAAAAAAAAAAAAGACTGGATAGGGCATCACGCATGTCCATTCAGTGACCTTTTGACATCAGAGGGCTGAAAACTCCACCCTCAGATTGTGCTAAGCGCCTCCGTTTTGAACGTGCAGAGACCTGTAGTTTGGTTACACCTGCACAGGATGACGATTACCACACCATTTTCCAATCACCTTTCCCCACACTCCCCCTGCCTCAGACTACCCTGTTGCTTTATTCTTTATCCCATAAATAACCCAAGTCCCTCGCCTTCAGGGAGATGGATGAGACTTGTTCTCCCATCTCCTCATGGGGCTGCCTTGCAAATATACCCTCTCTTTGCTGCAAATCTCTGCATCTCAGCGTTTTGGCTTGCTGTGCATTGGGCAAAACGAATCTAGTTTGATAACATATATATGAATTTTTTTGCTAGAAAAAACATGTAGTCGAAAATCAAAAGATTACTGATAATCAAAAGAACAGACACCTCGAGTTAATTTTAGTGCTTTTCTATGCATGGGAGAATGCATGCAAGAATCTGTGGTCATTGAAATTTTTCCTTAGATATCCATCTTAACTATCTAGGGGCCAGTATATCCAAAGCACAGAATATTTGCTGTTTTTCCTCATCCTGAATTCCCCTCAAGGTGCACTGTCGGGGGTGACTGCACTGGCTAATGGCTTGATCCTTGTAGGACTAGAATGGATGGCGACATTCTTTTCTTTACACTATTCTGCATGGCATGTACAGAAGTGTTCAAGAACACTTGTAATAAACTTGTTTCTAACTATTTGCTTGCTGTATTGAGAACAGGGTTATATCAGTGAATAAAAGTGGTCCCAACTGTGCAATGCATGTAGAGAAGTGTTTAAGGACATGTAATAAAGATGTTTCTAAAACTTCTACTTGCTTGCTGTGCTAAGAACAGTGTTATCTCTGTGAATGGAAGTGGCACTCGTTCTGCAATGAATGGAGACAAATATTTAAGATCATTAGTTATAATGCTGGCGAGGGTGTGCAGAAAGGGAACCTTCCTACACTGTTGATGGGGAAGGTAAACTGGTGCAGCCACTATGGAGAACAGTATGGAGGTTCCTTAAACAACTAAAAATATGATCCAGCAATACCACTCCTGGGCATACATGCAGAAAAGATGAAAACCATAATTCAAAAAGATACATGCACCCCATGTTCATTGAAGCATTATTTATAATAGCCAAGACATGGAAACAACCTAAATGTTCATCAATAGATTGAGCATTTGTGTGCCAGGGAGTTTTAAGAGCTTTACCTATATTAACTAATTAAACATCACAACAATCCTATTAAAAAAAGAAGAAAGAAAATGTGGTATGTACACAATGGAATATTAGCAATAAAAAAGAATGAAATAATGCCATTTGCAGCAACATGGATGGACCTAGAGATTATCATACTAAATGAAGTCAGAGAAATACAAATATTATAGGATATCTCATATGTGGAATCTAAAAAATAGTACAAATGAACTTACAAAACAGAAACAGACTCACAGACATAGAAAACAAACTATGGTTACCAAAGGAGAAGTGGGGGAGGGATAAATTAGGAATATGGGATTAACAGATACACACTACTATAGATAAAATAGGGGACTTCCCTGGCGGTCCAGTGTTTAAGACTCCGTGCTTCCAATGCAGGGGGCATGGGTTTGACCCCTGGTCAGGGAACCAAGATCTCGCATGCTACGTGGCATGACCAAAAAGATAAATAAAATAAAATAAAATAAAATAGATAACCAACAAGGACCTACCGTATAGCACAGGAAACTATATTCAGTATCTTGTAATAACCTACACTGGAAAAGAATCTGAAAAAGAATTTTCAGATAAAACTTTTTTATATGAAAGTATAAATCTCATTGGTAAAGGTAAATATACAGTAAAGGTGGTGATTTAATCACATATAAATCTAGTATTAAGATTAAAACAAAAAAGCAGTAAAAATAACCATAACTACAATAATTAGTTAAGGAATTTACAAGATAAAAAGATGTAAAGTGTGAAAAAGAATATATATATAGAATATGTATATCTGACTCACTTTGCTGCACACCTGAAACTACACAATATTGTAAATCAACTGTAGTTTAATAAAAAAAAGTAAAGGTGGGCTTCCCTGGTGGTGCAGTGGTTGAGAGTCTGCCTGCCGATGCAGGGGACACGGGTTCGTGCCCCGGTCCAGGAAGATCCCACATGTCGCAGAGCGGCTGGGCCTGTGAGCCATGGCCGCTGAGCCTGCGCGTCCGGAGCCTGTGCTCCGCAACGGGAGAGGCCACAACAGTGAGAGGCCCGCGTACTGCAAAAAAAAAAAAAAAAGTAAAGGTGGTGGTTAAATCACATATAAAGCTAGTATTAAGGTTAAAACCAAAAAGCAGTAGAAATAACCATAACTGCAATAATTAGTTAAGGAATTCACAAGATAAAAAGATGTAAAGTGTGAAAAAGAATATATATATATATATATATAGAGAGAGAGAGAGAGAGAGAGAATATGTATATCTGAATCACTTTGCTGTACACCTTAAACTATCACAATATTGTAAATCAACTGTAGTTCAATAAAAATTTTTTTCAAGTCCCTAATTATAAAGATTTTTCTAGAACTCTTTGTACTTGCTGTGTTGAGAACAGTTTCATATCAGTGAATGGAAGTTATACCTATTTTGTAATGCATGTACTTATACGTTTAGGAAAACTTGTAATAAAGATTTTCTAAGAATGCACCTTGTTTGCCACATTGAGTACAGTGTTATACCAGTTTTACCCACTCTAAACATGTACAGAAGTGTTTAAGTACACTTCTAATAAAGATGTTTCTTTAAAAAGTACTGCAGCTTGCATTGCAAACAGTGTTGTTATCACTGAATGAAAGTTATACCCACTTTAAAATAATTTTTAATTGACAGATAACATTAGTTCCAGTTGTACAACATAATTATTTGATATTTGTATATATATTGTGAAATGATCACAACTCTAGTTAACATCCATTGCCACACATAGTTTCAATTTTTTCTTATGAGAACTTTTAAGATCTACTCTTAGCAACATTCAAATACACAATACAGTATTGTTAACTATAATCACCATACTGTACATTACATCCCCAGTATTTGTTTATTTTACAACTGGAAGTTTGTACCTTTCGACTCCCATCAACAGTTTGTCCTCCCAACCCCTGCCTTTGGCAACCACCAATCTGCTCCCTGTACCTATGAACCTGGGTTTGTTTGTTTGTTAAATCCCACATATAAGTGAGTTCATAAGGTATTTGTCTTTCTTTTTCTGACTTATTTCACTTAGCATAATGTCTTCAAGGCCCATCAATATTGACAACAAATGGCAAAGATTTACTTCTTTTTTATACCCATTTTGTAATGCATGTAGAGAAGTGTTTAGCACACTAGTTATAAAGATTTTTCCAAGAACAGTACTTACTTGTTGCACTGAGAATACTGTGATATCTGTGATTAGACATTATACCTATTCTGTAATAAATATACAGAAGTGTTTAAGAACCCTAGTAGTAACGATATTTCTAAGAACACTACTTGCTTGCTGTATGGAGAACAGTCTTATACCAGTGAACGGAAGTTATACCTATTCTGCAATGCCTGTAGAGAAGTTTCTAAGAACACTCATAAGAAAGAGATTTCCATTTTCATTTTAGACATTTTATTCAGAACTTTTATCCGCCAATCTTCTTTATCTTATATCATTTTGAAAACTAACCAATTGCCTGGAATAGTTATGTCTAAAGGAAAAGCAAAGTGACTATGGAGAAAACTTGAACAAAATAATTTTACTCACTATGAATTTGAGGAATAATATACATTAATACTATTTCTTTAATTTATTAAGCTAAAAAAATTAAGTTTTTTTCCTGCACAAAATAAATGTGCACTGAAAAAAAAAAAGAACTATTCAAATTTTGGAGAGTCACTGGTTAAGAACTTAAAAATTTGGTTCCCTACATCTGACATCTGTTTGCAATTATCCCTTTGGCAGACTGTCAACACTCCAGGCAAGCCTGGGTTTACAAGCTGTGCTCTAAGAGTTAGCTGTTTTTAAAGAAAAACTGTATTACATTAATTTATAATATAGGCAACCATTTAACAAAAGTATGATTTGGGGTCTACTAAAAGACTTATTTTTCCATGTAAATTGATGAAAGATCAGCCAAATTAAAGAAAACTGCAACCATTGTTATTTGTTGCTTACCACCTGGGTGCATATAGTAGCAAAGAGAAGACAATGAATTCACGTGAGAGAGCGTTAGAGTGGGGAAGTGAAGCTTGAGTAGAAATTACCTACTAATCAGGTCTTCTTCTAACCCTGAAATTCTATGGTTCTGTGAAAGGGAATGAGAGACATAAATCATAAATGTCTATTCTGGTCCTTTGTCCAATTTTAAATTGGATTATTAAAAAGACAACCCTCAGAATGGGAGAAAATATTTGCAAACAAAGCAACTGACAAAGGATTATCTCCAAAATATACAAGCAGCTCATGCAGCTCAATATCCAATAAACAAACAACCCAATCCAAAAATGGGCAGAAGACCTAAACAGACATTTCTCCAAAGAAGATATACAGATTGCCAACAAACACATGAAAGGATGCTCAACATCACTAAACATTAGAGAAATGCAAATCAAAAGTACAATGAGACCTCACACTGGTCACAATGGCCATCATCCAAAAATCTACAAACAATAAATGCTGGAGAGGGTGTGGAGAAAAGGGAACACTCTTGCACTGTTGGTGGGAATGTAAATGGATACAGCCACTATGGAGAACAGTATGGAGGTTCCTTAAAAAACCACAAATGGAACTACCATATGACCCAGCAATCCCACCACTGGGCATATACCCTGAGAAAACCATAATTCAAAAAGAGTCATGTACCACAATGTTCATTGCAGCACTATTTACAATAGCCAGGACATGGAAGCAACCTAAGTGTTCATCGACAGATGAATGGATAAAGAAGATGTGCCACACAGATACAATGGAATATTACTCAGCCATAAAAAGAAATGAAATTGAGTTATTCATAGTGAGGTGGAAGGACCTAGAGTCTGTCATACAAAGTGAAGTAAGTCAGAAAGAGAAAAACAAATACCATATGCCAACACATATATATGGAATCTAAAAAAAAATTGGTTCTAATAACCTAGGGGCAGGACAGGAATAAAGATGCAGACATAGAAAATGGACTTGAGGACACGGGGATGGGGGAGGGTAAGCTGGGACGAAGTGAGAGAGTAGCACTGACATATATACACTACCAAACGTAACATAGATAGCTAGTGGGAAGCAGCCGCATAGCACAGGAGATGACCTCAGTGCTTTGTGACCAGCTAGAGGGGTGGGATAAGGAGGGTGGGAGGGAGACACAAGAGGGAGGGGATATGGGGATATATGTATGCACATAGCTGATTCACTTTGTTAAACAGCAGAAAGTAACACAGCATTGTAAAGCAATTATACTCCAATAAAAACGTTAAATAAAATAAATACATAAATTGGATTTTTACTTTTTGAATTTTAACTTTTGCTATTGAGTTCTATGAGCTCTTTATATATTTTGGTTATTAATCCCTTATCAGATATATCTTTTGCAAATAGCTTTCCCCATTCAGTAAGTTGTCCCCACTTTTGTTTATGGTTTCTTTTCCTGAACAGAAGCTTTTTGGTTTGATGCAGTTTCACGTATTTTTTATTTTGTTGCTTATGATTGAGATGTGATTTCCAAAATATCATTACCAAAGGCCATGTCAAGGAGTTTTTTTCCTGTTTTCTTCTAGGAGTTTCACGGCTTCAGGACTCATATTTAAGTCTTTAATCATTTCAAGTTAATTTTTGTGAATGGTGTTAAGTTAGGAGTCGTTTCACCCTTCTACATATGAATATTCAATATTCCCAACACCATTTATTGAAAAGACTGTCTTTTCTCCATTGAGTATTCTTGGCCCCCTTGCCTATTATTAGTTCACTGTATATGCTTGTGTTTATTTCTGGGCTCTCAGTTATGTTCTATTGGTCTATTTTTTATGCCAGTACCATATTGTTTTGATGCTTATAGCTTTATAGTATAGCTTGATATCAGGAAGTATGATGCCTCCTGTTTTGTTCTTCTTTCTCAGGATTTATTTGGCTATTTGGCTATTTGGGTCTTTTTTGTTCCATATAAATTTTAGGACAGTTTTTCTTTTTCTTTTTTTGTTTTTTGTTTTTTTTTGGCTGTGCCATACAGCTTGTGGGATCTTAGTTGCCCGACAAGGGATTGAACACAGGCCACAGGAGGGAAAACACCAAGTCCTAACCACTGGACTGCCAGGGAATTCCCTAGGACGGTTTATCTATTTCTATAAAAAAATATATCATTGGAATCTTGATAGGGATTGCACTGACTCTATAGATGGCTTTTAGTAGGAATGACATTTTAATAATATTAATTATTCCAATCCATGAACATAAGATACCTTTCCATTTATTTGTTTTTTCATTTGCTAATCTTAAAGTGTCCACTGGAGGGGCAGGGCCCTGTTGGGAGACTCTCTTGGAGTGGAGGCACTGGTGAGTGCCATTTTCCTGCTCTCACTCTACCTTGCTAAAGCCTGCAGGTGGTGGGCACCACTTTTTTTCTCAGTGGGTGCCATCTTACCCCCCAACCTGAGGGTGCCATCTTTGTGCTCTCCCTCTGTCTTGCTAAAACCAGTGGACCTCATCTTTGTTTTTTCTTTCTTTTTTTCCTTGGCGAATGCCATCTCCACACTCTCCCTTTGCAATACTCAACGGTGCCAGTATCTCCCAGAAGGGAGAGTTGAGACATTCTGGTGTCCCAGTTTATTTAGTTTTTATGTCTTGTGCCCCAGTTTTTGTAGCTGCAGCCCAGGGGACACCTCTTGTGTGTTTGGCTTTGGAGGCCAGGGGGACTTCTGTTCCTGGGTCCCACAAAACTGTAACAAAAGGAGAAATAATTCTTAGCAGACTACCACCCCCAGGGTCTACACAGACAGCAGACTATAACACACCCCTGAGAGGCCTCTTTACTTGTCCTGGAGCTTCAGCCTGCAGGACAGGCTTTGGGTTTACCACACATCTAGAGGCTACGAAGGTGCTCTCAGGGAACATAAGCCAGGGGATGCTGTCTTTGTACTCACCCTCTGCCTTGCTATAGCTTTCTGGTATCTCCCAGGAAAGAGGTTATACATTTGTCTGGAGCCCCGGATTTTGCAACTGTCACCCAGGGGGCACATTTAGATCACTTGGTCCAAGGCCAGAGTTTACTATTACAGTCTCACAAGACTGTATTTATTTGCATACTTTAAAAGTTGCTGCCTGAGGGTCCGGATTCCAATCAGCCTAAAACTAGGTGCAGACTGAGATCTCTCCCTTTGGGGCACTGGCAGGTCTTGGCACACCCTCAACTACTGGAAGCTGTTAAAAATAAAATAGGCTGCTTGGACAATCACAGAGATTTGAGAGACAATAAAGAGCTAGGGCAAGTTTGAACAATAAAATTTATCTCCTATACAAGAACACTCCTTTAAGATTAGAAGAGGTAGTTGTTTCATCTCATACACAGCAACAAATAAAGAGGGTCAAGCAAAATGAGGAAACAGAAGCACATATTCCAAATGAAAGAACAAAACAAAACCTCAGGGGAAAAAACCTTAATGAAATGAAGATAAGCAATTTACCTGATAGAGTTCAAAGTAATGGTCATAAAGATGCTCACTGAACTTGGGAGTTGAAAGGATGAAACAGGTGAGAACTTCAACAACCAGAGCAAAAATATAAGAAAGTACCAAACAGAAGTCACAGAGCTAAAGGATATAATAACTGAACTAAAAAAAATATTCCAGAGGGGTTCAACAGCAAAATCATCTAGTTTGCTAGCCAAAGAAATGATTAGTGATCTCGAAGACATGGCAGTGGAACTCATTTAATCAGAGGAGCAAAAAAGAATATAAAAAAGTGAAGATAGCCTAAGGGATGCACAGGACAACATCAAATGGACTAACATTTATATGTATAGGGGTCCCAGAAGGAGAAGAGAGAGAAAATGGAACAGAAAACTTATTTTAAGAAAAAATAGCTGAAAACTTCTGTAACCTGGGGAAGGAAACAGACCTCCAGATCCAGCAAGCCCAGAGATATCAAAACAAGATAAACCCCAAAAGATCCACACCAACACCTATTATAATTAAAATGTCAAAAGTTAAAGAGAGTATCCTAAAAGCAGCAAGAGAAAAGTAACTTGATATATACAAGGGAACCACCGTAAGGCTATCAGCAGATTTTTCAGCAGAAACATTGCAGGCCAGAAGGGAGTGGTATGATATAGTCAAAGTGCTGAAAGATAAAAACTTCCAACCACGAATACTCTACCCAGGCAAAGTTGTCATTCAAAATTGAAGAAGAGATAAAGGATCTTCCAGATACACAAAAGCAAAAAGAGTTCATCACCACTAAACTGGCCTTACAAGGATTGTTAAAGGGACTTCTTTAAGCTGAAAAGAAGGGGAGATAATTAGTAACAAAGAAAACATATGAAAGTATAAATCTCACTGGTAAAGTATAAATCTCACTGATATACAGTAAAGGTGATGGTTTAATCACATATAAAGCTAGTACTAAGGTTAAAACCAAAAAAAGCACTAAAAATAACTGTAGCTACAATAATTAGTTAAGGGATTCACAAGATAAAGAGATGTAAAATGTGACATCAAAAATATAAAATGTGGGGGTAGTAAAAATGTCAAGTTTTAGAATCTGTTGGAACTTAAGTTGCTATCAACCTAAAATACATTGTTATAAATATAAGTTATTATATGTAACCTTAATGGTAACCACAATGCAAAAACCAATAGTAGATACACAAAATATAATGAGAAAGGAATCTAGTATACCACTACAGAAAGTCATCAAACTACAAAGGAAGAGAGCAAGAGAAATTGAAAGAAACAGAGAAACTATAAAGCAGCCTTAAAACAAGTAACAAAATAACAATAAGTACATATCTATCAATAATCACTTTAAATGTGAGTGGACTAAATCCTCCAATCAAAAGACAGACAGTGGCTGAATAGATTAAAAAAAAAAAAAAAACTACCTATAGGCTGCCTACAAGAGACTCACTTCAGATGTACAGACACACACAGACTGAAAGTGAAGGAGCTGAAAAAGCTGTTTCATGTAAATGGAAACCAAAAGAAAACTGGGGCATCTATTCTTATATCACACAAAATAGACTTTAAAACAAAGACTATAATAAGAAACAAGAAGGTCATTACATAATAACAAAAGAGCCAATAACAATAAGAGGATATAACATTTGCAAATATTTATGCACCCAACATGGGAACACTTTAACTTTTAAAGCAAATATTACCAGACCTAAAGGGAGAAATAGATAGCAATACACTAATACTAAGGGACTTTAATACCCCACTTACGTCAATGGATAGATCATCCAGACAGAAAATCAGTAAGAAAACACCAGCCTTAAAAACACATAAGGTGGGGCTTCCCTGGTGGCGCAGTGGTTGGGAGTCCGCCTGCCGATGCAGGGGACACGGGTTCGTGGCCTGGTCTGGGAAGATCCCACATGCCGCGGAGCGGCTGGGCCCGTGAGCCATAGTTGCTGAGCCTGCGCGTCCGGAGCCTGTGCTCCACAATGGGAGAGGCCACAACAGTGAGAGGCCCGTGTACCGCAAAAAAAAAAAAAAAAAAAAAAACACATAAGGCTGGCTTCCCTGGTGGCACAGTGGTTGAGAGTCCGCCTGCCGATGCAGGAGACACGGGTTCGTGCCCCAGTCCGGGAAGATCCCACATGCTGTGGAGCAGCTGGGCTCGTGAGCCATGGCCACTGAACCCGCACATACAGAGCCTGTGCTCCACAATGAGAGAGGCCACAACAGTGAGAGGCCCGCGTAATGCAAACAAACAAACAAACAAACAAAAAAACCACATAAGGCCAGATGGACTTAATAAATATATTAAAATATATAGAAAAAAATCCATCCAAAAGCAGCAGAATGCATGTTCTTCTCAGGTGCACATGTAATATTCTCCAGGATAGATCATATATTAGGCCACAGAACAAGTCTTAATAAATTTAGGAAGACTGAAATCATATCAAGATTTGTTTTTGACCACAGTGGTACGAAACTAGAAACTGATTACAAGAAGAAAACTAATTCACAAATATACGAGGTTAAACAACATGCTACCAAATAACCAATGGCTCAACAAAGAAATCAAAAGTGAATTCAAAGAATATTTTGAGACAAATAAAAATGGAAATACAACATACCAAAACTTATGGGATGCAGCAAAAGCAGTTCTACGAGGAAAGTTCATAGCAATACATGCCTAACTCGAGAAACAAGAAAAATCTCAAGAATCTAACTTTACACCACAAGGAACTAGAAAAAGAAGAACAAAACAAACCGCAAGTTATTAGAAGAAAGGAAATAACAAAGATCATAGTGGAGATAAATGAAATGAAGACTAATAAGATGATAGAAAAAAATCAATGAAACTAAGATCTGGTTCTTTGAAAAGATTAACAAAATTGACAAACCTTTAACTAGATTCACCAAGAAAGAGAGGGAGAGGGGCTCAAATAAATAAAATCAGAAATTAAAGAGGAGACATTATAATTGATATGACAGAAACACAAGGGATTATAAGAGATTACTATGAACAATTACATGCCAACAAATTGGACAACCTAGAAGAAATGGAGAAATTTCTAGAAACATACAACCTTCTAGGACTGAATCATAAATAAATAGAAAATCAGAATATACCAATTAGTAGTAAGGGAATTGAATCAGAAATAAAAAACTTCCCAGCAAACAGAAGTCCAGGACCAGATGGCTTCACTGGTGAATTCTAACAAACATTCAAAGAAGAATTAATACCAAATGCTTTCTCAAATGTGTTCAAAAAATTGAAGAGGAGGGAATGCTTCCAAACTCAGTTTATGAAACCAGCAGTACCCAGATACCAAAACCAAACAAGGACACCACAAGAAAAGAAACTTACAGGCCAATATCCCTGATAAACATATATGCAGAATTCCTCAACAAAATAGTAGCAAGGCAAATTCAACAATTAAAAGGATCACACACCATGATCAAGTGGATTTATTCCAGGCATTCAAGGATATTTCAACATCTACAAATCAATCAATGTATTAACCAAATTAACAAAATGAAAGATTTAAAAAACATCATCTCAATAGATGCAGAAAAAGCCTTTGACAAAATTCAACATCCATTTATTATATAAACTCTCAATGAAGTAAGTATAGATGGAACATACCTCAACATAATAAAGGTCATATATGAAAATATCCAGAAGAGCCAAAGCAACTTTGAGAAAAAAGAACAAAGCTGGAGGCCTCATGCTCCCTGATTTCAAACTACATTACAAAGCTATAGTAATCAAAACAGTATGGTACTCACATAAAAACAGAAACATAGATCAATTGAACAGAATAGACAGCCCAGAAATAAACCCATGCATATATGGTCAATTAATTTATGACAAAGAAACCAGGAATATACAATGGGGAAACGAAAGTGTCTTCAATAAATGGTGCTGGGAAAACTGAATAGCCACATGTAAAGAATGAAACCAGACCACTACTTTACACCATACACAAAAATCAACTCAAAATGGATTAAAGAGTTGAATCCAAGACCTGGAACCATAAAATTTTTTGAAGAAAACATAGGTGGTAAGCTTCCTGACATCAGTCTTGGCCATGAAATTTTGGATCTGACTCCAAAAGCAAAGGCAACAAAAGCAAAAATATACAAGTGGGACTACTTCAGATTAAATCTTCTACACAGCAAAGGAAATCATCAAAAAACGAAAAGGTGACCTACTGAATTGAAGAAAATATTTGCAAATCATATCTGATATGGGGTTAATGTCCAAAATATATAAAACATATTTAAAAGTTGTAACTATGTATGGTGATGTGTGGTAAACTAAGGCTTAACATGGTGGTCATTTTGAAATGTATACAAATATCAAATAACTATGCTGTCCACTTGAAACTAATATAATGCTATATGCCAATTATACCCCAATAAAAACACTTTTTTTTTTTTTTTTTTTTTTTTTTTTTGCGGTTCGCGGGCCTCTCACTGTTGTGGCCTCTCCCGTTGCGGAGCACAGGCTCCGGACGCGCAGGCTCAGCAGCCATGGCTCACGGGCCCAGCCGCTCCGCGGCATGTGGGATCTTCCCGGTCCGGGGCACGAACCCGTGTCCCCTGCATCGGCAGGTGGACTCTCAACCACTGCGCCACCAGGGAAGCCCTAAAAACACTTTTAAAATTAAAAAATGGTATTCAGAAAAGATGCTGTAAACGTGTTGATGATTATTCTCTATTGTCTAGATTCATTATACCCTGCTTTAGATCTCTAGGACTTTTTTGTTACTTGTCGCAAATTTGTACCCTTAAATATATGTCCTATCCCATCCCATCCCCCTTGCAACCACCATTTTACTCTTTCTATGAGCTTGGTTTTTAGAATTCACATACAAGTGATATCATACAGTATTTGTCTTTCTCTCTGACTTATCTCACTTGTAACAAGGCTTATCCATGTTGTTGCAAATGGCCCAATGTAAAATAAATAAATAAATAAATGTATATCGCACTTTCTTTATCCACTCAGCAATTTATAGGCACTTAGATTGCTTCCATAGCTTTACTATTGTGATAAATAAACATAGTATTGCATATATCTCTTAAATATCCTGCTTTCATTTTGAGGGGGTATATACCCAGAAGTGGTACAGCTGGATCATACAATAAATCTATTTTTTAATTTTTTCAGGAACTTCCATATTGTTTTTCACAGTGTCTGAACCAATGTATATTCCCACCACATGTACAAGTGCTTCCTTTTCTCCACATCCTTGCCAACACTTCTAATCTCTTGGTCTATAGTTTCCTTTTCTTCTGTTGGGCGAAATGGCTTTGGTATAAGGATAATGCTGGCCTCATAGAATGAGTTTGGAAGTCTTCCTTCCTCACAATCTCTTGGAAGAGTTTGAGGATTGGTGTCAATTCTTTTTTCTTTCTTTTTAATAAATTTTATTTATTTTTATTTTTGGCTGCATTGGGTCTTCATTGTTGTACGTGGGCTTTCTCTAGTTGCAGTGAGCAGGGGCTACTCTTCATTGCAGTGTGCAGGCTTCTCATTGGGGTGGCTTCTCTCTGTTGTGGAGCACAGGATCTACAGTGCAGGCTCGGTAGTTGTGGCGCACAGCACAGGCTTAGTTGCTCTGTGACATGTGGGATCTTCCTGGACCAGGGCTCAAACCTGTGTCCCCTGCATTGGCAGGCGGATTCTTAAGCACTGCACCATCAGGGAAGTCCCTGGTATCAATTCTTTAAATGTTTAGTAAATAGAATTTGTCAGGGAAGCTGTCAGCTCCTGGAGAGTCTGCTCCTCCTGTATTGAGAGGTTGATTCCTGATTCAATTCCTTTTGTCATTATTGGTCTGATTTTCTACTTCTTCCTGATTCAGTTTGATAAATGTTGCAGGAAATTTATTAATTTCTTCCAGGTTATCTAATTTATTGTCAATTATTATTCATGGTAATCTCTTATCCAACTTTTTTCTGCAGTATCAATTATAATGTCTACTCTTTCTCTTATAATTTTTGAGTCTTTTTTTCATAGTTTAGCTAACAGTTTGTCCATTTTATTTTTTTTTAAAACAGCTCTCAGTTTTGTTAATCCTTTCTATTGTTTTTCTGGTCTCTATATCATTTAGTTCAACTCTGATCTTTATTTCTCATTCACTGAATTCTTCAGCTTCAGAATTTCTGTTTGGTCCTTTTTTATAATTTCAATCTCTATAGTAATTTCATTAATTTTTTTTTTTTTTTTGGCGGTACGTGGGCCTCTCACTGTTGTGGCCTCTCCCGTTGCGGAGCACAGGCTCCGGACGCACAGGCTCAGTGGCCATGGCTCACGTGCCCAGCCGCTCCGTGGCATGTGGGATCTTCCCGGACCAGGGCACGAACCCGTGTCCCCTGCATCGGCAGGCGGACTCTCAACCACTGTGCCACCAGGGAAGCCCCTAATTTCATTTATTTTATTCATTAATTTTATTCTTGAGTTCATTGAACTGTCTTCTGAGTTTTCTTGTAGCTTGTTGAATTTCTTCATGACAGCTATTTTGAATGGCTGAGAAAAAAAGCTGGGAAAGTGGTAAAGTAGACTCAGCAAAAATTAAAACATCTGCTTTGAAAAATACACTGGTAAGAGAATGAAAAGATAATCTACACACTGGGAGAAAATATTTATGAATCACATAACTAACAAAGGACTTATGTACAGAATACAGAAAGAACTTTCAAAATTCAACAGTAAGAAAGCCAACGATTCAATTTTTTTTTTAATGGGCAAAAATTTCAACAGACACCGCACCAGAGAGAATATACAGACAGTAAATAAACCAGTGAAAAGATGGATGACATTGTAGACACTGGGGGAATGCAAATTAAAACCACAATGAGCTACTGCTACATACCTACTAGAGCAGTTAAATACTGAAAACACTAAGTGCTGGCAAGGATACAGAGTACCTGGCGACTGGCACATGTTTAACTTACGTGTGTGGCTCTCCTCACTAGTGGACTGCAAAATGATACAGCTATTATGGAAAACAATCTGGCACTTCCTTACAAAATTAAACATACACTTATCATAGAACCTGGTGATCCTATGTCTTATTATTTACCCAAGAGAAATGAAAAGCTCTGTTCACACAAAAACCTGCATAGGCATGTCTACAGGTGGTCTATTCATAATCACCAAAACCTGGAAACAACTCAAATGTTCAACAGGTGAATGGGTAACCTGTGGACTATCCATGGGATGGAATATTATGCAACAAGAAAGAGGAATAGCAGCAACTTAGATGAATCTCAAAGACATGCTGAGTAAGAGAGTCCAGTCTCAAAAGGTTACAAATAGTCAGGTTCCACTTACATGACATTCTGGAGAAGGCAAAACTGTAGAGATACAGAAAAACCAAATGGGTGGGCTTGGAGTCAGAGAGCATATGACCACAGTGGGATAGAATGAGGGGCTGTCCTGATTGTGGTGGAGGTGAATGCGTCTCAACGTGTGTTAAAACCCATAAACCTTTACACCAAAAGAGTCGATTTTACAGCATGTTAATTTAAAAAATATAATTTCTATGTGGTGACTGGCCAGGGAAGTTCTCACCTGATAAAGAGACTTTTGAGTTGGAAGATCACTTCCAGGTGGATAGTACAGCAAGGGCAAAGGCCCTATGGCAAGGAGCATGCCTGGGGATTTGAGGATGAGAGACCACCATGTGGCCGGCCCCCCCCTCAGTGAGAGGATGAAACACCCACTGGCCTCATGGGCGTCTAGGATGGTTCAAGTAGGAAAGCAGTGAGGCAGGAGCGCACCTGCTCTTCACAGGGCAGTGGGGCTTGAGAGAGGGGTAGTGCAGGAGTTAAGGCAGGTGGAGGCCCCCAGGGGCCACTGTGAGGACTTTGGCTTTACTGAGAGGTGGGGATCCACTGGAGGGCTTTGAGCAAGGAGTAAAAGATACCATGTGACCTATTTTTAAGACTTTTGAGGACAGACCTTAAAGGAGCAAAGGTTGAGACAGGAAGCCTGGTTGGGAGATGCAGGCCTAACCCAGGCAGGAGGTGGTGGGTCAGCGTTGAAAGTTCTCTTTCTCCCACCCCCCTACCCTTGGGCCCTTTCTCCAGATGCCCCAGCACACCCTTTAGCTGGAGGTAGATTCCGAGCAGGCAAAAGACCCGCCTCCACCTCTCAGCTCAGAGGCCCTGAGGCTAGAAGCTGAATCAGGCACTGTGCAAAGCACTTGCCATCCACTACCTCAGGCTCTATAACAACAACCCCAGAAACAAGCCCCATTCAGGTCCATGCTCTACAGGGGAGGAGCCTGAGGCCTCTGGCCAAGGGTCACAGAGCTATGATGCCCCTGTAAAAAATTAATAAACAGAAACCTCAATTAAATGGAGCTGGGAGATCAGAAAGGGAGCTCCCACACCCTGCAACAATACCAGAGCCCAACAGGAAGAAGAAAGAGTCTTTTCAATCCTGGCAACTACTCAGCCAATTAAAAAACAGGGACTCTTTGTTTATTACAGCCTCCCAACTTCCTTTCCCCCCTCCTTCCCTTGCCACGTGGGGACTGGCATGTGGCTCACTGTGGTTGCAGACCCTTAACTGCAATTCTCTGCTGATCCCAAATAAACCCATTTTTGCTGGAGAAATAACTGGCAGTCTATTTCTTTTAGGTCAACATTTTGGTGACTTGTACAGGGATCCAGAGAAGACCCCTGATGGGCTGGTAAGTAAACAGGTGCAGTACCCACATGAGCCCATTGCTGCTCTCTGATTTTCCCACTGACCCTGGAGTTTGAAGGTACTTCTCCTGGATCTGAGCTTCCGCCCTCTTTGAAGCTCTCCAGGCTTTACCTGGGATCTATTTTAAGGTCTTGTCCTTTCTGGATAAGGCCTTGTTCTGTACTCAAGTACTCATCTGATTTTGAAATCAGACTGTTCCAACTGGAACTGGCTAGGCTTCAGCCCATTCCTTTGGGAACAGAGGCTATTTCATCGGAACTGTGCCAGTTCAGCCTTCAGGCCATTCCTTTAGAATAGGGGTTGTTCTGTTGGAACTCTGCTGAGAAGCCTTTGGCCTGGTTCCTCTAGGACCAACCTATTCCTTTAGAACTGGCTGGTATTAGGCCTGCAGGCTGTTAGAAATATTTGAACCATCTGGGCTGCAAGCTGTTTAAGCTGTAAGCTGCTTGAGCTGTTTAGACTTTTTAAAAATTATTCTCTTACTCTAGAGAAAAACTGCTGAAAAATGGGATCCCAATTATCCAAATATTTTGAGGGCAGCCCCCGCCCCCCACCTTACAGGGACTCTGGCTGATTTTTTATTTTTGTTAATTTATTTTTTGGTCATGCAGTGCAGCCTGTGAGATCTTAGCTCCACAACCAGGGATCGAACCCATGCCCCCTGCAGTGGAAGTGCGGTGTCTTAACCACTGGACCACCAGGGATGTCCCTCGGGCTGATTTTATGTTTAAAAACTGTAGCCTTTCCTCATGAGAATTTCTAACTAAATGGACCCACCTCACCAAAGGCAATCTAGAATATCGATGGCCATTATGGGGAGCTTACTTTTCTTAAAACAGAATTGGACTATCAGAGCCCTAAAATTTCCAAAACTGAATGGAATGCTTATTTTGATTGGTATTTTGAGGCTTCCAAACGTTATCAGCAGCTTAAAATTGACTTTCTGCAAAATGAGACGTTGAGGCAAACAAATGATTAAAAAGATAGAATGCCTCCCAAAGCCTCAGGCTCTTCTTCCTTGGCTGCTTTGTCCCGGGCTCCACCTCCAGCAACATCCTGTCTCCCTCCCTCAGCCCCTTGTGCTCAGGCCATGCCTCCAGTGCCATCTTCCTGCTCTTCTGGGCCACCTACACCTGCTCTAGCTCCTCAGTTCCCCATACTAATTCTCTCACTGAACTTCCCTTTTTCTCTAAAACTCTCTCCACTCGCTTTTCCTCTGAACTTATCAGAACCCGTCCCTTTAAAATTAAGCCTCCTAGGAATCCAGAGACTTAAACCCTTAATTTCGTATACTCCCTGGACTAAAGGTGAACTGTCAGCCACAGTCAAAGATTTTTCCAAAGTAACTGAAGATCCTCACAGATTTGCTGAGGAATTTAATATAGTCATTCAAACTCAGCAACCCGGTTTCTCTGACTTACATCAGCTAGTTCATATGCTTGTCGGTGAAGGCCAGGCCCAGCATTGGATGAGAACTGCTACTTGGGAAAATCTTAAAAGGCCTTTAGAATTACAACCGGGAGACCACCCTGCTAACTTATATGATCAGGCTCAGGCAATTGCTAGACGACTTCATGGGGCAATTCCTGCAGCTTTACCAAAGCCTGTTTATTGGAACAAAATGCAGGCTTGCACACAATAATCTAATGAATCTGTTCATGACTATTAACAACTGACTTCAGATTGTTTTTAAAGAAAATTCTGATCTTCCTTCAGATGTTAATTCTACCCAGGCAGCTTTTAACTCTATGTTTACTAGTGGGCTGAAGCAGGACCCTTCCCTTCTAGCAAAAAGGAACAGGATGGAATGAAAAACTGTGTCCATTCCAGATCTGGTTAATCTTGCAAACCAGTTCTCTCACTTTCTTAGAGGAGTCACCTAAAAGGGAGACAGCTAAAATCCTTTATCTTCAACTCCAGCAAATGAAGGCTCCTACATGAAACCAAAACCCTCCTAGTTTCTGCTATTGTTGCAAACAGCCAAGACTTCGGAAAAGAGATTTTACAAATTTAAGTGCTTCAGGCACCTTCAGTCTTCCAACCAGCTTTTCCACCATCCTCCCAATTCTCAACAACGGGGCTCTTCTCAATCCTCCCTCTTAACTGGCTTAGAGAAACGTTCCTCCAGATTGGGGGCGAATCGCTTCAGTCCTAATGGACACTTGGAGCCACACTCTCAAGGCTCAGCCCCAGCACTATAAAGCAGCCCCTGCCTCAGAGTAAACAGTTCAAATAGTGGGGATCTCCAACGAACCTCAACAGGCTCCTGTCTCTGAACCTATTCCACTTTGTTTAGGCCCTCTGAGGGATACACACACTTTTCTTCTTAGTTCCTCCACCTCTATCCATTTATTATGCCGAGACTTCTTAGAGAAGCATCAGGCCAGAAGTTCTTTCTCCCAAAAGGGGGAAATAATTCCAGAATTTGACAGTAGTCATCAGAGTAAACAACAATGTGAATTAAACGACTCTCTGATATCTTTTATTGGCTCCATCTCTGATGATACGACAGCTGATTCTGGAAACACAGATCATTTGTCCCTATTGAATCAGCTACCATCCTTTTTATCGGCAAAATCTCCACTGCCACTGGCAAAATTCACAGCACATCTCCCATCGAGATTCAAACAGATCTCTCAAAATCTCTTCCCAGAATTGACAATGTATAAGTAAAGAAGCCATCCCGGGCATAAAGCCCGTAATTGCAGATTACAAGGTTCAGGGCCTCATTAGTCCTTGTACTAGCCCCTGTAATACTCCCATTTTACAGATGAGGAAACCTAAAAGCCAAGGGTGTAGGTTTGTCCAGGACCTCCAAGTAATAAACAACATAGCTATCCCTTGACACCCTGTTGCTCCTTTCATACGTTCCTAACAGTCATTCCCACAGGAGGTACATTCTTTACTGTACCTTGATTTATGCAGTGCATGCTATAACATTCCGGTTGGACCTACCAAATAACTTTTTGCCTTCACTTGAGAAGAAAAACTATTCACCTGGACAGTAATACCTCATGGTTTTACTGAGAGTCCTTATTTCTCATAATTCCTGAAGGCTGATTTGGATGAAACAAAGTTCCCTACAGGTTCTACTTTGCTGCAATAGGTGGATGATTTGCTTCTTTGCTCTTTCTCAAACCTCCTCACAGGAAGTCATCATCCACCTGCTAACTTTCAGCCTTAAAGGGACATACAGCAGTGAGGATAAATTGCAGTTTGCCCCAAACCCAGGTTCATTGTTTACGGCATCTGATATCAGAACAAGGGCTACACTTCGTTCCGGACAGACTTCCTGGCGTCCTAAGTTTCTCTAAACCCAAAACTAAGCACCAACTGTGAGGTTTCCTTGGGCTAGTTGGTTATTGCCAAAATTGAGCTCCAAATTTATCTCTCATGGCCAAACCTCTGTATGTTTTACTGAAGCACAACTCCAATCCAATTTTATGGGAAGAACCAGATGACACAGATTTTAAGGACCTAAAGGAGAGTTTGAAGAGCCCACCTGCCCTTAGGCACCCCAATGATCAGATTCCCTTTTTGTATACGAAAAAGAAGGGAATGCCCTTGGGATACTCACCCCAAAACATGGAGACCATCGTCGACCCATAGGGTACTATGGCCAGCAACTGGACCCTGTAACACGGAAATACCCCTCTCGCCTCGAGCCATCACGGCCGCTGCCCTTGTGGTTAAGACCGCTGTGAAAATCATTGTGGGATCTCCTTTCATCTTTTCTGGACCTCATGCAATAGCCCTCCTGAATTCTCATCACACTCAACATTTCTCAGTCAGCCGTCTCACGCCTCTGGAGTCCTTTCGTCAGCTGCTCTTCACTTAACTCTTCTACGCTGTAATAACCTTAACCCTGCTACTACTCTTCTCTCCTCTGTCACTGAGGAAGCCCCTCACAACTGCTTAACCCTGACAGGCCACCTCCTGACGCCTCATGATGATGTCTAGGAAATTTCAGTCGGTAACACTGACTTCTCACGTTCACTGATGGTTCTTATTTAAAAGGGGACAATGGCAGATATTGTGCTGGGGGTGTTACTGCAACTTCTTTTGATGTTGTTGAGGCAGCCTCTTTACCTACGGCAACTTTGGCCCAACAGGCTGAATGATATGCTCTCACACAGGCTTGTACTTTAGCCAAGGACAGAACTGCCAATATCTATATCGACAGTAGATACGTTTTCGGAGTAGCTCGTGATTTTGGAATGCTGTGGAAGCAGTGTGGCTTCCCTATTTCCAGAAGAAATAAAATTTAAAATGGCCCCCGTGTTCAGGAGTTATTGGATGCAACACTTTTATCCACCCTTGGGTTATTAGTAAGATTCCAGGGCATTCTAAACTGGACTCTCTGGAAGCTAAGGTAAATCACCTTGCCGAAATTTCTGCAAGGAATTCCGCCTTTAAAGGAACCACAGCAGCTAAATTTCTGTCATGGTCCAAAGGAATATTTCCTCAAACGATACCTTTAAAAACTAGCTCGGGAAGCCCACAAACTGGCCTCAGGAAAAGAAAAACAAGATTGGAAATTCAACGACTGTTGGTTTGATAAAAGAGAAAGCTCTGGTTCAGACCAAGTAACCCAGTCCTAGCGGAGACTGTAATTAAGATTCCCACTCCTCACCACTGTACATGCAAGAAACCACTGGTCTGACAAAATGATAGCCTTCATGAGTCAGTACTGGTGGGGAAACGCTAACCACGACACAGAAAGTACCTACTCCTTGTTCCCCTTGTCTGAAGTACAACCCAGGGAAGTCTGTTTGTACTGCTCCTGGACATTTTAAATTGCCTGATGGATCATCTGAGATCTGGCAAATGGATTTCATACAATTTCCTCCATTTCAGGGATGTAAGTATGTTTTAGTCATGGTATGTATGTTTTCACACTGGACTGGAGCTTCCCCTTGCAGATAGGTTACTACCTCTTCTGTGACTGAAGTGCCTTGGAAAAGATCATCCCTACCTGGAGAACTCCTCTTCAACTTCATAATGATAGAGGAACCCATTTCACTGGCCAGGTGCTTCAAAAAGTCTGTGCTGTTTGGCCAGTTTTACAACACTTTCACTGCACTTACCACCCTCAATCCTCTGGTTTGGTCAAACACACTAACAGCATTATTAAGACTCAACTGGCAAAACGTGTAGAGGCCCCCCAAATACCTTGGTCAAATGCATTGCTGTTGGTCCTTCTAAATCATAGACCCACCTTTTTTGGAACTTTTACACCCTTTGAGGTAGTCACAGGATGCCCAGTGCACTTGGCTCCTGCCTTTTTTTTTTTTTTTTTTTTTTTTTTTGCGGTACGCGGGCCTCTCACTGCTGCGGCATCTCCCGTTGAGGAGCACAGACTCCGGACGCGCAGGCTCAGCGGCCATGACTCACGGGCCCAGCCGCTCCGCGGCATGTGGGATCTTCCCGGACTGGGGCACGAACCCATGTCCCCTGCATCGGCAGGCGGACTCTCAACCACTGCGCCACCAGGGAAGCCCTGGCTCCTGCCTCTTTTGACCCACAACTAATAAAAAGAGAGATACTCCAATACTGCAAAGGCCTAATTGCTTCTATTAAAAATAACCATGTTTCGGTAAGCAACCTTTTCCCAGTGCACTCTGGGGAGATGAGGACCTTAAACATCATACCTTGCAACCTGGAGATTTCATCTCTTGGAAAAGACACCTCCAGAAGGACTCTCTTCAACCTTCCTGGAAAGGCTGCTATCAGGTTCTGCTAACCAACCCTTGTGCTGCAAAACTCCAAGGAATACAACTCTTGGATTCACATGACACACCTGAAGAAAGCACCAAACCCTGTCTGGACCTGAAAATCATCTGGTGACCTGAAAGTAAAGATTTCCCTGAACTGAAGCAGATGACATCCGATGAGCCAGCTTTCCAAAGATATTCAGACTAGGCCTGTTAGAATTTTGTCACCAAACCGTTGATTACGTAAGGCTTCGGATAATCTCTACCGCTTAGTAACACACGGACTTCAGATAAAAAGTGCCTAAGAGTTGTCCCTCCTACCCCTCCTTGTTACTTAAATATGACCTCAATAGATCTCCAATCTGTGCACTTGCCCTCTGATGTGGGACACTACACCCTGGAAAGGTCCTTCCTTGTATTGAGGGACAAAAAGACCCTGAAACTGGAAAGCCTGACCCAGATCAGTGATGCTTTCAGAGAAACATCTTGATCTAAAGGGGAAGTGTAAAAAGATTAAAAACAGAAACCTCAAGAGTTGGGAGACCAGAGGGGGGAGCGCTCATGCCCTGTGATGGTAGCAGAGCCCAACAGAAAGAAAGATCTCCTCATTCGTTCCTGACGAGGACTCAGCCAATGAAGAGCCATGGACTCTTGTTTACTGTAGCCTTCCCAAATTCCTTTTCCCCTCTGTAAAAGCGTTTTCCTTTCCATTTTTGCTGGGGACTTGCACATGGCTTGCCATGGTTGCAGACCCATTCTCTGCTGATCCTGAATAAACCCGTTTTTGTTGGAGAAATAACTGGAAGTCTATTTGTCTTAGGTCCACATCCCCCACCCTCACCAGCTCCCCGTAGCTGACCTCTGGGCAGAACCAATACCCATGCTCCCCAGTCACCCACACCAGCAACACGTTCAGGAAATACAGCATAGTTTGTTCCACATGCTCATTTCATGACATCTTGAACTGGGTGTACGTGGGGGATTGGTGGTCCACACAGACAGGGCTCCCACTTGGGAGGGGTGAGGACCTGGGGCAGCAGTGCATCTTCCACCTGGAAACATTCAGGGACCAGAACACCCATAGCGTCTGGCTCAAATGGCGCCCTCCATTTCCAGAGAGTGGAAGTGGGGGCCAGCTAATAGGATCAGGCATTTCTCTGCTGAGGGGGAAGGTACTCAAGGCCCAAGAGTCTGAAGATGTCTTCCTCTGAAGCCACGTGGAAAAACGTCTTCTGCAACAGAGTGCAAGCATGAGTGCCTGGGAGCCACTCCACCACCGCGGCAGCTTCCCGGAGACAGGTGTGGCGAGGAGGCTGGAAGGTCAGGCAGAGCCCAGCCCCGCGGTGGGGTGCTTCTTGAGGGCCCTGTGGGTCCCAGGCTGGAGGGCCCCGGGGCCGATGCAGACTGTGGGCCGGGCAGAGAGCCATTTTCCCCACCCAGGCCTCCCGTCCCAGCAACACACCTGCCCCGGATCAAACAGACCACGGCTGTTCAGCCAGAGCCCTTCCGGCTCTCCTTCTGGCTGAAGCGGCGCAGCTCCCGCTCGAAACGATGGGGCAAGAGTGACTTCATCAGCAGGGCCACCAACCCCAGACCCCAGGGTGGCCGCAGCAGCACACTCCCTACCTCGGAGCCAGTCCAGCCGAGTAGTGCAGAGGGGAACTGGCTGATGGGGGTGACCACCAGGTGGTCAGGGTGGGGCAGGGCCTCTGGGCGCCCCTACAGCATCCCCTGGGGGTTGTGGCAGGTGGAAAATGCAGGAAGTCCCCTCAAAGGCATCCATGGTGTGGCTCTGCCGGGGCAGGTGGGTGGGGTCATCTGCCTGCCGGCTGCGCTGGTGCTGGTGGTACAGGACAAGGTCCTGGGGGAGAGCAGACATGGCCGGGCACCACCACGTGGGGCTGGGACAGGAGCCAGGATCCTGGCAGGACCGTCAGCGGGGGGAGCAGGAAGCCCCTCACCTGCTTCTTCAGGCAGCACATCACTCTGGGCAGCAGCCCTGCCTCCCGGCCCTCCTGGGGGTGGGTGATGAGGAAGTCCACGTCGTGGCCCTACAACTTCCCCGAGGGGGCCAGTCTGACTCTCAGCCTCCGTGTTCTCCCGAATCCCTTCAGTGAGGGAAGGCCCACCTCAGTGGTCCCGCCTCAGACGTCGTCACTGGGAAGGGCCTGGAGCTGAGCTGGAGGGCACGTGGAGCGCCCTGACCTCCGGAAGCCGCTGGTCAGCGCGACCGTGGCCCCAGGAAGGGCCTGCCCCATGGCTGCCTCCACCGCCTGCTGCAGGGTCTCCACATCTGACCGCAGGATCGGGGTGCTCAGGTCCTGGGGGTGCTGGAGTCCTGGGGGCAGCACAGCTCTCCTGACCTGCCCAGCCCGGCCCTCTCTGGCTGTCTCCCACTACCCGCTCCTCTCCCTTAAATATCAAATGCTTATTTTGAAATAATTGTAGGTTCACATACAGTTGAAGGAAATAACAGAGGTCCCCTGTGTCCTCTGCCCAGTTCCCCCCAGCGGTAACATCTTGCAGAACTACTGTAGGTCACACCAGAATTCTGATGTTGACACAATCAAGATACAAACTATCCCTTTCAATGCCTCGGTTTTCCCATCCATAAAACGGGCCCGGGAGGTGATAAAGAGATGTGAAGAAGATGGCTCTGCCGCTTATCAACACCTCGCTCTAACCCACGTCCACCTCCTCCCCTGTCCGAGGGATCACTGGGCCTTCCACACACACAGCTAGGAGAGGTTTACGTGTGGGAATAAACGGCCCTGGGCAGGATGCACACTCAGTAAGCGCCGCGGGCCTCTCCTCCTGGGAGAGGAGACTGAGCGGAACCGACGGATGTCACCATAACGCTCCACTGGACGCACGGCTCTGTGGTCTCACTTCCTGCTGACTGACCAGGAGACTCTCCCAGGACCCCCACCTGGCCTCCCCTCCCCCAGCCCCTGGGAGGATGTTCAAAGAGGCAATGGGTGCTGGGCTGCAGGGCTCCTTCAGCAGGGTCCCCAATCCAGGCCACACGGAGAGAACGGAGAGTCTGCTCAACACCTGCGACCTGCTGGCCTCACGCCAAGGAGCTCACGGGATCCCGTGCTTTACAGAGAACGTAATTCAGGCTCAGAGAAGTCAAGACTCAAAGCCACGGTCTCCTACCTAGTAAGCGGCAGAGATGGGACTCAAACCCAGGCCTGACAAACTCTCAAGTTCACGTTCTCTCCGCCGCTCGGCGCCACCTCCCACTAGCAGGCTCCTCACGAGCCTCTCCCCACTGGGCACAGGTCCCCACGCCATCAGCCAGTGGGCCAAGGCGCCAAGCAGCACACAAGCAAGTGTGCCCGGGGCCCGGGCTGCTCTGACATGCCATCCCCTCTACGGAATCAGGAGTAAGGGGTACATGCCTGGTTCAGGTCCAAGTCTAACCAGGAGGTCCTGAATGTCACGGCAGCTACTCTGACCATTATTGTTCACTGAGAAGGGGCGGCACCGGGTCCTGACTCCACTGGGTCAGGAAGCCCACCAAGTAAAGATGCCCGTCTTCACACTCACCCTGTTCCCTGCCACACAGGCAGCCACGAGCACATGCCATGCGTCAGAGCTAAGGGCTCCATGGTGTGGGAGGCTTTCAGGCACAGGTGCTTTGGGGAAGCCCAGGGCTCACCTGCTTTCTGCTGCCGGGTCAGTCTCTGGGCTGTTCTCAGAGGCCGTCCAGCGTCCGCAGCCGGCCCTGGTACCACCGGTCAGCGGTCCTTACCCCGAGCCCAGAGATCTGAGTGAAGAGCTGTTCGGAGGATGAGCACAGCACCTTGGTCAGGAGCAAGCTTTTACAGCGAGACGCGGATGCCGACACTGATCCGTGCAAGGCGTGTCCCAGGACGGCACCACTGCAGCGTTACACAAGTGGCCTCATTAAGTCATCGTCTGGCCGGGCAAGTGGCATCCCCACTCACATTCTTCAAGTTTAAGCAACCTGCTCAAGGCCACACAGCGAGTGCACAGACAGGACTCAAACCCCGAGCCCGGCCTACACAGCCCACCCTCACAGGGGACGGCCGGGAAAGACCCCATGTGCTCCCTCCCCAGGCCTCGGTGCCCTCCCCGAGCAGGGTCTCTCCCCAGAACCCGTACAGTTCTAGCCTACGATTCCAACATCACCAAAGCAGGCGTCCTGACAGTCCGTCCATTCACTGGGAAAACCACCCCATCCCACCCAACGGCAGCTGGGACTTACTACTGTGGCTTTGCCTCTTCACAGGCAGCAAAAAAGGGCAGTTAACAGCCAGGGGGTTGTTTTAGCAGGATCTGGAAGGAACAGGTTAGGGCTGGCTGGGGCTCTGTTCCAGGTTCAAACACGACAATGGCCACTGCCTGGCCACGGGTCAGCAGAGACGTCCAGGCCAGTGGAAACTAACTACGCTGCTGGAGCTGACCCCTCGTGGCGTGGCCAGCTGCCCTCACACGGGTACCCCACACACAGGGCGGGTGCTAGCAACTCACCTGTTTCTTCCTTGACTCTAGCTCGTTGGACAGGGGTGGGCCCTTGCCCTAAGCCAGCCACTCAGAGCCCCTCCCCGGGGACTTCTGAAACAGAAGAGCGGGCCCAGGGGAGGAAGAGCAGCTGGGTGGCACTCGTGTCCCTGAGCCCCACTTCCTGCAGACCAGCTGTAGCCTGCCCTTTTGGGACTGTGCTGGCCATCCCTCCCTGGATCCCCTGAACCAAGAGCATGAACTGGATGGGAAAGAGGCTGAGAATAACCTAATCATGTTGCTTGTAACAGTAAACTTCTAACTGTTCACGTACTTCTCTCCTGGCCTGGATGCCTTCTGGGACTCAGGGGTACCCCGGGGGAGGTAGCAGACGGCTCTGCCCTCTCTCAGCGCTTCTCTAGCCACTAATTCCTGTGTTGCCTCCACACCCCTGAGCCCCCCGCCCCCCGTCCTTCACACGGGGCTCCTCTCCCTTTTTGAAGCACCCGCCTCCTCCCCGACCAGTCCCCAATCTGACAACCTCCAGCCACAAAACCGGGGTGTCTAAGGAGCCCGACCGAGGCATCCACAAGAGCTCTGGTGGCTCCGTTATCAGACCGGAAATGGGCGGGACCAGTGGGAAGGTGCGCCGTGGACACAGGCAGGACGCCACCAAGAAAATGAGTACGTGAGATCACAAAGGTGGAGACACTGCGAGGGTGAGCAGCCCCACAGATGTAATGGTCCCCGTGGCACCCGGAAAAAGGTTCTGTTTTGTTCAGTATGCTCTGTGTAAAAGGCCAGAGCATGTGATATACTTGAGAATATGCCATCAATAGTCAAATAAGAACAGATGGTGCCGAGTGATCTAGAAAATTCCCTGTGATCAAAACAAGCTTCTCGTCCGCCTCCACTTGGCTGCCTCGTGTATATCGGGTGTCGGCTAAGCTGCCAGTTCCTCAGTGAGACATTCTCTGACCCCGGGGGGGACCCACCGCCCCCGCTTGCCACCTGACATGGCGTGAACCGTGTGCTGTGGCTCTGGGGGAGGACCGTGGAGCTCCATGCCCCTGCCGGGGGCTACCCTGCGTACCTTCATGGCCTGGTACCTCTCCGAGAGCCGGACTCTCTCCACCTCCTCACACACTCCGCGTTCCAGCAGCTCCTGTGGGAGAAGACAAAACCTGACTGGAAAGAGGAGAGCTGGGGGCCCAAGGCCCAGCAGGGGGGCTTTGTGCGAGCAGGATCCGAGGGGACTTGGAAATGAAGACTGTGCCCAGGGAGCCTCCAAGCCCCTAGGGCAGGGAACGTGGGCCACCTCTCAGATAAATAACAAGCCCCGGGATACGTAAACAATTGCTTTTAAAACATAGGTGAATTCAACAAGACTTCATTTAAAAGCATAAGTGAATTCAAAAGTATCTTTTCCATCATGATATATTCGCTCAGTGTTAAGTGTACAAAAGGACAACTTCACATTTTGGGTCCTCAAATACTTCGCATTGTAAAAAGAGGTGCTCATGCTCAGGGGTCCTCTTCCACCATCCTGGACAGTCTGAGCTGATGAAAGTGGTGCCAGCTACCAGCCTGCCAGGCTCCCGGCAGCTCCCTTGGCTGAGTCCTCTCAGTCCCCCTAGGGCAGGTGCTGTGGCCCCAATTTACACGTAAGGAATCTGAGTGAAGACGGTGGCTGGCCGCAGCTGGGCTCTGAGCCACCAAGCCACCTGCCCTCGCCAGGCCCTGAGGCTCCCTCGCCTCCCCCCGCAACCCCGCCCTGCTAAGTGCGGGGAGCACCGACCTGGACGACCCTGCACGAGTGTTCTCCAAAGTGGGCCAGGCCACGCAGCTGGCTCAGGGCCGTGACCGGGCTGGGAAGGGCCTTGAGCACTGAGGCCGCTCTGCACAAGGAGAGTTGGCAGCCCTCACTGCCGGCGAAGCCCGCAGCCTCCTGCAGGGAGGGGCCCGTGGTGAGGGGCAGGGATGGCGGGGTACCTCACCCCACCTCTCACCCCACCCCTCCCTCCAAGGCTGGGGCAGGGGAGGGCCTGGCCCCACCCAGGGAGGCAGAGGACCCAGGGCTCACCGAGAGGCCGGCGTTGTGGTGCGTGAGGGGTGTGGGATGCTGGCAGGCACAGGGCAGCCTCCATGCTGGGCGTGACGGCCCGTTCCTGCACACAGCCACCTGGGGAAGGGCAATATACAGGCCGCTTCGAGGCTGCAGGGTGGGCAGGGGCCCAGGAAGCCCCCCGGAGCCCTGCCTCTCCTGGGTGGTCACCTAAGGCTCTCGGGACAGAAGGGGCCGACTCTCAGAGGGCAAAACTGCCAGAGGCACGGGGCAGAGGCGGTGTCGCCCTGCAGAGGCTAGAGCAGCAGGAGTGGCACCACCTGCCACCGCACGTGTTGTATGTGCTCCAGCTCCCGGAACCCTCTCAAGCAAGTGGGCTGGGGTGCCTGTCATCCCCACTTCACAGACGGGGACACCGAGGCCTCGTGGCTCACAGGCAGAGTCAGGATTTGAATGTGGGCAGCCCTGCTCTGAGCCCACACCTGAAGCCCCCAGCCGTGCTCACCCAGGAAGCACTGAGGTGGGCGGAGACCATGAACCTCACAGCACCCCGAGGACGGCCTCCTGCTGGCTTCACTTGGGGTCACAGTCTCATCCACTTGGTAAGCAAGAAAGGCCTAAAGATGCTAAAAATAAGTGGATCTCAAGAGAGTTTGCACCAGTGGTGAGAGGAGAAGTGGGAACGGCCTGGCTTCCCAGGGCCCCTTGGTGGTCTGGGCTGAGCCCTCACCGCCCACCTCATGTGAAGGACACTGAGGCACCGCTGCCGTGTCACCTGTCCCAGCTGAGCTCCGGCCTGCGCTGGGGCCTCCTCTGGGGCCCCACCCTCATCCTTCACCCGGCTCACCTCCAGGCGGTGCCGGCACTCCACAGGGACAGGCTGCCCGGCCGCCATGCTCTCCGTGAACCAGCTTACGCTAAGAGCACTGGGCAGGTGCATCCTGGGTGAAGGGCCACCGTCCTGCGCTCCTGCTGGCAGACGGCCTCCTCTGCTGAGGTCCCCTCCATCATGACGTGTGTCACCTCTGAGCTGGGCGGAGGGAAGAAGAGGAAGTGAGGCCCAGAGCCCTTTCCCAGACCTGCCATTCTTCCTGCTTCACTCCATGCCTCCAGGCCTTTGCTGTTACTATCCCCTCTGCCTGGTGACCACCTATTCATTCTTCAGAAAGACCTCCCAGCCCCTCCTCCTGGCAGACAAACATCTCCACCACTCCAGCATCTGCAGAGCTGTGTGTGGTTCTCGGCTCTAGCTATGATGACAAGACCAACCCTTTTTTGTGTTAACTTGTCTGTCTCCCTCTCCCCCCAACCCCGGAGGAAGGAGAGGCCAGGGGTACAGGGCCCAGGACCAGGAGGGGGTCTTCATCGAAGTGCTGGAGACAGACTGCTTGGGTTTGAACCTCAGCTCTGCCACACACTTGCTGTGTGCCCTTGGGCACATCGCTTATCTCTGTACTTTGATTGCCTCATCCACAGAGCAGAGATAGTAACATATCTACTTTGCAGGGTTGCTGTAAAGATTAAATGAGCTAATAAGCAAAACGGCTTAGATAGTGCCCAGTACACTCTGGGCCGTGGTCATCATCCTCTCCTCAGTGGGTCTGCTGCACCGCTGGGAATCGTTAACTAAGCTTCAGGAGGACTAGCTCCTGATTCACTTGCTCTTCAACTTCAAAACCATGGGAACCCTCCTCCCTTACTTTCAGCATTGCGTCTGTAGTGGTTTTGTTTTTGTTTGGTTTTCTTCTACTCTTTGAGCCTCACTCAAGTCACTTTCTCAGCCCTGAGGAGAGAAGTCAGTTTAGCTAACAGGGCAAGATGAATTCACCTAAGGAAGGACTGACTGTTAACCACCGCTACACTCACATGGCCCTTTATAAAGCCTCCGGCATACATTCTCTCCTTGTCCTACAGAAACACGCCTGGCCCTAACTGCTAACACCCTTTTACAAAAGAGGAAATTGACAGGAAGGTTATATGACCATGAAGTGCCAGGGCTAACCTGGATCCAAACACCTCAGGTGCCCCTCCTCTCCGGGGTCAGCTGCGTGGGAGTCATTTCAGATCTCAATATCCTCAGCAGTAAGGAAACACCATATGTGAAAGTGGCTGGTCAGCTGTAAAGTTCCGAGCACGGGCATCTGTGCTCAGGCCATCACGCCACTCGGCAGCATCCCCCGGCCCACCGGGCGCGACGGCATGGTGATACCTATACGGGCGTGCCACGTTCCCCGGTGAGGCGAGGCCGTGGGCGCCAGACCCGCCCCGCGCCCCTCGGAAAGGTCGGCCCTAGGAAGGTGGCCTCACCTGGCGGCGAGCTTCGCCACGACCGCGCACCTGTAGGCGTCCAGGACGCGGAAGCCCTTGGAGAGAGCCAGGCGTGTGAGGGAAGGCGCGCGGCTGCGGCCCATGCGTGGCTCAGCCAGGTAGACAGTGACCCCAGGGAAGCGTGCCGCGGAGGAGGGGGCGGTGTCCGGGGGCCTGACCCGCGCTCGCCGCCGTTTTGGTAGCATTCGTGCCCTGGCCGCGGGCGGCGCCCGGCGAAGGCAGAGGGAAACTGGACAGAAGCCGGAAGGAAGGGGGGCGGAAGGCGGGCGGAAGCCGCACGGAAGCCGGAAGCTAGCGGGCGGAAGCCAGCGGGCGGAAGCCGACCGGAAGGGGAAGTGGCGCCCGGCCCCACTCAAAGAGGCAGGCCCCGCCCCATGCAAATTAAGTCTCTGGGCGGATTTCGCCCCCAGGGTCGTTTGGAGCGAGGTAGAGGTCCCGGGGTTCCACCTGATTGGGTGTTCCGGCCTCTCAGCGCCAGAGGCCCCGCCTCTATGCAAATAGAACCAGAGCACACGCCTTTTATTTAAATTACCTTCGCGGAAAGTCCCGTCCCATCTTTGGGACCACCCGGGAGGAGAGACTGGGGTGGGGGGTAGGGGGGTAGGGGGGTGGGGTAAAAGGGGTGCGGGCAGGAGCTGGGAGGGAGGAGGAGGAGGTTAGGGAAACCTCGGCGCGGGCTTGGGGGCTTCGTCCTCGGAGGCTAAGAGGGGAGATCGAGGTGGGGGTATCCGGGGATCCGTCCTCGGCGCTTCGCGGGAGGGGGATGTTAGTGGTGGGTCCTTGGCGGGTAGGAGAGGGATCCGTTCTCAGCAGGAGAGGAGTATCCGCCCCAGCCCCTGCTATTCGCCCCCTCCGACTGGGTCGGGCTGGACCGATGGGCCCCGGAAACCTGGCGGCGCGGGGCCCCTGGATCGCGGGGCCCCTGGATCGCGGGCCCGGGCAGACGCGCGAGTGAGCGTGCTGGTGGAGCGACCGCTTCAAACCCCGGGAAAGGGTTTTCAGTCTTTCTCAATCGAATGGCGTTAAGGACGACTGGCCGGCCATTTGGAAAAATGGAAGTTGGCTCCCTCCCTTACTGCTTAACACCAAAATAAAATCCAGATGGATCAAATATTAAAATCTAAAAAAGAAAAAAAAATGTACTGGGGAGTCGATGAATGTTTTTATGGTCTAAAGTATCACAATAAACCTGGAGACACTAAAGGAAAAGAATGATAAACTTGAAGACATACAAATTTAAAATGTATTTAAACATTAAAAGGCAAACCAGGGGAAGAGTGTGACACATTTTGAATTTAAATCTAATTCCTGTAATTATGAAATTGTCCACGGATTAATAAGGAAAACACTACAAGCAAGAACAACAGTAGGCAATTTACAGAGGAAATGCTACTCAGAAACATACCAGATTCCCTGACTCGTCCAATCAGGGAAGGGCAAACTTAAATGAGAGTATCTTCACTTATCGCATTATCCGACGTTTACAAAATTGATCACACATGAGAGAACTGGCAGCTTGTAGGAGGGACTTTTTGGAAGCCAATTTAGCAACCATAGCCAGAAAAATGAAAACAAAAATCTCACCCAGCAATTCCTTTTCCAAGGTTGGTATTGTGTCAAATCCCTAGACCAGGTCGGGAAAGCTGACATCTTGACAACATCAAGTTTTCCTGTATGTCTCATATTTTCAGACACGCTTTGGAATCTCTTTGTTATGCTATGTGATCTCCTCAGTCTTCCCTGGCTGCGACACAGGACTGAAGCAGGCTGGTGCCTCAGCCCAGGCCTCCGCTCAGCCTCCACACCAGCTCCCCACCTGCTCTCCTGGGCCCAGGACACACACTCTGGCTGGGAGGCCTGGGATGTGGCCCCTCTCTCATTTCCTGTGCTCGTTTCTCCTCCTGCCATCTGGGAAGGGGGAGCTCCCAGGCTCTCTGTAGGAGTCGGAGTTCCCCATCTGTGGGTTCTGCCTTTCCTCAGAGAGCAGCAGCCTATCCCCTGAAACAATCCATTCTTCTTGATGGCCTCTGTCTCCATCCCGGGCATCTGGGTTCTCTCTTGGGGTGGCAGAAGCAGCTTTTAATGACCCATCGCGCCTGAATACTTAAAACACTGGGCAACTTGCAAAAACGAGGATTTCCACAGGCCCAGGGAGGTTCTGTGAGGCGTGATCCTCAGAGCCCACTGAGCAGAGGCCTGGGCACAGGTGGGCAGAGCCACAGCATCGATGGTTGGCATCCTCCTCTCCTCCCCTCCCTGGACCACCAGGTCACTGTCCATCCAGCTGGGAAGCGGAGACCTCAGCCCTCTATCTCCAATAAACCTGGCTTGGGGTTCCCAGATGTCTAAGTCCCCAGCCCCCTGCTGCTGCCCACGCTGAGACCACCCCCCAGAAAAAGTCAGAGCATGCACAGATGATCTGGCTGGGCCCTCTCAGCTGCCCTGAGGGTTGCAGTCCTCCCTCGTGTTCTGCACTGTGCTTTCTCATGCTGTGTTTAGGATTAGTTTTACCCAGATGTATGAGCTTGCATTTTTCCAAGATGAATCTCATCTAGCTATTTCCTGTTCCCACTTCCAGTTCAGAAAAGGCCCCTGGGGGTGATTTTTCAGTCCTCGTGACCTTCATAAAACCTCCCCATGGAGCACCGTCTTTGAAGTCTGCTTCAGTGCTGTTGGCGCCTGTCCTTGGCCTGTGGGGCCCGGACTCTGCCTGGCTCTGAGGCCCAACCCCCCACCGATTCCAGTCTCCTGCGGGTTACTTGCCAGCTGCATTCCAGAGGGTGTGTGGTCAGCCTGCTGATGCTGTCAGACTGGAGCTCCTGAGGACCACTGGCCCAAAGTTCTGGCTTCTAGTGCTGCTCCCTGGACCTTCCTGAGCTACCCACTGCATCGCTGTGGGTTTAGGTTATCTGGTGCATCAGTCTGCCCAGGCTGACAGAACAAAATACCACAGACAGGGCAGCCTAAAGAAAAGAAACATTTCTTATTGTTCCAGAGGCCGGACATCCAGGATCAAGGTGCTGGCAGGCAGCTTTCATTCTGAGGCCTTCTCTCTTGGCTTGTAGGCGGCCACCGTCTCTCTGTGTGCCCACACGATCTCTTTGTGTGCTCATGGAGAGGGAGAGAAAGAGATCTCTTCCTCTTCTTATAAGGCCACCAGTCGTATCAAATTAGGACCGCACCCTTGTGACGTCATTTAACCTTATTACTCCTAAAAGCCCTTTCTCCAAATACAGTCCCATTGGGGGTTAGGGCTGCAACATATGAATCTGAGGGAACACAATTCAGTTCATAGCACCTGGTGTATTTGGTCCTGTGCTGCTGTAACAAATTACCACAAACTGGGGGCTTGAAACCACAGAAATTTATTCTTGTAGCTCTGAAGCCTGGAATTCTAAGATCAAGGTGTTAGCAGGGCCGTGTTCCCTCTGAAAGCTCTAGGGGAAGATCCTTCCCACCTCCTCTAGCTCCTAGTGGCTCCTGGCATGCCTGGGCTCGCGGCTGCATCCCTCCGATCGCTGCCCCATCCCCAATGGCTGCCTTCCCTCTGTCCCGTCCCCTTTTCTTATATATATATATATATATATATTTTTTTTAATTCTTAATTATTTTTACTTTCTGGCCGCGCTGCATGGTATGCGGGATCTTGGTTCCCCAGCCAGATTCGAACCTGTGCCCCCTGCAGTGGAAGCACAGAGTCTTAACCACTGGACCACCAGGGAAGTTCCCCCACCACCACCACCTTTTCTTATAAAGGCATCAGTCATTGAATTTAAGGCCCAGCCTTAATTCAGGATGACCTCATCATGAAATTCATAATTACATCTGCAAAGACCCTTATTCCAGATATGGTCACAGTCTGAGGTTCCTCATGGACATGAATTTGGCAGGGGGGCACCATTCAAACCACTACCCTGAGTCCACACCTCCGACCCAGGCTCAGCCCTGGACTCTGCTGACAGGTTCCATGGCCCATCGTGGATCTCTGCAAAAATCCGTCAGAACTGCAGGATGTAGTTTCTGATAGGAATAGATGTGCTTGTGCCAGGGACTGTGGCTTGCCATGGGTCTGCCAGGTTATGTGACCTGCTTTATTTTTGAGAAACTATACTGTCTTTTAAGGAAAACATGGGTCCCTTTGCTTGCTGGATGGTGTCTCAGTCCGGTCAGGCAGCTATAATGAATACCACAGACTGGGTGACTTGAAAAAAACAGACATTAATTTCTCATAGTTTTGGAGGCTGGACATGTGGAATCAGGGTGCTGGCAGATTCAGTGTTGGTGAGGGCCTGCTACCAAGCTGCAGATTTTTCACTGTATCCTCATATGTCAGAGGGGGTGAGACATGGTGCCTCTTTTATAACGGACTAATCCCAGTTATGAGGGCCCCATCCTCATGACCTAATCACCTCCCGAAGGCCCCACCTCCTAACACTAGCACCTTGGGCATCAGGATTCCAACATGTGGATTTGGGGGAGGGAGGGACACAAACAGATGGGCTCTGTGTAAGAAGGAGGTGGGGGGATTGGAGGCCTGGGGCAGGATCTGGAGTGGGAAGACTGGGCCAAGGGGTAGAGAAGAATCCCTGACTCCCTCCCACCATGGGGACTTGGCCTAAGAATGATGAAAAAGAGATAGATGTGTCCTTAAAATGAAGGCTCTTAGCGTTCATTTGTCCAACCAGCCCTGACTCAGCATGGTTGGTAATCCCTAGGGGAAGGGCTAAGTGGTCTGGAAGAATTACGAGAAGAGGGATGTTTGCTGAACCAAACTCCGTCACAAATTGACACAACTGTCTACCCTTTCCACCACAATATCAATTCCATTGATATTAAGGCAGAATATGACATTATTACATTCTTGAGTGAACAGACCCAATGTCATTTAGGTATTTTCCAATTCACTACTGTTATTGAAATAAAACACAGATATGACTGTGGGGAGTTCCAGCTTATCGGCTTCAAGGAGAACCCTGGGCTGGAAAGTTTGGCTGAATGCCCAAGGTTGTCAGGGACGGTGGCCCATGGGGTGGGGGGTATTGAGAGGCCAGATAGGGAGGCAGCAGCCTGCCCTAGGATACGGGGCAGGTCAAGGTCAGAGTCTGTCCTTCACTGGAGGAAAGGGTTGGGGGGGCAGCTCAGGAGGGTGTGCGTGGTCAGGGCCGCATGCAGGTGGAAAAGGATGGAATCTGGGTATAGTGGGGCAGGGGGGATCCTAGTCAGTACAACTACTGACATTTATGGAGGGCTTGGTATAGGCCATGTATTGTGTTAATTATTTGTTCTATTACATTTTAATTCTCTTCCCAGTTGTATGGAATTGGTACTGCTATTATTTCCCCCATTTTACAGATAGAAGAACTGAGGCCTAGAGCCAAAGTACTCTTTCCAAGTTTACAGTGCACACAGAGGCACAATTATGATTTAACCAGTGGCTGTTTGACTTCTGAGCCAGCCTCTCAACCATTGATACAACAAAATTGTGTTGTGCCCCAAGATCTGCCCTAAGTGCAGGGGGTACAGATATAAGATGCACAGAAGGACCTGCCTTCATTCCATTTTTGTAGAGGCAAGACAGACAGACAAATAAGGAGAATGCACATGGTGCCGGGTGGTGCCATGGGGCACAGAGGGCATGGCTGAACCAATCCCTTCGGCGTGCACACCCTTCTCCACTCGTGCCTCTGATGCTCTCCCCGGCAAGAGGTGGGGTCTATCCCCTCCTCTTAATAGGGGGCCGGCCCTGGGACTTTCTTGGACCAACACAAGGCAGCAGAAGCGATATTGTGGGATGCGTGGGCTCAGCCTGACGAGGACTTGCAGCTTCCATTTCTGCCCTCTTGGAAGGCAACTGCCACGGAAAGAAGTTCAGGCTGCACTGTGGGTGCTGGGAACCACGTGAATAGAGAACCAGGAGCCCTCGGGACACCAGCTTCTGGCTGACGTCTTCAATCAGCGGTGCTAGATCATTCCTCACGATTCTGTGAGCAGACTCCTGCACATGGCATCAGCCGACTCCTCCCCCATGCAATGGCTCACAGAATGGTAAGGAATGATGTAGCACTGCTGCTTTCAGACAAATCAGCTTTGGGGCATTCTGTCACACAGCCACAGATAACTGAGAGGACGGGAGAAGGGCAAAGTGCCATGGAGAGAACTAAAGTCAGGGCAGGGGGAACTTCCCTGGTGGCGCCGTGATTAAGAATCCACCTGCCAATGCAGGGGACATGGCTTCAAGCCCTGGTCCGGGAAGATCCCACATGCCGCGGAGCAACTAAGCCCATGCGCCACAACTACTGAGCCCACATGCCACAACTACTGAGCCCACGTGCCACAACTACTGAAGCCCGTGCGCCTAGAGCCCGTGCTCCACAACAAGAGAAGCCACTGCAGTGAGAAGCCCACGCACCACAACGAAGAGTAGCCCCCGCTCGTCACAACTAGAGAAAGCCCACGCGCAGCAGCGAAGAGCCAAAGGAGCAAATAATTAATTAAGTGATTAATTAATTTAAAAAGAAAAATGAAACGTGGCTGAGAGTTATCACTAATAACATAGGTTATGGTGGAGCGAGAGAGAGAGAGATTGAGAGGCAAGCAGAGGGCGTCCTTTCATTTAGAAGTACGCAGTAAAATATTTCCTGGTGAAATCATATGATGTCTGGCATTTGCTTCAAAATCATGTCGAGGCGGAGGAAAGGGTGGGACACAGATGAAACAAGATGGGCCTTGAGCTGAGAACTTTGATGACAGGGGTGGAAAGTTCGGCATTTCACCTCTCCACTTCTGGATATGTTTGAAATTTCAATAATAAAATGTTTTTTTAAGCATGTGCACTTAAAATGAGATCAGCGTTCTCTGCCAGGAGCAGTTGTAAGCACTTTACACGTGTCAGCTCATTGAGGCCCAGGACATTCCTGTCAGTGGGTGACATCCATGTTCCCATCTTGCTGGGAAGGAGAGAGAGGCACAGAGAGGTCAAGTGACTTGCTGGAGCTTGCACGGCTGGTGAACAGCAGCCTTGGAGTGCTGTCTTGGAAAAACACCCCTGTGTTCTTCTTTATTCTCACATGACACTTCTGATACTAGATGTGTGGGTTTTCCACACCCAGCAATTCTCCAGCACCAGCTGGGTGTCCTAAGTTCAACCCAGTTCTGACACTGACCAGAGTTAGGGCAGACCCCCCTGGCCCTGCCTCCACTTCAAATGCCAACACTGAGTCCAGGTTGTCAGCTGTGCTTCTGACCAACTGGCCATAAGCTGGGGTTCCCATGAACCCCTTTCTCCAATTTGATAATTTGTTAGAACAGCTCACGGGACTCAGGAAAACAGTTTACCTACGAGATTACCAGCTTATTACAAAGGATATTGAAGGATATGAGTGAACCGCTAGATGAAGAAATAGACAGGGCAAGGTCCAGAAGGGTCCTGAGCACAGGAGCTTCTGTCCCCGTGGAGTTGGGGTGAGCCCCCATCATATGGATGTATTCACCAGCCAGAAGCTCTCTGAACCCCACCTTTAGGGATTTTTATATAGCCAGCTTCATCACACAGGCATGATCGATCATTAACTCCATCTCCAGCTGGGCTGAAAGTTCCAAGCTCCTTATCATGGCTTGATCTTTCTGGTGACCAGCCCTGATCCTGAAGCCATCCAGGAACCCACTTAGAGTCACGGAATTAGAACAAAAGATCCTCCTTCCACCCAGTAAATTCCAAGGGATTTAGGAGCTCTGTGCCAGGAACCGAGGGCAGAGACAAATATATATTTTTTTCTGTCATTTCACAGATGTGACCCAAGGAGCCTAGCTCCATCACAGAACTCCTGGTCTATGTGTTTCCAAAACTCCCGGATGATTATGTCACAAACTGTTACTTGTTCTCTCTGGGGGATCAGACAGTTTGAAATTCAACAAAACTTATCATAATCAGTTTGTCATTTTGCCTACTTGTGTTTTCTAATTTTCCTGCAATGAGCACACACCGACTGCATAATAAAGAGATTTGTAATAAGAAGAGTTTTCTTTTGACCGTGCCACGTGGCTTACGGGATCTTAGTTCCCCAGCCAGGGACAGAACCTGTGCCCCCTGCAGTGGAAGCTCGGAGTCCTAACCACTGGACCACCAGGGAAGTCCCAAGAAGACTTTTCGATAGACCTAGAACCAGCAGCAGTGAGGCCCGGTAGGGGTGCTTAGCCCAGGGCTCCTGACCGCAGGGGTGTAGGCGTGGGGCGGGAGTCACCCTGAGACTTCCCAGGCCCCACCCCTGTTTCCAATGGCTCACAGCTGGCAGGGTTTCAGACCCAGCAGCAAGGTCGGCAGGACCGCCGTGTGTCCACCCCGGCACCGGCACTCGGGGCCCACCTGCAAGCCCTGCAAGCCCCGTGAGGAGCACAGGCTCATTTGGGGATGTGGCATCTCAAGTGGCAGGGGTTAGGGCAAAGTGGCTACCATCACATAACATCTGATCCTTTCGTCAACCCTGGAAGGGCTGGGGTCTCTGTCCCACTCCCCGCACACTCCCTGGGTGCATGTGCCCTTCCCCCTCACCCCTCCATCACTCCCACATCCACACAGCCAAGTTCACGGTCCCGGTTCCAGGACCGTGTGACCAGCTGTCCGAAGCGCAGGCCCCCATGCTGGTCTACCCCTCCTCTCCCTGTACCTACTTTCCTGTGGGCCTTCTTGGGTTCCCACCCACCAGTTCCCAACCAGCAGCCTCGCTGGCTCCTCCGTCATCCACTGGGCCCAGGTCTTGCGGGTCCTGCCCCAGCACCTTCCCCCGCTTGGCATCTCTACCCCTCATGACCCCTCTGTCCTCCCCATCTCCACTCGGCTGCACGAAGTCCCACTGCCCGCAGCACAGAACCCAAGTGCAAGTTGGCTTCCAGGGGTCTGCTGACCTACCCGGGCCTCATGCTGCGCTCAGGCCCCTGCCCACGCTGTGCCCATCCTGAGGTCCCCTCGGCTGTGCCCCTACAACAGGGTCTTCGTGTGTCCAGTCCCCGCTCCTGGGTTACCGTCCCCTCCCTGCAGGGACTCACCTAGTTCATCCCACTCACGCTTTCCTCCAAAAGCCTCTGCTGGTCTCCCGGTCCGGGCTGGGTCCCCTGCATGTCCCCCAGCCCACTGGCCCGGAGCATCTGTCTCCTCTGCTGGAGAGAAAGCTCCCAGGGCACGGGTCCTCCCTGTGTGGACTTGGGGTGGCCACGCCCGCACATGGAGCCAGTCTACGGACACTTTCTGGCTGGGCGAGTCTTCCTGGCACTAAATGCGTGTATCCTATTCTTACTGCCCTCAGCAAGTGCTTCTTAGTAGGAGATGACCTTGTGCCCGAGGTGAGCCTGTGAGGCCCAGGGCTGGCTCGACTGAGCTTATACATCCCCGTGGGAGACCCTGAGGGCCGGCCTTGGAGGCCCATGGGATGGTGATCTCCCAGAATCCAGGTCTTTGGGGTTCTAGACATGGAGTCTGACCCCTTCTCTCTTCGGGATGGTGTTTGTGCAAAGAACTATCAGCGGATGATTTAAAAGGTGGGCAGGGGTCTGGGCCTATGGTGGGTGAGGGCTGCGTGCTGTGTACTGAGAGGGAACCGGTGCTGCAAAGGCCACCATGGAAGCAGGGGAGGAGGACGGCGAGCCAGACCGGAAGGAGGTCACGACGGGGCCTCTGGTGGCTCTGGGTGATCCCTGGGGCCTGGTGAGAGTGCCAGGTGCAGGAACAGTTCCCTGGGACTGAGCAAGTGGAAAAATGAGTGTGAACAACTTCTTTGAGAAGCTTGGCTCTTAGGAGGAAGATCAGGATAGAGACGGCAGCTATGGGTTTCAACACTGAGAACTCTGGGCGCTGCAGCGGCCTTGTGGGCGTTCTGACGCTCCACGCTAATGGCAGGGGTTGTGGAGCTGGGGGCGCATGCCTGCTAGGGGTCCCCCTCCTCCTACAGGGCTGGTCAGCGCTTCTTGTTTTTGTTGGCTGGGCCTCTGGCTCAGGTCTGCAGACAAATATGCAAGAATGTGAATACCTTACACACAAACTGATTATAAAATGGCTGATACCACGATGTACTTTCCTGGGATTTCAGCTTTCACACCTCCCTCTACCAGATGCTAGTTGTTTTGGTTTTTTTTTTAACACCTTTTTAAGACCTTAGCAATCTTACCAGACACAAAAGTAAAATAATATCAGCTGTAGGAAAGACTGTTAATTATCCCTCAGTTATTTATTATCTCATTCTTCTTTAATAACAGAACTCACATTTAGCGGGCACAAGGCTGTCAGAAAAAAGACTACACTTCTCAGTTTCCCTTGCAGCTGGGTATGGCCGTGACTGAGTTCTGGCCAAGGCCAGTGGAATGAACTTGGAGCTTTGTGTGAGCTTCTAGAAGAAGTTCTTCAAGGAAGAGATTGTGCCCTACTATGCCTTTCTACTGCCTGGGATGATGCAGTGACGACTGGATCTCAAGCAGCTGTTTTGCATCATGAGATGGAAGCCAGATGCTGAGAATGGAGGAGCCACAAAATGAAAGGAGGGGGACTCTGAGCTGGTCTTTGTCTTAAAGCTCACAGACAGGACCTGCATCAGGTATCGAGGCCCCCTTGGTGCTCACCCACTGCCGTGCTCTTCACCAGTGTCAGTACCACTCTCCGCTCAGTTCTGACTAGCTCCAGGACTGTTGTCTGTCTCACAAGATTCTGTTATGGTATTTATCCTGTATTTAGCCACTTACCAGATATTTACTCAGGGCCTCTGTGGGCCAGAGAGCTGTAGTAGGAAATATCACAGCCCCTGATCCCTTGGTCTTGCAATGCTGGCACTGCTGGTAGGGAGACAGATAATAACCACCTGAGATAAGTATTAGCTATTGCTGAGCAACCAACCACCCAACTCAGCAGATTAAGACAATCACATTTATTAGCTCACCCGCCTGCCAGCCGTCTGGGCAGCACTGCCCATCTGAGCCCCGCTTGGCTGGTCTCGCTGGTCTCCTTCTTGTGTCCCACTGGCTGTGGCAGCCTGTTTTGCCTGGTCTCAGCTTTGTTCCCTGTGGTCTTGTCCTCCAGCAGGACGGCCCAGGTGTGCTCTCATCGTTCTGGAAGGTTGTGGGGAAGGGGAGAGAGGATGCTTCAAGTGTCTTTTCAAGCCTTTCCTTGGACCAACTTTGTTCCTGTCCAATTGGCCAAAGCCATCACATGGCCAAGCCTGTAGTCAGAGTAGGAGGGGCCTACAAGGTTACAGGGCACAGGGCAAAGGGTATGGGCACAGGGAGGCCACTTAACTGGAGCCATTAGCACCATCAGTATAGCCCAGTGGGTCAATATGTCAGAAATAAAGTAGGGGAGCGGGATGGTTTGTTTTGGCAGATATAGGAGAGGGCTGAAGTTTTACGAAGGCCGACTGGGGATGCTCCAGTGAGAAGCTGGGAAGGACACTGCAGGCAGAAAGAACAGCAAACACGTCCCCTGAGGCAGGACGTGCCCACCTGTCGGGGGGATTTCCTCCCACTAACTCAGGAACGTGTTGTATTAGTCTGAGGGCGGGGCGGCCAGGGGAGGCTTTCTCAGGGGCTAATGCAGCACCTCATTCCCCAAAGCCCCTGTGGACAGGATGGACATCCCAGGCCCGTCACCTCCAGAGTCACATGCTTCATCCACCTTGAGGTCACAATGCACCTCAGGACAGGAAAATCTGTCCTTGGAGTGGCAGAGGGGTGCAGATGTCGGGGCACACGCTCATTTATGAGGCTGGCATCCAGTTTCCTGAGAAGATGAGCCCAGGCCCTACCCAGGCCTCGGGTCCTCTTCTGGCTCCGGGGAAGGTGGCCAGTGCAGCTACATCTGGGCACACGGCCGACCCCTCCAGCGGCTGATTGGAATAAGGTATAGGGTGGAGTCCAGTTGCCTGGTCCACGTCCCCTCTGGGAAATGCATCGAGCTGAAGTCCAGGCTGAAGTTCTGGGGTGTGGAGGGGTCTGGGTGAACAGTGAAGGCTGGGCTGCAGGGGAACGTGGAGGCCCTCTGTCCTACCAGGCACCTGTGGGATTGCCTGTCAGGGCTCAGCTGCTTTAGAGAGTGTATCAGTCAGGGTTCCCCAGAGAAACAGAACCCGCAGGATACATATACACGTATAGGGACTTACTAGGAAGGATTGATTCACAGGATTATGGAGGCTGTCATCTGCTGTCTGCAAGCTGGAGACCCAGGGGAGCCAGTCGTGCAGTTCAGTGCAAACCCAAAGGCCTGAGAACCGGGAGAGCTGATGTCCGAGGGCAGGAGATGGACGTCCCAGCTCAAGCAGAGATTGGGGCTACCCACACTGGGGAGGGCCATCTGCTTTTTTCAGTCCACTGATTCAGATCAGTGACTCTTTTTCGGAAACAGCCTCATGGAAACACCCAGAAATAATGTTTCACCGTTGATCTGGGCATCCCTTAGCCCAGTCAGGGGACACACAAAATTACTCTTCACAGTGGGATTTCTGATCTCTGCAGCCAAATGATCCTGCAGGACAGTGCTCAGTGATTTCCTGGTACCGCCTCCACCAGGAGGGTTTTCTTAAAAATAAATTTATTTATTTTATTTTTGGCTGCGTTGGGTCTTTGTTGCTGCACACGAGCTTTCTCTAGCTGCAGTGAGCAGGGGCCACTCTTCATTGCGGTGCGAGGGCTTCTCATTGCAGTCGCTTCTCTTGTTGCAGAGCATGGGCTCTAGGTGCACAGGCTTCAGTAGCTGTGGCTCGCGGGCTCTAGAGCGCAGGCTCAGTGGTTGTGGCACACGAGTTTAGTTGCTCCGCGGCATGTGGGATCTTCCTGGACCAGGGCTCGAACCCGCGTCCCCTGCATTGGCAGGTGGATTCTTAACCACTGCGCCACCAGGGAAGCCCACCAGGAGGGTTTTAATCTTTGGGAATTTGATATTGGAAAAGTACTACTCAGTGTATTTTAATTAGCATTTGCATAATTTTTCATGAAGTCAACATTTTTGCATATGTTTATTAGTGGCATGCGCAATCCTAGTTCCCCGACCAGGGATCGAACCTGTGCCCCCTGCAGTGGAAGCGTGGAGTCTTAACCACTGGACCACTAAGGAGGTCCTCATTTATGTTTCTTCTTTTGTGAATTGGTCTATATCTCAGGGCTCACTTTTAAAAATGGAAACAAGGTCAAATTAGCTTTAAAAATGTAAAGAATGTTTTCCCTTTATCAAAGAATTACTATTTTTCAGGCACAGCTTTCTAGATTTCTCTCAGTGAATCCTTGTGCCCTTTTCACAAGGAGCGATAGGGTCAGTATTATCCCACTGTACGGAGGAGAGAAACCGAGGCTTGGAGAAAGGCTCTGAGGCCACGGGCAGCTCCTAAAATGTTTGCTTTCTGACCTAGGGGTTGTGGACCTATTTCCAGTGTTCTGTTTGCCTGTTAATTTCATTTTCAGGATATTCGGAACAGAAAGCTAGCGCTTTTACACAACCAAAATTCTCCATCCTTCTACAGTTTCTGCTTAGAAAGACTTCCCCCACGAAGATTATAAGCACAGATTTCTGTGTTTTCTTTTACTACTTTGACAGTTTCTCTTTCAACACCTACATCTTCAATCCATAGGAGTCAATTTAGGTGAAGGTGGGAGGGATGATCAGCATACTTTTTTCCACTAGAGCCTGTTTGGAACCGGACAACCCTGGCTGATCGTCACATGACACTGCCACACGCGGCCCTTGTCCCCATCCCAGTCTGCGGGCTGCAGAATTACTCAGGCACTGGAAGCCCGCCTCCCGCCCCTCAGCCCATCAGCCCCCCTGCGGCTGCGGTGGCCCCCCAGTCTCCCGGGGGCTGGGTCCTGCGGTGAGTGGAAGGAATTCGGGTGAACTCTGCTCACTCAGCAGTCTGGGCCTGGGGAGCTGGATGGGGGCACCAGACTATGGAAAATCACATGTGGTTTTCAAGTTGCTGGAAACCAAGAAAATCATTCTGCCAGTTGTGCGGACAGCTAGACACTGTCTGGGTGACCCCAGGTCCCATGGCTTTGGGAACCACCCTCCTGGTGAGCCCGGGCAGACTTATCCCCCGGTGTTGTCCAAACTGTAGACAAGAGGGCGTTTCCAGGGCCCTCCCCCGAGGGGGAGGGGCAGAGGGACCGGATGGGCCTGGGTCCTTCTCGCTTGGTCCCTCGAGGCCAACTCAGGACTCCAGGAGACTGGGAGGGGCTGGTGCCTGATCCCAGGGCCTGCTGTCCAGAGGCCCGGCTTCCAGAGCCTTCCAGAGCCTTCCAGGTACAACTCCGACCCCCACCTCACCGCACACACTCATTTGGGCCAGCTGGGCTGGGTCTGAGTTGCTGCCTCGGAGGCCACGGGAGCCTTGGAGGAGCTCTGCCGCTACTGCTCCCAGCCCCAGTGTTCTGCGGCTGCCCCAGTTAGAACTGGGCCACACTGGTCCTTTTGGCAGGTGAGTTTCCCACCTCTGCCCAGGCTGAGGCACCAGGGTGGCTCCTGCTGATACTCGGGCCTCAGCAGGAGGGGCTGGTAGCCCCGCGGCCCGGTGGGCCAGTGCCAGATGCTGTGTAATCGGATGGAAAAGAGCATTTGGTCTGGCCTCACAGACATGCCGTCACTGACATGCTGTGACCTGGACACATCACTTCTCCCTGGGCCCCAGTTTCCTTACTTAAAAATGGGGCAAGATGGCGCATATACTCTACAAGCATTAAAAGCACCATCACTGCCCAGCCCACTGTCCACGCGCTGGGACCTGAGATGCAGGCGACTGACTTGAGGAGTCTGAGCCCGGGGGACAGGGTCTCCGCCGCCGGGATCCCCCTTCCCTTTCTCCCACAGGGCAGGACTCCACTTCCCAGGGTTCAATGCCCTCCCCTGTGCCCTCTGTTCCGGAGGTCCAACCACTCACATCCTGTTTCCTCCGGCCTGAACATCTTCAGAGGAAGGATACCTCCATGATTGCTGGGTCTCTGGACCACGCTCAGGGCTGGACCTTGTTGAAAGCCCCGTGGAGACCTGCCCAGTGAACAAATGAGCCGCAGTCAGGGACACACACCCACAGACACGTGCTTAGATCGCTGGGGACCCAGAGTGAGGGGGCTGGTGCTGTGGCAGGGTAGGGACGGGCTGAGAACTAGGAAGTGGAGGGTGATGACATCATGGACTTTCAGGCTACAGTGACATGGGATGAGGCAGTCTCCTGCCAACACGGCTGGCAGTCCTAGAAGGACGGCCTGGGGGCATCTCTTCAGGCACTCAGGAAGCTGGAGTGGAGCCCCTGGGTGCAGAGACTCTGCTGAAACCTTTAGAATGGATGAGTTCCCTGAGAGTCCCAGAGCATGGGTCTTCCCATTAGGGCCTGTATTTAGGGAGAGGCCACCCAGGGTTCGGGGCACCCTCCTCCGGGGACCCCCCTCATTCCCTGGACGCGGAGAGTGAGTGCTCGGATGGGGCCACTCCATCATCTCTCCATCTCGTGCGGAGGTGTGGTCACTAGGTTTGTAGTGACCTCAGGGTTCCCACCCTGAGGTCTGGTGGGAGAGGGGAACGGGATCAAGGTCACCTGGGGCCCACGCAGGGATGAGACTGACCCTCATGCCTCCTAAGGCTCCAGCCAGAGTTGCCTCGAGATCCAAACTGTCTGATCTGCAAAGACAAGAGGCTAACCTTGCTTGACCAGGCCTGTCTGAATGGGAGACCCTTCCTAACAGGGGCGGGGGCTGCTAGTGGTCATGGAGCCATTCCCCCCAACTTACAGCCTGAGAAAACCGAGTTAGTCAAGGTCATAGTTTTAAGTGTGGCTTCTCGGATGGGCAGAAGGAAGCAGGAAAGCCCCTCTTCCTCCTGCTCCAGGTCCATCCTGGGTTCTTCTTTTCATGCAGGAAGCTATCGCATCTGAAAGCATTAACAAGGCAAGGCTGACCTACAGCAAAGCTTCGATTTCTCATCCCTGTGGGACTGACCCCGCCATAGTGGGAAAAGGGTGGGTTCCATTTCCGTTCCAGCTGCTCACCCCCTTCCCAACGTGGGAACTTCTGGCTCCCCGCCCACCCCCGCCCCGCTGAGGGCATTACTGACAGGGGCAAAGCCCCCATGTGACAGCTTTGCCTACATGTCCACATTCCCCCACCGCCATCGCCCCCTGCACCCCGCCCTTCGCTGCAGCCCGCAGGGCCTCTGCCCTGCACCACTCCTCCCAGATGGGTCTCTGCAGACCTCTGCAATGCCCCTGCTCCTGACCCCAAGCACGGGCACCTCGGCCCCCAACCTGGGGTCTCTCCTGGGGACTTCCCACTCTGGCAGGCAGCCCTCCTGGCATATGGTTCTTTCTCAATGGCCCTCAGAGGTAAGCTCTTGGCCAGTGAGCTAAACAGGACCGACCCCAGCCTGGTCAGAAGTGAGAGTGCAGGCCACGCCCTCTCCTCTCCCACCCTTGCATCTGTGGACTCCACCAGGCTGACCCTCACAAGGCTGCAGGAAGACTCCACACACACACACACACACACACACACACACACACACACACCATGTCAGGCTCCCCCAGGAACTCTGCTGCCCAACTCTGGAAGCAGCAAGGGTAGGTCCACCAGGGTGAGATGTCGCCTTGTCTCTGCCTGTAAGCCCAGTCCTGCTGCAGCCCCTAGGGTAGGCCTCACCCCATAGGAGGGAAAGGCCCAGCCTTCTCTTAGGAAGCTGGAGGTGAGGGGACCCAGGATGTCCAGCAGACTCCCAGACTAGCTCAGGAGAGCCCTTGGACATGGGTACAGACACCTCACCCACTGGCAGGGGGCCTGGACCCCAGAAGGGTGAAAGGCAGCCACAGGAGGCCGCAAGCTTCCCACCTCTTGGCCTGCCTCTTCCCGGCCTGGGCTGTTGCCCTTGGGGAGTTTGGTTTAGATGACAGGTCCTGATGGGCTTAGGTCTGCGGGATTTCCTGAGTGCAGGTCTTAAAGCTAAGTGGAGTCCCAGCCCTGCCCACCGAGGGAAGATACCGGCCCAGCAAAGAGAGCAGGCACTGCCCCCCTCCACCTGCCCAGACTCTAGGGTGGGAGGGGGCAGGGGGGCCCCCAACTCCCTGCCCACCCCACCCCAGAGCCCAGCTCCCCACAGGCCTTTGCTCATGTTTCTGTTGGTGACTCACCGTGACTGAGGAGAAGGCTCTTTCTATTTCTTTCTAATTTTCTGAGGGCTTCTATTTTCCCTGGCAGAGGATGTGGAGCCCAAATCTGATCCATGTGTGAGCCAGCTGAACTCGGGAGCTGTTCCCAGGGAAGTGACGTTCTATAGCCGCCACCACCCACCCCCCCAGCCTTGGGCCTCCCTATTTGACACACTCAACTGGGGGCAACAGAACAAATTCCAAGACAAAAGTTTCGAGAACGATGATTCAGAGGCTCGCAGAGGACATTTATGGGTAAGAGCTTTCTTCATCCTACTGCTGCCAGGACCAGCCTGGGTACACATGGCAGGGCGAGGACAGCACAGGGACAAGGAGGCCCAACTGGTGGGGGGGGTAGGGGGGCATGCTCCGAGAGCCCAGGTGGGTCTTGGTCTCCTAAGGGAACTGACAAGAACTGGGAGCTGCTGGGTTGCGAGTGCTGAAATTGAGCTCGGCACAGCATGTGCAAAGTCCCTGTTTGGTCTGCGGCAGTGAGGCCACGGGGAGCGGTGAGGTTACTTGCTGTGATCAGATGGCCAGGAGGGCGGAGCTGGGATTTGACTGTAGGGACCAGCTCTTGACATAGTCCCACTACCTTTCTAAGTACAAACCAGTGAGCAGCGAAGGAAGGGCCTTGAAAGAAAGTGGTGAGAAAAGGGAGAGCCCCCTGGGTCCTGCCCCCAGTCCCAGGCTGAGCCAGAAGCTCCCACGATGCTCCCTGGCTGCTGCCTGTTCATCATCTCAGGCTCTCCTGGGTTTTCCCAACTGACCCAAACCTTGGCTCAGGGCTGACTGCTACTCAACTTGGCCCATGGGCTCCAGGTGTGCTTTTTCTTGCTTCCTCATCCCATCAAGGAGGAACGTTCTGGGAGCTCTGGCCTTAGGTGTCATGCCCATTTGGGGCCAGCCAACATTTGCCCTTGGGGAAGACTTATGGAAACACCAGGTACACATGGCATAACTCCCTAAGCCAACACCTATGGCAGACATTACTAATCGATCCTGGGATTCTCTGACTACCCCATCTACATGCCCCTGCTGAGGCTGGTCCATATGGTAGCTGGAGCTACGGTAAACACAGTTTTAAAAAACTGGGTTCTGGTAAGAGGAAGGAGAGGAACGTCTGTTTGTCCTGGTTGGGATCTCAGCTGTTTGGAAAGCAGTGTATCCCTAGAGGTGAAGAACTGTTCGTTGTTGCGGGGAAATAGTAAAAGAAACCGTAGGGGAGGGGAACCGACCGCAGACGTCTGTGGCTCCTATTTGGGTGGTGAGTGAACTGTTCCTGTGGTAGGTCCCAGCACCCAGGTTCGTTGGTTGAAGGTACCCATCCTCTCTTGCCAGCTGGCCCATGTCCTCGGGGGTAGTGTCTGATCTCCCATGCCTTTGTGGCCCCTACACCTTCCACGCGGAGCTGGGCTCACACGCACCGCCCCTACAATGTCCGCTTGATCTGACCTGGCTTCACCTGAGGCTGGACCATCTGCTAGAAGGGGGGGCCACCTAAGCCACCTGCTGCCTCCCACCTCCGTGCTGGGCTCTTCATCTGGGATCCCGCCCTCTGCTGCTGGGAGTGCAGGAAGCCCCTGAGCTTGTATGGAAATTGCTGCGTGAGTGCTGACTCCCTCCACACCCCTGACAGCCCATTCCTATGAATGACACATACAGTTTAATACAACTTGAAAGGCATCTCGTCCCTCCCTGCTCCATCTCTGACCCCCCCTCCAAACTTGACCTAGTATGTCAGTCCCTTGGGAGGGGAGGGGCAATCTTACATGGGGGCTCCTACCCCCAGCAGAGCAGCTAGCCTGCCTTGAGGGCGGTTTTGCACCTGTCCCCCTCACTAGAGAGTGAATTCCCAAAGGGTGGTCCCTCCCAGGGGGACCAGCACAGGGCCCGGCTCTCATGGACCGGGGAGGTTAGCTGGATGTCTGAATGAAGGCTGGTGACAGTTGGCGCCAGGCCAAGGCTCCAGAGGGAGGAAAGGATAGGTGGGGACACTTCTGCGGGTCCCGAGATGGGGAGGGTCCCCGAGGCCTGAGTTCGTGGCTTGGCTCTGCCATCAGGGGGTCCCGCTCACCTCCAGCCGGTTCTGGGGCATCTCGCCTCCAGTTCCCGTCCGGCTTGGGGGCGGTGTCGCAGACGGCGCGGGGCAGGGGCATCGGAGCGCTCCGACCCGCACCCTCTGGACTTCGCATCCCCTCCGACGCTCCCTCCCTGCGGCCCTCCTTCCAAGGCGCGGGCCCGGCCAGGGACACAGCCCGCAGTTCCCACTCCGGGAAGTGCCAAGCGCGCGAGGCGCCGGGACTGCTCGGCTCCCCCCGCAGCCCCTCCGTCCACGCCCGGCTCCTCCTCCTCTTCCTCCTCCTTCCCCGGGGGTGGGGGGAGCCGGCTCCGGAAGCCCCAGCACCCCCGCCCCGGCCGCCACTGGCGCTTTGGAGAAGGCGGTCCGCGCGGGAGCGCGCCACGCGGGACCTGAGCTCCCAGCCGCCGCCACCGCCTCGGAACCCCCAGACCATCCCTGAGCCCACACCGATCCCTGAGCCACTGCCCGTCCCGGAGCCCTCAGCGCCCTTCCCCGGAGCGCAACCCCCCGCCCCTCCCCGGAGCCCCCGCCCGCCCCTCCCCGGAGGCCCACCCCCCGCCCCCCGTGCGGGCCGCGACCATGGCGGTCCTGCGCGGGGCGCCCCTGCTCGGCTGCCTCCTGGCGCTGCTGGCACTGTGCCCCGGGGGGCGCCCGCAGACTGTGCTGACCGACGACGAGATCGAGGAGTTCCTCGAGGGCTTCCTGTCGGAGCTGGAGTCCGAGCCCCGGGAGGACGACGTGGAGGCCCCACCACCCCCTGAACCCACCCTTCCCGTCCGCAAAGCCCAGACAGGGGGCAAGCCGGGGGCGCGTCCGGGGGTGGCCGAAGAGGGTAAGAGCACCGGGTAGGGGTGGCCCTTGGTGTGATGGGGGGCCTCGGGGAGCCCTGCCCCTCAGGCTTGAATGGCGGGCCTAGGTGGTGTCTGGCCGAGGTCCAGTCTGCCCAGCTTGAGGAATGGCTCTGTAAGGCACAAGAGAGCCCAGATATCTGGCGGGACACTGTGCCAGGCAGAGGTCAGTGCTGGCTTGGAGCTCTTTGGGTTTGGAGACGCATCCAGCAGGTCCACTGCCCAGTGGAACTGGGTCCTCCCAATCCGTCATGCACAGCCCCAAACCCCCAGAGGGACTAGACATGAACTAACTGGGGACTTTGCTGCCCCCTGCCCAGGTCAGTTTGAACGGGAACGGCCCTGCCGTCCTAATGGGGCCACTCAGTCTGATTGTGGCACACACTGGCCGTGCCCACACCACTGCCAGAGTCCCAGCCTCCAGCCTTCCCTGGGAAGGATCCCCAGCACCCTGCTGCCTGGCCTCCTACTCCAGGAGCACAGAGCCGGGGGAGGGCATTGCAGAAGACCCTCGTCTCCACAAGGCTTCCAGGGGCACTGGGCAGTAGTCCTGGGTTATTGTGAAAATTAAACGAGGTGATGCGTCACCAAAGCATTTAGCCTAGTGCTTCTTATATAATCAGTTGTCAATAAATCTTAGCTGTTTATTGTGACCTTCCGGAGGGTGGGCAAGGGTCTTGCTGATCTCTCTCCCAGGAGACTCCAGGGCACCATCCATCATTCCTGAGGTCAGCAGCCCCTCCTTCATCCCGCTCTAGATCTTTCCTGGCTCCTCCCTGGGACCCATCTCGGCCTCCCCCGCCATTCCGGTCGAGATTGCTGTCCCGGCCTCTTGCACGCTGCTGTGGCAACTCTGTTTCTCCTGTCTGCGTTGTGTAGATTTTCCAGTATTTCGGTCATGTGGCCCCCATTCCTCCATTACATTTTCAACAGCATTTGCTCAGGGGCCTGGAGGATTCCTACAGGCAGCCCTAGGCCCTGCCCCTGCTTCCTGCCTCCCTCAGACTCTGAGATGGGCGAGCAGCTGCAGTGCCCACCAATCCCTCTGTCCTCTGTGTGGCCTCAGGACCCCCTATGGTTATGGCTTCCAACCCACCCGACTCCTTACCCCTGGATAGGGGATAGCCCATGAGTGTCCCTTTTCTTTGAAGCTTTTCTAGCTTCAGAGAGGCCCCGGGCCCATGCCGTTTACTTTGTGTGGCAGTTGGCAGGGATGAGACTGCCTCCCCCTTTAGACTGCGCACTCTCCCCAGGCCTGGATGGCTTAGTCACCTCTCTGCCCCTCTGTGCCCAGCACAGAATAGTGGGCCCTGACTGGCCAAGGGGCCGTATGGTGAAAGAGTGGATTGGGAGATGCTTCTCTGGAGGTTTTGGCAGATGGGAGGACGAGGGCCTACCCCCTGGGAAGCTGAGCCACCCAGGCCAAGATGTGGTGGTGACAGAAAGCCAATCCCAGCTCTGCCATGACTGCAAGTGGCTTAACCTCTCAGTTTCCCCCATCTGGGAAACGCAGGACTAACAGCAGCCCCTCTGCCCAAGTTGTAGGCACCCTGCAGGGGGTGGGGGGGCACATGGGGCACAGAGGGGGTTCTTCATTGATTTTACCTGAGTCTGCATCTTGAACAGCACCTCCAGGAAAAGCTAAAGACAAAGGGAAGAAAGGAAAGAAGGACAAAAGCCCCAAGGCGACCAAGCAGCCCCCAGAGGCGTCCTCCAGGCCGCCCAAGAAGCCCAAGGAGAAGCCACCCAAGGCCACCAAGAAGCCCAAGGAGAAGCCACCCAAGGCCACCAAGAAGCCCAAGGAGAAGCCACCCAAGGCCACCAAGAAGCCCAAGGAGAAGCCACCCAAGGCCACCAAGAGGCCTCTGGCTGGGAAGAAGGCCCCCATCCCAACCCCCTCCGAAAGCCCGAAGTGGCCACTGCCCCCAATCGCCAGCCCCAGCCTTGAGGAGCTGCCCCAGGAGGGAGGTGTGTGCTGGGTCTTCTGAGACTGTGGGGCTCTGACCTGCTGGGCTGCAGGGAGAGGGGGCTGAGGGCGGGTCCCTGAGGCCCTGCCTCTCGCAGACCCTCAGAGCCCCCAGACTGGGTGGGCGCTGTGGCCTCGTTGTTGTCCCTCCCTCGGTGCTGCTCCTCCCCTGGGGAGGGAGGGCTTGGCAGCCTCGTTGGGGGGCTTGCTCTCCACCGTCCTGGTATCTGTCCCCTGGGCCCCATCCAGAGCCACCTGCCCACAATGTCGCTGGGCTCTGAGCCTGCAGGGTGCCCGCCTGCTGGGGCAGCTTTGCGGCAGGTCCTCCCAGACAGCAGGGCCTGGGCTCCCCAGAAAGCCGTCCAGCTCTCTGGCCCCCCGGAAATGCCAGCAGGGTGCTGAGGGCTGGAGCAGCCCGGGCCTCCCGGGAGTGAGCTGTTCAGGGGGTGTCGGCAGGGCCCAGGTCTCGTGGAGGTTTGCTGTGCAGCCAGTGGTCAGGGCGGGCCACCCGTCCACCTGCTCCTGGGGTTTGTGTTGCAGACGGGCCCCTCCCAGATCCCTGGCAAGGCCCAGCAGGAGAGACCGACGTGGAGCGCCAGCCTGGTGAGTGGGCGCCGGCCACCTGGCCTCAGGGGACCAACCGCCCTGGCTTGCTAGGTCTCCAGGGTGGGCCTGGGTGGCGGCGGCGGGGAGTGTCTTCAATGAGGTGGCCACAAGCACTCTCCCTCAGAGCCGGAGGAGGAGACGGAGCAGCCCACGCTGGACTACAACGACCAGATAGAGCGGGAGGACTACGAAGACTGTGAGTAGGACCCTGCCATCTGCGAGGCCCCACCGGCCCCGCCTCCCCACCTGGATCCCACCCCCGGCCACCCGGGTTCGTGCCCGTCCACCTGGAGGCCCCACCCTCCCTGGCCTTGGCCCGGCTCAGAGCGCCCCCCTCTCCCCCAGTTGAGTACATCCGGCGCCAGAAGCAGCCCAGGCCACCCCCCAGCAGGAGAAGGCCGGAAAGGCTCTGGCCCGAGCCCCCCGAGGAGAAGGCTGAGCCGCCTGGGCGAGGGTTCGAGGCCCCAGAGGAGAGGATCGGTAGGATGCGGGCAGACTTGGGGGGCAGGGTGCCAGGCGAGGGGGCTCTGGCTCACCCCTGCCTCCCACCTCCACAGAGCCGCCTCTGAAGCCGCTGCCACCCAACTATGGGGACGGCTACGTGATCCCCAACTACGAGGACAGTGAGTGCCTAGGGCCCCTGCCCTCTGCATCCCAAGGTCGGGCTGCCTGTACCTCCAGCTCGGTGGCAGTTACCTGGCCGCCCTCCCCGATCTCCTCCCTCAGGCTGGGTCTTCCTGGCTCCCGACTTCGCTCTTCCCCCCCATCGCCCTGAGCCCCAGTGGGCTTCACTCCCGGGCCCTCCGAGCTCCGGTCCTGGCCACCTCTCGCCCCTGTCCCCTCGGGACTCCCATGCCGCCTTCCGCTCCCTCCTGCTCCCGGCCCCTTTGGACCCCATTCCCCTCCTCCTGGCCCGGTCCCCATCAACGCCTTGGCCCCAGCTCAGCCCTCCAGACCCCCCTTCCCGCCACAGGTGCCAGTCCTTCAGGGCATGTCCGATGTCCGGGCCCCACTCCCTGCCCAGCCTTTCCCCACCTTTCTCCGGGCCACGCCCTGCTGGGGGGCCAGGCTGGTGACTTCCCCGGGGTCTCGCTCACCCCACCTGTGCCCAAGCAGCCTCCCCCTCCAGGAGGACCCTCCCTCCTCGTCCCAGCCCGTCTGGACTCTTTAAGGCCCACCCTGATCTCACCTCCTCACCTTGCGCACCGCGTGCCCGGCCCGGCCCACTGGGCTCCTGTGAAGCTAGGAGCCCCGGCTCGTGGTGGGCCATCTCATCAGGGCTCTCCCTCCCCACAGTGGACTATTTCTTCCGGCCTCCCAGGCCCCGGAAGCCTGACCCTGGCCTGGAAACAGATGAAGAGAAGGAGGGGCTGAGTGAGTGGAACCAGGCTGCCCCCAGCGCCCCGTGCAGGCCTGACCCCCACCCCACCTGCCCCCTGAAGCCCCCCTTAGCCCGGGGCTAAGCCGACAGGCCCTTCCCCGCTTCTACCCTTCAGAGAAACCCAAAAAGGAGGGCAGCAGGCCCAAGGAGGAGGAGACGGACGACAAATGGACTGTGGAGAAGGGCAAGGACCACAAAGGTGTGTCTCTGGGGGCTGGGGGCTGGGCGCACACAACCTGGGTCCCCGTGAGAGGTCCGCCAGACCCCCGGCTGCTCTGGGACCCTCAGCACCACCTCCTCCCTTTGTTACCCCCAGGGCCCCGGAAGGGTGAGCTGGAGGAGTGGGCTCCAGCAGAGAAACTCAGTGAGTGAGGCGCTGGGGGGCTCGGGGGAGCGGGATAGGTACGGGGGGCTGGGGGTGGCTCTGAGGGCTACAGCATGGCTACGAGCGCCGGGGCTGCCTTGGGCGTGTATGGAGGCTGTAGGGCGGGTGTGACGGCTCTGGGGCCGTGCCATGGCCGCAGGGTGACAGTGATGGGGCACGTGACCCACCTAAGGCCACACATTGGTCCCAAACCCAGATTTCCTGTTGGCACTCCAGGCCTCCAGAGCCCCTTCCTGCTCTTAAAGTCCTGCAACACGAAAGGGAGAGGCCCTGGAGTGTCTCTGTCCTGGGCCTGACCCCAGGGGACAGAGCTCGGGGCACAAGGCAGGTGTGCAGATGGCCCCAATGCAGACGATGCCTGGGACTGGCCAGGCCCTGGGGTGGCTGTCCCTGTGATTTCGTGTGAGCCCCATGGCCCTTTGGAGCCTGGCATCATCAGCCCATTCTCCAGAGGGGGAAGCTGAGGCTCAGGGTGGGGAAGCACAGGCTGGGGCACAGCTGCCCGGACTGGCGCCCCCTAATGTGAGGGGAAGTGGGCGCTGGGCTCCTCCGTTCTGGGTTCGGTGGAAGGAGGCACGGAGCCAGGGGACCACCAGCCTGGGGTGCCATGTCCCCAGAGTGCCCCCCCATCGGGATGGAGTCACACCGCATCGAGGACAACCAGATCCGGTCCTCCTCCATGCTGCGCCACGGCCTAGGGGCACAGCGTGGCCGGCTCAACATGCAGGTGGGTGTCGGGACGGGCCCAGCTCCCAGCTGGGTAGGGGTTCCCTGCCTGCTCAGCCCCCCTGCTGTCCCCGACAGGCCGGCGACACTGAGGACGACTACTACGACGGGGCGTGGTGTGCCGAGGACGACTCTCAGACCCAGTGGATCGAGGTGGACACCAGAAGGGCCACCAAGTTCACGGGCATCATCACCCAGGGCCGCGACTCCAGCATCCAGTAAGTCCACCAGGCTCACAGGCACTTGGTGGGGGCAGGTGGCTCCAGGCACAGCTCTGAGTCCCGTTCAGAACCTTCCAGTGGGCCCTCCAGGGTCCCCACCACCACCACCGCCACTCCTCAGTTATGGCCGGTTGGTTCCCTGGGTCCAGATAAGCAAACCAATCGCCCACGGCCACGCAGCGGGCATGGCAGCCTCTCCTGACATCCGGGCCAACACCACACACCTGCTAGCTCTTAGGTTCTTGGGCCCAGAAGAGGGGGCTCAGGCCGCCTGAGGGCCTGGACCTGGGGCGGGGAGAGCAGCCTTACCCTGACCGCCGTCCGCTCCCCAGTGACGACTTCGTGACCTCCTTCTTCGTGGGCTTCAGCAATGACAGCCAGACATGGGTGATGTACACCAACGGCTACGAGGAAATGGTGGGCACCTGAGCCCTCGGCTCTATACGCCCCTCGTCTGAACCGCAGGTGGGCTCTCGGCTGGGGTTGGGGGCTGCTCTGAGGCCTGCCTCTTCCCAGACCTTCCATGGGAACGTGGACAAGGACACACCCGTGCTCAGCGAGCTCCCGGAGCCAGTGGTGGCCCGCTTCATCCGCGTCTACCCACTCACCTGGAACGGCAGCCTATGCATGCGCCTGGAGGTGCTGGGGTGCCCCATGTCCCGTGAGTGCAGGGGGCTGGCAGGGGCATGGATGGGCAGCTGGGGCAACCCGCGGTGGGCTGGCAGGTGGCCAGCTCAAGGCCCTTGCCTGCCCACCCTCTGCAGCTGTCCACAGCTACTATGCACAGAACGAGGTGTTGACCACCGACGACCTGGACTTCCGGCACCACAGCTATAAGGACATGCGCCAGGTTGGGGTGCTTGTCCTGAGGCCACGGAGTGGGCTCAGGGCTAACAGGGGAGCCTCCCCATAGAGCAGATCCAGGCTGTGGGAGAGGTGTGGTCACTGGGGGTGGGCTGGGGGTGGCGGGAGTAGGTGGGCTGCGTAACTCTGTGTCTTCTCTGGCACGCAGCTGATGAAGGTGGTGAATGAGCAGTGCCCCACTATCACCCGCACATACAGCCTAGGGAAGAGCTCGCGTGGGCTCAAGATCTACGCCATGGAGATCTCGGACAACCCCGGGGATCACGAGTTGGGTGAGGGCCCCGACAGACCCCTGGAGGCCTGGCCCTCCCCACGCCCAACAGATTATAGAGGCAAGGCCCTGGCACTGTAGCTGGGTCTGTGCCGTTGATGTTTCCAGCTCACCACCTCCCACCTGTCTTTGGAGCCCCTTGCTGGGCCCTACAGTCCTCAGCCACCCTCACCCCCCTGGGGGTGAGGCCAGTTTGGGTCCTTCCTCAGATCCCCTGGGCCTCAGGCCTCGGGAGGCTGCTTGGTTGCTGAGGCTCCTGCCCTTGCAGGGGAGCCCGAGTTCCGCTACACAGCTGGTATCCATGGCAACGAGGTGCTAGGCCGAGAGCTGCTGCTGCTACTAATGCAGTACCTGTGCCGCGAGTACCGAGACGGGAACCCGCGCGTGCGCAGCCTGGTGCATGACACGCGCATCCACCTGGTGCCCTCCATGAACCCTGACGGCTACGAGGTGGCAGCGCAGATGGTGGGTGAGGGAAGGGGGTCAGGGCGGGGCCAGGGTGGGGCAGGGCTGGGGGTGGGCTGCTGATGCTGACCCCCACCGGCTCCCCCAGGGCTCAGAGTTTGGGAACTGGGCGCTGGGACTGTGGACCGAGGAGGGCTTTGACATCTATGAGGACTTCCCGGATCTCAACTCTGTGCTCTGGGGAGCTGAGGAGAGGAAATGGGTCCCCTACCGGGTCCCCAACAATAACCTGCCCATCCCTGAACACTACCTGTCTCCAGACGCCACGGTGAGGCCACAGCCTGGCCAGCAGGGCCTGTGGGAGCAGCCCGGACCCTGGGGTCCTGGAGCTCTGGACTTGGGGGTGGGCTGGGGGTTACCCAGCCCGGGCGCTGAGACTGCAGGGCCTTGGAGGGACTGAGGGGGCATGAGTACCAGTATGGGGTCTACATGGAGGGTGACGGAGGCTGGGGCCCACACCTCACATACTGGCCACCCTAGGTGTCCACGGAGGTCCGGGCCATCATTGCCTGGATGGAGAAGAACCCCTTCGTGCTGGGAGCGAACCTGAATGGCGGTGAGCGGCTCGTATCCTACCCCTATGACATGGCCCGCACGCCCAGCCAGGAGCAGCTGCTGGCCGCGGCCATGGCAGCCGCCCGGGGAGAGGACGAGGAAGAGGCATCTGAGGCCCAAGAGACCCCAGACCACGCCATCTTCCGCTGGCTGGCCATCTCCTTCGCCTCTACCCACCTCACCATGACCGAGCCCTACCGGGGAGGGTGCCAAGCGCAGGACTACACTGGCGGCATGGGCATCGTCAACGGGGCCAAGTGGAAACCCCGCTCTGGGAGTGAGTCAGCCTGGGAGGGTCTGCGGTGGGGCATCTGGTGTGGGCAGGGGTGACTGCGGCTCTGTGTCTGCCCTGCCCAGCTATCAACGACTTCAGTTACCTGCACACCAACTGCCTGGAGCTCTCCATCTACCTGGGCTGCGACAAGTTCCCTCACGAGAGTGAGCTGCCCCGAGAGTGGGAGAACAACAAGGAAGCTCTGCTCACCTTCATGGAGCAGGTGTGGGGGCTGCCGGCGGGGGGCAGGCGGAGGAGTGGGGCAGCATTTGGGGAGAGGGTGGTGAAGACCCCTGCACGGGACAGGGCAGCAGCAGACCCAGCGGGCTCTCCATGTGGACACCCGCCCTGCCTCCCCTGCAGGTTCACCGCGGCATCAAGGGGGTTGTGACGGACGAGCAGGGCATCCCTATCGCCAACGCCACCATCTCCGTGAGCGGCATTAACCACGGAGTGAAGACAGGTACACAAGTGCACACCTCTACGCCGCTCCGCTTCCCGAGGCGGGGCACCGAATCTGTACGTGCCGTTGGCAAGGCAAGCCTGGCCTGCCCAGCACGTCCCTGCTCCTCTGGAGCCCCCCAGAGGGAGGGCTAGGGGGATCTCGGACAGGAGGACTGGGGCCTGGGAGGGGGCACTCCTAGGCAGCCGAACCCGTCCTCCCTCTGCAGCAAGTGGTGGCGATTACTGGCGCATCCTGAACCCGGGGGAGTACCGCGTGACGGCCCACGCGGAGAGCTACACCCCGAGCTCCAAGACCTGCAACGTGGATTACGACATCGGGGCCACCCAGTGCAACTTCATCTTGGCTCGCTCCAACTGGAAGCGCATCCGGGAGATCATGGCCATGAACGGGAACCGGCCCATCCCGCACATCGACCCGTCGCGCCCCATGACCCCCCAGCAACGGCGCATGCAACGCCGCCGCCTGCAGTACCGGCTGCGCATGCGCGAACAGATGCGGCTCCGGCGCCTGAACGCCACCACCAGCCCGGCCACCGTCCCCACGTCGCCCCCCACTCCCCCGACACTGCTCCCCACCCCCTCCCTTGCCCCCTCCCCCGCCCCGAGTTCTACCCTGGGGCCCTGGCACTTTCCCCCCGAGACCACAGCTGGCTGGGAGGAGTCAGAGACCGAGACCTACACAGAGGTGGTGACGGAGTTTGGGACAGAGCTGGAGCCCGAGGAGGGCGAGGAGGAGAGAGAGATGGTCACGGGCCAGGAGATCCCCTTCACCACAGTTGAGACCTACACAGTGAACTTCGGGGACTTCTGAGAACAGGTCTGCCAATGCGCGAGCTTGCACAGCGGCCATCAGCAAACGGCAAGAGCCCCGGTGTGGACCCTGCCAGGAGGGGGCATGAAGTGACGGAGACCTGGGAGCCAGGGTCTGTGTCAGGCGTCTGCTCCACCGGCTGCTCTGCTGCAGGGCCGGGGTGGGACAGCTTGAGCGAGCCCGGGGGGGTGAGGGGTGGCAGACTTCTCCACCATCTGCTCCGGCCACACCAATAAACCAAGCTCACGGCAGATGTGTCACTGACCGCTTGCCATCCTGACCAGCTGGGAGAGGGGAGGAGGAGGGAGGCTCCCTGCACAGGAGTGCCCTGGCCGCCACCGGGTCTGCCCAGCTCAACACCAGTAAACACTCAGGCTTTATTTACAAAGGAAAAGCTACCATGGTGCTGACGCCACAGGGAAGGAATAGCCGGGGCCTCTCTGGACAAGGCCGCCTTTGTGAGTCAGGGGCCCAGATCCAGGCCTCCCAGGTCCTCCTCCTCTGCCCCGAAGCCTGAGAAGCTGATGGGCTGGCATACCAGGCTGCGCAGGTTCACAAGGCAGGCGGTCTGTGTGGTGCTGAAGTCCGGAACAGCCACCAGCAACACTGTCTGGTCCTCGGGGCCTGCACAGAAGCCACGTGGGAGCGCACCTTAGGTTCTGGGTGAGGCCTGTCTCAAAGGGAAGTCACCAGAAGTGAACAGGAGCCCCCCCATCAGCACCATGGGCGCGTGGACCACAGAAGCTCCTTGAGACCAGAAACAAAAAGGGCCAAGGACACCATAAAGGTCCAAGGCTAAAGCCACACTGACCAGAATGAGCTCTGGTAGGGACAGTTTCAGTCCCTGCAGAGCCTGGGCTGTCCACCCATGGGCGCCTGGACACTCCAACACAGGCTTTCCCTGTGAGCCTTGGCCCCAGCTGAGAGCATGTCACTCGCGTCAGCACAGGCCTGGGACCCCCAGAAGACAAAACTTACCTTGGATGATTTTGGAGCCAAAGCTGAGGGTGTTGCCACAAAAGTAGACGTGAGGGCATTCCAGAAAGATGAACGGGTCGGTGTTATAGAAAGGGTAACAACCTGGAGAAGGAGGACCTACAGCTGAGAGTGGGGCTTCTCAGCCGCAGCACGGGGACACCTACGCATCTGGGGTAGGGCTGTCCTGTGTGGGACGTGGGGTGCCATCTCCCACACGTGACTCTGTAGCAGCCCTGCAGCTGTCATAACCCATTGCCACGTGGCCCCAGAGGCAGGGCAGTATGCTCTGCTGCTGCCGCCTTCGCCCTTCTGGGTGGGCACCGGGCCAGGATGCAGTGCTCTGACCGGCCCTAGCTCCCAATATGCTCCCATGGCCTTCAGCCCTAAGCAGGGCCTTGGCCACGAATAGACGTAAGATTCCAGAGTAGCTCCCAAAACAAACGTCAAGCTTTGGGGCCTTTCCTTAGACAGGTCATGGCTAGGCTGGTGGGTGCAAATCCAGGCTGGGAACCCTCCGAGCATGATAGGAGCCCCTTTGGCCTTCCCCGGCCCTTTGCTCCACGCCACGTGTCTGAGTCCCAGTACCTAGGGTGTCAGGGGCTGTAGGGCTGATGTGACGGGCTTGCAGGGTCCACTCCAGGATCTCCAAGTGGTCCTCCATGCTGCTGTACCGGAAGATGTCACTCACGTTCTGTCCCGACGTCCCCAGGAATCTGCAAGGCAGGGCTCGGCTGACCCCACCCGGAAGGACACCGTCTGCACTCCTCCCACGGCTGCCGGCCCAGAGCTCACCGGGCACCCGCACAGGGAGTCCCGAGCCCGACTCCAGGTGGGCCCAACCCTCCCCTCCTGGTGCCACCGAGGCAGAAGGCCAGGGGTCAGCCTGGAGTGTGGCTACCTGACTCCGTCGATGGTGGCCTGGTAGGGGTTGGTGACCAGCTGGAGCGTGGAGTAGGCAGTGGCCAGTGGGAACATGCAGGGGTGCAGGGGCTGCTGGGGGAGCGTGTAGTTTGTTGGGTCAAATTCGCCTGGCATCACGTCCACGGGCACGGAGGCCTGGAGGGCACAGGGGCAGGGGAGCTCGCAGGGCCCAGCTCCCTCCATACGCACCCCGCTGGAGCCCACCTTCCCCAGCCCACCTTCCAGTGCCCAACTGCAGCGCCAGAGACCCCGATCCCGAGCACTGGCCTGCCCCCAGCTCACTCACGCTCAGCTGCAGGAGGATCTCGTCCAGCATCTTGACAGCCTCCACGCTGGCTGCCTGGGTTTTCTTGGTTAAGTACTTGGCCTGGGAGTAGAAGCCCATACATAGGCTCTCAGGCCCCGAGGGAGGCTTAGATCAAAGCGATACCCAGAGCCCCCGCCAGGAGGGCTGAGAGCAGAGCCCCACCCGCAGGGGGACAGTAAGAGCTCTGGGCCTCCGGCCCCCACCACCGCCCTCAGAAAGCAGGGCCTGAGGACAAGGCCGGGCCCCCAGGCACAGGAGATTCCTAGACCTGCGAGACCCCGTGCCCGACGCTCCGTGGGGAAGAAGGGGCTTGAATGCAGGCAGGTGGGTGCCACACCTTATTGATGGAATCTCTGCTCTGGGTGTTGTGGCTCAGGAGGTTTCCGGCGAGGATGACCCGGGAGACGCGGGCGGCGCTGCACTGCTCTCCTTCATCCCCAAGTTGCCCCGTCACCACGTCCACCAGCAGCTGGGTGCCCAGCAGGCTCTCGCCCCCGCCTCCACCCAGGCCCAGGCCGGACACCAGCAGCACAAACCTGCCGGAGAAGTCGGGGTCTTCGTGGGTGCTGGGAAGGCTGTGTGGAGCCCCTGGTGGGGCTCTGTCAGCACCACAGGGGAGCAGGGGCCAGCGAATGTGACTCCCCCGGACCACTGACCGCACCCGGGCCCCTGTTCCTCACCTGTCCGTGTCGAGGGGGCGTGTGGGCTTCTGGGGAGCAAGCCCTGCAAAGCAGTGGTCCTCCACCAGGAACTTCCCGTCGTCTCCTGCAGAGCCCAGCACGGCCAGGACTGTCCCTGGGGAGCAGCAGGGTCAGGCCCAGGAGGGGGGCCCGAGGGGCTACCACCCCCTTCCAGGCACCCAAGTGACAAAACCAGCAGCTCTCCTCTGCTGGTGAATTCTCACTGAGGACTCAGGACTGGGCATCTGCTTCCCGGAGTCAAGTGCCTTCGGGCGGAGGTGGGAAGAACGGACCCCTACCTGGGTCCCACCCACCGCCTGAACCCAAACCCATGGCTGCAAGAATAATGCAGCTGTTCGCCAGCACCCAGAGGTGCGGGCCACCCCCTCCCCCTCCCCACCTGTGACCAGCTTTGCCACGTCGATGGTGCCCGCCAGTTTGATACGCTGCAATTCATCTTCCAAGATCAGTTCATCGTCTGCATGGATGTATTTGCTCCGAGGAGGCTGGGGGAGCAGGTTGTGCTGGAATCCAAAGATGGGAGTGGTCATGGGGCCAGAGCCCACTCTGGCTCCGGTGCCACGTCAGTTGGTGCCACGTCAGTGAGATGGCCCTGCAGGCCCCTCCCCCATGGGCAGAGGCCCAGCCCTGATTCCCAGGATGCAAGGCAGGTGGCCCCATCAGTACCCCCGGGGAAGTATTCTGGGGGCAGCCCGTGTGGGCCTCACCTCTTCGCTGACCTCCCGCAGGATGGAGGGCTGGAGCAGCATGGCCTTGAAGAGGGTCCCTACCACACAGCACTTCTCCCCAGGCTGCAGCTCACCCAGCTTCTTAATTAGGACTCCACTGCCTGCGGCACAAGGGGTGTGAGCTCAGGGACGAGCCCCCCGCCACCCCCTCACGGCCACGGAGCTCTGCGGCCCTGGGGCCCTGGCCTCCACGAGGAGGGAGAGAGCGTCAAATGCAAGGACCCCTTAGACCTAAAGGATCACTTGGCCCCAGGGGAACAGAGGGACTCTGGATGTGCCTGGGCTCTGGATGTCAAGTGTCCTCACAAGAGAGACAGACATGCAGAGGAGGCGACGTGAAGACGGGGCAGAGACGGGAGGGATCAGCCACCAGAAGGTGGAAGGGGCCCTGGCCTCCAGAACTGGGAGACAATAGACGTCTGTTGTTTGCAGGCACTCCGTTTGTGGCTTTGTTGTTACAATGGCCACGGGAAGCTAATGCAGCGTTTCTTCACTTATACCTAAATTATAACGCTGATCCTTAGAAAGAGGTGTGCCAAGTCTCAACACAGCCCTGCCCTGACAATATGACAGTTTCTTTTGAGAGTTTGGATTCTTTCATCCGCCCCACAAATGCCTCGTCATCTGAAAACAGAGATACCCCAAATTCAAACTTCATATCCCCACCCACCCCATTCTGCTCCCTGTGGAGTCATCAGAGGCCCTGGGATCCCAGAGAACAACACACAGGAAGCGTTAGGGACGGGCAGGAAGACAGGCATGGGAGAGGGGCGGTATGCAGGGGTCACTCGGGTGGGCAGGAGGGAGGAACCACATCCCAGAAGGCCTGAGGGTTTGTTAGTACAGACCCCAGGCCTGGAGAAAACGCTAACAGGTGGTGATGGGATAATGTAGACTCGGGACCAGCCCGTTCCTTAGCCCGGTGACTCCAGCACGTGTCCCTCCTGCCCCGGAATAACCAAGAACATCCCACAGATCCACGCCCCGGGGAGCGAAGGGGAGTACTTCAAAATAAGATAAGGAGGGCGCCGGCACTGGATAGAAATGCCAGACGCCAACAGAGACAACAGAGGCCAAAGCCACAATGTCCACCGAGCCCTCACTCAGCCACACGTGGCCGTGCCAAGCCCTGCGCTTGGAATCCTTCCACCCCCGACAACACGCCATTGCAGATATTATTACCCCACCACCTGGCTGAGGAAACTGAGGCACAGAGAGATTAAGGAACATGCCCAAGGCTACCCAGCTGAGATCCAGTGTGCATGTCTGAGCACCAGGTAGAACCACACAGCCCTGTGCTGAGGGCGGGACATCTGTCCATCCGGCGGAGTGTGGGCACCAGGCCAGGCACCAGCACCGAGAGTGAACCCGAAGGCCCATCCTTGCCCTCACTGAGCTTCCGGCGCAGACGGAGGGGCAAGAGCAGGAAAGGTGGGACCTGCCGCTGGGACAAGTGCTGCGAACAGACAGGAGTGAAGGCAGAGAAGAAGAGAAGGCCCTGCTGGCCCAGGCGGCCTCTCGAAGCACAGGATGTTTCAGTTGAGGTTGTGATGGAAGCCCGGGGACAGAGCGTGCCAGGAGCAGGGAGAGCCAAAGGTAAGAAAGGGCTTGAGGTGTTCAGGAAACTTGTGAGTGGAGAGAGGTGAATTCTGAGATGGACTGAGCTCTGGGGAGGAAGCCTGGCCACGCAGAGAAGCCAGGTGGTGAGTGAACGATGCTGCCTACTGTCAATCACCCAGCCAAAGCCCCATTCATCGTGGGCCCCACTCTGTGAACAGAATAAAATGGCTGCTTTCTGTCACTGGGCAGCTTTGTTAGAAGAGAAACCTGGCGGGGATATGTATATACGTGTAACTGATTCACTCTGCTGTACAGTAGAAACTAACACAACATTGTAAAGCAACTGTACTCCAATAAAAATTAATAAAAAAAAAAAGGAGAAGAGAAACCTGGTACCACAGCAGATGCTGCTGTAAAGAATCTAAAAGATGACATTGACCTTAGGCTCGGGGAGGGTGTCCTCGAGGACTTCAAGGAAAGTGAGGGAAAGGCATTGGGAGCCAGAGGAAGGAGACCCTTGTTATGTGGCAGAGAAAAGGTGAATAACACTTTCGCCTGCAGTAAAGAAAACAGAAAACATCTCTAATATGACGATGTAGCTAGGAGATCGGGTCAAGTGTTCTCCTGGCTGCCTATAATAAAACCAGAGTCAATCCAGCTGACCTGGTGGGATGGGACAGGCCTGGGAGCCAGTGCTTCCCAAAGCTTTCCCAGGGGTTCCAATGTGCAACCTGGGCTGAAACCCAGCAAGCCTGGTGCTGGGCGGCGGGGGGCAATAAAAATGAATATGACATGGTCTCACCCACAAAATTTCAGTTTAAAGACATAACAGATGAATTGAAAACTATGTGGAAAGCTACCCTTTTTTTTTGTAATTTTTTTTTTTTTTTTGGCTGCACCATGAGGCATGTGGGATCGCAGTTCCCCAACCAGGAATCGAACCCATGCCCCCTGCGTTGGAAGCGAGGCGTCTGAACCACTGGACCACCAGGGAAGTCCCAGAAAGCCACTCTTATAAACAGTAACAATGGGGTGATGGGGCATCACCCAAAAGTTGGGGTGGTGGGGGTCCTGCTTCATCAAGAATAACTTAAAGCAGCAAAGATCACCAAGGAAGAAATGGGGGAAAAAAAGAAAAAGGCCTGCACTGCCCAGGCCACTTGATTAGGAAAGACAGACGCCCCCAAGGGTCTGGAGATCCGTGCCCAACAAACCCAGAAGCACTTCCCCAAACTCATTACTTACCCCAGCGCTGCTGGGCCCGGTTCACCAGGAAGGGCCTCATCTGGATGAGGCGGGTGGCATAAATGTGGGCATACTGCCGGCTAAAGTTGCGCTCCCCCAGCCGGAAGGGCTGCGAGGAGTTGGTGTAAGTCACCACGGGCAGCCGGGCAAAGGTAGCGTTGCTGGCTGATGGTGGGGACAGCAGAGTGTGGGCCCTCTGGGCAGCCTGCTCAGAAAACATGTCCGTGCTTGATGTGTCCAGACGGCTGTGGCCGGGACAGGGAGGAGGTGGTCCCTGAAAGGACACAAACGCAGTCCTGCAATCCCTGCAACCTCCACGGCAGCCGTGTCCCTAGTGTGGCTCCACTGCACCCACAGGGCACTGAGGGTGGGGGAGACTTGTAGTGCACACCAGACTTCGGCCAGAACAGCACCTGGAACTCGACTATGTTGGATACCAGTGTCCCCTGTAACCTGCAAAAAGGGAGATGAGGAAAGCTAGGAAATGCTTCTCCCACCTGGAGCTCTCCAAACTCATCTCAAGTGTCCACTGCCTGCTCCACACCTCCACCTGGACAATGATCAAGGTCTCAAATTCCATGCCCCAAATGGAATTCCTCATGTGCCTCCATCCAGCTCCCTGGCACCTGCCCCATCTCAAGGCATGAGGCCAGCCTTATTATTACACAAGCCTACCATAAAATAATTAGGCTATGATTAAAAATATAAATAAAACAAAACATAAATCAGTCACTTCTCTGCTCGAAACCCTCCAAAGGTTCCCCATTTCACGGAATAAAACCCCAAGTCCCTACAATGGCCTATGAGATCTGACCCACTGGTCCTGCCCTCCTGTCCCCCGACCAGGAGACCTGCTCTTCTCCCTCAGGTCCCTCAGGTCTGCTCAAACCTCACCTTCTCCACCTGCAACCCTCCCCTGGCACTTCTGCTCCTCCAATGTTTATTGTTTTCCATGGCATTTACCTTCCAACAAACAATACACTTTAAGTTTATTGTCTGCCTCCTCTGACTAGAATAAAAGCTCCAGGAAAGCAGAGGTATCAGCACCTGAGCCCACTTTCCAGAAGCAGCCCGGAGCCCCACTGAGACGTACTGTAGGCGTCAAATCCACAGCAGGTTCCAAGATCAGTGCGTGGAGCAGCTCAGTCATTTCTTTACATGCGTACAGGGATGATAATAGTTTGCATGGAATGGGTTAAAAAAGACGTGGCACTAAAACCGATTTCTTCCTCCCGCCTTTTTAGCACAGCTATTAGGTGGCTTGAATTCTGTTCCTATAGAACAGCTCTGGGCTGGGACGGTATCTGAATCAACTTTCTGCCCCCAAAGTGCAGAGCGGGGGCAGCGCTCTGGCCGCAGTCTCGAAGGAGCCTCGGAGCCTCGCGGCCTGAATCCCCAGGCCACGTCCCCGGCCCCCACCCTGGGGCCGTCTTGGGGGATACAGCAGAGAGCCTGCTCAGACCTCCCTCGCGAGATACCTGTTAACCCGCCCCCACGCGAGGACACCAAAAGAGCCAGCACCCCCCCAGCATGCACGCGGCCCGGGAAAGCGAGACCCCACTCACCTCGCGGCACGCCGCGGCCCCGCCCACAGCCGCGCGCCATCTCCCGCCAATCCGCGCGCCTTGCCCCGCCCACAGAGGCATCCCGCCAATCACCGCGTGCTCCACCATGCTCATCATCGCGGGGACCGCCCGCCGCCGCGCACCGCCTCCCGCCACTCCGCGAGCCTCGCCCCGCCCGTGCTGCATCCCGCCAATGATAGCGCGCTCCACCATGCTAATCACCCCCCCCAGGGCTCGCCCACAGCCGCGCCCCGCCCCGTCCATTGACGCGCGCCCCGCCCCTGAGCTCTGCGCGTGCGCGGGGTCACGCCCCCGATTCCAAGGGAAACGCGGGGCGGGTTTGCAGCTTAGGGACCAGTGTGCACGCGTGTTCGCCGTGACGCCCCGACCCGGCCCTTACCGGAGGTCTGACCCTGAGGTCGCTGCGCCTTCCCGAGAGTTGGCGCCCCTTGCGCCACTCCAGGACCCCGCTGGGTGCCCGCCTCTGCGGTGGACGGTGGGAGGGCTGAGGACGATGTTGCACCGCCTAAGAGGAGCCATTACTCTGCCGCAGGTCCGAGGACAGGGCCGGGCACTGGGATCCAGGACAGCGGGGGAGGGCTTAGAGTTAGGGTCAGGGAAGCAGACTGGCTGTCTGAGGCCCTCCGCACGGGGCCAACAGCCCTGCCAGCCTCCACCCAAAACTCCCTGGTCTCTGTTGCCCTCACTGCCTCTATGTCATCCACACTCCTCCCTACCCACCAAGGATTTCTCGTGCCGTCCCGCACTTCGTGCGGGCTCTTTTCCACATCTCCACCAATCCACATCGCTTGGAATTCCTAAGCGAGCCCGAGTGGCTCTTCCCCATGACGCTTCCTCTCCACTCCCACCAGCGCCGGGATTCAGTCTCTTTAGCACATGCTGTTCTGCTGGTTCACCCTGCATCTGTTTCCCAAGTCCCAGTCTTGTCTCCGCAACAAAGTAGATAATAGTTATGGATACTACATAAAAGCCCTTGCTATGGACCTGACACTGTTCTAAATTCTTGACACATACAAATTCAGCTAATCCTCCAATAACCCTTTGAAGATGAGGAAACTGAGGCACTGAGAGGTCACACGGCTAGTGAGTAACGACTAGGATTCACTCTGAGGCAGCGTGACTCAGCCCTGACATTGTACGTGTGCTGGCCCTCTGCGTATGCAGGTCAGCTGAACTGCCCATCTAATTACCCATTACTTCACTTTTGTCCCTGCCGTTCAGACATTTGTCAAACATCCAATTAGACTGGATTGGATAAGTCTGCCCTCAGAGGATGTGCGGGAAGCTAGTCTAGTTCACTTACCACAGTGCCTGACACATGGAGACTCCCAGTTCAGCCTGTATTTGTTGAATGAATAGATGAGCACTTTTCGGGGGTGGGGGTGGGGCGGGGCATGTAATGTGCTAAACGTCTCAAGAGCATTATCTTACTGAGTCTTACCATAGCCCTGTGAGGCAGGTACTATGACCTCCGTTTTACAGAAAGAGTCATAGTTGCACAGGGTCACACAGCCAGGGAGCCGGGGGCTGGAATTGGAACCCCCCCCGCCTGATACTCCTGCTCAGACATGAAGCTGGGCAGCCTCTCCACTGAGGTCGGCTACTGGCAGGCCTGTGTCAGGCACGCAGTTGGGGCAGGTGAGGGGGTGTGGGACAGACCCGGGGACAACAGTCATCGTAGGAATGATGGTGGCTGGGAAAGGGGGGGCTGTGGACAAGTGGGTGTGCTTCCATGGGCGGAACATCCTTCCCTAACTCTCTTCCCCTGGCTGTCTGCAAGGACGGAAAGGCTTAAGTGTTGACTTTCCCAGCCTCCCTGGCAGCCGAGGGTGATGATGAGATCAGATCTGGCAGAGACATAGGGGAAGTCTGGCAGGGATGGGGGCAGGGGGGGAAGGTTGGGTTTCTGAGAAATCTGGTTTTGTGATAAGAAGGAGGGGCACAGCCTACTGCCTTTCCCCGTTCTTTCTGTAGTGAATACAGTGCCTGGTAGTGTCCGGCAAAGATGCCAACCCGGATACCACTTAGCTACTGAACCAGGACCAGCAATTGCTAACTTCTTATTTTATTTTAGAAAAGGAATCCCTAATTTGTTTTCCCCACTTTGGATTTTCTGAACGTGAAACGAAACATGTTTTTTTGTTTATTTGTTCTTTGGCAGCACTGTGTGGCATGCGGGATCCTAGTTCCCCAACAAGGGATCAAACCCACACCCCCTGCATTAGAAGCACAAAGTCCTGACCACTGGACCACCAGGGGAGTCACCCAAACATGTTCTTTTTTTTTTTCTTTTTTTTAAAAAATAAATTTATTTATTTTTGGCTGTGTTGGGTCTTCGTTTCTGTGCGAGGGCTTTCTCTAGTTGTGGCTAGTGGGGGCCACTCTTCATCGCAGTGCACGGGCCTCTCACTATCGCGGCCTCTCTTGTTGCGGAGCACAGGCTCCAGAAGCGCAGGTTCATAGTTGTGGCTCAGGGCCCCAGTTGCTCCACGGCATGTGGGATCTTCCCAGACCAGGGCTCGAACCCGTGTCCCCTGAATTAGCAGGTGGACTCTTAACCACTGCGCCACCAGGGAAGCCCAATCACATAGAATTTTATTTCTCTTCTTGTGGACAGGAGGTCTAGGTGTCGTGTGGTGCCCCCAAGTGTCAGGGACCCAGCTGGGTCCAGCTCACGCCCCCCCAACAGCCCTGGGGGTCGTATGCCAGGAAGGGAGGTAAAGAAGGGCACACATCTGTCTCTTAAGGGCAAAACTGATACCCACTGGGTCACACCTACCGGCAAGGAGGCTGAGAAGTGTAGACTTTACTCTGGGGCTAGAGACTGGCAATGAGGAGTCCGCCACGTGTGGCCCTGGAAGGTACCTCCACCGTGCGTGGTACAGGAGTGCTCAACAAGCATCAGGTGTTCACATCCAGACCTGCCTCTCCTTCACAGATGAGGAAACCGAGTCCCAGAGAGGGAGCAGGGGTCGTTCAAGGTCACTCACCTACACGGTGAGTGTGGCCCCGACTCCCAGGCCTGCTCCTTTGCCGCGGAGAAGGCCTCCCCCAGCACGGTGCCTCCCTCTGCATCTCCACATTCCTGGCCTTTCAGACCAGAAGAGTCTAGACGGCTCACTGCAAAGAAGAGGCAAGTGTATGTAGATCTATTATTTACTAGTCTCTCCAGCGTAACTGCATCCTTGCTGCAGTGAAATCAGAGCAAAGCACCAACACTGAGATCTCTCGGATCCACTCAGTCACCCAAACTGGGGGACTGGACCTCTCAGCCTGCTGGGAGAGGGCCTGGACCAGAGGGTGGGCGAGGTGGGCTATGGGGACAGTGACAGCCATCAGACCCTGTCAGCTAATTCTCCGGACAGGCCACATCTTCTGGAGAAGCAGACTTATCACAGATTTCTCATGCCAGGGCAGAACTGATAAAAGAGGCTGTCTCTAACTTTATCAGTGGTGTCAAAATGGCTGAAGAAAGAATGCGAGGCCTGCGTCTGAGATGGGGTGGAGGCCGGGCAGGGACTGGGGCCCGGGCTGGGGGCTGCACAGTCTCAGGATAAAATTAGAAAACACAGTGAACTGGGGCCTGGATCCACCCTGGCCAGCCCGGTGAGGCCACTCGGTCCCCACCCTCCCATCCCCCACTGCCCACCCCCCTCCAGCGAGGCTGAGGCCCCGGTGGGATGGAGCTTCAGGCGAAGCTGGGGTGATAATTCAAAAAACATCTCCTGCCAACCCAGAAAGCCTCTCCACCAAAGTCACAAGAAAGAAGACAGACGCGTTACTGAATAAGCACGAAGCCAGGACTCTGTGCTCATCACAGAGATGGCAGAGCAGGAAGTAGTCTCGCCCCTGTCATGCCAGTTCAGCCCATCTGTCCTCGTCCTCAAGAGAAACAGAAACCAGTCCTGAGAGGCCTGGCAGCACTGTGTGTCACACAGCTCACCGGCCGCCCACCCCGCCCTGCCCCACTGGGACTGAGGGGGCCACCTGCGTTTGCTAACTGCCTTTATCTGGAGGAAAAGCAAACTTCTCATTTCTTTACAACTGGAAGCAGGCTTGCAAGCCAGGCCATGGAAATCAGGCTCCTACCGCACAGGGCGTCTGGGCGAGGGGGGTGCAACCTCTCTCCAGAGAGATGCCCCCAGGTTCTTGGGAGACGGTCCAGCGTTGTCAAACTGGCAAGAGGCTGATTTAGCTTTTAAACAGATTTACACACACACACAAGAAAAAGAAGGGAAAGAACTTACAAGTTTTCTAAAGGAAATGCTCTAAGGAAGGGGAGGAGAGTGTCTACTTTCTTTGCATCAGCGAGTATTAACTTTTTCTCATTTTAAATTTGCATTTGCCTTTACAGCCATCTCTGCTTGCACCACTCAAAGCCCAAGGGACTCAGCAGCACAGCGGGCCGGCCCCGGCTCAAGGCCCTCCTGCGGGTCTTACTGAGGACTCTAGCCCGAGAGACAGCTGCTCCGCGAGCTCCGAGGAACTGCTCTGAAGAGGAAGGGGAGAAGCCAGTTTATATACGATTTTTTTTTTTTTTCTTTTTTTGCGGTATGTGGGCCTCTCACTGTTGTGGCCTCTCCCGTTGCGGAGCACAGGCTCCGGATGCGCAGGCCCAGCGGCCATGGCTCACGGGCCCAGCTGCTCCGCGGCATATGGGATCCTCCCAGACCGGGGCACGAACCCGTATCCCCTGCATCGGCAGGCGGACTCTTAACCACTGCGCCACCAGGGAGGCCCCTATATACGATTTTTTTGGCTAGGAAATACAGGTAGTCAAGCATACATCTTGGTAAATGATTATTCCTAGTCACAAAGAACAGACGTCTCAAGTTAATGATTCTAGTGCTTTTCAATGTATGGGAAGATGCAGGAATCTGGGGTTATTGGAATCCTTCCTGAGAAATGCATCTATCTATCTAGGGGCCGGTTATCCAAAGCACAGAATGCTTCCTCCTGTCTTCTATCCGGATGGTGGGCGACTGCAGTGGGCTGTGACTTGTAGAATTCGGTGGTGAACGACGCTTTTTGTTCTTTGTTCACACACACGATCTTTTTGGTCTGTTTCAGAGTCTTTCACAACTTTTCCTTGAAGAGGCTTGAATTATAAAATCATCCCTTACTTTTTTTTTAATTAATTAATTTTTGAACTTTATTTTTTTAATATTTGGAGCTTTCTTTCAGTCATTTTTCTACAGTTATCATGATTTATTTTATTTTATTTATTTATTTTGGACTGTATTGGGTCTTTGTTGCTGCGCCAGGCTTTCTCGAGTTGCGGCGAGCAGGGGCTACTCTTCCTTGTGGTGTGCAGGCTTCTCATTGTGGTGGCCTCTCTTGTTGTGGAACATGGGCTCTAGGCGTGCAGGCTTCGTGGCACGTGGGATCTTCCTGGACCAGGGCTCGAACCCGTGTCCCCTGCATTGGCAGGTGGATTCCTAACCACTGTGCCTCCAGGGAAGCCCCATCCCTTACTTCTTGAAATCAGTTTGTTGAACAGCAGAACTCATGAGCTAGAATCATAACACCTGCTTGCTGTGTGTGTGTGTGTTTGTGTGTGCTGTGAGGCTTGCAGGATCTCAGTTTCCTGACCAGGATTGAACCCAGGCCCCAGCAGTGAAAGCACCAAGTCCTAAACACTGGACTGCCAGGGAATTCCCAACACCTGCTTGATCTTGTTCACCCATCTTCCCGGCAAGCATGCTGCGGGGGGTAGGGGGCAGAGTCGGGGAGGCTGCCTGCTCTCTGGATGAAGACTCAGGCAGTGCCATGATGTTTGTGATCACGAATAAGTAATAGAAAGCGCCATGATAACTTTAAATCTCAATTCTCAATGTAGTAATTAAAATTGCCAAGTCCCAGGTAAACATCCAAACTGAACACCTCTCAGGTGAAATGCCTTTCCTCTTGCTTGCCTTCTGGAGGGAATGTGGTCAGTTCCTCCTTTCTCCCTCACCTCCTCCCACCTCCCCAGCTGGGGGATTGCAGCAGGGCCTGGAGGGAGGGGAGGAGGGGAGGCAGAGAGCTCTCACTCAGCGTTCCTGGTTCCTGCCCAGAGAAGGATTTCCTGTGTTCTGGGTCTTGCCCAAGTTCAAGCTGTCTCTCTCCCCACTGCCTCTTCCCTCCCCCTCCCTGCCGTGGGTGCTCTGGAGGTTGCCCTGCTCCCCCTCCCATTCCCAGGATGAGGCTGGGTGTCCCCCAGCTCCTGGTTTCTGTAGGTGAGGTGGGGAATGGGACACTAACAATGCCCTCCAGAGACACCCTCTCCCTCTCTCTGGCAGCCTGATCCTTTCACCCCCGAGGCATGAGGCCAATTCCGGAGTATTTCCTTTGGAAGTCTGCGTGTACTCCAGCCCCTCCTTTGGTGACAAGGCACCTCACCTGTTGTGTTTTCAAATGGGTCCCTCAGTGCCTTTCACACAGGGCCCAGCACACCACACGCGCGTGCAGAGAGGCCCACCTGAGCCTGTGTGCAGAGATGGGGTCCCAGGAGGGCAGAGTCCCTGGGCCATTGGCAGATGTTTGCTGAGCAGAGGCCCATCGCGTGGCTCGATCCGGGCCTGGTGGAGACGGGCATAAAGCTCTGGGTTTCCTCTCCTAGAGGAGTGGACCTGGGCACCCTCGCAGACCTCGGCGTCCTCATCTGTAAGCCAGGCACATCACGGTTCATATGTCACAGGACGGTGTGGGGTGAACGGAGGGGGCCGGTGAGGGCCGGGCTGGTTCTTAACAGTGGTCCCTGTGGTGCCCCACCCCATCTGTCACACACAGGCCACCACTGCGGGTCTAATTCGGAAATAGCGTTTATTGAGGTGTCCCCACAGGCCGGCCGAGTCCCAGCCGCTAGCGCCTCGGGCTCACTCCTCCTTCTCGTCCCCATGGGTGATGATGTAGCACAGGGACTTGTAGTCGATGTTCCCAGCCAGGTCCATAGGCGTCAGGGCGAACATCTGCTCCACCTGGGGAGGCACTGGTCAGATGCCGCCCAGCCCGGGCATCCTGGGGGCCGGTGCCTGTGACCCAGGGGAGGCCTGCGACCCTTCGCCCCGCCCCTGGGGCTGTACGCTGCCCCTTAGCGTTTTCAGCCAGAGGCTGGGGCAGGAGCGAAGGGTGCGGTGGGTCACAGGGCCCACCCTGGCCACAGGGCCCGGCCCCCTCCCCCTCCCCAGTGTAGGAAACCTCTTCCAGATCCTGAGGTGCACCGCACTCTCACGCCTGGGCCTCTGCACACACAGCTGGCCCAGCCTGCACCCTCCTCCCTTTCTGATTCCATGTCCTTCACCCTCCAGATCCCAAGAGAGATGGCACCTCCTCCGGAAAGCTGGGCTCTAAGCCCACGAGGGCAGCGGGTCACTGAGACCTCCCCAGGGCCCTGTGGGGTGGGGGCCCTGCGAAGGGGCCCGGAGGGGTGTTGAAGGAGCCAGAATCTTCACCTCGGCCAGAGAGAACTTGTCTGCCTGGGTCAGGAGAAGCTGCTTGAACCTGGAGGAGGGGGGGAGCAGTGGGGAGGGCCTGGCAGGGTCGGCCGATCCGGGAGGGGAAAATGGAGGCTCCCCTGGCTCAAGTGGCCACCCTCACAAGGGGACACCCCCCTCCCTGCTTCCGTCCAGCATGGTGCCCCCCGCACTCGCCCTGCTGCTCGCACTTACTCGTCCCTGTTTACCACGCCCTTGCCACTGGGATCAAACAGGCGGAAGGCGCTCAGGATGGCTTCCTCGGGGTCTGTCCCTGGGAGGCCGAGGGGGCCAGGTAAGCAGCCTCACTGCCGTCCTCCCAGTCCCACCCAGGAGGAACCCAGGGTGCAGGGGGAGTCCTCCAGTCCCAGAGAAGCGAGAGGGTGTTCCGACAGAAAGTGCCCCTCGGGGCTCAGAGGCGCCGGGATCAGCTGTCCTTCTGAGATGGGTGAGCCTGGCAGGGAGACCAGGACTGGGGATTTGGGACTGGAAGCTGAGGGCATATTTCCCAACCCCGAGACGTGGGGTGATCAGTGCTCATGGGTCTGGAATGCAGAGGTGGGCCCTACAACCTCTGGGTGGGCAAGGGCCAGGTACGGTATGGAAGGGGTCTGGGTGGGATTCAGGCCGGGTCCAGGTGGGGTTCAAGCTCGCTGCCTGGCCAGGGGGATCCAGAGCTGCCCCAGGCTCACCGTTGAGCTTCTCTCCAAATAGTGTGAGGAAGACGGTGAAGTTGATGGGCCCCTTCCCCTCCTGCAGCATGGCATCCAGCTCCTCTTCTGGAACATTCACCTTCCCTGGGGGGGCGGGACGTGAAATGGACACAGGGACCCTGAGTGTCCCTGAGTAGGGCCTGGGCTGCCCCTCCCTCCTTCCCAGGGTAGAGAGTGAGAGGCAGCTCTGGGTGGGGGAGGTGAAGTGGAAGGAAAGTGTGATGGGGGAGGGGGTGTGATGGGGGATGCGTGTGAGAGGAGGGCGGAGGGGGAGCCGGGAGAAGAATACAGGCCCTGCGCTGCCTGTTGAGAGCCTGCCCATGCCCTCTCAGCGGGCTCCCCCCAGCCCAGCAGCTCTGAGCCGGGACCCTGGTGTGAGCAAGGCAGGGCAGGGCCGGGTGGGAGGTGGGCGCCCTCACCCAGCTGGGAGTAGGTCTCTCGAAGGTCTGACTTGCAGATGATGCCGTCACGATTCTGGTCGATGCAGCTGAAGGCCTGTGAGGTGCGGGCCACAGTCTCCAGATGGGAGCAGTCCCCACCCGGGGGAGGCAGGAGGTGGGGGCATCCTGGGTGGTGGGAGGAGCAAGGACAGGGGCCAGGACCACTGACCTACAGAGAAGAGGGGTGTACTGGGGGCAGGGTGTCCGGATGGGTCCCAGGCTGTTGGGGGTAGGGCACTCACTTCCTTGAACTCCTGGATCTGGGCTTGCTCAAACATGGAAAAGACGTTGGAAGAGCCTCGCTGGGCCTGCTTGGTGGCCGCAGCCTTGCCCCGGGTCCCCGCCTTCCTGCTGGCCTGCAACACAGTGCGGAGGGGTCCTCTCCCCAGCTCCCCAAGGACTCCCTGCCACAGACCTCCCCAGAGCATTCCCAGGAGAGCCCGGGTCAGGGTCCTCTTCCTGTCCCTGGAGACCATCTCTCCGGGCCCAACACAGGCACAGAAGTCACTGGCTCCGCTCCCCCAGCCCAAAGGACAGCACCTAGGGGGCCGCTGGCCTTGAGTCCCCCCCACCTGGCACTCACCATCGTCTCTCTCTGCAGCAGCCTCGTTGCTGCGAGGGGCCCACAGCCCCCTTTATGTCTCAGCCTTATCACCTGGGGCGCACCAAATAAGGACAGGAAGAGAGGATAGGCCCAAACTTGGCAGCCTCTGCCTGGGCTGGGGGAGGACAGGGCCCCCGAGCAGATTCCAGCCACGTTCCTGGCGACCTTCAGGCCCCCCCCTCCCCGCCACCCTGTGACATCCGGGTGTCTACCGACCCTGACAGCACCGGGTGAAACACCTCCTGAGAGGAGAGTCGCAACTCTCACCACTCTCATGCTGAACGAGGGGCCCCTGTAACTCCACCTGACTGTCCTTCCTGCAGTTCCAGCCCAGAACCCGCTCAGGCCAAAAGGACAGCAGTGGTGCGGGGGGCTGGCCTGGGGCCCCCACTGGGCTTGGGAGGGCAGTTGGTGGTTCTGAGGATGGTGTCTGGCCTGAGACCCCTGGGGATTCCCAGAGGTTTGGGTGAAGATGCTTGGCCCTGGCCTCTGGCCCCTCTGACCAAGGGGCAGAAGGCAGCCCTGAGCTGGCTGTGACCCCAGACAGAGCCTCCATGTGATGCTTTTGGAGCACGGAGCACTGCCCGGACCCCAAGCATCCCCTGGGATCCCCATGAAAGTGGGTCACGAGCCCTTCTCGTGGGGCTCAACCGCAGAGTGAGGGGCCCAGGCTCCGTCCACTGTGCCAGAGCAGCAGCCTCGAGGCTCCTTGCGGGGCCGGGGCAGACAGGGGCTGGGGGGCTGGGGGGCTGGGAACCGCCCAGAGCAGGGGTGGGCTGCTGGCTGCTCCCTGAACCCGGTACAGGAGACGGCCCACTGGGGTGAGGAATGCGGGGAGGCCAGCTGGGAGAGCAGGGTTCTCCTCCATCAGCCCGTATGTCCCTTTTGTATAGCAAGTAAGTATTTTATAACACCTCTTTTACTCTCCTGAAATGAAATTCATAGGCTATACAAGCTACCTCCATAGAGAATTGTAAAAAAAAACCCAAAACAATACAATGCCCTGAACCATAACATAAAGGACAACTAGGAAATAATTTATGGTAAAATGAGATCAAATACTGCAGCTGAATGGTGAAACACGAGTACGTTACTACTGATAATGAAGTCATCAGATGCTCAAACAAACTTCTGATGCATAATTTAGACTCGAGAGAACTAAAAAGATCAGAAGTAATTCCACATGAGGCATACCAGAAAACGAGAGAGCATCTCAAGGAGGATGTGACAACTCAAAATCACAACTTGGGGTTAAGTTCTGAATAAAACAACACAGTCATTCCAGATCTGCTGGATAGTTTCTCTCATTGAGAAGTGAGTGGAATACACCCTACTATATACAAAATAGACAATCAACAAGGACCTACTGTATGGCACAAGGAACTCTACTCGATACTCTGTAATAACCTATGCGGGAAAAGAATCTGAAAAAGAGTGGATATATGTATATGTAAAACTGAATCACTTTGCTGTACACCTGAAACTAACACAACGTTGTAAATCAACTATAGTCCAATATAAAAGTTAAATTAAAAAAGGATGATAACATCCAAAAACCTGAAAAAAAAGTGCGTGTATGTTAAAATCTTACAAATACGTGTTCATAAGTAACTGGTCTTAGGCCCTAGGCTTGGCTAACTTGAAATAGGCATTTCATCCAGGACCAAATTGGAAGGACCGCAGAAATCATGTGACTTCTTGTAATCCTGGCCTCCCACTGCAGTCACTGTCACAACCCAAGTGGCTCCAAGGGATCCCCTGTTGAGACCGAGCTGCAGCAGGACAAGTCCCAAGAACCAGCCGTCCTCCTTCCCAGACACTCCCTTGGAGCTCCTGGAGACCTCAGAACCACACCCCGCATCCCACAGGCTGGTGGGCAGAGGCCTGGGCAAGTCCAGGACCTCTGACCACACCCCGCCACGCCACCCCATTCCTGTTCCTAAGGCCTGGTCTGTCACTCTTCACACTCCCTGGCATAGCTCTGTGGAGAGGATGGCAAATTCCAAAACACGCCTAGGCCTGCAGAGTGTCTGTGTACGTGTGACCACGTCTATATGTTTATTGTCCCACAGTCTTATACACAGAGATCAAAGAACGGTGGACAAGGTCATGTTCTAAACTTTTAAAACTTTTAATTAAAAAACCCCACACAGTCCCAGGTTGGGCATGGAGAGGTTGGTGTGGTACATGGAGGTCTGGTGAGAAGAAAGAGGCCTAGGTTGTCCCTTGGGGGTGTGCTGAGTGCTGCTGGGGTTTCTGAGTGCCCAGCGCCGTGGGAGCCGAGGACTCGATCCCGGAGATGCTCCCAGGCCTGTCTGTGGGTAGGGGGACTCCTCCTCTTCCTGGGCCCCTCTGGGCAGGGGCTTTGGGGGCTCTGTCTCTTGCACCTCCTGTGAGGGTCCATCCCAGAACCAGAAACCACTCAGGGATGGCAGGATGGGAGGGAAAAGGCTGCCATCTCCAGGCCTCGGGGTACCCACAGCCTCCAACATGGAGCTGGTCCCTTCCATTTCCCAGGCCTGGGTGACCTGCAGCTCCCCGGGGCCCCCTGTGGAGCCCAGGTCTAGGTCTGGCCAGGTCATGAGGGCTGCCTCCTTATGTGGGCTGGGTTCCCAGGGAAACCAGGCCATAGTAGGGTCCAGAGGGCACCCCCTTCCCAGAGCCAGGGCTGAGCCAGGCTGAAAGCTCCAAGAGGCAAGCAGTGCAGAAATGCAACAAAATCCTGAGTTAATAACTCCCTTCTGGGCCCCTGATTGCAGCAAGAAAGGCGAGGTACTTTGGGGGTTCTCCATTCCTGTTCATCTCAGCCCCCAACCCAGTCAGGGCCCTAGGGCTATCCTACCAACTGACCCTGAGAGAAGAGGCCTGCTCAGGGCCTCACCGCATCCCCAGAGAAGCTTTCCCCATCTCCTGGGGTGACAGCGGGGATGGGAGGCATCCAAGGTCCTTACAAGGAGAAGCCTCTTGACTGGACCAGGTTGGGGGCACCTGTAGGAAGTGTGTCCCCTGGAGCGCAGGTCTAGTAGCGGCCACAGCCTCCTCCTTGCCTTGCAGCCTTTATTCTCACTGGCCCAGCATGCAGGCCTTCTTACAGGCCACCGCGGAGATCAAGGCCGCACCCCGGCCGCTGCCCTCCTCCGACTCGATGAAGGTGATTTCACAGCTGGGCGTCAGCCTGCGCACGCTGGCGTGGAACCGCTCCTTGAAGCTGAGCAGCGGGCAAGCGGGGCTGCGGTTAGTTAACGCCCTTAAGGCAGGGCGGGGGCTAAGCCAAGGGGAACCTCCCCCTGAGTCTGTGGGCTTAGGGGAGCGAGGAGATTAAGAATCCTTGGGACCTCGGAGAGCATCCGTTTCGGCCTGCATATCATAGATGGAGACCGATGCCCGGGCTCTGCCCTTAGGAGGCGAACTCACAAGAGGGAGGCTGGACCCGGCGGGGAGGTGCAGACGGCTGAGCGGGCCCACCTGGGGTGCAGCTTGTACACTGAGCCGTCCACGCCCACGGTGATGCGCATCACGTCCTCGCTGCGGCTCTCGCGCATGCGGTTGATGACGCCCGCCAGCCCCGCGGCGCACATGCGCGCGGCGCGGGTGGACACGCTCTCGCAGGCGCGGCGCACGATGTCGCAGTCGGTGGCCGATGGCATCAGCCCCAGCGTGCTCAGGATGTTGTAGATCTGCTTGCGGTCGCCCGAGTCACTGCGGGGCGGGGACAGGAGGGCGTCGCGGGAGGGTCGCTTGGTCCCAGACCAGCCCGATCCCCACGGCGGCGGCTTCTTCTCCTCCCCCTGCCCACCTCTCCCAGGCAAAGCGCTTCTGGGGCTCGGGCTTCCCAGCGGAGCGGGTCTGACTCCGCCAGGGACCAGAGGTAATCTGGTCATTACTCCTCTCTCTAAACCCAGGGTTTCCGCCCTAACGTGGGTGACACTGCCGCGCCTCGGGGCTGTTGTGTGGATGAAGTGAGACGAGGTCCACAGCGGGTGGGAAAGCACAGAGAGAACGCCTTGTCTCCGTCAGCTGCCCGACAGCGGGTTCCCCGGGGGCCTGAAGGCTACTCCCGCCGCCGTTGCCCCACCCTGGAACCTTACCCGGTCCTGGGCTCCTGCCCCCTGACCTCACCAGGGTCCCGCCCCTGCCCTCTGAGCCCCGCCCCCACGCCCCGTGGGTCCGGGTCCAGGACCCCGCCCCGCGCACGCCACCACTGTACCCAACCCCGCGCCCCCGCGCGCCCGCGCACCTCTCCACCTGCGACACGAAGCGTGTCTCGAAGGCGCCGCGCGTGCGCAGCTTCTCCGAGGCCTCCCCGTGGAAGAGCAGGTTCTCGTCCACAAGCTTCAGCAGCACGAGCCGCACCAGCTCGCCCATGTACTTGCCGCCGATGAGCTTCTCGTACCTGGACAGAGAGCAGCCGGGTCATCCCCAGCAGGGAGGTCCCCACGAGCAGGCAGAGGCCAGCCACCACCCCCAGTCACGGCCACGAGGAGGCCATGTGGGACGCTGTGACCACCCCCCGCCTTGGCAAAACCGGGTTCATGCCCGTTCCCGCATTTATCAACAGGGGCTTTGGGGCCTTGGGAGAACGCTCTACTGTGGGGCCTCGGTTCAGTCCCTCTGAGACCATCCTCAAGGAGGACCCTGCGCTGAGCCCACTTGGGTTTTCCCACAGCTGTGGAACGAGTGCTGTTCTCATCACCCAGTGTCAGCTGGGGAAGCTCAGGCTTAGAGCGGCTAGTGACCAGCCTGGGGCGGGCCTCTGCTCACTTGCTAGGGCTCCTAGGTCCCTGCGCTCCTGGAATCCACAGAGTTGGCCCGGTGGCGCTAGAGCCTGTAAACCTCCGTATTTTCATCTTGTAGTACAGTGAATACTACCGACCTAGTAGAGGTTTATGAGAGCCCGAGAAGAAGCTCATGAAAGAATTAGCACGTGCCTGGCGCGCCGCAGAAGGCGGCTGATAAAGGAGAGCCCTGACTCAGGACAAGCTCTGTGAGGGCTGGCTCTCCAGCTATCCGCGAACCCGCAGCGTACCCCCAAATACTATGATTCATTCTGTGAACGTGTTCAGAGCTGTACTTTGGGGGATTCTGGGCTAAACCCAGTTAACGTTGCTGGGGGGGCGTCTCAGAGCCTTCCTGTGCCAGGGGTCACCTGTCGGAAGCTGGGAGGTTCCCGCTCATCTATCCACAGACCCTTTTTTTTTTTTTTTTTTTTTTTGTAATCTTAGCTTGGCCACGCTGCGCGGCATGTGGGATCCGACCAGGGATGGGACCCACGGCCCCCTGCAGTAGAAGCGCAGAGTCTTAACCACTGGGCCACAAGGTAAGGCCCCATAGACCCTCTTTTTAAAGACTAATCCTTGGCATCTCTCACTGTTCCCGGTTCACAGAGGGGCACACGCGTACGAGCTGAAGGAAGAGAAGAGCCAGCTTACGAAGGGATTGTCAGTTTGCTTTTCCCCAGAGCTGTTTAAAAACAAGCCCATTATCTGCGGGCCGGCCCCATCTGCCGCCGGAGCGGGGCGGGGCCGGCGTGGAGGGAGGGGGAGGGGCGGTCCTTACAGCTGCTGGCCGGGGTTCAGGGAGTTCTCGTCCACCACACGGTCGTACTCTCGCAGGAACTCGTCCAGCTCGCCCGAGTCCCCGAAGGCACCCCACTCGGTGTTGACACACATGCGGCCCTCGTCCCCTTCCACCAGCTCCACGTTCTGCATCTCCTCCATGTAGCAAGCGTTGCAGCCCGTGCCTGCAAGAGGCCGCAGCGTCAGGCCCCACCTGGCGCTGCGCTTCCTGGGATGCCTCCTCTGCTGGGTGCATCCCCCCGGCAGGAAGCCCCGTGTGGCCCTGTCTTCCCAGCTTCCTTGAGCCCTCCACCCCCAGCACTCCCTACATCCCCTGGAGCAAAGGAAACCAGCTCTCCCAAGAGCTGGAAGACCTGGGTTTGCTGTGTGACCTCAGGTAGATAAGCCCAATTCCCTGGGCGGCTCCTCTTCCCCAAGAGGGGTTGGTAACACCTACTCCTCCTATTACCTGGGTAGTTGAGAGAAATGAGGGAAAGAACATGTGTCAGAGTGCTTTGCCAATTAGAGATGGGTATGGGATGTTATGATTTTGTCTTGTCTATGCACCACCCTTGTGTTCTGGCACTTTCTAAGCATGTGTTTGAGCTTCTCTGTCCCAGGCTCTGTTGTGGGGAGGAGGCGGGCACCCAGAGGTGAGTAAGTCACAGTGTGGGCCCTTGGGAGCAGCACATGGGCCACTGCAGGCGGGCCTGGCTAAGGAATTTGTAATTTGCAGGGTCCCATGCAAAGTGAAAACATGGAGTCCTTTGTTCATAAACTGAGAGTTTCAAACTGGTGACAGCAGAGCTTCAATCTGAACGTGACTGCACACCCCTCAAGCCATCAGGGACAGCAACTCAGTCATGCCAACCTCACACCAGAAGTGGAGCTGCCTGGAATTCGGGCCCAGTGATGCCGGGCCTTCCAAGTTCTTGTGGGGAAAAAACACAGAAATCCAGACTTTGATATGGTTTCTCCCAATGTTTAGCTCTTGGTAATTATCATAAACATGTTTCTAAGCACATCAGGGCAGATGCGACCACGCGCCACTCTGCCATCTCTGCTCCAGATGGGGCGAGCCTGAGGCAAGCGGCTGTAGAGCCCAGGTGGTGGTGTCTTGGGGAACCGGAGAGAGCCAGGGGAGCACTGCCAGGGCCCCTGGAGCTCCTGTTTAGGTGTGGACTTAAAGAACTTTCCTATCAAACTCTTAGAGGAAAACATAGGCAGAACACTCTATGACATAAATCACAGCAAGATCCTTTTTGACCCACCTCCTAGAGAAGTGGAAATAAAAACAAAAATAAACAAATGGGACCTAATGAAACTTAATAGCTTTTGCACAGCAAAGGAAACCATAAACAAGACGAAAAGACAACCCTCAGAATGGGAGAAAATATTTGCAAATGAAGCAACTGACAAAGGATTAATCTCCAAAATTTACAAGCAGCTCATGCAGCTCAATATCAAAAAAACAAACAACCCAATCCAAAAATGGGCAGAAGACCTAAATAGACATTTCTCCAAAGAAGATACACAGATTGCCAACAAACACGTGAAAGAATGCTCAACATCATTAATCATTAGAGAAATGCAAATCAAAACTACAATGAGATATCATCTCACACCGGTCAGAATGGCCATCATCCAAAAATCTACAAACAATAAATGTTGGAGAGGGTGTGGAGAAAAGGGAACACTCTTGCACTGTTGGTGGGAATGTAAATGGATACAGCCACTATGGAGAACAGTATGGAGGTTCCTTAAAAAACTAAAAATAGAACTACCATATGACCCAGCAATCCCACTGCTGGGCATATACCCTGAGAAAACCATAATTCCAAAAGAGTCATGTACCACAATGTTCACTGTAGCTCTATTTACAATAGCCAGGACATGGAAGCAACCTAAGTGTCCATCAACAGATGAATGGATAAAGATGTGGCACATATATACAATGGAATATTACTCAGCCATAAAAAGGAACAAAACTGGGTCATTTGTAGTGAGGTGGATGGACCTAGAGTCTGTCATACAGAGTGAAGTAAGTCAGAAAGAGAAAAACAAATACCGTATGCTAACAAATATATATAGAATCTAAGGGGAAAAAAAGGTCATGAAGAACCTAGGGGCAAGATGGGAATAAAGACAGAGACTTACTAGAGAATGGACTTGAGGATATGGGGAGGGGAAAGGGTAAGCTGTGACAAAGTGAGAGCGTGGCATGGACATACAGACACTACCAAACGTAAACTAGACAGCTAGTGGGAAGCAGCCGCATAGCACAGGGAGATCAGCTCGGTGCTTTGTGACCACCTAGAGGGGTAGGATAGGGAGGGAGGGAGACACAAGAGGGAGGAGATATGGGGATATATGTATATGTATAGCTGATTCACTTTGTTATAAAGCAGAAACTAACACACCACTGTAAAGCAATTATACTCCAATAAAGATGTTTAAAAAACAAAGAACTTTCCATCCGAAAGGTGAGAATGGAAGGAGGAGATGTGGGAAACTAGAGGAGAGGCAGAGAGCAAGCTGCCCGCCCCTTAGGACATGTTCATGCAGTTGGAGATGGGTCCTAAGAACACAGAAACCCTCAGGGCTGGCCCTGACGAGGCCGTGGAAGCCAACACATTTAATGCTGACTTTCTGGGAACCAGGGAAATAGCCGCTCGCCTGTGTGTCCGGTAAACACCCCTCAGTAAACACGCACTGTAGTTAGGCCTTGGGGACTTCTGGGAAAGGCCCTCGGGTGGCGGGAAAGGGCCACTGGGGCCAGTGCTGCCTCCTTCCCTGGGACCTGCCTCCACTTCGGGCAGGGCAGGTGGCTGCCCCGGGCTGTGGTAAGACTGTCCAGGGAGGGATGACACCACTCCGGTTTATCCTCTTCCACTTGGACACATCTGTCCAGGTCGGTCAACTTACCAGATAAGGTGATTTAATTAAATCCTGATGGGCCAGGTGGACGTGCAGCTGGTACACCATCTGAGGCAGTGACTTGTGAGTGTTGAAATGCTTCCTACCAATAAACAGCACCTGTTTATTGGTACACCCAATACCAATGTACATGGTGTACTGTCTTCCGGGACACCCCTGCTGCTCCCTAAGACCACCCTGGGCTCCAGCACCTCTGGGGTCCGTGACTGGCGCAGAGGCCGTGTGCAGCCTGCTGAAGACGGGAAGCCTCGGCCGCATCTTTGGTGGTGGCCAAGGCCCCCGGGTCAGGCAGGGAGCGCATCCTTACCCACAATCATGCCTACTTCACACCGGCGGTCTTCATAGTAGCAGGAGATCATCGTGGCCACAGTGTCGTTCACCATCGCCACCACGTCCATCTCAAAGTCCTGCCAAGAGGCATAGAGGCAGTGGTGATGGGGCTGGGGGGCGTTCTCAGCCTGCTCCAGGCCAGTCCAGCCAGGCACAGAAGGCAGAGACCCCTTCTTGGGGGGACGCCCAGAAGGCCCTCCCTGGCTTCCCGGCAGGAGGGGAGGGGGAGGGGGCCCAGGGCAGGGGCAGGTGCAGGTGCTACTCACCCCTCTCCGTTTGATGGCATCTCGCAGGAGCCCCACGATGTTGTTCCCTTCTGCTCCTGAGGCCTTGAAGCCCTTGGTCCAGTTGAGAAGGATGCCCTGGGGGGAGAGGGGGGGCTCGGTGGCTGCTGGATGCTGGGGGCAGGCGTGAAGGGACAGGAGCAAACTGGGACCACAGGGATGTGTATCCACTTTATAATTAACCTTTCTTTCAAATTAATTAATTTATTTTTATTTATTTATCCGGCTGCACCAGGTCTTGGTTGCAGCACGCGGAATCTTTGTTGCGGCATGCGGGATCCTTAGTTGCGGCATGCGAACTCTTAGTTGTGGCATGTAGGATCTAGTTCCCTGACCAGGGATTGAACCGGGTCCCCAGCATTGGGAGCAGAGTCTTAGCCACTGGACCACCAGGGAAGTCCCTGTGCACCCACTTTAAAGCTGAGGAAACTGAGGCTCAAAGCAGCCATATAAGTTCAAGAAGTGTTGGAGATAATTTTCTACCAATATCTTGTATTTCTGCAGGGCTGGGTCCCAGCCAATTCAAGAATGCTTGTGTAGTTAAGCCCAGAGTCGTCATCCCAGAGTGAGGATGAGGTCCAGAGGGGTGCAGCCAGTATAAGATTGGGGCTCCTCTCCTGTGTGCACCCTCTGCATGCCCGGCAGGGACTGGGGCTGGAAAAGCAATATGAGATGTTGCTTCTGCTCCTGCTTCTGCCAGGAGTACTGACCTGGCTTTCTCTCTGACCCAGAGGTCCTGTGTGTTATGTATAACTGTGCGTATGTTTGGATAAATTACACACACATGTATATATGTATGTATAATCAATGTGTGTGGGTGTGTATGTATCGTTGACCTGTGAATGTGTATATATGTATGATTGACATGCACATATATGCATGCATGTATACTTGACATGTGTAAATATGCATGTGTAATTTACACGTTTATATGTATGTATACTTGATATGTGTAATTTACATGTATATATGTATTATGATTGGCATGTGTAGATATATATGAATATATAACGGGCCTGTGTATATATATGTATGTATAATTTATGTCTGCATAAAAATATGCATGTACAATTTGTGTTTATATGTACGTATAATCGACATGAGTGCATGCATGTGTATAATTTAAATATATGCAGTGCAGACCTTTATGTGTACCATGTGTACAATTCACATGTATAATTTATGTGCATACATATGTATAATTTACACGTGTCTATGTGAGCATGTATAACTGGTGTGTGTGTGTGTGTAATTTACATGTACATGTGTGTGCGCGTGTAATTGTGACAGGCTAACTTGCCAGCTGGAAGGCAGGGTAGATCCTCAGCCCCGGCACGTTGCCACCTCTGCCACAGACAGCAGTACAGCATAGAGATGACACACAGGTGTGTTGGAGCCTGTTTCCCTGAGTTTGAGCTGCAGCACTGCCACTTCCCACCATGGGCAAGTTGCTACACCTCAGTTTCCCAACCTGTAATGGGGGTGATACGCACACCTCATAGGGTTGTGGGAGGCAAATAGTAAGAATCAGCTAATATGATCATTTCCCAGAGTCTCATGAGAGGTAAGTGATAGAGCCAGTTTGAATCCAAGGCTCTTTCCCAACAATGGGAGCTGCATTTGAAGGCAGCACAGGGCAGAGTTGACGGGTGCCTTTCTCTGGGGTGTCTGTCCATCCATCCGTCCACCTCCCCCCACCCACTCTACACCTGGTCCCACCTTGTCGATGTCTTCGTGCCTCACAGGAAAGGAGAAGGTGAAGCCCAAGGGTAGCTTCTTGTGCTTCATCTGATGCTTGTCCAGGAAGTCGGAGATGCACTCAGAGATGTAGTCAAAGAGCTGGAGGATGCACACCGAGGTGGCCGTCAGCTGCAGAGGAGAGCCTCCTGCCGAGGGGCTCCTCAGCCCTTGCTGAGCCATAGGGCCCCAGGAAAGCGTGGCCTCCGGGCCTACCCTCAGTCCCCACCTCCTCATCACCACCGCTTGTCGGGACTCAGGCCCTGAGCCCCGCCCCATGCCACAGTCCCGCTGACAGCAGCCCTCGGGACAGGGCAACGCCAGGACGACGGGGTTGGTCCCTAGCCCAGCTGTGCTCTGTTAGCCTGGCCCTCCCAGCTGGACCCAGTGGAGTCCAGTCTCAGGCTTTGGACAGAGGCGCATCCCTGGCAATAACTACGATTTCTGGCTCCAGCATATTCTTTGTTGCCTCCAAGTGTTCTGGCCGCCCCACCCCTGGCCCTGCGAGGACCAGCTGCCACCCCATTCACAAAGGCCTATCCACAGACCTGGGCGTTACAGAGTGCCCTGCTGATTGACTAAGCTCCCTGATGGGCGCCAGCGTGGCTCCACGCCCAGACCCACGGCATGCGGGGGTGTGGCGAGGACCAGGCGGCCACTGGCCTCCTACCTTGAAACCCTGCCCCTCTCGGGGACTGGCTCTGGCTGCTCCCCACCTCCGCCCAGGGCTCATTCTACTTCTGTGGTCCTTCCTGAGTCCTCCCCGTGGTCAGATATTATCACTGCAGTCATGCCACTTGGCATCCATGCTGGTGGAGGGTGAGGGTGACACGTGGGGTGGAGATAGAACAATGGGCTGCGAGCCTGTTGGACCAGCGTGTTCTCTTGGCTGCCCGGCCTTGTTCCAGATCCTTCTGGGAAACTGGGCAGGGGTGCGACCTTCCGGGGCCACACCCAGTGGCCGTCCACCTAAGCCTCTCAGCTCCCTCCTCCTCCTGCAGCAGGGTCCCCTGAGGCTGGGCCCACAGCTCCGCCCACCCCTGGTGGACAGGTGGGCCCTCCCACTAGGACTAGCCAAGCTCCGAGATCCTGGGTGGTCCTGACCGAGGTCCCTGGCCCCCCAACCCCTAGCCCGAGCGTCTCACCATCTCAGCAGTGCCCGTCATGGCGTCCTCGGGGATGGAGTACATCTGGTGCTTGGTTTTCACACTCCACTGCCCCTCCTCCCCTTCCCCCACCTTCACAAGCATCACCCTGAAGTTGGTGCCGCCCAGGTCCAGGGAGAGGAAGTCCCCGACTTCTGCAGTCACAGAGAGAAGCACATCAGTCTCATGGGCACCGCCTGGCAGGAGCCCCCAAGACTGGGAGAGGAGGAGGGGAAGGCATGGTGGGGGGACCAGAAGAGCTGGACGAGGGGCCCCTGATGCCAGACATCTGGGGGACCCCAGGATAAACTGTGGAAAGGGTAAAGGTGAACTGGGGAAGTCAGCAGGAATTCCTTGTCTTGGGCTGAAGTCGCCCCCAGCCCAGGGCCCACCTGAAGACCTAGGAAAATGGCCCAGACTCAGGATTGGGCTGGGAGTCCCCCAAATGACTGTGGGAAACCAGTTTCTCATTGTGAGATGAAGAAAGCCAGTTTCCTGAGGCCAGAGTGAGCCTGAAGGCCCCAGGGCTGGGCCGGCGGAGCAGAGGGTGAGAACTGGCTGGTGTCTGGGGCACAGCATGTTGGGGAGCTGACTCAGGGCTGCTGGGGACAGTCAGGGCTGTTAGGAAGGGCCTGGGGCACTTCTCCCTGCTGGGGCCAGGGGAGAGCTGCCTCTGGATGAGGACCTGATGGTTCCCATGTGAGTCCCATCCCTGCCCCACCCCGGACCGTGGTACCTGAGCCTTCCGGGGTAGAGCGCACGTAGGTGGGCAGCATCTTCACACTGGCCTCCTTGTGGGTCTCCAGCCTCAGGCCTCGGTCCATCTCCTTCTGCATCCGCCTCATCACCTTCTTCAAGTCCTCCTCCTGCAGCTGGAACTCCGCCAGGATCTGTTCCACCTGCACAGGGAGGGAGATGGGGAACAGTTGAGCGGAGGAGGGGCTGTGCAGTACGGGGAAGGGGGACCACAGAGTGTGTGTTTCCCCCACACGCCGACAGTCTCCTTTTGCCCCCTGACCCTGGGTCCAGGATGGCCCATCATTTCAAACTACCACAGTTACAACCAGTTGAAAAATTAAAACAGCACAGTTCCAACACCAGCTTCCAAACAAATGCAGCTTGGGGCGTGTTGGAGGGTGAGGGGCAGAGGGCAGGCATGGCACCTCCCTTTGTACCCCTGATCCAGGCCAGGGGAGGAGGGAGGCGCTAACCAGGAGAGTGAGTGAGACACGGGCGGGAAGAGCCCGTCTGGAGGGCTATGGGCAGCTGGCGTTACTGTCTAAAAGATCCGGTCATTCTACCTCTAGGAATCTATGCTAAGGGAGTTAGTGGGCCAGTGCGTACACATGTTCATAAGTGATGGTCAAGACACACTACTTAGAGGTGAAACCAGTTAGTTAGAGGTGTCTGGTGGACTAAAGCATGGCAGTCCATAGCCTGGAAGGCGCTGAGGCCCTCAGAGGGAGGAGAGGTCCCTATACATTGACAGGAGGGAGGCTGGCACACAAAGCTCAGATTCAATACCGCCATTCCTGTGAGTATGGACGGCCTGGGTTGGGTTCTCCTCCCGCACCCTCTGGGGGAGTGGCCGCTTGCTCATCCCTTCATGGTGGCATGACATTGGGCTTAAACACTGTGCCCATGCCCACTAGTCCCCCCGGAAGCAGGGACCCTGCTCTGACCTTGCGTGTGGACAGTGGTGTGGCTGCCCTTTCCCCTTTGCACAATAGCACGTGTTCATGGAGAGAAGACCACTTTGATTCCCTACATATTTGGACCAAAAAGGAAAGGGAGGATACTCGAATAAAAGCCGTGGGTCCACTCTTCAAAAAACTCATACTCTCTCACTGGCAGTTTTCCATGTAAGCTCGGGGGGTGGAGACGCTCTGAATTCCAATCAGGAGACAATAGAGCTGCTTGCCCCTTCTTCCTCAGTTTTTAGAGCCCACATTTTGTTGGGGGCCTGGGGAGCTATCACATCAAAGGAAGACAGCCCCTTCCTAGGCCCAGGGCACAGCCCATGACTGGGCTAAGCCAAGCCCAGCTATCTTATCCCCTTTTGCTGGTGATTTGGTTTAGAGATGGGCATGTGGCCCAGTTCTGGCCAGTGTCAGGTGAAGGGAAGCCTGATTTTAGCAGGAGGGGGGCCTTCTGGGAAGGTCAGTGCGCCTCTAACTTTGTGAACATAGCTGTATGAGGGTGTGTTGACCGGCACTGCAGCAGCTATCCTGAACCACGAGGAGACAAGGCTGAAGAGAAAAGGCTGTTAGCATATTATAGATGGCAGAGGAGAGAGACAGAGTGAGCCCAGCCCTGGTGAAATCACTGATGTGCTGAGCCAACCCTGGACCCACCCACCTCCAAGTGCCTGTTGTGGGAGTAGATACTAATCACTTAAGGCCACAGTCCGTCAGGTTTTTAGTTTCCTGCAGCCCAAAGCATTCCTAATGCATACAGATCCTTACTTAGGAGCGAATTCTCTTACCAAGACCTCACACTTAGAATTTAAACCCAGGGAAGGTCACAAAGGGATGGGGCTGACAAAGTCTACGACAAGACACACAGAGTCAAACACCAGTATTTGCTAAGCCATTCTGCAGCTCTGGGGTGAGCTACAGCCCCAGATGGGGTGAGGGTGCAGCCCACCCCAAGGCTGTCCTGGCAGGACATAACCCCGGAGAGGCCCTCATGCTCTGTGAAACAATCCAGGCTGTCCTCAGAGGCCCATGCCTACAGCCTGGCCTCGTCTCTGTTTCTTTCACACACTTTCAAGTAAAACGTGCCAGGAAGGAATAGTAACAATAACATTTGCTGAATCCTTCCAATATGCCAGGCTCGGAGGTGAGTGCACTACACAAGCTGCCTTTCATCCTTGACACAGCTCGGGGGAGGGGCCCGCACCCGCTCATCTTCTAGATGCAGCCACTTGCAGCCAGCACACAGAGTGAGGCCAGCACCCAAAGCCATGCACTCAAGGGCCACTGTCAGAAGTCCTCAAGAGGCTGCCCGGCATCTCTCCCAAAACAGAACTGTAAGACATCACGGGCTCTTAACAAAAGCAATGCTGATCCTGCAAAGGTCCAGCCCTCAGGCCCCGCTGGGCTCCATCCCCTCCCTCTCCGTCATGGCAGCCCAGCCAGTGGCCATGAGCCTGGACTCACGAGGGGCAGTGACCCAATGGCTTCACCCTCTGTGTCCAGGCCCATGTGGGCACAGTTTGGGAAGGGTGCTGGAAGGTTCCATGGCTGCAGTCCAACACTCCAGGGGGCCACAGGCTCACACGGGCCTCCAGAAACCCTCCCCTGTGGCAGTGGGGAGCGTCCTCCATGGTGGGTGCGAGCCCCCTTTCTCGGGTGCATTGGGGCCTGCAGACACCACAGTTAGCCTGCAACCCTGAGAGGAGGCACTCCGACCTCACCCCCAAGGCTGCGTGTCTAGGCGGACGCCAGTGGGGTTCAAGTCACAGGGCAGAGGTCTGCCTCATAGACCCCGTGGGAGCATCCCCAGAAGCAGGCACCGTGCACAAGGCCCCACTTGGGGCATCCCCAGTTCTCCCTTACGCTTAATCCCCCTGGAACCCAAGCATTTTATCATCTCCACTTCCTTTCCAAGGCCACAGATCTAGATGGCTCAGAGCTGGCTTTGAACCCAGGTGCTGGCTCTGAGCCCACCTCCCCTCCTTACCCCGCTGGGCTGCCCAGCCCTTCCCTGAGCGCAGGCTGGGTGTCCGTGCAAGCTGGCTTAAAGGTCTTGCCGAGCAGCCTAGGAACTGTGGGGTGCTGCTTGAGGAACCCCAAAAAGCCACCTGTCCCCCCAGGTCACAGAAGAACAAAGCACAGACAGAGCCTGTCCCCACAGCCCTGCCCCCATAGCTGCACCCCTGCCTGCTCACCAGGAGGTCACAGGACACAGCATCAGGGCTCACGGCTGCACCCAAACATGATGGGAGGGGGTCCTCTCCCTGAGCAACTCTCTTACTCTCCAGGCAGGGCCACTGCCACCATCTGACAGTGCCACAGCCCCCCGGGACTTTGGCTTCTGGTGCCCTGGCCCGGGGCTTTGCAGGAGAAGAGCCAGACTGCCCAGTGCCCTCTGGCTCTCCGGGGTCCTCCCATCTTGGCTCTCCTGGGATTCTCCAGGAGGGTCTGAAGCTGGCGGGCTGGGGACACACTTCCCCAGGAGTATGCGGCAACTGGCCCAGGGTCACCCACTGTGTGTACACAGCCATCCCATGGCTGCAGCTGGACCCATGCAGGGCTCATACTGCCCTCCAGGACACTGGGATGGGTTCTGGAGCTCACGGGGCACCCAGCGTTTGCCCAGGAGCCCCATGCCTTGGCCCTCTGGGGCCCGTCCACTGCTGTGCAGGTGTGGGAAGCCCTCTCAGACCTTTCCCTGTCTCCTCATCTGTCAAATAGAAGCCCCACAGGATGTCCTGCCATCTTTCCTGAGCCCTTGGGGCAGGGTCCCAAAGCACTGACTGTGGCATAAATGGGGCAGGTGTCCCCAGCCGAGCCTCACCAGCCCCCGTCATCCCTGCCCAACCAGCTTGGCCCCTCCCACTTTGCTTCCAACCTGTACAGCCCATGGCCTTGTCCAGACCCGTGTCCTTAAGGACTGTCCTCATACTGATGGCTGAGCGCTAGGAGGGGACATTCTGCAGACTGAGAAGGGGTGGGTTGGGCTGGGGAAATCCGCCTGGTCTCTGCAGGCACGTTGGCGTGTCTGTTAGCCAAGGGGAGATGGATGCCAAGTAGCAGTTGAATAGTGAGGCCAGAGCACAGGGGACAGCCTAGCACTGTCAGCCCCAGGAACAAGTCCCCTAGAAGATGCTGTCCCTGGAGACCCCTCCTGGAGAGGCTGGACGGTGGGTATGGGGAGGGACCAGCTGCCTCTTAGCCTCCACACCTCTGCGCCTCCTCCCAAAGGGGTCCGGAGCTCCCCCTAACCTCCACTCTACCAAACCACTTGCCTTACCCACACAGGAAGAACCTGCCCCAGCCGTGGCCCTGGGGACCACTTGCCCTGGCTTTGGGGTGACCCTTACCAGATTCAAAGCTGTCTGGGCCCAGCTCCTTGTGGCCTCCATCGCCATCTCTCTGAGGGGCCAAAAGGTAGGTTTGCAGGGAGGTGGAGACACTCCTGTCTGCGGAAGCGCAGGGCTGGGCTGCAGGCCGGGAGTCTGAGGCGCACCCGTGCAGGTGCAGGCCGCCTAGCCGGGGAGTTGCCCGCGCAGGCCGCCCAGGGCTTCTGCAGAGAGCATTCAGCAGCTGGCTGTTGAAATACTCTGCCTACCGCCACCGGGTCAGGCAGGGCCAAAAGGGCAGAGGAGGCCTGCCTGGAGTGAGGGGTGACAAGGGCCACGGGGGGAGGGCTGTGGGGTGGTGCCCCATGCCTTCAGCCCACCGGGGTGGGGATTCGTTGCCCAGAGTTTCTGCGGAGGGGGCAGAACCATTCTATATGCGCTCCAGTCCTTGGATGTGCCAGGGTGGGCAGTCATCATGCTGCTCAGGTCAGGAAAGCACACTGCAGAGCCGGGCAGATAGGGTGGGGCTGCTGAGGGGCTGGACCCATGCAGGATGAAGGGTCTGGGCTTGGTCTTGGACCATGGGGATCCCTGGCTAATTTTCACCTGGGGCCTGTCCTGTACTTGGGAGGGGAGAGACAGGCTGGTGGCTGGGAGGCCAGGCCTGAGGCCCTGAGCAAGGCAGACTCCTCATGAAGCAGGGGTGCGGAGGGCAGGGACCTCCTGGGCTGCTCCTCTCCTGAGCCCTCAAAGCCCTGCCGTGTGGCCAGTCAGGACTGGTTGGCAGGATTGGTTACGGGTTGGGGGAGCGGGGTTGAGGGGTTGCACAAAAGACCTCGATTGGGTCATTGAGAGCCAAGCTCAGACCCTGGGCAGAGGCGGGACTGGAGGGTGGGGGTGAGGGATGGTGGTAGGTGGGGGATGGTGGTGGGGCCAGGAGGTGGGGAGGGGGAGGGGTGGGGGAGGGGGAGGGGGAAGTAAGGGGGAGCAGATGGAGGCGGGGCACCACCCTGATGACTGGCCCCACCCCGACCCAGGTCCATCTGCTCCCACCAAGTAGAAAATGCTTGTTTTCATCAGGGGTCTTCAACTGTAAATCGTCAAAACCTGCCTCAAAAGGCAGCGAAGGTTATCCTTGGGTTTTGGGTCTGCAAAATCCAGGCCAGCGCTCACTTTGAGAAGTCCCTGCCTGGGAGTGAACCTGTCTTGCCTGGACCTGCCAGAAGCTGCCGAGCCCTGCTAAAATTAGCAAGAGCTCAGGAGTGGGCGGGGTTGGGGAGTGGTAGCTTGACAGAATGCCAGGCTCTCCCGCCAATGGCCAGTGTGGTCATCCCTGAGGAAGCCCTTGACATGACTGATCCCCTTCCCAAAATAGAGCCAAAAGGGCTTCACCAAACCCACATGTGACAGATCACTGTCCCACCAGCCCCTGGCTCTGAGCCTCTGTTTGCACAGGGTGGGCAGGGCTCACCCCTGGGTTTGGAGTTGGGGGCCTTCTGGACCAGCCAGGCCAAGAAGCAGCTGCTCTTCTCTTTGTCCAGGCACATAGCACCTGAGAAGACGATCAAAATCCTCCAGCTCTGTCCTCTGGGAAGTGGGAGAGGACAGGGCTGGGCAGAGATCAGTGGGACCCTTTCTTGTTTGCTGGACTGCCAGTGTCCTCTCTGGCTTGCACTTTGACCAGCAAGCACCCCTCACCAGAGCCCTTTCCTGGGGCCGCCTCCTTGCATTCCCCAGCACCTGTGAGGGCAGGAAGGAAGGCGTCCAACAGCCCCACTTCCCCATACTAGTTAATCCTCCGGAGCCGGACTCTCATGCATCTTGCCAGCTCTCCTGTGCTCCCACCACAAGAGGTGTGCCCTGTCTCACCGCTGCCTGTTTAGGTGAGGGAGTGACACCAGAGGGTCAACACTGGGCTGGGGTCAAGGATCCCTGTAGCAAGGGAGAGACCTGTCCAGAGAAGAGGGCCCAGGAGAGGGAGGTCCTCAGAGACAATGGCTCCAGAGGGATGCCCAGGACATAATTAGAGTCTTCAATATCTCAAGGGTTGTCCTGAGGAGGTTGAATGAATGTGGTTTCTGCTTAGACTTCCGCCCCACCCAAAACCCAGAACTGCACAACAATGGGCTAGGATGTCTCAGCAGATAGTGAGCTCCCGACTTAATAGGGAGAGAGAGATGTGGGGCATCTGAGAGCAGGACCAGAGGGACTTTTCTCTATGTCCCAGTTGGTACCCTCATCTCTTGGTTGCTCAAGGAGCTGACTGACAGGCATGATTTAATTTTCTTTGTAATTTATCTCTAGGAAATAATCTGACAAATTCGGAGATGGATATTCCAGGTTACTCTTTCTAGGATCCAAAAATGGGACATAATCCTCACACCCAACCTTCGGAAATTGTCTAAATAAATTATGCTACATTTATATGCAGTCATTTAAAACAGTAAGATTGATCTGCCTCCATTGGCATGGAAAGATGTTCATGGCATCCTGTTTAAAGAGAATGTGGTGGCTACCCTCCAAGAGGGCCTCCAATGAGCCCCATGTCTTGCATTCAACCCCCCGGGTAGGCTCCACCCATGCTGAATAGGTCTAGCCTATGTTACTAATAAGCTATTGCAGAAATGATGGAGTGTGACTTGTGAGGCTAGGCCATCAAAGACATTGAGGCTTCTGCTTTTCTATTGGGTTCTTTACTCTGGGGGAAGCCAGCACCAGAGGACCTGAGGACATTCAGGTTCTATTGGGAGGTCCACTGAGAAAAACTGAGACCTCCTGACAATGGGCATCTCCAACTTGCCAGGCAGGTGAGCGAGCCACCTTGGGAGCAGATCCAACAGCCACCGTCGAGCCTTCAGGTGATGCCACCCCAGGCAACATTTTGACTAAAACCTCAGGAGAGACACCGAGCCAGAACACCCTAGCTGAGCCACTCCTGGACTCCTGACCCACAGAAACAGTGTGAGATAATAAAGGTTTGTTTTTTCAAGCCCCTAAATTTCGAGGTAGCTTTTTACATAGCAAGAGAAGACAAATAGAGAGGAAAAACAGTTATAAAATACAGCATGATTCGTTTTTTGTCATGTATATGTATATTATATGTAATATACACATGGGAGGAAACAGAAAAATGGTAATAGTAGTTATCTTGATAATGGAAATATGAGTGACTTAATTTTCCTCTTTGCTTATCTGTATGTCCTAAGTTTTTCTGCAATGAATGTGTATTAATGGAGTACTATTTTAAAATCAAGTTAAAAAATAAAAAGGTTGGGCCTTATCTGCTATTTTTGCACAGAGGCTCTGATGCCAAGACTCTGAAGGATGCAGGCTCAGAGTTAAATGTGTCAAATTGCTGGCCCCCATATTCCAGTGGGAAAGAAAATGGGGCTGGGAGCTGGAGAGCCCAGCATGCCAGCCCCTCCCCAATGGCCTGACGGCCCTCAGCACCAGCTGAGCAACAGTGTGGGCACTCCCTGACCTGAAGCAATGGGGCCTGGAGGTCAGCATGGTGTTGCATGTGTTTGCCTACAGCAGGATTGACCGGAGACTGGCTGTGCCCTTGTGTAAGGGCAGGCCGGGGGCCTGGTGGTGAGAGGGTGTCAGGCAATGTGGCCATGTCAGGGATAGAGGCAACGGGGAGAGGAGCCAAGAGACAGCAGAGTGGGCTGGGGTCATGATAACCACAGCTAGTGAGTACCCAGTGGCTTCCACATGCTGGCTGCTGTGCTAGGTGCTTATGTGGATCACAACTGGCCTGCAAGCCCAGGGCAGTCATTTTAAATGTGGGGAAACTGAGGCCCATGGGAGTTAAGGGAGTTCCAAGATACCACAGCCATTAGTGACTTAGCCAGGATTTGCCCACAGCTCAGCCTGACTCCAGGTGTACTAGAAGATTAGTCTTCCTGACTAGAGGGGGAGGGCTCCTTCAGGGCCAAGCACATGCTGAGGGTCAGGAAACAGCCTCTGGAGCTGCTTCCACGCTGGAGATGTTCAGAGACCTCAGCTTCAGCTGGTGGGGCTGGGAACAGCAGCAGCTGCCAAGGTCTGCATTGCATGGTGCTTGCCTCTGACAGTAGGTGGGCCTGGAGGCCTGGGGCCAGGTTTCAGGGGGACACCTAAAGGCTGTGGCCATGGGAGGGGTAGGTGAAGAGGGTGGGTGAGGAACAGGGAGTGTCCTGCACATTGGTTGGGGAGGGGGAGGCAGGCTGTGGGATGGTCCAGGACCCCCACAAGGAAGGCAGGATAACGCTGGGGTGACACAGGAACATGAGGTCACCAGCCTGAGTCTGAAAACTGCAGTTCACTGGCCGTAGGACTTGGGCAAGTCCCTTAATTTCTGGGCTTCAGCTTCCTCATCAGTAAAGTGGAGGTAACGACTTACCTACCTCACAGGGCTACTGAGGAGATTCAATGGGATGATGTAGATAAGACTCTTGGCAATACAAGTTGTTCAATAATTTGTAGCTATTTTTACTACCAAAGGATGCTTTAGCCCCTGGGTCAGAGTTTAGAATACAGGCCGTCCAAAGCTCTAGATCTACAGCAGGTCCTAATCCAAACTCCCACCCCCATGCCTGCTGATTATTTTGGTGTTCTAAGGAGACAGACAGGTGGCACGGCCTCTTGGATGCCACTCCCACAGTAAAGCAATGAAGCTTATTGTCTGGAAAGAGGATGCCATCACAGACAATGGTGGAGTAGGAAGTTCCAGAGAGGAGTCCCTCCACCGAAACAACCACTACACTAGAAAAAAAATGACCAAAATAAACCTGATTGGACACTTAAAGAGCAACCAGGGGAGTGTCTGATGAAAGGAGAGTTTGCTGATGGCTTGTAAGTGAGCAGTGGACACAAACCAGCTACCACCCCCATTCCCCACCATGGCCATGGGAATGGCACCCATGTTCCTTGGGCAGTCAGGACCTTGGGCTGTGTATTTTGGTTGATCTGGTGGTTCCCTGAGGGCTCAGTACAGAGCTTGCCTTTGTTTCATTCTCCTCAGGCTGCAGCAGCCTCCCTGGTGGCATTTAGCAGAAGAGTTAAAGAGACATACGTAACAGTTTAAATTTTTTGTATTGTTTTGTTTTTTGGATCCAGACATTTAAGGATTTCTCTCCAGGTCACAGGCTGACTGCAGAGAAATCAGAACAGAAACTTCAGTGAACATATACAACAAGAAATACAGATTTTGCAAAAAAAAAAAAAAAAAAGTTTGGATAAGTCACTATACAAATGAACAACTGCAGTCCTCAACAAGCAACAAAACCAATCTTTACAGAGGGCGAGAATCTGACTTCCAGAGTTACCACAATATAGTACTCAACAAAAAATCAGAAAGCATCCAAAGAAACAGGAAAATATGGCTCATTCACAGGAAAAAAAAATCAATAGAAACTATCCCTGAGAAAACCTGAACATTGGAATTACTAGTCAAACACATTAAATCAACATTGGAATTACCAGTCAAAAAAGTTAAGTTAAACATGCTCAATGAGCTAAAGGAAACCATGGATAAAGAACTAAAGGAAATTAGAAGAACAATGTATGAAAAAACAGGGAATGACAATTCCCTAGAATTTAAATTATAGAAAGGAACCAAATAGAAACTCTGGAGCTGAAAAGTACAATAGCTAAAATGAAAAAAAGAAAATGCTAGAGGGCTTCAACAGTAGTTTTGAGCAGGCAGAAGAGTCAGTGAACAAGAAGATAAGGCAGTTGAACTTACCCAATCTGCCTAGCAGAAAGAAAAAAGAATGAAGTAAAATAAGCAGAACCTGAGAGACCTGTGGGACACCATAAAGCATTGTAACATAAGTATTGTAGGAGTTCCACAAGGAGAAAAGAGATGGAAGGAGGCAGAAAAAGTATTTGAAGAAATAATGGCTTAACAATTTCCAGAAGTATTTAAAGTATATTCCCCAAAACATTAAAAATAGGGACTAAAAAATATACTTGTATGCTAATCTTCATAGTAGCATTATTCACAATAGCCAAAAGGTAGGAACAATCTAACTTTCCATTAACAGATGAATGGATAAAAGGACGGTATTATTAAATATAATGGGATATTATTCAGCCATAAAAAGGAATGAAGTTCTGACACACTACAACATGGATGGATGTTGAAAACATTATGCTAAGTGAAATAAGCCAGACACAAAATGACAAATATTGTATGATTCTGTTTACATAAAATATCAAAATAGGGGCTTCCCTGGTGGCGCAGTGGTTGAGAGTCCGCCTGCCGATGCAGGGGACACGGGTTCGTGCCCCGGTCCGGGAAGATCCCACATGCCGCAGAGCGGCTGGGCCCGTGAGCCATGGCCGCTGAGCCTGCGTGTCTGGAGCCTGTGCTCCGCAACGGGAGAGGCCACAGCAGTGGCCCGTGTACCACCCAAAAAAAAAAAAAAAAAAAAGAAAAGAAAAAAAAATCAAAATAGGCAAATTCATAGAGACAGAAAGTAGAATAGCGGCTACCTAGGGAATGGTGGGGAGGAATGGGGACTTACTGAGTTTTCTGACTGGGATGATGAAAAGGTTTGGGAAAAAGTGATGATAGTTGCACAGTATTGTGAATGAAATTAATGCCACTGAATTGTACACTTCAAAAGTGGTTAAAATGGCTAATTTAATGTTTTACATGTTTTGCCACAATAATAAAAGAGAGAATACTAACAAGCTGTTTATTTTTATGGTAAAAGCAAGTTTTTTACTGCCCCAAATGGAATCACCACTCAATCACCCTTGCACATTCATTCATTCTTTCAACAATGTTTACCAGCAGGTGCCTTGCACACTACATGGATGTGATATGGCTTATGAATAGGGTGAGGGAAGCCTACTTCTGGATTCCCCCCAAACTGGACATAAGCCTGAAGAAGGTTTTGAGAAGGCCCGTTCAGTCATTTCTGTAAACAACAGGACTCAGCCCTGTGGCAAAGATTAATTCTCACTGTGATCTGTTGTTTTGGATGCCACTAAGAGGGGAATAGGGACTAAGAAGAAAGACAATATAAAAACCATGTCGAGGAGAGAGATTTTGGTTGTAGTGACTGCCACCATTTGTCTATGAGCAAATAGATGTGATGCCCTAAGTTTTTGAGGAATCGTATTGCTAAAGCCCCCATGAACTTGGCCTGAAAAAGCTTTTGATTGCTTAAGCCACAAGATAATCCTTGGGCCCCCAAACTTTATCAGAAAGAAGTAGGCTGTGAAAGGGTATTACATCATAGAGGACAGTGGTCAAAGAAGAAACTCCCAAAGGGTGGGCCCCGGGGCGGCAGAGTCTCCCCCGGAGGGCAGAACTGGAGTCCTGTGGAGGAACATGTCCCCACCAGGGCAAGGTCTTCCCAGTCCCTGCCTGGTGAGATTTCACCATCACTATGGATGTGATTCTTTGTTTTCCATTCTTCCCCTTTCCCAATAGGAATGTTGACTGTGGACACTCTGCCCACTCCCCTGGTCCTGGAGGGAAGAAGGATGGACGGTGACTCATCTTTCCTTCCTGGACGATGGGACCGTGCTCAGCATTACCTGCACCTGGTGGAGATGCCTGCATCTCCCCCTGGATACAAGGACTGTGTGGGATCTTGGTTCATCACCTGTGGGGAGGGATGAATGGGAATTCTAAGTGTAAGAAGAAGGGCACCCATGGACTGTGGTAGAGATTACCAGCTGTGGGCCAAAATCCATGTCCTCTTTGTCCACTGTGATAACAACGCCACGTGCATGGCTGGCCAGCCATTCTGTATTCTCAGCCTCTCTTGCTCTGAGATGTAGCACCTTGTGTGAGCCTACCATTTCCTGGTCCAGGCTTTCAAACAGAGAGTGGCTTTTCTAGATGCTTTCCTACCTTTCTGCGGGCTTCATCACGCTGATGATGAGGAAGCTTTAGGAGGCAGTGGAGACAAGAAATGGAAGATGCCTGGATTCCTAGATTACCATGTAGAGGACAACCTCTCAGCCAGCTCACACTTGCATTGACTATCATATGAGCCAGAAATACAATTCTGCTCTGTAGACCCATTTCCTGTTGGTTACAGCAATTAAGCTTGCCCTAATTAATACTCAGAATGATAGCACCAATGAGCAAAAATAGAGCTTGGGAGGGGACTGAATCACTCATTTATTTAACATTATTAAGCACCTAATTTGTGCTTAGTCCGAGGTTATGAAAATGACTAGCTTTTAGTTCTCAAGGAGCTTACAATCTAGCAGAAGGAACAAGCAAATAACAAATACAAACTGATACTGGCAGAGCTACAGAGTCTTGGGGGAACATGGAAGAGACTGATGGGGTTTTCTGGAGAACAGGATTCCTCAGTACTGCTTCCTGCTGCCCTTAATGAATGAGTGGGAAGCAGCCAGCAGAGAAGAACATTCCAGATAGAGGGGCCAACAGGACAAAGTCAGAGGCATTTGGAGAAACACAGATACTTACAGTGGCTCGAACCAACACGCACAGAGGGCACACCCAGGAAATTAGATTGTTGCAAATGGCATTTGAGCTAAAGAGGTAATTTGAGTTGGGTTACAGATCCCTTTGAAATGCATAACCATGAGTGTACCGAAAATAAAAATTATGGGTAGGGACTTCCCTGGTGGCGCAGTGGTTGAGAATCTGCCTGCCAATGCAGGGGACATAGGTTTGAGCCCTGGTCTGGGAAGATCCCACAATTCCACGGAGCAATTAAGCCCGTGCGCCACACCTACTGAGCCTGCATCTAGAGCCCGCAAGCCACAACTACTGAGCCTGCATGACACAACTACTGAAGCCCGCGCACCTAGAGGCTGTGCTCCATAATAAGAGAAGCCACCGCAATGAGAAGCCCGTGCACTGCAACGAAAAGTAGCCCGCACTCGCCACAACTACAGAAAGCCTGCGTGCAGCAACTAAGACCCAACAATGAAGACCCAGTGCAGCCAAAAAAAAAAGTATGGGTAATAGCCAAAGCAATACTCAAAGGAACATTCATGCCCTTAAATGCACTCACAAAAGAATAAATGGAAAATCAATGAGCAAAGCATTCCTCTCAAGGTCTTAAAATCCCCAACACAGAGAAGATAAAGTAAACCTAAGAATAAAGGAATCAGTAATGATAAAAGCAGAAACAAATTGTACAGAAAGCATGGAAACAAAAACAATAGTAAACTTGATTAAGAAATCCCAAACCCAGATCTTTAAAAAGACCAATAAAATAGCAAACACTTGGTCATCTAATCAAGGATAAAAGAAGACACCAATAAATAACGTCAGGGATAAGAAAGAGACATAACCACAGATAAAGAGGAGCTTGAAATGTCTTATGAAAGTTATGTGTAAGACTTGCTTCAATAAATTTTTAAAATCTAGAGAAAAGTGATGATTTTCCAAATAATATGAATTATCAAAATTGACTCAGGAAGATAAGAAAAACCTGATCAGATGGAGAAAAATAGAAGAAATGTTAATAGATGTCAAAAAACTTCCCTTAACAAGAATACCAGGTCTTGCTAGGTTTTTCTGTTTGTTTGTTTGTGGTTGCTGCTGTTGTTTTCATATGGCTATGGAAATGTCCAGTGCAAGGCCTGGCCCATAACAAGTCTTAATAAATGCTTATTTAATGAGATGATAAGTAGATAAGACTCATTTGGCAGGCAGGGACAGTATGTGAGGGGCCCAAAAGTTGGGGCTGTGCGTTCAACTGCGTCCTGCAGACAGTGGAAGGCCGGATGGTTTATGACAGCAGGGGGACAGGGGGAAGGGAGATGAGGTGGCAGAGGTGGGATGGATGGGGCTGGGAAAATAACAATAACAAACAACAACAACAATAATGTCTGTTTATGTGCTGTGCCAGGTACAGTCATCAAGACACAGAAAGGTAAGTTACTTACCCTTATCACCCTGCAAATATGAGGTTCAAACTCAGGCATTCTGTCTCCAGTGACTCTTAGTCACTGAGCTATCCAGCCCCAGACGAGCTTGGGGTGTCATCACAGCAAGTCTGCAGTGATGGGTGAGGGCTGTTGCCCAGGGGTTCAGCAGTGGGAGCAGAAGGCTGTGAACTCTGTTCATAGAAACATGTTTCCACGTTCCTAATAGGATCCCTGTAGCTTTACTCTCACCGCTTTGGCAAAACCATGTCTGATAAAATGCCTTGTGTCCAGAACATATAAAGAACTCTTACAACTCAATAAGAAGACAATAACCCAATTTTTTTTTAACATTTTTTGATGCGGACCATTTTTTTTTAAGTCTCTACTGAATTTGTTACAATATTGCTTCTGTTTTATGTTTTGGTTATTTGGCCCCGAGGCATGTGGGATCTTAACTCCCCGACCAGGGATCGAACCCGCACCCCCTGCATTGAAGTCAAAGTCTTAACCACTGGACCGCCAAGGAAGTCCAATAACCCAATTTTTATTTATTTATTTGTTTGCTTGTTTGCTTATTTATTTATTTATTTGCGGTACGTGGGCCTCTCACTGTTGTGGCCTTTCCCACTGCGAACCACAGGCTCCGGACACGCAGGCTCAGCGGCCATGGCTCACGGGCCCAGCCGCTCCACGGCATGTGGGATCTTCCCAGACCGGGGCACAAACCCGTGTCCCCTGCATCGGCAGGCGGACTCCCAACCCCTGCGCCACCAGGGAAGCCCTAATAACCCAATTTTTAAAACCTCACAAAGAATGCCCATAAGCATATGAAAATATGTACCTCATTAGTCAACCAGTGAAATGCCAATTCACACCACAATGTTCTGCCACTGTATACCCACCGGGATGACTAAAAGTTAAAAGATGGCCAAAAGCAAGTGTTGGGGAAGACATGAAGTTACTGGAGTCCTCAAATATTAGGAAGGAAAATGGTACAGCCCACTTTGGAAAACAGTTTGGTGGTTTCTTCCAAGGTTAAACATACACTTGCCACCTGACGCCACCTGGCACCACTCCTAGATATTTATCCCCCCAAATGAAGACGCAAGTCTACACAAGAGCTCGTAACTGAATATTCACAGCAGCTTCATTCATTTTAGCCAAACCTGGAAACCCCTCAAATGCCTATTAGCTAGTGAATGAATAAATGGACACATAGCACATCCCTGCAGTGGACCACAGCTCAGCTGTGGAGAGGTAAGAAGGACTGGCAGACTGCTGATATGTGCACAGCATGATGCAAAGTCAAAGAAGATAGACACAAAACACTGTATTCTCAATGATCCCACTTATATAGAAAAGGCAAAACCAAAGGGACAGAAAACAGACCAGTGGTTTCCAGGGTCTGGGAGTGGAGGAGGTGATTGACACCAAGAGGCTGGATGCATGGCCACCATCAAAAAATCTACAAACAATAAATGCTAGAGAGGGTGTGGAGAACAGGGAACCCTCCTACACTGCTGATGGGAATGTAAATTGATACAGCCACTATGGAGAACAGTATGGAGTTCCTTAAAGAACTCAAAATAGAGCTACCGTATGATCCAGCAATCCCACTCCTGGGCATATGCCCGGAGGAAACCATAATTCAAAAAGACACATGCACCCCAATGTTCATTGCAGCACTATTTACAATAGCCAAGACATGGAAGCAACCTAAATGTCCATCGAAAGATGAATGGATAAAGAAGATGCCGTACATGTATATGATGGAATACTACTCAGCTATAAAAAGGAACGAAATTGTGCCATTTGCAGAGACATGGATGGACCTAGAGACTGTCATACAGAGTGAAGTAAGTCAGAAAGAGAAAAACAAATATCGTATATTAACGCTAATATGTGGAATCTAGAAAAATGGTACTGATGAACTTATCTGCAAAGCAGAAATAGAGACACAGGCTTAGAGAACAAATGTAGGGATACCAATGGGGGAAGGGAGGGTGGGATGAACTGGGAGATTGGGATTGACATATATGCACTACTATGTATAAAATAGATAACTAATGAGAACTTACTGTATAGCACAGGGAACTCTACTCAGGGCTCTGTGGTGACCTAAATGGGAAGCAAATCCAAAAAAGAGGGGATCTATGTATACGCGTAGCTGATTCACTTTGCTGTACAGCAGAAACTAACACAATATAGTAAAGCAGCTATACTCCAATAAAAATTAATTAAAAAGAAAAAGAGGCGGGATGGAGGGAATCTGTTGGGTGATGGGAAGGTTCTCTATCTCGACAGTGATGGCAGTTACATAACTGTACACTTTGACAAAACTCATCAGACTGTACACTTAAAAAGGTGAATTTGGGCCTCCCTGGTGGCGCAAGTGGTTGGGAGTCCGCCTGCCGATGCAGGGGATGCGGGTTCGTGCCCCGGTCTGGGAGGATCCCATGTGCCGCGGAGCGGCTGGGCCCGTGGGCCATGGCCGCTGGGCCTGCGCGTCCGGAGCCTGCGCGTCCGGAGCCTGCGCTCCGCAACGGGAGAGGCCACAATGGTGAGAGGCCCGCATACCACAAAAAAAAAAAAAAAAAAGGTGAATTTTATTGTATGCATTTTATATCATCATTAAAAAAGAAGAGTAGCAGTTGAAGTTGAAGAGAGTCAGGGATCCACATTAGAGGTGGAAAGACACAGGCGCCTGTGCAGAGAGCTGCTGCCTTCCTCAAGCCTCCTTCTGCAGTGGGTCTCTCTACCCCAAGGAGCCAGGACCCTGGAAGTCATCGTTCCAGCTCCCTCATGGCACTTGGAGCAGGAGATGGGAGCTGGTGGACACTTGCTACCTACCTGACCTCAGACATGTGATTCATGCCTGCTCCTAGGGGTGAGGGCAGACACTGTTTCTTTCCCCCACCGCTGGTTCCCCTTCTTTCTCGCTCACAGACCCTCCGTTTCGTTTGGGGATCAGGTGGCGACACGCCCAGCACTGGGGGGTGGCCCCGTCTGGCCTAAAGCCCACCCCTTCTGGAGCTGCCAGGAGGGAGGCACCTGGGGAAGATGTGGCAGCAGAAGGCCCACCCCTCTTGCATTTGGAGCATCACTAGGTCTGTTGGTATCCCTTGTGCTGTGGCTGCACCTCGCAGCCATGAGGGGGAGGCGAAAACAGCCAGCACAGCTGACCCAGAGCCTGACATCAGGGTGTCACTGTATTGGGCTGAGAACCACTTCTGGCCTATTTATTGTGTGAAATTATGAGCCCTATCAGAGAACTCAGTGATAGCTGGGTATCTGGTACAGCCTAATGGACCTGAACTGCCACAGTGGGGACCAACAAGTCATTCGGCTCCGCTGCATGTGAGAAAGCCTAGAGAGGGGGAAGCAAGGGACGGCGGGACACCCATAGGTAATTACCCTCAACAGGGTGGCTCAGGAAAGCCCCCAAGAGGTGAGGCAGAAGCTGGACTTTACTCCCTTCAAGGTGATGGAAACCAGCGCTCTGCCGGAAAACAACTGGCTCTCCAGGGGAAAAGACCGGAGTGGAGGAATTGAACAGAGGCCCCCCAGCCTCCCTGGAACCTGATCCCCTGACCCTGCTGGGCCACCTCCCGGAGGCTGTGGTTCTGGCAGTGGCCATGTGACAACGGCATGGGGGGCTCTGCTACATGCTCCCCCCATTGCTCCGGCCCCACCACCTGCAGACAGAGTTGGGGCTGTGTCTGAAAGGATGGAGGGAAACGCCCTGTTCTACCCTCTGACTTACTCCACGGCTAATGGTGCCACTGGTCAAGCTAGGTCTGCTGCTGCTCCCCACGTGGATTCCCCAGGTGGCTGAACTACACTCATCACTTTGCAGCCACTTTGAAAACATGGTGGTGAACTAATTTCCAAGAGCAAGAGCCTATATTCCTTGTTTCAAATGAAAAATAAATGATGCCCGTCCAAACCCTCCATCTCATTCTCCAAATATCACTAAAACTCTCTTTATATACAGCAATCCACCAACAATTTTTGCATACTATAAAGCATTCAAATCATCAACTTCCTAATCACTGAACTCTTAAAGAACTCAACGGTGGCTGTATTTGTATGGAGTACACAGGGGTCCTGTTCACGGCACAACCTATCACGTTATAGACGGTGCTGGTACCTGCCACAATTCCCTTTGCTGGGCACTGCACCTGCTCCCCAGCTGCTCCGATTGGCTGCCAGCAGCTCACAGCTGGACCCTTCTCCTAAGACTTGTCTTCAGTCTATGAAGTCACCCCACCCAGAAATACCTGGAAGGTTATGTGCCTCCGGGATTGGCAGAGAAAATACAGTGTGTCATGCAATACTGGGAACATATATTAAAAATTTATTTGTTGTTTACCTGAAATTCATATGCAACTGGGCATTCTGAATTTTTATTTGCTGAATCTGGCAGCCCTGGCCCTCCCACTGGGACCCCCAGCCAATGACTGCCCAGTACAGGAGCGCAGAGGCTACCCGGCCTCATGAGGGATGACTCACGATGCCATTCATGCTCCAGAGCTCCCCGTGAGATCAGACTGGGGATTGACTTCTGCTGAATCCGAATCTGCCTGCAACCCTGTCTTACCCCAACACCCATGCACCTGGCCTCACCTGAGCACACTCTCTCACAAGTGACCAGCACCGGAAGCCTCGTCGCAGACCTTCTGGGACCCTCCTCCTAGGACCTAAGTTGGTGCCAGGCTGGTCTTAGAAATGAGGTGGGGCTCTGGAAGTGGATTGTTTGCAGCGGGATTGACAAGAGGAGAGGAGCGTCACTGGTGGCAGAAGCAGTACTGGTGGCAGACTTCCGCTGATTCCCACGGTGGGGGCAGAGTGCTGATGGAAGGGAAGGCACCGCCCGTGTGATGTCTGGCGCCAAGGGCTCTGTGGGGGGACATCAGCCTAAGGACTGTGCAACTGAATGGCTGCTGCTAAGTGTCACAGTGCACTGAAAAGAGAAAATGCCAGGCTCGGATCTCTTGATTTAAAGCAAAGTGGGAGAGGAGGAGGGTCTCCTGGGCAGTATTTGTCTCCTGCACCCAAAGGCCAACAGAGCTGGAGACCAGATGCAGGACTTAATTGTATGGGAGCAGTATTTGAACTGCAGAGAGGGCAAGCTTGCCCCATGAGGGAGGAGTGTGGGCAGTGGTGTGCTGGCTAATGGTTAACAACTGGCTCTCAGGGATGATGGAGGTCCTGGTTGGTAGCATTTTCTTTTCTTTTTTTAAAAAATTTATTTATTTTATTTATTTATTTTTGGCTGCATTGGGTCTTCGTTGCTGAGCGCGGGCTTTCTCTAGTTGCAGCAAGCGGGGGCTACTCTTCGTGGCAGTGTGCGGGCTTCTCATTGCAGTGGCTTCTCTTGTTGCAGTTGCAGAGCGTGGGCTCTAGGCACGCAGGCTTCAGTAGTTGTGGCACGTGGGCTCAGTAGTCGTGGCTCGCAGGCTTAGTTGCTCCGTGGCATGTGGGATCTTCCCAGACCAGGACTCGAGCCCGTGTCCCCTGCATTAGCAGGCGGATTCTTAACCACTGCGCCACCAGGAAAGCTCCTGGTAGCATTTTCTGATTTTCATGGTGTAAGCCCTCCCTCCATGGCCAATTTCAAGCTGCCGACACGGCATCACTGAAGGAAGAGTTGGAAAGAGAAGCATGTGGTTGGCTTTCCGAGTATGTGTAGATGAGCTTGAGAATTTTGAATTCCCAGATTCCCATGCAGCCTCTCCTCTGGGCTTACAGAGTAACCTTGTTGTGAGAAGGAGGCCTTGTCTCCCTTGACGACAATGCAGAAGTCTCAAAGAGACGATGTATGTCCTTCTCAGGACCTGACGCTGTCTCTCCCCCTGGCCATATGCACTAAGGTCAAATCTCAAAATGGCCAGCTGGGGAAGGCTTGGACCTGCTGAGGGAGGAAAAGAATGATATGCTGAGGTTTCTGCAGGCTCTGGTTAACATGTTCTGGCAGGAAGTGGGAGACTTGACCTGCACGTGCTGGACCAAGGCAGGTAGACTCTAAGGAGAAGGGCGACTTTGCTGACAAGGGAGCGCTCACCAGTGATGCAGGATTTAACACCCTGGCAAGGGTCCCGAGAGAGGGTTCCATTACATTGCTGGGGTGGCTCTCAAAGCTTTAAAAAAGCAATGACCCACATTAAAGGAGGTAGAGTCTTACTATATAGCATAGGGAACTATATTCAATATTCTATGATAATCCACAATGGAAAAGAATATTTAAAAAATATATATATGGGCCTCCCTGGTGGCGCAAGTGGTTGAGAGTCCGCCTGCCGATGCAGGGGATACGGGTTCGTGCCCCGGTCTGGGAGGATCCCATATGCCGCGGAGCGGCTGGGCCCGTGAGCCATGGCCGCTGAGCCTGCGCGTCCGGAGCCTGCGCATCCGGAGCCTGTGCTCCGCAACGGGGGAGGCCACAACAGTGAGAGGCCCGCATACCGCAAAAAAAAAAAAAAAAAAAAAAAATATATATATATATATATGTATAACTGGATCACTCTGCTGTACAGCAGAGGTTAACACAACATTGTAAATCAACTATGTTTCAATTTTAAAAAAGGAGGCATAGGGCTTCCCTGGTGGCGCAGTGGTTAAGAATCCGCCTGCCAATGCAGGGGACATGGGTACAAGCCCTGGTCCTGGAAGATCCCACATGCCACGGAGCAACTAAGCCCATGTTCCACAACTACTGAGCCTGTGAGCCACAACTACTGAGCCCACGAGCCACAACTACTGAAGCCTGCGTGCCTAGAGCCCATGCTCCGCAACAAGAGAAGCCACCACAATGAGAAGCCCGCGCAGCGCAACGAAAAGTAGCCCCGCTCCCTGCAACTAGAGAGAGCCCGCGCGCAGCAACAAAGACCAAACACAGCCAAAAATAAATAAAATTTTTAAAAAAAGCTTTAAAAATAAATAAATAAAGGAGGCAGAGGTTCTTGAGTTTATATGGCAGACTGTGGAGGAAGTGATCAAAAGGATAAGAGAAATGGGTATAATAATGTTGATCTGCTCTGTAAGACTGGAAAATCCACAAGGTGGCCATACTCCTTGGAAAAGTAGAGGGATACTCTGTTTTCCAAGGCTGTAGGGGACATGCTGATGAGGGGACATCAACGGAAAGGCTCAGAGGGGGCTGTCCTCTGTAGACCAGGGCTGATGGGAGGAGATGTTGTTTCAGAACTACACTCCTTAGTAGCAGCGGGGATGCCAGATCCCTTAATGGCAGAGACCAGAAGCAAAGCAGGAATAATTACCATACTGAGCAGCAAGACTGACAACCAGAGGGGGCTGGCCTACAGGGATCTAAGGAGAAAGCTGATAGAGTGTTGTATCCTTCGGGCCAAGAAAGGGTGAAAGCTGATAGAGTGTTGTATCCTTCGGGCCAAGAAAGGGTGAGCAGAAGGCTGAGGTCAGCCACCCCTGTGGAAAGTTAAGATGCAAAGGCATAGTTTCCAAACCTGAGCCTATTCTCAGGTCCAGAACCCATTGATTGAAAGAGGGACTGAGGGCCTCCCTGGTGGCGCAAGTGGTTGAGAGTCCGCCTGCCGATGCAGGGGATACGGGTTCGTGCCCCGGTCTGGGAGGATCCCATATGCCGCGGAGCGGCTGGGCCCGTGAGCCATGGCCGCTGGGCCTGCGCGTCCGGAGCCTGCGCGTCCGGAGCCTGTGCTCCGCAGCGGGGGAGGCCACAACAGTGAGAGGCCCGCATACCGCAAAAAAAAAAAAAAAAAAAAAAAAAAAAAAAAAGAAAGAGGGACTGAGTCTCCATGAGGAAGGAAGAACCCTGAAACACCACAGCAAGTATATATAATAGGGATATGTGGCTATTTGCCTGAATACACATAATATTCAGATATTTCAATGGCTATTTCATGGCAATTGACATTGATATCTAGGGTCCCAATGTATTATCATGGCTCCTCTGTTAGCACAGGGGCATACTGGGGTGAGGGGATAAATAGGGTTCTGGCCCTGGTCTGCCTTATGTGGGACCTACTAGTTCCACGGATTCACTCAGTGGCCACTTCCCTGGATCCTGAACATATAATTGGAATGGATTTACTTAGCTATTGGAAAAGCCCTCACAGTGGTTCCTTGATCCATAGAATGAGAACATTTGTAATAGGAAAGGCCAAGTGCAAGCCCTTGAAATTGCCATACACACACACACACACACACACACACACACACACACACACACACGCCAAAAGAAAAGTGTCAAATCCTGGGGAAATGGCAGAAATGACTGCCATTCTTAATGACTCAAAGGGCGCAGGGTGTGGGTCACATCATATGATCATTAAATTCTCCAGTCTGATCCCTGAAAACTGAATGGATCAGGATGGATGGCAGTGGACTGACTACCACAAATTCAGTTATACAATTGCAGCTGGAGTGCTGGATATAGTATCTCTTCTAAAACAGATTAACACAGTTTATAGTAGGTACATAGTAGGCAGCTATTAGTCTGGCAAATTTATTGTTATGGACTGAAAGTCCCCCCAAAGTTCATATGTTAAAGTCCTAACCCCCAGTGTGATGGTTGTTAGAGGTGGGGCCTTTGGGAGGTAATTAGGTTTAGATGAGGTCATGAGGGTGGGGCCACCATGATAAGATTAGTGTCCTTACAAGAAGAGGAAGAGACTGCAGCTTGAGCTCTCTGCATCATGTGAGAAGGTGGATATTTGCAAGCCAGGAAGAGGGCTCTCACCAGAACCCAACCCTGCTGGTACCCTAATCTTAGACTTCTGGCCTCCAGAACTGCGAGAAATCAATGTCTGCTATTGAAGCCACCCATACTGAAGCTATGGTATTTTGTTATGGCAGCCCAAGCGAAGACATTCATTGTTTTACAATTCCCTTCAGGAAGGAAGAGCAGAAGCAGTTTGCACCCACATGAGATGGATAATAGTATTCAGTCACAGTCTTGCTCCAAATGATGTGAATTCTCCTGCCCTCTGTCACAGTACAGTCCCAAGAGACCTAAACCATCTGGTCTACACAGACCACAGAACATTATATTGAGTCACCATATTGATGACACCATGCTAGTTGGACCCACCGAGCAAAAGGGGCAAGTACCATGGATGTCCTGGCGAGGTATACCAGGAAAAGACTCAGGGGCCTGCCACATCAGTGAAACGTGTAGGGGCCCAGTGTTCTGGACATGCCAAGGACAATTGCTTTCAAGTGAGTAACAGATGATTGTGCCTTTTTCTCTTATCGCTAAGAAAGGTGCATAGTGCTTGATAGGCCTCTTCAGATTTTGGAAGCAGCATATTCTGCCCTTGGCAATACTGTTCCAACCTATTTACCAGATGAAACAGAAGGCTGATAGTTTAAGTGGAGACAGAGAAAGAAAGGGCTCTGCAGCTAGTCAGCCACAATCAGCCCTGACTCTGAGGCCATGTGACCCGGCAGCCCTGATATTTGAGATGTTACACTGTGTGAAGTGTGATAAACCCCCAGAAGAAGGTCACAGACCAGACCCCGGGCTCTGGACCAAGGTCCTGCCAACTGCAGCAGAGAACCAAACACCACCTGAAAGGCAGCTCCTGGCCTGTCACTGGGCGTAGGTAGAGACAGAACATCTGACCATGGGACATCGAGTGACCATGTGGCCAGAACTGCCTGTCATGAGCTGAATGCTGTCAGAGCTGCTAAGTCATCAGATGGGGCAGGCCCCACAGCCATCCATCATAAGATGGAAGTGGGGCATCTGCAATCAGGCTCAAGCAGGTCCAGCTGCAGGAACAGCTGGCCCAGACCCACCTGTCACCTACCACTCCTGCACCGATGCCCCCGTGCCCCTCTCTCAGCTCACAGATGGCCTTCCCTTTGCCTGGCTGTGGAGGAGGGCAAAAACCCACCCACGCTTGGTCCACGGACAGGTCAGATTGGCCGGTTGGTACAAGCTGGGAGTGGACTTCTGCTGCACCACAGTCCCACTCAGGGGTGGCCCCAGAAGGCAGCGGTGAGGAGAAATCCTCTCAAGAGCCTGAGTGTGGGGCAGGGCACCCAGTAACTCACTTTGCGAGGAGCGAGAAGTGGCCCAAAGGTCAAGGTATGCAGAGACCATGGACAGGGGTGAACAGCTTAGCTGGAAGGAGAGAGATTAAGAGGACTGGGGACAGGAGAGGTGTGGGGAGGAGGCGTACAGATAAATCCAGGTGCATGGGAACAAGTTTGAAGAGTTACTGCCTGTGAGAAACAATCTGCCAGAGAAGAGACACTAAATAAGCACATGGAGGACAGACCAGCAGCTCCTTACGTCCGCTCAGTGTTTACACGATGCTCTCACAAACTAGTAACAGTGGTGGCGGAGGTGGGAGCTGTGTCTACAGCCGAAAGCATAGGTTCCCTTTTGCCAAGGCTGATCTAGCTTTTGCTGCTGTCAAATGTGTGACCTGACAGTATCAGGGACTGACCCTAAACCCCTGGTGTGACACTGTTCCTCCAGGAGACCAGCCAGCCACGACTCGGTGACAGGCTGGCTACCCTGGACCCTTCCCTCTCTGGAAGGGGCAACAGTTCATCTGATATTCCAGGCATGCATCTGCCTTTCCTACATTCAGTGTTTCAGCCAGTTCCACCAACCGAGGACCCACAGAATGTCTGATCTACTGATGTGAGATCCTCCACAACATGACTGCAGATGAAGGACCTGCTTCATGGCAAAGGAGGCTTGGCAGTTAGCACACGGTCCACAGGATCCACTAGTCCTCCCACCTAGAAGCTGCCCCCCTTATACAGTGGTCAGACAGCCTCCTGAAGGTACAACTGAGCTGTCAGCTTGAAGATGCTCCCCTATAGAAGGGGCAGGTGTCCTCCAGGGTGCAATGTCCTCTTTAATGGCCACTGGGTGATGCTGTGTCCCTAGAAGGTAAAATACATGGGTCTGGGAACCAAAGGCTCTTCATCACTCCCCCTGACCCATTTGGGGAATTTGTTCTTTCTGTACCCACAACCTTACGTTTTGTGGGCCTAGAGGTCCTGGTTCTCAAAGGAGGGCTGCTTCCAGTAGAGGAACAAGAAGAGTCCCACTAAATTTAAAGCTATAATTGTGACCTGCTCACCCATGCTCCTGTGCCAGTAGCCAGGCAGGCAGAGAACAACAGCCAAGGCCAAGGAGCTCGACTGGGTACAGTGAAGGGCACTGGGTCTGGGGTGGCTGGAGTGTGGCAGCAGATTTCAGGCCTTGAGGCTAAACTCTGGGCTCTGCCCTGTGAGGGTCTGGCTCTGCACTGAGGCCACGGGAGGTTCTGTGCAGGGAATTGCGCTTAGACGGCTCACTCTGGAAGCAGTGGGAAAGTGGGCTTGCAAGGTGAGGACCTGAGGTGGGACGGCCAGCGGAGCCAGGCGTGGGGGTGAGGATGGTAGGGCAGAAGGGCTGCTGGGGCCAGCTGGCCAAGGGGCACACGGCAAGGATGGGCTACGCAAGACAGCTGAGAGCAGGCCTGTGAGTGTCTTGGTGAGTGGAGCTGGGCTGCGCGGGGGCCACGCTGCTGTTAGGACAGGCATGGACGGGGTTCAGGCTGGGTGTGCCCAGAACAGGACCCTTGTCCTGTGTCCCTACACCAGCCCTCTGCCTCCTGAAGGCGGCTGATTCTAGCGTCTCGGGCAGCCAGCGCCTTGGGCTGGGCCGGTCAGATTGCACGCACCCTGTGGATCTCCAGTGGGTTCGTGGTCCCAACAGAGCCCCGAGGAGTCCTTCCTGGGAATCGTGTCTAGTGGGACCTCACAGGGAAGAGCTCTCCTTTCTCTCTGGTTATAAGGCTGTAAGGCTGTGAGTCTGGAGCTCCTATGACCGGGTCCCCATCGTCAGGTGGGGAGAGTGATGCCAGCCCCAGACAGACGTGGACAGAGGGGGCTTGGCTGCCTTTGAGTCTCAGATCCTGCTCCCCAAAGCTGCCCTCACCTCAGCACATGGAGCTTGGTCCCATCAGGCCAGTCCAGCTCCTCTTTGCTTCCTCTGGTTCCACTGAGTTTGCGTTGCTTATGGCCAGGGATTCCTGACGATTCCCTGGGTGACCACCTGTCAGAGTGGCTGTGACCTGTGCTATTGAGGGTGGTAGCCACTGGCTACATGTGGCTCTTGGGCACTTGAAACGTGGCAAGTCCACATTGGGAGATGCTGTACGTGGAAAATACACATGGCTTTGGAAAGCAATATGAACCATAGCATGTGAAATATTTCATTAACAGTTTTTATGTAGATTACACATTTCAATGATAATATTGTTTTTTTTTTTTTCTTGGCTGTGCTGCACAGCTTGCAGGATCTTAGTTCCCCAACCAGGGATGGAACCTGGGCCCTCAGCAGTGGAAGTACAGAGTCCTAACCACTGGACCGCCAGGGAAGTCCCAATAATATTCTGTTTATAGTGGGTTAAATAAAGCATTATGAAAATTAATCTCTCTACTTCTTTTTACTTTTGTAACGTGCCTACTAGAAAATGCTGCGTTTCCCCTAGACAGTGATGTGCAGGGGTATGTGCCTGCATTGAGGGAAGGCTGACACCTTGAGGGTCACCCGTCAGACACAAGCAGGGCACTTGGCCGTGGACAAGGGGAAAGGTGGGGGACTCCTGGCTGTTCCTGGCGGTGCTGTCCCTTCATCCTCACGGACCAGAAGCGTCAAGTCCTTGCCCCTCCCCTAGGAAAGTGGTTTTCTCCTGTGCTGCAGGGCCTCATGACCCAACGTGTCCTGTCCTGAGTGTTCTTCCTGCCTCGAAACCCTCATGGGCACATCCCATCTGGGCTGGCTTCCCCCACAGGCCCCTGTGCAGCATTCCTTTCTCGCTGGCCTTCCTGGCCAACCCACCTGGAAAAGATTGAAAAGGAAGGGCATGCTGTGCACCTCATCCCAAACTCCCTAAGATGTCCAGGAGCCACTTGCCCTGGTCCTCAGTCCCTTCCTTCTGCTATTTATGGGCCCCCAGGCCCTCCCCTAGCCTGGCCTCTCCTGCCCTCCACTGGGCCACGCAGGAGACTGGTACCAATTCCTGAACATAGGGAAAATGCAGGCTGTGACCTTGCATGGGTCTGGGCTTGGGCAGCCTCCTCTTTTGCCCTCCTCAGGGCTGCCCAGGAGGGGGAATAGCTCTGTGTGGTCTGTTTTATAAAATTTTGATTAGAAGTGTCAGAATTTTTTTTTTTTTTTGGCTGTGCCCCACAGCATGCGGGATCTTAGTTCCCTGACCAGGGATCAAACCTGTGCCCCCTGCAGTGGAAGTGCGGACTCTTAATCACTGGACCACTAGGGGAGTCCTAAAAGTGTCAGAATTTGATTAAAAGCGTGTGTGCGGTTGGTCGGGGCGGGTGTGGGGGGCGGATATCTACAGCTGAAAAGAAAAAGTCCTCAAAGCCAGTGAGCCAAAGGGTGAGGCAGGCAGGCGGGGCTGTGCCCGTCACTGAGGTGGGGGTGGGTGGCCAGGGAGGCAAAACCACCCTCCCCAAGAATTCCTAGTCCTTGGAGTCTGTGAAATGTGGCCTTACATGGCAAAAGGGACGTGGCAGCTGTTAAGAACCCTGAGATAGGGAGATGGTCCGGGATTATCCCGTGGGCCCCATGACATCATAAGCATCCTTAGAAGAGGGAAGGGGGAGGCAGGAAGGTCAGAGAAGAAGATGTAATGACAATGACGGAAGCAGAGATCGGAGGGACGGAGGACGCAGGGTGAGGACTCCGCATCTTCTGGAAGGGGGTGCATCGCGTTCCTCCTCCCATCTGTCTACTTGTGGGACTTCTCTGCGCTTCTACTCACGGTGGAAGTGTTGTTCTGGAAAGGTCGGCGCTCGGTTACCTAGCATGAGGGCCCCGCCCTGCTCGTGCCTGCGAGAGGCACACTCTCAGGGACTCACACCCATACAGCAGCCCAGGGGGGCACTGTACAGGAGGGGAAACTGAGGTCTGGAGGGATTTCAAAGTCTCCCAAGGCCACCCTGCTGGAAAGGGGAAGAGTGAGGGTGAGCCTGCAGCCCAGCCAGGCGCAGGCTGGGAGCAGAGGGCAGTCCTCGGAGGTGGAGATGGCCTCCTTCCCTTCTGGGTGCCCAGACCAGTTCTGCTGTCTGGGGAGTGCTAACGAGCGAGGGTCTTTATCTCCTCCCGCCCCTCACCTCCCCTGGGGGCAAAGGATGGATCTGCTGGGTCCTTACAGGCCGGAAGCACTCCACCCAGGTCTGTTGCTGATGCCCTGTGAGGGGCAAGATAGATGAGCTCCAGGCTAGGCATTTACAACTGGCCTCCTGTTTACACTGCTTGGGGTGAGAAAAAGATGGGCTTCAGGTCAGACATTTACAACCAGCCTCCTGTTTGCACTTCAAAGTAGAAATAACAACAGAAACGAGGTAAATAGCCAGGCTTTGTCTCCTGAAGACACTTTAAGATAACAGTCATGGCAGGAGCAGAGAGGGGCTAAACCCTGTTTGAGGAAAAGATCAAGAGGTCACATATTTCCCATCCTTGGGGCAAGGGAGACACTACACATGGGCAGAAAGTCTCCTTGGGGGTCAAAAAGGAGGGGGCGTTACCCCATAATATGTGAGGCCAAGGCCCCCCATAGGCCTCTGGGCTGGAATCCATCATGAAAGAAAGGTGCACAGGCACGTTGGGGAGGTCCTAGGGCAGGTCAGGTGTGGAAAAAGAAACCAGGTAATTGGCCAAAGGTAAACAAAGACCAGGAAGAACTGCCCTACATGAATGCTTTAACCGCTTCTTTACCGCTCTCCTCCTCATTAGGGGGGACGCCCACACCCTTGCCCTCCGGGTGTGCATCTCTGCCTTACTTCTGTCTTAACTAAACAAACGGTTTCTCTGTGTGCTCTCCCACTTGTTGTACTGTGTCTCCAATAGTCAACTTGTACCCGTTTTTACAGTTTTTGCCTCCTTGAGAAATGCATTTTTCACTGGGGGCAAGGGCCAGGGGAATTTTGTTTCTAGCCTCTAGCCCCTGGTGGTCTAGCAGCTAGGATGCCTGGTTTTGATCCAGGCTGCCCAGGTTCAATTCCTGGGCAGGGAACTAGATCTCGTTTCAAGCTACCATTCACTGCCGTCTCTCCGAGATCAAACAGGTCTCCTGCCTGGGCAGGGTGGCCGGCATAGTGGGCCCCCGAGGGATGGGCAAGCCCAGGGTGCCCAGCGTGGAGGACCACAGCCTGTGCCGAGCTGGCTCACCACTCAACACCCAGGGTCCTGCCCAGGGCTCAGGGGTCTGCTGAGCTGTGTGTGGCAGGGGTGTGTTGGAAGGTCAGCAGGCATCTACAGGCATTCACGGGACATAAGGCCGTGGTCCTGAATGCGCTTCCCCAAGCACACTATGCTAGGACGCCTTGGAGGGGCGGGAGCAAAGGAGACAGTGTAGGCGGTATCAACCCCGGAGCGGTGAGCAGTGGTGGCCAGAGCCCTGGGGCCTCTCAGGAGCTCCTGGTCCCCGCGTCCCCATCTGATCGACCTCCAGCTACACCTCACGGAAGCCTCCACACCCAGCCTGGGTGGCACACGCTGCTATTGCCCCAGTTTGCAGACCGGGCGGGTGAGGCCCAGAGCCGCGCAGATCTCACCAGGCCTCGAGGGAGCTGGCTCCAGAGCCCATGCAGGCTCTGCCCTCTCCAGGGGCCACCCCTGGGCTCATGAAGCCACTGCCTAAGAACAAATGCTCTCACTGAACCCAGGTCTTCATCACTCACCCTGTGTGACTTCAGCAACTCACGGGGCTTCCCTGCCTGCAAAGCCCTCCTCTGTGAAATTAGGGGCAGGGCAGCCTCTGAGAACCATCGCCGAGAACAGCCAGTGGGCAGACCTGGCCGGTGGGGACTTGGGAGCAAGGGCCCATCGCTGGGGCTCTTCCCCTCGGTGAGACTCCTGCTTGGGTCCAGCACCAGTGGGGGAGACTTGGAAGACCTGCCCGCCGCCGCCAGCTGGGCAGGTGCAGCCTGGTGGGGGGCAGCCGAGGGGGGAAGAGCAGATATGGATTGAGCGAGACATGTGAAGAGCAAGTGCGGGGATGAGAAGGGGGTGGTGATCAAGAGCAGGGCAGCAGCAGGTCCTGAGGCATCGGGGCCCAGGGGGAGCCGGCCGCCCACCCGCAAGGGTGGGTTCTCTGGCATGGTCTGCCCGCACACCTGGTCCTTTGTCCCCCTTACCCCGCAGGACCACTCGTGTTCTGGGTACACACTCTGGCCTTCACGGCCTCTGCAGCCCCGCTCCCCCCAGTGCCCCTCCCAATCACCCCCCTTCGGTCTAGCACATGACTGGGCTGTCAGCACCAGGCAATTCCCGCTGGTTCCAGCAGCTGGGGGGACCCCTGGCACCCAGCTCAGCGTCCGGGAGCTGCCCTGCGGGGAGCCTGTGGAAGGCTCAGAGCCCAAGCATCCTGGCCCACCCCAGCCCTCAGGACGGGACCTTCTGGCGTCAATGGCCGGAGGAGGATGAGCCAGACTGGCTTTCTCAGGGGTCGGGGAGAGGCCTGGGCCAGGAGCTCAAGTCTCGTGGAGAGGAGAGCCCAAGACCCAAAGAGAGAAAATGTGAACACGTGTTCGAAAAGCAAAACAGACCATCTGAATCAGGGGGAAGTGGTCCATATTCTGGGGTGGAAGGTTCATCTCTCCCCAGGTCAAAACCCCCATGGTGCTTTTTATGAAACTTGACAACTGGCTTTCAACTTCACTGAGAAAGGGGAGGCGGGAGCTGGCACCATAGCCGTATCTGAAACGTGAGTGGCTGCAGTGAGGGATTCCTTGGAGCACAAGTAAACAAACAGAAATGGACCCTCATGAGGCACATGTACTTGCTGGAACTTTGTCCCCAAAAGCTGGCTTCTCTAAACAGCTCGATGGCCTGCACACAAACTGGTCACCAGGTAACGGCTGCTCTTTCAGAAATAAAGGAATAGAATACATGGCACAAGAGAGGAGATGGTGGTGGTCAGACGACCAGGGGCCTTGGTGGACGCCAAGAAGCTTCCCGAGAGGCCCCTGGAGGCTGAGAAGGGAAGTGGCCTGGGAGAGGAGGGCGTGGGCCCAGCAGGGAGCCCTGTGCTGAGCAGAGCAGGGGTGCAGAGGAGGGACGCGAGGGGACTCCAGTCTGGGAGGAAGCTGGGCAGGGGGCAGACCCAGCCCTGAGGGGCTGATGTGGGAGGCAGCAGGCTTGGGGGGGATGGGGGGCCTCTTCTCAATGTGCACCCCGCCCGAGACAGAGAGAGGGACAGAGACACAGAGAAGCAGCGAGAGACACACACAGAGATGAAGAGACAGAGAGACAGACCTAGAGAGACACAGAAAGAGAGGGAAAGAAATAGACGAAGAGAGAGAGAGAGGGAGATAGAGACACACACAGAGAGACGCAGAGACAGAGACAGAGAGACAGGAGGAGGAGAGAGACAGAGAAACAAAGAGAGAGCCGCGTCCTCCTGAGGATCAGCGTCCACCCATGAGAAGAGAAGTGAGATGAAGGTAGAGGGGCTGGGCCAGGCTAGGCCTGCCCCTCTGTCACAGGGATGGGGGCACATGGGGAACACGCCTGGGCTGCCCCCAAAGGCTGCAGCGCAGCCCACAGTGGGGGCCCCAGAACCTTCCCTGGAGGGCCTCCCTTGAATGCAGCTCTCCCCTCTCTTGCCTCAGGTGGCTTCAGGGCAGCTCTGCAGAAAGCACTCTGTGCCTCTCCCCCGCTCCCACCCTCCGGTCCTGCTGCTGCAGGAGCAGGCGTGGGCCTGGCTGGGTCTGCACTGCGTCTCACTGCCAGGTTCCCTTGGCCTGCTCCTGACCCAAAGAGCCACAGTCATGCTGGGGATTTTAGGGCTCTTCCTGAGGTGCCTGGACCCTGAGGCCTGGGATGCAGGCAGCTTGCTCAGCTCTCCTGGGGCCGTCTCTGCTCCATGGCCTCCCGGCCCAGCCCCGTCACGGAACCGCAGGGACAATGTCTCACACGCTCAGAGCCAGTGGCTCCTGGCCGAGAGGGGCCCACGGCGGGCAGGCACAGCCCCAGCCCCTGTGGCTGAATCCACACCAGCCACGGGGAGCCTGGGAGCCCCCACACTCAGGGTCTTATCACCGCTCTGCTCAGTGGGGCCATCTGCTCCTCCCTGCGTAGGCCCCTTTCCCAGAACACCTGCTTGGGGGCCACCTGGAGCTTTGCGTCCTCCTGAGCATCTGGCAGTAGCAAGGTCTCCAAGGGGCTTGGGGGGCGGGGCATCTCTCCTGCTGGGGCCCCAGATCCACTGGGACAAGTCCTGCCAGGGAACCTGGATGAGCGTGCCTGCCAAGTGAGGCAGAATCACCCTATCTCTGAGCCTTCTCCTTCAGCAGCGAAGTGCCCAGGGCAGCTGAGGGGGGCTGAATGGAGGGAGGTCAGTGCCCCCTATGGCTCTCACACCCACCCCTCATGCTATAGACTGAATTGTGTTCCCCCAAATTCATATGTCGAAGCCCTAACCCCCAGTGCATGGTGTCAGGAGGTGGGGCCTTTGGGAAGTGATTAGGGCTAGATGAGGGCACGAGGGTAGAGCCCCCACAAGAGGAAGAGATCAGAGCGCTCTCCTTCCCCCCGCAGCTATGTGAAGCCACAGCAGGAAGGGAGCCCTCCCCAGAATCTGACCACGATGTCACCCTGATCTCAGACTTCCAGTGTCCACAACTGTGAGGAAGCAATGTCTGCTGGTTAAGTCACCCAGATGGCAGCTGGGCAGACTAAGACACCTGGAGTGTTACCTTCCCAGCTTTCCTCCTGAAAAGTGCTCCCCAAACCCACCACATAAAGCAAACTGTACGGGCTCTAGAGCCCCCATCGCTCCCGCCCACCAGCAGAAGGGCACAGATGAGGGAGGGGGAAGAATAGACCAGGAACTTCCAAGGTGGCTCCCATGACCCAATTTCAGGTCTCCTAGAAGTTGTGGCCATCAAGAGATAGAACTCCATAGCAACCTAAATGTCCACTGACAGATGACCAGATAAAGAAGATGTGGTACATATATACACTGGAATATTACTCAGCCACAAAAAAGAATGAAATAATGCCATTTGCAGCAACATGGATGGACCTAGAGATTATCATACTAAGTGAAGTAAGTCAGACAGAGAAAAACAAGTATCTTATGATATCACTTATATGTGGAATCCAAAAAAATGGTACAAATGAACTTATTTATAAAACAGAAATAGACTCACAGGCATAAAAAACAAACTTATGGTTACCAAAGGGGAAAAGGGACGGAGGATAAATTAGGAATTTTGGAATAACAGATACACACTGCTATATATAAAATAGATAAACAACAAGCACCTACTGTATAGCACAGGGAACTGTATTTCATATGTTGTAATAACCGATAATGGAAAAGAATCTAAAAAATGATATATGTCTCTGAATCACTTTGCTGTATACCTGAAACATTGAAAATTAACTATACTTCATTAAAAAAAATTTTTTAAGGAAAAAGATGATATTTTTAACCCATTTACAGATGATAAAACTATGGGGAAAAAAAGAGAGAGCTCCATGCCAAGGGAATGACTCTGTAGTGGGGTTCCACAGCCACAGGCTGGAGGGGAGGGGAAGCAGCATTAGTAGGAGTGGGCCTGCCCCCAAGGAGCTGTAAAAAAACCATGTAAGAAGCTGCCATGTCCCCAGGGAAGCCACTGAAAACGGTACTGAGGCCACACACTCTTGGAGATTATAGGGGGATGACCACAGGTGATCCGACAGGTCACAGAGGCAAGATGAACAAGAGAAACAGAAACGGCAAAACCAGGACTTCCCTGGTGGCACAGTGGTTAAGCATCCGCCTGCCAATGCAGGGGATACGGGTTCGAGCCCTGGTCCGGGAAGATCCCACATGCGGCGGAGCAACTAAGCCCGTGTGCCACAACTACTGAAGCCCGTGTGCCTAGAGCCCGTGCTCTGCAACAAAGAGAAGCCACCACAATGAGAAGCCTGCGCACTGCATCGAAGAGTGGCCCCCGGCTCGCTGCAACTAGAGAAAGCCCGCGCACAGCAGCGAAGACACGACACAGCCAAATATAAATTAAAAAAAAAAAAAAAAAAAAAAGAACGAGCAAAACCAGCAGCACTTCAGTTCCCTCCAAAGCAACCTGAACACTCTCCTCCTGGGAGCCTGCGGTGGATACAGCCCCAGCCCACCACTCCAGGCTACATGCTGGCTTGGGGTGGGTGTGTCACTGCCCAGGGATGCAGGGCTAGACCTGGGTGGGCCTGGCAGCAAAACCTCAGATCCTTAGGATGGCCCTGAAACCAAGCTGAAGCGCCCCCGCCCGCTCCCCCAGGCCCCAGACAAGAGGTGGGTCCTCTGGGCAGCCAGGACAGACGGGAGGGGTGTGGACGTCGCAGCCCCACGCCTCCTTTTTTTGGCCCTGGCACCTTGCTAGCTGGCACTCTAAGGGCAGCCGGCACAGGCCTAAGACAAGTGAAAAAAATCAGTAATACTCAGGCCCTCTTTCTTTAGAAATTTGGCATTTTGCTCATCGTAATTTTTTGCATTGATTTTGATTCTTTAGAACTTGAATTAGAATATTATTTATCTTGATGACTGATGTTTTTGGTACCCGCTAAGGCATGTGCCAGAGGCGGTGCCTCCCTCTCCTCTCTGCCCTGACAAGGCTGTCAGTGAAACACCCCTCCCTCCCCCACCAGCAATCTGGAACCAGCCTGGCTCCTGAACTGGGGCCAGCACGCCGCATGTGTGGAACAGAAATGGTTTACCGCGTGGAGCATTGTGCCCCTGGGACAAACGAGAAGGGGGCGTGGGCCAGCCCCAGTCTGACGTGGTGGGCTCCCCACACCAGCTCCCCACGGCGAGCCACAGGCCCCACCTCTCACTGTCGCCACACCAGCTCACTGCTTGTGCCAAAGACCCCGCCTCCCCTCTCCCCAGCTGGCCTCCAAGGCCCCTTTGCGCAGGATTTCTCATCCAGACTCTGGCCATCGCCCCAGGACCCAGCAGACGCGGGCTTCCTGCTGCCTGCAGCTGCGGGCACCCCGACCCAGGCTGGTTGTTTTTCTCCCAACATCATTAGCTCTGCCAGGAGTGGAACAAGCCCAGTGTTTATGCTGACCTCGTCATTTCACAGAAGAAGGAGAAGAAAAGACATGTGAGGAGGAAACCATGCCAAAGGGACTGGATATGGGCCCTCTCCTCCGTCTCCCCCGCCCCACCTGGCTTGGGGGAGCAGGCAGGCTCTTCCCTCTGCCCTGTCACCAGCCCTGGCTCCGCTTGCACACAGGGCTGGCTCACAGGACGTCTGGATTTTTCTTTGCTTTGGAAAAAGTAACTGCTCTCCACCCCTCACCAGGAGCAACGGCCCTGAGGTTTCTTAGGCAGAGATTCCTGCAGGGAAGCGCAGGCATCTGAGACCTTTCGTGATGTCTGTTGAGTCTTGCCTCATGGCTGGGCAGTTGGTTCTGCCACCAAGATCCCAGGCCCCAAGCCCCCCAGCTCGGGCTCTAAACTCCCCAGACCCTCTACCCAACAGAGGTCACCTCCCAGGCCTCCTGGCAGCCTGTGACTTCCAGGTCACAGGGCCGGAGTCTGGAGCAGCAGGGAGAGGACCTGGTCTGCCCAACGAAGTCAGTGTCTCAACTGGACAGCTACACGTAAAAGAATGAAATGAGAACACTCCCTAACACCATACACAGAAATAAACTCCAAATGGATTAAAGACCTAAATGTAAGGCCAGACACTATAAAACTCTTAGAGGAAAACATAGGCAGAACACTCTATGACATAAATCACAGCAAGATCCTTTTTGACCCACCTCCTAGAGTAATGAAAATAAAAACAAAAATAAACAAATGGGACCTAATGAAACTTAAAAGCTTTTGCACAGCAAAAGAAACCATAAACAAGATGAAAAGACAACTCTCAGAATGGGAGAAAATATTTGCAAATGAAGCAACTGACAAAGGATTAACCTCCAAAATTTACAAGCAGCTCATGCAGCTCAATATCAAAAAAACAAACAACCCAATCCAAAAATAGGTAGAAGACCTAAATAGACGTTTCTCCAAAGAAGACATACAGAGTGCCAACAAGCACATGAAAGAATGCTCAACATCATTAATCATTAGAGAAATGCAAATCAAAACTACAATGAGATATCATCTCACACCAGTCAGAATGGCCATCATCCAAAAATCTACAAACAATAAATGTTGGAGAGGGTGTGGAGAAAAGGGAACACTCTTGCACTGTTGGCGGGAATGTAAATGGATACAGCCACTATGGAGAACAGTATGGAGGTTCCTTAAAAAACTAAAAATAGAACTACCATATGACCCAGCAATCCCACTACTGGGCATATACCCTGAGAAAACCATAATTCCAAAAGAGTCATGTACCACAATGTTCACTGCAGCTCTATTTACAATAGCCAGGACATGGAAGCAACCTAAGTGTCCATCGACCGATGAATGGATAAAGGAGATGTGGCACATATATACAATGGAATATTACTCAGCCATAAAAAAGAACAAAATTGAGTTATTTGTAGTGAGGTGGATGGACCTAGAGTCTGTCATACAGAGTGAAGTAAGTTAGAAAGATAAAAACAAACACAGTATGCTAACACATATATATGGAATCTAAAAAAAAAAATAGTCGTGAGGAACCTAGGGGGCAAGATGGGAATAAAGACGCAGACGTACTAGAGAATGGACTTGAAGATACGGGGAGGGGGAAGGGTAAGCTGGGAGAAAGTGAGAGAGTGGCATGGACATATATACACTACCAAACGTAAAATAGATAGCTAGTGGGAAGCAGCAGCATAGCACAGGGAGATGAGCTCGGTGCTTTGTGACCACCTAGAGGGATGGGATAGGGAGGGTGGGACGGAGGGAGACGCAAGAGGGAAGAGATATGGGGACATATGTATATGTATAACTGATTCACTCTGTTACAAAGCAGAAACTAACACACCATTGTAAAGCAATTATACTCCAATAAAGATGTTAAAAAATAAAAATAAAATCATTACCAAAGTCAATGCCTCATAATTCACTCCCAGCAGGTCGTCCCTAAAGCACCTGCACATACAATCAGATACTGAGGCACAAACACTTGGTCAAGTTAAACAAACCACTGAATACAGGAACGTGTAAGAAGCATTTCTAGAAAACCGAATGCAGCAGAGAGTTACCTTTTCCTTCTTGGCGATCTCCATCCTGGCTCTGTCATCCAGCATTTGTACCGCAGCCCGCCCGGGGGAGCTGGAACCCCTCAGTGTTCCCCAACGGGCTTCCAAGGCAGAAATATCCCCAGGCTTTTCCCAACCAAGGGTCACGGCCGGCCCGAGTGTCTGGTAGAATATGGTCCACCTTCTGGCTGGCTTCTGGCTTGAGGTTCAATCACAGAGTTTCCTCCTTTTCATTGTTCTCCAGCAAGCCTGCCAGCCTTCTCTTCTGGGTCCCAGTCGGGACCCTTCCCCACTGAGGCCTTGTCAGGCCAGGTATGGTCGGGGCAGGGCCATTGCCGGGCTCCAGAGCTGGTCAGCACTGGTCAGCTTTCTCTCCGGGCTGTGCTGAGCTGTGACGGCGTGGTGCTCTCTAGACAGACTCAGCAGAAAAGGTCCTCTTTCCTCCTGTGGCTGGGGGACAGCTTTTGAGTAATTAAGTTGTGGGCGACTGTTCTTTTCTCACACCCCAACCTGCTTCCCTGAGGCTCAGTCGCGGCCCAACACTTCCTGCTCTGACCAGGTATGGAGTGGGGAATTCTCCTGCCAAGGCTCTCTGCGCTCCTGCGAGGGCCCACGCTGCCATGGCAACCAGGAACAGGCCTCTGCGCTCACACCCTCCAGCCTCTGCAGGGCTGACCATCCTGTCATTAGAGCTGCCATGCAGAAAACTGGGGCTGATGGCAAAAGGCCTCCATCCCCATCACCATAGTGACAGCCCAATCGCCTTATCACCGCAGACTTTGCCACCTGTCCAGTTCCCAGGGCGGGGTCACAGGGTCTTCCAAATTCATGTCCTAAGGAGGAGAGGCCCCCTTGAGTCTGGGAACCAGAGGAGAGGGAGCAGGTGGCTTAGCCAGTGGCACTGCCACATGCGCCCGGGCCACCCTCAAGCTTTGGTCACTGCCTTCCCTGACTACCATCTGGAAATATGAGCTCTGCTGGGATCCAGCAGAGGGAAAGAGGAGGAGTGGCCAGTGAGACCTCTCCAAGTGGATATGCTGAAATATTTTTAAACCAATTTCGTATTGATGGTCATCTGGGCAGTTTCCGTTTTCCCCTGTTATAAATCTTGGCCTTTTACCAGGGTCAACACGTGCATGTGTTTCTTCTGGATGCTTCCTAGAGGCTGAATTGCTAGGTCCAATGCTGGGCACATTTTACGATTGTGCAGACAGGACTACACTGGCCCCTTCAAATGGCTTCACCAATTAATCCTTCCGGCATCATTAGGAGTTTGACTCCATGCTGGCCAGTCCTTGAGATGATGAATCTTTATAACTTTTGCTTATCTGTCATCTCATTGTAATTTGAATTGCAAAGTGCTGGACACCTTTTCATATATTTATGGTTATCTGTATTCCTTTTTCTAAGGATGATTTGTTTATATTACTTAACTGTTTTGTTACTGAATTGTCTTCTACTTTTCAGTTTGTATAAACTATTTTTATATTCCATCCATAATATCTATTAATCCTTTTCTTGTTGAATATGCTGTATTACCTATTGCTAAACATATGGCTTGATCAATGCTGTCTTTTAACACACAGAAGTATTTCTTTTTTATGAATTTGTCTTGCTTTCTTTTTCTGAAGCTCGTGTCTTGTTAAGAAAAGCATTTCTGGGGGCTTCCCGGGTGGCACAGTGGTTGGGAGTCTGCCTGCCAATGCAGGGACCACAGTTTATGCTCCATTGTTGTATTTCTGTTGTGAGGGAACAGCTCTGCTCTGGTCACCTTGCAGGTGTCCTCAAAGGCCACCAGGCCAAGTCCGGGACCACAGCTAATCTGAGCCTGTCAGAACACTCTGTGATGCTCCAGGAACTGAGGCTGGACTTGTGAGGAGCTGCTCTGAGGCCACCCCCCGACTCTCTTCCACATCTGCCCAGGAGGCATCAGGAGGGTTTCCCCTCATCTCTGGTTCCGAGATGAGAGGCTTTCTGTCCCTGCCCCCAGGGTGTAGCTGTCATCTAGAATGGGCTCCCAGCCAGAGGTGATGCCTTGGGGTGACTTGAGGCGCAGGCATCCAGCTCTCTTTGGTTGGGTGTCATCCTTTCTGGTGCATGGGACAAAGATGGGAAGTGGCACATTTCGGTGCTTTTTCTTTTCTTTCCTTCCTTCCTTCTTTCCTTCCTTCCTTCTTTCCTTCCTTCCTTCTTTCCTTCCTTCCTTCCTTCCTCCTTCCCTTCCTTCCTTTTCTCTTTCTTCTTTTTCTTTCTTTCTTTCTTTCTTTCTTTTCTCTCTTTTTATTTTGCTGCCTGTGTCAGCAACAGACTGTCTAAATGTAAAAGTGGCTCTTGGTACTCTGCCTGCCTTGGCCTCAGCTCTGTCTATGAGCTGGATGTCTCTCTGTCCATTCCTGTAGATACTGCACTCTTTCAGTTGGCACTTTTCAGTTTTTTGATATCTGGTGGGAAGGGATCCCTTCCTTTTATTTTCCTACAAAATTTTCTTTACCATAAGGCTTTTATCTTTCATATAAATCTTAGAATCTACTCTTCTCATTTCACTAAAATAATGCTGTTGATAATTTCATTGGAAAGGCACTGAATTTGTGGATTTGTGGATCCATTTTAGAGAACAGACAAGTCTCATTCAGAAATGTAGCCAGTTGCTCTGTTTGTTCAGGTCTTCTTTTATGCCCTTCAGGTGAGCTTCATTATTTTTCTCTTATAGATCGTATACATTTCTTATTAGATTTATTCCTAAAGAAAGGAAATATATTTATATGGAGGAGAAATTGTCATTATAATTATACTGATTAAAACATTTATCATTCACAAAGTACTTTTGTATTCATTCTGTCATTTGATCAGACAGTCTTGGGGCAGTAGGCAGGGGTGGTATTATTTTTACCACTTTCAAATGAGTTCATTGACACGGGGGATGTTGAAGGATTGGGCTGCAAAGGCTCACCATCCCCCAAGGACAGGGGCCAAGGCAGTCCTCATGCAGAAGTCCCAGGTCCTGCTGCATAGCCCTGTGGCCTCCTTGGCCACAGATGACTGGAATGTCACCTGATCCAAGGGCAGCCACACTGCATACAGGTCAGAGCCTTGGGAGTGACCTCACAGGAGACATTTACCCAACAGGGACTACTTGAAACAATAGGTGATTTTATGGGGGCCTCAAAGTGGCAGAATCTCTGAACATTCAAGTCTCCATAGGAAAGTCCTGCATCTTCCTCCCTAGGGTGAGGCAGAGGATGGTACATTCCTGGGGGAAGTATCTGTGGTGCAGGAGGGAGGGAGGGTCTTCAGGGCTCCCCTTGCATCCTCCCCCACCCCACCCCCGCCCCTGCAGCTCCGGGACCTTGTGCTTCAGCCCCTCACTCTGCTAAGCCCCCATCACCCCACCTCTCCCCAATTTAAACCTGCTGACCCTGGTTAGCCTCTCACTTTTTGCCATTCTCCTCCTGCCCTCTTTGTGTCATTCTAGTGAAGTTCATATAAACATATGTATTTCAACTTCTATGTTTAAGCAGAAGTTTGTATGTACCAATACTGTTTGGGGTTCGCTGACCTTTTTAACCTGGGCAAATCCCATTGCTTCTCCCAAGTGTCAAACACGAAGTCCTGGACGGACTACCCTGCCGGTGTGGGGAGAAGGTCTGCATTGATTGGCTGAGACGTGGGTCAGGCGCCCATCTGTAGACCAATCTCGGAGGCAATAGGGATGGGATTGTGTTGATTGGCTCAGACTTCCTGGCACCCATGGGGAAACAGACATTGTGGGGCTGGAAGGGGCTGGGGAGGGGGCTCTATCACTTGCACTTTCAGATTCTTAGTCATGACTTTTCCTTTATGATGACTCCCGTCCTTGCTTTCTGCTCTCAGAGGCCCTGGGGACCAGGCTGCTGTGAGGCCCAGACTCCTCTTTCATGGTGGCCGGCTCTGCCCCTCTCCCAGGGCCTCTGCCTGCCCCCCTTCCCCCCTTCCTATTCTGCAGACTTTCTCCCACTTTCTGTGCAGGGCAGCACCACAGGAGTAAGGGTGCCTCAGGTCAAGTCACCTGCCTAAGTGACCATGTATCCAGAGTGGGCTACACATCCATCCCTAGATCCGGAGCAGGGGAGGGGTGCCTGGTGGTACAAATACAGCTCCCGGGAAGCCCCTGCAGGAGAGGCAGTTCTGAGGGCGCCTGTCCCTCTACTTCAGGGAGCTCCCAGCTGCCTCCTGTCTTCCTTGGCTGTGATCTCTTCCTGCCTACTGCCTCCAGGTAAACCTTATAGTATACCCGGTCCTCTCCTGCTCTGTCATCTTCTGGTCCCTCTCTGCTGCTGGCAGAGCCATGTCTGTGCCTGTCTTCCCTGTGGCCTGGAGAACCGAGTGGGAGCACAGGACACGTGGGTAAGCAGTGGTGGTAGTGAGCAGCCTTCCTGGAGGCTGGGTCTGCTAGTAGACCCCGGTTGATGGCATCAAGTCCATGCTCCTTAGACTTGGTGAACTACTAAGAAGGTATAGGGGAGGAAAAATTCTCCTCTGCCCTCTTTGGCTCTCCAGCTGGGCCTAGGAACTGAACTGACATTAACAGGAGAAAAGCATACAGGTTTTATTTAAATTTTTACCTGTACAGAGGCGCCTTCACGAGAGAATGAAAATCCAAAGAAGTGACCAGAGAAAAAGCTTTTATACTTTTATAAAAAAAACAATAAATTTGTGAAGAATTGACAGGACAGCAGGGTTGGGGGTCGGGAGAGTAAACCGCGGAGAAGTGACTAAGGAAAATGAGGGTTGGTTCAAAATAATCAATATGTCAAAGCAACATATTTAAGGTGACATGCTCTGAACTCCTTTGGAGGCCTGACCACACTGGTGGCCCCTTTCAGGGCCCCTTTCCTGGGTAGGCTGTGGAGGCTGGTGTTAGGCTTAGAGTGAAAACAGCCCTGCTGCCCTGGCCTTGACTGGCCAGACAAGGGGGTATGGGGACCGAGGCCACCGAATGGCTGGTTTCCCCCCTGGGCTGGGCCTCCTGGAGTATGCCCCTTAGCCAGCTTTTATCCAGCTCCCTAGAGGGTTCCACTGTGCAGCTAAATTGAGCGCCTTCTGAGAGCTGAGTAAAGCCTCGATGGTGGGTGGCTGCCTGCCTTGCCCAGTGGGGGCGAACTTAGAGAGCCTCAGCCATTTGTCATGGGCAGCCTTGTTCCAGTTCTGTCTGCAGGGCCCAGCAAATGAGGGGGGCCAGGACTCCAGAGAAATGTGCCATCCCCACAAGTGTGGATGCTGCATGCATGACGTCAGCGCCCTGCCCTACAATCTTTTCTATCCCCATAATTGCAGACTTACAGGACAGCTGCAAGAATGGTACAGTGAACCAAACGTAAGGTAGATAGATAGTGGGAAGCAGCCGCAGAGCACAGGGAGATCAGCTCGGTGCTTTGTGACCGCCTGGAGGGGTGGGATGGGGAGGGTGGGAGGGAGGGAGATGCATGAGGGAAGGGATGTGGGAACAGATGTATATGTATGACTGATTCACTTTGTTATAAAGCAGAAACTAATAAAAAAAAAAAAGAAAGTGAGCTCTATATTCCATTTTCCACTAAAAAAAAAAAAAAAAAGAATGGTACAGTGAAACTCCTGGATACCCTTCATCCTGACTCTTTAAATTAACCATATTTGCTTTACCCTCCATATGTATTATAGACCTGAACCCTTTAAGAGCATGTTTCAAACAGGATGTCCTTTTACCCAAGTACTTGTGTGTATTTCCTAAAAACAAAGAATTCACTTACATAACCACAACACCATGAGCAAAATCAAGAAATTAAAACAGATACAATACTTATCTGCAATCTATAGACCTTCCTCAGATTTCAGCCTACCATCAAATCTCCACTTCCCACAGCCTGCAGGACACCTGTAACCCACCATGACCTCTCCTCCTTTTTGTCATGAACGATAACAGTACACGTAATCATCATTGTTGTTACTTGTTAAACAGCTACTATGACTAGAGCTTGGAACAAAATGTCTTATCATTCCCAGCAACATGCTTATGGAAAGGGTATTTTTCCAGTTTTACAGATGAAAGAGAGAAAGAGACTCAGAGGAGTTAATGGTTTGTTCACTTTTGTGGTTTTGTGGTTTGTGGAAGTGCTGGGACCGAATCCAAGTTGGGTGACAGCTGGGGTGCTGGAGTGGAAGGTGGGTCTTGCTATTCAGTAAGATGGATGACCTTGGGGGGTTGGTAACCACAAAGGCCAAGTGAGGCTTTCTGGGGTGATGGAGGACAAGCAAGGCCAGAGAGGAGGGAGAGCGCTGCTAGAGCTGTGAAAGTTTGTTACGTGTTTTGGTGTCGACGTGTGCCTCTTAGGAGCAATTTCCTTAACCTGAATCTCAGTTTCTATGTCTGTAAGGTGGTAATAATATTCTCCTCTGTTTCTGTGAGGATTAAATGAGGGCGCATACGGAAAGTGCTTGGTGTAAGGGAAACTTCAAGACAATTACTATTACGTGTCACGTGAATACATTTAAATCTATTCCAACCCAACCCCGTCCTCCTGATTCCTCCTTTTGTACGACTTTTAGTGGCAAAGGAAAAGGGACTTTGAGAACTGTCTTCAGAAATGGCTCTCACCCGCCCCCTATAGGTCAACCATGTCAGCGCAGACAGCATGGGGCTGCACTAACTGCTCTCCACCGTTCCGTGACGCTGGCCTGGCGTTGGCCAAAGTCTGTTCTTAACGTTTAGTACCAACATGGAGGGGATGTGGGAAAGCTCTCTCCACCCTCTGCACTTGGAAATAGCCAGGGAAGAGGGTCGGTGAGGAAGGTGCTGAGTGAAAGCAGGTGGTGGGAACTTCCTTCAGCCACAGGAATATTTAGAGCCATGGTTCTCTAAGCCACTGCTCCCCAGGGTGCATTTGGCAATGTCCAGAGACACTGTTGTATTTTTATTTATTTGTTTGTTTGTTTATTTTTGGCCACAGGATGCAGGATCTTAGTTCCCGACCAGGGATCAAACCCGTGCCCCCTGCAGTGGAAGCTCAGAGTCTTAACGACTGCACAGCCAGGGAAGTCCCACCAGAGACATTTTTGGTTGCCAAATGGCCGGTGGGGTGCCACCAGCATCTAGGGGGTAAAAGGCCTGAGATGTTGCCTGCAATGCACGGACAGCCGCCAGCAACAAAGAATTATCCAATCCGAAATATCAATAGCGACAAGGCTGAGACACCCTGATTTAGGGTAACGTTTAGAGTGATACTGTTGGTTTTTCAAATATTACCACCTCTTTCCCATCATTTCAGATCTGGCTGCTTCTAGCACGATAGTTGTGTAACCTTTCTGCCAAATTCCAAACACCAAGGTCCTTTCACCTCTGTCCTGCAAGATGCTTTCGGATAACATACCATTTAACAAACAAGAAGCATGAAAGACGTACTACCCTTAGGGAACTGAGCCTCATTCATCCCCATCCATTGAAAAAGCATTATTCCAACATCTCAAGCAAAATGAGGTTTTCCAAGTCACGGTAAGCCAAGCTGCTCCCTCAGTTTGGAGATGAATTTCTGCCCCTTTGGGGTGAAGTGGCTCTGCTACTCTGTGAGGTCAGCAGTTTGGCTCCCAAATCAGTGGTTAGACATCTGGTTTCCCAGGTGGTGGGCAGGCCCAGGAGCCCTCACCCCTGCGGGCTTGTGCTGAAGGAACCTGTGTGACCAGGGACTTGCTCCCAGGCAGGCAGGAGGAAGGCGTGGGAATGTCAAGAGAGGACTCAATCATCTGAAAATAAGAGGCATGCCTTCACCTCCCGGCAGGTCCCTGCCCTTTTTCACTCAGAAAGGAGATATGATTCACGAAACACTTTCCAGGGACAGCAGTTCGCCCATAAATCAAAGTCCCTTGTGTGGGGTTTACAAAGCCCTGGCGTGTGGGTGAGACTCTGGGTCTCACCGTTCGGAGGGAGGACAGCGCCGGGGGACACAGGCGACCCTACAGGACTCAGAACGGACCGGGAAGAAGCGAGGGGCCCCTGGGAGAACTCAGGACGGCCAGGGAGAAAAGGACAGGCCCTCACAGAGAGAAGGACAGCGGGGTAAGACTAAAGACTTACGAGCAGCGAGCCAGCCGGCCTACGAAAGCCCGAGGGGCGGGGACCGACCTCAAGCGCACGCGCAGCACTCTGCTCCGCCCCCTCGCCCGTGCTTCCGGCTGCTCTTTTCTGCATCCGGGGCACGAAAACCCTTCGTTAGGCCTCGGGCGGCGGCCCCTGACCGAAGCCGGAAGTGGACCCAGAGCCAGGCGGAGGAAGCCGGCGGCTGACCCGTCAGCAGCCTGTAGTGGTCTCGAGGGGCGGCGCCGCGCTGCTCCCTGCGAGCCGGTCCCGCGGCCAGGCGGGTAGCTGGCCCGAGGGCGCGGCGCCATGAGGCTGTACAGCCTCAGCGTGCTGTACAAAGGCGATGCCAAGGCGGTGCTGCTCAAAGCGGCGTACGACGTGTCCTCCTTCAGCTTCTTCCAGAGGTCCAGGTAGGCGGGCCCAGGCGGGCGGCGCCCGGGCGGGGAGGCCCGGGATCGGGGTTGGAGACGGCCCCGGAATCGGGGGAGGGCCGGGGCTCGGCCTCCCGCAGTGGAGCCGGCGGTGGCCTCTTCCTCGGCCTGCGGACTGTGCCTCTGAAGAATCATGTTTTTTTCGATCGCAAAAAGCCTTATCCCATCGTAGAACGTAATGCTGTAATCAGGGTTTTTCCAGATTTCTGTCGTATAAAAATTATTAGGGGGCTTTGAAAAAGTGCAGATTCCCCAGGTTCACGTCCGCTGGAGGCCCAGCGATCTATATTTTAAACCAGCAACGCCCACTTAGTGATGCTGACCTAGGAAGCTTACGTGCCACACCTTAAGAGCCACGTTTGTATTATCTGGTGGGGCTTTCCAGGAATTCCGTATGAGAGATATTGGTATACTGTCCCATCTTATGGGTGAAGTCACTGAGGTCCCAAGAGATGGATACCAAACCAGCCAGGACTCCAACGCAAATCGTACGCTCTTTATGGTTGGGCTTTAGTGGTACAGAAGGGTTCTACGGTGAAGATTTGGAAGGAAGCGTGGGATTTGTAGGGCTTACAAGCTTTTGAACATTCGTGAGGCACTTTAATGCAATCAGGTGTGTATTAGAATGACCACAGACACTTGCAGCCTGTTCGTGGGAGGGATGGGGGTGACTCAGGCACAAAAGGAGAAGGACCCTACAGAGTCTGGGTCTGTGGTCATCCAGTCTCCGGGTCTGGGGGAATCTGCAGTCTGGATTCTGTTTTCGCTGCTTCAGTGCGGCTGTTTTGTTCTTGATGAGAGTGGCTTACGGGCAGGATGTCTGACAATTCCTCTCGTTATTTTGTCGAAACTTTCTGCTTCTTTCTGGGTCCTTCTTGGTCCTTCTTAGCTTTATCATGATCTCTAGTCTCTGTTCCGTGTCCCTTCTTTTCTGTGATCGAACTTTGGGAGCTAACTTGGCTAATTCTGATTCTTTCACTTTTTCTTTTTCCCCTCCCCACGTGTACTGAAGATCCTCAGAGATTTCACTGTAGGACTTTCACCTCACTGGTTTGCGATACCCAGACCAGTTTCTGATGATTAACACAACTGCGATACTGTAGGGACATCTCTACCAGTGCCTCTTAAAGCAACACGTAGTCCAGCCGAGCTCATTGTTTTTCTCATAAGTCCTCTTCTCTTCCGTCCTGCCTGCCTCACGGTTATCAGAGCCCAAGCCTCAACCCTTCAAAGGGTTTTCCAGCTTTTCTGGCCCGTGTATGCAGACTCTCACAGTGAATGCAGTTCTTCATTTGTCTAATTATAGTCCGACTCTAAGCTCTGTCTCGTGTTAGCTTTTCTGCAAGGACTTCCTTATTTTCAGACTTTTCTCTAAGGGATCATTTTGATCCTGTCACCCTCTCAAGATCATAATAACAAGTAATACTGTGTGCCAGACATCGTGCTAAGTGCTCACCTAATCATCGCAGCAAATCTCGATTTATAGATGAAGCCTGGTGCACTAAGTACCTTGCTCCAGAGGTCATACGTCTTATAAGTGGTGGAGCTGGGATCCCAGCCAGGGAAGTCCGCTCCCGAGTCGGGAGTCCTCACTCATCGGTGTGGCTCTCCGCGCAGTTTCAGAAGTATCCACATCTGCTGGGGATTCTCCGAGTCACGGCCCTGTGCTGACGGCCCTTTACATGGCATTCCCGATCAGAGGCTTTTTGTTAACTCCGCTTCCTCCAGCTGGACCGTTGTCACCTGGGACCCTTCCATTCTGGCCACATCTCTCTGTTGGGCCCATGAGCCGACCTCCTCCCTCTCAGCCTCTGTGCAAGCCATTTTCCGTTTCCTTGTCTTGGCTGAGCTCTTGCCCTGCCTTCCTTCCAGAGTGCCTCGGGCTCGTACGGTGGATTTGCCCCAGCAGACCGGAGGCCTTGTTCTCTGCCAGAGCCAGCAGTCACTGTGGACATGTGTCGCATTACCGGGTTCAGCCAGTGGCAGCTGCCATAACTGACTGCATCCGCCGAACAGTTTTTGCCACTTATGTTATTCTGTCACAGATTTTACTTGTCCCCGCTTCTCAGAAGTCAGTGGAGCCTTGAAAACAGGAGCTGGCTTTTGCTTCTCCACTGTGCCCCAAATCATACACTGACCAAAATGTTAAATTAAGTATAACCTGTAGAAAGTTCCCTGGAAGTCTGGAAGTGGTTTTTTCGAGCGAGCTAGGTAGCAAGCAGATGTGGTTTGAATGGTCTTGGTGATTTCTGATTACCTGTATTTGTGATCCTTGACAGGGTGTTTATTATTTCTTCCTAAGGTTGGGAGGGAAAGGAATGAACCCAAGAAGCAGTGTCTCCTTAGTGTATACGCTCAGAGGTCCCTTTCCACTGTGTTGGGGACAAGGTGACAGGAACAGGTAATATGTGTTGTGTTTCTTAGCGTTCAGGAATTCATGACCTTCACAAGTCAGCTGATTGTGGAGCGCTCCTCGAAAGGCAGCAGAGCTTCTGTCAAGGAACAAGGTAAGAGAACCTGCTACCTTGTGAGTGTGTGCTGGCCTGGCTGCCCCACCTCAGGCAGCTCGGAGCTCGATCAACAGGAGCGGTTGCCGCTTGCTGAAGAGGGCTACCAGGACCCCACTCCTCTGCCAGCTGCTCTCTTCCCTCCTCCTCGGTTTCCTGTTACGCAAAATTCTATGCCCACTGTTGGTGTCGAAGTTGCCTGGTTAAAATCACCCCCAAAAGCTTGGACTCGCTTAAGATTAGGGTCCGCCTCTCGGAGCAGTAAGCGGCCTTCCTGCTGTGTCCTCTTTCTCCTCTGGAGTTGTAGACATCTCTGGAAAGGATTTCCACCCAGCCCTGTGGAGGTAATACTGTATTCTGTGCTGCTTAGATTTTTGCCCAGGAATCTGGAAACTCATTATTTTTTCCTCTTGACCTTAGTTTTTCTTCTTCATGATTCAGGTTTCCTGTAAAAATTTTTAGACGTTTATTTTACAGGCATTTGGTGAGCTGTGTCATCTCTGAATCTTTTTAAAGTGACAAAACTTAATTTCAGGGATTGTGACTATTTTGCAGAAGCCCTTGTACAGACTGTACCTTTTGATAATTTGATGACTTCAGCACATGCTTGAGACCGCAGCCAGCCGTGGCTAATTTTTTTTCTGGATGGGCTTTGTCTCTTCCTCCCACCCTGCCCCGTCCCCGCCAAGGCCCACCACAGAGTGGAGCAGGCTAGGTTGCTGTAATGAGGAAGGCTGAGGCCCTGACAGGTGATTTCTAAGAAAGTGGAGGCTGCTTGGCTTGGCCAAGGTTCCATCAGCTTGGGAGTGGAGCACAGCAGAGCTCCAGAGGGCGGCAGCTTCCCAAGATACAGGCGAGCCTGACCTAGAGCTCAAGGATGTGACTTGGACGTGCACCTGGGGCCCTGTTGCCTGGGATGTTTCTGCACCACTGGTGCTCCTTTAGACCCTGGCTTTGCACGCTGGGCCTTGGGGCATTCACTCGCCCTGCAGCAGGTGTTGGGCCGCACTGCCGTCAGAACTAAACGTGCTGTCCTATGTGCAGGGCCTGACGATAAACCTCACTCAGAGCCGCTTTGTTGGCCCAGGAGGCAGGAGCCCAGCACTGTAACACTCTGACTGGTTTTGGTGGTTAGAAAGTCTGAAACCCTCACGTCACCCTCTGTGTGTCTGGCCTCTTGTCTCCCTAGAATATCTGTGCCATGTCTACGTGAGAAACGACAGTCTGGCGGGAGTGGTCATTGCTGACAGTGAATACCCATCCCGGGTGGCGTTTACCTTGCTGGAGAAGGTGTGTCTGCAGCTCGGCTGGACTGTACTTGGACAGACGAGTGTGGACTGGGGCCGGGAGTGACGACAGGGCCCAAGGCAAAAGGGGCGAAGTAGTGTGTCCAAAATCAACCTGTTGCTCAGCTTTTCTCCTCACCCTAAACCAAGAGAGAGTCTGGGAGCCTTCCCAGTCCCGTCCGTCCCACCCCACCGTACCCCCTGCCCCTGCCGATTTCTGCTTCTCACCCTACTAGTGTCCCTGGTGCTGCCTTGACTCTTCTTGTTGGCCACAGAGTCACAGCATCCCTCCTTCCGGGAGGGGGCCCTCGGGTCAGCTCCGGCTGTGCTTTTGCCCCTGTCACTCCTCTTGCTGGCTCTCTTCTGCCTCTGCCCTCAAAGTCATGACTTTCATTTCTTTCTGAGCCACACTAGACTGCGTGCTCCGCCCCGTGACCCTCCTCCCCTCCTGCCCTCCTCCCCTCCTGCCCTCCTCCCCTCCTGCCCTCCTGCCCTCTTCCCCTCCTGCCCTCCTCCCCTCCTGCCCTCCTCCCATCCTCCCCTCTTCTGCTCCGACAGGCCCATCGGGCACAGACTGGGCCCCTCCCCGCCTCTGTGCCTCTGCTGGAGGAGTCCCCCTGCTGGCCATCGTGCAGTTACAGCAGCAGCTTTCCCCATTGTGGGGCCGCCACGTTCTTCAGTGTGTTTGTGTGGTGCTAATGATAAACTCCTCAAAGGCCCTGGCCTCACATCCCCCCAAACACTCATACACTTATAAGCACATGAAATCGGGTGGCTGCTTAAACTCAAGGGACCTAATTACCTTTCTGAAGAGTTGTTTTGGAAAATTAGAGGGCCAATATGCTTTGTTCTGGAAATTCGTAATCTGATAAAAGTGGAAATCTGTAGTTTGAAATTCTAATACTTCTGTCATTCACCAGATGAGGCTCATATCAGGCTAGGCATCCTCGGTTTTTAATTCCCAGAATACTGAGGAAGGAGGAACTTGAGCTTAGATTTCCCCCTTGCCATTAGCCATCCTCCTCTACCCTCCTCCCCGGGTCCTCTCTTCCGGATGAGCACAGCGGAGGGGAGGGCGTGTTGCTGAGCTCCTCTGTCCTGCAGGTACTAGACGAATTCTCCAAGCAGGTCGACAGGATAGACTGGCCAGTTGGATCCCCCGATACCATCCAGTACACAGGCCTGGACGGTCACCTCAGTAGATACCAGGTAGGGTGTAAAGACTGTGTGCCAAAACTGCGTGAAACAGAAAGCCAGCGGCCCTGGTGGCTGTGACTCTGGGTGATGTGGATGTTGATGTCCTTTTGTAAAATGCAGGGATCCACATTAAGACCTGGAACCCGAGCTCCTAGGCAGGCTTTTGCTTCTCTATCATGTGGTTAAACAGCCTGTGGTTTTTAACTTCTGAAAGTGTGTCCAGCTCACTTGGTTTTGAGCCCCGTTTTCCAGGCAGCCACTCCAGTCCTGACACGGTTTTTATTTTTGGTTCTTTCCTAGAACCCCCGAGAAGCTGACCCCATGACTAAAGTGCAGGCTGAACTAGATGAGACCAAAATCATCCTGGTAAGTAAGTAAGTAGGAGAGCAAGTCCCCAAACTGAGGGGCAGAAAGATTTGCCAGTAGTCAGGCCCACACAGCCGACATTTGTTTTAGTTGTAGTCGAAGCACTTTTCTGAAAGTGGTGTTTGCCCACCTGTCCCCGTGCATCAGAGGCCTCAAAGCCAGACTCACTCAGACAACCCCAGCAGGATCCCTCCTGCGCCCCATCTTGGTTAACGGCACCCGTTGTTTGAGGGACCCAGCATATTCCCGTCCCCATTCACTGTCTGGGTAGTTACTGGGTTCGGGGGGTCTGAATTCTGTGGTCCTGCCTCTGCAGTGCCTGCCTTAGCTTGAGCCACTGCCCGGCAGGCACCTCCCTTTCAGGGTCTGGGTCTCGGCGCAGACTGAGGCTTACCCGCTCTGACTAAATACAGGCCCAGAGTTGTCGGAATCAGGCCTGTTTTAGAAGAGCAGGAACCCTGCATTTTTAGCTAAAATCTCCTGGTTTGTAATTGCTGCTTCAACTTTTTTTTTAAAACTCTGAGCTACTTTTGGCCCTCGATCAGCACTGGCTTTGATTCTTGGGGCCTCTGCCTCTGACTGGTCCTCTGGCTTCCTGACTCCCTCCAGCCTGTCCACTACACAGTAGCTGTTGATCTGTCACTCTTCTGCCTGAAGTCCTTGAGCAGCTCCCAAGTCAGCTCCAGGATAAAGTGCAGGCTCCCTGACGTCGTCTCGCACCCTGGGCCCTCCCTCCTTTTCCTGCCTGCCTCCTGCACGGGCGCCCCGCACTCGGGCCACCAGGGTACTCAGAGGCTGTACAGGCCCTTTCCGAATGTCGCTGCATTGTCACTGCACGTTTACGTGAAGCCTGACTCGTGTGCGAGCTCCCAGGACTGGGAGCTTATCCTGATCTTTACGCCCCTGCTCACAGAACAACGCCTGGCTTAGGCTTAGGGCGAGGGCTTAGCCAGTGCCTGGCAATTAATGGACACCTAAGTAGATGGATATAAAACCCAGGAAAGGGGACTTCCCTGGCCGTCCAGTGGTTAGGGCTCCGCACTTCCACTGCGGGGACACAGGTTCGATCCCTGGTCAGGAAACTAAGATCCCGCAAGCTGTGCAGCACAGCACCCCCCAAATTAAAATAAAACCCATAAAAGGTGCCCAGACAAATCCTACCCCAAATATAAAACTCCTACCAATGCTGGCTCAGCTTTCATGCACATCTGCATCTCCTGGGGTTGGACTCAGGTCTGGGGCAGGACCCAGCAGGCTGTGTTCTATAAACAGCATCCCAGGGGCTCCAAGGCTAGGTCTTCTAAACCATGCTTTGGATAACGTTTGGGGGCTTTGGAATGAAAGTTAGATGTGACGGTTTTCGGGCACTTCTCTGTCTTTTGTGACATGTTTCTCCACGTTTCCTAACCGAGCCCTGTCTCTGCCTTCTGCTGCTTCAGAACCTGCGCACGTGAGCACCACAGAGCCGGGGGACACACGCTCTCTGTCTTTCCTTCTCTCTGCACTGCACAGAGCAGATGGGTCCTGGACACCCAGCCCATTCTGGCTGCAGTGATAAAATCTGGATTACTGGTTATGCTACCTTTTGTCCCATTCATGTCTTGAGCCAGTTAACTTTTTATGGTGGAAATCTGAGTTGCTGAGCTGTGTGTAGAGATAAAGCACATTTTTGCTCACTCCTCATTCTGTGCCGTTTCACATGTGCAAAGCTAGGTTCGTGCCACTTGCTCTGAAGAGGCCTCTGAGGGCCTTGCAGCTGCCCTAGCAATGGCCATCTGGGGTGGGAGTGAGTCGGCCACTTCCTGATGGTCCTGGCAGCGGGGCTGGGGGCTCTTCTGAGGGCCTCCATCCCTTCACCCATTCGGAAAGGGTCTGTCTGCACTGGCTGAGTGCAGAGATGCTCTCGCAGGATTGCCAGTAATGCGATTTAGACACAGTTCCCCTGGGGGAACAGGAAGCACATTCTGTGCAGTAGGAATGTGTGTGTATAAATACAGGTGAGGTGATCCGTCCTGGAGTGTGGCTGTCTGAGCCTGTGCTGTGGAGGATTTGGGGGGAAGTGCTTTATGTCCCAGTTAGAACCTTCTAGATTCTCCAGGAAGGTCACTAGGTCCTGTTTCCTCCACAGGTCTGGGACACTGTGTCTTGATGCAGTGTCCCAGATATGGGGGAGGGGCCCAAAGGAAGTGCCTTCCTGTGACTGAGCTTCACAGGGTGGGCTCGTGTCTACTCACTTTGTGAACAGAGCAAAGTGTTCTTTTCTGTTTTTCTTCTTGTCCAGCACAACACCATGGAGTCTTTGTTAGAGCGAGGCGAGAAGCTAGATGACCTGGTGTCCAAATCCGAAGTGCTGGGAATACAGTCTAAAGCCTTCTATAAAACGGTGAGTGCAGCCCGGCTCCCGGGCACCCCTTCCTGAGAGCAGTGGCCGCGTGCTCACCACTAAACAAGTCTTGCTTGGAACCTTCAGTAACGGGCCGGTCAGTAGCGGCAGGTTCACTGGGGCGCTGTGGGAGCCTAGGCGAGCAGGGGCCTTGCCCCGCCCTGCCTCCGGGCTCCCCCGACCAGGCCGGAAGGGTGGGCCCCGCATCCCTGCTGGCTGCCAAGGGGCAGCAGCGTGCCGCCTTCCCGGAGAGTTCCTTATGTTCCTACTTAGCTTCCCTTCAGCCGAAGGGTTTCAGTTTGAACAGCGGGGCACCGCGTTTACTTGGTCCATCCACACACACGTTTGCTCTCATGTGTGCCTTGGAGGGCGATGCCAGTGGGGCCAGGGGGCATCTGCGAACAGGAGGCGAGAGGGAAGGTAACAGAGGCCCCACAAACCAAGTGTGAACCTCTCTGTTCTCTGAGGACATCCTCAGTAAGGAACACCCCTGTGGGTTAAGACAGCTTTACGGGGAGACGGGGCCGGAGCAGAGGAAGAGACTCCGCCGACCCGACTTACGTTCCTGTTCTTTGTACTTGGCTTAACAACAAGAAGTTTACTTCCTTACTGATAGCGTTAACGGAAGGCGGACAAAATAATTTGAGGGGTACGAACTGCTCCTGGAGAGCTTCGCTCCAGGCGTCGCGGACGGGCCGGTTCTCTCTCTCTCTCCTTGCGATTCCCGGAGCCCCCGGAAAAGCCGCCCAACCCCTGCGGAGCCCCCAGTGCTACGTGTGCCGAGGTCCGCCTCTTCAGCTCTTGTCTCTTTCCAGGCCCGGAAGCAGAACTCGTGCTGTGTGATCATGTGACAGCAGCCGGCAGAGGCCCCTGCGCTGGAACGCCACCGTCACTCGCATCGGAACTGCAGCCCCCGGGGAGCAGACCCGCCGTGGAGCGACCCGAGTGGGACAGACTCAACTTTGGCTTTGGAGCTCGTGGGAGGAATCGAAGGGCAGAAGGGACCTGGGGGCGGGGAACGTTCAGATTCACGTGTCTAGTAATTGGAGGCCCCCTAAACGTGTATTTCGGGGCCGAATGAAACCATAAAGCTCAGTGACTCCTGTAGATGCTGCAGGGCTCGTTTCTAACCCCCTGGGAAGGACGTGTGCAAGGCCCACGGGGGTCAGAGCCGGTTCTCTGTTGATCTTCAGTACACCTTTGGGTTTTATCTGTACGCCAGCTGTGTTTACAGTCCGGTGAGTGGGGTGCCCTGACTACAGGGCTGGGGCGGGACAGCCAGCCACTGAGGGCACGGTGGGCGTGGGGGGCGCCGATGGAGGCTCGGGCCGTCACGTCCACGTCGGGAGGAGACAGCCACTGGGCTTCACAAGTTCTGAGACCTTGTTTGCACTCCTGCCGAGATTGACTTTCTGCAGTGCCCGTCTAGCGAGTTCCACGGAGATGCCTTGGAAGTGGGGGAGGGGCGCCTGCCCGGACTTGCCGTCTGGCTTTGAACATCTGGACCAGAGCAGGGTGTGCTGTAGCCTCTCATGAACAGGTTTCACTTGCCTTTCTGGTGACAAGGCTGTCCTGACAATCACCTGGGACTTAACACACGTCTTAGCAAGTGACCTTTACTGTGGCCACCATTACCAGGCACCAAGAGAAGATGCCAGCCAGCCCGGGGGCTCCCACCACCCCACTTACGGTCTGAGCCTTCCACACTCCAGCCCGGCCCCCTGCAGAAGCACTGCTGAGCCCACACCCTCCCCCCCCACCAGCTGCCCCCAGCAGCATGAGGCCCACGGCTCTGAGGCCCAACCCTGGAAACAAGACACGCAGAGCAGCCCGGGCAGTGGCCCGGGGGGCTCTGGGCCCTTCTCAGCCTCCCTGGCCCCTCGGGCCCTACTGCCATGTTCCAGACTGCCTCCTGGGGCCCTGCTGCGCTTCCTGAGGACACAGGCTCAGGATGCCCCTGTGGGACTCAGTCTCCGTGGAAGCCCCTGCTGGGGTGGTGTCAGCCAGTGTGGTCTCGTCCCTGGGTGTCCTTCCCTGCGCACTCTGTTCTTGCCCTAACTGGGAGGTCCCACTGCCCTGACAGGAAGTGCCAGCGGCCGCGAGTTGCCTTGCTTGGGCCAGAAGGTGGGATCCGCGGGGCTTCTGAGGACCTCACCCGAAGAGATTTACCTGCCAGCTGCCCTTTTTCTCTAAAAGCAGCCTGCCCGTGAGTCGTCCTGCCGCGGACGCCCCTGAAAGGCGCAGAGCCAGCCTGCTCGCTGGCGCCCGAGGTGGCCGTGACTGACTCTCCTCCCACTTCGGAGGGTACTGGGGAGGAACTGGGGGTGGGGCTGGCCGAGACCCCGCATCCGCATCTCCCCAGCTCCTCTTGTATTCTAATGTTAAATCGTGTGGCGAAGTGTATTTTAATAACTGCCGCCTAACTTTTTCTCTCTGTGTTCTGTTTGAAAGGTTCCTATCTGGATAAAGTTGACTTTTGAAATTCCAAGAGAGTCCTGTGCTTTGTTGGAGCCCCAGGGACCCCTTTCCGCGGCAGCCCTGCCCCTCCGTGCTGTGTGCCTGCAGAGCGTGGGGTCCCCCGTCTCCCGGGGCAGTTCCTGTCGGGGGAGACAGCATCTCCCTTAACCCCCCACCCCCTGCTCCCCTCCCCGCCAGGCCCAAGCGGTCATCTCCCCTCAGACTTTTCTAGCAGGAAGTGGGTGACGGAGCCGCAGAGCAGAGAGAAGCCCTGCTCTGAACGCTGTGACCTGGTCCTCGCTACGCCTGGGAGGCTGCCGCACAGCCACGGAGCCAGGGCCACGCAGACGGGAACCCCTCCAGCGCGGGCTGTCTTTGCTGGGGTGTGGGAGCTCCCTGTGCTCCCCGCATCCTTGCAGGCCTGGGACTCTCGTCCTCGTTTAGGGAACGTCCTCGGCAGCTGGTCATTAGACGGTCTGCAAACCCTTCTCAGTCTCTTTCTTCACTGGCCTGGGGCCTCTTTTCAGCCTTACCTCTGACCGTGGGAACAGGAGCAGCGTGGGCATTCCCCGCTTTTCCTGCTCAGAGGACCCGCCGGGGCGGGGCGTTTACCCGTGGTGCAGAGAGCTTTGCCCAAAGCAGTGCTTTTTAAAATGACAAGTGAAAGGCCCTCTCACTGACCTCCCTCTCCCCGTCCTGCTGGCCCTGCTCTGGGTTTCGGAGTCCTGGCACACCTCAGGGTTCAGAACCCACAGTGGGGAGGAGGGTGGTGGGGGGAGGTGGTGGCGGGTGCCCAGAGGGAGGCCTGGCCTGGAAAGCCTCCTCGGATTACAGCTGATAGGTGAGTGGAGCCCTAGATACTGTGGCGGCGGGGACAGACTCCACTCGCGGGCTCTGTCCTAGATTCTCTGTGCCCTGCTCTCGGGTCCTCCGAGGTGCTCCCCGTGCAGCCCTCCCTCCTGCCTGCACACCTGAGAGCCCCTGCCGGGTACCGGCCACGGGGCCGACAAGCTGGCATCGAGGGCCTCCTGGCCCATCTGAAGGTGCCTGCAACCAGATGCCGAGGCTGGAGGAGGAGGCCTCTTCTGTCCCAGTGGACAGGACTGAGCTGGCCCGAAGCAGCAGCCGTCTCATCAGAAGTCACTTGGACCCCCTGGGTGGGCGCGTTTGCTGTATCAGATTGTTTTGAAGCCTGTATTTCTGTGCTGAGTAAGCTCGAGGCGTAAGGTACAGACAGGCAGCAGGGCCTGGGGACCAGGCGTGGAGGCGAGGCTGCCCATCTCCCCAGGAGGGTGCCTCTGGGGTACCAGCAGGGCTGCCCCGGGTCTGCCTGGGAGCGAGGTGGGCCAAGAGGTCTGCGGGAGGGACAGCAGAGCACAGGCAGGCCCCAGCAGCCCTCGCCCGGCGGGGCCTGAGTGTGTGCGGCCACGAGGGCAGGTGTCCGGAGGGCCAGGCAACCATGCATCCATGTGTCCATGCAGCGGTGTGGTCATGCGGCCATGTGGTCAGACAGCCGCGGGGCCGGGCTGCCATTGCGGCTCTGTGGTCAGGTGATCAGACAGGCCAGGCAGCCATGTGGCCAGCGCTCACTCAGCCGTACAGGCCGAGGGTGAGTGTTCCCAAGGGAGGCCCAGCAGGCTTTTCTGTCCCCTGATGTAGGGGTGCCGTGGGCAGCCAGGTGACGCGTCCCTCCATGCTGGGGCTGAGCTGCAGAGGGAAGGCCTGGTGGGAACTGCCTGACTGTGCCAACCCCGGGCCCTCCCTCCCTCCCCTCAGTCTGGGACCATCTGGGAGCCTCTGTACCTGGCACCTCTCTGTCCCCCGGTCTCTGCTCTGGGCTCTTGCTGTTTGGGCCTCCTCGCAGAGCCTCTCCGGGCCCCCGTCGCCATCGCCCGCTCTGTCCTCTGCGTCTCAGCAGCCACTGCTCTTCTGCTTCTGACGTCGGTGTCTGACATCCACGCTGGCCTGTGTGCCATCTACATGCCGTCTACACAACTCAGCGTGAGGGCCCACGGGAGCAGCCGGGGTTGGCCTTGGGCACCGCGTTCCAATCAACGCGCGCGAAGAACGGATGGGTGGAAGGAGAGATCGGACGGGGCAGCAGGCCTTGGTCCTGCGGCTCTTCCCACATAGATCCGCTCTCCCAGCCTCATCTTCAGAGGCCACTAGGGTGACGGGAAAGATTAGGGGCGTGGGGACTCAGGGGTCTGTCCAGGGCCTCAGGGGAACCAGAGGTTGGGGTGGGGATAGCTGGCAGAGCTTGACCTGCAGCGGCGCGGAGGGGCCCCACCTGCGTGTGCCGTCCACCGAGACGGGCTCGGGAACGTCTGGCCTAGGGTTTCTGCAGCCTGGCCAGCCCAGGGTCCACATGGTGGAGCAGGGACCTGCCGTGAGGTGAGGGGTCGGCGGGGTCCTGGCATAGAGCACGCAGATGCACTTGAAGCAGTTTGTTCTGTTTTCCTTTTATTTGCAGTTTCCCGAGACAGAACAAAATAATAATTTTGTACACTTACAAGGCTCAGAAAGAAAAGACAATGAAACTCAGCAAAAAGAGAGAAGAGGAAAGGCCGGCCAGCACCGCAGGCAGCCGACCCTCTGCAGGGCGGGCTGGCTGACGCTGCCACACCGCGGACATCTAGCTAGAAGAGCGGGTGTGGCTTGCTCATGAGGGGTCATGCAAAAGAACTATCCCCCAGAAAAAAAATACCCAAATTATCCCAGACAGGCAGCTCCGTGGAGAGAAGGGGGAGAGGAGGGGAGGAGGCCCCAGGAGGCGAGGTTGGCCGGGCCACACGCTGTCCACGGCGGGCCCTGCCGCTGCCCGAGGCCCAGGGAGCCTGGCAGATGTTTACCCCACGTCCATGGGTGGGGACAGCTGTCCTGAGCACAGCCGCGGACGGGCAGGTGAGCGTCCACTCTGAGTGTCTGTCGATGAACGGTCCCCTTGGAGACCAGCATCCTGTGTCTTGTTCCCCACTCCGGGCCCCTCCCTTGGCTTGATTGCGGGGGAAGATAAAGAAAATCCGTGTTGAAAACAACATGAGTTGAAGAGGGCAGGTACTGGGGCAGGGGGTCCTGCACCTCTGCGATCACGGCCCCTGCACCCCCCCAACACGGCCCAGCGGGCCAGCTCAGACCCACTCGCACACCCAGACGACGGCCCTTGGCTCTCCCTGCCGCCCCCTGGCCACGTGGCCCATCCCGGAGGCTCGCCACAGTGCCCGCCAGCACGCAGGGGGACCCCACGTGAGCCCAGCCCGCCTTCTCCCAACCCCGGGGGTCCCTGTCACACGCAGCCCCGTGCGGCCCTCCGCTCCCTGCTGCCCTGGGCCCAGACTCCGAAAGCGCAGCTTCCTTCAGCAAACACCTGCCTGGACTCTGCCTTGGCCTGGGAGCCGAAGGCACCCACCCGCCTCTGACCCCTCTCTCCTTCCTGCCCCACACCCACACGGGGGGAGGGGGGAGGGGGCAAAGAGGGAGAGGTGCCTGAACAGAAGGGAGGCCAGCCCCGGGGTCCCCTGCACACTGGGCCGCAGCCAGCAGCGTCCTCTCGGCATGTCTCTTGCCAGGCGTGACGTCTGAAAGTAAGGGGTGACCCCCCTGCACCCCCTGCCCGACCCAGTGCACCTCCCTGGCCCCGATGGGGCCAGAGCTGGAGCCCTGGGCCTGCCAGGCCTTCTCTGAGGGCTCCGCATCCTCCCAGAGGGGCTGGCCCAGCCTCTGCACTGCTCACCCATGCCAGGGACACCGGGAGCTCGCACCTGCGCCTCCCAGGGGAGGAGAGGAGGGAAGGGAAGCAGGACGGAGGACAGCCATGCTCAGCCTCCCCAGCCCCTCCCCAGACGACACCTGACACTCCGGACAAGGAGCCATGCGCGGCAGGGAGGCGGCAGACGCGTGGGGGTGGGCGCCACCTAGCAAACACCGTTCCTTGGGTGGCAGGCCCCTGCAGACAAGTTCACTGCCCCGGCCGGTCGCCGGAGGAGGCCAGGAGCAGACGGACACGTGGAGCTTGGGCGGGGAGCGGCCGGAAGGTTCGAAGCCCCACAAACGCCAGGGCTTTTTACAGCTTTTTCCCTTGTTTCGTTTTTTTTTTTTCCGTTTCATCCGACATCAATTTTGTGTGTGCGGTTGTCGTCTTGTTTTTAAAAAGAAATCACATCTGGTCTTGGTTTTCTGCAGACACAGGCACCAGGGGAGGAACGAGGCAGACACAAACATGCGACAGGCAGGCCGTGCGCCCGAGGGCAGCTGGGCTTCAAACACCGAGTCTGTCCCGTGAAACCAGCCGCAGCAGCTCTGAAACGGGGCAGGCCGAGGGCGGGCAGGTCAGCGTCGGGCGGCCGCTCTCCATCTGACACGGGTTTGGTGTCTGCAAGGTGGGCGCCTGGAGGCCCTGACCCGGCGCCCCCGCCCCCCTAACACCACCACGCTGGCCTCCCCACCGCTCTCCGCAGCCCCGCCCGGGCGGCGCTCTCCTCCCGCAAGGGCGCTCACCTTCACTGCAGCGGGGCCACGGGCGCCCCCGAGCAGTGGAAGTGCACGTTCTGCCACTTGCCGTCTCGGCGGTGCCACACGCGGGTCTCCTCGGACTGGCTGGTGCGGGGCCGGCCCTGCCCGTCGATGTACTGCGTGAGGCGGATGTAGGCGATGCACGCGGCGTCCTCGCCGATGACGTGCACGTGCGGGTTCAGGATCGTCGTGTGGATCGGCTTGCTGTTCTTGGCGAGCACTGTGGGCGGGCGGGGGCTTGGCACCGCGCCCCCGGCACCGCTACGCTGGCCCAGCCCCCTACAAGTGCCAGCCCGACCACCCCTGCCCCTGCCGGTGGGGCGGGGATGGGGCAGGGCTTCCCTGGGCGCCTGGCTGGGGGCCCGCGGGCTCCCCGGGGGTGCCGCCCTCTTCCTGCTGCCGCCCGGCACTCACAGTTCTCGAAGTAGAATCTGTGGAAGTCCATCCCTTCAACCAGGTTGCCCAGGGCTTCGGGCTCAAACGAGGTCAGGCCTGGGTCGCAGATTTTCCTGGGGGGCAGACCCAGGTGAGGAGGGGCCCCTCAGAACCCGCCCCGTCCGCCCACCCTCTCCCACCCGCGGCCCCAGGATGGGCCCAGGAGCCCTGACTCACGCATAGGCCTCAAAGTCACCGTTGTTGACAGCCTCGATGAGCTGCTCCGTGATCTTGATGATCTCCTGCTTCCGCGCTGTGGGGGACAGCCGCCCAGTGACCCGTGAGCCACGCCCCTGCAGCCCCGGGGGTGTCCCGCGCAGAGCACCCCCACCTCCCCGCCCCCTCCCCCTCCCCCTCCAGGAGGGACCCCGAGGCTGCCCAGCTCAGACTGCTCCCTTCAGGGCCACCAACGGGGTCCCCATTTCCAAGTCCAACAAGCCTCTGTCTTATTTGTCTTAAATACAACGTCTCTGAAAGAGGGAAATACTCTATCCGGAGTACAAAAGGTCTGGAGGAGGCAGGAAGGGGAAGCCAAGCCTGCCGTGCCCCAGTCCCTCCGGCTGTATCCCCTGGGCCCTCAGCAGCTGCAACACTGTGACCAGCCTTCCCAGCTCCTGCCCGCCCCCCGCCACGGACATTGCTCTCATAGTCCTTCTTGGGGAGGCAGCTGTCTACTAAGGGCGGGCTCACAAAGCAGGCAGGGGACTGAAGACTGCAGGGCCAGGCCTCAGTGCAAAGGCCAGGGAGCCGGGCCCAGGGGAAGGCAGAGTGCGGGCCTCACTGCCTTCTCTCCCTAGAAGGCCGCAGGCTGCCGCCTGGCCTTCCACCTCTTCCAGCCTCCACCTGTTTGTGGTCCTGGGCCCCCAGGCCAGTCCTCTGGCATCACCTTTCTATCCTGCACCCTCCACCTGAGGCCCTGGGCCGGCAGCCTTCTCCGCGTTCCTGCCCACTTGACCTCTGGTCCTAGACAGACCCAGTCCCCCGGGTGCTCGCCTGGGGGCTCCTTTATCTCTTTAACTACCATTTATTTTCAGGCAAAACATTTTAAACACATGGAAGAAGCAGAAAGAATAATATAGCCCACAGCCTGCTGATTCAAATCTGAACCATTTTCAGATTTGCTTTAGATTTCAAGAAATAAAACCTTCCAGATAAAGATGCAGATGCCTGTGTTCCCCTGAATCTTGTTCTTCACTCACTCTCCCCAGAGAAGTACCGTCCTGAGGTGCTTAACCACTTCTGTGCAGATATAGAAACACCCAAAGGCACACAGGAAACACACACGAGTGTGCACACAGGCACAGACACATCCACACGTGGTGATTTCTTAAAGCAGTGATAACAGGCCAGTGATAAAACGCAGACCCAAGAAGGCCACCGAAAGCACGATCCCACGAGCTCTGTCCCACAGTTCCCTCCCCGGTCACGGCCACACCAGCTGCACATGTCTGCGCACTCCCAGCATGGGTACTCGTGTCCCCCCTGCTCCCAGCAGCACATCGGGACCACAGACTCTCTGCACGGCCACTCCTGTGGGATGGGCATCACCACTCAACCAGGCCTAGTGATGGGCATCTGTAGGTCTCCAGTCTTCAGCTGCCAGAGCAGCCGGGACCAGCACACGCGTGAGTTGATGTGCGGGCTACATTCCCAGAGCGTGGGTTGCCAGCTCCAAAAAGGCGCAGTTAGCATTTTGAAGCATGTGCCCACGGCCCTCCCACCAGCACCTTCAGCTGTCTGGGCGCTCACTTTCCCAGGCACCCAGCTAGGAAGCGGACAGAGTCCACGGTAGAAGATGCTGCCTGCTGTGTGCGAGCCCAGGCGTGCCCATGTCTGAGCTGGGAGCCTGGGTCGTGCCGCACTGGCTCTGGACAGTGGCTGCAGTGTGAGCTCCATGACACCCAAGGGTGTCATGGTTGAGTGCATGCATGAGCATATGTGTGTGTGTGTGTGTGCACCTTCATGCACACGTGCGCAGGTGAGAGTGTGGGCACATGGGCATGCATGTGTTTGTAGTGTGTGTGTGCGCACACCAAACCGCAAGCACGCGTGGGCCTCCACTATATAAAAGAGACGCTCTCTCTGGACCTGGCAGCGCTTCTGCTGGCATCCTGTTTCTGATCCTCACCGAACTGTGTCTGGACTATAGCAGGGTTTGGGCTTAAGGCTGTCTCTGCAGAACCCGAGCCCCACCTTGTCTGGTCAGCCCTGGAAGCAGGCCTCCAGGAGGCGAGCTGTGGGCCCAGCTGCCCTGATGCCCCACGTCCACCTGCAGAGCTCTGTCCCAACACAGACACGAGCAGGCCGGCCTCTGTCCTCACCCTCTGGATATTTCACACCTCCACCCACACACCCCGCCCTCCCTCGCCCATCCCATCACACTTCGTCTCCCCTCTCAGGGCTTCCCCCGCAGCCTGCCCACCTCTCCACCTTCTGCCTGGGCGTTTCCCAATTCTGGGCAACCCTCTCTCCTCTGGGACCTCATCCACACCCATCCCCAGTTCACCTGTCACCTCTGCGGAGGTGGCCTCGAGCTTCAGGCTCTGATCTCCCCGCCCAGTGCAGCCTAGCTCCCCCACCAGACCCCGCCCAGAGGGCCAGGCCTGGGCTTGTCAGAGGGCAACACCCAGCCCCTGCCACTTCCGTCCCTGCCTAGGGCGGCCTGTCACCCAGGACCCCGCCGCCTCCCGCCTGTGGCACCAGGTCCAGCCCCTGCTCAGAAGCCCCCACCTCCCACCTGCGTTTTACTCTGTCAGCTCCAGGCCATCCTGCTGATCTCGCCAAGGGGACATCTACACACCCCGACACCCCAACGCTTGTCAACCCCCCTTCTTCACAGACGTCGTGAGCCGCCCCCCCCTCATGTGAGCCCTCAGCCAACAGCCTTGCAGCTGGAATTGAGTGACTCTTTTTCTGTTTTGTTTCCCGTGCACTCTGATTTTACAGTCACCCTACTGCACTGTGGTGAGCCGAATCTTCCACTTAATGAAGTAATACTGAGCGTTTTTAAACAAAGCGTAATTAAAAATGGAGTCAGTGTAAAGAGAAAGAATTAAGTAAATAGAAACCTATGGTCGCAGCACACACTGCAAAATCTGAAGTTAAGGAAACAGCCACCACGTCCATTCTGCAGATGGGAAAGCTGAGGCCACACGAGCCCAGTCACAGCCCAGGAGTGGGCTGGACGCTCCTGACCCTCGGAGGGGCTGCCCCCCACGTCTAACCCCACGCTGCGGAGCAATCCTTCCTCCCCCAGTGGCATGCTGCGCGAAGGGACTCCTGGGGGCAGGGGTGAAGCTTGTTGTTGAGAACAAGCCTCCCCCCACCAGACAACTCCGGGGACGGAGCTGAGGTCTGGCTTTAAGTGCAGCCCCCAAGTCCCCTCTGGCTCTCCTGGGGTGAGCTAACAGGCCAGGGAGGCCCGGCCGCCGGCAAAGGGTCCGGGGGGACCCCAGTAACCCCAGGTTGACCCCAAGCCGTGTCCCTCGGCAGCCACCCCAGGGAGGCAGCCGCACAGGATCAGCCTGGACTGTGCGTAATCCCTGACCAGGGAGAACACGGCCCCGGCCAGTGGGCACCGATCCCATGTACACACCGAGACAGCTGGCGGGGACGTTCCCGGGAAAGGAGGGTGCCCACAACCCAGCCCAGGGATGACCCTCTGCAGCCGGGCCTCGGTGCCGTGAGGGGCCGAACCCTGGTCCCAAGCTGGAGAGGGGGCACCCCGGCTCTGGCACTCACCCACTCAGCCCACTGAGCGTCATATCTCACCCCACAACGGCCCCTCAGAAGTCCCTTCTCCAGGCCAGCCCCACCCACGTTCCTTCACCCGAGGACCCTCACACAGGCCTATGGAGCTGGGATGCTGGGCCCGGGTGAGAGGAGGGTGCACATCCAGGCACGAGGACCCCTCTCCCTGAGGGAGACTGATGGGGGCCCCCCCGCCCTCGGTGCCCCCCAGGGCTTTGCATCTGCCCCTCCCCTGCACCCTGCAGGCCCGGCCACCCCCTCCATTCAGTGCTGGTCACAGAACCTTCTGTGGCCGCACCTCCCGGAGTCAAGCCCAGGACAGACCCCTAAAGCGGCAAGCCAGTGCTGTGGGCCCCCCGGGTCAGCCTGGGGTGCTCAGCACCCGCAGCACGCCCTGTCCTCAGAGGTCTCCACCTGGCCTGCGCATGTTCCTAGGGTGGGTCACAGCCCTGGGCCAAGGTCACGCTGCAGGTGGCCCCCTTGGGCACAACCCTCCGCATCTCCTCCCCTCACCGTTCTCAACTGTGAAAGGAGGGGCCGCAAGGATCCCAGAGATGGGGACGTGGAGGCCTCTAACCTCGGATAAGACGCCGCACAAATGGGCCACAGGCTCCGCTGTGCGCCCACCCGCAAGATCCTGGTCCCTCACCTCGGACACTCGCCTCCACTCCCCTCAGCCAAGCCCGGATTCAGGCCACAGTATTCAGGCCTCCGTGCCTCCCCGACTGCTCCCAGGGCCTCCCTCCCCCTCTCCCTCCTCTCGGCCCGGCCCCTGGGGCTGGCCCGCAGCAGGTGGGCGGGGGTCAGCACCCTCCCGGCCCGGCACTCACCCAGCCTCTCCCCCGCCATGCCCGGCCCCCGGCCCCGCAGCCTCTCCTCTGAGAGCCCGGTGTCTCCCCGGAGGTGGGGATGGCTGCCGCCCTGGGGTGTCATCCATCCCTGTAAGCGATACTGGCGGGCGGGCGGCAGACGGGCTGCAGCGGCTCCTCCCTGCCTGGGGAGGTGGCCCAGCCCAGTGCCCTCCCGGCCGGGCCCCCACTCCTAGCATCACCAGCGGGGGCGTAACCCCAGGCACCAACCGGCCGGCACCCGTCCCATCCTCGCTGTGGAAGAAACCCGCAGAGCGTGTGGCTCTAGATCTCGGGAACCTGCTTCCTGGTTCTCTTCCCACACGTGCATGTCTTTAGCCAAACGGCAGCTCCGTGTGGAATTCCCTGCACCCCACGTCCCCCTACCCCCCCCCGTCCCCCTACCCGCGAGCCGGCCCCTTCCCAGAGCCAGGGGGCGGCGCACCGCAGCCAGGGGTCTCCGCACCCCTGTGAGCCCCCAGGAGCAGCCAGCAGGGCCACTCAAGGTGCTACTTACACAGGGTGGGTGGGGAGCCTGGGAGAGCCGGAGGAGGGCAGGGTGGGGGGCCCTGGGCTTCTGGGGTCCCCGAACCCCTCCTCACCGTGTTCAGGATGTCAGAGATCCTGAGGGCTGGGGCGGAACAGACGAGACGTGAACACGAGAAACACGAGGCAGGCGGGAAACACACAGAAGACAAAACCTATGAGCTGATGAGCCAAAGCCAGAGAGAGTGGGTGGACGGGGGGGTCACGAGGGGACATGGGGGGACATGGGGGACGCAGGGGGACATGGGGGATGGAGGGGGACAGAGAGGGGACATGGGGGACGGAGGGGGACAGAGAGGGGACATGGGGAATGGAAGGGGACAGAGAGGGGACATGGGGGACGGAGGGGACAGGGGGGACATGGGGGGATGGAGGGGGTCTTGAGGGGACATAAGGGACAGGGGGGACAGAGTGGGGTAGAGAAGGGACGTGGCAGTGGAGTGTGACAGAGAGGGGTGTGGGGCACAGGGGGAAGCTTCAGGAACGTTCAGGCAGCTGAACCTGTCTGACCAGTTCAGTGGGGGCGCGTGGAAAGCTGCTGCGGGCGGAGGGTGCCCTCCATTGAAGGGCAGCCTGGCCCAGGAGGGGACAGAGGAGGCAGCCCAGTGCAGGACAGGCCCTCGGTCAGCGCCCGACAGGTGAGGAAGGGATGAGTGAGTGAAGGATGGGCAGAACGCCCAGCCCCTCAGTGGAGAACCCAGGTCTGCAGGGAGGCCAGGCCCTTTCTTCTCCCCTTAAACCCACAGGCCTGGGGTTGGGAGGATTTCTCTAATAGCTCCTGTGCCTGGGCTCCCCGGGGCTCCCCGGGGCACACATGGAGTCAGTGTGACTGGTAAGGGCACGGCCCAGGGTCCGAGGGGCAGGGCACGTGGGTGGGCGGCCTCACAGGCACCCTGCCGGCTGCCCTGGGCCTGGGAGACCCTCTGGGGGAGAGGCCTGGGGCCCTGGACAGCAGTGCGGGGAGCTGTGTGGGAGGTGAGGGTCGGGGAACCGGGGTGGGGGGGAGTTAGCGCGTGTACCCCTCGACAGCCAGCCAGGCCAGACAGTTAGCCAGGCCTTGGCAGCCCGGCCTGGGAGCAGCTGAGGCCGTGCACGGCAGGACGCAGGAGCCGCTGGGCAGCAGAAGCAGCAGGCCTGGGGCACTACTTACATGGGGTGGGCAGGGGGCCCTCGGCTTCCGGGGTCCCCGAGCCCCTCCTCACGGAGCTCAGGATGTCACAGATTCTGGGGGCTGGGTGGACAGGAGGCAAGACATATGAGGAGGCTGCCGGGCGAGGCTGGGGGAGAGGAAGCAGGGCCTCTGCTCTCTCCCGCGCTGGGGCCTGTCTCAGCATCACGGAGCCCTGGCCCTGACACCCGAGCAGAATGGTGGACCGGGCGGCCCCCCAGGCCAGTGGGGAAGGCCCGCACGGAGGGGAGCTTGAGGGTCAGAGGCCCTGGGGAGCCTCAGAGGCGGGCTGTCGGGGGCAGGCTGGTGCCCAAGCTCGGCCAGCCCTTGGCTCTCGAGCGCCCCCTCAGAGGAGCTGCAGGCCCTTCAGGGAGACCCCCGCAGCAGCAGGGGCCCGGCTACTTACATGGGGTGGGCAGGGGGCTTATGGAAGCCGGAGGCGGGCAGGGCGGGGGGCCCTCGCCTTCTGGGGTCCCCGAGCCCCTCCTCATGGAGCTCAAGATGTCAGGGACCCTGGGGGCTGAGTGGACAGATGAGACGTGAACACGCAGGTGAGGACACACAGGAGAGGAGGGGGAGTGCAGGAGAGGACCAGAGGGGCTAAGCTGGAGAACCACGCGGTGGGGTCCAGGGCTCCTGGAGCGCCATCACCCCCGCGTGCCCAGGGCTGTGTGATCACAGCAGGTACGTGAGGCAGACACAGGACCACGTGCAGGGCTGGACATGGGGCCTTTGAAGGCCGGCCTCCAGGTGGGAAGGTTGTGTGCCAAGGACAGCAGAGGCCAGTCCTGGGCCCACTGAGGCTTCTCCGCATCTGACGGATGACACAGCTGAGGTGAGAGGCCCCCGGGGCCCCTGTGCCTGCCCTGCCCTGCCCCACGAGGCCCCTCGGGCATCTGCCCACCCTCTCCCAGCCAGACAAGGGGTTGGGACGCGGCTGGCCGGGCTGGCCCTCTCCCCTATGCTCCTGCAGGCTCGGGCTGCCTCAGGCGCCCAGCCTGCTGAGGCAGGGACAGAGCCGCAGGACAGGGCCTGGGAGAGGTCTGGATGACCTCCACGCTCCAGGCTGATGGTTCGGGGCCTGCAGTCTGGAGAAAACACATGAACGTCCACCCTCCCTGCGCCCAGAGGCCAAAGCCTTACGCTCGCTTCCACTATGGGGCAGGGAGGATACTCAGGACAGGGTCACTGCATCCCCCCTAAACTGGAAGAGTGGCCACTGTCCAGCCCAGGGGCAGCCCTGAGGGCACCCAGCACTCATCTACAAGCATGTGGCCGAGAGGATCAGGCAGGCCCTCCACGTGGGGACAGGCAGCCTGGCCTGAGTGGAGTGGGGACCAGATCCCCTCCCTGGGGGCAGCTGAGAAAGCCGAGGGTGGAAGAGGGGGCCCTGGGTGAGCACACGGTGCCTGGCACCCTGGGGCCCTTGTGGGGCACAGACGGAGCATGGCCCAGCTCGGCCTGGGAGCCCTGAGAGTGGGTTGGAGCTCGCGTCTCTGCAGCCCACACCCCAATCCCACAACGAGCCCAGGAAACGCCCCTTGCTGCCCGTCCACGAATCAACTGCCAGCCGGGCAGTCACAGGTTTAAGGACCTTTGAGAGAAGAAACAGCAAATTCAACCGTGGGAACTGGGTGCACAGCCCCCAGAGCAATCTGGGGGCCCGTGAAGAGAACCGGCCCACCCAGGGCAGCGGCTTCCTCGCTGCTCAGGGAGCCCGGGCCCGTCAGGCTCTGCTTGGATGCTATGCCGGAGACTGCCCGGCGCTAGTCCGTACCCAGGTTCAGGTGGGACTGCGGCCCTGAGCAGGGTCAGCCCTGGGGGACACGCCCGCATCACAGGCCTCGGCCTTTCTCCATCCCAGCTCCCCACCCGCCGGTGGCCCGGCCCGCTGCCCCCGCAGGCGGGGGGCTGGGGTACCTTTTGTGTCTTCGTCCTCTATGGTGGTGTGGGTGCTGTCAGATGACTCCTGGGGAGACACGGGGAGACAACAGGTCAGGACGTGGCCTGAACCCCAGAAACCCACAGGCAGCGCTGGAGCTTCACACCAGCCCCAGGGGTCACCTGTCCCCAGGCTGGGCCACCATGTCCCCAACAGCTGAGGACCCCAACTTCCCCTTCTCCCCACAAGGCACACACCCAGTGGAAAGACTCCGTGTGCTCAGATGACTCATTAACAAGAGAGAAAAACAAGCTTTTTGGAATTCCAAGACTCCGGGTGAAGCACAAAATCATCCACAGCCCGTGCATTTTGGCAGACAGGGCGGAAGCTTCCAGTAGGTGCTCGGAAACCCTGGCCTGGCCCAGACAGACTGCAGCAGCAACCACACCTCCTCCCCAGGCCTGGACCGTCCAGCCAGGCCTGGCCTTACCTCTCAGGTGGCCTTAAGGGCAGAAAGGTGGCCCCAGCACCTCCTACCTCACTCCTGGCTTACTGCCCTTCAGATATAAAACCAGGTGCCAGCCACCTGTCACCGAGTCCCCAGAAGGCCTGCTTGTTCCTCAGAAGGAACATCTTAACAGGGTCCCCAAGGGACCCCCCGCCCCCTCCAGCCCCCTCACAGGACACACTGCTTTGGGCCCTGGGCCAGGAATGGGGGTGTCTACAGGTTGTAGGATCAGGGCTCACACCGCAGCCCCAGAAGCCTCACTGCAGACACAGCGTCCTAGGGACACCCATCCCTGGCCCCGAGTCACAGAGGACACCCAGGCTCTTCCTAGCACCTTGAGCCTGGGGGCTGGCCCAGAGCCAGTTGCCCAAGGCCCCCTGGTCCTGGCTTATGGCTGGGGTGTGTGGGGACCCTTTGAGGATCCCAGGCCCAGGGGGATGTCTGGTTCTGGAAACACAGCATGGCCGCCCACCCCAGAGAGCCAGCCCCTTCCCTGGCCGCGGGGTGAAGATGCCGATGGGATGGGAGCTGATGCCAGAGCAGAGAGGAGGGGCAGGAGGAGGGGTCAGCTCAGCGGGCAGCACCGGGCGCAGTGGGCAGAGGCGGGGAGCGACGGGTGAGGTCAGGGGGGAGTCTGTGCTGCTCCCCTCCTCCCCGCCCCACACTCGGGGGCACGCCGGGCCGCCCACGCCGGCCCTCCTCCCCCGGAGCATGCGGCCCTGGCCGCGCATCCCGGAGGACACCCAGGCTCTTCCTGACTCCCCGAGTCTCTGAAATGGGCCCTGCATTCAGCTGCCCCTGGCTAGGCTGGGCCTGGCCATCGCCAAGGCAGGATGGAGAGGGTCTGAGAAGTGGACCCTGCTCAGGACATGAGGAAGCCCAGGCTCCTGTGTCCACCGTGGACTTGGTACAAACATGCCTCCAAAAAGGGCAGCACCTGGGGCCTTTCCCCAAAAGGGAGCAGCCCGCGGACCTGGGGGGCTCTGTCCTGCCTTGGGAGGGGTCCCTGCGCAGTTGTCTTGGCACAAATGCTTCCCCGGGGTCAACATCCCAGAGCTTCCCCAGGGCCAGGGGGTCTGCCTACTGCCTGAGCAGACGCTCCCAAGAGGGCGGTGGGGAACGCGCAGTACCTTGGTCCCGTCCACTGGGTTATGAATGACGGTGGTTTGAGGCTCCTACAGAAGAAGGAAGCACAGAGGAAGGAAAGAGGGAGGTGAGAAGAGGAGGAGAGCGGAGGCCCCCCAGAGGAGAGGAGAGGAGAGGAGAGGGTGGCAGCGCAGCAGCACGGCGGCAGAGGGCCAGCGGGGAGGAGAGCAGCTGGAGAGAAACCTGGGACGATGTGGATGGAACCAGCAGACCTGCCCGGACCTCGCGGGCGCCTGCGACGGGAGGGAAATGGAGAGTGTGCGCCTGAGGGCGGTGGAGAGAAGCCACACGCTGGGTGCCCTGCATTGGGCGCTCCGCCCCCTTCCTTTGTCACTGGGCCCTCTGCCTCAGGCATGGGCGGAGCACAGGATTGAAGATGTCATGGGGGTGGGGTGGCACATGGGATGGATGGGGTCCGAGACGGGGCTGGCTGCGAGGCCGGCACATGGGACCCTCCCCTCCTGGGCCAAGGCCGCCCTCCCACTCGCTGGATGGCCATTCGGCAAACCCAGCCTCCCCACGGGCGGTCCAGGGCTCACTCCCAGAAGTGTGGCCTGGGGCCTGCGGGGACACCAAGTGTGCTTTCAGCAAACTCAGAACCTGCAGACCAGCAAACCCCAGCCTCTTGGGATGGCCTGCTCTACACGAGACACCATAGGCACACAGCATACTGGACAGGAGGGCCGGTACCCACTGGCCACAACCCTGCACCACCAGCTCCGTCCCCTGGACAGGACCCTCCAGGTGAGGGCTGGCGCTGGCGGGTCCCTCTGACCTCATGTCTGCCCAGCCCTCCCCAGCAGGAAGCCCTGAACCCTCCAGGCAGCTACAGGCCAGCACAGCCATAGAAGTGTATCTCCCCCCACCTGCCTCGGGGCCTGCAGGACACAGACTCTGATGGGAAGCGCCATGGCTGCTGCTGCCCTAGACCCGACAGCTGCTGCTGGGCCGTCACCAGGTAAACCACCAAGAGGTCTCTGTCTCCCTCCAGATCACTGGGCTCTGAAGCTAAGGTCAGGCCCACCCATTCTTCCTGGGGAGAAACCAAAGGCCCCCACCTCCCAGACAGCACACCCCTGCAGCACCCAGGAGAGGGGTTGGCGAGGGAGTCCCCACCGCCTAGCCTGTCCTCACCCCCGACCCCGGGGCCACTCTCCCTGAAGAGCCTGCCCGGGCCGATCTCTGGGTCAGCCCGTTGCGAGCAGAGAAGCCGAGCAAGGTCGATGCCCTGGATCCTGGCTCTCAGCCTCACCGGCTCCCTGACGGGGCTCTCACTGCTGACCCACAAGTCAGCAGGGGCCTGTCCGCTGCACCCAGAGGGTCTCTCTGGCACAGCCTGAACTGGAGTCCACCCTCACTCCCACACCCGAGCGGCGGTGGGGCTGGAAGGGCCAAGTGTCGTCTGTCAGAGACAGGCTGGCAGCCAGACCCCAGCTTTACTGCAGGCCTCCCGACAGGTGGCCACCACACAGCCGGGGTACGGGGGGGCCGAGAAGCGGGGGGCTGAGGGGTTCAGTACCAGGGCAGCTGGAGGAAGCGTCCCCTTGGGGCTGGTGGCAGCTGCACTGTTTTTGGTGCTATTCGTCTGGGGCTGCAGAGAGAGGAAGAGAAGCCATTAGGGAGAGAATGAGGGGGTCACACCCCTTCCTTGGGAGGGGAGGAGGCCCAGAGGGAGCTTCGTGGATTGGGCAAAGCTGTAGGCTTGAGACTGGGCGGGGGGGACCCAGACTCCCCAGGGCCAAGCCAGCGCCTCACCTTGCCTCCGTCTGCTTTCTTGTTGAGTAAACTCTTGGCTGCTGCATTGGAGGAAACAGACATGATGAGTGAGGGGCCCGGGTCCCACAGCAGCCCACCCCCTCGGCGTGAGGCAGCCTCGGTGGCCTGCGAGGAGCCTGGGCTCCCCAAGACTGAGCGAGCAGGCGACCCAAGGTCCCAAGGCAGAGGTAGCTTCTGCGCCCAGCTGGGGACAGAGCGGGCCTGTGTCCTGTGCCGAGCAGGGCTGCCCTGGGGAAGGCCTGGCCAGCGCTGCCCGAGGACCCCCGGCCCCGGGACAGGGCCTTCCCCTGGCCATCCGCCATGACCTTGGAGGACACCAAGGTTTCTCCTCCCACCTGTGACCAGCAGTTTCCGGGAGGGCAGCATGCAGGTGCCCCGAAAAGGAAGGCAGGGCGCTGCCCCTCACCCGAGATGGGAACACAGAGCAGGACAGCAGGTTGGACTGGTAGGCACCCCCATGTTCTCAGGCAGGCGGGGGGGTGGGCTGCAGCTGGCCACCCACCAAGGGAGGGGCTCGTCCCAACCCCAGGCGCCTGCTCTCAGCCTCCTGGCCGCCCCCCCTGGCAGACCGGACTTGGAGCCCTGCTCCCACGGCCAGGCCTCAGGCCACGCCTCTCAGCTCAGAGCCCCGGTGGGGCGGGGGGCAGCCTCACTCTCCCTCTTAAACCGCCCCGCAGCCCGAGCCTTGGGGCCACCGCTCGGCCTTGCTCTGGCAGCGCTGGCTGGGCCAACTCAGGCCTCTGTGCCCACCCACCAAGGACCTTAAGCTCTGAGTGACATCAACGGGATGACACACCTGGGGGAGGGTCCAAAGGGCCACCTGCATCCCAGGTTCCCACCACCCCTCAGAAGCCCAGGCCCAGCAGATGGGCCCGTCTCACTCCAGCCTTCCCTGCCCCCCCGGGGAGGAGGTCGGGGGCAGCCCGGCCCTGCCTCTGCCTCTCTGTACGCCAGCTTCAGAGGCCCTGACCTGCCACACCCCACTGGCCCTTAGCCCCCCAGGATCTGCACCCTCTGCAGCAGTTAGTTTTAATTACAGAACTCGAAAAAAAAAAAAGAAAAAAAAGGAAGTCAGCTTACCTTATGGAAAAGGAAAGGTGAGGAGGGGAGGAGAGGGAGTGAGGAAGAAAGGAAGAGAGAGAGAAAACAAGATTTGTGGACGTTCAGGCAGGGAGTGCAAGTCTGCAGCCCGGGGGCTCAGCGGCTCCTGCCTCACCCGCCCTGCCCACGCTCACGCCAAGCGGTGCCCCAGGACAGCCGGTGCGGGTTAGAGAAGCAGCCCTGGGGTCGGATGCCGGAGGGTGGGGTCCCTCACCCTGGAAGGAAGGTGGCACAGTCCCCACCGCCGGCTCCAAAAGCTCTGGCTGGCCGGCCCTGAAGGGGAGGCCGCCTGCCCAGAGGGAGGAGGGTGGCCCCCGGCAGGCCTGCAAGGGGACCTTTCCTGCTGGGAACATCCATGGAGGCCGTTGACTCGGGCCGGCACATCAGAAAGACCCAGAGAGATGCAGCGATTCTCTAAGTGCGGTCCCCCTGGACCCCACCCCCGCCCCCGCCAGCAACATCAGCATCTCATCGCCTGGGCTGCCTCAGACCTCCTGAGGCAGAAACTCGGGGGTGGGCTCGGCATCAGTTTAACTGTTCATCTGCTCTGGGGGATCCTGACGCTGCTTCAGTTAGAGAACCACTGGTCAAGGTCCCCAGTGCAGTGACCAGGCCAGTCCCAGGCCGCTGGGCCACCCCCGGCTGATTGCCTTTCCCTGTCCAGGTGGCCATCGCCGCCCTCCAGGCTTTGCTTTGGCACACAGGTGGCTGCCCCCAGCCAGAGGGCCCCGTGGGGTCATCAGAGACCTGCTACACTGGGCGCAGCTTCAGTTCCCAGCCTTCCTCCCCAACGGACCCATCCATTCCCTCAAGTTTCCCTCCCAGGATCCACAGGCCAAAGTTTAACGAGAAGCCTGACTCCTGGCCCAACCCTGTCACCCGGTGGGCTTCACCCCGTGAGAAGCATCACAGTACCCCAGCGAGTGAAGGGACCACAGGTCATCCCTTTCCTCGTCCCCCAGTTCATCCTCCCAAGGGCGAGGCCTCACCTGGTGAGGCCGGACTCAGGATCACACCCTGCTGCCCCGGCAGCCCTGCTCCACGGGCATCCAGGACCAGAAATGCCGCCTGAGCAGGGCCACAGTCCACTTCCCGCTGCGGGGACTGTGACAACCTCCCAGGCGGCAGCTGTGTCCGCATCCCTGTAACTCACGACGGAGGAACAACCCGGCCCTGCAGACGTGGGAACTCCCGGGCCTCCAGGGCTTGCAGCCTCACTCCTGACCAGCATGGCCCAGCCTCCCTGCTGACCCCGAAGTGGGGGTCGTGCTGTGGTCACAGAGCCCAGGGACCCTGTCTATGCTGGCCGACCAGCTGGCCGGACACAGCTGGAGGAAAGTGGGGTCCAGCCCGTCTTGAAGGCACTCGTCGTGAGAGCTGAGCAGGCGAGCAAGTTGACCCCGCCCCCAATTTAAGGTGGACAGTCTGCGGAGAGTCACCTCCCCATGCCACACAGCCCAGCCGGCTGAGTTAGAGCCAGTGCACGCCACTGCTGGTCTGAGAAGTCCGGCCAGGGCCAGCCCAGTGCCCTGGTGGGGGCAGAGTCAGCTCTGCCTGGCCTTCCCCTTGGGCAGGAAAGGGGGGCCCCTGAGTCAGACCCTGGGACAGTCGTGGGTCTTAAGAGGGTTCCCTTCAGTCCCTGATTCTATCAAAACCCACATTCCAGACCGTGCTACACAGGACGGTACCAGTTCCACTTCCTAACAAGCCACCCCTCCGGGGACTCAGTCGGCCACCACGGCCCAGGCTCCAGGAGGCCCTGCAGCAGACACCTGTCTTTGTAATCGATTCCCGAACACTCCTCCTTAGGAACCCCTGTAACCTACACCTGCGTGTCTGGGTGCAGCGTGTCTGGACACACAGCTGCCGTCTTCCTGAGCGCAGCTCCTGGCCGCCGCGTTTCCTGGAAATTCACATCTCTGTCTGAGAATAATTCCAGAATCCTGTTGACTCCCGTCTACACTAGCGGTCAAAGGCATAGGGAGTTTCCTTCGTGTTTCCTCAAGTCGAATTCAAGTGGAATTCATTACTACACAGCAGAAGCCAAGGTGGACCAACCAGGCACCCTAGACCCCCAGAGATAAGCAGAGACCCTCTGCCCCGCCCCGGCCCGGGTCCGTGGGGCCAGGCCACCACTGCCACCCCGGCAGTTTGCCTGAGTCTCCTCTTGGTGAAGGCCAAGTGGGACTGACCAGGCCGCCTTGATGAACTGCAAGAGATCTACAAAGACACCCGGTCTTCCGCTGGCCGAGGGCACTATGTCACCCCAGGGGCCGTCATCCACAGAGAAGCGATGGCCTTGGGACTGAGCCCCCTGCCTGCCGTGTCTGCTGGGTCCAACGCACTGGCTGAGGTGGGCTGACCTAGCGGGGATGGGGGCTCAGCCCACAGGGCCCAGCCTTTACCTTGTTCCCTAGCTCGTCACTCAGGGACAGCCATGCTGGGCTCCGTCCACATGCACGGACCACCCCCAGGACAGAGCGGCCCTGGGCGCCGGGGGCAGAGCCGCACATGCTCGCGGCCTCATGCACGGACGCTCCACATCCCCTTGCAGGCAGCGGGCATTGCAGGTGGGAGCCCCGGGCAGAGAGCGGCTCAGAGGCGCCTGCCTCGCTCACCGCCGCCCCGCCCCCGGCTTCACCAGGAGCCCCTAGTCTCACTGTCCCGTGTCCCACTGCCCCTCCCTCCCTCTCAGGTGCTCCAGAAAGGCCCAGAAAATGAAGCTGACTCAGGACGACCCCCGGGGGCCTGCCTGCTGGACCTGTCACCGGGCTCACGGGAGGAGCACAGGCCCTCCTGCTGAGGACAGCCCTACCCTGAAAGCCCCAGGAGGCAGCGGCCGGGGTCCTCTGGGTGGGCAGGTGGGCTTGCGCACCCTGTGGGATCATGGGGTAAGAGCTGGGCTGGATGTGCAGCAAAGAAAGGGCCCGGGGGCTTCCCTGGTGGCGCAGTGGTTGAGAGTCCGCCTGCCGATGCAGGGGACACGGGTTTGTGCCCCGGTCCGGGAAGATCCCACATGCTGCGGAGCGGCTGGGCCCGTGAGCCGTGGCCGCTGAGCCTGCGCGTCCGGAGCCTGTGCTCCGCAACGGGAGAGGCCACAGCAGTGAGAGGCCCGCGTACCGCAAAAAAAAAAAAAAAAAAAAAAAGAGAGAAAAAAAAAGAAAGGGCCCGGGCCTGGGAGGGGCTGGGCGTCTGCCCTGTCCCGGCCAACACTCGAGGCACCGGCAGGAAATGCCAGGCTTCTTCTAGGCCCGTCAGCTGCAGCTGGCTCTGCCCACCCTACACTTGTGCCACCCTCAGCTCGGGCTGGGGCCATGGGCCCACGAGGATGTCTTGGGGTCCACTAGCCTCACGTGGTCCAGCCAAGGTCACGGTCGGATGAGCGGGAGCTGGCCTGGGCCTCCTGAGAGGTCTGCCCCTCACAGACTGGGGCACACGTTAGCAGAATGAGCCTCTCCCCTCACAGGTTGGGGACGAGGTAATGGGGGCCTCGTAGAAAGAAACCAAGAGGAGGCCTTCAGAGTCATTCTCTGGGTGGCCAAGGGCCCCATCTTGGGGCTCACGGGGCAGACGTGCGTGTTTGGGACTCAGCACAGACCACCGGCTCCGTGCGAGCGGCTGGAAGCACAGGGCAAGGCCCCAGGCGCGTGTGCGGGCCAGGTTGGGGGTGGCCAGGGGGCTCTCACGGGGCAGGGTCTCTGCCCACGCCCTTCTCCCCAGGGCCCCCACTCGGGATTCAAACTCACAGCAGCAGCCCCGAGGCTTCCTGGGATAGGTGTCAAGGTCATTCTGAGCGGGGGTCATGATGGACAAGTGGGGAGTGAGCCTGAGACAGCAAAGGGCTCTGACCAGGGGGGTCTCCTGACCCCCAGACTCAGGAACCAGGACTGCGGAACTCGGTCAAAGGCATGGAGGGCAACTCATCTCAGGGGTCAGCTAGCCTGGCCCCTCCTGAAACAGGTGGGGTCTGAGGCCGCTGGGACAGCTGGGGCTGCCTCCCTGCCCACGGGGGCTCTGTGGGTGTGTCCACGGCGGGAGCAGGGGCTCCCGGGGCCTCTGGGGAGGCTCTCAAGGCCCAGCCAGCGGCTGCGTGCAGCGAGGGGACCTGCATGCCGACAGGCGGGACATCTACCTTGTTCCACCAGCCCCATGGTGGTGCCGGAGGCCGCGGTGGACATTGTGGCTGGAGCGGTGGTCTGTCTGCCCACTGTTAGCACCAGGTTAGAGACGAGGGGAGGGGCGGACACAGACGAGGGGTGGGCGAGGTGAGGGAAGAGAAGAGACAAAGGAAGCAGAAGAAGATTAGAGTCAAAGTTTAGGTGACGGGTGGTTCCAGAATCCCTTTCACAGGAGCGTGAAAACAAGATGGAGACCGATTGACAGTGGAAAAGCATTTGCCTCCTTTCTCCTTGGAAAACCCCGGCGGGGCCTTCCGGGTGCCGGGCTGGGCGTGCGGACAGGACACGTCCTATTAGTATTGGTGTGACAGCATCCCCCCCAGCCCGGCAGCACAGCATCACAGCAAAAGAAACAGGATGGGGCGCGCGCTGATGTAAACGGACAACGAAGACGGACCACAGACGCACCCGCACCAGCACCGCAGGCCACAGACAAGCCACAGGACCGCCAGGGGGCAGCGGCCCCGCTCGCGTGACGCTGTCCCCGCTGGACCTGCCTGGGCCCATGGCCTCAGGGTCGCCGACAGCCCCCCAGAGCGGCCGCACACCCCCAGCCCTGCCCACTCTCGGTGCCCGGGTGGGCGGCCGCCAGCCAGGGTATCCAGAGCCTCCTCTAGCCGCTCCCTAACCCACACACAGAATGGGTGCTCCGAGGATTCAGGACAACAGCGAGGCCACAGAGGTGCCGACCGACGCCTGGACAGACACACGGAGCTGCGGCCCGGCCGGCGGGCAGCTCACACACAGACCCGACACTCAGGGACGTGCCCTCGCAGGGCCCGGCCGGAGCCCAGGCCTCCTCTGTGGCCCGAGGGTCTCAGAGGGAGGAAGGTCGGGCCGGGCCAGCAGCAGAGGAGGGGACAGTGGGGTGAGGACACGGCAGGCAGCTGGTGGCGGGCCGTTCCCCAGCCTTCCCGCCGCAGGCCTGCACCTCCTGGAGGAGGCTGTACTCACCTGAGAAATTCCGCGTGGCCAGCATGGTGGTGAGGATCGCTCCCTGGGGAGAGACACACAGCTGAGGCCAGGTGGAGACCCCCGCCCGGACCTCGAGTCACGGCCTCGCAGAGAGGCAACTGCACCCAGACATGTCACCCACGTCCAGCATTAAAACAGGGACGCACCCCAGGTCCTGAACTGCCCACTGAGCCCAGCTCCTAAAGGCTTCAAGACCGCCGGGGCTGTAGCTGGGGTCTGCCTCTCCCCACGGCACCTCCTTTCCCTGACAGGCACGTGCACACCAGGGGCCGCCAGGCCTGGACACTCACTCTCAGCACAGAGCAGCCTGTAGGGAGGGTGGGCCTGGCGCCCAACGGCCTAACCTGCCCAGGGCCCCCCGCCCTCCCTCCCGACCTCCCCCGGCCCACACAAGCAGAAGAGCTCGGCTGATCTCCTGACCAAACCTGCCCCAGGTCAGAAGCTTCTCAGCCCACTCCCGCTCAGAGAGCATGACCGACTACAGGGTGCCTTTCCCCCCAGGGAGCCCCAGGAATGCCTCATGGGCGGCGTGGGTGGCTGAGGAGGGACCAGCTGTGCACCTGGGGGCCAGGCCCACGTCTGGGCACCTCTGGTGTTGTTGCCACGGGGGGGCTAGTCTGGGACAGCGCTGACAAGCAGCCCGTCCTAGGTGACTGGGACCCCCACAGGCCTGCCCGAGCCCCTCCAGCTGCTCCCAGGGCAGGGCCCTCGGCCCCTCTGGGTGGGTTAGCTTGCGTGCCTGGCGTGGCACCCTGGCCACTCGCTGGGGTTGGCGTCTCACCTTGAGCTTCCGCCGGGCATTGAACTTTTTCAGGCACTCCACGGTCTCCTGCCTGTGCATCATGGAGGCCACAGTGGAGCGTTGCTGTGGGGAGGGGGGCGGGAGGAGGGGGTCACACGCTGCAAGGAGCCCTGAGGGGCATCAGCTCTGTCCCCAAGGCGGGGCTCAAAAGAGGGGGCTCTGGGCAAGGCTAAGGGCAGCAGCAACCCCAGGGCCCTTGTGCCAAGAGCTGCCGGCCGCCCACCGCAGCCGGAGGCCACCTGTCCCCGCTGCTTGCCTAACCCCCCAGCCCGTCACCCCTCATGGCCTGTCCGCCCCCCAACCTGTCCCTCACCCGCCTCGCTACTCTATCCCCTCATGCCCTGGACTGGGCCTCCTCTTCCCACGGAGCTCCTTAGTCTCCCAGGGACTAAGGTCTTTAAACCCACCAGCCTTAAAGCCAGAGGCCACGCAGCCCCCGGGAAACCAGGGGATCCACTGGATGCGAGGAGAGCGCGCCAGGGTCAACGCGCCGGGTGGGGAGTCTGAGGCTGGGGCGACTTACGCAGACCCATGGGTGCTTCAGCGCCTCGTGCGCCGTGATGCGTTTGGCAGGGTTGATGGTCAACATCTGGTTGATGAGGTTTTTGGCTTCAGGAGTGACTGTGTCCCACTCCGGGGACGGGAACTACGAAGGGAAGCCACGCACAAGGGAGCCTGAAGCCCCCTTCCCAGGCAGGGACAGAATTCTCCGAGGGGGGGCCTCATCTGGAAACGGCGGCATCACCCCACTCCCTGCCTCTGCCAGCCTGCCTCTCCCAGACGGGGAGGGGTGGGGGTGGGGGTCCCCGGCACTCACGTCGTAGGCCCCGGCCTTGATCTGCTGGTACAGCTTGTGCTGGTCCTCGTCCCAGAAGGGCGGGTAGCCCACGAGCAGGATGTACAGGATCACCCCTGCGGGGAACCACAAGCACGGGGCCTCGCACTGCCGCCCTCACTGCCTGCGCCCAGCGGCTCAGCCCCAGCCCATGGAGCCCACAGCGCGGCCACAAGCCAGTGGGGCGCTGCTGCATGGGGTCAGCTGTGTGACCCCTGGCGTGAGGGTCAGATGCCCAGCTCTGCCGCCTGACAGCTAGGAGACCCTCAGCCAGTTTCTCAGCATCAGCTAGGGTGGGGGTCACTGCCCGAAGCCAGCAAGCCCCATGAGGACACTGGGACCCTCAAGGTCCAGTGGGACCCCCCACCGGCCCCCACAGCCGTCAGCAAATGTCACTGTTTGGAGACGCTGACGGCGGAATGGCATAAACATCCCCTTCACCTCTGCTCTACCCTCACCCTACTGCACAGGAGAGGCCCAAGGCCGGCCCCCTCCACCGCGCAGAGGACAGGCCCCACCAGGGTGGCGTGCACGGTCTCCAGCCCTCCAGCATCCATCCACCACCCGGGCACCTGCCGCTCCTTCTCCAGACCGCTCTGCGGAGCGCAGGGCAGGCACTGGGGCGGTGGGCTTCTCAGCAACAGCCAGTATCGCATTAGCGACTCCAGTCTGGGTGGAGAGGGCGCTCCTAGCGGGGGTAGCCCCGTGAGTCAGCCCAGCGGCAGGTCCCTCACGGTGGCCTTGCGGCCCTACCCCGCCCTGCACACCAGCCTCACCACATGCCCAGATGTCCACTGGCTTGCCGTACGCCTCCTTGCGCAGCACCTCTGGGGACAGGTAGCCTGGCGTGCCAGCGAACCCTAGCGGGAGGGGAAAGGGCCGTGTGAGGGGCCGCGGGGGCAGTTGATGCCCCCAGCCTGGCCCCCGGCCGGCCAGCCGGCTACTCACCAAACCAGGCCTGCTGGTCCCCCTGCACCTCGATAGCCAGGCCGAAGTCTGCCAGCTTCACTGCGGCCCCTTTGCACTTGCTGGCCAGGAGCAGGTTCTCAGGCTGCGGGGAAGGTGACCGGCCCGAGAGCGTGTGGTTTACACCCGGGGGTGTCACGGGAGGGAGGGGGACAAAATAGTGCTTTGCAGACAGGGGCACACAGGCCTGACCCGCCACCACGTGGGTTCCCCCCAGCGCAGCTGACACCCTTGGCTTGGGCGTATCCCAGAGCTCTGGGCCCCCCAGGCCTGCACCCCGCAGCCTGTCCCTGCCCCGCACTCCCGGGGGGCAGGGACAGGCGCCCCAGAGCTGAGGGAAGCTGGCTCTCAAAGCGCAAGCTTGTGAACTCAGGGTGCTGGGACCAAAAACTGAGTGCACCCTACAGGCCCTGGCAGGCTATGCAGGGGCCCGGGACCTCCACCGGCAGAGGGGCTTCCCTCCCTTCACCGCGGCTGGCTGCAGAGACAACGGCCTGCTGCAGCACTCAGGCGCTTCTGGCAGGACAGCAACCCTCAAAGGGCAAGAAGGAACAACCGAGGGCCCCCGAGAGCTGGGCAGTGCAGGACATGTGTCCACCAAGCCCCACCAGCCCCATGCTGGGCAGAGGGGGCCTGCCTTGACTGCCGCCCATCCAGTGCCCACAGGTGGGAAAGGGCCCATGCAGACCTCCCTGAGTCGGGGAGCAGCGCCCTTGCTCAAGCTGGAAGGACATTCATCCCTGTCCCACTGGAGCGCCGAGGCTGCTGCCCCCTGACTGGGGACACTTGGCCCCGAAGGCCCGAGGGGGTCCCTGTGCACTGTGTCCTGTGCGCTGGGCCCCTCCCATCCCAGCCTATCCCACCAGCCTCACCACCTCCCAGTGGTCAGCGCTCAGAGCTCAAAGCCGCTGGACTTCCTCATGCCTCTGGGCCTTTGGCCCCCTCGCCAGGCCACCCTCCAGACGGGAAGGCCCGCTGAGACCACACTGCCACTTTGGTGCCACCAAGAAAGACAAACACCACCAACCAAACTGAGTTAACACCGCTTGTACACCTGGGGTGTTAGGACGACACACGTGGAAGAGATGAAGCACGCCAGCCCCACCCGGCAGAAACCAGTTCCTCCAGGCCCACACAGCTGGCTGGATGAGGCGCTGTCCCTCCAGGTGATGGGCGCTGGGGACACCCAGCTCTGTCTGCCCAGCACGGCCTGGAGGCCTCTGAACATCTTTTTTTTTTTTTTTTTTTTGGATTATTGGTCTTTTTTTTTTTTAATACTCCCCTTTTCTTTCTTTTTTAAAGTTTATTTCTTAATGCACGTCCCATCAACTCTTTTGGCCACAGCGCACGCCGTGTGGAACTTCCCCGACCAGGGATCAAACCTGCGCCCCCTGCATTAGGAGCACGGAGTCTTAACCACTGGACCACCAGGGAAGCCCGCCTCTGAACACCTTGATTTTGCAAATGTGCGTGGGGCAAGGGGACCCCAACCTCTCCACACACCCCACATCAAGAAGTCTGAAATAAACACAACATTGTAAATCAACTATGTTTCAATTTTTAAAAAATTAAATTAAAAAAAGAAGTCTGAAATCGTAGGGGTCAGGGACTGCAGCTGGGGGCTTGACCTGACTTCTACAGCTCAGATACCCCCACCCCGAGGAAACAAACCAACACTCCTCCCCAGGAAGGAGCTAAGTGAACTTGGTCCCTGGGAAGAGCTGAACAAGAAGGCTCGGGGCCGGGCGGGGGGAGAGGCAGGGGACCCAGCTGGGTCCGAGCAGTGATGCCCTGGCCCCGGGCTCCACCCTGGCTCCCTCACAGCACCCTGAGATGGCACCAGCCCCCTCTGCTCTCTCCCCACTCCACACCTTGGCTGAGAGGACACCCACCACAGCACTGCTTCTGGGAGGCTGTCTCAGTCAAGACGGTGGAGGCCTCTCTAGAGGAGGAGGGTCAGTCTGCTCCCCCGACACCTGGCAGACTCCTGCCCCCTTTTCTTCTTTTCAGCAAGGATTCTGTTTGCCCCCAGGGCACAACTGGGCTGGGGGGAGCATCCATCTCCTTTTGCGTGCTTTGGCCTCAAAGTTACTTATGCATCACGGGGTCCGTAGTCAAGGGGGGATGCGCGCCCACTCCCCTGCGGCCCCTCCTCCCAGAGGCCCCCAAATGAGGCCGATTCAGACAAGACACAGCGACAGAGGGGGACCCAAGGACAGGTAGACACGGCGGGCCTGGGTGGGCACGTGAAAGGACAGGGGACCACATGGCACATGCAGAGAGGGAGTGGGAACACATGAAGGGCACAGGAGAAGGTCCTGGGCCTGCTCCTGGCAGGACAACATTCCAAGAGCAGCCCCACAAAGATCAGCTCACAGACACACACCCCTCGGTGGCCCAAGGAAGGGCGTGACCCCATTCAGCCCGAGCACCCATGGGAAGGTTGGTCTCAAACACCACCAGCAGGTCTCTTAGCAGGGATGACAGGCCCAGGGGTCCCCCCACCCCCCCACAGAAGAAACTGACCCAAACCCAGACTTGAAGAAAGCTAAAATCAAAGAAAGGAGGAGAAATTGAGAGGAGGAGGAGGGTGGAGAGGGAGGGAGGGGGAAAGGAGGGAGGGAGGAGGAGGGAGGCAGGAGGATGGGGTGTAGCTCCTCCTGAAGACCCTCCCGCCGCACTGAGCCCTGTGGGTGACAAACCTTGTTTTAAACGCTCTATGGTCACTTTACCCAGAGCTGAGCCAAGGGCCACAGAGACTAGAAGAAAGGGCTGGAAGTTTGCAGAGACCATCCAGGCTGGTCCCTCACCCCCTGCTCCCGAGGCATCAGCCCCACCTGCACGCACATCACCTGTGTCCCACCTGCCAGGTCCGAATCTCAACCGGAGCCCAGAAAGCGAGACCCCGAGTGGACACGTGTTAATAGGCTGATTTTTGACAACCGTCCCCTCTCAGCCCTGAAGCCTAGAGGTGTTGGGAGGGACGTGTGCAAATACATGCATGTGTGCACACACACAAACACCATGCACACAGATGTGCACACCTGCACACATACACATATTCTCTCACACATGCATGAACGCACATGCATGTGCACACAATGCTCCCACACATTTATACACACATGTGCATGTGAGCACACATACATCTGTGCCCACACAGGCACACACACATACGCATGTGCACACAGACCCACATTCTCACATGCACGCACCTTCACACGCAGACACACATGCGCACACACGTGCACACGTCCCCCGCACACAGTGTCTCCTGGCGCTTGCACTGCCCCAGCCCAGAGCCTCCTGTTAAACACAACATGCAGTTACAGACAACACACACCTGGCACAGAGCGCGGTGGGGGACTCACCTTGAGGTCCCTGTGGACAACCCCCATTTGGTGGCAATGGAGAACCGCCTCCAGGATCTGCTGGATGCAGTGACTGCAGCAAACAGCAGGTGCATTAGTGCGGGTGGCCCCCGAAGAGTGGGCGGGGGTGCAGGAGCAGGGTGCTGAGTGGCACTGGGGTGGGGTCCCCGCAGGGGGCTGCGGGGAAGCAGGGAATTGAGGTGCGGCCTGCCGCATGGGAGAGGAGACACTGGCCAGGAGGGGACCTCTGAGGCTCCTTCCTCACCCCCAAAGGTCAACACAAGGCCCGGCCAGGCCCCCTGCGCCCCCCACCCTGCCTTCCCCTCTGGCCAGGCCCTTGGAAGTGCTGCTCAGAGGAGACATGCCTGGCCCCAGGGCACTGTTCCCCAGGCTCATGCTGGCCAAGCCTGGACCTGAGCTGGGCGCCCTGCGGGAGGGAGGCCCGGCCTGAGCCCACACCCTGCAAGGCAGGCTGGAGATGGGGGAACCCAGGCAAGGAAAGGGCAGAGGTGAGAGGGCGAGAGGGCGAGAGGGCGAGGGCAGGCCAGTGCCGCAGTGTGGGTGACGCCCTGGCCACTAGGGCCCCCCTCTGTTCTGGGGCAGCGCTAATGCTGCAGCCTCCAGTCACTCATGTGCTAGAGCAGGAGTCATTTCATTTGAACAAACTTGAACATCCACACTGGCTGCCGACTGCCGTGCTAGACAGCTCAGCTCCATAGCAGCCCTGGGGTCCCGGAAGCGCTCCTGGTGAAGAGGCAGCCTGGCACAGCCCAGGGCCCCAAGCCAGGGGCTTCCTTCCAGATCCGGGAGAAGTCCCGAGCCCTCTGGGGTATTACTGGCTGGAGGGAGACACCCAGCTCTCCTCAGGCGCCCTTCAACACCTGTGCTTCAGCAACGTGCCCTGAACATCAGACCTAGATGCCCCCAGCCCCTGTGGCCTGAGCCTGCCTCCCACAGGTGGCCCCAGGGGACTGGAAAGTTTCCAGCTGCCCCCAAAGCCAGGCACAGACCCTGGGCTCCCACAGCAGCCCTGCAGCGTTACCAGCCACGGGAGACAGGAGGCCCACAGGCTCCCTATAGCTCACCCCCTGGGGTCTCAGCCACAGCCCCTCTGGGTAGGGACGAGGGATGCACAGAGAGATTCCCTCAGGACCCTTCCTGCCATGGCTGGACCCTGTGGGGTGACTGAAGGTCAGCTGGAGGGGTGGGCTTTGTTTTCCTAACAGCAAACTCAGAGAAGGGATAGGGGACGAGGCCTCTTCCTCAAATACCTCTGGCCACATCTGGAGCCCACCTGCTGCACAGAAAAGTAAACCTGAGGTCCCCCTGCAGAAACCTAGACCTCAGAATCCTGATGATGGATTCCTGAGGTTTGCAGAGGTCAAGAGGAGCCGGGCCCAAACCTGTGGGTGACAGTCCCCCATCACCCCCTGCCCTTAGGTGCCTCTAGGGGCTGGAAAGCCCACCCCTGCCCCACGCCCTGAGCTCTCCTGCCTGACCTGCTGTCAGTGCCTCCCTCCCCACTCCTGCCCCTCCCACAACGTCCTCATCTGCCAGGAACAATCCTTTGTGGTCCTCACCCCAATCCTTGCATCCCCAGACCCACACCCAGCCACCACCAGCCCTCCCGTGACTGCAGACACGGGCTCAGCACCCCTCCCACCGCCCAGGCTGACCCACTCAGGGGCTTCCCTCCTCGTGGGCAGAGCTCAGCCGTGAGGTCGGGGAAGCTCTTCTGAGGTCAGGACAGGCCGCTGGGTGGAGACAGAGGCCAGATAAAGGCCCAGCACTTGTAGCTGAGGCCACTGAGCCAGGACCCAGGGCAGGGGACTCTGGCTTCCCCAGTCCCCGGGAATCTGCGGCTCCCTGGCAAACCCAGAGCCCTGGAGAGGCATGCTGGGGGCATCAATGCATCCTCACGGAGCTCAGCCTTCAGTCCGTGGACCACCCACACGCTGCAGCACCCGACCCGATACAGGGGCTCGGGGACCCTGGGGCAGACCAGCCCCCGCCTGTGCCGCTGCAGCCAGACCCTGGTTCTGCCCCCGGGGACACCCGTCCCAGCCATGTGCCGTGTGCCCTGCCATCCCCGTGGTACCCCGCCCCTCCCTCCAGCGCATCAGCAGCCCTCACAGCCCACAGGCTGGCATCTCCTGGGCCATTGGCCACTCCCCGAAAGCCCTGGAATGATCTGGCTCCAAGCTCAGGCCTGCTGAGAGCCCTGCAAGTATTGAGCTATGGGTCAAGCCGCTCTTCTTCCTCCACCCTTGTGAGCTTGCCTCCGCTCTCAACCCCAGGACGCTCTCTGGACTCTGCTCCGTGTTGAGCGAGCGTGAGGTACCCACGTCGTCCCCACTGCAGTCACGCGGCGGCCCTGCGCTCTGTGTGGGCGTCTGGGCAGCGTCCGTCTCTGCTCCGGACTGTGGCCTCCACGACCACAGGGACATGTCGGTTCTTTCCTCTCGATTGTGTCCTCAGGCCCAGCCTTGTAGGAACGTGTTCCCCGAACGTCTCTTGGACCCAGGGATCCATCGGCCGCAGCACCGATTGATACGTCAGCTCAGATGGGGGTGGGCTGTGCCCTCTGCCCTCCCCCGCGTCTCCTCTTGGGGATGCAGGGCCCGAAACCAGCGCCAGAAATGGGGTGACTGCTCCTGCTGAGCCAGCATCTCTCCCTGAGCATCACAGAACTCAGCCCGCTGGCTGAAATCCAGCCCTACAGCTCTGATGCAGCCCCTGTCCGCCCATCCCACAGGCCCTGCTCAGGTCGCTTCGTGGCCGCCCTGATGGAGAGATGTGCTGGCTTAGCCCCCAGTGCTCACAAATGAGCTGGCCAAGCAAACCACGTCCCCCAAGAGAAAACGGTGCAGGTCTGCTCACCCCCTCCCCACAGCCAGTGCGGCAACGCTGCTCGCCTGTCTCCCGGGCCTATTCAGCATCTCTGGGACCCACGTGGCAGTGGCCTCTGCGGCCTGCAGGCGGACGGGACACCCACCTGCCTGGAGAGCGGCCCATTCCAGCTAGCCCACCCTCCAGGGACCTCTGGGGACCGCTCCCGGGGCCCTCCTCACCCTGCTCTCGCCCTGGTCTCCCAGCTGAGACCACGGCCTTGGAGGACATGAGGCTGCCTGGCCAGTCATGAGGTCCTGCCTCCCTTCTACCTGCCATTTACATCGTACCGTCTTCCTCGTGGGGCCTTTTTTCATATTCTGAACAACTTAGAAAGTCACTGTTGTGGTCAGAATTGTTCCCAAGCAGCATTCCGGACGCTGGCCGGGTCCTGGCCGTTATTCTCATGGTTCTGGGCTCTGCTGTCACCTCAGATGTGCCCCTCCCCCCACCCCTGGGGCCCTGGGGCCCGACCTGGGGGCAGCCGCTGGGGACCTCCTCTCCTGTCCTGCCCTGCCAGATGTCGGGATGCCGGGTCTGGGGCTCTGGCTCCACCCAGCAGGCAGGCACACATACGTGGGACATTCTCGCCGCCCGAGCATCTCAGAGCAGCAGCAGGCGCCTCTGTTCTACTTTCTACTTTTCTTTTTTTCCTTTTTTTTTTTTTTTTTTTTTTTTTTGCGGTACGCGGGCCTCTCACCGCTGTGGCCTCTCCTGTTGCGGAGCACAGGCTCCGGACGTGCAGGCTCAGCGGCCATGGCTCACAGACCCAGCCGCTCCGCAGCATGTGGGATCTTCCCGGACCGGGGCACGAACCCGTGACCCCTGCTTCGGCAGGCGGACTCTCAACCACTGCGCCACCAAGGAAGCCCTCTACTTTTCTTGTAAGTAGGAAATAAAAATGGAGTCTTCCTGCTCTCAGAGGGAACGGGTCGTTCCCAGGCTGCTGTGCAAAATGAAAGCCCTTCCTCCTCAAGGAGCCTCAGAAAAGCAGCCAGTGCCCGTGCGCCCTCGGTGGGCGGGAGCCGCAGCCCCAGCCTGACGTCCCAGCTCACCCCGGCTCCAGCACCCCACGCCAGCGCCCGCCAGGCCCCCAGCCTCCTGCTGCCCAGCTCTGTGGGGGCCCGGGTGACACCAGGGACCCACTCACATATTCTCACGGGGACCCAGGCTGTCACCGACGGGCAAGGTTGCCTGGGGGTGCAGAAGCAAGTCACAAAAAGCTACTTTTTAAAATAACGTTCATTTTCTTGATTAGAAAAGGAATACATATTCATTAAAGAAAAATCTTAAAATAGACGAAGAAGATTAAAAAATTAAAAAGCATCCATAACTCCACCGCCTAGAGAGGGCCCCTGTCGGCCTTTTTTCTTTTTCTTTTAAACGTGTGTGTCCTTGGGAGCTGGGTGGGCCGGGCTGGGCGGGCCGGGATTGGTGGCCCGCAGCCATCTCCAAGCTGAGATGCGCTGTCAGGAGTGACACGCCTGTCACGGGTCGGGATGGCATCTGGCCAACAGCACGGGCCAGAGCAGGTCAACGGGGTGCCTACCCTTCTGGGGGGAAGGGCCCTGCTATCTCCCAGCAGCTGCACTGCAGATGGTATCTCTGAGAAGGTCGGTCCCCTTCGACCACCATGAGGGCTGACCAAGTCCAAGGGCAGGGCAGCAGGATGCCCACCACCATGCTCTGTCTGCTCTCCCCCCACCAGCTACCCCAAGGAGAGCCCCTCTGTGGGCCAGTTCCCACCCACCCCAGGGGAGACGGGGCAGGCGTCTGCCAGGCGGGCAGCCTGACACTTATGCCCAGTGGACTGTCGGCCCGGGCCATGTCAGGGACAACGTGCCTGAGAGCAGAGGTGCGCCAGAGGGGCAGGAGCCAGGCTTAGAGAGGGAAGGCCAGGCGGGAGGAGAGGGGCCGGGACGGTGTGAGGGCTCTGCACCCACCTGGCGTCGGCCTCGCTGTAGTACTCTCTCGCCACAATGTCCTCAAAGAGCTCCCCACCAGTGACCCTGTGGGAGAAGCACACAGAGGGCGCCCTGTCACCTCCGTCGCCACCTGCTGGTCACCACCGCCGTCTTCACCTCCACAGCCATCAGTACCACCATCCTCACCACCACCACCTCCGGCCGTCTCCAGCGTCACCCAGGACTGGCAGCTTACCAAGCGCTTCCTCACACAGGGCAGCACTTCGCACTTTAGCCTTCACGCCCCCTCCACGACACTGGTGCCCTTAAGCTCAGAAAACTGAGTCTCGATCATCTCAGGGACTTTCCCAGAGTTTGGGCTCAGGCAGCCCAGGAGTCTGAGCCAGGTCTCTTCACTGTTACCCAGGCCCTGTGACTAATTCCAGGCCTGAGGAAATCTGGTTTTCCCTTGTCAAACCCCCCAAGGCCAGGGATGCAGCCCCCACACAGAGCACAGGGGCTGGAAGAGACGGGGCCTGGCTCTGGCCTCCCTGGTGGGCGAGGTCACGAGGTGTTCAAAGCCCCACGTCCAGGAGAGTGGGACCTCTGTCCACACACCCTCTTGCCACGTGTCGCTTGCCAAAATGACTAGATCTCCTGGGCTGGGAAACGTGGGCGTGGACAGCAAGGTGAAAAGCAGGGCTGAGGGGGCTTCCCTGGTGGCGCAGTGGTTGGGAGTCCGCCTGCCGATGCAGGGGACACGGGTTCGTGCCCCGGTCCGGGAGGATCCCACATGCCGCGGAGCGGCTGGGCCCATGAGCCATGACCGCTGGGCCTGTGCGTCCGGAGCCTGTGCTGAGGGACGGATGCACGGGGAGCAGGCAGGAGCCACCCCTGGGCCCGTGAGCTATGGCCGCTGGGCCTGCGTGTCCGGAGCCTGTGCTGAGGGACGGATGCACGGGGAGCAGGCAGGAGCCACCCCTGGGCCCGTGCGCCATGGCCGCTGGGCCTGCGCGTCCGGAGCCTGTGCTGAGGGACGGATGCACGGGGAGCAGGCAGGAGCCACCCCTGGGCCCGCCCAAGCCCTTCACTCCACCCGGCGAGCCCTGAGTCCACCGGAAGTCTCCACCTAGGGCTTTTGTACCCGTGTGGTCCAGAGTCTCCCTCCTGTGTCCTGTGGGGACACCAAGGGACACTCCCTCCACAGCCACACCCTCCCTCCACCTGCAGCTGCGCTGGCCTCATGCACTGTGATCTCTCCATTTGCATCTCAGTTCCCATTAGTTCTCAAAGTTGGGGCTTGGGTTGGCTTCATTCTATGCCCAGCACTCAGCGACCACGGGCATGGGCCCTGCCGAACAGTGCCCCCGGCATGGGCGGGCTCTCTCTTAGTGTCAGAGAAACACAAAAACGAGGATGCATTGGGTGCTGGCAAGCTCCCATGCGAGGCTAGATGCTGGTCCTCAGATCCTGTCAGGCTCCCAACAAGCCTGGGACTCGGGCAAGCTTTTAGGGTCCCACTCTGCCACCTGAGGAGGCTCAGGCTCAGATCAGGTGGCCGCCCGAGGGGGCAGAGCCCCATGTGTCTGTGTGCACACGCGTGTGTGTGAAGCGGGCGGGGGAGGTTCTACGTCCAGCCCAAGGGAGCGGGACTCACTGCTTCTCTCTCTGCACACACAGCTCACAGGTCAGGCCCTGCAGACCCTGAGTCCAAGCAGAGGGCAGAGGGGGCAAGGCCACAGGTATTGCTCGGGGCTGTAGCAGGGGCAGAGGGAGCCCCCCCAGGAGGCTCCACCTGGGGCCGGGGACAGGCCATCTGGGTCCTTGCATCCACAGGAGGCTCCAGCCTGTGCATCTGGGGCCTTGTGGTCCAGAGCTGTAGGTCAGGGAGTTGGCTGCAGGGGGCTGGCGTCTCGAGCTGACCGGGAAGGGTCTGGTCTGGAGGCCAGTGTTCTCCCTTTCCTCAGGCTCCGGCCAGACAGCATGGCTAGTTCTGGGCTGAAGCCTGGGAGAGCCCTTTCCTCTGTTCCCAGGCCTGGTCCCCAAGGCCACGTGACATTCTGAGGCATGGGGAGTGGGGAAACCTGTCAATCTCCAAATCCACAGAGCCCCCAAACTGCCAAAGGGCCTGGGGCTTCCTGAAGGTGAGGCCAACCCAGGCCAGAAACGTCTCCCCAGTTCTGGGGCTACAGAGTCGCAGAGGGGATGCAGAGTGGCACAGGACGGCTGTGCGCAGGGTGGGGGGCATCTACACGCCTCCAGTCCTCCCCCTCCCTCAGCGGCCCCCCGCGCAGGCCTTCCCTGCCCCCACAAACAGCTGCCTGAGGCCTAGGGCTGTCCTGGATGCTGCAGAGTGGGAGTTTCAACAGGCCTGGGGGCCACAGAGGTTTGGGGGGAGGATATGCAAGGCCCAGGTCCTCCCGTCCCGTCACCCTCTCCAAAAACACCGGCCAGTTTCCTCTCGCCAGCCCCACTCAGAGCCTCTCCCCACACCTGCCTGTTGTGTGGGGCAGCAGATTCAAGACCCTCTCACACGCGTGCACGCACTCAAATGCACGAGTGTGCACACACGTACACACACTCGCACGCGCACACCATTCTCTCCCACCTTGTCCACTCCTGAATCACACATACCCACCCACCTATTGGCCACCAGGGGCCCGGACATGGCCACCCTCCAGCCCGGGGGCCTCTGTATTTCCTGGAAAAGAGGCTGGTGGAACTGGGTGGGTCTGGGGGCCCACGGGGGTGACAGCAAGCTTGCCACCTCCACAGGGGCCAGGGGACAGACGTGTCAGGGCACAGCCTCAGCCCAGCAGCGGCAGCTGTGTCACAGGTCGGCCCTGGTCACCTGGCTGGTGACTTGAAGTGGTGTCATGTGGGACACAGGGGGACCGAGACGTGGCCCAGCCCCTGCAGGCCTCTCCTGGCCAAAGGACCCCGCGTGGGCCAGGGGTTCGTTCCTCAGACCTCCACGCCCCCATGGCCAAGGCATCTGTCGTTTGAGGGAGGAGCTTCCCATGGAGACATGTCTCCATGGCCACAGCCCCCAGGCTGGGCTTCGTGGAGGCCACACAGAGCCATCCCAAAGCTACAAGCCCTGCCCACCCCAGGGTCCCGAGCTGTGCTGACTCACGGACAGCTAAATATAGCACCACTCGGCCAGAGCTGTCGGGAAGTGAGGGGATGAGATCACCGCTTCTAAATCCAGCAGGAAGTGAGAGGCAGCAGAGGCCCCAGACGCCCTCGCTTAGCGCCACACATGCGTGCACATGCGTGCACACACATGCACACACGCGCCCGTGTGTATCCACTCCAAGTCACATGTGCACATGTGTACACACATGCATGCGTACACCCCATAAATCATATGCACTGTACACAGACACGCACATGTGGGTGCACATGCACACCCACAAGCCACATGTGTGTGCACAATGCACCCATGGACATGCACACACGTGTACATGTCCACACCCTATGTCCACACCAACTCATACACATGTTCACACACATACACACACCACACATACACACATGCACATAAACCACACCCATACACATGTTCATGTAATCACGCTCATACATGCACACACTGAAACCTACACGTGCACGCTCATAAACACACACACACATGCACTCATAACACAAGGCACTCTTGTACACACCCTTCCACAAATCACATGCACGTGTACACACGTACACGCCCCCACAGATCACACACACACGTGCCCATTCATCAACATACACAAACGCATCCACGCAATTATAAACCCAGAGGCACTCTTACACACACATGCACACACGCAAATGCTCACACCAGCCGGTGGGCCCCAGCCAGGGGAAGGAAGGGGAAGGAACACCGAGGGCCCGTTCCTCCAGGGGTACTCCCCTCCCTCCCCTCCGCCCCAGCCTCCAGCAGGCCCTTCTGTGTGGGGCAGCGGACCAGCCAGGCAGTCCCATCCCCCTGGGACTCTGTGCGCCAGCGCAAAGCCAACAAGCTAAGAGCAGAGCCAAGGGAGGCTGGCCCACGCGGCTGGGGGCGAGGCTCCCCGGGAGTCGGAGGACTGCCCGCAGGGGCTGGGGAGACCAAGGGTCCCAGCCCAGCCCAACGCTGGGAGCAGACGAGAGCACAAGTCCCCAGGCTCCAGCACTTACAGATCGAAGACCAGGTAGTGGAAGCCTTCCTCGGAGATGCTGTCGTGGAGACGCACTGTGGGGAGGGGAGAGGCTGTGAGCGTGGGCAGCAGCCCGGGGCCTACCCATGCCGCCCAGCCCACCTCCGACCCGTCCAGTCCCGTGGCCAGTAGCACAAGCGCTCCAAGGAGGAGGGCCGAGGGCCTGGGGCTTCCCACAGCACAGGCTGGGGAGGGCCCGGGGGGGTGCTGCAGACAGAGCCCGAGGGGTGAGCGTGGGCCCTGAAGGCCGGCCGCCCCCAGGCCAGCATCCAAGGGCCTCAGGGGTGTGGTCTTGCCTTTCCTTTCCTCTGCCCGAGGGAGACTCTGACCCCTCTCAGCCCCCGCCGGGTCCCCTGCTCCCACACGCAGCAGGGATGGGGCTAGGGGTGCAGGGACGAAGGCCCACACCACCAGGTCTGGAAAGGAGCTGTCCAGGGACTTCATGGGAGAGGAGTGCGGAGGGCGCCATCGCCAACCTCTCGGGCCAGGCTGAGGGGGCAGGGACCCCCGGGCGGAGGACCACCTGCCCAGGGCCCAGGGCAGCATCACTTCCAAAGGTCAGACCCTGAGCTCCCATTCCAGAACCGGCATGGTCGGTAGGATGGTGCCACGCCACGCACGCCCTCTCTGCTTTAGTGCGTTTTCTTCATCTCTCTGAGCCTGGAACAAGGGCCCGGCCAGAGTCGTGCTGATTAGGAGGTGATGAATGAATGAATGAGGGAATGAATGAATGAGTGAACAGCGAAGTGGATGTCAGCACAGAGAACACAAGCCCAGTGCCTCCTTTTCCTTGAGGTGAAGACGCGCCCGGCACTAAACAGCAGGTATTTCTAGGAACGGCTCATTTGGACACTGCCCCGTGACGGACCCTGCCTTCTATGTCAGGAGCCCACAGTGTGCTCATCCCGAGAGGTTACAGGTGCAGAAGCTGGTGCACAGAGAGGGTAAGTTACTGGCTGAGGGTCACACAGCTCGCACAAGGCCAAAGCAGCAGTGTGGACGGGGGCTCGGAGCCCCCACAGAGCTGCTGCTCCCCCATCCTCGGCCCGCTCCGCCCCTCTGCTCCTTAGGCCTCACCCCCCACCACCACGAGGGGTGGGGCCACCAGCACCAGAAGGGTGAAGAGCAGAGCCTCTCCCGGGGCCCACAGCCCCTTCCTCACGCCCTCGAAGCTGCCCTAGCTCCCAGCTTGGCTGCCAGCATCCTCCCTCTCCCGGCTCCGGGCTTCCCAAGGGCCCCGCCAGCAGCATCCTCACACCAGGAACCCCAATCTGGTTGCAGTGGCCCCTGACCTCGGGCCACGGCCTGGCGTCCGGGGGGGCAGGCCCCTGCCACAAGCAGTCAGGGCATCTGGTCGCCAAGGAGAAGGGGCGTGGGTGGCTCCGGGGGGTGCCTCAGCTCACACGTCTGCTTCTCTCACCATCCCCCCTCTTCTCTCACCATCCCCCCTCCCATCACTCGCTGTGATCTCTGCTCAAGGGCCCGGCGTCCAGCCTCACCCCACCCACGTGCGCCCGGACCCCGACTCCACCCGGGCGGGTCTGCAACTCCCTAACACACAGCAGACCCCCGGCTCACTGCGACCTCCTCGAGGCCCCTCTTGCAAAATCCCTGAGGGACCCAAAGCTCTCCCCCTGCTGAATCCTTTCTGCGGGGGGCCCAGCACATCGGCCCCACCGAGCAGCCTCCCCTGAAACTCCAAGCAAAGAAAGGCCCGGGGTGGAGGGGCGGCATGGAGGGGAGAGGTCCACCCTCCACCACCCCGCCAGCCCTGCAGACAGCGCCCCAGAGGAACCCCCCTCCCGGGGGGCCTTTCTCTCCGCCCATGCAGGGGAATCCTCCTTCCCCAGGGGAGCCTCAGGGGTCCATAAGTCTGGGGTGCTGCTGGGCCTTCCTCCTGGTGGAGGCCACCCTGCCCGCAGGCCCTGCCCCCCGAGCAGCTGAGAGGGGCTCAGGCTCCCAGGCCCTGCTGGCAGGGCCCTCAGCCTCGCCCTGGGAGACACTGGGGGTTCTGCATGGGAGTCAAGGCCACGTGGGCGTAGACACTCTTTTTAGTTAAACAGTTTTAACATTTAAAAAATAGTCATGTATTACTTTAATGGTTTAGAAGAAAACCTACCTAGCACATCAGACCTGTGATTGCACAGGCAGGACTAAGTCAAGAAAGGAATTGTCATAGAATCTAGTTAAGTAAATAACACTGCGGGTGGCATACAGAGGCGGCAGATAAAGTCCCAGTAATACCTGAAAGAGTCTGGCCTGGGAGCACTGGGTTAGGGGGACAAGGGGGTGGGGGAAGCCCAGGGATGCGCCTCCTGCTGCTGGGGCCACAGCTCCTCCAGGGACAGGACCCCCGAGTCCCAGGCCAGGGGGCTCTCGGTGGGGGGTCCTTCTGCGCCTCCAAAGCTGCGCCTGAACCCCTCCCTGGTCCCTTGTGCCGTGAGGGAGGGCAGGGCCCTGTGACCTATCATATGACGGGCTCTGGGGAGGAAGAGCTGGGGAGTGACAGCATGGGCCCTGAGCGTTTGGAGACAGGAAACCTTTCACCTTCCCCTCCTGCACTGGCCTCCTCATCTTGGCAGGAAGTCCTCGCAGGGCCATTGTCCCCCGTGGTGCCCACCCGCCCAGCTCCTGGGTGGACCATCCTGCACGGGAAGGCAGTTCCAGCCCCAGAAACCAGGAGGTGGGAATTTGCCATCAATGAGCCAGGCCCAGGAGAGAAAGGCTCAGTGTGCAGAGAGGAGGCTGACGGGGGGCTGAGGGGAAGCTGGGGGAGGCTGGAGGGAGGCTGTGGGAGGCTGAGGGGAGGCTGAGGGAGGGCTGGAGGCTGAGGGAGGCTGAGGGGAGGCTGGAGGGAGGCTGGAAGGAGGCTGAGGGGAGGCTGAGGGGAGGCTGAGGGAGGGCTGGAGGCTGGGGGAGGCTGAGGGGAGGCTGAGGGGAGGCTGGAGGAAGGCTGGGGGGAGGCTGGGGGAGGCTGGGGGGAGGCTGAGGGGAGGCTGGAGGGAGGCTGGAAGGAGGCTGAGGGCTGCCTTCTGGGTCAAGGCCGACGGGCTCTGCTCACCGCCCGATGGGGCCCATTCTAACAAGGCTGTGGAAGACTCTGCCTGCCATGGGCGCTGCTTAATCTCTGTCACCCACAGTCCCTGGGGGCAGTGTGGGAAGTTTGAGACACCCTCACGTGCTGAGCAGCAACCTCTTGAGGCGACTACAGCCCACCAGTGAGGTGAGGGTGGAGGTAGCCTTGCCCTCAGCCGAGTCTCCTGCTGGCATGGGGTAGGTGCCCGTAAATATGCGCTGACAAGGGGATTCCTGAGACCCCAGGTGGAGGGAGCCAACCTCATGGACAGTCGAGTACAGCACAGACGTGTCTGTGGAGGGCATGGCCCACAGCAGGGCCCTTGCGGGTCATGCCCGTCCCCACACGCCCGGGCCTGCTTCCCGGGACGGGCCCACACTGCCAAGGCCGGCCCACACCTGTCTCCTCTGCCCAGGTGCCCTGGTCTCTGAACAGAAACTAAAGCCCCTGGGAGGGGAGCTTCTACCCGGGGGCCTGACTCCAGGTACCAGCTCCTAATGCTACAGCCCAGCCGGCAGCCAGCAGCCACCACGTGCCATCGTGCTGATCGTGAGAAGCATTCACACCCTCTGATGGGCCTCCTTTAAGAGGGGAGCTTGGCTCCTTCACTCTCGTGTGTGGCCTTCAAACAAACAGAATAAGGCAGGGTGACAGCGTGGCCCCTCCCAGACTGTATCATAACCTCAAAAATTAAACAGAGAACCACCATATGGTCCAAGAATCCACTGCGAGGTATACCCCCAAAGGACTGAAAGCAGAGACTTGGACACCCACGTTCATGGCGGCATTAGTCACGACAGCTAACAGGCCAAGTTCCATTGATGGATGAAGAGATAAACACAGTGTGGAATATACACACAGTGGAATATTATTCAGCCTTAAAAAGGAAGGAAATTCTGACACCTGCTACAACACGGATGACCCTTGAGGACATTAGGCTCAGTGAAATAAGCCTGTTCCCAAAAGACAAATACTGCATGGTCCCCACAATGATGAGGTTCCCAGGGTGTCAAATTCATAGAGACAGAAAGTAGAATGGTGGGTGCCAGACGCTGGGGGCAGTGGCGGGGGGTTAGTGTTTAATGGATGCAGAGTTTCCCCTGGGGGTGATGAAGAAGTTTTGAGTACAGATGAGGGCGATGGTTACATAACATTGTGAATGTACTTAATGCCACTGAACTGTACACTTAAAAATAGTTAAACTGATAAATATTGTTACATATATTTTACCACAATGTGGGGAAGAAAAAGCACTGTGTTCCTTGTTCTCCTTCCCTCTCCATCTCTGTCTGTCTCTCTGTCTCTGTCTGTCTGTCTCAATCTCTGTCTCGGCCTCTCTCTGCCTCTCTTTTTCTTTCTGTCTGTCTCTGTCTCTGTCTGTCTCTGGAGCCCTGGGCAGGACCAGCTCATGGCCAGGCCACCTGTGTAGCTGCCCCAGGCCCCAGGCTCAAGAGGGTCCTGCCCTGCTTTTGCTGTTTTGAAATTCATAATAATTTTTGAAAAAAGTCCCCAGATTTTCATTTTGCACCGATCCCACAAATTACGTGGCAGCCCCAATCACCCAGCTGAACTGCTCTTGAATCTACAGAAACAGAGAAAATCAACGCTTGTTGGTTGAGTTTTGGGGTAATTCGTTGCCAAGCCTGGACAACTGACACACTTGTGAAACACGCCTAGTCCACAAACAAGGAGACTGTGCCTCAAAGCAGCTCAGTGGCTGCTGTGGCTTTTGAGGGGAAAGGTGGGGTCCGAATGCAGATCTCTGAGCTCTGAACCTCAGCACACTGCCTCAGAAAGGAGGGCTTTCACAGCTCACGGCCGGCTCCCCAGGGGAACCCTCTTGGTTCCTTGCAGGGGGGTCCCTGTGAGGAAGGCAGCAGCGTCTCCACTTTCCAGACGGGCAAACTGAGGCTCCTCCCCTGCCCACGCCCTGAGCACAACTGCTTCCTGAGTGAGCCAGGACAGAAAGGGGAGCCCCTCCCAGAGCCCCCACCCCGCCTCTACCTGAACGGGGTCCTGCTTCCTCTCCCGGGGGTGCGGGGCTGGGAACACTTCTGTTCAGAGACGGGGCTGGGTAGACACAGGCCACGGAGCAAGGGGCTCCCCTCACCTCCCCCAAAAGTCTCCCCCACTACTCACTCCTCAGAGAGCCCCTCCTGAGTCTACAGAGAATGTTCAGCTGAACCCCCCAGTCTCACCTCTGCCTCCCCTGTGGTCTAGAATAAACCCCCACGTGGACTCCCGGGACCACTCAGAACGCACCCAGAACCACACGGGGTGTGCAGGCAGGGCAGGGGGGCTTCTTGTTGAAGAATTGTCCCTGAACACCAACCCAAGAACAGCTGGGTCTTCTCCCTAGTAAGGGGATTCCTGAAAATCACTCAGAATGGGGGACCCACACTTGATGGGCGCTCAGTGGACACAGGGGAGGGAGCTGGCATGGGAAGGGGTGTGGGTAGGGCTGGCGGTGTGGTGGCATCAGCCAGGAGCACCAAGAGAGGGTCCTCGGGCGCCTGGACCGGGACGGGCAGAGGGCCAAACGTGCCCCAGCCCAGTGAAGAGGGGGCTGGGGTCCCTGTGGACACCCACCTCAGAACCACCCATCAGGATGGCTCAGATTCCGATTCCTGGGCCCGCTCTAGGCCTCCAAGCCAGACTTTCCCGGGGGCAGGTCAGGAATCTGCGCACCGTGATTCCAACAGTCTCAGCCTTGAGAGTCCGTGGTTAGAAAGAGTATGGGCCCAGGCACGAGGGCAACAGCAGCCCTGGGGCCGACACCGAGGGGCCCGCCTAGAAACGGGAGATCTGCCTTGCCCTGCACCTCGCGCCCGGGCTGGGCCAGCTGCAGAAGAGCCAGCGGCCTGGAGGGGCCACAGCCAGGGAGGAAGCAGCTCCCACAACCAGCTCCGAGGACCCTGAGCCCCCCTGTGGCCCTCCTGGCCCCGCGGCCGAGGCCCTGCCCTGGGAGTGGCACGGACGTGGCTGCTGAGCACAGCCTGGCATCCCTTTTAGACAGAGTCCTGGGCACCATCCCGGCACAACTGAGTCAGAACGCGGGCAAGAGGGCCCAGGAATCCTCCCTGATGAGCTCCCTGGGTGCCTCTGAGAACGTGGGCCCACCCTCCCCCCGTGCCACCCGGCTGCTTCCCGGTGTGGTCAAGGGCTGGGTCCTGGGTTCCTCAGGAGTCCCTAAAGGGACCAGAGGTGGAGAAGGACAGGCAGCTGTGCTGCGCGGACAGGGGCTGCTCACGGCTGAGGCAGGCAGGCGGAGGCTGACAGGCCCCGGGAGATCTGCACCAGCTTCCGGGGTCTAGGGTCCCAGCAGGTCCTATGATTATGTCTGGACTGAATCCCTACTCAGTCGGGGGTTTCAGAAGGAAGGGACCTACCGTGGGCAGGGCACCCACACTCCCTGAGGCCAAGACCCAGGCTCCTGGGGCTCTACGTGCCCCCAAGGGGCAGCTGATCCCCGCCCCAGATGGCAGTTCCAGGGGCCCCGGGCTGGGGGGACGGCAGAGGTTCTCCAGAATCAGACCTCAGACCTCAGGCCTCAGGCCTCAGGCCTCAGACCTCAGGCTGGGGCTGTGCCTGGTGTGGTCTTCGGTTTCCAAACTTTTTTCTCTGTAATCAGGCCGTCTTGTGGCTTTTCTGAAGCCACGGAACATGAGGCCCCTGTGTTTTCACCAGAATCATGGATCAGACTTACAGAGTGGTGGGCAGGGACCTGTCCAGGAGGAGTCCGGCCTTGACCACCCCCAGAGGGTTGCCCCAAAGTCCCTGCAGGAATCCCTCCGGGTCAGGAGGAGGAGATGTTTCCAGGGGCCTGAGGGTGGGATACTTCAATGGAGAAGGAAACAGGCGCCTTTGGGGTACCCCTGCTGGCTGTACCGGAGAGCTGGGACCCCTAACCCAAGGGCTACTCACCGATGTTGGAATGCTTCAGAAGACGGCAGATTCGAGCCTCTCTCTCCAGCTTCTGGTGATCTGGGGACAAAAAGGGACACGGCATCACCTCGTGGCCCTGCAGCCAGTGACACCCCGTGCCCCTCGACTGTATGATGGACAGACTGCCAACCACAAGACTCACGGTCAGGAGGACCTGGCCACCACCTCCCTCAGTGTCCACCGGGTGACCGCTGCCTGCCCAGGGGACACGTCACGTTGTGCCCGCCACCCCCATCCCAACCCCTGGCTGGCAGTGTTGGGCTGGAAGGGGCTGCCCAGTGCCTGGAGTGAGAGGCCCACGGGAGACGGGAGTGGTGTTCCCTTGGGGCCAAAATTTCCCCAGGTGATTCAGGAAGAGACAATGCCATCTATCAACAACAGAACGGACAGCACCAATTTAATCCTTCACTAATTTGTCCTAATTCCAGACTCTGCAGAGCTTTCTGCTGAGGCCTAATTTGTTCTTCAGAAGCGGCTGAGGGGTTGGCAGAGCAGGGCTGTTGGCCCGCTGGGGGCGTCCAACCAGCGTTGCAGGTCAGCACGGGCCTGGGCCGGCCTCTGGCTGGACATCTGGGCAAAGGATGCTCGACCTGACCCCTACCCCTACGCACAAACCTACAAAACACAGGCCTGAATTTTGACAGGCCCTGGTGTTTATTGCAACGTCAGCAGGAAGGAGAGTCAAACCCCCAGAGAGAAGTCACCCCAGGTCAGACTGGTGCTGATCCCTTCCTCCCTCCAGCCCTGTGTCCCTCCTCCCATCCCCAAGAGGCACAGGACCTCAGTTCCAGAGGCCGGTCCCCCCGCCAAGGACCAAGTGACTTATCAGCCAGAAATTTTATCTTTCAAACAGAGGTGTCAGGAGGATTTTAAAAGCTGATGGAGATTGTCACAGTAAAAAACTAAAAAAAACACATTTCCACTGAGCGGAGAAGGCAGAAATAAATCACACAACAGAATACATCCATCAGCGTGTGCACATCACCCCAACCTCCCAACGTGAGGCCGAGTGGAAAAAGCCGCTCACAGAGGAAGACCCAAACCGCACTTCATTCACATGGAGGCCAACACGCACAGCACTGGGCACACAGGTGGCCGGACAGTTAAGAAAGGTGGGGATTCAGGATGGCAGCTGCTCCAGGGCGGGAAGTGACTGGGGAGGGGGTGCTCGGGGCCTGGGACCCCCCCGCCCCGCCCCTGCTTGCACTGAGCCCTTCACTGCAGGGGCCTGGGGAGGACATTAATACACCAGACAAGACCACAGGACTGCCTGATTCACCAGGGAACACCTGATAGCCCTCACTAGCGGGACACAATTAATGTGCTAATTACAAAATGTCCTCAGAAGCAGTAAAGCCACTCGGGCAGGCCTCCTCGGACCTGCCAGCCCATCCCTGCCTCTGCCTGGGGGGAAAGGACCCAGCCACCAACAGGTCCTCCCGCAGGAAGGGAGCCCGCTGGCTAGTGTGTGGTCAGCTCTCCCTGGGCCATGTGACAGAGGCTGGGAGAATCAGGACAGTCCTGAACACGGACATACCTGTAAACACACATGTGCCTCTCCTGAACAGGAAAGGCATGCCTGTAGACAGGAATCTCTCTGGGAACACCTGGGGGCATCCAGCTGGCTCTCCCTCCTCTCAGGATGGGCACTCAAGCCTCCCGGAGATGCTAACACCTCCCTGAGCTGCCCACCTGGCTCCCGTCTGTCTTGCCAGGCCCCTTGGGAGAGCTCTGGCAGAGCCGCAGGGCAGGGGCTGGGCGTTCGGGACAGACCCTCGCACCCTCCCTCCTTCACCTCCACATCCAATGCAGCAAGCAATCTTGTGGCCCATCCTGCCGGGGTGGGGGTGGGGTGGGGGGAAGGGCGGGCGGGGCACCTACAGCATCAGCAGGCAAGATGCAGCCCAAGAGTCACCATTAGGGGCGATAAGTGGAAAGCGGCCGCAAAAGAACACAAGCGGGGTGGCTTTCACTTTTCCGTCTGTATGAAGCTCAAAAACAGGCAATACTAAGCATAACCAGGTGGGGGGAGGATGGCTTTCCATATATGTGAGGCCCACTCTAGAGAAGAGCAGGGGAAGGGTTCTCGCAACATCCAGGACCGCAGCTCGCTCGCGGGGTGGAATTAGGAGGGCTTGATGTGCACGGTGGTGGGTTCGTGGGTTGTTTTGTTCTTTCATCGTGTTTTTTTTTTACATTTATTATTCTGAACATTTTTCAAACTTAAAGTTGCAAGAACAGGGCTTCCCTGGTGGCGCAGTGGTTGAGAGTCCGCCTGCCGATGCAGGGGACACGGGTTCGTGCCCCGATCCCGGAAGATCCCACATGCCGCGGAGCGGCTGGGCCCGCGAGCCATGGCCGCGGAGCCTGTGTGTCCGGAGCCTGTGCTCCGCAACGGGAGAGGCCACAGCAGTGAGAGGCCCGCGTACAGCAAAAAAAAAAAAAAAAAAAAAATTGCAAGAACAGTACAAAGTACTATTGGACCGCACTTCTGTATAACCTCGGTCCTTCCTATACATACACTTACCTCCTCTGAAGCATGTGAAAGGAAGCCCCGCATTTTGTGTCCTTTTACCAGGTAACACTCAGTGTGTTTCATAAGAACAAGGACGTTCTCTTACATAATCTTGGGGCAGTTACCCCACTCACTAAATCCAGTGCAGATACGATACTCAATCTAACCCACGGTCTACATTCCAATTTTGTTCCTGTCCCCATAATGTCAGAGCGGATTCCTCCTGATGTGGATGGCATCTGAGCAGCTTACCCTCATGCGGATGGGGCCAGAGCAAGGCTGAGGTCAGAAAGAGACAGGAGGCTGTAAGGCGGTGGAGCAGGGGTAGTTTTCTCTGGAAAAACTCCCTGATTGCAGTCATAAATGAAAACCAGGAGAAAAATCTATGTGGGACTCCACCTTTGGGAAGCAGATAACAAACAACTATATCTTTTTACTGAATCTTGTCACCAAGGACAGAGAGCCGCATCCAAAAAAAATCTGGACCTACTCCGAGGCATGTCTGGGGGGATAAATTATTTGTTTGGGGTCAAGAAGAGACACCATTACTCAGCCATAAAAAGAAACGAAATTGAACTATTTGTAGTGAGGTGGATGGACCTAGAGTCTGTCATACAGAGTGAAGTAAGTCAGAAAGAGAAAAACAAATACCGTATGCTAACACATCTATATGGAATCTAAAGATAAAATGGTTCTGAAGAACCTAGGGGCAGGACAGGAATAAAGACGCAGATGTAGAGAATGGACTTGAGGACACGGGGAGGGGGAAGGAGAAGCTGGGACGAAGAGAGAGGCATGAACATATATACACTACCAAATGTAAAATAGATAGCTAGTGGGAAGCAGCCGTATAGCACAGGGAGATCAGCTTGGTGCTTTGTGACCACCTAGAGGGGTGGGATAGGGAGGGTGGGAGGGAGACACAAGAGGAAGGAGATATGAGGATATATGTATATGTATAGCTGATTCACTTTGTTATACAGCAGAAACTAACACACCATTGTAAAGCAATTCTACTCCAATAAAGATGTTAAAAAAAAAAAAAAAGAAGAGACACCAGGCTGCCCAGCCCAGGTGCTGGTGTCCACCCCATGGCCACGCAGGTCACTGATGCTCCCGGCTGTCTCCTTTCCATATTGGGCCCAGCAGCACTCAGCCAGAGAGCAGCTCTGAAACTCTGCATCACAACACGTGGTCCAAGCTGGTAAGAGTCCAGGTGTGTACATCACATCAAGATAGTAATTGCTTCACTCTGGGTGGCAGAATTACGGGTAGTTTTTATTCTTTATATTTTTCCCCCAACTTGCACAACAATCTTGTGTTACTTTTATCATAGGGAAAAATATTGGGTATTTTTAGAAGTTTGATCCTGTCTCCAGTGAGCACAAAGCCACTAGTTAAATATGATGAGGGTGTGTCATAAAACCCGCTATGGTAACATTTGCCCTGGAATTAAAAATCTAAGCTGATATTCCATGACCTCAGATGGGAACCAGAAGCCACAAGAAGGGGCTGGAGGAGGAGGCTGTCCCTCTCCGGCCCAGGAGGCCCATCGCGGGCCCAGCACGTGGCCATGTGAGGAAGAATCCAGCATCCTAACTCTGCCCGCATCCTGTGATTTTCCTTCTACAAAGTTGAGGCATCATCTCTGAATGTCCAAATGAACATCATAAAACCCACCATAGACATGGTGGGTTTAATTTAACCCAGTCTGGTTGGCAGGAAGTGTGTCCTGGCTCTAAACCACCAGTGGGAACCTGGGAGGACACCTCCAACCCACCACGTCCCCCAGCGGACAGCAGGACGTGGGACCGGCCAACAACCCTGAGCAAGCCCTGTGACCTCTCAGAACTGCGCACCTACTCATCCCTGCCAGCCTCCCCCCGGGACCTGCCTGGACTCAGAAGACCACGGCAGTGACCACCAAGCAGGCCCGTGGAGAGAATGCAGTCAAAAGGCTGCCCATCCCACCCAGGACCCATCAGCACCCCGGGCACCCCAGCCCAGTACCCCCTCCTGAGGGAGGTCCCAAGAGACCTCCTGAGCAGCCAGACCCTGCCCTGCCCACCGCAGTGATGGGCAGGCAGCGGGTGACCCCAGGAGGGGCCAACCAGGCACCTGCCAGGGCTGTGGAGGCCACGGTGCCTTGAGCCCAGCCAAGAGGCTCGGAAGGGCCCTCCCAGGGCTGTGGCCTGGTGCCCTGAGGGTCCGGGTGCCCGGAGCTGCCCTGAGGCCCAGGCACCTGTTGCTCGTGGCCCTGCCACCACGTCGGCGGGCGTTCTGTTACGGTACATTGGTCCATGTCTCGGAACGTGAGCCACACCTGTGCAGGTCTGAACGCAAGGACGAGTGAGCCCCGAGAACCCACCCCACTGACACCCCCGTGCATCCTGTCCCCAGAGGGCGTTGGGCCCCCTTTCCAGGGCCGGTCCCTGCCTCACCCCTCACATGCCCTGCCTCTGTCCTCTGAAATAGGACATGGAAAAACGGGGAGCCAGGGAATGAGGGCACAAGCGAAGCTCCGCGCCAGCCTCCAGAACCCCACCCTGTCAAGGCGAGACCTCTCCGCCCTCCTCCCCACAACGGACCCAAGGCCAGCACTGACCGTGTCCTGGGGACCCAGGGGACACCGGTCCTGGGTCCCAAGAAGCAGGTGCAGCAGTGCCATGAGCCCTGAGGACAGCAGAGTCGGGGTGCGGGGGATGGTGCTGCCTGAAGGAGACTCAAGGGGGGACGCCGGAGTGGGGTTTAGGAGGAGTTTGCCATTCATGGGGCACAGACTCGGTTCTCACACCCCCTCTGATGTGAAGCTCTAGGGAACTCCTGAGTTCAGCCATCTCTTAAATGCTCGGGTGCCTTACGGATCCGCACCCCACATGGAGACCAGCCTAAGTGCCTGCGGGCCTGTAGCCAAAAAGCGACTGTCTTGTGGCGTCTGGGGCAACCTGACATGCACGCAACACTTACACCTGCTCCCGCGAGGGGGCCGGCAGAGGCAGAAACGAGCTATTTATTTCTCCCAGCAGAGAAACACCCCATCGATAAAACACAGCATTCACTTATACTCTATAAAAGCGCTTATCAAACAAAACAAAAAGCACTTTATTCAAAGACACCAGCTACACTGGACCTGCCATCACCAGCTGTCACCCGCCTGAGCTCCTGTCACAGCCCCTGAGGCTCCATACCCTCAGCTCTGTAGCCCGTGCCCCAGCAAGGCGGGAACTGGAAGCTTCTGGGTGATTCTGCCTTGATCTCTGTGCAGGCCCACCCTGCACTCTGGGGGTCCCCGAGGTGTGGTGCCGGGTGACCCGGGAAGGGAGGTGGCCCCGTGCAGCCCTGCACACCTCACGCTGGGTGCACACCCCACACAGGATGGCAGTTCCCAGACCCCAGGAGCCCCCAGGAGGTGGGGAGGGGCCCGCTTGGGGCTGTCACTGTGCCGTGGCTGGCACCCACCACTGCAAAGGGGATGGGTCAGGGGACCCCAAGGGGCAGGAAGAGACAGGCGCTGCCACATGTGACCACAGGGGGGCGCTGTCCACTCACTGTACACGTTAACTTTGACTTCCATAACTCCCTGTGGAATGGCAGAGAGACTCACACCGGCTCTTCCCCGCCGCGAACTAACTCATCAACAGGGCGGGTCCTCCCAGGCAGGGACCCCCAGGTGGGGGCAGCCCGAGCTGAGTCAAGAATGAAGAGGTAGCTGCTGAGGGCAGGGGGGGAGATGCCGCCCTTGGAGGTGGGAGAGGATGTCCATGGGCCCTGCTGCACCCTGCAGGGTGGGGCGCACGGTCGAGAAACAGGCACCCAGAGGAGCTCAGAGTCCCCGAGACCAGGACTGGACCCGAGGCTGGTGGCCGCCCTCACAGCCCCTCCCTCACGGCCACCTTCCCAGCCGCCACCCGCTCCCTGGCTGTGGGTGACTCACAGCAGAGCGGAGCGGTTGAGGGTGAGAGGAGTCAGGAGAAGGGCAACAGGAGGGGCGTGGGTGGGCGCCTGGCCCCTCGCCAGCTGCCACGAGCGCCAGCAGTGCCGTCACCGGCAGAAGGACACCCGCCAGGCGCCGGGCCCGGGCAGAGGAAGGACGGGGCAGCGGGGGGAAGACAGGAGGCCCAGCCGTGAGGAGGGGCTGCCACCCTCTCCCCAGGGCTCGGCCTAGGACAAGTGCGGCCATGTCCCGGGAAGTCAGGAGTAAGGACAGGTCAGGCTGGACCGACCCCCCGTGAGACCCCCCGTGGAAAGCCCACACCGCCTGGCACGTGGAGGGGCTCAGGAACGCTCTCTGCTCCCCGATGACTACTGGACCCCCCTAGCCCCTGGGGCCGGGCGGGCTGTGTTCACTGGGGAGACCCCACCTGCACAAGGGTCTCCGCGGGCTTCTGCAGTACCCCCACCCCCCCGCCCACACTGGCTGGAGGACGACCTGGCCAGGGAGAGCTGGGGACGAGGGGATGGCAGAGGGCTCTGCTGGGGTCCTGGCCTGGGACATGGGAGGCTGGGACTTGTCAGGGAACCGGCTGGAGATCGTGGGCCACCGTGGCTGCTGCCCAGGACACTCCGCCAAACTCAGCCGCTCCTGGACCCCGAGTCAGCAGGGATCTGAGCGTCAGGTTGGGGTCAGGCCCCTGCCCCGGGGTCACCATCCATTTCTGCACTGAAGCATAGACGCCCACACCTTGTGGCCAAGGCTCCAGGGGAGAAGGATGCCCCCAGGGAAGGGGTGGACAGGGGCGGCCAGCCCTCAGGCTGGGGGGTGTGGGAGTGTGCGTGTGGCCAGGCCCCAGAGGGTGACATGTCTACAGAATCACCTGCCTGAACATGCAGCATGGGCGTGAGGGTGCGGCTGGAGGACGGCAGCTGCGGGGAGTCCAGGCAGCAGCCCCTGCCCTTGGCTGCCTCACCTGTCCTCACCCGGGTGGGTGTGACCAAAGGCCAGGGGTCCTGCACCAGTCAGAGACAGTGCCGCCCCTCCCCCGGGGGGGGAGGTCAGATGCCCACCTCAGGAGGTCTGAGGACAGCCGTAGCCTGCAGGGCTGGGGGCAGCTCCACGTCCCATCCTGGCTGTCCACCTGTTGGCTCCACAGGGCGGGGGGCTGCCCAGGCTCCCGTTCCTTCCAGGCTAACCCAGCAGTGAACCCAAACCAACATCGTCAAGCTGGGGCATGGCAGGCTCGCCTATGGGCCGGGCTCCGGTGGCCACGGGGACACTGGACACAGGGCCCTGAATGGGACCAAGCCTTGTTCTGAGTCTGTTTCCCATGTGTGAAAAGGGTTGGGGGATGTTCCCAGGGAGAGGCCATGGAAGAGAGGAAACCCCAGCTGCCGGCCCCTCCCCGCTGCCTGCCCACAGAGCTGGGCACCTGGCCTGTCATCCTCGCTGCTTTTCTTGCTTCCCCCCTCCAGCCTCCGTCCGACACTCAGGACCCCAGCAGTTGTCTCCTCTCCAGGGGCTTCTATTCTTCCAAAGGGAGGTGGGAGTCCGCGGCTGCGCTGGACAAGGGCAAGGACCCTTTGTCCCTAGGTGACCGGCGCCACTGGGCCCCGGGATGCATCATTCGGGGTTCCCTCCTCTCCTTCCCACCCGTCTCCACCGCCTATGCCATCGGATGGCACAGAGAGCTTTCTAGAACCTTCAGAGGCTCACGGACATCCACATCCCACTTCATGCGGGTTCATGCTCATCACTGTCCAGCATCAACTCCTTAATTCAGCGTGTCCCCAAGTTGTCAGAGTCCAGGGGAACAGAGTGCGGGAACACGGGCCGGAAGCTCTCGTGGTTCCAAGCTGCTGAGTCAGACTCTGACAGAACATCCTGGACGTTCACAGCAGCCAGCGGAGTCCACAACAGAGCCCACGGCACCCTCCAGCCTGTGCACCTCGTCCTACCACCTACAGTCCTGCCCTCAGGGTCCCAGGAAGCGGGTGAGCAGGCCTGGGGGTGGGTGGACCAGGGCAGACAGAGGCCAGTTCAAGTGTAAAAGCACCAGCGCCTGCTGACCCTGGAGGCTCCGACCTCAGCTTCATCCCCTTTCTGGGCGCATAAGGGACAGACTGCAGGAGAAGACAGGACTTTCGGGAAGGACGTCCCCAAGCCAGGGCCTCAGTGGCTCTCGCCTCCTGACAGGGCTCACGGGGCTGGCCCATGTGGGGGCGACCCCAGGGGCAGTGCAGGGTCCCTGTCAAGGGTACCAGCTGGCTCAGGAGCTGGAGGAAGGTCACAGGGGAGCATTGCCCTTTGACCCTGGTCGCTCCTCTCCTCCAGAGCACGGAAGTGTCTGCGGGTCGCCAAGGGTTAGCCTCTGCTGTCTGCCCTTTGGCTCTTCACAGGCCCCACAACCTGCCCAGGGCTCCCCGCGAGGTAGGGCTGTTATTAACATCGCCTCCAACTTTCAGATGGAGGACGGGGCACAGGAAGGCCGTGGGGTAGGGCATCGGAGCTAGGCCACCAGCCAGGGGGGCTGGCGTGGAGGCCTCAGCCATCCTATGGTCTTTTCTCCTGGGGCTTCTCAAGGCTTCAACGGGCTAACATGCTTGACCCCAGCCGGCTCACCCAGGGAGCATCTAGGGCCCTGGGGACATCCTATCCTGCTCTGCATCCAGCATTGGGGTCCCCAGGAAGGTCTAGTCACGCTTCAGCCCCTGGCGGGCACTGGCAAAGCCATGATTATGAAAAGAGCGGCTCCCATGGTAGCCTCTTGTGTGTGCTTTCTTTTTAAAAGGCGGCACGCAACCAGCAATGATGACACCAACGTCACCTGGCAGCCACACAGCCCAGGGAGGGCACCTGTGTGGGTCCTGTAGCTACCACTGCCTCGTTGGGATAAAGAAAGGGCCCTCGAGGGGCACGGACAAGCCGCCAGGTGTATGGGAGCTGGGCCAGCGACCTGCCGCTCCCCACACCGCAGCGCTGAGGCCTCTGAGCTGTTGGCTAGCCACGTGGTCCCCAGAGCCCTCACTGTGCGGTCCCCGTGGCCCTTCAGCTGCTCCTCCACGGGAACAGATTCGTCCTCTTCAGGCTCAGAGCCGTCATCACCCAACACGGGGCACAGCTCAGCTTTGAAACAGACGTGGCATTTCATGATGTAAGGCCTGAAACTGAGGCCCCGTGTGATGTGCTGCCCTGATGTCCGGTGAAACCGGGGGGGCCCGAATGGCCTAGCTGTGGGCTCCCCAGCCCACTCACCCAGCCAAGTGGCCTTCCTCCCAGGCAGACCACGAGCAGAGCAGACCTATCCCCAGGGGGTGGCCTCGGTCCCCTGCCAGCGAGGAATTACTCAAACAAGCAACCACATCCCCCTGGGGAAGCCAGGGGCACCCCACTCTCTGGTCACCACGAAGCCTGCCTCCCTCAGTCCGCTGCTCACTCTGCCCCGAGTGCACCCAAAGTGGCCTGCGTGACGTGCAGTGTCCTCCCCGGGCTCTGAGCCTGTGTGATACAGACTGCTGTCCATCTCAGCTGTCCAGGGTCCCCATCCTGTGTTTGGTCATGCCCACGACCCTAGGGCGGGCTCCCACGATGACTAACAGGCAAAAAGGAGGTGATGTGAATAAAAATGACTATCCTCTCGAGTCCTCAGTTTTGCCAACTGTAAAATGGGACAGTATCACCCTCCAGTACAGTAGGGCATGGTGACAGCAGGAGCCCACCAGTGGCCTCCTCCTTTCCTGCTTCCTTCCCCAGCCCCAGTGCAATAGGTCCTACGCCGGGGGTAGGGTCTCATCACAGCCCACCCCAAGATAGCACCCGTGATACTGCCACAGCACAGCGTGCTTTCCAGGCTAGGGCATGGCCCCCAGAGGGTGCAGGGCTTATTCTGTCAGGGTCCTACACAGACTCAGCAAGGCCTCTGGGACGCCTCCCTCCCACCAGCCTCCTCCTTCCACCTGTAGTTACTGGTGGTCCAGACCACCACCTCCCCACAGACCCCTCCTCCAGCTCAGTTCTTGAGTTGAAAGCGCTCTGTTCCCCCCACCCCTTCATCATGTTCATTAGGGACCTACGGTGTGCAAAGCACAGCCTTGGGCTCAGGGAGGGAGACCAAGAGGTCCCTGCGCCCCGCCCCACCCCACCCCCCTGGAGCTGGGAGACAGAGAGCCAGCCTGCTGGGAGCCGGGGGCTGCCGTGCTGAGCAAGAGGGCGGGGGCCAGGAGGCTGCAGCCACTCTGGCCAGAGCCCAGGTCCTCAAACCTGTGGCTGCCCCCCGACCCTATGCTCACCTCCAGGGAGGCCCTTGGTGCATGTGGGGTGCGCAGGGCTGCCGGTAAGGACCCCTCCAGATTTGGGGAATGACAGGAATGGCTGATAAAACAACCCCACAAGGGCCCAGGAGTTCATAGAGATTTCCTCCCAGTAACCCTGGACCAGTCCACCTTTTAGGCGCTGCCACCTCCCCACCCTCTCTTGACCCTCTACAGCTCAATGGGGTGGGCACCGCTGTGGCCTGAGTTCACGGAGCATCGGTATCAGGCCCCCCAGCCCGTGGGACTCAGGGTTCACAGAGGCAGCCGTGCCCCAGAAACAGACACACCCCAGAACCAGTGAACAGGGCCACAGAGCTGCCACATTCTCCTCCTCGTAGGTGAGGCCACCAAGCACACGGAGGGGGTGTCCACCAGGACCCCTGCCCACACAGCCTGGCCTCCACCCCTTTTCTCCTCCTCTCCTGCCTTCACCCCAGTTTGGGGAAGTTTTGACTTAGCCTGTTTGAATAATGAATTAATGACAAAGACCTCTTCTCTCAACAACTCTGTTTGGCATTGCCTGATAAAACACAAAATGACCAGTTAAATCTGAATTTCAGGTAAGCAACAAGTTTTTTTTCATATAAATATGTTCCAAATTCAGATAATTTTCTAATACAAGTATGTCCCATGCAGTTTGGGACATATTTGTCTCCAAATATTTTTCACGGCTTATCTGATTCAAATTACTTCTAAATCTGGCCACCGCAGCCAGTTCCCTCATTGCTCCCCCATCCTCCCACTGGCATGGGACTGGGGTGGGTGCCCCCCGCCCACAGGGCCCCCCAACTTTCCCTCTTCCTCCCTCCCCACCTGCAGGTGGACGCCCCCAACACAAAAACCCAAGTCCTGGCAACAGAACCCGGGAGGGATGGGTCTGTCCAGTTAAAGACTGACCCTGGGGCAAAGGAAGAGACCCTCCTACTCCACCCACCTTCCGGGTCCCAAGGAAGACCCCTCCCACTGCCCAGGGTCCCCTGGAGCCCCGATTCGAGAGCAGGGTCGACCAAAAGCTGGCTGGGGGTTTGGGACATACTTATTCTAAAAAAATATTGTTTATCTGAAATTGGGACATTATACAGTGAGGCCCTGACTCCGCCCCTGGGGCGCTGGGAGCTGCCAGGGAGGGGCAGGGGCGGGGCCGCGGAATAGGCGGGAGGGGTGCCCAGGCTGGGGAGGGGTGCCCGAGGCGGGAGGGGAGGGGAGGGGAGCCCAGCGCCTGCGGCGCATGCTCAGCCGACCCTGCAATGCGGTGCCGCGTCCTCCCGTAACCCAGTTCCGCGGATTCCCCGGCGCCCGTTATCCTCTGACTCGGTCGTCTTCCCGTTTGTGGGTCGCGGGGGGCCGACAGGGAAGCGGCAGCGCCGGCTGCAGCAGGAAAGCCCCCGGTTCCTGCTGGGCGGAGCCTTCCGGGCAGGTTTGGCCGGGGTGCAGGCTCAGCCCCAGAGCCCCTAGAGGCTAGACAGCTCCGCCCTGTCACAGCTCCGGTGCCCCCCAAGGCAGCAGGGGCCACACAGGCCCTGCGGAGGGGGTGGCCCCAGGTGAAGGTATCTGAGGGCAAACTGGGCATCAGCCTGGGGGCGGGAGGAGGCTCAGAAGTGAGCCGCAGATCTCATTGTCTGTGGCCTGTCTCCTCACCTGAGCCCCACCTATGAAATCAGCCTCCCACCTGTGAGGTCAGCACCACCTGTGAGGTCAGCTCCCCATCTGTAAGGTCAGCCCCCCACCTATGAAATCAGACCCCCACCTGTGAGATCAGGCCCCTACCTGTGAGGTCAGGCCCCCACCTGTGAGGTCAGCCCCCCACCTTTGAAATCAGACCCCCACCTGTGAGATCAGGCCCCCATCTGTGAGATCAGGCCCCTACCTGTGAGATCAGGCCCCTACTTGTGAGGTCAGTCTCCCACCTGTGAGGTCAGCCTCCCACCTGTGAGGTCAGCCCCCCACCTGTGAGATCAAACCCCCACCTGTGAGATCAGGCCCCTACCTGTGAGGTCAGCCTCCCACCTTTGAAATCAGACCCCCACCTGTGAGATCAGGCCCCTACCTGTGAGGTCAGCCTCCCACCTGTGAGGTCAGCCCCACACCTGATCCACCCTGGGTCCTCCGCAGCTGGGTGAAATCTAGAGCCGCCCGTGTCCCAGGCTCTGCTCATTACGGCTGTGGGATCCTGAGCACGTCTCTGCTTCTGTGGGATTCGGTTTCCTCGTCTGTGGAATGGGGCGCCCACCACCGACCTCGTGAAAACTGCTGCTGAGGGTCAGGACACAATAAATGCCTAAGCCCTCGCTCCTGTGCAGGGTCCTTCCCCCGAGTTCAGCCGCAGACCGGGGTCATTTCTGGGACACCTGCTCCCTGGACACTGGGGGCCAGTAAGTACTAATGGAGCTCAGTCCATGGGGCTCCCTCCAAAGGCCAACAAACCAGCCCCAAAGAACAGCCACTTGGTGCTGACAGTGAGCGAGGGGAGGGGGAGGGGGACGCCGGAACAACAGGAAATCTTTTTAAGACTCACGTGCCTGATGATCTCCTTATCCCCCCACCCCGTCAATTAATTTTCCTCTAACTGCTTTTGTTAACAGTCGTTTAATAATCTCTCATTATTCAGTACATTCACAGCCTCTGAATGTCTCACAGTCCTCTACTTAATTAAGTATTAAAATAAAAAAAATCTAACTCTTCCTGCCGTCGGCACAAGCTGAGTGTAATCTGCAGTGTCCTCGTGGCCCCAAGAACTGCCAGCTACCGGGTGGGACAGTGTTTCTGTGTCCAGCACCAGCGTCCTCCTCCTGCTTCTCTCTTTATCCCTGGAAGCCTTGAAGGACTAAGCCTGTCTCCTTAGCCCAGGAGTGGACACCCCCCCTGCAGGGCTGAGCGAACCCACTCCACACTGCACTGAATATGAAGCCGGCACACGTGGGGCCTCCCCTCTGGCCTCTGGGTCCAGTCTCCACTTCCTCACCCTCCCTCTTTCTAGGGCACTTGCCTGGCATCCTCCTCCCCACCCATGGGCCGCTCCCCTCCACCCGTGCCTTCCAGGACAACAGGTGGGGCAAGCATCTCTGAAATGGCCTTTCTGGGAAGGGGACCGGTCTGGCGTCAGGCCTCTCTGCTGGGAGCATGTCGGACCCTGCAGAACACAGGTGCAGGCTGCACCTGGATCACCAGGATTCAGGGAGGAGCAGTGGGCTCCAGGCCGCCCCTCCCTGCTTCCCCACCACCCTCAGGCTTCACCATGGAGCTTCTCCTGAACTTGGACCTCCCAAATGCTCAGGTGTTCAGTGACCAGGGGCCTCCCCTGCAAACCCGACCCTGCAGCAAACCCTCTTCTAGACCTCACTCCACACAGCCCCTATCCCAACTTCACACCTGGGAGACTAACCTCACTCCAGCACAGACTACACATCTGCTCATTCAAAATCCATTCACTCAAAACATTCATTCATTCATTCAGAAACATGGAGAGCTCACCACCTGTCAGGGCCTGAGCAGGGTGTGGAAGACACAGTGGTGAATGAAACAGATGAAGTCCTGGCAGTCTCGTGGGAGAGACAGCCATAAAATAAAAACAGGGTGCTTAGGTCCCAGATTCCCACTGGAGGCTCAGGGGAAACCCCTCTGAGGAAGTTGCCACCAACAGGAGTTAAGCAGATACAAAGCTTAGGAAAAGCATTTCCAGAGAGAAGGCAGGTGCAAAGGTCCTGGGGTGTACAGAACCAGAAAAGACCAAGTGCCTGAGCAGAGCTGCTGGGAGGGAAGGAGAAGACAGGGCCAAAGGCTGAGTGTCAGGCCAGGTGAGAACTTTGGGTTTTATGGAGCCAGCCCCCAAAGGCTGGTAAGGAGAGGGTGGGATGTTCCTACGTGTGTTTTCCCAGGCTCTGGGCCGGGAGCTGGGAAGGCCCAGAGATGAACCCACTGCATTTGCCCTCAAGGAGCAAGTGATCATTGAAGAAATGTCTAAGGTGACCGCTTCAGGACCTGGGGGGTTCCAAGCTAGATGGGAGGGCCCAGGGAGGCTTCCTGGAGGAGGAGTCCTGGAGCCTGCAGGCTGGGCAGGATAGTCTGGCAAGAAAGGGGGAAGAAGGCAGTGGGTGCCCTGGCAGCACCACACTCAGCCAGCTCCTTTCCAAGCACCTGAGTCCTTCTCTCACCCTCACAATGCCCCTCTGAGGTAGATATCAGATTTATCCCAATTTTACGGTTAGGGAAACTAAGGTACAGGGTGGCTAAGTAACATGGCCAGGGTCATACAGCGAGGTGGTCAGGGCCGTGCGGCGACGAGACCAAACCCAGCAGCCTGGCTGCCCCATTGCTGGCCCACACTCAGCGTAAAGATGAGGGTCGGGGACCCAAGACCCTCTCCCCTCACCCCTTCTGCTGCCCACTCAGCTCGGAAAGCCCCGAAAAGGGCTGGAGAGGGTCAGAAGATCCCTGGGCCCTGCACAGGGAGGTGGCCAGTTGTTTTTCAAATCCTTTTCCATTACAGAAACATGCTGAACGCTATGGGTGACATGGTGGCCGGTCTGGGATCTGCTGCAAGATATATGGGCAGGGGTGGGAGATGGGGAGGGTTACAGATGAAAACAAAATTGCCTGGGAGCTGGAAACTGTTGTGTCGAAGCTGGGGCCTCCTCCTATCATTTTTTCTATATTTGGGGACGTTTGAAATTTTCCATAATAACGAGGTAATAAACAGGGGGAAAAATGCCCAAGACCTCCACAGACCTGGGCAATGCAGGCGCCCAAGAGTAGAGGCAAAACAGGGGGTGTCCTGGCTTCCCTGGCCTGGAAAATGGTCCCGAGGGAAGGTGACAACAGACAAGGGCTGGCTGCTTCGATTCCAGACCAGTCCTGGCTGACGGCGCTGCCTGCCACCATCCAACCCAGGCTGCGCCCAGTCAGGAAGGAGCCTGAGGCCAGGCGCAGGACTGACGGAGCCCCAGGTCTGCACAGCTCTGCAGCGGCACCCTTAGCAGGGGTCTCCGGGGGCCCAGCCTCCGGGACTCAATGCAGAAAGCAGGCTGGCTCTCAGGAAGTGGGCAGCAGGCCTGCGACTTCAGGGGTGGAAGAAAGAGCAGGTTGTAATCGTGGAGCACGCAGGGAATTTCAGACTTCCACTGCTTTTGATCCTCACGATTTATAGAACACTTTGAGGGTATAAACAGGGGAGCGTGAGGTTCCTTGAAAGGAGCTGCGTGATTCCATGGAAACATACCCAGGTGGTTTTCTGCCTGAGTTTCACAAACTCCTATTCATCCTTCAAGACCCATCCAACCTCCCTGTTCTGTCCCCTGTGCTCCCACCCCTCAAATGGGGCTGTAGAGGCTTGTTTGGGTCTCTTTGCTCATCACCCCGTCCTCAGTGCTGGGCACTGACTGGGAGAGGCTAGGTAAAGCTGGTGGATGAGTGAGAGTGTCCCTCGTTAGTCCACGGGACCTCTGAAGGCAGGCTCTCTCTCCTCCTGTGGCCTGGCACAAGCCTATGGAATGAAGCGGAATGTTCCTCCTGCTTTAGAAGCTCCACATATGCGGACACATCCCCCCGCAAACACCTGACACTGGTGGCTCACCACTGCCGCCCACCCAGTGTCAGGGAACACGGACGCTGCCCTGCATCTGGCGGCACCATGCATACAGCAAACGCTCGGTAAATATTAGCTTGTGCATTATTATTATGATCACAGTTTAGCTGCGGGATCTGAGCTTTCCCGACACAAATGCCCCAGGGCTGTCTGGCTCGCAGACTCTTGTCTCTGCGGGGCCCTGTGTCATCATCCTCGTCACCCGAGCACGACCAGCCCCTCGGCTAGGCTGGGACAGCAGCGCGCGCCCCTGGAAACACTCAGCCCTGAAGGCCTGGTACACAGCAGGTGCCCAAACAACACCTACACGCAGCACAGCGAGCCGCACAGCGGGCTCAGCCGCCTGCCCACACAGGCCGCTGGGCTGGAAACTGCAGACCCTACAGACGGAGGCGTTCTCAGCACCAGCCTCGGGGAGGGATTCGGGCCAGGACTGCCTACAGTCAGGGCCTCTTTGCAGAGAAGGAGCCTCTCTGTTGGCTCAGATTTGTGTCTGGATGTTAAGTGGGGTCATGGGTGTGCCTGGAGGTGGGAGACCATCAGGCCAGGGGCTTAGCTCCCTCTGCCAGGGGGGTCACCCAGCCCCTCCTGTCTGCCCCTGGGGCTGGAGACCCGCAGGCTCCCCACAGCACAGGGGAAGGCAGTGGTGCTGCAACCCCACTGGGACGACCCACGCCTCCACACCCACGCTGGAGGCCCCACCAGACCCCCTGCCTGGCTCCCGGCCCCCTGTCCCCTCGCTTCTGTGCTCTGACATCACCTGCTCAGGGCGGCACCTCCACCTTGGCCTTGTCGCCCCATGTCATCCCCTGACCCAACGTCCCGCCTCATCCCCACCACGTGCAACTCCACTGGATCCCACGAGGGCAGGGGTCTGTCCGTCTGCCCAGAACGGGCCACCCTCCAGCAAGGGCTCTGGACGGTGCTGGATGGGGTGAGGCCACATGCCCGGGGCCAGCACCAAGCCCACCCCTGCAGACCCCCGAGCCCTCCCCAGCATAGGCAGATGAGTCCCCACGTGCGTCCCTGTGTCCGGAAGACCGGCGGGGGCTGAGTTAGGAAATGTGCCGTTCATGCCGCCCCTCAAGCATTGTCCTGTCACCCCAAGTCTTCAGGTCACCGAGTCCCCCTATGGCCCACAGTTCGTGGGCAGACGACCTTACCTGATCACTTCAGCCATGGGGCCGCACGCCTCTCCCCATCCAGCCCTGGGGAGGTGAGGCAGGGGCTCTGCGAGCCCCCAAACCAGACCGACAGTGCAATTCCAGATGTGAGGCTGTGCGGGTGCCTCTCCCTCCCGGCCCCATTCGGCCATGGGCACTGTTCACGTCCCATTGCGGCCACGAATCCCGCTCCATCGGTGCCCCCCGTGAGCCACGGGCCGAGCCCCATCTCTCAGGACGGGCTCCAGCCCCGGCCCCCGCCCACGCCAGCCAGCGCAGCCATTCCCTACCTCTGGCGGATAGCTTCTTGGTGTTGATGATCTTGGCTGCATACTCATGGCCGGTGCAGAGCTTGACACAGCGTCGGACCACAGAGAAAGCCCCCCTGGGGGAGAAATGGGGAAACAGAGGCAGGGAGCCGATTAATCCCCCCGTGAACACCCAGCACCCGGTCATGAGGCCCAGCCTCTGTGTGAGGAAGGGGCGCCCCTCCCCCAAACGACGCCCAGCCCACCCCGCCCAGTGCCAGCCCGGCAGGGGCCCCTTTCCTGGCAGCTGGCAGAGCCCAGCCGACTGGCACACCCAGCTCCTGCGAGACCCCCCGCCTGGGCATCCTCATGGGGCAGCTGGACTGAAGGCCTCTAAGCGAGCATCCTCCCTCGCTCTACGCCCAGGCCTATGAGACCCAGTGAGTCCTCCCAGAGCAATGAACCCTGGCCCAGCTCCAGACAGCGGAATAGATTGGTGCAGCCTGCGGGGACTCTGTGAAGGTTCTGGAGGGAGGGAGAAGCATCGCATAATTAAGCTGCAAAGCTGGAGGCCAATGCCCCCTCCCCCCGATCCTCCACCAACACTGCCCCGAGTTACAGCAGAGGCTGCAGAGTCCCAGAGCAGAGGAGACATTTACACGCCCACAGCATCAGTGCTTCTGAGAGGAGAGGGGACCAGCCTGGAGAGCCAAGAGAAGGGAACCCAGGAAAGTGGGTGAACACTGCCAAGGCCATCGAGACGTCCTACATGTGGCCCCAAAACAGTGACCCTTGAGAGGAGCAAGTTTTGCAGGAGGCGGCACGGCAAGCCAGAGCCCAGAGAACAGGCCCGTGTGGGTCCAGGGCAGGCGTGGGGCACAGGCCGGAGGGAGCCTGGGGCCCGTCAGAAGGTCCTCCGTGGTATTCAACTTGTCACCACCGTCAGTTTAATTTGATTTGAGATCATCTTCGAAGAAGATCAGACCCAGCATGTATGAGACACAGCCGGAACGGGAAATGTCTCCGGAAGGGTCCAGACTGGAGGTCGCCAGGGAGAGGTGGGCACAAAGGCCACAGGTGGCTGAGCACATGGGGCCAGGGGGGCTGGGGACACCCATCACCACAGGCCCCTCCCCCACCTTCCCTCCCCAGAGGCCCTGCAGGCACAGCCTCCATCGGAACACAGCCTCCCCCCAACCCCCCTCATAACCCCACCCAGAGCCCTGCTGCCCACGCAGCCTGAAAAGCCCACCAGCTGCCCGAACCCTGACTCTGGGCCACAGGAAAGCAGCGTCTTAAACAGAGAACGCTTTTTTGCTCTAATCCTGTCTGAAATCAAAACTCATTAAGACAGATTCTTCACTTCCTTGGAAAATAAATAAATATTACACGAAATCTATTTGAACATTTTCTTAACGACCCAGGTCTTCATGATCACTAGCTGTGCTCAGAGTTATATCTTTGCTTTTCCAAAATCTGCCAGGGAACTGGGCAGCGGCTGCCTCTGCGGGATGGGGAGCCGGGGGTCGGGCGGGGGGCACACAATTCACTCTACATCCTCTGTCTTGTGTGATTTTCTCACTACGTGCATGGGTTACATTCTCAAAATATTCTTTTTTTAAATTTTATTTTAAGAAAAAAAACATTAAGAAAGGATTTTTTTTTTTTTTTTTGGACCGGTGAGACTAGCTTGGGAGAGAGCGTGGTGAGGGGGAAAGGCCACAGGCTTCGAGCAGGTCTGGGTTCAAGTCCTGCTCTGCACCGGGCTGCACCCTCTGAGCCTCAGTTTCCCCATCCATCTAAGGAGCAGGAAAGGCTCACAGCCACTGCGAGGGCTGAGCAAGGCTCCCACGTGGCTGTCTGCCCGAGGCTGCATTGGCCTCATCCTCACCAGCCCAGCCCACCGCTGGTCTTCGAATCCGCTTCCTGCCCAGGAGGACGGAGGGTATCACACGTACAGGGCTGAGCTGCCACCCTTTGTGCTCTGGCCCCCAAAGGGCATGGACAACCAAGCACTGGCTCACAAGCCTCCTTGGGATGGAGCTTCCTATGCCAGAATCCGACCCCACGATGCTGGAAGTTCCCAAACAGCCAGAGGGCTGCTTTCAGCATGGTGGGCGCCAGGCGAGGCACCAAGGGGCCCTAAGGTGAGCGCATCCCTGGAGGGGGAAGGGACCCACACAGCCTGTCCACCGGCTGCTGCCCAGCCAGGGTAAGTACAGGACTAAGCGACAGAAAGCCAGGAATCCTCCCTGGCGCACGGCAGGATGCGCACAAATAAAGTGAATGAGAGCCGACAGCCAGATGGACGATCCTGGACAGGCTGCCCCACTGCCCCACATCTTCCAGTTCAGACCCTGCTCTCTCCTCCGTAGAAGGCTCTGGGCTGGTGATGAGGGCAGTGCCAAGCGGGTAGGAGCCAGACGCTGGAGGAAACCAGGAAGGCAGCCGGCACAGCCCCCGGCATCCAGCAAGTGCTCAACAATGGTGCTCATAAGTAGCATCCAGGCTGGCACAGGGCCTGCTCTTGGACACGGGCCTTCCTCTCCTGGAGTCCTGCCTGCCGGGTGCGGGGGAGGGCACCTCTGGAAGCCCCTCTGGGGTAGGGCTTCTCCTGCCCCTACTGCCCGGCCTGAAGAGAAGTTCTAGAAAGAGCTGCCCGACCCCCGGGCCCGGCCACCCCACCCTGGTCTGCCACGGGGCACCTGCACTCCAATGCCTGTCAGCTATGCAGGGGAACCTGGGCCGGCCTGGGGTGAGGCTGTGCCAGGCCCCTGGGGAGCCCTCAGAGTTCAGTCTCCCAGTTGAAGATAAGTGGAAGTTGCCAGGAAAGCTTGGCCAGGCGCCTGGGGAAGCTCACGAGTTAGAGGGCTCTCTGTGACTTAACTACCCAGAGGGAGAGTGCAGGGAAGAGGCTCTGCCCCCGATGACCACCGCCCCTCAGGCAGCCCCTCGGCTCCCCTCTTCCATCCTTGAAGCCAGCCCCTCGGTCACCACCATCCCCCAGTCTCCTCCCACCCCCACCCCAGGCATCTTCCCCCTTCCTGGTCGCTCTGCTAGTTAGTCGAGGCCGATCACAAGGAAGCCCCCCAGAAGTGCCAACGTGCCAAAAAGCATGTGCCGTGCGGGCCATGGGCTGGGGGCCCCCGACACCTTGAACATCACAGACAACAGTGAGGCCAGCAACCACCCTCCCTCAGTGCTCACAGCATCTGCCCCCCGGAAACTTACAGTCATTGAGACGACAACACGGACAAAGGGCCCGGGTCCGTATCCTACGCGCATCCCCACTGCCACAAGGCAAACTCCTCTGCATCCTTCAAGACTCGATTCAGCACCTCCTCTCGGAAATCCTTCCCAGCTCCCACAGGAAGTCAGGTTGGTCTCCCCTGGACGCTGGACGCTGCACGTGTCTCAGCTCACTTTGCCCACTTTATTATAATTATTCATCTGTCCGTTTCTGGCCCTACGCTGTGGCTCTCCACATGCAGTCGGGATGCTGGGGTCAGGCATAGTGTCCAGACTGTGAGAAGAGAGTAAGGACTGACCTACAAGCACCACAAGTCGACTGTGGAGAGTGGAGATGCTGGACCTCAGCACGTGTCAGGCCAGCGGGACAAGAAGGGGCAGCGTTCTGGAAGGACAGGGAGAGCCCGGGATGGGGCAGACCCTGGACCGCAGGCCAGCAGGAGAGGGTCACCTCCCGAGGCTTCCGTGGATGAGTGGGAGCATCTGTAGGTGGGGGGACGTCTCCTATGGAGCAGAGGCCATGGAGCCCCTGATCGAAGCAGAAGGCTCCCCACCGTACCCACAGGTAGACTGGGATGAAGATGCAGGAGCACACACAGACAGGGCGGACAGTGGACTGCAGCTGGGTGGGACCTGCCTGTGCTGCCCGACACTCCGACCGTCCGCGAATGGTGTGGCAGGTGGTGGCCGGCTGCAGGGTCAGGAAGGCCACCTGGAGCAAGGCCACCCAGTGCAGCTTGCGGGGGAGAAGCCAGGAAGGTGGGGGTCTGGGTGCAGGTGAAGGTCAGGGAGGGTGAGGGTGAAGGTCTGGGTGTGGGTGAAGGTGCCTGGGAAGGGGGTGCGCCTGGTGGGGGGACCCCCTGAACCTCGAGGTCGCCACGCGATGCCCGGTGTGGCACGTACTGCTGCGCTCGGGTTTAGAGTGATCTGAATAACGTGCTCAGAGGAGGAGGCTCCCGGGCACCAAGCATGTCATGAGGTTTTTTAAAATCAGGTAAAGCTAATGAAAGGAAGCAAACACTCTTTCGGTCCTTGCCGGCTGGCGGATCAGAAAGCTCTCTGCTGTGTGCTGTGGGACCACAACACCAGACAGGCCGGCCAGAGAGAGGGGGAAGTTAACCCCAGAGCTGCCTGGGGTCTGGTCTGATGCAGGTGGGCGTCCAGCACTGCTGTGGCCGCGTGGACCCACGGTGGCACTCGAGGGTCAGTCTCTCGCCAGCGAAGGGGGTGACTGGCCCCTGCACACTGGGCAGACGCAGTGAGCCAGCCAGTGGCTCCCCATCCAACCTGTGGCCATGCCTCTGAGCTGCCCCCGTGCCCGCCCAGCCGCCCGCCCGCTGCCACCTGGAACTTGCCCCTGACATTGATTACCTGCAGCCCCCATGGAGGCCCCCACTACGCCTGCTTTGGGTACCTGTTCCCCCCCTGCTCTGTTGGTCGAGCCCGGCTGCCCAGCCTGCCCTCTGCCCGCTGCCCACTGAGCCAAGCTGGTGTTGGTGGGAGAGGCTGATGGGGCGGGAGGGTCCGGTCTCGCCCTGTCCCCACGGTGGGGACTGCAGAATAGAACACAGAAGCGTTGACCATGGATGCTGCTCTCAGGACCCTGCATCCGGGGCCCGGGGCTGCAGGGCTTCCTCACGATCGTCATAGGCAGCACGTGCAAAGGCCCTGGCACGGAGTGGGCGTCAGAATCATGTAACCTGGGGAGCCCCTACCTCTGCTTCTCAGCGGCTGCTCTGTGCTTCCACTGCATCCCTCCCAGTAGACATTCCAGGGACGTGGCAGCTCCTGTCTCCACCGCCCCCATCCCTGGCTCCAGCCCTGCACCCAACTCCGGCTCTCTCCACCCAGTCCCGGCCTCGCAGGCACCTGCCTGCCTGCCACCAGGGCTGCGAGCTGTTTGCACAGCCCAGCGGCAGGCACACCCGGTGGCCAAACAACCCGGGAGATCCCGTCCACACTCTGCTAACTCAGGTGCTCGGGAAGCGGGAATTCCTGATGGCCAGCCAGAGCCAAGGGCCCACGGCTTGGACCCGTCCACAGCCTTCTTAACTTTTACAGCCCAAAGCAGCCAGGAGTCCTGAGGGAAAGGAAAGGACCAAAGCCTTGTTTATCTGTTTTGTAAAGCCTCCCACACAGGTTGAGCGCAGGGGTGCCCGCTCAGTGAAAACAGCCCTCCTGGCCCCCGACTCCCCAGGCAGATCCACACAAGAAGATCTTTCTGGAACAGGCTGAGCAGGCAGCAGAGGCACTTGGCTGGTCCAACAGTTTTAGTTATCGCGTTAATTAACACATGGATGTCCTGAACCAGCCTGAGGCCGTGTACGTCCATTCTGCCCAGCCTGGGCCGCCCCAAGTGGGTTCGGCTGAGGAGGGTCTGGGCCAGCGCTTGGGGGCGGGGAGGGCGGGTAGCGAGGAGGACAGCCCAGCAGACACGCTCACTCACCACACCAGGCCCTTCGCTTGCTTGGATTTGTGGATTTAAACTACATCAAGCTGCTGCTTATTTGTGTTAGCAAAAAAATTTTTTTCTACCTTCGATTAAAACGACGGGGGAGGTCCCTTTATATATATATATATATATATATATATATTTTTTTTTTTTTTTTTTTTTTTTTTTTTTTTGCGGTACGCGGGCCTCTCACTGTTGTGGCCTCTCTCGTTGCGGAGCACAGGCTCCGGACGCGCAGGCTCAGCGGCCATGGCTCACGGGCCCAGCCGCTCCGCGGCATGTGGGATCTTCCCGGACCGGGGCACAAACCCGCATCCCCTGCATCGGCAGGCGGACTCTCAACCACTGCGCCACCAGGGAAGCCCTCCCTTTATATTTTTAATCTGGACCTATTTGGTAGAAAATAGGAACTTCTACATGAGGTTGTTGTGGGGGTTTTTTCCTGCTTATAATAACAATTTAAAAAACAGAATCCCTGCTTGCAGCAGAAACGGAGTAAACAAGTGGTTTCAATAGAGCGAGTCAAAGCCGCCTCCATCTCTGTAACCCATTGCTGGCGTCCCACGATGTTCTGATGTGTCTCCAATGAGGTCTACACCACAGGAAGGCTTTCCTCTTCAACACTCAGGAGCCTCTTGCTGTTTCTATTCCGCTTTTCCCTCTCACTACTTCCCCAGCCTGTGAACGACTCTTCCACGGCACGATCTGGCAGCTACATGCTTGCTTCACTGGTGGATGCCATCCGGGGACACCAGGAGGGTATGGGACCCTCTCCAGGCTCCCCGGCCTCGGGGTTAGAGCCGGTGAGGAGAGTGTACTGGCTCCGAGGGGATTTGGGCAAGCACGTGCCATGATGGGCAGGAGTATGAGGTCCCAATACAAGAGCGATGTCCAGAGCACAGGCCCATGAGGGCTGCCCAGCATCCACCAACAGGACGGCACACAGAGCTCAGGGGACTGTGTCCTACTCCTGTCCAGGACCCAGAACGTCCTGGGTTCCAGAACAGGGCCTGAAGTAGACAGACTAGAGACCGACACTGGACAACATTTAATCCCTGTGGTCTCTGCAGCATCCTGGCATGCCTTTTATCAGCGCGTGAGTTCCTGCTTTGTGTTTGGCCTTTTATATTTAACATCACTTCACATGCAATTCCCACTCTCTGACCTAGATCACATACTTGTCATCTTCACCGTAGAGAACGTTCCTTCCATGGGTAGTGGAGTGCTTCCCTGATTGGCAGGCATTTGGGGTGTTTCCAATTTCCCTGCTTGTAAATGCCTGCTGTAAACATCTCGGTTATTTCTGTAGAGTTTATTTCCAAAGGCACAATCGCTGGGTGATTTACAACCACACCAGCGATGAAAACGCCACCTCTTGCCACTTCCCCAAAGTCCGACCTGGGCCTTTCCAAGGTCCTTCCTTGGAATTCTGGCAGCTCCCTGGCCCCGACCTCTGAGCCTGGGCCAGAAATTCAAGTCATAAGTCATCCATGCTGTGCTAGGGTACTGGGGCCACCACAACACAGTACATGGGTTGGGCAGCTGAAACAACAGAGATCGTCCCACAGTTCTGGAGGCCAGAAGTCCAAGACCAACATGCTGGCAGGGTCGGTTCCTTCTGAGGCTGTGAGGGAGACACTGTCCCAGGCCTCTCTCCAGCTTCTGGGATTTTGCTGGTGATCCCTGGGGCTCCTTGGCTTGTAGAAGCATCACCCCCATCTCTGCCTTCATGTTCACATGGCATTCTCCCTGTGTGTCTCTGCCCGAATTTCTCCTTTTCATAAGGACAAGTCCTACTGGATGAGGGCCCACCCTCCACCTCAGCTCAACTAATTACGTCTATGACAACCTTATTTCCAGATGAGGTCGCATTCTGAGGTATGGGGGTTAGGAGTCCACATCTGAATTTTGAGGAGACACAATTCAACCCATAGCACATGCTGACCCCCAACTCTGCCTTATGGAGTCTGCCACTGTGTGTACCAATCAAACATTTTCCAAATGACCATCATCAAATATTAGCTCCACAGGATGCTCACAGATGTTAAGGTACAAAGGGGGTTCTGTGGGCAAAAACGTTTAGAAACCAGTAAGTTAAAATGTTTTCCTTCCTTCCCTCCTTCCCTCCTTCTTTCCTTCCTTTTTTACTGCAGGACTTCCCAGGGCCTTTAACATGGCCTTCATCTGTACTGTGAACTTCCAACCAGTGAGTATGAGGTACAGCCTTTCCCTAACTTCTTTGACCAGAGAAATCCTTTTTTTTTTTTTTTTGTCTTCATTGTTTTATTTTTTTTTTGACAGCTTTATTGGAGTATAATTACTTTACAATGGTGTGTTAGTTTCTGCTGTATAACAAAGTGAATCAGCTGTTCGTATACAAATATCCTCATATCTCCTCCCTCTTGTGTCTCCCTCCCACCCTCCCCATCTAAACCCTCTAGCTGGTCACAAAGTACGGAGCTGATCTCCCTGTGCTATGCAGCTGCTTCCCACTAGCTATCTATTTTACATTTGGTAGTGTCTATATGTCCATGCCACTCTCTCACTTTGTCCCAGCTTACCCTTCCCCCTCCCCATGTCCTCAAGTCCAGAGAAATCTTTACCCAAAGAAGTCTCAATTGGGCCAAGAGTGGGGGACAGGGAGGGCTTCTAGTCTAAGGGCTCAACACCGAATGCATCCATCAACAAAGAAACAAATGGCCAGGGTGGGACAGAAATGCCACCTGAGGACACCCACCCAAACACAAGAACAGCAGTGCTGCCCATGGAGTCTGTGGGTGCATCTCAGATGGAGAAAACCCCAGCGTGGCCCCCTCTTCTCCCTGCCTGCCCCTTGGAACAGGGCACTTAGGCCATGGCGGCTGCTCCTCCCATCGGAAGCCCCCTCCCCACCCACGCGGCATCAAGGTCCCCCCACTGCCCTCCTCCCAGACACCCTGGGGCGCAGGGCTTCATCTGGAAGAGTCAAGAACGTCAACTCAGAGAGAACGTTTTCTTACATTTCTGACAGTGCTGAGAGCAGAGGGAACGCTCGTGAGCAGAGTGGGGAGCCATGTCGTGACCACGTAAGGCTTATGACAAAATGTACCCTACATCCTAATGAGATTTAGATATAAATGACCACAAAGGGTAATCCTTTCATATTTCTCATGCGCTCATGTCCCCATTGTTACTTTATACAGTCACGTCAAGTCTGTGAGTCCTACACAGATAAGAACAGCCTGACTCTGATGCTTGTCCATGACACTGTGTTGCTGTTAAACCTCTTGGGGCCTCACACCTCACACGGTCACCTTAGTACTGCCCAGATCCACCACCCCTCCCCGCCATAGTGGGGTCCCCTGAGTCCCCGTTCCACTGGGTACAGACATCCTTGAGAAGCTTCCTGGAGGGCTCAAGGCAGCAAAGCCAACAGGAACAAGAGGGTGGGCACTAGCCCAGGGGACACAGTGGGATCTGAAGGAAGTGGGACTCAATGGGATTACTGAGTGGGTACAGAGTTATTGTTTGGGGTGATGAAAAATTCTGAAAACGGGTATTGGTGACGGTTACACAACACTGTGAATATACTTGATGGCACTAAACTCTACATTTAACAGTGGTTAAAATGGTCAATTTTATGTTATGTATATTTTACCACAATGAAAAAAAATGTCAAAGGATGGAGAAAGATATACCATATTGATCTCAGACAGAGCAGACTTGAGTAAGGAAAGTTACCAGGGACAAAGAGGGATTTCACATCATGATAAGGCGGTCATTTCTCTAAGACATAACAATCCTTAGCATGTATACCCCCAGCAGCAGAATGACAAACGACATGAGGCAAAACTGAAAGACCTGTAAGGAAAAGTAGGTGAATCCACTAGTACACTTGGAAACTCCAGCACCCCTCTGTCAGAAATGCACAGACCCAGCAGGCAGAAATTTGGGAAGGACACAGTTAAACTGAAAAGCACCATCTATCAACTGGATGTAATTAACATCTAGAGACGACTTCATCCAACAACAGCAGAACACACATTCTTCTCAAGCTCACATGAACTTTCACTAAGATAGAGCACATTCTGGGCCATAAAACACCCTTAACGAATTTATAATAAAAGAAATAATACAAAGTATGCTCTCAGATCACAATGGAGTTAAACTGGAAATGAAAAACGAAGAGGTAGCTGGAAAACCCCAAAATACATGGGGATTAAACAATATACTTCCAAATAACACAAGAGTCAAAGAAGAAATCTCAACAGTATCACCTCTTGGGTAAGGAGGCTAATGATAGAGGGATATGAATCAGGAAAAGGTCAGTGGGTCAAGTTTACCTTCTTGTCCTGGGTTTTTAGGTGCAGGGGTGTTTCACATGATTTTTTAAATGGAAAATCTTCTATGTGTAATATTTTACAATTTACAAACATTTAAGAATAAAAACTATGGAATAAATTACACAGTAACATAAAAAAAGAAGAAGAAATCTCGAAAGAAAATTTTAAACATTTTAACAAAGTGAAAATGAAAATAAAACTTATCAAAATTGTGGAATGCAGTAAAAAAAGTGCTTAGAAAAAAATTATACCATTGAATGCATATATTAGGAAAGAAGATTTTAAAATCAATAACCTAAGTTTCTACCTTAGGTGACTAGAAATAAGAAGAGCAAATTAAATTCAAAGTAAGCAGAAGAAAAGACACAATAAAAGTTAGAGCAGAAATAAATGACATTGAAAACAGGAAATCAACAGAGAAAAATCAATGAAACCAAAAGCTGTTCTTTGAAACGATCCATAAAGTTGACAAGCCTTTAGCCAGGCTAAGATAACAAGAGAAAGGACACAAACATCAGAAATGAAAGAGGGGCCATCACTACTAATCCCTTGGAAATTAAAAGGATAATAAAGAAATACTATGAACAACTCTATGTCCACAAACTTGATGAAACCTAGATGAAATGGACCAATTCCTTGAAAGACACAATTTGCCAAAACTCTCACAAGAAGAAATAGACCAGAACAACAAATACTGTATTACATCATTTATGTGTGGAATCTAAAAAATAAAACAAACAAATGAATATAACAAAACAGATTTGCAGATATAGAGAACAAGCTAGTGGTTACCAGTGGAGAGAAGGAAGGGGGAGGGGCAAGAGAAGGGTAGGGGATAACAAACTACTGTTTATAAAATGGATAAATTACAAGGATATATTGTACAGCGCAGGGAATTCAGGGAATATAGCCAATATTTTATAAGAACTTTAAATGGAGTATAATCTGTAAAAATTCTGAATCATTATATTGTACACCTAGAACTAATATAATATTGGAGATTAACTATACCTCAATTTTTAAAAGTAAAAAAAAAAATAAAAGAAATAGACAATTTGAATAGAGCTATATCTATTAAAGAAGTTGAATCAATAATAACATTACAAGAAAACTACAGATCAATATTTCTCACAAACATAGATGCAAAAACCCTCAACAAAATATTAGCAAATTAAATCCACCAATGTATAAATAGAATTATACACCATGACCAAGTAGGATTTATCCCAGTTGTGCAAGCCTGGCTGGTTCAACATTTGAAAACCAATTAATGTAATGCATCACATCAACTGACTTAAAAAGAAAATCACATGATCATATTAATAGATGCAGAAAAAGCATTTGACAAAATCCAACACCCATTTATAATAAAAACTCTCAGCAAACTAGGAATAGAGGGGAACTTTCTCAACTTGATAAAGAGCATTGTATTAGTCAACTCAGGCTGATAACAAAATATTATAGACCAGGTGGCTTTAACAAGAGAAATTTATTTATTTTCTCATAGTTCTGGAGGTTGCAAGTCCAAGATCAAGGTCCGGCAGGGTTTGGTTTCTTATGTGAGCTCTCTTCTCTTGACTTGTATAGGTGGCCACCATCTTGCTGTGTGCTAACTTGGCCTTTCCTCAGTGGGTACGTATGCAGAAAGAGCAAAGTGTCTGGTGTCTCTTCCTATAAGGACACTAATCCTACCAGATCAGAGCCCCACCATTATGACCTCTTTTAACCGTAATTACCTCCTAAATAACCAATCTCTAAATACAGTCACATGGAGGGGTAGGGCTTCAACCTATGAATTTGGGGGGCACACAATTCAGTCTGCAGCAAGCATTTACAAAAAAACTACAACTAACATCATATTTTTGGTGAGAAAGTAGGTGCTTTTCCTCTAAGTTCAGAAACAAGGCAAGAATGTCCCTTCTCACCACTCTTTTTCAACATCATACTGGAAGTCTCAGCTAACGCAGTAAGACAAGAAAAGGAAATAAAAGGTATATAGACTGGAAAGGAAAATATAAAACTGTCTTTCTTCCCAGATGATATGATTTTCTATGTAGAAAATCCCCAAAGAATTGACCAAAGAACTCCTGGAACTAATAAATGATTATAGCAAGGTTGAAGGATACAAGATTAATATATAAAACTCAATTTCTTTTCTATATATCAGCAATGAGTGAGTGGAATTTGAAAGTAAAAACACAATACTATTTACATTAGCACCAAAAAACGAAACACTTAGGTTTAAATCAACAAAATATGTACAAGGTCTATACTGATGAATGAAATCAAAGAAGAACTAAATAAATGGAGAGATATCCCATGCATGAATAGGAAGACTTGATATTGTCGCAATATCTGTTCTTTCCAAGTTGATCTATACATTCAATGTAATCCTAATCAGAATCCCAGCAAGATATTTTACGGCTATCGACAAACTGATTCTAAAGTTTATACAGAGAGGCAAAAATTGCTTCTCGGCCTTTTGGCTAAGATCAAGTGTAGCAGACAGAGAGGCAAAAGACCCATAATGCCCAACACAAAATTGTTGAGAAGAACAAAGTTAGAGGATTGACACTACCCGACTTCAAGACTATAAAGCTACGATAATCAAGACAGTGTGGTTTGGTAAAAGACTAGACAACAGATCAATGCAACAGAATAGAGAGACCAGAAATAGGCCCACACAAATAGTCAACCAATTTTTGACAAAGGAATAAAGGCAATTCAAGGAAGAAAAGATTGTCTTTTCAAAAAATGGTGCTTGCTATGGACTGAACGTTTGTGTCCATGCCCACCCCCGGGCCCCCACCACCAAATCCATATGTTGAAATCCTAACCCCAACTGGACAGTATTAAGAGGTGAGGCCTTTGGGAGGTGATTAGGTCATGAGAGCAGAGCCTTCATTAACAAGACTGATGCTTTATAAAAAAGACCCCAGGTAAATCTTTCCACCCCTTCTGACATGTGAGGACACAGGGGAAAGATGACCATCTAGGAAGCAGGTCTCACCAGACCCTGAATCTGCCAGAGCCATGATCTTGGACTTGAAGTTCTGAGAACTGTGAGAAACAAATATTTGTTGTTTATAAGCCACCCAGTTTATGGTATTTTGGCTATAGCAGCCTGAACAGTCTAAGACAGTACTGGAACTACTGGACATCCAGATGCCAAAAAATGAATCTAGACACAGACCTTACACCTTTCACAAAAATTAACTCAGAATGGATCATAGACCTAAATGTAAGATGCAAAACTATAAAACTCCTAGAAGGTATCACAGGAGAAAATTTAGGTGACCTTGGGTTTGGCAATGACTTTTTCAGATACAACACCAAAAGCATGATCCATGAAAGAAAGAATTGATAAGCTGGGCTTCATTAGAATAAAAAACTTCTGCTCTGTGAAAGATGGGGTAAGCAAATGAGAAGACAGGCCACAGATAGGAGAAAATATTTTCAAAACACATATCTGATTAAGGACTTGTATCCAAAATATACAAAGAACTCTTAAAATGCAACAATAATAAAAAGCACAACCAAACAACCTGATTAAAAATAGGCCAAAGACCTTAACAGACACCTCACCATGGAAGGTATACAGATGGCAAATAATCATATGACAAGATGCTCCTTATCATATGTCATCGAATCCAAATTAAAACAACGAGATACCACCGCAGCCCTATTAGAACGGACAAAATCCAGAACACAGACACCACCACATGCTGGTGAGGATGTGGAGCAACGGGAACTCTCACTCATTGCTGGTGGGAATGCAAAATGGTGCAGTTGCTTTGGAAGACAGTTTGGCAGTTTGTAACAAAAGTAAACATACTCTTACCATATGATCCAACCATCATGCTCCTTGGTATTTACCCAACAGAGCTGAAAACTTATGTCCATACAAAAGCTTGCACACAAATGGTTATAGTAGGTGTATTCATAATCGCCAGAACTTAAAAGCAACCAAGACATCCTTCAGTAGACTGAATGGATAACTAAGCTGTGGAACCTCCAGACAATGGAATATTATTCAGCACTAAAAAGAAATGAGCTATCAAGTCACAAAAAGACATGAAGGAAACTTAAATGCATGGTACCAAGTGAAAGAAGCCAATCTGAAAAGGCTACACACTGTATGATTCACAACTACATGACATTCTGGAAAAGGCAAAATTATAGAGACAGTAAAAGTGGTTGTCTGGGGCTCTGGAGGATGGGAGGGGATGAATAGAGGAGCACAGAGGATCTGAAATACTGTAACGATGGATGCATGACTTTATACCTTTGTCAATCCTGTAGACCTGTGCAACACAGAGTGAACCCTAGGGAAACTATGGGCTTCAGTTAATATTAACGTAGGAATATTGGTCATCAATTGTAACAAGTGTATCACATCTGAATGCAAGTGAGATGGTTACAGGAAAGGGAACTGGGGCCTGGCTGTGAGGTAAATATGGATAAATATGGAAACTCTCTACTTTCCATCCAATATTTCTGTAAACATAAAACTGCTCTAGGGCTTCCCTGGTGGCACAGTGGTTGAGAGTCCGCCAGCCGATGCAAGGGACACGGGTTCGTGCCCCGGTCCGGGAAGATCCCACATGCCATGGAGCGGCTGGGCCCATGAGCCATGGCCGCTGGGCCTGTGCGTCCGGAGTCTGTGCTCTGCAACGGGAGAGGCCACAACAGTGAGAGGCCCGCGTACCACAAAAAAACAAAACAAACAAACAAACAAAAAACTGCTCTAAAAAACAAAGTCCATTAGGGTTTTTTTTTTTTAAGTATAAAGAGAAAATAAAGTATCTTTTTATGACAGGGGTGGGAGTTGGGGGATTTTTTAACCACATGCAGAAAAGAATAAGGAGGGACTTCTCTGATGGTCCAGTGGTTAAGAATCCGCCTTCCAATGCAGGGGACGCGGGTGGTCAGGGGAACTAAGATCCCACATGGTGTGGGGCAACTAAGCCCACTCACCACAACTACTGAGCCCACACACTCTAGAGCCCGTGAGCCACAACTAGAGAGAAGCCCGCGACAACAAAAGATCCCGTGTGCCACAACTAAGACCCAACGCAGCCAAAAAAAGAAAGAAAGAAAGAAAAGCATAAGGAAAATTCCGGTATATCTGAGTCCCACTGAAACCTTGACACCCCAGCGCGACCGAGGACGTGCACAGGGTGAGGAGGATGCTGGGGGCGTCACAGACTCTCCAGATCTGACAGCACCCGGGACCACCCTCTACAGCGTCCAAAGTGTCTGCCCCTGGGCTCTCAGGACCCCGTGGAAGATGGGAAGGGTGAGGGCACCAAACGCCTTGCTGAGCTCATGGTACTGTGGGTGGCAGAGGCAAGACCTAAACGCAGACACCCCTCCGCACCCTTCCTGCACATGCGCCTATCAGGTGCCCTCTGCTGGCTCAGAAAGAATAGGGGGTTGGGTGGGAATAGATGGAATATTCCAGTGGGGGCGGAGCAGGAGCAGCTGAGTCTGGGAACCTGAGCCAAGCCGAAGTCTAGCAGCGCCATCCCAGCATGGAGAGGAGGGGCTGGGGGCTTGCGGTCAGCGCAGGGGCTCAGCTGCCAGGGCTCCTTCCGGTCTGGCTCACAGGCTGGCTCTTACTGGCTACAGAAAACCAAACGTTGTGGTTGACCTCATGCTGGTAGCTTGACGTTAGACAGGACGGGGGTATTTACACTACAGGGATGGGCAAGCACTATGGATCAGGGTCCCCGCCGCCCACAGGCGCCTCTAGAAAGGGAACTACAACGGGGAATGCCACCACTCCCCTCCCCCTCTGTGTATGGGGTGGAGTGTGGAGGAAGGGGTGGGGTGGATGAGATCCTGCCCAGGCCAGAGGCTTGCTGGGGGCGGGTGATACAGGCTGTCCCAGGGGACAAGAGAGAGGCTCCTGGGCAAGAGCTGGTGTCCGCTGAGGACCCGCCTCAAATCCAGCCTGTTGTGTGCAGCCTCCATGGGCACGTGCCATTCCTGGGCTTCTCGTGGGGCCAGGCTCACGTCTGTGTGCCCCTCACTCTCGCCCACCCCTCCCTCCCCCATTCCGTGTAGGTGTCTGTCTCTCTCCTTCTCCACCCTTCTCTCCAGTACACTCTTCAGTAGCAACTACACTGGGCCCTGCCCCCCTCCCCAGAAGCCATGGAGATGACCCGAGCACTGGGTTTGCATTAAGCAAAGGCCAAAATAAGGACAAAGGTGGGACAGGAGGGCAGGAAAGCCCCAGCACCACCCTGGACCCCTCGGTGCCCGGTGCCCGGTGCCCCTTCCTCCCACCAGGCCACGGCACGGCCTGTGGGTCAGACCCGGCGGTGCGGCCTGCAGTGGCCTCTGCAGAGGCTGGGGGGCAGCTAACAGGAACACTCTGGCCCCGCTTGGCCTCTGGGGCAGGGCACTCACTGGTAGGACAACCAGAGGAGGAGGGGAGGAGGGGGGTGAGCAGGGCCTCCCGCAGCTGGACAGCTCAGCCTGGACTGGAGGATCTCTGGAATTCCTCTCCTGCCTACGCTATGGGGCCTCAGCCCATCCCAGGCCCACCCACACCCAGGGCCTCTGTTCATCAGCTTCAGGAGAGCTGAGCCCGGAGACTGATCGAGGTAGCCTCATCAGCCCATGGGCCACCTGGAAAAACCGTCTCATATCTGAAGCCCGAGGTGAACTCAGGAACAAGTGAACACTGGCTCTGATTTAATTTCTATTCTTCATGTTTTCACGGGTTGAAAGAACTTCCATTTCATTTTCTGTGAACTGCCTGCTTACACCCTTCATCCATATTTCAGTTGGAATTTTGGCTCTTTTCTTATTGACCTGTAGGAGCTCTTTATATGTGAAGGCAACCTCCACCCCTTCACCACCTGCAGCCCCTGTGGCCCTGTGTGTTACATGCTCAGGAGAGAGGGAGCAAGGCACGTTTTTGTTTGCCCCCTAAGGTAAACTTGGAGCCTTCAAGGGCAGCGCTTGTGACTGCTCCTGTTTGCCCCCAGAATCCTGACAGCACGGGATTCCAGCTTGTCAAGGGAAGCTGGCAATGATCTGGGGGCCAGGGATGACGCTGGGATGGACAGGAAGGTCCGGCCAGGCCTGGAGGGGCCCGGGGTTCCCACTACCCTGTGTGCAGGCAGCACGCCACTCGGGACCCTCGTCCTGGATCTCTTGCCCCTGGCCCCATGCCCCGCCTGGGGTGCCTGCACGTCCCCCTCGAGTGCCAACCAGGCAAAAACCAACTCACCCTGAATTATCAGAGACCAGGGATGCCGGAGGTTCCGAGGATGCCGGAACCGTTATTAACTTTTCCTCTGTTTTCCATCGTGAAGAACCATCTCAGAGAGAGGGCCCTGGACCGTCCTGGATACCCACAACCATCCTTGCTCCAGCCATCTGGGGTGCTCTGGACAAAGCCAGGGTGTCACATCATGGGCCTCCCTTCTACTGACACTTGGACAGAGAGCACCAAGCCATTTCACCAACAAATGACTGCAAACACTTCAATATTTTCACAAGCATGAACATGTTATGGGAAGGAAGTGAATTCACCTCGATTATAAACATGACAGAACTGTGTGGTGATGGAGGTGCTCAGCTGGGGGACTCTGGGAGCTGCCCGCCCACCTCACCCCAGAGACGCAGAGACCTGATGCCTCTCCACAGGGGTGCTGGGGGGTGTTGAGAAGTTGTGCATGTGAACCCTGAGATTTCTGTTCCAAAAGGAAAACTGCAGTTGGGAGTGTCAGAGAGAACCCCCCAAGGCCAGAGGCCAAGGACACATGCCACCCCCGGACATCGGTCCATGGTCAGCTGCCCACCACTGACAGCCAGGCCAGGAGGGCCCAGGGAGGTCCAGCAGAGGCACCAAAGGAACTAGTACAGGAGGTTCCGGCAAGGAACAGCTCACACTTGCTGAGCTGGACCGGGTGCTGGGGTCCAGGTCAGCCCGCCCGCCTACCTCGGGCTCAGGCTGACTGTCCTGATCTGGGGACACTGACATCACTTCCAGGTCACTGTGCTCTTAGTATGGCCCCCCAGAACCTGAGCCCAGGGCCCGCCCCAGCTGCACCCCCATCTGCCACCTTCACACTCAGGGGCCACCCTGGATGGGGATGGAGCCCGGCTCCAGTCTCCACATCTGGGACACACCCAGCATAGCTGGAAGGGCCAGTGTGCTCCAGAAAGCAGCCCAGTGGCTGCCCTCCCAGTGCGACCGTGGATGGACCTGAGGGCCGATTTGGGTCACAGGACAGCTGGATGCACACCCAGCCACAGCGGCCGGGGACTGTCCTCCCAGCCCGGGTCTATGAGCGAGGGGCCCGCAGAGCGACCCTCAAAGGCAGCTCTTCCAAGCCACATCCGTCCCCCTCGTCACAGTGCCAGGTAGTCACCAGCAGGGACAGAACTGAGTCAACCCCCCGGCGGGCCTGAAATTAATGCTGAGGCTGCGCAGCTCACGGAAGACAAGCAGGAGTAGACAGACGGGGGAGGAGGGACACCGACTGGAAGGTTCCGCGGCCCTGGCAGGAGGCAGGGCAAGTGGGCGGCGTGAGAGCAGCACCGCCTGCTGAGACAGGTGCTCCAAACAGAGACCCGACTCGCCACCCACAGTGGCCCAGACCCGAGGGGACCTGGAGCTTAGAACAATGGGCTTCATGGCCATTTGATTCCTTTTTCCTGCGAGGTGTGTATCCATTACAGCTCTAGGGGTTTGTTTTTGTTTTGCGTTTCAGGTCAATTAGACTTCATCCCTCTTAAGTTTTATTCTCCGGGAATGCAAATACCTGTGTGATGGGCCTATGGACACCCAAGCATCTGACAGGTGAGCTTTGTGGCAAGTCTCAGAGGAAGGAAGTGGGGTTTCCACAGAGCCAATTCGTGGAGACATGAGGAACCCCACAAAGTCATTTGACCAACCCTCCTGGTTTATAGAGGGGGAAACTGAAACCAGAGAGGTTACATGGAGGCCCAAGGCCACACAGCCCAGTGTTGAGTCGTGGCCAGCGGGAGGAGACCATGTATTCTGTTCTTTAAAACAGCCACAAGAGGGACTTCCCCGGTGGTCCAGTGGTTAAGACTTTGCCTTCCAATGCAGGGGGTGTGGGTTCAATCCCTGGTCAGGGAACTAAGAATCCCACATGCCTCGTGGCCAAAAAAACCAAAGCATAAAACAGGAGCAATATTGTAACAAATTCAATAAAGACTTTTAAAATCGTCGACATCAAAAAAGTCTTTAAAAAAACAATAAATAAAATTAAAAAAATAAAGAAAATAACCACAAGAGCCAAAGTCCATTGACAGGTGAATGCGATAAGCAAAATGTGGTCCACCCATACAATGAAATATTATTCAGCCTTAAAAGAGAAGGAAATTCTGACACATGCTACAATATGGATAAAACTTGAAGACATTATGCTCAGTGAAATAAGCCAGACACAAAGGGACAACCGTTGTATGCTTCCACTTACATGAGGTACTCAGAGTAGTCAAATTCAGAGACAGAAGGTAGGATGGTAGGTGCCAGGGGCTGGGGGGAGGGGAGGGGGAGTTAGCATTTAATGTGGACAGAGTTTCAGCTTTGCAAGCTGAAAACATTCTGGAGATGGATGGTGGTGATGATAACACAACAACCTGAATGTACTTAATGCCACTGAACTGCGCACTTTAAAATGGTTAAGATGGTAAGTTTTATGTTATATATATTTCACCACACACAAAAATCTCCTGGTAGGATATGCAGCTGTATCTCTAAGAAATCATTAAGAAAAAATGGAAGAAATTGGTAACTTGTCATGCTGACTTTAAAATCAGGTTTTAAAAAGAGCACCTTTGGAACCACATGACAAATCAAATCTTAACCTCTGCTGACAAACAAGAAAAATTTAGAGGAGAAAAAAGCGTAACAATCCCAGACAGAAAGCCATGAGCTGAAAGGGATGAGCAGCTGTGATGGGCCCAGTCAGGGCCCAGGCACAGGCAGGGTCGCCGCTCTGCAGTCCATGCAGACTGCGCCCCAGTGGGGACCGAGGCTGAAGACCCCACGCACCCTGAGGGGTGACAGCACAGAAGTCCCCAGCAAAGCCGAGTCCTGGCCCCCCACCCAGTGCCAGCACCAACTGTCCCTCGGGGCGGAGGGACACAGGTCGTGGGAAAGCAGAGGGGACTGGAGCTCAGACGACAGCTCAATCCAGAGGGAGGAATCACCTGCATTTCAGTGCGGAGGAGCCTGAGGATGGGGAGGTAGGAGAAGGCGTCCCCAAGACAGCATCAGGAGAGACCCCTAAGCATCCTTTAAGTGTGGGGAGAAAGGAGAGGAGACGGGGAACAGAGGGACCAAGCCAGCCCCCCAGCCTCTGCTCCACGGGGTCCCGCCAGCCAAATAGGGGGAAGGCCCGTCGGTCACCACACCAGGAAGAGCCTGGGCGCAGCTGAAGGAGGAAGGAAAGAAAAGGCTAAACTTGAAGTGGAAAAGAGAGGTTAAACTGCCCCAGGACAGGCCATCCTCGGCAGCCTGCCCCGTGGGCAAGCGGTCAAGATGAGCATTTGTTCACGGATCAGAAAATAAAAATGGAAGGATACGAACGCGCCCACTCTCAGGCCTGCAGAGGAATCGTGAAAAGCACCGCCTTTCAGGGACCACGGTCTGCGCCCCAGAAGTCTCACTGCTGCTCCCAGGCGCCCCCCAGACTTGAGGGGCCACAGACCCTCGAGGAAGGAAAGAGCACAGATGAGGAGACGCCAGGGCCCACCCCATACTGGAACGACGGGGACACCGGGGCCCTGGCTTCAGCGCCCAGGCTCCGGCCCAGGAGTCTTGGATGGGACAGTCCCAAGGGCTCACTCAGGACAGAAGCAAGTGGATCCCCGGCATGTGGGGCAACGCCAGAAGCAGAGCTCAGAAGCCAAGGCACCTACTGGTCCCTAGAAGTGGGACCCCGAGCTTGAGGCATTACGGCGGTGTCCTCCCCGACACCGGTCTTCACAAGGGGCTGGAGGACCCTCACCCCGTGGGGCACTTGTCTGCTGGGTTCCCGGCCAGGCCCTGCTCCTAGGCGCTCACGGGTTCCTGGATCTGCCTCGGCCAGGACGCTGGGGACGAGGCCAGCAGGGGTCACAGCTCAGTCCAGAGGGTGCCCCAGGGGACAGAAAGAGTGGGAGACACGGGAGCCTGGGGAAGGGGCCTAAGGAGAAGAGGAGGTAAGGAGAGGTGCGGGGAGGAAGGGAGAAAGAAGGGCGAGCACCCAGCCGAGGCGGTGATGGAGGTGTGCGGGCCCGGGAAGGAGACCAGACGTCCCAGAATCACGGAGCCCAGGGTTTGGGGTTTGGCCCCCATCCCCACTCCAGCCCTTCCTGTCACTGCCAATCGCGCTGATAGCCTGTCCCCTTCTGCCACGCACGCCCGTCACCACACCCGCTGGGACCCACCACTCCTGCTCCCAGAGGGACCTCACCCTCCAGCACCCATCCTGGCACAAACCCCTCCCCCAGTCAGGGCCAGGAGAGGGGCACGAGGATGGTGCCTTCCGGAACTGGGTCCAGGAGCACGATCCAGGTCGGGGAACAGGGTGGGGATGCGGCCTCTTGTGTCCCGCCATGGCCTTGTGTCCACTCTGAGACCACTCTGGACCCAAAGCCAGTCCAGACAATGGTAAATGGAACACCAGGACTTGGGGAAGTAACAGGAGAGGTTTGTGGGTGTCCCCTCCCGGCCTCTCACGCCCTGCTGTCTGCCCCATGCCAGTCTCCAGCCTCCAGCTCCCAGGTGGCTCTCAGCGGCTTCTGGGCACGGTGACAGGTGCCCTGGTGTGAGACGGAGCGAAGGCTGGGGCTAAGGAACACAGGGGATGGCTCACTGCAGCTTGGCCTCGGCGCTTTGGACTCTGCCCTCAGGCACCACAAGCCATAACGTACTCCATTTCTTTTTATGCACAAATAATACTCCAGTGTGTGGATATAACACATTTTCTTTATCCGTTCATCAGTTGATGGACATTTCAGTTGTTTCTGTCTTTTGGCTGCTGTGGATAATGCTGCTATGAACAAGTTTCTGTGTGGATATATGGTTCTTTTTCACAAGATATTGAATATCTGTGCTATACAGTAGGTCCTTGTTGGTTACCTATTTTATATATAGTGTTGTGTATCTGTCAATACCAAACTCCTAATATATCTTTCCCCCACTCCTTTCTCCTTAGGTAACCATAAGTTTGTTTTCTGTGTCTGTTAATTTTCTTTGTGTTTTATAAATAAGTTCATTTGTGTCATTTTTTAAGATTCCACATATTCCACATACGTAATATCATATGATATTTGTCTTTCTCTGTCTTACTAACGTCACTCAGTATGACAATCTCTAGGTCCATACATGTTGCTGCAAATGGCATTATTTCATTACTTCTTATGGCTGAGTAATATTCCATTGTATATATGTGCCACGTCTTCTTTATCCATTCATCTGTTGATGGACATTTAGGTTGCTTCCATGTCTTGGCTATTGTAAATGCTGCTATGAACACTGGGGTGCATGTATCTTTTCAAATAAGAGTTTTCATCTTTTCTGGGTATATGCCCTGGAGTGGGATTGCTGGATCATATGGTAGCTCTATTTTTAGTTTTTTAAGGAACCTCCATACTGTTCTCCATAGTGGCTGTATCCATTTACATTCCCACCAACAGTGTAGGAGGGTTTCCTTTCCTTCATGCCCCCTCCAGCATTTATTGTTTAGAGACTTTTTGATGATGGCCATTCTGACTGGTGTGAGGTGATACCTCATTGTAGTTTTGGTTTGCGTTTCTCTAATAATTAGCAATGTTGAGCATCTTTTCACATGCCTATTGGCCATCTGTATGTCTTCTTTGGATATTTGTTTCCATATCTCTTGGGTACATACCTAGGAAGGGTACATTTTGAGCAACTGTCAAATTGTTTTCCGTAACAGCTGCACCATTTTACATTCCCACCAGCAGTACATGAGGGTTCCAACTCTGCATCCTCACCAACCCTTGGCATCGTCTGTCTTTTTGATTCTACCCTTTCTAGTGGAAGTGAGGTGGGATGTCATTGTGATTTTGATTTGCATTTTCCAAAGATGTTGAGCATCTTTTCATGTGCTTATCGTCCATTAGTATATCTTTATTGGAGAAATATCTATTCAGGTCCTTTGCCCATTTTTTAATTGGGCCATTTGTCTTTTTACTGTTAGGTAGTGAGTTCTTAAAATATTCTAAATATAAGTGCCTTATCAGATATATGCTTTGCAAATATTTTCTCCCATTCCGTGGGTTGTCTTTTCACCTTCCTGATGGTGTCCATTAAAGCACAAAAGTTTTTTAATGTTAATTTAGTCCAATTTATTTACTTTTCTTTTGTTGCTTGTGCTTTATGGTGTTGTACCTAAGAAACCATTGCCAAACCCAAGGTCACAAAGATAGACTCCTAAGTTTTCTTCTAAGAATTTTATGGTTTTAGCTCCTATAATTAGGTCTATGAGCCATTTTGAAATAATGGTGTTGAGCATCTTGTGTGCTTACTGTCCACTAGTATAACTACTTTCGTATCTGGTGTTAGGTAGGGTTCCAACTTCATTCTTTTGCAGGCGGATACGCAATTGTCCACTGGTTGAACGGCCCCTTATTCTTTCCCCATTGAATTGTCTTGCCATCCTTTTCAAAAAAATCAACAGACCATTGATGTCTGGGTTTATTCTAGACTCTCAATCCTATTCCACTGATCTATGTGTTTATCCTCTTGCCACACTATGCCCACCTTTATGCCGGACAATACCCACTCTGTCTTGACTGCTGTAGCTGTATAGTTAGTTTTGAAATTAGGAAGTGTGTGTCCTCCAACTTTGTTCTTTTTCAAGATCGTCTGGCTCTTCTGGGTCTCTTACATTTCCATATGAATTTTATTTTTATTTATTTTTTTAAAAGGCAGCTGAGGGACTTCCCTGGTAGTCCAGTCGGTAAGACTCCACACTCCCAATGCAGGGGGCCCAGGTTTGATCCCTGGTCAAGGAACTAGATGCCCGCATGCTGTAACTAAAAGATCCCACATGCCACAACTAAGACCTGGTGCAGCCTAAATAAATAAATAAATAAAGGCAGCTGAAATTTTGATAGGTATTACACTGAACCTGTAGATCAACTTGGAGTGTACTGCCATTTTAACAATATTAAGTCTTAAGATCCATGAACATGTCTTTCCATTTATCTAGATCTTCTTTAATTTTTTTCAACAGTAGTCTGTAGTTTTTAACATTCAACTCTTGTATTACCTTTTGTTAATTTCTTACTATGTATTTTATTCTTTAGACTATTGTATGAAATTGCTTTTCCTAACTTTATTTTGGGATTGAGCATTGCTAGTATAATGAAATATAATGGATTTTTGTATCTTGATCTTGTATCTTGCAATTCTGCTAAATTCATTTTTTAGTTCTAACAGCTTTTTCAGGGATTCCTTAGGATATTCTCTATACAAGATCATGATATCTGTAAATAGAGGTAGTTTTACCTATTCCTCTCCTATCTGGGTGCCTTTTATTTCTTTTTCTTGCCTAAGTGTCCTGGCTAGAACCTCCTGTATAATGTTGAATAGAAGTGGAGAGAGCTGACATACTTGATTGTTCCTGGTCTTAGGGAGAAAGCATTCAGTTTTTCACCATTAAATATGTTAGCTGTGGGGTTTTCATAGAGGCACTTTATCAAGTTGAGGAAGTTCCTTTTTAATCCTAGCCTGTTGAGTGTTTCTAGCAGCAAAGAGTATTAGATTTTGTCAAATGCTTCGTCTGCATCTATTGAAATGATCATATAGTTTCTTTGTTTCTTCTGTTAATATGGCGTATCATGTTGATTGAATTTTGTGTCTTGAAACAACTTTTTATTCCTGGGATAAATCTTACCTGCTCATAACGATCCCTTTTTATATGCTGCTAGTTTTGTTTTGCTAGTATTTTGTTGAGGATGTTGCATCTATATTCATAAGGAATATTGGTCTGTAGTTTTCTTAAGATGTCTTTATCTGGTTTTGGTATCAGGGTAGTTCTTGGCTTCACAGAATGAGTTGGGAATTCCCTCCTCTTCTATTTTTTAGAAAAGTTTTTGAAGGACTGGTATTAATTCTTCTTTAAATGTTTGATAGACTTTACCAGTGAAGTTATCTGGGCCTGAGAGACTTTTCTTTGTAGGACATTTTAAAACTTTTAATATATTAATTAATCTCTTTAGTTGTTATAAGTCTATTCAGATTTTCTATTTCTTCTTGAGTCAATTTCAGTTGTTTGTGTCTTTCTAAGAATTGGTCTGTTTCACCTAGGTTATCTCTAACTTGGCACACAATTGTTCATAGAATTCCCTTATCATCTTTTATTTCTATAAGATTAGTTGTAATGTCCCCTTTCATTCCTGATTTTAGCAATTTGAGGCTTCTCTCCTTTTCCTTGGCCTGACCACCCTTTTTATAACTACAACCTTCCTAACTGGCACTCGTAAGTTTCCTTAATTATTCCCAGAGCAGAAGTACTAATCACCTAAGAACCTGATCATATAATTTGTTTAATGTTTATTACCTGCCTCTCCCACCAGTATAAGCTCCATGAGGGCAGGCACCCTCAATTTTGTTCACTAACTGTTTCCTAAGCACCTAGAAAATGCCTGGCAAATGACCAGTGTGCAGACAGACTTGCTGAATGTGTGAAGAGCAAAAGAAACCAGAGAACTTGCAAACAGTAATAATAATAATAGAAATGACCTTGAAACTCCAGTTGTGTGCTGTCCAATACAGTAACCACTGCCTACGTGCAGCCCCAAGAACCTGAAACATGGCTGGTCCTCACTGAGATGTGCCATATGTGTAAAACGCACAACAGATTTCAAAAACATGACATCTTTTAAAATATAAAATAGCTGAACAATAATTTTTGCATTGATTACTTGTTGAAATAATATTTTGGATAAACTGACTTAAATACATACACTATTAAAGTTCTTTTCACCCGTTTCTTTGTTTAGTTTTTTTGTAAGTACTAGAAAAGTTTGGAGTGCACTTGTGCCTGACATTTGTGGATCAAGTTTTGTTTCTTCTGGACAGGCCTGCTCCAGGTGACTTGGATAGGGTCAGTGGGTAATTTCGTTGAGTGTTCAAAAGAAGGAAGGCAAATTCCAAACGTGTGGTCAGGTGAGCCTCTCACAGAGCCCAGAGAGGGAGCAGGCATGCGGGCCTGGCCTGGGGCACAGAGGCCCCTGCAGGATCTGTGTCTGCGCTGCCCGCTGGATCACCATCGTCCTCCTCGTGTCTGATACAGCTGGTCTGAGGTGGGGTCTGCCAGGTGCAGCCAGGGGCTGGGATTCACCACCCAGATCGCCTTCTTCAGAAGGTGCAGCTCCTAACTAGACCGGAGTTCTTCACCCAGAAAGCCCTTAACAGACGGCCTGGATCGAACCAACGGCTTTGAAAATCAGGCTGCACCTCAATGTACAAGAACAAAAGCCACGTGAAGAACTTTATTCAGAGACGAGCAGAACGCTGCAAACCCTTTGGCATCAAGCTCCGTGGCCAGCACCTAAGTCATGCCACCCTTCATCAGATGACAAGACAGATGGCCACTCAGGCCGGGCATCTCCGAGGACCTCTGAGACCACCAGCACCTTCTGCCCCCAGCCACCTACAAGGCTCCCATCTTTTAGAGGGTGACACGAAGCCACTCTGTTGGGCACCTACTGTGCGCTGGGCATGGTTCTAAGCCCTGGAATTCAGCGTGGGCTGAGTGACAGGAAGGCAGGGGCTGCCCCTCGGCTCCCTGCTGCAAATGGGCACCAACTAGGATGTGCCCGACGCCATGGAGTCCTGTTACATCGAGGACAGGACACGCTTCCCGTTTCGTGGTAACGGTCACAGCATCTCTTCCCCCCAGTGCCCACTGGCTGCTCATAAGGCGGGGAAAGGTGGTAGTTCTCAAATTAGGCCCGTAGAACAGCGTGGGTTATGCATCCTCCAAAAAAATGTTCTTAAATCTATGCCCGGCTATTGCCAATCTGTTCCAGAATTCAACAAATGCTTGTATCTGGCTTAACAAAGAATCATAACTTCAGTTATTTTAAGATCATTATGTCAATGCAAAAAGAACTATGTCCACCAGGAATTGCGGCCACTGAACGAGCTGGTGACCCTCTAACCTAGGAGACAAAGGCCACCAGAAAGTTAGGCACCTCGGAGCACCACGAGGATGTTTTCATTTTAAATAGATTTAAAATAGATTCAGATCCTTATATGAATAAAATATACATTTCTATGTAACATGCCAATATGATAATTTTTGGAAAATCAAGTTATACATAATGCATTTTTACGTTTCTACACTAACAAAGTGACTTGCAGCTGTGAAAGATGCTTTAAAAATAACCAAATCACATTCCATTTTGAGGGGAGGGAGAGAGAGGGAATTAAACATTTCGAAAATATATTTGAAATCTCCAGAAAGGCCACGTCTCTTGCCTTGGACCAGGTGGCCACAGACAGCAGTGGGAAGAACAAGATGTTTCCAAGTAGCAGACGCCGTTCATGTCACCTCCCCTTGGTCTTTCTTTTTCTTTTCTTTTTCCCCCCTTGGTCTTTCTTATTAAAGCATTTGGTAAATTCCAGGCAGCTCAGTATAGGCTAAGGGAACCATCTCTGCTAGAATTTTGTTTTAAGTAGAAGAAAGAAAATCCGACATGGCATCTCTCTCCCCTAGGCTCTTGGGGGATCCCCCAACTTTAAAAAAAAAAGGAGAGGAATACGTTCTTGGCTTCTTTTTGAACAAGACCCCTGTGTCCCACACCCGGGCCCCACCAGGAACAAAAGTGTTCCTTCATCCACTACGATCATGCATTCCTGATAACCCTGGGAGCCCCAATTTCAAACACAGCATCCTCTCTTCCTTCAGTCATGCTTGTCAGAGAAGGGGGCCCCATTTTTGGTTTTAAAAATATGGCCACTACATATACACCCATCTCTGCTTCTAAGAGAACTGGCAGGCACTTAGCTGTAAGAAAAGTCCCTCTGACATGGAGAGATCATCATGAAAAAGTGTTAGAGGCAAATGAATTGCAGAATCACATATATGGCGACTGCATCCGTGTTTTTAAAACCATACATATGTGTGACGTGTATATGTGTGAGTATACATACCTGCGTCTATATACACACACATATATCCTTATACTGACATTAAAATAGACAGGCCAGGTTCCTCTGGGGGATGAGGAAACTTGAGTGTGGAAGAGTCACATTTACTGCACATACTTATGTATTGGTTTTTCTTTATAAGATACTATCCTTGTTGTCTGTTTAATCAATAAAATAAAATTTCAAGCCTTGCCGGCCTCAAATGGGGGCAGTGTTGGTTGTCACAGAGGGAAGACCAAATGAAATGACGTTTTTACAAAAAGGGACCGTAGGGCAGTGCCTTTGTGCTGGAAAAGCACAAAGAAGGCTTGGTGAGCAGCCTGCTAAGGACAGGTGAGGCCCTGAGGAGCCCAGGGTCAGAGGAGACCACAAGCGGGCCATGAGTCGGCCAGTGGAATAACAGTATTTTAAAAACACAGAATGGAGTAGGGTCATGAGCTTCTGAGAGAAGCAGAAGATGGATTCCAGAGTCAACTGCCTGGATTCAAACCTTGGCCCCGTGTGGAGCTTCTCTGAGCTTCAGGCACCTCTTCTGCAAACTGGGAGTGATCACGGTACCTATTTCACAGATCAAGCAGCTTAATGTAATAAGCACCATTTAACTGTTACCAGCAGAGAAAGAGTGCAAGTCGCAAGCACAAGATATATTCTTAGCTCTCAGCAAAGTAGGTTATGGTATAAAAATACCGTTCAATAGTAACTAAACTAGCCTCACCTTCATGTGCATCTCACAGCAGCCTCAACATGTGCGACTTCTTCTCTAAATACCCTACATTAGGCATCCAGACTCCAGCGCTAGGGGCCAGCCTAGGAGACAGAGGCCACCGGGTTCACTCACCCCTTCCTCACACGTGCAGGAGACTTCACTGTGGGCCTGCCCCCACCTTGGTGTCAGATGGTGCCAAGTGACAGGGGAAGACAGAAGTGGGGAGAGGTTGAGTGGGGCAGGAGGCGGGAAGGGGGCACGGGGACCTCGCTGAGCAGCCAGGGGGATGACCTGTGTGGCCATCAGAGGAGGAGGGAACAGCACTGGCAAAGGCCCTGGGGCAGGAAGCACCCAATGTGCCTGAGAGCAGAGAAAGCAAACATGGTGATTCCTCCCCCACCTGAGTCCTGTCTTTCCTGGCAACCAGGCTTCGGAGCTCAGGAGGCTCACAGTCGATTTGCTCTGAATTTCCTGAGTTTATCTATTAACTACTTAGCAGACCGCTTGCTAGTTGGGAGGACGCCGAGAAAGCCGACGGCGATCCTCCCAGCGAGGGGTCACACCCCAGGACAGGACCTGCTCTCCCCCGACTGGGGCACGCTGGATGGAGCCAAGGACATACCAAGGTCAGCTCGGGGCCTAGCTGAGGATCGGGAGAAGCTGGGAGGGACAGGGGTGCCCTGGGCTGGAGGTGGGGGCCTTCCCGGCTGCCAGGGCAGGTTGCCCACCCACCCTGAGCTGCAGTTCTATGCCTATAAAATGGGGGGAGAGGGGAGGGGGGATTCCCCAGCAACTCGAATCAAATAAAATCAAATGTTCGAAGTGATGCACCCCTTAGGGGTTGTTACAACCTTCCCCCAAGGGAAGGGGTCCATGAACCCCTGAATTATATCCAAAGCCGTGTGGGAGATGCTTTCTCCCCGGGGGGAACCACTCATATTTTAAAGGGGATGACTCCCTAAAGTGGAAGCTTCGGGGGCCTGAACACAAAATGCAAGACTGCTTCCTACTCAACAAACAGCCCAACAAATCAGGTTGGCACCTAGCCCGGGGAGGGGGCCGGAGGGAGGGGGCCCAGGGCAGCCGCAGAGAACACCCGGACCCCCGCTGGCAACCCCACCACGGGGGACAAACCCTAGAGAAACCCTCACACCTGCGCGCCAGCAAACCCGCTGCGGGAGTGGAAGAGAGAAACACTGGGAACACCGAGACTGCCATGGGGAAGGGAGCGTGACGTACTACAGATACTACGGTCACTACACACAAGCAGCAGCGAAAGGTCAGAATGTGTCCCCATGCACAGACGCCCAGAAGACTAAGCTGAGTGAAAAAGCAAGTTCCCAAATTTTTATGTAAAGTTTGAAGAAAACACACCAAAGAATCCTATATATTAGTTGGGATCCTTCTATCTGTGCGCAAATGAAGCAAAAAGAGTCTGGCAGGATAAATTCCAAATGCATGACAGTCGGTTTGGAGGAGAATGGTTACTTAACATTTCTTTGTAACGCTTTACTTCTTACAATTTAAAATAAAGGACTTAACGCCAAAATGACAAAAGAGGAACAGTTTCCAATTCCGGGTAGAAGAGACACAAGTGTTTGTTTTATTACTCCTGGAAGTTTTTTTCCATTAAAAAAAATCTATCCAATATGGAAACATTTTAAACCATGTTGCTGGCCGGTCCGTGTTGGGCCGAGGGCTTCACCGCCCTGACCTGTGACTGTCCGGGGCTCAAGGTGACTCTTGACCCAGGACTTAGGCCTCCAGGCTGGTGTCGGGGAGCCCTGCCCTTGCTGGGCAAGGAAGGGCAGAGCCCCAGAAAAGAGCTTCTCCTGGCCCTCAGACCCGATGCCCGGGTCCCCAGGGAACAATCCCGCGCAGAGACAGCAGTGGCAAGGGTGGGACAGGTGGAGAAGGGGACAGGGCAGGCAAGGGCGAGGCCAGTGACCGCGTCATGAGAGCAGCTGTGGGCCTGTGGCCCGGCCCTTCCCGGGCAGGGAGTTTAGTGTTGCCTGACTGGTGCCAGGGGCTGCAGCTTTAAATAAACTTGGACGCATCCACCTGGGCCGGGAAGCAACACCAACTGTGCCTCAGGCCAGCCAGGCGCTGTCAACAACCACCGACATGGCCACTGCGGACCTCAGCCCCGGGCGGAGACGCTGGCCTGAGTGCCCGACCCTCCCTCCTGACCACCTGCCCCGCTGCAGCTCACCCTGCACTGGCCCAGCCTCCTCACCCGCCCCGGGAAGCCCCAGCAGGGCTGTGACAGGCCCCTGGGCATCTCGCACTGGGCCTGGTGCCTGGGGGCCCCGCCAAGGGGTGCTGGGCTGGCCCAGCTGGTGGGATGTCTTCCCCTCCTCTCCCAGGCCCCTGGGGCCCCTCGACAGCTAGGCTTCCTCACCCACTCCCACCCCAGGTCCCCAGCTCCCTTCCCGAGGAGCCTGGCCTCCACTGCAGGGTCCGCCACCCCTCCCGGCCTCCCCGAGGGCAGCGCCAAGGACCTCCATCCCCCAGTGTGGGTGTCGACGGCAGCGACGAGAATAACCAGTCGCTGCTGCTGGAACCGGAGGCCCGAGGTTGGTCTGACCACCCTACAGGGCCGCTGGCCCAGGGAGGTTCACAGAAAAGTGAAGAAGAGGTCAGCAGAGCCAGCTTCAGGTTGAGGAGACGGGGTGGACGGGAAGAGGCCTTTCTGCCGAAGGGCCCGGGGGCGCCTGGTGGGAGGGCCTGGGCACAGGCAGAGAAACGACAAGAAGGTCCCCTAGAACGGGGTAACCTTCCCCCCACTGCCGCCCTCTGCCTCGGACAACCACCTGCTCCCACCCGAGGACCACCAGCCCGTTGCCCTGTCCTCACAGGCCTGCTCCCAGACATGCCCCGGAAGCCTCCTCAGGGCCTCCGGGATGCACACAGTTCGTGTGCTGGATCTCTTCTCTGCTCTCCAGGTCCCCCTGCCTTGGGGACAGGCACTTAACCAGCCCCTACCTGAGGGAAGGGAATTTTGGGGTCCCCAAGGCCCAGCCTTGCCCGCCCCCTGCCACGGGCTTTCTCCACTCCACCCCACTCCCTCAGCACCCCCCAGGCCTAACTGGCATCGTCCCCCACGTGCAGGGAGGATTGGGGAATTCACACACCCCCGCACTCCTCCCAGCTCGCGCCCACAATGATCAGTGATCAGCATCCCTCGCCAACACAAGGTATCACCACAGACGTTTCTTAATAAAAGGAAAAAAAAAAAAGATCTGCCGCTGAATGCGTAAGAGGGAACCTCGCCAGAGCCACTTCCACGGGGTGGGCTGGAAGAGGACGGGGCTCTGGCCGCGCCGGGCTGGAGCCAGGGCTTCAGGAGTTCTGGAGCCGGACGTAGAGACGCCAGGTGCAGCCCCCCCGATGCACAGAGTGGAGAGCCGCAGGCCAGAGAGGAGCTGCCGACCTGCTTCGGGGTAAAGCCCGGCGGCAGAGGCAGGTCTAGGGCCCTACACGGCTCCTGCTGGCGAGCAAAGCCCAAGAGCCACCTGTTCCCCGGTGAGGCCCTACCTGAAACGAGCTTTCAAAGTCCCTCCCGTCACCTCCCCGCAAACAACTCTCCAGAATCCAGCCCCCACCTGCCTCCATGACCCTGAAGCCCATCAGGCTCCCACCTCACCCCCACATCTTCACCCCGGTGACTTGATCCAAGCTCCCTGACCTCAGCCCCCAGCTCTCCAGACTCCTCTTTCCAGAAGGATCTGGGGGAAAATCCTCCAGAACCCCGATTCCCCTGGGCACCCACAGCAGAGGTTGTTCCCACGCGGCGCGGAGCGCAGCTGGCACCCCCCGCGCGGATGGAGCCACGCGGAGAAGCAGGCGCAGAGCAAGTCCCGCCGCCCCCGCGCCCAGCCGCTTGTTGGGGGTGGGGACAGCGCGGCTCGCGCCGGGGACGACCCTCCCGGCTAGGTCCGCCCCCTCCCCCGCGCTCCAGGCCCCGCGGCCGCCCCCGCGCGCCGCTCCTCTCCGACCTCCGGCCGCCAAATGCGTCACGTCTGCCGGGCGCTCCGGGGACACCTGCTGCCGCCCCCGCTGCGCCGAGCCCCGCGCCTCGAGCCGGGGCCTCCGGCCGGGCGGTCGCGTTGGACAGGGCCCGGCAGGGCCGCGCGCGCCGAGGTCCGGCGGCTGGGCCCCGGGGGCCCGAGGGTCGGGGCCGCGCGGGGCCGTGAGCTCCGGGCTCGGAGCCGGGAGGAGCCGGGGTCGCGCGGGGCCGCAGTGCACCCGGAACCGGCGGCGCAGAGGATCTGGGTCTCCACGGTCCCGGCGCTCGGAGCGCGGCGCCCTCCGGGGTCCCCGGCCCGGCCCGGCCCGCACGCGCCGCGGCTCTTACTTGCCAATATCCTCGTAGAGCTGATACTCGTCGGTGAAGCGGGTGCAAGTCACCGTGGTGGCCATGGCGGCGACGGACGGGCTTGGCGTGCGCTCTGCTGCGCTCGGGCGGCGGCGACTCCGGCTCCCGCTCGCGGGCACGGCGGCGACACGGGAGCGGGCGCGGGCGACACCTCGGCTCGCGGCGCCGAGCGGGGGCCGGGCTGGGCTGCGCCGGGCGGCGAGCGCACGCGAGATCTGCGCGCTCCGTGCTCGCCAGGAGCGCGCCGCACACCTACGCGCGGGGAGCGCGGGCGACGCTGTCAGCGCCGCCGCCGCGCCCGCCCCGCCCGCCGCCCCCTGCACGCTCCCCGCGCCCGCAATCGCGCCCTACACTCGCACCCGCACACGCACCTGAGCCCTGCACCTACAGCAGCGCCCGCGCCCTGCACACGCTCTCGCACCCACTCCTACTCCCAGAATTCGCACCCGCGCCCCGGCCCTGCACATGCTGCGCTGGCACCAGCACCCGCGGCCATGCGCCTGGGGCCAAGCACACAGGGAACCGCTGGCTCCCTGAAGGCCAGCCTTGACCTGGACCTCAGGAGGGGCCTCAGGTGCACATGGGGGAGGGGGGAGTCCTCCCTCCACAGACTCATTCCTCACACCCCCAGGAGGAGATGCTACAGGACCCCTCCTGCCCGGGTCTCCACCACTCCACACACCGCACAGTGCAGCCCCCTGGCAGAGCTGCCCAGGAGGCTTCCAGACCAGGCCTGCACACTGGGGACACTGGGAGTGGGAGATGAAAGGGTGAAGGCTACCCCCTCCCCCATGGCCCTAGCCCCTCCCTCCCTCCCTCCCTCCTCCTAGCACTCGACACTGGGGTGTCTGGAACAGAGGTCCCAGGAACAGACATTGCCAGTTGGGGCAGAGTGTCCTTGAATCAGGGAAACAGTGGCTGCTCCGTCTGCATCTTGGGGTCCTGAGAGCTCTCAGCCCCCCTGCCCAGGTAGGGGCACACATTTTCCCTCTCCCAGGCCTAGTCCACCTGCCGGCTCCCAGCTCAGGCCTGGAAGAAGCGGGTCCATCTTGAAAGTGGCCCAGGAGAGCCAGGAGAGGAGGAGGAGCGAGCGGGGTTGGGGGTGGGGGGCAGGAGAGGCTGGGCCGACCCCGTTTCCCACAGAAGAGCCTCTCCCAGGGCCACACCTAGGCTGCCATCCAGAACCGGGACTTCAGATCCAGTGAAGACAACCCACTGGGCTCAGCAGCCCCATGCTCCTCAGAGAGGAAAGGGCCGGGGTCCGTCCTGGGGAGGCCCTGAGGAAATGAAGTTTCCAGCAGCCAGCTCCAGATTTGGGTGGTTCAGCGGGCCCTGACAGGCGCCACTTGCTGCACCGTGGGCTCCCCAGGCAGAGGGTCTGGGCCTGTCCTGCCCATCTCTCTCACCTTGGTGGCCAGCCCAGGGCTGGCCCCAGAAGCCACAATAAATATTTCCTGGATAAAAGATCTAATGCAGGGATTCCAAGGCAGGAGTGGGCGGTGGGGATGGCCCCAGGGCCCGCCCCAGCCAGGATGCCTTTGGCCCACGGCTGTCAGGCAGGTGAGCAGACCAGGTGGTGACCAGTCCCTGTGCTGGGTGATTCTGCAGACCCAGCTTGCACCCAAGAGAGAGCTGAAGACCAAAGAACACTTGGTAAAGGCCGGACCCGGACTGGGGGCAGAGGAGGCCCTGTGGAGGATGTGGCCTTGATCTCTGCAGGGCAGGGCAGAGGGGGAGACCACCTTCAGGGCTCAGTGCTGGAACCAGAGCACCCCAGGTGCCTCCTCGTGGGCAGGCACCCACCTCTCCTGGGGTAGCCAGGGGAGGACTGGAGGCCCCTCACCCACCAGCAGAGGCTTGCTCTTGTGGTTGTGTTCTGCCCCACAGGAGCCTCTCCCCACACATGCTGGGCCATCTGCAGCAGAAGGAGGAGACAGTCCCACACAGTAGAATACAATTGGCAAACAAACAAAACAAAATTGCACCCCTCAGTAAACCAGGCTCTGTCCAGGCTACAAGCAGACCCTGTGCACTGACAGGGTCACACATGCTTCCAGTGTGAGGCCACACAACGATCAAGTGGCATTAAAATCACCATGACAGCAGACACTGATTTGCTTATGTGCATTCTACATGTGTTATCTCATTTAATTCTCAAACAGTCCTAGGAGACATATACTATACGATCCCCACGTTATTAGGGGGGACAGCGGAGAGATAGAGAGGTGAAGCAACTTGCCCAATGTCACACAGCCAAGAAGTGGCTGGGACTCAAAACTTACTGCCCCATTAAGCCTCTTTTCTCTTTTATTTTCACACACACACATACAAACACAAATACACGCTCACACACATACACATACACACACAATACATACACAACCCACACTCACACTCATATACCATACACATATGCACACACACTCAAACATACACTCGCACACTCACATACACACTCACACACATATACACTCAATGCACACACACACATGCATGGCGTCCTACAGGCCTGGGCAAGGACACAGCAGCATTCTGGGTGTCTGTTTTGAGGTCCCTTCCTGCGGGTGGGGAGGCTGCCCAGGATCAAGTCTACGTGAGAAGTCAGGGTCACTAAAAGGGTATGATCTGAGGCCGCCGTTCTACTCCTGTTAGCTCCTGAGGTCAACAGGGCCGCCCCTCCTCTGGGATGGAACATTAAAGGCACGACACCAAGTGACCCTGAGGAGAGCAGGGAGGGCAGGGTGATCAGGGCACCACGGTGAGGAATGACTGAGCTACCAAAGGGACCCAGAGGGTCCCTGCCTATACAGCCCAACCCCTCAACTCCACTCACAGGACAACCCACTCCCCACCTCCAGACCCAGAGGGTTCCTCCCCAGGAGAGTGGAAAAGCTGGAAGGGAGAAGGGCTACCAGCCATGATGCTTTCTGGAGTTCCAGACCCCAGAAGCCCTCTCATCTGGCTTTGGCCTCTCACCCCTCTTGCAGGAAGGGCCCTCTTCTACCCGCACCTCCACATCATCTCCACCTCCCACCTTATCCTTTCTAGCTGGTTTTCGTCAGTGAGGAGGGCTCTCTCTCCCAGGTGGCAGCTGGGGTGGGTGTGGGGAATATCAGTTCTGGGAGGTTATTGTTAGGACGGTCACCATGGCAGCAAGCATCACATCTGCAGAGCCAAAAGTGCTGCACATGGGGCTCATTCTCCCAGGAAAGCCACGGCCTCCCCTATGCCCCTTGCCTCCAGGGGTTGCTGTCATGGGAGGGATGTCACTGCCACCACCTCTCCCAGTCCTAGCCATCTGCCTGGAAGAGCAGGCTGCCGTACCCCAGAGCAGGAAGACCCTAGTTCATCAATCTCCAATCACCAGGCCCTGACATGGCAGCCCACGCAGGACACTATGGCAGGCATGTGGGGAGATGATGGTAGCAGTGGTGGGGATGGTGATGATGGTGATGGTGATGATAATGATGATAGTGGTGGGGATGGTGATGATGGTGATGCTGATGATAATGATGATGATAGTGGTGGGGATGGTGATGGTAGTAGTGATGGTGGCGATGGTGACAATGATGGTGATGTTGGTGATGGTGATGATGATGGTGATGATGGTGGTGATGGTGATGGAGGCAATAGTAGTGATGATGAATGATGGTGGTGATGGTGGTGGTGGTAATTGTGGTGGTAATGATGGTGATGGTGGTGATGGTGGTGATGGTGGTGGTAATGATAGTGATGATGGTGATGATGGTGGTGATGGTGATGGTGGTGGTGATGGTGGTAATGATGGTGGTGATGGTGGTGATGGTGGTAATTGTGATAATGATGGGGATGATGGTGATGGTGGTGGTGATTACGGTGATGGTGGTGGTGATAGTGGTAATTATGGTGGTGATGGTGGTGGTGATGATGATGATGAAGGCCATAGCTACAAGTTACAATGTACCCACTACACTATGGAAACTCTTCTAAAGGTCCAACACCCACCACTTCATATAAACTTATAGCAACCTTGCAAGATAGGAACCATCATTAGCCTCCTTTTACAAATGAGGAAACCAAGGCACAGATCTGTAACTGGGCTCAGATCACACAGCTAATCTATGGCAAAAATCAGTACTGGCTTCCAAAGTCGCCTGACTTTATAGTTGGCGCCTTTAATCACTACACTCTGCTCAAGGGTGACTACTGGCCTTATGCATGCAGTTAGTGTGTGCCAGCTGTGTCCAGCTCTGCCCAGGCACTGTGTCACACCAGGGAACAAGATGGGCAAGGTTGACACCTTCACAGGGCTTACACCCAATACCAACAAGAAACAAACAAGAAAACATTGGGTAGTGATATTTGCTCTACAAAGATTTAAAGCAAAGAGGGTGACAGGGTGACAACTTCAGAGTGGGTGCCCAGGAAAGTCCTCTCTGAGGAGGTGACATCATTTAAGCTGAGATCTGAATGGCAGAGAGACGCTAGGATAGGGGGAAAGGGCATCTCAGGCAGAAAAAGCAGCCGTGCAACGGCCCTGTGGCCAGAACCAGCTGGTGTGTTTAAGGAATGAAAAAGACGGAGGAGAGAGTGCCTGCAAAGGCACCACCACATCTGTCATTTCTTCATCTGCACATTCTGCTTGGTACCTGAGTCCTCCAAGGGAGTCTGAGCCACCTGAATGACTAACAAGCAGAGTAATAAAGCTAACCAGTAGGACACGGGCAGCGTCCCCTGGCCTGTCCAAGGGCTCAGCCCATGGACATGAGGGCACAAACCCTCCAGACCTCCTTCTTTCTCACCAGGCATCCAAGCACAAGGTGGACAGCATGGTCTGTCTGGGAGATTCACTCTCTCAGGGTGCAGGGACCCCTGCTGAGCCCACTCCCAGGCCTCTGGCTGGCCGGTGCTCCCTCCCACATGCTCACACAGGCGTCTCCATCAACCAGGGCTGCTCAGGCCAGCGGGAGCAGGCAGCATGACACCAGGGTCCCAAATGGCCACGAGGGGCCAGGGAGCCATGCCCAGCTCATATTTCCCTCGCCATGGACACCAGGGACTTGTCATATGGAAACTGCCTCCTGACATGAGTCAGGAAACCCTGCACTCAGGTCCCTCCTGTGCTCACCTGCTCGCCCTCCACCCACATACGTGAAGGGTATGCTGAAGTGGCTACAGGCCTGAGATCCCCAGCACCAATACAGAGGACCTGTGTACAACAGCTAGGGGCTGACTTGAAACAGACGTTTGTTCCCTTCTCCCCAGGCACCCAGAGGTGGCACCCCTGGTGGTCACGGTCATGGCTGCTTGGCTCCATGTAGCCTTCAAGGACCCAGCTGCCTACAGCTCTCCTCCACCACTAGGGGCAGGCCCTCTTCCTGGCACCCCAACATGGAGACCCAACCATCAAATCCGTGTTCCTAGTGGCCAGATAGCAAAAGGGAGGATGGACAGAGTGCCCTTGTCAGCTTTGGCCACATGACCCTCCCCATGATGACCCGTTGGCCAGAATCTATCACATGACTTCACTTAGCTGCAAAGGATGCTGGGGAAAAGGTCTTGACCCAGTTAAAATGTGGGGATCCATCACTGAAGAAGAGGGGAGAAGGCATCTTGGAGGGGGGACAAGAGGTGGTCTCTGCCACCTTACCCGTGAGCATAGCCCACCAATTCTCCAGGTGTCAGTCCTAAGGAGCCAGTGTCTTCAGAGCCCACTGCTACAGAAAGAGCGGGGGCCTGAGTACACACCAGCTCAGGGATCTAATTCTGATCCCAATTAGGAGCCTCTGCTTTGTGACAGGAGCTAATACCTAATAGCTGTTAGGATTTACTATTGTTAACAGATGCAAAGCACTATAAAAGAAAATGTGCAGAAATTAGAGACAGCCACTTTGGAGAACTGTTTGGCAGTTTCTTACAAAGCTAAACAAATACCTTCCCTATGACCCACTAATTCCACTCGTAGGTATTTACGCAAAAGAAAAAAAAATGTATGTCAAAAGAAATCTGTACAGCAATGTTTATAGCAGCTCTATTCATAGTAGCTGAAACTGGAAGCAACGTAAATGTCCATACACAGGAGGGCAGGTAAACAAATCAGTGTATGTAAATAAGAAGAACTACTGATACACTTGACAACATGGGTGAATCTCTTGGAACTAAAGTTGAACAAGAGAAGCCAGACACAAAGAACACATACTGCAGGATACAATTTCTACAAAATTCTAGAACTAATCCATGGTTATAAAAATCAGAAAAGCAGCTGCACTGCTCAGGCAATGTGGGGATTGACTCCCAGCAGCCCGAGGGAAGTTCCTGGGGTGGTAGAAATGGTCTGTATTTCTTTGTGATTACACAAGTGTATACATTGTCAAAAATGTAGCAAACTGTACACTTAAAATCAGTACATTTGGGCTTCCCTGGTGGCGCAGTGGTTGAGCATCCGCCTGCCGATGCAGGGGACGCGGGTTCGTGCCCCGCTCTGGGAGGATCCCACATGCCGTGGAGCAGCTGGGCCCGTGAGCCGTGGCCGCTGAGCCTGCGCGTCCGGAGCCTGTGCTCCGCAACGGGAGAGGCCACAACAGTGAGAGGCCCGCGTATCACAAAAAAAAAAAAAAAATCAGTACATTTTTATGTGAATGTAATTTACATGCGTGACATGTTATTATGTATGTAAATTACCCCTAAACTTTTTTAGCTTTATAATAGTATTGATTGATTATTTTTATTGAAGTATAGTTGATTTACAATATTGTATTAGTTTCAGGTGTACAGCAAAGTGATTTAGTTATATATATATATACAGATATATATTATGTAGATATGTATATGTATGTATGTATTTTTTCAGATTTTTTTCCCTTATAGCTTATTACAAAATATTGAGCATAGTTCTCTGTGCTATACAGTATAGGTCCTTGTTGGTTATCTATTATATATACAATAGTGTGTTTATGTTAATCCCAAACTCCTAATTTATCTGTCCCCCCTTTCCTCTTTGGTAACCATAAAATTACACAAAATGTTGGTATCATGTGTGGAGAATCCATGTTCTTCTAGTCACATGGAACAGTCCCAGTGATTGACCAAGTATCAGCAGACAAAGGAGGGTCTCAAAAATAAATAACTACAGGAAGCCAATTACATCCACTCAGCAGGAAATTTAAATTATAAACTACAGAAACTACAAAAATGAAACTTATAAATGGACACAAGTGACCACCATGCCTCACATGCTGTGAGATGCAGCCGAGCAGTGTTCAGAGGAGATAAGCCAGCTTGACTTACTAGAAAACAAGCGAGATGGAGAATAAACTAAGATTTACAGCCAAAGACACTGGAAAAGAATGACAACCTCAAGAAAGGTAAAGGGAGGAGTTTGATAATGCCAAACAGAAACTAGTGAAATAAAAAACAACCAATAGTAAAACTAACCAGTAATACCAAAAGCTGGATCTTTGAAAAATTTTTTCATAGTAAAATAGACAAATTTTTGATGTCTGGTCAATAACAAAAATAAGTCCAAAAAGGTAAAAATGGGGGACAAAAATGAAATAAAGACATAAAGGTTACAAAAGGACACTATGCACAGAACTTCACCAATAAATGGAAAAACATAGTTGAAATGGAAAATTTTCTAGGAAAATACAAATGACTCATAGAGACTCAAAAAAAAAGTAAAATACCATAGAAGAAATGCAAAAACTATGATGAACTTTGCACAATAAGAATGTTTTCACTTATTATATTTGTACTATTTTTAAAAGTCAATGAGAATATGAAAAAAAAAAAAAGGTAAGCAAACAAACCCAACAGCCCTGACCAGGAAATGACCAGGGCCCAGGGCACCTGACAGCCTCTGCCCAGGTGCACGAGGAGCTCGTTCTAAATTTAAAGGACTAAAACATCAGGAAATACTGGGTGCTCCTTCCTTTAGTTTTTGTTTGGTTTGTTTATGCCCATGAACCTGGAAGAGGCTGCATTCCTGCCCCTGGTGCCTTTTTGATCACTTGCCAGGCGACCATCCATAGCGAGGGTCTACGCGGCACAGGTGGGACGCTCCGGGAAGCAAGGAGGGTTTGGAAGGATGCACTCGCTGGGCACCGGTTATTCAGGGTTTTGGAGGAAAGAAGGATTTGTAATAAAGACATGCATAGCAGTGCTATTTATAACCCAGAAAACTGGAAGCAACCCAAATCACCCCCTGCTGGGACTGGCCTGGCAGATACGCGGAGGAGGGGATGGAGATGCCGGGCCACGTGACACATGGGGAGGGAGAGCTCCGTGGAGACAAGAGCTTCGTGTGTGGGGGGAGCCAAATATAATGCAGTTTGCACACAGCCACCGTAATTATGGGGCACTGCAGGCATGTGCTCCATCAGAGGTGTCAGGCCACGGCCAGGCGGCCAACAGCCAGAGTAACTCAAGTGCTAGTGTAGCCGTGGCCCTCCGTATGCGGGCACACGGTCACCTCTTTGAGAATGAGGACACTGGACTCTGAGCTGTAGAGCCGACAGCGGTAAGGGTGGGGGGCAGCCCAGCCCTCCCAAGGCGTAGGGGCAGGTGATCCAGCCAGTCGTGCAGCGCCACCCGGAAAGGGTCCAAATGATGGAAACAGAACTTTAAGATCACAGGCCTTAGCCCCAGGGAAACAACGCCTACCTCTGAGCATGCTGCCTCCTCGCACACCCTGGAAACATGGGTCTCGGGTAGCGGAGGGGAGGTAACACTTTAAACTCTCCCCAGAGGCCCACATTCCCTCATCCTGCCAGGACTCCCCTGGGCCCTCTTCTGAGGTGCCCCCCACCCCCATGTGCAGGCTCTCCTGCTTTGGCAGTCATCACATGGGGGTCTCCCGGGTTTCTGGGCTCCCTCCACCCAGGGGTCCTGAGGACAGTGGGTGGAAGAGGGGGCGGGTGGACTCTGCCAGGAGGCCGGCAGAGTGTAGTGGGCTCACTCCTGCCCAGGCCCCAGCCCAGGGTACCTTGGCCTCCACCAGCTGCTGCCTGCATCTGGCCTTCCTGGTGGATCAGAAGAAGCTTCACACCATGGACACAGCCCTCCTGCCCCTTTCCCCGGTCCCTGACCCTCCTGCACGGCATCCCCCCAAGTCTGGCAGGCCACTAGGGTTTGAGGGCTCTCATATAGGACAGTCACAAGAGGAGGAGGCTCTTTCTCCTTCAGGAAGGTGACTGCAGAAACCCTCTCCATACAGCTGGAGGGCAGGACCTCAGCTGGGGTCTCGGCAGACTGGCTGGTGAGCCTGGACCCTCACAGCAGTCAGTGTGCACAGGCTCCAAAGCAGCCCTGACTGCAGTCGGTCCCTGGGAAGGCTGCCCCTCACATCACCGCAGCTCCCTTACTCCTACCTGGCTGAGTCTCTATCAAAGTGGTTGGTGCCCAGGGCTTTCTGCCCAGGGTTCTGCAGGGGGGCCATGTTGATTTTGATCCTACCCTAGGACCCAGGGTCTCCTGAACCCTCCTCACCTTCCCCTTTCTCTCAACTCCCAAGAGAAGCTGCTAGGGGCCACACCGTGGAAACTGCACATCTCACCTTCTTCATGGTGTTAACAATATTAATAATAGCTACCATTATTGGCAGGGGGCTAGAAGGTACCCATTTGGAATCAGGACTTGGTGGCCATTGCAAGGGAGAAGTGAGTAGGGGTGGGGGTGGGGGCAGGGCTGCATGACCACTCCTGCTGAGGGGGCAGGGTTGGGGGAAGACATGAGAGAGGAGCAGCTTTGGGGTAAAGGCATTAAGTTCCACTCAGGGCCTCCTGGCACCACCACCTGCAGCATCAGGTGAAGATGGACCTGCAGGCCAGAGCAAAGATGGAAACTGAAGGTACAGACCAGGGAATCATCAGAAGGAGGAGGGTGGGAGCCATAGTGAATGTCACCAGGAAGAGAGTAAAAGGCCAATTATGGGTCTCTGGGGGAAGCCTGCATTGAGCAGATGGTCTGAGGAAGGGTTGATCAAAGAGATCAGATGGAGAAAGCTGAGGGTGAGAGAACTAGGAGAGGAAAGAGTCCTGGAAGCCAGAGTTGAGAAGTGTCCAGGCAGAGAACACTGGTGGTGGGTCCAGTGGCTGGGGCGCAATGTCTCAAGGAGGGTGTGGGGGCAGGGGGTGGAGACAAGTACCACCTTCTCCATCAAGAAGCTTACTTGTGACTTCCATGTCTAGACATTGTGGATGAGCTGGGACCAGAATAACCTTTCCACCAGAGATAACCATAAAACTGGATGAAATGTATGAGACAACTGTTTTCAGGCCATAGGTGACAGACAGGCCAGACTTGAATCCCTGAGAGAAGGACAACTTACAATCACTCACCTCTGTGGCACAGAGCGCTGGAGCACAGAGGTCACATGGACCTGCCGAGGTAAAGACCAGATCGGGCAGAGAAGCAGTGGGAGTATGTGGGACAGGATGCCGGAGAAGACGAAGCTGTGTGCAGGTCCCCAGGACTCCACGTGGGGACCTGCAAGTCCTTGGCCAAGAGCCAGGCTGTGCATATAGGCTGGGCAGGATTGGGTCATGCTAAATTAGAGGTCCTTGGGAAGCACCTTGGATTTTCCAGGATCTGCAACAACAAAGCACAAAACCAAGGTCATCAGCCAGTGACTGAACTGCCTACAAAGCAGGAGTCAAAATTCTTCAGAGGAAATTAACAGAATCTTGAGTTTTACAACATATTAGTCATAATGTCCAATAGTCAATTAAAAAATAATCACTATGTATACAAAGGAACAGGAAATATGATCCCCAGGAAAGAAAAAAGCAATCTACAAAAACTGAAAAACTGAACACAAAATGACCCAGATGTTGAACTTAGAGACGTTAAGGCAACTATTATAACTGTGTTCAAAGAATTAAAGAAAGATATGGTCTTAATCAGTGAATGGATTGGAAATTTCAGTCCCCAGATGGAAAATGTATATAAAGATAGATCAATGGAAATGATCTAATCTGAAGATTAGAGAGTAAAAAGGCTGAAGGAAAATGAATAGTGCCTCAGAGACTTGTGGAACAATATAAAATGATCCCACACACGTATAATTGGAGTCTCAAAGGAAAGACCGTGAAATTGAGGCAGAATGAATGAAAACACAATGGTCAAAAACTTCCCAAATTTGATGAAAAACATCAATTTACATATCCAATAATCTCAACAAACCCCAATCAGGATAAATATAAAAAGAACCACACTCAGACAGACAAAGTTCTGAAAACCAAAGAGAATTCTGAAAGCAGCCAGAGAAAAATGACACATTGCTTACATGGGAACGATTATAAGAATTATAACAGACTTCTCACCAGAAACAATGGAAGCCATACAACAATGAAATGACATCATCCAAGTGCTGTAAGAAAAAAGCTATCAACCCCCCAAAATTCTTATCCAGTAAAAATGTCCTTTAAAAAAAAAGGCTGAAATAAATTCACATAAACAAAACTAAGAGAGTCCATTGACAGAAGACACACACTACAGTTAAGGTAAATGACACCAGGTGGAAACTTAGGTCTACAGGAAGGAATGAAGAGCACAGGTGGAGAAACCTGGCAGACACGATCTTACCCACACAACAGAAGTGAGCATCACCAGAGTGGGACAAATCGACATTGCAACATTACCTCTGCATCATTTATGAGGAGCACAGGGGAAGTAAAACAAATGAGACATTCTACAAAGCAGCAGACCTGAACTCTTCAAAAATTTCAAGGCCCCAAAGGAAGGAAAGACTGGAGAACTGCTCTAGGCAGAAAGAAACTGAACACACACACAGCTAAATGCAACTCGGGGTCCTGGGCTGAATGCTGAGCCTATAAAGGACATTATTAAGGCCACAGGCAACATTTTCATGGGATTAGATGGTGATATTGGAGCAAGGATAATTTCCTGATTTCAACAGTTGTACTGGGTTGACGTAGGAGAGGACTCCTGTTTTGCACAGGGGCATGGAGGGATAATGAAGAATCATGCCTACGGCTTATTATCACATGAGTCAGAAAAAATACATAGAGAAACAGATTTATAAGGCAAATGTAGTGAAGTGTTAACAATTGGGGAATTTGGTTGAAGAGCATATAGGTGCTCTTTGTACTATTTTGCAACTTTTCTGTAAATTCGAGATTATTTTTAAAAAACATTTAAATAAGAAGCATCTTCGTTGGGGCAAAAAGGAGGAAGAGAGGGCAACAGAATGGGTCATAGTTAAGGAAAGATAATTATTTTAAATAATTATTTTTATTGAGGTATCACATATATACAGAAAAGTGCATAAATCACAAGCATAAATCACAACTTCCACCTTCACCCAGCACCCAGGTTAGGAAACAAAACAATGGCTGCATGCTTCCTATCCTCTCCCAGTTACAACCCACCCCCCCACTGTGACAGCCGCTATAGCAACCTTTGCCAACACAGATTAGTATGGACTGTTTGTGAGGTTTCAACAATTGGAGTTGTGAAGCATTTTCTCATTTGTGTCCAGGTTTTCCCCCTCAATACCATGTGATGTCCAAACATGTTTCTGTATCTAGGACTAGCAACATTTTCGTTGCCACACTATCTCCAACCATGCAACTATACCACTACTCCTGCATCCATTATGCTGCTGTGAACATCCTTGCTCATGTCTCGGTGAAAGTGTGTGCATTTCTTTTGGCAAATACCTAGGAGTGAATTTCTGGGTCATTGGGGTTGAGTATGCTCACCTTTAATGGACACTTCCAATTTTTCCCACAGTGGTTGTACCAAGTTACATTCCCACCAACACAATATACGACTTTTGGCTGCTCCACAGTCTAGCTAGTAAGAACTGGTGTTGTAAGATTTGAGGCCATTCAGGTGTGTGCGTGTGACATTGTGATCTTAACTTTCATTTCCCTGATAACTTGAGGGTGAGCACCTTCTCATGTTTTTGGGCCATTTGGATATCCCTTTTTGTGAAGTGCAGTTCATGTTTTCCCCAATTTTTCTATTGGTTGCTTGTCTTTTTCTTATTGATTTGTAGAAATTCTTGAAAATTCTGGATCAGAATCCTTTGTCAGATATATGCATTGGAAATATCTTTTGCCACTCTGTGGCTTGGCTTTTCACCTTCTCGCACATTATTAAGAGTATCTTTTGATAAATATAGGTTCTTAATTTCAGTGTGATTAAATGTATTAATTTTTTCCTCCATGGCTGAATTAGTTCTACAATCCTTATGAATTAAGAGCGTGTATGTGCATGTGCACATGTGTGTCTGTGTGTGTGTGTGTGTGTGTGTGTAATATAAAGTAAACATCAAGATTTTTTTCCGTACGTGTATTCAATTCACCCAGCAGTAATTTTGGAAAAGACTCTTCTTCCCCCAACTTATAAGCAAGTGTTAATGTTGTCATACATGTGTGGGCCTGTTTCTGGACTCAGTTCAGTTCCATTGGTCTATTTGTCTATCCTTGACTAAGGCCACCCTGGGTAATTACTGTAGCTTTGCAGTGAGTGATGATGCTGCTGGTACAAGTCCTCCAGCTTTGTTGCTGTTGTTCCTCTGTTCCTCCCCCTTTAACTAATCTTTCCTGTTCTTGGTCCTTTGCAATTTCATGTAGATTTTAGAAACAGCTTCTCAATTTCACATACACACCTGCTGATATTTGGGGGGAGTAATATGCATTAAATACATAGCTCAGATTGAAGAGAGTTGAAATTATTTCAATATTGTCTTCCAATCCACAAACATGGTATACATCCTTCCATTTATTTAAAGTTCATAGTTTCCTGTGTAAAGGTTTTGCATGTCTTTTGTTACCCTATTACTAGGTATTTGGTGCTTTTTAATCCTATCAGAAATGATAATTCTTAAAATATTTTAATTGTTGCTGGTCTATATAAATAGAAATTTTAAAGTATTGATATTATAGCCAGCAACCTTGCTAATTTCACATATTAATTCTAATAAATTGCCTGAAATTCTTTTGGATATTTTATTTACACAATAATGTCATCTGGAAGTAATGACTTTTATTTCTTCCTGTCCAAACTTTAGGTCTTTTTCTACTTGCCTTTTGAGCTAAGTCACCAATACAATGTTGAACAGTAGGGTGATTATGGATATCCTGTCTCATTCCCAATCTCAGGGGAGAAGTTTTCAATATTTCATCACTAAGACTGTTTTTGTAGATACTCTTTAACAGAATACAAAAGTTCCCCTCCACTCCTAGGACATAATCTGAATAAGTTAAATCTTTTAAAACGTATTGAAGCTTATGGCTCAACCATATGATCAATTTTTGTAATGTTCCATACACATTGGAAAGTAGTCTGCATTCTGTCATTATTGGGTATGGTTTCTATATATGTCAAATATGTCAAGTTTGTTAATCATGTTATTCAGATTTTGTCCTTACTGAGATTTTTGTCTGCTTGTTCTCTCATATATTAAGGAAGGTAGGTTAGGTCTTGCACTATAATTGCCAATTTTTGTTTGTTTGTTTTTGCGGTACGTGGGCCTCTCACTGTTGTGGCCTCTCCTGTTGCAGAGCACAGGCTCCAGACGCGCAGGCTCAGCGGCCATGGCTCACGGGCCCAGCCGCCCCATGGCATGTGGGATCCTCCCAGACCGGGGCACGAACCCGTGTCCCCTGCATTGGCAGGCGGACTCTCAACCACTGCACCGCCAGGGAAGGCCCTATAATTGCCAATTTTTAAATTTCTCCTTTTAATATTGTCAATTTTTACTTTATATATTTTGATATATTTTATGTTATTAGGTTTATACAAAATTTTTAATTTTTGTGTATTTCTGTCAAATATACCTTTTAATTATTATGTCTCTCTTTATCTCCAGTTACCTTTATTTTCTTAGTGTTTATTTTATCTAATGATAGTATAGCTACATTAGCTTTCTTTTGGTTAGTGCCTGCATGGTATGCAGTAAAGGGTTAATACATCAGACTTGGTTTGCCCAAACCCTGCACATTCCAAGAAAGGACTGATCCTTGACTGGCTGCTGGGAAATAGCTTCTGCACTCTTGGAATATCCTGCCTAAAAATCATGTTTTGATATTCCTGAGGCCTTGGCCCATGCTCTATCAGTTTGACCAGGGTTAGGAACTTAAACGTGTCTCCTCCAAATTCACGTGTTGAAACTCTAATCCCCCGTACTTCAGAATGTGACTATATTTGGAGAGAGGGCCTTTAAAGAGATAAATAAGTTAAAATGAGGTCACTTGGGTGGGCCCTAATCCAATTTTGCTAGTGGATTTTATAACATTTTAATGTTATAAGGAGATTGGGACACACAGAGAGACACTATGGATGCACAGAGAAAAGGCCGTGTGAGGACACAAGAAGGTGGCCGTCTGCAAGCCATGGAAAGAGGCCTCAGAGAAACCAATGCTGACATTTCGATATTCCAGTCTCCAGAACTGTGAGAAAATAAATTTCTGTTGTTTCAGCTACCCAGTCAGTGGTATTTTGTTATGGCAGCCCTAGCTGACCTATACAATCAGATAGCTTACGTGACTTGTGGTGAATGCCTATTTCTGTGTACCTGAGACACTGGGCTATGCTGTATCAGCTTTATCTCTGGGGGCTGCAGACTGAGTAGCTAAGGTTAGTCATATAGACAGTGCAGCCAATTCCCAACAAAACCCCTTGACACCAAGGCTCAGGTGAGCTCCTCAGCTGGTAATGCCTTGTATGTGTCATCACACATTGTTATCTGGAGAATTAGGTGTGTCCCATGCAGCCTCACTGGGAGGGGACCCCTGGAAGCTGGTGCCTGGTTTCCCCTGGACTTCACTCATGCACCTTTTCCCTTTGCTGATGTTAATCTGTCTCCTTCTGCTTTAAAAAACCACAAGTGTGAATATAAGAGCTCTTCTGAGTCCTGTGAGTCCTTCTAGTGAACCACCAAGCCTGAGAGTAGTCTTGGGGACCTGTAACACACATGGTCTGTATTTTCCCATCCCTTTATTATTTTTTTCCCATCCCTTTATTGACAGCCTCTCTGCATCCTTATATTTAAGATGTGCCTCTTGTAGCAACATAGTTTAATTTGTTTTGATCCAGTCCGTCTTAGTATTTATCTTGGAGTAATTAGTCCCTTTACCTTTAATGTACTTCCTGATATATTTGAGTTTATACCTACTATGGGAATCCTTGTTTTCTATTTATCCCACCTGTTTTATATTCTTTCAATCCTCTCCTTTCTCGCCTCTTTTTTTTTTTTTGGATTAAGTATTTTTTTTATTATTCCAGTCCCCCATCTATTAGCCTGTTAATTATGCATCCCTTTACTTTAAAAAAAAATGTATCGAGGTATAGTTGATGTACAGTATTATTTAAGTTTCAGGTGTACAACATAGTAATTCACACTTATTAAAGGTTATATTTCATTTATAGTTATTATAAAATATTGACTATATTCCCTGTGTTGTAAGCATTCCTTTACTATTATTTTACTATTTACTGTTTACAATCCTTTATTATTCTTTTAGTGGTTACCCTTGATGACAATATGCATCCTTTACTTATTAGGGTATTAGGGTCTACCATAAATTAGCACTCTTTTTTTTAACCTCTTCCCAGACCTTAAAACTCTCTATTTCCATTTCCAACCTTCCTAGTTCTTTTGTTTTTATTGTCATGCATTTTATTTTTACATATTTACATAGTCTTTTTCTTTCCATAAAATTTTTGTTGCCTGGGTCCTTCTCTCATTTATTCAGTGATATTCACTGCTTCATGGAAAAGGTAATTATAGTGGAGAACCAAGAAATACATTACTACCTGAATTAATTTATAAACTTTAGCTGAAGCAATATTATTGAAAGCCTGGCTTTCCATGATAAGAGCCAAGCTTTGGGGTAGAGAATAGGTTTTTTTCTTTTCTTTCTTTCTTTCTTTCTTTCTCCTTCCTTCCTTCCTTCCTTCCTTCCTTTCTTCCTTTTTTAGAGGAGTACAAATTAACTCAGTAGGTTGAGTAGGGAATACTAAATGCAGAAAGAGAAGATCAAATACAAAAGCAAAAAAACATAGCAGAATGCAATCATATGGGAAGAGCTACATTGTGTTTCCCCTTTTTGTCTTTGGCACAGAACAAACAAAGGGCTCAAGGTATACTTATTTCTATTTTAAATTCTTTCCTCTTTCCTTTTTTACCACCATCCACCATCTATTTGCTTATTATAGTAGTATCAGAATTGTTAACTTGTCCTCCCATGGGTTTATGTACATTTTGAACCTCAGAAGGCCTTATTGTTGTTGTTTTATAGAGTCACTATTCATTTAGATTTACCCTTTCCATCCATTCATTACTCTTTATTCCTTCTTCAGTTTCCATCTTCTATCTGGGATTATCTTTTTGCTCAAAGAACTCCCTGTACTTTTTTTTTTTAAGTGTAGATATTCTGCCAATGAAGACTCTTTTTTTTTTTTTTTTTTTTTTTTTTGCGGTATGCGGGCCTCTCACTGCTGTGGCCTCTCCCGTTGCGGAGCACAGGCTCCGGACGCGCAGGCTCAGCGGCCATGGCTCACAGGCCTAGCCGCTCCGTGGCATGTGGGATCTTCCTGGACCGGGGCACGAACCCGTGTCCCCTGCATCGGCAGGCGGACTCTCAACCACTGTGCCACCAGGGAAGCCCGAAGGCTCTCATTTTTAAGTTTTTTATTTTTCCTAAAATGTCTTCATTTCACCCTCACTTTTGAAGAATATTTTTGCTACCAAATTCTATAGTATTCTAGGTTGGTAGTTATTTTTTCCAGCACTTAAAAATGTTATTTAATGCCTTCTGATTATTCATTTGTGTTGAAAACTCTGATATGTCTGATTGTTACTCCTTTGAAGTTACTTTATAGTTATTTATTTTTACTCTGGTTCCTTTTAAGATTATCATTGTATTTATCCTGCTTGGGGGTTCACTGAGTATCTTGAATCTGTGGACTGATAGCATTCATTTATTTTTTAAATTATCAGCCATTATGTCCACTAATATTTCTTCTGCTCCAATATCTTTCTCTTTCTAGGACTCCAGTGTACACATTTTAGAACTTTTCAACAGGTTCCATATATCTCTTGCATTATTTTCTGTATTTTCCATCTTTTTTACATCTTTGTGCATCAGCCTTGATATTTTCTACTGTCCTATCTTCTACTAATCCTATCAGTCAACTTTCATTAATTCTCTATTCTCTAGTGTCCTATCATAAACACAGATTGTATTGTAAATACAATTATTGTGTTTTCAGCTCTAAAATGTATATATATATATATTTTTTCCTCTAGTGAAATTCTTCATCTAATCATTTTCTTTAAAATATTAAAAAGTTATTTTAAAGTCTGTCTGATAACTCCAAGATCTGAGTCATCTGAGGTTTTCTTGATATGTCTATAATTTATAATTGAATGTTAGACACAGTCCATGACAATTTATTGAGGTTCTGGATTCTTTTACCTTTCTCCATCTTATCCTCTGGAGGCAGCTAGAGTGTGGGCAGACTATCTTAATCCAAAGTAACAGGAGGCAGGATTTAGGTCTTTATGCCTCTTTCTATCTTTGGTTCATGCCCATTCCTAGGGTGGAGCCCTCCCCAGGCCCCAACCCAGATCCTAAATCCCAATTTTTGTCTCTTCATAACCATTAGATTGTTGAAAATTCCACTCTTAGCTTCTTAGTCTCTCATCATGTGCATTAAATATATAGGTAAATGCTTCAGGGGCAACATCTGAGTTTGGGGCTTCCAGCCTCTTGAGTGCTGGCTATTTTGTCAGCACTATAATTAAAATTTTCTCTGCTTCTCCATGAACTTGCTGAGAACTCTGCTGGCTTCCTTGCCTCTCAGCAGTAGTAGCCCCAAGCTCAGATTCCTAGCCACTCTAAGCCAAGAACTGGTTCACACCTGGAGATGTAAGTGGTGTGCAGAATATGAGCTCACATCTCTCCAGTTCTCTTTTCTTTGGAAACTTGGCTCCTCAATTCATGGTTGTCTGCAGCTGTCTGAGGCCTTCAAACCAATATTTTCATCTGGATTTTCTACTTGTTCTCAGTGAGGGCAGTGGTCCAGCCAAGTCCTCCACCACAGCTGGAAGTAGTAACTCGAGGAAGGGATGGCATCAAACTGGAAACTGAACAGGTTTCTCTCTCTCTCTCTCGCGCACACACACACACACACACACACACACACACACAGTAACTAATGATGACTGCTCCCCCCTAAGGAGCCCTTATCACATGCCAAACTTGGTGCTATGTACTTACATGTGTCATGTCATTTGATTTTTACAGCAACCTCATAGGATAGGTATTACATCTGGTCCCGTTTTACAGATGAGGAAACTGAAGCTTAGAGAGGCAAACTAACTTGTCCAGGCAATCTGTCTATCCCCTGGAACCGAAATACATAGAAAAAAGTTTAAGTTGTTTTTATTGTAATATATATGTAATATAAAAGTTACCATTTCAACCATTTTTAAGTGTACAGCTCAGTGATATTTAAGTACATTCACAATGCTGTGCAACCATCACTACTATCGCTTTCCAAACTTTTTCATCACTCCAAACAGAAACTCTGTAGCCATTAAGCAGTAACTCCCCATCCCACCACCATCCAGTTGCTGGTTACCTCTAATCTACTTCCTATCTCTATGAATTTGCCTATTCTAGATATTTCAGATAAATGGAATCATACACAATTTGCCATTTTTTCCATCTGGCTTATTTCCCATAGCATAGCGTTTTCAAGTTTCATTCATGGTGTGGCAGGTACAGTAGTCCCTCCTTACCCACAGGGGAAACATTCCAAGACCCCCAGTGGATGCCCGAAACTGTAGATAGTACTGAACACTATGTATATTGTGCTTTTTCCTATACAGACATACCCACGATCAAGTTTAATTTATAAATTAGGCACAATAAGAGATTGACAACAATAATAAAATAAAATAATTGTAACAATATACTGTAATAAAAATTATGTGACTGTGGTCTCTTAAAATATTTTATCATACTGTAGTAACTCTTCTTCTTCTTGTGATGATGTGAGATGAGAAAATACCTACATGATGAGATGAAATGAGGTGAATGAAGTAGGCACTGTGATGTAGCATCAGGCTACTATTGACCTTCTGACCATATGTGAGGAGGATCATCTGACTAGAGTGATCCTGGAACATCGAGCCATGATGATGCCAGTGGTTGAATGTCAGGAGCAGACAATGTCAATGATTGGGGATCTCGGACAGAATAGCACAAGATTTCATCACACTACACAGAATGGCAGAAATTTAAGACTTATGAATTGTCTAAAATTTTTCCATTTAATATTTTTGGATCACAGTTGACCATGGGTAACTGAAACCTTGGAAAGTGAAACCATGGATAAGGGTGAACTGCTATATGAGAAATTCATTCATTTTTATTTCATTGTATGGATATACTACATTTTGTTTATCCAATCATCAGTGGATGGACATTTCTGTTCTTTCCACCTTTTGGCTATTGTGAGTAATGCTGCAGTGAACAATGGTGCACAAGTATCTGTTTGAGTCCCTGTTTTCAATCCATTTGGGCATATATCTAGGAGTGGAATTGTTTGGTCATATGGTAATCCTATGTTTAAGTTTCTAAGGAACCACCAAATTGTTTTCTACAGAACCTGCACCATTTTACATTCCTACCAGGAATATGCAAGTGTTCTAATTTCTCCACATGCTCACCAACACTTGTTATTTGCCTTTCTAAAAAAAATTATAACCATCGTAGTATGGGTGAAGTGTATCTCATTGTGGTTTTTGCACTTCTCTATTGAGTATTGACATGGAGGATCTTTTCATCTGCTTATTGATTATTTGTATATTTATTTTGAAGAAATGTTTATTGAAGTCCTTTGCCCATATTTTAGTTGATTTGTCTCTTTGTTGTTGAGTTGTAGGAGTTCTTTCTACATTCTGGATATTAAAATCTTATTTTCGGGTTTCCCTGGTGGCGCAGTGGTTGAGTCTGCCTGCCGATGCAGGGGACACGGGTTTGTGCCCTGCTCCGGGAAGATCCCACATGCCGCGGAGTGGCTAGGCCCATGAGCCATGGCCGCTGAGCCTGCGCGTCCGGAGCCTGTGCTCCGCAACGAGAGAGGCCACAACAGTGAGAGGCCTGCGAACCCAAAACAAAAAAACAAACAGAAAAAAACCCCTTATTTTCTTCTACTCTGTATGTTATATTTTCACTTTCTTGATAATGTCTTTTGATGCACAAAAATCTTTAATTTTAATAAAGTCCACTTTATCTAATTTTCTTTGGTTGGTGGTGCTTTTGGTGTAATATTTAAGAAGCCAATATAAAATCCAAAGTTCTGAAGATTTATGTTTTTTCTTCCAAGAGTGTTATGCTTTTAGCTCTTGTATTTGGGTTGTTAATCCATTTTGAGTTAATTTTTGTGTATGGTGTGAGGTAGGGGTCCCACTTCATCCTATGAAACAGGCAAATTCATACAGACAGATTAGTGGGTGATTAGGGCTTGGGATGGGGGGTGGGATTAGTAGTGACTGCTAATGGGTATGAGATTTCTCTCTGGGGTGATGAAAATAGTCTACATTTAGATAGTGGTGATAGTTGCATAACTCTGTGAATACATTAACCACCACTGAATTGTACACTTTAAAAGGGTGAATTTTATGCTATGTGAATTATACCTCAATAAAGCTGTTATTCAAACAAACAAACAAAAAGAACAGCTGGTGGCCCATAGGAGGGCGACAGGCCTGGCAGCCCCGCCTCCTGCTTCTAGGAGAGAAAACATGCTGCCCTCCCGTGGCCTCCAGTGGCTGCCGGCCAGACTCTTGCACTGCCAGGGCTGTGTTCTAAATCAAACACGTGGCCCAGGCCCAGGATTCTTTCTCCTCTCCAATGTCACATTTTAGGGAGCCCTTCCTGCACTTGGAGGGGCAGGGGTGTCAGCATCCTCCCAGGGGCCCTGGAGAGGCAAACTGAGTGGCCTTCCTAGGCAGAGGCTGTTGACAACCAGGTCCAGAAAGGAGAAGGCGGCAGACACGGGGTAAGGACTGTGCCTGACAGACCGTGTATGGGTCCCTGAGCCACCCCCGGCCCCCTCCATATGACCCAAGCTCTAGGCTGGGAGCAGAGGGCGGGAGCCAGTCTGGTTGGTGCCACTGCTGTGTGGTCCCCAGTGGGCCTCTGTCCGGGAAGCTCGGGGTCCCCACCAGGCCCCAGGGGCCCTGAGCCCTCTCTGACTTCATACCTCCCAGCAGAGCAGGGGCCCAGAGGAAGCAGAATGCGGCTGGGTGCGAATGCAGGTTGGGGAAGGCAGCTCCCTGGCAGTCCAGTGGTTAGGACTCAGTGCTTTCCCTGTTGGGGGCCAGGCCACGCAATGCGGCCAAAACCAGCAAACCAACAGACGAACAAAGCAGTCTGGGGAGAAGGTCCTACAATTGTCCCCGTGAGGTCCATGAGGCCAGGAAGGAGAAGGACCAGAGTGTAAGCTCCCAGGAGGGTATGGCCCTCCCCTTCCTGGCCCAGAGGACTTAGAGGCCTGGCTGGCCTGCGGCCCCTGGTCTCAGGCACTTGCAGCTCTTCAGCAGGATTCAGCAACCACCTGGCCGCTACACACCTGCCTTGGCATTTTAATTACAGTCATTAAGATGCCTCCTTTTGCTGTGGCCATGTCAGCAGTTCCAGGCCTTTCTGTGCAGAGCAGCTCAGCCTCATCCCCTCCACCTGGCTCCTAACCCTCTCCCCTGCCCCTCCAGGGCTCACAGTCCCCTAGGGCTTCTGGTCCCTGGGTCCCATGTCCTCAGCTCGAGGGGCTGGGTTCTAGGCCGCACCTCAGGAACCCCGCCCCCAAGGCGCCCAAGGGTGCTCACTGCAGTATCCCCTGCCCCCAGCCCCTCCCCGTTGGGAGCCCCGAGCCCCGTGTGCTGCCTCCACAGACTCCCCGTGGAGTGGAGACTCCTCCATGGGGCCACTGTCCCTCCACAGTTTGGGTGTGACACACACCCTCTCTGTTGGTCTGTCCCCTCGCAAGGCTATGAGCAAAGCGCCTGTCTCCTTGTGCCCCCTCTAAGACCTGGGCCTGTGTCTGAGTCTAATTCCCAGGAAAAGCTGTTCAGCCAAACTTAGCACAAAATGGCAGTTCTGGGGTTGAACTCTACCTAGCAACAAGATTAGCAGCTGATTTTGCAAACTGGTATTTTTATCTCTGGGACTGGAACAGCTGAGAAAAGTGGCCTCCTCCTGCACCACCTGGGGACCCCACATCCCCAGACGCTCCTCCTGGCCCCAGGTCCGGCTCTGCCTCCCCTTCTTGCTTGCAGGGGTCCCTGAGCCCTGGGGGTGGGGACGGGGATCGTGAGAGCCTCCCGCGAGGTATGTCAGCCCCCAGGTCCGCGAGGAGACGCTGAATGGGTGCTGAGGCTCCCGAAGCAGCCTGTCTTCCGGTCCTCACTCACTGTCTCCCTTTTCCTTTTCCTCATCCCTCTGTCTCCCCGTCCCAGATCATTTGCACTTTCCACACTGTGCTGTGCTTCGTGCCCCATCAGAGGGGAGGTCTGTGGGGCCGGGGTCACAGCAGGCTGGGTAGCTGCAGGATGCTCTGGACCACTTCCTCGCACCCCTCTCCCAGCTCCTCTCTGCCTGCCTTCTCTCCGCCCCTCACAATGATGGGAACCTTCCGGCAGCCTCAAGCCCCAGTGCCATTTGTGTGGGTTGCCATCTGCCAAGCTGTCATCTAGGAGCCATCATGGCTCCTTGTTTTAGAGAGAAAATATTGTCATGGTAAGACCTTCCAGAAATGGACTTTCAGTCCAGAACAGGATGGATGGCGTGGACTCCCTTTTCCAGTTCCTCCTCCCTGGACATAATCCAGCAGACACCCATTAAAGGATCCTGAAAGCTGGAAAGAAGAATTCAGGCAGGCTGGGACCACGGGACTTGAGAACAACATGTTGTATGTCCCGGCATTGCTTTTTATCTCCCGCATACCCAGGGCTGGCGCAGGGGCCTGCAATCTCAATCGCCACTTGGCATCGACAAAACAGGCAGACAACAGGAAAGGCTGCCCTTGGGCCAAAGGATGGGAGAGGGGAGGCCCAACAGAGCTGGTGCTGTGGGCTCCCCCACCAGACACCTAAGGGAGAAAGCGTCATGGAGCCCTGAGTCTCCCCACCTCCAGCCAGTGCCATGCAGAGCCCCAGGCCCAGTGGAAGCACGCTGGCCTCGCAGGCCACGTTGCCATGCAAGAACTCCAAAAACTAAACCTTGGAACCCTAACCCATAAAAGTAGGCCTGAAAGTATAAATTAAACCTGAAAAGGGTGACTTCCTGCAAAAATAGAGGAGTTAAATAAGAGTAAGACTCATAATAACCAAAACATCCAGGATACAGTTGAAAATCCTTCGTCATACCAAGAACAAGGAAAACCACAATTTGAATGAGAAAAGACAACCAACTGAGGGCAATGCCAAGCTCAACTGGCAGTTGGAAGTATGGGGCAAGAATTTTGGAGCAGCCATCATAAAAATGCTTCAATAAGCAATTACAAACTTTCTTGAAAAAAATGAAGAAATGGAAAGTCTCAGCAAAGAAGTTGTTTTTTTATAAAAAATTTCTCTATAAAGAAAAATATTTTCTACAAAGTAAAAATTGTACCTACAATTGTCGAGTTTTTATCATAAATGGATGTTAAATCTTGTTAAATGCTTTTTCTGAATCTATTGAGATGATCATATGGTTTTTATCCTTCCTTTTGTTAATGTGTTACATTGACTGATTTGCAGATATTGAACCATCTTTGCATTCCTGGAATAGACCCCACTTGACCATGGTGTATGATCATTTTAATGGATTGTTGAATTCAATTTGTTAATATTTTTTTAAGAACTTTTGCATCTATGTTCATCAAGGATATTGGCCTGGAATTTTCTTTTCCTGTGGCATCCCTAGCTGGTTCTGGTATCAGGATATTGCTAGCCTCATAAGATGAGTTTGGGAGAGTTCACTCCTCTTCTGTTTTTTGGAAGAGTTTGAAGAGGATTGGTATCAATTCTTCTTTGAATGTTTGGTAGAATTCACCAGTGAAGCCATCTGGTTCTGGACTTTTGTTTGTTAGGAGATTTTTGATTATGGATTCAATCTCCTTACTAGTAATCAGTCTGTTAAGATTTTCTATTTCATCATGATTAAGTCTTGGTAGGTTGTACATTGCTCGGAATTTATCCATTTTTTCTAGGTTGTCCAATTTTTTGGTGTGTAATTGTTCATTCCTCTTTCTGATTTTATTTATTTTATGTATTCTCTCTGTTTATCTCGGTAAGTCTAGCTAAAGGTTCATCAATTTTATCTTTTCAAAGAACCAGATCTTAGTTTCATCGATCTTTTCTATTGTCTCTTTAGTCTCTATTTCACTTATTTCTACTCTAATCTTTGTTATTTCCTTCCTTCTACAAACTTTCATCTTTGTTCTTCTTTTTCTTGTTCCTTGAGGTATAAAGCTAGGTTGTTTGAGACTTTTTTTGTTTCTTGAGATAGACATCTATTGCTATAAACTTCCCTCCTAGCAACACCCAGCTGACCACAGCACTACAGGACTCAGCAGCCAGCGTGGAGCAGTGGAAGAGGCAATTCTCCCTCTGCCACAATGAGAACGACCAGCTCTGGAACAAGATATGATGAGCTGGAAAAGCAATGCAGTGAGATAAACAGAGAGGAGAAGACTATCCAGTTGAAGAGAAGAGTTGAGGAGCTGGAATCAGAACTCTGAGAAAAGGAGACGAAGTTGAAAGACCTCCAAAAACAAAGTGAAATCATCCCACAACTCAGGTCAGAGTGTGAATACATCGCTGAGAAATTAGAGGCAGCAGACAGTCAGAACCTAGAAGACAACGTGTGTTCTCTGAAGACGAACATTGAAAAGAGTAAGTACCAACAGCGCCACCTGAACGTGGAGCTGAAGAGCTTCTTGGAGGTGTTGGATGGGAAGACTGACGACCTGCTCAACTTCCGCAGGGGGCTCTGCATGCTGGGTGCCAACAACTAGGGCCATTTCTGAGTCCCCAGTGTGTGTGAGAGACAGAGTAGCACTAGGATGTCCTCCCATTCACGTTGCTTCTGTAAATGCAGGTGCAGGTTGGCATGTTTCCAAACCAGGGATGCCGTCCACTCTCTCCTCTCCAGAATAGAAATCTCCCCTCGCTTCTCTGGCCTTGCAAGTTTGCAGACAACTGGACAATTCTGACTCAGGAATCCAGAACTAGGTCTACCTTAAACGTTTATGCAGTCAGGGCAGGGATGTTTATCTTTCTTAAGGGCTGTTGCAACCATATGAACTGAAAGAGTATTTTCTAATCCAAATATAAATACCCTTTCCATCTCCTGTTTTTGAGTAGCATTCATAGTATTCGAAAGTCCATCAGGCCTCAGTGTATGGGGGTGTGGTGACAGCAACTACCCTCTCAGTATATACAGAGATGCTTTAAAACAACCACTTAGCAGAGACTTGTCCCGAGAAAGAAAACAAGTTTCTGGTGGGTGTGTTTTCTGGCACGGCAATCACCTATATGCACTCTGCCTGCTTCCACCCGCCCCCAGTTTGTAGGGTTGTGACAACTTTCCTTTCCTTGGTTTTAATTTCTGAGATTACCATGCTGTGTGGACAGCATGCAGTGAGGGTGCCTAACACAGTGCCTGGCACAAAGTAGGTGCTTAATAAATATTTGTTTAATTAAATGTATTAAAAAAACACTTCCCTCTTAGAACTGTTTTTACGGCATTCCATCAATTTTGGTATGTTACATTTTTGTTTTCATTTGTCTCAAGGTATTTTTTGATTTCTTCTTCAACCCATTGGTTGTTCAGTGGCATGCTGTTTAATCTCCACATATTTATGAATTTTCCAGTTTTCTTCGTGTAATTAATTTCTAGTTTCATACCATTGTGGTCAGAAAAGATGCTTATATGATGTCAATTCTCTTAAATTTATTGTCTTGCTTTGCAGTCTAACATACAAGCTATCTTGTAAAATGTTCCATGTGCACCTAAGAAGAATGTGTATTGCTTTTGGATGGATTATTCTATAAATATCTGTTAAGTCCATCTGCTCTAACATGTTGTTTGAGACCAATGTTTCTTTATTGATTTTCTGTCTGGATGTAAGTGGGGTATTAAAGTCCCCTACGACTATTGAGTTGCTGTCTATTCCCCCCTTTAGGCCTGTTGATATTTACTTTACATATTTAGGTGCTTCCACATTCAGTGCATATATAAATGTTATAGCCCCTGTTGGACTGACCCCTTTATCATCATGTAACACCTTTATCTCTCATTACAGTCTTTTATTGTCTGTTTTGTCTGATATAAGTGTAGCTATTCCAGCTTTCCTTTGGTTTCCATTTGCATGGGATATCTATTTTCATCTCTTCACTTTCAGTCTGTGTGTCCTTACATTTAAAGTGAGTCTCTTGTAGGTAGCCTATAGATGGGTCTTGTTTTTTTTAATCCATTCAGCCACTCTAAATCTTTTGGAGAATTTAGCTCACTTACATTTAGGGTAATTATTGATAGGTATATGCTTACTGCCATTTTGTTAATTGTTTTCTGGTTATTTTTATAGTTCCTCTCTCTTCCTTTCTTCTCTTTCCTCTCCTTTTCCTTCTTCTTCTTCCTCTTCCTTTGTGACTTCTTTTGTGGTATGCTTATATTCCTCTCTCTTTATCTTTTGTGAATTTACTGTAGGTTTTTGCTTTCTGGTTATATGAGGCTTACATGTAACAACTTATATCTATAACAGTCTATTTTAAGTCGATAACAACTTATGTTTGGGCCCATTCTAAAACTCAACATTTTTACTCCTCTCCACCCCCTGCTTAACGGTTTTGATGTCACATTTTACATATATTTATCTTATGTATCCCTTAGCTAATTACTATACTCATTATAACCGCTTTTGTCTTTTAATCATCACACTAGCTTTATAAGTAATCAAACCACTACATTTACTGTATATTTACCTTTACCAATGAGATTTATACTTTCATATGTGTCCTTGTTACTACTTAGCAGCCTTTCTTTCAGCTTAAAGAAGGTTCTTTAACATTTCTTGTAAGGGTAGTTTAGTGGTGATGAATTCCTTTAGCTTTGCTTGTCCATAAAACTCTTTTTATCTCTCCTTCAATTCTGAATGGTAACTCTGCTGGGTACAGTATTCCTGGTTGGAAGTTTTTTTTTCTTTCATCACTTTGAATGTATCATGCCACTCCCTTCTGGCCTGCAAAGTGTATGCTAAAAAAAAAAATCTAATGATGGTTTTATGGGGGTTCCCTTGTATGCAACAAATTTTCTCTTGCTGCTTTTACAATTCTCTTTAACTTTTGACACTTTAATTATAGTGTGCTTGGTGTGGGTCTCTTTGGATTCCTCTCTTTTGGTAGTCTTTGGCTTCCTGGCTCCAGATGTTTGTTTCCTTACCCAAGTTAGGGAAGTTTTCAGTCATTATTTCTTCCAATAAGATTTCTGCCCCCTTCTCTCTCTCTTCACCTTCTGGGACTCCTATAATGCAAACATTAGTCCATTTGGTGTTGTCCCATAATTCCCTCAAGATACCTTCATTCTTTTCATTCTTTTTCCTTTTTCCTGCTCTAATTGGGTGAGTTCCACTGCCCTGTCCTCAAGTTGACAGATTGTTTTTTCTGCTTCATCTAGTCTGCTGTTGAACCCTCTGGTGTATTTTTCCGTTCAGTTATTGTATTCTTCAGCTCTGTTACTTCTATTTGGTACTTCCTTATATTTTCCATCTCTTTGTTGAAGTTCTCACTGTGTCTATCCATTCTTCTCCCTAGTTCAGGGAGCATCTTTATGACAATTACTCTGAACTCTTTACCAGGAAAATTATTTATCAGGTAAATAATTAAATATCATTTAATTATTTCACTAAAGCTTTTTGCTGGGGTTTTTATTTTGTTCTTTCATTTGGAAACTATTCCTCTGTTTCTTCATTTTGCTTGACTCTTTGTGTAGGTTTCTATCCAGTAGATGAAGCAACCACCTCTCCCAGTCTTGAAGGAGTAACCTTGTCTAGAAGATAAAACTTGTTCAACCCTGCCCCAACTCTTGATTTTCCCTCAAATTTTGTACTTGTCCAAACAGCCTATTCTATTTTTAATAGCTCCCAGTAGTTAAGAATGTGCCAAGACCTGTCAATGTCCCAAAGAAGAGGATCTCAGTACCTAGATTCATGCTCATGCTGACTGGAAGTCAGACCTTCAGGCAGCAGCTTTTAAAGTATGCAAATATACACAGTCCTGTGGAACTGTAAGTGTAAGCCCTGCTAGCCACCAGAGCCAGGTGATCTGGAGTTACCCCCTGGGCCACAGTTACAAAAATCAGGGCTCCTGATGAGCATAGCTCTCTTCTTGGTGATACCAGTGAGCTGGAGCAAGGCAGATGGAGAGTGCCAAGATGGTGTCAACAGCCTACATGCCTTGAGAAGTGGCTCTATAAGCCACTAACTGTGTGCCAAACCTGAAGTCTGCCCCTCAAGCTGATGCTCTAAGATAAGCAAAGAAGGCTTCTTCACAGAAAGACTGGAGGGTATGCCTCAGTCCACTGTGCCCCGGGGGTGGCAGCCTGCCAAGAACCATCTCTCCAATTGTCACAGTCCTGTGGGACTCAGGAATGCAAGCCCTCCTAGTCCTCAGAACCAGGTGATCAAGGGGTGTTTCCTGGGTGGTAGCCACTGAAAAATGGGCACCACACAAAAATAACAGAGCACCAATGCAGGTAAAGATACCCTCCAGAAGACATGGCACTCTGTAGCATGGCAGAGGATAAGCAGAAAGATAACATCCACCCTCCAAGGTCTCTAGAAAAATTATAATTAGCCCCTAAATGCATACCTAATTAGAAGCCTGCCCCTCAGGCCTCAGTCATGATGATTAGCCAATAGGCCTTCTTCATAGAAAGACAAAGCTCCTCGGTCTGTTACTTCTTGCTGTGCCTGAGGATGGCTGTTTAAGAACTCTTTCTCCATTGCATACAGTCCTGTGAGACCCACGAGTGTATGCCCCACTGGCTACCAAGGCCAGGCAATGTAACAATAGATGTGTCCCCTGGAAGCAGTCACAAAAATCAGGGCACCAGACAAGGGTATGGGCTCCTTTCTGGGTGACGCCAGTTATTACAGTCCTATGGGACAAGGAATGCAAGCTCTTCTGACCTCCAGAGCCAGTTGATCAAGAGGCATCCCCTCGGCAGCAGCCACAAAAATCTGATGTGTGTAGAAGTTCCCTTCCAGGAGATACTGGTGCTCTGGAGCATGGCAAAGGGAAAGCACAAAGTGCCACCAGTCTCCATCCCCAGAAAGGGTTCTAGCAGGCTCTTAGATGTGTGTGTTAAATTAGATGCCTGCCTCTCAGGCCAATGCTTTAATATAAGCAGATGAGCCTTCTTCACTTTAAGTCTGGGTGTGATCGGCTGCCTGTGAGCTGGGCCCTAGAGTGTGTGGGTCCAAGTGCACCAGCCCTTTATAAGAGTCTCCACTCATATCATTACAGTCTTGTGGGTCTAGGGGTGTGAGTCCCATTGGTCTTCAAAGTTAAATGTTTTAGGGGCTCGTCTTTCAAGTGCACGTCTTAAAAGTTGGGGTGCCTGATGTGGGCACCTCTCATCAGAGGGAAGCTACAGGGTTTGAGTTCCTTCCCAGCCGCTCCTACCCACTTCGATGTGGTTTTCTTCTCATTTGCTGAGTACAGTTATCACTCAGCCAGCCCTTAGGCTTTTCTAAGGGGAAATTGTTCCCTATATAGTTGTAGAGTCAGCGTTTCCATGGGAGGAGGGGAGTTTAGGATCTTCCTAAGTCACAGTCTTGAACTGGAACCAGGACTACATCAAACTAAAAAGCTTCTGCAAAGCAAAGGAAGCCATCAACAAAATGAAAAGGCAACCTACTGAATGGCAGAAAATATCTGCAAGTCAAATGTCTGATAAGGGGTTAATATCCAAAATACATATAGAACTCATACAACTCAATAGCAATAAAAATAAATAAACAATAAAAAATTTTAAATTCAATTTAAAAATGGGCAGATCTGAATAGACATTTTTCAAAGAAGACATACAGATGGCCAATAGGTACATGAAAAGGTGCTCAATGTCACTAATCAGCAGGGAAATGTATATCAAAACCATAATCACCTCAGCTATCACCTCACACCTGTTAGAAAGGCTACTATCAAAAAGAAGAGAGGGCTTCCCTGGTGGCGCAGTGGTTGAGAGTCCGCCTGCCGATGCAGGGGACACGGGTTCGTGCCCCGGTCCGGGAAGATCCCACATGCCATGGAGCGGCTGGGCCCGTGAGCCATGGCCGCTGAGCCTGTGCGTCCGGAGCCTGTACTCCGCGGTGGGAGAGGCCACAATGGTGAGAGGCCCGCGTACCGCAAAAAAAAAAAAAAAAAAAAAAAAGAAGAGAAACACAAGTATTGGCAAGAATGTGGAGAAAGGGGAACTCCTGTGCATTGTTGGTAGGAATGTAAATTGGTACAGCTACTATTGAAAACAGTATGAAAACTTCTCAAAAAATTAAAAATAGAGGTACCATACGATCCAGCAATTCCACTTCTAGGTATTTATCCAAAGAAAATGAAAACATTAACTCAAAAAGATATATGTTCCCTCATATTCATTGCAGCATTATTTACAGTAGCCAAAACATGGAAACAACCTAAATACCCACTGCTGGATGAATGGATAAAGAAATTGTGGTATATACATACAATGGAATATTATTCAGCCATAAGAAAGAATGACATCTTGCCATTTGTGACAACATGGATGGACCTCAAGGGCAGTATGCTAAGTGAAATACATCAGACAGAGGAAGACAAATACCATATAATGTCTCTTATAAGTGGAACGTTTTTTTTTTAAAAAAAAAAAAAGCTCATAGATACACAGAACAGATTGTTGGTTGCCAGAGGTGGGGTTAGGGGTTGGAGAAAATTTTTTTTTATTTAAATAAAATAACAATTTTTAAAATAAATATTTTCTATAAAGTAAAAAGTATAGGGGACTTCCCTGGTGGTGCAGTGGTTAAGAATCCACCTGCCAATGCAGGGGACACGGGTTCGATCCCTGGTCCAGGAAGATCCCACATGTCGCAGAGCAACTAAGCCCATGCACCACAACTACTGAGCTTGCGCTCTAGGGCCCACATGCCACAACTACTGAGCCCAGGCGTCATAACTACTGAAGGCCACGCACCTAGAGCCCATGCTCTGCAGCAAGAGAAGCCACCACAATGAGAAGCCCAAGCACTGCAACGAAGAGTAGCCCCCATTCACTGCAACTAGAGAAAGCTCACACGTGGCAACAAAGACCCAACGCAGCAAAAATAAACAAATAAAATAAACTTATTAAAAAACAAACAAAAAAATGATAGAACTGAAAAATATACTAACCAAATTAAAAACTTTGCTGGATGAACTCTCTAGTAGACTGGAGATGACAGAGGATATACAATCAGTAAACTTGAAGAAAGATCAATAGAATTTACTCATTCTGAACAACAGGAGGAAAACAGACTGAAAAAGAAAATGAACAGAGCCTCACAGATCTATGGGACAATGACACAAGATCCAACATTCATATCATATCAGAAGGCAGGGAGAAAGAATGAGGGGGTGAAAAAGTAATTAAATAAGGCCTTTTAAAAAATCCCAATTCTTACAAAAGACATAAATGTACAGATTCAAGAAGCTGAGAAAACCCTAAATAGGAAAAACCTAAAGAGACCCACACCAAGACACATCATGATTAAACTTCTGAAAGCTAAAAGCAAAGAAGAAAATCTTAAAAATAGCCAGACAGAAACGATATATTTATAATAGAGGAATACCATTCAAATGATAGCAGATTTCTCACCTGAAACCCTGGTGGTCAGAGGTGAGTGGCACAATATTTTTCAAGTGCAGAAAGAAACAAATAGTTAATTGCAAAATCCAGTGAAATTATCCTTCAGGAATGCAGGGGAAATAAAGATATTCCTAGATGAAGAAAAACTAAGAGAATTTGTTGTTATCAGACTTATCTTTAAAGAATGGCTAAAGGAAGCTCTCCAAATAGAAAATAATAACAAAAGAAGGCTGGAAACTTCTTCAAGAAAAGAACAATGGAAAGGACAAATATAAACAGTAAATTCCCTGGTGGTCCAGTGGTTAGGACTCTATGCTTCCACTGTCAGGGGCCAGGTTAGATCCCTGGTCAGGGAACTAAGATCCTACAAGCCAAGTGGTGTGGCCAAAAAGTAAATAAAGATGAACACAATAGACTACTTCACTTCATCAGTTTCTTTAATCACATATTATGGCTAAAGCAAAAATCCTAATACCATCTAATGTGGTTCCTCAACGTAGAGGAAATACTGAAGACAGTTGTATTTTAAAATTTGGAAGGATAAAGAGACATTAACAAAAGTGTCTACACTCACTCAAAGTGATAAAATGTCAACACCAATGGACTGTGACCAGTTATATATGTATATGGAAATACCTAGTGCAATCACTAAATAAAAGTATACAAGGCAATATACTAAAAAATGTTACAAATAAATCAGAGTGGAATTATTAAAAAAGGTTCAAGAAATCCAAAGAAAGCCAAGGAAAAAGAAACAGAGGAATGAGAAACAAAGGGAAAAAACAGAAAATTTAAATAACAATTAAAAGCCTAACATACCAATAATTAACTATATATGGTCTAAATACACCAAATAAGAGACAGAGATTGGTAGAATGGATAAAAAAAACATGCCCCAACTACATATTGTCTACAAGGAACTCAGTTCAAAATAGAATGAAAATAAATGGATGGGAAAAGTATACCATGTAAACATTAACCAAAACATATACTTTTTATTATTTTTATGATTTATATTACTATAGCAGGAGTGGCTATATTAAGTTGAGATAAAGCAGTATTCAGAGCATAGAAAAAAACTAGGGACAGAGATGGACTTTACCTAATGATAAAAAGATCTACCAAATAGGTATAGCAATCTTAAATGTGTATGTATCAAACAACAGAGCTTCAAAATGCATGAAGCAAAACTGGTAGAGCTGAAAGGAGAAATTGAAAAATCCAGAATTAAAGTTGGGGACTCTCAGGGAATTCCCTGGCAGTCCAGTGGTTAGGACTCTACACTTTCACTGCCAAGGGCACACATTCAATCCCTGGTTGGGGAACTAGGATCCCACAAGCCACATGGCACAGCTGGAAAAAAAAAAAAAAGTTGAGGACTCTCAGCAATTGATAAAACTACCAAATGGACAAGGATATAAGAAGTGAACAACACCATCAACCAACAGGAATTAATACTTATAGAACACACTCTACACCCAACAACAGCAGAATACACATTCTTTTCAAGTGCCCACTGACACCCACCAAGATAGACCATATCCTGGGTCATAAAACAAACTTTAACAAACTTAAAGGAACTGAATCACACAGAGTATGCCCTCTGACAATAATGGATTTAAAGTAGAAATCAGTAGAAAGACAAGAGTTTGTAGGAAACTCTACAAACACTTGCTTGGAAATTTAACAACATATCTGAAAGAGGAAGTCTCAAAGAAAAGTAAGACAGAAAACAGAATTTAAAAAAAAGTTGTTGGATGTAGCTAAAGCAGCACTGAGAGGGAAATTTATAGCATTATGCGTACATTAGGAAAGAAGAAAAACTGCACATTAATTACCTAAGCTCCTACCTCAAGAAACCAGTAAAAAGAAGAGAAAAATAAACCCAAAGGAAGGGGAAGAAAATACAAAGGATAAGAGCAGAAATAAACAAAATAAAAAAAAAACCAAAGACTACAGAGAAAATAAATGAAGTAAAATACTGATTCTTAAAAAAATCAATAAAATTAATAAAATTCTAAGATTGACAAGATAAAAAGAAAAAAGACACACATTACCAATACTGAAAATGAAACAGAGGATATCATAACAGAACCTACAACCATTAAAAGGATCATGAGAGGATGCTATGAACACTTTTATACACATAAATTTGACAACTTAGAAGAAATGGACCAATTTCTCAAAAATTACAAACTACCAAAACTCAGACAAGATGAAATAATAACCTGAATAGTCCCATAACCATTAAAGAAATTGAGTTGTAGAGAAAAACAAATACTGTATTCTAACACATATATATGGAATCTAAAAAAAAAAAAAGGTTCTGAAGAACCTAGGAGCAGGACAGGAATAAAGACGCAGACATAGAGAATGGACTTGAGGACATGGGGAGGGGGAAGGAGAAGCTGGGACAAAGAGAGTGGCATGGACATATATACACTACCAAATGTAAAATAGATAGCTAGTGGGAAGCAGCCGCATAGTACAGGGAGATCAGCTCGGTGCTTTGTGACCACCTAGAAGGGGTGGGATAGGGAGGGTGGGAGGGAGACACAAGAGGGAGGGAATATGGGGATATATGTATATGTATAGCTGATTCACTTTGCTATACAGCAGAAACTAACACAACATTGTAAAGCAATTATACTCCAGTAAAGATGTTAAAAAAAAAGCCAATTTCATTTCTATATATTGAAAACGAATAAGAGGAAAGGAAAATAAAAGATGCAATACCATTTACAATTGACCCAAAGAATACAAAGTGTTTAAGTACATATGTCATTGACATATATACACTACCAACTGTAAAATAGCTAGTGGGAAGCAGCTGCATAGCACAGGGAGATCAGCTCGGTGCTTTATGACCACCTAGAGGGGTGGGATAGGGAGGGTGGGAGGGAGACTCAAGAGGGAGGGGATATGGGGATATATGTATACATATAGCTGATTCACTTTGTTATACAGCAGAAACTAACACACCATTGTAAAGCAATTATACTCTACAATAAAGATGTTAAAAAAATACTTAGGTACAAATCTAATAAAACACATGCAGAATCTATATGAAGAAAATTACAAAATGCTGATGAAGAGATCAACGATGTAAATACTTGGAGAGATACCACATTCATGGATTGGAAGATTTAACATAGTAAAGATGTCAATTCTTCTTAAATTGATTTACAGGTTTAATGCAATTCTTACCAAAATCTGAATGAGATTTTTTGTAGTCTAGACAGGCTTATTCTAAAATTTGTATGAAAAGGGAAAGATCCTAGAATAACCAAAACAAGTATAAAAGAGAAAAAGATTCACAATGTCAAAGCTGACCATATAGCTACAGCACTCAAGATAGAGTGGTACTGATGGAGGGGTAGACACATAACTCAATGGAATAGAACTAAGAACCCAGAATAGATCCACTGAAATATGTCCAATTAATTTTTGATGAAGGAGCAAAAGCAATTCAGTGGAGGAATGATAGCCCTTTCAATAAATGGTGCTGGAGCCACCAGGGGGTAAAAATAAGAACCTCAGTCTATACCTCACACTTCATACAAAAACTAACTCAAAGTGGATCATGGACTTAAATGTAAAACATAAACTATAAAACATCTAGAAAAAAACAGAAAATCCTTGAGATCTAGGACTACATTAAGATTTTTTAGACTTGATACCAAAAGCATGATTCATAAAAAAATTTTAATAAATTGAACCTCATCAACATTAAAAACTTTTGCTCTGAGGAAGACTATGCTAAAAGGATAAAAAGATTAATCACAGACTGGGAGAAAATATTTTCAAATCACATATCCAACAAAGGACTTTTACCTAGAATATATTTTAAAAATTTAAACCTTAACATTAAAACAATCAATCCAATTAGGAAATGAGCAACATACTTGACAGACATTTCACCAAAGATATATAGATGGCAAAAGGCACACGAAAAGATGTCTACCATAGTTAGCCAGTGGAAAAATGTGAATTAAATCACGATAAGATACCAGCACCCACCTATTAAACTGGTTAAAGTACAAAATATTGACAGTGCCTGTATTAATTTCCTAGTGCTGCTTTAACACATTACCACAAATTCAGTAGCTTAAAAAAACACAGTTACTTTCTCAGAGTCCTGGGAGTCAGAAGCCCCAGATGGGTCTCGTGGGGCGAGAATCAATGTTGGCAGGACTGTATCCTTGTGGAGGCTCTGGGAGAGAATCCTCTTCCTTGCCTTTTCCAGCTTGCAGACCCCACCTGCATTCCTTGGCCCACAGTCCCCTCGACCTGCAATTGCTGGTCAAGTCCTTTCATCATTACAGCACTCTAACACAAACTCTTCTGCCCCCCACTTCCAATGCCTGGATGCAGAGGGAGTCCGTGGTGGGCAGTGCAGAGTGCTGGGGTTTCAGTATCTGACTGCCCACCTGCTACAGCCATCACCCGGATCCCATCTGCCTGGGCTCCCAAGCTTTCAGGAGAGCCCGGAAACTGAGACTTCTGTAAAATCTCATTTCCAATACCAGCAATGAGTTTAAAAAAAAAAAATTTTTTTTTTGGCCACACCATGCAGCATCAGGGATCTTAGCATCCAGGATCTTAGTTCCCCGACCAGGGATCGAACCCGCGCCCCCTGCAGTGGAAGCGTGGAGTCTTAACCACTAGAACACCAGGGAAGTCCTTTAAAAATATTTTAATGGGTATGAAGTTTCACTTTGGGAAGATGAAAAAGTTCTGGACATGGATGGTGGTCATCGCACACCAAGGTGAATGCACTTAATGCCACTTCAAAATCATTAAGATGGTAAATTTTGTGTTAAGCGTATTTTACCACAATAAACATGTTAAAGGATGTGGACCTCCTGACTGCCCTGGCCACCAGGTCACCTTCCCACCTTGAGGTCAGGAGAGGAAGGGAGGCCTGAGGAAGTGGGGAGGAGAACAGAGGGAGGAGGGAAAGAGGGATGGGAACAGGGGAGATGAAAGCAGAGGGGAGAGGAGCAGAGGGGAGAGAGGAGAGAAACTTGGAGGTGGGGGAGTGGGATGGAGGAAGGGGGGGAGAGGCGCGGAGTGGGGGGTGGGGAGAGAAATGGAACAGAGTTAAGAGGGGAGCCGAGGGGGCCTGGCCAGGGACTGTACCCCCAGGGCTGGGGCTCCTTGAAGGAGGGCAGGGTGGTGACCTTTGTCAGGGTCTCTGAAGGCAATCGTGAGGGGCCAGCCAAGGCCAGGAGAAGTGGGGGGATCTGCAGGTGCAGGGTGGGCAGGAGGCCTGGCTCCAGGAGGCCAGGGGTGGCAGGCGGTGCTCCTCCCCTGCCCCACTGCTGACCCGCCATGGGCTGGTACCCCAGAGGGGCTGCAGGCACCAAAGGCCCTTTGCAAGCATGGCTCATCCTGCAGCTGAGGAAACTGAGGCACGAGGAGTCAGGCACCCTCCACCTCCCAGTGGTGGCCTCCAGCCTGAGGCAAGGTTGGGGAGACTCGCAGGTGCACCTCCAGCCATGGAGGTGATGGTGAGAGGGGGCAGGCTAGGGGGATCCATGGGGTTATGATGCCCCTGGAGGGGCTAACAGGTGCCTTTTCAGGACCTGTCACCCTGCACATCTGGGCCCAGGCCTGCACCTTCCGTCAGCACAGGGTTTCAAGTTTCCTAGTGGAGCAGGTCATGGACCAGGATCCTGGGACCATGCAAGGGGAGCTGGGACCAGCTGGGTCAGGCGGGGAAATAAGGAGGGAGGATTGGGGGCGGGTAGTAAAGGAGGGAGGAAGGGAGGCAGATAGGATGCAGAAGCTGATGGGGGCTCTAAGGGGCCTGGCCGCCACCCACCCCTACCCCATTCCCCTTCCCCAAGCCTGCTCCTCTTCAGCACACATCAGAAGCTTCTCCCTGCTCGAATCCTCAAGAATTTGGGGTGAAACCCAAGGCATGACCCTGGCCTTCAAGGCCTGGACTCATTGGACGCTCACTCCCCCATCCCTGGCCCCAGGCCCTGGGGTACGCGGGCGTGCTGTGGGCTCCACCTGGCCTGCTGAGTTCCTCCTCAGGCCTGCCCGCCCCAGATCTCTGTGCTTTATATGGGTCACTAAGCCAGGAAGTTGGGGGTTCCAGAGGCCACGCTGTCTACATCTATCGTAAACACACGGTGCACCGTCTTGTGACTGGCACTGGGAGGTGCTGATCCACAGAGTCCGAGGGGGTACCCAGGATGTCCTGACGCTGTCCAGTCCAACACACTGCAATGGAAGGCTCCAGAAACACCACCTGCCTCCCCCTTGACGAAGGGCTAAGGGCTCCCCCGAGGAGTTGGCACAAACCTTGCACCTGGGAGACGAGGGGTGGCCCGTGTTGATGCTTTGCGCTCCCAGACACGGATGGGGCTGTCCACCTTGAGGACACACAGGATGTACGGGGCCCAGCAGGGCACGTCCTCTCCCCTCCTTCCTGCCCCTGCTTCCACTTCCCTTTGCTATCCTCCGCCCTCTGCCGGGACTCTGCACCCTGGCCCTTGGTCTCCTGCCCCTGCGCCCTCTGCACTGGCCCAGCCCCGACAGGTGGTCACTGAGGCTGCTGGCAGCTTCCCCACCTGAAGCCTCCGCTCTGCAGACCTTCCCTGGCCTCTTGTTAATCCAAACCCTCTGTGAGACGCTGTGTGGGCCAGGCACACCATCTTTGGGGCCTCTGACTTCCCGTGCTGCAGCTCGGCAGTCTTCCCAAGTCCAGGACCACCAGGGGACACTGCCCTAACCCTAACCGTAACACGATGCTCCTGACCCCGATCCCTGCAAGGTCATAACCTGGCCAGCTTCCCAATTACCCGGCCCCTCAAGGAGCAGGCTCCCCATCCCTGCAGGAGGGACCTCTCCCAAACCCCTGCTGCACCATTGCTTCACCGTGACCTCTGGTGGCCCCGTCCAGAGTTAGCCACCTCTCAGGGTCCTCCTCTGCAATGTCTGGGCTGATAGGGTTTCAGTAAGTGAATGCTGGGGGCCTTCCCCCCTCCTTCCATCATCCACCTGCAGAGCATCAGCCAGGGCCAGGCCATCACCGGGGTGACGCTGGGAATGGGGGCAGGAGTGGGGGCCCAGCTCACGCCTCGGGGGTGACACTTCCTGTGTGACCACTGCACAGTGGTCCCTAATGTCCCTAATGCCCCATCCAGCACTGGCCAAAAAGCCTAGGATCCCTCCCAGGAGGAACCAGGACAGAGGTGCTAGAAGGCCTGGCCCGAGCTCCCTGGAGAAGCCCTGACTCACTCTCGGGTCCAGGCACCTCTCTCGCAAGGGCCTCCATCTCCAGGGGACAGGCTCGGGCCTGCCCTGCAAGAGGATGGCTGCGTCAGGCCCACTGGCTCTCTGTTCACAGCTGGCGTGACTCTTGTTCCACCAGGCTGGCTCCTCTCGGCACCACCAAGTCCGAGTCAGTCGCCAGACTCTCCCAGGGTGGGCTGGAGTGCATGACCCCAGCCCCGCCCTCCCCACGCCAGCAGCAGCAGGTGCCAGAGCCTGCAGAGTGGGGCTAGGACAGCAGAGTGGCATCCAGCTCAGGGCTCCGGGTTAAGAGGGGAGGATCTAGGACCCCCAGCTGGCACCCGACGGTCCTTTCTTCCCTCTGAACGCAAGCCGGTGACCCAACCTTCAGTTGTAAAGAATAAAATCAAGGACGTAAGATAGACCAGATAAAACCATGCTCGTGTGGACTGGCTGAGGGGTGAGCTGAGTCTGAGACTACAGAATATATTAATTTTTCCTTGCCCCTGAAGTTGTGACAGGGACCTGAAGGAGAGGCCTCGGGATTCCTAACCACGTCCACGGGGGCATCAGGGAGCTGAGAGAGAGCATGCCAACCTGGGGTCCAGGACAGGTATGCCCAGCAGTGGCCAGGCTGCAACCACCCGACTCCCAGACCAGGGGGGACCAGTCCCACGTGTGCACCGCTGTGGAGGGCAGGAGCTCTGCTCTAGAGGCTGCCCTCCGACCCAGAAGAAGAGAGTGCTTACCGAGGACTGGCGACTCTGAGTCCACACACCACTCTTTATTCACGGAAACAAGTCGTCCACCCTGGGCTGAGCCTGCTGCCAGCTGGCCGTCTGGGGAGCAGAATGGAGAGGGGGTTGGGTCTGTTCCCCAGACCGTGTTCTGGGTGGTCAGGTCTTTGTAAGGCAGCTGCCACCTCCTGGACACACTGGCACATCGACTACTCCTGACTCTTCTCCCTCCCGCACACTTTGGAGGCAAACTGTTGAGAGATGGTGCCTCTCCCTCCTGGCAGATTATTTCTGCCCTGGGAGTTTGGAGTTTGCTTGGTAATTCCACTGTTGAGCCCTTTGCACATTCTTCACTCATTCAAGAAATGCTTATCAAGAAATGCTCATCAGGTCCTGCCCACTGAGCATGGCCCCTGGAATGGGGGAACGGGCGGGGGGCCCTGGAGAGGCTGCCATGTGACTGAGGAAGGGGATGTGTCACACACCTGTTATGTCCGGAGCGGGTGCAGGCAGACTCATGAGCCCAGCGTTCCGGGACCCGTGCAGGTAAATGGGGCACTGAGGACCCTCGGGCTGAAGCCTTCTGACTCCTGTTTGGAAATGCACGCAAGCTCTAGAGATACAATCTTTTCTCCTGACCAAAAGCTTTTTAGATTTCTGAAACCTGTGTGAAGTCTCGCCAGGATGCAGGCTGGATGAGAAACACCTCTGGGAGATATTTAGGAATTTGCCATTTTGGCGTTTGCTGTGTACGCGGGCCTCAGGGCTAGAATTTGGGTAATGACCACACAATGAGAACTGTCTTGGCAACGAACGTCACACACAGACCCACAAGTGCTTAAATACAGATTTATTGCAAACCAACACCGGAGACAGGGTGATTTCGCAGGTGTGCACCCCACTTCCTTGGACCTCAGCTGACGGAGCTCAGTGGCCAAACTGCTGCTGCCGGGTCTGAAGAGAGAAAACAGGCAGAGTGCACAGGCTCCAGGGCCCAGGCCGGCGGCGAGGGGCAGAGGTCTCCCACAAGACGGCGCGGGTGACCAAGCACTCCCTCCCCTGAAGCCTGGCACTCCCAGATGCCTGCAAGCTGCTGTTACAGCGGGTGGGGTGGGGAGAAACGCAACACTGGAAATCAAATAGGGCAAAGGGAAGACAACTGACCACCGAGTCCACAGCTCCCAAAGTCTCCCAAATAGCTGAGGTGCAGGCACCACACCCCACCTGGTCACGGCAGAAGACCCCACGGGGGTGGTGGAGGGGAGGAGGAGACAGGGGCGTGTTGAGAATGGTTCTCTTACAAACATGTGCCAGTGAGACCTTTCACTATGTGGGACAGGTGTACAAATCCTGAGGGCCCTAAAGAGGGGCCTCCAGCAGCTCCATGACCAGCTTCGGTGACAAGTGCAAACAGCAGGGCCCTGTGCCCCCGTGGTGGCACTTCCCCCAGCCACCTAGTGTCCATGCCTCCTGTGATGGCATCAGAGCAAGCAAACGCTTCCCAGGGACCCAGGGATGTGTCTACAGGGCGCTGTGAGCCAGAAACCTGCCCCCACAGACTGTGATGAAGCAGCTCCCACCTCTGCAGTTGAAGGGGGAAGTCTCCAGAAAGAATGCCCCCCGGACAGGGCTCCTTCCTCCCCCAGCCCAGAGAACAGAGCTCAAGAGGGCAGGTTCCAGGGTGCAGAGACCTGCAAGGTCACCGCCCAGAAGGGCAGCCCCACAGTCCTGGCGAAGGGCACAGGCTCTGGGTCCTGGGATAGCGGTGAGAGCAGAGCCACAGCTCTGTGCGGTGCAGTGTGGCCTCAGCCAGGAAAGGACCAAGGGCTGCACCGAGCAGCTGACACACCACAGGGCCTCCTGAGGGTGCCTGGCCCAGCTCACTCTGACAAGAACCGGATCCCCCGAGAGAAAAGTGCTAGGCCGGGTGGCAGCAGAGCAGCCCGGTCAGGAGAGGGACAGATCCTGCCGTGCCTGCACCTGAGCCACGAGACACTTCCTTCCAGCGTCCAGATCCGGCGGCAGGACCCCAGTTTCCGCAGCTCCTCAACGAGGCTGAGGCAGGCGGTGAACGCGTACAAGCAGGCGGGCAAGACCACACGTGAACACACCCAGCAAGAGGGCGAGGCTGCGCTCTCCCCAAACTGGCCAGGAGCTCGGCCCTCAGGTTGCACAACCCTGCCCACGCTTCAACAGCCGCGCGAGTGGCACCCACGCCCGCCCCAAGCGTGAGAACAGCAAGCAGAGAGCACAAGAGCAGCAAGCGGAGGGAGGGAGTGGCTAACGGGCCAGGAGGGGCCGGAGCTGCGCCTGCCGGGACACCCCCTGCTCTCTAACACCCGCCCGCACAGGCCACACAGCCCCCTCCCCGCTCTAGAACAGTCTGGAGATGCAGGGCCAGCATGGAGGCCGGGTTCCCCCTTGAAAAGAAGGATGGCAAGGGTGAACCAGGCAAGCGAGTCCCCGGCAGGAGGGAGCCGTGGGCCACGGCTGAGGCCCCACCTCCCCGCCGGCGAGGGCTTCGCTTCCTTCGGTCATTAAAACTGCACAGCCCCCGGGGAGATGTTGAACATGGCTGGGTCGAATCGCTGGCCTCGGAAGGGAGAGCCTTCAGCATCCCACCCCTTCTTCAGCATCTCATGGACTTTCTACAAACAGAAAATAGAGAGGTTACTGTAGTCACCAGGCCCACACGTCCTAGAGCAGGACTCCGCTCTGCGTCCTCCGGGAGAGGACCTGCCCAGGGTGACAGCAGACCCTCCGCAAGACTGCGTCCCCACGTGCAGATTCCACCCCCATCCTGGCCCCAGCGAAGCACTGGCCGTCCTCCTGGCTCAGATGCTGTCCCTTCTCACCAGAAGTACCTGTCCGAACTCCAAATGGCCTGAGGTGCAAAGAGGGGTTCTCTGCTCCCCTTTCCCAGGGAGAAGGCTGGTGGCCTCGAGGCCTGTACCCTCAGATAGTCTGGGAGTGACCCAGGCTGTGACTCAGAGAGACCTCAGGAAGTCTGGCTGTGGACCCACCCATCACCGACCCCTGCAGCCCCTGGGGGGCAGAGGTCAAAGCTGCTGGATCACATATCCCAGCACACGGGCAGCAGCAAGCCAAGCACTGTGGCCTGGGCCAGGGCACGGCGGGAGGCTGCACCCATGAGGGAGGTCCCTCGCCGTGCTGTAGGCCCTCCTTCCCCGCGGGTCCCCGGGTCTGCCCTCAGTGCTTCCCTGCGAATGCATCAGGCTGGGAACCATCTCCCCTTCCTTCTGACCAGGAGAAACAAAGAAACTCACTGCCACGGGGCCAGAAAGCCCTGCCCACCTCTGGCCTCTAGGCTGACAGACTGCGCTGAGGGGAAAGCTCCCGGTATCTGGCAAGGCTGCAGGACTCTTCTCCTGACAGGGGCCTCTTTTCCCTGTTAGTAAAACTACGTGGTGCAGCAGCAAACACATCAAAGATGGGTAGTACATCTCAGGGATTAATCCATATTACTCCCAAGTCGGTACAGATGACACACGCCAGGGACCCTGGGAAGAGCACTGGAGGAGCGGGCAGTGCTGCCCGCAGGCCGCCCCCCGGGGAGAAGGGACCAGAGAGGCCGGCCCCGCCCACCAGCCTGACTCCGGGGCTTCCTGGCAGTCCTGCTGGGCCAGGCCTCCTCCTCCGTGCCATCCCTCTTCCTCTAGCTCTCGCCCACCCACCCCTCTGAAGGCCCCCCCTCCCGGTCTCTCAACTCACTCTGTGCCCCTCATCTGAGCACCTCGTCTGCCGAGTGAGCCCTGACCCACTGATGTGCCCGTGCACCGGCCTCGTCACGGGCAGTCTGACGGGCCCTCATGCTCCAGCTCCACGGGTCCTCGGCCCGCTGCCCACGCTGGTCCTGCCCCAGGCCCCTCATGGCCACCACCTGCTTTCTTAAGCCACCCCTCCTCCCCGTAGCCCCCATCTGAAGCCACCAGCCAGTCCTGCTGACTCTCCAGCCCCGATTTCCTTCTTCTCCTGGGGACGCTTTCCTCCGAGGACTCCAGAGACTGTCCGTGGCTTCAGCACCGTGAAGTCCAGCTCCCTCCCCGCCAGGCCACACCAGCTCTCCTGGCCCCTCGCGCCTCCAAAGCTCTGCTCTCCATCCAGACCCTGCTCCCCGCACTGCGCTCCCCTCAAGGCCCGTGTACTGAGGACAGTCCACGTGGAAGCCTGGGAGGTTCCCGAATGTCTGCTAAGCCCAGATGAGTCCCACACGGCAGTGCTGGTGTTCCCACCTCTACTCCCATGGCCCCGAGGTGTCAGTCCTCTACTATCTCCAGCGAGGGACGGCAAGCTGGAGACCCCTGCCTGTCCAGGAGCAGGTCAGCTGGGCGAGGGGTCACCCCAGAGTCCTGCCGCCTGCACCACCAGCCATGGGCTCCTGTGTGTCTGCTGAAGGTCTCCGCAGGGCACTGCACTCAGCCGGGCACTCACGCCCCTTCATGGTCAGCACACTGCCTGGCACACGGCAAGCCCTTCCAGAATCCCTTTTGACTCAAACCATAGAGTTCTTTCCATTAGACTGCAGGGTCTCCCAGGCTCTTCTTCAGATCCTTCTTGATTGGCCGGCCCCATCCCTGAGCTCATCAACAGGGACTTGGCTTCCTACTTGGGTCTCACAACCAGGTGCCTGCCCACTTCGGGGCAGCGACACCCACACTTTCGATGGCTGCACAAGGTCCCCTCCCGTCGGGCCAGCGTTCAGAGCGCTCTTTCACCTGGTGGCCACAGGCACATGCAGCGTAACTGGATAAAACTGCCGCCTAAACGTGCACAGAGGTGGGTTGCACTCCACATCCTGCGCCCTGCGAGCTCAGCCATTACAGCCAGGGGCCAGTTTCCGTAGACAAGACCAGCAGATGTCTGTGATCCAATGGTCAACTGTAGCCCCGGCCTCTAGCCCCAAAAGCCCAGGTGGGTCAGGGAGCCAGACCAAGAGGTGATTCAGAGACTCGGGGAGGGGTGACAGACAAGCCTGGAACCAGCTCAGGGTTCAAACCCCAGCCCTGCTGCCAGACCAGCTGTGGGACCTTGAACACGTGCTGTGACCTCTAAACCTCGACCCCCCTCTCAGGGGTGCTGCAACGGGGGACCATTGACCCAGCCAACCCGACCCAACCTGCGTGCAGTAAGCACTCACTAAGCACTCCCCTCCATGGCTCCTTGGCCCTCGAAGGAGCAAGGCGGGCCGTTTGCATGCAGGGTCCAAATGAGACGGAAAGGAAGGACCACAGGCACGCGGGCAGTGGGCGGGGGCGCTCGACGGCCCTAGGCCTAGACCACGCACAGGAGCCACAAAGTGAGGCCTCTGGGAGATAAGACAGGACGCCTGAGAATCTGAATGGCACTGGGGGTGGGGTGGAGGGCGGGTCTCGTGTCTGACACATGAGCAGCCTTGGAGATGGACCGTGGTGCCATGGCTCAAACTCCCGGTGCTGTTCACGTGGGACACTGGGAACTAAAAATAACCTGAGAAAAGCAACCCTCTCTTCTGCACAGAGCCACTCTTGGGAGTATTAAAGCAGAAGGAAGACGGTACACGTCTAACTAATCCTCCTCGCTGCCACCGCAGGCTCAGGCACGAGCCTCCTCTTCGGTCACTAACTTCCTCCCATCCCTCCACAGCCGCCGGCCACGCCCACTTCTCACGCCTCTGACGTTCGAAAGTGACTTGGAAGGACTTTCCTCCCATTGGCCCTTTGTGGTCAAACCCGCACCGGCCCCGAGGCAGGGCTGGGCCCGACTGTCCCTCCTGTGCTGAGGGTCTTGGAGGGGCTGAGGGGAGGGAGCCGTCCGCACAGCCCCAGCGTGTCAGCTAGCAACACGCGATACCTCCGGGACCCGGCAGACAGACAGCTTTTGGCTCTGCCGGTTGGGCGCCCGCGTCAGGATCCCGCAGCAGCGCACACCGCCCCCCACTCTGCCCCGCAGGGCCCGTACCAGCTCGTGGCTCTGCGGCTTGCCCTGCAGCTTCTGCTGGTAGTCGAAGGCGAGCCTGTCCAGGACCGCGTGCTCCTCCTCGTCCACCGTGGCCATGGAGCGCTCCTTGTTGATCTGGTCGATGTCAATTTGCTCCTCCCCCTCCAGGATGGCGCTCCACCAGTACTCGCCCACCTTGTTCAGGCTCACCTGGCACACGAGGGCAGAGGCACAGTCAGTGTCGGGCAGGTGGCACCGGGGACCCAGCGGGGCTGTCCGGACCCCGGGCACTGAGTATTCCACTCTCCACCACCATGACTGGGTGGTACCTGTGGTTCCTGTCCCCCAGGTCCTCTCAGAAGACACTGACCCCCGTAGGCATCAGCACCCGCACCGCTCAGCCACCAGAACCCCAGCCCGCTCTGACCAGAGGGGGTCGTTTCCGAGCACTCCGAGCTGCCCCAATCGCCGGTGCCTGGACCCCGTCACGGTCTCCCGAGCTGCCGAGGGAAGCCTGAGCCCAAACAGGAGCTTCTGTCAACGTCCACCTGCCCAGGCCCCGCTAGCTCATCCCCCTCCCTCCTGCTGACCTTCCCCACCTCCAAGTGCAGCACCCAGGCTCCTGCCTGCTGGGGGGACCTGGAACCTGGGGAACCAAGCACTCAGCCTGACAATGACTACCCACCAGCCAGACGCCCAGGCGCCTTGTCCCACTCTCCTCCCTGGCCAGGCGGCTGCAAGAGCGGCTCCAGCCCTGCGACCGCTACATGTGACTCACCTGCCACTCAGCCTCATAGTGCAGCCCAGTGAGGGACGGGGGGAGTCGGGGGGGACACAAGAACTCAGAGGTGGGGACTGCAGAATATCAGGGCTTTGCCTGAAGCTGATGCCAAGTACACGCATCCCAGGGACCACACAGGGAGGGCCCAGGCCACCTCCTCCCCGTGGTCACTGGCCAGCTCATTGGGAAACTTTACTGACTGGCCAAGAACTGACAGGAGGGCTGCCCACGCTCCCTCACTCTGTCCATTCTCAGACGGGACGTAACCCCCACTCATGCCCAGAGGGGCAGGGAGGTGACACAGAGATGACGGAGCCAGCAGTGAGAGCAGCGCTTCCTCACAGGAGCACCATGAGGAGAGGCTTACTGGCCAGTGGGCAACCCTGACAAAGTGGACTGCGAGCTGGCACACAGGCGACATCTGTGAAGACACTGCATGCCCACAGGTCCTAAGAAGTCGGCCCCATGGCTCACGGGCTGCGGGGAGTGGTGCTGCCAGCTCCAGCCCTGCTGCCCGAGTCCACTGAGAGCCCCTGCGGAGCCCGGGTCCAACAGGGTCACAGCAGAGCTAAGTCCCGGCCCTGAGAGCAGCTGAGGCGTGGGCAGTGATGAGGGCAGGTCACACAGTGGAGACAACCTCCAGGAAACCACAAGCACAGCATGAATGTCAGCAACTCAGCACATTACAAAAGCAAGTCGCCCCACTTCTGACCATCCTGGGTGGACGCGGGCGTGAAGATGGCAGGGGTGAGATGGCAGGGGTTCTGAGCACCCCCTGCCCACCTGATCAGATGAATGACCTCTACCCTGCCAATGCCACTGTTTACATTCAGGGTGAAGCTTCTGTTTCCAGATGCTCTGTCTAGCCAGCTTCTGGCCAACTGTACTCTCCTGTTTGCACGCACGGACCTGACCTGGCCCTCAGAGCCCCCAGTGCCGAGCACTGAGCCCCGTCTTTACAGAGCTGCACCAGGGCAACAGAAACCTTCCAAGGGGGAAATACATGCTCTTCTTACCATTCCAGGAGAGACTTCTGAGGAAGTCGGCCCTCTGTATCCACAGGTTCTGCATTCCACTGAAGTCAACCAACTCCAGATCAAAAATATTTGGAAAAAAAAATTTCCAGAAAGTTCCAAAATGCAAGACTTGAACTTGTCACACTTCAGCAACTGTTTACATAGTATTTACATTGTATTAGGTATATGATGTGAAGTAAACAGGAGAATGTGTGCAGGTTACATGCAAACACTACACCATTTATATAAGGGACTAGAGCATCCTTGGACGTTGGTATCTTTGGCGGGGGGAGAGGTGGGGGGAGGGCTGGGTTCTGGAACCAATCCCCTGAGGATACTGAGAGACGACTGTAAATCTCCAGAGACAACAGACCCTTTAGACTCATTTTACTTGTATCTTCGTTAGTCGTCATCATGGCCAAAATCTCTCTAACATGTATCGTTAGCACTCACAACCTCTGTAAAATACCCACTATTACCTCTACCTAGAAGTCAGCGCCTCACCTGGATCACCCAGCGCTACAGGCAGAACAGAGCCATGCTCGGGCCAACAGCCCGTGACAGCACTGTGGGGTCAGCCCAATCCCCACCCCGGGGCTCTGCTGCTGCTCCTGTGCATACGAACCACACACGGGGTGTCCCAGCCAGGTCCACACACACATCCAGGCCCGACACAGCTCGGGGGCACAAGGGGACTGACCCTGAAACCAAGGAGCCTGGTGGGCCTCTGTGTCCACAGAACAAGTCCGCCCGGGCACTCTGCAGACCCAATAAACATCAACATGAGCCCAGCACCGCAGTAAAAACAATTTAAGGTGAAATTCACATTAACATAAAGTTAGCCATTTTAAGGTGAACAGTTCAATGCGTTTAGCGCATTCACAAGAGTCTGAGCTATTACCACCTCTTATCTAGTTCCAGAACACTTTCATCCCCGCAAAAGGAGAACCCGTGCCCATGAGCAGTCACTCCCCACTCTGTCCCTCCCCCAGCCCTGGCAACAAATCATTTATTTGCCTGTTCTGGACATTTCCCAAAAACGGACCCACAGGCTATGTGTCCTGTGGCTGGCTTCTTTCACTCAGCACAATGTCCTCACGGTCCATTCATATGCTAGTGGGTCAGAACTTCATTCCTGTTTCAGGTGGAATAATACAGAGTGCAGCATCAAGAGGACATGGGTGAAACGTTCTTGGAATGGAGCTCAAGGATTCAGGTCTAAAAGTAACATCTTTGATAAAGCAGTCTGATGGCTTAACATTTGGTTTTGATTTTTTATTTTAACATTGTTATTTTTTTAAAAAATCAGGTTTGTGGAGGCGTAAGCTGGCACACAGTAAAATTCACTGTCTTGAGGGTGGCATCCTATGAGTTTTGACAAATGCAGCCACGTAGCCACCACTATCAAGACACACCCCAAAGCTCACGGTCCCCTTTCGACGGCGATCCCCTCAGCCCGACACTTGCTTTGCCATTTTGTTGGTCTGTGTCTGTTGGTCTGCTCTTCTCTTAGCACAGTGGCCTGGTGTTCAGCCATGCTATGCGCGCATGGGGGTCACCCCCTGACATAGGCCGACACACCTGTGGGTGGACAGGTGGGTGTTTCCAGGGTTCAGCAGTCACCTACCAGGCTGCCTGCAGGGCTTTGTGGTCTCCTTTCCCCTTCGTAGGTATCCAGCAGTGGGATTGCTAGGTCCTATGGTAAGTGCACATGTAACTTTATAAAAACTGTCAAACTGTTTTCCAAGCCACCTGCACGGTTTGGCCTTCCCATCCGCAGTGCAGGGGAGCCCCAGGGGCTCCACACTGTCGCCAGTCCCTGCTCCTGTCGATTCTTTCCGGGAGCCAATCAAATAAGCGTGAATTGACATGTCGCCGTGGTTTTAATTGGTATTGCCTTAATGACTAACGACATTGAGCATCTTTTCATGGGCTTATTTCCCATCTCATTTCTTAAAACATTTTATTTAGAATAATTTCAAACTTATAAGTTATTAGAATTATTCAAATACAAAGAATACCATTTCCTCAAGTCACCCACTGTTAACATGCTACGCCTTTTCTTTATCACGTGTATGTGTGTCTGCATATATGCTCTCACTCTATGTGTGTAAGTTTATAATATGGGGTAAATTACACGGTATTTTTTCGGAATCATCTTGGCCCTTTACCCCTAATACTTTGGTGAGTGTCTCCTTCCTGAAGGTATGGAAGTTCTTTACGATAGTAACTTCAGCTCACCTTCCCTCCTGCACAGGATCCAGTCCAGGGTCCTGACTACATCTTAGTGGGCCTGTCCCCCTTCATCTGGAACATTCCACCGCCTTTGTCTTTTGTTGTTAAGGACCGTCCTTCCTTTGGGGTTTGTTTGGTGCTTCCTCCTGATTAAGCTCAGGGACGTGCCCCCGCAGAACCTGCACAGGTGATGCTGCAGCCCTCCTGGGATGTCCCCCCTGCAGGCACAGATGTCACGTGCCGCATTCCTGGGGTTCCTCCCTGACTCCATCTGCCCCGCGATATGGCAGGGACACAACACTTCCAGCCCCAACAGGTGCTGTGCAGGGGCCAGCAGGGGCCTTCTCCTCCAATGATGGAGCCACTTACCCCTCTGTCGCCAGCACCGGCTCCTGGACACGTAGCATCTCAATGGCTCACTCGTTCCCATCCCTGATCACACAGCGCTCAGAGTGCCCCATCTCGGCTGGTCACGGGTGGTTGCTGTGACCTGATAACACACCCTCGTTCCTTGGCTTTCCTCCAGGTTCCTTTTAGCAATCGGTCCCAGACCTAGAATCAGTTTCTCAGGGGAACCCCCAGAGTGCTGGTTGAACAGTTTTCCCAAAATGTCCTCAGAGAAACTTCCAACTCCACGTGGCTCAGCTCACCTCAGCACCCCAATCTGTGTGATGATGATGACTCACCCACACTCATCTCCCTCCCCTCCTTTGTCACAGAACGCTGCTTCTATTCAGAGAGGGAGGCAGTGCGCCCCGCGAGGAGGACAGCTCCTTGCAGCTGCCCGTACGTGGGATCAAGCTTGGGCCAAGGAGATGCAGGTGAAAGCTGTGGGATGGGGCTTCAGAAGGGCGCCTTGAAACAAGGACAGAGGACAGGGAGAGGCAGCGGGGGCCTGCTCAGCTCCAGGCGCTTATGCGGGGAGGACGCGGCCCCGGCCAGACCGCTAGCCTCTCGGGGCTCTGCCAGAGGCGGCACTGCGGTGGGCAACCTCCTGGTTTTAATGTCGTCAACAAGTGTTTTAAGCTTAAACATTAAAGCACTGTAGGGCCAGACAGAACCCGGCCGTGGTGGGCTGTGGCTGCGAGGCAGGTGACCACGCAGGGCCAAGCTGCGTCTCCACTCTCCTCCCTCACGGGACGAGGGGACGCGTGCTCTGTCCACCAGGAGCGTGGTCTTCCGGTTCTGCCTGACATGTCCCTTCTATTCACGGGCAACTTCTCCAGAATGTGCAGACTCAGGCTACCTGCTTCTCAGCACCCGGTGGAGATCCAGGGGTTGGTGATGATGCCAAAAATGTGACCACCTTGAGAAACACGATGGGTCCCGGGAGATGAGCATTGAAGGCCAAGAACTCGCATTTCAGTCCCTGGACTAATTTCCAGGCTTTGGGCTCTTGCCAAAATACTAACGTAATTTAACCTGTATTTTAAGCTGAACGATGGCCCCTCAGAGCCAGGCAGGGAGCCGGTGGCCACCAGTGACAAAACAAAAGTGGTGAACCACTTCACAGAGAAACACACATCCCCACTCGAAAACAGCCCAGTGCCAGGGCACACAGGGATCTGCTGATGTCACAGAAATCCGACATCCTTCTTCGGGGAGCCCACGGCAATGGCCGAGGACTATACTCAGCCTGTAACTCTACTTTTGAGAAGTGTAATCTAAATATATAATCTAAATACGGGGGACGCAGCTTATATAAAAACACTCATAGGTTCAAGCACCAGACACACTCAGTAGCGCGAGCTTTAAGGCAAGCAGACAAAGATCTGTGAACACGCGGCAGCTACTGCACCAGCTTTAAATGACTCGAGTGTGGACCATGTCAGCGTGTGGACTGGCGTCGCCTCACTAATGGCTACAAATGCAGAGACCGCGGAGTCTCGACGGCTCGAGGCCATGGCCTGCAGGTGCCCACGGCAGGGCCATCAGCCCCACCTGCAGGGAGAAACCAGGACAGTGAGCCGAGGCGGGTTCTGGGACAGAACGAGGCACAGGGGGAGGCCCTGATTTCACGTCTCGGGAACCAAGAAAGGAGCTTTGCCTCAGAATCAAGAAGCCTCATTTAACATTCTCGAGTGTGGGAGGGAGGGAGGCAAGAGCTGTCATCCGGGTTTAGCTGCCACCCCTGCCTGCTCTGAAAGCCTGCCCGGGCGTGTCTGATGTGGATCCGGCTCAGGCAAGGAGGGAGTGGTGGCTGGGAATCAAGGGGCATGTCTGCACTGGCCTGCTTGGGAGGTCAGGACTCGGACCACAGACTCTGGTAAGGTGACAGGCACCCCCGGGGTGACCCCTCCTGTCCCAAGTGGCCCCCACAGAGATCATGCCACATAAGGCCTGTGCTAGTGTCCTGGGGCAGCCGCAACAAAGCACCACACACTGCGGGCTTCAAACAAGATACTTATTCTCTCCATCTGGAGGCTGGAAGGCCAACATCAAGGTGTCGCAGGGCTGCACTCCCTCCAGAGCTTCCAGGGGACCTTGCCTCATCTTCACTTCACTCTGTCTGTTTCTTTTCCTCTCGTAAGGACACCTGTCCCTGGATTTAGGGCCCACCTGGATAATCCAGGATGATCTCATCATCGCAAGATCCTTCACCTTCTCACATCTGCAAAGACCCTGTCTCCAAATAAGGACCTATTTGCAGGTTCTGGGATCTGGCGAGGACATCTGGGGGCCCTTTTCGGCCCACTCAGCCTTTAGGAGGTGGGCCCTTGACTATTTTCCTTAATTGCCCCAGTGCCCAGCACAGGGTCTGGCACTTTGTGATAAGCAACCAACAAACGTCTGGGGATCGACCAACCAAGGCTCTGAGCCTCACCTGAAGATCGAGGAACGGAGGTCCAGTGAGGCTAAAGGCGGCCAGTGAGTGGGGCTGAGGCACAAAGCAGGCCTGGCCACCTGGGCAGCCACGCTCTCCCCCTCCAGAGGCTCGAGGGAATGGCACTTGTTCTGGTCAGTAAAGGCCCCAGGGTCTTCACGCATCAAAGCCATGTGCTTACTGAGCTACAATATCATCTCAGATACGTGCTCCTCAATGTTACCAGTAAATAAATAATTACACTGAGAACACACCAAACTTTCAGCTCCATAAGCAGCAATGTCTCCATTAAGACACTGGCATCGGCTGTACCCGAGGACCGTGGTCAGGAGGAAGGTGGAGACAGGCAGGATCCCCGCATCTCGTGAGAAGGTGCACGCCAGGTGTGCAGGGGGCTGGGCTGGCAGGGAAGCTCCGGAAGAGGATGTGATGCTCTAAATTAAGTCCTCTTCTTTTTCTACAAGTGGTGGAGCAGCGTTAGAAATGCGATGCCATCCACGGATGATGAAAGCCACTCGAAGGAACCTCGGGGAAGAACCAGCCCAGCACCTGCAATTCTGAGAGAGGTGTCTACATGGACCTCGCAGGGTTACACAGGAGCAGGACAGCCAGAAGCCACGCTCACGGGCAGTGACAGGTGCACCGCAGCCCATTCTGCTTCTTTATAACTCCTCGAGCAGCAGGTGCTTGGCAAAAGCAAACTGGAAAACTAAAAGGCAGCCAGGGCACAAGCCTCCCCCTGGACCAAAGGAGGGCCTGGGCCAACCACAGGGCCTGGGCGCATGACCGGACGTCACGGTCGTCTCATCAAGGTCAGCAGAGAAGGCGACGCACCCGTCTCCCTGCTGGCCCGGGGCTGCTGGTCACAAGCTACGCTGCGCTGCTGCCAGCTCTCCTCCCCGCGCCTACTCGCTCCTGGGTGCCTTTCAGCTGAAAGTTAGAGAAGGAGGGGAATGGGAGGCTTCTGGGTCTGGGGTCCAGCTCCACCCTGAGCAAGCTCTTCACCCTCTCTGAGCGCCAGCATCCTGATTTGTAAAACAGGCTTGCAGAGATGAAACAGCACCACCAGGCACCTCCCAGAGCCAGGGCCAAAGTGTACCCAATAGATGGAGGCCATAATTACAAGGAGTTAATGCCCTGGCCACGAGCCATGTCCGTATTCAGACGCAAGTTGTACAAAACACGCAAAAAAGGTGACACGGCTCTGGAACAGGCATGAAGAAGTCAACATCACCTCTGGCAACGAAAATCCCAAGAGTGAGGTACCTGGTTAATAACCACATTTCCGCAGAAGCCACGTCAAGTACAGGGAATCCTAGGTACCCTGATTACAACCCCGACAGACCAGTGGGTAAACAGTGGCTGTGGACCTTCAGGGTCCAGCAACGGGGTCAGTCTTTCCATCCTAGGCGGGGACTCGAAGACAACAGGGCTGAAGACAACAGAAGAACCCCTCAGAGGGAGCAAAGCACAACCAGCTGTCTGCCGGGACGAGCTCTACGTGCACAGCTCTGGGTGGTCCATCAACCCCACACAGGAGGAGTGAGGCCCAGCATCCGTGGACAATGGGGCACCCAGGATCACGGGTCCACGCTCCCCGTGACCACTTGAGCCATCACAGCGGCGCCGGGAGAGGGTGGGCTGCCTGCCGCGGGCTCCCGCTGGCTGCCTGCGTGACCTCGGGAGGCAGGGGGATAATGAGACCCTGGCTTCCTACTTCCCACAATCGTGGGAGGTGCCAATGAGACCACGCCCATGAAGGTATTCTGCAAATGGAACTGGTGGTTAAGAGCATGGACCGTAGTCTGGGGAGAGGCACTGGGGGTGGAGAGGCACGGGGGTGAACAGACGAGCGACTGAACCCCAGGGTGATAAGGGGGAAATCATCATGACTGTTGCACACTAGTGGCGAGAAGCAGAAACCTCGGAAGGGCAGGGGAGGTGCAACAGAGCACTTTTTTTTTTTTTTTTTTTTTTTTTGCGGTACGCTGGCCTCTCACTGTTGTGGCCTCTCCTATTGCCGAGCACAGGCTCCGGACACGCAGGCTCCGGACGCGCAGGCTCAGGGGCCATGGCTCACGGGCCCAGCCGCTCCGCGGCATGTGGGATCTCCCCGGACCGGGGCACGAACCCGTGTCCCCTGCATCGGCAGGCAGACTCTCAACCACTGCGCCACCAGGGAAGCCCAGAGCAAGGTTTAAGCAAGACTCGGGCAGACTTGGCCGGTGCTCTGCCACCGGGTGTTCCTGTCACACAGAGGGGCCTGTGTGTGCTCGGGGGTCCCGGGCATGCCGAGACCTCCAGCCCCCCAGCAGTGATGGAATCCTCTCCACTCCAACGGGTTTGTGTGTCTGCGAGCTGCGAGCAGCCAGAACAGAGCGCCACGGGCCTTGTCAGTCAGGACCAAGCAGGCAGGCCCATGGGCACCTATTCCCACAGAGAAGTGGATCATGACGAAATGGCACACTTTGCACATATAAAGAACATGCCTATATAAAATTCTGAGGTATTTTGTGCCCAAAGACTTAGTATTTTTCTTTTCATCTTTACCCCTTTCACCACGCCCTGGTTAAGCATCCCAGCAGGAAGGAAGAGGAAAGGAACGAACCCAAATATATAGTCTCCCTTCACTGCATGAAGCCTCCCTGGGTGCTGCCCACTGACCAGGTGCAAGGCTCTGACGAGAGAGGATGGAGCCACCAAAGAATCTAGTAACTGGAACACGTACCCCTTCGTTTGGATCCTGCACCCTTGGCTAGCTTAGCCAGTTGAGACCCACTTTGTCAAATAAGGCTGTCTGTTTGAATTTATTAACTCTGCATCCTCCAGACTGGCATTCATGAAAGCGATCTGCCTTTTAATTTTTAACTTCTTTGGTTTTGCCTTAGATGTAACTGAATCCCTGGAGAGCAGAAGCCTCTGGAACTGAGGGGACATGTCCGGTGTGAGCACAGCCGCGCTCTGGGGATGATGCCCCGCCAGGACCTCTTTCATGGTCACTGCATGCGGTCTGTGCATGGGCAGGAGGACACGAAGCAGTGAGAAACACTACATTCCAGTGCCCCTCAGTTTCTTGTTGACACGGGCCCCACCTCAAGGAAGCAAGCAGTGGGACACCGAGAGGCCAAGGCTGTAGATGCAGCAGTGACAGTCAGCTGAGGCCCACAAAGGTGCCCTTCGAGCTGCTTGGAAAACACCGAGGAAACTCCCCAGCTGGCAGAAATCAACACCCTCACAGCATTACTGCCCACACTTACCAAAACGCACTTCCCGGGTTCAAGGCTCCAGAGGGAGCTCTCGGTGTTGATCTTGTGGGTGAACTTTCCTTCCATGAGGACGCGCTCCCCGTTTTCCTCCAGCACGGCCACCCGGATGGAGCTGCTGCTGAGGGCCACAGAGACCTGGAACAGAGCAGAGGAGAATCATCTCGCGCTGGGAAGGTGGTGACCGACGTGCTCCAAGGTGGGAGGGGACGGAGGTTTCCAAGGCGCCTGACCACACACTGCAGGAGAACAAAATGCAAAACCAGCCTGAGGGTCATCAGGCTCTCTGAATGACGAAAACCATACCAACCACTGCACACGTGAAGCAGCCTCTGCATCATCATCTCCTTCAAGGAAACGCACTAGAAGATGTCTCAATATGCGTAACGGTAACGTGGGGGGCTTTGTGGGAACCGCTGGTTTCCCGCTGCAAACTCTACTCCGGTTAGGGGAGGCCAACTCCCTGGTCAGAGGGCAAGCGGGGCCGGCAGCAGGGGGTGTGCTCCCCCAACGCCCACCCTGCTGTCTGGTGTGGACAGCAGCCCTGCCCTGGAGGACACGCCCGGCGGGGCAGAGCAGCCACAAGCCCGGCTCTGCTGCCTGCCAGGAGCTGCTGTGCCATCTGTGGCCACAGCTCAGCTTTCACCCAGGAGGGTGAGGCCAGGTGCTCTGGTTTTATATTTTGTCTTTGTTCTCCCATCTCCTCATTCGCTGGAAACGCCCTCTCCCTGCTCTCTCCGTCTGTCTCCACAACAGTGCTAGAGCTGCTGGACTGGGAGATTTATTTCATGCGTGTACCCCGGCCAGCAGGACCCCAAGCACGTGGACCCCAGGACGTTCAGCAGATCAGTAAGTGGAGAGGAAAGAAAACAGAACTCCGGGTTTGTTTTTCCCCCACTTCTTCTAAATTCTAAATTTTGTGTTTTATAACGTAAAAATCTTTTATACTAGTATTTGCATAATGTCCGCATTAGGCCTTTCTCACGGGTGGGTGGTGTCAGTCAAGGTGTCAAAACAGTCTGGAGATGGCCCTCCCATGTCACTTGCAAAGTGCTTATTAAATGCACTTGAAAAGAAACCCTCGGTGTCACAGAATTTTCAGACTGGAGTCTACACCTGTCAGTGGAATCTGATACTATAACCTACCTGTATTTTAAATAACCATAAATAAGCGATGGAGGGGCTTCCCTGGTGGCTCAGTGGTTGAGAGTCCGCCTGTGGATGCAGGGGACACGGGTTCGTGCCCCGGTCCGGGAGGATCCTACATGCCGTGGAGCGGCTGGGCCCGTGAGCCATGGCCACTGAGCCTGCGCGTCCGGAGCCTGTGCTCCGCAACGGGAGAGGCCACAACGGTGAGAGGCCCGCGTACCGCAAATAAATAAATAAATAAATAAATAAGCGATGGAAAGGAGAGAGATGCCTGCACACACCGTGTCCACATTCAGGCCCCAGGGGGGTCCTGTGAGCCCCAGCTCCAATTGCACCCAATTTCTGAGAGAATGTACCACTTAACTCGGTTCTGCTAAGGCACGGGCACAACTCAGTTCACTCCCAGCTGCCCAACAGCGGCCCAGTGCACTCCGAGACAGATGCAGACAATCGCTGGCCAAATCGGGTGTCCCTGACCACGAACTCGGATGTGCGGTGAACACCTGACAGAGCGGACCAAGGCTCCACCAGTCCTGGCCTCCCAGGAGCAAGCTCACTTTAACAAATAAAATCCTCCAGCCAACTTTATGTAACAGGATAATTTCCAAACCTGGGTGAGCTCGTCTCTTATACAAAGGGGATGTACCCAAGCACCGAGGGGAAACCAGACCAGAGATGCTTCCAGGAGCTCCAGTTCAAGACGTCACTCTGGGAACAGGCGGCCATCTCCTGAGCTCCATGACCCACACAGATGACAGGAACAAAGCACGCAGAGAAAAACCCCAGACAACACAGGAAAGAAGGGAGAGGCCAGGACAGAGAAACTTTCAACAACTCTATGGAGAGGAAGGAGAGGCGTGTGGCGACAGACAGCACAGAGCAGGGACAAGCTCAGCCAAGTGGCGCTTCCGGCTGGCAGTTAGCAGGTATGGAGCATGGAGGCAGAGCGGCTGAGTCAGTCCACGGCCAGCTGTGCCAGCGGAAGCCCCGTCAGAAGGGAGAAGAACCCACTGTGTGCCATGGAGCTACAGGGAACCCTGCTCCAGAAAAACGGGCCGGCAGTCTAAGGGAACTGGGTGGACACCCAGCCCAACACACTGCAAGGCAAAGCCAGCCAGTCAATTCCTCAGCTGTGAGCAGCGATGGGAGCGGCAGACCTCAGACACGTAAAGGAGAAAACCATCAACATCATCCCACACTCCACAGAATGGGGAAGATTTTTTTTTTTCTGTTTTGCCACATCACGCAGCATGCGGGATCCGACCAGGGGTGGAACCCGTGCCCCCTGCAGTGGAAGTGTGGAATCCTAACCACTGGACCACCAGGGAATTCCCAATATATTTTTAAAATAAAAAAACTAGCAGGGAACTAAGGATTGCATTCTATGAGAAAAAGCAGCAGCACAAAAAGACAGACTTAGGTTTAAAAAAAAAAAAGTAAAGATTACAGAGCTAATTAGGAAAAAAGGGAATTCTAAAATATTTCCAATTTATACCCTCGAAGAGATCTGAGAAGATAAGGTATCTATAGAACCAGAATAAAACATGAAAACAGAACTAGACAAAACAAACACTTAGAAAAAAACAGAGTGAAAATAAGATTTTCAACAGAAAGGCTGGAAGATAAAGTCAAAGAAATCAAGGTAGAGCCAGAAACCAATCCAGGCAATCAGTTTGGCATTACAGAAACTGTGACAGCAACAAGACAATTTTCCAGAGCTTAAGAAAAATATGGCTTCAGTTTAAAAGGACCCACCGAGGGCTGAACAGAACGAATGAAAGATGACTTACACAAACTCATGACATTTCATACCACTGAGTATTTAAAATAAGGTCTTAAAAGTTCCAAATAGGAGGAAAAAAGTTTACTCACAAAGAACCGGAATGGAAGACATTTCTAGAATAAGTAACAGCGGATGTAAGAAAACAGGAGAATAATGCCTTCAATCTTGTTAGGGGAGATTTTTTTTTTTTTTTTGGCCCCACTACACGTCTTGCAGGATCTCAGTTCCCTGACCAGGGATCGAACCCAGGCCACAGCAGTGAAAGCCCAGGCTCCTAACCACTAGGCCAGCAGGGAACTCCCAGGAGAGTATTTTTTAAAGTTAGAATTCTATACAAACTCAAACCACAAAATAAGCGGAAGTTTAAAATAACGGCATTTTAAGACATTCAAGAACACTGCATTTATTACCACACATCATTTCGAGAAAGTTACTTGAGTCTATACCACAACAAAATGAGGATGAAAACAGAGGAAGATCCTGGATGAGGAGGGGGATCAAAATCCACTTATAAAATGAGTAAGTTCTGGGGATCTAATGTACAGCATGGTGACTGTAATTAACAATACTAAACAGTACATTTGAAAGTTGCTAAGAGAGTAGAACTTAAAAGTTTTCATCACAAGAAAAAATTTATAACTATGTGAGGTGATGAAGGTTAATTAAACTTACTGTGGTGATCATTTTGCTAAACATACACATCCCAAACAACTGTACACCTGAAATTAATACAACATTATATGTCAAATATATCTCAATAAAACTAGGGGAAAAAAAGAGGAAGATCCAACAAGGATCTAAAACACAGTGAATTTAACCTAGAAGTGCAGTGAAAAGAAGTTCCAGGATGCAAGCTATACAACCGAACTAGAAAATAATCAGTCCGGATGGGAGTCAGAGGTGAGAGGGTCTGCAGGAAGTGATTTCTAGACAATACACAGTACCAGTGAGAGTCTGAGTAATTCTGAGATTATGATGAAAGTGTACTATTTTTTGACAAGAAAAAAAGAAAGACAGCCAGAAACTCCAGAAAAACAAAAAACTATATAAGAAACTACTGATCCAAAGGGATGTAATGAAAATGGAGTAAGGACCTGCAAAACAGCTTGACGGGAGGAGCAGCAGGGACCAGAGCCCTGAGTGTAAGGGGTGGTGGGCTCAGGGCACTTGCACTCTCAGCGTCCCGACAGCCTGAGCCAGATGACACGGGAAATCCTAGGTCCCCTGAGACTTTCCTGGGCAGCCACCTTGGCTGGAGGCACGGCGGCAAACACCAGAGACCAAAGCCGCCCTAGTGGGGCCGACAGAGGGAACGGGGCGGGGGGTGGCACATCATCTGTGCTGAAGGTGGGGCCGCGAGGCTTTTTATTCATAGTTGACAACTTGACAACATATGCATAGAAAACATCTGCCCAAAGATCCCAGGAACTAGTACTGTGATTTCTGAGGTTGGGGTGGGGGCTGGTATAGGATAAAAGGGCAGAGGCAGGAAAGAAACCTCTCCTTGTACATTTTACTCTTTTGAACAGGTACATGTCCTATGCATTCAAACAAAAGCAATTTTTTAACAGATAAATGCAGCCTATTAGCCTTTTCTGCTATGGAAGTTTCCTATAAAAAAGAGTCTTCCTACATTTTTTCTAAACGCCTTCTAAGAAGGGAACGCCGTGTAATAGAGCTTTTAAGCACAAATTCCTACAGCTGAATCAAGCTCTGGGGCACAGCGTCACTGTACAAGACATGCCCAGGGGCCTTGGTGCTGTCCTGGAAGGTTCCCGTGGTGAGGCCAGAGATGGCATGCAGCATGGCCGTGAGCCCACCAGCCAGCAGCAAGGACCTCATCCGCCAGTAAAGACCATGAACAATCTCCGAGAGGAAAGAGAATACCGAGAAGGAAAGTAATTCACTTGTCACTCAATGTCATGCAGTCATGACTGTGTGCAACAATATCATGACATTTTCCACGCAAAAGACAACTAACTGATCAGACAGGGTGGAGGTGGGAGCCGGGTCCTGCGCTCCGCTCCACCACCGTCTCACCGGACAGTGTGGCGCCTTAGCGGTTTACGTCTCCAGGAGAGCTCTCTCATCTTCAAAATGAGAGTCAGACTAAAACTCTCCGGAGTTCAATTTTCCTGCATTAAAATCCTATGATTCAATGAAATGCCAGGTTTATAACCAGCCCCAGCTGACATTAGCGATCACACATACATCGTCCTGATGGCAAAGTTCCTTCTCCCTACCCCATGGCTACACTGAGGAAAGAATGGGGAACTCGGCTGCTTTTCCCGTGCAGAGCGGACGGAACAAAGAACGTGATGAAGCAAAGACCTAACTACATTTCACTAATGAATGAAACCAAAGCTTCATTTTGAGAAGTTTTCCGTTAGATGCACCAGCAAAATGATAAAAACAACAAAGACTTATAAAAAACCAGTTGCATGTAAAATAAGAACGCTTGAACTTAAAGCGTTCCGCACATGCATTTATCTGTCCCCCACTACCCTTGAGAGGCAAATACGTTTTCCACAGGGAAAAAATCCACAAGGAGTAAAGGAGGGGCAATGTTCTGAGGCCTCAAGCACCAAGCTTCAGCTGAAGAAGAGGGGGCCCAGGACCCCCTGCACTGACCCTCAGTGCTCCCACATCTACCCAGTACCCCCAACACCCCTGGCCCCTCACACACAGAGCTAACTACAAACCCAGAACAACTGCGACTTCATCAGCTGAGCCGCTACAATCACAGCTACCATCATGATGCTATCTGATAGGTGCCACAGACAAAAACCAAAAATAAACACTGCTGACAGGTAGCTGTGACAGGTACCGCAGGGAAGAGCTGGAAAGGAGCCAGCCCAGAAAGAAAGTGGCGACTCAGAAAAAAACCCTTAGGCCAGCAAAAGCCGAGAGATACAAAATAAACTTATCCCTAGGTTTAAAGTGAGGCATGCCTAAAACTCTTTAGATCACCAAGAACTAGAGAGACCATGCATTTTTCAAAGGTTGCAGTATAAAAGCGACCTGGAATCTGAAAGTTGCTAACAGAGTAAATCTTAGGAGTTCTCATCGCACATACGCAGTTCTGTAATATGGTGAGCATGGTAACCAGACTTACTGTGGTGGTCATTTCGCAGCACACACAGATAACAAACCATTATATTGTACACCTGAAACTAACATGACATTGTATGCCAATTATACATCAATTTTTTAATGACATGGGGAAAAATACTATTGAAGGAGAAAAAAAATTCAACCACGTAGGAGACTAGTGTAAATTAAGTCAGCAGGTGTCACAAAGTGCCAACACTGGATAAATAAATGCCTTACGGAGAACACGACTCTTCCAATCCCGGCGTCACAAACACTCAGGCTCATCCACACCCCCCGAGTGGTGGGAGCACTGGCTCCAGAGCAAGCCAGCCTGGAGAGACCCTCACCGTCTCTGCGTTTCCCACTGTGTGCACCGCAACGCCTTGAAGGGCTGCTGGGAAGAAGGGTCTGAGGGGTGCCCGGCTGCACAGAGCTGGTTGAGCCAACAGCCTGTTTATGCTCCGCATGGCACCTGCCACACCCTGGAACTGTACTGGCGCACCTGCTGTCATCAACTGAGCCCCACGCAGGGTCAGCTCCAGAGCAGCAATCTTGTTCGAGTCTTGGGGACCATCATGTGGTCAGTAAATGTCTAATGCAGAAATGAGCAAAACCCAGGGTTATCCTTAGTGAAAGCGAAGCCGTCTCCTCCCAGAGGCCACAACAAGTGGATTTAGGAGGCACAGATATGACTGGGGCATGACGGTCTGTCCCTTAGCGCAATGAGACGAAGGACAGGCCCCTCACAACACACTGCTATGGCAGAGCAGCGTTGTGAGACTGACACCCCAATGACCAGTGTGCACATCTGAGATGCTGTTTTCAATGGGAAGGTTTCCCGGATGGCTGTGGGAAGTTCAGCAAGAGATGTCAGGTAACCTGTGTCTCTTAAGTCAAAGAAAGAGAAAATAACTAGTTGTTTGTTTTTTTTTCCTCAGGCCGCACAGCGCAGCTTACGGGATCTTAGTTTCCCGACCAGGGATTGAACCCTCATCATCGGCAGTGAAAGCACAGGGTCCTAACCACTGAACCACCAGGGAAGTCCCCAGAATAACTAGTTTTAGGCTGGGCCTAACACAAGTCCTTCCAGAGAAAGCTCCAGAAGTTCATGGAGAAGTTAGAAGACAGACACTAGACCAGGAAGCTGTAACATTTTTAGCCAAGTAGTGAAGTATAGTAACCAATGCTTTTCATAATTTATTCGCCTATACACAAAGCAATCCTACCAAAAAAACAAAATGAAGGGCCTCCCTGGTGGCGCAGTGGTTAAGAGTCCGCCTGCCGATGCAGGGGATACGGGTTCGTGCCCCGGTCTGGGAGGATCCCATATGCCGCGGAGCGGCTGGGTCCGTGAGCCATGGCCGCTGGGCCTGCGCATCCGGAGCCTGTGCTCCGCAACGGGAGAGGCCACAACAGTGAGAGGCCCGCATACAGCAAAAAGAAAAAAAAAAAAAAAAAAAAAACAAAATGAAAATCAACACCTGGCCCACTAAAACTCTAAAGGATGCTGAACAAACTATTCTAACAAGGAAGGTCAGCCTGCACCCACTATGACCCACCACAATCAGAGGGAACATGGTCATCAAAAGTAGGACTCTTGGGGCTTCCCTGGTGGCGCAGTGGTTGAGAGTCCGCCTGCCGATGCAGGGGATACGGGTTTGTGCCCCGGTCTGGGAGGATCCCACATGCCGCGGAGAGGCTGGGCCCGTGAGCCATGGCCGCTGGGCCTGTGCGTCCGGAGCCTGTGCTCCGCAATGGGGGAGGCCACAACAGTGAGAGGCCCGCGTACAGCAAAAAAAAAAAAAAAAAAAAAAAAAAAAAGTAGGACTCTTGGGCTTCCCTGGTGGCGCAGTGGTTGAGAGTCCGCCTGCCAATGCAGGGAACATGGGTTCGTGCCCCGGTCCGGGAGGATCCCACATGCCGTGGAGTGGCTGGGCCCGTGAGCCATGGCCGCTGAGCCTGCGCATCCGGAGCCTGTGCTCCGCAACGGGAGAGGCCACAACAGTGAGAGGCCCGCGTACCACAAAAAAAAAAAAAAAAAAAGTAGGACTCTGTAGGGATGACCCCTAGTTACCTGGTCTGACCTGGATCCTAAAGTCCATTCACGGGTCACTGAGCCCTGGTGAGATCTCCTGGGATGGGGTGGGAAAGGGAGAAAGGGAGGAACGAGCAGACAATGCTGCTGCAGCCACAATCTCCATGACACCCTGACGCACACCCACGTGGAGCCGTGAAGGCTCAGGGGCTCCTGTCCTGCTCCTGTCTTCTGTGCTGCAGAATGAACTGCATTCGTCTGACACTGGAGGAAAGTAGCAGTATTCTAGAGGCTTCCCCGGGCCCCACCCAGACTCCTGCACAGGGAAGGCCTGTTTTAGGTAGAGCCTAGGGAACCAGGGAGGAGAGCAGCAGGGGCCTCAGGACGGGGGTGGGGTGGAGGTGAGGCCTGGAGGGGCTCACTCACTGCCCAGAGCCTGGATCTACACACGTATCCAGACCAGCAGCAGCCACTTTACAGGGCATCGTTTCTCAAAAATGTATAGGAAACTCAACTTCTGTTTTACATGCTCTGGGATCTTCTCTTTTAAAGAAGCCAGCAGTTATTTCGCTTTATAAAGTGAGGAGTGGGACACGGAAAATAGCATGAGCTTTAGAAGCAAACACACCTGAATCAAACCATGGCTTTACCACTGCACCCACTCAGCCATTCACTCCTTCAAAAACATTCGGACAGTGCTCACTGTCCCCGGCATAGCAAGAGTGAGGGAGACACATGGTGACTTTTCCATGTCAACCTGGATAACCAAGTAACTTCTCTCGGCCTCAATTTCTCATCTATAAAACATAAAAGCTACTACTTACTTTGCAGGTTGTAGTTTCTCATTATGACTGAAATAAGGAAACAGTTTCTGGCATATATCGGAATTTTTTATATTATGGATTATAGTAACAATGTCCCATTTCATGTGCGAGTTTTTCCTTTAAAGTGATGCCTACCTATTTCCAACGAGCTACAATCATGTTATTCTCAACGTCCCCAAGTAAACATCTCTCTCCCGCTAAAAGATTAAATTTCTACTCACTCAACGTCATTAAGATGGAGAAATCAACTCAAGTTGTAAATGTTACAACTCCAAAGAGCACAGGACTGGAAGTCCACCTGTCACTACAGAACCTGTAGTTCTTTGCTTTGCCTCTTGGGACTCCACTTTCTCCATCTGTGAAATGGGTATAACAACAATTGCCTTGCCTACTCTGTAGTGCTTTTGCAGAGACTAAAGGCAATAAACGATATGAAAATTCTGTCATTAAAAAACAACAACAAAGCTCACATTCTATTCACATAGGGGGCTGAGCTGGGTCTCATACTTGACGTGGTTAAAGAGGATGTGGTGGTGGCAGGCTTGTGACTGCAGAAAATAAGTGGTTTTGTGTTGGTGGCTAAGTGGGGAGACCAGCTCCAGTGCAGCCCACAGCCTGAAGCCTATGCCCCAAGGAAAGAAGCTGAGCAGAGAAGCTGGGAAGAACCCCCGAGGTTACCTGCTTGCCCTTCACCACGTGCTTGGGCACCGGCACCTTGAGCTCCAGGTCAGTGTAGTCCTGGGACCAAGCGTAGTTCTCACGCACAGCACCATTGTAGCTGTCGGGGTTTCTCTGGAACTGCTCCTGCCTCCTGAGAAAGAACAAGAAGTAAGATGACAGCCCAGGCCCACACACAGGGCAGGAAGGCCACAGGGGAACCCAGGTACATACTGTCTCTAGGTTGTGAGAATTTTCACCTAATCTCACTTGATTTTGCATCTAAAACTCTCCCTCTCTCTGGGCGATTTCCGTTCTGACCCCCCAGCTCGGGCTTCCTGGGAGGTCACAGGAACAAAGGGAAAAGCCAAGGAGAAGACCCTGAGTGCAGCACCCTTAAGGTCAGGAAAAGTATCTGCCACCACAGACCACGGCACAGCCTGGTGCTCCTGGTCTTCATGAAGCTTAGAAACCAGGCCAGGGGCTTCCCTGGTGGCGCGCGCAGTGGTTGAGAGTCCGCCTGCCAATGCAGGGGACATGGGTTCGTGCCCCGGTCCGGGAAGATCCCACATGCCGCGGAGCAGCTGGGCCCGTGAGCCATGGCCGCTGAGCTTGCGCGTCCGGAGCCTGTGCTCTGCAACTGGAGAGGCCACAACAGTGAGAGGCACGCGTACCGCAAAAAAAAAAAAAAAAAAAGAAACCAGGCCAGCCCACAAACCAAAGAGCCTCATTAATAAAATCCTGGGGGGACTTCCCTGGTGGCGCAGTGGTTAAGAATCTGCCTGCCAACGCAGGGGACATGTGTTCGAGCCCTGGTCCGGGAAGATCCCACATGCCACGGAGCAACTAAGCCCATGTGCCACAACTACTGAGCCCACACACCACAACTACTGAAGCCTGCACGCCCTGGAGCCTGAGTGCCGCAACTACTGAGCCCGTGTGCTGCAACTACTGAAGACCGCGTGCCTGGAGCCCATACTCCGCAACAAGAGAAGCCACCACAGTGAGAAGCCCGCGTACCGCAACAAAGAGTAGCCCCCGCTCGCCGCAACTAGAGAAAGCCTGCGTGCAGCAACGAAGACCCAACACAGCCAAAAACAAAAAAAATCCTGGGGCTTGTGGGTGCCTGGTTTCTCATAAACTACTTGGCAGGACGTATCTCTTAAAAAAAAAAAAAAAAAAGGCAAAACAAGTTCAGCCTACAGCTGCTCAACTTCAATCCTAATCCAACACCAGCCTCCATTTTCTCCCGGTAAATAAATGAAAGCCAAGGCAATGTACTAAACTGCAGGCTTTCCTAAGATGCGAGCAATGTGCTTATGAGACAGCCTAGAAAAAACCCAGTCAGCCAAATCCTCCTGTACACGCATTACCAACCCAGCGCAGATGCAAACAGGCATGGCCAAGAAGCTGATGGTAAAAATAAAATACAATAAAATACTTGCCACAGAATTTAACAGTGTTAATAACAGTATGAACACCATACAAAAATAAGTGTAGAGTCCATTATAGTGAGTTTTAGATCTAAATTAGAGACAGAAGCTTAGTCGGGGAGGAGGCAACACCTATGAGGAAGGACATCCCAAAATACAGATTCATCCGGCCACCTTCTCCTGCCCTCGGAGAGCCCGACAGACGCACCTGGAGGGAGAGGCCGAAGGATGAGACTCCACTCACTGTGAGCATCTGCACGTGTGCAGATGGAAACACCCAGAAAAGGGTCAAGAACACATGTACCCCATCAGCCCCACACCTCTGGTCAGGAGGGGTTGGGAGCGGTGGTTAATGAGGACGCACTTTTTCGGGCAAAAGTTTTAAGCCAAGAACATGTTTACCTCCTGTGGGTATGCTGTACACACCTTGTATCTGAGGCTGGGCGTCCATCACAGCCCAGGCTCTCTGGGCTGGTAAACTGGTGGCTGCTACAGGCTGAACCATGTCCCCCAAAATTAATACGCTGAACTCCTAACTCTCGGCACCTCATTTGGAGACAGGATCTACACAGAGGTAATCCAGTTAGAATGAGGTCATCAGGGTGGGCCCTGATCCAATGGGACCGTGTCCTTAAAGGGAGAGAGATCCGGACACGAAGACACACGCACAGAGGGACAATGTGTAGAGACTCAGGGAAAAGACAGCCACATGGTGACGGCAATGCAGCTGCAAGTCAAGGGACGCTGAGGACTGTCAGCCACCCCAGAAGCTGGAAGAGGCAAGGAAAGGTTCTACCCAGAGTCCCAAAGGGAATGCAGCCCTGCAACACCCTGATCCTGGACTTAGGACTGCACAACTACGGGAAGATTTATTTCTGCTGATCTAAGCCACCCAGTTTGTGGTACTTTTTGCAGCAGTTTAGGTCAGGGGCAGGGCTGGGCACTGACCAATCAGAACAGATGCCAGCCCCAAACTACCCACTCACGCGGCCAGGGAGGGATGGAGGGCCCCTGTGGGGACCTAGAGCCACAGAGAAAGCAGGGTGGGGCAAAGGAGACAGGAACAGTCAAAGCCTGGTCACCGGTGGTCAGCGTAAGCTTGATGTGGATGCCACCAAATGCAAGCGTCTGCAAAGGGGGTTCAGTGATGAGAGGAAAGCTTTCAATATACTATAGAACTGACAAAGGACATGCAGCTTTTGTGCATGGTACAGGTTCAGCCTTCTAAGAAAACACACACACAAAGACGTGTGTGTATGTATAAAAGGAAGTCCATTAAGCCTCTGTGGTTGTCTCTGGGTAGCAGGATCACAAGCAGTTTGATTTTCTTTTCTGTATCTTTAGGTATTGTCCGAATTCCCTACAACATGCAGACGCTTTACCACCAGGAGAAAGAGAGCTCTCTTTAAGAACACACTGACAGGAGACGGTGATCTGCCCTGTGGCCCCCACTCCTGGGAGCTCTCCAGTGGCCATGCCAGCCTGCTTGCCTGCTGAGCCCCTGAAACAGGTCCGGGGGACAGGGTGGCCCAAGACCCACGTGTCCCTGACCCACAGGCTTCCTCCCAGCTCTAGCACCTACCGCAGCTGTAAAGCTCACATCTGACAAACACTTGAACGTGCACAGAATACCGCCAATGAGCACCAAGTAACAGGAGGGGTGGGAGGAGGCCTGACCCTCCCCGTACATCTTCTCTGCATGGCCTTTTGAATCGTGTGTGTACGTTACCTGTGTGAAATAATCAAGGTTATGAAAACACGGAAATAAAATACCCACACACAAAATAAAAGCCCATGTGGCCTGGCACTGGCAGAGGTTAGGAAATAAACCTAAGGACCCCTCAAAGTGGGGGGACAGCTACTTCCCATGACATACAGCTAAGCCCTTATGGGCTGCCATCCACGTGGGCCCTCCGACCAGGACGGGCAGCAGACGAGCAGAGGACGGGAGATGCCACAAGGTCACACCTCCTCAAGGGGCCACCCTCCACCCCACGGGTGGCTGTGCTCAGGGAACCCCCTCTCCCAGAGCAGGAGGGGCGCTGCTCAGGCAGCATCGCAGGGGGGCGGCTCAGCAGGCGCTTGCCCCCCTCCCCCAAGACCTGCAGCCTCTTCCCAGCGGAGCCAGGAGAGTCACTCCCAGCACAGAGCAGCAAGCTGCTGGGCGTTTTTAACTCTCGAAATCCACCTTCTCTTTAAATACAGTTGATTACTTCCAGCCAACAGTGTGCAACAGTAAGTCTCCTGTCATGTGCAGGTGCTCTGGGCCCCCGCCCTCACCCTGTCCCCCGACCAGCCTGTGGCCACACCCCTGCAGCTGCTGGCCAGCGCTGGGGGTGGGGAAGGGGGCAGGAGGCAGGGAGTGGGAAGGGCGGGAGGAGTGTGAGTCAGCAGCCAGGGCACCACAGTGGGTGGCGCTGTCCACAGGCCTCACTGCAGCCCCCACGCCTGAGGAGCCACAGCACCAGATTACAGGGTTGCGACCCTGTTAAAGGAAACGCCAGGCCCTGCGTCTCCAAGGGATCAGCTCTGCTGGGCAGACGCCCACAGCCAGCATCATCACCTGCACAGGTGGGGGATGTGGAGCTCAGGCCGCCCCCACTCTCCCCCTCCACGCCCCTGCGCCAAGGCGGCGTGGGAATTAGAACAGCCAGTGGCAAGTAGGAGTTGTCGCGGGTAAAAGGGGTCACAGCCCCCAGATAAAGGCTTTTGTGCAAGCAGGCTGGAGCCCATAAAGGGAATGGGTTATAATTCGGGGAGCAGTCGGGGCTGCTCTCAGGCCCCTCCCAGGCTTCCGGGGTTGGGGGTGGCTCCCCCTACGTGAAGACAGGTGCTGGGCAGTGCTCACCAGGTTCCCAGAGCCAGAAAGAGCTGCTTTCACCCTGGAACATCCTGCCTCCACACACTCACACTCGCCCCTCATGACCTAAGGCAAAGGCCACCTCTCCACTGTCCTCAGTGGTGCCCAGGTGTGACAGTTCCGGCCACACCTCCCTACCCACCTGTAGATGCCACTGCCCCTGAACCCAGTGGGAGAGGCCAGGGCTTATGCGTGCACGAGCACACGTGGCGTGCATGGGTACGTGTGCATGAGCACATCATGCGACCACGTGTGCTGTAAGCATGTGCGTGGTGTGTACGTGTGTGGTGTGTGCATGTTATAAGCATGTTTGTGGTGTGTGTGCGTGTACGGGGTATATTAGGTAGTCACCAGACAGCAGCTCATCCTCTCACCAGCTCCATCTCTCATCGACTTCCTTCTCTTGTCACTGATCCCACCATATCCCACATGTGGATGGGAGCCACAGCCACTGGAAACACAGTGATTTTTCCTCTGGATTTCTGCATTTTCCAGCCGATTCAAAGTGAGCATTGTTAGAACACTTGCCCACCTCGGAGCCCCAACTCCCTGCTTCGGAAGCCCAGCACCAACTGTGCCCTCCTGGAAACAGGTCCACAGGCAGCGTTCTCAGCACTGCAATGTGACTGGCGGGGCCTGGATCCTTAGCCATTGTGACTGTCTGGGATGGCCACGCTACACCACGTCACACTCCACCTCCGCAGCTTAGAAACGAAAGGGTCAGATGGCAGCGTCGGTCCACATGACCCGCCCAGAGGGCGCTCTGCACCAGGCGGCCCACCGTCCTCCCCAGCCTCCTGCCCAGTCTCCTCTGGGGCCCCCCACCTGCAGGATCCTTTTTAGTACCTGCCTCTTCTCAGCTCCTCAGGCAACCAGAGCCAACATCACCGGGCCCCAGGCGCAGGGCTCAGAGCCTCTACACCAGGCCCAGCAGTCACTGAAGACCCCATGTCCACAGCACTCAAGGCCCGAGGCCGACCCCATGTCACTGGGTGCCAGCCATGAAACCTCAAGCAGGTCATGGCACTCCGGTCCCTGGTCCCCAACCATAAAACCAGAACACTGACAGCTCTGTCCCAAAGAGTGGCCAAGAAGAGTAAGTGAGACAAACGTGTAAAACAGCCAAAATGGGAAAATGTTCAGGGTCACCGCCCTCCGCGCGCTGGATCACTGCCCTCTTCAGTGCCTTCCCACCCAGTTAGAAAGTCTGCCTACAGACGCAAGACTCAACAAGTGACCTTTATGAATAGAGATTTCTTGACCTTCTGGGGCATTCAGGGAGGGAAGTTATGCATTTTGCCTAATAAGCTTACAGTTTTACCCTTGAGTTTCTTTTTTAAAATCTAGCATCAATAAGTTGATCTACACTGATCTCACCAGTTTAGCATCTGCCACCAATCGGTCTCCCCAGATAGTAGGGGGCTTGCCTCACCAACAGGACCAGAGCCCCTGTGGAGAGGCGGCTAGTCTCCAGTCGGCCTAAGCTAAGTAGTCCCCTGAGAGCAAAGATGCCACTCAAGGTGAGGAGGGTCCCATGAGAGGCACACATGAGACCCTCCAGAGGGCTCCTGCTGGCCAAAGATGGGACAATTTGAGCATCAGAAAGAATAACGTGAAATAGTTAAAGATCCATGAGCTCATAAAACCCCAGTGGTCACCTCTGGTGAGCAGAGTATAGCTCAGTCTGAAAATTAATTTAAAAAAAAAAAAAAAGGTTCTACAGGAACTGGAATTTCAGAAAAGCCAAGTCCCTCTATAAGGATTCCAGAAAAGCCAAGCTCTATAAGATAATAAATGAAGGTATAACAGAATGAGAAAATCACCACTGTGTAAAGTACAATGGAAACGTGAGGCTGGGCAGCATCCCTTGACAGACGCTGAGTGCTAGGTGAGCGGCGGATGGGAGTCTGCCCACGGAAGGATCAGAAAATCACCTATGTCCGCAACAGCCAGATACCAGGCACCTCCTGAGAGAGCCTCACCTTTGCTGTAGTCCTGCACCAACGCTGGGCCTTAAATCCACCCCACCTCACAGGTCTAATCACCAGACTATAGGGAGCACAAGGAACAGAGAACACGTTCATCAAAACCATGTACATAGGGGCTTCCTTGGTGGTGCAGTGGTTAAGAATCCGCCTGCCAATGCAGGGGACATGGGTTTGATCCCTGGTCCAGGAAGATCCCACATGCCGTGGAGCAACTGAGGCCGTGTGCCACAACTCCTGAGCCCACGTGCCACAACTACTGAAGCCCATGTGCCCTAGAGCCCACGTATCACAGCTACTGAGCCTGCATGCCACAACTACTGAAGCCCGTGCACCTAGAGCCCGTGCTCCACAACAAAAGAAGCCACTGCAATGAGAAGCCTGCACACCACAAGGAAGAGTAGCCGCCGCTCGCTGCAACTAGAGAAAGGCCGCGCACAGCAACGAAGACCCAACGCAGCCAGAAAAACAACAACACCAAAAAAATATAAAACCAACCAAGTCCAGAATTTGGAAAATTACAATAGACAAAACTCTAAGTTTCTTTACCAATAAATGGCATAAAATGAAAAAAGACAAGGGAAATGATTCTGAATTAAGAGACTTAGAAGATGTAGCAGCCAAATGTAATGTTTGGACCTGCTGGAATACTATTTTGAAAACAACAACTGAAAAAAGACATTTTGAGACAATCAGGAAAGAGTGAACACAGACTGGACATTAGATGATTATAAGGAACCATAAATTTGTAAGTTATAATTACATTAAGCCCTTTTTTTTTTACTGAAGTATATATATAGGTGAAGTCTGTGATTTCTGGGATTTGCCATATCAAAAAAAAAAGTCTGGGATTAGGGAGAGAAATGAAACACGAATCATGACATGCTGCTAACAAGGAAGGGGGGAACCTCGTGGACATTCATTATGCTACGCTTTCCTTTTTGTGTCACAAAACCTGAAGGATTTGTCTTGGCTATGCACCCAGGAGTGGGCCTGCTGGGTCAAGGGTGTAAAAGTAAGCATCCCACCCTTAAGAGGCAGTGAGAACTCATTTCCAAGGGCTGCCCCAATTCACATGCACCAGTGGTGTGCATGGGGTCCCGCCAACCCACGGGGTCATGTTCAACCCTGGCACACTTTCTAAAGTTTTATCAAGTAAAAATATATAAAAAATAGTATTTCCGTATGGTCTTGATTCACATTTCCCTGCGTATTAATGTTAACTGGCCGTATATGCGACTCATTTCTGCGAAATTCCTGCCATGGCTTTTGTTTGTGCTTTCCCTGGTTTGAAGAAGTTCTCTATAAACTTTTGATAAGAATTCTTCGTTGGTTTCATACTTCACAAACACCTTCTCCCGGTTTATTAACTTGTCTTCCTACTTCCTTCCAGATGTTTGATTAACTCAAGCTCCATCACTACCATCAAAAGATCTTCACAGCTCCTCACCTCCCCGAGGTCTGAAGGGTGTCGTCGCGCCTACTTTCTAACAGGAATACTCTAATTTTTTAATCTTTACTTTTTGCAGTTATTGCTCCCTTTGCATTCAACATGGTTTCCTTGTGTCGTCTTTTCTTCTCTTGACCAGTTGTACCAGGAGCTCGTCTAAATATAAAGGGAAAGTCCAGCTGAGGAACACAGAGGCCCAGCTCGGGACAGGGCTGGCCCATGGTCACTGCGCGCACCAGTCTAGCTCCTCCGGGATGCCTTCCATTCCTTAGCACCCACTCATGGCCAAGACACTGTCAGGAAGGCTCAGTTTAATAAAAAAAAATTCTTACAAAAAGTATACTTTGAAAATGTGCTTTTAACATTGTAAAATTAATTCTGTAGCACAGTTAAAAATATGAGACGATTCTATATTTACCTAAAATAAATGAGGCAAGGTGCTTGGAGTCTCATGATACGCCCATGAATCATTTGACAGGTGTTAATGCAAATTTAGGGAACGTCTTTGACAATCTGTATCAGATGGTCAGCCAACAAAAACATAATCAATATTTACTATGAACTCTTCTAATTAACTAAAGATATAGGTTGGTTATAGTGAGACTTTTTCTTAAATCGTGTTAATTACTTCAACAAGGGAAGGAGGCATTCCAATTTTTTACAAGTATATAAGTATGAAATATACATTTTAAAACAAAAACTAGATAATCTACTCCATAAATATGCTGAATTCTTAGTCTTTAACTCAATTTTCTATTCCTGGTCATCCAAAATCAGGACAGTTATGACCAGCTTTACTATTTCAAGTCCCAACAGACTTCCCAATTGAGGAATACAAGCATACCTCAGAGATATGGTGGGTTTTGTCCCAGACCACCACACCACCACAATAAAGTGAGTCACATGAATTTTCTGGTTTCCTAATGCATGTAGAAGTTATATGTACTCTACACTAGACCATATAACTATTCTGTAGTCTGTTAAGTGTGCAACAGCATTATGTCTAAAAAGACAATGTACATACCTTAATTAAAAATATTTTATTGTTAAAAAATGCTGACCATCATCTGAGCCTTCGGCGAGTCATAATCTTTGTGCTGGTGGAGGGTCTTGCCTTGGTGTTGGTGGCTGCTGACTGATCAGGGTGGTGGATGCTGAAGGCTGGGGTGGCCGTGGCCATTTCTTAAAACAAGACAACAATGAAGTCCGCCACATCGACTGACTCTCCCTTTCACGAATGATTTCTCTAGCAGGCAATGCTGTTCGACAGCATTTTACCCACAGGAGAACTTCTTTCAAAATTGGAGTCAATCCTCTCAAACCCTGCTGCTAAGTTTATGTAATACTTAAATCCTCTGCTGTCATTTCAGCAATCTTCACAGCATCTTCACCCGTAGATTCCATCTCAAGAAATCACTTTGCTCAGCCATAAGAAGCAACTCCTCATCCGTTAAAAGTTTTGTATTTATAACAAATATAATAATAATGAAAAGGTTTGAAATATTGGGAGAAGTACCAAAATGTGACACTGAGACCTGAAGTGAGCAGACGCTGCTGGGAAAATGGTGCTCCAAGGTCTGCTTGACAGAGGGCTGCTGCAGACCTCCAACTTGTAGGAAACACAGTATCTGCGAAGCACAGTAAAGCAAAGCACAATAAAGTGAGGTACAGCCTGCAACCCACAGGGACCAGAGGGAAACAACACCCAAACCTCAGAAGGGGTGAACCCAGCAACACAGCCACCTGTCAGAAACGCCTGCATCAGAAGCTGCCCGTGGAGACAGCGTAACAAGGGGCAAGAGGTCCAGTGAGGGGATGAAATGGAATCCAAAATACATGCATGCATGAGAACTGAGCACTGCCACACGCTCACCACAGATGCAGACTAGAAGCCACACCTGGCTGCAACATCAACAAGCCTCAGCACTCAGCCGCTGCCTGCACTAGCACTGACTATTCATGACAGCAACTTCCCCAAAGAGCCCTCAACTCTTCCATGAATGTAAACTCAACCTCCAGTTTACACCCAGCCTCTGAATCCACCCTCAAAATCATAGCCTTGCAGTTTCCACCAATCCTGACTGTCCTCACCCAGTCCTAATCAAGACTCTCACCCCACGTTCTCACTTTGAAAGACCCACCTTATATCAAACTTCTAATTCTCAACAAGGTCTGGCCTTACCACCCCCGTCCGAGAGGCTGTCAGAGCTTTGGAGGTGGTGCTGTCCCTCCCGAGGTGAGCAGTCCTCAGCTGTCTCACCCACAGATGACACGGTGGTCTCTGGGGTTGCCGTACGCAGGCATGCAACGTGCACATGCGATGTGCATGTCAGGACACAGCAGGGTGGCTCTGAACCCATAGGGTCTGCTCTTTCAGAGGCTGACATCCCATAATAAGTGAAGTTCATCAAGTCCTGCTTCAGGTGGACCAAGTTGTGATGAATGAAAAGTACCACACTGGAGGAGAGAGACCAGTGTTACTTTTATTGAAAGTAAAAACCAAAAAATAGGAAAGAAGGAAACTTGCGAGGGCTGAGGAGGGCTTCCCTGGGCCCAGGTGAAGAGGCGGTGAAAGTGTCAGGGTTGAGGGGCAAGCCTCAGGCCATACAATCAGCTGGCCACCTCTGTCCTGGTGACAAAATGAACTGGTTAATGACACCACCACTATCACTGTCAAAGAATTTACAGCCCAATCCGGGAAAGTCGTGTGCCCAGCCCAAGATGAAAGGTGCAAAGTGTTAGCTGCCAGTGCCAGGCTGCCCAGTACCTGCGAGCACTGAGGGACTTCGGGGGGCGGGGGGAGAGCAGGGAGAACGTGGACACCCCGAGACAGGGAGCAAGGGGAAGCGTGGCAAGGGGACACGGGAATCAGGGGAGTCCCGAGGACCTTGGCAGGTCTGGGCCTGAGGTGGCAAAAGGCAATTCTACCCACAAGTCTTGAGCCATGAAGAAATGATCTTGATACCGAGTACTGAGAAGGCTGGTTTTTTTCAAAGGTGAGCCAGCTAATGTAAGTTCTGTTTTGTTCTACCCTCAAGGTGTGTTACTGAGACGTTGTCTGAAATACTACAGGTCACAGGATGGCAAATGACAGCCCAGCACCTGTTTGGTAAATAAAGTTTTATTGGAATGCATGCTGTAGTAATCCATTTACAAAGCGTCTCCGGCTGCTTCTGGCTCTAGAATGCATGGCCTGCAAAGCCTGAAATATTTACCAGATGGCCCTTCAAATTAGCTTACGTAGTTTTGGAATTTGGGGGCTGGTTTTGGTGTGTTTGTTTAGTTAGTTTTGGCTTTTTGGTTTTGGTATTTTTGAAAAGCCACGTTAAGTTAAAAAAAAAAACTTTTAAAAGGCATCAATTTTAATCAATAACAAAACATCTGAAATGGAAGCGACTCCTATCACTAGGACATGTGGTCAGGTCACTTGGGATGGGGCCTCCTCCACTCCCAGGGGCTCCATCCTGGGAAGGGGCAGTGTGGAACAGCAGACGCACAAGGGATTCAGGATGATTAGCTACGACCGCTCACACCCTCTCTGGGCTGCAGGTTCTGCATCTCCTTTTCACCTCCCAGGATTCTTAGGTGAGAATCATGTGGAAGTGCATGCACACAGTGCACCTGGTAACAGACATGCTCTGTGTGATTTTTATCTAGTGTTTCCCTCCCATAAACCACCAGCCGCAACTCCTCAAGGAAGAAACCAAATGCCCTTTCATCCTGGAAGCTGTCTGCTGTCCTCTTCTCTCAACATCTTCCTGACCGTCCCACCAACTGGACGACCTCACCCACAGAGCGAGGTGGGCATGCCTGCATCTCTCCAGTCCAGACCATAGAGAGAGGAGGATGAGGCCCAGAAAAAAGAGAGGTAGGGGAATTAAAATAGAGACCAAAAAGGATGCCAAAAATCACCAAGATAGTACTGAAGAAGGAGAAAAACAAGGGGGGAGAACAGCCCCTGCTGATGTCAAGTGTGATCCTGGCACTCGGAGCAAATGGCCAGCAGGGAGAACACCCAGCCCTGAACCAGCCCCTCCCACGGAGACCGAGGTGGCACACGGATAGGAAAGAATAGCTGCCTGACAAAGGGCAAAAAACTAAACCTAAATGTGAAAAACACACTTGTCTTTAAAAATTTTATAGGGAAATATTTTTATTAAATCCAAGTAGAGAAGTATTAACAAGACACCTTATAGCATAGAAAAGACCGATCATTTAAATCTAAACTAAATGTGGGCTTCCCTGGTGGCGCAGTGGTTAAGAACTCGCCTGCCAATGCAGGGTACACGGGTTCGAGCCCTGGTCCGGGAAGATCCCACATGCCGCGGAGCAACTAAGCCCGTATGCCACAACTACTGAGCCTGCACTCTAGGGCCTGTGCACGACAATACTGAGCCCGCAAGCCACAACTACTGAAGCCCGTGCGCCTAGAGCCCGTGCTCCACAACAAGAGAAGTCACCGCAATGAGAAGCCCACGCACCGCAATGAAGAGTAGCCCCCGCTCGCCGCAACTAGAGAAAGCCCGCACGCAACAAGGAAGACCCAACACAGTCAAAAATAAAATAAATTGGGCTTCCCTGGTGGCACAGTGGTTGAGAGTCTGCCTGCCGATGCAGGGGACACGGGTTCGTGCCCCGGTCCGGGAAGATCCCACATGCCGCGGAGCGGCTGGGCCTGTAAGCCATGGCCACTGAGCCTGCGCGTCCAGAGCCTGTGCTCCACAACGAGAGAGGCCACAACAGTGAGAGGCCCGCGTACCGCAAAATAAATAAATAAATAAATAAATAAAATAAAATAAATTAAATTAATTAAAAAAATATAAATTAAATGTAAAACTTCTATATGAGAAGGCCCCATGAGTACACAAAGTTAAAACATAAGCCACAAGGACTTCCCTGATGGTGCAGCAGTTAAGAATCCGCCTGCCAATGCAGGGGACACGGGTTCGAGCCCTGGTCAGGGAAGATCCCACATGTCGCGGAGCAACTAAGCCCGTGTGCCACAACTACTGAGCCTGCGCTCTAGAGCCCGTGAGCCACAACTACTGAGCTCGCGTGCCACAACTACTGAAGCCTGTGCGCCTAGAGCCCGTGTTCCACAACAAAGAGAAGCCACTGCAATGAGAAGCCCACGCACCGCAACGAAGAGTGGCCCCCACTTGCCGCAGCTAGAGAAAGCCCACATGCAGCAACGAGGACCCAATGCAGCCAAAAATAAATAAATAAATGAATTGAAAAAAAAAGGTAGGCCACAGAAAGGAGGAAGATCTGTGACACATAACCAACAAAGAACTGGAACATATAAACAATTTCTACAAATCAGTAACAGAAATAGGAAAGTCGGCAAGGGCTATAAAGAGGACATTCAGAGAGGAGGAACCCAAACTGCCACTGAGCATAGGGCTGCATGGTCTCCCAAGTAACTGCAATCATGACCAAAATGATGGACTCACCCATTGACTGACAAAAAGGAAAAGAAACCACTGAGGTAATCAGAGAGCAGGGCAGGAGGAACGTAATTTTCCATACACCACTGGAGGGTGCACACCCTAGAATAGCACTTCTCAGAGCACGGGGCATAAAATCTACATGTGGAACAGAACACAAAATGGAACGGACAATGGGAAGCTGTACTGCAGAGAAAGAGCCAGCACAGCTTCATGGCGCTGCCCCCATGTTGGTACCGGGCATCTGAGGGCACAGCCAAGACAGTGTGCAAGTCGCTGCCTGAGAGAACCTATCACACACACAGGAGAGGAACTGCATCATGGTCAGGAGAGGTCAGGGAGTCGAGAGAGGGTCACGGGGCCAGGAGGGAGGAGGCTCCTGGGGTAGAAAGGGAGGTCACAGAGTGAGGAGGACACCACATCAGAGATTATCTAGTAACCAGTGGGGGTGAACAAACAAATGACAGCAGGTTCAATCGGCGGCCCGCTGTATGAGGCTGAATAACTGGAAACAGAGCTTAAAGATGAAGGGTAACGACTGAGTGGTGCTAGCGCTGGGGGAAGGACACACCCATCATCACAAGAGAGCGAAGAATCTGGGGGCTCACAGTCAACCAATCAATCACAGAAGTAGGAACACCTCCTCCAGCACACATCCAAGCTGGGACACAGAATTCACCTATTAGAAGGATTTGCTAATTGCATCACAGGTGCAGGTGACAGGCCCCATGCTCTGGTTCTCAGAGAAAGGTACAAAGATTTTAATATATTTCCAGAAAGAGAGATATAAAAATAAGGAGACAAGCATGGACACTGACAGGGTCCAGAGGCAGGGGCGCCCAGCAGCAATGAGCTCATCCACTGCCACGTATGGTTTCTAAACACTGTCCTCAAACAAAGCAATCAGGCTCCTTGGAGAATGGGTGGAAGAGAAAATACGAGGTGAGCCTGGAGCACCTGGCAGTGCCAGGAAGTAAGGAAGTGCTCAGAAAACCACAGGATGCAGAATGTCAAAAGGACAAAGAAGCCAACTGGAGAGCTCCCAATGGGCAGAGCTGGAACTGATATGAGCGGCTAAATATATAAAACAGCACTGGATTATAATGCAGAGAATAGGGACTTCCCTGGTGGTCCAGTGGGTAAGACTCCGCGCTCCCAACACAGGGGGCCCGGGTTCAATCCCTGGTCGAGGAACTAGATCCCACATGCATGCCGCAACTAAGAGTTGCTCAGAAAGGTCACAGACCCGCAACTCCGGTCAAGGGAGCCACTCGGAGGCTTGACAGGTAGGAGGAGGGTGACTATGACCCCAGTGAGCAAGGGAGGCGCACAGCTCCAAGCCAGCTCTGCCACTGACTTGCCGTATGACCCTGAGCGGATGCCTCAAGCTTCTCACCTGTAAAATGGGGACGCATTAGTACCCACCTCAGAGATGTGAGGATTAAATGGGTCGAGATATATATAAAGCACTCAGAGCAGAGCCTCCTGGCCCAGAGCAGGTGTTCCAATCATCAGCATCTTTACTCACCTGGATCATCAGTCCTGTAAACACTGCCACTGTTTTGTCAAAGAGAAGAAGCGGTCGTGCCAGGCAAGACCTGGGCTTTTAAAACCAGACAGGGTTCAGAATTTAACAAAAAAGTCATGGGTAGTCACCACAGCGTTGGAACAGGGAGTGACATCATTTGACTGTTTTAAAAGGTCGCTGTAAGGTTGCCATGCGGAGGCGATTGGATGGCAGGACGCCCACTGCATGGGAAAGCAGGCTGGTCAGTGCCGGTGGGAGTCGGGCTGGTGGGGTGTCAGCAGGGATGGGAAGAGCTGTGGAGGCGAGGGTGCTGGGGGCCCAGCCTGCAGGCGGCACAGGAGCCTGAAGGGTGGCAGGAGGGCGAGCACCTGGAGGGCCGGCAGAGCCCGACACTCAGAACGTGGGGGCTGAGGGTGGAGGGCCGGGTGACCCCCCCCTGGAGGCCTGCCTCGCCTCACCCACCCGCTTTTCTCAGCCTGCTTATCCCATCCTTTCCCCTCACCGCCAACCTCTACCAGGCCAGGACCAGGCTTCCTCCCTGATGACAAGAGGGGTGAATCTCCCTCTTCACACTCAACACCAGGACACAGACGACACCGCAGACACACACAGAGCAGGCACGGTGTTATCTGCTCATCCTGCACTTACAATCAGGCAGCCACATGCATAGCTGTCATGGGGTCCCATATGAGATCACAATCTTCCAGAAGAAAACCACACCTAACATGGGGTCTAACACACTGGTATACAGTTGGGACAAATTTTGAACAATCTGAATGTAAACCACAGAACTTAACGAAATACATACATCATAATCTTATGGAAGATCTTCTCCCCCTGTTTCCTTTAAATCCATCCAAAAAGCCTCAAGTTACCAATGTCTGAGTTTTGTTTTCAATCTCACAAGAACACCCTGGAACTCTAAGTAGAGATGTAGTCCATCTCCTCAGCTGTGAAGGCCCGGAGTTATCAGGGGTGGAGAGGGGTTTCCACTGCAGCCTAAGGCCCAGCCTGAAGGTGTCCTATTGCGGGTCAGCCCTCAGGTCAGCCTTCTGCATATGCACCAGCTTCCTCTCAGTAAAGTCTAGAATGTCTTTTCTGCAGGCAAAAACGCACACCTGGAATTTAAGATCATAATCCATTAAATTCTGATAAGTAAATATCCAGCACGACCTGAAGGCCCGGTGCCCTGAAACAGGACCCTGGCATAAGACTGGGTGGCCAGCACGGGGGCAGCTGCAGGCCCAGGCCCTGTCCGGCCATTTCTATCCTCTCTGCTCTCAAGCTCCCTGAGATGGAACTGGCCCGGCTCCTCCATCCCCACCTCAGGTTCCCGCTGCCTGGCTCTCGCGCGCCCCCTAGACTGTAAATCCAAACAGAAAAAGTCACGGCAGGGAAGCAGCCCTCTTCTCAGCCAGGCATTCACATCACGCCCTCCACACCTCCTCCACCCTCGGCCAGGCCCACCTCTCGGGAGGAGGTGCACCGACCCCTGCAAGACCTTCACTCGGGTGTGGCTGGCGTGTATCTACATTTGCAAAGAGAAAATCTCCAATGAACTAAGGAGTCTGCTATTGAATGGAATCTTAGGGTAAATGCTTTTGGTAAAGTGAAGCATTATTTTGACACAGCAAAGCTCCACTCCTCACTCAACACTATATAACACAGAACTTCGACGTCAACTAGAAATGCTGAGTCCTGGGGACCTGGGCTGTGCTCTTGCTTTTTGCTGTCAAGGTCAACGGGCCAGGCCCCCTGGCCGGCTCCTGCTCGACCCCTCCCACAGATATCCCCTGTCCCTCACAGCCACCCACTGCTCCAGCCCTCACACCTCACCCAACCTTAAAGACAAACAAACAAGGACACGAAATCCTGCTCCCACCCTGCCTTCCCTTCAGGAAGTCACTTTCTCTCCACCTCACCTTCCAGCACGCCCCACTGTGAAACCCTGGCCAGCCCAGCGACCTCCAAGTGTCAAAGCCAAACGGGCCTTTCATAGGTTTCAGAACCTGCTTTCCCCTACAACATGTGACATCAACATCCTGCCCTAGACACCCAGTCTCCCTCTCTCTCCTCCACCATCACACCCACCACCACCTGGTCTCCTTTGGCTGACCTCTCCTCCCCACAAGCTCCAGGCGACACAGCAGTCACCCTGCCTCTTCCACACACACCCCTGGAAACACTGCAACAGTGAGGCATCCTGTCTGCGTCCCCAACCTCATCCACTGTGTCTGCTCCCTGTTAACTTTCAAACAAACCAGAGTACGGAACTCTTGAGTTAGAAACCATTGGGTAGCCCGCTCTCCACAAGATAGACCCACTTCTTCAGCATGACACTCAGGGTACTTGACCGCGTCATCCCAGCGCCCCAGGTACACAGACAAGCCCTCTCTCCTCCGACCTCCCGCGGGACCACAAGAACTCCAGCACTGACTGTACAGGAATTCCTCCTGACAGGGTGCCTGCCCTTCTCAGCCTGCTGACCTCCCATGCCACCTCCCCCACAGCTGGGCACAGTCTCCCCACCGACTGTTCCTGGTGTTCCTGTCTGCTTTGTTTTTGGAAGGGAGGAGGGTTGCTGCTGTGAGCGTGTGTGCACACACATGTGCACAGTAGAAGGTGCATTCCAGACTCTAACACAGCACAGGCAGTCCACACGGTGTCAGGACCGGAATCAGCAGCTCTGAGCTGATGTGACACTGAGAAGCAATGAGTACCCGACCCTAGTGAGAAAGTGAAAGAGCAGGCAAAGGGGTTCACATGTCAGACCTCCTTAAGGCAAGGAAGGTCTTCAAAGGATTTCAGATAAAAAAATAAAGCAGAATAATCTAGTGCTCGAGGACACAGACTCTGGAGTCAAAGTCTCTGCTGGGCCACAGACCAGCAGCGGAAGCCTGGACAAGCTGGCCCGGCTCTCCAAGCCTTGGTGTGCTCGTCAGTGCAATGAGGGATGTAACCCCTCGCTGCGGAAACGGCATGGGCTTGCGAGCTAACAGACCGGCAATGGCTGACACCCCCAGAACCCATCTATGGGTTGTGTTGATCCAATTCTTATCCCCAGTTTACACACATGAGGCTGCACAATTCAGGTCCAGACACACGCTCTAGGTCCAGCTGTGACCTCTGGGTGCCATCCACCTGCCCACCCACACGACCCTGAGCCCTGAGAGTGTGTGGTCAGACTTTCACGCTGACAAAACGCACTTCTCCATACACGTCCAGGGTCTTGTGTGGCTGTTTCCGCCTCCTGACAACAGCTCAGCTTGGAAGAGATGACGGCCCAAGAGTACAGCCAAAGCAACAACGTGCCACGGGAGCACTAACGCCTGCTGGATTTCAGTCTCTGCAAATAGTACTTTCCGTTCTCATAGTTATATGCTGCCAGGGAATTTTAGCTGTGAAGAGAGTGAAGACAGGCTGGAGAAACACTCCTACCATTTACGAAGTTCTGTGTCAGACTAGATCCTCCCTAACAGCCCCCTCCTCGCATACATATGAGCTAAGACCCTCCAGCAAGTGCTGTTCTGAGGGGGGCTGAGAGGATGGCTGGACAAGACCCAGGCCACAGGCTGGCCAGGTCCTCCCGCAGCGCCAGGCAGTGAGCTGCAGCGCGATGCCACCCGGCCTCGCTGAGCTACTTTGCTGTTGGCTTCTGCTGCCTGCCCCCACACAGCCATGAACTGTTAACTTTACTGCCTCCTAAAAAGTGCTTCAGAGGAGCCTCTTAGACTACGGTATGTATTTGCAATCTCCTTAATTTTACCCTTTAAAGAAGCAGAACTAGATGCTCTATCAAACATAATTACTTCATTGGACTAACAATGCCTGAGGAATGCAGCCCGGTTTCTGGCAATGTAGACTGGAGAGTTCTATGTAGAGGCTTATAGAGAAAGGTCTTACTATAACAAGAGTCACAAACAAAACTAGTGTCAGAAAGGCATCTCTGACAGACAGCCTTTCAAATGCAGCACATCTACTCAGGCTGCTGATGAAAAGCAACTAGTTCTGCCTTCACGGGTACTTCCCTGGTGGTGCAGTGGTTAAGAATCCACCTGCCAATGCAGGGGACACAGGTTCGAGCCCTGGTCCGGGAAGATCCCACATGCCATGGAGCAACTAAGCCCGTGCGCCACAACTACTTAAACCCACGCGCCTAGAGCCCGTGCTCCGCAACAAGAGAAGCCACCACAATGAGAAGCCCACGCACCACAATGAAGGGTAGCCCCCATTCGCCGCAACTAGAGAAAGTCCGGTGCGGCAATGAAGACCCAACGCAGCCAAAAATAAATTTATTAAAAAAAAAAAAAGGAAATGTTGCCAAGGATACGGAGAAAAGAGAACCCTAGTACATGGTTGGTAGGAATGTAAACTGGTGCAGCCATTACAGAAAACAGTAGGGAGGTTCCTCAGAAAACTAAAAATAGAGCTACCATATGATCCAGCAGTTCCACTCCTGGGTATATATCCAAAGAAAACAAAAACACTAATTCGAGAAGATATCTGCACCCCAGTGTTCACAGCAGCATTACTTACAATAGCCAAGATACGGAAGCAACCTAAGTGTCCGTCAACAGATAAATGGATAAAGAAGATGTGATACACACACACACACACACACACATGCACGCACGCACAATAGACTATTACTCAGCCATAAAAAAGAATGGAATTTTGCCATTTGCAACAATGGATGGACCTTGAGGGGATTATGCTTAGTGAAATAGGTCAGACAGAGAAAGACACACACTGTATGTTATCACTTATATGTGGAATCTAAAAAATAAAACGAATGAATATAACAATACAAAAAACAGATTCATAGACATAGAGAACAAACTAATCTTTACCAGAGAGAGGGTCAAGGTAGGGGTAGGGGATTAAGAGGTACAAACTCCATGTACAAAATAAATAAAGTATAACAATATATTGTACAGCACAGGGAATATAGCCAATATTTTACAATAATTTTAAATGGAGTATAATCTATAAAAATGCTGAATCACTATATGTTGTACACCTGCAACTAATGCAATATTGTAAGTCAAATACATTGTAATATAAATCAGTCAATCAATCTTCTTCCGTGTCAAAACTGTATGCAAAGAGCACATGAGCAGAACGACCTGCTGATCTGCCAAGTCTTGCCATCCCAAATGTGGCCACATGGTTGAATGGGTGAGTTCAACTCCTCGCACTCGCTCTCAGTCCACCGAGTCCCACCCTGCCCACCCCCAGACGGCTCTGCCCGCTGTCCCAGCTCAGGTCAGCGAGTCTTTCCCAAACCATCTTGCTCTCAGATTCCCCCTCCACCCGTCTTACCTCTCTTCAGGGATTCCTTTTCTTCCACCGGATTCTACCGTCCCCAGAGCTTCAGAACGCTTTCCCCCAGCCTCTCACTGGCCGCTGCCCTTCTCACTCCCTTCAGAGACAAAACTTCATTTCCAGGGTTACAACCACCACTGCCAAGATGAGGATTCTCATGCCTGGCTCCAACTTTTGCTTCTCTCCCTAAACTTCAGACTGACATGTCCCTGTCAGCTAATTGCTTCCACTCACATGTCCCACAGTCACCTCATACCTGAAACCAAACACACACTTCTGATACCACAGAACCCCCAAAGGCTCTTGAGTTGGGGACACAAGTTACCTTAGGAAGTAGGGAAGTGGGGCTAAATACTGAGGACAGGTTAAGGAATCTCTCTAGGAAGAAGTCAGCCCCCTCTTCTATTCCACGAAGAGGCAACTACCCGCCCCACCCTCCAAAAACCTAGAGGTTTATTCTACAGGGAACTGGAGACAGATAAACACACACACACACACACACACACACACACACACACACACACACACACATCTCCATCCTCCTGTGTGTGCCCATCCTCTCACAACCGTGAGATGATACCACAGCCTTGAAACAATAACAGAATATTATGTAAAAAAACAACCCCTTTCAGAAAACAAAGAAAGAAATTGTGGAAATGAATACTGATAGCAGAATAAAAACCAACTCAATACAAGGATTGGAGGATACAGGTGAGGATACTGTGCATGAGTTTTCCAGAAAAAAAGAAAAAAGTCAGAGACAGAATACACAGGCTGACCACGTTTTACTGCACTTTGCAGATACTGCATTTTTTTTTTTTTTTTACAAATTGAAGGTTTATGGCAACCTTATGTTCATTGTCAGATGATGGTTAGCATTTTTTAGCAATAAGGTATTTTTAATTAAGGCATGTATATTGTTTTTTATATATAATACTGTTGCACACTTAACAGACTTATAGTGTAAACCTAACTTTTTTATGCACTAGGAGTGACTCCCTTTATTTTGACATTTGCTTTATTGCAACGATCTGGAACCAAACCTGCAGTATCTGCAGGGTGTGCCCGTGGAAGAAAAAAGTGGAACAACGGAAACAGCAATCCAATTTCTGAATAACAGAAGAACTAGGTGAAGAATAAAGAAAATAAAGGTGGGGGGGAGAGAACCAGAAAGAATTTAAGAAATTTCGTAGAGATGAAGGACATGAATCTACAGTCTGACGGGCGCCCACCAGGCACAAAGCACATCAAACTGAACTAGAGCCAAACTCAGAGAAGCAAGATACACTTTTGGAAGAGCAGAAACACTGGGAAGAGTAAGCTTCCCACCAAGAGCAAGAATCAGAATGCCCTCCAACTCCCTAAGTGTGACACTGTGAGCCAGAAGAAAACAAGGGAATGTAGGGCACACTGCCAACCTAACACTATATAGAGCCAAACTATCAATCAAGTATAAAGGCAACACAGACACATTCAGACATTTGGTAGAGTGGCCGGCTTGCCGTGGTTTCCTTGGGGCTTTCTTTGCTTCAGCACTGGATTCTCACATCCTGGGAACCTGCTCAGTCATGGGCAATGGTTTCCCCATAAAACTAAAAGTCCCTTATCCCAAGAACCCTTCAATCCCAGGAAAATTAGGAAGGTTGGTGAGGTCTCAAAAACTTTCTCTCAATGGTCACTTTCTCAGGGAGTTACTAGGAGGTGTTCTCAACCAAAACATGAGAGTAAAGAAAGACTAAGGCCCACAGTTCACATCACACTTAAGGGTGAAAGCCTGAATGCTTTTCCCCAAGTCTGGGAATGAGACAAGGATGTCCGCTCTCACAATTTCTAGTCAATTTTGTACTGGAGGTGCTAGCCAGGGCACTTAGGCAAGAAAATAAATAAATAAAAGACACCCAGACTGGAAGAAGTGAAACTATCTCTATTTGCAGATGACATGATCTAGATAGATAGATAGAAAGACAGATAGATAGGCTGACAGATAGATGCTTAAGAATTCACTAAAAATTATTAGTTAATAAAAGAGTTAAGCAAAGTTGCAGGTTACAAAATCAATATGAAAAAATCAATTGGGTTTCATAACAGTAGCAGTGAACAATCTGAAAAAGAAATTAAGACAATTCCACTTACAACAGCATCAAAAAGAATAAAATGCTTAGGAATAAATTTAACAATAAAATGATAAAACTTACACTCCAAAAAGAAAACTTTGTTGAAAAGAATTAAAGAAGAGCAAAATAAAATTGAAAGGCATCTCAAGTACAAGGACTGGAAGACTTAAATACTGTTAAGATGACAATACTCCCCAAACTGATTTACAGAGTCAATGCAATACCTATCAACACCCACACTGGCTTCTTAGCAGAAACTGGCAAGCTGATTCGAAAATCCATACAGAAATGCAAGTGATCCAGAATAACCAAAACAATCTTAAAAAAGGAGAAAAAAAGGTTCCAATTTCAAAGCTTACTTACTAACAAAGGTGTAGTAATCAAGACAATGCAGTACTGGCGTAAGGACAGACATGGAGGTCAACAGAACAGAACCGAGAGTCCAGAAACTCTCAAATTCACGGTCAACTGATTTTCAACAAGAGTATCAAGTCGGGGCTTCCCTGGTGGAGCAGTGGTTGAGAGTCCGCCTGCCGATGCAGGGGACACGGGTTCGTGCCCCGGTCCGGGAGGATCCCACATGCCGCGGAGCGGCTGGGCCCATGAGCCATGGCCGCTGAGCCTGCGCGTCCGGAGCCTGTGCTCCGCAATGGGAGAGGCCGCAACAGTGAGAGGCCCGCCCGCGTACCGCAAAAAAAAAAAAAAAAAAAAAGAGTATCAAGTCTATTCAATGGGGAAAACAACAGTCTTTTCAACAAATGGTGCTGGAATAACTGGATATGCAAAAGAATAAAATTAAACCAATACTTCATATCATATATAAAAATGAACTCAAAATGGATCAGAGACCTAAATGCAAGAGCTAAAATTATAAAACTCTAAGAAAATATAAGAGTAAATCTTTGTGATCTTGGGTTAAGCAATGATTTCTTAAATATGACACCACAAACATATGCAACCAAAGAAAAACTAGACAGACTTCATCAAAATTTTAACCTTTTGAGCCTCAAAGGACATTTTCAAGAAAGAGAAAAGATAACCCACAAAATGGGAGAAAATACTTGCAAATCATGTATTTGATAAGGGCCTAGTATCCAGAACATGCAAAGAACTCTTCTAATGATAAAAAGACAACCAAATTAAAAACTGAATTAAAGGATCTGAATAGACATTTCTCCAAAGAAGATATACAAATGGGCAATAATCACATGCAAAAACACTCAACATTTGTAGTCACTAAGAAATTCAAATCAAAATCATTAGGATGGCTACAATCAAAAAGATAGATAATAACAAGTGTTGGCAATGATGTGGAGAGATTGGAGCCCCATAAAGTGTTGGTGTACAATGGTGCAGCCACTGTGGAAAACAGTCTGGCAGTTCTTCAAAAGGTTAAACATTGAGTTACCCTGTGACGCAGCAATTCCACTCCTAGGAACATGCACAAGAGAAACGAAAACATGTATCCAGACAGAAACTTGTACATGAATGTTCACAGGAGCATTATTCATAATAGACAACCCAAATATTCATCAACGGATGACTTAACAAAATGTGGTCCGTCCATTCAAGGAAGTGTTATTCAGCCAATAAAAGGAATGAAGTCCTGACCCATACTATACCACTGATGAATCCCGAAAGCATTATGCTAAGTGAAAGAAGCTAGACACAAAAAGCCAAATATCACATGATTCCATTTAAATGAAATGTGAGAACTAGCAAATATAGACAGAAAGTAGGATGTTGGTTGCCTAGGCCTGGGAGGTTTGGGAGGAAATGAGGACTGACTGCTAATGGGTATAAAATTCTTCTGGGGATAATAAATATATTCTGGAACAGAATTAGATAGTAGTGATGATTGCACAACCTTGAAAATTTACTAAAAACACTAACTAGCATATGATAATAGGTATTTTATGATCTGTGAGTTGTATCTCAATTTTTAAAAACTGTGTGTGTGTGTGTGTGTGTGTGTGTGTGTGTGTGTGTGTGTGTGTGTGTTGTGAGCATGGAGGAAGGTATGCAAGAATATACTTCGTGGTATATTAACATTAGCTACAGAATTCGGAGGAAGAGTTTACCTTTAAATATACTTGTAATTCACCTATTATAGTGGCCAAGTATTTTCTAATGTTAAAATGATCTAAAAAGAGAAATAGCAAATGTAATTTTTTTAATTGGAAGGAAATTCAACAGTATAGTAATACTGATGGAACTTGAATAATTTTCTCTATTTTCCAAATTTTCTAAAGCCTGCCTTTATTACTTTTATAATTAATTAACTGCTTTCCTAACTGGCACAAGCTGTAACAAACAGAGGCAAAGAAAATGCCATTCCTAAATGCAACACAAACATTAAAAACTTGGATATTAATTGAACTCAGGATACATGAAATCTGTCTATAATCCTCCAGGGCAACTTTCTGTAACTGAATTTAATGAGAGAAGGAAAGGAAGCCATGAACAATGCAATGATATACCTGCTTTTAACAGGGTATTTAATGGGAGTATAATGATAACATATACTGCAAGGTAATATGCAGTTTTACCGTAACACCAATTAAAGACCCAAAGGGGTATAACACAGAACTTGATCAAGTCACAGTAAAATTCATTTTAAAGAAATCAAACAATATTAAAGAACAATCTCAAGCCCCTTGTACACAATGGAATGGTACATCCAACCTACAACTTGAAAGGAGAGAGCAATTTCTAAAATTTAACAACATAAAGGAAATCACTGAAGACAATATAGATGTGGCAAACTCCCTGCACAAAGTTCAATGAATCAACTGGAAAAAGAAAAGCAGCAAATAAGAAGACACGTTAAGTTTTATTTGTGAAACTCTACAGAAGGGAAATACCCAGATTCCAGGTACTGGAGTAGTTAACAGAAGGAAACACCAATTTTAATAAATCACTGCACAGAAAATGTAATCTTTCTAATAATTAAATTAATGCAAATTAAGGTGTAAGGTACTGTCACACATGTTTAACTGAAATTTAAAACTTGCTTGTTATCCATGACAACCAAGTAGGCCTGTCCCAGAAGAGGCAAAACACAGAGAAATAGGAATGTGCTCCATCCCGTCACCACAAGACTCTCTACAGACAGCATACCAGACTCTACCTCAAGCCCTTTTTAAAAAACCATCAGTATGTGTAACATTCACCACCACCAAAGCTAGACGAACCACAGGAAAACAACTTTCACCACTGATGACACCTGAGGCTTCAAATCTACCCATACACACTCTCCCCAAAGGACACCAACGAACCAACTACCTCCAAGAAATAGAAGAAAATATGACTGTGGCATGAAAATAAAGGTGAAAGGGGCCTGATGCTTTAACTTTGGGGGAAAAAAGAAATGGGAGATCAAAAGTTTAAGTACTGGATGGAGGATGAAACAACTGAAATTTACACTGAATTCACAAACACCACAAGACACTCCACATGAAGTAACTCCACTACCCAACCTGTGACTGTTATACTTTTCACAAAATTTACAATAAGGGATTTTAGTTTTCTTGGAAAAACTTTCAGTCTTTGTTAAAGTCTATTTGAACTGCATCATGATTCTTTTCCACGCCCACACATCCTAGGTGGCCCCACACAGCAAACCCAATGACTAGCCTGGCCGCAACCCTACCCGTCTCACAAGCTCCTTCAAGGCTACGCCCTCCTGGGGAAGGGCCCTTGAGTGCCTGCCTGCCGGCCTGCCTGCCTGCCTGCCTGCCGCCACACCGGCTGGAGGACAGGGAAGCCCCCGCCCCTGGCTCCCGGGGCCCTGCCCAGCACATCCTCGCCAGGAAGCATTTCGGATGTCTAAGGGAGCTGTCTGACCTCTTCCTTACACTCATCACACTGAACTACAGCTGTCTGTCCCCGTCCCCACACCGTGAGCCTGCAAGCACCCCCTGTGCCCCCAGCACCTACAGCAGGGCCTGGCACAGCATGCAAGAGACACAACACGCATGTCAGATGCGAGGGGAGAAGGGTAGGCCCGTGAACAGAGACACCTCCTCTAACATCAGAGCGGCCTGTGAAAGGAAGAGGCGTTGCAAATAACCGGGGTTTCCTGTCACTGGCCTGATTGATTCCCACCCTTGGGGGTGTGTGGGAAGGCAGAGGACGACCCACCCCCAGGGCTGAGGCTCAGGACCCGGCATCCACAGCTGTGAGTGCATACTGGGCCACGCTCTGAATGGAGTGTGGCCATGCCTTTAGCCCCAGCGGTCGGAACAGAGGAAACTGAGGAAAAGGGAAGCCTGGGAGCCAAGCCCAGACAGGTGGGACAGGGCGGCTCCTGGGGGCACTGCCACCCTCCTCGGCAGCCGGCCCCAAACCCGTGACCCCATGGAAGCTGTCCACACTTGCGATGAACAGGTGATGACAGGACAACTTCTACAGCAAACAACATCAGTGCTCAGAACAGTCAGCTGTGCAGGCAGATGTCCGTGAACAGGTGGCCTCCCTAGGAGACTTTCTGTAGCATTGTAAAAATAAAGCCACACACACACTCCCTGGGAGAGAGGGAAAGACAAAGAGAAATGTGTGTTACCTCCAGATCCTTGAGCATATTTCAAGTTACTCAGTCAAAGAGCTGGATATATTTTGCTTACAAACAACATTTCACAAATGGCCCTAAAATTTCAACAAAAACCAATTTCCAGGGCCTCCCTGGTGGCGCAGTGGTTGAGAGTCCGCCTGCCGATGCAGGGGATGCGGGTTCGTGCCCCGGTCTGGGAGGATCCCATGTGCCGCGGAGCGGCTGGGCCCGTGAGCCATGGCCGCTGGGCCTGCGCGTCCGGAGCCTGTGCTCCGCAACGGGAGAGGCCACAACAGTGAGAGGCCCACATACCGCAAAAAGAAAAAAAAAAAAAAAAAAAAAAAACAATTTCCAGGGTTCCAGTCACAGTTACTGAACAAATGTAACCTATAATAAATTAACACACATGCAATTCACCTGCTAAAATCCTCTAATGGTCATGTCTCCAGGAAAAGTCCTAGATAAGAAAAACTGATCAATATATAAGCTTAACTTCTAGTGGAATAAAGAAACCCTAAAGCAGATTACTCCGCTTGTTTGAATGCACATGAAAGCAGGAAAGTCCTGCTTGATGGGCAGCTCTCAAAGGGAGGGACACCGTGGAGTGCTGGCGGCCTGGAGGGAGCAGGTGACGCTGGGCCCTATGCACTGTCCTCTGACCCACACCCCTCTACACGTCCCTCTAGACAGCAGGCAGGTGGCAGCATGTTTATAATTAATCTGAGCCTGGAAAAGAGCTCAATTTTAGATACAAACCCTAACAATCTTTTGCCTGGTCTCATCACACTGTGAATTTTCCAGGCACACAACCATGTGTGAATCTGTCTGATTCTGGGCTCTACTGAAAGTTGGTCACCTTTCTGAAAACTCATGACCAGCACAGCACTACTGAAGCGACACTGGTAGACTTCACCTAGAATAGTCAAATGCGGTGGCACAAAATATTTCTTAAAAACATGGAGCATGGTCTGGCAGGGTTAAGAAGTTTAGGAGGAAACCTAGTTTTCCTTTTTAGATAAATGAACGCTTAGCAACTCTTCAGAGAATCACCTCTTGATATAAACTTACGGGTCTGAAAAGCAAACACAACATAAGGAGCTGGCTGTGAGGCTCCGAGCCACACAGCTTTTCCCCACAGACAAAGCCACCCGCCGGCCCTGTGCCCCCGACGAGCAGCACACACAGGGCTCGGGCCACGCTCAGGGGATGCTGTGGTTCCATGCAGGACAAGTGCTCTGTGCAAATACTGTGCCCCCAGCATTACAGGACAGAGAGCTGGAAGGACCGCAGAGATCATCCGGCACAATCCCCTCATTTATCCAGGACAGAACTGTGACTTGTCCACAGGCACACAGCTCTGCCACCGCCTTGTCCCTGACTCAGGCTCAGCAGTCAAGTCCGCTCAGACACGTTCAGGGAGTAGGTGCTGAAGCGGTGCCTCAGAGACACCCTAAAAGAGGGAAGTGAGGGAGCTTTTCCCCGGCAGGAGCACCGCTCAACAGGTGTCTAGTGGCCCGTGGGACACGCCTTCCGGACGATGTGCGGACCCGGGCAGTGTCCCCAGTGCCTCAGGGAGGGCCAAGGCTGAGCCAAAGGCTCACATCCCCTGGGCTCAGACCTGTCAAGTCCTCTTGCAAAACGCAGTCCCTGCAGTTTATAACAGATGTCATAAGGACACCTGAACAACCATTTCGGAAATGGTAACACTGAATCCACACCTCACATGTACAAAGAGGGCAAATGGATCAGAGGCATAGATATAAAAAATGACACCACACAAGGGTTATTTTCACAGAACTATAGAAAAAAAGCACACAAGTACCACAGGAAAATGGGTGAAATCCTTCCTGAACTCAACTCAACTCAACTCAACACAGAAAGCTTTCTAACTCAAAATCAAAAAAAAAATCTGATAAAGTTTATGACACAAACATTTTAAATATTAAAAAACACTTTTTGGGCTTCCCTGGTGGCGCAGTGGTTGAGAGTCCACCTGCTGATGCAGGGGACGCGGGTTCATGCCCCGGTCCGGGAGGATCCCACATGCCGCAGAGCGGCTGGGCCCATAAGCTATAGCTGCTGAGCCTGCGCGTCCGGAGCCTGTGCTCCGCAACGGGAGAGGCCACAGCAGTGAGAGGCCCGCGTACCGCAAAAAAAAAAAAAAACAAGACAGAAAAACACTTTTGCTTGCAGCAAAACCTATCATAAGCCAAGAGGAAAATATTTATAATATATTACAGATAGAGGTCTCATTTCCCCAATATAGAGAGCGAGCTCTTAAAAGTTGAAAAAAGTAACAAAACCCTAACAGAAAAGTGAGCAAAAGACATAGAGTATTCTCAGAAAAAAGATATACAATCAGCCCTTAAATGCATGACACTACGTACAACTTCACACACGATAAAAGAAATAAACATTAAAACATGAGTGTATCTCATCTTTCAAAGAGTAAAAATTTAAAAGCTCGGCACACACAGTCCACTGCCCAGCTGTGGGGACAGGCTCGCAGTAGGAATGCAGATGGCACAGCCTCAATGTCATTGGCTTATCTAACAAAACCACGGACACACACATATGCAGCGACTGTAAGGGAGTGGGTGGCACACAGAAGGAGCGCGTGGGGAAACTTCCAGTTACTTCTCGTTTGGGAATATCTTGTTCTGGGTGGTGATTCACGGCAATGCTCATTTGTAAAAATACATCAGACTGCACTTGAAAACTGCACCCATAACAGATGTGTGTGCTGTACCACCCTGGCTAAGGGGGCCCGTCTCTCCGAACCCCCTTCCCCAGGCGGTTCTGAATGAGAGTCGGCCAGAAGCTGCCCGGGGATGGAAGTGAAAGCTTCGAGGGGGCAGCAGCCTCAACTGTAAGACAGGCCCAGGGTGTCTGGTGGGCTCCAGCTCAACCTCATGACTTACAGCTAACTAGTATTACTTCGCCGGCTGGTGGTTGAACAGACCACCATCAGGCCTGCAAGAACCACTACTAAGCAGTATGTGGCTAAATCTACCAAGTATTCCAGGGGCCTTCCAGGTCTAGGCCCAGGTGAGCTGGTGACTAGGGACAGTGGGAAGATGACGGGGTCGGGAGGCCCTCAGCAGCGTGCAGGGGTGGCACCGACCCCTCAGCAGAGACGGGGGTGAGCCCTGTGCTGAGATGGTCCCTTGCTGAGCAGGCGGACGGAGGCACCGCCGGTGCCCAGAGCACTCCCCTCCCCAGAACCAGGAGAGCAGGCCAGGCTGCACGTGGAGGGGGCAGTTCAGGCAGGATAACCTTTTGGGTTTCTAACTTACAACCTGCTTCGCATAATTAGCTGCAGGGCGCACCCCTCAAGCCTATGTCGTACTTATGCACACGAATGAAGTCTGAGATGCAGAAAGTGATACATGCTGGGAAAACGCACCCGAGAGACTTCAGGGAGGCCCAGCCTGGACAGCACTGGAGCGAGCGTGCACAGGCCGGAGAGGGAGGCCAACAGAAAAGGAGCCGGCGCGCAGCGGGGAGCATCCTCCTGTGAGGGGGAAGGAAGGTCCACAGAGACATCAGGGGATGAGCCGAGGATGGAGGGGGAACAGAGACGCCCCCCTGGACAAAAGTCTGAAGTGCAGAGCATGAGGCTTGCAGGAGGAGAGGGATCGGAGAGAAAGCACCCAACGAGCTTGGGTCGTGAGACGGGGCTGAGTGACTCGAAGCCTTAGGGAGGGAGGGAGGAGGCCACCAGGCTTCAGGGAAGTATTTTACATACCTGCATGAGTGTGTATGAGACTAAGTGGAATGGAGAAAGGCCACGGTCCGAGCAGGAGGCTTCAAGCCCCGGTCTGTGTGGAGGGGTCAAAGATGCAGAGATGGACCCAGCTCTGGTCTCTCCCAAATAAGGAGGGCCAGCGTGCTGACGGCAGGACAACAGAAGGGCCACGAGTCCACCTCCTGCCCCCTTCCCAACACATACAAAATCTGAACCAAGTGGCACCCAGCCCAGAGAGTGTGGGGACATGTCTGGTGACACCTGGGAACTGGAACTCCATTCCTGCAGAACAGCAACCAGCGCAGTACACCCTAGGCCACCACCTAAAAATTTCTAGAGACCAGGTGTGGAACAGTGACAGCATTCACAGACAGGGTAACAGGAGTCTCAAGCACAAAAATGAACACAAAATCAGGAATCACCAAACCCTGAGAAAAGCCAGCTTCCTGGGGCGGAGGCCACCAAATTCTACAGGGAAAGAAGTGCTGTTGAGAGCCATGGAGGGAACCGGGCACCAGGACTCCACAACAGACACGATCACCCTTCCAAGTGACGGGAGGGACACTGCACTCCAAAACATCAACCAGCCATCTGAGAAACTAAAACCTGTGATCACTGAAATTAAAAAACAAACACAAAAGGTGAGCTCCAGAAAAGTAGTTGCCACTGGGAGCAAACTGCGATCGGGGTGGTCAAAGGGGGCCTGAGATTTACCTATGCTTCTGAGTGTACTCTGTAACTGTTGTATAAATTAAAATTAATGAAAAACTTCAAAGAAATATATTTTCTGGATGAAATAAATGAGAACTTAGTACTTCTACAACCTTTCAGGCTCCTCCAAAAAAAAGTCCCTCAAGGTGACAGCAAGGAAGGAAAAGGCCCCGTGGTCTAACTGAGTTGGTAAATGCTGGGTTAAACCACACGTTTCTCTCTTCCAGGACCACCAGGTGACAGTGCCACAGCGCAGACCCGTGAGTCACTGATGCTCCAAGAACACCTGCCACAGAAACATTCACGACTGGAGATGCCCAAAGCTGTGTGTCAGCTCTCATTCTTTTTTATTCTATGAAAAAAAAAGGCAACACCCACTCCTGGGCTTCTGGACAGTCTGTGCCCCCTCATTCATTTTCCTCAGTGAATACACATTACTTCGGAAGGTATTTTTAGGACTGTTAGACTCTCATAGTCTGTTGAGTCACTGTTCTCCTCCAGTTCCATGAGAAACGAGGCCGACGGAGCAGGCAGTCACTGAGCACAGTTTACACAGAGGAACACGCCAGGTGGCCGCTCCAAAGAACACAGAGCACCGAAGAGGACACATTTATAAGGTTCACCGTGTGAAAAAAGCCAGGGACGAGCAGTGTACACAGCGCACTATCCTGCTAGGAAATCAACCCAAAGGCAGGATGGTGACACAGGGAGGCTGTGCGTGTGGGAGCGGGGCTGCGTGTGGACTCTGTGCTCTGCTCAGTTTTGCTGGGAACCTAAAACTCCTCTAAAATACACAGCCTGTTTTTCTAAAAAGTAGGAGAGAGGAGCACATAAGCACCCTCGGATCCTCACAGACTTCCCCTGTGGTGTCCCCGTGGTGACAGGCTCACGCCGGGGGGGCCTCTCTGCGGACAGAACAGGGAGGTGGGGTCATGGTGAGAGGAGGATTGATGTTCCACGGCCCCCCTTTCTGCTACTGCGATCTCTTTAAATATCTGCGTGTGGCATTTTTCAAAACACCAGTGAAAAAATGGTTTTAAGGAAAAAGGAAGTTCTAGGGCTGGAGGGGTACAAGGGAGACAGATCTAAGTAAAGGCTGCAGCAGCAAAATCAAAGGCGCTCGGCCACAAAGCCACAAAGTGGGGAAGAAACTGGCACAAGGAGGCAGAGTCTGTAAAGAAATGACCACGGGACTCAGGGGCACAGCCTCTACCCGGCAGCCAACCGAGACTGCAGAGCCCAGGGCCACCCTCGCTCGCAGGGCTCTCCCTACCATCCTCCTCATCAGATTTCAGCCTAAACCTGAAAACTGCTGTTAACAGTGAGATCTACTCTGTGTCGCTAAGAGGGCACTGCCAACCTGCTGGAGGACAGGGACCACACCCCACACCCGCTGTGTGGCAACCATCCCCCTCCTTCCTGACTCTGAGCTCTGCGAGGTACCTCCATGAGTTTTGCTGTTTTTGTTGTTTGGAGAATTGGGGACTTGTTTTTCTTGGGAAGGAGAAGAGACTTCTTTCTGTTCTCTTATTCAGGACCCAACAGAGTGGACAGGGGTGGGCGGTCCCACGAAGCAAGTTAGGAAACCGGTAATCACTGCACTGCGTTGTGCAGCACAAGGGTCATGGGGTCAGCATGCAGGCACTGGGGTCATGGGGTCACCCCGTAGGTACCAAGGTCACAGGGTCAGCCTGTAGGCACCAGGATCACAGAGTCAGCAGCACCGCCTTCAGAAACAAGAGGCAAGAAGAGGCCTGGAAGTTTGTTCTCTTGGGAGAACAGGAGCATCTGAAATAACATTCCTCCTACTTTATTCAGCTTTCCCCAGGGACGCCCAGAAAATGCTCAAGTGTTTTTAGGTCACAGCTAGTCCTACCTACCCACTTACTGCAACGCTCCAGCAGCAGCAGAACAGAAAGCTCTCGGGGAGCCTGTCTTCCTGCCCGGAGACACTGGCGGGGGCGGATCGGGTGCCCAAGGCACAGGGCTTCGTGGGGGGGCCAGCCCAGACCTGTCTCCCACCCCTCCTGCCGTTCCCCAGCAGAGAAGATTCTGTCTAAGTATCTGGGGGCTCGTGGCCACCACTGCAGAAAACTAAGGGGCGCTGGCTGGTTTCCTTCCGACTGCCCCCCTCACCAGCCCCCCGGCTGCACGTACTGCGAGCCACACCCCACTCCACGGAAGAACCGGCCAAGAAAGGCAGAAAGGTTACGCCAGAGGAGGAGGAGAAGTTCCTTCCAACCTCACACAGGACAGTGCCACCCAGAGGTGGGCGATGAGCCAAGACAGTGCCATCCAGAGATGGGCTAGAACCAGGACTGCTCCTTTAACTGGGGACAGCGAAGCACCCACTCCTCTCTCCCCGTATCCCTCCAGCTGTAGAGCAGCTCGGGAACAAGGAGGCGTCGGAGGCACTGCCCCTGCACCAGCTGGCCGGAGGCCCCACCGGGCTGGCACTCCCAAACCCCACATGCCCCAGGCCCTGAAACAAACCTACACAAGCATTCATTCCATAAATACCTGCTGAATGAAAGCACCCAACTGAGCACTCAGCTTGTACTGACCACTCTCATTTTACTCTCTCATTTAACCCTCACAACAACCCTTTAAGCTGAGAATCATCACCCCTATTTGACATATGGAAAAACTAAGGCCTGAAGGCCAGATGGTTCAGCAAGGTCTGAGCTGGCATTTGAATGCAGGGCTTTTGACTCGGAGATTCACACTCTTAATCCATACCATGAATTTTTTTAAAGGGAGGAAAGAAAACTGTAAGTGAAAAGTTGGGCAGGATGGTTTCAGAGGGTAAAGTAACCAGGAAATGGGCATAAAACAGTCCTAGAAGCCAGGATACCAGAAGTGACAGGACACCTGGTGCCCAGATCCTTGATTTCAGACCATTCTCCAATCAAAAGCCAAGGCCGGGGACTTCTCTGGTGGAGCAGTGGTTAAGAATCCGCCTGCCAGGGGCTTCCCTGGTGGCGCAGTGGTTGGGAGTCCGCCCGCCGATGCAGGGGATGCGGGTTTGTGCCCCAATCAGGGAGGATCCCACATGCCACAGAGCGGCTGGGCCCGTGGGCCATGGCCGCTGAGCCTGCGCGTCCAGAGCCTGTGCTCCGCAACAGGAGGGGCCACAGCGGTGAGGGGCCCAAGTACCACACACACACACAAAAAGAATCCGCCTGCCAATGCAGGGGACACAGGTTCGAGCCCTGGTCCGGGAAGATCCCACATGCCTTGGAGCAACTAAGCCCGTGCGCCACAACTACTGAGCCTGTGCTCTAGAGCCCACAAGCCACAACTACTGAGTCTGTGTGCCACAACTACTGAAGCCTGCACACATAGAGCCCATGCTCCACAACAAGAGAAGCCACCACAATGAGAAACCCGCGCATCACAACAAAGACTAGCCCCCGCTCACTGCAACTAGAGAAAGCCCGCGCGCAGCAACAAAGACCCAACGCAGCCAAAAATAAATAAATAAATTTAAATTAAAAAAAAAAAGAAAAAAGCGAAGGCCACTTGGAGAAAAAGCCGACTTCACAGCAGGATGACATGGAACATCTTGTGGTGCAAGCACGCAGAGAAGTGCTCAGAAAATGATGCGAACGTGTCAAAAGGACAAGCCCATTTGAAGGGCATCCTGAGCAACAACTCAAGACAGTGGGGCCATAACCATGGAGTCAACATCTGTAAAGACACAATGACACACACAAATAAGTGCATGAATGAGTGAGTGAGTGGAGGAGAAAGAAAAGCCATTCCTAGCAATATAATCCCAATTAATAAATGTAGAAAGAAGGATATACAGGAAATCGCAATTTGGCAGACACCACAGCAATAACTGTTTCAGGCAAGAATAATCAATGGTTGCTAAGATTAGTGGGCAAAGTATGAGAAAAAACAAGATATTCAGAGTCTCAAAGTATTTCTGCACAAGACACTTATTAATCACAAGGGAAAATAGTAACTCTTTAGCACAGAAGAAAAGCAGCCACTGCGGCAGCCTTAGCCGGTCACAAGGAAACATCAGACAAAACCACATTGAGAGACAATCTACCAAGGAAAAAAAGAAGTCAGTACTCCTTAAAAGGGTCAAGGTCATTAGAGACAAGACTAAGAAACTGTGCCAGATAGAGGAGACTGAGGAGACGTGCCCATAATGCAGTGACGACAACGGATGCAACGCTGGCCCGGGAGAAAGGACACTACTGGAACAATGGATGAAACTGGAACAAGGTCTTCAGATGCGCTCACAGCAGCCCCTGGTTACAAGAGGCACAGACGTCTGGCATGCTGGGAGAAGGATGTACAGGGTCCTTTGCATGATTTTTGCAACTTTTTGGGGCAATCTTAATTATCTAAAAATGAAAGTTTTCTTCAGAGACCACAAAATAAATAGACCTTGAGAGCTACATGCGAGAACACGTGGTGGCCCTTGCTCAGCTAAGGACTGGCCCCATTCCATCGCATCGTCGAAGCCACGGACCTGACCCTCGAGAGGTACTCAGAACCCAGGCTCCCAAACAACCAGACACGCAGGATTCAGAGCTGAGTCATCCCAGACGTCCTACTCCAGGGGTTCTCGAAGTGAGCCTGGAGATGAAGCCACCCGTGCCTCGCAGCCCTACGTCAGCCAACTGCTGAGCCCTCACCTGTTGTACGCAGAGGCCTTCCCAGGACTCCACTTACTCACAGGAGGGCAGGCTCCCTGGCTTAAGAAAAAGAGACAAACAACTCGGGCCTGCTCCCGCTCCCTTGCAGTACAGCCTACAGGGCCCAAGGCCCACTCACACCAGGGCTCCTGACTCCCAGTCCCGGGCTCTGTCCCTAGAGGGTTCTTCGCCACCAGGGAAGCTGAGTGCCTGGCCCCTCAGTACAGAAACAGGGAAACGATGGAGGCCTCAGCGCTCTATGACCACACAGGACTCAATTAGGGAGTTTACAGAACACTGAGTTGCCCTAAAAGAAGACAGGGATGAACAGTACATAGAAGATGTGAAAGCCCTAACTCTATGAAAATTCAAAAAAAAACTGAATGTTACTGGATAATGGAATTCATTAGATATGTTAAAATTCAAAGGTTTATCATTTTTTAACATGACTTTTAATTTGAATCACTCACTCAGCTGGTTACTAAGTGCCAACTATGCCGTCAGGGACGTTCCAGGCACTGGACACACAGTGGACAAGATAAATAGACCAAGGTGCACACAGTAACAGAAAAGCTGCACTGTCCCTCCATCACTTTCTGCCGACTGCCCTCCTCCTGGTTTCCCCAGTGAGAGAACTAGCACCGAGGGCTAAAGACACAAAAAAGGCAGTTTACACGGGGACACACGTGGGAGCCGCCACCCGGGGCCAGAGACAAGGGTGCAGTCTGAGCCAGAGGCCAGAGAAGCACCCGCCACAAGGCGAGCCCACCTCAGAAACAGAAACCAGGGGACAGGTCAGGAGTGTATCCCAAAGGAAAGGGGTGACGAGCGAGCTGAGGACTTCAGGGCTGGACGGCTGCAGGGAGCAAGCGAAGGGTGAAGTAGCAGCACATGTGACGGTGCAGCGCGTGTCACCACTGGCCTCCCTCCCTCGTGACAGGACACTCCCCTGGTTGCCTTGCTCGGGCCTGCTCCCCCTGGTCACACACCCCGCTCTCCTGGCCCCCTAGGCAGATGTCCCCTCACCTCATGTATGACCCCCTGGCTCTCAATCCTTGGACCTCTTCTCCATCTACACTCACTGCCTTGGTGATCTCACCCAGTCTGTGCCTTTGAACCCACTGATAGGCCAATGCTTTTCAAACTCCCACCTCCAGTCCTGCTCCCCTCGGACTCCACCTACATGGCTCACAGTTTCTCAGACCCCGAAGACCCCGCTGCGGCCAAAGCCTAAGCTGTCAGCCTCAGAACCAGCCGCCCCCGACCCCTTCCCTCTGCAGCTAGTGTCAGCTCCATCCTTCCAGGTGCTCTCGGGGCAACACATTTTGAGAGGGAGAAAAAAAATGAAGCTACATTTAAAATTCAAAATATTAAAAACGTATTTATTACTAAATATAGTGGTCACTAAAATACTACAATGAAAACTGAAGAGTCTATATTCCTAGAAAATCCAAGAAAATCAACAGAGAAGCTATTAGAAAATAGAGAATTCAGTATCAGTGTACAGGGCTTATTGAATAAAAACATTAAAATTCTACAGAAGAACATAAAACAAGACTTGAATAAATAAAATATACCCTGTTCTTAGACAGAAAGACTCAATAATGTAAAGCTGTCATTTCTCTCTAATTCAAAACATAAATTTAATGTATTCCCAATGAAAATTTCAACAGAATTTTCACATGGAAAAATTTTCCAGAAAAGTCTGGGGGCAAGGGATTAAACACTAGTCCTACCAAGTACTAAAATGTATCATAATGAAGCTACGGTAAATAAAACAGCTTGGTACTGGCAAACAAACAGAACAAATCGTTTAGTATCTATGAATAAATGGAACAGAAAAGGAAAAAAAACACACAGAAACATACACAGAGCCAATGAGAACCCAACATATGCCACAGTGAATGGCATTTCAAATAAAACCAATGAAGCAAAGGTAAGAGCAGCCAAGAAATGGGTTAGGGCTGCCGGCTGGCACCTGGGGTGGGTAGGGTACCCACCCTCAGACAGCCTGGCAGTGAGAGAACAAACTGGTACAATCTCTCTGGGGCCACTTTAGCAACATCCATCAAAATTACACACTTCAGGATTTCCCTGGTGGCGCAGTGGTTGAGACTCCGCCTGCCGATGCAGGGGACGCGGGTTTGTGCCCCGGTCCGGGAAGATCCCACATGCCGCGGAGCGGCTGGGCCCGTGAGCCGTGGCCGCTGAGCTTGCGCGTCCGGAGCCTGTGCTCCGCAACGGGAGAGGCCACAACAGTGAGAGGCCCGCGTACAGCCAAAAAAAAAAAAAAAAAAAAAAAATTACACACTTCATACCCTTTGACCCAGTAATTCCTGTTCTGGGAATTCATCCAACAGATATTCATACACATGTTCCAAGAAACACATACAGCACAGTCACTGCAGCAGCATTTGTGACCACAGTAGAGTGGAAACCTGATTACACTGCCTGTGGAGACTCACTAAATTATGACACTACATCCACAGGGTAGAACTCTGAGGGAGTCGAGAGAAAGACTGTAGTCAAGTCTGACTCTTGGTTACAGGCAGAGTCACCCGGGAAGCTTCTGAAAATCCTGACACATGGTCGCACCTGGGCCAGTTAAATCTGATCTCCAGGGGCAGGCCCAGGAATCAGCATCTTAAAGCCCCATAGCTGTGAGGACAGAGACAATGCACACCGGGAAAAATGGCACCTGGCAACAGGGAGACTGTCTCCTTGTTAGCTGCTTGCCAGCTGCTCGGGGGGATGTAACTAGAAGTCCACGCACAGCATATTGTATACAACAGAGAAGATATACATAAACGAATATGAAAAACAAAAAGTTTATAAAACAGAAAACTTTTACAGAAGTACAGACAATGGCTGCCTTCAGGGAGAATTCACTTTCATTACACAGGCTTATAACTTTCAAAAGTATTGACCCTAAATCCAACTGCCAATTTACTACACCACGTAACAATCAGAGAGTGGGAAACTCAACATACCAACAACCTGATTTTTTTCTTAACAAATAAATTTTGAGAGAATAAAAGCAAGAGAAACAGAGAGTCAGCTACAAAGTGATATGTGGTTGGAGCCTTATTATAGATTTAAACTTTTTTAAAAAAATTATGACGTTATGAGAAAACTGGAAGTTTAAACACTGGTTGAAAACATTTACAGATGAAATGATGAGGTAGAATTTGGCTTCTGAATAACACAGGAAGGGGAGAAGTGGCCGGGTGTACTTCACAGGGTTGGCAGTGAGTACACGCGGATTCACTGCATTCTTCTGTCTACTCACCTTTGTATTTAAATTCAACCTAATACATTTTCCACAAGGTGCATATACCTTTTTTTTCAATAGGAAAAAAAAAAGCTAGCATAAAAAGTTATTTTTCTTTAATGACATAGAAAAATATTCAATTAGAAACTTGTTGTGTTAGTTTTGAAAAGTATCTCTTAGATAGTTCTGGTAATAGTTCCTTTTTCTTAACAATAGCAAAGCGAACATACCCATGTCTGGGCCTCTAAGCACACTGGGAACTGCTTCAATTCCCCATGACTCTGGCCCTCCCTTCTAACTATGATTTCAAGCAAAGCACTTCACCACTGTTCATCTCCATTTCTCCATCTGTTAAAAGGAAGCAGATTGGGCTCTGGCATCTGGAAGTACACATTTCCCAGGGGGGAAGAGTACCCTGGGGGAGTCTCACTGGCCTCCTCCTCTGGCCCACAAACATGCTCACTCCCACAGGCTAGGACGCCAGGTCATTTTTACCATCCAGCTTCAGTATCCAACCAACTCAACATAAGTCATCGCTGTAAGATATACAGGCCAACCTCTTCTAAAAATAAAGCCTATAAGCTAGAAATGAATTGCAAAATGAAAACAAAAACACAAGGCTTCTAGAGGAAAAAACATACTTCTAACAAACAACCTATACAGGTCTTCCTCATCTGTGATTTAAATCAAATCCCTGAGGCCACTTACACCTGAGGTTCCTTAGAGAAGGGGCAGTTTCAGGGTGAATTGGGTGAAAGAACAGCTTCTATACCAGATGAGACTGAAAACAGACCCTGAGGCAGGCAGGCCCAGCAGAGCCCCAGTAGGGGAAAGCCGGAAGACATCCCTGGACTGCTGGCTTTCTGTTTACTGTTCTCTTGAGTGCATGATTACAGCCAACAACCTCATCTGAGCAAAAGAACCTCTTGGGCACACAACACTCAACAGTGTACAATATGAATTCAAAATCAGCAAAAGGGATGCAGGAAATGCTCAGCATACAATGTTCAGCGAAACAGAAGCCACAGTGTAAGACAATTTTATAAGCATACTTTGTTGTGTGTGTATGTGTGTGTGTGTGTTCAAACACACCCACGCACACGTTTATATGCATAGAAGAAACTGTAGAAATATCCCAGAAAGTTAATAGGGAGTGGTAGGATGTTTTCTCTTCTTTACACACTTATCTTTATTTTCCAAATAGTCTACACTGAGCATAATGAGGAAGAAAAACAGTTTGTTCTTGTTTAAGTTAAGAAAAGCAATACTGAGAACAGCTCGTACCTACTTGAGGGCTCACTATGCGCCAGGAATCTTGCTCACCAGGTCTTACACACTGACCTCAGTCAATCTTCACCATAAGCCGACAGGGTGGGTATTTGGGGTAGCATTCCGGTATGTCCACGTGACTCTATCAAAGGGCCTCCTGCAATGGGCACCTGAAAAAGCAGGGACCAACAAAGGAAGGACCCCATTTAGAGACAAATCCAGGAAGCCAGCTCTCAGGCAGCATGACTGCACACAGAAAGGATGCCCCAGCAGAGAGCAGCACCCTTCTGCTCTTGTGACAGCCCGCCTAAGGGACATCTAAGCCACAGACGTCACGAGACATGGGTGAGTAGAACCAAAGGAGAGGCACTAAGGAATGAACTCAGCACGCATCGGATGCTCACCTGACACACTGCTGGGGGCTGAGAGGGGCTGAGTAAGTCTCTGCCCCAAAAATGAAAGATGTAAGAACTAGCCATAAACAGATGTGAGATGAAACCCAGGCTCAGAGGAGACGCGGGTACCTGTGGCGGGGAGCAGAGGGACAGAGGCGCTGGAAGGCCTTGCTGCGTGGACAAGGGCACTGAAGAACGCGAACAGTGCTGTGCTTGGGGCAAATGAACCCGGCGCGACGAAGACGAAGCGTCTGCTGAGGATACTATGAGAAATCTGAAACTTCTCTTCCAAACGACACCGTCTCTTTCCCAAGATGGGTCCCTGTAACAGCTGGACACAAAGGCCACGCCACCCAAAATAAAAGAAAGCACTGAGCAGCTTTCTAACACACCCTTGTTCTACCAGGATTTCACCAGATGGGGCAACACATCAAGTAGTTCCATGACACCCCCTTCTCACGAGGCCCTGCTGTCTGCTTCCCCGTGCAGGACAGAGGGGTAGCTCGGGAGGGACTCAGGGCATGTACCACCATTCAACACTGACACGCAGGAGCGGCTCCTCTGTATCCACAGTTCCACATCCACGATTCAACCAACCACAGATTCTGTGGTACTGTAGCGTTCACTACTGAAAAAAATCCACGTATAGGTGGATCTGTGCAGTTCAAGGTTGTGTTGTTCAAGGGCCAACTGTAATTTACTCTCAGTGTTACTTTCTTTCCTTTTCTTCATTTTAAAGAATGCTGTTTGTGATTTATAAGGGCAAAAGCCAGAGGTGGCACAGCCTTTTGTACATTTTTGTCAGCCTCCCAGCACAAGCAAATGCAGTTATCACTGTTTTGCCTACAGCGACACCTGCAGATCGAGAGGGAAACGGCAGGACCTATGGCCACCGAAGCGGGACCAGACACAGATGGAATCCAAGAGGCAAACCCCACCAACAGGTCTGAGAGGTGCCCGACTTAGTGATTAGGACGTTGATGCTGTTGGTTTTGCATCCCTCTCTCCTTCCACAGCACTAGTAATGTCATCAGCATTTCTGAAAGTTTCCCAGCTCCCTAGAAGTCCTTTGAGCACGTATCACTGGGTCAAGTACAATATAAACACTGGGGCTCTAAGCAGCCCTTTTTACAATATCTTCACTACGGACAACTCATAAACTGTGAAGCTCCTTTGCAGAGTATGTGCACCTCTCAAAGCTATCTTGTATGGACAAGGAAATTTTTGTGTACCCAAATTCTCTCATCTCTAAGGAATAAAACTGGGCACTTTGAGCACTAGGGTGCTGGCATGTGGCTTTATGTGTAAAAATCTATACTTTATTTTACGTATAAATGAAAATGCACACTTCAAAAACTTTAACCCATGGTTGGCAGGGCCTAGGCTGGGGACAGGGGGTTGACTCCCAAGTGTGATTTGCCTGTAGACTGAGAGAAGTTGCCATCACCACTACCTAATACTGGGCAGAAGCACCAGCAAATGGGTAGCAAGCAGGAGTAATCAGAAGTCAGCAGCGTCAGACCCAGATTCTAGGTATGTAACTGGTTTTTGGACAGGGTGCCCCACAAAGGCAGTGCTTCTGTGTGGTCACCTAAAGAATAACTATCTTAAGTTATTTAATTAACAGAACCCCCAGATCTACAGTTTATAGGGTAAGCAATTCTGGGCACTGACCGGAGGGACTTGGGGGGCCACAAAAGCTACAACAAGGACAAGGATGGCTTTCATGTTCCATTTCAGATCTGCCACAGCACAGCCTTTCAGATGGAACCAGAGAGATGTGGACCACAATTTCTTGTTCTGTTCACAGAACACCAGTGACCACCTGGAGGCTGAGAAGGCTCAGCCCATGGAAGCGTTGTGGCTGCAGCACCACACGAAGGTCTCCTGGAACACACCCAAGCCTTCAGCCTATGCTCACACCACGGCAGGACCAGCAAAACCAACGCTGGTACTAACCTGGAATACAACTCATTGGTCCAAGGATAAAAAATAGGGACTCTACAAGACAACGAGGCAGCTATTCTAATCTATTACTCAGGAATTAAAAACAAATCCCCTCTTTTAATAGAGTTTTTAGAAATTATAAAAAGAATGCAAAAAAATTAGTAAAGCAAAGTGTATAATTCATTGTAGAAAAATTAGAAAATACAGTGAGGGGCAACGACGGCAATGAAAAACACTCACAATCCCACCACTATTCATAATGTATTTCCTTCTGGGCTTTTCCTCTGCATGTACAGTTAACCCCCCTTGAACAACAGGGGGTTAGGGGCACCGACCCTCCATGCAGTCGAACTTGGACTCTGCGACTCTGCAGTCTTGCCCCAACCTATTGAGACTCTGCAGTCTTGCCCCAACCTATTGAGACTCTGCAGTCTTGCACCAACCCATCTCCACAAAATTTATTTTCCCCCTACTCCGCATTTTATGCCACTCCAAGTTGTTCACTTTGCTTCATTAACTAGGAACTACATTCAAAGAGTCCCCAAAACAGGTTAGAGGGAGAGTGCAAGGAGAGGGAAGAACAGAAGGGAAGTTTAGTCAGAGAAGAGCCAGGGGGGAGAGGCAACCCAAGAGAGGGCCGGGAACAGTCCTATGAAAGAGGGAAGAGAGCAGATTTGCCTAAAAACAGAGCAGGCCAGGAGCAGCATGCTGTCTTTCAGACACTGCCGCAGCTCATACACAAGGAGGTGTCAGCTCTTCTCACCCAAACAGGGGCAGGGAAGCACCAGGAAGCAGAACTCCTGAAAAGTGAGGACAAGTACAGCACAGGACTTGATCTAAGCCCTACCACTCATGAGCTGCATGACCCTTGGCTCATTCAATATTCACAACAGCCTCTGAGGGAGGTGCTGTTATTATCAACTCCGCTGTGCAAAGGAGAAAACTGAGACACAGAAAGGTGACGCAGCTTGCCCAAGGTAATACATTTACCAAGTGGCAGACTCTGAGGGGACTCTGGGTCTGCAGTCCCCCATTCCAACCTCTTTGGGTGTACGTTAGACCCAGAGGACTGTGGGCCCATGTCCCAGCAGTTGCTCCTGCAGGGAAAAAACAGAGTCAAGACACACAGACAGGCAGGACTCACGGGAAAGCAGAACTGCATGAGCCCAGTGCTCTAACTCTGGTCTAGCTCTTAACTGGCTGTTTGACTGTGGGCAGATTATTACCTTACCCTATAGAGAGAAAAAGGAAGAATACTGAAACCAGTTGACCTCCCATCCTACACACCGTAAGGCAGTTTGCAAACATGAAGAGCTAACTAAATGCTGAAATAGAGTCAGTGTGTTACCAAGTAAGACCCACTTAGGGACAAACCCAACCACCAGATGTCAAGCAAGAAAGAAGCCACCTCTGACATAAAACTAGTGATGTTTCCTTAGGTCAGTCTCCCAAGGCAAAAGAAACAAAAGCAAAATAAACAAATAGGACGTAATCACACTTATAAGCTTTTTCAGAGCAAAGGAAACCATAAACAAAACGAAAAGACAACCTAAGGAATGAGAGAAAATATTTGCGAACAATGCAACCAACAAGGGCTTAATTTCCAAAATATAAAAATAACTCACACAACTCAATAATAAAAAAAACAAATAACCCAAATGAAAAATGGGCAGAAGATCTAAATAGACATTTCTCCAAAGAAGACATACAGATGGCCAATAGGCATGTGAAAAGATGTTCAAATCGCTAATTGTTAGAGAAATGCAAATGAAAACTACAGTGAGGTATCACTTCACACAGGTCAGGATGGCCATCATTAAAAAACTCTACAAATAACAAATGCTGGAGAAGGTGTGGAGAAAAGGGAACCCTCTTGCACTGTTGGTGGGAATGTAAATTGGTGCAGCCACTCTGGAGAACAGTATGGAGGTTCCTTAAACAACTAAAAACAGAGTTACCATATGACCCAGCAATACCACTCCTGGGCATATACCCAGAGAAAACTCTAATCTGAAAATATATATGCACCCCAGTGTTCATTGCAGCACTATTTACAATAGGCAAGACATGGAAGCAACCTAAGTGTCCATCAACAGATGAATGGATGAAGATATGACACACACACACACACACACACACACACACACACACACACACACACAAACAATGGAATACTACTCGGCCATAAAAAAGAACAAAATAATGCCATTTGCAGCAACATGGATGGACCTAGAGACTATCATACTAAGTGAAGTAAGCCAGAGAAAAACAAGTATCATATGATAACACTTACACATGGAATCTTAAAAAAAAAAAAAGAAGATACAAATGAACCTATATACAAAACAGAAACAGACCCACAGACACAGAAAACAAACTTACGGTTACCAAAGCGGAAAGGGAGGTGGGGATAAGTTAGGAGTCTGGGATTTCCAGATACACACTGCTACGTGTAAAATCGATAACCAACAAGGCCCTACTGTATAGCACAGGGAGCTATATTCAATATCTTGTCATAAACCGTGATGAAAAAAAGAAAAGAAAAGAAAGAAGCCTCCAAGTAGAACTTCTTACTTGGGAAGGGCTGGCGGCCTCCTCGGGGCTTCAGCAGCGCCAGCGTCCGTTCCCGGCGGCTCTGCCTCCCTGGAGCGGTGGGCCACCTCCTGCACGGCGCCCTGCAGGCCGGGAGGCTCCTGAGGGCCGCCCGAGGCTGTGGTGGAGTCAACCTCCACCTCCTGAACCGGGGCTGGGACCGGCTCCTGCTCGGCCGTGGCCTCCTCCCCTTCCTTCCTCCTGATTTTCTCCTCCAGCTCCTTCCTCCTCTTTTCATCATCCTGACGGGCCATGCGGTCAAAGGTTTTGAACACCTAAAATCAAACAGCAAACCTGCAATGAGTTCATCCGCCCAGTACTGTACCACACGTTCTGCAGAAATACAGCAAAATCTGGTAAATAAAGAATGAAGAAGCAGTAGACTAAAAAAAATGTTCCCATAGGCAAAATGGAAATGCACTTCAACTTCACCAAACGCCGCTAGGAAAACAATCTTTAAAGGGGAGTTCCAAAATCAATGAAAGTGAAACCTTTACAAGCCAAGGCTCAAAATATTTACACGCCTATGAGGCCAACTTTCAAGTCTAAATGATGCATAACTAAATGGTCTCACCTGTCATTACTTTTATAGCCCCAGAGAGCCTTGTTCGAAATGCAAAGAACACGCTGTCCTGGTACTGAGAGCTGTAAAGGCACCAACTACTCAGATGAAAGAAGAGAAGATGGGAATTAGTTGAATTTCAATCCACAAAATACAAGCCGGCTCACTGGGCTGCTGCTATCTTCCCACACTGCACGGGCTGAGGGAAGGTGCGGGTCTTAGCCTGGGAATTCAACAAACATCCGTGATGTGCCTACAGTGTGCAAGGGGCACCAAAAATCCAAATGACAGCTCCCAACCTCGAAGAACTCCATTTTCTGGTGCGTGGATCAGTCATTAAGCTTTTCTGGGCCACAGTCACACCCACAAAAGTGCTGGGACTCTCCATCCAAAAAGTGTACAAGAAAATGGCATTTTGTATGCACCATTCAAGGGCGCACATAACCCTGAATTATAGCCAGGACAGACCCAGACGTGACAACTCTGACAGGGAGAGGCTGTGACGAGTACGTGTGATGCCATCACAATGAGGGTGCAAATGAGCATTTCCGGTGAAAGAGAGCTAAGGTAGTTTCTTGGAAGAAGGCGCTCTGCATCAGACCTTGAATGAAAGGCACACCTTCCAGAGGGAATGACAGGAGGAAATGTCACAGCTCCAAGAGGCAGGATCATCAAGAGATATATCCTATGGTATCTCCTCCCGGAGACAGGAAAATTGGGAGATCCACCTTGAAAAGTGGGTGGGAGAAGACCCTTACATTCAACCCAGCAACCTCGCTCCGTGGCATTTACCCAAAGGAGTTGAAAATATGTCCACCCAAAAACCTGTACACGGACTGTGTATAGCAACTTTATTCATAATTGCCAAAACTTGGAAGCAACCACGATATCCTTCAGCAGGTGAATGGATAAACAAATTGTGGTACATCCAGACAATGGAATATTATTCTGTGATGAAAGAAATGAGCTATTAAGCCATGAAAAAACGTGGAAGAACCTTAAATGCATATTAGTAACAGAAACCAATCTGAAAAGGCTACACAGTGTATGATTCCAACTATATGACATTGTGGAAAAGGCAAACTTTTAAAGACAATAGAATTTGCCAGAGTTTGCAGGGAGGGAGGCTGGAGGCAGCAGGTGGAGCGCACAGGAGTTTTTTAGGGCAGCGAAGATACTTCGTGGGGCACCATAAGGAGGATTACATGCCATCACACAGTTGTCCAAACCCCGTAAAATGAACAGTAAGAGTGAACCCTGAAGTAAACTGTGGGTTTAGGTGACTATGATATGTCTATGTAAGTCCATCAACTGTAAGAAATGCACCACTCTGGTGGAAGCTGTTGGTAGAGGGGATGCTGGGGAGGGGGCCAGGGGGGACATGAGAAATCTCTGTACCTTCCCCTCCATTTCTCTCTGAACCTAAAACTACTCTAAAAAACAGTCTTAATAAAATAAAAATGTTTTAAAGTGTGCAGACAAGTGCTAAATAACTGTTGCGTGCACTGGGCAGGAAGACAGAACCAAAGAAGTCACTAACTATGCCAATGTTTTTACAGACATTCTCTCAAAACCCTCGTGAAAATGCCGTGAGGAAGACAGCACTGACGTTTCAAAGATAATGGAAAACTAAGCTCGGAGAGGGTAACCTGCCCAAGGTCCTGCCAGTCAAAGAAGAAAGTAAAAAATTATACAGGAAACACACCAAACACTGAAAGGAGATGTAGGCAGAGGAAGATAAGTAAAACCCTAAGGCTGAAAACTGGAAACAGTATCTCTCTCTACTTCTTCAGAGAACCTGAGCCCCTGACTCACTCCTCTCGTACTCACGTCAATGACACCGGACACCAGACCCGTTACCCTCAGAGCCATTCACCCTCCTGACACCCCACATCTTCTTCTTAACTCCAGAAAAGAAGCAACAGCAAGGGCTCTCTCCAAACGCCGGGGGGCTCCCTCGGACCCTGGGCCTCACGTTCCTCACTACACTGCGGCGCCCACAACCCCTGCTTACTCAGCACCCCGCCTGCCCCCTGGCTTCACCTCTCACGTCGCCACTGACCTCAGCACTCATTTCAGAATCCTGGACTGCGGAGCTGGAAGAGATGTCCCTGACCTCCAATCAACCTTCTCAGCTGACAGAGAGGAGAGTGATTCTCCCAAGACTTCCCAGCAAGCTCAGAACAGAGAGAGCCAGATTTCCTGACTCTCATGCGGGACCTCTAAGCTTGCCAAACTGGACTCCAGAATAAACACAGAGGATCCACTGATACGAATGAAATGTCATTCAAAATTATTGTTTTCTTAAAACATACTAATAAATCATGGAGTGGAATACAATTTCTACATGCATCTTTCCTGCTGAGGGTCTGGCAAGCTGTACATTCAGACTGTGCAAGCCCTAAGAATTAGGAGGAAAAGTGTGAGAAGGCTTAAACCTCACCAACAGCCCATACCCCAAAATATCAAGGGAGAACTTTTGGGTTCCAGAACAGAGTACCCCAATACTCCCATCCAAACTCTCTTTGCCTGAGTTCTGAAGAGACCCCCCAAGCACCCCACTGCCAATGCCTCTGTGGATAAAAGAACAGCTCCCCAGGACTTACCCTGATCTACCCAACCAAAATACCCAGGGAATATCTGCTCTTTTAAAGTTCCTTGGGCAATACTGATGATTCAGAACCACTTTAAAAAAACACTACACCCCTCCTAACCATCTGCTGGAAACTGTCCCCCTTGGTTTCCCTGAAACTTACTGCCCTGCCCACTTCCCTCCATCCCCCTCCCACTCACACAGCCTCTTCCTTCTCCCATCCCTTCTCTGGGATCCTTCCCCAAAGGGCTATCCTCCACCTTCAGTTCCTCTCCTTCAAACCACTCAGATTCCTAAAATCCAGCCCCACAATTGAACAGCCTGTGGGAAGGGACTTCTGCCTGAAATCTCCAATTCAACTAAGCTTCTTCCCCTAAACTCAGGTGACAGTTCAGTGAATGCATTATCATTATTACAGTGCCCAGGTTTGAAACCCTGGCTCACCTCTGGCCCATCCCAACCCTCTCTCTGCCCTGCTCCCCACCTTCACTTTATTAAACTGTTCACCAAGTCTTAACCTTAAGGGTGCTTGAAACATAGTAGGTGTCTTACATGAATTACCTCTGTCAGTTCACCTGTAAAACAAGGGAAAACACCAACCTTTCAGGTTGTGTTAGAAATAAATAACATCCTAGAATGTAAAATATATAACAACTGGTACATACTAGGTGCTCAGTAAATGTTCCTTTCTCCTTTACATCTTTTCTGCAAAAGATCACCCTAGACAAAAGTGTTCCCACCCTACTATGGACTGGCTAAATAACAGAACAGAAAGATCTGGAATCCGAAAAATGAAGTTTTGAGTTCCAGCTCTATGATGAGTTTTGTCAAATCACCTAACCTTGCTGAACTGGCACTCTCATCTGCCACATAAAATTCAACCGTATCTATGTCACAGTCTTCCATGAAAGCATTAATTTGACATAAGGGCCTCCTAAAAACCATCTCTGACACACAGCTCTCTGATCACTCAGATGGCACTTAACAACTACAAGGATGAGGAACAGCCTTAAGTTTTGAAACTGAATACCACCCTCACTCCTCATCTGACCATATTATCTTCGGTAGTTAAACATTTTAAACTTCTGTTTCTTCATGCAGGCACTGAGGAAAATACCTGACCAACGTGCAGCTTGTAGCAAGTCTTCAGAAGATGAACATTTGAAATCACTTCATAAACTGTAAAACGCTACAGAACGGTGGGAGGTTATCACCAGCGTTTCTACCTTCTCAGGTTCCTAGAAACAGGCTCAATGCTTGACTGAGTACCTTCTTTCAATCCCATCAAAGTCCCACCTCTTCGAGTAGCACTGACGTCTATACACTACCAAATGTAAAATAGATAGCTAGTGGGAAGCAGCTGCATCGCACGGGGAGATCAGCTCGGTGCTTTGTGACCACCTAGAGGGGTGGGACAGGGAGGGTGGGAGGGAGACGCAGGAGGGAGGGGATATGGGGATATATGTATACATATAGCTGATTCACTTTGTTATACAGCAGAAACTAACACAACATCGTAAAGCAATTATACTCCAATAAAGATGTTTTAAAAAAAAAGTCCCACCTCCTCTATAAAACTTTTCTCCATTCCCAAACCATCATTTCTATTCCTTTCCTTCCAATGGGCTCTGTCACATAATTGGCCTTGCACAGTTCTCTGTTACTGTGTTTTACCTCCTTAACTAGAGCATAAGTATCCCAAGGAGAGAGACCATTATTTAACCATCTGCATTACCAGTGTATCTCCAATGCTTCTGGCAGCTGAGAGTATACATTCAGTACATAAACTCTTGGTTATTACATTCCAAGTACCCCGTCAACGTCAGTGAATAAGTATTACTAGCACCTCAAACATACGATAAACTTAATCCGGGATGTACAGATATATGTTCAAATGTAAACTTATTAAGTACTACTATGACTGCCTCTGACCTGGAAAAGGCACACTTCGAACAGGGGGACCACACCCATCAATCACACAGTCTCCCTTCCACGTCCAGTCGTCGCAGTTCTGGGGTGTGCAGGTGTCCGTGCTGCCGCCCGTTCCCCCGTCTAGCCTGCGCTATTTTCATTCTCTGACCGGCAGGCCCTGGCACCTCGAAGGGTTACACGCTGCGGAGCTGACCCTGGCTCTGAGCTGAGCGTCGATGTACTACTTCCGATATCCAAGTGCACCCGGTCGGACCAGGCTGCTCGAGGGCCAGCCCCGCTCGCACGGAAGGAGTAAACTGATACCCCAAGAGCCTGTCTGCTGAAGCCGCGGCCCCAGGAGGCTGGTCCGGGGCAGCGCCAGAGGATGAACTGAGGCCGGCAGCGAACGGAGCGGCGGGCTCGCAGGGGTCTGGGCTCCCGAAGAGTCGGCGGCTACGGGGGCGCGCTCGCGGGGGTCGGGGTCGGGGCTCCCACGGCCTCCCCCTACCCCACCCCACCCCGAGCTTCCCGCCGGCCGCGCATTACCTGCAGCACCAGAGCCTGCGCGGCCCCCGGCGGGAAGCCCATGCGATCCGACGGGTGGCGCAGCAGGCGGTAGAAGTCCGTCTTGCGGTAGAGGAAGCCGAAGAGCACACGCAGAAAGTCCTGAACGTTGCCCACGTGCTGCAGGATGCCCAACAGGGCCTGATCGTACAGCTCCGCCGCCCCGGGCTCCATGGCGTCGCTGGCCTGAGGGAAGCTCACTCACTGCGGGCGCGGCCCGGACGCCGGCCTGGGGCCACTTCCGGTGCGCTGCGGTAACGGCTCCGGCAGCCCGCGCGCCCGTGAAACTTCCGGTCCGCGCTCGTTCGCCCCCGCGGTAGGGCCCGGCTGGGCTGAGTTTGAGCCGACTTGACGCGGGCCCCGCCCCCACGCCCCCTGGCTTCCCGAGCGGTCTGAGGAGCGGACGTGGGCCCATAAACGCAAGAAGGCCCGGAGCTGCGGGACTGAGGGCGCCTAGTGGCCATGTTGGCAACGGGCGGAAGACGTGTAGCGCGGACAAGTGTTACGTGCGCCTCGCTGTTGTCTTTGGGTTGTGTTCCCAACTGGGTGTCCCGAGCTCCAGGCGGGACAGCGGGAGCCTTTTGCTGGCGCGTTAGAAGAGGAAATGCGAGCGCTTGCGGGTGGTGTCTGTCCCGTTAATAACGGAGCCGTGGGTGAAATGCAAGGTGAAGTGCATAAATACAAAAAGACAAGAATGTAAGGTGAGTGCATGCACAAATATTAAATGGAAAGAGCTAGGTGCAGAGTAGAGAATCTGGCGTGCCATCCTGTGAAATATACATATACGTATGTATGTGTGTGTAGTATATACATTGTATGCGTAGTATACACACAGCGTGTATACGTGTCCTAAGTGTCTGTCAAAGCATAATCTTAAACTAAAAATATAACACTCATACAAATATATAATGAACACATGTGAAACATTTATACATTTTAAGTAACCAGTGATATGACAAAGCTAGTTTGGGGAAGCTTTTGGAGAAACTGGGTATTTATCAACACTTTGAGAAAACAAAGATTGCTAGGTGGGATACGAAGCTGGCTGGTGTCCTACAAAATGATGTAGATTATCTTTTCCAGTGGATAGAAATGATTTGCATCTCTACTGGCCTAAAATCTAGAGGTTAACATATATCTTCATAGTGCATGGGCGCTAATGAATTGTAAATAAAGGCAAACTCAGATAAATTGCCCTAGAGCAGTGGTTCTGAAAGTTTCTGGACTTAGGACCCATTTACTGGGAACTCCCTGGCGGTCCGGTGGTTAGGACTCTGAGCTCTCACTGCCAAGGGCCCAGGTTCAATCCCTGGTCAGGGAACTAAGATCCCACATTTCATGAGGCGCGGCCAAAAGAAAAAGAAAAAAAAAGGACCATTTTCACTCTTAAAATTTATTGAAGACTCCAAAGAGTCTTCAATATTTTATGTAGATTATGCTTATCGGTAGTTACCATATTGGAAATTAAAACAGAAAATTTTTAAATATTTCTTTATGCATTCTAATAACCATAAAAAACACATTACATATTAACATATTTTTATGAAGAAATAATGTTCTTCAAAGCAGTAAAAGTTTGTGAGAAACACAGCATCCTTTTAAATTTTGCAAATCTCTTTACTATCTAGCTTAATTGAAGACAGCAAGATTCTCACATCTGCTGCATTCACTGCATTGCAATGTTGTTTTGATTGAAATATAAGAAACCCAGTCTCAGGGCTTCCCTGGTGGCACAGTGGTTGAGAGTCCACCTGCCGATGCAGCAGACACGGGTTTGTGCCCCGGTCCGGGAAGATCCCACATGCTGCAGAGCGGCTGGGCCCGTGGGCCATGGCCACTGAGCCTGTGCATCTGGAGCCTGCGCTCTGCAACGGGAGAGGCCACAACAGTGAGAGGCCCACGTACTGCAAAAAAAAAAAAAAAAAAAAAAAAGCCTGACTGGTCTTCAACTGTCCAGGTCATCAAAAACAAAGAAAAGGAGAGTCTGACAAACTGTCACAGCCCAGAGGAGCCTAAGTAGACATAACATCTGAGTATTATGTGGTGTCCTGGATGGGATCCTGGCACAGAAAATGGACACTAGGTAAAAGCTATGGAAATCTAAACAAAGTATGGACTTTAGTTAGTAGTAATTATCAGTACTGGTGCATTAATTGTACACTGACAAGTGTATCATACTAATGTAATGTGTTAGCAGGGTAAACTGGGTGGGGGGCATACAGAAACTCTCTGTACTATCTTTGTAATTTTTCTGTAAAACTATTCTAAAATTTAAAAGTCTTCTTTTAAAAAGGTGTTTTTAAAAAAGGGATAATCATCCATAATCCTACCCCCCTGCCTCCCAAAAGTAAGTGGAGCGTTTTGTTGGTATTGGTGCAGGGAGAGAGGCAGCCTCATCCACTGCTGGTGTGAATAGGGCAACCTCTCCGAGAGGCGTTTGCCTGTATGCCGTTCAGCGCTACAGCGATGGTAGCTCCCCACACATAGACAGGAGACGTGTAAGCACGTGCTCGTCACACAGGTCCATGGTTCCATACCTGAAATCCCTTAGGTGAGCTGAATTTCAGAATTTAGAACATTTTTTAGAAAGGTAATTTGATGCTTACAGTACATTAGATACTAGACCCCAGGAGGATCTGGGGCAGCAACACGAAATCAAACTCATTAATGTGCTGAAATATACGGCTATTCACAACAAGTTGGTTGAACAGTGTAAGTATCCTATTTATAGAGTATAAATAGATACATCTTGTCTGATTGGTTTTTGCCACCAAATGAGTTTGTCCCAAACTTACAGGAGAAAAAGAGACAAACACAGTAGGTTTTCAGAGCTTTGGGAGCTCTGAATTCCACAAAAGCAACTGTGGACTTATAGCAGAAAAATAATTGGGGACAATGTGATTGCCCACTAGCTGGAGAATGGATAAAAACACCGTGTTCGTTCACACAATGGAATGCTGTGTCGCAGTTCAAATGATTGGACTAGATCTCCACGTATCAACGTGAATAAATCAAAAAAATGTATGTTGCGTGCAAAAAAAACCTCATTGCAAAAGGATAGGTCAAGTATAATATCAATTAAGAAAAACTTTTAAATGTGCAATAATATTATATGTTTACATACACAGAACTAAAGTTTTAAAACTTGCATGAGGAGGACACATGTCAAATTCAAGAGGTGGATCAGGACCGGATCACACCCACACCATCGCGTGCCACCTCCATTATGATCGTGTGTCCCTGTGGGTGAGACCTCATGGCCAAAGGGTGACCTGTTGTGGGCACTCCTGTGGGGACAGCCTCTCCCAGGCCCTGAGGGGGAGGATGGGTCAAGGGACCCCCACAGAGGAGCCCTCATGGCCCCTCAGGTCAGGGCCGGTGAGCTTGGACAGGGGCTCTGGCTCCATCAGAGCTTCTGCTTATTGTGAGACCGAGAGCTACCCAGGCCACCCTCGCTCTTGGCAGGATGTTCAAAGCCATAGTTGACATAGACACTGTTGGCCGTGCTCGTCGGGGCAGGGCACTTGGAGCAGGAGGCCGCCTTGGCCGCAGTCACCTCCCCCTCCTGCTTCTGCAGCTCCACCAGAGCTCGGTTGACATCAGGCCCTGCAGAGAGATAGGTACAGAGGACCACGGTCAGGGAAGCGGCATGCTGGATGCGGGGCGCAGGCGTTTGCTGTGGCCTAAAAAGGAGGTTCCCGAGAGCGAGAGCTAAGCCCGAAGCCCTCCACCTCCACCACTGCCCCTCGCCGCAGCCCTCGTCCCACCCTACGCCTAAATGCCAGTAGCCGTTTCAGCCGCCATCCGCGCCCAGCCCCTGGCCCACCTGCCTTCCAGTGCAGACCCCTGCCATCTGGGGATCTTGCAGGGGAAGCCCCCAGACGCCCATGGCCTCTGACTGCCCCCCCTCCTCTCTTCCTGGACACCCTGTGCAAGCGCTCCTTGCCGAGAGAAGCCGTTCCTCACTCTGTTGTCAGACTCAGGTCAGGGAGGGGCCCAGGGGCCTCTGCGCCTGCCACTCGCCTCTCTGTCAAGATCCCCTGAGGGGGCAGGACCTGCGAGCTCCTTCCTCACTCCCGGCCACTCGGAATCTCCAAGGGGTGCCCCGACCTGTGGGACCTGTAGCTCCCCAACTGGGTGGCCCCTGGGGCTGTCCTCCTCGCCACCCACCATCCCCAATACACTCTCTTCTTCCAAAGGGGGTCAGGAAGTTTCTACAAGATGCTGGTGCCTTGGGTAGGGGTGCTGGAGCTGTGTGGCCTCCAGATACACTGCGTGTGACCAGCTCTGTGACTGGGGTGGGAGTCTCAGTTTCCTCATCGGTGAAATGGGGATGAAAACATCACCTACCTCCAGAGGTGATAAGACGATTAGTGCACATATATTAGAGCACAAACACACCCTTCTGTAAATGTTTTCTCTAAAATTACCATTATTATTATTCCGGGTGTCAGGGAATGGTGCAGCATTGAACTGCTCTCAGCTTGCCCACCGTAAGACGGGGGACGCTTCGTCCTGTGGGCCCAGTTTAAATCTCTGCGGGGGTGGGGCGGTGGAATTCCCTGGTGGTCCAGCGGTCAGGACTCCGTGTTTTCACTGCCAAGAGCACGGGTTCAATCTCTGGTCGGGAACAAAGGTCCCGCAAGCCGCCCAGTGCAACAACAAAAAAAAATCTCTTTGTGGGGACGGGGTGTGTAAATGACTGTGCTCAACAATGAGGAAACGGAAATGCACGTGTTGCTGGTAGGAGTTTAAATGGTAAAACTTGCTGGGGGGCATTAACCATTGGCATGAATAATCAACATTCACATATTGGACTTTCTCCAGGAAATATTGGAGGATGAGGTCAAAGGTTAACTGGTTAAATGGATTGTGGCTGATCCATAGGAGAGGATATGTTTTTCGACTGCAAGTAGTCACCCATGAATGAGTCATGAAATCAGTTTCGCAGATAACACCAGCATTTTTAAAAAAATCAATGATAGACTAGAACAGAAAATATCCGAGGCTTCTCCGGCAGTGTTATTTTGTCAAATGCTTGTTCTACTCTGCCTGTCCGTGTCCGTGCCTATACACATCACCTCTCAGTGTGAAAATATATTTCTTGCTGAAGGTCATGATCAAAAGTTCAACAGCACTCAGCACAGAACCCTACGGCCACTGAGTGTTGGAAACACACATCTGACACACAAAAAAGATGTTTTCACATGTTAAGTGAAAAACCGCAGTTTTTCCAAACCAGGAGGAATTGTGTGCTCGCAATTTGGGCAGTGACTGTCCCGGGTAAGCAGGGCTGTGTGTGTTCGTGGCATTTTGCCTGTGGCCTGGAGTCATGAGGGAGGGGCCTGGCAGTATCAGAGGAGCCTGGGCACTCACCCAGGTAGCTGAGGATGACCGGCAGGAAGACCAGGCCATGCAGCAGGCCCAGCGCAGTGATGAGGAGGTTGAGACGGAAGAAGAAGATCTGGATGAGCTGCGCCTTGGCCAGGCCCAGGACGAGGATGCCGGGCAGGTTGGTCATGGCCACTCCTGCGAACACCTGGGGGTCACAGGTGGGCGTCAGGCTGGGCACGGGGCAGCCGGCCGAGGACTACGTGAGGCAGCCCATCCACTCACCGCACTGCCCATGAAGATGGTGGCCTCCTTGGCCCTCTCAAGCCGCGTGGGCTCGGTGCTGATGGCAAAGGAGCGGGTGATGTGGGACACGAACTCCACAGAGATGCCCACCGCCTGTGGGGAGAGAGGGGGCTTCAGCCACAAAAGGGCGGGGGCAGGGGTCCCCACCCAGACCAGCGGGCAGCACCTAGACTCTAGAAAGGGCTGGGGTCATCCTATGAGGCCAGCACCCCTCCTGCCCTGGAGCCCCGCCCCTTCAGCCAGCAGGCTACCGTGACCAGGTTGATGAGGGACACAGCATTGTAGCTGATATCCCACAGGGTCATGAAGCCCACAGTGTCCACCAGGATCATGATGATGGAGAACAGGTTGAGGAGGCCGGAGCAGATGTCCATGCCCAGCAGGAAGCAGCAGACAGCGAAGGTGGGCAGCAGGCAGATGGTGAGCATGAAGAGCCCCTCAGGGATCACGGTCAGGTACTGCTCATAGAACACGTTGGTGATCCTGCGGGTCGCAGAGCACAGTCACCGCTCCATGGCATCCCACGCCCACTTCAGGATGAGCATGCAGCTAGGGGAGGGTCTCGGGGGGCCCGGGCCCAGGTGCAGCCCGAGCCTCCCTGCTGGAGCCCATCCCCACCCAGCAGCCGCCCTCCAGCCCAGCACCCTCACTCGGGCCCACCTCCCTGCATCCCAGTGCCCAGGGACTCACGTGTAAGGGAAGACCTCGAAGTTTGGGTCGGTGCCCGGCACCTTCCGCAGGTCGGCGGTGATGTTGGCTGCCAGCGCCCGAGCTGCCCGCAGAGCCTCCGTGTAATCCTGAGAGTTCTTCAGTGGCTTGTGGTAGGCCATGAACCGCGAGGCTGCAAAGGTCAGAGCCTGTACCAGGAGCCCTCAGAACCCCCAAGGGATAGCGCCCGGCTGGGTTCAGGACTCTGCCACCACCATTTGGGAATTCTTAATACATTCTGAGCAAAGGGCCCTGCATGCTGGTTTGGCCCCAGTCCTGCAAACTCTGCAGCTGGTCCTACTGCTGTGCAAGACTCAAGTCCCAGCCCTGCCTCTGATGGATAGAGCTTACAGAGATCTCCCAGGACTTCCTGGTGGCACAGTGGTTAAGAATCCGTCTGCCAATGCAGAGGACACAGGTTAGAGCCCTGGTCCAGGAAGATCCCACATGCCACAGAGCAGCTAAGCCCGTGTGCCACAACTACTGAGCCTGCACTCTAGAGCCTGTGAGCCACAACTACTGAGTCCATGCACCACAGCTACTGAAGCCCGCGTGCCTAGAGCCTGTGCTCCACAACAAAAGAAGCCACTGCAATGAGAAGCCCAAGCACCGCAAGGAAGAGTAGCCCCCTCTCACCACAACTAGAGAAAGCCTGTGTGCAGCAACGAAGACCCAACGCAGCCAAAAATTAAATTAAGAAAAAAAAAAGAAGAAGAGATCTCCCAGATGAACCCAAACGCTGCTCTGTATGGTTTCAAAACATGCATTGGATTCTTAAAATTCATTTAATTACTTTTCCAAAGTACATATTCCTATAGGAAAGGACCATAAAGGGAGTCAGAAAAATGGAAACAGCTGACTTAACAGAGCTGTGCATCAGGGCACCCACTGGGTAAGTACAATAGTCATTCATTTAACCAGCTGCCCACTGCCCACATCTGGGTGTGACTTGTGCCTGAGAGAAAAGGATGTGGGTGGCTCCCGAGTGTGGCATCAGCCACTGAAAAGTCCATGAACGTCACACTGACCTTGGATTTGGGGGTGGGGAGAAGGAAGCAGGGCAGAAATGGGGTAAAGTCTGAGGATGTGGAGCTGGGTAATGTGACCTCTGAAGATAGGGCCAGGGCAGTTAGAAGTCCCCCATAAAGGAGGAAGGAGAGAAGGTTCCCTGGGACTCGTGGGGCCCCTGGAGCAGCTGGCTCTGGTCTTCCCTCCAGTTGAGGCCGTGCTTACCTAAGATCTTGCCATCTGGGCCCAAATTCACAGAGGTGCTGTACGCTGCCAGGCCGCTGCAGGGAGAAGACCAGAGCAGGTTAGCCAAGGATCGGGCCCCCTCCATGTTCCTGGCCTATGGCCATTCCCAGAGAACCCACACTGCCTCCTGCCCCTCTGTGCCCCCGCCTTGGGCGCGCACACAGCTGTCCTCCCTGGTGGACCCGCCACCCCGCCTACCCTTTGGGACATTTGATGTTGGGCTCATCGTTCAGGAACCAGGGAAGATACTTGTGGAACTGCTCCACTGATGGCCGGACAGACCCTGCTGTGGGTCTCATGCAGGTCTTCAAGCAGGCCAAGGAGTCTGCAAAGACAGCAGGGGCTCCAGGTGGCGGCACCCCCAAGGCCAGGCAGCACCCCCTCTGCCCGCCTTGTGGTCCTTTCCCATCATGATCCCCATGCACTGCCACTGCCGCAACAGGCATGGGTACTTCTGGAGAGATTTGCATTTGTCTCTAACTATGGGAGGAGTTCCCCTCTCAGTTATGGAAACGGCTGGTACCTATGAGCAAGTGAGGCAGAGAAGTTTGGGCAGACAAGCAGCCACCACGGGGCCTCCCCACTCCGCCTACAAGCGCAGCTGCTCCGGGGTAGCGCCACGTGCTGTTCTCACTCAACTCCCTCGGCATGTGAGCAGCAGCCTGCCCGGCGGGTGTGGACACAACTCAGCAGGGGCATGAGGGGGTGACTGCCTGGTGGGCCAGCTGGGCGTCCACACATACGGGTGCAGTCCCCCACACCTGTGCTCCAAGACGGGACCCTCCCGCCCCGACTGACCCTGCCGAAGAGTGGGAGGGGCTGAGAGATCCTCCACCAGTCCTCTCCTTTTTCTAGCCTCAGTTTCCCCAAGATGTAGTGGGCCCTGAGCCCCCAGAGGCCCCATACTCACTGACAGTCGAGGGGCAGAACTCATCTTTATTGGGGCCAGAGACATAAAGGCGGCAGCAGGAAGATGAAGACAGCCAGTCAATGAAGTCGTCCACCCAGGAGGAGGCAGGGATGGCCAGGTAAGACCTGAGGGTCGGGGAGAGGAGCTCAGGGGACAGGACCACACAGGCAGGCTGTGGCGGGTCCTTCCTATGGTCCAGCCTTCATTCTGGGCCTCCCCAGGCACATGGCAGCAGGTGGGCAGCAGAGCAGGGTAGGGGGACAGACAGGGGTGGGCTGGGGCACTCACTCATCAGGGAACTCGGCGGCGTACTGGATCTTCTGGGTTAAGGAGAAGTTGTTGCAGCCTGCGCTGGAGCAGATGGCGTTCAAACCTGCCTTACTGGAGAAGTTGTAGCCCCCAGTGGTTACAAAGTAGACTGGGACCCCCACCTCAAAGTAGCGGTTCAGAAAGAGGAAATAGTCAAGCAGGTACGAGTCCTGGAACAGAGGACAGTCAGTGAGGCCAGGGCCAGACACACCCCAAGAGCCTCACTCCAGCAAATGCTCAAGAGGTACACACACAGAGGTGCACGCTCACAGGGGTACAGAGATACGTGCTCACAGAGTCACACGTACGGTTCCATTACAGATGTACATGGTCAGAGGTGTGCCCATAGAGGTACACACACCAAGGTACACACATCCAGGTATATAATTACAGGTACATGCACAGAACACACTCATGGAGGTACATGCACACAGCATCATATACCAGTCTGTATGAACACACTCTCTGACACACACACAAACATATACACATAATTTTACCCCTTCTTATCATCCCCAGTTTGGTACAGCCACAGTCTAACAAGCTGGCCTGTGACCACAGACTGCATGGACACGCACATGTAAACACCCTTGTGCATACCCTCAAGGCCATGTGCCAGGCATCTGCATGGCCTGTTCCCTTCTCCTATAACGTAAAACCTCAAAGTGACATCAGGGATGATGTTGGAATAGGAAGAACCAGAATACCACCTCCCCACCAAGACTCCAACTGCACTGGCAGAATCTGTCTGATGTAACTATTTTGGAATTCTGGGGTCGACTGAGGGCTTGAAGCTTCCAGAGAAAGGCTTGGATGGTTCTTAGCATGGTACTGGCTACTCATCCTTTATCCTCCCAGCCTGAAGCAGGCAGCCATGCATGCATTCCACGAACAGTTTGCACACAGCTTGCAGGATCCAGGGTAGGCTATAAGGCCCATCTCTTAAATATCAAGGATATGTGTTCTGATCACTCATTGCTGCTTCTGATATCCATAGAGCAGACACAGAGTCAGGCACCATTAAAACCTTCACCTCAAGCTGAAGTTACTTCCAAGATATTTAAAGAGCAAGTGCTTGATTTATTGTTTTTCCCCTTCATATCTCCCTTTTTCTCCTTTTTGAGAGCCAGACCTTTAAGGAACATGACACTCAAAATCAACCACAAATACAGGGGAATTTAAACAGTCACTGCACATGCCCAGGGAAAGGTGAAGGCTCAGAAAAGATCTGTAAAGACTTTAAATTTACATCTCAGGCTGACCTCCAGGACAGAGACATCAGTAACAATTAAGTTTATAAAAATAAATAAATAGGGCTTCCCTGATGGCGCAGTGGTGGAGAATCCGCCTGCCAATGCAGGGGATATGGGTTCGACCCCTGGCCCAGGAGGATCCCACATACCGCGGAGCAACTAAGCCCTTGTGCCACAACTACTGAGCCTGCACTCTAGAGCCCGCGAACCACAACTACTGAGCCCACGTGCCACAACTACTAAAGCCCATGTACCTAGAGCCCGTGTTCTGCAACAAGAGAAGCCATGACAATGAGAAGCCCGCGCACCGCAATGAAGAGTAGCCCCCGCTCACTGCAACTAGAGAAAGCCCATGCACAGCAACAAAGACCCAACACAGCCAAAAATAAAAACAAATAAATAAATTTATAAAAATAAATAAATAAATAAGCAAACCCTGGGGAAGGAAGAGAATCTGATCTCTAGAGTTACTGTGAACTCTCAAATGACCATTTTTCAACAACAACAACAATGAAAATCATAAAACATACAAAGACTCAGAAAGATATGGCCCATACCTGGGAACAAAAATTAATCAACAGACACCATCCCTAAGAAAGACCAGACAATGGATTTATTAGACAGAGACTTTAAAACAACTATCTTAGAGATGCTCAAAGAGCTAAAATAACATATGGACAAAGTCAAGAAAACAATGTATGACCAAAATGGAATGATCAATAAAGAGAAAACATAAAAGAGAACCAAAAAGAAATTCTGGGGCTGAAAAGTACAATAATTAAATAAACAATTCACTATAGGGATTCAAAAGCATATTTGAGCAGTCAGAAGAAGAATTACCAAACATGAAGATAGGACAATTGAAATTATCAAGTGAAGAAGAGAAAGAAAAAAGAATAAAAAAAATGAACCTGTGGGACATCATCAAGTAGACCAATATACGCATCATGGGAATCCCAGAAAGAGAAGAGAGAGAAAGAAAGAGGAAGAAAGATTATTTGAAGAAACAACAGCCAAAATTTCATAAATCTGATGAAAGAAATGAATATAAACATCCAAGAAGCTTAACAAACTCCAAGTAGGATAAACTCAAAGAGACCCACACCAAGGCACATTACAATTCAACTGTTGAAAGATAAAGACAAAAAGTGAATTTTGAAAGCAACAAAAGAGAAGAAGCTTATCATATACAAAGGATCCCAAATAATATTATATGCACAGTTCTTATTAGAAAACTTGAAGGCCAGAAGGTGGTGGGTTTGTATACTCAAAGTACTTAAGGAGAAAAAACTGTCAACCAAGAATCCTACTTCCGGCAAAACTGTGCTTCAGAAATGAGGGGAAAATTAAGGCATTACCAGATAAACAAGTGCAGAAGGAGTTTGTTGCCACAAGACCTGTGCTGCAAGAAGCGCTAAAAGGAGTCCTTCAAGTTGAAATGAAAGGATGCTAGGGTATAACTCAAAGCCATATAAAGAAATGAAGATCACTGGTAAAGGTAAATACATCGAAAATTATAAAAGCTAGTTTGATTGTAACTTTGGTTTGTAACTCCGTTTTTTAATTTCTACATAACTTAAGAGACTAATACATAAAAAATTATTAGTCTGAGTTTTTGGATACACAGTACATAAAGATGTAATTTTGTGATAGCAATGACTGAAAGGAAATGGAAAGGAACTGTATAGGAACATATTTTTTCTATGTAATTCATGTTAAACTAGGATAAATTCAACAAATTTTAGGATATTTAATGTAATCTCCCTGATAACCACAAAGAAAATAGCCATGGAATATACACAAAAGGAAATGGGAAAGAATTTAAGCATTTCACTATCAACTAAACAAAAAGAAGATAGTAATGCAGGAAATGAGAGACAAAAGAGCTATAAGGTATACAGAAAACAAATAGCTCAATGACATAAGTAAGTCTTTCCTTATCAGTAATTACTTCACATGTAAATAGACCACTCTCTCCAAAAAGAAGTCAGAGGTTAATAGAATGGATAAGAAAAATATGATGTCTATAAGAGACTCACTTGATATCCAAAGTTGCCCACAGGTTGAAAGTGAAAGTATAGAAAAAAGATATTCCATGCAAACAGTAGGCAAAAGAGAGGTGGCTATCCTACTACCAGGTAAAATAGACTTTAAATAAAAAGGTTACAAAAGACAAAGAAGAACATTATATATTAATAAAAGATTCAACAAAGCAAGAGTAAGTGTGTATAAACAGTTACACACCTAATGAATGACCGTCAAAATCTATGAAGCAAAACTTGATAGAAATGAAGGGAGAAATAGAAAGTTCTACAATAATAGTAGGAGAGTTCAATACTCCAGTGTCAATAATGGTAGGACACACAGACAAAAGATAATTAAGGAAATAGAGGACTCGAACAACACAATAAACCAACTAAATCTAACAGACATATACAGAAGCTCTGCCCAACAACAAAATACATATTCCTCTCAAATACACATGGAACATTCTCCAGGATAAACCATGTGTTTGGCCACATATTAGGTCTCAACATTTAAAAAGATAGTTATCATATCATGTATATTCTCAGACCACGACTACATGAAGTTAGAAATCAATAACAGAAGGAAAACTGAAAAATTCACAAACTTGTAGAAATTATACATCACACTCTTAAACAACCAGTGGGTCAAAGAACAAATCAGAAAGGAAATTAGAAATTTACAGATGAATGAAAATGAAAACATAACATGCCAACACTTATGGGATGCAGTGAAAGCAGTGCTAAGGAGGAAATTTACAGCTATAAATGTTCACAATAAAAAAGAAGAAAGAGGGCTTCCCTGGTGGCGCAGTGGTTGAGAGTCCGCCTGCCGATGCAGGGGATACGGGTTCGTGCCCCGGTCTGGGAAGATCCCACATGCCGCGGAGAGGCTGGGCCCGTGAGCCATGGCCGCTGGGCCTGTGCGTCCAGAGCCTGTGCTCCGCAATGGGGGAGGCCACAACAGTGAGAGGCCCGCGTACAGCAAAAAAAAAAAAAAAGAAGAAAGATCTCAAGTCATCATCCTAACTATACAACTTACAGAACCAGAAAAAAAAAAACCTAACTAAACACAAAGCTGCCAAGACAAAAGAAATAATAAAGATTGGAGCAGAGATAAATAAAATAAAGAATAGGAAAACAATACAGAAAATCAATGAAACCAAGAATTGGTTCTTCAAAAAGTTTAACAAAATCAACAAAGATTTACTTATGTTGACTAAGAAAAAAAGAAAAGACTCAAATTACTAAATCTGAATTGAAAGTGGGGACACAACTACTGATTCTACAGAAATAAAAGGAATTTTAAGTAAGTACTATGACCAATTGTATGCAAACAAATTGGATAACCTAGATGAAATGGACAAATTCCGAGAAACACAGAGCCTACCAACACTATTAAAAGAAGAAATAGAAAATCTGAATAGACCCATAACTAGTAAGGAGATTGAATCCATTTTCAAAAATCAACTCAACATAGAAAAGCCCTGTACCTGATGACTTCACTGGTGAATTCTATCAAACATTTTAAAAAGAATTAACACCAATACTCCTCAAACTCTTCCAAATAATTGAAGAGGAGGAAACACTTTTAGCTCATTCTATAAGGCCAGAATTGCCCTAATACCAAAGCCAGACAAAGACACTACATGAAAAGAAAGACTACAGACAAATATCCCTTATGAATATTGATGAAAAAAATCCTCAACAAAATACTAGCAAATTGAGTTCAACAATATTTTAAAAGGGTTATACACTGTGACCAAATGGGATTTATCTCAGAATCCAAGAGTGGTTCAACACATGAAAATCAGTCAATGTAATACACCACATTAATAGAATGAAGAGAAAAGCACATGATCATCTCAACTGATGCAGAAAAAACTTTTGACAAAAATCCCACGTCCTAGGAATTCCCTGGCAGTCCAGTGGTTAGGACTCAGCGCTTTCACTGCTGTGGCCCAGGTTCGACCCCTGGTTGGGGAACTAAGATCCTGCAAGCCGTGCAGCGTGGCCAAAAAAAAAAAAAAGAATTCCACATCCTTTTATGAAAAAAAAAAACTCAGAAAAGCAGGAGTACAGCAAAGTTCCTCAACATGATAAAAGCCATAGATATGAAAATCCCACAGCTAATATCATACTCAGTGGTGAAAGACTGAAAGAATTTCCTCTAAGATTGAGAACAAGATAAGGATGCCTGCTTTCACCACTTCTATTCAACATAATACTGGAAGTTGTAGTCAGAGCAGTTAGGCAAGGAAAAGAAATTAAAGGCATCTAAACTGGAAAGCAAGTAAAATTATCTCTGTTCATAAAATACATGATCTTATATACATATATAAAACTCTAAAGATCCACCAAAAAAAACCGCTAGAACTAATAAATTCATCAAAGTTGTAGGTTACAAAATTAACACACAAAAATCAGCTGTATTTCTATACATGAGCAATGAGTAATCCAAAAAGGAAATTAAGAAAACAATTCCATTTACTATAGCACCATAAAATACTTAGGAATTAACTTCACCGAGGAGGTGAAAGACTTATACACTGAAAACTACAAAACACTGCTGAAAGAAATTAAAGAAGACAGAAATTGAAAGACATCCAATATTCATGAGCTGGAAGATTTAATATTGTTAAGATGTCAATAGTACCCAAAGCAATCTATAGATTCAATGAAATCCCTATCAAAATCCCAATGATTTTCTGCATAAATACAAAAATCCATCCTAAAATTCATACTGGAATCTCAAGGGACCCCAAATAGTTAAATAATCTTGGCAAAGAAGAACAAAGTTGAATGACTCGTATTTCCTGATTTCAAAATTTACCACAAAGATACAATAATCAAAACAGTGTGGTACTGGCACAAAGACAAACACATAGACCAATGGAATAGAACAGAAAGCCTAGAATTAAACCCTCACATATATGGTCAAATGATTTTTGACAGGGGAGCCAAGACCATTCCCACCAACAAATGGTGCTGGGGAAACTGGATATCTACATGCAAAAGAATGAAGTTGGACCTTCAAAAATATACATAAATACATATAAAAATCAACCCAAAGTGGATCTAAATTTATGAGTTAAAACTACAAAACTCTTAGAATAAAACATAGGGGGAAAACTTCAGTACATTGGATTTGGCAATGATTTATTGTTTTTTGTTGTTGTTCTTCTTCTTCTTTTTGGCCACACCACAAGGCTTGTGGGATCTCAGTTCCCCAACCAGGGACTGAACCCGGGCCCTGGCAGCAAAAGCCCAGAGTCCTAACCACTAGACCATTAGGGAACTCCTGGCAAAGATTTATTCTTGAATATGACACTAAAGTCACAGTTAACGGACAGAAAAATAGACAAATTAGACTTTATGAAAATTAAAACCTTTGGTGCATCAAAGTACACTACCAATAGAGTAAAAAAGCAACCAACAGAAATGAAGGAAATATTCACAAATCACATATCTGATAAGGGATTAATTATCCAGGATATCCAGAGAACTCTTAAAACTCAACAACAAAATCCAACCCAATTCAAAAATAGACATTTCTCCAAAGGAGCTATACAAATGGCCAGTAAGTACATGCTTAACATCACTAATTGTTAGGGAAATGCAAATCAAAACCACAATGAGATACCACCTCACACCCATTAGGATGGCTATTATCAAAAAAGAAACAAACAAACAAACCAAAAAAACCCAGAAAACAAGTGTCGGTGAGGATGTGGAGAAATTGGAACCCTGTGCGTTGTTGGTAGGAATGTAAAATGGTACAGCTGCTGCTGTGGAAAACAGTATGGAGCTTCCTCAGAAAATTAAAAACTAGAATTGCCATATGATTTAGCAATTCCACTTCTGGGTATATACCCAAAATAATTGACAGCAGGGTCTCAAAGAGATACTTGTAAACCCATGTTCATAGCAGCATTATTTCACAATAGCTAAAACACGGAAGCAACCCATATCCATCAACAGAAAAATGGTTAAGGAAACTGTGATGTATATGCATTCGTATACGTAGGAATATTCTTCAGCCTGAAAAAGGAAGAAAATTCTAACACATGTTACAGCATAGCTGAACCTTGAGGACATTATGCTAAGTGAACTAAGCCCATCACAAAAGGACAAATAACGTATGATTCCACTTACATGAGGTACCTAGATTAGTCAACTTCAGAGACGGAGGGTAGGATGGTGGGTGCCAGGGGCTGGGGGGAGGGGATGGGGAGTCCGTGTTTAATAGGGACAGAGGCTCAGTTTTGCAGGATGAAAGAGCCATGGAGACGGATGGTGGTGAGTGTGGCACAACGATGAGAACGTACTTAACGCCACTTAAAAATGGTTAAAATGGGGCTTCCCTGGTGGCGCAGTGGTTGAGAGTCCGCCTGCCGATGCAGGGGACACGGGTTCGTGTCCCACATGCCGCAGAGCGGCTGGACCCGTGAGCCATGGCCGCTGAGCCTGCGCGTCCGGAGCCTGTGCTCCACAATGGGAGAGGCCACAACAGTGAGGCACGCGTACCGCAAAAAAAAAGGCAAATTTCATGTTACGTATATTTTACCAGAAAAAAAAAATGGAAAGAAATAAGTTTTATAACATCATAAGAAACAAACAAATCTCCCCCAAAGAAAAATAAACAAAGGGCATAAACAAAACCTCAGCTGGGTCTTGCAGCCCATCACCACCTTCCTTCTCGCTCGTTGGCTCGGCCCACCAGGCCCCTGATGCCCATCCTGGGGGCACTGGGGACCCTCTTCTCTTCAGCCCTGTGAGCAGCCCCCAGGGCCACCATGGGTGGCAGGGTCATTCTGGACCCTTGCTGGCTTTGCTGCCTCCTCTTCCTCCCTATGGTGGCTCGAAGGTGCCATCCTGGCTGTTGGCTCTCCTCCTACCTCATCTTGCTTCCAAGGCCAGCACCACCTGCAGATGGCTACCCAGACTACTCATCCCAGGGCTCCTGCCAGCACCCGGACTCCCATCACCCTGCCCAGGGTGGCCCTGGATGTCCGAGCCCTCATGATGCTCTCTCTCCCCCAGAGCGTGGGCACGCAGACCTGCTTTCCCCCAGCCACCAGCCCACACCACCTCTGGTTGCACATCCAGACGAGCCTCTCCGATGTGTGCTTGCTGGCCCCAGCCTGGCAGTCAGCACCCTTCCCCACGCCCGAGCCCCGGCCTCCTGCTCTCGGGCTCTACCGCCACTCCTCGCCACACCCCATCACTCCCACACCCAGGAAACGCACCTGGATGCGCCCCAGCCTCCCACGGGTCCGTGCTGTCACCCTTGCTGCCTTCCTCTGCAAATCCCACTCATGCTCAGATGCCCCTCGATCTCTCCTCTGCCCAGGACCCTCAAGCCACAGAGGTCTTTCCTTCCACAGAGCTCCCGACCCTCACTGTCTTTCAGAGGACGGTACAGTGACATGGGCTGCTGCGGAGCCCAGGCCTGAGGATGTGGAGTGCCCAGCAGAAGGCAGGTGCTCAGCAATCCTGCCCCGACAATCATCTCGATTGGCTCCCACGTCCAGCCCCTCGGGTGCCTGGTCATCTCCCTCTCGTGGCCTGGGGCTGGCGCTGAGCTCCTGCGCTTTCCACACATGACGTGGCTTCTCTTCCCAGCTCCACGTGATGAGCGGTCCTGCACTCCTACCACGGCCCTGCTGCATGCTGCCCCACCAGCTGTGTGCTGCTGAGCCTCCCCATGTCCCTGGGGGCCGAGGGCAAGGGAGGGAGGGCGCCCACCGGTGGCCCCAGGGCCCGCTCACCTTGGGCAGGGCCAGCTCCTGGTCCAGCCCCACTTTGATGTAGCACATGAAATACAGACTTGCTCCAAACATGGCCAGGAAGAGCAGCAGCTGGGGAGGGAAGCACCTTGTGAAGGCCTCCTGCCCAGCAGTTCCCCAGGCTGGGTCTGGGCGGGGTCTCATGGGGAACATCCTGGAGTTGGGCAGACTTGAATCTCAGCCTCCCTCTTGCTTCAGCTCCTGGACCTGGGCAAGCTCGACACCCCTCCAAAGATGACGGGCGAGGCGAGGGTCCAGGTTGAGCAGAGCCCGCCACCCCGGGCACTGCCAGGACCCCTGTCCCCGGGTGGTGCGAGGCCCCCCAGCTTCCCCTCCGTCCCCACTCACCACGACCACACGGGTGAAGCGGTGAAGCAGGAACGGGACGTAGAACTTGCGGAAGCATCGGAGCAGTGGCCCCTCGTCCTGGCTAGGCGGGGGCAGGTCCCGGGCTCTCTTGCAGCAGCAGACGTCCAGCCGGGAGGCCTGGAAGGAGGCAGGCGCTCAAGGTGGCCCCAAAACAGACCCCGGGGACCACCTCCCTCCCATGGGGTGGGAGAGCCACCTTCTGCAGGTGGTCCGTGCCAGCACCGCCCAGTGGGGACATGCCACTGTGCGTTGCCTTTATCTCTAATTTCTACCTTGACAAAACACCTATGAATTTTGCACCATCACCGAAACAGGAACTCCCTCCCTGTCAGTCTCTCATTTATATTTTATGTCATGACCTCGTGTACTTTAGGAGGTTTGATCATATTCCCCCAAATTACCAAAACGAGGTTGCTTTGGGACACTGGGGACTACGTGGCCCAAACATTCCAGCACTCTGTTGCTGCGCTCAGCGCCACACTCTGAGCCTTTACTTCTACAAAGTAAAGCCACCCCAGCCCGAGCCAAGATGGGGGTCCCTTGCTCTCTCCACCTCCCCTACCTCCTGCCTCCTGCTGTCAAGGGAGAGCAGGGCCACAAAGGCTGACATCTGCAGCAGGAAGTCGAGAAGCACCGCAAAGCCGGAGGTCAGGGCAAAGGTCCGCACAGCTGGCATGGGGGTCAGAGCTCCTGGTGGAGGAGGGGACCAGGGGTGAATCTCAGGGCCCGGCACCCGCTCAGACGGTACAAAGGGAAAGGAGGCTGCCAGCCTCCAAGAACTCCCAGTACCTGGTGGGGAGGGGCTGCCCCGGCTCACCTAGGAAGAAGCAGATGGCCTCGGAGAGGCTGCAGAGCAGCATGCTGGGGGCCACTCTGCCCAGGGCTCGGCCGATGTGGGCCTCCCGTCCCTCCTCAGGCCTCCGTGGCAGTCTCTGTGTGGGGACGGCAGGGACACGGTCAAGATCCGGCCAAGGGCTCTGTCCCTCGCAGGCCAGCAGGGAGCTGGCACGTGCCACCCGCTCCCCCAGGCACGGCCGTCGCCTGGAGACCCAGCCAGGCCTGAGGAAATGGCTCCACCCTCCCCAGTGCGAGCAGACCCTGCCAACACTGTGCTCGGCCACATCTTTCACGTCTCGGGGTCTGGCCCAGAGAAATGCTTGGCATGTCTGGGGATGCCCATGGCATCCTTGCTCTGACCCATCGTGGAACCCTAAATGTTCACTAACAGGAGAGGCTAAATGGACCCTGACTTGTCCTTCCATGGAATGCGACCTCGTAGCACAAAGACAGAGGTGGCTGTATGTGGAACAGGAAGAACAAACCTGACCCCACATTGGATCTCTAACCTTTGTGCTCTGTTGCCTGTGCTTAGTCAAGCTGGCTCTGGATCTTCTGTTAAAGAATGTTGCCTATGGCCTGAAATATACATGACGGCCCATTCTCAAGGCTTTGACCTTTAAAGGTATAACACTTTTCCATTCACATAGAGAGAAAAAAGTTGCAGAGCAGAGTCTAACATTTGTCTTGTTGGAGGTTTATAGGAACATTGTGACCAGACCTACATGGACAGCTGCAAGAACAAAGGATTCCCAGCACCAAAAAGTTTGTAACCACAAGCCACACCCCCTCCCATTTTAGTATAAAAGAAGCCTGAATTCTGGGGCTTCCCTGGTGGCGCAGTGGTTGAGAGTCCTCCTGCCAATGCAGGGGACACGGGTTCGTGCCCCGGTCCAGGGGGATCCCACATGCTGCGGAGCGGCTGGGCCCGTGAGCCATGGCCGCTGGGCCTACGTGTCCGGAGCCTGTGCTCCGCAACGGGGAGAGGCCACAACAGTGGGAGGCCCGCGTACCGCAAAAAAAACAAAAAAAAAGAAGCCTGAATTCTAACTCGGGTAAGATGGTTCTTTGGGACACTAGTCCACCACCTTCTCAGTCTGCTGGCTTTCCTAATCAAGTCACTATTCCTTGCCTCAACACCTCGTCTCTCGATTTATTGGCTTGTCTTGCAGCGAGCAGTATGAGCTTGGGCTCAATAACATACGTGCTATGGGACACGCTTACCAGAGAGTATGTGGGGCTGACAGAGAGCAAGTTCAGGTGACACAAATGGTATGAATACATTTATGTGAAAGATAAATAAACGCAAAGCACTGTTTTCTACAGGAATTGTACACATGGACATCAGTGCTTAGGAAGAGGCCATAGGAAGCCCAGCAAACCCATACAGGGCTGCACCTGGGCATGCAGGGGCAGCTGGGGGTATGCAGAACTCCTGCCCCCTTACCTGGTACTCGAGAACGAAGATGAAGATGTTGTCGGCCCCCACGGCAAGCACCAGGAAGGGCACCACTTGCAGGATCACCAGTGAGGAGGGGACGCCCAGGTAGGAGAAGAAGCCCATGGAAGCCAGGACTGCTCCCAGCACCACAGCCACCCCGCCCAGGCCCAGCGTGGCCTTGGAGTCCACCTGCAATGGGATCAGGCTCAGCCTCCTGGCTGCAGGGCTGCCAGATGTGCCCCCAACCTGAGTTAGAGGAGGGCAGAGGGCAGGCTTGCTCCATGCTTCTGTGTTTTGGCCGCTCTGCAGAGCCGTCCTCCCGAGGGCAGGCCCTGTGAGCCTGCCACTTCTACCTCAGGCGTGCATTGTAAGACAATGTAAATGTTAGCTTTGCATTTGCACAGGTTGGGGGTGGGGTACTGTCAGGGAGCAGAATGAAAACTCGCATGGCCTTTAGAAACAGAACACTTCAAGAAGCATCACCCTTTGGGGGAGCCACTCTGGGTGTGTCCACTCTGCTGTTTTGAAGTGCTCTGGAAAGCAGGTTGGAAAGGTTCTAAGCACCCTGATGGGCCATCCCCACCCTCGCTGCTCCCCTCACTTCTCACCAGGACTCGGCGCCAGCTGGAGTAGCTGCCCAGGGCCAGGGAGATGTACAGGAAGATGACAAGGTAGCTGACAGCAAAGATGGGCAGGTCCTCGGCTGTTGTGCTGTTGATCTCATCCTCCAGGGAGCGCTGTGGACGCACACCCGACCAGCCCCACTGACCCAAGGGCTCGGCCAGCGGGCACCGTGCGCATGAGCCACTGTGAGCCCCGGCAAGGCTGCGAGAATAGCTGTCGCACCACCCCGTCCTCCTGGGCAGGCAGACGCTAGCTAAAGGTCACTCAGGAGGGGCGAGGACACGATGGGGACACAAGACCCCACCCAGAGCCACTTGAACTGTCCTCCCCAAAGCCAGGGGATCCTGCAGCGCCTACCTCTGCCATGAATGTGACCTGGAACACACCAGCCGTCCGACGCTGGAAGGCTCGCATCTCCTCCAAGAAGGCCCCCTCCCAGAGCTTAGCCTGGGCCAGCCGGGGGTCCCCAGGAGGGTAATTGTTGAGGGAGAAGGTCATGACCAGGGCCTCGGCCTCAGAATAGTCCTTCCCTGGAAGGAGACGCTCAGCTACCCTCCAACCGCACCTCTGCTTTCCTCCCTGACCCCCACCTCACCCGTTTCCCCTCCCCCTCCCCTCCTCATTCAAGTCATTGTCGAATGACTACACCCCGCTTCCCTCTCTCAGCCAAAGGCAAAGCCTATGGGCCCAAGCACAGAACCAGAGAATCTGAGCAGGGCTGGGAGAAGATGAAGGGGGTGGCAGAGGAAGCCCTTTGCCACTCCCATCCTTCTGCCCTCGACTCCTGCCCCGTATGTCCCCTCATTGTCCTCCCGGGGGCCACCCAGCTTACCTTTGTAGCCCCCCATGGCGAGGAAAGGGAAGATGGGTGCCCCGTAGTCAGCCATGCAGCTCAGGGCCAGGGCCGTGCCATCTTTGTAGGTGAGGGGGGCGCTGGAGGGAGAGGAATGCACCTTTCCTGATCCCACTCCCATCTCTGTGGCCCGGGTGCCCCACCCCGGACCCCCAGCACCATCGCCTGACCCTGTGGTCAGAACATTTCTGAGCCCAATCCAGAGTGAACTGGAGCTCCCTGAGCGGGGCCTCAACTCTCTCCCCTCATCCCAGCCTCACCCTCCCGGCTCCGCCATCATGTCCTCCCAGATGCGGCGGGTGGGTGAGCGTCACACACGCTCCCCTGGGGTGGGGGCCGGAGTCTGGCACACAAGCCCCCCAGGGTCCTAACCACCAACAGAGCCACGCAGGCCTCACGCTGCCCTCAGCCTCCTCCTCCCGCCAGCCCAGAACCCTCCAGGCCCAGAGGTGGGAACTCCTTCTTTCCTTGGACAGCGTACCAACCCTGCAACCTTGGGCAGGTCTCCATGCCCTCCACTGAGCCCTTTCTGTGAACACATCACACGTGCGTGGACGAAGCGCTCATTGTGAGCCAGTGCGTCCGTCAGTCACCAGCTGGCTGGGAGTGCTGGTTGCTGTGTGACCTTGAGCAGCTCACCATACCCCTCTGAGCCTCAGTTTCCATGTCTCTGAAATGGGGATAATCGGGCCACCCAAGAATTGTTGTGAGCATCCAAAATCAAAGTAAAGCCAACTCGAGGACTGGAAACCTGGGGTCAGAGCTTCCTCCCTGACCTGCCTGTTCTGAGCACCAGCCCTGGGGCTGAAGCACAGACTCTGGGAAGCAGCCCAAATTGGCTCACCTGAAGGGTGGGAGCCCTGGCTCCCCCGTCCAATCCAGAGGTTCTCGGGGTGGCCTGAGGGCCTCGGGAGCCCTGGAGACCCTTTCAGGGGTCTGCAAGGTCAAAACTATTTCCATAATAACACTAAGATGCTGTTTGCCATTTTCACCCTTATTCGATCTCGAGTCTGTGGAGTACAGACAGTTCACTGACATGGCTCTAGTTTCCATATTGCAGCTAACATTTAAGAAAAGATCACTTGGGGACTTCCCTGGTGGTCCAGTGGTTAAGAATCCTCCTTCCGGGCTTCCCTGGTGGCACAGTGGTTGAGAGTCTGCCTGCCGATGCAGGGGACACGGGTTTGTGCCCCGGTCCGGGAAGATCCCACATGCCGCAGAGCGGCTGGGCCCCTGAGCCATGGCCGCTGAGCCTGCGCGTCCGGAGCCTGTGCTCTGCAACGGGGGAGGCCACAGGAGTGAGAGGCCCGCGTACCGCAAAAAAAAAAAAAAAGAATCCTCCTTCCAATGCAGGGGACACGGGTTCGATCCCTGGTCAGAGAACTAAGATCCCGCGTGCCAAGGGACAACTAAGCCCACGCGCCTCAACTAGAGAGAAGCCCACATGCCGCAACTAAGACCCAACGCAAAAAAGAAAATAAAGATCACTTGCTGAGCTTTGGTGACGTATCAGAGAAAATCCACAATTCTGTGGAAAGGCTATTACAACACTCCTCCCTCCTCTGGCTACACGAGTGTGTGGCCAAGCATTCTCGCTGAGCTTCAACCAACAGGCCAAACGCAGAACCAGATGCCGGGATCCAGCATCTTCTGCTAAGCAAGACCCTAAAGAGATTTGCAAAGAGGCAAAACAATGCTACTCTTATCACTCCTGACATTTTTGGTACAGAAAATACCATTCTTTTTCATAAAAATATGTTATTTGTGGCAGCATGTAATGGGCCTATTATTGTTATTTTTTAAAGAATTAAGAAATATTTTGTCATTTCTCAGTTTTACTTTCTCACGTGGTAAATGTCAGTAGATATAACCTCTATCCAAACGCAAGCTCTCTGGAGTCCTCGGTCTTTTGTCACAGTGTGAAGGGACCCTGAGACCAGGCTTTTGAGGGCCACTGCCCATTCCAACCCCAGAGAGCCTCAGCGGCTGCCTGCCCACCTACCTGCTCCCCTCCAGGCTTGGTAGCTCTGAGACCTTCGCTCTTGGTCCCAAGGCCCAACGCCTTCACTGGCCTCCTGTTTGCACCACGGCAAAGTGGACACAGCCGGGGACAAAACCCCAAACAGCGTGAGGGGGTGTAGCTGCAGCCTGCACAAGGGTACCTGGCCCAGGCGAGCAGGACCTAAAACCAGCCCTGGCTCCTGCCCTGGCCCGGGGCACCTCACGGGCTACCCATGGCCCTGCTGGCCTGCATCCAGGCCCAGCACAAAAGCAAAAAGGAAAATAACGAAGCACACCCATGAGCAGGGCCCTCAGATTCCTCTGTGACCCTTAGACCAAGAACATGCAAGGATGAGCCCTATGTCAGGAGCGCTGCAGAAAGACCGCGTGGAGGTTCTGATGGTCAGGTGCAAAGCAGCTACAGTGAACACGCACCCCACTTAGGGCGTGCGGGCCCGAGAGGGAGCACGGAGAGGAATGGCACGTCACCACCCCTGCGACCGAGACCCAGAGCCACACGGGGCCCCTCAGTTTGGGCTGTGTACCTGGCCTGGGAGCCAGGGGGCCCACGCCGACCCCAGAAGCCACGCCCGCGAGGACTCACTTGGCGCAGTAGAGAAAGTGGTCCTTCCAGTCCACCTGGGAGGTCTGCCCCGACAGCGTCTGGTTGGCCGTGAGCAGCAAGCGTGTGCGGTTGTTCTGGAAATACTGCAGGAGGCTGTTGACGCAGCAGTCGGAGAGACTGGCGTTGTGCGGGTTGAGGGGGGCGTAGCAGGTGTCCCGCAGGGAGACGTTTCGCTGCTCCTCTGGCGACCACACCTGCAGGTGCCGCAGCCTCTCCTGCAGCTCCAGCACCTCCAGCAGCAGGTCAGAGGACAGGATCCCACTGAAGTTCTTGGGCCCCAGCAGCAGGGAGTCATACCTGTAGCGGGGCCGGCTAGGTGCCGTCAAGAACACCTGGTTGGTTCGGAAGAAGAGGCCAAAATGCTTGTCGTGGAATGCCTTCTCACTTCGGGCTCGGCTGCTGGGGGCTGACCACAGCTCCACGGGGTCTGTGGTCAGTTCTATAAAAGCCAGGCCCCCTGCCATAAGCACCACCACAGCAGTGGCCACCACCAGGACCGTCACTGGCCAAGAGGCCACCCACGTGCCCCAGCACTGGAAGCACTGGCTGAGGGCGGTGTGGGTGGAGAGGCTGAGCCGGTGGGCGAGGCTGATGCTCGCCTTGGGGTCGGGCGTCTTGCGCTGGCACCGCTTGGCCAGGCGGGACCACAGGAGGAAGGCGGTGAGCGAGGCGAAGAGAGAGCAGAGGATGAGGATGAGGGCCTGGCTCCCTACCATCCGGCCCAGGTAGAAGGTGGGGTCCAGGGCCTGGGGCCGGGCGATGACGGGGCAGGAAGCAGCGCAGTCCTGACAGGAGCAGGCCGACGTGCCGTTGCCCTGGGACTGGTTGCAGGGCACGACCTCACCATTCAGAAGTTGCATCACGCTCCCCTCGGCCTGGCTAGGCTCCCACAGGTGAAAGGTGATGTCCAGGGGTGCCAGGCCGTTCCCCGTGTCCCCCTGGAAATCGAGCCAGCGCTGGGCATTGCAGAGGGCAGAGCCGTAGACACCGCACATGGTGCCCACCGCCAGCGTGGCAGCCGCAGGGATGCGCACCCGGCTGCAGGAGTTGTAGGTCCGCTCGGCGAAGCTGCGCTGGTAGTAGGCCTCGTAGGCCACCACCGCCCGGGGCTGGCTGCCCCCCTGCTCGGCCACTCGGGTCACGTTGATGAAGAGGCTCTGGTTGGAGCTGCAGGTGTTGTGACAATGCAGGCTCACGAAGTTGTCAGAGCAGGCGGGGCAACGGGTGAGGAGGGCCTTGGTGACCCCCAGGCTCAGGTCCAGGGCCACCAGCTGTTTGGGGGAGCAGCAGGCGTAGGTGGTGTTGCGGCCGGTGTAGAGGCGGGGACAGATGCTCTGCAGGAGGGCCAGGTGGTCCCCCGTGACGTGGCGGGCAGGCGTGTTGTCCAGGCAGGACACGTTGGTCAGTGACGCCAGGCTTCCAGACAGCTCCGGGTTCTTCCCGCACTCGTCGTAGAAGGCGCAGTATCCGGGCTTGTGTATGGGCGTGTACAGCTCGCTCTGGACCTGTGGAACAGGGCAGCGTCACCCCGAGCCCCAGCGCCGGCCAGCACCTCTAGGTAGCTGATGGGGCAGCGGGCAGCCAGGACAGGCGTGGAGAAGGAAGCAGAGCAGGGCGGGTGAGGGGTGGACACCACGCAGGTCCAGGATGCTAGGGATCCCAGGGGAGCGCCGGAGAAGGTGGGGTGCCAAAGCAGCACATGGGGCTCCCAGTGGTGTCTGAGGGTGGTGAGCAGATGGGAACAGCCAGGCCTCCACCCTGAGCGACAGGGTCACTGAAGAGAGAGGTGACCTGGCACATCTGTCTTTAGCAAGGTCACTCCGGAGGGTAAGGGGAGAGTAGGGAGAACGGGGTCACCCAGGAGACCCCTGGAAGCCACTGTGTGGTCCTGCTGAGAAACAATGACCCCTGGACAGGTGGAGGGCTGCTCCAAGGGGCCGTGTGGATGCAGGTCCTGTGCACCTGGGGCACCACTGCCGTTGCTGGCAGCTGCCACCGTGCCCAAGCTGCAGCCAGGGCCCCTCTTGGAGATTCTGAGCAGAGCTTCCCCTGCCTGCCCTTACCTGCTGGGCGCTGAAAGCCTTCACCCACCTTCCCAGACGTGCAAATGAGCAAGAAACTTGAGAGGCAAGACCTCCTCCCAAACCTAGATGCTAAATCCTCATCAGGTGATTCCCCCCTTGAACCCATGCCATCAGCACCCCGGGACTGGCTCCTTCCCTAACCTTCCACCAACCGTCTTAGGCCAGGACACCCACAGCGGACCAGGAGTGGGAGGCACTCAGTCACAGCCAGTCCAGCTACCCACTGCTCAACGCTTGTGTCCTTCTAACCCCGTGACCTGAAGACTTGAGCAGCTCAGGACCCTCGACCTGCACCCCTCCTCTGGGGAGCCTGGGATCCCTCATCTGTTTAGAAACTGCCCCCTCCCCAGGCCCTCTCTCACTGTTGCCAAGCGGCCCCCTGCCTGGGGTGGACACAGGGCCTGGGACTCACCAACTTCAGAAGGGCCCAGAGCAGCCAGCCCTTCAGGCCGACCTCCACCATCCTGGCACTGGGAAGGGGTCAGAGGGTAAGTGAGGCCAGGACTTGGGCACAGCCAAAGGCTGGCTCCTGGCAATACACAGAGCTCACTGCGGCCGTACGTATACTAAAACTGGGGACGGCCTACGAGGCAGCTTCCCCACCCGGGACAGTGTCACCCGATTGAGTTGGGGACCAATGGGGCTGAGCCCTGCACCTCCCAGGGCTCCCAGCTGGTTAATGATCCACCTCACTTGTCCCTCTCACCTTTCGCTCCACCCTCTCAGATGAGCCTCCCGGGGTGTCCCCTTCACCCACTTCCCAAAGTGACCAAGGCCAGAGGGCTGAGCGAGCCAGAGACCTCCCGTGAGCTCCCCAAGCGGCCTCTGCTGCAGGAGGTCCCAGGCCCAGGGACAAGTGGGAGACGTGGCTGGGCCTGGGCACCGGCCCTCCGAACCTCTATTCGCGTCCCCAAGCCCCAGCCTCAGACCCCTCAGTCTCCCCAGTGCCCTCTTGGGTCCAGGCCAGCTCTGGCTGGGACACACCCTTTCACTGTCATCCTTAGCAACTGTTGTTAATTAATATTAACAACCCGATAGCAGAGCGGGCAGTTAGGGGTGGAGTGACACAGGGACGGTAGGGTGGAGGGGCAAACACCAGCTCGCTGGGGTCTGACAGTACACAGAGACCCCAGGTGTGACGGGTACACACAGCCTCGCTCCTCCGCCCCGGGCCCCTCCCTTATGTCCCGTGCCCGGGTCTGTCCCCACCAACCATGGAGGGGCTGAGGGTCGCTGGGAGCCCCCGGCAAGCAGCCCCACCCACCCTGGGCCCAGGTTACACTTCATTCACCTTCCGCTCCTTCCAGATAGGGAGCTCTGAGGCCTCCCTTGGGCTCTCCCTATCACCAGAATGGGTCAGACCTTGGCCCGCATGCCAAGGCCGAGCAGATAAGGGCAGCCCGTGGGGCTACCTCTCATGTGGCCACCTGCCAGAGGCCAGCTGCAGGAAGGAAACTTCTGTCTCCCTGGCCTTGTGTTTGCTTCACAGACCCTGGCCTGACTCAGAGGGAGCCACCCAACACAGACAGGGGAAGACAGAAGCCAAGAGGCGGGGAACCAGACGCCAAGGGGGGATGCCAGGGCAGGTGCAGGCGGACCCCGAAGCCCCCAGTCAGCCACGGTGGAGAGGAGAGCCAACGGCCCAGGGGCTGCCGTGTGCAGTGACCTCCATCCGGCACCTCCCAGGCCCCGCCCCCATACACCCTGGCAGGCAGATGCTGGGACTCCAGCTCCCACCTAGGGGCTCTGTCCTCTCTCCTAGATGTCTTTCCCCCAGAGCAGACGCTGAGGCAGGGATTCCAATGCAAAGAGTTGATTTGGAAGGTGATCCCAGAGGGCACCAGCAGACAGTGGGGATGAGCCAGGGGATGGAAGGAAGCAACCAGAGTGCATTGAAGAGTGGGCCCCTTGGACTTCCCTGGCGGTCCAGTGGTTAGGTCTCCATGCTTCCACTGCAGGGGGCACTGGTTCCGTCTCTGGTCGGGGATCTAAGATCCCGCATTGTGCATTGCGCGGTCAAAAAAAAAAAAAAAAAGTGGGATCCAGCTTGGGTACCCACAGTCTCACGGGGAACCTCCGGAAGATGATGGGGAGCCTGCCCCAAGGGTGTGTGCTTGTCCATCATCTTCTTTGCTCGCTGGTTGAGGACATTCTCTGCAGCTTCAGCCCCGGGCCCCCCTGGCACTTGTGGAGCCCCCGGGCACACCCCATAGACCTAGTTTGTCCCTAGAGGAGACCCACAGAGACGGAGCCCAGATGTGTGGTCTCTGGGGTCTTCTCTGAAACACACACAGGGGGAGAGCAGCAGCCTCCAACTCTGAGTAAAAGAGGAAAACTCTCAGCCACGATCTCACCACCCGGCTCCCTGTGCATGTGTGGGGTCTCCGAGGCCATGCCCCGGGCACGGACTTCGGTTGTGAGCACAGTTTTTGTACACTCCTGTGTCCCACTTTATCTCCTGACATTTAGCACAGATTCAACACTGCCTTCAGACTCTGACTAGCGTGTGTGTCACTGGGCTGTGTCCACAGAGTGATGGACTGTCCCCTCTCCTGGTGCCAAAGGTTGGCTGCTTCAATAAATAAGTTTTTGGTTAATATCTTTGTGCCTGCCTGTATTTCCTCTATTTTGTATTTATCGTCCTTAATCCAGGATTCTAGAGATGAGATGGGAGTGTTGACAAGTACCACGTTTACAGCCCTAAGTACACACAGTGCATCAGCTCTCCCCTTGGGCTAATCTAATCTAGGATGTATTGAGTAATTATGAGACTCTTGCTTATTGGTGTCGGGTGAAGGATTCAGATGGTGGACACACATGGATTCCCCAAGGGTTGCGACTCTTTCCACTGACACCAGCAATAACCAAAAGTGCCAAGTCACTAGCCTCACCTTCACTGTGTGTTCGATCTACTGTCAGACTTTACAAATTTAATAACTGTAAAAAGATGCCTCGTTTTCAATTCTCCTTAATTACTAATGGGATTGAACCTGCCCCAGCAGTCCCAGAGAGGGAACTGGAGCTGAACGCTGTTGCTAAGCTCAGGAGGCAGCGAGGAGGGGCCAGCTGCCGGCACAGGAGCCTCCTGTGGTCAGGGATGCCTGGCCGACGCAGCACGCCTCACTGGCTTGCCTCTCTGCACCCCAGGAGCATGCTGAGGGTTTGCAGTCTGGGCTGAGAGGTCAGGGTAAGATGGGATGCTCCACCAGTCACTGATCCAGGCCATGGCACCTGGCTAACTGTGTGTGCAATGCTCTGACCAGCAGTGATGTGAAGAGTTTATGGTCATTTCCAGCTCACAGGGGTAACCAGCCTACAGGTTGAGATTTGGAGCCTGGTCACTTAGTGGATCCTTCATCTTCTTTTCCATTAGACCCCAATTCTATTTGGTGAAGGACTGTGTCCACAGTCCAGGCGAGAGATGCTGCTCCCTGCTCTCCCAGCCTCCTTTGCAGCCAGCAGTGGTCCCGTGATCCTGTTCTGGCCAATGTGAAGGCTTCTTTTAAAAAAAAATAGATTTAATTTTTGAGCAGTCTTATGTTTACAGAAAAATTTGAGCAAACACAACATTGTAACAACTATATTTCGATTTTAAAAATTTGGGGGGACTTCCCTGGTGGCACAGTGGTTAAGAATCCACCTGCCAATGCAGGGGACATGGGTTCAAGCCCTGGTCTGGGAAGATCACACATGCCGCGGAACAACTAAGCCCGTGCACCACAACTACTGAGCCAGCGCTCTAGAGCCCGCGAGCCACAACTACTGAGCACACGTGCCACAACTACTGAAGCCCACACGCCTAAGCCCATGCTCCGCAACAAGAGAAGCTACCACAATGAGAAGCCCGAGCACCACAACAAAGAGTAGCCCCCACTCAATGCAACTCGAGAAAGCCTGTTCGCAGCAACGAAGACCCAATGCAGCCATAAATAAATAAATAAATGTCCTTCTAAAAAAATTTTTTTTCTTAACTGAACAGAAGGTACATAGTTCCCTCATGCCCTTTCATCCCCTCAACAGTTTCGTCTATTACGACTCTCTTGCATTAGTGTGTGGCACATTTGTTGCAATCAATGAGCCAATACTGACGTTATTATTCACGGAAGTCCATAGTTCACCTTAGAGTTCACTCTTGGTGTGAACATTCTATGGGATTTGACAAGTGTATAACGACAAGTATCCACAATTATAGTATTATACAGAATAGTGTCTCAGCCTAAAATTCCCGTGCTCCACCTATTCATCCTTTGCTTTCCCTAAACCCGAACCACTGCAAACCGCTGCTCTTTGTGCATACATTTTTCTGTGTTCATAAAATACACATACCATAAAATTTACCTTCTTAACCATTTTTAAGTGTACAGTTCAGTGGTCTTAAAGATATTCACACTGTTGTGCTACCATCACCACCATCCATCCTCCTGACTCATTTCATCCTGTAAAACTGAACTTCGGTACCATTAAATGTTGACTCCCCATCTTCCCCTCCTCCAGGCTCTGGCAACTACCATTCTTCTTTCTGTCTCTATGAATCTGACTACTCTAAGTACCACATATAAGTAGAATCATACAGTATTTGTCTTTTTGTTACTGGCTTATTTCATGTAACATAATGTCTTCAAGATTCATCCATCTTGGGCCTCCCTGGTGGCGCAAGTGGTTGAGAGTCCGCCTGCCGATGCAGGGGATACGGGTTCGTGCCCCGGTCTGGGAGGATCCCATATGCCGCGGAGCGGCTGGGCCCGTGAGCCATGGCCGCTGAGCCTGCGCGTCCGGAGCCTGTGCTCCGCAATGGGAGAGGCCACAACAGTGAGAGGCCCGCATACCGCAAAAAAAAAAAAAAAAAAAAAAAAAGATTCATCCATCTTGCAAAATTTCCTTCTTTCTTAAGACTGTATAATATTCCATCGTATGTATACACCATATTTTGCTTATCCATCCATCAATAGACACTTGCTTCCATTTTGGGGCTATTGTGAATAATGCTGTTATGAACACGGGTGTACGATATCCCTTCCAGACTCTGTTTCAGTTCTTTGGAGAATATACCTAGGTATGGAATTATGGGACCGTATGGCAGTTCTATTTTTAATTTTTTGAGGAACCCCATACTATTTTCCACAGCAGCTATACCATTTTATGGTACAACCAACAGTGCACAAGTGTTCCAATTTCTCCATTTCCTTGCCAACACTTGTGCTTTTCTAGTTTTTTGATAGTAGCCATCCTAATGGGTGTGAGGTGGTATCCCATTGTAGTTTTGATTTTCATTTCCCTAATGATTAGTGATGTCGACCATCTTTTCATGTGCTTATTAGTCATTCATATATCTTCTTTGGAGAGATGTCTATTCAAGTCCTTTGCCAATTTTTTAATTAGGTTTTTTTCTTGTTTTGTTTTTTGATGTTGAGTTTTAGGAGTTCTCTCTATAATCTGGATATTAATCCTTTGTCAGATATATGGTTTGTAAATATTTTCTCCCATTCTGTAGGTTGTCTTTTTACTATGTTGACAGTGACTTCTGATGCAAAAAGTTAATTTTCATTTACTCAAATTTCTCTATTTTTCCTTTTGCTAAATATGTTTTTGGTGTCATATCCAAGGAATCATTGCCAAATCCAATGTCATAAAACTTTGTCCTATGTTTTATTCTAAGAGTTTTATACTTTCAGCTCTAAAGTTTAGGTCTTTGATCCATTGTGAGTTAACTCTTGTATATGGTGTTAATAAGGGTCCAACTTTTTTCTTTTGTAAGTGGATATTCAATTTTCCCAGCATCTGTTGAAAAGACTGTCCTTTCCCCATTAAATGGTCTTGGTACCCTTATCAAAAATCATTTGATGGCTTCCCTGGTGGCACAGTGGTTGAGAGTCTGCCTGCCGATGCAGGGAACGTGGGTTCATGCCCCGGTCCGGGAAGATCCCACATGCTGCAGAGCAGCTGGGCCCGTGAGCCATGGCTGCTGAGCCTGCACGTCCGGAGCCTGTGCTCCACGATGGGAGAGGCCACAACAGTGAGAGGCCCGCGTACCGCAAAAAAAAAAAAAAAAAAATCATTTGACCAGAGACTTCCCTGGTGGTCCACTGGGTAAGACTCTGTACTCCCAATGCAGGGGGCCCAGGTTCAATCCCTGGTCAGAGAACTAGATGCCACATGCATGCTGCAACTAAGAGTCCACGTGCCACAACTAAAGATCCCACATGCTGCAACAAAGTTCCCACGTGCCACAACTAAGACCCAGTGCAGCCAAAAGAAATAAAATAAATATTTTTTTAAAAATCATTTGACCATACATGAATGGGTTTATTTCTGAGTTTTCTATTGTATTCCATTAGTTGACATCTCTGGCTTTATACCAATACTACATTGTTTTGATTACATAGCTTTGTGATAATTTTTGAAATCAGGAAATGTGAGTGTTCTTTGTTATTTGTCAAAATTGTTTTGGCTACTGAGATTCCAATATAAATTTTAGGGTGTATTTTTCTGTTTCTGCAAAAGCTGTCATTGGGCTTTTGATAAGAATTGCATTGAATCTGTAGATCGCTCTGGATAGTATTGACATCTTAACAATATTAAATCTTCTAACCCATGAACACTGGATGTTTTTCAATTTATTTACATCTTCTTCAATTTCTTTCAGTGATGTTTTGTGGTTTTCAGTGTATAAGTCTTTCACCTCCTGGGTGAAGTTAATTCCTTAGTATTTCATTCTTTTTGATGCTATTGTAAGTGGAATTGTTTTCATAATCTCCCTTTCAGGTTGTTTATTATTCATGTATGGAAATTGCATGTATAGAATTGTGTCGGGTATAGAGATTGTGGGTTGACTTTGTATCCTGCAACTTTGCTGAATTCATTAAGTTCTAACAAGTATTTTTGTGGAATCTTTATGGTTTTCTACATATAAGATCATCTCATCTGCAAACAGTGATCATTTTACTTTTTTTAATTTATTTTTTATTTTTTTATTTTTGGCTGCGTTGGGTCTTTGTTGCTGTGCGCAGGCTTTCTCTGGTTGTGGCGAGCGGGGGCTACTCTTTGTTGCAGTGCACGAACTTCTCACTGCAGTGGCTTCTCTTGTTGCAGAGCATGGGCGCTAGGCACGCAGGCTTCAGTAGTTGTGGCACACGGGCTCAGTAGTTGTGGCTCGCAGGCTCTAGAGCACAGGCTCAGTAGTTGTGGCACACGGGCTTAGCTGCTCCGCGGCATGTGGGATGTTTCCGGACCAGAGCTCGAACCCATGTCCCCTGCATTGGCAGGCAGATTCTTAACCACTGTGCCACCAGGGAAGCCCCCCATTTTACTTCTTCCTTCCCAGTTTGGATGCCTTTTATTTCTTTTTCTTGCTTAATTTCTCTGAGTAGAACTGCCAGCACTATGTTGAATAGAAGTGGTGAAAGTGGGTATCCTTGCCATGTGTCTGATCTTAGAGGAAAAGCTTTCAGTCTTTCACCATTGAGTACAATGTTGGCTGTTGGTTTTTCACATAAGACCTTTATTGTAATGAAGTATTCCTTCTATTCCTGATTTACTGGGGGGTTTTTTATCATGAAAGCTTGGATTTTGTGAAATGCTTTTTCTGAATCAACTGAGATGATAGAGTGGGGTTTTTTTCCTTTAGTTTGTTGATGTGGCATATTAAATGGATCGATTTTAGTATGCTGCACCATCCTTGCATTTGACAAATAAACCTCACTTGGTCATACTGTATAACACTTTTAATGTATTGCTGAATTCTGTTTGCTAGTATTTTGTTGAAGATTTTTGCATCAATGTACCTGAGGGATATTGTTCTGTAGTTTTATCTTGTGTCTTTGTTTGGCTTTGGTGTCAGGGCAATGCTGGTCTCAGAGAATGAGTTAGGAAGTGTTCTCTCCTCTACAGTTTTCTGGAAAAGTTTGAGGAGTATTAGTCTTAATTCTTAAAATGTCTGGTAGAATTTACCAGTGAAGCTGTCAGGTCCAGGACTTTTCTTTGTTGGGAGATTTTTGGTTCTGCTTCAATCTCCTTACTAGTTTTAGGCCTATTCAGATTACCTGTTTCTTTATGATTTAGTCTTTGTAAATTTTGTGTTTCTAGGAATTTGTCCATTTCATCTTGGTTATCCAATTTGTTGGCATACCACTGTTCATAGTACTCTCTTATAATACTTTATTTCTGTAGAATTGGTAGCAATCTTCCCACTTTCATTTTTTTATTTTAGTAATTGGAGTCTTCTCTCATCTTTTTTTTAAATAAATTTATTTGTTTGTTTTTATTTTGGCTGTGTTGGGTCTTCATTGCTGTGCATGGGCTTTCTCTAGTTGCAGCGAGCAAGGGCTACTCTTCGTTGCAGTGCGGGGGCTTCTCATTGCGGTGGCTTCTCTTGTTGTGGAGCACGGGCTCTAGGCACGCGGGCTCTAGAGCACAGGCTCAGTAGTTGTGGCTCACAGGCTTAGTTGCTCTGTGGCATGTGGGATCTTCCTGGGCCAGGGCTCAAACCTGTGTCCCCTGCATTGGCAGGCAGATTCTTAACCACTGCGCCACCAGGGAAGTCCCTCTCTTTCTTAATCCACCTAACTAAAGGTTTGTCAATTTTGTTGATGTTTTTAAAGAACCAACTTCTGGTTTCAGTAATTTTCTATATTGTTTTTCTATTCTTCATTTCATTTATCTCTGCTCTAATCTTTGGATTTAGTTTATTCCTCTTTTTCTAATTCCTTATGTTATAAAATTAGGCTGTTAATTTGAGATTTTTCTTGTTTTTTAATGTTAGTGTTTATAGCTACAAGTATCTCCTTAGCACCGCTTTCACTGTATCACATGGGTTTTGGTATATTGTGTTTTCATTTCACTCATTCCCTAATTATTTTCCACTTTCTCTTGTGATTTGTTTTTTGAATGACTGGTTGTTCAAGAGTTTAAGAATTAATGTATAGTTTCCACAGTTTGCAAAATTTCCAGTTTTCCTTCTGTTATTGATTCCCAACTTCATCCAGTTGTGATCAGAGAATATACATCATATGATATCTATCTTTTCAAATGTTGAGACTTAATTTGTGGCCTAATTCCATTTATATTTGAAAAGAATGTGTATTCTGTTGTTGTTGGGTAGAGTGTTCTGTATTTGTCTGTTATGTCTAATTAGTTTAACGTGTTGTTCAAGTCCTCTATTTCCTTACTATTGAGAGTGAGATATTGAGCTCTCCTACTATTATTGTAGAGTTTCTATTTCTCACTTCAATTCTGTCAAATATTGCTTCATAGATTTTTTTTTTTTTTTTTTTTTTGCGGTAGGCGGGCCTCTCACTGTTGTGGCTTCTCCCCTTGCGGAGCACAGGCTCCGGACGCGCAGGCTCAGCGGCCATGGCTCACGGGCCCAGCCGCTCCGCGGCATGTGGGATCTTCCCAGACCGGGGCACGAACCCGTGTCCCCTGCATCGGCAGGCGGACTCTCAACCACTGCGCCACCAGGGAAGCCCTGCTTCATAGATTCTGATGGTCTGCCATTAGTTGCATAAATGTTTATACACACTGATTTTTCTTGTATTGTATATTTTCTTGTATATTATTAATACACAATGTCCTTCTTTGTCTCTTGTAAACTTTTTGATTTAAAGCCTATTTTGTCTGATATTAGTATAGCCATCTCTCTTCACTTTTGATGTTTACATAGAATATCTTTTCCCATCTTTTCACTTTCAACCTGTGAGTGTCTTTGGATCTCAAGTGAGTCTCTTGTAGACAGCATATAGTTGGATAGTGTTTTTTATCCATTCTACCAATCTGTGTCTTTTGATTGGGAAGTTTAATCTGTTTACATTTAAAGTAATTACTGATAATGGGGCTCTTCTGTCATTATGCTAGTTGTTTTCTATATGCTTTATAGATTTTTTATATCTCATTTCCTGCATTACTATCTTCTTTTGTGTGTAGTTGATAGTGAAATATTTAAATTCCTCTCTCACTTCCTTTTGTGTATACTCTATAGCTATTTTCTTTGTGGCTGCCATGGGGATTACATTTAACATCCTAAAGTTAGAACACTCTAGTTTTTATTTACACCAGCTTAACTTCAACAACATATAAAACTCTGCTCCTTTACAGCTCTGTCTCCACCTCTGTCAGCTGTGGTCACAGAATTACATCTTTATATATTCTGCATCCAAAAACATAAACTAATAATTATTTCAAATGCATTTGGTTCTTAAATTACATAGAAAGTAAGATTTGGGGTTACACACCAAGGTACAGTAATACTAGTTTTCACAGTTTTTTTAAATTAGTTTCTTAAATCATGTAGGAAACAAAAATTGCAGTTATAAGTCATTGTTACAATTATAAAAGCTGTGAGACAGCTTTTATAATTGCCCATGTACCTTTACTGAGATCTTTATATCTCCATATGGCTTTGAGTTATTGTTTAGTGTCCTTGTAGGACTCCTTTGAGCATTTCTTGCAGGGAAGATCTAATGGTCACAAACTCCGTCTGTTTATGTTTATCTGGGAATGTCTTAATTTCTCCCTCACTTTTGAAGGACAGTTGTGCCAGATATAGGATTCTTGTTAAGAGCTTTTTTCCTTTTCGCATTTTGCATATATCAGCCCAACATCTTATGGACTCCAAGGTTTCTGATGAGAAACTTGCTGATAATCTTTTTGAGGATCCCGCGTATGTAACAATTTGCTTCTCCCTTGCTGCTTTCAAGATGATCTCTTTGGCTTTTGTAAATTTGATTATAATATGTCTTGGTATGGATCTGAGTTCACATTACTTGGAGTTCATTGTTTCCTGAATGTTTATGTTCATTTATTTCATCAAATTTAGAAAGTTTTCCACCATTATTTCTCCAAATATTCTCTCTGCCGCTTTCTCTCTTTATTCTCCTGAGACTCCTTGATGCATACGTTGGTATGATGGATAGTGTCCTACAAGTCCTTTAGGCTCCATTTGCTTTTCTTCAAATTTTTTTCTCTTTCTCAGACTTGATAATTTACATTATCCTATCTTCAATTCACTCATTTTTTAAAATAAATTTATTTATTTTTTTAGTTTCTTTTTGGCTGCGTTGGGTCTTCGTTGCTGCGCAGGGGCTTTCTCTAGTTGTGGTGGGCGGGGCCTACTCTTTGTTGTGGTGCGTGGGCTTCTCATTGCAGTGGCTTCTCTTGTGGCAGAGCACAAGCTCTAGGCACATGGGCTTCAGTAGTTGTGGCACGTGGGCTCAGTAGTTGTAGCTCACAGGCTCTAGAGCAGAGGTTCATTAGTTGTGGTGCATGGGCTTAGTTGCTCCGCAGCATGTGGGATCTTCCCGAACCAGGGCTCGAACCCATATCCCCTGCAGTGGCAGGCGGATTCTTAACCACTGTACCACCAGGCAAGTCCCTTCCCTTTAGTTCTTTCAACATCTTTAGGACAGTTGTTTTAAAGCCTTTGTCTAGTATTTCTGCCAGTAGATATTTTTCAAAGATTGTTTCTGTCGATTTTTTTTCCCTTTGAATGGGTCATACTTTTCTGTTTATTTGTATGCCTTGTGATTTTTGTTGTTGTTGAACAACACTGGACACTGGACATGTGAATTTAATAATAGGGAACTCTGGAAATCAGATTCCTCTCCTTCCCCAGGGTTTGTGGGGGTTTGTTATTGTTTTTGTTTATTGTATATTGTTTTCTTTTTTTTAATTTTTACTGGAGTATAATTTATGTTGTGTTAGTTTCAGGTTGTTTATTGTGTATTGTTTTCTGATTGTTATAGGCTGTCTCTGTGCCCAGGATCAACCTAAGGTATAAACTTAAGGTCTTCTCAAGTCCTTTTTTAGACATTTCCTGGGCATGCAGGGTCACTTTCTAATTTTCTCTGTATATGCAGTTGTTTTTGAATGTCCTAGATTTTAATGTCTGGCCCCTGAGAGAGCAAAAAGTGAAAAATGAATGTGGGAATAAAAGGGCACCACTGGTCCTTTAAACCTTCTGGAGGTCACTTCACCTGGAGGGGGAGGGGCTTGCAACAACGCGGGAGGTGACTATTTGTCTGCACCTCTGTGACCTGAACCAGCAATCAGCCATTAGAGCACAGATCCCCAGTATCTGGAGGACAGGGTCCTTTTGGTCCACCCTAGCTCCGACTAGCTGTTGCGCACAGCTGCCTGCCTACAGGCTGGAAGTTGGGGATGGGTAGGTGCTACTGTACAAAGGACTGAAATTGAGCAAAATTAACCCCAGTTTACCCTCCAAGTCTTCCCCTAGAAGTTGCAAGCCTTCAACAGACTCCAGATTTCCAAAATAGTTGCATCAGACAAGTTCTGCCAGTGCAATTGTTGTCTAGGTGGGGAGACAGATTCCTGGCACATCCTACTCCATCAGCTTCTCATGATCTTCTTTCTCCAACATAAAGGCTTCTGTTTCCCTCATTAAATGGGATGTATGCAGCAGGCATGGTATTCTAGCATTTCTCCCTTTTCACTGCCCTAGACATAGATGGAATGTCTGGAGGTGTAGCAACGACCTTGTGGCCCTGAGGCATCAAACATGAGGAGAAAGGCAAGATGCACAAGATCAGAGAGGGAGTGATATCAGCAAAATAGTGAACTAGGAAGCTCCAAGCTCTTGTTTTCCCACAAAAACACTGAAAAAACAAGCAGAGGGTTTCCCTTGTGGTGCAGTGGTTAAGAATCTGCCTGCCAATGCAGGGGACATGGGTTCGATCCCTGGTCCAGGAAGATGCTACATGCCACGGAGCAACTAAGCCCATGCACCACAACTACTGAGCCTGCGAGCCACAACTACTGAAGTTCATGCACCTAGAGCCTGTGCTCTGCAACAAGAGATGCCACCACAAAGAGAGGCCCATACACTGCAACAAAGAGTAGACCCTGCTCGCTGCAACTAGAGAAAGCCCATGTGCAGCAACAAAATCCCAACACAGGCAAAAATAAATAAATAAATTTATTTATTTATTTATTTATAAAAACAAGCAGAACTGTTAGAACCAACTTTTTAGAAGCTCTGGAAAAAATTCAAAGGTCTACAGCAACCAAGCAAGTGCTCAACCAAGAAAAAGCCATCTTCAAGACAGTAGGGGAATATGACAAACCCACAGCCAACATTGTTCTCAATGGTGAAAAACTAAAACCATTTCCTCTAAGATCAGGAACAAGACAAGGTTGTCCACTCTCACAACTATTATTCAACATAGTTTTGGAAGTTTTAGCCACAGCAATCAGAGAAGAAAAAGAAATAACAGGAATCCACATCAGAAAAGAAGAAGTAAAGCTGTCACTCTTTGCAGATGACATGATACTATACATAGAGAATCCTAAAGATGCTACCAGAAAACTACTAGAGCTAATCAATGAATTTGGTAAAGTAGCAGAATACAAAATTAATGTACAGAAATCTCTTGCATTCCTATACACTAATGATGAATAATCTGAAAGAGAAATTAAGGAAGCACTCCCATTTACCACTGCAACAAAAAGAGTAAAATACCTGGGAATAAACCTACCTAAAGAGACAAAAGACCTGTATGCAGAAAACTATAAGACAGTGATGAAAGAAATTAAACATGATACAAACAGATGGAGAGATATACCATGTTCTTGGATTGGAAAAATCAACATTGTGAAAATGACTATACCACCCAAAGGAATCTACAGATTCAGTGCAATCTCTATCAAACTACCAATGACATTTTTCACAGAACTAGAACAAAAAATTTCACAATTTGTATGGAAACACAAAAGACCCTGAATAGCCAAAGCAATCTTGAGAAAGAAAAATGGAGCTGGAGGAATCAGGCTCCCAGACTTCAGACTATACTACAAAGCTACAGTAATCAAGAGAGTATGGTACTGGCACAAAAACAGAAATATAGGTCAATGGAACGGGTTAGAAAGCTCAGAGATAAACCCACACACATATGATCACCTTATTTTTGATAAAGGAGGCAAGAATATACAATGGAGAAAAGACAGCCTCTTCAATAAGTGGTGCTGGGAAAACTGGACAACTACATGTAAAAGAATGAAATTAGAACACTCCCTAACACCATACACAGAAATAAACTCAAAATGGATTAAAGACCTAAATGTAAGGCCAGACACTATAAAACTCTTAGAGGAAAACACAGGCAGAACACTCTATGACATAAATCACAGCAAGATCCTTCTTGACCCACCTCCTAGAGAAATGGAAATAAAAACAAAAATAAACAAATGGGACCTAATGAAACTTAATAGCTTTTGCACAGCAAAGGAAAACATAAACAGATGAAAAGACAACCCTCAGAATGGGAGAAAATATTTGCAAATGAAGCAACTGACAAAGGATTAATCTCCAAAATATACAAGCAGCTCATGCAGCTCAATACCAAAAAACAAACAACCCAAGCCAAAAATGGGCAGAAGACCTAAATAGACATTTCTCCAAAGAACATATACAGATTGCCAACAAACACATGAAAGGATGCTCAACATCACTAATCATTAGAGAAATGCAAATGAAAATTACAGTGAGGTATCACCTCACACCAGTCAGAATGGCCATTGTCAAAAAATCTACAAACAATAAATGCTGGAGAGGGTGTGGAGAAAAGGGAACAACACTCTTGCACTGTTGGTGGGAATGTAAATTGATACAGCCACTATGGAGAACAGTATGGAGGTTCCTTAAAAAACTAAAAATAGAACTACCATATGACCCAGCAGTCCCATTACTGGGCATATACACTGAGAAAACCATAATTCAAAAAGAGTCATGTACCACAATGTTCATTGCAGCTCTATTTACAATAGACAGGACATGAAAGCAACCTAAGTGTCTATCAACAGATGAATGGATAAAGAAGATGTGGCACATATATACAATGGAATATTACTCAGCCATAAAAAGAAATGAAATTGAGTTATTTGTAGTGAGGTGGATGGACCTAGAGTCTGTCATACAGAGTGAAGTAAGTCAGAAAGAGAAAAACAAATACCATACACTAACACATATATATGGACTCTAAAAGAAAAAATGGTTCTGAAGAACCTAGGGGTAGGACAGGAATAAAGACGCAGACATAGAGAATGGACTTAAGGACATGGGGAGGGGAAGGGTAAGCTGGGACGAAGTGAGAGAGGGGCATGGACATATATACACTACAAAATGTAAAATAGATAGCTAGTGGGAAGCAGCTGCATAGCACAGGGAGATCAGCTCGGTGCTTTGTGACCAGCTAGAGAGGTGGGATAGGGAGGGTGGGAGGGAGATGCAAGAGGGAGGAGATATGGGGATATATGTATATGTATAGCTGATTCACTTTGTTATAAAGCAGAAACTAACACACCATTGTAAAGCAATTATACTCCAATAAAGGTGTTAAAAAAAAAAAAAAAGACAGTAGGGGACTTCCCTGATGGTCCAGTGGTTAAGACACCATGCTTCCATTGCAGGGGGTGCAGGTTTGATCCCTGGTCAGGGAACTAAGATCCCACATGCCAAGTGGTGCAGCCAAACAAAAAACAAAAAAAAGACAGTAGGAAAGTTTTCCGGTGTTTCTACTTAACCATGCCCCACCCCTTCTCTGGCACAGCGGAGGTCTTCATCTTGAAGTGATGGTAACACAGTTTCTAATCCCCTCCCTCAAACCAGTGGAAGCTGAGGCACCCTTATTTGCAAATTACTGTGTATATACATTCTAACCTGTCTCGCGGAGACCTAAAGAACTGCGACACAAAGAAATGTGAGGCACTTGCTTCTTTTTCACATCAAGTGGAAGTCATGTGGACAAAGCAACAGCCACTGCTCCTAAAAGACATCTGAGGCAAGGGATTATGAGTGGAGACATACAACAGATCATATACAGCCCAGAGGAGAAGCTTGGAAAGTTAGTACATTCAAAAGCAGCTGTGTATAAGGGGTATTTAGAAAGCCACATGCATGCACAGTACAAGACACATACCCAGAAAAGACCTGCAGAGACCTGACGCTTTCACCCTGGGTTTATGCCTAGGCTCAGAGCAAACCTGCATAAATGTTAAAGGATAATCCCAGCACACAGCCTATCTGAAAAAAAGGGAGAGGTGGAGTTTTGTTTGTTTGTTTTTCTGTTTCTCTGTGTGTGTTTTGTTTGTTTGTCTAGCTCCTGGCATTCAAGAAAATCTCTACCAAAACATTAGCTGATCATGAGCTAATGGAGCAGAGATTTCAGTGAGCACACACAAGGAATAGTGTTTGCAAAAATAGTTTGGAAAAGTATAAACATAAGCAGACCACTACAACCTTCAAGAGTAAAAACATAAACAAACCAAAAGAGCAAATGCTAGGGAATAGGGAGAATCTGATTTCCAAAGTTAGCACTTTTAAATAATCAAATACCCAGTTTTCAACAAAACAATGATAATGCATACAAAGAAACAAGAAAATATGCCCATTCAAAGAAACAAACAAACAAAAATTGACAGGGAATTCCCTGGCAGTCCAGAGATTAGGATTCTGAGCTTCCACTGAAGGGAGCATGGGTTCAATCCCTGATCGAGGAACTCAGATCCCACAAGCCACACAGTGTGGCTAAAAAAAAAAAAAAAAAAAAAAATTGACAAAGACCATCCCTGAGGAAACCCATAAGAAAAAATCTTAAAACAACTGTCTAGGGAGTTCCCTGGTGGTCTAGTGGTTAGGATTTGGTGCTTTTACTGCTGTGGCCCAGGTTCAATCCCTGGTCGGGGAACTGATATCCCACAAGCTGTGCAGTGTAGCCAAAAAAATAAACCAGAACAAAACCAACAACTGTCTAAAATATACTCAAGAAGGCAAAGGGGAAAAGGTACAAAGAACCAAAGGAAATCAGAAAAAAAAAGTATGAACAAAATTAACAAAGAGATACAAAATCTAAAAAGAAATCAAAAAGAAATTCTGGAGCTGAAAAGTACAATAACTGAAATGAAAAATCCACTAGAGGGGTTCAACAGAAGATGTGAGGAAATAAATAATCAGTGAACTTGAAGATAGAGCAATTGAAATAATCAAGTTTGAGGAGAAGAAATAGAAAAGTAGGACTTCCCTGGTGGCGCAGTGGTTAAGAATCCACCTGCCAATACAGGGGACACGGGTTTGAGCCCTGGTCCGGGAAGATCTCACATGCCACGGAGCAACTAAGCCCGTGCACCTCAACTACTGAGCCTGTGCTCTAGAGCCCGTGAGCCACAACTACTCTGAGAATAACTTTAGATACAAAGTGAGAAAAAAAAAAAGTAAAAGCATGTAAAAAGACGTTTCATGCAAATAGCAACAAAAAGAGCAGGAGTGGCTATCTTAATATCAAACAAAATAGACTTTAAGTTGAAAACTGTTACAAGAGACAAAGAAAGACATCATATATTAACTAAAGGGTCAATTCATCCAGAAGCTATAATAATTATAAACGTGCATACAGAAAACAACAGAATCCCAAACTGTAAAGAACTGAAGGGAGAAATAGACAGTTCTATAATAATAGTTAGAGACTTCAATACCTCACTTTCAATATGGATAGAACACCCAAACAGAAGATCAGTCAGGAAATAGAGGACTCAACACTATAAACCAATTAGAACTAACAGACATATGTAGACAACTCTACCCAACAATAGTAAAACATACATTTTTCTCTTGTGCACATGGAATATTCCCCAGGACAGACCACATATTAGGCCACAAAACAAGTCTTAATCATTCAAAATTACTGAAATCATCAAAGTATCTTTTCCAATCACAACGGAATGAAACTAGAAATCAAGAGCACAGGAAAACTGAAAAATTCACAAATTTGTGAAGATTAACACACTCTTAAAGAAGTAATGGGTCAAAGAAGAAATCACAAGGAAAATTATAAAATACCTTGACACAAACAAAAATAAAAACACGGGCCTCCCTGGTGGCGCAAGTGGTTGAGAGTCCGCCTGCCGATGCAGGGGATACGGGTTCGTGCCCCGGTCTGGGAGGATCCCATATGCCGCGGAGCGGCTGGGCCTGTGGGCCATGGCCGCTGAGCCTGCGCGTCCGGAGCCTGCGCGTCCGGAGCCTGTGCTCCGCAACGGGGGAGGCCACAACAGTGAGAGGCCCGCATACCGCAAAAAAAAAAATAAAAAAAAAATAAATAAATAAAAACACAATTTACCAAAATTTATGAGATGTAGGGAAACCAGTGCTGAGCGAAAATTTATTGCTATAAATGTATACATTAAAAAAGAAGAATACCATTTGCAGCGACATGGATGGACCTGAGGATGGTCATGCTGAGCGAAGTAAGGCAGACAGAGAAAGACAAGTATCATATGATATCGCTTATATGTAGAATCTTAAAAAATAGTACAAATGAACCTATTTACAGGACGGAGATATAGTCGTGGATATAGAGGGCAGACTTGTGGTTGCTAAGGGGGAAAGGGCGGGGGATAAATTGGGAGACTGGGACTGACATATACACACTACTACATATAAAATAGATAACTAATAAGGACCTACTTATAGTACAGGGAACTCTGCCTAGTACTCTGTAATGAGCTATATGGGAACAGACTCTAAAAAAGAGTGGATATATGTATATGTATAACTGGTTCACTTTGCTATACAGTAGAAACTGGCACAGCATTGTAAATCAACTATACTCCAATAAAAATTAAGTTTTTTTAAAAAAGAAGAAAGATCTCAAATCAACGGCTTACCTGGACACCTTAAGAAACTAGAAAAGGCAGAACAAACTAAAACCAAACCTCGCAGAAGGAAGGAAATAATAGAAATGAGAGCAGAGACAAACAAAATAGAGAATAGAAAACAATAGAGAAAAATCAATGAAACCAAGAGTAGTTCAACTTTAGCTAGACTAAGAAAAAAAGACCAATATCCCTTACAAATATAGATGCAAAAGTCCTGAACAAAATATCAATACTAGTAAACCAAATCAACAGCATATTAAGAATACTGTACATCATGACCAAGTGGGATTTATCCAATGAATTCAGGGGTAGTTCAACATAAGAAAGTCAATCAATGTAATACATCATATTAATAGAATGAAGGGGGAACGCCACATGATTATGTCAACTAAAGCATAAAAGGTATTTGACAAAATCCAACACCCTTTCATCACCAAAAAACCACTCAGAAAACTAGGAATAAAAGAGAACTTCCTCGGACTTCCTTGGTGGCGCAGTGGTTAAGAATCCGCCTGCCAATGCAGGGGACACAGTCTCAAGCCCTGGTCTGGGAAGATCCCACATACCGTGGAGCAACTAAGCCCATGTGTGCCACAACTACTGAGCCTGCGCTCTAGAGCCCGCGACCCACAATTACTGAGCCTGCATGCCACAACTACTTAAGCCCGCGCACCTAGAGCCTGTGCTCCACAACAAGAAAAGCCACCACAGTGAGAAGCCCGCGCACCAAAACAAAGAGTAACCCCCGTTCACCGCAACTAGAGAAAGCCCGTGCGCAGCAACAAAGATCCAATGCAGCCAAAAATAAATAAATACATTTACTTAAAAAAAAAGAGAGAGAGAGGGCTTCCCTGGTGGCGCAGTGGTTGAGAGTCCGCCTGCCGATGCAGGGGACCCGGGTTCATGCCCCGGTCCGGGAAGATCCCACATGCCGCGGAGCGGCTGGGCCCGTGAGCCATGGCCGCTGAGCCTGCGCGTCCGGAGCCTGTGCTCCGCAACGGGAGAGGCCACAGCAGTGAGAGGCCCGCGTACCCCAAAAAACAAACAAACATATACCTGATAAGGTATTAATATGCAGAATCTTGTTTTGTTTGTTTTTTGTTTTGTTTTGTTTTGTTGTGGTACGCGGGCCTCTCACTGCTGTGGCCTCTCCCGTTGCGGAGCACAGGCTCCGGACGCGCAGGCCCAGCGGCCATGGCTCACGGGCCCAGCCGCTCCGCGGCATGTGGGATCTTCCCGGACCGGGGCATGAACCCGGGTCTCCTGCATCGGCAGGCGGACTCTCAACCACTGCACCACCAGGGAAGCCCCCAGAATCTATTTTTTTAATTCCACAAATTCAATAAAAATAACCCACCCAGGGAATTCCCTGGTGGTCCAGTGGTTAGGGCTCTGAGCTTCCACTGCAGGGGACACGGGTTCAATCCCTGGTGGGATAACTAAGATCCCACATGCCATGCAGTGAGGCCCAAAACAAACAAAGCACCCAATTCAAAAACAGGCAAAAACTTGAACAGACCTTTTTGCCAAAGAAGATAGACAAATGACCAATAAGTAAGCACATGAAAAGATGCTCAACGTCATTAGTCTTTAGGAAATGCAAATCAAACCACAATGAGATACCAGTTCACACCCATTAGGTTGGCCTTTATTAAAAAAATGGAAAATACCAAGTGTTGTTAGTGATGTGGAAGAGTTAGAAAGCTCACACATTGTTGGTGGGAATATAGACTGGTGCAGCCACTATGGAAAAGTTTGGCAGTTCCTCAAAAAGTTAAACATGGAATTGCCATGTGATCCATCAATTCTAGTCTACTCCAAGGTATATACCCAAAAGAACCGAAAGCAGGAATAGGTGTACACCAGTGTTCACTGATGTGCTACTCACAATAGCCCAAATGTGGAAACCACCCAAGTGTCCATCAACAGATGAAGGGATAAAAACGTGGCATATACATGCTTGGAATACTATTCAACCACAAAAAGATATGAAATTCTGATACATGCTACTACCCGGATGAACTTAAAGACATTATGCTAAGGGAAAGAAGTCAGACACAAAAGGACAAATACTGTGATTCCACTTACATGAGGACTCTAGAGTGGTCAAATCCATAGAGACAGAAAGTAGAATAGTGGTTGTCAGGGGCTCGTGGTGTGGGTCGGAAGTTATTGTTTAACGTGTATTGAGTTTCAGGTTGGGAAGGTGAAAATGTTCTGGAGATGGATGGTGGTGAATTCACAACAGTGTGAATGTACTTTATATACTTCACACTTCAGCAATGTGGATTGTACACTTAGGATGATTAAGATGGTCAATTTTATGTTATGTATATTTTACCACAATTTACAAAAAAGATGGCAGGGCAGGAAGATGGAAGAACTCGGATCCCTGCGGCCATCCAGCTCGTTATTCCGACCCCTCTTCCTTAACATCCCTGTCATGGGGTTTCTCTTACCGCAGCTATACGCACTCCTAAGTGATGTGCCTGGAATTCCCTGCTCTCTCTCACCTGGTTCTCAACATACCCTACTGGTGCTTTGCAGGGCCCAGCTGATATTTTCACCCGGATACCTCTTCTTTGTGGGGACCGCCCTGGGCATTGTCGGATTTAACAGCATTCCTCCTTCTACCCACTAGATGCCAGTAGCATCCACCCCCACATGTGATGATCTAAACTGTCTCCACTCCTTGCCAGAAGCCGCGTTGGGGCTAATCAGCCCAGTTGAGAACCACTGCCCCACGAAGCCTTTGCTAAGCCAGCTAACCTGCTGTTCTCCACGTGTCCTGTGCGTCCCTTGCCCCCAGCTCAGCTGTGACACCACAAAGGCCCCTCCATGTCCTCCCAATTCCTGCCTGTCCTTCACAAGTCGCGTCAAATTCTTCAGCGTGGTGGGGACTTTGCCCACCACCCCAGGCCCAGGCGGGATCTCCATGCTCTAGCCATCACAGCATTTGGCCTCTCTGTTGCCTTATGTATGTGTTTTGCTCCTGGAAGCTGAGTTCCTGGTTCCTGGGGGCAGGGATATTGCACATATAAGGGTCCAATCTATGCATTTCAGTGAACATATGAGATTGTCTTTCCCTGGAGCTCAGCCGCAGTCAGGAAGCACTGGTGTGGAAGCCAGAAAGCTCAGGGCTGTCTGGTCCTTTGTCCCCATCCCCGGTGGGGCAGCCACCAGCATCTCGGGAGTCTGCTCACCCAGCCTGCTTGCACAGCATCTCAGGAGCCTGAGGTGGGGAAGGGCCTGCACGTCCATGGAGAGGATGGCCCAGGACTATGGCCTGGCCTGGACTCTGCCCTGAGTCACACAGGTGACTTGGAGGGAGCGTCCAGCCCGTTGCATCAGGGGCAGAGTCCAGCCTGCTTAGCACATCCTTCCTTCCACTTTTAACTGGAAATGGTGCTCAAGAGCCTCAGGCAGGAGAGGGGCTTGTGACAATGAATTACCCTCAAGGTACCAGGGACACTCTCAGGGGAAAAGCTTTTAATGAACATGGGCGAGGCCTGGTTGGGCCCAGGAGCCCACTAACAACTTGGCATGGTGTGTGCTTCCAAGAGCTCCCAGGCCAGAGTAAAGACCAGGCCCCAGAGATAAGCCTAATGAGGTCAAGGGCAGTATTAGATACACACCAAGAAAAAGGTGCCCAGCCCAGGCCAGGGATCAGGAAGTCTTCCTGGAGGAAGCCATGCCCAGGCAAGAAAGGTTCCACACTCTAGGGTTGCCAAATTTAGTAAATACAGAGGAAGACGCCCAGCCAGTTTTAAATTTCAGATAAACAACTAATAATTTTTTAGTATGTCACAAATATTGGATGGGACATATTGATACTTAGGCTAGAAAGTTACACCCTTTATCACTGCCCCTCACAGATGAAGATGAGACTCAGAGAAAGGACAGGACAAGGCTGGACTTTGGGTTCTAGAGGGGGGCCCACTGATCTGAGCATCCTCCTACTCTGCCACTTAGCTGGCTGGCAGTAGGCTGGCTACTTACTCCCTCTGAGCTTCAGTTTTCCAACCTGTACAATGGGATGGGTGTGTGGACAGTAAAGCTCGCCTCTCAAGGGCTGTTGGGGGGTCCAGCAGCATCGAGCTCCCACAGGAAGGAGGTTATTAGAAATGCAGAATCTCTGGCCCTGCCCCAGACCTGTGGGATTAAACCTGCATTCCGAGAAGCCTCTGCGATCTAGGTGTGCATTCAAGTTTGAGGGCGCTGTGTACAGAGCCATCCCACAGGACCCAGGGGCTAGCACAGAGCCAGGCACGGGGCAGGGGGCGCTGGGGCACAGGGGCTCCCAAGCCTCATTGGCTCATCCCACACACAGGGACACTCGGAGAGGGCACTATACACCCACTTACAGCTGAGACCCCAGAGGAGGCCAAGAAAAGCGAGGCGCTTCCCTGGAGGCCAGGCGGGCACACCTCGGGTGCCACAAAGGCAGTCCTTGGAGCTGGTCTGAAGACCTCAGATATGCCCATGCTCTCCAGCTCAGCCATGCCACGTCGATCTCACTGCTTCTCAGCGGCCTTGAGGATGGATTCGTGGGCAAACAGACACTCGGGCTCTAAAGAGGCTCTGAGCTGAGTAAGGTTGAGTCTGCCCAGCGAGGTGCCTGGCGCACCGTGGGAGGCTGGGCAGAGGTGACTTTTCCTGCCCAGAAGGATCACGTCTTCTTTTTCCACATAAACATGGCTGTGGTGAACACACAAGAAGTGGCTCTTGGCCCCGCTGAGAAGCAGGACACCCTAAGGCTTTTTTCTCGGGAAAAGAGGATGGCATTTGGCAGGGGTGCCTTCCTGCACGAATTCAGCTCAATCGACATTGCCTCTCTCCAAGAGAAACTGCCGCTAAAGACCAAAGTCCCGAGAACAAGTAATTCCCCGAAGGCTGAGTCACCAACCCTCAGCAGATGGGGAGAGAATTAGCTGGAATGGGAAATGCACTTGAACTGGTTCGTGCTCTGGGTCCAGAGGTTTCTAGGGACTCTCTTGTTCTCCCATGCGTTATCGCCGTGGCTAAATCTGATCAGGGTGCTCCCCTGCTTCAAATCCACTGGCACCTTTTGGTACCTTTTGACTTTTTCACATGTGACTATTATCTTTTTAAAATAAATCAGGTTAGTTTTTCAGTCTTTGCCTGTTTTGGCGACGACCACTTTGGTTTTCTTTTCATCCTCAGATGTGCCGGGTTCCCTCCCACCCGGAGCACTTACACACACTGTTCCCTCTCAGAACTGCTGTTCCCCCCACCCTTCCAGTCTCACCTGACTCCTCCAACTGGGTGAGGCCCCAGGTAACCCTCCTGGCACCATGGACGTCCCAGAAGGGTGCCAGTCTAGCCACCAGTGAGCTGGCTGGAGGGCCCGGCCCGCTCCCTCCTGCCCCCAGCAGAGCACCTGCACCTGGCAGCTCCAACAAGTGTTGGCAGAGCAGAAAGGTGCTTCAGGAGTCTGTAGCTTGGGGGAGGTTGGGATGCACTGAAAGCTTGGTTCTTGACCCCTCTAAAGCTCCTCCCATGCAGGGGCTGTGCTCTGTCCATCTCCCCTAGACCCGAGCCCACAGCCAGGAACACAGTGGCACCCATTCAAGCCTACGCGTGGGTGGGATTAGACCAGCCAGGGGTGGAGAAAGTCCCTGCAATCTGCTGCCCCCTTTGCCGTGAGCTCTGTGCATAGCCAGCCTGGAAATGGCTGGAAACAGGCCGAGCGTATCTGTTGCTCAATGAAGCTGAGCTTAAGGCAGGCTAATCCCACCTCCTTCCTTCCAAGCCCAGATCACCCATCACGTGCACGCCTGTGTCCCAGGGCCTGTCCAGTTCTGTTCTGGACGTGCTTATCAAGGGCACAGGTTTCGGTATCAGATACACAAGTTCAACCTCTGAGAGCCTGTTTCCCCACGTGTAAATGGACAGCAGTGCCTCCACCCAAGGCTGCGTGACTGAATGAGACATCCGTACACCCTCCCTCTGCAGACCCAGGGCACGGGGACACACCACTCTCTTCAACCCGCCCAATTCAGATCCCACCACGTGCCAGGGCCCATTCCAGCTGAGCGAGGGTTATGTAAACACAGCCCAGGGTTATGTAATAAAGTGCCTAGGCTGGCACCTGCCCCATGCTGGTGAGAGCACCAGCAGCGCTGCCTACTCCTCCACGGGCGTGGACAGCCGGGCCAGCCCGAGACACCAGAGCAGGCCTGTGCTGACCTCCAAATCCTGCCGTCACCGGCCTTGTGACCTTGACACCAGCTAAGTTCTGAGCCTCAGCCTCCCACCTAGGAATCGGGAGTAGCCTTATCTTGGTAGAATGCCAACGTAGTACGGCTCTCGGCACACAGCCCGCACCTAGCACGCAGCCACCAGGCCCCAGCTCTGTCCCCAGGTGGGAACACAGCCCAGAGCAGAGGCCCCTTTGAGAAGGAACATCACTGGGGAAACCCGAGGTGCCCGCCCACTCTCCTGCATCCGGGCTGATTCTGGATGTAAGCTCATTGGCTGGGATGCCTGGAGGTGGCAGGGTTGGAGGAACAAGGAAGGTGACAGTGCAAGGTTGGCACACCATTGCAGAGCAGACAGCCTCCTCGATGTCCCGGGCTCTCGTGTCCCCAGGGCCAGGCCTCAGCTCCTCACCTGCCTCGGGCAGCAGGTGGGGAGGTCTTGGCAGGGACTGAAGGCAGCAGCCAGGTGGTGGCCAGAGAGCTCTCCAAGGCCGGCTCGTCCCACGCGCAGTGACACCCACAACGCTCTTGGTACAGTTCTGGGACCCAGCAGACAATCATACGTAGCCATCTTTGTTCAGCTCCGTTAAGGCGCCCGAGCCAGGGCAGACCGCAGGAATGCTGGCCGTGTCACACTGGCCGCTGTTGCACTCACTGATAATCCCACCTGAGCAGCAACCCCTACCACGCACACCCTGGTTCCCTGGAAATCCTCAGAACAGGAGCAGGAAATGTGGAGACCCCGAACCTGAGGTCCCAGCAACCCCAAGTCCCAGCACGCCGTAACAGCAGCCAGAGACCCAGGCTCCTCCCGCCACGCAGACCAGCTGGCGCTGACGCCTGCTTTTCTTTCTGAAAGAAATACCCAAGTGCTTTTGACTTTCTTCCCCCAGCACAATCAAGGGCACTGAGTCATCAGCGTCCCGCCTCCTCCAGACAGCAGCTGGGAGGCCCGGATGTGGGTTGGGACCCTGTACTGTTAAGAGCCTTGCAGTGGAGCTGAGAGCAAAGGAACAGGGCGTGTGGGCGTCCCACTGCCACTCGTGCATTTAAAACCCAGGTGGAGTCCGGCCCCCGCGAGCTCCTGAGTGGTCCTGAGCTCACACCTAGCTTCTCCTTGGCCTTAACCTTGGCGCTGCCATCGCCATCATACTAGGCGCCACTGACCACCGGCGCTTGGTAGCAGCAGCCGCAGTCGCCTGCACCAGCCCGCAAGTCCTCTCACGCCCCACTCCAGTCCCCGGCCCCGCTGCTGCTAGCCAGTCAATTCGCTGCTAGTCCCATGGGTCACATGAGACAGATGAGGAGTGTGATGCTCGCTGGGTGACATACTTCAGTAAGCCAGATACTGATGCTTGGGAATTGCATAAAGGGATGAACATGCTAGTTGGCTATGATCTGGTTCCAGAACGCAAAATCACTGCAGGCATGCGGACGCTTAAATGATTTTGCTAGTGCAGTTCGCATCTTAGAGGTTAAGGTCAAAGCAGGACCTCATAAGGAAATCTACCCTTACGTCATCCAGGAACTTAGACGAACTTTAAATGAACTGGGAATCTCCACTCCAGAGGAACTGCGCCTTGACAAAGTGTAAACCCCATGGATGGACTTCCCAAGGATTTACTGATAATGCTACTTGACTGCAAACAATCACCTGGAAACACTGATGATAACATACTACCTTACCTGAACAAGTTTTCCTTTTTGAGTACCGAACCATGTAACTTATCAATAACTTGGACTTGAATAAAAGGAAAATGAGTTTCAACTGAAAAAAGAAAAACAAAACCGCACCCAGGTGTGTTGAACGGAGCAGAGAGCAGTTTGGGGAGGAGAGACAGCTGTCCCTGGCTGCCTGAGAGAGTGGAAGGCTGCATTTACAACGTGTCCGTACCTGGAGAAACAGGTGTCATCAGGAAGGACCATCTTCCCTGCAGGCGAGAAGTCGTTTCCAAGCTTCGGGGAAGGGAGGCTGTCAGCCTGATCCTAGACAGGAAGGCCGGAGCTGCGGGCGGTTAGGCCAGAGACCCAGAGGAGGGCAGGTGTCTCCTGGGCCCGAAGGCACCAGGTTGCAGCACTGCATGGCTGACCTTTTCTGGCCAAGGAGGCACTGTACACAGCAGGCAGAGAGCCAGGCACTGCTTACTGGAAGTGGTTTCTGATTCCCAAGGTTTCCAGGGATGGCCCCTTCCTACAGGCAGGAGGCACAAATCAGGGCAGCTAAGATTTTTATTCTGTTGTTAAAGGCAAAGCACCACCCTGGCCATAAATCTAGAGGGCCACAGTGCTGCCTGCCCCGAATCCAGTCCATCCAGTGCGGGAATCAAGTTCCCTCCAGGCTGGGAAGCCTGCTCCACACTCTGTGCTCAGCCCCGGGAGAGGCCCTGGACAAGCTTAGGAGGGCGCTGCTGTGGCTCTGTGCTTCTCTTCTCTGTGCCTGAAGCTGCGCAGTGGGTTCTGCGTTTTCGCCTTCTGTGGGGGCAAAACTGTAGATTAGCTGTGGCGAGCGGACGTCCGTGTGTGCAAAAGGAGACAGACTCAGAGAAGGGGGTGCCGTTGCCACTTGGCAAGCCGTACAGGCCGTGAGCCAAGGACAGGAGCTGCTGTGGACACCGCAGGGGCCCACCTTCTTCCTCCTGTAGCTTGAAGGATGAGGAGGGCAGTGGGGACAGAACAGCAGGTCCCCCTTTGCTCCTGAAGCTGCCCCGTGGGTGGCCAAGGGAGAGCCCCAGCACCCACAACTTTGATCAGTGGCCTGGAGTTTGGCGCCAGTCCTCGGGACTTCTCTCCTCCCTCCTGAGGGCAAGGGACGGCACATCCTGGCGACAATGGAACCAGGTGGGAGGGGAGCCCTGCAGCTATCACCGAGGCCCCAGGGGACATACCTTGGCCTTCTTAGAGGAAGGGGGCTTCTTCCGCTTCTTGTGAGGGCGGACGAGGCCACGAAGAGCAGGAGGAACTGGAAGAGATAGCTGGTTCAGCGGCCACTGCCCACCCCGTGCGCCAGCTCCAGCCCTTCTCCTCAGCCAGCATCAGAGAGCCCGCCAGCTCCACCCTCCAGCTGGCTCCCAGGGTGCTCTCTTCCACTCTGAGCCAGTGCCTGGCACTCCAGTCCACACTTTATTTTTTTTTTTTTTTCTTTTTGCGGTATGCGGGCCTCTCACTGTTGTGGCCTCTCCCGTTGCGGAGCACAGGCTCCGGATGCGCAGGCCCAGCGGCCATGGCTCACGGGCCCAGCCGCTCCGCGGCATATGGGATCCTCCCAGACCGGGGCACGAACCCGTATCCCCTGCATCGGCAGGCGGACTCTTAACCACTGCGCCACCAGGGAGGCCCTCCAGTCCACACTTTAAATGCCTAAGAACACACGACTATCTATTATCACACATGAACAGGGCCAGAATAACAGCTATCCCCAGGTGTGGGATTCTGGGGACTTTCACTGTCTAAAACACTTCTTTACGGTATTTAGATTTGTCACAGTAAGTATGTAACAGAAAAAAGAAAATGCTGGGACTTCCCTGGTGGTTCAGTGCTTAAGACTCTGCTCTCCCAATGCAGGAGGGGCCCAGGTTAGATCCCTGGTCAGGGACGTAGTTCCCGTATGCCGCAACTAAAAGCCCACATGCCACAACTAAAGATCCCACACGCTGCAACTAAAGATCACGCATGCCACAACGAAGATCCTGCGTGCCACAACTAAGACCCGGTGCAGCCAAATAAGTAAGTATTAAAAAAGTAAAAAAAAAAAAGGGGGGGGGCTTCCCTGGTGGCGCAGTGGTTGAGAGTCCGCCTGCCGATGCAGGAGACACGGGTTCGTGCCCCAGTCCGGGAAGATCCCACATGCCGCAGAGCAGCTGGGCCCGTGAGCCATGGCCGCTGAGCCTGTGCGTCCAGAGCCTGTGCTCCGCAACAGGACAGGCCACAGCAGTGAGAGGCCCGCGTACCGCAGGGGGAAAAAAAAAAAAAAAAGGAAAGAAAATGCTGCTGAAACAAAAAAACCCTACATGTGATTTCTTCCTATGTGGCCCCTCCTCCCATATCCTTCCTCACCTGTCAGGCGTCACCATCACTGCTCGTGACCTGCTACATGATCCCTGGGCTCTGCTGTCACTCCCAACTGCCCATGGCACAGCACAGGGTCCCATCCGGCCAGGCCACACAGGTCCTGACAGGCCTCTGGGCATCACACCGCCACACCCTCCCACGTCACCTTGACCCCTTTAGGTCACACGCTTTTGGCAATGACTTTGCTCCTTTGTGACAAAGAGGATGGAGTTCCCTCCTGAGGCAGGAGATAGATGGGCCACAGGTTAGACATTTACAACTAGCCTCCAGTTTACACTTTGAAAATAAAGATAATAATAGGAACAGGATAAGCAACTGGACTTTGTCTCCGGAATGGCAGGAACAGAGAGGAGTTAAGCGCTGCTTAGGTAAAAGATAAGGAGACCAGGGCTTCCCTGGTGGCGCAGTGGTTAAGAGTCCGCCTGCCGATGCAGGGGACACAGGTTCGTGCCCCGGTCCGGGAAGATCCCACATGCCGCGGAGTGGCTGGGCTCGCGAGCCATGGCCGCTGGGCCTGCGTGTCCAGAGCCTGTGCTCCGCAACGGGAGAGGCCACAGCAGTGAGAGGTCCGCGTACCGCAAAAAAAAAAAAAAAAAAAAAAAAGATAAGGAAACCACATATTTCTCATCCTTGGGGTCAAGGAGACCCCCCAGACTATGCATGAGCAAAACAGTTCCTCACGGGAGGGGGTGATAGACCATAATATGGTCTGCTAACCTCCCAAACACCCTCGTGCTGGAATCCATCTTGGCTAAAAGATGCACGCGCACATCCGGCAGGGCCCTGAGTCAGACCAGATATGGACCTGGAGCCAGATAAAGCAAGATGACTGGCCAGATGAAAACTGGAAAACTGCCTCCATATAAGTGACTTAAAGCACCCCGAAAGCTCGCGGCTGGCTCGCGGTCTCTCTCCCTCTGAGCCCACCCACGCTTCTCTGCACCTATCCTCCCTCCTAATAAAACTTTACTTACCTCACTACTTTTTGCTGAATTTTAAAGAATTGCTGAATTCTTTCTTCAAAGCAGACAAACGCCAGGGCCCTGCTCCTAGGCACGACTATCTCTGGCAGTCTGGGGGCTAGGATACGCCGCTCTCACCACCACTGTCCGAGTGTGACTCCCGCTCAGGGAACTGAGATCCCACCTCAAGCAGCCACACCCGAGAGCGCTCCCACCGCCTCTACCCCCTCCCTTCTCACTCCGCAGACCAGGACCCCGGCTGGTGTCCCCTCCAGCTCACTGGCCTGGGGGAACCTGGTATCTTCCCGTATCTCCTGGATCCTTCCCTTCCACTCGCTGGGGCCTCTCCTGCCACACCTGCCAGTTTATGCCAATCCAGGGGGGTGCTGGGGAAGGGGGCCTGCACTCACCACTCCTCTTCCTTAACCCACTTTAAGCATCTTCAACATAAAAGTCACACATACCCGTTACCTAAGACACAAGGGACATCGTTACCCAGGTGTAAATGGAGCCAGGCTCCTGAACACCTCAGCTGGGCTTTGGCCTCCTCTACATCATAGAAACCATCTCAGGGTCCATTCTTGTCCTCACAGCTGCAACCCAGACATCCCTTGTCCCCACAAGGTCTGTTCTCTGTCCCCTCTGCCAACTGTTCTAGGGACTCCGGCCACCGCCCACCCCCCGGCTTGGCCCGGTCACTAATCCCGAGTCTTCTCCAGCTCAAGCAGCACTGCCTCTTACCTGTGACCCACCCCCCTGCCCCTGGTCACTCCCTTCCACGCCCAGTCGGCTGCTTGGCCAGGTACTGGCTCGCTCTTTCACTGGGCCAGGCTCTGGGGCAAAAACCCCTGGCCTTGAATGCCTGGTTTCCTGTCTCCCCAACAGAGAGAGCAATGCCTACCCAGGAGGCTGTGTGGATGAGTTCAAGCGAGTGAACAGAGGTGCGTCTGTGTCTGTGTACATGCTTGCTGCCCAGTCCCCGTGGTCCTGTGTCAGCCCAGTGCACGGCAGCTGAGGGACAAACGCCCACCCCGTCCCCCAGCCCTGCTTACCCAGGTAGTCAGGGACGTGGCCCAGGTGAGGCTTCACCACAGCAGGGTGCAACGGTAGGTCGTGCCGCAGCAGCTGGAGATCCCTGGGGTTGTCTTCAAAGTATGTCTGGCGGGGGAGAGAAGCGGGCACTGCAGGGTCAGTCCTCCTTTTGCAATTTCACAGGGGAGTTTCTGAACAGGTAATCGGTCTTTCAGAATTTCAAGGGCTAAGGTTTCACACCGCCTTCATCTGTGGTCACCTGGTCCCCCTCCAGAGCCACTCCTGATCTGGTTTCTCACCGCCCCTCACGTGCTCTGCACATGTGGGAGGGCATGTGTCCCCATTCCCACGCCCCTTGCTGTGGGGAGGTCAGGAGGCTGCCGCACCCTCCTCACTGATCATCACCCCACGGGCCGTCCTGCACTGACACACAAACAGCCGCCTCTTCCTTTTCTGTGTAACACGCACCACGTGGATGCACCCGACTTGGCTTCCCGCGTCTCTGTGGAGGACTCCCGGGTGTTTCCACCTGGGGAGTCATGACGAACGCGGGCACACGTGCGACTGTGCACCTCAAGAGAATAAACTCCAGGAGCTGTGATTCTGATGGACACGGCCACTGTCCACCACAGAGGCCAGGCTGATTCACCTCCCAACAGGACAGCTGGCGTCCTTCACCCGCTCTTGGCCTGTTTCCTCCCTACCGACCTGCTGAAGGCGCAGCTAGCTGTCCAGTTCACTGCCTCTCACGCTCATAGCTGGGCCAGCCTCCTGGAAGGGTGATGCCCTGAAGCCTCCCTCCCCACGGCCCCTCACCTTGAGCTTCTCGGAGTGCAGAAGCTCCTCCTTGATCTCCTTCAGCCTCGCCTCGCGGATGGCTTGTTTAGTCACCGAGCGCATGGCGTCCTGGGGGCAGACACCGAAGGTCAAGACGGAGGGGCTGTGAGCCAGCCCTCGTGCCGTTCCAGGGTGCTCAGCAGCAAGGGCCTGACGCTGGGTCCTGGAGAAGCTCTGAGCACTCCCGTCCCCAGGGGGCCCCGCTCACCCTGCAGCGGTAGCGGAAGCCCTCGATCTCCTCCATGCGGAACTGGTAGGGAAGCAGGACGGGGGCTCCGCTCCCTGTGGAGGAGACGGCAGTGAGACTCCCCCAGGCTGAATGCTCAGGCTGGGGTCTAGTGGGGGCCTACTGCTTAGAGGTAGGGTGAGGCACCCCTCACCCTGGGGCGAGGCAGCCGGGGAGCCAGCCCACTCCTTCCCCGCAGCGCACACGTGCACAAAAACACCTGGGTCTCACGGACACTTCACGACAGGCGATCCACTCTGCTGTGGCCAGGGGGGGTTGTTGTCCCCACGTCCTGGGTTCCTGTCACATCTCTCAGCCTCAGGACCTGCCCACCTGCCCACTCTCCTCCTTCCAGGCTACCCCAGCCACGAGATACCCGTGATGGCAGCCACGGAGCACTGAGGAGCACCAGCCCTCTCCGTCAGACACCCGTCTGTCATAGTAGTGCCCTGGGTCACTCGATGTTTACGACAAAAGAAAACGGGGCCGGGGGGAGGGGTTGGCGGTGCAGCAGGGGCTTCACCCATTTCAGGTAAGGAAACCAGGGCACAAAGAAGCAAGGCCCAGAGTCGACCCTCGATCCCCCATCAAGCAGTGCCCCAGGCCACCTTCTACACAAGCCCAGGGCTCAATGCCAGGCAGTGAGCATGTCCTTTCTCGGCCCATGTGGCAAGCAGCAGTGAGGCCCCACAAGAAGCCCAGGCTGGACCCTCCACCCATAACCTGCTGGAGGGTGGAGCAGCCCTGCCCAGCCCCGGCTAGCATGCTCTTCCTGCAGCCTGGAACACCGCCCAGCTGCCCCGCTACAGCATGACCTCCCGAAGGTGCCAGCGCAGAAACCCCCCAGCAGCCCCCTCTCCCAGGGTCTCCTCTGAGATGCCACCAGTCCCACCCTGTCTCCCAAACCTCTTCCCTTGGCCCTTCTGCCCCGTGAGGCAGAGAATAAACATGACTTTGGCCAATTACATGACGGCTCTGGACCTCAGCTGGCTTGACTGTGAAGGGGGACAGTGCCTGCCACCCAGGGAAGGGCAATGACAGGTGGAGGGACGTGATGCACAGCGTGGCCAAGTGTGCCGGTGGCTGCTGCTCGTGCCGGTGTCCCTGCTGCCATCACCCCCACCGGGTCTACGGTGTCATGGCAGAAGCCTGGCCCTGGCACAGGCCAATGAGAGCTGGGCTCTTACCTCCGCTGAGAAGCTCCTCGATCTTGCCCAGATGGGACTGCTCCGTGGGCAGCACGAAGGTCAAGACGATGCCTGGGTTGTTGGCACGTGCTGTCCTGCAAGGAGAGACACCCCAGCCCATGTCTCTGGCTATGTGTCCTGCAGTGTGCCCTCCGTCCAGGTGCCCAGCCCGCCACGCCCCAGTTCTCCTACCTGCCGGCCCGATGTATGTAGGCCTCGGGGGTTGGGGGGAGATCAAAGTTGAGCACAGCACACACGTGGTGGAAGTCTATGCCGCGGGCCACACCAGCCTCCGGATCAGCGGCCCTGCAGGAAAACGCCCCGACCTCAGACAGACCCCTCCTCTCCTCCAAGGCCACGTTCTCAAGCTTATTTAATCAGCAAAATCTCTACACAAAGCCTTGCATGGAACTACAGGACCCTGACACGTGTAAGACTCTTAAGCATCAGAACGGGAACAGGAACTAGGGTAGTGGGGGCAGCCAAACCGGGCTCTGACCTCAGCTCTGGAGCAACACTGCCCACAGGCAATCGGAGAACAATTCCCAGCCAGCCAACCCGTTAGGCAGACAGAGACTGGGGACTCCTCTTTCCCCCTAAGAAAGATCCTTCCCAAAAGTCACAGCCACCGGACGCTGGGCCACCTCCCCTCACAGGATGATGGCGCGCCAACCAACCAGGCCGTCTGGCCCTTCATGCTGCCCACGGAGCACGTGTGTTGGCCCTTCACTCCCTGCCCCCGTACTCAGTCTTCTGAAAGGCTGAAAAGCGGGTCTCCCTGGGGAGGGCTGGGAGGAGAGAAGTGTGGACTCACCTGTTCCGCTTGGGTCCTTTGCCCCGCTGCTTGCCCTTGACCGGAGGCCCCAGAACTTCAGCATCTGTTGCTATGACGCAGTCATAGAAGCCTTGGTTGAACTGTGAGATGATGTGGCACCTGTAGCCCGAGAGCAGACGGAAGTGAGCCCCAAGAGCAGGCTGGAGGGCCCTCTCCCGCCCCCTGCCTGGTCCTAACGGTCACCCTTTCCGACTCCTCCCTCTTCTTCAACTCTTCCCCGACTTAATCTTTGTGCCTCAGCCTCCTCAAATGAAGGTGGAATTAGAGTAGGTACCGCAGAGTTGAGACAGATTAAGTCAGCGAGGATCGGGCAAGCCCAGAGCCTGGGCACCATCTTCAACCAAAATATGGAAGATGGCACACCTGGAGCGCAGTGGGAGCTCTCCATTGAGCACACAGGCGGGGATGCTGAACTGCTCCAGGAACAGGCGCAGCCGGTAACTCCGCTCCATCGTGTTGACAAAGAGCAGAGACTTTCCCCGAATCAGCGACAGCTTGAGCAGGGCGTACAGCAACAGAAATTTGTCTTCCTCAGTCTCACAGACCACCTGAAACTGCTGTAACTGGTCTGGCCCTGGCAGCTGGGACTCCTGTAACTTGAGGGTAACCTAGGGGAGGACAGGCCTGTGGTCAGGAAAGAAAAGAGGACAGAAATGCTACTGCAAGCCACTGGCTCACCAACCACAGCACAAACGGGTTAGTGCAGGGCACCGTGGGTCCCCTCCAACTGTGTAATGTAAGAATTCAAAGCACGCTAACCGTTGTAGTGTACAGAGAACATAAAACTACACACAAACGTTTGGGGCACAGAACAAAGAGAAACACTATAAATGACTGTAGTGAGGAGAAAACCCCTATAGCAGCAACCTTTCTGAAGAGTAAAGTTCACATAAGGTGAGAACTTTAGCCCTTCTGCTCAAAGTAGCCTTTGAGCAGACCCCCCCCTTGGGGGTCCCTTCTCAGGCTTTAGGCAAAGCATGGTTTGAAGCCCCCAGCGGACATCTGGAACTACATAGTGATTTTAGGTTGGGGGATAGAGGGATGGTTTACAACTACCGGCTTCTAGCACATCAGAACCAGGAATGCTAAACCAATAATTTCCCACCCCAAATAACAAAGGATTCCTTTGAGAAGGGAAAAGCAAGTCCTTTTGAGTATCATGTCAACGCCTCCAGATGCTTCCACAGGGCCCTTACCGGGTTATGCAGTACCAGCTCCTTGAGTGCTTGTACATCCTCATTAAAAGTAGCCGACATCAGAAAAGCCTGGTAAATCCGGGGCAAGTGACTAAAATGAAACAGAGCCCCATCAGACACCAGCTCCAAAGCCCCCAACTGTGGCAGATGAACTGGCCCCCCCACTCTAGGTCCTAGTGTCTATTCACAACCCCTTTTCCTTACCAGAGAAGACTCTTGAGTTCCTCCTCAAAGCCAAAGGAGAAAAGAAGATCAGCCTCATCGACCACCAGCAGCTCCAGGGAGTCTTGCAGTTTCAAGTTGTCTTGTTGCAAGTGGTTTAATATGCGGGATGGGGTCCCCACCACTACATCGGGCTTCTCCATCAGCACGGCTCTGCAGGTGGGCAACACCTCAGTATTGGGGAGAGGGTAGCAGCTGGGACCTCACCCTGGATTAGCCCTCTTTCTTGCTGCACACAAACCCAAAGCCACATCCCAGTGCAAACTCATTCTCCTACAGCCCTGTTGCTTTCACCCACCTCTGAGAGGCTGAGTCTTCAGCGGCTGAGACGTTGGCCACCCGGATGTCTCGAGCACAGTAGGCAGCCAGCTGCTGAATCATGGACTGGGCCTGCCGTGCCAGTTCTTTGGTCGGCACAAGGACAAGGGCTCTCACAGCTTGCTCTACCGCGGGGCCTGTCTGCAAGAGACGAATTAAAGATTTCAGCCAGGGCTTCCCTGGTGGCGCAGTGGTTGAGAGTCCGCCTGCCGATGCAGGGGACGTGGGTTCGTGCCCCGGTCCGGGAGGATCCCACATGCCGCAGAGAGGTTGGGCCCGTGAGCCATGGCCGCTGAGCCTGCGCGTCTGGAGCAAGACTTCAGCCAGTCGGTTCATGTCATCACGGCCACCGCATGCTTTTCTCTACCTTTTCCAGACAATCTGACCCACTGCTGTGACTTCCTCACAACAATCCAGCTGTGGTCTGGTCAACCCTTCACTTACTTTACCCACCTCAGAATGTAGATAGAAGACTCGATTTTCCCAAGCACTGACCCCAAAAAGGATAACTTACTTTATGGTTACAAAGTTACTTAAAATGTACCAGTTACGACATTGGGTTTTCACAATAATCCTACAGATGAGAGGAGAAAATGTGCCTACTTTTTATAGTATAAACAAGAGAAAGCGATTTACTCAAGATTACACAAAGAATGGTGGTCGCAGGGCCCGGACTTAGAACCCAAGTAACCTGAATCCCAGGCCAGAGCGTTTTACCACAAAACCACCAGGTTCTCTCAGACCACGCTTCACGGATAAGGGGTCAAAAGAAAACCCGGTTCTTGGGAAAGACTTGGGTGCGTGCGGGGGGCGGGCACAGCTTTCCAAGAGGGCACAACGCAACTCAGACGCCTGCTGCTCCCTTTCCCGGCCCCTCCCCCGACTCACCGCCTTCTTGTGGAGCAGCAGCTGCAGCATCGGAATGGCATAAGCGGCGGTCTTCCCTGAACCCGTGCGGGCCCGGGCCAGGAGGTCCTTCCCCTCCAGGGCCAGTGGGATGGCCTTTTCCTGGATCAGCGTGGGTCGCGACCAGCCCAGGTCGGTGACGGCCTAGAGGAGACAAGGGACGGCTCAGGCGGCGCGCTGCCCTGCCGCCGCCCCTCTCCACGTCGGCCCGGCTCCTCAGCGCCCCCCGGTACCTGTAGGAGCCGGTGGTCCAGGCCCATGTGTTCGAAGCCCAGCGTTTCGGGATCCTCCATGCTGCTGCTCTGTAGTGACAGCGCGCACGCGCGACAGGAAGAGCGCGCGACGACACGTGGGCTGGTCAGAGCAGCAACCAATCAGCTTCAAAGGAGTCAGCACGTCCCGGAAGCCATGGCTTCTGGTGTTACCCGGGGTGCTGCGGCTGCGGCGGCTCGTGCGGCGCGGGGTCTCGGGGAGGGGCGGCGAGGGGCGGCGAGGGGCGGGGACCCGGACACCCGCCCCCGCTTCGGGTCCTCGCCAGTTCCCTGACACGACCTCCAAATGGCGTGCTAGGTTAAGGTTACCAGCGGCAGGGGCAGCCTCGCCCTAGCAGTAATGCCAGCATTAGTTATATTGACAAATACATCAATGTTTAGAGTGCTCGTCTGTGTACTACCTAAGAACAGGCATGCTGCTGGTGGTAGCTTACCACGTTTGGGAAACACTGGTGAGTCCTGCGCCCTTTCCTACCATTATGCCTCTGGGGGATCTCTGCCAGGTTTATGTGTAAGCACTAATTGCTCTGCCGCCTACTGTACTCAGGAAAAGTGCACCAGCATATGTGTTCCAGGGCTGTTTGCCTGTAGCAGTGGTGGGAACCGTGGGAATCTGTAACGGGGCAATGGCTTTGAGAGTAGAAAGCGACGCTGGGTGTACCAGCATATAACAGAGGTCACCGAGGCTGGGCTAAGGTTCAGGGCCACAGGCAATCCAAAGGACAGGCTATAGCAATTGGATTGTACAAGGATGAAGGTTGGAAGAATGAGTGGCATGAGAAACAAAAAGGTAGGTTGCTCTGGGGTTCCCAAACCTAGCAGCCCATGTTGCCTGCACAGCTTGGTTAAAAATAAGAATTCTTGGGAGTTCCCTGGTGGCCTAGTGGTTAGGATTCCGGGTTTTCACCCGGTGGCCCAGGTTCAATTCCTGTTTGGGGGAACTGAGATCCCACAAGTGGTGCAGCACAGCCAAAAAAACAAAAAAACAAAACAAGGATTCTTAGTCCCCACCTGTGTTAGTTTCCTATTGCTGCTGTAACAAATTACCATAGACTTAGTGGCTTAACACAAACTTATTATCTTATGGTTCTGTAGGTCAGAAGTCTGATGAGGCCTCACTAGGCTGAAATTACAATGTTGGCAGAGCTGCATTCCCTTCTGGAGGCTCTAGAGGAATAATCTCTTTTTTACCTCTCCCACCTTGGCTTGTGGCCCCCTTCCTCTGTCTTCAAAGCTGTTAATGGAGGGTTGGATCCTCACCTCGCATCGCTGTAACTTCCTTTTGCCTCCCTCTTCCATTTTTAAAGAACCTTTGTTATGATATTGGGCCCACCCCAATAATCCAGGATAATCGCCCTATTTTAGAGGCAGATGATAGCAACCTTAATTCCTCTTTGCCGTGTTTGGTAACATAGTAACAGGTTTCAGGAATTAGTACATCTAATTGGACATCTTTGGGAGGCTATTATTCTGCCTACCACACCACCCCAAACATAAACCTACTTAATCAGCTGGACCTCTGAGTGTTGCCCAGGAATCTATATTGACGAGTTTCTCACATGACCCTATGAATCTACTCTGACATGGGCCCAGCACGAGAGCCAGAGGTTAGGCTCTGGCTGTTGTTAGGGTGAGAACTGAGAGCAATTCATGCACCGCAGGTAAAGTGAGGCTGGGACCAAAAGATGGAGGTGGGGACTGCCAGTCCTAGTGAGAGCTGGGGACTGGGCCAGGGATGATGGGATGAGTAGAATGGCTCCTACGCCCCACCCCCTTTTTGTGGTAAGGAGGTAGAAGACTGTTTGATAAGGGTGTTATATAACCTAAGAAAGCAAGACTTTCAGAATGGAATCAAGGTAGTATTGGGGGGAGAAAAATCACCAGAATTCCCTGGACGTAGCCGAACTTTCAAAAACATTTTCCTAGGCCATAATGTGCCTGAATACCACAAACCAGTATGGAAATCCTTCTTTTCCCCATAGCCACCACCTATTAGCCTGTCCTCTGGCAATCGAGATTCCAGGTGCCCATCAGTGTAAAGGTGTGCTATACTCCCACCTTTGTCCTCACTCCACTCCCCTTCCTATGAAAAAATTCACAGGAGGAGAAACTGAGGACACACTGATGTATCAGCATAGTTAAGATGCACAGCTGGACAGACTGTTGAAGGCCACCCCAGCACTTCTGTGTAGTTTCCTGTATTCCCACAGTCCAGGCTCCAGTGTCTGATTTGCTGGCTAGACTCCTAGTAACAGCCACAGAGCAGAAATGTGTTCCCTTCCTGACACATCCCATGCTCCCCAAGAGGCTCAGGCCAGAGGTCCACACGCTGACTAGTTCCAAGGCTACCTGATTTTCCCTGTGTTAATTCTATGAAGACAATTAAGAACTATTTTAAATATCCAAAGAATTTTGGAAGAGTCACTTATGGCATTTCACCTCACTGGACCGTTAACGTGGCCATCCAGAATTTGAATTTTTAAAATATCTACAAAAATATTAAATGACAAAGCCTATAAAACTAAATTGCATATACTTTTATAAGTACAAATAGGTACACACATGGAATAGTATAGAACGTAAAGAGAAAAACAAGGGCAGAATTTAGTTTTGTACGTCAGATAAATAATGTATTTTAAATAAATAAAACCACGAAATAAAACGTCAAGAATGGGCAACTAAGGGCATTAAGCTTTATACAGCAGAAGGGCATGAGGGAAGTACACTAAGATGTGGTTAAATTTATGATTCCAGGGAGCTAAGAAACGGGTACGTTATCTCCTCACAGTATTCCTTGCTGACAGGTCTACTTGGTTGACCTCTGTGAATGGCTGAGCCACCACCCTGTCCATTCCCACAACCCCGGAGTCTCCAGTCAGGCCAGGCTCTAGCACCACAAGCCCACATGCTGAAATCCACTCCGGGTCAGCCGCAGAGGCACCCAGACCAAGAGCCTTTCCTCCATTTCCCTTTGTTCCTCCCCTCTGCCCACAGCCTCTTATTTCATTTCAAACACAGCTACTACAACACGCTTTATTTCACTGGAAAAATCTGTATAAAGAACCAAATCTGGTTCCCATGAAGAAAACATTTACCACAGCTTAAATAAAGGTTAAGGGAAATGGAAGGGTAAGAGTGCCCTGCCTTGTGCCAGCTCTGTGACTGCCTCAGTCTGAACTCGGGCCCTGTGTGATGGAAATCACAGGTGTCCCAGAGAAGTCTCTGCCTGGCCCTCTGATTAGGCCTTGAGAGCAGCTGTCATGTCTGCTTTCTGGCCCTGAGAACTGAAATCCTGAGAGCTGCCACGGTAGTTAGTTATCAAGAATGCATGGATAAACAATGCAGAAGGGACTGCATTGGTGTTTTTAGCTAGTCACACAAAGGCAGTAACACTTCAACTAGGAAGGAAAATATATAATTTTATCAAAAAATAGTTCTAATATATAGAAAAACATTTCAGTCCCCTGGGGCCTTTGCCCCTTATTTACATTCACAAAGCCACTGAGTGAACCCAGGACTGACAGGGGAGCAGTGAGGTGGGGCCTCCTCGGTGGGGCATTTTGGTCGCCTACTTTCTAAGCAGACGAAGAGAGAGCTTAAAGCAGGAGAGACATTTGCTCATTTTGTGACAGGATGGAGAAGAATCACTAGTGGCGAAAGAAGCAAGACAGTCCTGGGTCAGTTCTGACTCCCCACAAACCCCAAGACAGATCTTTGAAAGCTTGGACCAATGTCCTGTGTCCTTGAGAACCAGTGTTAACAAGTGGCTGATCTGAATGCTTTGTTGCCATGGAACCAATGTGGCTTATATTCTTTTTTTCACTGTTTCTTCCCTCAAAATCCAGATGGATAAGGTATTGGGTGGGGAAAGTACCAAACAACTGAGGTGACAGGAAAGGGTCATATGGAGAGGGCACTACACCAGCTTCTTGGCCTCAAAGAAGCTCTTGAGGTGACGCATCTGCCAGATGCCAGTGAGGATGAGGATGACGGTCTGAGCGATGGACCACCACAGGACTCTCTGGTTGGTGCTCTCACTAATCAGACGGAAGCGCTCTTCACGATACTGCGTAGGACAATGGACGCAGGATTAAACGTGCAGGAGAGACAGTCCCAGCATTTGCGAGGCCCCTCCCTCCTGTGCGACGACTCAATTGTGGGACCAAACGCCTTTTGAAATACTGCCTCTGGTTCCCCTGGAAGTGCCCCAAGGAAGTGACATGCTGCCCCTCCACAGGCATCTCTGCTACGACAGAAATCATGCTCTTACCATTTCAGCAAGATCCCAGTGTAAAGAGGTAGGCAATGGCTATTGCTAGAGTGTGAACTCTCCTCTCTACCCTTTATTCTACGGAGCTGAAAAATGGCTGATAGCCCTCCGTTCCACTCTTTGAACAGCTGACCTCCCAAGCAGGGAAGGCCCCAGGCAGAAACTCCCAGTAAGAGTAGTGGGTATAAAGGTCACCTGCCATGTCCAAGTACAGGGACATGCCCTTACCCTTTGGTAATCCTGCTCCTTCTGGATCTGTTCCACCTGATCCAGCAACTGGCGGGCTCGGAGCTGCAGCTCCGTCAGTTTATCCTTGGCAGCAATCTCGGGGTAGTTGTTGGCATGCTCCCCGACCTGGATGTCTAGGTGCACACGCTAGAAGGAAACAGGGTTGGACCCCAAAGTCGTAAGGTCAGAGACACTCTGAGGTTATGGTGTCTAAGTGGTGGGACCTCCGATGGTCTGTTCCAGGCTATGAAACCCACTCTTGTCCCTGGCTGTGGGACAGAAGGGCAACGTCTATTTCTTGCTTGTGACTGTGCCACAAAGTGTTACAAATGGTAAGGATAATAAATCAAAATTTTGTAACCAAGTGAGAGATTCTGAGCTATGGCCAAAGAGAAAATTCTCTTACCAGTCTGCCGCCAGCAAAGAGAGCCATCCTGGTAGAGTTGGAGTGCAGGCAGATCTGATGGTCTCCAGGAGTGTGGGAAGTGAAGGTGAAGCGGCCCTCTGAGCCGTACTGCCGGGACAGCACCACCTGCAGCACGGCAGTCAGTGAAAGCCCCCGCCTCTACTCTGACCTCTCCAAGTGCAAGCTCATGTCTTCTGAGCTCTGTCCACCCCAAAAGCTCTAGTGAAGGTGGCCTTACCTTGCCTTCAGGGTCCTTCACCTCCACATGCATGCCCAGGCCGGGGGTCGAGGGTAGGAAGATCTCCTTCTGCTTATCCCACATTTGGGTGCGGTAGTTCCCTAAGGAGCAGACAGAGCCGTCACAACCTACCTGGTCCGTCTGGCTCCCACACTCCGCGGGGCGCCGTGGTTCCCAGGACGCCGGGCAGGGGGCACTGCTCCCCCGGCCACGGTCCGGCGTCCACAGGGCGCCGCTAGGAGCGGGGAGCCGGACCGCGTCGGAAGGACACGCAGGGCCCTGTCCACCCTCGCCCCGCCTGACCGATAACCATGGTCTCGTCGGGGATTTCCTCGATGAAGCAGCGCTTTTCGGTCTCGCCGATGTGGAAATAGAGCCCTCGGGTGCCCGGCGCGCACAGCGCGATGAGCAGCAGCGCCAACAACCCCATTGCCCGCCGACGCCCAGCCCAGACACCTGCCAACGCGCGCCCTCCGCCCAGTGCGCATGCGCGCACCTGCGCCCAGCTCTCAAACGACGCAGCAAGACCCGGCGCAGAATACGCGTGCGCGGTGCCTCCCTCCCTGCGTCCGCTCTGCCCCGCCCCGCGCGCGTCCTCCAGGCCAGGATGCACAGCCGAGGGGAGAGTGCGCACGCGCAGGACGCTCGGGGCTTCCCTCCCGCTCTCTGGCTGCGCAGTCGGTTTGGTCACCTGCCAACGAGCGGTTTACACTTAGTGCGCATGCGCGCGCCTACACCCCCGCTCCAAGTAAACGCAGCACGGCAGAGTGGAGAGGAAGCGTGGACTGACACCTTCTTTGCAGATCCTGCTTAGAGTTCTGCTGGCCTGCGCCGGGGCTTGGGTCCCAGATCTGGACGGTTGGAGGGCGGGCCCCAGATCTGGAAGATTGGGTTCCCCGGGGCGTCCGGACTCGGGGTCCGCGCAAAGCGGGAAGGTCGGAGCCCAGGGGCCGACGGGCACTTCACGAGACCCAGGCTGGGCGGGTGTCGGTGTGAGAGCCCTTCTGGGGTGCAGGGGCCTTAGGCGCGTTCGGTGCCACCTAGAGGAGCGGCCCGCCCGGCCTTTGGAGGCCCTGACCCGGGAGAGGAGGGCTTGCCTGGATGGGGCTGCAGTCCAGCCGACAGGAAACGACTTTCCGAGCCAGTGGGGCTCCAAAAGGCTTTTAGGTGTTCCTGATTTTAGGAGTTCGTCGGGTTTTTTTGCATGCGATGTCGGTGTTGCGGTGGGTATTTTCTGACACTCCTCTGCTAGGGGTACACACTGAAGTATCGACAGATAGTCACCCGGGGGTGCTGACCTGGGAGAGGAGGTGGAGATTGGGCTCCAGGTGAGAGATGTGTGGGAGGAGGGACGATGCGAGACGGTCCAGTTGTCGCTAGACTGCTCCCGAAGGGCGGGGCGAGGCTTGGCGGCGTCTCCCTCTGTTCTCCAGCCCGTATTGCTCTCTCAACTTGTCCGACTGCCCACTGTCCCCTAAGTGAAGAAGATCTGGGACATGCAGTCCCTTGGACTGCGGGTCTTCTCCACTGGCCCGCAGTGGTCTGGGGCTCAGAGTGGAGAGAAATGTGGAGCAGAACAAAACCTGGCCTCGTGGCTCCGATGGGCCCGTGACAAGTGCAAGTGGGGGCCCATTGCTTACTCTGCTGCCTGCCTGCCTTGCTAAACACAAAGAAACCCTGTAATAGCGTGCTTAGTTTTGCATATGCTCCTATTTATCGCGTAAGAAGTGGGATTGAACCAAAGCAAACATCCTTGTGGAATTAAAGAAGTTTTACAAGGCAAACCTCCCTGAGCAGCAGCAGTTCTGCGGTGTGGATGGAAAATAAGATCTTTTTAAGAAGATGGAAATTTGGGTTTCAGTATGAAATCTGATTGTTAAATATTAGCCTGTGACTCAACTCTTCTCTAATGGAATGAACAAGGCACAATCTGGCCACATTCAGCAGTCAGTCATGTGAACAACATGTGATCTCATACAAATCCAGTGGGGGACAGTCTTCTGGTTTAAGTGACTTAACCTGTTTGCCGCCTCCTCCCTTCAAGGTTCTCTGCGTCTTTCTCCCTCCTTCCTTTGAACAAACTGGTACAACTTGAGACTGAAGATCTGGGCTAAGAAAATTGAGGAAAAGTATGAGGAAAACTCAGAATGAGTAGATCCATGAGGCCTGTTTACATCTCCTAGTTACAGCACCCCTCCTGTGGGATGGAGGAAGGTGAAAATCAAACCAGAAAGTTTCTTACTGGGCATGGAATTAGAACAAAGAAAGGTTGAAAATTTGTTTTAAATTTTCTAATAAGAGAATTTCGAAACATAAAAGTAGAATAACTACAATGAACTTTCATATACTCATAAACCAGTTTCAACAACAATCAAGATTTTGCCTTTCTTATTTCATTTATCCCTTTCTGCATTTTTGTTTCCTCAAGTGTGTTAAAGATTCCCTGGACATCATATAGTTTCACCTATAAATATTTCAGTGTGTCTCTAGCAGAAAAGGACCGTTAAAAATACCATTATCATACCCAACACAATTAAAAATCATTCTTTAATAATTCTAATACTTAGTATATGTTCAATTCCTCCCCCCTCCCCGTCTCAAAAAACTTTGGATTATTTAATCAGGTCTAAACAAGGTCTGCTTACTGCATTCATTGATATATCTCTTAAACCTCTTTTGATACACAGTAGTCCCCCCTTATCCAAGGGGGATACATTCCAAGACCCCCAGTGGATGCTTGAAATGTCAGATAGTACCAAACTCGATATATACCATGTTCTTTTTCTATACATACCTCAGATAAAGTTTAATTTATAAATTAGGCACAGTGAGAGATTAACAATAACAAAATAGAACAATTATACCTTAATAAGAGTTATGTGAATATGGGCCCTCAAAATATTCTGTTGTACAAATTTAATGCCTTTTCCATCTTAATTTCTCATCATGCACTGTGGTTATAACTTTTGCAGTTTGAGATTCAACAGCAAAACCAGCATGAATTTCTTTTTTCCTTCTTTAAAATTCCATAGAAGTTTCGTCCTTAACATAGATCTTAGCAACTTCAGCATATTTTTTGTCAAGAACTTTCACCTTTTCAACTTAAAGAAATTTACAGCTTCTTTTTGGCATATCTGAATTGCCAGCATCACTACTTTTGCACTTTGGGGCCATTATTAATTAAAATAAGGTTTACTTAAACACAAGCACTGTGATACTGGGCTAGCCAATCTGATAACTAAGAGGGCTACTAAATGGGCAGGATACACTGGACAAAGAGATGATTCATTTCCCAGGCAGGACAGAGCAAGATTTCATCACACTACTCAGAACAGGGAGCAATTTGAAGTTTATGAATTATTTCTGGAATTTTCCATTTAATATTTTCAGACTGCAGTTGACCACAGGAAGCCAAATCCATGGATAAGGGGGACTACTGTATTAACAATTCCCCTTCCCTTTTTGTTGTTGATGGTGATGATGATGCCATTTACTTATTGAAGCAACTGGATCATTTGACTGATAGAATTTTCCACATTCTGGATTTGGTTGATTGTTTCTTCATGTGTCATTTAACAGGTTTCTCTGTCCTTGGTACATCCTTCGAACAGTTAAATCTAGAGCCAAGGAGGAGTTACAGTAAGACAAAAATGTGTTTAAATCCATTAAACCCATTACCCTTTTTTAAAACTCAAATCCTCTCATAAAACACTTCTGCTATGCTTTCTTTTGACACAATTCCAGTAGCCTTTAGGGGCTTCCTTACATTCCATTTTATACATTTCCTGCCCTAGACACAAAATCAGCCATTTATCCAAGGAATCCTAATTCACTTTTAGCAAGAAATGGTATCTGTATTTCTAATTTTTTTTAGGACCCTGAAATTTGTCCTAATTGATGGGTAATTGTAAGAGGATTGCATTCCCCACAGGAAGAAACCTGCCTTAAGTAATCTAATTCCCGAGGTCCCAAACCTTTTCCCCTCAAAGGTGGGAGGCGGGAATTTCTGCCAACATTTACCTAGACTAGCTATCCATCCCTTCATTCATTCACCCAATATCTGCTGAGTAGCCATTTGTGCCACTGTTCCAAACCCTGGGAACACACTGGTTTACAAAACACAAAAATCCTTGTCCTCAGGGATTTATTTTGGTTATTGTCTGTCAATAAACAAGATAAATGAGTAAATATATAGCATGTCAGACGGAGATAACTATCAAGGAGGAAAATAAAGGGAGTATACTGAGTTAAATGGTGGCCTGGAAAAAGACATGTCAATGTATGAGTCCCAGGAACCTGTGAATGTCACCTTAATTGGAGAAAGGATCTTGCAAATGTAATTAAGGATCTTGATGAGATAATCCTAGATTATCTATGCAGGCCCTAAATCCAATGACAAGTGTCTTTATGAGAGACACATCCTCACACTCACTAGGATGGCTACTATTAAAAAAAGAAAGAAAGAAAAACAGAAAATAGCAAGTGTTGATGAGGATGTGGAGAAACTGGAACCTTTGTGAACTGTTGTTGGAAATGTAAAATGGTGCAACTACTATGGAGAATTGTATTGAGTTTCCTCAAAACATAGAATTACCGTATGTCCCAGCAATCCCACTTCTGGGTAGATCTCTAAAAGAATTGAGAGCAGGATCATGAAAAGATATTTGCACATCCATATTCATAGCACTATTTACAATACCCAAGAGGTAGAAGCAACCCAATGTCCATCAATGGGTGAATAGATAAGGGATAAACAAAATGTGACACATATATACTATGGAGTATTATTCAGGCTTAAAAAGGAAATTCTGCAATATGCTACAACATGGATGACCCTTGAGGACATTATGTTAGTGAAATAAGTAGTCAAATTCAGAGAAACGGAAAGTACAATGGTGGTTACAAGGGGACTGGGGGGAAGGGGACAATGGGAAGTTGCCTAATGGGTACAGAGTTTCCGATTTGTAAGATGAAAAAGTTCTGGAGATCTGTTTCACAACACTGTAAATGTACTTAATGCCATTCAACTGTACACTTAAAAAAGAGAGAGAGAGACAGAGAAAAGGAGGTGGCCGTGTGATCAGAGAGGCAGGCATGGGAGTGAGGCAGCCACAAACCAAGGAATGCCTGGAGCCACCAGAAACTGGAAGAGACAAGCAATGAAATCTCTCCTAGACCCTCTGGAGGGAGCACAGCCCAGCTGACAACTTGATTTCGGACTTTTGCCCTCTCTAATTGTGATAGAATGAGTTTCTGTTGTTCCTAATCCAGTATGTTTGTGGTAATTTGTTATGGTAGCCACAGGAAACTAATATAGCGAGTGTCTGGTCAGATGTGGGATGGGATACAGAAGAGTGGCCAAGGAAGGTTCCCTGAGAAGATGCTGTGTGAGAGAGGCCCTTAAGGGGCAGGTTACATGGATACCTGAGGAAACAGTGAAAGCCCCAAGGCTGTTGTGTGTCTGGTGAATTGAGGAAGGTCAAGGAGGCCAGTGTGACAGGAGGAAAGAGTGAGGGGGAAAGTAGGAGGAAACAAGGCCACAGATGGGCGTGGGAGGACTAGGTAGGGTTTTCAGACCATTTAAGGACCTTGGAAAATAAATGAGAACCTCTTAGGGGAGTTTTGAGTATGGAATGACTTGATCTGTCTTAGATTTTTTTAAAAAATAAATTTATTTATTTAATTGTTTGTTTATTTTGGGCTGCGTTGTGTCTTCATTGCTGCGCGCAGGCTTTCTTCAGTTGCGACGAGCGGGGGCTACTCTTTGTTGTGGTGCACAGGCTTCTCGTTGCGGTGGCTTCTCTTGTTGTGGAGCATGGGCTCTAGGCACACGGGCTTCAGTAGTTGTGGCTCGTGGGCTCTAGAGCACAGGCTCAGTAGTTGTGGCGCATGGGCTTAGTTGCTCCGCGGCATGTGGGATCTTCCCGGACCAGGGCTCAAACCCGTGTCCCCTGCATTGGCAGGTGGATTCTTAACCACTGCACCATCAGGGAAGTCCTGTCTTAGATTTTTAAATGATCCTGTTCAGGCAAAAGATAATCACTGTAAAACGTAATCAATGAATACAAAATATTTTTGTAAGTTATGTTTAATTTCAAGTAGGCCTTTGTCCATCTTGCAGTTTACAGGAAATTCAAAAGTTAGAAGACATCATGAGGAAATAATAAGGTAAATCCAGAATATGGAACAATTGACTCCAACCTTTCAAAAACTAAAGCCAAAAAAGGGGTGGGGGGAGGTGGGAGAAATATAAATACTAATTTAAGAAACTAAAGATGGATAATACTAATTAAGACATGTGAACCTTGATTGGACCTTGGTGTGGTAGAATGTCTGTGAAGACCTTCTCCAGCAATCCCTCCTATCCCCATGTCCACATGCTGCTCTTCCCACTGAAGAGTGGAATCCACTTCCCCTCCACTGGAATCTGGTTTTGACCCTGTGACTTGCACTGACCAATTCAATGCAGTGGAAGAAAAGCTGTATGGCTCTGGTACCTGGACCTTACGAGGCCTTGTGGCTTCCATTTTCACTCTCTTGGAACCCAGCTGATATGAGGTCCAGCCTGAGCCACCAGTTAACAGAATGAAGCTCTTTTGGATCCTTCAGTCCCAGAGGAGCCGCCTCAGTTAATACCATATGGAACAAAGATGAGCTGTCCCCACCAAAACCACTCTATGCAATTATGCCACTGTAAAAACTGAAGACACTCTTTTTTTTTTTTTTTTTTTTTGCGGTACGTTGGCCTCTCACTGTTGTGGCTGCTCCCGTTGCGAAGCACAGGCTCCGGACGCGCAGGCTCAGCGGCCATGGCTCATAGGCCCAGCCGCTCCGCAGCATGTGGGATCTTCCCGGACCGGGGCACAAACCCGTGTCCCCTGCATCGGCAGGCGGACTCTCAACCACTGCACCACCAGGGAAGCCCAAGATACTCTTTATGAACTGATATATTGATAAACATTTCCAGGATATTTTGCTAAGTTAAAAAAGCAAGGTGCCGAAGAGAGTACATAGTATGTCATCTTTGGTGTTTGTATTTGCATGAAAAATGCTGGAAGAATATATAAGACTATAATATAAGTGGTTACTTATAGGTAACGTGAATATTCAGCAAATATACACCAGTATGGCTGTGCTGTGTAAACTACAGAAATACTTCTGTCCTAGTTGGTAAATGGCCACTCTCCAAGCCCCTGAATTCCCTCCATCTCTGCTCTCATCCTGGGATACCTGAATGCTCCATGATCCAACAAATAAAGAGTTACCCCTGGCAGGGAAGGGGTCTGCCAGGCCAGCAGATAGTGACGTGGATGGTAACAGGGGTGGTGCAAGGGAGACTCTGCAAACTAGACCTTTTAATATCTTTTTGATTTCTGAACCAAATGGATGTGTTACCTAGTTAATAAAATATATTTTGAAAACAAAAGCAGTGCTACCGCGATTCTCTATCACAGTACCTTGTTTTATGGATTTCAAATCATCAATTTCTGTCTTGTTGGTTTACCCTAAAAGGTCAGCACTATGACAATACAGATCCTGCCTGTCTGTTGTGTTCACTTCTGTATCCCCAGCACCTAGACCCAAACTGGTAGAAATATTTGTTGAATGAATGCAGAATGTATATTTTGATGAAAAAGCATACTAAACAAATGCCACAGGATGCAGCGAAGGCAGTGCTCAGAGGAAAATTTATAGTTGTAAAAGCCTGCATTAAAAAAGAAGAAAGAAATCAATAACCTCACTTTACACTTTCATGAACTAAAAAAGAAAGAAAGAATAAAGAAAAAAAAGAGAGCAAACTAAACCCAAAGTTAGCAGAAGGAAGGAAATAATATAGATTAAAGTAGAGGTAAATAGGGAATTCCCTGGCAGTCCAGTGGTTAGGACTCTGTGCTTTCATTGCTGAGGGTGCAGGTTCAATCCCTGCTCAGGGATCCTGCAAGCTGCACAGCACTGCCAAAAAAAAGAAAAAGAAAAGAAAAAAATGAAAAGAAAGAAAGAAAAAATGGCAAATGAGGCTATCTTAAAAATTATATTTAAAAAAGTAGAGGTAAATAAAACAGAGAATAGAAAAGCAATAGAGTCCATGGAAGGTATAAGTTGATTATTTGAAAAGATTAATAAAATTAACAAGGCTTTAGCTAGACTGACAAAAAAAAAAGGAAGAAGATATAAATCACTAAAAAATCAGAAATTTGAGGCATTACTACTGACCTAACAGAAATAAAAACAGGAGAATACTATGAACAGCTGCACACCAACAAATAAAATAATTTAAATGAAATGGACAAATTCCTAGAAACACACAAATTACCTAAAGTGACACAATAAGGAAAAGTCCAAGAATGGATACTCCTGGTGAATTCTACCAAATATTTAAGGAAGAATTAATAGCAATCCTACTTAAACTCTTCCAACAAATTGAAGACAACACTTCCTAACTCATTCTATAAGGCCAGCATTACACTGATACTAAAGCCAAAGGTATCACAAGAAAAGAAAATTCAACCAAAATCCCTTATGAATATAGACACAAAAATCCTCAACTAAATACTAGCAAACCAAATCCAACAGTATTTTTTTTTTCTTTTTGCTGCACTGGGCCTTCATTGCTGAGCACAGGCTTTTCTCTAGTTGTGGGGAGCAGCAGGGCTGTGGGGGGGAGCTACTCTTCGTTGCAGTGCGCGGGCTTCTCACTGCAGTGGTTTCTCTTGTTGTGGAGCACGGGCTCTTGGCACACGGGCTTCAGTAGTTGTGGCTCACAGGCTCTAGAGCGCAGGCCCAGTGGTTGTGGTGCATGGGCTTAGTTGCTCTGCGGAATGTGGGATCTTCCCGGACCAGGGCTCGAACACGTGTCCCCTGCATTGGCAGGTGGATTCTCAACCACTGTGCCACCAGGGAGTTCCCCCAACAGTATGTTATGAGGGTTATACATCATGACCAAATGGAATTTATCCCATGAATGCAGGGGTGAGTCAACATAAGAAAATCAATCAATGTAATGTATCACATTAATAGAATGAAGGGGGAAAATAAACATGATTATCTCAATTGATGCAGAAAAGGCACTTAACAAAATCCAACACTGTTTCATCACCAAAAACACTCAGAAAACTAGCTAAAGAAAGTAACTTCCTTCACATGATAAAGGACATCTGTGAAAATCCCACAGCAAACATCATACTTAATGACGAAAGACTGAATGCTTTCCCCCTAAGATCAGGAATAAGACAAGGATGTCTATTTTCACCCTTGCAATTCAAGATTGTACTGGATGTTCTAGCCAGGTCCATTAGACAAGAAAAAGAAACAGAAGGCATCCAAACTGGAAAGGAAGAAACACTATCTCTATTTACAGATGACACAATCCTAGATATGGAAACAATCCCAAAGAATCCAAAAGAAAGCTACTAGAGCTAATAAATGAATTCAGTGAAGTTGTAGGACACAGTATCAATACACAAAAATCAATACACCAGTAATGAACAATCAGAAAAAAGAAATGAAGAGAGCAATTCTACTTACAAATGCATCCCCGCAAAAATCTAAGAAAAATTTAACCAAGGTAAAAGACTTGTACACTGAAAACTGAAAACATTGCTGAAAGAAAGTAAAGAAGACAAATAAATGGAAAGACATCCCGTGTGCTTGGATGGGAAGACTTACTATTGTTAAGATGTTGTTACTGAACCAAACCATGTTTGTTTGCTGGACAAGCAGCAAGCCAAACTCAGAGACTCGGAGGTTTGCAGCAGAGAAAGTGTTTATTCACAGGGCAGCCAAGTGAGGAGATGGGAGAACAAATCTCAAGTCTACTGTTCCAAAGACATAGGGCTTGGGATATTTACGGTATAAAGCTGAAGCATGGGGAGTGTGGGGAAAGGTGACTGGAAATAAGAAGGTGAGATAATCATCATTCTGCACAGGTGCAACTAAGCTACAGGCTTCATCATGGGACACATTCAGGAAAAGGCGGTGTTAGCATGTTCTGAGGGTGGAATTTTTGGCCCTCTGACGTCAAAAGGTCATCAAGTGGACACTTGCTTGGTAGTCTTAACCAGTCTTAATGAGCTCAAACTGGACATAGCTGACTCCAAGTTCCTGAAAAACAACTTGGGCAAACATTTTATTGTTTAGGCTGCAGGACACTTGGAGGACATTGACTGAGTGATTGATCGATTTGATTTAGGCTGCACCAGGTCTTAGTTGTGGCAGGTGGGATCTTCCTTGAGACATGCGGAATCTTTAGTTGTGGCACGAATGCATATCTAGTTCCCTGACTAGGGATCGAACCCAGGCCCCCTGCATTGGGAGCACAGAGTCTTACCCACTGGACCACCAAGGAATTCCCAGAATTTTTTTATAGGAACAATTAAAGCGAGCTTGATCAGTGAAGGCAGTTTACAAATTTAATGGATCTAACTGATGATTACCCTTGGTTTCAATGTTAATACTACCCAAAGAGATCTACAGATTCAACACAATCCCTATCAAAATTCTAACAGTCTTTTTTGCAGCAGTGGAAAAGCCAATCCTCAAATTTATATGGACTTGTAAGGGGCTCCAAATAGCCAAAATAATCTTGAAAAAGAAGAATAAAGCTGGAGAAATCACATTTCTGGATTTCAAAACTTACTACAAAGTTACAGTAATCAAAACAGTGTGGTAATGGCACAAAGAGAGCATACAGACCAATGGAATAGAATTGAGGATACAGAAATAAACCCAACGTTTATGATCCATTGATTTTCAAAAGGGTGCCCAGTCCATTCCATGGGGCAAAAATCATCTCTTCAACAGACAGTATGGGTATCACTGGAGTTCCACATGGAAAAAGATGAAGCTGGACTCATACCACATATCATATACAAAAATTAACTCAAAATGGATAAACAACCTAAATATAAAAGCTAAAACCATAAAACTCTTAGAAAAAACATAAGGGGAGGGGCTTCCCTGGTGGCGCAGTGGTTGGGAGTCTGCCTGCCGATGTAGGGGACACGGGTTCGTGCCCCGGTCCGGGAAGATCCCACATGCCGCGGAGCGGCTGGGCCCGTGAGCCATGGCCGCTGAGCCTGCGCGTCCGGAGCCTGTGCTCCGCAACGGGAGAGGCCACAGCAGTGAGAGGCCCGCGTACTGCAAAAAACAAAAACAAAAACAAAACAAAAACATAAGGGGAAATCTTCATGATCTTGGATTTAGCAATGGATTCTTGGCTATGACACATAACACACTAAGCAACAACAACAAACATGGATAAAATGGACTTCAAAATTTAAAACTTTTATTCATTAAAGAACATTATAAAGGGGACTTCACTGGTGGTCCAATGGTTAAGACTCTGTGCTCCCAATGCAGGGGGCCCGGGTTTGATCCCTGGTCAGGGAACTGGATCCCACATGCCACAGCTAAAAGATCCACATTCCGCCATGAACATCTCGCGTGCTGCAACTAAGACCCAGCACAGCCAAATAAATAAATATATATATATATATATATTTTTTAATGAAGAACATTATAAAGAAAGTAAAAGACAACCTACAGAATGGGAGACAATATCTGCAACTCACATATCTGATAAGGGATTAATATATAAAGAACTTCTCCAACTCAACAATGAGACAAAAAACCCAGTTCAGAAAAGGGCAGGGGACTTCCCTGGTGGCACAGTGGTTAAGAATCCACCTGCCAATGCAGGGGCCATGGGTTTGATCCCTGGTCTGGGAAGATCCCACATGCCACGGAGCAACTAAGCCCGTGCACCACAACTACTGAGCCTGCGCTCTAGAGCCCGTGAGCCACAACTACTGAGCCTGCATGCCACAGCTACTGAAGCCCACGCTCCTAGAGCCCATACTCCACAACAAGAGAAGCCACCACAATGAGAAGCCCACGCACCACAACGAAGAGTAGCCCCTGCTCGCCACAACCAGAGAAAGCCCAAGTGCAGCAAGGAAGACCCGATGTAGCCAAAAAATAAATAAATGAATAAAAAAATTTAAAAACAAAAAAGAGCAAATGACTCAAATAAACTTTTCTCCAAAGAAGATATACAAATGGCAAATAAGCACATAAAAAAATGCTTGACATCATTAGTCATTAAGGAAATGCAAAACAAGACAACAATGAGATCGCCTCACACATACTAAGATGGCTATAATACAATTTTTAAAAGAAAATAATAAGAGGATGTGGAGAAATTGGAAGTGTCATGCATTGCTGGTGGGAATGTAAAATGGTGTGGCCACTATAGGAAACAGTTTAGCATTTCCTCAGAAAGCTAGACATAGAATTACCAAATGACCAACCACTTACACTCCTAGGAAATACACAGAAGAATTGTAAACAAGTACTCGACGGATACTTGTAAGCCAACGATCATTGTAGTGAAACCACGAAGGACCCTGTGGGAACTTCCCAGGGACAGACCCCAGTGTCCCCTACCTCTTTTTTTTTTTCATATTTAATTTTATTTATTTGGTTGCACCAGGTCTTAGTTGCGGCAGGCAGGCTCCTTTAGTTGTGGCACATGAGCTCCTTAGTTGTGGCATGTGAACTCTTAGTTGCAGCATGCATGTGGGATCTAGTTCCCTGACCAAGGATCGAACCCAGGCCCCCTGCATTGGGAGTGTGGAGTCTTAACCACTGTGCCACCAGGGAAGTCCCTCCCCTGCCTCTTGTTTGTAGAAAGCTTTAGCCTCCTAGGCCTGCCCCAGGTTCCAAAGAGCAAATTTAATCAGAGAAGTGAGAAAATGCAGAAACAAAGGAAAACAGTCAAACAAGACCAAATAATAATAGCTTAGCCATAAAACAAAGGCAAGGACCTTTAGTTCCTCAAGGGCCACAGATAATACTCTGAACAATCTCCTTGTTTTGCAGATACGAAAACCCCCACTAGGTGGAAGAAGTTAACTGCATGCTGACCCCAAGCACATAGACCTCAGACCAGTTGGAACCAGGTTGATGTTGCTGACTCCCGAAATACCACCTAGTTACTCCACCACCAACCAATCAGAAGAATGTCCACGAGGTGACCAGGCACCCTGCAACCCTCTCCCCTACCGTTGCCTTTAAAAACCCTTTCCTGAAAGCCCCCGAGTTTTGGTCTTTTGAGCATGAGCTGCCTTTCCTCCTTGCTTGCCCTTGCAATAAATGCTGTATTTTCTTTCACCACAACCTGGTATCAACCCAGTTTTGCTGCCAGTCAGGTGAGCGGACCCAAGTTTGGTTCAGTAACAGTAGCACTATTCATAAAAGCCAAAAGGGGGAAACAACCCAAGTGTCCATCAACAAATGAATGGATAGACAAGGTGCAGTATAGCACTATAACAGAATATTATTCAGCCATGAAAAGGACCCATGCTACAGCATAGATGAACCTTGAAAACATGCTAAGTGAAATAAGCAAGACATAAAAGGACAGATAAATACTGTATGATTTCACTTATATGAGGTAGGTGGAGTCATCAAATTTATAGGGACAGAAAGTATAGTAGAGGTTACTAAGAAAGAAGAGGGGAGGGGAATGGGATGTTATCACTTAATGGTTACAGAGTTTCTCTTTGGAGTGGTAAAATAGACAGTGGTTATGCTTGCACAACATTGTGAATGTGATTAATGCCACTAAATTGTCCTTTAAAATGACAAATATTTTTTCTTTTATATATTTTACCACAATAAAAAGAGAAAGGAAAAAAAATACTGAAGTTTGTTCCTTGGTTCCTTCACTTTCTGTCTCCAGATCCTTATCCCACATATCAGCCCAATTTTGTTCTTACAAGCACTTATACTTCCTACATAAAAAACAAAAAAGAAAAAAACACCTCCTACTTTGCCTTTCCCTTTTAGAAATTTAGAAATCGCTCTAAGTCTATCACACCTGTGAGCAGGTGGCAAAGTCCTCAGTTTGAATTTCAGCCCAGATTCAGACACTTGTGTCCTCTATGGAGCTTTCATGGTCAGATCCCTATGGTCAGGTTGCTGGCCTTTGTCACCCCAGTATCCCTGGCTATGCCACATGACACAGCCCTTGTCAAGTTTTGGGGAATAAACACCCGAAGAACAAGACAGGGTGGAACAGCGTTTCCCTAACGTCAGTCATTTGGATGCCACCTTCCCATACTACTATCTAGTTAATATAGTCTTAAAATGGAAAATTTTATTACAAAAGAAAACTTCTTTTTAAATTATATTCTTTTTTTAAAGATTTTTTTTGATGTGGACCATTTTTATAGTCTTTATTGAATTTGTTACAATACTGCTTTTGTTTTGTTTTGCTTTTTTTTTGCCTGAGGCATGTGGGAATCTTAGCTCCCCGACCAGGGATCGAAGCTGCACCCCCTGCATTGCAAGGCAAAGTCTTAACCACTGGACCACCAGGTAAGTCCCCCAAAAGAAAACTTTTTATTACTGTAAATCAGAAAACCAGTATCACTTGCCATACATGTCAAAGATAAACTGTCACAAGTAAGGAAGACAAAGTAACAAGTTCTACCTATATTATTACCCACCAAAAGTTTTCAGCCTAATTTCTTATCTCTCTTTGGCAAAAAAGGGAAAGAAGAAAAAGTGGAGCTAATGATACACTAGCACGAAATGAGGCTTTCTCCTTGCTGTGATGAAGATAGAAGAACTGCAAGGACTTTCTCAGTACGTGATTGACTACAATTTACCATATTTCGTCAAACCTGACCGTTTTCCCCCCACATTTTGAAATACAGCAGCATCTTACAATCGAGGTGTCCTAGTAACACTGTTTTTTCTTTTTCAGCAGTAAGTAAAATAACCTCTGAAAGCAGATGGCCATTTGTATTCGATGAGATGGCATGATAACACCGTCCATGCACCACGTGAAGGCCCCCGCGATCCCGCTGCCCACTTTGGGAAACCGTTGTGTCGGCGCTGGGGTCTCCTGGTTCTCACTCCCCCGGGCCACTACCTGCTGCGCCTCGAGCGCGCACGGCTGATCAAGGTTCCTTTCTGTCTGTCAGCACAGACTAGGTCAGCTCTCCATCAGAGGACTCCTGACAGCCCACTGCAGGAGACACTACTTAGCAACGTGCAGACCCCCTTTTCAGACCCGTCACGCATCCCGGTAGGGACCGGCCGGACGACTCCCAGCCGCAGCCTGGGTACCTGCACTGCTCCCCCAAAAACGCGCCAAGAGCAACGAGGCCGCAACTCTGTGACGTCAAGACCCCGCTCACGAGTTAGGGGCGGCCCCTCTCCTCCCAGGGCGGGGCGGCGTGCTGACGCCACACGCCGGGGCGGGGCCGAGAGTTTGGTGCCCCGGAGTGGGGTGTCGGCGCCTCATTCGGGTGGAGCTGAGCCGGAGACAGGTAGGCTCGGGCTGCAGCCGGGATCGGCCGGATTTGGGAGGCTCCGCGCCGGTCGGGCAGGAGGCGGGAGTCGCGGCAGGGAGCAAGGCCGCCGCGCCCTCGTTGCGGCCGGCGCCCCGGTGACAAGGAGTGAAGCTGGCTGGAGCGGGGCTGACGGGGGGAGGTGGGTGGGACGGGGCCTGACAGACGGGCGTGGCAGCCAATGGCGCGGCGGGTGCCTCCTGGCGGGCGGAGATTGGCGGGTGCGGGCGTGCGCAGAGGTCGCGCGGGGCGCGGAGCGGCGCTCCATTGGCTGTAGCGGGCAGGGGGTGGGCCGCGCGGCGGATGTGAGGGAATGGGCGCCGCGGCGCGGGTGACCCCCAAGGTCGAGGAGGCGTCACGTGGGAGTCGCCCGGCAGTGTCCTCTCCCCACCCGGACGGTTGGAAGGGTGGCACGCCCTTGAAGAAGCTGCTGCGAATTGTGGGCAGTCCTCCCTTTCCAGAGCGCGGAGACGCTGGTCGGCTTCTGTCCGGGCTGATCCTTCACTCCTGGGGTGAACCCTTGAGGAACGGATTACCTCGCAGTACCCCCACTTCTTCAGTACCCCACCGTACTAATCCTCCCTGTGTTCCTTGGGGTGACTCCCTTGAGGAGCGGATTACCCCTCAGTATCCTCTGTGTTCAGTACCCGCTGTATCCATCCTCCCTATCCTCTTCTGGGGTGAACCCTTGAGTGGATTGGATTACCCCGCAGCATTTACCTTCCTCAGTATCTCTGCTGTCCTCAGCACGCACCGTACCCATTCTCTCTGTGCTCCTCAGCGTGACGCCCCTGATGAGTGGATTACTTTGCCGCACCCTACCGTACTCAGTACCTATATACTCAGGATCCCTCCATACTCAGCACCCTCGGTACCCATCCTCTCTGTGAGCTCTTTGGGGTGACACCCTTGATGAGTAGAATACCCTGCAGTACCCTACCGTACTCAGTACGCCACCATACTCCTCTTTCTTCCAGGGGTTTGATAGCTCATGTTGAGATGAAGTGCATTTCCTCGAGGAACACACTAGTGTACCTTTTCCCTTTTACCTGATGTCCGCGTACCTTGGGTGCCGAGACTTAGTAGAAAACCGGTGGCGAGAGACTGAGTAGATAAGAAACTGCTTTCTCTGCTTTTCGCCCAGAACAGATGACTCAGGCCTGAGGTGTGAACTCTGTCCTGGGGTTTCTCTGTGCCTTGTTCTGCAGTCCTGCGCTTTGAAGCAGGGACTAGAGGCCCACTTCCACGTACACTGCTCTGAGCAGCTTTAGGATGAATCACCTGGGATGAAGCCTTGTTTGCACTGTGTCAGGACGTGCAGCAGTCCAACCGCACAGATTTTTGTGCAAGACCTGCGCGGTATAAAAATACATAATACTATTCTAACTTTGCATATTAGCTGAGGACTAGCTCTTGAAAGTTGGAGAAATATCAGAGTATCCTGATTATATTTTTGAGAGCAGTTTCCAAGTTTCGAGTACTTTTTTTTTCCTTAACAGCTTTATTGAGATACAATTCATGTATCATACAATTCACTCTTTCGAGTATGCAGTTCAGTGGTTTGTAGTGTATTTACAGTATGCAGCCATCTCCAAATTTCAGCATGCGGGATCCGAGATCCAGCCCCGGGCCCCCTGCAGTGGAAGCACAGAGTCTTAACCACTGGACTTCTGGGAAAGTCCCAAAATGCAATTACTTTTAAAGACTAACTTTAATTTCAGAAATATGAATTTCTGTTGATTTCATTTAAATTTGAATGCACAGTTTATTAAATGTGAAATATTTACCCTTTTTATTACATGTATATCTTGCACATACATCTATGTGTTTCACATCTGCTTTTAATCAGTCTTACTCCTCACTGCCCCATTTGACGAAAGTACTGTATCATCTCCATTAAAATTTTTAGGTAGTTTTATTTTGGGATAATTGTACAATCATTGAGAAATTTATTTTAGAATGGTATAATTTTGAGAAATTGTACATGCAAATCTATTATATGCAGTTATAACAAATGGTACAGAGAGGTCTCAGTGTCCCTTTACCCACTTTTCTCAAATGATAACATTATACAAAAACTACAGTATTATATCACGACCAGGTATTGACATTGATAGCAGTCAAAATGAAGAACATTTCTGTCACCACAAGCATCCCTCCTGTTACCTTTTTATGGCCATACCCACTTCCATCCTGCTTCCAATTCCTTAGCTTCTGGCAACCACTAATCTGTTTTCCATTTCTGTAATTTTGGCGTGTCAGGAATGTTACATAAGGAGACTCATACAGTAAGTAACCTTTTGGGGTTGGCTTTTTTCACTAAGTGTAATTCTCTGAAAATGAATGCAGGGTGTTTTCTGTGTCAGCAGTTTGTTCCTTTTTATGCGTCCAGGCTATTGATATACCACAGTTGATTTAACTCTCCAACCATTGAAGGACGTCTGGATTGTTTCCGTTCTTTGGCTATTAAGCTGTTATAAACATTTATATACAGGCTTTTATGTAAACATAAGTTTTCATTTCTCAGAGGTAAATGTCCAGGAGTGTAATCACTAGGTCATATGGTGGTTGCACGTTTAGTTTTTTTTTTTTTTTTAGAAATAGACAAACTTTTCCAGAGTGACTGTACCATTTTACATTCCCACCAGTAATGTATTTGTGACCCAGTTTCTCCATATTCTTGCCAGCGTTTGGTGATGTTATCATTTTCTAAAATTTTAGCCTTTCTAATAGATGTGTAGTGATTGTGGTTTTAATTTGCATTTCCCTTATGTCTAGTGATATTGAATGTCTTTTCATGTGTTTATTTGCCATGGGTATATCCTCTTCAGTGAAATACCTCTTCATATCTTTTGCCCATTTTGTAATTGGATCATTTGCCTTTTTTAATGTTTCATTTTGAGAATTTCTTATACATTCTAGTCCTTTCCTGGATATGTGGTTTGCAGATATTTTCTCTAGTCTGTAGCTTGTCTTTTCATCTTCTTAACAGTATCTTTTGCAGAGCAAAAACTTTTAATTTTGATCAAGTCCTGTTGATGAATTTTGTCTTTTATGTGTTGTGCTTTTAGTGTCAAGTTAAGAACTCTTTGCCTGGCTCTAGTTTCTCTTACATACTTTTTAAAAAGTTTTATAGTTTTGTGTTGTACATTTAAATCTATAATCCATTTTGAGTTGATTTCTATATAAGGTGTGAAGTCTAGTTTGAGTGGTTTCTTTCTTTTCTTTTCCTTTCATTCTTTCTTTTTTTTTTTTCCCTCCCCATAGGTATCCAACCAGCAGCATTTGTTGAAAAGACTGTTCTTTCTCCATTGAATTGCTTTTGTTCTTTTGTCAAAAATCAGTTGGTTGTGCTTGTATGGGTCTGTTCTAGAGTTCTCTGTTCTGTTCCATTCGTCTTTTTGTCTATTTCACCATCAGTACCACAAGTCTTGATTATTGCAGCTACATAATAAATCTTGAAATTAAGTAGATTGGTTCTTCCCACTTCATTATTCTTTTTCAAAATTGTTTCAGCTGATCTGGTTCCTTCGCCTTCCCATATAAATTTTAGCATAATCTTGCCTATATCTATAAAAATTCTTTCTGGGATTTTGATAGGAATTGTGTTAAAGTTGTTTATCAATTTGGAGATAACTTCTTTACTATGTTCAATCTTCCAGTCCTTAAACAAGGTATGTCTATTTATTTAGGCTTTTTCTTTCCTTCATCAGTGTTTTCTAGTTTTTAGCATGCAAGTCCTGTACATGTTTTGTTAGACTTATACTATTTCCTTTAAAAAAATTTTTGTTTTCATGTGTCTGTTGATAGTTTGTAGAAATACAGTTGTTTTTTGTATATTTACCTTGTATCCTGTGACCCTGCTGAATTCACTTATTAGTTCTATAAGTGTTTTTGTAGATTCCTTGAGATTTTGTCATAGATATTCATGTCATCTACAAATAGTAGTAGTTTTATTTTTTACTCTCTGATACATACGCTTTTTAGTTCCTTTTCTTGCCTTATTGCTCTGGCTGCAACTCTCAGTGCTACGCTGAGTAGTAGGGATGAGAGTGGACATCCTTACATTGCTCCCAGTTTTAAAAAGATGCATTCAGTCTTTCACCATTAAGTATGTGTTTGCTGTAGGCTTTTGTGGATGCTTTATATTAAGTTAAAGTTCCCCTTTATTCCTACTTTTCTGAGAGTTTTTATCATGGGTGTTGAATTTTATCAAGTGTTTATCTGCATCTATTGATATGAGCATGTGATTTTTCTTCTCTAGCCTGTCAGTATGGTAGATTACATTGCTTTTTGAATATTGAACTAGCTTACATCCCTGGAAGAAACCCCGTTGGGTCATGGTGTATAATTATATTTATATATTGCTTAATTCTATTCACAATATTTTGTCAAGGTTATGTATTTATTTATTTATTTGCATCTGTATTCATGAGGAATATGAGTTTAAAGCTTTTTTTTCCTTTTTCTTTTTTCTATCTTTGTCTGGATTTCATTTCAGGGACATACTAGCTTCATGAAATGAATTGGTAAGTTCTCCTTGTATTTTCTGGAAGAGATTGTGTAGGGTTGGAGTTAATTAATCTTTAAACATTTGATAGAATTCTGTAGTGAAACCATCAGGGCCTGGAAATAACGTTTTCTTTTCTTTTTTTTTTTTTTTTTTCTGCACTGTGTGGCTTGCAGGATCTTAGTTTACCAACCAGGGATCGAACCTGTGCCCCCTGCAGTGGAAGTGCAGAGTCCTAACCACTGGACTGCCAGGGAATTCCCTGGAAATTACTTTTTCAGGAGCTTTTAAATTACATGTGAAATTTCTTTAATAGTTATTTCAAATTGGGTCAGTTGTGGTAGTTTGTACTTTCGTTGAGTTTCTCTGTATCCTTGCTGACCTCATGTCTAGCTTTTCCATCTCTTGTTGAAAGGGGGGTTGAAGTTTCCAACTATAATTGTAGGTTTGTCTTTTTCTCCTTTCTCTTTTATTGGTTTGATTCACATATTTTGCAATTATGTTGTTTGGTGTGTACACATTTAGAATTGCTATATCCTCTTAGTGGATTAACCATTTGTCATTAATATCTCTGTGTCTGGTAATTTTCTTTGCTCTGATGTGTACTTTATCTGATAATAATATAGTCCTTCTGCTTTCCTTTGATTAATGTTTTCATGGTTTATAATTTTTCATCCTTTCACTTCCAACCTTCCTGTATTGTTACATTTGAAGTTTCTTATATTATTGGATCCTGTTGTTTTATCCAGTCTGCCAATCTCTGTTTTCTAATGGTTGTATTTAGGTCACTTACATAACATATCAAGTAATTATTGATACATTAGGACTTAAGTCTGCCATTTTATCCTTTATATCCTCTTTTGTTTTTTGTTCCTCTGCTTTCTTTATCTTGACTTCTTGTGGGTTACTTGAACACATTTTTAAATTCTGCTTTCATTTAAATGTAGTGTTTTTGAGTATATCTGTTTGTGTAGCTTTTTTAGTGGTTGTCTAGGTATTATGTAGACATAGTTTATCACAGTATACTGGTGTCATCATTTTATCAGTATGAAGTATAGAAACCATATCTCTGTTTACATCACTTTATCCTACTCCATTTAAAATTGTCTTTTAACACATTTTTGACTGGAGACATATTATGGCCACAGGCGTTAGTTTCTGCAAAAATCCCCCAGTCAGTAATGTGTTAAATATTTCCTTTACAGACATATCATTAGAACCACATCAGATGTGTTGAAATTATTGCTTCATCAATCACACATCATTTAGAAGATTTCTAGAGGAAAAGGAAATTATATTTACCCATATATTGTCTTTCTGTTGTTCTTTCTTTCTTCATGATGTTGCAAGATTCCTTTTATCATTTACTTTCTGTTTACAGGATCTCCTCTAGCCATTCATTTTGGGTAGGTCTTCTGGCAGCAGATTTTTTTAGTTTTTCTTCATCTAAGAAGACCTTTATTCCCCTTTTGTTCCTGAAGGATATTTTTGCTGGATATAGGATTCTGGATTAACAGTTATTTTCCTTCAACACTTGAAAAGTGTTATGCCACTTTCTCCTGGCCTCCATAGTTTCTGGTGAGAAATATGCTATTCAAGTTGTTTGTAGTTTTCAAAAGCTTGTGATGGGTCTTGGAGTGGATTTCTTTGGGTTTATTTTGTTTGGGGTTCTCTCAGCTTCTTGAATCTATAGGTTTATGTCTTTTTGCCAAATTTGGGAAGTTTTCAGCCATTATTTGTTGGAATAAGTTTTCAGCCCCTTCCTCTTTCTGCTCCTCCTGAGATTCTGGTGACATTTATATTCAGCATTAGGTCTTTTGTTATAGTCCCACACGTTCCTGAGGTCCTGTTCTTTTTTTTTTTTCCCCAATCTGTTTTCTCTGTTCAGATTGTGAAATTCCTTTTGTTCATGTTTGTTCATGTTCATGTTCACTGTTTCTTCTTTCTTCAGTTTACCCTCTCCATCAGGTTTTTTCTTCTGGTTATTGTACTTTTCAGTTCTGGAATTTCCGTCTGGTTCTCCTTTATGTTTTCTTTTTCTTTACTGAGGCTTTCTACTTTCATTTGTTTCAAGCATGTTCCTAGTTGCTTGTGGAGGCATTTTGATGCTGGTTCTTTGAAAATCTTTGCCAGATAATTCTAACATCTGTGTCATCTTGGTGTTGGTGAGCTTCCTCTGACACTTCTGGGGGGGTAGGAGGTGCTGCCTGGTTATGGAGGTGGGGGCTCCTCACCTGGCCTCCTTAGTATCTGTGGGTAGGGACTCCTTGTTACTGCTGTGTGGGTGTAATTTCCCAATTACACCTTTGTGATTCCACCCTGCCTGGGAAGGGAGAGGTGCTGCCCTGTTACTGCTGGGCGAGAGTAGAATCCAGGCTCCCTCCTAGATTGTTGGGGTGGGGATGGTGTCTCATTGTCACCTGGTGGGGATAGACGTCCCTGATCTCCTCTGACACTACCAGGTGGAGTGGGAGTGGGCCACAGTGTTTCTGTGGGGTTGGTTGCAGTAGAGTTGTTATTGTCTAAAACATTCTGTTCTGCTAGGCTGCCCCATTCCTGGTCCTTTGGCCAGAGATTTTACTGCAGCTTTTTTTTTGGTCTACATTAGTTGGTATTTCTGGGTTGCCAGCTTCTTCAGCACCTAGCCTGGAATATATGAGGCAAAAGGAAAACCGAGAACTCAATGCTCAGTCTTTTTGGGCCCCAAGGTCCCTTCCCAGTCTCTCTCCTCTCCACCTTTCAGAGTCTTATGTTTTGTTTTGTGTTAAATGAAGCATCTCATGTTTTTAGCTGCATTTAGTGGGAAACAGAAGTCCTGTATGTGCTTTTTATTTTTATTTTTTATTTTGTGTGTGTGTGTGTGCTGTACGCGGGCCTCTCACTGTTGTGGCCTCTCCCGCTGCGGAGCACAGGCTCCGGACGTGCAGGCTCAGCGGCCATGGCTCACGGGCCCAGCCGCTCCGCGGCATGTGGGATCTTCCCAGACCGGGGCAGGAACCCGTGTCCCCTGCATCGGCAGGCAGACTCTCACCCACTGCGCCACCAGGGAAGCCCCTTTTTATATTTTTAATAAATATTGACAAGTGTCCTTGCTTTCCATAAAAATTTAATAATTTCTACTTTAACCAACACTTTAAAAAAGTGCCTATTTACCTATACCATACACCACTGCATTCAGGGCACCTTTGGTAACACAGTGCCAGTCTGGGAAGGATGGATCAGTCTTCAGACCCATGCACTGAAGCTTATTTGGGGTTCCCACTTCAGAGGTGGAAGCCCCCCCCCAGCAATCTGTTCAGCTACCCACTCCAAATTTACTTACGTTTAGTTTTACCTTGGGAACTTCAGCTTTTTAAGACGTATCATTAGTTGTGGGGTGGGTTTTTTTTTTTTTTCTGGTAGGTTGTAGTCCTTTAGTCATAAACATACTTTTTTTTAAATTAATTAATTTATATTTGGCTGTGTTGGCTCTTCATTGCTGTGCACGGGCTTTCTCTAGTTGCAGTGAGTGGGGGCTACTCTTTGTTGCGATGCATGGGCTTCTCATTGCGGTGGCTTCTCTTGTTGCGGAGCACGGGCTCTAGGTGCGCGGGCTTCAGGAGTTGTGGCATGCAGCCTCAGTAGTTGTGGCTCACAGGCTCTAGAGAGCAGGCTCAGTAGTTGTGGCGCATGGGCTTAGTTGCTACACGGCGTGTGGGATCTTCCCAGACGAGGGCTCGAACCCGTGTCCCCTGCATTGGCAGGCGGATTCTTAACCACTGTGCCACCAGGGAAGTCCCATAAAAGTACTTTTAAAGTGTGCAAAGTTCTTTCATGTTTGCATCATAATTACAAAAAACATTGAGGGAGCAGAAGTGATTGCTTCCTTCACTTTATGGCAAAGGAAACTGAACATAGATCAGTGACACATTTAAGGCTCACACAGCAAGGAAGAGTCACTCTGCCTGTTTGCCCTGCAGGCTCAACCACCGTTTCTGTGTAATAATGGCAAAATACCTTTGTAGTTTAAGAGTACTCTGCACTACCTCTCAATCTCTCAGTTTATGTTTGATGAGGCATCACAAGTGAAAGACGTTGCATTCTCTTGAGATTCTCAGCCAGTAAGAGAAAATTGGTACTTGTGCCCTCTCTGTACATAATGTCTTTGCATCACTGCTAAAACTAGAATAATGGATTAACAGCGATAGGTATGTAGCAAGCATTGTTTTCTTGATTCATCATGAAAATCTTAGTGAGTCCAAAACCAAAGAAAAGCAAAAAACAAAAAGCCTCTCAAGGTAAGTTTTTTTTTTAATGGTTCTTAGGCAACACACAATGGTAACAATCATTTAATGATGCATGTGCTTTTCCCTAAAAGACTCATGTCCTGAGAAATTGCCCAGGCTGTTTTTTCCTCTTTAATTACTCCTCTGCCTAGCCAGCATGAGGGTGGTAGACGTCGGAAGTCAGTTTATCTCCTCATCCTGTGAATGGGGAGGTGGCCTTGGGTAAGGTGTGTGCTGCCTGACTGGGGAATGTCCAGGCACAGATAAAGTTCTGTTTCATTTTCCTAAGGGCAGAGCGCTGAACCCTTAAAAACAAATTTTGCTTTGGTTTTGGGGTTTTTTTAAATGTTATTTTTCTCAAATGTATAGATTTATACTTGCATCTTGAAATTAATGGGTTACAGATAGTGTCACTTTGTGTACTTTATTGATAGGGATAGGCTCGTTTATGTTTCTTCTTAGACTTTTTTAAAAACAACTTTACTGAGGGGCTTCCCTGGTGGTCCAGTGGTTGGGACTCCATGCTTCCACTGCAGGGGGGCGTGGGTTCTATCCCTGGTTGGGGAACTAGGATCCCGTATGCCGCGCAGTGTGGCAAAAAAAATAAATAATAAAGTTTAGGTTTGGGCAAATCTGTTCACAAACATTTAAAAACAAAAAACTCTATTGCGGTATAATTCATATAGCATACAATTGACCCATTTAAATGGTACAATTTAACATTTTACAGTATATCAGAAGGTTGTGAAACCATCAGCATTATCTATCAATAGTTTTAGAACATTTTCATTCCCCACCCCACCCCCCCAAAAAAACCCATACCCATTAGTTGTCATGTCTTATCCTTGCTACCCCCAGTCCTGGGCTTTCTGTCTGTATCAGTTTGCCTCTTTTATTTATTTATTTATTTATTTTGCGGTATGCAGACCTCTCACAGTTGTGGCCTCTCCCATTGCGGAGCACTGGCTCTGGATGCGCAGGCTCAGTGGCCATGGCTCATGGGCCCAGCCACTCCACAGTATGTGGGATCTTCCCGGACCAGGGCACGAACCCGCGTCCCCTGCATCGGCAGGCGGACTGTCAACCACTGCGCCACCAGGGAAGCCCCAGTTTGCCTCTTTTGAACATGTTCATATAAATGAAGTCATACATGTGTTTTTTGTGTGTGAATGACTCTTTTCACTTAAAAGTTTCACAGTTCATCTATGTTGCAAGAGATATCAACATTTCATTCCTTTACATTGCCTAATACTATTACGTGGTGTGGCTATACCACATTCTGTGTACCCATTGATCAGTTGATGGACATTTGAGTTGTTTCCACTTATTGGCTCGTATAACGCTGCAGTGAACATCCGTGTACAGGTCTTGTGTGGACGTATGTTTTTGTTTTTCTTGGTTGTATACCTAGGAGTGGAGTTGCTGAGTCATATGGTAATTCTATGTTTAACTTTTTGAGGAACTGCTAAACTGTTTTCCAAAGTGACTGCACCAGCTTAGATTCCCACCAGAATTGTATGAGGGTTCTAAATTCTTCATGTTCTCTCCAATACTTGCTTGTGTTGATTGTATCTAATCTAGTGGGCATGAAGTGGTATCTTGTTGTGGTTTTGATTTGCATTTTTTTCCCTAATGACTAATAATGTTGAGTATCTTTTAATGTGCTTATTGGTCATTTGTGTGTCTTCTTGGGAAAAATGTCTGTTCGTATCCTTTGGCAATTTTTAAAAAATTAATCAGTTTATTTATTTGGCTGCGTCGGGTCCTAGTTGTGGCACGAGGGCTCTTAGTTGTGCTGCATGCAAGGTCTTCTCTGTGGCATGCAGGATCTTTAGTTGCAGCAGGCAAACTTCGTTGCATCATGTGGGGTCTAGTTCCCTGACCAGGGATCGAACCTGGGCCCCCCTGCATTGGGAGCGTGGAGTCTTAACCACTGCGCCACCAGGGAATTCACTTTTGGCAATTTTATTTTTATTTTATTTTTTAATATATTTATTTATTTATTTTTGGCTAAGTTGGGTCTTCGTTTCTGTGCGAGGGCTTTCTCTAGTTGTGGCAAGCGGGGGTCACTCTTCATCGCGGTGCGCCGGCCTCTCACTGTCGCGGCCTCTCTTGTTGCAGGGCACAAGCTCCAGACGTGCAGACTCAGTAGTTGTGGCTCACGGGCCCAGTTGCTCCGCCGCATGTGGGATCTTCCCAGACCAGGGCTCGAACCCGTGTGCCCTGCATTGGCAGGCGGACTCTCAACCACTGCGCCACCAGGGAAGCCCCACTTTTAGCAATTTTTTGATTGGGTTATTTTTATTTTCATTATTATTTTTTTTTTTTTTGCTGTACGCGGGCCTCTCACTGCTGTGGCCTCTCCCGTTGCGGAGCACAGGCTCCGGACACACAGGCTCCGCGGCCATGGCTCGCGGGCCCAGCCGCTCCGCGGCATGTGGGATCCTCCGGGACAGGGGCACGAACCCGTGTCCCCTGCATCGGCAGGCGGACTCTCAACCACTGCGCCACCAGGGAAGCCCCTATTTTCATTATTGAGTTGTAAGAGTTCTTATCAGCTGTCTGATTTGCAAATATTCCTTTTACTCTTAGCCTGTCTTCTCTTTTTTGATGGTGTCCTTTGAAGCACGAAAGTTTTTATTTTGGTGACGTCCAGTTTGTCTATTTTTTTTGTTGTTTGTCCTTCTGGTGTCCTAACTAAGAGACGTTGTTTGTCTCAAGGCTATGAAGATTTATTCCGTTTTAACGTGGAAGTTATAAAACTTCTAAGAGTCTTACAGTTTTAGCTCTGACATTTAGGTCTTTGATCCATTTTGAGTTAATTTTGTATATGGTGTGAGATAGGGGTCCAAACTTCATTTTTTCACATGTGCATCTCCAGTTGCCCCAGCACCGTCTGTTGAAAAGACTATTCTTTTCCCATTGAGAATTTTTGGCCCCCTTGTCAAGTAGAAATATAGTTCTAAACCACAAGTCAGAACACTTGGACTTTTTGGACAACCCGAAGCTTTCATGAAAGTGTTTGAACAACTCAGTGTTTCTACCAAAAATGGTGCACTATTCGTAATGTTGACTCTGGAATTGGAAGGATGGAATCTGAACCTACCAAAGTCTGAAATGTATATACCTGCTGCCTGCTCTGTGGGTGCATCAGATTGTGGATAGAGAACAGCTGTTCCTGGTCTTCCCAGGGTGGAGGCCGGGGATGTTGAGCCATCTGCTGAAGGGCAGGTTTTCCGATGAGTCATCTTAAGGGAAGTTTGAAAACTGCTAGTGACAGTGCTCGGCAGCACTGAGCTATCTGTCAGATTCGGTGACAGGTAACGTGGTCTGTTTCTAGTATCATATTGGGAGGACTGCATTGGCAAGAGCACATGAAATGAGCAGTTGTGTGCTTGTCAGTGTGGTGCCTGTTAATTGGTTTTCGCAGCAACTGAATAATGACAAGTTAATGGTGGTGATGATACTAATGGAGGTGATGCTACTGCTGTGTTCTAGGAGAAAACCCCAACTCAGAGGCCATCGAGTGTTTCAAGCTGCCTAGATAATAATGACATTGGAGGAAAAAAATGAGTTTTTCTTTGGACCTGAATTTTTTTTTAAATTAATGTGGAAAGCAGCAGTGGTAGTATTTTTGCCATCAGTGTCTTTCTTTGTCTGCCTGTTAGAGAAAATGGGAGTTTAGTTGGAGGGAGGAAGAACTACTGAAGTTACTTAAGGTTAAAAAGAAAAGGAGTTCAGATTGCGTTCTGTAGCAAAATATAGGCTTGTTCATCTTTAATATTTAAGGAGCAAGTTTTTGTTTGTTGTTCAGTTTGTTTTTAAAGTACCTGTTCTGCTTTTCCCTTTTGCTGACCTGTCTTTTCTGAGCAGGAGAACAGGCCAGACACTCTCTCTGTCAGTGTCCTTTATGAGTATTCTGATCATATTTGGCTTAAGAGGAAGGGTTCTTATAAACTGTGTAGAGGATAGTTTATGTAACATTTATTTCTGGGTAATTCTCAGCATGTCTCAGAGCTTGGATTTCCTTCAGGCAGGAGTGGAGGTGGGGTGTAATTCCAACTTTACAGCCAGGGCACTTGCTTTAAGGCAGATTTAAGGGCAACCATGTGTTAGGCCAGCAGGTGCCGTATCTCAGGGCAGAGGGCCGTGGTGAGCCTCGTCCCTGCCCTGGGGCTCCCTTCCCCTCCCACAGCCTCTTTCGCTCTGACTGGAAGGTGCCGGGATTTTTATGGGGAGAGGAACTGCACAGCATCCATATCCCTTCCTGACAGGGTCCCTTCCCGGAGGCATCTGGATTCTGACGCATGCGTGGAAGTGGTTCAAGACCCCTCCGGGGACGGTCTAAACTCTTTCATGGTCTGGTGGGTGCATCAGCTGCTTTTGTAAAATGGCTAGTGTAGATGGAGTTACATACTAGATTTAGTAAAATTACAATCCTCAAACTCAAGGTCCATTCAACCTTGGGGAAAACTTAAACTCAGAAAGGTGACCTGTAAAACAGAAGAGCTAGCGCCTGCCTTCTAGGGAGTTGGTGGGGTTCGTGAAGAGTCCTAACATGTCAAGTTGATGACCACAGAGCGCCCCAAGGTAGGTAGATACTTGTGTAGTCACTGCTGCCCGTGCTTCCTCCTGCAGAGCCCACTACCTTGCTCGTCAGCCCTCCTCCCGCTCCCAGTCCCAGGAAGCGGGGCTCAGGACCCCTGGCTGTCCAGCTAGTCCACCTCTCCTGCCAGACAAGACGATCCTTGCTCATCCCCTGTGTTCTGCACACCTTTCCGCCTCTCTGTCTTTCCTCCTCCTGATTCTTATGTTTAGAATGCCTGCCGTTCCCGCCTCTCCAGAGCGAAATCCTCCCTGTCCTCCACGCCCTTCCCCAAGCTTTGCCAGCCGCTGGACAGGAGCACCTGGGAGGAGCGGGTTCTCCCGTGGAGTTTTGTTGGCATTTTCTGTGCCTCTCAAGCGCTCAGTGCTGTCGCTGTAATTTTTAATTTTTTTTTCTGCTGCTCAAAGATAAATTATTTGAGGGTGAGCAAAATATTTTTCCAATGTCTCCCTGTTCTCCAGAATACCATGAGTCCAGCGGGTACTCGGTAGTCTCTGGATAGATTAGAAAGTATCTTTCTCATTTTACAATTAATCTAATCATTAATTAATCTTTGTTGCCTTTTCCTATAATTGTTTTATACAACGTATAAACTTACAGGGCGTCACATATTTATCATGATATATCGTATCCCTCACACTACATTGAAACTTGCAGGCGAAGACCATAACCTCTGCAGCTGTGTTCTCTCCTCCCCACGTCGAGCACAGACCCTGTACATAGGAGGTTGGTCAGTTTGACTACCTCATGCTGTGTCGTGCTCTCTGAAGCGGGGCACGCGGCCACAAATGCATTTATAGGGTCTTTCTCCTCCAGCCACAGTCTGCGAGGTTTTCCCCCTGTAGCCTTGTCTGCTACAATGCTTTCTAACTTTTCTTTCTTTTTTTGGTGCAGACAGTCGTGAGAGACTTCGGGACAAGAATGTTTCACTTAAGGACTTGTGCTGCTAAGTTGAGGCCGTTGACGGCTTCCCAGACTGTGAAGACATTTTCACAAAACAGACCAGCAGCAGCTAGGACGTTTGGGCAGGTCCGGTGCTATACTGCCCCCGTTGCTGCGGAGCCCTTCCTCAGCGGGACTAGTTCGAACTATGTGGAGGAAATGTACTATGCTTGGTTGGAAAACCCCAAGAGTGTACACAAGGTAAGGCCCAGAGGAGCAGGTGTCTTCGTGTGTTTGGAGTCTTGGCCCATGGTGGCTGGCCGTCCAGGTAAGTGCATGTGTTCTGAGGACCGTCGAGAAGGAAGGCAGGCAGGTGGCTGGAAGCCCCACCGACCCGAGTTCTCTGCGTCAGCCCAGCTTGGCCGTCACACCAGGCCCAACCGGAACCGCCTTCTCTGGAGGGGCGTGTCCCTCTCTCCGTGCGCGGCGCACTCAAGGCCTTGCTCCCTGGAACAGCCAACGTGTTAAACCGGCAAGGATGTGGAGAAGCGCTTGCACCACTCCCAGGCTCTCACCAAGGCTGCTGCAGGATGGTGATGCTGCAGAAAGGAAGCCCACGGAAGGAAAGGCCCCGCAGGAAGCTCCTCTGTCACACTGTCCTCAGAACACCTGAAAACCATTTCATGTGATTTCTGTATAAATGACATTTTAGATCAGTATGTTCACGTTTTTCTCTTGTATTTGAAAGTCAATTCTGTGAAGGCTTCCTTCTAAATTCTCTGTGTTAACCGGTGAGGCTCCTCCTTAGAGCCTCTCTCTTCACACGTTTACTTGATACAGAGCGTGCCTAGTGGGAGAACTTCTTCACAGCATTTTGGCCAGTGATATTTATGGGTTTTGATGACTGTTCCTTGGTTTTCAGGTCAGGCAGCTGGCCCAGCAGAAGCTGGAGGGTAGATCCCCAAGTTGCTCAGACCCCTTGTGCCCCATGGCGGGGTGTGTGAAGGAGACAGTATGTGTGAGGTGCTCAGGGTCTGCGCAGAGGAAGGGCCCACCGGAGGCTGGCTGTCGTCACTGTTGATCTGGCTCTTTCCTTGTGAATTTTGGGGACTTGTTATCTAAAGGCAGCCTGCTTCCATTGGGCCCTTGAGCGTAAGCTTTACCCTTTTACCCTGAAGCACTAGTGACATTTAGATTGGGTACGTTTGACTGCGGGAGCCAGCAACCCCGTTTCATCAGGAATGCCGCCTCTGGGTCTGAACCTCCTTGCCCAGCAAGGTTTCCATGGCAACCTGGAAGCTGCATTGCTCCATGAGCAAGATGAGACCTGGTTTCCTATGGGAGGAGATCTGCGGTGTGTTTCCCAAGACTGTAGACAAATGCACTGCCCGGAAAGAAGTGCCTCTGCCTGTGATGTCAGATATTAGTGGTTTCTGAAGACAGTTGCTACAAGGTTATCGCTCAAATAAACCTAGCTGAGAGGTTTCAGAATCAGACTTTCATCTTGTGTCCAGGCTGTCCCTTGCCTTCCTTTTCTCAGACGTAACCTCTTTATGGAACCAACCAAGTCTTCTTAAGTTATATTTGGTTTTGGGGAGAATAGCACGTGAGTGAGCTATTGCGAGTTAACAAGGATCTAGGTCGGGGAACGTCCGTGTGTGAATGCCTGGTGTCGCGGGAATGGGTTGCAGTGGAGAGGCACACTGTGGCTCTGTGGTGCAGAGCTCTGGAAAGTGGGGCTGAAAGCATCACAGTGGCTGTTACCATTATTAGTATTTGTATTAATATCGTTATCGTTATTGCTTAAAAAATTGTTTAAAAGACTTATCCTGTAGAGCAGTTTTAGGTTTATAGCAAAATTGAGGGGAAGGTACAGAGATTTGCCATGTACTCCCTGCCCCCCACATGCAGTCTCCCCGCCATCAACATCCCCCACCAGAGTTACAACATTTGTGATAATTGATGAACCTACATTGACGTGTCATCATCACCCAAAGCCCATAGTCTACATTAGGGTTCACTTTTGGTGGCGTGCGTTCTGTGGTTTTGGACAAATACATAATGCCATGTATCACCATTATAGTATCATAGAGAGTATTTTCACTGCCCTAAAAATGCTCTGTGCTCCGCTTATTCTTTTTTTTTTTTTTTTTTTTTTTTGCGGTACTCGGGCCTCTCACTGTTGTGGCCTCTCCCATTGCGGAGCACAGGCTCCGGATGCGCAGGCTCAGCGGCCATGGCTCACGGGCCCAGCCGCTCTGCGGCATGTGGTATCTTCCTGGACCGGGGCACGAACCCGTGTCCCCTGCATCGGCAGGCGGACTCTCAACCACTGTGCCACCAGGGAAGCCCGCTCCACCTATTCTTGAAAAGGATTTTTATCACATGGTGTCAAAGAAGGTAACACTTGGGGGTTCTTAGGCTTCATGGGAGGGTCACCATGTCCATCTGTCCCAGGGATGAGGACAGCACAGTGAGAGGACTACTGACAGGCACAGAGGCAGCCTGCTGAGGAAGAATGCAGAGTGAGGATTGGGTCCCTGGGCTCCGCAGGTCAGAGCAAGCATCTCTTTAGCACCTCTTTGAGAGATTCTGTGGGGGATATGGGTAAAGGATCTCAAAAAAGGACTTTTCAGTTTAATACGAGAATACATGCAGGTTGGCGTCTTTGGGCCAGATTTTATGTGCTGGTTTCTGTTGTCAGGATTCTCCAGGGGACACAGCGTCTCCTTGAGGGAGAGGGACAGGATGGTGTAAATCAGTGGACATTTACAATGGCAGTGTCCCTCCGCGGCCATCCCAGCAAAGTGGACTTGATCACCTCTCCAAGTTGAATTAGGCTAAATACCTATTGTATGCTCATTTTTTGAGGGACAGGATCCAGAGCTTTCATCAGATTTTCAGAGGCATTTGTGACCCACGGAAGGCCTTGGAAATCGTTGGCTTTATTAAGAATGCTTTGTTTGTGCTCTGTGTTAGAAAAAATAGTTTAGGGAGAAATAAAGAAAATTAGGTTTTAAGATTTAGATTGATCATCTTTTTGATCTCTCATTTCTGCATCAGATAAGGGATGTCAAATTCCTTGTCCTGAGAGTTGGTTCCGTCATCATTCTCTTCCCTCCCTTTGCAGAGGGCTTATGAGGAACTGCTAGGACTGAATTTTTTTGTGTCCAGCAGAAACAGCACAAATTTAGCATCTCCCCCTCCCTGCCCTTCTATGCTCTGCTTTCCTATTATTTTTTAAACTTTTTATGATGTTTTCAAACATACAATAGGAGTGTCCATTACAAATTGACACTTAGCATCTACCTCTACAAGGATCAGATTATGAGCTCTGCAGCTGCTGACCTCCAACACCCCCTGAAAGGAGTTCAGGGGGTGGAGATCAGGAATGAAGCACTCTGTGCTCTGGGAAAAGCTGGGAGAACAGGTCTTCAGATAGATATTTTCAGGAGAAGATTTTATGAGCCCAATTCTGTCATCTCCCTGTATCTAGAGAAGCACTAAAATCCTTCATGGTGCCGTCTGCTCCTCGAGACTAGCAGAAACCTTCTGCAAAAACTCTGTGCTCGATCGCATGGACTCCCCCTTCACCAAAATCACAAATACACTGACCTTCCCCCACACCTCTTTAGAGCAGTTTCTCAGAGCTATCTGAAGTGCTGTCTCCTGAGCTCTAGTCCTCATTTTGCCCCAAATAAAACTTAACTCACAACTCTCACGTTGTGCTTTTTTTTTCTTCCCCCAGTTGACAGGAGTGTGAAATGAACCTCTGTGAGGAGACCCATCACGCAACTTCAGTAGCCCTCTGCAGTTTGCCAGTCTTTAAAAATCTATTCCTTCCCCACTTACTTTCTGTCATAAATGTATCTGAGTGTCTCTGTCAAGGGAATGGTTTCTTCACCACACCTAACAAAATTAACAAGATACTTCTCTAATACTATAATCTCATTCTCAGTCTACATTCAGCTGTTTGTGATTATCTTAAAGCTGCCCTTTCACGTTTGACTTTATAATTTACTTTATAATTTTGTCGTATCCCTATTTTTAAAGAAAACTTTTAGGGCTTCCCTGGTGGCGCAGTGGTTGAGAGTCCGCCTGCCGATGCAGGGGACACGGGTTCGTGCCCCAGTCCGGGAAGATCCCACATGCTGCGGAGCGGCTGGGCCCGTGAGCCGTGGCCGCTGAGCCTGTGCGTCCGGAGCCTGTGCTCCGCAACGGGAGGGGCTGCAGCGGTGAGAGGCCCGCGTACAGCAAAAAAAAAAAACTTTTATTTCTAAATGTTTAATGGTGAATGTTATGTTTGTGGTAGAGTAATCAAGCAGTTCAGGGGTGCAAGCCCCCAAGCGCTCCCCGTGCATCTGCGCCCAGTTACCTGGCCGGCCCAGGGTCTGCCTTTGCACCCTGTCTCGCCGTCCCTCTGCTCTTCGTCCCTTGGCGTGGTCCTCTCCTAGACAGCCATCTCTTCCCCATCATTCTCTCTGGTCCGGCCTCTGCGCTCCAGTCTTAAACACCTTGTCAAGTGTAACTCGCCCCTTGCCCCCCCTAGGACCGTCAGCCAAGGCCTGTTCTGTCAGCATGCGAAGCCCTCCCTCATTAAGCTCTTGGCCATGTTGGGGACGAGTCAGATGGTGGCATCTTATTTTTATTTATGTCTTAAAAACAGAGTCAAAGCCAGATTGCCCTTCTTAGTGTTTCATACAGACAGGTAATTGAGAGTTGGCTGAGCCCTCACCTGGCCCCTCCTGTGCAGCAGAGACAGGTGCCCGCCCTCACCTCCACCCCCGCCACAGTCACAGCGTGGTGTCAGCCCTGCGGGGAGGACCCAGGGTCGGGCCCTGTGCCCTCTCCACCCTGTGGTGCCCTTTGTGCCCCTGCTCACTGGGCCACCACGGCCATGCTTGGTGCATCGGAGCTTACTTCCCCTGCCTGGGCCTTCTGAGTGACCTCTGCCCACTTCCTAAAAGCCTGTCTTCCTCGTCTTGCTGACTGCGTCCATTTCCTCCTGCCTTCTGCGGGCCAGCTCACACGTGTAGTAACAGCTCTCTGGTCCAGTGTGGTCACCACAAGAGCTCTGTGTGGCGCACTCTCGGTCCCACCTCTCTGTGCTCGGCCATGCCACCCTTCTGGGCTGGGCACTTCTGCTTCTTCCTTCCATGCTCATGAAACACAGTGCTGTTATTTTCTGTAATTGATCCAGACAAGCAGAGCAGAAACAGACACACGTCGTCCCCAGTATGGGGTGGCACCGTTCCTTTTCATTCTGCAGCTTTGAAACTGCCTTGGCTGCACTTTAAAAACTCAGCCGCGGTTCGCCCTAGTTCTTTGCCGGCCTTGGGGAAAAGCACACATGTGGTATACTTCATGGGCTTTCAGTGATCGAGGCTGTTAAACCTCACTTTGAAGTTCCCCCTCCATACTCAGCTTCCTAAATCAGGATGAATCTCAACCCTGGTGACCTTTTGTGTTAAATCGACTAAACCAACTAAGAGCACCTTCTCTAACTTCAGTGTAGTATTTTACTCTTAAAGGATTTGTGTTTATACCGTCAGGGACATAAAATTGACACCTTTGGAAAGTGTAAGGGTCCTGAAGCAGTGCCTTCACCTTATGTGTGTAGCAGTTCGCAGCTCGTGACAGTTTTATTGGAGGACTGAGTCGACTGGCTGCCAGGAGGTATGAGTGTGCAGGGCCCGCTAGCTCGCGGGCCCGTGGGGACTTCAGTAAGCCGAGCACAGTTAGAATACAGAGTAAACCCCACCGGCTTCTGCAGGGACACGCCAGTTGTTCTGAGTTTTGAAGGGTAAGGAAGGGGCCTGGCCAGGGACAGGGTGGCTGTACCCAGAAGAGGCACGTGTGAAGGCAGAGGGCTGCAGGGGCCCGGGAAGGGTCGGGGGGCACTCAGCGAGCACTTACAGAAGCTCTTGGGAGGCTCGGTGCCAGGAGCCCAAGGCAGCAAAGCGAAGACCAGCAGTTTGAGCTGCGACATACGTGGAGAGGCCCCGAGATCAAGCCGAAGGGTGTTGGCTTAGTTTGTGAAACGCTGTGGGAGTGTGGACCCCTGAGCAGTTGGCAGAAAGTGAGGGTGTCAGGCACTGATGGAGAGCTAACTAAGCCTGCGGTGGCCGGAGGGCGGGCTGGGAGTAAAGGCGTGCTGCATCTTTGGGAGCATGATTTTTTAATGACTATCCTTTTGTACTGTATTTTAAGCAAGAATCGTGGGGTTTTATTTTTTTATTTTTTTTTAATTTTTTTTTTTTTTTTTGCGGTATGCGGGCCTCTCACTGTTGTGGCCTCTCCCGTTGCGGAGCACAGGCTCCGGACGCGCAGGCTAGCGGCCATGGCTCACGGGCCCAGCCGCTCCGCGGCATATGGGATCCTCCCAGACCGGGGCACGAACCCGTATCCCCTGCGTCGGCAGGCGGACTCTCAACCACTTGCGCCACCAGGGAGGCCCATGGGTTTTTAAATGTCAGTGATAACCGGAGAGAGAGATCCAGAGCGACCTCAAGGGGAAGGTGGACACCAAGAGCAAGAAAGGAGCGAGTCAACCTCGGGGCCGTGGCAGCTCCTTTTTTTTTTTTTTTTTGGTCGCACCAGGTTTTAGTTGTGGCAGGTGGACTCTTTAGTTGTGGCATGTGAACTCTTAGTTGTGGCATGCATGTGGGATCTGGTTCCCTGACCAGGGATTGAACCCCGGCCCCCTGCGTTGGGATCGCAGAGTCTTATCCACTGCACCACTGGGGAAGTCCCTGGGGCAGCTCTTGAGAAGGGCGCAGCGAGCTCTGCCCCAGCCGCCTGCCTGGCGCCTCCTCTCTGGGGAAAGAAAGGAGCGCGTTGTCAGCCGGAGGTGTTCTTTGGGGCCTTTCCCAGAAAGGGGCTGTGGTGGTGATCACATTGTCAGCCCAGAGCCTCTAGGCCACTCACTCCCCGACTCCGCCTGTGCCAGACCCCCACGAGGGGTCTGAAGGTCTGCTGGGCTCTGGGCTCTGCCGCCCGTGGGCAGGTTGTGAGTTTAGGGCCTTCTCTCTTAAGTGGTCTCGACTCGCAGAGCCAGAATTCTCTCGGAGCCTGAGGCTTGGCTCAGCTGGGCTAGGTCCTCCAGGTGGGGCCATCCACTAGGCGCATGGGGACCAGATGCCCACTGTGGTCCCGCACAGCCACCCTTGAGAGTTGCAATTCTCGGTTGACAGAATGCACTGTTGGGTGCGGACAGCCAGACAGAGGGCAAGGGCTCTCACTTCGTGAGGAATGCCAGAAAAACTGTGCATGAGAGCCGTCACAGGCGTCCTGCATGTAATATTTTCATGCAGTAAAAGTCTGGTTTCTATGAGCGTTTGTGTAATAAACCACCCCAAAACTTGGCAACTCGAAACACCACCAGTGAAGTCTTTCTCATGGTTCCCAGCTTCCATGTAGCTGAGGTTTGGCCAGGCTGCAGCCCCGCAAAGGACCCCCTCACATCTGGTGCTTGGTGCTAGCTACCCAGCAGGCCCTGCCATCAGCCAGGGGACCAGAGAGACTCCCTCACAAGTCCTCAGTGTAGCTCCAGGAGGAGAAGGGAGGAGAGGCTGCAGGCGTTGGATGCCCCACCCAGAACTCACACTGCCGCTCCCACCCATGGCCTTGGTCAAAGCAAGTATCAGGCCAGCCCCCAAGGGCTCACCTCCAGTGGAGGAGCCACATGGCCACTTCAGGGGGCCTTTTGTGGACCTGGGAGGACGTGTGGCCACTGGGCAGCCTACCACAGTCCTTTCTATAATGATCTGATGGGCCCACTGCCTTTAGTCTAGGGCAGAAACCCAGGGCGTATCATTCCTCTATCAGTAGATTCCTTAGAGCAGAGCTGAGGCAGCTTTTCTTTGCTAATCTCGTGTGTTTATTGACATTTTACCTGCACACCCATACAGAGAGAAGACAGTAGAACTTGTCTGGAGATGTTCTCTCACCTGTACTACACTGTGCTTTAAAAATAACAGCATCGCTCTAATCGAGCACAATTCATTTGGCGTCTCTGGCTGAGGCATCCCCAAGCAGAACGCCCAAGTTTAACTGCTCCCAGTATAAATAGGTCTGTGGTGACAGGTCAGGCAGGCCCAGATCCTGGTGCCTCCTAGACGTGGTGGTGGGCAGTGAGCTGGGTCGGGACATGGCCCCGCCCGTCCTCAGCTGGGGACAGTTTGAGCAAGGCCCTGCCTGTGGTTGGAGGGGTCTGCAGCCCAGCACTATGCATGTCTTTCGAGACTGCCTAGCCCTGAAGCAGGAACCTTTTGTGCAGGGCTGTGGCTGTCCACCACGGGTCTTCTCGCCCCCTCACCCCGGGCATTGTCTCGTCGGGACATTTGGACAGTCCCACACGGTGTTTTCAGGAAAGGCATGGAGCCCAGCAGTTGGCACAGACAGGGCACACCAGGAGGGTTGTAGACACTGCCCTATGCAGGCTTCTCATACACAGCACAGACATGAATCACTCAGCTCCACGCCATAGCTGGGCTGGTGTGCACAGAAAGCTAGGCGCTTAGGAAATAACTGCAGAATTTGCCAGCACACTTTCTAAGCTGGAAGAGCCCCTGTGCAGGGTGAGTAGGGAGACGTGCAGCCTCGGAGCAGTGCCAGCTCCCTCCAGGGCACTGGGGTCCTTGAGGAGCAGCACCTCCTCAACGACAGCTGGCGCTGTCGGCCGCGAGTCACAGGTGACCATCCTTGGCTCAGGGAGCTGTTGCCTGTCCATTTATTTGACTGAATTAGCCTGAACCCGCCAAACCCTTGTTTGGCCATGCATGTGTTTTCCTTGGTCACTTGTCCCCTTGAGTTTCACGTTTGTGGCAGTTAAAAAGCATTGTCAGTATCAGAACCTAATGATACGGTTGTTTGTGACTGGCATCTGGCGTCCAGCCCCGGCAGTCATTAGTTTATCAACTGTGATGGCCTTTGAGCCTGGGGTTTGGTCCATTCAAGAGGTGGCCAGAGGCTGCCCCACCCCCTCCCCCGCGTGGTGTTTTGCATCAGGGTCCTTGGCAGGGCGCCCAGCAGAGGGTGGTGGTGGCTGCTAGCAGGTGACATCATGTTCTAGACCAGGGTGCATAATGCGGGTGGGTGGGGTTTGGTCCATAGCTGAGGTGGAGACAAGACAGCAGGGCATCTGAAGGGGACTTCGGACGAGAGAAAGTGGTCTGGCCAGTCCAGAACCCAGAGTCATAGAACTGAGCAGCTAGAATAAGCATGAGTAACCCTAGGGTTAAGCTGTGATCATCAGCTTCTTGAACAAATATGAGTATACCTACAGGTGCTTTTTTTTTTTTTTTTTTTTTTTTGCGGTACGCGGGCCTCTCACTGTTGTGGCCTCTCCCGTTGCGGAGCACAGGCTCCGGACGCGCAGGCTCAGCGGCCATGGCTCACGGGCCCAGCCGCTCCGCGGCACGTGGGATCTTCCCGGACCGGGGCACGAACCCGTGTCCCCTGCATCGGCAGGCGGACTCTCAACCACTGCGCCACCGGGGAAGCCCTACTACAGGTGCTTTTTAAGGTGTAAAAAGCTACACAAGTATAGGGGTGTCCTAAGTAACTGCTCCCTACTTTTATAGGCAAGGAGTGAGGCACAGAGAGCTGAAGCGACTTCCCTGGCCCTTGCCCAGCCTGTGGGGGTCAGGACTGGGGCTCCCAACCCCCAGGAGCAGGCAGGCAGCAGGCAGGCCCACTCTGGTGAGCTCAGCCTGTGCGTGGCCCTGGTAGGTCACAACGATTGTATCTGACACACATCAGGGGACTTTGAGACGGGGTGGGGAAGGGCGCTTGGTAGCAGGTTTGCGACCCCTCCAAAGCCAAACCCTTCGTGAATAAGTCTCTGTCACGACCTTCACAGTCAGGAACTTGGCCCTGAGACTCTTGCGATCTGCTGACAATCAACAGGGTAAAGTCTGCTTGCCTCACTGAACCACTGACACCCGCGTCCCCTGGTTAGCACTCCCACACCCACCGAGGTCAGCGCCTTATCTGAGATGAGGACTCTGGACGGTCCACGGTCTTACAGCTGTCACCGCACCCACTGCTGCACCTGACACCCTGCCTAGCACAGCACTTAGCACCACACCTGACACCATACCTAGGACCACGCCAGACCGAGCACCTGGCGTCCACCTCACATCACACCTAACACTGCATCTGATACCACCCCTAGAACCACAGCTAACACCCCCCCAGCACCACATTTGACATCCCAGGGAGCACAGCACCTAGCATCACACCTGACACCAGCCCTACCACTGCACCTGACATTGCATCTGACACCACACCCGTCAAGATGTCCGCCTTTGAAGGAGTCTGACCTGTCTGAACTGAACTCAGCAGGTGCGTTGAGCACTTACTATGTGCAAAGCACCGGACCAGCTTCCTTAGACGTTACAGAGGAGAAGGGATGTGTTTGCAGTTTTGAAGAGCTCCCTCTAACTGGGGAGAAGAGGGCTGGTGGCGGCAGGGAGAGCCCGTTGGGGCTGTGGGAAGTCTGGGAGGTGTATGGGGGAGCATAGGAGCTGATGGCTTTTGAAAACAGACCTTCATATACTACAGTTAAATGCTTTTAGTTATCTAAAATTAAATGTAAGAATTCTGGTTTCACTTCACCCAGAATGTTATACTTATTTGTACTTGAAATCTATCATGTTTTGGTTTAAGTCATTTCAGCAACAAGTTGATGACCTTAAACCCATTCATGGGAGGTGGGTGGCCGGCCTGCACCTCCGTTGATGGGCCAGGGCCGCTTGCCTCTATGGCACGGAGGCCGCGAAGCTCCACGTGCAGGGGGCATGTGGGACCGCACAGGCGTCCTCTTCTTGAAGTTTTCTCTTCATTTGGGAAAGGGCCCACTGACCAGTCACTTCAGCCTCGTGGTCACCTATCCCTGCAGCGGGTCTGCAGACACTTGGTTCTGGCAGCAGGGAAGCTGCTGCCGGGGAGAGAACCAGAACTGGCAGCAGGTAGACATACGGGTAAACAAAGCCTCAAGTTCAGATGTGTGCAAATGGGGGCTTCGATTATCAGAAGGGGAACCCTCTCCAGATAGTGACAGAGCCACAGTTTGAAGATGACGCGGGTCAGTGTGTGGAGAGGGGATGAGCGCCCCAGGCAGCAGGAGTGGGGGAGGTGCAGGCTACTACTGGAAGGCGGAAGCCAGTTCAGGTGTGGGGAGGGGAGGGGTGGAAGAGGCATCTTGGAGAAGATGCTGGAGGGAGAGAAGCTCGGCCTCTGAAGGGCGGTGAAACCTGCAAGCCAAAAAAAATGACCTTCATTTTCACAGCCTTTTTTTTTAAATCAACTTTTTTTTGAGGTCTGACTTACATGAAAATTTACCAGTTTTAAGCTGCGGTGCGAGGGTTTTGCAAAGTGTATGCCGCCAGGAACTTTCTGTCACCCCCGTGTGCAAACTGATCGCATGTGGTGGAAGGGGGCTTGCTGTATGTTGGGATGGGCTCCTTGGCCGGGCCGTCATCTGAGTGCAGGTACCCACACCTGCCCAGAGCGTGCAGGGGAGGGCCTACCGGAGCTGCAGGGAAACTGAGCTGCGGTGTGCGCAGCGGGGGTGAATTACGGGACAGGAGGAAGCTGCATTCCTGGCATATTCTTTCCCAGTGGTTCCCAGCTCTCTGCAATACTGGTAGGAACCAGTTTTTTCTGACCGCCTCCAGCTTGAGCAGAATTTCAGTCTGTGTTGCTGTCCTCAGCCAATTGAAAATCACCTGGAGTTTTATCCCAAGCACAAAAGAAGGTCAGAGAGAGGAGGCCCGATGACTGCGATTTCCCTCCCCACCCCACCGCCAGCCAGGGACCTGGCCCGCGCCCGCGCCCTCTGGGTGTCAGCCCTGGAAATCCTTTGATTTTATTGTTTGCTGGCTTTGGCAAGGGTAAGCCAGCCTGAGAGATGCTGTTTATGTAAGGGTTGCTCTGTCTTACTTAACCTGTTATCCCTGCCTGATGACCACTCTGTGTCAATCCTGCCTGCCTGAACCTCTCCCCAGGAGGCTGTAGTTGGCATTCCAGGTGCTTGGCACATCAGTGTGGTAACTACTCCTACCTCTGTGGCTGCCACTAGTGTTCTTGTTATTCAAAGCTGATTTTTCTAAAGAGAGGTGAACTTGTGTTTTTTGCGATGCCTTTTGGCTCTGGGTCTGTCAGCAGCTGGTGCCCATCAGGGTGAGGGGTCGGCGTGCAGCCAGGGGACCCCCTCAATCCAAGGTCTCGTCGTTGGGCGACAGCCGCTGCATTTCTACACATTTCTTCATGAGTTCTGTGGGGAAGAAGACAGTGTTTAAGGCTTGAAGAAAGTTGGGATCCTGTGTGCTGCTCTCCAGAGACTACTTGGTTTCAGGGTCATGCCCTGGCCTTCAGCCCCAGGGTATGTGTCCAGAGCAGGACTTGGCGTGGACACACGTAAGGGTGGGGACGCCAGTGCTAGAGCCCGCTGGGGGCAAAGCAGAAACTAGATCAGGTTTTACAAGGCAGGAACAGCGTGCTGCTGGTTCTTGCCGTGCAGGGCTGGGCTGACTCCTGCCGCATCCCTTGCCCTATCAGCGGGGCTCCTTTTAGTCCAGGCCCTCGGTTACTGGAGGTATGGGTGGGGGCCAGGGAGAGTCCTGGGCCAGAGCTGCTCCCAGAATGCGTGGAGCTTGCATGGCCTGCTGTACAAGCTCACAGAGTCAGAAATGTTTGGGGTGTCCAGCGTGTCTGCTCCTTAGGCCTTTGTAAGGAACCAGGTGGTGCCGAGCTTGGGGCAGCCTTACCTTGCCCAAGGCTGCTGATACTGAGGCATCCTCTCCTTTCTCTCACAAGAGTAAGTCAGTTGCTTTCTCTGGTGGGCATACTGCTTTTACCCCCGTTAGAGGACTCAGAGGGAGAGAATGGTCTTGGTGTTCCAAGCCCTGGATGTAGCTTGCCCCTGGTTGTCAGGTCACGTGATGCGAGGTACTCTGCAGTCGGTGTTACGGCCTTTGCCAAAAGAGAACCCCAGAGCTCCCTTCTACCATCCGCTGACATGCTAAAAATTAACCAGAAAGGTAAAGACAGTAAAACCTTGAATAGTGAGATACGTTAAAACATTTAAAAATGGTTATTGAGACAGAATTCACATGTAAAAATTGTACAATTCTGGTCTTTAGTATATTCACCGTGTTGTACTATCATCTCCCTAATAGTTTGATTTTTTTAATTAATCTTTTTGAATACGAAAGGACTATGTTCTTATTGTAGAACGATATAAACATTCTGGAAAGCTCCCCTCAGAAACACTTTTAGTGAGAGGCCGGGCTGCCCTGTGTGATGCTCCAGGCCTGTGCACATCCCAGGGGTTCGTGACTGGCGGCAGCATGCAGCCCTCCCTCGGACTGTCCAAGTCAGTACGTCTACATGTCATAAAGAGCCTGCCTGAAAAAGCCAGAAGACTTTCAGGCTTCAGGACCAGTCTCAAGGTTTCTGCCCAGACATAGATAGACCCATTCGATATCTGCCCAAGCTCCCAGACGAGCCCATCTGGACAACATCTTGGTAGCACTTAACTGGGAGGGCGAACAAAAATCTAGTGAAGTTTCTCCTCTCCAGATTTTTCAAGAAGTCTAACCAGAGTTTATTGACAGTGTTTAAGACAATGTTTTCACGTTTCTAAACTCTCTGAGTTTTAATATATATATTTTTGGCAATGGAATTTTATTCTTAGTTTCTCTGACCTCTAAAATTTTATTTTAAGCTTCACGTCTTTGTATGAGATAAACTATTGTAGTTCACAGTGTCTATGCAGATTATAAGTTGAATCAGGGAATTCCCTGGCGCTCCAGTGGTTAGGACTCCGAACTTCCACTGCAGGGGGCACAGTTTCAATCCCCGGTCAGGAAACTAAGATCCCACAAGCCGCACAACATGGGCAAAAAAAAAGAAAAGAAAAAATTGAATCAAATACAAAATAGCCAAAAATAATAGGCAGAGGAGTTAGTTCACATTAGCACAAAGGAGGTTGAAACCAGTAGTAATACCAGTTACTACCAGTAATGCCAACTGCCTACCAGATTGTGTGCTAAATGCCTTTAGTCTTTACAAAAAAAAAAACCCATGAAGAATATATAGATTTTTTTTGTCCTCATCTTACGGATGAAAAAACTGAGCACAGAAATTTAGGTTATTTGCTAAGATCTCAGAGCTCAGATTTGAGGTTCTGCCTCTGACTGCACATCCTGAGCCCTTAGTGACAAGACTGTTTCTGTAGGGGCCAGTGGGGATGCTTCAGGCTTCACAGGTCCGAGCTCCGGGCTGCCTCTTACATAAAGTCCCTGATTCTGTTTGGGGTTTTTTGGGTTTTGTTTTTAACATTTATTTACTTATTTGGTTGCACCAGGTCTTAGTTGCAGCAGGTGGGCTCCTTAGTTGCGGCTTGCCGGCTCCTCGGCCACGGCGCATGGGCTCCTTAGTTGCGGCATGCAAACTCTCAGTTGCAGCATGCGTGTTGGGATCTAGTTCCCCAACCAGGGCTCAAACCTGGGCCCCCTGCATTGAGGGCATGGAGTCTTAGCCACTGTGCCACCAGGGAAGTCCCCCTGATTCTGTTTCGTGTCCGGAGAGAAAGCACAAGCAGGCAGGCCTGGGCTTCAAAAGCTGTGCCACACGTCTGGAGTCTGGAAAGCAGATCTAAATGCACTCAGTTCCCCTCAGGAGGCCCAGTTGGGGTTTGAGGGCCTGGGGCAGCTACAGCCCTACAGGCAGGAGGGCCACGAGCATTGGTCTCCGGATGACTAGGCAGGGAACAGATGGGGCAGGAAGGCCTCTGTTCACCTGCCTCCTGGGCTGCCTGCCATGGAAGCAGTTGGCAGCCGCAAGCCAGGCAGAGCTGCTCGGCCTTGGGCCTTGGGGGTCTTGGTGGGAGGGCATCTGCGTCGTAGGGTTGGGGTGAGGAGGCGCATCTGAGGGAATGATGGAAGCTGGGGCCCAGCCTCTGAGAGAGCCACCCTCTGGGGGCAGAAGCAGGCTGTCCAGAGTAGGAAGAAGTTGACCCAACCGGGCTACTGGTAGATGGGCATAATTGAGGCTTACCTGCCAAGAGCAGTTCTCTTTTTGGCTAAAAATGACTCCTAGGCCTTAGGGGAGCAGCGGAGTGACATGTGTGTTCCTTCTTTGTCTTCAGTCGTGGGACATTTTTTTCCGAAACACCAACGCCGGAGCGCCCCCGGGCACCGCCTACCAGAGCCCACTCCCCCTGAGCCTGGGCTCCCTGTCAGCTGTGGCTGGAGCGCAGCCCCTGGTGGAGGTTCGGCCCAACGTGGACAAGCTGGTGGAGGATCACCTGGCAGTGCAGTCTCTCATCAGGGCCTACCAGGTAAGGTGGCAGCGGCCAGCCATCCGTGACAGGGTGCCCCGCTGACCCCGTGAGGGTTGTCGCTTAACTTTCACCGCCACCACACACTGGGCGCTCTCTCTCCCTGCTCTGGGCTGGAGGGAGGCCAAAATGACATATGACAAGAGGAAAGGAGCGCAGGCAGTCTCACCCTGTTTGAGCAGGTCCTCTGCCGTCTTTAGCACCTGCCCTTATTTCTCCCCATAGGTTGGCAAGAAGGATTTGTAAGCAGGGAAACGCAGTCAGTGCCCGGGCGTCAGGGGAAGTGCCGATCCCCAGGAGGGAGCAGGGACCGGGAGGCGTGTGCTGCTCCCCTTCTCAGTTGCTAGGGCCCAAACGCAATAAGAGAAGATGAACCTGTAGGGTTTGGGGACAGAAGCAGAGCCCATGGAAGCAGGGAGAGGCAGGTGAGGGGCAGCTGAGCCTGCAGAGGGGCCACCTCTCCAGGAGCATTCCGGTCAGTGGTCAGCCCCGTTGGAGGAGGCTCATGCAGAACCAAGGGCTCCCATGGCCTTTCTCAGAGCCCAGAAGCCCCTTCCAGGATATCCGCCTGGCGTGGAGAAGAGCCCAGAATTCAGACCTTACCACCTGGTCTGTGAGTAGTTCTCAGGAGGAAAGGAGGAGACATCGGGCCCGGGGGGGCCCTTCTGGGAGCTCCCAGGACCGGGGCTCCCCTGCTGCCTCTTCTGGCATTGCTGCAACGTAGCGGGGGTGTCACACCACAGAGTTCTCTCTCCTGGAAACGGCCGTATGGACCATTCCCCTCCGCCCGCGGGGCCAGTTGCCACAGGTGTCAGGACAGGTAGCACAGGGTGGGTCTGTCCTGTTGGAGCCTGGCAAGTCGGGCTCTCTCCCCAGGGCAAATGACGAGACGCACGCCGTTCACAGTGGGCGTTTCTGCAGAAAGAGGAACAGTTGGTGTGTGCTGACCACTGCCTGACTCATTCAGCCTCAGTCATTTCTGTTGGTCTTTAAGTGACTTCTCAGCAGCTGCTCCCCTTCCCAAATTGTTAGCAAGAAACAGTGGATAAAGTATCCAAGACTTAAAGAAACAAAATCGGAAGGGATTTTCCGTGTCTTTTTGCTTTTAAACGGTTCAGATCAGGCACTGAGGTCCCTGTTGTAGCTGTCTGCTGTTGTGCCCGCTGTGCCCTGAGCCACGCAGCAGGGCCACACCCACACCTTCCTTAGGGACTTCTGCGTGTACTAAGCTGGGTGGTCTTCGCACTGGAGCTAAAGTCCCCAGCATATCCCATTTCTGTTTATCCAGGAAAACTGTGTAAGGATCCCGAGAAATGGGTCCTTTTAGACTGCCAGGTTTATCAAAACCTGAGGATCTTATCCTCTTTTTATAAAAGTGCATTTATGTACAATAGTGCTTTAAAACAAACTATTGTAAGGCTTTTTACAAACTGACTTTGTTGTTTGGGTTCATTGGCGCTCTCAGGGAAAGGTTTGACCAAGTGCAACTTTTACCCCTCGCCACAGCCCACAGGACCTGCTTAATGACTGCTTGTATTATTGCTTCCAGGTCAGGGGTCACCACATTGCAAAACTTGATCCTCTCGGAATTAGTTGTGTAAATTTTGATGATGCTCCAGTAACTGTTTCTTCAAACGTGGGTGAGAATTAATCTGTAAACACTAATTTTAATGTAATTTTACTTTTTTTTTTTTTTTTTTTACCCCTTCCCTCTTTTTTTTCTCCTGTCCTTTTGTGTGTGTCCTTCCCTCTCCATCGCTGGCCCATTCGTAGATACGAGGGCACCATGTAGCACAGCTGGACCCCCTGGGAATTTTGGATGCTGATCTGGACTCCTCCGTGCCCGCTGATATTATCTCATCCACAGACAAACTTGGTGAGGGTCTGAGAGCGGCCAGCGCTGCGCTGCGTGGCTCCTCTCTCTGTGTCCCAGCCTGTGGCAGCCAGGACGTCCACAGGCGGAAGGGAAAGACTCTTAAGTTTCCTTCGTTCTGATCACTTGACATTTATGTCATGTAGCCTTAGTGTGTTTTGGGCAAGTTATTTTTATCTCAGCTTTTCAGCCAGATCGTATGAGCTCAATTGTCTGAGTCTCAAAATTGGAAAGTAAAATTTGGGGGCAGAAAAGTTTTGTGGCACAGAGAAAAAGATGACCCACCCAGGCAGGCGGGTCAGAAGATATTCCAGAGACCAGCTCGTCTGGCTTCGGTTTCCAGATCTCAGGGCAGTGCTGCCCCAGACCGGGCACTGCTCAGGCCCCTTGTCACACACTGCCTGCTCTGAAGCATGGTGTGGTCTGCCTTTGACAGGGCGAATTCCAGAGCAGGTGGTGCAGTTTGGGTGTCTCGAGTCTCAAATGCCGGTGATCATACTGAGGAAACTTTGGAAGGCGTCCCCGCGTGCAGGGAGGCGCACGCGGTGCGCAGGCGCTTGTAGTCCCGCTCACCGGGCCCCCTCTGTCTTGAGCAGAGGGGCGTGGCTGGGCTCACACCTGCGGTTGCTTTCTCAAGTTAACCTGCTCTTAAGTCACCGTGCTGCTAACCTGTGCTACAGAAATGACGACGTGACTAATTTTTAAATGGCCAGGTTGTTTTCGAGAAACACTGTGCATGCTAATAAAACTGATGATTACCTTCCTGCCTAACGCTGCTCTTTGGGAGGGGATGAAATTGCCTCCTGAATAACAGTCACTAACGCTTTGTGGTGCCCACATGCCCTTAGAGGCGTGTCCGAGTTGTGACGGGGTGGGGGGGTCAGGCGCTAGTTGGGTCAGGCTCTAGTTAGGTAAGTCTGGATTTCAAACAGTGTTGGCCCCGGGATCGCTGTTAGAGGTTTGTCTCTGCTCTGTCTTCATTTCAGAAACACTCCGAGGTAATACAGGGTGTCCTCTACTTTGTACCTGCACTTTAGCAGTTTTTGGAAGAAAGATTAGAGAAGCCCTCCTGAATATGATTAAATAGGGCCAGTTCAGATTGTCGGTAGGACGTGAGCTTAATCCTGCTACTTTATTGAGTGGTGACAACTGTGCACCCCAGAAGTGAGCTTCACTTTGCAGTGTCCCCCAGGACACTTGGAGCTCCTTTCCTCTTCCTCACCACTTAGTCCCCGCAGCACCCAGGCCCGACCCAACCTGTGCTCACCAGCGCTGAAGCCCCCTCAGCACCGTGAGTCCCCTACAGGTACAGGGCAGAGCAGCCCCCCTACGTGAGAGGCCTGCGAGCCCCAGGGCACCAGCTGCCTGATGAGAGCTCAAGGCCCTGTGCCCTGGAGCTGTCTCTCCAGAAAAGGATCACTGCAGAGCCAGCCCGGCACAGGCCACAGAGGCTGGTGTTCCCATGCACAGTCAAGCATTTAAACAAGAAAGGCACAGGGGAGGTGGGGTCTCCTTCTCCCGTCTGAAACTGCATCTCCCCTGTTCCTTGTGCCATCCCTGGTTGCTAGTTTCTTGGTATCAAAACAGACCTTTTTCGGCGGTTCCCAGCTCATCAGCACTGCCTGGGGAGCCTGGAGCTCTTCTCTGTCCCACGCGAGACTGGTCAGGGTGGGATGGTGCCCGCCACAGCCCACAGGCACAGGCGGAGCTTTCTTGGAAGTGCCCCCCAGGCCATCCCAGCCTAGGAGTCTGTGAAGGGTGGGAGCCCCCAGGCCTGTTGATGCTGCCTGGCTGCTCAGTTCACAGCTCTCATCAGGGGCAGGGGCAGAGGCAGGACCTCTGTCCTTCTTTCTAGTTCTTTCTTGGCCATCTCGGCCTTGCCTTACATTCTACTCCGGAATAGTGCCCCGAGTGTGCCTCTGTGAGGTTCTGCGTCAGCGTGGTGAGGGTTATAAGCCAGAGACACAGAGGTGACCCAGAACTTCCTGAGCTCATTTGAGGAAGACTGGGCATCCTCCAGCTGGGAGCCCTTCAGAAACACCAGGAGAAAGTTGGGCAGCAGCCCCCTCCTGTGCAGGAGAAAAGGTCATTGCATCCTGAGAATTCAAAATAGTGTGACATAAAGGTCATGATCAATGGGATTAGTGTAGGAAGGTTAGTCTTGAACTATCTCACCCTTGACGTATGTAGGTCTTTATGAAAACAACTGGTCCAACGTGACTGCTCTGTTCAGGGACACTGGACAGTCCCTAGAGCACTTTCCTGCCCACCATCTTATCCGAGCCTCAGGGCCTGGGTTCGAGCCAGCTCCCTATGTGGAAGCCCGGCTCTGCCAGGACTAGCTGTGTGCCTCTGTCTCTGTCTCCTCATCTGTTAGGTTGTTTCAGAATTAAATAAACTCCTTAGAATAGTGCCTGGAGCTTACTAAGCTCCATGAAGGTGTGAGCTACTGTGATTATTAACAATCTTTTGAGATAAGTAGCTGCTGGTCTCTCTGGTAAAGATATATATTTAGAAACCAAGAAATGGAGCAAATAACCCAGAGTCGGTCCCACAGGAGTTGGTAGTCGTAAGGACTGGGCTGCAACCTGAGTGCTGAGGAAGCAGCGTAGCTCCGGTGCAGGGACCTGCCAAAGCCGGGGGGGGCGGTCAGCGTGGCCCACGTGTTGGTCTGGGGTAAGTGAGTGACTGCAGCGGTGTCCTGTGTTGCACAGAAGCCTTCCCCAAGCTTGCGTCCCACTCATATCACCTCTGAGCTGCTCTTCCTTTCTCCTGGTGGATGCGGCACGGTTTCTCCATCCTCTTGTGGGGAAGCCGAGGCCCAGGCGGTGATCACCCCCCCATGTATCTGAGCATTGTGCTGTGGCTGGAGCAGCACGAGGGCTGGAGGAGCAGCTGCGAGCCGTGGGTGACCTCAGGAAGCCGTTCCCAAGGGCAGCGCTAGCCAGTGCAGGTCTGCAGGGCGAGCGGGGCTGATGTCCCCTCAGAATTTTTTTAATAAGGTGGAAAATATAAAAAGTTGCCACTGAGTTCTTGCCCTTTTCTGACCAATTCTGAGAAGGTTGGGAAACGCTGGCCTAGGTTCCCTATGCTAACATCCTAGAAATACTCATGGCCCCTGCAGTCACGGGTAGAGAGAGTGTTAACAGGTAGACAGCAGACTTGGCCGACATGCTCCAGCTCCTGGATGGTCCCAGCATGTCAGGGTCACCATGAGACACGTGCACACAGAACATACTGTGAATGCAACAGAAATATCATTGAGATGGTGGGGTTATCGATTATTTTGATTAAAATTTAAAAATTAATGTTAGAACAGTTTCTCAGTTAGGTGTGGGTTATGTTCTAGAATTGTGCAGTGACTGCTTAGGAAAGGGGGGCCTTTTCCCAGGATGTGTTATGTTAGGAGCCAGGTTCCAGGTGTCCCCCAGAAGCGCATCTTGATTTATGTCGACCACACGTCTTGGGTGGAGGAGAGTTGAGCTCCAACCTGAGATGCCTGGGCACACATTCCATGTTCCTCCCTAGGGAGAGGTGGGAAGCTTCCAGATGGGATCAGGTTTCCTAGCGAGGCCTCTCCTGGTTGGCCCTAAAGAAGGGTCAGCATGCAGCTTTTGACAGCGAGTCCCTTGAGGTCGGGGTTGTTGCCACCTTAAGTAGAAACAAATCAACTCCAGACAGCCTGTGCGCTCTTTCCCCTCCAGGCTGCAGTCCTGCGCTGGCATCCAGTCCTTGCTTCGCTGGGGTGAGGACGGGGCTTGGGGCAGTCTTGTTTCTGGCCTCAGCAGAGCTGCCCTTGGCCGGGTGGGGACGTGGAGAAAGTTCTCATTAGCTCTTGCCCTCCATTTTCTCTTCTCTTCCAGGTGCAGCATTTGAGTTAGATTCCAGCTTAAAAATGCCATTGTCTGTGGTTTCTGTATAAATTCTATAGTATAACTATTCACAGTGACAAAAATGATTGAAATTTACTTAAATGTGAGACTTAAACATAATTAAAGAGCACTCAAAACAAATTCTGTAAATAAAAGGAAGGCGTGAAACTTCTGTTTACCATTAGTGTTTGCAGATTGTCAGTCTTAGGAAATGAACTTGAGTTAAATAGTTAAAAGGGCAATTCAAAAGTCCAAATTATGGCAACATTTTAGCTACTCCATGTCCAGCACAGCAGGACATGAAGTCTCCCCACCCTTCTGACCTTCCAGAGCGTTCTTTCTGGTTGAGTTTTGCCCCCTTGATGGCTGGGAAGAATGAACTAAAAATAGAGTTGAATTTTAATCTGCTTTCATAATTTCAGAACAATAGAGAGCAGTTTACTTAGCATTTATTGGCTGCTGTGTGCAGTGAGTGTGTGGTGCCACCAGACCACTGAGTGAAGAGTTGGGATCAGGTTCCCCAAGTGACTCAGGAGGGCAGGCCAAGCTAAGGTCATTGTGGGTACATCCCCCTGCAGAGGTGTCCTCCCTCCTGGATGCCCAGAAACTGGCAGACCAAGGCACATCCCTGCTTCTTGCCGGCTGTGCTTCGCTTAGAAACAACACGGCCAAATCTCAGCCGTTCTCTGTCTCTGCAGCAGAGCATGTTGTGCTCATCAAGAAGTAATTTTTTTTAATGTTTTAAAGTGCTCAGGTGCTGGGAATCCCTCGTGCTTTCTGTAAATGACAACCAGAATATCTATTCTCCTTCCACTCTCCTTCGGTTTGTGTCTTTTCTTTGTATTTTATTTTAAAAATATCCAAAAAGTGCAGATAAAAATAAAAGCATCCACATATCCAGTACCCAGAGTGAACAAATGTAAACATTTTACCATATTGCCTTTAGATTTTTTTTTTTCATTATTTTTTGGCTGCGTTGGGTCTTTGTTGCTGCGTGCAGTCTACTCTTCGTTGCGGTCCGTGGGCTTCTCATTGCGGTGTCTTCTCGTTGCAGAGCACAGGCTCTAGGTGCGTGGGCTTCAGTAGTTGTGGCACGTGGGCTCATTAGTTGTGGCTCACGGGCTCTAGAGCGCAGGCTCAGTATTCGTGGTGCACGGGCTTAGTTGCTCCGCGGCATGTGGGATCTTTCCGGACCAGGGCTCGAACCCGTATCCCGTGCATTGGCAGGCAGATTCTTAACCACTGCGCCACCAGGGAAGTCCCTAGATTTTTTTTAACAGATGCACGTTTGCAGTTCCCTTTGAGGCCGACGGCAGGTGGGGAGGTGGCGGAGGAGGTGGGGAGATAGTCCCACAGGCAACGCTTACGGCTCCTTGGCATGGTCCTATGTCTTGATTATGAGGATTGAAGGAAAAAAATGAAGAGTCTTCATCCTTGCCTTAAGCAAAGCATCCACGCTTTTGTGCAGGACCTGGACGTTCCATTGTCTTGAGAGCCGCTGGCTCCGAGGTCTTTGGTAGGTGCTGCCGTCCTCGAGGGCGAGGAGGAGAGCTTTACCCACTCAGAGCAGGCGTCTCCGTCCTCTCTGAGCCAGAGCTCTTGCCATCAGCGTCCAAGGATGCATTGGCTGGCCTTCCTCTCTACTCCCAGGGCAGGGAGCAGCCACAGTGCCAGTGACCATGCTCTGACCCCTCAGTCATCAGGCCCACCCTCCCAGGGAGCCAGCTTCAGGAGGTATTTTGTGTGTCCAGATCAACATCTTGATTTTCACTAGCGCCAGGCAAGCTTCCAGCTGTGGGGCAGGAGTGTGTGCAGCTGTGCACGTGTGTGGCTCTCAGCCTGTGTCCTCAGCAGCTGAGTTCCTCCATCCTGGTTCTACCTTCTCAAGAGGGGAGACCAAGGACCTACCTTCTACTCTTTAGAATCCAGCAGGAGCTTGAGGTTTTGGGTCTAGTCTGCTGCCTGATGCTCCAGTTCTGAGGAATGGGACTCAAAAATTAGGCTTTTTCATTTTCATTTCCCCAGTTTTTTCATCCCAAAGCAGTCTGGACTGGGTGGATTTGACTTCCCAGGAGAGCTCTGTGTCGGCCACTTGTTCAGGATGGGGAAGTGAGGAGGTCTCAGCTGCCACCACACGGTGGCTTCTTGCTCTCAGGGAGCGGCCTTTCCCTCCTTCAGATTCACCTTATTCCAGCTGTTCATGAACCGTTTCCATGTTTATCAAAGTAGCTCTCAGACCACATATCCGCCCTCCCTTGTTCTCCTTCAGTGTCTATGTCTGTGTGACAGTGTTTGTGCTACCTGTTCCTGCGGTAATGGTGTAGGGTTTTGGGTGTTTTGGGTTTTTGTAAACTAACTCTCACCTGTCTTTTTCCCTCTGCACTCACCCATGCTATCCCACTCTGCCTCTCAGATCTTGCAGTTTTCAAGGAACGACTTCGAATGCTAACAGTAGGAGGTATGAAAATAACAAGCCTTTAACTTTTCTGGAGCTGAGGACTTCATTTGAACAGGATGTGCGGCTTTCCCCAGCATGCAATTTGGGGAAAGTTGACACAACTGTGTCGAGTGTTTTGAAGTTTGTTAATTGTCTTGAGATATGTTTTTCCTGTCATATAGCTGTTATCCAACAGGTAGAGCTACTTAACCATGTCATATTAGCTTCTGTCCATTTGTGTTCTGAAGAGCATTTTCACCTCCACATGTGTCTCACCATCGCTTGGCTGGGCTTCCGTCTTTAGCGTAGGCTGTCTCTAGCTCCTGCTGCAGCCAGCGGGGGCCCGAGGCCACACTACATTCTGCACGTTGGCACATCGTTTCCTCCACATCCTGCACTGTGCCTTTGACTGGACTCTGGATTCTTTCAGATTCTGCTTCCGGGGCATTTTTTCCCTTTTGATCTTCCCATGTTTGAAGTACTGATAAAAAGTTAATGAAGTAAGGAATCCTTAATGACCCTTGGTTCTGGGCAGAGCACCTTTGAAGAATCCAGAGTGGGTGCCGGGGGTCATCTGCCTGCTGTCACTCACCCCAGTGGCCAGTCTTCCTTCCATGCCAGGTGTCACTCAGAAGTTCTCTTTTTCCTCCATCTTATAATGTCTGTGAGACTCTAGTTTTTTGTTTTTTTTTTTTTTTTCTTTTTGCGGTATGCGGGCCTCTCACTGTCGTGGCCTCTCCCGTTGCGGAGCACAGGCTCCGGACGCGCAGGCCCAGCGGCCATGGCTCACGGGCCCAGCCGCTCCGCGGCATATGGGATCCTCCCAGATCGGGGCACGAACCCGTATCCCCTGCATCGGCAGGCGGACTCTCAACCACTACGCCACCAGGGAGGCCCGAGACTCTAGTTTTGATTAAACTTTTCATTTTGAAATAATTGTATGCAGTTATGAAAAATAACAGAGACATCTCATATGCCTTTCAGCCAGTTCCCTCAGTGGTACCATCTTGTAAACCATAGTACATCACACCAGGATACTGGCACTGACAGCAGTCGAGCCACAGAGGTCTACATCACTCCAGCGGTCATTCCTGCTGCCCCTCTGTAGCCACACTTACTCCCCTTCTTCCCCACCCCCATGTTTGACCCCTGGCAACCACTGTTCTGTTCTCCATTTCTATAATTTTGTCATTTCAAGAATGTTTTGCAGATCACAATATGTAACATTTGGGATTGGCATTTTTCAATCAGCATGCTTTTCTAACACTAATTTTTTCCTTCTTAATTGCTGAGTAGCATTCCTTGCCATAGATGTCCCAGAATTGTTTTAACCATTTACTCACTGAAGGACCTTTGTGTTGTTTCTGTTCTTTGGTTAATCGGGTCTTTTACAGAGCAAAAGTTTTAAACTCTATAGTCCAGTGTATCAATTTTCCCTTTTGTGGATCATGTTTTGGGTATCAAGTTTAAGAACTCTTTTCTTAGCTCTAGATCCTGAAGATTTTCTCCTGTATTTTTCTAAAGGTTTTATAGTTTTGCCTTTAACATTTAACTCTGTGATCCATTTTGAGTTCATTTCTGTATAGGATATGAAGTTTAGATCAAGGTTTGTTTATTTTTGGCCTGTGGATGTCAATCACTCCAGCACCATTAACTGAAAAGTTTGTCTTTCTTATCATTGAATTGCTTTTATACACTTTTATCAAAAATCACTTGGACTTATGCAGTGGGTCTGTTTCTGGGTTCTCTATTCTTTTAATAGGTGTGTCTCTCCACCAGTACCACACTGTCTTGATAACTGTAGCTGCTGAACTTTATTTTCCTTTTCCAGAATTGCTTTGGCTGTTCTAGGGCCTCTTTCCATGTAAATTTTAGAATAAGCTTGTCTACATTTACAAAAACTCTTGCTGACATTTTGGTAGGAATTGTGTTAAACCTATAGATCAATTTAAGGAGAATTGACATCTTTACTATGTTGCCCTTCAATCCATGAACATAGTATGTCTCACTTACTTAGATCTTTGATTTCCTTCATCAGCTTTTTGTAGTTTTCAGCATACAAATTCTGTACATGTTTTGTTAGATTTACATGTCAGTACTTCCTTTTTTAAAAAAAATTTAGTGTCCATCTATTCATTACTAATATCTAGAAGTACAATTGATTGTTTTTATGTTGTGTCTTGTGACCTTGCTGAGCTCACTTATTCTAGGACTTTTTTTTTTTTTAGTAGATTCTTTAGAATTTTTTGGGTAGACAATCATCTCACTTGAAAATAGGAACAATTATGTCTTCGTTTCCAATCTGTTTGCCTTTTATTTCCTTTTCTTGCCCAATTGCCCTGGTTGGACCTTCCAGTACCATGTTGACTAAGAGGCATAAGAATGAACATCCTTGCTTTGTTCCTGATCAATGGTGGATTACATCGATTGATTTTCAAATATTGAACCAAACTTACATGTACTGCTGGAATAAACCTCAGTTGGTCATGGTATATAATTCTTTTTGCATATTGCTGCATCTATATATATGTATTTGCATCTGTATTCATAGGGAATATTGGTCTGTATTTTTTTTTTTCTGACTGTCTTTGTCTGCTCTTGGTATCAGGGTAATTCTAGCTTTGTAAAATAAGCTGAGAAGTTTTCTTCCTACTCTAATTCCTGAAAGAGACTGTGTAGAGTTGGTGTTAATTCTTCTTTAAACATCCAGTAGAATTCCCCAGCAAAACCACATGGGTTTGGATTTCTTTTTCAGAAGCTTTTTATTTATGAATTCGATTTCTTTAAAAGTTAGAGCTATTCAGATTATCTGTTTCATAGTGGGTGGGTAACAGCAGTTTGTGTTGTTCTAGGAATGGTTTGTTTACATCTGAGTTGTCAAGTGTATTTTGTTCATAGTATTCCCTTAGTATCTTTTTTATATCTGCAGGGTCTGTATTGATACCCCCTTTTATTCCTGATATTGGTAATTTGTGTCTTCTCTTTTTCTTTGTTAGTCCTGTTAGAAGTTTGTCAATGTTACTGATCTTTCCAAAGAACCAGCTGTTTCATTGATTTTTCTGTTTTGCTGTTTTCAGTTTCATTGATTTCTGTTCTTATCTTTATTTCCTTACTTCTGGTTTCTTTGTATTGTTTTTTTTTTTCCTTCTTTTTCTAGATTCTTGTGGTAAGATCTTATAGATTACTGATTAGAGCCTTTTCCTCTTCTCTAATGTTTGCATTTACTGCTGTAAATTTCCCTCTCAGAACTGCTTTAGCTGTCCTACAAACTTTGACATATTGTATTTTTGTTTCCATTCAGTTCAGTGTATTTTTTGATACCCCTTAATATTTCTTCTTTGACTCATGGATTATTTAGAAGGTGTTTAGTTTCCAAGAATTTGGAGATTTTCCTTTTATATTTCTCTTATTGATTTCTAGTTTGATTCCGTTGTTGTTGGAGAAGGTACTCCATATAATTTCAGTTCTGCTAAACTTTTTTGTTTTGGGCTTCGTCGAGCCTTAGTCGCAGCACGCGGGATCTTTTGTTACAGTGCGTGGGCTTCTCCAGTTGCATCGCACTGGCTCCTCTCTAGTTGCGGCATGCAGGCTTAGTTGCCCCATGGCACGTGGGATCCTAGTTCCGCAACCAGGGATCGAACCCACATCCCCTGAATTGGAAGGCAGATGCTTAACCACTGGACCACCAGGGAAGTCCCTCAGTTCTGCTAAATTAGTTGAGGTGTTTTTATGGCCCACTATATTGTCTGAATTGGCACATGTTCCATGGACATTTGGAAAGAATGCATACTCTGCTGTTGTTTGGTGAAGTGTTCTATAAATGTCCATTAGATCCTGTCAGTTGTAGAGTCTTTGTATATCTTTGACAACTTTCTATCTACTTTTTTAGTCAATTATTGAGTGAAGGGCTTTGAAGTCTCCAGACAAACTGTGGGTTTGTCTATTTTTCTTTTCAGTCCTCAGTTGTTGTGTTTTTTTCACAAATTTTGCATCTCTGTTGTTTGGTGCACACACATTTAGGATTGCTATGTCTTCTGGGTGGATTGATCTTTTTATCATACAATGTCCCTCTCTGTCTCTAGTAATTTTCTTTGCTCTAATGTATACTTTATCTGATGATAATATAGCTACTCCTGCTTTTGTTGGACATGTTTTACATGACATATCTTCTTCCATCCTTTTACTTTCAATCTGCCTAAATCACTGTATTTGAAGTCAAGCATATAGTTGGGTCCTGCTTTTTTAATCCGCTCCATCCATCTCTGTCATTTAAATAGTATATTTAGACCATTTATATTTAATGTAACTATTGATATGTTAGGGCTTAAGTCTACCATTTTATCCTTCATTTTGTTTGTCCCTATTCATTTCTCTGCTTTCTTTTTCCTGACTTCCTCTAGGTTTTTAAACCTATACTTTAAAATTCCATTTTTATTTATATATAGTCATTTTGATCATCTCTCTTTGTGTTTTTAGTGGTTTTTAGCCTTTTTAGTGGCTGTTTAGGTGTTATGTCACTACATAATTTATCACAATCTAATGGTGTCATCATTTTATCAGTTCAAGTGAAGTGTACTTACCTCCCTTTACATCCCTTCATTCTCTCCATGTAAAATATATAATTATCTTAAATATTTCCTCTACATATGTTTAGAACTGCATCAGATAATATTACAAATTTTGCTTCGATCATCAAACATAATTTAGAAGACCCACGAGGAGAAGGAAAGTCTTTTATTTACCTGTATTTTTTAGTTTCATGTTCTTTCTTCCTTCCTCCTGTCTGATTCCTTCTGGTATCATTTCCTTTCTGTTTACAACTTCTTTTAGCCATTCATTTAGGGTGACAGATTCTCTTAGTTCTCTTCATCTGAAAATGTTTTGATTTCTCCTCCATTCCTATAGGATATTATCACTGTATATAGGATTCTGGGGAAACAGTTCTTTTCTTTCAGCTCTTGGTAAGTGTGGTGCTACTTCCTTCTGGTCTCCATGGCTTCTGTTGAGAAATCCACTATTATTTGAGTTGTTTTGTCCTCTGTTGAGAAATCCACTGTTACTTGAGTTGTTTTGCCCTCTAGGCAAAGTGTCACTATATTCTGGCTGCTTTCAAGATTTTTTTCTGTCTTTAAATTCAGAAGTTTAATTGTAACATATTTTGACATGGATTTCTTTGGCTTTATTCTGTGAGTTCACTGAGCTTCTTGAGTCTGTGGGGTAAGTCTTTTGCCATATTTGGGAAGTTTCCAGCCTCCCGCTTTCTTTTCTCCCTCCGGGATTCATCAATACAACTGTGAGATCTTTTGTTACAGCATCACATGTCCCTAGGACTTTCTTCCCCCTTTTTTTTTTTTAAAATGTTGAACCTTCTTTTAATTTATTTATTTTTATTTTTGGCTGTGTTGGGTCTTCGTTTCTGTGCAAGGGCTTTCTCTAGTTGTGGCGAGCGGGGGCCACTCTTCATCGTGGTGCGCAGGCCTCTCACTGTCGTGGCCTCTCTTGTTGCGGAGCACAGGCTCCAGACGCGCAGGCTCAGTAGTTGTGGCTTATGGGCCTAGTTGCTCTGCGGCATGCGGGATCTTCCCAGACCATAGCTCGAACCCGTGTCCCCTGCATTAGCAGGCAGATTCTCAACCACTGTGCCACCAGGGAAGCCCCTTCCCTTTTTTCCCCCCAACCTGTTTTCTCTGTATTCTTCAGGTTGGTTTATCTCTGTTGTTCTCCCTTTAAGTTCACTGATCCTCTGTCCTCTGATAGTGCCATTGAGCCCATTTACTAAGTTTTAATTTGGGTTATTATATTTTGCAGTTTCAAAATTTCCCATTTGGTGCTTCTTTGTATCTTAATTTTTTGCAGAGACTTTCTATGTCTTTGCTGAGACTTAATTTTTTTTTTCATGTCTCTCTCATGTTTTAATTGCTCACTGAAATCATTTGATAATGGCTTCTTGAGAATCTTAGGTAATTCTAACATCTGTGTCATTTTTTTTTTTTTTTTTTTTGTGGTACGTGGGCCTCTCACTGTTGTGGCCTCTCCCATTGCAGAGCACAGGCTCCACACGTGCAGGCCCAGCAGCCATGGCTCACGGGCCCAGCCGCTCCACGACATGTGGGATCCTCCCGGACCGGGCCACGAACCCGCATCCCCTGCATTGGCAGGCGGACTCTCAACCACTGCGCCACCAGAGAAGCCCCACCTGTGTCATTTTGGTGTTAGTGTCTAGTGATTATCTTTTCTCGTTCAATCTGACGTATTCCTAGTTCTTGTTATAAGTGATTTTTCTTTTTTTTAATATTTTCTTTTTTTTATATTTTATATTATATATATTTTTTATTTTTTATTTTTCTTTATATTGAAACCAGGGTTTTGGGTATTGTGAGATGGGATCTTGTTGAAATCTTTGTTATAGCAAGGCTCCTCTGAACACTGCTCTGGTAGGGAGGGGCCCACCTAGTTACTCCCCGGTGGAGATGGACATTCTGGGCCCCAAAGTCTCTGTTGACATTAGGGTGGGGGAGTGGGCTAGTGCGTTACCTCCCAGAGGGAATGAAAGTTTGGGCTTCCTCTTGGGCCTACTTTGAAACCTTTGGGTGGGGTCAGAGGTCAGAGTGCACCGCAGCCTGACAAGGGTGTTGATGGGGCTGCAGTGTGTTCCATATGTTTGGGTGGAGCAAAGCAGTTACAGTCTAAAAGTTTTCTGTCCTGCGAGGCTGCCTTTCTCCTGGTCCTTTAAAGAGAGCAGCTTTTGTTGGGGCTTTTTCTGTCTACACCTGTAGAAGTTTCCACATTCTTTGCTCCAAGTCTGGGATATGGGAGCCCAAAAGGAAACCCAGGGACCTCCTTGGCTGGTTGGCTTTTTTCTCCACCCTTTGGCGTCATCTTACATTTGTTTTATATATGATATCTGGGGTTTTTAGTTGCACTTGGTGGGGGAATAGGTAGGAATATGTCTATACTACCTTCCCAGGCGTCTGTAGATTTAAGTTCTCAAATGACTGTGAAGAACTAAGAAGCAAGGCCAGCAGTTTTGAAGTTCAGTAGTAGAGCCCAAGAATGATCAGTTCCCGGTGATGGAAATGAAAAATCACACATACGGTGAGGCCAAGGGCTCTTCATGCTGAAAGGTCATGACAAGCCCACATTCTTCTCTGGGACGCACAGGTCATTGGTTAACTCCACAGTCAAAATGTTCAAACTGTTCCCAACAGAGTGTGCACTCTTTGGATACCCCGGTTCCCTGAGCCCCCACTGCTGAGTGTTCCCATGAGCTAGGAAAAGTGTCCCCCAGATAACTCTGGTTTTCCTCCATAAACACTGAGAGCTGGGCTGTGAAGGGCCAGAACCATGCTTTATCAGGCCCACGTGATGGCCCATCCTCATCCTTGATAGAACAACAGCAGGAAACGGTTGCATAGCTTAACCAAGCCACCCTACCATCACCACCACCACCCCACGGTGAAAAAAAGCCGGGTTGCTTTTGTTTTAATAAAACAAAAAGAGGTTGAAAAACATATGCTTTTAAAACTTAAAAAAAAAAAAGTATCCTAGAGCATTAGATAAATAAAAGCTGTCGTTCCCAAGCCAGCTTGAATGGGATCTTCCAGGGATGTTCATGGCCCATCCATGACCAGTTGAGTCAAGTTCTGGCATTGGAGCCTGGAAATGTGCATTTTACAAATCTCCCAAATTCCCTAGAGATTTGGATACACAGCTGTGTTTGCGAGCAACTGCTTGGGTCCCTTACTGGGCCCTCTGTCTTATTTACACTTAATTAGGCCAGGAAATGGGAGACTGTCTGATCTTGCACAGTCAGGTGTTAGAGACTGTGGGTGCTCGTTTCACATTTCATCCTGGCGTCTGGGATTGTGAACTGCACCTTGCCTCACTCCAGTCAATATCTTGTGGGTGGGAGCCTAACCTATAGTGTCACTGGACAGTTTTCCTCCAAGTCCCTTCCCCTTTGATAATTACTGCAACATGAAACAAGCGCGTAATGCCCTGGAAAGAGCCCCTCCACTCCATCACGTGTTTGTCAGTTTGAAATACGCTTTCAGATGAGGAGGCACCTTGCACGTGGTGCTCAGCAAATGGCAGTGATGAGTCAGTGATAGTCGGTTCCTTAGCAATTAGTCAGTAAATACGTGTCGGTATTGGACTGGGGAGAGCGATAATCAGATCTGTGACTTACGAGCGTTGTCTGGAGGATGGGTCTTTATGTGCAGTTGGAGGTCTTCCAGGAGACGGCGCCGTCCTTCATCAGAGGTGGCTGTGGAAGCCTCTGCCCTGCTGCCTGGCAGCTCTCCCGCAGGCCACTGGGCTTCTTGGTGACTGTCCCTCACTTCTCAGTCTCCTAGCTTCCACTCACCACATACAAATGCCATCACCATTAAGACATATGTGACCTAGTCTAGTCCAGTTCCTCATTTTCTACTTGAATTCTCTCCTTAACTGTTTTTCATTTGCTTTCTGATTGACTTACCCAGTGCCTTTTCAAACCTAAATTGCTTTGTGTCTGTGGGACCTTGAAATACATTTTTCTCTAAATTATGAATAATTGGTGCACTGGACTAATATATGCCTCATGTGAATTTATTCTCCTTTACCTGTGATGCCAGTAATATACTCAGCTTCTGTTTGTTGCTAAAGTTTGTGTTTCTGGCTGTAATATAGTATTTATTTTCGTACATAACAGAGGTTTTTATGATTTTGTTCTTCTTTTTTCTCTCCCCTGGGGAGTCCCTCCCCCTTTTCCTAAACTGTGGCCCCCGTATGGCTGTGCCCGTCTCTCCTCACCCCCGTAGGGTTCTACGGCCTGGACGAGTCTGACCTGGACAAGGTCTTCCACCTGCCCACCACCACGTTCATCGGCGGACAGGAGTCGGCCCTTCCACTGCGGGAGATCATCCGGCGCCTGGAGGTAAGAAAACACAAGTCGTTTCCAGAAAACTCCAGTGGACTTGCTAAAAACTTGTGTTGGCAGGAGGCCTCCAGACTAGGTTGTTTTTCTCTTGATCCTATATATTTTTTTTAACATAAGGGAAAGGGAATTGTTTTGGTTTTTTTTTTGCTATTTTGTTGATGAAAATCCATGTTTTTTTATTTTTACAATCAACCATAACAAAATGTAGGCTCTGCTTCCAACTTTTAAAAATGTGTCCTAAAGCATTCGGTAAATAAAGGGTGTCATTCCCAAGACAACTTGAATAGGAGCGCCTGGGGAGATTCCTGGCCCACCTACGGCCAACTGAGTCAGCTCTGGTTTTGGAGCCTGGAAGTGTGCATTTTTACAAATCTCCCAGAGATAGGGATACGCAGCTGTGTTTGCAAGCGACTGCTCGAGCCCCAGGTTGTACTGATCCAGCATTTGAAAGGGGCAGAGAGCCATGCACGGATCTCATTTCATCCAGTGCCAGAACCCAGGAGTTGGGCTGTTGTGGACACTTGGACCTGGACTCCAGGGGTCCCAGCCATAGCACCTCCTGTCCCCAGAGGGCCCCACGTCCAGGGCTCTTCCAAGAGAGCCTACGATTCTGACTTGTCCCAGTTCGGAATTCCCCTTCTCGTTGTTTACAGATATTTGTGTAAACTCACCTGATGATGGTGGGTTAGGTATGTTTACATGTGACGTGTGCATGCACTGGGCGGCTGTGTGAGCTGACAGAATTTAAGTATGTTCTTGGTCCCGTGACATAATAATCAACTTGAAATTCTTTGAATACTTAGAGCGAGTGCAATTTCTTGGCTTCCTAACGGCTCACTAGAGAGAGAAGCTAAGAATCGGCACCTAAAACCCCCTGCCCTTTTCTCCTGGGGATTGAGCCAAGAACAGGAAAAACAAACTATGATCCAGGGGCCCAGTAACTATGTGTCCAAGTTAATAGCTAAATTCATGATAATAATGGAGACATACTGTTTTTGACCTGATTGTTTCCTTTGAGCCTTTAATTGTTCAGTAATGGACATAAGGAGCCCGGGCGTGTTCTCCTGCCTCCACGGCTCAAGGAGGGAGCCCCTCCCCCTCCCCTCCTCCTCCCGCCCCACTTCCTCCCTCCCCCTCCTCTCCCCCCTTCCCTTCCTTCATTCTCTTCCCCTCCCCTCCCCTCTCCCCTTCCCCTCCCCTCTCTCCCCACCCCTTCCTCTCCTCTCTGCTAGGCTTACAACTCAGACTTTGGGTCCCAGGGAAGATGCACCCTTTTTTAAGCTGAGGGAGGAAGGTTCAAGGTTCATGTTAACAGACGCTGTGGCTGGGCCATGTTTTCTCAAATGTGTTTGTGCAGAAATACACTTTCTTCTGTGGCTCAGCAGATCAGGGCACTGTCACTGTACAGCTCCGGTGGAAGTGGTGACTCGTGCTGGCTCTGAAGTCAGGGAGGGCAGGCCAGCACCCCCCATCCCTGGGCTTCTTGTGCATCCAGTTTAAAAGTTCCCAGTTTATCACATGAGGTGTCATCAGGGAAATATAGTTTTGGAGTTAATGAAAATACCTTAAACACCAAGGTCTTTCCCAGCTCCATTTCCTCTTTTTGTCCCTAGGCAAGGTTTTCCTCCTCTTGGCTAGGATGATAGTGAGCACGTTGTGGTTGGCCATTATTTTGAGTTCAGACAAATGTCCCTTTGTGTCATTATCATAGAATTAACATGCAGAGGTGCCCACCCTGCTCTGGTGTCACAACTGGACCCACCACTGGGATCCCAGGTGCATCCTCACCCTGCACTGTGCCAGCCAGTTTCCATGTCTGTTGTGAAAACCAAAGGGGGTCACAGACAGAACCACCAAGCAGAACCTGGCCCTCTAAGTGCTTGGTCAGCATGGCTGCTGCGAAGACGTTGAAAGGCATTTGTGGGCTCTAAAACTTATTGTCGGGAGTTCCCTGGTGTCCTAGTGGTTAGGATTCAGCGGTATCACTACCATGGCCCGGGTTTGATCCCTGGTCAGGGAACTGAGATCCCATAAGCTGTGCAGCGTGGCCTTTATATATATATATATATATACACATGTACGTATATATATATAAATTAATTTTAAAAAATTATTGTCACACCAGGGCATTGCTTTTTAAACTCCTAAAAGCAGTGGTTGAGAATCCACCTGCCAATGCAGGGGACATGGGTTTGAGCCCTGGTCCGGGAAGATCCCACATGCCGCAGAGCAGCTAAGCCCATGCGCCACAACTACTGAGCCTGCGCTCTAGAGCCCGTGAGCCACAACTACTGAGCCCGCGTGCCACAACTACTGAAGCCCGCGTGCCCAGAGCCCGTGCTCCGCAGCAAGGGAAGCCACCACAACGAGAAGCCCGCGCACTGCAACGAAGAGTAGCCCCAGCTCGCCTCAGCTAGAGAAAGCCCACGTGCAGCAACGAAGACCCAACACAGCCATAAATTAATTAATTAATTAATTTTTAAAAATAAATAAATAAAAGCCTTCTAAACTTAAGTGGCCACTGAGCTGTGATATCCACCGGCAGCACAGGGCCTTTCTTTCTCAGGGTGGTGGGCACAGTCTGACCTTGAGGTCAGAGAACCTGTCTTCCCCAGGAGCTTCCCCGTCCCTGGGCTGGTGCTTCTGTACTCCCGCCATGAAGGGAGCATGTCTTGGCTTAGTGGTTCTCACTGTCCCCTCTGTGCCTATTGGGCTCTGTACTCTGTGGGGGAAGTATTTCATGGCCAGGTTCGGAGTGAGAGGAGGTTGTGGGCCCAGACTTGGTGCCCCAGGTCACGGCTGGCTCTGTTGCATTTGAAAGGGAGGGCCACCTGTTCCTGCCAGCCTTCTGGCTGAGTGGGCAGTCAACACACCTGGGGGGACATCCCCTTGATCCTGTGTGTGTGCATGAAACGCAGATGGCGTACTGCCAGCACATTGGGGTGGAGTTCATGTTCATCAACGACCTGGAGCAGTGCCAGTGGATCCGGCAGAAATTCGAGACGCCTGGGATCATGCAGTTCACCAACGAGGAGAAGCGGACCCTCCTGGCCCGGCTCGTGCGCTCCACCAGGTACGGGGCTGCACTGGTCCCGTGAGTGTGGCACAGCCTGTTGACAGGGGTGGGTGGGTTTGGAGTGTGGCCACAGCCCCACGAGAGCAAGGTTGGCCCTGGTGACTTGGCTCTTCAGCGTGGCTTGGTTCCTGTCCAGGTTTGAGGAGTTCCTGCAGCGGAAGTGGTCATCTGAGAAGCGCTTCGGTCTCGAAGGCTGTGAGGTGCTGATTCCTGCCCTCAAGACCATCATTGACAAGTCAAGTGAGAACGGAGTGGACTACGTGATCATGGGGATGCCGCACAGGTACCTGGCTGCCCCTCATGCTTCCAGAGCACGGGGTGGGGCACTAGGCAAGCAAGGAGGCTGGCTCGCCTGGAACGTACTTGCACCCCTGCCCCGGGACAGCCATCGCCACAGCATCCCCCTCCCTCGGTAGCCACTGTCACACTCAAGGCCATAGTGGTTTTAGGCAGGCATCTTGGCCTCATGCCCTTGTCGGGATCTCCACTGAGGGAGGTTAACCTAGAGGGAAGGCTGCTCGGTGACGTGGAGCGGAGACCTCAGCTTGAGGCGGCAGCGGAGGCTGAGGGTGGAGCGTTCGCCGCAGGCTGGCAGTGTTTCTCCGTTTTCTACCTTTCTTCCTCCCACCTCGTCGTGGCCCTGGGTGCCGGGCAAGCAGAGGCTGAGTGTCCCACATCAGCTCTGCTCTCAGCTCCTCTCGGGCTGCAAACCGAGGCACTGCCTGTCCATCGGGGGAGGAAGGGGCTAGAACAGCATTGCCTGCTGCCCGGAACACAGCTCAGGCCCTGCTCGCTCCTCTGTGTACCAGAGGGCGGCTGAACGTGCTTGCAAACGTCATCAGGAAGGAGCTGGAGCAGATTTTCTGTCAGTTCGACTCAAAGCTGGAGGCAGCTGATGAGGTGAGACACCTGATTTCTTTTAGAAACTAGCATAGCTCCGACCCACACCAGACCCTGGTTCCACTTGTTCCTGTGGAAGCACCTGGGCCTGGGATCCTCCATACCACTAGCAAAGGAGGTGGCTGGTGGCCGACCTCCTGGAGAAAAGAGAGATCAGAGGCCTGGCAGCCCCCACAGTCCTCCCCGCTGGGGTTTGGGACGTGCGCCTCTGGTTGAGGGACCTTCTCCCTGTGCCCTAGGTAGAGCCATTCTGGGGAAGGGCTTTCCATCCTTCCAGGAATGGGGGTTCTGGGAGGAGAAATAACACAGGACAGGGCTGTTGTGAAGAGTAAGCATCTCCATGCCCAGGATAAAGACCGACTGTTTGTACCTTCAGGGTTCTGGAGACGTGAAGTACCACCTGGGCATGTATCACCGGCGGATCAACCGAGTGACCGACAGGAACATCACCCTGTCGCTGGTGGCGAACCCTTCCCACCTGGAGGCTGCCGATCCCGTGGTGATGGGCAAGACTAAAGCTGAGCAGTTTTACTGCGGGGACACCGAGGGAAAGAAGGTAAGGCCACGGGGGCCGGCCAGGGGCAGCCCTGAGGCCAGATGGTCCCGGACCGGCTTACAGCCTTAGGCACGTCCCAGACCTCATGTTTCTGGAATTTAACAAAATATTCTGAATGGATCTTGAAAGAGTAGCCATAGTATTAATAAATTAATCCCAGTTACGGATAATACTTCCTTCCAAGTTGTGACCACCAGAGCTAGGTGGGGAGTAGATTGCTTTCATTGTCACCACGCCTGTGGAGAAGCTAGTCTTGTACAATATCATGGTGGACAAAGAGGCTTTGTCACTGAACAGGAGGAGAGAGTCTTAAGGAAAAGATGTGGGTGAGCCTAAAGGAAGAATTGTAAAACTGACAGATGGGGGGCTTCCCTGGTGGCGCAGTGGTTGAGAGTCCGCCTGCCGATGCAGGGGACACGGGTTCGTGCCCCGGTCCGGGAAGATCCCACATGCCGCGGAGAGGCTGGGCGCGTGAGCCGTGGCCACTGAGCCTGCGCGTCCGGAGCCTGTGCTCCGCAGCGGGAGAGGCCACAACAGTGAGAGGCCCGCGTACCGCAAAAAAAAACAAAAAAACCCTGACAGATGGGAGGAGAGGTCGAGTTTGTAGCAGGGTGGCACCATTTAGAGATGGAGAGCAGCTCGAGTTCCGGGGGGCCCTGGTACCGGCATTTTCCAGGTGTGTGATGCTGAATGCTTAATGTTGGTTGGCCAGCCTACTTATGTATAGAAATCCCCAGTGGATTTTAACTCCTTGTCGTTGATTAATCTCAAAGTAGAAGTCTGTCTGTAACAAATTGTACAGTTCTTATTACTTAATGATAACCTCAAAGCCAAGCAATAAGAAAAATCAAGTTTTTGTAGTGTCTGCGTGTGCATTCTGGGGCATGTTCAAAGTCAGCATCACCACCCTACTCTCAAGCATCTCTTGTTCTTCCTAGAAATAGGGTCATATGTGAGGAAGCTAACAGAACATACACAATGTGATGTAAAGCTGCAGGTTCACTGGTAAAGAACTTCAGAAGAGAGGTATATGGGTGTGGAAGGAAGTGGAATGAAAGGCAGTCAAACCCTCTCATCGATAGAGCAGGTAGTTGTCATATTTAATTAAAGAAACAGCAGGATTTAGGTAGACGGGAAGAAAAGGACATTCTCTGGAGATGAAAGAAGGACGAGGATGGAGGTGGGGTTGTGCTGTGGGCAGAGCAGGGAGGAAGGAGCTGGCCCAGGGATGCCCTGGAGAGGGGTCAGACTTTTTAGAGGTGGAACCAAGCATTAGTTTACTAGGTTCTGTCATTTAAAACACTGTGAATCTACTCGTACTGTGTTTGGATGGTTAGAGGGTAACGGGATCCCGGCCAGAGGTGGCATTGGGAACCAGAAGTGGTTCCTGCACCACAAAGAGTGTGACCCATGGGGAGGGTGTCGGGACATGAGAGTTACTTTGCTGAGCTTGGGGGCCTGGACGGGGCCTCAGAAACTCCAAGCGGGTAGAAAGTGGCTTCCCGTGCAGCCCCCGAGACCACCAGTGGCACAGTGGCCGGTGACGGATAGGGAGGAAACCAGCATCGGTGACCAGTGCCTCCAGCATTTCCGCTGTCTGTGGCTGGGACCCTTGCCCAGGCATTCGGGGCCAGGGAAGGGAACAAGATTGCAGAAAATTTTGTGACATCCACATTGATAAATTACAGACAAAAACCACTCCAGCATCGCTTGCTTAGAATGCTGGAAACATCCTGAAAAGGAATGAAATAACTAGGGAGAAGTGGTGGAGGGTATCTAACATGCTTCCGATGATCACAGCAATCCATCCTGTGAGGCCAGGAGAGGCTGATTAGCCCTGTGTGGTCACCAGGCACTTGTCTGAGGGAGTGCCATGTCCGTGGGAGTGCCCTGCCTGGCGTGGACGGCCCATCCCTCCAGGCCCCTGCCCCCGCCCCTCTATCTGAGCCCACCCTTGCCCGTGCTCAGCGGGCGGGTCCAGACCCCACCAGCCCTTCACACCTGCTCTCCTTGCTACTCTTCCCAAACCCTTAGGCAATTATCTGATTTCTGTTAAACCCAGAATCCAGGGAGCTGGAGTATTTGTTACATAACCTTCAGTGTTTCCGAAAAAAACTATGTAATTTCTATAAATGTGGCCAAGGTTGTTCTATAACCAGGTGCAAGACTGAGCCTGACCCAGCTTGGCTCAGGGCTGATGTGGCCCTTGGGACATTCGTGTGGGAAAGCAGCTCCCTAGCGCCGCGGGTGGCCTGCCACGGACGGAGGCCTGCTCCTACCTGGGTCCAGATCGGGCCGCCAGGGTGTGTGATTTTAGCAGGCAGCGCTGCGCTGAGGGAACACAAGGGACTGAGTGCAGCCTAGCAAGGGGCACAATACAGCTTCTCCAGAGGATCAAGAGAAACAGCCTGAGGAGAGGGGAGGTTGACCCTGAGGTGCCCGACGGCAGAAGGCCAAGGTTGTACAGAGAAGGCTCTGCAGAGAAACGCGCGTCCTGGCGAGCAGGAAGAGGCGCCACGGCCCCTGGTCGTTTGGGCCCTGGCAAGGCTGCAATCCTCTGAGGAGGTCCCTGCGCAGACCCGACACTTGTGTCCACATCCACCTGTCCCAGACAGCGTCCCTGTGTCCCTTAGGGCAGGACACATGGGGTTCTGCTAAAAAAAATCTAGATTTTTGTCCCTGAAGAGCACGTGGACCTTCCCTTCCTGGTGCTGCGGACCAGGGAGGTGACAGGAGCTGAGGAAACACAACAAGAGGGCGTCAAGGAGCAGGGGTGGCAGGGCCATGGGGCTGTACCAAACAAGCAGGTAATGTGTTGAGGACAGTGGGAACAGTGTCTCACGGTGTAGGAGGTGTTTATAAATGCGGAAGGAGGAAGGCCCAGAAAAAGGCTTGGAATTGGAGGTATCGTAGTTGTACAGTGTACAGATTTAGAAATCTCTGTGTGCGTGAACCTGTACATCTGGCTTTTGGCTCTGCGCTGAAACAGCCTAGAAGCGTGATGTTCTAGAGGTAATGAGCACACACATACTAGTCTTCAGTGCCGTCCTCCGCCGAAGGAACCAGGCTCCTTAGAGGAGTGTCTGATTCCAGGGCTGGGCAGGAACAGTGCAGCAGGGGGCTGAAATCTCTGTTGTGCCAGAAAGCAAGGAGGCCCCCATGAGCCATGGGGCCTGTCCAGGTGCCACGGGACCCCCACGCCAAGTTTGGGACGGTGTGAGCGTCCAAACAACTACAGATACTAGTCAGTTACAGCCAGTTGAATAAAACAGGAATCCGTGAGCACGTATTAATACAAATAAATAAAAGTCGAGAAGAGAAAGCTCTTATGGAATGCCAGCGTGTGAAGGTAGGAGTGACACCTGGCAGCATCCCAGGGGTGCTGCTCAGGCTGCTGGGTGGGTGGAGGTGTGGGGAGGAGGAAGATCTAGAAGTTCTCACTGTTCTCGTTGCTGAGGAGAAATGGCGAGTTTAAAGGGAGAAACAGGGACTTGCTGGCGGTCCAGTGGTTAAGACTCTGCACTTCCACTGCAGGGGGTGCAGGTTCGATCCCTGGTTGAGGAACTGGGATCCCACATGCTGCGTGGCGTGACCAAAAAAAAAAAAAAGGGAGAAACAGACAGCTACCTGTCCAGGTGATCCAAGTCAACTTCATCCACGTGGGGTAGGCCAGCTCCGGCGTCCCCTGGTACGGAATGCACCGTTCCTGAGTCTGGTCACACAGGACCATCGGAGCCCAAGGCCTGTCTGCGACGTGGAGACGGGAGACACAATGGGCTGCTCCAGGTCGAGAGGCTAAAGAGGCGTGGCCCGAAGAGCACGTCCACGTGGGGTCTGGGCCAGCATTGCTTTCCTGATGAGAGGGTCCTGCGTGGTGGGTTCAGGGGTGGTGGGCATTGGCTCTGCAGCAGATGATGGCAGGATGGCTGGTGTGCAGACATGGAGGGCACCCTCGTGGGGCACATCCTCGGGGGAAGGGGGTGCCGGGGGGGTCCTGGGGGTCTTTGTGCCTTCCTACCATTTTCTTTCTAAGTTCGAAATTATCTCAAAATACATCATTTTTTGAAAAGTGGATTGTGACTGAATCTCCAGTGTGCCTTGTGGACGTGGTGGTCAGGACCATGTCACATTTGGGGTCTCCTTTGCATGTCTGCAGGTCATGTCCATCCTTCTGCACGGGGATGCTGCATTTGCCGGCCAGGGCATCGTGTACGAGACCTTCCACCTGAGTGACCTGCCATCCTACACGACTCACGGCACTGTCCACGTGGTCGTCAACAACCAGGTAACTTGGGCTCCAGGCGGGCTCTGGGGTCTTTTCAGCAGAGAAGGCTGTGGAGGCCACAGCATCAATTAGACTTTCTCCTGAGGCTTCTATGCTCACATCAGCCTTACTTAGAATGACATGTTTTCATCATTTAATACATTTGTTGTTTTCTGATTAATAAACTTGGACAAACAGGAAACTTTCTTTAAAGTGGAGAGATTTTAATTACAGTGTTTAAGATCATGGTGTTATTTCAGAATATTTTCTTCCATACCCACAAGCATATAGATGGCTTTCCTCTTTTAAGAAACTGGGTTCTATACACACAGTTTTATATCCACTTCTTTTTTACCACAGTATTTTCTCATGGCATTATATATTCTTAAAATATTAATTTTAATGGAAATATTCATTATAGGTTGTTTTATAAAATAGATAGTGAAAGGTGCCAAGGAAAGAGAAAGGTCTAAAAACAACCTATCTCTGAACTGTGTTTTAAACAGATGACCAAACACAGAGAGTCTTTACTGCTTTTTGGGTAGGGGCTGAGATGCTAATAGGAATGGTCTTCAATCTGGACAGAGTACAGCAAAGATCATTCACAGGAATTGGAAGCCCAAGACACAGGGGGATTTTTTTTTTTTTTTTAAAGAAGAAAGTTTTTCCATGAGTAGTCTCCAGAGTCAGGTGAATTCCATCCCAGGAGTTTTTTGTTTGGTTGATTGGTTGGGTTTTTTGGTGGGGTTTTTTTTTTTTTTTTTTTTAATTTATTTTTGGCTGCGTTGGGTCTTCATTGCTGCGCGTGGGCTTTCTCTAGTTGGGGCTACTCTTTGTTGCGGTGCATGGGTTTCTCATTGCAGTGGCTGCTCTTGCTGTGGAGCACGGGCTCTAGGCGCACGGGCTTCAGTAGTTGTGGCATGTGGGCTCAGTAGTTGTGGCGTGCGGACTCTAGAGTGCAGGCTCAGTAGTTGTGGCACATGGGCTTAGTTGCTCTGTGGCATGTGGCATCATCCCAGATCAGGGCTCGAACCTGTGTCCCTTGCATTGGCAGGCGGATTCTTAACCACTGCGCCACGAGGGAAGTCCCTCTCCATTTGTTTAGATTGGGTAATTTCTGTTCCATCTTTAAGTTCTCTGACTCTTTCCTTTCTCCCTTCCATTCTGCTATAGAGCACCTCCATTCAGGTTTGGGGTTTTTTTCCCTGATTTCCACCCACCCCCGGGGGCTTTTGTTTGTTTGTTTGTTTTTGTTTATTCAACTCTAAAGTTTCCACTTGGTTCTTTTTGTATCTTCTGTTTCTTTGCTGAGTTTCTATTTTTTCATGTATTTCAGGCATGTTCATAATTTTTATTGAGGTATTTTTATGAAGTTTGCTTTGAATTTTATGAATTTTAATTTTATGAAGTCTTTGTCAGGTAATTCTAAAATCCGTCATCTCAGTGTTGGCTTCTAATGATTGCTTTTTCTCATTCAAGCTAAGATTTTTCTGGGTTTTGGTATAACAAGTGATTTCTTATGAAACCAGACATTTTGAGGATATGTTATGAAACTCAGAATCTTATTTAAATCTCCTGTTATAGCAGATGTCCTCTGGACATTTCGGGTCAGGGTGGGGGGACACTTGTTACTGCCAGGTGGGGTACAGGTCCAGGTTCCCCACCCCAGGTCTGTTGATACCCAGGGAAGGGAGGGGACGGAGGGTGGGACAAGGGTGCTTTGTTACTGCTTCCCAAGTGGCCTCCACTGACACCAGGGATGGAGCGGTTGCCTAATTACCAGCAGCCTAGGGGGACTGCTGGGGACACCGGGCCTTTGCTGGGGCAAGTGGGGGTGGCCACAGTGTTTTCTGTGGGGTTGGCTGCAGCAGGGTGGTGATTGTCTAAAAATCTTCTGTACTGCTAGGCGGCCTGTTCCTGGTCTTCTGGCCAGAGAGAGCCACTTTCCTTGAAACTTCTTTTTGCTATGCCTGTTGGCGTTTCTGAGTTGCCTGCTTCTCTAGCCCTAAATTTGGCCTATATGAGGCAAAAAGGTAGCCCTGGGAATGATCACAAGTCATTCCTCGGGACCTGAGGTCCCCAGCTGATCTGCTTGCTTCTGTCTACCTTCAGTGTTTGTTTTATATATATAATGCCTTGGGTTTTTAATTGTACTTATTAGCAGGAGAAGGAGGGCAAGGTACATCTCCTCCATCTTCCAGAAGTGGAAGTCCCTATGAGCACTTTTTTTAAAGTGTAAATTCCATTTCTTTAGTAAATATAAGACTATTCAGGTTATCTGTTTCTTCTTGAGTGAGCCCTGATTACTTCTGTCTTCCATGGAATTTTTTCATTTCATTTAAGTTGAAAGATTTATGAGCATAAAGTTTGCAATGTTCTCTATCAGGGTCTGTTGTTTTATCCCTTCTTTTATTCCTAATATTGGTAATTTGCATGTTTTCTCTTTTTCTCGGTTATATAGATTTGTTGTTGGTGTCAAAGGAACAGCTTTGATTCCATTGTATTTTCTCTGTTGTTTTCCTGTTTTCTATTTCATTGGTTTCTGCTCTTTGTAATTTCTTTCCTTCTACTTGCTTTGGGTTTAATTTAGTCTTCTCTTTCTAGTTTCTTATTTCTTATTTGTTGACTTGAAACCTTCCTTCTTGGCAATATAAACATTTAACAGTATTTCAATTTAAGAATCACATTACATGGGCTTCCCTGGTGGCACAGTGGTTGAGAGTCCACCTGCCGATGCAGGGGACACGGGTTCGTGCCCCAGTCCGGGAAGATCCCACATGCCGCGGAGCGGCTGGGCCTGTGAGCCATGGCTGCTGAGCCTGCATGTCCAGAGCCTGTGCTCCGCAACAGGAGAGGGCACAACAGTGAGAGGCCCGTGTACCACCAAAAAAAGAAAAAAAAAGAATCAAATTACACAAATACAGTACAGGTAAGCCTTTGGTTTATCAAACTTCTTATGACAGAAGGTTAAGCATTTTAGTTGAACTTAAGTGAGACTGTGTCCAGAGGAGAGAGTCTTAGGATGGCATAGTGTCTGGAAAATTACCCTAAAAGGAAGCCGTGACCACATAGCCCAGAAGATGGAAGACTCCTAGAAGCATAAGAGCTGTTTTCAAATAAATGAATGCTTCACAAAGCAAGGAATATAATGGGCAGAGTCTGCACCAATGCATAGCAATTACCAGGAAGCAGCAGATTTCAGCTGAATGAAAAGAACTTCCAACAGTCAGACCTGTTCCTTTTTTTTTTTTTTTTTTTTTGCGGTACGCCTCTCACTGTTGTGGGCTCTCCCGTTGTGGAGCACAGGCTCTGGACACGCAGGCTCAGCGGCCATGGCTCACGGGCCCAGCCGCTCCGCGGCATGTGGGACCTTCCCGGACCGGGGCACGAACCCGTGTCCCCTGCATCGGCAGGTGGACTCTCAACCACTGCGCCACCAGGGAAGCCCCCTGTTCCTTTTTTTTTTTGCACTGGATAAAATTTAATAGGGTGGGGAAGACACTGAAAACAGGAGACAGGGAAGAAGGTGCAGGGTCCGGGTTGGGTGAGGGCCTTAGTTAGCCGAATCTGGGGCCTTCAGGCCCACCCAGCTGCATCTGCAGGTTGATGCGGTAGCCCTGAAAGCTGCAGAGCACCCGGCCCATGTGGGAGCAGGGGTAATGGCGTGGATGGGGGCAGCCAGGGACAGAGCTGCAGGGTTGAAGGAAACAGGGCTCCAACCAGGATAGACCATTTGGCTCTAGGGTCCCATCTGGCTCTCAAACCCAGCAGTTACACTTTGTGGGGTTTTCCTACTAGTACACTCACTCCCAAATGTCTTCTGAGAGATTTCTTTAAAGATATCACTTGGGGAATTCCGTGGCTGTCCAGTGGTTAGGACTCGGTGCTTTCACTGCCGGGGCCTGGGTTTGATTCCTGGTCAGGCAACTAAGATCCTGCAAGACACGCAGTGTGGCCCCCCCCCACGCCAAATATATATATATATATATATGTACATAATATATATGTCACTGCTGCACAATTAATACCTTAATAAAACTGGAAGGAAAAATAAATGTACAAAGCTGAAATAAGTAAATAATATGGAGGGGCATTGTGGGGAAGCTATCACTGCTGCAGCAAGACTAGAAACCAGAATTTCTACCCCTACATCAGTAGGGAGATGGTTAAATAATTTATGATATATCCATCCACGTGTTACAAGGCTTAAATGAATTAATACATATAAATTAATATACATAAAGTGCTCAGAATAGTGCCTGGCCCGTAAATAAGCACTAATGTAAGTTAACTGCAACCGCAGTGTAATAAAACCATTTGAGAGAGTAGGATCTATATATACTGTTGAAATGAACTATAAGATACAGTAAGTGGGGAAAAAAAGTGCAGAGCAGAATGTGGAGTATAGCTCCATCTCCGTGTGTGTGTGTGAGTGGGTGGGTATGCGTACACCCACCATGTGTGTTTAAAGATGAAGAAGTCAGGGACTTCCTTGATGGTCCAGTGATTAAGACTCCAAGCTCCCAGTGCAGGGGGCCCGGGTTCAATCCCTAGTCAGGGAACTAGATCCCGCACGCCACAACTAAGACCCGGCGCAGCCAAATAAATAAATAAATTTTTTTTTTTTTTTTTTTTTTTTTTTTTTGCGGTATGCGGGCCTCTCACTGTCGTGGCCTCCCCCGTCGCGGAGCACAGGCTCCGGACGCGCAGGCTCAGCGGCCATGGCTCACGGGCCCAGCCGCTCCGCGGCATATGGGATCCTCCCAGACCGGGGCACGAACCCGTATCCCCTGCATCGGCAGGCGGACTCTCAACCACTTGCGCCACCAGGGAGGCCCTAAATAAATATTTTTAAAAAATAAAATAAAAAAGATGAAGTCAGTAACAGTGGTGGATATTGGGGAGGGCAGCTGGGGGACTAAGGTCTCAGAACTTCGAAGCAATTCACTTTCTGTGATGTTCTAGCTGTAATGTGCATATTATGGTCACTGTCTTACCTGGTCCCTACCCTCATTTCCCTATGGGGAGACCCAGACCCAGAAAGACCACGGGATTGATCAAGGTTCTCTGTAAGTGCTCATCAGAATTCTCCCTGGTACATCTTTTTTTAATGTTCTCATCAGTTTGTGACTATTTCTAATCTTTTCTTTAGTCATTGTAATAAAGGAGTTTATGTAAAAGCAATTCGTCATAAATAAAGAAAGAATTCTCAGACTTCTGTAAAAACTACAGTTTTGCTAATGTGTTCTTAAATGTTTTTACTGTTTTTGATAACATCAGTCATGACATGGGGCCAGTAAGATCTGTAGCAGGAAAGGAAAGACGTGCTTTGCTGAGGCTCTTGTTTCTCTAAGGACATACGTAGGATTTCCTCTTCTGAATTTTTCTTCTAAGGAAGCCATCAGTTGCTAAATGCTTTTGTATAAGAATGTTTATGGGCGGGGTGGCGCAGTGGTTAAGAATCCGCCTGCCAATGCAGGGGACATGGGTTCAAGCCCTGGTCCTGGAAGATCCCACATGCCACGGAGCAACTAAGCCTGTGTGCAACAACTGCTGAGCCTGCGCTCTAGAGCCCACGAGCCACAACTACTGAGCCTGTGTGCCACAACTACCGAAGCCCGTGTGCCTAGAGCCTGTGCTCCACAGCAAGATAAGCCACCGCAACAAAAAGCCTACGCACCACAATGAAGAGTGGCCCCCACTCACCGTGACTAAAGAAAGCCGGGACGCAGCAACAAAGACCCAACGCGGCCAAAAATAAAAATAAATTAAATAAATTAAAAAAATAAAATACAAAAAAACTTACTAAAAAAAAAAAATGTTTATCGGGCTTTCCTGGTGGCACAGTGGTTAAGAATCTGCCTGCCAATGCAGGGGACACGGGTTCGAGCCCTGGTCCGGGAAGATCCCACACGCCGCAGAGCAGTTAAGCCCGTGTGCCACAACTACTGAGCCTGTGCTCTAGAGCCCACAGGCCACAACTACTGAAGCCCACGCACCTAGAGCCCATGCTCTGCAACAAGAGAAGCCGCCACAATGAGAAGCCCGTGCAGTACAACGAAGGCTAGCCCCTGCTCGATGCAACTAAAGGAAGCCCGTGCACAGCAACAAAGACCCGATGCAGCCAAAAATAAATTTATTTATTTATTTTATTTTTGTGTGTGTGTGTGTGGTACGCGGGCCTCTCACTGCTGTGGCCTCTCCCGTTGCGGAGCACAGGCTCCGGACGCGCAGGCCCAGCGGCCATGGCTCACGGGCCCAGCCGCTCCACGGCATGTGGGATCTTCCCAGACCGGGGCACAAACCCGCGTCCCCTGCATTGGCAGGCGGACTCTCAACCACTGCGCCACCAGGGAAGCCCTAAATTTATTTTTTTAAGAAAAGATTTTTCAGGGAAATGTTTAAAAACAAAAAAAGAATGTTTATCAAAACCAAAGAGTCTTTGTATAAATTTTGGCAAAGCTGTAGGAAGCAGTATTATATAATCGTTAAAATATTTAGTATCCTGGGGAAACGATCACAACATAGTGAGTGGAAATGCAGGTTACTCATGCTGCTAGTAGGAGGGTGAGTGGTACAACCACTTTGGAGAGCACTCGATGGTATTTAGGTGAAATGTTCTGACCCTGTGGCTTAGTTTCCCCTTCTTAGGAGTACTGCAGAGAAACTCAGTGCTTGCTGGAGAAAACCTCTGTAAGAATGTGTACAGTAACAGTGTATTAACCACAAGTTGGAAACAACTAAATGTCCAACAACAGGAGAATGGATAAGTGAACTGTGGTATATACTATTCAGTACTTAGGTTTCACTAAGCTCCACTACAGGAAGTAGAGGTACATGTTTCAACCTGGATGAACCATGAATATAAATATTGAACAGAAAGCAAGTTGCAAAGGATTTGCACAGCATATAGAGTATGACACCATATGTAAGGTGCATAGACTATATATCTCTATGGTTTAAAAGACATGGAAATACTCTTCCAAAATGTCAGCGCTATGAAAAACCAAGAAAAGCAAGAAGGCTTCAAGATTAAAGGGGACTAGAGAGAGGTGACAACTAATGCAGGGTGATGTGCTGGATTGGGTACGGGACTGAGGCAAGAAAGACTAGATATCGTTAGGACAATTGGTGGAATGTGTCTACTGAGGGTCAGATAATGGTATTCTGTAATATTAAATTGCTTGGGCCGAGAACTGCACTCTGGCTGGTAATGAAATGTCCATGTTTTAGGGAGTAGGGACGTCTACTACTTACCTGCAAATGGTTTAGGAAAAATGTGTGTGTGTGCGTGCGTGTGTAATGGAAAGAGCATGAATAAGAAAAGGGGCAAAATGGCAACAGTTGGTGAATCTGAGTAAAGACTGTGTGGGAGTTCTCTGTATGCTTTCAACTTTTCCATAAGTCTGAATGATATCAAAATTCTAGTGAACAGTAAGCCTAAGAAGATACTATATATTGTTTATGGACACATGGAATACATATTGCAACACGTAGAAACTATGTCCTCCACTTTCAGGGCCGTGCTCCCTGTGTGTGGGCCAGCTGTAGCAGAAATGTATAAAAAGTCCTGAAACTGTTAAGATTTGCTCATTTTGGCTTGTTAGTTCATGGGTGATCATTATAGTATTATACTTTCTATATGTTTGAAGTAGTTCATAAAAATAAATTTTAGGTATTTGTTTTCTTTATTTTATTTTTTATTTTTTTGGTTGCGTCAGGTCTTAGCTGTGGCATGTGGGATCTTTTGTTGTGGCGTGCGGGCTGTTCGTTGTGGCACGCAGGCCCCTCTCTAGTTGTGGTGTGCGGGTTTTCTCTCTCTAGTTGTGGCGCGTGGGCTCTGTAGTTTGTGGCACGCAGGCTCTCTTGCTGAGGCGCGCGAGCTCAGTAGTTGTGGCTCGGGGGCTTAGTTGCCCCGTGGCACATGGGATCTTAGTTCCCCAACCAGGGAACGAACCTGCATCCCCTGCACTGGAAGGCGGATTCTTTACCACTGGACCACCAGGGAAGTCCCCATGAAAATAAATGTTAAATGCAGGTTATAAAATTACGGATGTATGATTAAGTTTTAGTACATCTAAGTGGTGAGGCCTTTAAATTTTCTTTTCAAAGAAAAAAATGCTAATGTTAGTGACCAAAGTGCAAAACTACAGAAATGATAGGATCTGAAATTTTATATTTATATTTCATGTGTATGCATGCAAAGAAAATCATCTGGAAAGGAAAACATCAAAATATTTACACTGAACCTGGTAGAATATAGTGACTTTGTTTAATTTTTCATTAAACTGTCTTCCAAACTCTGTTGAACATGTATAAATTCTGTTACCAGAATAGGAAAAAAAAAAAAACAATTAAAAAAAAATAGCCTTTGGGAACTGTCTTAGAGTAGGCCAAGGGCAGCCAAGTGACCTCCAGCAAGTGGCCTTCAGGCTCCACCCTGCCTGCCTAGCCCCGCCCTCACCCTCAGACACATACATTCCTGCCCCACCCTCGGCTCCACCCCCTGTCCTGGTTCCACCCTCCCATTGGCCTGGAGGGTGGGCCTGCTCTGGCCCGCCCCACCTCTGCCCCGCCCATGCTCAGCAGCATGCCCAAGCCCCCTGGCCAAGCTGCCTGTCCCTTGCAGATCGGCTTCACCACCGACCCACGCATGGCCCGCTCCTCACCCTACCCCACCGATGTGGCCCGAGTCGTGAATGCCCCCATTTTCCACGTGAACGCGGATGACCCGGAGGCAGTCATGTATGTGTGCAAGGTGGCAGCCGAGTGGAGAAGCACCTTCCACAAGGACGTGGTGGTGGACCTGGTGAGTGACCCTAGCCCGTATCCTGAAGAGAGGGCTCAGGGCTCCCTAGAGCCAGGGCACCTCACTGCCCCTCCTGAGGGCTCCTGCATCTTCAGCCTGGGTGACCTGACTTGGGGAAGAAGGTAGTTGGGATCCTGTCCCAAGATAGTCCCAGGTCACCCTCGTTTCATCTCATGTGACAGTCAAAGCAATTCTAGAGAGTGAAGGAGAGAGAGACAGGACCCTAATTCTAGAAGAGGTAAACTGAGGTGTCACAGAGGAGAAATGGGGCAGGTCCTCGTGGGTCCTGGGTCCCGGCCAACATGGTCCGTGATGCTGGCATCTTCTGGCTGTGTTCAGGTGTGTTACCGACGCAATGGCCACAACGAGATGGACGAGCCCATGTTCACACAGCCGCTCATGTACAAGCAGATCCGCAAGCAAAAGCCTGTGCTGCAGAAGTATGCCGAGGTGCTGGTGTCGCAGGGTGTGGTCAACCAGCCTGAGTATGAGGTGCGTCCCCGGCTCTGGTCCCAGTGGGCCTTTCCAGAGCCAAGGAGGGATAGAGAAGGCCCACCACAGGGCAAATGCTCACTTTTGCAGAGTAATTAGGATCCAAGTGAGAACATGTGAAATATTTACAACTACAGCATTTCGGTGCATAACTTCTTGGAGAGTCCAGGCTACTGAGGAGTTGTGTGAGGGAGGTGGGACCTGAGGGCACTTTGGCACAAGGCAGTGGCCTCCTTGGCTTACAGAGTCCAGTGCACAGAGGTGAGAGGACGAGAGGCTGATGAGGTATCCAACTCATAAAGGGCCTGCTGTGCCCTGGTCAGTTCTGGCTGGTTATGAGTGCGAAGGCCCATGCAGGGTGACAGAGAGAGCGGAGCAGGGCTGCGTATGAGCAAGCTGAGTCAGAAGTATTGGAGGATCAGGGGCTGTGCTCGGAGCCATGAGAACTCGTCAGAAAGAATATGGCGACAGGGTGGGCAGGGACAGGGCTCCAACTTAGAGCAGGATCTGCAGCCAGCAACTGTGGAGAAGCAGCTACGGGAATGAAAGCAATAAAACAGAAGCTTCCCGCAGACCTCAGGGCTGATGCGTGTTGGGAGGACAAGGCTTGGAGGCCAGTGGAGTCTGAGGGACTCTGCACTCAGGAAGCGCAGGCGCACACTGGCCGTGTGGCTGGCGTGCCCTGTGCAGAGCGGCCCTGATGGCTGTGTCGGGCCCGACCCTCCAGGAGGAGATCTCCAAGTATGACAAGATCTGTGAGGAGGCCTTCACCAGGTCCAAGGACGAGAAGATCTTGCACATCAAGCACTGGCTGGACTCCCCCTGGCCTGGTGAGTGAGGAACGCCACCAGTGAGCCCCGTCCCCCCTCCACAACACCCTGTGGGCCCTGGACTCAGACCCCTGACTTCGGCTCTCGGTCCTGGCCACCGCTCCACAGCATCTCGCGTGTCCACGGCTCCTTGAGGAGTGGCACCTGTGTGTCAGCTTGCCCCTTCCCTGCTAGGCTTCTTCACCCTGGACGGGCAGCCCAGGAGCATGACCTGCCCCTCCACGGGCCTGACGGAGGATATTCTCACGCACATTGGGAACGTGGCCAGCTCCGTGCCTGTGGAGAACTTCACCATTCACGGAGGTAAGGGCGCCACCCGGGCCTTTGGGAGTGTTGGGCCGAGTCCAGTGCCAACTGTGTCCCAGCATGAGACCAGTCCTCGCCCACCTTAGGTCCCTGCTTAGTTCAAGGCCGGGGTGGCTGGATGAGGGAAGCCCTCGCCTCACCTCACCCCTGCCCCGGCGAGGTCCTCAGCCAGCGGAGCAGTGGAGGAAGGGACGGGATGTCACAGCCTCTCTGACCTGGTCTCCACTCAGCTCCCTTCCCCACTCTCCCGGTGAGTCAGGACTCCCAAAAGCTGGGACCGAAGGAAGCTCAGCTCTTGGCCCGAGAGGGTGTGCCGGGCGGCTGGTGAGCACCCTGTCTCTGCAGGGCTGAGCCGGATCCTGAAGACCCGTGGGGAGCTGGTGAAGAACAGGACCGTGGACTGGGCTCTGGCAGAGTACATGGCTTTTGGCTCCCTCCTGAAGGAGGGCATCCATATCCGGCTGAGCGGCCAGGATGTGGAGCGGGGCACTTTTAGGTAATGGTCTCTGTGTTCTTGTGGGCCCTTCAAAGCATGGGAGATGGAAAGGAAGGGCTCTGGAGTTCCTGTCCCAGAAGAAAATCCCTGCCAGGAGACAGTCATTAGATGCCATTGCTCAGACCCAGAAGCACCCTTTCCCTGCTCTGATTAGACGCTTCTGTTAAGAACGGGGCTTTGTGCTCCCGCGGCAGTGCACGGGGCTGGCTTCTGCTGCTAATCTGTGCTGTTCTCCCTCAGCCATCGCCACCACGTGCTGCATGACCAGAACGTGGACAAGAGAACCTGCATCCCCATGAACCACCTCTGGCCCAACCAGGCCCCCTACACCGTGTGCAACAGCTCGCTGTCCGAGTACGGGGTCCTGGGTGAGCACCCCAGCCTGCGAGGCCCTCCTCCCTGCCACCTCCTCTGCTGCTTCGAACCTGCCACCCCTTCCCCCTCCTCCCCTCTGCCCCACTCTCCCCCCACCGACCCCCGCAGCCCCCTTCCTGCCCACCAGCTGACTCCTGTCCGGTCTTCTCCTTCCCTCCTGCCCTGCAGGCTTTGAGCTGGGTTTTGCCATGGCCAGTCCTAACGCCCTGGTCCTCTGGGAGGCCCAGTTTGGTGACTTCCACAACACGGCCCAGTGCATCATCGACCAGTTCATCTGCCCGGGACAAGCCAAGTGGGTGCGGCAGAACGGCATCGTGCTGCTGCTTCCCCACGGCATGGAGGGCATGGTGAGGCCCCTGCCCCTTCCCGGCAGACCTAGAACGTGGGAAGGGCCTGCCTGGGACCCTGACCCCGAAACTGGCACCGTACGGGCTCTGCTGGTGTTCCCCATCTCCCTTGGAAGGCCAGAGGCAGGTCCTGCTCCGTTACTGATGAGAAGTGGCGGTGCGGACGGGGACCTCCCACGCTCCGGTGTTCCCTGTTCTCTTCCCTCCTCCTCCGCCAGGCCCTGTGGGGGGCTTGCTTAAGAATCGGGTTTGGAAACCAGGAGGAACCAGGAGTTCTGGGCCCTGTCCTGATGTGGAAACGCCCCCTCCACGCTCCATGTGCAGGAGGAGAAGGAATTAAACCGCCAGCAGTAAAGAGACAGTTTGGTGTTTTTCAGACCAAAATGAGCAAGTTGGTTAAGGAAGAGATGTACTGAATGCAACGGTCAGCATGGGGGAAGCTCCTGATCTGTAACTTGTGTGTCTGGTTCCAGGGTCCGGAACATTCCTCCGCCAGGCCGGAGCGGTTCCTGCAGATGTGCAATGATGACCCAGACGTGCTGCCGGTGAGTGGTGCACCTGGGCGTCTGTGGGCAACTCTGAAGGCACGACTGCTCTGTGCCTCTCAGGAGTCGCAGGTGGGCCCTGAGCCTGCTGGTCTCCACAAAGTGAGAGGCCTTTTTAGAGCACAGAAGACAGGGCCGGGCTGCCTCCTGTCGCCCCTGCTGCCGTAGAAAGCAGAGGCGCTGAAAGCTACAGCAGAACCTTCTAGGAGTGATACTGCCTGTACTTTGATTCAGGCAAACAGTTGAGAGGAAAGAACTCTGGGGTGATTCTAGTGAAACTTTAAGAGCTAAAAGGAAATTTGGGGGGTTCTGTTTCTAAGGAACATCAGAATTGGTTTTAGGTAGAACCTGTGTCTGTCCCAGGCCAGGCAGTAGTTTTCAGAGAAATAGGGATTACATGGGACTGAGAATCCCATTCAGAGCGTGGGGCTGGCTGGCTGAACTCTCGTCAGTGTCCCCTGTGTGTGCATCTTTGGAGGAGCTGTGGCACCCTAAGACTGCGGCCGTGAGGCCCTCTGCCTTGATGCCCCCTGCGACAGGGTGCTCAGTGCCACCTGGCCTCTGGCCCTTTCCCTCCTTGCTCCAGGACCTTAAGGAAACCAACTTTGACATAAATCAGCTGTATGATTGCAACTGGGTTGTCGTCAACTGCTCCACCCCTGGCAACTTCTTCCATGTGCTGCGTCGCCAGATTCTCCTGCCCTTCCGGAAGCCGGTCAGTTGGGGGTGTCCCAGCTCAGAGAGGCCTGGCCTGAGAACTCCAGGGCCCCAGCCCAATGGGAGGATGGACTTGTGGGCGGGTGGTCATAGATGGTGCATTGAGCTTGGAGGAGAGCTGAGCCCCCGCAGGGGCCAAGGGAGCAGAGAGTCCCCAGGAAGCAGTCTCGTTGGTGAGGTGTTGAAGGGTGAGTAGGAGTGTGAGTGAAGGGTCCAAGGGGAGAATGCCCCCTGCTGCTGCTGGTCACAGTGCAGGGCCAGGCAGGCCCACGGGACAGGACAGCCCTGGCCACAGGCAAGGACGTCCAGGAAAGGCTCAGGGGTCTTCCCCAGGTATAGGGTAGGGGGCACCCAGGGCTCCGAGCAGGCTGGGACAGACCCTGGAGGAGTGGATGCCCATTGTCTCAGGGCAGAGGAGAGGGGACAAGGGGAAGCCACATCATCCTGTTTTCATTCTCTTTTCACCTCTGACCTGCGGATCCCCCTGACCGTAGAGCTGGGAGGGCAGCACGAGATGCCTGTTCTGAAGACGATGCCTGGGCAGCCCCTTGCTATCGGCCCTCCTTCTGGAATCCTTAGAACCTGAGCCTGTGCTTCTGTGTTTCAGTTAATCATCTTCACCCCCAAGTCCCTGCTGCGGCACCCTGAGGCCAGATCCAGCTTTGATGAGATGCTTCCAGGTAGGCTTGAGGGGGGTGGGCATTTGGAGGGGGTCTTCACTGCTACTCTGTGGGGGGCTTATACTTGTCAGTCTCACTCTGGTCCTTGCCACATTTTTTGGTTGTTGGGTAAAGACCACTGAACACGACAGCCTGGACGTCAGAGCTCATGTGCAAATTGGTCAAACAGCATGTCTCGCGTCCCACTGAGGTCTGTGGCCTCTGCCTGGGTGCACCCCCCCAGGACTCTTTCAGAGGCAGTGAAGTGAGTCTGATGTTAGAGTTCACGCTGCTGCCTGGGCACTGCTCCTGGGGGGCTGATGGCAGCTCACCGCCAGGGACAGAGGAGAAGCAGCGGTGGGTAGGGCCTGCCACATAACATGGCAGCTTAGTGGTGTGAGGTGAGGCCCACAGCATTGAGATTTCCCTCTGGACAGCAGATATCAGGTGGCTGATACAGCACACAGTGGCCCCGCACATCCCTGGGCTTACAGGGCCAGAGGAGCCCACTTGCTCCCAGCCATGGAGCCCCCTTTAATCTTTGGTCAAGGTAAATCCCTTCTTTGTTTTTTTTCCCATATTTTTTTATTATGGTGAAATATACATAATATAAAATTTACCATCTTAGCCATTTTTAAGTGTACAGTTCAGTGGCATTAATAAACACATTCACGTCACTGTGCAACCATCAACCCCATCCATCTCCAGAACTTTTTTCACCTTCCCAAACAAACTCTGCACCCATTGAAGAACTCCCCCATCACCACTCCTTCCCCAGCCCCTGGCACCCACCGTTCTGCTTTCTGTCTCTGTGGGTTTGGCTCCTCTAGGAACTGCATGTGAGTGGGATCATACAGTATGTGTCTTTATGTGACGGGCTTATTTCACTCAGCACAGTACCCTCAAGGTTCATCCATGTTGTAGCAGGTGTCAGAATTTCCTTCTTTTCTAAGGCTGAATAATGTTATATTGTATTTATATACCACTTTTTGTTTATCTATTCATCTGTCAGTGGACACTTGGGTTACCTCCACGTTTTAGCCATTGGGAATAATGCTGCTATGAACATGGGTGTACAAATCTCTCTTCAAGACCCTGCTTTCAATTCCTTTGGGTATATACCAAGAAGCAGATTGCTGGGTCATATGGTAATTCTTCAGGCATACCATACCGTTTTCCATAGTGGTTCACAGCAATACACAAGGGTTCCAGTTTCTCTACATTCTTGCCAACACTACTGTTTTCTGTTTTTGTTTTCTTGGTTTTTGTTTTTGTTTCATAATAGCCATCCTAGTGACCATGAAGTAGTATCTCATCGCAGTTTTTTTTTTTTCCTTTTTTTTTTTTTTTTTTTTTTTTTTTGCGTTACGCGGGCCTCTCACTGTTGTGGCCTCTCCCGTTGTGGAGCACAGGCTCCGGACGCGCAGGCTCAGTGGCCATGGCTCACGGGCCCAGCCGCTCCGCGGCATGAACCCGTGTCCCCTGCATCGGCAGGCGGACTCTCTACCACTGCACCACCAGGGAAGCCCCTCATCACAGTTTTGATTTTTGCTAACCTAATGGTTAGTGATGTTGAGCATCTTTTCATGTGCTTATTGGCCATCTGTATGTTATCTCTGGAAAAATGTTTAAGCCCTTGCCCATTTTTTAATTGGGTTGTTGGTTTTGTTGTTGGGTTGTAAGATTTCTCTCTTATTTACTGGATATCGATACCTTATCAGATATGTGACTTGCAAATATTTTCTTCCAACTGTGTATAGTCTTTTCTTTCCAGGCCTGTTTGTTTGTTTGTTTGTTTGTTTGCTGCACTGCACGGCATGTGGAATCCTGGTTCCCCAACCAGGGATCGAACCTGTGCCCCATGCATTGGGAGTGTGGAGTCTTAACCACTGGACCACCAGGGAAGTCCCTGTGTGTTTTCTTTGGATGCACAAAATTTTTAAATTTTCATGAAGTCCACTTTTTCTCTTTTTTTTGTTGTTGTCTGTGCCTTTGGAGTCACATCTAAGAAATCACTGCCAAATTCAATGTCATGAAGCTTTTTTTTTTTAAATAAATTGATTTATTTATTTAGTTTTGGCTGCATTGGGTCTTCGTTGCTGCGCGCAGACTTTCTCTAGTTGCAGCGAGCGGGGGCTACTCTTCGTTGTGGTGCGTGGGCTTCTTATTGTGGTGGCTTCTCTTATTGTAGAGCACAGGCTTTAGGCACATGGGCTTCAGTAGTTGTGGCGCATGGGCTTAATAGTTGTGACGCACGGGTTCTAGAGCGCAGGCTCAGTAGTTGTGGCACATGGGCTTAGTTGGTCCGCAGCATGTGGAATCTTCCAGGGATCAAACCCCTGTCCCCTGCATTGGCAGGCAGATTCTTAACCACTGTGCCACCAGGGAAGTCCCTGTCATTGGGATTTTGGTAAGGATTGCGTTGAATCTGTAGATTGCTTTGATGATGTTAACATCATGGCAACATTAAGTCTCCCAATCCATGAACATGGATGACTTTCCATTTATTGGTATCTTCTTTAATTTCTCTCAGTAATGTTCTGTAGTTTTCAGTGTACAAGTCTTTCATTTTCTTGGTTAAGTTTATTCCTAAGTAATTTTATTTATTTGATGCTGTTTTGAATGGGATTTTTTTTCCTTAACTTTCGGATTGTTCATAGAAATACAACTGAATTCTGAGTGTTGATTTTCTATCCTGTAACTTTGCTGAATTCATTTATTAGTTCTAACAGGGTTTTTTTGTATGTGGAATCTTTAGGGTTTTCTACATGTAAAACAAACAGATTATTTTATTTGTTCCTTTCCAATTTAGATACTTCTTAGTTTTTTTGTTGTTGGTTTTTTTTTTTTGCCTAATTGCTCTGGCTAGAAATTCCAGTGCTATGTTGAATAGAAGTGGTTAGAACGGACATCCTTGCCTTGTTTGTGTCTTAGGAAAATGCTTTTGGTCTTTCACCATTGAGTATGATGTTCGCAGTGGGTTTCTCATACCTGGCCTTTCTCATGTGAAGGTAGTTTCCTTCTAATCCTAGCATTTGCGTGTGTACGTGAACGTGAGCATGTTGTGTGTTGCTTATGTGTCACTAAGGGAACCCCTCATTTTGAATGCAGCTTCCTGAAGTCGGCCTTGTTCGCAGGGGAATGGTCCCGGCCGTGAGCATCTGAGTATTTGCTCTAGTTTCCAGTGTGGAAAGTTTTAGTATTTGTAAACTCATGAGGAGTCTGAGCAGAGTGGTCATGGGATGGTCTTCTAGACCTAGTTGTCCCTGAAGTCTGAGACAGGTCGTTCTGAAGAATGAACTGATGTCACTTGCTCTCCAAGGCTGGCCTTGCCTACTGTGCCTTTTAGGCTCTCTCAGTGTGGATTAATGCAAGGGCATCACAGGCTGGCGAGAGGGGGAGAGCCCTAACCCTCAGAAACGAAATGTTCTGCTGTAAGTTGTGGTACAGCCGCACCTCGTGGAGGGAGGGCCCTGGACACCCTCAGCTAAGCCCTGAGCAAACCCCCAGCTGTGGGGATTCTCTTGTAGGTACCCACTTCCAGCGGGTGATCCCAGAAGATGGCCCTGCAGCCCAAAACCCAGAAAACGTCAAGAGACTTCTCTTCTGTACCGGCAAAGTGTACTATGATCTTACCCGAGAGCGCAAAGCGCGGGATATGGCAGAGCAAGTGGCCATCACGAGGATCGAGCAGGTGAGGGCAGGTGGTGCCCAGGCCGGTCCTGGCGTTCCTCCTCTGGGTGTCTGGACCCCAGAGCTTTCCCAGAGTTTCCAGAACATCCTTTAGGGGTCGCTGAGCTCCTCACCTGGGACACCAGCCCCTCTAGGACACCAGCCTCGCCCGGTACTCTGAGCACCTTCTCCTGACGGGAGCGCCTCTCTCTCTCCCCAGCTGTCGCCCTTCCCCTTCGACCTCCTGCTGCAGGAGGTGCAGAAGTACCCCAGCGCCGAGCTGGCCTGGTGCCAGGAGGAGCACAAGAACCAAGGCTACTACGACTACGTGAAGCCCAGGCTGCGGACCACCATCAACCGCGCCAAGCCTGTGTGGTAAGGCCGCGGGCAGTCGGCGGGGGCCCGGGGAGGGCAGGGAGGCCCGGGCCCCTCGGTGGCCTTCGCCATCAGTGCTCACTGTCGCTCCCCTCAGGTACGCCGGCCGGGACCCAGCGGCGGCTCCAGCCACCGGCAACAAGAAGACCCACCTCACGGAGCTGCAGCGCCTCCTGGACACGGCCTTCGACCTGGATGCCTTCAAGAAGTTCTCGTAGATGCTGCCTGGGCTGCTCAGGCCGCCCTCCACCTCACGACCACCCCTTGCTTCTCCACTAAAGAATAGTGCTCCGCGCTGCCCACACCAGTGCCCGTCCCTGCACCACACACGCCCCCTCGCTCACGCAGGAATTAGGCTGCTCCCCCCCCGCCACGTGCTCAGCTGCCCCCCAGGCCAGGTGCTCCCCAGGCTCTGTGACCTCTGTCCAGCTGAGCAGCCTTCAGGGAGGCAGTGAAGAGCGGGGGGAGGAGAGGCAGCCCCTGCAGGAGTCCTGGGAGGGTCACATCTGCCCTCCCCCCCGGATCACCCCCAGGACCCACCCCATGTGGCACACCCTTGTGCTGGCAGTCCTTGTCACCCAGCAGGGTGGCTTCCTGTCTTCAGGCTGAGCTCCAGGCCCCTCGGAGGAGCCACCACTGTCAGAGGCGTTGTGGGGTGGGAGGGCTGTGTCAGGACCCTCACCGTGCAGTGAGCAGAGGGCGCTGCCGAGGGCTGGCTGGTGGGAGACGGCCCGAGACTGACCTGCACAGAGAGGGCGGGTCCGCTCTCTTCAGCGTCTACTTCCTCCCCGCGAGAGGGTCCCTGGCCGTGCACAGGGGCCGTGCACACTCCACCCGCCTGGGGCTGGGTGGCACCCGGGTCCGTGGGGTGTGCGTGGCGGGAAGCGCCACTCGGAGCTCTAGGGCCGGGGCGCAGGCTGCTCATCTGGGTCCTGCCCTCCCTTAACCTCCAGTTCCACCTCCTTTCCTCTTTCCTTCTACACGATGGAGACTCCGAAGCATCCTTCTCTCTGCTGTGCCAAAGCTGGTCCGAAGGGGGAGAGGAGGGGCAGGAGTGAGGGGCGGCACTGGGCGGGGGGCCAGCTCCCCTGACCTGTCACAGGGACAGATCTGATTTATTTATTTTGGTTAAAAAAACAATAACGAAAACAACTGCATTGTATTTGGCTTGACCCATAAACTAAGTTATCCTTGGGCCTGTGTGGTGTCATTCTTTCTGCTCCGCCCCAGGCGTCTCCGCCCTGCGTGCGCAGGGCAGCACAGGGGTGGCGGAGCCGCTGTCCTCCCTCTGGCCTGGCCTCACCGTCATCATTGTTGCAGACTGTGTTGGACACACCCTGGTTTCTGAGTGTCCCCTGCTCCCAGGTCCCCCAACACTCCACCTAAAAAAGTACTCTGCAGTTTGTGCTTCAGCCAGCGTGCGTGGTGGGCTCGCCCTGGGTCGTTGTTAGCAGCCTCCAGAAGCCCAAGCAGCTCATTGGACCTCTGGAGGGGAGCCGGCCATGCCAGCCGAGCCCTTATGAGGCCGTGTCCCCTCTTGACAAGAGCACCACTGCCTTCAGCCCACAGCACGCCAGCCTTGGTTTTCTGGGGGCGTGGAGAGGTCCCAGCACTGAAAAAGAGCTCAGGGAAAGGCCTGGATGTGGACATGGGGGTACCCTCCAGCAGTGGGGCCCCCTGCTGTTCACCCCATCCTTTGGGCCACACCCGGGTCCCTTGTCCTTGAAGGCTTTTCAGAATGTCTTCATTTTGTCCTGTGGCTTGCCCAAGAGTCTTCCGGGCCTGGCATGCCTTGGCAGGTAGTGGCAGGGGAAAGGCTGTCACCTGCCCCTGTGCTTCTGTGTGTGCTCCAAAACCAGCACCCTGTCCCCGTGTCTGATGCGGTCAGCCAGGCAGATTAGAGCTAAAAGGCAAAAAATGAGTCAGGAGCCCCTTTCCCTGGAGAGAATGCTGGTGCTCTAAGGGGGCAGCTGTCCCCGTCCTGCACTCCGTGTGGTGAGTTAGGCTTCCACTCTTACTCCAAGGCAGAGCACATAGGGGTGAGACACGAGATGGCAGCTGGGCCCTCGCCTCTTGCTGCTTCTAATCTGGTCGGTGGGTACAGGGGAGCCAGGAGCCCAAGGGGGTCTGGGCCCTTCCTGGTGGGGTACCTGAGGGAGTCCAGGGCTCCCAGGAGCCACCACCACTGGCCCATCTGCAGGAGCCGAGGCAAGGGACAGGGCGAGGGACTCAGGCCTCTCCCACTCCCACAGCTCTGCGTGGGTCTGCAGATGAGGGGCAGTCAGGCCACGCTGGGCCACCCGCTAGACAAACGCTTCTCTGGTCAGCTCTGTTCTGCTACGGTTCTCAGTCGCCCCTTTCCTAAAACTGGAAAAGAGCAATGGTGAGAAGGAAGAAGCCTCACAGTCTAGGACAGCAGCCTATATGCTTAGACTTCCAGAGGACCCGGACCAGTGTGTGAGAGCATGCATGTGTGTGCATGTCAGTGTGTGCACGTGCATGTGTGTGTGTGCACAAGAGTGCCTGGGCCACTTGATGTGAATTCCTGGCCTTTCTGGATATTAAAGGCCCATCTGACAGCCGCACCTGTGAAAGTGTAGGAAGAGGGTCAGCCTGCCGCACAGGAGGGGCTCTCCCCGGGAGCGGCCCCCAGGACAGATGGGCCTGGGGGTGCTGGGGGGGCGGGGAGGGACTCGGGATGAGGCACAGGTGAGGCTGAGGCCTTACCCATAGTTCACCCTTGATGTGGCAAGTGTCCACCCACTGGGGTGATTTTATCTCCAGTGGAAATGGAGTTGGAATCAGTGTCAAACCTGTTTCTGCCCTCAATTAGGTGGGGCAGTGAGCTGCCCAGTAGGGTAGTATTCACCTGGGACCGGACTACAGAGCTAACCACACCTCTCAGATTTCCCCCAGCTCTCTTGTGCCCTGGGAGTCCCAGCTGCCACACCCAGCTCATGGCATCCCGAAAGGAATGGGGTCCAGGTCCCCTCCAGCAGGGCTGCTCTGCCCCTCCCCGTGCAGCCTCACCCCCAGGACTTCACCCCTGCACTGTAGTCTACCCTCCCCCACGCCCTCACCTCCCCCAGAGCCTCACTCCCACCAGGGCAGACCCCTTCCCCGCAGCCCCATCACCTCCCCCCAGGATCTCAACTCCCTCTTGGCCCTTTTTTTTTTTTTTTTTTGCAGTACGTGGGCCTCTCACTGTTGTGGCCCCTCCTGCTGCGGAGCACAGGCTCCAGACGCGCAGGCTCAGTGGCCATGGCTCACGGGCCCAGCCGCTCCGCGGCATGTGGGATCTTCCCGGACCGGGATACGAACCCATGTCCCCTGCATCGGCAGGCAGACTCTCAACCACTGCACCACCAGGGAAGCCCCTGTTTGTTTTTTATGTACATATAATTTGTGTGAAAAGTAGTATGAACGTAGTACAGTACTGTATAGCCGATTGTGTTAGTTGGGTACCTAGGCTAACTTTCTTGGACTTACGAACAGATTGGACTTAACAAACATGCTCTTGGAACACAACTCATTCGTATGTAGGGGACTTATCGTACCACAAACCAGGGCAGGGAAAAACAGGAACTCAGTGTCTCACAGTCTGGAAGGCAAAGTCTGAAAGCAATGTGCTGGCAGGGCTGCACTACCTCTGGAGGCTCTAAGGCAAGATTTTCAGCTTCCAGGTTGGTGGCCTCATGACTCCAGTCTCAGCTCTGTGGTCACATTGCTGTCTGTGTCTGTGTCTCTAAACTCCCCCGGCCTCTCTCTGATGCTTTCAGGGATCACCTGGCTAATGCAGGATATACTTCTCTCACAACTTACACCTATTGCCATATGAGGTGGTATTCACAGGGACTAGGATGTTGACATGTCTTTGGGGGCCACCATTCCACCCACTGCATGGAGCTACATCCAAGGACAAGAAGGGGGTACGATAAGCAGATGAGGTAGGGGGTCCTGGAGAAAAAGAACCAGGCATTGGACTTCCCTGGTGGCATAGTGGTTAAGAATCGCCTGCCGGGCCTCCCTGGTGGCGCAAGTGGTTGAGAGTCCGCCTGCCGATGCAGGGGATACGGGTTCGTGCCCCGGTCTGGGAGGATCCCATATGCCGCGGAGCGGCTGGGCCCGTGAGCCATGGCCGCTGAGCCTGCGCGTCCGGAGCCTGTGCTCCGCAACGGGGGAGGCCACAACAGTGAGAGGCCCGCATACCGCAAAAAAAAAAAAAAAAAAAAGAATCGCCTGCCGATGCCGGGGACAAGGGTTCGAGCCCTGGTCCAGGAAGATCCCACATGCCATGGAGCAACTAAGCCCGTGCGCCACAAGTACTGAGCCTATGCTCTAGAGCCTGCGAGCCACAACTACTGAGCCCGTGAGCCACAACTACTGAGCCCGTGAGCCACAATTACTGAAGCCCGCATGCCTAGAGTCCGTGCTCCGCAACAAGAGAAGCCACGGCAATGAGAAGTCTGTGCAGCACACCGAAGAGTAGTCCCCGCTCGCCGCAACTAGAGAAAGCCCGCGTGCAGCAATGAGGACTCAATGCAGCCAAAAATAAATAAATAAATACATTAAACATTTAAAAAAAGAAAAAAAAAGAGCCAGGCATGGCTTTCTTGACATAAGAGAAGCAATTTTTTTTACTTTAGCCATTTTGTGATCTAAGCCTGGCCACAGAGCTTGCCCTTAAACACTTCTCAGTAATAATGATCTTAAGGGAAAAAAAGATCAAACTGTTATCAGGCAAGAGAAGTAACAATAGCAAAGATAACAAATCACCTGTTATCCAGACTCCCGGTTCTGCCTCTTTAGTAAAGACTGGCCTAAAGCACCTTCTTGAGCCATTTTGGGATTTTTTAAATTTTTTTGCGATACGCGGGCCTCTCACTGTTGTGGCCTCTCCCATTGCTAGAGCACAGGCTCCGGACGCGCAGGCTCAGCGGCCATGGCTCACGGGCCCAGCCGCTCCGCGGCATGTGGGATCTTCCCGGACCGGGGCACGAACCTGTGTCTCCCGCATCGGCAGGCGGACTCTCAACCACTGCGCCACCAGGGAAGCCCTTCTTGAGCCATTTTGCAGAATTTAAGCCCCCCTCAGGTGCTCAACCACTAGATCAACAGGACCCTAAGGTTAATGATGACGTTGACGTCTTCTGACCCTCGTGACTTCAATCAAGTAAAGCTTGTACTCTCTCCACTACCCAAGCCGCTACATGAACATGCATGTACTCTTAGCTTAAAACTTCCCCAGTTTTGCTTTTCGGGGAGAAACTGTGTATGGTCAAGCCACTCAGGGTGGCTGTTCTCTTGCTCTCTGTCCATCCGCTGCTCGACCAGTGCCTGCTTCACCTACATGCTGCTACAGGACTGACCCTACTTGCTCCAAACCCCAGCTAAAGATTGTTCTAATCAAAGGGGCTGTGAGGGGCGTGCCCCTCTGCTGGTTTCCCTGGTAACCGATGAGCCAATCTGACTCATCAATTCCCCCTGTAACTGACAACCTCCCCCGCCCCCGTCCACCTCCAGAGCGTCGACTTCCGCCAAGTCCAGCAGGCCCGGGGGTGGTGGGGGAGTCGCTCCAGGACCTTGCTCTAGAACTGTAAGCTCCCCCGTCCGTTAAACCATTGATGTCTCTGTGCCTGACTCTGGGCCCTTTCTCAGGTCTTGAAGCTGAACAGGTACAGGCCTCGCAGGCCTGTGGGATGTAGCCCCACATATATATTCCTTGAGGAGGAACCAGGACTCTGTTTTTGATCACTGAACTATTGTTTCTTGATTGCTTCTCCCTTGTTCCTACACTCCCTCACTATCCTTAAGGTTTTTAATTACTGAGACCTGTTCAAGACCAAGCATTCTAGTCTGGCTTAGATCACAAAATGGCTTAGACCAGAAACGTCTTCTCTTATGTCAAGAAAGCCGTGCCTGGGCTTCCCTGGTGGCGCCGTGGTTGAGAGTCCGTCTGCTGATGCAGGAGACACGGGTTCGTGCCCCGGTCCGGGAAGATCCCACATGCCGCGGAGCGGCTGGGTCCGTGAGCCACGGCCACTGAGCCTGCGCGTCCGGAGCCTGTGCTCCGCAACGGGAGAGGGCACAACAGTGAGAGGCCCGCGTACCGCAAAAAAAAAGAAAGCCGTGCCTAGTTCTCTTCCTCTGGGACGCCCTAACCTATCTGCTTACGTGGAGAGTCTGACAGTAGATCCTGGCTGTGGTCTCCCCTCAACCGATGAGTCAGAACTCTCAAAACACGATATTCGTGCTCTACCCTGCTTGATTGGTTTCACTTTCCTATTGCCTATAAGGAAAATCATGAAACGCCTATCAAATAAAGTAGGCAGTCATCAAGAGTATTTTAAAGAATTTTAAATAGTTTTTACCAAATCTACAAATAATGCATCCATCCTTACTCACAGTTTGGCTCATTCCTTCTTATCATTTTTTTTTTTTTTTTTTTTGCGGTACGCGGGCCTCTCACTGTTGTGGCCTCTCCCATTGCAGAGCACAGGCTCCAGACGCTCAGGCTTAGCGGCCATGGCTCACGGGCCTAGCCGCTCTGCGGCATGTGGGATCTTCCCGGACCGGGGTACGAACCCATGTCCCCTGCATCGGCAGGCGGACTCTCAACCACTGCGCCACCAGGGAAGCCCCCTATTATTTTTTAATGCCTTTAAAAATACTTTTTTTTAGATTTCCCAGCTAACGCTTTGACACATTCCTTTATTTCTATCTACACACGCTTAGCTGTTTTGGTTTAATCATGTGAACTTTAGTTGCTGACCTCATGACCCTTCACCCTAAATATTTCTCCTTGACAGTCTCCTAAGAAGAAAGGCATTTTCCAAGCCCACAAGGCAGCCATCACTCTCGGGGAACTTCATATCCATTCAGTGCTATTATCTCACCTCTGGCCCTTATTCAAATTTCCCTAAGTGTCCCAATAATGTCTTTTTTTTTTTTTTTACGCTTTTCTCTCTTTTAAAAAATCTATTTATTTTTGGCTGTGTTGGGTCTTCGTTGCTGCGTGTGGGCTTTCTCTAGTTGCAGAGAGCAGGGGCTACTCTTCGTTGCGGTGCACAGGCTTCTCGTTGCGGTGGCTTCTCTTGTTGTGAAGCACGGGCTCTAGGTGCGCGGGCTCCAGTAGTTGTGGCTCACGGGGTTTAGAGCACAGGTTCAGTAGTTGTGGCGCACAGGCTTAGCTGCTCCGCGGCATGTGGGATCTTCCCGGACCAGGGCTCGAACCCATGTCCCCTGCATTGGCAGGTGGATTCTTAACCACTGTGCCACCAGGGAAGCCCCCCAATAATGTCTTTTTCCTCCATCCAGAGTCCAATCAAGGATCATGGCACTGCCTTTACTTCTTGGTCTTTCTGGTGTCCTTGAAATAGAGCAGGACCCCGTGGGGCCCTCTAGGGTACAAAAGCCTTTGCATGTCCCCCGTTTCTTATTTATAGGAAAAAGGCTTCAGCCTCCTAGATCTTCCCTGAGTTCCAAAGGGCAGATTCAAATAGTTACTAATTACAGGAGTGAATGAATGCAGAAACAAAGGAAAGGCAGTCAAGAAAAACTAGTGCAGCCATGGGGGAGAGTCCCGGCTCCTCCTGGGGTGGAGGGAGGGGGGATGTGCCTAGCAATCTGATACAAATCTCTGAGTTCTTCTACAGGAGCTCGGGCCCACACCCGGGCGGAGGATGGTAACTTAAGGCTGAGCACAAGTACATAGACCCCAGACTGGTTGGAACCAGAAGGCTGATGTTTCAGATTCCTGGAACACCACCCAGCTACCTCACCACTAACCAATTAGAAGAAAGTCACACACCCTTCAGCCCTCCCCCCCAAATTTTGCCTAGAAAAACTCAGCTTGCATGTTTTTTGCAATAAACTTTGCTCCAAACTCTGACTTTTTGGTTTGTTCCGCCTCACTGTGCGTTGGGCACAAGAACTTGGGTTCAACAACATCCTCTGACCTAGACCATTTCTCCAGACCTGACATTTCTTAAGAGTCCAGGTCAGTTCTGGAGGCTGACCCCTGTACGGACTAGACCAGTGGTTTTCTCATGATTCAATTCAGGCTGAACCTTTCTGGCTGGAACTTCCAAATGCAGTTTTCTGTGTCAACACCGAGCATCACACCAAGGGCATAGGATGTCAGCTGGTCCCACACTTGGTGATGCTGACTTGGTTAAGGTAGTGTCTGATCCATGTCTTTATTGTAAAGGTACCTTTCTCTACTCATAATGATTAGTGGCTTGTGGAAGACTGTCTGCTCCATAAATGTTTTTTTATCAGCTAGCATCTTACAACTTTGTATCCTATTTTTCTTTTCTTTTTTCTTTCTTTCTTTCTTTCTTTCTTTCTTTCTTTCTTTCTTTCTTTCCTTCTTTCTTTCTTTCTTTCGGCCATGATCCCACGGCATGTGGGATCTTAGTTCCCTGACCAGGGATAGAACCCATGACCCCTGCAGTGGAAGTGTGGAGTCTTAACCACCGGACCACCAGGGAAGTCCCTCTCATACCTTTAAATATTTCAAAAACGTGATTTTGGGTGCTGCATAAATTCCAGCCTATGGGGGTGTTTTACTAAACTATTACCTAGGAGAATTGAACTATTGGCTTACTAATGAATGCTCCACAACAGTGGGATTTTTGTCTGTTTTACTAGCTGCCACATTTCCAGCAATGAGAACAGTGTCTGGCAAATAGAAGCTCAACAAAAGTTTGTTGAATGAATGAATACAGCTTGTGTCTAATTTTTCAATATCATAGATAATGCCACAGCAAACATCCTTTTATATAAATCTTTGCAGCGTTTATTGTATGAGGATCACAGATAATGATAAGAAGGGAAATGTTTGTTAATAGAGTGAAAAAATAAGTATGCAAAACCACATAAAGGCTATAATCTCCAAACCACACAGATATGCAGAGTGAACCATCAGAGATAAAATAGACCAAAATAACAAGGATTCTCTCTCAACATTTGGATGGTGGAAGGTTTTGATTTGTTATGAACATTTTTCTGTATTCTCTACAATTAGAATATGTTGCAAAAAAAGTAGCAGTTTTTTCTTTTAAAAGTTCGCTTTGCAAGCCGAGAACACGTCCAACTATTGTGCTTAAGAGCCATTCATAATAACTGAAGGTCCTGGTTAAAAACCAAATTCAGGTTTAAGCCACATTAACTGCAGGAAAGAGCAGGCCCACAGAAGCCCCCAGGCTGTGCTAGGCGGGCCACATTTAGAATATTGTGTTCCCTTCTCGGTGTCACTTTTTTTTTTAATTTTTACCTTTTAAAATTATTTTTGGCTGCATTAGGTCTTAGTTGTGGCATGCGGGACCTTCATTGCAGCACGCAGGCTCTTTCTTTGTAGCATGTGGGCTCTTCGTTGTGTTGTGTGGGCTTCTCTCTACTTGTGGCATGTAGGTTTTCCTCTCTCTAGTTGTGACGGGCGGGCTCCAGAGTGCTTGGGCTCAGTAGTTGTGGCACGCCAGCTTAGTGGGATCTTAGTTCCCCGACCAGGGTTCCAACCTGCATCCCCTGCACTGGAAGGTGGATTCTTTTTTTTTTTTTTTTTAATTTATGTATTTATTTGGCTGTGCCGGGTCTTAGTTGCAGCATGCGAACTCTTAGTTGCAGCATGTGGAATCTAGTTCCCTGACCAGAGATCGAACCCAGGCCCCCTGCATTGGGAGCGCGGAGTCTTAGCCACTGGACCACCAGGGATGTCCCGGAAGGTGGATTCTTTACCACTGGACCACAGGGGATGTCCCTCAGTGTCACTTTTAAAAGGATACTGTCTAACTGTGGTGCATTTGAAGGAGAGTGGCCAATCCGTATGGGGTCTGGAAATCCTGTGGCTGTTAACACTTAAAGAACTGGGCGTGTTTGTCTTCCAACAGCAGATTCCAAGGGAGTAAGTTTCTTCTAATACCTGAAGAGCTGTCAGATACCAAAATGAGGATTCTTACTTTATACAGTTGTAGAAGGGAGATTTTAGGGGAGACTTTTTTTTTTTTTTTTTTTTTGGGCTGCATGGCTTTCAGGATCTTAGTTCCCTGACCAGGGATTGAACCTGCGACCCCTGCAGTGGAAGAGCAGAGTCTTTCATATTTATTTATTATTTATTTTTGGCTGCGTTGGGTCTTGTTGCTACATGCAGGCTTTCTCTAGTTGCGGCCAGCAGGGGCTACTCTTCATTGCGGTGCGCGGGCTTCTCATTGCAGTGACTTCTCTTGTTGCAGAGCACGGGCTCTAGGTGCGCGGGCTTCAGTCGTTGTGGTACGTGGGCTCCGTAGTTGTGGCACACGGGCTCTAGAGCGCAGGCTCCGTAGTTGTGGCGCACAGGGTTAGTTGCTCCGCGGATCTTCCTGGCCCAGGGATCAAATCCGTGTCCCCTGCATTGTCAGGCAAATTCTAATCACTGCGCCACAGGGAAGTCCTGGAAGAGTGGAGTCTTAACCACTGGACCTCCAGCGAAGTCCCCTAAGGGAGACTCTTCTAACAATCCACATAATCAAAGATGGGAGTGAGCATCAAACAGCGTCTCCCGGTGGCACTGGCAGGAGGTAACAGAGCTGACTGCAGAGTTCAAATGCAGCACCCTGGTGTGGCCACTGCTGGCCTCTTCCAGGAACCTGCCTGCAACTCCCCCAAACTCACAGCCTCTTGGAGGCAGAAGACGGTCAGGTTCCATGGGGCCTGCCTCCCCCTTCACGCTGTCTCTTCTCTGGGCCAGCTCTCTAGAGAATTCCCCCCTCCCATTTCCCAGCATTCCCATCCTCTGGTCTTGCTTTATTTTTCTTCCTAACCCTTGCCCTGATGGAAACATTGTTACCTGGTGAGTCATTTCCTTCTCTTTGTCCCTTCTAGTGGGGCCAGAGAGGACTTTCAAACGTGGTCACTGGGGCGTTCCGAGCACAGACCAGTGACTGGCACACAGCAGGCCGGCCATATTTGTTCAATGAAGTAATGGTTCTCAAAGGATACAGAGCACAGGGTACAGATAGCCTGGAGGGAAGAAATTTCAGCAATATTAAAAGTTAATTGTGGGACAAGCCACAACTACTGAAGCCCACGTGCCTAGAGCCCGTGCTCCGCAACAAGAGAAGCCCCCACTGGCCGCAACTAGAGAAAGCCCCCACTCAGCAACAAAGACCCAACACAGCCAAATAAAATAAATAAATAAATAAATGAAAAATTGTTAAAAAAAAAAAAGTTAATTGTGGGACTTCCTTGGTGGTTCAGTAACTAAGGCTCTGCACTCCCAATGCAGGAGGCCGGGTTGGATCCCTGGTCAGGGAACTAGATCCCACATGCCTCAACTAAAGTTCCCCCACAGCACAACAAAGATCCTATATGCCACAACTAGGACGCGGCACAGCCAAATAAATAAAAATTTTTAAAAAGTTAATTGTGAGGCATCCATTGATAGAGGAATGGATAAACAAAATGTGGTATACACACACAATGAAATATTATTCAGCCTTCAAAAGGAAGGAAATTATGCCAGCTGCAACATGGATGAAACTTCAGGGCATGAGCCAGTCACAAACAAATATTGCATGATTCCACTTCTAACGGGTCCCTAGAGTAGTCAAATTCAGAGACAGAAAGTAAAATTGTGGGTGGGAGGGGGATGAGGAATTATTGTTTGATGAGTACAGAGTGTCAGTTTTAGGAGATGAAAAAACTATGGAGATGGATGGTGGTGATGGATACACAACAGTGGGAAATGTGCTTAATGCCACTGTACACTTAAAACTGGTTAAGATGGTAAACTTTGATATTGTATTTTACCACAATAAAAAAATTGTGGGTAATCGGGAGAATGTGGTCTTCCTAAAGGAAGGGTAGAAAATAGTTGCAAATAAAGGCTGCTAGTAGCATATGAAGATGCCAACTGATCAGAGGTTGCTTCATCTGGCTAGAACTCGAGTGACTTTAAGAATGCTTCAACAGGGCCGCCCTCTGGGAAGAGGGAAGAACAGCGAGGAAAGCGACTTGTTTGGTTCCGCGTGGTTTTCCTTACAAGACCCCTCCCAGAAGTAGCCGGTTGACACCGGGTCACCTCCGTAGGCTCCGCCCTCTTCTAGGCCCCGCCCCGTCCCACCCCTCCTCCTGGACCCGCCCTCTTCCTGGACCCGCCTCCTCCGCCCCGCCCCGGCGGAGAGCGAAGAGGAAGCGCGGGTGACTCTGCAGACGCCGCGTTTGGAAAGGTGTGAAGGGGGCGGGGAGCACAGGTCGCCCCCAACCCGCCCTCCCTCCCCGCCCCGCCCCCGCCCGGCCTGCCGCCCGGCCCGCCGCCCGGCCCGCCGCCCTGGCCTGCTCAGGCCCGCGGCCACTCGCTCCTGAGCGCTGGCTCGGGGCTCTACTGCTCTGGCCTGGGGGCGGGGCCGGCGCGCGGCGTCATGCATATGCATGAGCAGCGCGGCGGCTCCATTGTGCCCTCGGAGCGGGCGGCGGCGAGATGGCGCGGACCGCGGCGGCCCTGGGGCGGCGGGCGGCTCTGAGGGCGGGCTGAGCGCATGGAGCGGCGCGGACCGGGGGCCGCGGCGGCGAGGGGCCGGGCCGGGCCGCTTGGAGGTGAGCGGACCGGGCGGGCAGGTGCGGGCGGCGGGGGCGGCAGGTGCGGCAGGTGCGGGCGGCGGCAGGTGCGGCGTCCCCGGGCCCGGCTCTGCAGCGCCTCGGCGGGGCCCCGGCGGGGCTGGAGCCGGCCCTGCCGCCCACCTGCCGCACCTGCCGCGCGTGCGTCGTGGTCCTGGGCCGACTGGCCCCGTGCGCGCCGAGGCGACCCTTCACCTGAGCCTTTGTTGGGGCTGGCCGGAATCCGGCCGAGCGCCCCAGGGGTCTGGGGCAGGAGGCTGACCCGGGCCCTCGCCCAAGCTGGTCCCGCTGTCTCTTCTCCGCGCTGTGGCCTGAAGGCTCACCTTTCGGGCCCCTCCGGGCCGTGTGCGCCGCCGGCACGCGGATGTAAGGTCCGCGGAGATATGCTCTGGAGCTGGCAACCCTGACCTTCCAGCCCCCAGCCGTGCTTTTGGTCGAGATAACCCTGTTCCCAACAGGACATATTGAAGCTCAGGCGGGAGGGTGTCCTGCACCCCGCGGCGTGTCTTGCCCTAGCCTCCCGCATCTGTTCCCCGCTGCCCTGTACCCCCGACCCTGCTACCCCTGCCCTGCTCCTCCGGACCTTCCCCACCTCCCCCCTGACCTGCTCCCCTACAGCCTGCTCCCCATACGCTCTTCCCGGTAGTTGCAGAATATCCATGGTGATGTCTTTAAGTCCTTCGTATAATATTATCTCAGAAGATTTCACAGGGAAATACACAGAACATGTGACTCGATCTGTAAGACAGTTGATAGGGCGAACACAGACTCACCCACCAAATCCTGTCATACTAGAACCAGAGAGCTTCCCTTGAAGAAGCTTGAGAGAGGTAACAGGATAAGTGAAGGAATCTCAGCCTCACCCAGTGAGTACTGGCCTTGGGGACTTGTCACACCCAGAGGGTGGCTCCTGGCTGGGAAGAGAAAGGTGAGATGATGAATGACAGATTCAGAGCCACTCGTGAAAGACTGGTAGGGTATGCCTGGGGAGGATTCCCGAGCACTGGATTGATCGCCAAGGGCAGCCAGGCCTCCCCGTGGAGTGTCCACTAGCGCTTGGGTCCAGGATGGGAGCCGGGGCTGATGACTTAAAGGTGATCACGTATTCTCCCTTTTCCTAGTCCTAGAGTGGCCACCACGTACCTATTTTACACATTGTAAACTGAGGCCCAGAAGAGTGCAACCCTTCAACTGTTCTCGGAAATGACCCACACCTGGGCCATTCAGAAATGCTCATTCCTGGGCATTTTGGATGAGCTCTTTTTTTAAATTTTATTTATTTAATTTATTTATTTTGGCTGTGTTGGGTCTTCGTTGCTGCGCACGGGCTTTCCCTCGTTGTAGCAAGCGGGGGCTACTCTTCATTGCAGTATGCGGGCTTCTCATTGCGGTGGCTTCTCTCGCTGTGGAGCACGGGCTCTAGGTGCGCCAGCTTCAGTAGTTGCAGCATTCGGGCTCAGTAGTTGTGGCGCACGGGCTTCATTGCTCTGCGGCATGTGGGATCTTCCCGGACCAGGGCTCGACCCGTGTCCCCTGCGTTGACAGGAGGATTCTCAACCACTGCGCCACCAGGGAAGCCCCTGGATGAACTCTTAACACTTACGCCAGTCAGTGTGTGGCTTCCCAAGTAGAGGGGCAGGACTTTGAGCCACTGGAGCACGTGAACCCCCACTTTGTGTCCTGCGATGCTCGAGCTGTCATTCTCCGTTCTCTGAGCGTGTCCGGTGTTCCTCTGGCTGGGGCCGGTCACTGGAACCTTGGGAACTGTGGGCCCCCCGCCGCGCGGGGAGGCAGCGAGTCCCTGCCCTCCTGGGGTCTGGTGGTGTGTCGCGGGGCCTGCTGCTCCCGGGTGACTAGGCCGGGGTAATGGAGCGGAGGTAGAAGAGGGCGGACCCATGTTAATGTCTGCCTTAGGAGACTGCGGTGCAGGTGCTATGAAGTCCTGGGGAAGAAGGGTCTGGGTAGTGAGCTGTCTGTAGCTCTTTTTCGGGAGGAAGATGTAATCTGACCCCCAGAAAACCCTGTGGCCTTCTAGACTGACCTCAAGCCAGGACGTTCTGCCGAGGTCCTGGCTTCCAGCGAGTGTCCATGTACAGGGAGAGCCCCCAGCCGGCAGGAAGCACACACACCCAAGCTCTTTCTTACCTCTCTGCCTCTGAGGCCAGGAGGTGGGAGGAGGGTCTGTGCTCACAGCACGCCTCTCCCTTTGTCAGGAGCAGAGGGTCACGGGGTCCCTGACCTGGGGAGTTTGGGGCTTCTCAGGGAGGAGACCAGACTTGGTTCAGGAGCTTGGCAGGAAGTCAGGAAGTCACTGCCCCCGCACAGAAAGCTCAGGGGGAACTGGAAATGTCTGTGGTCTCGTCCACAGCAGAGGAGTCGTGGGGGTGGAATTCCCCAGAGTCACGTGATGTAGGAAGCTGCCCTGGGCCCCAGGCCAGCACCCTCCACGGGGCCCCCCTGCCCTGCACCTGCCCTGTCCCCCTCCTCCCCAGCTCCCCAGGGCTCTCAGACTGTGGTCCCAGTACCAGCAGCGGCAGCACCTGCAGACTTGTTAGAAATGCACGCCTTAGGCCCCACCCCACCCTGCGAACTCACAGTGGGGCTGAGCAGTCCCAGATTCCGGCTGCACCACCTGCCCTGAGGCTCTGACCCAGGCCAGGGGGCCTGTCTTCCCGTCTTCCTCCTGCTTTTCCCTGTCCTTTGCTTCTGGGACAGCAGAGTGGGCCTGGCCAATCCAACCAGCTTTGGGAAAGGATTGCCCTGGGCATCTCTGTGGGGAGAGAGAGCTGGTCATGGTTGTACATTAAATAAATTTTTATTTTGAGAGAATTATAGATTTATAAGCAATTATAAGAAATAACACAGAGAGCTCTGTATCCTTTACTGGCTTTCCCTAGTGGTAACATCTTGCAAAACTGTACCACAGTATCACAGGAGGGTACTAACTCCATCAATACAGTTGAGATACATGTATTTCCATCCCCACCTTCTTATATTGCCACTCGCTTCCCTTCTCCCCATGTTTAACCCCTGGCAACTACCAGTGTGCTCTCCATTTCTATAATTTCGTCATTTCAAGGATGTTATATAAAGCGAATCATACAGTGTGTAACCTTTGGGGACTGGCTTTTTCCACACAGCATGATTCTCTGGAGATTCCTGCAGGTTGGTGCCTGTATCAGTAGCTCTTCCTTTTTATGCCTCCAGGCTCACAGTTGGTTAACTCTTCACCGCTGAGGGACATCTGGGTTTCCATTCCTTGGCTGTTAGGAATAAAGCTGCTGTAAACATTCACATACAGATTTTTATGTGAACATAAGTTTACACTTCTCAGAGATACATGTTCAGAAGTGCAGTTGCTGGGTTGTATAGTAGCTGCATGCTTAGTTTTATAAGAAACTACCGAATCGTTTTTCAGAGTGGTTGTACCATTTTATATTCCCGCCAGCCATGCATGAGAGATCCAGTTTCTCCTAGCCAGCATTTGGTGGTATCTCACTATTTCTTATTTTAGCCATAGTGATAGGTGGGTAGTGATACCTTGATGTGGTTTTAATTTGCGTTTCTCTGATGGCCAGTGACGTTGAACATCTTTTCATGTGCTTATTTGCCGTCTGTATTTCTTTTTTTGGTGAAATGTCTTTTCGTGTCTTTTGCCTGTTTTCTAATTTTTTTTAACTTTCGCGTTTTGAGAATTCTTTATATACTCTAGATACTAGTCTTTTGTCAGATATGTGGCTTGCAGATATTTCTTCCAGTCTGTAGCTTGTCTTTTCATCCTCTTAGCAGGGTCTTTCACAGAACAAAAGTTCTCAGTTTTTCTTTTTATGGATCATGCTTTTGGTGTCAAATCTAAGAAAGTTCTTACGGTTTTGTGCTGTACATTTAAATCTGTGACCCACTTTGAGTTAGTTTCTGTATAAGATGTGAAGTTTAGGGGGTTTTTGTTTTGTTTTTGTCTTTTGCTTGTGAATGTCCAATAGCTCCAGCACATTTGGTGAAAATGCTGTCCTTCCCCCAGTGCATACTTTTTGCACCTTTGTCAGAAACTCTGTCTGGGTCTGTCTTGGGTTCTGTAGTTTGTCCCATTGACCTATGTGTCTGTCCCTCTGCCAATACCACAGTCTAGAGTAGCCCACCTATATTCTAAGTCCTGAAAACGCTGCGTGTTGCTCCAGGCCCCACTCAGCAGGTTTAGGGGGCGTTTCTGGCTGTTGGCAGTGCTCCCCGCCCCCAGCCTCCCACTGCAGTGTCACCATCCTGGTGGTTGTCCTCGCTGGGGACAGCCAGCCTTCCCTTGCCTGGCTCGGTGATTCTGGCTCCGAGGGCTGAGTCCAGGGGCCCCTGAGCCCTCTGGAGCCACCGGCCTCCTGCTTTTTTGGCCTTTGCTTCCTGGTTGGCATGTGGTCTGGGGCCCAACTCCTCTGGGAGGGGCGTCAGGAAGGAGAGCAGGGCCAGGCGTGAGGTGGGCAGGCACGCCAGCTGCCTCACTCCTCCTCTTGTCTGACCGGTCCGTCACCTTCCCTCCCAGCCCTGTCTCTGCTGCGATTCTGGGAACCACTCACCCCAGTGCTCTGTTGGAGGCCTTGGGCCCCACTGTATCCCTCACCTGCGCTGGGGCCCTAGTAAGGGACTTGTCCCCCGCGGGCCGCCTTCAGGACTGTATTTGCAGAGGACATGATGATATAATCCTGCCTCGCTTGGGCTGCCCTGACGGTGAGGTCCCGGTCAGCGCTCAGGAATGCGAGCCTTGGGGTTGGGTGGGTGGCACTGTGAGTGCCGAGGCAGCGGGATTGAGCCCCCAGAAGTCAGCTTGCCCAGGTGGTATGTGCGTGCGCGTGAGGCCGTGCAGCCCTTAAAAGGCAGTGGTGCTCTAGGGTGGAACCTCGAACCAAAGAAGGCAGACAGAGGCCTCCCCGGAGACCCCCAGAGAACCACAGCCAGCGTGCCTCTGTGGTTAGGCTGGGTGGAGGTGCGCGTGAGAGGTGGCCCTGGTAGTGCCAGCAAGGGCCCTGGGCCTGGTTGGTGAAGGGTTTGCTTGTGGAGGTGTCAGAGGCGTTGGCAGCCGGGAGGAGCAGCTGGCCGCTGCCTCGCCCGTTTGCTGAGGTGCTAAGGGGAAGAGAGCCAGCCCCACAGGGTGGGAGGAAGCGGTGCCCCATCCCGGCATGGGCACACAGGTTCCATGCCTGTCCCCCGGCCACGGCTGCTGTGTCCCCACTGGCCCCTTGCCATGTCCGTTGGGTGCCCACCAACCCTCCGCCCTTTGCGCTGTGTGTGCGTCCCCGCCTTGTTGGGAGCTCACCGTGCGTGTCACCGCTATCTGTGGGGGTCAGTCTTCCCGCCTTGCCCCTATGCGCACACTGCCCTTCTGCTGCCCTGGGGAGAAGCCCTGCGGCTGGGGGGCTGCCAGCCAGGGATGGGCTGCTGGCTCCACACCTAGTTCCGGCAGGCGTCCCGCACCCCCCGCCCGGCCCCAGGCTGCAGGTTAGCTGACCTGCCCCCCCCCACCCCACCCCCCGCCACCGCATGCAGAGGCCCCTCCCCATGGTGGGCAGGCCCCAGACCCTGAGCAGGTGACGCCTGCTGGCTGGCCCTCCGTAGGCCTCTGGCCTTGTCCTCCGCCCCGGGGCCTCAGGTGGGGTGGAGGCGGGGGATTCTGGCAGCTGGGTCCTGGATGTCCCTTAGCTTTTATGCGTATCCAGGCTTTCGTGCGGGGGAGGGAGAACGTGGAAAGTTTGGGGGATCAGAAAGCCTGCTTCCAGAACCGTTCCGGGGTCCCCAAGTGGCAGGGCCCGGCCAGAAAGGGTCAGTGCTGGCTTCCGGGCTGGGGCTGGGGAGGTCAGAGATCTGCCAGGGTGGGTGGTGTGGGTAGGGCCAATGCCGGGCTGCCCTGAGCCCCCTGAGCGGGCCCCTGGGTCCTGGTCTCACCTGCCCTACCCTTCATCTGTTGGAGCAGAGGAAGGACGGGGCTTGGTGCTGATAGGGGTCTCCCGGCGGCATCTCCACTGACTTCCTTCCCTCCTGTGCCAGCAGCCAGAGCATCTGAGTCCCACATAAGCGCCAGTGAGGGCTGCTTCCTGCCACCCACAGACCTGGCCTTTAGGCTGCTCCCAAGCCAATGAACCCCATGAACCCCATGAAACCCGCCCTGCCCCCCGCGCCACCCGGGTGAGTGGGGTCTCCTGCTGCCCCCCCCCTCGGGCCCCAGGACACGGGTGGGGGGTGGAGCGGGACCCCTCTGCTCCCAGCCCTCGCTTCTTCCCAGGCGGGGTTCCAGGCACCTGCGGCCTCCTGACCGAGCCTCCCCGCCTGCCCCTGTCCTTGCAGTGATGGTCCATTTGCTTATGAGGCGGTGCCTTGGCAACAGAGTGCCACTCAGCCAGCAGGATCGCTGTCCGTGGTCACAACCGTGTGGGGAGTCGGCAACGCGGCGCAGAGCCAGGTGAGCCCACACCTGGGCCCCGCCCTGAGGGGCACCAGAGCCCCCCTCAGATCTCGGAGAAGTGGAGCCAGGGCTTCCTGAGTCTCCCACGTCCTCAGAGACCAGTTCTTTCACACGTGGCGTGGGATCTCCTCCTCCTGTCTTCACCTGGCCTCCACACCCCACCTGTGAGCAGCTGCCCCCCCCATTGGACCACCCTCCCCTCTGCCCCCACCTCCACCTCCTCACCTGCCCGGCTTCTCCTTTCCAGCACTTTAGAACCACGGCACGAAGCAAGTTGTTTGGATGGTGTCCTTTGGTGATTCTTGCTTCCTTGTAGGTTTTGGGGAACCCTATGGGCCCCGCAGGGAGCCCCCCCGGCAGCTCCATGATGCCCGGCATGGCAGGCGGCAGCTCTGCCCTGAACTCCCCGCAGTGCCTGGGGCAGCAGGCGTTCGGTGAGGGCGGTGCCAACAAGGGCTACGTGCAGCAAGGGGTGTACGGCCGCGGGGGCTACCCCGGGGGCCCTGGCTTCACCACTGGGTAAGCAGGACCAGTCCCCTGGCAGGCGTGCTAGGAGCCCCCTGGGGTCGACGCTGCTAACTTACTGGGCGCCTGGGAGCTGTGTGACACTGATGTGTTGAACGTTGCATCTCTGCGGCTCCTGCCGGCTCCCGAGCTGAGGAGGGGGGTGTGTGGGAAAGAATGGGGCTCCCCTCGGGTGTGTACCCCCCGGGAGATGGCAGGGGAGCGCCTCTGAGCCGAGCCGTCTGTCTGTTACAGGTATGCGGGCGGCCCAGGGGGGCCGGGGGGCCTGGGCCTCCCCTCACACGCCGCACGGCCCTCCACCGACTTCACTCAAGCAGCAGCGGCTGCTGCTGTGGCTGCTGCTGCCGCCACGGCCACGGCCACGGCCACGGCCACCGTGGCCGCCCTCCAGGAGAAGCAGAGCCAGGAGCTGAGCCAGTACGGAGCGGTGAGGCCCCGCAGCTCCTCCTGTGTGGCCCGTGTGCGTTGGTCCAGAAGGCAGGGACTTGTCAGGCAGCCAGGATTGAGGCCTTGGGGACACGCACTCTGTGTGCCGGGGCCGATGAAGATGAGGCGGGAAAGGAGTGGGGAGCTGAGGGGAGAGGACCCGGGCCGGGGTGGGGGGCTAGGGGGAGCCTGCCTGCAGGGGATGGGCACAAGGCTGGCGCCCACAGCGGTGGGTAATGCCTGGATGGTTCCTCTCTTCTCTTCCCAGATGGGGGCCGGACAGTCTTTTAACAGCCAGTTCCTGCAGCACGGCGGTCCCCGGGGGCCCAGTGTCCCCAGCAGCATGAACCCTGCCAGCGTGGGAGGGCTGATGGGCCCCTCCGGCATGAGCCCCATGGGCATGAACCCCACCCGGGCAGCGGGTCTGGCACCCCTGTATGCAGGGCAGCGCCTGCCCCAGCACGGGTACCCTGGGCCCCCCCAGGCCCAGCCCCTGCCCCGACAGGGCGTCAAGAGAGCCTACTCCAGTGAGGTGAGTGGTCAGGCCCCCCACCCCGAGTGCCCTCAGAGCTGTTGTGTGGAGGGAGAACCGGCTGTGCCTGACAGCGTGGGTACCGCCATCCCTCCCCGGGAATGGGCTTCCCCACCGCCTCTTCTCCTGGCCATTTTGCCTCTTTCCTCCTTCAGGTGTATCCCGGGCAGCAGTACCTGCCAGGAGGCCAGTACACGCCCGCCGCCACCCAGTACGCGCCTGGCCCCGGGCAGCCCCCCGCCCCGTCCTCCTATCCTGGGCACAGGCTGCCCCTGCAGCAGGGTGCAGGCCAGTCCCTGTCCACCCCCAGCCCCGCAGGACTGCACTACAAGGTAGGGCCGCTCCTCCCGGGCCTCTGCAGCCCCTGTTGGCCCACGCCAAGCCCTGCGGGACACAGGCGGACCTTGAGGCAGCCGGGGCTGGCGAGTGGGTTCGCGTGTGCTTGGGTGGCCGAGCAGCCAGGAGCTTCCTGGGGGCCCTGATCAGCGTAGGGCAGCTCCCAGGAGGGGCGTCCAGGTACGAAAGGCCCCTCTGTGAGATTCGGTGTACGGAGCAGCAGGCAGGCACCCATGCCACCTGAGTGTCCTTTAGGGACAGTGTCCCCACCCCCTCTGCTTGCTGCAGAGAAGCCCAGCGAGGGCACAGGCCAGAGGGGCCAGGAGCTCATGAGGGGAGGGGCCCGAGCGATAAGAGTGCCGCTGGAGGGCGGAGAGGAGGTGTGTGTACCTGTGTCCTTTCGGCCTTTCTGTGGCTTCCTCGTAAACCCCTCTGATGCGTGGGGTCAGCTCTTTTTCTGTAGTGGTCATTCTTAAAATTATGAAATCAGCACGTGCTCCCTGTGAGATTATTTAGAAGACACAAAAAGTGTATAAAGAAGAAAGAAGCCAACACCTGTGCGTGTGGTGGGCCCCCCCGTCTCCAGCCCTCTCCTAGGGTCAAGTCCAGGACCCTGGCTCAGGGGCAGGCGGCAGTCCCAGGCACACACGGTTTTCTCTCCTGCAGCCCGCAGAGCAGTTCAGCGGGCAGGGTGCCAGCTTCAACGGGGGGAGCATCAGCTACAGCCAGCCCAGCCTGAGTGGGGTATGGGCGGCGGGGCAGGCGGGCAGGCGGGCGGGAGACTCATGGGGTGGGTGCCTGGAGAGAGGGCGCCCAGGCAGGAGGAAGCGTGGACTCCCTGCCCGTTCCTGGTCTGACCGTTCCCATTGGGCGCTCCAAGAACAAACTCCACCCCTACACCACTCCACCTTGACTGTTTGCTCAACCCCACAGCCCGCCCGTTCCATCCCCGGCTACCCCAGCTCCCCACTGCCAGGGAGCCCCACGCCGCCCATGACCCCCGGCAGCAGCATCCCCTACATGTCCACCAGCCAGGAGGTCAAGTCGCCCTTCCTGCCCGACCTCAAGCCCAGCGTGAGCAGCTTGCACCCGTCACCACCCGGTGAGTGAGGTCTGCTCTCAGGGCAGATGGGCAGGGCTCCAGAGAGTCCTGCAGGGACCTTGGCCAGGGGTGGGGGGCCTTCACCTTCATTTTCTATTAATGGAGCTCTTTGCAAATCCATTTGAGGCATCCATCTTCTCTGTAGAAAAATAGCCACGTGCACAAAGTTTTGTGTATGGTTTCAGGGGCCCCCTGAAGCCCACTACTAGTTAAGAACTCCTGCTTTCCGGGAGACCACTGCAGCAGCAGTTGGGGGTCCTAAAACCCTAGCTTGAGCACTAGGGTGACGGGAGGTGGCCCGTTCACACCTCTTCTGCCTCCTACCCCCTCTGAAAGCACCAGAGCACGCCATCTTTCTGGGTTGGTGGGGCATGTTCTCCGGTCATGATTCAGGGATCATTCTCGGGGCTCCTACTGAAGCAGGACAGGATGGCGGGACACCAAGATCTGTTCCCGTTGGAGGTGGAGGCCGAGCCCAGGGTCCCAGGAGAGATGCTGCCCAAGCCCCAGCCCCATGGAAGGGGAGGAGGGGCCATGGCCCCTGCGATGGGGCGGGGGCAGGCCACTTGGCCTGGTGGCCGTCCCGCAGGTGGCCTGCTCACACCGGCATGACCTGCTTCCAGGCAGCGGCCCCTGTGACGAGCTGCGGCTGACCTTCCCTGTGCGGGACGGGGTGGTCCTGGAGCCCTTCCGCCTGCAGCACAACCTGGCCGTGAGCAATCACGCCTTCCAGCTCCGTGACTCCGTCTACAAGACCCTAATGCTGAGGTGAGCGGGCGCCTGCCCCCGGCTCGCAGCCCCTCGCACCGCCCCCTCGCTCTCAGCATCCATCCTCCCCATGTAGGCCGGACCTGGAGCTGCAGTTCAAGTGCTACCACCACGAGGACCGGCAGATGAACACCAACTGGCCGGCCTCGGTGCAGGTCAGCGTCAACGCCACCCCGCTCACCATCGAGCGCGGCGACAACAAGACCTCCCACAAGCCCCTCTACCTGAAGCACGTGTGCCAGCCAGGCCGCAACACCATCCAGATCACCGTCACGGCCTGCTGCTGCGTGAGTGCCCTCCACGGGGCTGGGTTGGGGGCGTCATGGCTAGAGAAAAAGGCACTGCTCTCCTCCTTCCCATCCTGGGCCTTGTAAGTAAAGGGTCTCAAATAGAAATGCCCTCGCTGCTTTCGGGTTAGGTTCAGTGACTAAATTTGATGCTCATGTTAATTATGTAAGAGAAACTAGCTGAGCCTGCCTCTTTCCTGGAGGAAGCTCACAGGGTCCTGATCCCAGCTGACCCTGAGTCTTTGTTAAGGAGTCACTCAGGTTCCAGCAGGCTCCGGATCCAGGACTAGAAGAGGCAGGATGCACTTAGCTGCACAGCACTCATCAGCCCGGTTGGGGGGGCAGAGGTGGGGCAGCCCCGATGCAGTTCTGGGATGTTTTCACTTGGACCAGCATAGACAAAGGAGGATGCTGTAGGCAGGGCACATTCAGGGGCCTCTCAGATAATTGTGTTTCGACAGAGAGGCCGTGGTTGGTGCAGACACACAGCTTTCCAGATAGGTGTGGGCCTCGTCCCCTGGGCTCCCCGGGGAGGGGCAGCAGGTGGCCTGCCTGTGCATTAGCCAGAAGAGGAGAACGGGTCTGCGCTGCGCCTCCCCGGGCCACGTCCCGCTGACCGCATCCTCCTGTTGCAGTCCCACCTCTTCGTGCTGCAGCTGGTGCACCGGCCGTCCGTCCGCTCGGTGCTGCAGGGTCTCCTCAAGAAGCGCCTCCTGCCTGCCGAGCACTGCATCACCAAGAGTAAGTGGCCCTTGCTCTCCGTGGCCCCAGGCAGCCGGCCCCGTGACAGACAGGGCTGCCTCCTCTGGGGCGGGGGCTGCGTGCAGGGAGCGGCAGTCAGCCCTGGAACGCCCCTCGGGGGTGCCGAGACAGCAGTGGCCGGGTCCCGCTTGGCGACCCTCACCCACGTCCTCCTTTCCCCTGTCGATGTCAGTAAAGCGGAACTTCAGCAGCGGCACCATCCCTGGCACCCCTGGGCCCAACGGAGAGGACGGGGTGGAGCAGACGGCCATCAAGGTGTCTCTCAAGTGCCCCATCACCTTCCGCAGGATCCAGCTCCCTGCCCGAGGCCACGACTGTCGCCACATTCAGGTAGGTGGCCACTGCAGAGCTTTGCCAGAACTTCCGTTGCCCTTTAACTGCCTTCAGCGGGTGTGGCCTCTGAGCACCTTGGCTGGCAGGTGACAGGACAGGCCGGCCAGTGGGCAGGTGGCCTGGCTCCCCTGCCTTCTCCCCTCAGACTGAGCTTTTGTTTCTTCTAATATTATTCTAAGTATAATAGCCGTTTTACTGCGTTCTCGGGGCTCCGATTTTAAACGCATCCCGGATGCAGGGTGCTGTCCTCTCCCCGCCCTGCCCCCAGGAGCAGCGCCTTTGTTTGTCTGCAGAAATGCTCTGAGTGCAGACAAGTACGTGCACACACACCCTCCACCACCACCACCACCACCCCCGCCCACCTTTTGGTTACATAAGCGGTAATACATCGCTCTGCGCCATGTTTTTCCTCCACACCACGTCCTGGAGGTCATTCCCTGTCATCACAGCTGCCCAGTTCTTGCTTTGGCCACACGTCGTTCCCAGGGAGGGCTGCGTAGGCTGTCCCGTCTCTTACATCTGTTAGGATGATGCCGTGGTAAAAGCCTGGGAGCCGAGCCTTTTCACACGTGCAGTAAATAAGCCCCAAGTTCCTGAAACCACAGGGCATGGCCGGGTTGCCCCAGTCCCAGTGTGAGGAACTGTCTCGACCTTTCTCTGCAGTGCTTCGACCTGGAGTCCTATTTACAGCTCAACTGTGAGCGAGGGACCTGGAGGTGCCCCGTGTGCAAGTGAGTGTGTCAGAGACGGTCCCCACGGCTCTGGGAGCCGGTGGCACTTCCTCTGAGGCTGTTAATGGGCGTTTCCTTCCACAAGCCAGGTGTGGGGCTCACAGCACAGGCTAGGAGGGATGGAGTGGCTCAGGGCAGCGACGTCACGCAGGGTTACCTCACACCGGGGGCTGAGACGTGACAGGGCCTGTGCCCGGGAGGAGGTTGGGCCAGTCCTCTGAACTGTGTGTCCCCTTGGTTTTCTACAGCAAGACGGCATTGCTGGAGGGCCTGGAGGTGGACCAGTACATGCTGGGCATCCTCACTTACATTCAGAAGTGAGTCTCCTTTCCTGCAACCCCAGCGTCTTTGGTCAGCAGAGGGCAGCCCTGGGACAGGCGGGGAGACACCCCATGCTGATGCAGCGTGGAGCGGGCTCGGCTCCAGGCCGTGGACAGAATCCACATCCGACCCAGGCCTGCACGTGGAACGTGCTGGGTGGCCTTGAGCATTTGAGTGGGAGGTCTGCCTAAAAATGGCCCAGGGCCAGGAGAGGCAGCGGGACCGGTGGTGACCAGCCCCGCATGTCCCTGCCCAGCTCTGACTATGAGGAGATCACCATCGACCCCACGTGCAGCTGGAAGCCGGTGCCTGTGAAGCCTGACGTGCACGTCAAGGAGGAGCCGGACGGGCCGGCGCTGAAGCGCTGCCGCACCGTGAGCCCCGCCCACGTGCTCATGCCCAGCGTGATGGAGATGATCGCTGCCCTGGGCCCTGGGGCCGTGCCCTTCGCCCCCCTCCAGCCCCCCTCAGCCCCGGCCGCCAGCGATTACCCCAGCCAGGGTGAGTACAGGGTGCTCGCCCTAGAAACAGACGGCCCTGGGCAAATGATGCGTCCTCTCCCACCAGTCTGCCACCTGTGACGTGTCACTCCGAGGGCCACCAGCCTGGGGGCCTGGTTGGGGACTTGGTGGCATAGGCGCAGCCTCGGCCGAGCCGGCGGGGGTGGGCAGCAGGGCCTCCGGCTGCAGCTGCACGCACCTCCCCAGTACTCTGGAACAAAGGTCTGTGCCGGCACACTTCCATGGACCGGCCCCGTCCGACCACGCGTGTGGGAGTGTCTGGGTGTGGTGGGTCCCGTTCCTGTCCCCTCGCAGCCTCCTGGCAGTGTCATCAGCCAGTTCCCCCAGCAGCAATGAGAAGAAATGCCCTTTGCCGAATAGCAACTTCCATAAAGTCAGACGTTATCTGGGTGAGCTCAGTGAGTCCTGCCCACGCTGTGGCTGGCCTGTTTCCGTGCTCTACCGGCATGAGCCCCCTGCCCTCACCTGGACCTGGCTCTCCTCTCTCAGGTTCCAGCTTCCTGGGACCCGGGACGTTCCCCGACTCCTTCCCGCCCACCACACCCAGCACCCCGACCCTTACTGAGTTCACCCCGGGGCCACCCCCTGTCTCCTATCAATCCGACATTCCCAGCAGCCTCCTGACACCGGAGAAATCTGCCCCCTGCCTCCCAGGCCAGGTCAGTGCCAAGTCGGGGGGCTGAGGAGCTGTACACCCAGAGAGCCCTTGGGCCATTTTACTAGGTTCTTCTCTCCTCCTTCAGATGGCACCAGCGGGTCACCTGGACCCGGCCCATAACCCTGGGCCTCCGGGGCTGCACGCCCCCAACCTTGGAGGCCCCCCAGGGCCCCAGCTGCACCATCCAAACCCTCCCCCGGCATCCCGGCAGCCCCTGGGCCCAGTGAATTCGGGTCCCATCGGTGAGCTGGCCTTCAGTGCTGCCACAGGCATGATGGGGCCCCCCGTGTCTGGGGCAGGGGAGGCCCCGGAACCGGGCCTGGACGTGAGTACTGGGCCCCGTGCTGGGGAGCACTTGGAGCCGGGGCTGGGGTGTGGCTTATCTGTCATCCCAGGGTCCACATGCTTCCTAGAAGGGAGGACAGTGATACCACCGTGACTTCCAGACGCAGGGAGAGCTGGTCGGGTGATGTCAGCGCTTTTGTTGACGAGTGTGAGGTATCCAGAGTAGCCGTGGGGTGATTGTGTCCAGACATCTGGCCCTGGGGACCTGGGTGCCACCGTGGCATGGGCAGAGTCCCTGAGAAGACTTGGCTTGTAGCTGGTGACCCTGGCCTTAGGGTCTGATTTGACCTGTCTGACTCACAGGTGGTATGTGAGCCAGAATCAGGGCATAAAAGACAGGTGACTGTCCCTTGACCATGATAAATGAATACAAAGTTCAACGTGAAAAAATGTAGAAAGCACAGCTCAAAGCAGAAAATCCCAGGGAGCGGGGTCCCACCTTCTGCATTCGCCCTGTTCACGTTAGGGACCCCTGACGGTCCTGGGTGTCCCATGTTGTCCTTGGACAGCTTGTCACAAGTGATTCCTGGTCACAGAACAGTTGTTTGCTGGAAGAGCCCCTGTGCAGAGCAGGCTGAGGGGCTCCAGTACCAGCCTGTGTTGGGGTGAGGGGTGCTCCGCATCCCTGCTGGGCCCGGGGCCCCAGCTGGGGACCCAGGCCCAAAGGTGGCGGGTTTGCTTTGTCCTCAGCTGCTCCCAGAGCTGACTAACCCTGACGAGCTGCTGTCCTACCTGGGGCCCCCCGACCTCCCCTCAAACAGCAATGACGACCTGCTCGCTCTCTTCGAGAACAACTGATCCTGTCGACCACCTGGCCGACGGGGACATGCCTGCAGATGTCACACACCCTCCTCTCCAGCCCGGCCCCCCCGACACCAGCGGCCCTCCCCACACGTACACCTGGAGCCGGGATGCGCCCCGACGCCTGGCCCTGGAGGCTGGAGGCGGCCCTGCACTGGCTGGGAGGGGACCCCTGGGCGGTGGTGCTCGCTGGCCCAGTTTGCAGCTGCAGAACTGTTTTTGATGAGATCCCCAGCCCCGCCCTTGTCCCTGCCCAGGCCCCATCCGCACCCCACCCATGCTTGTCCAGCCCTGCCTGGTTCATGCACACCTGCCGCCCCTGGCCCCTCAGCCTCGCCCCAGGCCCCCCGACCCCTGCCTGCTCTCACCGGCCTGCATCTTGTCCAGCGTTGACCTTTTTACTTAAATGACCCCTTGGCCCTGGGCCGGTGAGGAGCGGGGCTGCTCTGTGCCGGGGCTCCGTCTCGCCCAGCCTCCTGTGGCAGGGGCCGGGGGGTGGGGTTCCCTCCTCCCACCCGAGGCTTCAGGCTGACGCTGGGGGTGGGGCCTCTACACAACAGCGTACGTAGCGTAGAAACGCTGACAGATGTAGGGTGGCTGGGCCCCTTTGCAGCCGGGGGCTCCTGCCCTCGCCGTGTGCAGACGGGGAGGGGTGGGCGGCAGCAAGCTCCCTCCTGCTGGAGGCGGGGCTCGGACTCGGCCCCCCCACATTCCCCTTCTCTGTGAAAGTGAAGAATTGGTCTCGCTGTGTTTTTTAAAACCACACCTCTCCCATGTCCACCCTGGGGCCACGCCAGGTTGGGGAGGAGCCACCGCACTGCAGGTGCAGGGCCGAGCTGTGTCCCCTGTCCGCCCGTCTCTATTAAAGGACTCCCTCGTGGTGGACCTGGCGAGTCTCTCCTTCCTGCTCCACCTGTGTCCCGCGCCCGGGCAGGGCTCCCTGCTCCAAGCCAAGGCCCAGCTGTTTGCAACCCCGGGTAAATTTCCTTGTCCCTGGAATTTCCCAAGTTGGCTTTGGCAGGAGAGCTGTTTGGTGAAGTGTCACCAGGGCTGGGAGACGCATCTGCCACCACGTCACTGTGTGGGCTTGCCTCAGGCAGGGAGCCAGCTATGGGGCCAGAGGCCTCAGGAGGGGCCGGACCGAGTGCCTTCGTCTGGGTGCTAGCTGCCCGAGCCTCCCCGAGGGCCTTCCTGTCCAGCAGAAAAGGCTTACGCGTCCCGTGGGGGAGGAGGGAGGGCGCCCCCGGACACCTGCCGTGGGGGGAGCGTCTGGTGTGGGCGGGCTTCACGTTGCCCGGTGACATTTTGGAACCCCAGATGTGGGCCTTCCTGTCCCTCTGCAGTCTTGCTTCTGGCTTTTCTGGCTGAGGGGACGGAAGTGGAGAGAGGCTGAGAGAGGAACAGCGCCCCCAGTGCTGCAGGGAGCCAAGAGGCAGGCCCCTGGGTTTGCCCAGAAGCCCAGACCCAGCAGAGCCCACCCCCGGGGGGTGGGGGGCTCCTTTCTGGGAATATTATTAGGCACAGCTGGAAGCGCCGTCCCACTGTTGGGGGTCAGCTCTGCACCCTTGGCCTGACGTGCTGGGTGGAGTGGAGAGATCGGGAGATGGGCTGCTCGGACTCCACCCACAGAGAGGTGGGGAAAGGTCTGAGGGGCGCCCCAGCCCCGACATCACCATGGCCACCTCTTCTCAAACAGCACGGGTGAAAGCAAGGTGTGGGAGTTCACGCAGCGTGATGCCGTTTTTATGAAGCGTGACACCAGGTCTACATTTCATGGGATCTGCACACGTGCAACAGGAAGGAGAGCAAGACGGTCAACACAGTGGCCACAGTGCTCCCTGTGGGGATAGCACAGGGGTGCGTCTGGGGAGAATGTCAGTGGTGCTCTGACCCTCAACGGGAGCGGTGGTTTCACGGGTTTTCACCTCATGCTTCGTGTTGTATGTCCTTACGAACGTACCAAATATGCAACTTAAAAAGCTAACTAGGCCTGACAGACACAACACCCAACAACAGCAGAGTACACGTTATTTTTAAGTGTATGTGGGACGTTCTCCAGGAGAGACCACACGTTAGGCCGCAAAACAAGCCTCAATAAATTACAAAGATTGAAATCATACAAAGTACCTACTCTGACCACAGTGGAATGAAGCTAGATAAGGGAAACGAAAACTCACAAATGTGTGTAAATGAACACTCTTGAACAGTCAGAGGGTCAAAGGAGAATCGCAAATAATTACAAGATAAAACACTACACACCAAAATCTAAAACACAATGAAAGCAGTGGTAAAGAGGAAAATTTATAGCTGTAAACGTCTACATTTAGAAAGAGGGACTTCCCTGGTGGTCCAGTGGCAAGGACTCCATGCTCCCAGTGCAGGGGGCTCAGGTTCGATCCCTGGTCAGGGAACTAGATCCCATGTGCTGTGGCTGGGAGTTCACATGCCCAAGTAAAGATTCTGCATGTCGCAACTAAGACCCAGCACAGCCGAATGAATGAATACTACAAAAAAAAAAAAAAAAAAGCAAAAAAGAACTCAGTTAACCTAACTAGGACTGAAGGCAGTAGAAAAAAGAAACTAAATCGAGAGCTTGCAGAAGGAAGGAAATAACTATTAGAACAGAGGGAATAAGAAGACAATAGAGAATCAACGTAAGCAAAAGTTGTTTCTTTGAAAAGCAACAGAATGAACAAACCTTTAGCTAGATTGACTAAAGGAAAAGAAACAAATGACTAAAATCTGAAATGAAACTTGGGGAAATTACTACTGACCTTACCTTAAAAGGATAAGAGAATGCTATGAACAATCGTGCACCAACAAATTCGATAACTTAGATGAAATGGACTAATTCCGAGAAACACAAATTACCAAAACTGACCCAACAAGAAACGGAAAATATGAACAGACCTACAAGTAAGGAGATTGAATCAATAATCAAACCTCCCCCAACACAGAAAAGTACGGGTCCAGATGCCTTCATGGGTGAATCCTACCATTTAAAGGCTTATACTAATCTTTATCCCACCCTTGTAAACACTGCAGAGGAGGGAATGCTTCCTGAGTGTTTCTTCTCGGCAGCTCCCAGCCAGCAGCACTGCCATGTTCCTGGCCTCTCGCTCCAGGCTCAGTGGCCTGTGTCCTCTCCCTGCAGCAAGGGGCTGCCACCCCTGCCCCCTTAGCTCTACCCCCTGCAGCCCTGTCCTCCTTAACCTTTCAAGCTTGGGTGGCCCCTGAGACCATTCATCCTGCCTGCCACGGGTTCTACGAGAGAAGCAAGGACGTCAGGGCAATGGTTGGAGGGAGAAGTCTCTAGACAGGATCAAGGGAGTGTTTCATGGGCCCAGGGACTGCTGAAGCCTTTTTTCTTTTCTTTTTTTTACCGTTTACCTTTTGTGTTGGGAGTCATTGGCCACTGGCCTGATCCACTTTTTTAAGTTGACATACAGAACTGAGTTCTCTAAGGTCATACAGCTGTGGAACTACTGTCCAGGTGAAGACAGATGTTTCCACCATTCCCCCCACCCCCTCAGCTATTGCTGTTCTGGCCCCTATCACCAGAGATGAATTTAGCCTGGTCTTGAACCTGATATAAGTGAATCATAGGTCTGCACCCCTTGGTTAACTGACCCTTAAAGCTCATGTTTTTATTTTCATTTAACTGTAAGTTGTTCCTAGTTATGACTAACAGTGATTAACACTGCTCCCCAGCCTCCGACACCCAACTCTTTCTGGCCAGGGTACTCCTCTACTGAAACCCTCTCCATGGGGTGTTAGCCACGACCCAGGTTGCAAGTGACCATGACCCACTCGGAACCATCTTGGGGCAAATTATGGACAAAAAGACCAAAAAAAATCCAACTGCCACTTCTGAAGAGCCAGGAGCAAAAACGGCGTCAGAAGCGAAAGCAGGGTACTGTGCATGCCCCCTGCGCACAGCACCACCAAAGGGGTGGGCAAACCACCTAAGCTTGACCCCTGGACACACCCCTACCCTCACCCCATATAAGGAACCAGCTTGGCCCCGCCTGGGGGAGCAAGCAAGGGGACCTCTTGTTCTCTCTCCCCCCTGCTGCAGCAGGGGCCCCAGTAAAGCCTTGCCTGAATTTCTTGTCTGGCCTCTGGTCAATTTCTATTGATTGGGGAAGGCCAAGAACCCTGGTCAGTATCAGGGACAGCTGGACATGGGCAGGCACACCCCAGGATGGCATTTTTCCCCTTTCTGAAAGGTTTGTTCTCCAGACCTGAGCTTCCAAGCCTGGCTCAAGTTGACTCACCACAGAAAGGCACTGACCGTCTGTTTTTTTTCCAGTCTGGCTCTGGTTCGCTCAGCTAGGGGGGCCCCGGTGACTAGAGTGGGATCATGAGCGCTTCCTGAGAGAGGGGTCAGTTTTCAGAAGGGGATGCAGGTGGCCCCCAGACGCCCCAGGATGAGGTCCACATTCCTTAGCCCAAAGCCAGCCCAGCCTGGCCTCACCTCCTCCAGCCAGGCTTCCCAGCCACAGAGACCAGCACCTCTGCCTCCCCACACCCCACCCCGTCTGAAGATTTCCAGGTTTCTCAGTGTCTTACCCTAGCTCAGGCTTTGGTTGAACTGCCCCTTCCCCAGGGAGCTCTCTGTTTCCAGAATGAGTCGGAGCCTCTTGCTCTGGCCATGGTTCACCTGTGGGTTGCTGTCATGGTCCCCATTGTAGCTGATCAATTACAGACAATCAAATAGTTTATCTTTGTGAAGTTAAAAAATAGTACAGTGAACATCCACACAACCTTTGGATTCACCAACTGTCAACATTTTGCCCTGTTGCTTTACTATTCCCTCTCCCTCCCTCCATATATCTGTATTTTTTAATGCACATACTCGCTTTTTTTGTTGCCAGCTTCAGAAAGTAAGTTGCAGAGAGACACTTCATCCCTACCTTTTTTTTTTTTTTTTTTTTTACAGTACACAGGCCTCTCACCGCTGTGGCCTCTCCCGTTGCGGGGCACAGGCTCCGGACGCGCAGGCTCAGCGGCCATGGCTCACGGGCCCAGCCACTCCGCGGCATGTGGGATCTTCCCGGACCGGGGCACGAACCTGTGTCCCCTGCATCGGCAGGCGGTCTCTCAACCACTGTGCCACCAGGGAAGCCCCCTACTCTTTTTTTTTTTGACCGCATCATGCAGCATGCAGGATCTTAGTTCCCCTACCAGAGATCAAACCCACGCCCCCTGCAGTGGAAGCACAGAGTCCTAACCAGTGGACCACCAGGGAAGTCCCCACACTTCATCTCTAAATACTTCAGCACACATCTTGGAAAAACAAGAACGTTCTCTGTTATAAACACGTTACCATTATCACACCTAAGAAAACGAACAGTAATTCCATAGCTTTACCTATTATATTCAAAGGTCCCATTTATCCTAAAATGCCTTTTATCACTTTTTTTTTTTTTTTTTTTTTTTTGCGGTATGCGGGCCTCTCACTGTTGTGGCCTCTCCCATTGCGGAGCACAGGCTCCGGACGCGCAGGCTCAGCGGCCATGGCTCACGGGCCCAGCCGCTCCGCGGCATATGGGATCCTCCCAAACCGGGGCACGAACCCGTATCCCCTGCATCGGCAGGTGGACTCTCAACCACTGCGCCACCAGGGAGGCCCCAGTCAAGGTTCACTTTTGCAACTGGTTATTCGTCTCATTCAATCTAGAACAGTCTTTGGCCTTTTTTTCCCCCTTACATTGATTTTCTTTTTTTTTTTTTTTTTTTTAACAATTCAGTCAAGTCACCTTATAGAATGTCCCACATTCACCTGGTTGTTCCCTCCTGGCATTGTTCACTTTCTCCTTTATCCCGTGTGTCCTGTCACCTACAAGGGAAGTCTAGAGCGTGGTTAAACATTCTTGGTCAGAGGAGATCATACAATTTTTTAATCTGTTTTCCCCATGAGACAGTGAACTCCATGAGGACAGGGAGCAGATCTCTCCTGTGTCCTGGATTATTCCGGTGCCCAAAACATTTGTCGAAGAGATTAAGGCAGGAACGAATGGGGTGGATGCAAAGCTGTCTTCCGGAGGTGCATGCGGCCTGGCCCATTCTCCCCGAGGGCCGCCGCGTCTGCCCACCACCAAGCGCCTCGCAAGCACGCAGAGCTCCTGCTGGCATCTTCTCCACTCAGCCTGTGACTGTCCCCTGCTAGGGACTGTGCCCTGCAGGGCCACTCTAGGACACTCAGCAGGTGTCCAGGGAGCATTTATTGGTTTGATTGAGGAAGAGTTCGGCCATCTGCTTCGATGGCTGGTGGTGGAGTGAGACCCGGGCACAGTGACCCTGCTTTCCAGCTGGACCCCTGCCCACCCCCCCGAAGCGGCTCCCTTCCCAGCTCCTCTGCAGCTCCTCGTGGCCCCCTTTGGGTGCTGGGACACTGGGTGACTGCGAGGGGGCCACCTTCTCCATACTGCTCTTCCTTCCTGTGGCTGGATGTGGATGGCGGTCAGGATTTGACCACGAGGTGGAGCGGGGTGGAGCAAGCTCTGGTAACGCCAGCTGGACTGGGGAACCAACCCTGCTGATGTCAAAGCAGGTCCATGTGGCCGGAGCCAGCGTTGTGTGGTATTTTCTGTCTGTAGCCAAAACTCCTCCTGACTGAGCCCGCACAGGACCACAGAGCCCGAGGTTTCTGGCGGCTGGTGTCTGCTCTTTTCTCCCCCACCCTCTCCGCAGGAGCCCAAGACAGCAGAGGCCTCGGTGGAGCAGCCGTCACCTGCCAACAGTGTCACTGTCTGCTTGACTTCCTTGCAACATGAGCAGGAAACACTGCTTTTGTACAGTAAATACACACTCATGATAAAAAAATAAAACACGAAAGCGACAGGAACCCTCATTCATTGCTGGTGCGAATGCAAAATGGTCCATCCACTCTGGAAGACAGTTTGGTGGTTTCTTATAAAACTCAACGTACTCTTACCATACAATCCAGCAGCTGGGCTCCCTGTTGTTGTTTTTTTTTTTAATTTTTTGGCCACATGGCACATGGGATCTTAGTTCCCCAACCAGGGACTGAACCTGTGCCCCCTGCAGTGGAAGCACGGAGTCTTAACCATTGGACTGCCAAGGAAGACACCGGGCTCCTTGGTATTTACACAAAGGAGTGGAAAATTTATGTCCACACAAAAATCTGCACACAGATGTTTATAGCAGCTTTATTCATAATTGCCAAAATCTGGAAGCCACCAAGATGCCCTTCAATAGGTGAAGAGATAAATAAACTGTGGTACAACCAGACAATGGAATATTATTCAGCACTAAAAAGAAATGAGCTGTCTGTTGTACACCAGTAACTTTTGTTATATTGCACATCAATTATGCTTCAATAAAAAAATTTTAAAAGACATAGAGGAACCTTAAATGCATAGTACTAGGTGAAAGAAGCCAATCTGAAAAGAATACATACTGTATAATTCTAACTCTATGACATTCTGGAAAAGGCAAAACTATGGAGACAGTAAAAAGATCAGTGGTTGCCAGGAGTTGGGGGCTGAAAGATAACGGGTGGAGCACAAAGGATTTTTAGGGCAGTGAAAATACTCTGTGTGATACTGTAATGGTGGGTACATGTCATTATCCATTTGTCAAAACCTATAGAATGTATCAATACAACACTGAGAGAGAACCCTAATGTAAACGGAGGGTTTGGGTGGCTATAATGTGTCAGTGTCGTTTCATCGATTGTAACAAATGCACCACTCTGGTGGGGGATGATGATAATGGGGGAGGTTGGCCAGGGGCTGGGGTGGGGAACAGGGGATATATGGGAAATATCTGTACTTTCTCCTCAATTTCCCTACGAGCCTAAAACTGTTCTTAAAAAAGTTTCTTTTTAAAAAGTCTGTTAAACAATTGGTGTCTTACACATCATTTGTAAATACGATTCTTAATTATTGTTACCGACTTTAAAAGAAACAAACAGCCTAAACAGGTTGAAAGCAGGAAGGACCCCTATACGGTCTGTCAGAAGTCCTCTGTGTGCATGGAGTCCAGGAAGACATCTGCTGTGTCTAGGGCCCCTCAGAGTCTGGAGTCCTGCCCAAGTGGTCTCGTTGCATTGTAAGGTCAGCTGTCTCATCACTGGCTATTTTCAGTGGTAACCAGCAGCCTCCCTTGGTGAAGGGGCCTCTCCCCTACTGTATTTGTAAGTGGCCTGCAGCGTAAGGACATTCAGCATCATTTCAACATGGTTTTAGCCTCCATTGAGGGTCCTTGACGATGCCCATGATTGCACTGCAAAGTGATTTTCCTCCTTTGATCTTTCCTTCTATATGCATTGCCTGGAATTCCGTGAAGAAGAGTGACCCCCCCCATACATACACTTTTGTTATTTAGAATCACTGTGGACTTGGATTTGTTTCTGTCCAATGTGTTGTACCTACTGTCATTATTCTTCTTGATACTTAAATTGACCCGAGTTTGACAGGTGATACCCTGGTTCCTCGACCCATTTGGACTTGAATGCTCTTGCTTTCTGGCCCAAGCTGTTCAGGGCTCACCTTGCCCTCTCCCTGCCTCTGACCTTTGGTCGGGCATTTTCCCAGTGGTCCCTGGTTTCCTTGCATGGGAAAACCACATACTTATTATAAAGATAAAAAAGAGCTCAGGAGAGAGAAGTGCTTAGTAATAAAGGAGCGAAGCAGATTATGGAACTTCCACTGCATGGAACTTTGCCCAACATTGGATAAGGCATATTGAGGAGGTTGGAACCAAACTAAATGCTCATGTTATAGGATTAAGTTGAAAGCTAGGCAATAAGATTGTACACACAACATGATTTTTTTTTTTTTTTTTTTTTTGTACGCGGGCCTCTCACTGTTGTGGCTTCTCCTCAGTCAGGCTTCTCCTCACTGTTGAAGGCTTCTCCTTCTCCAGGCTCCGGACGCGCAGGCTCAGTGGCCATGGCTCATGGGCCCAGCTGCTCCGCGGCATGTGGGATCCTCCCGAACCGGGGCACGAACCCGTGCCCCCCGCATCGGCAGGCGGACTCTCAACCACTGCACCACCAGGGAAGCCCTGGTGCTTCTTTATTGTTTCTATCTCTCTGTTGAAAATCCCACCTGTCGTGACATCATCCACCCTTTGCAGTATGTCCTGTTACACATTTACCATGGTTAAAGTCTCTTGTCTTATAACACAGGCTATCTCTGGGTCTGGTTCTATTGATTGTTGCCTTTCTAGATGATGGGTCACGTTATTTTGGAGTTTGTTTGTTTTTGTTTTTGTTTTTGGTGTCTACATTTAATCAGAGTTCTCCAGAGAAACAGAACCAATAGGAGATATATGTATTTGTTTGTTTGTTTATTATGAGGAATTAGCTCACCTGATTATGGAGGCTGACAAGCCCCAAGATCTGTGGGGTGAGTCAGCAAGCTGAAGACCCAGGAGAACCAATGGTGTAAGTTCCAGTCCAAAGACAGGAAAAAGCCAGTGCCCCAGTTCAAAGGCAGTCAGGCAGGAAGGATTTGTCACTGAATACCAAGCACAATGTGTGTAAAGAATAGCAGAGGCTGAAGTAAAGAGTTGGATGCCCAGGAAAAGGCACATCCTTCTGTGTTGGCTGTTGGTGCGGGGCTCAGCCCATCTGGCCTGTGGGTGAGCTGAGTCTGGACTTTGTTGCTGCTTTAGATTCAGCTCACCACAGGCAGCAGGATCAGACCTTCCTTTGGCAGCGCTGGCATCTGAGTGTGTGGGGGTCTGTTGCAGCAGGCCCTGTGCCCCTGCACCTTGGCGGGTGGTCTCACTCTGCTCTTTCACCTCCTCAGTGGTAGACGGCCATTGCCTGGCAGTCGGTGTGGCCTGGGGACACCTGTAGTGTTTCTCTTGACCCCCCTGCTCTCAGAGGCCCCATGTGCCTGTCCTTCAGGAGGTCTCAGCTCTCCTGACACACCCCCACTGGTACACGGTGTAGGGCCTGGCACGTCCACCCTCAGCCTCCAGTAGCGCCACGTGCCTGACCCTCAGGGCCAGGTCTTACTCATGATCCCCCAGGGCAGACAGTCACTCCCAGGTGCTTACTGCAGAGCCCCTGTCCTTGGAGGGTCTCTCAGGACCCCTGCTCCTCCCCCAGAGCCTCAGCGAGTCTTCTCCATCTCCTGGACCAGCCTCCCGTCTTCCTCATGAGCACTTGGTGATGACTCTTGGAAAAGAGCCAGGGGTGTGTGTGTAAAGTCCCCTGTGTCTAGGGCTCCCAGGGATTGACGGTTTGCCACCAAAGGCAGTGGCAGGGCCAGCATCAGGGGCATGTGACCCATGCAGCCACACAGGGCTCCGTGCTCAGAAGGGCCCTGTGCTTGGTTTAATGCTCTGTCATCCTTGACCATTTTTGAATAAGGGGCCCCACATTTCATTTTGCTATGGACTCTATACATGATGTAGCTGATCTTGGACAGAGGACTGAATGGTCCCTGCCTCAGTTTCCCCTCCTGGCTCTGTCTTCACCTGCTGTAGTTCCACCTTCAGCATTAGAGGAGGAGGCCAGCATGGTCACCACAGGAATTTTGCTGAAATCTCCCCAGGAATTTGGAGAACTGAGCTTTGTGAGTAATATTGACCTTCCCTTGGTGGTCGGACCCACACACACGTCAAAACTGAGTGTAAGTTATCATGTAGCCAAAGCTGAGATCCAGCCAATGGATACAACCTGGGCACTCAAAAAAAAAAAAAAATCATGACACTATCAACAGAATGAAAAAGGCAACCCACCGAATGGGAGAACATATATGCAAATCATATATACGGTAAGGGATTAATATCAAGAATATGTAAAGTATTCCTGAAACTCAACAACAAAAAGCCAACAACCCAATTGAAAAATAGGTAAGACTTGAATAGATGTTTCTCTGTTCAAAGAAGACACACAGGGCCTCCCTGGTGGCGCAGTGGTTGAGAGTCCGCCTGCCGATGCAGGGGATACGGGTTCGTGCCCCGATCTGGGAGGATCCCATATGCCGCGGAGCGGCTGGGCCCATGAGCCATGGCCGCTGGGCCTGCGCGTCCGGAACCTGTGCTCCGCAACGGGAGAGGCCACAACAGTGAGAGGCCCGCGTACCGCAAAAAGAAAAAAAAAAAAAAAAAAAAGAAGACACACAAATGGCCAAAAACACAAGAAAAGATGCTTAGCATCACTAATCATTAGGGAAACGCAAGTCAAAACCACAATGAAGTACTGCCTCACACCCATTAGGACGGCTATTATAAAAACAAACAAACAGAAAATATAACATGTGTTGGTGAGGATGTGGAGAAACTGGAACCGTTGTGCATGGCTGGTATGAATGTAAAATGGTGCCGCTGCTGTGAAAAACAGTATGGCAGGCTTCCCTGGTGGCTCAGTGGTTAAGAATCTGCCTGCCAAGGCAGGGGACACGGGTTCAAGCCCTGGTCCAGGAAGATCCCACATGTCATGGAGCAATTAAGCCCGTGTAACACAACTACTGAGCCTGCGCTCTAGAGCCCATGAGCCACAACTACTGAGCTCGTGTGCCGCAACTACTGAGGCCCACGCACCTAGAGCCCGTGCTCCGCAACAAAAGAAGCCACCGCAATGAGAAGCCCTTGCACCGCAAAGAAGAGTAGCCCCCACTCACCGCAACTAGGGAAAGCCCACGCACAGCAACAAAGACCCAATGCAGCCAAAAATAAATAAATAAATGTAAAAAACAGTATGGCAGTTCTTTAAAAAATCAAAACAGTATTATTGTCTGATTCAGCAATTCCACTTCACAGTATATACACAAAAAGATTGAAAGAAAGGACTCACCCATGTTCACAGCAGCATTTGTCATGATGGCCAAAAGATGGAGGCAACCCAAGTGTCCATTGATGGAAGGATGGATAAACAATGGAATATTATCCTGCTACAAAAAGAAAGGAAATTCTGACACATGCTACAACATGGATGGACCTTGAGGACATTATGCTAAGTGAAATAAGCCAGTCACAAAAGGACAAATATTGTATGATTCCACTCACATGGAGTTCCTAGAACAAGCAAATTTGTAGAGACAGAAAGCAGAAGAATGGTGGGTGTCAGGAGCTGGGGGAGGGGATGGGGAGTTAGTGTTCAGTGGGGACAGAGTTTCAGTTTGGGAAGATGAAAAAGTTCTGGAATGGATGGTGGGAATGCTGCACAATAATAGGAATGTACTTAATGCCTGTGAATGGTACACTTGATAGTGAAAATGGTAAACTTTATGTTATGTATATTTTAGCATAATTTTAAAAAATTTCAGGATGTGGCATAGTGGTGAGGAACACAGGGCCCCAAAACCAGGTAGAATGGACATCTGGCTCTACCTCTTAGCTGCTGTGTGACCTTGAGGAAGTTACTCAACTTCTCTGAGCTTCTGTCTCCTCTTGTGAAAAATAGGAAAAATAGGGAATTCCCTGGCGGTCCAGTGGTTAGGACTCCATGCTTCCACTGCAGGGGCCACGGGTTCCATCCCTGGTCAGGATTCCTGCATGCTGGGCCGTTCAGCGCTGCCAAAAAAAAAAAAAAAAAAAAAAAAAAAAACCAAAATAATAGTATCTACTTCAAAGGACTGCTATGAGAATTAAATAATGATCGTAATAATGGCACCCGATATTTTCTGGAATCTTGAATTAACTAACTTAGGCCTCATTTCCCCCTTTTTTGGTTACTGTGCCCCTTTCTGTGTTAGGGAAATTCCCCACCCTATGTGAGAACACCAGACACCACCTTTCCCAGCCTCGGGTGATCCAGGGAGATCAGGAGTGATCTGGGCTTCACTAAGCAGATGCAGCCCCACCCCGGTCCCGCCCTGCCATCAAATCCAACGTTTGGCGGGGTGGTCCTCCCCCAGGCCAGGCTGAGGTGGGTTTCTCCCTGTGCCCTGATGTGCAGGTTTCCTAAGGGCTGAGAACTCCCGGTCCCTCTCAGTCCATCCCTTTTCTGCTGGGTCAGCAATAGTTGTTGCCTCGGATGTTGCCTGTTGTCTCCCCAAAGCAGCCATCTTGCCTTCCTCCTTACTATCAGAAGCCGGGTGGCTCAGGTGGCACTGTGCCCAGATCAAAATATTCATCTTCCTGGATTCCTGCTGCCAAGGGTGAAAGCCGCTGGGTGGGGCTCCTGGGAAAGCTTTGCAAACAAGACTGTGATGGCACCACTCCCGAGCCTTCTGCCCTTTTCCTTTTCTCCCCCTTCCTTAGTCTTTGCGGCAGCCAGACGATCTTGAACATGAACTTGGGGGATGCAGGAGGGGAAGGGAGGTGGTGGTACCTGTGAAGCTGTGAAGTGATGGGGCTGGAGCTGAGGACGGGGTGGTGGGGTGAGGAGTGAAGTCCCCTGGGTTCCCTGACGTGAGAATTGGAGTCCTGCATCTTTTCTTATGTAGCAAGACTACTTAGGAGTTATTTTGTTATATCTTAACAACTGATATTTAAATTATTAAACTACAATTTAAAACATAGTTCTTCAGCTTACACATCACATTTGTCTCTTTATAGGTATGGCAGGTTTGAACTCTTTTAATATATCTTCAAACATTTAAACTGCATTTATAGATGTAATACATTTGGTTTCCTTTTAATGTACTTCATTGTCCAAATTAACAATGAAAAAACCTCCCTGGGCATTAAACAATTCTGATAAACTTTTAAATAGGTTGAACCTAAAGTTCTCTTAAATGTTAAAATGCAATATGTAGGGACTTCCCTGGTGGCGCAGTGGTTAAGAATCCGTCTGCCAATGCAGGGGAGACGGGTTGGATCCCTGGTCCGAGAAGATCCCACATGCTGCAGAGCAACTAAGCCCGTGTGCCACAACTACTGAGCCTGCACTCTAGGACCCATGAGCCACAACTACTGAGCCCTTGTGCCACAACTACTGAAGCCCATGCGCCTAGTGCCCATGCTCCGCAACAAGAGAAGCCACCACAATGAGAAGCCCATGCACCACAACGAAGAGTAGCCCCCGCTCGCCACAACTAGAGAAAACCTGCGTGCAGCAACGAAGACCCAGTGCAGCCAAAAAGAAAAAAAAAAAGCAATATATAAACTTTAATATTTCCAGTTGAAACCACAAGTCTAAATCAATTTTTAACTACACAATTTTAAAAGCAGTTATTGGGTGGAAACAGGGAGTTACTAAAAATGGGCACAAGGTTCTTTCTGGGTGAGGGAAATGTTCCAAAATTAGATTGTGGCGATATCTGCTCTGCTCTGAATTTGCTAAAAAGTCACTGAATTGTATGCTTAAAACAAGTGAATTTCATGGTATGTAAACTACATCTCAATAAAGCTTCCATACCATGAAATTCACTTGTTAAAAGCTGTTAAAAAAGAAAATGCAGGGAATTCCCTGGCAGTCCAGTAGTTAAGGGCTCCATGCTTTCACTGCCTAGGGCGAGGGTTCGATCCCTGTTTGGGGAACTAAGATCCCCGCATGCCGCACAGTGCAGCAAGAAAAAGAAATGCATACATAAGTCAAAGAGACAGAGAGAGAGAAAAACAAAACAAAACAAAAAACTACTGCACATTTTACCACCTAACTCAGGTCAGTAATGCCCAGGCTGGCCTGGCTGCAGACAGGATCCTTTTGGCCACGCCTGTGTGCCTGCCACAGAGACCCCCGTCTTTGGGGCCTGCACAGGACACAGCCTGGCTTCCCCTCACTGCCTCTAACCCTCGCAGGTGGAGGGTTCCCCTCTGAGTTCTTGGTAGAAGAAGTAAGTGAGAGGACTATGATGATGGTGAAGAGAAGGGAGGGCTCTGAATAGTAAAGTGAGGGAAGTCATAAGTGATGACCTTATTATCCATTCATTTATTTCTTAGGAGGGGTTCCTAACTGCTTTAAGGTTCAGGGTGGAGGAGAGAGAAGGTGAGGGAGTTTATGCCTGAGGGCCTCGGGCCATTTTTTCAGTGTCAGATAAGGACAAGCAGCTTCCTCAAGGTCACAAAGCACCGGTGCTGGGGAATGGGCAAAAACGCAGTTGCCAGTTCTGGCTTCGCTAATACTCCTAAGTTGGTTACTCTGAGCAAGCTACTTAACATGAAGGATGCTCACTTTCCGCATCTGTAAATGGGGATTCTGGGGTGGTTGTGAGAACAAAACCGCACTCTCTATAAATTCTGAGCAGATGTAGGCTCACAATGCCATTATTAATAACGATGGCATGATGCCAGACACTGGATTTCATCTTTCATAAGGACTCTCATTTGCTTCTCACAACCCTACCCTGGTTTTGGAGATACTAAAGTAACATTCTGAATGTCAGAGGATATATAAATTTTCTTTTCAAGGTTTTCCGAACAAAAGACCAGGGCCATATAAGTGCATTTAGTACTAGTAATAAAAGTATTATTAATATATTTGCCTAAGGGAATTCACTTTTCTTTTCTTTTTTAAATAAATGTATTTACTTTTGGCTGCGCTGGGTCTTTGATGCAGCGCGCGGGCTTCTCATTGCAGTGGCTTCTCTTGCTGCGGAGCACGGGCTCTAGGCACCCGGGCTTCAGTAGTTGTGGCATGCTGGCTCAGTAGTTGTGGCTCGTGGGCTCTAGAGCACAGGCTCAGTAGTTGTGGCGCAAGGGCTTAGGTGCTCCACAGCATGTGGGATCGTCCCGGACCAGGGCTCAAACCCATGTCGCCACATTGGCAGGCGATTCTTAACCACTGCGCTACCAGGGAAGTGACAGGCTCTTGTTTTAACATCTTCCTCCTGGAGAAAATTCAAGCAGAGGGTGCAAGATATTTTCGGAAAGTAGGGTATTTTGGAAGCATTTCATAACCTTTCAGACTAGGGGAGAAAGGGGGAAGGGAGAGAGGGCGGCGGCTGCGCCTCATCCTCATCTGCAGTGGGAAAATGGTGATGCCCAAAGCCACCTGGCCTCCCAGAGCGGCACGGGCCCTGGACCCCGAGCGACCTTGGCGGGCGGCGCGACCTTGAGGCCTGCGTTTGCCTCAGTTGCCCCCTCTGCGCGATGGGAAGACGTCCTGGCCGCGGGCCCAGGCAGGTGCATGTCTCTCGGGCTCCCACCGACCCAACCGGCCCACCAGGGCGGTCTTCAAGCCCCATCCCCAACCCAGTCGCCTGCGCGCGACCCCACACCGCAACGCGGAGACCGAAGCGGCGGGCGGGAACCTGGCTGCATCTGCCAGCGCGCACGCGCGTCTTCCGTCCCTCCTCTCCGGCGCCATCTCCACCCATAGGCCCAGGCACACCGTCACTTCGACTGACCCGTGGTCGCGATTGGCCAGAGATGAGGCGCGCGACCGGCCATGGGCGGGGCCTGGACCGGCTATAAAAGAGGCGGGCGGTGGGGCTCGTGCTGCTTTGCAGACGCCGCCACATCGGGATCTCCCGCGCAGCTCAACCATGGTCAACCCTACCGTGTTCTTTGACATCGCCGTCGACGGCGAGCCCTTGGGCCGCGTCTCCTTCGAGGTTGGGGCGGGCGGCGGCGCGCCGGGTGGGCCTGAGCGGGCGGCGGGGGGAGGCCGAGGGGCTGGGTGCGGGCGCCCCGCCTGAGGAACGCGGGCGGCGCGGCGCCATTTCCTGACGAGGGGCCATTTTGGGAGGCCGGGGGCGGCGGGCAGACAAAGGCGGGGCGGGCGGGGGAGGCGCGGCCGCGCCCTTCCGGCCGCGCACGTGCTCGGGCCGCGAGCCGTTGGCCGCCGCGTGGGACCGCGGGGCCCTGAGGGTCGGCAACGCCCCAAGCGGAAGGCGGGCGCCGGCCCCGGCCAGCCGCGACCTTCCCGGGGCCGCCCTCGAGGACTCGGAAGCCGCTTCCTTCGAGCCGACGCGGCGGCCGCACCTGAAGGCTGCCTTTTCCCGCGCCGGGCGCGCCAAGGGCCGGTGGGGATAGCAGCCCATCCCTTGTCCCGAAGGACGCTTGCTAGTTCGGGGTTGGGTTACAAGGGTGCGGGGTCGGCCGGCTCGAGGGCTTCCCCGGGTGTCTTAAAATTGCGAGGTTGAAGTAGAAAGAGGCCCCTCCCCGCCCCCACCCCGAGCGGAAATGTGCCGGCCGCCTTCCCTCCGCTGGCGCCGAGGCCCGCCTTCCGCTGCGGTGACGGCGGGTGGGAGGCGCCCGGGCCCCTCCGGGTCATCCCCGCGCAGAACGGGCTAGTCGAGACCGGCAGCGCGGCAGGCCTTCTCCGGTGGTTTCCTAATTAGTTCAGGCGTGTTATGGGTACTTCTTAATCAGTTGGTAATCACAGCAGGGTAGCTAAGTAACTCGGCGGGCTCTTCAAACGGTAAATGGGATTCCGTTCCAGTTAACCCAACATGGTAGGTCTTGGGGTGTAGCCCTAAGTGGTTTTATCCTCTTTTACCACTTCTCAAAGAGCCGCCAGTGATCAGGTTGTAGGATCTTAGTCCAAGTTTAGATAGCCCCCCCATGCAGATCAGTCTGTAGCCCACTCTCACTGTAGTCAGAGCTAAGAATTGATAAGGGCCCATGTGGAAACTTGCCCTCACGTAAAAACTCTGGACAAATATTACATCCAGTAGATGTATACTCCACCTTTATCTGAAGTCAGCTGATAATTGGCCAGGGGCCACGTGGAAACTTGGCGTGAGCCTAACCCTTTGTAGCTTGTGTGTCTCAGGTTAGCCAGAGGGCTTAATGGAAATGAGATAGGCGCTCTGACAGATCCCTTGGTGAGAATGGAGGTGGAAGTGCCACCGCGAGCTTTAACTTTCGTAAAGGTCTAAAAGGGAAACGAGTTAGTACAAGGGTTGGAGACACGTTAATACTTAAAACCGTACGTTTTATGTACAGTACATAGAAGCTAGCTAGCAAGTCTTCTAAGAAACATCCAGGGATTTCAGTAGATGATTTAAGTCACAGGTCTGTGGAATAGTTCATTCAGTACTTTAAACTGTCTTTATGCAAGGGCTTGCGTTTTCTATGGTATTTAAGCTTTTTTAGCCAAAATGTTTGATATATGCAGGAAAGGTTCGAAGCAGTTGTACTAGAAACCAATCTTTATTTTTTACCCCACTACTAGGTAAGGGACCTGGAAACCAAGAAGTGACTGCTCATCCAATCCATAAAGCTATGTTAACAGATTGGAGGTAGTAGCATTTTCATTACCAGTGACTAAAATTACAGCCATTGACTCCCTGATCGTGACTCCCTGATCGTGCAGGAGTACTTGCTATTCTTGAAAGTTCTTGTCTTTAGGTTCAAGTTGAAGTTGGGGGAGGTGATGTACCTTTGAGAGACCATATATCTGTTCAGAATAGGTGTGATACACATAAAAGTTCTAAGTCACTTTTGAGAAGCCTCACACTATCTGAGTCATTCCTGGTTCTGGAGTTTTGGCATGTCTTTGGGTGTCATGTTGCTAACCCAACCCCGCAGGACCTTAAGGCTGTCAGGAGCCGTTCTTATTTGGGATTCAAAGTAATTACTGAAGAAGCATTCTCTTCTAGTGAGAAAATGAATTTATGATTCAGAGGCCCCTAAAGACAAGGGTACTAAGCAACAAAATATGTAAGCAGATGTTTTTCATTAACTGTCATTTTCTCTTACAGCTGTTTGCAGACAAAGTTCCAAAGACAGCAGGTTAGTTTTATTTATTTTTTAAATGTTTAACTAAGGTATTCTGATTTTAACTGTTGTGTCTATATACATATACACTTTATTTTAACAGAAAACTTCCGTGCTCTGAGCACTGGGGAGAAAGGCTTTGGTTATAAAGGTTCCTGCTTTCACAGAATAATTCCGGGATTTATGTGCCAGGTATGAAATTTACTGATACTGATTTGGGTTCTCTTAATTTGGGATTGAGCCAGAACACTTCAGAATGTGCACATATGGTCTGTCTGCATTGGTGCGTCTACTTTTATACTTTGTTTTCTGTTATATTTGTCTGACAATTTTGCACTGATACCATGCCATCTAAATTGCTGTGGTCTGTAATAAATGTTCTTTTTTTTAAGTGCACATATGAACTAAAATGTTAATTCTACCATTTTGGTTCCACTTGACCCTTTTAATTAGTTTAAACTTGAGTTTTAAAGTTTGAACCTTGCAGACTTGGCATGTTTTCCAACTGTGTTGCCAAAAGTGACAGGTTCCTCTTTTATGTTCACAGGGTGGTGACTTCACACGCCATAATGGCACTGGTGGCAAGTCCATTTATGGGGAGAAATTTGATGATGAGAATTTCCTCCTGAAGCATACGGGTCCTGGCATCTTGTCCATGGCAAATGCTGGCCCCAACACAAACGGTTCCCAGTTTTTCATCTGCACTGCCAAGACTGAGTGGTAAGAGCAGAGCGTAGCAAAGGCAACCTTTCCCTGCTGTTTCCTGCTCTAAAGTAGTAGAAGGGCATGAATAGTCACAAGTTTAGATAGTGCACTATAGAAAGTGAGATACTCTAATGGCAAAACAGGGCACTTTGTTGAGTAGTTGAATTTAAGAGTGGTGCTTTCATCTAATTAGCATGTGATTTGTTGGCTCTTTTTTAGGGGTCCATTCTAAAATTAGGATTCTTAACAGTGATTAGAGACTGTTGGAGACCACCTTTTTTAGACTGGCTTAAAGAAATCTGGTGTTGACACTTTTTTTTTTTAGGTAAAAGGATAAAATGTTACCGGTATTTAACTAGTCGACATTAGCTAGTACTAAAAGCTGGACAAACCACTCTTCTGGTCTTCTCTTGCTTGGGTATGCTATATTGATTTGTGGGACACTGTTCTTATCTCAGTGCACAATGCAGGCTGCTTATTTCTGTCTTATTTCATTACTACCTGCAGGTCGCAGGTCGTAATGTTTATTCTTCTGTTTCCAGGTTGGATGGCAAGCATGTGGTCTTTGGCAAGGTGAAAGAGGGCATGAATATTGTGGAAGCCATGGAGCGCTTTGGGTCCAGGAATGGCAAGACCAGCAAGAAGATCACCATTGCTGACTGTGGACAAATCTAATAATAAATTTGACTTGTGTTTTATCTTAACCACCAGACCATTCCTTCTGTAGCTCAGGAGAGCACCCCTTCATCCCCATCTGCTCAAAATATACTATAATCTTTGTGCTCTCATTGCACTTCTTTGGGTTCCATATTTTCCTTATTCCCCTCCAGGTTTAGCTGAATTGCAAAGTTAAGTTTATGGTTATGAAATAAAAACTAAACAACTGTTGTCTGTCCTTGTTTGGGTTAGGGTATTGATGTAGATTTCATTTTAAGCAGCAACACGTTACTTCTAAGACAACAGTTGCTGTGTTTGTTTAAAAGAGTATCTTTGTTTTTTGCTTCCCTGATCCAAGAATTAAGTTTTGCTGATTGAGTATCCCAAGGGCAAGCTGTGACTGGAATACTGAAGATGTAGGCTCGGGCAGGGAAAAAACAAGGTGGAACTTCAAGATTGTGACCATGTTGGAGCAGTACTCCTTTAAGGGTGACAGTGGAAAATTCTCACTTGGCACATTTAGGGTTATCCATCAAAATAACTAGAACATTGAAAATCATAGCTAATCTTAACAAAGCTTAATGTGAGCTTTTTCTGTGGTGGCCCTCCTTGAGGGACATATGTTAAGCTTTAGCCTCTGTGGGGAAGGGTCTTTGGACCGTGTTCTTGGGATATCTAGCTGTTTGAGAATGTAAATGCAGAGTACAGGGTTTATGACAGCTCAATTGTGAAGTTCAGTCTGCTAGAGAAAGGCAGGCAGACGGGGTGTGGTGCAGTCTACCTGCGGAAGGCATCTGGCTCTGGCTTGCCGCAGACCAATTGGTGACCAGGTAACTATAGATTAGGGAACTTCTCCCTGGCTAGTTGTAGAGGCCCTCGTGGTCATTGGAGGTCTTGTACTCATTCCATTGTGCAGAGTTGCACAATGGAATGGTAGTCTGAGCCATAATCTGGTCCAGATGAGGCCTTTATGTTCATGAACATGGTTTCCTTTAAGATCAAGAACTCCCTTTGGGAGTTCTCCGCATACTCTATCCCTCACTAGAGGGCCATTAATTTTTTTTTGAGGTTACCCTGATTTAGTGTTTATTAATCTATCATGTGTGTCCCTAAAAACATACTGTTTAGTTCTGAAAGGGTAAGCGGCTGCTACATTATGAAGGCCTCCAGGACAAGGCAAAGTGTGCAGAATCGATTACAGTGTGGCTTCAGCTTCCCTGAGCACAAGAGCTGCTACTTCCAGAGAAGTCAGCCAGCCATGCATCCGATAAGGTAGGGCTCACCAAGTTCCTTTAGCACACCTCAGAAAACAAGAAAAATCCATACAACCTGCAGTGTATGGTCCTTATTCAGATTTCCCCCACTGGTTCTGGAGGCGGTTTTATTTTTGGCTGCGTTGGATCTTGCAGTGTGCACAGGCTTCTCATTGCGGTGGCCTCGTGGAGCATGGGCTCTAGGTGCACGGGCTTAGCTGCTCCGTGGCATGTGGGATCTTACCGGCCCAGGGCTCAGACCCGTGGCCCCCTGCATTGGCAGGCAGATTCTTAACCGCTGCGCCACCAGGGAAGTCCCTAGAGGTGTTTTAAAAATCAGCTTTATTAAGGTATAATTTACATACAATTGATGTGTTTAATAACGCTCTCTCCCGCCCACATGCACACCCCACCGCCCCCAAGGATCCAACCTAGGTTCACACACTTTGTTAGGTCTCTTTTTGTCTCTTTCAATCTAGAACAGTCCTTCCACTTTTTAACATATTGTAATTTCTATTTATTAATGTTAAAAAGCCTATTGAGATAATTTATACACCATAAAATTCACCCATCTTAAGAGTACAATAATTTCAGTGAATTTACTGAGTTGTGCAACCACCATAATCCACCACACCAGGAAGACCCTGTGCCCATTTGCAGTCCCTCCTGCTTTCACTCCCAGCCCCTGGCAATTACAAGTTGGCTTTCTGTCTCTAGATTTACCTTTTCTGGACATTTCATATAAATTGAGTCCTACACTGTGTGGTCTTGGCCTCTTGCTTTTTTTTTTTTTTTTTTTGACAACTCAAACAGTCCAGGACATTGACTTCGTCGAATGTCCCTGATTTTGGAGCTGCCTAAGGTCTCCATTTCGTGTTACTTGCTTGTTCCTCTGGCTCTTGTGTTTTCTGTAAACTGGGAATTAGGCAGAGAAGCTTGAATGGACACATGTTCAACATTTTATGCAGGAAGGCATTGTAGGTGATGGCTATATGCACTTAATCCTGCCTCTTGTCAGATAGCATATGATCTCAGACTGCCCCACTGGAAAGGTACTTTGATTCTTTCTGCTGAGTAGGTTACCTGTGGGATGATACTTTGCCTTTGTGTGAAGACCCTGCTCCCAGACCTTTCACTTGATTGTTTTCTTTTAGCATCAATTAATGATCTTCACCTGAATCAATTTTTTAAAAATTATTTTGGCCATGCCACGTGGCTTACAGGATCCAAGTTCCTTGATCAAGGACTGAACCCGTGAGTGAGGAGTCCTAACCACTGGACCACCAGGGAATTGCCCTGAGTCAGTTATTCTGTAGTCTCGAGAACGAGTAATCTTCTAATCTCTCTCTCCCTCCTCCTACCACTATGGACTCATGGATTTTCATTAAACGTGTTACAAACAATTGCACTCATTATTTTTTATGTTTATTTGGCTGTGCTGGGTCTTAGTTGCAGCATGTGGGATCTAGCTCCCTGACCAGGGATCGAACCCGGGCCCCCTGCATCGGGAGCTTGTAGTCTTAATCACTGGACCACCAGGGAAGTCCCTGCACTCATTTTTTTTGATGCTCAAATCATCCCAAATTTGGCTAGTACAAGCCCCTCTAAGTTGATCTCTGTGGCTCTTTGACATGATTCCAGTAGGCTTTAAGCCCTTCTGAAGTTCATGCTTCCCTTCCATTACACAGCAGTTGGAGGCTTCGGAAGTGCCAGGGATATTCAAATTTTTCAGCAACCCAAAACCAAACCCTTCATGTTAATATGTAAAATGGAGTTTAGACTTACATAATTAAAAATGAGTTTTTCACATACACTAACATCTGGCCAGACGTTTGGAAGTCAGTGGGGCAGTCTCAAGCATTATAATATGTCCAGCATTGCCCCCATCAGAGGCCCACAAATTTCCAAAGTGCCTCCTGGCTAAAAGTCACTGACGTAATGAGATAGGATGCAGCTGTTAAAAGAACAAAGTAGGGAGTTCCCTGGTGGCACAGTGGGAAGAAATTAAAAAATGAGTTGCTGAGGCAGCTATAAAACATCTGGCAGAAGGTAGTATTCTGCATTATATGAAAGCCAACTCAGACATGAAGGAGACATGGCCTTACAAGAAAACAATAGACAAATCGGAGAGTCTTTTCTAAGGGAAAGTAATATGCTTGATATATATGTGTCAGAATTATTTTTTTTAAATATTTATTTATTTATTTATTTAGGCTGTGCCGGGTCTTAGTTGCAGCACTCGGGATCTTAGTTGAAGCATGGGGACTAATTAGTCGCAGCATGCGAACGCAGTAGCAGCATGCATGCGGGATCTAGTTCCCAGACCGCGGATCGAACCTGGGCCCCCCCTCACAACTACTGAGCCTGCGTGCCACAACTACTGAAGTCCCTGAGCCCAGAGCCTGTGCTCTGCAACAAGAGAAGCCACGGCAATGAGAAGCCCGTGCACTGCAACGAAGAGTGGCCCCCACTCGCCGCAGCTAGAGAAAGCCCGCGCGCAGCAACGAAGACTCAATGTAGCCAAAAATAAATAAATAAATAAATAAATAAATAAATTTAAAAGAACAAGGTAGTGCATCTCCAAAATAGCCTCAGCTAGACTTTTATGTGAAAACAACAAAGAGCAGTAGAACACAACGTAACACATGCTACAGTTTTTGTAAAAAGCAGAATGAAATGTATCTTTGTGCTTGTACATGCCCTTGGGAGGATACAGAGAAATGTTTCTCAGTGGGTGTCTCTGGGTAGAGGGGTGAAGGCCTGTGGACGGAGAGGACTTTGTCACCACACGTCCCTTTTACCTGTATTAAATATTTAAAATTTCAAAAACATACATTCTAAAATGAATCAATGGTACAGTTGGTCCTCCATATCCACAGGTTCTGCCTCCACAGATTCAGCCAACCATGGATCAAAAATACTGGGGAGGGCTTCCCTGATGGCGCAGTGGTTGAGAGTCCGCCTGCCGATGCAGGGGACACGGATTCGTGCCCCGGTCTGGGAAGATCCCACATGCCGCAGAGCGGCTAGGCCCGTGAGCCATGGCCGCTGAGCCTGCGCGTCCGGAGCCTGTGCTCCGCAACGGGAGAGGCCACAACAGTGAGAGGCCCGCATACCGCAAAAAAAAAAAAAAAAAAAATACTGGGGAAAAAAAATTCCAGACATTTCCAGAAAGCAAAACTTGAATTTGCCATGCACGGGCAACTATTCACACAGCATTTACATTGTTTCTGCAACTATATACATAGCATTTACGTTGTATAATGTATCATAAGTAATATAGAGATGAGTTAAAGTATCTGGGAGTATGTTCCAATGTTGTGTGCAAATGCTACACCATTTTGTATAAAGGACTTGAGCACCCTGCGGATTTGGGTATCCAAGGGGTCCTGGAACAAATGCCCCATGGATTCTGAGGGATGACTGTATTTGGCTCACTTCAAAATGCTTAATATAAGAAAGATATTATTGGGACTTCCCTGGCAGTCCAGTGGTTAAGACTCCATGCTCCCAATGCAGGGTGCATGGGTTCGATCCCTGGTCAGGGAACTAACGTCCCGCATGCTGCACGGTGCGGCCAAAAAAATGAATAAATAAAATAAAACACTTTACTTTAAAAGAAAAAAGATAGTACCTAAGTGTCCATCGTCAGATTAATATATAAAGAAGATGTGGTATAATATACACAGTGGAATACTACTCAGCCATAAAAAGAATGAAATAATGCCATTTGCAGCAACATGGATGGACCTATAGATGATCATACGGAGTGAAGTAAGTCAGACAGAGAAAGAAAGATATCACATGATATCACTTATATGTAGAATGTAAAAACTGATACAAATGAACTTATTTACAAAACAGAAATAGACTCACAGACATAGAAAACAAACTTCTGGTTACCGAAGGGGAAAGGGTAGGAGAGGGATAAATTAGGAGTTTGGGATTGTAATATACACACTACTATATATGGAGTAGATAACCAACAAGAACTTACTGTTTCCAATATCTTGTAATAATTTATAATGGAAAAGAATCTTAAAAAAAATACATATATATATATATATAACAATCTCTTTGCTGTAAACCTGAAACTGACACAAAATTGTAAATCAACAATATTTCAATAAAAATTTAAAATATATAAAATTTAGTAGAGAATAACAAAATACAATAAAAAATAACAATATTGCTCAAAAAATTAGACTTTTTCTAAAACAAAAGCTAGAAATCTTTCCTGATTATGTGGGTAAAATAAGACATACTTTTTTTTCTTTTGGCAGCACTGCGTGGCCTGCAGGATTCAGATTGAACGCGTGCACCCTGCAGTAGAAGCGCGGAGTCCTAACCACTGGACTGCCAGGCAATTCCCTTCATTTACCTTCTTGTTCATGTTGGTCAACCTTTCAATCAGATGTTAAGTTGTCTGCAGAGGGGTGACTGTCTACCCGTTTATACAGCAGAAGTCTCTCCTGGCAGTCAGGATTGAAGGTGATGAATTGAAAAGTATTGGTTAAAAATAATCTGGGGGACTTCCCTGGTGATCCAGTGGGTAAGACTCTGTGCCCCCCATGCAGGGAGCCCAGTTTCGATCCCTGGTCTGGGAACTAGATCCCGCATGCATGCTGCAACTGAGTTCGCATGCTGCAACTAAGAAGTCCCCATGCTTCAGCTAAGATCCCGAGTGCTACAACTAAGACCTGGCACAGCCAAAATAAATAAGTAAATAAATAAATATAAATATAAATAAATATTAAAAAAATAATTCTGACACATATATATCTCAAGCGTATTATTTTCCCTTAGAAAAGACTCTCTAACTTGTCTATTGTTTTCTTGTAAGACCATGTCTCCTTCATGTCTGGGTTGCCTTTCATATAATGCAGAATACTAACTACCTTCTGCCAGATGTTTTATAGCTGCCTCAGCAACTCATTTCTTAAAAAGGAATTTATGGGCTTCCCTCGTGGTGCAGTGGTTAAGAATCCGTCTGCTAATGCAGGGGACACGGGTTCGAGCCCTGGTCAGGGAAGATCCCACATGTCGTGGAGCAACTAAGCCCGTGCACCACAACTACTGAGCCTGTGCTCTAGAGCCCGCGAGCCACAACTACTGAGCCTGTGTGCCACAACTACTGAAGCCCGCGCGCCTAGAGCCTGTGCTCCGCAACAAGAGAAGCCACCACAATGAGAAGCCCGTGCACCGCAACGAAGAGTAGCCCCTGCTCGCTGGAACTAGAGAAAGCCCGTGTGTAGCAACGAAGACCCAACGCAGCCGAATAAATAAATGAATAAATACATAAATAAAATAAAATACAGAATCTTAAAAAAAAAAAAAACAGACCTGATGAAGCCAAACAAATAACTAAAAAAGAAGAAAAAAAGGCAACCTACGGAGTGGGAGAAAATATTTGAAAATCATGTATCTCATAGGGGGTTAATATCCAAAATATAAAAAAATAACTCATATGACTCAGTAGCAAAAAAAAAAACCCAATTAAAAATGGACAGAGGGCTTCCCTGGTGGTGCAGTGGTTAAGAATCCGCCTGCCAACGCAGGAGACATGGCTTCGAGCCCTGGTCTGGGAAGATCCCACATGCCACGGAGCAACTAAGCTTGTGCACCACAACTACTGAAGCCTAAGTGCCTAGAGCACGTGCTCCGTAACGAAAGAAGTCACCGCAATGAGAAGCCTGTGCACCGCAGAGAAGAGTAAGCACCCCGCTCACCGTAACTAAAGAAAGCCCGCGCGCAGCAACGAAGACCCAACGCAGCCAAAAATAAGTAAATAAATTTATAAAAAAAAAATGGACAGAGGATCTGAATAGACGTTTGTTCGAAGACATACAGATGGACAACAGGTACATGGAATGATGCTCAACATCACTAATCATCAGGGAAATGCAGATCAAAACCACAATGAGGTACTGTCTTTTTAAAAATATAAAACGTCTTCTTTTTAAAGCTTTCTTTTAGAGTTACCTATTAAGGTATTACAGGTGCAATATGATGGCTGGGACATGCTTTAAAAAAAGCCAGTGGGAGGAAGGGGTGTATAGGTGAAGCAAGATCGACCAAATGTGGGGGTGAGGCCTCAGAGCACATGGCCCAGTTGTTCTATTTTTTTTCCATCAGAAAACAAAAATACAATCCTGGGAACACAGTAGGAAGCAAATAATTACACTACCAAAAAGAAACAGATATTTGAAGCAATTATCTAGAAAACTCTAGTAAAAGACCCTATTCTCTGAGAGGTTATTTTGCCTTCTTTTCTATTGCTTCTTTGGTTTCTAAAAACTACTAAAACTTCACACATGGATAATTGTAGATCCTTTCAATATAGAAGCTTCTTCAAAATATGTGCCAAGATTCAGTAAAATCCATACTTAGAGACAATTCTATAGGACAAACAACTCAGTTTCTTCAAAAATTAAATAATAATAATAATAATAAAGAAACCTACAAATTAAAAAGAAATTTAAGAGCTATCAGTAAAATATAAGACATAGTGGCTGGATCCTGATTCAAACAAACCAACTGTAAAATTATGAAACAATCAGAGAAATCTGAATACTGACTGGATATCTGTTATTATAAAATGTGTTAGCTGTTTTAAGACAATGGTATTGTGGTTATGGTCTAAAAAGTACCCCATCTTTAGAGACACATGCTTAAGTATGTGGACATGAAAATAAATCATGCCTGGAATGGGATTCAAACCAATCAACTGGGATGAGGGTTCAGGTTGGGGATACAGGTAAAACAAAACTGACCACAGGATAACTGCTGAAGTTGCAGGATGAGTACACAGGGGTTCATTATACTATTCTCTTTATTTTTGAAAATTTCCATAATAAAATAAGTTTTTAAAAATGAGAGTTTTGTTTTGATACTGTTGTATTATAAAACATTAAAGAATTTCCATTTTTAATGAAGACTTCCAGACTTCCAGAAAAATATAATTTTCTGATGGACCGTTAACTGACACATTAACTTAAATCTTACAAGTTACTTAGAAACTGACAAAGAAAAATAATTTTTAAAATATTGTACAAATTACTGAATGTTACTGTATCAATAAAAGATCACTAAAAGCTGGAATTTTAAGCCAAAAGCAGACAACTTTGATAACCTTAACTTCAATTCTAGGTAAGGGTGTGGGCTCTGGAGTCAGCCAAATCTAGGTTTATATCTTAGTTCTGCCCTTTTCTATCTATTAGATAAATGTTTTCTGGCAAGCCATTTAATTTCTGTGAGCCTCAGGTTCTACATCTTTAAAATGGGGGTAATAAAATTTCTTCATCAATAAAGTGCTTAGCACAGGGCTCGCCACATAGTAAGTGCTCATTAAATAATTCAAATAATTCCACTATCCTATTTCATCAATTCTAAATGCATGTTTTCATACTCTTAACATCTCTGAAATTGGGATGCATCTCATAATTGATGGCATATTATGGTTTAATTGGCAGTGTTTTTCTTTAGTGGTATGTAAAATAATTGGTGCCTACTACTAACAGGTAGCAGCTAAGATTCAATATAATATGGTATCAATCATGATAGAAGTAGATTCCCAATTTCTGTTTTAAGATTTTTCTGAATATATAACCAATTTGAAATTTAAAAAATTTTGAAGTATGAGCAAAATATTTTCAACACAGCACAAACAGAACGGTTTTGAGACAAATTATTTTTTTAAAAAATGGTTTATCAATTCCATTTTTGTATAAAACACATGGGAGAAACCTAGCCAATCAACACACAACTGTTGCCACATGAAAAGATATTTTTATCCAACTTCGAGTCTAAGAACATACAAATGTTTCTTTTTCATGTCTACAGCAATTGTCTATGCTTTTCCACTTAACTGTTTTAAAAATTCCACATATCCCCATTATTTCTTCTGTCCCAGTTACAGTACAATGACGGGGAGGAAGAGGCTTGGTTAGAACAAGTCTCTAAGCAGTTTTCTGCTGTCCCTTCTTTCCAATCAGAGACTTGTGGATGTGAGGGATCACACCTAGAATGAAATGAAAAGAAACAGCATTAGTAGAAAAACTTTAAGCTGGCTATATATATATATATATTTTTGGCTGTGCTGAGAGGCACGTGGGATCTTTAGTTCCCCAAGCAGGGATTGAACCCGTGCCCCCTGGAAGCGTGGAGTCTTAACCACTGGACTGCCAGAGAAGTCCCTAAACTGGCTATATCTTACCACTTTAGGGCTTCAACCCCCAAAAGCAATTATATAAAGAATGAGGACTTCCCTGGTGGCACAGTGGTTAAGCATCCGCCTGCCAATGCAGGGGACACAGGTTCAAGCCCTGATCTGGGAAGATCCCACATGCCGCAGAGCAACTAAGCCCGTGCACCACAACTACTGAGCCTGCACCCTAGAGCCTGCGAGCCACAACTACTGAAGCCCATGCGCCTAGAGCCTGTGCTCCGCAACAAGAGAAGCCACTGCAATGAGAAGCCTGCGCACCGCAACAAAGAGTAGCCCCCACTTGCTGCAACTAGAGAAAGCCCACAAGCAGCAACAAAGACTAAATGCAGCCAAAAATAAATAAATTAATTAATTAAAAAAACAAACAAACAAAAAGGCTTTTAAAAAAGAATGAAATTTACTTAAGTCCCCTTTCACATTCTGATTCTGTTAAAGTATCTATACCAAGGGGTCCCCATCTTGGGGTCTGGGAACCCCCCTCTAAAACTGTACGTAAAATGGTGTGATTTTATGTGCTTTTTTTAGAGAAGAGTAACCACAGCTTTCAAGAGGTTCTCCAAATGTGATCCAAAAAGTATTAAGAACAACCAATTTATATCTCACTTTCACTGATCCTGACTCATTCAATTATCTCAGCCCTGACTTTCAAGAGCATCATATTAAGCAATTTCTCAAACACAGTTTAAAGGATATGGGAAATATTTTAAACACCAGGTTTTAAGTCTCACATATGAAATTTAGATGAAGAACTTGCTAAAATAAAAATAGCATTGTATATGGCTACAAGGAGAAGAAATATTTATTCAGATCATAATGAGAAGAAGTCTAGAATTGTCAGACTTAACACTTTTGGAACTTAAGTTTCTATGTTCTCTAGTTGGTGATACAAATGTATTGGATCATCTATCTGAATTATCTATTAGTTAGGCCAGTTAACAATCTAGGCTGAAGAGGAAATAATACATACCACCCCCAGCTATGGTAGCCTTGATAAGAGAATCCAACTCTTCATCACCACGGATTGCAAGTTGCAAGTGGCGCGGAGTGATCCGCTTAACTTTGAGATCCTTGGAAGCATTACCTGCCAGCTCCAGCACCTACAAAGCATCCGTTGAGATAGCACATCAAACAAGGGTGAAGTGTTTAAGGATTCAGTTTAGGTCTGCAATTATAGCTAAAAAGATCACTACAGCATCTACACACAAAACACACAAGATACATATATAAACCAACACTAAATTTTTTCCAAATTTCTATAATGCTTTTATAGAACTCTTAGTACTCCATTTGGTCCTTTTATAGTCATTCTCTGCAAGAGAACTAGAAACTTGAGCAAAAATCTACTCCTATAGAAAGAAATAAAGACAAGGGATAATATCCCTTAGCCAAGAATCTATTCAATAAATGTGAACATCTAGAAATATATTTTAATATACACATGTAGTCTATTTTTTTCATGGCCCTTAACAGCTGAAATTTATTGCTTAGCACTTGTAGAAAAATTTTAAAATATAATTAAAAATAATTTCTTATTCAGAGTTTTAAACATCACTGGGCCCTATAATCTGTAGGCTATAAGCCAGAAACCCTTTATTCTATAAGGGCAATTTTCAACTAGAGAAATTTCAAAGTCCCAGTTGGCCATAAAATTGTTTTCTTTTTTTTTTTTTTGCCTCCATAGACTGTACTGGCATTATAAAACCTTTGATGGAAGTAACATAAAAATAACTCCACAGAACCTCCTCACTTAAACAGAGTGGTGGGAAGCCTCAGTGTACATCGAAGCAATCAGCGTGCTTTAAAAACCACCAGTACTCTCTACTCCATTCTCCCTTGCAACCTTCACTGGTCTGGGGTGAGGCCTGGCACCAGTATCTTTTGAAAGCTTCATAAGTGATCCTAGTGTGAAGCCAACGTTGAAAAGTGATTACCCCTAAACTTAGATTTCAGTATTTCTTTACCTCTATTATTGACTAAAACCCCAAAATTAAATATTTGGAAAATACACATTGACTGCATATGTATGTATGTATGTATATGATTATTGTTTAATCTTAAACTAAAAAACCATAAAGTTCCTAAGAATAAAGATAATGGGACTTGGAAATTCTGAACCAGAAGCCTATGCCTCTACATGAGTGAACAAAATGCATACCTTTCTGAAAAGTCTGCAGGTAAACAAATAAAAACTGGTATAAGAGTGATAAAGCAGAAAGGCTCTTAACTAGCACCAATACAAAAACATTACCAACACAAAATCCCTGCTTGTGACAGTGAAGTTGAAACTATCAATGTTAAATCTCCAATAGGAAAATAAATGACTTGGTAAGGTTAATGAAATGACAGCAGTGATAATTAACACACAGGTTAAAGCTAAATCTTACAACCTAGCTCCCAACCACATCTTTGCCAAGTAGGAAGCTTCCCCGTTTCTATTAGATTGGCTATCTCTATCAGTTGACTTGCTTGCTACTCAACTTACTTCCCTTGCTTGGAATGTAGTTGAAGGAGTTTCATGGCTTCCCTTTTGTTTTCCTTAGGAGGTATTAGAATGGAGGAAGTGGTAGTCCATGACCTAAGAATTAAGAACTCTTGCCCAATTAACTTATCTTCCTGAAAAGTCAAACTGAGTAAGATACAGCATTTTATGCATACAACCATGCACAGAACCAGAAGGTTGCTTAGGTCTTTTACCAAATTTTGTTATCATCATAATATAGTTGTGATATTTAAAAAATATGTATCATCACACTGCCAAGACTTTGCCCCACTTCAAATCTTTATTAACTAAGAGTTATGCTGTAAAAAAAAAAAAAAAAAAAAGTTATGCGGTAACTTCATGAATATCACCTGTCGATTATATACGTATTTCAGAGTTCATTTAATTAGTAGTATGGTATTTAAATTATTTTACACTTGTTTGTCATGTCACTTAAAAATATGGATTATTGACCCTTACTTAACTTTAAAAAAGAGCACACATTTCACACTGGTACTAGGTAATAGGCTGGTAAGATACATCTAAAACCGTTATTAAAATAAACTAACAAGAGTGTGTCTTTTTTATTTCAAACCAATATTCCATGGGTTTTAGCCATTTATGTCCAGGACACCTCTAGGATTCCCATATATAACATTTCCCCCACTAACCTCAGCAGTGAGGTACTCCAGAATTGCGGCACTGTACACTGCAGCAGTGGCACCGACCCTTCCGTGACTTGTGGTGCGAGTCTTCAAATGTCTGTGGATACGGCCCACGGGAAACTGAAAGAGACCATCCAAATGGGAAGCACTGAAGTCTTAACATCACACTACTGAATGTAATCAAAGGCTGCATAATATGAGTAAAGCATGAACTAAAAACCAACACCATTCTCTCACTGTGACCCTTTCTTTCTACTTTCTGAGAATAGGCACTTTCTTATCTGCAAAGTTCCCGAATCCCACTTGTCTGTGCCTCTGACTAACCCCACTCCCAACTTTCTTAAGGACCTTCCTTACCCTGTTACTGCTCCATCATTCAACAGCTCCAATTGCTTCCTTTTTGCTGGCTCCTTTCCTTCTGCACACTTCACTTAAAACGTCTCCACGTGTCTACAGCAACTGCCTCCAGTTACAGTCTAGACGTCTCCTTTCCAAAGGCAAGATTTAAAAGCAAACCCTGAAACCCCTTTCTTGTCACCCATTTTCTCCCAATCCAACCTTGGCTTCTGTTAAACACCATTCTGAAAGACGAGCAGTAACATTTTAACTACCAAAATCTACTAGCCACTTCCAGATTGCATCCTTAAAGAGAAAAGGCATGATTGTTTTGTTTACATCCTTCCCTAATTCTAAGCTCCCCGAGACCAGGATCCATGTCTTACACACTTTTGCATCCTCAGTAACCGGCATGTTATGTCATCTGACACAGAGGACCTCAAAAACCATTTCTTCTTAGGCCGAAGCAATTACATAGTTCTAATACGAACTCTGACTACTCCTCAGTCTTTTCATTCTTTGACTCAAATACCATATCAAATATGGTGAGGGGTCCACCAATGCCCTTTTGATCCTTTCTCATGCTCTACTTAGGAAACTTATCCACAGCACAAGCTACCAATTTTACGTAAGTGACCTTAAATTTCTAATTCTTTTGATCACCTCTCTTGGAAAGCTAGACTCAGATCTACAACTTTTGGACATTTTCATATGGATGTTTTGGTGGAACTTCAAAACGGCTGCGCTTAAATTTATTATTTGATAACTTGCCCCTACTACAAACTCTTCTGCTCCTGAGGGTCTAAGCCTTAGAGAAACTTCTCTTTGACCATCCTCTCAATCCCATACCCCTCCTCCCATTTGGGGGGAGCATACACAAGCCTTCTATTCTTTTCCATCCCACTCAAGTTCAAGTATGTTATTACCTTATTCCTAAACCACTGCAATAGCCTGTATCTGTCTTCCATCTCCCACTTCAAGGTAAGGACACTTCAAATAAATTCTAATTGAGATTTGCATGATGTACTAAAATACAGAACGTACCCACCAAATACAAGTTCTCGCCCCCCCTTCCTTCAGTACCATCCAGATCATGTCATCCTCTTCCTCGAAAACTTTCAATGGCTCACTACTGCCAAGAAGATAAAAATCCTAACCTTATAGTCTGGACTTCAAACTTTCCTGTTTAAAAAGTATCTCTTAAATGTAGGGAATAATTCTTACTCATCCAGAAAATTTTGAGTTTGTGGATTAAAGCTGCAACAATTTAAATATACGAAATTTGAAACCATTTAGGCCTTTGAGTATATCACTGAGTCTACACTTGAAGGTATCGGGGAAAGATTCACAGGACTAGTGGACAGTTCATTATTCTCTCATCCTGAAAGCCGATGTACCACGACAAACACTCTTTAAAATAAAAGCCACAGCATACTCACTTCAATCTGATACAACTTATAAAAGAACTAGGAACATAATTATAATCTAGAAATAATAGATTTTAAGAGAGCAAAATCACCAAATTCATTAAAGATCTTTTCATAACTTGTCCTTGTTTAGAAGAAGAGAATACAAATTATATAAAAGGGAGTTGCAGGACTTCCCTGGTGGTCCAGTGGCTAAGGCTCTGCACTCTCAATGCAGGGGGCCCGGGGTTCAATCCTTCGTCAGGGAACTGGATCCCACATACTGGATCCCACATGCGGCAACTAAGAGTTTGCATACCACAACTAAAAAAGATCCCGTGTGCTGCAACTAAGACCCAGAGCAGCCAAACAAACAAACAAACAAATAAATAAGGCAGTTGCTTTGTGGTTTATATTTGACCAATTAATCTCATTATCAAAGGTCAGTAGTACAAGTACACTTTTGTAATTAAAGAAACATCTATGAGTCATGAATTATAACAGTAAAGAAAATAATAATGAATTACAACAGCATGGATGTTACCTGTAACCCAGCTCTCTGTGAGCGAGACACTGCCTTAGCCTTGGCCTTCCCACTGTCCTTTCCAGCTTTGCCTCCAGCCTACGTGGAAAAAAGTTCCAGATGAAGAATCGAAAATGCTATTTCAAAACTAATAGGACTACAAATAAACTTACCTACAAAACAGAAGTAGAGTTACAGATGTAGAAAATAAACTTATGGTCCCAGGGGGTAAGGTGGGGGGAGGGATAAATTGGAGGATTGGGACTGACATATACACACTATTATATATAAAACAGAGAATTAATAAGGACCTACTATATAGCACAGAAAACTCTACTCAATACTCTGTAATGGCCTATATGGGAAAACAATCTAAAAAAGAGTGGATATATGTATATGTATAGCAGATTCACTTTGCTGTACACCTGAAACTAACACAACATTGTAAATCAACTATACCCCAATAAAAATTAAAAAAAAATTAAACTTAGGAAATAAAATTTCTTCTAATTTTACTTTAGGTAGTTAAAAAATCTAGGTGATCTTCAATTTTAAATATACATGTGTTGATTTATATCACCATTTATTTTATTTTTAAATAATTTTATTTGTCCCACAACTGATGATGTTCATTTTTTTTTTGGCTGCACCTTGCGGCATATGTAACTTCCTCGACCAGGGATTGAACCTGCACCCCCTGCAGTGGAAGCGGGGAGTCTTAACCACTGGACCATCAGGGAAGTCCACCATTTATTAATTTATATAGAGACAAGGTCAAACCTTAAATTCTTTTTAAAAATGAGATTTCTAAAAATTTGAACATATTTTTCAAATTTCAGGCTGAAGAATCTTCATCAAGTCAATATAACTCATGCTAGAAGTATTTCATAATAAAATAATTTAAAAAAATGTCAATGTGTATCATTTCCACACAAATATTCAGAACTTAGCTCTATGGGGAGAAAAAAAGCATCTTAAAAAAATTAAACAGAGAATTACTCTATGATCTAGCAATTACACTTCTAGGCACATACCTAAGGAATTGGGAACAGAGACTCAAAACAGGTATTTTCTATACTATTTGCTATTTTGTTTATATCAGTATTATAAACAATAGCTAAAAAGCAGAAACAACCTAAATGTCCACCCTGGAAAAATGAATAAACAAAATCGTGGTATATACATACAACAGAATAGTATTCAGCTGTAAAAAGGAAGGAAATTCTGATACATGCTACAACATGGGTAAACCCTGAAGACATGCTAAGTGAAATAAGCAAAAGGACAAATATGTATGATTCCACTTACATGAGGTACCTAGTCAAAATCATAGGAACAAAAAGCAGAATGGTGGTCACCAGAGGCTGGGGAAAGGAAGGGGCAGAATGGAGAGTTGCTATTTAATGGGTACAGAGTTTCAATTTGGGAAGATGAAAAAGTTCTGGAGATGACTGGCAGTACACTTAAAAATGGCAAAATGGTCAATTGTTATGTGTATTTTACAAAAAAAAAAGACATACAAACTTATTCTTAAGGGGTTAAACAAATACTACTTTCAACTGATAAAGAAATATTTCTCAAATAACATGAATGGTCACAAACAGGACACAGTATATAAATGCAATGGGATATTATACAGCCCTTTCAACAAATGAGTTACAGATATGTGCTGATAAGGAACAACTCACAAAACATATTTGTGTAAAAGGCAAGGTATATGCAAGTGCAGTGAACTTTTGTTTACATAAACTGGAGTACTGTAGAGTGTGTGTACATATACATTTCTAGAAGGTCACACAATACATCAGAAAAGTTATTTGCCTCTAGGGACAGAATACTAAGGATGTGACTTGAGAGGGAAACCAATATTCTCTTTTGGGCTGTTTGATTTTACTACTTAAATCTATTATTTCTTCTCTGTTAAAAGAAAAATTAGTTAAAGAAATCAGTTTACATGATTGGCTAGTTGTTTGAGGATATTTTTGAAGCAGAGGTTAAGCTTTGAAATGGCATATTCCCTTTGTCCCTTAGTAATGGTTTCCTTAAAATACTTTTTAGGCCAAAAATTACCCCCCCCCGCATGTATATCTCCCAAAAACATATGGGGGAGTAGCCATATATTCTCACTTCTTCTTCAAATAAATCTTTTCAGCTCTATTTGTCCTGCTGTAAATACATTTAAAAAACCTCTCAATTGGTGCATGAGTCTAAAACTATAATCACTGTCTATGACAATTATGAAATTAGTAGTTATCCATTAAAAGCTACCAACTGCAAAACTTCCCAGGTTTCCCAATTTACTGCTCTTAAGCAATTTTATCACTTCAAATCCATCATACTTGCTATTTAACCTATTTGCTTTTTAAGGAAGTAGACATGAAATCAGTTTTTTTTTTTTTTTTGCGGTGTGCGGGCCTCTCACCGTTGTGGCCTCCCCCGTTGCGGAGCACAGGCTCCGGACGCGCAGGCTCCGGACGCGCAGGCTCAGCGGCCATGGCTCACGGGCCCAGCCGCTCCGCGGCATATGGGATCCTCCCAGACCGGGGCACGAACCCGTATCCCCTGCATCGGCAGGCGGACTCTCAACCACTTGCGCCACCAGGGAGGCCCGAAATCAGTTTTTTAAAAAATCTCAGTAAGTTAGGACTTCCCTGGTGGTGCAGTGGTTAAGAATCCGCCTGCCAATGCAGGGGACACGGGTTCGAGCCCTGGTCCGGGAAGATCCCACATACCACGGAGCAACTAAGCCCGTGCGCCACAACTACTGAGCCCACATGCCACAACTACTGAAGCCCGCGTGCCTAGAGCCCGTGCACCGCAACAAAGAGTAGCTCCCGCTCGCCGCAACTACAGAAAGCCTGCGCACAGCAACAAAGACCCAACGCAGCCATAAATAAATAAATAAATAAAATATTAAAAAAAAAAAAATCTCTGTAAGTTAAATGACTATTTCGTGGTTTCCGGATACATTTCTCATACTTAACAAAAACAAAGTCTTATGGAATCAAACTTGTGCGAATATAAAATTGTACAGTAAATAATTACGTTCTTTTCACAACCTCCTCAAACTCTGTATATACACCCTCCAGCTTAACACATTCATTTTAATACATTTGATGACTGAGAAACAAAATACAAACACCATAAAATTTTTGATTCTAAGAACTGTGTTAGTATTAACCTGGGTTAAGCATCTCGGTAGAAAATACGCCTATGGAGCCAGTTGGAGTCTATTTCATTCAGGAAAAGTTAAAAACTGGATGCCAAGAAACTTGCGTATTAGTTCAACAGATACATGCTCACATCTCCTCAAGTTTAAAATTCTCAAAACAAGAATGACAACTCCACGCCTCCTGTATTTTTAGCTTATGCGATCGTGCATGTATTTTTAGCTGCTGGTAAAGGGACAGCCAATATGTGGCAGGTCGCTAGAAATTAAATGAGTGACACCTTCGAAACCAGCAAGGACCAGGAGAATCATCCGCTCGAGCAAATCAGTTTACAGACAGATCTAATCTGTGCCTGAGTCGGCCGGCGGAAGCGCTTCCGTTAACTGCACAACTACAAGTTAGAAACGGGGTGCGACCATCCACAAAGTCGAAGCCAGGTCTAAGACGCGAGAACGTCACAATAACCATTATTTCTGTTTGTGGTTCAGCCCTGGGCAGGGCTGTCTCCGTAGGGCGCTCGGGCGTACATTGCTCTCGCCTCGGCGTCACTGCTTCGCTCCCGCGCGGGGCACGGCCACCCTCCAGCGCCTTTCCCTCCCAACTTCACAAGGGGCCAAGTTCCCTCCACTTGCGTTTCTAAAAACCCGCACTTTTTTTTTTTTTTTTTTTTTACCGACGCACAATTCAGGAGTCAAAGTCGGTGGCAGGGGCAGCGGAGGTGCTGCAGAGCCGCCAGGGTTGTCCCGCTCAGGGCCACCCGGCCTCGGCCCGCGCACGTCAATTCGCGCCGGCGCCGCGGCGGGCGAGGCCGGGACCGCGGGGAACCCCGCCGCCTGACGCCAGCCCAGCCGTCGTCTTAGTCGCCTGACGCCCGTCCGCCTGACGCCCGCCGCCTCAACAGGTAGCGGCGCCGCCCGGCCATCGCCACCCACCCGGCCGCCCCGCAGACTTCACCATGGTCTCGGCCGCTCCCGCCCTCGGTCCCGCCGAGCCGCCGCCGCCACCGCTCGCGCAGCACGGACCGCCGCCGCCGCCACCGCCGCCGCCAGAGCCCGGACAATAACCGGGGCCCGCCTCGCGCCACCCCGGCCAATGCCCGCTCGCCTTGCTCGTTTGAACCCCGGCGACCGCCCAATTGCGCGCCTCCTTCTAACCAAACCCCGCCCCCAGCACCTCCTCCCTAACGGCTGTTTGTTTTTGCACACGGCACGCGGAGGCGGAGCCTCCGACCCCAACACAGACGCGCCTGTGCGCGACCGGGGGCGGAGCCAAACGCCACTCTCCGCCTGTTTCCAAGGCCCGAGCCTGACGAACGGAGGGACGGACCAATGAGAGCGGACAGCTGGCGGAAGTCAGCCAGTAAGAACATCGCCCGCGAGCAAGGAAGGCGGGCCTTCGGGAACGACAGCGGGATTAGCCAATAGGTGGAAATATTGGTGGTGTCTTTGGCTTTCCCGCCCTTTCTCAGCATCGGCTCTGGGGTTTCTGAGACGTGTTTGGGAAGGAAACGGTTGCTGTCGTTCCTTCTGCTGGCTGCTTTTCACAGATTCCGAGGGTTTCTCCGTGCTAGCGGGGATTCGCTCCGCGGCGGGCACTGTTTCCAGGCCTGGCAGCCCTTCTCCTCAGCGCTTTCCCGCTGGCGTTAGGTTAGCCGCCCAACCTAAAGGAAAGAAACTCGAAAATGGGGTCGGCGTCCCCGCTCCCGCTGCGAAGTTGAGGGACGGGCGCGAAGGAGGGCTTGTCTGCCCATGGCCGCTCCCCCCGGCTGCCCTCCCCACCCCCCACCCCCCAGGCGGCGTGCTGGCCCGGTTGTCCCCGGGACGGCACAGCCCGCGGTCGCCGGGGCCCAGGCCCGGGCTCGGGGCCAGTTCTCACCCGCTGCAGTTTGAAACCTTTGCTTCTTTTCACAGTTGTCTGCACTGACCGCGCCGGGCAGCGTTCCGGGTGTGCGGAGCCGTCCGTCCCCTCGGAGATTTGGTCCTGGCGGGATTTCCCCAGGCGGGCATTTCAGAAGTATCACCAGGTGGGCAGATGCTGTCCCAAAGTGAGATTTCTCTTTCGTCTGACACGGGGGACCCTGAGTCTTTAAGGAAATGTAACTTGAGTTCGAGGAGAGGAAGGGGCTGAGCGTCTAAGTAAGAGTTTGGAAAAATGCGAGTGAAGGTGTATTCGAGCGTGAGGAAGGAGGGGCCTGTCAAGGTGGAGGCAGAGAGCAGTGTGCCCAGATGAATGGAAAACCCGACAAGTAGGTGGAAGAGTTGGGAGTTAATTCAGTAAGCAGTAACCATTGTTAATCGCTGCCCCTCCTTTCCTGTTTCTGGTCTTAGTGACTGGCATTACACGTCTGCCAAGGCATCCACCTGTGAGTTCACCGTCAAACAGTCACCGAGTGATTTGTTGGCACTGTTTGGAGGCGCTGTGCTGGGTATTGGGTATTCAGGGGTTGGCAAAATAGACCTGTCCCTGCCCTAACGGTCCTTGACAGCAGGGGTCAGATGTTAAAGAAGTAAACAGGCAAATGTGTGAATTACAAGAAATGCAAGTGCATGGAAGGGAAGAAACAGAGTGCTTTGAGAGACAGAAGCAGAGTAAATGGAATTTAGAAAGGGTGTAATTTAGCAGTGTTCCACGAAGAAAAAGCAAGTATAAAGGCTCTTGAAGTGAGAAAGACTTGTCCCTGGTGAAGGGACTTAAAGCAGGCTAGTTTGGCTGCTGTAATTCTGACCAGATCCCTCTACTTCCTGAATATCAAATCTGGCTTTTTTTGTGCTGTGTGTATTGCCACTGATTCAGTTTAGCCTTTGTCATTTTTCTCCTGGATCACTGCAAAAACCTGTTAACTAATGTCCTATTCTCTTCCTCCTTCATTGCACCCTCCACTCTTTCTAAAATACAAATCTTACTATATTTTCCTTTAATTTCACTGACTTGAGAACAAAATTCAAACCCTTAGCATGGCATAGAAAGCCCTACCTTCTTCTGGCCCCTGCTCATCTTATGTTTTGTTGCTTCTCCCTACCACCCCTGAAACTCCATCTTGCCTTTGCTTGAAACAGTCCTAAGTCTCAGCTTCTCCCTGGCTAACTTTTAATTATCCTTCAAGGGCCAACCCAGACATCAGTTTCTTCAGTATGTCTTCCTTGACATCCCTGATTTGGATTAAGTGCCCTGTATGACCCAGTGTATTCTACTGTCATCAGTCCTTGTCATGCTGAATTGTGTTGGTCTCCCTTGGCGCGCAGAACTCTTTTTTTAGGTTGTCATTCTTTGCTTGGTACAGTACCTAGTACCATGAAAATGTCACTTGGCTAATGAAAAGAAAGAATACTAACTCATTTTTAGGCCACTTAGATAGGCAGTGTGGTCTGTGGAAAGACTTGAGTTTGAATCCAGACTCCTTTACTTACTAGTTGTGTGATCTGGGTGAGGGATTTAATATTATCTATTTTGTCATTTGTAAAACTGAAAATAGCAATACCTATTTTACAGGTTGTGACCGAGCACTAATTCAATAATGTATGAGAAAGTATTTAGCACTGTACCTAGCGTGTAATAAATATCCAATAAATGTTAACTTCTTTCCTTAACAGGAAATTCGTTTTCTCACTTGCCACTCTCTACCCCTTAGCCTTCGTGTCATTGATTCAAATTTTGATGAAAATGGAGTCAGATTGACAGAAACTGGTTCTCATCACAGACAATAGTAATCCCTTTAGTGATTTATACATTCTGTTTAGAGATGAATGAAATATATTGAGACCCACAGACTGAAGGAAAATGGATGGAAGTTTTCTGGCATCTGTAAACAGAAAAACTACCTATTAACTATTTTATAAAGCAAGTGTGTTAGTGAATAAAGAGTAATTTACAGTGAACTAGGGTTGCAAAGAAGGCAGCATGAGCTCATAAGGAGCACATCTAACCAGAGAATCTTAGGTACTAGCATCTATAAATTATAAATACCAAACATTAACAAATGATTCAGCTTTGCTGGATTCAACCCAGTAAGATACAGTGGAATGCTTCTCATAGTGTGGTCCCTAGGCAGCAGCATCAGCACCACCTAGAACTTGTTAGAAATGCAGATTCTGACCCCCAACCACACCTACTGAATCAGAAATTGGGGTGGGGCTCATCAAGCCCTGCAGGGGATTCTGGTGCACACTAAAATGTGAGAACCACCAGTATAGTATAATATATAGTATATATAGTATATAGTATAGTACTACAGAGTTCCAAAGCCCTTTTCAAAACGGAGGCACTTATTCCTTCAGCTCCTGAGAGCATTGTCTGATCATTGCCCGGTAGTCTCTTGCCAGGAATTGTACTCAGCCAGAAGGAGCTGCATCACCCAAGGTTAACCCCTTTTCAGCGGTCATCCTACTTCCAATGACTGGTGGAAGTGGGATAACTGCACAGCTGCTTTGCCTTAATTTGGGGCAACTCTGCAGGGCCGTTCCAGCTCCAGAATTTTCTGTGTGATTAACACCAGTGCTTGAACTGTATGGCAGTTCAACTTCTCCCTCTACTTAATCCTGCTTCCTTCATTTTCTTATAGTAATGTTGCCAAGAGTGTTACTGTGGAATCACAGTAAACTTCTTGAAGGCAATTAGAGTCTGCTGGGAAGCCTGATATAAGACGATGGCTTTTCTCTGCAAAAATTTAGTCACTTTTTGATAGGGCAGTATATTCACATGTACAAAAATTTAAAGGTACAAAGGCTGTACAGTGAAAAGACTCCTCCCATCCCTTCTCCAGTTATCCATTTTACCTATGCATAGGCAGCCAGTGTTGTCAGTATAGTAAAAATATTTTAGCCTTTAGAGAGGAGAGCCTTAATGATTACATAGATTCCAGGAGTTGGTTTTTTTTTTTTTGCGGTACGCGGGCCTCTCACTGTTGTGGCCTCTCCCGTTGCGGAGCACAGGCTCCGGATGTGCAGGCTCAGCGGCCATGGCTCACGGGCCCAGCCGCTCCGCGGCATGTGGGATCTTCTTGGACCGGGGCATGAACCCATGTCCCCTGCATCGGCAGGTGGATTCTCAACCACTGCGCCACCAGGGAAGCCCTGATTCCAGGAGTTTTTAATCCCTGTGTTCAGTTTTAAATTTCCCTTTAACACTGCAGTACTCCCCCCAGATATTATAAAGCCTTTAAGAGACAGAAATTTTCTTCTAGTCAGTCTAGTAAAGGACAGTCAAATTCTTTTTATTTTTTAAAACAACCCTGCTCTTCCCTGGTGGTCCAGTGGGTAAGACTCCGAGCTCCCATTGCAGGGGGCCCGGGTTCAATCCCTGGTTGGGGAACTAGATCCCACATGCATGCTGCACTAAGAGTCCACATGCCGCAACTAAGAAAGTCCTCATGCTGCAGCGAAGATCCATTGTGCCTCAACTAAGACCCGGTGCAGCCAAAAAAAAAAAAAAAATCTCTGGAGGTTTATGCTAGATCCCAGTGGCTGGGCAGCTATTTCCATGAGCCAGAACCTGCCAGGTTCTAATGAGGTCAATCAGGATGCAGTATCCACCTACCTACATTCAGCTTTGTGATTCTGAGGCTGGGACTCTGCAAACATTTCTGCTTTGCCTTCTGCTTCCCTGCTAGGCTTTGCCAGTAGGGAGCACTAGAGGGAAACTCCAAGAGTGGAGGAGGGAGAAGGGACTTTTTCCTTTCTGTGTGCTTTCTGTTCCTCCGAGCATCATCACCCAGCCAATGCTTCTTTACTCTGGCAGCAGCAGTTCCTTTGGTAGGAGCAGCTAAATCAGCTTTTCCAACATTTGTGAAACCAGCCTCACTGCTCCCTCCCCCTTCACGAGCAACCAGCCAGCTCCTTCCTCAGAGGTTTGAGTTCTTCCTAGCTTCACAGGGCCCTTCCTCTAGGTTTCTAAGGTTTTCCCTTTGTTTCTTCAAGGTAACTGCTATTTGTTAACCTCTATGACACCTTAGAGTTCTCTTTTTACCCTTTAACAGTTAACTTTGTATCCAGTTATCAATACTTTGTTAGTTCTCTGTTCAAATAACTGGTGTGTTTTCTGCGACCTGAATGGACCTTGGCTGATAAGCCTATGATATATATATTTGCAGTTTTTTATTATGGAAAGTTTTAAACATATACAAAGTAAAAATAGTAAAATGAACCTGATGTTCCCTTCACACAACTGTAATGATCATCAACTCGTGGCCACTTTTGTTTTATTTTACATTCATATTTACATCTGCCCCTCCCCTCACTGGATTATGTTGAAGCAAATCCAAAGTAAAGGAGAGGGGCAGCAAATATATTTACAGGAAAATAGTTTCCTTACAAAAACCTTGGGTCATCTTGAATTTGTGCAGTGTGCATGCATTGCTTACCTAAACAGTAAGACAAAAAAGAAGAGCAAACAAAAAGCAAGCAGAATGAAGAAAAAAAAGATTAGAGAGGAAAATGAAATAGAGAAACAATAGGAAAATTAATGAAATCAAAAGTTGGTTCTTTGTAAAGTTCAACAAAATTGACAAATCTTTAGACTGAACAAGAAAAAAAGATTCAAATTACTAAGAAGTTAAAGGGGAAATCACTACTGACCTTACAGAAATAAAAAGGACTATCAGTACTTTTGAACAGTTGTGTGCCAGCAAATTAAATAACCTAGATGAAATGGGCAAATTCCTAGAAAGATATAATAAACTACTGAAACTGACTCAAGAAAAAAATAGAAAATCTGATAGACCTATGACAAGTAAAGAAATTAAATTAGTGACAAAATCTTCCTACAAAGAAAAGCCCAGTTGAATTCTATCAAATGTTTAAAAAAGAATTAATACCAATCTATCACAAACTCTTCCAAGAGATAGAAGGGTACATTTCCCCATTCATTATATAATGCCAGTGTTACTCTAATACCAAAATGAGACAAAGATACAACAACAAAAAATCCCACTGGCCAATATCCTTTTAATCCAATCAATATGCCATATTAATAGAGTAACGGACAAAGACCACATGATCATCTCAATGGAGGCAGGAAAAGCATATAACAAAATGCAGCACTCTTCATCAAAAAAACATTCAACAGCTAGGATTAGAAGGGAACTTCTTTAACCTGATATATGTCATCTGAAAAACCCACAGCTAATATCATACTTAATAGTAAAAGAATACTCACTCCTGAGATCCGGAACAACATGAGGATGTCTACTCTTGCCACTTTTATTTAACATTGTACTGGAGCTTCTAGTAAGGGCAATTAGGCAAGAAAAAAATAAAAGGCATCCAGATTGGAAAGGAAAAAGAGTTATCTCTTCACAGATGACATGATCTTGTATGTATGGAAAATCTTAAGGAATCCACTGAAAAGCTATTGAGGGACTTCCCTGGTGGTCCAGTGGTTATGATGTTGCCTTCCAATGCAGGGGGTGTGGGTTCGATCCCTGGTTGGAGAGCTAGGGTCCCACATGCCTTGCAGCCAAAAGATCAAAACATAAAACAGAAACCATATTGTAACAAATTCAATAAGACTTTAAAAATGGTCCACATCAAAAAAAAAAATCTTGGGACTTCCCTGGTGGTGCTGTGGTTAAGAATTCACCTGCCAAAGCAAGGGACACGGGTTTGAGCTCTGGTCCGGGAAGTTCCCACATGCCGCGGAGCAACTAAGGCCGTGACCACAACTACTGAACCTGCGTGCCACAACTACTGAAGCCTGTGTGCCACAACTACTGAAGCCCGTGTGCCTACAGCCTGTGCTCCACAACAAGAGAAGCCACCATGATGAGAAGCGCACACACCACAACGAAGAGTAGCCCCTGCTCACTGCAACTGGAGAAAGCCCGCGTGCATCAGCGAACACTCAATGTAGCCAAAAATAAATAAATATAATAAAAAAAATTTTTTTAAAGCTATTGAAACTAAGAAACAAGTGCAGCAGGATTGCAGGATATGAGAACAATACACAAAAGTCAATTGTGGGGGACTTCTCTGATGGCACAGTAGTTAAGGATCCACCTGCCTGGTGTGGGTGGTGGTGGTGGTGGTGGTGGTGGATGAATTGGGAGATTGGGATTGACATATACACTAATATGTATAAAATAGACAACTAATAACCTGTTGTATAAATAATAAAATAAATTTCAAAAATTCAAAAAGAAAAAAAAGAATCCACCTGCCATTGCAGGGGGCACGGGTTCGATCCGTGGTCCTGGAAGATCCCACATGTCTCAGAGCAACGAAGCCTGTGCGCCACAACTGCTGAGCCTGTGCTCTAGAGCCCACGAGCCACAACAGCTGAGCCTGTGTGCCACAAGTACTGAAGCCCACGCACCTAGAGCCTGTGCTCCAAAACAAGAGAAGCCACCACAATGAGAAGCCCGCACACCGCAATGAAGAGTAGCCCCCACTTGATGCAACTGGAGAAAGCCCATGTGCAGCAAGGAAGACCCAAAAGAGCCAAAAATAAATTAAAAAAAAAAAGCCTAAAAAAAAGTCGGGCTTCCCTGGTGGCGCAGTGGTTGACAGTCCACCTGCCGATGCAGGGGACACGGGTTCGTGCCCCGGTCCGGGAAGATCCCACATGCCGCGGAGCAGCTGGGCCTGTGAGCCATGGCCACTGAGCCTGCGCGTCCGGAGCCTGTGCTCCGCAACGGGAGAGGCCACAACAGTGAGAGGCCCGCGTACCGCCAAAAAAAAAAAAAAAAAAAAAAAAAAAAAGTCAATTGTGGGACTTCCCTGGTGGTTCAGTGGTGAAGAATCCACCTTACAATGCAAGGGACGTGGATTCGATCCCTGGTCAGGGAACTAAGATCCCACATGCCATGGGGCAACTAAGACCACGTGCCACAACTACTGAGCTGGACCCTGCACACCACAACTAGAGAGAAACCCACATGCCACAATGAAAGATCCCGCATTCCTCAGTGAAGATCCCGCGTGCCACAACTAAGACCCAACGTGCCAAAATAAATTAAAAAATAAATAATAAAATAAATCTTAAAAAAGTCAATTGTATTCCATATATTAGCAATGAATAAACTGAAAAGCACTTCCATTTATGATAGTATCTAAAAAAATAAAGTACTTGGGAAAAAATTTCACAAAAGAAGCACAAGACATACTTTGAAAACTACAAAACATTGGTGAAAAAAATTAAAGATCCAACCAGAATCTCAGCTTGCTTCTTTGTACTCATTGACAAAACCATCCTAAAATTCATATGGGAATATAAGAGAGCAAGAATAGCCAAAATAATCTTGAAAAAGAATGAAGTTGGAGGACTCACATTTCTCGATTTTAAAACTCATCTCTGCTTATTTTCATAAAAGTAGAAATATTACCTTTTAATAAATGAAAGTCTTGGGCAAATGCTAAATCTTGGACAAATGGGACACTGAGACAACAGACAAAAATGGGACTGTCTAGAACAAACACTACCTGTGGGAAGGTTGGGGATGGATGGAGACAGTTAAAAACAAGACTTCTCAATTTCCTTTTCATATTCTTTTGATTTTGAAATATGCAAACATCTATTTTAAAAGTTAAAGAGAGGGCTTCCCTGGTGGCACAGTGGTTAAGAATCCGCCTGCCAATGCAGGGGACGTGGGTTCTTCCTGGCCCAGGAAGATCCCACGTGCCGCAGAGCAACGAAGCCCATGCGCCACAACTACTGAGCCTGAGCTCTAGAGCCTGCAAGCCACAACTACTGAGCCCACATGCCACAACCACTGAAGCCTGTGTGCCTAGAGCCCATGCTCCGCAACAAGAGAAGCCACCGCAATGAGAAGCCCACGCACCACAACGAAGCGTAGCCCCCACTCGCTGCAACTAGAGAAAGCCTACACACAGCAAAGAAGACCCAACACAGCCAAAAATAAATTAAAAAAAAAGAAAAGCAAGAGATAAAATAGTGTATAGAATGCCATCTGATTATTAAAAAAAACCCCACCTGTCTATAGTTTCTTTTTATTTTTTAAAATGTTTATTTATTTATTTGGCTGCATCAGGTCTTAGTTGCAGCACACAGGATCTTCGCTGCGGCGTGCGGGCTCAGTAGTTACGGTGCTCTCGGGTTTAGTTGCTCCGCAGCATGTGGGATCTTAGTTCCCCAACCAGGGATGGAACCTGTTTCCCCTGCATTGGAAGGTGGATTCTTAACCACTGGACCACCAGGGAAGTCCCTATAGTTTCTTTTTTTTTTTTAAACATCTTTATTGGAGTATAATTGCTTTACAATGGTGTGTTAGTTTCTGCTTTATAACAAAGTGAATCAGCTATACATATACATATATCCCCATATCTCCTCCCTCTTGCGTCTCCCACCATCCCTATCCCAGCCCTCTAGGTGGACAGAAAGCACTGAACTGATCTCCCTGTTCTATGCGGCTGCTTCCCACTAGCTATCTATTTTACATTCGGTAGTATATATAAGTCTATGCCACTCTCTCACTTCATCCCAGCTTACCCTTCCCTCTCCCCGTGTCCTCAAGTTCATTCTCTACGTCTGCGTCTTTATTCCTGTCCTGCCCCTAGGTTCTTCAGAACCTTTTTTTTTTTTTTTTTTAGATACCATATATATGTGTTAGCATACGGCATTTATTTTTCTCTTTCTGACTTACTTCACTCTGTATGACAGTCTCTAGGTCCATCCGCCTCACTACAAATAACTCAATTTTGTTCCTTTTTATGGATGAGTAATATTCCATTTTATATATGTGCCACATCTTCTTTACCCATTCAAAAAATATGGAACGCTTCACGAATTTGCGTATCATCCTTGCGCAGGGGCCATGCTAATCTTCTCTGTATTGTTCCAATTTTAGTATATGTGCTGCCGAAGCGAGCATCCTATAGTTTTGTTTTAAACAATATTCTGAGGCTCCTCAAATTGACTTGTAGTCAGTGAAAAGACAAAAGTATAAGAAATTCTCTTGTTATTCCAAGTAAAAAGTTTCTCAGCTTGCTGTAAAAGAAAAGGTTAGGATTATAGTATGTAATAGTTTAACACAGACATTTGGTCAAAATGACATGATCATTTAATCATTAATCATTTAATCATTAAATCTTTTGGGTAGGTTCCTAGAAATGGAATTGCTGGATCAAAGGGTAGCTTCTTAGGTAATGTTGCTAGGTATTGCCAAATGTTTTCACGGGGGATTTTGTGGTCCCACAGCAATATATGAATGTGCCTGTTTACCCACAGAATTGCCAGTGATTGCCAATGGAGTTTGTTGTCAGACTGTTGGGTTGTTGTTTTTTTTTTTTTCGTCATCTGGTAGGTGGGAAATGGTATCTCAGTATAGCTTAAATTTTCATTTCTCTTATGAATGAGATTGAACATATAACTATGAACCATTTGTATAACTTTTTTTCTATGAATTGTCTGTATCTATTTCTTATACAAGCGTGATTTGCTTTTACCTTGATGTATTCAGAATCCCCAGGACCCAAATAAAGGATCCAGAAACTGCCATGGCAGAATAGTCATATTTTCTTAACTGTTACCACTCTTTGCCTGTAAGTAAGTCTATAATGCCACAAAATAAATAGTTCTAGCACAGGGAACTGAAAAACTGCCAGTTATGGAGAGTTTAGCTCTTCTTCTGGGAACCTGGATCAGTCTGGAGAGTTGTAATTGGAACATTACGTGTGTCAGTCATCTATTAATATTTATTGAATTTTAACAATGGTAGAGTACCTTCTCCTGAGCATAGTAACCTGTGTGCTCCTTGTTTCAAAGTTAGTACAGTGAAAACATCACAATGCCTGGTCACTGAATCCTGGGAAGACCAAGTTTGTGGGCTTGATGGGCACGTGGAAAGGCCCCCTGTTGGGCCTAAAGAATCAAAGAATGACCACTGCCTCCTGCTCTACTCTGGAACACACCCTAGCAACGTCAGGCCTGGTCCTTAGAGGGCAGATGAAAGCAGCTTTTAGGGAAAATAGAAGAGCTAGCCCCATCAAAGTGTGACCTTTGAAGGCTAAATGGTAGGTGCAGTGTAGAAACTCCAAAACAAAAGCCCCCGAAATTCCCCATAAACTTGTTTCTTGTCCACAAAAGAGAAAACCTTGAGCTGACAAAAGATGGGGAGAGTTGAGCAGTTGTATCCGAAAGAGAACTTGCAGTACCCACCAGAAAAGGTATGGTGTGGGATGAGGAGTAGACAAATGAAATCCCACTGCTCTGATGAGTCACTTTCCTGAGTGATGTCACCAGCTGGGTTTTCACTGCTGGAAAATCAGCAGCTGCTGGACTAGAACATTCCACATTGCTGACAACAGATCTCCTTCCGTCAGAAGACTGTTTTCTGTTATTCTTCCTCAGAACCTAACATGCTTTCTCTTTTTACATTATTTATACTAGGGTGGGGAATCTGCCTTTCTGTTCTGAACTATGCATTATAGAGGACACTATATATTCATAAGGGTGGTTTCTGAATTCTGAGCAAAATCTTCAAGATCAGAAGCAGCTAGATGTAGGTATAATTTTTTTAATGTGCAGACAAAAATACCTCACTGTAGGTCATATAACAAATTAAACCTAATAAACTTTCTTACTCGTAACAATAATTTCTTGACACAAAAGCTAAGGGTAACTGGGTCCCTGTACCCAGCTGAATGAATTCTCAGCAGTCACTTCATTTACTGATTTATTAATTTTATATGCAAATTGTTTACCTGAAAGAGAAATACACACAAAGTAGAACAGATCTATGAAATGCAACCAGCAAATGCTCCATTTATCAGAACTCACGGAATACAGACATTTTCTCTAAATCTGGAGGCTGGAGAGTTCTTTGTTTTACCACCAGAGAAGGTATATTTGCCTGTGCCAGATTGAATGGAACCTAAAATAATGAAAATTAAATTACTTTTCAATTTAATTTCTGCGTAAGAGTTGTTGGCTTTGTGGCACAGCTTAAAAATATGTACATTAGAAAATACCACAGGAAACAGCCATCAATGTACCTAACATGAACTCCTTATTAAACCTATTTAGTTAATACAACATTTTTTTCAATATATATCAATACATACATAAATGTGATAGGCCATTTAATACTGTTGAGATTTTTTTAAACTATCAAAAAATTTCAAAAGGATGTATGCTAAATTATTTAACAGTAGTTACCTTTAAGAAGTGGGTTTGGAGAAAGAGCACATTCACTTTTGTTTACAGTGATTCTCTTCTGTTCACATTTGTTAAAATAAGTATGCATTAATTTTTTGAAAAATATTTATTTATTTGACTGCGCTGGGTCTTAGTTGCGGCACGCGGGCTCTTCGTTGTGCATGTGGACTCCTTAGTTGTGGCATGCGGGAATCTAGCTCGCCGACCAGGGATTGAACCCGGCCGCCCTCCGTTGGGAGTGTGGAGTCTTACCCTCTTGACCACCAGGGAAGTCCCTCTTCATCTCTTTTTTTTTTTTTTAGACAATTTTTAAATTTTTTTATTTATTTATTTTTGCGTTGGGTCTTTGCTGCTGCACGTGGGCTTTCTCGAGTTGAGGCGAGTGGGGGCTACTCTTCGTTGCGGTGTGCGGGCTTCTCATTGCCATGGCTTCTCTTGTTGTGGAGCACGGGCTCTAGGTGTGCAGGCTTCAGTAGTTGTTGCGCGTGGGCTTAGTTGCTCTGTGGCATGTGGGATCTTCCCGGACCAGGGCTTGAACCCGTGTCCCCTGCATTGGCAGGTGGATTCTTAACCACTGCACCACCAGGGAAGACCCTCTTCATCCTTTCTTGATGGAAGCACGAGCAAGGAGGAGCACCTACTGGACCTGGTCAAAGCCCAGTGCTAGTGCTCACTATCCGTGTGAGCCTGGAGCCCATGCCCTGGCAATGGAACCTCGCCCCTCCCAGGTCCTAACTGTATGATGAGAACACGGACCAGGGCTCTGAGTTGATTCTCCTACTCCTTCCTTCCTCTGTCCACCTACGCTGGGCCCACTTCCTCCCTGGAGTCTGGGGAAGCGACTTCTCAGGATTTGAGATTGCACAGAGGTGTTTTACTGAGGAGGGAGATGTCTAGTAAATTTGAGCTGCAACCCATCCTAGCCTCCTGGAGACCCAGGGTCACGTAAACCAGGACTTTTGAACCCTAAATATACCGCAGCCCAATGTGACTTAGTTCCTTCTAGTTCTTCCTAAAAGCTTTCTATTCTTTCTCTGGACAAAACTTTAAGTTCCACTCGGACCGTGGACCATATTTTCTACACCTAGTATAATACATGGCATATAGTTGCTACCTAATAATGAACTGAATGAATTAATTAAAAAAGTGTATGACCTCACAAAGGTTATTTTAAAAGATTTCATCACTGACCACCAGGTGGCTCTCATTTTCTTGAGAACCAAAGGCTTGGCTTGTCTGGGGAAACTAGACACACTGTTGTAGGACCTTAGGATTTTTAAGTGTTAAAGATACTAGCTCAGTCACGCTATTAGTTTATGACAGATTCGGGGATAGAACCTAGCTTACAACATCCACAATACCGAAACTATGAAGTAAAACCCCTATTCCTTGAGGCGCTGGCTCCAGTAGAACTCTTCAGGTTATAGCCTGGCTACATCTAGTCCTTAAATTTGTTAGGTGACAACTTCATTCCAAGCTAAAAAATTCAGCGGGGCTATGGCAGAACTGATGCATCAGGGTAAAGGCTTCCTGACCTCTGTCGGTTGGTGGCAAGTGAGGTAATTTTTACCAGAACTTTTGTGATTTCTGCAGCGAGTCTCAAAGAGTGATCCTCATGTGGGTGGGGGAAGCCGAGCCCTGCCCCCTTTTCCTTGGCGATGCTGCAGCCTTGAGGGATGGACTTGGCTGTGGTACCGCATGCCTACCCCTGCCTTCTTTTCTCCCCTCTTCTTTCCCTGATTGGCTGATCCCCAGTTGCTGCCAGCCTAGCCTGGGGACAGCGTCTTTATTAAAAAAAAAAAAAAAAAAAGTGATCCTCAACTAGCAGCATCAGCATCACCTGGGAACTTGTTAGAAATGTAGCTTCTCAGGTTCCACCCAGATCTGCGCACTCAGAAACTTGGCAGGGTGGGTGGGTGTAGGTGGCTCAGTAATCAGCTCTCCAGGTGACTCCAGTGCACACTAACGGGTTCTCTGTGCTAGTAAAAGCCCCAGATTTCCCCAGTGAGGGGGCTACCAATACAATGCTCCATAATTCCATTTGCAAACTTTCCCAATGATTAGTTATTTGGGGGTTTAAGTGGTAGTGCGGGTAACGTGGGCAACAGGAGTCACAAGGGGAAAGCCATATGTTCAGGGAATGCTCTGCCATCCTGAGTTTCCTTTTTTCCCCCTTTAGCAGAGATTCCCAGCCTTTCATCCCTTTCTCTTCGTACCACAGGCCACTGGTTCTCATCCCTGACTGACTAGACTCCCTTGGGGGAGCTCAGGAATTAAAAGAGGTAGAACAGAACACACAAAACACTGGGCTTAGGTCCCCCAAATTCTGATCCAGTTGGTCTGGATGGTGCCTGGGCATGAGTATTCAAGGCTCTCCAAGTGGTTCTGCAGGCAGCATTGAGCACTGCCAGGTCAAAGAAGTGGACAGTCACAGGAAAATTACATATGTGTGTGGGCTGAAATGGTGATAGGAGTAATTTATATAAGACACTCTAATACAAAGATCATAGGGAGAACTAAAGGATTAAGCTATCTTAGGTCTTTTCCAACCCCACCCCTTATCTTCAGAAAAGCATGATTTACATACCAGTCTACTTCACTGGTTCTCAAAGGGTGATCCAGAAACCTCCAGAGGCCCAATACTTTTAGGGAGTCCAGAAGTCTAATCTACTTTCCTAACAACATTGTTAGCTGCCTTGTTCACTCTCTCACAAGTTTTTTAAGTTTTCCAGAGGCTAAATGATGTGAGGTCATTGCTCTATAGCAGGTGGAACACGTACTTATGTTGTTTTTGTCTCGAAAACAATTCAGTTTCTAATATGATAGGTATCAATTGATAAAGCCCTGAAAGATAGAAGCTCCTTGAAGGTCTTCAGTAAATTTTAAGGACATAAAGGGGTTCGTGAGACCAAAAAATTTGCAACTACAGCCAGGATGTATGGACATAAAATTTTTTTTTTCCTTTAGCTTGGGGTATAGGAGACTGGCCTAATCTACTCTCTAAGCAGTCAGTTATGATAAATGAGTGAACACATGGGGTAGCAGTTTCTTCACAGCCACTGGAAATGATAGGGCCTAAAAGCAGGTAGAATAGAAAGAAATTAGGGGAAGCAACAAGTGGAATATGAACCAAAGCATGAAACTATGTGCAACTTTGATTTACTCCATAGATTGCTTACTAACTAGAAAAGGGTTATGGGAACCCAGAGGGTCTAGAACTGACTGGTATTTCAGATGAAATGTGCAACAGCTTTTAAGTCATTTCAAGTGGGAACTCACCCAATTCCAGACCCATTTACAAACCCCAGCAGATGGTGTGTTGTATTTCCCTCCTGGTCACCACGTAATCCCTTAAATTAGAGACACCAGCACAAGATGATCATTCACTTTTTCGCATACTTTATTTGTTACAAACATACAATTTTTTAAATATAGACTGTAAAACTCCATCTGCAAAAGTCTGCTATTGTAAGGAGTGCACACCAGCAGGAAGGATTCTTTTTCCTCTATGAGTTTTTCTGTCAGTTTTGCTAGTTAGTGGTAAATACGGGACCCGCCATTTTACAGACCTGACTGAAGCTTCTGGTTGTATTCACATTGCTCTTTTGAAACAGCCCTGCTCATCTCTAAATTGACCAGAATCTGAGCTTCAACCTCCAGGCAGTGAGATCAACAGCCCATCTACACTCTTTGAAGTTTCCAGGAAATATGATTACTGAATGGGTACTGCATTTCACGGATTTGTTTGAATTGCCCATGCAGCTCTGTGTTTGTTAAAGTGCATTCTTCTTTTAAAAAATAAGAGGAATAATCTTTACTCTTTAACCAAGGTACTTAAAAAAATGAACTTTTTGGTCTCTCAGCAGATATTCCCAAATTGATCCTATCACTACAAATTATAGTGTTCTATTTACAAATATTTATAGGGTAACAGGTGTAGGGGACCTTATAAAATTAAAGGTGCATCTTCTCTTGAAGCAGAAATCAGTTCTATAAATTCATACATAGGAGTACACACTTGGTTTACAATGCGCAAGCATGTGGATATTTACAGAGACTGAAGACATCCCCCCAAACCCCCTTTAAAGTAACTTCTAAACTCTAATTGTACATCTAGATCAGGAAGCTCTGTCTCCTGCTATCAGGATTTGGTTTTAATTCATTCAAATTACTTCTATAGATTCTCTACTGGCAGGACATCAGTCCCAACTTTGGAGTGAAGAAGAATCTAGTCTAAGGAAGCCCCTGGTAGATATGACTGGCAGTGAAGGTTACTATAGAAAGTGTGTCATCTGGAAATATGTATCAAGATGGATAGACTTCTAAAAATGGTCTTGGAAAAACATCTGCATGAAGGTGCAAAAGGAAGAATAAATTCCTACGAATCATTCTAGAACTTTAGAAAAAAGAAGTCCAAATACACTGATAACTTTAGTTATTATTCAAATATTGATAATCATCGGAAAAATACTCAAATTTACTTGCCTGCTACCGTAACATGCAAAATTCTTTTTAAGTGTGCCCTGTACTGATTTAATATCAGTTTCTGGACTTTTCCCAATCTATTAGCTTCTAGGAATCCAGAGAGCTTTTGACACAGAGGTAACATGGGAGAAAAGGGTTTAACGCCTCATATCTGAACAGTTTAAAATGAAATTCTCAAATTCCTACGATACAAACGTACTTGTTTTTCAAGTTTCTTGGGACTCTCCCTGCAGTTGTATGTCCCTGAAAAAGGAATTTTAAAAGGGAAGAAATCTACTACTTGCCACTCTATTTCCAAGTATGTGTAAAGATTTTTCGAGCCAGCCTGATCTTGAAACATAGGGCAAGACTGGGGATAAGAGTTTGCCTTTAAGAAATAAGGGATGATCTAAATCAATTTTCTTGAAAGGTTTACCCACTGATGTCTTTGAAATAGGGAAGAAAAAAAAAGACAGTCTCCTTCTTTTGCAATATGCTAGTGGACAATGAACTTGAATAGGTCTACTGCTTTCTCTTCAATACTCTGGGCCCACATTTCATCATACTAAAGGTATGATCAGCCCTCTCTTATCCATGTCAATGGATATTTTACATATAACAAAGGGAAAATGAAATATGTTCCTAGACGCAAAATCCCACGTTAATCAAAAGTACAGTCATAGTCTTTCATCAAATCATTTGTTAGAATCACCTGTGGAAAAAAATAACATTTTTGCATCAAATAAAGCTCTGCCCTCTTGTTATTAGAAGTCCTACTGAGCAGTGACACTACCAATTTGGCATTTGCTATTGTTTTAACATGGCTTTACCTATCCCCACTGGAATGTCTAATTTGAGAGGCGTGAGTTAGATTTTCAAATGAAAAGTAAAAGATTGCAAATAAAGGTGATTACATTGATGGCATATTCTCTATTTCATTAGGAAATATAAAATATATTCATAAAGGTCTTACTTAGATCAGGGGTACAGATATCAACTGGAAATTACTAGAGTAGTAAGTCTTCATGATATAGTATTTTCCAAATTTAATTTTCATACTGACAATTGGACCACATTTACTGAAATAAGAGTCTGTTAAATTCATCAGTAATGAAACTAAGTTTTAAGACTGAGGGCTGGGAACAGCAACCTTAACTCAATAGCAGACAGATATTGATATATCATGAGAAGTCATCGTTCAGTCTATCTCTTGAAGCTTCTGGGGGCTAACACTTGAAAATTAATGACTTTGCTTTTCTAGATTAAAAACAGGGAAATGAGGTTATAATTTGCCATTTCCACCTTATGTCTGGAATTTCAAATGAGGCATTGTCATGTACTTCTTTCGTGTCTATATTTTTCTTTAGGTAAATCTGTTTTTTTTTTTTTTTTTTTTCTTTTCTACAAACAACCCCCCCCGCCCCACCCACATACCCATTATCCAGTTTATTCAATGGGAATAGTAACTGTTTAGGAAGACAGCTAATTGATTTACAGTACTCTAAAACCAACCCTGAAAACTGGTAATCTCATTCATTTACTGTAACTTCAGTGCTGTTATTGACAGAAAAAAAAGTTACCTTAAGGCTCAAGGGAAAGTAACTTATTATATTGTGAATGCAGCATTATTTACTCTCCCATCCATTGGAAGCTAGCAAAATGCATTCTAGATCAATAATACAAACTTTCTAACATTAGCAAAGATTTCCACTTTTCTTACACAGTTAGAATGATATTTATAAGCAAATTACCTAGGGGAGCCTGAGAAACCATGATCCATATCACACAAAGATTCCATGTATTTCATGATCAAAAAGTGCTTTATCTTTGAGAAATATGTCAGGGTTAAAATGGAAATATACAATGTAAAATCACACGACACTTTCTCAAGTGAAGTACAAAGTGGAAAAGGAGCAAAAAGATGGGAGGCTCTGCTCTCTGAACAGGCCTTATGCAGGTGACATTTAGGGTGTACTAAATTAAAATTGTTTTAAGAGTTAACAGTGGAATTTTACACCACTATATATATTCTAAAACCTGAGATTGGACATCAAAGCAGTCAACTTTTTTATCACAGCAATTCTGATACTTCCTAAAAACAGAAGACAACTCAATTGAATTAATAACTCCAGGGTCAAAAACATTAACTTTCCCCAATCAACAAGGAGACTGATCACAAACACATTCGACACTAAGGGTGCTGCAGAATGACTCTTGGCAAACGAGTCATTTTACATAAGCAAAAAGTCACTTGTTTCCTTCCCCTTCTCACCGATCAAGGCCACACTATTTTCAAATGAATATCTACTGAGAGATCAGTTGTGCATTGGACAAAGTACCATAATTGGGTTAAAAATGAAAACAAAATTTACAGTGAAGAATACCTATGTGCATGGCTTACACACTCAAGCTTTTTAATTTCATCCACCTCAAGAGCAAGGTAGACTCAAACGAATAGTTACCTTTTAATACCTTGTGTAGAGCACATTCTACCCCCTGTAAAGCCAGTCAAGGTCACATTTAACAAAGCATCCTCAGCAACTATAGTGCCTGAAGTGTGCAGCCATTTACAGACCACTCAATATGAGGGCATTATTATAACCAGCCTCTTTTGCCCACAACCCTGCATTTTCAGATAAGCCAGGAAAATTGTTTTGTTTTTTGAGAAAACTGAAGCTTGAATCTCTTAAAAGACCTGCAATTTATTGCAAAGTGATTGAGAGGTAACAAAGGAAGTAGAAGGTTAATAGGCTGCCTGCACCAAAGCCTCTCAATCATTTTGCAGTAAATAATTATGGAAAGTGACTTGACAAGTAGCCATGTGTGCATCACAGCTACAGTCATTTACACCACCTACATGCCTCCCATAGTAACATAGGGTGTCTGGGTTTTTGGTTTGGTTTTCACTTTGATTTTTTGGTGCCATACAGATTTACATTTTGTACTGTGCAGCATATGCACTGAAAATTTTCTTTGCTGACTAGAACTGCCATTCTACTTGAATGATAGGTAGGGACAATAGAAACCAGAAGGGAAGACGAGTATCTTGACACAGATTTTTGCTCTTTTGATTCTGTTCCTGAAGTTTGATTTCTCATGTCTGTAACTGCAGTAGTTTGAGAAACAAACATTCTACCAATTATCTGAAAAGGAATTTTAGTTCCCTACTTCTCTGGAATATGACTGTTTTGAACATGTGATTAGCTGGGATGTTTGCCAAAGCTGAAAAACAGCCCTAAATCACTGTTCATAATAGTGGTTGAAAGACAAGACAAAAAAATTGGTTTCCCATAGTCTGTACGAATGCCATTTTCTGACTGGAATTAACAAAGATCATTTCCTTTAATAAGCAATATTTTGAATGAGTTCTGAAAGCTAGCCTGTTACTATCACCTTGTTTAACAAACCACACACCAAAAGTGTAGTCTCTATGCTTTGCAGATTTCTATTGTCCCTAGTACTGGAATGAGGATCAGTGAATGCTACAATTAATCCACATCCTCCTGTAATCTTCCTGCAGTGGGAAGAGGCCATGAACCACCCCCTGCAGGAGAAACAAACCTTTGAGATTGGTTAAGACTTAAAAACCCACCACTATGACGTTTACCACTTAATCTTACATAGGCAGGTCAAAATTTTAATATAAATTACTTTTTCCAACACATAGCTTTATGCATTCTTTGCTCCTTTTTTTGGAGGATTCTCAAATTGATATCTAAAGATTTACATATGATATACTACTGTTATATGGTCTAATGACTAAGAAAATTTCTCTGGTAACCAAAGCTGATGCCATATATGGTAGTGTTCTTGGCATATACTCTATATGCCTCAGACCACTTCCACATTCTTTCTGTTCAGCTAATTATAGCTTAGTAGCCACTGGTGAAGGACTGTGAAGACCCTGTCATTTCTACAGAGTAGAAAGGGCAAGGCTAGTTACTGCAATTCAGCCAAACAAAAAGAAAAGAAAAAAGAATAAACCAACCCCTTAGAAAGGAGAGGTACCGCACCTTTGCAAAACTGAACTGGCTCACGGCAGCTGAGCAACAGAACCACCACTGAAGCAGGAAAACAAGTTGGTCTCTACAGGAATTATACATGTTTTGAAAATGAAAAAGTTACAGCAATCAACTAAGAGCTGCAACCTTAATTTTCATTGCTGCCTCAGAGTTTGAAACTTAAACAGTTTCTGCAAACCTAATAACGCTAGCTTCTCAGCTCCTTTACTAAAACTATTTAGGGATTTGTTCTCCGCAGCAAAGAAATAAACACTCAAAACACATAGGTAAATACAGCAGGACATTATTGAAAACAGCTGCCTTGTAGTACAAAATACAGTACAAGTATACGGATGTCATTAAAACATCAAAAATACTATTGCTCCCATACAATTTAGGAAACATTCTTTGCAACGGAGAAAAATTTTTTAAAAAAAGAAATGCTTTAAAAAAATCTGTTTAAAAAGTCTACTGTGGATGATGAGAGTAGAGGAATAGTCTGAAAAGGGCACCAATGTTTGTGGCTCTTCCACTATTTTTTAAAAATCTAAAATGAGATATTCTGAATCAAATCTAATTTTTAAAAAAGCCTAATTTTATATACACAATTATTCCCTCCCTCTCAGCCACTAATTCATGAAAACGACCTTTTTGTATATTACTCATTTCCCAATAAATACAAAAAGATTGTATAGATTGAATACCAAAATAAGATAATAAAAAGGGTATGCAATAAATTAAAAGGCAGCTCAAATAAAGGGCAGGCATGCAGTTAAAAAAAAAATACTAAGATTGTGGAAGTGGGGTTACTTGCCTCCTGGTTGAGAAGGTGTTGCACAAAGTATACCTGAAAACTTTGGAAAGAACATTAGCTCCCATTCAATTCAGTTACCTAGGTTCTGACACTTCTAGGAATATACCTTTTGATGGGGTGGGATTAACTTGATTAGTAAAGATCATACTGAAAATCCATTTAAAATATAGAAGAGGCGATCCTTGAAAACCCCAACTTTTATTCTTGAAAGACAGCTGGATAAACTGGCAAAAGGCAGTTTGTTGAAATTTCAAGATGGTATAAAAATGCTTCCAGGATAGTCAGCATATTCACGTTCACTTCAGCTCCATTCAGATGGATTTCAGCTTCCAAAGGGCACACTGCTTGAATCACTCATCGTTTGCCAACTTTGATTGTGAGGTACTGATACAATGGATCAAGTTCTTAAAAATTTATTTTAAAAGAATAAATGTTGCTGGAATTCTGGACCTGAGGATCTTTAGTGTTTAAACAAATCCACAGATTAAACTGAAGGTAGATGAAGACTTCAGTTTTGGTTATTTCGAACTTTTCTGTGAGGACTTATATTCCATTAAAGCTCAGGCTTGTAGCCACTGTTCCTTTTGTAGATATCTTCAAGTTTTACGGTTTAAAATCCAGCCAACCAGTGGCTGAAACTGCCGAATTAGCCATAATTCACTGGCTCACACGGTGGAGCCACGGGGATCTGGCTCTCATTCATATCTAAGACATGACCTCCATATTTGGAGATCGGGGAAGAACTTTAGTGAGCAGCAACCAATCCACTCAAAACAGTTTTCCTTGTGCTTTATGCCTGATTTCTTCTTGTGCCTACCTCAGCAACCCCCAATGTAAAACTGCTTTTATCTTTGAAAAAATTTTGCCAACTTCCAAAATATTATAATAACGGATTCTAGTTCTCAAGGACTGACATCTGAATCCATCTGCATCCCGGAAAATAATTCTGCAAAGACAAGACATGGGCCTTGTCCCAGGTTCCATGCAAAACCATTAAAAAAAAAATGGATCCGATTTGTTTCTGTATTCCCTGGTGGCTTCTTGAATTCTTATTTTGCCCTGTCTATGATTACTTAAAGTTGCATTCCTTTTCATAAAATTTGTACCCTCAGAACTGGGTAACTGCAAATGCCTCTCTCTTCACAAGAATTCCATGAAGATCTAGATCCAAAACGCTGATTTCAATGGAGGTGAAGGGATAGACACTATCTTAAGACCAGGTTACCCAGGTATAATACAAATTCAGCTGTCATCAGTGGGTCTGGGTAACTCAAGAGGTGTTCCTTGGCCAATGTGCAAGGATCTACCCCACCCAGGATTATCCTGATGGATTTAGAAACCTCAGCTGGGAAGCAATAGAAGCTGAGACTTTTGCTCAGGTGAGGAGGCGCTGTTGTCCTCTCTTTGTAGGTTGCTGTCAATTCCTTGGAACTTTACTGCTTTTCTCTAATTGTCCGTGACTGTTCTCTCTTATGGTTATTTCTCTTAATTAACTATATTATTTTAAATTTTGTTTTCTCCTTCTGGGGCCTCCCTTGCTCCCCCTCCACTAGCTCACTGGGATGAACAGGAAGGGGGGCTCTCTAGTGGTGGGGAGGCCCGTAGGGGAAGCTAAGCGTTTCAATCCTCATCCACCTCCTCTCCCTCTGACTCGTCTCCGCCGCGTCGCTCATAAAGCTTATCCCTCTGCCGCTCCTGGATCTCTTTCATCTCATCCGCATACCGGCAAAAGGCGCCCCCGAACTTGCCCCAGGCCTTGAAGGGGACGGTAATGGCGTTGCGGTAGGACGGCTTCACCTCGCTCACGCGCAGGAACACTCCGTACTTGTTGCAGCCCACGTCGAAGAAGAAACGCTTAGAGTCCACCGTGATGGAGGTGCCTTCCGGGAGCTCCCCGTACAGGCCGCCCCCGGGGCCCCCGGCACCGCCGCCCGGGCCCCCAGCCAGCTCGTCGTCCTCGCCGCCGTAGTCGTCGATGAGCTTGGCCAGCGCATCGCGGAACTCGATGAGGCCCTGCGCGGGCAACGCGATGGTCTGGCCGCTCTGCAGGCCGCCGGGCCCCGGGCCGCCGCCGCCGCGGTTGACCGTCTGGCGGATGCGCAAGAAGCGGCCTCGCTGGTTCTCCTTGAGGTCCAGGTAGTACTTGCGGTTCTCGCGCACCAGAAACTCGCTCTTGAGCGCGCGCCGCGGCCCACCGCCCTCCTCGGCGCCCGCTGCCGCTGCCACCTGCTCGGGGCTGCTGGGGCCCAGCTGCGCGTAGTGTTCGATGAAGTCGCCCAGGTAGTCGCGGAACTCGGCGGCCACCGCCATGGACAGCGTGAGGCGGCTCTTGGAGCCGCCCGCGCCCACCTCGGCGATCTTGAGGAAGCGGCCCTTGGCGTTCTGCTTCACGTCCAGGTAGAAGCGTTTGTTCTGGATGTCCAGCCGCTTCGAGGCCAGCTCCTGCGTCTCCTGCTCGCCGCCGCCGCGGGACGCGGGCTGGAAGCCGCCGGGCCCGCCACCGCCGCCGCGCTCGCTGCCGCTGTCGCCGTCCGCCATCTTCTCGGCCGCCGCCGCGCCCAGGCCGCCGCCCGCCGCCCGCCGCGCTCGCGCCCCCGCCCTCCGCCCTGCGGCTCGTTCTCCGGGGCCCCCCAGCCTCGCCCGCCGGCCCGCTCACGCACTCCCGCTGCTCATCGCCGGCCGCCGCCGCCACCCCCCATCGCCCCCGCGCCCCGCCCCGCCACTTCCGCCGGGCCCGCTTCCGGCGCACGCCTCCGTGACGCCATCCCGCCCCGCCCCCCATGTCCTCGCTGCCGGAAGCGCCGCGCACAGCGGCGGCGGGGCGCAAGGCAGTGACGTCACGGGCCCGCGGGGGCACGGGGTCAGGGCGGGCTAAGCTGGGAAGGAGCTCGGGAAGTTTATGAGCGCGGGAACAGTCTGCGTCCTGTTTGTGGTGGTGGTTTCACAAGTATGTCAAAACTCACTGAAATGTACGCTTTAAATAAGTGCGGTTTATTCTAGGGAAATGATACAGTTATTATTTTTATAAGCAAAGAGGAATTAAAGGAGGGAGGATATGGGGGTCATCTGTACTCAAAACAAAACTAACTTATAGGATTGCTGGATGATAAGCCATGAGTGATATTTAGCGTAATACCTCAGTTATAGTGAGTGCTAAATAAATGTGCACTCTTATTTTTAGTTCGTGGAATACCGTACATAGTGCCTGGAGCATGCATGATAACATCGTCACCGTCACAGCAGCATAAGAAAAAATGATGGCCTGAACTAAGCAGTGGTAGTGGGGATGGAGCGCTTAGGAAAGGAGTTAACTTTTAGCAAACACCTATGTACAGGGACTGACAGCCATTTCACAAGAAGAATACGTGTTTCATGTGTTACATTGTGTGAAGAAACTGGAATGGATTTTAAAAGTAAAAAAGTATGTCTTTCGGTGGGAGGAGGTGTGTGCTGAGAGTCACTCTGCCTGGATCTGAATCCCATACTAGCTGTGAAGTCTTGAGCACTTCAGTTAATCTCTTAGTTGCCTCACTTTTAAAATGGGAATAATAGTACCTATTTTGTAGGGCTGCTGTAAGAATTAAATGAGATAATGCACATAAAGCACATAAACTGGCACAGAAGAAGCATGCCCCGAGGTTTTTTTGGGGGGGCAGGTTTTTTGGCTGGGTTCGGCCACGGTGCAGGGGTCGATCCCGGGCCCCCTGCAGTGGAAGCCGGGAGTCCTAACCACTGGACCACAAGTGAAGTCCCTCCCCAAGTATTTAATCACCCTTTCTCCTGTTTCATAAAAAAGACCCAATCAAACAAAATTATATAATAGCTATCAACCAAACACAGGAGAGTCCAGGGGAAAACAGCACATCTGGGGCCTTGACCATTTCAATCCTGGAGAGGATTTGGACATTTCAAATCCCTAGGGAAGGAATGTGATGTCAGGCATCACTTGGCCTTCGTAAAAGGTGTCCATGAAGCTCCTTCTCTAATTTCTTGCTAACCAGACCACTTCCCTGAATAGGGGACCCCAACAGTCAGTTCATGTGAAGGACTCTCTACCCCTCTGTTCATTTCTTTTTTTTCCTTTTTTTTTTAATGAGCCTGCCCATCCATTCCTCTGTGAGCCTTTTTTTGAATTTATGTATTTTATTTATTTACTTTTGGCTGCATTGGGTCTTCATTGCTGCGTGTAGGCTTTCTCTAGTTGCAGCGAGCAGGGGCTACTCTTCGTTGTGGTGCTCAGGCTTCTCATTGCAGTGGCTTCTCTTGTTGCAGAGCAGGGCTCTAGGCGCGTGGGCTTCAGTAGTTGTGGCAGGTGGGCTCATTAGTTGTGGCTCGCGGGCTCTAGAGCTCAGGTTCAGTAGTCGTGGTGCATGGGCTTAGTTGCTCCGTGGCATGTGGGATCTTCCCGGACCAGGGCTCGAACCTGTGTCCTCTGCTTGGCAGGTGGATTCTTAACCACCTCGCCACCAGGGAAGTCCACCCCCCCGTTCATTTCTTATCAGTTTGGTTTTAATGAGTCCGGTTCTATTTAATGAGTTAAATCTATTGCTTTGTTTCCTTTGAAATTTCATTCTTGGCTTTTAAGCGGAGCATCTTCTCCCTTTTCATCTATTCGACAATCATACTTTTTCAGACATTTTACAGTTCAATTTGTTTAATACATGTGATTATATCATATATTTCTATTGAATATATGATACTCGATATTTTATGTTTAAGTCTAGTTTATCTAGAATACATTTTGGTGGATAGTATGAGGTAAGGAATCTAAAAAATTTCCTCCCAGTGACCAATTGTCCCAGTCCTATTTATTGAATAACCCTTCAAGGACAGATCTCGACAGGTGGAGATGAATGTAGGTTATTTTGGGCAGAGGGAACATGTGTTCCCAGATGGCGAGAAGTCTAATTTGGCTGGAGCCCAGGGTGTGTGAGGAGGGGGTGGTGAACAAAAGAGTGGGAGGCAGCTAGACCCGGGCCCGGTGGGGAGACCTTCACTTGGGGGCAGGGGACTGGGCTGGAGTCGAGGGCGAGCCCCTGGAGCCGTGTGAACAGGAGCGTGACGCCTCCCCTCTGTGCTTGGACGAGGTGACCATGGCAGAGGACAGCATGGGTGGGCTTGGTCAGGAGGCAAAGACCACACTGCCCACCCAAGCCAGAGGGGACTGGACGCAGCTGGTGGAGCGGCAAGGAGCCAGTGGGGCTTTTTGGGGCACGAGAAGGATCCAGCTTTAAAAACCGAACGTGGGGGGACTTCCCTGGTGGTCCAGTGGTTAAGACTCCGTGCTCCCCATGCAGGGGGCCCAGGTTCGATCCCTGGTCAGGGAGCTAGATCCTGCATGCCGCAGCTAAGAGCCCGTGCAGCCAAATAAATAAATATTAAAAAAAAAAAACATTAAAAACCGGACGTGGGGATGTGAGAGAGGAGTGAAGAGTGGTTTCAGAGTGTGTGCTCTGAGTGACTAGAGCCGAGGCCGTTGTTGGAGATGACAGGGGCACTGATGTGAGACTGCAGGGATCCAGATGCTGCAGACGTTGGGTGCTCCTCCCCTCCGTAATTCACAGGAAACAGTACCCAACAGGAAGAGCTGCTCTGATGCATTTTGGGAGTATCAGCTTCTTCCCCCGGAAATTTATTACTTCTTGGTGGCTTTAAGCACTTGCTGTGACTGCCTTTTGGCAAATCCAGCACGAGTGAGTGTGAATCTTAAGTACCGGCATCTTTTTTTTTTTTTTTTGCGGTACGTGGGCCTCTCACTGCTGTGGCCTCTCCCGTTACGGAGCACAGGCTCCGGACACGCAGGCTCAGCGGCCATGGCTCACAGGCCCAGCCGCTCCGCGGCATGTGGGATCTTCCCGGACCGGGGCACGAACCCGTGTCCCCCGTATCGGCAGGCGGACTCTCAACCACTGCGCCACCAGGGAAGCCCAAGTACCGGCATCTTAAGTTTGAGGAGCCAGCTGGGTGCCGGAGGAGGGGTGGCTAAGCCGCTGTGGGACCCAGAGAAGTGGAGTTGAGAAGAGGGGCCACAGAGGAGACGCAGGTTTGGGAGCCAGCAGCAGACAGCGTGGACTTGACAGCAGCTCCCAGGAGGCTGCATAGAGAAAACAGGGACAGGTGAACAAACGGGCAGGGAATGAGGCCAGGGGTCGGGTGTCACAGTTCATAGGGAACCTACACAAACGCTTCCCACCATCCTGGAAACGTGCCTAGAATCGCACAGCTCTGAAGGGGTGGAGCAGAGACTGCAGCTCAGATCTCCAATTCTGAATTCTGTCTTTGACGCTGCCGCCTTGGGGGGAGCATGGAAGCCATTTGTCACAGTTTGAATGAGGGCAGGAGTATGGGTTGAGGGGCTGCCCCGGTGACAGAGGGGCTGGTAACTGGCAAAGAGAAGCATGAAGCTGCCTTGCCCAGAGATACCTGAGGCAGCTCCGAGGCTGGGGGAGCTTTGAGGGGGACAGGTTGGTGAGTGAGGTCCTGGAGATGGGTACGGCGTTGGGGGGAGTTGGGGGCTGGCCCTGGGAGGCGAGAAGGCATCCTTTGGCTTGTGATACCAGGGAGAGTGGAGGAGGGGCACAGGAGCTTCTGGTGGAGAGGAGAGCCGTTGGAGCCATTCCTGCGTCTGCTCCAGGGCCCAAGAGTGAGGCCACGTGCTGAGAAGGAGGCCGTGAAGACTTGGAAAGCTTGCACGGGGACGAGACTCCCTGAATAGCCCAGGATCCCGCTAAGGCCGGGAAGAAGCACACTTTCTCGAGTCACTTAGAACAGCTTGGAGGCTGAGCAGGAGGCAGCAGATGGGAGCAGGCCTTGCCAGGGCTGGGGAGACCCCTGAGGCAGTGGGGGACAGGGGCCAGTGTCCTCAGATGGCCAGAGCCTTCTCCTGGTTTCAGGCCAGGAGAAGGAGGAAGCGGTCAGACATTGTAGGGCGCACCTTTGTTTTCCTGTTATTTTTCCTATTAAGCTTAAAATTGAAACTCAGAACAATTGAAGAACAATCCTTCTCACCCAGATCCCCCAAATGTTAATATTTTACCATATTTGCTTCATCATCTCTCTGTATAGTTTTTCTTCCTCCTGAACCATTTGAGAATAAGTTGCAGACATGATGCCCCTTTACTCTTCAGCATCCTTTTCCCAAAACAAGGGCATTCTCTTGCCTAACCAGAGCACAGTGATCAAAATCAAACAATTAACAGAGATCTGATACTCTTCTCTACTCGACAGACTTGAGTTAGATTTTGCCAAATGTCCCAATTATGTCCTTTGTAGCAACAGAAGGTCCCGTTGCATCCAGTGGGCCCTCATCCTTCTTTGCTTTACTCTGGAGCCGTTTCTCTCTCAACCTGTCTGTGTCTTTCCCAGAGTTGACATACCCAACGGGTGAAGGGGCGTTATTTTGTAGACTGTCTCTCACTTTGGATCTGGAGAAACTTCTTGACTTCAGTCTGAAAACCCGCCCTGCCCTGGCTAGCTCAACTCCCCACAGCAAGCGAAATGCTGCCTGCCACCCAGATGAGCCTTGGTGCCAGAGCAGGGGGGGAGACGAGGCGGTAGAAGGTTCCAGAGTCAGCAGGGAAGGCAGGAGTGGCAGGCGAGATTCGGTGGGGGTGGGGAATCAAAGTATGTTCGTGACCAAATCTGCAGTGGAAACTGCCTGCAAGCCTTCCTGCCACGCTGCTCGGAAGCTGCATGACCTCCTCGCCTGCTCCGTCTTTTCCCATCCAGAAGGAAACTGCACTTAAGGGAGGAAGGCGGTCTGGTGGCGTAGGAGAAACTGGTATTGAGGGGTGCCATCCCCGAGGGCACTGGCACTGGGATTCCCGGGCCGGGAACCCAGCCCTGCAGATGCATCTCAGCTTGACGCACTGGGGCCAGTATCCAGCTGGTGTGCATTGAAACCTCCAGTGACATTTTCTTGGGTTTGCTGGAAGCAAGTATGTTCTTCTTGCACAGTCTAAAGAGATTGCCTCATTTGGCCTGGGCAGAAGGCCTGCACCTGCTGTTTATTCTAGGGATTTTTGTCTTCCAAGAGGTAGAAAATCAATTCCTTGCATTGGCGTTGGGGTCCAGGGGGCACAGTTTCTCAGCCTTGGGACTTAACTCAGTAGCCCTACCTCCCTGCCCCCCGCCATAATTCATAGCTCCTCTTGGCCTTAAAAAATAAAACTCTTGGGACACTCCCAGAGGCTGGGCGGCAGCTTTAAGCACACCCATCAAGCCCTCTTTACCCCACATTCACCACCTCCCACATGGCCCCCCGATTCCCTGGAAGGGGTACGTGTTCCTTGGAACATTCCAGGCCTCCACTGCTTCACTCCAGTTTCCCAGCTGTGAAATGTGTGCAGACCACTCGGTGGGTGCAGGTGGCACGCGAGAGCCCCAGACAGCATTGCCCCGTAGCTGTAATTCATGGGTGTGGCTGAGCTTCCTGTGGACGTTTCCCTCAGGCTCCATGTTCTGCAAAGACCCAGTGTTGAGTTGAGAGAACATGAACACAAAACCCAGGAGGACTTCTGTCTTTCTTTGGGAGGCACATTTGTTGGACAGGAGAGTTGAAGCCCCAACACAACAATCTTAAAAGGAACAGGATCCCTAGAAATAGGACAGTCGGAAAATGTATCAGCTGATAATGGATAAGAAGGCCTGAGGAGGCTGTAACTCAGGTCACTAGTGTTTGAACCCACTCACGTCTTAAACAGCAGGGGGCCGGCCTCCATCCCCATGGTCTCTCCTCAGTGACAGGGGGGTGTGAGGGGCCTCCTCCCAGCTGCCCTGGCAGCTCAGTCAGAGCCAGCTGTGCCCACAAAGCCTCTAGTCAGGCCTCTCCTCCCAGCTGCCGTGGTGAACAGGTTTGCCCTTTCCAAGCGCCTTTAGGTCACTTGTGGTCTTTCCGTGGAGCTGGACAACAGCCATCTGTTCTGCTGCTTATTTCGTCCAGAAAATCCCAGTGTTCTGCCCCCCGCCTCCTCCTAGGGGTTCTGTTTCAGCTCCCCTGTCCAGCCTTCCAGAAGGCTGTCTGGCTCTGAACCGGGCCCCTGCTGGGTTCCTCCGTCTGCCCTTTGTCCAATTAGACAAAGACTGGTGATGCCCAAGTCCATGCTGAGCACAGGCAAGGCCATATGGTCAGGAGATGAAGGTTTCTGGGGCAAGTGGTAATGAGGATGACCTGAACTGAATCCGTAGCTTTTAAAGAACCTTTACCTGGTAGAAGTTAGGAACATGGCCTGGGGAAGATGAGAACAAGCCCTATGGGACTGGATTAGAATTGGAGGTATCAACATGAGCTGGTGGTTTCACTACACAGACTTGTGTGTGTGTACATGCATACACACACAGGCAAATAAACACAGAAACACACACACTCACATATAGATGTAGAAATATATACACACACACAGACATATAGGTATGTCTAGCACCCAGACCTTGGTTTCTTAATACCATTCACTACTAAAATGATTCATGATTCACCCATGATTCACCCATGATTCATGGGTGTCATGAAATGACACCCATGGAGAAATGGCTGGTTTCAGGGCTGGAGGACAAAAAGCACAAGCTGAGCCTGGAATATCTTGTGTCAGAAAGTAAGTAAATGCTCAAAAAATAAGGGGGTCATGTCAAAGGACACCCCTGTTGGCCAAATCTGAGACAATTTAAGCATCAAGTAAAGAATGATAGTAACAGACTATAAGCCACTGAATAAAATAAGGTTCCATGTATACATGCTGATATAAATGAGTAATTGAGAGAAAGGAAAGCTCTTCTTTTTCTTTAATGTTTATCTTTTTTTACTTCATTGCGCTGGGTCTTCGTTGCGGCTGGTGGGCTCCTTAGGTGTGGCATGCAAACTCTTAGTTGCGGCATGCATGTGGGATCTAGTTCCCTGACCAGGGATCAAACCCGGGCCCCCTGTATTGGAAGCGTGGAGTCTTAACCGTGGCACCACCAGGGAATTCCCAAGAAAAGCTCTTTTCAGTAGAAAGCAAAGTGGCAAGTATAGAAGAAATGATGGAATCTGACAAGCATCAATAGCAATTATCATAGTAATAATTGACTCCGGCAAGAATCAACAATGGATATTAAAAACAGTGGGTGAAAATTTGCTGGGTAAACTGAATATTGACCTAGTCTCAAAGAAACTCACTGTAAGTACGTGTTAATTACAAAAAGAAAAACAGTGACTCTGCAGTGGAGAAACCTGGCAGCCACCACCCTAAGCTGAGTGATCGCAGGTAACATCACCAGGAATGGGACAAATCGACCTCAGGTGTCTCCTGATATGATCACAGAGAGGGATGCATGTCACCTCTGTAGTATTCCTACCAAAAATGCAGAACCTTCATCTAGTGTTGAGGAAACAGCTGACAAACCTACACTGAAGGAACATCCACAGAATCACAGACAACAAACTAACTTCAAAAGTGCCAATGCCATGAAAGATGAAGACTGCAGAACCGCTTCAGATTAAAGGAGAATGAAGAGATGTGACGACCACGTGATTTCTTCGCCATAAAGAACATTATTGGTGAGATCTGAATAAGGTCTGTAGGTCAGAAAATAATGTGGTGTTAATTTCCTGATTTTGATAATTGTACTTGTGGTTGTGTAAGAGGTTATCCTTGTTTTTAGGAAATACACCCTGAAATATTTAGAATTAAAACAGGCATCATGGCTGCAATTTACACTCAAAGGATTCAGAAAAAGACGCACCTGTACAGAGAGCAACAAAGCAGATGTGGGAAAACTTTAGCAGTTGGAGGATGGGTGAAGCGTATACAGGAGTTCTTTGTGCTAGCCTTGCAACTTTTCTATAAGTCTGAAATTATGTCCCCCGAAGTTAAAAATACATCTTCAAATTGTCGAAATGTTTTAAAAATCATCCAAAATAAATTGTGTTGGCCCTCCTTGTCCCACTGTACCCTTTTCATATTCACTGCCTACTTCAGCATGCAGTCCTCTGGGACTGGTCGCTTGCCCATTTAGAATCTACGTAAAGGTTTTCAAAGCCTTTCTGGGCAGCAGGGAGTCCTCTCTAGGCTGAAACACACAGCTCACGGGGTATTCTCACTGCTCCTACATGCTCTGCCCTGTGGTCAGTTATTTCCCAAGGCTTATTTTACTGCTGGTCTGCAAACTCCTTAAGGGCAGGGACTGTGTCTTATCTTTGTGTCTCCTTTACAGTGAATACTTAGTAAATATCTAATGGAATTAAGTTGAAAGGAAGTATGCATCTTCGACTCTCCTCAGTAAAGCATGAAAATAGCACACAGTGAGCAATTACAATTGAGTTACAACTGGGTATCCTGGTGATGTTACTGTGTTTTCCCTCTTATTAGAAAATGTGTTCTTTTAAAAAATGTCCTTATTGTAGAAAATTTGGAAAATACAGAAAAGCAAAAGTAAGAATGTAAATGATTGAGAGATGGCAGCATCCGCTCTTCCCTGATGAAGAGCCACCCACTACCTGAAGATATCAGTGTCTGTCCTTTCGAGCGTTTCCTATGCAAAATTTTAAATGCGAACTTACACATAGGTGTGTATATACATATATTCATATTATGCATACTGATGTCTGACATTAAGTTTTTGGTTTTTTTTGGCCATACCACACGGCATGTGGGAATCTAGTTCCCTGACCAGGGATTGAACCTGCGCCACCTGCATTGGAAGTGTGGAGTCTTAACCACTGGACTGCCAGGAAAGTCCTGACATTAAGTTTTTATTTTATGCACAGAATTAGATTGATCAAAATCTTTGGTTACCATGTATTTTTATTATTAGTCCATGCGTCACAGCTCTCTTTTATCATTCATTCATCAATTCATTCAATAATAATATTGTAATAAAACTCAAGAATTAGAACACTGACAATAATTGAAATCTGCCCTATGTATTCCTCCCAGGGTTTATCCCCCCACCTCTCAGAGGTGACTGAAATCCTAAAGTATAAAAAATACATTGTTTATTTTTATTTTTTTAACTTTACAAAAAGGGAATTATACTGTAAGTTGTATAAGTCAGGGTTCTCAAGATAAACAGAACCAAAAGGATATATATATCCCTAAAAACAAGGGGGTTAGGGGTGCCAAGCCTCCCCGTAGTTGAAAATCCAAGTATAATTCAGTCTGCCCTCTGCATCCGTGGGTTCAACAAATCACAGACAGTGTAGTACTATAGTATTTACTATTGACAAAAATCTGTGTATAAGTGGATCCATGCTGTTCAAGAGCCAATTATATATATACATGGAGAGAGAGAGAGGAGAGATTTTAAGGAATTGGCTCACGCTACTGTGAAGCCAGCAAGTCTGAAATCTGTAGGGCAGGCAGTGGGCTGGAGAGCCAGGGAAGAGCTTGAGTCCAGAGGTCATCTGGAGGCCGCATTCCCCCTTACTCAAGGGAATCCAGTCTTTTTTCTTAAGGCCTTCAACTGATTGGATGAGACCCACCCACATTATGGATGGTAATCCGCTTTATTCAAAGTTGACTGACTTAAACGTTAATCTCACCTAAATAATACCATCACAGCATTTAGACTGGTATTTGACCAAATATCTGGGTACTGTGCCCTGGCCAAGTTGGCACATAAAATTAGCCATCACATAAATAGCCTCCTGGACTTGATCTTTTTCACTCCACATTATGTTATGAAGATTCACACACTTTTTTGGGTTTGCTTGCTTAGCTGGAGTTGATTCATGTTCACTGCTGTATAATATTCTATCGTGGGGAAATGCCCTCACCCTGTTCCATCTTCTGCTGGTGGGCATCAGGGTCATGGCTGCTGTCACAAACGGCCTAGGGGACCCTTTGGCACTTGTTTCCTGGGGTAGATGTGCAGGACTTTGTCTTGGGTATATACCCAGGTGCGATTTCCTGAGCTGTCAGGCACGTGAATGTCCAAGTTCATAAGGAAAAGCCAGATGGTTTTCCCAAGTTGTTACACTGGTTTCACTCTCCTCGGCCGTGCTTAAGAGGCCTCTGGTTCACAGCCTCTCCAGACCTTGGCATTGTCAGATTCTTCATTTTTGTCATGAAATGGATGAAAAACTCTTCTTTTTTTTTTTTTTTTTTTTTTTTTTGCGGTATGCGGGCCTCTCACTGTTGTGGCCTCCCCCGTTGCGGAGCACAGGCTCCGGACGCGCAGGCTCCGGACGCGCAGGCTCAGCGGCCATGGCTCACGGGCCCAGCCGCTCCGCGGCATATGGGATTCTCCCAGACCGGGGCACGAACCCGTATCCCCTGCATCGGCAGGCGGACTCCCAACCACTTGCGCCACCAGGGAGGCCCAAAAACTCTTCTTTTTTTACCACCTTGGTTTATGTTTCCCTGATTAACAAGGCCAGGCATCTCTGTGTGTGCTTCTTGGCTGTAGGCGTTTCCTCATTGGTGAAATGCCTATTCATGGCTTTTGTCCATGTTTCTATTGGGCTAGGAGTTCTGTATATGTTTTTAACACAATTATTTGTGCTTCTGCCCTGCTCACCTCCCACTGCCACCCCTTTGGGGTCCCAGTGGTCCCTCACGCCTTGCCCTTGAGTGTTGAGGGACTGAGCTTTCACTGCTTCCCAACGGGTCATGTCCTCACCACAGCCCTCGACCTTCTGTCTCCTTTGGGTCCTCTCACTCGCTCTCCATATGGGCAGCATTAGCTGGCCATCTTGCCTGCATCCTGGACTCCATGTGGCTGACACCAGCCCCGGCCCCGGCTGTCCCCACTGTTGGAGTCTCAGCCACACCATCTGCCTCCAAGTCACCGGCTCTAGCTGAAATTACCCTGCAGTGGAACCCGACACTGAGAGTCAGAGCCATGGGTCAGAGCCTTGACTACGCTTCTATTTCCAAAGTCTGGATCCTCCTGTTTTCAGAGTACAAAAGGGTAAACTTCAGGTCCAGGGAGGGGGTTATAACTCTCTCTCTCTCTCTCTTTCCAAACAATTCGTGTTTTCCTGCCTGCCTAGCGGGTTAAGCAATGAGACATCCCCTTTCTTGTCCTCGGATTGAGTTGCTTCTTTGTTTAACACAAGCTTTAGTTCAAGAGATAGAAATACTTATAAAGTATCATTTATTAAAACTTTACTAAAATATTAAAGGAGGTTTAAAATGAAAAAAATGTCATACATAATCCTACCAATTCCCTCCGTTTTCATTCTTCTGGTTCCCTTCTAGTTTCTATCCACATGCGTATCTATTTTTATGTTGTAATTACTGTGTGTAGTTATATATAGTATATTGAAAATGAAATAGTTTCTCCTCCCCACCCCGCACTTTACATTACTTTTACGTGGCTTGAACATGTCGCCATATTTTTATTGTTATCTTAGTGATCACCAGTTTAAATGAGCCGGTAGAATTAAGTGTCCTGTGATGGGGCCTCTAGGTTGTTTCCAGTTTCGTGTTTGTTATAAGCAGTGCTCCTATGAATAGTTATTTTTACTTGGGAAATTTGCAGGGCTGGCCCACTGGGTCAGAGGTGGCACTCGGACATCTGCATTTCCAAATCGGTTTCCTCCACATCGGTGGCTTACAGTGTAGATTTCTGAAGCTGCTTCCCCACAATTTGTTTTATCGTTTTCCTCTAAATATGGATTTTAAGAGAATGAAAACTAATAACTTCAAATGGGAAAACTTAAGAAGAATGAAGTACACGCAGGACCAAGAGTCTGTGACATTGGCTCACCAGTGCCCCCAGCCCACTCCTCTTAACCTCCTGGATGGAGCTCGAATTGCCTCCTCCCTCCGTGGGGGGCTCCGCGCCTTGGGGGTCCATGTGCCAGGCTGGGTTACCCACGTCTGGTGGTTGAGGACCAGCCAGGGCTCCCAGGAACTTCAGTGGCCTCTGGGAAACTGGGATAGTGGCTGTGGCTGGACACAAGTCAGAAGGAAAGGCCGACTCCCACGGGCAGGCCAGGCAGTTTGAATGGAGTGTGGGACGCTGGGTGTGCGTCTGCAGAACGCCGACCCCGGTGCAAGTGGGCTGATGTACTGCCTCCATCACAAGCTGGAAAGAGGCAAAGAAGAGACGCGTCCACACATGCATGCTGGGGAAGGCGGAGGCTTCAGGGAACAGAGGGCGGCCGTGTATTAAGCAGCTCCGGCCGCTGTCACGAATACCACAGACCGGGGGCAGGGGGTTTAAACAACAGACCTTTAATTCCCTCAGAATTCTTAAGGCTGGAAGTCCAAGATCAAAGTGTCGGCAGGGCTGGTTTCTCCCGAGGCCTCTCTCCTTGGCGTGTAGATGGAGGCCCTCTCCCTGTGTCCTCCCATGGTCATCCCTCTGTGCGTATCTGTGTCCTCATCTCTTCTTATAAGGACACAGGTATGGTTGAATTAGGGTCCACCTATATGACCTCATTTTACCTTAATCACCACTTTGGAGACCCTATCTCCAAATACTGTTATGTTCTGAGGTCCTGGGGGTTAGGGCATCAACATGGGGGTTTGGGGGTCAGGGTTCAGCTTAGCAGCAACTGTAAGTCTGGGAGCTCAGTGCAGTTCTGAGCCTATGCCCCCTGGGGCAGGGACTCCACTGGCTGCAGAAGCCACACAGCAGCCTCCCACCAGCCTGGAGCTTCTGCCATTGGCTTACCCAGGTGCGGTGGTGGGTAGGGGCCTCCCCGGCCTACATCTGTCCTAACTCACCTCTGATTTGACCAGCCAGCAGCCTCCCAAGCTCCCACGCAGGGTCACTGCTCCTTCTCCCACCTGGGAAGGCTCATCAAGGGTGAGACCCGCCCCTGGGGTTTTGGGGATGAGAAACGAGCCTCACCAAAGAGATTTTCAACCAGGTTCCTCCAAAAAGCCAGGGCTGCACCTGCAAGAGTCTTGGAGCCAGGCTTTGGGCAGCATGACTTGAGCATGACTGCATGGGGCTCACAGCAGCAATTTCGGGACGCTCCAGTGGGAGGGAGGGTTGGCCTTCCCTTCAGTGCACCTCCCCCAGCCTTGGCCGTGTTGGGGAGGAATCTTGGACCAGAGATGCCCCAATGAGAGCCCCTCTGGGACTGAACCTCCAGAGCTCCCTACTCACGAGAGCCCCACTTCTCCGTGTCCTCACCCAGCATGGCCTGCCCCTTGGTCTCCAACCCACCTCAGTCCTGGAGCCGCCGTAATTGGGTTTATCCCCTGCAGTCCGGCCGGTGTCTGTCCTCCTGTACTGCTGGCCTGTGGCAGGGGGTCTGCTCTTCATCTTGACATTCTTGCGCCAAAGCACGATGTTTGACACAGAGCAGTTTCTTAATAAATGTTTGCTGAAGGAATGACGGAATGCGGGAAGATAGTAGCCAAGTAGCCTTCAGAGCGCACAACTCTTCATGAAGGAGAGGGTCATTGAGAGGGAGAAAAGGACAAGTTTCCAGGGCCACCTTTTTGGGTTAGGAAGACAACAGTTACTGGCCTGGGACCCACCATCTGAGCTGTAGGCTGCCTGCTGCAGCCAGGACTTAAATGAAACACTACTATAAAATGTGCAGGTGAACTAAAACCAGCAGGAACGGCTAATAGGAGAAAATAAAATCAGGATTGGAAAAGACCTCTGTGTGTGGTTCACCTGCACCCTCACAATGGTTGCCAGAGTTCATCTATGAACACGGATAAGCCTTAAAGGCAGCACAGAACATGAACAATTTTATTTCATTGAATTCAGGCGTAGCGGGTGACTTTTCCCTGTTATTTAAAATTTCCATAGTTCTTTCCCAATATATCTACTCTGCAAATACTAATAATAGAAGGATCCTTTGCAGAGGGCAAGACTGGAGAAGCTAGCTTGACAGCAGCTCATCAGAGGGAGGTTCAGAGTGCCCTGTGCTCAGTCCAGCGATGTTCTGCTAAAGAAGTCAGCCAGGCCTTGGCTCCATCCCTGTGGGCAGGGTGAGCAGAGCCAACTCAGAAAGATAAGAGCCTGCACCCAGGAGAAAAAATAAACCAGTTGGCCTTTGTTAAAGTTAAAAACTTCTGTGCACCAAAGGATACGGTCAAGTGAATGAAAAGACAACTCACAGAATGGGAGAAGATATTTGCAAATCATGTATCAATAAGGGATGAATATCCAGAAAATATAAAGAACTAACATTCAACAGCAAAAACCTCAAGCCAACCCAATTTAAAAATATGCAAAGAGTTCCCTGGCGGTCCAGTGGTTAGGATTCAGCGCTTTCACTGCTGTGGCCCGGGTTCAATCCCTGGTGGAGGAACGAAGATCCCGCAAGCTGCACAGTGCGGCCAAAAATAATAAATAAATAAATAAATAATAAAAATGCTCAAAGGACTTGAAGAATAGATGTTTCTCCAAAGAAAAAATATATATAAATGGCCAATAAACACATGAAAAGATGCTCAAAATCACTAATCATTAGGGAAATGCAAAACAAAGCCACAAAGAGATACCACTTCACACCCATTAGGATGGTTATTACAGAAAAAAAGGAAGGAAAATAAGCGTTGGCAGGATGTGGAGAAATTGGAACCCTGTTCTTTGATGGTGGGAATGTAAAATGGTGCAGCCCTTATGGAAAACAATCTGGTAGTTCCTCAAAAAACTAAACCATAGAGTTACCATATGACCCAACAATTCCACTTCTAGGTATATCCCCAAAAGAATTGAACGCAAGGTCATGCAGAGTTATTTGCACACCTATATTCATAGCATCATTATTCACAATAGCCAAGAGGTAGAACCAACCCAGGTGTCCATGGACAGATGAATGGATAAACAAAATGTGGTATATACACACAATGGGATATTATTCAGCCTTAAAAAAGAAAGGAAATTTTGCTACATTCTACAACGTGGATGAAATGTGAAGATATTATGCTGAGTGAAATAAGCCAGTTACGAGTATAAGTAAGGAGAAATACTGAGTGTTTCCAATTACATGGGGTCCCTAGAGAAGTCAAACTCATAGAGATGAAAAGTAGTATGGTGGATGCTAGGGGCTGCGGGAAGAGGGATGGGGAATTAGTGTTTAATGGGTAGAGTTTCAGTTTGGTTGGATGAAAACGTTCTAGAGATGAATGGTGGTGATGGCTGCACAACAGCGTGAGTGTATTTAACGCCACTGAACTGTGTACTTAAAAATGGTCCAAATGGTAAATTTTATGTTATTTGTATTTTACCGTAGTTAAAAAATATTTTATAAAAAGAGGAAAAAGAAAGAGAAATAAGAGTCCATGAGCTGTGCTGGTGAGACCACGTGTATGTGTTGGTTGGACAGAGCCCCGAGGCCACATTTTCAATGGTTTAGTGACAGGTAAACCCTTGAAGGAGCTTGATGAGGCTGGAGAAGGGCCTAGAACTTTGAAGGAACTAGGTTAGGAGTTTTGGCCCAAATTTGGAGCTGGGTAGGGGTGGGAGGGTGGAGAGGATGACCGGCCAAGGTAGTCCCAGACATGGAAGGACAAACAGAAAGGGGCTTCTGTGTTGGGTGAGGTGTGCATTAGCCCAAGAAAGGCTGATTTCAGCTCAGTAGGAAGGAAGACTTCTTCACAATCTTGAGCTCTGAGTCATGAGAGAGTTGCTTTGTGGCACAATGACCCTCCTGATGTGGTCTAAATAGGACCCGGTGACCAGCTGAAAGCCCCACCCCACCAGAGAGTAACCCCCTGCCAACCACGAACACCTCTGCGGGGCCTGCCAGACGAGTCGCACCTCCAGTCCCTGCAGGGCTCTTGTTCAGCAGGGCTAGAATTCCCTTAGTGATCCCAGGGCCTCGGCACCTCTCAGAGGCTGAACTACAGCCAAGCAGCTGTTTTCACCAGGCCCTGTGTTTGTTTTTTTCTGACATCAACCAATTCTCCGACACCAGGTGGGTGTCAAAGAATTCAATTCATTTCTCACATTCACCTCCCGAGTGAGCACAGACCCCACAGGTGGAGGGCTCAGTCCCACAAGGCTACCCACACCCTGAAAGCAGTTGCTGCAGGCTGCCCACACTTCTGCCCAGCTGACTACAAATTCAGGGGCTCCTACAACCCTTCCTTTCATGTTCCACATATTGCTAGAATGACTCACAGAACTAGAAAAGCACTGTACTTGCAGTTGTAAAGGAAATAAATGAACAGCCGTATGAAGAGGAACATAAGGGAGGTTTGGATGCTCTGCAGGGGGGGGTGGTGGCGGTGGCAGAGTGCACCACCCTCCCAGCACGTGGGAGTGTTCACCAACCCGGAAGCCTGCACCTCACTTGTCCAAGAGCACTATGGACATTTCATCACGTGGGCCTCAGTGATGAAGTCACTGCCACAGACTGAACTCCAGCTCCAGCCCCCGTGCCCCCGGGTGGGAGCTGATAGTTCCAGGTCTTTCTGGTGACCAGCCCCCCATCCTGAGGCGAAGTGAATAACAATAGACACTCCCACCACTCAGGCAATTCCAAGGGTCTTAGGAGCTCCATGCTGGGACAGAAAGTATACACCCAATACATATTTTTAGTATGTTACACCGTGGGTTCAGATCCACTGAGCGCACCTGGTGGAAAGTGGATTGAGGCAGGCAGGTGGTCTCAGGGGGGTGGCTCATCTCCCTTCCTGTCTCCCCAGGGTCCGCAGGCAGACGGATCCCCACTTCCCTCAGTTGAGAAATGAGGGCATTCACTTTAAGGTTAGCTGTGAAGATCAAATGAGGTGTGTGTCAGACTGCTTTAGAAATGTCAGAACTAGTGTCTGAGGCTGCCTTCGGGCCATTTCTGCACTTGTGCTCAAATACTGAGATTGGGCTTAACGGCAGATGTGGAAATCATTCATTCATTCCATCAGTGCCTTTGATGAGAATCATTCATTCATCCCACCAGAGCCTTTGGTGAGAATCATTCATTCATCCCATGTGGCCTCCCACTGAGCATGGCCTTCTGTTAGGTTATGAATACCTGCCCACCACTTGCTGAGTGTGGCCTTCTGGAAGGGTCCTCAACTTTAAGAAGGGGAGTTCAGAGGGGGCAGACCACTTCCAGATGTCTGGGAGTTTTTCTTCGGGTGGAGATGCCACCAGGATATTTGCATAAGAGCTCCCCAGCCCGGCAGAGCGCCCGCGCCCCCTGGTGGCCTCCGGCTGCACCTCGCTCCTTCCCGGATAGGATCTGCGGTCCGGCAACCTGGCTCTGGGTTCCCTCCCTGGTCCGTCCATTCACTGGTTGTTCTTGAATGGCTTGCGAGTGCCTGCGGGCCTCCAGAACTCTCGGGCTGTGCTGTGCGCCACCAGCCACAGGGCTCTGAGCACTTGCAGCGGGGCGAGTCCAAAGTGAGGTGTGCAGCCAGTGGCAAACACACCCTGGGTGTCAAAGACAGTACCCCCAAAAGTAAAATGTGATGTTGATAATTTTATATTGGATGCCTGTTGAAATAATAATATTTTCAATAAATTGTGTTAAATAAAATACGATTAAAATGTATTGTGGCTGTTAGAAAGCTTAAAATTCCATATGTGGGGTGGATAGTGCCGTTCTAGACCCTTGGTTCTCAGGCTTTGGGATTTCACGGGTGAGCAAAAGCCCCCGCCCCCCCCGCCCCACCCCAGGTCTGACTACCAGTTTGATACTTTGCTAAGTGACGGTGTTTTATTTTATTATTTTTTTCTTTTTTTTTGCGGTATGTGGGCCTCTCACTGTTGTGGCCTCTCCCGTTGCGGAGCACAGGCTCCGGATGCGCAGGCCCAGTGGCCATGGCTCACGGGCCCAGCCGCTCCGCGGCATATGGGATCCTCCCAGACCGGGGCACGAACCCGTATCCCCTGCATCGGCAGGCGGACTCTTAACCACTGCGCCACCAGGGAGGCCCTTGACGGTGTTTTAAAAAGTACTACCGCCGCTATTCCCGTGAGGATGGGCGTTCTTTTACCAGAGAGGCAGGATGCCACGGTCAGAGTAGAGAGCCCGCTGAACTGCCCACTCATGGCCCATTGATTCGTCTTCTCACTGAGTAGGGACAGCTCTGTCAGGCCCAGAGTGCAGGGCGGCTCTCCGAGGGGCCTCTCTTGTGAATGCGCACACGGTCTTTCCCTCTCCCTTCTCGGCGTCCACGCCTTCTGCAGCCCGATACCTGCAGGAGCCCTGCGAGGCGCGGGGACCCGGGAAAGGTGAGGAGGCAGGGGACTGCCCAGCCTCGGTCTGTGGGTGTCACGTGGTCCTTAGAGCCACGACCACTGTGCGAAGCTGAGCAAGACCCGGGCAGCTGCAATCAATCCCCAGAAGAAAGGGCAGGCTCAGTCCCTAGACCTGGCCCTTGGAATCCCATCACTGTCCCCTGATCCCTGCTGCCCACCCTGCTCTGCTCAGGGACGGAGAGAAATATGCTAGGGAAGGCCGCATTCCAGGTCCACATCCTTAGGCTCACTGGCGTAGTTCCTTGTCAAGGGTGTGATTTGGGCTCAAAATATTTTTTTTTCTTACTGCAACATAAAATACGTTCAGAGCATAAACTTCAAAAGATAGAGTTGACTAAAAGGAGATAAAGACACACAGCGACATCATACAAAAGATAGCACCGTTAGCAGTAAGATCTCTCCTGTCCTGCCCCCTCTAATACACACCCATATATTTTTCAAAACTGTAATTAGGGACTTCCCTGCTGTCACAGTGGTTAAGAATCCGCCTGCCAGTGCAGGGGACATGGGTTTGAGCCCTGGTCTGGGAAGATCCCACATTCCGTGCAGCAACTAAGCCCATGTGCCACAACTACTGAGCCCATGTGCCACAACTACTGAAGCCCGCATGCCTAGAGCCTGTGCTCCACAACAAGAGAAGCCACTGCAATGAGAAGCCTGCACACAACAACCAAGAGTAGCCCCTGGCTGCAACTAGAGAAAGCCCGCATGCAGCAACGAAGACCCAACGCAGCCAAAAATAAATAAATAAAATTTTAAGATAAAACAAAAATAAAAATAAAAAAAATAATCAGCAATCATATTAGGTACAATTGTATTTTTTTTAAAAAAGGGGAAAAAGGGACTTTCCTGGCAGCTCACTGGTTAAGACTTTACGCTTCCATTGCAGGTGGCGCGGGTTCAATCCCTGGTTGGGGAACTAAGATCCCACATGCCTTACGGTACGTCCAAAAAAAACATGGGCAAAATACTTGAATAAACATTTCTCCAAAGGAGAGACACGAATGGCCAATGAGCACATGAAAAGTTGCCCAATGTCATCAGTCATCAGGGAAATGCAAATCTAAACCTCAATGAGATACCACTTCACACTCTTTATCATGGCCATTAAAAAAAAAAGAAAGAAATAGGGCTTCCCTGGTGGCGCATTGGTTGAGAGTCCGCCTGCCGATGCAGGGGACATGGGTTCGTGCCCTGGTCTGGGAGGATCCCACATGCCGCAGAGCGGCTGGGCCTGTGAGCCATGGCCGCTGAGCCTGCGTGTCCGGAGCCTGTGCTCCTCAACGGGAGAGGCCACAACAATGAGAGGCCCACGTACCGCAAAATAAATAAATAAATAAATAAATAATAAACAAAAAACCAGAAAATAACAAAAGGTTGGCAAGGATGAGGAGAAATTGAAACCCTTATACACTGGTGGTGGGAATGTAAACTGGTGCAGCCACACTGGAACCATCTGGTTGTTCCTCAAGAAAGTTAAACTTAGAGTTACCATTTGACCCAGCAATTCCACTCCTAGGCATATACGAAGAGAATCGAAAACTTACATCCATGCAAAAACTTGTGCACAAATGTTCACAGCACCATTATTCATAGTAGTCCACCAAATGTCCATCAACTGATTAATGGATAAACAAAATGTGGTATATGCAAACAATAGAATATTATTTGTCCGTTAAAGAATGAAGTACTGACATGTGCTGCAATATGGTTGAACTCTGAAGACATTATGCTAAGTGAAAGAAGCCAAACGAATGAGATCACACGTTGTATGATTCCATTTATGCTAGGGGTCCCCAGGCTGCGGACCACTGGTGGTCCGTGGCCTGTTAGGAACTGGGCTGCACAGCAGGAGGTGAGCCGCGGGCTAGAGAGTGAAGCTTCATCCGATGCTCCCCATCACTCCCCATTGTTTGCATTACCGCCTGAACCATTCCCCCCACCCCTGTCCATGGAAAAATTGTCTTCCATGAAACTGGTCCCTGGTGCCAAAAAGGTTGGGGACTGCTGCTTTATGTGAACTGTTGGAATAGGCAAATCCATAGACACAGAAAGTAGGTTAGTGGTTGCCAGAGGCTGGGGAGAGGGGAATGGGCATGACTGCTAGTGGGCGCCAGCTTCTCTTTGGGACGATGGAAAGTTCTAATATTAGATAATGGTGCTGGCTTGTTGCACAACCTTGTTAATGTACTAAGAACTACCGAATTGCCCATGTTAAAATGGTGAATTGGGGGGACTTGCCTGGTGGCACAGTGGTTAAGACTCCGCGCTCTCAATGCAGGACGCCTGCGTTCGATCCTTGGTCGGGAAACTAGATCTCATATGCCACAGCTAAGGAGCCCACCTGCCACAACTAAGACACAGTGCTACCAAATAAATAGCGTTAAAAAAAAAAAGTTACTTTCTTCTTAAAAAAAAAGTGGTGAACTTTGTGTTGTGTGAATTATACCTCAATAAAAAGTGGCAGGAGTGTACGCAAGGATAATTGAAAGAATTAATTAAGTCTATGCATTTTTTGAGGGGAGACCAGTATAACTTTACTTTTTTTTTTTTTTTTTTGGCAGTACGCGGGCCTCTCACTGTTGTGGCCTCTCCCGTTGCAGAGCACAGGCTCCGGACGTGCAGGCTCAGCGGCCATGGCTCACGGGCCCAGCCGCTCTGCGGCATGTGGGATCTTCCCGGACTGGGGCACAAACCCGTGTCCCCTGCATCGGCAGGCGGACTCTCAACCACTGCGCCACCAGGGAAGCCCTACATTAAAAAAAAAAAAGGTAAAAAGGCCACCTTTAGGGTTCTGTTTCCTCATCTGCTAAATGGAGACGGCTTTTCCTGCTCCTGTGGTTCTGGAGGGACCAGACATGCTGAGGGAGCCACCGACTAAGCCACACATGGAATTTTCATGTCCCTGCATCTGGATAAGGCTCACCCCGGCATGCTAGACATCTTCCCTAGGGCCTCATGTAGTCCTCGATACAACTTTAGGAGGATGTTCTAGCAGACTTGTTCTGTCGATAGGAAGCTGAGAGGAGGGCCCGTGTCTGGGTTACCCGATTCTAACAGGAAGAGCTGGACTTTTTTTTTTTTTTTTTTTTTTAAGAAATAGACCCCACATATACAGTCAATTGATTTTTAAAAATTAAGTAATTAATTAATTAGTTTTTGGTTGTGTTGGGTCTTCGTTGCTGTGCGTGGGCTTTTCTCTGGTTGCGGCAAGCGGGGGCTACTCTTCGTTGCGGTGCACGGGCTTCTCATTGTGGTGGCTTCTCTTGTTGTGGAGCACGGGCTCTAGGCGCGCGGGCTTCAGTAGTTGTGGCACATGGGCTCAGTAGTTGCGGCTTGCACGCTCTAGAACACAGGCTCAGTAGTTGTGGCTCACGGGCTCTAGAGCGCAGGCTCAGTAGTTGTGGTGCACGGGCTTAGTTGCTCTGTGGCATGTGGGATCTTCCTGGACCAGGGCTCGAACCTGTGTCCCCTGCATTGGCAGGTGGATTCTTAACCACTGCGCCACCAGGGAAGTCCAGAAGAGCTGGACTTGAACCCAGTCTGTGGAGCTTCGGGGTAGGTGCTCCAAACCCTCACCTCAGCTTCATTGTAGTGAACGGCCGCAGTCTGACATGCTCAGAGCTGGCAGGTTTGCTTTGTGGGTACATGGCCCTTCTCGGGGGAGTGTGTACTTTTGGCATGGAAACTCTCTCTATGTGAACACTTCCCATCCTCAGTGGGAAATCTCAGCAGGTCAAAACACAAGACTGCAAAAGTGGCCCCTTCTGTGGAAGGCGGCCCTCCTGAGAGATAAACCCTTGACAAACCCTCTCTAGACCCAAGCCTGTTTGCTTTTGTTTTCTCACTGACGGGAGCTTTCTCTGCCAAGCTGCCACTCAGCAAACACCTCCTGTCGTTGGTCAGTGAGTGTCCACCAGGGCCAGCCCCGCACTGGAGCCAGCAGCTGCGGTGGTGAGCAGGGCAGCGTCCATCAAGGCCGCCATGACTGGCGGTGGGGACTGACGCAAACAATGACAGAAACCAATGAAATGTTTGCAGGTGACCTGCGTGCTTCAAGAGAGAAGTACTGTGTGTCTTACTAGCTCAGGACAAGGTGCTCCGCAGAAGGGGGCCATGAGGGTGGGGTGGGAGGGGAATTCAAGGAATAAAGAGCATGTAGGAGAGGACCTGAGGAAGGAGGCTCAAGCAGGTGAAGAGGGGCAACAGGGACACTCCTCCCAGAGGTAGAAGCATGTGCAAAGGTCCTGAGGATGGAAGGCGCTGGGGTCCTGTCACCTGAAAGTGCTCTGAGCTTGTGTGTGGGGATGATTCTGGAAGGCCAGCAGGCCCATCTGATTGGGATGTTGCCATCTTCCTAAGTGCGGTGAGAAGGGGGTGTTAAGCCGGGTGGCATTCTCCATGGACAACTGGTAGCCACAGGGAATTAGACCGCAGCAGGTTAGGATTTGTGAGAAGGTGCAAGTCCAGGGTGAGAAGTGTGCTGATCCCACAGTTACTCAGGGGTGGTGCCAGCTTGCCTCAGCAGGGGCCCCAAATAATGGATGGAGGTGAAGGGAGGCAGCAGGGACAGGAACACCGGGAGGAAGGGCGTGTCCCAAAGCCACCAAGAGTCACCAGAGCGGGGGAGAGATGCCGGAGTAGGCCATCTGGGGGCTTTGGGGGCCCCAAGGCCGGGCTTAGTCAAGCTGCTCTTCCAGGGCAGGAGCAGCCAGACACAGACCTGCATGGCGGAGGTGACCCCCACCACCGCCAGGAGAGGAGAGGTGACAGTGACAAGGGGAAGCCTCAGCCCTTCTCAGCCCTTCCATGACACACCCAAAGGCCACGGCAAACAGACAGCGACCTCTCTCCACACCAACAGGGCACAATCAAACAAGGATGCCCCCAAACTTAGGGTGCCCCAGGAAGAGGAAGAGAGCAGCTGTGGGGGCAGAGAAGCCACCTACTGAGAGAGGAGAGGAGAGGGCCTGGGGCTGGAGGGGGCCGGGGCAGGGGCAGGGGCTGGGGAGAGGCTCTGCTAGCCTGAGCGGGGGCGGGTGTGCTCACTCTGGCCTTCCTTGGGTTGGCTTCCTGGAGAAACCCCAGGCACGGGACGGGCTCCCAGAGTCTGGGGGGTCCTGGCTACCGGTGTCCCAGAGGTAGGGTTCCCAGGCCGTGGAATGCCCATACCCAGCACCGACACAGACAGCAGCTGGGACAGTGTGTGCCCCCAGTGTGTGCTCTGCCCAAGGCCCGTCCCAAGACAGCCCTGGGACCCCCAAGCTTCCCCAATGGCCCAATAGGAACAATGGAGTCCTACAGGAGGGGAGGAGAGAGAAAGAGACCAAGGTTCTGGGGACATTCGGAAACCCAAGAGGGGCAGCCTTGGATGCAGGGGTCAGCAGAGGACACTGGGGTGACATTTGCCAAATCGGCGGTGGCTGGAGACTGTCCACCCCCGGACACAAGCCTACGCCCATCACAGACTCAGCGTCCTTTATTGCACAGCGAGACTGCGATCTTTCCCCGGTGTGGGCGCGGGTGGAGAACTCCTCGGCCGGGCCCCGGTGTGGGCGGGTAGGCCGGCTCAGCAGCCCGGCCACAGGAGGGTGAAGGCACCGCGGCTGCAGCGGAAATCCGGCTCTGGCTGCTCCGGCTTGGGCTCCACGGAGACCAGGCGCCGAGCCCCGCGCTGGATCAGCGGGATGCAGTCGGAGACGCGGACCTCCAGGGCCCGGCCCTCCCTGAAGGAGGGAGGTCAGGGTCAGGACGGGCAGGGCTCCGCAGCCCCGCAGCCGCCCCCACGCCCCGAGACTCACCCCTGGCAGTGCGCGGCCAGCACACCCACCAGCTCCCCGACGCGGTTGTCCAGCGGCGGCCGGGAGCGGTGCAGACACATCACCAGGTCGTCGTAGCCCCGCGCGTGCAGCACCACCAGCTGGTCCCGCCCGCTGGTCACGCTCAGCCCGGTCACCTGAAGGGGGCGGGGTCTCAGGGTCAGGGGCGCGGCAGGTCCTCCTCCCCAAACCCTCACCTCCGCCCCGCAGCCCAGGAGCACAGGCCCGCCCGCCCGCATGCATCTTCCCCTCCCCAGCACCCCGCCCTCTCCCCTCGGCCTCTCCCGAGCTCCCCTCCTCTCCCCCAGGCCCCACAGCCCTGCTGTCCCCTCTAGGTCCCCTTCCTCCCTCTCTGGTCCTGCCCATAAAGGGGAGGGTCGGGCAGGACGCACCGCACACGAGGGCTTTTTGCCCTAATGGAATGTTCTAGATCTGCACAGTCTAACGTGGCACCACTGCTAACCTGTGGCTCTCCAGCACCTGAATGTGCTGGTGCCACTGAGGAGCTGAACTTTTACTTTTCTTTCCTTTTCATTGCATTTATATAGCCGCACGGGTCGTGGCCACCATACCAGATGGTCCCCCACCCTGACAGTTACAGGGACCCCCAGCCTCAGTCCCTGCCCTGGGTCGCCCCTTGGCCTGTGGGAATATGAGCTGCTACTCCAGGGAGCAAGTGGGTCACAGAACTGGACAGAGGGGTGAAAGGGGGGGGACAGGGTCCCACGGGTGGCAGCCACACACTGCAGCCAGCTCCATGCAGTCCAGTGGTGGAGACCCCCGGGCAGGCACTGGCACAGATGTGGGGAAGAGGGGCCATTTGGCATTTCGTTCTGCCAAAGTGTGGAGCAGGAGGGGGGCGAGGAGGCCGAGGATGGGGCTCTGGGCCCCCCACCCGTGGGGCAACCGGAAGCCTCTGCAGGCTGTTCAGCAGGGGCACATGGGGTGGGGGAGGATTTGCCATCCTGAGATGATGCTGAGTTCTAGAAAGCTCCAGCCATCCCAGGTAGGCATGAGGGGAGGGGCCCGGCAGTGCCCAGCAGGACACTGGGCCAGCTGGGGCCGCATGGATGCCCCCGCCCCCGACCAGGGCTCACCACGTCCAGGGGCACGGCCCGCATCACCCGGTACTGCCGGCCCGGCTCCAGCTTGTAGAGGTGCCGGTCTGTGAGCAGCAGCGCCCGGTCCCGGCTTTTGTTGAAGCGATTCACCTGTGGGACAGGTACTCTCAGGGTCACTTGCCTGGCCCAGGGGGCTCCCCAGCAGGTGTGGCCGGTGGCCTCGCCTCCCTGAGGCCACTCTCTCACTGACTGGGCTGGAGCTGACTACTTTTGAAGTTTCAGGATCAGCTGTGAAACCTCTAAGCTAGGCCTGGGCCGGGACTGCCATGGGCCTGCAGCCCTGCATTCACTGCTCACCTTTCGGACATGGCTGGAGAAGAGCACGGCCCCGAAGCCGTCCTTTTCCCGAAGCGTCTTCAGTCGCTGAGCAAACAGGCCTGAGGCTGTGGGGTTGTCTGTGGCCTGAGGACAGATGGGGGCTGCTTGGGATGGGGTTTTGGGACCATGCCTGACTGACAGCAACTCTCAGGGAATTGGCACAGTTATCCTTGACCTCAGAGAACCTCGTCAGGCCATGCGCCAGCCTCCTGGTGGGTCCACCTGCCACGCTGGCTTCCCTGAAGGCCCACCGCACAGACCCTCTGCAGCCCTGAGGTTCTAGGCACACATGTCTGTGCCCTCCACACCCACCCCCCAGCCCAGCTCCCCACGCCAGGCCTGGGCAGACTGGGAGATGGAAGGGGCTGGGTGGGACCTCGCTCCTCCATGCCAAGCCACCCACCTGGGCAAACCTCGCACCCCTGAGGCTTCATCCCCTGCAGAATAGGGCCGGGGGGGGGCTCATATAGCACCTGTGTGGGCCAAGGGGGGCCAAGGCATGGAGTCAGGGGGCTGTGCCTAAGAAGGGGGGTCTGTGCCAGAGAATGGGGGGGCTGACCTGAAAACACAGGAAGGCAAGTGGGAGTAGGGCAGAGGGGGAGGTGCTGAGTAAAGCCCAGGCTAGCTGGTTCTGGGTAAAAACCCTTGAACTTCAGAGGCCAGGGGCAGGAACAGAGGGGTACAGCCCACAGGACAGCCAGGCTCAGGGAGAGGACAGCTGAGGCGTACATGGGCAAGCTTTCAGCCTTGAGCCCCTCCTTGGCCCCCAGACCCCACAGCCCTGACACTTACGGAGGACAAGTAGTCCCGGGCCCAGGCCCGCCGGCAGCCCCAGTCCTGTCGCAGCTCCTGCAGGGCCGCCATGGCGGCCACCTTGGCCTTGATCTGAGCCATGTCTGAAGGGGGGATGTTCTTCACCAGCTGCCGGGCCCGCCACCTGGAGAGGGCCAGGTGGTCAGACAGACCCCCGTGCAGGTCTCACCCTTCCCCACTCCTGGTTGTGCCCCCTTTCCTGAGAACACACGTTAGTGCCTTTTCATGTCCCTTCCCCCACAGGATGAGGCCAGGCCCCTCAGCCAGGCACTAGCCACCCTCTGTGTCCCAGCCTCCCTGGTCTCAGTGGAAGGTGGCCTCTCCTGCTCTGAGCATGCTGGGTGCCCTTCCCACCTCTCCTAAAGAACTCCTACTCAGCCTTCAAAGCCCTGCTCAGCTGCAGAGGTTCCCCCACTTCTAGCTCTGACCCACCACCCTCCCTGCAAGCCTCTCGCAAGGAGATGGAGGCCTGCATACCCTCCAGATGTCCAGAATGGTGCTGGGGACATTAGGTATCTTCCACCGGCTGTGGGGTGTGGGTGTGCACAGCCCCCTGTTTTCCTGCTTATCCAATGGGACCACCTGTCTCCTGGCTAGCACCAAGGGGTTCAGATGGCCCGGTCCGGGTGTTCAGTGGGCTCTAGCTGAGTGGAAAAGAGTGAGGGGCGGTGACAGAGGGCGAGTACCTGCAGAAGAGTGCCTGGCAGATGTCCTGGAAAGGCTGCAGCACAGCAGGGGGCAGCGGCCACACAAGGTCACGGCCGTAGAGCGGGGGCTGCCGTGCAGCCTGGAATCGCCGCTGCATCTCTGCCAGGTGAGCGCGCACCTTGTGCCTCCGGAACCAGCGCATGATGGTGTAGACGGCCCTCAGTTGCCGGCAGTGCCGCCTGGCCAGCGTGCCCCGCCATGCCTGGGGGGCCAGTGGGAGGTGGTGCTCCGTTAGGCCCTGCCAGGCCCCACCTCCCTCTCCTTAGGAGACCCCAAAATGGAGGGGCACCCGAGAATGTAACCGTCAAAACCCAGACTGAAGATCCTACAAGGCAAGCAGCCCGGCGAACCCACAGATTAAAACAGACTTAAGCAAAGTATAGACCCTGAGTTGAACAGACTGAGGACACGACTGGGGACATGTGGTTATTGACTGGACAGGACAGCAGCAAGTCAGTGTGAACTTTCTAAATCCTGTTTCTGTGATGGTATTAGGTCATGTTCTTAAAAAAAAACCCTGTGTGTTACAGGAGATAACAGAGGTAACAATGAAATGCAGTGTGTCATCCTTAGTTGGATTCTGGGTTTTTAAAAGATGTAATGGGGGACTTCCCTGGTGGCGCAGGGGTTAAGAATCCTCCTGCCAATGCAGGGGACACGGGTTCGATCCCTGGCTCAAGAAGGTCCACATTCTGTGGAGCAACTAAGCCTGCGTGCCACACCTACTGAAGCCCGCGTGCCTAGAGCCCGTGCTCCGCAACAAGAGAAGCCACCGCGGTGAGAAGCCCGCGCACTGCAACGAAGAGTAGCCCCCCGTTCGCCGCAACTAGAGAAAGCCCGTATGCAGCAGCAAAGAGCCAACGCAGCCAAAAAAAAAAAAAAAAAAAAACTACTCTACCATACCATTTAAAAATAAAAAAAATTAAAAAATAAAAGATGTAATGGGTCATAGTGGTACCCTTTCAGAAATTTAAATATGGCCTACATATTAGACATTCAGATGTGTAGAATATGTTTTATCAGTGTCAGGTTTCTTTTTTTTTTTTTTTTTTGGCCATGCCCTGCAGCATGCGGGATCTTAGTTCCCACACCAGAGATGGAACCCGTGCCCCCTGCAGTGGAAGCGCAGAGCCCTAACCACTGCACCTCCAGGGAACTCCCAGTGTTAGGCTTCTTGAACGTGCTAATGTCAGTGTGGTTATAAAGGTGGATGACCTTGTTCTTAGGATATGCCTGCTGAAGGATTTAGGGGTGTCATTACTTTATATGGTTTGGGAAAAAATACAAATATATGCATATGTGGGTATCTGTATGTGCGTATGGAGAAAGAGAGATAGAGACAGAGAGACAGAGACAGGGTGTGGGGGGGAGGGGAGAACATAATTGGAGCAATCCAGGTGAATAGTAATCATTGTACGAATCTTTCCACTTTTCTGTAGGTTTGAAATGTTAGAAATAAAAAGTTATGGGGAGAGGTGGGAGAATCCTTATCCTTTGGGTAGACATACTGAAATGATTATAAATGAAATGATTTGCTTCAGAATAACTGGGATAGAGGTGCGATGTCTACCCAAAACCACGTTGGTCATGTGACATGGTTGACACAGGGCAGTAGGCGTGTGGGAATATAGCACACCATTCTGCACGCTTTTTTCCAGGCCTGAAATCTTTCAGAATAAGTGGAAGAAAAGAAGGAAAAAAGAAAGGAAGGAAGGAAGCCAGATTCCTGAATGTCTTGTTTTGAGCACCTGGGCCTGAGGCTGGTGGCCACAGAACAGAGGTGACCCGAACAACATCCACACTTTTTGCTTAAGTCAATTTCCGTGTCGGTTTGTCACCTGCGAGCGGGGGCTCCCCCGGTACTTGGAAGTGTGCTTGTGCTCCCCTCAGTGTACGCACATCCCCCCGACTCCGGGTGGTACACATCCATCTCTCCCCTCCCCCCAGGTAACGCACACAGCTCTCTCCTCCCCATCCTCCCACACCCTCCCCGGTGGCCATCCAGCCCCGCCGCACCTTCTGTAGCAGCAGCACGATGATGGGGATGAGACACGCGCGGCTCTGCTCCAGCGTGACCAGCGTCCGGGGCGAACGGATGAAGAGTTTGCTGTGGCCGAAGGCCACGTCCCCCTGCAGCCCGTGCTGCTCCAGGAGGGCGCTCACGGCCGCCCTATCGGAGCCCAGCAGGTGGTTTGGCCACGTGTACTCACAGGTCATCTTGTACCTGTCACAGAAGGACCGAGCAGTGGGCACCAGACCCTGGGGAGGAGTGCGGACCCGTCCCGCCTTGACTCGCCCCGCCCCCATGCCCCCGCACCGCACCGCCCCCCCCCCCCCCCCCCGCGCACTCCAGCGCCACGCCCACACCCTCCCTGCCGATCCCACGCAGCCCATCCCCGCCCCACCCAACCCCGTGTGTCACAGCAGCGTGCAGGCTCCCGCCTTGAAGTCTGAAAAGCGCCCGCTGCTTTGGGCACCCGCGCGGCCCGCTGCTGGAGCCCCTCAAGGACACGCCCCAGGGGGAGGGGCCGTACCTGAGTAGGAATCGAGAATAGGGCTGGCGGGAAGCGAAGCCGGCCCTGCGGACCCTCACGTTCTCCAGCAGCCCCAGGTATGCGACCTGGTGGCGACAGTGGCCCTCGTCCAGCTTCGCGGCCGCCTTGTCCTCATTGGGCTTGATGCAGCGGACGTAGAAGGGCTCCTGTGGGGACAAAGGACACTCGGAAAGGCCAGTGTCGCGGCCCTACAGTCACCCGGCAGGGGCAGCAAGCGAGCTGTCTCCATCCTGCCGTCTCCATCCTCCCAAGCTGCCGTCCGTCTGCGTGGGGAAGAGGCTCTCGGGGGAGGGGGAGGCTGAGGGCCCAAGGGCAGGCCGAAGGCTGAGGCCAGGAGGAGACTGGGGATGAGGGGTGGCGGGCAGCATGGGACCTGGGAGCCCAGTGCTGGGTGCGGGCAGGAGGCTGGCCCAGAGCCAGGTTCTGACCGGGCAGCAAAGCCCCTTAGCTTTTCCTTTCGCTTCCCAGAGGCGCTGCTGAGTCTCTGGATATTCCGCTGTCCTTCCACTGCCCGCTCTGACTTTGGGCCCCAAGCTCTGTGAGGTGCTCGTGCCACTTTCCTGTCCCTGTGGCCCCAGCTTCCAGAAGCTAACCCCGTATCTGGGCAGGACCAGGGCTGGGCCAACCCAAGCTCTGAGCAAGGTCTCCCCCAGCCCATCCCCAAGAGGCAACGAGGCCAGGGGAAGGCTGCTGGGACCCCGCATTTACTCAAGCCTCGGCCTGGTCCAGGGCACCTTAGCCTGTGCAGCGGCCGGTCCCTCCCTGCTGGAGGGGGTGTGGCTCGCAGCAGACAGGAAATAGAAGGATCCGGAAGGATCCAGACTCAGGGTGGGGTTGGGGGGGGGCCGTACCTTGGAGGCCAGGTTTTCCACCAGGGCCACCATGGAGTTCTTGAAGAGCGTGCCGGCCGTCAGGGGGCGCTTGGTCACCTCTGTGATGTCCTGCTGCCCATCTGGCCACATGGCCCGCAGGGTGGGGTCCGTGCTGTGGACACAGGCTGCATGGCCAGCCGCCCTCCAGGACAACCCACACCCCAGCCTGGCCATTTGTAAGCTTCATGGCCTCAGCTTTGACCCTCAGGCTGTCTGTGAGGGTCAGACCGGAGTGTCTGAAGGCCCTTCCAGCCAGAGCCCCTGGGCCCTCGCCCTCTGGTGCCCACACGCATGCCCACAGAGCCTGCTCACCTGTTGTACAGCAGCCGCTTGAAGTCCTGGAAGAGGGAGTCTCTGTTCTTGTCAATGAAGCCCTCCGCCGAGTACCTGGTCGGGGGGGACAGGGCCATTGAGGAGACGGGGCCCTCGGATGGCCCCCAGCATGCTCCTTCCCCTCCTCCCACCTGGTCAGCCTCCCTTCCTTCCTCCTCACGTGCTTCTCTTCTTCCCCTCTCCTTTCTGTCTTCCCTTTCATCACATAAGCCCTCCTCCCTCAGAAGTTTCTCTCCTGAGAGATGCCAAATGTCACATCACTGAACCCTGGCTCTAGCACATACATGCGGTGTGACCTGACCTAGGACAAGTTACTTAAACTCTCTGTGCCTCAGCAGAGACCACGAGCTCAGAACAGTGCCTACTGAGTTTCCAAAAACATCGGCGATTGCAGTTACAACCAGGAACTCCTGAGTCATTGGTCTATTTTGTTCCAGTGGCCCTGAGAACCTCAGATTCATCGTCTCGTCCCTTGACTGTTAGAAAGCTCAGCGCTAAAATCTTGGCTTCCCTTGCAGCTCCTAGAAAGGCTCAAGGCCATGGGATCTGACTTCTGGTGGCTTCGTCTTTTGGACTCCTATTTCTTCACCTTGTGAAGGACACGTTGGACACTTGTGCCTCTCTCTGTGTCACCTCAGATCCACTTCCGGGTGAGGTGAGTGACAGGGAAATTAATAATAATCATGGCCACTCCTGAAAGACACCTGGGGCCTCGGTACTTGGTGTGTGGCCCGAGGACCCGCAGTGTCCATCTGGCCTGGGAGCTCGTTAGAAACACAGCCTCTCGCCCCTCTGCCCCTCCTTGCTGGCCTGCACCTTGATGTGCAGGCTTTGCTCAAAGCGTGACAAGAACTGGCCCTGGGCTAGGAGCACAGGTCCACCCTGGCTGCACCTCGGAATCTCCAGCCCCTCTCCCAGAAATGGGCATTTTTTAAAAAGCTTCCCAGGAGATTCTATGATGCAGCCAGGGCTGAGAATCGCTATCTTATTTTTTTTTTTGCGGTACCAGCTGCTCCGCTGCATGTGGGATCTTCCCGGACCGGGGCACGAACCCGTGTCCCCTGCATCGGCAGGCGGACTCTCAACCACTGCGCCACCAGGGAAGCCCGAGAATCGCTATCTTAAAAGCCCCATTGTATGCTTGTGAATCTGGTGAAGGAAATATTTTCAGTGCCTTAAAAAGGGGAGGGGGCAGATGCTCAGTGGGGGGCCCTTACATGACATCCCCTGCATAGTGCTTGATCCGGAAGTCTCGGCCAAACTCCATGGTCTTGTCTGTGGGGCAGAGCTATGGGCGGGGGCAGGCCAGGTCAAGGCACAGAAGGTGTGGGGGGGATCTGGGGGAGGGGGGGACAGTCCTGCAGAGAAGGCTGAGCCACCGCCAAGGACCGCCCCCAAGACAGGCAGCGTGGCACCTGTAGCACCCTTTCCAGTGCTGGGACCAGCCGGGGGTGCACAGGGCGGGGGCGACCGCAGGGGCGGAGGGGCACCTGGCGGCTGGTGTAGTGCGGGTGGTGGCGGTGGTGCGTGTCCAGGGTCTGCAGGAAGATCCGGTCAGTGATGGGGCCCGCGCTGCTGCAGGCCTCATCCAGCACAGCCAGGATGCCCCGGTGGGGCCGCTCCACCAGGTCCACGATGGTGGTATTGTTGAAGTACTCCACCTGCGGGAGGGCAGGCAGGGCAGCTCCGGAGCCCCGTCGGCCGGCCTCTCGCCCAATTGCCTGCCCGGCGCCCGCTCCCCCGCGCCCTCCTCTGCACACACCCGCCCGCCCAGCGCCATGCCTCTCCCTCCGGGGCCCGCGGTGTGCAGGACGGGCCCGGCACTCACGCTCTGCCAGGCGATGCCCTCCCGCTCATATTCCTCCTGCTCCTGCTTCAGGATGAGCTGGATGAAGAGCTGCTGCAGCTTCTCGTTGCAGTAATTGATGCAGAACTGCTCGAAGCTGAAGGTGGAGGGGCCGTTGAGAGTCACGCCTCGACCGCCCACCTCAGGGCTTTGGCTCCATGGGGAGCAAGCGCAACATATGGCAGACTTCCCCGCAAATAGATCCCCTGAAGTTTGCCTGAGGGGGCTGGTGCCCGGCGCCCCAAGTGGCCTCTCTGTCGGGGAGCATCTCCCACTCCCAGGCCGCCCTTTTACCCGCCTGCCCCCAAGTCCAGCACGCACGCCCTGGAGTGGATCTGGGAGTCCCAGCGAGGGGAAGTGAGCCGAGATCTTGCCTTCCCAGGCGCCAGTGGACGGCGGCACAGCTGAGGCCGGCTTGAAGGCACGAGCCTGGGGCCAGGGACCGACCGGCACCGACGCCAGACCGCCTGCTCCCCAGCCCAGCCGAGCTCCCCAGGACTAAGGCGGCCTTAGAGGGTGGGCGGGGTCAGGGTGTGGTGGCAGGGCTACCCACCTGTTGACAGGGAACACCTCGAAGCCGTAGATGTCCAGCACGCCGATGACTGTGTCCTTGCCGTCGCGCCGGGGGTCCCGGTCCCGGGGTTCCATGACACGGTTGATCCGGTCCACCACCCACTCAAACAGCCGCTGGTACACTGCCTGGGAAGAGGCCAGGAGCCAGCTGCCTCTGACTGCCTCTGGCCTCGTCTCCTCCGAGAAGGCCTGCAGGTTGCCCCCCCACCTCCAGAGCACCTTGGCACAGGCGTCCCGGGCGTAGCTGGCCTCGGCCGCAGTGTGGCCCTTCTCGATGAGTTCCCTGCCTCCTGAGGCCACGGTGCGAGCCAGCAGGCAGCGCAGCGCCATCGCCCGGGGTGTGGCCGTCAGCTCAGCCACGTGGTCCACCAGCACCTCATCAGTCACCGCCAGGCGCCTGTGCTCCAGACTCCCTTCCTCCAGCTCCACAAACTCGATGTTTCCCTGGTGACGCGGGAACCATGAAGTCAGGCTCCGCGTCTCAGAGGAGCCTGCTGCATGCACCCCTCTGCCCCCGGCGGGGCGGGGGGAGGCAGGGACGCAGGGTACAGTAGAGCTTGGCTTCTACCACATACACAGCCAGAGAGAGAGAGGGGAGCGCTTCCTGGAGCACGCCAGAGCCTTCCCCAAGGCTTCCCACCCGAACGTCATGTGAATGGTCCCACCGCATCCTTCTGCAGCTGGCTATGTGCTACCCATTCCTCTTGCTTCCTCAGAGAGAACTAAGGCTGAGGCACTGAGTAACCTGCCCAAGGCCACACAGCTCTTAGGTGACGGAAGCAAAAGGCCGGTCTGCATGTGCTCAGCTTTACTGAGCCCAGACTGCCCTTGCCTGCTAAGTCTGGGCTGATCTACCAGACAAGGACCAGGCCCATACTGGGCATGCAGGGCCCACGGCTCAGGGTCCGGCCTGTGGGAACCCATAGCCAAAGCAACTCAGTTTCAGCAGAGGGAGAAGTGGGCCAGTTACATGGCTGGGTTGTCAGAGGCCAGTCTTCTCCTCCAGGGGAGGTGCCCGGCCAGGGCACCCCATGGGGAAATGGCCACAGAGCCCACAGCCAGGCTCACCAGGTGCAGGATGGCGGCCAGGATCCGGTGCACGGAGGCCACCTCCTCAGGACTGAAGCCGATCACCCGCATGGCCTCCGTCACCGCCTGGTGGTGGCTCTTCTCATCGCTGTCCAAGACCTGGGGGAGAAAGGGCTCAGCACCCCGGTGCCACCCTGAGCCTCGAGTCCTGTCCCAGGGCGCATGCTCACCCACTGCACCCCCATCCCGGCGCTGAGCCCCGATTCCTCCAACTGAAAGCCTGCCGAGTCAGGGCCCACCAGTCCCTCTGAGCCATGCACACCACCCTGGGCCCTGCTGAAGTCACTGGCCACCAGCACCAGGGTCCTGGGACTAAGCGTGATTAGAGCCTGGGCTCCCTGCCCCACTCACACTGAGCCCCGCCCCCTGGCGGGTGAAATTATAGAGCGCAGCGTTTCTCTGCAGGTGCAGTTCTTGCAGCTCCTTGTCCTCACAGCCCCGCAGCACCTGGAGGACCCGACACCCCTCCATTAGGCCGCTGAGCTCCAAAGACCCCACCCACGTACGCAGGACAAACAGACGCGTCCTTCTACCACCGCTGACCCAACACATTCACGGTGTGGGTCAGCACAGTGATGGTATAGACACCGCCTGAGCCCAGGGAGAACCTACTTCTAGGTCAGATACTGTGTAGACACCACGCCTATCCAGGGAAAGACCACTTCAGTGGTCAGACATGGTGTAGATACCACCTGAGTCCACAGAGACCCACTTCAGAGGTCAGACACATTGCAGACATTGCCTGTGTCCTGGGAGGACCTGCTTCAGTGATCAGACACGATGTAGACACTGCCAGTGTCCAGGCAGAGGCACTTCGGTGAGTCAGAAAGAATGTAGATACCACCCAAGTCCAGGGAGACACCACCTCAGTGGGTCTAACCCAGTGTAGACACTATCAGTGTCCAGAATCCACCTCAGTGTCAGACATGGTGTGGACACTGCCCTGCCCGCATCCAGGGGGACCCCACGTCAGAGTCAGATGAGGTGCACACACAGCCGTGTTCAGGGAGCTCCCACCGCAGTAGGGGTGGGGCCGGGGCGATGGCATGGAGGGAGAGGGGAGGGCAAGGGACTGTGGGTGGGGCAATCAGAAGGCCTTCCCTGCAGGTCTCCCCCTGCCTGCTTTGGCTCACCTGGTAGAAGGCATGGAAGTTCCTCTCGCCCACGTGCTGCTTGAGGACCCGAGACTGAGGAGAGAGGAGCAGCTGGACCGAGGCCTGGATGCTGGCCCCACCCCAGGGGACCTGTCCCAGAGCCCCCGGGGCAGTGCAGGTGGGGGTGGTGGCTGACCTGGCTACAGGGGGAGCCCCGCCCGGTGAAGCTGGGACATCTGAGAAGGTAGGTTCCTGGCCCCAGGGTGCCAGGCCTGGGGGGCTCAGCGTGGTGGGGCAGCTCTGCCTGGTCCCCCCGAGGGAGGCCTTTGTGTGGCCCACCTGCCCAGGGTCTCGGTAGTAAGGCCCACCTTCTCCAGCAGGTAGCTGTGGATGTGTCCCCCTACGGGGTCTCCTTTGAAGTCAAAGTTGATGTCCATGTACTTGCCGAAGCGGCTGGAGTTGTGGTTGCGGTTGGTGCGAGCGTTGCCGAAGGCCTCCAGCACGCAGGTGGACTTGAGCAGCACGTCCTTGACTCTGCGTGGGGCAGAGGGGCCGAGGGGCTATAACGCAAAGACCTCGCGCTGGGGACTGTGCCCAGGTCCAGCATCCCTGTCTGAGGCTTCCCCATCACAGGAGGAGAGGGAGCCTGAGGGCCTGGCCTCACCCTGCGCTGCCCCTTGCAGGCCTTTGACTCCGAGATGCTGGGAAAGGCACCTGCAGGGGGCTCATGCCGGTTGTCCTGTAAAGCCTTGAGCCTAGAAAGGCATTAGCCCTGCCTTCCCAGACCAAAGCTGCAGCCCAGTGAGGAGCTGGGTCTGGACGCTCGGCGCTGCCAGCCATGTGTGCTTGGGAACTTCCATCGCTGTTCCCACCCCACTCCTGCCCCGAACCCCACCTTACCCCACCTCAACAGGAAGAGCCGGGGCTCCCACACAGGAAGCTGCTCCTACAAATCCCCGCTGGTGAGCAGCTGGCAGGCAGGTGGGCCCTGGGTTCCGGGTTCCCGACGCAAACCCTGACACCCGGCCTGGCATCCTGGGCCTTCCTGATGGGTCAGCCAACTTCTCCACCTCCATCAGGTCCCAGTGAGGGCCCAGCACCCATCTGTCGGCCTGCTGCACCTCACTCCCTTCCTGTCCCTAGAGGAAGGGCACCCACATGCTGGGCCTCACCTCTCCTTGGGTCGAGAGGTCCGGGCTGTGGCTCACCTGGGGGCTTGCTGACAGCCACTGAACTTGGCCTGAGCCGGGCTGCATTGTGTCTCTTGCCCCCCATCAGGCATGAGGCCCCTCCCCACGCCCTCCCTGCCCTCACCTCTCCACCTCGGCCCTCTGGCTAGGGTTGGTGACGGCAGCGATGTATTGCATGATGTGCTTGCTGGCTTCCGTCTTCCCTGCCCCGCTCTCCCCTGCCGGAAAGGACGACAGACCGTTTCTGGCTGTTCCCCCTTAACCAGCCCCCGGTGCCCATCTCCACTCCCAGGCACTCCAGTCACCTCCCCATCTTTGACAAATGAAAACACTGGGGCCCAGGGAGGCTGTGAGCCAGAGCCTGGGCCCTGGCTGCAGGGCAGGTACCTGAGATAACAATGCAGGTATCCCTGGACCGGCGCTTCATCGCCCTGTAGGCAGCGTTGGCCACGGCGTACAGGTGGGGCGGCCGCTCATAGAGCTCGCGGCCCTGGTACCTGGAGATGGCCTCGGGCCCATACAGGGGCAGCTCCTGGTAGGGGTTCACGGACACCAGCACCTCACCGATGTATGTGTAGATGCGGCCCTTCTCGAACCTGGCACAGGCAGGGCCAGTCCTCAGTGCTCGGGGCCTCGGGGACACACACCTAGGTCCCGGGGTGCTGGGCCCAGGCGGGAAGCCTTGGGGCCCTGGCCCACCCACAGGGCTGAGAGTATAGACGAGGGTGTTGGGGTGAGAGGGGGTGCCGGCTGACTTGAGCCTTCCTGGTGCTGTTTGCCGGGAGTCGCACCCCACACAAGGCAGTGGTGGCATCTAAGCTGCTCTCCACGGGGATCCTGATGTCCCGGGAATCATGACTACCCACTTTATTAAGGGACTGACTTGCCCGAGGCCTTGCTGGCCAAGGCAGAGCTGGCAGTGTGGGAAGCTGGGTTGAGGACCGGGAGCAGATGGGGGCGGGAGGCGGGGGGAGCGGCCTCCAGCTGTTTCCGTCTCAAGACCTGGGCGGGGACCCGGAAGCAGAAGCAGCCCAACCCAGCCCCACCCAGACAGCAGGGACTGGGAGGGGTGCCACCACCCTCCCCCCGGGCACTTCCTCAGACTTCTGGACCCTTCCCTTCAGGAACCTAGTCACCCAGAAGGGTGCCTGTGTCCACCGTCCCTCTCTTGACTCTTCTGCCCTGACGGACCCGCCCTGCCCCTGACAGCCTGTCCTCTTCCTCAGCTGCCTCGGACGCGGGAGTTCCCTGGCCTGGCTCCCTGCACACCCGGGACCTGCTGGAGACAGACTCTCCCATCCACAAGCTGTGTGGCCCGAGGCTCAGGGTTCCATCGTTAATACGGAGATGGTAATACCTCTCTCAGAAGCTACTTTATAGGAATGAAGTGAAATCATGCTTAGCTCTCTGCCCCATACAAAAGAGAAGCTCATTTCCTGTCTGACTCTCCATCCCACAGCCCTGGCCTTGGCTCAGGGCCCGCCCGTGCCTGACTTCAGCAATCTGGAGTCAGTGGGACCTGTCCCCAAGCTCTGCACAGTCACCTTCTGCTCCCCCTGGCTGTCCAGGGATGAAGCCAGCTCCTGGTGCCACCCCATGTCACCACCAACTCGTCCCTGCCCTCTGCCCTCTGGCAAATAGGGCCCCGTGTCACTTCTACCAGCCACGCCCTGAAGCACCCCACATGCCCCCCTGAGAGTGTCATCTCAGCTTGTCCACCCGCACCCCCCAAGGTGGGCCCTGACCACTTCCCTTGGAGCCCCCAGGGCCCAGCACGGCCCCACAAGGGGGATGGAGCATCCACCCAGCCCGGGGGCCTGGCACCTGCCAGGAGGAGGGGTCAGGAGGCACCTGGGCTGTGTGGGAGGCCCGGGTTTGGGAAGCCTGCTCTAGCACTGGCTGGTTGCCCTGGCCCTGAGGCGGGGATGGGGAGAAGGGGAGCCCCTGCCCCTACCTGAGCTTCAGGTTCTCCATGAAGTCCTCCATGGTCACTTGGTCCAAAAGCACGAAGTCGGGCTTGCCGCACTCAGGGCCTTCGTCCTCCATCCTGCCGGCGGGAAGCACCCAGGCCAGGTTGCCCCGACCTTCCTGTGCAGAGCAGCTCAGGGGAGGGGTGCTTTCGCACAGGCCCAGCCCTCCCTCCCGCAGCGGTGTGGTGAAGTAGGAAGTGGGTTCTTGTGGCCCCAGGGAGGGGTTGCCCTCCCTGCTTGCCGTCCCCTCCCAAGGGGCTCTGACCCCTGCTTCCTGGTTCCCCTCAGAGCGTGCCTCATGGTCGAGGCGGTCAAGGAAATGCCGACCCTCTGTGATCTCACCCTCACCCCAAGCAGCCGCGTCTCTGCAGTCCCCGGCCCTGCTGCATCCGAGCCACGGGTGGGACTGTGAGCAGGGTTTTCTTGACGTGGCGGTGGCCACAGAAGCCGTCAGCTCTCAGACCTCAACACTAGGGGGATTTTCGGGTAGGTACATTGCACCTTGACAAAAGGTGAACAAATGCCAATACCCAGGCCCTTGGGGCGGGAGCCTAGGCAGTACTCCTTCCAAGTGTGACCACGCTGCGATGTGAACCACAAAGCCAGCTTCCAGGCTTAGCCCGCCACAGCCACGGGGCTGGTGGTCTGGGTTCGTCCTGCTGAGACCCAGTCTTGCCACTGGTCCAGGCTTCCGGTGTTTCCCAGAAGGGCTCTTTGTGTCCTCGGGGCCCACCTGCCTGTCCCTCTAGTAGTGAGGACCAGGAGCTGCACCAGGGGCCCTCCTGTCCCACCTTGGTCCTCACCTCCCAGAGGTGTGGCCTCACTCCTCTCCCTGGAGCAGGCGGGCCCTTTACAAGCGGCCAGACGGGCCAGCTCAGACTTGGACCACACGGGTTGGGGACATGGGGCAGTTCTCTCTCATCCCTCCCCTCGCACAGGGAGGACAGCGCATTTCCCAAGTTTGAGGCATCCGTGTACTACCTTTGGGATTCTCTACTCAAAAAGCTACTTTATTTAAGAACTGTCTTTCAGTCAAGTCACTTTTTTTTTTTTTTTAACCTGAATGAATAAAAGAATTTATTCTGTGACATTTAGGGTCTAGACTAGAATAAAATTTTTGGTTCATTTTAGCTCGAGACTAGAATAAAATTTCTAACCAAGCGTGATCAAAAGTCTCTTTTTTTAATTAAGTTTTATTGGAGTATAGTTGCTTTATAATGTGCTAGTTTCTACTGTACAGCAAAGTGAATCAGCTACACATATACATATATCCCCTTTTTTGGATTTCCTTCCCATTTAGGTCACCACAGAGCATTGAGTGGAGTTCCCTGTGCTATACAGTAGGTCCTCATCAATCAACTCACTTTTTAAACTCTGAAACATTGTTTGATATGCAAGGGTTTTTTTCCTTCAAATACTTTAAAACGAAAACATATCTAATGAAATTGTAAACTGCTTATTTTCAAATGCCTGATAAAACCAAGCCTCACAGCACTGCGCCCCTTGTTCTGAGGGGACCCTCCCTTCCGGACCAGGCTTTGGCTCCACCCTGCGCCAGGCCTGGGGCTTTTCTTGAGCAAGTTCTGGTCAAGTTTCGTCCTCCCAGTCTCTGAAGACCCCCCCTTCGCACCCCCTGCCTCTTTGGCTGGTGCTTTTGAAGGGTTTTCCAAACCAAAGCTCAGGAGTACCTGGGGAGTTCTCACGGAGCCTCAAAGTTTCACTTCCCCAACCTCTGGGCCCGGGGTTTGCATTAAATTAACAAGTGAAAAAAATGACGCGGCTGTTCCAGTGAAGCTTGAGACATTGAAACCTGAACTCGATCAAATTTTCACGTCATGGGACTTCCCCGGTGGCACAGTGGTTAAGAATCCGCCTGCAGGGGACACGGGTTCGAGCCCTGGTCCGGGAAGATCCCACATGTGACGGAGCAACTAAGCCTGTGCACCACAACTACTGAGCCTGCGCTCTAGAGCCCACAAGCCACAACTACTGAAGCTCACAAGCCTAGAGCCTGTGCTCTGCAACAAGAGGAACCACTGCAGTGAGAAGCCCGCGCACCACGACGAAGAGAAGTCCCCACTCGCCACAACTAGAGAAAGCCTGCATGCAGCAATGCAAAAACCCAACACAGCCAAAGCCAAAAAAAAAAAAAAAAAAAAAAAAAAGCTTAAAAAAAAGAATTCATGTCACAAAATAGTTTCCTTTGGTTTTTTTTTTTTTTTTTTTTTTTCCATGTAAAGATGTCAAGACTGTTCTTAGGTTGGGGGTTGGCCCGTGGGTTAACCAGTCCCAGCTTTAGACCCTGCTACTGTGTGGCCCTGCACGTAACTGCAGTCAGGACTGTGCTCTCCACTGACAGCTGGCACAAAGGATTTGCCACCCGGTGCCTCATTTGTCTATGAGGCCAATGACAGCTCACCAGAAATCCTTCCCCGTCCTGGGTCTGGCTGGACCTCTGGGTCCGCTGGTCTCAGGCAGGACAAATGGTGGCCCTATATGCAGCTTCCCCGGGGTAGCGTCTGACAAGTTGGGGCACAGTGACAGGTGGAACAAACAGGTGGTCAAGTGAGGACGGAAGGACAGCAGGGAGGTGCCCCCGGGCGCCGAGGGCGGCAGTTTCACTCTCATCATCTGACCTAGGTCGATTTCAAGATGCTGCCCTCTGTCCAGTCCCTTCGATGGCCCCTCACTCTGGCTCCCCTTGCTGGTGCCATTGCCCTCTGAAGCAGGTCCCCAGTCCCTTTGTTTCTCAGTTCCCCTACACAACTGTACCCACCTTAGGATTTGCTTTTACTTCACCTCATCTCAGAGCATACATACTGTTGGCTTAGTTGCAGGGAAGGGCCCTGCCAAGGTGCCCTGGAGCGGCATGTACCCACAGAGGCCACACAGCTCATCCTCTGACGCTCGGGAGGCTGCCAGGAGTGTTTTCCCTGGTACCCGGTGTGGAGCTGTGAGGCTTTCGGCCCCCACCCCCTCAGGGTGTAGCTGCAGTGACTCGCGGGGCAGGGACCTTTGGCTACGTTTCCACTCACACCATCAATAACAAACTGAATGTAAACGCAGCTCACTGAATCTTTTCTAGCTCAGTTGGCCTTGGCCTAACCTGCTGACATTCCTTGAAAAGGTCACAGCGTTGAACTCAATGGGCTTTTATTGTGAAGTTATTTATCACATGAAATAGATCACGAGGGTGCATCACTCATCCTACAAGTATCAATCCACACACTGTGGACTCAGCACTTTGGTGTGTATCCGAGTCTGACCCACGCTGGTGAAGAGGACAAAAGGCAGAGAACGCCATCAAGCCAGTGGAAGCTACTCCAGGACTGGTGCCCTACCACCCACTCAGCAGTCTCAAAAGCAATTAGAGTGGGAGACACCCCAGGGGCCCCCTCAAACTTGGCTGAAACTCCTTCAAGGAGGAGAGGGCCCTCCTCCTCTCTGTACCTAACATATGGAAAACAGAAACAGAGGCTGGACTGAACTACAAAGTTTACACCGTTTTATTAAATCCCTTGTTTCTCATTCAGGAGATGTCAGAGGGGCCTGGGTCCTGATGTACAGTGAAGATCCTTGTTCTGGAAGCAGACAACACGGCACCGAAACCTGGGGTCAGAGAAGGACAGTCAGATATGCAGACATGCACACCTGGCCCTGAGCCACCCACACCTCAGCTGGGCCAAGAACCAGAAATTCCTGACTCCTGGAAGGGGAGAAGTGAGGATTTGAACCTGCTCAGAGAACTGTGGTGCAAAGGCTTGGGTTCAAATTCTGCTGCACCTTCACCAGGTGTGTCAGTGTGGGCACCTCAGTTCCCACTTCCTCATCTATAAAAAACGAGGAAGGGCTTCCCTGGTGGCGCAGTGGTTGAGAGTCTGCCTGCCGATGCAGGGGACACAGGTTCGTGCCCCGGTCCGGGAGGATCCCACATGCTGCGGAGCGGCTGGGCCCGTGAGCCATGGCCGCTGAGCCTGCGCGTCTGGAGCCTGTACTCTGTGACAGGAGAGGCCACAGCAGTGAGAGGCCCGCGTACCGCAAAAAAAAAAACAAAAAACAAAAAACAAGGAAACAACTTGGAGGCCTGCTGTTAAAATACAGTGACGTGAGGATATAGCCAGGGATTGTTGTCATTGCCAACTGCTACCGAGTGGCAACAAACAGAAACGAACCTGAGTTCCCACTCCTGACTCCACCATGTGCCAAGAGGCTCTTGTGATGGAGAATTCGTAGCTGCCCACCCTTTCCAGGCTGACACACCACTGACCTAGGAGATTCTTGGGGAAAAGGCTGCAGGTTGAATCCCGAACCACAGAGGCAATCACAATGCCATGCCGAAGAATCAGAGCTCCACGAGTCTAGATAGTAGACAACTATCTGTCCACAAAACAGTCTCGGGAGCTTAAAGACAATTCATCTTTCTGAGACTCAATCACCCGACTTACAATATGGGAAGGTAAGAATAAATGGATGGTTTTGAACCTCTTGACAAGGGGACTTAAGGAAAATTCACATATAAAATGGAAGTGAAGTGATTTGCTAGGCCAGACCCTGCATACTTACCACTGCAGAGTCCCCAGAAGAACCTGTCATCCACGGAAGGGATCATCTCTCCGGTGTCTCCTAGCTCTCACATCCTGGGATTTCTGCTGCTGAAGCTGGAGCAGGAACACAGGGCAGAGTCTGTTGGGGGTTGGGAGGCTGTGCTGTCAGGGACTGTGAATGGTCTGACATACCCCCCCAGCAATGGCACGTGACAAGGTAGCCCATCAGTTACATGGAAGCTGGTAGGAGACACAAAGCAAAGACAGTTGGTTATTCACCACAGCAGTAGGTAGACAGAACACCAGCGTTCTCCACCAGCCCCATTTCCCATCGGGTGACACAAGGGGAGCCAGAAGGCACTCACAATGCAGTGGGCTGCATCACAGAAAAGGCACCCTGAGCACAGGAAAGCCAAATCTTTTACAGTCGACAGTGGGCAGCCCTGCTCTCTGCTCTGGAAGTACTAGCTCGTACATACCCAGGCTGTCTATCTGAACATCTTTGAAAAGAAAGTCAAAGGGCAGCCAGTGCCTCGCTCCTAGGATTGCAGAACCATGAGACTCACCGACAAGTGTCCCGACGGCAGCCCCAGGAGACTGGTGTTCAGCATTTGCACTTGGACTGAAGAGAGAGATCCGAATCTGCTAGAAGCCTTGACCTTCAAGGGAGAAGGTGTGGTGTGACCCCCGCTGTGCAGGAGCATAGGAGCTGTGCTGCCCTGCTATGACCATGCAGGCCATATCCCTGCCTGTACCCAACAGCTCTCACCCCAAGGCAAGGCCCAATGGCATTTCCCTAGAACCAAAACTTCCTACCTGCTTCTGGATTCCATTCCTCCCTCCCTCCGTTCCACCGCTGCAGAATTTAGCCTTTGGTTCTCTTTGGTTTACCCGCAAATGGTAATGTCCCAAAGGGCAGGGCCCATCGCTATCATTCCTTTCTACTCTTTATTCCCTGTTGCTGGTCTAACTTCACCTTTACCACTCCCTCTGAGCTTCACTTTCAACTTCTGTAAGGCTTCTGTTTGAACGATATAATAAAATAATACAATAAAATTTACCACAAGCCTGGAACAGAGCAAACAACCGAAATCCAAAAGGACTTCGGCAAAGATATCAACGTTCTCTAATCTGCACGGTGCAATATAGTAGCCACTTGCCAAAAGTGGCTACTGAGCATCTAAAAATGTAGGTAGTGGAAATGAAAAACTGAGTTTTAAATTTAACCATATGTGTCAAGTGGTCACCGCATCCGACAGTACAGATCTGTAGGCTGCCCAGCACACCAGATAGGGAAGGCAGCAGGCAACTGTCTGAAATTTCTATAACCTTGCTCTGGATGGAGCAGGGCAAGGCCTCAAACCGTTTCAAAATTTTTCTTGCAAGCACTGTAGGAATGCACAGGGTCACTGCAGACCCAAGCACGCTGGAGGCTTGCAGCCCACATTCCTTCCAGCCCCTAAAGCTCTGGACAGACAGCCGTACTCCTGCTGAGCACCAGCCGGGACCAGAAACTGGGACAAAAGATCACGGGTTGAATTAGGCCTACTTGGGTTTACCCACTGGACACAGAGAACTGACAAATAGTAGGAAGGGAAGGACTCCAGACAGCAATCCCTTCTGGCTCAGGGAGTAAGGGAAGGAGCCTTGGGAGAGGCAGCTTTGTCAAGCAGTTGAAAGGACAGGAGTTAACTTTAACTTCATTCCTTACGACCCTGTAAATATCCTTATCACCACCTCATTGCACAAAATCGCCTTTTCTTCCACAGTCTTCTCAGAACTGTAGACCATGACACAAAAGTTGACTCGATCCGCATTTTTTCCCATGAAATAATGGTGGAGAAGAACTGCGGGCCCAGTTCCGGGGACGGGAAGCTGGGGCCGGAGCAGTGTCACTTACCAGGCCATCTTACAGATCATCTGCTGCGGAGCAGTCAAGGGCCGTCCACCTGGAGGGGGCACGGGGTCAGCTCAAGCAAGGTCTCGTGTCGCCTCCCTAGATCTCGCCCCTTGGGAGGCTATACCCACGAGCCCATTCCTCCCGGCGCTGCCTGCCAAGGCCGCATGTGTACTCCGAATGGGACCCTCAGAAGCTCGGTTAGAACCACCCTCGCGTTTCCCCTCCAACCGCAGGACGGAACGGCCCGGGCCGAGCACCCGCAACGATCACTGGACCGACGGGGCCAAGCGCGGAATAACTTGGAGACGGCGCGCCCGCTCCAACTGGGCCCGGCGCCCCGCACCTCACACCCCAGCAAGGCCCGCACGCCCTACGACCCTCACCTGGCCTCAGTAGATGGCAGGCACTGCCTGGGACCCTTGATGGCACTGGATGGCCACGACCCCCAGGAGCAGCCTCATTCCAACTGCCACCCATGGGTGCAGCCGCGCACGCTCCCGCCGCCCGCTGGCAGGCGCACGTGGCGTCACGTGACCTGCGCGGCCCTGGGAGATGACGTCACGAGGGGGCGCCAGGGCGAGGTGAGCGTTAGCTGCGCCCCTCGGTAGTCCCTTGTGAGGCCGAGAGCAGAAGTCTAGTAAACTGGTGGAGGCGGGGCGAGCCGCGTTCCTGTTACCCCCGGGAGGCGCTGGGGGACCCAGGAAGGCGGGGAAGCAGGCCTCGTAAAGGAACCGGAGGACGGCAGCCAGCGGCGAGCTGGGCGCGGCAGGCTGGTGCAGGCGGAAGGTCGCACAAGTGAGAAGCTGGACGCTTGGTCCCTGTTCAAAATAGGGGAAGACACCTCCTTTGCTTTTAGAATTGAATTCTCTGCCCTTTTCAAAGGAATGTCAATCCCTAATGGCTAAATATGCCCACGGCTAGTCTCACGACTCAGGATTGTTTCCCAAGGGCCAGGGAAACATTTCTTTCTGAAATGTTATTGTCAAGGGGGAGAAACTCTGATCTCCCAGTGTCCTGGGAGGCTAAGGGCCCAATTGTCACCTGACTCCAAATTGCCCTTCACTATATGGAAGAGTGGGGTTTCGTTCTGTGTTTGCGTCCCTTTTAACTGTGATGCGCATTCCACATTCTGGCTTTTCTTTCTCTTCTGTCTTTGTGGAGAGGTTCTCTGGGTTGGGAGGAAATTTGGGGTTTAAATATATTTCTTCCACGCAGGCAGAGGAAAGCGCATTGGAAGGTACTGAGACGGGAAAGGGCGTGGCTTGTTGGAAATACATCTAAGTATTAACAGGATTGTAGAGTCCTCTCCATGAGGAGCAATGGATAAGAACTACATAGTCAAAGGTCTTGAATATAAGGCTACGAAAGCAAGAACTTGGCTCTGTAAAGAAAAGCAGAGCAATACTTGAAACTCATATTTTATGTATAGCACCTAGTAAATACATTCAAGCGGTTTACAGTATACAAATCCCATTATTTTGTTAAATGTCATGAGACAGATAGGGTGGGAACAGATTGCTCACATGGAGACTAACGTTCACCCAAAGAGGTTAAGTGGCTTGCTCAAGATCTCATAGAGGGCTTCCCTGGTGGCGCAGTGGTTGAGAGTCCGCCTGCCAATGCAGGGGACGCGGGCTCGTGCCCCGGTCCGGGAAGATCCCACATGCCACGGAGCAGCTGGGCCCGTGAGCCATGGCCGCTGAGCCTGCGCGTCCGGAGCCTGTGCTCCGCAACGGGAGCGGCCACAACAGTGAGAGGCCCGCGTACAGCAAAAAAAAAAAAAAAAAAAAGATCTCATAGACTGGTAGGGTTTGTTTTATCTCAGATCACTGCTCTGTCCATTCTGTCACTCTGCCATGATGTAATCGAGAGAACCAGGAATGTAACTGGTTATGGAGGGTCAGAACATGGGTGACAGTGTGGGTGTCTATGTGTGACCAAAAAAGGTGGGCTTGCCAAGGACTAAAAGAGGACAGCTTTTTTCTGAGATGATAACAAAATTCACTAGAAAGGGGAAGATGTTCCATGGAAACTTTTATCCAAGTAATAAAAAAGGATGCCGAAACATTAAAAACCACATAATCAAAGCTCAATTGCCTTATACTAGGAGGCTGCATGAGACTGGCACAAAGACAGACCTGTCAGCAATTTCTTAAGTACTCATCGGAATATTGAAAAGAACTTTTTCTAAAATCACATCTCCAAAGAGTAACTCCATTATTCTTCCAAGCCAATTGGGATGTATGCCTGGAAAGAAAATCAGAGATTTGGCTCTGAAAGAATACATAGAAAGCAATAGGAGCTTCCCCAGTGGCTCAGCGGTTGAGAATCTGCCTGCCAATACAGGGGACACGGGTTCGATCCCTGGTCCAGGAAGATCCCACATGCCACGGAGCAACTAAGCCCATGCACCACAACTACTGAGCCTGCGCTCTAAAGCCCGCAAGCCACAACTACTGAGCCCAGGTGCCACAACTACTGAAGCCCGTGCAGCTAGAGCTCCACAACAAGAGAAGCCACCGCAGTGAGAAGCCCGTGCACCACAATGAAGAGGAGCCTCAGCTTGCTGCAACTAGAGAAAGCCTGTGTGCAGCAACGAAGACCCAACGCAGCCATAAATAAATAAATAAAATAAAAAAGAAGGTAATAAGCAAGGAGGTATCAAAGTAGGGCTTACGAGGTTTCTTTCACCGGAGGCACACAGGGTGGCTCTACTTCCAAGGGGTCATTATGATTTAGCGTTGGTTTGGTCCTTTATCATTTACAGGCCTGGAAACTGGATATTATAAATGCGTTGAGAATTCACTTGAATCAACTATAAAGGAATTATTTTCTTCACTAATTAATTCAATACTGGATTTGTCACATGCACAGCATGGTATGAAGTATTGCATGGCATATGTCGAAGAACAACTCAGAGACACCTAGGTAGTTATTTGCTAGCTATTTAGTTCTCGATGGGTGAGAGGGACAAAAAGGAAAAAGCTGCAGTCAGCCTTGGAAACAGTGAAAAGATTCACTTAAAAAAAATAAAGAGCTGGAATCTAGTAAAGATGTGAGTCCAGGAAACTGTCTTTGAACAGGTCAACTGAGGGTAAATTTTCAGTTGTTCAGGGATTTTTCGAAAACTCTAGCTCGGAAGCATCTGTACAAAGGTGTCTCCAGGTGATGTCAGTGCCTTTCCATCTTAGTCTGGCCTGGTGCACATCATTCCTCTCATTAGAACTCTCAGATACAATGAGGAATCCCACACAGTCCCTATCTTTACAGGAACTTAACGATCTAGTACAGGAATGTCCTAACGTAGTTAACATCAGAGACATATGAATAAAGTGCTTTGGGAGCGGGGGAGGAAAAAATTTCATCCAAAGATTTAGTGGAAGAGGTGATACTTGAGTTGGGTGATAAAATCTAACAGGTAAGTCCACCAGGGACAAACCAGGTGTCCAACGAAGTTTGTTTTATTAATCTGCTGCAACAAGGGAGAATCCCAGGGAATTCTGGGCTGCCTTTCATTACAAGAGTAGAAAAGGGGGTTTGTAAGGTTTGGGATTGCACTGAATAATTCTGAGGAGAGGAGAGGGGAAGTGAGGATCAGCGCTAGATTGCGGCTTTCATGAAGTGCAGGCAGTTCAGTAACTGGGTCCCAGTCATTTTTGTTCATGGGATGGGGCCACAGAGCAGGCTAGGGAAGTAAGTGGTAAGAAAGCAGTAATCACGACAAAGAAGGAGGTTGTTGGGACACTTTCCAGCTGAGGTGTGACCTTGGCAGAAATATTGTTCTCAAGTAACACTGCAGCTAGCCTTATGTCTGTTACGAGAGACTGACTACACAGACAATGGTCCGACCATTTACAAAAATAGCATTCTGACCCACAAACCGCAGCAACCAGCCCAGGGAACCAACCCCTTCTCTACAGTAGCCAGCCCAGGAAGCTGGCTGTTGTTAAGTCAGACTTGGGGGGAGTCAGACTGCTATCTCTAGTGACGATCCAGGAAAGCAAATGATAACCTCCAAGCAAGCCAAATGGCCAGAACTTGGCCAATAATTTACAGCTTCCCTAATTTTTGTTCCCACTTCTAAATTAGGACCAACCAGAGAAAGCCCTACACAGTCCTCCAATCGATCGCATGGATACCCCACTTCTAGGTAGCCCACCTCCAGCCTCCCCAGGCCACACCCCCGACTTTTTCACTTGGAAGCTCTCCCACTCCTCTGCCTGCCTTTGGGTCTCTGCCAGATGCACGTGATGGTGGCTGACTCCTTCACTATAGCCAGCTCTGAACAAATAGCCTTTGCCTGTTCTCATTTAGTTGGTCCTCCTTTATTTCCAAAATTATCACCATCTGATTATTAGTAGGCAAAATTTTACTTGAAGCCTGGACTTGTGTGTGTGGAAATGAGGCAAAGGCGTTCTAATGGGTAGGAGCAGCCTGAGGAGAGTCAGCCTAGGATCAGGTTGTGAAAAAATAGCAAATACCTATATTAGCCTTTACCCCTGGTTCCTAGCACAGAGCTCCCACATCGCTTGAAATTTCCTGGGTGAAAGGAATGTCTTTGTTCTAATGAGGCAACTCTGGGTGGGCTCCTGGTTGGTTCCTGGATGGGAGCTGGTCACCAGAAAGACCATGATTAGGAGCTTGAAATTTTCAGCCCCACCTCCCCATCCTCTAGAGACAAAATAGAGTTAATAATTGATCATGCCTATATGATGAAGTCTCCATAAAATTCCAGTAGTATGGGGTTCGGAAATCTTCTAGGTTGGTGAACACGTGGGGGGTGGCTGGGAGAATGGTGTGTTCAGAAGACAGCTCTATACCCCTTCCCACATACCTTACCCTAAGCATCTCTTTTATTTGTCTGTTTATCTGTATCTTTATCATATCCTTTTATAATAAACTGGTAAACAGTAAGTAAAGTGTTTTCCTGAGTTCTGTGAGCCATTCTAGCATATTAATTGCACCCAAGGAGGGGGTCCTGGGAACCTCCAATTTATAGCTGGTCAGAAGCACAGGTAACAACCTGGACTTTCAATTGTCATCTGACGTGGGGGGCAGGGCAGTCTTATGGGACTGAGCCCTTATCTGGTGAGATCTGATGCTCTCTCCAGGTAGATATTGTCAGAATTGATTTAAAGTGTAGGACGGGACTTCCCTGGTGGCGCAGTGGTTAAGAATCCGCTTGCCAATGCAGGGCACATGGGTTCGATCCCTGGTCCGGGAAGATCCCACATACCGTGGAGCAACTAAACCCGCGCACCGCAACTCCTGAAGCCAGTGTGCCTAGAGCCCATGCTCCGCAATAAGAGAAGCCACCACAATGAGAAGCCCGCGCACTGCAACTAGGGAAAGCCCACGCGCAGCAATGAAGGCCCAATGTAGCCTAAATAAATAAAATAAAAACAAATAGTAGGTGTAAGGAGCAGCTACTGTTCTGAGGGCTGAGTGTCTAGGGGAGACCCCCTCCCCGCCTGCCCAGGGCTGAGGGCCAGACTTTGTTGGAGAGAGAATAGCTCACCGAATGGCAGAGAAGTGCTGGCAGAACTGGCTGAAGTCCACCCTCTGGAAAACTGTTCATGGAGGTGTCTTGCTGACCACTCGGATATAAAACTTCCCATGGGTGCTGGAGGAATCTGCCAGCTGCTGGGTACTGGGTACTGCTGGCAGCCCCGCACTGCAGAGCCAGGTGCTTCGGAGAACCCAGAGCTGGAGAAGCTACCCTTGATGTAGGGAGGTAGGCGCTTCAGAGGCCTCTTTCTGCAGGTGCCTGCCGAGAAAGCTCACTGGAACCAGGTGGCAAAGCCCCTTCCTCCTGCACTGCCTCCCAGCAGTTTCTCCTGGCAAAGCTTCACACTGGGCCACCTGGCAAAGGAGGAATGCTCAAAGGGCCCAGCTCCATCCCGCGAAGAGAAATGAGAGTGAATGTGGAGCTGAGAGACAATATATTGACCACTGGCACAGGAGACAGTACTCTTAAAAAAAAAATCAATTGAGACAAAAACTGGTTTGGTGTCAGTTTACATTCTAGCTGTGCTGCAAAGTTCTTACTGCCAGCTTAGTCTAGTGGCAAAATAGTGGGGCTGCTGCTGCTGACTCCAGTTTGCAGTGTGTTTTTGGGCAAACCAACCCATTGGGACCTCATCTGTAAAAGGTGGCAGTTATTTCTAAGTGACTGTTAAGGTTCCACGTTTTATTCTGATAGGGTCCGGACGGGCTCGCTGTTGTATTTAAACTTTCCTGACGGGTTTGCCTAAGGAAGTCTGACATTGGAACAGACGAAGTCTTAGAAAAAAGCTTCACTGTGGCCGCAGGAACGGAAGGCAAAGGGAGAAAAGAAAAGGGAGTGGGTCCTACGCCCCTTCCCCAAGGCCCGGCTCCTCCAGGAGGCCCCGCCTTCGGTTTCCCGCAGGCCACGCCCTTCTATTCTCGCCGGCCACTCCCACCCACGGCCCCGCCCCTTTTGTCACCCCGCCTTCCCCTCCCACAGGCCCCCTCCTATAGACCCACACCCCACCCTCTTCCCGTCCAGCCCTTCCCCACAGGTTCCACCTCTCCCACCGGCCCCGTCCTCCGCTTCCTGTCGGCCTGAGCTCCCTCTCCCTGAGCGCCAGGCAGGCTGGGAAGTTGGCTGCCGTAAAGATGGCGGCAGAATTGAAAAGCTGGAGCAGCTCCCTTGGCCCTGAGGGGACGGGAGGGTGGGCTGAAGGCGGGGCAGGCGCGCTCGGGCCCTCCCTGAAGGGCGTGGGGCGGGATAGGGGAGCGACAGGCGCGCTCCCGCGGCCCTGAAGGGGTGGGGAGGGCAGGCGCTTTCTCGGTCGCTCACAAGGGTTGGGGGCGGGGCGTGTGGGCCGAAGGGGCGTGCGCACGCGGGGAGGGGCATGCTCGCGGGGGCGGGGCCGCCCCCTCGGCCCGGAAGTGCGGGGTGAGGGGTGCGGGTGCAGGGCGCGGACGGCCCCTGGCGGCCGCGGGCGGAGACTGCGGCCAGGCAAGCGGCGCAGGAGCGGCAGCAGCCGCGGGGCCCGGGCGAGCATGTAGCGGCAGCGGGCGGCGCGGGGCTCCCGGGGCGGGCCGGGCCGCGGGGGCCGCTCGCGGCGACATGGAGGAAGAGGGCAAGAAGGGCAAGAAGGTGAGCCTGCGGGGCGCGTCCTCCAGAAGGCCGGGTGGGGGGCGGGCTGGACCCCAGACCGAGGCAGGCGGAAGGCGGAGGGGCTGGGGTTCGGGGGGCGAGGGGAAGACGGGAGGGTCCCCCGGGGCCGCCCGTCGGTCTGCCGGTGCGGGGCGTGGGAAAGTCTGGCTTGGGGAGGTCCGTGGAGGGGAGTTCTGATTTGGGAGGTTCGGCTTGGGGAGGCTAGGCGTGGGGAGGTCCGGGACAGGAGTCTGGTGGGACTCCAGCGTGGAGAGGTCCCGGGCGGGAGTCCGGCGTAGGGAGGCCCGGCAAGGGGAGTTCCGAGGTGGGAGTCCGGCGTGGGGCGGCCCCAGGTTGGAAGTCTGGCGTGGGGAGGCCCGGGGGCGCACACTGTTGGAGGTGAGCGTGGCGGGCAGACCGGGGCCCCCGGGTGGACGGCGCACGGTCAGGCCCGGGACAGGGTCGCTGGAGTCGGTCTCCGCGCGATGGAGTAGGAGGCGAGCCCCTGGACAATGGGGTTAGGTGGTCCTTTGCCGGCCGGGCGCGCGGGGGAGGAAGGAGCCACGCCTTTCCGCCCCTTCCGGTCAGTGACTCTCCCCCAAACCCAGGCTCTGCACATGGCCTTCCCCGCGGGTCAGTGACCAGGGGCTGCAGAGGAGCTGGACCCCGTTATGGACCAGAAAGTTTTCCAGGGTTAGCATCTTGAGAAAATGGGGTGTAAGATTAATGTAGAAACATTTGCTGCTTAGTTGACTTCAATATTGGGGTACCAAGTAGAAGCAAAAACTTCATGGTACAGCCCGTTCACGGTCCGGTCCGGTCGGCGCGGGCTGAGTAATACCAGCTGAGTGATTTCAGTGACGTTACATTTGGCAGTTGGATTTAGAACACAGTTCAAGAGGCGCTTTAGTCTTTGTAATTTTTAAAATGTGGCTTTAATTACAAGCTAGAGTAATTGATAAAGAAACTCAGCATTTTAAGGAGACAAATAACCATGTGAGATAAGCTATCATTAAAATGTAGAATGGATTTCAATGAAATCCATTTCAAATACAGGCTTTATAATCGAAGTGTCTTACCTGTTATTTTCGTTTTAATGAATGTGTGTGCACTTTTATGTGCAAGTTTAAAACAGATCTTGATAAATCCTCTGATCTTCTGCTCTTCAGAGCCAGCTGTGTCCTTCAGTTGACGATTATTCATCACAAGGTGTCCCATTTTACAAAGGTATTTGAAATGAAGTGTAGCCAGGTGGTCTTCGGGGGATTGTGCAGTGCTTCTTCTGTCACTTTCTTTATTCATTGTTTTGTTAGGTTATTAATACACATGTGTAATTTAAGTGCAGTATCAGTTGCAGTTACCTACAAAGATGGTTTAAGTCTGGAAAACAGCTCAAGAAAGTGATTCAGCCTGCAAGCATTAGACCCCAGAGGGATGCTGCCCACCAAAAAGGGGGAAAGCTGAGTTCAGTGTTTCTACCAAAGCTGGTAGATGCCTTCACAAGAAATGTAGTCAGTTGCATCCTTTCCTGTCACAGATAAGCAGGTGGGCCAGGGCCCTTATAGGAGAAGCCCTGTCACCAGTGCTCTTGGCTGCCAGCATTCTGTAGATAAGCTGGCTCAGTCCTAGCAGAGGACCAATCCTAGCCACACGGTATCTTCCACAATCAGTCCAAATGATGCCTGCTAAGGAGAGTTATTCCCTTCAAGTGGGTACTAGCCTATCTGATGGGGAGGGATGAGAATGAGTTTTTCCCAGAACTTTCAACCAGCTCTGGAAGAAACATTTGAACATTCGGCGTATTGAGAGAGACAGAGAAGTGGTAAGACATTCCTGAGCTTTTGGAATAGAACCAGTACATCTCAAGAATTTTATAGTGGGGGCAATGGAAAGATTCAGCCATAGAGAAGATTAATACATTTCATTGTCTCTATTAGAGGAGAGAACCAGTTAATTCCACAGTTGCCTAAGCCAGGAGGTTTGTGTTTTCTGTGTACTCTGCCGCTGCCGTATCTCATTTTCCTACAGGCAGGCTAGACAGAGAGCTCTGGGGCATAGATTTCTATCCAGGCCACGACTTAGCACACTTTACCTCTTGCTCTCAGCCAATCACAAGCCAGTAGAACCTTCCCGCTCTGCTGCCCCATTCAACGTGAGGTCACCTCCATCTCAGTCAATGTGATGCTTAAGTTGTTCTCATATCGTAAATTAACTAGAACTATCGATTGTAAAACTTACACACAAATTCAAGTTGAAGCGGCGAGTAGTGACTTAATAGTTTTATGAAAGTACCATTTGGACATTTAAATTCTCTTTCCAAGTTAGCTTCCTCAAAAAGTGCAGATTTAAGCCTTTAAAAATGTAGATCGATAGGCTCTTCAGGTCTTCAGATGCTTGTCTTGGTGTTCTGTCAAGCAGTTACTCAGGCTTGTTCTAACGTGGCCTATTTCCTCAGGACAGGACTCATCGAGCTGCCAGAGAACCAGTAGACCAGAGTGGATTTCATATAAAGTGCACAGGTACAGCCCTGTCCTTTCTCAGGCTACCTTGGCACATACGATGAGGGTGACAGGAGCCAGTAATGTCCCGTGGAAGGTGATGGGGTGTGGGAGGAGCTGATGAGGAGATGGGGAGGTCTGGGGTATGGACGTGTGGACAGAGAAGTCCACTAGCTGCCAGAGGCCTGGGACCTGGGCAGTAGGAATGACCATGGAGGTCACTCTCCTGCCTGAACATCCCCAGAGTGACTGGTACCTTTCAGGCCACCATTCCTGCTTGGGGGTTTGGAGACTGAGGCTTCCTCCTTACAGAGCAGACCCAAGTTCCATGCATTTTGATACTCTTCTGTTAGGATGTAATTCCTTTTTGTAGGAAGCTTAGGTGTACACTTGAGTTGGATTATGTGCATTTTTATAAAAACACTTGACTCAGATGCGGATCACAGCCTTTGCGAAGACACAGTTGTGGGAAGTCACCCTTGGCCCTCAGCCTTGTTCAGGTCCCGGTTTCTGCTGCTTCTGCTGCTCTCGGGGCATAGGTCGCACCACAGGTAGCCATGATTTCAGCCTGAACAAAGTTAAATAGTTTTACATTGGTCGTTTTATTTGTATTCTTTAAATGAAAAAAAAAAAAGGTTATAAAGTACCCTAGAAATGTAGGACTTGGTGTAAATGATAATGAGGCATTATTATTAATTTTGTTGGGTGTAATATTTGTAATGTTTTGTCAAGTTCTGATCTGATAGACATATACACTGGGGTGTTTATAGGTGAAACAATATGATTTCGGAGATTTGCTTTCCTCAGACTAGAAAAAAAAGAGGGGAGATAGCTGAATGCTTTGTCAGTGGTTATTCATTATTCGTTATTCTGCTTACTTTTGTGAATTTTTGAAGTTTCCATAAGAAAAGAGGGGAGAAAAAATTCCTCTAGGTTATGGGTCCCCAGTTATCAGCCCATGTACTTGCCAAATCATCCCTTAGCTAGTGTCTGTGAGGAAGTGGGAGTTTGAGCTAGACCAGCCCTCAGGCAGCCATACCTTCTCTACAGGTATGTGTGCATATGTGTAAGTATTTGTATAGCTGAAATGAAAGTTTAAAGAAACGATTATTACTACAAGCAGGGCACTCTGATTTTTTTATTCTGTTCTTTTTTTTTTTTTTTAAACTGCTGGTCATGACCTACTAAATTGCTTTTATAACTATATTGATTCTGTAGGTGTCACAGCCATAATATAGGTTAACAAAGTGAATTTGGGCCCCTACACCTTGTTTTCTTTCCTCTCGGATAGTTGTCACAGTGATTCTTCGGTGGCAGTGTTGCACCCTGGGGTGAGGAGGCCGGAAGACCACTGCAGGAGGTATCTGGTGGAGACTAGACGTCAGGCCGTCAGTAGATGAGTCCAGAATAACTGGCAAACATGAGGCTCATTCCTCTTCTGGTTTGGAAAATTACCGTTTACATAGTATCATGTATTTATTAATTTTCTGCATTAGGAACTGTAAATTCCCTGGTCTTCTTCAGTCAGATTGATAACCCACTGATCCTGATAATTTAGGTTCAGAAAGCACATCAGAATCTTCTAGTACTTTTCTGTTTCTGCTCTGAGCATCGTTTGAGAGGAAGACTTTTTTTTTTTTTTTTTGCGGTACGCGGGCCTTTCACTGTTGTGGCCTCTCCCGTTGCGGAACACAGGCTCCGGACCCGCAGGCTCAGTGGCCATGGCTCCCGGGCCCAGCCGCTCCGCGGCATGTGGGATCTTCCCGGACCGAGGCACGAACCCGTGTCCCCTACATTGGCAGGCGGACTCTCAACCACTGCGCCACCAGGGAAGCCCTGAGAGGGAGACGTTTTTATGACCAATAGTACTGCAATAGGGGGCTGCTCTGGAATGGGAAGGGCTGTCAGTGTTCTGCCCTATGAGGTCAAGGACAAGTGCCTTCTGTACCCAGTAGGTTTGGTCACTGCAGTTACTGTTAGTCTTTTATTTCTTCATTTCTGTCAGCAAGAATGACCCACCTGCTCCATCCTCATCACCACTCTGTGGTGTGATGCAGTTAAGTACTGTAGATTTAGCCGATTGGTGTGAAATCATCCTATTTATTTATTTGGGTGCCTGTTACATGCTTAGTACAGTGAGAAGGGCTGAGGCCATCTCATTTTATTTGGAGAGTAAGCTGCTCACACCATGTTAGAGAATGAGAGAAGGCCAGTGCCCTCATATCAGGAGAGACAGGTAGGCATCAGCCTTTTCCACCTGGGAGACCATGCATGTGATGTACAGAAGCAGGCAAGGTGGGGACTGAGGCCCTGAAGTGCTGGGAGGGCTTGGAGCCCAGGGTGTGTGTGTGTGTGTAGGGTTGGTTTTGGTCCCGGGTGCAGCTGAAGCCATTGGAGGTTTTCATTCATTGCTTTAAGAACTGTTCATTGGCACTGACTGTGTGCCAGGTGCAGATGCTGGGGAGACAGATGAGGTCTGTGGCCACAGAGCTTGAAGCGGAGCTTAGAGGACAGACGAGGATGGATCTTAGGAAGTGTGATTTGATAAGAGTGAATAAGGAAACCTTTTTGTTATGAAGACATCAAGTACAAGTGTAGAGAAAATCTTCTAATGCAGATTCAAATGCCACAATGTCAAATATCATCAATGCATGGGCAGGTTGTTTCAGGTACACTTTTTCCTCATCCACTCCTGCTCCCCAGGTGTTATGGGCTGAACTATGCCCCGTGCCCCCAACTCATATGTTGAAGCCCTGACCCCCCCAGCACCTCAGAATGGGTCTGCATTTGGAGATAGGGCGTTTAAAGAGGTGATGAAGGATAAGTGAGGTTGGGCTTCCCTGGTGGCGCAGTGGTTAAGAATCCGCCTGCCAATGCAAGGGACACGGGTTCGAGCCCTGGCCTGGGAAGATCCCACATGCCGTGGAGCAACTAAGCCCGTGCGCCACAACTACTGAGCCTGTGCGCCACAACTACTGAGCCCGCATGCCACAACTACTGAGCCCGCGTGCCACAACTACTGAAGCCTGTGCGCCTAGAGCCCGTGCTCCGCAACAAGAGAAGCCACTGCAATGAGAAGCCTGTGCACTGCAACAAAGAGTAGCCCCCTGCTTGCTGCAACTAGAGAAAGCCTGCATGCAGACCCAGCACAGCCAAAAATAAATAAATAAATAAATTTATTTAAAAAAAAAAAGGGTAAGTGAGGTCACTAGGGTGGGCCCTAATCCCATATGACTGATGTCCTTATAAGAAGAGGAAGTTTGGACAAAGAAACACCGGGGATGTGCATCCAGTAGAAAGATGATGTGAAGATCAGGGAGAAGATGGCTGTTTCCAAACTGAGGAAGCGGCCTCAGGAGAAACCAGCCCTGCTGACCCCTTGGTCTCGGACACCCAGCCTCCGGGACTGCGAGAGAATAAATAACTGTTGTTGAAGCTGCCAGGTCTGTGGTGCTTTGTTCAGGCAGATTAAGGCAGTGGGTTATTTTGAAGCATACCCTAAACATCATGCTGATGTGACAAGAGTCTAATGCAGTCAGTCCTCTGCTAGGACTGGTTCGGTGGGACCTGGTCTCATTCTAGCCTGGAGGTTCTGAGGACCTGGTCTCCACTGTCGCCCTAGACGTGGATGAGCTACTCAGAGTGGCGGGACCACCTGCATGTGCTCTGTGTGGGCCGCAAACCACACACTCAGTGTGGTCATGTGACCTAGGGTCTGTAGCAGGGGATTGGGCTGAGCCACATTTGCCCAGCCTCCGTGCCATTGTCCTGCCCCGTGTTCTTTGTGGGCACTTTGACTGCTCCGTTCGCCCTTTCTTATCCCTCAGTCCAAGGCCAGTGGCCGTTCTTCAGATGTGACACTCAGCGTTAATGGTTATGCAGTTGCGACAGAGTTTAGATTTGGATTTGTCGATTTAGTAGAAATAAAAAGGACATTTTTTCTTAGCTGTGTGCTGGTCCCAAAAATGTTACAGTTTCCTCCGAAGTGTGCCTGAACAGTAGCAGTTTTCTGCTGGATTGCGTTAAGAATTAGGGCATTTGATCACAGGCATTAGATGTATTCAGTGCCATGAAAAGAAATCCTCTTTAATGAGTGCAGTAGGAAGTTGGAATTTGGGCTTTTGTTCGAGGCTTAGGACGGCGAACTGCGGTGTGTATCTTGTAACCCAGGAGGCGGAAAGAATATTTGAATTCTGAAAGGGAGAAAAATGGTCAGTCTGACCCTGTTGTGTTACCTGGTGTGGGAGATGCTGGCTCACCTGTGTTGTTACTTGTGACTCTGAGAAGAAGAAACTTTTATTTGTTTGAATCTTTATTATTCATTCTATAGTTTGAAAGGACATGCAGTTTTTTCCCCAGATCTCTAATATGCTTCCTGTGTGTCGTTACCATTAACTCCACAGTCAGGTGTGGTTTAGAATATTCCATTTTCCCCTTGCCGTTTACACGATGGGGATACAGTTTTATTAGTTTAAGGCCTTGGACAGACCTACGTGTCAAGTATGTTATCCTACTTGTCAATGTCAGGAAATGTTCTGAGTCAGACTGTGTCTAAGTTTTTTATTACTGCCGGTAGAGGTGTCGCTCTAAATAGCTCTTACATTTTATGTTCTGAAACATGCATAGTAGCTGAAGCAGACCTGCCCCTGGTACATCCAATGTCAGACCTATTTCAGGCTGTGTTCTAAGCCTCCACATAGAACATGTGCATCTTCAGCGCCACTTCTCAGAAGAGGAGTCTACAGCCACAGTCTGCTTCCTCTGCCCCCCACGCCCCAAGCATTTTATTATGAAAAGTTTTGAATACACCAAAGTTGGAAGAATTTTATGGCAAATACCCATATACCCACTGCCTAGATTCTACCATTAACGTTTGGTATATTTGTTTTATCTCATGTCTACCCATCTCTTCATCCTTCTACCTATCCATCGACCCATTTTATTTTTCTGATGCATTTCAAAGTAAATTGCAGACATTGGTTCACTTTGATCTAAACACTTCAGCATGCATATCATTAACTAGAGTTCAGTATTTGTTTACAGTTTTCTTTCGCTGTAAAGTTTATGGTGAAATGGACACATCTTAAATGTACATTAGCTCAATTTTGACAAAAGCGTACACCTGTGTAACCCACCCCCCTGCCAAGAAATAGACCATAATCCTCAATCAGAAAGGTCCCTTCCTACCTCTTAGGAAGTCCCTTTCCCAGGCAACCATTGTTCTGTATTTCCACTATAGATTATTGCTGTTTGGATTAATTTCCAATATACATTAGTGCTGTCTGAATTAGTTTTATCTGCTCTAGAACTTGATACAAATGGATTCACACAGTATACTTGTGTGCAAGAACCTCTTTACTTAGCATAATGTTTTTGAGATCCATCCATAATGTGTGTATCAGTTATTGCTGAGTAGTTGTCTATGGTACATATATACCACGATTTGTTTATCTGTCACCTTTTGTCAGACATTTGGGTTCTTTTTAGTTTTGTATTATAATGAAAAGCTGCTGTGAACATCTGTGAATGACCCATTGTGTGGACATATGTTATCATTTCTTTTGGACAATAACTAGTAATGGAATTGCCCAGTTACATAGGAACTATATATTTAACTTTGTAAAACGCTGCCAAACTGTTTCCTACTGAATTTTTGTATGCTGATTCTGTCAGTTATTGAGAAGGGGGGTGTTAAAGTCTCCAGTTATTGTTTTAGGTTTGCTTGTTTCTCCCTGTAGTTCAGTTCATTTTGACTTTGTGTATTTTTTTTTAAATCAATTTATTTATTTTTTAAATTTATTTTTGGCTGTGTTGGGTCTTCGTTGCTGTGTGCGGGCTTTCTCTAGTTGTGTTGAGCGGGGGCTGCTCTTCGTTCCGGTGCGCGGGCTTCTCACTGCGGTGGCTTCCCTTGTTGCGGAGCATGGGCTCTAGGCTTGCAGGCTTCAATAGTTGTGGCTCACGGGCTGTAGAGCACAGGCTCAGTAGTTGTAGCACGTGGGCTCAGTAGTTGTGGCACGCAGGCTCAGTAGTTGTGGCATGTGGGCTCAGTAGTTGTGGCTCGCGGGCTCTAGAGCGCAGGCTCAGTAGTTGTGGCACGTGGGCTCAGTAGTTGTGGCTCTCAGGCTCCAGAGCGCAGGCTCAGTAGTTGTGGTGCACGGGCTTAGTTGCTCCGCGGCATGTGGGATCTTCCCAGACCAGGTCTCGAACCTGTGTCCCCTGCACTGTCAGGCAGATTCTTAACTGCTGCGCCACCAGGGAAGTCCCCCAGTACTCTCTGAGTTCTTGCTTACGTTTGCCACAACAAGATGCTCCAGGTTCATCTGATACTTTCTTGTCCAGCCCTGAGCTTGATGTTTGTCCAAGGAGCACTGGTTGTGCTTGGTGGAAATGATACTTAGAAACCAAGATCTGGTCAGTAGATGTGCTTATTGCTACTGGGGTGCTATTACTTCTGGATCCTAGAGTTCATAACCCTGATTGGTGAGAAAGTTATTCTGATACAATCTACTCCTCTCTTTTGCAAATAGGAACCTCTTTGGTGTTATTTTTTCTTGACAGTATTTTCTGGAGCTCTTTCATTATGGGTATGTAGTTTCTTTGTTCTTTTTTAGAGCTGAATGGCATTTTCTCCTGTGGATTAATATAATTCATTTAAACAGTAGCCTGTTTATGGACTTTTAGGTTGTCATTTTGCTCTAACAAAAAATGCAGATATTAGCTTTCTACCAACCTTTCACATGTGTGTAAATGTATTTATAGGATTAATTCCTGAAAACGCAATTATCAGGAAAGCATACGTACATTTGTAATTTTATAGATATTGACACATTGTTCCCCATAGTGATTGTTCCAGGTTTTCTTCTTCTTTATTTTTTAAAAAAATATATTTGTTTGTTTATTTGGCTGCTCGGGGTCTTAGTTGTGGCATGCGGGATCTTTACTTGTGGCACGTGGAATCTTTAGTTGTGGCATGTGGGATCTAGTTCCCTGACCAGGGATTGAACCCAGGCCCCCTGCATTGGGAGTGTGGAAGAGTCTTAGACACTGGACCACTAGGGAAGTTCCTAGTTTTTATTCTTAACAGCAATTTATGATGTTTTTAAATATCTTGTTTTTTAATACCTTTGCCAACATGGCATATTTCCAAGCTGTTGAATATTTGCCAAGCTGGTAGATGAAAATGGCATTTGCTAATAATTTTGGATTTTATTTTCCAAAGTGCACTTAAAAGTTGGTTTTTAAACAATTAATTAATTAATTAATTAATTAATTAATTTTTGGCTGCATTGGGTCTTTGTTGCTGTGCGCAGGCTTTCTCTAGTTGTGGTGAGCGGGGGCTACTCTTTGTTGCAGTGCGCAGGCTTCTCATTGTCGTGGCTTCTCTTGTTGTGGAGCATGGGCTCTAGGCACGCAGGCTTCAATAGTTGTGGCAAGTGGGCTCAGTAGTTGTGGTGCACGGGCTTAGTTGCTCTGCGGCATGTGGGATCTTCCCGGACCAGGGCTCGAACCCATGTCCCCTGCATTGGCAGGCGGATTCTTAACCACTGCGCCACCAGGGAAGCCCTGATGTGTGTTTTTAAGAATCTTTTTATTTTGAAATAATTTCAAACTTAAGAAAAATTGCAAAACTGGCCCAGGAACTCCCACTAATTCCTTAGCAGAATTAGCTCTGAGGTGGAGGTGGAGTTGCATGTGCACTGCCCATCCCTTACGCTCAGCAGGTGCTCGGTGTCCGTGTACGCATCTCCTGTGTTGCTTCCATCACATTCCTGACTACGTGCTCACCAGGGATGCGGATAGGTTTCCAAAGACCGTCCTCTTGGCTGCACCAGTCTCTTCTGGTCGCCCATCTCCAGGGGGTCAGGCTCTAGTGGAGATGCTTGTTGGCTTTGCCCATGGCAGCGCTTCCTTTGTGGGTGCTTACATGGGGTCCATGAAGATTCGACGCATTGATAGGTTGTCACATCTGTCCTGCAGCAGGGAACCTGGATGTTTGCCCCTTGGTCAGTGTGTCCAGTGCGTTGGACTGTGGGACACTCATGATCAGTCATGCAGGCAGCTGCAGCCTTCCATGGATCATGCACCTCAGAAGTGAGGCAGGCTTTACCCTCCGTGACCTGGGTCCAGTCTGGTGGGCGAGGCTCTACCTGAGTCAGCAGTGTGGGTAAGGTAGTGGACCTTGCTTCCTCTGGGCCCAGACCACGTGCAGCCTCCTGTTTATGGGAGTGCATGGGTTTTACCTTTAAGTGGAGGTGTTCTTTCTGTTGGGTATGTCTGGGCCGGGTCTCACCTTATGAGAATGCAGTTGGGAGAGAACTTGTTCGAATTGTGGTCGAGCTGTATCATTTTTCCTTCAGTGAGTCTTCCTCCCCCTCATCCCATTCCCACCTTGGGTGCTCCTGTCCTTACAGGAGAAGCGCCTTCTGTATCCCAAGGGGCCATCAGGGATTGGCATCCTCTCTGTTAGTGGCTGCGGGGTCAGAGTGTGACATGCTGTCCGTGATGCTGTCCAGATGCCCCACAGGTGACCCGGGGAAACCAGGCCTTGGACTTTGCTCTCCTCATGACCTGCCCCTTTAGACAGAGGTGGGCGGGTGGCACGTAACCCTCGCGGGTGGTTCTCTCTGGGAGCCATCAGTCTGCTGCGACTCCCACAAGAGTGAAGTCCCACCATCACTCGGCCGGTGCTGGCTGGGCAGCGATGGAGAGTTCAGGCAGTAAAGTCTGCTGTTCACTTTGCCAGGTGTAGGCAGACTGACTTGTTTTCTTCCCAGAGGGCACAGCTTTCTTTCAGAAGGCACTGGTGGTGTCTGAGGTGGCACATGGGGAGCCATCAGTGGCAGCAACACATTCAGGCCCAGTTGCCATGCTGGGTGGTATGGGGACAGCGGCCCTGCTGTTTGAGGGCTCCATGCACCAGTGGCTTCTACTACCCTGACTGGGTGGAACCTCGGGCCCAGACATGGGTTCAGTAGTGCGTCTTGGCCCCTTTAGGGGTGGCAGCACCTCTTGCCATGCATTTGGCAAGGCTTGCCGTGCAGGGTCACCTACACCAGCCTCCAGGCCCTCCCACCAGTGCCTCTGTAGCTTCTCGCCCAGTTACACGGGCCGATGGAAACAGCTAGTGCAGCTCAAATGCAGAAACCACAGTCAGCGTTCAAGTCAACAACACAGGAATATGTGGGGCCTGGGGGTCCTCGTCCTCTTCCCCACGTACCCCAACCCCCCAGTTCCCGCACCCCAGGCTGGGCTCTTGTATCGGTTGCCGTCTCCTCCCGCCCAGTTGCTCTATAGCCCCTCCAGCCAGCTTGGCTTTTCCCTTCGTCTTGTTGGAACGCTAGCGTATAATAGAAGATCCTGTTTACGATTACGAGTACATACCTTAGGGTTAAAATGAACAGAAATATCCAAAATCTCTATAAGAAAAACTCCTGCAACACACAAACATGGACTTGAAGAAGTGGAAGACCCCTGTGTTCGGGTGGGATAGTGGCATCATGACTGTGTCTGCTCTCCCTGAATTAATTTTTTTTTTTTTTTGCGGTACGCGGGCCTCTCACTGCTGTGGCCTCTCCCGTTGCGGAGCACAGGCTCCGGACGCGCAGGCTCAGCGGCCGTGGCTCACGGGCCCAGCCGCTCCACAGCATGTGGGATCCTCCCGGACTGGGGCATGAACCCGTGGCCGCCTGCATTGGCAGGCGGACTCTCAACCGCTGTGCCACCAGGGAAGCCCCTGAATTAATTTTTAACGTGATCCCAATAACTATACCATCGGGCTTCTTAATGGAGTGAGACCACTTGACTTAAAGCTCATTTTTTGTTACGAACAAGCAAGAACAATCTCTGAAGAAGAAGAACAATGAGGGAACAACCCCAGATCGGGTCGTGCTGTCTCGCCCCCGATTGAAGCGGTGGGGTTGTCCTGGGATAAGCTGCAGGAAGAGGAGAAAATACAGAAACAGACCCCCCTCCATGGGGAAACTTGAGTGCCCAGTAAAATGGTGGTTCATAGCAGTGGGGACATCTGAGTAATGGGTGATATTGGGGTAACTGGACAAACGTGTGGAAAAGGATGAAATCAGATCCATTCTTCCTAGTGTACACAAGGGTGAACAACAGGTGGTTCAGAGATTTAAATAAGAGCAAAAATAATTAAGCCATAGAGGTACTAGGCAAAAACATGGGTGAATTCTTCAATGATCTGGGAGAGGAGGAAACTTTTTTTTTTTTTTTTTGGCCGCATCGCGTGGCTTGTGGGATCTTAGTTTCCCGACCGGGGATCAAACCCGGGCCCTCAGCAGTGAAAGCGTGGAGTTTTAATCACTGGACCGCCAGGAAATTCCCGAGGAAACTTTCTTAACTATTATTCAAAATTCAGAGCAAGGAGGGGAAAGACCAGATCTGATAACATAAACGTAAGCAAAGTAAAAAGACAACAAATCGAGAAAAAATATTTACAACTTATAAAACAAAAAGTAAGTATCCCATATATAAGGTGCTTCTAAGAATAAGGAAAACAAAGGCTGAGGACCTGAGAGGAAAAAACAAGTCAAGAGATGGGAACAGACAGTTCACTGAAAAACAAACTCAAATGGCTTTTAAATGTGTGAAAAGGCAACTCAGACTCTTGCATAATAAGAGAAATGCAAATTAAGAGCACACTGAGCTACCTTTTCTCACCTTGCAGGCCAGCAGACATCCCTACTTGGTCGGGCATGAGGAACCGGCCAGCCTAGCTCCTGACAGGGCATAAGGGGCTATGTCTGGCTGAACTCTGGTGCCGTGACTGACCCAGCATCCCACTTCCAGAAACCTCCCCCAAGGAAGCATTGGCAAAAACACGAGGCAGTGTGTGCACCAGGCTGTTCATTTTGGCCTCCATCCATCCCTGGGGTGCAGGCTCGCTAAACCATGCAGCCTCCTCACAGCGGGCCGGGGTGGGAGGGTGCAGCGTGGAGCCCCATCTTAGATGATTATCTAGAGGGGAGGGGCTGACCTCTCAGCATGGGCCTTGTGAGTTTGGACCACGTAACAATTTAAAGGATTACAATTGAATCCAAACATTAAAAAAAAAAACTACTTAAAAAGATCAAAAGCAAAGGATTAGTAAAAATGGCAAAAACAAACAAAAGACATAACCCCACAGAAAAGAGTTATTTCAAGTAATGAAATCATAGAAATTCGGCAGCAGGCCGGCAGTGGGACATGCACTAAGGACAAGAAAAGCAACAAAAAAACTTGAAGCAAATTGTTTTCAGTAATCATTTTATTAGTAATAATACTGGTATTATTGTCACTTGTTCCGTATGTTTTAGGATAAAGTGGAGCTATAGTTACATTAACAACATGACACACTGGCTTTCACCGTAGGAGGAGTGGGTGGGTGCAGATAATACCAAAGTATGTGATCAATAACCCTGTCAGCCTACTTTGGATTGGAAATACCACTGTGAATTCATGAGGTTTTTCTCTTAAACACAAAGTGCTTATTTCCTCACTCTCTCTGGTGCCAAGTCCCAGGCGCAGCGAACGCCCTCGGTGAGTGGTAGTGGGCCTGAAACAGCACTTTCCTCTAGAAGCAGCAGTGGCCAATTCCAGGTCTGAGGAGCCCTCAGCAGCTGCCAGGGTCCACTTTGAAGAGGCCGCCGCTGGCCGGGGCGGGACAATTGGATCGTCCATAAGATGATGACTAATGGATTGTTTAGCTCCGGCGATTCCAAGGAAGCAGCATTGCTGAAGAGGAAGGATGATGCATTTAACTTGACTTTTCTGAATGATCTGTACCTCAGGGTGACCAAGTAGTCGAGGAGGGAAAAGGTCTCTTTATGTAAATGTTTCCACTAATAAATGATGAAGGAATTGTGGAACCAGACTGTTGAAAAATATCCAACTGTGAGACAAAGGGGCCAGGCCATAGCCGTCAGTGACAGGTCACTGCCCAATATTATGTGCCCCCTGATGGAAGCATTCTTGAAAAAACATCACACTTGAGTTAAATAAAGCCTCACGATCTAACCACCGGTCTACAAGAAATACAGGGGCTGAGAAGCATCCTCAAAGTTCTGACAGAGATACAGCCTGAAGGAGCCAGAAAGTGGGATATTATACAGGACGACCTGCCCTGGCTATTTAACAAATGCATCAAGAGACTTAAGAATTGTGTCGGCTCAGGGCGGTCTATTGATGGACCTGATTTGCATCTTGATTTGAACAAACTATTAAAAAAAAAAAAAGTGAGTGTTGGTGAAAAATTTGAACACCAATTGGATAGTTGAAGATTTAAAAAAATTCCTGTCAGGTTTTAAAGCAAAATAATGCCACTGTGGCTGTTTTTTAATTTTTACTATTATTTTTAAATTTTTTAATAGATTTATTTATTTATTTATTTATGGCTGCATGGGGTCTTTGTTGCTGCATGGGGCTTTCTCTAGTTGTGGCGAGCGGGGGCTACTTTTCGTTGCGGTGCATGGGCTTCTCATTGCGGTGGCTTCTCTTGTCGCAGAGCACTGGCTCTAGGCGGTGGGCTTCAGTAGTTGTGGCACGTGGGCTCAGTAGTTGTGGCTCACAGGCTCTAGAGCGCAGGCTCAGTAGTCGTGGTGCACGGGCTTAGTTGCTCCGCGGCATTGGTATCTTCCCGGACCAGGGCTCGAACCCGTGTCCCCTGCATTGGCAGGCGGATTCTTAACCACTGCACCACCAAGGAAGTCCCAATATTTTCTTATTTTTCATCTTTCGCTTTATGTTCTAAGATAGAGTTGGCAAGCTTTTCATGTAAAGGACCAGATAGTAAATGTTTTAGGCTTTATGGGCCAAGAGGTAACATTCAGGGTTTTAAGTAGGTATCACATCAGAAGAGAGAAAACAAATTTCCACATTTCCATTGATGAAATTCAAAGTATGATAATCACTAAGTACCATTTTTTTTGTGACTCAATCCTAATAGGAATGGAATTCTTTTGGGGGCGCTAACATTTTGCTTAATTGGGGTTCAGAGTTAGTGCTGTCGATCATCAAGTTGATTGGAATGTTCATTTGTAAAAGTGCCACCGTATTCCAGGTCACTAATTTGGCTTTCAGTTACACCCATTTTATTATTCAGCCCTTCTATTGAACTCTTTATTTTGGCGATCATATATGTAATTTCTAAGATACCTTTCTTGTTTGCTCTGTCTGTCTCTTGTCTCTCTCTCTTGGCTGTATTTATGGATGCTGTTCTCCTCAAATGCCTCTAAACCCTCTAGAATTTAAGCCCCCATCCAGTCTCTCCTTTGCCCCCTGTGCTCCCTGCCCTTTCTCTTCCATGCTGACCCTGTTGATCATTGTATCTGTGAAAGCAGGACAGGTTGGCTTGTATGTGCAGCTGGTGGGCTTCCTTTCGTTTCCTGTGTTTCCTCGGGAGGGGCAGCTCTGGGACTTTGGAGGGGTGGGCTGTATGTTGCATGCAGGGGGACCTGGTGGGGAGCAGGCAGTGGACTCAGGCCCCACGGTCACCAAGATACGTCCTGGGGGCTGCTCCACCTCCTGAGGTCTCTGAATCTCACTCCTGGTTCCCTTTCCCTCAGGGCTACCTGATCCTGCTCTGCAGGGGCAGCTTTTAGAAAGAAGGAGGAAGCGGAGTCCAGACAGTACCCACGGTGCCCTGTGTGTCTAAAGAGATAAAGGGATAGTCCAGTCAATACCAGATGTTTATTCACACAAATCTAGTGCAGTACTCCTTACCCGGTTTACTGTGCTTTCTACATCTGCGGCATGTGTAGTAACTGAGGCATGAAATTATTGTTCTGAACCAGTCTTTTCTGAATCAGGAAATACTAAACTTTGTTACAGTTTCAATTGAACCATATGAAATAGCCATTTTTATGGGCAGAAAACTGTTGAAAATTAGCACTTTGATCAAATCAAATCTAATATTAATCTAATATTAATAAATCTAATGTCAGTAAAATTGTATTATATTTGTTATGTTTTGAGCTGTGAATATGGTCACTCTAAATCATCACTCTAATTAACCAGAACAGTTAATTAAGTAGCCTCTCCTATTTGCAGCCATTCTGGAACATCTAGAGAGTGTAAGGGTCTTCAACATCAACAAACCCAACTTCTCCTTTTCAGGATCAGATTTGACCCTGAAGAAGTTAAAGTGAGCTTGCTCAAGGACATACTCTTTAGTTTCAAAGTTGCATCTCAAACGCAGGAGTCCTGGAGGCAGGTAGAGGCTTTTGTAGGCTGATGGTCATGGAGAAGGTGTGCTCTGCACAGGCCCCCTGGACCGCTGTGCCCTGCAGCAGGCAACAGCCGGCCGGAAACAGCCGGGTCGGTGGGTCCCACCACACAGGTGACAACGCATGTCGGGAGGGGGAGCCCCAGCAGTGCTCTCGGCTTGCTTGCTTACTCTTTCTAACTTTGTCGTTTGGATTTGCAGAATGGTCGGACTTGCAAAACAATGTCCTTCAACTGACTACACAGTATTGGCTAGAAATGTGGGGAGGCCACCCATGGGCTCTGCGTACTAGAGGTAGTAAGGAAGATGCACTGGTTTAGTAAGAAGATGGGCTGGTTTAGTAAGAAGATGCACTGGTTTAATGAGTCTGTGCACTGGTTTAGTAAGAAGATGCACTGGTTTAGTAAGTCTGTGCACTGGTTTAGTAAGAAGATGGGCTGGTTTGGTAAGAAGATGCACTGGTTTAGTAAGAAGATGGGCTGGCTTAGTAAGAATATGGGCTGGTTTAGTAAGAAGATGTGCTGATTTAATTAGAAGATGTGCTGGTTCATTAAGAAGATGGGCTGGTTTGCTAAGAAGATCTGCTGACTTGGTAAGAAGATGGGCTGGTTTAGTAAGAAGATGGGCTGGTTTAGTAAGAAGACGTGTTGGTTTAATTAGAAGATGTGCTGGTTCAGTAAGATGTGGAGGTTTAGTTAGAAGATGTGCTGGTTCAGTAAGGAGGTGTGCAAGCTTAATTAGAAGATGGGCTGGTTCAGTAAGGAGATGCGGAGGTTTAGGTAGAAGACGTGCTGGTTTAGTATGAAGATGCGTGGGTTTACTTTACGTCTTTTCGTGCATGCAGCCTGTTTGGATTTTGCCAGCAGTTTTAGGGTGTTGCCTGCCTGAAACTTTTTTTAAAAACTGTAAACAGCTTCAGTGGGGTTTGCAGAAGGAAGCTGTGGTTTCTGGTCTTCCTGTTCATTCACATGTTTTTTTCAGAGGGAGGGCTAACATCTGACCATATTTTTCAACAAGCTCAGAAGTGAACAGAGGAGAATGCACAGTAACTGTCGGCAGAGGGGGAGGAAGCAGAATTCCTCCAGAGAAATTCCTCCTCACGCAGCCTTTCCAGCGGGGTGGTCCATGGAGAGCGAGGTAGGTGCAAACCCAGCGTGCAAAGAGCCATCTAGGATGACTGTTTGGGTCTTGTGACCTTTGCTTTGGGAAGGTGGGGTGGAGGGTTCCTGCTGGCTTCCGGGTCTGAGAACGGGCAGCCCCAGTGGCCAGCGAAGTGAGCAAGATGAGGAGCTGTTTGTAGGTTGCTGGGTTCGTCCATCTTCACTTAAGGAGTCAGAGGCTGCGGATGTCAGGGCTGCTGAGGAAGAGTGACGTTCATGTAGATTTGTAGTCAGTTAGGACCCAAGATGTGAGATGGAAAATGATTCAGGGAAGAGATCAAGAAAGAGCACGCTCACAGTGCAGACTCGCGCCTGGAATTTCACCCGGGACACCTGAGGGAGGAGGAGGGGCGCCACGTGCCCGGCAGGAGTGGCCTCGGCCACCGTGTGGACGGTCAGGCGCAGTGTGTGTCACCGGAGCAGACCGCTGCAGTGGGGGAGGTCAGGTTCACGTCTAGTCCTGAGATGGGGAACTTGAGGTCTGTAGGAGGTCCTGGGGCGCGGGCTGTGTCGTACTCCTTATTTGGGCCTCTGCGGCACCTAAGAAAGGCTCTTTTTCTGTTGGTAGGCGCTTAAGTGCTTAACTTTCTTTTTAAAAAGATAGTGAATCTGTTGACTTGCATTACAGGGAGTTGGAGTTAAGATAGGCAACGTTGAGATGCAGTTTTAAACAGTGGTGCTTATAGGAGAGGATTTGTCGGGGTGCCTCGTGCACCTGGGCGGGGGTGAATCTGGGGAGTAGCTGCTGCCTTGCCCAGCTGGACAGTTGGACAGTGGCTCTGCCTGGCCCACGCTCTGGCCTGGGTGTCTCTCCCTGGTGTTGTCCCGCAGCCCTGCAGAGCCTGATCCCCGCCGAGCAGTCCCCCTCTCTCTCCCTCAGCAGAAGGGGCCCTGGGGCAGGGAAGGGGGTCCCTCGAGGTGCAGCCCCAGTGCCGGGCACATGCCAAGTGCCCATTAGACGTTTGCTGAATGCCGAACTGAAGGACCCCAGGGCATTGCACTTGAAGCCTTTGTTCTGGGGCAGTCTTGTATTATTAACTAAAGGAGTAGGTAAGGGTGCCTGAACACCATACTGAGGCATTCGAGGTGCCCAGTGCGTGTTTCCTTCCTTCACTGCCACACGCTTTCTCTAGAACGCGCTGGGCTGAGCGTTGTGCACATGGAGTTACTTGGTGTATGTCACCTTATTATTCACTTTGGTCCGCAAGTAGAGGCCACTGTCCCGTGAGCAGTTGTGCTGGTTCCTTCAGCACACGCATTTCTTATTGTAAATTAATAAACAGACACTCTGACGGAGAAGTTAGCCTCTGAGAATTTGTTTAGGAGATGCAGTTACTCGGAGCCTGGTCACCCCAAGTGAGATGCTAAGTCAGGCTTTAATCTAGCAATACCCAAGGCCAGCCTGGCCCCTGCTCCCTCCTCTAGGAAAGCGCTAAGTGGGCCAGAGTTTGTGTGTGTGTGTGTTTGTGTGTTGAAGAGCTGCATTTGAGGTTTCCAACTTCAAAAGTTGTTTCAAGCATAAGATGGAACATATATTGGAAGAATACTGTAAGCCTCTAGGGATCACTTCTGAGGCAGTTCAGAAGTTCTGCTCAGTTCTAGGAAGCAGCGTGTGTTCCGTGTGAGAAGTCTGCAGATGCCGGACAGTGCCGCCGGGGCCCCGCATCCCCTCCCTGGATCTGTGCCTTGGACTCTCGGCTGGTTCCTTCAACACTCAGGGCCCCCGTTTCTTCACGAGAGATTCGGGCACAGGTGGACGCTGGGTGGCACTCGGTGCCAGGGCTCCATTCACGAAGAGAACCCGTGCTTGGCGTTGTGCTCCTTCCAGGGGCTAAATTGCTCCTTTTGTCTTTTGGGGTCAAAGATGGCAAGATCATTTCGGTGATGATGAACATGGGCGCTCAGTGAAAATACCTGTTGAGTGAAGGATGAACAATTGCACGGGCTAAAACCACTTTTTAAAACTCTGTATTGATTTGGAGGCTATTCCAGTGAATTAAAGAATCCACAGTCGTTTAATGGAATCCTGATCCTGTGCATTGGAATATTCTTTTTCTAAAATTAATTAATTTATTTATTTTTGGCTGCGTTGGGTCTTTGTTGCTGCACGTGGGCTTTCTCTAGTTGTGGCGAGTGGGGGCTACTCTTCCTTACGGTGCGCGGGCTTCTCACTGTGGTGGCTTCTCTTGCTGTGGAGCATGGGCTCTAGGCACGCAGGCTTCAGTAGTTGTGGCACGTGGGCTCAGTAATTGTGGCTCGCGGGCTCTAGAGCGCAGGCTCAGTAGTTGTGGCGCACGGGCTTAGTTGCTCCGCGGCATGTGAGATCTTCCTGGACCAGGGCTCGAACCCGTGTCCCCTGCATTGGCAGGTATATTCTTAACCCCGCTGCGCCACCAGGGAAGTCCCAGAATATTCTTAATTGTTCTCAGTTTATTTTTTTCAAGCAGAACTTTCTTTTACATTTTCATGTTTAAAAGCAACATAGGCTCCAAAATCCTGAGGTGCCCTCTTGTTCATTGTGTTTCTGGAAAAGCTGAGGGGCCCCCACTGTGCCTGCCATCCCCCAGCTCCCAGCCGTGTCTACTTTCCAGCTCCTGCAGCGGGAGCGGGGCGCGCACCTCCTGTGTCACACACCTGCTGTCCTCGGGTGGAGCAGCCGCCCCCGTTCTGCGCTGAAACAGGGCGAGGCGGCAGAGAAAAGCTGCAGGTTTGCTGGGGTGCATTTCTTTACATAATGGTTTCAATATTCCACTTTCTAGGGAGGCTCATCCCCCGGTTGAACTTATTTGGGATGTTAAAAAAAAACACATGATGCCTGGGGTATGCAACACTGAGGACTGAGTTAGGGAAGCTTGTCTGATTCCAGATCAGTCATGCCAAATTCATGCTTGGCCAGGTGGTCTTGTGTGCAGCCTGGGTTCCGGGGCGGCTCCCCTCGCCTCTGCCAGCCTGTGAGCAGTGGAGGGCAGGCGCCATTATTCGTCACGGGGCCTCACGGGGCCATGCCTTGTTGCCAGGGTAGCTCCTTTAAAAACAGGGCATTTGGGCCCTAAAGCACACCTTCGAGGCACCTGGCTGGCAGTTCTCATCATGGATTCAGTCCCTGTTCATCTGCTTTGGGCTTATCTCCCCCTGCTTGATGGTGACCACCTTGAGGGTGGGAATTCTGTCTCACCCCCCCCACAGGGCCTTCCTTCCTGATGCTGGCTGGCACAGGCATCAGACACGTTACTGCTCCCCTGTAGGGTGCTGACTCCCAAGAGGTAAAGGCAGCAGAAGGCGCAGTGGGGCTCAGCATAGGGAAAGCTGATCCTTGAGCAGTAGGAGGCGTCTGCAGTGGGCGTCCTGGTTTCCTTGTGCAGGGGCCAGACATGAGGCATATGGGCTGGCGGAGGGTCTCTCCTTAAGGTGGGTTGCAGGACTCGGGCTCTGGGTCCTTGCCACACAGACTGATTCTGTGTGCAGACTGTGACTTTACGACCCGTCCCTCAACAGTAAAATAACGGCATGGGTTGCATGTGGTCTGTGGACCTGGCGATTTGGCACGGGCTTCTTGGTAAGAGGCTGACCTTGGCAAACCCCGCGTCTCAGAACTGGTTTCTGTTGCTCCCAGGTGTAGAGGAGTAGCGAGGCGGAGCAGCAAACAGGTCGAGCTGAGCTGTTCTCGTGCGCCGTCGGGCCCAGAATCAACCATGGGCTGTGCCCGCGCTGGTTATGATTGGGAGAGTGAACTTTGTGAGGTTACCAGGTGGACATGGTGTAGGGACGGAGGTTTACTCCGGCCACTTTGGGATACAGGCCATCTGTGTGACGTTGCACCGCACGTCTCGGTACTTGCACAGCCCTGGGGCAGTGCCTTGCGCGTCACAGGGGCTCGGAGGTTCTCAGTGCAGATACACAGTCCAGCAGAACAGGACCGAAGAGGTGTCTGTGTGCCCTTGACCGCCTCGGACGCCAGCAGCGTGGCAGTCACGGTTCAGGGCCGGGCCTGACCTGCCTGCGTCAGGCTGGCGAAACGTGATGTTTACGTTACTCAGCTCTCAGTGTCAACTTTACCCTCGGTGCTTGTCTGGCAAATGGCGGGTGACAGTGTCCCACCGTTTCCACGTGAGCCCTACATCGCGGTCACCTGGTCCAGACCCCCCCGCCCCCGGATTTCACCTGAAATGCCTCACCCTCTCTTCCACTCCCCGAATCTGTGCTGGGGCCGACAGCTCCTGTGGGATGGAGGAGAAAGAAGCCTGAGCAGGCCCGGGGGCGGGCTGTCTGAGGGCTGGGATCAGCCGTCTCGGACTCCTCCGAGGAGCCCCCTCTCTCCTCTGTAGTTCATCTGAGACGGTGGAGATGATGCTCTCCTTATGATGGTGGGCTTGATTATCTTGTCTCCCTTAACCTTTCGTGCTGTTATCTTGTCTCAGCTTAAGTTTAAGCAGTTGTAGGCAGGAACTGTACTCATCCTTCAAAAACAAAATCTTACGGATGATTTCAAATGTAAACCAGAGCAGAGAGAAGTAAACGAAGCCCCACACGCACGTCATCTAGCTTTGATCCTCCCCAGCCCCGAGGGTCTCACATCAGCATTATTCCCCCAGCCCCCCACGCAGCACGAAGTGCTGAGGGGCTGCACTGGGATGGGCAGTGGGAACTCGGTGGGTGTCCAGTGCGAGGAGGGGTGCTCCGGTATTAGTTGTGGTGGATCAGTGGGGTAAAAGGCAGCTATCCAAGGGCCAGGTGCTCAGGGGTAAGGCGTGCAAGCCGAGAAGCAGAGGAGGAAAGCCGGGCTCCGGTTGTAGAAGGAGCAGGAAGAGTGCTGGGGTCCACTTGGCTAAGGGCATGTTTTGTGTGGGGCGGGCCCTGCAGGACCTCCTGGAGACCCACGAGGCCTCACCTGCCTTTGTGAGGGAGTTAGGGCCCCTCTCCATCCTCCATCTGTGAGATTGACGGGCTGCCGAGGCGCCTCACAGGCATTGTTTTGGGTGGGATATGGCATGTGGCTGAATTTCCCCCTTGCAGAGGAGAAACAGGAACGAGAGCTTTTGGTATGTGTTTGGTGACATAGGCATTTGTTTCTTGTAAGTCTTGGTCACAGCTAGGCCTGCCCTAGGTCCCGGCCGCTGTCTGGCGTTGGGTCCTGCCCAGGCAGGCGAGCTGCAGAATCACAGACAAGACGATGGAAGGTGACTTCTCGGTCTGGTGTGGGTCACCACCTTTGGGTTTCGCTGCTGTGTTCGGTGATGTTTCCCTGCTGAGGCTGCACATTGGCGTCTTGTGTTCTCTGGTTCCTTTGTGTGACTGGAAGCGGTCACCTTTGGCCTCTGTGTGCAGGTGCCCAGTGCCCATGCCTGACTCTCTGAACATCTGTGCCCGCGGAGGGCCTGGAGGGCTCTTACAGAGCTGCAGGGAGGGAATCCTGGGCCTTTTCCTGGGGCCCGCAGGCGAGGTTGACTTTATTCTCCCCGCTGTCCCTGGCTCTCCCTCTGCAGGTTTACTTTGATCGCAGGGTTGGCCTCCAGGCCCCTCTAGACACTGACCACGGGGTGAGGCCACCCAGGTGCTGGTCAGCGCCCTGAGCCCCCGAGGCCCCGGTGGAGGGAGGGGAAAGCAGAGCGCGTGCTGCGTTCCTACGGGAGAGGGAAGAGGCGGGCCTCGTGGCCGTTGAGCTGAGTTTCCTGTTGATGCCACAGCCCTGGCCGCACCTCCCCGCCTTCTCCGAGGACCCTGCAGGGAAGTGACCCAGCGGACCCGGGAGGTCACTTGAGAGCAACGCTGCATTTTTGTCTTCTGAGGGAACCTCCCCCTTCCTGCCCCTTCTCGCCTCCTGAGTTTACTCACCTTGAGAATTGGCCCTTGACCTTGTAAGTGTCCATGAACAGGTGAGGGGCCAGCCCCTCGGTGCCCGAGGCAGCACTGGGCCGGCCCACCCCGGCTGGCAGTACCCGGCCCGTTTGCACGGGGACCGTGGTGATGCTTCTGGCCACTTCCGCTTGTTAGCCATGGGTACAGCGCAAAGCCTTTGTGAATAATGAACTCCAATCATTGCCGTTTCTGCCTGCAGCCTGGAATTGTGTCGCCGTTTAAACGAGTATTCCTAAAAGGTGAAAAGAGTAGAGATAAGAAAGCCCATGAGAAGGTGACAGAGAGGCGCCCTCTGCACACTGTGGTGCTGTCCCTGCCTGAGCGCGTCGAGCCCGACAGACTGCTGAGCGACTATATCGAGAAGGAGGTGAAGGTAAGTCCACGGCCGCAGGACCCGCCTGCCCATCGCCAGCAAAGGCCCCCTGATGCACCAAACGCCGCGGTTCTGGGACCCGTCCCCACTCACACCTCGGGTGACTCCCACCCGGTGGTGCCCCTGCGGTGGTGTGTCCGATAACTGGGTGCCCAAACCCCAGGTCTCTGTCTTCTGGCCCCATTTCTGGCTTTCTCTCCAGTAGCAAGCTGCCTCCTTTCTCATAAAGGCTGGCCGTGTGTTTCGGTTCCTTGGTCAAGGCTGAGAGCTAATCCGTGTGCCGTTGTCACAGCCTAGGACACGGACCCCTGAACCCTGTCAAAGCCCCTGCCCACTTGTGGGTAAACATGACGCGCACTAGTGTATTGGCAGCGCTTCCCCTAAACACTGCATGAAAAGAAATGAATAAAACTGCGCAGTCAGAGAGAATGGGAAAGGGGACTGTGGTGATGAGAGAGGCCCGTGAACTTGCAGAGGGAGCTGACGAAGGTTGGGTGACGAGTTCACAGAGCCCACGGAGCTGGACCTGTGTCCGTCAGAGGACGCAGAGCTGTCCAGCTGGACCCGGGGGCTGGGGGGGCGTGAAGCACAGTGTGGGCTTTTTGGAGGGGTTTGCTCTCACCTGCCACAGGGGGAGGTGGGAGGTCTCCCTGGTAGAGACATGACACTAGGGGGGCTTTAGACGTGGGGACACCTGGCCCGGAGGAGGGTGGGGAGAGACCCAGTGTGAAGATGAGCAGATTAAGTCAAAGCCTCTTTCCGGAGCGGTGAGAATTGCCCACCCCCTTTCCCTCAAGCTTCCAGATAGGCCTGCAACCAGGCCTCTCCCACAAGGGGATCCTCGGAGGGGTGCTTTCATGTGGAAGCCACGCAACCCACAGAAGTGCCGCCTCGAATGACGCTGGGGTGACCCTCCAGCCGGCCTGAGAGAAGCTGACAGTCTGCACCTCTGCCCGAGCACACGGCCTCTTTCGTGGGCAGTCAGGGAGACGCGCACGCTTGAGGAAGACGTTTAATCTAAAGATAGAGCCCGGGACAAACACAAGACGTAAACGTGAATGCAACAGCAGCAGTGCGGAAACGGGGGGGAAAAATAAAAATACAGAATGTTGTCCGAAAGATAAGAGGAAATCCTGTTAACTGTGAGATAGCAGGATAACAGGTGGAGACGAGCTTTCGGAATCAAAGGATCTTAATTATGTGTCGTGAAAGATTCATTAGAGGGGTCAAAAGACAAGGAGGTCAAACATCAGTAAACAGAAGGTGAGAGAGAGAAAAAAATGATAGGATCCATCCAGAAGGTTCAACCTCTGACTCATAAGAAGAAAGAACGGAGGAGAGTGGGAGGAAGTTGTTAAGACAGTAATGGAAGAAGAACCTTTTGCAGAAAATTCACCACCAGACATGATTCTCAGCTCGAGAGGGTCCCTTTCTGGTCATGATTACCGGACAGTCAGGTTTCTAAAACGTGAGCCCTCAGAGCCCGTTCTGACGAGGTTCCTGGGAGATGTGCTGCCTCAGAGCACAGGGACGCACCAGGAAGGTGGGAGATGCAGATCCAGAACCGGGGCTCTAAGCACGGAAAAGAACAGAGGGAATTCCCAAGATGGGACTCTGAGGAACAGGCTAGGGCAGCTCTGGGAGAAGAGAACACAGATGGTTTTATATGTTGGAGTCGAGGCTGCTGAAGAATTGGGAAGATAGAAGTGTACATTGAAAACAAAGCAAGTGGAGGGAAGGCTAGGCCCATATTACACCAGGAAAATTTAAAGGTTGGGGACTTCCGCTTCCAGGAAGAGGGAGTCGACATATTTTTCCCTATTCCTCTCACTAAGTACACCTAAAACTCCTGGACGTTATATATACAACAAGCCGTAAGAAGACTCTGAAAGGTAGAGTGACGGCAGACCATCCAGGGGCCTTGGGACCCAAGGGGCGACCCCTTTGGTGAGTGCCCCGGTTCTCTTTTTCCTCATGTATCCCAAGCTTGGAACTGAAGAAGCTGGCAACCCAGAGCAGCCAACAGGTGCACACAAAATCCCAACAAAATTCACTCTCTCTGGCCAAAGGACCAGGAAAGGGATGGCTTAGCAGGACAGAAAATGTTTTACAGTACCTGCTCAGTTCCAACCAAATGTGACCGAAAAATCTGTGGCCCCGCTGCCGCCTCTACCAGCAGAGACTGTGTAGGGGCCAGCACCCACCCCAGAGAAGGCTGAGTGGGGAGCGGGGGCTTTATCCCTGATGAACCCCTAGTGGAACTGCGGTGTCAGTGGAGACCATGTGGGGAGCCTGGAATTCTGCCCTCAGACAGCAGCAGTGTGACACACACCACCCCTCATGTCATTGGGCCACTTGGGGAGCCAGAACGCCAACCATGTCCAGCAGGGAAGAGGAGCCCCCCACTCAGGTGGCAGCGGAGGCCAGTGGGGAGTCAGCCCTTCCACCTGGTAACAGAGTGTGCTCCCCTCCCCCTGTGGGACTAGAGCAGATTTCTGACACTTGTGTCCTCAGAGTCCTGGAGGGAGAAGAGACGGGGTGGGGTGGGGCTGAAAAGCTGATCAAAGGAATCATGGCTGAAACTGCTGTGATTTGGTAAAAGACAGACTCAGAGATTCAAGAAGCTCACCACAGACAGGATAAACCCAAAGCAGTGCACACCAAGACACGTCGTAGTGAAACTTCCGAAAATTAAGACAAAGACAGAGTCTTGAAAGCAGTGAGAAAGAACACTTTACCTGTAGGGAAAGCGGAATGATAGATTTCGTGTCAGAAACCACGGGGCCAGAAGGAAGTGACGACATCCTTCAAGTGCTAAGAGACCCTGAAGAATCAAAGTCTGATGAAAGCACCACAGGCGACTGCACCCTCAGACAGCAGCCAGCAAACAGACCAGTCTCTTGAAGAGCACAGACTGCCACGGGTCACCAGTAAATAGATCATTTGAATAGTCCTGCAACTATTAAAGAAATTAAATACCTAATTTGAAAACTCCCATAAAAAAGTCTCCAGGCCCAGGTGGTTTCTGGAAAATTCTATCATATGTTTAAAGAGTTAACACTAATTCTACACAGTCTCTTCCAGAAAAACAGAAGGGGAGGGAACACTTTTTAACTCATTTGTGAGGTTAGTATTTCCCTGATACCAAAATCAGGCAGTACGAAGCAAAAAATATATTACAGTTGTGAATACAGATGCTTAGGTATAAACGTAACAAAACGTATAGGATTTGTACGCTGAAAACTACACAACACGGATGAAAGGATCAAAGATCGGAATAAGTGGAGAAACATACCACGTACATGGATTGGAAGATTCAACCTAGTTAACATGTCAGTTTTCCCCAAATCGATACACAGGTTTGATGCATTTCCTATCAAAATCCTGGCAAGATATTTTGTAGATATAGACAAGTGTTCTAAAATTTGTATGGAAAGGCACAAGAAGTAGAATAGCTGGAACGGTTTGAAAAAGAAGAGTTAAAAGAGAGGAATCAGTCCGCCTGATTTCAAGATGTACTTGAGAGCTACAGCAATGAAGACTGTGAGGGAGCAGCAGAGGGACTGACACAGTAATCAGTGGAAAAGCATCATGAACCCAGAAACAGACCCAGACAAAGACACCCAACTGATTTTTGACAGAGGCGCAAAAAGCAAGTCAGTGGAAGGGCCGTCTTCTTAGCAAATGGCGCTGGAGCCGTGGGACACCCATTGGGACAAAAAGGAACCTCACGCTAAATCTCACACCTTATACAAAAATTAACTCAGAATGGATCATGGAATTAAAGGGAAAAGGTAAAACTCTAACACTCTTAGAAAAAAACCTAAGAGAAAATCTCCAGGACCCAGGGTAGGCAGAGTCCTTAGACTTGACATCAAAAAGGGAATGATTGGTAAACTGAACTCCATCAAATTTAAAAACTTTTGTTCTGCAGAGGACTCCGTTAGGAGGATGAAAACACAGGCTACAGACTGGGAGAAGATATCTGCAAACCACCTACCTGCCAAAGGTCTTTTATCTAGAGTATATAAAGGACTATAAAGTAGAAAAGCCAACAATCTGATTAGAACATGGGCAAAAGTCATGAAGAGACATTTAGTTCACCAAAGCAGACAGTCACATGGGAATAAGCACGTGAAGATGTTCAACCTCACTAGCCGTTAGGGAAGTGCAAATTACAACCACAGGGAGACATCACTACACACCAAACAGAAGGACTGACGTTAAATAAGTAGTGAGAACAGCAGATGCTGGCGAGGATGCAGAAGGTCACACTCATGCATGGCTGGTGGACGTGTAGAACGGTGCAGCCGCTCTGGAACACAAGTGGGCAGTTCCTTAAAAACTAAACATGCAACTACCGTCTGACCTGGCAGTTGCACTCTGAGTATTCATCCCAGGGAAATGAAAATCTGTGTTGACACAAAAACCTATACATGAATATTAAAAGCAGCTTTATTCATAATGGGCAAAAACTGGAAATACCCCAGATGTCCTCCAGTGGGTAGATGGTTAAACAAATGATGTGCAGCATCCATACCGTGGAACCCTACTCAGCTGTAAAAAGGCATGATTTACTGATTGCTTCAGCACCCTCCAGGAATCTGCAGAGAATTATGCTGAGTAAAAAAAGCCAATCCCCAAAGCTACATACTGTATGATTCCCTTTGTATAACATTCTTGATATGACAGAATTATTGAAATGCAGAACCGATAGGGCTTGCTAGGGGTTAAGGAGGAGACCAGGTGGGTGGGAAGTGGGTGCGCCTGTAAAAGAGAAGTGGGAGGGACCTTGTATTGGAATGTTCTGTAACCTGACCTTGTAGTCACTCTCCTGGTTGTGATGCTGGGTGATCACGAGATTTTACCTTGGGTATAACAGGGTGCGGGGTACAGTGGACTTCTGTGTATTATTTCTTGCAACTGCATGCCATTTACAATTATCTTAGAGTTAAAGGTTAAAAAAAATTAAAGACTCTGCTTAAAGAAAATTGTGATTTCACTACCTCTTGGCACAGTGGTGAAATAGAATGTACCTAACAGGAGGATATAAGCACCAAGTAATGATTAAGTAATAAATTATCTAAATTGTAAGAAAAAAGGAAGAAGTGGGGGTGGTGATGTAAGGGAGTTAACTCTTTCTCTGCCGTAACTGGAAATCAACAGCTAATGTCTTAGATTGATGAATCAGGCAGTAGCAATGTAAAACCATTACTTAGAAAGTTGGTCCTAGATCCAGAAGACCCTGGAGTTGCTGCCTGTGGGAAGCAGTTTATAGGGTTGCCTGGGTTGGGACCAGATGGTTGTTTTTTGTTACACACTTCTGGGGACTATTTACGTTTTTAAACTTCCTACATGTATCACTTTGATAAAAATAAAAACAGCAACGACAACACAATGCACTAGTGGTGAGACTTTTCCTCCCGCATACTCGAGTGTAGTTCTTTATGGAAAGTAGTTTGTATTCAGAATGAACATTACTAACATGAAGGTGAGAGGCACTTCACAGTAGCTTCTCGTTTCTGAATGCTTACCTACTGTACGGCAACACTTTAACATTTTAAATACATTTTCTCATTGAATCCTCACCCGGCTTTTTTAAAGCAGAAGCATCCTTCCCAGGGTTTCGACCCCATGAGGCCCAGGGTGGTGCAGGGGTGCAGGCTCGGGACCTGTGAACCGACACTCTGGCTTTTAATTCGGGGGGCAGCAGTGGGTAATTAATCACATGTGTGATACCAAACCCAAGATGCTTCTTGATAAGCTTTGTTATTTCTTATTTATTGTATTTTTGAAAGTTGAATAGGTAAGTTATGGACATGGTACAAAATTCAGATAGTTGAATAGGTAAGTTATGGACATGGTACAAAATTCAGATGGTAAGGAGATGCCCGGTGAGGAGAGGTCCCCAGTCCCCCCACCCCCCCGCCCCTGGAAAGAACCATTGGCATCAGTTTCTCGTGTGTCCCTGCGTGGGCGGTCTGTCCATATCTGAGCACACACATGCATTTGTTCCCAAACGATTACCTAGTGCACACTTTGCACCTCGTTGTTTACACGCAACAGTATATCTCGACATATCTTGGTGGGTTGGGGCACATAAAGCTGCCTCGTCCATCTCCCTCCTGTTATAATGGCTGTACCGTGATGTATTCATACATATTTAATTTGTCTCTGTTACACATTTTACTAACCCTCTAGGATAAATTGCAGAAGTAGAATTGCTGGGTGTAGGGCTCGGCTATTTTTGTCTTGACAGACATTTCCAGGTTGCCCTTCATGCGGGATTTAAGCTGGTGTACACCACGGGCAGTCTGGGCGAATGCCTGTTCATCCACACTCTAAGGGGCCACACAGTGTACATGCGGGCTTCTTGATCTTTGCCAGTCTGATGGTCATAGTCTGTTACCTCGCAGTTTGTACTTACGAGCGAGGTTGTGTATCTTTTCATATGGTCGAGTCAGATCTCTTAAGTGTCTTTCTACAGCCATTTTTCTGTCGGGTGGTTGGTGGTTTTCCCATACGTTTTCCCTAGCGCTCAGTGTGGTAGGTGAGTTTGCCCTGCGCGGTGAAGTTAGTGTTAAGGTTTTCCCTGTTTGTCGCTTGTCTTTGTTCAGAGATGTCTCGGTTCTCTAGAAGCAGGGCCTGAAACTGGAGATTGTGTTTGATGATTCAGGGTGTGTTCTCAGGAGAAGGGGAGGGAAGGAAGCAGGATGGAGGAGAGGAAAAAGATGTGTATCTGCCCACTTAAGGGCGTGTAAGGGGCCCCTAAAGGCCACACAGGCGCCTCTTTGTCCCTAGTATGTAGCAGCTTCCCCACCTCCTCATCACGATCCGGGCCGGTTGCCCCTGCAGCACAGTACCACCTTTCTCTGCTTGCTTGTCTGCTGGCATCAGGAGGTGACTGCGGTTTTAAGTTTAGATCCCTTTTGTGTCCCCTGGTAGAAGCCTTTTACCCCTAGAGCCAGGCTCTCAAAACACATGGAGCCAAAAGTTTCAGGGCTGGGAGCACACGTTCCCCAGGTGGGTCTCTTGGATTGATGGTGATCAGAGCCACTCCTGCTGCCGTACCTTGGAGCCCAGAGCCATGCGTTCTGTCCACTGGGGACCAGGCGTCGTGTAATGACTGTTGGTTCCAGATGTGCCCTGCATTCTGAGGAGGTGTGGCATCCTTGCAGGTGTCCCCTCCTGGATGTGCCCCGACCCTGTAGAGGACCTTGCTGGTGGTCTGGGCCCCTGCCTTTCAGCATTGTCTCAGACCCTCTCTTCCAAGCCTCGAACAGTTTCCTTCCCCCGTGTACTGTTACCCAAGTGAGTGGCTGTGAGTCCCTTCGGAGGGAACTGGGGGCGTTGCTGCAGCGCACGCACAACTCGTGTGGGTGTTACAGATTCCTTCTCCCGGGCTTGGCCTTTCCCTCAGGCACTTCCTGGGACTGGAAACCGGGTCAGAGACAGCCACTCTGCATTGGAGCAGCACGCTCAGTGGTGGTGTCCTTGTTTGTGTACATGGCTCCCAGCAGCTCCCTGGCCCCTGGGAACACCTCTGCTCTAGTTGCATCTCTGTGGGGCCTGCATACCAGCCCCCGCCCCGCCATTTGGCCATTTACAGTCGCCGCCCGCTGCAGTGAGCACGCCTGCCTGCCCTGCTCCTGGTGGCTGAGGGCTGCCCCCGGGCTTCTGCTCTCGCAGGGTCCTGTCATCCCCCTCGCTCCAGGAAGCCTAGTGCTAAAGCATCTCCCCCATTAGCTCTCCCCCTGAGAACAGCCACCGCCGAGCCGCTGGGTGGTGCCAGCACCCCTGCCAGCCCATTCGTTCCAGCTCATCCTTGAGGGTGGGGTGTCCTGCCAGCCCTCCCAAGTAGCAGGGGCAGTCGTGGGGTCCCAGGTCTTACACGGTAGACCCCGTCCAGCGGGCCCACCTCTCTGCATCTTTTGGAACCTTTATCCACAGTTGGCTCGGCAGTTCTGCAATCTCCACTGAGTTTAACATGGGCCTTGTGTTTGCTGAGCTTCTAAGCTGTGATTGCAGTGCATGAGAGCCGTGTCTGGGCCCCTGACCAGGGTTAAGTGCAGAGCCCCATAGACACGCTCATCCAGCTGGCGGTCCATCCACCTCCATCCGGCACCTGCTGCTCCATCAGTGTTCAGTCTCTCTTCCCAGCGGGTCCCGATCGTGCTATGTTGAGATTTGATCCCAGGAACAGGTCTTATGGCCAGGAGGGGCAGAAGGGGCAGACCCTGAGGAGAACAGCATTGTCATGAAAGGTGCCATCCCAGTGAGGCCTGTGTGTCGTTTTTGAGCAAGGGGTGTGTGTGTGTGCGTATGTGTGTATGGGGGTCCTGTGGCTTCTAGCAAGTGGGATTGGGCCACTGCTGCAGGCCTAGAGTGCTGAGAAGAATATGAGATTGAGGTTCTCAAGTGCATCTACCTAGGTGTCCCCATCCCACGTCTCATAGAGTCCTGCCGTTCATCGGCGCCCATGCTCTGCCGTGGAAAACTTGTTGATCAAGGTCAAATAGGTGGATGTTATAGGGAGGCTGACTTCGGCTCAGTATAAAAATGGACTTCTCTTGTATCTTGTCAGCAATTATTTTTGGAAATACTTTCCGCTGTTCAGAGCTGAAGTGACGAGCTCACCAGCATGTTCCTGTGTTGGCTGCAGTCTCTATAAGGGCGGCAGGAATGGCAGTGGGGTTAGCGGGTGCCCAAGACAGTCCGGCTTTTGCTGCCAGGGCTGATGGAGCTGATGTGACCACTAGTCAGATGTCCCCTTGGTCTGTGTTGTTCCATCACGTTCATCCCTCTGCAGCTATGACCTGAATGTGCTATGATCAGTTAATCAGCACAGCACGCCGCGCCATGTCATCTCACGGCGGGTGTGGGCTGGTCCCTGACGTCGCTGAAGGGGGCGCTGCACATTGGTCAGGACCGGCAGGGGACTGCCCAGGACGGTGGGGAAGGCTTTTGTAAGAACTGCCCAGGAGGCACACTTTGTCCCATCTGGAGTTACAGCAGGAATGAGAGCTGCAATTTTCCTTTTTGACAAAACATGTTTTACTAATACGTATGTTACAGCGAAAAAAATCTCCAATGAGTGAGGACTCACCTCTGTGAAGAAAGTAGAATCCTTCTTGGTGATCTGTGAGCCTGAGTTTGAAGTGTGGTGGCACTTTGAGAAAGGCAAGAGGGTGGTGGTGACCTTTTGTCCCCCAGGCCATGAGGAGGCGGGGCAATCCTTGTACAGTCCTGCAGACATGATAACACCAGGGCCCTTTTTTTTTTTTTTAACTGGTACACAGGCCTCTCATTGTTGTGGCCTCTCCCGTTGCGGAGCACAGGCTCCGGACGCGCAGGCTCAGCGGCCATGGCTCACAGGCCCAGCCGCTCCGTGGCATGTGGGATCCTCCTGGACCGGGGCACGAACCTGTGTCCCCTGCATCGGCAGGCGGACTCTCAACCACTGTGCCACCAGGGAAGCCTACCAGGGTACTTTTATATGACCCCAACGTAGTCAATATATTTTTTATTACTATTTGAATTTAAGCAAAATTAATAATTTGGGATGATACACATCTAGAAGTGGTAACTAATATACAGTATAATACGGATTATGATTCAAGAGGTTTTTAGCAAATGCAATTATTGAGTGAAGCTAGGATACGATTTTTTTATTGTGAAATATGCATAACATAAAATTAACTGTTTAAGTGTATATTTCATGGTATTAAGTACACTCACATAGTTGTTCAGCCATCGCCACCATCCATTTCCAGAACTTTTTCTTTTCAGAACTTTTCAGTACAATATATATATACACACACCACATATTATTTATCCATTCATCTATCAATGGGCGTTGGGTTGTTTCCAACTTTTTTTTTTTTTTGCAGTATGCGGGCCTCTCACTGTTGTGGCCTCTCCCGTTGCGGAGCACAGGCTCCGGATGCGCAGGCTCAGTGGCCATGGCTCACGGGCCCAGCCACTCCGTGGCACGTGGGATCTTCCCGGACCGGGGCACGAACCCGTGTCCCCTGCATCAGCAGGCGGACTCTCAACCACTGCGCCACCAGGGAAGCCCTGTTTCCAACTTTTGACTATTGTGAATAATACTGTTATGAACATGGATGTACAAATGTCTGTTTGGGTCTCTGCTTTCAGTTTTTTTTCTTTTTTAAATTGTGTTAAAATATAGCATAAAATGTACCATCTTAAACATTTTTAAGGGCGCAGTTCAGTAGTATGAGATACATTCACGTGGTTGTGCAGCCATCACCACCATCCATTACCTTAACTCTTTTGATCTTGTGAATCTGAAACTATACCTATTAAACAAAAACTCCGCATTCTTTCCTCCCCACAGCCCCTGGCAACCATCGTTCTGTCTCTATGGATTTGACTTCTCTAGGAAGTTCATATGAGTGGAATCATACACTGTTAGTCTTTTTGTGACTGGCTTATTTCACTTAGCATAATATTCTCAAGTTTTACCCGTGTTGTAATGTACTGCAGAATTTCCTTCCTTTTTAAGGCTGAACAATATACTATTGTATGGATACACCACATCTCGCTTATCCGTTCATCCATCAGTGGACACTTGGGTTGCTTCCATGTTGTAGTTATTGTGAACGATGCTGCTATGAACATGGGAATACAGAAATCTCTTTGAGACCCTGCCTTTAATTCTTTTGGGTTTATCTATACCCAGAAGTGGAATTGCTGGGTCATATGGTAATTCTATTTTTAATTTTTTGAGGAACCTCCATACTGTTTTCCACAGCAGCTGCGCCATTTTATATTCCCACCAACAGTGCACAGGCGTTCCAGTGTCTCCACATCCTCGCTAGCACTCGTTGTTTTCTGTTTTTGTTTTGTTTTTCACTAGCCATCCTAATGAGTTTGAGGTGGTATCTCATTGTAGTTTTGATTGTATTTCTCTAATGATTAGCGATCTCAAGCATCTTTTCATGTTCTCATTGGACATTTGTGTATCTTCTTTATTCAAATCTTTTGCCCATTTTGGCATCAGGTGTTTTTTGTTGAGTTTTAGGAGTTCTCAGTATATTCTAGATATTAATCCCTTGTCAGAGATATGATTTGCAAATATTTTCTCCCATTCCGTGGGTTGCTCTTTTCCTCTGTGGATAGCGTCTCTTAATGTACAAAATTTTAAAATCTTGTTGAACTCCAGTTTGTCTGTTTTTTTTTTTGCCTTTGTCGCCTGTGCCTTTGGTGTCAAATCCAAGAAATCATTGCCAAATCCAATATCATGAAGCTTTTGCCCTATGTTTTCTTCTAAGAGTTTTTTTTTTTTTTTTTTTTTTTTTGCTGTACGCGGGCCTCTCACTGCTGTGGCCTCTCCCGTTGCGGAGCACAGGCTCCGGACGCACAGGCTCAGCGGCCATGGCTCACTGGCCCAGCCGCTCCGCGGCACGTGGGATCCTCCTGGGCCGGGACGCGAACCCACGTCCCCTGCGTCGGCAGGCGGACTCTCAACCACTGCGCCACCAGGGAAGCCCTCTTCTAAGAGTTTTATTGTCTGCTTGCAGTTCTTTTACATAGATATCCAGAAGTGGAATTGCTGGATCATATGCTAATTCTATGTTTTATTTCTTAAGGAATGACCATACTGTTTTCCATAGTGGCTGTACCATTTTACAGTCCCACCAGCAGTGCACAAGGGTTCCAATTTCTCCATGTCTTCACCAACACATTATTTTCTGTTTTGATGGTAGCCGTCCAGATGGGTGTGAAGTAGTATCTTACTGTGGTTTTGATTTGCATTTCGCTAGTTACTAGTGATATTGAGAATCTTTTCATGTGCTTATTGGCCATCTATACACCTTCTTTGGAGAAATGCCTATTTAAGTCCGTTGCATATTTCTTTTTTTTTTTTTTTTTTTTTTTTTTTTGCTGTACGCGGGCCTCTCACTGCTGTGGCCTCTCCCGTTGCGGAGCACAGGCTCCGGACACACAGGCTCCGCGGCCATGGCTCGCGGGCCCAGCCGCTCCGCGGCATGTGGGATCCTCCGGGATCGGGGCACGAACCCGTGTCCCCTGCATCGGCAGGCAGACTCTCAACCACTGCGCCACCAGGGATGCCCCGTTGCATATTTCTTAATCAGGTTGTTTGTTTTTTTGATGTGGAGTTATAGGAGTTCTTTGTGTATTCTGGGTATTAACTTCTTTTCAGATATATGATTGCAAATATTTTCTCCCATTCGGTAGGTTGTCTTTGCACTCTATTGATGGTGTCCTTTGATGTACAAAGTTTTAAATTTTGATGAAGTCCAGTTTGTCATTTTTTTTCTCTTACTGCCTGTGCTTTTTTTCCACATTAAAGGTTTTTAAAATTGTGTTAAAATACACATAACATAAAATTTACCATCTTAACCATTTTTAAGTGTACAGTTTAAGTGTTCTAACATTCACATTGCTCTGCAACCATTACCACCATTCACCTCCAGGATTATTTTCACCTTGCCAGACTGACACTCTGTACCTATTAAACAATAACCCCGTTTCTCCCTCCTCCCAGCCTCTGACAGCCACCATTCCACTTTCTGTCTCTCTGAATTTGACTACTCTGGATACCTCGTATAAGTGGAATCATATAGTATTTAACTTTTTGTGCCTGGGATTATCCATGTTGTAGCATGTATCAGAATTTCCTTCCTTTTTAACGATGAATAATATCCCACTGTTTATAACACATTTTGTTTATCCAATTCTTCGGTCAAGAATTGAGTTGCTTCCACCTTTTGTTATTGCCTGTGCTTTTGGTATCATATCCAATAAATCACTGCCACATCCAATGTCATGAAGCTTTTCCTCTATGTTTTCTTCTAAGAGTCTTATAGTTTTAGGTCTTAAATTTAGGTGTTTGATCCATTTGAGTTAATTTTTGTGTATGGTGTTAGCTAAGGGTCAAACTTGATTCTTTTGTGTGTGGAGTCTTGTTTTCCCAGTACCACTTGTTGAAAAGATTGTCCTTTCCCCATTGAATGGCCTTGGCACCCTTATCAAAAATCAACTGACACTGTATATGAGGGTTTATTTCTGAGCTCTTTATTTCATTGCTCTGAATGTCTGTCTTGATGCCAATACCACACTGTTGCTTATTGTAGCTTTGTAGTAAGTTTTGAAATCACGAAGTGTGAGAATAGATGAAAGGTAATATTGATAAATTTAAGGAAGGGTTTGCATTTGGTTTACATGAACACATAGAAGAGGATAGGGCTTCCCTCGTGGTGCAGTGGTTGAGAGTCCGCCTGCCGATGCAGGGGACACAGGTTCGTGCCCCGGTCCGGGAGGATCCCACATGCCGCGGAGTGGCTGGGCCCGTGAGCCATGGCCACTGAGCCTGCACATCCGGAGCCTGTGCTCCGCAACGGGAGAGGCCACAGCAGTGAGAGGCCCGCGTACCGCAAAAAAAAAAAAAAAAAAAAAAGAAGAGGATAGAAAGGCCTCTGCTAGCTGCACATCTGTGACAACGTTCTGGAATGTTCATTTGTAACAACCTTAAGTATGAGCCAGTAATTTGATGTGCTGCTTATTTATTTCTAAACTGTTCTGTCAGAGGGGTAGATTCTCAGCCCTGTAGAGAGTGGGGAAACTAATACACAGTTTAGTTTTATTCTCTCCCCCTCACCCCAAGCTTAGAAAGGATAAAATCTAAAACTTTTTAGAATGAGTAGGCATTTCCCTTTGGAGCTACCCAGCACACACTGAACAGCTTTTGAATGCAGCTGTTGTGAAGTTTAGGATGCTCATCTGACTGTGCCTAGACTCAGCCTATATCTGCTTCTGTTCCCTACGTGAGCTTCTGCCAGTCCCTCTTCTCTCTGTGCCAGTTTTCTTCTCTGTGGGCAGGTGGTTGCCTGGCACAGCAGTAGGTGAACTGGCTTAGGCCTCTGTGTTTACTTTGCTTGCATTTGATAATCCCCAGAGTAACCTGCCTGCTTGGTTCCCCCGTCAGAGAGGGCATCTGCAAACAAAGACAGTTCGATTTCTTCCCTCCCAATCTTGACCTTCTATTTCCTTTTCTTGTCTTACTGCATTATCTAGGACTTCCAATACAGTATTGAAAAGCAGTGGTGAGAGGGGACATCCTTTCCTTGTTCCTGGTCTTAGGCAACCTTAGAGCTTCTTACAATTAAGTATTGATGTTAGCTGTAGGTTTTTTGTACATGTTCCTTATCAAGTTGAGGAAGTTCCCCTCTATTTCTAGTTTGCTGGGAGTTTTTGTTATGAATATTAGAGGTTGTCAAATGCTTCTTATGCATCTGTTGATACCATATGATTTTTCTCTTTAGCCTGTTAAAGTGGTGGATCACATTTAATAATTTTTGAATGTAGAGTCAACTTTGCATACCTGGGATAAATCCCACTTGCTTTTGGTTTATAATTCTTTTTATCCGTTGTTGGATTTGATTTGCTAATATTTTGTTGAGGATTTTTGTATCTATGTTTATGAGAAATATTGGTCTTTCCTTTCTTGTAGTATCTTTGGTTTTGATACTAAGGTAATGCTGCCTCAAAAAATGGGTTAGGAAGTGTTTTCTCTTTTCATTTTCTGGAAGAGATTATAGAGAATTGGTATAGTTTCTTCGTTAAATGTTGAGTAGAATTAACCAGTGAATCTGTCTGGGCCTGATACTTGCCGTTTTAGAAAGTTATTATTGATTCAATTTCTTTAATAGCTTATATGCCTATTCACATTATCCATTTCTCCTTATGTGAATTTTGGTAGATTGTGTCTTTCAAGGAATTCCACTGGTGGTCCAGTGGTTAGGACTCTGCGCTTCCACTGCAGGGGGCCTGGGTTCAATCCCTGGTCAGGGAACTAAGATCCTGCAAGCCGCACAGCGCGGCCAAAAAAGAAAGAATTCCGCTGGGATCTGAGGACACACTTTGTATGGTTTCTATTCTTTTAAATTTGTTAAGGTGTGTTTTATGGCCCAGAATGTGCTCTATCGTGGTGAATGTTCGTGTGAGCTTGAGAAGAATGTGTATTCTGTTGAATGCTGTTGTTGGATGAAGCAGTCTGTTGATGTTAGTTATATGCAGTTGGTGGAAGATGTTGAGTTCACCTTTCTCCTTATCATTTTCTGCCTGCTGGATCTGTCATTTTCTGTCCATTTCTGAGAGGGGGGTGTTGAAGTCTTCAGCTGTAATAGTGGATTCATCTGTTTCTCCCCGTAGTTCTATCAGTTTTTGCCTCATGTGTTTTTGAAGCTCTCTTGTTAGGTGCATAAACATTAAGGATTATTATGTTTTTATTATGTAATACCCCTCTTTAAAGTCGGTTTCTTGTAGACAGCATATACTTGTGTCTTGAATTTTTTATCCAGCCTGACAGTTTTTGTCTTTTAATTGGTATATTCAGATGATTCACATTTAAAGTGATTATTGACATAGTTGGATTAATATTTTCCATATTTATAATTGTTTTCTATTTGTTGCTCTTGTTCTTTGTTTGTTTTGTTTTCTACTCAATTTCTGCTTTATCTGGTTTTATTTGAGCATTTTAATAATTCCATTGTTTCTCCTTTCTTAACATTATCAATTATACTTCTTGTTATTTTGTTTTGTATTATTTTATTCATTTTATTTTTGGCTCTGTTGGGTCTTCGTTGCGTGCGGGCTTTTCTTTAGTTGTGGTGAGCAGGGGATACTCTTTGTTGCGGTGTGTGGGCGTCTCATCCTGGTGGCTTCTCTTTTATTTATTTATTTATTTATTTATTTATTTATTTATTATACAGCAGGTTTTATTAGTTCTCTATTTTTATACATATTAGTGCATATATCTCAATCCCAATCTCCCAATTCATCCCACCACCACCACCACCACCATCCATGCCCCCGCTTTCCCCGCTTGGTGTCCATATGTTTGTTTTCTACACCTGTGTCTATTTCTGCCTTGCAAACTGGTTCATCTGTACCATTTTTCTAGATTCCACATATGCGTATATGCGTTAATGTACGATATTTGTTTTTCTCTTTCTGACTTACTTCACTCTGTATCAGTCTCTAGGTCAATCCACGTCTCTGCAGATGACCCAATTTCGTTCCTTTTTATGGCTGGGTAATATTCCTTTGTATATATATGTACCACACCTTCTTTACCCATTCATCTGTTGATGGGCATTTAGGTTGTTTCCATGACCTGGCTATTGTAAATAGTGCTGCAGTCAACACTGGGGTGCATATGTCCTTTTGAGTTATGGTTTTCTCTGGGTATATGCCCAGTAGTGGGATTGCTGGGTCATATGATAGTTCTATTTTTAGCTTTTTTTTTTTTTTTTTTTTTTTTGTGGTATGCGGGCCTCCCACTGTTGTGGCCTCTCCCATTGTGGAGCACAGGCTCCGGACACGCAGGCTCAGCGGCCATGGCTCACGGGCCCAGCCGCTCCGCGGCATGTGGGATCCTCCCAGACCAGAGCTCGAACCTGTGTCCCCTGCACCGGCAGGCGGACTCTCAACCACTGCGCCACCAGGGAAGCCCTATTTTTAGCTTTGTAAGGAACTGCCATACTGTTCTCCATAGTGGCTGTATCAATTTACATTCCCACCAGCAGTGCAAGAGGGTTCCCTGTTCTCCACACCCTCTTTAGCATTTGTTGTTTGTAGATTTTCTGATGATACCCCTTCTAACTGGTGTGAGATGATACCTTATTGTAGTTTTGATTTGCATTTCTCTAATGATTAGTGATGTTGAGCATCTTTTCATGTGTTTGTTGGCCATCTGTATGTCTTCTTTGGAGAAATGTCTATTTAGGTCTTCTGCCCACTTTTTTTTTTTTTTTTTTTTTTTGCTGTTTGCGGGCCTCTCACTGTTGTGGCCTCTCCCATTGCGGAGCACAGGCTCCAGACGCACAGGCTCAGCGGCCATGGCTCACGGGCCCAGCTGCTCCGCGGCATGTGGGATCTTCCCGGACCGGGACACGAATCCGTGTCTCCTGCATCGGCAGGTGGACTCTCAACCGCTGCGCCACCAGGGAAGCCCTTCTGCCCACTTTTTGATTGGGTTGTTTTTTTTTTTTTTAAATATTGAGCTGCATGAGCTGTTTATATATTTTGGAGATTAATCCTTTGTCAGTTGTGTTGTTTGTACATATTTTCTCCCATTCTGAGGATTGTCTTTTCGTCTTGTTTGCAGTTTCCTTTGCTGTGCAAAAGCTTTTAAGTTTCATTAGGTCCCATTTGTTTATTTTTGTTTTTATTTCCATTACTCTAGGAGGTGGGTCAAAAAAGATCTTGCTGTGATTTATGTCAGAGAGTGTTCTTCCTATGTTTTCCTCGAGGAGTTTTATAGTGCCCGGTCTTACATTTAGGTCTCTAATCCATTTTGAGTTTATTTTTGTGTATGGTGTTAAGGAGTGTTCTGATTTCATTCTTTTACATGTAGCTGTCCAGTTTTCCCAGCACCACTTATTGAAGAGACTGTCTTTTCTCCATTGTATATCCTTGCCTCCTTTGTCATAGATTAGTTGATCATAGGTGCGTGGGTTTATCTCTGGGCTTTCTATCCTGTTCCATTGTTCTATATTTCTGTTTTTGTGCCAGTACCATATTGTCTTGATGACTGTAGCTTTGTAGTATAGTCTGAAGCCAGGGAGTCTGATTCCTCCAGCTCCGTATTTTTTTCCTCGAGCCTGCTTTGGCTATTCGGGGTCTTTTGTGTCTCCATACAAATTTTAAGATTTTTTATTCTAGTTCAGTAAAAAATGCCGTTGGTAATTTGATAGGGATTGCATTGAATCTGTAGATTGCTTTGGGCAGTATGGTCATTTTCACAATGTTGATTCTTCCAGTCCACAAACATAATATATCTTTCCATCTGTTTGTGTCATCTTTGATTTCTTTCATCAGTGTCTTCTGGTTTTCTGAGTACAGGTCTCTTACCTCCTTAGGTAGGTTTATTCCTAGGTATTTTATTCTTTTTATTGCAGTGGTGAATGGGATTGTTTCCTTAATTTCTCTTTCTGATCTTTCGTTGTTAGTGTATAGGAATGCAAGAGATTTCTGTGCATTAATTTTGTATCCTGCAGCTTTACCAGATTCATTGATTAGCTCTAGTAGTTTTCTGATGGCATCTTTAGGATTATCTATGTATAGTATCATGGCATTTGCAGACAGTGACAGTTTTCCTTCTTCTTTTCCAATTAGTATTCCTTTTATTTCTTTTTCTTCTCTGATTGCCGTGGCTAGGACTTCCAAAACCATGTTGAATACTAGTGGCAAGAGTGGACATCCTTGTCTTGTCCCTGATCTTAGAGGAAGTGCTTTTATTTTTTATTTTATTTTTATTTTTATTTTTATTATTATTTTTTTCAGTACGCGGGCTTCTCACTGCTGTGACCTCTCCCGTTGTGGAGCACAGGCTCCGGACGCGCAGGCTCAGCGGCCATGGCTCACGGGCCCAGCCGCTCCGCGGCATGTGCGATCTTCCCGGACTGGGGCACAAACCCGTGTCCCCTGCATCGGCAGGCGGACTCTCAACCACTGCACCACCAGGGAAGCCCTATTCCTTTTTTGGTTTTTTTTCCCCCTTCTTTTCTTTTTTCTATTTCCTTTTAAGTTTGGGGAGTTTTTACTGACATATCTCCAAGCTGTGTCCATCTACTGGTGAATGAATCAAAAGCATTCTTCATTTCTGTTGTAATGTTTTTGGTTTTTAACATTTCCCATTGATTTTTTTCCTTAGAATTTCCATCTCTTTGCTTACATCGCCGATCAATTCTTGCATGATGTTCACTTTATTAGAGCCCTTAGCATGTTAATCATAGTTGTTTTAAATTCCTGGTCTGATAATTCCAAAATCTCTGCCATATCTGAGTCTGGTTCTGATGCTTGCCCTGTGTGTTCGGTGTTCTTTGCCTATTACCATGCCTTATAATTTTTTGTTGAAAGCTGGGTATGGTGATTCAGGTAAAAGGAGCTGAGGTAAAGAGGCCTTCCTGCCTGGCCCCCAGAGTTTTGTCTCAAGCTTGTCTGTGCCCGTGTCCAGCCCTTGGTCAGTCCCCTTCTGGTGTGCCTCCCAGGCCGGCTCCTGTGGCTTCTCCCCGGGGGCTGTGATTCTCTGTCCCCCGTTGCTCTCTCCAGTTTTGGGGGCAGCAGTTTGCCCTGTGACCTTGTTCTCTGATGGATCTGAGAAGACATGTTGATTTTTCAGTTTGTTCATCTCTTTTCTTGTGAGGACAGGAGTGATGACGGACTGGAGACAGGAAGTCTGTTGTCACCCTGTTAACAGCGACCTTAAACATTCGAGTTAGTGAGAGGATGAGAAATGTTGGCTGTAAGAGAAATCAGTAACCCATTAAATCACACTTAAAGACTGTGTTAATTGGTGGAGATGTGACATGAACACAGCTGAAGCAGCACTGTGTCTGTACCGCACTCGGGGCCCTTCTCGTTGAGGTTTGTTAGGCAGGTGCTTCATGGCCTCGTGTCACTTCATTTCTCTGTGCTCACTACTCTGCTGCCTGGCCCTTCGTGAGTTAACACGTTTACTTTTAGCAGGTTGTGCAGAACCATTGTTTTCAGTTTCCAACCATGACCCGGACACACAAGCCATCCTTGTCTGTCCTTTTATTTATTTTTCTTTTTATCTTTTGGTCACACCATGCACCTTGTGGGATCTTAGTTCCCCTATCAGAGATTGAACCAGGGCCCCCTGCAGTGGAAGCCTGGAGTCTTAACCACTGGCCCGCCAGGGAAGTCCCTTGTCTGTCCTTTTAGAATCCAGATTCCACCAAACTCATTTTGAGGTGTCCTTAAGACAGGACTTTGACGACAACATTGATGCAGTCTGGTGGGAAGTGTGGGAGTGTTCTCCTCGGCCGGTAGAGATTTTGCTAAAAATTTGGAGCACGCCACCTTGGGGAGTCCCCCACTGCGAGCTGGGACTGTGGCCAAGGGGCCTGGTGGTGGGGATGCGCGAGGCTCTCGCGGTGCTCTGCTGGCCCGTGGTGGTGTTGGTTCATCTTCCCTTTCTCATGGCACTTTCTCTCTCCACTTTCTTTTAGTACTTAGGTCAGTTAACATCCATCCCAGGATACCTGAATCCCTCCAGTAGGACTGAAATCCTGCATTACATAGACAATGCAAAGGTAACCCCATCTGCCCGACTCTGTCCTCCTAACCCTCAGCCTGCTCCACCTCCTAACCCTGACCTCTGACCCTCAGCCTGCTCCACCTCCCAACCCTGACCTCTGACGCTCAGCCTGCTCCACCTCCCAACCCTGACCTCTAACCCTCAGCCTGCTTCACCTCCTAACCCTGACTTCTGGCCCTCAGCCTGTTCTACCTCCTAACGCTGACCTCTGACCCTCAGTTTGCTCCACCTCCTAACCCTGACTTCTGAGCCTCAGCCTGCACTACCTTCCAACCCTGACCTCTGACCCTCAGTTTGCTCCACCTCCCAGCCCTGACCTGTGACCCTCAGTTTACTCCACCTCCTAACCCCAACCTCTGACCCTTGTTCTCTGACACCAGCTCTTGGCCCTCTGACCTTGGGCCTTCATGGCTGTGAGGGATGACCGAGTCCCATCATGTTAAGGGTGCACTTGGCCCTTGGCTATCAAGACTGTTCCTCAGTCTGAACATGAGCTTTATTCTCCAGACTCGCTCCTGGTGGTTCTGGGCTGTTTCACAATTCACGTTTTCGAGATATCCAAACCACACGCCACAGGTCTGAGTCTAAAGGCGGTTCCAGAAGGACCCCCCAACGTGGTTTGAACACAGCAGTGCCCTGGGGGCGAGCATGGCTGCTCTCAGGGGAGCAGCGCTCTGCTCATGAGTCAGCACTGGCTGGGTGGGCTGCATGTGCCACACACGGCGCGGGATCCCGGGGAGCCCGCGGCCGGGCCCTGTGTTTCTGATGCCGTGTGGTTCCTTCCAGAGAGCCCACCAGCTCCCCGGACACCTGACCCAGGAGCATGACGCTGTGATCAGCCTGTCTGCCTACAACGTCAAGCTGGCCTGGAGGGACGGGGAGGACACCATCCTCAGGGTCCCCATCCATGACATCGCCGCCGTGTCCTACGTGCGGGATGACGCCTCACACCTGGTGGTCCTAAAGACAGGTATGGACCTGGGGAGCGGGGTCAGGAGGGTCCTTGGCAGATGCCGACCACGCCTCTGTCCTGAGGAGTGAGTCCGTGGATTTCATGGAGCTCTGGAGGCAGTTTCTACAGCGGTGGGTCAGCCACTGCTGCCCACTGTGCCTGAGAGAAGCCCTCTGTCCGGAGAAGGGCAGTGACCCAGGGGGCTGTGGGGAACAGGTGCTGAGCTCAGCCACTGTCGCTCAGCACGGCCCCCGTCCAGGATGCTGACGTGGCCGCTGGCACCCAGGCCTGGTAGAGCCCCGGGCGCAGGTGGCTCCACAGGCTGAGGGTGGGCCTCAGCTCAGCCCAGCCAACATTCAGCCCCTGCCTTTGGCCAGGCAGTCTTCCCAAAGCGGACGAAGCAAAGATGAGACCAGACCAGCAGTGTCTGCGAGACGTTCTGAGTGTGTCCGTGTAGGAGAATCAGAGAGAACCTTAAACCAGCTGTCAGCTCCCCTCACCCAGCCCACTCCTCTCACCTGGCGATGAGGGTGCAGCGCCGCCTTACTTGGCACTGCCGGACTGGCTGCCTCGCAGGTCCAGAGCCCTGGCCTAAGTCCCCGAGAAATGAGGAGAGAAATCACAGTTTCACACATGCCGTGCCCTTCCCGGCGGGCAGTTCTCAGGTTATCGCTGCAGCATGGACGCCGTCCTGGGCTCCTTTAGGCACTGGCGGCGGCTGGGTTGAGCCCCGGAGCTGCTCATTTCCAAAGGGCCGGTGGCGGGGCGTGAGGGTGGCCCGCTGGACCGGCCTGGGTCGCACGCTGTGCTTCCGGCAGTGCAGAGTTGTATTTCTGCTTGAGGTCGTTAGTTCATGGGGATCCGAGGGCTTCTTAAGAGCCAGGGCCCTGGTGAGCTTTCTCATTACTGACTCCTCGAGCTTCAAGGAGGTTCCCGTGCAAGGGCCCGTGAATCTGCTGGGGATGCTGCGGGCCCGTGTGCACAGGTAACTGGAGCGGTTTGCGCAGGTGGCTGCCGGGATTCCTACAGCCCCTCTCCTCCGTGTGGCTGTGGCTTAGCGTCCCCTCTGCAGCGTCACATGCAGCACGCACACACACTCCCCACACATGCGTGTAACACCCATGTACATCCCCGCACTCACTCGCATGCACTCACACGGGCCCCACACACTCACACTCGCTAGTTCACACGCACACTCACACGCACCCCGCTCTGTCGTGCTGCACTTTGGAGCGAGGGCCCCTCTGTGCTCTGCTCGTTCCTCACTTCCCCGTGTTGTGTTCAGTGAGCAGCTACCGTTTAACGACAGGCATTATTTTAGGTTGAACCACATGAAGCTGCATTTCAAGCTACAAAAATGACAATTGAAGGTGGCTTAATAGTAGCAAGCGTGTGACGTGCATGATCTCGTTTAATCCCCACAGTAAACCTGTCAGGAGGATTCTGTTTGCTTCCGCTGCTGCTCCTGGACTAACGGGGAGCAGATGGCCGCCTGGTGGGTGGGTGGTGGCGGCTGCTTGAGGAACTGGCTGTGTAGCTGCTTCCACCTGTGCTGCCCAGCGCCGTGGTAGCTGCCGTGCCCTGCCAGGGGACTGTCCCCGCAGGAGGCCCGAGGTCTGGGGCCTCCCTAGGGACCGAGCAATGAGGAGAGCGCTCTGGCTGCGGGCCTCCCGGCGTTTGGGCCGGTAGGAGGCGAGCTGGCCCCTGGGTTTCTTGTGTCCAGGACATTTCTCAGCGTTAAGCACAGAGCAGAGTACTAGGAAGACAGGTAACCCAGTTATTTCTAAGAGAGGGGGGATGGGCTCCATAGGAGAAACTTCCCCAAAGATGAAAACCAGGGCCCAGGGCTTTGAGAGCTTTCAAGTTAAAGGAAGAGAATGAATTCCGTGTCCTGGAGCGGCCTCCTCATTCTAGCAGATGGCCCAGAAGGGAAGCCTCCAGACCGGGGGCCTCCTGGTCTCTCAGAGGCTCCTGTGCCCATCACGCGCGCTGTGTGTGAAATGAGGCACGTGGCCGTCCTCAGCACAGGTGCCGGCAGTGGTAGCTAACACTTACTAAGTGCCTACTACCCACAGGCTGTGTGCCTCCTTCAGCCCGGGCTCTGCTGGCATTTGGGACAACACGGGGTCAGGGGTAGGGGTCAGGTCTGGCTGCAGGAGGTTCCGTGTGGCAGGCAGAGCTCGGAGAGCATGCAGACATCTCGTTAAAGGATGTTTCTATGGATGTAGGAGAGTGGACAGTGGATCTGAACTGGCACCTGTGGGGACAGCCTGTAGGCCTGTGGCTGGATGTAGCTGGGGGACTGGAAGGGGGCTTGCTTTGCGTGGCTTTGGAGCCACATGTCTGCTTCCTTGAGAGCAGCCACGGGTGCGAGCCACAAAGCTACTAAAAATGTTCTAAAAAAGTAAAACGGAACAAGTGAAATCAACGTTACTAGTGTATTTCATTTAGCTCTTTATGTCCAGACATCACGTCAGCAAGGTCAGGGTAACAGTTGCTAGTGAGTGCTCACGCAGTCTTCTTTGTCCTAACTGAGACCTTGTGGGTAGTTTCCACTTCAGGTACCGCTCAGCACCTGTGGCCCATGGGTCTGTGGGACGGTGCAGTCCGGGGTCTAACCGTGGGATTCATGGGGCTCAGCCTCCACACAGGGTGCGGCCAGCCCTGCCCTTCAGAGCCCTGGTCTTTGCAGGCCCATCCACCCCAAGCATGGCTGTTCCCGTTTGGGTTCCCGTCTCTCAGCCGTGTCTGAGCTTCGGGTGGTCTCCCTTCCGGGTGGGCTTGTGCTGAGCTACCCCCGCATCAGGGGAGCTCAAGCCTTCACCTCCATCCACTTCCTGCTCCCAGGTGTGTCTGAGCATCCGCTCAGACAGGCCTGGAGCCCTGTTCCTGTAGAAGCTTCCCTGGGCCCCAGGCCCCCCTTCCCACTTCAGGAATTCCCCCTCGCGTCCCACAAGACCTTGTGTGTGAGGGGGCGGTGTGCAGTGTCAGGCCCACTGCGGGGGCTCTCACCACCAGACCCCTACCTGGCTTCTGGCCCTCACGCACCCTCGGCCTGGCGCTCTGCCCCCTGTGCCTCGTTTCCCCATCTCTTGTCAGGATTGTGTATTAACCTTGTCACTAGAACCCTGTGGATGCTTTCTTTTGTGTAGATCAAAAGCAGCTGAACATTAGCAGTTTCATATCTCAGCCTAAGATATTCGCACTGTCTTTGGCAAAGATGCTAGAAGGTCATGTAAGGTGATGGCTTTGAGTGGGCAGTGGCAGGGGAGCGAGGATGGGAGGGTGCTCTCGTGAAGGGAAGGGGACGGTGGGGGTGTGCCTGGCTCGGCTTGTTCCCACCTGAGTCAGGTAGGGGCCGCCCAGAGCCTGCTGTTGAGCTCCCACACCTGCCCTAACCTGCCACGGTGTTGACTTCCCAGCCCAGGACCCCGGCATCTCCCCCAGCCAGAGTTTGTGTGCAGAAAGTTCCAGAGGCCTCACCGCAGGTTCCCTGTCGGAGAGCGGAGTGGGGCCTGTGGAGGCATGCTGCCTGGTGATCCTGGCCGTGGAGAGCAAGGTGAACAGGGTTGGCAGCTGGTACCCAGGCCCTGCCCACGGCCTGCCCATCCCCCCCCATATCCTGACCCAGCCCCACCTACAGCTTGCCCAGGCTCCACCCACACCAGAGCCAGCCCCGCCTATATCCTGATCCAGCCCCGTATACCACCTGACCCAGGTCCCACCCCAGGTCCCACTGGCTCCCAGTCTGCTGGGTTGTTCTTCTCTTGGTGGGCCTCACCCCTCCTTCCCCCACGCGGACGGGGGCTGTGGTCTGTACCCCAAGCTGTGCCCTTGGGGAAGATGCTTGGGAGTGGGGAGTTGGGGCTTGGGGCCCCACCTCGGCCACCCAAGAGCCACCAGCCTCGGGGAGCCCCTTGATACCCTTCTGTTAAGCTTTCACATTTGTGAGATCAAAGCAGGGCCGCCCCACCTTAGGTAGCCTCTGATCAGCATCCCTCCTCCCCAGCCCCGCCCACCTTCCAGCTGGGGAGTTGTTCCTCACGGGGTCGCCTCACTGGCCTGTCCCCGCTAGAAGCTCCTGCAGACACTGCCCCGTGTCCCAGGGGCAGAGCCGCCCCAGATGGGACCCTGCGTTAACGGCACACATGTGAAACACTTGTGCGGTGTCAGGAATGCCGTCCGTGTGACCTGGCCCGGGGGCTGTTCCCTCCCTGCCCCTTTCCCGTGGCTGGGACAGGAGTGGGGAGACGGTGCTGGCTGGAAGGGCAGTGGAGGAGGAGGGCCGGCAGCTGACCCTCTTGCAGGTCCAGCCAGCTTCCTGGGTGTGGGCTGGTGTCCTTGCGGCCCCGTTGGGCAGTGGGAGGCGTCAGGCCCTCGGTGCAGGCGTCCGTACTGCATCTGAGGTGTCGAACGCCCGGAAGCGGCCCAGGAAGCCTCCTCATTGTCCTCCGTTGGCAGGTCGCCGCAGAAGAGCTGTGCTCCCTGCTCGGCCAGGTCTTCCAGATCGTGTACACGGAGTCCACCATCGACTTCCTGGACAGAGCCATATTTGACGGGGCCTCGACGCCCACCCACCACCTGTCCCTTCACAGTGGTACGTGAGCAAGAGGGCCCCGCCACCCCTTCCCGCCAGGGCTCACTGTGCCGCGAGCTCGTCCCAGGACAGCGCCGGGGCACCCTTGCTGAGCGGTGACCCTGTGGCCACTGTCCCGGGGGGACGTGAGCCGATGCCCTTTGTTCCCAGACTTCACTGTTGGCGTTAATCTGCAAGTGTAGTCAAGGCACACGTGTTCCCCCCACTCCCTGCTTTAGGCCACCTGGTGGCTTCCTGAGTAACTTTGGGGGCCGGGAACACTTTTTCTGGAACCACGCCTGGCCAAAGTCACTTTACCAAACTTAGAACCCAGGGCCGGGCGGGGCTCCCAGCGCTGGGGCTGAGAGTGGGTATGGGGCCCCTTCGAAGACGAGGCCTGCCCGGGGCGGGGTGGGGGGCAATGGCAGGAAGAGCAAGGGGCCCGAAGGTGGTGTAGCCGGACCAGCGCTCAGAGCCACTTCCCCCGTGTGGGCATCTGGGGAGCGTTTTCCGGAATCTGTGAGCATGCACAAGATGCTTCAGTTGTGTGGTAGCCCACTTGAGCTCAACCTTCTAAACACTAAGAGCATCCACTTTTCAAATGCTTAGTATACTGAGGACCTGTGGCTTCTGTCAGTCAGGTGAACAGAAGGAAAGGTATTGGAGACAGCGCAGCGGTAGCCTCCGTGGCAGGCAGCCTCTGGTCTCTCTGTGGAGAGTCCAGCCCTGCACGCGCCCCCGGCGGCTCACGTGTCTCCACGAGCAGCGCAGAGCCCTTTGCGCGCTGACGAAGCTGAGGGGGCTTTCTGAGGAAGGGCTGGCTCTCTCACCTCCTCCTCGTCTCGCTGTTCACGCTGGAGCCGCCACAGCACTGCAGAGATAGCCCGGCGAGGCCGGCAGCCTGTCCTCACAGGCAGGTGGGGAGGTTGAGGCCCAGAGGCCCGCGGCTTCCGCAGTGGGTAGCAGGTGGCTTATTGAGCTATATTTAAACGTTCAGCATTGAAATTTCCAGTAGTGGTTTTTTTTGAATAAGCTTTTTTACTAAAAAGTACACAGATCGTAATTATACCGTTAAATGAGTTTTCACGAAGTAAACACAGGATGTTCAGCCTGCCCACGTGGGCTTCCTTCCTGCCGGCCTCCTCTCTGCGTGGGTGCCCTTTGTCCCCCAGCCCTCAGGTCTCCCTCTGGGGTCCAGGCACACGTGCACTCACACCACGTGTGCACATGCACCCATCACATACATCACACACACGGCACACGTACGTACATCATCACACGCGTGCACACACTCCGCACAGCACACACGCTCACGTCCTCACAGACACTTCACGTACACGAGCGTGCACACCAGACGCTCGCAGCATACACACTCCCCATGCGCGCACACTCTCAGACACGCATCCTCTGCTGGTTTCTGCCTCAGGGCCTTCCTTGCCGGGTCAGTTCTCTCCTGCTGCTGTGACAGGTCACCACGACCGAGCAGCTTGAGCCACACAGACTTAGTCTCATGGTTCTGTAGGTTCGAGTCCACCAGGGGTCTCACTGGCTCCAGTCAGGGTGCGGGCCAGCGGCCTTCCTCCTGAGACTCTGGGGAGAAGCTGTTTCCTGCCTTTTCCAGCTTCCTGTGGCCTTCCTCCCTCCACGGTCACAGCCATGGTGGCATCTCTGACCTCCTGTTGTTGCAGCTCCGTCCAGCCCCTCCCCCTCCACACCGAAGGGCCCGGGGCACACGTCGAGCCCCCTCAGATAGCCCAGGGCGTCTTCCTGTCTCAGGGTCAGCTGCCCAGCAACTTCCAGCCCCGTCGCCACGTCATCTGGCACGTGCACCTGGGGTTTGGATGGGGGCATCTTGGGGCCATTATTGTGCTCACGTCACACTCCCCTCCCACTGCCAGCAGTGTCCCTTTTCTCTCCCTGTCCCCTCCCCCTTCCCACGTTTTCGGATCCCTTTTCTCTTAAAGCTTCGCTTGCTGCGTGTGATGGTGCCTCGGCGTCCCTCCTCGTCTGTGTCACACGGACCTTAGGTCATCTCTTTGGTGTTGCCCGAGTAGCTGCTGTGTACCAGGCCCTTTGCTGGTCTGAGGGGCTCAGGCACCCTGAGGCCCCGTGTCTGTCCTTGGGGAGCAGCCATCCACCTATGGAGCCTGGCTGGGTCCAGGCTGGGGCTCAGACCTGCCGGCTCTGATCGTGGCTTCTGCCCTCACCAGCTGTGTGGCATGGGGCAAGTTGCATAACCTCTCTGATTCAGTTCCTCGTCTAAAAGTTGGAGCAGTGGTGATACCTGCTGGAATCAGAGAAGACAAAGTAGCACAGCCCCTAGGACGCTGCCGGGCGTGGTGCCCACGTCTGGTGCTTCTCTTGTCCTGGCCATTGGGAAGCCCTCTCCAGCCCTGCCACCTGGCACATCCTCCGAGAGCCAGAGCATTGTCCTGCCTCCTGCCCAGCCCTGCAGCAGATGGTGCATCTCACAAGACTCCCAGGAGGAGCAGGCACGGGTGCAGCCCAAGAGGTGCACCCCAGGGGCCTGGCCGGCTCTGCCCATGAAGGCCTGCAGGCTCCCCACCGCCAGGGCTCTGCGTCTCCTGCTTAGAGCTTGGACACTGCACTCAGTGCCCCCTCCCTCACGTAACCCGAAGCTTCTGTGTTCTGCACTTTCTGCACAGACGACTCTTCCACAAAGGTGGACATGAAGGAGTCCTATGAGACGGAAGCCAGCACTTTGTGAGTACCCCACCCTGGTGGTGCCAGTATGGCTGCCTGGCTCCACCCTCCTCATCCGTATCCCTCCCCCTGACCCCGCCCCCTCCAGGAGCCTTCCAGTGAGTGGGCTCCCCAGGGTCACACCAGTGACATCATCGCTCCACTGAGACCCTGCTAGGCTGAGGGCCCCTTCTGGGTCCTTCCCTGCACGTGTCTTTCTCTGTCCGGCCCGAGCCCCTCCCTCCGTGACGGGCCCCCTCCTCCTCTCAGACCCTGGCCCTAACTGGGCCCCCGTGGGGGGTCGAGGGTGCAGGCATGGGGCAGGGCTGGGGGGCCGCCCACCCACGGCTCGGCTCGCGTCCTTGCAGCTCCTTCCCCGAGTGTGCGCATGCAGGCGGCGTGTCGCCCTTGTCCTTCTGCATGCAGACAGCGCCCCACGCCAAGACGGTCAGTGAGAGCGAGCTGAGCGCCACGGCCGCCGAGCTGCTGCAGGACTACATGCTCACGGTACGCTGCCCGCCGCCCGCCGCCCGCCGCCGTCAGGAGGCCCCGGCCCCAGAGAGCCCACGTGCTCTAGCAGGCCTGTGCTGGGGCCGGCGGCGCCTTGGGGTTAGAATCTCCTTGCGGGGGTGGGGCAGGGTTGGGGGGAGGATGAAGGCGTGCTTCTCTGTGGGGCTGGGGGTGAGCGTGGGCGCCTTGCTTGCAACTGGGCCTCGCTGCCTTTCCCACCAGGTCAGTCTTTGGGGAGGGCGTGAGTTGGCCAAGGCCTGAGCATGGGGGCTGCTCTGGCCTCCAGGGTTGGACCACAGGCCTGTCCCTGGGTCTCTGGTGGTGGACGGTAGCGGAGGACCGGGTCACTCCCTGGAAGGGCCAGATGGGCCTTGTCATCACTCAGCAGATTCTTTTCCCCCCACCCCCCGACTTCACGTGATGTTCTCATTAGAAACTCGGTCAACTGGCTGAGCATCACTGTGGGCTCCAGGGCGCTGGTCGCTGCCCCCTGGCAGTGGTGTGCAGACACGCTCTCCGCCCACTTGCGGTCAGCCTGGTCAGCTGCGGCTGCAGGTTAGGGCGGATGGTACGGGCTCCTCTCTCTCCTGCCGGCCGGAGCTGTGGAGCTGCAGGTCCTCTGGGGTCGCGTGGGGTGTGGGCAGGGGGGCGGCAGCGCCGGTCACCACCCCGCCCCGGGCCCGGCTCTCTCGGCAGCTGCGCACCAAGCTGTCGTCGCAGGAGATCCAGCAGTTCGCGGCACTGCTGCACGAGTACCGTGATGGAGCCTCAGTGCACGAATTCTGCATCAACCTGCGGCAGCTCTACGGGGACAGCCGCAAGTTCCTGCTGCTCGGTGAGCGCTCGGCAGCCGGGGGCGCCGTTAGGAATGGGGCCAGACAGCAGGCCTGAGTGATGCGGCTGAGAGGGGCCGTCCCAGTGACGGGTGGGGACCTGCTCCCGGGGAAGCGGGAGGGGCCCCACGGGAGCCAGACTGAGGGTGAGGTGGGCGCCGTGCTGCCTGGAGAGAGGGCCGGGGGAGGCTCTGCAAGGAGGTGGCGCTTGGGCAGGTTTGGGAGGCGGGACAGGAGCTTGCTGGGCGGGGTGGGGGTGAAGACGCCACTCCCGGTGAAGGGCGGCCTTAGCCGAGGCCCCGAGAGCTTAGCACGAGGAGTCAGCGCAGCGGGCGGGGGTGCCTAGAGCCTGCCATGGACAGGGCCCTGGACGGCTGCCCAGGCGTGCGAGGCTGGTAGCGCCTCTGCTTTCCCCACGCTGACCCCGGAGAACACGGCTAGTTGAGGGTGGCTGGTGGAGGCTCCTGGGTCCTGGGCTCTGCCCCCAACGGTCCAGTGGGGGCGCACCGCTCATGGGGGTGAAGGGCTGGAAGCGGACCTGCTGCGTCCAGTCCGAGCTCTTGCTGACCCCACTGCCCCCTGGAGTCAGTCGCCACCCGACGCTGGGGTCCATGGCCCCTGTTCGTATTGTCCTCACATAGGAGGGGGTCTCTGTCCAGGAAATGGGTGGTCAGCCGGGCGCCAGGAGCACAGCTGGGCGGCGGGGTCCAGTGCTCGGAGCCCAGCATCAGCCTCCCCTCCGCCCTCTCCTCTCCTCTCCTCCATCTGGAAACCTGCGCAGTGGGGCTTCTGTGAGGACTGAGGGGAGTGACGCGAGGGTGTGGCTCCAGGCCCACGCCTGCCCCGCTGCAGAGGCAGGGCGGGGCCAGATGCGGGCGGGTGGTGGGGTGGCCCCCCCCACCCCGGGCCGTGGGCTTTGTGCGGGAGCCTCAGGGTCAGGTGTGCTATGTCTGTGCAGGTCTGCGGCCCTTCATCCCCGAGAAGGACAGCCAGCACTTCGAGAACTTCCTGGAGACCATCGGGGTGAAGGACGGCCGCGGGATCATCACCGACAGCTTCGGCAGGTACCGACGGGCCATGAGCTCCACCTCCACCTCCACCTCCAATGGGAACAGGGCCGCGGGCAGCTCTGATGACCAGTCCGCGCCCTCGGAGGGGGACGAGTGGGACCGCATGATCTCGGACATCAGCAACGACATCGAGGCGCTGGGCTGCAGCATGGACCAGGACTCGGCCTGATGGCGCCGGAACCCCTGCCCGCCGCCCTCCCCGCGCGGGGCCCCGGGCGCAGGTGGCTCTACTGTGAAGGAGGCACCCTGGTGCTGGGGCGGAAGGCCGCGCTGCGCCCCCCTGCATGCCACCCTGCCTCGGGAGGGGGTCTTGTCAGCCAGACCCCGGACAGCTGTCATTTTGCACATGACGTTTCTATTGAAACTCTCAGAGACCTTAAAAAGAAGTTTACTGCAATGTGAATAATTTATCTCTGCTTGCTAGCGTGTTCCTGCTCCAGTGGGGTAGGAGCCGGGATGTGCGCTCTGGCCTCTGTCTCAGACCCGCATGCCCAGGCTGGGCACAGTGGGCTGGGCGCTCATGCCCGCTGCCTAAGGGGAGGGCCTGATTTGGGGTTGTGGACACAGGGCAGAGAGCAGGTGTCCTAAGCACACGTGGATGTGAACATCAGGCCCCCGCTGGGGGGACCTGGGCACTGGGCTGCCTGAGGGGCACTGGCTGTCCTCCCCCCTCACCCAAGCCCCAGTCCCCGGCTCTCATCCACTGTCATGGTGGTCTCCACAGCAGACCTGCACACCACCGCTTCACCGGAAGTGCAGTCCCCACCCTGAGAGTGCGTCGTCTTGCAGCCCAGGGTCCCCGGTCGTCAGGAAGGCCAGTGGGGGCACTGTGCCCACCTCTTCAAGGCCCTTTGCCTCGTTCCCCCCTGGGCTCAGCCCCTCCTGTGCCCTTAGGACATGGGGAGGCAGTGGTGGTGACCCCAGGGCAGGGCCGTCGGGTTGCAGGCTGGGGCCTGGGCACTGCTGTGTGGGCGCGGGAGGGCCCTGCTCCAGGACTGCTTCCTCGCCCGCAAGACACCTGCGCTTTGCTGCGAGGCCCCTGACCGCGTGTGGGGGAAGCACCAGGCTCAGCAGGGTGGGTACTTGAGCCCCCAGGAGGGAGGGCAGGGCCGTGGGCTCGCGGTGAGGCCGTGTGGGAACCAGACGGGGGTCTGCAGCCCTCTGGGCTCCCCCCCTGCTGAGGGGCGGGGCAGGATGGGAGGAGGGGTCTCACACTTGGCTCTGGCCCCGGCTCTCCTGGAGCTGGTTGTGGGCCTGGATTGGGCAAAGCTAAGGGAGACCGTTGGTAGGTGTTGTCTCTAGGCATGTGTGCAAATCGAACTGCCCTGGAAGCATCTGGAACAGCTAAAGACAGCCATCTAGTCCAGGGGCCAGCGCCTCCACAGCCCACCCTGGGCTTGAGCACAGAGGGGACCTGGTGTCCCAGGAGTGTTCTGTGGCCAGTCAGGAACTGCTCCTCCTCTCCGGGGGCTCCACGCACACGTGGCCTCCCACTTCGTGGTCTCCCTCTTCTGTCCTGGGGCATGGCTCCCACCCTGCAGATCCCTGGCCTTTGTAGGAGAGAGGAGAGGACACGGGGAGGACAGTGACTCCTAGAGCTGGGCCGTGGTGAGGGGCCAGGAACTTCGGGGCATGAACTGCTGAGTCCCTGAGCAAACGCTGCCTTCCTGCAGCTGCTGCGGCTCAGGGGCCCTGCAGAAAATTCTGAGCCCCTGTGTCTGGGGAGTTCCTTCCGGAAACTGCAGTCCCCAGGCCCATACCTGGGGCCGCAGCCAGGTGACTGGACTGCCCGCAATCTCTGGGCAAGTTGGGCGCCCTGGGACACGGGGGAGGGACCACCACCCTCTGGGACTTGGGGGAAGGACCGCCACCCTCCTTGGGGCCTGCGTGGCTTCAGGAAGCCTCTTCACGCTTCCTCCGACCCGTTTAGCCAGAGCCTGCGCTGGGGGAGCCTTTGGAGGAGCAGAGAGGCGATGAGGGGACACTGGTTTATTGAGCAGCAGAGCTGGGGGGCAGGGGTGGAGCCAGGTCTCTGGTCAGCAGCTACATTGTCAGCTCCTGCAGGAAGCGCACAAAGAGAGGGTCACGTTATGTGAGGCCACAGCGGAGATGGCAGCAAGGCGCCTGCGAAGGGGCCGGCCACTCACCATGATGGCGTTGACGATATCGCTCTGGTTGTCCCTCAGGGCCCGCACGGCCTTGGCCCTTGACACGTTGGCCTGCGCCATCACCAGCTCAATATCCCGAAGCTCCAGCCCCGTCTCGTCCACCTGGAACGAGGCAAGCAGGGAGGTGTTGTAGCGGTCCCCTCCCCTGGGAAGAGGCCCCCAGCAAAGCTGCCCCCCTCGTGGGGCTGGGCCTGTGCCCCTGGGCCTCACCTCCTCGTCGTCGTCCTCTTCCTCCTCCTTGCACTCTGGCCTCACCCTCGGCCCTGGCGCTGACTCGGGGACCAGGGCGGAGGGCTCTGAGGGTACCTTGAACTTCTCAGCCGCAGCTCTGTGCACCTGCTGGGACAGGTCCTCGATCTGCAGCACAGAGCACAGCTGTCAGCCGAGCCCACGCCCCCAGCCCCCGGCCCCCGCCCCGCGCCCACGGCCGGCCAGTTGGACCTTGGCCTCGCCGAAGACCACGTAGGTGTCCGAGGCCGGGCTCTTAAAGACGTCAGGCTTGGCGATGACAAAGAGGATGTTCTTGGACTTCTGGATGGTGATCCTGGTGACCCCCTGGATCTGTCGTAAGCCCAGCTTGGACATCGCCTGGGGGCACAGCGGTCTCAGGCCCGGGCAGCAGCCCCAGAGGTCCCCGGTGGGGGCTGGGGGAGGGGAAGGTGGCACGCTGCCAGGGTCACAAGGGCTCTGCCACCGACTCCCGGGGACCCTCTGTGGACCCTCCCAGCTGGCCCCCAGTGTGTACAAGAGGGTGTCAGACCCGGGCTGAGAGGCCACATCAGCTGACAGCCCAGGCCCAGTTACTTGCACGAGGTGTCCCGTTACTGCCTTTACCCAACGGCCCCTGCCAATGGACTTCATCGGCCATGGGGTGGGAAGGGGTCCCCTTATGCAGCCAGCTCCAGTCCTGAGTGCTTGGGTTGCAGGCCAGCCTGGTCCCTCCCGGGGGTGCAGGGTCCCAGCAGGGCCCCAGCCCACCTTTCGGGCCTTCTTCTCACTGCGGCTCTGCTTGACTTTGGTGACGGTCTCCTCGCTCCCGCCGCCTGCCGGGGCCTGAGCAACAGAGGGGTCTGAGCACCCGAGGGTGGGGCGTGGAGCCCTCCCAGGGCTGCATGTCCCCCCCGCGGTAGGGCACCTGGGCTGGGCACTGCGCGGTCCGCGGTCCCGAGAGGTCCTGCTCCTCCAGCTCCGCCGACGACTCCCCGTGGCTGTCTGAGTGCTGGCCGGAGCCCGGAGCCTGCGGTGAGTCTGAGGACAGGGCAGGTGTGAGGGTGGCCTCCGCCTTCCGGACGGGGGCCTGGGGGCGAGCAGCACTGGCTCTGCGCCGGGGGGTGGCGTCCCTGCCCCTTGCAGCCCCCGGCTCAGGACACTGCTCCAGCCTGGATGCCCCTCACCTTCTTCCAAACTGTCCTGGTCATCCTGCTGCTCGGCGGCTGGGAGCCCTCGAGGTCCGGCTGGGCTCCGGAGCCCAGAGCCAGGAGGCACTTGGCAGGGGGGCGAGATCCTCGAGGCCAGGTCTTTGGCATGGGTAGCCCCCTTGGGGGCCGCCTTGGGGCTGAGGAGGGGGGAGTGGGGCGGGAGGCTGACCTGCCCGGCCCCGGGGGGATTCTTGGTCCCTGAGAAGGCAGCCACCGCCCGCTGGCCTCTTGCCCTCGGTGGTGGGAGCCCCAGAGAGCCCAGGGGCTCCGCGCCCTCCCCCAAGTCTTCCCCGGGGACCTGGCAAGGGCAGGGGCCAGGGGGTGCCGCGCGGTGGGGGACTGTCTGCACGAGGACACCAGGAGCGGAGGACTCGGCGCCCTGGATGCTGTCTTGGGGTGCACCGGGCAGGCCCCCTGGGGGGCTTCGTGGAGGCTGCGGCGGGGAGGAGCCGAGGACTCCCAGGGCTGCCCGGGCCTGCTCTCCGCTGTGCAGGCCCCGCACAGGCTCTGGCTGCCTTGAGGGCAGTGGAAATGCCAGGGCAGGATCTTTGGGACAGCTCCCTCCCAGCCTGGGTACAGCCCTTGATAGAGACTCTGGGCAGGAGCCCAGCCCAGCCTCTGAGGCCACAGCCACGGGAAGCCCGGGCCCCAGGGCGGCCCTTCCCTCCTCCACTGGGCTTGGGGGCCCCACCTGGCCAGCCTCCGGGCTGGCAGCAGGACATGCCCCTGGGCTGCAGACGACTGCCTTTAGAACTCCACGCCCCTGGTTCTCAGCCCCTGGGGCCTCCTTTAGGGGTGAGCTGGGCTCAGCTCCATCACCCCCATGCACACGGGCATCAGGACAGGCTCCCCGCTCAGGTGCCAAAAGGTCCTTGGCTACTTCCTCCCCACTGGAGTCAGGCTCTGGGGGACTTGGGGCCTCCGTGGCAGGCTCAGGTGTGCCTGGGGCCTCCGTGGCAGGCTCAGGTGTGCCTGGGGCCTCCGTGGCAGGCTCAGGTGTGTCTGGGGTCTCTGTGGCAGATTTAGAAGGGCCTGCATCTCCGTCCAAGGGTATCCGAGCATCTGCAGCTGGTTCCAGGCCACCCAGATGGATCTGATCCAAGGCCAGAGAGTCTGAGCCTCCAGTGTGGTCTGGGTCCCTTTTCTCAGGCGCTGGCCTCAGTTCCAAAGTCTTGCCTCCTTTCTGTTGGGCTGTGGTGGTCATGGGCTCTGTCCCTAGGGTGTAGCCTTTGTCAGCCTGCAAGGCCTGAGGGCTGGCCTTGGTGGCAGATCCTTGGCTAGAGGGGAGGCCTGCATCCTGCAGGGGCGGGGATGCGGTCAGGTCCACTTCATCCGACTGGGGCTCAGGGCTGGCCTTGGAGGAAGATCTCTGGACCAAAGGGAGGTCTGCATCCTGCAGGGGCAGGGATGCTGTCAGGTCCACTTCTTCTGGCTGGGGCTCAGGGCTGGCCTCGGAGGCAGATCCCTGGACCGAGAGGAGGCCAGCATCCTGCAGGGGCAGGGATGCTGTCAGGTCCACTTCTTCCAACTGGGGCTCAGGGCTGGCTTCAGAGGCAGATCCTTGGCCAGAGGGTAGGCCTTCATCCTGCAGGGGCTGGGATGCGATCAGGTCCACTTCTTCTGGCTGGGGCTCAGGGCTGGCCTCAAAGGCAGATCCCTGGACCAAGGGGAAGCCTGCATCCTGCAGGGGCAAGGATGCTGCTGGTTCCACTTCTTCTGGCTGGGGCTCAGGGCTGGCCTCGGAGGCAGATCCCTGGACCGAGAGGAGGCCAGCATCCTGCAGGGGCAGGGATGCTGTCAGGTCCACTTCTTCCGGCTGGCGCTCAGGGCTGGCCTCAAAGGCAGATCCCTGGACCGAGAGGAGGCCAGCATCCTGCAGGGGCAGGGATGCTGTCAGGTCCACTTCTTCGGGCTGGGGCTCAGGGCTGGCCTCGGGGGCAGATCCCTGGTCAGAGGGAAGACCTGCATCCTGCAGGGGCAAGGATGCCGTCAGGTCTACTTCTTCCTGCTGGGGCTCAGGGCTGGCCTCGGGGGCAGGTCCCTGGTCAGAGAGAAGACCTGCATCCTGCAGGGGCAAGGATGCCGTCAGGTCTACTTCTTCCGGCTGGGGCTCAGGGCTGGCCTCGGGGGCAGATCCCCGGTCAGAGGGAAGGCCTGTCTGCTGTAGGGGCAAGGATGCCGTCAGGTCCACTTCTTCCGGCTGGGGCTCAGGGCTGGCCTCGGGGGCAGATCCCCGGTCAGAGGGAAGGCCTGTATGCTGTAGGGGCAAGGATGCCGTCAGGTCCACTTCTTCTGGCTGGGGCTCAGGGCTAGCCTCGGGGGCAGATCCTTGGCCAGAGGGGAGGCCTGCATCCTGCAGGGGCAAAGATGCAGTCAGGTCCACTTCCGGCTGGGGCTCAGGGCTGGTCTCAGAGGCAGATCCTTGGCCAGAGGGGAGGCCTGCATCCTGCAGGGGCAGGGATGCCATCAGGTCCACTTCTTCCAGCTGCGGCTCAGGGCTGGCCTTGGGGGCAGATCCCTGGTCAGAGGGAAGGCCTGTATGCTGTAGGGGCAAGGATGCCGTCAGGTCCACTTCTTCTGGCTGGGGCTCAGGGCTGGCCTCGGGGGCAGATCCTTGGCCAGAGGGGAGGCCTGCATCCTGCAGGGGCAAAGATGCCGTCAGGTCCACTTCTTCCGGCTGGGGCTCAGGGCTGGCCTCGGGGGCAGATCCTTGGCCAGAGGGGAGGCCTGCATCCTGCAGGGGCAAGGATGCCGTCAGGTCCACTTCCGGCTGGGGCTCAGGGCTGGTCTCAGAGGCAGATCCTTGGCCAGAGAGGAGGCCTGCATCCTGCAGGGGCAGGGATGCCGTCAGGTCCACTTCCTCCAGCTGGGGCTCAGGGCTGGCCTTGGGGGCAGATGCCTGGTCAGAGGGAAGGCCTGCATCCTGCAGGGGCCGGGATGCCGTCAGGTCCACTTCTTCCGGCTGGGGCTCAGGGCTGGCCTCGGGGGCAGATCCCTGGTCAGAGGGGAGGTCTGCATCCCGCAGGGGCAGGGATGCCGTCAGGTCCACTTCTTCCGGCTGGGGCTCAGGGCTGGCCTCGGGGGCAGATCCCTGGTCAGAGGGAAGGCCTGCATCCTGCAGGGGCAGGGATGCTGTCAGGTCCACTTCTTCCGGCTGGGGCTCAGGGCTGTCCTGGGGGACAGGTCCCTGGTCAGAGGGAAGGCCTGCATCCTGCAGGGGCAGGGATGCCATCAGGTCCACTTCTTCCGGCTGGGGCTCAGGGCTGTCCTCGGGGGCAGATCCCTGGCCACAGGGGAGGCCTGCATCCTGCAGGGGCAAAGATGCGGTCAGGTCCACTTCTTCTGGCTGGGGCTCATGGCTGGCCTTGGGGGCAGATCCCTGGTCAGAGGGAAGGCCTGTATGCTGTAGGGGCAAGGATGCCGTCAGGTCCACTTCCGGCTGGGGCTCAGGGCTGGTCTCAGAGGCAGATCCTTGGCCAGAGAGGAGGCCTGCATCCTGCAGGGGCAGGGATGCCGTCAGGTCCACTTCTTCCGGCTGGGGCTCAGGGCTGGCCTCGGGGGCAGATCCCTGGTCAGAGGGAAGGCCTGCATCCTGCAGGGGCAGGGATGCTGTCAGGTCCACTTCTTCCGGCTGGGGCTCAGGGCTGTCCTGGGGGACAGATCCCTGGCCAGACGGAAGGCCTGCATCCTGCAGGGGCAGGGATGCCATCAGGTCCACTTCTTCTGGCTGGGGCTCAGGGCTGTCCTCGGGGGCAGATCCCTGGCCACAGGGGAGGCCTGCATCCTGCAGGGGCAAAGATGCGGTCAGGTCCACTTCTTCTGGCTCGGGCTCAGGGCTGGCCTGGGGCTCAGATCCCTGGCCATAGGGGAGGCCTGCATCCTGCAGGGGCAAGGATGCCGTCAGGTCCACTTCTTCTGGCTGGGGCTCAGGGCTGGCCTGGTGCTCAAATCCCTGGCCAGTGGGGAAGCCTGCATCCTGCAGGGGCGGGGATGCTGCCGGTTCCACTTCTCCTGCCTGGGGCTCAGGGCTGCCTGCAGCGGCAAACTCCTGGCCTATTTCTTCCTTCAGGTTCTGCAGAGAGTCGAGGCCCGCCTCTTCCTTCGAAGTCTGGGGCTCTAAGCCTAAGGCAGCGCCGTCTCCCTCCTGCAGGGACTGAGGTGTGATTGTGGCAACAGGTGCTGGTCCCATGGTGGAGCCTGCCTCTGCTGCCCAGGCCTGAGGGGTCACCCCAGTGAGGCCTGGGGCTTTCTGTGGGACGTGAGGGGCCATAGCAGCAGCGGACACCTGGCCTGGAGCGGGGCCCACCCCGGTTATATCGGAGATGGGTTCCTGGCTCTTGGCAGCCCGGCCAACCTCTCCCTCGGACACCCCAAGAGTGGGCTCAGGGCCCCAGGAGGCGGCCTCACCAGGGCTGTCCTGGAGCAGGGTGGTGGGCTGTGCGTGGGGCTCCCCGCTGTACAGTCTCTCATCATCACCCCCCGCGTAGGAGGCGGAGTCGGGGTCAGAGGAGGCGGCCGAGGTGTCATCTCGGAAGGCGAAGGCCTCGTCCATGCCCTCAGCGATGGACAGGTCGGACAGCGACTGCAGCGAGGAGGCGAACGTGCTGTCGTCCTCGCCCTGCCCGGCCAGGTCCTCTCTGGGGCTGGGGGCCTCCTGCTCGCCCTCCTCCGCCTGTTCCTCCTCCTCTTCCTCGGCGGGCAGCGGCGTCACCTCGACAGCCTCCACCTGGAAGATGAGGCTGCCCTGGAAGGGCAGGAGGGAAGCAGGGATCATCGGGTCGTTGGCCAGGAAGTCCAGCTCGAAGAAATGGCCCTCCTGGCCCCAGGAAGAGCTGCTGTCTGCTGAGAGGCTGGACTCTGGGGACGAGGTGTCTGGGGTCCCGGCAAGGGGCAGCTCCCTCTCATCAGCCACAGACCCAGGTGGGGAGAAGCCCCAGCCTGAGGGCACATCCAGCCCATCAGCCGGGGCCTGCAGGCTCACGGAGCAGGATGGGGACGAGGCCCAGCTGTCCCCGTCTGCCGTGATGTAGGAGCCTGAGGGCGAGGCTGGCGGCGAGTTCCCCAGCTCAGCCTGGGCATCCTGGGCATCCCTGTGGGGCCCGGGGCCAGGGAGCAGGGTGGAGGCTGTCTCGGTCGGGGTGGAGGGAGGGGTGAAGTAGGAATCAGAGTCGGGGGCAGGGAAAGGCACAGGAGGGTCACCCTGAGAACACAACTCGGGGGGTGGGTTCAGGCTGGCGTGCCCACCCTCCCAGTCCCTGAGCTCTGGCAGGGTTGCCCTGGGCAGTGGGGATGCCCGGCACGTCTCCTCGCCCATCACAATCCGGGGCTCCAGGGAGGCTGGGAGAGGACCTTCAGCAGGCCGAACCTCGGGGGACCCTGGGCTGGGGCCGCCCTCTGCCTGGACTGCCCAGGCCGAGGGGGCGCGTCCCGGCCCTGCATCCCAGCTGGCTCCGTCAGGCGGGGGCCGGGCACCCGGCTTGCTGGGCAGGAACGTGAGAGCCAGGGCACTGGGCTCAGGCGTCAGGACACAGTGCTCCAGCTGGTCCCCCCTCGGGGTGGTAGGCGCAGCCGCATCGCAGGACAGATCTGTGGAGAGAGAAGGGCGTGAGAAGGGCAGGCATCTTCCCTGAGAAGCAGCTCCCAGGCTGCAGCCGTCCCCCCCTCAGACGGGAGTTGAGCACAGGGCTGGGGGCCCGCGGGGGTGGGTGTCCGCTGAAAAGAGAGGTCACGAGAGGGAAAGGCGATTGCTGTGCCTGGGGGAGGATTTCCAAGAGTTCTGACCACAGTGAGCAGCTTGAGGTCTGGCTCTTCTCCGAGATGCTCAGTAAAGATGAGACCAGCTCCCGTCGCCTCGGACACTAGCCTGCTGACTCCTTGCCCGTAATCTGCGCTGCCTCGGCCGGGCTTGCCAGGAGAGGCTTGCTCATGACCCCCCAGGTCAGTGGGCCCCCAGGGAGTAGGAGGCCTGCACTCCACTCAGCTCTGGAACATTCCAGATCTCACGCCTGCTGTGAAGTGGGGCTCTTGCTTCTCTGCCTCATCTCTCCCCTTTCCTCGCTGCCTGCACCTGAGGCCAAGCTGTCGGGGTCTCCCTGGGCTCCACCCCACCCCTGTTCCCAGAGCTGGCACGTGCACGAGGGGAAGCAGGGGCCATGGCGTGTGGTCCTCAGGCAGGACGTCCCAGCTCAGCCAGAGGCCGTGCTGGCAGTGGTGCTGGCCCTCCGGGGAAGCAGAGGCGGCCCTGCCCTGCCCTGTGTGCAGCTGTGGGGGCCTGAGAGAGCGTCCAGCTGAGTCTCCACGGTGGCAGCCACCCCGCAGGGCTGGCAGGCCTGGCTCCCTCTGCCAGGGACATCTGTGGGGCATCTCACGGCAGTGGACAGGGGCTGCCCAGGCCCCGGCCACATTCTCTGGAGGGTTCCTGTTCTACCATGCTCACCCAAGACCTCCCACAAGTACATCTCCTATGCCTCAGCTTTCAGTCTGCAAAGGGGAGTGTCTGCCAGGATTAGAGGGGAGCTTACGCAGGGGCAGCCCCCTCCCCAGGCTGCCCGCCGGCAGTGGCAGAACCCGGACCCTTGGGCCACACTGCTGGGGTGCTGGCGTGGCCAGGGGGTCCAGAGAAGGGGGTCCTTTGGGGCCACTGGAGTGCGATGAATACCTAACTCCTAGAGGTGGGTGTGGCAGGCAGGGCTGGGTGCTGGAGACCAGGCTCTTGGCACTGAGCCTGGTGTGGTACCCCTGTGCACCGCACTGGACTCCAGGGCCCCAAGACAGCCAGAGGGTGGAGCTGGGCCAAGGGAGCAGAGGAAGGGAAGCCAAAGGTCAAAGGCTTTTGTGCCTCATTCAAGGTCGCCAAACAGTCCAAGCACAGCCAGCCCTACCGCACTTCACCGGACTCAGAGGGAGGCCAGGCCCCTGGACACAGCCCTGGTTTCAGCCCCAGGGGACTTCTCACCCACAGTCGGGTGCCCTTGGCCCTCCCGGAGGCTCACATGGCTGACCTCCTGGCCGGTGGCCATCGCTGGCTGGTTCTCCCAGGCCCAGGCAGATTCCCTCCCACACTTGCTGACTGAGTCTGTCCAAGGATTCGGGCCTGCACTCCAGGGCTACTGCTCCCCAGGCCATGCTCCCCCAGGGCCTCCCACATTCCAGACCTCAGCCGGCACCTCCGGCTTCCCCAGGCTCCAGCTCCAGCCCTGTTCCTCCCTCCTGAGCCAGGACCAGTTGCCAGCCCTGAGGCGGCTCTCAAGCATCTGGAGGGGCGGGTGCCCCGCGCATCCCCAGTGGCCAGGGTGCAGTTGACAACTCGCGGCCGCGAGGCTCCTTGCTCCCCTCAGACAATGGGGCGCGGCAGGGGACCCTGGCGGGGAGCGCACGGAGCCCTGGACGCTCGAAGGCCTTCAAGTCGCTTCTGGCTGCTGGAGGACATCCCAGCTCCACCCCGCCCTTCCCTGCAGTCCTGAGTGGGGGCCAGGGCTGGGCTAGGATTCCGGTGCCCGGAGGGTCAGGAGACCAAGGAAGGGGATGGAGCGGGGATGGAGAAGGGAGAGGGACGGAGGGAGGGCGGGGAGCGGAGAGGAAACGGGGACGGAGATGGTTCGGGGACGGGGACGGAGAGAGAGGGGTGGAGAGGGGACGGGGACGACGGGAGGGGTTGGTGGAGACACACGCAGGCGGGAGAGCCCCGCGGCCTCACCTGTGCGGGGCCCTGTTCCGCCCGCCTCCGGCAGCAGCAGCTCGGAGCGGGCAGCTTCCCCCGGCATGGCCTGGCCGTACGCCCGTCCCTCCGTCCCCTGTCTGTCCGTGAGTCCGTCCCGCGGAGCCTGCGCGGCCACCGCCCCTCGGCCGGGGGGTGAAGAGGGTCAGTGGATGACGTCAGCGCCGCCCCGCCCGCCCAGCGCTCCGAGTGAGCGTGCGCGGGCGCGCCAGGCACTGCGGTGCGCCGGGAGCGGAGGGGGTGGGACAGCCTCCTTCCCTCCCCATGCCCCACCCCGGCTGCACTCTCCACCCGCGGTCCGCGGCCCCGCCTTTCCCGCAGCATCACCCCTCCGCCCCCACTAACGGGAGAGGGGTTCAGGGCCAGTCGGAGGCGTCAGCCCTTAGCCGGGTCGGGAAGAGTCAGAGGGTCGCCAGAATTCGGGGTGCGGGGCCGGGGGCGGTGTTGGAGGTTCTGGTGGGCGGAGCGCTTTGGGGGAGGCGGCGGCGTAGTACCCCTAATCGAACTCCCGGCCCCCAGCTACCCGGGCAGGGGTCCCCAGCCTAACCCGACGCCTCCATCCAAGAGGAGAGCTGGCGCCGCAGCTTCTCACTGATTGGCTGGTCCTCGCACGTCGGTCTCCGTGGCAACCGCCTCCCGGCTCCATGGCAACCAGAGCCGGCTGGCGGGAGCGCAGCAGGGAAGGTAGCCCCAGCGGAGCTCCGGGCTGACTGGTCCCCGGGGCTCCCCGCTGTCCCACCCTTCAGCTCTCGGGCAATGGAAGGAAGATGGAGAAACACGCCTTCCTCCATTCTCAGCAACTGCCCCTGCCACACCCCCGAGGACGCAAACCCTCCCCGAGCTTTCCGGAGATGCGCCCTTGCTTCCACGCAGGCCCACCCGCACTCAGATTCGCCGAGCACCCGCCCTGTGCCAGGCTCCGGGAGACAGATGAAGATTGTCACCACCCCAGAGATAGACGGGGGCGGGGGCAGGCAATCAGAGCAGCCATTGTTGCGGAGGGAGTCTCCTCCATCCTCAATCTTCTGTTGGCTCTACCCCAGAGCCCACGGAGCCAGGGGCTGCCTGCTGGGCATCTCCCCGGTGCACCAGGCACCAGACACATCATGTCCCAATCTAAGCCCTGCATCTTGCATCCCTCTCTGTCGCTGGAAATCTGTCCGTCTGTCCCACTGTTGGGGGACTCCTCTTCCTCCCTTTCCTCCACACCCATCTTCACCCTCTTGGGTCTTGGAAGCATCCAAGAGTTTCTAAGTTGCTCCTTCAGGGAATTCCTTGGCGGTCCAGTGGTTAGGACTCGGCGCTTTCACTGCTGGGTCCCGGGTTCAAGCCCTGGTAGGGGAACTAAGATCCCACAAGCCACGGCACAGCCGGGGGTGGGGGGGAAGTTGCGTCCTCCTAAGGCCCCTTTCTCATCGCCTCAGCGGAGTCCTTCTTAAGTCTCACTTCTCTGCCAGCCCCTGTGGCATGAGCTTGTCGCCCTGCTCCTTCTGACTAAACCAAGAAAAATGCAGGAAATTAGAGACCACCAAAACTGAACTCTCAAAGATGAAAAGAGGAAGGTGAGCTGGTGAGGGACCCCAGGACTGGAGGAACGGCAGAGCAGCCCACCCAACGGAAGGGGACCCACGCCCGGCATTTCCTAACCCACCCCTCCTCCCCACACACAGCTGCTACCAGGAGGGCCAGGTATTCATCCTCATGTGGACGGGAGTCTGTCACAATTCTAGGCAGTCTGGCAGAACTGGTACGACGATCAAGGGAAGTCTCGTGATATGGGGTCAAGGGAAGCACATTCCTCCCCACACCGTGCCCCACCTCACTCAGGCTCCTGCCCCCCTGCCCCCCAACCAGAGGCTCTGGCGGATGGGGGCACTGGCAAGGGAAACCCCACCATGGCAGGCTTTCGGGCTTCCTCCCCCAGGAAAACACCCCCTCCCCGACCCAAGGCACAGGATGGTCCAGCCTAGTCAGTGCCTCCCACCCATTCGAGAGCACCAGCAGGGCCCAGCGGCATGAGACCAACACAGTGCAAGAAAGCCCCTGAATGTTACACTGTCCTTAGAACCACAGGCCGTGAAAGCAGCCCAGGACCTGCATCTTGAACCCAAACAGGATGACTGCCTGCTAAAATTAAAAATTTGAACATAAAAATTTGAACATAAAGCCTGTCTGGGATACAATTTTAAAAAATCACCCATCATACCGGGGAAATCAGGGAAGAACCCAACAACCAGGAAAATCACATCTAGAAGAAAATTTTTAAGAAACACAGAACTGAACTGAATGAAGATAAAAATATAAAATATCAGATTATGTGGTCTGCAGGTAACAGTGCTAAGAGGAATATTTACAGCATATCAGAAAAGAGGAAAGGTCTCAAATCAATCATCTAAGTTTCTACCTCAGGAAACTAGGAAAAGAAGGGCAAAATAAAACAAGCAGAAAGAAGGAAAGTCAAGAGCAGAAATCAATGAAACTGAGAACAGGAAAACAACAGAGGAAATCAATGAAACAAAAAAGAATAGTTCTTTGGAAAATTGATAAAATTGCAAGATGGACAAAAATAGAGAAGACACAAATGACCAGTATGCAATGGGGGCTATGATGGTTAATTTTATGTGTTAACTTGACCGGGCTTGGGATGCCCAGTTAGCCCGTTAAATGCTATTTCTGGGTGTGTATGTGAGGGCATCTCTGGAGATTAGCATCTAATTCAGTAGACTGAGTAGAGATCCGCCCTCACCAATGTGGGTGGGAATCAGCCAATCCGCTGGGGTGGGGTCAGAGAGAAACAAAGATGAAGGAATGGTGGATTCACTCTCTTCTTGAGCTGGGACGTCGTTCTCCTACCCTCGGACATTGGACTCCAAGGCTGATACCAGTGACACGCCACCCCACATCCCTCCCCGTTCTCAGGCTTTTACACTTGGACTGGATTTATACCAATGACTATGGTTTTCCTGGCTCTCCAGCTTGAGAAATGCAAATCATGGGACTTCTTGGCCGTCATAACTGCAGAGCCAATTCCTGTAATAAATCTCCACTTACATTTTTCTCTCTCATATATTCTGCTAGCCCTGTTTCTCTGGAGAATGCTGACTAATAACAGGGCTACAGAGTCTGAGGGCATTTCAAGGATACTAAGGGAACGCTACCAACAATGCTCATAAATTCAGCAACTTTGAAGAAAGGGACAATTACTTGAAAATTGAAATCTACCAAAAATTCAAACTAGATGAAACAGATAATATGAATAATCCTAAAACCATGAAAGAAATTGAATTTGTAACTTAAAAAAAAGCTTCCCCAAAGAAGTCTTCAGGCCCAGATAGTTTCACTGGAGTTCTACCAAGTACTTAAAGTAGAATTAACGTCAATTTTAGACAATCTCTTCCACAAAATAGGAGGAAACACTTCCTAACTCATTTTAGGAGACAAGACATACCCTGATACCCAGACCACGCAAAGACAGTACCCAAAACAAACAAACAAAAACTACAGACCAATATCTCCCATGAACATAGGCACAAAAAAATCTAAAATATAAGCAAATCAAATCCAACAATGTATAAAAAGAATTATACACCATGACCAAGTAGAATTTATTCCAGCTATGCAAGTGTGGTTCAACACTTGAAGATCAATGTAACCCACTACACCAACAGACTAAAGAAGAAAAATTATATATCAATTGATACAGAAAAAGCATTTGACATAGCCCATCAGCCAGTCAGATTAAAAAAAAAACTTCTCAGCAAGTTAAAGTAAACTTGATAAAAATCATATACAAAAGCCTTACAGCTAACATCACCCTTGGTAGTGAAAGACTGAATGCTTTCTAAGATTGGGAACAAGGCAGGGATGCCTGTTCTCAACAGAAGCTCCCCTCCACCGCCCTTTTTTCAAACAGTGCTGGAAGTTCTAACCCCTGCAGTAAGGCAAGAAAAATAAGTAAAAAGCAGATGGACTTCAGAATGAAAGCATGAGGAGCTCCACTGACCAGCTCCCCAGTGAAAACTGGTGAAAATTATAAAACAGGCAAACATTTAAAGCTCCTGGAAAGGGTCTGAAGGGCAAATAGGTGAAGAAATAGCTATTCAAGATCTACGCTGGGAATTCTCTGGCGGTCCAGTGGTTAAGACTTTGTGCTTCCACTGCAGGGGGAGTGGGTTGCCCCCGGCTGGGGAACTAAGATTCCGCATGCCACGTGGCACAGCCAAAAAATAAAATAAATCTGTGCAAATTTACGAAGAAAGAGTCTAGAGTATTTGAGAATCCACCTTGTGCAGAGTGGTGCAGCCAAGAACACAGGGCCCCTCACCCCCTGCCCCTACCCTGGGGGGATGAAGGGCTTTGACACTTATCCTGCCCCCAGATACCCGCTGCTGGAGCTGAACCCCAGGTAAGTGTGGCCAAGAGGTGGGGCTCCCTTCTGTTTAGCCCCCACTTGTGGGAGAGACTCTATTTCACCAAAATTTAGAACTTTAGTGTTTCAAAGGCCACCATCAAGAAAGTGAAAATATAGCCCACAGAATGGGAGAAAATATTTGCAAGTCATTTATCTGATAAGGGACTTGTTTCTAGAACGTATAAAGAACTCTTACAACCCAATAAGACAACCTAATTAAAAACTGGACAAAGGATCTGAATAGGTGTTTCTCCAAAAATTATATGTAAATAGGCCATAAGCACATGAAAAGATATTAGTCATCGTGGAAATGATAATCAAAACCACAATGGGATAGCGCTTCACACCCACCAAGATGACTAGAATAAAAAAATTAGGTAAGTGTTCAGCATTTGCCATTAGGCAAATGCAAGTGAAAAGGTATCACTCCATACCCACCAGCGTTGCTGCAGGAAACCCTGAGAACACCAAAGGCTGGCGGGGATGTGGAAGACTTTACTGCTTCTCACGTGGCCAGTGGGGCTGTAAGATGGTACAGCACCCCCGCAAACACTGTGGCAGTTTCTTAAACAGCATAGAAATCCCATACGACCCAGCAGCTGTATTCCCGGGCACTTATCCCAGAGAAATGAAAGCTTAGGTTTACACAAACACCCGCACACAGGGCTGAATCAGTCTACCAGCAGTAACAAGGAAGGACCTACTGGATGAAACACCACAGAACGGTGCCGTGAAAAAACCCAGTATCTAAAGGTTATATACTGTATGATTCCTCTATAGAACATTCTCCAAGTGACAGAACAGACATGGAGGACAGGTTGGCAGTTGCGGGCTAGCTGAGAACAAGGTGGAGGCGTCCTGGTGGCAATGCCCATCTCCTGCATGTGGACCTTTATTCCCGTCAGTGTCCTGGTGTGACATGTGCCAGAGTTCTACAAGATGTCACCTTTGGGGAGACTGGTAGGGGCACAAGGGACCACTGTGTAGTCCCTTACAACTGCAGAGAAGCTGTTAAAGTATCTCAGATAGAAGCCAGAGATGCTGGTGAACAGGACGAGCTCCTTCCTCCGTGGGAGCTCCCAGAGGCGCCCCCGCTGGCTCAGCCCCCGTGCGCTTGTCCACACTCGTCCTTCCCTGCGGAGTGCTCCCTGCTCCCTCACCTTGCCTGGGCTGGGACTCAGCAGCTCCAGAAAGCCATCTTGGCTGCCCTTCTCTCTGGGTGAAGAACCCCCGCCAGCCTGTGCAAATGACAAGGACCCACGTCCTGTGAGCTGGTGCCCCATGGTCCCCCCTCTACCCCAATGCCTGTGTGACTCACTCTGAGGGACCGCTTTGGGGGAGCGGGGAACAGCTGGGACGGGGGCCCACGGGGGCGAGATGGCCCTTCTCCTCTGCTCAGCCCAATCACACCAGCCTCTCTCCACTCTGTACTGCTGGAGGAACATGACACTGCCCTGTCCTCAGCAACGTCTCTTGTGAGGGACTGGAAGAAAGCCCCCCCCCCTTTTTTTTGGCCATGCTGCGTGGCTTGTGGGATCTTAGTTACCCAACGAGGGATTGAACCCCGGCCCCCAGCTGCAGAAGCATGGAGTCCTAACCACTAGACCGCCAGGGAATCCGGAGAATGCCTATTTCTTTCCAGCATTTGGGGGCGCTGCTGCTGGTGTGGTGAAGGGGGCCGGGCTACGCAGGCAGACGGTTCCCCCAGTGGCAGCAGACACCACGGCACTCTGGTCCGGGGCCTCTTCTGGGCCCAGCGGCGGTCAAGTGCACGCCCGTCTCCTACTCAGAGCCAGTGCCTCCCGAGTGACTGGCCTCATGCCACGTGGCAATGTAGGCCGTCAGGGTCCACCCCTCTCCCAAGACCATCGGATGGGAGGGGACCTCCCAGGATGACTGTCATCAGTAACCACGCCATGATTAGAACCCCAAGCCATGCACTGAAAACCCAACTGGTCCCCCGGGAAGGTCCTCGTGTGCCGAGGCTCCGCACTGCAGGACTCGGCCTGTGCAGGGCTGACTGCGTCTGAGCAACAGGCCAGCCGTGCACGGATGTACACGAGAAGGGTCCTCCGCGGGTGGCAGAGAAGCTGGTACAGAGAGGCAGCTGATTAAAGATTTATTACCCACGAAAGAACGACCTGCCACTCAAGAGATGCTGGCCACCAGCCCACTTCCGGCCAAGGTCCTGCCCTGAGGTTTGTCCTCGAGCGTGCCACCTCTGGCCCACCCAGCGCTCGTGGCTAGGCCTCCAGGGGAGTCCGGCCCCCTGGGCACACAGTCCTCGCTACGGGACAGGTTACTTGGCCAGCTCCTCCGCCACTGCTTTGCGCATCTTGTCCTTGAGGTAGGCGCTCTTCTGCCATTCAGACTTGAGTTCCAGCCACTCGTAGTATGGGACCTGGGGAGGCAGGAGGCAAGTCAGGGCAGGCGGGGACCCTTGTCCCGCCTGCTGCCCTGCACACCACACCCCTGGCCTCCAAATCCCGAAGGAAGCAGCCCACGGAGCTGCTGTAGCATGGGTGGGGAAGAGACCCTGACTTGGTCGGTGCTCAGAGCTGCAGGGGCCCACGGCTACACAGGACCAAGAGCAGCCTCTAGATTTTAAAAGTTGTACCAAAAGCAAAACAAAAAACTCAACAAGAGAGTCACTAATGTGAATCTCTGGCCCCTAACAGGACAGCCTGCTCCCGTGGCAGAAGTCTCTGCAGTGAAAAGCTGGAGCCAGGCCCCAGGGCCGGAGCACGGCAGAATCCTGGATGAGGCACACGTGGGCACTCGGACCTGGGCACCTGGTTGGTCTTACCCCGTCTAAGAGGCCCTGGCTGTGGAGGTGGGAACAGTGCCTACGGCATCAGATACTTAAAAGCTGTGTGACGTTGGGAAGGACACAACACCCTTTCAAGCTTCCCTTTTCTCACGTGAAGGGGGAATCCTAACATGGCTGACCTCAAGAGCTGGGGTCCTGACCTCAAGAGCTGGGGTCCCCGTGAGCACTGGCTCCTCCCATAACCCGACTGGGCCGGGGGCTTCTCCCTGTGCAGTCACCGCCCACCCAACAGATACTCACATCGACCAGCAGGAAGCCAGCGGCCAGCAGGTGGCGCCGGGCCAGCACGAAGCGCCCCAGTAAGTCTTTGCTTCGGCTGTTGAAGTTGGGGAACTCCCAGCGCAGGAAGGCCAGCCTGCAGGGAGAGGGGCGCTGTGGGTGCTGACAGCTCTCCTAGGCCCCTGGAGAGAAGAGGGAATGCTGAAGAGCCAAGTGCACGTGGCCCCCAAGGGTTGTGTGGTCGCTCACCTCTTGGCCCCCGGGGGTAGTGGCTGGCTGCCAGAGGGCAGGGCGAGATGAGGGGCCACAAAGGTCCTCAGGGGCAGGAGCTGGCTGTCGGTGTCCAGTAGCACCTCAGCATCTAGGGAGAGCACGGAATGAAAACGTGTTGGGGACTGTCCCTTGGCGTCCAACTGGACTGACAGCCCCGCCCCTACGGTGGATGAACAGAGACCCTGGAGAGCAGAGGGGGCAGGTTTAGAACAGTCCCCAGATGGGACTGCTGGGAGGGGAAGGGGGAGGGGGAAGGGGAGGGGGAGGGCCCTCACCCAGAACCCAGCCATACTGCGTGGCCACCATGAAGCTGCCCTTGTCGGCACTCCCCAGCAGCCCCTTCAGCGTCTCCTGCAGCTCCTTCTGCAAGGGGGTCACCTTCCTGTCAAGGGCCGAGGGCCTGGGGACCAAGGCCGAGGCTGGCAAAAGGGGGCCCATGTACTCGGGGTGCTCCAGCTGGGCAGTGGCATTGATATGGAGCAGCTTCTGGAAGGTGCTTTGATCCTTTGGGGACTTGCCACCTAACAGGAGAGGATGGAGAGAGAGGGGAGGGGCCGGCAGAGGGCCAGGAGGAAGAGGGCGGAGGGACACGGGGGCCAGGTGTGAGAGCCAGAGGCACCCCTCACCCTAGTCTCACCCTGGACTCTGGGTGAGGAGCAGCGGGAAGAGGGTTTGCCGGTCACCCACTAGGAGCGGACAGAGAAGGAGCAGATGCTGGGTGAGCCGGGCCTGCCCGGTCTCCCCGATGGTGAGCGGAGCCCCGAGGCTCCCAGGCTCCCTCCTGGCTCAAGGCTGGGGCGGTACTTGGGATGGGATGGGGTGGGGTGGGGGCCGGGCGGGGAGGGGGATGCACAGTGGGCTTGCCATCACTCAGGAGAGGGAGGAATACCCCCCACTGCTCACCTAGAAACTGGGTGTGAAACTCAGGGTGGAGCACAGCCTGCAGCTCGGCCTCCAGCACCTGCTGCAGCACACACAGGGCCCACACCACGTCCACCTGCAGGGCTGGCTCCAGGCCTGCCAGCTCTGACCCCAGCTTCTCATGCACCTGGGCAAGGACGGGGTGGGGTGGGGAAAGCAGGTTTGCTCCATGGCCGCAGGCATCCCTGGGCGGGCAGCAGCTGGAGCTGCGTTATGACCTGGCCACGCTGAGGCCCAAGGGGGTGATGGGGAGCAACGTTGGCCAAGGTGCTCTTGGTCAGGATTGGGGCACCCCTGGTGGAAGGTACCAGAAACCCTCCTCATCCCTTAGGCCCAATCTGGACAGCAGCTGGGTTCCCCCCGCTGCCCCTCCCACTGGCAGGGACCTATGGCACAAAACCACGTCTCCTGCACAGGGGAGGTATTTCTGGCCCTGAGAGGAGTTAGCGATTATGAAAGGGGAAGCAGTTGGCCGGCTGCGGCAGTGCCCACCGCGGGGGCCCTAGGGTCATACCCAGTCCACTCACAGGACGCTCTCACCCCTGCAAGTGGATTGAGGTCTCTGAGCCCCAACAGGGCCTTCAGGGAGCACTAGGAAGCAAGAGCAAGGGTCCCCCAGCCCTACTGCTCAGTGAGCCGTCGGATGCCCTCCTGACCCTTGGCTGCCATGCCGGATTTTGCGTTTCGTCCCCAGACAATCCCTGGGACGCCGGGCTCTAGCCAGCTCCCTCCACGTCCCCATGCCGGGCCTTCTTCCTTACTGCCTACACCCGGGGCCCCTCAGCACAAATCTGGTCTCTTCCCTCCCTCCCACTCAGTCCCGAGCTGCTCCGAGGAGGGCTGAGCATCCGAGGCAGGGAGAGTGCAGGAGCTGGGGGCGTGAAGACTGTACCAGGCTGAAGAATGGATCCTCCCGTTCTGGGTGGAAGTTCACACGGGCGAAAGCCAGGAGCATGTTGTACAGCTGTGGCAGAGTGATGCTCTGGGCTCTGTCCAGGACGTGCTGGGCCGGTCAGGGAGGACACAAAGGCCGGATGAGAGGGGCCCGGTGGCCAGTGCCCCACGCAGACCTGGTCCTCCCCCAGAGCCCACGAGCTCCCAGCCCCAAGGGGTAATTTACACAGGGCAGTGGGCAGAGGGCCAGACCCTATCCTCCCAGAGGCAATTACACACACAAAAGGTCCCTGACGACAGCTTTAGAAATAAATACTCCTCAGCCTACAAACACAGTTTCAACCTGTTGCACAGAAACCTAAGTGCAAACATCCTCTTTCTTCACAACTCCATTCTGGGGCAGCTGGAAGTTTAGGGAGAGTTTTGAGTGGATTCTCAGGCTCGCCGTCTACACTGCTCCCCACACAGCTACCCAGAGACAGACAAAAACTCTACAAAGTTTGGTGAAAGAATGGAATAAGCCGTTTTCAACTACATTTTCTTTCACTACTTTCACTACGTATCACTTCTCTCCAAATAAAAGCCAGAATAAGGACTCCATGTTTGCCACCAGAAAGTGTTTCCAGGCCGGAGGGGCCTCCCTAATGAAACGACCAGGGAGCCGGCTTAAGCAGGGGGTCAGGCACAGAAGGCCCTCAAAGCCAGGCCTCAGGTCTGTACCCCAGCTCACCTGGGCAAAGGCCTCAAACAGGGGCAGATTGAGCCACTTAAGGAAGGCAAAGGACTTGGTGCAGCGGGCCACCTCGCTGGACGTCAGGCGAGGAGTGTGGGGCAACAGGTCTGCAGCCAAGCGCTGGAACACCTGCGTCTGGTGGAAGCCGAGTTTGCCTTGGGGACAGAGCCCGAGATGTAACTGGTGAGGATCGGCAGGCCACCCTCAGGCCCACCCGCCACCCACCCTGGTCTCAAGGAGTAAGAGCTTGGTGTCTGTAACCAAATTTATCCCTGAGGCCCAGCAGAGAGGATCAGGGCCCGTGAGTCACAGTGTTTCTGTGGCAGCCTCTTAGGCCAGTGCCCGCCACGGGTGAGGCAGGCACCGAATTTGACACAGCTGCGGCCAGAACTCAGCCTCCGCCCCACTCTGCTCTCCGTGCACAGGGCTCACCATAGGCGTAGGCCAGGTCCAGGAGGATGCCTTTCGTCAGGGGGAAGGGCTTCTGGACCAGGTGGTACGAGATGGCCCGCAGCAAGGGCACCGACCGCCGGTTCTGAGCTGCCAATGTCACCAGCACCTTCCGCAGCTCCTCGGGGCCAAACTGCTCCACCAGCTCCAGGCACTGTCAACCACAGCCGGCAGGGGTCAGCTCGACGGCCCGAGGGCCAGGGGTCCCATGCAGTGCAGGCCCTGCGAGACAGTAACTGGGCCTGAGCTTACTAAACACAGGCCCCATCTGTGCGGGGCCTGCCCCACGCCCACCCCAGGGAGCCCCCAGACCGGGGCGCCATGTCCGCAGCCAAACTTATCCCCAGGTCCCAGGGCAGGGGACCTGGGGCCCATGAGCTGCAGAGCCTGCTGTGGCAGTCATCTGGGCCAGCCCCCGCTACTACGGGAACAGGGGCTGAATTTGACTTGACTGCGGGGCGGGGGGTGCAGCAGGGGGTGGGCAGGCGTGGTATCTCTAGGAAGCACTAGCCGGAGGCTGAGCCACGGGGGTGGCCCAGGACACACTTCAGGAGGTGCCAGCCACGCCGCTTCCAGGTTATGTGCAAGACGCAATTTTGGAGGAATACAAAGGAGTGGGGTTCAGGCTCCACACCCCCCTAGATGCTTGGAGGAGCCAGTGGGTGCGGAGAGCTGCCTCCAGCCGTGTGAAGCGCCAGTCCCTCCAGGGCCACGCCCCAGACTCCGGACAGAAGCTGCCAGGGCTCTGGATCCCAGTACCTTGTCCTCCAGGCGGGTCATCAGAGACTCGGAGAGGTGCCCCGTCTTCATCATCATGGCCACCACCGTGCGGCTGTCATCGATTTCTGCCCAGCGCCGCTCCAGGTGCACCAGCAGCTCCCCGAGCAGCTCCTGGGAGTCCTGCTCCTGCATGTAGGTGGCGCTGGACTCGGCCAGGAAGGCCAGGTGCTTGTACTTTAGCCTGCGCATGCGCCAGCGGACCTCCTGCTCCACCGATCGCAGCTCCTTGGAGGTGGGGGGAAGTCCCAGTGCATAGAGGCTCCGGAGCAGCTTCACGAGGGTCCCATGCCAGACTGCAGTTATCTGGGTGGGGGGACACAGGCAAGGTCACACCTGGGACCCTGTTGACCCTGTGCTGTTACAGAGCGGGCCAAGGCTCCGAGCTGGTGGCTGCCTCCCTAGAAGCAGCTCTCCACCTGCCACTTACACAGGTGCACCAGGCTGCTCCTCCATCACAGCCTGTCTGGGCCAGCAGGCCCACCACAGCGCCCCCTGCAGGGCATGTCTCCAGGCCTCAGAGGAATACGGGGGCCACTCGCGGAGCCCTCGGGTCCCACCCCCAGGGAAGGCAGTATTTGGTAGCTGAGCAGGGCTCTGCTGTCTGCTGCGCTGAGGCTCTTAACTCTGCCACTCTGCAAGTCTCCTGAGCCCTCATCTGTGAAATGGGGCTGCACTGCTGAGAGGGGGAGCTGAAATCACACACACGACGTGAGGGGCAAACAAAAAAGCTGTTGTGCGAAAGGCCGGGCAGAAGAAGCAAAGTATGAGGGGCTTCCCTGGCGGTCCAGTGGTTAGGACTCTGCGCTTCCTCTGCAGGGGCCGGGTTCAGTGCCTGGTTTGGGGAACTGAGATCCCACAAGCTGCGTGGTGCAGCAAAACAAAATAATAGGTATGAATTTGATCTCAGTATCACAAGAGCCCCCAGTGGCTCCTGCTTTTTCTGCAGATTTCCCTGAAGTAGGAGGGCTCTTTAAAAGAAATCTTATTCACTGCTTACCCTCCTAAATACTTTGTTCCTGGTTCATTACTAGCTTGTAATTTTGTTACAATGTAATTTTGTAATTACAATTTTGTAATTTTGTTCCAAATGTCCAGTCTTGTCTCTAAAGCTTACTTTGTGTGTAAAATGTTCAATGAATAACAACTAGAATTATAGTCTTAGAAAAAGAAGGGATCTACTTAATTTTTGAGTTATATTCTCAGTAAGAAATAAATCTGTACTGTGGCCTGCACATACACAATTAACTAAGACAAAAAGTTCCACGAAACACTTCCCTGACTACATGTGAACTGTTTTCTACATTACTCTATCTCATTAAAATCACTTGGCCACTTCTACTACACTTTCATAACCTACAGTTTGAAAAAAATTCATTTAATGTGGCCCCTTCCTTGAGCTGCGAGTCTCCTCCTCCTCATCCCTGACAAGTGGACACAGGACCTTGCCCTTCTGGAGCAGCCAGGGGGAGGGTCTGTACCTCTCTGCTGCGCCCCAGGCCCTCTGGCTCCAGCAGACCCCACGGAGCCACGGGAAGAGTCTGCGTGAAGGGAGTCCTTCCTTACACGGAACATAAACTGGGTAGAGTCCTGCCCCCAATCCCTGCCACACACAGGTCCCTTCTCTCCACGCTCCACCTTTAAGGATCTGATCGGATAACGCCCACGGGCAGCTCAAGATCCTCCGCTAGTCACCCCTCATCTCCTCCAGCCTCAAGAGTGTATCCCCCATCAGCCAGACACTGAGTGGGGGCTATGCAAGCCAAGACTGCAGGGCGAGGGGGAAAGCCCCCAAGGCATTGAGAAGAACCGTGCTCGATCCTTGTGCTTCTATTTACTGTGTCTGCGTTGCCTGTCTGTAAGATGAGGACAGCAATATTCACCTAACAGACCTGCTGTGAGGATTAACAAAAGAGAAAGCAGACCTAGTTGGGAAGGAAATCCAAAAAAGAGGAGTTATATGTATTCGAATAGCTGATTCATTTTGCTGTACAGCAGAAACTACGGTGTAAAGCAACTATATTCTAATAAAAATTAATTTTAAAAAAAGAGAAGAAACACATTAAAGTACTTTGGAATCTATAAAATGAAAAAATACCACTGGACGTGGAGGGCCTGAACACACAGCAGAGCTCCTATCTATACCCGGAAAGTGACTGGATGCTTTGGACTCCGGGGCCTCTGCTGTTTTCTGCTTGTTGAACCTGCAGGAAGGGCACTTGAACCCACCTGGCTGTTGACAAGATGGAGAAGTTGCCGAAAGCGGGCATCCTGTATGAGCAAGGCTTTGTCTTTCGGCTTCTCAGACAGCAGGCGAGAGAGCTGGATGAGCGTGAGGGCAGCGTGGTTCTCGTGCAGACAGTGACCGCCACCCAGAAGCTCCAGGAGCTCCTCTGGCCTGGTGGCCTTCTCGATGAGCTGGTCCACCTCCTGGCGCTCAGGGTAGGGAGTAAACACCTGTTCCTTCTCCACAAGCTCTGACAAAGGACCTGGGAGGTGGGAGCTGGATGAGGTAGCCGAGGAAGTCAGAGGCTTCTGGGCTCCCCGGGCGAGTCTCAGCTGGCCAACCGGGGACACAGCAGGGGCCAGACGGGTGGCCTCCCTCAGGAGGCACGTGCATCGCTTCACCAGCCGAGCAGCCATGGCGGCCCGGGGGGCGGGGAGAGAAGCCTCCTAGCAAGTGACTCCAAAGCCCTAAAGAGAAAAAGGACAGAGAAGGGAGTGGTGCAGAGGCAGTTCCCGACTTCCAAACACAACAGAAGAACCAGACAAATGAAAGGGAGTCACAAGGACTTCCCTGGTGGCGCAGTGGTTAAGAATCCGCCTGCCAATGCAGGGGACACGGTTCGATCCCTGGTCCGAGAAGATCCCACATGCCGCAGAGCAACTAAGCCCACGTGCCACAACTACTGAGCCCGCGCGCCACAACTACTGAAGCCCATGTGCCTAGAGCCCATGCTCCGCAACAAGAGAAGCCACCGCAATGAGAAGCCCGCACACTGCAACAAAGAGTAGCCCCCGCTCTCCGCAACTAGAGAAACCCCGCGCGCAGCAACGAAGACCCAACGCAGCCAAAAATAAAGAAATAAAATAAACTTATTTAAAAAAATAAAGAGAGAGTCACAGCCACAGTCCCCATAAACCAGCCCAAACCTCTCCTTCCTGACTGACCATGTGCATGCAGCAGCGTTTTCTGAAGCAAAAATTTCCGAGGGCTTCTGCTTCAGTACATAATATAACCAAATAACCAGACTTAGGAGCATCACAGTTTGGGCTGGAGGGTTTCCAGTCCTGGCTGTAGAATCATCTAGGGAATGGTTCAACACCTCAGAATCCCAGGCCCGACCCAAGACCTCTTGAGTGGGAGTCTTGGCACACAGGGCTTGAACAGCGTTCCCCCCCTCTTTTTTTTTATTTTTAAAAGTACGCAGGATTAAAAATTATTGACTTATGGAGACGATGAGACAATATTTTAAATTAGACTCATGGAAAACCCTGGACATATCGTCCATATATACATCCCACAGCTTCTGTGGATGTTATTTTAATACTTATAGCTGTGTGAGTGAGCCTCCCCAAACCAACCAACACTATTACTCACCGACCTACTAAACACACAGACACACACACTTTCCAAGAGCAAACCTCCTGAACCAATCATAAAAAGCACTTCACAACATGGCCCAGAACTATCTTCCCAGTTTTACCTTTTTCCTCCCTGGAACACACCCTCATTCTAAACAGGCCTTGCACTTTCATTACACCTTGGCAGGGCAGGGCAGGGCAAGGCCTGCTGCCTTGTTTTTTTTTTTAACCCCCCTTCATAGGGTTCGGAAAATCACCCCCCATCTTCCCGCACCCAGACGAAAAACGTTACCTCCTCCAAGAATGTTACATATCCCGATGCAGCTGCTTTTAACAACTCTGTGCTGCTCACCAGCGTGAATAAATGACCTGGGTAAGGCACACCGCCGGGGCACGATAAAAGGCGTTATAACCTGGGCCTCCCTCCTGCCAAAGCAGAGAACGTGTCTGACCTTCGATTTCCGAGAACTTGGTCTGGGACATTTTATTTTTACGTGAGCTCACTGTTGCAGCTGTAGAAAGCTTAGATTAACTGTACATAAAGCAAGAGACTCAGAGAGGAGGAACACCGACCCAAGGGTAACATCCACCATCCACAGAGCCCCAAAGGCGGGGAAGCACTGAAAACGTTCCCGACTAAAGACTGTCCTACGAGCTAGCGAGGAAAACAAGTTCAGAAGCCCAACTGGGATTTGTGGAAACACCAACCCAGAAGTTCGGCCCTCAGACGCAGAAAGAGAACGACGTGCACGAAGGGCAGCCAGCGACAGCGCAGAGAACCAGTGCGGGGCTCGCAGGCCGCCACGCGGGACCTCGGAAGAGGAGCGCGTGCGCGCGAGCAGGCGCGGCTCTGAACCGGGCCCGCCCCCACCCCCGTGCCCCCAGCCCCCCACCCCTACCCCCTGCGTCCCGTGAGCCCTCCAGGTCTCCTCTCCCGGCCACGCCCCCATGCCTTCAGGACCTGAGCTCCTCAGGACCCTCTTCCCCCCGGGCCCGAGACCTACGCCGCCGCCGCCGCCGCCGCCGCTACCGCAAGCGCCCCAGCTGACCTCCATACGCCCCAGCACGGCCCTGGGCCTACGCTGCGCGGCGCGCTCTTTTACGTCACTCGGCGCGCCGCCGGAAACTAGGCTCGCCGCCTGCCGCCCAGCCGGAAATCACTCCCGGTTCCTTTTTCCTGCTGGGGCGATGTTTGCTCAGGGCACGGACTAGATGAAGTGAGTGACAGTTGCTGAGCAACTTTGGAAAAATGGGAAGGGCGGTGGGGAAGAATAGAGTGTCCAGAAACGGAGGCTGGGAGGCCTGGGGACCCTCTGGTCAGTACCCAGCCCTCATTCGGAGTATAGGAGGCGACGCTTTGTCGTCAGTGCGTGCTTCCCTCCACCTCCCAGCCCCGCGCCTTACCCGCGGGTTTCTCACAGCCTCTAGAGAAGCCCCGGCTGTAGACTGCCCAGGGCTGGGCTGTGACACGCTGGGAAGGCCTCTCAGCACAGGTGTGCGGAAATATAGGCACAAATTGCCTAGATCTTGCAGTTTTTCCAAAAAAGGATCTAGGATTCTGGAATTTTATGTGCAGTCTCTTGACTTTTAAATATTGACGTTTACTTGTAAAAGAAACTGCGGGGTAAGCCAAGCAAGATGTATCTGAGTTTTGTAAGTGGACTTGATTTATCTTTCTTCCTGCACGACTTTTTATTTCCATGGAATTAAGAATTGCTTTGTTTTTTTTTTTGGCTTAAGATTCCAGGGACCTGCCTGGCGGTTTATTTTTATTTTTATTTTTTTAAATAAATTTATTGGGCTTCCCTGGTGGCGCAGTGGTTGAGAGTCCGCCTGCCGATGCAGGGGACAGAGGTTCATGCCCCGGTCCGGGAAGATCCCACATGCCGCGGAGCGTCTGGGCCCGTGAGCCATGGCCGCTGAGCCTGCGCGTCCGGAGCCTGTGCTCCGCAACGGGAGAGGCCACAACAGTGAGAGGCCCGCGTACCGCCAAAAAAAAAAAAAAAAAAGAAAAGAAAAAGAAATAAGTTTATTTATCTTTGGCTGTGTTGCTGCACGTGGGCTTTCTCTAGTTGCGGAGAGCGGGGGCTACTCTTTGTTGCGGCGCGTGGGCTTCTCATTGCGGTGGCTACTCTTGTTGCGGAGCACGGGCTCTAGGTGCATGGGCTCAGTAGTTGTGGCTCGTGGGCTCAGTAGTTGTGGCTTATGGGCTCTAGAGCGCAGGCTCAGTAGTTGTGGCTCACGTGCTTAGTTGCTCTGCGGCATGTGGGATCTTCCCGGACCAGGGCTCGAGCCCGTGTCCCCTGCATTGGCAGGAGGATTCTCAACCCCTGCGCCACCAGGGAAGCCCTCCTTGGCGGTTTAGTGGTTAAGACTCTGTGCTTCCAACGCAGGGGGCGTCGGTTCGATCCCTGGTCGGGGAACTAAGATCCCACGTGCTGTGTGGCTTGGCCAAAAAATTTTAAAAATGGAAAAAAAAATTCCATGTATTTGTCACAATTTCTACCTCAATCCTTCACCAGTTGTATAAATCTCTCAAGATGTTCAGACACTTCGGCTAGGTCACCAGTTTAATCTTACTGAAGAAGTGTCTTCCTGAACCTTCTGACCTCCTATGTGGATTATCACCTCTATGCTCTCAGCGCGAGTGTCGTCCTGGGATCTCCCTTTACCAGGTCCTCAGTGTTCCTTTTGCTTCTATTGATGCTAGCTCTCTTATTTTCTGTTCTTTATCTTATTTCTTGGTGTATGTCCTTGTTTGGGTGGAGCGCATCCTTCAGTACCTCTGTGAGAAATGATGCAAAGGAGGTCAGTAAAGGCCTTGCAGGTCTAAAATGTCTTTATTATATCCTCCTGCTTGATTGATAGTGTGGCTGGGTGTTTTAGAAATCATTTCCTGATTTTGAAGCCTTGGTTACTCTGTGAGCCTCTAGCTTTCAAGCTTTTTGAGTTTATGTGGAGTCCAAAAATTGTACGTGAGGTGTTTTTTCGCCCACCTTCCTTCCCTTCCTTCTTCCTTTTTTTTCCTTCCTGTTTCCTTCTCCTCTATTCTTTTCCTTTTTAAAAAAATTTCTAAAGTATGGAATCTAAATCTAAATCAATGAACAAAGGATGTTGCAGCCATCAAGCCACTTACAGCTGCACCTTGATGGTGAGCCGAGGGGACTCAGGATGGGAAAGAACAGGATACTGGCCCCAGATAGCTGAGGTGCGTATCAAAGGAATGATTTCAGTGGGCGCAGACTAGCATCTTTGCATACATAAAAAGCGCTGAATTAATTAACTTGAGATGCTCGGTTTTCTTTAATTAACAGTAATCTTCTGTTGTTCTGACCACCTGGTTTTTGTTACAAAACTATATATCCTGGTTCCTTTTCAATACCTCTTCGGAGCAGTCCCTCAGAGCAATCTGAGAGGCTGCCTCCCGGGTTTGAAATCCTCAGTCCACCAAATAAAACAATTCTCAGCTTTTAGATTGTGCATTTTTTTCAGTTGACAGGAGCCAGTCCAATGAGACCACGTATTACATGATTTCATTTATATGCAGTGTCCTGAAGAGGCAAGTCTGTAGACCTGAAAGTAGATGAATTGTTTTCAGGGGCTGGGGAGATGGGGGCGGTGGTGTAATGGGGAGTGACTAATGGGTATGGGATTTCTTTTTGGGGTGGCGAAAATGTTCTGGAATTAGATAGTTGCACGATTAACTGAACGTATGATGAGCCGCTGAGTACACATTAAAGAGCGAATTTTATGTTAGGTGAATTTTATGTTAGGTGAATTAAAGCTGTGATATTAAAAAGAAAAAGAAAGCGCGGTGGGCTAAAAAGAAGGAACTCTGGCACGTGAGTAGAGCATAGTAGCAGTGAACCTCGCCATCAGGCCATTTTCTTGGGTATCTGCTGCTGTCTTCTTCTTAGGTCTTTCCTCTTGGGCTGGTGAGACTCTGCAGAGGCATTTTCAGAGCTGCCAACATTTTGGGAGCCTGACTGAGGAGGACAACTGGGTGGGGCGGGGGGTGTGTGGCCTCAGGTTTGAGCATGCGTATGTTTCCTTCATCATCGTTACTGTTGCTAGGGAACAAACGACGCTGTTTGCTTTATTATGCTTGTGGATGTTTTGAGGATGGCTTGTCTCTGCTGTGCAATGACTGGGACCTCCACTGGAACCACTCAGAGCTAGAGACAGTCTACCAAGAGCCCGTGTGTGCTGGCCTCTCTTGCTTAGCTCAGGGGTTCAGCCGTGGGTGCTCCAGCAAACAAGGGAGACCCCGTTGCCTTTCATGACCAGCCTCAAGAAGCACACAGGGTCTGCGTTCTCCATGGTGGAAGTGGCCATGGCCCCATCTAAACTCAAGAGGGGGTCTCTGACCTCAGTCTCAAGGGGAGGAGTGCCCAAGGATTTGAGGCTGCATTTAGAACTGCCACAGTCACTCAGATTTTAACAAGGTAAGCCTGCTCTCCCAGAGGGTTGAGGCAGTTCATTCCAGATGCCCTCCACTACCCTCTCTGGAGAGAAACTTCTGGCATTTTTTTGGTGGGGAGAGGTGTTGGAGAAAGGTAGTTACTCAGTTCTGTGGGTTTATTTATTTGGCTGCATCGGGTCTTAGTTGCAGCACAAGGTGGGATCTTCGTTGTTGCGGGAGGGATCTTTTTTTTTAGTTGCGGCATGCAGGATCCTTTAGTTGCGGCATGCAGGATCTAGCTCCCTGATCAGGGATGGAACCCGGGCCCCCTACATTGGGTGCACGGAATCTTAACCACTGTGCCACCAGGGATGTCCCCTTATTTCCTTCCTGATTCTACTTGCTAGCACCCTCCACCTTCCTCCTGATCCCAGAACTGCCTTATTGGTAACTTTGAGGGATGGAATGGCCTGGGGCGGGGATCTGACCTAAATGCCCTCTTCAGACAGCAAGGTCCTCGATGAGGAACAAGCCATGGGCCCACCTGGCAGGACATCAGAGCTGTAGGAGATGAGTTTGTCTCCTTCCCAGAGGGAGGGTGGAAAGGAGAGCCGGGATACCTCAGAGCCTTTCTCATCCAACACACTTGCTGACAGATGGAGAAACTGAGGTGCAGAGAGGTGTGGGTACTTGCCAACACCTGTTCCCATTCCAGTTGGAATCAGGGCCAGATGAGCTGGCAGATGACCGTGAGGAGGTTAGGGTACCAATTTGGTCCTACTACCTGCCCACCCTGTAACCTGGGCCGAGTACTGAACCTGCCTGCCTCAGTCTCCAGGTCTGTCAAAGTGCTATTTCAGGATGTGTGGTCAGGATGCAGGGATACAGGCCTCTGTCGGGAGCCCTCCAGATAAGCCCCCCACGTGGATGCCCTCCCTCCCTTCCCTCTGCCTCCTTCCAGGCTGATCCTCGCACTCTTGCTACCACCCTCTGCTAACAGCGGCTTCTCTCCTAAAATTGTGCCTCAACTAGATGAGCAGCCATCCTGGTGTGCCCACCATGGTCCTGGTTTCAGCACAGGAAGTCCCCATCAAGGGAAATCCCCCAGTCCCAGGCCAACCAGGATGGTTGATCACTATGTCCTCAACCTGCCCTCTCTCTTGCCCCAGGTGGACTCAAACCACAACCTGCCAGAAGCCCTGGTGTGCAGAAGAGCCCTGACACAGCAGGTCCGAGGCTGCCAGTCCTGACGGGTCTGCCGGCCAGGTTGGCCCTCCACTGGTGTCTGGAAACGTGGCTGCTAAACAGTTCCCGACACTGACAACAACTTTCCCGCTATGGTAAGAGTAGCCCCCTGTGCCCAAACTGGACAAGTAGTGCGCTGTGCTGACAGCTGCTTTCCCTCGGAGAGTCTGGAATTTTGGTACACGCCGGGCAGAGGGTGCCTACAAGAGCAGCCCCTGATAAAACCCCTGGATGCTGAGTCTCTAACGAGCTTCCTTGGAAGACGCTTCCTGCCAGTGGTCCCAGCTTGTCGCCAGGGAATTCACTGCCTCCAGGGCGACTCTCTGGGGAGAGGTCTAGAAGCTCATGACTGGCCTCCTCCAGAGTCCACCCCACGTGCCTTTGTCTCTTTGCAGGGTTTGCTCTGTCCTCCTTTGTGAGAATACATCGTAGCCATGGGTGTGACTCTACGCTGAGTCCTTTTGGAGAATCACAGAACCTGGGGGTGGCCTCGGGGACCCTGGACAAACCTGGCCAAGGGCTCTCCTCTCAGGAGAAGACTTTCCCTCAGGGCCTGGTAGCATTCATGCGTCTCCAGACCCCCGAGTAAGAGGAGGAATCAGACCTGGTGGCTGTCCCAAAGTCAGCCTGGCCCCAGCTCTTGCTGGGCACATGAACATGTCCTTTCTGCCCTTCTCTGTGTACAGGAAACTGAGGCCCAGGGAGGGCAGGACAGCCCAAGAGCACATGGAGAGTGAGCACCCAGGTCTCCTACAGCCACCCAAACCTCCCCATGCCTCTCCATCCTGGCCGGGGGCTCCCTCCCAGCTGGGGTAGGGTGGTGGACCTTCTGCCCTCCCGAATCCTGAACACAGCCGGCTTCCCGGGGCCCACAGCCCACGGAATGACTCTCCCAGCCTTCCCCCTTGCCCTTCCTTCCATCATGTCCGTCCTTCCATCCCCCTTGCCCATCACTCCACCTTGCCCAGCCTTCCACCTCGTCCACCAGCAAGTCTTGCAGAGCCCTCCTGGTGCGGGGTGGAGAAGTGCACGGTATAGTTGATGGAGTGGGGCCTGGTGATGGCAGCCTGTGGGCCAGGCACTGAGCCGTACTGATGGGGCCCTTCTTACAGCCTCTCCTGCCTTCCACCTGGGCTCCTGCTCTGGAGTCTGCAGGAACTGAGTACCTGTGCTACAGGGGGCGGCCTCTCTGGGCATTGCAGGGGTGATAGAGCTATGGTGGGGCTAGGGGATCAGCCTAGTAGGTGCTGGGAACTCTGGGGTGGGCTGCTGTGAGCAAGCATCGAGAGGTGGTGCAGTGGGGAGAGAACCCCCTTCACAGCCCCTGGGTCTCTCTGGGATGGATGTCCAGCCCTTGAAAGTGACTATTAAAATATAGTGTGTTAATAGGAAATCTGAGATGACTGCCAGTGAAGACAGTTTATCATTCACAGTTCCCAGGAGAAGGAGGCACATCCCTCCACGAAGAGCCACACGGGGAAGCACAGAGTCAGCCAGGAGGTGGGGAGGTGGGGGGCAGGAGTGGGGAGAAACTGTGGGTAGGAGCCTTTACTGTGGTTTCCTTGGAAGGAGCTGGAGAGACAGGATGAACAGGCTTATTAGGACCGGCTAGTGTGAATGATGTCAGTGGGCTCTGGGGTGGAAGGTCTCCCCCTAGTGGTGTGGTCCCTGGCCTTGCACTGGGAGAGTGACCAGGAGTATAAGACCCCCTAGACGAGGTGGTGGGGGTGTGGTCTCCGGATTGGTTACTTTGCACCCCCAAGGAGGGGTGTGGGGGGCAGGAGGCTGAGCAAGGTGAGTCAGGCATATCATCAAGGTGTCCAGTGTATGCATGTAGGACAGATGTTAGAGCATTAAGTTTACAGAAGCTGGACACGTGGTTAATGCAGAGACTGGGGCGTGATGAGCATTCTCTGCAGGGGAGGAGTCCTCAGCATGGCGGGGGGAGGCTGGTGAGCCCCCACTCCATTCCTTCTAAGCTCAAGTCAGGGTGGGCTCAGGGCCCGCCGGGGATCTTTTCTGGGTCTGGGCCCCGGCAGGAGCGGCAGCTCCGTCGAGGGGCTCAGCTCCATCCCAGACTCACCTCTCTCCCCAGAAGCTCTTCCAGCACCTGCCCAGCACAGGCGAGGGTGTGGGAGGGTGTGCCCACTGTCCTCCAGCCTTCGGGCTTCCTGGAGGTACAGTAGCACCGCACTGTGAGTCCCTTTGCATGGTAGGTGTGGCTCCCTCAGGACCTGTAGCCCCATCTTTCTCACACCCTGGAACAGCCCTTTACCTGCCCAGCGTCCAGGCCTCCCTCCCGTGCGTCCTCCTGCAGCCCCTCCTCTCCGGCGCTAAACTGTGCTCCCAGCTGTGCATTACCCAACTCAGGACCTTCCAACGTGGCCGCCCACACACCCCTCCCACCATCCGGCCCCCAACATGCCCCAGTCCTGGAAGGCCAGCTTTCTTTCCCTTTTTACTTTTTACCTCCCCTGGGAGCAGCTAGAAATGCAGAATTCCAGACCTTCAGACTTGGACTCTGCGTTTTGGCAAGGTTCCTGGGATTCGGGGGCACCTTGAAATCAGGAAGCCTTGCAGCCTCACCCAGCAGTCTTTGACTTCCTGGAGCTGCTGAAAGCAGCGTGTGGGCCCCACCTGCCTTTCCAACCCAGTCGGTCTGGGTGGAGCCGTCTGACACCACCAGGTGAACTGCCCTAAGCTGCACTGTGAGTCGCCTGAGGTGGCCAATTGGCCTGGGTGTAGGTGTCTAAAGAACTGAAAGTTGCTCATGTGGACAACCGGGCTGCACATAAAAACTGAATAAAAACTGAATCTGGTCTTTGTCCCTGGCACACAGCTTCAAAAGCTCTTGCAAATTCCTGAGTGTTAGGAATTTCCTTATTAATTTCCTTTTGTTATTTGTAATGAGCCCCTTTCCCATACCCAAGTTTATGCTAATGAGGTGACTCTAGGCGTGTGATTAGAGGGCTGGGGATTGAGTTAATCACCAATTGCTGATGATTTCCTTGTAATGCTTTTTTAAAAAAATTATTTATTTATTTGGTGGTGCTGGGTCTTAGCTGTGGCACGTGGGATCATCATCGTTGCGGCGTGCAGGATCTTTAGTTGCGGCATGCAGGCTCTTTAGCTGCGGCATTTGGGCTCTTAATTGCGGCATGCGGGATCTAGTTCCCTGACCAGGGATTGAACCTGGGCCACCTGTATTGGGAGCACAGAGTCTTAACTACTGGACCATGAGGGAAGTTCCTGACAATGCTTATTCAAGAACTCACAAGAAAGCCTTTGGACACAGAAACTCAGGGGTCTTCTGGGCTGGTGATGGTTAATGTGCTGGGAGGGTGGCATACCCTGAGCCCACGGGGAAAGAGGTTCCTGTATCCCCTCCCACGCCCTCACCCTATGTGTCTCTTCATCTGGCTCTTCCTGGTCTGTATTCTCTATAATAGAACTATAACATAAGTATTGTGCTTTCACAGGTCTGTGGGTCGTTCTACCAAATCATTGAATCTGTGGGGGTTATGGGAACCCCTGAATTTATAGCCTCAGGGCAGCGGGACCCAAACTTTTTGGCACCAGGGACGGGTTTCGTGGAAGGCAATTTTTCAGTGGACCGCAGTTAGGGGGATGGTTCAGGCAGTAATGCAAGCGATGGTGAGTGATGAGGGAGTGATGGGGAGTGATGAGGGAGTGATGGGGAGCGATGGGGTGCGATGTGGAGTGATGAGAGAGTGATGGGGAGCGATGAGGGAGTGATGGGGAGCGATGGGGAGTGATGACGGAGTGATGGAGAGCGATGGGGAGTGAGGAGGGAGTGATGGGGAGCGATGGGGAGTGATGGGGAGTGATGAGGGAGAGATGGGGAGTGATGAGGGAGCGATGAGGGAGCGATGGGGCGTGATGAGGGAGTGATGAGTAGCGATGAAGAGCGATGAGGGAGCGATGGGGAGCGATGGGGAGCGATGGGGAGTGATGACGGAGTGATGGAGAGCGATGGGGAGTGATGAGAGTGATGGGGAGCGATGGGGAGTGATGAGAGTGATGGGGAGCGATGGGGAGTGAGGAGGGAGCGATGGGGAGCGATGGGGAGTGATGAGGGAGTGATGGGGAGTGATGAGAGAGTGATGGGGAGTGATGAAGGAGCGATGAGGGAGCGATTGGGGAGTGATGGGGAGTGATGAGGAGGAGAAGAGGGAGTGATGAGGGAGTGATGGGGAACGATGGGGAGTGATGAGGGAGTCGTGGGGAGCGATGGGGAGTGATGGGGAGTGATGGGGAACGATGGGGAGTGATGAGGGAGTCATGGGGAGTGATGAGGGAGTGATGGGGAGTGATGAGGGTGTGATGGGGAGTGATGGGGAACGATGGGGAGTGATGAGGGAGTGATGAGGGGGTGATGGGGAGTGATGAGGGGGTGATGGGGAGTGATGAGGAGGAGAAGAGAGAGTGATGAGGGAGTGATGGGGAACGATGGGGAGTGATGAGGGAGTCATGGGGAGCGATGGGGAGTGATGGGGAACGATGGGGAACGATGGGGAGTGATGAGGGAGTGATGGGGAGTGATGAGGGAGTGATGGGGAGTGATGAGGGAGTGATGAGGGGGTGATGGGGAGTGATGAGGGGGTGATGGGGAGTGATGAGGGAGTGATGAGGGAGTGATGGGGAACGATGGGGAGTGATGAGGGAGCGATGAGGGAGTGATGGGGAACAATGGGGAGTGATGAGGGAGTGATGGGGAGTGATGAGGGAGTGATGGGGAACGATGGGGAGTGATGAGGGAGTGATGGGGAGTGATGAGGGAGTGATGGGGAGTGATGAAGGAGCGATGAGGGAGTGATGGGGAGTGATGGGGAGTGATGAGGAGGAGAAGAGAGAGTGATGAGGGAGTGATGGGGAACGATGGGGAGTGATGAGGGAGTCATGGGGAGCGATGGGGAGTGATGGGGAGTGATGGGGAACGATGGGGAGTGATGAGGGAGTGATGGGGAGTGATGAGGGAGTGATGGGGAGTGATGAGGGTGTGATGGGGAGTGATGGGGAACGATGGGGAGTGATGAGGGAGTGATGAGGGGGTGATGGGGAGCGATGAGGGAGTGATGGGGAGTGATGAGGAAGTGATGGAGGAGTGATGGGGAACGATGGGGAGTGATGAGGGAGCGATGGAGGAGTGATGGGGAACGATGGGGAGTGTTGGGGAGTTTTGAGGGAGTGATGCGGGAGTGATGGGGAGTGATGAGGGTGTGATGGGGAGTGATGAGGGAGTGATGAGGGAGTGATGGGGAGTGATGAGACAGTGATGGGGAGTGATGAAGGAGCGATGAGGGAGCGATTGGGGAGTGATGGGGAGTGATGAGGAGGAGAAGAGGGAGTGATGAGGGAGTGATGGGGAACGATGGGGAGTGATGAGGGAGTCGTGGGGAGCGATGGGGAGTGATGGGGAGTGATGGGGAACGATGGGGAGTGATGAGGGAGTCATGGGGAGTGATGAGGGAGTGATGGGGAGTGATGAGGGTGTGATGGGGAGTGATGGGGAACGATGGGGAGTGATGAGGGAGTGATGAGGGGGTGATGGGGAGTGATGAGGGGGTGATGGGGAGCGATGACGGAGTGATGGGGAGTGATGAGGGAGTGATGAGGGGGTGATGGGGAGCGATGAGGGAGTGATGGGGAGTGATGAGGGAGTGATGAGGGAGTGATGGGGAGTGATGAGGGAGTGATGAGGGAGCGATGGAGGAGTGATGGGGAACGATGGGGAGTGATGAGGGAGTGATGGGGAGTGATAGGGAGTGATGAGGGAGTGATGAGGAGTGATGAGGGAGTGATGGGGAGTGATGAGGGAGCGATGGGGAGTGATGAGGGAGTGAAGAGGGAGTGATGGGGAGTAATGAGGGAGTGATGGCGAATGATGGGTAGTGATGACGGAGTGATGGGGAACGATGGGGAGTGTTGGGGAGTTTTGAGGGAGTGATGCGGGAGTGATGGGGAGTGATGAGGGTGTGATGGGGAGTGATGGGGAACGATGGGGAGTGATGAGGGAGTGATGAGGGGGTGATGGGGAGCGATGAGGGAGTGATGAGGGAGTGATGGGGAGTGATGAGGGAGTGATGGGGAGTGATAGGGAGTGATGAGGGAGTGATGAGGAGTGATGAGGGAGTGATGGGGAGTGATGAGGGAGCGATGGGGAGTGATGAGGGAGTGATGGGGAGTGATAGGGAGTGATGAGGGAGTGATGAGGAGTGATGAGGGAGTGATGAGGGAGCGATGGGGAGTTACGAGAGAGTGATGGGGAGCGATGGGGAGTGATGGGGAGTGATGGGGAGTGATGAGGGAGTGATGGGGAGTGATGAGGGAGTGATGAGGGAGTGATGAGCTAGTGATAGAGACCAAAGGGGAGTGATGAGGGAGTGATGGGGAGTGATGAGGGAGTGACGGGGAGTGATGAGGGAGTGATGGGGAATGATGGGGGGTGATGAGGGAGTGATGAGGGAGTGATGGGGAGTGATGAGGGAGTGATGGGGAATGATGGGGGGTGATGAGGGAGTGATGAGGGAGTGATGGGGGAGTGATGGGGAGTGATGAGGGAGTGACGGGGAGTGATGAGGGAGTGATGGGGAATGATGGGGGGTGATGAGGGAGTGATGGGGAGTGATGAGGGAGTGATGAGGGAGTGTTGGGGAACGATTGGAGTGATGGGGAACTATGGGGAGTGATGAAGGAGGGAAGGGGAGTGATGAGAGAGTGATGGGGAGTGATGAGGGAGCAATGATGGATTGATGGGGAGTGATGGGGAACGATGGGGAGTGATGAGGGAGTGATGGGGAGCGATGGGGTGCGATGTGGAGTGATGAGAGAGTGATGGGGAGCAATGAGGGAGTGATGGGGAGCGATGGGGAGTGATGATGGAGTGATGGAGAGCGATGGGGAGTGATGAGGGAGTGATGGGGAGCGATGGGGAGCGATGGGGAGTGATGAGGGAGTGATGAGGGAGTGATGGGGAGCGATGGGGAATGAGGAGGGAGTGATGAGGGAGCGATGAGGGAGTGATGGGGAACGATGGGAAGTGATGAGGGAACGATGGGGAACGATGGGGTGTGATGAGGGAGTGATGGGGAGTGATGAGGGAGTGACGAGGGAGTGGTGGGGAGTGATGCGGAGTGATGAGGGAGCGATGGGGAGGGATAGGGAACGATGCAGAGTGATGAGGGAGTGATGAGGGATTGATGGGGAGTGATGAGGGAGTGATGGGGAGTGATGAGGGAGTGATGGGGACCGAAGGGGAGTGATGAGGGAGTGATGGGGAATGATGAGGGAGTGATGAGGGAGTGACGAGGGAGTGATGCGGAGTGATGCGGAGTGATGAGGTAGCGATGGGGAGTGATGAGGGAGTGATGGGGAGTGATGAGGGAGCGATGGGGAGTGATGAGGGAGTGATGGTGAGTCATGAGGGAGTGATGATGGATCAATGGGGAGTGATGGGGAGCGATGGAGAGTGATGAGGGAGTGATGGGGAGTAATGAGGGAGTGATGGCGAATGATGGGTAGTGATGACGGAGTGATGGGGAACGATGGGGAGTGTTGGGGAGTTTTGAGGGAGTGATGCGGGAGTGATGGGGAGTGATGAGGGTGTGATGGGGAGTGATGGGGAACGATGGGGAGTGATGAGGGAGTGATGAGGGGGTGATGGGGAGCGATGAGGGAGTGATGGGGAGTGATGAGGGAGTGATGAGGGAGTGATGGTGAGTGATGAGGGAGTGATGAGGGAGTGATGGAGGAGTGATGGGGAGTGATGGGGAACGATGGGGAGTGATGAGGGAGTGATGGGGAGTGATGGGGAACGATGGGGAGTGATGAGCGAGCGATGAGGGAGTGTTGGAGTGATGGGGAGTGATGAGGGAATGATGGGGAACGATGGGGAGTGATGAGGGAGTGATGGGGAGTGATGAGGGAGTGATGGGGAATGATGGGGAGTGATGAGGGAGTGATGGGGAATGATGGGGAGTGATGAGGGAGTGATGGGGGAGTGATGGGGAGTCATGAGGGAGCGATGGGGAGTAATGAGGGAGTTATGTGGGAGCGATGGGGAACGATGGGGAGTGATGAGGGAGAGATGGGGAGTGATGAAGGAGTGATGCGAAAGTGATTGGGAGCAGCAGATGTAGCTTTGCTTGCTCGCCTTCCACTCACCTCCTCCTGTGCTGCCTGGTTCCTAACAGGCTGCGAACTGGTACCAGTCTATGGCCCGGGGGTTGGGGACCCCTGCTTTATGGGATTGAGCCCTTGATTTGGGGGCCTGACTTGAGCTCTGGTTAGGTTTTTTTTTTTTTTTGGCTGCATTGCAGTGCACAGCTTGTGGGATCTTAGTTCCCAGACCAGGGACTGAAGCCTTGCCCATGGCTGTGGATGTGTGGAGCCCTAATTCCTCGACTAGAGGGACTTCCCTCTGGCTGGTTCTGTCTGACCTGAAATGAATTGTAAGACACTCACTGGGTGTGGCGTGGGGTATGCACACGTCACTGGAGGCTGTAAACCAGGCTGCCCGAGGAACAGCCTCTAATATCTTGCCCTTCGTGTGTCCCCTACGCTGGTCAAGGCCAGTGAGGTCTGGCAGCCGCTGAGCCCCAAGCCCTCCCTGCAGGCTCTGCTTATGCTCCCCAAACCCCTGTTCAGCAGCACCTCTGAAAGGGGTCAGACCCCAGGGGCCGGGACCGAGAGCCTGGTGGAGAAGTCTCTCGCAGCCTAGAGACGCCACCACCGCCCCCAGCTCCCAGCGCCTGTCTCTTCCAGGAGCTTCCAGGCCTGCTGGGGAGCTCCCGGAGGCAACCTCTGTATGCTTTGTCCCCCCCGACCCCCTCAGCAGGTGCCAAGGACAGACAGAAGACGGAGAGACATGAAGCCAAGTGGGTTTTTATTAGCAGCAGGTAGGAGGCATTTGGGGCTGACTGGATCCAAGAGAGAAGATTCTGGCTGAGAGTACTTGGACCCGTCCCTCCTGGCAGCCAGGGGCTCTCAGGGATGTCCCTCACTGGAGAGAGTCCTCTGCAGGGGACGCGGAGGCCTAAGACGAGGTGGAGCCTGGTCATGATGGAGGCAGGGGAGGGAGGGATGCTGTGTGGGGGCCAGTGAGCCCTCCACACCTACCGTCTCGGGCCCTCACTATCGCCCGTGGGCAGGCAGGCAGGCAGGCGAGGTCACAGCTGGCAGGGACTGTTATCCGGGAACCACGTCTCTGGGCTCCTAACCCAGACTCCTCCCCAGATTAAGTGGCAAAGGCACAAGCATTGCAGGTGGGCCTGGCTGGACCAAGTCCCACCAAGCAAGTGTTCCTCTGAGCCCCCTTTGCTAGTCTGAGACCCACTCTCTAACCCAACGGCATCAAGTGTCTGCAGAGGCCTGCAGCTGTTGCAGCCCTGGGTCACTGCTGCCTAAGCCCCCGCCCTCTCCTGTGTCTTACTGCCTTCAGGGACCTGCGGAGGCCCCAAGGTCAGGGGAGGCAAAGGGAGAAGCCAAGTCCACCATCCCCAGGGCAGTGTCTCGGGAAGGTGTCTTGCGGGCGGGGTCTCCGGGATGCTTACCTGTGGCGGGGACCATACACCTCCTGGCACACGAGCTGAAGCAGCACTTCTGGCTCTCCATGCATTGGTCATCCCTGGAGCACTCGTCTCTCTCTAAGCAGAGCTTTGGGGCCAGCGGGACCTGCACCCGGGGACAGCGGCCAGCCTTTGGAACAGGCACTGGGGGAGAGGCGGGCCAGGCCTTCATCACCCGCTGGCTTGCTGGGGCCGCCCCACTGCTGGTCTCTGGCGGCCCCCAACCTTCACCCCCCCTTGGTGGCCTGGAGCCTAAAGGCTGGGAGGGGGACAGCAGCCCTCGTGGATCGCTGGGCCGCGCACTGGTGATGCTGGGAGGGAGTAGGCGGGCCGCAGCTGGGCCTCTGGCGGGTCCAGCAGGTGAAGCGGTGTCGTGGCCGGGCTGTTATGGGGCCGCTGGGCGGTTCACTGAGAGCGGGCTGTGGAGTGCCAGCTCAAGGGGACCCTGGACAAAGCTGGTCCCTCCCTCTCTCCAGATGGGGCTCCGCTGGGGCGCAGGGACGGCGGCATTACCTATGAGGAGGACCACGCAGGATTGGCTGCAGGGGCTCCTGGCGCAGCACTTGGTGCCTTGGGGACAGTTCTCATCGTTGACACAGGAGATTGTGCAGGAATCCTCGGAGGAGCTGAGCTCTGGGCACACAGCCTGCCCTGCACACAGGATGGGCAGGTGGGTGGGGGGGTGGCCAGATCCCGCCTCCCCTGGGGCTCCTCAGGGGAAAGCAAGTTGGGGCAAGGACAGAACCACGGGAGGCGGGTCCCCAGCAGCCCAGCTGCTCTGCTTCTATGAAAGACAAAATCTGCGAGAGATGTGACTCGGCTGACAGAAGTGTGTGTCAGCTGTGAAAATCAGGAAACAAGGCCTCAGGCGCACTGCAGGAGGTGGAGTCAAGACCCTGAGGGGCCAGGACAGGCTCCCCCATGCCCAGTTAGCCGCCCGGTCACTTTTCACCCTGGGACAGTGGCCGCAACTAGAGAAAGCCCGCACGCAGCAATGAAGACCCAACGCAGCCAAAAAAAAAAAAAAAAAGTAATTGGAGATTTTTCATGAAATCTAGCTTTCTCGTGTGGAAATAAACAAAACCAACCAGGTGGGGAAGGCAGAGGTGTGTGTTCAGAGCTGGCTGTAGCGAGGGAGTTGCTCCCATCACTTGGTTTGGCAGAGACTCCAGGGCAGGCAGGGCAGTGGGACAGCTTCCTGGAGGAGAAAGGGCTCAGGGCTGCCCTGATGGGGGCTGTGGGCCTGGGGAAGCTGGAGGTGCCCTCACTAGAAGGGGGTGTCCCATGTGATTGGTTGGGGGAGCGTGTCTGGCTTTCTCTGGTTGGTCCTGAGTTGGAGGTAGGGACTGAAATTAGGGAAGCTGCCAGTTATTGACCAAATTCTCGCCTTTTGGGGCTGATTGTTACAGGGGTTATTGTTTAGCTTCCTGGATTGTCCCTAGTGACAGCCGGCCGGCTTCCTGGGCTGGCTGCTGTGGGCTGCGGGTTAGAAGTCTGTTTTCTATGTGATTCGGCCGTCAGTCTCACTGGGTCCTCTTGAAGAAGCAGAAGCCAGCCTTGCGCTTCTGTAATGGTGGAGAGGCAACTCAGATCCACTTCCCCTTCCCAAGGGCGACTCAGGAAGCCAAGCAATAGTGGTCAAAATTCTCACTGAAAGCATCAAAATCCATAGGATTGGAAGACGGGGACCCCAAGGTAAGCTTGGACAGCTGCCTTTGCATTCCTGCTCTAGGAAGTGAGCCGTGAACAGGAGCTTTGCTTTGGCCATGTCCCTTTGTCATAGCTGATCCATGACGTGGGCTTTGTGGAAGGCCTCCGGGGACTGGGGATTCCGTTACCATTGATCCATGAGCGCAAGCAGTGCAGCAGAGAATAAAGGCATGGGGCCAGACTGGGGCTAGTTAGGGCCTGTCCAGTCTGGGAGAAGGGGACTGAGGCCAAGAGTGGGGAGTGTCTGGAGGGGCTGGAACGGTGGGAGCATGGGGACCGAGGGGACAGCAGCAGAGACAGAGACCCCACGTCTCGATGGTCCAGGAAAAGGGCTTTGCACTTTCGTCCAAGTGTGATGGGAATAAATGAAGGGCCTGAGCAGAGGAGGGTCTGGTGCGTGTTTAGAAAGACCTCTTGGGCTGCTGTGTGGAGAACAGAGTGAGGGGTGGGCAGGGTGAGGGGGGAGACCAGGTGGCTTCTACAGCAGCAGGGGTGAGGCGGGGTGCTGTGCGGTGGGGGGCATCCGTGCACTTTGGAGGCAGACCCACCGGGACCCGGATATACAGCAAGCCAGAGGCCAGAAGTGTCCGGAATGTCAGGGGAGCTGTCAGCTTATGGGAAACGCATGGGGTTTGCAGGGAAAGAGTGCAGGAAGGGGTTCCTGGCTGAGCCCCGAGACACCACATTTGGGGACTGGTTGGGAAGAAGGATGCAGAACTCCAGGTGGAAGGGGGGCACGGAATGGAAGCACCAAGAGCAGCACCTTCCAGGGGAGGGGACTCCCCTGAGGTGTCCTGGCTGAGCCTCCTTGTGAAGACGATGAAAAAGTCCTGAACAGAAAGCAAACCTCGCCGGGTAGCAACAAACGATCAGGAGCTGAGTAAGGTGAAAGAAGGACCCCAAGAAGGCTCAGCAGAGCTGCAAGTGGCCTTTGTCTTGCCAGCCGAACTTGATATTGAACACAGCCAGCAGGAGACACAACCCAGGATGTGCCCAAGATGGGGCTCTAAGGACTCAAAGATCTAGAAATCAAACGCTCCTACCCACAGAACAAGGCAAGGAAAACCATCTCAAACGGTGGCCTAACAGAGTAGAGAATATACCTCTGGAGAATTCACACCAAACACATGCAGCACAGAGCAGCCTGCTGGGGAGCTCGGCGCTGTGCAGACACAGGGATGGCTGATACTCTTTACAAAGTAAAACCCGGAGAAGAGAAACACTGTGGAGACCATCGTGTGGGGTCCCGAGGTTCTTCTCTGGAAGGGTGTTTGTGGGGCAGGGCTCTCCCCACTTCTGGTAGCTGCTGCTGGTCCCTGGCACACAAGGGTGGTGATGTAGGGCCGGCCGGCAGGCCTTTTCGATCTGGAGATTTCTGCCTTAGCGGTAGGCTCCAAGGATGGACGTCCGTGCCTGGGTCCCTCTGCAGCACGGGGAGGGAGATGGGAGAGCGGGGGCAGGGTTCCAGGGGGCCCCCGGCCAGCCCACCTAGTGCTTAATCTTGTCCAAGTGGGTTTCTGACTCTGGTGGTTAAACAAGGCTATGAATGGATCAGGTGTGGAACAACACCTGGGCTCAAGCTCTTCTTGTGGTGACAACGGCTGTTGTCTTTTTTTAAAATTTTATTTATTTTATTTATTTACTTTTGGCTGTGTTGGGTCTTCGTTGCTGCGCACGGGCTTTCTCTAGTTGCGGCGAGCAGGGGCTACTCTTTGTTGCGGTGCGTGGGCTTCTCATTAACATGGCTTCTCTTGTTGCAGAGCACGGGCTCTAGGCGCATGGGCTTAGTTGCTCCACGGCATGTGGGATCTTCCCGGGCCAGGGCTCGAACCTGTGTCCCCTGCATTGGCAGGCAGATCCTTAACCACTGCTCCACGAGGGAAGTCCCGGCTGTTGTACTTTTGTCCTATATTTCAGGCAAGGGGAAGAAGGTAGCCTGAGTGTGTGACTCCCCTGCTGGAATGATTGGAGCTAAGGAACCTCCTTCTCGTGGACTCAGTGTTTGTGCCCCCAGTCCATATGTTGAAGCCTGAATCCCCAGTGTGAGGGTACTTGGAGGCGGGGCCTTTAAGGACATAATTAGGGTTAATTGAGGTCCTAAGGTGAGGCCCTGATCCCATAGAACTGGTGCCCTATAAGAAGAGGAGAGACACCCTCTTTCTCTTTCTCTCTCTTTCCATGCACATGCACAGAGGAAAGGCCACATGAGGACCCAGTGAGAGGATGGCAGCCTGCAAGCCAGGATGAAGCCCTCATTGGAACCCTGACTTTGGACTTCCAGCTGCCCACTCTGTGGTATTCAGATATGATAGCCCAAGCTGACTATGATACTCTTCTCTGACACAAGTGCCCGTCAGCCAGGGCCAGTGACAGACCTGACCTTTGCTGGAATCAGGCCAGGCTAGAGGTGCCAGGGGTTTTAGGGGAAGCAAGGGAGATTCAAGTTCTGAAGCTATGGAAAAACAAACAAGTACTCTCACGGTCCTCATGTCTTCATACTCCCCATAAAAGCTGCTCCTTAGAGCTCTTAGAGGGAAACATTCATTGGATTCGAAGTGGCTTTCTACTTTCTGCAAGTCCTTCTCAGCTCTCAAGCTCCGGTTCATTCTGGGACATCAAACCTGGCTTTGAAAGGCAGTGTCTGCACACAGAGCCCACGCAGCAATAGATTCACGTCCCAGAACTTGTTCTGAGAGCAAGCACGCTGCAAGCTTCCCTTGGTTCACTGCGAGGACAGGGTGGGCGCAGATGTCCGGAAGCGCTCACCTTCCTGCCCCTGGCTGGCAGCCCTCTTCCTGCCTCTGTTCATCCTGTTCCCCTGCCTCGGCCTCCTGCCCCCCAACCCTGCTTGGTTCCCCTCAGTGTGAGAGCCTCTCCGACCCCATCACACCCAGTCAGCCTGCCCGCTCTAGCACCACGTGGCCCGAGCCCTGCATTTATCACACTGCGTCACAATTAGTGCTTGTTTTCCTAACTATGAGGGCAGTGGGTATGTCTTCTTTACCTCTGTATCTATCTTTATGGCCTTACCTATCTGCATCTGCCTCTAACATTCAGAGGCCAGGACATAGTAACTTGGTAAATAGGAGCGACTCCCAGGGCCTTGTCTTTTTGATGATGGCCATTCTGACAGGTGTGAGATGATATCTCATTGTGGTTTTGATTGCATTTCTATGATGGTTAATGATGTTGAGCTTCTTTTCATGTGCCTATTGGCCATCTGTATGTCTTCTTTGAAAAAATGTCTATTCAAGTCATCTGCCTGTTTTTAAATTGTGGGGTTTTTTTTTTTGATGTTGAGTTGTATGAGCTGCTTATATATTTTGGATATTAACCCCTTATCTGTCATATCATTTGCAAATATTTTCTCCCATTCAGTTGGTTGTTTTTTCATGTTGGCAGTGGTTTCCTTTGCTGTGCAAAAACTTCTAAGTTTAATTAGGCCCCATTTGTTTATTTTTGCTTTTGTTTCCTTTGCCTTAGGAGACAGATTCAAAAAATACTGCTATGATTTATGTCAAAGAGTGTTTTGCCTATGTTCTCTTCTAGGAGTTTAATGGTTTCCAGTCTTATATTTAGGTCTTTAATCCATTTTGAGTTTATTTTTGTATATGGTGTAAGAAGATGTTCTAATTTCATTCTTTTAGATGTAGCTCTCCAGTTTTCCAAGCACCACTTATTGAAGAGACTGTCTTTTCTCCATTCTATATTCTTGCCTCCTTTGCTGTAGATTAATTGACCATAAGTGTGTGGGTTTATTTCTGGGCTCTCTATTCTGTTTCATTGAGCTATGTGTCTGGTTTTGTGTCAGTACAATACTATTTTGATTACTGTAGCTTTGTAGTATAGTGTGAAGTCAGGCAGCAAGATACCTCTAGCTTTGTTGTTGTTGTTTTTTTTTTTTTTTCCTAAAGATTGCTTTGGGCATTCTGGGGTCTTTTGTAGTTCCATATAAATTTTAGGATCACTTGTTCTAGTTCTGTGAAAAATGTCATGGGTATTTTGATAGTGATTGCATTAAATCTGTAGATTGCTTTGGGTAGTGTGGACATTTTAACAGTATTAATTCTTCCAATCCATGAACATGGATTTCTTTGTATTTTTTGAATTGTCTTCAGTTTTCTTCTTCAACGTCTTATAGTTGTCAGAGTACAGGTCTTTCACCCCCTTGGTTAAGTTTATTCCTAGGTATTTTTTTCTTTTTAATGCAAGTTTAAACGAATTGTTTTCTTGCTTTCTCTCTTTTTTTTCTTTTTTCTTTTTGGCTTTGTTGGGTCTTTGTTGCTGCGTGTGGGCTTTTCTCTCTAGTTGCGGCAAGTAGGGACCACTCTTTGTTGCGGTGCGTGGGCTTCTCATTGCGGTGGCTTCTCGTTGTGGAGCACGGGCTCTAGGTGCGCGGGCTTCAGTAGTTGTGGCATGTGGGCTCTAGAGAGCAGTCTCAGTAGCTGTGGCACACGGGCTTAGCTGCTCCGCGGCATGTGGGACCTTCCTGGACCAGGGATCTAACTCGTGTACCCTGCATTGGCAGGTGGATTCTTAACCGCTGTGCCACCAAGGAAATCCCTGCTTTCTCTTTCTTGTAGTTCATTATTAGTGTATAGAAAAGCAACCAGACTTCTGTATATTAATCTTATATCCTGCAACTTTACTGAATTCATTTATTAGTTCTAAGAGTTTTTGGTATTTTAGAGTTTTCTATGTGGAGTGTCATGTCATCTGCAAATAGTGACCATTTTAGTTCTTCCCTTCCAATTTGGATACAGTTTAGTTCTTTTCCTTGTTTGATTGCTGTGGCTAGAACTTCCAATTCCATGTTAAATAAAAGTGGTGAGAGAGGGCAACCTTGTCTTGTTCCTGATTTTAGAGGAAAAGAGTATGATGTTATCTGTGGCTTTGTCATATATGGTCTTTATTATGTTGAGATATGTTCCCACTATATAAACTTTTTTTTTACATCTTTATTGGAGTATAATTGCTTTACAATATTGTGTTACTTTCTGCTGTATAACAAAGTGAATCAGCTATATGTATACATATATCCCCATACACCCTCCCTCTCGCATCCCCTCCCACCCTCCCTGTCCCACCCCTCTAGGTGGTCACAAAGCACCAGGCTGATCTCCCTGTGCTATGCGGCTGCTTCCCACTAGCTATCTGTTTTACATTTGGTAGTGTATATATGTCCATGCCCCTCTCTCACTACATCCCAGCTTACCCTTCCCCCTCCCCGTGTCCTCAAGTCCATTCTCTATGTCTGTGTCTTTATTCCTGTCCTGCCACTAGGTTCATCAGAACCATTTTTTTTTTTTAGATTCCAGTATATGCGTTAGTATACTGTATTTGTTTTTCCCTTACTGACTTACTTCACTCTGTATGACAGACTCTAGGTCCATCCACCTCACTACAAATAACTCAATTTCGTTTCTTTTTATGGCTGAGTAATATTCCATTGTATATATGTGCCACATCTTCTTTATCCATTCATCTGTCAATGGACACTTAGGTTGCTTCCATGTCCTGGCTATTGTAAATAGTGCTGCAATGAACATTGTGGTACATGACTCTTTTTGAATTATGGTTTTCTCAGGGTATATGCCCAGTAGTGGGATTGCTACGTCATATGGTAGTTCTATTTTTAGTTTTTTAAGGAACCTCCGTACTGTTCTCCATAGTGGCTGTATCAATTTACATTCCCACCAACAGTGCAAGAGGGTTCCCTTTTCTCCACACCCTCTCTAGCATTTATTGTTGGTAGATTTTTGGATGATGGCCATTCTGACCCGTGTGAGGTGATTCCTCATTGTGGTTTTGCTTTGCATTTCTCTAATGATTAGTGATGTTGAGAATCCTTTCATGTGTTTGTTGGCAATCTGTATATCTTCTTTGGAGAAATGTCTATTTAGGTCTTCTGCCCATTTTTGGATTGCATTGTTTATTTTTTTGATATTGAGCTCCATGAGCTGCTTGTATATTTTGGAGATTAATCCTTTTGTCAGTTGCGTTGTTTGCAAATATTTTCACCCATTCTGAGGGTAGTCTTTTCATCTTGCTTATGGTTTCCTTTGCTGTGCAAAAACTTCTAAGTTTCATTAGGTCCCATTTGTTTATTTTTATTTTTATTTCCATTACTCTAGGAGGTGGCCACTATATCAACTCTGATGAAAGTTTTTTTTTTATCATAAATAGGTGTTGAATCTTGTGAAATGCTTCTGAATCTATTGAGATGATCATATGTTTTTTATCCTTCATTTTGTTAATGTGGTGTATCACATTGATTGACTTGTGGACGTTGAACCATCCTTGTGTCCTTAGAATAAACCCCAGTTGACTGTGGTGTATGATCCTTTTGATGTATTGTTGAATTTGGTTTGCTAATATTTTGGTGAAGATTTTTACATCGGTGTTCATCAGAGATATTGGCCTGTAATTTTCTTTTTTTATGTTGTCTTTGGTTTGATATCAGGGTGATGATGTCCTTGTAAAATGAGTTAGAAAGTGTTCCCTTCTCTTCAATTTTTTGGGATAGTTTGAGAAGGATAGGTATTAAATCTTATTTGAATGTTTGGTAGAATTCACCTGTGAAGCTGTCTGGTGCCTGACTTTTGTTTTTTGGATGCTTTTAAAAGAAAAAATTTTTGGCTGCAGCGTGCGGTGTGCAGGATCTTAGTTCCCCTACCAGGGATTGAACCCGTGCCACCTGCAGTGGAAGCACGGAGTCTTAACCACTGGACCACCAGGGAAGTCCCTGTTTTTTGGAAGCTTTTTGATTACTGCTTCAGTCTCAGTATTTGTGATTGGTATATTCAGATTTTTAAAATTTCTTCCTGATTCAGTCTTGGAAGTTTGTATGATTTTAAAAATTTGTCCATTTCTTCTAGGTTGTTCAACTTGTTGGTGTGTAGCTGTTCATAATATTCTCTTATAGTCCTTGTATTCCTGTGGTATCTGTCTTTTTTTCCTCTTCTTTGTTTCTGATTTTATTTATCAAGGCCTTCTCTCTTTTTTCCTTAGTGAGTCTAGCTAATAGTTTGTCAGTTTTGTTTGTCTTTTCAAAGAGCCAGCTCTTAGTTTCTTTGATCTTTTTTTTTTTTTTTTTTTTTTTTTTTTTTTTGCTGTACGCGGGCCTCTCACTGCTGTGGCCTCTCCCGTTGCGGAGCACAGGCTCCGGACACACAGGCTCCGCGGCCATGGCTCGCGGGCCCAGCCGCTCCGCGGCACGTGGGATCTTCCGGGATCGGGGCACGAACCCGTGTCCCCTGCATCGGCAGGCGGACTCTCAACCACTGCGCCACCAGGGAAGCCCCTTTGATCTTTTCTGTTGTCTTTTTAGTCTCTATTTGATTTATTTTTGCTCTGGCCTTTATTATTTCAGTCTTTATATTAACTTTGGGCTTCGTTTGTTCTTTTTCTAGTTCCTTTAGGTATAAAGTTAGATTGTTTATTTGAGATTTTTCCTGTTTCTTGAGTTGACCTGTATTGCTATAAACTTCTCTCTTAGTACCACTTTTGCAGCATCACATTTTGGTATGTAGTATATTTATTATTATTTATTTTTTATTTTTTAATTTTTTTGCGGTACGGGCCTCTCACTGTTGTGGCCTCTCCCGTTGCGGAGCACAGGTTTTGGATGCGCAGGCTCAGCAGCCATGGCTCACGGGCCCAGCCGCTCCGCGGCATGTGGGATCTTCCCGGACCGGGGCACAAACCCGCATCCCCTGCATCGGCAGGCGGACTCTCAACCACTGCACCACCAGGGAAGCCCTATTTATTTTTATTTGTCTTCTGGTAATTTGTGATTTCTCCTTTGATTTCTTTGTTGACCCAATAGTTGTTCAGTAGCATGTTGTTCAGTCTCCACATATTTGTGATTTTTCCAGCTTTCTTCTTGTAGTTGACATCTAGTTTCATACCACTGTGATCAGAAAATACGTTTAATATGATTTCAATCTTAAATTTATTGAGACTTCTTCTGTGTCTCAACATATGGTTTATCCTTGAGAAAGTTCCAAGTGCACTTGAGAAGAATGTGTATTCTGCTGCGTTTGGATAGAATGTTCTTTATAAATCTATCAAATCCATCTGGTCTGATGTTTCACTTAAGGGTGTTGTTTCCTTGTTGATTTTCTGTCTGGATGATCTTTCCACTGACGTCGGGGTGTTAAACTCCTCTACTCTTATTGTGTTACAGTCAATTTCTCCGTTTATAACTGTTAGTAATTACTTTAAATATTTTGGTTTTCCTATATTAGATGCATATATATCGATTATTGTTCTGTCTTCTTGATGAATTGTTTCCTTTATCAATACATAATGTCCATCTTTGTCTCTTGTTACCTTTTCTGGCTTGAAGTCTATTTTGTCTGATATAAGTATGGCTATACCAGCTTTGTTTTGGCTGCCATTTGCTTGATGTATCATTTTCCATCCCTTAACTTTGAGCCTATGTTTGTCTCCAGAGCTGAGGTGAGTCTCTTGGAGGCAGCATATAGTTGGATCTTATTTTTTAATCCACGCAGCCACTCTGTGTCTTTTGATTGGTGAAGTCAATCCAGTTTCACTTAGGGTGATTATTGATAAATGAGGATTTAGTACTGTCATTTTATCTTTGGTTTTCTGGTTTCTCTATAACTCCATTGTTTCTTTTTCCTTGTGTTTCTGTCTGCCATTTTGGTTTGGTGGTCTTCTTTGATATTTTTCTCAGTTTCCTTTTTTTGTGTGTTTCATGTCTCTGCTCTGTGTTTATGTTTTTTTGGTTACCCTGAGGTTTGTATAAAATGCCTCATAGATAAAATAGTCCTTTTTCTTTTTAAAAAATCTTGTGTGCCTGCCAATGCAGGGAACAAGGGTTTGAGCCCTGGGCCAGGAAGATCCCACATGCTGCAGAGCAACTAAGCCCATACGCCGTAACTACTGAGCCTGCTCTCTGGAGCCCGTGAGCCACAACTACTGAAGCCCATGTGCCACAACTACTGAAGCCCATGTGCCACAACTACTGAGTCCATGTGCCTAGAGCCCGTGCTCCACAACAAGAGAAGCCACCGCGATGAGAAGCCCGTGCACTGCAACAAAAAGCAGCCCCCGCTCGCTGCAACTAGAGAAAGCCTGTGTGCAGCAATGAAGAACCAATGCAGCCAAAATAAATAAGTAAATAAATAAATTTATTAAAAAAACTTGTGTAAATTATTATGGAAATACAGCATCAAAACTAGCCTCCTAACCTCATCTCCCCCCAACCTTTTTTTTTTTTTTGCGCGGTATGCGGGCCTCTCACTGTTGTGGCCTCTCCCATTGCGGAGCACAGGCTCTGGACGCGCAGGCTCAGTGGCAATGGCTCACGGGCCCAGCCGTTCCGCGGCATGCGGGATCTTCCCGGACCAGGGATCAAACCCTTGTGCCCTGCATTGGCAGGCAGATTCCCAACCACTGCGCCACCAGGGAAGTCCCTGTATAGAGTTTTCTTGAGTGACAATTTTTATCTTTCAGTATTTTGAGAATGTCACTCCACTCCCTTCCGGCCTGTAGGGTTTCTGCTGAGAAATCTGCTGATAGCCTAATGCGGGTTCCTTTGTAGATTACCATTCTTTTTTCCCTGGCTGCCTTTAAATTCTTTCTTTGTCCTTGACTTTTGGCAATTTTAATGTAATGTGTCTCGAAGAAAGTCTTCTTGCGTTGAGGTAATTAGGTGTTCTTGTAGCTTCATGGACTTGTGTATCCAGCTCCTTCCCCAAATTTGGGAAGTGTTCAGCTATTATTTCTTTAAATAACTTCCCTTCTCCCTCTCTTCTCCTTCTGGGATACCCATTATGCTAATATTGCCCTTCCTAAAAGATAGCTCTTGTATGATTTCCTCATTTAAAGGAATATCTTATTTCTCTTTCCTCTTTTACTTGTATTATTGTTAGATTTCTATCTTCTATCTTGGAGCTCACTAATTCTCTCTTCCATATGGTCTGCTCCATTTCCAGTGCTAATAGTCTCTTCATCTCATTTATTGAGGTCTTCAGCTCCAGAATTTCTCTTTGGTTCGTTTTTAGAGTTTCGGTCTTCTTGGTAAAGTGTTCCTTCTGTTCATCATTTTTATTCCTGAGCTCATTAAACTGCCTTTCTGAAGTTTCTTGTATCTCTCTGAGTTTCTTGATGACAGCTATCTGAATTCTCTATCAGATCACAATATTTCATGACTTTATGTTTGGTGTCTGGAGAATTGTCATTTTCTTTTTATGTAGTGTTACTGTGATTCTTCATGTCTGATGAACTGTTCCTTTGCTGGTGCATTTGAGGCTGGACAGGTTAGGAGTTAGAGTCCTTTCTTTTATTTTCCAGTAGGTGGCGCTATCACACAAGTTTTTGGGTTCTCATAGCTGAGCTGCCTCTGGTTCTATTTCAGTGCACTTTCCAGCTTCATCGTCTCTGTAAGAAGTATGGCTCTGTGCCTTCATTGTCATTTCTTGTGCCTCTGGGGTCATTGGTGCCTTGTTTCTGCCATCCCTGGGATGGTGGGCTCTTTCTTTATGTCTGGGATCCCCTGAGACACAGGCTCCCTGTGGAGGAGGAAGACAAGGGGAGGGGAGCCAGGGTCCACAGGGCACCTCTCCTGTGTCTGGTGTTCTAAGGTTCCCGGGCTCCACCACTGCAGATGGGGTCGTGTCGTGGGCGCCTCAGCGGCTGGGAGGATGGTCCCCCAGCCCTCACTGCCACTGCTGCCCAGTTACCTGTGGCCACAGGTGCCGGTGCAGCCGGGAGGCCTGAGCCGTATGTGCCCCTTCTGCTGCTCCTGGGTTCTCTGAAGCTGTGGGCTCAGCTGCCGTGGTCAGAGGGCTGGGACTGCAGGCAGGCACCCATCCCACTGTTCCCACGGTTCTGTCTTCTCTATTTCAGTTCACCCACCTTTAGATGTACTGATGTGTGGACATTCCCCGTCCTGTTGTGTTGGGCAGAGGAGCCTTTGCTGAGCTGTGGATGTTTTACTGGGCATAGATCGAAGGGGAAGGACAAAGGTAGTTTTTCACTCAACTATGTTTCTGATGTCACTCTTTAACTTTAAAAGAGGCTTTTACAATTACCGAGTGGTAGCATGATCATAACAAATTAATTAAAAACAATTTGGCATCTTCCATGTTCTATTATTTTACATGAATCTAATCTAAAAAATTAAAAAGCAGTTTGCACAGCAAAAGTGTAACAGGAAGAGCCAAATTTGACATGTTGGATCTGTTTCTTTTACTTTAACCTTCACTTTCCGCTGCTTTTGTTCACTAAAAGGATACTGTCTATACACAATGGCCTGCCTTGGGGAACCCCGCCCCTCTGCCTGAATGTTAAACCAAAGTGTCTTTGTTCAGGAAAACATCTGGCCCTGTCCACTTGTGGATGGCTGCAAGAAAGAAGAAATGAACACCTCCCCTCCCTGAGGCTGGTCATTCCAGGTGATATTTGCAAAACTTATGGCCTTTTTACTTTACTTCCTCATCTCCTCCCCCTCTCTGTGCTATAAGAGAAACTGGCATCCAAACCCTGATAAGATCGTTATTTTGAGACTTTAATCTGCCATCTTCTCGATCTGCCAGCGTGCCTCAACACCTGTCTCTGATTTATTGGCCTGTCGTGCGGTGAGCAGAGCGAGCTTGGACTCGGTAACAAAAGGAGAAACCATGGATCACACAGAGGTGGGGGAAGCACGCAGCTAGACCAGAGGAAGAACCGGCATTTGGGCTCCATCTCTCTGCAGACCAGTGTTCTCCACTGCTCATGCTGCCTGGCAGTTTCATTAAGTTCGGCAAAGACAGTTCTATTCCAGCACTTGATGGCAAAACCCGTTTCCCAAGCTGCGGAGGGGGTGGCTTGGGGCTACCAGATGTCACAGCAGAGGGCTGTAACCACAGAGAATCCTGAGCCCAGAAGTGGGAGGGGGTGTCAAAGAAGGAGCCAGGGATAGCTGCTCAGAGGAGATGACTCCAGAGCTGGATCTTGGCGTGTGAAGTTGGGGGCAGAGCCAGGTGGAGACAGAAGGCACAGTCATCCCGGGGAGCAGACATGGAGGAGGGCCCCCGAGGGAGGAAATGGTGGTTTCCAAGGATAAGAAAAGTCAGCATCCTAAGTGAACAGCGAGGGCACAGAGACGCCTGGAGCGGGGAGCAGAGGTCCCTTGTGGCTGGAGAGACTGCACACAGCTCCCCCCTCAGGCTCAGCGCAGGGAGAGCAGGCCCGCCGCCCCTGAACCCACTCCTGCCAAGGTTCTGCCACCTCTGTCGGCACCCCTAGCCCTCATCGTCCTGCTCCCGTGATGTGTGGTCCTCTTGTGTCCACTGTGACACCAGGCGCTCCTGGCCTGGCAGCCCCTCCTTTGTGCCTGGCAGGAGGCTTAACCCCCTGCAACCAGCCTCTCAATGGCGAGGTCCTGAAGGCGCGTGGCCGAGCTCTCTGCTTTGCTGGGGCTTCTGCACGGCCCACCCGCCCGGCAGCCCTGTTTCTCCTCTGGGCTCCGGCCAGCCCCTCTCCTGCTAAGCCCTGGGGGCTTCTGGCCAAGTCCTGCCAATGTTAGCCCTAAATACCTCACTTCCACTCCTCACTCTCTCCTACCTCCCTCTCCCTGTGACCTTGTGCCTCAGGGTCCGTCCTCCTAACCGCTTCTCAAAATGCAGATGTAACGGCTCTCTTGCTCGCCAGCTTTGGCAGGCTGAGTGAGCTGCCAGCCAGAGAGGGTGGGACATGCATGACCACCACCCATCCATCCATTCATTCAGCAGGTGTACATCGGGTGCATACTTTTGACTTGGCACTGTTCAAGGAGCATGCTTCCCACAGGAGACAGACAACCGTTCTTTCATTTCAGCCCCAGGGGTGTGTAGGAGAGCAGGGCCGGGATTTGAAACCAGGGCACTTAGACAAGCCAGGCTCCATCCACCATGTGCTACAGAGGGACTTCATGCGAATCAGGTCATTGATCAGGTAAGTAGGTCATGTTATTGAAGGCTCAGGTCTGCCATCACTAATGCGAACTTCAGCCGGAATATCTGTCAGGGTCCAGCTGGAAAAGGAAAGCTTGTTTATGGTGGGACTTTTCCAGTGTATACCTGCTGAGTGAATGGGTGGATGGGCAGTGGTCATGTATGTCCCACCCCTGTCTGGACGTGGTGAAAGAGGTGATTGTAGGGGAGGAGTAGAGGGAGACGGCCGAGGCAGGGGGTGAGTGTGGCGGTCTCTCTGCTGGTCCCCAGGGAAGCGGGGAGCACCTCCGCAATGCGCACATTTCTCAAGCCTGAGAAGGGAGGTTTGGGGAGACGGCCCCCCTCTCTGCCCCCAGGAGACATTGTGAGGACAAGAGTGCCATCGTGGACTGCCACCAGCCTGCCCGCCCCTGTGATTTGGGCAGCGCTGCTCCCCAGAACTTTCTCCAGTGGTGGAAGTGTGTCCAGTATGCAGCCACAGGAGGCTCTTGAGTACTAGCGTGACTAGTGCAACTGAGGACCTGAATCTGTAATTTGTTTCACTGCGGGTAATTAAACCTAAATAGTCACACAGAGCGAGGGATCTGAGAGCCACATCTCCGAGGCCGTGTTGCCAGCTGGCTTCCTGTTAGATTCTGCGGTAGGAGGCGTCACAGGGGGACTGGAGAGGGGAGGAGGGGGGCAGGAGATGGCCTCCTATATTGTCCTGGCAGGGTCACTCCTGCAGTGGCCAGCGTCCATCTCCATCCAGGACCATGGAACGGGCCTTGTGGCTTGGTGCTCAGCAGGACCCCTCAGCCAGCCAAGCTTGTTCTGTGGGTGTCAGGCACACTGATGGCATCAGAATTTACACCTGTTTGAATTTTGACTCCTTAATGACTAGCGAGGTGACCGCATTTTATGTTACCCCGTTTCATCGTCTCCTGTGCCCTGCTTGTTCATACTCTGTGGCCCGTGCCCTTTCCTGTCAGGCTGTTACTGATTTGTAGGCATTCCTCTTACCTGTTGGATATGAATTCTGTGTGTTGCAAATACTTTCTTTCATTAGGTTGTTTTTATTACCACTCTATGGTATTTTTTTGTCTTGTGAGAGATGTAAAATTTTATGTGGTCAGAATTGTGCGCTACTTTATGCCTTCTTGCTATAACCCGGACTAACCTAGCCCAGAGTTATAAACACATCCTTCTGTAGTTTTAGTAATACGCTGATGGATTTTTTAACGTTAAGTTCTTTTGGTGTATTGGAAATCGTATGTGTGCGAATGTGTGTCAGGTCAGGAATTAATATAATTAATTTCCCTCAAAGCTGACAGATTGCTCCAAGCCCACTCTTTCCTCTTTGATTTTAAATGCTGCCTGTTTAAGGCCCTGTCCTTTTGTTCAATTTGTTCAGTTCCTTGAATTCTGCTGTCGCTCGGCAGTGTGTGTGGTGCAGCATGGCATGGAGGGAGGGTCAGAGCACACGGCCCGGCTCATGTGGGCACCACTGCAGCTCTGCGTGGACCCTGCGCCCCATCTTCAAGCTAAAATCCTGAAGCTCAGAGTTTCAGCCATGTGCTCACTTCACAGACCCTCAGCCTGAGGTTTCCAGCTGAGAGGGCCGGCTCCAAAGCCTGTGTTTTCCAGAAACTTGAGTGACAGGACCGGGGTCTGGGTGGTTCAGAAATGGTGCTCCAGGAACACCTCAGGCGTCAGAGCGCCCAAGCCTCTGTCTGGGCTCGTTTTCTTTTCACTCTACACTTTACCTGGGAATCTCGTGTTTTCCTTTGGCTTCAGATACCATCTGGATGCCAAAGACCTATAGGCCTGTTTCTCCACCCAACCTGCCCCCTGGTCTCCAGGCCCAGGCATGGACCTGCCTGGGGACATTCCCCTGCAGGGCTCAAGCAGACCCCTTCCTGCCAGCCCACATCTTTCTTCCCCTACTCAGGGACTGCCACCAGCACCCACTGGGGGTTTGAGCTGCCATCCTGGGCAGCCATCTTTTTTTTAAAAATTGTGTTTCGTTGTTGTGGTTGTTTTTGGTTTTTGTTTGTTTGGTTGGTTTTTTTTGGCCTCACCGCGCGGCATGTGGCATCTTAGTTCCCTGACCAGGGATCGAACCCGTGCCCCCTGCAGTGGAAGCGTGGAGCCCTAACCACTGGACTGCTGGGGCACTCCCTGGGCAGCCATCCTTGACTAGTCACTCTCTCTCACTCTGTCCATCCTTTCTGGAGTCCTGTCAGCATCTGCCGGCTGTGCCCTCCCTGTGGCTATAGGGGCCTGCTGAAAGTGCCATCTAATCAGCTCTGCAGAGCAGGCCTACTGCACACAAAATAAAACGGACATTCCCTGAGCCCCGCCTGGGGGCTTCACTGCTTTTGGCCTGGCCCACACTCCTCTGGGGTTGGACCTCCTTTCCTCCCCTGCGCCCTCTCTCGCCTCTCCCACCTCAAGTGAACCCCACTCCCCTGGGCCTCCCCAGAAACCACTCACGTTGGTTTCATGCTGGTTCCTGGTGTCGGGGTCTGTTTCAGGGAGCCCAAGGCAAGACGTGAGCTGTACAGTAAGTCCCCTACATACGCACCTTCAAGTTGTGAACTTTCAAAGATGTGAACATGCCTTCCATCAACGTCAGGCATGAGTGACATTGCAGCTTTCCCTCTGACTCCTGTTGCTGACGATCCTTCAGCTCTACCATCTCCCACCTCCTCTCCCTCCTCCAGTCAGTAACTCTTCTTGCCTGTTCACTCGATGCCAGCCCCTGTATGCCAGCTGTTGTGCTGTACTACTGTACTTTTCAAGGTACTGCACTGTAAGATTAAAAATGTTTTCTTTATTTTTTGTGTTTGTTTTTTATGTATTATTTGTGTGAAAAGTATTATAAACCTATTACAGCACAGTACTACATAGCCGATTGTGTTAGTTGGGTACGTAGGCTAACTTTGTTAGACTTATGAACAAATTGGACTTACGAATGCGCTCTCGGAACGGAACTCGTTCATACATAGGGGACTTACCGTATTTGTTTTAGGGTGGATGAGTTTTCTGGAGCTGCCATGACACTGACCACAAACGCAGCAGCTTAAATCCACGCACTTATCCTCTTATAGTTCTGTAGCTCAGAAGTCCAGTTTGGGTCCCTTGGGCTACAATCAGGGTGTCTCAGGACCCCCTTCTTCCTGGAGACTCCAGGGGAGGGTCCATTTCCTTGCTTGTTTGTGTCACTGGCAGAATTCACTTCCTTGCGGTTGTAGGACTGAGGTCCCCCTTCCTCACTGGCTCTCAGCTTCTGAGGTCACCCATGTTTCTTGTTTTTAAAAATTTATTTTTGGCTGATTTGGGTCTTCATTGCTGGGTGAGGGCTTTCTCTAGTTGAGGCGAGCGGGGGCTTCTCTTCGTTGTGGTGCAGGGCTTCTCATTGCTGCGATGCATGGGCTCTAGGTGCGTGGGCTTCAGTAGTTGTAGCACGTGGGCTCAGTAATTGTGGCATGCGGGTTCTAGGACGCGCAGGCTTCAGTAGTTGTGGCGCACGGGCTTAGTTCCTCCACGGAATGTGGGATCTTCCTGGAGCAGGGATCGAACTCACGTCCCCTGCGTTGGCAGGCAGATTCTTAACCACTGTGCCACCAGGGAAGTCCCCCACCCATGTTTCTTGGCCTGTGGCCCCATCGTCCCTCTTCAGAGCCTTCAGTGGTGGGCGGAGTCCCTCTGGTGCCTCCTCCTTCCACCTCACCTCTCTGACCTGCGGGAAGGTCTCCCTGATTGAGGGGGTCAGGTGATAGGTTGGTCCCACCCAGACAGCCCCGGATGATCTTCCCATCTCAAGGTCTGTGCCTTAGTCACATCTGCAAAGTCCCTCTGCCACATCAGGTGACATATTTCCAGGTTCTGGGGATCAGGGCCAGGACATCTTTGGGGACTTTTATTCTGCTAACCACACTGGTCTTCCTCTTTCTCTTTCACCGAAGTCCAGGTTCATCTTCTCATCCATGACGTTAAAAGCCCAGCCACCAGGGGGCGTGTGGTGCTGGAGCCCTCCTCCCCGAGACCATCCTGGAGCGGAGCCGGGCCCCTGGGCTCCTTGGCCTCTAAAGAACTGGTTCTTGCTTTGCAGTGTCACGTGGGGAGGGGTTTCCTGCCTCTTCCTCTGTCCCCATTGGTCTCCGTACTGAGTGCCGCATCCTCTTACAGGAGAAGGAAAGTGCGTCCCCAAAGAACATCCCTTCAACTCACACTGTGCCCCCCAGTGTCCAAAGTACCTTTGCTCCTCCAGCCCTGGGAGAGGCGGGGCAGCTGCTGTCATTGTCACATTTACCCCTGAGCTCACGAGAACCGTGCTCCAAACCGGCCCTGAAATCAGCTTGTCCTTTGCCCGCGCCACAGGGCAGGAGCCTGGCACAGGTGGGTGGGGTCCGAGGGCTGAGGGTCAGGTGCTGTGGAGGGAGGAGGTCAAGTCCGGGAAAGGACTGTGCTCACTGTGTCCAGCTGGGGAGCACACTCACATCACACACATGCACACTCACAGGTACACTCACAGCACATGCGTGTCACACATGGCACACTGCACACACGTGCACACAGGTACACAGCACATGCGTGTCACACATGGCACACACTGCACACACACAAACCCACACACACTGCACATACACAGACATCCACACATACCCATACACCACACACACGTATATGCAGCACATAACACACACGTGTTCACACACATATAAATGTAAACGCAAAGTCTCACAGCACACATATGACATAAGACCTACCACATGCCACATACACCACTATAGGAAAATGAGAAAACAAACAGGAACACAAATTAAAATTCACCCTGGGGACATCCCTGGCAGTGCAGAGGTTAAGACTCCGCGCTTCCACTGCAGGGGGCACGGGTTTGATCCCTGGTTGGGGAACTAAGATCCCACATGCCGTGGGGCACAGCCAAAAAAAAAAATCACCCCAAATCCCTTCAGATCCAGAAATGACCATGGGTAACATTTTGGTGTATTTTCCTGAAAACATTTTCTGATAGGTTTTACAAAAATGAAATTAAATGAAAGTAAACTTGCTTTGTTCATTTAAAGAGGAAGTGGGTGCTAATGAATAGATAAACACAATGTGGTGTATAATACAGCAGAATATTCTTCAGCCCCAAAAAGGAAGGACACATACTACAATGTGGATGAACCTGGAAGACATTATGGGAAATGACATAAGTCAGACAGAAAAGTGAATTCACTTATGAGGTCCCTAAGCAGTTAGATTCATAGAGGCAGAAAGTAGAATGGTGGTTACCAGGGGCTGCGGGAGAGGACAAGGGGAATTACTGCTTAATGGGGGCAGAGTTTGGGAAGATGAAAAGTTCAGGAGACGGGTGGTGGTGATGGTAGCACAACATGTGAGTTCGCTTAATGCCCCTGAACTGTACACTTGAAAGTGGTTAGGATGGTAAATTTTATGTGATGTGTGTTTCACAACGACAACGACAACAACAGAAACAACAGCAACACAGAGAGTTGAGTTCTGGGCCCTGGGAAACAGCTGAGGGTCAGGTCCCTCTCCCGGCCGGCCGAGGGGGATCTCCCTACCGCCCCTACTTTGTATACAGACGCTCTGCCGCATCACATGCGGGAGTCACGTCTGGCGCTTCACTGAGGATGGAGAGACAGTGTTTCACCGGCAGGGGGCGCCAAGTACCCGTGCACCTGCCCCGCTCCGCCAGCCTGTCCAGCCAAGTCTCCCACGGTCTGGGTTTTGAGGGGAGTCTCCCAGAAGGAGTCGGCCGGCCGAAAGCCTCGGCTCCTCTCATGCTGGCTCCTGGGCGAGATGCGTGGAGCCGAGACGCCCCGTGTTTCTCTGATCCCATTTGCCCACAAACCCTCCACTTAGAGAAGAAGCTCCTTTACTGTCGAGAGAATTTGCTCCTAAAACCATTACGAGAAAAATTATTGAATAAATATCATGAGAATACTGTGTCAGTCAGGGCTGGATCAGGAGAGAGAAGCCACACAGTAACTGGCATGGGAGAGTCTGATATAGAGAACTGTGAACGGAGACTGGGTGGCCTACAGAGGAACGCAGGACCGCAGCTGTAGGGACGCCTGGTCAGCAGACCCTTGTGGCAGGGGGCCGCACCCTCAGGAGGAGCGAGTCAGGGGCCAGGCGCTGCCTGGGCGCATCATACGTGAGCGTGGGGATCGAGCGTCCCCGTGTCACACGTGAGAAGACGCAGGCGCAGGAGCCGCCGCTTCTTCTCTGGGGTCTCAGACCCTGGGGCCCAGCAGTACAGACGGGGAGCAGCCCCTGTGGGATCCAGCAGTGGGCCCTGTCCCCGCCCCTATGGGCAGGGGATCTCCCCACCCCATGACACCCTCGGAGCTGGTCTCTGGGTGGCACTGGCTGCCAAGCCACTCGCAGGGGAGAAAAACCACTTGGGCTCACCCTTGAGGGCTCAGCTTACTCCACAGGGCCTGAGCCTACCGTGAACCACAGGGGAGGGCCTGTCTTACCCCTGGGGTCTTGTGCTCGTCCAGTGCCTGTGTTTCCCAGAGGACCTGGCATGGGTCCCTGGACCCTGCAGGGGCCCCTCCTCAATCAACACATCTGCTATTTTCCCATCTGGTGGCCCGTGGCCAGGCAGGGGTGAGGAGAGGACCTCAGGGAGCTGCCTGCAAGCCTGCTAGAGAAGGTGGGGTCTGATGGCCTTGCCTTCCCAATGTGGAAGCCGCCTGCTCAGAGTGGGTTTGCTGCAAGGAGGAGCCAGACGAGGCTGACAGGCATGATGACTACTCTGGGCCTGTCACGGCCATCTGGGTCCTCCCCATCTCCACCTCCATCTCCCCTGTACCGTCTCCACCCCCACCATCTCTATCTACCTCCACCACCATCTGCACCATGTCCAGCTCCACCATGTCCACCCCCACCATCTCCATCTCTACCTCCACCACCATCTGCACCATGTCCAGCTCCACCATGTCCACCCCCACCATCTCCATCTCTACCTCCACCACCATCTGCACCATGTCCAGCTCCACCATCTCCATCGCCACCATCTCCATCACCATCTCCACCATGTCTACCTCCACCATCCTCACCTCCAGCACCTCCACCTGCATCCCCCAGTACCTGTGAATCTCAGCACAGAGAAGCTTCTTTGACCTCAGTCCTCACCTCTGACCTGAGAACGAAGCAGGGCAGTTATCCCCTTCAGCTTCAGATGGAAAACTTGAAGCTCCCTGAGGGTGTTTTTTTTTTCTTTTCCTGAGCGTCTTGTGTTTAGGAGATAACAGAGTTTGGCTGGACCTTTGTGCATCTGGGACCCCCTGCTCCCCCACACCCCACTCTGAAACCCAGATCTGGGCCGCCATGTGGGGAGGGGGCCAGGCCCTGGGAGTGTCTAATGGAAGAGCCGATACCAGGACTTGGACCAGATTTGTCGTTTCTAGGGGAAGTTTTCGAGCTTGGGGCGGGTTCCTATAAAAGCTGATTGGACCTGTTCTCAAGGGTGTGTGAGCTGAACCGAGGGCAGTTGGGGCTTCAGGGGAACAGGAGGAGGGCTGGCTGGGAGACCCTCAGGTGGGTTTCTGGATCCATCCATGTGGGGAGGAGATGGTTCTAGGGAGGGGTGACTGGCTCTTCTGAGAGCAAAGCCTGTGAGCTCAGGGAATACCCTGGGCCTGGCCTGTTCTCTCTGCCCTGAGGCCCGAGGGCTGCAGCTGGCCTCCCAGACATCATCAGCTTGGCCCAGAGGAGCTGGTGGTTTTGTGAGTAGGGGCTTCCATCCCTGGAGGGATCCAGGCTACAGCCTCTCCTCCTCTTAAGCGCAGATTGCTTGTGGATGAAACAGCATCGTCCTAGGGCAGCACCCACTGTCATGAGCACTGACCCTAACCCACCTGTCCAGGGTGTCCCCTTACCCAGCTTCCACCGTCCCACCTTCCCCTCTCAAGCTCATCTTTCCACAGGGACAGCCCCTCCTGTCTTCCTGGGAACACACCCTCACACCCGTGTACCCAGACCTAGTGGCGTAGACAGCAAACACGTGTCCTTCCTCACCATCCTGGGGGAGGCTGGCTCCGGCTCAGCCAGGACGTCAGTGCAGCTGGAGGAATGTCGAGGTGACCTCTCACACCAGGGCCGCCCACATGGCTGCTCCTTGTCCGTGAAGAAGCAGCTCTGCACAGCAACAAGCCAGAGCTGCCCATCTCTTAAGTTCTGGCCCTGGAGTTCCCAGAACGTCCCTCCTTCTGTGATCCACAGACCATAGCAACCACTAATGCCAGCCTGGCTCTGGCAGGGGGAGGGGCAGCCAAGAGTCTAATGACCTTTGAAGAGTCTCTGATGACCTCTCTGGAGAGAAGGGGAGCAGCCGGCTCTCAGCAGGGGAGACAGCTCTGCACAGGGGGGTCCAGTGTGCCCAGCGGGTGCCAGGACAGGATGAATGTGGGAGCAGCAGGGTGGGGCCCCAGCACGATGGCCCCTTTGGGACTCTCCCAACCCCCTTCTCACTACCTGCCTGAAACCACCTGCACCAGCAGACCACGTGCCCTGTGCGGGCCGTGGCACTGTGCACAGGGAACGGAAGCCAGGGCCCTGCCTCTCAGGCACTCCCTCTAACGGGGATGCGTGGGCAGCCTGTAGGCCTTGGGAGTTTGCCCTGGGGCATGGAGGAGCTGCATGGAAGTGGGATGCAGGGAGCCGAGTCTATGGGATGGGGGAGGGGAGGGCATCCCAGACAGGGGAGCAGCTTCCTCCAGCGCCCTGCCTCCCAGGGTGCTCGTTCCCTAGTACCGGTCAGTGTGGAGCCACAGACCCAGGCTGGAGCAGCCTCCAGGGTGCTGTCTGGTCTGCCCCCCGATCTGGCCCATCTCCCCCATTCCAGCCTGCTAGCTGTGTACAATCGCCTGCGAGGTCTGGCCTAGCCTCTCTCGTGGAGTGGTGTAGGCCTCTGTGAGTCTGTGGCCTCCTGGGACACTGGTGGACACCTGGACCGTGCTCTTGGCTTGTCTCCCTTGGTGCAGGGCATCTGAGAGAGGGCAGCTGGCAGGAAACACTGGCTGAGACTTCAGCCCCCGCTGAACGCGTGAAAGGCCTGGGTCACAGGTTCTGAGTCGCCCCTGCATCTGTGCTTGCCACCAACTAGGGCAGAAGGCAGGCAGGACGGCTGGTCAATTTTAATTAGCTTGAATTCTCCCTTGAAATAATTCTGGTTGTAATCAGAAAAAGCACAGAAAGCTTCAATCCCTTATTAAGTGGACTTCCTCATGCAAGAAAGGTCAGTTCAGCTCTTGCAAGGTAGTTGTTTTGCGATGCCTGTACTAGAATCCCTCTACCCGACCCTCCCTCGCAGGACCTGGACGTCGGGGTGGGGTTATTACCCACCTCCCACCACTCAGAGAGGTGGAGCCCTTGTCCAGGTGGGGAGCCCACTTGCTCCATCCCTCTGACTTGGGAAGGGCCCAGGCTGAGAGCAACCAATCCCTGAGGGGGCCCCCATATTCCCGACCCCGCTCCCGGAGCCCTCAGACCAGCACGTGCTGGGGGGGATGGACTGGGGGCACCGTAGGGCAGAGGGGTCCCCACCAGTGACAATGTGACCAGCTGTCCATGGGGCCAGAGTCTATGCTAGGGGCTGAGGGTGACAGAGGTGACCAAGCCAGGTGAAGTGACCCATGGTTGGAGAATCCCAAGTCCCTCCCTCCCTCCCCTCGGAGCCCATGACACTCCTCTAGGTCAGGTCCTTAGGGGTACCGTCACTCTCCTGGCCCTCGTCTTGTTCCCTGAGGCCTCCAGAGGGCACAGGGCAGGACCAGGGCCTGAGGACACGGTTCTAGCCATGGGCAGTGGGGTGTGTGCGTGAGTGCAGCCGAGTGCACGTGTGTAGGGCCCCACCCGCTCTAGTCCAGAGGGGTGCAAAGGCTCCTGGCACAGGCGAGGCCCCAGGAAAGTATCCTGGGGGCCTGAGGCCAATAAGAGTTCGGGGATCAGCTGCGCTCCACCCTGAGGGCTCCTCTCAGCACCCTCACACAGAGATATCCCCACTCTCAGCCAGCTCTCTCCCCAGGGGGGGCTGCCCTCCCCGGTCTCTCATGGCACAGAGACGCACAGCAGTCCTTCTCCAGACACCTTGCCGGAAGCTCTTCTTCCGGCTGGGGTGAGGGTGGATGCATCCGCAGGATCCTGCCCGCCCTTGGCAGGCTGCCCTCACCCACCCCTCATCTTGCCCCGCAGCCCAGATGGGCGGAGCCTTCCAGGCGCTCACTTGCGGTGGGCCGCGCCCCCAGGGCTGCAGGAAGGGGGCTTGCGCTGGGGAGGGGATCCGTCCTGGGGAAGGACCGTCCAGTGAGGGAAGACATATCTTGGGGGATAGGACGCGTCCTTAGGGGACTCGTCCTAGGGATGGGAGCGTCCTGGGGGAGGAAGCGTCCTGAGAGGGAGCACGTCCTGGAGGAGCACGACCTGAGGGAGGGCACCTGGGTGGGAGGGAGGCGCATCCTAAGGGGCGCAGAGCACATCCTGGGGGAAGGCACCTCCTGGGGGCGGGCTTTTTGTGGCCCCATCCCCGCCTGGGCTCCGCCCCCGGGCGCCCCTAGCGCCCCCAGCCGGACTCAGCTGTACCGCGCGCCGCAGCTGGATGGTGCGCCACACAGCTGGACCGCGCGCCACAGCTGGTCAGCCATGGAGACAAGAGCGCGGCGGCGCCCGCACCTTTTCCCGCTACTGCTGCTGCTGCTGCTGCTGCTGCTCTGCGGTAAGGGGACGCTCGGTCCGGCACCGGGGGGCCCCAACCGCCTCTGGGGCCGTGGGATCCGCGCGGCCTTTGCCTTCCTGCATCCGCACCTGGCTGCATCTCCTCCCCTGCACCGACCTGGGCGAGCCCGGCGCGCCCCGCTCCGGAAGGGCGAGGGGTGACCGGGTGCGGCCCCCAGGCTCTCTCCAAGCCGATGGCGACCGACCGGACTAGGAAGGAAGGCGCAGGGTTTCCTGCGGGCTCTGCACCGCCAGCCGCAGACTCGGCCTGGGCCTGCTCCTCCCAGCTGCGATGTCCCCGGCCTCGCTGCCCTGGAGCTGGGGACGCCATGCCAGCGCGACACCCGAGCGAGCAGCGGCGGCGGGCATGTCCGTCTCCCTCCTCCCCGTGAGATAGTGCGCTCCTCGTCCCGGGGCTCCTAAGTTCACACCAGGCGCAGGGGCGTGGATGAGAGGAATCCAGAACTGGGAGTGCTAGATCTTCCGAGGACAATGTTTCAGTGTGAGTGTGTGTGCGCGTCTGGAGAGACTGGCTGGAGGGGGCAGGGGGCGGCTTTCCGAGGCTTCCCCTCCCAGATCCCTTCTCCAGCAAGAAAACACAACTCCTGGGAGAACACATTGCTCACAAATTGGGAATGGATTGAATGAAAAGGTTGTTCTGAAAAATCGTTCTAAAGAAATCATCCAAGAACAAGTAATAGGGTATGCGTGTTTGGGGAGGGCTTCGGTGGGAGAGACTTGCTGAGACTGGGAGTTGCAGAGCAGGGTCTGAGCCTGGCCAGCTCTGGGAGGAGGGAGCCCTGGCCTGGGGTTCAAGGGTCTCAGGCCCTGTCCGTGGGGGCCACTGTCCCCTGGGTCCTTTGGGATGCTCCCTTGTCCTCACTGGTCTCAGTTTCCCTGGCTGTAAGATGCAAAATTGGGCTTATTTGAAATATCATTATCAGCTTCTTTTTTTTTTTTTTTTTGCGGTATGCGGGCCTCTCACTGTTGTGGCCTCTCCCATTGCGGAGCACAGGCTCCAGACGCGCAGGCTCAGTGGCCACGGCTCACGGGCCCAGCCGCTCTGCGGCATGTGGGATCTTCCCGGACCGGGGCACGAACCCGTGTCCCCTGCATCGGCAGGCGGACTCTCAACCACTGTGCCACCAGGGAAGCCCCGCCCCCCGCTTTTCTTTGATATTTTCCAATCCTGAGGAGGAACAGGTGCAGAATATGAAAGGGAATAAAGTTTTGGATAGAAAGGTTAGTCATAAACTTGACAGAGGAACTTGGTTTTAGTTCCGTTTTTGTTTTAACTTTTCCCAAATCTTTGAGGGAATGGGGTGATGATCACTCTGGTTACTTCCTGGTGAAATGGGACCTAGTCCTGCCTCAATTTGGGGAACGGACACAGAGTTGGAAATAGTCCCTATTTCCAAGCTTAGCATCAATATTTTGTATTATGAAAACATTACTTCCCTCTTTGATTGCTTTGTCATAGCACCTAGACAAACATTTGAAAATCAGTAGATATATTACAATGAGGATAATAATCAAAATGCATGTTTGTACTATTCTCCAAATGTATTTTTTCCCTTAATGGTTAAAGCAGACATACAATGTATGTTTAGTAGACCACAAACAGGCTGTTTTAAATTAGCATAACATTTGAGTTAAATCATGTAAACCGGGCTTTCCTGGTGGCGCAGTGGTTGAGAGTCCGCCTGCCGATGCAGGGGACACGGGTTCGTGCCCCGGTCTGGGAAGATCCCACATGCCGCGGAGTGGCTGGGCCCGTGAGCCATGGCCACTGAGCCTGCGTGTCCGGAGCCTGTGCTCCGCAGCAGGAGGGGCCACAGCGGTGAGAGGCCCGCGTACTGAAAAAAAAAAAAAATCATGTAAACCAGAAAGGCTTCCCTATACCTCAATATGTGAAAATTTCTTCTGTCATTTCCCCCTTTTGACTCCAAATCTTTCAGTAGAAAGCACTGATGATCAAAATATCTGTCCCTTGATTGTGTTTGCTGCCTGCTCTGGGTCTATCATGTCCCTTGGTGCTACTCCTACTTTTTGTTTATATGTTTGCCTAGTTAGCCATGTTGGGGGAAAACTAATCAGACATAACAAACAGCTACAAAGGTATGTTGACAGGGAAACATTTTATAGGTTATACATCTTATCAGTTATATCAAATTGTCACACAAACATTGCACATGCTCCAAGCAGTAGACTTAAAGCAAGCAGTGATACATGTCACGAGTAGTTATACTCTGTTACAACTTTATTAGAGAAATTTTTTCATATAATGTTTTCCATGTAGTTTAATAGACCAAATAATCTTAATTAGTTTAATATGTCTTTCTGAGATGGCTCAGGGGCCCTTTGGGAAACTCAAAGTTAGCTAGAGAAAGAAACTTACAATCTGTTATCAAAGCAGCTCAATATTCCAGGAAAACTTTGTTCTCTTAACAGAGAGAGAAAAACAAACTCTAGTCCTGTATTAGTTTGCTTTTAAATTCAATCTAATCTCAGTCAATCCTGACCATGCACAAAACTCTTTTCTTAAGGTTCCTTTTCCATAAACTTTCTACAACTTTCTGTATCTATATAAGTTTGTCCCTTATTTTTTCCCATCTAGAAACAATGAGCTCTAGGACAAAATTATTTTCCCTTTTTCTTTAACAAAAATATCTCCATCCTTCTCTTGCTGACAGCGTATTTTCTTTACATTCTGAAATGATTTCCTTATTATTTTTAATAGTTTAATCACATATTTATTTGAATTTTTAACCCTTAAAAACCTTAATCGCCAGCAAAAACCAAAAGCCAACTAACTGAACTGTTTGTTATACCAACGTTTTCTGATTGGCAAACTTATAAACTCTCTAACCTCTAAAAACATATTTTTTAAAAAATACATTTTTATAGCATAATTTCTCTCTTTAAAGTGGTTCAAGATGTGTGTCTAATAAACCCAAACATCTTTAGTTTTTTTTCTCTCATAAGACAAAAGAAGATAGACTTGTCTAGCAATCAATATTCCAGTATTTTATCTTAAAAATGACCTAGACCTTCAAGAAATTTTTATCCTTTAACTTAATTCAGCAAAACTCGAAAGTTTCAAGTTACTAAGAATCTGGAAAGACTAAAACGTAATTACTTCTGAAGAGTTCACCTAAAAGCTTCTATACCACTTATCTCTATTTTTTTTACTTATGACAGTATCATCATACCAAATTAATTTTCTTGTTGACAATTTTTTCAATAGATATAATATGAATTTACTGACTTTCAGTAAACTTAGGTACAATAAAATTATCATACTTAACATTGATGACTCTAAAGACATGTCTGTATTAACTATACTTAAACTAACTTTAATGCTGGATATTAATTTAATACTGAATATTCCCCAGATCACATGAACCTGAAATTCATTTTGGTTAGTTTTTTGTTGTATTTAGAAATTTTGATTTGTAAGCACTTACTTTTCTTTAAGCCAATTAAGTAGAGCTCATTTACAAATTAGTTTTGGTAATACTATCCAAGGATAAAGACATATAATTATAAAGTATACACAGACATACATATATCCAGATAGGCAGAGATCTCATAGCTTCATTAAATTATTTATTTATTTATTTATTTATTTATTTATTTTCGGCTAGGTTGGGTCTTCGTTGCTGTGCGCGGGCGTTCCCTAGTTGCGGCGAGTGGGGGCTACTCTTCATTGCGGTGCGTGGGCTTCTCATTGCGGTGGCTTCTCTTGTTGTGGAGCATGGGCTCTAGGTGTGTGGGCTTCAGTAGCTGTGGCAGGTGGGCTCAGTAGTTGTGGCTCATGGTCTCTAGAGTGCAGGCTCAGTAGTTGTGGAGCACGGGCTTATTTGCTCTGTGGCATCTGGGATCTTCCTGGACCAGGGATCGAACCCGTGTCCCTTGAACTGGCAGGCAGATTCTTAACCACTGCACCACCGGGAAGTCCCATACCTTCATTTTAAAACTTATTCATGAATCAGGTATTTATTTCAATATAAAGCTTATTAGTTTATAAATCTTGTCCCATTTTTCCTCTCTATTGTGAAATAGCTCTAATGCATAATAGTAGCGTAGTTTAGGGACCCATTAAAGGGCAAATTTTCCCCCCTGAATCTAGGAAGTATTATGGCCAGGTTGTATTACAAAGGAAAATCATCTTTTTACGTTTCATTGGTTTGCAACTGGAAGTGGTCCACTTCTGGAGGATGCACCCTGAGGTGCTGCATTCAGAAAACAAATTTTGTTTCCCATAGAAGTTACACTTATGCCCAAGACAAATGCAAAGATACACACAAAGAACAAAATTCAACTCTTGTAGCACAAAAACAGAAGGGTGAAGTCCAACAATTCCCTCGACTTACCCAAATGAGGTTCCCTTTTTTAACAACAAACAACATACAAATGGAAAGATAGGGAATCAGGACATCGTGTGTCATGGCAATTCACCTGGCCAGTGTAAAACCAAAAATAATAGTTGGACTAAGTTAAAGTTACTTACTTGAGTTTAAAAAGCCTCTTCCCCTATCCTTTTTCACTTTTGGTTGAAGTTCTACTAATTAATCCAAGGCCTACTGCTCAGTTTCATGCCTAGCCCTTGACCAGCCCCTTGGGTCTGGGTGTGAATCCTGGGGGCCTCCCTTTGCAGCAGCTTAACCCCAAGATTATAAGACACTTACTTACTGGCCCTTAGCTTCAGTTTCCCCCACTCTAGTGTGGATGCAGGAATAGCAACCTATAAAGGGCTGTTGTGATTGCCATTTGGATTCAATGAGCTCAGTCCCCATAACGACATGCGGGGCCCAAGAGTGTGGAATGAAAGGGTTGTATGTATGGGAAGCTCCCATCAGTGCCTGGGACGCATTCTGTGGGCCCTTGAGTTTGCTAGCAACTGTGGCTCCCAGGGGCTCACTTACAGCACCCCCAGACAGAGTGCCCATGCCAGTGTGTATGTGTATTAACATGTCACTGTCACTGTTTTTGTCACTGGTGGGAGTAATGTTGTCCTGCTGTTGAGCCACCTCCTGTCACATTGGATTCTGTGGACTCAAGCGAGCCCAGATGCAGCGGCTGGATATCAAGTACCCCAGTGACGCAGTGATTGCAAGGAGGTGGTTAGCCGAGAGGTGTTTGAAGGTCCTCTGACGTCCCTATTCATCGTATAGATACAGAAACTGAGGTCCAGTGTGGGGAGGGAGCTCCTCAGACTGCAGACACTGGGGGCAGAACCTTTCAGAAACCACACCCTCACACAGCCCTACTGGCCAGTGGCCCATCGCTGCAGAGCCTGCTGAGTCTGCTCGCTGCTGATGTGCACCAGAGGAGAACGAGAGCTTCTGTATTTCATTTCCAAATGACTGGCCATAAAAGGCCTTTCTCTTGGAAATGCATCTGTTTGGCTGTTTATCATCTCCCAGAGTCTGGAAGTCCCCTAGACAGAAGGAACACAGTCCTGCATTTTCTTTGTTTCTCTGATGGAACAAACTGAAACGGTTTTCTATTTCAGTTTAATTCCCGAGACCTCTACTAATGCAGCTGGTAGCTTGAGTGGGTGGCAGCGACACACTTCGTTGGTGTTGTCAGGAATCTGCATCTTTACCTCACTGTTATAACACAGGGCAGGTTGTTGGGTTTGGCTGGGAGCCCCTTAAGCCTGTGCATCAGAAATGGTGCCATGGGCTTCCCTGGTGGCACAGTGTTTGAGAATCTGCCTGCTAATGCAGGGGACACGGGTTCGAGCCCTGGTCTGGGAGGATCCCACATGCCGCGGAGCAACTAGGCCCGTGAGCCATGGCTGCTGAGCCTGCGCGTCTGGAGCGTGTGCTCTGCAACAAAAGAGGCCACGATAGTGAGAGGCCCGCGCACTGCGATGAAGAGTGGCCCCTGCTCGCCGCAACTAGGGAAAGCCCTCTCATAGAAACGAAGACCCAACATAGCAAAAATAAAATTAAAAAAAAAAAAAGAAATGGTGCCGTAATTACCAGTCTCCCCACCCCCTCACGGAGGGCACCTGTCGTTGATCAGACAGGTGTCCCATGGTGCCTACCCTGTGCATCCTCACAGCATCCTCCCACCCCGCCTCCCGCCCCCATGGGTGGGAGAAGTTATCCCAGGAAACCTGCCTTAGGATGTCACGTGGTCCTTGATGATACATTCTCAACCTGCCCTGGCCAGGCCCCTGTGGTGCTGGGTATGTGGCGATTCTGGGACACATGGAGATTCTGGGTTCATGGAGCTTCTGTCCATGCAGGAAGGAAGAGGAGGAAGAGGAAGGGGCTCCAGTGGTGGGGAGAAGTGGGAGGGGAGGACGAGAAAGCCCTGGGCTGGGTCTCAGTGATCTGACAGGTGGCGGTTGGGTCAGGCTGAGGATGTCTAGGTGGTCCAGGTCCAGGGGGGTCCAGGTCCAAGGGGTCCAAGAGGTCCAGGGGGTCCAGGTATTCAATGTCCAGGGGACATCTAGGAGGTCCAGGGTCCAGGTATTCAAGGCCCAAGGGGTCCAGGGTGTCCAGGTCCAGAGGATTAAAATCCAGGTCATCCAGGTCTATGGATCCAGGTTCAGTTGGGTCTAGATGGTGGTCCAGGTGGTCTAGTCGGGCCAGGTCCAGTTGGGCCATGGCTGGGAGAAGTGGCAGCAGCCAGCAGGGGCAAACAGTGTGAGACTTGCCTGGCCTGTGCCCATGTGGGAGGAGGGTGGAGCCCAAGACAGCCATGAAGGATACTGAGAGGATACTGTCAGGGGATGACAAGACCAGGCCCAGGAATGAGTACAAGGGCTGGATGTAGAGAACATCAGGTGGACTTTCAGAGCCTGTGGTGGGAAGCCTGTCAGTGAGCTGCGGGGAAAAGATGCCTTTGGAACAGGGCAATCAGTGGGAGAAAGGAGCATAGGTTGCCTTCTCATCATCTGCCTCCACCACAGCCTGAGAGCCTTCGTTCCCTAAAGTCACTAACTGTGGGCCTGCACGGCTCTGGACCCAGGGCTGCACCTGGGTTTGGCCCCCTACCATGTTACTGAGCAGGGGGATGACTTTCCCCGGTCACAGTGGCCCTGTCTTGTTGGGCTGTTGCAGGGATCAGTGAGCTGGACCACACTTAGGACATGGCACTCAGTGGACACTGGTCAGAACTCAAGCGGAGGGAAGCCGGGCAAGGAGGTGTCACGGCAGGTGTCACGGCTCCATTTCCAGATAGGGAAACCGAGCCTCAGAGAGGAGAGTGAGTGCGTCTGGGCCGGGGAGAAGAGCCACGGGGCTGTCTGACTCCCCTCTGACCCTTGGTTTCAGCGCTCCCATTTTCTGTCTCTTACTCTGCAGAGTGTGGGCCTGGGTCTCGCATCACCCACCTGGAGCTTGTCAGAGATTAGCATCTTGGTGCCCCAGGCCTGCGGGGTCAGAATCTTCATTGCACAAGATCTCCACGTGCCTGTGTGCACGTAACTGTGAGCAAGCATTGCTCTTCCCACTTGTTCTCGGCTCTGACAGCACGTTGGAATTACGTGGCCGTAGGGGCAGTTTAACAAACACTGATTCTTGGTCCCTGTCTCAGGGCCTGGGCTGTGGCCTGGGTGAGTCTGGTGTGCGGCCAAGTCAGACACCTCACGTGGTCTCCCTGAGAGACTCAGTGCTGAGAGGGGCCGGGAGGGACCCCCCTAGCCGCAGAGATCTCCAGGTAGGCTCAGGTATGGTGGTCTGCACCAGCCTCCGAGGGGAATGGCTTTGTTCTGCCTTCAATGGGCTTTTATTACAAGGATTGTTTCCTTCAACGACCAAGTCGAGAGCTGTGTTAAAATAGAACTGAATTGACAGCCTGGGAGCACACAAGCCAGACCTGCTGGAGCCTGGGAAGGGGGGCTGTGGTGACCTGCAGAGGAGGGTGGGTGGCCAGAGGGTTCTGGCAGAGTGGTGTGGGGGGGGCAGTGGGGGCCAGATGGTGACAAGTTGAGAGAGATTTCCCAGGTGCATGACTATTAACGAGTGAAAACAGCCAGAATCAGAATAACTCCTTTTTTTTTTTATAAACGGGGAGATAAGGCCCAGAAAGGTGAAGGGCCTCTCCAGAGCCACACAGCAAAGCAGTGACTACAAGGGGGCGGGGCTGGCATCTGATGGGTGGCGTGGTTAAGCTTCAGAAGGACATCACCCTCCCTTCCTGCAGAGATGGCAACCCTCCTCTTGAAGGGGCATCAGCTTCCATCTTGGCTGCTGGTTGCCTGCTCGCCTGGGACACTGTGACGTGAAGGCTCTGAGGCTCAGGTTGGGTTCAGTGGGGGAGTGCTGAGTTTAAAAACTCACCTCTGCCTTCTGTTAGGCTTTAAATAAACTGGGAAGGCCTGCACACCTGCACTAGTCTGGCTTTGGGTCCACCTTCCAGTGTCACTTCTCCTTTTCACCCAACAACCATATGTATCCACCCCAGTGCCACTGGGCTCCTGTCCTACCCCTGCACACCTCTGCTACTCAAGTTTTTATAATCTTATTGGGGTTTTTTTTGTTTTTGCGCTACGCGGGCCTCTCACTGCTGTGGCCTCTCCTGTTGCGGAGCATAGGCTCTGGACACGCAGGCTCAGCGGCCATGGCTCACGGGCCCAGCTGCTCCGCGGCATGTGGGATCTTCCCGGACCGGGGCACGAACCTGTGTCCCCTGCATCGGCAGGCGGACTCTCAACCACTGCGCCACAAGGGAAGCCCAATCTTATTGGGTTTTTTGTCTATTGTTCTATAAATTACTGAGAGAGGATATAGACTTCTCCAATGATAATTGTGGATTTGTCATTTTCTCCCTGTAGTTCTATTCATTTTTGCTCTGTGTATTTTGATGTTCTGTTATTGGGTGCATACATGCTTAGCATTGCTATGTCCTCCTGATGAATTGAGCCCTTTATCATTATGGAATGACTCTTTTCATCTCTGGTAATATTCTTTGCTCTGAAATATACTTTGTCCAGTATTAATTTAGCCACTCCACCTTTCTTTTGATTAGTGGTAGCATGGCATATCTTTTCCCACCTTTTACTTTGAATCTATTTGAGTCATTTTAAGGTAGGGTTCTTGTAAGTAGCCTAATATTGGGTCTCGCTTTTTGATCTCATCTAACAATCTTTGTTCCTTAATTGGGGTGCTTAGACCATTTACTTTCAATATGATAATTTATTGATATGGTTAGTTTTAAATCTACCATGGTACCGTAAGTTCTTCTTTCCCCTTTCTCTCTTTTTCTGCCTTCTTTTGGACTTAGTACTTTTTTCACTTTTCAACTTCTCCTTCTTCTTCTCCTTCACTAATTGGCTGTAATTATTATTATTTTTTGGTTACTTTAGTGGTTGCTTTAGGGTTTGTAGTGTATATCTTTAACTTATCACAGTCTATCTTTAAATGATATTATATCAATTCATGAATATCACAAGAACCTTCCATTTTTGCCCTTTATGTTATCACTGTCATACATTTTATTTAAACTTAAGTTGTAAATCCACAGTACATTATTTATTTTTATAAATTTATTTATTTATTTTTGGCTGCTTTGGGTCTCCGTTGCTGCACGTGGCCTTTCCCTAGTTGCAGCGAGCGGGGGCTACTCTTCATTGCAGTGCACAGGCTTCTCATTGCGGTGGCTTCTCTTGTTGTGGAGCATGGGCTCTAGGTGCGTAGACTTCAGTAGCTGTGGCTTGCAGGCTCTAGAGTGCAGGCTCAGTAGTTGTGGCACACGGGCTTAGTTGCTGTGCGGCATGTGGGATCTTCCCAGACCAGGGATTGAACCCGTGTCCCCTGCACTAGCAGGTGGATTCTCAACCACTGCGCCACCAGGGAAGTCCCCACGATACATTATTGTATTTGTTTTCACAGTCAGTTATCTTTTAAAAGATTTAAATATTGAGAAACAAATTTTATATATTTACTCCTAGAGTTACAATTTCTGGTGCTCTTCATTCCTTTGTGAAGATCAATATTTACTTCTGATATTATTTTCCTTCTCCCTAAAGGAAATTCTTAAATATTACCTGAAGTTTGAGTGTGCTTGTAATACCTTCTTTCAACTTTTGAATGTTTGAAAAAGCTTTTAATTTAATTTAATTTAATTTAATTAATTAATTTATTTATTTTTGGCGGTACGTGGGCCTCTCACTGTTGTGGCCTCTCCCGTTGCGGAGCACAGGCTCCGGACGCGCAGGCCCAGCAGCCATGGCTCACGGGCCCAGCCGCTCCGTGGCATGTGGGATCCTCCCAGACCGGGGCACGAACCCGCGTCCCCTGCATCGGCAAGCGGACTCTCAACCACTGCGCCACCAGGGAAGCCCCCAGCTTTTAATTTTAAAAAAGCTTTTTGAGATATAACTCACATACCACACATTCACCCATTTAAAGTATATAGTTCAGTGTTTTTTAGTATATTTACAGAGTTTCTCAACTATCACCACAATCCAGTTGAGAACATTTCATCACTCCTAAATAAATTCCATGCTCATTAGCAGTCATGCCCCATTCCACCAACCCCCTTGGCCTTAAGTAATCTAATCTGCACTCTGCCTCTATAGATTTGGCTCTTCTGCAGATTTCGTTAAATGGAATCATACAATATGTGGTATTTTGTGACTGGCATCTTTCACTTAACATAATGTTTTCAAGGTTTATCCAAGTTGTAGCACATGTCAGTACTTCATTCTTTTATGGAAAGAAATTACACTACTACATCTAGTAGTGTAATTGTGGGGTCATATAGTAATTGTATTTTTAACATTTTGAGAAACTGCCAGGAAACTATTTTCCAGTGTGACTGCATCATTTTACCTTTCTACCAGCAGCATATGAGGGTTCAAATTTCTCCACATCTTCACCAACATTTGTTAGATCTTTTTGATAATAGCTATCTTGGGGAGTGTGAAGTGATATCTGATTATGGTTTTTACTTGCATTTCCCTGATGGCTAATGGTGTTGATTATCTTCTCATGTGCTTATTGGTCATTTGTGTATATTTTTGGAGAAATGTTTATTCAGATCCTTTGCCTATTTTTTTTTTTTTTTTTTTTTTTTTTTTTTGCGGTATGCGGGCCTCTCACTGTTGTGGCCTCCCCCGTTGCGGAGCACAGGCTCCGGACGCGCAGGCTCCGGATGCGCAGGCTCAGCGGCCATGGCTCACGGGCCCAGCCGCTCCGCGGCATATGGGATCCTCCCAGACCGGGGCACGAACCCGTATCCCCTGCATCGGCAGGCGGACTCTCAACCACTTGCGCCACCAGGGAGGCCCCCTTTGCCTATTTTTAAATGGGTCATTGCTCTCTTTTTATAGAGTCGTAAGAGTTCTTTATCTATTCTAGATACAAGCCCCTTATCAGAAATATGATTTTCATACATTTTCTTTCATTCGATGGGTTGTCTTTTCACTCTCTTGATGGTATCTTTTGAAGCACAAAAGTTAACAAATTTGATATAGTTCACTTTCTGTCTTTTTCTTTTGTTGTTTGTGCTTTTGGTGCCATATTTAAGAAGACTTTGTCTTATACAAGGACACAAAAACTTTCTCCTTTTATCCTAAGAATTTTTATAGTTTAGCTCTTACATTTAGCTCTCTTATATGTTTTGAGTTAATTTTTGTGTAAATTGTGAGGAAAGGGTCTAACTTTATTCTCTTGCATGTGTATACACAGTAGTTCCAGCACCATTTGTTGAAAAGCCTATTCTTTCCCTGGTGAATTGTCTTGGTACATTTATAGAAAATAATTTTATTCTAAAATGAAGGTTGATTCTTGGACTCTCAATTTTATTCCATTGATCTATATGTCTACCCTTATGCCAGTACCACACTGTCTTCATTATTGTAAGATTATTGTAAGTTGTGAAGTTGTGAGTCCCACATAGGCACACATACACCGGATACACACAGTAGGGCAGCGTACACATAGACACACACCTGTACAAACACACATACCACACAGACATACATATACATACAACACGCATACACACATCAGGACACACACGGCAGGGCAGTACACATATATACATACACATACATATGTCAGGATACACATGGCAGGGCAGATATACCTACACACACAACACACACAGATGTGAACACAACACACACACACCAAGACACACATGACAGGGCAGCGTGCACAAAGACACACACACACATAGACATACACACATACATATATCAATACAACATACATACTCCAGGACATGCACAGCAGGGCTTTCTCTTGATTATATGATGGGACCTAAAGCTGGGAGTCATGAGAGGGAAGATTACGAGGTGGGGAACTGACCCCTGGAAATCGGGTGCCTGGAGAGGGTGGGGGAATGGGTCCTGAGGGTCAGACAAGCGGGTGTTCCCAGTGGGAGGAGGGTGTTCTCTGGGGGTGGAGGGGACAGGAAGTGTTGGGGGCAGAGTTCAGGAAGAGTGAGGAGAAATCGTGGGGCAGGGGTCCTGCCAGACCCCAAGAGTGTTCAAAGGACTGGCCGCTGTTGCTGGACCCTGCAGCCCTCAGCCCCTGGCCTCCTGGAGTTCAAGGGGTTGGCTTTGACAGGGTGGGCAGTCCTTACTGTCAAGGGGCCTCTGTCGCTGCCCAGAGGCCTGGGACTGTCATCAGACTCTCAGATTCCTTCCTGGGACATGCTCCAGGTGCCCTCACCCTCGAGGTGCAGTGGTCGTCCCTGCTCCCTGCCCCCACCCAGCCCGGAATCCGTCAGCCCTCAGCCTCTCCACTCCCGGGACCCCTGTCCCTCTGCGTGCTGCCCTCCTCTTACCTGCTTCTTCCCATGCCGCCCCGGGAGGCCACGGGCCCTCTGGGTCCTGTCTCCTCGATGCCTCCAAGTGGGCCACTCTTTCTGCACTGGCTTCAACCTCCCCGGGTCACATGGAGGTCAAGGTGAAGGAGGAGGACCCCAGCTGGCCTCGAGGGACATCAGCAGGAGCCCTTCAAGGCTCACGCCAGCAGTTCCAGCAGTGCTCACGGCTGTCTCCTCTCTAGGGGGGTGTCCCCCAGCGGGCGGCTGCAATGAGAAGCGCATGCTGGCCATGCTGCCTCGCTGCGGCAAGACCTTTGCTGAAAGGATGAAGAAGGTGGAGGTCTGGAAGTGGTGCAACTTGTCGGAGTTCATCGTGTGAGTATCCCTGCTCGGCCACTGGGCCTGCCCGCGCCCTGCCCACGCCGTGCCCATGGCTTGCCTACCCTCTGCCCACAGCCCGTCCGTATCCTGCTGACCGTGTGCCCGTGCCCCGCCCTTGCCCTGCCCACGTCCTGCCCTCGGCGTCTGTGCCCCGCATGCTCCGAGGTCCACTCCAAGCCTCACAACCCTCCGCTCCCCTCACGGACCACCCTGGCAGTTCCAAACTGGACACTCCAGGCTTTGTGTCCCCCATTCCTCTGAGCGAGGTCATGTCTCTGGGAAACCCTGACACCCACTGACCTTCCTGAATTGGGTTACTGTCCTTCCCTGGCGTGCCTGCCTCTCTTCACGGTCCATGCTGGGTGGAAATTGTCATTTTGGGTTTTCTTCACAGCACCGGCCAGGGCTGGGTTTGTAGTCAGGACCAGTGGACCCCGGAGAAACTGAACCCCGCTGGTTTCTACCTGGTACGGTGGGAGCAGCGCCTCACCACAGAGGGCCCCACGTTCTAGAAGCTCCCGAGGTTTTTGATCTCCTCTGGTCACACCTAGCATCAAGTGTCAAGGTGGCCCTTTCACCTCCTCAGAAATCACCGACGGGCTGTGCCCGCCCTCCCGCACTTCCCACTTGGCCATCTCAACCTGGTGTGCTGCTGGCGGCCGCTGCAGACTCACACTGTCCTGTGAGCCGCGCCTGCCTGGAGGCCCCATCCTTCCTGGGAGCCCCGGGTTTGCTCAGTCACATCAGCCCTTTCCCCTCCAAGACCCCGGCCCCTGTGTTCTCTGCCCCCAGTGGCGGTTCTAGGGGCTTCCATGCCCAACTCCCCAGGGGACAGTGGCTCCTTGTGGGCGCGTCCCCAGGCCCCTCGCAGACATAGTCGTTCGCTGAACCAAACGGTATGAAATTTCTGTGTCTGCTGGGAAAGGGGGCTGGGGGCTCGGGAAGGGGCTTGGCCAGGCTTCTTCTTGTCCTCCGAGCCTGGCCTGGACGCCAAGCCTGGAGTGGACACGCAGGGGTCGGGGTAAGGGAGGATGAGGTGGGCGCTTCCCATCCTGTGCCTTTGTCACCTGCTAAAGCCTCAGTGAGGAGATCAGACATCCAGCCCTGGGGCCTGAGGACAGCAGAGGGGGCAGCCAGGAGGGGGGTCTGGGAGTTGGAGAGAGAGGGGCCGACATCCACCTGAGCAGGGTAATTTGCCTGGCGGGAGAGGGAGTCTGACGGGGGCGGTTTGCCTCGCTCCCGGCCTCTGCATCCCCCTTTCCCATCTGGCCTATGGCTGCGTCTTCTCTTGCTCTGGGAGCCAGGCTGAAGGGAGGACATGGGGAGGCCCTGGGTGACCAGGGTACGCTTGGGAAGCACAGACCCTGTCGTGACCCTGGTTCTGCAATGTCACACAAACAGCAGCTTCCTTGTGAAGGCCACCCTGATTTCATCTCCAGCCTGAACTCGGGCTGGCGAGTTAACAGGGCTCGGGAGCTGTGTGTGCAAATGTGTGCGTCCCTGCCTTCTGCCTCCCCAGCGCAGGGAAGGGCGGGATGCTGGGATGTGGGAGTTGGCCTCTACAACTCTTGCCATGTGCCTGAGTGCCTGACCTTTCGGTGCCTTTCATCCTAAAAGCGTTTGCTATTAACATTCAGAGACACTTCCCAGCATTCTTGGGAAGCACCAGGTGTGGGCATTCTGCGCCTGGCCCCGTAGGTCGATCCACAGAGATGGGTGTTGTGCTCAGCTCTGCCCCATTCCTGGCCTTTGGGGCTCACCCCGAGACCTCACCGAGCACCTACTACGTGCCAGGAACTTTCCAGGAGTGTATTCACTTCACCTCATTTGTCCTTTCAGTCACCTTATTGGATAAGAATTATGAACCCCATTTACAGGCGGGGAAACTGAGGCTCACAGAGGCTAAGTAAAGTGGGCAAAGTCAGGAAGATGGTCAGTGGCCTAGCTGGGATTGAAGGACATTGATTCTTCATCCTGACCCCTAAGCTGCTGTCTTGTGCTGTTTTCCGTGCGTGGGGGTCACTCGGGCCACACACCACTCCCCAGCCCCTGCAGCTTGCTGTCCACAGTGGGGCTTCCCCCAGCTCCATCTGCTTCGTTTCAGCCCTACTGAGCCCTGGGGTGGGTCGGGGCTTGGCAGGGTGTCCGGTTAGAGGCTCTGTCTGGGGTGGCAGGTCACTGACGGGGCCCAGTGGGAGGGGTGGGTCTTGGGGAGTGATGTTTTTGCCCGAGAACCTGCCGGGTGAGATGTCCCAGGGCCTGAGCACGTCCCAGGGGCCACATCACGGCTCTGCACACGGATTCCAGGCCGTACCCTTTGCTTCCCGCTCTCTTTTGCCTCGTGTGGCTTTCCCTCGTCTGCGTTACCTGAGGGGTGCAGGGCAGATGTGTGCCTGACCAACAACCCAAGCGTCTGGGCTGGGAAACTGCCCGGAACTGCCAGGAGGCGTGGGCACTACGAAGGCCTGGTTGAGCGATTAGCCGCCCCGTTTCCCACCGCCTTTCCAGGCAGAGACGAGGTTCTGTACAGGAAGCTCCTTGCAGGAAGCAGTTCCTTCCTGTTGCCCAGGCCAGGCCATTCTCCCTGGGTCCACACAGGAGGGAGGAGGGGGGCCACAGGGCCTGGTGCCTGTGGGGATCTGAGGCAGGAGCCTCTCCCGCCCCCATACCTGTCCTGCATGCAGCACTCTGCCAGCTGCAAGAGAGGGTGGGCAGTGCTGGAGCTGGTGCACCTTGGCACGTGTCTGACCAGCCCTCTCACCAGAGCATCTTGGACAATGGCTGCCAGCCTAGGCCACCACCCCCAGAGGCCGCTAATCCCAGGCCAGCTGGCCGTGGGGCTGAACTCTGTTCCTGGTAGCTGTAGCCCTTGGTTGGCTTCAAGGGCTGTCCAGAGCCTGCCTGCTGGATGGGCGTGGCTCCTCATGGGTGGTTTGCTGAGTGCCCTTTCCAGCTAACCGACACAGACAGGAAGACCTTGGGGCGGGGTGAATCCCACGTGTCCTGTCAGATGGGGGCTGGGGGAGGGGACTTCTGAGAGGAAGACAGGCCGGGGTTGGGCTCACAGGTGGGACACGCTCCCCCAAACCAGGTAAATGAGGGCAGACTGACTTGACTGGGAGGCCGCTGGCCCTCGGCCTGCCTCAGAGAGACCTCCTCCCCGGGGGGGGGGGACCCATAGAGAGGCCTTAGGTGACAAGGGCCTTGCAGGTCCAAGTGGCTGTGACTCCACACATCCCTTGGTCTTGGAAAAAGAAGCCAGGCCCAGAGTACCCTCTGGGAAGACCTGAGAAGTGCTGGGCCCACACCTTGGGCGTTGGGAGTTCACGTCCTCATAGGAAGCAGGTGACGGCTGTGGATGACCAAGATGAGGGCAGGGATGATGGAGGAGATGCAGAACGGGGCATGAGGTATATTTTGGGGAGCTCATGGCCTCAGAGCTTCCTTGCTGGGCTCTGCTGCCTCTGTTTTAAGATGGGAAGGTTAGGAGTTGGGCTCGATGACACCAGGCTCTGTGCAGAGGTCATTGTCTGCTGGGGTGGGCACGAGGGGAATCGAGTTTGTGACGCAGCAGCCTGCGAAGGGGAGGAGAACATGGCTGTGTGCTTTGGGGAGGGGGCTCAGCGGCAGATGAAAGCGGGGCTGAGGCCTAGAGGTGGGAAGCAGGGCATGGGGTCGCCATGCCAGAGAACCTTTGGGCAAGGACGCCAGGGAGATGGACCCTGCTGGCCCAGCAGGCCCAATAGGGCTCATAGCAGGAGGCCTTCCCCTGTGGCCTGGGGCCATGATGAGAGCAGGAGGCCAGACGGGACTGCCCCCCACTTTCCCGGCGGTCAGGGCCAGCGTGAGAAGGAGCAGGGGAGCCAGGCGGTCAAGGCCTCTGCCTTCGCAGGTACTACGAGAGCTTCACCAACTGCACCGAGGTGGAGACCAACGTGCTGGGCTGCTACTGGCCCAACCCCTTGGCGGAGAGCTTCATTGCTGGGGTCCACAGGAGGTTCTTCCAAAACTGCTCCGTGGACAGGCAGCACTGGAAGGACCCCCCAGACGAAATTCTCATCCCGCTCATTGCACTGCCCATCCTGCTGACCGTCGTCATGACTGGCGTGGTGGTGTGGCGCAGCAAACGCACCAACCAGGTGGTGTGAGGGCCCGGTGAGTCCGAGGGGCCCTTCCTGGAGAAGCGGAAGAAAGTTCTCCAGGGCTGGGAGAGCCGGTGGACACTCTAAGGCTGCCCCCCACCCTGCCTGGGCGGCCTTTGGGCTGGTGAAAGAAAACGTGCCGCGGCTGGAGCCTGCGTGCTGGGCACAAGTCACCGCTGCTTTGCCTGCGCTGTCCCAGGCTGGGCTGGGGCCTCGGGGTTCCTAGCACTGAGTCCCGTGGTGCCCCATCTGCAGCCCCGGCCAGACCATGACCCTGCCCTCCCAACTGACTCTACCCCTGGCCCCAGCCCAGCCCTGACTCCACCCCTTGGCTCTGACTCCACCTCTGGCCCTGACCCCACCTCCAGCCCTGGCCCCACCCCCAGTCCCGACCCCGCCCCCAGCCCCGGCCCCACCTCCCACTCTGACTCCACCCCCAGCCCTGGCCCCACCTCAGCACCACCCGAAAGGGTGTGCCTATTCCCACCTGGCTGGGGGTTGGGGGAAGAGAGATTGGGAGGGAGTTTTTGTAGGTCCTCACTTCGCAGGCCTTGAGTCCTCTGGGTAGGGAGCCCACCTAGAGATCTGGAAGACTGAGGGTTGGGTTGGGGGTTCCAAGGAGCCACAGCACAGCCTGAGACCTGCTGTCTGGGGCCACCACCAGGGGCTGGAGCTGGATGGGCCTCCTTCCTAACGGCCCCCCGCTGTGAGCACAGCCTCGGGGTGGGGTCCCGTGTGCTCTTGTTCTGGCTGAGCTCTGTCTGCCATGTCTGTACTTTCTCTGAGTAAAGAGTCATGCTACTTCTGGGGTTTCCAGTTTTATTTCAGAGAATTCACAGAGACCCCACCTGGCCTCTTAGAACTGGCAAGTCCCCCATGCCCATTTTACAGATGGGGAGTGCCTGAGGCTCCAGAATGTCAGAGCTCAGAGTGGCAAAGAGAGCTTCATACCAGGGGAATGTGGGCAGGCAGGAGGGATCTACCCATCCAGCTTGAAGAGGTTTTGTGCTTCCCACTGGCACCCTGCGCTTTGAGCATGGAGGGGAGACTATCCTTCCAGCATTTCAAGTTCGCCTAGGGCTTGCCAAGACCCCCACCTGGTCCTGGGGACCTGGGAGCAGCTGGTGGGGGCACTTTGTCCACAGACCTCTCGTTGGGCCTTGTCCGTGTTCCAGTTCTGGGGCCGAGGCTTTGGGATGTGGGCTGTTGGCTTCAGCACGGTCTTGCTGGGAGCCGGAGGTGGGCCATGGCTATGAGTGGACGTGGAGAGAACCTGGCAGGGCAGTCCCCGTGTCCTTCAGAGGCCCCGCCCCCCTTCCTGCCCAGAGATGTGGTGGTCCCCTGAGCCTGTTGGTCCCCTCCAGGTGCCCAGAGGTGCGGGTAGGGGCACAGTGTAGGAACAGAATCTGAAACTCCTGGCACTTCTGCTTCTTGAGGCAGCTTCGGCCGAGGAATAGAAGTCTGTGATCTGAATGTGAACCCACGGTGACTCCAGTGCATCTCCTGCTACCTGAGCCTCTGCTGGCCATCTTCGCTGGACATCTGCCAGATGACATGGCCTCTGGAGGCCGGGGTGCGGGGTCAGAGTGCTCGCGGGTCTCAGACCATCTCAAACCTTTAAAATGTTGGCCCTCTTCTCAGATGATGTCCTGGGGGGCCTGGATGCCTTGGTGGGTGTGCAGCCCAGCCCCTGGCTTGCCCTGGCCACTCCCTGTTTGAGGGCCTCTGGAGCACATGCTGTGTGTGCCTTCTCCTCCCCAGGGGTCCTCACTTCCTGGGTCCCATAAGAAGCTGGGCCCCCACCAAGAGGCTGCTCCTGTGTGCACATGGCCGTCAAGTGGCCCTTCTTGGCTGCGGACCCCACCCGTACCAAGAGTGGTGACCCTTGCAATCCTGGGCCAGGCACCAGGCCACCTGACCACCCCGCTTAGCTCTACAGTGCACTTTCTTCACTATGCTAACTTTAGAGACCTCCTGGCCCCACTGAGACCTCCGACCCCCAGGCCAGCTCCGTCCAGCTCTGGCTCTCTGCCTTCCCTCCCACCCAGCCTGAATCCTGCTCAGTGGACTATTGGTCATGCCTTTGCGTGCTCTGTCAGCCCCTCGGCCCTCTCGTCTTTCACTGTGCTCATTGGCAAAACCAGGGCACGGCTAACCCAGTTCTTTGCCTCCTTGAACCTGTAGCAGGGCTGCTGAATGTGTCGGGTAAAGAACGTACAGGGATGCTGTGTCAGCGCCTACTGCTGGGTAACAAATATCACAGATTTCAAGGCTGGAAGTAGTCCAGCTCTGCAGCCTGGAGTCAGGGTCCAGGTTTGCTTGTTCTCAGTGCAGGGTCTGTCCAGGCTGGAGCCAAGATGTCATCTGGAGCTCGGGGTTCTTGCCCAGGCTCACGGGGTGTGGCAAAGGCCAGTTGAAGGGCTAAGGGCCCCATTTCCTGTGGCTGTCGGTGGGGCTGCTCTTAGCTCCTAGAGGCCCTGCACATGTTCCTGGCTACATGGCCCCCTCCATCTTGAAAGCCAGCAAAGGAGACTGTACATCATATTGACCCCTCTAACCTCTAGACTTGGATTTATCGGGGGGAGTCATATGATCGGTAAGCCTGCCAGGATAATCTCCCTATCTGAGGGCCAGTAAAGTTGAGACCTTAATCACATCTGAGAAATCCTGTTGCCCTGGTTAGAGTTTGATTGAATAACCAGAGAGGGTGTGTGTCCACCAGGGTGGGGACCCCAGCACATCTGGGACCCCCACCCCGACCCCAGCTCCAGTTCTGCCCCTCCGTCTGCCTGGGTTTTCCTATGGATGTCTCACACCTCCTCCGCTTTGTCTCACTCCTTTATTTTGTCACTGTGTCCCACAATGGCAGAGGGCTGGTTCCCTCCATCTGGCACACTAAGTGTCACCCCTGTGCCCTGCACACAGTGGCTCTTGCTTTGTATCAGTTGAAGGCGGTGGGGAAGAGAATCCAGCAAAGGACATGGGCTGTGACTGAGGGAGGGTGCAGGGAGCAAGGGGTCTCTAGGGCTGGCCCGGCAGTCTGATGTCCTTTGTGCACTTATTTCTAGAAACATTTATTAGCGTGGGAGTCCCTGGGCACCATTTCTGGCTGAGGTGAGGTTGGGACTCTGACTGAGACAAATGCTCCTTGTGCTGTGTGTGTTTGGAGAGTCTGGAGTTCCCTGCACTGAGGGCCTGAGGGCTGGGGGCCGTGGAGCTGCCGCATTGCTGTGGACAGGATTGGGGGGTGGGAGCCCAGGTGCCGGTCCCCACTCACCTCATCAGGAAGGGAAATAAACCTGCATTCAACATTCACCCTGTTCAAGAACTTAGGATCCAGGAATAAGCGGAATGTCTACTCAAGTTTCATATTTGAATCTTTCCTCACATTTTCACCTATTGATGAATTTTTTTCTAGGATATGGAGGGTCCTGGGTGCCAGGCCCACACAGGGAACGTGTGTGTGTATGCATGTGTGTATATGTGTGTGCATTTGTGTCCCTCTTCCTCCAGCTCCCAGACAAGGGTATGCCATGTCTCTCCACTTTCTAGACAAGGAATCTTGATATGGTATTTCCCTGGGAGGGGCAGGATTTCTCATCCCCTCCACCCCAACCTCCATGTTACAGAGACTAAAGTTTAGTCACGAGCAGCTGAGATGTCAGGGCTCCCTGCCCCCGGCCAGATCTCACTGGTATTTGCTGGGGGGCTCTATCCCAGGCATGGCATGCTGAGAACACTGGGGCCCCATCAATGTCTCTTCAGCTTACCTCTAAAGTGGAGGTTTCTGCCAGGAGAGGCAGGCTGAGAAGACCAGAAGCTGCCGTCCCCACCCAACATCCTGCTCATAAAGTGGGGGTGTCATGCCACAACCCAAGCTCTGGACAGTGCGTCCGAGATCTTCCCTAGGGGAGAGGCAACCGTAAGGATAGGCAGCTCTGAAGCTCTCTCCATGACAACTGACTTTAGAATAGAGCGTAGGGAAGTCCAAGCCTAAGGGAGCTCTCAAGAACTGGGGGCATTTTGGTGGTGAGTAGTGAGAAGCGGCTGGCAGCTCCACCGCAGAGGTGAGCATGAGAGGAGGCTGGCAGCTCCATAAGAGCACAAGTTAAACCACCGGCAGCTGGATTTTACCACCAGAGATAAGTGGGGACAGAGACTACTGCAAAGAGCCCCAATAGGGTCAGAGCAAACCTCATAGCCTGGCCTTAAAACCACCCCACCAAGGAACTCAAATTTAATTGGATTAGAATGTGGAGCATTTATGTCCCAGGTCATTGTCAACACAGTGGAGCAGTCAGCCAGACACCAGTGGAGCCTGACAGCTGAGCGTGACACCCGCAGAGACAACAGATTCACACAGAGATCAGACACAGGGACATCAAAGGCGGCCCTGCGGAGCCTCTGTGGTCCTGAGTGCGTGTGGTGAGCCCAGGGCTGTGCTCTGAGAATGACATGTGGGCTCACACAGACGGTCCAGCCCGTCCACCCACGACCAGCACGTGAGCATCAGCATCCATCCCCAGTTTGTCCCTCATCCTCCAGTACTCTCTGAGAACACGTGCAGACTTGCCTCTGTCTTACTTACGTACACAGATCAGCCAGGTGCCCCTCCCCTGGAGGGGGTTGGTGCAGGAACCCTCGAGGTGTCCTTGGCCGAGGTGTGCTCTGCGTGTTCTGTGTGGACCTCTGCACAATGGTCAGGGTGCTGCAGGGGACCACCTGGGTTTAATCCCAGCCTGAGCACTTACGATGTGACCTTTGACAAGTATGTGTCCTCTGCACAGGTGGGTACCTGGTCTACACAGGGCCTTGGGAGGACGGGATGAGATAATCCACACAGCTTGCTGAGCTTGGCACACAGTAGGTGCTCACTGTTGGCTGCTATTATGGAAAGTCTGGGCTGGGGTCTGGACTGGGGAGTCCCTGGCGTGTCCCTTCGTGGAGGGTGACATGTCCCTTCGTGGGAGTGGACAATGGTCCCAGGGGATGTGCTGAGTGGGGCGCAAAGAGAGCTTAGGGCAAAGTCCCGAGGGTTCCGACCTTAGGAAGGAGGGTCCCGGGCAACAGTGAGGGAGGGAGAGAACCAGAGAGTTTCCAGAAGGCGTCAAGTGCTGCTGAGGGATCCAGTTCATGGAGACCAAGAAGAATCCCCTGGATGTGGTCAGGTGGCAATCCTGGGACCACTGTCAGAACCATCTCCTGTCCTGCAAGGCAACAGGACCAAGAACATGTCACCCATGGTGGGAAGCTTACGTGGCTTCAGTTGGGTCCTCATGGAGGGAGGGCACTCCTGACCCCCCTGATGTCCTCACCATCCCCCCGATCAGCAGGCCACGGTTACACTGGGGACGCTTGCTGGGGGAGCCCTGATCCTGCTGGGACTGTTGGAGAAGGTTCCAGAAAGAGCAGAGTTGGCAGATGACGGGTGGGCCAGAAGGTTGGGAGATTGGGTGGTCCTGAAGGGTGTGGGAGAGGTGCTGAGGAGCAGGTGGGCAGCCCCGAAGCTGCCACTTTACAAAAAAACAACTGGAGATGCGGAAAGGCTTTAAACAAGGCGAGGTTCCCCTGGCGGGAGCAGATTTAAGAGATAGAGGAAGGAGGAACGGGCCCTCTGTGTCGTCACTGCAGAGGCTCCTCCCACCCACTGCCCCCTTAGTGGCCGGTCTAGCCTCCAGCAAAGCAGACCCACCCTTTCCCCACGGGCAGGGGCCCAAGTGGAGGGAAGCTGGGTGTCCCCTTGGGGAGCAGCAGTTCCCGGCAGGGAGGCAGCGATGTGCAGGCAGAGGGAGGGCGTTTCCCCGCAAAGGTTTGACCCCGTCCCTCCTACACGCTTATTTCTGGTCCCTCTCATCAGGAGCCTTCTCTTTGGGGCTGGTTTGGTCACCAGGCAGCAAAAGCCTTGAGGCTGTTTTTACAGCTTGCCTCGGGGCAGCCAAGAAAGGGGAGCAAGGCCACCTGAGCCCAGCGCTGCTGCTGCTTCCCCCACATGCCTGGTGTCCAGGGTGCCCACTCATGTCCAGGGTGTCCACCCATGTCCAGAGATGCCCACTTATGGCTGGGTGTCCCTTTGTGTCCAGGGATGAAGACACCTTCTTATGGCTGTCATTTATGTTCAGTTTAAAGTGGATGCATTTAACTTACAAAGTAGCCAAAATGAATGCAGTCAATGGAAGGGGATCAGTCAGAACATCAGAACCGGGGTGGGGGAGTTCCCGGGTGGCCTAGTGGTTAGGATTCCAGGCTTTCACTGCCATGGCCCGGCTTTGATCCCTGGTCGGGGAACTGAGATCCTGCAAGCTGCACGGCGCGTTTCCAGGAAGACAAAAGAGGCCCCCAAATGTCACCCTTCATGTCTCTGACCATAACTGGGTATAGGATGTATGGTTGGCAACTGGCTGGCGCTGTCCCCTGAGTCCTGCGGGAGCAGAGAGGCCGTGTGTGGCTACACAGGTGCCCAAGACCTGGCTCCTCCCCGACTTGCCGAGGGGCCCCAGGAAAGTCCCTGGCCTGGCCTTCGGTCAGCAGAGGACACGGGGTGGCCGCGGGAGAGGACCCACAAAGGCTGCCAGAACCGAGTCACTGGGGCTTTGGCGACTGGGTCCTGCCTGAGCAGGGGCTGGAGGGTCAGATGTGCTCAGGACAAAAGGAGGCTGGAGGGGGTGCTGGGTGAGATGCAGGATTGGACCCGGGGAGGCTGTGGACAAGGGGCAACTTCTTGAGGGATTGGGGTCCCCTCCACACCTGCCTGCCTATGAGAACTCTCCTTATCCGGAGGCTCGGCTCTGGACCAAACTGTGATGGACGTGCAGAGTCAGAGGGTCCACATGGCGGGTGCCTGGTGTCTCCAGGAGGAAGTCTGACAAAGGCCGTTCCGGGCCCGCTCTGTGCTCGGGAGCGGCCCCTGCCCAGGCGACTCCCCGATTGGGTTTGGCCAACGAAAGCCCCCAGCAGCTTGTAGAGCGGGCGGGTTTCTCCCCATCACTCCTGCTCCGTCGTCGGCCTCTGCAGCAGCTTCTGTGTGGCCCCCCCTCCAGCTGGGCAGCCCCTCCGTCAGGGTGCAGGTGCCGGCTCCTCCCACCATGCCTTTCGGATGGAGATTCCCATCAGCAGAGCAGGAAACTGGGCGGCTTTGTTGTTTCTGAGGCTCATGGCTCTCTGTGATGCTCAAGATACAGTGGAATTCCATCCGAGCTCCTGGAAAAAGCCAATTCACAGCCAACCAGAGACCATGGGATGGGAGGGGAGGGGAGGGGAGGGGAGGGAGAGGAGAGGAGCCTGAAGATAAGCCACAGGAGTGCACGGTTGCCCTCCCACTCCACAGCCCTCCTCAGCCCTGAGTCTGGAAGGAATTGGGGCCTCCGATCTTGTCTGCCTGCCCAGCTAGAGCTCACCAGGGCTCTGTGGTCTCGAAAGCCCCCCATCTGTCCAGCTGATCTGACTCAGTTAAAGCCAGAAGTATCGTCCCCTCCCCCAGTGCCTAGGAGAGATGCCCTCTGGAGTCAGCCTCACTCACGGCCCTGGGCCCCCGTCATGTACCCCTGGGCGGTCCGGGACAGTGTCCCTCCTAGGGCCTGTGGTGGGCTCAGGCTGCCCCACTGCCCGCAGGTGTGGGCTGGCCCAGAGCAGCCTGCCTGGAGAAAAGCCTGCCTCATGTGGACAGAGCTGCCCCATGGTGCAGTCACTGCCCAGAGGATGAGATCAAAGGCCTAGGGCTGCCCAACCTTGGGGCACAAGTACAAGCAGCGGGTGGCACTGGGGTGCTGCAGCCCCAGGACCAGATTCTGCAGGGCACAGGCATTCGTGGCCACCGGGGCCTCATCTAAATCTGCTCCCAGCCTGAACGGGTACCCTGAAAGGAGCTTGCGCCTTCCTGTGGCAGCCCCGCAGCGGCAGAGGTGGCTGACTGGCTTGCGGCTGTGGTTGGCAGCTGATCCCGGAGGAGGGGCCATGGGGCTCCTCTCTGTTCCCCCAGGATGTTGGCACCCCCGCCCCCCCGCCAGCACTGTAGTGAGGAAAGGCGCTGAGAGGCTGGTGGGGTCACAAGGAGTGATTCTTTCCCCATGTGATCTGACCCCAGGGGTGGAGGCCCACACGCTTTGCCCCCCACCCTCCCCGGCCTCCCCAGAGCCTCGTCCCCGCCCCCTCAGTGCCTCCCTCACCAACGCCCGGTCCTGCTTCCCCTCCCAGCCGGTCTGCACCTAGCCAGTGTCCTAAAGTGCAAGTCAGGCCAGGAGGTGGCGGTGTCCTTGGCTCTCAGCAGAATGTGCTCAACCCCCCAGGCCCGGTGTAGCTCCAGCCCACCCCCAGCCACCTTCCTCTGCACCACATGATTTTTGGGTTCTTTTCCTGGTGGCATTTTCAAAAAATTTTTTATTGGAGTGGAGTTGATTTACAGTGTTGTGTTAGTTTCAGGTGTACAGCAAAGGGATTCAGTGATGCATATCCAAATATCCACTCTTTTTTTTTTTAGATTCTTTTCCCGTATAGGCCATTACAGAGTACTGAGTAGAGTTCCCTGTGCTCTACAGCAGGTTCCTATTAGTCATCTATTTTATATATAGTAGTGTGAAGATGTCAATCCCAATGTCCCAATTTATCCCTTCCCCCCCATCCCATGGTAACTATAAGTTTGTTTCCTACATCTGTAACTCTACTTCTGTTTTGTAAATAAGTTCATTTGTACCCTTTTTTAAGATTCCACATATAAGCGATATCATAGGATATTTGGTTTTCTGTGTCTGACTTGCTTCGCTCAACATGACAATCTCCAGGTCCATCCATGTCTCTGCACATGGCATTAGTTTGCTCCTTTTTTATGGCTGAGTAATATTCCTGCGCGTCATGATTCTTGACATCACCAGCTCCTCCAATGCCAAGCCTACACACACCGTTCCTGTCCTGATGCCAGGACGCTCTACCCTTCTCGGACTCTGCTTGGGCAGTTATGACCCACCTTCAGGTCTCAGCCGAGACACTACTTCCTCCAGAGGCTGACTGAGTCCTGGTTAGGGGGGACGCACCCCTCACACTAATGCTTGCACAGCCTGCACGGGGCCCTGCACTGCTCTCTCCTGTGTGGGAGACGGGTCTTCTCTGCCTGGGTGTCACTTGTCAGCAGGTCTTATTACTTTGGGGAATAATTGTGAAAGCGTGTGAACGTATGTAAGTGTGAGTCAGTATGAGAGTGTGCATGCATGTGTTGTGAGTGTGTGTGATTGCGTGTGACTGCATGTGAGTGTGTATGTGAAGTCAGGGAAGACACATATGGTTCCAGGATGGTGGTTGTGATGAACGGTGTGTGTCCCCTAGATGCATGTGGTGAAGCCCGAATACCCAGGATCTCAGAATGTGTCTTTCTTTGGAGATAAAACCTTTTTATTAAGGTTAAATGAGGTCACATGGCTGGGCCCTAATCCCATATGACTGGTGTTCTTATAAGGAGATCAGGACACAGACACGCACAGTGGGATGACCATGTGAGGACACAGGGAGAAGACGGCCGTCTACACGCCAAGGAGAGAGGCCTCAGGAGAAACCAGCCCTGCTGGCAGCTTGATGTCAGACCTCCAGCCTCCAGAACAGTGAGGGAATAAATGTCTGTTGTTTAAGTTGCCCAGCCTTGTGATGGCAGCTGAGCTGATGACTGCAGATAGCGTGACCTGCCCCTTTCCCCGTCAGTGACCACTAGGAGAACCGGACAAGCCGGGGAGGAAGCTCTCTGCCCCTTTGGGCACCACGCACACTGTCTGTTTACAGGATTCTGACCAGAATGGAGCTGCACCCCTGGTGTGCGTGTAGTCCTTTTCTGAGACTCTCTGGTCACTACCAGAAGTCTCTCTGTAGTCATCTGGCCAACCAGAGCCCATCTGTGTACCCTTACTCGGGGCTCTCTGACCTCTGTCCCACTTCCTGGGGCTCAGTCTCCACGGCTGGACCCACCCCTTTGGGAAGCTCTCATCTCTGTGTTCACCTTTGCACTGAAAATGATCCTTCTGGCTGGAGGTGTGATATGAACGTCCTCTGTTCAGAGGGGCAACGGCCACCAGGCCACAGAGCAGTCAGCAGAGGTCTTAGAACTCCCAGGTCACAGAATGGGACGGCTGCAGAGGCTCCAGTGCTCCCGTAGTGGGTGGAGGGGAACTGGCGGGGAGAAGAGGTGGTCCTGCCAAAGCGCCTGGAGATGGAAGGTGACTGCAACGCGTCCTTCCCCCGAGCACCGATGTGATTGTGCGCCTTGCTTTAGGCATTGTCCACCCAGGTGGCCCAGGACATTCCTTTCAGTCTCCTTACCGAGTTTCACAGGTCCCCTTTCCAGTTTGTTTCTGCTAAAATCTACTGAGCCCCAGTAAGAGCCAGGGCACGCACATCATATGTTTGTAAACTGACGCCCACGTCAAGCTACTTGCGACGGGGACTGTGTTGGCCTGAGCTCTGTGTTTCCTCCCATGCTCAGCCCTCGGCCCCTGACCCAACCCTGCATGGATGTGCCTCAAGTCAAACGCCAGTGGATGTTGAATGGATGCAACTGGAGGGAAAGTGGGTTCTGGCCACAGAAGCTGCTTCCTTTGGCTGATGCCTCTCTGCTTCATATGTTTTGTTTCTAAGCGTTTTGGTTGTTTACAAGGATGTTGTTTTTGTCCCTTTGGGCTGCTATAACAAAATACCACAGACAGGGGGTTTATAAACAGAAATCATTTCTCACAGTTCTGGGGGCTGTGAAGTCCAAGATTGCAGCGCTGGCCGATTCTGCGAGGTGTCTGGTGAGGGCTCGCTTCCTGGTTCTCAGATGGCGCATTCTCGCTGTGTCCTCTTTTGGTGGAAGGGGCTAAGGATCTCTCTGAGGTCTCTTTTATAAGAGCTTGAATCCCATTCATGAAGGCTCCGCCCTCATGACTTCAGCACCTCCCAAAAGCCCCACCTACGAATACCATCACATGGGGCATTAGAATTTCAACATACGCGTTTTGGGAGGACACAAACATTCAGACCAGAGCAGATGTGAAAGGAACTCTGTCCCAGGGTGGTACCAATTCACGGTGGGGAATAACTGAGACAAGATAAAACAATATTATCATTGCTTCTGCGTGTAGTCTATGGGGCTCACAATATGGTGTATTCATGGATGTCTCTTTGTTATACAGATCTGCTTTAGTACAGAAGTACTACTAATTTTACAACTGGAAGATTGAGTACTCAATCAAGGAATTAGCACCAAATAGATATTAGTTATGATCAATAAGATATCTGGGAAGCACAGATGCTGGTCTAGTTAACTAGCATTAATTAAATAGGTGCTTGACATTGTGAGGAGGGTGGGGTCCTTTAAGACACCATCTTTGCTCTCAAGGCTTCCCTGTCTCGGAGTCTTGGAGGTGAGGGATGGTTACAGAGAATTCCCCTACAGGGCAGCGTGAGGTCAATCCATCAGACAGATGGGAGGAAGGGGGTGTCCAGGGAGGGCTGGATCAGGCTCAGCTCTGTGCACCCGAGGAGCCTCGCAGAAGAGGATTGGTTTAGCCCTGAATGATGGGTAAGACAGGAACATGCAGAGAAGCAGCTGCACGAAACACTGTAGCTTCATAGGATACAGAGCAAGAATTGTCAGAGACACAAGGAGAAATAGAGGCATTTATAAACATTATGGGAGATTTGAACAGATCAGAAGTCAAACACTTTGATAGAGTATATATCTCATATTTACCATCGTCTATCTATGTATCTAGGTATCTATCATCTATCTATCCTCTGCAAATATAAATAGTCATTCTTTTTAAATACCCATGGGAAATTGACAAAAATTAAAGTGATATTGGCTATATTATTGGACTAAAAGGACTAAAAGGCAAGAAAAAACATCTTTTCACTTGGAATTAAAGAAAAAGTTTCTATATATAAATAATTTTTGTTTCAAGAAGAAATAAAAATAGAAGTCATAAATTGTTAAAAATTAATAACAATAAAAGCACCATCTATACACCTACGTACCCAAGATGTGTTTATACACACTCAGTGTGGGAGGGTATGCAGAGTATCTACTGCCCAGCATGACCTGAACAAGGGCACTGACCAGTCAGCATGGGGAGATAGACATCCCTCCCGACATTGGCCAACTGCCAGCATAAACGGCTTAAGTGAAGAAAGTGCTGGGGATGCTGATGGGACCCAAATCCCTGATGGCCATGTCGGTGTATAAACTTAGACGCGTTCTTCAGAAAATATGAAAGACTGAAACAAAATTAGCTGAGCATTCAACATAACACATTAGTAAAAAATAGCAAAGAAAATCCAAAAAGAATAGAAGGATGAAATAATGATAAAAGCAGAGGTAATAAAATAGAAAAGTCAGAGAAGACTTGATCAATAAAGTGATAAATACATTTTGGAGACCAAAGATGGGGTAGAAAACCTGAACAGAGTAATAAGCACAGAAGAAACTGGGAAGTCACTCAATTACCTTCTAAAATATGACAACAGGCCCTGTGGGTTTATGAGTAAGTTCCATCATCTATTCCTATATTATATACAAACTGTTCCAGATGATCAACAAAATTGGAAAGTTCCCCAAATAATTCTACAAGGGCAGCATCACCTTGCCCCGTTAGGACTCATTCTGCTGCCCTTTCTGGCTGGAGAGAGATCGACCCTCCTGGGGTAGTCAATCTTTAGAGAGACAGCAAAGGGCCCATCCGGGAGTAGGCCTGTGATATGCAAACTGACCAATCCAGAGCCAGACCTCCTCTGCCTGGCCTGTGCACCCCAGGAGGCAATATTCCTCTCGCTCACTCATCCAAAGTCCAGGCACCAGGCAACTAGGGACCACACCTGTAGCTTAGAGCCCACCGGAACTATTCAAACTAGCCAGTCCTAAGCTCTTCTCCCTGCCTGCCCTGCCTTTCCTCTGGAAACCCAAATCAAGGGTCCTAGACTTTCCTTCACTCCCGCTTCTGCCTCCTGAGCACACTGGTGCTTCCCCTGTGGCCCTGCCTGGTGCGCTTCCTGTCTCTAGGACCTGGGAGTGAAATCAACTTTGTTTTCCTGAGCCTCTGCTGTGTCTCCTCTTGTGCTTGCATCTTCCCATAAAAGGACACAGATGGTGGTTTATTTTTTTTATCTTGTGACCAGAAGGCTGGGGCAGTGATCCAAGGACGTCATGAAAGAACTGGGCTGACTCTACCTCTCTCCACAAGCTTGTCCAGCTGCTGTACTTTGAGGTATTCCATCCACATCCAGGCATGAGGAGAGGGATAGGGTGAAGGGAAAGGCGCCTTCTTGTTGGGATACCACCTTCTATTCAGTAAATCCAGCTTTTCCTGGGACCTTCTCCTTCCCTCTCTTGGCCCGACTTACATCACATGACCACCTCTAGCTGCAAGAGCGGCTGAGAGAAAGTCTTTCAGTTCTCAGCTTCCAGAGGAGAAGCATGAGATAAAGGAGTGCGAATGAATTCTGGATGAAGCAGCCTGCAAAAAAACAGAGCAAAACTGGAGCACAGGGTGCATGTAGATGGGCACTTCCTTAACTCAGAAAAGGGCAGCTTCCAGAAGTCTGCAACACACGTGCTTCATCATGGAGAAACATCAGAAGCATCTGTCTTAAATTCAGGAATAAAACAAAGATGCTCACACTCACAGCTGGCCCTCAGTCTTATGGAGGGGACCCTAGTCAGTGTAGAGAGACTCAGACAATAAGTGACATAATTAAGGAAGGGTCAAAACTGTCACTATTTGCAGAAACATGATGCTCTGTGTAGAAAAGCCAGGAAAATCATAAAAGTAGTTAGAACCAATGAGGTTTTAGTGGTGGCTTGAACCAAAATCAATTTAATTTATTTATATAACAGCAATATTCAGATATAAATTATTGTAGGAAATATCCTCTCCACAATAGCCACAAAACTATAAGATATCTAGGAATAAACCAGATCGGACAACTGTCAAATATCTAGTATATATACACATATAAAGAACTTCTATAATTCAATCTAAACAAGACAGATGAATTTTTTTTGTTTTTTTGTTTTTATTGCAGTACGCGGGCCTCTCACTGTTGTGGCCTCTCCCGTTGCGGAGCACAGGCTCCGGACGCGTAGACTCAGTGGCCATGGCTCACGGGCCCAGCCACTCCGTGGCACGTGGGATCCTCCCGGACCGGGGCACGAACCTGTGTCCCCTGCATCGGCAGGCGGACTCTCAACCACTGCGCCACCAGCGAAGCCCTGTGGTTTCCTTTTTATCCTTTACCCTCTGGCTTTGACCTGAGGTAGGGCTGAACCCTGGAACTTTGCTAAATGGATGGCAAGCCTCCAGGAGAACCTCCTTGTTTGTAGACAGAACATCAGACAAAGGGACCCTCACGTGCTGGAGAGGGGGATCCCTAGCCTTTCTTCGTTTTTCCTCATCTTTTGTTTCCAGCCCTACCTCAAGGCTTTGCCTGCTTTAAAAAAACCAAACTGGGGGCTTCCCTGGTGGCACAGTGGTTGAGGGTCCGCCTGCCGATGCAGGGGACGCGGGTTCGTGCCCCGGTCTGGGAGGATCCCACGTGCCGCGGAGCGGCTGGGCCCGTGAGCCATGGCCGCTGAGCCTGCACGTCCGGAGCCTGTGCTCCGCAATGGGAGAGGCCACAACAGTGAGAGGCCCGCGTACCGCAAAAAAAAAAAAAAAAAAAGAAAAAAAAAAAAAACCAAACTGGGAACGTGTCACACTTTCCTGTATCTTTACATGTCTCAAATTTCTTCTGTGAAAAATTAGATTTTTTAGATAATCTATTGTAGCAACTCTGGATATTGATTCCCTCTCCTCAAGAGTTTGTTGTTGTTTTCTCATCTGCTTGCTCATTTGTTTAGTGACTTGGAGAGACTGTTTTGATGAAATCTATATCCCCTGAAGCATGCAGCCTCTGATTTTACTCCTCAGAAGACACAGCCTCTCCTCCCCTAGGGCTGACAAGGGTTTTAACTGGGTTTCCTTGATATCCCTGTTGAACTTCCAGTTGGCCTACCTCTATGGGTATCACACCCAGGTATCACCCGCTAACTGCTAGCTGATTGCTCTGTTTTTTATTGACAAGCCCTGAAACATACATTGCTTCACAGTCTGATCCAGTTAATGTCTCACTGCTTAGCAGGGCTTTCTTTGAGGCCAGTTTTGAGGCTTGCTCAAAGCCTTTGAGGAGGGCTCCACTCAGCTGTCTCTTTCCCTAGTTCTCTCTGTTAAATTTCTAGTCCCATTTCAGTTGCTGCTCTCATGGAGCTGCCAGCCTCCTCTTAATTGCTCACCACCAAAATCTACATCATGTTTGGCGGCGCCCTTGGGCTTGAACTTCCCCATGTTCTCTTCTAAATGAAGTCAGTTCCCCAGAGAGAGCCATAGAGCTGTCTGTTCTCACTGCTTGTCTCTTTCTCTGAGAACCTCTGGCCACTGTTTTGAGGCTGGGGGTCAGGACAGTGGCTTGCTTCTCTTGAAGTGACACCCCACTTTTACACTTGGGGTGATGGGCATATGCAGTAGCCTCTGGTATTTGTGGCTTGCCTCTCCTGACATTGAACATTACCCTATGATTGAGCTGAGTTGAAGACGATTTGGTCCAGGATTCTCAGCCTGCTACACCTGGGTAGAGCTACTGCCTTAGGAGTAGGGGTTGGTTGGAAGAAGGGATTCCCAGAGTTCTCAGCCACACTTGCCTGGGTTACAGCTGGTGGGGAGGTGAGAAATGCTGGTGGCTTGCTCCTGCTGGGAAATAACTGTAGCCATAGATTGGCTACATATATATATGTAATCTATATGGACATTCACTACAGCAGAAGTTTGGGAGCAACTTGAATGTTCAAGCAGAATACTAGTTAAATGCAAGGTGGTACATTTGTTGTGTGTTGAGTGGGGGTAATCCCCACGGTGTGCTGTCAGGTTCAGAGGAGTGTGTATTTCATGGCCCCTGGTGGACCCAGTCCAGAGATGGACAAGAGAAGGAGAGATTGACTTTTCATTTTATACTTTTTGTACTCTTTAACTATTGAACATGTACATGTATTATCAATTCTAAAAATAATATTTTAAAATGTGTTGCTTAATATTGTTGGATTCCTCTCTATTAGCCCGACCCCACTACTACATCCGCTCGATCTCCAGGTCTTATTGATCCTACTATGTAAAATTTTCTCAAATCTGTTTCCATTTCTGTCCATCCCCTTTCCCATCTGCCTCCTACTCTCCTGCAAAGCCCAATTTAAAGGCCTCCTTGGGCCTCCCTGGCGGCACAGTGGTTAAGAATCCACCTGCCAAGGCAGGGGACACGGGTTTGAGCCCTGGCCCGGGAAGACCCAACATGCCGCGGAGCAACTAAGCCCGCGAGTCACAACTAGTGAGGCCGCGTGCCACAACTACTGAAGCCCACACGCCTAGAACCTGTGCTCAGCAACAAGAGGAGCCACCACAATGAGGAGCCCACACACCGCAACAAAGAGTAGCCCCCACTCTCTGCAACCAGAGAAAGCCTGTGCACAGCAATGAAGACCCAACGCAGCTAAAAGTAAAAACAAACAAATAAATAAACTTATTAAAAAAAAATAAAGGACTCCTTGTCCTGGGGATCCCTGATCCCCTCCCTCTGGCATGAGTTCAGTTCTAGACATGTTAGGTTTTGGGTGCCTGGGGTACATATCTCAGTCTGGAGCTTAGGAGAGATTTAGACCAAAGTTGCAGTTGTGAGAGTCATTAGGTACATTTGTGGCTGCGTTCTTGAGCACATGAATTGACTGGTGGCTACCAGAAATGATAGGATTTTCGTTTAGGACTGAGGATTGGGAGCTGATGTTTCTGGAATGGAATCTGGTTGTCAGGGACAGCTTCTCCCAGGCCTCCAATTTGATATTGGACTTCTGAATAGCTGCAGGAGCTGTAAAAACATGGCGAACTGCATCTAGCAGGATTTCCTCCGCCTGCCCATGGGACCACACGGCATGTGTTTTCCCAAAGGTTAGACGTCATCCAGAAGCCCCTCCCACGCCTGGCACTGTGCAGGGGGTGGCAGGGGAAGGTGCTTCCCTCCATCGTCTCCTGGGACGCCCATGAGAGCTTCCACTTGAGAAGCATGTCCATTCATGACACATCTGCTGTGTGAGGTCAGCCTGGGTGCCAGCCTGGAGGGAAAGGTTGGGTGACAGGTCTGACCCCAGTGCCTTTGCTTGGTATAGCAAGGCTCTGACGTCACCCGGCCTCGACATAGGAAGAAAGCCTGGCGCTGCTGAGGGCTGATTGACCTGAGGGTCAGGATGGAGCCATGCTGAGCGTGAACTTCAAACAGGAAACCTGCAGGTTTGTCCTATTGTCCCCTTGCTGAATGGCCATAGTTTCCAGCCTCCGAGAGAGGAGAAGCCCTGAACCTGAAACGAGAACTGAAGGCAGTAACAAAAGGGCTGGTGCAGCGGGGCCGCGGGCACATTCCATTCCCCCTGGGCTATATTAACACCCCCCATCCTTCAATCTGAGTCTCTTACCTCCCCAAAAGACCTGGTAGGGCCAAAGTCCCCTGCTACCTGTGCCCATTGTACCATGAGGGATGGTGGTGTTTGTTCAGACATCAAACCGATGCATGTCCATTTCCCCATAATTCAGGTAGTTCCGTGGGTTCCCTCCTGCTGACTTAATTTCACTCAGATAACGGATATGACAAGACGGTCACTACTTGGCTTTGAGTTTCAAGACTGACCTGAATTTCTAGTGAGGCAACAGAATAGAAAGCCAGGCTTCAAAAGGGACGTCTAAATTCCACACCTCCCCTTTCAGGCAAAGCTCAGGGTTCTGAGGACGCAGAGTGATGTCAGAGACGGGAAACAGTAACGGAAGGCTTGGAGACAGGCAGGCCTGGTGGGATTGCTTGGCCTGACCACAGTCCTTCCTTTTCTTCCTCAGTTGGGAGAGAACCCCAGGTGCGGGGTGGAAACTTGTGGACAGGACTTTTGGTTAAAGAGGTGGATTAACACGGTCATTCACCTAAACCCGACTAAACCTACCCAGGAGGAACAAGAGGATGAAGAGAATAACAAAGGAAACAACAGCCGAGGAGAATCCGCAGCACAGTTTGAAGCCGGAAGTGGGTGGATTTTGCAAAGTGGAGGAAAGTGAGACCTAAGCGAGGCCTGGGTGGGCCAGGCCAATAGGAGGCAAGTGGGCGGACCACGGGACCCAGGACCCGGAGGGAGCCAGGGCTCCAGCGGCGTGGGCTGTGGGTTGGCCCCGTCTGCGGGGTGAGCAGTGAGGCCTCCATGCCCTCCCCGTGCCCTCTCCCCCAACAGGAGACCCGGTGACTCCAGAGGGGCTGAGGGGTGAAGGTGAGGCTGAGAGCCTGGGTGGGGAGGTGAGGCCCAGCCACCTTCTGTGCTCCTCTCTGGAATGTTCCCCACTCCTGCAGGAGGCTGGACAATCCCCACCCTGAGGAAGCCACCCAGCTGGGAGGCCAGAGCCATACACGCTGACCTCTGGGGACCCCCGTGGTGAGGCTGTGTGGCCACATGTGGTCACCCTCCTCGAGGCACATCCGTCTCCCGGCCCTGTCTTCTCGCTGGAGCCTCCAGCCAGTGTTTCAACGTTTTCCCTTTAAATAGTCACATGTGGTCCAGGGGCAGCTGACTTCTCCAGAGATCCTCTGTGATATCATGATTTATAATATGAAATATATATTTGGTCTTCATCCTGTTTATGGCACAGAGCTCCTCAAACCCTTGGAATTCTTAAGTAGTGAGAGTGATAAAGGTGTCTCTTGTTATGTTAATTTTGGAAATTAATTAATTAATAAATAATTAATAATGTGATTTTGGAAAAGAAACTTCCGGTTGCCAGGAGATCCAACCGTGCAACCATGTGATTAGAGGGTTGGAACTTGCAGTCCCAATACCCCCGCCCCCCAAACTCTGGGAAGGGGAGAGGGGTTGGAGGCTGAATCAGTCACCAGTGGCCAATGATTTAATCAATCCTGCCTATGTAATGAAGCCTCCACAAAAGCCCAAAAGGACAGGGTTTGAAGACCTTCCAGGTTGGTGAGTGCGTGGCGATTCGGGGAGGGCAGTGCTCCTGGAGAGGGTGTGGAAGCTCCATGCCCTTCCCCATACCTTGCCCTGCACATCCCTTCCATCTGGATGTTCCTGAATTACATCCACTTATAATAAACCAGTGATCTCGTAAATGAGTAAATGTGTTTTCTAAGATCTGTGAGCTGCTCTAGCAAATTAATATTGAACCCAAGGAAAGAGGGGGTTGTGGAACCTCGAATTTAGAGCCAGCTGGTCAGGAGCCCAGGTGACAACCTGGGCTTTCAACTGGCATCTGAAGGGAGGGCATCAGTCTTGTGGGATCCGACACTGTCTCCAGGTAGACAGTGTCAGATGTGAGTGGAATTGTAGGACATCCAGTTGGTGTCAGAGAATTACCTGGACCTATGTGCAGGTCCCCACCCCCAAACTTGACACACACATTGGCAACTGGTGATGGGAATTTTAGCCTCTAACCTGAAAGACAGAGATCAGAGCAAACAAAGCAGACAATGGAGCTGGGAGGACCCTGAGACTGAGGGGAGGGTGGAGGGGAAGACAGACCTCATCACCTCCAACCCTAGAGTTACCGTCCTCAGTGAGACAGGAGGCCTTGCATCCACCCCACTGGATGCCTTTGAAGGCCAGTTCAGAAGGCAAGAGAGATGAGAGACACAAAAACAAAGTATCCAGTGGAAGGGTGGAAGGGGAAATCTCTCCCCATTCACTGCCCTCGCCTCGTGCACCTGGAGTGTCTCTCCCTGCTCTACCCATTGTCTCTGTCCCTGCCTCTCCCTGTCTCACCGTTCTTAGTGTGCTGAACCCGTTAGGGAACAAGGGGTCCCCCCACATCCTCAGCAGACGCTTGCTTCTCTCTCTTTTTTTTTTTGCTGTACGCGGGCCTCTCACTGTTGTGGCCTCCCCCATTGCGGAGCACAGGCTCCGGACGCACAGGCCCAGCGGCCATGGCTCACGGGCCCAGCCTCTCCGCGGCATGTGGGATCTTCCCAGACCGGGGCACGAACCCGTATCCCCTGCATCGGCAGGCGGACTCTCAACCACTGCGCCACCAGGGAAGCCCCCCTGCTTCTCTCTCTTTGACAACGACGTCTATCGGTGAGGGCATCTGGAAAGAGTGAATATTTATGTTCTCTAGGCTGCAAGGTGGAGGTAGACAAAGGGGTGGGGACTGAGTGTTGGGTCAGCCAACCACCTGGCACATTGACTTGGCCATTCTCTTCCTGAGGATGCCAGGGTGGTCTGCAATGCCCTGTTGCCACCCTGAATCCCGTGATGGACATCCTCCACAGACCCCTTCTCAGAGCCCTGTGAGGGTCTCTCTGGAATGTCTACCCTCGAGCAGAGTTCCTGGGGCTTCGGCACGCACCTGCTTCATGCTATGAGGGTCACCATATTGCCTTCCGAGATGACTGAATCCAGTTTATTCTCCTCCTGGTGGAGCAGGAGGATTCCCCTTTCTTCACGTCTTAGCCAGCACTTGGTATCATACCCCTTTTAAATTTCTGTGTGTGATTCTATTGGGTACAAAGTGTCCTCTCCTTTAAAAGCTGTGCTTTATCCTGTTACCAGTGAGGGTGAGAGTGTCCCATAGACTCATTAGCCAATTGGGCTTCATTTCCCATAATTCCCATTCATCCCCATCTATCTGTTGGAGTTTCTGACTTTGCATCATTCATTCCAGGACTTCCTCACAGTCCAGATTTCACTCTCTTGTCAGTTTTAGATGTGGTTTCACCCATGAATTTGTACATGATGTTCGTCACTGAACAGGCCTTCATATGGATGTGTCATCAAATGCATCAGTTCTTCACTTTTGGTTTGTGCTTTTATTTAAGAAGATTTACTTATTGTTTTTATTTTATTTAAGGAGGCTTTCTTCATCCCTAGTCACGAGGATATTCTCCATTTTCTTCTCATGGCTTTATAATTATACCTTTCCCATTGAAGTCTTTAATCTGCATGGCGTCTACCTTTGTAAATGGTGTGACATGGGGTCTGGCTTTGTGTGTCTCCATGTCAGGAACAAGGAACAATACCTCCCATGAAGCTGTCCTTTCTCCTCTACTTTCTGGTGTTGCTCCCTCTCATATTTAGCCTCCCAAAGGGGCCCTTTGTTTGGAGCAAAGTTGGCTGCTGTCATTGAGGTTCTGAAGCAGGTCTTGAGGTAGGAGATGTATAGGCCCCAGGCTGAGCAGTTGCAGCTCTCTCTTGCTGATGCTTCGAGATGGGTTACCAGGAGGACCATTGGGCCCTGATCGGGTGCATTCCTGTGGATTTCCTGGCCCAACACATGCGCGGAGAAGGTCCTTAGTCCAGGGTGAGGACAAAAGGAGGGAGAAGATGCCAGCTAGAATCCTTCTTGGCTGAGAGATGCGTGCTCACACCAGGACCAAATGATTGACCAGAGACAACCCGGAAAACTGCCCCTATATAAGCAATCTAAGCCACTCCTATTGGGTGCAACTCACTCTGAGCTCACCTGTGTGCTCTTTCACAGGTATTTTGTTTTTTTCCACACATACTCTGCTTCTTCCACATGTACTTTGCTTCTAATAAATGCTTTTATCTTTTTCAAAATCTTGGTCTCTTTGCTGAATTCTTTCTTCAAAGAAGACAAGAACCGAGGTCTTTCTTCCAGCTTTTCACCTCTGGAATCAGTCTGTGTGCCTGGGAGAGCGAGTCCTCCCTCTGCTCTTTTTCCAAAGGGCACTGAGCTGTCTGCAGATCTTTCCTGTCCTGTATGAATTCTAGAAGGTCCTTGTTCGCATTCTTCACAAATTCCAGTGAGAGTTTCGAGTGGGATGGCACTGAACTTGTAGTTTATACAACTGCAACTTTACACATACTTGTGTAACAGTTTGACTGCTTCTTAACTTCTGTATGGGGCGCAGGGGGGCGGTGGTGTGTCTGTCTCCTGTGTCCTTGGCCCTCTGGCACTCATGCATGCAGCATGTGGGCTGCAGAAGGAGCTCACCAGTGCCTTGTTGGATAAGTCTGTTGAATGGTCATGTTAAATAATGATGCTTGTGAAAGCACTTTGCAAACTAGGAGGAAGCATACCAAGGGGCACAAACCACAGGCCAGGGCAGCCCGGGGCTCACTTCTTTTTCCCCCTCCCCTCAGGCAGGTGGGGGCTGGCTTCTTCACCTGCATCATGAGGGATGCCTCCAGCCCAGGGTCACTTTGAGGATCTAAGTGACCCCTGACACGACGGAAGCACCACATGTAGATCAGCTCTTAGCATTATGGTCGAAGCTGATGTGAAGGAAAGATGATACTAATTCGACTTAAAAAACTGTCTCCTGATGGCTAAGGGAATCTGCTGGTGGGTTGCTTAGGCACACTTGATGTGTTTTGCCATCTGTCTTAGTCAGCTCGGTTGCCATAACGACATATTACAGACTGGCGGCTCAAACTACATTGATTTTTCACAGTTCTGGAGGCTGGAAATCTGCGATGAGGGTGCCAGTGGGGTTGGGTTCTGGTGGGGGGGCCTCCTCCTGGCCTGTAGATGGCTGCCTTCCTGCTGTGTCCTCACATGTCACAGAGAGAGAGAGAGAGAGAGAGAAAGCTCTGGTGTCTCTTCCTTTTATAAGGCCACCAGTCCTATCAGATTAGGGCCCCACCCTATGACCTCATTTAACCTAATCACCTTCCTAAAAGTCTCATGTTGTCTTCTGAAAGTCACATTGGGGTTACAGCTTCAGCACATGAATTTTGGGAGACACGGTTCAGTCCGTAGCACCATCCTACGGCACAGGATGCAGAGACAGAACGGTTTCCCTGTCTATCTTGGCTGAGACCTCAGGACCGCAGGTGCCCACTACCTCCCTTTGAGGGAGGTGAGAGGTTGGGACTTAGGACAGCAGGGCTCTGGCAGGTAGAGGGAGGCTTCTTGGGAGACAGGTGGCTTCTCCTGACCTTGAGTCTTCTGGCAGGAGCATCAGAGGAGGCGGCTCAGAGGGTCTCACGTGCATCTCCTGCTGTTCAGCGTGGAGATGCCGTGCTGGGGGAGGACCTGAGCAGCCCTAAGCCTCTGCCCAGACCGGGGAGGGGGTTGCCAGGGGACGCCCCTGCACCCACTGCCCTGCAGCCTGGTGGAGCCCAAGGTGGGCGCAGGAAGTGGCGGGGAGCAAGGTCTTCCCCAGACACTGGTTTGTATGTTGAGCTGGCTGCTTTTTTTTTTTTTTTCTTTTTGCGGTACGCGGGCCTCTCACTGTTGTGGCCTCTCCCGTTGCGGAGCACAGGCTCCGGATGCGCAGGCCCAGAGGCCATGGCTCACGGGCCCAGCTGCTCCGCGGCATATGGGATCCTCCCAGACCGGGGCACGAACCCGTATCCCCTGCATCGGCAGGTGGACTCTCAACCACTGCGCCACCAGGGAGGCCCGAGCTGGCTGCTTTAACAGCCAACCTGGAGGCTGTCTCAGGACCAAGGTGGCTTCTGTTATCTGAGAGTGACCAGAAAAGTGAGGGCTTGCCTCAGTGTACCTCTGAGGTGAGGCAGGGGGCAGCCCACTGGAGGGGACTCAGGGCAGCGGGGCTGCCGTCCTGGAGCCCTCAGGGCTGTCTTCTCAGCCCCACGTCACAGGTGGAGGACGGAAGCACAGAGCGCGCTGGTACCCAGGGCACAGGGGCGGGGCTGTGGCCGCAGGGCCCACAGGCTCAGTGTGCGGCCCTCTGTGAGGGTGCTGTTCCCACTCGGGTCCCCCGGGGCCGCTGAGGTCCGTCCTTCCCCTTCTGCTCGCCCCAGCACTGCTGGGCCCCTTGACTCCCCCTGCCTTCCATCTCAGTGTCCTCCATGCTTTCAGGGCACCCCCTGAGCAGGGGCCTGCGCCTGGGCGGGGCAAGTGTTCATTCCACTCCCAGCGCTCGGGGCAATGTCTGGATATAGAAGCGCTGGGGCAGTGACCTGGGGGAGCCTGAGGGGTGACAGCGGCTGGGTGACGGGCAGCAGGGAGACATAGGCCTGTGTGTAAAACAGCTCTTCTGAGCATGCAGAGGGGTCCTCGCCCTGAGTCTCAGGAGAGCAGAGCCTGGCCAGGATCCCTGGGAAATCTGGGAGAGGGGAGCTCTGGAAACAGCCCAGGCCAGCGGTTTCCAGAGACGCTGGGATGTGGGATCTGCAGAGGGGTGGGTTGCGTTAGGCCCAGAAAAAGGATGTTCTTCAGGGTCCTGGTGGGTCAGAGATCCGGTGAGTCCCAGAGAAGGGACTGGTGCGGACAGCGCTCATGGACGAACGTACCACGTTCGTTTGACACGGGTTTGGGTCATCTTTCTAGAAAACCCAAACCCTGGTTCACACATAATGATATTTAAAAAAAAAAAAAAGCTTATCTTGAGTAATTTCAAATGTATAGGAGTTGCAAGAAATCCCATAAACTTTTTACCCGGATCACCGACTGTGACCATGGCACATGAACATCTTGTTCTCCTTCTGTCTGTATACCTACAACTATCTGTGGACATTACGTATATGTGTACACATGCTCTTTACGTGCTTCTTCTTTTCTTAAAAAAATATTTATTTTTAAATTTATTTTTGGCTGCACCAGGTCTTAGTTGTGTCGCTCTGGATCTTCGTTGCAGCATGCAAACTCTTAGTTGCAGCATGCATGTGGGATCTAGTTCCCGGACCAGGGGTTGAGCCTGGGCCCCCTGCATTGGGAGCACGGAGACTTACCCACTAGACCCTTTATGAGCTTCTTATACTCCTTTATGTATCCATGTATACCAGGACACCAGGGAGTGGCTGGACTATTATAACCGAAGGTGGGGTCTGACTGCTTGCCGCTCAAACGCCAATAAAAAGGCAAGGTTGGCGGAAAGGAAAGCTTGCTTTATTTTGGACGCTGGCAGCCAGTGGGGAGGGCGGACTCCCATCCAAAGGCCTACTCTCCCCCGACAATCCGTGGACAACAGCTTTTATAGACGGAGGGAGGGGGCTACATGTAGAAACACCACAGTCAGCTCCGACAGTCACCTTGAAATTGGTCATGGGGTGGTCTGATCAGCATCATCTTGATTGTTTTAAGCACAGTTAATCTTCAGTTCCACAGTTGGTTTGTTCCCATTTCTCTGAGGCCAATTATTGGAACTGTGGCAGCTGATGTCATGGCTACCGTCTGGTCATCATGTAGTTCACTTCTTCCACTTGGTGTGGGTTTCAGTCTCTATAAGACAGCTCCCAGGATATGGCTCAGAATATTGTCTGTAGCCCTTGAGAAGGAACTAAGTGTTCTTACTATGCTTAATGACTAAACTATTATTATTTGGTCTCCTTTGACTGCTTCCCTTTGTTTCTGCATTTTCTCACTTCTCTGATTAAAGTTACTCTTCGGCTAAAGTTTTTCCACAAACAAAAGGCAGGCGGAGGACATGGCGGGCAAGGACCATAGAGTCCTGTTCTGTTTCACCATCATTGGGTAAAGAGATCATGAAATGACAGAGTGGAAACACTGCAGCTTGAACAAAAGCGGGCAGAGCTGGACAAAGGGAGGCACTATCAGACTTCCCAGATCCTACAGGACGCATAACAAGGCCACTTGGCTGTGAACTTAGGTAATCCTTCAAGGAAAGGGAAGACCAACCTCAAGGCAACTCAGAGGTCAGCAGGGCTGCCCCTCCCACTGCAGACCCAGGCTGCCCATGCTGGGGCAGTGCTGCCTTCTCCTCCAGGCCACTGGGCAGGTGGCCACCACCCAGTGCCTCGGGGACCAGGCTGCCCCCATGGCAACACTGCTGCCCGGGGAGCCCAGGAGGCCATTTCTTCCCTTTGCACCCAGGGTCAAACTCACATACCCGGGTCGTATTCACATACTCAGGGTCAAACCCAAACGCCCAGAGTTATACCCTCACTCAGGGTCACGTCCACGTCAAGGGTCAGATCCTCACACCCAGGGTCACACCCAGACACACAACACTCCCAGGGTCACAACTACACCCACGTCCACCAAGGCCACCCTCATACTAAGTTGTCCGGTTCCCCGGCTGGCCTATTTTGGTCTCTCTTGGGTGAGGGGCAAGGCTCTGGCCTCTCTGGGGGCTGCAGGTGGGTCGTGGCTTGGGGGCTGCCTGGGCACTTCCAGGACATGTTTTGGTTCCTGGGAAAGTCTCCTGTGTTCGCAGACTGCCCCCCCCCTTCTTTGGCCTCAGGAAGTCCCCCGGGCTGCCGCATGGGCATCCCTTGACACCAAGGCCCTGAGTCACCCTGGGCGCCCCCTGCTCCCCTCCTGGCCTCACTCCCCCAATACCACAGCCATCCTCTGAGCTCCTCTGGAGGCCCAAGGTGGGATCCTTCCTAAACCAGGCCAGTTCCAGCTGGTACCTGGCATCTTGGCAGGATGGGGATGGGGATGGAGGTGGTCAGGGAAAGTCGGGAAAGAGAGGGGGCAACGTGGCCACTGTGGCATTTGCCCAGCGCTTTCTGGTTGTGCAAGGGCACACTTGGGCCCACGGCAGCCCCTCCACGTGTCTGCTGTGGATGGGAACAAACCCCAGACTCCCTGGGGAAGTTGGGGGGGAGGGGTGGGCACTGGTCCCTCTGGGCCTCCCACCTCCTCCTGGGCAGTGGGCCGCCAGTCAGCCCTATCCCACCCCCTTCCCGCTGGGGAGAGAGCAAAGGCATCATGGCGGGGCTGGGCGCTGAAGTCCAGGGGGTTTTTCCAGGGCAGGGTCAAGGGTCCTACTGACTGCTGAATCCTCAGCTCGGAGGACTGGACAGTCCCTTGCTGCTCAGAAGTCTCCCACCCCTCAGGTGAGCACCCAGGAGACAGCCACACCCTGGAGCAGGCACCCACCCACCCCCTCCCTGCCCCCGGATCCCTTCTAGCATTGCCTGACTGCAGACCTCGTGTCTGGAGCGTCGCAGGGAGCGCGGTGCCAATGCTTTTCCTCTTCTGGGTGAAACAAGAGCTCAGCAGCTCTCTTGGCTTCTGAGGAGTGACAGGTAGCTGATGTTCCCACACAAACTGTGTATAATTTTAGCTCAAAGTGGAGCCACCACGTTTTCAATCTGCCTCATGTGGGTCGGTTGAGAGCTGAGGCATATGGCCCTGAGGTTTTGAAGGGATGGGTGAGAGCGTGTGGACGGACTAGGCCGGGCCCTCTGGTGTGCGGGGAGCCCAGCTTTTGCAGAGGTTTCCTGAGCCTCGACCTCCCCCTACCGGGCTCACCCACATCCCCAGCAGGCCTCCTGCCCTGTTTTCTCAGCTTTCTGCCCTCCTGACTCCACGAGATCCCACCTTGCAGTTTACCTGGGCTCAGCCTTGGCCCCTTAACGCAGAGGCCGGCTGGGGGTGCTGGGGGTGAGGGGTCTCCCACACCTCAGACCCCTCCTTGGGGCCCTGCACTCACAGCCCTTGGGGTGCAGTGGAAAGGCCCTGGGCCAGCCCCGCCCCTTGGGAGCCTCACCTGTTGCGGAGAGAGGGCAGAGTCCTGGGCCTGGCCCCCTTCAGGTGCACCCGTCATATTTCTCTGCAGACATGGAAGCCTTGCAGGGACGTGGCCCCTACCTCCCCACTCAGGGACTTGGATTCCCGCTCATGGAGGTGACCTCTGCAGTCTTTGGCCACGGCCAGCCTTCAGTATATGTTGGAAGAATTGGCTGGTGTGCATTTGGCTTTTTTTTTCTTTTGGGGGTACACGGGCCTCTCACTGTTGTAGCCTCTCCCGTTGTGGAGCACAGGCTCCGGACGTGCAGGCTTAGCGGCCATGGCTCACGGGCCCAGCTGCTCCGCGGCATGTGGGATCTTCCCGGACCGGGGCACGAACCCGTGTCCCCTGCGTCGGCAGGCGGACTCTCAACCACTGCGCCACCAGGGAAGCCCAGCAAATCTGTTTTTATATAGACAGGCACGTCTAAGTAATAACTCAGTTCACCGTACTTTCTCTCTCTCTTTGTGGAATTTTAATTTATTCAAAAATTTCCAGATAATCAAAGATCATTCACGAATCATGGACTTAGAGCCAATCAGGCACCTTGGAAATGATATTTCAGCTAACTGTAGCCACACGCTCACTGCAGATGTCCCAGACCTGTTGGTGTGACTGTGGACCCACAGCATTTGCAGCCTGGTTTGACATGTACAAACTGATTTTTTAACAATAAAGACATTAGTTATTATAATTCAATTTGGTTGAATACCTGATTACATCCACAGTGCTAAACGTTTAGTGGAAATGATAGTGACTCATAAAACCAGAATAGGAGATTGAAGACGTTTGAATTAATTCAATTTATTAAGAGGAAACAAACACAATTTGCTTTGCCTGCATTGTATTCCACATTGTGAATACCATACAGGAGAAGATAAACAGCAGAATTTTTTATCAAGATTAGACCAGTTAAATGTGTCTAAGGATGAACTGTGACATGTAATATTAAATGAAAATTCTTTGTAATCCAAGAAAAATCCTTGTATAATTCTCCTGTGTTTTCAGAGCATAGCGACATTAAAAAAAAATCTTATTTAAACGTCTTGATATTTTAGGCTTTTTTGGAGCTGTTTCCTTTTTACTACTAACTAATCACATTCTTTGCTCTTGGCCTTGTAGCCTAGCAACAGCATCTAAATTCAAGGTTGGTGGAGGCTTCAGTTCCATTTGTCCCTCTGAGTTGGAGTACCCCCTCCACGGCATTGAGAATTTTTCTTAAAGAGTCAGCTTTTGTTTTGTTTTGTTTTGTTTTTTTGCGGTACGCGGGCCTCTCACTGTTGTAGCCTCTCCCATTGCGGAGCACAGGCTCCAGACGCACAGGCTCAGAGGCCATGGCTAACGGGCCCAGCCGCTCCGCGGCATGTGGGATCTTCCCGGACCGGGGCACGAACCCGTGTCCCCTGCATCGGCAGGTGGACTCTCAACCACTGCGCCACCAGGGAAGCCCAAGAGTCAGCATGTTTGAATTCAAAGCACTAGGAGGTGTTCATTTCCTTCTTAGAGGTCTTATGTAAGTGCCTATTAGGATCTGTCAACCAATACAAACAGATTTGCCTTTCAAATGTGAGGCTTGTTGATTCCCTTGGGCAGGGGACATGTCCTTCTGAATCTATCTTCTCCTGTGTTCCTGGGACTGGCTAATAGTCAAGGGCATGGGCCTAAGGACCACACTTTCCAAGCCGTCGTGGTGTCTCTGGAAAGACTGCTCCCTTCCAGACACACAGACCTGCCAAAGAAACCAGAACACAGACACTTGCCCAAACACGCCTGCAGTGGAAAACAACAGAAAAGAGCCCCTGCAGGTACACAGAGGCCTGGCGTGGGCGATTGGCTGCCTAATGAATTTATTTATTTATTTAGATTGTTTTTAAATTTATGTACTGGCTTATTTAAGTGATCTTCAATCCTTTTTTTAAAATTTATTTATTTATGGCTGTGTTGGGTCTTCATTTCTGTGCGAGGGCTTTCTCTAGTTGTGACAAGTGGGGGCCACTCTTCATCGCGGTGCGCGGGCCTCTCGCTATGGCGGCCTCTCTTGTTACGGAGCACAGGCTCCAGATGCGCAGGCTCAGTAGTTGTGGCTCATGGGCCTAGTTGCTCCACGGCATGTGGGATCCTCCCAGACCAGGGCTCGAACCCGTGTCCCCTGCATTAGCAGGCAGATTCTTAACCACTGCGTCACCAGGGAAGCCCTGCCTAATGAATTTAAATGGGGGCCTTCCTTCTCTGCACAGCAGTGGACGGCTTCAGGTCCATCACCCACCAGCACAGTGTGGGCCCACGGGGTCCATTAGGACAGCCAGAGACCAGGGCTCTCGCCCCTGTGGGTTGTCCAATGACTACACGGCTACTAGTTGACAGGGTTGTATTTAACTCATGAACCAACAACAGACCACCTCCCCTGAATGTCTGTGTGTATCTGATGGCAAAACCACACTACGGGGGGCCTTTCTCTCCGAGGTTCCAGGGCTGTTGTCAGCCTGCTACTTTGTCATCCAGGGTCATTACAAGCACACAGGGACAGCAGTTACACTTTCCCACAGCAGGAGATGCAGCAAAGATAGGCAAATCGGAAAGTGCTCTGACACGTACCAAAAGGCATCTTGTTTGAAAACGAATACAAATGTCCTTTCACATCTGATCTGGATTTATCAGGCCAATTATTCCCACCCTTGTAACTCCAGCAAGATGCAGTCATCCATCTGTCTCCTCGCTTCCGGCCCCACCAGGGCCCCAGTTCTGCTCCCCTCAGCCTGGCTCAGGCCAGGCCAGGCCAGGCTCAGGTTCTTACAGTCTCTCTGGCACAAACCCTGGCATCATCTTTGATTCCTCCCTCTGTCTCGCGCATGGCCTGGAAATGGGGGAGCTGGGCTGGGTGGGGACCAAGACTTGGGGGATTCTTGCATTTAAAGGCAGGGAGACAGGATCACCTGGAAAAGGAGGCAGAGGAGACCCCGGAGAGATGGCGTTTGTGAGGTCTTCCAGTTATGGGAGCAGCAGCAGTGACCAATTCTGCCACATGGCTGGGTAAGGAGGGCCGAAGATGGCCATTGAATTCAGTGACTTTCATTGAATTCGCAAATACCATTTCTTAGAGACATAACTCTAAATATCCACTTTCTTTTGGAGATTTATGACAGCTTCTTGTTATCTTATTCTTTTTTAAAAATAGTTAATTAATTAATTTATTTATTTTGGCTGTGTTGGGTCTTCGTTTCTGTGCGAGGGCTTTCTCCAGTTGCAGCGAGCGGGGGCCACTCTTCATCGCGGTGCGCGGGCCTCTCACTGTTGCGGACTCTCTTGTTGCGGAGCACAGGCTCCAGACGTGCAGGCTCAGTAGTTGTGGCTCACAGGCCCAGCTGCTCCGTGGCATGTGGGATCTTCCCAGACCAGGGCTCGAACCCATGTCCCCTTCATTGGCAGGCGGATTCTTAACCACTGTGCCACCAGGGAAGCCCTAGGATGACTATTATAATAATTTCATGCTTTACACCTCACCTGCTTCCTAAAGGGTTTCAAGGCAGCTTAAAAATATAGGCTGTTGAGAAAGATTGACTTCTGGAAAGGTGAATCTTAGGAACCTACTTTCCCACAAAAGCAGCAAAAGTAATGACAAACCAATAAAACCCAACCATTTCAGAACTCTGGAAATTAACCAAAGGTACAGGACAAACTAAAAAGCATACGTTCGAGAAAAAAAAGTATCCTGAATTTTCCTAAGAACAGCAGGGTATGTGGTGGTGTAAATTAAGGCTATGACATCTGCCCCTCCTCCCCAGCTCAGTGGCATGAAATGTTGGCAGCCTCGCAGCCAACAGAGGAATGACCATTTTGAGAGCTCCACTAAAAGCCCGAAGCTCAGAACAGAGTCAACAGCTTGACCAAACTAGAAGTAACCTGGAAAATCTTCACTCCGCTGTTATAGTCTCTACTTGATTTGACTCAGAGCTCAGTTCTGAAAAAAAAAGCCTTATCCTATTACAGAAAACACTAGCAATCTGCTAGTAATATGGAAGGTACACAGGCTATAATTTCAGCTGAGGTGAAAAAAGACTGGCCAAAAATGTAAAAGGAAGACCTGGAGAACTAGATGACCATAGGGTACTTCAAAAAGCTCTGGCACCTTCCTGGGCATGCATAGGGCTGCATCCATGCCCAGGAAGGACCTGGGAAATGGGCAAGCAGGAAACGAAAGCTAAACCATCTTGTAAACTGCCAACAGTTTCAAGGTGGACCTTTACAAACAGATCCCGTTGGCAAAAGGTGGTTCAAGGCATTGAAGAACATCATAGGATCGATAACTGGCTGATCTCTAAATGATACTGACCTGCGTGACTCATAGGAAGCCAGACTTAAAAATAACGAAAAGAACTAAAGCTAGGAGAGAACTCAATGTGCACGCATTGCCAGGAATACAGAATCTACAGAATTAACCCAGGAAAGTCACAAAATAAGTAAACAGCAACAAGAACAAGAACAAAAATGAAACAGCAGCAGCAAATTCTGTGTGTGTGTGTGTGAAAGAGAGGGAGAGAGAGAGAGATTCTCTCATCCTGATTTCATCACTGGTCATTTAATCCTGCCTCCGGGTAAGGGGAGCAGAAGTGCCCGACTCCCTGACCCCCCTCCCCTTGCCCCCGAACAGCAGGTGGACCACAGCAGGTGGACCACAGTGGTGTCTTCCCTGGTCCTCCCGCCCGCTGCTGTGGGACCCTGGTACCCGGCATCTGCTCTGCAGGTCCGGCCTGAAGATCCTCTATTTGCCTTTGAGGTGTGAGGGACACAGAGGTACAGCGTGGCCCTGGTGGACCTGACCACCCTGCCCCTGCTCTTTCCTCTGTATTCTGCTTCCCTGATCTCCAAGAAAGACTCTGACATCTGCATTTTCTCTCCCTCTTTCTGTCTTTCCCAGTCTCTATCTTTTTTTCTGTCTCAATCTTTCTTTCCCCTTCCTCTATCTGTCTCTCTCAATCTCTCTCTCTGTTACTCCGTCTCTCTCTCTCTCTCTTCATCTATTTTAAGGAGTTGGCTCATGTAATCATGGGGCTGGCAATTCTGAAATCTGCCCGGCAGGAGGCAGGATGGAGACCCAGGGAAGAACTGATGCTGCGATCTTGAGTCTGAAGGGTGTGTGTAGGCAAAACCCCCTCTACCTCAGGAAACCTCAGTCTTTTTTCACTTACGGGCTTCACCTGATTAGATTAGGCCCACCCATGTCATGGAGGGTAATGTACTTTGATCAAAGTTCACAGATTTAAATGTTAATCACATCTTAAAAATACCTTCATAGCAACACTTAGATGAGTATTTGACCAAACACTGAGTACCATGGTCTAGCCAAGTTGATACACAAAATGAGTTATCACAGGCATCACGTGAGACTGAAATAAGAGCTTTTGTTTAGGGGACGGGGAGCGGGGCGGGGGCTGGGAGTCTCAGCAAGGCTCTCTTGTCCACTCTGGAGTCTGTTGGGGACAGAGGCTCCAGAGAATCATGGAGAAGCAGCAGCTTCCTCTGCAGGTGGCTAGAGTGAGGACTGCCACCCGGCACCGCAGACCCCAAGCTTCAGGGGGAAAGACCAGCGGGTACACGGAAGACTCCTCCCACCTCTGTGCCAGGGCCTGTGAACCGGGAGCTGGGAGGGTGGTCTACCCTCCCCTTCTCTGACTGACAACATGAGGAGCAGGGATGGGCGTGAGCCCCCGGACCTGACCTGCCAGGCTTGCCCAGGGCAGGTGGTGCCCCAGAGGTCAGGATCCACCAGCCCTTCCTTCTAGAAGGAGGTCAGGAAGCTTCTCTCTTTCCTCTTTGCACCTGAGGATACTTCGGGGTAAATGTCTGCTCCATGTACTGGAAATTGCCTTGGAGTGTGTGACAGATGACGTGTCAGGGGTGGGAAGGGGTCCAGCTGTGGCTGCAGGCTGAACTCTGCAGTTCCTAAAGCACCTTATCAGTGATGAAGGTGAAATATACATACACACACGCACATATGCACACATGTATTTTCTATCACCCCGACTGCCGTGTTTTTAGTTGATTCCACTTCAAGAGGTGGCAGAAAAGGTGTGACTATTGCTCTTAACACCTAACTGGCATAGCCGCTGTCAGCAGCACCTGTGACTTTGTCATCAAGGAAAATCACAAATGATTCCATATTGCATTACAGTTGTGGCAGAGAGTCTGAATATGGTTTATTTTCATCATTAAATTTCATAAAATTATGATGCTTGTTGCACACTCTGCAGGATTTTGCTTTATTTAATGCATTAATAAAGAAGCACACATATCACAATATCCCAACTGCATTGTCTCTGAGATTGTCAGGATCGTATTTATGCATTTAAAAACATTATTCTGTGCCTAGTCACATCCTTGGCTGTTAGGACTCTATTCCAACATGTCACGGGGTGACCCCAAACATGATTACACTACAAATGGCACATGCAGTCAAGCTAAGTTCACAGATAATCAAGATCCTTAGAGATGCATTCACCCAGGTTGTACTACTCAATGAAATCTTTATATTTTTAGTTTTTAAAAATTTATTTTACTGAAGTATAGTTGATTTACAATGTTGTGTTAATTTCTGCTGTACAGTGAAGTGATTCAGATATATATATATATATATATATATATATATATATATATACACACAGACACATTCTTTTTCATATTCTTTTCCATTATGGTTTATCACAGGATACTGAATATAATCCTCTGTGCTCTACAGTAGGACCTTGTTGTTTATCCATTATATATATAATAGTTTGCATCTGCTCATCCCAAACTCTCTATCCATCCCTTCCTCACCCCCTTGGCAACCACAAATCTGTTCTCTATGTCTGTGAGTCTGTCTCTGTTTTGTAGATAAGTTCATTTGTGTCATATTTCAGATTCCACATGTAAGTAATATTGAAAACTTACTTTAGATCTCAATACTGTAGAATCTAGAATCCACATTTGGTTTTAGAATTGAAGAATCAGGCCTCCATTCCGGAAAAGGCAAGGTGTTAGAATTAAGCCAAGATCACGGACAAGACCACCCTCAAGTGAAGAATGAAGCTGGAGGACAGATGGCATCGTACCCGCAGCCCCTCCTCCCGGCTAGATGTACTCATCAAAGCATTCAGGAACAATCCTTCCCTTGCATTGATTCTAGACTGTGACTTGCCAAATAAACAGGGGTTCTAGGGTCAAGAATGCACATTTGGTTTCAAAATCAAAGCTCTAGATGCTCTGCCCAGAGGAAGAGAGAACTCACGAGGCCTTAGAATGAAGACAAGACCAAGGACAAGATCCCTGTGATGAGCTGGCATGGGCATCGAAGGCAGCCCAGAATCCCCTGGGGCCAGGACTGGGCACACGGCTCTGCATCTGAGGTCCTCACCCTTGGCCTCACCATCCACCACTCCTCCTGGATCTCACCCTTTGCAGCTGCAGGCAGGCCTCCTGAAGACGCTGAGCTGCACTGCAGGAGCCACAGATCTGAGAAGTACTGCCTGGTCCCACAGTCAGTGGAGCTCCAGGCAGTTAAGACAACGTGAACACAGACTGAGCCTGCTGCAGGCGCCAGAGTAAGTGCTGATGCTGGCAGCGTCACCCCTGTGAATGGATGCTTGATGACAAATAGGCACATTGTCTCAAAGAAGCCCCCACAAATTACTAAACTCATCACAAACTGATTTCAGTGATTTTACCATAGACAAAACTGCAGACCCCTCCTGTTTTAAAATTGAAGTATAGCTGATTTATAACATTGTGTTAGTTTCAGGTGTGCAGCAAAGTGATTCAATTATACATATACATATATAACTTTTTCAGATTCTTTTCCATTATAGGTTATTGCAAGATATTGAATATATTTCCTTGTGCTATACAGTGGGTCCTTGTCATTTATGGTTTTTTTTGTGTGTGTGGTACGCGGGCCTCTCACTGTTGTGGCCTCTCCCGCTGCTGAGCACAGGCTCCAGACGCGCAGGCTCAGCGGCCATGGCTCACGAGCCTAGCCGCTCCGCGGCATGTGGGATCTTCCCGGACCGGGGCACGAACCCGTGTCCCCTGCATCGGCAGGCGGACTCTCAACCACTGCGCCACCAGGGAAGCCCTATTTATGTATTTTATATATGGTAGTGTGTGTCTGCTAATCTCAAACTCCTAATTTATCCCCCTCCCACCCCACTTTCCCCTTCGGTAACTGTAAGTTTTTTTTTCTATGTTTGTGAGCATATTTCTGTTTTGTAAATAAGTTCATTTGTATCATTTTTTAGACTCCACATATAAAGTGATATCATATGATATCCATCTTTCTGTCTGACTTATTTCACTTAGTGTGGTAATCTCTAGATCCATCCATGTTGCAAATGGCATTATTTTACTCTTTTTGTTATGGCTGGGTAATATTCCATTGTATATATGTCTTCTTTATCCACTCATCTGTCGATGGATATTTAGGTTGCTTCCATGTCTTGGCTATTGTAAATAGTGCTGCTATGAACATTGGGGTGCATGTATCTTTTTGAATTAGCATTTTCCTCTTTTCTGGATATAAGCCCAGGAGTGGGATTGCTGGATTATATGGTAACTCTATTTTTGGTTTTTAAAGGAACCTCCATACTGTTCTCCATAGTGGGTGTAACAATTTACATTCTCACCAATAGTGTAGGAGGGTTCCCTTTTCTCCACACCCTCTCCAGCATTTATTATTTGTAGACTTTTTAAAGATGGCCATTCTGACTGGTGTGAGGTGATACCACACTGTAGTTTGATTTGCATTTCTATAATAATTAGTGATGTTGAGCATCTTTTCATGTGCCTGTTGTCCATCTGTATGTACAGATCCTTCCTTAATCAAGGGATCAAGATTTGTGTCCCTGCAGGGGGACACACTGACACACAGTGTCTCTTAGTAGGAAGCAATGGCTTCTGGAGTCTTACTGTCCCCGGAGCATAAACTAATCGAGTCATGAGGAAATGACAGACAAAGCCAAGTCGAGTGACTTCTGTTAAGTAACTGGGTGTACTCTTCGAAGGCGGATTGAGTGGTGGTGATAGGGACGGAGAGAAGGCAGGCTAACTTGGGAAATACTCAGGAGGTAATCTCACAAAGAGTTCTTTTCTGTACGTAGCATGTGCCACTTTGTTTGTAAGAAAGAACGCACACATACACACACAATACATAACAGAAGCCTGCTTGCCTGAAAAGAAGGTGAATAAACTGGTAGCAGTGGTAACCTCTGAGGAAGAGATGTAGGAGACAGGCATACTTTTCACTGTAAATCCTTTTACTTTTTGTCTGAATTATTAAAACCACTCAGGTGTGCAATTTATTTAAAGTTTACTCTTTATTCATGTAAAAAGATGGCCCTTGAGCATTATGTTAAGTGAAAAAAAACCCCCATATACACAAAGAGAGTACATATCATAAAATTCCATTACACCAATTTCAAAAGTTGAAGTCCTTATCGGTAGAGTCAGAGGTCCGTCTGGGGGTTGGCCTCACCCTGAAGTGTGGCAGTGGCTGGAAGGGGTTCCAGACAGCCTAGTAGCTTCTTGGGTGGGTCCTGCACACACTGTGTTTGCATGTTGTGGAAATCCGGCAAGCTGTACGCCGGTGAGTTGTGCAGCTGTGCAGTGCCCCCTACGGTTGCATTCCAATAAAAATAGTTAATAAAGCCCAACAGTACTGAGAAGGTCTGCAAGGCTCCTCATAAGCCTCTGGACCATAAGCTTGGTGAGGAGGGGCTTGTTCACCATTTTACACCCCTCGCCCGGAAGGGCGGAAGCCTCCTGACGTTCATGGAGTGTGTGGTGAGCTTTCTACCCACAGGGTCTCCCATTTCAGCACTGGACAGCTCTGTGTGCTTTTTCTAAAGGACACCTTCCATTTCTTGAATAGATACAAGTTCAGAGCCTGTGATGTGTTTGGTGCTGAGAGATGCAGAGATGAATGAACCACAGGCCAACTTGGGGGGACACTCACGGGTATCCAGGCACAGAAGGAATGACTGGACCGCAAGGTAGGAGGGTCACACAAATGGAATGCGGTGGAGAGAAGTGTGGGCCAGCTATGAGAACCTGGCACTGGAGCTGGATCTTGCAGGATGCACCGGAGGTAGACGTGAAGAGGTAGGGAGGTGCATTCAGGGAAGATGAGACAAGGAGATCGAAGGTCTGAGGTTAGGAAACCTGTTAATTGCAACGATGAGCTTTCATTTACTAGGATGCTCCATAAAGTGTTACAGGAAGGCATGGTTTGTTAATGGGCTTAAGTGGAGGTGTGGACTCTGGGCCCTTTCATCCCCAGAATCCTGGGGCTCTGCTCTGTGGACAAGAAGGGCGGGGCAATGATGCAGGGTCAGCCAGGGGAAAATAACCAGGAGCTCTTTGACTCTTACAGCATTTTGGGGTGGGCGGGGCAGGTACTGCTTCTAGGCAGGATGTCCTGACATTTAGAGACAACCACTGTGACATCCTGCATGTTAGGGCTCAAGTTACAAACACCACACATTTAACTAAAAACAAAACAAACATTTCTAATATTAACAACATCATAAAATCATTCATAAGGGGTTGTTTTTATATTTCTTTTTTTTTTTTTTGGCCGCACCGCGTGGCTCATGGGATCTTAGTTCCCCGACCAGGGATTGAACCCGTGCCCTAGGCAGTGGAAGTGCAGAGCCCTAACCACTGGACCGCCAGGGAATTCCCTGCTTTTATATTTCTTTTGTAGTATTATTTCCTGCATGCAAATTAAAATTTTGGGAGAGCATCAATTAGTGCTTATCAAGGTTCGCGTATTAAATATTGTTTTGTTAGGAATTTCAGAAAAGTATAAAAATGAAAATAAGAATTGCTTGTAGGGCTTCCCTGGTGGCACAGTGGTTGAGAATCTGCCTGCTAATGCAGGGGACACGGGTTCGAGCCCTGGTCTGGGAGGATCCCACATGCCACGGAGCAACTAGGCCCGTGAGCCACAACTACTGAGCCTGCGCGTCTGGAGCCTGTGCTCTGCAACAAGAGAGGCCGCCATAGTGAGAGGCCCGCGAACCGTGATGAAGAGTGGCCCCCGCTTGCCACAACTGGAGAAAGCCCTTGCATAGAAACGAAGACACAACACAGCAAAAATAAATAAATTAATTAATAAACTCCTACCCCCAACATCTTCTTTAAAAAAAAAAAAAAAAGAATTGCTTGTATATTACTATCCAGAGACAATCATTCTTTGTAGTTTGCTGTGTTTTCCTCAAGTTTTTATATACTATGTTTTATACATTATGCTTATTTATTAAAGGTTAAATACAATATTACATAGGAAATATTAAACAGTATATATGTTCTATTTTACATTTTATCTAATATATACATTTGTTTATATATCTATGTGTTCCATATACATTGGAGTCCAAATTTAACCAGGTACATGGAATGCTGGATAAAGTAAATAGGAACTGGCATTTAAAAAAACAACAGACAAAGGAGGTGCAAATTTAAGACTGATTAAAGTATACAAAAACTCTGGAGCTCTGTGTTTAATTTTGAAATATGAACTCACAATGCATTTTGCCTCTGTATTGTATACATGGACACACTTCCTTTTATTGCACCTTGCTTATTGCTTTGCAGATACTGTGTTTTTTACAAATTGAAGGTCTGTGGCAACACTGCATTTTGAGCAAGTCAATTGGTGCCACTTTGCCAACAACATTTGCTCACTTCATGTGTCTGTGACCACATTTTAGTAATTCCTGCAATATTTCAAACTTCCTCATTATCATTTTGTGATGATGATCAGTGATCTTTGATGTTACTATTGCAAAAGGTTTATGACTCACTGAAGGCTCAGAGGATGGTTAGCATTTTTTAGCAATGAAGTATTTTTAAATTAAGGTATGAACATTGTTTTTTTTAGACAGAATGCTACCGCACACTTAACAGACTACAGTATCGTGTGAACGTAACTTTTATAGGCAGTGGGGAACCAAAAAATCCGTGTGACTTGCTTTATTACCATATTTGCTTTACCGTGATATTCACTGTACTGTGGTGGTCTGGAACTGAACTGGCCGTATCTTTGAGGTACGCCTGATGCGAAAAATTTTCTGTATATTCTGATGTTTTGGCATCTTGAAAACCCTTTCTGGCTGAGGAGAGACTACCCTTCCTGGATCAGCCAATCCTTAGAGACAGCAAAGGTCCCATCCGGGAGCAGACCTGTGATATAGAACTCCGCCGTCCAGAGCCAGACCCCCTTTGCCTGGACCGTGCCTCCCAGGAGGCAATATTCCTCTGCCTTAATCACCCAGAGGCCAGGCACCAGGCAACTAGGGACCACATCTACAGCCCAAAGCCCCCCAGAATTATTCAAACCAGCCATTCCCAAGCTGTTTACTCTGCCCTGCCCTTTTTTCCCAATAAAGGCGGTGGCCTCGGCTTTCCCATCACTTCCGCTTCTGCTTCCTGTTCACCCTGGTGCTTCCCCTGTGGCCCTGTGTAGTGTTCTGGGTCTCCTGTCTCTAGGACCTGGGGCTGTAATCAACTTTGTTTTCCTGAGTCTCTCCTTTGTTTCCTCTTGCGGCTGTACTTGACTGACCATCTCATACAAGAGCATAGAACAGCCTTTAAAAATACACATATTTCCTCACTCTGTACGTCACGAAGGCCTAGAAACCAAATCCAGCTCAACTGACAGCCTTTGTACCCAGCCTACCACCTCTCAGACTGTGGTCTCCCCCAAACCACTGCCCATTACAAGGAGCACTGACTCCAATGAGAGGTGGCCTATCTTACGCTAGAAAAGGACAGTACGGGATGTCTCATCTCACCAGAAAGCTAGTGAGACTACCTGAAAGCTAGACTGACAACTGCCTGAGTCAGGACAAAGGGTTAAATACAAAGTTCTTTTTTCATGGAAATTTCCAGCTTATAAGTGACGAATGATAGACCGGGAACATAATCATTTTGTAAATAACATCATCAGCCAGATACCATGTCTCTGATAGAAACACACAAAGACATCCCCGAGTATGACTGGGACTTTAGATCTGACTACCACTTATAGTGACTCGGGGGCAGGAGGACTCGCTAACTGGTGCCATCGCTTTTCTATCAGGAGGGGTCAGATTGTGAGAATCTTTCCAAGACCAATGCTCTTGTTTTCCCAAAGAAGTTGGGTTCATATCACACATCATCTTACAACAGAGTGTTTAACAGCAGTATCTTGTGAGCATTTTGCTACAGGCATTGTGCTTCTCACAAGGACACAGGACTGGGCTGTGACAGAGGTGAAGACACTGGGCGTGGCCCCAAGGCACTTAGTACAGGGAAGACACACTGAGAACGAACTCAGTGGCATAAAGTAGCCTTAAATTCGCGCCCTCTGAGTTGCAAGCGTCGCCTGAGGTGAGCAGAAGGGAACCCTCAACCTGAACTCTCTCTGTCACACCAAATTGCCTCTACACCAAACTGTGTCCTGATCTCCACCGCCATTCATGTGTATGTTCGTATGTTCGTTCGTTCGTTCGTTTGTTCATTCATTCACTCATTCATTCATTCAGTAAATGAGGCGTAGTCCCTTCCAGGCACTGGTTGTGGCTGTGCAGGGTGTGGAGAGCAGAAGGATGTTAGTGGCAAGATGCGTGCTTACGCAATCAAACCAGGCTAGGAGTGAGGGTCTGCAGATGCAGCTTTGCTGAGAACATCCTGGACCCAGCCCTGGAGTAAGCATCTTGGACGCAACCTGGGGCGCTGGGGCGCTGGGGCGCCGGGGCCCTGCATTGTGGCCTGGCCTCTGCTGCCCCCTGCCGGCGATGCTCTGCTCTGCGGGCACTGAGCTCCTTTCTCACCCCTAGTGGAGGATGCAAGGCCCCGGCCTGCTGTTTTCAAACCTCAAAGGGCAGTCTTTCTTCAGTGACAAACAGGCTGCCTTCTTGAACTCTGCCAAAAGAGTGTCTTTCCTGTTAAGAGGGAGGGTATTTTCCCCAGATTCCCTGACACTTGTTTGCCCCAGCACATCTGAGCGTCCCTCTCCCCTGAGGGTCTTAGTGAAACACTTTGTTACAGAGATTAGAGCTGGAGGGGCCTCAAGGATGTGCAGACCCAACGCCCTGCCCTCACAGGCTTTACAGCTGAGGGGCGAGACCCCCGAGTGGGAAAGCACACCGTCAGCTAGCTAGGGGCCGGGCCAGGCAAGGGAGCGGCCCCTCCTGAATTTTAACCCAGGGTCCCCCAGAAACTCACATGTCCTCAGAAACCCAGAGAGGGTCTGACTCTTCCCCTGGGAATCCTGGGGAGAGGACCAGGGCTGGAGAATGTGGGCCTGTGTGGCTCTGAGCTCATTTGTCCCGAGAGGGTGGCTATATCCCTCAGCCTGATTTGCTGTTTTGGGCACCATTTTCCTTGCATTGCCCCTCAACTGACATTATAGCTTTTTACTTTTTTTTTTTTTCTGGTTCGTTTTGTCATCCTAAATTAGAAATAAATCCCAGAAAAGGAGTCAGGATTATCTTAAAGCAAAAGGACAGCTTTATTTTTCTTCACGAGGTTTGCAAACTGTGACCGAAAGTACGTTCCCAGGGAGGGAATGGGCCAGGGTTGGGGGATTTTTAAAAGCAAAAACCACAGAAGTCACCCTTGGGAGACGTGCAAAAGGGGGTTGGATGGCCCTTATAGCTTGACCATAAGTTTTGGATGTTTGGCTGTCCTTGGAGCTTCTCTTTGGGAACTTTCCCAGGTAGGACCCTTAGCAGAGTCAGAAGTCCTTATAGGATTTGTTGTCTCTTGGTGGTTTTTCTAAGAACACAGAGTATGTGACTGAACCCCAGGTCTGTCTTGTCTGCTTGGTTCCATTTTATTTTGGGTCTCTGTTGGCCACACTGCATCCATTTTTCTACTGATACGTTCTTTCTGAAGGGGATTCCTCTTATTTTACTTTTCCTTAGGGGATTTTATTTTATTTTTTTTACAGATGGATATGAAGCAATATCTTATTCTTTTAAAATTCAGTGTTCCTAGTGACTTGAATGGAATAAAATAATAAGCAACCTTTTGAGACTGAATTTTTTCCCCCGCTGAGCATCACGCCCCTGAGTTCCATCAAGGTTGTCGCATGCTTCAATAGTTCATTGCTTTTTTTAAAAGACAATTTTAAAAGAGGAGTTTTGGGTTGACAGCAAAATTGAGGGGAATGTATAGAGATTTCCCATATAGCGTCACCCCGCACATGCATAGCTTCCTCCATTATCAACATTCCAAGCAGAGGGATACATTTGTTACAATCTATGAACCTACAGTGACATGTCATCATCACCCAAAGCACATTGTTTACCTTAGAGTTCACTCATGTGTTATGTGTGCTTTGTATGAATTTGAACAATGTATAATGACATATATCCACCATTATAATATCACACAGAGTAGTTTCAATGCCCTAAAAATCCCCTGTGTTCCATCTAGTCATCCTTTCCTCCCCCCAGCTCCTGGCAACCACTAGTCCTTTTACTGTCTCTCTGTCTGAGAAAATATTTCTCTTTTGTTTTTGAAGAATAATTTGGCAGAGTACAGAATTCTAGGTTGGTGGGTTTTTTCTTTCAGCACTTCAAATATTTCATATTTTGCTTGCATTATTTCTGAGGAGAAATTGGATGTAATTCTTATCTTTTCTCCTCTATAGGTAAGGTGTTTTTTCCTCTGGTTTCTTTCAGCATTTTTTCTTTATCTTTGACTTTCTGTAGTTTGGAAATGATTTGCATAGGTGTAGGTTTTTTGTTTTTTGTTTTTTGTTTTGACTTTTATTCTGCTTGGTGTTGTCTAAGCCTCTTGGATCTGTGTTTTGGTGTCTGACAATAATCTGGGGGGAATTCTCCGTCATTAATGTTTAAATATTTCTTCGGTTTCTTTCTCTCTTTCTTTTCCTTTTGGTAATCCCACTAGGTATATCATAGCTTTTGTAGCTGTCCCACTGTCCTTGGGGATTCTGTTCTGCTCTGTTTCTTTTCAGACTTTGTTGTCTTTGCTTTTTAGTTTTATGGGTTTCTACTGATATATCCTCAAGCTTGGAGATTCTTTCCCCAGCCATGCCCAGCCTACTAATAAGCTCATCAAAGCAGTCATTCTTCATTTCTGTTACAGTGTTTTTGATTTCTAGCATTTCTTTTTGGTTCTTTCTTGGGATTTCCATCTCGCTGCTTACATTGCCCATCTGTTCTTATATACTGTCTGCTTTATCCATTAGAACCCTTAGCATGTGAATCACAGTTTTAAATTCTCTGCTGATTCCAACATCCCCTGTCATGTCTGGTTCTGATGCTCGCTCTGTCTCTTCAAACTGTGTTTTTTTCTTTTCCCTTTTAGTGTGCCTTGTAATTTTTTCTTGATAGTTGCACCTGACATACTGGGTGAAAGGAACTGCAGTAAATACGATGCCTTTAATTATGTGGTGGTAAGGTGTAGGGGGAGGAGAAGCATTCTATAGTCCCGTGATTAGGTCTCCATCCTTTAGTGAGACCACACCTCTGGACTGTGGACTTTACAAGTGTTTCTGTTTTTTTTTTCCCCTTCTCCCTTAGGTGGGACAGTATAGCCAGAAGGGGCTGGAGTTGGGTACTTCCCTTGATCAGTTAAGCTCTGACCAACCCCAGCAGGTTAGGCTCTGGTTAACAACTTTCTCCTTGTTAAGATGAACTGAGGGCTCTGATGTATTTCAAAATGGTTCCTTTTCCCCTCCCTCTACCGGAAGTACAAAGGGATTTTTCTGTGATATTTACTGTGAGAACTTGGCTGTGCTCCTGGAGGTCAAATTCACAAACGTGTAGGGGCTGCCCTGTGTCCCTCTGGGGTTTTTAACTCTCAGTCCAGCCCACGCCTAGCCTCCGGTAACTCATTACAGTTCTGGTTTTCCCACCTTGACTGGTTCCCGTGGAGGTTTCTGCTCCAGTGTACCGTGATTTTCTGTATCTGCCTTCCCACTTTTGGAGCTGAGGTTCGGCACGTGACCTCATTTCTCTTACAGCTCTAAGAAGAGTGGTTGATTTTTCAGTTTATTCAGCTTTTTACTTGCTGTTAGAAGAGAAGGGCTACTTCCAGGCTCCTTACATGCCAAACCAGAAAGTGTTCATTACTTTTTATTGCTGAATAGTATTCTATCATATGGAATGTACCAGAATTTGTTCAGCCATTCACCTATTGAATGGCATCTGGGTTTTTTACAGTATTTTTTCTATTATAAATAGAGCTGCTGTGAATATTTGTGTAGAGGTTATATGTGAACATATGTTTCTATTTCCCTGGGATAATGCACAAGATTGTAATGATTGGGTTATAAAGCAAGCGTGTGTTGGGTTTTGTAAGAAACTACCAAATCGTTTCCAGAGAGGCTGTATAATTTTACATTCCCCATTAATACATGTGAAATCCAGCTTCACATTCTTGCCAGTTTTTGGCATTACCAGTAATTTTCATTTAAACTTTATTTTTATTTATATTTAAAGGTATATATTGATGTCTCATTGTGGTCTTAATTTGTATTTCCCTAATGGTTAATGACATTTACTCATGTTTATTTGCTCTCTGTATCTCTTATTTGGTGAAATATCTTTTGCTTTTTTTCTAATTGGATTGCTTGTTTGTTTTACTTTTGAGTTTTGAGAGTTCTCATATAGTCTTTATATATGAGTTCTTTATATATTCTAAATACAAGTCCTTTATTGGGTAAGTGGCTTGCAAATATTTTCTTTCAGTCTGTAGGGTTTTTTTTATCAGCTTAATGGACTTTCAAGGAGCTAAAGTTTTAAACTTAAGTCTAATTTATTAAGTTTCTCTCTTATGAATCATGTGTTGGTGCCGAGTGTAAGAACATTTTTGTTAATGCTAGGTCCCAAAGATTCTGTTTGGTTCTAAAGATAAGTCAGTGAACAAAACAGGCACACAGCCTTTCCTGTGGGGTTAATTTTCCGGGGGCAGTGGGGTGAGACTGTCATCACAATAAACACATTAATGTATAGCGGGCTAGTTGGTGAAAAGTTGTGGGAAAAACAAACAGGGAAGGGTGGGGTGCCTGTTGGGGAGACTGCATTTTGGGGGGGGGCGCATTTGAGCAAAGGCCTGAAGAAGGTAGGCGACTGGGCCTCATGGAAACCCGGGTTAGGGCGATCAAGGAGGCCAATGCGAAATGAAGATGAGAGAAATGAAAAGAAAGCGTGAAATGAGAGATGTCTCTTCTGGGGTGCTTGAACATACAATCAGACCCCCTCCAGGATTCTCACCCATCTCCTTAGAGAAGGCCTTGGTGCTACGTGCAGGGGGCAGAGGGTGGATTCTGGCTGCCTCAAAGCTGAGCCATCGCCCAGACCGCAGAGCAGGGCACACCGGGACTGGAAGTCAGGACCCAGAGGAACTGTGCTTGGGACAGATGAGATTTCCTGAATGACGGAAGTCAACCCCCACTCCTGAAGGTCATCTGTGGATGCCTCTTTTACTACCTGAGGAGGCTGGCAAGCATCCTCTTGTCTCACAGGAAAAATGCAAATAACAGCAATACCATTTTCACCAAGTTTTATGAGAGTCAAAGAATACTCTCAGAACGCCTTTCACAGAGGCTGCGTGTGGGAATACTCCATAAAAGACGTGTATTCTTATCAGTATGGGGAGTGGTGGTTAAAAGGAGCACTTTTCAGGCTCCTCCTTTGGTGGGAGGTGGGGGGAAGTTGGCCCACTTTCAGTTTCTTCATCTTAAAATGGGCTTAATGCTAGTACTCACCCAGCAGGACTGTCTGCAAGGTGAAACAGCACCTGTGCTCATGAGTGGAACCCGGCACAGAGTAAAACCCTTTGGACGAATTTTGTTCTTGTTAGCAGGGAAAGACCTATGTCTGATTCATTGTTGTATCAGTTCACTAAACTAGGGGGAACTGAACTAGAACTGGGCAGAAGCGATGTTCAACCAAGTATTTCTGAACTGATTTGTATCCAGTAGAAATCAATGCAAAGCTGGGTCACTGGTGAGCACCTGTGGTTTGCCCAAACATTCCTCCACCTCCCTCCTCCTTTGGAGGCCAGCCTGGCCCTTTCTGGAAGCATCACACGTCCTGCTTTCTGACCTCATATTTCTAGCAGAAGCCTCAGATCCCTTCTTGACCACACTGCCCGATCACAGAAGATTAGGCCAGTTGGGCCCTTGACCCAAATTGATAGCCGTCTCCTCAATCTTCTTCCTTCTCATTTCTGCATCATTAATTAAATTCTTTAAATTATATTTTGTATTTCATCAAAGTAATATGTACATGATTTAAGAGGACAAATGCTCTAGACTTTTAACTAAAACAGCAGTTACCTGCTTCATCCCTACCTGTTCTAAATTCTTATTACCCATTGGCAACCACTGTCAACTCTTTGAGGTAATGGTCTGTTCTCCATCTCCCTATTTCTAAGGAATAAATTTCTGTTGCAATTTCTTGGTTTTCCAGGTTTGGATGCTATCTACTGTTTCTACTGTAGAAAGGTGAAGATTTAGCTTTCTTGCCTCCCACTCATAAACCCACACCTCCCTGGTCCCTGAAGTGCTGGTATAGTTTTGTCACAGAATCTAGATCAATAGCTAGTGATTACATTTTCTAATAGGTAAGTAGTGTTTGTAGTTCCAGGACTTGGAATGCTATCATTTCATTTCCATTCTTGTACAAGTTTTCATTCCTGGAAATTAATAATTACCTTGCTGTTGTGTTTACATAGGTTCCTGGGAACCTGTGGCAGAGATTGTCGTGTGTCCACCACAAACACCTGTCCTCCCTTCTTTTGGGCCCATGGTTGGACTGCATTTCCTTGCCCTCCTGGCAGATGGGTGTGACCATGTGACTAATTCCTTCCTGTGAGAATGTGAGCAGAAGTGATGAGGGGGACTTCCCTGGTGACACAGTGCTGCCTGCCAATGCAGGGGACATGGGTTCGAGCCCTGGTCTGGGAATATCCCACATGCCACAGAGCAACTAAGCCTGTGCGCCACAACTACGGAGCCTGCGTGCCGCAACTACTGAAGCCTGTGCACCCAGAGTCTGTGCTCTGCGACAAGAGAAGCCACCACAATGAGAAGCCTGCGCACCACAACAAAGAGTAGCCCCTGCTCGCCACAACTAGAGAAAGCCCATGCACAGCAATGAAGACCCAACGCAGCCAATAAAAAAAAAAAAGAAGTGATGACGGACACTTCTGGGCCATGACCATTGCAGTGGACACAACTCCTTCAGACTCCTTTCTCCTTTCCCACCCACAACAAGCTGAAGTGGCCCAGACCCTGTTTTGGGGATGATAGAGCCCCTGGGGATAGAAGAACACAACTTGGAAGGAAGATGTGTCACTTTTTCCAGCTCACCAGCCTGGAGCTCACCTTGAACTGCGATATGAGAGGGGAATGAATCTCGCTATTCTTCAAGGTATTGTGTCTTGAGGTCTTTTTGAGCTTATCTTTACATTAACTCTGTTAGTTCCTTGAAGCAGGATGATGCCATCACCAAGTTGAATAACGTGTCACTTGGGCTCAGCAGTCTGGTGGTGAGCAAACATATTGCAATCTGGAAAGCTATTTGTATCAGTAAGGGTTCTCCAGAGAAACAGAAACAACAGGTTGTGTATGTGTGTGTTTGTGTAAACCTTCTTTAAGGAATTGGCTCACATGATTGTAGAGGCTTGGTGAGTCTAAAATCTGATGGGGAAGGCCGGTAGGCTGGAGATTCAGGAAAGAGTTGCAGTTTGAGTCCAAAGGTCATCAGGCTGGAGATCCAGGAAGAGTTGGTGTTGCAGTTCAAGTCCAGAGGCCATCTGCTGGCAGAACTCCCTCTTGCTCAGGGGAAGTCAGTCTTTATTCTGTTCAGGCCTTCACCTGATTGGATGAGGCCCACCCACATTATGGAGGGCAATCTGCTTTACTCAAAGACTATTGAGTTAAATGTTAATCTCATTCAAAAACATACTCACAGAAGCATCCAGAAGTATATTTGACCAAATATCTGGGCATCATGACCCAGCCTAGTTGACATATAAAATGAATCTTGACACTCATTAATTTATTCTGAACTGAAAAATCTCTTCTCAATACATACAAACACAGTAGGTGTTATGACAAATACAGCTGGTTTTGGAGACATCTCTCCTCCTGCTCCAATGGGCAGTGGTGGCTCTCTGCACCTTTTCAGAATTGCAGTCTTAGGACTTCTCTTTTCTGGCATCTTGGAAAATTCTTTAAAAACTTATAAAACTCTTTGCTCCCAGATTTGCAGAACTTCTATTTTTCTCTTTCTTGGTTTATTCCCTTGTTTTTTGTAGTTTGCTGAGAAATAGTTTGAAAATATTTTCTTCCCATCTGTGGTTTATCTTTCAATTCTCTTAATAATGTCTTCACAAAAGCAGAAGTTCTTAATTTTCATGAAGTTAATTTATCAAATTTTGCTTTTATAGATCATGCATATATTGTATCTAAGAGAATTTTTTGCCTAATCCAAAATTAAAAAGACTTGTTCTTATATTTTCTTGTAGAAATATAATAGTTTTAGGCTTTACCTTTAGGTCTGTGGTTAACTTATCAGTTTGTTTTTGTATATGGTGCAACCTATGAATTGAATTTCCTTCCTTCCTTCCTTCCTTCCTTCCTTCTTCTTTCCTTCCACATCTCTGTCTATGTCTATATCCTTATCTATTTCAACTTGTTTCAGCCTCATTTTAAAAAAAGACTTACCTTTCTCCACTCCCATCTGAATGACTTTTATTTCTTTTTCTTTCCTTATTGCACTGGAAATTCATTTCTATGAATAGTGTATCCTCCTATACAATATTCATAGAAATGGTGAGAGTGGAACACTTGTCTTGTTCCTGATCTTAGAGGGAAAACATTTGCTTTTTCATCATTATGATGTTAGCTGTGGGCTTTTGTACATACCCTTAATCAGGTTGAGGAAGTTCACTTCTATTTCTAGTTTGCTGAGAATTTTTATCGGGAATGGATGTTGGATTTTATTAAATGCATTTTCTGCAAACATTGAGATAACCATATGTATTTTCCTTTTTATCTGTTAATATATATAGTGAATTACACTGATTGATATTCTAATTTTAAGTCAACCTTGAGTTGAACCCCAGTTGGTTGCAATTTATGATCTTTTTATATATTGTTAGTTTCAAGTTGCTAAAATTTTGTTAAGAATATTTACACTTATCATGAAAGATATTATAGTTTTATTTTTTGGAATATCTTCATCTAGTTTTGGTATATCAGAGTACTTCTGGCTTCTCATAATGACTCAGGAAGTATTCCCTCCTTTTCACTTCTATGTGGATTTGTTTATATCTCCTTGTCTATGTAATTTTTACTTCATGTATTTTGAAGTTATGTTATTAGGTACAAGCATTCAGGATTATGTTATGTCCTCTTGATTGACACCTGTATCATTATGAGAAGATTCTCTTTATCCCTTGTAATAGTCTTTGTTCTGAAATCAACTTTGTCAGATATTAATATGCTATTTCTTTCTTTAGACTAGTGATAGCATGGTATGCCTTTTTGCGTCCTTTACGTTTAACTTATTTGTGTCTTTGTATTTCAAGTAGATTTCCAGTAAGGAATATATACTTGGGCCTTGATTTTTCATTCAGTCTGACAACCTCTAACTTTTTTTTTTTTTTTTGTGGTACCCGGGCCTCTCACTGTTGTGGCCTCTCCTGTTGCGGAGCACAGGCTCCAGACGCACAGGCTCAGTGGCCATGGCTCACGGGCCTAGCTGCTCTGCGGCATGTGGGATCTTCCCGGACCGGGGCACGAACCCGTGTCCCCTGCATCGGCAGGCAGACTCTCAACCACTGCACCACCAGGGAAGCTCCCATGCCACTTATTGTGTTGGATTATCAGCTTTTTTTGTAGTGATATTTTAGTGATTTCTTTAGAGTTTGTGGTATACATCTTTTACTAATTACAGTCTACCTCTGAGCAATATTTTACCACTTCTTGTGTGGTAAAAGGAATTTACAACAGTGTACTTCCATTTCTCCCTTTCTGTTCTTTGTGCTATTATTGTAATATACTTTACTTCTACATATGTTATAATTTCCACAATATATTGTTATTATTATTGCCCTAAACATTAAATTATCTTTTAAAAAGCTTTAGTTAATTTTTTTTGTCCTTTCTTTTTTTTTTTTATTAGTTTCTGCTTTATAACAAAGTGAATCAGTCATACATATACATCTGTTCCCACATCCCTTCCCTCATGCATCTCCCTCCCTCCCACCCTCCCCATCCCACCCCTCCAGGTGGTCACAAAGCACCGAGCTGATCTCCCTGTGCTCTGCGGCTGCTTCCCACTATCTATCTACCTTACGTTTGGTAGTGTATATATGTCCATGCCTCTCTTTCGCTTTGTCACAGCTTACCCTTCCCCCTCCCCATATCCTCAAGTCCATTCTCAAGTAGGTCTGTGTCTTTATTCCCGTTTTACCCCTAGGTTCTTCATGACATTTTTTTTTAAAATTCCGTATATATGTGTTAGCATACGGTATTTGTCTTTCTCTTTCTGACTTACTTCACTCTGTATGACAGACTCTAGGTCCATCCACCTCACTACAAGTAACTCAGTTTTGTTTCAAAAAAGCTTTAGTTAATTTTTAAAAGTCTTTATAATTTCTCATGTAGTTACCATTTCTCCTGTATCCTTGGCTTCAAAACCTACAAAACTGAAGTATCTGGGCATGAAAGGAATTGAGGAATTCACCAGAAACTCTGTTCCAGGAGGCTGGAAGGGAAATGAGGTAGAGAATATGCCAGCCGCCTTTCTGGGGAGCGTGTCTAGAAGGAGGAAACTGTGCATTGAGGATGATGTGTTTACACACCATTAGTGGGTTAATAATGTGCTACAACTCAGCTCCGTAAGCCTTGCACCCCATCCGTGAAGTATTGCCTCTGCTAACGGCACCGTGAAAATGAAACATTTGTTTTTTGGTGTGTAGGAAAATGAAAAAACTAATTACAGTGTCTTCTGTGGGAGCCTGGAGCACTGGAGTCATGGTTACAGTTCTACTCTATGTGGGATTTACTTGAATTATTTTTTAAAAAATTTCTACACTTGATGTGACAATAGATTTACATAATGAACATTTGTCAAGGGTTTCAAGTCACAGCTTTTATAGACTTCCATCATTTCGTGAAAGAAGACAAATTTTTGGAGTTTTGTGACTCTCATAATAATGTGGGCCTGCCCACGTGGACAACTGATATGTTGTGAGGAATGGAGCTCATTTATGTACCGCTATTTGGAAGCTCTGAAATAACACCAGGGGCTAATCCTTAACAATTGGAATTATCATGCTGCTCATTAGCTTTAAAATTTGTCTTTAAAATTCATAATAGTAAAAAAGATACAGAGAGAGAAATAGGTGAAAAGATCTGAATTTAAACCAAAGTCTTGCTACATAAGATTAATTTATGTTTTTTTTTGTCTAAAAGGTATAAAAACTGCCTGGTTTTGTCACTTCTTTGAGTCTCATATTTTTATGGACTCCCGTACATATGAAATTAAATTTGTTTTTCTCCTTTTGATCTGTCTTTTGTCAATTTAATTATTAGACCAGCCAAGAACCTAGAAGGGAAGAAGGGAAGATTTCCTCTTCTACAGAAACATATGTCTGCATACTGACCTGTGCATATACACATGTCTATAAATATATGTTTGTCCATATATGTCAATGTCCATTCATCTGGATGTACATTTGTATATTAGGTTAAACATGAGTTCATAATGATGCCTTCACCCTCCATCCACTACCACATGGTTCAATCTAGCTTTTCTCCCGTGCTGAACTATAAAATGATATTTGAAAAAGGAACTTGTAGATCATTTACTGCCATTTGTTATGTTATTAAAAAACTAGAAATTACATTTTCTCTCTCTTAAAATGATTGGCTTAGAGTGCTTAGTCTGTTTTAACCCAAGGAAGTAAAAAGTTTTTTACTTTCTGTAATCTGCCAAGATGGCAGAGACTCCTTATCCTACCAGGTACATTTTTGTGCTCTTGGTGACTTTGTTATGTCCTTCATTAAAAACAGAACATGGGAGGGAATTCCTCAATTCTGTGATAAATCAGGCTCCTTCAGGCATGTTATCATCTTCTATGTTTATTTAAAATAACATATGTTATTTTGCTTAAATGGTAACCAATCCATCTTCTTAGGCATCTTGGTTCCATCTTAATTAAGTGACCAAATCACCTGTTATAATTCTTTTGATTGTTTTTGTCTCACGGAGATCAAACCCTGAATTCAGGAAAATAATATATTTTGGATTAAAAAAACACTTAAAACCATCCTTGTGATTTCCCACAGAACTGTCAGAAAAGCACAAAGATTTGTTCTTTTATATATAAAATGAGCTATGGTAGAAATAATGAGTTTTTTTGTATGCTCCATATTTCTTAATTAGTTCAACACTTAAAAAAACTGTATGGAAAGATCTGTCAAATCAAAGGAGAAGTTCAACCTTCCCAAGGTTTCAGGTAAAACATCATTAATATAACTGTGTTTTAGAGATTGTACACTTCACAGGCAGGTTCTGGAGATAAGTCAGTGCCCTCACTTTCTGTAGGATGTTCTTAACTGCAGAAGAAACACTGATTAAATCCATATGCAGTAATTATGTATTGTGCTCCCTCTATTTTCCTACTGTTGGTAACTGTAATAAAATAACCAGAGCCTTGTCATCAATAGCTGGTTTCTGCTTTCTTGTGATTGCCTGAAAGCTCTGCTCTAATTTACAGGCTGAGAAATTAGGTCTTCAACAAAGAAGGTTAATTTCAGAATCTAGTACTGAAAGGACTGCACTAGGTACTGTCAACTACTCAGATTCTAAAAATTCTGTACAGACTTTGAACTTAAGCTGATGTTGCTTAGACAACTTTCAGACTGCAACTCAGTAACAAAAACCAAAGAAACACAAAACCCTCCCCAAACTCTAATAACACAATTTAAAAATGGGCAGAGGACCTGAATAGACATTTTCCCAAACAAGTCATACAAATGGCCAACAGGTATATGAAAAGATTCTCAATATCATTAATCTTCAGGGAAATGCAGATGAAAACCACAATGAGATATCACTTAACACCTGTTAGAATGGCAATTACCAAAAAGATAAGAGACAATGTGTTGGTGAGAGTGTGGAGAAAAGGGAATTCTCATGCGCCGTTGGTGGAAGTGTAAACTGGTGTAGCCACTGTGGAAACCAGTATGGAGATTCATCAAAAAATGAAAAATAGAACTACCATATGATCCAATAGTCCTACTTGTGGGTATTTATCAAAAATAATTGAAGTCAGGAACTTGAAGAGATATTAGCACCCCCATATTCATTGTGGCACTATCCACAATAGGCAAGATGTGGAAACAATCCAAATGTTCATCAACAGATGAATGGATGACCAAAATGTGGTATATACATATATGGGAATATTGTTCAGCCTTAAAAAGAAGGAAATGCTGGGGCCTCCCTGGTGGCGCAGTGGTTGAGAGTCCGCCTGCCGATGCAGGGGATACGGGTTCGTGCCCTGGTCTGGGAGGATCCCATATGCCGCGGAGCGGCTGGGCCCGTGAGCCATGGCCGCTGGGCCTGCGCATCCGGAGCCTGTGCTCCGCAACGGGAGAGGCCACAACAGTGAGAGGCCCACATACCGCAAAAAGAAAAAAAAAAAAAAAAAAAAAAAAAAAAGAAGGAAATGCTGCTGTATATAACAACACGGAGGAACCTTGAGGTTCATGTTAAGTGAAATAAACCAGTCACAGAAGAACAGTTAGTGTGTGTTCCCACTTATATGAGGAATCTAAAATAGTCAAGTTCATAGAAGCACGGAATAGGATGGTTGCTGCCAGGGGCTGGGGGAGGAGGTTGAAAGGGTTGCTAACCAACGGGTATGAAGTTTCAGTTATGCAAGATGAATACATTCTAGAGATCGAATGTACAACATCGTGCCTATAGATAACAATACTGTATGGTGCACTTAAAAATCCGCTAAAAGGGTAGGTCTCATGTTATGTCTTTACCATAATAAAATAAAATTAAAAAATGGCTAAAATGGTAAATTTTATGTTATATAATATTTTCTATAATTAAAAAAAACCAATGCCAATTAAAAAAAAGTTTTCTAGCAAGCTAGAACTGCTTTTTGAAAATAGAATGCTATCCCAGGATCCCATGGAGCAAGAATTAATTAGGTGGGAATGAATGAGCTGATGAGAGAAACGTAACTGTGATTATTCATTTGGAATATTGTTGAAACTGCATTTAATGATCTGTTTTCTGATGTGTATAAGGGTAAGCCCATTGCTTTTCTTTTCTTACTTATTTCTAACCCTCAATTTTATATACTGTGCTTTAGCAAACTGAAATGAAGTTTTTTTTTTTTTGCGATACGCGGGCCTCTCACTGTTGTGGCCTCTCCTGTTGCAGAGCACAGGCTCCGGACGCGCAGGCTCAGCGGCCATGGCTCACGGGCCCAGCCGCTCCGCGGCATGTGGGATCTTCCCGGACCGGGGCAGGAACCTGTGTCCCCTGCATCGGTAGGTGGACTCTCAACCACTGTGCCACCAGGGAAGCCCCTGAAGTTTTTTTTATAAGGGTCTTGCTCTCCTTCAATTATTTGGTGATACGCCCTGTCTTTATAGCTCACACTATACTGTCATACTTCTTCACTGTGGCCAGAGAGGTGTTATGAAAGATCTTGTCAAATGTCTTGTCTGCATCCAGGTACATTTATTTCTTAGACCTTATATCCTGGGCCTCCTTCTCAGACGGACCTTACGGAAAAGGCAGCACCCTTCACACTGTGGTCTTTGGGACCCTGTGGGTGTGGAGACATCACTGCTTCCCTGTCTAGATATGCCTAGGCCTCGGCTTAGGTCCCTGACCCTACAGCCTTATCTGGGACCAGCGTAGAGTTCCAGGGTCTGTAGTTTTCAGAATGTATGTAATAGTGGTTCTGATACCAAGGGGTCTGGTACAAGTTCCAGTGTGAGTGAGTATGTGTATGCGGAGGGGGTTTCCCCACACCACCAAGGAATTCTCCACAGCACCAGCTGGGTGTCCTACAATTCAACTGGATTCTGACACCATCTACCTGGAAATAGCATTAGATCCCATGGGTTAAGGGCCCAGTCCTACAAGGCTGGCCCCCTCATCCTCTCTCCCCAAATTCAGATGCCAGTCTCAAGTCCAGGTTGTCACCTGTGCTTCAAGTAAAGCACCTATAGATTGGCGGTTGCAATGACTCTATCCTTGTGTTGCAGGAAGGGGGACCCCTTCCAGGGCCCGAGAGTGGGCTCTGGTCTAACACTCGGAAATGAATTGTCCGAGGAGACACGTGCTGACAAAGCAAGAGACTTTATGGGGAAGGGGCGCCCAGGCGGAGAGCAGCAGGGTGAGGGGACCCAGGAGAACTGCTCTGCCATGTGGCTTGCAGTCTCGGGTTTTATGGTGATGGGATTAGTTTCCCAGTTGTCTCTGGCCAATCATTCTGACTCAGGGTCCTTCCTGGTGGTGCCAGTATCACTCAGCCAAGATGGATTCCAGCGAGAAGGATTCTGGGAGGTGGGTAAGACATATGGACTGGCACCTCTCTCCTCTCTCCTTTGACCTTTTCTGAATTCTTCCGGTTGATGGTAGCTTGTTAGTTCTGCATTCCTTACCAGGACCTCCTGTTGTAAGATAACTTGTGCAAGTTGCTACTATCTTGCCTGGCCAGGGTGGTGGTTTCAGTCACTGTTTCCCCTAACACTTGGGTTTGATTAATTTGCTGGAGTGGCTCACAGAACTCAGGGAAACATTTACTTAGTTTACCAGTTTATTAAAGGATATGCTAAAGTATACAGATGAACAGCCAGATGGAAGAGATGCACAGGGCAAGGTATGGGGAAAGGACACGAAGCTTCCATGCCCTCTCCAGGAGCACCGTTCTCCCCAAATCTCTGAGTGTTCACCAACCTGGAAGCTCTCCTTTTGCTTTTTTTATGGAGGTTTCATTACATAGGCACGATTGATTAAACTATTGGCCACTGGTGATTTTTTTTAACTTTTTATTTTATATTGAAGTAGAGTTGATTTACAATGTTGTGTTAGTTTCAGGTGTACAGCAAAGTGATTCAGTTGTACATATACATGTATCTATTATTTTTCAAATTCTTTTCCCATTTAAGTTGTTACATAATATTGAGCAGAGTTCCCTGTGGTATACAGACACACTGCTATATTTTTAAAGGCCATTGGTGACTGATTCAACCTCCAGCTCTTCACCCCTCCTCAGAGGCCTGGGGGAGGGGTGGGACTGAGCGAGTTCCAACCCTCTAATTGTTCTCCTGGCAACCAGCCTCCATCTCCCCAAATCACCTCATTAATATAACAAAAGACAGCTTTATCACTCTCTTCCCTTAGGAAATTCCAAGGGTTTTAGGAGCCCTGTGTCAGAAATAGGACAAAGACGAAAGTAAGCTCTCCATCCTTGGTTTCTGTATCCACGGATTCAACCTACCATGAATCAAAAATATTCGAAAAAAAATTCAGAAAGTTCCAAAAAAGCAAAACTTAAATTTGCTGGATGTTGGCAACTATTTACATAACATTAACAATATATTAGGTATTATAAGTAATTTAGATATGTATGTAGTTTATATGTATATACTACGCTATTTTACACAAGGGACTTGAGCATTCATGGATTTTGGTGTCCATGGGGCAATCCTGGAACCAATCCCTCAAGAACGATTGTATGTATTTCTCAATATAAATCACAATATCACAGTATCTTACTTCTTTATGCTTTTTGAAAATCCACCATTCTCTTTTATCCCTTCGCTATCGTTCCTCAGAGATTCCTGATAGGTTCACTGGTCTCATTTGGAAGTACAGTGGGTTAGAACCTGAGGGGGATTAAAGAGTATTGTTGCTGAAATCTCTGCTTCTCTGTGCACCGATGCCGAACAGAAATACAGAGACAGAGATTTTGGAGGATGAGAGAGATGGCTTTATTTTCCTGCCAGGCAGAAGGGAAGACACAGCAGGCTAGATCCTCAAGAACTGTGCCCCTTTCCCTAGGGAATCGGAGAAGATTTTACACTTAGGGCTCAAAGTCTGGGGTATGTGATAAGGATCAAAGTAGTGAAGGTCTTGCTTTCTTTTTCCTTTGCATTATTTCAAAACAGTCATAGCTGGCTTCAGGCAGCCTCGTAATTGGGGTCCGGCAGTCTGGTAATTGGGTCCGTTTGTCTCTGGTTTATCGGCCAGCGATCTTCTTTCTGAAATGCAAAAGCTACAGGGGGTGATTTGTTACCAGGGGGCGTAGAGAATGTAAGCAACTGGATGTAATAAGGTTAGGGAGTGATAGGCACAGGATGTAACTCACACAGAGTTAGGGGTGATAGGTGCAGAATGTAATTTACATAGTGTCAGGGAGTGAGGATAGCTTTGTGAAGTACAAATCTAGTTACAGACACTACAGATTAGTAACAGTTAAAATAAAACTAGGAGTGATTAACTCTTTCAGGCCAGGTTATGTTTCTTCTCCAGCCTTTCACTGCTCCCTTTGCTTTCCTTGCTCTCAGGAAAAGGAAAACTTCATTTCTATTTTTGCTGCAACAGTATCAACAACCAGATTCCAGAAGGCCCAGTGTGCCCCTGGGGTGGTGAATAAATAAATGGAGCAATGGATGAATGGTTGCCTGACTCTGGCTTCTTGTTGACCTTTAGGTTTCAGCTTAAATGACGTTTCCACAGACCAGCCTGCCTGCCCATTCAGTCCCACACCACTTCCGAGATGCTCTCTTTCATGGCACCTTTGTATCTCACAATGTTCTGTGTGTGTTTGTTAATGTGTTTAATGTCCATAACCCCCCTAGAGAAGCGACTGGCCCTGTGCCCTCCTCACAGCTCATGCAGCTCTGGGCTTGCCTCAAGCACAGAATACACAAAAATGTCTGTTGGGAAATGACAGAGTTTTTATTCCTAGGATTTATACGATTTGTTGAGTAGATGAATGAGTGAATGAACAAATGTAAATATCTCCAGGATTCAAGGAGCTGTATCGTTGTTGTTGGAAATTGTCTTCCATGTGGGGCATCCAGACCAGAAGGGGAGACACCAGGTCATCACCACTAGAAGTACCACAGACACAAAGTACCAGCTCTTGTCCTCCCGTCTGGGAGTCCCCATGAAATAGTGGCCAGTGGGTAGGTTCTCACTACGTGTGTCCCCACTTCCCAGGAGGACTTTCAGGGAGTCATCCATAGAAAGATTCTTTGGGGAGGGGACGAAATGAGTGATGTCCAGCTGATTCAAAGAAAGTACTAAAAATTCAAAATGGAAACATAACATTTTCAACAACAGACTTGAAAAGTAGCAAAGGAGGTTGCTATAGACCAGCCCCATGAGCATTTGAAATAAGGTAAGGTCACCCTTAAAACCAAACTGTAAAATCAATCCACAGTCTCTCAGAGATGTGCCAGGTCATCTACAAAAGACACGGCAGGATGCAGACGACTTCAGCCAAAATGGATGTGGCCCTTGCTATGTGTCTGGAGAGTTTCTAAGCACTTTGTTGTCCTGATGACAGCCATGTGACTCATTTTGTAGATGAAGACACTGAGACACAGGGAAGGGAAGTAAATTGCTCAGCCACCCAGCTGGTAAGTGGCAGGATTGGTGCACAGGGCAAGTCGTCGGGCCCAGAGTCTGCCTGTTGTAAGATACCTGCTGTCCAAAATCCAGAAATAGCAAGATTAAAACCACCAGATTAATAAAATTGTTTTTACAAGACTTTATTGTACATATAGGAATGGTTCGCAAATTCGGAACTTCCAAATTTAAAACTGATAGGGGACTTCCGGGTAAGATGGCGGAAGAGTAAGACGCGGAGATCACCTTCCTCCCCACAGATACACCAGAAATACAGCTACACGTGGAACAACTCCTACAGAACACCTACTGAACGCTGGCAGAAGACCCCAGACCTCCCAAAAGGCAAGAAACTCCCCACATACCTGGGTAGGGCAAAGCAGAGAGATTCCCGCACAGAGGAGCGGTGCCGAGCGGCACTCACCAGCCCGAGAGGCTTGTCTGCTCCCCCGCCGGGGCGGGCGGCGCTGGAGCTGAGGCTCGGGCTTCGGTCAGAGCGCAGGGAGAGGACTGGGGCTGGCGGCGAGAACTCAGCCTGAAGGGGGCTAATGTGCCACAGCTAGCCAGGAGGGAGTCCGGGAAAACTCTGGAGCTGCCGAAGAGGCAGGAGACTTTTTCTTCCCTCTTGGTTTCCTGGTGCGCGAGGAGAGGGGATTAAGAGCGCCGCGTAAAGGAGCTCCAGAGACGGGCGCGAGTCGCGGCTGAAAGCGCGGAGCCCAGAGACGGGCGTGGGACGCTGGGGCTGCTGCTGCCGCCGCCAAGAAGCCTGTGTGCGAGCGCAGGTCACTGTCCACACCGCCCTTCCGGGAGCCTGTGCAGCCTGCCACTGCCGGGGTCCCGGGATCCAGGGGCGGCTTCCCTGGGAGAACGCACGGCGCGCCTCGGGCTGGTGCAACGTCACACCGACCTCTGCCGCTGCAGGCTCGCCCCGCACTCCGTGCCCCTCCCTCCCGCCCGGCCTGAGTGAGCCAGAGTCCCCGAAGAGGCTGCTCCTTTAACCCTGTCCTGTCTGAGCGAAGAACAGACGCCCTCCGGCGACCTACACGCAGAGGCGGGGCCAAATCCAAAGCTGAGACCCAGGAGCTGTGAGAACAAAGAAGAGAAAGGGAAACCTCTCCCAGCAGCCTCAGAAGCAGCGGATTAAAGCTCCACAATCAACTTCATGTACCCTGCATCTGTGGAATACACGAATAGACAACAAATCATCCCAAATTGAGGAGCCAGGAGTCAGTGCTGTGCCTCTGAGGTGGGAGAGCGAACTTCAGGACACTGGTCCATAAGAGACCTCCCAGCTCCACATATCAAACGGCGAAAATCTTCCAGAGATCTCCATCTCAACACCAGCACCCAGCTTCACTCAACGACCAGCAAGCTACAGTGCTGGACACCCTATGCCAAACAACTAGCAAGACAGGAACACAACGCCACCCATTAGCAGAGAGGCTGCCTCAAATCATAAAAAGTCCGCAAACACCCCAAAACACACCACCAGACGTGGACCTGCCCACCAGAAAGACAAGATCCAGCCTCATCCACCAGAACACAGGCAGTAGTCCCCTCCACCAAGAAGCCTACACAACCCACTAAACCAACCTTAGCCACTGGGGACAGACACCAAAAACAACGGGAACTACGAACCTGCAGCCTGCAAAAAGGAGACCCCAAACACAGTAACATAAGCAAAATGAGAAGACAGAAAAACACACAGCAGGAGAAGGAGCAAGATAAAAACCCACCAGACCTAACAAATGAAGAGGTAATAGGCAGTCTATCTGAAAAAGAATTCAGAATAATGATGGTAAAGATGATCCAAAATCTTGGAAATAGAATAGACAAAATGCAAGAAACAGTTAACAAGGACCTAGAAGAACTAAAGACGAATCAAGCATCGATTAAAAACACAATACATGAAATAAAAAATACTCTAGATGGGATCAATAGCAGAATAACTGAGGCAGAAGAACGGATAAGTGAGGTGGAAGATAAAATAGTGGAAATAACTGCTGCACAGCAAAATAAAGAAAAAAGAATGAAAAGAACAGAGGACAGTCTCAGAGACCTCTGGGACAACATTAAACGCACCAACATTTGAATTATAGGGGTTCCAGAAGAAGAAGAGAAAAAGAAAGGGACTGAGAAAATATTTGAAGAGATTATAGTTGAAAACTTCCCTAATATGGGAAAGGAAATAGTTAATCAAGTCCAGGAGGCACAGAGAGTCCCATACAGAATAAATCCAAGGAGAAATACACCAAGACACATATTAATCAAACTGTCAAAAATTAAACACAAAGAAATCATATTAAAAGCAGCAAGGCAAAAACAACAAATAACACACAAGGGAATCCCCATCAGGATAACAGCTGATCTCTCAGCAGAAACTCTACAAGCCAGAAGGGAGTGGCAGGACATACTTAAAGTGATGAAGGAGAAAAATCTGCAACCAAGATTACTCTACCCAGCAAGGATCTCATTCAGATTTGATGGAGAAATTAAAACGTTTACAGACAAGCAAAAGCTGAGAGAGTTCAGCACCACCAAACCAGCTTTACAACAAATGCTAAAGGAACTTCTCTAGGCAAGAAACACAACAGAAGGAAAAGAACTACAATAACGAACCCAAAACAATTAAGAAAATGGGAATAGGAACATACATATCAATAATTACCTTAAATGTAAATGGACTAAATGCTCCCACCAAAAGACACAGACTGGCTGAATGGATACAAAAACAAGACCCATATATATGCTGTCTACAAGAGACCCACTTCAGACCTAGAGACACATACAGACTGAAAGTAAGGGGATGGAAAAAGATATTCCATGCAAATGGAAACCAAAAGAAAGCTGGAGTAGCAATTCTCATATCAGACAAAATAGACTTTAAAATAAAGACTACTAGAAGAGACAAAGAAGGACACTACATAATGATCAAGGGATCAATCCAAGAAGAAGATATAACAATTGTAAATATTTATGCACCAAACATAGGAGCACCTCAATACATAAGGGAAATATTAACAGCCATAAAAGGAGAAATCGACAGTAACACAATCATAGTAGGGGACTTTAACACCCCACTTTCACCAATGGACAGGTCATCCAAAATGAAAATAAGTAAGGAAACACAAGCTTTAAATGATACATTAAACAAGATGGACTTAATTGATATTTATAGGACATTCCATCCAAAAACAACAGAATACACATTTTTCTCAAGTGCTCATGGAACATTCTCCAGGATAGATCATATCATGGGTCACAAATCAAGCCTTGGTAAATTTAAGAAAATTGAAATTGTATCAAGTATCTTTTCCGACCACAATGCTATGAGACTAGATATCAATTACAGGAAAAGAGCTGTAAAACATACAAACACATGGAGGCTAAACAATACACTACTTAATAACGAAGTGATCACTGAAGAAATCAAAGAGGAAATTAAAAAATACCTAGAAACAAATGACAATGGAGACACGACGACCCAAAACCTATGGGATGCAGCAAAAGCAGTTCTAAGAGGGAAGTTTATGGCAATACAATCCCACCTTAAGAAACAGGAAACATCTCGAATAAACAACCTAACCTTGCACCTAAAGCAATTAGAGAAAGAAGAACAAAAACATCCCAAAGTTAGCAGAAGGAAAGAAATCATAAAAATCAGATCAGAAATAAATGAAAAAGAAATGAAGGAAACGATAGCAAAGATCAATAAAACTAAAAGCTGGTTCTTTGAGAAGATAAACAAAATTGATAAACCATTAGCCAGACTCATCAAGAAAAAAAGGGAGAAGACTCAAATCAATAGAATTAGAAATGAAAAAGGAGAAGTAACAACTGACACTGCAGAAATACAAAAGATCATGAGAGATTACTATAAGCAACTCTATGCCAATAAAATGGACAACCTGGAAGAAATGGACAAATTCTTAGAAATGCACAACCTGCCAAGACTGAATCAGGAAGAAATAGAAAATATGAACAGACCAATCACAAGCACTGAAATTGAAACTGTGATTAAAAATCTTCCAACAAACAAAAGCCCAGGACCAGATGGCTTCACAGGCGAATTCTATCAAGCATTTAGAGAAGAGCTAACACCTATCCTTCTCAAACTCTTCCAAAATATAGCAGAGGGAGGAACACTCCCAAACTCATTCTACGAGGCCACCATCACCTTGATACCAAAACCAGACAAGGATGTCACAAAGAAAGAAAACTACAGGCCAATATCACTGATGAACATAGATGCAAAAATCCTCAACAAAATACTAGCAAACAGAATCCAACAGCACATTAAAAGGATCATACACCATGATCAAGTGGGGTTTATTCCAGGAATGCAAGGATTCTTCAATATACGCAAATCAATCAATGTGATACACCATATTAACAAACTGAAGGAGAAAAACCATATGATCATCTCAATAGATGCAGAGAAAGCTTTTGACAAAATTCAACACCCATTTATGATAAAAACCCTGCAGAAAGTAGGCATAGAGGGAACTTTCCTCAACATAATAAAGGCCATATATGACAAACCCACAGCCAGCATCGTCCTCAATGGTGAAAAACTGAAACCATTTCCACTAAGATCAGGAACAAGACAAGGTTGCCCACTCTCACCACTCTTATTCAACATAGTTTTGGAAGTTTTAGCCACAGCAATCAGAGAAGAAAAGGAAATAAAAGGAATCCAAATGGGAAAAGAAGAAGTAAAGCTGTCACTGTTTGCAGATGACATGATACTGTACATAGAGAATCCTAAAGATGCTACCAGAAAACTACTAGAGCTAATCAATGAATTTGTTAAAGTTGCAGGATACAAAATTAACGCACAGAAATCTCTGGCATTCCTATATACTAATGATGAAAAATCTGAAAGTGAAATCAAGGAAACACTCCCATTTACCATTGCAACAAAAAGAATAAAATATCTAGGAATAAACCTACCTAAGGAGACAAAAGACCTGTATGCAGAAAATTATAAGACACTGATGAAAGAAATTAAAGATGATACAAATAGATGGAGAGATGTACCATGTTCTTGGATTGGAAGAATCAACATTGTGAAAATGACTCTACTACCCAAAGCAATCTACAGATTCAATGCAATACCTATCAAACTACCAATGGCATTTTTCACAGAACTAGAACAAAAAATTTCACAATTTGTATGGAAACACAAAAGACCCCGAATAGCCAAAGCAATCTTGAGAACGAAAAACGGAGCTGGAGGAATCAGGCTCCCTGACTTCAGACTATACTACAAAGCTACAGTAATCAAGACAGTATGGTACTGGCACAAAAACAGAAAGATAGATCAATGGAACAGGATAGAAAGCCCAGAGATAAACCCACGGACATATGGTCACCTTATCTTTGATAAAGGAGGCAGGAATGTACAGTGGAGAAAGGACAGTCTCTTCAATAAGTGGTGCTGGGAAAACTGGACAGGGACATGTAAAAGTATGAGATTAGATCACTCCCTAACACCATACACAAAAATTAGCTCAAAATGGATTAAAGACCTAAATGTAAGGCCAGACACTATCAAACTCCTAGAGGAAAACATAGGCAGAACACTCTATGACATAAATCACAGCAAGATCCTTTTTGACCCACCTCCTAGAGAAATGGAAATAAAGACAAAAATAAACACATGGGACCTAATGAAACTTAAGAGCTTTTGCACAGCAAAGGAAACCATAAACAAGACGAAAAGACAACCCTCAGAATGGGAGAAAATATTTGCAAATGAAGCAACTGACAAAGGATTAATCTCCAAAATTTATAAGCAGCTCATGCAGCTCAATAGCAAAAAAACAAACAACCCAATCCAAAAATGGGCAGAAGACCTAAATAGACATTTCTCCACAGAAGATATACAGACAGCCAACAAACACATGAAAGGATGCTCAACATCTTTACTCATTAGAGAAATGCAAATCAAAACTACAATGAGATATCATCTCACACCAGTCAGAATGGCCATCATCAAAAAATCTAGAAACAATAAATGCTGGAGAGGGTGTGGAAAAAAGGGAACACTCTTGCACTGCTGGTGGGAATGTGAATTGGTACAGCCACTATGGAGAACGGTATGGAGGTTCCTTAAAAAACTACAAATAGAACTACCATATGACCCAGCAATCCCACTACTGGGCATATACCCTGAGAAAACCATAATTCAAAAAGAGACATGTACCAAAATGTTCATAGCAGCCCTATTTACAATAGCCCGGAGATGGAAACAACCTAAGTGTCCATCATCGGATGAATGGATAAAGAAGATGTGGCACATACATACAATGGAATATTACTCAGCCATAAAAAGAAATGAAATTGAGCTATTTGTAATGAGGTGGATGGACCTAGAGTCTGTCATACAGAGTGAAGTAAGTCAGAAAGAGAAAGACAAATACTGTATGCTGACACATATATATGGAATTTAAGAAAAAAATGTCATCAAGAACATAGGGGTAAGACAGGAATAAAGACACAGACCTACTAGAGCATGGACTTGAGGATATGGGGAGGGGGAAGGGTAAGCTGTGACAAAGTGAAAGAGCGGCATGGACATATATACACTACCAAACGTAAGGTAGATAGCTAGTGGGAAGCAGCCGCATAGCACAGGGAGATCAGCTCGGTTCTTTGTGACCGCCTGGAGGGGTGGGATAGGGAGGGTGGGAGGGAGACGCAAAAGGGAGGGGATATGGGAACATATGTATATGTATAACTGATTAAATTTGTAAAATAAAAAAAAAAACTGATATGAAACTCAGGGTCATGATGTTATAGGATGTCTTATAAAGTGAAAATGAGGAAGTTTAGCATTTACAATGATTGGTTATTACAATGGGTTTTCCAGAGGATTGGTTAAAAGTGATTATCTTATACCATTTTTAGAAAGATGACTTGTTTATGATCATCAGAGACATTTACAAGAAATAATCTAAGTTTTGCTTATGTTTGTGAAATAAGCTAGATTTAATTTTGCTTATGTGGCTTCAGTGGTTTTGTCTGCTCAGAGAATTCTCAAGTCTGGTCTCCACTTTGTATTGAATTTGAACATTGCACCACATGTGAAATGGTATAACGTTATTTGAAGGTAGACGTAGATTATTTTAAAATGTATATTGTAAACCCTAGAGCAACCACTGAAAAGTTTAAAGTGGAAGTTTAAATGATTTGCCAAGAGAGGAGATAAAAATGGAATAATATAAAATGTTCAATTAAAACAGGAAAAGACAGAAAAAGAAGGAAGAAAAGAGAAGACAAAATGAAACAAATAAAAATTTTCAAGTCCGACTATACCAATAATTATTTGAAATATGATTAATATAAATATACCAGTTGGAAGACATATTTTGTCAGATTGGATGAAAATATAAGACAGAACTATATATTGTCTCTGAGAAGCCCACTTTAAATATTAAGACTTAGGTAGCTAAAAGTAATCCACAAAGAGATAGATTACCTGTGTTAATTTCAGACTAAGCAGTCTACAGAATAAGAAATATCATCAAGGATAAAGAATGACATTACAGATGATGAAGGGAAAAGAAGACACAATAATCCTAAACGTGTATGCACCTAAGAACAGAGCATCAAAATACATCAGATAAAGGTGATAAAACGAAAAGGAGAAATAGACAAATCGCTATATGGTTGTAACTTCAACACTCTTCTGTCAAGTAATTGATAGATCAAGCACATAGAAAATCAGTAAGGACCTCAACAGCACCATCAATCAACTGGATGTAGTTGACATCTGCAGACTAGTCCATTCAACAATAGCAAAATGCATATTTATCTCAAGCTCACATGGAACATTCACCAAGATGAATCCCATTCTGGGCCATGAAACGTGTCTTAATATATTTAAAGGAATGAATATCATACAAAGCATGTTTTTGGACTACAGTGAAATTAAATTAGAAATAAGTAACAGAAAGGTGAAAATTTTCCAAATATTTGCTAATTAAACAAAACACTTTAAAACCCATGGATCAAAGAAGAAGTCTCAAGAGAAATTAAAATATACTTCTTACAATATCTTATCTGGTTTTGGTGTTGGGTATTAGTGTAGTGCTGCCCTCATAAATGAGTTGGGAAGTACTTCTGCTTCTGTTTTGGGGGAGAGATTTCTAGAAAATTTAACTTAGCACATTTCGGGGATGCAGCTAAAGAAGTTGGTAGAAGGAAATCTATAGCACTAAAATGCAAATATTAGAAAAGAAGAAGGGTCTAAAATAAGTAATCTAAACTTCCACCTTAGGAAACAAGAGTTTGAAGAGCAATTTAAAGCTAAAGCAGGCAGAAGAAAGGAAATCATAAAAATTAGACCAGAAATCAACAAAATTGAATACAGGCAAACAAAAGGTAAAATCAATAAAACCAAAAACTAGTTCTTTGAGAATATCAGTAAAATTGACAAATCTCTAGCCAAGCTAACCAAGAAAAAAGAGAGAAAACACAAATTGCCTATTATGAGAATGTAAAGAATATAAAGCAACAATAATCAAGACTGTGATATTGGTGAAAGAACAGACACATTGATCAACAGAAGAACTTAGAAGTAGTCTGACACAAGTATAGTGAACAGACTTTTGACAAAGGCATAAAGACAATTCAATGGAGAAAGGATAATCTTTTCAGTAAAAGTGCTGAACAACTGGACATCCATATGCAAAGAAAAAAAGAGCCTAGAAACAGACCTCCACACCTTATATAAAAATTAACTCAAGATAGATATAAATGTACAACAACATAAAACTTCTAGAAGAAAACATGTAGGAAAATCTGCATGACTTCAGGTTTGGCAATTTTGTGGTACAATACTATTAGCACAATCCATGGAAGAAAAAAATTAATAATTGGGCTTCCTTAAAATTGAAAACTTTAGCTCTGTGAAAGACTTTTGCTTTGTTAAGAGAATGAAAGTACAAACCACAGACTGGGAGAAAATATTTGCAAATCACCTTCCTGATAAAGGGCTTGTGTCCAGAATAACAAAGAACTCTTAAAAGTCAACAGTATATAAACCAAGCAACACAATTACAAAATAGGCAAAAGATCTAAACAGACTTTTCCCTAAGAATGACATACAGATGGTAAATGAGAATATGAAGATTCTCAACATCATTTATCATGACAAAAACTTACTGGAATGTCTAAAATTAAAAAATAAAAGAGGATCATACCAGTTTCTGGTGAGGATGCAGAACAGGAGCTCTCATTCATTGCTGGTGGAGTTGCAAAATGGTACAGTCACTTTGGCAGAGAGTTTGGTAGTTTCTTATAATGCTAAATATAATCTTATCATATGATCCAGCAATCATGCTTCTGAATATTTTTCAACTGATTTGAAAGATTGTATCCACAAAAAAAGCTGCATGCAAATATCTATAACAGCTTTATTCATAATCACCAAAAACTGGAAGCAATCGAGATATCCTTCAACAGGTGAATGGATAAACAAACTGGTCATTTATACAGTGGGATATTGTTCAGTGATGAAAGGAATGAGATACCAAGCCATGAAAAGACATGCATGACCCTTAGATGGTTATTGATAAGTGAAAGAAGGTAGTCTGAAAAGGCTACATATTGTATGATTCAATTTATGTTACATTCTGGAAGAGACAAAAGTATTGAGGTGGTAAACAGATTGGTATCAGCAGTTACCAGGTTTTCTTGGGCTGGGAGGGTTGAATGGGTGAAGCACACAGGATTTTTAGGGCAGTGAAACTACTCTGTACACTTTAATGGTGGACACATGACACTGTGCATTTGTTAAAATGGAACTTTACATCACAAAGAGTGAACCTTAATATATGCAACTTAAAAATTCATCTAGGAGTTTGGAGGATCCCAGATGGAATTAAGACTGAGAAAGATAGCTTTCACAAATGTATAAAATAACCTCATTAAGGGAGTGGGAGAATAAGAACCTAGGTAACTCTGGAAATGAATAGTAACTGTAGGACTAAGGGCAGAAGCTCTTGCTCATGGCACTGTCCTCTGGTTGGTAAAGTTGTTCCTTTTCAGGGCAACAACTCTGAAACCACTCCGCAGATACTGTAATGAGCAATTAAGTACATGAATGGTGGATGCTGGGAGCAGATTTCTCACTACTGCAGAGGGAGGAAGCAGACAAGCAAGGGAGGAAGGCTGTAATGGACAAAGTGGTATTAGGTCACAGTCTGAGGGACTTCCCTGGCGGTCCAGTGATTAAGACTTCGCCTTCCAGTGCAGGGGGTGTGGGTTCGATCCCCGGTTGGGGAGCTAAGATCCCACATGCCTCGTGGCCGAAAAACCAGAACATAAAACAGAAACAATATTGTGACAAATTCAATAAAGACTTTAAAAATGGTCCAATCAAAAAAAAATCTTAAAAAAAAAAGATCACAGTCTGAGGCATCAATGTGTATTCATGTTTAGCTAATATAGCTACAGACGGTACACACAGAAATGATCATATATATCCGAATGCACACGGGTTAGCACACACACACACATTACATTGCTTTGTGTGCTGAGAAGGCCTAGAAGGAAGGACACTCCAGTTGCAATAAGCACAACCAGTGCCCAGATCTTGGTTTCTATTCCCATTTTCTGATAAAAGGAACTAGGGCTGCTTGGAGGACTGGCTGATTCTGTCCCTGGACAGGGAATATACAGGGTGAGCCTGGAGAACCTACCTGGTAGTGCCAGAAGAGGAAGTGTCGGAAAAAATATGATGATGCCACAGGAACACGGGGACCCAGTGGAGGAGCTCACGATGGCCAAAGCTGGGGCCGATATAGCAACAAAATTAACCCAGTAGTATTGGATTACAACCCAAAGAATAAAATAAATCCGCGAGTGTGATATAAATAAATGGCTGAACACACAAATAAATTATAAGTGGGGAGAAGCAACAAAACTCTTGTGAAGAAAATTCAAATAATTTATGAAGATGTTTTGTCTTGCTGGAAGTGGAACATAGCTCCCTGTCCCTTAAGTGTGGGCTGTGCATAGTGACTTCCCTCTAAACAGCACAGCATGGAAAGGGAAAAGAGTAACTTCACAGTGGAGACATGACCTCAGCCAGGTGACCAAGGTAAGCACCATAAGTCATGTTGGTAGTATGCATCCTTGACATCATGTGATGAGAAGGGCACTCTACCTCTGTGGTCTTCCTCCTAAAAACCTATAGGCCCAGTGCAATCATGGAAAAACATTAGATAAACCCCAATTTAGGCAAATTGTACAGAATACCTGACCAATATGTCTCAAAACTGTAAAGGTTATCCAAAACAAGAAAAAGCCCAAGAAACTGTTATAGCCAAGAGGGGTCTAAGGACACATGACAACTAATATTATATAGTGTTCCAGGTGGGACCTGGAACAGAAAAAGGAATGTGGATAAAAAACTGAGGGAGTCCAAATAAAGTGTGGACATCAGTGAATAATAATGTGTCGATATTGATTCACTAGCTGAAACATACTAATATAAGATGTGGACTGTAATATAATAATATTGTATATAAGATAATACATAATATAAGAATATAACATAAATAGTGGAAACTGGGTGTAAGTTATACGAGAACTCTCTGTATCATTTTCACAACTTTTTGTAAATCTAACACTAATCTAGAGTAAAAGTTTGTTTTAAAAATATTTCCTTTAATAATAAATGTCTCCAAAAATATAAGGTACAAAGATGATTAAATTAATCAAATCATTCATGCTTGTTACATAATGTTAATATTCCATATTTCACTTAATAGTGAGAAATTTTTTCATATTTGTATACAAAATAAAAATCCTATTATAGATTTACTCTTTTAACTCACTGTTTTTACTTAATAAATTGATATCAAATTGCTTTTTGCAAACTCCAAAAGACAGAGTGATTTCCTGATTATGGAGGAAATCCATAAAACAAATTTATAAATGTTTTATAAATGAAAATGGTGTGTCCCTCAGGATTATTTTTACTGTTGGGAATTAAGGTAGTAGCAATTTAAAAAGGTTTAAAGGGACTCAGATTAATAAGAGCTTTCTTTTTGTGACCATAGTCTCCTATTTGTACTGTGTATGTATGTTCTACCAGTTAAAAACTCAGCTAGGGCATTTTGGTACAATTTACATCTGGATAAATGCATGTTTATTGTGACCTCTTGGGAAATGTTAATATTATACTATTTAATAACTTTGGGTTAACTACTTAATAACTTAAGGTATTTTGTGTTCAAAATTGGAAATACACAAAAAGTGATTTCCAACGGATTTTTAGTTCTTTCAATTTCTTTTAGGTTATTAAGTAATTCTAGATTTACTCCTTTCTGTTTGATAAATCAATGGAGGTGTTTAAAACTTTTTTGTTTGTTTTATGAATGAGTTAAAAAATTTGAGTAGAAAAGATGGAAAAGTCAGAACAGAGAAACAAATTGACTCTTTAAAATATTAATTTTATGCACATATATTTACAATTTAAATACCAAGCACAGTGACAATTTTTTTGCTTGTTAATTAGAAAATTAAAACTCAAAAGCTTAGCACTTTGAAATAAGTGCTTGCTGTGCTGAACTGTGACACATGACATCAAGAGTCTCTTTTAAGAATCAGCTCGGGCTTCCCTGGTGGCGCAGTGGTTGAGAATCTGCCTGCCAATGCAGGGGACACGGGTTCGAGCTGGTCTGGGAAGATCCCACATGCCGCGGAGCAACTAGGCCCGTGAGCCACAACTACTGAACCTGTGCGTCTGGAGCTTGTGCTCCGCAGCAAGAGAGGCCACGATAGTGAGAGGCCCGTGCACCGCGATGAGGAGTGGCCCCCACTTGCCGCAACTGGGGAAAGCCCTCACACAGAAACGAAGACCCAACACAGCAAAAATGGATAAATAAATAAATAAATTTAAAAAAAAAGAAAAAAAAAAGAATCAGCTCTTGTCTTTCTCCCAGTTATTTCTCACTCTAGTACGGTTTCCTGAAAATGCCCTGAGGTTCTTTAATTCATGCAAAGAAGAGCTGTGGTACTGTCTTTTTTAAAAAAACCACTGTATTCCTTTATCATCTATTTTTGTCCTTTCTAGGTTTTCTACCTTTTCCAATCTTGGGTTCCTTTCTGAGTTTTCTTCTCCTTCAACCTCAAGGTGAGAGGATTTTCATCAGAAGCTGTCTGCTTGGCTGATGCCTCATGGAAGGTCACTTGTCAGGGTCTTCTTCGTTTTGTCTCTGCTGTATTTAAGAAAAACATCTTCAGGAACAGGTTATGTAGCCACTTGAGTTTCATGAGATGACATATTCCAAAATGAAAATGGGTTGACTTTAATTTTCTTTACATATATTGAGATACATAAGGTAATTATGACATTCTCACCACCCTTGTCTGCAGTACCCACTGATTATGACCCCTCATTCTCTACCCATTGTACTGGCACTATCTCCCATTGGAAAGGTGACATCCTATTTGCACTGTGCTTATATCAGTATCTCTAAGTCTGCTCCACATACTTGTATTTTCAATTTGAGGAAAGGGACTCCCTCTCAAAATGGTGATGATGTGATTCTAAGAGGGGGGACCCCACTGTTTTCCCCCTCCCACTTCTTGGGCTCAGATGCAGGCACAGTTATGGAAGCACACAGCAGAACAGCACAACTAATGCTCCCGATTTTGGGCCAGAGGAAACACACGAGAACCTCAAGCAAATGGAAAGAGCCAGTGAGATCTTGGTGAGCAAGGAGCCTGGGAAAGTGACCCCATGATGTTGTTTATGGGCTTCTGAGCTCACCCCTAAGCTGCGCATGTGTGTATCTGGTCCTACTCAGCCAAGGTTTTGGTAACCTTGCTGACAGATGGCACCCATGTCTCAGACTGGCCCCTGAGCTATGCACATGGGATAGATCCAAATAGCACTGCAGAGGCTGTGAAAACCAAACTTTGATCAGGATGTAGCCAACAGAAGGGCTGGAGCTTAGGACTTGACTGCCTCCTAAAACAAAAAATGAACATTCTCCATAAAATTTACATAAGACTTAGAGTTACATCACTTAGTATTTAAAATTATACAGTTTATAATCCAATATGACTTCCATACATAGAACCTGGACAGTCTCAACCACATGGACAAGCTGATCGACAGAAGCCAATGCTGAGAGGATGGAGCTGTAGGAATTTTCTGATGTATTGGTTTCCTATAGCTGCTGTAACAAATTACCACAAACCTCATGGCTTAAAACAATACAACTTTGTCATCTTATAGTTCAGGAGGATCAGAAGTCCAAAATCAGCTTCAGTGGCTAAAATCAAGGTGTCGGCAGGGCTGCATTCATTCTGCAGGCTGAGGGATAATCCATTTCCTTGACTTTTCCAGCTTCTATGGGCTGCTTGCATACTTTGGCTTGTGGTCCCACATAACTTCCATCATCATTCTCCTTCTCTCAATCTGACCCTCTTGCCTCTGTCTTATGAAGACCCTTGTGATTATAGTGAGTTTACCAAATAATCCAAGATAATCTTCCCACTTCAAAATTCTTAATCACATCTGCAAAGACTCTTTTGCCATGTCAAGTAATGTTTTCACAGGTTCTGGGATTAGGACATGGACATCTCTGTAGGGCTATTATTCCACCTACTGTATCTGGCAAAGACCTTAATGTAGCTATTGTAAAAAAAAAGCTATTGTATTGGAATCTAAAAACACTGAGTTCATAGAAACAGAAAATAAATTGGTGGTTACCTGGGGCTTGGAGGTGGTGGAGATGGGGAGACGTTGGTCAAAGAGTACAAGACAAATGAGATGAATAAGTTCTGTGGAGTTAGTGTATAGCATGTGTGAATATTGCTCAAGATACTGTATGGTATACATGAAAGTTGCTAAGAGAGTAGATCTTAAAATTTCTCACCACTAAAAGACATGTTTTACCTATGTAAGGTGATGGAGATGTTAACTAACTTTACTGTGGTAACCATTTCATAATACATGTGTGTATCAAATTATCAGGTGGTACCCCTGAATCTTACACAATGTTATATGTCATTTACATCTCAATAAAGCTGGATAAATGAATGAATGGATAAATGAATGAATGAATGGCTTGTGCTTCCTTGAGTCCCAAAGAAAGCAAGTGTTTTTTACGTAAAAATGGGGATGGGACCGAGCAGGGCGACTTCACGGATGTTTTGGAAATGGAGCTAATATACCAAGTGGATTTATAAACCATGCCTTTCAAAGTTTGAGCATCTAATCAAGTTCTCACTTCAAAATTGGACCTCAGCTTGTTTTCTCTGTGGCCTCCAGCATGGGAGAGGCAAGGATTGGTACAGCCTGTGCTTCTCTCATTTATCTGCAGGGTCGAAGGCCCTGCTGGGGCCACCTCAGCTGCCAGTTCATTTGCTTTGACCCACTCAGCCCCGTGTCTCTGCAGATGATGAAAACCCAGGGCACGAATATCTGGAGATGAGCTTGTCATCCACCTGCCCTGCAGGGCCCTGCTGACTGCACCCCCATCTAGTGATGGAGCCTGGCCCTCCAGGTGGGGGAAGCTGTTCCTGTGGCCACGGGGGAGCTTTCAGCACAGCACTGCCTTGGAAAGTGATTCTATTTTCAAACACTGGCACGGGACTCTCCCTGATGGCCGTGCTTCTAATTAGCTTGAGAAAACAAATAGCTCTTCTGTCAAGGGGAAATTTTTGAGTGGCAGCTAGTTATCACCCTGCAGCCCCAGCGGCTGAATCAGCCTTGGGCCCTTGTGTCCTGCCGATCACCCAGGCCAGGAGCCTCCTGGACCTCACTCTGTACCTGCTGCCTCCAGACCCTGCTTCCGCTCACAGGTACCCTCACCATACCTGCACCAACTCAGACCCTATTCTTTCTCTCCTGAAGGATGGTGTGATGAGTAATTTTATGTGTCAACTTGGCTAGGCCATGTGGCCCAGGTGTGTGATCAAACACTAGCCTAGATGATGCTGTGAAGGTACTTTTTAGATGAGATTAACATTTGAATCAGAAGACTCTGAGTAAAGCAGATGACCCTCTAAAATGTGGTGGGCCTCCTCCAATCAGTTGACGGCCTTGAGAGAAAAGACTGAGGTCCCTTGAGGAAGAGGAAATTCTGCCTCCAGACTTGAGCTGCAGCATCAACTCCTCCCTGCATCTCCAGCCTGCTGCCTGCCCTGCAGATTGTGGACTGGCCAGCCCCACAGTAGTGTGAGCCAATTCCTTAAAATAAACACCCCTCCTCCATATATATATGATATACACACCTATAGGATATGTGTGTATTCACTCACTCACACACACACATCTTTGACCCCTAGGTTGTTTAGGAGTGTGTTATTTAATTTCCACATATTAGTGAATTTTCCAGTTTTCCTCCCTTTCTTTTTTTTTTTTGGATTCCAGCTTTTTTATTTTTCCCCTTTTACACAAAACAAAGTAGAAGAAATAATACCGGATTAAAACTGCAAAAGTAGTTAATGGGTAGAACACACATACACACAAAAATCTAGGAAAACAAGCTTATTTACAATGAGGAAACACAGGTAAATTACGGTAGTTTGTATACGAAACATTAAAAAAGAAAACATTAAAAAAGAAAAGTCAAACATGCTACATGGGTGCCACTGTTTACAGCAATACTGAAGGGGAGAAAACAACACTTATTTAGGAACAGATACACCACAAGGTCCAGGTTTTACAGCATCAGTGCAATAAATTAACAAAACTATATTACAGCTAGTTAATCAGTTTGAGAATTGTTCCCAAATATGTCACATTTCCAGCCCTCAGAGGTTCATTCCTACAGATTTCAACTACTCCATCTATGGGGGCCAAAAGCAGCCAGTGTTACCATAAAATGAGAATCTTGAGGCTTACCTTTAAAGGCTTATTCTGGTCTTGAAAAACTAGTAGGATTTTCTACTGAAATGAATCTTGACTAAACACAGGATGAGTTTTGTTCTTTATTAGCTGATCTTGGAGTGAAGGTCATAGACATGACTCTTAACCTATTATGTACTTTAGTTTCATTTAGCTGAAAATCTGAAATTAAAAGTATTCTAAAAATCCTAAATACCATCTTGCGTAAGCCTGCTACTAAAAAGCCCTTAAGGATGTACTAACTTCAAGTTTAAGTGCACGGGAACAAGAGTTCTAAGCCTGTCAGATTACCCATCTGGGAGGAAGGATCAATGCTTCCAACAAATTGCTAAATTCTGCACAAGGGAGAAGCCAACACATACTAGGCCATGGAATTACTTTCATTTTATTTCATGAGGATTCTTCTCCCACAGTATCGAAACAGAATGAGGAATGAATCTTAACTGGTCTCTTCATCAGAAGTGGTAAACTTGGTTTCTATATTCACGAAGCCAGACAGTTGTTTAAGCAGACTGTGAAAGTAGACAGTAGAACCAGCTTCCTGTAGTCACAGACCACTATCTTGTATCCAGCTAAAGCAAAGATCAACTTGAACAGTTATCCCAGGCCACTGTTAACTGTACTAAAGGATGAAGTTCACCACTATATTATTTTAAAAGTAAGAGTTCAATTAACCCTGGGTGAGAAAAACCAAGACAAGTGGAAATGATGAATGAGTTGTCCATATAAGGCCAGCTGATGAGAACACACCCATGAAGACACTGGGCATAAAGCCTTACTTGGCAAGTCAGAATTTCTACTCACTAAGGGCAGAATGAGGGACAGCAAAGAGTTACATCTGTAACATTTTAGCATCCAGACAGCATAACAGACACTGTCCCCAAGGACAACGTATACACCATTAATCACACTGAATAAAGCAGATGTATTATTCATTTTTCTTTTCTTTTTGTTTGAGAAGCTTGTTTATCTCTCTTTTGGCCATTCCAATGTACTTTGAAATGATTCCATGTTGGTTTAGTCCAGGAAGCAAGAGTAAGAAAGTCACTAATCAGGTAGGTGAGAAGGAGGTTGTGGACTTGCTGTCCCACCCAAGCAACCGCAGCAAGAGAAATGATCATGGTCATGAAGTACATTTTAGGCTTTTCTTCCTTTAGCGTAAAGAGGTGTTTCCACCAGCCCACAGCTCTGCGTCGAGTTTTTACTAGATTGCTGCAAATTTCATGGAATCTCTACTGTTGCTCAGTGGTCCATTTATTGGAGCCAAAAATTCTAGGCGCTAGAATGGGAACAAGGTAGTCAGCCAAGCACAAAAACATAACAAAACAGGAAACACCTGACAGAACGGATGGATCTAGATAGTAGATAGTCAGAAACACCAAAGAAACCACACCCATGATGGCAGGTGGAAACCAGGCTCTTTCCCATCGGAGGACTTTATCTGCCATCAGCATCACTCCTTCCCATCCTTGCAGCTGCTCTTCCAGATTTACAGTCTCTGCAGCCAGCAGGTTGGTGCTGCGATTATCTCCTTCCACCCTTGTTCCCGAGGTGCCCCCTCAGCGAGCGTAAGACGCCCCCAAAAGCCTGCCTTCCTCAGAGGCACTCACGACAACCCCAGCCCCTCCCTTTCTTTATTTCTAGTTTCATACCACTGTGGTTGAAAAAGACACTTGGTATGATTTCAGTCTTCTTAAATTTGTAAAGACTTGTTTTGTGACCTAATATATGATCTATTCTGGAGAATGTTCCATTTTTGCTTGAGAAGAATGTGTATTCTGCTGCTGATGGATGGAATGTCTGTTAGGTTTTTTAATTTATTTTTCAAAATTTATTTATTTATTTTTGGCTGTGTTGGGTCTTCAGTGCTGTGCGTGGGCTTTCTGTAGTTGTGGTGAGTGGGGGCTACTCTTGGTTGCGGTGTGCAGGCTTCTCATTGCGGTGGCTTCTCCTGTTGCGGAGCACGGGCTCTAGGTGCGTGGGCTTCAGTTGTTGTGGCACATGGGCTCAGTAGTTGTGGTTTGTGGGCTCTAGAGCGCAGGCTCAGTAGTTGTTGTGCACGGGCTTAGTTGCTCCCCTGCATGTGGGATCTTCCCAGACCAGGGCTCGAACCCGTGTCCCCTGCATTGGCAGGCAGATTCTCAACCACTGCGCCACCAGGGAAGTGCCTCTGTTAGGTTTTATGTCTGGGTGATCCATCCACTTTTGGAAGTGGGGTATTAAAGTCTTCTACTATTATTGTATTGTCTTTTTCTCGCTGCAGATTCCTTATATTGCTTAATTTATTTAGATCCTCTTTTGTTGGGTGCATATATAGTTACAATTGTTATATCCCCTTGACAAATTGATCCCTTTATCATTATGTAATGACTTTCTTTGTCTGTCATTACTATTTCTGGCTAAACGCTTATGTTTTCTGATACAAGTAGAGCTATCCCTGCTGTCTTTTCCATCCTTTTACTTTGAGTCCATGTGTGTCCTTGAAGCTGAAGTGAGTCTCTTTTAGGTAGTCCCCTTGCATAGGGGACTGTTTGGCATGTGACAAAAGTGGAGAGGGCTGTCTGGGATGACAGGAGGTGGCTTTCCTGAGCTGTCGGGAGTTTGCTTCTCCTAACGCCTCACTCACTATCCCTGGAAGCCTCAGGGCTTGGAAGATGAAGCTGGTTGGGGAAGAGCCTCTCAGTCTATACACTGGTCCATCTGGTTCATCCTGTTACTCTTGCTCCCCCCATCCCCTCCCCCCCAAGAAAGAGGAGTTCCTGTCCAGCTGGCTAGACTTGAGCCCCTGATAAAGCCATGGTTGATTCTTCTGTGTCATCAAAGCATAAAAGCTGATGTGCATTTGTGAATGCTCTCTCTCTCTCTCCATCTCTGAATCTTTTGTTCCTTCATCTTGGATTCTGGACGGAGACAGCAGACCCTGTGCCCTGGGTGACTTAAGTCACTCTCTTGGTTGCTCTTATTTTTGTCTATCCATCATCTCTTTGGGGGACTGCCCCTTCATCCCCAATATGTGGTCCATGTGGCCATCTCAGGCCCAGGTTGGGCACATGACGTAGGCCTGGCCAGTGAGAGTGCTGCATTCCTCGGCCATGGTGATTGGCTCAGGGATGAAACATGACCCAAATCAGGCCCATCAGAGCCAAGCCCAGGGTACTGCCAAAAGTACTGGGGGAAAGTACTCCTCTCTCTTTCAGAGATGGCTGGAGCTGAGGACCAAGGAAGTCAGAGGCTGCTGGGAGCCATCTTTTCAGCAGCTGGAGAGAGCATCCTGAGGGTGAAGGTCAGAGCGGGGAGGGGAGGAAGGGGGAGGAAAGGAGGGAAAGAGAGAAGTGGGAGGGGGACAGGAAGAGGGGGAGGGAGGGATGGGGAGGGAGAGGGAGGAGGGAAGAGGAAGAGATGAGAAAGCCAATACGCTCCACCATCGCTGTTTTGTTCTAGTCTGTGTTTTCTTAAACTGGTCTGTGTCCTGAGTAAAGCTCCCTGTGTCCCCCTCCATCTTCCCCAGTGAGGCCTCCCCCAGGAGCACTGGGCTGGCCTGTGTTCCCTGTTCTGCTGTGTTCTGGTGTGGGTGCATTTCTGCCTGGGACCAGGTGTGGAGAAGGGGGTGTAGCAGTGCAGCCAAGCCTTCCATTTCCCTGCCTTAAGACCCTCTAATACTGTCAGAACCCTCCCTGACCCCCAGCAAATCTCACTGACCTTTTCCCGGAGCCCACAGGGATGCCCCTCATCCTCCTACTGCATGGAGGGACCGGGAGGCCCCCAGAAGCACCGGGGCCACCTGGGCAAGTCCCTGCTCTGAGTCCTGCTCTCTGCCGCCTCCAGCCCGGGGACCTGCACCCCAGGTGGAGGGGGCAGGGTCAGACCTGTGAGAGGAAGGGACATCTGGGCTCTTGTCCCAGCTTTCCTGTGACCTCCTGTGTGGTCAGGAACTGGTCACCCTGCTCTTCCTCCCGGTTTCTACCCTGGGAGCTTGGGAGACACAAACCCCGAGAGCCTTCCTGTAACATCTCATCATCGTTATCTCATCCATCTGGGCATATAGAGGAATCACGTTTGGCCTTCGGCAGTTTCTGGGCAGAGGCAGGTCTGTGGTGCAGCCCCCTAATGGCTGTGAGGGACACCAGGGGACCTGTGTCTGGGGCTCTGAGGAAACGGTCTCCTGGGTGTAAACTAAATGGGTTGGCAGGCAGGAGTCCCTGGCACAGGGTGACTGACCGCTGAGCTCCTGCCTGGCCAGGAGCCAGTCAAGCCCAGATCACCGCCAGCAAGCCTTGGGGATGGGAACCCCTGCGGCCAGGCATGTGACAGACTTCGGGAAGGGGATTTGCAGCACCTCTGCCTTAAGCTCTCCCACTGAGCTCTTCCCAGCTCTCATCTTACATAACCCACCGTGACATCAGCACTCAGGACTTAAATTGAAGCACTTTGTGGAATAGCTTCGGTTTACAAGCACTCTTTTAATTTACTTCAAGTAAAAAAGAAGGACTAAGCTAAAACCATTTGACCTGCTTCTGTGCATTTATTCAGTGACTCACACTCTGCTGTACTTCAGATGCCAAGGAAAACGCACGTCAGTCCTGATGGCAGGTTGGTTCTTGGGACCTGCACGGTTCTAGGTGGATACGACCCAGGTTCCCTTCCCTGCACGGCTGCGTGGGGCTAGTCCTTCTCGGGGACTGTGCTGGATACTCACAGTGTCTCAAACTGGTGCTGGAAATGCCTGGTCCCAATTCACACGCAACCTCCAGTTAGAGTGGAGTCTCCTTGCCCTTCCTGACTTGAGTTCTCTCCTCTCTCCTTGTGTGTCTGCCTCTTTCCCTCAGCCTACGACAGTTTTGACCCCTGGTGGGGTGGCGTGGAGATGAGGAGAAGAAGGAAGGGGGTAGGAAATCTATTGCCTGGGCTTCAGCCAGAGGAGGCACAGGCATGCGAGGTCCAGGCTGGGCAACCTGCCACCATCCTGCAGAGGAAGCTCTGTCTCTGTCTGCTTCTCTTGCACCCAGAGGTTCATCCCATAGGGGCCGTCATCCCTCTGGCTGCCCCTTGGGGTAGAGTCTACAGCAGCCCCACTCTAGTTTTCTCTGGTATGAGGCTGGCATCCAGTTCATGTTCAAGGGGAGCATTCCGACAATCTTTATTTGGCAAACACCGCATCTAGTCCCCACAGACACCTTTTGCCAAAGTCCTCTGGAAAGGGCAGTATTCCTTAAATAGTTCTCAAGTGTTTCACCTTTGTTATTTAAAAGCCTATATTTAATTTTTTTCGATTGCCAAAGTCACAGTCTCTGCAGCTGTAAAATTACTGCTCTGTATAGGATCCATCTAAGGAGACTCGAGGTCTGTACAAAGGGTACTTGAGGGCTTCCTTGTTCTGGTGTCAGAAACCTCCTCATACGTACTGGAATTACACCATGTTTAGGAACTTCTATTGTATCTGGCATTATTTCTAGTGCTGTATTGTTTACATTAAAATTTTTTTTTCTGTGTATTATGATGTTTTGACATCTTACAAACACCTTCTGGCTGGGGAGAGACTGGCTCTTCTGGGTTAGCCAATGCTTAGAGACAGAAAACAGCCTATCCAGGAGCAGTTCTGTGAGATGGAAACTAACCAGTCCAGAGCAGACCTCCTCCGTCTGGCCCGTGCGCCCCAGGAGAAAATATTCTTTCACCTTAATCACCCCAGGGCAAGGTTCCAGGCAACTAGGGACCACATCTATAGCTTAGAGCCACCAGAATTGCTCAAACTAACCAGTCCTAAGTTGTCCACCCTGCCCTGCTTTGTCCTTCCAAAGGAAACCCTAATAAAGGCTTTGGCATTGGCCCTCCTCTCACTCCTGTCCTCTGCCTCCTGACCAGCTAGTGCTCCCTGTGGCCCTTTGTGGTGTTCCATGTCTCCCGAGTGTAAGAAATTTGCTTTTCTGAGCCTCTCTTCTGCCTCCTCTTAGGCTGACTGACTAACCGTCTCGTAAAAGAACACAGAACAGGTGCCCAGACCAGAAGAAGGGACAAGTTTTCCTGTTCCCACAGAGGTCATTTCTTTCTTTCTTTTTTCATTGAAGTATAGTTGATTTACAATATGGTGTTTATTTTTTTACCCAGCCAAACTCAAGTCCACTTGCCCATGTGCAGTAAAGCCACTCTACTGACACAGGGTTATCTTGAAGGAAAGTGTAACATTTATTGCACCACCAAGCAAGAGTCCAGGCAGCTAGTGCTTAAAAGACCCAAACTCCTCGATGGCTCTCAGGAAAAGGTTTTTAAAGGCAGGGTGAGGGAAGGTGTGGTGGGGTGTGTGATCAGCTCGTGGACATTCTTCTGATTGGTTGATGGTGAGGTAATCAAGAGTCAACATCACCAATTTTCTGTTTCCAACAGCTCTGAGATCTATGTGCTTGTGGGCAGTGTATAGTTAACTTCTTCCCCCTGGTGGGGGTTTCAGTATCTGCAAAACAGCTCAAAGGACATGGCTCAGAATATTATCTACAGCCCCTGAGGAGGAACTAAAGTCCTTGACTTTGTTTAATGGCTAAACTATTATAATTTTGTCTTGATTGACTGTTTTTCTTTGTCTCTGCATTTTCTCCCTTCTCTAATTAAACTTCTTTGGAACTCGGGGAAGGCCCAGGAGTCTAAAGTTTTTCTACAAGAAAGAGGCAGGCAGAGGACACTGAAATTGAGCAGGGCCCTGTGGGGCTCCCGGGCATGGAGGCCTTTTTTGTCCCCCATTTCTTATAGGCAAGACTCCAGCCTCCATGACCTTCCCTGAGTTCCAAGGGGGCAGATTTGAACAGTTCTTAATCAAGGGAGGAGCAGCCAGGAAACCACCTGAGACAAAGGAGGCAAGGATATACAATGGAGAAAAGACAGTCTCTTCAATAAGTGGTGCTGGGAAAACTGGACAGCGACATGTAAAAGAATGAAATTAGAACACTCCTTAACACCATACACAAAAATAAACTCAAAATGGATTAGAGACCTAAATGTAAGACTGGACACTATAAAACTCTTAGAGGAAAACATAGGAAGAACACTCTTTGACATAAATCACAGCAAGATCTTTTTTGATCCACCTCTTAGAGTAATGGAAATAAAAACAAAAATAAACAAATGGGACCTAATGAAACTTAAAATCTTTTGCAAAGCAAAGGAAACTACACACAAGACAAAAAGACAACCCTCAGAATGGGAGAAAATATTTGCAAATGAATCAATGGACAAAAGAATAATCTCCAAAATATATAGACAGCTCATGCAGCTCAATATTAAAAAAACAAACAACCCAATCAAAAAATGGGCAGAAGCCCTAAATAGACATTTCTCCAAAGAAGACATACAGATGGCCAAGAAGCATATGAAAAGCTGCTCAACATCACTAATTATTAGAGAAATGCAAATCAAAACTACAATGAGGTATCACCTCACACCGGTTAGAATGGGCATCATCAGAAAATCTACAAACAACAAATGCTGGAGAGAGTGTGGAGAACAGGCAACCCTCTTGGTGGGAATGTAAATTGATACAGCCACTATGGAGAACAGTATGGATGTTCCTTAAGAAACTAAAAATAGAATTATCATATGACCCAGCAATCCCACTACTGGGCATATACCCAGAGAAAACCATAATTCAAAAAGACACATGCACCCCAGTGTTTATTGCAGCACTATTTACAACAGCCAGGTCATGGAAGCAACCTAAATGCCCATCGACAGACGAATGGATAAAGAAGATGTGGTACACATATACAGTGGAATATTACTCAGCCATAAAAAGGAACGAAATTGGGTCATTTGTAGAGACGTGGATGGATCTAGAGACTGTCATACAGAATGAAGTAAGTCAGAAAGAGAAAAACAAATATTGTATATTAACGCATATATGTGGAACCTAGAAAAATGGTACAGATGAACCAGTTTGCAGGGCAGAAATAGAGACACAGATGTAGAGAACATACGTATGGACACCAAGGGGGGAAAGTGGCAAGGTGGTGGTGCTGTGATGAATTGGGAGATTGAGATTGATGTATATACACTAATATGTATAAAATGGATAACTAATAAGAACCTACTGCATAAAAAATAAATAAAATAAAATTCAAAAATTAAAAAAAAAAAAGAAAGAAAAGAAAAAAGAAGAAACCACCTGAGGCAAGATTAAAGGAACCAGAGAAGCTCATCAAGGTTAGGAGACCAGCCACCTGAGCCCCTGCACACGCCCTAATCTTGTCAGCAACCCCATCCTTAGGAAGTATTGTCATAAAACTCCTCGTCAAATCCCTCTGGGTTGGGACACATAGTTTTTTGAGGCACGAGCCCGCTGCCTGGCAAAGTAATAAAGATTCTCCTTTCTTTTCTTCCAAAGCTCTGTCTCCCCATTTCTATTCGGCACCGGTGAACAGAGGCCGGGTTTTCGGCAACAACATGGTGTGGGGAAGGTCCCCCCATGGGAAGGGGAAAGCCTGTCCTGGAAAGGCCACATAGGGTCCTGCCTGGGTGTAGTTTTAGGTGTACAGCATAGTTACAGCATAAGGGTTCAGTATTTTTGCAGATTATACTAGTTGATGTTTAGACAAAAGCCTTGAAAGGATTATGATAAACTGGGACATTTCCACCCACCTGGGGGCAATAGCATCTGCTGATGTCCGTTATGGGTCCTGTGCAAACTGACCACTCCCCTTCTTTTTTTTACTGTTTATTTATTTATTTGGCTGCCTGGGTCTTAGTCGTGGCATGCGGGCTCTTCATTGCCATGTGTAGGATCTTAGTTGTGGCATGCGAGATCTAGTTCCCCGACCAGGGATTCACCCCAGGCCCCCTGCACTGGGAGCGTGAGTCTTAACTGCTGGATCACCAGGGAAGTCCCTGACCCCAGCCTCTTCGAATTCTAATTTCCTCTTTGCTTCAAGCATGACAAAGCCACAGGGCATTCAGGGGAAACCTAGTACAGCCTTCTGGCCTGTACTTTCTGGCCTCACTTTCTCATTGAAGACCCCTCTGTGTGCTGGCTGGGTTGCCCAGTGAGGTGAGGTGCTCTCCTGACCTTGCTGAAGCCATTTCCACACTCCTTGGGAGAGCTGGTGATTACTGTGTCTTAAACAATTTCGTGCTCCAGTGAAGAAATATGGATGACCAAAAAGAAGAAAATCCTCTGTTAGCCCCATCCTGAAGCCCCACCTGTAAACCTCTGAGTCACTTTCAATACCCACACACATGGCTTTCAGGAAAGGGGGCTGCCCTGCAGAATACACAGGCAGCTTTTACAACTTGACACTATGTGATGAACAGGTTTTCGTATGGTTATGTTGTCTTCTGCTACGTTATTTCCAAGTTTTGCATAATCATCCCATTGAATGCACATTGTAAATGCATTTAATCAGCACCAGAATGTTGGCCAGAATCAATGAAAAATTAATCATTTGGACTATTCATTATTGTAAATAGCCCCATGAGTCAAATCCTCATGTGTGCACTTTTCAACACAGCCACAATCACACCTGAAGGCCACAGTTCCAGATATGGAATCTCTTGGGAGGTGCTGTACAGAGGCTTGTGATACTTGTTTGATACAATTTTGATACCAAATTGCTTTCATAAATATTGTATCCTTTTCTACTCCTCAAAGAGTGTGTCAGATGCTTTCTCACCCACTGTGTTAACACTGGGATTATCCATGCTTTTAATCCTTGCCAATTCAATAGGTGAAAAAAAAAGTCATCTCATTATTATAATTGGTAATGTTCTGGGCCTGCTAATGGCCATCAGACATATGCTGCTGATTATCTTTCGAAGTCAACCATTTAAAATGTCCTTGGTAGAAGTAGTTTGTGTTATAATTTGTAACTGGAAGATTTATAACAAGCTAATAGAAAATACTGATGTAATGTAACCACCTTCAGCTAGAAGGCCACACTCTCTGAATAAGACCTTTTCCTTTCAACTGCCATTAGGGTGAGGCTTTCCAACTTCCATTCTGTCAAATGCAACGTTAGTAAGAAAAATTGTCCAGGACGATAATTTGGGTGCTATAGTGACCCCAAAGCAATAAGCAAGTGAGGAATTTGTTATTAAAACAAGAATATCCTCCAACCAACATGGCGGTGTGTTAATTCTCCAATAACATTGTTGCAGGCAACTCAGTGCTTGCTGGTTTCTAAAAGCTGATAAGTGTATTTATTCTATTGTTTTGACTTTGCTGTACTGTGAGTAATTTTACAGATCACTAATTTCAACGCCACAATCTGTAAGCAGAATGAAGTTGCTACATTCTTCCAATTAATTAACCAACAAATTCAATTTCACACTACAGAGTTTTGGAATAGCAACTGTTTACCGAAATTACCATTGCAAATAATGAAACTGAATGTTTAAAGAACCAACATTTAGTATTGTCAATTAAGTCTGGGCTAAATGTTAATACATATAACACAGTGTGGGAAACCATCTGCTGGAGTGTCAGATTGCTGAGAGCCTTCGCCTCCAGCAGCCTGGTCTACACAGCCTGGGGACGTGTCCTGTGGGAAGCAAGGGGTAATTGCAATTTGTTATGCAGCCACTTCCATCAGGGGACACTATCACTAAACTACCACACACATACACACACACACACACACACACACAGTCAGCTAGGTTATTTCGGCTTTCAGAAGGTTCATTTACTGAGTAATCAGCAATGTGATAAGAACCTCATTTAATAAACTTCACATTCAGTCTTGCCATGTGTTCATTTTTCAATGTTCTTCCAGCCTTTACCCCTGGGAATGCACACATCTTAAACATGTGCAAACAGCACATGTAGTTGTCCCTTGGAATCCACGAGGGATTGGTTCTAGGACTCCCACAGATACCAAGGTCCAGAAATGCTCAAATGCTTTATATAAAATGGTGTAGTATTTGCATAAAACCTACACGCATCTTCCTTATACTTCAGATCATTTCTAGATTACTGACAAAAATTGACACAATGTTAATGCTATGTAAATAGTTGCCAGAGCTTGGCAAATTCAAGTTTGCTTCTTGGAACATTCCGGAATTTTTTTTTCTGATTTTTTTTTTTTTTTTTTTGCAGTACACGGGCCTCTCACTGTTGTGGCCTCTCCCGTCGTGGAGCACAGGCTCTGGACGCGCAGGCTCAGCGGCCATGGCTCACGGGCCCAGCCACTCTGCGGCATGTGGGATCCTCCTGGACCAGGGCACAAACCCGTGTCCCCTGCATCAGCAGGCGGACTCTCAACCACTGCGCCACCAGGGAAGCCCTTTCTGAATATTTTTGATCCGTGGTTGGTCGAATCTGCAGGTGCAGAACCTGCTGATATGAAGGGCCGACTGTATACAATTTCCTGTAATTGCATCACAAATGTCTTTGTTATCACTACTTGGTCCTTTAGTTATCATGCTGGCTTGCTTGCTGGCTTGCTGCAACTCTCCCTTTGGAGGGTTTGCAGACAATAATTCTTCACGTGGGTGGGCTGTGATTTGCTTCACTTTTCTTCTATTGTTGCCACTCAAATTGATTCCTATTGCTGATGATTATTAGCCATGAAGCATGGGGGCTTTTCATAGTTTGGTATCATTTTCTTAGAATGAATTCCCAGTAATTTTGAAATACCAAAGCAAAGGGGAGTTAACGTTTTAGTGCTTTGTGTTTTTCTCACTAGCATATTGTGTTTCTGCTTACCCCCTTGTTTGCAATGACCTTCCCATTCATTTCTTTGGATGGTAAAGCTATCTAAGATAAAGAAGCTTTGTTTTCTAGGTTTCTATCCTATCCGCCTGCACTGCCTCTATCTCCTCTAGGTTTCCATTTTGCCTGCTGTGGAGGCTAGGTTCCCATTTGAGCGTGCATGCTCTAAAGCTGGTGGGAAATGCTGTGTTCACTTACTTAGTGGAGATTGGCTATGGGCAGGCTTTTCCTCCTGTCACCACCTGGAAACCTTATCTTTGAGGATATCGGTTCTCAGAAAGGCTGTATTCCAAGGGTGCCCTGCCTTGATGGAGTCTGGGGAGCTGGCCAGGGGTGTGGACCTCTCTCCCTTTGGAGGGTTTGCAGACAATGCTTGGCCTTTGGTCTCACTCCTCACCTGCTCCCGTCTCACCCCTCCTGCTATCCTGCCTCTTGTGCCCCAGACCTGGATCCTCTCTGGCTTCATTTCCCTGGAGAGGAAACCCTCTGTCTCCTGGTGAGAGGTGGAGGGAAGAAAAGCCAGCACTAAGTGTGAAGAAGGGACTGTGGACCCATCCAGCCTGTGCCCCAGCCACTCCTGGGTTCCCTGGAGCATCACCCTGCTCTTTCTGCGTGGCCCCTCTGAAGGCACCTGGATGCTGGTGCCCTGTCCTCTGCTAGGTCACTTCCTGGCCCTTTGCCCAGGCTGATCCAGCTAATAAGGAAAGGAGCCAATGACTCCAACCCGAGAGGGTTTTCCACCGAAACCCCAGTGCTCTTCCTGGTACATGGCTCCCTCATTCCTGCCCTCAGCTTGGTGGTGGTGACGATGGTGGGGCTCTGATCTGGGGCCAGCCTGTGGGCTCCGAGCCTGACCCTGCCTTTGTCTGTGCCATGACCCCTAACTGTGTTTCAGTCTTCCTCCCACAGCCTGTCTACTCTTGCCAGAGGGGAAAGTCGGGGGGCTTGCACCCCACCCCATCAGGGCAACGGTGGAAAAGCTGCGTGGCATGCGCCGGTGTGAGGAAGGGTGGCTGTGTAGTCGGCTTGGTGTGGGCACAGAGGTTGATGCTGTGGAGGTAGAGGAGGGGGATCTGAGACTCACATAGATCACATACGGGTCTTTGAAGGAAGCTGCTGCTCTCAGGGTGGAAATATTGCTTTTTAGAGATCTTAGAATAAAAAAGCGATAGTTCATCATAGAAAGCATCTGTGTCTGCCTTCCATGTTCCTGCAGGGGCAGAGCTTGCCCTTCTCCTAGGCTCCCTCCTCTTCCCCCCACACCCTTGGCCATTGCAGTAAGGGAGACTCCTCCTCTCATTAGGACAGCAGCCAAGCCTGGGTTAAGGGGGGGAAATCTTTCAATGGTCATCAGGTCACCGGGGCCAGTGGTGCTGGGGCTGGCAGGCTGACACATTTAGCAGCCTCAAGAGGAGAGAAAGCACAGGTGATCTTTGCTTGCAGGGGTTGTGCCCTGCCCAGCCAAGATGAGCAAGTGCAAAGTAGAGGGAGAGTAAGGGAGGGAGGGACCTAGGAGGGCTTGGAATGCTTCCTCCTGGTGTCTGTGAAGAGTGAGGGGCTGGGAGACACAGGGAGGCCGACCCCAAATCTCCCCCGACTCCCCTAGCCCAACAGGGTAAGATACATAATGCTGGCATCTAATCTGAGATCACCAGGCACGAAAAGAAGCCAGAAAAGAGGACCATAATGAGAAGAGGAATCAATCACAGAAGCCAACCCAGAAATGAATGTTTGTGGCATTGTGTTAAGCAAAGCATCCTTAGATATGATACCAAAGTGTGATCCATAGCCAAACAAACTAAGAAATTGGACTTCATGAAAATGTAAAACTTCTGATCTCGGGGAGACATTAAGAGAATGAAAAGGCTCAGCCACAGACAGGGAGAAAGTATTTCCAAAGTATTATTTATGTCTGACAAAGAACTTGTACCCAGAATGTAGAAGGAACTCTCAAAACTCAGTATAAGAAAAGAGACAAAAAGAGAATTAAAAAAAAAAGACAAGACAAGAAAAGAGACAACCCAATAAAAATAAGCAAAAAAATTTTTACGTAGATACTTACTTCAAAGACAATATATGGATTGCAAGTAAGCATATGGATATCCTAAACAACACTAATCATTATAAAATACAAATTAAAACAAAAATTAGAACACTTTCATTTCTCTAGTATAAATACTAGAAGAGGGATTGGGGGTAGTGCTGGCCAGTTCCCCTAATGCGAAGTTACTCCCTGCCCCCCACCCCTTCCATGCTGTGCTCTTCATAAAGAAGTTACTACGTGCTCCCCACCTTCGAGGGGTGGGGAACAATGCTGCACCACCTTGTGGAGGGGGAAATAAACACCTTGGACCTCTGCTGCAAGAAGCCCTGTCCATTCCCTCCTGTCTACTCATCTATTCAATCATTTACATCAGCAAGAACCCAGGGATGTTTATGTTATACTTTGTGTTATAATCCAATCCTACATTACTTATTTTGTTGCTCAAATTGTTCCAGCTTTGGCCATTAGGAGCCTCTTTGGTTTGCTCCTATGTCACTTTGTGTACTGCTATCATTTTGTGCTTTTTGAGCATTTTCTTATCTTTTATAACACAAGATACTGCAGAATCATCTCATAGGTCACTATTTCCAGCCCCAGTCCTAGAATAAGCCATTTCTTTAAGGAGCCCTGGTTCCTTTTACTGAAGAATGCTCTTAGAGACCATGATCTGGGTGTTGAATGTGCTCATTGCTACAGGAGTGTCATTAATTCTAGGCTTTCTCAGCAGATGGGGCTGGGAAACATATGTGTGTATACTTACCTGTGTACACACACACACACTCACACACACATCCATCTGTACCTATATTGGGATAAACATAAGTTCATAGTTATCTATCCAAATTTTATTCCATACCACATGGTTCATGTAAACCTTCTCTAGCTTTTCTGGAACTTCTAACTCCAACAGTGACAAACCTGGTTCTCACCATCCTCTATCCATTGAGTTAATTTTTCATTTCCAGTATATATGTATAGTGATTTCAGACTTGTAAAATCGTACTCCCATGAGAAATAACTTTGCCAACTAGAGTGCAGTGCTTATTTATGTACTGTCCTTTTTGCCTTGAGTGGTACAGACTCCACTCATTTCCAAAGTTACTGAGGTCAGGACCTCTTCCCCACTCCCTTCAGTGAGATTGGTTCATACTTTCATAATCTGGTTAGATTCTATTGTCATATTCTGCATTCTATCCTGGGCAAAACATACCTGAGTTGTGATCCAATATTCGGGACCCACTGTTGTCACTATATACAGCCCTGCCTCCAAATGCCCACAAAGCTGGTGAATAGACACTGGAATGTGACTGCAGAAAAATCTCACATTTGTGTCAACAGAAATAGCTGAAACAGGGGTAGGAGGGCCCCTACCTCTTTTTTTTTTTAACATCTTTATTGGAGTATAATTGTTTTACAATGTTATGTTAGTTTCTTCTGTATAACAAAGTGAATCAGCTATATGTATACATATATCCCCATATCCTCTCCCTCTTGAGCCTCCCTTCCACCCTCCCTATCCCACCCCTCTAGGTGGTCACAAAGCACCGAGCTGATCTGCCTGTGCTATGCGGCTGCTTCCCACTAGCTAGCTATTTTACGTTTGGTAGTGTATATATGTTAATACCACTCTCTCACTTCATTCCAACTTACCCTTACCCCTCCCCATGTCCTCAGCCCCTACCTCTTCTGCTTTCAATATCTTGCATGGATGCGTCTAATTGGTGAAACTGGAACAGGTGCAAAGACATGTGAGAAATCTAATTCTCTAATTTCCAGGCTGGATGGCCGGCCTGGAAAAAATTGGAATGAATGTGATGTGCCAGTCCCCAATCTCCACCACACGGAACCAGGGCAGAGTGGAGACTCCCAGGGTGGAGGACAATTGCAACGATCCAGGTGAGAGGTGAAGTGGCTGGAATAGGGTAGGGATGGGGGTGGGGAGTGAGGGGGACAGATTCAAGAGCGGAGGTGTGGGCAAAGCCAGAAAGACAGCTTTTTCTACTGGGAGAGGCATTCTTTCTCTCACCTCTCTGTAAAAGCCCACAGTTGGCAGGTATTACAGCCCTTTATTCCCAGGTTCCATCACTTTAGGTACACGGCTCTATACCCAAGATAGGACCCTATGGCTACAGCCAGCACCCTACTCCAGGCTAATTGTGCCGTGGCCCCAATTCCAAGACATCTCACATGTATCTTTGTGGTTCATGTTTCGAAGGTGAGACATGTCTTCTGCAACTGAGAAAGGATCCTGGGGGTCGGCATCTTTCTATGGTTGCCTGTGCTTCCTTCCTCCCCCGGAATCTTCGCCTTTATCCACACCTTTCGTGAGTAAATTGCGTGGTCTTGCGAGTCCTCCCAAGTATCCAACCCCATGTAATTGCTGCACCTGCAGTCAAGGTTTGGTTGGGGCTGTTGTGTCTCTCATTCAGGAGGTGTTTTTCAGTCTTGTATTCAAGGAGGGAGTTGGGGTAAGAGCAGAAGTGGAATCCCTTTCCTCCCAGGAGGATTCTTAGAAATTTATGGATGTGTGTGGGGAAAGGATCCACCAAGGTCTCAGTCACACTCATTGCTGACCTGGCTTAGGGAAGCTGATGACCTCCACTGACGTGCAGGGGTTAATTATAAAACAATTTGTTAATGTATGTCATTTGTGCAGACCAGAATATTCCCACCCACATGACCCAGTGCCTCCCTTCCAGAAGGTAGACCCACATGGGCACCAGAGAAAGGGAGGTTCATAGGGGCCTGACTGTCACGCTATCAGGTAAGACAACCTACACCTATTTAATGGGGTCAGTCCAGGGTACTGCCCTGTTGTAAGGGGGATGGCTTTGCCAAGAGGATCAGAGAAGTAAAGGTCTCCCACCTTGCCTGTGCCATCTCTGTGACTTCCCTTGCTCTAAGCTTCCGTGGCACCAGAACGCCCCACCGTAGCCACTCTCACACACACACACCACACACCCTCTCCTTTCAGATAAGACAAGGTGATCACAGCCAGGAGTCACCAGGGCTGGTGGTTCAGGCACCAACCACCTGCACTGTGCACCTGTCCTGCCATATATCAGCCGGGTGGCCTAGCAATTTACCTCATCTCCCCTCTGCCGCCCTCCTACCCCCTGTGGCTCAGTGTCTTCATCAACAAAATAAGTCACATGATTGTCATCAGGACCACAGAGTGCTTAGAAGCTCTCCAGGCACATAGCAGGTGCCACATCCATTTTGGCTGAAGTTGTCTGCATCCTGCTGTGTCTTTTGAGGATGACCTGGCACATCTCTGAGACATGGTGGATTGATTTTTCAGTTTGGTTTTGAGGGCAGCCTTACCATATTTCAAGTTCTCGTGGGGCTGCTCTATAGCAACCTCCTTTGCTAGTTTTCAAGTCTGTTATTGAAAATGTTGTATTATGTTTCTATTTTTAATTTTTAATACTGACCTTGAATTATCTGGACATGGTTAATTTCTTCCCCTCCCTGGAGAACCTTTCTATGGATAACCTCCTGAAAGCAGTCACTGGCAGAAATCCTCCCTGGAAGTGGGGACATGTGTAGTGAGAACTTGCCCACTGGCCACCATTTCACGATGACTCCCAGATCCCAAGACAGGAGCTGGTGCTTCTCTTGGTGTCTGCGGTGCTTCTAGTGGTGCTGACCTGCTGTCTCCCCTTCTGGTCTAGATGCCCCACATGGAAGACACTAATGTTTCAACATCACGAACACTAGGGATATTTCCACACTTCCTCATCCATCTGTTCATCCACTCGATAAACACGCATTCCATGACTGCCGTGGGGCAGGATGGCCCTGGGTAGGGAGACGGCAATAAGGAAAACAGGTCAACCTCTGCTCCATGGATTTGACATTTTCATTGGGATAGCCAGACACCAAACAGGCTGAAACATGCTGTGAAGAAAGACAAAGCGGGGTAGGCTGACAAAGCATGGCAGGTGACATGGTATTTTATCTTAGTCTCCTCTGGTAGAGCGATGTTGAACATGGGTGAAGGAAGTGAGAAGTGGTCCCGGCTTCCAGAGCAAATAGGAGATCAAAGTCTCCAAGGAAGAAGCCAGTCTGGCGTGCTGGGAGGGTGGGAGGATGGGGATCGGGCATGTCCTTCTGGGAAAATGGAGAGCGGTGCCACCTGAGGGCAGGGGGCTGCACCTGGATCTGGTTAGGCCTTTTAACAGACATTGGGTTTGAGAGTGACAAGATCTCACGTCTGTCTAGAAGAAGGAGGCTGGCTCCTGTGTAGAATTAAGAGGGGAAGAGCAGAGGGAGGGGAGTTAAGAAGGCATCACGTTGTTTCAGCAGGTGTGCTGGGCCGTGAGATGTGGCATTGTGGGTGAAGTTTAGGTGCGCTGAGTTCGGTGTAAATAAAGGTGGTGCCAGGTTTCCGTCTCCGCAGCCAGTTACAGAGGCAAGAGTTGAGGTGCCATTTATTGAGATGAGAATGGCTGGAGGCAGCAGGGGTGGGGGGGCTGAAGTCCAAAACTGGTGGATGTTTACACTTGCAATGCGTCTTAGACTTCTGTGTGGAGACTGAGCAGAGGTGTCGAGTCTGAGAAAGTTCAAGTGAATGGTGTGCACATGGAGTTGGCCTTGAAACTGCTGGTGTTCAAAGCCACTGGACTGCAGGAGGGTGGACACAGAAAGCAGGAGGTCTGAGGATAGCCTCAGGGCACTCAATTTCAGAGGTCAGTAGGTTAGGAAGAAAGTGAGATGTGAATAATGATGGTGCAGTGGGCGAGCACAGTGGTTTGGGCGGCACTGGGGCTAACATGGTCATGGCCATCTTGGTGTAATGTCAAGGGAGCCATGATGGTGGTGCTGTGGGTGATAGGGCTGCTCTAGGCAATGGTCACGGTGCTTCTAGACTCTGCTGTTCTTGGTGTGGGATTGACACTCGAATTGATTCGTCATCTGGTAGCTCCTTTATTATTTATTCTATTATGTCCTCTAGCATGTGAAGAGCCCCTCAAATTGAGTTACACACAAGTCTTTCTCCCAGCTCTCTGATCATCAATTATTCCACACTTGAATGAATTTTAAAATACATGTAATAAGATGCAGTGGCTTGCTACCAGACACTGGGAGACAAGAATTACATTTTTGAGTCTGCTAATGTAGACTCTTAGGATGGAACATTGGCTTTAATCTTGTCTCCAGATACCAGATACCTTTCCTTTTACCCCATAGCACACTGTTAATTCTCAAAATTACATCTGTTAAAGGTATCTATCACAGTTGCTTAGAATGATGAGGATTTATCCTAATGAAAATAAATATCCTGCCAAGCATGGTTTGCTCTCTTTGAATGCAGTGCTTGGTTTTTCCCAATTTCACATCCACAGTAAGTACTGGCTGGTTCAGCAGTCCAACATGGCAGGGGAGAAAACAATGTCCACCTTCTGCATGGCTCTGTCCATCTGGGAGCTGTTTCCAGCAACACCTGTAGTAGCCTCAGTAACTCAAAGTCTGGTGTGGAATTATAATTCTAAGAAGGATTCCAGAAGCCAAGTTCAGTGCCCAGGGTTTGTTTGGGGTGTTGGGGGAGCTGGCTGTCCTGCCTCCACTCCCCCATACTGAGCCCCACCTGCTGACCACAGGGGAACTTGCACTGTCCTGTCTGGTTAGTCCTCCCGGCCTTGGTCTCTGCTCTTCTTGCAGCCAGGGGTTTGCTATTTCACTCACTTTGCTCCTGGTGAAATTTCTGCAGAGCCTGGTGCCCCCGGGATGGTCATGCCTCATCCCTCCCTAGACCCCACCATGCGGGGAGCTGTTTGTTGGTGGGACCACTGCCTCTCCACACTGAGCCATGCGGGGACTGGTTTTGTGTCTTATTTACCTCCCTGCTTCCAGCATAAGGCTTGGTGTGAGGTCCATGTTCTTGAACTCATAAATGAATGAGGAATGAATGAAAAAGAAATATTCTGAGTTGAGATGGCACTGCCTATCCTGTCCAGGGAAGCCCTAACCCTGTGAAAGCCTCAGAGTCCATGAGTCCTGCTCTGTCATGCTCCTGACTCTGGTCTCCATATATATCAAACAGGGAGGACAGCCCGGCCTTCCCCATGCCTTCAGGATGAGTGGTGATGCACGCACGTCACCTGGTTCCTGGTAACCTACTCCAAACTCAGAAGGACTAGCAGAGGAAGGCAGAGCCTTGACCAGATTTACGTGCGGTTGAGAGTATCAGGATTACATGCAGCCTCAGAGCGCCAGGGAAGATTGCTGTCCACAGCAGTCCTCAGAGATGTGCTCCTGAGACAACAGAGGGCTCTATTTTAGTGGCAGGAACCTCAAGGTATCTTTTGAGTTACTGGAGAACAGAAGTCACAGGGCCTCCTGGACGTGCTCATCTGAAGGCTATTTTCAGCAGGAGGAGAACAGAGCATTGCTCATAGCTGCTTTTAAGCCATGCCAGACAGTTTCCTGGACCTCTGACTTCCCTCGAAGACTTTCATCTAGATGTATCTTTCCTTTTACTCCCAAGAGCCTTCCTGGGGAGTCAAGGAGGAGTCTGTGTTGTGGGTGAGAGGTGGGTGGGTCGGAGGGCTTCCTGATGGCACAGGCAGTACTGGACAGAGGAATTGCAGGAGGGCTCCACCTTGCTGGCCAGCTCAGCATACTCATTTGGCCGGTGGAGACTCTGATGCCCCAAATAAGGAAGTGCCCGGTAACGGCAGGATCTCTCCCTTCCTCAGGAGTCTGGACATCTTCTCCAGCACAATGTGCTGAGTGGCCATGGACTAGCCCCTTCCCCCCTGCCTGTTCAGAGTCCCTTGAGGGCTTAGTACAGAAGGCAAGGACTCTCCTCTTCAGCACTGATCATTGCAGGGACAGGAAAGATCCCCCGCCTCACAGAATTGTTTCTCCTCGAATCTGTGATTGAATGATGACAATGGGGGGAGTGGTTCTCAGTGGGTCTTCGGTAGCTGAGACGCAGAAGCCAAGATGGAAACTGGAACATGTCCTCGGATGGGACAATGACAAAAAAAATCTGCTTTCTTTTTATCAAAGGTAGCATATCCATTGGTGTGTGGACTTTTTATTTCTGAGGATGAATATTTCTCAGTTTATTTCAATAAGTGCACACTGAGCACAGGCTGTGGGTCAGGCACTGCCCTAAGCATCCAGGGACACAGGATGAGTAAGATGTAGCCTGTCCTGGCAAAGAACTCTGGGCTCAGGTTTGGTCTGAGGACTCCAAAGGGCCACCCCCTCCTGTAGCCCCAAAACCAGGCCTCTGGCTGTTGTTGAGTGGGTATGTGACCTTACCGTGGCCAGTCAGATGCTTGAAAATGGAGCCAAGAGCTGGGAAAGAAGCATCCTTGGCAGGCATGGATGGAACGGAAGGATGTAACTGCAGCCACTGTCAGGGAGGTAGGTGGTGGTGCCAGGGGCTCAGTGCCATTTGTACTGTCCACAGATCAGCGTATACAGGGGGCTTCCTGAGGGCTATTCCACCTGTGGTCCATGCTTCCGCTCTCCCTTTGCTCCTGTTCATATTCTAATCTGCCAAATAGCTTTTCGATGAATTCCTTTTACTATTTAATCAGTCAGAGTCCATTTCTGCTGTTCATAATTAGAACCTCAACTCACTTAAAACTGTAACTCATACAACTTCGCCTCAATTAAACTCTCTTAAAGCTTTGATAAGAGCCACAGTTGTTCTGGGGGAAACTGGAAAAGTCTGCACACAATTCAGATGAAGGAACTGAGCAGGGGGCTGTGTCCCTCGTTGAGGGAGCATTCAGCTTGTCTCCATGGGTGGCAGTTAGACCCAGAAGAGTGGTCATCTTATAGGATGTTAGATGTGAAGCAGGAAGAGGAAGCCTTGGGGAATCCTGAAGGGTGGGCTCCTGAGTAGATGTGGGACACGTGTCTGGAGAACTCTCAGAAGCCGTTGGGAACAATTTTGAAGAGCTACTATCTCCCAGTTAGGCCAGGGAAAGCTCATGCCATCATAATTTGATGATAAAAACGAGGCTTCATTTTGTGGATATAGTACAGGTTCATGGGACCTTGCTCATATGGGTTATACATTAAAATACAAAAGTTTATGCTTTTGGATAACAAAGGAGTTTTCTTATTGTTTATACTTATGACATTTCCCCAGACTTTTTTTTCATTGGGGATATTTTTTGTAATATTTCCTAATCTGAATCCTTGTCTGGGGCAAGACTTCTGGAAGTTCTGAATGAATGGCTTGGCAAATCCTCTCCCCCACAAAGCATACACAATACTGGACAAAATTGTCAAAAAATAATCTCTTAAAGTTTCTGTCAAATTGGCCAAAGTCATACAGCAAGTTGAGAAGCATTTATTCAAGAAAGTCTACTGAAACTCGGTTTAAAAAATAGTGGGAGGGCTTCCCTGGTGGCGTAGTGGTTGAGAGTCCGCCTGCTGATGCAGGGAACACAGGTTTGTGCCCCGGTCCAGGAAGATCCCACATGCCTCGGAGCGGCTGGGCCCGTGAGCCATGGCCGCTGAGCCTGCATGTCTGGAGCCTGTGCTCCGCAATGGGAGAGCCCACAGCAGTGAGAGCCCCGCGTACCGCAAAAAAAAAAAAAAAAAAAAGAATCTTTGTGTCACCAATGTACCGTGCACAGTGAGCCTTCTTAAACGGCCGTTTGCCTGCAGAGGCTGTCTTCATGTCTCCTAGTTCCCACAACACGACATCTCAGGAAGATCTCATGGCCTGAAGAATCTCTGTAAGTGATTAGGACTCACTCTCTGATGTGAAAATCCCATTGAGTCTACACCGAAACTTCAACCTGATATCCAGTCTGGAGTCCCCTCCCTCCACGCTGTCCTGAGATGTCACCTGGCACCTGCTTTGGGGAAGGGGGCACGGTTTCCTCTGGCTGGCTTCCTGCAGGGCTCTAGGGTGGCTTTTCTTCCTGGCGTGTTGGGAGCATGGAAAAAGGAGGCAGACAACTCTCCGTGACTGGTGGACTTGTCCAAGCCACTTGAGGAGGCTTCAAGACGACTACACACCGGAACCGGGTGCCAAAGAGGGAGCGGAGACAGGAGAAGTTTGCATGTTGCTATGAGAACCAGGGTCAGACTGAGGCCCCTGGGGGCTTCCCCAAAGTAGCTATAGATGAGTCGGTCAGTGCATTAACTTTTTATTGGGGTTATTTCTTCAGACCGAAATTATTTCAGGGAGAACAAGTGCTTTTTGGCTAACTAATCTGGAGCCCTGAACGTCTAAATGTGCCTAGGCCTCCTGGTGCCATCATCTGCTGTGGGATGCTTGCAGCCCACATGGATATGCATGGAGCCCGGGGGCCAGCCAGGGTCACCGGGGCTGGCAGGAGAGACGGGTGCTCTGGGGTCCTGTGGAAAGCCCACCCTCTCACCTCCCACAGTCAGATGGAGGTGAAGGTTGGTGTGTTTGTCTCCTTGTGGGCGTGACGGGAGAACACCGGCTGTCCTGACTGGTGGGAGGGGTGCTGGGATGCATGTGGGGTCCACGTGGGGAGGGGCTCCTGCTGGGTCCAGCACCATCTGGACAGGGGTCCTGGGATGCCCTCAGGGGCAGTCAGGGTCCACATTTAGCTGAGTGGAGTGGGGTGGGTGTGCCTGGGCCCCTGAAGCTGGCCGGGGTGGGAGGTTACTGAGACTGCCCTAGGGTCAGCACAGACACCTCGAGGCTGTGTTCCCCCTCCTCTGTCTGAGGCCCGTGCCCCCCAGGGAGGTGGTGGAGTTCACAGGCTAAAGAGGGAAAAGGAGAGTGCCAGTTTTTTGTTCTTTGGGACCGAGAGAGGGGGCTGGTTGGAAGTCTCCATCCTGACACTGGAAAGACCTCCAGGATTGGCCTGGTTTGGGCAAATGCGGGACCTCAGAGCCCTTCTGGCCTCGCCACCTCCCACCTGCGGCTGGGGCCTCTTGCTCATCAGCTCTCTGCTGTGGCTGGTCCCGCCGCCTCCTGATCACTGAAGGACTCCTGGAACACAGCCTGACTGCCCCAGCCACACCTAAGGCCAGGCTGCCCTGGGGGCGGGGAGGGGGGGAGCGGGACACGGGCCAGGCAGCATTATCCCCATTTCACAGATGGGCCAACTGAGGCCCAGGTGGAGCTGGGCTCTAGGCTTCCTCCCCCATCTTGGGACCCTGGGGGCGAGGAGAGAAGAAGCAGGTGGAGCCGCACAAGCTCACTGGGACCTCTGTGGACGAGTGGGGGGAGCCGGCAGGCCACGTCTGGCTGTGGTGATGTTTGTAACTAGCAGGTCTGTTATTGCCATTGCTGTTGTTGTTGTTTTGAAAGATGGTCTGAGGGACCCCTTGTGACCAGCCCTGCAGCCCGCAGACCCTCTGGGATAGGGCTGAGAGGGGCTGAAATGCAAAGCTGTGAGAGCCTCTGGTCCATCCTCCACAAAGTCCCATCACCAGCACAGAGCAGGGCTGCTGAGAAGCCTCCCCCATGGATGAGATCTGAAGTGAATATGTTTTACTTTCAAAAAGCACAGACTATTTCCAGACCGGACATTCTGGCCTATTTGAAAAGTGTTTCAATTACTTTCTGGCTGTGAGAATACCCTGAGCAGTCTCTTGGGCTCTCCTGGATCCCAGAAATTGGCTTCCATCTTCACTTAAAAACCCAAGCAACAGAGAAGACCCTGCACTTCTGCTACATAGGTGGAGAATGTCCCTTTAATCCATTTTTGTAGCAGCAAACATAGCGCTCCGGGTTCCCACGACTGGTGGCTTGGACCTGGGCAGGCCTCAGCCACGCCGCTCACCTTGACCACCTCTCAGCCAAGCAGCATCTGGGTCAGAGGGGCTGGCTCTGTGCCCAATGCTGCCCCCACTTGGGATTACCGGAGACAGCATTTTAACTGAGGATGTCCAAGGTATGCACACATAATGGTAATGCAGGGATGCCCAAAACTGCTGTGTTGGGGGGAAGCCCAGAGATGTGGAGGATTCTTGTTTCACGTGTGGGTGGGAGAAAGGAGAGGAGCCTTGGAGCTGGACCGTGGACGAGCCAATATGAAGGGAGGGGGCACTGGGTGAAGAGGCAGGACCAGAAGGCATGGCCCCGCAGGTCCTCGGGCGAAGGCCGTGAACTGGGTCTAGCCAGCTGGTCCTCATGGGAGGGCATGCGGTGTCTGGTGACCCTCCATTCTCTTCTGCTCACCAGCCACACCGGGCAAGATCTGCCCAGCAAATCAGTCAGGCGTGATGCTAGATGCACCGGCTACTTCAGACAGCAGGTGAGCTGCCCACCTGGCCTGGGTGCGGCTGAGATGCTAGCTCTGCCCTGCCTGCTCCCGAGGTCCTCTCCTCATTCCACTTTCCCTCCGGCCAGTGAGCCACCTTGTCCCCTGAATGTCAGGAAGTGGTGGCCTCGTGCAAGCCTGTGGTTCCCTGTGTTGATGCTTCACCCGCTGCCCTGCGGGAAGCTTGCTTGGCTGAGGCTACGGGCTGGGGCGGTGTCGAGGGAGGGACCGTCCCCGCTCCACCAAAACCAGCTAGGCAAGCGAGCACTGCGGACCCTCCCTGCTCTGGACGAGCTCAGAGACCTACCCAGCTGGCTTCATCCTGCAGCAGTCAGGGCCCAGCTCCCACACGCACAGAAGGAGGACATGGCTCCAGGCACAGACAACGCCAATGTTTCTTAAGTGGTCTCAATTGACCTTTTTTCACAAAACACTGGAAAATGTAAATAAGGTCACCTGATTTTAAACTGAGGCCATATGGCATTTAATGGCCCCCACTTCTCTCTCTCTCTCTCTCTCTCACACACACACACACACACACACACACACACACACACACACACACACACGATGGCCATTTCCAACTACTGAGTATTACTAAAATGATGATTCATGGCTTGAGAAATATGAACATTTGAATCATAAGCAATTTATGCTTTAAACACAGTCATTGCGGTACGTTTGTTTGGTACTCAGCCTCGTCGGGGAAAACAAACGTAGCTGCACATTTCATTAGGGACAGCGTGTCTGGAAAAACAGAAGGTTGTCTGTGCCAGAAAATGCTTGTGGAGGAGGCCCTCTCTAACTGTCTCCTGTCTCACCCTTCACTTCACCCACGAGGAGCGCGGTAGCCGCAGCAGGACCCGGCTAACTTGAATGCCTGTGACAATGGCAGAGTGGTTAGTGCAACGAGCGCACTAGTGACCGGTGTTAACACCCTCTCCCCACGTTGGAATGGAGGTGGGAATAAGGCTCAGGAAAGCTTCCCTAAGCTCTGCCCACGTGGCGGAGAGACCAGCCTACGCGGCAGGCGTGTGTGGGTGAGCCTTGTTCCCAAACCACAAGTGCCCAGAAGAGCTGGAATTGGCCGTCTGGGGAGTTAGGCCATTGCCTCTCCTTTCTGTCCACAGGACAGAACCTCCCACTTAAAAACAGGCCCAGTCAGAGGTGGTGGGGTGAGGGCTCTGCATGGGTGCATTTGCACTAAATCCGGGAAATAGCAGCTGCGTCCTGTGTGTCAGCCACATCTGCACCTCCAACATCTGGTTCACTGAGAGGGAGTCCTCCTCAGAGGACCATGCCCACGACGGGAAGAGTCAAAGACAAGGCCAGTGGATGGACCGCAAACCGCATTATTGACTGGCCTTCAGGGGAGAAGCATGTTTCTGGAAATGGCTGAGAATCTTTACGTGTTTATTCTTTTTTAAAAAAATTATTTATTTATTTACTTATTTTTGGCTGTGTTGAGTCTTCGTTGCTGCGCGTGGGCTTTCTCTAGTTGCGGCGAGCGGGGGCTGCTCTTCGTTGCAGCGCACGGGCGACTCATTACGGTGGCTTCTCTTTGTTGCAGAGCATGGGCTCTAGGCTTGCGGGCTTCAGTAGTTGCGGCACACGGGCTTAGTTGCTTCGCGGCATGTGGCATCTTCCCAGACCAGGGATCGAACCTGTGTCCTCTGTATTGGCAGGCGGATTCTCAACCACTGCGCCACCAGGGAAGCCCCACGTGCTTTTTCTTTTTAAAATAACTTGCCTCTTTTTTCGTAATCATTTAAAGTTATCTCAAAGGAGAAGCTCCCAGGAACTGTATTCAATATCTTATAATAACCTATAATGGAAAATAATCTGAAAAAGAATATCTATATGTAGAACTGAATCCCTTTTCCTGTACACCTGAAACTAACACAACATTGTAAGTCAACTAGACTTCGATAAAAAAGAAGCTCCCTCATTAATTTTCATATTAAAAAGTTTCTTCACAATCTCATTATTTATTTTCTCAGATAAATTTTAGAATCTATTGTTTAGTTCAAACCAAGGTCATTGGGATGAAATTGCATTAAATCTCTATACTGGTTTTGACAGAATGGGTATTTTGGGGGGAGTTTTCTCACCCAGACACATAACCCCATGACACAGGCTGCAGTGTTAAAACAGGGGGGACCTTTGAGACTTTAATGAAGATTTGAAAGTGAGAGACATGTTTCATCACAGAAAGCAACACTTCTCTATTTTATTTTTAATCAAAATGGAATTTAAATTTCTTCATTCATGATGAGTTTTTAGCTTGTTCTTGTCATTTATTTAAAGCTTTTTTTTTTAAAAAAAGCATTTTTTGAATCTTCCATTTCTTAGAAGAAGGTGTCAGCTCCATTTTAGTTTCTTTTATGTTCTGTGGCGATTGGAAGACAGACAGTGAGATGGGATAGGGAGGACAGCTATCAGGCTCTGTTTTTGGGTTAAAACCCCCAAATGCACCCGGGTGGGGTCTGGGGGTGGAGACGTAGCTGCAGCCCTGGGAGGTGCACAGGATGTCATGGCGAGTCTGGGGGCGTCAGTGCTCAGCACCTGGACAGCACGTGTGGCGGGAGGCCAGGAAGGACGTGTTGAAGAAATGCAGACGTGGGCACCATGTGTGTCTTCAAGGGGCAGCCGCGGTGAGGGGCATGTGATGTGACTTCTGCAGACTGAAAAGGCAGAGCAGCATTACCAGTTTCCATCTAAAGAGTAAAAGTCCTCTCATTGGAGGCAGAAGGTGGAGTGGGCACCCCTCCCACTGGGAACACACGTGAAGAGCCCGTACTCTGCTCTCTGACCCGGTGGGGATGCTAGGACTCTGGGCTCTGTGGCCATGGGTCCTCTCGGCTTGGCACGGCTTGGCTGGTGGCTGCACCAGGACACCTGGCAGAAGTGGACAAATGCTGGTTACCCTTCCATTGCCCGCATCTGCTTCCTGCATCTGCTTCCCAGCCCCGCGAAGCCTCTGCCCGCCACTCTCTCCCCGCCTCCCCTCCAGCACCTTCTCTTGCATGGCTCTGGGGACACCCTGCTCCACTCTGCAGCTTGGGGCCCAGAATAGCTGCCGCTCCAGATGGCAGGTGCGTCTGGCTCGGCCTCCCTCCATCCTCTCCTCCACACCTTCCTTCCTTCCTTCCCAGATCACTGAGTTGCAGCCTCGTGCAGGCAGCCAGCAGGCTGGGAGCTGTGCCACTTTGCTGGCCCTCCCTTCCCACCCGGGACTCCGCCTTCAGCAAAACCAGCATGTCTTAGCATCTCTGTCTCCCAGCCCTTCGTACTGCAGCCAGAGGGGTTTCCTGGAACTCAGCGCTCACCGTGCCCCTGCCAGTCCTCATTATTTTGTTTACTCTCTGCTCCTGATCGGGCTCCCCATCTTTGTTTTGCTCAGTGTGGGGTGAGAGGAGATGAGGGTAGCCGGCTCCTGTTTAAAAATGATAAAAGATAAGACAAGAAGAACAGGTTGGGAAGTCTTCCGGCAAACGTGCATGGGCGTGCCAGGCTCCGTGCATTTCCACGATTCTTTCACTTTATCAAAATAGGCACTGTGATCCCTGTTGCTTTTCAGAGGTGAAATAACCAAAGCTCAGAGAATCTGAACACTGGCCTGGGACTTTAACTCAATGCTAGTGTTTGCACCTTTCTGATCTGAATACAGGCCTGTTTCTGGAACAAGAGAAACTGTACAGGGAAGGGACAGAAAGAAGTTGAAAATAGAATGAGCAGGCGAAGCCATTTTGCTCTTAGCTAAGAAGTTCTAGAAGGATTATGACCACGTATTATTCAGCATGAGCCCGCAGGGGTGAGGCACTGCCTCACACAAGACAAGGAATGGCATGGTCCATAGAAAGCAACCCCATACAAAGACCAGCATGTACCAACAAGGTCAGCTGAGCACACAGATGGTTTCAGCATCAGAGGCTGTGCCTTCAGCTTGGCACACAAAGCATTCAAGACTCACTAGATGCAAAGACATGTCTCAGTTTGCTTTTGATTTAGTATCCCTGGGGTGGAATCCTGTCTTGTTGATTCTTGTCTCCTTTGGTGTAATCTTCATTGGGTAAAATTGTCAAGAGGGTTAGAAAACAGGGAAAGGCCAGATAGATGCTTGTGACCGAGGGCAGACCTCTCACAGAATTGTGGGACTCCAGTGGGACCTGGGGCACGTGGCTGAGGGAGGGACAGCTCAGAAGGCCAGGTAGGGGCTGGTGATCGCCCAGGGCACCTGCCAAGCCATGGGGGCCAAGTCGGGACCACCACCCAGGCTGGTGCTCTCCGAGAGTGGTTATCTACCGCACTCAGCTACCTCCTGCACTTTCCTGAATAGGGTTGCTTAAATACAAGAAGGTCCATACTTTTATGTGTAAATTACTTTGCTAAGTCACTTGCAAACTCAGACTGCAGCTTACACATTTGTCAGGCCTCACAGCACCTATCTGGGCAGGTAGATGTCCTCAGAGAATGCCTGACAGTGTGATTTGGCTTAATTTTTGAACATGTAAGTAGTGGAAGAAGCAGAATGTTGACATTTCAGATCATCGTGATCATGGATGTGCAGAGATGGAAACGAGATATTGCCTAGTTAAACTCCCCTGTCTTATCTCTTAATTCTCTTCCAGACGGTTCTTTGGAGAATTTTGATTTTGAAGAGTGATCTGTTGTTTGTCCGTGACACAGGCATCAGTGTGTTTATTTCAAAAGTCGGGACCCAATGAGACGGCATGCAGGATCATTCCGAAAGTGACCATGGACAATACAAATCTTTGCTGACTTGTAATCAGTATGCTAGATATATTGAAACGAGACAGAGGGAGAGAGTTCCAGAATTATCTATCCTTCCTTAAGTTCCTCCTTACTGCTTCCGCTCAGTCACTCCGCTTTATCTGCCACACCAGCCATGCAGCACTAAGCTGGGGACCCCACCTCTCTGAGCACAACTGCAGGTGCGGGGGCCTGTGCAATTTGCTACAGTGATCCCAGAAGGAATGGTGGGCGTCTGACCCTGTCAAGTCCTTGCTGGATTACTACCTTCTCCATGTCACTGAAATTGCACCCGTGCCCAGTAGCCCCGCCCTCCTCCTCCCGCCCTCACCCCTTGTTCTTTTCTCCTCAGTGCTTATGAAGCACCTTCAGTGCACTCTGTGATTCACCTATGCATTAAGTTTGGTACCTGCTGTCTGTTTACCCTGCTCGTGGGTTAGCTCCATGGGCCAGAAGTGACACATGGTAGGAGCTCAGTAAATACCTGTTGTAACCACGTGAAGTCCTGCCAGGGAGGAAGGAGCGAAGCAGTGGCACCAAGGGGGCGGCCCCAACAGAACCAACAGGACCCTGTGCTGTGCCAGCCTCTCACTGAGTATCTCCTGAATGCCTGCATCTGAGCTGTGAGGAGAGTCTGGGTTTCCTCTTGGCACCTCTGTTTCGTGGTGGACTAGGCAGATAGGTCTCTAATGGTGACAGAGGAGGGTGGCCCGAGAATGGGCAAGGACATGAAGGAAGGAGAGGCAGGTGCTGCAAGACTCCAAATGGGTCCAAGGGGCACAGGGCTCACCCAAGGACAGCCTTCCCAGGAGAAGGTGCAGGAAGCAAGGTCTTCTGGAAGCTGTGCAGGTAGAGGCTGGGGGTGTACAGAGCTGTGGTCATTGGCTAAGACCTCTTCTCTCCTGGGAGAGTCCAACCACATCCTTCCCAGCCTCCCGGATGGTCCCCCACTCCCGTCAGACAGCCTCTCCAGGGGTGGATCGCAGTCAGCTGTGTGTTGCCAAGGTGTCTTGTCCATGCTCATCTCAGCCCTGATCTTTGGGCAACAAGCAGGAAAGGAGAAGAAGGAGCTGGACGGCTTCTCCCTGGCCCTCCCGCCTCTGTGCTGGTGGGCAAGCATCAGTGTCTCTCACCCCAGTCACTTCATCTATAAAATGGAGGATAATGCCTGTCCCACATGTGCCCTGGCTTCTTGTGAGGATCAGAGAGACTAATGGAAATGTTGTGGGTCAAACTGTGTCCCCCAAATTCACAGGTTGAAGTCTAACCCCCAGGACCTCAGCATGGGACTCTTCAAAGGTCAGGTCTTTAAAAAGGTACTTAAGTTAAAATGGGGTCATTTAGGTGGGCCCTAATTGAATATGACTGGCATCCTCATAAGAAGAGGTCAGGACACAGACTCGCACAGAGAGACACTCCGATGAGGACACGGGGAGAGGACGGTCATCTACACACCAAGGAGAGAGGCCTCGGGAGAAAGCAGCGCTGCCAACACCTTTAGCTTAGACTTGCAGTGTACAGGACTGTAAGATGAGAAATGTCTGTTGTTTAAGCTGCCCATTCTGTGGTCAATTAAAAGACTGACCAAGCAAGCAAGGCTCCTAGCCAAGACCCATAGCTACCCCATGGTGGACAGGGGGCCACAAGGGCTCCTCTACCGCAGTGACCAGCTCCACACCCAGCCAGGGAGGCCAACATTCCAGCTGTGCTTTGAATGCCCAACCACACCATCGGTCAAGATGGCCTATGTACAATTCCAGACGCTATACACAGAGACACTGGGCAGCCCCACCCCCAGCATGGTGATTCCTATTCAACAATACTCCCAGCTCTTTCCAGATCCTGAGGACTCCTGGGAAACCATGATGGTAGATGTCATTTTCCAGGCACCCTCACACTGCACCACTCCCTACACCAGTCACCACCACGCTGCCCATCTCTGTTCTCCTGCAGCTGCAGACGTGGTCGCCTCATCCCCAACCAAGGCCCCAGTCAATGCTCAAAGACTACAGGAGACACCGCTGTGGGATGTCCTTAGAGTGTTGGCCTCGTCCCCCCATGGGGGCCCAGCCCGGCCCCGCCACTTTCACTGATGCATTCCCTGCAATGCTGGGCAAATTTGCTGCCCACCAGCTCCCGAGCTTGGCTGCATGTTCTCAGCATATCTGCATGTGTCACCCAGCATGTGAGAAGCCATTGAAGCTTGGACGCTGTGGCCATCTGGGATCTTCACAGTCATGAATTCTGCTTCAACATACTTCTTCTGAGTCTGCGAGGGTCCTCCTGACACTCCCTGAGGAGATACCCTGCAGCCCTGGCTGAGCGCAACAGCCTGAAACATGAGAGGGGCTTGTGGTGGAGGAAGGTCAGGGTTCCTACCAGCCTGGGCACCAGAGGTCACAGAGGGCCTGCTGGTCCCTCAAAAGCACCCCAGCACATTCCAGGGCCGTCCTCTTACTCGTCACATCGCTGTGCATGCCAAGATTGAATGTCCTATAACCAAGCCCCCCCAAGCGTAGTGGCTTAAAGTAGTGATAGTTTATTCTTTCTCAAGATCACCTGTCACGGTCAGCCCACCCCTGCACCCCTGTGGGCCCCACTCAGGAACCCAGGCCCAAGACTGTCAGCGTTCAGCCTCCCAGGGACAGTGATTGGTTAGCAATGGCCTCATGACCTGCTTGGGGCCAAAGAGCGTGAGGAGAAGTAAGGGAATTTCCTTGTTTCAAAGGGACAGCAGCAAAAATAGCCTGTGTGTCCCCTGCAGGACAAGGGCAGGGAGCTGGCCCTGCTGTGCTGCCAGCGGCCTTGCTGTGAACCAGCCTCAGGTGGAGCCCACCCCAGGGCCGTGGTGGTAAGTGACAGAGGTGGGCTCTGCCCCCCTGGGACCCCACACCTGTGATTTCTAGCCTGGGAGCCCGTCCTTGTCCTCAGGCTTTCAGCCCGTTGGGGCAGGTTGTGTAGTTTGCAGCTCTGCCACCAGGACAAGAGGCAGGAGACTGAGATCCCCCCTCTGGCCACCTCGGGGGCAGGACTGGAGCTAGGGAGGCTGGGAGGCCACAGCCGGGAGTGGAGCCTGACAGTGGTGGTGCAGAGAGGGCGGGGGGCGGGGGTGGGCACGTGGGGCAGGCAGAGGTGGCATGCAGGGCTGAGAGCTCGATGGGGGGGTCTGAGAGCCATGTTGGTCGAGGGACACATCAGGAGGACAGGCGGTGGGGACGGGGAAAGCCGGGCCAGATGCAAGGCATCCCAGAGAACAGCACACGTGGGAGTCGTGGCCCAGAGGTACCAGCAGGGCCCTCCCCCTCCCCACCAGCCAAGTGTCATGTGACCACTCACTCTCATTTCACAGTCAGGTCCGGTCAGCACTTGCCAGGCCTGGGAGCAGACGCTGCACTGATGCGACAAAAAAAAAAAAAAAAAAAAAAAAAAAAAGAGAAGAAGAAATCAAGGCATGGAGTCATTCCCTCTTTTTCAGATTTTGGAGAAATTCACAAAGTTAGGAACGTGTATTTCATGAAGGTTTGGTGATCGATGAATTCCCACCGTGCACCTCGTGCGTTTCTAGGCACCCGAGGAGCACGGGGGCGTCTCAGCGTGTGTCTGTGACGTTTAAAATATCTTTTGGCTCCGGTCTTTTCCTTTCTCTCCTCAGAAAACTTCCCACCGAGAAACAAGGGGTCCCTTCATTTCTGGTCATGCAAGCCACCAAAAAAGAAGGTGGCCCTGGGTATCGGATCAGGGACCTCACGGGCAGGGAGCTGACACTCGTCCTGTCACACGTGTCTGTAGGTGCTGACCTGGCGACCTGGTGGCACGTCGGAACGTGGCACCCTGTCTCCGAATGCACATGTATGTGTACACACATGCACCCATGTCAGGTGCCAACGCACACATGAACTCACATGTGCACACGCGTACCTGTGAACACACACACAGACGCACACCACACCCTTCAGACTCCCCAGTGGCCCGTGTGCTGGGACCTTCGGCTGAGGGGCTGTGCCTACGACCTCTGGGGAAAGGGTGCTTTCCTGAATCATGCTGCTCACATGTCATCACGCTGACTTCTTTGACGCTCCATTTTAAACAAATTCTGAGATTTCAAAATGGATGCGGTCTTGACCTTTACGGAGACTCGGACGCAGAGGGCTCTCCAGCTCCTCAGAGGGTTGTATGAGGTACTCCCAGCCCAGGGGCCACAGCTCCTGCCTCTGGGGCCTGGGGCCTCCGCGTCTGCACCGCATGGGGCTGTAGCTCCGCCCACTCAGCCCTGCACACACAGCCTCTTCCCCCCTCCCCCCTGGAAGCTTCCTCCTTGCACGGCTTCATGCACGAGTGTGCGCCCTGTGCCCGCTGCCCCTGCTGTCCCACAGACCCGGTCACGTCGCTGCGTCTCAGGACAGGGCCACCCACTATCCGTGTGGTCAACAGGGAAAGCCGGTGATGGCCAAGATGGGGCTGTCCCAGGAGACCAGGTGGAGGGGCAGCCGCTGAGGTGTCCCCAGAGCCCTGCCCTGGGGCTTGAGTTCCGCTGACCCCATTCTGCCCACATACCCTCCTTTATATCTGCTGGCAGAACCACGCATAAATGCAAACCACTTCCAACCCCTCCCCAGCAGATACTGGCCGTTAGTGTGTGACGGAGCAGGGGTGGGTACTCATGGTGTGGGCTTGAGCACGTGCACTCCAGGCAGGGACGCTGCACAGGGCATGGTGCACGTGGCTGTGGTGTGGATTCTGGGGATGCGGGGGACGCCCTCACTGAGCATGGGGACGTGGGGGTCACCATGGGCTATGGGGGGTCCACGAAGACCCCGGGAGGGCTCCACATGTGCTCTTCATCCAGGCCTCATCGCCGGGTGAGGAAGACATCACGACTGCATCCCAGAGGTAGAAAACTGAGGTCCCGCCCGGGTCACACAGGGAGAGAAAGACGTGGGTCAAGTCCTGGTAACCTTCCTAAACTGGGTGCAGCTGCCAGTCGTGACCTCTGTGCGTGCAGCTGGCACTGCCCTGGAGCCTGGAGACAGACCACATGACCCCCACCCCTTTCAGTCCCAGGGGCGGCTCTGGGCACCGGTGCCCTGGAGACCACGCAGAGACGCCGGCTGCAGAGCGAGGCTGGGGGCTGGACTGCTTCAAAAGGCCGCAGTCAGGTGTCTTGTCTTCGTTGTTAATTTCTATAGCAACAGAGACAGCTCCAAAAAATTAAGCATCGTAATCCGACCTAATTGGTGAAGCCATTCCATGGCTTCAGGAATTTTTTTAGTTTCTTGTTGTTTATTATTCCTGTAGGTCCTTAATTACCCTGAGCTGCTGACACCAGCTAAGAGAAGCTCCAATAAAATAATTAACCTCCCCTTTCACTGGCCGTGGTCAGGAGCAGTCCAGATTTCCTAGCTAGACAATAAAATGAGTCTCCTTCGGGGCTAAGCCCAAAGCAGGGAGGGTAGGAACATTGGCGTGTGGACCTCGGCGGCGTGTTGCTGACCTGCAGCCATCTCTTCTTTTATGGTGTGTGAGCTGCCCTCATGGCCCCTCCAGGTTCTCCTGGTTACATCACCCACCCCCTCCCCCTATGAAGCTCGCCAGTATCCTGGATTTTGTCTTAATCGTTCCTTTCTATGCTCTATTGTTTATAGCCCGTATTTGAGTCCCTGGGCAGCATGTTGTGCAACTGTGTCTGTTTTTAACCTGCCATGGACAGGCTCTTGCTGTACTTAGGAGATTTGCTTCTTTCACACATCTTGTGCTTCTTGGACCCTCCAAGCTGATGTGATAGCAGCTGTCGGTTCGGTTCCCTGTGGGGCAGTTATCCAGGCATGAAGATGGGCCACTGATCCCAGACTAAGACCTGAAGCCAGCGGCCCCCAATCCGCGGGGAACCAGATGCGTGAGAAACAACCTTGTCGAAGGCTATGAGATTTTCTTTTATGGCTGCGTATCATAATTAGATGAAACTGACTGATTACATATCAAATAACAGTTGAAAACAACAACAAAAAATCAAATCCAAGAGAACAACTTATGATTATCTTATAGGAGATGGGAGAAGTTATAGGAGAAGACATTTTCTGTTTGATGAAAAAAAGGAAAAAATATACAATAAGTATTAAAGGTATTTATATTTAATGAATCCAAAGACTTGCCTATGTGATGTTTGTCAAACTCTGGAGTTTGAAAATTAATAAAAACTAACAAAAGTAAGCTAATTAAATATGATGTTTCAATAATGATATTCAAGATAGCTGTTGAAATATATATTGATATACAAAAATCACACACAGTTTTATAAGGACTAGAACGTGTTAAAAATAGTTATTCTGCAACAAAAGTGGAGAAAAGATGCAGCACCATGAACAATTTCATGTCAAAAGGAATTTTCTTCTGTTTGTGAGTATAAGTCACTGAGTATCACGTTAAGGAAACTGGTGAACACTGGATAAATGTTCCCAGGTCAAACTGAGCCATTAGTTAACTTGTAACAGCTGCATCAAACAAAATACTGAACAAATCCTTTCTTTAAAAAATTAGAAACCACAATGAGATACCACCTCACTCCATTAGAATGGCTACTATCAAAAAACAGTGCACCGTTTGTAAAAATGTAAAACGGGGCAGTCACTATGGAAAGCAGTATAGCGGTTACTCAAAAAATTAAAAATAGAATTACCATATGATCCAGGGATACCACCTCTGGGTCTATACCCCAAAGAATGGAAGCATAGTCTTGAAGAGTATTTTTAATACCCAAAGATGCAACAACCTAAGTGTCCATCAAAGAATAAATGGATAAATAAAATGTGGTCTATATACAATGCAGTATTATTCAACTATAAAAAGGAGGGAAATTCTGACACATGCTACAACATGGATTAACCTTGAGGACGTTATGTTAAGTGAAATAAGCCAGTCACTAAGGGACAAATACTGTATGATTCCACTCATATGAGGTCCTTAGTTTAGTTAAATTCATAGGACAGAAAGTAGAATGGCAGATGCCAGGGGCTGGGGGAGGAGGGATGGAGAATTAGTGTTCTGTGGGGACAGAGATTCAACTTGAGAAGATGAAAAGAGTTCTGGAGATGGATGGTGGTGATGGCTACACAGCAATGTGAATGTATTTAATACCACCAAACTGTATGTTTAAAAATGGTCAAGATGGTAAATTTTATATGTATTTTACCACAATTAAAAATTTTTTAAATTAGAAATTATTAGAGTGAGTTGATTAAAATTTTGCACTCCAATTTACATTGCTTGGTAGGCACTTACGTAAAAGAATATTGTTTTATCTAAAGAATATAAGGGAACTTTGATTTTTATTTATGTATGAATAAAATGTACCATGCAAGTTGGTAAGCCTTTTGCCTGTCATCATACATGTACCACATTTACCTACCATGTGTTTTTCTGTGAGAAACCTGGCTTCCACAACTTTCTTACATATGATTTCTGGTGCAGTATGTATGTGAGTCTAGACCTGGGATGAAATGACTGTATTTTGAGATGTGTGCTTTTCCAGCTATATGAAGTCAGCACTCGGGGCTATAAATTTCCACTTCAGTAATATTTTTACTGCAGGCCACATATTATCATAAGTGGTAATCTCATCATCCTTCCATTCTATTATCTCATTTCCATGATGATTTCTGCTTTTATCCATGAAAGCTTTAGCTGTGTGTGAGGTTTTATTTACAAATGTGTGGTGTTTTCCTCATTTTCTTTTTGCAGTTGGTTTCTAACTTGATTGAATTGTGGTCAGAGAAGAGGGCTTATCATTTGAAATTCATTGATTCTAGTAAGCGCTTAACAAGACGGTGTATTGTCTGATTGTTGGTTGCAGTGTTTTATAAATGTTCATTAGATCCAATTATTCATTTTGTTGTTCAAATCTCCTACATTCCTACTAACTTTTTGGCCTGCTTGATTGACCTATTATTGAAAGAAGTGGTTTAAATCCTCCATTATGGTAGTGAATTTGTCAAACGTTCCTAGTTTTCTGACAATTTTTGCCTTGTACAATTTGAGGCTATTTTATCAGGCACTTACAAGCTTAGAGAGGTTATATCTTTTTGCTAACATGAACCTTTTATCAAAAACTAATTTGTCTGCTATTTAAATGGCTACATTAGCTTTTCTCTGGTTAGTATTTTTCTGGTGCACATTTTTTTCCCATCCATCCATTGACTTAAGGACTATCTCTGTGTCTGTAATTTTTTGTTGTGTCTCTTTACAAAACCAACAACTGTTAGGCTGAATTAAAAAAGACACAATCTGATATTTCTGTCTTATAACTGCACAGCTTATCCAGTTACATTTATTCCGATTACTCCTATATTTGAATATAACCTTATTATCATATTAGGTATGTTTTTTGGTCTGCTCTGTTTTCTATTTCCTTCTGTACTGCCATCTTTTTCAATGATTTTCTTTTGTCTTTTTCTGATTCCAATTTTTTTTTAACTTCTTGTTTGCAGGTAATATGCTCTGTGCTTCTTCTTCTAGTGGTTATGCTAGTATATTAACATGTACACTTAATTTTACAGAACAACATTAGTCAGTATCTATACCTTCACCCCAATAATTCAAGGACTTTAGAATGCTTTATTTCTTATCACCCCCTTCCAATGCACATGCTATTGTTGTTTGTAATTTTTATTTTTCATCTTTATATTTTATCCAGCATTTAGTTGATTCAGTCAGGAAGATCCATTGGGGTACTTAATCTACCATGCCACCAGAATCAAAGTTCAAATTCCTTTTTAATCTCAACTTTCAAGCCCTTTCTTTGTTTTTTATGGAAGAATCACATGAAGCTCTCCATATTTGTATTTCTCTTAGTAGCCACTTACTAGAAACCTCCTAAATAGATGAAAATCTCCTGTGCATGCACATAGTTGAAATTACCAACAGTTGAGGAAAGATTGTTTTATGATAACTGTCATTTAAAATTGAATGAATTTCACTTGCTGACATTCTTATTTTTAACACTTAAATTACTGAAAATATTGCTACATGATTATTAATACAATTTGTTTAAATTTGTTTGGTTAATTTTCCACTATATAGTGGTATGTTATTGTATCAACTTTATTTTGGGTTATAATTTTCCAAGAAGTAGACTTAAAACTTATACACAGATCAACTGTGAAACATCTATGCTCTTATTGATAAAACATAGGTAATAAATAAGTCCCCTTCAAATTTTCACTTGTACAGTAACAATTTTTACTCAAGTTCTTTCTTCATATGAAAGTGGGAACAGATGGGATAGATGGCCAATATGGTTGTTTGTCCCACGTATATTAGAGGCTCTGGTGGGAGGAAGGACAGGAGATGCTGCATCTAGTCACTTGGGTTCCAGTTCTGGATCCACACATGATTAAGAGTGTGACAGTAATGAGCCATCTCACGTTGGGATGGCAACCCTTCCAAACAAGATCTGAGCTTATACTCAACCTCAAGAGTGTGTGTCTATGTTCATCACACCAAGACCAAGACATGGACTTGCACAAATGAGATATGTGAAAAGCAACCAGGGAGATTGATACTTATCATACCATAGATGGCAAACTAGGTGCAGTTTCCCCTTTTCTGAAATTCAAGACAAAGCCTGTTGTCGGGAAGGAATTGGGACAAGGGTACCACACAGACTGGTCCTAGTACCCCAGGAGTCCCTAAAAGACCACTATGTTGGCAAAAGTCATTAGTTTCAGACCGACAGAGACACCATATGGGTAATTAAAACAATGGTCCTCAGACTGTTTTGCTTCTGTAGCCTCAAAGTAATATTGACAAAAATATTAATTTAAATGCTAAAATTAAGTTAAATATTAACTTAAAGTGCTTTTCAAGTTGACGTATAAAAATGTTCATTGAAAGGTTAAATACTCCATGGATGTGACCCCTAGGGTAATGTAAATATTGAAGTTTTAAAATAAAACTGTGACATCACTCTTTTAAATGTATCTGAAATCTAAATGCAATAACGTTTAAATATCTACCAATTATCCATTTGAAAATGTATGAAAAAACTTCCACGTCTGGTACAAATGGAGTAATGGGGACCAGCTGACCCCCTTATCAGAGACAAGCAAAAAATGGATGAAATGCATGAGACACTGGTTTCCAAGACATTGGATGTTTAGCAATGTAGGTGAATAATCTCTGAGAGGCAGGAAACAAGTGAGATAAGCACTGTGGTTGCCCCCAGATTACTACCTTGGGATAGTTTCCAGGTGACTGCCCAGCAAGGGGGTGCCAGGAGATGCCTAGTGGATGCCCAGGTTAAAGAAATGGAGCTGCGAGTCTGGGGAGATCAAGGCAGCAGCAGAAATTAATGCAACATCAATCAACTATACTTTGATTTAAAAATATTGAAAATAAAAAGTTGAAAATACCAAGCATTTTATGAGAATGTGGAGCAACTTGAGTTCTCCTATATTGCTGATGGGAGTACAAATTGATACGACCAGTTTGGAAAAGTTCTACTAAACTATCTTCTTCATACTCTACGACCCAGCAAATTCAATAACAAAGACATGCACAGGAATGTCATAAAAGCCTTATTTGCAAGAGCCCCAAATTAGGAACTACCCAAATATCCATCGACAGTGGAATGGATCAGTGAATTGTAGTGTATGCACACAGTGCAGTAATGTATAGCCATAAAACATGAATAAATTACTGCTACAATCCACAAGAATGCATCTTCCAAACATAATGTTGAGAGAAAGAACTAGCACAGAAGAATACATATTGCATAGTAATATTTATATAAAGTTCACAAAAAGGCACAACTGATCGCATTGTATTAGAAGTTAGGACAATAGTTACATTTGGGGAGGAAGCTGAAGGGAGTGACTCTGGGGAGAATCTGTGCTACTTTATGGCAGTTCTAGTAAATTAACACAAGGAGCTTGCTACTTTGCATAGCAAGCTGGCAATATAAAATCACACTGATGATGACCACACACTGACCTAATACTTTCAAATCTAGGTACTTTCCTAGAGAAACTCTCACACATATGCACAGGGAGAGAAATGAGAGAAATTTTCCTGCAGCATTGTTTGTAATGAGAGAGAGAGAGAGAGAGAGAGAGAGAGAGAGAGAGAGAGAGAGAGAGAGAGAGAGAGAGGATGGAAACAAAAAGATACCAGACAGAAAGATACCTGGATTGGGTCAGGTCAAGGAAAAGACTACCCTCCGCTGACACCTTTGGGTGCAGAACTCACAGAGTGGCCCAGCGAAGTCAGGTCACAGGGTGTGTTTTAACTCTTCCTGCTGACTTAGGAACTGGTTCCCAGCCGAGTCACAGCTGAGGCCATCACACTAAGGAACAGCACTGAACAGAGGTGGCAATTGCTAAACACAGATGGTGTGTATGACAACAGGAATTTAATAATAAAAAAGGAACTTAATGTTTCCCCTCTTTAGTTTCAAGAGGACAATGTACAAGCTTAATTAAAAAACCCAAACCCATGATTCTCATACAAATACAAAATGAACCTGAGTCAAAAATTTTAAGTCATTGAATGATGAAAGAACTAATGAGATGTTCATACTGATTCAAAAGAGAATTTGAAGAAGACACAGAGTTTTTCAGCCAAACAAATGCTGAAATGGATTTCCCAGGAGGTACAACTGGTTAATCTCCTACAAGGCAATAAACTGCACTAGGAGTTATCTTTCCTTCCAGGTAAAAATGGTTTGCTCTATTATTGGACAAGGATCATTTGCATTCTAGCAGTTCTCTGCAACATAACTTTACCCTAATAGAGTTGTCAGCTCTCCTAAACAAAAGAAGATAGACAGTCAGACAAAGGGACACACGCCTAGAAAAATCAGGAAATCCCCCGCTGTGGCAAGCTTGGTAGACAGTGAAAAGATACCTGTAATAGCTCTTGCCTAGTTCCAAGTTTTGGATAATTTTTCTTTTTTTTTCTTTGAAATTTATTTATTTATTTTTTTATACAGCAGGTTCTTATTAGTCATCCATTTAATACACATCAGTGTATACATGTCAATCCCAGTCTCCCAATTCATCCCACCCACCACACCACCCGCCCCCGCCACTTTCCCACCTTGGTGTCCATACATCTGTTCTCTACATCTGTGTCTCTTGGATAATTTTTCTTAATACCAGGAAAAGAAAGTTTACTGGCATACAGAGGGCCAGGTGGGGAGGGGAGGGTGGGCTGCTGACTCTCCAAACTGCAGTGTAGCCTGGAGGGAGGGGCCAGCAGAGCAGCAAAATCAAGAGGCTCCCTCCTCTCCACTAAATCATTCCTACCGTGCTACTGATATGGCTTTGTTTGCTTATCTGTAAGAAGAGGCTTCACTGCAAATGTCCTTCCAGCTGACTGTTCACCTCCTTCTCTCAGGCTAAAGCCCAGATGCCTGAGAATGACCTGAGAAGGACTGCCCTCCACTCGCTTCCCCATAGGTCATGATCAGGTCATGCTGTGTTTACGACCTCCTCGTCCCTTCCCACACTCATCTGGGGCTGTAAGCAGATAGCGTAGGGGGTCCCCGGAGAAAGGGAAACAGGCATGGCTTTCTTGACATAAAGGAAGCCATTTTGACCTAAACCATTTTGTGATCTAAGCCTGGCCACAGTGCTTGCCCTTGAACAGGTCTCAGTAATTACTGATCTTAAGGGCAGTGAGGAAATGCAGGAACAAAGGAAAAGCAGTCAGAAAACAATCGTTCAGCGATAAAACAGAGTCCTAGTTCCTCCTCAAGGGATATAGCTGACAATCTGATACGTATTCTGAGTTCTGCAGGAACTAAGGACCCCTCTGAGGTGGAGGATGGTAACTACAGGCTGAGACCCCAAACTGACTGGGAATGATGATGTTGACCTTTTCTGACCCTCATGACTTCAGTCAACTGAAGTTTGGACTCTGTCGACCTTTGCCCCAATTCTATGCTGAATTCTCCTCTGCTCAAGCCCCTTCATGAATATGCATGTACCCTTAGCTTAAAACTTCCCCAGTTTTGCTACTGGGGAGACACTGCTTTGGGTAAGATCCCCTGTGTTCTCCTTACTTGCTGCAAGTAATCACGCCTTCCTTCTCTTCATCTTTGGCTTGGTTGTGTCTTTTGGCCTAACACCCGAGAGGCAAACCCAGCTTTTGAGTAACAGGACCTACCCAATTCAGATAGGTTTAAGATCACTGGGTTTGCAAATACTGCTCTCACTGTCTGGGACGCTCGCCCACCTGTGCGCCTGCAGGCCTCATCTTCACTCTTCCATTTGTGGTGCCGCCTGCCACTTTCTAGAAGCTTCCCTTGCTCATGCCTTCCCCACTTCTTCCTCACACACACCGCTATGGTGTAACCTTTTGCTTCCTTGGATCCTACAAGACTGTGAGCTTCCTTAGGGCCAGGACCATACCTGGTCCTCACAAATCCCCAGCTCCAGCACTGGGTCTGTCACGGTAAATGCTTAATAATGTTTGCTTAGTTTAGTTGAATTTGAGTTATTGTTCCTGGGACAGGCGTAGATAATTGTGACATTTCTATTCAGACCAGCACCTTTAGGCAGGGCTGGAATTCCTGCAGTCTGTTAAGAGGATGTGAATTCCTAAAGCAAGTGTCAATAGCAGCCTCTTCCCATAACACTCAGCTGTCAAAATGGGTCTTGATGCTTCTTAAAAGCAGCAGCCTGAACCCTCCTAAAGTCAGAGAACCATTGATTGGTTATGTTTGTACTTCCTGTACAACCAATACTCTGGTTCCAAATTTTACCAACTTTGTAATAATTACCAACTACCCCAAAACCTAAAAACCAAGCAGTATGATAAATATTAGGTCTGATTGCTTATGCAGCACTTTCCCTCCACCATGCACATGTGAAATAGCTGTTTCACTCGTTACTAATGGATGATGAGCTGAAAAAACTCCCCCCAATAATTTGCACATGAATTTTAATGAGTCCTGGAAAGTGACTAAAACCCTGCTCTCCAGCACATGAAGTATTAATGTCTCCATTAAAGATGTATATCTACTTTTAACAACCTCTTGGAGATGGAGGTTCCTGCTGAGGAAGGTGACATCTGCCACCACGGGGATGAGTTCTGTGCAGCGTGAGCATGTGTGTGTGGTTCTGACTCACATGCAGGGACCACCCCAGCCCCAGACCTGCCAGCACCAATGCCAGATGACAAGCTTGTGGCCTGTTATGAACAGCAGTGAACACAATCAATTATGGAACAACTCGAGTTCCGTGGGTGTGATCTGTTGTGACAGAAGAGTGAGATGTGAGCAAATGAAGTGCACTTAGAGAAACCCAGAATGGGCCATTTTACTCTCAGGTTAATGCTGAAATGACCCCACCAACCTGGAGAAACCTATGTGAAGCTGTCCTCTCAATCCAGTGAGTGCCGCAGAAAAGAATGGCCAGATCTATGTCTGTGGGCACTCAACGTGTCATTGCTCAAGGCCTGACCCTTAAACAGGGATGGAATGGCAGATACCAGCAAATGGTACAGGGATAGAATTGTGATGAGCAAAAGGACCAACCCCATCTCCAAAATAACTGCAAAGTGTATGTATAAACTGAATGACTATATGTCCCCAATTTCCCACGACAATCCTATTGTCCTGAAGTCTCATATAGCTTATTATTTATCTTGGGTTTTTCATTTTTAATTGTTTTATTATAAATAGCCACATTAAGATAGGTGACCCTGGTAGACCACCACTGTGTACCTCCAGTGGCTGCCACTGTGAGATGAATATGTGGTAAGCAGAGCTCTCACTTTAATTCCTGATTAAATCTGAAAAGCAAGTAGCATGGCATAGTCTCTGACACACACAAAGGCACCAGGCCACCAGTCTCCACAAGAAAAAAAAAAGACTCTGAGAAAGCATCAGCTTTTGCTTCAAAAGTTAGTAGTTATTTTAAGAACATAGTGCTCAAAGGTGAACAATTAAGATGTACAATGACAGAAGCTGCACTCATATATCACTTGAGAAACATGCCTTTTTAGGTCAAATGGCTGTCATTCTAAATTATTTTTTCCACTTCTATTTTTGGATTTTTTGCATGTATCAAAAGTACAGCTGTATCTGTTATTACATGGCCTCCATTTTCATAAAAAAACTTTAAAATCAGTTTTAAAATGTCATTTTTGTTGTAGTCATTAGATCCTTTAAATAGAAAATTAGTTAATATGAATTGTTTCATTTTTAAATGTAATTCAGGGAATCAACACAAAGATCTTAAAAGTTTATTTCATAGAAAATATAACATCTGACATAATTCTGCATGCTACTAAAGTTGATGTTGAAGATAAAATAAATTTTTGGTGGCACTAGTATGAACATGTTTTAGTGGAGTACCAGTCATAGGAAACCAATGTTCTCACTAAATGAAGAAACCATGGCACAGGAGTGTACTTACTAGATATGTGAAGAAACAGGAAAATGTGGCTCACAGTCCAGAAAACTAAGTCATTAGATGTAGAATCACAAGGAATGCTGATGCTGGAATCAGCATTAAGGATTTGAAATGCCTACAGTAACTCTGCTTACACAGTCCATGGGACAATATGACTGTAATGAGTGAAGAGTGGGATTTCAGGAGAGATATGAGAACTAGAAAAGAACCCAGTGGAAATCCTAGAACCGAATAATACAATATCTCAAGTCAAAAATTTACTGGCTAGCCTTAACAAAAGATTGGATGTAACAGAGGAAAGGATCAGTGATCTTGAAGAAAACTGAAGCATGTAGATAAAGAAGACTGAAAAATGAACGGAGCTTCAGTGACATGTTGAACAGTGCCAAGGGGTCTAACATACATAGAAGTGATGTCTCAAAGGTAGAAGAAGAGGGAGAAATGGAGTTTATACATTCAATAAAATATGCATATATTTGACAAAATTTAGCAGATTTGATAAGTTCATCAACCCATTCATTCAAGAATCACTACAAACCTCAAGTAGTATAAAAATTTCCCTCCCCCTCCCACCACCAAATTCACACCAAAGCACACCAAATACAAACTCCTGAAAACTAAAGATAACGAAAAAAATTCTTAAAAACAGCCAGAGGAAAAAGACACATTACATACTGGGGGAATAATGATAAGAACAACTCACTTCTCATCAGAAATACAGCGTCAAGAAGAAAATGGAACATTTTTAAAGGGCTGAAAGAAAAAATGACAACCCAGAATTCTATATGCAAAGGTTTTCAGAAACAAAATCAAAATAAAGTTATTTTCAGTATACCAAAGCTGAGAGAATTGTCTATCACCAGACTTGCACTACAAGAAATGATAAAAGAATTTCAGGCTGAAAGGAACAAACACAGGATGGAAATTCAGATTAACAGGAAGGAAGATAGCTGAAAATGGTAAATAGGTTGATAAATATGAAAGACTGTTTTTCTTTCATTTAAAAATTTCATTTAAAGTCAATTTAATATTTAAGGAAAAACTAATAATTGTGTGTTTAGGGATTATAACCTTTTAAAGTAAAGTATATGCTCCCAGTAGCAGAGAGGACATAAGTAGGATTATGCTGTTGTAAGATTTTTACCTTATACATGGAGTGGTGTACTAGTAATTCAAGGTATATTGTGATAAGTTGTGGATGTATATTATATTCTGTAGAGTAACTCTTAAAACATAATCAATGATGTATAGCTAGAATGTCTAATTTGTCCTTTTACAGTATTTTGTGACTAGAATTCTTTTATTAAGTCCATGTTAAACCATGGTAAACCAACTTGTCAGTCAAAAAGGAAATATTTCAAGAAATTATATAATTTCAATTAGGTTAGCACCTTCCCTTAATTTTTAAGGTTTTCCTGGATTGGCATACAAATTATATTGTTATACGATACATACGTATAAAAAGAAAACAGTAATGAGTATCCATGTTTGTAAAGATGTGCTTACCTTTCTAATAATTTTCTTGGGGGTATGTCCCAAGGAAATAGTGAGTTAAAGAATGTGGACATGTAAGAATTTTGAACTTTTTGGCCAGTGGTCATGTCTTACCTAAGTATAGCACACTGTCAAACCAGGCAAATGACACTGGTACAATCTATAGACCTTATTTAGATTTTAGTTTCACGTGAACTCATTGTGTGTGTCTATGTGTACAAGTAGAGCTCTATGCAATGTTGTCATGTGTAGATTTGTGTAACCACCATCACAATCAAGATACAGAACTGTTCCATCACCACAAAGATTCCTTGTGAAAGAATCTGTAAACTTCAAGATAAGTCATTTGAAATTATTCAGTCGGAGGGAAAAGAAAAAGAAAAAAGAATGAAGAAGAGTGAAGAAAGCCATGTGAATTATGGGACGCCATCAACTGAAACAAGATTCACATTATGGGGGTCCCAGGAGAGGAAGAAGAGAGAAAAGGGCAGAAAGCTTATTTAAAGAAATAATATCCAAGAACTCCAACTCTGGGAGAGATATGGACATCCAGGTTCATGGAATTCATGAACATACAAATGAATACAAATTTAACTCAAACTTAGACACATTATAATAAAACTGCCAAAAATCAAAAACAAAGAGAATTTTGAAAGCAGCAAGAGAAAAATAACTCATCTCATATGGGGAGACCCCAGTAAGTCTATCAGCAAAATTCTCAGAAGAAACTTTGCAGTCCAGGAGAGAGTGGGATGTTATATTCAAAGTGCTGAAAGAAAAAAAAAAATTACAACCAAGAATACTTAACCAGCAAAATCTCCTTCAGAAATGGAGAGAAAAAGATTTTCCTAAACAAAAGCTGATGAAGTTCATTACTACTAGACCTGCCTTGTAAGAAATGCTGAAAGGAGTTCCTCCAGCTGAAATAAGAGGATGCTAATTTGTAACACAAAAACACATGAAAGTATGAAACTCACTGATACATGTAAGTATACAGTAAAATTCAGAATACTCTAATACTGTAATAGTGGTGTGTAAATCACTTGTCTTATATAAAGGTTAAAAGACAAAAATATCAAAACAACTGTAGTTATAATAATGTGTTAATGGATACAAACATAAAAAGCTATAAATTGTGCCATCAAAAACATAAAATGTGAAGTAGGAGAAATAAAAGTGTAGAGTTTTTGTATGCAATGAAGTCTAAGTTGTTATCCATTTAAAATTGATTGTGAAAGCTATGTTTTATGTAAGCCTTGTGGTAATCACAAAGCAAAAACTTGTAGTAGAGGCACAAAAGACATAGAGAAAGAAATCAAAGCATACCACTATAGAAAATTATCAATTCACAAAGGACAGCAAGAGAGGAAGAAAGGAACAAAGGAACTGCAAATAAGCCAGAAAGCAATTAAAAGATGGGAATAGTAAGTCTTTACCTAACAATAATCACTTTAAATGTAAATAGATTAAATTCTCCAGTCAAAAGATGGAGAGGGGTTGAATGGATTAAAAAACAAGACCCAAATATATGCTGCCTACAAGGGATTCACTTCAGTTTCAAGGACATACATAGATTCAAAGTGAAGGGAAGGAAAAAGATTTTCATGGCAATGGAAACTAAAAGAGGACAGGGGTAGCTATACTTATTTCAGACAAAATAGACTTTAAGTCAAAAACTGTAACAAGAGACAAAAAGGGTCACTATATAATGATGAAGGGATAAATTCATCAAGAAAATGTAACAATTGTAAATTGCTCATTGTAAGTTGTTATATATATATATATATATATATATACACATATACATATATTGATACATATACATATACATATATGTATCTAATATCAGAGCACCTAAATTTATTAAGCAAATATTAACAGATCTGAAGGCAAAACAGCAACACAATAATAGTGGAGGACTTCAATACCTCACTTTCAATGATTTATAGATCATTCAGACAGAAAATCAATAAGGAAATATTGGATTTCAATTACACTTAGACCACTGTTGGTGGGAATCTAAAATGATACAACATCTATAGAAAAGAGTATGAAGAATCCCCACAAAAATTAAAATAGAATTAACATACGATGCAATAATTCCAATTTTGGGTATATATTCCAAAGAATTTAAAGCAGGATCTGGAAGAGATATTTGTACCCCATGTCCTTTTGGGCATTATTCACAATAGCCAAGAAGTGGAAGCAACCTAAATGTCCATTGATCAATAAATGGATTAGAAAAATATGATGTACATGTACAATGGAACGTTATTTAGCCTTTAACAAAGAAGGAAATTCTGACACGTGCTGCACCATGGATGAATCTCCAGGACATTATGCTGACTGAAATAAGCCCAACACAGAAAGACAAATGATCTCACTTATATGCAGAATCTAAAATCGTCACACTCATAGAAGCAGGGAGTAGAATGGCAGTTGCCAGGGGCTGGTGGGGTTGAGGGAGAAGAGATTTGTTAGGTGGGTATAGAGTTTCAGTTTTACGAGATGAAAAAGTTCTAGGACTATATTGTACAACAATGACATAGTTAACACTTTTGTATTGTACACTTAAAAGTTGTCACGATGGTAAATTTTGTGTTATGTGCCTTTTACACCAATTAAAAAAAAAAAGATGACTTGGAACTTCAGAGAGGAAAGAACAGCTGGATAGGAAAAATCATGGAGAGTATAAAAGCTATTCTCCACCTCATGGGTTCCTTAAATAAGACATAATGATTGAAGCAAAAGTACAGTATCAATTGCAGTACTCAGTGTACACAGAGGAAATACTTGAGACAATTACATTTTTGAGACAGAGATGGGAAAGGGACCTATATAGAGAGAAGGTTTCAATACTTCATTTGAATTGGTAAGACATCAATGACAGTATGTTGTGATAAGTTACGTATGCACGATATAACGTCCAGAGAAACTACCATGAAAAATATACAAAGCCATGTACTCAGAAATACTCTAAATAAGACATGATGGAACCTTAGAAAAGGTTCAAGTACACAAAAGACAAGAAAAAAGAGGAATGAACAACAGAGGAATAAAACAGAAAATAAGTATAAAAATTGGCAGATTTAAGTCCTAACATGTCAGGAATTACTTGGTCTCAGCAGAGTTTATTCAAAAACATGACCAGCCGCATAGCACAGGGAGATCAGATCGGTGCTTTGTGACTGCCTGGAGGGGTGGGATAGGGAGGGTGGGAGGGAGGGAGACGCAAGAGGGAAGGGATATGGGAACAGATGTATATGCATAACTGATTCACTTTGTTATAAAGCAGAAACTAACACACCATTGTGAAGCAATTATACTCCAATAAAGTTGTAAAAAAAACAACCCCCCCAAAAAAAAACACGACCCCCACTGTATGCTGTCTCCAAGAAACTCCCTTCAAACACAAAAACACAGGTACTTTAAAGCGAAAGAATGGGAAAAGATACGTCACGCTAATGTTACTCAAGAACAAAAGCAGGAGTTGCTCTATCAATATGAGATAAAATAGACGTAGGAGCAAAGGGGATATAAACCCAACACAAGATGCACGAGGACTCTACATAAAACTGACACACATTACTGAGATAACTTAAAGAAGAAATAAGTAATCGAGGGATAGTCCACGTTCATGAATCAAGGTCAATGATATTTTTTAAAGTCAGAACCCTCCAAATGAATCTATTGATTCAATGCAATCCCAGTCAAAACACCAGCAACTGTATTTTCATAGAAAAAAAGCTGATTCTAAACTTTATCTAGAAATTCAAAGTGTCAAAAATAACCAAGATACTCTAGAAAACAGCGAAGTTGGAGGACTTACACTACATATCAAGGACTGTTAAAAACTATATTAAGGCAGTTGGTATTGGCACAAAGATAAACAGAATAAAAATAGTCTGAACATAGACCCACCTTTATAGGTTACTTGATCTATGAAAAAACGGGCCATAAAGAGAAAAGAAATAGTGTTTTCAATAAATTATGCTGGAGCAATAAGATAGCCACATGGATATCCACCTCACAAAGTATGCAGGAATCAATTCCAGATGGAGTGCCAATTTAAATGTGAAGGGTAAACAATAAAACTTTTAAAGGGACACTAAGAGCAAGGAACAATGTCATGATCTTGGATTAGGCATTGAAAACCTCGGACCATTAACAAACATAATAAGTTTCACTATTTTAAAATTTAGAACTTATGCTTAGTAAACGACCCATTAAGAGAGTAAAAAGTGTAACCCATAGAGGGAGAAGATATTCACAAAACAAATACACTGGATCCTCATTATTCACAGATTCCACAGCCGTGAATTTGCCTGCTTACGAAAATTTATAGGTAACCCCAAATGAATATCATGGCACTCTCATGGGCATTTGCGAACATGCTCAGAAGGTGACAAGTCTGAGTCACCCTATGGGCACGTTCCCAGCTGAGGTCGAACACCGCGACACCGCCTTATTTCAGCTCATACTGTAAACAAGTGTTCTTTGTGTTGTCTATTTAGTACCATGTTTTAGTTCATATCTGTGCTTTTTGTTGGTGATATCACTGTTTAAAATGGCCCCCAAGTGTCGTGTTGAAGTGCTGTCTAGTGTCCCGAGCAAGAAGGCGTGATGTGCCTTACGCAGGAAACACGTGTGTTAGGTGAGCCGTCCTGGCCTGAGTCCCGGTGCTGCGGCCGGGGAGTTCAGCAAGAATGAATCAATAGTACAATATGCTACATCCAGGAAAAGGAAGAGGAAATTCACCCATCTGTATGTGAGGTCACCGGAAAGTGCCAAAGTAACATCTGCAGTGTGTGACTAAGCGGTGGGAAAGAAGACGGGGAAGCGGCTAAATGTGTAGATTCATGAAATGACGACTGATAAAAAAAAAAAAAAAAGGGCAGTGGATGGTGTGGCGGGGGGAGGCTGAGAGCCAAAGAACTTTACTGTCATGTTGCCCAGGGTCCAGAAAATGTAAAACCCTTCTCGGCTAGCGTGGGCTGGCTCGCAGATTTCAAAAGGCGACAAGGCATGAAAATGTCAAGCCTGCACCAGGGGGTTCTGAGCTCAGGAACTAGAGGAAGATTGTCGAGATACCTGTTATGCGTTACAGAGGGAAAGGCTACGGGAAGAGCAGATTTGAAAAGCGGATGAGACCCTCCTGCTTTACCAGAACATTGGTAAATGAACCCAGAAAATGCAAATAGCGTTTCGGTTGATGAACATGTTGTGACCAGAGGCTCGCAGGAAACTAAACCCTGGATTTCCCCAGGAGCAATGGTTCAGGGTTCACTAATTCAATATTCATGGCAACTTTGTAGGACATAACTACCTTCAGTATTGAGAATCTACTGTAACTGACAAAGGACTTGAACCCAGAATATGTAGTTGGCCCTTCGTATCTGCGGGTTTCATATCCCTGAGGATTCAACCAACCTCGGATCAAAAATATTTTTTAAAAATTCCAGAAATTCCAAAAAAGCAAAAATTGAATTTGCCACGCACCAGCAACCATGTACATAGCATGTACGTTGTATTTGTAGCTGTTTACATAGCATTACGTTGTATTAGGTATTATAAGTAATCAAGAGATGATTTAAAGTATACGGGAGGATGCGCGTAGGTTATATGCAAATACTACACCATTTTGTATAAGGGACTTGAGCATCTGTGGATTTTGGTATCTGCAGGGGTCCTGGAACCAATCTCCCGTGGATGCCGAGGGACAGTGATATAAAGAACTCCTACTATTCAATTAATAAGACAAACAACACAATAGAAAAATAGCAAGTAATTTGATTAGATACTTTACAAATGAGGACATCAAAATGTCCAACAGACATATGACATATATCCATTTCACAGGATGGAAATGCAGATTAAAATCACAGTGTGATACCCCTGCATACCCACCAGAAGGTGTGTCATCTTTTAATAGCAAAATATTTGAAACAACCTAAGTTTTCAACTCTGGGGGGAAGTTACTAAGCTGTGACACAATCATGTGTAGCAATATTGCACAGCTAATATTATCGGTTTATTTCATAGAAGAAAGACTGGAAGGAAATACACCAATATGTTAAGAATGGTTCTCTCTGGCTGGTAGGATTTGAGGTAACTTATTTTCCTTCATTTTTTCCCATATATTTCACGATTCATCACATAAGTATGACTACTTTTATTTTTAAAAAATTTACATGTGTTGCTTTCTGAAAAAGAATAACGATTTTATCATTCCCATTTTTTTCTAAGTGATAAAGTTATATCTGTTTTTTCTTTTTCTGTCAATACCAGTTTGGGTGTCTCTGCAGGGTAGTTGCTGACACAGAAATTTCTTTTCAAATTAGAGTTTAAAATGTGTTATGAAACATTCTAAATAAATTCTGGGAGAAGAAACTGCATCTCATTCAAAAATAAACATTCCAATTTCTGTGTTGTAATTCTGAATAATAAAAATCTCACCACAGAAATGAGGAGAAAAGTTCCTCAAGTCATCTAGCTGATAAAATATAAGTGATGATAAACATCATAATATATAACAGAATTAGACAATCAATATTGTGCACATAGCTAAGGTTTTACTATAATATATTATTGGCAATACATATTCTGTCTTGTATTTGTAAGAAACAGAGGTAATATTACAAAAATCAGATTTCAAAAATTCAAATTCATTAATTTTCATCTTCATTGCTATAAGAGAAGCTGAATGAAGTAATTCAATCATACAAAAATCAAATCTTAGCACTTGAACTACAGCATTAACAGACACGACTTTCATAAATCTCCTGTGAGATATCCAGACATCGATTAGTTATGCATTTGACAGATGGGACCCAGAGCTCCCCCAAAAGGAGACTTAACCCAGGGGCTCCTGTCTGTCCAGCTACAGAGTCTGGTCTAGCCTGGACAATGACTCTGTCTTAATTTTGAGGACCCCCCCCCCATTTACTCCTGAGGCTGCTCTCCCAGCTCCTAACTGCTTGACTAGAGTGAAGGTGAGGATGCTGACAGGGACCCTGTCGCAGATGGAACGTCCTCATGGACCACATTATGGCGTCACGTATGGGACAGCTGGTGCTGAGACGCGCCAGGAGGACCAACAGTCATATGAGGAGGCGTGATGAGGAGTCCTGTTTCTGACAGTAGTGGCCTGGAGAGAGGTGCGGAGAGCTGGAAAGAAACAAGTGGAACCTTGTATCTTCCCAGAGGATATAAGTGAGATTGTTAATTTGCTCTGTGATCAAAAAGGAAATATATCTGAGGGAACTTTGGGAAGTGAAGGCGTTACACTGTTTGTGAAGCATGAGCTGACAGGGAGCTTGCAGAGCCCTCGGGGGGCCCGGACCCCTCCCTTTTGCACTCACTCTGATGGGTGGCAGGAACAGCAGGACTATCCCTAGCGCCAGGTGGCATTCTTCCCAGGGGGGCTGGAGGTAGGGTCCCCCCTTACGCATGCAGCCATCAGGGAGTGCCGGCAGGAGCCCATGGCGCTGTGGTGCCCCCAGCAATGGCAGCCTCCAAAGCTACCACTGCATTATTTTTATCTGGGATTTTGTTCACATGAAAAGAATGTACAGAAATGACTAATGAGCCAAAACCAGCACGGAGCTTGTCACTCCAGCCTAATCCTTCGGGGGAAACTCGTCAGCATGGTGGAGGCTGCAGGAAGGTTGCCACACATCCACCCACGATGTTGAACTCGTTTTCAGAGAAATTTCCTTAATTAAAAGAAAAATGATCTGGGACTTCTCTGGTGGTCCAGTGGTTAAGAATCCACCTTCCAACACAGGGGACGCAGGTTCCATCCCTGGTTGGGGAACTAAGATTCCACGTGCCACAGAGTAACCAAGCCCGTGTGCTCTAGAGCCTGCGTGTGCACAACAATTAGAGAGCCTGTGTGCCACAACTGCTGAGTCTGCGTGCTCTGGAGCCCGGGAGCCACAACTAGAGAAAAGCCCGGCCAGGCATCCATGGGTCCCCATGGGCACAGGTGCTGGAGGCTGTGCTCTCTCTGGCAGTTTAAAGAGAGGAGACTTCAGTTCTGCCCTCTGTCCTGGCCACTGTGCCTGCCACTGGACCTCGCCCGGCCTGGATGGTGGCCCCTCGTGCAGCTCTCTAGGGAGACCCTGGATGGCATTCTCAGGCCCATTTCACAAGAGGCAGCCTGCAGCTCTGTCCTTCCACAGACATGAGGCTAAGGCCAAGGCTGCCCTGGGAATGGCACAGTCCAGGGAGCAGGTAGGAATGGGGTGACACCAGAGCAGCACAGGGGAATACTGATGTCCATTTAAGTCATTTCTAATTACCCATGCGTTGGGTCAGTGAGATCGAGGAAAAATATTACATGGGACGCCTCATCCTAAAATTATTCATTGTGTATCTGAAATAAATTATAAGTCTCTAAGTTATATACTGCTTTAATTAATTCTATTTCCCTCATGACTTAGCTCTCCTTATCAGTTAATTGTTTTGCAGAATTCGCTTATAAAATTCCTTGCAGTTATCGCCATTTTCCGCTCCCATCGAGATGCACCTTCTACAGCGGCCACATGCCACTTATTTCATTCCTTTGTCCCTTGATTATTTATTAGTGAGAAGACGTGCTCAGCACCAGCATTGTGAGCTGGTCTACCGAGCATGTACTGGCAGAAAGTTGGCAGCTCTGAAAACTGTGCAGTGAATTTGAGTTCTGGAGGCGCATCCTAGCACATTCTCTGGTAGAAGTTGCTTTTCCATTCTTCGGGATTCCGTAACATCTCTTGTTCAATGACTTTTTAAAATGTTGTTCACACCCCCTCCACCCCCAACACATAAGCATAACAGTTCATTTTTGTTCCCTTCCTCTTTGGGAAAACAGTGATGCCTTACTTCTCCCCATGTGGGGAAGGGTATTTAGGAACATCCACATAAAAGAGAAGAATGCTCGAAGGAGTGAAATCCATTTCAAACAGGGTCATGGCAAGTGCTGTAATAATGAGCTATTTTAAGTCAGAATTTCCTTTTCTGCTCATAATTAATGTCCCTTTGAAGAACAGCATTGACATCTGAAGGAATAAATAGTTCTTCAATTTGTTTTAACAGATTCAACAAGCTTCTTATTAAAGGAGTGCTTCAGTAGCACTGTGGGCTGCTCTGTCAATTTTCAGAATCCTGTTGCTAAAGGGATTTTGAAAACTCTGTACAGCAAATAAGTAGACTTCATTCAGTAAATTATTTCTAAAATCAACATGAATTTGGGGGCCTTTCTTCAGAATTGAAGTATGATTGCAGCACTTCAAATAAATAGGATTCCCTCAACTGCATCAGCTAATGAGAACCAATGTTTGTTTGTTTTTTTTTTTTTTAGCTAATTGGGCCTCTCACTGTTGTGGCCTCTCCCGTTGTGGAGCACAGGCTCCGGACGCGCAGGCTCAGCGGTCATGGTTCACGGGCCCAGCCGCTCCGTGGCATGTGGGATCTTCCCGGACCGGGGCACGAACCCGTGCCCCCTGCATCAGCAGGCGGACTCCCAACCACTGCACCACCAGGGAAGCCTGAGAACCAACCATTTTTGGATGTGAGAGAATGGAATACAACTTAATGGCCACAAAATCACCCAAGTGCTTCAATTGCTCTGTTTGAACAGTATAAATGTTGAAGTTAGAGAACCGTTTCATGCCGATGGCTTTGATGCCATAGAAAGGACTTCAGATGCTGTCTGAGAAGCATTATGCAGAATCTGGGAAGGACAGCCCACACCTTCCATGGAATCGTTCGCTCCTTGCTTCACCTTGAATAAACGTTGCATCTTTATGCAAATATCCCCCAAATGTGTTTGTGTATCATCTCCACTAAAAGCAGTGCAATGTTTTTCATTAACTCCTAACTCCATAATAGAAGGTCTGCACAAATTCACCACTGTTACTCAAAGCTCTGCTGGAAGAGCTTTTACACATAATAGCCGTAGAAGCAAGGCTTTTTCAGGAGAAAAATATTGCACAAGCAAAGGGAAAGTTTTTTTCTTCATTGTGATGACTTGTGTCTGTGGCTATGCTGTAAAAAGGTGAAGCACTGAGATCTTTGATCATGCATGTAATGTATGTAATGTCAATGGCGTGGTTACACTTTTGTTATTGCAAGAGATTTTGTGCCGGCACTTGAGAATTTGCTTCAATGTTGGAATCAGAAAATACTTCTGGCAGCAGTACGGTGAGACAGTCATCTAAGCTGAAGGACTGATGGCTGTGAGCAGAGTGGGAGTCATTGCAGCTTCTGCTGCCATCACTGGAGCTTCTTCATATGAGTTTCTGTTGGGCAAAAAAAAAAAAAAAAAAAAAAAATGTTATATTACATTCTTTGGTACTCTTTGAGGAAACCGTATATCTCTGCTGGTTTATGTCTGACTTGTGTCCTGAACAAAGAGCTTCAAGAGAACTTTTCTTCTGCTTAGGAAATGTCCAGTGGTCAAAAAACTCATCAGGAAATTTGCACTTGCATTTTGGCATTTGGGGCTCAAATACACAAATAAAGTATAAATAATAGGAACATGGCAAGAATCAAAAAGACTGAGTTAGATAATCTCGCAGCTGCCAGGACACACCTGTCCCTCCCAAGTCCAAACTCATAACTGACCATAAGCAGGGGGTGGAACCAATGAAATTGATTATGAGCTTGTGAACTAGAAGTAAATTGAACCCGCTGCAAAGAAATGGAACTTCCTGTTTGCCTGCCAGGAGAGCTGGATTTCTAGGGCTCAGGCTCCCCCATCAAAAGCTCAGCTGACCTGACTGAAGGTTTTGGTGGCCTGGCGCTCAGGACCAGTGGCCTTGAGAACCCCCCATGCTCAGGACTGGTCCCAGGATGGCGGCTGGTGCTGACGGGCGGGCTGTCAGGGCAGGGGTTTGTCCTGGCTGCATTTCAGAGGCTCCAACATCACTGACTGTGTGAAAAATAAATGCTTTCCATTCTCAGCACCGCCCTTCCCCAAACCCCATCCCACCTGCGGGAGAGGCCCCCAGGGATCCCCAACCCTTGTCTGTGGAGGTCTGGCTTTCTGTTTGTGGGACCACATACGTGATTCTGGCCTCAATTACTGTGGTGGCAAATTAGCTCTAACTGTCCATTATTTTGGGTAATTTATTGATAAAAGCTGAATATGGACCATTTAGGGCCTCCTGACATAGGTAGTACAAGATGCAAGGAAAACCATGAAATACAGGTCATATCTTGTAGACGCAGAATGCCTGACTACCCTAATTTAAGATTCTCTGGAGAGAAAGTGGGTCATAGCTTCCCCCCCACCCTCATTATTTTAAGATTAATGTGAGGTTTGACAGTGAGACAGGTTCTGCTTCAGATACTTGACCCCTCGTCACACCTGATGGGAGGGCTTCATGTCCCTGACTAGATGGTGGGGGGCTTTGTTGAACCAGCTGAAGCGGGGAAAGGAATGAAGCCAAAGAGCCTGGCTTAAGGGCTCCTTTCACCAGCCGCATGCCACCAGGTCTCCGTCACACCCCCAGGCCGATGTGGACGTGGCCAAGGTCACCAGAGCCCCTCTGGACTCTTGCCGGCGCCCTGGGAGTCTCACTCAGTCAGAGGATGCCTTGTGGTAGGTGGTGATGGGCAGGTGTTCTCCAGAGCCTCTACAAAAACAGTCAGACTTTGTAAAAGAGTTTGGTAAAAAGAATTGTTTCATAGCAAATATGTTAAATGAAAAGCATTCACTTCTCCAGGAAGATCTGTCAGAGTGTGATGAGAAAGGAATTCACCTGGGAATAGAAACAAAAAGCACATAATGCACAGAAGAATGAGATTAATGAGAGCCTTACCAGCTACTAGGGACCTCCCGGAAGGTGTCAGAAGGAAAGAAAGCCACGTGGAGGGGATGTGTCACATGTTCGCGGGCAAGCAGGCAGAATATCGCAAAATGTGATTGTTTTCCCCAAGGTAATCTGTGGATTTAATGCAAATCCAACCCTTTAAACATGTTAAAGGATTTGGGAATGAATGAAACATTCGAGAAAAAATCCTAAAGATAAAGGGAAAACATATGTGCAAGATTATCAAAGCTTCTGAAACAAAACAGAAATAATCAGGAATTCCAGCTGCTTAAGACAGTGTTGCTAAAGCTAAAATCTGTAAAAGAATATTTAAGCAAAAGTATAGACACACACTGGGCTTCCCTGGTGGCACAGTGGTTGAGAGTCCGCCTGCCGATGCAGGGGACGCGGGTTCGTGCCCCAGTCTGGGAAGATCCCACATGCCGCGGAGCGGCTGGGCCCGTGAGCCATGGCTGCTGAGCCTGCGTGTCCGGAGCCTGTGCTCCACAACGGGAGAGGCCACAACAGTGAGAGGCCCGCGAACCGCAAAAAAAAAAAAAAAAAAAAAAAAAAGTATAGACACACAGATCAAAGGAGAATGAAAACACACCAGTGTCTGAAACTTGCAAGATAGGGTACATCTCTAAGGAAAGGATAGAAGGAAGGATTTGTTAATGAATGTCCTTAGACCAAGTGGATAGCAGTCTCAAGGGGGAGCATGTTGCATCCACACCTTGCATCCTGGGCTAAAATTAAATCCAGCTAAATTAAAGCATTTCATGGAAAAAATAAGATTAGCAGAAAACATAAATTATATTATCATGGAAGACAATTTTTTCAGTTTTGAAGCAGTGGGAGAAATCACAGAGGAAAATTCAGATTCTTAAAATAAAAATGTTAAATTGTGATATCATAAAAAAACCTAAAGTCAAAGGGACAGAAGCTGATTGTTGAAAATATCTGTGTCATGTAGACTATCCCAGAGCAATGAGAGCTGGGAGCTCAGGTCAGGCAGGGTTGGTTTAGAATCTCCCCAGGGAGTTTTCTGAGGCTGTGTCTCTGTTCCTTTCAGAGGAATAATAATCCTGCTTTCTTAGAATTGTGGAGGAAATGAGCACTGATAATGGATGTAGAGCATCTGGCATATAGGTGCTAAAAATGATAAGTCTCACTGTTACTACATAGATACAGAGTGTCTGTGATACATAAAGCCCTTACTGACATTTCTATAAGAGAAACAATAACCCCAGAGATAAGCAGAGAAAGGATTTGAAGAGACAAAATCATCCTTTCTCTATTTATCCTTCTATTTAAATTCTTTCTCCTCCATCTATTTGTAAAAGAAAAATATAATTAGTAGACAATCATCTGATAAATAGATCGACTCCTTTAGGATTTCTTAGTGCCCAAATTAAAGCATCTTTAATTATTTTCAAGCCAGTTCAAAATTTGTAAAGACATGTAAAGCACTCAATGCTTGCACAGAAGACACCTAAACAGCCGTGTCCATTGTCCCTTCATGTGAACAATCACAAGGAAAGGACACTGCATCCACAGTCTGACTCAGTGCCCAGAAAGCCCCAAGGACAGGGTCGTTCTTTGGGCACAAGGATATGTTGTCCTGACCCTGCAGGGCTTGCTGTCTGGTGGGCACTGCAAAGGCAGATACTAATTTAACAAGGAGGCTTAACTCTCCTGGTAAAAATAAGGGAGAGATGCCCCCGGCCTTCCTTAGAGCATCTACTTTAGGAAACTTGCAATTGTAAGTTCCTTCCCTTCCCCTTGGAAATGTATGGAAATCTGTGTATAAGCAAAATAAGCTGGCCTCCAGCTTTACACCCAGGAGTGTCTTTCTCCAGGATCTGGAACCACCTCTTTGGAAAGACAACCTCCCAGAGAGATGGCACCCTGTCTCCCAGTGTCCATGGGGGTGGTAGTGTCCCACTAAGCTCAGTGGGTGCCTGGCCCCAGGTTGCTCAACTACTCCTGTCATAAGGAGAGGGGATATTTGTTTTTCTTTTGTCTAAAACCAAGAAGCAAACCCAGGTGGTCACCCCCAATTACCGGGCGAATCTAGGAGGAACTACATGTGACAAATGGTGCTGTCAGGTCTCTTACCTGAGAAGTTGTTATGTTTATCTTGGAAACACGTGGGTAGTGGGTTGTATCTGCTTAGTGTCAGAAAGGAGAGGTGTCTTCCTGTCTCTGCAATCTTTCAGCAGGTTGCCTGGGATACGCATCACATTCTGTTTTATTGCTTCCTCAGTAATACACCTGTTTTCTCAGCTCCCTTTCTGAAGAGATTTCCTGGATTGGGAGAAGCTTTTGTTTGCAGTCACATTTCCTTAGCAGCGAGCAGTGGTGTTGGGGGGACCATGGCTGCAGTGCGCTGAGCACAGGGGGATGACCTCACCGGTGACCAAACCCTCCGGATGCTTAGTCAGCAAAATGAGGAGCATAGAGGGTTGTCGTGAGAATTAAATACTATATGTAAAATCCAGAAGCTCAGTCTATGCTCAGGGCTCCTGTGTTCTCATCCCTTCCACCCTGGTATAGAAAAGAGGTAAAGAAAGAGGAACCAGGTAGAAAAGGTGCCTGGCTGAGCCCTGCAGTGACAGGAGAGGTTCTGACTGTGTGACCTCAGCCTTCGAGGGGGATCTGAAGAACCAAAGCATCCCCCCAGCCCCCCAGCCCGGGCCTGACCGGACGACTGGACAGCATCTTACTGTCCATTTTTCCACCGGCATAAGCCTCTGTGTGCCCAGGTGTGCTGAAAAGCAGAAATGCAAAGAAATGTGAGGAGCCTCTGCTTTTCTGAAGAAGCGGAAAGAACTGCTGATCTTACAAAGAAACTTTGTCCCCTGAAGATTTTAACGCTAATTTTGCACATTTAGAAATCTTAGTCACTTCGGCAGCGTTGGAAGCAAAGTCCATATTTCTGGGGCTCATTGACTCGCAAACTTCCAGGCCTGATGAAATGTGAGCAAGGCTGATGGTACCAGATTTCCAGAGCCCAGGTGGCAGCTGGTTATGACCCAGAACTCAGCCTTCTGTCATCTGAACTATTTCTTACCCATCCATCAGCATGGAAAACGTGAGGGCCAGGGTTCAGTGCCTGAAAGCACTTGCTCCTACTGTGGTGACATCCCGGGGGAGGGGGGGAACACTTCAGACCGGCTCCTGGATCCCCATCCCAGAAGCCTTACAGGTGACCCAAGGAAAACCAAAGCCGGGGAACATTTGTATCCCCCAAACTAGAGCAAAGTGTCATGTGTCCCATGCTGCATGGAGTTTCTGCTAGATGTGCCACAAATGGGACCAGACCAAGGGGTGAGAGGCCTGTGTCCTGGGAAGTGAGTGGTGGAGGGCCTGATGGTAGCCTGTCATCGGGGGTGGAGGGGTGGGCGGAGGGCTGGGGGCCCTGCTGGGCCGCGGGAACAGGGCTGCGCTGCTGAACGGCAGTCGGTAGAGGATGCAGCTTCCCAGGCCACTGAGAAAGTAACATGGAGCCTGTTAAGAAAAGAGTTTCAGGACTTCCCTGGTGGCGCGGTGGTTGAGAGTCCGCCTGCCGATGCAGGGGGACACGGGTTCGTGCCCTGGTCCGCGAAGATCCCACATGCCGCGGAGAGGCTAGGCCCGTGAGCCATGGCCGCTGGGCCTGCGCATCCGGAGCCTGTGCTCCGCAACGGGAGAGGCCACAACAGTGAGAGGCCCGCATACCGCAAAAAAAAATAAAAATAAAGAAAAGAGTTTCAAATAAAGGACTGTGGTCCTTTATATAGCTTATGACAGACAAAAGTGCCGCATCTTTGTGAGAAGGAAACAGCAGTATGTGCTCAGTGTTTTTAAGGAAATTAAGGGCAATGGGACAATAAACAAAGACTTTTGAGATGACAACAGGGACAAAAGGTAAAAGAACAACCACGAGGAAACATAATTAACATTTGTGTGTCCAGGCCCCCTTGTTGCTCCAGGATCTCACCTGCCCCGCAGTCACGCACACCTGGGACGGGTGGTCCCCGAGAGCACCCACTTTCCCCAGGGTGGGGCGACCAGGCTCTTCCCGATTGGTGAGCGATCCCTCAAGAATACAGTGACACTAGGGCAGGCTCAGTGAGTGCCCAGAGTGCTGACCATGTGCCGGATCCTGTAGCACCTGGGAAACGTCCAGGACCAGCACATCTGCTTGCTCATGTTTCTTTCTGCCTTGCCAGGCGCCACCCAGCTCCTTTTTCCAAGTTCAGGGAAAAGCTGAGTGGGCCAGGCCCCTGTGCCCCTCCTGAGGTTTGTAGAAAGGCTGGGAGCTCCGGCCTTAGCTGGGAGGGTGGCACTGCAACCCTCTCCTGGTCCTGCAGGGAGGTCTGTGAGCCAGCCCAGCACTGGGGAAGGGGCCTCCGTCCCCACTCTCCTGGCTTCCTGGGTTTCCACCGACTCCTCTGGGAGGTGGGGACCGGCTTCACCTCTGGAGGGGATGCAATCCAGACGGAGTGGAAGGCGGGGAGCCTGGGGGCGGGTCTCGCTCGCAGGTGTCAACTGTGTAGATGCTGCTACATCCACTGCTCTGGTTCTCGTCCTTCTCAATGCTTTCTCACTCTTTCCTTCCCCCAGCTCTGTCAGCTGCAAACACATACTATTGATTTAAAGACGTTGTTTTAAGAAGCAGGAAGTGACTTCCGGGTAAGATGGCGGAAGAGTAAGACGCGGAGATCACCTTCCTCCCCACAGATACACCAGAAATACAGCTACACGTGCAACAACTCCTACAGAACACCTACTGAACGCTGGCAGAAGACCCCAGACCTCCCAAAAGGCAAGAAACTCCCCACATACCTGGGTAGGGCAAAGCAGAGAGATTCCCGCACAGAGGAGCGGTGCCGAGCGGCACTCACCAGCCCGAGAGGCTTGTCTGCTCCCCCGCCAGGGCGGGTGGCGCTGGAGCTGAGGCTCGGGCTTCGGTCAGAGCGCAGGGAGAGGACTGGGACTGGCGGCGAGAACTCAGCCTGAAGGGGGCTAATGTGCCACAGCTAGCCGGGAGGGAGTCCGGGAAAACTCTGGAGCTGCCGAAGAGGCAGGAGACTTTTTCTTCCCTCTTGGTTTCCTGGTGCGCGAGGAGAGGGGATTAAGAGCGCCGCGTAAAGGAGCTCCAGAGACGGGCGCGAGTCGCGGCTGAAAGCGCGGAGCCCAGAGACGGGCGTGGGACGCTGGGGCTGCTGCTGCCGCCGCCAAGAAGCCTGTGTGCGAGCGCAGGACACTGTCCACACCGCCCTTCCGGGAGGCTGTGCAGCCTGCCACTGCCGGGGTCCCGGGATCCAGGGGCGGCTTCCCTGGGAGAACGCACGGCGCGCCTCGGGCTGGTGCAACGTCACGCCGACCTCTGCCGCTGCAGGCTCACCCCGCACTCCGTGCCCCTCCCTCCCGCCCGCCCGGCCTGAGTGAGCCAGAGTCCCCGAAGAGGCTGCTCCTTTAACCCTGTCCTGTCTGAGCGAAGAACAGACGCCCTCCGGCGACCTACACGCAGAGGCGGGGCCAAATCCAAAGCTGAGACCCAGGAGCTGTGAGAACAAAGAAGAGAAAGGGAAACCTCTCCCAGCAGCCTCAGAAGCAGCGGATTAAAGCTCCACAATCAACTTCATGTACCCTGCATCTGTGGAATACATGTATAGACAACAAATCATCCCAAATTGAGGAGCCAGGAGTCAGTGCTGTGCCTCTGAGGTGGGAGAGCCAACTTCAGGACACTGGTCCACAAGAGACCTCCCAGCTCCACATAATATCAAACGGCGAAAATCTTCCAGAGATCTCCATCTCAACACCAGCACCCAGCTTCACTCAACGACCAGCAAGCTACAGTGCTGGACACCCTATGCCAAACAACTAGCAAGACAGGAACACAACGCCACCCATTAGCAGAGAGGCTGCCTCAAATCATAAAAAGTCCGCAAACACCCCAAAACACACCACCAGACGTGGACCTGCCCACCAGAAAGACAAGATCCAGCCTCATCCACCAGAACACAGGCAGTAGTCCCCTCCACCAAGAAGCCTATACAACCCACTAAACCAACCTTAGCCACTGGGGACAGACACCAAAAACAACGGGAACTACGAACCTGCAGCCTGCAAAGAGGAGACCCCAAACACAGTAACATAAGCAAAATGAGAAGACAGAAAAACACACAGCAGGAGAAGGAGCAAGATAAAAACCCACCAGACCTAACAAATGAAGAGGTAATAGGCAGTCTATCTGAAAAAGAATTCAGAATAATGATGGTAAAGATGATCCAAAATCTTGGAAATAGAATAGACAAAATGCAAGAAACAGTTAACAAGGACCTAGAAGAACTAAAGACGAATCAAGCATCGATTAAAAACACAATAAATGAAATAAAAAATACTCTAGATGGGATCAATAGCAGAATAACTGAGGCAGAAGAACGGATAAGTGAGGTGGAAGATAAAATAGTGGAAATAACTGCTGCACAGCAAAATAAAGAAAAAAGAATGAAAAGAACAGAGGACAGTCTCAGAGACCTCTGGGACAACATTAAACACACCAACATTCGAATTATAGGGGTTCCAGAAGAAGAAGAGAAAAAGAAAGGGACTGAGAAAATATTTGAAGAGATTATAGTTGAAAACTTCCCTAATATGGGAAAGGAAATAGTTAATCAAGTCCAGGAGGCACAGAGAGTCCCATACAGAATAAATCCAAGGAGAAATACACCAAGACACATATTAATCAAACTGTCAAAAATTAAACACAAAGAAATCATATTAAAAGCAGCAAGGCAAAAACAACAAATAACACACAAGGGAATCCCCATCAGGATAACAGCTGATCTCTCAGCAGAAACTCTACAAGCCAGAAGGGAGTGGCAGGACATACTTAAAGTGATGAAGGAGAAAAACCTGCAACCAAGATTACTCTACCCAGCAAGGATCTCATTCAGATTTGATGGAGAAATTAAAACCTTTACAGACAAGCAAAAGCTGAGAGAGTTCAGCACCACCAAACCAGCTTTACAACAAATGCTAAAGGAACTTCTCTAGGCAAGAAACACAACAGAAGGAAAAGAACTACAATAACGAACCCAAAACAATTAAGAAAATGGGAATAGGAACATACATATCAATAATTACCTTAAATGTAAATGGACTAAATGCTCCCACCAAAAGACACAGACTGGCTGAATGGATACAAAAACAAGACCCATATATATGCTGTCTACAAGAGACCCACTTCAGACCTAGAGACACATACAGACTGAAAGTAAGGGGATGGAAAAAGATATTCCATGCAAATGGAAACCAAAAGAAAGCTGGAGTAGCAATTCTCATATCAGACAAAATAGACTTTAAAATAAAGACTACTAGAAGAGACAAAGAAGGACACTACATAATGATCAAGGGATCAATCCAAGAAGAAGATATAACAATTGTAAATATTTATGCACCAAACATAGGAGCACCTCAATACATAAGGGAAATATTAACAGCCATAAAAGGAGAAATCGACAGTAACACAATCATAGTAGGGGACTTTAACACCCCACTTTCACCAATGGACAGGTCATCCAAAATGAAAATAAACAAGGAAACACAAGCTTTAAATGATACATTAAACAAGATGGACTTAATTGATATTTATAGGACATTCCATCCAAAAACAACAGAATACACATTTTTCTCAAGTGCTCATGGAACATTCTCCAGGATAGATCATATCTTGGGTCACAAATCAAGCCTTGGTAAATTTAAGAAAATTGAAATTGTATCAAGTATCTTTTCCGACCACAATGCTATGAGACTAGATATCAATTACAGGAAAAGAACTGTAAAACATACAAACACATGGAGGCTAAACAATACACTACTTAATAACGAAGTGATCACTGAAGAAATCAAAGAGGAAATTAAAAAATACCTAGAAACAAATGACAATGGAGACACGACGACCCAAAACCTATGGGATGCAGCAAAAGCAGTTCTAAGAGGGAAGTTTATGGCAATACAATCCCACCTTAAGAAACAGGAAATATCTCGAATAAACAACCTAACCTTGCGCCTAAAGCAATTAGAGAAAGAAGAACAAAAACATCCCAAAGCTAGCAGAAGGAAAGAAATCATAAAAATCAGATCAGAAATAAATGAAAAAGAAATGAAGGAAACGATAGCAAAGATCAATAAAACTAAAAGCTGGTTCTTTGAGAAGATAAACAAAATTGATAAACCATTAGCCAGACTCATCAAGAAAAAAAAGGGAGAAGACTCAAATCAATAGAATTAGAAATGAAAAAGGAGAAATAACAACTGACACTGCAGAAATACAAAAGATCATGAGAGATTACTATAAGCAACTCTATGCCAATAAAATGGACAACCTGGAAGAAATGGACAAATTCTTAGAAATGCACAACCTGCCAAGACTGAATCAGGAAGAAATAGAAAATATGAACAGACCAATCACAAGCACTGAAATTGAAACTGTGATTAAAAATCTTCCAACAAACAAAAGCCCAGGACCAGATGGCTTCACAGGCGAATTCTATCAAGCATTTAGAGAAGAGCTAACACCTATCCTTCTCAAACTCTTCCAAAATATAGCAGAGGGAGGAACACTCCCAAACTCATTCTATGAGGCCACCATCACCTTGATACCAAAACCAGACAAGGATGTCACAAAGAAAGAAAACTACAGGCCAATATCACTGATGAACATAGATGCAAAAATCCTCAACAAAATACTAGCAAACAGAATCCAACAGCACATTAAAAGGATCATACACCATGATCAAGTGGGGTTTATTCCAGGAATGCAAGGATTCTTCAATATACGCAAATCAATCAATGTGATACACCATATTAACAAGTTGAAGGAGAAAAACCATATGATCATCTCAATAGATGCAGAGAAAGCTTTTGACAAAATTCAACACCCATTTATGATAAAAACCCTGCAGAAAGTAGGCATAGAGGGAACTTTCCTCAACATAATAAAGGCCATATATGACAAACCCACAGCCAGCATCGTCCTCAATGGTGAAAAACTGAAACCATTTCCACTAAGATCAGGAACAAGACAAGGTTGCCCACTCTCACCACTCTTATTCAACATAGTTTTGGAAGTTTTAGCCACAGCAATCAGAGAAGAAAAGGAAATAAAAGGAATCCAAATGGGAAAAGAAGAAGTAAAGCTGTCACTGTTTGCAGATGACATGATACTATACATAGAGAATCCTAAAGAAGCTACCAGAAAACTACTAGAGCTAATCAATGAATTTGGTAAAGTTGCAGGATACAAAATTAATGCACAGAAATCTCTGGCATTCCTATATACTAATGATGAAAAATCTGAAAGTGAAATCAAGGAGACACTCCCATTTACCATTGCAACAAAAAGAATAAAATATCTAGGAATAAACCTACCTAAGGAGACAAAAGACCTGTATGCAGAAAATTATAAGACACTGATGAAAGAAATTAAAGATGATACAAATAGATGGAGAGATGTACCATGTTCTTGGATTGGAAGAATCAACATTGTGAAAATGACTCTACTACCCAAAGCAATCTACAGATTCAATGCAATACCTATCAAACTACCAATGGCATTTTTCACAGAACTAGAACAAAAAATTTCACAATTTGTATGGAAACACAAAAGACCCCGAATAGCCAAAGCAATCTTGAGAACGAAAAATGGAGCTGGAGGAATCAGGCTCCCTGACTTCAGACTATACTACAAAGCTACAGTAATCAAGACAGTATGGTACTGGCACAAAAACAGAAAGATAGATCAATGGAACAGGATAGAAAGCCCAGAGATAAACCCACGGACATATGGTCACCTTATCTTTGATAAAGGAGGCAGGAATGTACAGTGGAGAAAGGACAGTCTCTTCAATAAGTGGTGCTGGGAAAACTGGACAGGGACATGTAAAAGTATGAGATTAGATCACTCCCTAACACCATACACAAAAATTAGCTCAAAATGGATTAAAGACCTAAATGTAAGGCCAGACACTATCAAACTCCTAGAGGAAAACATAGGCAGAACACTCTATGACATAAATCACAGCAAGATCCTTTTTGACCCACCTCCTAGAGAAATGGAAATAAAGACAAAAATAAACACATGGGACCTAATGAAACTTCAAAGCTTTTGCACAGCAAAGGAAACCATAAACAAGACCAAAAGACAACCCTCAGAATGGGAGAAAATATTTGCAAATGAAGCAACTGACAAAGGATTAATCTCCAAAATTTATAAGCAGCTCATGCAGCTCAATAGCAAAAAAACAAACAACCCAATCCAAAAATGGGCAGAAGATCTAAATAGACATTTCTCCACAGAAGATATACAGACAGCCAACAAACACATGAAAGGATGCTCAACATCTTTACTCATTAGAGAAATGCAAATCAAAACTACAATGAGATATCATCTCACACCAGTCAGAATGGCCATCATCAAAAAATCTAGAAACAATAAATGCTGGAGAGGGTGTGGAAAAAAGGGAACACTCTTGCACTGCTGGTGGGAATGTGAATTGGTACAGCCACTATGGAGAACAGTATGGAGGTTCCTTAAAAAACTACAAATAGAACTACCATATGACCCAGCAATCCCACTACTGGGCATATACCCTGAGAAAACCATAATTCAAAAAGAGACATGTACCAAAATGTTCATAGCAGCCCTATTTACAATAGCCCGGAGATGGAAACAACCTAAGTGTCCATCATCGGATGAATGGATAAAGAAGATGTGGCACATATATACAATGGAATATTACTCAGCCATAAAAAGAAATGAAATTGAGCTATTTGTAATGAGGTGGATGGACCTAGAGTCTGTCATACAGAGTGAAGTAAGTCAGAAAGAGAAAGACAAATACTGTATGTTGACACATATATATGGAATTTAAGAAAAAAATGTCATCAAGAACATAGGGGTAAGACAGGAATAAAGACACAGACCTACTAGAGCATGGACTTGAGGATATAGGGAGGGGGAAGGGTAAGCTGTGACAAAGTGAAAGAGCGGCATGGACATATATACACTACCAAATGTAAGGTAGATAGCTAGTGGGAAGCAGCCGCATAGCACAGGGAGATCAGCTCGGTTCTTTGTGACCGCCTGGAGGGGTGGGATAGGGAGGGTGGGAGGGAGACGCAAAAGGGAGGGGATATGGGAACATATGTATATGTATAACTGATTAAATTTGTAAAATAAAAAAAAAATGACCTACAAAAAAAAAAAAAAAAAAAAAAAAAAAGAAGCAGGAAGTGTGTGCCCTTGTGCACAGGCAGGGTCATCCGTAGCCCCTCAGGACGCAGCCATGTGTCCCATACACTAGAGCCCATATCAACTTATCTCTCCCCCCAGAAAACTAAGCTCTGTGAGGACAGCGCTTCTCTGTGCCGGTGTAGACAAGGAAGGAGGGGATATTTGAATGAATGAATGAATGAGAGAATGAATGAATGGCATGCTCACTTGTTAGCTCCAGTCCACCCCCATGTGGACCAGGGAAGCTGACTCTAGCATTTTGCTGGTGTAGATGACATGCTAGTGAGTTCCTAGGGATAAACATCTAGCAGTGGCATCTGCTCTGAGCTCCTGGCTTTTCTTGTGGCTCTGGCCCCGGCAGGATGTGCGATCAGGCTGATGGGACGCGGTACAGAGCCCACACCCCAGCCGCGAGCCCACCTGATGCTGTGCCCCCCGCCAAGGGCACAACCAGGAGGCCCTCAGCCAGGTCTAGCTGTCTCAATGTGTCCTTCGAGCTCGCATACTGTGTAACAACTATGTTCCATCCTATCTCAGCACATATCCCCTCCTGCCTCCCTCCCCCCACCCCCTGCAAACACTGGAGAATATATATCCTGAGGGTAAGAAGTCATCTATTGATACATGGTTGGCCCTCTCCCGGGAGCTGCACCTTTGATGCCCTCCGCGCGGGGCTGCGACCACAGACAGAGAAGCTGGCCAGGCAGCACGCGGGGAGCCCACTGGTCAGGGAGAGTCCCCGCCGCCAGAGTTTAGACTCCCGTTGTCTGCCGGGGCACCAGAATCTGGGTTCTCTTGTGAGAATGATGGACACCCCCCAGCGTTCTGCTGTTGGGTTGTATGAGAACAGGCTGAACTGCATCTGCCAAACTTCAGTAGAACAGACAGTGGTCACCCAGCCCTTCCACGGACGGAGCGCGGCTGTGTTCTCGGGGCTGGGCCCGCAGCTCTGCACTGGGCTGACGGCTCCAGCTCTCACAGGGCTCCCCTCCAACAGGGAGAGGCCGCCGGCAGGAAACCGGGGCTTCTGAGGGGACCAGGACCCCAGAGCTCAGGAGAGGGGACTCACAGGGCCCTGTATGAGTTGGCGGAGGGGGTGTGGCCAACCCTGGGACGGCTTCAGTTCCAGACTGAGATGTTTCATTGAAGGGGGATGGGAAACCACCAGGGGCTTTGAAGCAGGAAGAGGCATCATCGCTTCTTATTTTTTAAGGAAAATCCGCCGGGTAAGGTGGGGTTTGGAAAGCTGGCTGGGAGCAGGCATGGAGGGCGAGGAGGAGGGGGAGGGGAGCAAGCATCCTTGGAGGTGGCGAGTGGGCGCTCAACGTGAAAACGCGTGCTGTGCCGCCCTTCAAGGGTTAATGAAATGAGTCCTCCACAGGAACATCGGACTTTAACTCTTTTTTTTTTTTTTTTTTTTTTAACTTTAACTCCTTTAAATGCTCAGCGCCCTGTGCTTTCCCAAGGTTCTTACATGAGTGAAGCAGGCCCATCCATCTCTGTCCAGAGAGTCCCGGAGGATGATGCACCGCCCTGTTTAAGCAAAGTGGAAAAAACCCATAGGTCAGGCATTGGCGAGTGGCATGGACATATAGACACTACCAAACGTGAAACAGATAGCTAGTGGGAAGCAGCCGCATAGCACAGGGAGATCAGCTCGGTGCTTTGTGACCACCTAGAGGGGTGGGACAGGGAGGGTGGGTGGGAGAAGCAAGAGGGAGGAGATATGGGGATATATGTATATGTACAGCTGATTCACTTTGTTATAAGGCAGAAACTAACACACCATTGTAAAGCAATTATACTCCAATAAAGATGTTAAAAAAAAAAAAAAAGAGGCAAGGGTAGTTAAGCCCCTGACGGGAGCGGGGAGGGACCGTCCTGCTGATGGTGGCCACCTGCCATCCCTGGGCGGAGGTCTGTGCTCGGCCACTCGCCTCCTTCAGGAAGCCCCGGTTCCGTGCGTCTGCCCCCTCATCACCTGGGACCTCCTTCCAGGAAGGCCTTCATGGAGCCCCCTCCCCACCTGCCATGGCCTTTGCAGGGTACTCTGCTCAAAGGGGGAGCACAGCAAAGTTTCATCAAGCTGGGTTGAGCAGTGATTTCACTGAATCCCCAGAAAGCCTGGGGTTTCTTCTGCCTCTAGGGTCCTCAGAGAGAACTGTTTTTAGTGAGTGTTTTGTTTCCTAAGGTGAATAAACGTGAAAGCCAGGTTGCATGTACTAGAAAGTGCTCCTTCTAAGCCATGCACCTCACCCCGCTATTTGGGGAGGGACCCCTGGCAGATCCTTCTGCTCTGCCCACCCCCCAAGAAAGCAGGCACCTGGCAGGCAGGGGCAGGAAGCCTGGGCCAGGGGGCCTGGTCTTGCCCCGTGAAAGCACCGCCTGCGGTGGCTTGTGCCTCTCCTCCCTTTAAATAAACCCTTCAGAAACTCCTAGCCCTGGAGGGGCCTCCAGACACTCACTCACTCAGGCCAGAGATTTTACACATTTTCACAAATGTGTGGTCCACTGAGAGATACACAGTCTATCTGCAGACTCACAAAGACAGAGGCGTTTGCAATATGCTGTCCTGCATCATTTAATGTTCCTGACACCTCGGTATATTTGAGAAATGCCTGCTGGACAGACTCGCTCCCTGACTGAGCTCTACCAGGCTCCTCTGAGCCTCTCCTCCACGAAGGCTCAATCTTGGGCTTCGTGTTCTTCCTGGCAGAGCTGTTTATGGCAAGAACCCTGCTAAACACGTGTAGAGGCGGGTCCCCACCTTGACATCTGATCAAATTCCACATCCACCACCCTCCCCGGGTGATGTCTGATCATCTTGGCTGCCCTCAGCAAGAACCCTGGGAGGTTGGTTTAGCTAGAATCATCTGCCCACCCTTACCCCTGATGTCTCCTCTGAGTGATTTTCCATCCACTGACCAGCCCACTTCTTGGCTTGTAGACCCTCACTTGCTGGTGCTGTATTTGGGGTTGAGCTCTGTTCTGTAATGAGGTCTCCTTTCCCTTCTGCAGTAGTTCCTGGGTAAAATCTGTTTTTACCTCTTTAACGACTGTCTGGCTTTGGTTCTTCCTAACAGCCGTTGGGAGAGACATTCTGTTCCTCGAGCAAATGCAGAGATGCCTCTTTGCCCAAAAGCAAGTGAGGCTTCAGTTTTCTGAGGCAATTTTCTGACCTCAGCTGGGTGTCCCACTCTTCAATTCAAACCTGACAGCAACACCCTGGAGTCAGAGCAGACCCCTCAGGTTAGGGGCAAGGTCCCCAACAAGACTGCCCCACCTCAGATGCCAGCCACCAGTGGGGTCCCCATTTCTGCACGGTCAACTACTGATTCAGGGCTCACAAGCCCCCTCAGGTTGAATGAGATGCTGACACAGCACGCAGAACTTGGGGTGGCACTGTACTTGGAGATGATGGATTTATCCCGAAGGATACGAGGGAATGGCCACAGAAAGAGCTCTATAGAGCGATGTCCAGGAGGGTGCCGAGTGCAGGACCCTCTGTCCCATGGGCCAGAGTGCACCACCTGCCCGTCTGTGTGCTCAGCTCCACAGTGGGCTTTCCTGTTCACCGCACGAGCAGACTCATCCGCTCTATGGCCTGAGTGCACCCGTGTGAACTGTGTAGAACAGGGTTTGCTCTCAGCGCATGCTACGTATGGCCATCACTCTGCTGCTGACAGCGCTATATGCCCTTCTTCAAGAGACACAGTGACCATAGCAGCACCCCTGAAATCCTGACTGGTTGGTAAGCCCTGCCATGTGAGGAATGGTCGTAGGAACCAGGAACACTGCCTCTGGAGATTCCTCAGACATCAGGTTCTACACCAGAAATGGGAATAGAGACATTTCAGCCGCCTCCAGTGGGATCAGAGGGTGGAAGCCACAGAGAGGCAGATTTTGGTCCAACTGCAGAAGCGCTAGTGCTTTCTAATAAATAGAGCTGCTCTATGGCAGGATGCCCCCTGGTGAGGTGGTGTTTCCCCAGGACAGAGAATTAGGGGAATTTCAGTGACCATCCTGCTAGCAGGCTGTAGGGAGGGCCCTGCGTTCAGTGTGTTCATCCGCATCTGAACTCCGAAGAGATGAAGTTCACAGACCTCCCTTTGCTTTGAGTGGACTGGGACATGTGGTTCACAGCAGCTCACATCACTCAGAGGTCGTGTAACATTGAGGATCTGTTATATCCCTCTATGTTTTCAACTTATGTTTGTTATCTCATTTTATCCTTGAGTTTCTTAAGCTTCCATTTTATACATACTTTTTTTTTTTTTTTTTTTTTTTTTTTTTTTTTTTTGCGGTACGCGGGCCTCTCACTGCTGTGGCCTCTCCCGTTGCGGAGCACAGGCTCCAGACGTGCAGGCTCAGTGGCCATGGATCATGGGCCTAGCCGCTCTGCGGCATGTGGGATCTTCCCGGACTGGGGCACGAACCCGTGTCCCCTGCATCGGCAGGCACACTCAACCACTGCACCACCAGGGAAGCCCCATTTTATACATACTTTTAACTTTAAAGTTTTCCTGACATACAACAAACCATCTGAATTCCATAAACACTAAAGGACTTACCCTCAATTCTCCCTGTTCAAAGATTTCCTTTGTTCTCTGGTCTCTTCCTCTCTTTTCACAATCCCTAAGGAAGAAGACATGAGATTACATTTTAATGTGATTAAAGCACCGGAATGCAGCCAGTGGTTTTTTTTGGAGGTAATTATCACTGGAGTCAAATCTAAACGGAGGTCTCCATGAAAAGCTGATAACGGTGAGGATTTTGTGTTTTGATTTTTGACTAGTGATTAACTGGTTTGTTCATTTTCTGTGCCTTTACATGTTATTAAATATGACCGACCTCCTCTTAACAACTTGATAGGGAAACCAGGCTCCTGTCCCTGGTTATCAGTTTTACCTTGAATTTCCTCTCCTCGGAGCAAAGCCATGCTCAGTCTACCCTCAAATTCCAGCCAAGGTTTTGGGTCTGGAGGATGACTTGGTGGCTTTAGCAGACAGTGACCAGGCTAGCTGCAATCTTCCAGGGGACTGGCCCTGCCCCAGTCTCTTTCTTTTCTAGCCCAATTCTATGACCTTCCAATTATTAATCATGTGTCTCCATATCAATGAGGTTTTTCTTTTTTCAATGAGTTTTAATCCTGAGTATATTCCAACATATTTGGCTACTTAGGTCACTTCTCTTGTTATTCTCAGATGTTCCTTGCCAAAAATATCAATAAAATCTTCCCAATACCACCAGCCCTCCCCACCCCACATGCACATGCTATCTTTCCTTCTATGTTTAGGAAGGTGGGTGGACATATACATCTTCTCTTTTCTATTTTCTCTACCCCATTCATTGATCTATTATTACACCAGAAAATCATCAATTTATTGATTAAATGATTATATCTTTATATAATCCTGAAAATTAATCCAGTCCACATATTCTACTCTATTTTCTCGGAAATTTCTCTGGGCATCTCAATTACCTATTTTTTACAAATAAATTTTCAGATGACGTTGCCAACAACTTAAGAAAAATTATCTCACCATAATTTTCTTTGAAAATTCATTGGACTTTCAAATGAAACACATCTGTAGAACAGCCTGCAGGAAAGGCGGACTGCACATTCAGTTATGTTGGGAAACTGGCTAGCCACATTGTAAAGCTCGAATCTAAGTCTTCTCATGACATCAAAACACATTTTATAAGGATAAAGATTCAGATGTAAAGAATTAAACCAAAAAGTGGGTGGAGTTCTGGTTCTGGGTAAGATGGAGCTAGGGTACTCTGTGTTTCTTTCCCATGGAATGAAGTTATAGGTTGTGGACACAGCACCTGGAACAGGGGCATGAGACCCTGACAAGCAAATAATGGTGGACGGAGCTGGGAGGTAGACAAGCGTTTGAAGTACCATTAAACCAACACTCGGTTCCTGGTCTCTTTTCTTTAACGGTGTCCCCTGGGCTGGGCTCAGGCTGCCTAACCAGGAGTGAGCACTGATGTGACCAGAGCCCCAGGAAGAGCCCTCCAGCATGGGCTCAGAGAGCGGAAAAGACACAGAGGGGTGAAACATTCCTCCTTTCCCCGTTTTCTTTGGTTTGTCCATGCCCCAGCCGCCAGGCAGCCCCCCACCAGCAGAGGTGGTGGTAGGGGCAGCAGCAGCAGGGTCCTCAGGTGCTCAAAGTGCTGGAGAAAGGAACCTTCCTTCCAATCGGAGGAGCTGTAGTTCTAGGAGGGAAGGGCGAGCTCCTCCTGCTTCTCTTTCCTCCTTGGCCTCCCTTCACTCGGCCCAGGATGCCAATGCCATCATTGGAAGTGCAGGGTGGAGCGGGGTAACTGTAGCACCAGGACCAACAAGGAGATTCACAGAGATCAGAAAGTACCAAAGAGATCTCGGGAACGAGGGAGGAAGCCATGTGGTTGTTTGTGAGCTTTATGAACTCCTGACTCCATACAATACATCAAGGAATTTGAGACCTGAGCCAGGGCATACACCACCTCAAGGCCCCAGGCTGGCTGTGGGCAGCACACGGGTGGGCAGATCTGGGTAGTGGTGCAGAGCCTTTGACAATAGAATGGGCACTGAGACCACAACCCACAGAAGGTAGGTTGAACTTGTGGCCTGAACCTGACCTAATCCCACAAGTTCAGGATACACCACAAAATTTCTCAGCATACAAAGAACCACAAAAATGTCAGTTTGCATAGGAAAAAGCAATCAACAGAAGTCAATGCCAAGGTGATGGAGGTGACCAAATTATCAGACTTTAAACCTGATACTATGAAAGTACTTTAAGAAGTAATAGCACATAATCTTGAAACAAACAGAAGGATAGACAATCTCAGAAAAGTAATGGAAAACATGAAGGAGAACTAAATGGAAAGTGTAAACCTCAAAAATACAATAACCAAAACTAAAAAATTTGCATAATGGAGATGAGAGAGTAGTCAGACTTTAACACTGCAGAAGAAAAAGACTGAAAAAAGAAAGCAGTGCCTGAGCCTTAGTGATTTGTGGGGTGCTGCTGCAAGTTCTAACATTTGTGTCCTGGGATTTTCAGAGAGGAGGAGAAAAACTGTGGTGCAGAAAATATATCTGAAGACATAATTGCTGAAAACTTCCCAAATTTGGCAAAAACCCTGAACCTACAAATTTAAGAAGCAAAGCAAACTTCAAGAAGGATAAACTCATAGAAACACAATGAAAACATATTTTAAAGACACTAAAGCCAAGAAAAAAATCTTGAAAGCAGTCACTGAAAAAATGATGCAGTGCTTACCTATAAGAGAACAATGATTCAAATGATTGTGGATTCTCATTAAAGCCATGGTGACCAGAAAGAAGTGGAAATACAGTTTTGAAAAAAAAGAACTGTCAATCCATAGTTCTAAGTTCATGCAGAGAATATCCTTTAGGAAGGAAAGTGAAATAAAGACATTCTCAAATGAAGGGAAACTAAGAGTCTGAATGCCAGCCAACTCCTCTCAAAAGAATTGCTAAAGAAAGTTACTCAGACAGTAGGGAAGTTACTGGAGGGAAATGGAACAGCAGGAATGAAGGGAGAGGAACAGAAATGGGAAATATCTGGGCACATGTAGTAACCTACAATTCATCTCTTGAATTCATTAAAATGTGTTACAATTGAAAGCAAAAAATATAACACTGGTTGAAAGGGTGGTCAATTTATATAGATGTAATTTATATAGATGTAATTTACAGAAAGTCCTATTGAGGTGAAGGATAAAGGATTTTCTATGGTGGTTAAAATTCTACATTGCACTGGAAGTGTAAAATATGGATTCTAAGTGGACTGGGAAAAGTTAAGCATGTGTACTGTAGCCCTGAGAGCAATCAGTACACCAAGTACATAAAGCGATATAAATAGTCAAAACCACAACAGATACATTAAAATGGATTATTAAAAATGTTCAAATAATCAATATAAGGAGGAAAGGGGAAGCAAAAGGATAAAAAGTAGAGGAGACAAACAGAAAACAAATAATAAGATGGTAGACTAAATCCAACAGTAGCAACAATTACAATACATGTAAGTGGCCTAAACACACCAGTTAAAAGGCAGAGAAGGTCAGAATGGATGAAAAATGTGACCCAACTCTATGCTACCTGGAAGAAACTTACTTCAAATATCATGAAATAGTTAGGTTAAAAGCAAAGGGCTGGAAAAGGATCTAGCATGCAGGATCTGAGTAGGAAAGATGAAATAGCTACATTATTTTCAAAGTAGACTTCAGAGCAAAAAAATATTATCAGGGAGAAAGTGGTATTCTTAATGATAAAATAGGGTCAGTTTACCAAGAAGACACAGCAATCCTAAATGTGCGTGCACCTAAAATAAGGATTAAAAATACATGGAACAGAGCTTCCCTGGTGGCACAGTGGTTAAGAATCTGCCTACCAATGCAGGGGACACGGGTTCGAGTCCTGGTCCGGGAAGATCCCACATGCCATGGAGCAACTAAGTCCATGCACCACAACTACTGCACCACAACTAGAGAAAGCCTGTGTGCAGCAACAAAGACCCAACGCAGCCAAAAATAAAATATATGAAATAAATACATTTATATAAAAAAGTACATGGAACAAAACTCCTACCACTTGTTATAGCTAATCATTCTTAACATTAAGCTTTCTATATTCAATATATAGAGAGCAAAATTAAAAGCCAACAGAACTGAAAAGAGAAATAGATCCATGATTATAGTTAGAGATTGCAATACTCCTATCTCTGTAATTTATAAAACAAGTAGGCAGAAAATCAGCAAGAATGTAGAAGAATTCAACAACACAATCAACCAACTGGATCTAATTGACTTGTATGAAACACTCCACCACAAACAGAATATACAATTTTTCAAGAGAACATGGACCATCCATCACAATCAACCACCCCCTGCGTCATAATTAAACCTTAACAAAAGTAAAAGAATTGAAATCATCTGAAGCAGATTTTCTCTATATAATGGAATTAAACTAGAAATCAGAAACAGATAGAAAAGAGGAACATCTCCAAACACTAGGAAATAAAGCAGCATATTTTAAAATCATCTATGAGTCAAAGGGAAATTCTCAAAGGAAACAGGAAAATGTTATACACTGAACAAAATTGAAATTATACCAGAATCTGTAGGATGCAGCTAAACCAGTATTTGGAAGGAAATTTATACTATTAAATGCTTATATTAAAAAAAAAGAGAGAGGAATGTCTTGAATCAGTAATCTGAGTTTTCACATTAGGAAACTAGGGAAAAAAGAGCAAAATAAAACCAAAGAAAACATGTTCTAAATAGATATTTATGTCATTGGCAAAAACTTTGATTTTTCCTTTACAATGTTTGTACTTGTGTACTTTTTTCCCTCTTTTCATATTGCATTGGTTAGAATGCCCAGGAAAAGCCTAAAATTTATTGGTGATAGCAAATATTCTCATCTTATTCCAGATATGAATAGGAATGCCTCCATTGTGTCACTACAAAGTAAAATGATAGATGATCATTTGAAATACATCATTCAAGCAAATACATTATGTCAAGCAATGTTTTTCTTCTATTACTAGTTCAATAAAATGTTTTAAAATTAAGAATGGGTATTGAATTTAATTTTTTGTGTATTATTTATTTTAAATGGACACAGGTAAATGGAACACAATTCCAATAGCCTTCATCTTCAGAGATAAAGTGATTTTTTTATCTTAGGGGGAAAGGGAGGAAATGAGAAGTGAAATGTAGATAGGAGTAGAGAAGGGAGGATTATATTTTCAGTAATTATTATTATTTTTTAAATTTTCTTTTTAGTAATTTTTTTTTTTCGGTACGCGGGCCTCTCACTCTTGTGGCCTCTCCCTTTGGGGAGCACAGGCTCCGGACACGCAGGCTCAGCGGCCATGGCTCACGGGCCCAGCCGCTTCGCGGCATGTGCGATCTTCCCGGACCGGGGCACAAACCCGTGTCCCCTGCATCGGCAGGCAGACTCTCAACCACTGCGCCACCAGGGAAACCCTTTAGTAATTATTTTTTAAAAGATCATTATGATAAACTTTGTAGGGAAGCTTGGTAAAGTCCATTTGTTGATAAGAGAATATATGAAATATATAAGAAATGTACAATTTCCTTTAAAGAAATTTTGAAGCCAAAAGAACAATTTATATGAAAATCTGTAGAGAAGGTAATTGAAAATGCATTCATAAAAACTATTGCAATTGCATCATCTATGTATTATAATCTGCATAGTCTTTCAGAAGGTTATAAACAATACTAGCCATCATCTCAAGTTATTTCTCTTTAACTATTTTTACAGCAGATACAAACAAGTTAGGCATATTTCAAAAATAATCACAAAAGAAAAAAATAACTTTAGGAAGCATATGGTGTAAGGAAAGCCTTACTGCTTGTACGAACCCTGCTGCAGACCAAGGGTTCCTGCATCTACTTTCCTGCCACTCTGCCTGTCCATAATGTAGGGGGTTAGATAAATGTAGCAGAGTGCTGAATCACATGGACCAAGCTTACCTGTCACACCACTCCTTGGGACAGCCTGACCAAGGAGTTGTGGCCACTTGGCCAGGACCTCAAAGGGGATGTGATGTGTCTTGGTCAGCTCTGGTGGCCATAATGAAACACCACAGAGTTGGGGGCTTAAACAACCAGCATTTATTTCTTACAGCTCTGGAGGCTGGAAGTTCAAGATTGAGGTGCCAGCCAACTGGATTCCTAGCTTGCAGATGGCAGCTTTCTCACTATGTCCTCACATGACAGAGAGAGAGACAGAGAGAGAGAGAGAGAGAGAGATTGTTCTGGTGTTTCTTCCCCTTCTTGTAAGGACACTAATCCTATCCAGGGGCCCCACTCTCATGCCCTCTTCTAACCCTAATCACCTCCCAAAGTCCCCGCCTCCTAAACTATCACATGTGGCATTAGGGTTTAACATATGAATTTTGCCCACAACATGGTGCCAGTCAGAGTCAAGGCCCACAAGGAACTCAGAGTGTGGCCAACACCCACTTCTGTCTACATGTCCACCTGAGCCCTGGAGGACCCTGGACGCCTGCCCTAGAGGCTCTGAGCTCTTGTCACCCTGCTTGTTTGAGTACTGGCCTCTGTACGTCTGCCGGACCTCCTTTACACCTGTGATGTCCCGTGTGGGGACTGGATTGTGCCTTGTGAGGCACTGTGTCAAATCCAGGCTTGGGACCAGCTGATTTTGAGTCAATGGTCATGCCATATGGACATGAGTAATTTGTTTTATGGCAATTCTTTTTTTGGGAGGGGGGGCCTCACCACGCGGCGTGAGGGATCTTAGTTCTCCAGTCAGGGATCGAAACTGCACCCCCTGCAGTGGAAGCACGGAGTCTTGACCACTGGACCTCCAGGGAAGCCCCTTTATGGCAATTCTTGGTGCACAGAAATATTCATTTCCTGGGCTGCTAGAGAAAATGACCACAGACTGTGTGGCTTGAAAACAATAGAAACTTACTCTCTCACAGATCTGGAAGCTGGAAGCCAAGGTGTGGGCAGGGCTGTGCTCCCTTCAGAGGCTCTAACGGAGGAGGTTTCCTGTCTCTTCCAGCTTCTGATGCCTCCTGGTGTTGCTGGGCTTGTGGCCACATCACTCCAGTCTCACCTCCATCTTCACGTGGTCTCTGCTCTGTGCGTCCCTGTGTGTCCTCTCCTCTCCTTATAAGGACACCCGTCCTTGGACTTTGGGCTCACCCTAAATCCAGGATGACCCCATCTTGAGATCCTTAATTAATTACATCTGCAAAGACCCTATTTCCAAATACAGTCCTGTTCTGAGGTTCTGGGTGGACATGAATTCCGGGGAACACTGTCCAACCTGCTCCATGGTGAAGAATATTATACATTTGTCCTTAGACTCCTAACCCACTTAACTACAAGTAGAATGAGCGTAGCAAAGTAATCAAAGGTAAATTCTTGCATTCATGTGTCAATGTTAGAGTGTTTCTCTTTTCTCACTTCTGAATAACTTGTCTGCTCTATTTTCCTCAGAAGTCTTTCTTTTTCCTATTTTGGCTATGCCAGGAAGAACTGCAATAGTTTCCAAGGCCAGAGCTCTCACTGTCACGGGCTTCTTACCCTGGTTTTGTGCCTCTGAGTGAGGAAGGTGGACCTCTGCAGAGTCCAGCATGGAGTGGGTAAGCCACGTCTAAGAAGAGTCCACGTGGTCACGTGGCCACCACCTGGGGCTTGGGGAGGTGTCGGTGAAGGGTGAGCTGGACCACCGATAGTCTTAAAGCAGGCTTGCGGGTGGGGTTGGACTCAGTCATACAGGCGTGGGAAACAACCGGATCTTTCTGAGAAGAAGCCTAATGGAGCTGGGATCCATGGTCACTGGTGTGTTAGCAGCAGGAGGGACAGGGGGGCCTGGAAGCAGTGCTAGCTGTCCAGAGGGGATATTCACAGTCTGGACTAGAACCGATGAGTGTGTGGAATAAAGCAGTGACAGTAGAACAAGAAATGAGGGCGATGGACTATTTATAATAGCCAAGACATAGGAGCAACCTAAGTGCCCATCAACAGATGAATGGACGAAGAAGATATGGTCTATTTTTTTTTACTTTTTTTTTCATTGGAGTAAAATTGCTTTACAATGTTGTATTAGTTTCTGCTGTACAACGAAGTGAATCAGCTGTATGTATACCTATAGCCCCTCCTTCTTGGACCTCCCTCTCCCTTTCCCCCCCATCTAGGTCATCACAGAGCACTGAGATGAGCTCCCTCTGCTATACAGCAGGTTCCCACTAGCTAATTATTTTATACATGGTAGTGTATTTATGTCAAACCTAATCTCCCAATTCATCCCACCCTCCCCTTTCTGCCCTGTGTCCACATGTCCATTCCCAACCTCTACATCTCTATTCCTGCCCTACAAATAGGTCCACCTGTACCATTTTTCTAGATTCCACGTATATGCATTAATATATGATATTTGTTCTTCTCTTTCTGGCTTACTTTACTCTGTATGACAGACTCTAGGGCCATCCACATCTCTTCAAATGAGATGTGGTCTATATATATACAGTGGAATATTACTCAGCCATAAAAAAGAATGAAATTGCCATTTGCAGCAACATGGATGGACCTAGAGAACATTATGCTTAGTGAAATAAGTCAGAGAAAGACAAATACTGTATGTTTTCACTTATATGTGGAATCTTAAGAATAACACAAATTAATTTACTTACAAAACAGAAACAGACTCACAAGTCATAGAAAACACACTTATGGTTACCAAAGGGGAAAGGGGAGGGATAAATTAGGAGTATGGGATTAACTGATGCACACTACTAAATATAAATAGATAAACAACAAGGATTTACTGTACGGCACAGGCAAATATATTCAATATCTTGTAATCACCTATAATGGAAAAGAATCTGAAAAACGTACCTATAAGTGAATCACTTTGCTGTACACCTGAAACTAAATAACTCTTAACTAATAACTCCTGTACCTGTGTAAGGAGCTGCACTCGGAGTCCGTGCTGGGCGCCAGTCACGCTTCTCCATGCAGATGCTCACTCAGACAGGTAACTCGCTGCCCCCGGCCTATCTCCCCATTGCCTGTGGTGGCAGTGGTGGCCCCCATGCTGGGTTGACCTGGTGGTGTGAGGACCCGCTCCCCTTCCTAGAGGAAACACCTGTGGGGCCCTGCAGGTCGGAGCTCCCCACGGTGGCGTTGAGCTCCGCGTGTCCACTGCTCAGGCCTGCCGTCCCCACCCGCTGATGCTCAACCCGAGGGCACACCCAGCAAACCTCCTGCACATGCGTCCCCATCTCAGAGACAGCCTCTGGGACCACCCAGCCTGCAGCAGGGCTTGGTGATTATAACACCTCCCAGGGAGGTCCTGAGGACTAAAGAGAGGCACGGGTGGGATATGAGCTGCTCCTGGCAGGTGGGAACTAGCCAGGGATGTCGCCTTCCAGACAGAGCTCCAGGGGAGGCAGGTGGATAGTGCGGGTGGGACCACGGAGTGAGGGAGATATGCCCTTCCTCATTAGCTGAGCGGGCAGTGCCGTGGGTCAGCCGGCTTCACCTCCCAGGTTGCAAAGAAAACAGCCCCTGGGTTCCTTTGTTCACCAGGGCTTTGTGAAATGGAGGCAGGAGAGGCTGAATGTGCAGGAGAGGCCAGAATTAGACCGCAGGTGGTCATGGATCTGGAGGCCTTGGGAAAGCGAGCGCCACATGCAACGTGGCGATCTTAAAAACTACACACTTAATTGCTCCAGAAAGCGCTGTGGCATCAGAACTATATTTGGATTGGAATGGCTTATTGGCAAAATATTGCAGCAGATGCTGGAGGCTTAATTGGAGGAGTCTGCCTGCTCCGTTTCCAGAGATTCTGAGTTTGATGCAATTTAATTTTTGCAAAATAGATCATCTTTTAAAAGGTTTTATAAGCCATTTATAGTTGTTAGAGTGGCATTTTTCTTTTCAAAATAATTGAAAGTAATCTGTAATGACTGGGAAAGAATATGTGATTTCTGGGAGCAGGGTGAAGGAGAAACTGCAGCTGACATGCTCCCTGTCATTATTTAATTTACCCTTCACACTGAAACTCCCGAAAATTAAATAATTTTCTTTCCCCTTTCAAAATAAATTAGGCATCACAGAAAGCCAGTGGAGAAAATTAATTCTATCTTTTCTAATCAGGATCAGACATTGCACTTGAGAGCCATGGAGTTTTCAAGGCACGTTTACAAACGTCTTTACAGGATATTGCAGTAAATGTTGGGTGATCTGCCCAGCCCTCTTCTCTAAGAACTGCCTTATCTTTCTCCAAGGTTGTCCCCTGAGACTTTGCTTCCTGACCCCAAGACTGGCTGCAGTTGATTGGACTATGGAAGGTCACCTGACAAAAGTAAAATCTGATTTTCTCTGCTGGGTGTAGAGAAAGGAGGTGGGGAGAGACCACAGCAGCCAGACAGTGATCTTAGGAAGAGGAGATGTTTACTCTGGGCGAGTGGTCCTCCCCAGCCCCCCAGGCATTGCAAGGAACAGGGATTCTAGATCAGAGGTCCCCAGGTTCATCACAGAATGACCCAGAGGGCGTGTTGCTGGTCCCCGCCCCCCGAGTTTCTGATTCAGTAGGTCAGGTGGGGTCCCAGAATTTGCATTTCTAGTAAGTTCCCTGATGATACTGATGCTGCTGGTCCAGGGACCACATTTGAGATCCACTGCTCTAGACAAACGTGATGAAGCTTCCCGTTCAAATACAGCTGACCCATGAACAACTCGGGGGTTAGAGGCACCAGTCATCTTCACAATAAAAATTTGAGTATCACTTATAGTCAGCCCTCCTTATCCACAGTTCCTCCATATCTGGGTTTCCTCCATATGCATGGTTCCATATCCCTGGATTCAACCAACTGCTGATAGGATCGTGTCGTACTACAGTATTTACTCCAATTATAAGTTGACCCATTCAGTTCAAACCCAGGTTGTTCAGGGTCTGCTATATAGTAGTAAACAAGATTGGCACAGAAATGCAGGCTGGAGCAGGGGACATTCTAGGAGAAAATAGAGAAGAAAGTCATTCCTCTGCCCTGTTCCCGGCCTAAGGCCAAGAACTCAAAGTAGGGGAAAGTGGAAATGGGGGAGACCCCAGAGTGGGCGTCAGTATGAGCTGCCCTCAGGTAGGGCCTGCTTCTGTGAGGTAGCTAGTCAGACATGAGCAGGTCCGTCCTCCACCTGGACACTGGTGGTCAGAGCAAGCCCAGAGATCCTCCCTCCTGTGGCCAAGGACCATGGCTAGGTTTCAAGCCACAGCAGGGCCACAGGTTGGTGCAGGTGCACCAAGACATAGAAGGTGACTCAAGGTAACCTGGCATTCATGATGCTGTATTTGTAAGAAATCAACATTGTGGTTTCTACCACACACCCCTCCCCCTGCCACCATGGGTTTTGCTTGGGTGCTTGTGGGTAAGCACCTGCACACTAAGCGAAAATTTATATAACCTAAAGCTGTCAATCAACTTGTCAGTCAAAGGACACAGTGCACAGGGCGGGACTTTCCACCACTCTGAAAAACCCCACCCCACCCTGTTGCAGGGCTGCTTCTGGTTTCCAGACAGCCCACTCTCATCCTTTCTCGGGAGTGACTTTCACTCTGCTTAATAAAACTCTTGCTACTTAAAACTGCTCTATGCCCCTTGACTGATTTCTTTCCCTCGAGAAGGGCAAGAACAGAGGAAATCACTGTTCCACCAGTGACACTTCTGTTGCAGGAAGGCGGACCCCTTCCAGGGCCTGAGAGTGGGCTCTGGTCTAACACTCGGAAATGAATTGTCTGAGGAGACACGTGCTGACAAAGCAAGAGACTTTATGGGGAAGGGGCGCCCGGGCGGAGAGCAGCAGGGTCAGGGAACCCAGGAGAACTGCTCTGCCACGTGGCTTGCAGTCTCGGGTTTTATGGGAATGGGGTTAGTTTCCCAGTTGTCTCTGGCCAATCATTCTGACTCAGGGTCCTTCCTGGTGGCGCGAGCATCACTCAGCCAAGATGGATTCCAGCGAGAAGGATTCTGGGAAGTTGGTAGGACATATGGACTGGCGTCTCCTCTCCTTTTGACCTTTCCCACTTGGTGGTAGCTTGTTAGTTCCGAGTTCTAACATGACTCATGCAAGAGGTTACTACTGGGCCGGGCCAGGGAGAGAAGCTTCGGTCAGTGTTTCCCCTAACACACCTGGCAGTTCCGAAATTCATAAAACAAGATTAGGCAAGGTTTTTTTCCTTTCTTTTTTAAAAAGTGAATTCACATTTATTTTTAGAAATATTGCAATATATTGTATGTACAGTTTGACAACTTTTTTTTCCACTCAAAAGTATGTCAGATATCTTTCCATTTTGGTATTTAAAGATATTCCTCATTCTTTTTTTTTTTTTTTTTTTTTTTGGCGGTACGCAGGCCTCTCACTGTTGTGGCCTCTCCTGCTGCGGAGCACAGGCTCTGGACGTGCAGGCTCAGCGGCCATGGCTCACGGGCCCAGCCACTCCACGGCATGTGGGATCTTCCCGGACCGGGGCACGAACCCGTGTCCCCTGCATCGGCAGGAGGACTCCCAACCATTGCGCCACCAGGGAAGCCCTCCTCATTCTTTTTAATGACTCCATAGTTTTCCTTATACAACAAGTACTCTAATCTAACCATATATCTTTTTTTAAAACGTTTTCATTGGAGTATAGTTCCTTTACAATGTCGTGCTGGTTTCTGCTGTACAACAAAGTGAATCAGTTTTACGTATACATGTATCCCCTCTTTTTTAGATTTCCTTCCCATTTAGGTCACCACAGAGCATTGAGAAGAGTTCCCTGTGCTCTATATATGCACTTTTCACTTTTCTTAAGTGTACAACTTGCTGATTTATTTTAAACCTGTGTACCCCCTGACACCCCGAATGAAGAGCTATACAACATTCTCAGTGCCTCATATACCTCGTCCGTCATGTCCTTTCCTAGTCCATCTCTCCAAAACTGAGGTGGTTGCTGTCTGATTGAAGGTACCATCGTTAGTGGGGTCATTCTTGAACTTCACAGAAATGAAAGCATACAGCAGGCACTCTGGGCCTCGCTTCATAGCCCTCTGAGATTCATCCATGTGTTGCAGGTAACAGTAATTTAGTCTTTTTAAAGGTATACAGCTTTGGCCTTTAAAAAACTTTTTACTTTGAAATAAATGTAGACTGATAAGAAGTTGCAAAAATGGAGAGGTGCCCTGTCCCCTGCAGCTGGTTTCCCTTGTTACAGCCTAACTGTGGAAGACTATCCACACCAGGAAGTTGACACAGGTACACTGTGCATGTAGTTATAGTTCTATGTCATTTATCACATGTGTTGATACCTGTAAATGCCACTGCAATCAAATTATAGAACTACTCCATTATGGCAAAGACCTCCCTGTGCGGCCCCTTTGTAGCCCTGTTCGCCTCTTGCTGGGTATTGAGCCAAAAGATACAACCAAGCCAAAGATTGGGAGAAGGAAGGATTGATTACTTGCAGCAAGTAAGGAGAACACCTGGGATCTTTCTCAAAGCACTGTCTCCCCAAAGAGCAAAACTGGGGAAGCTTTAAGCTAAGAGTAAAAGCATATACATGAAGGGACTTCAGTGGTGGACAGAGTCCAAGCCTTAGTGGACTGAAGTCACGAGGGTCAGAAAAGGTCAACATCATCTCCCTTAGGTTCTAGCTGACCTGGTGGTTGAGCTTCAGGCTAATCTTTACCATTTAAACAGAACTGGGAGTCTTTGCAACTGACATATTATCTTTGCTACTGTTACTTCTCCTGCCTGATAGCAGTCATTTCTTCCTGCCTGCTTTTGTTGCCTTAAGGTTATTAATTACTGAGACCTGTCCAAGGGCAAGCACTATGGCCTGGCTTAGATCACAAAATGGCTTCTCTTCTGTCAAGAAAGCCATGCCTGGTTCCCTTTCTCCGGGGACCCCCTATCTATCTGCCTACAGTCACCCCAACCTTCATCCTCTTACTACCATCCCTGACCCGTGGGAACCACCAGTCTCTTCCCTACCTCATGCCTTTGTTATTTCAAGTATTATAATTATATAAATGGAACAATGCAGTATGGGATTGCCTTTTTTCACTCAGCACAATGCCCTTGAGATCTACTCAAGCTCTGTGTGTATCAACAACTCTTTCCTTTTCATCCCTGAGTAGTATTCCATAGTTTGGATGGTTGGGGAGGGTGAAAGTTCCCTTCTACCTCTCTTGAGTTCTTTTGGCTGGTCTAATAATTAAATTGACATAGGTTAACAAGAGAAAAAAAATTAATTTGTATGCACGGAGGTCTCATAGAAATGGGACCCCCAAAGTGACCAAAGCAGGCTGTTTATACATCATTTTCAGACAAGGAAACAATTATTTGTGAAGATTTAACAGAACAAAGGGCCTTGTGCTTGAGGTAGCAAACTAATGAAGAAGTGAGATTTGTATTACAGCTTTCTTAGCCTTGAATTCCCTAACTCTGGTGATAAAGATGCTTTCTGTCCTCTTGTACAGGGAAGATACCTTCACATGGGGGATATATTTCCTGCTTTCAGAGGGAAAAGGTAGAAGTGAGAGTGCTTTTTATATTTTTTTCCCACCGGCTGTTTCTCAATTTAATTCAAAGCTATCAAATATGCTGCTGTGGCATATCTTGGGGTGGTCTGTCTGAGCCTCAGCAGGAGAACTGCAGTTTGTTTTACTACTCATCTGTGAAAGGACATTTCGGTTGTTTCCATTTTTGGTTCTTACAAATAAAGCTGATATTCAGGTACAGGATTTTGTGTGGATGTAAGTTTTCACTTCTCTGGGATAAATACCCAGGAGTGAGATTGCTGTGCTGTGTATCATCAGTGTATGTGTAGTTCCTTGAGAAACTATCACACTATTTTTCAGGGTGGCTGTACATTTTACATTCGCATCAGCAACATTAGAGACGCAACTTTTCTGCATGCTTGCCAGCATTAGTACAAAATGCTATTTTTATTTTAGCTCTACTAATAGATGAGGAGTGGTGTCTCATCATGGTTTCTATTTGCCTTTCTTCTAATGGCCACAGATATTAAACATCTTCCCATGTGCTTATTTGGACTTTGAATATCCCCTTCCATGATTTCATATATCTTCATCTTTTGCCCATTTTCTGATTGGAATATATATGTACACATATATATATATTTTGTATAATATACATATATTTTACATATATTTTATGTATATATATATATGTTTTTTTACTATTGAGTTTTGAGAGTTCTTTATAGATTCTAGACACTAATGTTTGTCAGATATGTGGTGGTCAAAAATTGTTTTCCCCAGTTTGTAGCGCTTTTTTTTGCGGTACGCGGGCCTCTCACTGCTGTGGCCTCTCCCGTTGCGGAGCACAGGCTCCGGACATGCAGGCTCAGCGGCCATGGCTCACGGGCCCAGCCGCTTCGTGGCATGTGGGATCCTCCTGGACCGGGGCACAAACTCACGTCCCCTGCATCGGCAGGCGGACTCTCAACCACTGTGCCACCAGGGAAGCCCAATTTTAAATTTTGATTAAGTTCAATTTATCAATTTCTTTCTGTTATGAATGTGTCTTTGATGTCAATTCTAAGAACTCTGCCACACACTCTAGATCCTGAGGATTTTCTACTACATTTTCTTCTAAAGGTGTTCGAGTTTTACATTTAAGTCTGTGATCTTTGTTGAGTTGATTATTATAAGGTGTGAGGAGTGAAACTGAAGTGAAGGTTCATTTTTCTGTCTATTGGATGTACAAACACTCCAGCAGCATTTGTTGAAAACGCTATCCTCCCTCCACTGAATTGCTTTTATATCTTTCTCAAAAATTGCCTGGCTGTACTTGAGTGGGTCTGTTTCTGGGCTCTGTCTTCTATTCCACTCATCTCTGTGTCTTTTTGCCGATACCACACTGTTTATTACTGTAACTGTATAATGTCGGAAAGATCATACCCCACACTTTATTCTTCTTTATTAATATGTTTGATCTGTTCTAGTTCCTTTGCCTTTCCATGTAAATTTTAGAATAATCTAGTCCTCATTTTAAACAATTCCTGCTGGGATTTTGATAGAATTACATTAAATATGTAGAGCAATTTGGGGAAGAATAACATCTTTACCACATTGAAGTTTTCAATACAAACACTGTATGTCTCACCAATTACTTATATCATCTTGCATTCCTTTCACCAGCATTTTGTAGTTTTCAACATATAAGTTCTGTACACATTTTATTATATTTATACATAAGTATGTTACTTTTTGAGCCATTAAAATAGTATTGTATTTTTAGTTTCTGTTTCCATGTGTTCCTTGCTAGCAGAGAACAACATAATTGCTTTTGCATGTTGGTCTTGTCCTATGACCTTGTTGAACTCACACACTAGTTCTAGGAATTTTTCTTTTTTTTTTTGGAAATTCCTTGGGATTTTCTACTTGGACAATCATGTCATCTACAAAGAGCATTGCTTTTATTTCTTCCTTTCCAATTTCTATGCCTTTTGCTTCCTTTTCTTACTCTATTGCACCAGGTAGAACTCCCAGCACTTTGCCAAGTACAGGTGGTGAAAGCTGACATCCTGACTTGGTTTCAACCTTAGAGGGAAAGTATTCATTATTTCACCGTGAAGTATAATGTTAGCTGTAGGTTTTTTGTAAATCATTTTTTTCAAGTTGAGGTAGTTCCTCTCTATTCCTAGTTTTGTAGATGTTTTCTTTTTTGAGTTTTTTGAGTTATCAGGAATGTTGAATGTTGTCAGATGCTCTTTCTGCATCAATTGATATGATCTTTGTGATTTTTCTTCACTAGCTTATGAATATGATGATTACATTGATTGATTTCCTGAATATTGACCCATCCTTGGAAACCTGGATTAAACCCCACTTAGTCATACATTTAAAAAAAATACAAACATCGATGAATTGGCTTGTTAATATTTTGTCAAGGATTGTGGCATCTATACTCATGAGGGATATGGTTTGTAGTTTGCTTTTGGTACAATGTTGGTCTGATATTGATATCAGGGCCATTCTGGCCTCGTAAAATGAATTGGTAAGAGTTCACTCTACTTACTGTTTGAAACCCAAATCAAATGTCACCTCCTCCAGGAAGCCTGACTCAGATGGTCCTTTTTTGCAGCGCTCTGTTAAGCAGCAGCACATAAGGACTGGCCACCTGTCTTTACTCACCTTTAGACTCTAAGATCCTCCAGGAGAGGGTGGGTCCCAAGTTGTCAATGGGAGCATATACTCACAGTTTTTGTACTGAACGGAAGAGTGAACAGACATACACATGATTGCAAACTGGAATGTGGCCGGACTGGGACTAGAGCCCCCAGTGCCATACTGGGCTCTGTGCCGGGTCAAGGTAAGGTCAAGATGCTGTGCTCAGGGCTAAAGCTTGGTCATCAGGTCACTCTCTGAGAGGGTACCACCAAAGGGGACACGCCCAACAGAGGAAGCCCAGCCTGGAGAGCAGACGTGCCCAACCCTCATGCTTGAGAGAGAGAGGGTGGACTTGGGCCCCGAGGGGACGCAGTCCTCCTCTCACTGTCGGGCCACCTCCTCCAGGAAGTGGGGCTCTGTTACAGGTGAGCTCTGTCCAGGGGAGCTGCCTGACCACAATGGGCAGAGGCCGGTGGCCTCAGGGCTGGGAGCTCTGAGCTATTGCAGCCCAGGGAAGGCAGACTGTGGGGGACTGCGGGGGCTCGACTCACAAGGAGGCTGGGCTGCACTCCACGCAGCTGCTCTGCTCATATTCTTCTTGGAAACCTTGACAGCTCTTCCCAGGATATTTGGGGCCAGCTTTAGGGACAAAATCCCTCTTCATTGTCACCATTAGAGAATATTTCATGAGCAGACTTGCTCAGGACCATGTTTTGTGCTGTACACAGTTTGTTATGAGTAAGAACTTTCATTCTGTATTATATTTACGTGATATTTACAAAGCCCTGCCTCAGTGAGGCTGGTTTAACTATTTCCCCATTTTCCAGCTGAGGGAGAAAAGGTGAGGAGGGTCCCAGTCAGAGAAGCCCAGCATATCAGTCTGGCTTCCCAGGCCATGAGCAGAATTGGCATCTGGGTTCTAACCAAGAGGTTCAGGCAACTATCCCCACTGGAGTCTGCATACTGTCTACTCAAAGCGGCAATTCCTGAACTCCAGATGATTCCATCTGATTCCCTGGTGCAGCCAAGGACATAGCCCATGGAATCAACCAATTCAAAGTCATTCAGTACAGAAGTGTGACCGGATGGTCATCCCAGGAAAGGTGGATGAGGCCGAGGATATGCATAAGCGCTGCGTTTCATTAACATCTGCAATGCACTTGATGGAAGCTAGGGGGACAGCCCCTCGACCATCCTAGGGGAGTAGTGGAATAAACACAGTGGAGATCTTTTACTGTGACTTCATCTGTCATCTGTGCATGGGGCACGGAGCTACACCTCAGCCTGGAGGGATGGTCAACAGTGGTTCTCCCTCTCAGGGAGCTCACAGTTTCATGGGAATTCAGATATTGCTCCACTGTAGGAACAGTTTAATAGAAAGATGTAAAAAGGAATATTTATTGAGCACTGACCATTTCCCAGGTAGCAATAGTAAAACATCATTCCTTGTAACAGACTTAGAGGTAGGTTATTATGACTCCCATTTTATAGAAATCAAGGCCCAGAGAGGTCAACCAACTTGCTCGAGGTCATTTGGCTTGAAGTGTTGGAAGAGGGTCTTGAACCCAGGTGGCACTCTTGACCACTGAAGTGATAACTAATCTGGGAGCAGAGTTTGGGTGCTTGCAGGTTGGGGTGCTGAGGACAGGGCTCACTTCACTGGGAGAGGATGGTCACAGGGGTAGGACTCCAAAGGTGGAAGTTTGTGAGCTGAAGCAGGAAGGCTGATCAAGTGTTCCCAGGTGGAGAAGGTGGGCAAGGGCAGTGAGGTAAAATGGGCATGGAGGCCAAGGTGAGCCGGGTGAGTTCCAGGAACTACAAGCCCCTGGAGTTGGTTGGGGCCCAGAGTGTGGGGACAGGTGGAGCTCAGATCACGTGTGACCTTTATGGTCGGAACCAGAGGTTATTAAGAGGCTCTGGACAGTGTTAGGCGCAAACAGACACACTCATATTTCCATTTAGAAAATTCAACTTGATGACACTTGAGGGGGTGAGTAAGAGAGGGGAGAGGCTACTGTGGTGGGAAAACAGCTACCTCTCAGGCAGCAGGGATGGGGAGAGAGAGAGAGAGGCAGTGGTACCCAGATGTCCGAGAGATAGGTATGTGATTAGATATAAGAAAATAGAGGCACTGAAATGAAATAGAATGGAAGGTCCAGAAATAGACCCAACATCTATGGTCACCTGATTGCAACAAGGGTGTCAAGGCAATTCAAAAGGGAAAGAATAGTCTTTTCAACAAATGATGCAAGGATAATTAGATATCCACATGCAAAAGAATGGATTTGGAGCCTTACCTCACACCATATAAAAAAATAAATTCAAAATGGCACAAATACTTAAATGTAAGGGCTAAAACTCTAAAACTTTTAGAAGAAAGCATAGAGGTAAGTCTTTGTGACCTTGAATTAAACAATTTTTTATTTATGATACCTAAAACATAAACAACCAAAGAAAAAAATGTCATTTTGACTACATCAAAATTAAAACTTTTATATATAAAAGGACATTATTAATAAAGTAAAAAGAAAGCCCATAGAGTGGGAGAAGTCATATATCTGATAAGTGTCTAGAATGTGGAATATTTAAAGAACTCTTCTTACAACTCAACAGTAAAAGAATTAAAGACCCCAGCTAAGAAGATTAGAATAGGTATTTCTCCAAATAATATATATAAATGGCCAATAAGCACATGAAAAGATGCTCAACACTGTGAGTCATTAGGGAAATGCAAGGTAAAACCACAGTGAGATACAAGTTCACACTCAGTAGGACGGCTGGAATAAGAAGATAGATATTAGCAGGTGCTGATGAGGGTAATGGAAAAACTGACACCCTCATTCATTGTTGGTGGGAATGTGAAACGGTGTAGTCACTTTGGAAAACATTTTGGCAGTTTCCTCCAGAGGCCAAACCAGAGGACTCTGCAATTCTACTCTTAGGTATATACCCAAGAGAATTGAAAATACAAGTGCACACAAAAGGTTGTAAACAAATGTTCATCACAGCATCATTCATAATAGCCAATCCAAATGTCTATCAACTGATGGATGGATAAATAGCATATGTTATATTCATACAGTGGAATATTATTCAGGCATGGAAAGAAATGAAGTACTGATTCATGCTATAATATGAGTGAACTTTGAAAATCTTACGCTAAATGAAAGAAACCAGACACAAAAGGCCACATAATATATATTTAAATTTATATGAACTGTTCAGAGTAGACAAATCCATAGAATGTCAATTGATTGTTGCGAGGCATTAGGGGTGGTGAGGATGGAGCGTGACTGCCTTGAAGTCCTGAAAATATTACAGAATTAGTGGCGATTGTACAACTTTGCAAATTCATTAAAAACTACTGAATTATCCAGTTTAAAATGGTGATTTTTCTCTTTCTGACTTACTTCACTCTGTATGACAGACTCTAGGTCCATCCACCTCAGTTCAAATAGCTCAATTTTGTTTCCTTTTTATGGCTGAGTAATATTCCATTGTATATATGTGCCACATTTTCTTTATCCATTCATCTGTTGATGGACATTTAGGTTGCTTCCATGTCCTGGCTATTGTAAATAGTGCTGCAATGAACATTGTGGTACATTAGTCTTTTCCAATTATGGTTTTCTCAGGGTACATGCCCAGTAGTGGGATTGCTGGGTCATATGGTAGTTCTATTTTTAGGGTTTTTTTGGGAAGCAGCTGCATAGCACAGGGAGATAAGCCTGGTGCTTTGTGACCACCTAGAGGGGTGGGTTAGGGAGGGTGGGAGGGAGACGTAAGAGGGAGGGGATATGGGGATATATGTAGATGTATAGCTGATTCACTTTGTTATAAAGCAGAAACTAACACACCACTGTAAAGCAATTATACTACAATAAAGATGTTTAAAAAATGGTGATTTTTATGGTACATGAATTACATCTCAAAAAAGGTAAAGACAAAGTAAAATTGAAAGATAAAGAACAAACCACAAAATTATTTAGAATAATTAAAACAAGTGAAAAGTTAATATCTTTAAAATATATAAAGATCTGTTGAAATCCAATTTTAAAACACCACTAGAAAACTCAGTAAGGGACACGAAAAGACAGCAAACAACCTCATATCAAATGAAAAAGAGATGTAAAGGCAAGAAATAGATGACAAGATGTCTGTTTCACTAGTAAATTAGTTCATATTAGAAGGAGATAAGCATTGATTGCATCCTTACTGTCCCTCTGTTTTTTACATTTTCTGCAGTGTGTGTTAGTTTCCTATTTTAGTATAAGAAAAATTCATTTAAAAGCTACGTGATGGGTGGTTAGGAGTCCGCCTGTCAATTCAGGGGACACAGGTTCGAGCCCTGGTCCAGGAAGATCCCACATGCCGCAGAGCAGCTAAGCCCCCTGCATCACAACTACTGAGCCTGCGCCCTAGAGCCCGTGAGCCACAACTACTGAAGCCCGCGCGCCCTAGAGCCCGTGCTCTGCAGCAGGAGAAGCCACCGCAATGAGAAGCCCGCGCTCCCCAACAAAGAGTAGCCCTTGCTCGCCGCAACTAGAGAAAACCTGCGCGCAGCAACGAACAGCCAATGCAACCAAAAATAAATAAATAAATAAATAAATAAATGTACTTAAAAAAAAAGGCTACGTGATGCTTTCATTAAGCCTTGGGTATGTTCGGGGACTGGGCCATTGACAGGAGGGAGAGGCTTCCCTTTGCCCATTTCTCTGACTACACCTGGCTTGTGAGGCACGGGGCATAGGTGGTTCCTTTTAATTCTGTAATAGGATATTAAGCTTTCCTTTACAGGTGGAGAAACTGAGGCTCAGAGTACAGAGATGTGACTCATCAAGGGCCGCACAGCCAACAACTGGGAAACAATGGGGAAAGCGGATTCTCCTGGGCCCGTCTCATGCTGTTCCCGCCCCAGGAAACCCGTTCATGTCCAAACATAATCTTAGAAGGAAGACTCTTATCAGTCGTCGTCCCTGGAGCGCTTAGACTGAGGGGAGGGGCTGGTACCCCAGGTGCTGGAGGAAGGTCTCAGACGTAGGCTCCTTGAGGGTGCAGACCCGCACGGCCCCTCACAGGAGCGAAGGCAGAGATGGCACATGGGCTGCATCACTAGGAAGCAGCCAGCCTCGGGGGCCAGGAGAGACCAGGAGAGCCCTTGGGATGAGGGACCCTGCCTCAGAGCCCAGGAAAGCTGTGCAAAGGAGAAGTGACAGTTGGAGCACCCAACAGCAGCTGGGAGCGGCAGAAAGCAGAGACAGCAAAGATCTGAGACCCCATGGGGATTGCCAAGGTGCAGTGGGTGGGCCTCTGGGAATGGGATCTGCAGGAGAGGGAGGCCCCTCAGGAGAGGGTATGGCTCCTAGAGAATCCTGCTCGTTATGATGGCTGGGCCGTGTGTGTGCCGGCGGCTGTGTATCTCTGTGTGTGTGTGCATGCCTGTGGGCGCATGTGTGCCTGTGTGTGTATGTGTGTGCGTGTGCATGTACATATACCAGTCAGAATGTGCAAGAGAGCAAAGTGTGGGAATATGGATGTCTTACGGCTCACGTAGGCGGGGCCATCCCACTCCTCAGCCTCAACTTTCAGACCCTGAAGTGGAGCTAACAATCCCCCATCCTGAGATGACGGAGTGGGTATCTCAGGGCAGGAACCACCTGCAAAGTGCTGTTTCCGTGTGAAGGACCCCCTCCTAGGCCAAGGGGCCCAGGGTTCCTGGCTCTCTGCGATCTGCCCCAGGGAAGGGCCCTCTTGGGGGGTCCAGAGCACAGGCGCCGCTGAGCGCCCTGCCCTGCAGCCTTTCTCTCTGCCCCCAGTGCTGGGGGCTTCTCACACTTTACTTTCTTCTTTCCAGTTCCCTAAATTTAAAAATAAGCCAGTGCAGGAGTGACAGCGAGGACCCTGGGGCCAAGCTGCCCGACGGAGCCCCAGGTTACTGCTGAGGGACTGCGGGTAAGCCACCTGCAGCTCTGTGCCTCAGTGTCCCCACCTGTCCCCATGTCCAGGATCGCTGCCAAGATTGCAAGAGCTAAGATACATAAAATGCTTATGCAGGGCCTGGCACATGGCGAGGGCTCTAACTACTAGCCCCTGTTATTTATACTCACTGTAGAAAATATGAAAATGTATACAGGAAACTGTATCTTCTGTATACTGAACGTTTTAACCTGCTTGGAATCATATGAATGCATAATGTTGACTTTTTACTTTTTCCATTCAGTATGAGTTCAAGAAAGCCCGTTGTGTCATTAATAATTTTAGGACTCTAAACGCACTGAAAACTTTCTATTTTTATTTGTATGAATACATGAACTAGAAACTGTGGGGAGACCCAGTACTTTCCCACTGAAAGTGCTCACCCTGGATCTAGTCAAAATAAAACTCACTGAAATCAACATGAATCTTTAAAGTGATAGAAAACATTTAGGTAAATGTGAAAATTCTTCTTTTAGCTTTCAAATCCTGCTGTGCTGGGTTTAGTGTTATAAATTAGCGTTCCTGTCCCCTGGTGGTTTGTTGCCCTTGGATGGGATGGGAATGGTGAAGTGTTCTCCATTTGCTTTGCCTGTCTGACCCCCTCAGAGTGAGACAACACAGCGACCACCTTGAAAATTTAATGGGAAGAGGCACCGCTTCTGTAATTATGTAGTTATATATAGAACAGATTATGTCTGTCAAATAAAATTGTTCATTTCTATTCCCGTTCAGATAATGGGAAATGCAAATTTTAGCAATTTAAAAACATTTTCCCAAGTTTTCAATCAGATTTTAGTGCTTTTATCTTATAAACTGATTGAGGAAATAGAGTAACATAGGCTCTTTAGGCAGAAAGAAATGTTTATTGGTAGTACTTTGTAACAAATACAGCAGGGTCCCTCGACCAGCGGCATCACATCACCTGGGAAATTGTTTAAAATGCACATTCTTTGGCCCCAGCCTAGACCTACTAACCCGGAAACTGGGAGAGGGGAGGGCAGCCCTCCAGGGGATACTGATGCAGGCTCAAGTTTGAGAACCACTGATTTATAGCGTGGAATTTGGGATAATATTCCCTATTCTATAATTCAGCAAAATACACACACACACACACATGCATACACGGACACACATACACTCACATACACACATACATACACATACACACACACAAAAACAGTTTAAGGCTCTCTCTGATTTTCACAGAAAAAAACAGTGAGCTAGCTATGAGCAGGTTCTTCCTGAATGACAGACAGCTTGAATGTCTCTGCAGCTCAGTTTTTTTCCTGATCTTACAAAATAGGCTTTTAAAAAAATGTGTGTGCATCCCTAAAGTTTCCATAAAGTTTCATAATTTTATCTCTATAGGACTTGCACGTCTTTTGTTGCATTTATTCTTAGGTACCTTAAACTTTTGGCTATCATTATAAAAGGGATCATTTGGAAAATTCTGTCTCTATTTGTTTCAGAGGTATAAATACCTCTGTTCTTAATTTTTTGTTGTTGATCTTATAGCCAGTCATACTGTTAAATATGTATCATGTCTGATAATTTAGGTATGGATTTTCTTGAATTTTTGATGTAGAATATCATATAATTTAATAATAATAGTTTTGTTCCTTATGATCTTCCAATGCTTAAAGCTTTTAGATCTTTAGCAACTCTTTAATACTGTTTATATTTATTTAATACTATTTATTATATTTTGCCAGGACCTTGAATAAATTGTGAACATAATTTATGAGAATGGGATTCCTTGTCCTATTCCTGAGTTTTAAAGAAAATGATTCTAAGATTTTATCATAAAGAATAATGTTTTTGAAGACTTCTATCAAGAAGTCTCCTTCCATTTGTATTTAATTAGATTGATGATGAATGTGTGATGAATTTTATCAAATGCTTTTACTGCATCAATTAAGATGATCATATGGTTTCTCCCTCATCAATCTATTAATTTGGAGAATGATATTTACAGATTTTTTTTCTAATGCTAACAAAGCATAATAGCTCATAAAAGAAAGTGGAGTGTACCCACTTTTTCTATTCTCTGGAATTGTCTGTGATTCTGGAGAGATGGATTCCTCAAAAGGTTGGTAGAGCTGACCACTAAAATCTCCTAGGCCTGCTGTTAATTACTGACCTGATTCTTTTAATGATTATGCCACTACTGAAATGTTTCATTTCCTCTTGAGATGGTATTCATAAGTTATATTTTTCCAGGATCAGTTTATATATGCTTTTAAATATGTTGCCACAAATTTATTAATGGTATCATCTTAATTTCTTTAAACTGCAGCTTCTGGAATTAAGTCCTCTTTTACATTCCTAATATTTTCTTATACTTTCTCTCCTTTAAAACAATCAACTTCTACAAAGCATTGTCAAATTTATTAGTAATTAAAAAAAACCCATTTGGCTTAGTTGACTCTTAAGATTAAATACTTGTTTTCTATTTAATTTTAGACTTTTCTTTACTAACACTATCCTCACATGATATTCTTTTTTTTTTGTTGTTGTGGTACATGGGCCTCTCACTGTTGTGGCCTCTCCCGTTGTGGAGCACAGGCTCCGGACGCGCAGGCTCAGCGGCCACGGCTCACGGGCCCAGCCGCTCTGCTGCATGTGGGATCTTCCCGGACCGGGGCACGAACCCGTGTCCCCTGCATCGATAGGCGGACCCTCAACCACTGCACCACAAGGGAAGCCCTCACATGATATTCTACAGTTCTTTATCCAGCCTCTTAGGTTGGGTTCTTAGTTTTTTATTTTTAGCCTCCCTTCTTCCTTATTTAAGTATTTGAGGCTATAAATTTCCCATTAAATACTATGTTCATTATGTCTCAAGTTTTGCTATGCAGTATCTTTTATTGTTCAGTTTTAAGTATTTTGAATTTTTCTGATATTATTTCACTTTGAATCATGAGTTATTTAGACATATGGGAACATTTTAACAATCTTTTTATATTTACACACATTTTACTTTTATTGTGGCTGGATGACTGGTTTGTATGAATCTGAGTCTTTGAAATTTTTGAGGTTTGCTTTGTGATCTAGTGTTAAATTTTTGTAAATGTTGCATATGGGCCTAGAAGAATGTATTATTGAATAAACCAAGTTTGTTAATAGTTTCATTCAAATCTTGTTTAGCTTTACTCATTTTTTGTCAGCTTGAATTATTAATAATTGAAAGAGGTGGATTGAAATCAACCACTCTGATAATATGTTCATCAATTTCTCCTTGTAGTTCTACCAATTCTTAATTTACATATTTGGAGTCGACTTTTTGCATGCAAATTTAGAATTATTATACTGTATGGATTGAATGTGTCTCTCCCCCAAATCCACATGTTGAAATCCAATCCCCAATGCAATGGTATTAGAAGGTGGGTCCTTTGGGAGGTGATTAGGTCATGAGGGTAGAGCCCCTGTGAATGGGATTAGTGCCCTTCTAAGAAGAGGACCCAGGGAGTTGCCTGGTGGCCTAGTGGTTAGGATTCTGGGCTATCACTGCCATGGCTGGGGTTCAATTCCTGGTTGGGGAACTGAGATCCTGCAAGCTGTGTGGCCCCCCCCAAAAAAAATTAAAAATAAAAAAAAAATAAGAAGAGGCCCCAAAGAACTAGTTTGACCTATTCCCACCATGGGAAGAGAAGTCAGCTGTTTGCAACCTGGAAGTGTTTTCTCACCAGAACTTGACCATGATGGCACCTTGACCTTGGCCTTCCAGCCTCCAAAGCTATGAGAAAAAAATATCTGTTATCATGGTGTTTTGTTACAGCAGGCTGAGCTGACCATAACCTGTATTTTCCTGATGAAGCTGTTGATATTATGCTGTGATCTTCCTTGTCCTTAGGAGCACTTTCTGTATTAAAGCCTATGCTGCCTGGTGTTAGCCTTGTCACCCAGCTGTCTTTTGCTCAGTGTTTGCATTTCTTTCCTGTTTCTTGACTTTCCATTTTGGGGTGTCATTACCTATTAGCTCTTATAATCAAGGAATTACTTAATTTTGTTTGTATGCCCAGTATTCATCTTTTCACTCACCACACAGTTCAGATAATTTTTCTGGGTTCCTTTTCTTTTCCTCGTGGAGCACTCCTTTAGAAATTTCATTATTGTTGGTATATTGGTGCAATTCTCTTGGTCTTTGATTTTCTGGAAATGTATTTCATCCTCATTCATGAAAAATTTTTTCTGCAAATTGCACCATTCTCAGTTGAGAGTTATTTCTTCTCAGTCCATATAAATGAGTAAGGAGTGGCCATGTGCTCCAGGGGTTCACAAGAGAGGGAGATGCAGGTAGCTAAATAATTGTCCTTCAAGACTGTAAGAGTTTCCTAGGACTGCTGTAAGAAAATAACCACAAACTGGGTGGTTGTTTTACGTTAGAAATTTATCCTCTCCCCACCTGGATGCTGGAAGTTCATAATCAAGGCGTTGGCAGGGCTGTGCTCCCTCTGAAACCTGTAGAGGAATCCTTCCTCACCGCTTCCCGCTGAGGTGGTGGCTGGCCAGCCTTGGTGTCCTTGGCTTGAGGCCGCATCACCCCAAGCTCTGCCTCCATCCTCACATGGCCTTCATCCCTCTGTGTCTTCTCCTCTCATAAAGACACCTAAATGCAGGATGATGGCATCTTGAGACCCTTACCTAGACGCATCTGTAAGAACTTACTTCCAAATAAAGTCACATTCTGAGGATCCAGGTGGACATGAGTTCCAGGGGGACCTGGTTCAACCTGCTACAGAGATAGATATTGATGAGTGTGGGAAGGCAGGGCAGCATGGAGGGAATCAGCGTGGGGCGATGGGGGGGGATCCTTTGATGAAGAGGGAGACAAGTTGACCCTTAAATGGGGATGTGCTGACTGTGTTTTATCTTACCAGTGTCCCAGCCTTTCCCAGTTGACATGGCTCCAATGGGGCACCAAGCTAACATGTCTCCCTGATGCCCCCTTGCCTAGGGAGCACACAGGACCCAGACTCTGGGGCTGGCTATCGGGGACTGTGGGCTCCCGGCAGAGTGATTGTCCAAGCAGTGAGCACATGGGGGCCGCTGGGCTGCCTTTGCTGGCATGTGGAGGACAGAGCTGACCTGGAATGACCCAAGGCACAAAAGGCACCTGCCCTTCCTGGTGTTGCCCCCACTGGTGTCTGGGAAACATGATTTGGGCCTCAGGACCCATCAAAGACGTGCATGAATCAACCTGCTGCTCTGGTTTCCACTCCTTTCGGTTGAGCTGGAAGGTTTCTGGCCAATGCAGTGGGTGAAACTCTGCAAGGCAGAGGAGAGGTTTGGAGAGGGCGTGACCATGCACGTGACAGCAGGGAACAGGTAAAGAATCACCAGTCTGAGCTGGGGGCAACAGCACGCTGGTGTGTAGGGGAGGGGACGGTCTGGGTGCTGGCCTGCTCCGCCTTGCCCAGAGCCCATTCATGCTATGTGGTGCCCCTAGGTGTTCTGTGGTCAAGTTAGTTGAAAGGCAGCATTCAACCAGGGTATGTGGGGTCCCTGCCTGCAGCATCTCTTGAAAGCTTTCAGACACAGCGTTTCTTTTCTTAGGGTTTTCCTCAGGACGTGTGTGCTGTGAAAACACGCTTGGGGGATGCTGTGAGGCAAAAGGAAGCATCTTTTTTTAGAGCACGGAATGGATAAGATGCTTTCTACATTTTAGGGAAAATGTGCCAGCGACTGAGTGATGGGAGGGAGGGCGGTTCCAGTGGTCCTGGCAGGAAGTGGTGAAGACCCGGATGAAGGCAGCTGCAGCGGGAGTGAGTGGAGGCGCAGAGGGGAAAGCTATTTCAGGGGCCGGATTCACAGGACTTGGAGGCAGAATGAATGTGGGGCGAGGAAGGGAGGCATGGAGGGAGGCTGCCGGGCTCCTGGCCGGGGTAAGGCAGTGCCTAGAGACGCAGGGAATCCGGAGCGGGCTGGGGTGGGGTCCTGCTCACATTTCCTGTGGGCTGACCTGAGTGCTGTCACCAACACTGAGTGTGACCCAGAGCTGCAGCTCTTCAGCACGGAGAAGGTCCAGCTTAGCCAGACCCCACAGCAGTGAGAACGGGGCTGGCGGGCAGCAGCGTAGCTCTGCACCAGCCTCCACCCTCTGCAAAATGCAAAATGCACGGCTGGGAGCTCATCGCTCAGGTGACTTGGGCTGCATTTACAGCGCTTTAAGTCCCTTCCCTGTACAGGAGATGCAAAATGCATTTAAAAATCCTTCTGGAGTTTTGGTTTTCCTTTTAGTCACAGATGGCCTTTTCAGCCTCTGGCTCCTATATTTAACCTATTTAATGAGATTTCTTTTCCAGTAATTCCTGAAACTGGTAATCTCTAATTGGGTCAAATTCTCTACCCACAAGCCAGCGATTCTATTTTTAGTGCAAATCCTCAGGCTGAAGCTTCCCTGCCTTTTGGGTGCAGCTGTCACAGCCGACTCTCCGCCATGCAAAGCTTATTTCCACCCCACTCCCCTGCACGTTTCAGGGTGCGCCTGTAGCTCCACTCTCCTGCCTCCCCATCATCTCCAGCCCTACCCTCCCGGGGATGGTTTATACAAATCCACTTAGTGCCGGTCAGCTTAGGTCCCCCGGGTCACTACAAATAACCGTCAGCGGCCGGCTTTGGTGCAGTGCCGAGCAAGCACGCTTCCTGTCGCCTTCTATCCCCTTGGTGGACGGTGCACCAGGAGGGGGAGTACTAACAGCATTGTTTCATGAACTGTAAGGACCCCGAACATCACGGGGGAATCCATAGAGAATCCCATCCTTGTCCTCACCAGTCGAGGGACCCTGCTTGGTTTCAGGGTGCACGCTGGGCACTGCATCTAGGGTGGGTGGCCCTTGTCTGTGCTGATCGCCCCGTCCTCTGTAGCAGCAGAAGTGACCATCTGGGCACTGAGTCTGTCCTCTCCTTTCTCCCCGCTGGACAGAGCCGCGCTCCTGCGCAGGGCACTCAGCCCCTGCACGCTCACCGACTGAACGGAGAGCTCCTCTCCCTCGGAAAATACCCGCGCACACCTGCCTGGAATCTAATTTATTTTTATTTTTTTTATTTTTTATTTTTTTTGCAGTACGTGGGCCTCTCACTGTTGTGGCCTCTCCCGTTGCGGAGCACAGGCTCCGGACGCGCAGGCTCAGCGGCCATGGCTCACGGGCCCAGCCGCTCCACGGCATGTGGCATCTTCCCGGACCGGGGCGCGAACCTGTGTCCCCTGCATCGGCAGGAGGACTCTCAACCACTGTGCCACCAGGGAAGCCCTGGAATCTAATTTCTTTTGAACTTAGTAGAGAAAAAAAAGCAATTTAGAGGAAACAGGAAAGGGATGCACCTCAACAATCTGGCTTGTTGAGGGAGGTGTGTTTGTTACATCAGGGAAGACAGCGAGGGCATTGCGGGGGCTTGAATGAGCCGCTTTCTGCACCCGAGACTGTCCATTGTGGCCTCCCTCCCAGGGTCACCTGGACCCTTCCATCCTACCCGTGGCTGGTGTCCCCTCTCCTGGGGTCACCTGGACCCTTCCATTCTACCCGTGGCTGGTGCCCCCTCCTCATGAGCCCACTTGCTCTCTCACCTGGATGACACAGGAACCTCAAAGGGACCCCAGCTCCATGCAGTAGAGGAGGTCAGTCCACACCCCCTTCCCCACCCCGAGTCTGGATTAATCATCCAGGCCCCACAGTGTGCTCTGGGCATCAAGAGCTCGCGGCACTAGGTCTCCCTGCTGCCGCCAGCAGCCCACTCTCCTGGGGGCTCAGGTGCTGTTCACAGAGCCCAGCGTGGCCAGACACCACTCCGCTCACCACAGGTTTCACCCAAGGACATGCCCTGCGGCTGCTTTCTTGGGAGGTACTTGCCTCAGTTGTGATCACATATTTATCTGTGTGATTGCTGGGCTGGCGCCGGCCTCTCCCACCAGCCAAGAGTCCTGCTCTGCTTGATACCAAATCCTAAGTGACAAGGGCAATTGGCAAAAGTGCCAGTCACACCAACCTCCGCCCGCCAGCCCGGTCTCCCTGCAAAAGCTGCGACAGTCCGATGTTATCTGATGCCTTCGCCCCTAGGCCGGCTGGCGACCCTGGCACGGAGGGCAGGACGCTGAGTCCCCCAGGACCGGTGAGCCCACCACCCCGGGGGGAGGCGAGTGGGAGCCAGCTCCGGTACCCCAGTTAGTCTTCTTCCTGCCAGCACTGCAGGGGACAGTGATGTGTGAAGGGACCGAAGTAGGCTGGTCGCCTGCCCATCGGTCATCCATCCGCTTGTCCATCTGCAGCCCCTGCTTGGGCTCGAGGACTCCCTTGCCCTCGGTTCCAGGAGCGGAGCATCTCTCCCGGGGGCCTCCCCGGGCCTCCGAGTTGTGGTCCTGGGTCATCCATCCAGGCTTTCAGTTGGGAGAGTGAAGTGGCCTCCTAGTTTTCCGATTAAGGTAGCTGGGGTTGGAGTTCTCTGCCCCCTTTTGACTGGGGGAGTCCTGAACAGATCCCGTGACCTTTTCTAATCGTGGTCCACAAATCAGGTTCGCGGGTCCCTCATGCCCCAGACAGCAAGTCCACCAGGAGAGACCCGAGAAAGGCCTGGGAAGCGTGCTTGTGGTGGGTGTCAGAGGAACATGCATCCCAGGCGCCCTGGAGGCTGAGCCCTCCCAGGTCACCTGGCTGCAGGGTGTCTCCACTTTAATGGTCCATCGAACCTGTCTTGTGTGTCAACCTGCATTTCCACAGTGGTTCAGAGTCAGTTCACTAGAGGTGGGTCTCTTCCCCACAAACCCACAGGGGGAGCTTTGTCCCAAATGTAGAGTGGCCAGAGGAATAAGAAACACTCGTCTGGAAGCCAAGTCTCTGGCCAAAGTCTGAGGAACTCAACGAGCTGGCTTAGCACGACGCCCCTGGTATCATTGTCTCTGTTCGGACATGCCTGAAACTCACACATTTACCTCAAAGGGTCTGAATGACACTTGCCCCCTTCCTGTGTGCATGGGATGCTCATTCATGAGAGACAAAAGCCGTCCACTTTGTGCTTACGAAGTGCAGGCTCTGTGTGCATTTGAGGCTCTCTTCCCATGATAACTCTGTGAGCCAGGGGCTGTTATCTACTCAATCTAAGGAGGACATGGGGGCACAGAGAGGTTGAGTAACCTGCCCAAAGTCACACAGCTAGGAAGGGTGGTGCTGGGATACCAGCCCAGCTATGTGACTCAGGGTCCACCACCCCTGTGGTGTCCTCGATGCTGGACCTGGCTCCAGGCTGGGCCCACCCTGAACCACGCCCATGCACAATCTGAAATTGGATTAATTTCTGAGAAGGCCAGGGCCCTTGGCAGTTGTGAGGCTCAAATGCAAAGATACACATGAGATTTGTAAACAACAGGAAGTCAGACAGAGGCCCAGTGGCGTTCCTGCTGCAAGAAGTACTGCCTGTCTGTCTCAAGTGAGGCGTCAGCTCTCTTTCTGAAAGTGGGGAGAGGACTATGATACCCCCAGGGGAACAAGAGGGCCAAAGGTATACTGGTTTTGTTTTGCTTTTTTTTTTGGAGAGGAAAGCTTTTGTTCGGTGACAAGGAGGTAACCGAATGCCCGTCTTCCCAGACCAGCAGGACACAACACGGCCCACGATGGTGCCCTGCATCGGTTCACCTCTGCTGGGGAGGACATGCCCCCCAGAAGAGCAGAATTTCTCCTTGTGATCTTTGCAACCCCTTCACTGTTGGTCAATATTTACCCTCTGTAACATGGAACATTATCCAAGATAGACCATATGCTAGATGTATCAGTCTGCTAGGGCCCCTGTAATAAAATACTGCACACTGGGGGCTTAAACAACAGAAATGTATTCTCTCACGGAAGTGGGAGGCCAGAAGTCCAAGATCGAGCTGTGTGGGGAGGGCCACGCTCCCTCTGAAGGTGCTGGGGGAGGATCTGTTCCCGGCCTCTCTCCTGACTTCCAGTGCTGCTTTGGCTTGTGTGTGTGTGAGTCTGTCTATCTCCAAATGCCCCCTTTGTATAAGGACACTGGTCATATTGGGTTAGGACCCACCTTACTCCAGAATGGCCTCATCTTAATTATATCTGCAATGACCTCATTTCCAAATAAGGTCATGTTCAGAGGTACTGGGGGTTAGGACTTCGGTATATGAATTTTGGGGTGGGGGGACACAATTCAAGCCATGACATCCAGAGAGAGTATGGGGTGTGTGCATTTGACTGTCTCTCAGATAACTTCCCTGCTAGTCCTGACTGCAAACTGCCCATGTGAGGCCTTCTCCTTTCCACCCAGAAGATTCGATGAGACAAGATGAACTTATGAACAGTGCATGTCCACACTGTGGCAACCCCTCCCACCAGCTGGAGTTAGAAAGCTGGATCCCTCGCAGCTCACACGAAGCTCTGGTGTGTTCCTGTCTCCGGCATTGCACAAGCATCTCCCCGCCTCTGCTTCTTGGTCAACAAGACGAGGGTGATAAATCTTTTCTCCAGGATGCCAAATGGGATGATGGATGTGACAATGACCTGTGAACTGCACCCCATGGCCCTGGATGTTTTGTCACGAGGACCATGTGTGGCAGCAAGCAGAGGGCATGGAGCCCGTGCCTGAATCTCTTTCTATCAACCCTGATATACACAAGCTCTTTAGAAAAGGAGTTGATGCCAATTTTGCCTATTAAATTTGTTGGGCAAGGGAAGAGTGTGCTGCTGTTCTGTGAACTTTGCACCCAGGTCGCTTTGTCATATTTCTTTCATTCTTATGTAGTTTGATCCGTTTTTGGATATTATTCAGCTTTCCTTTCATAAAATCATTAGGATAAAAAATATACTACATCATTTAACAAGAGAATATATTCTCAATACTCAGAACATAAAAAGAAAAATCCTGCAGACTTTGCTACCATTTGGGGGCAGGGAGAAAACTAGATGATGGAAGTCGGACACTTTGCCAAATGAGGGGGAGGCATGTGATCTTCGTGGTTCAGACACTGCCCTCCCAGGGCTGCCAGTTCCATGTGAGGTTGGACATAAACGAACTGATGACCAGATAGAGTGGTGGGTATTAGTGGGGAGTAGGAACTGGGGTGAGGAAGCAATTAGCTGGGTCAGGGGGAATCGGGAAGGCTTCACAGAGGAGGTGCCCTGTGTGGGGAGGCCATTTCGCCAGGAGGGACCCGATGGCCACCAAAAGATTTGCTGATGTGAACTGCTGGGGACATGGAGTGGAAGTGCTCCTGGCCTAGGCAGAGTCTGTGAGGTGCTGTCTTTATAACTATCAGCACAGGTAAGGGATTACTTTGGACTCTTACAAAAATGGCAACTTCATATGGCTCAACTAATACCGATACCAGAAAGATGTGACACACACCTCAAATTCTAATTCTTGTGCCCACATAACAATATATGGTGCAGCGGCTCTTACCCCTGGAGTCCCTGGACCCCAGGGAGTACCTCTAAAACAGACCCATGCTTGGGCTGCATTAATTAAACCTGTTGTCTGGAAGTGGGCCTTGGGAGGACCTCCTGCAGAGGGCTAGTCTCCTGGTCTCTGTGACTTCCTGGGACCTCCAGTTCCTGGTCCATACATAGGGGTCCACTCATATGGGAAGCAGCACGGGATGATGGAGGGGACAGGGGTTCTGCTGTGAGCCCTTACACCTCTCCACACCTCCTGGAGCTCACTGCTTACTCCGGGATCCTCATGGTAAAGGGGGGACAGAGGCACGGACCCCCAGGGGCCATTGTGAGCATAACACAGGTGAAGGCCGGCACAAAGCCCCTTCCCTTAGAGTGAATGAATGTAAGCCGTGGGTCCCACACACGCGCCATGGCAACAGCCCCTACATTCGTCCTGCTGGAAGAAGACATCTCCCCATCACTTGGGTTTCCAGTTTCCTCTTACGGCAAACGGCAGGGTCCCTTCTCCTTTCGACTCCCACCCCATCCCTGGACCAACAGCCTCCCACCTCCTTCCCTAGAGGCCTCACCGCTAGGACTCTGACCTGGCTCTTTCTGCACCCAGGTGGCACTGGCCACAAGCCCCACGGCCCGAACTCTGGCTGGGGGCTCTGCCTGTCGGACTACACCACCTGGTCCCTGTTCCTGCACCCCTGCACCAACTCACGGGGGTTGTAGGAACCAGGGCAGGACTTGCCCACAGCCCGCCGTGTGGAGGGTCCCGCGTGCATTGGGCCTGTGGGGAGATGCCGTGGGCGGCCAACTTCCTCCCCGCCCCCGGGTCCTTGGGCATCGCTTCACCTGTCAGGGCCCTGGCTATGGATCCGCAGTCAAGCGTGGGCCCCACTTTGCGTTCCTCTAGAATAGAGGCACCTGCTTTTATTTGGGGGGCATGCAAGGTAAGCCCTCTCAAAGGGGAAAAGCGCAAAATTTCAGCATTTTTAACGCCCCGAGAGATAGCACAGTGCGTGGCACTGCGCACCAGTGGGGAAACTGAGGCCGGGAGCGGGCTAGGTGGGTGCCCGAGGTTCACGCGGCACCTCCAGCGGCGGGGGGCCTGGGATGCGGAGTTGGGGTGCGGGCCGGGGGCGCGCGCGTGTGCCTCGCGCGCCCAGGCCCGCGGCTCCGAGCTCGGCTGTCGCAGCGCGGTCTCCGGAGGACCGCGGCCGGGGCGCGGGCGGCGCCAGTGCGCAGGCGCAGCGGGCGGGAGGGGACGCGCTCGGGGCGCGCGCGCGGGGCAGCAGGCGCCCCAACTCTGCCCGCCGCGCCCCGGCGCCTCGCCGCCCGCCCGCCCGCCCGCCCGGCGCCCCGGCCGGCGAGGGGCGCGCCCGCTGCATGGCGCTGGGATGGCGGGGGCGCCGCGCGGCCGAGGCGGCGGCGGAGGCGGAGGCGGCGCGGGCGAGTCTGGGGGCGCCGAGCGGGCGGCGGGGCCGGGCGGCCGGCGCGGGCTGCGGGCGTGCAATGAGGAGTTCGCGTGCCCCGAGCTGGAGGCGCTGTTCCGCGGCTACACGCTGCGGCTGGAGCAGGCGGCCACGCTGAAGGCTCTGGCCGTGCTCAGTCTACTGGCGGGCGCACTGGCCCTGGCCGAGCTGCTGGGCGCGCCGGGGCCCGCGCCCGGCCTGGCCAAAGGCTCGCACCCCGTGCACTGCGTGCTCTTCCTGGCGCTGCTCGTGGTCACCAACGTCCGCTCGCTGCAGGTTCCCCAGCTGCAGCAGGTCGGCCAGCTCGCGCTCCTCTTCAGCCTCACCTTCGCGCTGCTCTGCTGTCCCTTCGCGCTCGGCGGCCCCGCCGGGGCCCACGCCGGGGCGGCAGCGGTGCCGGTGGCAGCCGACCAGGGCGTCTGGCAGCTCCTTTTGGTCACCTTCGTGTCCTATGCCCTGCTGCCCGTGCGCAGCCTGCTGGCCATCGGCTTCGGGCTCGTGGTGGCCGCCTCGCATTTGCTGGTCACGGCTACCTTGGTCCCCGCCAAGCGCCCACGTCTCTGGAGGACGGTAAGTGCCGCGCGCGCTCCCGATCCGGTCTGGGACACACCTGCCCGGGAGGGACTGGCAACGCGGGGAGAAGGGCGCGCATCGCCCGGTTGGGCAGGTGGGGAAACTGTGGCCCCGAATTCGACGGGGGACGTTCAAGGTCACTCAGAGAATTGGGGACACAGTGGGGGCTGGCACCCTGGGGCCGACTCTTTTCCGAGTTACAGTCCACAAAGCGCTCCTGGGTGTGGAATGTGGAGACTGGTAGACTAGTGTAGAGAGGGCAAGGATTGGCAAGGTCAGGCAGCTCGTGAGCGGCCAGGTGCGGCCAGAGCTCGGGTCCGACGCTGTCTGTCTGTGCCCATCCCTGCAGGAGGGACGAAAAGTAGGCGCGGGGAGCAGGCCAGGGCAGGCAGGATTCCTGCGGGCTGTGCGCACAGCCTAGGGCGCCTCTCCCTCGCGCTTGGAGCCTGGAGCCCATGCGGGGCTCGCAGAGTCCCCCTCCGAACCGTGCCGCCATGGGGGAGGTGGGAAGGGGGCAAGGACTTTGGCCCCCTCCAGCCACCCTTGCGCCCAGTTGTGGACCCGTTTGGGGTCCACAGGGACAGGGTTGGCCAAGGTCGCACAGGGCTCTGGTCTCTTTCGACCTGCTCTGCCGCAGCCGGGACCCAGGCTCGCAGAGCCTGAACTTTGTCACCGTCTTTCCCGGGCGGGCAAGATCGTGGCGAGGATCCCATGCCGGCTGTTGCCTGCGGGCTCCTCCCCAGCCCAAGGACCCCAGAGGTCTGAGGCAGATGTCTTGCCGTGTGGTGCTTTTGGAGCTTTTCTGTGCAGCCCAGCCTATCCCACCTGGGCTTGGAGGGCCCTGAGGGAGGGTTTTGTTTCTGCCTCTGGCTGCATTTTGGCAAGAGGGCGAGGGGAATCTGATGGGGTGGAGGAGCCCATCGAGGGAGAGAAAGGGGGAGATGGAGGAGATGGGGTGAGGAGGGGAAGCTGGACAGATGTGGCTTTGGGAGGAACAACTGGGGTGGGGGGAGTGATGGGTGTCAGACAACTGGGGCTGGGGCCCCACTAAGGACCCACCACCCGAGGACCAAGGGAGGGGCCCCCAGATGGTGATGCCCGGGATGCACAGGGTCAGAGGGGCCATGGGACACACAGGAGTGACACAGTGCTGGACCTATATTTCAGGGCCCAGAGAGGCCAGTGCGTGGTGAGGGCTGGGAGGGGAGGAGGAGGGAGTATGTGGAGAGGGGCTGGGGGGTGGGGGGAAGAGAGGAAGGGAAGTAGGGGTGAAGGCCGGAGGCAGAGAGGAGGCAGAGATAAAGGCAGAAAAAAAGGAAAAGGGCCAGAGGGCTGCGTGCCCCCAGGGAGGGGAGGAAGGGGTGGGAGGGGGAAGGGAGAGGGGAGGGGAGGGAGGGTTTGTTTCTCCAGCAGGCCTCCTATGGGCTTTGAGTGGGGCTTGTTTGACCTTCGCAGGGGGCACCCCTGTATCTCTCCCCCAACAACCCTCCCATGTGTTGTGGTTGCCCCTCTCCCCCCACCCAGCCAGGCCCCCCCAGCAAGGACAACTTCCCTACCAGGACTGGGAGGGAGGATCAGAGGCTGGGTCAGCTGCAGGTGGGGGAGGGGCCTGGACAGGCCTGGGCTGGGGCCTGGCTCAGTTTTGGTTGCACCCACGGCTTCAGTCAACTGCTTCAGTGACAGGCAGTACTATTGTCTTCTTCTTTTTTAATAACCAATGCTCTATGTAGCCTGAATTCATTCCTTTTAGAGAATTAAAAGATTAAAATAGAGAGGGGGGATGGGGAGGGGCGGTGAGTCTCTGTAAAGGTGCCTGGGGCACTCAGAACTCTGCCCTCCCCCAGGATAAGAGGAGCTCCTGTATTCTAGGGAGGAAGGGAGACCATCCTGGGGGCGTGGGAGTCGTAGGGAGCAGACATCTGGGCTTCACTGCTACTGGCTGTGATTCCCTGGGCAATGCAGAGCCTCAGTTTCCCCACCTGTCTAAAGGGCATCGCAGCTCCCCTGTAGGGCTGTGGTGAAAGTGAAAAGTTCATACTGGAAAAGCACATATTCGAAATCTTGGGCCCCTTCCGAATCGTTTTGGCTTCTTTAGAATGTTCGTATTCAAGCCCACGAGTCTGTACAGGTGGTGGTGATATTGACAGATAGATGGGGATGGATGCAGAGAAATATGTGGTGATCCGACTGTATGGTGCCCCAGGGATTCTCTCTTCCAGTTAGAAAATTCTGGGAGTCTGTGAAATCTGTCCTTGGTGAGCTCTGCAACTTGGTATTTGAGACCAGTGAAGAAGATGGCACCCACGTTTCCGAAGCATGTCCGTTGCTAATCACGCTTCACCGCCTCCCAGCCATCTTGCAGTACACTCACCTGCTGACAGCACTGCTCCCGCAGGATGGAATTTGGGGCAGGCAGAAGCCCTGCAGGACACAGGGTAGAGGCCAAAAAGAGGCGGAAGAAGGACTAGATGAATGAGGCGGTCTGTGCAGGGGTGCTGCCTTTGCTGCGTATATGCAGCGTGTCATATGCTTGCTGGAGAAAGCGTGCTCTGGGGACTGAGACCGGGGTTCACGTGTGGGCTCCCAGAGCCTCAAGCCCTCCGCAGGGAGGCTCTAGGGCTTTCTTGCAGCAATCCTGTGCCGCCCTGGTGTGTGGGAATCTGGGGATGCAGCCATGTGCTTTTGGGCTCTGTAGAGCTGGGGCCAGCCCAGATGCTGGGAGGCAGAGGTGGACATGCAGAAAGCCGGCCATGTGACTGCACTGCTGGAATTTGGGGGGCTCCACCCTTCCCCGAGAGGGTGTGCCTGCTGCTTTCTGCTAGAGCAGAAAGAGTTCGGGGGGAAATGGCCTTATTCCCACCTGGCCCAGCACCAAGGATGAGCCCCATAAATGTGGACTGAACTGGGTCCCCTCCCTCTCCCAGCCCCTTGCTTTCAGGGCCCCCTGGTTGTACCTAAACACAGTCACTCGCTTTTATTAAACTGGGCAACGTATCAGGACTGAAGGCATCACGTTCAAGAACACCTGAGGCCTCTGCTCAGAACCAGCAGGGTGGGCAGGCTGGAGGGCATGGGGTGGGGGGGGTGAGCACAGCAGCCTGGGGTCCTGGGGCTTCGAGGTCGGCGGAGGGGGAGATGCCAGATTTGTCCCTTGCTGACTGACAGAGCCTTGAGGGGCGAGGCTTGGGGAGGAGGTGACTGTGCTCAGGGACAGGTTGGCTGGGGAGTGGCGGGGAAGTAGAGTCAGGGGACTGCTTGTGAAGGTCATTGCCGGGGAGTGATGGTGAGGCAGGAGGGGTGTCTCTGGAGAAGGGTTGCTGGCTCAGGGTGCCTGCCCTGCCCCTCAGGTGCCTTGCCTGTGACGGGTGCAGGGCGCAGAGCCCCAGCTTCCACCCTGTGCTGACTCTCTCCTCAGGGCTCCCTCCCGCATACCCGCTTTTTGGGCAGGTGAGTCAGGATTGCTGTCTTTTTTCAGAGGGGGGGACAGCGAGGGTCCACTGCAGTGTGCAACTTGCAGTGCAGTCTGGTTGCCTATCCACGTAAAGGAAATGTGTTTAGTGCCTGAACCACAGAAAGGGTAACAAATCGCTGCTGTCCTGGGGAGGTGGGAGCTGGCCAGAACTCCCCCTGTCCCTCCAGTTTGCTCTGAGCGCTTGAGGAGAATGTGAGTGCTGGTAGGTAGAGTCACGTGACCGCTTGCAGAATCACCATGTGTGCTGGCTGTACCGGCCGCCACACGGGCTTGGGCAGCCCATGCCTCCTGCCCCTCTGTGTCCCCCACCCCTCCTTCCAGACCTGTGCCCCTCCCTCAGCTCAGCGCCTCCTCAGGCGGGGCCTCCCCCCACCATGGCCCCCTGCTCCACTGGTGGCCCTCTTCCCCTCTGGTCCTCTGCATGTCCCCTCACCCCGCCTCCCTGGACCCTCTCCTGACCAGCCCGCCTCTGAAGCCGTGTCGCACAGCCGGCCCCTCACCCCGGCGGGGCCCCTTCTCCTCTGGCTGGGCTCTTTCCTAGGTGGGGCCCCTCTCCTGCTGCATGTAACCCCCCAGCCTCCTGACTGCCCCCTACTGGTACCTCCCTCTCCCTCCCCTGCCCTGGTTGGATCCCATCACCCGCTGGCTCACCTGCCTTGGCTCCAGTCACTGGGCAGGGCTCAGCCCCACAGCTCCCGGTCTTACTGCCCCAGCTTCCCACCCCCTCCACATTACAGCCCGGCTGCTCCCTGAGCCTTGGGCAGTGTCCAGTGCCTCCTCCAGGCCTCCAGGTTCATGTCCAGCGGGCATCCCACAGGGAACACCTGATTCCCCAACCCCCTTGTCTGATGGGTGGTCCCCTCCCTAAACCTGGTCTGTTTCCATCACAGCTGTGTCATCCTCCCCCCAGGGCAGCCTGCTCTAACTGTAAGAAGCACCTAGAGCCGCCTACACCAGGGCAGCAGGAACTAGGGAAGTGGGGCCTGAGTGAGGGGGAACCGTCCTGGCGTCGGGCGAGGCTTCCCACCTGTTCCCCCTCTGGGCGGTCCTGTGGGCCCCAGGCTTTCCTCTGTGGCCGCCGGACCCCCAGACTGTCCACGTGCTGGAGTCTGGCCCCCTGGTGGACCTGGTGGAAGGGCTGGGGACCAGGCGAAGCAGACATGGCTGTGAAGCCTCTGCAGCTGCTCGGGCTGGGGCACCTTCTCTGGACTGTGATCCACGTTTGGGTGCCAGGCCCCGAGCTAGGGGACCAGATCACCTGCCCTCCAGAAAGTTAGTCTTTGGGGACCCCGATCAACAACTGGAACTGCAGTCTGTGCTGGGGGGAGTGTGTGTGACCTCTGGAGGCGTGTGAAGGGGACAAGGCAGACAGGGGGCTCAGGGTGGCCTCCTGAGGACAGTGTGCTTCAGCCAAGGTCCTGGACAGATGAGGCCAAGGGGCTGCTGGGCCCTGGGGCTGCAGGTGGCTGCCTGAGGGACTGAGCTGGTCACCATGGGGCCAGGGAGGAGGACGTGGAAGAAAGGGCAGGTGGGGGGAGGCCCTGGGGCTCGGGCCACAGGGAATATTTGGAGGTGTCCCTCAAGCGGGTCCTGTGGGGAAACGTCCCCACCCGCTGCCCTTTCCAGGGGCTCACAGTGGTTCTGGGGTGATGCCCTTCTCCCCTCACATCTGTGAGGTCCAGAGGGTCAGGGCCCAGCCTCTGGGTTGACGGGTCTCCTGCCGGCTCTGTGTTCCTGCAGGCTTGGAGCCCAGAAATGTCCTCGGATCATTTCCTGACTCAGATGGGGTGGGTTGGAATTTCCAGCACCATGGGACCTCTGCTCCGAGCTGTGGTGCGGTGGGCAGGGGACTTACCCTGTGCCTCAGTTTCCTCTGAGGTCACGCCCGCAGTTGTGTAGGTGCAGGTGGCCCTCTGGGACCGTGGCTTCCCTGCAGCGTGGGACCAGCACTCAGTGAAGTGGGAGTCTCCTCTTGTCATCACAAATTGAGCGTAGCCTGTGACCTACGAGTTTTCCCTACCTCGGTGACCCTGTGTCTGGTCTTGGTCAAACGCTGAAAGAGACGCGCAGGATGCCGGTGGCAGGCCGTCTGTCCAGACTGTGCCCTTTGAGGTGTTTCCATTGCTTCCGGCCTGTGTGCTGTTGGAAGCCCTCCCATAGCACAGCCCAGCTTGGGTCCCTGGCAGCGGCAGCCAGAGGGCTGTGTCTGTGCTGAGGCCTCCCCAGGGCCAGGGCTTCGCTCGTACACGTGCCAGGCTGGGCAGGGGCTGGTGGTGGGACAGGAATGGCCGCATGGCAGCCAGGAGGCCTGGGCCACTACCCCGCCCCTGCACCTCCAGGTGAGACCCTGTTCCTGGACTGCAGGCACCTTAGTTTGCACCGAGGGGCTGAGCCAGGCAGGCAGAAAAGACCTTCCCTCCCCTAAAGTGCTGGGTTCCACCATGTTTGAGGATGTGAGTCAAATGTGGTTCGTCGTCTCTCTCACACGCATGTGCATGCACACATACACACTCGAGTGCACACTCACATCCACACAAATGCAATACAAGCACACTCATGCTCACGCACATTCCCACTTGTACGCACGTGCTCTCACACGTGTGTACATGCACACATAAACACACACCCTTGCACGCTCACACAGGAACACACCCACATGCACACACACAGGCACGCTCACACACGTTCAAGCAACACACTCTGATCATTTTTACTGTTTTCTGGGTGGACGTGTCTCCCCCGAGGGAAATGGGGCCCGGGGCCCTCCAGCTCCACGACCATTGCATGAAATGAGACCAGGCCCCAGGCTCTGCCCAGGTGCGGAGGTCGGGTGATGGGGCCGTGCGTGTAGGACTGAGAGCCTTGGGGACGCGTGACAAGGGCCGGGACTCCCACCGGCTGTGTCCCTCTGCCCTCTGTCTGCTTTGCGTCAGTCCAGGCAGGGCAGGCTGGGCTTCCCCGGGCTCACGTCCACGCGCGGGGCGGGGCATAGGGCTGGCGCGGCCTCCCCACCCGCTGCAGGCTGCCCCTCACTGCCGCGTCCGCGTCCCTCCTGTCTTCGTCCTCCCTGGCTCCTGCTCTGTCCCCTTCCCTCCTGGACCCTGTCTTCTTGGATTGGACAGTGGTGGCGTCTGCCTTGATACCGAGCTGCCAAGGTTCTCTGGGCGGGGCCGTGCAGAGCATGCGCACAGCTCTGGTGGGTGGGGCCTCTGCGCGCACCTGCGCGTGTTGTGGACGTGTGCGTGTGCACGAGTGCACACGTGTAATGTATGTGCATGTGTGTGCACACGTAGGTGCCCATGTGTACACATGTGCATGCATCCTGGTGTGCAGGGATGTGAATGTGTTCACGTGGGTGTGCATGTGTTGGTGGCATCCAGAGCCCTGAGTCCCACCCCGGACCTGCAGAGTCTGGGTGTCTGGGTTTGAGGCCACCCACTCTTCTTTCAGAATCCAGCACCTGCCTTGTGTCAGGCTTGGTACAGGGTCTGTGATCTGAGGGCCCACAGCCTGGGCACAGGGACAGCAAGCAGGGCCATTGTGTGTCTAGGTCTGGAGTTGGGGGCACTTGCCGAGGTGGGCAGTGCAGCTTGGAAGGGGGCCTGGCCAGGCGGTCGTAGCCTGTGGGGACCCTGTGGGCAGCGGGGCTGCTGCAGGCCCAGAACCAGGGTGCTTATGAGGGATCCCAGGTGAGGGGCCCCTCGTGCAGGTAGGTGGAGGGGATGTCCAGGTGAGGGATCCGGGTGCAGGGGGACAGGATGCCCAGGAGAGGGACCCTGGGGACGGGACTCCCATCCGTGGTGCGTCAGGGTCACTGGACATGCTGGATGCTCCTTCCTGCTGGCCACGCCCTGCAGAGGGGGAAGCCCTCCCTGTGGGCACATTCCCAATCTGAAGGTGCTTTCTAGTTTGATTCTGAAGTACAGAGTAACTATATCAGGGTCCAGCTTTTCCTTTGCTGAAGTAGACCCTGGCTTTCCAGGAGCACAGATGACTCCGATGGATGGATGGGCCTTGTTGTTCATGCAGTAGCTCGTATGGGGCCCAAGGCACCATGTGCCCAGGTGGGGGGATGTCAGATGCCACACTCTGGACAAGGAGAATGACCGACCACAGCAGGGCCTGCCCCCTTGAACCTGGGCCGTGCCTGGGACCCTCGCCCTCCGGCCGGCCCTCCTGTGTGGCCTCTTGTCCCGTGCACTGTCCCCCTAGCGCCCTTCAGAGCAGCTGCCTGATGAGCCCGTGTGAGACTGCATTCTTCCAAGGGTGCTTCCCACATCTGCACTGGCAGTCTTGTGCTGCATGTGAGCCTCTGAGGGAGGCGTCCGCTCTACACTCTGCCCACTGCTGCTGGGAGAACTTGGTCGTGGGCTTTGGTGGGAGGGGGAGCCTTGTGCTGGAGTGATGACCTTCTGTGAAATCGTCAGTGCATTTTTCTTAGTGCCTTGCCTAGTTTCCTTATGGGAGAAACACTCTCTTGTTAAGAGAAGGCGTTGCCTCCTGAATCAACTGTGGCCAAAGGGATCTGAAATGTGTGCTCTTTGAACTTGTTTTGCAAGATGGCTGCTTTCCCAAACACATGTGCCCTGCTGCGTGGATGAGAAGCTCAGTGAGCACATCTGGGGAATCACTGGTTTAGCCTAAGGATTTGGAAATATCTCTGATGCTTTATTTTATTATTTTTTTAATTTCTAAAAAATTTATTTATTTTATTTTTTTATTTTTGGCTGCGTTGGGTCTTCATCGCTGCACGCGGGCTTTCTTTAGTTGCGGCGAGCAGGGCTACTCTTCGTTGAGGTGCGCAGGCTTCTCACTGTGGTGGCTTCTCTTGTTGCAGAGCCACGGGCTCTAGGCACACGGGCTCAGTAGCTGTGGCTCGCGGGCTCTAGAGCGCAGGCTCAGCGGCCATGACACACGGGCTTAGTTGCTCCACGGCATGTGAGATCTTCCTGGCCCAGGGCTCGAACCCGTGTCCCCCGCATTGGCAGGCGGATTCTTAACCACTGTGCCACCAGGGAAGCCCCTGATGCTTTATTTTAAAGCAGATCCTTACCTGCAGGAATCACAAGTGGTTCTTGGGTACTCACTGTGTCTCTGGAGCACCCTGTGCCGTGGGACCCTTTTCTGAAGTCCAGTTTGTTCAAGGGTCAGAAATGGGCAGTGGGGTGAGATCCTCTTTGTGGATAGAGTCGGTGTCCAGGTGTGTAAAGGTGAACAGAGGTGCTGAAATACTGCAGGTGCTGTGGACGGGTGGGTGGGACTTGGAGGCACATGGTCCTGTGGCCCAGCTCACTTGTGCACCAGCAGGTGGGGTGAGCCGGGACCCCAACACCAGGAGGTGCCCTTGATGAAGATGCCGAGGGTTACACAGCACTGTGCCTGGGTCTCCCTGCCCCTACCTAGGTGTGGTGACCACAGCCCAGCGGGCCTCAGCCTTGGGGCTTAGAAACCCGATGGCAGGAGCTCACAAGAGCCCATCAGAATCTTTTAAAAAATAACTTGTTTTTATTTTATTTTTGTTATGGAAACTTCAATCATACACAAGAGTAGAGGGACCAGCGTGGTGGTTTCTTGGGTAGAAGCCCTCAGCTCCAACAGTTATCAACATTGTGCCCTTCTTCTTTCGAAAGACAGTAGCCCTAAAATACTTCTATTAATTGGAAAACAGAGCTAAGAAGCAATTACATTAATTTGACAACACACCTGTGAGCGATGTTGAAAAGCCAGCTATGCCTGAAAAGACGGCAAGAGCACCACCCGGCTTACGGTGACTGAGCAGAGGTGGGAATGAATGGGTCCCCCTGTGAGCACCCTTGGAAAGGAGGTGAGAGGGACCCAGGGGTCTTAGGGCTTGGCCCACAGACCAAACGCACAGTGGCTCTGCAGGGTGGGGTGGGGGGCGTGTGGGGAGTCGGGGTGGTGGAGCTGGGGGTGGGTACTTTGGGCAGCAGCTCCCTCCTTGTCGTGTGACCGCACTGCCCTCTGTGGCTGAGGAGGACCTCCTTGGAGCCGCACCCTCGAGTCCACACACCTGGCTTCTCTGCAGGATGGGCCCTGAGTCCCGTGCTGGGGACAGTCTGGGCGGCGGCAGATTGAAAATGGATCAAGTTCAGTGGAGGACTTTGAATGCTGAATAGGGGTGACCTTGGGGTGCCTCGGGATTGGGGGGTCAGGAGGCCGCCGAGTGAAAGGAGGGGAACCCTTGCGGGCAGAGGCATCAGTGAGCGGGAGAAGCGCCGAGGTGAGAGCGTGGTCTCCCTGGAGCTGCGCGCTGCACGGGCCGCGGGGGCATTTGGGGTGCGACACGCTCTGTACGTGGATGGGGGAAGGGGGACAGGTGAGTGGCCGGCCTGGGAAAGTGGGCAGAGCACGGGGTTCCTCGGGTCTCAGGCCTGCCGTGGAGGTGGGACGTTGTCCTGGAGACCACGGGAGTGTGAGAGCAGCGACCGGGGGTGTGGGTGCAGTGACCGGGGGACGATCTTCTGCTGATATTTGAACTCTTTTCCAAATTGCCATGAACCTTTTAAAATTTTTGTTATTTTCTTTGTGGCGTGTGTGTGTTGTTTCCCCTTATGCAGGGTCCCTCTGAGGACACCAGGGGCACACGTCAGGTGGCTTCTTTTCCCGTTTAACTGCCCAGCTTGTAAATCTAGAGTCTTTCCTGAGGGCCCTTTGGAGATGGGGCGGGGCCCTCTGAGTGGTCCAGGTCTGACCCAGGCGCTCTGTGCTTTCTCTGTTTGGCTTCTTCTGTCTTTACATACTTGGGGCTGACCAAGCGCCCTGCAGAGGAGCCTTTGGGGGAAGCCCAGCCCAGCGGAATTCCACTGGGGAACAGAGGGTCGGGGGTGTGAGTGTCTGGAACTCAGCCCACATGTGCTTCAGCACCAACGGGGTGCTTGGCTCTGTCTCTCAGCTCAGCCCCCCGTTCTGAGATGGCCCCTTATGAGATGGGGAGTTTGGGGGGCAAGGGTCCCAGGGGCCAGGCTGGGCCCTGTGTCTACACTGGGCATGGTCACTGTGCTGGGGGACTCTTGGCCAGGTGGGATTATGCCCCACCTGCTTGGGCCCTGTGGAATTGGCGCCAGCGTGGGGTCTCCCTTAGGGAAGAGGTGCAGTGCAGACCACACTCCTGGGTCCACGTGGGGACCGGGCCGTGAGCAGCCCCTTGGCTGGGGCCGTGAGCGCCACAGCGGTCCTGGTGCCATCGTCCCCGGGGAAAGCAGCCCCAGGCCGGGTGTGGTCCTGCTGGTCGCCTGTGTGCCAGCCCCGGCCCAGCCTCGGAGCCCAGAAGCCAGTGGTCGGGCTCCGGAGGAGGGGCTTTCTTCTGGATTGCTGTCTTACCACGCCAAAGAGACGTCCATCTGCCTAGTGTCCAGTACTGGAGGGTCCCCCTGGAGTGGGAGCCCCTTGGACATGCCCACCTGGGAGGAGGTCCACGGAGGGGCACTGAGACGTGGCACAAGTCTTTCTCGGGCCAAGTGGCAGTTTCCCACGTGGGCCTTAGAGGTGCTCGGGCACAGTTCCAGTGCTGCCGACTGCCGTCCGTGGCAAGAAGCCGTGGGCTCCCCTGGGCTGGGCAATTCTGCCCGGACTGGCTGCTAACTTCCCTGGCCCAGATGTTGTCTTGGGGCCTTCCCGGAGAGCCCCAGGGGTGATCTGCTGCTGTTTCTTTCCTGTGCTGAGCAGTGAGTGATGTTTGTGCCCCACGGGCTCACCAGGAGTGCAGCCGGGCTGGACTGGGCCCAGGATGGGATCACTGCTGCAAGAGTGGCGGTGATGCTTCGCGATGCCTCCTCCCCTGACTCTCCATCCCTCTGCCTGTGGTCACCTGCATCTCTGAGGAGCTCACGGTGACCCCCGGCCTGTCTCCCTTGTGGTTTCTGCACAGCAGGTGCTAAACCACGTGGGCACCATCTTCTGGGCACCTCCGGCCAGGCTGCGAGTTCAGAGAGCTTCATGGGAGGACTTTTTTTTTTTTTTGCTACATCACAAGGCATGTGGGATCTTAGTTCCCTGACCAGGGGTTGAACCCGTGCTCCCTGCAGTGGAAGCGCGGAGTCTTAACCACTGGACTGCCAGGGAAGTCCAAAAGAGCTTCGTGGGGAAAAGGAAAACGCCTGAACCCTGGGGAAACCCCGGGGTGGCCAGTTTGGATCAGTAGATGCGTTGGATGTGTGAGGAAGCTCCCAGCTGGCAAGGTGCGGGGGTGGGGGGGGACGCCTGGTCCTAGTGATTCACATCAGGGGGGCTCCAGGTGGGACGGCCCTGGGGGTTCCCAGGGTGGGGTGACAGGTGGTTGGCAGACGCCCTCCCCCAGTCTCCCTGAAGCGTCCCTTCCTCCCAGTGATCCCATTTTAAGAAATCCCTTTGGGGCTTCCCTGGTGGCACAGTGATTGAGAGTCCGCCTGCCGATGCAGGGGACACAGGTTTGTGCCCCGGTCCAGGAAGATCCCACATGCCGCAGAGCGGCTGGGCCCGTGAGCCATGGCTGCTGAGCCTGCACGTCCGGAGCCTGTGCTCCACAACGGGAGAGGCCACAGCAGTGAGAGGCCCACGTATCGCAAAAAAAAAAAAAAAATTCACAGTGATGCACCGTTCAGGTGCGTGTAAAGGGGTGGGGGGCAGTGAGCCCTGTTGGTTGTGCAGGAAGTGAAGCTGCTGTGGCCTCGTGCTGAGCGGCAGCGGGAGAGCTGAGGGCAGCGCAGCGGAGCCTGGGGGCCAGAGTGGAAGGTGAGGGTCTTGAAGGAGCTCTAGGGCGGTCTGCCAAGGAGGGAGCAGGGATGTGGGACGGCGAAGTGCCAGTGGTGCTTAGAACTCCTGGGTGCAGGAGATGCTCAGTTGATGAGGGCTCCCAGCCCTGCCTGAGAAACTAGCCAAGACCTGGGCGTGTGATTCCATCAGTGGAGCGTGTGGGGTCTGGGGGGCAGCGGGTGAGGGCCGTCTGGCTGGAGAGCAGTTGTGTGCCTTCCTGAGTGCAGGCCAACTGCAGGGATGTAAACGCGTGATGAGGAATTCTCCCTCCAAGTCTTTGCACTGTGTCACAAGAGTGGCAGAATATTGGGAAGTGCTGCGAGTACCATCCATACATCACGGTTAAGAGAAAGATGCGCTTTGTCGTGGTTTCCTGCAGTCACTGAATCAATGATTCTGAACACATGTCCGACCGACAGAGTGGGTGCCCCGGAAGTCCCCAGCAGGGCCGCTCGGATGAGGGGACACAGACAGAAGGTCTAGCCCGCCTCCCCCCATGCCCTCCAGGTGGTGGCCTTAGCCTCCTGGCTGGGTCTGTAGCTTTGTGGTCACTGTGGACCTCAGAAAAGGCCTCCATTCCACGTGCCAGACCAGGCCTGTTTGTTCTCAATCCAGCCTCAGAGCTCATCTCCTCTCAGCCCCGGCAAGGCTCACCTGGCCCTCTGGGACCTGGAGTGGCCGGCACAGGAGAGCCCTGCCCGCCACAGGGGACATCTGGACAGTTCATGTTGACTGATGACCCCAGGCACCCACCCACTGCGCGGTGCCAGCTTCTCCCTGCTCTACACTGGCCCTCCCAAGGGGCCGGGGGACCCCCAGCGCCCACTGTGGGGTGGGGTTGGCTGCCTGCCCCATGGGAAGAGGCTGCTGAGCTGCCGTGGCCATGCACACCTGTCGCCAGGTGATCTCATCCTTTTCCCTGCAGTGCTTCCTCTGCTGGCCGTCTGCCCAGGTCACGGGGCCTGCAGGGCAAGGGCTTGGGAGGGGGATGCTCCTGCCAGGCCTGCCCTGCACGTTCCAGTGCAGTTCCCTGGGCTGCGTGATCTGGTCCACGTGTGCATGTGTCTGTGGGCTGTGTCCCAGCAGCTCCCACCAGCTCAGCCTGCCCCAGAAGCCACGTCACTTTCAGACACTAGGACATGTTGATGCCTTGCCTCTTTTTTTTTTTTTTTTTTAATATTTTTCCCAGTCTAGCTCTTATATTTAGATCTTTGATCCATTTTTAAAAATAAATTTATTTGTTTACTTGTTTTTATTTTTGCCGGTGTTGGGTCTTTGCTGCTGCACGCAGGCTTTCTCTAGCTGTGGCGAGCGGGGGCTACTCTTCGTTGCGGTGCGCAGGCTTCTCATTGTGGTGTCTTCTCTTGTTGCAGAGCACGGGCTCTAGGCTCATGGGCTTCAGTAGTTGTGGCACGTGGGCTCAGTAGTTGTGGCTTGCGGGCTCTAGAGCACAGGCTCAGTAGTTGTGGCGCGTGGGCTTAGTTGCTCCGTGGCATGTGGGATCTTCCTGGACCAGGGCTCGAACCCGTGTCCCCTGCATTGGCAGGCGGATTCGTAACCAGTGTGACACCAGGGAAGCCTGATGCCTTGCCTCTTATGTGCCTCTCTTTTTTTCTTTTCTTTTCTTTTTTTTTTTGCAGTACGCGGGCCTCTCCCGTTGCGGAGCACAGGCTCCGGACGCGCAGGCCCAGTGGCCATGGCCCATGGGCCCAGCCGCTCCGCGGCATGCGGGATCCCCCCGGGCCAGGGCACGAACCCGCGCCCCCCGCATCGGCAGGCGGACTCCCAACCACTGCGCCACCAGGGAAGCCCTATGTGCCTCTCTTGATCGTGGAAAAGCTGGGGTCCCTCCCCACTGCCCATCTGACGATGCATATGAGAGTTGGGACACAGTCTTATCAGGTCTCGTCCGAGACAGCCTGGAGGGAGGTTGGGCAGTGCAGGTGTCTGCGTGTGAGTCCTCCCTCCGTCCCTTTCCAGCAATGTGACAGGGCCCAGCCCCCTCACCACCCCTGTGTCCTCAGTTATTCATTCAAGAAATACCAGGCACCTGCTACGATACGAGAGGCTCTGTTCCAGGCTCCCGGATCAGTCGTGGACCTGCTGGACTGAGGCCCCTCGAGGGTCAGACAGCAGGCAGGGAAGGTGACAAGTGAGTTAATGTTATATAACGTGTTGGAAGACGGTAACTGCTGAAAACAATAGAAGGAAAGGAAGAAGGAAAGAAATAGAACTGGTCAGTGGGAGAATACTCAAAGCCCAGGTGAGAGTGTGTGCATTTTTAGGTAAGCTGTTTTGAGAAGGTGACATGTGAGTGGAGGCCCTGGAGGTCCGGGGTGAGCCAGGCGCTGTGTGGGAAAGGGGTTCCCACCCAGGGACGCAGGGCAGAGGCCCTAAGAGAGCAGGCGAGGCCAGGGGGACACGAGGAGGACAGGATGTAGGGGCCTCTGGCCTGGGCCACGGAGGGCTCTGGGTACAGGAAGACTGCGGGCCAGGGGTTCAGAGCAGAGGACCATGCGGGGAGCCTGAAGAGCCGGGAGAAGCACAGGGCAGGTTAGGAGGTAGCTTGGCAGCCAAGCAGCCATCGGCAGCGGGGTGTCAGCGCCCCGTCTGTTGGAGACGGAGCCGGGAGGATTTGCTGGTGGGGGCAATGGGCCCAGGCCTGAGAGGCTTCCAGGGACCCGGGTCAGCTGAGGTGGGAGAGGCTACTGGGGTTAGTGCTGGGGGTGAGCAGGGGTCCTGCCAGGGTCTGTCCCATGCAGGGTTGAGCTAGGGACGTGCATGGGCTGGGGAGGGGCACGGCTGACTGGTCCAAGCTGAAGGTGTCGAGCTGGGGTCTTTGGCACAGGACTGGGCTCCCAAGGTGAGTGTGGGTGAGACACACGAGGGGTGGAGTTTGCGGTGGAGAGGAGTCCAGGTGCGAGGCGTGGACCAGAGGAGGCTGGGGAAGGGGCCAGGGGAGCGGGGCTGACGGTGGGCTGGGCACTGGGACCTGAGCCTGGGCTCAGGATGTGAAGGTGGCCCCGACCTGGTCACAGACCGCCCAGGGCAGCTGTGGAAGGGAAGGCAGGCTGGGGTGCGGCCCAGGCGGGGGTGAGGTGAGGCCTTTTCAGGAGTTTTGCTGCAAAGGGGAGAAAAATGGGCAGGCCTGGGAGAGGAAGAGGAGTTAAGAGAAGGATCTCATTTTCAGGGGAAAGAAATAATCAGACGCTTGCTGCCTAGGATGATGGTTGGAAGTTGTAGGTCCCAGCTGAAGGGGAGGGTGGGTCCCGCGGGCAGTGGGCAGTGGGACCAGCTGGTCTGGGCAGAGGGCGGTCCCCGGGGGAGGAGGGACAGACGAGGATTCCCTTGCGGCCGGAGGAGCACCCCAGGCACAGGGTTGTGCACGGAGCTGGCTTCGATTCCAGAATGTGAGGGGCAGGGGGCTGTCCTGCTGGGCTGTGGAGTTTCAGCTAGACAAGGAAGAGAGCTCGAAGGGCAAGCCTTCCAAGGGTCGGAAAGGTGCAGGATTGAGGTCCTGGCAGCGGCCTGGCATCCAGGGCAGCGTGGGCTGTGGGAAGGTCCTCGGGGGCCTGGATGCTGAGGCCAGGTGTGCAGGTCTGCTGGGTGTGCCGTGCCCTCTCTAGGCTACACCTGCCGCAGGTGACCTCTGGACCAGTTTCTCTCTGCCTTGTCACCCTTGTCCCTGATCACTGATTAGGAAGCCAGTCTTGATACCTCGCTGTGCCCCATGGGGGCAGGGGCTCCGCCTCTTGTCGCTGCTGTGTGCCCGTCACCATGGCTGCTGATGTGGGCGTGTGTGGGAATGCAGGGGGGCAGGTGTGCCGGCAGCTTTGCCGTCTCGTGGACGGCCTCCTCTTCCGCTCTGCTGCGGGAAGATCGCTGGGGTGCGTGGAAGCACCCTGGGTGTGTGAATGTGAATGCAGAGGACCCGCCCGCTCCCCAGATCGCTGCTTCCGCCTCGCCCTGCCCGCCAGACTCCAGCTGTGGGGTGTGCCATGGGGCTGTTTTTCATGTGAGCAGCTCAGACGGTGTGGCAGGGCAGCTAGGTGCTCAGTGGCCGCCCAGCTGGGCCTCGGTGTCCCTGGGGGGGTCACCATGGCCAGAGTAAAGGGAAGGTGTGAAGAAGGTGGCTGTAGAGGAGGTGACAAGGTGGGGCTCCCGGTGACCCAGCCCGCTCCCACTCTGCTCCTGATCTTTCCCTTGACCAAACTGCCCAGCCTCTGCTGGCCCTTTTGCTCCCGCCCCATGCCTCACCTCTCTGCCCAGACCTCAGTAGGGACCCGCACTTTCCCCTGTTTCTGCCGCAGGCCACCTGAGGCCTTGCTTTCTGGAAAAGCTGCATCTGCCAGGTGTGACCTGTGGCGTCCTGCACCCTGTGCTGAGCTGACCCCGGGTGCCTGGCCCCTCAGTTGGACTCCTTGTTCACCCAACTGTGTACTCCGCTCGACAGTGACAGCTGGGGGCTTCACTGCAGGGACCACGGAAGCTGTGGGGCTGACGGGCTGGAGGGCATCTCGGGAGAGGTGTCTTGTGTGTTATACGTTCTGCATGTTCAAAACCTTAAACAGAGGCTGGGAGGGGCGTGCAGAAGCCACAGGTGATTAAGGGTCTGCTGGGAGAGAAGCACATTTAGTGCAAAGACTCACTATTGTTTGAATTTTTAGAAACGTGTTCACTACTGCCTGTGGGCGTTTTAAACATGCTTAGTATGCATTTAAATACTGACTCCACCAAACTACGATTTACTGTTTCATATACGCTAGTCTTCCCGTTGCCACCAGAAAAGTGCCTGCATCAACAGATTGGCATGAGCTGATCCCAAAATACAGCAGGTGGTCCTTTAGACACGGAAAACACTGCGTGGTACGGGGGCCAGTGCAGTGCACCTAGGTGCAGCCAGTGCTGGCCACTGTGCCTGTGAGAGGTGGCACAGGCATTGAAGATGTATTTGTGTTCCAGCCCCGCACTGGGTTAAAAGCATGTACGCTCCAGCTAGCGGGACGCTCCGATTTGGAGGTGTTCAGGGGCACAGCGAAGATGATCAGGGTCACATGGAGATACTCGGGGTCACATGGAGATGGTTGGGTCACACGGAGATGCCCAGGTCACATGGAGATGCTCAGGTCACAAGGAGGTGTTCTGGGTGACAGTGGGCACCATTTTTTTGTGTGTGTGTGATACGCGGGCCTCTCACTGTTGTGGCCTTTCCCGTTGCGGAGCACAGGCTCCGGATGCGCAGGCTCAGTGACCATGGCTCACGGGCCCAGCCGCTCCACGGCATGTGGAATCCTCCCGGACCAGGGCACGAACCCATGTCCCCTGCATCGGCAGGCGGACTCCCAACCACTGCGCCACCAGGGAAGCCCTCTTTTTTGTTTTTAATCAACTTTCCTTCACTGCTTCTCTCCAGAGCTTTCCATGTTGCCTTTGTGGGAATAACCACTCTGTCTTCACGTTCAAAACTTCTGGGTGTAATGGTTTCCTCGGGCTGTTGTAACAAAGTACCCAGACTGGGTGGCTTAAACAACAGACATTACTTCTCACAGTTCTGGAGGCTGGTTTCTCCCGAAACCTTTCTTCTTGGCGTGTCAACGGCCATCTTCTCCCTGTGTCCTCACATCGTCTTCCCTCCGTGCCTGTCTGTGTCCTGATCTCCTCTTCTTATAAGGACACCAGCCATGTTGGATTAGGGCCCAGCCTAATGGCCTCATTTGAACTTGATTACCTCTTGGAAGACCCTGTCTCCAAATACAGGCCCACTCTGGGGGGTCAGGGGTGAGGACTTCCACGTGAATTTCGGGGGACACACCTTGCATCCTCTCCTACTGTTCCGTTACGTGACAAGCTTATAGCACAGGTGACCCCTGCACAGGGTGAGGGATGAGGCCTGGCTCATGGCCGTATGAAACCGGCTTGGCACTGTGGGTCTGGCTGGCGTGGTCATTTCACGGGCTGGAGGTCGGAGGACGCGTAGGAACCTCTGCTGAGCTGGGCCCTGTGTGTAGCCCTCTGCACTGTTCTCTCCCCTGCAGCTCGGTGCCAACGCCCTGCTCTTCCTTGGCGTGAACATGTACGGGGTCTTCGTGAGGATCCTGGCTGAGCGCTCCCAGAGGAAGGCCTTCCTGCAGGCCCGGAACTGCATCGAGGACCGGCTGAGGCTGGAGGACGAGAATGAGAAGCAGGTCAGTACCTGGGGTCTCGCCCCGAGGGACATGGGGGGCCTGGGGCCGGGGGGCATGGAGCCGCACAGCTTTCTCACCAAGGGTGCTGGGAGTGAGGCCCAGCCTGGCCCGCCTGGGAGTCGGGTAGGGGCCTCAGGCCCCCGCTGGCCCCTCTGTCTCTGTGGACCAGCCCCCTCGGCCGGTCGGAGGAGAGGGGACACCGTGGGAGCAGAGGCAGAAGAACCGCCACCCGTGGTCATCCCTGGGCCTCAGTTTACCTGTTGGTGACAGGAGGTACGGGGCTGTGGACGAGATGCCCAGGAGGCTTTGCAGGCCTCAGTGGAGGCAGAGGAGAGCTGGCCTTGGTGCCGCTGGAAGGGGCTGAGTTGCTAGGAAGCGATGGTCACCGTGCGAGCCTCACGCAGCTTGGCCCGAGGCTGCAGAGCATCCTGCCCGGCTCCCGCCAGGCCTGCTGCGGCAGCAGCACTGTCCCCTGTGATCTAGAGGCTTGGAGGGAGCCGGGTGGGTTCCCACTGCCCCAGCTACCGTCACCTGCATGTCCCGGGCTCACCCCTCTCGCCGGCGTTTCCTCTGCTGCTGTCCTGGGGCCACGAGGATGCTCCAAGAGCCCTGGGCGAGGCCTTTAGCTGGGAGCACCCAGACTCCTGTGCTTTACCAAAGTGCTGATGGCGGAGGCTTGTTTTCCCGGGGTAGGGTGGATGGGATGGTTTATAAACAAGATGCTATTATTATTGTAAATACAAGGCATTAAGTACAGACTGTACCTTTAAAAATGCACACACACGTTTCCATTTATAGGTATTATAACGATGCCTAGTATTGACAGTAAAAGTTGGATATCACTTAGAAATAGATGGCGTATGTATGTTTAGATCATGTGCATGGATCAGTGGGTGGCTTTGTCTGTGGGTGGTGTATGTGTGTGGGAGGTATGTGTCTGTGAGGCTGTGTGCACTCTTGTGATGTGCATGTGGGCATGTGTGTGTTGTATGCACATGCATGTGTGCATTTGTATGTGTCTGTATACGTGTGTGTGGATATGTGGGGCATGTGTGCAAATGTATATGTGTGTATATGTGTATGTGTGTGCATGTCTGTGTGTGGGTATATACATGTATGTGGATTTGCATTCACGTGGACTGTGTGTGTGCATGCCTATATGTCTCTGTACACACCGTGTGCACGTGTGTGCACTTGTGTGTGTGTGTATGTGTGTATGTGCACGTGTGGATGTGTGTGTATAAGTGTGCTGGCACACACATGCCCAAGTATAAAGAACACGTCTCCTGGGGCTGTGCACTGAATGTATTCCCACGCCAGCATCATCAGCGCTGATGGGGAGTCTTTGGTGGTAAGAGGCCCTTGAGCTTGGTGTCCTTACCTTCATCACCTCCACGGGATCCCAGAGGTGACTCTTCAGAGTCCTCTCCCCTTAAATACATCACCTGAAGTACTGGAAAAATCGACGTGGGGGCCATTCTTGTGTGTTTCTGAATCTTCCTTTGCTTTCTCTCTATTTTTCTCTCCTCTCCATCTCCTTTCAAATATCTTCCTTTCCCGCTTTCTTCAAAAAATCACTTTCTTAAGAAAAAGTATTTATTTTTACTGAAGTATAGTTGATTTACAATGTTGTGCTAGTTTCAGGTGTACAGCAAAGTGATTCATTTATACATACATATATATCTACTTTTTTCAGATTCGTTTTCCACATAGGTTATTATAAAATATTGAGTAGAGTTCCATGTGCTATACATTAGGTCCTTGTTGATTATCTATTTTATATATAGTAGTGTGTATATGTTAATCCCAAACTCCCAGTTTATCCCTGCCCCCCTTCCCCTTTGGTAGCCATAAGTTTGTTTTCTATGTCTGCGGGTCTACTGCTGTTTTGTAAATAAGTTCATTTGTATTTTTTAAGATTCTACATATAAGTGATATCATGTGATATTTGTCTTTCTCTGTCTGACTGATTTAGTATGCTAATCTCTAGGTCAAGCCATGTTGCTGCAAATGACATTATTTCATTCTTTTTTATGGTTGAGTAATAGGCCATTGTATATATGTTCCACATCTTTTTTTTAAAATTTAATTTTATTTATTTATTTTTTTATACAGAAGGTTCTTGTTAGTTATCGATTTTATACATATTACTGTATACATGTCAATCCCATCTCCCAATTCATCCCACCTCCACCACCCGCTCCCCCACCCCGCTTTCCCCTCTTGGTGACCATACGTTTGTTCTCTACTTCTGTGTCTCTATTTCTGCCTTGCAAACCGGTTCATCTGTACAATTTTTCTAGATTCCACATATATGTGTTAATATCTGATATTTGTTTTTCTCTTTCTGACTTACTTCACTCTGTATGACAGTCCTTGGGTCCATCCACGTCTCTACAAATGACCCAATTTGGTTCCTTTTTATGGCTGAGTAATATTCCATTGTATATATGTACCACATCTTCTTTATCCATTCATCTGTCTGTCGATGGGCATTTAGGTTGCTTCCATGATCTGGCTACTGTAAATAGTACTGCAGTGAACATTGGGGTGCATTTTGAATTATGGTTTTCTCTGGGTATATGCCCAGTAGTGGGATTGCTGGGTCATATGGTAGGTCTATTTTTAGTTTTTTAAGGAACCTCCATACTGTTCTCCATAGTGGCTGTATCAGTTTACATTCCCACCAACAGTGCAAGAGGGTTCCCTTTTCTCCACACCCTCTTCAGCATTTGTTGTTTGTAGATTTTCTGATATGATGCCCATTCTAACTGGTGTGAGGTGATACCTCATAGTAGTTTTGATTTGCATTTCTCTAATAATTAGTGATGTTGAGCAGCTTTTCATGTGCCTCTTGGCCATCTGTATGTCTTCTTTGGAGAAATGTCTATTTAGGGCTTCTGCCCATTTTTTGATTGGGTTGTTTGTTTTTTTAATATTGAGCAGCATGAGATGTTTATATATTTTGGAGATTAATCCTTTGTCCTTTGATTCGTTTGCAAATATTTTCTCCCATTCTGAGGGTTGTCTTTTCATTTGTTTATAGTTTCCTTTGCTGTGCAAAAGCTTTTAAGTTTCATTAGGTCCCATTTGTTTATTTTTGTTTTTATTTCCATTACTCTAGGAGGTGGGTCAAAAGAGATCTTGCTGTGATTTATGTCAAAGAGTGTTCTTCCTATGTTTTCCTCTAAGAGTTTATAGTGTCTGGTCTTACATTTAGGTCTTTAATCCATTTGGAGTTTATTTTTGTGTATGGTGTTAGGGAGTGTTCTAATTTCATTCTTTTACATGTACCTGTCCAGTTTTCCCAGCACCACTTATTGAAGAGACTGTCTTTTCTCCATTGTATATCCTTGCCTCCTTTGTCATAGATTAGTTGACCATAGGTGCGTGGGTTTATCTCTGGGCTTTCTATCCTCTTCCATTGATCTATATGTCTGTTTTTGTGCCAGTACCATATTGTCTTGATGACTGTAGCTTTGTAGTATAGTCTGAAGTCAGGGAGTCTGATTCCTCCAGCTCCATGTTTTTCCCTCAAGATTGCTTTGGCTATTTGGAGTCGTTTTTGTCTCTGTACAAATTTTAAGATTTTTTGTTCTAGTTCTGTAAAAATTGCCATTGGTAATTTGATAAGGATTGCATTGAATCTGTAGATTGCTTTGGGTAGTATAGTCATTTTCACCATATTGATTCTTCCAATCGAAGAACATGGTATATCTCTCCATCTGTTCATGTCATCTTTGATTTCTTTCATCAGTGTCTTATAGTTTTCTGAGTACAGGTCTTTTACCTCCTTAGGTAGGTTTATTCCTAGGTATTTTGTTCTTTTTATTGCAGTGGTGAACGGGATTGCTTCCTTAATATCTCTTTCTGATCTTCGTTGTTAGCGTATAAGAATGCAAGAGATTTTTGTGCATTAATTTTGTATCCTGCTACTTTACCAAATTCATTGATTAGCTCTGGTAGTTTTCTGGTGGCATCTTTAGGATTCTCTATGTATAGTATCATGTCATCTGCAAACAGTGACAGTCATACTTCTTCTTTTCCAATTTGTATTTCTTTTATTTCTTTTTCTTCTCTGATTGCCGTGGCTAGCTAGGACCTCCAAAACTATGTTGAATAATAGTGGCAAGAGTGGACATCCTTGTCTTGTTCCTGATCTTAGAGGAAATGCTTTCAGTTTTTCACCAATTGAGAATGTTTGCTGTGGGTTTGTCATATATGGCCTTTATTTGTTGAGGTCGGTTCCCTTTATGCCCACTTTCTGGAGAGTTTTTATCATAAATGGGTGTTGAATTTTGTCAAAACCTTTTTCTGCATCTATTGAGATGATCAAATGGTTTTTATTCTTCAGTTTGTTAATATGGCATATCACTTTGGTTGATTTGCATATATTGAAGAATCCTTGCATCCCTGGGATAAATCCCAATTGATCATGGTGTATGATCCTTTTAATGTGTTGTTGGATTCTGTTTGCTAGTATTTTGTTGAGGATTTTTGCATATGTATTCATCGGTGATATTGGTGTGTAATTTTCTTTTTTTGTAGTGTCTTTGTCTGATTTTGGTATCAGAGTGATGGTGGCCTCGTAGAATGAGTTTCGGAATGTTCCTTCCTCTGCAATTTTTTTCAAGAGTTTGAGAAGGGTGGGTGTTAGCTTTTCTCTAAATGTTTGATAGAATTCACTTGTGAAGCCATCTGGTCCTGGACTTCTGTTTGTTGGAAGATTTTTAACCACAGTTTCAATGTCATTACTTGTGATTGGTCTGTTCATATTTTCTATTACTTCCTGGTTCAGTCTTGGAAGGTTATACCTTTCTAAGAATTTGTCCATTTCTTCCAGGTTGTCCATTTTATTGGCATAGAGCTGCTTGTAGTCTCTTATGATGCTTTGTATTTCTGCAGTGTTCGTTGTAACTTTTTCATTTCTAATTTTATTGATTTGAGTCCTCTCCCTCTCTTTCTTGACGAGTTTGGCTAAAGGTTTATCAATTTTGTTTATCTTCTCAAAGAACCAGCTTTTAGTTTTATTGATCTTTGCTATTGTTTTCTTTGTTTCTATTTCATTTACTTCTGCTCTGATCTTTATGATTTCTTTCCTTCTACTAACTTTGGGTTTTGTTCTTCTTTCTCTGGTTCCTTTAGGTGTAAGGTTAGATTGTTTATTTGAGATTTTTCTTGTTTCTTGAGGTAGGATTGTATTGATATAAACTTCCCTCCTAGAACTGCTTTTGCTGCATCCCATAGGTTTTGGATCGTCGTGTCTTCGTTGTCATTTGTCTCTAGGTATTTTTTGACTTTCTCTTTGATTTCTTCAGTGATCTCTTGGTTATTTAGTAACGTATTGTTTAGTCTCCATGTGTTTGTGTTTTTAACCTTTTTTCCCCCTGTAATTGATTTCTAATATCATAGTGTATTGGTCGGAAAAGATGCTTGATATGATTTCATTTTTCTTAAATTTACCGAGGCTTGATTTGTGACCCCAAATGTGATCTATCCTGGAGAATGTTGCATGTGCACTTGAGAGGAAAGTGTAATCTGCTATTTTCAGATCAATGTCCTATAAATATCAATTAAATCTGTTTGGTCTATTGTGTCATTTAAAGCTTCTGTTTCCTCATTAATTTTCTGTCTGGATGATCTGTCCATTGGTGTAAGTGAGGTGTTAAAGTCCCCCACTATTATTGTGTTACTGCCGATTTCCTCTTTTGTAGCTGTTAGCATTTGCCTTATGTATTGAGGTGCTCCTGTGTTGGGTGCATATATATTTATAATTGTTATATCTTCTTCTTGGATTGATCCCTTGATCATTATGTAGTGTCCTTCCTTGTCTCTTGTAACATTCTTTAAAGTCTATTTTATCTGATATGAGTATTGCTACTCCAGCTTTCTTTTGATTTCCATTCGCATGGAATATCTTTTTCCATCCCTTCACTTTCAGTCTGTATGTGTCCCTAGGTGTGAAGTGGGTCTCTTGTAGACAGCATATGGATGGGTCTTGTTTTTGTATCCAGTCAGCGAGCCTGTGTCTTTTGTTTGGAGCATTTAATCCATTCACATTTAAGGTAATTATTGACATTTATATTTCTAATACCATTTTCTTAATTGTTCTGGATTTGTTTTCGTAGGTCTTTTTCTCCTCTTGTGTTTCCCACTTAGAGAAGTTCCTTTAGCATTTATTGTAGAACTGGTTTGGTGGTGCTGAATTCTTTTAGCTTTTGCTTGTCTGCAAAGCTTTTGATTTCTCTGTCAAATGTGAATGAGATCCTTGCCAGGTAGAGTAACCTTGGTTGTAGTTTCTTCCCTTTCATCACTTTAAATATATCATGCCACTCCCTTCTGGTTTGTAGAGTTTCTGCTGAGAGATCAGCTGTTAATCTTATGGGAGTTCCTTTGTATATTATTTGTCATTTTTCCCTTCTGCTTTTAATAATTTTTCTTTGTGTTTAATTTTTGTCAGTTTGATTACTATGTGTCTCAGCATGTTTCTCCTTGGGTTTATCCTCCCTGGGACTCTCTGTGCTTCCTGGACTTGGGTGGCTATTTCCTTTCTCATGTTAGGGAAGTTTTCGACTATAATCTCTTCAAATATTTTCTTGGGTCCTTTCTCTCTCTATTCTCCTTCTGGGTCGCCTATAATGAGAACATTGGTGTGTTTAATGTTGTCCCAGAGGTCCCTTAGGCTGTCTTCATTTCTTTTTATTCTTTTTTCTTTATTCTGTTCCACAGCAGTGAATTCCATCATTCTGTCTTACAGGTCACTTATCCGTTCTTCTGCCTCAGTTATTCTGCTATTGATTCCTTCTAGTGTATTTTTCATTTCAGTTATTGTATTGTTCATCTCTGTTTGTTAGTTCTTTAATTCTTCTAGGTGTTTGTTCTTTAATTCTTCTAGGTCTTTGCTAAGCGTTTCTTGCATCTTCTTGATCTTTGCCTCCATTCTTTGTCTTAGGTCCTGGGTCATCTTCACTATCATTATTCTGAATTCTTTTTCTGGAAGGTTGCCTATCTCCACTTCATTTAGTTGTTTTTCTGGGGTTTTATCTTGTCTCTTCATCTGTTACATAGCCCTCTGCCTTTTCATTTTGTCTACATTTCTGTGAGTGTGGTTCTTGTTACACAGGCTGTAGAATTGTATTTCTTCTTGCTTCTGCTGTCTGCCCTCTGGTGGATGAAGCTATCTAAATGGCTTGTACAAGCTTCCTGTTGGGAGGGACTGGTGGTGGGTAGAGCTGGCTGTTGCTCTGGTGGGCAGAGCTCAGTAAAACTTTAATCTGCTTGTCTGCTGATGGGTGGGGCTGAGTTCCCTCCTTGTTGGTGTTTGGCCTGAGGTGACCCAGCACTGGAGCCTACAGGCTCTTTGGTGGGGCTAATGGCAGACTCTGGGAAGGCTCATGCCAAGGAGTACTTCCCAGAACTTCTGCTGCCAGTGTCCTTGTCCCCGTGGTGAGCCACAGCCGCCCCCCGCCTCTGCAGGAGACCCTCCAACACTCGCATGTAGGTCTGGTTCAGTCTCCTATGGGGTCACTGCTCCTTCCCCTGGGTCCCAATGTGCACACTACTTTGTGCGTGCCCTCCAAGAGTGGAGTCTCTGTTTCCCCCAGTGCTGTCGAAGTCCTGCAATCAAATCCCGCTAGCCTTCAAAGTCTGATTCTCTGGGAATTCCTCCTCCCCTTGCTGGACCCGCAGGTTGGGAAGCGTGACGTGGGGCTCAGAACCTTCACTCCAGTGGGTGTACTTCTGTGGTATAAGTGTTCTCCAGTCTGTGAGTCACCCATCCAGCAGTTGTGGGATTTGATTTTATTGTGATTGTGCCCCTCCTGCCTTCTCACTGCAGCTTCTCCTTTGTCTTTGGATGTGGGTTATCATTTCTGGTGAGTTCCAGTGTCTTCCTGTTGATGATTGTTCAGCAGTTAGTTGTGATTCCAGTGCTCTCTCAAGAGGGAGTGAGTGGACATCCTTCTACTCTGCCATCTTGAAACTGTACCACACCTTCTTTATCCATTCACCTATCAAGGGGCACTTTGGTTGCGTCCATGTCTTGGCTATTGTAAATAGTGCTACTGTGAACATTGGGGTGCATGTATCTTTTCAAATTATGGTTTTCTCTGGATCCACTTTCTCTGGTTTTGTCTTGCATTTCTTTTCTTACTCTTGCAGCCTTTCCTATAGACTACCTAGCATCTACCCTTAAAACATTTTCGAATGCTTGGTGTGCCCTCTGTCCCTCCAGTGGGTCCCATCTGTTGATGGTGAGGATGCTGGCCATGGTGTGGCCACTCTTGCCGCCTGTACGTGCGGGTTTTGCACGTGCACATCCCTCCCCCTGCACTCACACTGCCGTCCAGGGAACACAGTGGCCGAGCAGGCACTCGTGCTTGCTGCAAACCTAGCCTTTGCTGCTGTACATGTGTCACTTCTCTGCAGCTCCGAGAGCAAGGAGCTCCTCAGTCCCACAGCTGAGGAAGCCCAGACCCACGGAAGCTCAGCGACGGGTCTGAGTTCTAACTGCCGACCTGATGTTCTTAAGCAGGAAATCTGCAAAATGGTAAATGTCACCCAGTCCCATCAACCCAGCTGAGTGCTCCGTATTTTCAAGTTTCTGTCCTTATGCACATTCTCTCCCCTCATCGTTGTTGTTTGGTGTATACATAATTTTATTTTCTGCATTTTGACTTCACATTTCCCACAGGTGTATCCACTGGTGCCCTAAGGGTAACCTAAGACAGCTGCTGCTTCCTCGCCTTCATGCAGGTCTCCGAATCTGACTTTTAGACACCATGTTTTTCAAAATGTTTCTTTCTCATAAGCATCTTTATTCATATAGACTTGAAGTATCCTTGGTTACATTCTCAGGAGTGCAAGTATTACAGTGTCATTTCTCTTCATGTCCTGGGTATTTTACAAAACATGTTGTGCTTCATTTTATCTTATAAGTAATACTTAGTTACACCCAGCTCTGGGTAGCAGTGGTTGAGTGGGGTCCTGGGGCCGACAGGGTCGGCGTCAGAGGGAGCCTGCCAGAAATGCAGATTCTCAGGCCTGCCCAGTCCCATGGCTGGGAAAGCTGGGGTGGGCCCAGCGTTCAGGATTCTGGTGTGTATCCCCAGTGTTGCACGTGACCCACTTTCTCCCTCCCTCCGTCCCTCCTTCCCTCCTCTCTTCCTGTTAGAACTTGGTACCCCCCGTTTATTCAGATGCCGGTTCCTTGTGGGGTGGCCACCTTTCCATGCGTGCTTACCGGTTGTATTTCTCTGTGGAGCGCGTGTTCTGATCCCCTGCCCATTCATGCTCTGACTTTCCTGTGGGTTTGAACGACCCGCTCACTAGGGAAAGGCTGGTGTTCCCCAAGCCTGTTCCTCTAGCTCTGCTTTTCTTTGTGTAAAACCTCAATCTTTCGCATATTCCAACGTATCTATCATTTTCCTCTGTGGTTTCATCTGTTGCTGGGAAGGCTGAGCACACGAAATACAGAAGTGCGGATGGGTCACCCCTGTGAGTTCCCTTGGCTGGTCCTGAGACGGGACGAGGCAGTATCCTGACTTGCTATATTTTTTTGATCGGAACCCGCGGGTCATATCACAGGACAACTCTTTCCCTGGGAGGCCTTGTCCCTGGCACTCAGGTTACTCCCTACCTCTGGCTGGGACAACTGTTTTTAGCTCAGGGAGCCCTGTCTCTTTGGGGGGCAGAAAGCAAGCACTCGGGGTCACATGGGGCTCAGCCACCTCTTCAGGGCTCTCAAGCACCAGTAGGCACTCAGGTACGTCAAAGCCTGCCAGGGGGCGGCCTGGCCAGTCCAGGGGAGCCTGCAGGTGGCCAGGCAGCTCTGCCCAACTCACACCTCTGTGTCAGTGTGAAAACCGCAGCCCCCTGAGTTTCAGGTGAGGGTCGCCCTGACCATATGGGCTTGTCTGTGTTTTCATGCTTCAAGTAACAGAGCAGTCGAGTTCCATAGCCGCTTCCAGGGTCTTCTCCAGGCCCTGACCCAGCAAGGCCGCACCCTAGGTGATGTGAGGAGATATTGGTGGATGCACCATGGTTCTGGAAGGGGGTTCTGGGTGATGCATCCTTGTTCTGGGAGAGGATGCTGGGGACATGGCCCAGTTTGGGGAGGGGGTGGGGGGGCGTCCAGCTCCAGAAGGACCACAGTGTGGCGGAAGGTGTGCCCCACTGGCTTCTGGGGGGAGGCAGGGAGATGCTGGGTTTGGGCTGCAGGGGCTGGGAATGGGGTCCTCGAGCGAGGCCGAGTCAGGGAGGCGCATGAGCGGTGGGACGGGGCGGGGAATGTGCCTGGTGGTTGAGGGGCGGCGTGTAGTTTGTTGTGGCCTCAGCTGGAAGGAAATGGGAGAAGGTGAGAGTGAGGCAGGGCTTTGCCCTCTGTGGAAGGTGGCGCGCCGGACCGCGCGGTGGGGCCCCTGATGTGTCTGAGCAGGGCAGAGAGCTGATCAGATGCAGGTTGGGGGAGGTCAGTGCGGAGGTAGGACTTGCCCTAGAAGTCGGGCAGGTTGTTCTTTCCTCTCTCCCCGGACGAGTGTCCTCCCAGGTATGCCGAGGAGGCTTTGGCAGGCAGGAGAAGACTGTGCTTCATGGCCCGAAGCAGGCGTTTCTCCGGAGCCCCCGGAGACGTCCTCTCTCTGGGATGCACCTGCAAGACGGGCCTGCGTTTGTGTGGCCACCGCTGGCCGGCCAGTGTTTGCGGGAGGGGAGAGTGAGGGACCTGCTGTGAAATTCAGACACGCAACCTTAGAACCCTCGCCTGTCCCAGCTGCTGGACCCTTTTGTTCTGGGACAGGAATCAGCAGATGGAAACTGTTGAGAAGCATGGCTCCCACTGCAGAGTCCCGGGCAGTAACTTAGACGGGATTCGCAGGCCCTTCCCCACTCTGTACAAATCTGATGCCAACGTTGTTCTTGCCCAGGTTGATCGGTTGCTTCTTTTTTTTATTGAAGTATAGTTGGTTTACAATACTGTGTTAGTTTCAGGTGTACAGCAAAGTGATTCAGTTACGTAGATTTTAGGGTGCCCTTCACCTCAAACGTTGGGAAGAGTCTCTGACTGTCTTAGGTAAGGATGCCACTGTGAGCTCTTACCTCTCACCCGCCTGCAGCCGGGAAGGACCCGTGGGCATTCCGTGCCTGTAATCACTGATTGTTGCAGCAACACTGAGAAGACAGTGATAATTGCGCCAGAAATCTGGAGCATCTCCTCCCCTCCTATATGGTTTAGAACTAATAGCCCTGCCGTTGCTATTTTAAAAGAAAGTCCAACTGCTTTGGCTACAAAATCTGAGTGTTTCTTTATCTCCTGCCCTGCTCCCTGCAGACGCGGACAGGCATGGTCTCCCCAGACCAGTGTCCAAGAGCAAGGCCTCCTCCAGCGTTTCCACAAGTGGGAATATTAGAAGTGTTCTGTCCTCCCCAGGGCAGCCCGCAGAACCAGAGGGGCTGGAGAGGACGGGCAGGGGGCCTGTCTCCTTCATTGGATGCACTCTACTTCTAGAAGGTTCTCTGCTATATTTTGAAAAAGCTACCTGAGTTGTCAGTGACCCCTCCTCCCACCAAATCAGAACAGACAGCGGCCCCCACGCAGGGCTGCCGGACTCTGTCGTGTCCCGCGGGGTTGTGGCAGAAGAGAGGAGCGTGCTTGATCGGAAGGTGTTCTCTCCTCCGGGTTCTTAGATCTTTCAAACTCATTTCAGGCCCCTGTGTTGCAGTTAAGCATGTAAAAACTTCGTTCCGTTTTGTAAATCCGAGAACTGGGGCTGGCTCGGAGAATTTAAATGATGTGGGAAGGCCAGTAAGGCAAGTGACAAAGCCGTTGGCGGCAGAGTAAGGGGAGGAGAGGCCAAAGCCCAGAATCCCCCCCAAACCGGCTGTGGCCCGCTTTCTCCCTTTACATCCTCGTGTCTCTTCAGCCACAAAAAAAGGCTCACACAGATGTTTTGGGTTGATTGATATCTGGATTAAAATATTCCAAAGGGCTGTGAGGGGGTCTTTTAACAGGACTCTTTCAGTTTCAGACAAAAGAGTCCAAAATTGGTTCTTTGACATAGAAAAACTTCAGAGAGACTAACCAAGAAAAAAGAGCAGATACAAGATGATTCGGGATGGGAAAGCACACGCCCTAGGGATAAAGCCAGGTTAAAAATAGATGAGAGGGGGCCTCCCTGGTGGCGCAGTGGTTGAGAGTCCGCCTGCCGATGCAGGGGATACGGGTTCGTGCCCCGGTCCGGGAGGATCCCATGTGCTGCGGAGCTGCTGGGCCCGTGAGCCATGGCCGCTGAGCCTGCGCGTCCGGAGCCTGTGCTCCGCAACGGGAGAGGCCACAACAGTGAGAGGCCCGCGTACCGCAAAATAAATAAATAAATAAATAAATAGATGAGAGGGAAATACTAAGAGGTTTTTTTGCCAGAATATTTGTAAACTTAGACAAAATGGACAAATTCCCAGAATGGTGTTAGTTCCTAAAACTGATTCTAGAAGAAAAAGAAAGCCTGAAACATCCTATGATCATTAAGACGATTGACTCAGTAATGAAAAGTTTGCCAAAAAATCATCACCAGGCCCCAGTGGTTTGACAGCTGAGTCCTACAAACTTCGAAGGGAAACACCTTTCCAAGCTGATCATCCATAGGACAGAAACTCCTCTTGAGTACAGGATAACCTTGCTCATGATTCTGGAGGATGGAGCTAGGATTCCAGAATCTCAGTTATGCAGGTCAGACTGACATGCAAGGGAGCAGCCCCTGTGTCCCCAGTCTTGCGTTCATGAGTGGTGTCAGCCCCGAGGCCCTTTGCCTCTTGCTGCCTGAGTGTGTTGGGAGAGGCCCAGCTGGAATTCCTGTGAGGGTGGTCATTCATGACTCTGCACATCTGAATGCTTGGCCCACGGCTCTGGAGACCCTGGGATGGAGGGAACCTGGTCTCAGCAAGATGTGCTGTAACTGGATGGGAGACAGAGAGCAGCAGTTGGCCCCTGTGGGGAGGCCCAACTGGAGGATGGGCGTGTCCGAGGGGCATGCTATGCTCAGGGGTGGTGGGACGTGCATTGGGAGAGTATTTGGTTGGGGCTTTGAAGGATGTGTAGGAGTTTGCCAGGTAGGGGCTTGGAGATGGGGAGCAGTAGGTGGCATTCATATAGCGAATGGGGGTGGGGTGCACAGGTATTATTTTCCAGTCAGGGCTGGCAGGTTGGTAAGCTGCAGCTCTGTCTTCCTTCAGCTTGGTGAGAGTTGGGATAGAGCTGGAAGGGCTGCTCCACCTGGGAGCCTTAGGTGATCACAGCTCCCCACTGGGGTCTAACCCTTAGGTCTGAGCCTGTCAGAGCTGGTGATCATAGGGAAGGGGGTGAGAGGCCTCTGAAGGTCACCCCTTAGCTCCTTGGGGGCCTCCTTTCCTGCCGTTCCCCATAGCCCAGCCAGGGAGCCTGGGCTTGCAAGGTTCTACCCTTGAGATTAGCATCCTTGCCCTGACTGCAGAGGCCACTGCTCCAAAGGCCCTGATATTCCTCAAATACCATTATTAAGTCGTAATTCTAAAATTACAGCTGTTTACAAAGCACATATTCAGTCGTCATCCTAACAAAGTAAATGGGACAATTTTGATTTCCCATTGTGAGGAAATTTATCAAGAGGAAGCAAATTTCCTTTTCAGTGATATAGGATGGATTTTTAAAGAGGTCTGACTCATTCACAGCATCTTTTGAAATCACTATAGTTGTTATTTATTTTTAATTTAAAAGCCTATTGATCTATAGTTTATGTATCAGTACTTTTAAGTTCAATTTAAAGTTCAAAACAACTAAATGGTTTTTTTGATATTTTGAGTGTGTAACCATCACAATAATCTAATTTTTGAATATTTTCATCGCCCCAAAAAGAAACCTGTATCCATTCGTAGTCACTCCCCATCCACTCTTCCCAGACCTAGACATCACTAATCTATGTTCTGTCTCTGTGGGTTTGCCTGCTCAGGACATTTCATGTAGCAATAAATGGAATCACACAGTATGTGGTCTTTTGTGTCTGGCTTCTTTCACTTTGCATACTGTTCTCAGGGTGCATCCATGTTGTAGCATGGGTCAGTGCTTCATTCCTGTTATAGCTGAATAGTATTCCACTGTGTGGATGGACCACGCTGTTTATCCATTCATCCGTTGATGGATGTCTGGATTGTTTCTTCTCTTCTATTATTTTTCCAGTCTGTTTTCTCTGTTGTTCAGTTTGGTTAATTTCTATTGTTTTGTCTTCAAGTTCACTGAGCTTTCCCCTGTCCTCCCCATTCTGATGCTGTTCCCATCTGTTGAGCTTTTTATTTCAGACTTTTTTCCTGTTCTAAAATTTCCATTTGATTCTTTTTTTGTATCTTCTATTTCTTTGCTGAGAGTTTCTGTTTTTTCACTTTTTCAAACATGTTTGTAGTTGTTCATTGAGTCATTCTTAGGATGACTGCTTTAAAATCTTGGTAGTTATTCTGATTATCTGTCGTTTGGTGTCAGTGTCTGTTGATTATCTTCATTCGTTGAGATTGTTCTGGTTCTTTGTATGATGAGTGATTTCTGATTGGAACTTGGACAATTGGGGTATTACGTATGAGACTCTGTCTTCTTTGAACTTTTTTTTTTTTTTTGGCTGGTTTTCTGTGACTTCACTTGGCAGGGGAAAGTGGGGACCACCACGCCGGTACTTCCTAGTGGGAGTGTAAGTCCAGGCTCCACACTGGGCCTCTGTTGGGGTTCATGGGGGGTGGGGATACCTCCTTACTGCTGTGCAGGAGAGAGTTCTGGCTTCTGACTTGGAAGGAGGAGCAGGAAAGCCCTTGGTCTTCACTGACTATGTGCAACAGTGTGGGAGGTGTGCCGTGTGTTACCAGATGGGGGAGACCAAAGGCAGGTGTCCCTGCATGGCGTCTCTGACACCCCAGCCTGGGGTTGGTGCTTCCTCACAGCCTGGGGAGGGTGGAGGTTTGCAGATTTTTTTGGAGGTGTGCCTGGAGTGGGACCGTTATTGTATAGCAGTTTTCTCACAAGGCTGCCCCTATCCTGATCCGTTGATTAGAGAGAGCTGACTTCTGTTGGAGCTTACTGCCGTGCCTGTCTGCATCCCTGGGCCACCCACACCTCCAGCACTCAGTCTGGGTTATGTGAGGCAAAAAGAAAGTCCAAGGACTTATCTCCATGCCATCCCTGGTCCTGAGGTTTCTGCCACCTCCTCTCTGCCTTTCAGAGCCTTGGATGACTGTTTTATATGTAATGTCCCGGACTTTTGATGTATTTAGTGGGGGGAACAGGGAAAAGTACATCTGCACCTTTCTGGAAGCAGAGTCCTCACAATTGTTGTTTAAATATCTAGTGTTTATTGGGGGCTTCCCTGGTGGTGCAGTGGTTGAGAGTCCACCTGCCGATGCAGGGGACACGGGTTCATGCCCTGGTCCGGGAAGATCCCACATGCCGCGGAGCGGCTGGGCCCGTGAGCCATGGCCACTGAGCCTGCACGTCCAGAGCCTGTGCACTGCGACGGGAGAGGCCACAAGAGTGAGAGGCCCGCGTACCGCAATAAATAAATAAATAAATAAATAAATAAATAAATATCTAATGTTTATTAAAGATAATACGTTTAAGCCCCATTTTGATAATCAAGAAAAACACTGAGGTTTTTATATAGCCATCATAGGACACTGGGATGTTTTATATGGTCCATATTCATAAATTTGTCCCTTTGATTTCTGGCTTTGTATCTTATTTCACTGGTTAGAACTCATTAACGTAGCTGTCTGCTCCTAATGTAATGAATGTTTCATTGCTGCCTGAGGCTTTAGGGCTGTGTTTGGAATTGGATGTGGATTTCAGGTCTTATCTTTATGATGTCAGTGAGCTACTTTGTCTTAGGTTGTTTGCAGGGTTTTTTGTTTTTGTTTTTAATCAGGGATGGGTGCTGGATCTTTTCACATGACTGCTTCGCTCCCTGTGGGAGAGGCTGTGTACTTCTCTCTGGTCTTGATTATTAATGTGTGTTGGCTTTAGGCGCTATCGCTAATCTTGTGGATGGAGTTAATGCTCAGCCCTTGGACAGAAACATAACCTGCAGTTAGGAACTTCATCTGACAGTGGCTTATCCAAGTGAGATAACTCTTTTCTCTTACATACGTATTCCAGGGCAGGCACTTTATGGCTGATGTAGCAGATCTGATCCATGCAGCCCTCACAACCCAGTCTCCATCTAGTTAAATGGTCTGCCATTGCTGGTGTGTGGCCTTCATCCTCCTGGATAACGATGGTTGGTATAGATCCAGCCATTACGACTGTATCCCCAGCAGCAGCAGAGAAGAGGGAAGAACAAGCTGTCTTTAGGGAGTATTCCAGAAGCTTCCACATGACCCTTCAACTCCTATCTCCTTGGCCACATCTAGCTGCACAGGAAGCTGGGCAGTGTAGTCTTCATTCCAGGTCTCCAAGTCCCCCAGTGGGAATAAGGGGCTAGATTGTGGTGCTGGTGGTGGAGAAGGGATCTGGGGATCTGGGTCCCATCTGTCCGGCACCCCTCGCTGCGCTGGGTGTGCACACTTGGGCCACCAGCAGCCTTCTCCTCTGTCCTCTGGGGTTGGCACCTGCCTCCTCATCACCTCTTGAGTCTGGGGCCAGTCAGTGTCCCTCTGCCTTTTCAGTCCTTCCTTCCCTCCTGGTGGCTGCCTCAGTTTCCCTCTTCTAACTCTAGATGGTGCTGGGCAGCCGAGGTGATGGAGAGACCAAGAGTGGGGCGGGCTCCCTTCAGCAGGGGCCCCCCGGGGGGAGGCTGTGGCTCGCTCAGGGAGAGCGGTCGGTTCCGAGTCTGTGAGACGGGGCATCTGCAGATCACCGATGGTGCAGGAAGGAGTGAGACGGGCACCGGGGAAGCACAGTTTCGCTTGTTTGATTTGGCTTGGGCAGCATCTGACTGGTTTCCCAGGTGCAGGTGACAGATTTCAAAGAGACAAGAGAGCGAAGCCGTGAAGAGCTGTCACCGGAGGTGCTGAGGGGCGTGGTACCGAGTACCTGAGATGTTGTCCCCTTAGAACACCCTGCTGAGGAAGTTGGTGTGATTTCGCCCTGACAGACGGGGTGGGATTTTGACGGAGCTTGACTAACCGCTCCGAGAGGCAGAGCCGGGGTGTGAGGCCGGGCAGCTGTCCTGCAGGCCCTGGGACCCACCTTTTCCCCGACACCTTTGTACAGGGCTCTGGGGCGCAGGGGCCCAGGGTTGTAGACGCCCACGACACTGGGACTGCGGGAGAGGGCACAGCTGCCCTGTGTGTTCCCAGGGCCCTTCCTGGGCGGCCTGCCCTGTCGTCCAGCTGCTTTTGTTTTCCCACCTTGCATCTCAGGGCGGTGACAGTCTCTGGAAGCTTCCAGGTGGTCCTTTGATGGTGGCCCGAGTGAGCCCCCTGCCGAGTTCGCTCCACCTCAGGACAGCCGGCCACCTGCAGAGGCTTCTCTCCATGGGCCGTGCTCGGGCTTGTCCCCAGAGGCCCTTCTGCTAAGGAATGGCCGACGTCCTCCCATACAGGCTCAGGTCACACACCAGCTCCCGTGCCCTGGGCAGTGGGGCTTTCTGTCCCTGAGGCTGTCCCCGAACACACGCTTGGACTGGCACTTCTGTCTCAGAGGGTCCTCTCCCTGTGTGGCCATGGACAGTTGTGCTCTTGCGATGTCCCTCCTGAGTGTGGAGGTCTGTCCGGCCTGGAGCCGCGTGGGGACCACAGTGGGTGGGGCCCCCAGCATAGACATGGGCCTCGCTCAGGACCCAGGGCCCCGGCCACAACCTGGCTTGCCTGGGCAAACACGCTCCGCTCCACCTGGCATCTGGCAGGCCTGGGCCTGGCCTCCTTCCTCAGAAGTGTATGTGGGGATGCGTCACCTGGGGAGACTCTTCCAGTGCATCAGATACATTCTCCCATCTTAAAATAAATTTGTCACCTGGAGCCAAGGCGGTGAAGCCCTGACAACCACACCCCAGCCCGGGAGGTGGGCTGGGCTTTTAGGGTCTGTGGCTGTTGTCCCTACCGCTGCTCTGATTGTCCTTCAGAGGATGTCATGCAGAGGAGCGTCTGCTCCCGGTCAGGGATGTGGCCTCACACTGCAGGGTGGACCTGCGGTCTAGGAGGGTCTCAGGGCCTGGTGGCTGCACCCAGACCCTGCTCTGGGTGGGAGATGCCAGGCATCCATGTGGCCCCGTCGGAGCCTCCTCCACTGATCGGACAGGCCGAGGCCGAGGGGCTGTGGGCCCAGCCTGGGGGCTGCTGGAGGGAGGGAGGGGCTTCTTGTGCCCCCTCCCTGCCCCCCCCCCCCCATGTTCACCCTTGTAAGTAGGATGTCCTACCTGATTCCAAGCAGGATCTTAATTCCTTTCTTTTGTTTTCTTTCTGAAGCAGAGTGGGAGGGAGGGGCTGTGAAAGGGATTGAGGGAGGAGGGGGGCCTCGCTCCAAGCATCTAGAACACGGTTTCTCAGATACAGTGTGGCCAGTGGGTCTGAGGCCGGGGGCGGATCCACCAAGAGGAGGAGGGGTGGAGGCCAGAGGAGGAAACCGAGGTCCCGAAAGGGCGACAGCGTCCCCAGGGTGGCACGGCTTCCTGTGGATAAGCCCAGGCGTTTGCTCCATCCTCTGGTGGGGACGGTGGAGGGGGTGGAGAGGAAAATGTCTGTCTCCCGCAGATCAGGGGGAAATCAGAAGAAAAGACCGGGAGGAAATGCCACACTGTGTCCAAAGCCACTCTTCTCTGTGTGAACATGGGCTCCTGTCTGTTGGGGCACAGGTGCTTTCGTAGCCCACCTCGAGGTCCCTGTTGGGGCCGCGTTGGACAGGTCTGCTCTGCGGCAGCGACACTCCCACCCTGTGACCCGCTGCTCACTGAAGCTGGGGCGCACGGGTGGGCCGGGTGTTCTGGAGGCGATTCTGGTGCCTGCCCAGTGCTCTGGGAGCGGGTTACCTGTGCAGTGACAGTCCAGGCCTGCTCACGACCCACTGAGACTCTGGGGCTGGGAGGGTCCGTGGGACTGGACCACGTGCCGGTCACGTGTGAGGAGGGTCCGAGGCCCCGCGTGGAGGGCAGCTTCTCGGCACCAAGGTCACTGGGGTGGGCGTGTCAAGGAATCATGGGGGTAGAGCTGCCGTGTCACATGGGCCTGTCTCTCCTGTCCAGGAGCGGCTGCTCATGAGTCTCCTGCCCCGGAACGTCGCCATGGAGATGAAGGAGGACTTCCTGAAGCCCCCTGAGAGGATTTTCCACAAGATCTACATCCAGCGGCATGACAACGTGAGGTAGGGCTGGCCCTGGCCTGGCCCTGCGATGGGCCTAGGAAGCAGAGGTGGGGGGGATGGAGGTGGGGGGATGGAGGTGGGGGGGATGGAGGTGGGGGGGATGGAGGTGGGAGGGGATGGAGGTGGGGGGGATGGAGGTGGGGGGATGGAGGTGGGAGGGGATGGAGGTGGGAGGGGATGGAGGTGGGGGGGATGGAGGTGGGGGGATGGAGGTGGGAGGGGATGGAGGTGGGAGGGGATGGAGGTGGGAGGGGATGGAGGTGGGAGGGGATGGAGGTGGGGGGGATGGAGGTGGGGGGATGGAGGTGGGAGGGGATGGAGGTGGGAGGGGATGGAGGTGGGAGGGGATGGAGGTGGGAGGGGATGGAGGTGGGGGGATGGAGGTGGGAGGGGATGGAGGTGGGGGTGATGGAGGTGGGGGGATGGAGGTGGGGGGATGGAGGTGGGGGGGATGGAGGTGGGAGGGGATGGAAGTGGGGGTGATGAAGGAGGTGGAGGTGGTGGCAGAGGTGGGCAGAGGGCCCTAGTTTAAGGGAAGGAGGGAGCAGGTGTGGGTTAGGAGCCCAGGGGAGCACTTGCCCAGCAGGGAAGCAGCTCCCAAAAGGGGTGTGTGTTGGCTTCTCGGGTGATGCATTTCACAGCTGCCCTTTCCCATTTTCTCATTTCTTCACCTTCTATTTCCTGTGTTGGCTAGAAAGGCTGGGAACTCTGTTCCTAAGCCAGGTTTGGGCAGTGGCCATTGGACTGGGAATTTGCCTGCATCAGGTTAATAACTGAGCATTGTTCTAGTTGGTGCCAGGCTCTGGGGTAGGCGTTCTTCTCACTCTGTTCATCTCATGGCAGCTCCAGGAGGTAGGGATTGTTATTCCCATTTTACAGGTGGGGAAACTGAGCCCTTGGAGTGAATCAACTTTCCCTGGACACTCTGAGGTTTGCTTGTTTGTTTTTAAAGATTCTGTTAAAAAGCAATTAATTGTATTAAATCATGCTTTCCCTTTTAAAGTACCTAGAGTAGATAACAGTGTTGCCTGTCTGGGAATCATATCGATACTTTACAAAAGTGTCACTCAGGCAGGAGGTGGTGGTTTGAAGGACCCCCTCTCATCCTGGAGACTTGTGCTCCACTGCTTACGGCTTGTACTCAAGTTCCAGCCAGTCTGCCTCTCTCAGCTTTTGATAAGTCATTATATGGCTTCTCACTCATCTTAGTTTCCACATGCTATTTGTGCTTCTGAATCAATCCCCTCTCCCTTTCTTCCTTCCTTCTCACCTCCCTCCTTCCTTCCTGCCTTCCTTGTTTGTCTGGATAGTCCCTGGGGAGGACTGCTCCAGCCTGGCTGCATCTGCGAAGTGGGTGCTGTGCCTTCCTGCAGAATTCCAGGCTTCCCATATCATTGCTTCCCTGTCCCTCCCACTTGTGAGCTTTCTTCCCCGGATGCTGAGCTCCTGAGGACAGGGACCCGGGGTGTAAGAGATCCTCCACGCATGTTTGCCTGTGTGCATGGGGGATGTTGGGTGCTTCGGGGGTGACGTTTCCCACACGTAGTGGAGGAGGACAGGCAGGGCAAGCCCTGGGGGCTTTCCTAGCATGGGGGTGAGCAATGCTCAGTCGGTTTTTGAGGAACGAAGTGAACGGGCAGAGGCTGAGAAGCCAGTGGATGGAGGAAGGCCTGTGAATGCATGGCTAGTTATAGAGAAGGAAGAAAACACAGTGGCTCCTCAGAGAGGTAAATAAGCCTGAATTTTATACCAAAACAGAGGGGAAAAAAATCGGTGTTGTCTATCTCCGCCCACTCTTGCAATCCCTTTGCTTAGCGTCTCAGTATCAGTGACACTTCTATAACCTAGACACCCAGTTTTTACTCATTCACTCATTCATAACACACGTGTGTATCCCCCTTGCTCTGTGCTCGGTGCTCTGGGGTGTATAGACTGGGCCTGCATCCTTCAGTCCCTCACAGGCTCAGTGGGGAAAGCTGCCCTGCAGGTAGAGGATTACAACTGTGGACGTTAGGCTTGTCATGGGGTGAACGCAGCATCTTTCCAAGCTGGGGCAGGGCATGGTTGACGTGGTGGGGCAAGGGCCTCATCAGGGAGAAGCCTCTCTGAGATGTGGGTTCCTGGTCCCTGCCTGTGATGTGGGTCGCTACTCTCTGGCACGAGGTATTATTGAAAATGCAGAACTGAGTTAAGATCTGGCATCAGGAATTCTAAGATATGAACACAATTGTGTAAAAAGAACAAACGACTTCAATTCCACATCACTTTCTTCATTTAAACTGGAGATGCATGTTTAAGTCTCGCAAACGCCTCCAGTGTACCAAGTGTGTGATTTCCCAAGTCTCACAGCTGAGGGTGCTTTTGGCTGCAGGTGACAAAAGTTGGCCATGCAGTGTCTTCAAGAGTGAGGGGGCTCTCTTTCCCCTGGGGTGAGAGGTCCAGAAGTGGCACCTGGCTCTGGTCTGGCAGCTCCGTGATCAGGCCCCATGGCCTCTCCCAAGTGGGTTCCGTGGAACACCTCGTCCTGAGATAGGCCCCTGACCCCATCTCCCTCGTCCCTCACATGTGGGAGGGTCAGGGTGCTTGGGGGACTCGTCGGGAACCCCAGCCTCTCCCAAACGTACAGCTCTGGGAGGTTCTCCGTTGTCCTACAAGTTCTCTGTCCTGCCTTGGTCCTCATTACTTAAGCCTTTTAAAGGCTTTCTAGCATTCAGGATGCTGGCTGTGTGCTATGGGTGGACACTGAGTAGTTTAGACTGACCCAGGTACTGTAGTAAACGGATGCCCAGCATATAAGAGAGGTTGCCCCTCCCCACCCATAGCCGACTGAGGGGTGACCCTGCACGCAGCACAGGACTCCCGTGAGGCTCTGACAGGGCCTGGGCCTCAGTTGCCTGCATCACCTGTAGGAGGTGTGGAGGAGGGCTGCTCATTCCTTAAGAGCACGTCAATTCTGCTCACCTGCCACCAGCCACGGCCCCGTCACAGGGCCACCCTGGGAAAAGGGACAGGCCTAGTGGACGTTGAGCTATTCCCCTGTGTCTGGGGGACACCAAGTATATAGACAGCATGCAGTGGTCACTGCTGCTCCCCTGTGTCCTGGGAGGAGCCCTGAGTGGCTCCAGCATTTCCTCCCTCTATGACCAAAGAGTTTCCCTGGCTTCTCCCAGCCTCAGTCTTCTCACCTGTGAAATGAGAAGAGCAGAGCCTTCCTCTTCCGCTGCTTGAGGAATCAGCAGGGGGCTCTAGTTTCAGGTGACATGCGAAGGTAACGTCCGTCTGAGTGGCAGGAGCCTGCCCGTCTGTCGGCAGAGGAGGGCAGCTGGCACCCCTTTGTCTTGCAGCATCCTCTTCGCAGACATTGTGGGCTTCACGGGCTTGGCATCGCAGTGCACGGCCCAGGAGCTGGTGAAACTCCTCAACGAGCTCTTCGGCAAGTTTGACGAACTGGCCACGGTAAGCGCAGCCTCTCCCTTTGTCCGGAGAGTTTAACTTGAGTTGCTCCTGGGGTGACGACGTGCCAGGTGGATCCCCGTGTTGGAGACGTGACCTAGGCTGGTTGGGACGCGGGGTTCACCTGTTGTTTCAGCCTCACTGTTCGCTGGTTCCTTCCCTGGGACCTGCGCGCTGCCTTTGCAGATAGGACGACGCTGCACCAGCACAGACAGCGCCTCCAGTGAGGGGCCCGGGCAGCACGCGGCGCCGGCTGAGTTGTGTGGTCTTGCGCACAGGCCGCCCTCCATCTTCTGTCCTGAGGCAGATGTCGCTTGGGCTGGCCTTGGCGGAGGGCTCCTTGGAGCAGGCCTGTGCTGCCCTTTTCTGGGCCCGCTGCCTGTCCTTGAAACTTGCCTGCTGGGGGTCAGTTGGTGACGTCTCAGGATGCCCGGCCCCCTTGCTCGCTGCGGGCTGAGCGCCAGGGTTTTGAACTCTTCCTGGAACAGGTCACATCTAAGGCCTGCAGAGGTCAAGCCAAGGCTAACAGCCTCGCTTGCAGCATGCAGGCCTGGGACCCCGACACCCACCTTCCCTGCCCTGCCAGGACATGGCGGGAGACACAAGGACACGGACAAGTTCACCTTCTCCTTCAGCCTCGCTCGAGGTGGACACAGAGGCCCCTGAATGGGTGGTTATGAGACGGACAGAGGGAGGGAGGGAGGGGTCGGCAGATTCTGTTTGGCCTGTTTGTTCATTTGCTGACAGTTAAAGCTCTTGGAAGGAAGAGTGAATGTCCCCTCAATGAACAGGGTGAAGAGAGGACCCCTGGCTGGGCCTGGCTTCTGCAGTGGCCAGGAGTCCTGAGGGACGCTGGATGTGTGTAGGGGGCTGGGTGGAGGGTACCGCGTGGGCCGCAGACTCGGGCCGGCCTCTGGGCAGGACACAGAACACCAGGTCCCGGCCTTTGCTCTTGCCTTGCAGGAAATGCGAGCAGAGGTCACACTGCCTGTAATGTCGTTTTGCTGGGCATGGAGCTGCCTGTCCTCGAGGCCCTGGCAGCCTTTGTCTGCGTGGCCACTGGACTTGCTCCCGGGAGCGAGGCTGTGGTCTGTGCAAACACATGCCACCTCGCTTTCCTGGGAGAAGGCCTCCCGGGCGTCCTCCCGCGGACAGGGCTGCCTGTGGTTTCAGGGGAGCATAGAAGAGGCGGGGAGGGCATGAGCGTGGCCTGTGCCCGTGCATGGGGCTGGCTGTAGAGCCTCCAGCACCTTTTGCCTTTGGGTCAGGATGCGTGTTTTGTCCGGTGCAGTGGGTGACTGGCGGCCGGGGGCTCTTACAGTGCTGCTTGGGAGCTTTCTCAGGCCTGCTGCTTCCTCCCCCCTCACCAGGAAGCTTCTGGACCAGGGTCCCGCTTGGCCCACCAGGGCCTCTTTTCTGAGCATCTGCTGCTGATGGGAGGGCCTGTGCTCTTTGCCTCCTCGTCCGATTCTGTCTTCCCAGCAGCTTGAGGTCAGCATTGTGGTCCCTGAAGGATCAGGGCCAAGTTTGGTCAGTGATTCCTGGTGAGCAGTGCCGCCTGCCCCTCTGCTGTCCCTGGAAGACCCCCCTGCTCCAGGTCTCTCAGGACATAACCTGCTTCCCAGCCGGCCAGGAAGGCCTAGGAAGTCTTTATGGATTTTCCACTGGTGCTTTGTCAGATACCTGATTTGCAAATATTTTCTTCCCCACTTTGGCCTGTTTGTTCATTTGCTGACAGTGTTGTATAAAGGGCAGAGATTTTAGTTTTTATGCAGCCCAGTGATTACTTTCTTCTTTTGTGGGTGTAGCGTTCCCAGAGGTGGGCAGTCCGCTGGCCGGCCCCACCTGTGCTGTGTTCTACTGGAGCAGACGCAGGGCCCACCCCGTCCAGGGGCTGGAGAGATGGGCCTCCCTGGGTGGGAGAGTGCGGGTGGAGATGGTGCCCCGGGAACACCCAGGTCTTCGTTCTCAGGATGAAATGTGTGATCTGGGGGCTCCCTGTCCTGTGCTCTTCCTTCCTAGAATACAAACTCCATCTGTCACTTTGCCAGTTTCTTCGGTTTTAAATCAGCTGCAGGTGTGAGTGTCACCTTGAGTTCCAGGCCTGTGCCCTCACCCTGGCCCTGGGGGCACCTCTCGGGCCCATGTCCCAGCTGTGACATCCACTGCCCCTTTCTGTCGGCACCGCACCCAGGGTGCATGTGGCAGGGTGTCCACTGGGCCTTCTGGGGCATCACACGTTCCCTCAGAATGTTTCAGTGTTCCATGTGTTTCCTCAAATTGTTACAATTTGCCTTTTTTTGTTGCTAAATTTATCCCTAGGTATGTCATTCTTTTTGATGCAGTTGTAAATGGGATTATTTTCTTAATTTTACTTTCTACTAGTTCGTTATTAGTATATAGCAATGTGACAGATGTCTGTATATTGATTTTGTATCCTGCAACTTCACCGAAATCATTTATTAGTTCTAACAGTTTTTTGGATACAGTCTTTAGAGTTTTCTGTATATAATATTATGACATTTGCAAATAGAGACAGTTTTACTTCTTTTCCAATTTGGATGCCTTTTATTTCTTTTTCTTGTCTAACTGTTCTGGCTAGGACTTCAACACTATGTTGAATAAAAGTGGTGAGAGTGGGCATCCTTGTCTTGTTCCTGATCTTAGAGGAAAAGCTTTCAGCTTTTCACCAGTGAGTATGATGTTAGCTGTGGGCTTGTCATACATGGCCTTTATTATGTTGAGGTATGTTCCGTCTATACGCACTTTGTTGGACTTTTTATCATGAAAGGATGTTGAGTTTTATCAAGTACCTTTTTTGCATCTATTGAGATTACTATATGATTTTTATTCTTTTTTTTGTTAATGTATTTGTATCACATTGATTGATTTGTGTATGTTGAACCATCCTTGCATCCCTGGAATAAATCCCACTTGACCGCGCTGTGTGATCCTTTTAATGTATTGTTAAATTTGATTTGCTGATATTTTGTTGAGGATTTTTGCATCTATATCCATCAGGGATATTGGATAATTTTCTTCTTTTGTGCCAGCCTTGCAGGATAATGCTGGCCTTGTAAAATGAATTTGGAGGTGCTCCTTCCTCTTCTGTTTTTTTGAGAGTTTGAGAAGGATTGGTATTAATTCTTCTTTGAACGTTTGGTAGAATTCGCTGGTGAAATCATCTGGTCCAGGGCTTTCCTGTATTGGGAGTTTTTGATTACTGATGCAGTCTGTTCAGATTTTATATTTTTTCATGATTGAATCTTGGTAGATTGTATATTTCTAGGAATTTATCCATTTCTTTTAGGTTGTCCAGTTTGTTGGTACGTAAGAGATTTTCTCTTTTATTCACTACTAGGCTCTTTCACCAGGACACTTACTAGTGTCTGAGATGTTGGATTAGATACTTTTAACAAGGGAAGTGCACACCCTCCAGAGAACAGGTGCTGCACACACTGGAGCCTCATGGTGGGTTGACTGGAGTAAGAGATATGTTAGGTGTGTGTATGTGTACGCATGTGAGTGAGCATGTGTATATAAATGTATGTGAGTGTGTGTGTACATGTGAGTGCATTGTATATACATGAGTGTGCATGAACATGCATGCAACTGTGTACATGTATATGTGTGCATGTGTGTACATGAGGTAATACGTATGTGAATATGTAGGTGTACGTGTGTGTACATGTGTGTTAAGTTTTTGTTTAGATTTTTTTTCCATCTATGCTCCTGAAGGATATTAGTCTGTGGCTTTCTTTTCTTATGTTGTTTTTATGTGGTATCAAGGTAATGCTGATTTCATAGAAGAGTTGGGGAGTATTTCCTCCAGTTCAATTTTCTGGAAAAGTTTGTGTAGAATCGGTATTATTTCTCTCTTAAATGTGTGGTAGAATTTACTGGTGCATGGAGTTTTCTTTGTGGAAATTTTTAACTGCAAATTCAATTACTTTCAGTACGGCTTGTCGGGTTATTTATTTTTTTCTTGAATAAACTTGGTGTTTTTTAATCTTTCAGGGAGTCTGCCCATTTAACCTAAGTTGTCAAAATTATTAGAATAAAGTTGTTCACACGATTTCCTTGTTATCCTTTTAATATTTGTAGAATGTGTGGTAATGGCACCTGTCCCATTCTTGATTTTGGTGATTTGTGTCTTCTTTTTGTCTCATCATTCTGGCTACAGATTTATCAATCTTATTAATTTTTTAAAAAGAATTTGCTTTTGGTTTCATATATCTCGATTTCAATTTTATTAATTTCTTTATGTTTTTTTATTATTTTGTTTCTTCTGCTTATTTTGGTTTTCATTTGCTCTTCTTTTTGTAGTTTCTTAAGGTAGAAGCAGAGACCATTGTGTTTTAGATCTTTTTTCCTCTTCTGATATAAGTGTTTAATGCTGTGAACTTCCTCTGAAGTTCTGCTGTAGCAAATTTCTGATATGTTGTGTTTCTATTTGTGTTCAATTCAAAATACTTTATAATTTTCCCTTTAATTTTTCTTAGATCCAGGGATTATTAAGACATTTGTTTTCTGAGGGAGTTTGCAAAGATCTTTCTGTGTTTGACTTCAATTTTACTTTTACTGTGGTTGGAGAACATACTTTTAAAATTTGAATCCTCTTAAATTTATGGCCCAGAATATGGGCTTCATTCATTTGTGTGGTCTACGTGTGGCATATTTCCACGTTTTATCTTTTTTTCTGTTTAATTTCCTCTAGTGTTTCTTTTTCTCTTTTTTTAAATACATTTATTTTTGGCTGCGTTGGGTCTTTGTTGCTGCGCACGGGCTTTCTCTAATTGTGGCGAGCGGGGGCTACTCTTGGTTGCGCTGCATGGGCTTCTCATTGCGGTGGCTTCTCTTGTTGCGGAGCACGGGCTCTAGGCGCTTGGGCTTAGTAGTTGCAGCACACGGGCTCAGTAGTTGTGGCTCGTGGGCTCTAGAGCACAGGCTCAGTAGTAGGGGCTCACGGGCTTAGTTGCTCTGCAGCATGTGCAGTCTTCCCGGACCAGAGCTCAAACCCATGTCCCCTGCATTGGCAGGTGGATTCTTAACCACTGTGCCCCCAGGGAAGCCCTCCTCTAGTGTTTCTTGCAGTGTGGGCCTGCTGGTGACAAATCCTTTCAGCTTTTGTATTTCTGAAAGAACTCTTTATTTGGCCTTTATTTTTTTGAATTTCCTTTTTGCTGGGTATAGAATTCTAGGTGCAAAGGTCTTTCCCCCAGAACTTTAAGGATGCTGCTCTTATGGTCATCTTTCGTATTGTTTTCAACAAGAAGTCTTCTGTCAACTCATTGCTCCTCTGTATGAAATGTCTTTTTTCTCTGCCTGCTTTTAAGATTTTCTCTTGTTGGTTTTCAGCAGTTTGATTTTGACCTGCCTAGCTGTGGTTTTCTTCAGGTGTCTTGTGCTTGCCGTTTATTGAGCTTCTCTCATCTGTAGTTTTCATAATATTTGGGGAAAAACCCTCAGTCACCGTTTTACAAATACTTTTCTGTGCCCCTCCTCCTCTTCCTTCAGGAACACCAGTTTCACCCACGTCAGGATGATGATCTTGTTTTATTTTGGGGGTTCTTTTTCTTTCTGTTTCATTTTGGACAGTTTCTACTGCTGCGCCTTCAGGTTCACTCATCTTTGCATCTTCAGCGTCTAACCTGTCACATACCATCCAGTGCAGCTTCCAGCTCAGACATTATAGTTTCATCTCGGATCTTTTTTCCTTCTCGTTGAGGTGACTGTGAGGAAGCTCAAAATTAAAATGGCCTCATTCCCTTCTAATTTATTGCTTTTTTTCTCTGTTCTTGTGTGCATTGATGTTATGTGTTTTAAACATATTTTCATTCTAATCTGCTGGTGTCCTGTTTTGATGAGCACCTGGACATGTTTTTCTCATATGTGCTTGTTTTGTGTCCAAGTGCCCGGTGAGGAGGGTGTGGTGACCCCAGGGATCCAAACCCATCCTCCTTTACAAAGGTATTTGCTGGGCAGTTAAACAAACACAGAGTCTGTTTGTCTTAGTCTCCACAGGAGCTGACGTTTTATTTACCCTGATCCACGGCTGATGACCACAGATGGGCACTATGTTTTTGACCTTCCCCCCATTTATTGGATCCATTTTAGATTTGTGTTTGCTCTGATCTCCGTGTGTATTTGGCAACTGGCTGCCCTCTTTGGGTTCATGGAGAAGCACCTGTCCCGGGCTCAGCCCTGCTCCACCACCACCTGTTGGGGACGGGGCCCTTCTGTGGATCAGTTTTCTCTGTGGGAAGGTGAACTGGCCGGACAAAGCAGACATCCCTCTGGCTGGTTCAGGAGGTGTGGGCCAGCGTGGAGAGTCCTTGGTGTGCCCGCTACAGAGACGAGCCTGAGTCCTAGTTGTCTTCTTATCAGCAAGGCCACCTGGGCTGGTTGTGGCCCCCTCCTCAGGGGTGACAGGCAGATGAGAACACAGTCCCTAGCTCTGGTCATGACCCCAGGAATCCTTCAGGGACTGTTTCCAGAGAGAGCTTGTCGCACTCTTGTCAGTTCTCAGTCCCGAGGTGGCGGTTGCCTGGCACAGGATGGGGATGCATTGGATTTAGGACAGTGCCGGTGGTCCTGGGGCCAGGAGGCCGACCCACACGCGTCATGGGTGTTAGCAAGCGTGGACAAGTGCGGGAGGCTCAGAGTCTGCTGAGGGGCTCTCCCTGGGGATGCCCGCCCTTGGACTTGGCCAGTCTGCGCTGTCCCTGAACTCGGACGCTTCGTGAGCCTTTCTGGCCCATGCGGACCCGACACCGAGGGGCTCCTGGACAAGAGTGTAGGGGGTGCAATTCCTGAAAGATGACTCTGACGACCTGTGTTAGTGAGGACATTATTTTTCAGTTATTTGTGTTAATTCTGGATGTTTCTGAAAGGGACCCATGGAAGCTGGTCCAAGGGCAGAGCTCCCTACCCAATTCTGAGCTACTCGGGTGTGTGTTCTGGTCCATCCTTCCTGTCCCCCCTCATCCCTCCTCCTCCTCGGGAGACTGTCCTTGGGATCATTTCAGAGGGTCAAGCCTTCCTGCTCTGACACCCTGGTCCTGTAGCTGCGCAGAGTTGGCCGCGTTCAGGCCTGACACATGCTCGTGGGTCAGTTGTGACTCTGCTGGATGGTGTTCCTTTAGCAAAGCCACCTGTGCACCTGCTGTCAGGCAAGGAGTGCTGGAGCACAAAGACGGAGTCAGGGAACTTACAGCCAGGGTACTTACAGCTCGGGTGGGGAGACTTTGAGCCAATTTTGCAAAACCAGGATTTGCTGAATGAGATGTTTGCTACAGTGTGGTCAGGATGTAAACAGACATCGTGAGCACAGCCTGGAGGGTGTGGTGGTGGAGCTGTCAGCAGAGCTCAGCTTGGAAAACTGACCCAAAGGAACGATTTTAAGTGATCAAATAAGGTATAGAGTAGAATCCCAATTTTCACAATGTCTGTGCACACACTTACGTGAGTGCCAGAGAGAAAAGGCTGGAATGAAATATTCCAGAATAACTGTGGTTATTGCTGAGTTGTGAGTTATGATTTTTAATTTTCTGAACTTTCTGCATCCTTGATGATGAACCTGGATTTCTTTTTTTTTTTTTTTTTGCGGTACGTGGGCCTCTCACTGTTGTGGCGTCTCCCGTTGCAGAGCACAGTCTCCGGACACACAGGCCCAGCCGCTCCGCGGCATGTGGGATCTTCCCGGACTGGGGCACGAACCCGTGTCCCCTGCATCGGCAGGCGGACTCTCAACCACTGCGCCACCAGGGAAGCCCCTGGATTTCTTTAATTATCCCTTGATTAGCAGGGAATAGATATTGTTTCTTTTTTTATTTTTATTTTTTCGGTACGCGGGCCTCTCACTGTTGTGGCCTCTCCCGTTGCGGAGCACAGGCTCCGGATGTGCAGGCTCAGCTGCCATGGCTCACGGGCCCAGCCGCCCCACGGCATGTGGGATCCTCTTGGACCGGGGCACGAACCCGCGTCCCCTGAATCAGCAGGCGGACTCTCAACCACTGTGCCACCAGGGAAGCCCTAGATATTGTTTCTTGAAAAGCCAGTAGACGTTTGGAATTTGAAGGAGTCTGTCATTCGTATCAGGCCACCTGTGGAAACTCACCACCCTGTCTGCTGGGAGGAAACCTTTGTTCAGCAGCTGCGGTGGCCCAGGCCCCTGTGTGGGGAGATGTGCTCCAGGCAGAGGGAGGAGGGGTGTGTGGAGAGCAAGGCTCACTTGAGGCCTGAGTGGGGAGCCGTAGTAGAGGGAGAGGCAGGGTAGCCTGAATGGGCCCCTTGAGCGCCGTGCAGAGGAGGTGGATGTGGCTCTTCCACGTATCACCAGGGAGGCATGCATTCATAACTGGGTTCAGAAAGCAGCTCCCCGGTCCCTACTGTGTGCCAGCATTGTCCTAGGTGATAGGGATGCAGCATGAATAAGTCAGATGTAAACCCTGCCCTGAAGGTTTTAGAAAATTCACACAAGCACAAAGGTAGAGACAGTAACGTAGCACCCTCTCCCCAGGCACCCACAGCCCATCCTCGACAGTAACTAACGTCTGGCCAGTCTTGTTTGGTCTGCACTCTCCCCCCAGGTCCTGCCCAGCCCCGCACGGCACGCTTGCATCCTTGGTGAGTAGCTCTTCCACTGAGCACGTTACGGCCAGCACCACCTCAAGGCCCCTGTTGCACCCAATTGCACTGACTGCAGTCACAGATTCCTGAGTCTGGCTCTGGGCTTGGTCACCCTGCTCGTCTCAGACACGTCTCTTCTTCAGAGCTGGTTTGTTCCAGTCAGGATTCACATGAGGTGGACGCGTGTCTGGATTGTACCCTTGGATTGGGTTACGGAGGTGTCAGTGATGACGCAGAAGCTAATGCCATAGAAGGATGCTCATGGTCCCCGAGACGAGGGGACACACCAGGCCATCCAAGGTCACAGGGCACCACCGGGCGCCCAGGTTGGCAGAGGGGGCTGGGAGAGCAGGGCGGGGCTTTATTGGCGTTTCCACGGGAAGAGGGGACAAGCAGACGCAGGGCTGGACAGTGTGGATAGTGAGGGCTCTGGGCTGTCGGTGTTCCCTGCGGTCTGGTCCCTGCCCTGGTAATTAGGGTGGGGCCAGTGGCCGGAGTGTGAGAGCCCGCAGAGGAGATGGGGCTTCTGATCTGCCGGTGTAATAGGAACAAGCCATTGTTTGTCTGCAGGAATTAGCCAGCCCTGCGCGGTGGTCATCGTTCCCTGCCAGCGAGGCCCCCCGAGACGTCAGACCTTCATAGGATACAGAAAACAAAAACCTGGATGAATACACACACCGTATTCCGTGGATATGCCAAGTGTTTCTTGGCTTTGGTTTTTCCTTGTTAATGCTCCTGCCCTTTGTGGCGGCTCAGCCCCAAGGCTGGGTGTGTCCTGTGCTTCTCCTGAGCCAGCGGACCTTCTCTACCTGCCTTGGATCCTGGGCTTGCTCATTTGTGTTGACCACCCTTCCCTGGAGCGCAGTGCTGTCCCCAGCGCACCCCTCTCTGCTGGCCTCCTCCCTCCAGGGCGTGTGGGTCTGAGGTTCCCGTGTTGTTACCCGTCTCCCATGACATTGCACCCGAGGGTCACAGCAGCTGCGTCGAAAACTTGGCCCATCAGTGTTCACTCTGGTTGACACAGTGATAGTTTTCTGATCCTGTTGTTTCCTCTGCATTTATTAGCTTGTGCTTCTTTAAAAACGAAGAATAGTTAGTCCTCAGCTCTTTCATTATCTTCAGTGGATGCTTGATTCTTTTCATTTCTTTATCAAGTTTCAGGACTGGAACCCTCCAAAGGGGTGAGCCGTGCCGTTGCTTCCTGCTTCCTCGTGACTCAGCCCATCCCCTCTGAGTGTGGTCCTGCCTCACAGATGCGGCGTTTTCCAGAAGCCCTAGTTTCTTTCATGGGGAAATGGTTTTTCCAGCCTGTAATCTGGGTGGTCTCTGGTCCTGGGACTTTACAGGAGCCAGACATGGAAGCTATGTTTTAGAAAAAGAAAAATTCCTGAATGAATTCTGAGTTCATATTGATCTTTCCAATTCACTTAACTTCTGTGATTCTTATACTTGTGTCCCTTTTCCTTTGACGCTGGAAACCCTAATGACAGTAATAGAATTTTTTTGTTTCACCCTTTTATATACAGTTGATTCAAAATAGCGTTACCCATATTATTCCCCACAATAAGACCATTGAATACAATCTAAGATTTCTTTAGTGGTTTCTCTCGTTATCTTGCCCTTGAATTACATCCCACTAGATATACAGTCAAGTACGTGTTTTCCTGTCTCTTGTGAAACCACTTGTGAAACCACCTGTGAATTGTGCTACCAACGTGGTCACAGTTATTTCATTTTGGTTTTATTTTTAGGCATTGCTGTTCTAAATTTAATTTTTCTTTTTTAAGTACATCAAATATTTGCACGGCTGTGTCCCACAGTGCAGACCCTGAGGCAAGCTACGTGGAGAGAGGGCCGACCCACCCCACCATCGCCCCGCGCCCTGTGCAGTTAGGCATCTGTGCTCTGTTTGGGGTTGCTCTTCCACTGTTCCTTTTGGATACCAGGAGCAGATGGGTACCTGTGACTATTTATTATTGGAGAGTGTGCCTCAGTGGGGCCCGTTGATGTCTCTTGGGCGTGGCTGAGGCTGGAGAGACTTCTGGTCGTGAGTCAGTGTGGCTGGTCTCTGCTGTAGGACAGACGTCTGTGCGTTCTTGGGTTCCAGCTCTGTTGCTCCTGTGTGGTCCCTCCCCGTGGGCAGGAAGCCCTCGGAGCACAGGGTCCTCATCTCTTCCCTTCGCTTATATCCGTGGTCCTTGTTGCGGTGGGTGCAGCGTGTGGGACTCAGTAAAAGGAACTACAGGAATGATCTATGAAAACTGAAGTTGAAAAGATTATGTGTCCTACTTTCTGGCGATAGCCGTGGTTTATATTTTGGTGCATTTCTTTTCAGCTTTGTGTGGACACAGCAGGTTAAACACTGAGACAGCCACCTAGAGGAACATTTTCTAAAATCTCTATTTGGTTTTCCCACTGATGGCCCAGCGCCGTGCAAAGTTAACGTGACTTGGCCATTTGGTTTTGGATACTGTCACCTGGGGATCAGGTGCGGTCAGTGGGTCATTTCAAGCTCTCTCTGCACCTCCCCTCCCCCAGGGGTGCCACCAGGTCTTGGGAGCTCCCCAGCCTTCCCAGAAGCCAGCTGCAGTGTGGGGTCCTCTCTGGACCCCGCTGTTTCAGAGCCGGCCTCAGAGGGGTTTGGGCATCTTCCGGTTCTGAAGTGGCAGTGGCTGTTCCTGAGATCCCACTGAATTCTCTGCTTCTTCCTGGGTCCAGGGCTGGGCGGCAGGGTCACAGAGCCCTTGAGTGTGGGAGTCTCTGCCGTCCTCTCGGGCAGGGCCAGCCGGGTCCAGAGTTGACCAGTGGGCCTGCAGACCATACCTGGGAAGCAAAGGAGACCCTCCTGCCTGGATCCCCTGGCAGCCCCTGTGCTGCTCTGAGGGGTCTCTGCCCATCATGTCCTGTCACTCCTGTCCCTTCCAAGCAAGCCCCGCCGGCCCTCCTCCTCCGTTTTCTTTCTTTGCTTTGGCTGGGAAACAGCTGTTCAGGTGTCACAAACGCTCCCTGCAGGGGAACTCCAGGCGCTGGCTTTTCGTATTTACAGTGAAGATGTTGTTATCTGAAACACCAAAAGCAATGGAAAACATCGTTTTTTTGGTCTCTTAAGCTTGTTAACAAAAGTCAGGAGAGTTGAGATTAAAAAACAAGGGGACGGGTGAGCATTTCACTTCCCCAGTCTTTCCTGAGCCCGGGAGGGACTGTCTCAGGATGGTTGCCAGCGACACATTTGTCGCTGACGGGCTGTAATTATGCTCTGGTGTGTGTTGGCGGGTCCAGCGGAGGATGGCTGCTCTTCAGGAAGTTCTCCCCAGAATGCGGTGGGCCTCATCTACCTGTGAGCCTGCGGCCTGGATGTCACTTGCTAGATGCCCCCGTCCTGACTTGGAGAGCAGCCATGCCGGGCAGTAGGGGTCGCTCCTGAGGCTCGCCAGGAGCACCACTTGCCTTCAGCACAGTTTACAAGAACAAGGGTTCTTCAGCACCTCCTGTCCTGAGGGGTCGGCCATCAGAGATCCCACCCAGCCCCACAGAGACTCCCTTTCCTGTGGCGGCCACTCTTGAGTCTCTGTGTCACGTATGACAGTCCGGCTCATAGGGTGGCTGTTGGGGGGGCAGCCCCACCCACGGCCTCTGATTTCCCTTGAAATCTGATGGCACAACTGCCACTTACGACCTGCCCGTAGGATTTATGGCCCATTCACACACACACACACACGCGCGCGCGCGCACGCACACCTGCCCGCTCAGTGGCCTTGTACCGAGCAGGGCTAGTCCCAGGGTCAGGAGTGTCGGGGACACGCAGAGATGAACAGAAGTCTGGGGTTATGGGGCCTGGAGGTGGCTGGGATCTCTGCGGAGCCAAGCTGGGGGATGCAGGGATGTCCACAGTCACCCACACTCAGCATCCCACGGAGATGCTGATGGGTGGGGACACCTGTCATCCTCGAGGTCCCCAGAATCAGGGCTTGGTGACCTTAGAAATCTTCTGCAAGAATGCTGCCGACGTGGGGTAGGTGCTCTCACTTGTGCGGGCTCCTCAGAGGGAGGGGACTGGCTCACCAGATGGACAGCTGGGAGGGCGCTGGACGAGTCGGGGATCATGAGCTTTCCACCGAGGGTCTCTGCGCCTGGGGAGGGTCACGCCCCTGGCAGTGGACCCTCATCTCATCCTGGGCGCTCGGGTCTAGTGAAGGCAGCCTGAGTGTGAAGATGGGACACGGATGTATGGGGGGGAGCTGCCCCTCACTGGCCTGCACGGTGTGTCCTGGCAGTGACGGTGGGGACAGGTGAGGACGGACACTCTAGAGGTACCAGAAGAGAGCCCGGGCTGCCTGCTAGCCTGGAGAAGCCTGGCCGGCTGCCTCCCAGGGGCTCTGCGGCGTGGACGTCTGCACAAGGCCCTGGGCTCCCAGACTCTGTCACGGAACAAGTCAGCCCTGGCACGGCCTGCCCGTGGGACGCTGGGAAACAAGCCCCTTCTGCAGACCAGGAGGCTGGTGTCCTAATGGTTAAGTGGCCGCCCCTGGTCTCTTGAAGGATGAGTGGCTGGACCCTGGACCTCCCTGAGGCCAGCTCCCTGTCCACAGGGGGAGCTTGTGGGGCTTAGCATGGGGAAGACCCGGTCACTGGGTTTTCCCAGAGGCCACCCGACAGGTGGAAGTGACGGCTCTTCTCCCCTTTGACCGACTGTCCCTACACTGAGGGAGGCCCAGGGCTGGGGCGAGCTGGGCCCCCAGCCATTCAGTGGCCCTGGGCTGCCTCTCAGGAGAGCAGCAGGCTCACTGGCCCTTGTTCCTCCCCGACCCCCTGCCCCAGTGGACAGCGTCCTGCAGAAGAAGTGCGGGCCGTGTGTGAACCCGTGGGTGCTGAGGGCTGAGAATTCTCATCCCAGGGCCCTGTGTGAACTCACAGCATTGGAGAAAACCTGCAGGAGGCGGCTCATTTGTAAGAAACCAAAGAGCAGAATTAAACACAAGCTGTAGAATCTCAGAGTAGGGTCGGCAGAGCTCTGGGCTGTACAGGACCATCCGGGGGGCTGTCCATCCGGGGGCTGGGAGGTCCGTCTCATCCACGGAGAGGCTGCATGAGCCTGCTCCCCGTCACGGACGTGCCCAAGCTCAGGAAACACGATGTCATGAATGGTAGGACAGAGAATCCAGCTGTCTCCTGTCAAGACAGACACTGGAGACTTGCAAAAGTGAGAAGGATGCCTTGCTTCTCATTTGTTTTTGTTTGGGGAAATGTCATAATTTTTCAAACAGTGTGTTACTTATGTTATTATGTAACGGATTTGCTATTGTTACTTTAAATGCTTTAATACATTTAAAAAAATCTCTCAGTTGTAGCTTCTTATGTGGTAATAGCCATAGGTGTAACCTGCTTACATGAAAACTTTTTGTGAGGTCCTCAGTTATTTAGGGGGGGTTTGAAGGGGTGTTGAAAACAAAATGCTCTAAAACTGCCGTTTTAATGCTGTCCTTGAAATAAAACTGACAGTCGCTGTCATAATCATAGCTGACCCCAGTGGACTGGTGCAGGACAGGTGGTTGTAAGCATCTGACGTGTCTCTCTGTCCTCAACACGAGGGCGAGGTGGGTGCTGGCATTCTCACCTTTGTGTAAGTGCGCGAGTAGACCTTCTGCAGTGTCGGATGACTCTCCAAGGTGTTCCCTGTGGGTGGTGAGGTCTGGGCTCAGGCCCCGGCTGGTGGTTCTCTGGGGAGAGCTGCTCACACGGCCTGTGGACCTTGACTCTGGGTTAAGCCACGGGCACTCAGATGAGTGTGGCCTGCCCTTCCCGAGCTGGCAAAGGAGTCTAGCATGTTCCAAAAGGGCCAATCACATGGTGATCCAAGGACGGGGACTGTACTAGCCCCTCTTGGGAGAGGGGGGGCCCCTCCTTGGGGAGAGGACCTGGCTCCCAGGCATGGGGTGACCTCCCCTGTGGGGTTGGCCCGGAGATCTGAAGGGCAGGGGAGGCGGACCCCCGCGTGGGAAGAGGCTGAGTGCGGGTAGCGGGGACGGCGTGGGGTGCCCCAAGGCGACCCTAATCACAGCCATAGAGGGGCCACCTGCCCTCCCGAGGTACCCTGACTGTGGGAGAGCCGCCTGGGCCCTGGTCTAGGTCGGGCCTTGAGCTCAACGGTCAGCGCACCTGGTGGTGGCAGAGGCGCAGGTGCTCGGGCGGCCCCAGGTGCGTCACTAACATGCCCTTTGCCCTCTCGCCCGAAGGAGAACCACTGCCGTCGCATCAAGATCCTGGGAGACTGCTACTACTGCGTGTCCGGCCTCACCCAGCCCAAGGCTGACCACGCCCACTGCTGCGTGGAGATGGGCCTGGACATGATCGACACCATCACGTGAGTGCCCTGCCGTGCAGGCCTGCCTCGTCCCGGCCGGTGTGTCCGAGGTGGATCACTTGTGCCGTGGCTGCGGAGACCCAGAGCCACGCGGCGAGGTGCGGGGTGGAGGAGTCCCGCCTGCTGTGTGCAGCTCTGCCTCTGTGATTCCCTTCTTTGCATTCTGTGGGGACTGCATTTCTTTGTCCACGGTGATCCAGGGTGTTGCCAGCTATGCATTAGTCAGGCCAAAAAAATGACCCTTCGAGCTTAGCCGGATAAGAGGTTCGAGGAGTCGATTGCGGGAAAGGGTGGGCTCAAATCCGGCCGCGTTCCAGTCGCAAAGGAGTCCCATGTGCTTGTCCACGCGGGCAGGTGACCAGGTGTCAGGTGCTCTCTGGGGAGAGAGGGTGGGATGGAGCAGGTATTTCTGGAACACTGGGGGCCTGGCCTGCTCCTTTCTTAGCCACCCTCATAGTCCTCATCAGGGGATGAGGAGGTGGGAGCCTTCCGTCTAGTTAAGGAGGGTGTGGAGCTGGGAGGTTGGGCCGGTGGACGGAGCTTAGAGCCACATTCCAGCTTCTCGACAGCCTGGAGAGGTGGCTTCGGCTCCGTGAGGTGGGGTCACCAGGGCCTGGTGTGGTTTCACACTTGGGAGCAGAGAAGTGATAGCACAAGAATGGAACGCGATGGGAGGAACAGCAGGCTCAACTGCACAGTCCTTGCGAGGCAGACTGCGGGGTCCACACACCTGCACACTGTGTGCAGGAGCAGGGCGCTCAGCACCTCGCCAGCGTGCTCGGCCTGGTACCCCGCTTCTCAGGAGCCAGGAGCTGTGTGTCGGCATTGCCTGGGCAAGTCGAATCCCTGAGGCCTGCTCTGCCCAGAGAGCCAGTGGCAGCTGGTCTGGGCTGTGGTCTAGGATTGAGGGTGGAAAAGCCCCCCAAGGTGATTTCAATATGCAGCCCCTGCTCTGGAGGAAAGAAGCTGAACCGGAGAAGAGGCTGGTTGTTGACCGGCCTGCTCTTTGGGGAGGCCAGAGGTGGCCCTGGGTCGCAGGCACAGCGCCGTGGGTGGCCCGGAAGCAGAAGAGGCTGCGGTGCCGAGATGTCCCTTGCCGGGGCCACAGAGAGGTCTGCTGCAGGCCTGGGGACCTCTGAGTGGATAGAGGACACCCAAAGGCGGGAGGGATGGTTGTCAAGGTTATGAGATTCCTGAAGCATCTCGTGCAGACGCCGTGCGTGGTGATGCAGATGCTCAGGTTAGGGGGATGCGCGAGCCCCACCGTAGGGGCGTTGAACCACTGTGGTCAGTCCCCTCTTCAGGCGGACGCTTTGCGGGCAGCACATCCACCAGGGTCGCTCGCTTCAGAAAACAGGGCAATCCATTCCGACCCTTGTGAGTGCAGGACCGACTTGTGTGGGTCCAGCGCTTGCTGCTGCCGCCGTCGGATAGAGAGGAGCTGAATAAGGAATCTGTAAAAAACCGAGGAAGAAATCTCTGCAAGGGCAGGAGCAGGCAGGCGTGCAGCCAGACCGGCTCTGACCTTGTGTGAGACCGGAGGGGTCGAGGGTCTTCTCCTTGGCCAAGAAGTGAGGAATGATCTTTTTTCCACTTGGTAGAAAGTTCATCTCTATGGGGAAAAGAGGTGGAAAGATTTTCCGTGCTCCGTGTGAAAGACCGAGAGAAGAACACAGCCTTGAATGTGGAGTCCCAAGGCTCTCAACCCCCTCCCAGTGGAGTGGCAGTGCCCAAGGGCCCCCCGGGCTCCTGCTCTGGGGAATCTGGCCTCCATCTGCCCTCAGCACCCAAATCAGATCCTCCTCTCAAACTGTGGACCCCATTAAGGTGTACAATGTGCTCTTAAAAAAAACACCACAAGTTAATCGTTGTTGGTGTGATTTTTAATAATAATTTAAAGTCATATATATATTCCCGGTTTTGGCCAGATGGCACCTGCCTGTGGGAGGAATGGAGATAGAGTGGGAAGAGCCTTACGTGCCCAGCAAGTGTGGTGACTGGCTTCGTCTTGCCCCTGCAGAGCTGTGACCCTGGCTCTCAGTTTCCCCATCTGAAAAATGGGAGTGATGGCTTCATGACATCCGGGGCTCTGAGCGAGGTTGGATTGGCAGAGACCAGGGCAGTGGGACCAACCTCAGGGCCACGTCCAGGCCCTGCGTCCTGGTGGTCAGGGGCTAGTCCTTGACCTTGAAGGTTCTGGGGAGGTTTCTCCAGGACTCCTGGTGGTGTCATGCTGCTTGGACCTATGTCTTTGACCCTAAGTTCTGTGGCCCCTCCCCAGGGTACCCAGGCCTGATCCTGCCCCACCCCCACCACCAGTGGGTGTGCTGCCCATGTGAGATCTGTGCCTCTACCTTTTCCTGCACCCCAGTGCCAGCTTCCCTCTGTCAGGCCTTGAATATTAGGTCAGACCCAAGGAAACTGCTCCTCTGAAGCCAAGTCTGGTACAAGAACACTTCCTAGAGTTCAGGCCGTCAGTCCCCAGATGCGGCTTTCCTGAGTGGGCTGGGGGCTTCCTGCCCGAGGAAGCAGACAGGCCCCCTGGGTTCCTGGCTCCCCATCCTTGAGGTGATGCTTTGGTTTCCTTGCATCCCTGATTTTCTCTGCTGTGACATGCAGAAACTGTGTTTGCATCTCTGAGCTGTTGTGGGAATTAAATGGGATCCCAGGTTAAATGGGCTGGCACGGAAGATGCTGGGGCCCCAGCCACTGGGGTCATCAATTCATTAACCCCCAGAAAAGGGAGCCAGCTGGGCTGCTGCTGTCCCTCCCTTGGGCTCCAAAGCATCAGGATTCTGTGCACTTATAGGAATGGGGCTTGTGCACTCCACGGGGAGCACCTTGCTCATCACAGGCATTAGCAAATCACAGATCAGACCTCCAAACATGCAGGGTGCCATTTTACTAAACACTTCATCCAGACGTTGCTTTGCTTGTGGTCTGGGTATTTTTGGTTCACTATATATGGGCCTCGGGTCAGCAGGTGGCAGGCCCGTCCAGGCACAGAGGACTTCCAGGTACCGAGCGTGGAGGCAGGTTCACGTGCAGTGACCACCAGGTGGGATGGGGCTAGTCAGGACACTGTGGACGCAGGTGGGCTGTGGAAGCTAAACCAGGGCAGGAGGTGTCAGCTACCGCCTTCCTTCTCCCTTGGGCTGACACCAAACCCAAGGGGCCAGTGGCGGGTGCTGTGGCCGGAATGCATCTGTCCAGCGGCTAAGCCCTGTTACAGCTTGCAGCCGTCGCGGGTGGGGTAGGTGGGAAGTCCCAGCCGCCTGGGACAAGACACAGTTGAGGATCGGCCTGGGGCAGCCCCTCCCAGGATGCTTGCAGCCCACTCTCTGGGAGGGCCCTAGGATGTCCACCAAGCCTCTGGTCAGTAGAGTCAGCCTGGCCATGTGGCCACGTGGATGCAGTAGTCTCCTCTGATGGAGCCTGACCCAGCTACCATAGTGGAAGCAGAGTGACAAGGGTCTGGGCAGGGACAGGGGTGGATTTGCTGTGGTGAAGGATCTGGGAGGGCTTCCTGGATGCAGCATCCGGGCTGGCCCTATGTTCTGTTTGAACAGGGTGGGATGCACATGAATCAGCCCTGAGACTTGGAGCAGGAGTGAGATTGTGCTCACAGGCTCGGGGCACCTGCTGTATTGCGGGGGCAGGTCTAGACGTGGTTGGACTACAGGGCACCTGCTGTTGGGAGGGGACGGAGGGTGGGTAGTCCATGTCGGGCTGCCCGAGGGTGGTGGCAGTGTGGCCCTGTGTGCCTTTGGTCTCCCAGTCTCCCTTCCCTCTCACAGCCGATGTCCTAATCATGGGACCGCCGTGTCCCCGAGCCTCAGCTCCATCTTCCTGCCCTTCTTGCTACGGAACGTCTCCACCGGCTGGAGAGCCCCATCCAACACACGTGCCGGTCGGGGCCACCTTTGGACCCGCCCAGGGTGGGGAGGGCTGGGGGCGCCGTGGCTGACCCCCTCCCCGCCCTCACGGCTTCCTTGCAATTCTGTCCCTTGGAGCACACCAGCCAGGCCCGATATTGCTTCCTCAGCAACATGCTTCAGACTTTTTAAAGATTAAATAATCTCTTGCTTTTGGGGTGAAGTGGAAAAATCCAGCAAAGTGGCATCAGAGGGCCTCCCCGTGGCTGCGGTGCGTCCCCTGCGCTCTGGCTGTGCGATCCCAGGCCCTTTGTGTGCTTCCTGCATCTCACTTCATTGTGGGCCTCGTGGGGCTGGAGAAACCATGCAGGGCGTCCTCGTGTCCCCCGAGGGGATTTCTGAGCACAACCCGCCTGCGTGACTGCCGTGAATCTCTTTCTAAGGAACTTTTAAAACCACCTCCTGTTTCTTCTGACGGTGCCCCCCACCTCTGAGGGTGGTCTCTCCTGGGGCCCTCAGGGCTTCATGCCAACCCTTTCCTCAGCCTGGGGAAGTGGAGCGCGCGTGCACTGGCCCTGCAGTCTGATTTCAGCGTCCGCATGTTTTGTCTTGTTTTCTCCCTTGAGTTGACTGATGTGCAGTTTACAACCCACAAGGTCCCCCTGTTGTTTGGGGCAGGTTTGTGGAGCCTTGGGCCTCCCCACAGGCTGGGTGTGCAGCCCACCCTCTCAGTCAGGGAACTCAGGGTCAAACCTTGACCGTTCCCAGGGCTCCTGGGACCCTGTCCGATGTTCCCCGGGGCTCTCACGCTGGCCCCTGGCTAGCAAGCAGGCACGAACACCCCTGATCAGGTCATGGTACCCAGAGCAGGATCGGGGTCCTGAATCGGGGTCCTGGACTCATTTCTCTTCTGCCGCTGCTCTGGGTGGGGAGGGGGATAGGGGAGGTGGGATGCCTTGTGAGATGGCCAGTGGCCAGGGAGCAGGGAGAGCCAGCTTGGAGTGACCCCTGCCCACCAAGACCCACAGCTCGGGGGTCAGGCTGACTAGGTCAGGAGACCACCCCCCCGCCATGCTCCCGCTGCCCTGTGCTCCTGGCCCTGAGGGAGCAGACCACGGGGCCCCAGCCCCACGCCCTGCCTGTGTTTGCTGCAGGTCTGTGGCCGAGGCGACTGAGGTGGACCTGAACATGCGCGTGGGGCTGCACACCGGCAGGGTCCTCTGCGGGGTCCTGGGCCTGCGCAAGTGGCAGTACGACGTGTGGTCCAACGACGTGACCCTGGCGAACGTCATGGAAGCCGCTGGCCTGCCTGGGTAAATCGGGGACCCTGAGGGCAGGGGTGGGGGATTCTAGTTCATCCTTCTGCCTGGGGATCTGGGAATGCCCGGCTGTCCCAGCCCCACCCCCAAGGCCCCAAAGAGAGTGGGCAAGCCGACCCTGGAGGAGGAGACTGAACGCCCCGGCGGTCTTCCTGGCTCGGAGCTGTCCTGCGTGCTGACTGTTGCTTCTCATTTTGCTTTCTTTCTCAGACTTACAGTGGAAAGTGTTCTTGCCTTTAGAGCCCCACTAGGGAAGTTACAGATTTTCTTCTAGAGCGAGGAGTATGCATTTCTCATTGGTCCGTGCACTCCTAATGTTTTCTAATTACAGTCGCCTCCTTTGGTCTCATTTTCTTCAAACCATTCCACAGAGCCAAGGCATCATGTACGGTGAAAACATTAACCCGAGAACTGAACGGGAACTCCCCTCCCTCCACGAACCGGTGGGCAGCAGGGGGATGATGTGATTGCAGAAGAGGGGGCTCTGAGGCACACTCTCACGGTCTCACCCTCCCGATTTCCGCCTCTTGGAGGGGCTGGCAGGCCGTGCTCGCAGCTGCTGCAGGGCCCAGCTGCGGTTCCCAGGGGCTAGAGCTGAGCGTTAGACTCCTGCACACGCATGTCTGCTTCTGTCTTACGAACCTCAGGGCAAAGCTCTGTGCCCTCCGCTCTGAGGGGCCTCAGGGCCCCTCTGACCCTGGCTGCCTGTCCCCAGCTGTCCTGTTCTCACCCTAGAGACCTGGCGTCCTCTGGGCCACATCTTCCCCCCTCCCTCCTGGCCTGACTTTTTGGGGGAGGTGGCGGAAACAGGTGACACCTTTCCTTGTGCCAAGGCCCTGATCTCAGCCAAGGGACCAGTGAGTAGCATCCAAGGCCACTCGCTCTGGAGAGCGGCTTTGAAATCGCAGGGAAGGAGGGCTTACGGGGCTCCAGGAAGCAGCAAGCCTGGAGATTCGAATCCAACAAGCCTGAATCCATGCTGAGCCTGCCATGGGAGTGGCCACGGCATTTCTAAGCGAGCTCAAAAATCGCGGCATTGTCGTCTGTGACCTGGGCTGCCTCTGAGCGTCCCCCTGGGGGGACCTTCTTGGCCACCGACCCCTCCTTCCTCCAGGGCCCCGTCCTTCCAGCACCCCTCCACTCCTCCTCCTGTTCTCCACCCTTCAGAGCAGGGTTCGGGGTGGGGGGTCACCTTCTCACTGTGCCTGCCTCTCGCCCTCTGGGCGCCAGAGTGAATCCCAGCAGCAGCCCGCCTTCAGCCCTGCTGTCCTGCACAAAGTCCAGCCCCTTGGCTGGCCAGGTGGTGCCAGGAGCCGCCCATCTCCCTCCTCCCCTGCCCACTGAGGTCTTTAAGCGTTCCACCTGCCGTGCGGACAAGCACACGGACTTCCCACCGCCAGGGACCCCGCTCCGCAGGCCCCTTCACCTGGCCAGGGCCTCTTTCAAGTTCCGGCTCACCGGTAGCTTCCCTCCTTTCACTCTACCTACCAGTCCCACGGGGGTGGGGGGCGCATCCTGCCTGCCCTGCCCTCTGCTTTGCTTCTTTCTTCCCTCCTCCCCTCCACTCCCCCTTTCGGAGACGCCCCCCGTCAGGAGCACAGTGTTTCCAGAGCACCTGGCTCTTCCAGGAGTGGGGAGGGTGGTGTCGGCAGCGAAGACAGAGCCCTCGGCCCCGGTGGGGTTCACGTTCTTGGGGGGCCACAGGGAGCACTCTGGGGGACGCAGAGAGGGGAGCACGACCCGGGGCTGGGGGGAGGTGCCTTTATCACCTGTCAGCCTGGGTCTCCTGGGCACTGAGGTCAGTTCGGAGCTGGGCGGGGGTCTGGGGAGCTCACAGGCCCTTGGGGGGCACTGAGACCCTGGCACTGCACACGGAGCGCCAGGAGGATGTGCAAGGAGGAGGGCCCGAGCCTGAGAGTTCCTGAGAGAAGGAGGGCGGGAGACAGGAAGAGGGGCAGGGGAGGGCGGGGTGGTGAGAGGGGGGTGAGGGCAGCCGGGAGGAGGGCTGGGGAGGAGGGAGAGCCGTCAGCTGTGTTCAGTGCTGCAGAATGAGGACTGGACACCAGATCAGGTGCGGGCCTCAAGCGGTGGCCTCAGCAGAGGGTACAGGACACACGAGGGCCAAAGCGTGACTGCCTGGCTCCCAGGGAGACAGCATTGCGACTCTCCCCGCAGGGAAGGGGCCGGAGCGGAAGGAAGCTGGCCTGGGAGGGGTTGCTGGAAAGCTGCTCCGTGAGTGGGGACCAGGGGCTGCTGACGCCACCCTCCCCAGTGCCTCTAGGGGCCTGGCACACGGGGTGTGTACACCCCTCGGGGTCCTGCCTTGCCCTTGCAGCGGGGGAGGGGGGGGACGTGTGTGATGGGGCTTTTTCGGTAACCTTCCGAGACTCCCGGGCCCCTGGAGATGGTGTACTCCCTGGAGCTTCTCAGGGTTTCCCCACTTTACCTCTCTTTAGGTTTGCACTATTCTTAATGTGATTCCTTCCTTCTTTTAAACAATTTTATTTTATGGAAGTATAGTTGATTCACAATGTTGTGTTAATTTCTACTGCACAGCGAAGTGATTCAGTTACACACATATATATATCTATATATCAATACGTTCTTCATATTCTTTTCCATTATGGTTTATCACAAGATATTGAATATAGTTCCCTGTTCTGTGCAGTAAGACCTTGTTGTTGATCCATTCTCTATATAATAGTTTGCACCCGCTCATCCCAAACTCCCAGCCCATCCCTCCCCCTTCCCCCTTGGTCCTTCTTTTGCTTTCTTCATCCACCCACCTAGCCACTCATCCATCCATCCTCCATACTTCCTTCCATCCACCCATCCATCCTCCATGCATCCATTCTGCAAGCACTTATCTTCTATTCATTGGGTATTAGGAGAGTGTGGCTGATCAGACAGACAGATGGACGGGTGGACAGATGGGAGGAATGAATCACTGCTGTGTCTTTACCCCAGCATCTCATGCTGGGACCCCTGGGACTTGGTTCATGGACTCCTTCCCAAGGCCATACACCCTGAGTGGTTGCCTTGGAGAGGCCAAGGCCAGGGAAGGATGGGGCACCTGTCTGCTTCTTGCACGGAGATGGCCTTCAGCTTCTTGGTGGCAGGAGACCACACAGCCCTCTCTGCTGCCCTGAAGCACACACGGCTCCTGGTCAGCCCCAAACTGATGTGCTGGATGCATGTTCCAGGCTGCCTGGAAGCAAGTGAAATTGGGTCCTGAGCAAATGGCCTACCCGCGTCCCCCGTCCTAGGGGCCCTCAGGTAGGAACCATGATTGGGGTCCCCTGCATACCCCACCCAGCTCCAGGGTATGGTGGAGCCCCCTCCGCCCCAGGTCCCACATCTCCCCAGCCCTATTGTCTTGGACAAGACAGTCTCATCAATAACCGGGCTCTGGTGCTGCGGGCCTTAGGGCTGGCGGACACTGGGAATCCCCACCCTCCGTCTCCAGGGCAGGCGAGCTAACGTGGCTGGCTGTCTTCACTCCCACCACCTGTGTTGGGTGAGGGGTCGCCCCGTGAGTGGTGGGCAGCACTTGCAAGTGAGGTGGCCCTGTCCCCTTTAGTGGCCTTGCTGCTCAGGACCAGCCAGGCCTCCAGTTTCTCCCCAGTCCAGGCTGAGAGCCTGGGTGCTGTCCATTCCCACCATGTGCTTCAAGGGCAACCTGCACCCGAGACCCCTCCTCTTTTCCAGAGCCTGAGATGCTCTGTGCTGAGAGCGGTTGCTGATGTTTCTGTCTCCCTGTTGGCCCCTCAGCTCAGTGACAGGACTGTGCTGTCCCTCTCTGTGGTGGAAGGAAGGGAGGAAGGAGAGGAGGGAGAGGGACCAGTGAATGAATGAGTGGACATGCGTGCATTTCTGGAGACCGTTGATGCCGTTCGCAGTTCAGGGCCAGGCTGATGGGGTGACAGTGTCCCAGGTGCCCTCAGGGCCAGCCGTGGGGGCATGCTCACTCCTGCCTCAGTGCCCTGCATGTGTCTCCCCCTCCCCAACCAAGGAATTCAGGAGACTGTTTGGGGACGTGAGGGCTCAGGTCTTTGCAGGGAGTGTATTGCATGCTGGGGAGTTTGTGTTTTTCCCTAAGTCCGAGTGCTCGGGTCTTGCTAAGGGCCGGAAGCTCAGGCCATGTGTCTAGGTTACGTGGGGACTGGGTTTTGCTCAGGTTATGCTAACTGAGGATTTCTCCTTCTCTCACCAGACAACTCACTGGGGTGGGCGTGAATGCCGCGGCTCTGTTCCCACCCGCCCACTTTGTGTGGGGACAGTGTGGGCCTGATGTCAAGCTGGGGTCCTCCCGCCCTGGGGGTTTGGGGACCGCAGCCGGGGGAGGGGCCTCGCTTCTCCCCTCACCTTGCCACCCTCTCCTTCCCTCATCGTCCTTTCTGTGTCCCCTGACACTTGCTTCGTTTGTCCCCTTCAGTTCCTCTTGTGTCCCTCTGGCCCCTTATCCCCTCTGCCTGCAGCCCTCCCTGTTCTTGGTCCTCCTTTGCACGCTTCCCCCTCTCTCCTGGGGTCCCTCCCCTGCCCCATCCCACCTGTGACTCCTCCTGTGCATATGCCCCAGGGAATCTGAGTGTTCCTTCCAGAGCTTGCCCGTGAGGGGACGACACCTCTGCCAGGACCCCGCAGAGCATCGCCCGGATGCTGCCCAGACCAGCTGCGGCCCCGCAGGGGAGGCTCCGTCCAAAGCTCCGCCTCCTTTTCCGTAGGAAGGTTCACATCACAAAGACCACCCTGGCGTGCCTGAATGGTGACTATGAGGTGGAGCCGGGCCATGGACACGAGAGGAACAGTTTTCTGAAAACTCACAACATCGAGACCTTTTTCATCGTGCCCTCCCATCGGCGAAAGGTGGGCTCCAGAAGGGGTCCTGTGTGGAGCCTTCTTAAGGACTCACGGCTCCCCAGATCACTGCTTCTCAGGCCTTGAGCTCTGTGCACATGGGAGGGTGTCCCCGCTGACCTTGTGTCCTGGGCCTGGCCTGTTGCCTGTGAGGGGAGGGCCGTGGGGGAGGGGAGGGCATGGAGCTGGGAGTCAGGGCCCTGGGGTCTTCGAGCGCTGGGCCATCCTGAGTCCTCCCGCACCTCCCTGGGCCTTCACTGCCTCTCCTGCAAATCAGGTTTGAGAATCCTCTGCAGGAGGTCAGGGATGGGGTGCACTGTGGATCGAGGAAGGCTTGTGACCATCCTGTGTGAGCGCTGAAGGTCATTCTGCCCTGGGAAAGCCCACTTCCGGGGCTCAGGTGAGGGGCGCAGGGCTCAGGTGAGGGGCGCAGGGCTCAGGTGAGGGACACAGGACTCAGGTGAGGGGCGCAGGACTCAGGTGAGGGACGCAGGACTCAGGTGAGGGGCGCAGGACTCAGGTGAGGGGCGCAGGGCTCAGGTGAGGGACGCAGGACTCAGGTGAGGGGCGCAGGACTCAGGTGAGGAGTGCAGGGCTCAGCTGAGGGGCCCAGGACTCAGGTGAGGGATGCAGGACTCAGGTGGGCAGCACAGGACTCAGATGAGGGGCGCAGGGCTCAGGTGAGGGGCGCAGGACTCAGGTGAGGGGCGCAGAACACAGGTGAGGAGTGCAGTGCTCAGGTGAGGGGCATAGGGCTCAGGTGAGGGGTGCAGGGCTCAGGTGAGGGGCATGGGACACAGGTGAGGTGCACGGGACACAGGTGGCCACAGTAATTCTTCAGAATACAAGCAGGTCAGGGAGAGCTTCGGGTTTCACTGTCCTGGTGCATCCATGGGCCAGTGCTCTCCAGGCCAGGATGCGGTGGCCCCCATGTGATGTGGGAGCTGTGGATGGGGGTGGCACTGGCCAGGGGAGAGAAATGGGGCTCAGGGCAGGACAGGCAGGGCAGGGTGAGCTGACTTCTGGAGAAGGGGAGTGAGTGTGTGAGAGAAGGGCAGGTATGAGAGGTTTGGGTGACCAGCTGGGGTCAACCTGGGGACATAGGAGCGGAGGGCAGGGCGCCAAGGAGGAAGGCCTGCGAGCCGCTGCCGGGATGCAGGAGGCTGTGAGTCAGAGGAGGGAGCCTTGGTGCCATGAGTGGATGCCGCCCCACCCGTCATACAGAGTTAAACACCAGTGTCAGCCATGGCTGCGGTTTGAGGGTGAGAAGGATGAAGAAGTCTGTACAATGAGCCGCCCCTTTGGAGAAATTTGGGTTGAGGAGGAGAGAGAGAAAGGTGCAAGGTGGAAGGGGAGGTCTGCAGGAGGGACCCCGGGGGCCAGTGGGTGACACTTATCCACGTGGTGCTGCCCCAGCTGGGTGATGTCCATGCATCTGCCCCAGGATTCGGGCATCGCTCTTGTTTCAGAGCCATTGGGCGTAGTTGAGACCTGCGTGTTTGGGGACTGGGTTGCCGGTTCTGTTCCCTGCTGGGTCTGGTGAGCAGTAGGTCCTCAGCAAGTGGCCTGTGATCTCCCTGCCCCATTAAGTTCTTGTTCCCCCCGCAAGAGGTAGGATGTGTGTGTCTACTCACAGCGTTTCTCTTTGCTGCACGTCCGCACAGATATTTCCAGGGCTGATTCTCTCAGATATAAAACCGGCCAAGAGGATGAAGTTCAAGACCGTGTGCTACCTGCTGGTGCAGCTCATGCACTGCCGGAAGATGTTCAAGGCTGAGATCCCTTTCTCCAATGTCATGACCTGCGAGGACGACGACAAGGTAGGCGGGCCCCGCCCCCGTGTGCCGGCCCTGCTCTGAGTCCCTGTTCGTCTGTCCTCCCAGTGCAGGCCTGCTGCGGTCTGCTCCATTAGCCCTCGCCTTTCACCTTTCACAGTCTTGTAAATGCTGTTCAGAGCTCGGCTGCTTTTGCTTTCCTGCAAAACACTTTTCATTATGTTGTGGGTTTTTTTTGCAACTTGGCATTCCATGGATTTATCGGTAAATTCAAGCTACAGTCCCCCAGCCGTTGTTTAAATCTGTCCTCAGGATATTTGTACGTGTCAGATACTGTATCGCTGGTTCCGGAGCCCCTGACCTCCTCTGTCTGCACCCCCAGAGCCTCAACGTGGTGTCACCCCAGCCTTGCCCTTCACCTCCATGGAGAGCATCTCTGGCCATCCCCTCCCTCCCTCTCTGGCTCTCATATCAGAGACCCCTCCTTCCTGGCTTAAGTCCCTCTCGTTCCTGGTGCATGGCCTCCAGCACCTGACGGAGGTTCCTTTTGTGGGTGTTCCTGCAGGTGACCTGGGTGCAGGATTTTCCGTCTTTCTTCTTGGGTTGGTCAGAGTCACCTTCGTCTTTAGTCTGCTGGGATGGGGCGAGGCCTGGGGTGAAAGCCTGGAGCTGAGCAGGGGCAGCACTGTGGCTGGCGGGGGCGGGTGTCCTTAGTGTCTGCTTCAACCACACAGACATACTGTCTGTAACCCGGGGCCAGAGACCCTGATGCCTTCCCCCTCAGGGAAGACCCCGGTCCTCTGGGGCAGGAGGGCCGTGTCCCGGCAGCCTGGGGTGAAGCCTGTGCTCCACCACTTCGTCAGCAGCTTTGAGCGTCCTCCCCACGTCCTCTTGTCATTGGCCCTCCAGCCCCTGCACCGACGGCTGTGCCATCTGAATATTCTGACTTTCCCTATCACCTGTGTTCTTGGGTCTGCACAGCAGTGACTGATTGCCTGCTTCCCGAGATTGCGTTGCTGCTTCCGCACTCTCATTTTCTCCTCCGTGTGGGTTTTACGCCTTTAAAAGGAATTCCCTCACCACAGTTTTAGTGGCTTTTCAGGAGGAAGCAAAATCCTGCTGACTCTCACTCGTGGTGCCTTATTCTAGAGGGATTTTTTTGTGATTTTGATTATGAGCTCCTATTTGGGAAAACTTTATCTGGAGATGCCTAAGAGCTCTGTTGCTGGTGAATTCCCTCAAGAAGATTGGCCTTTCCTCTACCGGCCTTGCAGGAGGCTAAATGCCTGGCTTGTGGTTTTTAGATGTCCCAAGTGACACACAGCTAGGTCTAAGACAGGCCAGCTGTCTTAGACCAACCCCACTGCATGGTCTCTCCTGGTTGGTGTTTGCTGACGGAGGCTCTCAGGGTCTGGGGTTCAGCCAGAGGGCTTTGACTTCACTGCCCATCTTGCTCGGGCCCCTGGTTTTCTGTGAGCCCCATGAAAGCTTGATGGCACCATTCCCTGGCCTGCATTCCTACTGTCCTGACGTTTCTGGCTTCTGGTCATTTTCCTTACTTTCTTGCCAGCTCAGTTGTACATTTCAAAGTATGTATGAGTTAATATATTTACCCAGACTTTGTAACAGGAGAACTCTCACGCTTTCTTGTTAGCCAGATTGCCAGGGTAGAAACCTTGATTTAAGCACTGTCTTCTTCCCGCAGTACCCCCGGCCCCAACCCCCTTGATTCAACTTGACCCCCCACCAGGGGTGGGACTGGGGGAGGGTTATGAGGTGCACAATTTAAATATGCGTCCAAAACTCAGTGTCAGGATATGCTTCCCTGGTGGTGCGGTGGTTAAGAATCCGCCTGCCAATGCAGGGGACATGGGTTCGAGCCCTGGTCCGGGAAGATCCCATGTGCCGTGGAGCACCTAAGCCCATGTGCTACAACTACTGAGCCTGCGCTCTAGAGCCCGCGAGCCACAACTACTGAGCCCATGTGCCACAACTTCTGAAGCCCGTGCGCCTAGAGCCCGTGCTCCACAACAAGAGGAGCCACCGCAATGAGAAGCCCGCACACCGCAGCGAAGACCCAACACAGCCAAAAATAAATGAATAAAATAAATGAATTTATAAAACAAAAAAAACAAAAAAACACCTCAGTATCAGGATAAGTAATAGTGCAATATTTTAAAAAATCAAATGTAATCCAAAAGAATCCACAATGAATGAAAAATCAAATTTTAGTTGAAGCCTGGGCAGTGCAGAGTCATCATCCTGGAGCCCGAGGCAAGGGCTGGTGTCCCCAGGACTCCTCAGGGGGGTTGGGGTGCGGAGAGGGGAGGGAGTGCATCATTCCTGCTTGATTGCCCAAGGTGGTGGAGTTAATAAGGCTTTTCCTGGGCAGAGCCTGCTGACCTGTGAAAGGAGCCTATGACCCCTGGATTCAGACTGTGTCTGATGAGCCCACACAGCTAACATCAGCCTCTCCTTCGCTGGGGCCAGTGGCTGCTTGGTGTCCGCACTCGGACCACAGAGCGCCAGCAACACCCCCGCCCCAGCCATGGCTCCTTAGGTTGGGGAGGAATCGCACACCTGGGCTCAACACCCAGGACAGAAGCCGTGCAGCTCCGTCCCTCCCATCCCAGGGGTGGGGGGAGGCAGATCTGCTGTGTGCAGGGCCCCTTCCCTCCCTCCTTTCCTTCCAGCGTCAGGAGTCACTGTTGGACTCCTGGATTCCTCGTCCCCCGAGCCTCTCACCTCCCCAGCTTTGCAGCCCTCTTGCTTCCCTTGGGAACATGAGTGGTGGTGTCCTGGGTTTCGTCCTTGGCCCCCTGTCCCCACAGTCTCCCATGGGTCTCCCCTGTGTGCTCAGGGTCCCCAGGCCCCCTCTCCGACACACCCAACATCTCTGGTGCTTGGGACACCTCCGCCGCTGCCTGGCTGGCTCCGACGGAGGACACCGCAGCCCAGGCCTGTGCTCTGCTCTCAGGCGCCCTCCTGCACCCAGCCCGCTTCTATCTCCATCACGCCGCCTCCTCCAGACTCTGACCCCTCGTCCGCAGGGCTCCCGATTCCGGCCTCGATGCCCCCTGGGCAGCCGCTATGGGCCCAGGCAGCTCCCCTGCTGGGGAGGCAGAGAGCAAAGCCCTCATGGGCAGGTGCTGCAGGCTGGGAGCCGAGCTGGGAGCCCGGGACTCTGCTGCCCTGCTCTGTGCTCTTTCATTGCCACCTGCTCCCCACGATTAGTGAAAATGAGGATGGGGAGGGTAGAGGGCTGGCACCGTGGGAGGGCATCAGAGGGTGAAGACAGGGCAGGTTGCCTGAGGGGGAGTCCATGGTGGTCCTGGAACGATGCGGTGGAGAGGCTCTGCACGGGCGGGGCCAGCCACCAGTGGGGACATTTGGGGAGGATGACATGAGTGCCCCGTCTGGTGACCCCTGAGCAGAGCAGCCCCTGCCCTGCAGCCGTTCTCCCCGGCAGGTCTCAGATCCTGCACCTGCTTTAGGATGAGGTCTGCCTCATCGTTCCTGTTCCTGTCTTCCGTTTACTTTATCCGCACCTTGAGCCTGATCGAGGGGGCCTTGGAGATGGAGCTGGGGAAGCCGGTGGGATCAGGGCAGTGGGTTCCACTGTCGCCTGTGCCTTTGTGCCGAGTTTGTGAGACATTGTGTCCCAGGTTCTGGGGGGTGACTCAGATGGACGTGGTCAGCCTCAGAGCACAGCGTACCTGGGGTTCCCATGTTCCTGGCCTCTCGTGGGTCAGCAGCGTGGGAGCCCAGGGTGAATCGGCCGCTAGGTGGCGATACCGTGCACGCACCTCCGGGCAGGGACCTGGGCTTTGGGGTTTGGTGTCAGGGCTCCAGCACAGCTTTAGGGCACTTCACGTCCAAGGTACTGCTCTCCAGTAAATCCAATCCCCGCATTCTTACACTTGTTCTGTTTCTTCCTTCAATATTCCTTTCTGATGATAAAAGTAATTTATTGTGGAAAATATAGAAAAATACAAAAATGCACACAGAAGAAAATGAAAAGCATTCATCTACAATCCAATCACCCACAACCAACCTATCATTAACATTTTCGTCCTTCTAGCTTCTTAGATGTGTGTATATTTATAAATTTCTACATAAAATTGATGGGATGATATACAGTCAGTTTGCTGCTTGTTACTTTTTTTTCACTTGACAGTGTATCATAAGGGTTTCTTTATATTATGGACTATTCCTCAAAAATAGGATTCTCTAATCATTGTGTAGATTTCCAGCCTAGGGAGAGACCATTTACTTACTCAACTTCCACTGATATTTAGGTCATTTCTGCTTTTATTGTTTTTTGCGGTTTTTTTCTTTTTTTTTTTTAGCGGTACGTGGGCCTCTCACCGTTGTGACCTCTCCCGTTACGGAGCACAGGCTCCGGACGCGCAGGCTCAGTGGCCATGGCTCATGGGCCCAGCCACTCCGCGGCATGTGGGATCTTCCCGGACCGGGGCACGAACCCACGTCCCCTGCATCGGCAGGCGGACTCTCAACCACTGCGCCACCAGGGAAGCCCCTGTTTTTTTTTTTAAGCAAAGTAAATGATTCACAGCATTTTTTGCTCACGAAAGTGCACTTACATCTCTGATCATTTTGTAAAATGGATTTCTCTGAGTTGAGTATCTGTGAGAGTGGGTGTGTAGCTGGTTAGAGATTGTAGCACCAGTGTTAACCTGTAGCAGCAGGTGGGAGATGAGCCTCCTCCTCCCCGGCCAGCGTGGGGAGACGCCCTCTATGGAGTCCCATAATACTGCCAGTAGATTTGCCTCTTCCAGAATGTACACCAGGAGCCTCCCAGTTCTCTCTCCCCTTTTAAAAAATGCTGCCTCTGGCCTTTTCTTCAGATTTGAAATTACCTAAGCATATTTATTTAAAAATATAAAAGTAACATGTACCCATGATACAGAAAGTCCAATCCCCCGAACTGTTTACCATTTTGTGTTTTTTTCCCCCCCAGAAAAACCTGGCTGTGTGCTAGAAGGTTCATGCCAATAAGACTTGACCTATTTAACTGTCCCAATGCCCTGTCTTTTCACTCAGTGACAGACCTTGCAGATCCTGGAGGCTCGTACCGGGGGCCTCCACCTGCAGACAGACTTGTTTCCCGGTGCCTTGCTGATGCATGGGAACATGACTTCCAGATTTCTTCTCTTGGCCGTTGGTGCTGAGAACATCCTTAAGTAAAAAAAAAAAATTTTATACATCTTAGTGAACTTTACAAGGATAGCCTGGGGTAACTTCTCTGTAGTGAAATCACTGCGTTAAATGGTGCATGTATTTTAATTTGTGATCGCTGTTGCCAAATTGTTCTCTCCATGTTTTCCACACTCACTCTTGTGACAGCTTCCCCAGCACGGCCTCAGCACAGTTTAAGCATTGTTCATTGCTTCATGCTGCGTCTCCCTTCCTGATCTGTTTCAGGTCTGCAGAGGACCTTTGCTACCCTGTTTCCCAGCTTTTTGTTTTAAAGATGGCTCGGAATATTTTAGAAACATAGTTCCCACCATTTCTGCTTGAATTTGATGAAGATAAAATTCTAGCTTATGTTTGGTCCATGCTTATTGAAATTGATTGTAATAACTTTTTTACTTCCCTTGGGTTTTCTTGATAAACAGTGGTATCACTTTTAAATAGTGATAATTTTTGTTTCTTTTTTGACATCCTTTATTAAATGATAGTGATGAATGGCATTCTTTTTTTTCATTCTGGCTTTAATTAGTTAAAACAAATAGAGTTTTCTTATTAATTGTGATGCTTTTGGTAAGAATTAGTAATAGGTGCCTAATGATCTCAGGAAAGTAGCCCTGTGAGTGAGTGTTTGCACTTTTTAAAATGAGAAGTAGATATTGAATTTTAGCAAATAGTGTTCAGTATCTATTGAGATGATCATTCTGGTGGCTTTTCTTTTCTGACTCTTACAGGGTAAATGGTATTACAGGCTCCTCCAAGGTTTCTTTGACGTCTAGTAGCTTTTTACTTGCTTTCTGTCCCCACTGAATCAGGATGCCCCAGGTATAACCACTGCAAGGGACAGCGGTTGGCTCGCCTCTCTGTCACCACAGTGATGTGTGTGCCACTCTTTTGTCACTGGCTTTTAGTTGTCGCAAGAGGACACTCTGACCCCTGAGGTGACAGGCTGACCTGAGGTGAATCTATGTCCATCAGCCCCAGACAAACCAGACCAGAGCACAGTCGCCATTGGCCACTTACCTTCTGAGCTGAAGGTCACTAACCGTGGTCGAGACCCAGGCCAGGTCTGCCCACCTGGGAACAGCCTGCACTGGCATCCGTAAGCTGCTGGACAGAGCAGAGACACTTGCTGGGCTGGATCTGGGCATGGTGTTCTCGTTGCTTAGGCCTCAGGAAAGACTTCATGCCTCAGGACGGTTTCCAGGGTCTCGTAGGATTTCTCATCTGAGATCACCCGACTGAGCCATCCGTCATGGCCCCGCTCGAGAGCTCTGTGCCTTCAGCTGCTCCCTCCCCTCCCCTCCTGGCCAGTTTTGGCTCAGCCCTTATGCTGACCCTTGTCTGGCAAAACTCCAGTGGGTTCCAGTAGGAGGCTCTGCTCTTCCTCGCTCTCCGACAGCCCATGTCCTTGAAGTGGATTAAACCCCGAGCTGTCAGCCATGACAATCCAGCCAACACACCATTACCATTGTCCCCGGGGGAGCAAGGGGGCATCGTGTAGATCCTAACACATTCATAGTTGAAGGTAAGGTGGCAACTTTACAGCCCACTTCACAGTTTAGATGAAATGGACAAATTCCTGGTAAAACTCAAGAGCAAAAAGACCCAGGCAAAAGTGGAAATGTGAATACTCCTTTGTCTGTTAGGAATTCAAGTCTTACTAAATTGCTTCCCAGGAGGGAACTCCCAGCCCGTACGGCTCTGACGGTGGGTTCTCCTGGTCATTGAAGGAGCTATAGTGCCCCCTCATATACGGACTCTTGCAGAGAAGAGGAAGGAGAGAATTTTGCAGCTGCTTCAAGGAGGCGGTGGATACCCCCTGATGAAGATGCCCCTTGGGAGGCGTGAACCTGGCCCCTGCCTCTCCTCTGGGAGAGGTTCAGACAAGGAATTCTTTGTGGAAAAGGGTGGGAAAAGCCGCCAGTTCTTAGGCTGATGAGTCATTTCTAGAAAGTCGTCTGTGAAGTGATAGCATCAAGCCCCTGGGGTGTCCCTGTCCCTTCAGTGGGTGAGGGTGGATGGCAGGGCCTCTCACTGGGCCCTGTGGGGAGCTGGATATGTGAGGGGACTGGGTAAGACCTGGGGCAGAGCAGCCGACTGCTGCCTGCTCCCCAGAGGGGCTGATGCTGGGCAGAGACCATTTCTCAGACCATGGCCTTCCTGGGGTGTCAGGTGTGAAAGGAGACCTGAGACGCAGCTGTGTGCTTTGCAGGCTTGGGGACAATTTTACTGATCTCAGCTGCTCATAGGCTTCAGGAAGTTGGGTGCCCAGGCTCAGCCCCAGGAAGTGCATGCCTGCCCAGTCTACCCCAGCCCAGGGTTTCAGCTGCATGCTGTGGGAATGCCCCATCGTCCCTGTCCCCCAGTTCACCACCCCGTCTTCTTGTAACTACCACACCCCATGGCAGGTAGAGGGCAGATTGGGATTGGAGGAGCAGACGGGTCATAGCATCCAGGAATGCCGCTTCAGAGGTGTGTGCTCTCGGGGGTACTGCTAATCAGGAGTGGGTTTCATGGCATATGAAGAAAACCCCAATCATGGTGGCTTGAACAAAATAGAGGTTACTTTTCTCATGGATAAAGCAAATCCAGAGAGCAGGCAGTTCAAGGCTAAGGTGGTGGCTTCACAAGCACCTTGACCAGACCCTTTCTCTTTCATTATTCCGGCTTGCCTGCTCTGCCACCTCATGGCCCAAGATAAATGCTGGGGCTCCAGTCATTGCATCTGCATTCCAGCCAGCAGAAAGAAGGCAGAGCTGGCAAAAGGCATATCTCTCTCCTCTTGAGGATGCTCCCTAGCAGCACTTCTGCGTATAGCTCATTGGCCAGAACTCAGCCACACAGCTGCAGCAAGCTGACAGGGGAAGGGGAGAAAGGCAGTGCGTTGGCTGAGACCAGTGACTTTATAGAACTTGGGTTCTGTGACTGAGGGGGTATGAATGTCGGGGAGACTGCCCACAGTCTCTGCCACACACTTGCATCTGAGACCCTGACATCGGTGGGTCCATGGAAATGTGCTGGTGTGGATTGAGACCCAGTGGCTTTCTTAGTGGCAGGTATAATTCAACTCTGAAGTCGGCTTTCGTAGATGAGACCTACCTGGTTCATTAAAAACAGGAAAGTAGTAAAGCAGCGCGTCTCAATCTCAGATCCGTATCAGGGACCCTGGAGGGCCTGCGGCAGCAGAGTGCACACCCAACTAGTTCCCAGTGTCCGGAGACCACCCTGGAGACCCATGGCTGTGAAGGACTCCAGCTCAGAGGAGTGGTGCCCAGAGAGGAGAGGGGTCTGGAACACCCCGACCTCACGGGTGCGAGATGCGCCTGAGACAGAAGCGTGTCAGGGGAAGAGAGGCAAAAAGTGCAGCTTCCGTGCCCACTGCCTGACCTGCCGGGCTCCGAGCCCCGCTTCTCCACGTCCCCACGCTCAGCCCTACCAGCGACGAGAGCGGCGTTGACCTCTCCGGCCGGGTGGAGCTGACGTCTGCTGAGATTCTCCCAGGAGGCCCCTCGGCAGCCCTGCCCCATTTCCCATGAGGAGCCTGAAGTTCCTGGAGTGTTTGCTTCGCCAGGGCCTCCGTGCTGCACTGGGGCTCTGGAGGCTCGAGAGTCTGCTCCCTGCAGCCTTTCCCGCTGACTCTGACTCCGTGGCAGTAGTGAGGGAGCCCCCTGTGGCCACCACTAAGGACAGTGAGGGCCAGCTTGAGGACTTTGCTCTGGGCCAGGAGTCCTTTCTTGGAGTATGAACATTCTGGCTTCTCATGAGAGCTAATGAGGTGGCCACTATTGCTTCCATTTTACAGACCAGGAAACTGGAGCACAGAGAGGTTAAGCAGTTCACTCAAGGTGGCACAGCCCCTGGTTCTTGAGTCCCTGAACTTAAACCACTATGTTTCCCTTCAAGAAAGAGGCTCAGAGACCCAATTTCCAAGTCAAAACAAGCAACGTTTTCCCTTAACTTGATTTTGATTTGTTTTTTAAGGAAATTTACGATTGTTGTGGGAAAGAAGAGGAAAACATGACAAGAGGGGAAAATGTGTAATTCCATTGCCAAGAGGTGGCCATTCTGTGCCATTGATGGAGCCGCAGTTTAATAATCAGAAAAGTCTTCCAGGGAGGGAACTGAGTGCAGGTGGTCTCTGCATCCAGGTGCCCTGTAGGACCTGGTGAGGGAGCACATCTCTGGGTCCCAACGTCCGGCTGCCCTGAGTGCCGAGGACAACCTCGACCCTCAGAAGCCAGTCCTGCCCACACAGAATAAGCACAAAACCCTGAAACCCGGTGACTGTGACATGACCTGCCTGCGTACGCCTCCAGCTAACAGCCTCCTGGCTCCTCACAACAGGAGAGCTGGCTCTCAGGCTCGCAGACACAACATCAACTGGGTTTTTTTCCCCTAACGTTCACAAACGTGTCAGGTCCCAGAGGGAGAAAGAATTCACAGGAGCACAGGAGACTTGCACATTAACTCAAGGTGGACCTCACCGTTCCTTCTCGTTCCTGCTTGCAGCCCTTCCTGCGCTTGGTTTCAGGCCCTGGGGAGACAGGAGTACCTGCTGAATTGGAAATGTGACCCTCTGATTGGAAAATACATGTTCACAGGCTGGTACCTGCTTAGGGAAAAGTTTGGAGGGGTGTCCTGCAAAAGGTCAATGATTTATTTCCAAGCGGAGACTGTGCGTGCGTGACTTGGGTTTTGTTTATTTACTTAATATTTTTACGGCTTTCTGGAGGTAGAATTGACATACTACCCATCGCAAACATATGAGCTGTGGAATCAAGCAGCTTGTACAGGGAGGTTCTGGTCCTCCTTGCCCAGTTGCATTGTATGTAGCTACATTATGATACCCTAGCTAGGAAATGGGCTTTGGAGCACCGTGTGTGTGTGTGTGTGTAGTTCTGTGCCATTTCATCGCGCGGTGGATTCGTGTAACCATTTTCACACTGTGATACAGAACATTTCCATCACCACCAAGGTCTCGCCCTGCTCGTGGTCACACCCTCTCCCTCCTAACAGCCATCCTTAACCCTGGATCCCACTAATCTGTTCTCCGTCCCTATAACTGTCCCTTGAGAATGTTGTATAAATGGAATCACACAGTGTGTGACCCTTTGAACTTGGCCTTTTTTGTGCTCAGCTCTATGCTTGGGTCCTTCCAGGTTGTTGCTGGGATCAATAGCTCCTTCCTTTCCGTGGCTGGCTGGTATGCCGGGTTGGAATGGACCACCTTTGTTTAACCACTCACCTGTTGAAGGACATTTTGGTTGTGTCCAATTTTGACTATTACAAATAAAACTACTATAAACATTCAGGTACAGATTTTTTACATGGACATAAATTTTCATTATTTTTGGATCGATGCCGAGGGGTGCCATTGATGGGTCATATTTGGTTTTGCTTTTTTTTTGCGGTACGCGGGCCTCTCACTGCTGTAGCCTCTCCCGTTGCGGAGCACAGGCTCCGGACACGCAGGCTCAGCGGCCATGGTTCACGGGCCCAGCCGCTCCGAGGCATGTGGGATCTTCCCGGACCGGGGCACGAACCCGTGTCCCCTGCATCGACAGGCAGACTCTCAACCACTGTGCCACCAGGGAAGCCCTTGTTTTGTTTTTTTAAGAAACTGGCAAACTGTTTTCCAGAGTGACTGTACCATTTCACATTCCCATCAGCAACATTTGCATGATCCAGTTTCTCTGCATCCTTGCCAGCACTTGGTCCTGTCACCACTTTTTTTAAAGAAAATATATTATTGTTCTAATAAGTGTGCGGTGATATCTCCTTGTGATTTTATTTTGTATTTCCCTGATGGCTAATGATGTCAAACATCTTTTCAAGTGCTTATTTTCTTTTTGTGTGTGTGCTATTTTGTTCTTAACAACTTTTATTACCAAAAGATGCATGTTCCCTATTAAAATTTCTAGCTGCATACTGATCTAGGAGCGTTCTCTCAATGGAAAGAGTCTTTATTCTGACTTTTATCTTTCTGACATTGTAAGAAGATTTTAATATCACTGATTTATTATTCCCGTCTGCTGGCCAGTGAGCTTTTATGTTTTCAGCCAAACTATCTGTACAGCATTTCATCTACAAATCTTTACACGTGTGCAAAGATACAACAAACAAAGCACAGGGGAGAATTGTGACAGTGAATTTCCAAACGGTCCTAACAAAGCTACTTTCATGTCCCCCCAAATTTGAGGGGAGTAAGAAAAACTAAAGCACAAAGTATTAGTTATGAAATTAAACAGATACTACATACTGTAAAATAGATACAGGCTAGCTCTGCAAGGGAATGACCTTTAATCCACTTTTAAAAAGAAATAAAAATATAAGTGTTTATGTATTTCAAGATGTAATCCCTCATATAAAATGCTATGCTTTAATATTGATCAAAAAGTGAGTGCTTATATTCTATCCATGTGTGTTTTTTTTTTTTTTTGCGGTACGCGGGCCTCTCACTGCCGTGGCCTCTCCCGTTGTGGAGCACAGGCTCCAGACACACAGGCTCAGCGGCCATCGCTCACGGGCCCAGCCGCTCCACGGCATGTGGGATCTTCCCGGACCGGGGCACGAACCCGTGTCCCCCACATCGGCAGGCGGACTCTCAGCCACTGCGCCACCAGGGAAGCCCTCGATCCATGTGTTTTTTTGGCCACCCTGCCCAGCTTGTGAGATCTCAGTTCCCTGATGAAAGCCCAGAATCCTAACCACTAGGCCAGGGAACTCTTTGCATGTTCTCTTCTTTGGTGAAATGCCCCTTGTGTCTATTGTCTGCTTTCTAACTGGATTTTATATTTTCATGTTTTGCAATATGATCCATTCTGAGTTAATTCTTTTTATAAAGTGTGAGGTTTGAGTTAAGTTCATTTTTTTTGCTAATGGATCTCCAATGGATCCAGCACTATTTGTTTAAAAGCTTTGCTTCTACCATTGAATTGCTTTTGCACTTTTGTCAAAAATCAGTTGACCATACTTGTGTGAAGCTATTTCTGGCTCTCTGTTCTGTTCCATTGATCTATGTGTCTGTCCTTCTGCCAAAACCATATTGTCTTGATTGATACAGTTATATAGTGAGTCTTAAAATCAGTAGAGCAGCTCCTCTCACTTTATTCTTTTTAAGAAAAATGAGCTATTCTAATCCCTTTGCTATTCCATTTAATATTTAGAATAAGCTTGTCTATCTACAAAAAAAAAGAATATCCTGCTAGGATTTGACAGGAATTTTGTTAAACCCATGTACTTCAGTGCGGGGAGGATTGACATTTTCACTATTTTGAGTCTTCTAATCCATGAGCATGGTATGTCTGTCCATTTATTGAGATCTTCTTTTATTTCTTTCATTGGCACTGTGTAGTTTTCAGCATACAAGTTCTGTATGTGTTATTAGATTTACACCTAGTATTTCATTTTCTCAGTGATTGTAAATGGTACAGTATTTTAGTTTTGGTCTTCACACGCTCATAGCTAGTATAAAGAAATACGATTGATTTTTTATGTTTATCTTTTATCCTATGACTTTGTGGAACTCATTTATTTGTTCTAGGATTTTTTTCCCTCCCACTGGGGTTTTCTGTGTAGACTGTCATGTCTGTTTCTATCATGTCTGCAAATAGGGACAGTTTCATTTCTTTCTTTCAAATCTGTTTTCCTTTTATTTGCTTTCCTTGCCTTATGGCACTGGTTGGGGGCACTGTATTGTATTCAAGGTGAGGGTGAGCCAGAAATCTCTGCCTTACTGCAGATTGTAGAGGGAAAACCTTTTACCTTTGAGTGTGATGTTAGCTGTAGGTATTCTGTAGATGTTCTTCATCAAGTTGGGGAAGTTCCCCTCCATTCCTAGCTTTCTGATCATTTTTATCATGAGTGGATATTGAATTTTGACAAAGGATTTTTTCTGTATCAGTTGATATGACCATGAGGTTTTCCATGTGGTGGTTGATATGGTGTTAATACGATGGATTGCATGGATGTTCAAATATTTAAACAGTCTTGCATATCTTGTAAAGGTCATGGTGTAGGCCTCTACTTATATATTGCTGAATCCTGTTTGCTAAAGTTTTGCTAAGGATTTTTGCATCAATATTCATGAGGGATGTGACCTCAAAAGTGGTTTTCCTTTTTTTAATACTGTCTTAGTCTGGTTTTGGTATCAGTATAATACTGACTTTATTATTTATTTATTTATATAAATTTATTTATTTTATTTGTATTTATTTTTGGCTGCATTGGGTCTTCATTGCTGCACGTGGGCCTTCTATAGTTGCAGCGAGCCGGGACTACTCTTTGTTGCGGTGCGCGGGCTTCTCATTGCGGCAGCTTCTCTTGTTGCGGAGCATGGGCTCTAGGCGTGTGGGCTTCAGTAGTTGTGGCATGTGGGCTCAATAGTTGTGGCTCGCGGGCTCTAGAGTGCAGGCTCAGTAGTTGTGGCGCATGGGCATGTGGGATCTTCCTGGACCAGGGCTTGAACCCATGTCCCTGGCATTGGCAGGTGTATTCTTAACCACTGTGCCACCAGGGAAGCCCCTAATACTGACTTTATAAAGTGACTTGGGAAGTGTTGACTTCTATTTTCTGGAAGAGATTGTATAGAATTGATGTTAATTCTTACTTAAATGTTTGGTAGAATTCACGGTGAAACCATCTCAGCCTGGAGATTACTTTTGCATGAATTTTAAAATTATGAATTGAATTTCTTTAGCCATTATAGGGCTTTTCTAGTTATCTTCCCTGTTGGGTGAATTGTGGTAGTTTGTATGTTTCAAGGAGTAGGTAATTGATCTGAGTTGTCAAATTTATATGTGAACTATTTTTCAAAGTATTTCCTTATATCCTCTTGATGTTTCCAGGGTCTTTAGTAAATTTATATTTCTTTCCTGAATTTGTTAGTGTCTTTCTCTCTTTTTCTTTGTCATGCTTGCTAGATATCTGTTGATTTTATTGACATTTTCGAAGAACCAGTTTCATTGCTCTGTGCTGGGCACTGTCCACTGCACATGAGCGGGGTCCCTTAACCCTCCACATGGTGCCACCGCACAGGTACCATGTAACCCCACTTACAGACACAGGAACCCCAACACCGAGGATGAGATAACTCATCTAGGATCTCGCTGCCAGACACGGGAACTTACAGACATGGGAACCCCAACACCGAGGATGAGATAACTCATCTAGGATCTCGCTGCCAGCAGGTGGCTGAGGCAAGGTTGCATCTCAGATCCCCAAACCCGGCCCCCCCAGACTCTGCAGTGGGCGAGGACCCAGGAGGAGGGAGCTTAAGAGCTCTTTTCTTTAATAAGTGGAGAATTTGACACTATCCCTTCCTTTCTTTCCGTGACGGGCAGCGGAGGGCATTGAGAACAGCCTCGGAAAAACTCAGAAACCGCTCATCTTTCTCTACAAATGTTGTCCAAACCACCCCTGGGACACGCGTCAACAGGTACATTGGCCGCCTCCTGGAAGCCCGCCAGATGGAGCTGGAGATGGCGGACCTGAACTTCTTCACCCTGAAGTACAAGCAGGCTGAGCGAGAGCGAAAGGTGAGTGTGGGGGTGCTCTGGGGGGGTTCTGGGAGTGAATGTGGGTGGCCCTTCTTGCTGTAGTTCTAGGCATCCCTGGCGCCCTTGGGAAGACCTTGGCGCCTCCAGGAAGCTGGGCGGCTGACGGTCCTTTTCTGTGTCTTCCAGTATCACCAGCTTCAGGACGAGTATTTCACCAGCGCCGTCATTCTGGCCCTCATCCTGGCCGCCTTATTCGGCCTTGTCTACCTTCTAATAATCCCACAGTAAGTGCTGTTCCAGGTCCATCAGTCAGAGGAGAAGGTCACCAGGAGTTCTTTTCTTTTCAAGTTCAGGTTCGACTCCCGCGGTCACACTCCTGCAGTGCCCTGGCCTTTGGGGACGGCCTGAGCCACACACCAGTTCTCCATTTACCAGAGGAACTAGCTGGGCACGCCTGATGGCAAACGTGTGGGATGCTCACTCGCAGTTTTTAATTTTAAATGTGCTCAGTTCTCAGACACCGTATATTTTCAGTGACCCTGTCCACACCACCTGCGCCATTGACTTCATGACAGCGTCTGCAGCAGGAAACAAACAGGGCACCAAATGGGCACTCTGGTGTCTAGGTGCTTGTCATTTTCAGAAACATTAAAATGAGGAAAAGTAGGCTTTGGAAAGGAACAAAAGCATAATGATTTTAATAACATGTAGTCATCATAAGTCAAAGTGAGTGGCAGTTTTTGTCTCCACTTTTCTTCCAGACGTACCACTTTCTTTTTTTTTTTTTTTTTTCTTTTTGGCGTTACTTGGGCCTTCCACTGCTGTGGCCTCTCCCGTTGCGGAGCACAGGCTCCGGACGCACAGGCTCACCGGCCATGGCTCACGGGCCCAGCCGCTCCGCGGCATGTGGGATCTTCCCAGACCCGGGCACAAACCCGTGTCCCCTGCATCGGCAGGCGGACTCCCAACCACTGCGCCACCAGGGAAGCCCCAGACGTACCACTTTCTTAATAAACCTCCCGAGTGGAGCAATTCTCCTGTGAGTTTCCAGAAAATACATGGAAGCTGCCCCCCCACCACCCCACCCCAGGACACTGTGGACACACAGTGGCCATCTGCACGGCCCTACATGGGGATACAGCTTTTTCTAGAAAAACCCTTCCCAGTTGAAGCCCAGTAAGAGGGTAGTGCCCAGTAGCCAAGTCTGTGCAACCCTAGCCCTTCCTGCATAGGGAAAGCATCTCTCAGGCACTCCCAGGACTAGAGAGACCCTGGGGGGCTTAGAAGTTGGGGTGGACACAGGAAGGGCTCCTCCCCTAGAAAAGAGCCAGCATGGGCAAGTCCCCAGAGACCGCTGCTCCTTCTGGGGGGCCAGCGACTGGGTGAGGCAGGGGAGGAAGGGTGGGTTCCCAGGCATTTCTCGGGCACACCTCGCCCGGCCCAGCCTGCAGTGCCCACGTGTCTTCTGTCCTAGGAGCGTGGCTGTCCTCCTCCTGCTGGTGTTCTGCATCTGCTTCCTGGTGGCCTGTGTCCTGTATCTACACATCACCCGGGTCCAGGTATATGTGTGCTTGTGTTCTCTACCTGCTCGTTACCTAGTCCAGGTACCAGTGTGTGTGTGTCTTGCACCTGCACATCACCTGGACAGATAGGTGCATGGCTTCTGCCTGCCCTGTTGGCAGGACAGGTTGGGTAGTGGAGGCAGTTCGTCTGCTTGCCTTCTTGGCAGGCAGAAAGAGCTGTCCGCATATTGGGAGTTCCTGAAGCCCGTCATGATGTGCCAGGTGCAGTTTGGAGTTCTGGGAAGGTGCCCCAAGGACACAAGGGTGGGTGATTGATAGTGACTGGAAAAATGAACACAAGGTGTGATGCTGTTTTCTGCGGATGGAGCGTCCTATGGCTTCTTGTGGGTTCCTGTCCTATCCTGGGGTGGCCACACTCTCGAGGATGCTTCATTGGCTTTGGAGCCAGGGCTGAGTGCATGGCCCCATGTCGCCCATGGCTCCTGGAGGAGGGCTCTGTCCTGGTCCCGCACGCCTTTCTCACATCCTGAACCTTCATTTTCAAATGTCTCCTGTCCCCACTAGACCCCCACGTGTCACGTCTGACAGACCCAGGGTTATTTTTGCACAGTTGTTGAAAACAGCGACTTGAGAAGATCGGCTCTAGTTTTATTTATTTAAATTTTTTATTATTCATAGGTAACTTGTTGAATTAAGAAAAAGTGCTATTTATTCAAACCACATTCCCAGCTCTTTGATTTCATAGATGGAGTGGCATCTGGTTTGGTAAACTGGAATTTCCCACTTCAAATAAGATTGCTTTATTCACCTAATTTCAAATGAAAGCATGGCAAGTGGATGCTAAGTTCTTAGCCCGTCCCATTCATCCCCAGTGTTCAGAATCTGTGTACCTGGTGGACAGTTTTCCTGGAGGAGGTGGCCCTGGCTCCCCCAGCCCCTTTCTTCCCATCCATACCCCCCTCCTCACCCTCCCCCATGGGCCTGAGCATTTTTTCTAGGTGTGCGATTTTGACCCATTGCTTCAGTGGGTCAGTTCAGGGCGATGGTCAGGAAGCAACGGTGTGCAGCGTGCCTGGTCCTGGCAGCAGGCAGCTGCAGGTCGCCTGGCCAGCGCGCGCCAGTTCAGGGGCCAGCTTACACGCTTGCACACTCCCCTTCGCAGGCCCTGCGCCGGGCTCTGAGCTCACCACGGGGTTTGTGCAGAAGACTAGGCACCAGGCGCCAGGAGGGGCCAGACGGCAGGCAGGCTCTGGCTGGGGTGGGTGGGGACAGGCAGTGGGGGCAGGGTCGTCTTGCAGAGGCCAGCACGTGCTGAGATGGGGAGACGTGAGTGGTCACGGCTGTGCACGCAGGCGGGAGGGTCCATTGCAGCTGAGCATCCCTGAGAAGGCCTGGAAGTCAACTGGGCAGAGTGCCTTCCTCTGTGATGTAGAAGCGGCCACAGCCAGGGAATCCAGCCGGTGTGGCAGCTCCATTGCTAGGGGCTGCCAGCGCGAGAGCCTCAGTGTCTCCGTCCGTGAAAGGGACGGGGACTGGAGCTGATATTCATGATGTACTGGGAGCAGGGCCTGGCACACATTCTTCCCGTATTTCAGCCTCACTTTTCTATCCGCCATCCCAGTCACCCCTTTGTGGTCCCCTGAGCGAAGGCAGGGGGTACCGCTCAGGAGGTGGGGTTCCTGCCTTGGGTTTCCACCCCTCCCTACAGCCCTGGCAGGGCTGGCCTCCGGGGAGGAACAGTGCCCCGCCCACCCGGCCCCCGGCCCGGCCCACCCTAGACCCCGTGAGCCGCCTGCAGCGGGTGGGGAAGGCAGGGAGGAGGTCTGCAGTGGTGGTGAGATTCCGCTTACACTGGACGTTGTCGATGAATGGACAGTGACTGGGAAGTTAGAAAATCTGTAGGTTTTCCCTCCTTGGGGAGGGAGACGGAGCCTCAGCAGAGGACAGTGACCCTCCGGAGACAAACTCGAGGGCTCTGCTAGCCCCTGAGAGTGCCCTGCCGTCCCCACCTGCTTCCCACCCAGTCCTGGTCCCTGTGACCCATCCTTTTCTACCTCAGTCCCAGTGGCTTCTGCAGTGCATCTGTGTGGGATTGAGTTCATGTATTTAGCATAGGGTAAGTCATATTTTTTAAACTTCAAATTGCAACTCTCTGGGGGGCTGTGAAATTGGGGGTTTTTTGCTTGTTTTTATGTGTGTTTTTTTTTTTTTTTTTTTTTTTGTGAGGTGTGAACAAAAGGAATGGAATAGGAATGAATGAAAACGCCATCACATCAACTGTAGTCAGGGTTTCCCGGAAGTTTGCTTCAGTTGTGTGTACCTGTGCGCCGTAGTGTAAAACGCAGTTCTTACTACACTTGATCTTAGCCAAAGGCTGATGCCAGGTTTGATGCCTGGTCAGAAGCCTCTGAAGCCCCCGCCCCCCATGGGAGCACGTGGTCTCTGGAGCTAGGCCACGCCCTGTGCTTCTCTGGGCCCTCAACACGCATGGGCGGAGAATAAGCCCAGAGCGCAGAGGCAGGGCCGAGTGGAGAAGGCTGCGCTTGTGTAGTTGTCGCCTTTGCCTAGGTCGTTTAGACTCTGCAGCCACGCGGCTCCGGCAGAGTGTCGCCCACGTTGGGACTGACCTTCCACGGTGCCGGGCGGTCACCCCTCCTTTCGCCGGCCATCTGGTGCGGCTGCGGTTTCTTCCGTGTGTCGCGCCCTGGCCACAGCTCGCTCCACGGCTCCTCTTCTCTGCAGAGCACAGGGCAGGGTCTTGCTCTGCATCCCCTTGCCTCGCAGCCTTGTCACACCATTGGGTTCCTTTGTGAAATTCAGCTCAGGCTATGAATCCTGCTCTGGCCGTGGAGTCCCGGGCGCTCAGCCTGGCCATTGCTGCAGAGTCCCTTCGTGAGACAGTGACAGCGTGCTCTGAGGATGTGGCAACAACAGACAGCCCCCTGGGTCACCTTTGACTAATTGTGGGTCACGTTCTGGGGGAATTTGCCATTGTTTATGTCAGATCAGCTACCTTTTTTCTATATTATGACAAACTATTTTTCATGCTGTTTTTTAGGTCTGTGGAGATATATATGTGTGTGTGTGTGTGTGTGTGTGTGCGCGCGCCTGTATATTTGTTTTTTTGCTCAAGAACTGATAAGTTGACCCAAATTAACTGTAAAAAAGGCAGCCTGGGGCTTCCCTGGTGGCACAGTGGTTGAGAGTCCGACTGCTGATGCAGGGGACGCGGGTTCGTGTCCCGGTCCGGGAAGATCCCACATGCCGCGGAGCGGCTGGGCCCGTGAGCCATGGCCGCTGAGCCTGCGCGTCCGGAGCCTGTGCTCCGCAACGGGAGAGGCCACAACAGTGAGAGGCCCGCGTACCGCAAAAAAAAAAAAAAAAAAAAGGCGGCCGTCAGTCTTAAAATGAACAGACAGCCTTTCTTATCATGCCTGCGTTCCTACCCCTCTAGTTGCTCCCAGCAAACAAGCCCCAACTCCACGTGGGTCCTTGTGATTGTCATTGTTAATTTCCAAAGAGGTATTTTAACTCTTGTGTATTCAGTCAAACACGTTTGTAGGATCAGGCATTTAGCATGGAGTGAAGAGGGTCTCAGTCCCCCGAGGCTGGCAGTCACAACTCTTCACCATTGTGTGATCCACGGACGGCCTTAAACAATGTTATTTTGCAGGTAACGGAAGAGCCAGCTCAAATGGTCTTAAATGATAAAGGGAATTTATTGTCCTATATATTCAGAAAATCCAGATGGAGGGAGAGAAGGAGGGGAGGAGGGTGGGCCTAGGGCTGGTTTTATCCAGCGACTCCATGCAACTACCTGAGACCAGTTTCTCTCTGGGTCTTCTAACAGCCCCTCTGTGCCGGCTCAGCCCGAGGCTGCTCTTCCTTGGGTGGCCCAAAGGCATCAGCAACCCAGCTGTACATCCACGCCCACCCTCCAGGCCCAGAGGGGGACACACCGTGCGCAGGGCTTTCCCAGCCTTGGCCAGTGGCTCTCCAGTCATCACCTCCCGAGAGACTTTTGTCCTGTTTCCACCTTTCCCGCAGTACCAGGGGCCAGGCCCTGCTCCCGGTGGCGCCCTGGGGGCTCCTGAAGGCCACCTGACCAGAAGCAGCGTCTTCAGGGTTTGCTGAGTAAAAGAGTGAGCAGCCCGTGCTTCTTGGGGCTGGGGTGGAGTCCCCCGGCGCATCCATGGCCTTGCCCAGGGCTCAGTGGGAGAGAAGACTGGGAGGGGAGTGACACAGGTACTAAGACAGCGGGGCTAACACCACTGCAGAACAGCTCTTCTGTGTGAGGACCTCAGAGGAGATCCGAGTTTCAAGGAAAATACAACAGTATTGGAGCCTAGAACTGGGACCCAGATCCGTATTCACCACTGTGTGAGCTGGAGCCGCCCACTCTGTGTCCTGGGCTGTAGAATGAGTGGTGTCTGGCCTGCATTTCCTCACCGGTAGAGCAGGGTCAGTAATGATCCCGACTTCATAGCGGGGAGGATAGAGGGATAACCATGTAGATGGTCCTGGGCTCCCTGGCTGGTCGGTGTTTTCTGTAATCTCCCTGTGGTCTCTATTTTTGTTTTCGTTTCTAATTTCAGAAGTGTGAGTCTAAGGAGAACGTCTTTTATCCATGAAATCATTTTTTGAATATTGCAAAATGTGTTTATTAAATAGACTTAAAATAAGGCTTCTAATAACTTGACAAAAACTTTATAAAGCCTGTGTGAAGAAAATGATAAAACTTAATTAAAGCATATAAGACACAAATAAATGGAAAGTCTTACCATTTCTGAGATAGAAGGATGCCATATTCTGAAAATGTCAAGGTAATCTGTTCAGTGATTTTCAGTGCCACTCAGCGTCACAGCATCTTTTTAATTTAAAGACTTCAGTTTTCGTCTTTTTTAGTTTTGGCAGCTTTTTCACCTGGGAGATTACTTATATGAAAACAGCCAAGAAATGTGTGTGAAGGATGAATAGTTGGTGAGACTCTAGCTGGGTACAGGCGGCTCTGGACATTCTGTACTGTGGTTTATTTACTGTGAACACGATCGACTTTGTAATAAGAGGCCGTTTTTTAAATAGCATTTTGTTGTTCAGTGTTTTCCAGGGTGCCTGACCATCCAGATCCGCACTGTCCTGTGTATCTTCATCGTGGTCTTAATCTACTCCGTGGCCCAAGGCTGTGTGGTGAGTGTCTCTGCTGAGCGCAGGGCTGGGCGTGGTGAGAGCCGCCAGGTGCAGGTACATGGGGGGCCCTGCGGGGACCACCCTGGAGGGCCTGGCCTTGGGCTGGGGAGGGAAACAGGGGGATCAGAGATGGGCCTGGGGGTGCCCAAGGAAGCGGGGTGGGGGAAGGGGACATCACCCAGTGCAGGACATGCGATCCTCCTGGGAATGGAGCCCCGGCCTTCACAGTGTGCAGAGGATGAAGCTTGGGCGGAGAAAGAGGAAGGAGGGCATGGGGGGAGGGACAGGACGGAGCTGAGTGGTTTGGGAGGATGTAGGGGTCTCATGCCCCCAGGCCCTGGGGAGCCTGCCCCCTCTTAGGTAGTCAGGAACCTAGAGGGGCCGGGAGCAGGCAGAAGTTTCCGAGGCCTGGCTGATGGCGCTGGGGGAGCGGGTCGGAGCGGGAGGCCGTAGGGGGCTGGGAGCAGGGCGCGTGAGTGTCCTGAGTGGGGCTCCTCCCACGCTCCTGGGTCTTCTGTCCCCCCTCCAGGTGGGCTGCCTGCCTTGGACCTGGAGCTCCAGTCCCAACGGGTCCCTGGTGGTCCTGTCATCTGGGCGCCGGGACCGCGTGCTGCCCGCCGCGCCCTGCGAGTCTGCGCCCCACGCCCTGCTGTGTGGCCTCGTGGGCACCCTCCCGCTGGCTGTATTCCTGCGGGTCTCCTCCTTGCCAAAAATGATCCTGCTTGCCGTGCTTACCACCTCCTACATCCTCGTCCTGGAGCTCGGCGGGTACACGAAGGCCGTGGGGTAGGTACGCTGTTCCCGCTAGAGCCGGTGGCCAGGCATCGCCTGTGTCCCCGCGAGGGGCCCTGTATTCCAATTTGCTGAACAGAAGCTCGCCGGTGCCAGGGCTTCTCCCTTTTTTCACTTGGACCCACGTTCCAGCCAGTCCTCGGGTTTCCCCAGGGATGTGGTTCTCTGCCCGGATCGGTCCCGGGCGCCGCTGGGGGTGTCGCGTTTGAGGGGCCTCTGGGGACTGGCCTTGCATTCTGGACACTGACGTGGGTTTCCTTCCTTTTCTTCCCCAAGGGGTGACACCGTCTCGGGCCGCAGCTTTGAGCCGATCGTGGCCATCCTCCTGTTCTCGTGCACGCTGGCCCTGCACGCCCGGCAGGTGGACGTCAAGCTGCGGCTGGACTACCTGTGGGCTGCACAGGCAAGAGGAATCCCTCTGCTTCCTTGGAGTGGGGGGCAGGGGGCCCTTGGGAGAGGTGTCAGGTGGGGGCTCCCGGCTGAACGCCGGCAGCTCTGTGGATGGCACCATTGGGGCCAAGGAGCAGGAAGGCAGGAAGGCAGGCAGGCGGGGGGCAGTCTGACGAGCCCTGTGTGACAGTCAGAGTTTGGCTGCTTTGCCAGCAGTGAGCAAAGGTGTGCTGGCAGAGGGGTGACGGTGCAGAGGGGCTCAGCCCCCGCTGGCCGGACGTGACAGCAGGTCTCATCAGGGTCGTGGAAAATTCCTGAAGATGCTGAATCTGGAGTGGCCCGCTCCAGATTTAGGTCTGTGGTTGGGGTCCAGGACCTGATGTTTTTACAGTGCATGCTGGGGAAATGAGAGGGAGAGAGACGGAGGAGTAGCAGACCTGTGAGCTGTCCTGGGCCCTGAGCCCCGGTGTCAGGCGATGACCCCCAGAGTTCAGCCTGCTCAGCTGCCTGGGAGCCAGAGCACAGGTGCACTGGGCATACCCAGGGCCACTTCTGGGCCCAGCCCAGGTCACGCGTGGTGTGGTGTGTCTCCGATCCCCCTCACCCACTCCCTGTCCCCTTGTCACCTGCTCTGTGTCCCTGACTCGGGGAACCAAGGCCTTCCAGCTTTCTGGTCCAGAGGTCAGACTCCATCTGTGTAACTTGCACACTTCTTGGCTCTGGACACATTGCTTCCCCTTGGTTTCCTCGTCTAAAATGGGGAGGCTGGTGTGCAGTAGAACAGAGGCTGCAGGAGAGTCTTCTCATTCTGACACATGAAGAAGCAGCCCTTGGCTGTCTGAGGGAGCTCATTCTGTTCGGTCCTCACAGCAGCCCTGTCCGGGAGGTGGGATTACAGATGGGGCTCAGACACAGATGTGATGTGCCCAGGGCCAGGGCTGGAATGACTGGAGGTCCCAACAGGTCTGTGGTGGGTGGGAGCGTCTGCATACCAGGGACCCTGTGTGCAGCCAGGGTCCCAGCCCAGAGCCACGTGGCTCTGAGCCAGGTGTCTGGGCACACCCCGCCGTCACCCCACACTCTCCCCGCAGCAGGACAGGTTCAGACACGCCTGCTGGGGGGCCCAGGCTCCTCTTTTTCTGCCTGCCCACATCCTTGCTTCAGGAAGACGGATGACGCCTGTCCGTGTCCTGTGGTGGAACAGGCAGGAGGTCAGTGGCTGAGGCGCCCTCCCTGGTCAGCTGTGTCGGGTGGCAGGAGGTGGGCCTAGAGTTAAGTGGTCCTCCTCGGGGATCCCACAACTCCACTTGGGGTCCCTGGTCCGCAGTAGAATGGACTGAGGACCCTAATCCCGTGTGGGAGTGTATCGGTTGGGTTCTGCAGAGAGGAGGGTTATTCCCGGCATTGGCCCGCGAGGTTATGGAGGCTGAGAAGTCCTGCCCTCTGCCACCTGCCGTGAGAGAACAGGAGTGCTGGGGTGTATGTAGTCCAGTCCGAGTCCCAAGGTCAGAAACCAGGAGTGCTGATGTCCGAGGGAGAGGGAAGGTGGACGCCCCAGCTCAGGCTGAGAGCCGAGTGCCCCTCCTCTGCCAGTTTCTTCTCTTCAGGCCCCAGGGGATTGGATGACGCCCACCCACATTGGTGCGGGCGAACTCTTCCCACAGCCCAGCTATTCAGAGCTAATCTCTCCTTCAGACACACTCAGAAGGGATGCTCACCAGCCGTCCGGGCACCCTGTGGCCCCGTCAGGTTGACACATACAATTAGCCATCGCAGTGAGGAGTGATCACAGTTCCCCTCCCAGCAGGCTTGGCGCACCATAGGTGCAGACACTGTGTTACGTCTGACAGGCTGTAGGCCCCACTGGGCTCTCTCCGGAGCCACTGCTGGGTGTTCTCCCTGTGGGAAGGAGGGGCAGGGAGGGGGGATGGGAGGGCTGGCTGTGATGGGGGCGGAAGGCAGTGGCCACTCCAGTGGAAACTGCTGTTCACCCTCTAGTTTAATTAACCTGGAAAAGACAGATGCTACTTAAACAGGTTGCTGTCTGCACACCAGGGCAGGTTGTATTCAAGATCATGAGGAATTATTCCATTACTCTGGGTAAATAAAAGAAAGAAAATGTGCGTGTGTGTGTATCTGTCTGTGCACACACAGATATGCTAGGTGAAAAGCATGGCTTATTTATTCCTTTTTATACAGCAGCTTTACTGAGGTGTAATTCACATCCCACATGGTTCACGCACCCATATAAAGTATACAGTTCAGTGGTTTTCAGTATATTCACAGCATTGTGCAACCAACCCCACAGTCAGTTTTAGTACATTTTTATGCTGTCCAAGGAACCCCCATAACCATTAGCGGTCGCTCCCCATTTCTAGCCACCCCCCCAGCCCTGAGCCACCACTCATCTACTTTCTGTCCCTGTGGATTTGCCTGTTTCTTTATTCTTCAGCCTGTACTCTTAAGTCAGTGCCTGTTCTGGACACACTGACTCCCTGTGTGCGGCCAGTGAGAGCCCTGAGCCAGCCCTTCCTGGGACAGACCCCTGATTCGCAGGGGCCTGTGGCCCAGCCCTATCTTCACTCCATACTTGGATTCCAGGTGGGCAGGAGGCCGCTGAGATCTGAGCCCCTCGGCTCCCTCTCCACAGGCAGGGACCCCCCAGGTGGGCTCTCTGGAGAGCACTGGCCCCAGTTCCTGTGCAGCTTGGGCAGGGCCCCTGGTGAGGGCATAAGGGTGGGAATCCACCCGATTTTGTCTCACCCCCCTCCTCGGGGGGCTTAGGCTGCCGCCTTCACCTGTGCCAGATCCAGGCCGCAGCCCCACCGACATGTGCACACGATGCCCAGCCAGGCTTCTGGGAAGAGCCTGGGCTTCTCTGGGCCTCTTGGACGCTTGAGACTCAGCCATGGGAGGGTGAGGGGCTGGTGTTGAGGAAAGGGGACAAGGTGTGTGCCAGGAGGGGGAACTTCACAGAGACCCCAGGGGGAAAGGGTGGCGGGGAGACCATTGAGGGGTCAGAGCCCCCCCTTCTCTGTGGGCAGGGCTGACCGCTGGCCCCAAAGCCAGGGTGGCAGGATCCCATCCCTGTCTCTGGAAGGTGGCCTGGTGATGGAGTGTGATGGAGCAGGGGCAGGGGGAGGCACCCCGGGGTGGGAACCCCACAGTCACAGGGGCCACCAGGGGGCAACTTGGAAGTGGCCCTGTAGAGCTTGGGCATGGTTTGCCATCAGGCGAGGGGGTTGCGGTAGAGGTGGGTGTGGTCTCAGGCACGTATCACTCAGTCTGGGCAGAGGGCAGAGGGCACGCTCCAGACCAATGAGGTCAAGAGAGCTAATGGCACTTGGGCCATCTGAAAGGTGGGGCAGGGATAGGACAAGCCCAGGCTGGTGCAGTGCCCAGGGCACCACAGTGGAGGGTCCCCATCCCAGACCACAGTGGAAGGGGTCCTCAGAACCTGGGACAATTTGGGCCACCGGACAGGATTCATGACCTTCAGCCAAGGGACACAGCCAGCCCACAGTGCCCATGCTGGGAGCGACCCAGCCACGCTCTCCTGCCTCCCTCCCAGCCCCTGCGGATGTTCCCACTGGCCGAGCCCAACCAGAAGCCAGAGGCAAGGGGGCCTGTAGGTAGAGCCCTCTGGGTGGGTCCTGGGTCAGCACAGATGCCAGGAGAAGAGGCCAGCTCACACCATTCCTGGAAAGGGGATCTGGCTGCTGCAGTTTGCCAAAGCCGTGCCAGGTAATGGAGGACAGCCTCTTTGTGGTGGGCTGTGCCACTGAACTTGGTCTTGTCTGGCTCTGGCTGGGTATCCAGGGTGACCAGGCTGGCTGATCCCCGAGATGTGTCTCCTCACCGTCAGCTGGGCCCTCTGGTTTAAGATCTTTCAGTTATGAGTAGCTACTCAGAGCTAGAGAAGAACGGGTTTAGGATGAGCCAGGAAGAGCTGGACCGGCTTGGGGGTGTGGGAGATGGGGTTTCCCACTCGTTGACTGGGTGCCCATTCTGGACCTCACACTCAGAGAGTGGGATTGAGGCCCTGGCTGTTGGCTCCCCTAGCCGGGGACCCCTTCCCCCAGGCAGGCAGGCAGTTTCACTCATCTGGATTGGCAAGAGCTGTTCTTGGCATGGGTGTCCCCTTAAATGTTATTCAGTCCAGTGGTTGACCCTGTCCTGGGGTCCTCTGCCAGTGATACCCCTTGCACACCCGGCCCCACAGTGAAGAGCGCTTTCCAGGGAGTCTGGTGCAGGAGAGAACCTCTGTGTCCTGGGGGAAGGGTTGCCTACATGGAACACACTGACATATTTTTCTAACGATGTGTAACAAGAAATGCCTGGCTTTCCTGTAAGCACAGCAAAACAAGGAAATTTCTAGACTTTGCCCATTTGCCCTCTGGATATTTAAGCATGTCATGCAGAGGCACATCAGAGGGCCTCAAACTGTTGCAAAATTGCCAGACCAAAGACTCAGTGGGTTAATTATTTATTGAGACCCAGCTGGTTCTATAAACCTAAATAAACAGATGGGCTTTTCCTTCCTGATGACTTCCTCAACCTCTTAATCTGTAACTATCAGAATGCCTTTGCTCCAGTGATTGTTTTCTTTGAACTCAGTAGATTATCATGATGACACTTATAATTTGGATTATGATAAAAATTTCTCTCTCTACAATGAATGTCTGTTCTGAGGGTAATTCCCACTTGTGCAGCTGCCATTGTCAGCACTCGGTGGCGGGTGGGGAGCTCAGACACGGAGTTCCCAGTGGTTGGGCTGAGCTGAAGCCTCTGCTGCACCTCCTTCTCCAGTCACTTCCCAGGCCTCCTTTCTCCACACGTGTGACAGGCCCACAGCCTGACCTGGCCCCCAAGTTGGTGACATTAGCCTATAAAGATAATACCTTGATAGAGTCTTGGAGATTTTGGAGGAGTTAGCCAGGGAGAGGTTCTGTCGCTGTTGGGTGGTGTTTTATATATGTCAGTTAAGTCAGGTTCTGATTTCCTCTCTAGTCATTCTATCAAGTTTTGAGAGAATGGTGTTGGCATTTCTAACTACAACTGTGGATAGAACTTGTTGCCGTTCTATCAGTTTTTGTTTTATGTATTTTGATGATCTGTTATTAGGTGCATAAATATTTAGGATTATGTCCTCTTGATAAATTGAAACCTTTTTCCTCTGATCAAAAAAAAGACGCTCTTGTATACCCGTGGGCTAAAACCCAAAACTCCAAATAAATATCGATCCCTAAAAAAAAGACCTTCTTTTTCCAGGTAATATGCTTGGTTCTGCAGTCTGCTTTGTCTGATATTAATATAGGTAATCCAGCTGTATTGTTATATGTTTTTCTATCATTTTACTTTTAACCTATTTGTATCTTTTTATTTAAAGTGGATTTCATATAAGCAACATACAATTGGATGTTGCCTTTTAATCGAGCTGTTCCATTTACAATTAATGTGATTATTGATGTGGTTGGATTTTAATCTTTAATCTTCCATGTTGCTGTTTCCTAGTTGTCCCATCTGTTCTTTGTTTTCATTTTCCTCTTTTTCTATTTTAGGTTAATTAAATATTTCTATTATTCCACTTGATCTCTCTCTTTTCTTATTAGCTCTAACTCTTTGTTGTATTTTTTTAATGGATACTTATCATAGCTTGTCTTCAAGTGGTATTATACTACCTCACATATAGTATAAGAACCATAACAACAGTATGTACATTGGTTTCTTCCATCCTAGGGATTTTGCCATTGACATCATCATAGATTTTATTTGTACATATATTATAAACCCCCAAATATATTATTATTTCCATCATAAACATTAAAGTCTATTTTAAAGATATGTTATAATGAAAAAGAGTATTTTTTGTTTACCCACATAGTTATGATTTCTGGTGCTTTTCATTCCTCTGTGCAGATCCAGGCTTCTGTCTGTTGTCATCTTCCTTCTGCCTGAAGGACCCACTTTAATGTTTCTTGCAAGTCTGTTTGTGATGAATTCTTTCACCTCTTGCGTGTCTGAAAAACTCTTCATTTTGCCTTTGTGGTTGAAAGATACTTTTGCTGGGTATAGGATTCTGAGTTCATGATCTTTTTTTCTTTTCAGTGTGTTAAAGATGTTCCGCCACCTTTTGCCTGGCATTGCTTTTAATGATAAGTCTGCTATCATCTTTATCTCTGTTCCTCTGACCCCACCTCTGCTCATGTTTCACCCTCTTGACAGTGGACTGGGGGCTCCTCTGGAAGCCTGTGCCCCGTGTGGCCTGACCAGCCTGGTCCACCCTGAATCTCCACACTTGTCCCCTCTGCAGGGCAGCTGCTCTCTCTGGAGACAAGCGCCATCATTGATCACCTGCCCAGCTGATGCAGTTGTTGATGCACATGTCTCACAGAGTGCCTTTTCCTCAAGTGAGACTAAATTATCAAAGGGAGGCAACTAGGAATGATTCAGTTCAAGAGTTAGAGATGAAGTCCTTCTCACCTGGAGACGGATGACCCTCTGTCTCAGCTGCTCTGTGTGCTTTGGAAAGGTCCTTTCCCTTTCTGTGCTTCCCCAGGAGGAGGTGGTTCTCAGAGCCTGGGCGTCCCAAAGAGGGGTGTGTGTACCCCAGAAGGCAAGTGAGATAGCACAGTGGGGTTTTGGAAGAAGACATCATGATGGTTCGCTTATGTGTGAACTTGGCTGGATCACGAGGTGCCTAGTTATTTGGCCAAAGGTTTTTCTCCGTATGTCTGGAAGGGTACCTCTGGATGAGATTAGCATTTGAATCTGGATTCAGTAGAACAGATTTCCCCTCCTAATGTGGTGGGCCTCATCCAATCCGTTGAGGGAGGCCTGAATAGAACAGAAAGGTGGAGGAAGGGAGAATTGGAGCCCCTCTCGCCTGACTACACAATCTGGGACATTGTCTCTGCCCTCAGCACCCTGGTTCTCAGACCTTCAGGAGTTACACCACCAGGTCTTCTGGGTCTCCAGTTTGCAGACAGCAGATGGTGGGACTTCTCAGCCTCCATAATCATGAGAGCCAACTCCTCATCATAAATCTCTTCCTGTGTATCTATATCTGCCCTGTTGTTTCTGTTTCTCTGGGGAACACTGTGTAACAACATCACAAGTTCTGTTTATAGTGAGCGAATCTGAAAATTAAGAAACATGCTTTCCTCGTTGAAGAATCAGCTGGCTGGGTTGATCTCACTCTGGCCAGATGTCACTTCTAGGACACAGGCAGGGACATCACTGCCCAGGCATAGCGAGGCCGGTGCCACCTTCACTCAGTTGCTCATTTTTAGCGAGCTGTCCTTAACTCCAGCTTCTGGGTCAGGGTCTACTTGTTTGGCTGGTTAGACCGAAAGCTTCACAGCACCTCATAGGGGTCACACCAAGAGTCACAGGGCACAGTGGCTCACCGGTCATCTGCGGGGAGTTGTCAGGTTGTGCTATTTTTTGTTTTGCTCTGTTCTGTTTACCAAAAGTTAGTGCTCCCAGGCTGGGTGCCCTTCTGAGATGCCATGTAGCTGTCTGTAAGATGTCCCCGGGTAATTAATTTCTGAAAGGTAAGCTCCCATAATCTGTCCTATAGAGTCAGGGGTCAGATTTTTGACACGTGAGAAGGAACATGCTTTTTTAATTTAATTTTTTAATTTTTTTGTTGAAGTATAGTTGATTTACCATGTTGTATTAGTTTCAGGTTGGTTATCTATTTTATATATAGTACTGTGTATATGTTAATCCCAAACTCCTAATTTATCCCCCCATCTCTTCCCCTTTGATAACTAAGGAAACTATGCTGTAGAGAAAACTTTCTTTTTCTTTTTTTTTTTTTTTTTTTTTTTTGCGGTACGCGGGCCTCTCACTGCTGTGGCCCCTCCCGTTGCAGAGCACAGGCTCCGGGCACGCAGGCTCAGCGGCCATGGCTCACGGGCCTAGCCGCTCCATGGCATGTGGGATCTTCCTGGACCGGGGCATGAACCCGTGTCCCCTGCATCAGCAGGTGGACTGTCAACCACTGCGCCACCAGGGAAGCCCAAGGAAAAATTTTGAAAATGGGTGTTGTATGTGTCTCTGTCGTGTGATTTTGTTTACAGGAATAATGTATATTACCCACAGCTCTTTCTTACCAATACCTCCTGGCTGGTTGGAAAGTCTTACAAAAAGAGAACTTCAGTGGATTTTCATCTTATTTGTGAAAAATATAACAATCCAACTTCTTCTGCTTAGTTTGTAAGATAGACATTTATCAGTCAGATTTCAACAAAAACATTCACATCTGTGGATGGATTAAAAAATAGTTGATTATTTAGAAAGAGAGCTAATCTGATAGCCCATAAATCTAAGTTAACTGTAAATAAATTGAAATAAACCGAAATTAGAACGAAAGCTTTTCAACACACAAAGTGATCAATCAAAATTTTTTTAAAAGTTGAAACATATTCAGTTACACTGCATTCATTAAAATACTGTTAACATTAATATTTTGGAGAGAGCAAAATTTTTTGTGCCATTAATAAATTTCTAAAACCTGTTATTTAAAACATATTATTTACTTTCTCTTTATCTCATCTTTCAAAAAACTTTCTTTTGTGTGTCAGTGCACACGTGTTAACAGGAAATTAATTATACGTGTCTTAGGAGAGGTTCCCGTTTCCCTTGTGAGGCTTTTCTTCCCCACACGGCTGTGTCTTCTGATACCCATCTCAGCCGCTGTCCACAGCCACAGCCCTGTCTGCAGGGTCCATGCTTGTCGGAGCCAGATCCTGGGGCTCCTGGCCTCCTTCTGGTGTCCTCACTTGCAGCATGTCTACCCGCTTTAAGGGGCAGGATGAAACCTGTCGTGCATCAGCCTCGTTGCTAACTAACGGCTCCTGTGGACCACACATCTTGTTTTCCCAGAAAACGCCCTAGAGGAGGCCTGGGACTCCTGGTTGGGCCCCCTTCCTCCTGGCAGCTGTGGCCTGAGGCCTCCTCACATCCACCTTTGGGGGTCTCACATGCTTGCTTTTAACTGGTGGAATCACTGCATGAAATCCAGCAGTGTGTAGCCGACCACTTCAACTGTTATTATAATAACACCACCAAAAATAGGTGACGCTCTTCAAGGCTTACGAGCTAACACGCGCCCTCCTAACCCCCTGATAGGTAGGAATGGTGCCTCTATGAATGGGTGTTTCATTTTATGACGAGGTAATTGGAGCTCCGTACCCGGCCACTTGAACCAGGGTGTGCTGCCCTCCATGGCGTGGGTTTTGATGGCGGCCGCAGGCCGTCAACACAGCATGCCTGTGACATTGTCACTGCATTCAAGAGCTTGTTGCCCCTGTAATGCTGATGTAATGTCCCCCCAGTTGAGCTCCTTCCCTGACTACGGCCAGATGCCAGATGTGGAAGTGGGGGACAGTGACTGACAGTGATCCCAGTGGCCTCCATTTCTGAGGGCTGGCACCTGACCTTAGGCTGCCCTCAGCACTTTGCCAGCATCGCCTCTTGAGCCCTCATGGTGGCCAATGAGTGGGGCCATCACCACTGGTTGCATTAGTCTCTCAGGGCCCTGGAGCTAAGAGGCCAGTTAGCTGGGACCCGTACCGCACCTGCCATCTGCTCTGCCGTGTCCCCCAGTTGGACCCGCCAGCTTCTACCCTCTGCTCCACTGGGTCTGCCCCCCCGGCCCCTGCAGCTTTCTGCTTGTCTCAGCGCCCAGAGACATGTGAGTCCTGCTGAAAGCCAAGAGATTCTAGAGGACATAGGAGCTTAGGGAGGGTCCACCGCTGGCTTCGGGCATTCCCAGTGAGCCCGCAGTGCTCTGGAGGCACATCGGAGGCTGCTGGAGGCTTGGTGTGTCCTGGGAGTGGGCATGTGCCCCACAGAGGGCTGCTTCAGGTCTCTGGTCCCCAGAAGATGGCTGGGGGTAGACCCTGGAAATTGAGGCCAGGCCCCTTATTGTCTGTCCTTTGAAAGCTCTAGCTGATCCGGGTGGTGACTCGTCCAGAATTGCGTGGATCCTCTGGGCCCCTAATGTTGACCTAGTCACTACCTGGAAGGGGCGTGGAGATGAGCCTGGTGGAGACCGTTGGCTTACTTGGCATTTAGCTTGGATAGTAGAAAGACGCATGCATTACAGATGTAATAATTCAGAGCTCTCATTAAAGAGGGTAAGGCAGACGTTTTTCAGGAGTGTTGCGTCGGGCATAGGGACCACTGCAGTGGGAGAGAGCAGGCTCAACCCAAAATAGAGGGCGGGCAAGCGGGGCTTTATAGCCTAGGGGCAGGGTGGGGGCCAGTGGATGGAAAACTACCAAAGGAGGCATCCGGGGTGAGGGGGCTTCCGGCTAAACTGACCTAACAGGAGTCCTGCTGAGAGCAGGCCAAGGTGATCCGACATCACCTGGCGGGGCACGGAGATGAGGAACGTGATCAGATATCTGAGGTGATCAGATGTCAAGGATGGGGTGTCCGGTTAAACTGACTAAGCGGGGCTCTTGCTCAAACTGGACGATGCAGAGATGAACGTGGATGCCCCGACGTCAGGGCCCATTTGGGAAGAGCGTCCAGAGTCTGGTCCAGGGGAGAATCTTGTCGCATGGTGGGTAGTCGAAGGAGCAGGGAAGCGTGAGTGGGCGGGCTGGTGGCTAACAGAGGACCACTCCGCAGGCAGAGGAGGAGCGGGACGACATGGAGAGGGTGAAGCTGGACAACAAGAGGATTCTCTTCAACCTCCTGCCGGCCCACGTCGCGCAGCACTTCCTCATGTCCAACCCCCGGAACATGGTGAGCACCGAGGTGGAGAGGCCCCTCTGGCCACCCCAAGGGCAGGGTGGGGACTAGACCATCTGAGGCCTCTGGGCCACGGGGGTGATGGGTGCCCAGAGCTAGCATGCCCTCCCCTTTGATCCTGGGAGAGAGCACAGCATCCACTGTCCCCACAAGGAAGGCGAGTAGGCTTCAGTAAACTGCACACGAGGTTGGGAAGTGCCGTTGCAAGACCTGCACGTCCTGGGTGGGCCCCTAGAACCTGCCTCACCCACCCGTAGGGCTGGCGGTTCACTCCCTTCTCTGTGCTCAGAGCTGTCTGGCTTGCTCAGAACGTCCTAGTGGCCACGACCTACTGCAGTAAAGCTCTGGAACCACCCAGACAGCATAGAGCAGGGCTTCCAAAAGCCGACTCAAAAATAAAGAGGCTCAGGCTGGGTTTTTAGGTCCTAAAGGCAACAAACCCCCCAGGCTTAGCTTGACTAGCTTTGGCCTGAAAGAGCTCCAGGGCTCATGTTTTCATCCCGCTGGGCTGGGGGCGTCTGGAGCTGGTTGTTTTCTCAGAACGGTGCATCCTTCCCTGGTGCCTCCCCCGCTTGCTGGGGACTCTGCACCCACCTGTGAGCTGAATTACCCCGCGTCGGCCTAGATCCTCCAAGCCCCCTCCTCGCGTGGCCCGAGGTGCCAGCGCGACTTGGCAGCCCCGTCTCAGGACTGGTCCGTGGGCCCCGCTCCCAGCGCCAGCCCTGAATGCTGCTCTAGCTGCCTCCTCAGTGCCTGACCCAACCTTTCACCCCCAGGACCTGTACTACCAGTCGTACTCGCAGGTGGGGGTCATGTTCGCCTCCATCCCCAACTTCAACGACTTCTACATTGAGCTGGATGGCAACAACATGGGGGTGGAGTGTCTGCGCCTCCTCAACGAGATCATCGCCGACTTTGACGAGGTAAGGGCCGCCCCACAGTCCTCACCCCCCTGGGCCTGGGCCGTCCTGGTGCCCCTCCTCCAACCGAGTCCTGAATTGCGTCCACCGATGTAGCACGTGCTCTGTGGATGGCACAGGGCCAGGGGGAGCACGTGCCTTTTGTCTCCTTGGGAATCCCAACCAACCGTGACCGTTGAGGAAGGAAATGTGCCTTAGGATGGGGAGGGCGGGTGCTGGAGTCTGTGCCCTGCCTTGTGAAGGTCGAGCTCAGGTGGGCAGCTTCACCTGCAGGTTGGGGGGCAGGCACCTTTGCACCCTCCAAAACCAGGCTTCCAGTCTGTGCCAGTCCTGCTTCCCTCACTGGGGCCCGTCTGCCCCCTGGGTGGTTGTGAGCTCAGCTGCTGGAGGACGGGAGTGTATTCTGTATGGTTCCTCCTTGGCGCCTCTTTTTTTTTTTTTTGCGGTACGCGGTCCTCTCACCGCTGCGGCCTCTCCTGTTGCGGAGCGCAGGCTCCGGATGCGCAGGCTCAGCGGCCATGGCTCACGGGCCCAGCCGCTCCGTGGCACGTGGGATCTTCCCGGACTGGGGCACGAACCCGCGTCCCCTGCATCGGCAGGCGGACTCTCAACCACTGCGCCACCAGGGAAGCCCTTTGACACCTCTTTTAAGTACCTTTGCTGGAGCCCCTGAGGCCTGCGTCTCTCAGTGCAGCCCCAGAACTTGTCTCATGCCTACATGAAGAAGACATGTTGCTTTGCAGAATGTGCCTGTCTGCGGTTGCTCCTGGCGGCCGTACACCGCCGTGACTTTTATAAGATGTTATGTAACGTTTAACAGTTTTGTGTTTCAAACAAAGCTCATGGACAAAGACTTTTACAAGGACCTGGAGAAGATCAAGACCATCGGAAGCACCTACATGGCTGCTGTGGGGCTGGCGCCCACGGCTGGGACCAAGGTGAGCGCAGGCTGACAGGTGTGCCCTTCTCAGGGGCTGGGCCCAGGCTCTGCCCCCAGCTGCCCAGGGACCATGGGCAGGCCCCCCACTGTGAGCCTCAGTTTGCCCTCTGCACTGGATTAGGGCAGCAGCCTGCAGGCTGTCTTGTCAGTGGCCAGTTCTCTGCAGTCACAACCTTCTGGGGAAGGTCAACACGGAAGGCTGGGCGCAAGAACTACCTCCAGCCCTGCCCCCTCCCTACCACCCTGGCCCCATCCTGGCAGCCTGGCATCACTGAGTGTTCCCCTTTCCCAGTTCAGGATTTTGAATAAAGTCCTCAGGTTGCCCCTATAAAAAAGGCAGAAAAAGAGAGGAAGATGTAAAAAAAACAAAAAAGTGTCATGAATAGAAAGCAGTTATACATGTGGTAGATGCTAATCTAACTATATCAATAATCACCTTAAATGTGAATGGTCTAAATACACCAATGAAAAAACAGAAACTAGCACAGTGGCTAAAAAACAAGACCCAGCTAGGTTTTCTGCAAAAAACACACTTTAAATATAAAGTCACAGATACATTAAAAATAAAAGGATGTAGAAAGAGATACCATGCTAGCACTGTTAAAAGCTCAAGTAGCTATCTTAATTTCAGACAAAGCAAATTACAGATCAAGGAAAATTATCAGGGATGAAGAGCTAGGTTATAAAGGAGTTAATTCTCCAAGAATACATAACAATCTTTGATATTTATGCACTTAACAACAGGGGGCGAAAACTGATAGAACTGCAAGGAGAAATAGATGAATCCACTATTTTTGTTGGAGACTTCAGTACCCTGCTATCAGTAATCGGTAGATCCAGTTGGCTGGAAATCTGTAAAGAGAGCGGAACTGAATTCACAGCATCATCAATCACCTGGATGTAATTAACATCTGTAGACTATTTCATCCAAGGACAGCAGAATATACTTCTTTTGAAGCTCACATGGGACATTTACCAAGATAGGCCACATTCTGGGCCATAAAACACAGCTTAATAAATTTAAAATAATTGAAATAATATAAACTATATTCTTAGACTAGAGTGGAATTAAAGTAGAAATCTATTGCTAGGAGATAATTGGAAAATTCCAAATTATTTGGAGATGAAGCAGTACACGTCTAAGTGATACAAAGGACAAAAAAAAAAAAGAAATCTCAAGAGAAGTTGAAAAATATTTTAACTAAATGAAAATAAAAATATAACTTATCAAAATTTGTGGGGTGCTGGAAAAGCAGTGCTTAGAGAGAAATTTATGTCATTGAATTCATACATTAGAAAAGAAGACCAATCCAAAATCAATAACCTTCCACCTTAGAAAAGTAGAGAAAGTAGAGCAGTATAAACCTAAAGCAGCAGAATAAAAGAAATAGTAAAAATCAGAGCACAAATCAATGAAATCAAAGACAAATCAAAGAAAATCAATGAAACCAAAAGTTGGCTCTTTGAAAAAATCAATAAAATTGCTAATCTCTAGCCATGCTAACCAAGAAAAAGGGAGAAGACACAAATTACTAATATTAGAAACAAAAGAGGGGCCATTCCCACTGAACCAGTGGACATTTAAAAGATGTTAAAGTATATTGTGGACAAATGTGTGGTGCTACACTGGAGGTCCTGGCCAGTCCAATAAGGGAAGAAAAGTAAACAGAAGAGTTATGAATTGCAAAAATAGGAACAAAACCATCATTCTCAAATTGCTTGCATGTTTAGAATATACAGTGCTAAAATGTTTACATGTAAACTGATAGAATTTTTAAGTGACTTTACTAAACTTGCTGGATATAAAATCAACATAGAAATTTCTATTTTATCTCTGTATCTTTAACTACAGACAATTATAAAATCAAACATTTTAAAAGTTACTATTTCCAACTAGTATAAAAGTATAACTATATGCCCACAAATTTGGTAACTTAGGTGAAATGGACCAATTCTTTGGAAGACACAATCTGCTAAAACTCACATAAGAAAAATAGATAATCTGGGTAGGTCTATATCTATTTTAAAAATCGAACCAGTAATTAATAACCTTCCAAAACAGAAAGCACTGGGCCCAGTGCTTATTTAGATCAAATATCTAAATAAGTCAAGAGATACTCCATATTTCTGCATAGGAAAACTCAGTATCGTTAAGATGTCAGATTCCCACTTGATCTGTAGATTTAATGCAGTCCTGATGAAAAGTGCAGCAGGTTATTATGTGATATTGACCAACTGATCCTGAGTTTACATGGGAAGACAAAAGACTGAGGGTAGTCAACACAACATAGCAGAAGCAGGACAAAGTTAGAGGACTGACACCACTAAAAATCAAGACTTGCTATAGAGCTGCAGTAATCAATACAGTATGGTTTTGGCAAAAGGGGTTAGTCAAATAAACCAGTGGAACAGAATAGAGAGCCCAGAAATAGATCCACATAAATATCATCAACTGATCTTTGACAAATGGAGCAAAGATAATCTTCAACAAATGGTGCTAGAAAAATTGAATATCTATCTATCTAAATAATATTTTTAAAATAAATCTAGACACACAGACCTTACACTGTTCACAAAAATTAACTCAAAATGTATCATAGGCCTAAATGTGACATGCAACACTATAAAACATCTGGAAGATAACATAGGAGAAAATCTAGGTAACCTTGGGTTTGGTGATGAGTTTTTACATACACTACCAAAAGCGTGATCCGTGAAAGAAAACACTTATATTGGACTTAATTAAAATTTTAAAATTCTATTTGTGGAAAATACTATAATGAAAAGACAAGCCATACACTTGGAGAAAATCTTTGCAAACCACCTATCTGATAAAGGCTTTGTACCCAAAATATACAAAGAACTCTTAAAATAAAGAAGACAAATAGCCCAATCAAAAAGTGTTCCATCAAAAGATGGGAACAGACACTTTACCAAAGAAGATATACAGATGGCAAATAAGCATATGACAAGATGCTCCGTATCATATGTCATCAGGAAATGCAAATTAAAACAACAAAATACAATTTCACACTTATTAGAGTGGCCAAAATCCAGAACACAGACACTGCCACATGCTGGTGAGGATGTGGAGCCGTAGGAACTCTCACTCATTGCTGGAGGGAATGCAAAATGGTGCAGCCACTTTGGAAGACAGTTTGAGTTCTTATAGAACTAAATATGCTCTTACCATATGATCCAGCCATCACTCTCCTTGTTACTTATCCAGAAGAGTTGAAAACTTATGTCCACACAAAAACCTGCCCAAGGATGTTCGTAGCAGATTTATTCATAATTGCAAACCTTGAAAGCAACCAGGGTGTCCTTCAACAGGTGAATGAATAAATAAACTGTAATACGTCCATACAATGGAATATTATTTAGCACTAAAAAGAAATGAGCTATCAAAGCATGAAAAGACATGGAGGAACCTTAAGTTAAGTGAAAGAAGCCAATCTGGAAAAGCTACATACTTTGTGATTCTAACTATATGATATTCTGGAAAAGGCAAAACTATGGAGACAGTAAATAATAGTTTCCAGGGTTTGAGGGAATAGATGGAGGATTTAGAGGACAGTGAAACTGTTCTGTATTCTACTACAATTATGGATACATGAAATTCTGCATTTTTTAAAACCCGTAGAACACACAGCACATAGAGTGAACCCTAACGTAAATTGTGGACTTTAGTTAATAATAATGAATCAATGTAGGTTCATTCGATGGGAACAAATACACCATACCCTAAAGCAAGATGTTAATAATAGGGGAAACTCTCTATGTGCGAGGGATGGTACGGGGGTAGTATATGGGAACTCTCTACACTTACCTGTTCAATTTACCTGTAAACCTAAAACTGTTCTAAAAAAATTGTCAGTTAATTTTTTTAAAAAAAGCATTAGTTCCCCAACTTTGAGGACTATGAAAATATTCCTAAAAAAAAGAAAAGCAAGTAACCTTGATATCATTAGAAAAAGAAAAAAATTTACAGTTGTTTTTTCACAAAAGAGAGGATCTTTCAACACAACACAATGAAAGAGACCGAATCAGTGTGAGGAAGGAGGGCTGGAACTGCTGTCTGCTGTGTGAGCGTTGACTCAGACCCACTCTGCTCACCTTGCTTTGCTTGTTTCCGATGGGCCGGTGGCAGCATTGTCTGAGCAGTGGGACATCTGGTCTCCCACCACAGGGTTCCCCCCTGCCCCCATTCCTGCAGAAGGGTTCTGCCTGGGCTCAGATGGCCTCAGTCTCTGCCCTCAGGAGCTGGGAGCCTTGGGCAATAATATTCCTCCTCTGTTTCAGTCCCTTACCTGTAGAATGGGATGATAAACACACACTAGGGCAGCTGTAGGGTGCCACCCAGTCAGCCCCAGGCCCAGCCAGTGGGGCTGCTGCATTGTTAACATGGGGATCAAGTCCCTCCCTGATCCTGTGAGGGGTACAGGCTGGTCCGCCCACCCCCGCAGGTCCCTGGCTGAGTGTCCCTGGCCCCTCTGCCCTTGCACCCGTCAAACGTAATAACCCGTGTCTGCTCACATCCAGGCTAAGAAGTGCATCTCCTCCCACCTCAGCACATTGGCAGATTTTGCCATTGAGATGTTCGACGTCCTGGATGAGATCAACTACCAGTCTTACAACGACTTCGTGCTCCGTGTTGGTACGTGGCTGCGAGCTGCCCCATCGTTCGGGCCAGCTCACCCTTCCTGCACTGGCTCCGGGAGCTGATGGCCTGGGCTGTCCCCTAGGAGCGGGGGTCATTGGTCCAGGCTCCCTTGTCTCACAGGAAGGAGGATGGCACCTCCCAGAGCAGTGCATGGGACGCAGGGACAGCTGGGCCCACCTCAGAGCTGGTTATCAGTGCCTGAGGACCTGGAAGGGTCATTGTGCAGCTTAGGAAACGCAGGAGAAATCTTGATTGTCTTAAAGACTCAGATACACCTCTGAGTCCACACTTAGCTGGAGGAAGGTGCCCCTGTCAGCAGGCCCGAAACACTGGGGCCAAGGCTGTGCAGAAGCCCAGGGTGCAGGCTCGGGCTGGGTCTTTTGTCCTCCTGGGTTCCCTTGCCTTGCCTGCGAGTGAGGAGGGGAACCACCCGGGGTCTAAGCTCCTCTGTAGCTCTTATCAAACTTGTAGGGTTTCTTTTTTTTCAGTCTTAAATTCACTTTTTTTCTGGGCTTACCAGGAAAATTTGTATTAGTCAAGGATATAGTTAAACGAGAGATGTCTTCCTTTCTCTCTCTCTGCCTGTCTTCCTTTCTGTCCTTTCTTCCTTCCTTTCTTTCTTTTTTCTTTCTTTCTTCCTTCCTTCCTTCCTTTCTTTCTTTCCCTTCCTCCCTCCCTTTCTCTCTTTCTTTCCTCTCCTTTTTATCCCTCCCTCTCTCTCTTTCTCTTTCCCCTTCCTTTTTACCTTCCTTCCTTCCTCCTTCCCTCCCTCCCTCCCTCCCCCCTTTTCCCCCCCCATTACCTACTAGTCCACAATATAGTTAAACAGGATATTTGTGGTTGTTTTACAATTCAAATGTCTAGTGGTCTTAAAGGACAGAACTTAGAGCTGGGCTTGAGCATGAGGGGTGGTAGCCCCCAAAGTGGGTAGAGGTCTGATGTGCTTAAACACGGTGCTGACTAAGCCCTGGTGCCCAGCCCGAGGGACGTGCTGGAGGTAGGGGCAGGGCACCCTCTGCGCCTCACCCCTGGGGTCCAGTTCTCCTCTGGGGCCGTGGGCTTGGATTAATAGACGTAAGGGTCCATCAGGGAAATTCTGTTTCTTACTCTCCTACTGAGGACCCATAGGCCAGTCGCACCTCTGTGCCTGGATGGCCAGTCACACAGGAGGCTGCATCCTGGCTCAGTCTCGTCCACATGGATAGGGGCATCTGGGGTGGTAGAAGGGGTTCCCCAGGTCCCACCAGCCATGTGGAAGTGGCCCCTCTGGGGCTCCTCCCTGGGCTCCCACATCCACCTAGCCTGAGGCTCCCAGCTCCGCCCATCCAGTTCCACCCCTACCTCCTCCCAGAGACGCCAGCACCCACTGCCCCGGTTTTGGGGGGTTGACTAGGCCAGCGTCTGAAACGTTATTCACGTGCTTGGCTAAGCTGAGGAAAATCGACGCAGAGTACTGAGTCAGAAGGTATGCTGTGGTGTCAGCCCAGACCTGGCTGCAGGGGCGACTGGGGGCACTTGGGCCTGTGTCACTGTCCAGGCCAGTTGGACCCTGTGCCACATAAAGACAAGGGCGCCTCCAATCTCCTTCAGAGCGCCCTGAAAATACGTAGTTCTGGGCCCGACACCCAGAGGAGCCGAGGGATCCCATCCAGGGAGCCAGTTGAGCCTCTGTCCTTTCTGGAAGAGGGAGCTGGGGGTGGAGGGACACACTGTGGCCCACAGACTGAACGGTCAGCCTTCCGAGCAGCAAGACTCGGCATGGGGTCGCTGTTCCAGGAAATGAGGCTTTTTCCCGGGATCAGGACCGCTTCCTGATGGTGCGTCAGGCAAGCAGAGCCCGGGAGCTGCCTCTCGGCGATGCTCTGGGGTCCCTGCTTTGGGGAGGGGCGTTGCACTGGGTGACCCCAGGAATCCATGACCTCACAAGGGGCTGCTCCTCCCCTCGGAGGCCTCCCCACTGACGCCCCGCGCGGCTCTTTTCCAGGCATCAACGTTGGCCCCGTGGTGGCTGGAGTGATCGGGGCTCGCAGGCCGCAGTACGACATCTGGGGAAATACGGTCAACGTGGCCAGTCGGATGGACAGCACCGGCGTCCAGGGCAGAATCCAGGTCAGTTCACTTGGAAGTCCCCAAGGCACAGGTGCCCATCCTGCCGGCGGGAGGCTGAGGTGGAAGGGGCAAGGGTGGGGTGGGGGCGGCCGCCCAGCCCCGCAGCCTGCGTCCTCCTGTCCTGGTCTGCCTCCTCTGGGTAGGAACACCAAGACGCAAGGCTCAGTGTGTCTGCAGCCTTGGAGGTTGGCCTCTGTGTGGCCAGGCGCAGAGATGGGGATAGTGAGTGATGGCTCCCTAGAAGGGAAGGGGCTGCCTCACCGTTTAAAGGACTGGTGCTGTGGGGCCCCCTGACCTAAGAACCTGCGGGCGCTCACTTGGGATGCGAAGCAGGTGCTCTGGCACTGGCTGGCACTGAAGGTGTAAGAGACAGTGACCCCTGCGCTTCGTGGTATGTGGCCGTGTGGTTCCACTCTCGGGATTTCCCTTGGAACAAACACGCAAGCGTGGGTCACACAGAGGGAAGGAGCCTGTCCCCCGTGTGGGCTTCGGTTGGCCTCTGGGGGCCCGGATGGATGGGGCAGAGAACGTAGTGCTGGGTGACTAGGGCCACTGCCCTCCTGCTGTGGCCTGGCCTTGAGGTAGCCACCACCTGGCAGCCAGTTAGCGTTGCTCCTTTACTTGATCACAAAGTCTCACTTGGTCCTCCGTAGACCCTGCGAGACACGTGCATTCACCCCAGGTTTTTAGAGAGGCACTGGGGTGCGGCCCCTGCAGGATGCGGTTCCAATGAGAAGGTTGCCTGCCTGGGGCCCTCTCGCGTCATACCTGTTCAGTTCCCGGGGCCCCTGCCTGCATTCGTCGGGTGCTAACCCTCGGACAGGTACCTTGGTGGGTCCCTTGGATTCGTCAGCCTAAAAGACAGCCAGCAAAATCTTCCTGGAGCTCTCCTGCTCAGAACACAGGCGGGGTCTGCATGCAGCATCTCTGCACCTCTGCATTTGTTCCCTTAAACTTTTCTCACGGTGGTGGAATACACATATCGTAAAGCAGACCATCTTAGCTGTTTTTAAGTGCACAGCTCAGGTGTGTTAAGTGCGTCCACGTTGTCGTACTGCCGTCCATCCCAGGACACCGTGTTCCTTTTCTAAGAGGATCTTTCACCTATGTTTCTCGCAGCCTTCCCCAGGAGCTGCTCATGCCCCAGGGGAACACCTGCGGGAGCCCCCTCCACTCTCCAGCCTGGCTGCTGTCCAGTGCCGACATCACATCTCTAAGTTTGTAACATCCGATCTGGGTCGGCCACCCCTCTGCTCAGAGCTGTCCCTCTCTCTCCGGCCTCCTGTGAGGGATGTTTGCCATGGCAGGGACTCCGGTACGCCATGCAGCCTCTGCCGGCTGCTGGGCTGCCCGGTGATATCTGTGTCTGGACTCCCGCAGGGCAAAGTCCCTCGGCCCGGACCTCCTGGAGGACCCGCATCGCAGGAGGTCTTAGCAGACCAGGCCCCTCCCCTCCTGCCCTTCGGCTCGGGTGGCAGCACCCCATGCACTTGGGACAGGGCAGGACAGAAGCCGGGCTCTGGTGACATTTGTCAACCTGGGTAAGACCTGCAGTCCCTCCATCTGGCGGCCCACGTGACCTGGCCTGGCCACTTGGCCACCCCCTTGGCTGAAGGCTCTTCCCCTCCAGCCCATCGTGCTCGTCTTCCCAGTTTAAAGGGAGAAACACTTATGCTCCACTGTTGTGTGGTTCTTGTAGGGGTTCCTGGTCGCAGCCCAGGAGAGATCCCTTCCCTTTGCGAGCCCAGGTTAAACCTTTGGTTCTTTTGAAGAAGTGAACAAGAGACTCACATATTAATGACGAAGGTTTGCAAAGAGGTGTCTTAACTTTTTCCTGAGGATAATATCTAATCAGATATCACCTGCCCAAATTCTCATTCCTTAGTCCTCAGCTGGGAGTCTTCTTTCTTCTGTGTCAAAATTCCTAAAAAGGAGACCCCTCCTCATGCCTGCTGTGCCAGGAGAGGCAGACAAGAGGGTTCTGAGCAGACTAAAGTCCCCGGGGCATCCCAGGGCCCCATTTTCCAAGGAGTACGGTGGCCAAGAGAAGGTTGACCGTGACAATACCCAGGTTCCACCTTGGCCATCAACTTGAGGACCAAGCAGGTGCTTCCCGGGAAGTGTCTTCATGGGAGCCCAGCACTCTCTCTCAGGCAGAGTGAGGTCGGTGTGGCTGCAGGGTGGGTCCCCCCACCTACTGCTGGCCGGGCCTCACAGGGAACTCTAAAGAGAGTTCCCAGCCCGCCTCTTCAGAGACACAGGGATTCTCATGCAGGTGGCTGAGAATCAGACTTCATAGGGGACTCCCTCTTGGCCTCCTGGGGACCTCGTGTCTCTGAGCCCCTGACCTGGACCCTTTCTGGGCCCCCCACGGTGACATCATACACAACCCTGATTCACAGCCTGGGACTTCCTGGCTCGAATGTCACGGCTGAGAGATGCACAGGGGCGGCGTGCAGCCCGAGCTCCCAAGTGGCCTGGAAGGACACCCAGGCCCGAGCCCACCTGCCTTCAGACCTCGGCTTTACCGCATGTCCTGGTGGGTCATCTTTACCTCCAGCGTTTCTTTGTGCAATGATCTGGATATCTTGTTACCTCTCATTCTTCATAAGACAAGAGCATACAGTGAAAGGAAAGAGCTCACGTAAGGATAAGACTCAGAGATTTTTGTCAGTGTGTATCTTGGGGCTTAAGCTGGACGTCAGGGTTCTAGGAAGACCAGATCTCTTTGAACAGATGAATTGTGGGTTGGTTCAGTCATGAAAGGAAAGAGCAAAATGGAGCCTTTTATCGCAATAGCAAGCCTCTGAGATCACCTTGTGTCTCAGAGGCCACATCTGAGTGGTGACCTTTGTGACAGTGGCGTCTCCCCTGTGAAACCGGCCAGTCTGTGGCTCAATTCCATGAAGGACTTTGGTGTGCGCTGAGCCCTGCTGGGGAACTGAGTGAGGCCGTGTGGCTCTGGCCCTTGTGTGGCCTTGGATCGGGGTCTTTGGCAGCTCTGGGGCCACCAACCAGCCAGCACCCTGGGGAGTTTCAGCACTCCCCACTTTTCCTTGACCGTCCAAGTCTTTGTGAATGTAATAGTCACCATCAAGCTGACCAAGGTACTCTTCTTGTAAGTGGACGGCATTCTTCTCATTTACAAGGTCTGGGAGGGACCACCTGACCTGCTCCCAAGCCCAAGAGATGGAGCTGACCTGGTGAGGGTCTAGGCCTCAGGCACCCACCTGCCATTCTCCATCCCGGTGGGTGGGTGGCGGCAGCCCTGGTGAGGGGCCGTGGAACTTTCTCCAGAACGCCAAGCAGCCACCTGCCCCCCTGCGCGAGCACCAGCCAGTGCCTTGCTGATGAACAGCCACAGAAATTGGAGGAGTTAATTAATTAAGGGGAAAGATACATCCTTGACCTCTTTTTGTGGGTTGAGCTTACTCTGTTCCATGTCCTCTGTCTACACTGGATCAGCCAGTTTTGCTTGTTTTTCCCATGAGGGAAGCTGAGGGACCCCCTCCCAGCACTTTCAGATCCATCGGCAGATTTCCCTGTCCGGGGAGCTGTGCAGGTTCTGATGTTCTGTGGTCATTTTTGCTTCCTGAACTGCGGGCAGGTTTCTGGCAGGCCTTGGTTCCCTCCCTCCCTCGCTCCCTCCCTTCCTTCCATTGGTTCCTTTATTCTTTCATTCAGTGAGCACTTATGAATACCAGGAGCCTTGGTAAGTTGTGGCGAGACAGACCATGTCCTTTACCGTCGCACGCAAGAAGCAGGCCGACGGTTAGCGAGGGTGAGAGCTGCGTTGGGGGGCGGGGGTGGGTTCAGGGTTCCAGCGAAGCCGGCGGGGGAGAGAGCAGCCCCTCTGCCCAGCTCTGCTGGGGACTGACACCCTGGGGATGTGAGACCCTGGCCTCAGGGTGGGCTGAGTCGTCTTAAATAAAGATGCCAGAGGTGGGTGACTATATAGTGGGGGGAGGGGGATTTTCAGAGCAGCCGCTGGGAGTCGGGGTGACGGGGGAAGAGGTGGTCTCCCCCTTCAGTGTCAAGTGAGGAGAATCCAAATGCTCGTGTCCTCTTCTGCTGACAGAACCTTATTAGAAAGTGCTTTCTTGCCCTTTCCCTTTTTCATAACTCGGTGAGGCAGGAGTTCTTTTGTTTAAACCCTTGGCCGGGAGCCTGAGCATCAGGAAAGTTAAGTCACACCCCTGTGGTCCCTGGGAGAACGTGCCCTCTGCCCTCTCGTGCTGTTGGCCCACAGAGGCCCCAGGAGTCCCTGGCAGGTGGGTGCGAGCCCACCGGGGCCCTGAGGTTCCGTCCCAGCCACGGGGATGGGGGCTGGTGCTGTCCCCTTCCAGCTGAGCTGCTCCCTGCCACTCCCAGACCCTCGAAGACGTGTGGGGTGACCGTGGGTCCCGAGGGCCCTGGCTGCACAGCCGGAGCTCGGTGTCCAGGCATCTGGCTAGGGCTTGGGGTGATCATGGAGCTCACACCCCAGCCCCTAGGACTGGTTCCGTGTGGGCCCTGTCCAGCCCGCCCACCCACTCTGGGCACCCCCCATGGCGAACGCTGTCCTCTCCTGCTTGTCCAGGGCCCCATTGAGGCCCCTCTGAGTCCCCTGCTTTCTTTGCAGGATCACGTCCTTCTCGCCGAGTGACCAGAGTGACCATAGGAGGGGCACAGGACCCGGCTTGCAGGCCGACCTGGGGAGGCCAGAGGCCGGGCGATCGGGTGATCAGTGCAGGTCGGGGAGGGACCCTCCCGTGGGCTCCCCGTTGACCAAGAGTGACGCCCGCCTTTCTCCGCCGTAGGTCACGGAGGAAGTTCACAGGCTGCTGCGGCGGGGCTGCTACCGCTTCGTGTGCCGAGGCAAAGTCAGTGTCAAGGGCAAGGGCGAGATGCTGACATACTTCCTGGAAGGCAGGACCGACGGAAGCGGCTCCCAAAACAGGTCCATGAACTCAGAGCGGAAAATGTATCCTTACGGGAGAGCCGGCCTCCAAACCAGACTGGCCGCGGGCCACCCCCCGGTGCCCCCTGCGGCCGGCCTCCCAGTCAGAGCCGGGCCGGGGTCTCTGCAGGGCTCGGGGCTTGCCCCCTGTCCCCCAGGCCACCACCTGCCCCCCGGAGCAGCTGGGAAGGAAGCTTAGCGGAGCCCACGCGGGCCACTGGGGGCACAGGGCACAAATGCTCGGGGCGTTGGTGGCCTCGGGGCTCCTGCAGGGACCAGCCCGGCCAGCAGAGCAGGGCCGGGAACCAGTGGCCGGGCTGGGGAAGGGGGACTGTCCAGGTATGACCCGAAGCAGCTGGGCAGTGACTCGGGTGAGGGGAGAACCCAGACTGCACAGACGCCGAGGCTTTAGCAGGGTCTTTGTTTGCGCCATCCTCTTCTCGGTGGCCGAGGGAGGTTGACCAGGTCAGCTTTGGACGTCGGGACCGTCAGGACGTCCACCAGGGCCGCAGGCTACAGCAAGAGCCTTGGAGATCTGGCTGGCAGAGTGACTGGGGTGCCCAGCTTGTGCGTGCCCTGAGACAGTTCGGCATCAGCCCAGCTGTGTGGGTCCCGTGAGGGCAGCTCCAGCCCTGGGCGGTGGCCTGCAGAGCCCAGAGTAAGAGTCAGGACTCTCTTGGCCAGAGCCAGAGCTGGGCAGACCTTCGGTGGGCGGTTTGGGAAGAACTAAGAAGCCCCTGTCCCACTGCATGGATGGTGGTGGCTGCTGGCTTTCTTCAAGTTTGGGTTTTTGCTAAGAGCCAGAGGCAGGTCTTCTGGAATTCTTGGGGGACCCTGCAGCCACATCTGTGACCAGCATAGTTCCTGTTCCACCTGTGCGCTCTCCACCTGCCCTGCTGAGCATATTGGCTCCTGTAAAACCTGGACGTTCCCTTTTCTGCCCACGTCACTGTGTTTGTTCAAAGGAGAGAAGGTGGCCGGTGTCATTTCTTACCTCTCTGCCATGGCATCTTGGGTTTCCGTACGCTGAACAACAGTGCAAGGCTTTGTTGAGTTTGAAAACAAGTGAACCTCACAGCCATGAGAAAGCTTCCTGGATGGAAGGTGTTTCTCTGGCAGAACCAGTCCCTTGGACGTGGAGATTTGGAGTTAGTTTATGGCTGTCAGTACAGATGTCCCTGCTCCGGTTTGCAGGGAAAGTGACTGCAAGTAATTCTGTGCAAGTCTGGGAATCTCCTACCTAGGCATCTCTGCGGTTGCCATGGAGACGAAGAATGCAGCCATGCTGGGATGGGCTCCTGGGGGTGGGCAGAGATCCGGGAGGGCCAGTGGGAGGAGACTGGCCAGAAATAGCTGGACGTGGAGACCTCAGTTCTCGACTGCAGGGAGGAGGGCAGCTTGAAACTGGAGGGAACGTTCTGGGCAGGCAAGTCAGTAGGGGGATGGCCGTGCAGAGACCCAAGCTCCGACAGCAGCCCGGAGGGTTCTGTGGGTTGCAGGGGAGCCCTGCTCGGCAGAGTCAGCAGGCCTGGGGGTCCCATTCCACACCACTCTCCCTGGGGGTCCTGACTTTTCAGAATTGGGACAGGGGCTCACTCTGGACCGAGCCCCATGGGGGTGGCTAGTGGCATCCCCCGGGCTGCCTCCGTTGTGGGTGTATGACTCGTGGCTGTGTGGGTGGAGCTGACAGGGCCAGCCACTTAGCCCATGTGGACGGGCCAGTGACAGAGGCGGGCAGGTGGACAGTCTTTCCTCAGATGTGCCCTGGGTGAGGAGCTGAATTTCCTCCCCCCTCCCCTCCTTACAGACAGAGCACAAGCTGAGTCATCTCCAGAGCCCGCTGAGCACATGGCCTGTGCAGGTGTGCACATCTGCATCCAGCTGCGGGGCTGAGACCCTGGCCAGGGCCCTGCTGCCCACCTGCTCCCCATGGCCGAGCTTCCACTCCAGGGCAGGGCAGGAGGGGGGTGGACAGCACAGGGGATCATGACCCTGCGAATATGCTCTGTCACATGGCAAAGGGGGCTTTGCAGAGGGAATTCAGGGCTTGGGGCAGAAGCTGAGGAGAGGATCCTGGGCCATCTGAGTTAACTGAGTGTGACCAACGTGACCACGTGGCCCCTTAGAAGTGGACAAGGAGGCCAGGGCAGTCGGGAAGATTCGAAGCACGAGGTTGCTGTTTAAAGATGAAGGGCCCGCAGCCGGTCGAAGGTGAGGACGCCCCAGCCATCAGCCAGTGAGGAAGCGGGCTGTCGATCCCACAGCTACAGGCGCTGAGTTCACATCACCCTGAGCGAGGTGGACCCTGAGCCCCGGGATGAGGGCCCAGACTCGCTGTGCTGGGACCTCAGGTCCACAGAGCGACGGGACACCCCCCCACCAGGTGTGTTGGCAAAGCCACGGAACGCGTGGCCAGCTGTCACCGCAGCCGCGGGAAGCCATCGGGGCCTCGGCTGTTCTGAAACGGCGAGGTCGCCCCTTCGACGAGCAGAACCTCCTTCATCATCAGCAGTTCCAAACCCTACCTGCTTCCTGTGGGCATAGGGGCCGTGTTCAGCCATAATGTTCCTTGGGGTTTGGTCAATGACTTCCTTTTTATTTGTTATAAGACTGTATGATATTGCCTTATTTATTTTTAACCTTGTACAATATTCATGTACAAATGTTAGAGCCTTCCAAGTAGGATTCTCTCTAAATTATTTCAAGATGCTCTGTAAATAGCGCACCGGTCTGCCTATTCCATTCTGACCAAAATGAAGGTAAGCCCGACACCCCGTGTGAACAGCACACTTTGGCCGATGCGTGAGGTTCCTGATGCATCGCCCCTGCTTGGCCGGGCTGCTGCTACCGCCCTTTGGAATGACCCCATCCACGTGTCCCTTCGAGACCCTCGCATGCCTCTCGTGACTGACCTCGGTAGATTAGAACTCAGCCCCGAACTGCCAAACGCTTCCACGGCCCCTGACCCTGGGCCGGTCCACTCCAAGGTCTGTGTCCTGCAGGGTGGACCCCACACCCCCCAGACCCAGCCACCCCGAGCCTGCCGTGTTCATCGGACTCCAAAAGCCACCAGGGCTTCCGATACCTTCTGTCACTAGAAGCAATAACTCTAAACTGTAGAGACAGGTCTGCAGATTGGTGATTCAGAGACAAGCCATGTGTACAAGTTTCCCCAAATTGAAGGGCACACAGTTGGGGGGCTGACACCCCCAAATCCGGGCTGATGTGCAGGCTTGGACAGGATCTGGCCAGCCTTCAGGGACACCTCGCTTTGTCTCCCCTCATTGGAACACTGCACCATCGTCCCAGTAGCGACCTAGGTATAATATTTGAATCCCTGCTTTAACCTGCCACTCGGGAAGGAGGGGCTGGGTTGGCCTGTCCGCCGTGTCTAGGTTTCCTCCCCGACAAGTGGACCCGTCTCATTTCCAGGGTGTGCCCGCCCTTCTGCACAGCGTGTTCTGTTATCCCCTGAGTCTCGGGATCCTGCTGGTCTCTCCCCACATGGCAGGTCCTGCCCGGGACACCCATGCATGACTCGTAAGGCAAGCGCTGCCTAAGTGTGTGTGCACCGCGCGGGAAATGCAGGTTCACACGCGTGTGCCCTGCATCGAGCAGTTCTCTTACCGGGGTATCACAGACCTGCTGTCACACTTGTCATTCTGGAGTGTGCAGACCTATTGGTTGTGTATAACTAGCCCCCGGAAACTGACTTGCCCTTGGTTTTGTAATGGCTTCAATTAAAAACAACAACAAAAGTAACCTCCAAATCCAAACTCCATAGAGGTAATTGGTTTCAAAATATTTGCTTTGGTGAAGTAAATGAGGGGGTGAGCTGTGGCCGACTGGCAGGTGGAGGACACGACCGTATCCCTGGGCCCGGACATCCCCCCTCCACAGCTGCAGTTTGCTTTGAAAGTTGGAAGTCTGTGCTAGCCGTTTCCCATTTTCAATCAATACTCCCGGTTCTGTAGTGGATGATGAAAGACGTGCCGTTTCTTCATACAGCGTCCTGGGTTTGCATCTGCCTTCACAGGACCTTAGGCTGGGGGTGGGTCTAGTCAGATTCAAGGTCTGCTGGGGGCTGCACTGCCAGGCCCAGAGGTCAGCAGGCAGGACTGGGGGCTCACGCCTGGGTGTTGGGAGGCCAGTCGTGGTGGCTCGGGCCTCCACACTGAGTTTGGGAGACAACAAGGAGATGGGCTTTACCTGAGGGACTCTGCTGACACAGGGCCCCTTGTCCCATGACGTGTTTCATGAGCAAAGGCCAGGCCAGGTGCCCAAGGGTTGGCCAGGTGGGCCGTGCGGGGAGTGGAGTTGTGTGTTTCCCCAGGATGGATTCAGGAGCTTGGGGCTGGTGTCCGAGGCCTGCGTGGGTGACCACCTCGGCAATGCTGCCAGGCAGCTGTCCCCCAACCCTGGGTCCCCCAAAGTGGGAGGACATCCTTGATTCTGTGTGGACTGACAGCCAGCAGCCACAGTCAGGCCTCATGCCTGGGAGACAGTGTGGGTGGGAGAGTGGGATGCAGTGGGCACCCCAGTGGCCAGGGCTGGGGTAGGCATGGCCGGCAGGGTGGCCAGTCAAGCCAGCTATGGACCCAGCTGCTGGAACCCGACCTAGATTTCAGTCTCGGGTCAGGGGCCGTGCGGGTGCACCCCAGACAGCCGGCCCACAGGGGAGCTCCCTCACCTCCAAGAAGCCACAGGAGGCTTTGGAAAGGATTCAGGGAGTTTTCCTTTGTCTCCTGTCTGTGCACAAACGTACTGGAGACAGGTCCTGTGGTGGAATGAGGAAATCTGTCTTCTCCATTGTCCATTTCGTAAAATTAAGAAACCCAATTTCAGGTGCCCCATTTGGGGCTAGACCTCCGTAAACAACTTGACTTTACGGCAGTGGAACAGACATTCGTATTCCTTAATTTCCCTGAAAATATAACACATCTATTCACTAAGATAAAAAATAACTTTTCTGCTAGAGGCCACGCTTAATCCAAGTTGTGTGTGTGTGTGTGTGTGTGTGTTGTGTTTGCATGGCATGGCGTAAGCAAAATTAAAATCAATTATTTGTTCCTAGGATTAGGATGGATTCATATAAGAAACAAATTAACTACGGATACAGACAGATGGCTGCCCCCCAGGGCATCGGGGGAAACCGCCCCTGAGTGCCCCGACCCAGCTCTATTTCCCCTAGAAATCCTGACCTTAAAAGGAGGAGTAAGGGCAGGGGCAGGGGCAGCAGCTTCTCGGCCAGACACAGAGGCGACCTTGACCCCCGCCGGCGTCCACGTGGTGCCCGGGCCTCCGTCTACAAGTACTAGAGAACCACTAGAGAATAAGAAAGTCTTCCTTCCTCCCTCCCCTCCTTCCTGGAATCTCTCCACAGTATCAGTACAAAGTCTAGGGATGTCAAGACCCTGAGCTGATCCCATTTTCTGTTGTTTGTGTGGTCGTTTTATTTCTGTTGTGTTTGGGGTTCCGGTGTACACTGAGGCCTGCGGGGACTGCCGCAGGTGGGTGTTTGGTGCAGGAATTCTGGACGGAAAGGCCCCCCCTCCTCCCTCCCAGTTACCCGGGGAACCACTTGCAGGCCCGGCTTCAGCCTCTGGGCTGTGCCGTGGGAACAGAAAACAATAGACAGGTGGTCTTCGGGGGTGTGGGTCACAACTGGCTGGAAAAACACCTTGGGACTCAGAAGACTGACCCCAGTGGCAGCCCCCTGGTCTCCCGTGATTACAGCAAGCTCAGTTTCTTCAGCCCTTGATGGTGACTAGCCATGTAGATATAATTCTTCATTCCTTTGTGAAATTCCTGCACTTCCCTGGATTCAGTGTGTTCTACACTAATAAGCACCCGGAAAGGCCAGGTCGCTCTCCTGTATAGTTAAACTACGTCTCTGGTGGGCTTTTTATGTGACCACAAACTAAGGGAATGATCATGACTAAGACCCATATCTTGCTCGGCAGCTGACAGCTGTGCTTCTCCCACCCCCTCGCCTCCAAACATTCTGCAGAGGGAGGCGTGGTTATACTCCGCCTATTGTCGACGAGGAATCTGAGGCTCAGAGAGGTTACAGACTTGGACAAAGTCACACAGCACTGAGTGGCAGGACCAGGATTCATCCTGTTCCCATCCATTCCAAGCCCCTGGTTTTCCATTCTATTCGGCACCTCTTAACTAACTGAAATCGGCAAAGTTGTGTTGGTTTTGATGGAGCCCTTAGCTCATGCACACACAAGTAGTGGTGGTGCCTCGCTGGCTGGGTCTGAGCAGCCAAGCAGGCCCCCAGGCAGCAGGTTTGCCCCACAGCCCATCCCTTGGATGTGCCCAGGCACAGAGCTGTCCTCACCTGGGCCTCCCATTGGGACAGTGAAACAGTGCCTGTCCTCTCCACTAAGCCCCGCCTCTGCTTTAACAGCTGATCCCCAGCAGAGACTTAACAATGTTGGGCCTGAAGAATCCCTGCCTTGTCTTGTCATCCTTTCTATCCTAAAACGATGTCCTGTAGCACCACCTGCCATCGTGTCTTAGAAAACACAGACTCTCCCTCAGTGAGGACAGTCGTCCTGTCTCTTTCTGTAAGGCCTCTTTGACATCAGCCAGGGGGAGAACCGGGGCCCCCGGGTGCCCCCAAACTGCACACGCTTCTCCACGTACAAGGAGCCAACCCAGTCCCCAGCTCCTGGTCAGAGTCCTCCGATGTCCTTGTCACGCTATGGCATGGTGTAGGCGGTCAGTGTTCCTTCCTGGGGATCAGAGGACATCCAACAGCAGGTTTCACCGAGAATGCTCAGAGGGTGAGACAGGGACCACGACGGATGGTGAAGGATTGGCAGCCACCCTGCACAGGTGTCCCTACCTCTCCCAGGCTCTGGCTCCCGTGGTTCCTGCCAGCTCACCTTCAGATGGGTTGGATTGCACAGCAGCTGGCAGTCGCATCTTGAGAACTGACGTTTAAGCAGAGAGGAATTCCTAGACTAACCCTGAGAGATCTGTCCACCTCTTGGGCTTGGTGAACGCGTGCAGGGCAGCCATCCAGAGAGCTGTGTCTGGGGCTCTCACTTTCTGCGGTGCGAGCAGTGGGCAGTGGGCCCACCAGCATCCAGAACTTGTTTCTTGACTCCCACCAGCAACCCGCACGCGACCCCAGGCCCGGACACGAAGCACATGTCTCAGGGGACTGTTCCCACATTCTGGGAATCCCGAGGAAGCCACCAGGGCCTCTTGCACAGGCCGGGGGTGCCGGCACTCCCCAGGCATCAGCCCCAGAGAGGCACGCGGTTTTGCCTTCATCCCTGTTGAAACTGTGGCCGCGCGAGCCTTTTGCACTCAGCATCGCATGCCGTGAAATTCCTAATCGTGTGAAACTTAGTTTGGATTCCGAAACACGCAGCATGTGCAAAGGGGCAGGCCGCCACGGGTTGTCTGCCGGCTGGCTGCAGAGCGTCCCGTCACACCAGATCCTGGACCCTGAGCCCGTGCAGCTCCCGCACTCCTTCTGCAGTGTCTCCCCTCGGCCCGAACTCCCTCCCCCAACCTCTCATACACACTGATTGCACCCCACCTTGCACAAGCGGAGATTATGTATCGATTACCACCCTCTCTTAGCAGCAGATTCCACTCTCGTTTTAGGTAAACCCAAAGCCCACTCTTGGATTTTCTTTACTCACTGAGAAGGGTTGTGTGAACCCCTCGGCCCTCCTCTGTCCCTCCAGGGAACACAGAGTGGGCCGGGGTGACACGTTCTCCTGCCAGTAGAGCTCCCAGAAGATGCTTCTTTAGACGCAGAAAAGAGATGTATGTACCAGAAGGACAACAACTCAATATCACTGGGTAACTTCTCATGATAGATTTGTATAATCAATACGGGTCTATTTTTACGTCCACTGAACACTGTAGACTACCTACCAGTCTTTTCCAAGATTGTTAAATTGAGACAAGTAATTGAATAATTTGTCCTATTTTTATTTTGAAAAAAAAAACAGTGAATGGACTGAAATGTTAAATGTGAATGTACATTTCTTAATTGCAACTTTTCTACTGAGTGTTTGCACTATACTTTCTGGAATCTTATTTAACAAAAATAAAGGGAAAAAAATTGCTTGACTAAACTCCATGGCCATTTTAATTGAAAAAGAAACGGTTGTATGGATGTTCTAAAGACCCCGGGGCATGTTCTATAATTTTCTAAAATGCTGTCACCCCGTCCTTCCTCGGGGCCCTGGTGTGGGCCCTGCCCCTCCGATGAGCAGCCCAATTACGTGACAGGTGGGCACAGTGGATGGACATGCTTCTGCTCTTTCTTTCTTTCTTTCTTTCTTTTTGGCTGTGTTGGGTCTTTGTTTCTGTGCGAGGGCTTTCTCTAGTTGCGGCGAGCAGGGGCCACTCTTCATCATGGTGTGCGGGCCTCTCACTATCGCGGCCTCTCTTGTTGTGGAGCACAGGCTCCAGACGCGCAGGCTCAGTGGCCATGGCTCACAGACCCAGTTTCTCCGCGGCATGGGGGATATTCCCGGACCGGGGCACGAACCCGCGTCCCCTGTATCGGCAGGCAGATTCTCAACCACTGCGCCACCAGGGAAGCCCTCGGCTCTTTTTGATTTCCGTACCTAAACATGAGAATCCAGGGAAGGTAAGTTTGTATTATTTGCAATTCCCCATGACTAGTCTCTCTCTGACTAACGAGTGTCCTCCTGCTCTTTTAATCTTTTATAAAAGAACAGGGAAAAATCTTGCCTGCCTGAAATGAAATACGAAAGTTGGGGTTCAGTCTCACTATTGACCAGCTGTGCACCCCTGCAGACCTAGTGAGTGGGGGGGCTCTGGGGTCCTGGGCCACTTGAGCAGGTGGGAATGGCCACCTCCAGGCAGAGGCCACAGTGAAACAGCACAGCCCAGGGCTGCTGGGCACAGAATTTCATGGAGTGAGTGACGTCTGTCATTGTGATTTAGGAAAGAAAATCCATCCCAGCCCTGAGTGGAGTGTGGTCCCTAATTGTGGCAGATTCTGAATCTCAGGCATCCTCAGAGAATGTCAGTGGATGCCCCTGACCACACCCTGGCCCTCCTTGAGAGCAGGTTAAGTTGTATCCCTGCCCTGGACCAGCAAAGCTTCCTGCTGGACGAGCCGGTGAGTGGTGTGAAGAGTGGCCGACGATCACCATGGAGAGCTGAGATCTGCGGGTGGGAGCCTGGACCACTGGGAAGCCGTGGGCAGAGGCGGGCGCAGGAGAAGGGGCAGGAGGAGAGGTGGGGTGCGCAGGCTTGGGGCTCTGGAAGTGCCCAGACGTCTGACGGGTTCTGTGCTCTGCAGGCGCGCAGGGGGCACCTAGTAATGGAGGCTTTTGGAATCCTGTCCATTAGGAATTCTGTCAGCTCTAACTTCCCGATTGATCATCTGCATCTCATGTCACCTCCTTGCTGGCCCCATCCTATCCAGCCTGTCCCCCCTTTCCTGAGTTACAGCAGAGCTCACTAAGCATTCTGGTCACTGAATCTGCTCCCGATGTCTATTCAAAGACCAGCCACAGTGGTTCTTTTAAAATGCCAATCAGATCATGACTCCTTGACTCAAACTGTGCGGGGCCCCCAGCTCACATAAATGAATGGGGGTCTTCCCAGGGGCTGAGACGCTCTCCTTGGGCTGCCCTTGCTCTTTGCTGTTGAGGCCCCTCCATCTGCAGGGTTCCTGGCTGCCCAATGATGCTCCAGACATGCTCCCCCGCTGGGATCAAGGGCTCCCTCTGTGGGACACGCCTCCCTGGCTCCCACCGGACTCCCCCTTCCTCCAAGTCTTTGCTCAAATGTCAGCTTCCCCAGGGGGCCCTTTCTCTTCTGTGGTTAAAACTAGCCTCCCCACCGCTCGCTGCACTTTGCTTTCCGCTGGCCGTCATCACCTCCAAGTATGCCGACAATGTACAGGTTTTGTCTGTACTGCTTCCTGACCCCTCACTGGAAGGCAAACTCCTGAGAGCAGAGATTCTTTCCTTTTTACTCATCTACTCAATAGAAATTTATCAAATGTATCAATGAATAAACAGGGTGACCACTTAGGTGGCCATGTTAGCCTCCTGTAACAAATTACCAAAAACTGGGGGGCACTTATAACAATAGAAAATTTTCTCTTACAGTTCTGGAAGCTAGAAGTTTGAGATCAAGGTGTCACAGGGTTGGTTCCTTCTGGGGCTTGAGGGAGACTCTGTCCCATGCCTCTTCCAGCTTCTGGTGGCCCCAGGTGTCCTGGGCTTGTGGCCGCATCACTCCAATCTCTGGTCTTCACATGGTCTTCTCCCTGTGTATCTGTGTCTTCTTTACTGTCTGTCACTGGATTGAGGGCCCACCTTAGTGCAGATCATCTCATCTCCAGATCCTTACCTTAATTATATCTGCGAAGACCCTTATTCCAAATAAGGTCTGCTATGGACTGAATTGTGTCTCCCCAAAATTCATATGTTGAAGCCTAACCCCCAGTGTGGCTGTGCTTGGAAATGAGGTCTTAAGGGAAGTCATTAGGGTTAAATGTGGACCAGAGCAGAGCAAACTTGAGTGGCCCATGGATGGTGATGATGACGATGATGATGATGATGATGGAGGAGAAGGTGGTGGAGAAGAAGCACCCCCAGCAGCAGCAGCAAGAGAAAGAGAGCTCTGAGCACCCATGTGCATTGACCCATTTACCCCCCTCACACCCACACTCTGGGGTGGGCACACTGTAACCTACACTTATGCCTTTGAACAGGCAGTGCTCTTTAGGGACACACAAGTGAGTTGGTTTTTTTCCTGAGCAACTCCTGTTTCCCTGGGCTGACACATCCCTGCCCAGCATCCTCAGGGCCCGGGGTGGAGGAATGACCCAGGCAGGTGTTCACAGATGCCAACTGTGAACCTCTCCCAGCCGGTACTAGTCCCTGCTGGTGTAACTGTCAGATAAGCAGTGCTGAAGCAGGGAGGGTCTGGGAGAAATGGGAAGGAATTTGGGGGCAAGTGGGAAGCAAAGGAAGAGATACCACTGAGGGTTACCAAGGGGCAGGAATGAGGGGACCTGAGGGTTGGGCAGAGGATCCAAGGAGATCTGGAAAAACACCACGGATGAAACCAAAGTATTTATACCCCTAACAGACACAGGGTCATATCCTAACTCTGTATGGGAGAGTTCTTCAGTTCCAATGCTGCTATGGAATTATTTCTGTTAGATTTTAAATTTCTGAGGCATCTTTTTGTTTGTTTGTTTGTTTGTTTTGTTTTTGCGCTACGTGGGCCTCTCACTGTTGCAGCCTCTCCCATAGCAGAGCACAAACTCCAGACGCACAGGCTCAGCGGCCATGGCTCACGGGTCCAGCCGCTCAGCGGCATGTGGGATCTTCCCGGACTGGGGCATGAACCCATGTCCGTTGCATCGGCAGGCGGACTCTCAACCACTGTGCCACCAGGGGAGCCCCTCTGAGGCATCTTTTATTTGCTGGGTATGTCTCTATATGGCATCCTCTTATTTCACCACTATTCCCTTAAGACATACTTCAGGTTCTCTGATGTTTTCTTCTGCCTTCATAACCTGTTTCCTATATTTTTGTGTGTTTCAGTCTCTCATTTTTTATTTATAAATTTATTTTATTTTATTTATTTAAAAAAAATTTTTGGCTGTGTTGGGTCTTCGTTGCTGTGCACGGGCTTTCTCTAGTTGCGGCGAGCGAGGGCTACTCTTCATTGCGGTGCGCAGGCTTCTCATTGCAGTGACTTCTCTTGTTGCGGAGAATGGGCTCTAGGCACGCGGGCTTCAGTAGTTGTGGCTCAAGGGCTCAGTAGTTGTGGCGCACAGGTTTTGTTGCTCCATGGCATGTGGGATCTTCCTGGACCAGGGGTCGAACCCGTGTCCCCTGCATCGGCAGGCGGACTCTCAACCGCTGCGCCACCAGGGAAGCCCCAGTTTAGTAAATGTTTTAAAAGATTTTTTAACCCTAGGAAAGCCACAGTGAGCTCCCATTTGGGCACTGCTCTTGTCAATTTGTACCTCACTTGGTAACACATAACAAGGACCACAAAAAGTACATTCTTTCTCCTGGTGTAGTTTCTATTCAACTTAAAATGAGACGTTGTCTCACTTACATCCTTAAATACAGTAAAATAACTTCTAGGATTCTACCTCACAAAATTGGTAGACATGGGCACAAAGCATTTTGTACTAAGGTTATTATCACAGTGTTATTTATAATGATGAAAAATTGGGAACATACTGGTGGACAGAATGCTAAAACTGGCCCCCAAAGAGTCCATGGCCCCGTATCTCCAAACCTGTGAAGGGATGAGATATCACCCCCCAACCACAGCTGTGGGATTGGATATGTTACCTGGCATACTGGACCTCATAAAAGCCCTTAAAAGCAAGGAAATTTTTCTGGCTGGTGGCAGAAAAGAAAGGCAGAGGGATTTGAAGCGTGAACAGGTTCCGTTGTACGGTTGACAGCTGAAGACGGAGTAGACCATGTAAATGTGGGCGGCCTTTGGGATCTGAGAGTAGCACCCAGCTCACAACCAGCAAGGAAAAGGGGCCCTGAGTCCCACGACCACAGGGAACTGGGTTCTTCCATTCTCTCCCAGGTGCTCCAGGTGAGAGCCTACCTTGATCTCACTTGGAGAGATCCCAGGCAGAGGCCCAGCTGAGCCACCAGAGCCAAGCAAAAAAGGTGGATTGCTTTGAGCCGCTAAGTTTGTAGTCACTTGTCACGCAGCAGTAGAAAACTAAAACATAACAGAAGCTAAGATACACTAATACACAAACCAAACATCCGGCAGTGGGGTAATTGGAACACGTAAGGCTGGCGTGTCCATACAACAAACGCAGTCTCCACACAGCAGTTTTCTGAACCACGCTTAGTGACAAGGGGGAATGCTCATGCTGTGTGGACTACACACACTGTGTATAGATACGATCTTTTAGGGAAAAATGTGTTATTTAAATAAAGATTAGAAATATCTTCTCATTTTAAGTTAAATAGAAACTGCACCAGGAAAAGGAGGCATTTCCTTTCCTTGTATGTTTTAAAACTGCATTTTCCGCAAAACATACAGGTTTGTATACATAACAAGAGCTAAGGAAATCATTTTCATTCCAAATAGTGGTATAAGTCACACCCATGCTGGTCTCTAAACCAACATCACTAGTGTAATTCCCAAGGGCTACCGTTAGAGATTTGTCATTTTGCCAAAGACAACCATTCATTTGGAAATCTTGCAGATTCTCATTGTCCATCCCACCTGAGCTGGCAGTACCTGTTGTCCTGAGTGCCTCGACCTGAGAATGTCCCCTCCCGTTCATTCCCAGCTTCTCCCAGGCCAGCCCTCCTCCGAGGACACAGTGGGGTGCTGGGGGTCAGACGGACTCCGCTCCACTTGCGTGATCTGGCCCTCGGGCAGCAGACTGGCCAGCACAGGCTTGTTCCTTCTGCTTCCAGCCAGCGTCCTCCAGTGGATGGAACATGTGCGCAAACATCTGTGTTTAAGTTGGGAGATATTCACGAGAATTGCACTTGAAACATTTTAACTAGAGGGCCTACGATACTAACATATACTCCAATTGTATGAATGTAAGAATCTGGTTTTTCGGTTTGTTTTTGGGGGTTGTTTTGTTTTGTTTTTTGGCCACGCCATGTGGCACGCAAGATCTTAGTTCCCCAACCGGGGATCGAACCTCCCTGCATTGGGAGGGCGGAGTCTTAAGCACTGGACCACCCGGGAAGTCAAGAATCTGTTTTGTTAATACATAGGAGAGTGTGGACAAAGAATGTCCCCTGCCGTTTCAGTGAACAAAGGATGTTGCAGCCCTCAGCCACTGCAGCTGCTCCAAAGGTGCACCCTGAGGGGATTCAGGATGGAGAAAAACTGGATGCCCGCCCTGGATAGCTAAGGTGCACATCAAAGGAATGTTTTCGAGGACTCCAGACTCTTGTGTCTTCCCATATAGAAAAGCACTAAAAGCTTTAACTTGAGACGTCTACTTCTTTAATTAGCAATAATCTTTTGATATTCAACGACTTTTTTTTTTTTTTTAAACTGTGATATATCCTGGCTTCTCCTTTACCTCTTCAGAACTGTCCCTCAGAGTGATCCAGGAGGCTGTATCCAGGCTTAAGTCCTCAGTAAGTCTGCTGAGTAAAAAAAAGTCTCAGCGTTTAGGTTGTGCGTTTTTTTCAGCCGACAAGACTCAACATAAATATCTAGGAAATTATCTCATGGGTAAACCTTTTTCCTGAGTCCCTATAATTCCCAGTCTTTCAAAACAAGTTTCCCCAAAGTCCCTACATTATTTTTCTTCCTCCCTAGACTCAGTCTCAATCAGAATTTTTTTAAAGGATGAAAACAGAATTCACTTGGTTACACATCTGAATTACTTTGCATCAGACACAGACTCTGGGAACAGTTCTCGTGAAAATTGTTTATTTTTAATAACAAAGACGGCAAGGAATTACACTGAAGTATTTAATCTCCATGTTATTGCAATTATAGGTAGTTTTTCTGCTTCTTCATTTTTCAAATATAACACAAAAGCATGAACTTTTTAATGATCTGGTAATTGTTATAAAAAAGGAAAAGTGAACAAGTTGAATAGTCAGCTTGTAAAGGAGAGAGTAGCTCATAAAACTTAAATGTTTAAACACACTACACAGTAAATAAGTTCTTACCAACATATATAAGAACATCAACAGAGGAAGTTTGAAGCAACTATCCCAATAATTGCAGCCCTCAGCCTGCATCTAATCCCGTGTGAGGAATCCCAATCACCCCTTCTTTATTCAAAACCTCCACACAAATGCAGGCTCTTCCGGGGAGCATCTTTCTGATCTGGAATGCCCTCCACCCACCCAGCAGCTCCAGAGTAAGACTCTTCGCTCTCTCTTAGATCATCCTCAACCTTGCCTTCCCTTGGAATCTGCCCCCTCCTGTCGTTTCAGGCCAGCCTGAGGCTCTGTTTAGGGTGCACGGTTGGACTCTGCTCTAGCAATAGGCTTTATCTGCGTCCCTGAGAAGACCCAGGTCATGGATGACTGGCCTGGAGGATGGGCTGCGGAGGCAGCGCACGATGGCACTGGAAACGTAAGCATTTTTGGTTTTTAGAAGGAAGAAAAAAAAACACTCTTAAAGTGGAGGGGTGCTGTGAAAGCATTTACAAGGATAAAATCTAGCTCTGTATTCATAACCACAACGGGTCCACTAACAGACGTGTTTCAGAGATGCCTGGACCTGGGAGGTTGATGCCGGGCTATGCTGACTGAAGTGCCCTGGGCACCCGTTTCTTTTTCCTTACAGTATGAGGATCACAGATACCTCCAGCCCTTTGGTGGGATCCTTATCCTAAACAGTGAGGTAGAGAGCTCAGTTCTAGAGAAGGGGTTAAATTCCTCACCCCGCCCCCCCAATACCCTAAACAAACCAGCACCCACAAATTCTCAGAATGCCCTCCAGTTGAGAGCCACTGTTTTGGCCTTTCCTGGAGTGGCAGTCTAAGACCCCGTCCTCTCCAGCTGGGTGGGCTGCCTAGCTCCTTGGTATTTACCTGTGAAACTTGGTCCTATTCCCTACATTGTGTCCTCCCAGCATCACAGGCTCACCTGGCCGTGCTGGGGAAGAAGGCAGGGGAGATGGGTTACATCTCATCTCCGGGTACCTCCAGGGTGGCCCTGGGGCATCCACCTCACCTGTCTGTACCTGCTCCCTCCATCCCCTCGTCTCAGCTGGTGCCTCTGAAAGCCACATTTGGAATCTGAGTAACAAGATCATCAGCCAGTTCCTCCCAACCCACCCAGAGGTACAACGGAGGTCAAGGTTGGACCCAGAGCAAGTCCTGAGGAAGGTGTGGGGTTTACAGACAGACAGACAGACAGACAGACAGTCGGATGGACAGATGAGTAAGTCAGGCCGCAGCAGGAGCTCCTGAGCACAGCTACTTCCTGGTCCCGGGGCTGAGTGCTCAGTCGTCTTCGATGGTGAGTTCATGCTGGGTGGCCTCCTCGATGTTCTGAAGCAGCTGGATCTCCCACTGCCTCAGCCGCTCTGTCTGTTAAAAGAAAGGCATCTCTGAGGTCTACCTTGCAGGAGCACTGACCTTTGCTAGAGACAATCTGTGTTGGAAAAGCAGGTGCCCACCCAGGGCTGCAGACCCTCACACGTGTTGACTTTTGGGCACCATCCAGGACTCACAAGTGTGAGCTGGCCTCGCCGGCCTCCACGGCTCTGCCCCCGCATGCCGGGCACCATGACCCCAAGACGGAGCTAGCAACCTCCCAGAGGACCGAATCCCAGTGTGGGGACAGGCAGGTATGTGAGCGGATGGGGTTAGGACCCCAGGATCTGGGTCTGACAAGGGCACAGAGAGGTCACTGGGGAGGGGACAGGAAGAAGGAGGGACCAGCTAGGCATGGGCTGGGAACGTGAAGGGTGGCTGGCACCTGCAGATGAGTGTCTGTGTGAGGCTGTCTAGACAGGCCATTTTCCTGCTGTGTTTTCAAGGGGCTCTTCCAGAGCTGCTCAGGGCAGGGGAGGGAGGGAGAGGGTCCCCAGGACAGCACAGGGGAGATGGGAGCAGGATGACTTAGGTTGCTGAACAAGGCAGAGGCACATAGAAAGTGGAGGGGGGCAGGTCTCAGGTGGCTTAGCCAGATCCCGTGGTGTTTGGTGTGGGGACTGGATCTCAGAGGACAATCGTGGAGGTGAAAGGAAAGAAGGCTGGGGTCTGCCGGCCACTGATGGCAGGCCCACTGTGGGTCAGGGTCCTCCAAATACCCTGAAAGTATAAAAATAGAGGCAAGCCCCAGGGGCAAAATGAGGAATGGGAGAGCCTGGTGCTGTGGAGGACTCAGTGTCTGTCCCAGTGATTGAGGAAGAGGGTCTCTGCCTGTATGGAGGGCCTGCACTGCTTCTGGGGACCCAGGCTCAGCTGGTGGCAGGTAGGTTTGTGGCAATCTCCCCCCACCAAAAACAGTGAGACCTACAGGCCCCTTCTCTTCTTCAGCTCCAGAATATTCCAGCCAGGCTCATGCTTCTCCTGGCAGAAGGACATTAGCTTGTGGGGATACTGACCAGTGAGAGGAAGCATCTGTCCTGCAATGGATAGGCAGCCGAGGCCCCCCGGGCAGCCCCCGGTTGACAGGTCCCACCCAGAAATGCACATGGAGCTTCTGATCTGCTGGTAATTACCTGCTCCTGACTACAACAAGGCACAGTCCTGAGACTAGCAGGGTGTGGAGGGTGGCATCAGAAAAACCCACTCCACGAGCAGTGGCCCCAGAAAGGCAAGTGAAGCCAAGCAGAGGGGGCAAAAGGCCAATGAGAGGAACTTGGAAGGTAGAACCAAATGACACTCTGAAGAAGTAGGGTGAAAAAGTAAGACAGGAAAGAGAAAAGAGACCACTAGGAATGAAGATGATACAAATAAATGAAAAGATAATCTGTTCTCATGGACTGGAAGAATTGATATTGTGAAAGTGTCCATGTTACCCCAAGCCATCTACAGATTCAGTGCAATCTCTATCAAAATTCGAATGGCATTTTTTACAAAAATTTTTTTATGAACAATCTTAAAATTCATGTGGAACCACAAAAGATCCCACAGAGCCAAAACAATCTTGAGAAAGAACAAAGCTGGGGGCACCATGCTTCCTGATTTCAAACTATATTACAAAGTCATAGTAATAAAAACAGTATGGTATTGGCATAAAAACAGACTCATAGATCAAAGGAACAGCATAGAGAGCCTAGAAATAAACCCATGTCTATATGGTCAATTTATGACAAAAGAGCCAAGAATGTACAATGAGGAAAGGACAGTCTCTTCAATAAATTGTGTTGGAAAAACTAGACAGCCACATGCAGAAACAATGAAACTGGAACACTATCATACACCATACACAAAAACCAACTCAAAATGGCTTAAAAACTTGAATGTAAGACCTAAAACCATAAAAATCCTAGAAGACAACATGGGGGTAAGCTCCTTGACAATGGTCTTTGTGATGATTTTTTTATGTGACACCAAAGCAAAGGCAACAAAAGTAAAAACAAACTAAAAAGCTTCTGCTCAGCAAAGGAAACCATCAATAAAATGAAAAGCAACCTATGAAATGGGAGAAAATATTTGCAAGTCGTATCATATCCGATAAGGGGTTAATATCCAAAATAGATAAAGAATTTATATAACTCAATAGCCCCAAAGCAAACCCAACTTAAACATGGGCAGAGCGTCTGGTGTGAAAGGCAAGGCGGCAGTGTCCACAGCAGTGCTCCTTCCCGAGAAGCTCCTAGAACATGAGGTCACCAGAAGGACCAGCTGAGGGGCTGGGAAGCAGAGCTCACAGCAGGAAGGGACCAGGAGACCCTCTACCCACCAGGACCCCGAGGTTGGCCAGAACAGGGGGGCAGGTGAGGCTTCAGGGGCTCACAGCTGAGAGGAGGACAGAGCGAGGGGCTTTCTGGGGACTCCCAGCCTGTGCTCTCTCATTCCTACAGCATGGGAAGGCAGACTATGTTAAGGAGTTGGGGAGCACATGGGAACCATGGGAGGCACATGTTTCATGGCACAAGCAAAGGTCCTTCTCGTGGGGTCATGGGGACCCCTCAGAGTGGGGGAAGGATGGGGTACAGGCAGGGCCCTGAGCTGGACGATCTCCTCCAGTCCTGGTGACCTCATGATGCCCAGGCCAGGGGCCCATCCGTGAGGAAAGGGCAGCGTTTGCTCTCTCAGTTGTCACCAGGCTGCTTCCCAGGAGGCCTTGGGCAGGGACCCAGAGCTCCAGGGGATGGGTCGGGGTCAGGTCCTACCGCAGCAGCCAGCCTCTTCAGGTCCCGTGGCCTCCTCCTGGCTGTGTTCCGGATCCCGGGCAATCCCAAGTTTGGTGGCGATCTCCTTGCTCTGGGGGGCCTGCCCTGCTGCTGCTGCTGCTGCTGCCGCCGCCGCCGCCGCCGGGTGACCGAGGCTGGCACGGGCGGATCTTCCTCAAGAGCAAAGGGGTCCGAGTTGGATCCTAGCTGCCCACTGGACACCTCAGAGGCCCGGATGGTGGAAAGCCGCCTCTTTCTGGGGGGGACCTTGGGGCTGAACTCTCCCGGGGACGAAGGGAGGTCCCAGGGGGAGCGTACAGGCAGTGGGGACCCGCCTGCAGAGCCCCCTTCCTGGTGTGAGGGGACATCGCCCAGTAGCTCTGAGTGCCAGCTGGGGGCAGCTCCCTCTGGGGTGCTGTGCTTTAGGACCCTTGTCAGGGACGTCCGTCTGGTCATGGAAGAAAGGCTCTCATCCTCAGAGGAGCTCAACCCAGGAAGCTGCCAAAACAAAGCACAGAGGTCAGCATCCTAGAAGGTCACAGCAAGTGGAGCCTTGGGCCCGGCACCAAGCCCCACCGGGCACATTCCTGAGGTACAACCACTGTGAGGCAGACACTCCAGTTCTGCCCCAGCGAGGGAAGCTTCCAGCACCAAGATGAAACCCAGCACAGGACAAGACCACACTCATGCCGTGCCTGCCTTTTCACTAGTTTTGTCTTTTTTTTTGCTGAAAATTTTAAGCACCCGTCAGAAAGATGGTTTTTAAGGATAAGATTGAAAAAACAGATGACTTTCAGGTAATATTTTTTCAGAAAAAAAAGTTTGAAATGTCAATGAAATCATCTCAACATTGAAACTCAACATGAAAAAACAAAACTGCAGTTTTTGGTATGTAAGTGGAATTGTGTTGTGCAGGTGCAGGTGCTGAGAGTAGGGTGAGGTGTGATGCTTTTGAAAAGCTTAATAATATCCCAGGGCCAAACCTCATGACAGACAGCAGTGAGTCCATCATGGCCACCTTTTTTCTTCTTCCAAGATAAATCCTTGATTAAACCATTAGAGGTGCTGAAAATACAGTCTAGGGAGGGCTTCCCATGGAAACATTTATTCCATGGAGTGTGCTGCAACGTTCAAAATCTGTTCTCCTGGATTTCTCATGGTATTCTTATGAGGTGGGTGTGATCTTCATCAGGGAACTGAGGGGAACATTGAGGCGGGGTGGGGTGAGTGACCAGAAGCAGCTAAGCAGAGAGACGAGCTGTGGATCAGAGCTGTTGACGCCCACGTCTGTGGAGGTCTGGCTTCATGCACCAAGATGCCTTGAGCCCTGCCAGAAAGCAGGGAGGAAGTGCGCCCTCCTCCTGGGAGGATGAACTGATCATGATCGTTTACATGGCGTCTTCTGTGTAGCCCTTGGGGTCCTTTTGAGCATTGTTTCCTTTAGCAAAAATGCTTAGACTGGATTAATGTAACTCTAAATAAACCTGAAAGATAAGATTTACTCCAGAGAATAAGTTGGTATCAGAAACTGCCAAACTGTCTTCCAAAGTGGCTATGCCATTCTTCCATCCCTTCCATCCCACCAGCAGCGAGGGAGAGTTCTGGTTCCTCCACATCCTCACCAGCATTTGGTACTGTCAGTTTAAAAATTTTTTTAATAATAAATTTATTTATTTTATTTATTTATTTTTGGCTCAGTTGGGTCTTCATTGCTGTGTGCGGGCTTTCTCTAGTTGCGGTGCGTGAGCTTCTCATTGTCGTGGCTTCTCTTGTTGCGGAGCACGGGCTCTAGGAGCGCAGGCTTCAGTAGTTGTGGCACGTGGGCCCAGTAGTTGTGGCTCGTGGGCTCTAGAGTGCAGGCTCAGTAGCTGTGGCGCATGGGTTTAGTTGCTTTGCGGCATGTGGGATCTTCCCAGACCAGGGATCAAACCTGTGTCCCCTGCATTGGCAGGCAGATTCTCAACCACTGCACCACCAGGGAAGCCCCTAAAACTTTTTTTAAATTTCAGTTTTCTAATAGGTGAGTAGTGGTATCTCATTTGCAAAGTAGTTTTCATTTGAATTTCTGTATTGTCTAATGACATTGAATATCTTTTCATTTACTTATCATCTACATATCTTGTTTGGTGAAGTAAAGTTCAAACGGCTGCCACATGAAATGCAAAGAGAAAAAACTCACCTATTAAAAGACTCTCAGATTGGATTAGAAAGAAAATCCAACTCCACACTGTATACAGCAGGATGCACTGAAGATGAGGTGCTCAGAAAGTTTCGAAGTAGAATGATGGCAAAGACAATCAGAGAAGAACAAGTGAAAAAATTCAGAGACTTCACTATTTATATTGGAAAAGGCTGAATTCATGGCAAAATACATTAAGACCACAAAAGTACCGTGTAAGAAAAAATAAAAGCCAAAATGCTTTTCTGTTATAATTATCTTTGAACCAGACAGTATAGCATCAACACTCATAGAGCAAAATCCAAGGAGAAATAAGGAGAAACAGAAATAAAGTAGTAAGGATAATTCACTTTGTTTTTTTTAGCCCCTGCTAGATCAAGGCGAAAAAGAAATGATCCAAACCCCTTGGAAGATAATTAGCACTTGTCAAAAGAGAATAAGTCTTCCTACTTCAAACAGGGACTGAGATCTCAGAATAAAGACGTGGGGTGAGGGGGAAGGCTGGGCTTTTACAAAAAAGAAACTCCAAGCGAAGATATTAACAGGAGCTACTTTTAACTAACCCAGTTATGAAAGTGAATAAAGAGCCAATAATTCAATTTTGGAAGTTTGATGTTTTTTAATAAAACGATATTGTAACATACTGAAAGCTTACAGAAAAAATGATTTAGTATTGTCTTACAAATATATATACAAAGCTTACAGACAAAAAATTAGTATTGTTTTAAAAAGATGGTCTTGACATACATATGGGAATATCATATGGGAAAAGATAGGCTTTCAAAGGAGTAGGGAAGAGAGGGTTTTTTTCTCTTTCTCTTTGCATGTTGCTCTGACTGGTAAGTCATTTGGAAAAAAACCAAAACAATAGTAAAAACATGTTCCTACCTCATATTTTATATAAAATAAATTATAAGGGACGGAATATTATATTCTTTAAAAATTCATAGATTACTAGGAAAAAGCAGAATAATTTTTAAAAATCTAAAACAAAGTTGGATTCTTATTCACATCATTCACCATGATAAATTCCAAATGGATATTTAAATGTAAAAAACAAGGCTATATAAGAATTGGAAGGAAACAGTGGTGAATTCCTCTGTAAATCTGTCAGAAATAAGGCTTTTTAATGATAACTCATAATACAGAAGACATAAAAGAAAAGAATAAACTAAATATAATTTTTTTTAAAAAAGATATACTAAATGAAAAAAAGATAAAACACACGTTCTAGAGAAGATAAATAAGGTGTTAATTTTCTAATATCTAGGAAAAAACTGGCAACCTAATGGATAAATGTGCAAGGACCCTTAACAGTGTTTTATATACAATTTTTTTTTAATATACGGATAAGGAAAGATCTCTGTTTTAGGTAGAGTCCTTTTGTACAAACGGAGGGAAAAAAAGAATCTAGAGAAAGTTCCAGAAGAGGCTAAAAACATGATGTTTACTTATGCTGCGGGCTGGACAGAGGGTGGCGGGAGTCACTGTGTACCTGTTTATGCTTTTTTATTTTGAAACCATGGGCACGTATTACCTCTTTACAAATGAAAAAGAGAAAAGAAAGCCCTACTTGGCTGGTGAAGAGACAGGCACACCGAGACTCAGAAATCCCCCCAGGAATCCCCTGGTTGGGACGGAAGTGGTTGAGGGGTCCCGAGTCAGCTGTTGCCACTGGAGCCAAAATACAGGGTTATGAAGGTCAGGCTTTGAACTTCCCCTGGGGCCTGCAACTTAATTGTGCAGCCCCGCTTTCCATTTCGCTTCTGGAGCAAGGCGTTGCATGGGTACCCCTCTGCCGCCCACTGCTTCCCTGGGCCTCCAGGCTTTCCCCAGAGAGGCCGAGATCCAGGACAGAGGGTTTGGGGGATGAGGGGCGTGGGGGGCGGGGGGCAGCAGAACAAGGGTACCCCTCTGATGTCTCTGGGATGGCGCATTGGGTGCCGTGCCTGGGCAAGCGGGGCCTCCGAGCACAGGTCGCTCGTCGGGGAGAAAAGTGGGCCTGGGGCTCAGGACGAGGGGAGTTGTGCAGCGACTCCCGCCGAGGACCAGGAGGCCCCCTGATGCCAGCGCGGGACCTGCCCGACCCACCCGGGAGCTCAGGCGGATCCTGAGGTAAGGGGTGCCCCCCTACCTAGGCCTCCTGCAGCGCCCCTCCCCTCCTGCCTGGTCCCCAGCACCCCGCCAACCCCCCACGCCCCCAGCCCCATTGTGACCCGGCTTACCTGCGCCCCGGGCACACCCAGAAGCCTCCCTCTCCATCGCCCCACCTTGACCCTGCCTGCGCGCCCGCACCCCCCGCCTCGCCTCCATCCCCCCGCCTCACCCCCATCCTGCCCTGGACTACCTGCGCTCCGGGGTCCATCCTGCTTCCCAGCGGGGACCAGATGCCTTGGCGAGCTGCACTGCACGACGAGCCCCTGCGCCCTGAAGTACCGGCGGGTACGCCACACGGCAGGCCCACGCAGGCGTGCAGGAGCCCACCTGTGTGCAATCTCCCCTTGATGACCTCGCAGGCACAAGAGCCACGCAGGGGTGGAGCCCCGAGCCTTGAGCAGCTCCACCTGGCAGGTTCCCCTGTGCACAACTGGGTTGTGTGTCCGGGCCTTCAGGAAGTCAGGGCCCACGGGTGCCCCCAACAATGGGCCAAGAGGGGTGCCCTCACGGCGTGCCAAGGGGTTTACCAGCATTGCCACCACATCCTGAAGGAGTGGAGGTCATCGCCCCACCTTAGTCCCCAAGGCATCCGAGACCAGAGAGATGCCCTGTCGTGACTGGAGTGCAGAGTCAGAAGGTAGGACAGCTGAGGGTGACCGTAGCAATCGGACTCCGAAGTCCCAAACTTGAGCTCATTGGAGCCACTCCAGGGGCTGTTGGAGCCCCAGCTGGGCCCAGCCGCAAGTAGGTCTGCACGAAGACCCATAATTGGCCTTTCTAACGACTCCCAGGTGACGCCGAGTGAACGAATGGTAGCACCACTTCAGAATACTGGTCACTTAACACACTAACCTCCCACCTTGCCTTAAGCATCTTGGGGGGTGTGGAGGGGCTGAAGGGAGGACGCCGTAGAGAAGAGCAACAGCTGCCAACCTGAACCTGCAGCCTGTGAATGTTGGTTCTGAGACATGATCTCAGCCTCGGAGGAACCCAGAGCAGCGTGTTTATTATCCCCATTTCAATGAGGAGAAGACTAAGCCTCGAGGCCGGGTGGGGGTAGCTGCTCAAGATCATTTATGGGTGCCTAGCAGAACCCCTAAATCCTCACCCTCTGAAAAGCCTGTTCTCGGGAAAGATCTGATGAACTCATTCACTCTCAGGTGTGACTAATAATACTTTAAAATGAACAGCAACAACAAAAAAGATGAGAACCCCAGACTGTCTGACTCCAAAATCAGCACTCTTTGCCCTTGCTACCCTTCTGGTATTTTTAAAAGGTATTATCCATCTGAACTTTGCCACTAAGTTGCTGTGTGATTTTGGGTGGTTGGATTTTGTCCCCATTCTCTCCTTTGTCTTTAAATTGAGGCAATATCTGAGGTCACATCCTAATGCTTTGAGATCCCTGAATCCTGGAGGCGCCCAAGAGTCTTGAAGGAGATTGTCAGAGACAGGGGTTCTACTGGGGACCCATCCCCTTCTGTTAGCACAGACCAACACACTGGGGAAGCTCTCCAGGCTCAGGTGCTGTGGGTGGTGGAAGGGAGCCCTCGCCACCCTGCTGCTCGGGCTCTTGGTGGCCACAGCCCTCCCGGTGGCCACAGCCCTCCCGGAGGGCAGGTCAGCTTTCAACGTTGGGTGCAAGGCTTGAGAGCACGCACAACCTTTGAAGGGGCAGTTCCACTTAGAGAAGCATCAGGAGACAATCAGACCAAGTAGTCACTCATTTCCTGTTACGTCTGTGGAGCGTTAACTTTGAGAGCCCTGATGGAAGTGCACACACATCTAAGGACAGGAATGCTCTGCAGCCAGTAATCTGTGTGTCAACATGTGTGTGTACGTGTGCATGTATGTACACACATGTATGCTTGTGTACGTAAATACACACTGTAGACAAAATGTTCATAATATATTAAATGAAAAAATGCTGTAGAACAGACAGTATAGTGTGATCCCATTTTAAAACTCACACATATACACATCACACACACACACACACACACACACACATCCAAAAAGAGATTCATGGAAATGGGAACATTGGTAATATCTAGGCGGTAACATGATGGGAAATTTTAACATCACTTAAATCCATTTTACGTTTTTCTAAAAAGAACATGTAATTAGTAAATAATAATGAAAAAATAAAGCTCACCTGGTACAGTCCATCATTTTCCAGATGAGGAAACTGAAGATTGCAGAGGGGAAGAGTTTGCCCAAAGTCATGGAGTGAATAAGGTGGGAGCTGCCTGGACACTGTCCAGCATCCTGAGGTCTGGCCCAATGTTTTCTTGCTGCATCAGTACACCCCCAGGGTCCCCCTGACCTCATGGCACCTGGGCACACTGCTTTGACTATAACGTAAGGCTCTTCTGTTTGTGTTTGTGAATAAAAACATTGTGAAATCTTCAGTGTGTGTCCAGAGTCACATTAGTCTAGCACACAGTGTTACCTGTCAGCAGTGCCCTTCAGTACAACATCGGGCAGCCCTCTGGGGAGACGTGGGGGGGGGGGCCTGGGCATGCACAGGGGCCCTGCAGGGACTCCAGACCTGGCCCATGGCAGGAACTGACCCACACCCTCCAAGCTCCTGATCTTTGCCCAGAGCCTGCTACATTCCTTGTGTTGACTCCCAGAAGCCCGAATTCCCCTCACTGTGCAGGTGAGGACCTGGAGAGGCTGAACTCAAGCGTGATTCGAGTCCAAGTTGCAGGCACGCATATGCCTGCTAGTCTGCCACACTGAAAGCTGCATTACAGATACAAATAATGCTCTTGGTGTAAGAAGGGCTGCTTCAGAGCCTGGCTCTGGTCATTTAGAAGGTATGGGCCCAGGACAATGAGTCACCCCACTGTGTGTTCCCATCATGTGTAGGAATTCCTCAGTATGATGCTTGGCGCATGGTAGCTACTCAGCAACCTGCAGCATCTTTTGTCAGCACGCCTGCTGCCCAGGCTGTTAGAGTTGTCATGCTCCACCAGTGGTTTCCATTTCCACCTCACACTGGGGCCTCTTCTGAACTCCAGCACAATGAATTACTTATTGTTTCTGTATTGTATATATTTTTCTTTTCTGTATAGTATGATGTTTTGGCACCTCACAAACCTTTCTGGCTGGGAGAGACTGGCCCTCCCTGGCTAGCCCATTCTTGGAGATAGAAAAGGGCTCATCCAGGAGCATGTTTTTTTTTTTTTTTTTGCGGTACGTGGGCCTCACACTGTTGTGGCCTCTCCCGTCGCGGGGCACAGGCTCCGGACGCGCAGGCTCAGCGGCCATGGCTCACGGGCCCAGCCGCTCCATGGCATGTGGGATCTTCCCGGACCGGGGCACGAACCCGTGTCCCCTGCATTGGCAGGCGGACTCTCAACCACTGTGCCACCAGGGAAGCCCCAGGAGCATGTTTTTGATATATGGGAACAAACCAACCCAGAGTCAGGCCTATTCTATCTAGGCTGTGCTCCCCAGGAGGCAAAATTCTTCTGCCTTAATCACCCCAGGACCAGGTACCAGGCAACCAGAGGCCGACTCTATAGCTTAGAGCCACCAACACTATTCAAACTAGCCAGTCCTAAGCACTTCACCTTGCCCTGCCCTGCCTTTCCTAAGGAGACTCCAATAAAGGCCATGGCCTTAGCTCTCCCCTTGCTCCCATCCTCTACCTCCTGACCACTCTGGTGCTTCCCCTGTGGCCCTGCATGGTGTGCTGTGGCTCCTGCATCCAGGACCTGGGAGTGAAATACATGTCTTATTTCTGAGACTTATTCACATCTACTCCTGTGGCCCATCAACTTTACAATTCCATATCTAACACATAAATTCTTAGTACAGTTTCTATGTAACCGATATGCTCAAGGTTGCCTTTGACCCCAGGTTATAAATAAGAGGCTAATAGTTGGTACTCTTTGTAAAGCACAACTGAGGAGAAGAAACATGTAAACTTCATTAATAAATAAGTGCAAAATATCATAGCACAAGTACTGCTTTAAAATTATTCAAATTTACAAAGAGAAAATGCCAAAATACTCTCCAAAACAGAAAGCACCAGGTCCACATAGACTTCTACTGAACATTTAAAGAAGAAATTATACTAATTCTCTATAACGTTCCAGAATATAGAAGCAGAGGAAAGAATTCCTAGCCCATTCTATGAGACCAGCATTACCATAACACCAAAACCAGATGAAGACATTACAAGAAAAGAAAACTACAGACCTATATCTCTCACTAACATAGAAGCAAAAATCCTCAACAAAATATTAGCAAAGCGAATCCAACAGCGTATAAAAAGAATCATATGCCTTGACCAAATGGGATTTACCCCAGGTATACAGGCTGGATCAACACTAAAAAATAAATTAATGTAATCTAACACATCATAGGCTAAGGAAATACCATACAATAATAACAACATATATAGAAAAAACATTTGACAAAATCCAACACCCATTCATGATAAAAACTTCCAGTAAACTAAAAATAGAAGGGAACTTCCTCAACTGTAAAGAATATCTACAAGAAACCTACAACCAAGTCATACTTAATGGTGAGAAGCTCAAAGCTTTCCCAATAGGATCAGGAACATGGCAAGGATGACCTCTTTCACCATTACATTTCAACATTGTACTGGAAGTCCTAGGTAATACAATAAGACAAGAAAAGGAAATAAAAGTATATAGATTGGGAAGGAAGAATTCGAACTGTGTTTATTTGCAGATGATATGGCAGTCTATGTTAAAAAAAATCTGGGAGAATCAACAAAAAGAATCCTAGAACTAATTAGTTATTATAGCAAGTTTGCAGATACAGGTTAATATACAAAAGGCAATCCCTTTTTTCTTTTTTTGAATTTTATTTTATTTATTTTTTATACACCATGTTCTTATTAATTACCTATTTTATACATATTACTGTATATATATTATTAGTCAATCCCAACCCCCCAATTCATCCCCCCACCACATTCCCCCATTGGTGTACCTACGTTTGTTCTCTACATCTGTGTCTCTATTTCTGCCTTGAGAATTTGTTCATCTGTACCACTTTTCTAGATTCCACATATATGAGTTAATATACGATACTTGTTTTTCACTTTCTGACTTACTTCACTCTGTGTGACAGTTTCTAGGTCCATCCACATCTCTACAAAATGACCCAGTTTTGTTCCTTTTTATGGCTGAGTAATATTCCATTATATATATGTACCACATCTTCTTTATCCATTCGTCTGTCGATGGGCATTTAGGATGCTTCTATGACCCGGCTATTGTAAATAGTGCTATAATGAACATTGGGATGCATGTGTCTTTTTGAATTATGGTTTTCTCTGGGTATATGGTCAGTAGTGGGATTGCTGGGTCATATGGTAATTCTATTTTTAGCTTTTGAAGGAACCGCCATACTGTTCTCCATAGTGGCTGTATTAATTTACATTCCCACCAACAGTGCAAGAGGGTTCCCTTTTCTCCACACCCTCTCCAGCATTTGGTGTTTGTAGATTTTCTGATGATGCCCATTCTAACCGATGTGAGGTGATACCTCATTGTAGTTTTGATTTGCATTTCTCTAATAATTAGTGATGTTGAGCAGCTTTTCATGTGCCTCTTGACCATCTGTATGTCTTCTTTGGAGAGATGTCTATTTAGGGCTTCTGCCCATTTTTTTTTTTTTTTTTTTTTTTTGCGGTATGCGGGCCTCTCACTGTTGTGGCCTCCCCCGTTGCGGAGCACAGGCTCCGGACGCGCAGGCTCCGGACGCGCAGGCTCAGCGGCCATGGCTCACGGGCCCAGCCGCTCCGCGGCATATGGGATCCTCCCAGACCGGGGCACGAACCCGTATCCCCTGCATCGGCAGGCGGACTCTCAACCACTTGCGCCACCAGGGAGGCCCTTCTGCCCATTTTTTGATTGGGTTGTTTGTTTTTTTAAATATTGAGCTGCATGAGCTGTTTATATATTTTAGAGATTAATCCTTTGTTGATTCATTTGCAAATATTTTCACCCATTCTGAGTGTTGTCTTTTCATCTTGTTTATAGTTTCCTTTGTGGTGCAAAAGCTTTTAAGTTTTATTTGGTCTTATTTGTTTATTTTTGTTTTTATTTCCATTACTCTAGGATGTGGGTCAAAAAAGCTCTTGCTGTGATTTATGTCAAAGAGTGTTCTTCCTATGTTTTCCTCTAAGAGTTTTATAGTGTCCAGTCTTACATTTAGGTCTTTAATCCATTTTGAGTTTATTTTTGTGTATGGTGTTAAGGAGTGTTCTAATTTCATTCTTTCACATGTAGCTGTCCAGTTTTCCCAACACCACTTATTGAAGAGACTGTCTTTTCTCCATTGTATCCTTGCCTCCTTTGTCATAGATTACTTGACCATAGGTGCATGGGTTTATCTCTGGGCTTTCTATCCTCTTCCATTGATCTATATTTGTGTTTTTGTGCCAGTACCATATTGTTTTGATGACTGTAGTTTTGTAGTATATTCTGAAGTCAGGGAGTTTGACTCCTCCAGCTCTGTTATTTTTCCTCAAGATTGCTTTGGTTATTCAGGGTCTTTTGTGTCTCCATACAAATTTTAAGATTTTTTGTTATAGTTCTGTAAAACTTGCCATTGGTAATTTGATAGGGGTTGCATTGAATCTGTAGATTGATTTGGGTAGTAGTCATTTTCACAGTATTGATTCTTCCAATCCAAGGCCATGGTATATCTCTCCCTCTGTTTGTGTCATCTTTGATTTATTTCATCAATGTTTTATAGTTTTCTGAGTACAAGTTTTTTACCTCCTTTGGTAGGTTTATCCCTAGGTATTTTATTATTTTTGTTGCAGTGATGAATGGGATTATTTCCTTAATTTCTCTTTCTGATTTTTCATTGTTAGTGTATAGGAATGCAAGAGATTTCTGTGCATTAATTTTGTATCCTGCAACTTTACCAAATTCATTGATTAGCTCTAGTAGTTTTCTGGTGGCATCTTTAGGATTCTCTATGTATAGCATCATATCATCTGCAAACAGTGACAGTTTTACTACTTCTTTTCCAATTTGGATTCCTTTTATTTCTCTTTTTTCTCTGATTGCCATGGCTAGAACTTCTAAAACTATGTTGAATAATAGTGGCAAGAGTGGACATCCTTGTCTTGTTCCTGATCTTAGAGGAAATGCTTTCAGTTTTTCACCATTGAGAATGATGTTTGCTGTGGGTTTGTCATATATGGCCTTTATTACATTGAGGTAGGTTCCCTCCATGCCCACTTTCTGGAGAGGTTTTTTTTTTTTTGTAAAATAGGCGTTGAATTTTGTCAAAAGACTTTCCTGCATCTATTGAGATGATCATATGGTTTTTATTCTTCAACTTGTTAATTTGGTGCATTACATTGATTGATTTGCATATAATGAAGAATCCAATATATGTGGATGATTGGTCTTGTGATTGGTCTGTTCATATTTTCTATTTCTTCCTGGTTCAGTCTTGGAAAGTTATACCTTTTTAAGAATTTGTCCATTTCTTCCAGGTTGTCCATTTTATTGGCATGAGTTGCTTGTAGTAGTCCCCTATGATGCTTTGTATTTCTGTGGTGTCTGTTGTAACTTCTCCTTTTTTCATTTCTAATTTTATTGATTTGAGTCCTCTCCCTCTTTTTTTTGATGAGTCTGGCTAAAGGTTTATCAATTTTGTTTATCTTTTCAAAGAACCAGCTGTTAGTTTTATTGATCTCTGCTATTGTTTTCTTTGTTTCTATTTCATTTATTTCTGCTCGGATCTTTATGATTTCTTTCCTCTACTAACTTTGGGTTTTGTTTGTTCTTCTTTCTCTAGTTCCTTTAGGTGTAAGGTTAGATTGTTTATTTGAGATTTTTCTTGTTTCTTGAGGTAGGATTGTATTGCTATAAACTTCCCTCTTACAACTGCTTTTGCTGTATCCCATAGGTTTTGGATCATCGTGTTTTCATTGTCATTTGTCTCCAGGTATTCTTTGATTCCTCTTTGATTTCTTCAGTAACCTCTTGGTTATTTAGTAACATATTGTTTAGTCTCCATGTGTTTGTGTTTTTTATGTTTTTTTCCTTGTAAATGATTTCTAATCTCATAGTGTTGTGGTCAGAAAAGATGCTTGATATGATTTAATTTTTCTTAAATTTACCGACGCTTGATTTGTGACCCAAGATGTGATCTATCCTGAGAATGTTCTGTGTGCACTTGAGAAGAAAGTGTAATCTGCTGTTTTTGGATGGAATGTTCTATAAATATCAATTAAATCTCTCTGGTCTATTCTGTCATTTAAAGCTTGCGTTTCCTTATTAATTTTCTGTCTGGATGATCTGTCCATTGGTGTAAGTGAGGTGTTAAAGTCCCCCACTATTATTGTGTTACTGTCAATTTCCTCTTTTATAGCTGTTAGCTTTGCCTCATGTATTGAGGTGTTCCTATGTTGGGTGCATATATATTTATAATTGTTATATCTTCTTGGAGTGATCCCTTGATCATTATGTAGTGTCCTTCCTTGTCTCTTGTAACATTCTTTATTTTATAGTCTATTTTATCTGGTATGAGTGTTGTTACTCCAGCTTTCTTTTGATTTCCTTTTGCATGGAACACCTTTTTCCATCCCCTCATTTTCAGTCTGTATGTGTCCCTAGGTCTGAAGTGGGTCTTTTATAGACAGCATATATATGGGTCTTGTTTTTGGATCCATTCAACGAGCCTGTGTCTTTTGTTTGGAGCATTTAATCCATTCACATTTAAGGTCATTATCGATATTTATATTTCTAATATCATTTTCTTAATTGTTCTGTGTTTGTTTTTGTAGGTCCTTTTCTTCTCTTGTGTTTCCCACTTAGAGAAGTTCCTTTAGCATTTGTTGTAGAGCTGGTTTGGTGGTGCTGAATTCTCTTAGCTTTTGCTTGTCTGTAAAGCTTTTGATTTCTCCATTGAATTTGAATGAGATCATTGCTGGGTAGAGTCATCTTGGTTGTAGATTCTTCCCTTTCATCACTTTAAATATATCGTGCCACTCCCTTCTGGCTTATAGAGTTTCGGCTGAGAAATCACTTGTTAACATTCTGGGAGTTCCCTTTTATGTTATTTGTCATTTTTCCCTTGTGGTTTTAATAATTTTTCCTTGCCTTTAATTTTTGTCAGTTTGATTGCTATGTGTCTCAGCATGTTTCTCCTTGGGTTTATCACATGACAAAATAAAACAAAAATTTATAAGCTGGACTTCAATAAAATGAAAAACTTCTGACCTGTGAAAGGACATGTTAAGAGAATGAGAAGAAAACCCACAGACCAGGAGAAAATATTTGCAAAAGACAAATCTAATAAAGAGCTAAAATGCTAAAAGAACACTTAAAACCCCAAAATAAGAAAACAAACAACTTGATTAATAAATGGTCAAAGGCCTTATGAGACACATCCCTGAAGAAGATAAACAAATGGCAGCTAAGCTCATAAAAAAATTCTCCACTTCATATTTCATCTGGGAAATGCAAATTACAACACAGATACAGGCACACAACTATTAGAATGACCCAAATCCAGATACTGACAATACCAACCGATGAAAAGTTTGTGGAGCAAAAGAACACTTATTCACTCTGCCTGGTGATAGCACCCACAGATGTTCATGCTGTAATGTGGGTGAGATGCCCCCATGATGTGCACACTTGATGTAGGTGACAGCGCCCTATGTGATGGACTAGAAATTGTAATGCAGGAGGCAATCCCCCACTTGTCGGCCCAGGGTCCCTGCCCTTTGCCCAGGTCAGAGAATTAGCAGAGTTGTGTAACCTCATGCCTGGAAGGCATGAATAAAGTACTACATTGTTGCTGAGTTCTGTGGGTGGGAGACACCCTGTTGCCCCTGTGTGAGTTCGATGGGGCTTGGTGAGGGGGATCCTGGACGTTTGAGGTTGACTGATGTGTCCACAGACATATTAAGGTCTTTGTGCAGAGAGCTGGAGAGTGTGGACTTCCTGGGGGACATCGCAGGGCCAGTCTGGTGCAGCAGCCTTTTCTCCTCATTGAAGTCATGGACGCTTTTAACCATCTATGAAACCACAGAACTCATCACCAAAAAATGATCATCAACGCTTAGCCATACATACAACATCATGCCTAACATAGCAGAGAGCCTAGGGATTTCCCGTAGCCCATGGGCAGACTCTTCGCTGCTACACGGGGCAGTGAATTCTGGCTGGCAATGACTCACACAGTTCATCTGGGGTGAGCAGCAGAAGCGAGACGTGCCAGCTCAGGTCTCTTGCGTCCTTCTAAGATTTTTCCATCGCCTCATGCTGCGCACCCCACCCAAGTACGGCACCGACTCTTCTATCCATTATCCTGCCCTGAACTCTCCGCTGCCAGCTTCTTATGGTGTGGTTTTGAGTGGGAGTGGGATGGCGTGGGTCTTCTAAATGCCCTCAAACTTGAGCGAGCATCAGGGTCCTCTGGAGAGCTTGTGAAAACAGAGGACCAACCCCATCGCAGAGCTTCTGGGTCAAGGGTCTGGGTGGGACCTGGTAGTATGCATTTCTATCCAGGCCCAGGGGATATAAGGCTGGTCTAGACCACGACTGAGGCCCCTGGTGCAGGAGGAGGGCAAGGGAGTGGTTACCCTTGAGCACCATCTGGCACTTGTATCCCAACCCCAGTGGCACCCCAAAATGGGAATGCAGGGTGGGTGACCTGCCAAAGTAGAGATTAAACCCTGGTCTTTCCACGGGGCCCTCGGGCACCGGCCCCGCCCCGGGCACGCTGTTTGAGCTCCTGTGTTTAGGATCTGGGCTGTGTTGACGTGACAAAAGCGAGGTTTGCTTTTCCACTTTGATTAGCAGGGGGAGTAGACTTGCCCTCAGTTTGTGGAGCGGTGGCCTTCATCGCTCAGGAGCCGGGCAGCAGGCCAGGTCTTTGCAAGATTTGCATCATTTACTGTGTCCATCGATCGGGGAACACAGCAGAACATCTTTTTGTTTTTTTCCCCTGGGTTAAAAACAACTTCCCTTGGAGTTTCCCCTGGATTGCAGCGTTCTCTCCCTTTGAAAATCTGATTTTGCCCTTGACCTTTGCATTGTTTTTCAGAGCAGCGATTGCCCAATTTTCCAGCTGGTGGTGAGTAAGCAGCTCGTAACACGGAGGCAGAATTGGAAACAGCAGGTGACGGAAGGCCCCACGCAGTTTCATCATCCTCTATTCTGTGAGCGCACACTGTGGCTGAGGATGTTGGTGACAGCTCACATTTATGCAGGGCTGACTGTACCAGCCTCTGCATTATCCCCATTTTATAGACACGGAAACTGAGGCGCAGGGAGGTTATGTAATATGCAGGACGTGGAATCCAAGGTGCCAACACAGGCGGTCTTGCTGGGGAGCTCCCACGCCTGCCCTTTAGGGGTTGATGAAACTCTTGGAGCTGAGTTCTTGGAGGTGCAACCAGAGGTGGTGTGCTGTGAAGCGTCCTGAAATTAGCAGCAAAGACGCTGCATGCAGCCCCGTTCAGGTCGTGTCTCCTGGGGCCACACAGAGGGACCTGCCCAGATTACATGCAGCTCCTCCGCTTTTCTGTGATGGCAACAGTGGTCCCCTTTCCTCTGCAGGCAGAAAATTTACAATGGAGGGTGAGGAAGCAGAGTGCCAGGCATCTGCTGTGTCACTGGACCTCCACGAGTGTAATGCTTTGTTTTGCCTAGTTGGTAAGATACAGATTCTGTAGCTGGCACTGAAAACTTCCCATATGTCCCCCCAAAGTTACTTTTCACCCCTGTCCTCCCAAATATGCTCCCAATTGCCCTCGCACACACAGCTAATATTGGCCCTTCCTTACATCAGGTGTCTATGTGGTTCAGCACGAAGAGTACCAGCTTTGGTTTGGGCAAAGGGGGGCTTCACCCCCAGCTGGTGTGATAAGCTCTCCCTCTTGAGCTCTTGGGGAGGACCCCTGGCAAGTCTGGCGAGCACAGCCTGGTGCCAGGTACCTACAGTTCACGTATAGGAGACCACGGCTCCCCATCCCCCCGCCACGCCCTGCTCCCATGCCCTGCATCCAAGAGTGCCTGGCTCTTGGATTCTATAGTCCTTAGGAGAATGGGCTGGGGCACCATTAGTGCCCTGGGCATGGATGGGGCAGGGGCCTCTGTGAGCCTGTCCCCTGCCCACCCAGCCTGGCAGGAGACACACAGGTAAATGCAGGTTTGTGTAGCTCTTCAGCTACAGTGCCCCTAACCCACTGTCACAGTCTTCGGGAACGCAGAGGGGGCACCTCATTCTACCTGGGAGCTGCGGGAAGGTTTCCCAGGGGAGAGGAACTTCAGGTGGATCCTGAGGGATGGAAAAGGGGCAGAACATCTTCACCAACACCGTGAAGATGTGGATGACAGAGAGACGTGGACGATAGGGGGACATGGATGGTAGGGGGATGCGGATGGTAGGGAGACGTGGACGGTAGGGGGACGTGGACGGTAGGGAGACGTGGACGGTAGGGGGACGCGGATGGAAGGGGGACGTGGATGGTAGGGGGACGCGGACGGTAGGGGGACGTGGACGGTAGGGGGACGTGGACGGTAGGGAGACGTGGACGGTAGGGGGACGCGGATGGAAGGGGGACGTGGATGGTAGGGGGACGCGGACGGTAGGGGGACGTGGACGGTAGGGGGACGCGGATGATAGGGGGACGCGGACGGTAGGGTGAGGAAAATTCACTCATGGAGAACAGCAAGAAGAAAGTCATGGAGGTATGACAGTGGTCTTTTTTCTTCTTGAGTTGGGGTGGAGGGACATTAAGCCTGGACAATGAGCCAGAGTCTGCAGGGCTGGGATTAAGGGAGGTGGGGGGAGGCTCCGAGTCTATGACACGTAGTGAGGGGCTCCCTCCCTGCCCCACGCTGCAGCTCAGTGCCCCCAGCAGGAGCGCCCCCTCATGCTAATAGGGGCCAGACCTTGGGGTCAGACCACAGGGGGCATGGAAGGCCAGGCCAGGCTGTGGATGCCAGCCAGTGGGCGGTGGGCCCTGGGATTCAGGATGCACCCAGAAATGAGCACAGGAGAAGCCACCTCTTGAGCTTCCAGGGGAGGGCAGCTCATCCTCACAGGAGAAAGGGGTCAGACGGCCCACACAGGCCTTGAGGAAGAGCCCTGTCCATTTGTGTTGATGGGATTGGAAGCAGGGAGAGCTCTCTCTGGGTTGGTGGCCATTTGGTTTGCTGCTGCTATGAGGCAAGCTTGGGAAATTGATTCACCAGAAGAGGAATTTCCACTACGTGCAGGATGAAGGAGACCTCGGAGAGGAAGGGAGGGACCTCACCAGGTGAACTGTACAGGGCTGGCAAGTTGCCAGGCACACAGAGGTGGGCCCCAGATATTTACCAGATGATTCTCTCTTTCATGTGTGTCATTAAGAAAACGTTTCAAGTGGGCACACTGATTCTAAATTGAGGAAGTCCAGAGAGAAAATTCAGAGCACAGGTTCTTTTGGGGAAATGAAATCCATTAGGAACTCACCTAAGAAATAAAGTTTAAAAAGTCAAAACCATTGGTGTGCTCCTGGAGCAGACACTGTCCTTTGCTTTGTAAAAATAATGACCAACAGGACCAACTGTAACTGTTTTCACCAACCTTATTTTGATTGTTCCTGAGGACATGCTCGGGGGCAGGGGTGACAAGTTATTGATATAATAGTGGCAGAACACAAGGCAAGTAACTTTCCCAAGGCCACAGAGCCAGTGAAGTAGCTAGAAAAAAAAGCTAGTAAATTAATTTCAATTTGTTTCTTTTTGAGATAGATAATATAACTGATAATGTAACTACCTGATAATACCAAAAAAACACACAGTACTTACTAGATAATGTGAATCCAGAAGAATAAAAAAGAGCGTGAAGGGAAAACCAGTCTCTTCCCCAGTCACCTAATTTCACAGCTCCCCTCCAAGGCAGGCAGTGGTATCAGTTTCTTCATATTCTTCTCAGAATATTCAATACATTTGGAATCGCAGTGACATATACATTCATATTACTTTTTGGTACACAAGCAATGGCATATTCTGTGCCTTCTTAGTTTTACTTCACTTGGAAATTTTACTTGACTTGCACAATATTACAAACCTTGGAGATTTTTCTCCATCAGTAAATATAAAGCAGCCTTGTTCTTGTCAATAGCTGCCTGGTTTCCAGGGACCGGGTGCCCGTGAGAGCACCTGCAGCATCTGGACAAGGGCAGGGCCATATCTCACTGTCTTTGAAGGTACAGTGACATTTTTCTTTCCACTCAAGAGGATATTCAGAAACAGGAATTCTAACTAGAGAGAAAGCCTTGGTCATCAACTCCTGATAAAAATCTGGTCTGAGGCTGAAAGTCAGAGGAAGCTGGGGTCTGGTCTTAGTTCTGCACCCTCGCCCTGTCTCTGAATGGCTCTGAGTCCCCCTCGTCTCTGCAAGCTCAGTTAACAAGGTGGGTCTCTGTGGTGACATTAGCGAGCGCTGCATCAGCCCTGGGAGGAACTGTCCCTTTCCTTCCATCTTTCCTCCTGGGAAAGCCTCTCCAGACAGCAGATAAGGGGCCTGTTGGTCTTCTTTCTGCAGAGGGAGAAACAGTTCTGGGCTTTGCCCCTGAGAAGCCGCCAGGGCTTTCAAACACCTGGCTTCTATCTAAGCCCAGCCTTCCTTCCTCTGCCTGGGCCTTGATTTCCCCACTTGAAAACTGGCCAATGCGCTGGCCTTGCCCAGCTCATCTCTCTTGCTTTCCCTGGGTCTTCCAGGGACCGCCGGCAGACTCAGCCTGAAGATGTTCCTTGAAAGAAACAAGCAAGCGCCACCCTCCACTTGGCTGTGCGCTCCTGGCTGGAATTGCACTTTGGCTCCAGGTCTGAACCCTAACCACAGGACAAACACGGTCTGAAACCTGGACCGTTTGCCCTCCTTCTACCCACGGTTTGCGCAGGGCAGTGCGTCTACAACCAAAACAAACTTATTTTGAACACCGGCCGCGAGCACGCGGCGCCGCCAATCATTAACCGCTGGTTCAGGTGGCCCGGCCGGCGCCCTTCATAAGGCGCACGCGGCGCCCAGCGAGCATCGGCCAGGGCGCCGCCGCCACCGTCTAGCGAGCACCGGCTCCTGACCGCCACCGCTGCCTGGCGATGCCCCAAGTCCCCGCTGTCCGCGCCTGGCCGCTTCTGCTCTCGCTGGCCGTTCAGCTCGGCTCAGCCGCTGGCGCTCTCCAGCCCTGGCGCTGCGCGCCCTGCTCCGCCGAGAGGCTGGCGCTCTGCCCTCCCGTGCCCGCCTCGTGCCCGGAGCTCACCCGGCCCGCCGGCTGCGGCTGTTGCCCCACGTGCGCCCTGCCGCTGGACGCCGCCTGCGGCGTGGCCACTGCGCGCTGCGCCCATGGGCTCAGCTGCCGCGCCCTGCCCGGGGAGCCTCGGCCCCTGTACGCCCTCACCCGCGGCCAGGGCGCCTGCATGCCCGCGCCCAGCGCCGAGGCCACAGGTACCAACCGTCTCCCCGCCCGGGTCCCTCCCCTGGGACAGATGGGGTGGGGGACTGGGGCGGGCAGGGGGACTGGGGCGGGCAGGGGGCTGGGGCTGCACCAAAGCCCACAGCCAGTGAGTGGGGAGCCAACCCGGCCAGGCTCAGAGCTTGCAGCCAAAACCTGTAAGGGGAAAGGATTTGTCACCCAGATGAACTCCATCGTTGTGTGGTCCTGCAGGGGGCGCTTAGGATAAGGCAGGACACACACAACTTGGTGGGAGAGCTGGGGGAGGGAGCCCAGACCACCTGGGCAGCCCACTGATCTATAGAAACCCAGAAGAGGGAGACGATGGAGTGCCCGGGCAGCGGGGTGCCACTCCAGACGCCCCTGGCTCTCCTCCCTGCCAATGCATTCGTTTCCGGGAAGACCCGCAGTGGGAGCCTGTACTGCTGGCCTCCTGGGAGGTGTTTGGAATGTCCTTTGAAATATATGTCCTGTGCAGACAGTATGTGCTTCCCAGATGTTTACAGAACATAATGTGAAAGTTCAGGCTAAAAACTTCACTTGCGTTCAACACCATAGAAAAACAGTGGTTGATGTGTGGGCTGCCTCCTCAGAACTTGACAAGCAGAACTTTCCTGAATTTAGCAGCGATTTATTTGTAGTGGGAAGCAGAGGAAATACACCCTCCTCTACCCCCTCTCCCTACCTCCCTGTTGGGGCAGCTGTATGTCCAGTGATTCCGTGATTCTTGGCGGAATCTTGTGGCTCTATGCCCTGAGAGGGATCTGCTGGAGAGCATCACCCTTCCAAGGTGGGGACGGTTTTCCTCTGGTTCTCTACCTTCAGAGTCATCTCTGTGGTCCTCAAAGGAGAGGGTGTCCCCCCGGGTTCCCTCAGGAGAGCCAGTTCTCTATCATTCCGTCCATGCACCAAATCCAAACCCTAGGACTCTGCAGGAAATCTGGTGACCCTCCCTCTTCCCAGGGTTGCAAAGAAGTCACTCTGTGGGAAGGCAGAGCCCCTGGAAAAGAAGAGAGTAGAGCTGCAATCTAGACCCCACCTCTAAAAAACCCTACCACCTGTTCACAGGGAATTACTAAAATGCCCATTTTATGGATGGGAAAGCTGAGGACGGGGTCAGGAATTGAACTGTAATCCATGGTTTTCTCAGGGCTCTTCCCGAGCTTTGACAAATGTGCATGTGCCTACTTTAGAAGCAGAAACACAGGACACTCTTGCCATTGGTATTGCTGTTGGGTCATCCCTCTACCTGGAAGCCATCAGAAGTTCCTTTAAAGAGGGAGTAGGCAAAACTCTGGGTCAGCATGACCATCCCGTCCCAGTCCAGTTTTGTGGGAACGGAAGCAGCTTCAGGGGAGGGGGGCACAGGTGCAGATGCTTCAGTGGGAGGCTCATGGGTTTTCGTTTTTCCATTTTCAGAGGCAGAGGACCCTGCCACCTCAGAGAACATGTCCCCTGAGAACTCAGAGATGACCCAGGAGCAGCTTCTGGACAATTTCCACCTGATGGCTGAGTCCAGTGAGGACCTGCCCATCCTCTGGAACGCCATCAGTAATTATGAGAGCATGAGGGCTCTGGAAATCACCGACATCACAGAGCAGAAGGTGAGAGCCTCGGGGTAGGTGGAGCTTCTAGCTTGAATCTGCTGGGCCCTGTAGGTCTGGTCCTGAGCCCTGGATATAAACAAGTTGCTTCCCAAAGCCTAACAGACATTTCTCAGCTTAGCCTTGGGAGCTTTTAACCCAAGGGCTTTCAGCAGAGGAGCCCTCTGGATGGAAAGAAAATGCAGTTCGTGCTGTGCAACCTTAGCTACATTACTTCACATCTCTGAGCTCATCTCTAAAATAAGGATATCAGACTGGCAGTGTCTAAAGAGCACTGAGCTAGTCTTAACATCCTCCTCCCCCATCCCATCTTCCCCCCACTTTTTAAGAAATTGTGGTAAAATATTCATAACATAAAATATAGCATTTTAATCATTTTAAAATATAAAGTTCAGTTACATTAAGTACAGTCACATTATTCTGCCACTATCTATCATGACCGTCCATCTTGAGCACTTTTTCATCTTCCCAAACTGAAGCTCTATCCCCATTAAGCACTAACTCCCTTGTAACATGTTAATTGATGTAAGTTTTCAGTCCTACCACTTGAGGGCGACAAAGAATTAAAGTTGGAGTGACGGGTTCATTGGTGAAAAAAAGAAAGAAAATCACTTCTAAAAACATGCATACCCAGAAAAGTGGAGATTGAACCATTTTCTAGACACTTCAGAGTTTAAGCTTGAAATGATGACAAATAGAGAAAAGTTCATGCTTATCTCAGATTGTCCAGATGAATGCCTTAATCCTCAACGAATTTGGTTCGTGTGAACTAACCTTGTAGATTACAGAGGAACGTTGTTCAAAATTTAGAAATCTCTGCTACTAAGTTCTCCATTCACAGAGTTATGCCCCTTCTCCTTTCAACCAGATGACTGGTGCCAGAATTACTCACGGGGGGCAGGAGAGTCGGAGAGCTCATGGCATTGGTGATGTTCTTGTCTCCTGCAAGTGTTTAGTGAATGTTCAGTGAGGGAGGGCATGGGGTTCCCATCCTTTATCTTAACAACTCAGAACAGAGACTAACCATCCTCCTTTTATAGGTGAGAGAGTGAGGCCCAGGGAAAGTGGGTCCAGGCCTGTCCTCAGAGCCCACACAAAACCTCTTACATCTGCTCCCGTTTTAGGCTAATAATACACTGTTTCTTGTCATTTATCCCAACGTCAAATTTTTCTTTCAGAAGCCCTGCCAGCGAGAACTCTACAAAGTGCTGGACAGATTAGCCAGGGAGCAGCAGAAGGCAGGAGACAAACTTTACAAATTTTATCTGCCAAACTGCAACAAGAATGGATTCTATCACAGCAAACAGGTATGTGCATCCTCACGCGACAGCCCCTGATGCCCACACCCCAGCCAAGTGCCAGCCTTTCAACAAACAGGGTGTCCAGCTCCAAGTAAGCAAAGTAAAACCACATAATAGATCATATTATGCAAGACCCACCCCTCTGGGAGTAGGAGGCACTAGCCCCCTGGTAGCCTGAAGACCAGCTCAATGCTCAAAGCCTGTGTGCACTCAGGGACCCTGAGCCAAGTGTTACTCCATCACTTAGCAAATCTGAGCAGGTGGGGACCTTCACAGGCCCCTCACATTCTGGATCTCAGTGTCTCACCTGTAGTAGAGAGGAACAGGACAATTCTACTTAGGAAAGTGAGTATCTGTTTGGACATCTCTTACTTTTTTTCCTCCCTACAATGGGAAATGAACTTTATAATTAAATATAATAGCATTTTTTTGGCTTGCCAGATAATAAGTGAGATTAAACAAACCAAGACCTCATTTTGAGGAGCCCTTTAGGACTCAGTGAAGCCTAGGTTCTGTGGATATATCTGGGGGAAACTGGGGACCAGGAAGTGCTTTATAACAAACAAGGAATTTGGCAGGGAATATGACAGACAGCAAGGTTGGCCACACATGGGCAGGCTCCCTCGGGGCTCAGCAGCTGTGCCGTAGGGGCCATGAAGCAGACAGTTGTGCACACGCTGTACCGTTCAACACACGCGTGACATCCTTATTGCATTGGGCACTTGCCCTTAGTCTCCATTTTACGAGGAGAACCAGGACGGTGTAGGATTTGCCCTCAGTCATGGTCACGGCCGGTTGGGGGTGCCCACGGCCTGGCTCTCAGCTGCCACGCCCTCCACATGGCACTGGGCAGCACGGAGCTCCACCACCCTCTCAGCTTCACAGGGGCTGCTCTTGACCTTGCTTCTTTTCTTTGCAGTGCGAGACATCCCTGGAAGGAGAGCCTGGGCTCTGCTGGTGTGTCTATCCTTGGAGCGGGAAGAAGATCCTGGGGTCCATGGCAATCAGAGGGGACCCCAAATGCCATCAGTATTTTAACTTACAGAACTGAAAGCAGATGCAATATGATCCATTCCTTCACATGAAATATTTAAGTACATATGATATTTATACTCTGGAATACACACACACTTTTATATATATATATAGATGTATATGTATATATATAGGAATTACTTTTTATACTGCACATATTACTTGATATATAAAGCTGTAGTTTATTTATTCACCATAAATTTATTTTTTTTCTACACAGTAACTTGTGTTATATTAATTTATATATCATGAAACACTTCCCATCATGTTGTATGTAAATACTTGTATTTTAGCTCTTCAGAGGTTCATGCTTCTGTCTTAAAGAGCATAGGAAAATACTGCCTAGAAAATGCGAAATCAAATGTGTAGCATTGATTTTCTTTAAGTGGTTTGATGGAGGATGGTTAAGCTGTGCTTAAGAATAATTTACTCTGTTTATTCCATGGATCCGTGTTTAGCGTAAATTTGAAGGGAAACTTAAATGTTGATTATGTAGTCAAAGCTACGTGTGATGGTGTTGCTACGTGTTAAAATATGTATTGGAGATATAGTCAAACACATGAACACAGTGTAAACACGTTGGAATAAATATCCCGCACTGGAACATTGCTATTGTCATGGACATTTGTTGAACATAAAGTCTTCTTCCTTCCTGAATTCCATCCGTCACCGTCACCTCCCCTTCCTCATGCAGTGTTGGCGAGTCCAGTCTGCAGGCTCCTGGTCCCCACTGCTGGCATGTCTGCCCTGCCCACTGAGGGCTCCCACGCCCGGGGCACCCCTCCCTCCCTCTGCGGGCCCTAACCTCTCCACTAGCTCCTCCCCTTCCTCTTGTAAATAGACCAGGGTTTCTCCTACCTTAAATGCAAGACAGAATCACTTCCTTGACTTCTCCCTCACCCGTCTCCTCTCTGACTCTGCCCAGCCTATGTCTCCTGCAGGGCTTCAGGGGTGCCCTCCAGGGCAGCACCCTGCTTGCCCCTCTGTTTGCACGACTAAGACCTGAGCCCAAGACATGGGTCCTCTGCAACGTGGATTCCTTCTTTCTTAACCTGCTCCCTGCTTGCTCTTCCTGACCCCCATGCCTTCCTGCCCTGCCGACTGCTCCTTCCTCTTCTCCCCCTGGACGGGCATCTCATCCATCCCAGCGGATCCCGACTGGCCCCTCCCTGCTCTGGGCTCCAGCTCCCTTATCTTGGGTCTCCCCCTTCACCCCCTGACCCCCACAGCTGCCATCCTCCCCGTGCCGAGCCCGCAGGGCTCACGGCGAACTCAGCCCTCAGGTGCATCATTCAAAATATATCAGCCCGATGTAGGTCAGCCACAGCCCCATCCCACCCTGCTAAAAATAACCGCGTGGTCATCGTCGTGGTCACCGTTATCCTGCGATGGCAATGGGAGCTTTTCTCAGCACTTCAGTCCCCACGAGGGCCCTGTAGGACCCAGCCTGAGGGTCTGGACTGCACCTACCCCTCAGGTGTGGGCTCAGGAGCGGAGCTGGAGAAGGTGGACTTCCCTCCCCACGATGCGCAGGAGGTGACTTCTGGGCAAAATTAAAGCGACACAGCTCTAAACTTGAAGGCACTGGCAGAGCAGCGCCTACAGAGGGTTCTCAGTCTCAACTGAAGCTGGGGGTATCCATCCACCTTGACCATGGCATGTTTGGGTGGTTAGTCAAAAGTATCAGTTAAACTACATAAGTATCCATATGGTCTTAGATGGGGGAGGGGGTGGGGGTGGAGGTGGGTGGGGGCAGCTCTGTCTAGTCCCAGGGCTTCTGGACATGCTCTCATGTAGCAGTCGTGACTGGCAACAGTGTCTCATATTTCCAGTTCCGGTTCCTTTCAAACGAATCAGGAGTTGATGGGCATTTGGGAGGCAATCTGAGGTAAGAGTCCTTCACGATTCTAGTGCCCCCATCTTTTATTGTTGTTGCATCCACCTGATTCTCCAGCAGCTTCTCAGCAGCTCCCTTGGGTCAATCCTATTCATAGACAGGACGGCTCTTTCTGCTCACACGTAAAAGTCATGCACCCACATGTTGAGTATGTAGTCACAACAGCAAGTCCCATGGGTTCGCACAGGTCTGGGGGTAAATGGGCTCCGGAGACAGCTCCTGGTGGGGACAGAAGGATCTCTGCTCCAGCCGTGTTTGGAATCGATTCCACGTCTGATCCAGGCCATAAGCGTTATTAATAGGATGGTTTCTGTGGCCGGGTCAGGCCCAGAGCATTGCTGCACTTAGTCCTGACAGCAAGCCGAGGCAGAAGGTCCACACGGAACCCCTCCCATGAAAATCATCCTGCTCGTCATGCTTTTGCCTCTGTGGGTCTAAATTGGGACAGCACTTGCCTACTTCCAAGCTTGGGAAACTCTCAAATCTGAGGCAGGTAGAGCAGTGCTTAGAAGGAAATTTACAGCTATTAAATGCCCCTATTATTTATTAATAGGGGCATTAAAAATCTCAAAAAAACTTTATGACACTGGAAAAGGAAGGCCAAACCAAACCTAAGTCAAGCAGAAGGAAGGAAATAATAAAAATTAGAGTGGAAATAAATGAAATAGAGAACAGAAAATCAACAGAGAAAAATCAAGGAAACCAAAAGCTTGTTCTTTGAAAAGATCAACATAATTGACAAACCTTTAGCTATATTGACCAAGAAAAGAGAAAAGACTCAAATAACTAAAATCAGAAATGAAACAGGGGACATTACCAACAATTTTACAGAAATAAAAAGGATTATAAAGGAATATTATGGACAATTGTACACTAACCAATTGGATTACTGAAATGAAATGGAAACATTTTGAGAAATACATGAACTACCAAAACTGACACAAGAGGAATTAGACAATCTGATTAGACCTATAACAAGTGAAATGATTGAATCAGTGAAGAAAAAACTACCCACTAATAAAAGCTGAGATGGCTTCACTGATGAACTCTACTAAACATTTAAAGAGTACTAATTCTTTAAAACTCTTCTAAAATTTAGAAGATGAGAAAACACTTCTCAATTCATTTTATGAGCCTACATTCATAAAAGTCTTACCCTGATTCCACACCAAAGACATCACAAGAAAAGACAACTACAGAGCAAAATCTCCTATGAATATGGACACAAAAATCCTCAACAAAATACTAGCAAACTAAGTCCAGCAACATATTAAAATAATCATTCACCATGACCAAGTGGGACTTATCTCAGGAATGCAAGGTTGTTTTAACACCCTAAAATCAATTAATGCAATAAACCATACTAATAAAATAAAAAAAACAAATATCACATGATCATCTCAATAGACTCAGAAAAAGCATTTGATAATATCCAACACCCTTTCATGATAAAAACACTCAACAGACTAGGAATAGAAGGAAACCTCCTCAAGCTGACAGAAGGTATCTAGGAAAACACCACAGCTAATGTCATAGTTAATGGTGAAAGTCTATATGCTTTCCCCCTAAGATCAGAAACAAGACAAGCATGTCTGCTCTCATGACTTCTCTTCAACACTGTAGCCAGGGAAATTAGGCAAAAAAAGAAATAAAAGGCATTCAGATATAGGCAGAAGTAGAACTATATCTATTTGAAGATGACATGATCTTATACGAAAAAAATTCTAAATAATCCACTAAAAGACTATTAGAACTAAAAAATGAGTACAACAACATTGCAGTATTCAAGCTCAATATATAAAAATTAATTGTATTTCTATATGCTTGCAATAAACAATCAAAAAATGAAATTAAGAAAATTTCACTCACAGTAGTGTCAAGAATAAAATACTTAGTAGTATATTTAACAAAAGAAATACAAAATTTATATTCTGAAAACTACAAAATCTTTCTGAAAGAAATTAAAGAAGATCTAAGTAAATGGAAAACACACCATGTTCATGTATCAGAAGACTTGACATTGTCAACATGGCCTTACACCCTAAACTGACCTACAGATTAAGCACAACCCTTTTCAGAATCTCAGTGACTTCTTTGTAGAAAATGACAAGCTGATTTTAAAATTCATATGGAATTGCAAGGGTCACAGAATAGCCAGTGTTTTTTATTGAAGTGATACAATAACTTTCCTCTTCTCTTCAAACCTATTTGTTATATTTTTGTTTCCAAAGGAAACTAATCTACTTTTTTGTTTACTTTTTGTTACAACTGTGAATTCATAATGTCCCAGGGTTATGGCCACTCTCTCAGATGATGTGTGACGGTCTGTGTCTACATCTGAAGTTCAAGAACACAGGTGCAGGTGAAGGATGAGCCAAATGGACAGCGTCCAGCACCAGAAGTCTGCGTCTGGTCATTCTTACCCTCCCCTGACCAGGGAGGAGCTCTGGGGGAGGACATTCCTGGTGGTCACTTCCCAGTGTAGAGAGGGAGACCTGGAAGGGATAATCTGAACTTGGTACGTTATCACTGGTGTCTGGCAGTGTCTGCCCTGCCTGGATTTCACTCCTCAGGACACCTGGACCAGGTGTCTGTGTAGGTGTAGGGCAGGTACTGAGGGCACTAGTGGGGACAGGGCCACAGCAGCCTGTCCCTTTGGTTTATGCTGCAGCACTGCCGGCTGCCTCCTGCCTCACCTCCTTAAAATCATCTCTGGCTGCCATCTGTCTTCCCAGCGGCTTCGCTGTTTCCAATGACCTTGAAATTCTCCTTCAGGAATCCACAGCCACCTTACTGGAGGTGCTTGCGGTGTTTCCGGGTGTTTCGTCTGATGTGCCTCTCAACCTGAACTTGTACAGATGTTCCGAGTCCCCCCCCCCCCAAACTGTCTTCTCCTGTTTGCTTCTTCAGTGGAAATGCTGCTTTAGTTGCTCAGACTTGCTGTCATTCCTGACATTCTACGTCCACCCTCTCACCCTCACATCCAGTCCATGCCCTATCTGCAAAATATGCGCTGACTGGGCCACACCTCAGCTCCCCAGGGCAGCGCTGGTCTGATCCGCAGTCTCCAGGTTGAGGCCTCCCAGGCCTTGGCTTCTGTGGAGCCGCTGGACCAGCCTGTCACGGCTGAACAAGGTCACCACCCCTCTGCAGCCTCCCAGGCCCCCATTCACTCAGCACAAATGCCAGGGCTCTGGGATCCCGACCTGCCCGCTCTCCGGCTGCAGCTCCATCTCCCCCCATCCACCCCTCTCTTCCTGCCTCGGACAGGGATACTGGGTGGCTCCCCGCTCAGGCTCCGGGGGCTCACTCCCTCACTGCCCCCAGTCCCCTCTCAGCTAGGCCTTCCTTCACTAGCTTTTCCAAATTAAACAAAACCTCCAAAATATGCCTCCCCCCGCCAACAACAAAAACAACAAAAGAACATTCACTGCAGCCTTTTTAATATTAAGAAGGTGACATACAGGTTCTCACATCCGATGCTGAGAATGGTAAAGAGGTTATGATAAGTTTTACCCTGAGACAGACGTTGTGGGCCCATTCAGAAAACGCTGAGGTACACTAAAGAAGAAAGTGAGACAGGCTGGGACCTGGGACCGGGGACACTTGGCTGCAGTGCTTGCACCTGCACAAATGTCTCCTCGAGCAATAGAATAAATACAAAGAAACTGTAAGGGATTAAATAGAACTGCACGCATGCGCAGTTGGGGGGCACGTATGAACAATAAGACACAAAAAGGCCACAAACCAACCGCCCTTTCTGAGGTGCCAGGAGCAAAAGCAGGGTGCTGCACACGATCCAAGCACACGGCACCAGCAAGGGGGTGAGCAGATCACCGAAGCCTCCCTTCGAGCCCGACCCAGCCATCGGCCCCCACCCTCACCCCACTGAAGGGACCAGCTCCGCCCGTGCCTTGGGGGGCGAGCAAGGGCACAGGTTACTTGTTCTCACTTGCTGTCCTACCGCAGGGGCCCCAGCCTGAATTTCTCATCTGGCCTCTTATCAATTTCTATTACTTAAAAAAGAGTCCAAGGACCCACGTCGGTAGCAAAGGGTAGGGAAATCAGCAGCAAGGATGCCGCTGGACGATCCGCGTCCCCCTCTGTTTTCCCGCGCACTCATCTCCCACGGGCCGCAAGTCCCACTGGCTCGCCTCGTTTACTTTGTTTCTCTCCGAGAGCAGTGATCCTGCGTGTTCTGTGCACTGCGTGCAGACCGTGCCAGGACAAAAGCCGTAGACCGTATTGCGGGTGGAATGCGGGGCCAGGAGAGGCGGCCAGGCCATCCCCGAGGTTTGGGGGTACGGCTGGGCCGTGGAGACGAGCTGTGGGAATGGGAGCCTGAGATGCTCGCGGGAGCAGACCCCACCCTCCAACTTTGGAAGCAGATGCCTCCCCGGGCAGTGGGCCACCTGCCACCCGGAAGCAGCACACTTTTCTAAATAAAAAGGAATCCATTCATGGTCACTACGAAGTTGTTGAAACTGTAATGAAATAGACATAAAATAAGGACATCATCTACATTCACAGTGTAACCAGGTTACCGTTTTGGTGCCTTTCCGATCAGTTTTATGTGTGTGTATGTGTATGTCTGTGTGTGTGTGTATGTAATATAATTGCATTTTGCTCTTCCTTTATCCCACCATGAGCTTCTTTCTGTATTATTACCATCAAACACATTTTAGTAGTGGCATAATATTCCTTTCTGTGGATGTATTTCAGTTTAATATCCTCGTGCTCTCTGGGCACATCCCCTATTGTGCCTTTAGGATACGTTTCTGGAGAGGAATGGTTGGTTCAAGGACTTTTGAACATATGAAAAAATGGCCTTGGAAAGGTTGCCTCATCACTGAAGCCCCGTTTCATGACACCCTCGTCAGTACCCGTGATTGGTAATGTTCCAGTGCATTTATTTGCTAACTGAACCCTGGTAAGGGGTTGCCATAGCAACAGCATGGCCTTGGCCCTGGTGAGTGGGGAGCCCAGATCACTCATTTCTTTGTGCTCTTGGGGGATGGTGGCTTCGGACTCATGGTACTTGGGGCTGGTGAACCTGGGGGGGGCTGGTGAACCTGGGAGGATCGCCCAGAACCGGAGACTCACTGCAGACCTGACGGGTGCCAGCAAGGATGCAGGCTGGCTCCTTGGGTTCTCTTGCCAGAGATGGAAGCAGGTTAAGTTCTGACTACAGTCGGAACGTCATTGCCCTCTGGATTATATCGTAACACAAAACCCGGAACCGGTCACTAACAAGGGGAAGGGGATTTCTTTATGGTAAAAACTTTATTTACTATTTATAAATACATTGCAAGACGAACTTTTCAAAAATACCTTTTTTTTTCTCAAAAACTTAATTAAAAAAATAAAGGAAAGCTAATAGGTAGGCAGAACATCTTGAGATCCCTTTGTGTTCTCCAGGAGGGCTGTGTGCAGCGTGCATCCAACCAGAGAGGCTGCAGTGGGGCGGCCGAGGGCCCCTCCCCACTCTCCTGCCAGACCTGGAGGGTGGCCTCAGGGAGAGTGGCTGCGCCCTGTGCACGAGCCCCCTCCCTCCGTCGTGGCCGTGTTTATATTCTCTAGCATTGCTTACAATTCGTCTAGGATTATCTAGTATAGGTGCTATCATATTTGGACGATGACGTATACACTGTGAACAGTCATGAAGAGGGTATTCTCTCTGCGTGTACGTGTGACTTAGAAAGAAAAGGAGGAAGTCCAAGTGCAGCAAGCAAGGGGGATTCTCTGTGTTCTCCCAGTGTCCTCGACTGGCTCCCCAACAAGCCATTCGTCTTCCAGGTTAGATAGAATCATTATTTTTTACATTGTGCCAAGGAGGACAAAAGGGGAGAGATGAAAATAAACCTCTTTTGTCTTTAAGGAGCTTATCCTCAAGAATACACTTGCTCTTGAATTGTTGAGTGGGAAAACACTATTTTCTGCAGTCATTGGAGAACGAGGCTATTACTTGTGATGCCTCTGGCTGTCACCCTGCCCCCCTGCCCCATGGGGCCTCAGCAAAGGCTGTGTCTTCAGGAAGCTGCCTGACAAAGAAGGGTCAGAAATCCCCACCTTTGTAGGTTCCCAGAGTTCCCTAGAACATTCTTGGTCATTATTATTATTTTTTTTGTGTGTGTGCAAGATTCCACCTTATTCTCTCCACTAGTTTCCAAGCAGTGCAGGTCCCTTGAAGATACAAAGTATCTTCTTGGTCCAGGGACCCTGGCCCTTGCTTCAAAGACGTAGCTCCAGGTGGGTGCGTCGTGATGTGCGGGCATCAGAGGGCAGGGCGTTCCTCTTCTCGATGAGGCCTTGTCTCATCTTCATGTGGGGACGAAGCGCGCGTCTACATAAGCAACACCGTCGCTAAGGCATGAAGTGGAGGGTTGGCTGCTTCGGCAAACACATGGGGAGGGTTCCAGGGTGGTGTGAGCTACGGCCACGCCGTGCTTGAGCTTACAGGTATTTTTATAGGAAGCAACAAGAAGAATCAAACTGCGTTTCACTGACTACTGGAAAGTGGAAAGATGCCAAGTTCACCATTTGGAAGAAAACTAGGCATTTCAAACATCTCTTTCTAAACTTTGGTTTAAAAAAAAAATCAATTCACCACAAAAAGAAATCGAAATCGAGGCTGTAGCCAGCTGCTGACCATGTCCTTGGCAGTCTTTTGTGCAAAATAAGGCATATTTGAGCTCCACATGAACTAAAACAGAAAGAAAAAGGAATGTATTGAAATAAGTCCCCCCAAATCAAAAGGGCTCAGGGCCCACGCTGGGATCATCAGGCATGATACCCAGGCAATTGGCAGGGTGGAGGCTCATTCCACACTTTTTAACAAAGCAGAGAACCCCATGAGACGCCCACGGTGTTCACTAACATAATCACCCTAAAATTACAATTATTTTTTCCAACTTGCAAGGAAACAGAACTTATCACTAAAAATGACAGCTTCTTCTGTTTACTTAAATTTGTCTTGAGACGATGAAATATATTTATCTTTTTTCCCCCAATAGCTCTCTCATTTATGAAAAAAGATTTTTAAATATGATTTCATTCTTTCACGTGATGGTTGGAAATTTCATTTTCATGTTAGATTTACATAAACTTTATTAACATGCTATTAATCATAGACTCTCAGAATAGCCATAATGTATTTTACGGGGAAGAAAAAGCCACGTCTTTTAGAAACACATTCCTTTAACAAGTTCTTTTGGATGAAAACAGTTTACATGTGAAGATCAATGAACCATCAGGCTCATGAGGGGAAAAGCTTAACTTTGGAAATCTTATGTTGTGTATGAATGTTTAAGTGTTCTAAGTTCTTTAAAATGAGGCAATGCTATATTAAAATGGATAACCAACGAGGACCTACTGTATAGCACAGGGAACTCTGCTCAATATTCTGTAACAACCTAACTGGGAAAAGAATTTGAGAAAGAATAGATACATGTCTATGTATAACTGAATCACTCTGTTGTACACCTGAAACTAACACAACGTTGTTAATCAACTATACACTAATGTAAATAAAAAGTTAAAAAAAATGAGGTTAAGTATCTCTAAGACAAACTGGCCACAGACCCTATTTCCTGCTCTGGTTTGGGCGGGTTGAGGGCTCTGTCTCGTGTGGGTCTGTCCTCCAGGCCAGTGCCGCTTCTGGGTCGCCAGCCCTTGGGATCTATAGATGCCCCTCCCACCAGGCTGGGTCCTGCGCCCCCTCGGATCCCACCGGTGCCCAGGGCTTACGTGGTCGCAGTCTACTTGCTCTCCATGCTGTAGCAGTGCACGTCCCCTTTCCCCTTCACGTCGAAGCCCGGGAGGGGCTGCCCGTACTTATCCACGCACCAGCAGAAGCCCCGCTTCCTGCCTTTGGAAGGGCGGCACTGTGGGCAGAGCACAAATGATCCAGTGAGCCCCGGGGAGGCCCCGCCAAGGGGGTGCTGACGACGGGGGCAGGTGGTCAGCACCCAGGATGGTTTTCCAGCATGGCCTCTGCTATGCCAAGGAAGCACAACTGATCAAGGCCTTGTGTGCACAGTGTGTGTCTGGGGGCTTGTTGGGCAGGTATGAGTGCCTCAAGAAAGCAGGGGTCCTGGTGGTTTTGTATCCCTCAGGGTCTCGCTGGGGTGGACATTGGACCCTGTTGGTCCTACAGGTCTATCTGCTGAATGGGGGGAATGATAATGTCCCATCTGCCCTGGGCTTGTCACATTTGGGTCTTTCAGAGAACACCCCGAGCTATGTATATGGTACCTTCTCAGGGTGAGTTTGCTGAATAAGTGACTGATAGAAACATATGAAAAGGCAAAGAGACCAGTGGCCACTGAACAGGATGGGGCTCTCTAATCGAGGCCACTCCCACCAGCACTTTGAACATGGCCCTGTGTTCTGTGACTAATTCCGTAGATACTGAGGTAGGAGTCATCCAATTAGAAAGTCCATTGAGATGCTCCCATAGCGTGATCTGAAATCTACAGAGGTACACTCAGTATGCCTTAAAATAACAATGTATCTGATCCTTTACAGCGGGTCACCACCAGGAAGGCACGGGTGTGGAAGGGACCAACATGGGACCTCAGGGTAAGCTTCCTGCCACAGGACCTCACATCAGGCTTCTTGGAAATTCTCTACAATAGTTAATAAAAACATCCCTCCACGGTGCAGTGCTAACGTGTCTGGGTCCCTCTATAGCTAGTAAAAGGCTCCAGGGAGGCCTCGAATTGCTCTGTGGGTCGGGAGGGAGAAGCGGATGGCGGGAAGATACCAGGAGTTAGGGATTCAGGGGAAGCCCCTCAGAGGTCTTGGCCGTGGCAGGGACCGCGAGCCACGGCGGCAGCCAGAGCACTTGGGTGGAGGGCTGGTCTCTCCTCCGCATGAGCGGACGGTGGGAGAGAAAGGAGCTGCGCAGACAGTGCTCACCTGCTTTTTCTTGTAGAAGCCCTTCTTGTCGCAGTTGGGAATGTGGATGCCCCTGGGGCTGAGCATGTTCAGGAACTTGAGATGGTTCAGTGTGTCCTCCATTTCCCGGCGGCAGGGCCCCTGGGGAGAAAAAAACACAGGTTACCTGGGAACTCCCTATGTGACAAAACCCTGGAACGCCCAGGGAACTGGCCACGTGCCCCTGAGCGTCTCTGCCCGACTTAGCGGTCACCGTTCCCACGCAGCTGCCAACCGGGGCTCCCTGTCTCTCTTGTGACTTCCCAGAGCGAGGCACAGAACTGGGACAGGGACCCACAGGCCAGGACACTCAGAGGCCACGTGAACACCTCTTAGGAGAACAGCTCTCTGCCCTGCAGGGGCCTGGAGGTCAGCACACTGATTCTCAGAAGATCTTTGCCATAGGGGAGGGTCAATATCCCTTCTGTAAGGAGGGGCTCTTGGCTGTCCGCTCAGTCAGCAGGACCACCGGAATAACCGCCGGGGCCCTTGAGTAAAGAGCAACCCTGTGATCTCCAGATGCCCAGGCCGGGCAGCCCCACCCTCATCAGCAAGAGGAAAAGCGCTCACATATTCCGTCTCACGCTTGGACTCAGATGAGAAGTTCTGCGTGTCTGTGCTCTGAGACTCATAGTCGACCTTGTAGCGCTGGCTGTCCTTGGCGTGTCCTTTCTTGATGACGTCCATCTTGGTGTGGATGGGGTGGAATTTGGAGTCGGGCACCCTGTGCGTGCTGGTCAGGGCCTGGTTCTCTGTGCTCCCCATGCTGTGATCTTCCTCTGACTCACTGCCATTTCCTTGAAAGACACAAGGGAGGCACAGACTTGAGGGTCATTGACATTGAACGACGAATCTTACCTTTTTGACCAAGTCCGAACCAAATGGAAATGTGATTCAACAATTCCGAGTAAGTTTAGAAAAACACCTGGGAAAAGTATTCCATAATACTAGTGGTGAACGGTACTCCCCTGGCATCTTTTAAAAATGAAATCTGACACGTGCTATTACAAAGTAGGTGCAGCTGAAAAAAATGTTTTTCATGCTCTCAGCTTTCAAGTACCTCTCATCCTCCACCAGGAGGGGGCAGACACGAGCCAGGGAAGGCTCCGAGGCCCACTCAGAAATCCCTCAGGGATGCCCCAGTAAGGGCCTCCCACGTGTGGACCTGTGGACAAGCACATCCTCTGCCCCACCGGCCCTGCTGAATCAGAAGCGCTGGGGCGATGGCAGAAACCTGGGAGTCAGCAAGCCCCAGGGATTCTGATTCCAGCCCGTCCTAAGTGCCACCAGGCAAAGGGCTCAGATGGGGAAACTGAATTCTCCACAAAGCGCCTTTGCCTCAGGCCCCTGGACTCATGAGGCATGTTTGGTAGTGTTTCATAGGTCTCGCTGTCACATCTCTCACTGTCCGTGCAGGGTCTGGAACACCCAGAAGAGCTGCACAGACCCTGTGGATCCTGGGGCACTATCCTGGGTGAGTCCTTCCTCCCTTGTCTGCACAGGAGCAAATGGGATGAGGACATCACCAAACAAGGCTTAACAATCCTTTGTACCAAAGAGCTTCACTCTGAAAAGGAAGCCACTTCCTGCAGATCTCTGACTGTAATCAAACTAATGAAGACACACTTGCTATTGATATTGGAATGTACACAACGTCACTGGGATTTGAACTATACTGACTAAATGTGCAGCTGCTATGGAAGCAGAATGCTCTCTGTTCCTCTTCCAGGATGAACTTGGGCCGGCTAAGGGAGAAGGGCCAGTGGGGAGCCCCTTCCTCTTGCCTGGTTCTATGCAGCCAGGTAACTGTCATAGGATGGCTTCACTCTGATGAGCGGAGTCCTGATGCCTCCCCCTCCCGGATGGGGCTCAGTTTGCTACCTGATCCCGCATCTACTACACCTGGGGTGCCAAGCGCACTGCTCCAGCTGACCTGTTCTCTACTCTCCCGAGAACTGGCCCATCAAGGCGGCAGCCTGCTCACCTGCCTGGAAGCCTGCCAAGGCCTCTGGCTCTAGGCTTCGAGGAGCAGATGTCTAGCTCTGGCTTGGAGAATGCTTCTGGAGGGTTGAGAAGGGCTGAAAGATACTCTGCTTCTGTTGCAGAAGCCCTGCTCTCTCCTGGAAGCATCTCGGGCAGGTGCACTCACAGGGGTGTTTGGGGAAGTCCCCGTTCTCTCTGGGTTTCGATTTCCTCAACCGGGAAAACAAACAGTTCCATGAGGAGGAGAAGTTGCAAAGTTCCCAAGGGGTCTTGTGTTTGGGGAAGCACAAATTCACCCAGCCCAGCAACCAACAGAGTAAGTTTTTAATTGGTAGAATTTGGTTTCAATTTCCTTTCATCTTAGTTTCATTTTTTTTTTCTTTTTCAGGGAAGTATTGGGGCAAAGGGGATGCTAAGAATATGTAAATGAATATATTTGCATTTCTTTTCCAAGAACTCTGAGTAATTTCTTAAACTTCCTTGGTTTCTTTCTAATGCCTGCTGAGAGAGGGAGAGAAAACCTTTCTATTTAAGCCACAGATAATTTTCTTAAACTTTTGACTGTGATTTAAATTTACCCCCCCAAGTGGATTTTAGAAGTCACTTAGATCTTTTCATAATTTTATAATAAACCACGTCAACCTATACTATGGAGCTACTACGACAGTAATAATTCCCATTATGGGAATTCCCATAATTCCCAAAGTCTAGCCAAAAGTTACAACATCTATACAAACTTCTAAGATCACTTTCTGAATATCCAAAAATGAACGGTAACAGTGAAGTACACACACAGCAAATGCCCCAACTGCCCTGAGAGACAAATGCATCCAGCAATTCTAACCAGTCTACTAGAGCCAGTATATGTTTTAGGCAGTTGTAATTTTACCTTTCCACGAGTCTTGAAAGGAAATAGCTTCACCTGGGAGTGGAAATCTGCAGGTAGGGAAATTATAAGGGGATTTCCATCCTTCTAGCCCCAGATGGGGGCTAGCCCACGGCGGTCTGTCCAGCTGGTGGCTGGAGGTGAGGGCTTTATCTCCTAGCCTTCGGCGACGCGATAAGTTCATTCACATACCTGAGTGAGGCTGGCTAAGCGTGCTTGAAATTTAGAGGGACACCTGCCAACTCCAGAGTCATTTCTTTCTGAACGCCAGGTTGTCCGACCCGGTTCCCACCTCGCTGCTTTTGGGACACCCTCGGGCCTGAAACTGCTTTGCAAACCGTAAGTCTGTGTAAATCAGTATTTTTAAAGCCAGGTACCATTTCCTACAACGTGCCTGCCCACCTTCCCCGTCCAAATCCGCCCTGGCCCATTCCCTGCGCCCCCGGCCCCGCAAGCATCCTCGGCATGGACACGCTCGCTTTTCGTTCGTGGGAAACAGAAGTCGCGGTCCGGAATTGGGCCGCACAGTACACGCCCACGTTTCGGAGCGGCGCCTGCATGAATGGCTTGAGAATCTCCTCCGTCCAGGATCTCCCCATTGACCGTTAACCTCTGCATCCGCTCCCTCCCTGCCCAGGAAATCTATAACCCATTTTCGCCGAAAGCGCTTTACAATTTACAAGAACTCTGCACTCAAAGAACGGAGCGAGTAGAGGGTCGGTTGCGGAGGGTCCCTCCCGCGAGCGCCCTCGCCTCGCGGGGCTTCAGCTTCCCCACGTACAACCCTTGGGGTGGGAAGAGCAGCGAAGTCTCCACAGAGGTACCACCTTTGGCCTTGGCCGAGGGGCGCGCTTCGGCGGCGCACCTGGCGTGGGTAGCTCACCTGGCGCGGGCGTTGCGGGCAGCAGGTAGGCGCGCAGGCGGCCGGCGGCGCTGGCGTTGGCGCAGAGCCCGCGGCCGTCCAGCAGCGCTTGTAGCGGGCGCGGCTCGCCGGGCGGCGGCTGGCAGCGGAGGCCGGAGCCGCAACGCTCGGTGTAGACGCCGCAAGGCTGACCCTCGCGCAGCGCGCACGTCAGGCAGCAGCCGCAGCCCGGCTCGCGCACAAGCTCGGCGCACGGGGGCGCCGGGGGAGGCGGCGCGCACTGGGCCAGGGCACGCGCGTCGCACGGCTCGCAGCGCACCACGGGGCCGGTGCCCGCAGCGCCCGCGCCGGCCCGTGCCGCTGGCGGCCCGTGGAGCAACGCCAGCGCGGTCAGAGCCGCAGTCCAGAGCGCGGGGCGCGTCCGCAGCATGGCACTCGCCGCGAGGATCCGATGCTGGGCTGGCCGGAGGGCGCGGGGACGGGGCGACAGCGAGCGGCGCGAGGATGTGGGAGCGTGGCAGGAAGGGTCCAATCCTCAGCGCGGAGCAGCAGCGCTCGCATCTGGGCAGCCTGGGTGCGCCAGCCGCTATATAGAAGCCGGGTGGCCGAGGACACGCCCCGGAACGGCGCGCCGTCTGCGGGGAGGGGGGCGGGGGAGGGCCGGCGCGGACCAGGCTCCCCAGGCCCGCGCCTCGTCCTGTGCGGCCTGGCCGAGTGCGGGGGTGCGTAGCGCGCGGCCGCCCGCGCACCTGCTTCGCTCGCTCATGCCCGGCGCCCCCCCCACCCCTCGGTCCCCGGGAACTCGGCAGCACCACCCGCCCCCCCGTCCCAGGTGCCTCCGGCCACCCAAGCGCCTCGGCCAACCCGGCATCTCCGGCGCCCCAGGCCACCCCAGCGCCCCCGACCTTGGCCACCCCGTTGCAGCCGCCCTTCTCCCTCTGCGCCCCAGGTTGAGGTCGCTCCGTGACGAGATGGTGTCAGGGAAACTGGTGAGCGCCGCTCTTCACCGTGTGTACTTGGCAAAGCTTTGCAAAATTTAATTCCTTGGATCGGGGGATGAATTTCTGAACGAGGATACCCGATTCGCATCGGGGTCTCGGGGAGCCAAGGACTCGGGGTTTTATCATTAGCGCCTACCTTCCCCCCACAAATGCGCATCTGCAGGTGCGCACATGGTTTTTGTCCTTTCCACGTAACTTCTCAAAGCCGTGAGGGCTCACATTGCCGTCTGTACGCAAGTACCTGGTTAGCAAAGTGGGCCGGCGGCGAATGGGTCCTCAGCAGGGCTTGTCAGAGATTTGACATGACGCCTGTTCTTGTTTTTAGGTATTGTTTTCAAATAGAGCTTACATTCACAACAAAAGAATATAAAAAACAATAAAGCCAGCACTGCTGAAGCGTGATTAATAACCTAACAAAAGAATATAAAAAACAATAAAGCCAGCACTGCTGAAGCGTGATTAATAACCTAAGTCCTTAAAATTGGTGATTTTCACTATCAGTTTTTCAGGTCACTTTGTATTCCTGTACTAAATTTCCTGCGGTGCGTTGAAGTGGAGACTTTGGAATTCTCGCTCATCTGTGCAATGTAAACACTTTACACTGGGGGCGGGGGGGGGGGGGAGTCCGAGAACACAATTGCGCCGGGAGGTCTCGGCGAATCTGGTAGGCCGGCTCCGTGCGGGTCTTTTCAACTGTGTCTGCGCACCCCTTCCCTAGGTGACCAACAGAGGACGCCAGTGGTCCAGGATTGAATTTGGAATTACACTTTGAGGGCTCTTCCAAAGAGCATGTGGATCAGCAGTGGGAAGTGGCGAGACCACCGCGTGAGCGGACTTTCCTGGACGCTGTAGAAAACGGACACTTGCCCTAGGAGGAGGATAGGTGTCTAGGAGGAGCCTTTTGCAGTTTGCAGTAGAAACAGCAAATCAGGACCTCCTTGCATTCCCTCCTCCAGCCCGGGCAGAGCTCTACGCAGCCGTGGGTGAAGTTAACATGGTCTCTACTCTGTGTGTGTATGTGTATGTGTGTATATATATATGTATATATCACCATACATCGCCTCCTTTTAGTAAATTGGGAAGGTCAATTTACTCATAGCAAATAAACAAATAAATAATAAAATAATAGTACTAATTGAGGCTTTACAAAGGAGAACAGATGAAAGGCAAACAGAGAGGGTCTTGTCTCCTCCGGCCCGCAAAGGCACAGCCCCTCATGTCTTTGTCGCGCCCCACCTCCTTCCTCAGCACTCAGGTTAGATTGCCCTGTTTACTGTGAACTGTGCCATAACCATCTCTGTCTATTCCCTTTCTCCTGTACCACTCCTTGTACCTGTATGTTATCTGCTTTGACAGCCAAGAACAGGGTCTCTAATTTCATTGGAAAATTGAAACAAAACATGTGTTCCTTAATAGCTAACCATGGAGAACCTGACTCTGATATTCCGGCCGGTTTCTGTATCAGAAGATTCTTGGGGTGGCAGGTCCACCTCTGTTTAGCACAGTGTTATACCCGGGGCTGAGCTGGTCTTTGGTCAGCATGACACTTTTTATCAGCATTATCTATTTTATTTTATTTTTGGCTACCTTGGGTCTTTGTTGCTGCACACGGGCTTTTCTCTGGTTGTGGCGAGTAGCAGGGGCTACTCTTCGTTGTGGTGCACAGGCTTCTCATTGCGGTGGCTTCTTTTTTTGGGAGCACGGGCTCTAGGTGGGCGGGCTTCAGTAGTTGTGGCACACGGACCCAGCAGTTGTGGCTCGTGGGCTCTAGAGCGCAGGCTCAGTAGTTGTGGCGCACGGGTTTAGTTGCTCCGCGGCATGTGGGATCTTCCCGGACCAGGGCTCGAACCCGTGTCTCCTCCATTGGAAGGCGGAGATTCTTAACCACTGCGCCACCGGGGAAGCCCCTACCAGCATCATCATCTAAGTAGCGGACAAGGGAAGCCCAGGGAGACTGTCTCAAGTCACAGACTTCGCCGTGCAGTTGGAGAAAGGGTGAGTGTTCTGCGTGGAGTCCCTAGGGGGCGCCTAAGCGTCAGGATGTCCCTGAACAAGCCAGAGACCAAGAAAACTAAAGGTTACACTGTAACTTGCAATAACATTCCACAACAGCGTTTTATAGACTCTCATGACCTTTCTCGTGAAATCTTGCAAAATAAATCTGGGGCAGTGATGTGGGGAGAATTGTGTTTAAATTTTTAGTCATTTTTATTTCACAAAACTGCAGGGAACCACAATCCCCTCCTCCCCCCATCGCGGAATGCAGTTGTTGCAGGGAAGACTTGGGGACTTGGATGGGATACAACTTAATTTTGTGGCATTCTAGTTAATTTTGTCAAGCTACCAATTTATCTGGCGTTTGTGGTTATTAACATAGAGTGGTTAGTAGGAAAGTTGGCTTTTCCCCTGGTGAAGGTACTTGGCATAAATCGCTGAATAAATGTAAAGTAGCAGACAACCATTGGCAGACAGGAGACAGGATGGGATCTATCCCTTTTCACTAACAAAATTCAGTTGGCCTGATTATGGGGGGTGATTTCTGGGGTCAGCCTGGTTATCTTCACCTCATGACGGAAGCCACTCATTTCTTGGAGCAGCTCACAGGCGCCTTGTCTCCATATGACATCCACCTCCCTTGCTTCTCTTCTGCCCTAGCTGGACACACCACCCAATGGTCTCTCTCCCTGCCCCTAGCAGCAAGCCCTCTTTTCTACGTCGCAGAGGTGTGGCTGTCAGGTTTACCTACCACAGTAGACTCTGAACAGAAGTGTCCGAACTCCTAGAGGGGAGTGATGTTATGGACCTAGTTTCAGGGATTGGTGCCACTCTGCCTAAAGCTTTGCCATTTCCCGCTAGAGGAGGTGTGGGTGGGGAAAGGGAACCTAATTTCCTCTCCATCAGATGGCCTGCTGGGTAAGTCTCCTGAGTTTGGGGGTGCATTAGGACATTACTGCTGAGAAGAACACTAGAAATGACCCTAACCTACAAATGACACCATTAAGAGTTTATCTGGGGCTTCCCTGGTGGCGCAGTGGTTGAGAGTCCGCCTGCCGATGCAGGGGACACGGGTTCGTGCCCCGGTCCGGGAAGATCCCACATGCCATGGAGCGGCTGGGCCCGTGAGCCATGGCCGCTGAGCCTGCACATCCGGAGCCTGTGCTCCGCAACGGGAGAGGCCACAACAGTGAGAGGCCCGCGTACCGCAAAAAAAAAAAAAAAAGAATTTATCTGTCCACAAACTGAGCACTTCCATGTGCTGGCCACAGGGTCTCACAGGCTGTCTGGAGAGACTGATGGGGACCAGACAGTGGTGTGCAGTGTGACCATGAGAAACACAGAAGAGTGGACCAAGTGTGTGTGTGACCCAGGGGAGGGGGCACAGACTCTCCTATGTGGTCGAAAGGAGCTTCAGAGAGGTGAGTTGAGTCTTAAGGAGGGGTATGAGCGTGCAAGGGCTGCAGCTCTGTGTGCCTGGAGGGATGAAGGAGGCCTTGGAATGGACAGCATAGGTGCTGGCCTGTGTCTTTCAGAGGAGGTGGAATTCTGAGGGGGAAGCTTGATAAAGTGGATTGGGAAAGTGGCACCGGTGGCATTAGAGCCGGGGACTTCAGAGTTAGTGCCATCCTGCTTGGTCGGACAATTTGGAGATGGATGAAGGGCTTCCAGAGAAAGGGCTTGGGTACGTCGTAAGCAGAAGACAAGCCTTCTGGGATTGTCGGTGGAAGGCAGGTTTCTGTTCAGCACAATGATTCCCTGTCTGCAGCCTTTTCTCCGACAATAGCATTGCTGTCCCCATGGGCACCGGCACCCACGCCTGTGTAGTCATTTACAGGGCAAGGGCTGTTTCTCTGTTCTGGTCATTCACAGTGGGGCAATTCCTGAGTCTGTCTCAGATCCAGCTTTTGTTCAAGGCTGGAACTTCGGGAACTAAGAGGGAGATTGGGACCTTGATCACCGGAGACCTGAGTGTTTGCCCACCTGCTGGCTCACTCCTCCCCTTGCTAGCTTCTGACCCGGAGCAGGTTCTGAACCTTGATTCCAAGACCAGAAAGAGCACTGCTGTGTATCTCATGGCATCCATGGAAGGATTAGCTCTTGGACACAGTAATGCCAGTGCATGGGAAGTCAAATTTTATTCCTGTATTTACAGAGCCACCTGAACAAACCTTAAATTAGAATATTTATTCTCAAATGGATTACAAACCAGAGCCCCCACCTCGCTCCAGATTCCTGACTCATTAGTTCAAATGTTAACATGTTTCCAGTTGCTGCTCTCTTTGGGGATGGTATGCAGCGGTCAAACTGGCCATGGGCATGATGAGGTCTTTCCCTGGCCAATAGGGAGCAAGGAAGATTTGGGGGGCATTTTCCATTCATCTGGCTTGCCTCTGGCACTGACACCAATCCTGTCACCTCCCAACCAGTGATCTCCTTTCTGTTACTCTAGTTTGCATTTTCTAGAATTTTATATGAATGGAATCATACAGTTTGGACTCTTTTTCGTCTGGCTCCTGTTACTCAGCATAATTATTTTGAGATTTATCCCTGTTGAGGCAGGGAAGAATAAATAGTTCACTTCTTTTGTTGTTGAGTTGAATCCCATTGTATACGTACAACTCTGGTTTTTAAAATCTATTAACTTGATGTATATTTGAGTTGTTTTCATTTTTTGGCTATTAAACATAAAACTTCTGTGAACATTCATGTACAAATATTTGTATGGATGCAAGTTTTCAGTTCTCCTGGATAAATACTAGTAGTGGAATATCTGGATTATATGATATATAATCATATATATATATAATACATATAAAATATATATGCCCAGACATTTATATATATTCATATATAGAATATGTATACACACATATGTGTGTGTGTGTGTGTATATATATATATATATATATATATACTTGATGTTTTATGAAATTGACAAATTGTCAAACTGTTTTCCAGAACGTTTGTATCATTTTACATTCCCACCAGCAGTATATGAGAGTTCCAGTTGCCAACACTTGGGATGGGCAGTCTTTTTAATTTTAGCCATTCTATTATTTAAGTAGTGGTATCTCATTTTGGTTTTAATTTGCATTGCCTTAATGACTACAGAAGGTGAGCATTTGTCTTGTGCTAATCTGTCATCTGTGTATCTTCTCTCTTCTGAAGTGTCTGTTCAAATTTTTGCCCATTTAAAAAATTGGGCTGTTTGTTTATTATTGAGTTTTGAGATTTCTTTATACATTTTGGATACAAGTCCTTCTTTACTGGATATGATATTTGCTGGATATATTATCTCCCAATCTATGGCTGGTCATTTAAATTTTTAACAAGATATTATGAAGAGTGAAAATTTAAATTATGATGAAGTGCAGTTTATCCTTTTTTCTTTTATAATTATGCTTTTAGTGTTATGTTTAAGAAATCTTTGCCCAACCCAAGGTCACACACCAAGGGTTTATCTTGTTTTCTTCTAAAAGTTTTATAATTTTACCTCTTACATTTAGGCCTATGGTCCATTTTGAGTTAATTTTCAAATTTGGTATGAGGTATGGATTGAAGTTATATGGATATCCTATTTCCAGCATCATTTTCTGAAGACTGTCCTCCACCAAACTGCTTTTATGCCTTTGTTGAAAATCAGTTGTCTATATATGTGTGGGTATATTTTTGGGTTCTCTATTCTCTTCCATTGATCTATTTATTATGCCATCTCTATTTATTTATCTTTATGCCAGTATCACAATGTTTTCATTATTGTAGTTCTATAATAATCGTAAAATCAGATAGTGCTAGTCCTCCAAATTTATTCTTTTTTAAAAAAAATTGTTTTGGCTCTTTTAAGTCTTAGAATTTTCACATGAATTTTAGAACCAAATTTTCAATATAGATAGATCTATCTATATCTATCTAGATATCTATATCTATATCTATATATATCTACCAGCATTTTGGCTAGGATTTCTCTGATTCTAGAGATCAATTTGGGAAGAATTGACCTCAATAATACTGGGTCTTCAGACTCATGAACACAGTGTATTATTTTTCAGCGTATAAGTCTTGCATGTGTTTTGTCATACTTATTTCTAAGTATTTCATATTTTTGGATGCAATTGTAAATGGTATATTTTTAAGATTTAAATTTCTAAGTTTTTATCACTAGTATACAATTGATTTTGGTATATTGATTTTGTATCCTGCAAATGTGCAAAACTCATTTATTAGTTCTAGTAGTTCTTTTTTTTTCAGTTCTAGTAGTTCTATTATGTATTATGTCATCTGTGAATAAAGAAGTTTTACGTTTTTTTCCAATCTGGATGCCTTTTATTTCTTTCTCTTGCCTTGTAACACTGGCTGGAACTTCTAGTATGATGCTTGATTGGAATGGTAAAAGAGGACATCCTTGTGTTTCTGCTCTTGGGGGAAAAGCATTCAGACTTTTATAATCAAGTACGATATAAGCTGTCGGTTTTGCATGGATGACAATTATCAGGATGACAAAGTTCCTCTCTTTCCTATTTTACATAGAGAGCATTTTATTAGGAATGGATGTTGACTTTTGTTCAATGCCTTTACTGCATCTATGGAAATGATCATATAGCTTTTCTTTCTTAGGTTATTAATGCGGTGAATTACATAGAATTATTTTCAAATGTTAAACCAGCCTTGCATTCTTGGGATAGCACACACCACCCCAATCTCTTCCCTTAGCCCCTTGGTCTTATTCTTTTATATATTGCTGAACTTGGTTTGCTAAAATATTTTTTCAGAATTTTTGCATCTGTGTTCATGAGAGATATTAATCTGTAGATCTTTTTCCTTGTAATATCTTATTTCTGGGGGAGTTTGTATAGAGTCTTTGATATTACTTCTTCTTTATATATTTGGTAGAATTTATCAGTGAAACCATCTGGTCCTGAAGTTCTCTTTATAGGAAGTTTTTGATTTGTTTTGTTTTGATTTTCTCTCTGCAGGCCCTGAGGGTGGAGCATCAAACAACAGAGGATTATTCTCAGGTCCTGAAACCTAGTGGAATTTGCCCTGCTGGGTTTTGGACTTGGGACCCATGACCCTTTTATTCCTTCCAATTTCTCCCTTTTGAAATGGGAATGCCTATCCTATGCCTGCCCCACCATTGCATTTTGGAAGCAGATAACATGTTTTCTAGTTTAAAAGGTCTACACATGGAGAGGAATTTTGCCCCAGGATGGGTCATACCCTCACTATTACCCATCTGGGCCATTTAGGCAAGTAGACTATGGGATTTGGAACTTTTTGAGTTGATCATATTTAGATGAGATTTTGGGATAATTCTGGAATGGAAGATTTTAAGATGAGGTGAATGTATTTTGTATGCAGGACAGATGTCAATTTTTGGAGGGCAGAGGGCAAAATATACTGAATTAAATAGTGTTACCTTGAAATTCACATACACATGGAATGTGAACTTATTTTTAAATGTCTTTGCAGATGTAATTAGTTAAGATGAGCTCATACAGGATGAGAGTAGGTCCTAAATCCAGTGTTAAGTGTCCATGTAAGAGGAGAGACACAGACACAGACAGAGGGGAGAACGCCTTGTGAAGAGAGACAGAAATTGGGGAGGTCTAGCTATAAGCCAAGGAGCGCCAAAGATTGCCTGCACCACCATACGCAAGGGGAGATGAGGAATGATTCTACCTAATGTCTTGGAGGAAGCCTGGCCCTGCTGGCACCTTCCTTTCAGACTTCTGGCCTCCAGAACACGGAGGTAATAAATTTCTGTCATTTTAAGCCACCCCATTTGTGGTAATTTGTTAGGCAGCCTAAAGAAAGGAATATATTTTGTACTTGAAACAATGAGATTGGATGAAATTACCAAAGCAGTGAGTGAGGTCATGAGAAACTAAAAAGGAAAAAAAAAGCCTGAGTTATCAGCGAGGAAAGGAGAAAAACCAACACAGGTGGGAGGAGGAAGGGGGAAATAGAGATCACAAGCATGGGAAGGGGAATGGCTTGGGAAAATGGTAGCATTAAGGACCCACTGGAATGTCATGAATTTAAAATGAGACTAATTAGCATGACCGTGTCCTGTTCTCCCGCTCTATTCAGCAACAGGTGCAAAGAGCTGTCAGACAGTTGGACTTAACGGGGAGTGGTTTCCCCAAGAGGGTGAGCTGAGGGGAGACGGACCAGGAATTGAGACAGGCAGGCTATGAGTGGCCACAGACTTTAAGTTCAAAAATCAGTTCTCCTTTCAGTTTGATCAGCTTTTGCTTCTTGTGTTTTGAGGCTCTGAGTTCGGCATATATATTTTGGAATTCTGTGAATTGATGCTTTATTGTCCTGCAATGTTCCTCCTTATCTTGTTAACATTCTTTCCTGTGAAGTCTGCTTATTTGATGCTAATCTAGACACTCCAGTTTCTTTTGATTATTGTCTGCATGCTATACCTTTTCCTATTCTTTTATTTTTTCAATTGGCCCACTTAAGAATTAGACAGTTCTTCTTTTAGAAGAAGTTGAGAATTAGACAATGAAGTCGTTCTTTTTTAAAAAGTGTGGGTACATCTGTTTTTTAAGGACTAATCCCAGATACTTAATTCATTCAAGTAGTTTTCTATCATCAGCAGTCAAACTTTTAAAATAATTACAAAGTGTTCACCAAAAGAGTTGTCAATACTGTATGAAGGGTAAATTGTCACTAGTATTTGTGTCCATTTTATAAGATGCAATTTGTGAAGAGTTTTTATAAAAGTTAACCTATGTATACACAGATAGTTTGCCTCAAAGAATGTCTTAGAAACACAGTATAAACATTTATACTATAGACAGAGTTCACTGTCTCCACTGGGGCTCTCCACAGAATCAACAGGTTTTCTTGAAAGCAGGTACAAAGTGACGTCAGCACAAGATCTGCTGGGATGACTGCCCCATAAAAAGGAACAGGCATGGTTATCTGTGGCTTTTAACCTTGAGCCGCAGTTAGGCTGCAGATCCCCACCCTGGCAGTCTAGAGTCAGCAGGTGGAGATGGCAACTTCTCCAAACATTGTATAGACACTGGTTTCCTGGCTCTGATGGAGACTTCGGAGGCCATCAGAAGTCCATGGGCTCAGATCCAGGCCAGGATGAACCTTGACATTCCACTTTCCCCCATTAGTGACTGGCCACAAGTCTCAAAGTCTGCATGCAAACATCTGGACGACCACCTGGCTACTTGACAAACCTCCTGTGGTTGTCTTCCTAACCTGTTTATGGCTTCCTACTTCTGAAGGAAAATCCTTAGAGAACATTTCTGTTCTCTTTTATGCAATGTGTTACATTCTCTGGCTTTTAATTTTTTTCTTTATCTTTTGTTTTCCACAGTTTGATTATGAAGTGTTTGGGTATGATTTCACTGGAGTTTATCCTCTTTAAGTTTTCTCACTTCTTGAATCTGTAAATTTGCATTATTCATCAATTTGGGGAAGTTTTCAGCTATTATTTTTCAAATTCTGTTTTCTGTGCCCATCTTTTCTTATCATCTTCCATGTTACTTTGAGATTGTTGTGTACATCTCTGGTGCTCTGGTCATAGCGCATTTGTTTTGGATCTTTTTTTCTCTCTGTTGTTTAGATTGGATAATTTCTATTAATCTATTTTCAAGTTCATTAACTCTTTTCTTCATGAGCTCCATTTTGTTACTGAGCTGATCCAGTGAATTTTTATTTCACATATTTCATTTTTCTCTTCTAAAATTTTCATTGAGTTATTTTTTACATTTCCTTTTTCTGTTGAGCACTTTTCTTTCACTTGGAGGTTGTTTTCTTTGGCCTCATGGAGCATAGTTTTTGTAGCTACTTTACATTTTTGATCATTTCTATGTCTGGGTTGTCTGGAGGTTGGCCTTTGTCGACTCTCTTTTCTATGGAGAGTTATTCATACTCTCCCAGCTTTTCTGCTGTGTCTTCCATGCAAGAAATGTATGTTCTTTAGACTCTAGGTGCAGGGTCCTCTTATAATCTTATGGGGAATGTTGATGCTGTTGTTTGTTTATTTACTTATTTTTTAGCAGGATATCACCTTGGTTATGTCCAACCACAAGTTCTGTTTCACTGTCTGTGGCCAGTGGTTCTAATCTCAGTTCTGCTTTAAAGATTTGGGATGCTGCTTTGGGTCTGCCTCAGGCCTGAATTATACAGGGGTTATTCTGTGATGTAGGCTCTGGTCTAAATCGCAGTTCAGTTCTCAGAGCATTTGGGATGCTGCTTTGGGTCCTTCCCATTCACGTGCCACTTGGGGTTGGAGGACCCACTTCCAGGATGGCTTAGTGACATGGCTGTTGGCAAGAGGGTTCAGTTGCTCGCCACGTGGGTCATCAAGCTGCTCCTTCATGACATGCAGTTGGCTTCCCCAGATCATGTCATCTGAGGCAGAAGGCAACGGGGACAGGAGCCACAATCCCTTTTAATGACCTACTCCTCAAGTCACAAACTGTCACTTCTTTATTCATTAGAAGCAAGTCACCAAGACCAGCCCATACTCAGGGGAGGGAAATCAGTCTCTGTCTCCTAAAGAGGGAATACCAATCAATTAATTATTGAGAGAAGAATATAAACTTTCCAATTACATCTGTGGCTTTATCTGTTTCGTCTTTTATTTCTGTAAGTTTTTGCATCATGTATTTTCAAGCTTTGTTACTAAGTGACTATACATTTAACATTGTCTTCTTGATGAATGGATTCTCCTTTAAAAAATGAGTTCTTTCTTTATCTTTGGAAGTACTGTTTTTCTTGAAGTCTGCTTTATCTGATATTGATTTAGCCACTGCAACTTTCTTATAATTAGTGTCTACTTGGTATATATATTCCATTCTTCTGCTCTAAACCTAATGGTTTGTTTATATTTAAAGTGCATCATTTATAAATAGCCAGTAGTTGGGTCTTTCTTTGATTTTTAAATGTAGTCCAATTATCTTTGTCTTTTAATTGGAGTGTTTTTGTTAATTAATGTTTAATCTAATTATTCCTTTGATTGGGTCGAGTTCACCATTTTCCTATTTACTTTATTTGTAAATGGTACTGATTTTCCTCTTTTCTTTTTACTTGTTCCATTGAATCTTTGTCCCCCTTCTCTTTTCCTGCCTTCCTTTGGATTCATTAAATATCTTTTGGTATTCCACTTTCTTTCCTCTGTTGGCTTTTTGTATTGTTTTCATTGTTAACTTTAAGATTTTTTTGTGTGTGTTGTTTTTATCCTTAACTTTAAGATGACAGTGACCCCACTAACTGTTTCTCAGGAAACCAGGAGCTCCTATCAGACCACTTCTCCATGTGAGAACTTCAGAACAATGTAATTCTGTTACCAGGATCTGCACTGTTGTGCTGTTGTGGTATGCGTTTTACTTACACACATGCTATGAAACACACAACACATGCTATTATTTTTGCTTTAAAGAAGAGTCTTACATATATTAAACATCTTTTTGTCTTTGGCCACGTGTCGACTCACGTGGCTGACTCCATCTCTCTCTGCAGATGCGTATTTCATCTCAGATCATCCCCTTCAGCCTGGAGATCTTCCTTTAGTATTTCTTTCAGTGTCGGCAGGGTGCCGATGCCTTCTCTCAGCTTTCTTTTTTTTTCTGGGAATGATTTATTTCATCTTCATTTTTAAAGTCTGTATTTGCTAACTCTAGAATTTAGGGTTGGAAATCTTCTTTCAGCATTTTAAAAAAATTAATTAATTAATTATTTTTTGGCTGTGTTGGGTCTTCGTTGCTGCACGCGGGCTTTCTCTAGTTGCGGCGAGCGGGGTCTACTCTTCGTTGCAGTGCACAGGCTTCTCATTGCGGTGGCTTCTCTTATTGTGGAGCACGGGCTCTAGGTATGTGGGCTTCAGTAGTGGTGGCTTGCAGGCTCTAGAGCACAGGCTCGGTAGTTGTGGCGCACAGGCTTAGTTGCTCCGTGGCGTGTGGGATCTTCCCGGACCAGGGCTCAAACCCGTGTCCCCTGAATTGGCAGGTGGATTCTTAAGCACTGCGCTACCAGGGAAACCCTCTTTCAGCATTTAAACAGAAGATTTCATTTTCATCACTCTGACTTCCTTTGTGCTTTAGGAAAAGTCACCTGCCTTTCTTTTTGTTATTACCCTGAATATAAGTTGTTTCTTTTCTCTGCATGATTTTACCCAGCTTCTCTTTTTCTTTGGTTTTCAAAAGTTTGACTAGGGCATGCCCTGGTATAGATGTTTTTGTTTATTCTTCGTTGGATTTGTTGAGCTTTTGAATTGTTGGATTGATGACTCTGACAAGGTTGGGAAATTCTCACTTATCCTCTGTTCAAATGTTTCTTTTACTCCTTTATGTCCCTCCTATGAACTCAGTTACATCCCTATTAGACTGTTTGTTATTGTCTACATATCTATGATGTGATGCAGTATCTATTTTATTTCTTTCTATGCTTCAGTGTGAATCCTTTCTATTGACTTATCTTGAGTTCACTGATTCTTTTTGCTTTGTTCAGCCCCCTGTTAAACCAACTGAATATGTTCTTAATTTCAGTTATAAGGTTTTTTAATTCTAGCATTTCCATTTGGATTTTTGCATAGTTTTTCATTTCTTTGCTGAAATTATCCATCTTTTAATTCATTTTCATATTCTTCTTTGATTACTTTAGTATACTTATAAGTTATTTTAAATCCTTTTCTGCTAATCCAAAATCCGTGTCATCTTTCAGTGTGCCTCTATTACCTGTTATTCCCTTTATTGTGGCTTTCATTTCCTTGTTTCTATGAACATCTGATAATTTTGGTTGTATACTTGACTTTGACTATAAGGAACAGTGGAGAGGGTGGCCAGAGTCAGGAGCTCATCACTTTGATCCAATCAGGAGTTAAGCTGGGCCATGGCTGGTTTGTGCTGTTAGTAGTTGCAATTCATTTCTGGTTCCAAACATCTTGAGGGTGACACCAGATTCCTCTCTGGAGTAAAAGCTTTGGATCTAAACATCTCAAAACTATGGAGATATCCCTTTCTCTCTTTGTAGACTAACCTCCATCTTCTCAAGTGGGGGAATCGGCACATGTGTGATCTAGCTCTTTTTCTGGGGATCCTCCAGATTCCAACCCATTAAATCTATTCATCTTGGCCAAGTTGCTCATCTTCTGCTCTGCAGTGATCTCAAGGAGGAAAGTGGCCATTGATCTTTTCTTACCTGGGGAGGGATTAGAACTCTTCTGGAATTCAGTAAATTTGGACTTCTTTACATCTGCATATTTCTGATAGATTTAAGTAACATTTTATTTTGTTCTAAGTGTATCTTCTTTTCTCATTGTTTTGGTGAGAAAACAATGGGATGTTTTGGTGAGAAAACAAAGGGATGGTCTTTTACCATTTTCTATATTCTGCCTTGAGGCAGACATCTCAATCATCTTTACAGATGCATGGCATTTCATCAGGTGATGTGTGATCACTTTCCCAACTAGACCCTATTGATTTGGACTGTTTCCAGCTTTCTCTTTTCTGTTTCTTTTTCTTTTCTTTTCATCTTTTTGTATTTTTGTAAAATACTGCTGCAATGAGTAACCCTGTGCATATATCTTTTTAAAATTCTTGCCAGTAAATTCCAAGAAGTGACATTGCTGGGTTGAAGGGTAAATGCCTGCATGATTTAGCTAAATTGCCCTCCACACGGACTGTGACATTTTGCATTCCCCCTGGGTTTATGGGAGACAGTGTTTTCTTTAGTCTTGCCTCATTATATGTGGTCAACCTTTTGAATTTTTGCCAATCTGATAGGTGAGAAATGGTAACTCAGTATACTTAGAATTTGCTTTCCTCTTGTTCTGAGTGAGTCGAGCATCTTTTCATATGTTTAAAGGTCATTTTCAATTCTTTTTTTTTTGTGTGTGAACTGCTCTGTAAATTTCTTGTTCTTTTTCTTCTCTCTTCTCTATAGTAAGAAACTTCGTATTTTAAGGCTATTAATCATTTGTGATGTAGGTTGCAAATATTTTACATTTTAATTTTTTTCTGTCCTTTTAATGTTTTGCATAGACTTTTGAAGATCCATCTAGAAGTCTAATTCTTGAAGGCCTCAGTAGTCACTTCAGACACAATTGTACTTGTCAGATATTTTTCACTTATAACGTAGATTTGCTGCAGGATCTCAGAAAGTTTTCTTTGACACATCTCAGTTTTCTAATAATCCCCTTTAGTGGTTTGGCCACACTGAGTTATGTCTTAAAGACACCGTACTATTTCATGCCTTTTGTTAAGGTGCTCAGTGCCTTTCCCTTCCTTCTGGCAACTTCAAAACAAGGCTGAGTGGTTACCACCTGTGCCAGGCCTTCCCTGATACCTCCAGATTTTTTACTACTGTCCTCTGTTGCGTGGGCACATCAGCTGCTTTTAAAGAGTTGGTGGAATATTTATTGCTGGACAAGATTCCATTTCTCAGTGAGGCAATGGGAAAGATTTCTGACCTCCGATTTTCCTGTGCTCCTATCATAGAGCTTATTCTGCTTTTAAGAAAATTGATTACATGCCTGTTTCTCCTCTTCAGGGCAGGGACCAGATCTTACTCAAATCCCAAATCAAATCCCAGGTCCTGAACACGGGTACTCAATGAATATTTTAAAGATGGAGAAAGACTCATGATTTGGCTGTGTCTCCTGGGCAATCAGGATGTCAGGGGTTTTAACCCATGATGGTGGGCCCAGGTATCTCAGTGACCAGAAGCAGGGGTAGGGGTATTTAAAAGTCAGAGGTAACTACAGGAAAGGCAGGGGCCTTGATTTGGGGTCAGGGTCAGGATGGACTGCTGCTGTGGTCGGTCATGTAGCAGCTGAATCGCCAGGGGAGGAGGCAGATATGGGAAATAAAAGCACCATCAGTCACGCCTTGGACACTGATTGTGTGGCATTCTCTGTGCTAGGCACCTCAGTTTATAATATTCAGTCCCTGCAGCAATTATTTGGTAAGACTTCTTCAGATCAGGAATCAGACTCAGGGAGCCCCTCTGAAGAGGCCATTAAAGTGGGTGGTGGTGACCCTAAGGGTACATTCTCTGTTTTCCTAGCTTGAAGTACATGCCATTCTCAACCATAGGATCATGCCTTCATTTAAGATTGTCTTCCAATGCAATTTCTAGTAAGACTTCTCAACGCAGAGGCCATTGCTATTCACCAAATAGATGAACCGTGCTCTTACTTTTTGAGTTTGTGGACATAGGATAAAAGAATCCAGCTATTTACAGGGTGAAACCTGGCAATGTGTTGGAAGGCAAGTGCTCAAGGCAGTGGGATGCCACCAGTACAGCTGCACGGGTGGGATTTTACCCACTGTGGGTTATTTAGGAAGATACATTTTCTGCTTTTTGCACCTTCTTTTAAAAAAGTGATGTATTTCTTAATTGCACAGCCTGTCCCTGACAGGGCAGACAGAGGGGCTCCTGTGCGGCCCGACTGACACAGAGTGGGAGATGGAGTTCTGCCCTGAGTCCACGGTGTGCCACCCTGCAGGGCCTCTCCCTTCTTGTGCTTCCTGTGTGGGAATTGCCTATGGTCCCTGCTTGTGGCCTGGGCACAGGGGGAGCTGAGATGCAGCAGTTCCAGACCGTGCAGCCACCGGCCTAGACTCCATGGGTACCCAGGGCCAGCAGTACCGTGAGAACAAAAGTACAAGTACCTGACAAGGTGGCAAGTCATCCATTTGTTTTACTTTGAAAATTATTTCAATAATTTGTATTAATCTGGAACGTCTTTTAGCTAAGCACACATGCAGAACCATGAGAGGGGCTCTCCAGAGCAACACGCCCCATGGCAAATGCATTGGGGGTTGCAGCCATATGTGGTTGGGAGAGTCTAGTCATCCTGGGTTCTGGGGCATGGAGTTTAGAGAACCTGGAGTTTAGAGAAAGCCTGGGAGAATAGGAGGAGGCTGTCCTGGTAAAATATTCCAGAGACTTAAAAAAAAAAAAAAGTCCTCTGTTGCGTGGGCACATCAGCTGCTTTTAAAGAGTTGGTGGAATATTTATTGCTGGACAAGATTCCATTTCTCAGTGAGGCAATGGGAAAGATTTCTGACCTCCGATACTTTCCTCATTCCATGTAAAACAGCCTTCCCGAGGTCTGTATATGTGTGTGTGAGCTTGTGCATATGTACGTGCATACACACGTGTGAGTGTGCAAGTGTATGTGATTGCGAGTTTGCATGTGTGTTTTTGTGTGAGTATGTGCCTGTGTGATGCGGACACAAATCCACATTTGCTGCTTTTATCACTTGTTTTTAGTTTAACGAAGTATTAGCTGAAGCCATAATGAAGCAATAATTATCAAGATTGGCAAAAGTGCAAGCATCAAGTTAAAAACAAGTTTAATGGCCAAAATAGGTTGTATTTTGTTGAAATGCAGTAAATAATTTTCATTAATTTTAGGTTGAGGGAGTTAGAAAAAATAAAACCTGTGTAAAGACGTCTGATTAGCCCCACCTCCTGCCCCAAACTTTTGCTAAAGTCCTGGCATAATATGAAATTTATTTAAAACACGGTCACTGTAAGCTTCACAAATTCATCAGCTTCGAAGCACTCAAAGAAATGCATTGAAGTATATAAAATAAATTAAGAATGAGAATGAGTAACTTCTCTAAAAACCTGCAAACAAATAAGCAAATTCCAGCCCCACAGAGGCAAGCCATATAAAAGTGAACCCCAAATAGTGCAGCCTATTTCCTGTGTGAAATTTACAGCATGTTGCTTGACCGGAGTAAAGTGACAGGGCTTTGGAGAAGCCGCCAGACCTTGCCTAAATCCCAAACTTGAGAGCCTTTTGGATTCTACTTTGTGTTACCAGGACAAGGTAGTCAGGCAAATCTGCATCCCCACTGCTCTGAGGACCAAAGTTGCACTTTAAAACGAATGGCTGGGCCTTCCCTGGTAGCACAGTGGTTAAGAATCCACCTGCCAATGCTGGGGACACGGGTTCGAGCCCTGGCCCGGGAAGATCCCACATGCCGTGGAGCAACTAAGCCCATGCACCACAACTACTGAGGCTGCGCTCTAGAGCTTGTGTGCTACAACTACTGAGCCCGCGTGCCACAACTACTGAAGCCTGTGCGCCTAGAGCCTGTGCTCTGCAACAAGAGAAGCCACCGCAGTGAGAAGCCCGCGCACTGCAACGAAGACCCAATGCAGCCAAAAATAAAAATTAAAAATATATAAATTAAAAAAACAAAAAAAACCACGAATGGCTGTGCTAGACCCTGAATATGGCCTCTCCTGGGAGGGAGGGGAGGGTTCGCAGACCAGGGGTCGGGTGGCGGATGGCCCCTTACAGAACTTCCCTGTTGGGGGTCCAGGGCTCTGGCTGGTGTGATGCAGTCTCCCAACCCAGACACATTAATGGGTTTAGGGTCCTAATCACTCTACCTAGCCAAAGGGTATTCAAAATAAGAATAACCCTCAGATAAGTGTGGCAAAGTGTGAATATGGTGTGACCATTTGAATGGGGGCTCCTTGTGTCAAGAGAGCTCTGTAGGAGTCTTTGGGGGCTTCTTGGTGGGAGCAGCTTGCCTTGCTCCTGCAGGGTGAGGCTGGGTGGGTGCAGGGTCACAGGTTGTGGTCTGGCCCAGGTAGGAGAAGTGAAGGTAGGGTCTTGGAGCAGGCCATCCATGTGGTGTGTGGATGGGATGGGATGGGGCTGGGGGCCTGATCTCTCCTCTCCTCCCCCACTCTGCCCTGTACCACTGGGACTTCAGGGTGCTACTGCCCTCCCCCTTCCCTCCCTCAATTCAGGAGCCAGTCTTATCAGGACTTTGCACCTGGCCTGTGTGTGCTGGACCTGGGTTCTGGCCACCATGGGAGGCCCTGTGTGGTTGGCCTGCACACAGGGCCTCCTATGGGGGCCAGTGGGATCCCATCTCTGGGGTGGGATACCACCTCTGGGGTGGCTGAGCTCACACAGCCTCTGTGTAAGCCTCAAGTATGACGGCCTTCTACACTTGGCTGAGTTATGGACATACAGAGCTCACCAAAGTGAGGTCACACCACCCACATGTTTGTTTTGGTGAACAAAAAATGTTTCCTGCTATTTCAGTAAACAGCAAATGTTGGCAGACATCAGCCACTGCAGCCGAGGCCCGTCCTCCCCCTCCCCCCAAAGGTGCACCCTGAGGGGATTCAGGATGGAGAAAAACAGGATACTGGCCCTAGAGAGTTGAGATATATATCAAAGGAATAATTTTAATGAGCCCAGACTCTTGCATCTCCCCATACATAGAAAGGCACTAAAATCATTAACTTGAGATGTTTGTTTTTTTGTGATTAGCAGTAATCTTTTTTTTTAAATTAATTAATTTATTTTATTTTTGGCTGCATTGAGTCTTCATTGCTGCACACGGGCTTTCTCTAGTTGCGGCGAGCGGGGGCTACTCTTCGTTGCGGTGCGCAGGCTTCTCACTGCGGTGGCCTCTCTTGTTGTGGAGCACTGGCTCTAGGCGCGCACTTCAGTAGTTGTGGCACACGGGCTCAGTAGTTGTGTCTCATGGGCTCTAGAGTGCAGGCTCAGTAGTTGTGGTGCACAGGCTTAGTTGCTCCATGGCATGTGGGATCTTCCTGGACCAGGGCTCGAACCCGTGTCCCCTACATTGGCAGGTGGATTCTCAACCTCTGCACCACCAGAGAAGCCCCATCAGTAATCTTTTGATGTTTTGGCTACTTTTGTCTTTTTCCCAGCAAAAACTTCTATATATCCTGGCTCTTCCCTTACCTCTTAGGAACAATTTCTCAGAGCTAGCTGAGAGGCTGTCTCCTGGGCTATAGTCCCCAGTAAGGTCCTAGAATAAAACATAGTTCTCAACTTCCAGGTTGTGCATTTTTTTCAGTTGACATTTTCATGCTGAAAGACCTGGTGTGGCTTCTTTCCCGAGAAAGACTTTTCCCTGGAGCTATGAACGGACACCAGCCTCTAGGACATTAGTCCTCCCTTTCTTATCAGGGTCCATACAGTCTGTAAAGGAGGGTTTAGTTTTACAGGCTGATCCTTAGAACAGGCCTCATCTCCTGATCTGTTTTGATGGTGGGAGCCCTTGTCAGCCAGGGTGTTCACAACCTTGGGATTTCCACCTGTTCAGACTTCTGTCATCACGTTGTAAAAGATGCTCTGGTGACCCTACCGGTTACTTATCCAGCTAATCAGTTTGAAGAAAATAATACTCTAAGGAAAAGTAATCCTATAATTAGTAACTTATGTTGTTGAAATTTTTTTAGTCAAAAAAGTCATTAGTATGTTAATTAATATATGAATGCAAATTAATGTAAATGTACTATTCTGACACCAGCTACACTTCTGATCACCAATTCCCATTTGGGAGTTTTTCCGACACCAAGGCAACTCTCTGACACCAACTGGGTGTTCTGCAGTTCAGCTCAATTCTGACTGTCTACTCTCAGGTAACATCAGATCCCACGAGACTGTATCCCTTCCCCCCCAACTTCAGATGGCAGTCACAAGTTCCAGGTTGTCACCTGTGCTTCTGATCAACTGGCTATAGGTGGGAAGTTCCAACGACCCCCTCTGTGGGTTCAATTAATTTGCTAGAGTGATTCTCAGAACTCAGAGAAACATTTTACTCACTAGGTCAACAGATTATAAAGGCATAAAAAACCCAGGAATAGCCAAATGAAAGAGATTCGTATGACAAGGTATGGGGAAAGGACATTGTTGATGAAAAATTAATCAGTTGATCTAAGAAAGAAATGGAAAAGTTTATTGAAGCCAAATTGAGGATTATAGCCCTGGGAGAGCATCTCAGAAAGCTCCGAGAACTGTTCAGCCCGTTAGAAGTCAAAGCACAGTTATATAAGGCTTTTGAGACAGAGGAATGTACATTAAATGACATATTATGGACAGTTTACACAATCCAGATCTGCAAGTACAAAGTGGTGGGTCATTGTTGTAAACCAGCAGGACCCTATGGGGCCTTCCTGGGACAGACCCCTCCCCCATATCTTCTGCTGTATGTCCTCTCTGAGATACCTAGATAATAGTATGTGATGGACATTTCCTGAGTTGTTTTACAGATGCTAAAACAGCCTCCCCCACAAATGGAAGATGTTAATTACTTGATGACCTTAAGCATGGATCCCAGGCTTACTGGAGACTAAGGATTGATAAGGATAACCCCTGTGACACCAGCCTGTTACCTCGCCATCAACCGATCAGAGAATTGTGCACAAGCTGATCACATACACTGCGACCCCCCAACGCCCCAAAACCTGGCCTTTAAAAATTCTTTGCTGAAACCCTTCAGGAAGTTTGGGGTTTTGGCTTTACTGTGTGTGGGCAAGCAGACCCAAGTCTGGTTCCATTACATCGTGACCCCTTACAAGATCAAGAAGGAAGGTTATATTTTAAGGAGTTGTCTTGTTGAGGCTAGGAGAAAATTGCTCTTTATGGTTGAGCAGGTATTCCTGCTGATGGGAAAGTTAGGTCCATACATACTGCACATATACAGTGGTGGGAGAGAGGAGGCCAAAGAGCAGAGAAAAATTTTATGTTAAAAATTTTCTTGGCTTGCCATAAAATATGAATTCTATTTCATAGCCAGATGGAAGAGATGCAGAAGGCAAGGTATGTGGAAAGGGTGTGGAGCTTCCACGCCCTCTCCAGGAGCACCGTTCTCCCCAAATCTCCATGTGTTCACCAACCAGGAAGCCTCTGAACCCTGTCCTTTGGGTTTTTATGCAGGCTTCATTACATAGGAACATTTGATTAAATCATTGGCCATTGGTGATTGATTCCACCTCCAGTCCCTCTCCCTTTGTGGAGGTCAGGAACTAAAACTTCCAACCCTCTAATCACGTGGTTTGTTCTCCTGGCAACCAGCCCCCATCCATAGGGGCTTTTCAAAATCACCTCATTAACATAATAAGAGATATTGTACCATTATAGTTCACATTGTAACAGGGAAGAGCCAAATCTGACTCCATGTTGGATCTGTTTCTTTTACTTTAACCTTTGCTTTCCGCTGCTTTTGTTCACTAAAAGGATACTGTCTCTACATAATGGCCTGCTTCGGGGAGCCCTGTCCCTCCGCCTGAATGTTAAACCAAAGTGCCTTTGTTCAGGCAAACATCCGGACCCTGTCCACCTGTGGATGGCTACAAGAAAGAAGAAATGAACACCTCCCCTCCCCGAGGCTGGTCATTCCAGGTGATATTTGCAAAACTTATGGCCTTTTTACTTTACTTCCTCATCTCCTCCCCCTCTCTGTGCTATAAAAGAAACTGACATCCAAACCCCGATAAGATGGTTATTTTGAGACTTTAGCCTGCCAACTTCTCGGTCTGCAGGCTTTCTGAAAAGTTGTATTCCCTGCCTCAACACCTCGTCTCTGATTTATTGGCCTGTCGTGCGGTGAGCGCAGCGAGCTTGGACTCGGTAACAACATCACAGGAAATGACAAGGATTTTAGTTGATCTGTGCCAGAAAGGGGATAAAGACCAAATATATATATTTTATAATAAAATCCAATAGCACAATACATTAATTATTAATCAAATCCACCAAAAAGCTGGTTATAAAACCAGTTTTAGAACATGTTGTGAACCTGGCATATTCTCTCTGCCCCCAGGGAGTGGTTGGAGACACACTTTTTGGCCCCTGACTCCTTTGTAAGATTCCCTACAGGGGTCTTGAACGTGTCTCTTGGAAAATAGGCAATTCTGCTCACAGACCAGACACTGCTCAATTCCCGGTGAGTGGCTACAACTTCGTTTTCTGCAGCAACTGTTTCCAAGGAGTGCTATTAGCACTGGGTGGAAACCCACCAGAAAACCCACTGTGAGGGATTTTCAGCTTCACTAGAAGCAGGAAGCCACAGCAATATCCAAAGTAGAGTCTGCCTGGTGCAGCCTGGCCAACTAAGCTGGTTAAATGTTTGGTTGTGATTTGAGGATCTGAAAACTTTGAATGAATGAATGGAGTTCTTTGTCCATCTTCATTGATGGCTGCCAGTTTGAAATGAAGAATGAAGATTGTGAAGGACTGTACAGATGAGGTGACAGGCTTAAACACTGAGCAGAAATAACAGAGCAAGCCTTTTTCTACTCTTTTTAAAAAATGAGTCCCTTCCTGTGATCCTACAGGATGTGGAAACTCAGTTATTTGGAAATACCAAGTACTATGTAATCACGTAGGTTCACCTCAAAGAAATGAAAATGCTGATTTACCTTTAAGAAAATTTAGGAAAAGGTAATAAGTGCAATTATATATAATCATTTTATATCAAAGTAGTACCTTTCCAGAAGGTAATTTGCTCCTGTGATCAGAGATTTCCCCAGGTATTAACAGATTTGGACTCAATAGAATATCTGCTAAATATCTTGCCTTGGTGGAATGGAAGCCCATCCCTGCATAAGTCAGTCTTGTTAACTCTATCTTCTAAGTCCAAAAGGGCAAGTCTTATTGCTTTTACAGCTACTCTTCTTATTACAGAAGCTTTTAGAAGGATGAATGTGCTTTAGTTAGACTGAAGGCTGAGGAAGAGACTCAGTACAGTGGCTGAGTCAGCGGGCAAATACAGCTGGTGGTCCAGGGTGAGCCAACGCAGGTCCTCTGGTTTGTGGTTTAGGCATCATTTAGGGTTGTTCTTTTCAGTGACGTTGGAATTGCTCCCAGGCCACAGTCCCACTTCTGCATGAATTACTTCTGTGCACACCTGTTGGCAAGAATGGAGGCTGCGGTTATGCCAGGCAACCCAAGGGCCATGGGAATGTCCAAGCTCAGGGTTCCCATGACCCCAAAGAGGGTGCACTGCGGTTTTCCACAAAGAGGACACACCTTTGGGCTTCCTTTTAGCCTTCTGCCTGCATTTTTTTTTTTTTTTAAACTGGGATGTAGTTCCTTACTACACAAGGATCCACAGGTGTTGAGAGAAGGAATTTGCCAAGTTCATTCCTCCACTTGAGGAAGAGGATCATCATAAAAACACGAGTTCACATTTCACATTCGGTCTTTCTTACGTGTCAGGTCCCCTCCAACAGGTAGTCTCTTTCCAGCGCTCCCCGCAGCCTCCCCTAAAGCCAAGGGTGGAGGGACCGGCCTGGCACATCTCCCAAAATATCTTGTCTGGATTCCTCAGTGAGAGAGGACTTGGACCAAGAGAACAGAACCTCATTCTCTGACATGGGGGATGCCAAATTCATACTTTTTGGGAAAAGGAGCCCTTAGACTGCAGGACTTTGGTTTTACTATTCCTAATAGAACACTGAATTCTCCAGCTTCCCGAAGGCCAGAGCAAAGGCATCCCTCCCCTCAGAATAGCTGGCTGAGCTGCAGCTGTCCCCTCAGGATGAGTGAAGTTTTGCTCCAGGAAAACCCAGCTGCCCTGGCAACCCACCAGCAGCTTGCCACCTCCAAAGTGGAGTCATGGGCCCTTTGCTCTGACTTGAACTTGACCAGCTCGTCTTGCACCCAAGTCTAATTCTCGGTACAGGTGAGAGGTTTTACGTGACCCAGGTGGCCCGCATGACTCACCTGTGAGCTTACATTTGGCTGCCTGCTCCACCTCACCCCCAGGCACCTGGCTGGCCTGTCAAGTTCACACAAGGGAGACCCCACCAGGACCCCCTGTCCCCCTCGACCCACAGAGGGTGTCAGGCAGCCTCCTACCCCTTCTCCCAAGCGCGCTGGGCCCAGTCTGCCTCTCACCCTGCCGCACCTGCTGTTCCTCCAGGTTGGTCACTGTCCTCCTCTTCCAGGGTGCACCTCGGGGCATCGGGCAAGGCCTGCTCCTTGGATCGAGGGGCACTGATTAAGGGGAGCTCACAGTCTCTCTGTCTTCCCTTTCCATTTTTCAGAGAAAGACTCCAACAACATGGAAGTGTAGAGTGGGATGTGCCAGTTTGCCTGACTTGCCCTGCTGTGCCCTGCCCTGCCCTCTCCTGTCCCCACCTGCCCTTACCTTCCTTCACCTGTTCCCACCTGTCCCTGTCTGCCCTCACCTGTTCTCACATGTCCTCACCAGCCCTCACTGGCTCCCTCTTTCTCCTCCCAGAGGTGGATGTGGCTGTTGATTGGTGAGTGTCACGCAGGACCTCCCCGTGCACTTCTGTTATGTGTAGAATTTAACCAGGATCGTGATGCACCTGGGGTGTGCAGCAACTTGTTCCCTACAGCAGGTCCTCAGCCCTTTCTATGCCAGCACACATCCCTCTATTTCATCCTTTTAATGGCTGCAAGGATGACTTGATCTATTGAACTTTTCCCCTTTATTCAGGAAGGTAAGTGTTCCATGAGTGAATTGAGGCTGTGAAGCTTTTAATCAGCTAACAATCAATGTGACTGGTGTTGGAAATCAACAGAAGTATCTGTTGTGTGCTGAGCTTCCCAAGTGAACGTTTCCTTCCCTTCTGACTAAACTTTTTCTTTTTTTAAATTTAATTTTTATTTTATATTGGTGTATAGTTGATTTTAACATTGTGTTAATTTCAGGTGTGCAGCAAAGTGATTCAGTTATACATATATTTATTCTTTTTCAGATTCTTTTCCCATATAGGTTATTACAGAAATGACTCACCTTTTTCTGATAAAAGTCCAATTGTGAGGAAAACTCAATGATTTTTAGAGGAAGAATCTCATTAACTGACCAGTGTCCAGGTGACCATTTTGAAAATTTAGTTGCAGGGAGATGAGGCTGTATCGTGTTCTATGTTTTGCTTTTCTCATCTCTTTGTGTAACTTCCCCCCATGCGTGGAGCTCTCCTCACTTTCCCAAAGGCTTTGCAGGAAGGGATCCCAAGCATCTTGGAGGAGGTTCTCAAGTCAGTACAGAGCCTTTCAACTCTGAGCATGTGTGCTGTGTGACACAGCAGATCAGGCTGTTAAATCTGAGAGGACCATAAATAGCGCAAAGCTGTATCAGTGGTTAACATTCTGGCTTTATCTGCCTCTCCTCATCCTATGCATGACACAAAATATTTTATTTCATTGAGGACCTGGAGCTTCCATGGCTCAGATGGAGAAGGTTTCTGAAGCTTCGCCCACATTGACCAGAAGGATTGCCGTGACTGAGTGGTTATAACCTCCAGTCACTGCAGGTGACTTGTCTGTGCAGGTGTTTGCCACCTCCTGCGACCTAGCAGTCTTGTGCTGCCTTCATGGGCCATCAAAGGAGAGGCATCAGATGCCCCACTGAGGGGCAAGGAGGCGCCTTATTAAATAAGCCAGATGGGTGGAAGTTTTCTCACGTGACAGTTTCCTTGGGCATCTTCCCGCAAATGTCTCAAGTGTCCCAATCCATGGAGGAAACTTCCTCTCCTAAAACCCTGCTCTTTTTGTGACCGCAGTGTATTGTCCATTGCTTACTGCTTTGTTTCTGAAGTTGACGTGGGCTCGCACTGTTCCAGGGATTGACAGTGAGGCCACCAGCACCTCCCGCTGGAAAGGCATTCTCAGAGCCCAGCACTGCTGTTTAGAAACCATACAGCGTGAGTCGATTTCCAGGTGCTGTGTTCATTTTCAGATCGGTTTCCGCAGCAGGAGAAGGTGTGGGTTGGAGCCCCTGGCCTTTTGGAGTTGTTTTTGGAAAGGAAAATGACCTGCGGGCAGTTCCCTTTAAGCCAGAGGCCTTGTATCAATCACCAAACAGGTACCTGACATTTATTGAGTGTGAGGGGTGCCAGGTGCCAAGACAGAGGCTGAGCACAGAGTGGTGGAGAGGGGCCCACCTCCTGAAGAGTCATGGGCTTTGGGGACCTGATTTCAGGGCTGAGAGGTGAGAAGTACAGGGGAGGCCTCTGTGGCTGCTGCTGCCTGGGGCTTGGGGCAGCCTGCCCAGACCAGGCGATGTTTGGGCGTGGCTTCGACGGTAACAAGGAGAAGAGGTGGAGAGAGCGAAGGTGCAGGAAGCCCCGAGAGGCCACATGTTTGGGACGGGGGAGAATTCTGTGAAGTCGAGGAGGGAAGTCTGGGGGCACTTTGGGACCAGACGGTGGGTGGTCCCCCGTGTGGCCTGCACTGCATGTGACCCTCATTTTCATACCCTGCTGCCATGAATTTTTATATTATTGTCTTTTGTTTCATTTTGGCAGGACATGTTGATGGACTTCTAAAAATGGACAGGACGGTTATTCTAGCCCTTTGTGGTAAAAGCCTGAGGGCCTAACTGCTGCTGCCCTCGCAGGCCTCTTCCTTGGGGCCAGTTCTGTTCCTGTTTCCAGAGCTGCTGACCCTCTGCAGAAGCTTCATAAACCAGGATGGCACTCCTGCCCGGATTCAAGTCTGCCACCTCGGAATGTACCAGAAGGGCTAACGGGTTTGGGCGGCTGTGTGCATTTCTCACCCCGCTCAGAAGGGGAAACGTTGGGCGTGTACCGCAAGACCTCTGTGGGTGTGAAACACTCTGGTCTCCAGCAGGGAACTAGCTGAGACCCGCTGATGATTTGGGAGCTGACATTAGATAGAAATAGCCAGGAGTGCCCAATGACAATAGTGGTGACCCTGGGGTCTGCCACGTCCCTCTCCTTTGCCTTCTAGGCTCGAAGCTCACCTCCCTTCCTCTACTCTGTTTGCTTTGCTTTTTATTTCACTTCCCTCATCCTGTCTGTTTCTCTTATTTCTGAGAAAATATCCTGGGTCACCTCTCATTTAAATTCACTGACAGCTGTGTACCCACAGAGCCTGCACTACTGTTAAAGTCATCTTCCCGGGTACCCAGGCTCCTGTCCCCTGCTCTCAGGTTCCTTAGGACTTCTGGGGGTTCCACAGTGTCCTTTTATTTTTGTCCTGCCTCTCCCCATGTCTAGAAGCATGTTTGGTTTTTTTTTTTTTTTTTTTTGCGGTACGCGGGCCTCTCACTGCTGTGGCCTCTCCCATTGTGGAGCACAGGCTCTGGACACGCAGGCTCAGCGGCCATGGCTCACAGGCCCAGCCGCTCCGTGGCATGTGGGATCTTCCCGGACCAGGGCACGAACCTGTGTCCCCTGCATCGGAAGGCAGATTCTCAACCACTGCGCCACCAGGGAAGCCCTAGAATCATGGTTTTTGATGGGGGCTGCACTTACATCCCTCAGTCAGATGCCACAAGGCAAATGGGTCCTTCCAGGAATGGATGTGTGACCCATCCCAGCTAGCAGGAGTACTTCCCGGGGGATTTTTCTATGTGGAGCTGGCAGGGAAGACAGGTGTCCTCTGTGGTCTTAAAGCCACAGGTTGTAGACCTGGAGAGGCTTCTAGCCTCGTGCAAGAGGGTGAAAGACTCCCTCTGTGATGGAGCAGAACCCTATGGGGCCGCCTCAGGACAGACACCTCCCATGTCTTCCACCTGCTTCTTGTCTGTAGAAAAACTTTATCGGGAAATAAATTTAATCAGAGAAGTGAAGAAGTGCAGACACAAAGGAAAATAGTCAAACAAGACAAAATACTAATAGTTTAGCCATTAAACAAAGTCAAGGACCTTTAGTTCCTCCTCAAGGGCTATGGTTAATATTCTGAGCTATATCCTTTGAGATATTTTGCAGATACTGAAGCCCCCATCAGTTGGAAAAAGTTAACTACATGATCACCAGAATGTAGCCATGACATAAGCTGCTCCACCTTGCACAATGCCAAGAACTGGCCTCAAGGAAATGGGAACAAACGGACCCTGGAATTGAAGGTTAAATGTACTTAAATCCATCAATATGACATCGATCAGACCATTGCATGACTAATATCAAGGTGATTTTTAGAGTTGTTCTGTACATGGCCACTCCCCAGCCTCTGCATCCCTGAAAATCCCCTTTAAAAGTTCTTGCCCCTGATCAACAGTGAGAAGTTGGTTCTTTGGTACATGAGTCCACCTTCTCCCCAGGATGGCTGGCTTCCTCAATAAAGCTATCTTTCTTTTTACCCAACACTTGTCTCTCAGTATTGGCTTTTGAGCAGCGAGCAGGTGAACCTGAGTTCGGTAACACTTCCCTGAGAGAATGATCCATCACAAACAAGGAGAGAAAGAAACAGAAATAGAGGCCCGACCACATTTACGCCTGGGGCCCATTCCCTTCCTCCTGGTCCCTTCACTGTGTCCTCTGTCCTCACCTGCCCCTCCCCTGCTCCCTCTGACTTGTGGATCCTCTGTGCTGCTGTGCCCTTCAGGGGATTTCTGTGGAAAGTGATGTGGCACCTGGACTCTCATGGTCAGTGGGGCACAGAATCCTGGGACCATGGCACAGCCCTCACTTCCGACACCCCAGGCCCTCTCCTAGCATCTGAGGCAGCATCTCGGCCCTTCCCAGCTCTCTTCAGAGAGGCCAGCTGCCCTAGGGAGGCCCCTCTTCACTCTGAATCATGAAGTCCCAGCAATTCCTTTAAAGCACTCACCCTGTTCCATACTTGCCTTTTGATTTGCTCTCTGCCCCACGAGGAAGTCAGTGCTGTGAGAGCCCACCTGTCCGGGACCCACTGGCTGCTGGTCCTCCAGGGTGGGCACAGAAGCTACCGAATGAGCATAAATGAGTGTGGGATGGGTGGGTCCCCCTGGATCCTGCTGTCCCTGAAGTGACTTGGCTCTGACCCTCCCAGTGCCTTCTCGTGTGTGCCCCTAGACCTCCAGAAGCTGTCTCTTTTTCATCATGCCCACGTTTCACTGCCCCAAAGGACAGGTTAAACATAGTAAAATCGGGGGCACTGACCTGGAACTAGGAACAGAGGGAAACATAGCATCTGGGCCCAGGAGGTGTTCAGAGCTGGGTTGGGCCTGAGACCTCGAAGCTGAGTCTTCCACAGGTCCCAGGCCAAAGGCCCAGTTTTAGGAAAAGCCCTCTGGACGCTTGATTTGTGTCCCTCCTGCCCCCAACACACCTGCTCTCTGATTTATCAACTTCAGCCTCATCAGTAACCTTCCCAATGGAGGATATCACCTTTGTCTCTTCCTGTGCAGTTGGACCAGTAGGCTGGACACTGAGAGTATGAGGAAGTCCATCCCCTTGGATCAGCCCTGGATGTGGAGGACCTCAGTGGAAGGACGGTGACAACATGCAGCTGGGGACACCCAGCGAGCAGAGTAGAGGGCTTTGCAGCTGGGCTGTGGGGCGGAGGTCACAGCACCCACCTAGGACAGTACAAGTCCTTGATGTAGGGTGTGGGCTTCAGCAGACCAACGTGGGTGGTAGTCAGTGGATTGTGGGGCCCTAAGGAGCCATGGGGGCAGGTGAAGGTGTCGACACTTTGTGTTTGGTCACAAGGTCCCTGGGTGTGGGGTGAGACTCATGGAGGAGGAGACTGGGGTGCTGCTGGGGCCTCCGTCAATGTCTGCAAGAGAACTGGGGGGGGGGACACCCAGGCCAAGGTCACTCCCTGAGGAGGGGACCCAGAGCTGATTCAGAGGAGAGACCCAGGATGAGGACATGAGGAGGCGTGAGCAAGATCTCCAGGCAGGAGGGTCCCACGGGCCTTGAGACACAGCTGCAGCACCCGTGGTCCTGGGCTCCCCGACCCAAGCAGCTCACTAACCTCACAGAGGCCTGAGCTGTGCACAGAATGTTCTTGAATGCCCCCTCCCCCCTGCACACCCTGGGGAAGTGGGCACAGAGCTCAAATGCTCACAGTCCACCTTAAAAGTGTGTGCATACTTTTTATTCTACCCAGTAATATGTCTTTTTATGTAAGGTATATGTCATGCTTTAGATTATTTACTATGAAGGAAATGTAATGCTGCAGTGTCTCATTTAACCTGGACTGCAGTGTCTCGAGGTGGGTTCTATTATTATCATCAGGGAGACCCGGAGGAGTTAGGAGCCTATTGTCACACTATACGTCCCAGAACCAAACATCAGGTCTCAACCAGATGGGAATAAAAACAGTCAGCAGTTCCTGAGGGCCAGGGCCTGCGGTGCCCATGGCATGGTGCCCTGTGTCCTGAAAGGGGAATTGCAAAACACATGGGGACTGCACCCCATGCCTAGTATCAACAGGCACCCCTGTCCTGGGTTCCCTTAACAGATGGTGTCCTAAAACCCTGTGCTGTGGGCTGAATATTCCTATCCCCCAAATCCATGTGTTGAAGCCCTAACCCCAGTGGGATGGTATTTGGATATGGGGTCTTTGGGAGGTGATGAGGGTCAGATGAGGTCATGAGGATGGGGCCCCCATGATCAGATTAGTGTCCTTCTAAGAAGAGACACCAGAAAGCTTGCTCCTCTCTCTCCTACTTTCCTGCTCTCCCCTCTGCCACGTGAGGGCAGAGTGTGAAGACGGCTGTATGCAAAGCAAGAAGGGGGTTCTAACCAGAACCCAACCATGCTAGCACCTTAATCTCAGACTTCCCACCTTCAGAACCCTGAACAATCAACATTTAGGCCGCTCACACTGCGGGACTTAGTTCTGGGGCCCAAGCTCTCTAAGACACCCTGGTTCTCTGCCTGCACGTGTACAGAACCCTCTTGTCACTACCTGGCCTGCACTGTCGGTTGTGATCAATGTGGGGGGGGGGTGCCTAAAGGGGCTGGGGGCAACCTGGAGGTGACCTTTGGACAAGTCCCTTCTCCCTGAGTTCTAATGGGGCATCAGTTCTGCCTGGGGAGCCAGGAGCCAGAAATTAAATCTGGAACCCAGTGTGCCTGGGCAGAGCCTGCCATCTTCCTTCAGGAAAGGATGGAGAATTTCTGAAGATTTCCAGTTCCTCCTCTGTGCTGACAGGAGGGAGCCTCAGCTGTCTCTGTGGAGTCCTGATGACATGTGCGTGGGGAGGGCACGGTGTGAGCTGTGGGTCACATGGGGCCTCAGGCTGACCACTAGGTGCCACTGCCCGGGGGAAAGTGCTGGCTCTGTGGGCGTCTTGTGCGGAGGCCGGAGATCCCAGAGATTCCCGGCTACTCTAGAGACAGGGATCCGGGTCACACGGCTACAGCTGTCAGAGCCGAGGGTATTGATCTCTCCCAGAAACAGTGTGGTGCGTGGGATCCAGATTCACCACCTTCAGGCATCATCCAAGGGCTCCAAGCCTGCATTCTGCATTCTCATTCTCAAAGTCATCCTTTGAAGTAGGCATTATCTCATGTTTAGAGACAAAGAGGCTGACACTCAGAGAGATCCAGTTCCATTTCTGCAGACACACAGCTAAGCGAGTGGATGGCAGAGCTGGGGTTCAGAGCTGTCGGGGCCCCCAGGACCTGCCTTTCTCCTCAGTGCCTGACTCCCCTTTTTCAGGAGGGGTCCTTCTCCTCAGGGACTGATGTTTTAGTTGGGGTGGTGGTGGTGATGGTCAGCCACCATAGACCGTTGGTGTGAAAACTCTGTCCCAAATCGTGTGTGATCTGTGACATGCAGGGACCACAGCACCAAAGGGTCCCCACCCTGCAGGAGGGTTACTGAGTCCAAGCTCGCTTTGCTTGCCACATGACAGGCCAGTAAATCGGAGACGAGGTGTTGAGGCAGGGAATACGACTTTATTCCCAAAGCCGGCAGACTGAGATGGCAGGTTACTCAAAATAACCATCTTATCAGGGTTTGGATGCCAGTTTCTCTTATAGCATGGGGTGGAGGGGGGAGGAGATGAGGAAATAAAGTAAAAAGGCCATAAGTTTTGCAAATATCACCTGGAATGACCAGCCTCGGGGAGAGGAGGTGTTCATTTCTTCTTTCTTGCAGCCATCCACAGGTGGACAGGGCCAGATGTTTTCCTGAACAAAGGCACTTTGGTTTAACATTTAGGCAGAGGGGCCGGGTTCCCCGAGGCAGGCCATTGTGTAGAGACAGTATCTTTTAGTGAACAAAAGCAGCAGAAAGTGAAGGTTAAAGTAAAAGAAACAGATCCAACATGGAGTCAGATTTGGCTCTTCCTGTTACAGGAAGGCCCACACCCCCGCCAGGGCACTGAGCTTCCAAGGGCCAGTGGGATGCACGGGCCTTGCCTCTAGACCCCCAATAAGGCAGAGAGGCAGTGCCTTTGCCACCTGTGCTTCCCGCAGGCGCTGCGACCCCGAGGGCCCGGCCAAGAGGCCCACAGCTCACAGAGGAGCACAGAAGTGCTGGGCTGTGCCCCAGGCCTTCCGGGGCCAGGCCGCCTCCTCCCTGCCCTGGGTCTCCCCTCTCACTGCCTGGCTTTCTGCTAGCAGACAACCTTAGAGGATGGGTTTGGATGAGGCCCGTGGGGGAGGGAAGTGTGAGCCCTTTGGTGGTGAGGGGGCAGCCTTCAGGCCCTTGTCAGGGTTTGTGAATATTGGAGGAAGTGTAAAGTGAGATTGCCGAAGAGGAATCTGAAACCTGAGGTTTATCTCAAGACACCTCTGGGGATCCCCACTCGCCCCTCCTCTCTCTTCTTCTGGACCACCGGTGTGGAGTGGAGCATCCACCAGAGCCCAGCAGGACCGGACACTGGGGATGCCCAGAGTGCTCTGTGAGGGGTGCCCAGCCTCAGAGCACCAGGCTCCATGGGTGCCCCCGGAAAGTGTTCCAAATAGGCAGGCCCGTTGGCCATGACCCCACCGTCTCCCATGGGAGACTCGGGCTGGGGATCTGGTGGGCACCCGTGGCTGTGGCTGTGTCCAGGTTCTGAGCCTGAATTTCCAGCATGTCTGAGTCTGGGCCTGGGGGGTGGGGTCGCAGAAAGCAGCATATTCCCATTGGGGGCTTCCTGTTCCCAGGCGGAGGCTGGAGACAGGCTGGGGGCACTGGGGCTGGGGGCAGGGTTAGCAGAAACTTAATGCCCCGGGGTCTGGACGGCAGCACCAGCTGTTCCCCATTCCATTGTGTGAGGCGCTTAATAACACAGGGTAATTCAGCCCGGGGGCAGGTGCAGCAGATGCTGGCAGGGGAGGGGAGGCCCCGTAGGAGCATGATGTCATCGGGCTCCCAGGTGGATGGAGTTTCAGGAGGGCTAATGCAGCCACATTTAACTGATGAGAATTAAGGTCCCGGGAGGGCAAGCGAGGAGCTGATGTCATGGACGTACACGGGGCGTGGGAATCACTCTCAGTGACCTTGAAGCAGCTCTAAGCCTCAGTGCCTCGTCTCCAGCTGCCTCCCTGTCCTGCCAACATCACTCACCCCCAAACACCCAGTGCTTCCCGTGACCCCTGGGGCAGCCCAGTGTCCCTGGGCTCCCTCCTCGGGGCTGGTGGGGGGGTTATATGCATCGATCCCTCTCCGGGTCATGGGACAATGGGAGCTGCCTGGACATTCTCTGAAGACATCTTGAGAAAGGGCATCGTCTGCTTTTCTGTGGTCACGGGCAGGTAGAATTAAGACCAGGATGGAGAAGTTGCAAGGAGAGAGATTGGCTCATCTAAAGAAAACATTCCACCCCAAACAAGTGCTGTTTTGCCCTAATGGCAGCATCTCCCCACACTCCCGTGCCATCTGGGAGAGATGGGTAGCTCTCGTCCATGGTAGGACTCAAACCTCGGGTGGGTAGGCAGTCAGATAACCCCAAACAGCCCTTCTGACTGCAAAATGCTGGGCGCTGTGTTGGTGTTCAACTTCCCTCCTGCCTCAACAGTCAGCTCTTCCCTGACCGTAGTAACGAACAAGACTCTGCGGCTGTACCTCGTGTACTTTGTGTCAACGCCTTACTTTAGCCTCACAGCAACCTTCAAGGTAGGTCTGTTAGCCCCATTTTATAAGGATTAAGGACTATCCAAGGTCCCGGCTATGAAATAGCTGGGATTGAAGCCTAAATCTAAGCCCCTGAAGCCTCTACTCTTTCTGCATCCATCTCAGTCCCCACCTTTGCCCAGCTGACCTGGCACCACTGGACAGTCTGGCTCAGGAACCTGGACAGTGATGCAGGTGTGTGCCGGGCTCCACTGGGGGGTGGTGGGGGTGGTGGTGGAGGTACCAAGGTTCAAGACCTGAGGGCTTCTCTCTGCACCTTGATAGCTCCCTCAGGTCTTGTGGCTCCTTCTCAACCCCTGGGCTCCCGGAGAGAACTTTCCTGACCACGGGCTAAAGCAGCCTCTCCCATCCTCTTCTGAAGCTGCTGCCCCGCCCTGTCCCGGTCACCACAGCACCCAGAACACAGGCTCCAGGGAGCAGGGCACTGTCCGGCTCACTCAGTTCTGGGACATGGACCAGCACAGAGTAAGCACTCAGTGCTTGTTTGCTGAATGACTGCAGGAAGGAGGCAGGAAGAAGGAGAAGGCCCCGCATCCTCAACCAATTTGCTTTCTAGTGTGGGTGGAGCGGAGAGATGCAATGACCAAACCAAAATGGCCAAGATGACTTTAGGTTGTGATAAATGAAGGCAGAGTGATAGAGAGGACGGGAGGGCCTGTCGGAAGCATGGCACTCGATTTAAGACTGAACAATGTGAGGGGTCAGCCGTGGAAAGAACAGAGGAAGGCACTGAAGGCAGGACAAGAGCTCGTGCAAAGGCCCTGAGGCAGGAAACAACTCAGCAGGTTCAAATACAGAGCTGAGGTGAGTTCACTTGGAAGGAGTTGCACCCAGGGAGCATGGAGGAGTCTGGGTGGGCCCCTCACATCCTCTAGGGCCCCCTGAGTCACTGGCCTGGGGCTGTCAAGCTCTGCCGGTGCTCCTAGAGAGAAGCTGGGACACACACATACCTGGTCCCCAAGGGCTCATCGGAGGATCTGGGCAGTTGATCCTCACAAATGGTCTGAGAAAGAACCACCCCAAAATGCAGGCATTCAGCTGGGTCCATTTTCAGTACATGTATTTTGCAGCTTTTATATGTTCCTTCTGACATTATGAATCTCGATTTCATGAAACCAAGAAGATTCATCAGGAAAACAGAACTATGCTGGCTGAAACGCTGTTGTCAAGTTGAGTCATTAGCCATTGCCAAAAAAAAAAAAAAGAAAAAGAATCCCCCTACCTCTTTGCTAACTATTTTACAAGAAAGGGGTCTATGAAGTATATTTTTTGAAAACAACTAGTGACCATGACCATGGGAAGAGCAGGCAATGAGGAAGCCTCCCCTCCCCAGGCTGGGGGTGTGCGTCTCTGAGCTGTTACCCGCAAGCCCGCTGTTTCACATGTGAGTTGTTCTTGATTGATTGACAAAGATAAGACCAGTCACACCCTTTGATAGGAACTCAGGGATTCAGTCCCATCAGCTTCACACAGACCCAAGGCTCATGTGTCTAAATTATGGGAATTTGGATTTCGCCTTGGCTGTCCACCACCAGCAATCAGGAAATCTCTGAAAAGGAAACCGCACAGACTCCAGCTGTCCAGGTGTCATTTGCCAGAAATGGCTCCAGGGAGATTTTATTTACAAAAGAGTGACTCTGCTGCAGTGTAAGTCCTTGACCGGCAGCCTGCAGCTGTCCAGGGTGGCTCGGGGGGTCCAATGCCGTGCCGGCTGAGCCAGACCTGGCGGAACCCACCCATGAGGGGGAAGCAGGTCAGGGACCAAATGGGGCTGTGGTGAGGAGGTGGGGCTTCAGAGCAGCTGCCCTGTTCACAGGCTGCTGGCCATGCGCTGGGGGATCAGACCAGAGCATCACGGCCTGTCCACACGGGACAGCCTACTTCTTTGAGCCTCGTTTTCTCATTGGAAAAAGGGATGGATTATGGAAGCTGCTTCTTCATTTATTTCAGCTACACCTGCCTCTGCTCTGACCAGGCCCTGGGGCAGTGTGGTTAGAGGCAACCCTGGTCCCCACCTAGTAACCCTCACAGTGGGCCTCCAGCTGGCTCTCTTCCCCCGCAGGACAGGTGACCTTCCTCCCCCATCCTTGCACATAATAAACACAGACAGCCACCGGCCCCGCCCAGGACAGGCCTTCTTGGTGCCTCAGGGCTCCTGGGCTCCTGGCCTCAGGGGCAGAGGTCCCAGGAGAAGTTCTAAGAATAGCATCCTTTCCAGGACTGTTACTTCCAAAGTCAGACCTGACTTTGCAATACTAAATAAATATTAACAAAGCTGATACTCTCTTTCCTGCTAAAACTTCAACCTTTTCTAAAATCTATGTTAATAGAATCCCAAACCTTTCCCCTGCAGGAAGCCTCTTCTTTGGAATACTTGCTAAAAAGCTGGTATCTCATATAATATACTCTGAAGAACTTAGGAAGTCCAATGCCCTCTGGGAAAAATCATAATCCAGTAAGAAAATCTTAAAAAATATTTTTCTTAGTTTCTTGAGTAATGGAGTTTAGACTTTACAGAGAGCCAAATTTAATATCTGTTGCTATTTCATATTATTTAACCAAAAAATCTGCCCTCCCTATTAAGGATGATTTACATATTCAAAAAGTTTTCTGCTTTCAGGAAAAATAACAAACAGTGCCATCTTGATTAGGTGATTATTTTGCTTCAAGTCCTGAGGGCTCCCGATGCCCTTTGGAAGAAATCCCAGGCGCTGAACAAAGCTCTCACCATTCAGTCTTGCCTTTTATCACCCTGTCCACCCCCCTCCACCCAGAACTTTCTCCCCTGAAAGATGGCTATCTCCTCCATGGGACCCTGGTGACCTCAAGTGTCCACATAGGCCATGGGGCAAGGCTGGAGACAAGTCTTTTCAGAATGCCTTGTGGTCCTCCCAGACCCCGGGATCAATTGTGAGGGGCTGCCATCTCTCAGTCGCTTCACTGGATCAAGAAGGCTATCACGAGTGTTTTCTCATTTGCCTCCTGGATTTTGAGGATGTGTGAGGCCTCCTGCTCACCTCCCTTTAGATGACAGAACTGCTTCTTTGTCGCGTGCCAAGGTATCCCATCACTCACTGCCTTGTCTGTCCTCTGGCCCCCTCGTCTCAGCACCACCTTGCACAAGGACCTGGGGAGCTGTGGCCCCTTTTGCTCTTCTTCCTCCCCCATCCTTGCACATAATAAGCTGCTCTGGTACCAGCCAGAGGGTGGCATGAAGCCAGCTGCACAGCTGAAAGGCCAGAAGGATCCCTAAGCCAGCGTAGAGGTGGAGTCGGGCAGCAGAAACAGGGCCATGCCATCACAGAGCTGGAGGGTGGGCCTGCACGCCCTGACACCTTAAACAAGGACCTCTGGTTTCCCATCACATGGCCAGTGTTCTGGAAAACACTGGGGTGACCCTCAGGGCAGAGGGACCGGCTAGGCAGAGCAAGGGTCGGAGGGAGGCTGCTCATGGGTGGCTGAGGGCAGAAGGTGCAGCTGTGGAGGTAAGACAGCCCCCAAGTGTGGCACTTTCCCCTCAATCCCAGGGGACTTGGAGCCTGAGCCCTTGGCAGGGACACTGGCGCGCCCTGTGGTGACCTCCCCTTGGCCGTGTGGACGTGCATCCTCCCAGCACTGTGAGGGGTTGTGAAGGAAGGGCTGGGGCTGCAGAGGCGGGTTGGGGGTAGGGGCGCTTGGGATACATGCATCAGCCCTCACTGGTCAGCAGGTGTAAACCCTGAACCCTTCCCAGGCGTTTCAGAAACGACCCTCCCAGAGTCAAAGGATCAAGTTAAAAGCAGGAGTGGCCACACTCGTGCGCCCCTGAGTGGAGCTGTTCTTGGTGTAAAAACCCTCTTTTCCCCTCTCCCCACTCCATGGCTGGGCCCGAACCTGGAGCAGCAGCCCTGACAGGTCTTGTCCTCAAGTGCCCTGTCCAAATTGGGTCCAAACAGGGTCTCAGGAGCTGTCGGACTGGCAGAAGAGGAAGCTGCTTTTACTCTTGTAAAATTCTGCAGGTTGAAACAGGGCATGTGTAAGGCTCTAAACTTTGCTAAGGTCAGAAGTTTTTGACAGTGAGTCCTTGGCTGATAGGCATCGCTGAGGTCCCCTGGGCCAGGCAAGAGCAGGTGTGTTTACTTTTGATTTGGGGGGCACGCAGGCCGCTTGAGTTTCTTCGAACCCAGAAGGCATGTAGGCCCCTTGGGGTCCTTTCTGGTTTAGAAACTTTGAGCTGATGGAGCTTGGAGTCTGGGTTGAAACCAGAGAAGAAGTTGGCAAAATGAAGGTTGGAGAGAGAAAGACCAGAGCCTGGTTGAGTTTGGTTCCCTGGATCCAGCAGCTCCTGAAGTCCACACCTCGGTGTGAAGCAGTAACTCTTGTTTGTCATTTTGTGTAAGCTGGTTTGAGTTGAATTTGTGCTACTTGGAGCTAAAAGGGTCCTGAGGAATCTAACTACTCCTGAGAAAGATCACAGAATGGTGGGTGCATCTCTCCCCAGGGGCCCACACTGGGGGACAGTTTGTGAAAGGGGAATGGAGAAGGCGGTGTTTTCTGGAGTCCAATCAAGGTGAACAGGGTGTATCCTTAGGAAAAAACCAAATGCCACATCTAGCCAGGCTCATAAAGGCCCTTGAAGGCAAGGAATAGCAGCTTTTATCCTTGGGTTTGCATCACAACTAAAGTCGCTGTTCTGTCATCACAGCAGAAGGGGGGTCGTCCCCCAGGGGCCCGGGCGGAGAGACAGGGCACCAGCATCTATCAGCCACCGTGGCGCTGCCAGGAGAGGAAGCTCTGATTCCAGGTGGTCCCCCTGCTCCTGCTGGCAGGAAGCTCCCCACAAGGGGCCCTTTAACACGTCCCAGATCAACGTGGAAAATCTTTGAGAATGTGCAGGCCACTTTTTCTAATCCTAACAGTGACTTTCTAAGCCGTGCCTGGCTAATTTGAGGATGCGGAGGTTGGAGACCTTACCAGACAGAATAAACAGGAGAGTGTTCCTTTTAACCTTGAAACTTGACAGATCCATGCTCTTGGGTGTGTTCTCCTCCAGAGCACATGCCTTGGTCACTGACCTGGGGTCACCGTCTGCGGGCATGTGGATCTGTCAGCTTTGGGGGAGCTTGGTTGGCTGGAGCCTAGAAGGGCTTATCTCCTTGTGTAGCCTGAGGAAAGCCAGGTTTATGGACCTGAAAACAGAGTCACAGACCCTGCAACAAATGCTATTCATTGCAGTTTAAGTTCCCAAATAATGTAACCAATGTAATCTTTTTTAAAAAAAACTTTTTATTTTATATTGTACTATAGTTTATTAATAATGTTGTGTTAGTTTCACGTGTACAGCAGTGGTTTGGTTATATGTGTATCTATGAGTTGTTACGGAATATTGAGCAGAGTTCCCCTGTGCTATACAGGAGGTCCTTATTTGTTATCCATTTTAAGTATAGCGGCCTGTACAGCAAGTGTATAGCAAGTTGCCACCAGTTTCTGATTTCATACTTAGTAAAAACTTAATAAAATATGTTTGATTGTTAAAGAACTAAGGTTGAACACGCCAGTGGACGTCCATGAAAGAGGTAATGGGGGGGGGTGAGAGGGCCAGTGGCAGAGGAGGGGATTGAGCTCGGGGACACGAGCAGAAGGGAACAAGCAATAGGACAAAATAATGCAGGGCGAGGAGAGGCAGTCAGCCCCGCAGCCAGCCTCTAAGAGCTTTCTGACTCTGGGCCTCACAGGCAGCAGCCCAGAGGCTTGGCTTTCATTCGTTTCGAGACCTAGGCTGCTCTGGCTCCCCGCAAACTCTGCTTCCAGCCTCTGCTTTGAGAAATAGTGTCACATCTTGCAAAGTTTCTCTCTCTTTTAAAAATTTATTGGAGTCGAGTTGATTTACAATGTTGTGTTAGTTTCAGGTATACAGCAGAGTGATTCAGTTATACATCTGTCTATCTATCTATCTATCTATCATCTATCTATTCTTTTCCAGATTCTTTTCCATTATGGTTTATTTATTTATTTATTTTATGTAACATCTTTATTGGAGTATAATTGCTTTACAGTGGTGTGTTAGTTTCTGCTTTATAACAAAGTGAATCAGTTATACATATACATATGTTCCCATATCTCTTCCCTCTTGCGTCTCCCTCCCTCCCACCCTCCCTATCCCACCCCTCTAGGTGGTCACAAAGCACCGAGCTGATCTCCCTGTGCTATGCGGCTGCTTCCCACTAGCTATCTATTTTACATTTGTCCATTATGGTTTATTATAAGATATTGAGTCAAGTTCCCTGTGCTGTACAGTAGGTCCTTGCTGATTATCTATTTTATATATAGTAGTGTGTGTATGTTAATCCCAAACTCCTAATTTATCCCTCCCCTCACTTCCCCCTTTGGTAACCATAAGTGGGTTTTCTATGTCTGTGAGTCCACTTCTGTTTGAATTTCCTCTTTCTTAACTCAGTTCATGTGTAAATGAGGCCCCGTCAGCCAAATGCTTGCGATGTGTAAGGGCATTCCTGGCAGAAAGAAGCAGAAGTGAGGAGGGGGAGAGCAGACACCTGGAGGCTCAGCTCTGAGCAGACACATGCTAACACAGCCCTGGGCACGCCGCGCCAGCAGGCCCCTGACCTGTGGCAGGTGGGAGCTTGTCAGCGTCCTGAGGAATACCTTCATCTGATGACTGTCCACCTGAAAGTATCCCTTGGGCTGATGCATTGAGAATGGACATTGGAGGATAAGGGAGGGCTGAGGGAGATGAGTGAGAAGCCTGTCGCAGTCATCCCAGCATGGGGCGAGGGTGGAGGTGATGGTGAGGAATTACAGAGAGGCGCCCAGAGACGGCATCATGGTCATCCGAGGTGCAACACTGCCTGTCGAGGCCTCTAGAGGAGAGACCGGGCGTCGGGTGTGGGCACGTGGAGTTTGAGATGTAGATTAGACACGTACGTGGATGGGGGCGCTGCAAGGGAATACACGAGTCTGACCTTTGTGTGGAGCCGTCTCTCTCCTGCCTTCTCTGTCTCTCCCCCGCAGAGAACTGTCGATGAAAACATTAATCAATAGTCAACCTAAGAAAGAAACGGAAAATTTTATTTGAGCCAACCTGAGGATTATAACCTGGGAGAAGGTCTCTCAGAGAGCTTTGAGGACTGTTCCAAAGAGGTAAAGGGGGAGGCCAGTATAGATGTGATTTTGAAGAAGGGGTACATGCAACCAAGCACACATCTTGGTAGAAGGTTACTGCTATTCTCGAGAAACAGGAATCTTAGATAATGGTTTCAGTGCTTTTCTAAGTATGGGAAGATGCAACAAACTGGGTTGATAAAAATGTCTCCTTAAAATATCTAACTATCGGACGACCGGTTCTGCCAGTTTTCTTAGTGTACGAAGTGCCTCATCTGGATCTTTGCCCCAGATTCCTTTCAGGGTGTATTGTAGGTCAGCCACTTCAGTGGCTAACGACTTGATTCTTGTAGAACTGGATGGTGGGCTCTATACTTTGTTTTAAGATCCCTTCCCTTTCGATCTTAGTTAGGATCAAGGTTTGGGAGGCATGTTGTGACCGAGTTGTCCCATGGTGCTAGGAATGCTCATTCCCAGGTCAGGTGAGGATTTCAATTGATAGGCCACTCAATGTGCTATTACTGGACTAGCCCTGTTAACAGTAACCCAAAGTCCCTTGACCGCCTGTCTTACTAGTCTCTTGTGGTCCAGGAAACGGTCCCCTCTTGTTGCTTCTCCCCATATCTGGACTTGTTACATTATTACAGTCGTTGATCTTATAGAACTACATATTTGATCAATTGTTTCAAGTCACCTAATCGTCTTTGATTTTATCTGAGACTCAGTCACACATTTGGTAATGCAAGAAACTCTAATCTTATAAAATAGCAGAATACAGGTAATATAGCTAGTAACATTAATAGGTCATAAGTATTTAAGATAAGAACTTCCATTATGTGCTGCCCAGTATCTCCCCAGGTCGTCTAACCAGTCAGTTCTGCACCAATTGCTATCTTTAAGGGAAACGGTACATTGGCATTGCACATAAAGTTCATCAAAGATGTCTGCACGTACAAGATGAGTGGTGGGTCATTGTGACCCTTTACAGGTTTGAGAAAGGAATGTTGTCTCCTAAGGAGTTACAAGGCTATGAGAAAATTGAAGAAAATGAAGAAAAGTTGATCTTTATGGTTGAGCAGATATCTCTGCCATTGGGAGGTCGGGTTAATGCATCATGCAGATGCACAATGAACACTAGAGGAGAAGCAGGCAGCCTCAATGGGCAGAGAAAAACTTTATGTTTACATTTTCTTGTCCTGCCTTAAAATATGACTTTTTATTTCATCAAAACTGACTCAGATCTTCAGTGACCCATTAGGCTCTGGGCAGACACCTTAGTGTAGCACTTTTATTGAGCTGTAATTCCTATGCCCATATACCTTGTAGTTACACATTTAAATTGTACATTCAATGGCTTTTTAGTACAGTCACAGAGTTATGCAACCATCATGACAGTCTAATTTTAGAACATGTTTGTCACCCCCTCCAAAAACCAGTACCCATTACCAGACAGTCTCCATTCTTCAGTGTGGTACTTCTAAATATTGATTATTCCTATTTTTTAAGTCTGTCTGTAAGCCCTTTAATGATAAAGAACCCCATGGTATTTGTTTTTGTGTTACAAGCCTATCAGAATGATTCCAAAATAGCTTTTGTATGAATGAGCCATACTTTTAAACAGAAAGGATTTTAAAGAATATGACCCAAGGATTGTGCATCTTTAAGAAAGGATGACCCTTTTGCATTTTTGTGCTATTTATATGGCTGCTGCAGTATTTTTCATATCTACTTGAGAAACTGGTGGGAGGCTATGGAGATAAGTGATGATTGCTTTTTTCTTTTTTGGCTATATTTCTCTAGCATCTGTTGTAAACAAAACAGAGAAAAGAGCTTTTCTATAACTGGTGCAACTATCTCAGATTCAAGGAAGCCAATGATAGAAAAATGTAATATCAAAGTTCAGATTATTATAAATACATGGCATAAATCACATCTGCTCATTAAACTTAATTCCAAGGAAGGAATAATAACAAAAGCAAAGAGATGTTGAAAAGTCTCTTGGGAGAAATAAAGTAGTTGATAAATTCTTGGTTTTAACTGTTTATGTCATGAGGATGCTCTGTCTTATTTTGGCCAAGTGTGTAGGGACCCAGACTACACACGTTGGAGCTGGAGGACATCACAATGGAAACCCCTTCCAACATGTCCATTTCAGAATTAAGAACTAGATAGTGGTACCCTGGGACCTCCAGCAGGTTAGTGGCAGGGCTCCCCCAAAGCAGGGAGCCATAATCTATTAGTTCAAACCAGTAGGAATTAGGTACCAACTAGGACTGTGGAGTAGACCCCTCATTTTCAAACATTATTTTAAGGCCAAGGAACGTTTTGTCAAATAAAGTCTTATGTGGACCAACAGTAGGAAACGATTAGGGCAGAATTGTTCTGATGGGGCCTGCGGGCTGTCTGGCTCCCCTGGTGCAGTTGTGCCAATTTGATTTAGTGAGTCCTGAGAACATCCTGTGAACATTCATCACTCCCCTGTGCCCATCTGGAGCACAGGGCCTGTGCCCTCAATGCGATCCCTGGTTTGCTTGTTCCTTTTTCCTTCTCAACTGTGGAATCTCTGGACAGAAGGATTCTATCTCTCATGAAACTGTTTGTCTCAATTTATGACCTCAGGAAAGATTAACTTAGCTCTCCTACCTGCCAGGTACTTTTCAAGGTGCTAGAGATACAGCCCTGAGAAAAACAGTTGTCTTATGCTCATGGAGCTAACATTCTACGGGGCAAGGGTGTGTGGAAGGATAATAGTTAAATAAGGAAACAACTATGTGACACGTGGAGATAAGTGCTGTGGAGAAAATGCAGTAGTGGGGGGAGGAGAGGCAGTGCCAAGGCAGCTGGAGTGGCTACATTTGCAGTTTGAGAAGGCATTTCTAATAAAGTGACATTACATAGATCCACAAAGAAGTGAGGGAGGAGCCATGCATATCAGGGAACTTAGGTGCAACGGCCCTGAGGCAGAAGCCTGTAAGGTGAATTAGAGGAACCGCAATGAGGCCAGCATGGAACAGCACTGAAACAGAGTGAGTTAGGAGATGTGAACAGAGAGGTCTCAGTGAGCCAGATTATGCAGGGCTCCGCAGGCCATAGTACAGGTTTGGGACAGGGACACAAGAGCAGAGGAGTATCACAGACTCACTTGGCTTTTGAGAGGCTCACTCTAGCTGCTCTGTTGAGAACACATAATAGAAGACTGAGCATAGAAGCAGAGAGACCAGTCAGGAGGTTCCTGCAGGAATCCAGGTCAGTAATGGCATATCCATCCTTCCAGTTCATCAGCCCTCTCAGCTCCACAGTTTTCATGACCTAAATTCAAATCTATTACAAACAACTGGCTCCACCTTCTAAATAGTCCTGAAATCTGCCTGCTTCTTATCACAGAAAGCACAATAGTCTATTTGAGTCAGACACAGCCATGGCGGGGGTGCTGCCCTGGCCTTTTGATCTGAATCAACTAGTAATCGCCTTGATGGTCTAGTTCACTTCGTATCCTTGACATGACTATGACTTCAGTCAAAGGTAAACAGATCCATCTTTAGGGGAGATTTTTTGAACTGAGGCGAGGAGAGATACATTCTCCTGTTTTTGATGCCCATCAAAATGTCTTATTGATTTTGTTTCAGAAAGCAAGGATGACATCATACCCTCTTGTTATTTATGATTTCCAAGGGGTTCATGGAAATTTTCTTTTAACCAACCAGGAGAACAGCTTTTTCCTTATAATACAACTTTTTTTGGAAAAAGCATTCCCTGGCCTGTGTTTCATTTTAAAACTAAAAAGGTGAAAATAGATTACAAAAGCTAAATGCCACCAATGTCCACAGGAAGCTTTTTAACCCCATTCCCTGCCTGCTGGGTGCAGACCCTTGTTACACCAGTGCCTGCAGAGCCTGGGTGCTGCCCGGCCCCATCCCACCTCTTCTTGGAGGCACCTTTTTGAGCGCCAGGCTGACTGGGCTGGGCTGGGCTGTAGCCCTTTGTGAGCTTCCAGCTCCATGATGTTGTAAAACAGCCTAGCTTTTAAGTCTTGGGCTCCACTTGAAGTTTATATATAGAAGGAATTTGGAAGAATGAATCACATAAACCATGTTTATCCAGCCCTATGCTTCTCTTGTTGTTGTTTTTTGGCTTAACAAAAGGAGTTTATTTGTCTTACATACGAAAAAGTTCAAGGGTTGGTTCAGCAAACCAACAATGTCATAAAAGCCCAGATTATTTCTATCTTTTCACTCTTCCACCCTTATTATTTCCATGATATCTTCTCCCAAAGCCTCATAGCGGTCATCATCAATGTCAAGGTATGGGCGTGGCTATGGATGTGGTGAGGCTGTGCAGAGGATCAACCCTTTGGAGAAGAGGAAGTAAAGGAAGGGAAAGTCAGGCACCAAAAGGACGTCTCTTGTGGATATTAAAAAGAGATTGGAGAGATCACAGTGATGCAGGTGCTAAAACTACCAAGCAGTGCAGGGGAAGGACCAGTCTAGAGAATACTGCAGAAAAGAGGGGTAATGGATGACAATCATTCATTAACAAGAACATGACTAATCTTAGTGGAAATGTTTTCAGTTTTTCACCACTGAGAATGATGTTGGCTGTGGGTTTGTCATATATGGCCTTTATTATGTTGAGGTAGGTTTCCTCTATGCCTACTTTCTGGAGAGTTTTTATCATAAATGGGTGTTGAATTTTGTTGAAAGCTTTTTCTGCATCTATTGAGATGATCATATGGTTTTTCTCCTTCAATTTGTTAATATGGTTTTTCATGTTGATTGATTTGCATATAGTGAAGAATCCTTGCATTCCTGTGATAAACCCCACTTGATCATGGTGTATGATCCTTTTAATGTGCTGTTGGATTCTGTTTGCTAGTATTTTGTTGTAGATTTTTGCATCTATGTTCATCAGTGATATTGGCCTGTAGTTTTCTTTCTTTGTGACGTCTTTCTTTCTTTGTGACATAGTTGTCTTTGTGACATCTTTGTCTGGTTTTGGTATCAGGGTGATGGTGGCCTTGTAGAATGAGCTTGGGAGTGTTTCTCCCTCTGCTATATTTTGGAAGAGTTTGAGAAGGATAGGTGTTAGCTGTTCTCTAAATGTTTGATAGAATTCACCTGTGAAACCATCTGGTCCTGGACTTTTGTTTGTTGGAAGATTTTTAACCACAGTCTCAATTTCAGTGCTTGTGATTGGTCTGTTTATATTTTCTATTTCTTCCTGGTTCAGTCCCAGAAGGTTGTGCTTTTCTAAGAATTTGTCCATTTCTTCCAGGTTGTCCATTTTATTTGTATATAGTTGCTTGTAGTAATCTCTCATGATCCTTTGTATTTCTTTTTTTTTTTTTTTTTTTAAAAAAAGAACATTCAGTCAACTTAATTTTTTTTATTTTTTTATTTATTTTATTTTTTGCTGTACGCGGGCCTCTCACTGTTGTGGCCTCTCCCGTTGCGGAGCACAGACTTCGGACGCACAGGTTCAGCGGCCATGGCTCACGGGCCCAACTGCTCCGCAGCATGTGGGATCTTCCCAGGCCGGGGCACGAACCCGTGTCCCCTGCTTCGGCAAGCGGACTCTCAACCACTGCGCCACCAGGGAAGCCCGATCCTTTGTATTTCTGCAGAGTCAGTTGTTACTTCTCTTTTTTCATTTCTAATTCTATTGATTTGAGTCTTCTCCCTTTTTTTCTTGATGAATCTGGCTAATGGTTTATCAATTTTATCTTCTCAATGAACCAGCTTGTAGTTTTATTGATCTTTGCTATTGTTTCCTTCATTTCTTTTTCATTTGTTTCTGATCTGATCTTTACAATTTCTTTCTTTCTGCTAAATTTGGGGTTTTTTGTTCTTCTTTCTCTAATTGCTTTAGGTGTAAGGTTAGGTTGTTTATTTGCGATTTTTCTTGTTTCTTGAGGTAGGATTGTATTGCTATAAACTTCCCTCTTAGAACTGCTTTTGCTGCATCCCATAGGTTTCGGGTCACCGTGTTTTCATTGTCATTTGTTTCTAGGTATTTTTTGGTTTCCTCTTTGATTTCTTCACTGATCTCTTGGTTATTAAGTAGTGTATTGTTTAGTCTCCATGTGTTTGTATTTTTTTTACAGCGTTTTCCCTGTAATTGATATCTAGTCTCAAAGAGTTATGGCTGGAAAACATACTTGATATGATTTCAATTTTCTTAAATTTACCAAGGCTTGATTTGTGACCCAAGATATGGTCTATCCTGGAGAATATTCCATGAGCCCTTGAGAAGAAAGTGCATTCTGTTGTTTTTGGATAGAATGTCCTATAAATATCAATCAAGTCCATCTTGTTTAATGTATCATTTAAAGCTTGTGTTTCCTTATTTATTTTCATTTTGGATGATCTGTCCATTGGTGAAAGTTGGGTGTTAAAGTCCCTTACTATGACTGTGTTACTGTTGATTTCCCCTTTTATGGCTGTTAGCAATTGCCTTATGTATTGAGGTGCTCCTATATTGGGTGCATAAATATTTACAATGGTTATATCTTCTTGGATTGATCCCTTGATCACTATGTAGTGTCCTTCTTTGTCTCTTGTAATAGTTTTTATTTTAAAGTCTATTTTGTCTGATGTGAGAATTGCTACTCCAGCTTTCTTTTGATTTCCATTTGCATGGAATATATTTTTCCATCCCCTCACTTTCAGTCTGTATGTGTCCCTAGGTCTGAAGTGGGTCTCTTGTAGACAGCATATATATGGGTCTTGTTTTTGTATCCATTCAACCAGTCTATATCTTTTGGTTGGAGTATTTAATCCATTTACATTTAAGGTAATTATTGATATGTATGTTCCTATTACCATTTTTAAAATTGTTTTGGGTTTGTTATTGTAGGTCTTTTCCTTCTGCTGTGTTTCCTGCCTAGAGAACTTCCTTTAACATTTGTTGTAAAGCTGGTTTGGTGGTGCTGAGTTCTCTTAGCTTTTGCTTGTCTGTAAAGGTTTTAATTTCTCCATTGAATCTGAATGAGATCCTTGCTGGGGTTGTAGCTTTTTCCTTTTCATCACTTTAAATATGTCTTGCCAGTCCCTTCTGGCTTACAGATTTTCTGCTGAAAGATCAGCTGTTAACTTTATGGGGATTCCATTGTATGTTATTTTTCCCTTGCTGCTTTTAATATTTTTTCTTTGTATTTAATTTTTGATAGTTTGATTAATATGTGTCTTGATGTGTTTCTCCTTGGATATATCCTGTATGGGACTCTCTGCACATCCTGGACTTGATTGACTATTTTCTTTCCCATATTAGGGAAGTTTTCAACTATAATCTCTTCAAATATTTTCTCAGTCCCTTTCTTTTTCTCTTCTTCTTGGACACTTATAATTCTAATGTTGGTGCATTTAATGTTGTCCCAGAGGCCTCTGAGACTGTCCTCAATTCTTTCCATTCTTTTTTCTTTATTCAGCTCTGTGGTAGTTATTTCCACTATATTATCTTCCAGGTCACTTATCCGTTCTTCTGCCTCAGTTATTCTGCTATTGATTCCTTCTAGAGAATTTTTAATTTCATTTATTGTGTTGTTCATCATTGTTTGCTCTTTAGTTCTTCTAGGTCCTTGTTAAATGTTTCTTGTATTTTCTCCATTCTATTTCCAAGATTTTGGATCATCTTTACTATCATTATTCTGAATTCTTTTCCAGGTAGACTGCCTATTTCCTCTTCATTTATTTGGTCTGGTGAGTTTTTACCTTGCTCCTTCATCTGCTGTGTGTTTCTCATTTTGCTTCACTTACTGTGTTTGGGGTCTCCTTTTTGCAGGTTGCAGGTTCGTAGTTCCCATTGTTTTTGGTGTCTGCCCCCAGTGGCTAAGGCTGTTTCAGTGCGTTGTGTAGGCTTCCTGGTGGAGGGGACTGGTGCCTGTGTTCTGGTGGATGAGGTTGGATCTTGTCTTTCTGGTGGGCAGGACCACGTACGGTGGTGTGCTTTGGGGTGTCTGTGAACTTAGTATGATTTTATGTAGCCTCTCTACTTTCTTTTTTTTAACATTTTTATTGGAGTATAATTGCTTTACAATGGTGTGTTAGTTTCTGCTTTATAACAAAGTGAATCAGTTATACATATACATATGTCCCCATGTCTCTTTCCTCTTGCATCTCCCTCCCTCCCACCCTCCCTATCCACCCCTCTAGGTGGTAACAAAGCACTGAGCTGATCTCCCTGTGCTATGCGGCTGCTTCCCACTAGCTATCTATTTTACGTTTGGTAGTGTATATGTGTCCATGCCACTCTCTCACTTTGTCCCAGCTTACCCTTCCCCCTTCCCATATGCTCAAGTCCATTCTATAGTAGGTCTGCGTCTTTATTCCCATCTTGCCCCTAGGTTCTTCATGACCTTTTTTTTTTCTTAGATTCCATATATATGTGTTAGCATACGGTATTTTTTTTTCTCTTTCTGACTTACTTCACTCTGTATGACAGACTCTAGGTCCATCCACCTCTAGGCAGCCTCTCTACTAATGGGTAGGGTTGTGTTCCTGTCTTACCAGTTGTTTGGAATAGGGTGTCCAGCACTGTAGCTTGCTGGTCATTGAGTGGAGCTGGGTCTTAGCATTGAGATGGAGATCTCTGGGAGAGCTTTCGCTGTTTGATATTATGTGGAGCCGGGAGGTCTCTGGTGGACCAATGTCCTGAACTCGGTTCTCCCACCTCAGAGGCTCAGGTCTGACACCCGTCCAGAGCACTAAGACCCTGTCAGTCACACGGCTAAGAAGAAAAGGGAGAAAAAAAAGAAAGACAAAAATAAAAAAAGTAAAATAAAGTTATTAAAATAAAAAATAATTATTAAAAATAAAATGAAAAATTAAAAAAAAGAAAGAAGAGAGCAACCAAACCATTAAACAAATCCACCAATGATAACAAGTGCTAAAAATTATACAGAAAAAAAAAAAAGAACGAAAAACGGGCAGACAGAACCCTAGGACAAATGGTGAAAGCAAAGCTATACAGACAAAATCACACAAAGAAGCATACACATACACACTCACAAGAAGAGAAAAAGGAAAAAAAAATCTATATATTAAAAAAAAGAAAGGAGGAAGAGAGCAACCAAATCAATAAACAAATCTACCAATGATAATAAACTCTAAATACTAAACTAAGATAAACATAAAGCCAGGAACAAATTAGATGCAGAAAGAAAACCCCAAGTCTACAGTTGCTCCCAAAGTCCACTGCCTCAATTTGGGATGATTGGTTGTCTATTCAGGTATTCCAGAGATGCAGGGTACATCACGTTGATTGTGGAGATTTAATCTGCTGCTCCTGAGGCTGCTGGGAGAGATTTCCCTTTCTCTTCTTTGTTCGCACAGCTCCCGGGGTTCAGCTTTGGATTTGGCCCCGCCTCTGCGTGTAGGTCGCCTGAGGGCGGCTGTTCTTTGCTCAGACAGGATGGGGTTAAAGGAGCCGCTGATTCGGGGGCTCTGGCTCACTCAGGCCGGGGGAGGGGGAGGGAGGGGTACGGAGTGCGGGGCGAGCCTGCGGCGGCAGAGGCAGCGTGACGTTGCACCAGCGTGAGGCACGCCGTGCGTTCTCCCGGGGAAGTTGTCCCTGGATCCCAGGACCCCGGCAGTGGCGGGCTGCACAGGCTCCCGCGAGGGAGCTCGTACACAGGCTTCTTGGTGGCGGCAGCGGCGGCCTTAGCGTCTCATGCCCGTCTCTGGGGTCCACGCTGATAGCCGAGGTTCGCGCCCGTCTCTAGAGCGCCTTTAAGCAGCGCTCTTAATCCCCTCTCCTCGCGCACCAGGAAACAAAGAGGTAAAAGTCTCTTGCCTCTTCGGCAGCTCCAGACTTTTTCCCGGACTCCCTCCCGGCTAGCCGTGGTGCACTAACCCCTGCAGGCTGTGTTCACGCCGCCAACCCTAGTCCTCTCCCTGCGCTCCGACCGAAGCCCGAGCCTGAGCTCCCAGCCCCGCCCGCCCCTGGCGGCCGAGCAGACAAGCCTCTCGGGCTGGTGAGTGCCGGTCGGCCCCGATCCTCTGTGCGGGAATCTCTCCGCCTTGCCTTCCGCTCCCCTGTGGCTGCGCTCTCCTCCGCGACTCGGAAGCTTTCCCCCTCCGCCACCCGGAAGCTTTCCCCCTCCGCCACCCGGAAGCTTTCCCCCTCCGCCACCCGGAAGCTTCCCCCTCCGCCACCCGGAAGCTTTCCCCCTCCGCCACCCGGAAGCTTTCTCCCTCCGCCACCCGCAGTTTCCGCCTGCGAAGGGGCTTCTAGTGTGTGGAAACCTTTCCTTCTTCATAGCTCCCTCCCAGAGGTGCAGGTCCCATCCCTCTTCTTTTGTCTCTGTTTATTCTTTTTTCTTTTGCCCTACCCAGGGACGTGGGGAGTTTCTTTCCTTTTGGGAGGTCTGAGGTCTTCTGCCAGCGTTCAGTAGGTGTTCTGTAGGAGTTGTTCCACGTATAGATGTATTTCTGATGTATTTGTGGGAGGGAAGGTCATCTCCACATCTTACTCCTCTCCCATCTTGAGGGTCTCCCCTCACTTCTCTTGTTAATCCTCATTCCTGAAACCTGTGTGGAGCTTTTTACAATAATTAGTCACTTAAGGTTTTATTTACCTGTCCTGTTGTCTTGGTGTTTACTGTCTCTTTCCCAGGATAGTGACAAGGAAATGAAAAGGGCCCTTGACACACTCTCTATGTGGTCTCCGCAGCTGTAGTTGGCAGAGAGGGATTTCTGGTTCACAGCAACAAAATAGAGGTTCAGGTGGCCAGTTTGGTTTCTTGGCTGAATTTTCATGTGAGTTTCTGTCTCTGGGCTACACTTCATCTCAGGGGTGCAAAGGATTGCTAGACATGGTAAAACAAAGGCAGGGATGTGGCCAGCGATGTGTGGTAATTATAGAGAATGGTTTTCAGGAGAGAGAATGGCTTCCCCAGGGACACCCCACCTTATCATGGAACACTGGTGTAGAGTCATTGAATGATGTGTGATATTAACATGGATTGTCCAAAACACCGAGGACAGGGAAGATGTGCCATGAAAGAGAACCGTCTGGGAAAACATCCTTACCTCTCGAAGCCTCAGTTTGTCCATCTCCAGCAGACGGGGAGGAATGTGTGCCCAGAGGTCCCGAGGCTGGCACTCAGTCATGTGTATGAATGCTGGCTCTGGTGCCTGAAATAGCTGGGGTGCAGCAGGTGGTGATTCCCACACACCTTCATGCTCCTTGGTCTTCCACTCCAGACTCCTCACTCTGCGCGGTGCAGAGGGCGCCTACTCAAGTCACACAGCCTTGAGCTCGAATACAGGCTCTTTTTTTCCATGACTGTCTTTGCGAAAATTCTCTCACTTTTACAAGCCTGTTTCCTCTTTTGTAAGAGGGCAAAAGTATCTGTCTCATTGGGTTGTTTTGAAGGTAGAAAAATACTAGGAAGCATTGAACGTATTTCTAGTTCATTGTTATACTCAATTCATGGTAACTATTATTACTTTTAGAATAAAATACCTCTCAACTGCAGAAATGCCTAAAACATATTGATATTTTTCTTTTTGATTTCTAGAACTGTCGTATGCCAAATGCTCTTGGGATATAAAATTCTAATTTTGTGGAAATCAATTTGTGGGTCAAAGGGTTGGGAAGAAAGAAACATTTTGTTCTGTTTTTTCTTCTTTTACTCTCTTCTCACAAAGGAAGAAGCTGATCACTGGCAACCCTAATTTAAAATAGTACTAAACATAAAGTCCAAGTGACAGTGCTTATTTATTCTGGGGCTTTAAAACTATGCATAGTGAAAAGTGTCCTGGACCAGGGGTCAGCAAACTTTTTCTGAAAAAGACCAGATGGCAAATACTTCAGACTTTGCAGGCCATACTGTCTCTGTTGCAAATACTCAACTGTCTCATTTTAGTACAAAAACAGCTGTAAACAATACAAAAATGTTGAGAATGGTTACGTATCAGTAAACCTTTACTTACAAAAACAGACAAAGGGCTGGATTGGGCTTGTGGGCTGTAGTTTGCGAACTCCTATCCTAGATTACACAGTTCAGCTTCCTATTAGCTGTGTGACACTGGCTTGTCACGTTCTCCTGCTGTACCGTACGATCCTCGTTTCAAAAGAGGGTCAGTCTGAAGATTCTAAAACAGTATGAAAATGAATATATGCAAACAGATCCAGCACAATGCCAAGCATGAACTAATGGAACACACTCTGGTCTTTTATGCCTTTTATCCACGTTTCTATTCTTGATTAGTTAAATTCTGGAGTAGTGAAGGCATTTTATGTCATCTATTTGTAGTGCCATGTACTGTGTTGAGAAAGACTCTGAGACTGTCTGGGCTTGGCTGGGAGGCCCATTCGTGGCTGATGGTCCATTCTTGGGTTATGCTCTCTTCCTGTTTCCCTTGTTATGCTCTTTGTAGTTCTCTTATTCAGTCATTTTCCTTTGGTTTCTTCTCTCCGCTTTGTCCCTATTTATTATCTTACAACACCTTTGCATTCATTTATACTGGGAAGTGCTGGTATTTATAATGCTGGAGTAGGGAGCAGATGTTGGCGTGACCGTGTCTTTGGAGTTTTCTTTGGTTTACAGTCTAATTTTAATTGGATGATTAATCAAAATGTGCATTTTCATGGCTCAGTATTTTCTTAAGAAAGATGAGAAAAATGTTTCTACATATATGTTTGTGAGATGTTGTCAAATTCTTTCATTTTCTGAGATTCGTCTGTTCTGTTCTTGGCCCCCAGAATTATCATCCTGAGTGGGATGAAGATGATGAGACCACATAATTTTCCCTGGCTTTCCTCATGTGCCTCCCACTGCGGGGTGGGGGCGGACTCCATCCATGCAGAGGGCAGGGAGTGCTGGTCCAGTCCTACAGAGGCTTCATGTGCAGGTCAGTGTTTCTGGAAAAGATTCCTTTTCTGTGTTTGTAAAGTTAGGCGGTTGCCACAAGACTGCATTTTGACACCAGTGCAGAGTTCAGGAGTCCTGAAGACCACCCTATGTTTGATAATTCACTAGCAGGACTGATAGAACTCACTGGAATCTGCTCTGCTCGTGATTATGGTTCATTACAGTAAAAGGACATGGATTAAAATCAGCCAAGGGAAGGGAAGTGGGGGCAGAGCTGAGAAGGGTTCCAAGCAGGGAACTTCCATCTATCTCCTCCTGGGGGAGTGTGGTCGGTGTTCACTCCTGCTAGTAGCGCTGTGTGTGATCATACGCACACAGGATTGACAACTAGGGAAACTCACCTGGGTGCTGGTGTCAGAGTTTCTCCTGGATCTTGATCACGTAGGCAAGGTTGACCAACCTTTGGTCTCCAGCCCATCCAGAGAAAGAGTGATGCTGCAATGGCCCAAAGCCCCCAGGGTGCGGGCGACCTTCCTGGCTGGCAACACTCTGTGTGCTGTCACACATCTTTGCTGGGAGGAACTGGTGCTGCTCTTAGTTCCCCTGGTACAGGACAACAGGAAGCTCTGCACTGTAACCCTCCTGGGCTCAGCTGTCTCATCTCTGATTTTAATCTGTGTCCTTTGACTGTAAAAAAAAACTACAAACATGAGGATAACAGCTTTCAGCGAGTTCTGTGAATCCTTTTAGTAAACCAGGGGGTGGTCCTGGGAACCCCCAGCCTCTGCGGTTTATGTCAGAAGTGGGAGTGGTATTGGGAGCTGCCCTTCTAACTCGATAGTTGGTGTTAAAAGTGGGATTCACAGGCTTCCCTGGTGGTGCAGTGGTTGGGAGTCCGCCTGCCGATGCAGGGGATGTGGGTTCGCGCCCTGGTCTGGGAAGATTCCACATGCCATGGAGCAGCTGGGCCCATGAGCCATGGCAGCTGAGCCTGCACGTCCGGAGCCTGTGCTCCACAACGGGAGAGGCCACAACAGTGAGAGGCCCGCGTACTGCAAAAAAAAAAAAAAAAAAAAAAAAAAAAAAGTGGGATTCACTAGACTGACCCTGTCTCACTGAAATATGTGGTTTAGGAAAAATAAGAGTGAGGTGGTGGGGACTGAGAAACATTTGATTTCTGGAAGGGCTTGGAGTCACCCATGGTATGAAAATGCAGCTGTGCTACAATCAGTTAAAGGAGGAAAAAGTTACCAATGGAATTCAGAAATGATAGATTCAATTTTTGAGTAGCTGGCTCACTGCATAAAGAAATGCAAAGTTAACTGTAAATAAGCCACATATACAATCCCTTAGCTATTGTATTTTTTAAGAGTTAAAATGAAAATAAAGTATTGGGGAAGATCCTGATGCTGGGACAAGCTTGATTTCCAGCAAGTCTGAACTATAGCCACTAGTCTCAAGGCTGCTACCAAAGGGAAAGTCTTACTGAAATGCCAGACAGCTAAGAAGTTTAGCATGATTTGTAAGAGAATGAGGAAAGACAAAGTAAGAGTCAAGGGATTTATTCCAGCAAGTTGGAAAACTTTGAATGGTTATTAAGAAATGAGGTTTTAAAAAAAGTGAACATTGATGGGGAAAACAAAGGATTTAATGTAGCACTATCAGAGACTGCGTGGGCAGACAGTAGCCCGGGGTGCTTCCCCAGCATGGAAAGGTCCAAAATAAATCTACTATATTTGCCATACTTTGGAAGAATTAAAAAAGTCAGAAGGCTCAGGTGACAATGAGAAACTTGGACTTGAATTGTCTTGGTCAATGTTCCTACAAGCTAATCAGTGTAAGCATTGACTAAAGGGCCAGGGCTTTTTGTCCTGACTTCAACTTTCTCTTTCCTACCTGATGCAGTGGTCACAGAACCAGGGCTGCAACAGCAGATGCTGAGAGCAAGCACAATTCCAAAATAAGAAACTGTTAACTTTATCTTTAAATCTTATGTCAGAATTCCTAGGGATTCTTGATTTCAGCCTCTATATGAAAATTAGAGGAATTAGTGGAATCCCCATTTGGAAAAATTGGGGTTGACAGTGAATGCAGCTGTTTGCCTCATTGTTGAGATGGTCCACCAGTTCTGCACCAGTGTAACCCTGCCCTACATGAATGGGCTTGGACTGGGTTGAGGCATTGCTAGACTAGTATTGCTGCCTGCAGTCTGGACCAATACTAATTTGAAGTCCCTTCCAAAGGTGGAAAAGTGTGGGTAAAAATCAATGACAAATGGAGAGAAGGAGAAAGAGTAGCTGAGGCTGAAGGGGATGAATAAAAAGGTTATGCCACAAGGACAATCCAATATTACACTGGTGCCTTGAGAGAGATTCAGAACAAGAGATGATATTGTCTCTTAGCTCAGTTATACCAGATGCCCCAAATGGTGAAGCTATATATTGCCAAGACAACTTCTGCTTTTGGAACCTGACAAGGTCAGACAGAAGCCTTCAAACCTGGATGGCATTGCTCTGGGAGACATTTGGTCATTTGGTCACATGTTGTGAAGATGACCCGGACCAATTGTTAATGACTGAGTGGGACTTGAATGACACACCAGTAGCTTGGCTCATTTTCAGGTTACATCTACTACTATCCTAAGATGTGGGTAACACTAGCCTTTTTGGTAATATTCAACTTCCTTATAGGAAGTTTAAGGAACAAGTTTATGATGATATTGACATTGATGATCAAATGTATCAGGAGACTGGGTTACGACATCCTCAGGATGAAATACCAATGAAAAATGACAGGCAGAGGAAGATTGGGATTAGCTAACCATAAGTTAATTTCCATGCTAAATAGTTCTGCACAAATATATAATAAGGAACAAATAGCTGCAGAGTGGGGTGAGGGGTGAAGAATAATCAAATTAGTAGGAAAATATGGACAGTGTATGAAATGAGTTTATAGGATGGATTAGTTGTTTCTTTAAATCTGTCCCTACCTGATTCTGGCTCTTCCATATGTTAGGTGCATTCATACTGATACTATTGGTATATCTGTCACAGAAATTCTATACAAAATGTGGATGTTCAGATAAATATAAATATTTTGCTGTAAGAGCTTTGAGTGTTACTCATCAGGGAAGCTTACCTGAGCATCACGTCCAGAATTTTTACAGGGCCTCAATCACACAGACATGGTTGATTGCCCATGTGGACACTTTATTCTCCATCCCTTTCAGGGGTCAAGCTGATACTGCATGGCCAAATGGCTGCACCATAAATTATGTTGTTAGACAGCCCAGTGTGGCCCAGGACCCAGGTAAACACTCTTATCAACAGAACATTCCAAGGGCCTAAATATCACTCCCAGGAGCCTGGGCAAAGGAAAGATTCCTCTTTGGGAAGGTTAATTCCTCACTGCCCAGTGTCAGTCAGTGGAATAGGACCCAGAGCATATTCACAGTTTAGGATTTAATACAGCAGAAAGTCTAACAGGCATAAATGTTGACATGGAAACATGGCTGCTCTAAGATTCTGCAGGTTCTAGTGGGAGTTTGTTGAGCTCATTATCATGCAGTTCCAAACATGTTGAGCTATGTAGGATTTCTGAGCATGACTGATTGCTGATCCAGAATTTGTTAAACAGATATTGGAAGACTAAGAAGGAAACACTGAGGTAGCCCAGGAAAAAGTAGGTTTGCAGAGGTCAGAAGGTGACCTAGGTGGGTTTGGATCCAAGAGATGAGAGTGTAATATCCAGCCTACACCTTTTAATAACAGGCATTTTTCCTACCTTCAGGGCTGGCCTCTACTCTCACCCACAGAATCTCCAAGTGGAGAGAAACACTTGCAAGCACTTTGATGTGTACCTGTCACTCCTTGGCTCTGTCCTGAAGAGCAGTATATGACATGTCTGCTTCCCATTCCCCATGCATCCCCTCAGGGCCCCTGCTGCACTACATGCCGAGTCTATGGGACCCTTCGCCATCCCCTCACCTGTCAGTCATGGTCGTTCTTCCAGTGCAATGCCTGTGTGGTGTATCCAGTGGGCTTTGTGTAGTGCAGACACAACAGCCCTGTGCCTGTGAGTTTACTCAGTATAGGTTATTTGGCAACCATTCAGCAACTCTTGCTTTGGGAAGAGTCAATGAGGACTGTATTTTTATTCACATATTTCTTCATTTTTTCATTCATTCACCCGGCATTTTTTCAGCACTTATAATGCAGTGAACTAAACACTTTGGATAAAAAGAGTTTAATCAGTTACTTAAATAATTCAACTACACTCCTTATCTCAGGGTGTAGAAGTTCCACTGAGGCTGTTTCATCCTGGGTGGAAATTGTGCATCAAATTTGTAGTTGCAGGTAGTCCAGTCCTTCAAAATGAGAATTATCAAAAACATGGGACTCCTGAATCTTTCAGGAATAGCCAATACAAAAACTTCTCTGGAGTTTAGGACACAAGGAGTTCTAACAGAGAAACAGCACTTGCTGAAAATCAAATCACAATAAAGTGTTTAAAAAAATATAGGGCTTCCCTGGTGGCGCAGTGGTTGGGAGTCCGCCTGCCGATGCAGGGGATACGGGTTCGTGCCCCGGTCTGGGAGGATCCCATATGCCGCGGAGCGGCTGGGCCTGTGAGCCATGGCCGCTGGGCCTGCGCGTCCGGAGCCTGTGCTCCGCAATGGGAGAGGCCACAACAGTGAGAGGCCCGCATACCGCAAAAAAAAATAAATAAATAAAAAAAAAAATATGCCAAGTAACTTCCAGTTTCACCTCCAAGATGCAGAGCTTGTGAATGATGATTGCTAGCCTTACAGCAAGAAGAAGAAAAAAAAAATCAGCAACTTTTACTGGACTCATCCGAGAAGTGAGGTCACAGAGCAAGCTGTCCCCTCAAACCTAGAGAGGCAGATACATCCAGAGAGATGAGGCAGACGAGAGCCACTTACCTGGAGCAGAAGCCACTTGATGCCGTAAGCTGATAGAAACACTTAGCTATAACTTTCACTAACTTTTGGAGGTCAAGAGTAGACTAACCATGAGGATGAGAAGGTCCAGGGGCTCAGTGATAAGGAGCACCCACACTTTTGCACACTTTATTCTAGAAATTCATTTGCTAGGGCTGCTGTAACAGAGTACCACAAACTGGGTGGCTTAAAACAACAGAAATTTATTGTCTCACAGTTGTAGAGACTAAACATCTGAAATCAAGGTTTAGCAGGGTTGTTTCCTTCTGAGAGTTGTGAGGGAAGGATCTTTTCCATGCCTCTCTCCAAGCATCTGGTGGTCGCAGGTGATTCTTGCCTTGTAGATGTCCATCGTCTCCCTGGGTCTTCACATCGTCTTCTCTCTGTGTCTGTGCCTCAATCTCCTCTTCCTATAAGGTCACCAGTCATACTGGATTAGAGCCACTCCAAAGACCTCATTTTAACTTAATTACCTCTGTTAAGACCCCACTTACAAATAAGGTCACATACTAAGGTATGGGGGCTTAGGACTTCAACATGTATTTTTAGAGGGACACAATTCAACCCATTGCAGAACTCAAACAGGTTCTCACGGGGAGGATTAGAAAAAGCTCCTGATACGGCCCTGGTGGGGTGAGGGGGAAGTGTAGCCATTGTGACCCTCTCCCCAGATATTCCCCTTAGAAAAAGCACAACCTCCAGGAGGAAGGACCTTAGCAGAGGACAGTTCTGAAACTTATCGCTTGTGAGGGCAGGGAATTCCACCCACTCCAGCCTGTTTCAGCATTCTCTCATTTAAGGAAATAAAAGTCATAATCTACTGGAGAGTGGCTTAAAGGACAGGGAGTAAGGGGCATAGGGAGGGATAGTTCTACCCCTTGAGGGAAACCAGAAATGCTTCTGAAGGACACATACCATGACACAGAACAACCAAAGTACTGAGACGTAACTGGAAGATTAGAGAGTGCGCTTTCTCCCTCTCACCGTACACCATCCTAACAAGCCACCAGTAATAATGAGTAGATTACAGCTGAAAAATTTGAAAGACAAAAACTCTCTTATGAGGCAGTTGTATCAAAGAAGGGGGTAAAAACAAGCTGACTGGAGGAATTTGAAGCCTTGGGTGCCTATACTTACAGCAAACATTCAATATATTTCAACACCTAGCCAGATATACATACATCTTCAGGATAAAAACCTGTTTGTTTCAATAACTCTTACCCTATACAACATGTTTGTATTTTAATAAAAAATGACAAAGCATGCAAAAAGACAAAATAAACTAAACAAACTAAAAAAATCCATAATCTAAAGAGACAAAAACTTGTCAGAACTAGAGTTGATAAGACACAATGGTTAGAACTACCAGACAGTGATTTTAATATAACTGTGCTAAGTGCTAAAATAACAATAATTTAAAAATATAATGTGCAAGGTCAGATGGATAATGAAAGAAAATAAATGAAAACTATAAAAATGTATCAAAAGGAAATGCCAGAAATAAACAAAACAGTAACAGAAAAGAAGGATGCCTTTGATACGTCCAAGGAGAGAATCAATGAGCTTGAGTGTAGGTCAATAGAAACATCCCAAAATCATATGCAAAGAAAAAATTAGCAATAAGAATAGTGATAAAAAAAGAACACAATGTCCAAGAAATGTGGGATACTGTGAATAAATGTATAAAAATGTTTAAATGCATATAATCGGAATGCCAGGAAAAGAAAAAATAAGGTAGAGAAAATATCTGGAAAAATAACAGCCAAAAACTTTATAAAATTTATGTCAGACAACAAATTTCATCTATAATGTCCATGCAATCCCCATCAAAATTCTAGCAAAAAAATTTTTTTGTAAACACATCTGAACTTAGTCTATAATTTATATGAAATGCACAGATACTAGAATAGGGAACACAATTCTGAAAAAGAACAGAGTTGGAGGACTCACATTACCAGGTTTCAAGACCTACTGTAAAGCTGTGTTAATCAAGAGAGCAGAGTGAAAGTACAGACATATAGATCAATGGTGCTACATGAAGAACCCAGAGAAAAATCTACATAGATTTGGTCAACTGAGTTTTTACAAAGATGCAGGGGCAATTTATTGGAGAAAGGAGAGTCTTTTCAAAAAATGGTTTTGCTACAAGTAGATATCTACATGCAAAAAAATGAACCTCAGCCCTTACTTCATGCCATACACAAATATTAACTCAAAATGGGTCACAAGCCTAGATATAAAATACAAAACTATAAAACTTCTATTAAATAGGGGATAAAATTTGCTTGATCTTGGTGATGAGTTTTTATTTTTTGTTTTACTTTATTTTTAAAAATAAATTTTATTTATTTATTTATTTATTTTTGGCTGCACTGGGTCTTCGTTGCTGCTTGTGGCCTTTCTCTAGTTGCAGTGAACAGGGGCTACTCTTTGTCGCAGTGCGTGGGCTTCTCATTGCAGTGGCTTCTCTTGTTGTGGAGCATGGGCTCTAGGCGCATGGGCTTCAGTAGTTGTGGCTCGTGGGCTTAGCTGCTCTGCGGCATGTGAGATATTCCTGGACCAGAGCTCGAACCCGTGTCCCCTGCTGGCAGGCGGATTCTTAACCACTGTGCCACTAGGGAAGCCCTTGATGAATTTTTAGATTTAGATACAACACCAAAACACTCTCTCTGTAAGAAAAAAGCTGGTACGTTGAATTTTATTAAAACTTAACACTTTTTCCCTTGTTAAAGACACGATGAAGAATCCAAGAAACTCAAACTGGGTATTAAGAATATAAAATAAATAACTAAAGATAAATGAGAAATTAAAAAATTCATCTGAGAACACTATCAGTTATTTTTTGTGAGTAAGCCAAAAACATTAAACAAAATTGAAAGTTTCTTAGAAAAAATATAACTTAGCCAGAAGAAACTCAAGAAAAAAATTAGTTTAAAATATTAGGCCAAAACTGTGTTAGAACTAACTTCTGTGAAAAAGTTATGGAAAAGTCTGCACTTACATTTTATAAGCTGTCACAGAATATAGCTTAGGAAGAAAAATTGTCAAAAGCATTTGTGATGTTTAGAATAATCTTGATCCACAATTAGACAAAGACATGAAAACCAAGGATTATAGGTACAACTTATTCATTCATTTATTCTTACATTTCACTAGCATCTACCATGTAGCACCAGGCACTATCCTGAAGCTCAGGATGCACCAACAGAACAAATGAAGAATTCTGTCCACATGGAGCTCCCTTTGTAAAAGGGAGAAACAAAATAATCAATTAATAGAATAAGTGAGTAGGTAACTTAGTGTATTGGGTGATTAATGCAATGAAGAAAATAGAGCAGGTTAAAGTTTTACTGGCGTGCTGTTGGCTTTGCAATTTAAAACTAACTGGTCAGGGTAAACTTTAAAAAATACCTTTTATGACATGGCTTGAAAAGGGGTGAGGGATAAGCCATGCATTTATGTGGAGGAAGAGGCAGAGGGAACAGTCACTCCAGAGGCTCCCAGGTTGGATCCTGCTCAGCACAGACTAGGAAGAATAAGTAGCCCAGGGTCTGCAGCAGAGTAAGAGAGGGTGTAGGAGGTGATCGCCTGGGGCCTTCTCAGCATGGCACAGCCGTGGGCTTCTACTCTACGTGAGATAATCTGCCATTTCCTGGGTTTGAGCCAAGGAGTGATAAACTCTGACTTTTTTTATAAGGCTCATTTATTGAGAATGGATGATAGGAAACCATGTTGTGAATAAGGGGACCAGTTAGGAGGTTCTTAGAGTAATACAGATCAGATAGGACGTTTGCCTGAAGAAGGGCAGTAGCTGTGAGCATGGTGAGAAGTGCTTGGATTCTGGCCTGGACCCACAGGATGTACTTAGGTCGAGTGAGATAGAGTTGACTTAGGGTGACTCCAAAGTTTTTGGCTTGAACAACCAGAAGTTGTCATACAGAATGGAAATGGGAAAGGCTGTTGGAGCAGTTTTTAGGGGGCGAGATGAGGAGCGAGGGCTGTCTTGGCCATGTTGAGTTTGTGATCTATTAGGCATCCTAGTGTGGGTGTTGTTTGGGCTACTGGATGGACGCATGGAATTCAGGAGGGCGTGTGGGCTGGAGAGGGAAAATAAGAATCATTGGCTTTGAATGGTCTTTGAAGTTCTGTGTCTCAGTGAGATTATCCAGGGATTGAGTGTAGGTAGAATGTCAGAAAACTACAGATGGAGCTCTGGGCACACTGACAGGAAGAAAAGAGAGACCGACAGGAGGGGTGGATGAGGTTGATCCCTGGAGCAGGCAGAGAACCAAGAATGAGTGACGCTCTGGAAACACAATGATAAAGTGTGTCCAAAAGAAGGCATTTGTCTAGTGAGTCAAACAATGCTGATCAGGTAAGATGAAGATGGACATTTGACATTGGGTTGCCAACGTTGCTGATGACTTGACCAGCACAGCATTACAGATGCAAAAGTCCTGAAATAAACTTAAGAGAACTGAAGCCAAGAATATTCAGCAGATGTCACCTCTATGTTGGGTTTATCCTGGGAAAGCAGAGGTGAGAACGGGAGAGGTGAGTCATTCTGCCATCCACCTCGGCCTCCCACCATGAAACACCTGAGTGTCCAACATGTCAGGAAATTCTTGAACCACAGTAGCCACACGTCTGGTCTGTTTTCTCTGTCTGTGTCCCCGCAGAACATCTTTCATTAACCCTTTGTTGCCTCCCAGAGAAAGTCTGAGCTCTTACCATGCCATGCAGGCTTTCCATTCTCTGCCCCGTCTTTTTCTGCAGGCTTGTTGCTCATGATTCTTTGACCCTATGTGCACCCTACGAACCAGCCATACCGAATTGCTTAGAGTCCTCTGACCAGCTACATGAGGTCGGGCCTCCACGTTATTATGTATGCTTGTGGATGACACCATTGTTGCTCAGTGAATACCCAGTTCTCCTCCGTGTTACCCACTCCCTTTTAGTGATGGAAAGGATGCTCATGTTCCTATTTCTGGGGGGATGGGCTCGGAGAAGAAGTGACACTTCACTTCAGCACTGAAGCATTTGAGAGCAGGTGCATGACCTTTTGGCTCTTTTCCAGAGAACCGTAAGCACATTTTGGATGTTGGTGGTGTAAGAATGAAGCCATCTGGATCACCAGTTGGCACGTGGGGGAGAGATGCCCTGGAAAATTGCCTGACACATATCTGAGTCTATGTGGATGAGAAATACATCTTTTTTATTAAGTCACTGAAATCCAGGGCTAGACATTCCTGACTAACACAATAGTGATCTATCTGACTGTGATGCCATGTGCATCTGTGTGCCCTACGAATCCTTGCTGGGTTGCCAGGAGTGTGCCAGGGTCTCCTACCAGCTCTGGTGATATAAGAGTGAATAAGGTGTTTTCTGGCGTCCATTGGCTCACTTTTTTCAGCTCCTTCTGTTTCTTCCCCACCACTGGGAGAATTAGGTGTCCCTCCCAAGTTGACTATAGAGTGATATCTCTGTCTTAAAGACTTTTAATATATTGTAAAATAAATTTATTTCATCCTAATGAGACTATGAGCTCATTGATAGCATTTTGTGTTTTAAAAATATTTATCTCTCCAGTAACTAGTACTTGGCTTGGTATCTAGTAAATATTCTGTAGGTTTATTTTATGAATGTCTGGGAGTTTCCATTCTCAAGTTGTGTGTATGTGTGCTGTGTGTATGTATGTGGGTGATATGGTTCTACCTGTACACGTTTGTTGTGGAGAGTGACCATTTTCCTTAACTAATTCAGACTTATAGAAGTGACTATTATTGAATTTCAATCCATTTTATTTCTTATATCCTCTTATTATTACTGCTTCTGTCAATTTCAAAGTGTGTTTATTCTATATCAACCAAGTGGAATGGGCAGATATCAATGGTTTGACCTCTCAAATGGTGAAACTGAGGCTCAGAGGTACTAAAAGACACTAACTAGTAGTAGTTAAGAGCATTATTAAGGTGGAAATATCCCAGGTACTACCTCCATGCTTGAGTTTTGTAGTCAGAAATATCAGTACTTCATCTGAGCTTGTTGTATCTGGATTTACAGACTCTTAAAGACTTGCCTGTTAATAGTTCTGTTCCCTTTCTGAGATAACATTTCTACCCTTTTATCCCAAGTATAATTTATATATTAAATCAAATAATTCTGATTATACATTCTTTATTGAAAATGCAAATGAATCATAGAGGCTCTGAGTTATCATGAACAATCAAGATTGTCAGCCATCATATCTAATCCACATTTCTTAAATGAGAACTAACTATTGTCCATAACTTGTAGCATTCTTCATTAAAGTCTTGCTTCTCTCAAAAAAAAAAAAAAATAAAAATAAATGGATCCCTATGGGGGCTTCTGGGTCTTGGTAATACTCTTATTTCTATATCTGCTTGGTGGTTTCCTGAGTGTTTGTTTATAATTATTCATTAAGCCATATATTTATGCTTTATTAACCTCTCTTTAGTGTGTCATATTTTTCAATATAAAAATTTAACAAAATACATTAAATAAAAGTGCTTCTTTTATTCTTATTACAAAACCAATGTACTTTAGGACATTTGAAAAATAGTGATGTGCAGAAAGAAGAAAAAAATCACACATAATCTCACCCTCCCGCTGGTACCTACTAATCTAGCGCCTTACAGATTCCCAGGTTTCGACACACGCACTCACAGACAGATAGACAGACACAGGTAGATGAAGACTTGCACTCACCCCCTACCACCACACCATCACCCACTGCTGCTCTCACCTCCCTCACAGACTTTCTTAACTAGAGTAGTTAACATTGGTATAATACTGTTAGTTAAGCTGGGGATTTTATTTGGTTTTCACTTTCCCCCCACTGGATCCAATCCAGGGTAGCACATTGCATTTAGTCATCATGTCTTCTTAGCAGGGTGGACAACTCATCCCATTTTGCCCTATGTGTCCCATTTTTAAAACTCAAAGTCCCACGCCCTGGGAAATCTGTTGCTTGTGATTAAACCAAGGTGGTTGGTCACCCTACAACCCACTCTTGTGTAGTCTGTGATTTTTTTTAATCTTTCCTCATCTTGCATGACCTAGACAGTTTCAAAGAGCACTGGAGAAGTGTTTTGCAGAACATCTCTTGATTTGGGTTTGTCTGGTGTTTTCTCACAATTAAATCGTGGATGTGGATTTTGGATTGAAGACCACATAGGTGAAGTGCCCCTCCTATCACATCATACCAGGGGTACATGGCATGAACACAGCAAAATACTCTGACATTAACCCTGATGACTTGACTAAGGACCCGTCTGCCGGGTTTTTCCACTGTGATGTTGCTGCTGTCCCATTGCTATTCTCTGTTCACTGGGCATTAAGTCCAGTCCCCACTCAAGGGAGGGGATTATTCCCCACCTCCTAGGGGAAAGGAGGAGTTTCAAAGAATTTGCTAAATTTACAACCTCTGTCAAAACCATCACAATAATTGATAAATTTTTTTGGGGGAAATTTGAGGTTATGCAAATATCCTGTTTCTCCTTAAAGTTGTATCTACTAACTTTAGCATCTCCAGTGGGTCCTGCCTGCATCAATTATTACTGTGGTGTTCTAACAGGGGAAATCTCTTTCTATTGTTACATCTACATTTATTTTTTATTTTTATTTTTTTTTTATTTTTTTTTTTTTGCGGTATGCGGGCCTCTCACTGTTGTGGCCTCCCCCGTCGCGGAGCACAGGCTCCGGACGCGCAGGCTCCGGACGCGCAGGCTCAGCGGCCATGGCTCACGGGCCCAGCCGCTCCGCGGCATATGGGATCCTCCCAGACCGGGGCACGAACCCGCATCCCCTGCATCGGCAGGCGGACTCTCAACCACTTGCGCCACCAGGGAGGCCCCATCTACATTTATTGATTGGAATTATTCTGGAAGGAAGACTTGTTTCTTCACTTCCATTTATTTATTTATTTGTCTATTTATTTATTTATTTATTTATTTATATTAGTATGGATTTAGGGAGAATTGTTTTTAAGGGGGTATCATCCAATACTATTGTACTTCATTTGTTGCTCAAATTGCTAAAATCTTGACCATTAGGAGGTCCATTTAGCTTGGCACCTGTGTCTTTTCTACATGCCTTTATTGTTTTTATTTTTTTTTTAGCACTTAATTTCTGGTGCTGTAGGAGTCTCCAGGCTCATCTCATATTTTCCCTGCTCCCCCTTAGAAAATGTCATTTCTGCAAGGAGCACTGGTGCTTTGGTTTCTTTTCTTTCTTTTTTTTTTTTGCGGTACATGGGCCTCTCACTGTTGTGGCCTCTCCCGTTGTGGAGCATAGGCTCCGGACGCACAGGCTCAGTGGGTTTGGCTCATGGGTCCAGCTGCTCCGTGGCATGTGAGATCTTCCTGGACCGGGGCACGAACCCGTGTCCCCTGCATCGGCAGGCGGACTCTCAACCACTGCACCACCAGGGAAGCCCACTTTGGTTTCTTTTATGGAAAAATAGTAAAGGAGAAGTCTCTAGTGTCTAGAAATACTGTGTTCCCATAAAGGGAGCCAAGGCACCAGTGTTCCTTGGAGAAATGATATTTTCTAGGGCTGGAGCAGGGAAAATACAAGGTGAGTCTGGAAAACCTTCAAGAATTTAAACTGTCTCTGTTTGCAGATGACATAATTTTATATACAAACAACCCTAAAGACTCCACTAAAAAACTGTTAGAACTAATCAACAGAAGCAGCAAAGTTGAAGGATGCAAAATCAGCATACATTTCTATACACTAACCATGAACTATCCAAAAAAGAGACTAAGAAAACAGTTCCATTTACAATAGCACCAAAAAGGAATAAACTTAACCAAGGCAGTGAAAGATCTGTACACTGAAAACTCTAAGATACCAATGAAAGAAACTGAAGAAAACACAAATAAATGGAAATATATCTTATGTTTATGGATTGGAAGAATTAATATTGATAAAATCTCCATTCTTTATAGATTAAATTCAATCTCTATCAAAATTCCAATGGCATTTTTTCTCAGAAGTAGAAAAAAACCAAGCCTAAAATTTGTATGAAACCACAAGGGACCCTGAATAGCTAAAGCAAGCCAGAGAAAGAAGAACAAAGCTGGAGGCCTTGCACTTCCTGATTTCAACTATATTACAAAGCTATAGTAATAAACAGTATATTACTGGCATAAAAATAGACATATAGACCAATGGAACAGGTTAAGAGCCCAGAAATAAACTGTCACTTATAAGGTCAACTAATATTCCACAAGGAAGCCAAGAATATACAATGAGGAAAGGACAGTCTCTGCAATAAATAGTCTCTGCAGTGTTGGGAAAACTGGATATCCACATGCAGAAGAATGAAATTGGACGCTTATCTTACACCACTCACAAAAGTTAACTCAAAATGGATTAAAAACTTAAATGTAAAACCTGCAACTATAAAACTCCCAGAAGAAAATATAGAGGAAAAGTTGCTTGACATTGGTATTGGCAGTGATTTTTTTTTGGATATGACACCAAAAACAAAACAAAACAAATCCCAAAACAACAACCCAGCAACAAATGCAAAAGTCAACAAGTGGGACTATATCAAACTAAAAAAACTTCTGTACAGCAAAGGAAGCAATCAACAAAATGATAAGGCAATCCACTGATGGGAGAAAATATTTGTAAATCATATATCTGATAAGGGGCTAATATCTAAAATACATAAGAAACTCATATAACTCAACAGCAAGAAAAACAATCTGATTAAAAAATGGGCAGGGCCTCCCTGGTGGCACAGTGGTTGAGAGTCCGCCTGCTGATGCAGGGGACACGGGTTCGTGCCCTGGTCCAGGAAGATCCCACATGCCACGGAGCGGCTGGGCCTGTGAGCCATGGCCGCTGAGCCTGCGTGTCCGGAGACTGTGCTCTGCAATGGGAGAGGCCACAACAATGAGAGGCCCGTGTACCATACACAAAAAAAAAAGTGGGCAGAGGAACTGAATAAAAATTTATCCAAAGAAGACAGAATTTTCTTACAGGTACATAAAAAGATGCTCAGCATCCCTAATCATCAGGGAAATGCAAATCAAAACCACAATGAGTTATCACCTCACATCTGTTGGGATGGCTTTTATCAAAAAAACAAGAGATAACAAGTGTTGGTGAGGATGTGGAGAAAGGGAAACACTGTGTACTGTTGGTGGGAAGGTAAATTGGTGCAGCCATAAGATCCAGCAATTCCCATCTCTGGGTATATATCCAAAGGAAATGAAAACAGAATCTCAGAGAGATACAGAGATACCTGCAATCCGATGTTCGTTGCAGCATTATTCACAATAAGCCAAGATACGGAACAACCTCAGTGTCTCAGGGCCTGATTAGAGCAAAGGTGGAGGAAGCCTGAATTGGCTCTCTCTGTCTGACTGCTTGAGCTGGGACACTAACCTTCTCCTGCTCTCACAGTGGGTCTTACACCATTGGCTCCCCTGGTTCTCCAGCTGTCAGACTCAAACAGAAATTTGCACCAATAGCTTTCCTGGGTTTCTAGCTGGTAGACAGCAGATTGTAGGGTTTCTCAGCTTCTATAATCTCATAATCATCTGAGCCATTTTTAATAATATTATATAAATTATATTTATAAAATATATGAATATATATATAAATTATACAAATTATAATTTGTAAATTATATATGAATATTTATGTCTTAATCTATAGATTAATGGACAATAGGGACCACAGGTCTGTAGCTTTTTTTTTTAGATTTTGAATGTTGAATAATTTTTTAACTGAAGTATAGTTAATTTACAATATTGTTTTAGTTTTAAGTGTACAGCAAAGTGATTCATTTATATATATATATATATATATTTTTCATATTATTTTCCATTTATTTTCATGGCTATTGTAAATAATGCTGCTGTGAACATTGGGCTACAGGTATCTTTTTGAATTAAGAGTTTTCATCTTTTCCGGATATATGCCTAGAAGTGGGATTGCTGGATCATATGGTAACTCTATTTTTAGTTTTTTAAAGAACCTCCATACTGTTTCCATTGTGTTTGCTCCAAATTAGATTCCCACCAACAGTATAGGAGGGTTGCATTTTCTCCACACCCTCTCCAGCATTTATCATTCATAGGCTTTTTGATGATGTGAGGTGATACTACATTGTGGTTTTGATTTGCATTTCTCTAATAATTACTGATGTTAAGCATTTTTTCTGTACCTGTTGGCCATCTGTATGTCGTCTTTAGAGAAAAGTCTATTTAGGTCTTCCACCCATTTTTTTGATTGGGTTGTTTTTTGTTGCTGTTGCTGTTATTGAGTTGTATGAGCTGTTTGTTTATTTTGGATATTAAGCCTTTGTCAGTCACATTACTTGCAAATAATTTCTCCCATTCTGTAGGTTGTCTTTTCATTTTGTTGATGGTTTCATTTGCTGTGCAAAAGCTTTTAAGTTTTATTAGGTCCCATTTGTTTATTTTTGCTTTTATTTCTTTTGCCTTGAGAGACTGACACAGATCTGAATTTTTGATAAAATCTACAGGTGACTGTAATCCAGAAACACTAGTCTAGAATATATAATTTCCACAATGCAAGATTCTTGAGATAGGATCAGCTTGGTAACAATCAAGACCAGCAAGGGTGTCCAAGGATTCTAGTGTTTTTTGCATAATGAACAGTCGAGTTCTTTCTACTGACTTTCCTTTTAATTCTCCCGTTCTTATCACTAATATATTTTTGGTATACTTTATAGTGTCCAAAATGTCTCTGAGGCTCTGTTCACTTTCTTCATTCTTTTCTTTTTGAGCTCCTCAGACTGACTGATCTCAATTGTTGTTTCTTCAAGTTCACAGATTCTCTCTTCTGTGTGCTCAGATCTGCTGTTGGACCACTGTAGTGAATTTAAAAAATTTCAGATATTGCACTTTCCATCTCCAGAGTCCCTATTTGGTTCCTTTTTATATTACTCTCTCCATTGATAGTCTTTATTTGTTGAAACATTGTTCTTTTCCTTCAGTTCTTATCCATGGTTTCTTTTAGCTCTTTGGGCAGATTTAAGACAGTTGATTTAAAGTCTTTGTCTAGTAATTCCAGTGCTTGGGCTTCCTCATGGATGGTTTCTATTAATTTCTCCCCCCCCCCCCCCCCCGTGAATGGGCCATACTTTCTTGTTCCTGGCATGTTTCCTAATTTTGTGCTGCAAAGTGGACATTGTGAATGTTATGATGTGTCAACTCTGGAAATCAGATTCTCTCTCCTTCCTGCGGTTTTCTGTTACTGCTTGCTGTGAGTTGTTGTTTGTTTCATGATTTTCTGAATGCTGTTTGTAAAATCGGTATTCTTTGTTGTGTTAACTGAAGTCTGTGTCCCATTAGCTTAGACTCCCAGTTCTTTCAGACTGGCTCTGTGTTGGGGCACTCCTTCCATGCCTCACTGGACATTTACAGCCCTGCCTTAGCTTTCACTTCCTGTTTGCACAGTCCCTGAGGGTCAGTCAGGCATGAAAGTTTAGGATTTTCTCAGGCCATTTCTAAGCATGCATCCATCCCTCTGGTACTAGCAGCCTGCCCCAGGGAAATGGGCTGCCACCCTCATACCTGCCACTTTTCTTAGGAGTGGGGGAAAGTAGGAGGGCAAATTAGTATGCCATAGCACTCTTTAACACAACACAGTGCTTCTTTCTTCATTGAGATTCCCCTCGTTGTTGTAAGTTATGGACTAGATACCAGAGTTCTTCAAAAGTTGATTCTGGCAATTTTGTCAGCTCGTTATTTGTTTTTATGGAGGAAGAAAGATGTGGAGTTTCCTACTCTGCCATTTTCAGTGATGTCTAACATATTTTAAATCTCACTTATACACAATTTCGTTTAACACATTCTTTATTTTACAAGTATTAACATCATTGAGATGTTCAGCAATTCTCTTTTTCTGAATTTTTTCCCCTTTATCCTTCATTCCCAGTACTATACTCTTTGCTCGTATGTGTAGATCTCCATGCTAATTTAAATACTCAGTACATGTCCTTCAAGGCACTAGATATACATTTGTCTACAGATGTGGGAATTTTTGAAAATGCAACGTTGTCTTTTGTGGCATCAACAAAATTAGCGCAGAGTTCTTTCCCTCTTTTCCCACTGAGTAGCTGGAGCATTTAGTCTATCAAAGATTTCTTACACTTTGTGGTAGGGCCTTTGACTTTGCTCCATCATTGTTCTTGATCCTGGAAAATCACATCCATCTTGGAACATGTTCCTGTCCACAGCACATTTTTTTTTTCTGGTTCAGGGCAGGGACTGCAGTCCCAGTGATATTTCCTGAACCAAGACTTTTCAACCTTCATGAACACAGGGTCAACTCCAAGTATGACACAATCACTTCAGTTATGTGTGTGTGTGCCATAACTTTGTTCTATATCCACCTTTGTTCTATATCCCATTAATCTTCAATTTCTAATGCAGGAATAGTTACTGGATTCCAGTGACATGCAGGGAGATAAGGCAAACATAGCTCTCTTACTGCAGAAAAACACAGGTTGGTATTTACCAAGCCCTACCCTAGGTTACACTGTCATCCTGCAAAGTTCCCTGGCTGACTTGGGAAGCAGCCAAAACTTCATGAGAAGAGGTGACATCCAAAACGCAGCTGAAAGATGAGTGGGATTATGTAAGTGGATAAGGAATCGCGGGCTGAGTGACCCGAGAATGAACCAAGAGAGGGAGGTCAGAAGCCACACAGGGATGAAGCGTGAGTCAGGATGTTGAGAAAAGCAAGGGGTTGTCGGGTACCATGGGTGAGTCTGCAAATACAATCTGGTATCAAATATGAAAGCTATCTTAAGTTATGCCAAGGAGATTGGGAGAGAACTGGCAGCTCTGTGGAGGGCGGAGACCAGCTGGGAGATGCTCAAAGCCAAGACAGAAGAGAGGTCATTGCCACTGTGCAGCTGAGAAGGATAGAGGGCAGCTGCAGACATGATGGAGAGCAGGATGCAGGTTGAGGAGCCTGGGGAGTTGAGGGCTGCAGGAAGTTGCCAACAATTAGAAATTTTGGAAGTATCATGACCAGAGGAGTGGATTAAGTGTGTGTCCATGGCACAGTATGAAATTGCCAAATTTCACCCCCGCTTAGGGATGCACCAACAACCCCAGCATCATGATAGGCAACATTCCCATAGGGTGACAGGTTCAAGGCTGGTGGGAATGGATCTCAGACTAACCCACTGACATCGATGCCACTGAATGCCAGTGTCCTGCTGGCATCTGAGAACAGGATGATGAGAAGCCTCACCTCCTGCCCTCCAAGCGGCAATGAAGTGAGGAGGCAGCTTTCTAACCTGAAGTTCCCCCAAATCGGGTGTAACATTCTGTAGCCCAGGAGGCCCCAGAGCAGAGTCCTGACCCTGGTAACTTGTGTCCTCTCTCTTCTTTTCTTGGTCAGACCACAGGACAACATGCAAACTTGATTTCCTTAGCTAATTATGTATACAATTTTTCTACATATACTTTCTATGGCTTTCCAGGGCTTTGGAAACAACTTGAGAAAATTACGCCATAAAATCAACAAACAAGATTTTAAATGGTTTTCCTTTCATAAGACATAATGAACCACAATTAGATAAAAATGTCATTTTACATTTCAGGCCCTGCTGGTACCACTAAGTGCTACTTTTTTTTTTTTTCCTGTGGATTTGTCTTCAATTGAAGAGAAAGGCATAGGGTGGTTTGGCTCCAGGAAAGAAGGTAATGCTTATAGAAGAAAATGCACAGACAATTTAAACCCAGCTGTTCTGAATTTGGAATACTTGAGTGTGGGGACAAATGATTTGCAGTCACTGAAGTCTCAGATTTCAATCCATTACAGCAGAACGAGGGGTGAGTTTCAAGCAACCACGAATCCTGCCAAAGCATTTGTAATGTTGGGCAAAGCCACGTTTCCAGAGCACAATTGCAACTTCTTAAGTAATTCTTTCTCAGAGGGACCTTAATTGAGACAATTTTTCTGAAAAGAGTCAATGCTGTTAAAGTCGAGAAAGAAAAATGGTAGTTGAAAAAGCTCAGGATTAGTAGGAATGTTAAAAATGGAAAAATAAGCCAAAGTCAAATATCAGGGTGTGATCAAAGCGTAAAAATGTTCAAAATCTTTTGGGCAGTGCTTCTGGGTTATCTGAACGCCAGGACACATCCAACCAACTATCCAAAGGCATCTCATAAAGTGCTACTCCCGTGCCCTCCCTGTATTTGCAAAGACTTTCAGTGGCCAGTGTAACCCAGACTCAGGTCCCAGTGGCCAGGGACACCACTGTGAGCCACTCAAGTCAGGTCTGCAAAGTGGAGGAGAAGAGCTTCCCAGCACCAGGGGAAGTTTGTAGCTGGTGCATCTCAAGTGCCTGGCCCAGGCTGTCGATGAGGGAGAAAGCAAAGTGTTTTCAGAGATGTAATTTATGACCCTGAAGTGAGTCTGGACAGAAGGTGATGTTTTCATGAGATGCAGCGAAACGGTGTGGAAATGCCATGTGTGAGTTTCAGCTTTACTAACTGCTTGGCTTTCAGACTTAAGGCCAGTTGATCATGTTCCCTGAACCTCAGTTTGCCCATCTGCAAAGTGGGGAGAACAGGGTCCAGCATATACTTCGTGGGCAGTAGGTGCTCTCTGTCCTCACATGTTTATCCCTGGCACATGCTGACAGGGTCCTCCACACCAGGCACTCTTCTAGAAAAACTGGCAAACAGGACCCTGGCCCTGTTTTCGTGGGATTTAGACTCCCATTGGGCGAGGAAAGGAGAAACTAGATGGGAAAACAAGTAAGTACTTAAGATATTCTCAGAGCGACTCATGAGAAGGCAGCAGACACCTGCTGAACTGGTGGGAAGAACACGTAAGTAGAGGGAGCAGTTATGCCAAAGGCCCGAGGCAGGAATCGCAGAATCACTGGCAGCTTAGAGCACTGTTCTCACTCTTCAGCTGTCTCAGCATCCCCTGGGGGTCTGGTGAAAACATCAGGGGCTGGGCCCCAGCTCAGAGGTTGGGGCCCGGGAATCTGCATTTCCAGTTAAGTTCCTTGGCGACTGCTGATGTTGCTGGTCTGGGCTCACATTTTGAGAAACACTGGGGTAGAAAGAAGTGCAAGTGGGGAGTGGGGCAGGGGAGACCTGGGAGGGAGGTGGGCCTTGAGTGGTACCGGGTTTGGATTTTATTGATCGAAGTGGAAGCTGCTCGCAAGGTGGCTCTGGTGTTTTGTGGAGAGTGGTCCTTAGCGTGGAAGCAGGGGTCGGGGGCTGGTTGGGTCAGGCCAGCGATGTGGGTGGTTTGGATTTTCGGGAACAGTGCAGAAGGCTGTTTCTGAGTTATATTCTGGACGTAGACATGTCAGGATTGCTGATGGAGGGGATCTGGGATGTGAAGGAAGAAAAATAAGGAGAAAAGGATGAGAACCATATACATGGCCTGAGCAACCTACAACTGGTCAAACGTAAGTGAGGACCGCTGGCAGATGCGTGCGGAGCAGGGGATTGGGTAGGCCAGCCGTGGCACGTAAGAGCAGACATGCAGACTCACTGCAAAGTAAGGCCACTAAGTGCAGCAGGCTGAGCTGTCAGAGGCTGGGGCTAGGTCCGTCTCTGCCCACAGGCGGAGGGTCCTTCTGGGGGGCTCCGGTGGACAAGTTTGTCCTGCCATGTGGTTCACTGATGGGTCAAACTCTGCCCTTTTCTGTAATATTCCCTACCCCCATCAGAATAGTATCTGGAAATCAGTACTCTGGCGGGTACCTCTAATGCCCACCCTTGGAGATCACCAGGGAAAAGTTTAAGAAGGATGGTGTGATATCGAGGAAAAACAATGGTGTTTAGAACACAGACCTGGGCTTCTCTGTTTCCTCCTACAAGGCTGCAGGCATTCTTACTTCACGTCTCTGTGTCTTCATTTTCTTTTTCGAAAACCAGAGAGGATGATGTCCACTTATTTCCAACTTTTTGAAGATGGCATGAGATAGAGTGTGTTTTGTCAGTCTCAAGGGCTGTGAGAAAGCAGAATGTTTATTATTATTGGCGTTGCCACTAGGAGGTTGCGAAAGCTCTTGATGAGTTGTGAATTATTTCATAAGTGGAAGATGTTGCTCTGCGTTTATAAAACGTTTGGGTCAATTCATGAGCTCTTGGCTCTGGGTGGTGCCCGTGTCTCGCAGCTCACACGCCTTGTCAGACAAATTGTCTGGTACATTTGAGTGTCTGCCACGGGTGATGAGTAGCTTTTGGAGGGTAGAACAAGGCTATCTTGGATTTCACATTCCTCTGATTTCGCCAAGGTATTTCCTGACCACTGTAAAAAGAGGTAGTTCTAGATGCAAAGAAACTCTGGTATTGATATGACTTTGGCATTCCAGGGAAAACCCACCAAATGAAGACAAGAACTGTGATAGAGGGTGTACACAGTTTTTATTGGTTCCATGGCTATAGTTCTGGATACAGATTATCCAAATCTGCAAATGATTTTAGCATTGGATTTGTAAGGAAAATGTAGTAGCATGTGAAACCTCACTGGGCTTGCAAAATGAAAGAATCATGAACACTGTGAATTCACTGTTTCTTATGGAGGAATCAAGTCTGGTTGGTAAGTTCAGGTGGACACACAGGATAGTTCTCCACCCTAAACGATGTCGCAGGACTCCAACTTTCACCACAGCAGCCATCTGGGAGTCTTTTTCGGAAATTCCTGTTTCTCTACAGCTGATCCCTTTCAGGGAGCCTGCAAATGCTTGCCGTCCACCATCATGATAACTACTGTTTACTGAAACTTACCATGTGCCTGTGGTGCCCACTGTGATGACCCCTTTCCCTTCTATTTGTAATCCTAGCAACAACCTTTGAGCCAGGAGCTAGAACCGTCTTCCTTCCACAGCTGAGCACACAGAGGCTCAAAGAAGTGAGTCACTTGCTGCAGGTCCATTGCTACAGAGCACCGGAGCAGGGTTTGACTCTCCGCCTCAGACTCTTGCGATCCCCAGTGGGATGTGGGTGCAAAATAGTGCTTCTGTTTGTTTTCCACTTTAACTTCGCTACTTCAGCAATATGGAAGATTTTGTTTTATAATTTCTATCTTTTGAAAAACACTTGAAAAGCCATTTCCCAGTGCTTTTAGAATACGTAATTGAAAAAATCATATGGTTGTTAAAATTACTCAATTACTTTATTATAACCATACGTTTGACAATAATGAAAGAAATGTTCTAGCAGATTTTTATAAATTGTTTTCAAGTCTCATAAGCCTGTGCTACAATCACGTTCAATTAATGAAACCTTCACACCACTAGTTATTTGATGCATCTCTACGTAAACTGAGAACTCCCTTTTAGGGTATAAAACAGAAGACTTTCTGTGGAGACACTGCATTCAGTTTTCCATTCTTGAACAGATCAGTGCTGTTCAAACACAACGTCAACCAGAGATCTTGTAAGATGTGCTTTGCTGAGCAGAAGACTATTCTCAGGAAGCTGTGGACGCCAATCTCAGATTTCTCCACCCAAGAGCTCCATCAGCGGAGCGGGAACCCATGAGGGGTTTTGGCAAGGGAGGGGGTGACTCAAAAGTGCAAAGCAAGAGCAGGATTTCTTTCAATTTGCAGTTTGGGGTATGTATGTGTGTGTGAGTTTGTGTGTGTGAATGTGTGTGTGCACACCCAGATATACCCATGGACATTCAGATATAAACATAGATATACACAGGGTATATCTGTGCATACACACACGTGTATATATGCATAGATATAATATTATGGTTTTCTTTATAAAACCTTTGTTGAATCCGAGTAAGAACCCACGCCTTGTTCACTTCTTCCCTTAGCGTCTATAGGGTCCTTGGCTCAGAGCAAAGTTTTCCATAAAGGATGATGGAATGAGTGAATAAACGAATGAATACAACCTGCACAGAAAAATAAGATTTTACCTGGTTATGAGGTAAATATCAAGTGTTTATAGTTTGCAAAGTCTCTGAATGCAGCTGTGTGGGGCTGAGTGAGGAAGGAGAAGACGAAAAGTTAGTGTCGCCGTCCAAGGCTTGCAATTTGACATTTCTGCTTTGCGCCTGGATGGCTGCTTCGCCACCGGCCATCAACCTGTTCGAAGACCAAAGATACCACACTTGAGTTGTCACGTGCCAACAGTGTACTCCACCAGTGCTGTACCCGCAGTCAGTAAACATCTGTTTCCCATATTACCTTGGGCAGATAATGTTAGCTCTTTGATTGGTTTGATTGATTTACACACACACACACACACACACACATACATACACAATTTAAGAGCTCAGCTGATCCTTTTGGTACCAGAGGTGTTTAATTGACTACAAAACCAGTTGACATGCAGCCTCACAGTGATTTTTCAGTAGTACTGGATAATCCCTAGTTTTCCTTGGTGAATAGAGGAAATAAAAAGATCACCATCCTGGTTTGATAGGGTTCTACTTGCTATAAATAGCAGCCATATTTTATACTGGCTTTGTCAGCTGGAGCCCAAACTGCCACCATTTTCCACTGGAGAGACTTCAACCATCTAGTTGATTATACTTTATTTTCTTTGGAAATTTCTTCTGTAAGAAAGCCTGTTTCAAGCTGCCAGAGTCCATGCCAAGAAAATATTCTCGAGGCTTCGTTCTTCTGTGTCTGCATCCCTGAAGCTTGGGCTCCATAATTCATCCTCAAGCACCAGCATCACGCCCAGGACTGGCTTCCACACTGAGGGCATGTGGCACCTGAGGATGTCTGCACAGCTGCCTGTCCAGGCACCGCCCTGCAGCTCTTTCAGGAAGCAATGCCACATTAGGTCCATGGCTCCTCCATCATCCATGTCTGCAGACGCCAGAGCAATAGCTCCAACTTGACCTTGGCATGTCTCTGCCTCTTCAGTCTCCAGCTTCATGGGAGATGACATTTCCATACAGTAATATATAGCACGACATCTGAAATCACCAGGGTAACTAAAACGAAAAGGGAAAAGTGCTCATGGAAATGAACAGACTTTAAAGACCGTGGAGCTGAGGGCAGACACGGGGACCTGGAGCTGTCCCTCTCTGTCCGATGAGTGAGCGCCAGCCAGCCTGGCACGTGTCTGAAGGCGGGTCAGACCGCAGACTAAGGAAGAGCAGAGGGCGGCAGGGGTCACATCACCGTTATGGCTTGAACTAGAGCATTTCACTTTTATTCTTTAGAATCATGTTTGCAGGGCTGTCAGCCAGGGGCTCAGTAGTGCTTCTTGGATGAATAGATGGTGTTGCTCCTTTCTTGTTAGGGATTGGATGGTAGCACCTTCATACAGGGGTTCAAAATGTGCAAACAATACCAGCCCAGTGAGGAAGAGTGGGCTAACAGCATCAGCCTGTTGCCTCCACTCAGAGAGACCCCCAGCTGTCCCTCTGAAGCAGCTCACCAGTGCCCCCAGATCCATCTCCACCCCTCCTTCCTCCTTCGGCCTCGCTCTTCCTGTACATCCACAGAGGGCTTTTGTCCCTTCCTCCAGGGCCTGGAGCTGAGTCAGGTCCTGAAGAAGGCTGAGGCCAGCTCCCTGAGAAGCAGCCGAGCCTCAGAGAGAAGCACGATGCCCACCCTAGCTCGTTAAGGATGTTTCTGGCTACCTGACCTTGAGCAAGGGCGTTCCTCCCAGAATCTCTTTTCCTCATAAAATGGGCGGGAAATAATAAGCTTATAAGGAGTTAGTGAGGATGTGCACAGATGGTGTCACATGGCACCTGGCATGTAGTTGTAGCCCAATAAGTGGCACCTCTGTTATTACTTCTTAAAGGGCACATATAGACACACACAAATATATGCACGTGTCACTGTACACATGCGTATATGCACATGTGCACACGTACACACACTTGTGCTCATACATGCATATGAGCACTCGTGTGCATGTGCACATGCATATACACACGTGCATGGATATGTGTGCATATGTATATGTGCACGTGTATGTATATGTGCAAGTGTGTGGGTGCACACGGAATGAGTCTTTAAGGAACCAGAAAGTGGTCCCATTTTAAAATTATCCTAGTTCTAAAAACAAAAAAGGTGTCTTACTCCTGGGCGGCAGAAGATGTCTTATTTCTGGGCAGCGGGGGCACAGTGAAGTCTGTAGAGCTGGGAAAAGGCTTTCAGCAGCAGCCCCTGAGTAGCGGTGGGGGTGGGATGGAGAAGGAAAGGAGGTGGGCGGGGCCTGCCTCAGAGCGGAAAGCCCTTGGCCTGCAGCCCTCTGCCTGCTTCCCTCTCCCAGGCTGCAGCTGCTCAGCACCCGCTTCAGGGTCAACCTGCTCCTGACACTGAGGAATGAATGGAGTTGGGTCCTCTTTGTTGCTCTCAACCTCACCCAGGTTCCTGTTCTAGAACTCAGCTTCTCTTGGGTTCCTCTGTTTTGGTAAAATACTCAGTGCTCCCAGCTTTCCAGCCAGTGTCCCCTCTCAGGACCCCCAGGAACTCCTCCCTGCATCCAAGCCAAGGCAGACTGCGCTTTCCTGCTGCCTGGCTCCCAGACGACTCTGCCCCGGCTTCCCCAGCCCCTCTGTGTTCCTGGCCCCGCGTCTATTTTCAGTAAGCCCGAGCCCCTTTCTAGAAGAAGAAGGAGGAGATCAGAGTCAAAGAGTGAAGAAATGAGTATTGCCTGATGCAGTGGAAGGAGCGCTCGCACTGACGTGGGAATGAGGACGCTGTCTACCAGCAGGAATGTCCAGAAGCTTAAATGAGACAATTCAAGAAGCATTTCCCACACTGCCTGACACACAGCAAGAAATGCTAGTAATCAAAAATGACCATGATGTTAAAGAATTGCTGGGGTCGTTATTCTTGATTGTTGCAAATCAGGAGGAGGTGCCTTAGCCATGCAGTGTTTCCAAGGTGTTGAATGTGAGGTGGGCGCCATTTTCTAGGTCAGAAGGGAAACCGGTTTGGGAGGGAACAAAAGCAGGTTCTCTTGTGTTGATGGGAGGACGTGAAGGAGAGCCGCCTCCTGGCAGCAAGAGTTAGGAGCGTTCGGCAGTGTGCCTAGGGCCGTGGCTCTTGCAGTAATTAAGGGCGGAGCCACTAGATGGGGCGGCCGTTCGGATGCCTTGGTACCTACACAAGCAACTGAAACTTAAGCCAGGGTCATGCATCGACTCTCGGAGGATGGGCAGCTGATCACACACAGCCAATTAGGCTGTCCCAAATAAGGCAACTGAATAAGCCATCACCAGTCAAATAATCTCCTCGCTTTGCTTCCTTGTCTTTTCTGTAAAACTTGTCCCCAGCTCCTGTTGGGGTAGGCCCCTAACCACCTTTGGTTTGGGGCTGCCTGATTGGAATGGACGCATGCTTAGATAAACGCTTGGAAGTTGTAAGGTGTCTCAGTTTCTCTTTTAACACTGAATGAGAGAAAGGCAGTGAGGAGTGGGCGGAACTGACCCTACTCTAATTCCCAGTAAGATGCAGGAAATGCAAAGTGACAGAAACCCAAGACTGGCCAGCGGTGTTCTTCCCCACGGGTTCCCGTGGCTCTCAGCTTGGGCACTGGGGCAGTGCTTCTGGTGGGGCTGGTGCTGTCCGAACTTGGTGAGGGGCACCTCATCCCCAGGTGTTCATCCATCACCCTGTCCTCCTGTGTATCCTCATGCACAGAGGAAAAGTGAAACCCACATATGTCCTCATGAAGTGTCCCTGAGCATCTGGTCATCTCGTCACCGCTGGTCATCCTGGTGATGTCCCCCATGTCCTATGGGTGGCCTGTGTGTGGTCTGGGTAGGTCACCGTCCTGCTGGTGTGAATTAGCGCCCCTGGAGCATCAGGTAGCACTCCACATAGGGAGGTGATGTACTCCGGGCAAAGCAATAGCATCAGCTTCTACAGCCGACTTTTGTTTCTTTTATAAGGTCTCCCCTAAGCCTCTGTGCTCAGTGAAAGCATCGTTGGGGTGCTTGGCAGTAGAAGGCAGGGAAGAGAGACCTTGGAGAGTGAGGGCAGGGCTGCAGTGGCGGGAGGTGTGCCAGTTCTGGGTCATCTCTAGGGAGAACATTGTCTGGTTTCTCTCTTTCCCATTGATCTGCTCTTTGGTTACAAAACTTTCTTTCTCATAACAGACCATATAATCCAGAACAGAATAATTTTTCCCTTAACGTATTGAAATTTACCATACATGCATTCTTAAGTGTACATATCTTAATGTAGAAAATGACTCAGTTTAAGAAAATATATGTAATAAACCTGATGGAGTTCAGCCAAATTAGACAAGTCATGACAAAAAGGAAGTAGAAACAATAAAAGCATACCACTTTATATTTCCTGGTTAAAAAAATTTTGACATAGTTTTACAAACATACTCTGTACCCCTGCATACCAGTCATGGAGAGCTTCTCTCTGCCCCTACCCAGTCAATTCCCCCCTGGGATAATTGCTATTTTGACTTCTAGCTCTGTGGGTTAGCTCTGTGTGCTACGGTTTCCATATAAATGGGAATATATCACATGTCCTTTTCTGTTTATGGCTTCTTTCACCCAACATTGTGTCTATGAGAGTTATTGTGTTGTTGGCTGTAGTAGTAGTTTATTTATTTTTGCTTTAGAATATTCTATTGGATGAATATAGCATAATTTACATCTGTTGATGGGCATGAGAGCTCTTTCCAGCTATTGGCTACTAAGAATAAAGCATTTTTGTATATGTCTAATGGTTCCCGTAGATGCCTAAGAGTGGAATTGCCAGGTCTTAAAACATCTACATATTCAGCTTTAGTAGATACTTTCAGTTTTCCTAAGTAGTTGTACCAGTTTCTACTCTGACCAGCAATTCATGACTTGCCACATCCTCACAAGCACCTGATGTTATCTGGCATTATCAGTTTTCTTTCTTTCTTTTTCTTTTCTTTTTCATTTTCACCATTCCATTTCAGTTTTCATTTGCATTTCCCTGATGGCTAATGATATTAAGCACTGTTTTACATGCTTATTGACTATTTGGCCTCTTTTGTGAAATGTCTGTTCAAGTTTTTGCCTTTTTTAATTGGATTGTCTGTCTCACTAATTTGTAGGAATCCTTTAAGGGTTCTCAGTAAAGGTCAGATAGATGACTTGGAAACATCTTCCCTCTATCTCTTAGGTGGATCACCCATTCACTTTCTTCATTGTTTCTTCTGATGAATATTAAATATTAAATTCCCAATTTAATAATATCCAATGTAATAAAAATTTCCTTTAAGTTAGTGCTTTTTTTTTGTCTTGAGTAAGAAATCTTTTCCTACTCCAACATCAAGAAAATAGCTGTCTATGTTGTCTCCAACAAGTTTTACAGTTTTGCCTTTGATATTTGCACATACAGTCCATCCTGAGTGGATCTGGTGTCTGGTGTCAGGTGGGGTCACTGTATTTTCCTGTAGGTTCTCCAATGGATCCAGCACCATGTGTGGAAGAGCCAACTCTTTCCCCCATGGCTTCTGAGTGGCATCTTTGCCATAAATTATGTAACTATATTAGTGGAATCTATTTCTCCATTTTTTAGTAGAATACAGAGTTTTAAATATTTAACATTTTCTAACATCAAGCTGGACTCAATTTATACCTAAATAAATGAAGCAGTTATAACTGTAAAGTTGTGAAGGGCCCTTAATAGTGCTTTAGGAACTTAATATAATTTTATTTTATTTATTTTTTTTACAACTTTATTGGAGTATAATTGCTTCACAATGGTGTATTAGTTTCTGCTTTATAACAAAGTGAATCAGTTATACATCTGTTCCCATATCCCTTCCCTCTTGCGTCTCCCTCCCTCCCACCCTCCCTATTGTAATTTTATTTTTGAACAAGAATTTCCACAGCCTATAATTTTTCCAAATAATTTCCAAAATGTGAAATTTGTATATGGCAGAAGAAATTCAGGGTATTTATATCGACATCTTGATACCAGGTTCTTTTTTTTTTTTTAGGTGCTCAGCAATGTGTGCCAGGCATGGTGCTACCATCTTAGGAGAGACGTAATGAAAAGAAAAGAGTCCTACCCTCTAGGAGTCCCACCCATGAGGACTTCTAAAGCCAGAATTGTGCCTTTCCACCATGTTTTTTAATCACTAAACTGGAGAAACAGAGAAGATAATTCAGCTTCTCCATCTTTGTATCTCTGTGTGGCCACATGAAGCCAAATAGGGAGGCTTACCTCTGTGGCACAGGAGGGGGTGAATCAACCCCTTGGACCAAAAGCAATCTGTGAGGCAACTCCTGGGATTCAGGAAGGAGTCAGGAAGAAGGAGCCCAAGAGCTGCCTTGAATTCTTGCCAAGGCCCCCATTCCTTGCATGTAAGCATTGCCGTTCACACATACTCACTTATTTCTTTTGTAATACGTGGTTTTCCCACCATTGACTAGCCCACTAGATAAATTCAAGGCATTTTCCAAACTGTGTTTCTTGAGAATTAGCTTTACAAATTCAGTTCCTATCAGAGGTCTCAAAGTTTGGGACAGGGAGGGTTCTCAGTAAAATCTCAGAATATGTGTTGGGTAACTAAGATGTAATGAGATCACGGTCAGATGTGGTCAACCATGAATATGCCTACTCATCTTACTTTACACATCTCAGTCCTGGAGGCTACCATGTTTCATAATATGTAGTCGCTCAACTCATGCCTGTCTGGATTATTTTAAAGAAAAATGTTTCTTTTTTCTTAGATATCCAGGTTTGACTGTAATACATTTTAAAATTAAAATTGTGGGCATGTTTTGTGTTCCACCTGTTAAAAACTATGTTTTTTTGTTGAGGGTTTTTGCATCAATAATCATAAGGGATATTGGTCTGTAGTCTTCTTTTCTGGTAGTATCTTTGTTTGGCTTTGGTATCAGAGTAATGCTGGCCTCATAAAATTAGTTTGGAAGTATTCCTTCTTTTTCAGTTTTTGGTAGAAGTTTCAGGGGAATTGGCATTAATTCTTCTTTAAATGTTTAGTAGAAGTCAGCAGTGAGACCATCTGGTTCTGGGATTCTCTTTGTTAGGAGGTTTATGATTACCGAGTCAATCTTTTACTGGTTATAGGCATTATATCTCTTTTATTTCAGGAATATAAGTTCCATGCAGTTTTGGATCTTCTTCTGTTTTGCTCATTGATGTGTTCCATGCACCTAGACCAGTGTTTGGGACATAGTAGGAACTTAGCAAGTAGTTGTTGAGTTGGTCTGTTCAGACAAGATTCTTTCCAACTCTCTGGTCTATTAATCATTGTGTTGATTTCATTCTAAAGCTGATTCACACTAAATGAGAGAGCCAAGCAGCTTCCTGGAAGCCCCCAGCAAGTCTCTGTTGCATGTCTTTGGGAGTCAAAGGGCTCTCCAACCTTGAACAAGTATTTCAGAGATGGGTTGCCCACTGGCTTGGGATAATCAAATGCCTACCCCAGAGCCGAGGTGGCATGGATGTTGGGGAGCTGCCCATAAGGCCCACCACTGCTGCTGCTTTCTAGATGGATGAAGGTGATGTCCTCCCTGGTGGGGAGGCCTGGCAAGGTGAGCCATGAGCCTGTGCATCATACAGGTCAGGGAAAGGCAGGAGGTCTCTCACTATTGGTTGTGGATTTTAGGACAAGATGGTGGAGAGCAGATTGTGGTTCTGAGGTTAGGTCAGCGGTGTAAGGTCTCGCACAACACCCTCAGAGCCAGAGGGGCCTGAGGTGACTATGAGAAGCAGAAGGAGGGCAGGGGACAAGAGTGGTGGGGAGGACAAGGCCAGCAGAACAGGTGAGAAAGAGCTGGCATTCCATGCTTATGCATATAGGGTATTTATGGTTTGTAGGAATTTGTTCCTGGGGGTGTGGCTGGTGAGAAGTTTCCCAGCTTATTCAAGGTTTTGTGGAGCAACAGTTCCACCCTTTCCCTAGTACCAGCACATTTTGGTTTGTTATCACAAAGCTCAACATGGTTGGAATTTTTCTTTTTTGTGATGGTGAAGGAGAGAGAAAAAGAGAGAAAGAGAGAGAGATTATGAGGAATTGGCTCCTGTAATTAATTATGGAGGCTGAGAAGTGCCATGATCTGCCCTTTGCAAGCTGGAGACCCAGGAAAGCCAGTGATGTAGCTTGAAAGCCTGGAAGTGAATAGATTCCAGTCCAGATCTGAAGGCAGATAACCAGGAGTGCTGACGAGGGCAGGAGAACAATGTCCCAGCTCATCCATTCAGGCAGAGTGAACTCAACCTTCCTCTGCCTTTGTGTTCTGTTTAGTCCCTCAGAGGATTGGATGATACCCACCCACCCTGGGGAGAGCCATCTGCATTACTAGGTCTACCAATTCAAATGCTGATCTCTTCGAGAAACACCCTCATAGATACATCCAGAAGTAATATTTAAACAGCTATCTGGGCATCCCTTAGCCCAGTCAAGTTGACTCATAAAATTAGCCATCACATGAACTAATAAATATTCTCATCTTAAAGTAAGATGAAGCGACTTTTGCCTTGGATGGCGCTTTAAAGTGGGAAGTGTCCTTAAGGATGGTTTAGGCCATTATCCTCATTCCCGGGTGAGGAAATTGGTATAGAGTGAGGGGTCATGGCCTCTCAAGGTCAGGCACCCTGTCTTCGCACAGCCTAGACAAGAAACTCATACTGTAGTTCCCAGTGCAATCTACAGGAAAATCATAAAGCATGCCCTTAAATATTATCCATGTGGTCCTTACAACACATCCATGGAACACTTAAGGCAATCTTGTTCTTGCTCTGTGGGCAGTGGGGCCTGGAAGACTTGAGTCATGGGCCCACACCTTCATTTACAAGCTCAGCATGAAACCCGGCAATTCTGGGACAACAGAGCCTATTTCCTTAACCCTTTTTATTATTATTTTAAACTAGTTATGTTTTCCTTAAAATATAATTTAAAAATAGTTGTTCTTTCATTTAATGTCATAATGTATAGCTGAAACTGGAGTTTCTATTACAGATTCCCTTCTCCTATCACAAGTGTTTGAAATTATCCAATTGAATAAGTATGCAAAATGCCATTTATATATCCCTAAAGCCAAAATATGGTTTCCATTGATTTGGAAAAAGAAACATGTCCTTTAATTTGAGCCCATGTGTGGAGCATAAACATTTGTTTCCCATTACATCTTGAGCTGTCCTTGGAATTCTCTTTCTAGTAATGCTCAACCCAGTTATATGTGGACGCTTTCTCAGTAGACTCTTTTTAAAGTTTAATTGGAGATGCAACTCTAAATGAATGAACTCATGGCTTCAAAGACTTTGGAAAATATGTAGTGATATCCAAATGGCAACTTAAAATGAGCTTGATTATGTGACAGGCCAGAAACAAAGGCATGGCCTGAGGGCCTTTTGGGCCATGGGTGCCGTGGAGGCACATGGGGACATACACACTAGGAAAAAGTGTGTTCAGGTTTTTTATTCATATGGATCTGTCTAGTTCACATAGAGGAAACCAAAACATGGACAAGAATATTACAAAGTGCCTTCCCTTGTGTTACACACGCTGACCCCAAATGATGTGTCTAGAGGGGACACAGTTCACATATTTGAACCCTCAGATTTTAGAAATTAAACATGAAAATCTGGAGGAGAGAAGTGACTCAGTGAGGTTCTCCTTGTCAGCTGGTGTTCTAGCCAGGTCTCCTAGGTTCAGATGTACTGTCATCTCTCGGATATCCTGTCAGTATCTTCTGTTCACGTTAAGTCCCACCCCAATTTGAGAAAATAACAGTATTCAATCACTTTTTCTTGTTCTCTCAGATATATAATTCCTATGAAGCAGTTTTTGGGGCAGTAAAGAGAACTGGGACTGGAGGTGATTACAAGAAAGACTATACGACTCAAACTCTGTCAGCTTCTTCAGTTGTCGTGTGATGATCAAACACCTTACCTTGAGAAGAAAGGCAGGAGGTGAGATGTGATAGCCCTGCACTAATAGGAGGGGCATAGTTATTGGTTTTGCAGTTTTCTAGGCTTTGGGGAAATAACTGAATAACACAGGTAGACAAGGCAGTTCCATGCCTGTTAGAGGACACAACAAATCAAACAACAACTTCACTTGCATTCTTCTTGTGGTCATGGATTCATTAACAGTCAGCAGCTAAGTATGTGGGCTCTGGATGCAAACTGTCTGGATTTGGATATTGGCTCAGTGTGACCTTAAGAAACTCACTTAACCTTGCTAAGCCTCAGTTTTTTTTTCTGTGGAATGGAGATAATAACAGTATACCTGTTAGAGAGTTTCCATGGGGATCACATGAGTTAATACAAGTGAAGTGTTTAGAGCAGTGGTCCCCAACCTTTTTGGCACCTGGGACTGGTTTCGTAGAAGACAATTTTGCCATGGACGGGGTGGGCGGTGGGGGGGGATGGTTCAGGAGGTAATGCGAGGGATGGGGAGTGGCAGATAAAGCTTTGCACGCTCACCTGATGCTCACCTCCTGCTGTGCTGCCTGGCTCCTAACAGGGTATTGGGGACCGTTGGTTTAGAGTTCACATCCTTAAGACCTTGCTAATTATCATGACAATAAATAGTATTAGTTGTAGTTGCCATGTGTGTATAGTATGAAATAGCACATCAGAATGTATATGCAGCTTTCGTTTTCATTGAGTGTAGATTTAACACCTACATCAGGCTCTGCTTCCCCTTCCTTCTACACAGAGTGGTGACATTAGCATGAGCACCAAACTTGCTGTTTCAATATTCTGACAAAAATGAACCTATCAAATATAAACTAGGGGGTGATTTGTACATCCTCAAGGTCACTCAAGTGATTTCAGCTGAGTACAGAACATGTGGAGTAGGACTGAAAACTGACATAGCTTCCCACCTGCACCAGAGCAGTCTGCACAGGAGCAGTGGAGACATTCCCATCATTTCTCCAAAACCATCTCAGTGTTGCTGGAATGCTAAGGCGAGCCAAAAGTCAGGTCAAAGTCCACCTGGAGTAGAAGACCCATCAAACAGGAGGCTGGCAGTGCCACCTTCTTGTTCATCTGGCTTGGGCAGTGCCTCCCACCACTCTCTAATTCTTTATCTCCTACTTGATATTAAGCTCGGAACTGCATCTCTAGGCATGAACCAACAGAGAAACTCACCACTTTCTCTGTTAAAAACAGGGAAAACATTTTAGTATTAGAGGAGATGTTTCCATTAAAATAAAAGAAACTGGGTGAAATGTTTGAGTTCTTCAAGTTAAAGATCCCAGTAAGATCCAAGAAAAAAATTAGAGTAGGCAGTAAGATGGATTAGCCCAAAATAAGGAAAGATTTGTTGAGATCCTAAAAAAATGAGTGAAGCAGTGCATGGCAAATTCAACACCACAGAAAATGTAATAATTGAGGCTAAGTATTAAAAGTTAAGTATTAAAGTTAAAACAAATTTTAAAAATGCTTTTTGAAAATATAAATTATATAATATAGAAACATTAATAGTGGTGTAAAATTCTAGATATATGCTAATAAATTTTGAAATTTAGGAATTGGAAAAATATCCTTAATTTCTCATATTATACCCAAAGGATATAGTGTATGATTCAATTTTCTTAATATAACAGGAAGGATATTTTCCTCTGCCTCTCATCCTGAATAAGAACTGAGTCAGGTAAATATAGTTTCAGATATTTTTTAAAATGAATGTTACTCACTAGTAGAATGCTGAAAGTTTATTTAATTTCTGAATTTCCTGATAAATAAATAAGCACCAAGATACAATGTATGTAAAATAAAAACAAATCAGGTATCAATTTCCTTCTAAGTACTCTCTTCACTGTATGCCATAAATTTTGGTATATTGTATTTTTGTTTTTATTCATCTTAAAGTATTTTCTAATTTCCTTTTTGACCCATTGGTTGTTTAAGGGTAAGTTATTTAATTCCCACACATTTTTAAATTTCCCACATTCCTTTCTTTTATTGATTTCTAATGTAATTCCATTGTGGTTAGAAAGCATAGTTGGTATGATTTAATTCTTTTAAATTTATTGAGGCTTGTTTCATGGCCTCTATCTTGGGGAATATTCCATGTGCCCTTGAGAAGAATGTATAATCTGCTGTTGGTGGGTGGGGTGTTCCATATATGCCTATTGGGTCTATAGTGGTGATAACTCTTCTATTTTCTTGTTGCTATTCTGACTAGTTGTTCTCTCCATTATTGAAATCCAACTATTGTTGTTGGATTATCTCTTTCGGCCTTCAGTTTTGTCAGTTTTTGCTTCATGCATTTTGAGACTCTGTTTTTAGGTGTGTATATATTTATAATTGTTATATCTTCTGATGGATTGATGCTTTTATCACTAAAAATGCCCTTCTTTGTTTCTAGTAAAAATTTGTGTCTTAAAGTCTATTTGTGTAGCTACTCTAGCTTTCTTTCAATTATTGCTTGCATGGCACATCTTTTTTATCCTTTTGTTTTCAACCCATTTTTGTCCTTAAATCTAAAGTGTGTGTCTTAAACAGCATACAGGTGGATCATTTTTTAAATCCATTCTGGCAATCTCTGCATTTTGACTAAGGTGTTTTATCTATTAACATTGAATTATTACTGAAGGTAGGATTTAATTTTGCCATTTGCCATTTGTTTTCTGTATGTCTTATGCCTTTTTCCTTCCTTTATTGCTCAAATCCTGCCTCCTTTTGTGCTAAATAGATATTTTCTAGTGCACCTTTTAAATTTTCTTGCTGTTTCTTTTATGATAATTTTAAAAATTATTTATTTTTATTTTTGGCTGTGTTAGGTCCTTTTTGCTTGTGCATGGGCTTTCTCTGGTTGTAGCAAGTGGGGGCTACTCTTTGTTGTGGTGCGTGGGCTTCTCATTGTGGTGGCTTCTCTTTGTTGTGGAGCACAGGCTCTAGGTGCATGGGCTTCAGTAGTTGTGGCACGTGGGCTCAGTAGTTGTGGCTCACGGGCTTAGTTGCTCCGCGGCATGTGGGATCTTCCTGGACCAGGGCCCAAACCCATGTCCCCTGCATTGGCAGGCAGATTCTTAACCACTGTGCCATGAGGGAAGTCCTGTCTTTTATGATAATTTTGAATAATTTTCTTGAGTTATTTTCCTAGTGGTTGATTTGGATTACAATTAAATTCTCAACTGGAAATAATCTAGTTTGGTTAGTAGTTTAAATTAGTAGTAACTTAAATTTAATAGTATACAAAAGCTTTGCTCTAATATACATCTGTTTCATCTCTTGAGTTTGTATTATTATTGACATAAGAATGACATCTTAATAAACCTATCAACAGAGTTTATATAATTATGACTTTATGCAGTTATCTTTTAAAACAGAAGAAAAGAGTTATTAATAAAAGTAATTTTATGCTGTGTTTCATAATACCCATGTAGTAGTTGTTTTTTTTTTTTAACCAGTGCTCCTTATTTCTCTGTGTATAATTGAGTTACTGTTTAGGGTCTTTTTATTTCAGCCTGAAGAGCTCCTTTAGGATGAGAGAACAACACATTCTCTCATTTTTCACTCATCTGGAAAGTCTTAATTTCTTCATTTTTAAAGGATAGTTTAGCTGTGTATAAAATTCTTTGTTGGGAGTCTTTTTCTTACATTTTGCAGACATCATCTCACTTTCTTCTGGCCTCCATGTTTCTCCATGAGAAATCAGCTGTTCATCCTACTGAGATCCCTTGTACATGGCAAATCCTCAGTCTCCTGGTCCTTTCCAGGTTCTCTCTTTGTCTTTGACTTTTTTCAATTGGGGTGTGGCATGTCTAGATCTTTTTTAGTTTACTTTACTTGTAGTTTGTTGAGCTTATTGTATATGTAGATTCATATTTTTCATAAAATTTGGGAATTTTGGACCAGTATTTCTTTAAATATTTTCCTTCTCTATTCTCTCCCTCCTCTTCTACTGGGATTCCCCATTATTTATATGTTGGTAAGCTTGATGTTGTCCCACAGGTTTCTGAGGCACTATTCATTTTTCTACACTCTTTTTTTTCCTGCTCCTCAGACTAGATAATCTAAATTGAGCTATCTTCAACTTTGCTGGTTCTTTCTTCGTTGTTTTTTCTGCTTTTAGGTTTTTTAGCAGAATTGAAATTTCCATTCCAGATATTGTACTTTTCAGCTCTAGAATTTCATTCCTTTTTATAATTTTGACTTCCTTATTGACATTCTCTATGTGATATCTCTTGGTGAGACATCATTGTCATGCTTTTCTTTAATTCTTTAAAATAGTTTCCTTTAGTTCTTGAACATATTTATAACAGTTTATTTAAAGGCTTTTAACACTAAGTCTAAAATTTAGGTAGTCTTGAGGTCACATTCTGTTGTCTTCTATTTTTTATTGCATGTATGGAATAATTTCCTATTTCTTTGCATGTCTCATACATTTTTAAAAAACTGGACATTTATATAATATAGTATAAAAACTGTAGCATCAGATTTCTCCACTCCTTCATTATTCATTGTTTTTTCTGCTTTTAGGTTTTTGTTGTTGTTGTTTTTCTTGTTGTTGCTTATTTGTTTAGTGACTTTCCTGGACTAATTTACAGATTCTGTATTCCCTGCAGTGTGGGTCCACTGAATTTTCTGCTATCTTTTTAATTTAAGTTTCTTATTTTAAAATTTTGAAAATCAGCTTCCTGGGGTAACACTAGGGTCAATATAATTTAGTGGACAGCCACTGTGATTGGTCAGATTTCCTTAAATGCTGTGCCTGTGTGACTTTCCCCTTTGCCAAGGCCTGCCTTCAAACTTGAAGTATTTCATAAGACAGCCTTAGCTGTCATTTGCTGCTGGTGTAGAGTTTCAAGATCAACCGGGGGTGAGTGACTGATGACTTCTGCTTACCCAGGTTTTTCTTGGTCATGTAGATAGCCTAGATGTCTAGGAATATATTGTAACCTTTCAAAAAGTTCCCTATGGTCATCTAGTTATACAGGTTTAAAGTAATTTTCCCCACCAGGCTTTTGTTTGCTCTAACTTATATCATGTCTTTAGATGGTTGAGGTGTTGCCAGAAATAATTGTTACAGTAATGCCCTATGAGTAGGTCCCCGCCCCTGCTGAACTAAGCTCTGAATCAAATCAAACAGTCATCATATTCTAGGAATATAGACCTTTAAGGTAGCTGAAAGTTGAGACAAATTATTGATTGTGATCTGGGGATGGTACTTTTCACAAATCTCTAAAAGTGGTCATATCTATTGTCTGCAATGTTCCAGGTTGTGGTTACCTCTTCACTGAGCTGGAGGAGTAGCTCTAAGTTAAAACATCACTGACTCTATTGTCTTGCCAAGGGTTTGTAGTTTCCTCTGGAAGGAGGATTTTTATTCTGTTCTGAATATTGCTTAATGGCTGGCATTCTGAAATGGTAAATTTTATTGGTTTGGCTGTATGTTTGTGGTTTTTTTTTTTTGTGAAAGTGTAAGTTCACTGAAGTTTTCACTCCTCCATTCTGGAAGTTGATCTCGACATGTGTTACTTTATAACTGGAAACATTTGGCAATTTTAAAGGGACTATTAATAAATCAGAGGAAGTTCTTCCCCCTTTACTTTGCTGAGTTGACAGTTGTTATTGTCATAAAAACCACCGTGGCTTGTAATTTATTGTTATCATTCATGTGACTAGCATGACATGGGACTTAGGGTGCAGGTGCAATCCTTGTTAGATTATTTCTGTCTTAAAATTTTTATGCTCATATTCATTAATTTGACTAACATTCATTGAGCACTGTGGAGCCTATAAATGTGATAAAAAGAATCCAGTCTTTGCCTTCAAATGGCAAAGATATGTGGAAAAAGTACTATTTAAATAAAAATTGGCAGGGGAATTAGAAAATTCTTGACTAACGCAAATTTTAAGCTTCTGTACAGCGAATTTGAACACTGGGGTTATTTTGTAAGAGTGGAAACATTAAAATTCACTGTAAATAAAAAATATATTCTTTTACAACTTATGAGCAAAGGCATCCAGAATTTCAGCACCCAGATAACCATGCATGACATGGCTTGTATGTGTCTATAAAATGCAAACTGTGCAGAAGTTTTAAACTTGTCGCCAATATTTAAAACTTTTGATTCAAACCACACTCTCTTTCCCCCAAAGTAAATGCTGTTAAGATTTTCAGATTAGTTTAAATGTACTAAGGTGGACTCTTTTAGATTTGTTTAAATGTGCATATCAGTATATAATTCAATATTATCTACGTACACGTGCATCCATCTATCTGTCAAAAGAAAAACTCAAGAGAGAAGTAACTTAACACTGCCCCAGCCTCACATTCTGTTGTAAAGAGACAGAATGTTCCAGTTAGAAAGTAGAAAAAATGTTGAGAGGAAGCGAAGCTAAAACCCCACCCTACCCACATACTTAATGATAGAACAACATGCCTTATTTTGTACTCAACAGAAAGAAAAATGATCTCCATTAAGTTTGAGCAGCTTGATGATATCCTGGCTGCCTCAGAAGCCAGTGAGTTCCTTACATCCAGGAATAGAGTAGCCTCTGTTCTCACATAGAGCAACAGCTCTCAAGTATTTGGGCCTCAGAATTCCTCTATACCCCTAAAAATTGTTGAAGACCTCTGAGAGCTTTGGCTACATGGATTATGTCTGTTGATATTTACTGTCACAGAGATCAACACTGAGATCTTAAATTATTATCAAAGTAACCATAAACCCATTGCATGGACATATATAACATATTCTTAATAGAAATGCATTTTCTAAAAGAAGTAATGACAGAAATGTCTCTGTTTTATAACTGCAAATCTCTTGAATGTCTAGCTCAATAGAAGACAGATTCTCCTATCTGTTTCTATATTCAGCCTCTTGTGATATCACACATGATGTGAAAACCTCTTCTGTACACTCATGAGTCAATGAGATTGAAAAAGGTAAATCACACATCATTATTACTGTGACAATAATTTGACTATTCTGGACTCCTTGAAGGTTCATTGCAAGCTCCACAGGGGCTCCTGGAGCTCCTTGAGGACCACAAATCTATTGTGAGTTCAGGAGTGAGTTTCTTGAATGGTGAGATCAGAGGTCCTTGGGTGTCTGCTACTTCATCACTCAGTGTCCCTAAATTAGGGAAAAGTAATAATCATATTTTCTACATTTGATATCATATATAGTCTGGTATTGTTTGGCCAAGCTGTTTCTCACTCCAGTAACAGACTGCTTTGTGTATTCTTTTAATCCCTGTAAATAACTCACACCTTTAAGAAATGTGTTAATGTTTATCACTAATGGATCTGAATTAGCTTGTATAGATCTATCAGAAATGAGATTTCAGAGGGCAATTTGAGGTTCAGATGGCAATTCTTTGGGATGAAAGTTATTTTATACCTTTGATAACAGTGAAACGTGTGTTGGTCCTATATGACTAGAAGGTTCTCTGAGGCAGTTACCGTATATCCCAGCTCCATGTCTCCCGCAGGCCTTAGTCCAAGCCCTTCCCATTGGGCTTCATTGAAAGAATAAACCCACACTGAGTTAATAAGAAGTTATTTTCATGCTTTTATTTCCTAGACATTTTCTAAACTTTTCTTAGAGAATCAATATTAATGATGGACCTATTTTATGTAACGAATAAGATTTTTTTATTTTTATTTTTTTTTGCGATACGCAGGCCTCTCACTGTTGTGGCCTCTCCCATTGCAGAGCACAGGCTCTGGACGCGCAGGCTCAGCGGCCATGGCTCATGGGCCCAGCCGGTCCACGGCATGCGGGATCTTCCCGGACTGGGGCACGAACCTGTGTCTGCTGCATCGGCAGGCGGACTCTCAACCACTGCGCCACCAGGGAAGCCCACGAATAAGATTTTTAAAATCACTTATTTTGGAGAACAATTTTGGTCCTATTAGCAATATTTCTTGATTGTTCCTGGGTAAGGCTATTTGCAACAAGCTTGGAGTTCCCTGTGCTTCAAGACCCTCAGCTCCCACTGGGCTGTGTCTACACCTTGACTCCCCATTCCCCACACCCCATCCCGCAGGAGTCCAGCCACACACAGAATTTCTGTATTAACTCCTCTTCTTCCTGCTTCCCGCACAGACTTTCCTTGGCCAGAGCCCTCTGGAGTGGCTGCTCCTATCTCTGGGCTAACATTTGCTTCTCTTTGAGGTTTTTACTTCACATTCTGCAGCCATAAAACTTACCCTGCCTCTATCATTGACAATGAGACAACGACTGTGGACTCCCTTCCCCAAAACAAGCCCTGGTGAACAGTGAGCTGATGTTGGTGATTCTGTGGGTGTGTTATTTTGCCTAATCATGGACCCCTTGGCTCCTGAGACATTTATGTTAAATCTGGACACACTCAGGGGGCGCTCAGGGGAGAGAAGTGTTTGAAAGGTTAGCCCCAAACCTTACATAACAAAGTCAATAGAATGATCAGCCATGATGCTTATTTGAAATTTTAGAAACAATATTCAACTTCCAAAGAATATGTGTTTGGGCCCTGTTATGGCTGAATTATGTCCCACTCCAAATCCATATGTTGAAGTCCGCAGTACCTCAGATGGGCAGATAAAACCATAAGCTGAGGATTCCTATAATATAGTCATTTACATCAGAGGAGACGATTGCCAGTGGGCAAGTTCCTGGACAACAAGAAAAGACGTATCAGTCAATTCACCTAACAAATACGTGTTCCCTATTGTCTATTGTGGGCGCTGGGCTGGATGGGGGAATAGAGTTTGGAATTAGGTCTCAGAGAGTTGAGTCCAGCTGAGGGCCCCATAATCAACCAGTTCACAAATGAGTGAAGGTGAAATGACAATGAAAAGCCTTTGTGGAAAAGGCACGAATAAGGGGCTGAGTGAGTGAGACCACTGGAGGGGTCTCTTGGGAGGGCTGGTCAGGGAGGGGTCTCCAGGGAGCAGGCCTTTCAGTGCAGCCTGAGGGTGAGAAGGAGCTGATGTGGAGGGAGACCAGATGTGCAAAGGCCCCAGGGTGGCGAGGGCATATTGGAGCCCCTGGAGGGAGAAAGAGCAGGGTGTGAAATGCAGGTGGAGAAGCGAGCCAGATGCCCAGGGTCCTGTCAGCCATGGTGAGGCATCTGAGTTTTACTCTGAGTGTGTTGGGGACGCAGTGTGACTTTGTGAACTGAGGAAAGTGGGATCCTCATGATTTTGGAAACCCCCTGGCATCCACAGGGCATTGGTGGTGTTGGGTGGAGTTGGGGAGACGTTCAGCCTCCATCTGGGTCAGAGGGGCTGGCAGCCCGTGCTGGAGCAGTGGCATGTGGCGGGGGGAGCGGAGCACGAGGGGCCTCCTTTGCTCTACCCAGTGGGCTTCTGGCCCCGGTCTGCAAGTCCAGATGCCAGATGTGACTCTCCTTAATTCTCAATATTCCTGAGAAGAGGAATTTAAAAAAATGTATTACTTTATACTGAAACATATGTTTTTAAAAATAAATTTATTTACTTTAAATTTATTTTTGGCTGCGTTGGGTCTTCGTTGCTGTGCGTGCGTGGGCTTTCTCTAGTTGTGGCGAGCGGGGGCTACTCTGTTGCAGTGCGCGTGCTTCTCATTGCAGTGGCTTCTCGTTGCAGAGCATGAGCTCTAGGCATGCGGGCTTCAGGAGTTGTGGCACTTGGGCTCAGGAGTTGTGGCTTGTGGGCTCTAGGGCGCAGGCTCGGTAGTTGTGGCGCAAGGGCTTAGTTGCTCCATGGCATGTGGGATCTTCCCAGACCAGGGCTCGAACCCATGTCCCCTGCATTGGCAGGTGGATGCTTAACCACTGTGCCACCAGGGAAGTCCCTGAAACATAGTTTTTTAAAAGCCAAAGATATAGAATTGTACATAATGTATGTAATTAGAATTAAAGCCAAGGAATTATTTTAATAACTAACATTCATTTAGACTTACTCTCTGCCGGACTTTGTAAAATACATTTCACTTGCGTGTTCTCACGTTATCTTCACAATAGCTGTGTGATAAATTGTTATTTCCATTTCCCAGATGAAGGAGGTTTTATGGGCCTTAGTTCCTTTATTTTTAAAATAAAAGTATAACATAATAAAAAGTCATGCAGCTATTAGATGAAGAGACACACGAATCTGTACATATATGCACACACACATGCACACGCACAGTAGCCATGAATAATGCACACACATAACCGTATAGGTAGAACATACGTGGTGTTAGCATCAGGGCTGTTTGCTAATTGCTCACACCTTGTGTGGTTGGCTGTGTGGTCATCTTTGGCCGAGGAGATGCAGCCCATACTCTCCTCCAAACCTTCAGTGTGGTTTCCATTTTGAATACTGATCCTTCCTCACTAGGGTCCAGGAGAAACCCTTAGAGAAAGTAGGCTTGGGTTTTGTTTGGGAAAGATTTTGTTTGATGCCAGTGGACACTTCCTCCTGTGAACTCAAGGTACCTGTTGTTTTCAAATCGCATCCTGTCTTAGGAGGAGGGGCCACCATTGAACTGTTTAGGGACCACTGGAGGTCTTCACACCCCCAGGTGCTGGAATCATCCATTCATTCTGAAATTTGTTCACTGAGAGAAAAACAATGTTTTGTTGGAACTTGCTTGGTTCAAAGGCCCTGAACATCAAGTGAAATAAAGGTGACGCATGTCTTCTGTCACCTGTGACTCTCCCTTTTCTGGGCAGAATGGACGGACACATAGACAGAGCACAGTTCTCCCCTCAGAGCCTGGACAGTGGTGCCTTTCTGTGTGCTCATCTCCTGGCTTGGGACCTGGCATGTGGAGGGCAGAGGAGGTGGCTGGGTTAAATTTAGTGGATTGAGCCCTGGGCTGTCTCTGACTGTCCTGGACTGGCCACCAGTCCGTCTGATGGCCCCGGATCCCTGCTAGGTAAAGGAAGATGGCAGCAGATGGTGACAGCAAGATAAGCAGTTAAACATAGAGCAGATGTGGGTAAGGCACATGCTTCCTGGCCTGCACCCAGAGCCCACACCCAGGGCTATGGCCGTGTGTCCTCCTCCAGAGAATGTCCACACCCTGTTTCCTGAATCCTCTGGTTTCTGTCAGCTTACAGCTTTGCTGGGTTTTTCCAGGAACTTCTCTCCTCTGCTCTGCATTGATTTCCAGCCCCAGGCATCCCTACTGAATGCCTCCAAATTCCCAACAAAGGTGCATCTTTGAATGCTAAAAATGAGCCATCAGAGTTCTTGGGAAGGCTAGAACCATAAATTATGCTGTATTTTTCATAGTACTCTATATACAAGTTCTTAAATAAGGAGTGGCCAAATAATAAAGAGTGAATCAGTATTTTGGGGACATAGAGTAAAAGTTTCAGAGATTTTTCTGTAAAATAAAAAGCAATAGGGCCTCCCTGGTGGCGCAAGTGGTTAAGAGTCCGCCTGCCGATGCAGGGGATACGGGTTCGTGCCCCGGTCTGGGAGGATCCCATATGCCGCGGAGCGGCTGGGCCCGTGAGCCATGGCCGCTGGGCCTGCGCGTCCGGAGCCTGTGCTCCGCAACGGGAGAGGCCACAACAGTGAGAGGCCCACATACCGCAAAAAGAAAAAAAAAAAAACTATAAAAAAAAAAAAAAGCAATAATAATAAATGCAATGCATGGTTTATTACTATTATGAACTAATATATTATGACATGGTCATATGTTTCAACAATATATAAACATGATCTCTATATGATACAATCATTTGATAAAAGAAACAAAGAAGGGAATAGTAACACAAAATACATGCCAAATAAAATCATTAAAAAGTTGAATGTCAATACCACAAATATTTAATACGAACATTTATCATTCTTAAAATTGAGGTTTATTTTATCATAAAAGTTAAAATACACTAAGCAGGCATTACCTTATCCAAAAGCCTTAATCTTTATTTCATGACAAATAGTTCAGACATACAAAAATTTCTTTCAGCTTTCATTGGCGCCGCTGGTCAAATTATCCAGAAAATATCTTCAAGTTGGGCCTTTGTGTGCATATTGCTTCTTATAAGTTCATTTTCTTTTTCATTTTTTACTTACTTGCCCTGGTTTTGGTTTTGCCATAGAAATCAACATTGTTTCTGCTGCTTCAATTGCTACATCTATTTCTCCTCTCATGTTGAGAAACCTTCACTTTTTCTCTGTGAATTTCTTCTGTTTAATCACATTTTTAAAAATGTCTATCCATTAATGAGTTTCCCAAAAGAGCGATTTCGTTTTTGTTTGACAGCAAAAAAACTGTCCCTTTCTACTTCATCTAAATAGCAAACTTTAAAGCAATTTATTATTCCACTTACAACTTCATAATATTCTTCTTTATATAAACAACTGAGCTTCAGCTGTCATAAAACTACTTTATTCATCTGGAGGGTTTTTAAAAACTTCTGAATTATTCTTTATAATATATATCCCAGTGTGTTTTGCTCTCTAAAATGACTTGCCTTATTTATTTTGGGCTCCTTGAATATTTCTCCTACAAAGGAAAATTTCTCACTGGAGAATTCAACAGTTCTGCAGTTTTTCGTCTACTGAAAATTGTGGAAGAGACATCGTTTTTTCAGATAACACTGATTGGATTTGGCTTCATAATCTAAATCACGTTATTCTTTCATCATGCTGGTTTCTGAATTTCCACTGAATTTCCTTCTCCTGCTATTTGTTTCTGATGCTCCAACTTTCAACCTGTTCACCTTAAGACAAACCTGTTGTCAGAACCAAGTGAAATTTGTGTTTGTGGGACAACTGCTAAATCACCAGTGATGACTTTCTGAATTTTCTCGGAGTTGCTGCTCCATCACTTCTTGTAATCTGTAGTAATTATCTATGACTTATAAGTTATCTGCAAACTTGACAATTTGGAAGAAAAAATCGGGTATTATCTCCCAGTTTCTGTGGGTCAGGAATCCTGGAGTGGCTGAGCTCAGTGGCTTTGGCTAAGGTCTCTGCAGAGGCTGCAGTCAAGCTTAAGGCCAGGGCTGCAGGCATGTCAGGCTTGATGGGACAGTCCCTGCCTCGAGCTTCACTCTGTGCTTGTTGGTGGGCCTTAGAAGATGCATGTCCAAGTTCACCCACATGGGCCTTTGCACAGGGTTCCTTGATGACATGGCAGTTGGCTTCCCTGTGCTTATTGGACTTAGGTGACTATTTCCTTTCCCAGGTTAGGGAAGTTTTCGACTATAATCTCTTCAAATGGTTTCTCAGACCCTTTCTTCTTCTCTTCTTCTTCTGGGACTCTTATAATTCGAATGTTGGTGCATTTAATGTTGTCCCAGAGGTCTCTGAGACTGTCCTTAATTCTTTTCATTCTTTTTTCTTTATTCTGCTCCCTGGCAGTTATTTCCACCATTTTATCTTCCAGCTCACTTATCCGTTCTTCTGCCTCAGTTATTCTATTATTGTTTCCTTCTAGAGTATTTTTAATTTCAGTAATTGTGTTGTTCATCACTGTTTGTTTTGCTCTTTAGTTCTTCTAGATCCTTGTTAAGTGTTTCTTGTATTTTCTCCATTCTCTTTCCGAGATTTTGGATCATTTTTACTATCATTACTCTGAATTCTTTTTCAGGTAGGTTGCCTATTTCATCTTCATTTATTTGGTCTTGTAGGTTTTTACCCTGCTCCTTCATCTGTAACAATATTTTTGTCATTTCATTTTTGTTTTTTGATTGGTGGTGCTGTATTCCTGTCTTACTGGTTGTTTGGCCTAAGACATCCAGCACTGGAGTTTGCATGCAGTTGGGTAGAGCTGGGTCTTGGTACTGAGGTGAGGACCTGTGGGAGGCCTCACTCCGATGAATATTCCCTGGGGTCTGAGGTTCTCTGTTAGTCCAGTGGTTTGGACCTAGAACTCTCACCACAGGAGCTCAGGCCCGACCTCCGGCCTGGGAACCAAGATCCCACAAGCTTCGTGGCATGGTTTAAAAAGGAAAAAAAAAAAAGGAAGAAAGAAAGAAAAAAAGGAGCAGTACAATATCAAAGAATAAAAAACAATATAAAATTAGAAATATAAAAAGTATATTAGGAAAAATAAAACTATAATTGAAACAACTGCAACAAGATAAAATAAAACCACAACAGGAAAAAAAAAAGTGGGGGGGAACAAGCCAAAAGGAGAGAACAATAACAAAGTATAAAGAATAAAATAAAGTTAGAAAAATAAAAGATTTATTAGGAAAAATAAAAATATAACAAAATCAACAACAATGAATCAACAAGCTAAAACACAACCCCAATCTAAAAGTGGAAAAAAGGAAAAAAAAAAAAGAAGCCTTGGCTATGGGGGCAGAGTTTAGGCCTGGGGTGGTGGTGGTGGAACTTAGGCAGGGGTGGGATTAGGGTGGGGAGGGACCTAGACTGGTGGGGAGGGTGATGTTTGAGCGTGGGGCAGGGCCTAGGCAGGGCAATGTTCAAGGTTGGGGTGGGACCTCTGCTTAGGACCTGCATGGAAGGGGAGAGGCAGCACGTGGAAAGGAATGCCTCTGGAGTGTGGAGTTCGGGAGTTTGGTGGGAAGGCCCTGAGTGAGGGTGTGTGGGTGGGGTTTAGGCCCAGCATGTTGGAGGGGGTCTCAGAGGGGGTCTCTGAGTGTAGAGGTGGGGCCCTGGGTGGGGGTGTAGGGGCGGGGCTTGGGCTCTGCGTGGCAGGAGGGAGGCTCCGAGGGCAGAGGATTAGGCCTGGGAGCCCAACAGGCTTCCCAGTGCCTAAGTGGACAGGGAAAGCACTGGCTGTGGTCCCTTCTGTTCCTTCACGCCCCTCCCTCACCATCTCCCCACGGTCTCCCCTAATGCAGCAGCTGGACCCTTAGCCGTGGGTGGGTCCTGCTGTGTGTAGGAACTCCTCCCTTCCCCCAGGCACCCCTTAGGGGTGCCGGTTCCGGAGGTCCGGCCTTTACTTTTGCTCCCCCTTCCCTCACTCCCACTCCCTCAGGACCTGCATGGCTGGAGGGGACCTCGGTGGGCAGAGGGTCAGGCCCGGGATCTCAGCAGGTTCCTGGGGGCCCAATTGGGCCGGGGAAACCTGGCCACCCTCCCTTTTGATCCTCTGCCCTCCCAATGGTTCCCCAATTTACCCCTTTGCATGTGGGATCCCTTTCCCTCCTCCAGCCGCCCCTCAGGGGTGCCAGTGTCGTCCAGCCTCCACTTCTCTTCCCCCTACACTCCCCCGAAGCTCCACATCCTACCTGGTCGCTGGGGGTTCCTCCCGTCCCCTTAGGTGTCCGTGGTCCCCCACCGGTGCCTGGTAGGTGCCCTAGTTGTGAGGAGACGTGAATTCCGCATCCTTCTGGTATGCCATCTTGACTCTGCCCCTGGTGCCTCACCTGTTGATGGACTTTATGGCCATTGTAGTCTTTTGTTAAGAAACTTGCCCTAATAAATTCATTCTTTCAACTTTTTTCTAAATATTTTAGACTTAGATTTAGATTTAGAAAATATGTATCAAATTACCCCTCTCTCTCAACTTTTGAATAAATAAAACATACTTTATCACCTTATATCCATATGACTTTGGGAATTTTTATCTTTTTGAGATTTAGATCTTATAGCCAAAGTGGGCAAAAGTTTGCAATGGGGATAAGTTGATATAGCACTTTTTTTTTTTTTTTTGGCTCAGAACAATGCCTGATAAGTAACAGGCTATATTGCCCAAAGTCTGATGCTTGCTTGATTGATATTCATAGAAATATGCATATCATTATTTTCTACTAGCATTTCTAAACTTCGTATAATAAGTGCTATTCAGTGCAACTTGATAACACTTACTATAAGAAATAATGAGGTAGAGGTATAATAAAAATAATGAAACAAACAAAAACATCTTAAAAACAACATCACAGTGGCTTAGCTTTTCTTTCCAGAAAATAGAGGTGAAAAAATTCAAAGTTAAAGCCCACAAAACAAGATTTAAAAAACAAAAAGAAAAATGAAGAATACCAGATTTTAAGAGAAAGCCTCTTTGAAATCTCACTGACAGAAGTAGCATATTGGTTTTTTCTCTGTGGTTTCTGAACCCAACCAAATGGCCACACTTTGACCAAGTGACTTTTTATTCTACTTCCATAATTGTTATAATTGTCTGTGACACAAGTAATTTATTATATGTGGATAACCATTGTGCAGTTGGTTATATATTTTTTACTCTGATCACGCAGCTTCGACCACAGATGATTGTGTGTTTCCTCTTCCTAATGGCTCTGCACAAGCCACCCATAGAAAGAAGCCCAGAGAATTGGGCGAATGAACCAGCTATCCACGGTGTACACACAAGTTACTTGTTATGGATAACATAAAATATACATATATATACAGAGAGAAGAGTAAAATGAACCCCACTGCTTCAGCAATGATCAATTTATGGTCAGTCTTGTTCCTCACTTCCCCCAGACCTAGATTATTCTGAGCAATTTCAGATATCTCAACAATCTCAAATATTATTTCATGTGTATATATTTCTGAATGTATCTCTAAAAGATAAGAGCTTTTTCTCTTTCTCTCTAAAACAATCGGTTGACATTCTATCGCTATAAATTTTGGGGGTGACTTTTCTTTTCCCTTCCTTTCTCTCCTCCTGTTTCCCCCTCCTCCTCTTTCCCTTCCTCCTCTTTCTTTTTAAATTTTTTTTTTGCAAATTATTTGATAAAGAAACCACGTCATCTGTCTTATAGAATTTCCCATGCTGCCTTTTGCTGACTGCATCTCCTTGGTGTGCTTTGACATGCACTTCTTGCCTCCTGTATTTCCTTTATGGTGGTTAGATAGAGAGACTTGATCATATTCAAATCCAATCTTGTGGGAGAATCTTGCAGCATGGTCTCATGAGCACCCATCAGGTGGTGTCTCTTCTTGTGAAGTGAGCAGCATGGATGATCACTGCAAAAATCTTTCATTTCAGTAGAGTGCAATGTGAGTTGATGGCAAAACTCCACTGACAGGCACAATTTCTAGAGAGTGTACATCCCTGCTGCGATATGCCCCCAAATCCACCCCCAAAACAACAAACTAGTATAATTTTTTTTTTAAATTTAAGTATAGTTGATTTACAACGTTGTGTTAATTCCTGCTGTACAGCAAAGTGATCATATTTTTAGTGGTGCTATTGGTTTTATTTAAAAACCATCCAAAAGCCATTTTTAAGCTGACAAAATTTTTGCACTCTCTTAATTGTCGATTTTCATTTTTATATTCACCAAACACCAGAAGTGTACCTATTCTAAAGAAACATTACAAAGCTGCTGTTCTGAAACAAGGGGTCCATTCTTCCAGGCGTAACTCAGAAGCTCCTCTTCTGTAGAGTCTTTCCTGAATTCTCTACTCACGCTTAGCCTTCCCTCCAGGGAAGCAGTGTGAGCTTGTGGGACAGGCAGTAGACAAATTGGATTTGAATCTGGGCTCCACTAGAGTGGACCTTGATTCACTTCCTTGTGTTCTCTTAGCCTCTTTTTAAATATGTTATAGGGAGTAATTGTACCTTCTGTCAGAGTGGGTACCAGGCATAGTTAAAGCTCTTCCCTACATTCTCTGTCCTCTATCTATGCTACTTCTGTGATTCTTTGAGATTTCACACACACATGTATGCATGTATGTTTGTATGCATATATTCACCTGACACTTTGAACATGGTAGGTCTTTTACTATCAGAATTGTTAAAAGGCAAATGTAATTGCTTAGAAACTGATTTCCCAAGTGACTCTTCCATTCCGAGGGTATATTGAGCCTTCAGAGTTCCTGGGAGTTGAAAACTGTGGTTTCATTATTTGTGTTCAAGTCCTTTCCTACAAATTACTAAACATGGGACTTGGGGTGAGGCCATTGGCTGCATCTCTTCTCAGCTGTGGAAATCAGCCACTTTTTCCTGCTAGTCCAAACAATGATTTAGCTACAAACATGACTTAGATGTAACCATCATGAGGGCAAAGACCTTGGTTCACTGTGCATCTCCAATAATAAGAGGTTTGCCTGCAACACAGTAGGTGCACAACATATGTTGTTGAAAGGATAAATGCAAGGCCGCTGCTCTGCTTCACTGTGGAGGCCATCACTATGTCATGCTCCACATCACTGACACCTGTGGACACTGCAGTTCACAGCCTGAGGAACCATGGTGATGGGCCTGAATGAATGAAATGCTTTCTGTAGAGGGTTCACACTATTTGATGACTCCTATTACTCCTAAATATACATAGATGATAGGATATGACATGTAAATCACAATTCCAATTCTTTACATCAGCAGCCAGATGAATGGGTGCTTAATGCTCAAATTTTGAATGCTCTGATTTTTATTAAACTATTTAAGATCTACTATAATTTTCCAAAAGTAAACTAAAATTTCAGCTTTTAAAGTAAAATTTGAGTAAAACTAATTTTGATTTAAAATTATTTTATTCTTTTTTTTTCTCTTAATTACCTACTCCAGTCCTGCCCTTACCCACTTTCTTCTCCCTACTGGTAACCACTAATTTGTTCTTTAGATCTGTGAGTCTGTTTCTGTCTGTTATATTCATTCATTTTGTTTTTCAGATTCCACATATAAGTGATAACATACAGTATTTGCCTTTCTCTATCTGACTTATTTTACTAAGCATAAAACCTTCTAGTTCTATTCACGTTGTTGCAAATGGAAAAATTTCATTATTTTTTATGGCTGAGTAATATTCCATTGTATATATACACCACATCTTCTTTATCCATTCATCTGTTCATGGACACTTAGGTTGCTTCCATGTCTTGGCTTTTGTAAATAATGCTTCTATTAACATTGGGGTGAATGTATCTTTTCGAATTAGTGTTTCTGTTTTTTTCAGATATATACCCAGGAGAGGGTTTGCTGGATCATACAGTAGTTCTACTTAGTGGCTGCACTAATTTACGTTCCCACCAACAGTGCACAAGACTTCCCTTTTCTCCACATCCTCATTAACATTTTCTGTTTGTGGCCTTTTTGATGATAGCCATTCTGACAGGTGTGAAGTGATATCTCATTGTGGTTTTGATTTGCATTTCTCTGATGATTAGGGATGCTGAGCATCTTTTCAAGTGCTTGTTGGCCGTCTATCTGTATATCTTAGGAAGAATGTCTGTTCAGGTTTTCTGCCCATTTTTTAATCAAGTTGTTTGTTTTCTGATATTGAGTTGTATACGAGCTGTTTGTATGTTTTGGATATTAACCCCTTATTGGTCATATCATTTGTGAATATTTTCTCCCATTCAGTAAGTTGTTTTTTACTTTGTTGATGGCTTCCTTTGCAGTGCAAAAGCTTTGAAGTTTAATTAGGTCCCATTTGTTTATTTTGTTTTTGTTTTCTTTGCCTTAGGAGACAGATCCAAAAAAATATTGCTAAAATAATGTAATAGAGTCTTCTGCCTATGTTCTCTTCTAGGAGTTTTATGATTTCAGGTCTTACATTTAGGTCTTTAATCTATTTTGAGTTTATTTTTGTATATGGTATAATAAAATATTCTAATTTCCTTCTTTTATGTGTAGCTGTTCAGTTTTCCCAGCAACACTTATTGAAGAGACTGTCTTTCCTCCATTGTAAATTCTTCTTTTATTGCAGATTAATTGACCATAAGTGTGTGGGTTTATTTCTGGGCTCTCTGTTATGTTCTATTGATCTATGTGTCTCTTTTTTTGTGCCAGTACCATGCTTTTTTAATTGCTGTAGCTTGGGAGTGTAGTCTGAATTCAGGGAGAATATAGTAAGTCCCCTACATATGGGTGAGTTCTGTTCTAAGAGTGCATTCGTAAGTCCAATTTGTTCATAAAGTCCAACAAAGTTAGCCTAGGTACCCAACTAACACAATTGGCTATATAGTACTGTATTGTAATAGGTTTATAATACTTTTCACACAAATAATACATAAAAAATAAAAAACACACAAGAAATAAAGGAAACATTTTTTTTTTTTTCTTTTTGCGGTATGCGGGCCTCTCACTGTTGTGGCCTCTCCCGTTGCGGAGCACAGGCTCCAGATGCGCAGGCCCAGCGGCCGTGGCTCACGGGCCCAGCCGCTCCGCGGCATATGGGATCCTCCCAGACCGGGGCACGAACCCGTATCCCCTGCATCGGCAGGCGGACTCTCAACCACTGCGCCACCAGGGAGGCCCTAAAGGAAACATTTTTAATCTTACAGCTCAGTACCTTGAAAAGTACAGTAGTACAGTACAACAGCTGGCATACAAGGGCTGGCATTGAATGATCAAGCAAGAAGAGTTACTGACTGGAGGAGGGAGAGGAGGTGGGAGATGGTAGAGCTGCAGGATCATCAGCGATAGGAGACGGAGGGCAAGCTGCAATTTCACTCATGCCTGACGTTGATGGCACAGGTTCTGGTTCCTTGCTGGATTCAATTCTATGTATCCTCTTGAAAAAATGATCCAGTGATGTCCAAGTAGTAGCTCTTTCTTTCTTATCATAGATGACACTGTAGCACTGGATGACATTCTGAATGGCTGCTGCAACCTTCGTGTACTGTTCTTTGTTCGGGTCCTGTGCCTCAGAAACTAATGGTGCCTCCTCAAATAAAGAAAATCTCCTTGCCATTTCCTGCGATATGAATCTCTTTGTTCTTCAGTTACTTCTCCTTCCTCTTGTTGCTCCACTCAATTATTTTCACTTTTGTTTCCATTGTTATTGTTTGGCACTTCTTAGCAGTACCAGCTGTGTCACCGCTGCTTTTACGCTTGCTTCTAGACATCCTGGGCTTGAAATAAAGATACTGTACTACTGTACTCTGTATAGTACTGTACAGTAAAGTACACAAAAGCACAACCACTTGTAGAGGATGCACATACGTGACAATGTACTCCAGACATGTGAACTAACTTATGTGATTGGACATGTGAACGGACGTTCGCATCTTTGAAAGTTCACAACTGGATGGTTTGTATGCAGGGGACTTACTATAAATTATTTTATTCTTACTTGTATTTTTTTCCCTTAATAGATATTTGGAAAGTTTAGATAAAATAACTTTTTGGAAAACATACCGACAATTTCTGTATTCTTTGCATTTACTTCAAGTTAAATTTTTGAGGAGAATGCATTCAATTTTGTACACTTTGAATTAATGACATTTTATTTCTCAAGCCTTTAGATCAGGTGTTGGCAAACTACAGCAGGAGAGCCAGACCCCGTGCAGTGCCTGTGTTGTTGAGAGTTGGTGCACACCACATCTGCTCTTTGGCACGTCTGTGACTGCTTTGCTCTACAGCGGCAGAGTAGCTCCTTGCTGAGGAGTTACAGAGAACCTGGGACCACAAAGCCTAAGTAGCTACTATGTGGCTCTTTTCAGAAAAAGTTTGCCAACCCTGAATTAGATCCTCACTGTCAACAAAATAGAAAAATATTGATTAAAATGATAGAACTCATGATTTCATAGAAATAAAATCTGTACATTAATATGTGTCCATTACTCATCTGAGTATGGCTACCCCATGAAAAGAATATCTGACCATACACAATAATAATAATTATATTCACTAATTGATGGCATTTTGCTGATTTTCAGTCATATAAAGACCCACTTTATACATATTTTTGTTTTGTCATTGTGAAAGTATAATTGTCAAGAAAGTAAAATCGGATAGATTTTAATTTAAGAGATTGTTTGATTTATAACTTAAAAAAATAAGGTATATAGTGTGTTTTTTCACTTTGGCGTTGGGCCTTCTAAATGCTAGGGCTGGTCCTGGCTGTATGCTATTGTTTAGAAATTAAGCAACTTTGATTTCACAAGTGTTATGTAATTTTCACTATGTAACAAGAATTGTCGCTACACATAGAAACTGAGTTAAATTAAAATTGAATTATGTTAAAATATTGAAATTGGAGTGGTGCTATTTTTTAGAAAGTTGATAACTATTGACCTTTAAATGCAAATATATCATAAATGAACCCATTTATGCTGGACTATAAGTAGCCCATGTATGTTGGAACCCAGTCATAATTCTACTACCCTTTCAAGTGTTCTCTTGAGGTGTTTGGTGAAATTGTATAGCTACCAGTTTCCTAAAAGGCTTGACATATTATGGGACAATTTTTTCATATAATCTAGAAAATTTTTTCTAAACATCAGCCATTCTTCTACTACAATCTTTTTTCCCCTATGTATCAGTATTGCCTGCACTATAATTTACACTTGAATTGGCTCACTTTAATTATATAAATTTATTTTAAACATTATATTAGTGCCATAAATAAAATAAGAATTACTTATTATAATAATTAAATATGTATATAGGTAAAACAATTTAAAACATTGTTTTTCACATAAATTATTTGGATGCCACCAGTAGTACATAGAACACACTTGGAGAACAAATGAGCTATACAAACTTGCATGTGTCTCTACCCCACCCATCTACCTTACCAAGCCACATGTAACTAGAATAATACAGATACATTAGATTAATCATATTTGAGATGCTTTTAACTACCACTTACTTTCATTCCTGTTATTTTCATGTAAGAGCTTACGATTTAATCCAAACTGGCAAATAAAATGTTTTATTCTCCTACTTGTCAAATATACTTTCACAATGCCAAACTGAAAGGTATGTGTAATCTGTAGTTTTTAATGACTAGAAGGGTCTTCTGTTGGTGGCTCAGCTTATCAGGTAACTATAGTTAAGGAACAAACCATTCATAGGTCAGTGCTGTAAAACAATAAGAAGTTATCACTCGGACTTCCCTGGCGGTGCAGTGGTTAAGAATCTGCCTGCCAGTGCAGGGGATATGGGTTTGAGCCCTGGTCTGGGAAGATCCCACATGCCGCAGAGCAACTAAGCCCATGCGCCACAACTACTGAGCCCGCATGCCACAACTACTGAAGCCCACGTGCCTAGAGCCCATGCTCCTCAGCAAGAGAAGCCACAGTAATGAGAAGCCCGTGCACTGCAACGAAGAGTAACAGCTGCTCACCGCAACTAGAGAAAGCCCACGAGCAGTAACGAAGACCCAATGCAGCAATAAATAAATAAATAGATTTATTTTAAAAAAGTCATCACTATTAGTGAGTCAGCAGATCAGCTGGGAATGCCTGCTGTTCTGGGCTGAGTGTGGCTGATGTCAGCTGGGCTTACTTGTTCTGCAGTGGACTGGTGGGTCAGTGACTCTGGGATTGACCCCCTCAGAAATCTGGTGGTTGGCTGGCTATAGACTAGGGGAATGGAGACCCTTGGGCTTTGTGTCCTCCATTTTCCAGCAGGTGAGCCCAGGCTGGTTCTCATAACGCTGTGAGAAACCTAACACAGTAGCTCTAAACACGCAATGCCTCTTGAGGCCTTGGAACTGGTGAATCATCATTTTCTCCATATTTGGTTGGCAAAAGCGGGTCATAAGGCCATCTCAATTCAGTGAGTGGGAAAACAGACTCCATTTCTGGATGGAAGGAATGGCAAAATTACATTGCAAGGTCTGAGGATACAGGAGGTAAGGACTGAAGAAGTGCAGTCAGTTTTGCAATTAATCTACCACAGCCAGCAACATTCATATGAGCAGTAATACATATATATATATATATATATATATATATATATATATAATTTTATATTTTTTACTTATTTAAAAATCTTTGTTTCTTACATAAAGTGTTTGAAGGGAATAACACTTAAAAGGTAAAAATGAAATATAAAAAGTGGCATAAAATAAAAGACAAGAACTACATAAGAAATGAATTTAATAATATGTTATAGCCAAAACCTTCAGTGAGCAAAGGTAAGATAAATCCCAGCCATTTACTATGCCCAGGGTGTCTGATCATTTTTTTTTTGAGCGCTTTTGAGGGTCTAGCCCATGAGGTCAGCGGTCTTCCTGGGGTCCCCTGGATGCTTCTGGGAACGTGGCTTCTGTTATCATGCACCCCATCCAGCAGTCAAGTAAGTCAGCCACTGCCGGAGCTCCAATTGTGGAGAAGAGTCAAATGCTTCTCTGTGTGCCTCCTGGGCTTCAGGTAGACGAGGTCATGAGGGCAGATAGCTGAGTGGGCATCACTTCCTTTCCTATCCCAAGATCTCAACTTCAAATACGGCTCATCCAGAACCATCCATACCAACATGTCAGGTGTGGAAGGAAGCTCAGGGTGCAACATCCTATGGAGACAAGGAAGCAGGTGTTAACACACCAGGTACTCATCCTCCAGTGATAACACCTCAGGAACAAAAGCGTGAGTTATAACTCATGAATTTGTCTTCAGCTATCACACAATAAAAAGACTGGATTTACCGCCCTTCCTTAAAACACCTACATGACCAGCCAAAATATATGGAACAAGAGGTTTGAGATATAGAACAACAGGCAGATCAAGGAATTGATCCCTTAGAGAAGGTAAGTAAATGAGGTGAGCCCCACGAGTGCCCAGCTCCTCAGGATGGGAGGGGAGATCCCCAGTGTAGCCCAACGATATCACTGAGTGAAGGGACAGAGTTTAAGTTCGTGGAGTAGCAGATCCAAGCCTGGGAGAAGAGAGCACATTGAGGACCAGCAGCTCCATCCAGGTGAGCACAGCTCTGTGTGAAGAAACTCCCAGAACAGGGAAGGAACCAGCATAAAGGAGGACCTGGAAAAACGCCCAGAGTTTACATGGACTGGTGATAGTTTGTGATCCCACCAGAGAGAGCAGAAAGACCTCCTGATACATGAGCCACATATAAAGTTCTCAAGAAGGTGCTTCTTTTGTAATGGGGTCAAATTAGCCCTAAACCAAATGGACGTATTAAAGAAAAGACCCAAATCCAATGATGAATTATTAATTCTCTAAAATTAAAATTACACTGAATGAGATTAACAGCAGAAGAGAGAAGTTTAGTGGACTTAAAGGAATAGTAATAGACACTCTCCAAAATAAAACACACACAAAGAAAAAGAAAGATTGAAAAACTGAACTGAGTAACAGTGAGCTATGGGACACGTGGTTGAGCACATCTGTCATCAGAGCTCAAGAAGAGAAGAATAAGGGAGAAATAAAAAAATGAAGAAAGGGCATTTGAAAATTTTCCAAATTTAATGAAAGCTATATTCCAATTCCAGAAAGCTCAACAAATTCCAAGCAGAAGAAACATGAAGATAATCACACCAGGAAACAATACAGTAAAACTGCTAAAAATCTATGATAAAGAGAAAATACTAAAGGCAGCCAGAGGAGAAACACATTATGTATTGAGGAACAAATGTAAAAATGACAGTGAGGCATCTGAAACAATGCAAACCAGGAAACAGTGGCACCACATCTTTAAAGCACTGAAGGAAAAAAGTTGTCAAACTTACAATCCCATACATACAAAAAATATATTTTTTTAATCAGGAAAAAAAATACTTTTTTCGCGGCATGCAAAATCCTAGAGCCGTCATTGCCAGCAACCAGCACTACAAAAAACATTAGAGAAAGTTCTTTAAGGAAAGGAAAATGACTCCAGATAGAAATTAGAATGTGCAAAAAAGAACAAAGAATGCTTGAAATTATATATATACACACACACACACACATATGTATATACATATATATAATATGCTTTTTTCCCCATTTAAAAAATCTCTGTAATGCTAATTGACATTTTAAAACAAAACATATAACATATTTTGAAATAAAATTCCCACCAATGATAGTACAAAGTCTGGGAGGGATGGAAGTACACTGTTGTAAGATTCTTCAATTCTACGTGAAATGGCATAATAATATTTGAAGTTAGACTGAGATAAGTTAGAGATAAATGTTGTAAAGCCTAGAACACGACTTAAAAAGAGAGGGATATAGCACTATGTTAGAATTATATTCTATTAAATTAGAATCATAAAAAATATTTGATTACTACAAAAAAGTTCAGGAAAAGAAGAAAAAGGCAACAAAGAAAACACGGGAAAAGAGAAAAATAGCAAGATGGTGGATTTAAACCAAACCATATCAATAATCACATTGAATATGAATGTCCTCAACATTCTTATTAAAAGGCAGAGATTGTCAGGTTATATATGATCAAATCCCAACAATATACTCTATGTACAAAAGCACTTTAAATAGACCCACATAGCTTAAAATTAAGAGGATGAAAATACATACCATGCTAAACACTAATCAAAAACAGTTGTAGTAGCTATATATATATATATATATATATATATGTATATATATATATATATATATATATATCTATATATATTTTATTTTTTTTTTTGCGTTACGTGGGCCTCTCACTGTTGTGGCCTCTCCTGTTGCGGAGCACAGGCTCCGGATGCGCAGGCTCAGTGGCCATGGCTCACGGGCCCAGCCACTCTGCGGCATGTGGGATCTTCCTGGACTGGGGCACGAGCCCGTGTCCCCTGCATCGGCAGGTGGACTCTCAACCTCTGCGCCACCAGGGAAGCCCTGTAGTAGCTATATTAATGTCAGGTAAAGTAGACATCAGAGTAAGAAGTATTATGAGGAACAATGAAGATTATTTCATAATTGTAAAGAGATCAATTTGTCAAGAGGATGTAACAATCCTAAATGTCTGTGTAACTAATAACAGAGTTTCAAAGTATATGTAGCAAAAGTGATGGAACTGTAAGGAGAAATAGACAGTAGTATAGTCAAAGATTTCAGTCCTCTCTCTAGAACAGATAGACCAAGAAGAAAGAAAAATCAGTAAGTGAATTACACTGTCAGCCAACTTGACCTAATTAACATTTATAGAACATTCTTCCCAATAAGAGTAGAATAGATTCTTTTCAGGTACATATGAACATTTACCAAGATAGACCATATTCTGAGTTATAAATAAACATTAAAGGCTTCAAATTATACAAAGAAAGTTCTATAACAAAGGTACAATTAAATTTTAAATCAGTAACAGATATCTGTAAAATGCTCAATATTGAAAACTAAAAAAATAAGTTCTACATATCACACCAGTCAAAGAAGAAATCACAAGGAAAATTAAAAACTATTTTAAACTGTGAAGCTAAGATGTGGATTTTGTAGCAAATATTTGTTTAGTCAGGAATACCAATGATTTTTCAACCAATGACACAGTAGTGAAATAGTGATCTCCTGAACGTAAACATGATATGACTCATCTCTTTGCCCTCCACTCGCGGTACAGAGATTTTATTTATTGAATGAATGATTGGAGGAATGTATAACATTACAGCTTATTCACAAGGCCTGAGGGTTGAGAATAATGATGAGTCATTCCTGGTTTTAATATTCCACATTTCAAAACCAATATTTTTTCAGTATTACTATGGGTGCCATCATTACAATTGTTAGAATATGGAAGTTCTTTGTTCTAAAACAACAAAATATACTCTCACGTTACTATTACAACTTGTATAATTGTTACATTGAACCCATATTTTTTAGAGTAGGAATATATTTGTTTTTATTCTTATATGTATTTAGCTCCAGGAAATTTAATTATTCTTTCAGAAGCTGCACTTCTCAATTGATATTTATAAACCTTTGTTTCAATGCCTGCCTTAAATTAGGAAAGTTCATAGTGTGATCTTCTGGACATTTCACAAGGCAGTTCAGTCTGTGACACCAGTAAAGAAACACTAAATTGGTTTATATTCAAAGTCCTTCCCTTTATGCTGACTGTTTAAAATAGGTTTTTTTTCTCATTTTATCAAAATACTTTACAGACAATCTAATATGTGCCAAGCCTTAGGATAAATATTAGAAAGCAAAGATTAATAAAATACTTTTTACTTTAGAAACAATTTGAAAATGGAATAAAATATCAATAGGTAATTGTACCTGGAATGGGTGAGTGAGGAGCTTGGACAATTCTCTTCCTCCCCAAAAATAATATTACTGGACAAAAACAATCAACTCAGGACACTAAAGTCGATCAAAGGCATACAATGAATTGAGAATCATTCATTCAAGAAAAGCTACTGAACTTCAGTTAAAAACAGTAGGAATCTGTTCTATTTCAGCTTGGGGGTGCAGCCATTTTCCCCTCACCTCTTATGTTACCCAAATCGTGGGGCAACCCATGAGGACAGGCATCCCTGCTGCCAGATGAGGATGACTTGATTAGCAGTGGGGCGTGGAAAAACCCAAGCCCCCAGGAGCATTGTCAAAAGTAATAGAAATTGCAATGGCAAATAATCAGAGAAGCCTTGAGGTTGCAATACTGACTGGGATGTGCAACACACTGGTAGAACTTCAAGAAATGTAGCAGAGATACTTGGAACCTGAGATGACTGTAATGGGTCTTGCTAAGCAACCTCATATCTTTGATGGTATTGAAAGCTGTATAGATGTGCAAGACTTCACACACGCTCAGGAAAGATAGAGCAATCCCCAGCTACCTACTCATTGTTGAATTAATGCGAGGCCTTGCACATGCAGAAAGCATAAGCTGGGAAGACTTGTAAAATGCCTGGACTTAAAATGCATTTCCCAAACCAAACACAGATCCACTGGGAAAGGGTGGGAATCTCACTGACTCAAGGATTTTAAGCAACACCTTTGATGTTGCCATGATGACCCAGAGGCAAGCCCTAGGAAGCTGGAATTAAAAATAAAAACAATTTTCTTTTGGTACAGCCACTATGGAAAACAGTATGGAGGTTCCTTAAAAAACTAAAAATAGAGTTATCATACGATCCAGCAATCCCACTCCTGGGCATATATCCAGAAAAGATGAAAGCTGTAATTCAAAAAGATACATGCACCCCAATGTTCATAGCAGCACTATTTACAAAAGCTAAGACATGGAAGTAACCTAAGTGTCTATCAACAGATTAATGGATAAAGAAGATGTGGTACATATATACAAGGGGGTGTTACTCAGCCATAAAAAAATGAAATAATGCCATTTGCAGCAACATGAACATAGGGGTGCATGTACCTTTTGGAATTATAGTTTTGCCCAGGAGTCGGATCATACGGCCACACGATTTTTAGTTTTTAAGGAACCTCCATACTGTTTTCCATATTGGCTGCACCAATTTACATTCCCACCAACAGTGTACAAGGATTCCCTTTTCTCCACTCCCTCACCAACACTTGCTGTTTGTGGTCTTTTCGGTGATAGCCGTTCTGACAGGTGTGAGGTGACATCTCATGGTTTGCCTTTTTCTGATGATTAGCGATGCTGAGCATATTTTCATGTGCCTGTTGGCCAACTGTATGTTTTCTTTGGAAAAATGCCTATTCAGGTCTTATGCCCCTTTGTTGTTTTGATATTGAGTTGTGTGAGCTGTTTATATATTTTGGATATTAAACCCTTATTGGTCATATCATTTAGAAATATTTTCTCCCATTCAGTAGGTTTTTGTTTTGTTTTGTTGATGGTTTCCTTTGCTGTGCAAAAGCTTTTAAGTTTAAATAGATCTCATCTGTTTATTTTTACTTTGGTTACCATTGCCCTAGGAGACAGATCCAAAAAAAATATTGCTACAAATTATGTCAAAGAGTGTTCTGCCTATGTTTTCTTCTAGAAGTTTTATGGTTTCAGGTCTTATATTTAGATCTTGCATTTTTAAGATTTAGAATGTCAATTTAATTCCATATATATATATATATATATACATACATATATTTGCTGAAATATTTTATCTTTTCAACAATTTATCCTACTTTTCCTCTACTTTAATAAACATATTTATTGCAGTTATTTTAAAATCTCCAAATCTAAACTAATTTTGAATGTGCGTGTAGTGTCCTCTTTTCACCCCTCAGTCCATCCTCTTCTTACATAACTAATCATTTTTTAATTGAAGCTCAGATATTTTATATTAAAAAACTATAGAGGTTCCAGATTATGCTGTCTTCCACCAAAAAGGTGTTTTTCCATTTCCCTGATCATCTTAATTCAATCATAAATGGAAGAGAGTCAAAGGTGAGTTGCAGTTGTGGTAAGGCTCAGTATTCCTCTGGTATATTCTCATTTTTAGATTGGGACCTCTTGAGCTAAGTAAGATCAAGGCATACTATTGTTTCCTCATCAACAAGAGACTGGGAGCATTTCCACTTTAACTTTGAAAGTTGTACTTAACTCTTCAGCTTTTCAGTACATAGAGTATGAAAATACTTTGGTAAAGTTCTTGAAGAAGAGATCAGTTGTGCGTCTGAGGTTCCTCCAGCCAACAATTTTATTGCTCCAGCTCTGGTCAGGAACCAAAAGTTCTGTTGATATTCCAGTCCTGTAGCAGCAGCCTCTGCCAGGATTCAGGCTTGTGTTCTCAGCCTCTGGTTATGAGTAATAATAGCAAAAGTTGTTAAATAGTAGACTTTTTGTTTTAAAAATTGCATTATACTTCTCTTTAAAAATTACCCTAAAACACAAAGAAAGCTGAAAAGCAATGCAATCCCCAACAGGAACTCACGGACATACCTAAAAAGGACTCCAGTGACCACAGGTCTGAGAAAGGACCTCCAGGCCATAATTCTTCAAGTATCATGACAACTTGAGAGACAACATGATGTTTGTGACTTGGTGCCCTGATCTTTCATAAACACTGTTTGGTAGCCCAGAGAAGCAGAGTAAGAAAGATAAAGGAGGAGGCATACTGACATGCCATCACTGTGGAGAGCAATCCCTAGGTAAGAAAATACAGGGGAGAGTAGTAATACTCTGAGTTAAAACTAAGTTAAAGTCGCCTGTCTTGGTTGGCTTGGGAGATGATAAGAATTATAACCCACAAAAATGTAACTCAGCGACAAAGAAATTCACTTTGAACAGGAAGCATACCTTCTGGCGTGAAACACTGATTCACTCGTTCAAAGATGAGTGAAGATCTAAATATGTGTATATCCATGCAAAACTACCATCGAGGTGCTATTCAAATTCTACATTATCGGACACTTCATGAAAGAAGAGCAGAACAGACATTCTTCTCAGAGAATATTCACCAAGAGAGACCATTTTCTGGACACAATTTAGCAAATTTAAAGAAAAGAAACCAAAAATGTATGTTTTAAGAAAAAAACAAACTAAAAACTAATAATGTAAAGCTAGCTGGAAAATTCCTAAATATTTGGAAAGTAAGAATACACATTAAAATAACTCATGAATCAAAGAGTTATTAGAAGAAATTTAAAATATATATAACTAAATAAAAATGAAAATACAACAGTAAAATGTGTAAATGTAACTAACACACTGCTTAGAAGGGAATTTATAGTATTAAATGTATATATTAGAAAAGCAGAAATGTATTGATAACCCAAGCATCCACCTTAAGAAACTATAGAATGAAGAGTAAATTGAACCTACAGCAAGCAGAAGAAAGGAAGTTCAAGAAATTAGAGCCTAGATCAATGGAAAATAGGAAAATAGAGAAAATCAACAAAGCTAAAAATAAGTTCTTTGAAAAGATCACTAAAATTAATAAACCTCTAGCCAGGTTAACCAAGAAAACAGAGAGCATATACAAATTCCCAACATCAGGAATGTAAATGGGATCATCAGTACTGACCCACATGCCATTAATTTGATAATTTATGTGATATGGACTGATTCCTTGAAAGATTCAAACTACTAAATTATCAAACTCACTCAAGCAAAAATAGATACTCTGACTCTCCTTACTTTTACTAAAGGAGTTGAATAGTTGTTAAACACATAGCAGAAAAGGAGATGTCAGGCCCATATAGTTTCACAGATGAATTCTACCAAGCACTTAATCCTACACAGTTTCTTCCAGAAAATAGGAGAGAACACTTCTTAACTGATTTTATGATGCCAGAAGTACCCTAATACCAAGACCTGATAAAATTATTACAATAAAGAAAACAAACAAAACTACAGACCAATATCTTTCATTAATCTTTTCATTAACATAGACAAAATAGACAGAAATCTTTAACAAAATATTAGCAAATACAATTGGTTGTGTTAAAAAGGACAACACAGAAATCAGTGTCTTGAAAAGATACCTGCACTCTCATGTTTATTTCAGCATTATTTCAATAGATATGGAAATAACCTAAATGATTGTAGACAGATGAATGAAGAAAATGTGATTTATATATATAATATTATAATGGATTATTTTTCAGCATTATGAAGAAGGAAATCTTACCATTTTCTTTCTTTCTTAAATTAATTGATTATTTATTTATTTTTGGCTGCATTGGGTCTTCGTTGCTGTATGCGGGCTTTCTCTAGTTGCTGTGAGCCAGGGCTACTCTTCACTGTGGTGCACGGGCTTCTCACTGCAGTGGCTTCTCTTGTTGTGGAGCACGGGCTCTGGGCACACGGGCTCAGTAGTTGTGGCACACGGGAATAGTTGCTCCGCAGCATGTGGGATCTTCCTGGACCAGGGCTCAAACCCGTGTCCCCTGCATTGGCAGGCAGATTCTTAACCACTGTGCCACCAGGGAAGTCCTAAATCTTGCCATTTTCACCAACATAGATGAACCTGGAGGACATTAGGCTAAGTGAAATAAGCCAGATGAAGAAAGACAAATACTGCATGATTTCACTTATATATGGAATCTAAAGGTGCTAAACTCACAGAAACAGAGAGTAGATCGGTGGTTACGAGGGTTTGGGGAGGAGGGGGCTTTGGGGATATGTTGGTCCAGGGGTACAAAATTTCAGTTACATAATAAAAATACATGATTTTAACTCGTTCAGAAAACGCATCTGACAAATGTCAAAACTCATTTATGACAAAAGTTTTCCAAAAAAATCTAGAAATATAAGGGAAATTTCATAACTTAATTAAGGGTATACATAAAAAAATCCCTTACAACTAACATCATACGTACTGGTGAGAGAATGAACATGTGCTTTCTAAAATTAGGAATGAGGCAATAATGTTGTTTCCCACCACAATTATGGAACATCATACCAAAAGTTTTAGCTACTATAATAAGACATTAAAAGATCTACAGATTGGAAATGAAGAAATAAAGCTTTTTCTTTATTCTTAGACAACATGATAATCTATTGATAAAGACCCAAAGAAACTACACATTCTCCAGGAGAAAAGGAGAAAAAGAATCTGAGGAACAAGTGGCAGGGGAAGAATATCCACCTGAGAACCTGCTGTTTTGAAGCAGATGAAAATGGTGACCACTGATCTCCTTGTAAGACAAGTTTAAATTCTGGTCAATAAGCACTGAATATCAACAAAAGAACAAAGCAAAATCCACAATAAGCATATGAAATTCAAAAGTATCTATGCACTGGGAAACAAAATTTAAAAATTCTTTTTAAAAAGGGAACTAAAAAAATACAGTAGAAGACTTTAATTCACTAAGAGATAAAGTGGAAAAAATGAGTTTGAAAAAATAATAAGCACATTATCAAGGCAAGTCTAATTGATATATAATAATTTCTATAGCTTGAAAATAGAAAATACACTTTTTTACAATTGCCCATGGAAATTCATGATAATGGACCACATATCTGGTCAATAAACTCCATATAGTAGAAACAGGACAATGTTCTCTGACCTCAATGCAATACAACCACAAACTGATAATTATGAATTATAATATTATTAAGGAGGAAATTTATGTTATTAAATACAAGAATTAATGTAAAAGTGGAAAACATATATAAATTGATTGGGAATCTTATTTAAGAATCTGTGGCTAAAAACAACACAATAAATCCAAGAAAAGAGAATGGAAGGATTAATACAGACACAAATGAAAATTAGTGAGTCGTAAAAGAGAAAATGTTAGAAAAACCATATTAACAATAAAAATAATTTAGCTAACTCTTTCGTGAAAAAATAATCAAGTATCTACTTGTCTTAAAATTCTCAGAGGAATTCTATCTAGCATACCTTAAAAATTAGGCTATTTTAACGATATTTAAATTATTGTAAAATTTGAAAGAAATAAAGCTTTTTTTGAAACCAGCATAGTATCACTACCCAAACTCTTAAACATATACTCAGCCATAAAAAGAAACGAAATTGAGTTATTTGTAGGGAGGTGGATGGACCTAGAGTCTGTCATACAGAGTGTGGTAAGTCAGAAGGAGAAAAACAAATACCATATGCTGACACATATATATGGAATCTAAAAAAAAAAAAAAGTTCTGAAGAACCTAGGGGCAGGACAGGAATAAAGATGCAGGCGTAGAGAATGGACTTGAGGACACGGGGAGGGGGAAGGGTAAGCTGGGACAAAGTGAGAGAGTGGCATGGACTTATATACACTACCAAATGTCAAATAGATAGCTAGTGGGAAGCAGCCACATAGCACAGGGAGATCAGCTCGGTGCTTTGTGACCGCCTAGAGGGGTGGGATAGGGAGGTTGGGAGGGAGACGCAAGAGGGAGGAGATATGGGGATGTATATATATGTATAGCTGATTCACTTTGTTATACAGCAGAAACTAACACACCATTGTAAAGCAATTATACTACAATAAAGATGTTAAAAAAAAAGTTGCTTAGGTCTAAGAGTAGAGTAGGTGACATGAGAATTGGAAGGTGACAGCTACAGGGTACTGGGTTTCTTCCAGGGTGATAAAATGTACTGAAATTGATTGTGGTATGGTTGCACAACTGGGTGAATATACTAATAATTAATTAACTGTATACTTACAATGAGTGAATAATATGGTATGTGAATTATATCTCAATAAATCTCCTCCAAAAAAATATACTAAAATACTGTAGTCCAACTTCATTTATGAACATAAATGCAAAAATCCATAAATACTATTAGAAAGCCAAAGCCAGGAGCACAAGAAAAATATATTCTAAATAAGAGGAATTTATTTCAGGAATAGTTCAATATAATAAGACAATGTGTTAGTGTAATATAACATGTCACAATGCAATACAATATAATATGTTCTAATTCATCACATAGAAGAAAATAATATTGTTATTACCAACATACATGCTGAAAAGGCAATGAAAATATGCATCCCTTCTTTATAAAGGAAACAAAAACCTTTAATGAAATTAGAATAAAAAGATTCTCATTTTATAAGATGAAATAGCTAGTGTTATACATCATGAGAAGACATTTTGAGATTTTCAGGAAAGTCCTGGAGGTACTAGTGATGAAAAGAAATTAGAGAAAATATTGAGGTGTAAAAATTGGAAAAGAACAAGTCAATTTGTATTCATTGGAAATGATATAATTGTATGCATGGAAAATTTGAAAACTGAAAATTATAAAACATAATTATAAAACAATATAGAAAGTAGCTGAGTACAAATATATAAAAATCATCTCTCTCATGCGTCAAAAAGAACCAGTTAGAAAATATATCAAAGTATATTTCATATATAACAAAACACATTTATGAAAAAGTATTAAAAATAAATTTACAGTGAGCTAAGAAACTAACAAACTTAGAAAACAGCACACTGAGCTTCAATATCCCCTGGACATTATATCTTTCCACATTAACTTAAAACTTTAGCATGATCACAATGAAATACTGCACTTTTTTTTGTTTTACACTTGACAAGTTGGTTCTAAAATCTCATGTTGAGGAGTAAAACTATACAGAACTATTTTGAAAAATGGAGAATGAAAAAGGGGCACTGGCCCTATAGGCAGATAGAACAACATATTATAAAGCTATTATAATTAAAACGATGTGACAGAGATCTGTGAATAAATAGCATAAACAATAGAATGGAATAGAGTCCAAAAATAACACAAACAGAAACATATGATCTAGAAAATGAGTTGGGAAGTGATAGATTTTCCATAAATGACATTGAGAGACTATTGGAAATTTGACACTTAGTCCATTTCTTACAGCAAAATAAATAAATTAAATACATTTCACTCCTTATCACAAAGAGTGAGTTTCCTTGATATTAAAATATCTCCTAGAAAAAGACAAACACAACCTCTAGATAAATGTATAATAGCCCGAGCAGTTTACAGAAAAGACATAAATGTTTAAATATTTGACAATAAGTTCAACCTCACAGAGAACAAGAGAAATCTTTTTTTTTAATTTAAGAGATTGTCAAAAATATATTTTGGAAAAACTCATAAATTACATCCTCTCGTAAATTTATAGTTCATGTATAAATTGCTAAAACATCTATGGACAATAACTGAGAAATATCCATCGAAGCAAAAATATTCTATTTTTACAGAACAATTCTAGTTTTGAGGGTTTATCCCACAGAAAAATTTTACCCTCTTCTGAAGTGACAAATGTGCCAGAATACTAGGGCACCACTGTTATCAATTTCATGAAGTTAAATTTTCCTTTGCATAAAAGGGAGTTATTAATCTTCATATATCTGATTGCTACCCTGCGTACCATTCTCCTCTAATAGGCCTGAAAATATGCTATGGAAGAATATGCAGTTTCCTGTAGGACAGAACCTCCCAACTGGTGGACCACGTCTCTCTGTGTCTGAGATACGGCAGGCACACTTAAGCAGTCATGGCAAAGCCCAGTGTCCCACTGCCACTCACATTATGAGTTCTGGTTTGCAGGGGGGACCGCTCATCATCGCAGAAGCTGTTCCGTCATGTAGTGAGGACACCGAGGGTCTGTGGAGCCTCTATCATTAATGCCTATGTGACAACGTCATGGGAACAGATTGACCTCAGCCAAACACAGCAACACAGATTGCCTTGATTTTTCTTAAAGCCAGTTCTTTCAAATAATTAGTGAAAGCAGAGCTACTTTACTGGCTTTTAGGAGAACAACTGTGCTAATAAAAATGGCTAACAGGCATCTGAAAGCCCTGTTATATGAGGACGTGAGATGCTAAGTCTGGAGGGGTGATGTGTGAGGGAACTTGATCACTGTCCCCCAACTTATAAGACAGTTTTTTTCTACGACGTTTCTGAGGGCCAAGTGGAAGAATCAGACAGCAGTGGGAGGAGCTGGCGCTGGAGGGGGCACAGCTCAGTAGAGGGTTTGGAGGCGCTGGTCTCACAATGGAAAGCACTGCTCCAGGCCGAGAGGAGGAGCAGCCACCAGCTCGGGGCTCACGGAGGTCTGGGGATGGACAGCTCTCTTCCCTGTGGCCCTGGAAGCATCGGGTCAGTCCAGAGGTTGCCATCTTTTTTTTTTTTTTTTTTTTGCATTTATACTGTCTTATATTTACCCATACTTACCTTTTTGTTTGTTTGTTTTTAACATCTTTATTGGAGTATAATTGCTTTACAATGGTGTGTTAGCTTCTGCTGTGTAACAAAGTGAATCAGCTATACATATATCCCCATATCTCCTCCCCCTTGCATCTCCCTCCCGCCCTCCCTATCCCACCCCTCTAGGTGGTCACAAAGCACTGAGCTGATCTCCTTGTGCTATGTGGCTGCTTCCCACTAGCTATCTATTTTACATTTGGTAGTGTCTATATGTCCATGCCACTCTCTCACGTAAGACAAAGACAAATGAAGTCATGTCAACCCAGCTCGGAGCCGAGGGCAATTTCAGTCCCATGCCTACTCTGGGTGCGGGGCTGCAGGCTGGGCGCTGTGCCCACGTGCCTCAGAGCTCATCTTGTCTTGCCCGTTAAGAATGAGCACAGTGCATTTCAGAGTGCTTGTCACATCTCTGTAAACGCTCTGTCCCTTTGCAGGAGGCAGCAACCAGCCATGTGAGAAGTGTCCCCATAGTTCAGGGCCATGCAGCACACAGCACTTGCAGGCCAAGCCGGGGCAAGGCAAGTGAGGCTGAGTGGAGGCAGGTGGCCTCCCCAGCAGAGAGCTGAGGAAGCAAAGGGCAGGCCTGGGGAAGAGGGTCCCGGAGCAGGAGAAAGCAGTGCTAGACCCAGAGGCAGAAACCGTGTTGGGATGGCTGGAAACTTCCAGAAGGCCACCCTGCGGTAGCCACCCCTGCTACACAGGGGCCTCACAGGGGTCCGCAATCCGTCGTGACCACACAGCTCTCCCCTCCCCACTGAAGGACAGTGGGTGGTTCTGCTTCCCTCCATCACCAGTCACCCTGGAAGTCGGTACCACTCTCTCCAGGGAGCTTCTGGACCGGACCGTGCTCACTGGGCTCCATCAATGTGATAAAGAAATTTTCACATATTGAGGTGTGGGGAGGTCATTCTGGCTTGTACACAAGTTAACTTGAATTTTACGCTAGCTAGAACAGCCTGTTTGTGGCCTATCAAACATACATTGTACATCTGCTTTAATTATTAAGGAAAAAGGCACACTGACCAGAAGTAAGGAATGTCCGTGTTAAAAATAAAGATTAAATGCCTCCCTTCCGGGACGCCAGTGCTGGTCCTCCTTCCATGGTAAGACTCCCTTTTCAGGGGCCAGGTCCTTACTGATGCGCTGTGTACGTGCTGATCTGTTTTTTTTTTTTTTTTTTTTTTAAACCCTGACTTGTCTGATGTTCTTTGTTCTGACAAGGCAAACTGTGCTGAAAACCATGCTTCTCCGGAGCAGTTCCTCAGAGTTATCTGGGAGGCTGTCTTCCAGGCTATGGTCCTCAGTCTGGCTCAAAAAAACCTCTTTTCTATTCCGATTATAGATGTTTATTGATTATTTTCATTGACAAATGCAAAGGGCATTCACTCCTCCGGTCACTTTTTCTTTGTTTCCTGGCCAAAGACTTTCCTTTCCTTTCTAAGCTTTATTGTTGTGTTATCCAGACGGTGAGGTTTAGAGCATTGCCATCCTCTTGGGAGGGCAGGTGGGCTCAGGTTCCCAGGAGCGAGGCTCCGGCTGTGGTCTCCCACGACGACGGCCTGGACTTGTCCCTGTGCCAGATGAGCAGCCCATTCAACCCGAAGCTCAGTCCCTGGAGGGTGTCAGGTGTGCATCCAGGCAGGTCTCTGCCATCCTGCGCTCAGATTTAAACCTACCTGAGGCTTTTGCATTCACAGCACGAAGGTGCTCCTTTTGTGCGCTGATGCGGCGCCATTTCAATACATGAAAATCAGGACTCTCTTTTGTTTACTTTCCTATTGTTATGGAACATTTGGATTTCTTCTTTTGTCAGTTGTCTCTGGATTCTGTTGCCTGATTTTTCTCTTGGGGTATACGTTTTCCTGCCGGCTTGAAAATTATGCATCTTTTGTGCTGCAGGAGAACAATCAAAACCTCTTAAATTACCTGTTTTCAGCAGTCTCACTAGAGTTCACTGTAAAATCATTGAACTCTTATGGTTTTTATTTTTAGATTTCTTTGGTGTGTGTGTGTGTGTGTGGCGTCAATTTTATAATTTCTCTCATAGTAATGGGCTCTCCTTATTTTCTTAAATGTATTTTGGAATTGTTTTCTCTAGAAATATATCTATTTCAACAAGATGTTAAAATGTATTAGTGTAGCAGGTGTGAATGAGAATCAGACATCATGTTGAAAAGGTAAAAGTTACTTCATTTTTATGTTGCATAATTTTTATGAGCCCCCCTGCAAGTGCCATTGCAACACAGCCACAAATAATGATAAGAAAAATCCACTCTGGTAGCCTCAGTGTGTTCTGGCAATTTTTTATTCACTTTCAGTTTGGAACTATTTCTTGGGCAAATATTTATCTCTATACAAGTTCTGTCATCACCAAGCACTGTCCAGCTTTGATGATTCTCTACTGCCTTCCCTGAGGCTCAAAGGCCTCCTCAGAGCCCCCAAAAGGCAGCAAGAAGGAAGGGAGTGCTGCCCGCGGCTCTGCAGCCTGCCAGCCCTATCTGTGTCTGATGGGAGGCTTTATCATGGGGGCATCACTGCTGTCCAGAGAACTGGGCAGGTCTCTGCCTCAGCTGCCCATGTTGAAGCGTCTCTGAATACTGGCCTCCCCCTCCCCTGACTCCAGGGGTGCTCTCCCCCTGCAGCTGAACTTTAGTGTGCCAGATGGCCCCTTGGGACCTGCTCCTGTGAATTTGCGCTGTGCCTCTGGGCCTTGATGAAGCCTATATGTCCCTGACCAGCCCTTCTCTGGGGCCTTGACCCTGGAGGTCTCCATGCCAGCTGCGTGACTATCCTGACCTTTCATGCCCGTTGGGCTAAGACATCTGTGAGCCATCTACGTTTAGTTCTGAGGCTAGAGGCCCAAATGGAGGTGTCAGCAGGGCCATGCTCCCTTGGAGACTGTAGGGAAGAATTCTTTCTTGCCTCTGTTTCCAGCTTCCCGTGGCAATGGCAATCCTTGGCATTCCTTGGCTTGTAGATACAAGCTGATCTGCACCAATTGATATGATTGTACAATTTTTTTTTTCTTTAGCATGTTTATGTGGCCAATTAATATTTGCTTAATTTTTTTTGAATGTTGAACCAGCCTTGCATACTTGGAACAAATGCCACTGGGAAGTGGTGTATAATTGTTTTTGTACATTGCTTGGTTTCATTTGCAAATACCTTGTTGAGGATTTTTGTGTCTTTTTTCGAAAGAGATACTGATCTGTAGTTTTCCTTTCTTTAATATGAAATATTAAAGTGAAAATTTGACACTGAAATATTTTATTCTTTATAAGTGTTTTTTTTTTTTTTTTTTTTTTGCAGTACGCGGGCCTCTCACTGTTGTGGCCTCTCCCGTTGCGGAGCACAGGCTCCGGACACGCAGGCTCAGAGGCCATGGCTCATAGGCCTAGCCGCTCTGCGGCATGTGGGATCCTCCTGGACCAGGGCACGAACCCGTGTCCCCTGCATCAGCAGGTGGACTCTCAACCACTGCGCCACTAGGGAAGCCCTATAAGTGTTTTTATAAGTATACAATTACAGTCTCAGAAAATAATGGCAATATTTACAATTTTTGTGCCTCTGGTTGTGAATCATGCTTTTAAATCATACATGTTCCAATTCATTCAGATTCTACTGTTTTCTTTTTTCTTTCTTCTTTTTTTACTTTTATTGGAGTATAGTTGGTTTACAATGTTGTGTTAGCTTCAGGTGTACAGCAAAGAGATTCAGTTATACATATACATATATTCATTGTTTTTCAGATTCTTTTTTCATATAGATTATCATAGGATATTGAGTAGAGTTCCCTGTGCTATACAGTCAGTCCTTGTTGGTTATCTATCTTATGTACAGTAGTGTGTGTATGTTCATCCCAAGCTCCTGATTTATCCCTCCCCACCATGTTTCCGCTTTGGTAACCAGAAGTTTGTTTTTGATATCTGTAAGTCTGTTTTTGTTTTATAAATAAGTTCATTTGTATCTTTTTAAAATAAATTAGATTCCACCTATGAGTGATATCATATGATATTTGTCTGTCTCTGTGTGACTTATTTCACTTCTACTTCTATTCTCTGGAAGAGACTGTGGAAAATTGGTATTATTTCTTCTTTAATTATTTGGTAGAATTTGCTAGTGAAACCATGTGCATGTGACGCTTATTTTATTTTATTTTATTTTATTTATTTATTATTTTTTTTGCTGTACACGGGCCTCTCACTGTTGTGGCCACTCCCATTGTGGAACACAGGCTCCGGACGCGCAGGCTCAGCGGCCATGGCTCATGGGCCCAGCCGCTCCGCAGCATGTGGTATCTTCCCGGACTGGGACACGAACCTGCATCCCCTGCATCGTCAGGCAGGCTCTCAACCACTGCGCCACCAGGGAAGCCCATGATGCTTTTTTTAGAAAGTTTTCAATTTTCAATTCTTCAGTTCCTTTTATGAATATAGGCCTACTTACTTATCAATTTATCCTTGTGAAAATTTGGATACTTTCTGTCTTTCAAGGAACTGGTCAGTTTTCTCTAAGTTATTAAATTTGAGGGCATAGAGTTGTTCCTAGATTTCCTTTCTTATTCATGTCATGTCTGTGGAGTCATTAGTGATGAACTTTCTTTCATTTAAATGTTGGTAATTTGTGTTTTCTATATTTTTGTTCCTAGTTAGCCTGGCTAGGGGCTTATCAACTTAACTGATCCTTTCAAATAACGAGCTTGGTTTTGGTGATTTTCTCTGCTGTTTTTATTTTCAATTTCATTTGTTTCTGCTCTAATTTTTTATCACTTTCCCTCTGCTCCCATTAGATTTATAATGCTGCTCTCTTGTTAGTTTCCTCAGCGTAACCTAGATTAATTCTTTTGAGACTTCTTCTTTAACCCATATTCTATTTAAAAATGTGTGTTGTTTAATCTTCAAGTATTTGTGGATTTTTCATCTATATTTCCGTTATTGATTTGTAAGTTTAATTCCATTTTGATCTGAGAACATACTTTGATTGCTATTTTCTTACATTTATTCAGATGTCTTATGACATTGAATTTAATCTATCTTGTGAATATTCCATGTGAATTTAAGAAGAATGTGTATTCTGCTGTTGTTGGGTAGAATACTCCATAGATCAGTTTGACTGATAATTATGTTCAGGTCAACTACATGATTTTCTACTGTGTTTTTCCTAGCAATTACTGACAGAGGGGTGAAAAAATCTCCAACAATAATAGTAGACATGCCCATTTCTCATTTCAGTTCTACCACTGTTTGCCTCACATATTTTGAAGCTATGTTTTTAGGTGCATACACATTAAAGATTGTTATATATTCTTGGAGAATTGATTCCTCTAATGTTATGTAATTCTCTTTATCTCTGATAATTTTCCCTGTTCTGATGTTTTGTTTCTGAAATTAATACAGCTATACCAGTTTTTAAATTATCGTTAGCATGGTAATCTCCTTCTCCTCCTTTATTTTTAACCCGAGTCTTTGTAGTTAAAGTGGGCTTGTTGTAGACAACAGATAGCTGAGTCTTATTTTCTTTTATCCACTCTATCATGGCCTTTTAATTGGTGTATTTAGACCATTCATATTTAAAATAATCATTGACATACTTGGATTGACACATACCATGTTTGTAGCTATTTTCTCTTCATTATACTTGTTCTTCATTTCTTTTTCTTTCCTCCAGACTGCTGTCTTCTCTGGTTTTAATTGATCATTTTACATGATTCCATTTTATCTCTTCACCTAGGGTATCAATTAAGTCTCTTAAAAAATGTAGTGGAGGTTCTAAAGTTTGCAATCTACACTTTCAAGTATTCTGAGTCTACCATCAAATAATACTAGACTGTGTAGTGCATGTACCTTGTAACATATTACTCCCTTTCCTCCCTTCCATTCCTTATATTCCTTTCATTAATTCAATTTATCCATAAGCTATAATCACCCAATACATTGCTACTATTAATTCTGTAAACAAGTTATTTTTTAGATCAACGAAGAAAAGGAAGTCAAAGATTTTCATTTACCTTCATCTACTCCTCCTCTGATCTTCCTTTATTTATGTAGATCTAATTCCTGACCTGAATAATTTTCCTCCTCCCTCAGAAACATTTTTTAACTTTTTTGTGTGTGTGTTTTTTGGCAGGGCAGATCTGCTGGAAACAAATTCCCTCAGTTTTTATGTGAGCATGTGTTTATTTCACATTCACTTTTGAAGGGTAATTTCACTGGATACAGAATTCTAGGTTCGTATATACATATTTTTTCAACACTTTAAATATTTCACTCCACTTTTTTCTTACTGCATGGTTTCTACTAAGAAGTCAATGTAATTCTTATCCTTATCCCTCTATAGGTAAACTTTATTTTTCTCTGGCTTCTTTCAAGATTTTTCTCTTTGCTTTGTTTTTCCATAGTTTGAATATGATATGCCTAGGTGCAGATTTTTTTGTTTGTTTTTTTTTGTATTTACCTGGATTGGTGTTTCTGAGCTTCCTGGATTTCTGGTTTGGTGTCTGTTATTAATTTTGAAAAATTCTTAGCCAGTATGTCTTCAAATATTTCTTTTCTTCTCTTTCTTCTATTTCTGTTATTCCAATTAAGTGCATGTTATATTTTTTGAAACATATTCACTCTTTTTGGATGTTTTGTAATATTTTTCTTTTTTCATTTAAGTTCAAGGTGTTAATTGGTTAGTTAAAATCTGTTGATTTCAATATACATATTGAATAAATTTTACATCAACATAAAATTAGAAGCATTCTTTTTTTTTGGTGTGTGTGTTATGCTGGCCTCTCACTGTTGTGGCCTCTCCCGTTGTGGAGCAAAGGCTCCAGAAGCACAGGCTCAGTGGCCATGGCTCACGGGCCCAGCCGCTCCGTGGCATGTGGGATCCTCCCAGACCGGGGCATGAACCCACGTCCCCTGCATCAGCAGGCAGACTCTCAACCACTGCGCCACCAGGGAAGCCCCCAGAAGCATTCTTAGTGTCAGTCATCCAATGTCCTATCAGGTCCTTGACCCTGGCATAGTTTATCTGTCAAATATATGCATTTAGCTATCTTTGTAGCAGTGGTATCATTACAATTAAAGTCTGAGTTTCAGTGCAAGATACCCTGTAGCAGCAAGAGATAAGCATCTCTCTCTCTGTATCCTGTCAGAGAGGCTGTTTGGACTGTCAGACATTCCTTGAATGGATAGTTGGTTGACCTGAACCTGTTATTTTTTTTTCTCCAAGACTTTTGATGCTGGTAAGAAAATTTAGCATTTCCTCTGTCTTTACAATTCTATTGCCTTCATGTCATTTATGTGCCACGGGTACTGTGTAAAGAGGCCATGAGCATGAGAAGGAGGGAGGGAGACTGGGCTGAGGGGAGATTTTGCATCAGTAAATTGTATTCCATTACTGGAAAGTTTGCAAGCCAAGATGGATTCTACTGGTTGGGGTTGTCGTGGGCAGAAATAGAATATGTAACTAACCAGGGATTTGACGATATGGTTAAGTCTCCTTTCAGCTCTCATTCATTCCATCATTCCTCCCTGCCCCCACCACTACGCCAGCCCTGGGATATACACGTGATTCTCCTTGGCCCTCTGGTGTAGAGTACCATTTAAACACTTGGTTCTGGAGGCCCATGTTTATCTTAAGCGTGTACATCCACTTCCGTGTAGAGAGAACAGAAGTGGCTGGGACATGTGGCCTGCCATTCCTGCTATCTGATGGCACATTTTACTGCATGTCTATAAAGTGGATTCCCTGTAGGTGATGCTGTTTTTAGCTTTGGAGTTTCTAGATGGGAATCTTCAGCAAGGTGGAATCAGCTTTTGTGTATGTGTGTGCGGGTTTCTGTGTAGGAGTCTGAACATTTTCCTGATCTACTTTGAAAACATTCCATATTCAGGAAAAAACCATCCAGGTGTGGGAGTTCAGAGGCAGCCCCCAGATGAGGCGACCACTCACCAAGGTGAATGCTATAGAGGGAGTTGTGTGTTCCCAGGTGGGAGGGTCCAGGTACTGGCTGGGCCTCACCTGATGGTGGGACCTTGGGTGATGTGTGGGAACACCCAAAGCTCTGTGTCCTTGTCTGTGAAATGGACATCATGACCTTGTTCTATCCTGAGATGGCCCCCGTGTTCCCTGAGTTCATGTGCACAAAATGCTAAAAGCAGTGCTTGGCACCCTGCATTGGATCGGTGCTCATTATTTTATTCTTTGTAACATTGTCATCTGAGACAGCGTGGTAGAGGTTGGAGAGGAATGGACACCAAAATGTGGCTCAGGAGACAACTGGTCCTCACTCCACCAGGGAGGAGCTGGGTGACTTGGGGAGTTATTTCTGGACTCTGTTTTTCTTCCCGTGAAAAATAGGGAAATGGATTAGTGGGTTTAGCTCAGAGCCCACCCTGCTCTTTCAGTTGTACTACCTTATTCTGTTATTTCATACTTTATTCAATATCCCAATTAAAGCAGTCCTGTATTTCATCAACTGCTCTCATTTTAAGCAGACCTGAACTTTAAAAACCACAGAAGAAATTAGTAGTCAATCATGTGCCTTTGAAATTGGGTGAAAGTAATCATATTAATTCAATTGAATCCCTTTCTGGCACCAGAACTTCTACAGATGTCTGCCTCAATTTCAACTCCGGGAACTGGCCGATATGACTGTGTACCAGTTACTTTGAAGAATCACCAGCTGATGCAAGTGTGAAGCTAATTACCAGATGCTCCACTAATTAGTAGTTAAATAGGTAAGGAGAGGGATATAAAAACAGGACACTAAACTCAGCATATTAACTCACACGGGTAATGCAGAAATTGAACTGAAGCATATTTCTTGAAAAGAATGTTCCCTATATTTGATGGGTATCTATTGGCTTTAATCTCTCTCTCTGTCTCTCTCATTTTCTCTCCTTCTCCCTTACACCTTCTCTAAGAAAAGCTCATGTGCCCATCACAGGCACAGCATTATTAGTTGTAGAACTGGACGAGAGTGGTCCTGGTGCTCCGAGGTCCCAGCTTGGTGTCAGGAGCAGTGAGTGGCCGGGGGAGGGGAGCCCAGTGCTCTGAACCCGATGGGCACAGGGACCTGCTGAAGGGGAGCCCAGGCCGACTGAGCCTTGGAGTGACCCCGAAGTCTGGTGAGCATTAACTGAGTCCATGAGGAAAGGAGGCAGGTTCTATGGGACAGAGCTGATAAGGGAACCAAATCCAGGGCAAGGATGCTCCCAGAAGGACAAGCCCCACCGATGAGGGTGACCAGGATGCGGGGGTCATCTAAGCCCCCGATCCATGCTGGGGAGCTCTGCTTTCATCCTGGGGGTTGAACTCCCATCGAATCCTTTTTCCTTTTGTTTTATTTTATTTTTTTGTAAAATATGCACAATATGTAAAACCTATTTATACCATTCAAAGAACAATACTAACATGAAAACCAAAGGACACAAAGCCTAGCTTCAGAAGGAGAGCTTAGCAGAGCTTTTGAGCCCCTGTTGAGTCTACCCCAATTACTTCCCCTTCCCCTCCCCATATTTTGTGTCTATTTCCCCCTACTTTTTAGTTTTTTTTAGTTTTTTTTGTTTTTTTTTTGCGGTACGCGGGCCTCTCACTGTTGTGGCCTCTCCCGCTGCGGAGCACAGGCTCCAGGTGCGCAGGCTCAGCGGCCATGGCTCACGGGCCCAGCCGCTCCACGGCATGTGGGATCTTCCCGGACAGGGGCACGAACCTGTGTCCCCTGCATCGGCAGGCAGACTCTCAACCACTGCGCTACCAGGGAAGCCCTGCTTTTTAGTTTTATCACGTATATATTTCTCTAAGCAAAACATTGCCTGACTTGAGTGATGAGGAGCTTTATGTAAGTGGCATCATGTTTCATGTGTCCCTCTGACACTTGTGTTTCTTTCTCAAATGCAGCATGTATTTGAGATTTATCTCTCCTGACTTTGTAGCTGAGATGCATTCGTATTCCCTACCTTATACTCTCCATTGTGTTAACCTATCACAAGACACTCACCGCTGTACAGTATCTTGGTAGGCATTTGCATTGTCTCCAGTTTTTATTTTCATCAACAGGGCTGCTCTGGACGTCCCTTGACATTGCTGCCTCTCAATGTTCAGCTTTCCTAAGTAATGGAAATCACTCAACTAAGTACCACCGAGAGTCCTGACAACACCCCGTAAACGGTGATGTTGTGAGTTATTCACATTCCTTTTAAGATGAGAGACATATTGGAGAAGACCATTCTGGATGTGGGTTGAGGGCTGGATTGGAGCAGGACCAATTTACAGTCAGGGAGGCCAGGGAAGAGGCTGTTGAAGGGTCAGGCTGGGAGGCCCAGAGACCTAGAGAAAGCAGCGGCAATGGGAATAGAAGTCAATGCATTCAGAAATACCCGCAATCAGGCTTGTGGATGGATTTATTGGTTGAGAAGTCAAAGCAGAGTCCAGAAGGATTCCAAGATTTGCTACAGACACTGGCTGCATAGTAGTGCTGGCTGCTAAAACAGGGACTCCCAGAGGAGGGGAAGAGTGAGCTAAGGAAGAGGAGGTGGCATCCACTGGACCCTCAACTCTTCTGACAGCGTAGTTAAGAAAGTTAAATATGGTTTCTACAGAATTATACCCCCTTCCCCGACCACTTAGCCCATTCCCTGGAACACAGTAGGTGCTCAATAAAAATGGATTGCTGTTCTTATTCTCACAATGTCTTAGGAGCAGATATGTTGCCAGGAGTGTATACTTTAGTTCCCAGAGCTCCCAAGAAAAAATTGGGAAAATCAGTCTTTGAACATATCTTTTTTTCTTTTTTTAAAAAAAGGAGAATAATATTTATTTCTTCACCAGAGCTGGTTGTTCTCTAAATTAAATTTGCTGCGACGGAGTTTATGAAAAGTGGGGGAGTCTTTCACTTTAAGAAGGACTGAATGGAAAGTAGGTGAGTGGAAAACCTAGCTGTACTCTTTGTAGAGTTGATTGTTCCACTTCTATTTTGCATAACTAATGACTTAATTATAAGAGGCTATATTCTGCTTATTTCCCATTTGTTCTGAGTGCTGGAAGGTTGACCTCCATGGACTGTATCAACTAGGCTCCCTTAACTTCTTTTGTTTTTTTTATACAGCAGGTCCTTATTAGTTATTTATTTTATACATATTAGTGTATACATGTCAATCCCAATCTCCCAATTCATCCCCCACCGCCCCTCTGCTTTCCCCCTTTTGTGTCCATATGTTTGTTCTGTACATCTGTGACTCTATTTCTGCCTTGCAAATCAGTTCATCTGTACCATTTTTCTAGATTCCATGAACACAGCTTTTTAAAATGCAAGTGTTTTCACTTAGAGACCAGAAATTGCTTGCAGCTTTGCTCTCTCTACACAACTCATTTCATCTAGAGGCTGATTCTTTCAAAAAATGATGTAGGGTAGTTAACCGCATATTTAATCAAATACTTTGCTTGGTTGGGGCACAGCCCCATGAATTTCTCACCTCTTAGCTTAGATTTTGACTGTATAAAATTGCTCATGGAATTTTAAAGTTATTATTATTATTTTTTTGGCTGCATTGGGTCTTCGTTGCTGCGCACAGGATTTTTTCTCTAGTTGTGGTGAGCTAGGGCTACTCTTCGTTGAAGTGTGTGGGCTTCTCATTGTGGTGGCTTCTCTTGTTGTGGAGCAAAGGCTCTAGGTGTGCGGGCTTCAGTAGTTGTGGCTCGTGGGCTCTAGAGTGCAGACTCAGTAGTTGTGGTGCACAGCCTCAGTAGTTGTGGCGCACGGGCTTCGTTACTCCGTGGCATGTGGGATCTTCCCAGACCAGGGATTGAACCCATGTTCCCTGCGTTGGCAGGTGGATTCTTAACCACTGCGCCACCAGGGAAGTCCTGCTCATGGAATAGTTTTCAAAGGCAAACCAAAAAGCACAACTCTTTAGGCTGCATTGTGAGAGGATGGACAGCTCATTTACCAACTAGTGTAGAAGATCCCTGAAGACCCAGGACGTGGCTCTGAATTAAACTCAGACCTGATGGACCGAGTCAGTCAGCCGGTCTTCACTTGCACTTCACTTGCACCAGATCTCATTCGAAAGCCCACGCCACCCCCCTCCCCTTCCCACACCATCTGGCTCCATCTCCTCCTCCTCACGTGTTGCCCCCTTCTCCACGGCCACACGTCCAGCTGGTTCCACCCCAGGAAGACCCGCTCTTCTGTGTCTGCTTCCTCCTCATGCCAGATGTGCTGCTCTCGGATCCGGGAGCCTCACGTCGACGTGCCAACTGCTCTTCCTGCCTCCAGATGCAGCCAGCTTGTCGTCCCCTGTCCTGGCTGCCAGAGTCATCATTCCAAATCCAAGAACCGACTGATCACATCACCGTTATGCTTGAAAGCCTCAGGCTCTCCGTCCCTGCCACCTCCCCTCCTTCCTGGCCTACAGCGTGAAGGCTGAGATCCTGAGAACAGAAGCCCTGAGGCCAAGTGCTGAGCTGATATTTCATACTCCTCACCCGTCCTGAACCCAGGAACCCAGGCAGCAGCTTTCCACCCCTCCTGACTATGCCATGTGGCTCTCTTTCCTTCTGGGCTTCTGCACTGTCCTTTCTTATGCCCTTCCTCCTTCTGCCAACAAGGTGCCATCCGTTCTCTAAGGCCAGGTGGATGTCACCTGTCTTCCGTGGTGTGCTCAGGTCTGTTTTACTAGAGTGAGGGTCTGCAGAGCAGACACGATGTCTGCTATCTCATGAACTTTATGTCCCTAGTGTGATCCCGGTTACCGTACTTCATGGAGGGCAGTCCTGGGTGGAAATCTCAGAGCTAACTTTATTTTTCTGTGGGAACTTGACAAATTACATAACTCATCTTACCTACTTACCTGTAATAAGGCAGGTAATGAAGACCACCACTCCAGGCCACTAAGCCAACTCAGCGGGATAATACAAATATGAGTGCATACTGTTCATTCATTCAACAAATATTTGTTAAACACCTATTTTGTGCTAGGTTGAAATGTTCCATAGAGCTTATAGTTCCCAGAAGAGTACCCATATAAAAAAACATAATTCCACAAACAATCATTTCATCACATTTTTGAATGAACAATGCACACAAGTAGAGGGTCTAGAGACATACATAAGAAGGCTACCTGACTTAGCTGGGAGGTGGTCAGAGAGGGCATATGATTTAGGCTGGGAACAAGTAAGCAACATTGCAGTCACTTGAAGCCCCAGAAGCGTGTTTCTCGTGACATTCCTGGACTAGTGTTCTGGTCGGCTACCATTCTCTTCCGTATGGTCACTCAGAAGCCAGGAGGGCCACTACTCTCTCATTTCCAGTGTGTGACTTGCCTGTTGCTGTGGGTATCACCGCCTCTCAGGAGGAGATTGCAGGACCCAGATGGAAAGAGTCACCATGACTGCTGCTCGCATGGCATTTGCCAGAACTCCATCATCAGCCACTCGGGGCTGCCAGTGACGCTGGGACACGGGGCCGAGCTGTGCGCACTGAGAAGGAAGGGAGCATGGGTTTGGCGCCCGTCCAGCGATGCTGATGCAGAGGATGTTCCTCACTCCTGCAGGATGCTTGGAAGTTGATGGACAAGGAAGGGGGAAGCATGCTCTGGCAGAATCGGTTGTGCCCATGAGTCTGAGCAGAGTGGAGCCTGGCTTGCAGTGGAGTGCAGAGGGCAGTAGGCTTTCACTCACTCCCTGGTCTCCAGGTGGCCCTGTGGTGTCAGCCAGTGCTACAGCCAGAGCCTGGAGAGCAGCTGTGGGCCATTGAAACTTGTCTGAAGAGCAAAGTTTTCAAAGCAGACATTTCCATGGGTAGATTGCTTTCATATGAACCCTCTTGGTACAGGGTGAGGAATCTAGGGAGAATCTCAAGGTGGCAGTTCTGCGGTGAGACCTGGCAGGTACTTGGGGCATGAGGGCAGCAGGTGTGCAGCAGGTGGTGGAGGGGTTGGAAACACTGGCCTGTCCAGGTGGCGGGCTGTTGCGCCCACTCTGGGCATCACCACAGTGACTGCAACTTCCGTGAACCATTTATATTATAAAAGCATTTCATTCTAGGATGCATTCCAAGTAAAGTGAGATGTGGATCAATTAGAACATGAAAGAAAGACTGTGAAATATGTTTGAAGTAGTCTCCCTCTGGCTAGAGCAAACTTTGAAGAAAGGCAAAACTTTTGAGTCCTTATGACTATTCTGTGATATCCATAATCTAATTCTGTGAGAGAGGAAAATGCTTTTACAGAATGATTTGATAATAGAATATGCCTTCATGTACTCGGACAAAATGACATTAGAATAGTCAGTGTATCAAAAAGATATTTTCCAAATAGCTTTGAGTGGAAAATGCTCATTTTCTCTTTTTCTCTCTCCACCCTGCTCAGGCTCTCCCTCCGTCTGATTAACATGAGCTGTGTTTTACGTTTCCTTCCTCAAGAATCACCCTGCTGGCCCCGTGCAGGTCCTGCTGGGAAGGCTTGCTTCTCATCAGCTCAAAAACCACAAGAAAGAGCAGTCGGTCATTTTTTCAGTTGATACGCCACAAAAATGCTCTCTCCCATGGTAACTGGGTTTACACGCAGATGGCTATGGCAGAGAGCCTCTGCTGGGGAAGAAAATGGATTTTTCCATTTAGGCTTGTTGAAGGCTTTGGAGACTCCTTCAAAGTTAGCGTTTTGGCTCACAACACAACTACTGCAACTTGGTCTTAAAACTGTACAGATTGTCATTCATCCTTTTCTTTTGGGCAGACTTAAAATGGTTGTCAGTATCTCAGATGGTCCCGACTTGCTGGTACCACAGCTCCGGTGATAACCACAAGGGATGAGTGAAACAGAGAGGGAAGGCTCTGTGAGGAAGAACACTCCTTCTCTCCCCACTTCCTCCTCTTCTCTTCTCCTCCTCCTTCTTCCTTCTATGACTCCAGAAGTTTGGCACTTTTGTGAGCATCTCACAGTAACAGCACCCATGGGCTGTATTGTCCGCAGCATCAGTTACACAGCAGGTCAGTCCCACCCCTGCCCTGAGGTGTCCCAAGAGCAGGGAAGTTTCTCCCTCCACTGTTCCATGGCTGGCGGTCTTTGGGACTTGTAGCTCAGACATTACCAGCTGCTGTGAATTATTCCCATTCAACCACTGACTCTCCCAGCTGGACTCATTTCTGAAACATCTTTCCAAGCCTCCACATCAGCTGTAGGGGATGCGTCCCTGGGAAGGAAATACAAATTCTTCCATAAAATAGAAGAGGAAGGCATACTTCCCAACTCATTTCAGAAGACCAGCATTAACTTAATACCAATACCAGACCAAAGCTCTATAAGAAGTGAAAATCATAGAACTAGAGCCCTCATGAAAAGTCACAGTAAAATCCTTCATAAAATATTAGCAAGTAGAATTTATCAAATTGCAGAAAGAATCATGGCCAAATGAGTTTTATTCAGTGAATACAAGATTATATAAGCATTTGAAAATCAAACAATGTAATTCATCATATTAAAGGAATAAAGGAAAAAAACCCTATGATTATCACAATGGATGCAAAAAGTTATGTATATATATAATTTTTGTATGTATATTATATATACATATCTATCTATACATGTATGTAGGGATAGATAGATGATGATAGATAGATAGATAGATAAACATAATTCAACACATATCCATGATTTAAAAAAATGAACTCTTGGCAGACTAGGAATAGAAAGAAACTCCCTCAACCCGATAAAGGGCATCTATGGAAAAGTTACAGCTAACATCAAACTTATCAGTAAAAGACCAAATGCTTCCCTTATGAATAGGAACAAGGCTAGGATGCCCACTCTCACTGATTCCATTAAACTGGAGATCCAGGGCAATAAGGCAAGGCAAACAAAAGTCATATATTAGGAAATAGGAAGTAAAATTGTTTTTAACAAGTAGCATGTTTAAATTAATGGAAAATCCTAATGAGTCTACAAAATTCTATTAAACCTAACATGCTAGTTTAGCAAGGACACAGAATACAAAGGCTCTACACAAAAATTAGCATACATATAATAGTAAAGAACAATTGCAATTGAAGTTAAAAAAAATCATACCATTTAAAATAAATAATCAGAAATATATTTAACAAAATATGTGCCAGGTAAAACAATATTACTCAGAACAATGAAAGATGATCTAAATAAAGAGATATACCATGTTCATGCATCAGGAGACTCAACATTATTAAGATTTTAATTCTTCACTCTCCAATTCTGAGATTCAAAGAAATCCCATTTAAAACATCATTATTTTTTGTTTTATAATTGACAAATTGATTCAAAAATTAGAGGGGAATGCAAATAGTGTAAACTATCCAAAAAGTTTGAAAACTGTGAATGAAGTTAAAGAGATCACTCCATGTTCTTTCAATACTCATCATAAAACTATGGAAACCCAGACGGTGTGGCATGGGAGGAGTAAACTTGTAGGTCAGTGGAATAGAATAGAAAGTACAGAAATAGACCAACTTGACTTTTGACAAAACTTTCAATGTATTTAACTGGGGGGAAAATTGTCTTTTCAACAAGCAGTGTTGGAAAAACTGGGTAACCATATGTGAGGATAAATGAACCTCAGCCCTTACTTCATGCCATACACAAAAATTAACTCACAAAAGTCACTCAGAATGAGTCATAGATTTAAAGATAACAGCTAAAACCATAAAACTTCTAGAAGGAAACAGTGGAACTTTTTTTATGACCATGGGATAAGCAAGTATTTCTCAGGCAGGGCACAAATTATAGGAACCATAAAAGAAATAATTTCTAAATGTGACTTCATCAAATTAAAATCTTCAATTCCTCAAAGTGTACTATTAAGAAAATGAACATATATATGTATTTTTATTACATATCTGACAAAGGACTTGAATATCCAGAATATTCAAACTCTTACGGTTTGGTAATAGCAAAACAAATAATCTGATAAAATGGCAAAGGTTTATTTCACTTAACATAATGTACTCAAGGTTCATTCATGTTGTAGCATGTGTCAGAATTTCCTTCCTCTTTAAGACTGAATACTATTCCATTGTATGTGTATATCACATTCTGTTTATCCATTCATCTGTCAATGGACAATTTGCCTCCATGTTTTAGCTGTTGTGAATAATGCTTCTATGAACATGCGTGTGCAAATATTTTCAAGATCCTTCTTTCAATTCATTTGAATATATACCAAGAGGTGGAATTTCAGAATCATATGGTAATTCTACTTGTAAATTTTTTTAAAATAAATTTATTTATGGCTGCATTATTTACGGCTGTGTTGCTGCATGCAGGCTTTCTCTTGTTGCGGGGAGTGGGGGCTACTCTTCGTTGCAGTGCGCGGGCTTCTCATTGCCGTGGCTTCTCTTGTTGTGGAGCACAGGCTCTAGGTGCACGGGCTTCAGTAGTTGTGGCTCACAGGCTCAGTAGTTGTGGCACACAGGCTCAAGAGCGCAGGCTCAGTTGTTGTGGTGCACAAGCTTAGTTGCTCTGTGGCACGTGGGATCTTCCCTTACCAGGGCTTGAACCTGTGTTCCCTGCATTGACAGGCGGACTCTTAACCACTGCACCACCAGGCAAATCCCTCTACTTGTGAATTTTTGAGGAGCTGGTATACCGTTTTCCACAGTTGCTGTACCATTTTACATTCCCACCAACAGTGTACAAGGATACCAATTTCTCCACATCCTTGCCAACACTTCTTGTCAGTTTTGTTTTGTTTTGTTTCATATTAGCCTTCCTAAACGATGTGAGGTGGTATCTCATTGTAGTTTTGATTTGCATTTCCCTAATGATTAGTGATATTGAGCATCTTTTCATGTAATTATTGGCCTTTTGTATATTTTCTTTGGAGAAATATCTATTAAAGTCTTTTACCTGTTTTTGAATCAGGGTTGGGTTTTTTTTTGTAAAGTTTTAGGAGTTCTTTATATATTTTGGATATTAATTCCTTATCTGATATGTGATTTGCAAATATTTTCTCCCAGTCTCTGGTTTGCCTGTGGGATCTCTGTTGGTAGTGTCTTTTTTTTTTTTTTTTTGCGGTACGCAGGCCTCTCACTGTTGTGGCCTCTCCCGTTGCAGAGCACAGGCTCCAGATGTGCAGGCTCCAGATGCTCAGGCTCAGCGGCCATGGCTCACGGGCCCAGCCACTCCGCGGCACATGGGATCTTCCCGGACCGGGGCACGAACCCGTGTCCCCTGCATCGGCAGGCAAACTCCCAACCACTGCACCACCAGGGAAGCCCCGGTAGTCTTTTGATGTACAAAAATTAAAAAAAAAAATTTGTGAGGTCTAGTTTGTTTATTTTTTCTTTTGTTGCCTATGCCTTTAGTGTTATATCCAGGAAATCACTGCCAAATCCAATGTCATGAAGCTATTGCCTTCTTTTAATCCAATAGTTTTATAGACCTTAGTCTTATATTAAGGTCATGGATTTGTTTTGACTTAATTTTATACATGGTATTAGGTAGGAGACCAGTTTCATTCTTTTACATGTGAATATGCAGTTTTCCCAGCACCACTGGTTGAAAAGATTGTCTTTTCTCCATTGAATGATCTTAGCAAACTTGTCGAAATCATTTGACTGTTCTTGTGAGAAATACTAAACCCTCACTAGAATGACTAAAATTAAAAAGTATTAGCATATATTTTTTTGAAAATATAAAATGGTATAACATAATGGAAAACAATTTTGCTGTTTCTTTTAAAGTTAAACATTCACTCACCATACAATCTTGAAACTCTATTTTTAGGTAATTACCCAAGATAAATAAAAGCCTATATCTACATAAAATGTATATACAAGTGTTCAAGGCAGCTTTGTTTATAATGACTCCAAACTGAAAACAACTCATGAATGGATAAACAAACTGTGGTATGGTCATACAGCAGAACACCACTCAGCTGTGAAAAGAAATATAATGCTAGAACACACAACAATATAAATAAATCTCAAAAACATGCTGGGGGGAAAAAAAAGCCTGACCCAAAAGTGTGCATGCTGTATGATTCCATTTTTATTGAAACTGTAGGGAGAGGAAATCTTGTCTTAGTGTCACAAAACATATCAATAATTTCCTGGTGCTGAAATAGTGGAACATTGACTGAGAAGGGATCTTGGAAATGTCTTATTAATCTAATATTTTGCTATTATTATTTGTGGTGGAGATTACACAGGGGTATTTTTTTGAATGTTTTGTTTTTGTAATTATACAGACTCCAGAGGAAAACTTCTAATGGGAAACTGGGAACTCCTGTTGGAACACTTACATGTGTGTATACACACACACACGGAACCTGTGAAGATACACAATGTAAAGCTGACAAATAACACCACCGATTAAAAAAAGACATGCAGAATAAATGACTAAGCACAAAACAAGCCAATAAGATATTACAGTGGAATTATTTAAGAATCTTTATTATTAATAATTTTAATAATTAAAGTCATTAATAATATTAACGCACTAGTAGCTGCTACTTCTTGGGTCCCTGTATGTACTAGTTCATTGTCACGACAACCTTGCAAGATGGATATTTTAATCCTTCTTTTATTTTTTATTTTTTTTAGCATCTTTATTGGAGTATAATTGCTTTACAATGGTGTGTTAGTTTCTGCTGTATAACAAAGTGAATCAGCTATATGTATACATATATCCCCTTATCCCCTCCCTCTTGCATCTCCCTCCCATCCTCCCTATCCCACCCCTCTAGGGGGATACACAGGGGTATTAATTTGTTTAAACACATCCAAATTATATATATATCTTATCACAAAATGCCTCCAAATAATATTAAAGCACTTTTTGTGTGATGTAAGACCCTTACAACAATATACTCCGATTACATGTCTCCCTACCTTTGTGCTATTTTTGACATAAATATTACTTCCTCTTTTGTCATAAACCCCAAAATTCATTGTTAGTGATTTGCTTACATAAAAAGGTTAATAATCTATTAAAGAAATTTTATAAACAAAAAAGCTTCAGTAAAGTTGCAAGATACAAAATCATATGCAAAAATCAGTTGAATTTTCATACATCAACAAACAACTATCAGAAAGAGAAATTAAGAAGTCAATTTCATCCTCAATATTTCCTTCAGTGCAGGAAGAAATTCAAACAGTTACAAATTAGAGTGTTGGGGTATCGGGGATTTAAAAAATTTTCATTCTTCAATAATGTTTGTACAATAAGCAAAATTCAGGAAAAGAAAAAGGAAAAAACAAAAACATGACCCCAGCTGTCATCAACATTTCCAGGATGTGCAAGGTGGTCCTTACCCAGACCCTCCCATGGGTGCCCAGAGGGGAGATGTCAAATGTAGGGAAACAGTTTTGATATATATGATTTATCCAATTTATTTCCTCCAAACAACTTAGAAGAAAAGCATTAAACAGTAATGGTCTCAGGGTTTCTGCAAGGATTGCAGTTAGGAGGGGATGTAGGGGGAGGGCCTAACTGCTGCATCTTCAGGTTGGAAAACCTTCCAGATGGAGTTTGGAGGAGAACACGTTGTCAGAAGAGCATCCCTGGGTCTGCTCTGTGTGAAGATGTGCCTGTGGAATCCTCGTGGTTAGAGACCATGGGTTTGTGACTTTGGTGACTTTTATTTCTCATTAACTTGTTCCTTTATTAATTCAATAGACATTTAGTGTGTGTATATAAATAAATAAATAAATAATAATAATATATATATATATATATATATATATATATATATAATCTATACATATGTATATGTATGTATGTATTTGCCATGTTACTAAATTGTCAGTATACCCCTACCACAGCACTTACGCTTTATTCTAAAAGCAGACAAATGGGTCATTCTTCCGGGTGCCCGGCCAGCCTTCTTAGTGTTTGGCACTTAAAAGATATTCAGGTATTTTTGGATCAGGGTTGTATGTAGCTCGTAGATGCGTGAAATGATGTGGAAAAATAAACTTACATACAACATAACAAAATAGTGTGAGCAAAGAGGGAAATCTGTTTGCTTGCGTAAGTGAGTGACCCAAGGTGGTACCTGGCAAGCAGGGCTGATGGAGGTGCTTCTCACGCCCCACCCCCAGAAAGGCTTCTCTCAGTGATGTTTGCATCCTTCTTGCCTGACCTCTCTCTGGGGTGGAAAGAAAGTCTCTGAACTGTCAGGTCTTCAGAGTCCGTCTTACGATCCTGGAAGGAGAGGGGTGCTCTCTGTCTTCCTCGGGGTTCCTGAATGGACCCCAGTGGAGCCCAGGTCAGGGGACCAGGGGTCTCTGACTGGTCAGTTTCTATGGCTGTAGAAGGTCAGGATTCTACAGTCTACCTGACAGGCCCCACTCCAAACTTACATGAAGAAGAAGAAAATGTCCCTAAATACCAGGCAAATGTTGGGGAATGATTACTAAATGTAGACGAGATCTTTTATTCTCCTGACTTCTCTGCTGCTGTATTTATTGAGTCAGCAGTGATTGTTTTTATTGGTAAACATATTCAAATATAGAAAAGTATAGCAAATACTATAAACACACACATATATACATTACCCAGAATTTGCTCTGTGCCACTGGATAAGTAGCTGAATTTCTGAGTTTCTTCACAGTTGAAATGAGAAGAGCAGAGGCAGAGTGCCATCCTCACCGCCTCATATCAAGGGCCCCTGCTGTCAGTGTGACTTGTCACTGCTGATGCCATCTTGATCACCTGGCTGAGGTCGGGTCCTGTTGTTTCTCCACCATAAAGTTACACTTTTTTGCCTAGCGTTCCGTACTCTGTTCTTCGTCCGGACATCGCTGTGTGCAGCTCACACCTAAGGAGGGGCAGTCATGCTTTCCTCCCAGAGGGCAGAGAATCTACATAAAGTAGTTTGAATGCTTTTGCACTGACCTCTCTCTTCTCCCCCATTTATTTATTTATTCAGTCTTTGATTTTTATCAGTGTGGGCTCATGTTGACTTATTTCCTATTTTGGATTATAATCCAATATTACTTAATTTTGTTCTCAAATTGTTCCAGCTTTGGCCATTGGGAGTTTTTATTTTCACAGGCTCCGGACGCGCAGGCTCAGCGGCCATGGCTCACGGGCCCAGCTGCTCCACGGCACGTGGGATCTTCCCGGACCGGGGCACGAACCCGTGTCCCCTGCATCGGCAGGCGGACTCTCAACCACTGCGCCACCAGGGAAGCCCCATTGGGAGCTTTTTGATAGGTTTCTGTGTCCCTCTGACATAGCCCCATCATCGTGTTTGTTGTTGTTTTTATTGTTTTTTTAGTACTTCCTTACTTTCGGGCTCTATAAGATGTTCCAGGCTCATCTTGTATATTTCCTGCCTTGGCCCTAGAACCAACCGTTTCTTTGAGGACCCTTGGCTTCTTTTATTAGACAACTGTGTTAGAAACCAAGATCTGGATGCGAGGTATGTGTGCTTGCTGCTACTGGAGTGTAGTTGCTTTGAGTTTCAGCTCACAGAGCAAGACAATATGTAAACACACTAACCCATTTGTGTTCATTTTGTTCTATAAAAACTTCTATATATGTCCATCTGTATTTATATTATATTAAGCTACTCATGAGTTCATACTGTAATCCATCTCCAACTGTAATCCGTTTCACATGGAGCATTCTAGCCTTCTCCCCTTGCTTGTCTGAAACTTCCACCCAACAGTGAGAAACCCAGCTGCCACCATCCACCATCCATTTACTTAATCATTGAATCCTAGTGTGCATTTATAGCTATCCGAGTTTTCTTTCCACTCACTTTTTAAGCTATCACTTCTCTCCTGCCTTGTATCAGTGTTTATGCGCTTGTCTTACATACAGATTTGTACCTGATTCTTCCCTATTCCGTAGGACCCCCTCAGAAGGAGTGCTTCACTTTCTGAGGGATAACTGGATAAACTTTAGACTTCTGTTAACAAGAAAAGCATGTGATGATGGGTATGAACATGAGTAGGAAGCAGCTGGAGTGAAGAAGGTGTTTCCAGCCTAAAGAATGATACAAAATTAGCAAAGTGGATTACGTCTGGGTCATGCGTCATGCGTCATTTCCACGTGAAACACGAGATGGCAAGTCTCTAAAGCAAAAGTCCTTCTCACCCTGTGAAAACCTTAAATGACGTTGATTGCTGGCACAAAAATGATGACTTTTCCTGGGCTCATGGGGCAGAGGAGTCTGCAAAGCAGAGAAGTGAAGCAATCACTGGGTACGTCAGGGGCAAGGGGAAAGCTAGTAAATAAATCATGAGTCCTTTAGCAGAAAATTTCTAAAGCCTTGAATATATGCTGTGGCTGATATTTTTTCCCTCTTCTTTTTCTTTGTCTTCTAAATATTTCTAAATGGCAATATATTATGTTTGTAACACATAGAAAATATTTAAAAGATATTTTACACTGATATATCACTCACTGCTAGAGGATATGGTTTGAGTTCAACCCTTTAGCACCAGTGAAAAGACAAACAGACCAAGTATGCTTAAACATTCCTCTGTGGACCCAGGTTGCAAGTTTAGAGAAGCTGCACTTTTGTCATCAGTTTTAAGGCCATATGGCAAAAGCTAAATTTTAACCAAGGAAAGAGATGTTTTGTTACTTTTGAGTATTCTGTACACAGATGGAAAGAAAGAGCTCAGTAAACCCTTAGATATGGTGAGAACACAGTGCAGACCCTTAGCTTTCCTACTGACATATTCCTATGTCTGTTGGAGTGGTAGGGATTATAGAACCATCCCTGCAACGGTAGCGTGCTTGACAAACGAGATATTACTATAATTGCAAAGAACATGTGGTCTGCTAAGGATAAAGCCTGAATGTGTAAGAAATGGAAAATAGAAGGCTGTAGTTGTTGGTGCCTATGCTATAGCAGCACATTATGTATACATTGCTAAGCACATGAATCACATATATGTGTGAATTGATGAAGGATGAGAAAGAGTGATCTATAAATAGGGGAGTTGGGCAGTGTGGCTGGAAGGTGCCCAACGATCTCCATAGAAACAGCTCAAAAGGGCTCTATCCAAGCTGGGCTCATGGGCAATGCTACTGAAGATGCCAGCATGAATAGAAATGCTCCACTTTCAAGTGTTCAGCTTGATGAGTTTTGACAAATATTACAGAGGCGAGACTACTACCCAAATCAAGATATAGAATGTTTCCATCTCCTCAAAAATTTTCCTTGTGCCTTTTTCAGCCAGTCATGCAACTGGTCCCAGCACCAGACAACCACTGACTAGATTCTGTCCCTGTACATTACATTCTATGTTTTAAATTTCATAAAGATAGAATTATGCCACGTGGAGTCTCTTATGGCTGGCTTCTGTTGGGAAACAATGCTCCGTGAGTGTTTTCAAGTTTTCACATGATCAGGGCTTTTGAGGAAAATGTCCTGCCAACCAGGGTTGAAGGATGTAGCCATGTCAGGGAGGTGAGAGCCTGTGAACCTCTCCAGAGACATTCACAGTGTATCTACCCTGGAACCACTAGCTTACATTCCAGAAGGTAATGGACCTGAAGCCCTTCCCCTTCCTTCCCACCAGGAGAAGACCTGGCTACCTCAGTAAGATGGGGTTACTCTCTCTTCTTCTTCAGAGGGGAGGATGGACAGCAGTGTCCACAGACCAAAATTATACATTTGGAATTTTGGAGCTCTTCTTCCAGGGTACAAACCCCACTTCATGCACAGGTGTCACCTGCTCTCATGGCATTAGCCCATAGGGAGTGGGGGCTTGGGGAAATCACAAGGTATTCTTTGAATAATTAAAATTCTGTCTCTAACCTGGAAACCATGTGTATCTTGTCAGGCAAACCAACCAACCAACAAATAAATATAAAAAATCTTAACTTCTCTCACACTGCCTAATGTTTTAGAGACTCCTGTCAGTGTGTGCATCATTGTTTCTTGTGATCACGGAGTAGCCTTGAATTGTATAGATATACAACAGCCTGTTTATCCACTTGCTTGTTTACAGAAGTTAGGGTTGTTTCCAGTTTTTTTAACCTAAATGCTTAAAACCCAATAACAAGGGTTCAACATATATAAATATTAGTGTGTATGCTTGTGTGTGTGTGTATTAAAAAACCAGTTTTGAACTTTCCCTGGAAAATTTTCATGATGGTCTACCTTTGGGATTTTCTTTCTATTTCGTCTTGACATTTTGGGCAAAACTTTCATTTTAATGCTTAGACAGATTCTCCTTGTACATTCCGTCTTTAGCTTCCATACATGTGACCCTAAATGCCAGATGAGCATGTAAAATTAAGGCAGGTACTCATGTGCATCTAGCTAAGGTCCAGGGAAGGGAGACCTGGAGATGTTAGGAAGCAAAACTTTCTCATGATTACTGCAGGCATGACATATCTTTTGTTTTCATCCTTCACTATTTTAAAGAAGTTTATTTTGAAGATTTGTGTGCAAGACTTTCTGAGAAGTTTTTCATTTCACTTGGGTAAATATCCAAGAGTAGAACTGCTAGATCACATGGAAATTGTGTGTTTAACTTTAGTAAAAATTGCCAAACATGTCCAAAGCGGTGATACCTTTTATGTTCCCACCAGATCCTCACCCATGCTTGACATGGCAAGTGCTATGAATTTCAGCCACTCTAGAAGGTGTGTTATGGCATTTGTGTTTTTCTGACAACTAATGATGTTACACGTTTGAACTTTGTCACTGAATATCTTGTGTTGGTGAACTTTTATTCACAGTCCCCCTAGCATCAAAATGTGGAGGATTCTGTCTTTTTCCAATATGTCCTGTCTACATGAGTGTTAGATTTACCAGCACACAACAGGGAGATGCCACATCAGAGATGTAAGCTACCGGGAATTTTTTTCTTTTGCCAATTCACACTTTAGCCGTCTTAATCATACTTTATGCAGACTTAGTCATAAACAAGGGTTGTTTGTTTCCAGCACATTTTAGATTTTAAATGGCTCTTCTCTTGCAATGTTGGCATCTCCCATAAATATTTGACCATTTTCAGCTGCCCATGAGTTAGGTCTTGTTTTTCTTCATGGAATTAAAGCTAATCCATTCCAGGTTGTGTGACGTGAGGCACATCATTTGGTGCTTCTGAAACCGTGGTCCACACTGTGACATGGGCTCCATGTCTCTGCTCTCTGAATTGGGCACCGAGGACAGGAATCTCTTCACAGGCAAACCTTGCAGGTGTGTGTTCCTGACCACAGCAGCTACCTTTTGGGAGGAAGGGCAGCTTCTCTAATGTGGCACAAAAGCAGTTTGGGCTGGTCGTGGAACTGAAAGTTCTCCGCTGGGGTGAATGACTATTCCCACCATGTGCTGGGGGTGCAAGGGGCCACCCCCGCCCCTCGAGAGCACTGCCTGCTGATGTGCATTGCCTGGAGCAGAAGCGGGGCACCTGGAGCCTTCCAGGGTGGCACCCTCCTGGTATAGCCTGCTTCACAACTAAGGCAGCTGAAACTACACAGAAACCTGCTTTTCTACTCCCCACACTCACCTGTCATTGGAGCTGCAGTGCCCCGGGCAAGAGATTAGTGGGCTTTCACCAGTTAGGCAGGACTGGTCTTAGTAATGCTTGTTAGGGAGATTTCCAAATGGAGTAGGGAGAAAACACATGGTGCCTCCCCACCTTCCTAGGTGATCTCACCCTTGAGTAAGAGAAAGTAAGTGAGATCCTTAGGGCAAATCAACCAGGATTCTGAGGAAAGAATTTCTGCAAAGCAGAGCAGCACTTTACCTATGGTGTGGAGTCATCGGCAGGGCTCACATCTGGAACTTTCCCCGACCACAAGATCATCATGTCCTGAATTCACCAAGGGGAACTTGTGGCCAGAGCGGGTGTCAGCTCTGCAGCACAGATGTCTTAGAGTTGGAGTCACTGGATGACTGCTCTTTCACTCTTCCTGTCATCATTCTACTTAAGAAATTTAATTTTTATGAACCAACAGTATTGCATTCTACCTGACTCCCCGTGTTTTTGGGTCACTCTCTGCTGCATATGTGCATGGCACAAAATTAAAAAGACGGAGCAGACGTCAGCTTCCACCATTGTCCCAACTGTTAATGAAGTCAGGTTAGGCTGCTAGTCACTTAAGAATCCAATACTGAGAGACAAGTGTTGGCTAGAAGGAAAGATAGCTTTATTGAGGAAGCCAGAAATCCTGGGGAGAAGGTGGACTCATGTCCCAAAGAACTAACTTCCGTTGTTGATCGGGGGCAAGAGTTTTTAAAGGGGAGTTTCATGGGTGCACAGGAAGAATGAGGGGGCTACATGCAGAACAGCACAGTCAGCTCTGACAGTCACCTTAAAATTAGTCATGCAGTAGTCTGATCAACGTCATCTTGATAGTTTTAAGTACAGTTAATTTTCAGTTCCAGGGTCAGTTTGTTCCTGTTTCTTTGAGCTCAGTTCATGGAGTTATGGCAGCTTATGTCATGGCTATATTCTGGTCACTATGTAGTTAACTTCTTCCACCTGGTGGGGGTTTCAGTATCTACAGAACGACTCAAAGGATATGACTCAGAATATTATCTATAGCCCTTGAGGAGGAACTAAAGGTCTTTGATTTTGTTTAATGACTAGACTATTATTATTTGGTCCTGTTTGACTGCTTTCCTTTACTTCTGCATTTTCTCATTACTTCTGCATTTTCTGATTAAATTTATTCTTTGACTAAAGTCTTTCTACAGGCAAGAGGCAGGCAGAGGACACGGAGGGGTGGTCTGTCCTGGGAAGGTCTCATAGGGCCCTGCTCTGTTATATAACCATTGTACCCCATTTCTGGGGACAGTCACCATTATCAGCTTCCTATTTATCATTCCAGATACACAGCCCTTCCAAGGGCTCATATCCAGCCTTTCTTTAAATGCCAACAATGACACATGCTTCCATGTGCCAAGAGTATATATAGATAACATGCAAATAATAAACACACTGGACATGACACTCATGGAATGGTAGCATTTTGTTTAATGGCTTTTTAGAATTCCTTTCTACAAACTGATTATAATTGATTCAATCATTTCCCTTTGATGGATATTTAGGTTGTTTCCTGTCTAGTGGTATTGAGAAAAAAATTGACTGTCATATGCACCGACATAGATACCTAACTTCTCATATGTGGCACTATATGTGTTGGATAAATTTTTAGAAATGGAATTCCTGGACAAAAACTATATACATGTTTAATTTTTATAAAACAATGATATTTCATTGTTTTTTCAATTAACATTTCTCTCACTATGATGGTGGTTGAATATATCTTTATTGTCTTTTCTCCTTTATGGGCAGTTTGGTTCTTATGCTTTCATGCCCCAAATATTCATTTTTATCTTTGAAGTCCAGTCAGTTTATTAATATATTTATAGGTATGTTTTGCCCTATGAAAACTTTCCCTGAGATGGAGTGTTTTTTTAATGACTAGATTTGTCTCATGTTATTTCTGGAAAATTTTCTTGAATTATGTCTTCAGTTTTTTTTCCCTTTCCATCTATATAGTTTGTTTCTACAATTATACCAATTACATATTTATGAAACTCCTTTGTTTCTTTTCCCTATCTAACATTTTACCTTTAGTTGTTTTAAACATTTATTTCCATTTAATTTTAGGTGCATTTCTCAGGATGCAGAGAAATGTCTCTTTTTAAAGTTTGTCAGTATTTATTTCCCTTTCACTGCCCCCATTTTTAAGGGTTATCTTTTCTCTGTTTTATCATCATGTGCCTGTTGGGCTCTTAGGTTTTTACTATGAGCTCCTTGATATTTTCAAAGCAATTAGTCTGTAAACTGTGACTCATTCTGTTTGTTAACTCTGGTGGGCACTTGGAAATAATTACCAAGTTAATGAATTTCTGAGTTCACATCTATAAAACATAACTAACACATTTTATATGATATTTTAAAATTTAATTTTTTATTATATTTTCATTAAAATGTGGTTTGCAAATAAAATTCTCATTTTATTCATTGTAGTTTTTCAGTTTCTAAATGAAGAAGGGTTAGAGACACAAAATTTGGCTCTTTAGAAAGGGTTAAGCATTTTTTTAGAGCACTGATTGTCTTTTTGCCCTACCGATCATGACAACTTGCCTTCTGAGATGAGGAGGTGGTCCTCTTACTGTTTCACTCATTTGGATAATTCACAAGATTCTTAAGGCCAAGTTTTTGGATTTGTTTCATATAGGGACACTTCACTGCCTTCTCTCACAACAACAGATTAATCATCCCTGTCCTAAGAGAAAGCCATACAAATCCACCTAAAGCATGAAAAAGTTTTACACAGAAAGTCCCCTACATATGAATGAGTTCTGTTCCGAGAGCACATTCATAAGTCCAATTTGTTTGTAAGCCCAACAAACTCAGCCTAGGTACCCAAGTAACACAATTGGCTATATAGTACTGTACTGTAATAGGTTTATAATACTTTTTTTTTTTTTTTTTTTTTTTGTGGTATGCAGGCCTCTCACTGCTGTGGCCTCCCCCGCTGCGGAGCACAGGCTCCGGATGCGCAGGCCCAGCGGCCATGGCTCACGGGCCCAGCCGCTCCGCGGCATATGGGATCCTCCCAGACCGGGGCACGAACCCATATCCCCTGCATCGGCAGGCGGACTCTCAACCACTGCGCCACCAGGGAGGCCCGGTTTATAATACTTTTCACACAAATAATACATAAAAACAAACACAAAAAATAAAGGAAACATTTTTAATCTTACAGCTCAGTACCTTGAAAAGTACAGTAGTACAGTCCGACAGCTGACATACAGGGGCTGACATTGAGTGAACAGGCAAGAAGACTTACTGACTGGAGAAGGGAGAGGAGGTGGGAGATGGTAGAGCTGAAGGATCGTCAGCAATAGGACAAAGGGCAAGCTGCAATTTCATTCACGCCTGATGTTGATGGAACACATGTTTGCATCTTTGAAAGTTTGCAACTTGAATGTTTGTATGTAGGGGACTTACTGTACTTGGAGTTTCAAACCTGCCTTGCCTGCCTTTCTAGGTGACCCTGGGGAGGTGACATTCCTCCCCCAGGCCTCAGACCCTTTATATGAGAATGAGGTCTGGACAAGAATTCTAAGAACTGCTTAATCCTTAACATTCATGACTGTGGGGCATATTTGGTTTGTGCTGGATGTTCTCCATTGGCCCCTCTAGTCCTGTTTCCTACCGGGCTGACCTCTGCAAGTGGCATTACTGGGCACCCTTGACCTCCAGCCTCTGGTTTGTTGTGGCCAGTGAGAATTAAGTCCAAAGGATGGACATTTCTCTACTGTTGGCACAGTCAGATGGGGCCTGGAAAAATGTCTCGTGGGTGTCATTTAGGGGGGTCTTGATTGCGTATCTTGATCAAATAAATGAAATATAAATACCTTTCAGTTTGAAAGTTCTATGAATCATGAACATATGCAATACAAATTTTAACCTGTAATTTAAATTTCAGGGATAATTTTCTGAGAATTATCATTCCTTCCTGTGTTGAATTCTGTAAAACATACCATTGTTCCTTACACACACACACACACAGAATATTTTTAAACTGAGTAGCAAAATCATGAAGATTGTTCCAAAATATTCAAGTCAGACTATATTTTGGACTTATTTTCTCAAAATCACAGTACTTCTCCCACAGTGAAGAGGAAAAAACCCATAATTTAAATCTGTCATTTGAAAGTATATCTTCTCCGAAATGTATATTCTAAGTTTTGCTTTAAAACCATTAAATTCATCTATTTATGAATATTTCTTTGATTTGTCTAAAAATTTGCTTATTTTTTCCTCTTTGGTTCAGAACACAGAGAAATAGTATGTGCCAATTAGCATGGTATATCTGCAATGTTTATATTCAAAGTTTAAAAAATTGCTTTTCTAAATGTGGAACTAGACACCAGTTATGTGAGCTTTCGTGGCCATAGAAATTGCACTCATGGGACCCATAAGGTTAGTATTACATTGGAACAGATGATTACCTATAATTCGCAGCTGTAGGGACAAAGCTTTGTCAGACCACTTAATTGTATAACTTCATTACAAACCCCCTGCAGGAAGTCTGAGGGCCAACATGGGATTCCTGAAATTTATGGACAGAAGCACGTGCAGTTTATAAGAAAACTCAAAACAGGTGGAACAAAATTGGAACCTCACGGCTGAATGAACTCGCTCACCCTAAACAGCTGTTGTAGATGGTCACGGTTTTGACAAATAGCAGGCACGTGGCTTCATTCTCACGACTTCATTAGAAAGATAGAACACTGTGTCTTGATGAGAGTTGCTGCTATATTCATCAACTTTTAAAATATGATTACATAGGAGAGACTACAACTCATGGGTAAAAGGAACTTTTTTAGAAGCAAATAATATTTGTCAGGGAAAATCTTGAAGAATTCACTCATTCAAATATTGGGTTGACACTGGTTATTTTGATTAGAATAAGTGGAACCAGGTCACGGTTGTGAAGGTTTTCATAAAATGTCTATTTTTTCTGTTCATTCATGAATTGTACAGGGACAATTTGCTCACTCATATTGTCTTTTACTAGGCTAGGTTATTAATGCTTTTGTCTTAGGTCCATATTTTACCATGCTATAAATAAAAAAGAGTACAAAATATAATTCAAAATATTGTATAAAATGTATTACTTATGTTTTCTAGATAAAAATTCCATTAATCGTTCCTTGAGTTTCATTCATTATTGATATCAACTTAGCAATTATTTGCTAAGTGCCCACCAAAATAAACAAACATAGAATGCTTCACAGTTTACAAAGCTCTCACTTTATTGATCTCATTTGCTCCTTGACAAACCCTGAGAGGTCAACAGGCAGGTGCTAAGATCACCCCGTGTTACAGAGAAGACATAGAGGATGTAGAGCTTGTCCAGTGATGAATCAGGGGTAAACAGAGGAGCTGGGATGCAGACTCAGATCTTTTGGGCATAAAAGAGTTATTTTCCCCTGTACCCTGCACCTCCCAGGACTCTGCTAGAGCTATGAGGAGTGTCAAAATGGAAGATGAGCAGTCTCATACGTAGAATTGGAGGGGCTTACAAACCAGTTGAAAAGAAGAGCAGTTGGTTAGGAAACAATCCAGTGAATATACATGTTTAGAATAAATCAGCGATTCAATGGAGATCTTTTAAATTTCTGCATTGGAAGCTGTGAGTAAAAGTAATACTGACTTTCTAGTCTACCGCTGAGTAGAAGATGGGACATGATTTTGCATTTTGGATCCAGTAACCACTTGCTGTGTCTTTTTCCTCAAGGTTATGAAGCATACAGAAGCCCACGTTTCTCATTTATTGAATAAGGAAAATAATTCCCACCTGACACAGTTGCCATGAGTATTAAAGAAAGAAATTCTTATAAAACATCATTTGTCCTGCGTGGCACAGCAGATTCCCTATAAATGGTTAGCAGGTTTGTGGTATCAGCTCTAGGGCAAGGGTGTCCCCAGATTATAAAGTCCTTGAGCCCTTCGAAACTATGAAAAATGCTTGAAACTGCTCCCTAGATAATGCATGTATCTTTTTCAAAAATGCTTTTGAAGGTACACAGAACTTTCCATGTTTCTACCCCCAGTTTAAAAACTTCCTTAAAGTTTCATCTGATCCAACTATATCAATAATCACTTTGGATGTAAATAATCTAAATGCAACTTTATAGATTCAGTGCAATGCTAATCAAAATCCCATCAAGTTATTTTATGAATATCGACAAACTAAAGTTGATATACAAAGGCAAAAGACAGAGAATAGCCAACACAATATTGAACAAGAAGAACAAAGTTGGAGGACTGATATTATCAGATTGAAGAACTTATTATAAAGCTACAACAATCAAGATGGTGTGGTATAGGAAAGAACAGACAGACCATTGGAACAGAGTAGACTGCCCAGAAATAGATCTCTATAAATGTAGGCAACTGGTCTTTGACAAAGGGGCAAAGACAATACATTGGAGCAAACATAGCCTTTTCAGTAAATGGTTTTGGAACAACTGGACATCCACATGCAAAAACACGGGGGGAATCTAGACAGAAATCTTCCTTACACCATTAACTCAAAATGAACCATAGACCTAAATGTAAAATTCAAAACTATAAAACTCCATAGGAAAAAACCTAGATGAACTTGGCAAAGACTTCTTAGATACAACATCAAGGACATGATCCATGAAAGAAATAATTGATAAGCTGGACTTCATTAAAATTAAAAACTTCTGCTTTGTGAAAGACAATGTCAAGAGACTGAGAAGCCAAGCCACAGATTGGGAGACATTATTTGCAAAAGACACATCTGATAAGGACTATTATCCAAATTATACAAGGATCTCTTTTTCTCTTTTAACAATAAGAAAACCAATAACCCAATGAAAAAATGGGCCAAAGACCTTAACAGACACCTTGCCAAAGAAGATATACAGATGACAAGCATACGACAAGATATTCCATATCATTTATCATGAGGGACATGCAAATTAAAACAACAGTGCTATGCCACTACACACCTTAGAATGACCAAAATCCAGGACACTGACACCACCATGTGCTGATGAGGATGTGGAGCAACAGGAACTCTCACTGATTGCTGGTGGTAATGAGAAATGGTGCAGCCACTTTGGAAGAGATTTTGGCAGTTTCTTATAAAACTAAACATACTCTTACCATATGATTCAGCAATCACATTCCTTGGTATTTACCCAAAAGAATTGAAAACTTATGTCTACTCAAAAACCTGCCCATGAATATTTCTAGCAGGTTTATTCATAATTGCCAAAACTCGAAAGCAACCAAGATGTCCTTCAGTAGGTGAATAGATAAATAAACTGTGGTACAGCTAGACAAAGAAATATTATTCAGCTATAAAAAGAAATGAGCTATGAAGTCATGAAAAGACAAGGGGAAACTTCAATGCATATTACTAAGTGAAAGAAGCCAATCTAAAAAGGCTACATTCTATGTGATTCCAACTATATGACATTCTGGAAAAGGCAAAACAATGGAGACAGTAAAAGGACCAGTGGTTGCCAATGACTGGAAGGAAGGAGGAATGGATAGGAAGAGCACAGAGGATTTTTAGGGCAGTGACCATACTCTGTATGATACTCTAATGATAGATATATGTCATTTTACTTATTTCCAAACTCATGGAATGTACCACACCAAGAGTGAATTTTAAGGTAAACTATAGACTTTGTATGATTCTAATTGTGTCAATATAGGTTCATTCCTGGTAAAAATTTACCTTTCTGGTGGTGGATGTTGAGGACAGGGAGGCTCCATGCATGTGTGAGTGTGTGCAGTATATGGGAACTCTATGTGCCCCTCTCAATTTTGTTGTAAATGTAAAAGTGATCTAAAAAAATAACGTCTTAAAAATTTAATCTGAAGAGACAGTTCATGATAACCATATGTTCCACATCATTTTTTAGTATGAATGGCATTTCAATTCTCCAGAAACTTATGTTTGATTGTCTGAAGGAGTTTTGGACTTTTCTGTTAGCATTTTTAAGGATTAAAGTAAAATGAAAATTATTATAACCAAGTGAGCAATTAACTTGGTTACTGGTTTGCCCTGAATGGGGGGGGGGTGGACATATACATTTTATGTATCTTCTTCAAATGATTCCTAAAAGTCACAGAATGCATATGTGTTTTCTAGACTTTCTTTAATATATTTGCTGTTAATATGACATTTGCTTTTTTCCATAAAATCTGCTGTTTCTTTTATAACTTGGAAATTTCCAAAATTGCACAGTTTCCACATGGTAGGACCTGATATTCTCTCTGCTGTGACTTGCATCGCCCTCTTACCAAAGGGATCATTTACTTCCTACTTCATTTTATTAGCCAGGCAAAAGCTTGCACATGTGTTTAGAAAAATAGTGAGTCCCTCTGAGCCCAGTCCTTGTCTTGCATTAGATTGGAACAGGCTGCTTCTGAAGTCCCCTTTTAAGTGGCTGTTGGTATTTTGAGATGTGTCATCTAATGGATAAATTCTTGAAGTAAAGTAGAAAGTCCATTCCTGACTGACAATTCAGAGATGATCATTGGAAATCTATTTCTTGACACCTGCTTCCATAATTAAAGATTTAAAAATTTTAAGGCTCAAAAGAATTTTTTTAAAGAGGGAAAAAATATAATAAAAAATCAAGGGAATCATTTATCAAGCAAATGGGCTTGTCATTGTTTATAGAATAAAACCGTGCTCAACACTGAGTACTTAAAAAAAACATAGAAGATACTTCCTAAGGAACCTGGAGTCTGGAAGGTTGGATAGATGGGTGGGTGGATAGATGAAAGGATTCCATTTTCTCTAAACCCCTGCTAAGACCCTCAGGTCAGAACCTCTCTTCCACGGTTATGGGATCTCCACAAGGTGGACAGTCGTGCTCTGTAGGTGATGTGTGTGTTTTCATCCAGTCACTGGAATCTGAATTCATTCAGGGAAAGGACATCTTTATTCATTTCTGGGTCCCAACTGATTAGCACAGTGCCTGGCATGTGACTGGCATAAATGTCACCTTATTACCTGAGTCACCCTTCTAAAATGTAATATGAAAATCATTTCATGCTACTGACAAATTTGGGGATGAACTCCATGCCCTACACTGTGCCAGGCAAGGCCCTCATGCCAACCCAGGCTGGCACCTGCTTTCTTATGGACCGTTATTTCTCACCTTGCCCCTCACTGTGCCCCTGGGCCTTTGCACTTGCCAAACATTCTGTGTGTAAGACATGCCCCTTTCTTTCATTTCCTACTCATTCCACTGGAGCCCTGGGGTCATCTCTCCTGGGAGACCTTTTCTGACTCTCATATCTGAACCCTCAAAATGATCGGGGATGTATTTATGTCATCTGTCTGATGGGTAGTATGAAATAAACCAATATTTATTGAATGGTGAGAAGGAAATTCAATGTCAACCCTGAAGCTTTCTCCCTACTTCCAGTTTGCCCTTCCACAATTGATTCTTCCACAGCAGCCAGGGCGTCAGGCAGAAGAGGCCACCCCCCCCAGCATCCAGCCCCTTCTACTAAGAGCAGGACAGCAGTTCCCTCTGCAGCCCTGTCTCCCGGGTCCACCTTTGCTGCCTCTCAGACCCTCCTCAGTGATCATGGCGTCCTAGTTGCACTGGCCTCATTTGGCAGCTCTGTGTGGGGCCTTTCCTGTCCCCTCTGCCCGTGCTCTTCTCAGTGTGTTTGTAGGTGATTTGTGGGCTGGCTCTTGAATTCAGATCTCGGCTCAAATGCCACCCCCTCGAGGGGCTTCTCTCCCCCATGCCACCTGATCTAAAGGAGCCCTCAGTGACTGCCTGAGACTGTTCTCACAACTGCCTGAGACTTTCCCTTTTGCTTATTACTTATCCCCCAACCCCCAACAAAAAGGGTGCTGCCTGGCAGTGCCTCTGCTCTGTTCTTGTGAAGGTCCTGTCCCAGTGCCTGGAGCACTACCCAGCACGCAGTGGACACAGAACGAAGGCTTTCACATTTAGGGAACTGCTCTGAGAATATTTCAGGTGAACGACTGAGATGTGCAAAACTTGCCTACCTACCCTCACCAGGTCTATACGACGTGGGCTTATGGAGCGAAGAAACAAAAACTTCCCTCGTGATAAATTCACCTGTAGAAAGTGCACATCCAGTGACAAATATTCCATAAATTATGCCTCAGTGAAGGGAGAATAGACTTCTTAAATTTGGTGTGATTTGCAACTTAAGAAGACCAATAATTAGGTAGCTTCCTTTTTTTTTTTTCTGTTTCTTCCTCTGGATTGATATATTTCTCATGGATTCACAAGGACAAGATAACTTTCTACAAAGGTAAAATTGCTTACAGAAGGTTTTGTCCCAAATAGGTAATATTAAAAAATCCCCCAAACTCAGGCCAGGAGGCTGGAGGAATTTGGAGGCCCGAGAGTGATGAATTCGAGTTCATAAATATGAAGATTAAATCTGCAATGTTGCCTGCATTGAAGACAAATTCATGCTAGTAAAACTCTCATAGGTAAGATGGAAAGATCACCTGGATTCAAGTTCCAGCTTCCTCATGTTGTACAAATTGATTTAAACACTCTAAAACTCAGCAAAATGACCAATAAAATGTGATTATATCCTTTATTCCCAGAGTACTGTTGTTAATATCAAATAGCAAGCTACCTGGGAAAACTCAAAATGAAGGTTTATTATATTATTATCCCTTGGTCATAGCAAGTGCTATGAATCTAGTAGATGCTTAATGAATAGTTGATGGTTATTTCCTTTTATCTCCTCCAATGGGTAATCATTCAAAGGCACATTCTAAGATTTTAATCAAACACAGGGGTGGGAGGCTTAGCATTAAGTTTTGCTGGGTCATCATAAGGGAGAATTTCCTTGTCTGAGGTGCCAGTGCTGTAGCCTCATCCTCGCTGTGAAGCCACCCTGGCTTCCATAGAACTCGACGCCCCATCAGGATCATAAGTGGGATAGGCTGGGATTTGTCCTGCTTCCCACACTTCTGGCTGATGGACTCACTTCTGGTTTCAGTCATAGCTCCACTGTCTGGGGCTATGGTAGGATGGCCAGCCTCCTTGGATTGTGGTGTGAGGCCAGGGCTTCCACACCAGTGGATTTGTAGGCACTGAATGTAAACGTGTTTAACCTGGGGTTTGCCTTTGGGGAGGGACTTTGGAACCATCTGCACTGCAAGGGGGCAAGTTCAAGCCTAGAACTTCATTGGCTATTTCTACCTTTTTTATATGCTAATATATTCTTAGATAAACTTGCTGGTGGAGTCCCTGAGCTTTAAGTCAGGTCTGGGGGGCCTCGAATCACTGCCTGGGTGTATTATCAGTGTTCTCCAGAGAAACAGAACTAATCTATCTCTATCTCTATCTCTATTTATATATCTAATATCTATATCTATATGTGAACTGGTTTATACAACTATAGAGACTGGCAAGTCCAAAATCCACGGGGTGGGCTTGACTGGGGACTTGCAGTTCTTGCAGTTCAAGTCCAAAGGCCATCTGCTCACAGAATTCCCTCTTGCTCAGGGAAGGTCAGTCTTTATTCTATTCAGGTTTTCAGTTGATGGGATGAGGCTCACCCACATTATGGAGGGCAATCTGCTTTACTCAGTCTACTGATTTAAATGTTAATTTCCCCTAAAATCACTCACAGAAACCTATGGAGTTGTTTGACCACATATCTGGGCACAATGACCCAGCCAGGTTGACATACAAAATTAATCACCACAGTGGGATCCTGGGAGACTCTCCCACTGAGCTGGAAGTGGTGTTTTTCCAACACCATGGCCCTTTCTCGCAGGCCAAGTTTGACCATCTCCCAATTATATTGGAGAACAGTGTACCATCCAGAGAGGGCAGCAGTAATCTGTCACTCTGTGCCTGATTTCCTCAATGGACATGGAGAAAGTGCTGCTATTTCTCCTCAAAAGTGTTCAACACATTTTCTCCAAAGCACAGAACCCTACACAGAATCCTACACAGAACCCTACACACAACACTACCAAGGGTTCTGCACCCAATTTCAAAATGTTTTCGGTTGATTTTTCCCACGCATCCATGCTGACCCCAGCTGGGTGTCCTACAATTCAACTCCATTCTGATACCATCTACCTGGAGATAAGGTCAGATCCCACAGGTTAAGGACTCAGTCCCACAAGACTGCCCCCGCCCCTTCAGATGCCAGTCTCAAGTCCAGGTTGTCACCTGTGCTTCTGACTAACTGGCTATAGATTGGAGGTTCCAGTGATCCCCAACTGGGTTTGATTAACTCAGAGAGACACTTTATTTACTAGATCACCAATTTACTCTAAAAGGGTATAACACAGGAGCAGCCAGATGGAAGAGATGCACGGGGCAAGGTATGGGGAAAGGAGGCAGTTTCCATGCCCTCTCTGTGCCAGCCATTCTTCCAGAAGCTCCATGCACTCTTCAGCCAGGAAGCTCTTTTTTTTTTTTTTTTTTTTTTTTTTTTTGCGGTATGCGGGCCTCTCACTGTTGTGGCCTCCCCCGTTGCGGAGCACAGGCTCCGGACACGCAGGCTCCGGACGCGCAGGCTCAGCGGCCATGGCTCACGGGCCCAGCCGCTCCGCGGTATATGGGATCCTCCCAGACCGGGGCACGAACCCGTATCCCCTGCATCGGCAGGCGGACTCTCAACCACTTGCGCCACCACGGAGGCCCCAGGAAGCTCTTTGAACACCCTCTTTTTGGGTTTCTATGAAGGTTTCATTAATTATCTAGGCATGATCAATTAAATTATTGGCCACTGACAGCTGATCCAATCTCTGGCTCCTCTTCCCTCCCAGGAGGTGGGGAGCAGGAGGGGGAACCAAAATTTCCAATCCTCTAATCAGGTGGTTCGTTTTCCCCTTGCAACCAGCCAACTTCCAGTGCCCAGTTCCAAATGCCACCTCATTAGCATAATAAAAGACAACTTTATGGCTCCCAACAAAGGAACTTTCAAGGGTTTTAGGAGCTCTGTGCCAGAAACAGGACTAAGATGAAGTGTATATCTCTTATTATAAATCACGGTATCACAGCTACACAGAACACTACACAGATTCTGCCTAAATAACCACTGTAGACTGCTGGCTGTGGTCTGGGTTTTCAGACCCTCAATTTCCAGACAGGGAAAGTCACACAGGAGCTGGTGACAGCACTGGTCTAGAGGTTAAATCTCTGACTCCAGCGCACTGATTTCCTCTGTATTCAGCCTTGACCTGGCAGCAAATCACTTAGGGCACTTCTGCATCACGTGCCAAGACTTCTCCACTTCTTTGTAGATTTAACTAAACTGACCAAGTGTCAGCACTCCGTTAGCAAAACAACTTTAAGAATTGATGTTGAAAGCTGTGCTGTCCCATTAAAAAAATTTTTTTTATATTGAAGTGTAGTTGATTTGCAATATTGTGTTAGAGTCAGCTGTACAGCAGTGATTCGGTTATACATGTATATACTATTTTTTCAATTCTTTCCATTATAGTTTGTTATAAGATATCGAATATAGTTCCCTGTGCTATACAGTAAATCCTTGTTTTTATCTATTTTTACATACGGTAGTGTGCATGTGTTAATCCCATACTCCCAATTTATCCCTCCCTCTGCCCTTCTCCTTTGGTAACCATAAGTTTGTCTTCTATGTCTGTGAGTCTGTTTCTGTTTTGTAAATAAATTCACTTGTACTATTCTTTAGATTCCACATATAAGTGATATCATATAATATTTGTCTTTCTCTGTCTGACTTTGTTTACTTAGTATGATAATCTCTAGGCCCTTCCATGTTGCTGCAAATGTCATTATTTCAGTCTTTCTTTATGGCTGAGTAATATTCCATTATATCTATATCTATATCTATATCTATATATATATCTATATCACATCTTTATCCACTCATCTGCTGATGGACACTTCGGTTACTTTTGTACAGCAAAGGAAACCATAAACAAAACAAAAAGACAACCTATGGAATGTGAGAAAATATTTGCAAATGATGCTACCAACAAGGGATTAATTTCAAAAATATACAAATAGTTCATACAGCTTAATATCAAAGAAACAACCCAATCCAAAAATGGGCAGAAGACCTAAACAGACATTTCTCCAAAGACATACGGATGGCCAACAGACACATGAAAAGATGATCAACATCACTAATTATTAGAGAAATGCAAATCAAAACTACAGTGAGATATCACCTCATATGAGTCAGAATGACCATCATCAAAAACCCTACAAATAATAAATGCTGGAGAAAGTGTGGAGAAAAGGGAACCCTCCTACACTGTTGGTGGGAAAGTAAATTGGTTCAGCCACTATGGAAAACAGTATGGAGGTTCCTTAAAAAACTAAAAATAGAGTTGCCATATGATCCATCAATCCCACTCCTGGGCATGCATCCAGAAAAGAAGAAAACTCTAATTCAAAAAGATACGTGCATCCCAATGTTCATAGCAGCACTATTTACAATAGTCAAGACATGGAAGCAACATAAGTGTCCCTTGGTGGTTTTTTTTTGCGGTACGCGGGCCTCTCACTGCTGTGGCCTCTCTCGTTGCAGAGCACAGGCTCTGGATGCACAGGCTAAGTGGCAATGTCTCATGGGCCCAGCCGCTCCGCGGCATGTGGGATCTTCCCGGACCGGGGCATGAACCCGTGTCCCCTGCATCGGCAGGCAGACTCTCAATCACTGTGCCACCAGGGAAGCCCTGTCCCATGGTGTTTGTTTTATGTATTTAGGTTCTGAGGGATTACAACGTTGAATGCGAAGTGAATGTAAATGTTGAATGTCAATTTAGTTACAATGACGAAAATATGACCTAGAAGGATTGAGGAGGAGAGTACTTAGGTCCTGTCAACAAAAAAAGTAATCTAAGAAAGAAATGGAAAATTTTATTCAAGCCAATTTGAGGACTATAACCCAGGAACAGCCTCTCAGAAAACCCCGCTGGTTAGAGGTCAAAGCACAGTTATATAAGTTTTAGAGACAGAGGGCTGTACACTAAATGACGTATTATTGACAGTTAACACCATCTAGTGAGTAGTGGGTCATGCGTCATCATGACCCCTTACAAGATAAGGAAGGAAGGTTATCGTTTAAGGAATAGTCTTGATGGTGGTAGAAGAATGTTGCTTCTTATGGTTGAGCAGGTATTTCTGCTGATGGGGAGGCCGATGCATAATGCAGGCACACAATGTACAGTGGGGAGAGAGGAGAGGCCAAAGGGCAGAGAAAATTGTTTATGTTTAAATTTTTTATGTCTTGCCATAAAATATGAATTTTATTTCACAGCCCAGAGTTTGAATCAGTGCAGTAACACACACTGGCCTTTCAATCTGTGAACTGGAATGAAGGAGTAGACTCAATGGGCCAATTCCAGGTCTTTCCCTTCTTCAACATCTGGTATCTGTGAAAGATGGCCATCTGTGGTGTAGAGTAATTTCTCTGCTTCTTCAAATTTGCTTCCTTTGTTATCTGAAAATAGGCTGATTTGATTAAATTTGATTAATCTGTGGAGTACTGAAATAGCCACCTAAAATTTTTTCCCTCTAAAACCATGAGTAATACGACAAAATAAAGTCCTGCCCTGGCTTGTCCTTGGCAAGGTGGCCGTGAGCAGAGCCCTGTGTGGATGACTCATTTCTCAAGCTTAGGAGCCTCCCGCCTGCCCTCCTGCCCTGCGATTAGACTGAGGCCCTGGGGGAGGGGACCATCGCATCACCTGATCTGAGGGCTCAGACCCCAGAGTTACAGTTCTACCCTCCCAGGGTGGAAGGGTAGCAGGGCATGAAGGTCCTGGCAGTCAGCATATTGGTCCTGGGAGGTGGTTTAAGTTAAGGTGACATATAACACCAAAGTGAGCTTATCACATAACAGGAACAATTTAATTTTATTTTACCTCAGTTAGTTCTTACTACACTTGAATGTTTTACAGAATTAAGCCCAGCCTCACAAGGTGGCTCTAGCACATGGGGCTGAAGGAGTTCTGGACCCAGAGGTGCGGGACCATGCTCAGCTCTAGTCTGCCCCCCTGCGATGCTGGGCACCATTGCCTGAATCTCACAGCCTGTTTTCTCATTGTCACAGTGCAGACACCAAACCTCTATGGCCTCTAGGAGGGCTGAGGGAGGTGACAACCAGCTCCTGGCCCAGGAATGGGTATCAAGGATCTCACATGCCACCAAATCTGTAGGTAATTCCTTAAGAAGAGTTCCTGGAATATTCAAGTCCTGATTAGGGCTTGAAATCAAAGATATGAAAAATTAGGTTGGAAGGAACTTGGAAGTCTTATAACCAACCCTTATATCCAATACTTGAATCCTTACCCTTATCCCCACCAAGTTCTCCTCCTGACTTGGTTTTAAACTCTTTATACTAGTGAGCTCACCCACCCTCCCTTCCTCCCTTTCTTTCTCTCTTCTCCTACTTATATATTTATTAAACATCTGCTACATGCCAGACAGCATTGGCACATGGGTCCTAAAGAAAGATGGAAGGAAATACACAGACACATTTTAAAAGAAAAATAATACATGCCTCGTCTCCTGGAGTAGGGACTGGATTGGTCATGGTGGGGAGGGAGGGGAAGCTGAGGCAGAAGGCGGACCTGGACTTGACCTCCAAAAGCCTGGATGTGATCCTAGGCTGTTTGTGCTTGGAGTTGGTCCTCACACCCGGTAGGAAGTGGCCTGGCTTAGAAATAACTCTGAGAACAGGTGCTGAGTAGAGAAATTCTACTCCCAAAGACTTTTTCCTCTGCTTTTTATCACCTGGGGTCAAAGGACAGAGCCCTTGCCTACACTGTGGTCTGATTTTCTGTGGGTTTGGGGGTGACAGGAAGCAGCCACTCTCTCTCCCCCTCACTCACCGGCTGAGTGGCACCCTGTCCTCGCTCCGGAGGCTGAGTCCCGATCAAACCCAGTGGTTCCACCAGCACCACAGATCCACTGAAGCAAGCTTATCATCCTCCTTGCGTCCTAGACATCTCCTTTCTTCATGTTTTTTGTTGCGGACCTGCTCAGTTTTCTTTGCGTTTCAATGGAAGAGTTGACCTTCCTTGTGTCAGAGCATTAAAGCCCTTTTCTCCCTCGTCCTTCCTCTCTGTGCCCTGTGTGTTGGCTCTTACTCTGGGCTTTCACATACAATTGGTGTTTTCTCCCTTTCACCTCTGTCTGCTGCCCTGATGCTCACATTCTGAACCCTTTCTCTCATTTATGGCCAATCTTTCAAACATGTGGTCTTTCAGTGGCCTCTTTTTTGTCAAAGTCTAGTTGGCTCTGAGCCTTCACTGGTTTGTTCACTGTTGTCTCCCGGCACTTAGGGGATGACAGCTGGTCTCCTGCCGAGTTCAGTAAGTATTTGTTGAAGGAATGGAGAGACCGGGTGGCAGCCTTGTAGTTGCACTGTCCACCTTCACATCGTCTTCCCCTTCTGGGATGAAGGTCTAGGGATTTTGTGGCCAGAGCTGCTCCAGGTCTTTGCTCAAAACCTGCCAACCCCCATCTTTAGCAGGAGTTAGCATGAATCTTTAAGTTAAAGGTCCAGAGGGAAGGAAGCTGTAAACAAAAAAACCCAGAGTGAACCAGCTGGGACCACGATGGTGATGAATCTGACCTCCAACAGACCCTGAGTCTCATTATACGCTGATTTTACTACATTAGCATATTGTGACACACCTACCAGTGGCCATGATGGGACATTAAGGACCAAAAAAGGATAAAAAGGGGGTGGCACCCCACTCCCTCAGGAAAAGCCCTGCCCCTTCCCTGGTAGACTAATGCATAAGCCTCCCCATCATTAGCCTTATTCCTCCTCCCCTTGTCTTTACAAGGGGAGATAAGAACAAACCATGGTGAGGAATAAGCACAGATCAGGTTGGAGGGAGGCATCCTCACAGACAGAGGGTGGAGGGGTGAGGGGGGCTGAGCTGAGTCTTCCTGGAGCCTAGGCCTTGGAACCCAGGCCTTCCTCTCTTGATGCAGCTCCTGCTGTCTCCCTCAAAAGCCAGAAATAAGATGAGTGATTACATCTCCTTACACCCTATTCATTTCATAGAACGTCCTTATACCATTTCCTGGGTAAATGGGCTCATTTGGGGCTGGCTCTAGTAAGATCAGTCCCGTTAACACCTCATTACTTGAGCTCTCACAAGGCATTGCTGGGTTCTTTGGTCTAGGACATGGCTTTGTTATGTGCGTTCTGAAGACCTTAAGCTATTGTGTCTCCATTCTGTGCTGATTGTTTGGCTTTCTGAAGACCTCTTCCCCTGACATCGTAGCCTTTCATCAGAGGTCCTAAAAGTGTGGTCTCCAGACCAGCAGCCACAGGTTCACTTAGGAACTTCATGGAGATGCGAACTCTTGGGCCCCTCCCCAGGCCTATGCAACTGGAAACTCTGGAGGTGCCCCCAGCAATGTGGGTTTTGGCCAGCCCTCCTGTGACTCAATGCAGACGAACCCTGAGAACTCATAAATCCTCGCAGGTGAGTGTAGGGAGGATCGGAATGTGGGAAGTACAGATGGGGGGCATCTGAAGTCAGGAGGACCCATTCGGAGGCTGTTAATCGTTCAGACCGGAGAACATGAGGATCTAGGCTGGGGTATGAAAGGTGTGAATGGGTTCCTTATGTATTCACAAGGGGAATGGCCCCACTCTGGTCAGGGTCAGTGGTGTCGGCCCTGCTAGTCAGCCATGACCTTGAGTGACTTTGCTCCTCCCAGGCTGCCCTGATTCCAGGCTCCAGACCCAGGAACTTTTGCCCTGCCCAGCCTGTCACTGGGTCAAGGCCCATCCTCTGGGATTTGCTATCATCTTCTTCCCCCGCCAGCAAGGCTCAGCCAACCTACCGAGAATCAGATTCTAGCCAGTTCCGTCCCCTGGCTGGAGTCTATCTGAACCCCTATAGAGGGACCAGTTTGCTTTTACTGGGTCTCAGGATGTACCCCCCAGCTGCCAGACTTCCTCCAAGTCTGTGCCTCCTGCTTGGACCTCTTTCTGATCTCTTCTACCCAGCACTGCTCTGGACTTCTCAGAGCTCTTAGAACATTGGGCTTGATAGGGAAAGAGGGTATTTTCTAGGGCAATAATAATAACCCACCTTGTTTTCCATTGTCTCTACTTCCACGGTTATTCAAAGGCATGTCAGGCTAACTACATTTTATCCTTGGACTTAATTTGTAATGTATAGAGACTCAGGGTAATCTTAACTATCTACGTGGCTGTCTGACAGCCAGGCTCTACTCCTGGCATCTCCATTATGGATGTATGAAAAGAGGGCAGTGTGGGGTTCATTGTGACAATGGTTAGGGGTGAAGCTGGGGTGTAGCTGTTTTCAGTCTTGACCAAGCTGGGAGGGCAATAAAATCAGGCTTTCTCATGGGATTTCTGGCTCTGCTATTCCAAGTTACGGCCAAATATGGTTTTCTGGGGGAGGTTTGACATTTCCATTTCCTCTCCTGGCCAGAAACCAGATTTTATTAATTTTTTTAAGGAATTAAAGTTTCTGCAGAATTTGAAAAAAAAATGGTATAATTCAACTTTGTTTCCTGATATCGGCAAATGTTTGAGAATTTATTATGACTTCATCAATCAATTATTTCATCTCTAATAAAGAAAAACAATAAGAACCATACTCTCTTCCTCAGAAAGTAGATTTGTCAGCAATGAAAAGAAATGGATTTTCTTCTATAACTGATATATTTTTCAGTTGTAACCCTAAAATATATAGACATTTCAGAAAGTGGGGTAGGGAGAGAGACAAAGGTCAAAGAGCGCATTTATGAAAAGAAGATGCTGGGTGGCCACTGGTATGTTTGGTGCATGCGGGTCCAGTGATTGTGTTTCACCTTCCTGGGGCAGCAGAATGACCTGGAAGCCTGGCATTGCGGGTATCACCATCTCCCCAGATTTTGCATCGTGAAGCATCACCTAGAACCACGCCCAGGCTGTGTGCTGCAGGCTTGCTTCCCACAAGCCAAGTCCAACCCACATGAGTGCTGGGCTTACAGCATCCTTGGAGGGCACCCTCACATCCCTCCTATGGTGTAGATTGATTCATTCAACATATTTTTCCCAGGTGCCTATTACGTAGAGGTCTCTACTGGGGGCACTTAAGACACACTGCTGAACAAAAGAGATCCCTGCTTTTACAGAATTTAGGTTCGAACAGGGAAAAAACCCTCAAAAACCATAGACAGGATACGTGAGTGAATCACAGAGGAGTTGGCAGGTGTTGAGCACCAGGGCAAAAAGAAGCCAGAGCAAAATACAAGGATGAGGAGTGCACGGGTACAGGGGCTCGGGCGCGGCGGGGGCGAGGGGTGAGGTGCAACTGCTGGACGGTGGTCTGATTGGTTCTCAGAAGCAGAGACTGGGGCGAGAGAGGGAGTCAGCCGCCTGGAAAGCACTGTGGGCCGAGAGTCCCAGACAGACCAGAAAGAGCCTCAGGTGAGCGCAAGTGGCTGCAAGGAGGCTGGAGCGACAGGCTAGAGTTAGCAGGGCCACGGGTGGAGCCGTAGGAGGTGCTTTGTGAGAGGAGCGGTCAGACTCCTGGTGAAACAGCGCTTGGCTGCTGTGTGAACGGACCACGGAGAAGCCCAGGGCTGGGTCTGCTACCAGGCTACTGCAGGAGTGCTCCAGAGAGATGGTGAAAGGGCCTTACTGGGCGGGGAGGGCTGGGAAGAGCTGTGAAATACAGGGCAGGCCGACCGCATGGGGAGCAGGGTGGGAGATGTGTTTGGAGCCTTGCAGAAGTGAGAAAGAGCAGATCCCAGGTGTGAGTGGTGGGGGGAAGGGGGGAAGCTTCTGGGACCCCACCTTACTCCTGAGGAGAGGGGAGAAGCCCTACCTGGGGATGCAGAGCTCCTGGCGCCAGCCCCGATCCTGGACGAGGATGCCAGGAGAGTGGGCATGGGTCCCCTGTATCTGGCTATGGCGCAGGATGTCTGGGAACACAAAGGTCCAGTCCCGTGTTGTGGCTTCCTCCGTGCTACGGTCAGGGTCAAGGGACCCACACACCCCAGATTCGTCCTCTTCATTCAGGAGCTTGAAGAAGATCCAAAAAGCTAAGGGTCACCTCGACAAGATGTCAAGATGAAGATGGTTCAGTGGGGAATACACTTTGTGGATCAGAAATAGAATACTAAAAAAACAAGAAAAATAAATTTTAAAAATGACTGAAGTAGACATTGATTGAGCTGAATAGTTAGGTCAAATAAGTAAAGACATTAGGAATGTGTTAGATAATAATTGACTTTTAAGGCATATAGAAAAAAGGGGAGGAGAGTAAGCAACTCACTTTTCTTTTGAAATTAACACATTTGTGTTCATTTACATATAGTTTCATTCTCATTTAATCAACATAACAACCCTATTAAATGAGTGTTCTCCCTGTTCTTTAAATGAGGAGAAAAACCAGAGAGGGCAAGAGCTTTGCTGAAGGTCCTCCAGCTTGGGAGAGGCCAGCCTGGAAGCTGAGCGCACAAACTCCAGTTTCAATTCCAAGTCAGGCTGGGTTCACTGTACAGTTGCCTGATTCAGCAAATAAAAACAAAGGATGCCCAGTTTAATTTGATTTCTAATTGCCTATGCATGTGTACATTGAGATAAAAGAAAATATTGCATGGGAGCTATGCGTACTAAAAATTACTTTTTATTTATCTGAAATAAATGATAAGTCTCCACCTACCCCTTATTTCATTCCTTTGTCTGTTGACTATTTATTAGTGAGAAGACGTGCTCAGTGCCAACATTGTGAGCTGGTCTACCGAGCATGTACTGGCAGAAAGTCGGCAGCTCTGAGAACTGTCCAGCAAATTTGAGCTCTGGAAGCGCATCATACCACCTTCTCGGGTAGAAGTTGCTTTTCCATTCTTCAGGATTCTGTAGCATCTCTTGTTCAATGACTTTTTAAAATGTTGTTCATACACACACACACACACACCACTGTCAATTTTTATTCCCTTCCTCTTCAACATTACACTATATTATTTTACTTGTTCCCATGCAGGAAGAGTTTTTAGTAACACCTGTGTCAAAGAATTCTTAAAGGGATGAAATCCATTTCAAATACAGTTAGGACAAGGGCCATGATAATTATTCATTTCAACTCAGAATTTCTTTTTCTGTTTATAAGCAATGTTGTTCCTTTTAATAATAGCCTTGGCGCTTAAAGAGATGCATTTTTTGTTCAATTATTTCTGTAATGCATTCAACAGATTCCCTTTAAGTGTAATAATGTTATTTGTTTATCTTTGGATTTGCATAATCCTATTGCAGCAGAAATCTTGAAAACAATTAACAAGAAACAGGAAGGCTTCACTCAATGAATTATTTAAAAAGTCAACATGAATTTAGGGACTTTTCTTCAGAATTAAAGTATTAATTCACTGCTTCAAGTAAATGGAAGATTCTCTCAAGGGCATTTGTTAAAGAAAACCAAGTGGTTTTTAAATGTAAGCGAACACTAAATGCCCACAAAGTCACCAAAGTCCTTTAGATTGCCCAGTTTGAACCATATAAATGCTGAAGTTAGAGAACCATTCCATGACACCGACTGAGATGTCAACAGAAGAATATCAGATGCTGTCTGAGCAGCATTATGCAGAGTCTGGGAAGGACAGCCCACACCTTCCATGGAATTGTTCATGCCTTGCTTCAACTTTGAATAAACATTGCACCTCTGTGCAAACATCCACCAAATGAAAGCAGTACAATTTTTCCCCCCGTTAACTCATGACTCAATAAGAGAATTTCTGCAAAAATTTATATTCTATATATGAAGGCTCATCTGGAAGAGCTTTTACTCAGAATAGTCTCATAAGCAAGGTGTTGTCACAAGAAAAGCCATTGCACAAGCAAAGGGAAATTTTTCCTGCACTGTGATTTTTTTCTATCTTTGGCTATGCTTTAAACAGGTGAGGCGTTGAGAGCCTTAATAACCTGTTATGGGAAATGGAGGGAATCCTTTCTAATGATTGCAGTAAATTCCACCCTGAAGTTTTCTACCATCTACCCTGGAAGCGAAGCTTCGTTCTGAAAATACCTGGACAGCTCTTGCTGAGTGTTGAGCTTACATACAGGTAGGGCTGCACAGACCAGTGTTTGATTTTAGCCAGCTTGGTTGGGGCAGTCTCTTTCAGTGCTGTTATTTGGTGTTCACAGTGAGTGTTTTAACTTCCTGCATTCCATGAAGTGCAGAGAGGAGAGGAGAACTCATCTGTGAGCCAGAGGTATTTTCTAATTTTCATAGCTCCATTGTCGGAACTTGTGTATTCTCTCCCGAACTCAATGAGCTATGACACACTGCTATTACTTACTGCCCTGGGCCATCCGTGTGTCACCCACAGGCTCAGCTGGCAGGTGCTTGGGCTCTCACTGCTTCTTGCCATGCACCTCTTCAGGGACAAATTTCAGGAAAGATAGACTATCTGAGCATATTCGAGAAGCAGTCACTGCTCACAGCTCAGCTTTGCTGGGAGGATCAGGGTTTCTCGCAGAGATCAAGGATACCTGCCGTGGGTCTACATGCATTGGCAGAATCCTCCTCTGAAGGTGAACAGTGAGTCATGGTGATGTGTTAGGTTTCATATGATCAGAGATCATGCAAATGTTGTCTCCTGGAGATGAAAGAGACCCTGAGAGCATCTAATCCAACCCTTTTCAAAAGGAAGGGCCCTTCCAAGGTGTGCAGTGAAGCGCCACCATGATGCTTATGCAGAACCATCGGCTTGGCTATACTGTGCTCTGCACAACTCTAGCAGGCGCTGTACATGCTCTGGTATTGTGTGCTCTAAGCCTGTGTGGTCTTATCTGACATCTCTGGTTGATATCCTCTTACAAAAGTTGAGAAGTCTGTCACGTGTATGTTTATGCCTGAGTTGACGACCACCTACCTCTATGGCGGATGTCACCCAACGGAGTGCCCATGGTCAAGTCCAAAATGCTCTGAAATAATTATTTTTATGTTTGATTTGATCCTAATGGACCAAAAGGTTTACTTGTGTCTTGAAGCCTCCAGTGATAAAGAAAACACTATTTCTTTTATCAATGAGTCCATGAGAAAGGTAGTTCATATTGAGTCAAACACATTCTACTTTGTCATAGCTTCCCCACATTGGTCCTGGTCCTGCCCTTTAAAGCTTGTTTTGGATCAAGTTATCCCAGAGCAGACACTGAGCCAAGGCTTCGTGTATAAAATAATTATTAAGCATATGCTCCAAGAAGAAACTGGAAAAGAAAAGGGGTTGGGGAGGGATGGGGTATAGGAAGGAACCAATTAAGATCCAGGCAAATATCCAGGCTCAGGTGACACTTGGGGACTCTGGGGGAGGAGCAGTGTGTTTGAAGAAATTCTGCCCCTGAAGGAATGAGCCAGGCTTTTATTCTCCTGCTGGAATGAGATTTTAACTGGGACCACCCTGGGGATGTCAACTGCCCTAAACACTCAGTCCAGTGGCCTGAGGGCAGTCCTCGGAGGAAGGCCCCAGGTGGCACTAGAGGCAGCCCCCATGGAAGCCAAGGATGGTGCTCAGAGCTGGGAAAAGGATCTGAACACACTCAAGGCCCCTTTTACAGTCAGAGTCTAGACTGAATACCACCTTGATTCAGCTTTTTATGTATTTTAGTGTCACTCTTACCTTGAGGTATAACATTTTGCTCAAGAATGTATTTTGGTGCATGAATGTAACATGACCAAGGTTACAAAGTTTTAGCACTCCTGACTTGGCTGACTTCAAGTCCAAATCTAGGCCACACCCTTTGAAAGTGTGCCCTTTACAAGAGGGTGTCTGGTGTAAATGGCTGAGTTTATAAAGTGGGAATACACTTGGTTTATGACCCAGACTTAATGTTGAGGTAGAGAGAAAGCCAACAGGAATGGCAGAGGAGCATCCAGTAGCAGAGTTTCACCGTAAATGTCTGTAGAGTTCTGACCAAACACTGTCCTGTTTCTTCAGGGCTGTGAGAAGTCCACTCAGACCACATAGGTGTGTCCTTCACACTGCGTGGTTGCTGTCTCCACTTCCAGGGGTCTGAAGGAATGTTACTTTGTTCTAAATTTGTACATAAATATGTACCACGTGACCCTTTAAGAATGGAGAAGACATTTTCTGTAAGATCCTATTATTAAAATGGCAGGGTTTATTTTGTTTCATTATTTGCCTCCCAAGATGTAGAGAATTACTACAATAAAAAAATTATTCTGCTCCTTGAAGAAGGCTGCATGGGTCTGGAGAGAAAATTGGATTGCTCTGGCCATAGAAATGTCCAGTTGGGAAATCTCCCACTGGGCCTGCAAGCAACACACCACGGGCAGCAGAGTACAGGCTTCCCACAAAAAGAGGAAAGCACTCAGAACAATAATTCAATCGACCAAAGGGCGTCACAAGGAGTGCAATTCCTGTCACATCAGCCTTCCTTTTGGTTCTTTTGTTGCCTGTGTCATTTTCTCTGTTTGGAATTTGATTCCTTCAGGTTTTACTATTCTGACTTCATCTTCCCCAGATGCTTCTGTTTAAAGTTGTCCCAACAAGCTGACTCTCCAACAGCCAATGGACAGTCACGTTACTTACCACTATCATATATATGTGCATCTGTGGATTGTCAAGGCAAACTGGACATAGAATAAGACAATTTCGTTCTTAGAGATAAAAACAGAAAAGAGACTATGTTTGTGGACAAGAGGGAGGAGATATGGCCAGAATAAAGTAAGCCTAGGAGGATAAATATGTACTTCAGGGAGCCAATGCCACTTCCCTGGACCTCACAGTGTTTGTGTGTCTCATGCAGGTGTAGGGAGACTTAAGGGAGCTGCAGTCTCCCCACTGTGTTGTGTGTACAACCCTTCAATGCCAAGGGCAGTGCTTGAAAGAGAGGCAACATGATACCATGATAAATAAGGTTCTATGAGAAACTATTGAGAAGAACTGGTTATAACCACGGAACAGCTATTCTAAGAGGCAATGAAAATTTGAATGATGTCATATAAGGATAAATGTTGACATTCAAGAGCTATACGATTGCGAAATATTAGTGTCTTACGTTTATTGAATCATGTTGTCTCATTTTTACATCTCCCCAGAGAACTGAACTGCATGAGAAACAGCCCTTGAGGAAACACTCCCAAGGAGATTGTGGTATATCATTTGCGACAATATTAAATTTAACCTATGGTATATACAACAAGAAACTTTTTTTCTCCCAATCTCTGTCTTTTACTTCTGAAAGTACACCAAGTCATCCCTGGAGTTTTGTTGTTTTTCCTAAGTGTAATTTTAGCCCATTTCCAAGAAGCTTGTATTAACATTTCGGGGGGATTCTGAATATTGTAAAGTCTGAAAGACCTATGCTTCAACTACTAGAATCTGAGAGTCATGTCACTGGCCACATGTAGTTATAGCCTAAAGCATTATGAGGAGGTGAGATCTGTAGGATCTTGAAGGGATGTGAAATGGGGTCTGTGGAAGGCATCTTAGGCAGGGGGGCAGTGGGTAGAAGGAGACAGCAAGTCATTCCACAAGGTCAGAGAGCAGGAAGGGGAGAGGGCAAATCAGGCCACCCTCTCTCACTTAGAAGGACTTTGAACCTCATTTTATAAGGAAATCTGCATTTTGACCTGGTGTGTAGGTCAGGAAGATTACTCTGAGTATTTGTGCAGAGCTGAATGGAGGTAGGATCATCAAGAGAATAAGATCTAAGTAGGTGAGGGGGTGGTAATAATCTTGACAAAGTGAATGGAGACCCAGAGGGAGACTCAAGAGGAGGGGATGAGTGGATGGAAGCGAGGCTTGAATTTGCAGGCGTGGTAACAAGGGATCAGGTTGGATCTATGTATGGAGGAGAGGAAGGAATCAGTGATGGTTCTGTGGAGTATTTTCCATGGAATATTGATGTTATCCAAGGGGAAAGGATGAGAGGAGGAAGACCAGGGGCAGCAGGCACAGGCTAGGGCCATGTTGGATGTGCTGGGCTTGCTAATAACTCAAGGGGAGAGGACCCCAGGGCAGGTGCCTTAGGATTCTGGTGTTTTGGGGTTTGAGGACCATTAGTGGGCGGCAATTAAAGCCTGGATGAGCTTGGCCAGGCAGAGCATGTTGAGAGTGAGTGAAAAGGGGATGAGGATTGAATTGGGTGAGTCCACATATCCAGGACATGGGCAAGAAGGGGGTTTACCTAAGCATGTCCGGAGAGAAATGTGTTGGAAAGGAGGGTTTCCAGAAGCAAGGTGTGGTCAGTAGGACACATTAAGGGAGGGGAGCAGTGAAGAAAGGACACTCCTGTGTCAGGCCTGGGCCTGGCAGTCCCACAGGAGGTTTGCCTGGTGGTGGAAGGCTCTTGATGAGGGGAAGCAGCATCACTGGCCTTGATCCACGCTCCCCCAGCTACGTGCTCAACAGGCAAGAAACAGTATCCAGTGCTGCTCTTCCTGGCTGATGATGATTTGGGAAAACACGTTTCAGCTTCTTGTCACTTCCTCCCTCAGTTCCTGCTGTAGGGAACCCTGCCCTCCTGCCTGAGTGAGCTCAAAGGGCAGGAAAAAGAGTTTTCCAACATGTTTGGCAAGAAAGAGGCACCAGGCTGAGGGGAGAGTCCTGGGCAGGAGGAAGATGAGTGGGCATCACCTCTGGTCCTCATGGCTCCTAGGAAGCTGTTATAAGACTGTGGTGTCTTAATACTAACGTCTTTTGAGGAATCAGAAACAACTGAGGGATCTCGGGTGGTCATTCCTCACTGTCAGGTGAAGAAGTGAGGTCCAGAGGAGAGCTGAGTGCTGGGCCCCGCTGCTCCTTCCTGCTTTGGGTCATCTGCTTGCGCTCTTGTGGGGCAGGAACAAGGGGCTTCCCAAGAGGTGCCGCAGTTGCCTGGGGGTGTGTGGAGCTGGGGTTTTGTGTGCACACACTTGTGCGTTGACACAAGCTCCCTGGCATGGGGTTGTGAAGCTGGGCCTATGAACCAGCGGAAATGCCCATACCTACAGTTTCCCTGTTAGCTACAGGCTCTGTGGTGCTGCTTGTTCAATGTGCCTTGACGTGCAGGGCCACCTGGCTTTGGTCTCAGTCCACCACCCTGAGCCTGGTGCTTTGACCCAGGGGCATAAATTCTGGGGAGGGGAGACTAGGGATAAAGAAACCTGGGGAGCCTTCTTTCCTTTATGTGTATTTATTTATTTATTTGTTTTTACTTTTAAAATTTAATTTTTACCTTTAAGACTTTACTCTTGGAGGGCAGAGTCAAGATGGCAGTGTGGAAAGACATGGAGTTTGCATTTCCCCATAAATAGGGCACCTGCCAGATGCTGGTGGGAGACCTTGATGCCCAAGGAGATGGCAGGAACCCCCAAGCAAACTGTTCTCTTTTTTTTTTCCTGCCCTGCATGGCTTGGGGAACCTTTGTTCACAAGCCAGGGGTCAGGCTGAAGCTCCTGTGGTGGGAGCTCTGAGTCGGAACCACTGGACTAACAGAGAACCTCAGACCCCAGGGAATATTCATCAGAGTGAGGTCTCCCAGAGGTCTTCATCTTGGCACCAAGACCCAGCTCTACCCAACAACCTACAAACTCCAGTGTTGGAAGCCTCAGGCCAAAAAAACAGTAAGACAGGAACACAATCCTACTCATCAAAAAAAAAAAAAAAAAAAAAAGAGATGGAAAAAAAAAAAGTCACAGATGAAGGAGCAAGGTAAAAACCTACAAGACCAAATAAATGAAGAGGAAATAGGCAATCTACCTGAAAAAGAATTCAGAGTAATGATGGTAAAGATGATCCAGAATGTCAAAAACAGAATGGAGGCACGGATTGAGAAAATACAAGAAATGTTTAACAAAGATCTAGAAGAACTAAAGAACAAACAAACAGAGATGAACAACACAATAAATGAAATGAAAAATACACTAGAAAGAATCAATAACAGGATAACTGAGGCAGAAGAACGAATAAGTGAGCTGGAAGACAAAATGGTGGAAGTAACTGCCGAGGAGCAGAATAAAGAAAAAAGAATGAAAAGAATTGAAGACAATCTCACGGACCTCTAGGACAACACCAAACACACCAACATTCATAATTATAGGGGTCCCAGAAGAAGAAGAGAAAAAGAAAGGGTCTGAGAAAATATTTGAAGAGATTATAGTTGGAAAATTTCCCTAACATGGGAAAGGAAATAATCACCCAAGTCCAGGAAGCACAGAGAGTCCCATACAGGATAAACCCTAGGAGAAGCACACCAAGACACATATTAATCAAACTAACAAAAATTAAATTCAAAGAAAAAATATAAAAAGCAGCAAAGGAATCCCCATAAGGTTATCAGCTGATTTTTCAGCAGAAACTCTGCAGCCCAGAAGGGAGTGGCAGGATATACTTAAAGTGATGAAAGAGAAAAATCTACAACCAAGATTAACCAGCAAGGATCTCATTCAGATTCGATGGAGAAATCAAAAGCTTTTCAGACAAGCAAAAGCTAAGAGAATTCAGCACCACCAAACCAGCTTTACAACAAATACTAAAGAAACTTCTCTAGGCAGGAAACACAAGAGAAGAAAATGACCCACAAAAACAAACCCCAAACAAGAAAATGGTAACAGGAGCATACACACGATAATAACCTTGAATGTAAATGCCCCAACCAAAAGACACAGACTGGCTGAATGGATACAAAAATAAGACCCATATATATGCTGTCTGCAAGAGGCCCACTTCAGACCTAGGGACACATACAGACTGAAAGTGAAGGGAAGGAAAAAGATATTCCATGCAAATGGAAATCAAAAGAAAGCTGGAGTAGCACTACTCATATCAGATAGACTTTAAAATAAAGACTGTTACAAGAGATAAGGAAGGACACTACATAATGATCAAGAGTTCAATCCAAGAAGAAGATATAACAATTATAAGTGTTTATGAACCCAACATAGGAGCACCTCAATACATAAGGCAAATGCTAACAACCAGGAAAGGGGAAATTGACAGTAACACAATAATAGTAGGGGACTTTAACACCCCACTTACACCAATGGACAGATCATCCAAGCAGAAAATAAATAAGGAAACACAAGCTTTAAATGACTCAATAGACCAGATAGATTCAATTGATATTTATAGAACATTCCACCCAAAAGTGGCAGTATACACTTTCTTCTCAAGTGCACACAGAACATTCTCCAGGATAGATCACATCTTGGGTCACAAATCAAGCCTCAGAAAATTTAAGAAAATTGAAATCGTATCAAGCATCTTTTCTGACCACAAACCTAAGAGATTGGAAATCAATTACAGGAAAAAACTGCAAAAAACACAAATGCATGGAGGCTAAACAGTGCACTACTAAATAACCAAGAGATCACTGACGATATCAAAGAAGAAATAAAAAAATACATAGAAACAAATGACAAGAAAAACACAATGACCCGAAACCTATGGGATCCAGCAAAAGCAGTTCTAAGAGGGAAGTTTATAGCAATTCAATCTCACCTCAAGAAACAAGAAAAGAAATAAGAAAAACCTCAAATAAACAATCTAACCTTACACGTAAAGCAATTAGAGAATGAAGAACAAAGAAAACCCCAAGTTAGTAGAAGGAAAGAAAGCATAAATACAGAGCAGAAATAAATGAAATAGAAACAAAGAAAATGATAGCAAAGATCAATAAAACTAAAAGCTGGTTCTTTGAGAAGATAAACAAAATTGATAAACTCTTAGCCAGATTCATCAAGACAAAAAGGGAGAGAACACAAATCAATAAAATTAGAAATGAAAACGGAGAAATTGTTGGATCCAGGAATCTAAACTGACACATCATAATCACCCAAAGCTCATAGTTTACATTAGGACTTGCTCTTGGCCTTGTTCATTCTGACTTTGGACAAATGTATAATGACATGTATCCATCACTACAGCAGTACCATACAGTAGCTTCACTGCCCTAAAATCCTCTGTGCTCTGCCTGTTGATCCCACCCTTCACCTATCCCTAGAAACCACTGATCTTTTTACTGTCTCCATAGTTTTGCCTTTTCCAGAATGTCATGTAGTTGGAATTATACAGTCTACAGCCTTTTCAGATTGGCTTCTTTTACTTAGTAATATGCATTTAAGTTTCTTCCATGTCTTTTCATGGATTGATGCTCATTTCTTTAGCACTGAATAATATTCCATTGTCTGGATGAACCACAGTTTGTATATCCAAAGCACATTGTGCTTCCAATTTTGACAGTTACGAATAAACCTGCTGTAAACATCCATGTGCAGGTTTTTGTGTGGACAGAAGTCTTTCACTCCCTTGGGTAAATATCAAGGAGTGTGATTGATAGATTTTTGTTAATTTTTAAAGCTTGATGTATAACATAACTATAGCAATTACAAACTCTACATTTATAACACAAATAGTAGAGATTTGAGATTATTCTAAATTAGCACAGAGAGTTGAGCTAGAAATACCATTCATAACACTCTTTTATGGTTTCACTGTACTTTCAAGAATTTGCTCATTTTCCCTTTTCAAACCCAAGGCTACCTGAGGATGAACTCAGCATGGGCCTTCATCCCATTTTATGAATGAAGAAACTGAGGCTCAGTACAAGTAACCCCACCTGAAGGCCTAGGTGCCTCCAGTTCCTGTGGCTGTCAGCCTTGACATTGTCCACTACTGTCTGGTGGGTGGGGGGATGGGAAGGAGAGCATTCCAGATAAATGTCCTGTTCTGGCCCTTCCTGAGGATGCCTGAAAGGGTGGTCAGCTTCCTGTCATTTGGTGTGCAGTGCCCAGAGAAGGTTCTATGGAAGAACAGGCTCAAGCTTGGAAGGGTCCCCTGGTTGACATCAGTGTGCAGCCCACTAGGAGCCATGAAGACAGAGCCGAGATCGCAGCCGAGCCGCTCAGTTACCCCAGTGGGGACGTGTGGTTGCTGCCTTGGTCCTGAGGGAAGCTTCCAGGTGGTCCTCAACTTGATTTTTATGTTCAGCTCTTTATTTTGTTTGTGATTTTGTTTCACAGCTGTGTTAATTTCCTTTTCATTGGCTCCAAGATGATAAATTGAGATGCAAAGCTCCTAGAGATGGGTTTGGGACTCTGACTATACTGTCTGGGTCCATTCTTAATGATAAGTAAGTGTTGATTGTAATTTCTACTCTAGGTTGCACTGCTAGTTTCTGGATCCAAATGTATTTTGTTTGATCAAGAATGTGTGCTATGTGACTTTCAGGAAAGCATATGACATTTCAGGACAATAAATTTCCTTATGTAGGAATTTATACCACTTGAAAGTGAAACCTAAAAATGGAGATTTTTATATTGAAATAACATGATTTCCAGACATAAGTTTGCCTCTGATTTGGAGGCAGGCAATGAATTAAGATTTTTATTTATGTACTCTGGGACAGTGGATCAGTTATCAATTAATGGGTAACAAATGACTCCAAAGTTTAGTGGCTTAAAACAGCAGCGTCACTCTGTTGCACAGGTCCGAAACGTGGACTGTACTCAGCTCTGTGCTTCTTTGCTGGTCTCGCCTGGGGTCACTGGCAGCTACAGTCATCTGAAACTATGCTGCCTGGTACAGTGGCCACCAGCCACATGTGGCTCTTAAAATTCAAATTAGTTTAAAAAAAATTTTCAGATCTTCAGCCAAACTAGCTACACAAGGCAGTGGAAAAGAGCACAGCTACAGAACATTTCCACCAGCACAGAAAGTCCTACTGGACGGACTGATCTACAGTCTTGATTGGGGCTGCCTGGATTAAGATGGCCTCTGTCCTGTGTCTGGTGGTTGGTTACCCCATGGGCTATAGATGTCCAAGGCTGGTCTGGGCTTCTTCTCATGGGGGCTGGTTTTAAAACCAGCAAGAGAGGAAGTGACTCCTGATGTCCAAGGTCCTCAAAGCCTCTGCTGAGATCTTGTGTGTTCATAACCCGTTGGCCAAGGCAGTTTGCAGACCAAACCCTGAGTCAACCATGGAGGGGCCCCAGGAAGGGCACACATTCCCAAAGGCATGTTGGAAAGGAATCTCCCAATCTACCAAAACACTAAGACTTGCATGCTTTTTGGAATTCTCAATAAGCACTTTTGTTTGTTGAGCCCTGGGCAGTTTTTAAAGCTTCATTAAGCTCTGATCTTCACTGGGTTCACAGTAGCCAGTTTCGCAAGGCTGCCACATCTCTGGTCCATGCACCACCTTCCCTCCAGTATCCAGGCCAAGGGGCACCCCTACATGGGACACACCATTCCACAGCTGTGGGAGGACAGAGTGGTTAAAGCACACAGTGGCTGTATCTCTTCTCCTTGCATGCAAATGGTACTGTCATCGCCCCTTCCAGTGGGAAAGCCAGTCATACGATCATGACCATCATTCACCATCCATGGGGCAGGGAAGACTCGTGCCACTGGGGCCTGCAAACAACACCCCATGGGCAATGTGCTAATGGGATTTATAACAAGAAATATATACTTGGTCTTCGTCTCTGTTTCTGGCACAGAGCTTATTAAACCTTTGGAACGTCCTAGTGCTGAGAAGATCTAGGTGTCTTTTGTTATGTTAAACGAGGTAACTTTTGGAAAGCCTCTAGGTAACCTAAGGTTGGAGGCCGGTTTTCAAGAGAAAAAACCACGTAATTAGAGGGTTGGAATTTTCAGTTTCACCCCCAGCCTCCCGGGAGGGGAGAGGTACTGGAGATTGCGTTCAATTGCCAACTGCCAGTGATTTAGTCAATCATACCTGTGTAATGAAGCCTCCATAAAAACTCAAAAGGACGGGGTTCAGAGGGCTTCTAAGTTGGTAAGCATGTGGAGATTCAGGGAGAGTGGGGTGCCTGGAAAGGGCGTGGAAGCTCTGTGCCCTTTCCACATACCTTGCCCTCTGCATCTCTTCCATCTGGCTGTTCCTGAATTATATCCTTTTATAATAAACTGATGATCTATGAGTAAAATATTTCACTGAGTTCTGTGAGCTGCTCTACAAATTAATCAAACCCAAAGAAGGGGTTCTGGGAAACTGGGATCTATAACTGGTCGGTCAGAGGCACTTGGGCTTGCGATTTGCGTCTGAAAGGGGTGGGAAGTCTTGCAGAACTGAACTTTCAACCTTTGGAATCTGAAGCTATCTTTAGGCAAGTAGCGTCAGAATTGATTTAATTATGGGACACCAGCTGGTGTTGGAGAATTGCTTGGTGGTGTGGGAAAAATCTCCACACATTGAAATTGGGTACAGAACCATCAGGCAGGGATGTGTACACTTCCCGCAGGAAGAGGAAAATCCACTCAGAACAATGAGTGAGTGAAATCCCCGTCACAGTTGCCTTCCTTTTGGTTCTTTTGTCGTCCTTGTTATTTTCTCTGCCTGGGACACAATTCCTTTAGGTCTTAGTGTGCAACTTCCTCTTCCCTACCTAACCCTTCTCTCTAAAGTTGTCCCCAAAAAGCCTGCTGCCCAGCAGCCAATGGATATGCACGTTACTTATCACTATCTTAAAATTGTGTATCTTAAACATATGTTGTTTGCACTTACTATAATTAAGAAAAATAATTTCATCACTCTATACTTTGATGACAGAAAAATCGATATTTAATAAATATTTGTTTAGTAAAATGAAGGTGAGAAGACAAATCATTATCACATTTTCTTAATGAGTAAATTGAAGTTGAACATTGTCTGTACATTGGAAATAAAGCCAAATGGTACATAAAGAAGAAAAGTCAATAATCTACCCAACAGCCCGGTAATAACAACTTCTAATATGGCATCTTCCATGTGGTGTTTCACTTCTCATGTGCAGTTTCACAAGTTCAGCACACGTGTATTACTGCCTTCCACCGGGCTTTGTTTTAGGTGCTCATACACCACCAGTGAGCAAGATGGGTAGAGATCACCACCTTCCTGCACTTAGATTTTTTGGGGGAGAAAGGCAATAACAAAAAGAGCAGGTAAATGATGTGGTAGGCTGGAGGGGGGATGGGCAGAGCAGAGATGACATAGGGTCTGGTGCCTGGGGCTGGCTGGGCTGTAGTTTCCTAGTGTATTTGGGTGGGCCTCGCCTGGGAGGTGAGGGGTCAATCCAGCAGGCGTTCTGGGGAAAGGGCACCAGGAAGGGGAGCAGCTCAGGACAGTGGAGGGAGCTGGGGGAGAGCAAAGAGGTTAGGGGTCAGGGGCCTGGAGACTGTCCTGAGGACCCAGTTCTTCTCAGTGACAAAAGTGATACGAGCTTCCTTACAAGTTTCATTCTGGATAAGGGAGAACATCTGTACCTATAGCTATAGCTGTGTGTATATCTACATCTCATTTTTATCCTGTCTTCAACGTTTAACATTATATCAAAAGCCTATGTCATTTATAAACCCTTTGTATATTTAACATGATGACCATAGAAAGCACTCAACAGTTTGGACTTTGGGAAGTGCACAACTCTATTTGTGGAACTGTCTATTTAGGGCCATGGAACCAAGATGGCTGGTGTCAGTCAATTGGGGCCTAGTCTTGGGGCTAGAAAAGGTGGCACTGAGGCACTGACTGTGTATCATCTGTCTTTTAAAATCTATCTATCTATCTATCTATCTATCTATCTATCTATCATCTATCTATCTATCTCTCTATCTCTCTATCTATCATCTATCTATTATCCATGAAGGAGCCCCTGAAACTCACAGCTACTTCAAGATATTTGGTTATTAGATAACAACAATCTCACAGAATACAAACTTTAGACAAGGTTACTCTGAGACCACAAGAAAAGGAGACAGAATAAGGTATCTTCATAACTGTGTCTATATACAGACAAAAATCAGGTCACTGCAACCCACAAAATACTAATATCCCCCTTTTACAAAACAAGTGACTTCTACTTCTTTATCCAATCATAGAATTGCCCCCGCTTTCTGACAGCATCCAATCTAGAGCAAAACCCTGTCTCTGTGGACCCTCCCCCAAGTTGCCCAACCAGCCCAAATCCTGTCCCAGGTTCCTTCTTACACATTTAACCTTCCATTAGAACAATGTTGCTTACATTGGTGTTGCCAAAAAGCAAAATGCATGGCAGCTTCCTCACCTCTTTAGCTCAACAGTTTGCCACGTGCACTAAGTTCCATTGGTGACTGTTTTTGGAAGAGCCTCCTTGAGTAGAATGTGTGGCTGCATTACCTCGAGCCCTGGGTTCCCCAGTTGTGAAGGAAGCTGATGCTAATCACCTGTCCCACAGTGTGAGTAAACTGGGCGGCGAAGATAAAGGATACAGATGGACATAAAGAACAGTGGAGCATCAGGTTGATGATGGTCATGGACCTGGGGATGAGGGAGCCTGTAGTCACGGTGACTGTGCCTGGCAGTGGCAGGCATCTGGATTTGGGGAATGAAGAGGTCGGTAGGTATGTGCGATGGCAGGAATCTTCCCAGAAGGAGCCTTGGTGAATTGTGTGCCTCTGCTTGGTTCCCTGGAACATCTTGGTCCCAAGAATCTGCACTTCAGAAAGGGCAGCCTATGTTCAAAGGCACACACACATCCCACTTCTGCTTGCATATGTTTCTGTTCCTCCAAGGTAAGATTTAGCATGAGCCTCTGTGGTTTCAAAGCAAGTTTGTTTATAAAGAACTGAGGTTTAGACAGAAGGTGAAGGAAGAGAGAGACACTGAATTTCTTCTCTCAAAGGATGGGTGCCATTGATAAAAGTCAACACAGAATTTGGGGTGGGGGACTCCTCTCCCATGCTTTGATACCCACTCATACACAGGGCCAGCCTCTCTTCTTTCCCACCACACTCGCGCCAGGGGCCAAAGCCTAGATTGATAATAAACCTGCCCCCTGAGTGAGGATGGGGCTGACCTGTGCAGTTACAAATATGCAGAAAAAGTCACCTATGAAATAGGAGGCTCTAGAGTAGGCATGGTCCGGTGGGGTCACCTGGTGAGGGATGTGCCAGGATGTCCTCCCAGCTGTTGATGCTCTTGCATGTGTCCTCCCTTCATAGGCACATGGCAGTGTAATGCTTTGGTGAGCAAAAATAAAAAGCAGGATGCAGATCTTACAAGAAAGTAAATTGTACCAAGGGCCAGAGTGAGCAGTAAAGGAGTCTGTTTTTCTCCTATTCTTTCCAAAACACTAAAGGGCTTCCCAAGCCTAAGCGTGAAAAATATGAGTGCTTTCTTAGCTTTTAATTTTTTAAAAAGCAAACAGTGTTGCCAGTTGCCCAACTTACGATGTGGCATTTTGGATGGAAGAGGATCGCTTCACCTCAGACACTCAGATCTTGCAAAGAAATCCTGTGCCCGAGGGCATAGAAACAATGATTGCTAGTCAGAGGGACCCTGAGGGGAGATTCCATGGAATGGTTGGGTTCCCAAACCCCGCAACTCACCCACAGGGTCATCCTGGACCAGTCACCATGAGCTCTGGGGCCCTCATCCATTATGTGTTGATGTTGATAGCTTAGGGTGATTCTGAGAGGGGAGGTATTCTGTGAAGTTACGCAGTAGGATGTGTATCTGTCTCTGTCTGTATCTCTATCATCTATGTATCTATATCTATATCTATATCTATATAAGAGGAGATTTATGATAAGGAATTAGTTCATAACCTTATGGAGGCTGAGAAGTCCCAGGATGTGCAGTCAGTGAACTGGGGACCCAGGAGAACTGATGGTGTGAGTTCCAGTTCAAAAGCCAACAAACTCAAGACCCAAGAAGAACTGATGAGTCCAAAGCCTGGAAAAGACCGGTGTCTCAGCTCAAGGGTCAGACAGTAGGAGTTCCCTTTTACACTGTCTTTTTGTTCTAATTTCTACTTCGATGGATTGGATGAGGCCCAGCCACATTAGGGAGGACAATCTGCTTTCCTCAGGCAACAAACTCAAATGTTAATCTGGTACAGAAAAACACCCTCCCAGACACACCAAGAATAGAGTTTGACCACTTGTCTGGGCAGCCATGCCCAGTCCAGCTGACACATAAAATTAACCCTCACAGTCACCTAGTGTGTCTGGGAAGAAGAACAAGTGAACTGTAAGGATGACGCCTGCAGAAGACATAGGAGCGAGTGCTGTGTGTGAAATGGGCCGGACACATGAGTATCTGTCCGGCAAAGTCAACAGAAGCTGAGTGAGGGCAATGCAGCTAGTACCTGGCCATGCTCCCCACCCTGCTTTCCTGTAGCCACTTCTGTCAAGTTTTCCCAGAGCAGTATCATTAGAAGTTACATCCTGAAGCATGAGAAATGGCCAGATATATAGTGGTGGCTGATATCACTACAAATGTGTCTCAGAGCTCATCCCCCTCCTGCCTTGTCCAGAGGGGCGATGCTGGCTGGGGAAGGCTGGGATGTCAGCACCACAGGGTTTTGATCAGAATTCGCCCGCCCTTCCTAAGGACCTGCCTGTTAAGGAGTCCATAGCTTTGTGAGTAGAGAAGAAGCATTTTTGAATGGAATCCTCCCCGACATTGGAAGGTAAAGGAGGTGTTTTCAAGAGAATGGCTTTGAAGGAGGGGACAGCACAATGCAGGATGGGGTCTGTGTTGACAAAGGCACTGGGCGGAAAAAATGGAAGGAAAAATTCACCCTTCGTGCAAATACGGGAGCCCAGAGAGGTTGGTTTTGAAGGGCAAACATTCCATACCACCTTATTTTAATTCAGGGTCCTTTTCCTATAATGCGAAGTTACATGTGTGAAAACATGTGTTTCCTCATCTCCAGAATAATGAACACAAGTAAATTCTCATGGCTACTCAATACTTAAAAGCTTTTGCAAAAGACAGCAATCTGTTTTAACTTTTAAAATTAGTTTACTGAATCTGTGAGAAAATGTGGCCTTTGCAGACTTTTTCTTGATGACTTTTTTTTTCCCTAATGCCTTGCTTAGCTTTTCAGTAGGAATTATGTTTGTGCTCCACTGCTTTTCAATGGAAAATTTACTAAGGAAATTGAAAGTCGGATGTAACATTTGTGGAATTCAGTAATTCAAATGCCTCATTTGATGAAATTAGATAATGCTAAGATTCAATTGCAAGAATTTGCAATTTCAAAAACTTAGAGCACATGATGCATTTTTACTGTTTCAAGATGGAAACCAAAATGTCACTTGCTTTGTTTTTGCTCTAGGGAGAATACAGATGGTCCATGTGGCCGGTCAATTTAGTGGCCCTTTCTTGCCCCATCCCTTCAAAATGCAGCCTGGTATGGCTTTTCATACCAGCCTCAGGACATCTTAACTAACTTTATTACCAGTGCCTGGTTTACAGAACCAACTCAATAAATGGCTGTTGAGAAGAAGTGAGTGGATGAAGAGAATCACGCTGGCTATTGACATCAGGAGAGCAAGGAGGCCATGGCTGAGTAGACTTTTCTTCTGCTTGTGTGCAGCCCAATGAGGAAGTGCTGTGTGAGCCCAGACTGGAAGGGAGCTGAGCCTGGATTGATATGGGACTTGGAGACAAATGATGGCTTCCTGTGGTTTCAGTAAAAAATCAATGCTGCTTGGGAATAGGTTCCCTTTGAAATAGGTTATCTTCAAAATCCCATGGTGGTTAATGTTTTCAGCCTACTAATGTTCATAGACATACACTTTAAATTTGGTCACCCCACCCTTGCGGCATCATGCAGAAATGGAATTCTCGCTTGTAACTTGTTGCAGGAATACCTCTTGGGGGGCTCTCTTTGGGAGTTTGGGAGGATGTGGGCTTGGCCCAGGTGGAAGCACCACCCCTCAGGATTCATGGCGTATCTCCTGGCTGACCAGCTCTTTGTGGGCTTCTGTCTCCCCAGCCCAGGTCCAGGAGTGAAAGCGGGTCCCTGGATCAGGAGAGGTCCTGATGACAAAGACCAGAGGACCCTTGGCATTCTCTCAGGCCCTCTGTTTCACCATGGCTGACCTTGACAGCTTCATAAAGCTGTTGCTGGCTTTGGAGATGGAGGAAGAGGCCACAAACCAAGGAATGAAAATAGGAACAGCTCTCAGCTGACAGTGAGCAAGGAAATGGAGCTCTCGGTCCCATAACATCCAAAGAACTGAATTTTGCCCATAATCCAAATAAGCAAGAAAACATCCCCTAGAACCCCTGAAAAGGACACCTTGATTTTAGTCTGGTGGGACCTGTACCAGACTTCTGATCTACAGGACCGTAAAATTATAAATCTGCATTGTTTGAAGCTGCTACAGTTGTGGCAGTCTATTTCTGCAGTGTAGAAAGTGAATACAGTTATGAATATTCCCTGTTCCCTGAGGAAGACATCCTTGTTCAAGAACACGCTCAACACTGTTGCAGGTATTGATGGCGATGTCAGGATGTCCCACTTCCGCCCCCAACCCCGTGGCTGGTCCCTCACTGCCCTTCACACCCTGTGGATCAAGTCAGTATCTGAAGTGTGTGGAGATGCCGAAAAGAGGCTGTTCTCCATGCAGATACTATGCACTTAGCTCAGACACATGTCAACACACACAGGGAAGGGAAAAGGCGGGGGTATTTGTTGATTTTCTGCACGGTCACGCCAAAGGTGTGCATTTCCTGATTTGGGGTCTTAAGAACTATCCCCACATTTGAGAAGTGATTCAGTGGGAAATTCAAGTAGCAAGAATAGAATTGACACGTGTGGATGGAACTTCTAGATATTTTCACTTTCATTATTTTACGTCAGTTAATCACTAAGATATCATTCACTCATTCATTGTATCCATCCACTCATCAAATGTTTTTCTGATAAATTTCTCTGAACAAGGAATGATTATACCATATGCTCGTGGTTCCATGATCTACAATAGATATAGGGCTGATTTTCAGGGAACTCTCACTCAAATATGAAATAAATACACTAGTAATTTCAAGTGGTGGTGAGTACAATGAAAAGAACTAACAGGGTGATATGACAGTGGCCAGAAAGAGGGACCTTTATCATTTCATCTCAACATGATGAGAGTGAGAACCCTGCAAAGACTCCAGTCAAAAGAAGCTCTACGTGCAAAGGCCTTGTGGCAGGGGGGAGGTTGCTAGTTTTGAGATCACATGCTTGTTGAACAAAAAGAAAGCCAATGTTGTTAGAGAGCAAGCAAAGAGGAATAGATAAGGACGGAGAAATTGATATTACTTTACAAATGATGCAGCCCACATTTAGACAAATTAAGTTGGCTAAAGTCACATTACTGAGTGAGCATCTCCTCATTTCTTGTTCCTGTCTCCTGCTAGATTTCCCAGGCACATTCTAGATTTCTTCCCTTCTTAAGATCTTAAGATATCAATTGTCTCTTCTTTCTACTTTGTCTCAGTTGAGTGCGCCAAACTTCTGTTTTAAGCAACCCCTCCCTCTAATACGTGTTCCCTCAAGCCATGGGACCCTGTGCCCCTTTTCATGTCAAATGTTCTAAAGTGAGTTTCCTTTGCTCGTTGCTCTCCCTTACTACACTCCAGGGGTGATTTCCCTCTGAGTAAACGATACTCCTTCACTTGACAATGTCAGGAATACAGTGGTTATTTCTGGGTCCTGGTCCTACTTCATCTTCCAGCTACATCGCAGGATCCTGGCTTTGCTTTTACTCTTCGGGGCTTCTTTGATGGCCTCTCTGCCTAACTTGAGATCGTGAAGACAGCCCCCAACCCCTTCTCTGGTGGGCTCTCCTGAGGCCTGGACAATGACTTTTGGGTGCGTTCTTGGAAATAGAACCTCTCCTCTGAACTTCATGGGGGCACATCCAGCCAGGGCTCACTTGACATCCTCACTTGGATTTCTCCAAGGCTTCGCAACTCATCAAACAGATGTGGTCCTTTTCCATGGTTTCCTGATTGGTGGATAGCAACCCATGCACCTGTTTACTCCAAAGTTTGAGAGTCATACTGGACATTGCACCTCTAGCCATGATCATGTCCAGTTGATTTTTCTTCCTAAGTGTCTTTCAAATCCATCTGTCTCACTTCACCACCACTACCTCCATCCTGGTCATGCTGCTATCACCTTCAACCTTGAGGCCCCAATTGTTGATTGCCCCTCACTGACTATCTCACCCGCAGAAGGCCCCCTCATCCAATCCATTCTCCACATATGGCCAGAGCATCTTTAAAAACTATATACACACACACTCACTCACTAACACACAAGTACACATTCACCCACGTGTGTATGTGTGTGTGTATATATATATATATATATATATATATACATACACATTTCATTGCTATAATTACCAACAAATTCTTGTATAGTTTACATGGTTTAAAATGTTTCTTCCTCTCTAGATTATCTTTTCTCCCTTACTATTTTATACCCATGATGTGGACTGTGAATAAATGAATTAAAAGGTGTGTTTCTTCAGGGGTGATGATATAAGATGGTAACGCTGTAATTTTTGAGTTTGGTTTCTAGTTAGTCTAGTCACTCTGCTACTGACTGAACCACGGTTTTTATTCTAAATCGAAAGCTTTCTTGGAATAAACACTTTGATGATAGAAATATGTTCCCACCTCTGGGTAGAAAGGTTACAGTGGTGCTTACACCCCGTCATCCCTGTGTCTGCATGTGCTGAGAGCTGTCTCTTCACCCTGCTTGCTTACCTGATGCAATTATCAAGGAATCGTGTGTGGCTTGCTTGCCTATTCATTTATTTATTTAACTTTATTGAGATATAATTGACATAAACATTATGTAAGTTTAAGGTGTACAGTGTGATGATTTGACACACTTACCTATTGCAATGTAATCACCACCGCAGGGTCAGCTAACACCTCTATCCATCAGATTTTTTTTTTTTTTTTTTGCAGTGAGAGCAATTAAGATCTAGTCTCTTAGCAACTTTGCTGGCAGCATTTGGAAGCCGTTCCATCCAAATATCTAGACAGCAGGCCTTAGGGGCCAGAACTTGATATATAAATGGTCTCTAACCACCTGCCCTCCAGTGGCCCATTGACTTGTGCTGATTGAGATGCACAATTTGTGACCAAAATGAGAAATCTTGAGCATTTTACTTGGGGCTAGTCACATTACTCCCTGCCTGAAATTTTGAAAATAAATAATATTCATTTCTATTTCTAGAAAGGCAGGAAGCATCCAGATTTTAAAGCCTCCCTCCATAGTTTTATTTTATTTTTTTCTCCCAAATCTTGCCCACAGGGAGTTGGGGGTCAAAGCTGTGAGGCTTGGCTCTCAGAGGTCATTTCCTGCTTCTCACACACTGCGATGGGCCGGGTGCAGGGGACCTGAGGACACGGTGGGGACACAGCTCCTGTGGCCCCTTCCTACCCCACCCCGATGGCTGGGGCTCACTCTCAGGGCACGTGTTCCTGTGAACTCTGAACTGGCTCTGACCACCTGGCAGAGTCACGTGGTACCTGGGTGTGTGTGGGGGTACCTGGCCCCTGTACTCTTATCGGAGAGCAGGGATCCCTTCACACGTCTAGGAAGGAACCCGCCGCAGCGCCTGGAACTGCGGCGGCGGACACGGGAGCTCTCCTGAGTGAAGCAGCATCCTGACATCAGCACCAAAGACCTAGGGCAGGCTGGGCTGTGCTTGGCTCCCGTTTTGACAAGACCACGGCATCTGGGGCTCTTGGACTGAGCCCCCTCGGGACTGCAGAGAGGGAAGACCCAAGGTCACGAGAAACCAGCCAGTGACCGCGCGGTGAAGGGCCGGAAGCAGGTGCGTGGGCATCTTAGGGGCCCGGTGATGCTGGAGAAGGCAAGTTTCCGGGGGCCTCTGTTTCTCACCTTTAAAACGGGTAACAACACCTGCCTTAGAGGTTGACAGTGAAGCAGCAGCTGCGACTGTGCCCAGCGCTGGAAGCGTGCAGGCTGGAGCCTGTTTGTTGAGGGAAAGCGAGACACGCTGCAGAAAGAGGGGGTCACTTTACCCTGGAGCAGGTTCTGGGCGGAACGGCAGGCATGTAGCTGAGTGCTGGGTGGGATCCCCACCGCTCTGCTGGTAGAATTGGTGACACCAGCTCTGGGTGGGGCTGAGAGGTCCTTGCAGCCAGGATGCCGCTCTCCTATTTTCACAGACAAGGAACTGGAAACGGAAAGGGATGAGATGAGAAACCCCCGGCTTCAGAGAGAGCTGCTCCCGGACGTGAGCTCGTGTTCATTTCAGGTGCTGGTGGCCACATCCTAGGAATGAGTGCCTCCTTCCTATTCAAGGAAACAGAAGACATGGATGGAAACAACTTCATACCTCATGATTTCCCTGTTTTATGTTTTGCTAGCGGTGCATTTTGCCTTGATGTTTTTTTAAAAAATTATCATTATTCCTATTACTGCTAATCCTAACAATGATGGTCATTTCTAAAGAGCCAAGAATTCGTCTTGGTGTTTTAACGTCTTCAGCTCTGATGCTAAGAGCAAGTCTTTGACCTGAAGTTTATCCTACTTAGTATGAAAGAGTGAAATGATACCAAGCACCAGAGTGCTACTGGACGGGGACCCGTGTTGGCAAGAATGGTGCCTTGGATGAATGCTGGGGGGAGATGGGGAACCCAGGAGAGGCCCTGTGTGTGCTGGCACATGTGCGGGGTTTGGGGGGGTGGGAAGCTGTGTGGGGGGCTATGAGGGAAGAGAGGGAAGGTGGAGATGATGGGGGGAGTTAGTGCAATGGGCAGCCATCCTCACCATCAACCACTTTTTTTTAAAAAAAATTACTTATTTATTCATTTATTTAATTTTTGGGTGCATTGGGTCTTTGCTGCTGCACAGGGACTTTCTCTAGTTGCTGAGAGCAGTGGCTTCTCTTGTTGCGGAGCATGGGCTCTAGGCACGTGGGCTTCAGTAGTTGTGGCACACGGGCTCAGTAGTTGTGGCACACAGGCTTAGTTGCTCCGCGGGCATGTGGGATCTTCCCGGACCAGGGATCAAACCTGTGTCCCCTGCATTGGCAGGCAGATTCTTAACCACTGTGCCACCAGGGAAGTCCCAACCACTTTTACAAAACCCATGGATGCCGTTAACAGGTTGAAATCAGTGGAGTTCTGTGGGAACCAGGGGGTGGACTGTGTGTACTGGGGAGCCTTGGCGCTAATCCTTGACCCTGTGGGCAGAGTGGGAGGTGAGCAGAAGTAAAAAAATGAGTAAAGTTGTAGGAATCTTCAGAGGTCAGGAAAGGTGATGTGAACCATCAAAGGCTGTGAAATTAGGTTTGGCCGACTTCAGTCTGACGTCTAAGTGACAAATTAAGGGTCGGGCCACACAGGGAGGAGTGTTTAGGTAACAGCTCACACGTGCAGAGAAACACTGGGCTTAAATTCAGTGTTTTTATTTTTGTTTAAACCCAAAGCCCATCTTCCTCCCGTGAAACTATTATAAATTAGCATTTTTCTAATATATATGCACTAGTTGGTGCCACAAAGGATGTATGTGGCCACTGGTTTACGGCTATAGATCATGAAAATGGCTGTAGTGGCTCCACCCCCATCTTGCTGCCTTCACACTGTGATGATGCAACCCTTCCCCTTAAGAGGTGGAGGCCATCCCTCACCCCGAGTCTGGCCTTGTGATGATGCCCTGTGATCAAAAAACCCAGCAGAAGTGACTCTGGGACTGTTCTGAGTTTAAGCTCTGCACACGTGCCCCCCACCCTCTCTGACACGTTTGCCAAGTGAATAACCCCGTGCTAGTCTGTTGGGTGATCAGAGACCTCATGGAACAGACATGCCCTCCCAGCTGAGGCCCACCCAGGCCAACTTGCTTCCAGCTGGCCAGCTGCTGACCTCAGACATCAATGAGACCAATCGAGATGGGAAGAACCACGTTTTACCATCCCCACATCAAGAGATGAATAAATGACTGTTGTCTTTGAGTCACAGAGTTTTGGGGTGGTTTATTACACAGCAGAAGCTAACTGGCATAATTCTAGTGGTTTTTTTTTTTTTTTAGATTAACAAAAAAAGTTAGCTTTAGGGATCAGTGTTAGAAATTATTGGGTCTTCCTCATCTCAGTTAAGGGTTTTTGGGTTTTGTATTTGAGCTCCCTCCACAAGGATGGCTGTTTTTTTAAATATTACTACATCATGAAGAATTATGAGGACTTGTTCAACACGTCTGAGAGCGTCTGAGATGGAACTCACATTTATGTTTCGAATTTAATCTTCTTTCACACTTATTTTACAGATAAGAAATCCAAGGACTCCCTGTCATGTGCTCTGTTTATTTTATTTTATTTTATTTTTAACATCTTTATTGGAGTATAATTGCTTTATAATGGTGTGTTAGTTTCTGCTTTATAACAAAGTGAATCAGTTACACATATACATATGTCCCCATATCTCTCCCTCTTACATCTCCCTCCCTCCCACCCTCCCTATCCCATCCCTCTAGGTGGTCACAAAGCACCGAGCTGATCTCCCTGTGCTATGCGGCTACCTCCCACTAGCTATCTATTTTACGTTTGGTAGTGTATATATGTCCATGCCACTCTCTCACTTTCTCCCAGCTTACCCTTCCCCCTCCCCGTATACTCAAGTCCATGCTCTAGTAGGTCTGTGTCTTTATTTCCGTCTTACCCCACGTTCTTCATGACCTTTTTTTTCTTTCTTAGATTCCATATATGTGTGTTAGCATACGGTATTTGTTTTTCTCTTTCTGACTTACTTCACTCTGTAGGACAGACTGTAGGTCCATCCACCTCACTACAAATAACTCAATTTCGTTTCTTTTTATGGCTGAGTAATATTCCATTGTATATATGTGCCACATCTTCTTTATCATGTGCTTTGTTTTCAATATCAGGTTTAGATTTCTAGGCTCAGTTTTAGTAAACCCAGTAAAAAAAAATATATTAGGGAAATATCCTCCTTCCGTCAACTAAGTCAGGCTCTGTGTTGTGTCCATTTCTCCAAGAAGAGCTCTGTTAAGTGATCTGTTAGGCAGACCTGCAGGGCCGACCTGTCCCATCCCTTGATCCCTGCACACAAGTGCAGGATTTCCTTCTTGGAGGAAAGGACATTGACTCTCAGAAGCTCAGGCTTCACGCAGGCAAACCAGCTCATAAAGGACAGTACTGCATCCTACACCCAGCTTGAGAAGCAGACAGGCAGGTCTGCTGCATCCACCACACTCGGATTGTGGGGTTACGCGCCTTCAACTCCTTACCTCAAAGAGACATGAAGTTACTTCTCAGCTTGCGAACCAGTTGATTTTGGGAAATTTGGGACACAGAAGACTGTGGGTTCTTTGAAAACCAGTACATGCCCCTGGAAACCGGATTCTAGACACCCTAGATATCTCCTAACAGCAAACAGCTCCTGTTTCCATGGAAACACATACCACCCTGTCCCACATGGGATGAATGTTTTAAAGTAAACGTGCCACAGTGATTGTAAGCCCTCGCCTATTTTCAGGAATCTGGCATCAGTTTCTATGGTAACTCTTGTAGCATATTTCAACATCTGCCAGGTGAAGGTTACTCGTGAGACCATCGGCTCTTTTTTTGCAAATTGCATCACTGCCCTTTGCATCTACACGTTCCTCTTGTTGATATTAAAAGTAAAATTGTGAATATAAAATCATCGTTAATTTTTCCAAAAGACCCTATATTCAAGGTATAGAGTAAGTATTGTAAAAAATTGGTTATGTTTAACTATTTGCCTACCTTGTTACAGCTGATATTTTCAAAAGGAAAAGACACTGGTGTGCGAGACTGATACTTATTCCATTTCCACAGTGTTGGGAAATATAATACCTGCCACTCATGGGAGGTATTACAAAGCACTTTGATTCTGAATCAGAAGAGAGGATATTTGTTAGAAAGCAGCCATCTTGTGATAGGCCAGCATCGGAAGCATGTTATTCCTTTAATTTCCAGGTCAGTTTTGTTCTGTTCAATTTTGGTGAAGGGAACTGAGGGTCCCCAACTTGAAATAATTGCCCTGATTGCACAGCTAGGACCTTGCCTTTTATTCTCACCAGTTGTATCTCGACCTGAGCTCTTTCTTCCACATCTTCTGCGTCCACCTAGCCCCACAGTTACGCCCAGCTAAACTGGGACAATTATAACCAGATTACTAACTGCGTAGTCTACTTGGCCAGTTAAATGGATTTTATTTGTGTTATGTACTTAGGTAATGTACTATCAACCATACAGAATGTAAGTGAGGTAATTATTTTAAAAGCACATGCTTGTTAAATTGGAGAGAGGGAGATACTGAAAGCTCCATTTGACAAGCCGAGAGGCATGGTGATGGTAAATTTCTGAATGTTTACTGATATTGCTGATGACCAGGTACATTTAAGGAGAAATATTTGGAAGAAAATTATACCTTACATTTGATTCAAGGTACAAATGAACGATTGTACACATATAAATGTGAGCTGAATTTAATCACTTTCCTACATTGTTATGTTGTTGATGTCTTCAAGAGGGACAGGCATGGCATGTGAGCCTGATCCTAAGCATCTCACACCCATCACGAGACACCTCCTTGGATTCTCTCTGTGCCGCTCTAGGCAGGTTTCACGTGCCTCGTTCATTCTCAGGAGTGTGGCTCAGATGGCTGGCTGTGAGAATTCTTTCCATTAATCCACAGGTGCCTTGTAAAAACACGTGCTCATCACAAGAGCTGTGCACTGGGAACATGTGTCCTGGAGAGGTCCAGTTTCTATAAGAGGGACAGTGGCCAGCACCCCGCCATCTCTCAAGGGCTCGGCAAAGAGTTTAGGGGATGCATTTGATCAGTGATGTGGAGTTGTCATCTTTTTACTCACCTGTGTCTCCAATGTAACCAAAACATACCGTTAGGTTAAAACGTGCAACTTAGTTAATTTCTCCTATGGACTCATCCAACACTATTAGAAATATGTATGTGCTTGAATAGAAAACCCAGGCATTTGCTCACAAGTAAGAGGTAATTCTCAGTTCTCACAGCACTACCCCCATACCCGGGGTTGGAGGGATTACACTGCTACTCTTCTGCCATTTCAAAAACAGCTTCGTTCATCAGTACCTTTGTTTTTTTTTTTTTTTTTAGATTCCATATATATGTGTTAGCATAGGGAAGGAATAAAGACATAGACATAGAGAATGGACTTGAGGACACTGGAGGGGGAGAGGGAAACTGGGGCAAAGTGAGAGAGTGGCATGGACATACATACACTACCGAATGTAAACCAGATAGCTAGTGGGAAGCAGCCGCATAGCACAGGGAGATCAGCCTGGGGCTTTGCGATGACATAGAGATGTGGGATAGGGAGGGTGGAAGGGAGGCTCAAGAGGGAGGGGATATGGGGACATATGTATACATATAGCTGATTCACTTTGGTGTACAACAGAAACTAACACAGTATTGTGAAGCAATTATACTTCAATAAAAATCTGTTTTTTAAAAAAAGCTTCGTTCTCTTGAAAATATATGCTCTAAAGATTTCTTGGATAGAAATATTTGCTCTGCCAGTGTTGGGAAATCCTAGCTCAACTGCTGTTTTTATATATGTCTTTTCCCAATTTCAAGATTATTTTCATCCCCTGGAAAGTGTGAAGCATTTTTCAAAAGAAAGGTACCAAGAATGCTAACATTCTGAAGCATAGGGTTGGGAAAGTCCAGTGTGTAAAGGTGGTGTGTCAGCCACGGCAACGTAAAGAGCAATCGTCACAGAATTTGTTTTAAAAACATGATTCTTGGGCCAAAGTTATGCATGTTCATTAGTAGACATTAGAAAATCTAATAGTTATAAAAGTAATACAAAGGGTATGTCATATCGCTACTCAGGCAAAACCACTACTGACACGCCATTTTATTTTCTGACCCATAAATGTACACACATATGAAAACAAAAATAGGGTTTATAGTGAATATACATAGCCTTGTATCTTGCTTTTAAAAATATCACATTGCTTAACTTGTGAGCATTTTTGCACATTATTTTTTTTCCTGTCTCTTTTTGTTTTAATCTATCACTCTGTCACTGGAGGCCGACAAAGCTAAACTGGATGATAGTATAACATACACCGGTGATACAGTTGAGCTAGATTTGACATTACATGTTTCTTTAATTGGAGTCAGAGTTATTCTCAGAATTTTGTGAGATTTCTAAAAGTTAATTTTTCATTTTATTTCTTCATTTTGATAATACATAAAGAATAAATTAAAATATAAGCATATTTTGGATTATGTGGATAAAAATATCATTTTCCGGCACTGCCTTGTGGTTCCAAAGACCAAATTTGTGCTTGTGTTTAAGATTGCTTTGTTGTCAGGAAGCATTAATTTAATTAGAATCAGCCATTTAAAAAGAGAAGGGGCCGAGTAACAGGTACTAATCCAAGCCTATTTCAAATAAGGTCAGTATTAGGTTCACCAGGAAATTAACTCAAAGTTACATTTGCCTTTGTTGGTCTTCTGGTTTGTAAATTTAATTACGTTGTATAGAAGGGTATAAACCATAACCCACAGTGTCTTTTCTTTACTCTTTATTTATAACTAATTACAGATTCACTTTAAGGAAAGTTGCAAAGATAGTACAGAGAGGCCCTGTGTTCCCATCCAATTCCCCAGCTGATAACACCTTACGTGACTATGGTACAATATCAAAACCAGGAGACTGATGTTGGAGCAATTCACAGAGCTAATTTGTATTTCACCAGTGCGTGTGTGTGTGTGTGTGTGTGTGTGTGTGTATGTAGTTCTATACCATTTCATCACGTGTGTAGATTTGTATAACCAACAGTACCATCAAGATACAGAATTGTTCCATCACCACAAAATCTCCCTCATCCTAACTTGGTGAATGTTCCATGTGCTTGAAAAGAATTTGTATTCTACTTTTGTTGGGTGGAGTGTTCTATAAGTGTCAGTTAGATTCTGTTGGTTGATGGTGTTGTTAAGTTAAAATTATCCCACTCTAAATCTCAGTAGTACTATGGTTGAAAGACTCTGATCAGTTAGCTTTTTCTGGACAATGAAGCACAAATAACCAGGGGCATGCAACAATAACGTTTCTCCTGCATCTGGGGGTTTAGCCTTTCTAAGTCCCGCCTGGCTGGGCTCACTCATGGTTCCAGGGATCAGCTGAGGGTTGGCTGAGCAGGTCTAGGTGAAGCTTGGGGTGGCTCACTGCACATGTCTGTGGTAATCTTCTGTAACCAAAGGGCTAGCATAGGCAGGCTCTTCTCCTGGTGACTGCAGAATACAAGAGGGAACAAGCAGTTACCAAGACTCTACTTATGTCATGTCTGCTAGTGTCTCATTGGCCAAGTGTAATCACATGACTCAGTCTGGGTTTGGGGAATTATGGGGCCCATAGTTGGAGAGCTTGCATCTTGACATGGCAGAGAGCATGGGTAGAACTTGTGCATAAGATTTGGGACCATTAATGCAATCTACCACATCTAATATTAAGTTTTTATGTGTTGTATATTTTCTTTTTTTGTGGGTGTACAGTTTATAAATGATAATTGGTTTTACTTTTGCCTCAGTATAAAATCACTTTTAATGGAAGAATATAACACATTTACATTTTGTTGTTATATGTGATAGTTGTATTATTACTATTCAATCTTATGTGCCTTCTTTCTTCTTTTCTGCTCATTTGTGGAATATGTCTCCTTTCTCATATATTTCTCTAATATTCTGGAAGTTATTTATTCTTTCCAACTCTAATACTGAATACAGTTTCCCTCTAATGCCCAATGTAATTCAGTTTATATTAAATTCCTCTGACCAGTAAATAAGATGAATAATTTAATAAGCTATTATTTCTATTAATTTCCCCCAGTAATGATTTCCATTACAGTTCTTGATATAATTCATTCCCCTAGGGCCAGTTTAATATTATCTTGTACTTTTAAAATAGTATTTCATTTCTCTCAAGAATTATTTTGTTCCTTACATTAGATTTCCAACCAAAATGTTTGCCATAACTTATTTTCTTTTCCAGTCACTGTCATGAGTTCTGTGCGTTGATTAACCTTTTGCTTGGCTGTTATTAATTTTCAGGCAGCAATACTCAGGAAGTGTATGTGTTGATGTTCTATGTCCTGGGTACCTGAATAATGCCACTCTTTTGTCTTTATTCATGAAAGAAAACTTATCCAGAAAATAAATTCTGGAGTGAAAATAGTTTCTCTTAAAAATTATTTTTAATTACAACTTAGTATTGGAATTGGAAACAAATACATATTTATTTTGTAGATGACTTTGTTTCTTTATCTATACACCTTCATTATTATTATTATTATTAATTATTATTATTTTTTTAATTTTTTTTGCGGTACGTGGGCCTCTCCCATTGCAGAGCACAGGCTCCGGACGCACAGGCTCAGCGGCCATGGCTCACGGGCCCAGCCGCTCCGCAGCTTGTGGGATCTTCCCGGACTGGGACACGAACCCGTGTCCCCTGCATCAGCAGGTGGACTCTCAACCACTGCGCCACCAGGGAAGCCCACCTTCATTATTTTTAAAGACTGTCAAGGTTGTTTCTTTTTTCATTAAATTCTGCCTGTACCTGGTACTTGAATCTTTCTTTGGTTCAGATATTTGCCCTCATTTCTTTGATAATCGATTTGGCTCCATTTCTTCATGTTCTTTCATGATAAGAGCCAACATGGCTTTCCTGGATCCATTCTCCTTATTTCATGGCTTTTCCCAAACTATGCTCCTCTATTCATCCACCTTCCTCCACATTTTACATGAATCCTTCATGTTAGCCTTTTGTTTTAATAGCTCAGTATCTCACATTGTCTATTCAGCTTTGTGTTGTCTCTGTCATTATTTCTAATTTAGCATGACTGTCTCGGTCTACTTCACTTTTTGATTCCTATTTTTTTTTCCTCCTACTGAATACTGGTTCTAATTGGGTGAATATAATATAATGTTGTGTTCATCTTTGTTGAGAACATAATTAGGAACTCTTCTGCTTTCCTGGGGAAATGTTTTCAGCATGGACCATTTCTTTAGATTCATAAGAGTGTCACTCTTAACAGCAATTTCTTTTTTGCCTTCATTTTTCACTGTTTGGGAAATGGCTTTGACCATATTTAGTATTGGGTTACAACTCTGGGAGCTGAGACAGAGAATTTATAGTCTTTGAATGGTGCAGGCATCCACTCAGGGCCCCGGTGTGCCATCCTCTCTGCTCAACAGTGTTGGGAAAACTAGCCAGTATCCTGAGATTGTCCATTGCCTTGGTGGGGTCCAATTACTTCTAGATCACAGAGGCGAGAAGGGATGTCTGGTGTTCCCCCTGTCCTGCCTCATGGACCTTTGCAAACACCCACCTTTTCACCTCTAAGCTCAGGGATGTCAGGGGGGTCAATATCTTCCCGGACGGCCTGATGGCTTTGTACTCACCCTCTTGGATGTCCTTCATATTGGACCCATGAATTAATTTATCTGGCATCAATTCCTCACTGTTTCTGGTACATGGATTGGTCATTCCCAGCATTGTTTTAAGATTTTTTATATTGTATATTCTACTGTGACAGTCTCAGAGAGGACTAAGTAGAGAGACACATGTTACTGCCTGTATCTTGCCAAGAATTCTTGACCTTTTTCTTTATTAGGAATCCCTTTGGAAAGCTTCTTGGGAAAACATGTGAAGTGGAACAAAGTTAACTGACCCAGAAAGGTGATTTAAAAATCCCAGAATTCTGTGAAAGTCCTGGAACTGAGTTCTCCCATTGTTTACACAGGTCTCTCTGGCAACACAGACAGGCATGCCTCCCTTAGCTCTTTTACTGTACTTTCTCTCTATTAGATGGATGGTTGGAATACCTGTGTACAGCCCCCCAAGCTCTGGTTGTAATGTTTGCTACCTTATTTATGTCTATAACAATTCTACATGTCCTTAAGATTCTATTCTAGTGCAAGTTTCTCCATGAAGCTGTCTGCTTCCTCTCCAACAGTCAAAAACAAGCAGGTGGCTGGGGAATGTCTGTACCATACTGCCGACTATATTTGGGTATTCCTTTATCTTCCCCTTTCAGGAGCAGGTAGTAATGATTTTCTTAATTGATTATGTAAAAATCTCTATGTTTTTGCGCAAGATATAACCACGAGGTCCTGGCTGACCCTTTCACAGCAATTATGTGTGTTTCTCTCATGCGAAATTGGGCTTCTAACTCAAAGACATCACAATACTCAACCTAGGAGTTATAAGAGTTGATGTTTCCTGTTTAAGCATAGCTTGTTGTCAACACTTCAAATACTCATAATGAGTATATGAGTGCTTTAGGTTGTCCTTCACATGTCTGCCAGAATGGCTTTTTTTAAAAAAAAAGATCTGTGTTTTTTACTATTCATTGTAGCAAAATTATTGTCTCTTTAATTCCATCATTACTTTCAGAGTGATTCAGATAATCAGAAAACCTTTCATTTTGAAGCAAAATCTTGATGTACGTACCATCAGCATAAACGTACCTTTATAATCTCTCTCTCTTTATGGTACCTGAACAGACATAAACATGTGTCTTCCAGAATCAGAAAAAAATTAAGGCTGGAAGGTACTTTCGCACACATCTGATGAAAGAACAAAGGTGCCAGGAAGTGAAATGCATTTCCAGGTCACTTCACGGTGGAGACCGGCCTCTTGGGGTCTATTTGGGTCATGCAGTGAATGACTGCAGGGGATGTGCAAATCAAAGCCACCACTTTGGGACACTCTGGAAGTGTGTACTAAAGATGAACACATGCACATGCTTGCACCCAAGCTGTTGCACTTCAAGATGTATAATCACCAAGCATACATACATAATCACCAAAGACATTACAAGAATATTCACATGAGCAGTGTTACACTAGCTCCCAAATGGAAAGGATCCAATGTCTGCAAAATTTAATGGATATGTATATTTCATTGTAGGCCTACAATAGAATACAATGCAGCTGTGAAAAATAACAAATTACTCCTTCTTACAACTTGTATGAATATCACAAATGTGATGTCGAGAAAAAGAATCACACTGTATGATTCCATTTATTTAAAGTTCAAAAAGTCAGAAATGACCAGTGGTGCGAGTGGTCTGCAAAGCGGTCATCTCTGAGGGGGTTGTGACAGAGGCAGCATAGCCAGCACTTCTGTATCTAGATGTGTGGGTGGCATTGGTGCATTGACAAATCCTGCACTTTTTTATTATTATACTCTATTATACTTCAATATACACAAAGATTTACAAAATATTCACAAGTATAAATGCACACGATCTGTGACTTTTGTCAAACCCCATTCCCTCTCAGGGCCTCGGTGTTCCCATCTGTAAAATGGGATGGATACGTGAATTATTTCCAAAGGCCTGCCTGCTCTAACGTTCCCTGTTTCTCCGCTCTCAGTTTCTGTCACAGACTCTGTGGGCTGGGCGAATGCCAGTGGCACATGGCGGGGAGGGCTGAGCTTCCCTGGAGACACCTGTGCTCTACTTAGTGCTGGGTCCTCTTCCCCAACAGGTGGCTGCTCGGCTGCTCTTGGGGATTTCCCCAGGGTGAGAGAGCCCCTCTTCATTTTGAGAAGAAGTCTCATCCATTTCAGAACTGTTCTAATTATTGAAAACCCGTCATACATTAACCTGGAATGTACCCTCCTGTCACTTACTCTCCAAATGCACCTACCTCTGATTTCCGACCTGGAGCGAAACAAAACCTGCTGTCCGGGGCCTCTCCGGGGCTGGACACAGGAGAGTGAGTCCCCCCCTGGTCTCCTCTGTCAGGGCAGGTGCCATCACGGGACACCAACTTGCCTGGCCCCCCCAGGCTACATCATTCATCCTCATCCTTCACGCATCACCCCTGAGGTCAGCTCACTCTCCCGCATCCACCTGCCCATCACATCTACATTGAATCCACATGTGGAGTGCAGAGGGGGTGTGATGACAGTGACGCACAGCTTGTTATTTGGCATAGTGGATGGGGTTGAAGTGTGTGTGCGTGCACGTATGTTGTGTGTACACGTGTGTTCTGTGCTCCGTGGGTGCGTTTACGCGTGTGTGCCCTGAGTGTCCACTGAACCGAGGAGGCACCCCTGTCACATGCCCAGCACAGGGCCTGGCACAGGGCACGTAACAGCAAGTATTTGTGCGACTGAATTGAGCACTGCACAGTGTGACATGTGTGCTCTATTTTCTCCCTCTGCTCAAATATAGAATTCTTTAATTTTCCTTGGAGAAGCCAACGGGGCAGGTGGAGTTGGTAAAGCGGATGGCCAGGACCACGTCCTCCCACCGGGAAGCCCACTGGCCTGTCTCCCTTCTCCCCGCCCCTGGCTCTCCTCTGGCCTGCAACGCCTTCCAGCACCGTCTGTCTCAGGGTATTTATCTGAAATTACCCTCATGCAAACTCTGGCACCATGATTCGAACTTTGTCCAGAGGTTGGCGACTGTGGTTATGGAAAGTGACATCCTAGGGAAGATGAGGTGGGCGGAGCTCTGAGGACCTGGCTCTTCCTGGTTTGGTCCATGCGTCCAATGTCCTCCCTCCCCACCTGGTTGCCTGTGGCTGGAAGGGGACGATCACTTGGCTGTGAGGCTTCGGCCACAGAGTCACGAGAACGAGGCACTTCCCTCCCCACTGCATGACTGGGGAATCATGTGACCAGCGTGAGAGCCGCCTGTGTAGCACCGGGCTTTGTCTGGCCAGCTTTTCTGTCCACATCTCAGACAGCATTCTGAATGGAGGGCTTGTTTCCTTCTGATAACCTGCTTTTAACTACAAATTGGCACTATTAAAAAATATCCATTATCTTCTTTTAAAAAAAAAAGTAGCATCGTGTGCAGTCACCTTTTGGGGCTGGGGACCCATGGGGACTGGGGTGACAGGTCCAGCGGGCATCGGCCTCCCCCTGCAGGCCAGGTCCTGCTCTTCCTTGAAGTCTTGCTTTGAGTACATACAGTGTTTTGATAACACAATTTCTTTAGTTTTTAAATTCTAAGAAGGCTTGCAGTGAACCAGATTGTGGAGCTGGGACCGTGATAGTTTAATTTATCCTGTGGAATCCTGAGAAAAATTGCCATATTTTGGGTCAGTTGAAGAACCTGTTACCAAAACACGAGACAGTATGATTTTGCTGATCTCATTGAGATCAGGGCTGTAGAAACTTCAGCAGGAACGTCACCACAAAGGCTGGATGCTCTTTGAACTCAAATAAAAGAGCTTGCAATAGATATGGGAACATATGTATATGTATAACTGATTCACTTTGTTATAAAGCAGAAACTAACACACCATTGTAAAGCAATTATACTCCAATAAAGATGTAAAACAAAAAAAAGAGTCACTTGGGAAGGCAGTGCCTGGCAGATCACACCTTTCCTTTGGCCAGCCACCCCACTCTGCTTTTTTGGTGTTTGCCCTTCCAGACAAGCCATGCTCTCCCTGAGGAGCCTTCAGTGACTCCCCATTGCTGGTGGGATGAAATCCAGGCTTGCTTCTCAGCCCTGCTCAGTCTGGTCTCCTTTTCTGTCTGGCCTCTCCCCTCATCACACCTTCTAGAGCCAGCCTCCAAAATTTGCCATTTCTTGAGCTACACCTTCAACTTTCCAATTTCAAGGCATTTTTATATTTCTTGGCTCCAGAAAGCCCTTGTCACCATCTGCAAATACCATTGTTCCCACCCCACCCTCACGATACCATCTCAAGACCCTCCAACTCCATGGCAGAACCCTCATCTCCTTTCATCAGAATTATTAATGCACACATCTGTTCTTCCAGGAGCCTGAGTCCCTAGATGCTACTTACTTAAAACAAAGGCTTTGACATTATCCACACCACATAAATGTTAAGGACTTCGTGAACCACCCACTTTTCTGCTTCATGTCACAGTTTACAAAACTGCACTTCACAGCAATCGTGGGAACATTCATTTCATCCTGACTTTGACATGTGGGACTGGTAGCTGGGCGGGGTGACGTGATGCTGCTCAGAAGGTGAGGGGTAGTCTGGATGCAGATCAGGTCTTTGACTCTCAACTTCCCCACATATGGGGCTGTTCTGTGTTATCAGAGGCTCAGGCATAGCTCAGGGGAGGCTTGCTTCTTACCGCGTGAGTTTGCAGGGGTGTGAGAGGACAGATTTACACCAAAGGAGCTGCTTCTTTCTGCTCCTTGGCTTGGCTAATTCCTGGAACCTCAGAGAATTGGCTTGAATACTCAGGAAATCAGATTAGAGGGTGATCTAGAGATAGCAACTAGAGTATGCTTTAAACTCTGGACAGAAAGACACCAGAATTCACCCAGATGAGAACAAGTCATTTTTAAAACCTCTGCAGAAGTGTTCTGTATTCTTTTTGACCAAATGGCTTGATTTGTCTTAGTCCTGAGAAAGGTGTCAAATTCTACCTTAGTTCCTTTAAATCTTCTTCATATATTTTAATTTACCTTTGAAATTTTTATTTGTGGCTTTCCTCTTTCATGTTAAAACTAAAATATACCCTCTGTTAAATAAAAATTAAGCCCCTCCCAGAAATCACCTATAATTTCTACATCTTAAAACAACTCCTATCATTTTTCTCAGATAAGCACTTTTTTTTAATACAGTTGAGAAAAGGAAATACGAGTTTGTAACCAGTTTTCGCTTAAATGGTAGAGTACACATTTCTACCTAGTCTTCCTAATTTTCTCCTCTGCCACAGTTGTAGCTCTTCCTTCCCGGCTGAGTCTCAACCCCCCGCCCTACCCCGCTGTCCATCCTCAGGGGTCTCGCACATGCTCTGGGGGCTCCTCGGCTGTGGTGCACGTTGCAGTCTGTTGTATGGATTTATTCAGTCTACTCTTCCCAGCATCCCTGTGTCAGGAACGCTTCTCCCAGTTCCTATGTCCTCTGGGCTGAGTACAGTGGAACCCAGGTTCCCTCTGTGCTGAAGGATGGAATACAGAGATAGAGGACACTGCCCGTTATTTAAGAGATGCTACTGGCATGGTGTGATGTCTGGTGACTGATTGTCTTCTTATTTAGCTTTTGGGGTAAAACTATATGTAGACATATATCCTTGTAAAGGAAAACAAGATTCATGTGTTTCCTCAAACAAGAACATTTACTTTTTAGCGAATAAATGTACTCCTAGTTGGTCACGGCTATACAATGAGAAAATATCTGGAAGAAAAGTGAAAATTGAAAATTGAATGATCATGACATTTAGTCTAGATGCCGCCACACGCCCGGCTGTAGTCAGATAGGTTTTTCGGTTTGCACGATTGTTCTGGCATGTGGAGCTGACCCTGGAGAGAGCCTGTGCTTTCACCCTGCCTGCCATCTTCATCAGAGAGCTGACAGCTCATGGTCAAAACAGGCTCACCTCTGCAGAAGGCCTGCCTGCCACCCCTCTCCCCTCAGACAAGGGCCGCACCAGAGGAAAGACACTCACAGACGGGTCAGGGACAACACTGCTTGCCAAACCCCATGGTAAGTGCTTCGTGTTTGGACTGACCTTATTCCTCCAGAGAGGAGGAGTAAGTTATTAATTTTGAACTTGTCTGTATTCATTATGAAATTGTTCTATCCCAAATTTCATATAAATTTAGCATGTGATAATTCGCCCTTTCTTTCTTTGTTTTTTTTTAAATAAACCATGTTATTGAGGTAGGGTTGACATACAAAAAGCTGCACATATTTCATGTACACAACTTGATGGGTTTGGAGATAAGTATACACCTGTGAGACCATCACCAGCATCAACGCCATAAACACAGCCATCACCTCCAAAAGTTTCCTCCTACTCTCTTTAGTTATTATTATTTTTTGTGATGAGAACACTCAATATAAGATCTACCCTCTTAGCAAACTTATAAGTGTACGACATGGTATTGTAAACCACAGGCACTGCTCTGTACAGTCAATCTCTAGGACTGATGCATGTCGCATACACCGAACTCTGTCCCCTTAGACCAGTGGTCCCCAACTGTTTTGGCACCAGGGACCTGTTGCGTGGAAGACCATTTTCCACAGCGCAGGGGTGATGGTTCAGGCGGTAATGCGAGGGATGGGGAACGGCAGATGAAGCTTCACTGGCTCGCCCGCCACTCACCTCCTGCTATGAGGCCTGGTTCCTAGCCCTGGCTGGGGGGTTGGGGACCCCTGACTTAGACTAATACTTCCCACTACCCTTCCCCCCAGGCCCTGGTGACCACCATTCCACTCTCTGCTTCTCTGAATTTGACTTAGATTTCTCATCTCCGTGGTGTCATGTAGTGTTTGTCTTTCTGGGTCTGGCTTATTTCGCTTAATATAACTTCTTCCAGATTCATCCATATTGTAGCAAATGGCAGGCTTTCTTTCTTTTCTGAAGTCAAATAATATTCCCCTGTGTGTATAGACCACATTTCCCTTATCCATTCATTTGTCCATGGGCACGGAGGTTGCTTCCACGTCTTGGCTGTTGTGAATAATGCTGCAATGAGCATGGAAGGCTTTCAAAGCCATGTCTGCCCTTTCCTCTTAAATGAAGAGGAATTTTAATACTCAAGTAGGATTCTTTCTCTTCAAAGTAAGGGCAAACTTGGGGCCCTGAAGGAAGGATGGGGTGAGGGTAGGACACCGCCTCTACCTGCAGTTCCTGGTCCCGGGTTCTTAAGTTGTAAAGGGGGTGGTGCGTCTCAAAGCACAGGGTTGGTTTTCCACATGCTTTTCCTAAGCTCTTCTCTCTGGTCGACATGCTTTGGCCCTTCTGGTGTTCTGGAAGCGTTTTTAAATATTCAGCTTCTTTGAAAGGCCACCTCAGATGCCATCTCATCCAGAAAGCCATTCCAGACAGCTTGTCAACAGAGGCCTGACCCATCTTCTTTTTCTCTGCACTTTGCTGGAATCCAAGCTCCTATCTTGCTCCGTGTTTTCATAGCAGGTATTAATGGGCACATGGTATATCATTTACTTATTCCTTACATTTGTTACTCAATGCCCCCTGCTAGAAGGTAAGCTCCATGGAGACACAGATTTTCTTTTCTTGGCTATTTATTTGTCCATTTATAAATTTTGATGGTGCGGATATATCATAGGAAGTTAAAAATAATCTCTGTTGAGTAAATGTTGTCACCTTTATATAGAACAGCACTGTGATTTATGAATTGACGTACTTGTCTCCTGAGCTACAGTGAAAGCTATGTGAGGACAGAGGCTGTTTTCCTCCTCGTTGTACACATGGACATTCCTAAAATGGGTGAGAACCTGAATGGAAGAACCAGGGGAACAACTTGTATCTACCAGCTCAAGGCTGCTCCAATCTCACTACAGGAGCTCTCAGAATCTCAAGTTCATAGCACAAATTACAATACAGATTAAAAAAAATTTTTTTTTGATGTGGACCATTTTTAAAGTCTTTACTGAATTTGTTACAATATTGCTTCTGTTTTATGTTTTGGGTTTTTTTTTTTTATGTTTTGGTTTTTTGACCCCGAGGCATGTGGGTGTGATTTTAGCTTCCTGACCAGGGATTGAACCTGTACCGCCTGCATTGAAAGGCAAAGTCTTAACCACTGGACTGCCAGGGAAGTTCCTGATTTTTTTTTAATAGCACACTTGAAGGGACTAATGACGTACCTTACAAGTAAACAGTAGTAACAACCCTAGTCTCCTCCAGCAAGTGGAGTGTCTCCTATATCTCTGAACTGCTCACAGGGTGGGGTTCTGTCTGGGAAACCTGTCTGGATACTCAGGGACTGTAGGAGAAGACCCTCTTCCTGTGGCATCTGCTCAGCCTGCAAGATTCCCAGGAAGAAATGATGAGTTTCTACTGATGCCCTGTCATGCCATTCTCCCCCTTTCATCATTTCTGAGCTTCAAGTAAAGACTTAGTCTATACATACCGAGGTGCATGATCCTCTAAGCCCAGGTCTGTCTTATAGAAAGTTCAGTGAGAAATGATTATGTGCTGCTCCTATAACTGGAGATTCACTCCCCTGGGGCGGATACTGCCTTAAAGACACAGCACCCATCACCTGGAGAGGGTCATGGTCACTTAGAGACCAAGAGTGCCCATGACACCTGGGGATAGAATCTCTTCCCCACGCTAGACCTCCTGAAAAAGCATCGACATTTATAAAAGATCCAGAGGATTTAAATGCCCACTGAAGTTTGAGAAGCACAATGATTCAATGCAGGCTTTACTGAGCTACACTTTTCATTCAAATTAGCTAACTCCTAGGTTCATTCTCACTAGCTTAAAGACTGATCCTCACTTAGCTCACAGGCTTGAACTTGTGACTTGAGCAAATGTGTTGAAATATGGAGGGACCGTGAAACCTTGACAAAGACAAACAGGCAGCTGTGCAAACGTAGAGGAAACTGTTCAAATGAGATTAGTACCTGGAATTGCATTCATCAAACAACGGAGCATGGGCATTGTTTGTAACAGGGAAGTGACGAATGACTCATACGTGTCTAGGATGGGCTAACGGGAAATGGCTTCCTCAGTTCCAGTCAGGAGAAAAGGATGTGGATGTGGATTCTAACCACTATTTGAATAATTTATTTTGAAAGAATGGGGGTTGTAAACATCTAAACAGAAGGGCTTAGGGCTGAAATGTACCCCCACTTTAAATAGAAAAGTTCTTGGGTCCCATTGCAGACCTACTCAATTAACATCACCATGGGTGGTCCAGGGAATGGTCTTTTTAAGGAACATCTCTTTTGGTTTTAATGCACGGACAAGCACAGAAGCACAGACACGGTCTGGCACCCCCTCCTATGAGTGAGACACCATGCAGGCAAGGACTCCCACGTTTGCTGTTTGCATAATGCCCCTGGTGACTGGATGTCCTGCTCCCAAGGCCATTCATTTAGCTTCCTTTAGCAGGGCTTTGAATTTTTTTTTTTTTTTTTTTTTTTTGCGGTATGCGGACCTCTCACTGTTGTGGCTTCTCCCGTTGCGGAGCACAGGCTCCGGATGCGCAGGCTCAGCGGCCATGACTCACCGGCCCAGCCGCTCCGCGGCATGTGGGATCTTCCCGGACCAGGGCATGAACCCGTGTCCCCTGCATCGGCAGGCGGACTCTCAAGCAAGCAGTGCTTTGAATTTTTATGTGGAGTTTAAAATTTCTCAATTTTATTTTCCCAAGCTGATTAGAGTTCCATCACTTAAGGCCAAGAGAACAATTCCTATTCCAGGTTCTGCCCTGCTTTATAATTGGCTATGAAAATATTTCTCTTCTCTACTAAAGAAAGGATCACATCACCTTCTTTTAAAAAAAATAAACTGTTAATTTTAGAATAATTTTATGCTACAGAAAAGTTGCAAAGAGAGTAGAGTTCCCATCTACCTCACACCCTTTTCCCTTGTTATTAATCTCTTACCTGACCATGGCATATCGGTTACTATTAATGGACCTGTAAGATGTTGGTTGCAAGTTTTTATAAATGTTCTGTATCAGGTTGAAGCAATTCCTCTCTGTTGCTAGTTTTGTAAGAGTATTCATCATGAATGGGTGTTACATGTTGTCAAATGTTTTTCTGCCTCAATCGTTATGATGATATAATAATTTTCTTCTTTAGCCTGATGATGTGATAGATTACACATTAACTGATTTCAGACCTTAATTAATGGTTGCAAGCATGAATTGCTTTTGGAACGTAGAACAAGTCTTGCATACCTGAAATAAATCTTGCTTGGTAGTGGTATATAATTCTTTTTGTACATTGTGGTATTTGATTTGCTAGTATTTTGTTGATGATTTTTGTGTCCATGTTCATTAGAAATATTGGTTTGTAAATTTCTTGTAATATCTTATTCTGGTTTTGGCATTGGGTTAATAGTGACATCATAATATGGGTTAGGATGTGTTCCTTCTGCTTCTATTTTTGGGAAGATATTGTAGAGAATTGGTATAATTTCTTCCTTAAATGTCTGATAGGATTCACCACTGAAACAATCTAGGTTGGTGCTTTTCTTTTGGGGGAGGTTTCTAATAATTGATCAATTCAGTAGATGTCAGATATTCAGGTTATCTATATCTCCTTGTGTGTTTTGTTAGTTTGTGTCTTTCAAAGAACTGGTCCATTTCATTTAAGGTATCAAATTTGTGGGCATGGAGCTGTTTGAATTTTTCCTTTATTAACATTTTCACATCGATGGGGGTGAGTATTGATAATTCCTCTTTTATTTCTAATGTTAGTAATTTGTGTTTTCTTTTCTTTTTCTTGGTTAAACTGGCTAGAGGTGTATCAGTGTTATATATCTTTTCAAAGAATCAACTATTGATTTCATTGACTTTTTTCTCTATTGTTTTCCTGTTTTCAACTTCATTGGCTTCTGCTCTAATTTTTGTTATTTCTTTCCTCCTGCTTGCTGTATGCATAAATTCCTCTTATTTACTGGCTTCCTAAGGTAGATTATTGATTTCAGATCTTTATTCCTTTCTAATATATGCATCAGTGTGATGTTTCCCTGTAAGCACTGCTTTGCTGCATCCCACAAAGTTTGATAAGTTGTATTTTCATCTTAATTTGGTTTGAAATATTTTAAAATTACTCTGGAGATTCTTTTTTGACTCATGAGTCATTTGGAAATGTGCTGCCCTCTTATGTTCTGTCACTGTGCTTAAGTGTTAGCATCAGCCCATGTTCATGACCGACACACGTGTCTTTCAGCTCAGGCTTGGAACGTCATCTCGTGACACCACTGGCTCCTGGACCTCATTAGGGTGATGACAAATATTTTGAGCCCCGCACCACTCTATTTTCCCATGTCCCAAGCAGAAGTTATCATCAAATTCTTTAATATTCCTTTATCTGTATAGTTTCAGTGTCATTTGCTGGGCCTTCTTCCAACTAGTCACTGAAGATAGAAAATTAGATCTCATTCTTGACTCTAATGCTATTCTTTACCCTGTAAATGTAATAAATTCCCAAGTCCTACTCATTTTAATTCCTAAACATTTCTTGAAATTGTCCCTCTTTTCAATCCTTTTATGACTCCCCGGCAGAAACACTCTTCATCTCTCAGCTCTGCTACTGCTCAAATTAACTGGTCCTGGCTTCCAATTCACCTCTCAATTCTCTTCTCCTTATAGCCACACACCAGTGATCCACAGACAGCCACTGTGATGTGCTGCATCATTACTGAAGACTATTATCTGGGTTTCTGGAGATGGACAGAATATGGTCCAGTCTCCTTGGCATCATGAACTTGTAGAATCTACCTGCTCACTGCTCCTTGGTTCTCAATCTGCATCTGGCAGCAGTAAAAACATTGTCACTCTGTCTTCACATGGGCTGTGGCCTGGCTATTGTTTATGCTGCCCTGTATTGCCTACCAACTTCTTTTCTTCCCTTCTTTATGTTTTTCTCTCTGATGTTTCATCTTTATAAAGTATCCTGACACTCAAACCAAATATCACCATCTTCAGTTCACTTCCCTGGAGGGTCACAGGCTGGATTAGGTGATGCTACGTGGGGTTTCCCACTGTTCCAGAGATGATATTTGCAGAGAGAGAGTCACCATCCTGAGACTGAGGTTGGATAAGGCCAGTGGGCTCGGAGCAGCCTCCAGAATCTGGGAGTCTGGCTGAGAAGCAGGATCCATATGCCCAAGGGAACTCCTAAAGGGAACAAAGCTAAGCACTGGTGGGGAAAAAAAGGGGGAGAAGAGAGGATTGGACCTGGCCGAGCAGATAGAGAGAGGAGCCTTGGGAAGCAATCCTTCTGGAGAAGAGTGTAGAGGAGACATTCAATGCCTTATTCCCACCTTTCATGATGCCAAGAAGACTGGACTACATTCTGTCCATCTCCAGGGAGCCATTTCATGTTTTTAAGTAATGATGCACCAAGGTCAACAATGAATGTTGAAGGTGTTTGTTGTGCTCCTGGTCATACTTGGCACTTAACACTTCTAATTTTCTCCCCCTTCTTTCAATTTAACAAATGTTTACTGAGTTGCTCTCTGCCAGGGAGTCTGCCAGAGGCTAGGAAAAGAGCAATAAATACTATATAGCTCTTAATTTCAAGTTACTCTCTTAAGTCTAAGGAGGTAATCAGACATGCTAAAGGATGCTCAAAGAACTCAAATACCAGTTGGTCAATTCCCCCCTCCTGCACCACGTGAGCTGACTGCATTTGGTTGCAAGTGAAATCACTTCTTTTTTTTCCCCCAGCAACTTTACTGCCTAACTAGTCAAAGTATAATTTTACCTATTTGCTTTAAAGAGATAGCCATACAATACACTTTCAGTAATTACAATAATATGATAAGTCAATTTTCAGATTTTACTCTTACCATAAGGGTAAGAGTACCATATGAGGAAAATTCAATTACAAATCTCCATCCTTGTAAAATGTGGACATTTTGTTCTGTTAATAAAATTTTCTTTGCTAGAGTAATGTTGCAGCCTAAAGAAGAAAAGTTGTGTGTTAGTTTTCTTTTTTTAAAAAAATAGATCTTTATTGGAGTATAATTGCTTCACAATACTCTGTTAGTCTCTGTTGTACAACAAAGTGAATCAGCCATATGCATACATATATCCCCGTATCCCCTCCCTCTTGAGCCTCCCTCCCACCCTCCCTATCCCACCCCTCTGCGTCATCAGTTAATATTATAAACTTTATGGCTTAAAACAATACAAATGAATTTTCTTCCAGTTCTAGAGGTCAGAAGTCCAGTATGATCTCACTGGTGTAAAATCACAGTGTCAAAAATAAATAAAATCACAGTGTCAGGGGGCTGATTCCTTTTGGAGAGTTCAGGGGAGAATTCGTTTCTTGCCTCGCCCAGCTTGTAGAGTCTGCTGGCATGCCTCGGCTTGTAGCTGCACCTGACCATCTTCACATTCCCTCCTCTTTCCTCTGATTTCATGCCTCTCTCTTATAAGGACACTTGTGATTATTCTGGGCCCTCACAGATAATCCAGGATAATCTCCCATCTCAAGTTCCTTAACTTAATCACACCTGAAAAGTCCCTTTTGCCTTAGAGGGCTACATTCACAAATTCTGGGGAACAGGACATTGACTACTTAGGGGGCCTTTATTCAGCCTACCATGACCTTGCCCAAACTCTCATTTATGGTGAAAAAAATTGAATATGGAGATGAAAAGACTCCATTCAGATCACAGAACCAAGAAAAGAACTTATTCTCCTGTTCTTATTCTCCTAGTTCTTCTCAAAACACCACTGTGGCCTCACCATAAATGTAACTAACACTCATCTGTGGATGAGAACCTTTCATAAGCACTTTCAGAACCCACCAAGGCAACGTGACTTTTGTAAAAGAGTGATCAATATTTTAAAGACTGCTTCTCCAGCATGTTGTATAATACTACGTTGTAGTGCAATACCAAAATGTTCCCATAAATTAAAAAGAAAAAAGCTTTAAAAAACTCAACAAATAAGCATGCAAATATCTTATAATGGCGAATAATGTAATCCTAAATGGTTCTAATTTTGGAATAAAGAGAAGGGCAAATATGTGCTTAAAACAGAACCACATGTGAATTAAGATAATGACTGGCAAGGCAGGGATGTCAACTCAGGTCATTCCAGGACATTCTCAGCACACTTGTGGCCTATGGAACACAGGAGGGACCTGCTTCTGTTTCCCAATGACCCCTATTCCTCTAAGATCCTCATCCATTCATCCTTGAGAAACACAAGCAAAGGGACTCAGAGGTCCAACCCCTCTTTTCGAACGAGGTTGCTCTGGACAGTCAAGGAGCCAAGGTGGGAGGACTTTACTTCACACTGGAGTTTGTTTCTCTTCTGCCTGACAATCATGGGATTTGAGAGCCTGTGGGTCCTGCTCCATCCCTGTTAGCCCCAAATGCTCTTGGGTCCCACCAAGAGTAATGGCAGGGCTGAAGTAAAGACAATTTATCCTGACTTGTGGCCCAGGAATCTTCCTACATTGTGTTGACTCAAGTTGATTCCAAGTTCACAAATTAGAAGCTGAGGTCTACAGAGACTAAGCAAACCCTCACCCCCTGCAAGGGGTGCAGCTAGTAAGAAACACATCGGTCTTCCACTTCCGGTTAGTGTCAATGCAGCGTTCCTTTCATCCCAAGACTAAGGAATGCACTTCAATTTTGAAAAGCAAGACCATTGAAGTGGTTTAACTTGGAGCTGTCAGTTTGTGTCCTGGACTCATCATGCTATTGAATCCCAACTACTAGAACCTTGACCTGGATTTTGATTATGTCCTTGGTCCTCCTGATGCCAGCTTGATACCCTGACTGCCCTCCCTCACATTGCACTTACTCCTCACTTTGTCCTGAGCTCTTCCAGCTTTCTTTTCTGGTTTCCTTTCTGTGTATACTTTTGCTTACATTACTTTCTTCTTTTATTTTATTTAGCACCTAGTCTATGCCTGCCATTATGCCAGAACTACAAAAATGTATATGCCACAGTACTAGAACTCAGAGTCCCTGGATTAAAGCCCAGAATGGTAAGAGTTCTCCCAGAAGCAGATTTTTTTTCCAGTTTTATTGAGAAATAATTGACATACATCACTGTGTAGGCTTAAGGTGTACAGCATGTACAGTTTGATTTACACATATTGTGAAATGAGTACCACAATTGCTTTAGTTAAGATGCGTCATCTCATATAGATATAATAAAAATAAAAGAAAAATACTCCTTGTGATGAGAACTCTTAGGATCTACTTTTTTAAAAAAATAATTTTCCTATATATCATACAACAGTGTGAACTGCAGTCACCATGTTACATGTTAAACCTCTAGTACTTATTTATCTTATGACTGGAAGTTTATACATTTTTGACCACCTTTCTCCAATGCCTCTCCCCTGCCCTTCATCCTCCACCTCAGGCAACTGCAAATCTCATCCCTTTTTCTATGAGATGGCTGGGTTTTTTTGTGATTTTTTTTTGTTCTTAGGTTCCACATAGAAGTGAAATCATACATATAAGTATTTCACTGACTTATTTCATAAGCATAATGCATCTAAGCTCCAACCGTGTTATTTCAAATGGTAAGATTTCCTCATTTTTTATGGCTGAATATTCCATTTTATATACATACCACAAATTCTTTATCCATTCAGCCATCAATGGACATTTAGGTTAGTTCCATGTCTTGGCTATTGCAAATGATGCTGCTATGAACATAGGGGTGCATATTTTCAAGTTAGTGTTCATTTTTTTTGATATATGCCCCAAAGTGGAATTGCTGGATCATATGGTCATTCTGTTTCTAATTTTTTAAGGATCCCCCATACTGTTTTCCGCCGTGGCTGTACCATTTTACGATCCCACCAACAGTGCACATGGGTTTCCTTTTCTCCACATCCTTGCCAGTATTTGTTATCTCTTGTCTTTTTGATAAAGGCCCTTCTAACAGGTGGGAGGGTGATATCTCACTGTGGTTTTAATTTGCATTTCCCTAATGACTAGTGGTGTTGAGCATATTTTTCCATGTCTCTGTTGTCCATTCATATATCTTCTTTGGAAAAATATCTATTCAGATTCTTTGCCCGTTTTTAAATTTGATTTTTTGATTTTTGCTATTGATTTGTGTGAGTTCTTTATCTATTTTGGATATTAGCCTCTTAGCAGATACCTGGTTTGCAAAAATTTTTTTCCCATTCTGTAGGTTGTCTTTTCATTTTCTGGATGGTTTATTTTGCTGTAAAGAAGCTTTTTAACTTGATGTAATCTCACATGTTTATTTTTGATTGTGTCGCTTGTGCTTTAGGTGTGATTTTTCAAAAAAATCATCAAAGAGCTTTTTTTCCTATGTTTTCTGCTAGGAATTTTCATGGTTTCAGGTCTTACATTTAAGTCTAACTCATTTCAAGTTAGTTTTTGTGAGTGGTGTAAGATGAGGTTCAAGTTTCATTCTTTTACTTGTGAATATCCAATTTTCCCAGCACAATTTGTTGACGAGATTGTCTTTTCTCCATTGAGTATTCTTGCTTCTCTTGTCACATATTAGTTGACCATATAGGCTTGGGTTTATTTCTGGGCTCTTGATTCTGTTCCATTGATCTATTTGTTTGTTTTTATTCCAGTACCATACTGTTTTAGTTACTATAGCTTGAAATCAAGAAGTGTGATACAGAGATAGGTGCTCTTAAGAGGTTTAAAGATCTATGAGCAGAGAGGCATTGGGGCTTCTTAGGGTCATGGGAATGCTTCATGCTTGAACGGAGAGAGAAAACTGTCCAAAGGACATTGTGGGGCAAGGCACCTTAGAAAGATCAGACTGATTTGTCAAACACTTTGAGGTATGAAAGAATTAGGAATGTTTAGGAAACCATGAGTTCATAGTGACTGTGGCTTGACTGTGAGGGTTGAGATGAGGGGCTCCAGGAACCACATTAAGAACTTTGTGTCTTGGTGACACCCCTCCTGGGTCATTGTCTACACTGGGTGTTGAATCAGGTACCATCTCTGCCATCTCTAGATGGCAACTGTTTTGAAAACAAAAACATTTTTAACATCTTTATAGAAGTATAATTGCTTGAAAACAAGTCTTGAAAATAAGTTTTTGTTTAGAACTTCTAGAGGTTAAAGGACGTCCCTAGAAGCTTCCTTTCTACTAGTTGTTTTTAATCTGCCAATCACTGCCCCCAAACAGTGCCCTGGCCTTCTCCATGTTCAGGGATCCTTGGGGAAGTATTTCTTTTCAAAGGCTGATGTGAGCAAATGACCAGTCCACCATGAGGTCCTGTAAGTTGACTGTAGTTAGTAGTTGTGACTTGGTGTCTGCAAGAGAGTAGAAGAAGGCGGTCCAAGAGTGCTCCAGGCTGGAAGAGTTTGCTCCCATCTGGACAAATTCATTGTCATCCTTTTATCCTGGGTTCTCCAACAGTATAGTGACCTGCATGGCAATCTCTTAAATAGAATTTTATGTCAAGGGCAATTAGTCTGCTAGGTAGATCCTTACTGTATTAACAGTTTGGCTTTCTGGTTTGTATCTTGTCTCTTGGACATTTGATCTGCAGGAATTGGCCTCTCCTTGGGGTTTGGGACCCGAAAGGTTTAGTGCAGACCTTTTGGAGTTAGGGAAAGCCCACAGAGGGGAGTTTAATGAAACAGATAGTGGGTCACCGATTTCAAGAGCAATATCCCCAGCTACTGACCTTGGCATCTGGGCACAGGCCAGCATCAGAATTTGTCAAAACTACACTAAACTCTCCCCCTGCCATGCAGGTTCATAGGTGGGATCTCAGATATTGAATCCAAGCAATTCACTGTAAGGATGAGAACATGAGAAATATCCAATACACACTTGAAGAATTTGCATGCACTTTCCCATATGCACATTTACTTCATATGTCGAATTTGGGACCTTTGGGGATAGTTTGGACAATAAGATCAATATGAATAAACTTTTCTGCTTTTTGGTACCCTTTTCCATGTGTTGAGTTTCTGGTCTTATGGTCTGACCACTGGTGATATATGTTAGATGAATGATCTATCTGATGTGAGAGAGATAATGGAGAATATAGTTTGTTAATCTTTTCTGGTTTTCTGTTTGTCTATTTATGAGCTTAAGTCAATTAAGAATTTTGTACCAATTAGAAGGAAAAAATAATCTCTCTGAGATTTTAACTGGGGAGTTTTGGTGTTTAGTGTTGCCCTGTGGCTGAAGTTGTGGAACAGAAGCTATAGGTTCACTCTGTGTCTCTGCACCTGTACTTGATAAAAGAACTTTACCTTCATGATGTCATTGTGAAATGTTCTCCTACTTCAATAGAGAATTAATAAGTTCTATTATTATGTTTACATTTTGATGTAAAAAAAGTGATCAAAGTTTCACATCTTGATCATAAAGTAACAAGTGGGTTAGCCAAGGTACAGACACATGCGGTATTGACTTAGACAAGCAAACCCAAACAGGCCTTTGCTAGGTGACAGCTTGAAGTCTAACCTTCAAAGACTTTTTTCATCCTTAAAGTACTTACTCTGGGTGAAGGATTTGCTCCCTCTCACCATCTAAATGTTTTAAAACATTTTCTAACTATTTTGCATTTAACTTTTCAAGACGTTGTTTTTAGCTTGGCAAGCTGGTATAAATTCCAAGGCAAGAGTGATAGCTTACTTTTGACAGAAAGAAAAAAAAAACCTTTATTTTGTGAGGAAAGGCCAGTTGAATCCCTTCAATATAAGATGATGGCTGGAATTTTGCAAAATTGTTTGCTCTGTGTATGTGTGTTATATGTCAAAAATCTCAATTCCAAAGACATTTTGAAATATTAACGTTTGGGGGCATAGCATAGAAAGCACAAATTAACTAGGAAAGAGATCTTATTTGAATGTATTAAATGTTCTAATTCATGGATAGGATATGTCTTTCTGCTACACAAATTTTTATTTCTTTCATTTTTAATGCTAAGCAAAACTCATGTGTACCATTATTGAGTTAACTCTCATTTTTTGGTTGCAAATTGGATTTCTTCATTATATTTTCTATCTTATTAATATTCCTATGGGAACATATTGACATTTCTGGATTTATGTAATATCTAGTAGTTTTACTGAATGCCTTTGTTTTTCTATGACTATTTTGTTGGATTTTTTGTAGGTAGTCAATATGATGCAATATTGTTTGAAAAGTAGTGAGTTAGACCTTTTCAATAATCAGTCTTCCTATATTTTAATGTAATCACAGTGATCTCTACGATTCTATTAAATATTAGCAGTGCAGCTTAGTTTTTATTAAATCTCTCCATAAGCAAATCACATAAATCACATACTAGTTCCTTTTGAGAATGTGAGTTGTTTGGCTCTGTTAGTCCTTTAGGAGACTTTACGCCTAGTAGGAAAAACACTGTACATTTATTAGGTCACAGTAACGGACCAGGTGCCTTTCACAGAGAATTGAATGCTCAGACCAGCTGAGAAGAAGGTGTCATCACCCAACTGCTGACATGAAAGCAGTTAAGGATCTAGGTCTCTCCATGTTCCTGCAAATGTCATTATTTCTTTCTTTCTTTTTTATGGCTGAGTAATAGTCCATTGTATATATGTACCACATCTTCCTTATCCATTCCTCTGTTGATGGACATTTAGGTTGCTTCCATGTCTTGACTATTGTAAACACTGCTGCAATGAACATTGAGGTGCATGTGTCCTTTTGGATCACGTTTTTCTCTAAATATATGCCCAGGAGTATGAGTGAAGAGTCATATGGTAGCTCTATTTTTAGTTTTTTAAGGAACCTCCATACTGTTCCTCATAGTGGCTGTACCAATTTACATTCCCACCAACAGTGCAAGAGGGTTCCCTTTTCTCCACACCCTCTCCAGCATTTATTGTTTGTAGATTTTTTGATGACCAGTGTGAGGTGATACCTCATTGTGGTTTTGATTTGCACTTCTCTAATGATTAGTGATGTTGAGCATCCTTTCATGTGTTTGTTGGTAATCAGTATATGTTCTTTGGAGAAATGTCTATTTAGGTCTTCTGCCCAATTTTTTGATTGGATTGTTTGTTTTTTGATATTGAGCTCCATGAGCTGTTTGTATATTTTGGAGATTAATCCTTGGTCAGTTGCTTCATTTGCAAATATTTTCTCCCATTCTGAGGGTTGTCTTTTCATCTTGTTTATGGTTTCCTTTGTTGTACAAAAGCTTTTAAGTTTCATTAGGTCCCATTTGTTTATTTTTGTTTTTATTTCCATTTCTTTAGGACGTGGGTCAAAAAGGATCTTGCTGTGATTTATGTCATAGAGTGTTCTGCCTATGTTTTCCTCTAAGAGTTGTATAGCGTCTGGCCTTACATTTAGGTCTTTAATCCATTTTGAGTTTATTTTTGTGTATGGTGTTAGGGAGTGTTCTAATTTCATTCTTTTAGACGTAGTTGTCCAGTTTTCCCAGCACCACTTATTGAAGAGGCTGTCTTTTCTCCACTGTATATTCTTGCCTCCTTTATCAAAGATAAGATGACCATATGTGTGTGGGTTTATCTCTGGGCTTTCTATCCTGTTCCATTGAACTATATTTCTGTTGTTCTGCCAGTACCATATTATCTTGATTACTGTAGCTTTGTAGTATAGTGTGTAGTCAGGTAGCCTGATTCCTCCAGCTCCGTTTTTCTTACTCAAGATTGCTTTGTCTACTTAGGGTCTTTTGTGTTTCCATACAAATCGTGAAACTTTTGGTTCTAGTTCTGTGAAAAATGTGATTGGTAGCTTGATAGTGATTGCACTGAATCTGTAGATTGCTTTGGGTTGTATAGTCATTTTCACAATGTTGATTCTTCCAATCCAAGAATATGGTATATCTCTCTATCTGTTGGTATCATCTTTAATTTTTTCATCAGTGTCTTATAGTTTTCTTCATACAAGACTTTTGTCTCCATAGGTAGGTTTATTCCTAGGTATTTTATTCTTTTTGTTGCAGTGGTAAATGGGAGTGTTTCCTTAATTTCTCTTTCAGAGTTTTCATTGTTAGTGTATAGGAATGCAAGGGATTTCTGTGCATTATCCTATTACTTTAAGATAGTAGCTTTTGTATCTTAGTACTTTACCAAATTCATTGATTAGTTCTAGTAGTTTTCTGGTAGCATCTTTAGAATTCTCTATGTATAGTATCATGTCATCTGCAAATGGTGACGGTTTTACTTCTTTTTTTCCTATTTGGATTCCTTTTATTTCTTTTTCTTCTCTGATTGCTGTGGCTAAAACTTCCAAAACAAGGTTGAATAAGAGTGGTGAGAGTGGGCCACCTTATCTTGTTCCTGATCTTAGTGGTTTTAGTTTTTCACCATTGAGAATGGTGTTAGATGTGGGTTTGTCATATATGGCCTTTATTATGTTGAGGTAAGTTCCCTCTATGCCTACTTTCTGTAGAGTTTTTATCATAAATGGGTGTTGAATTTTGTCAAAAGTTTTCTCTGCATCTATTGAGGTGATCATATGGTTTTTCTCCTTCAATTTGTTAATATGGTGTATCACGTTGATTGATTTGCCTATATTGAAGAATCCTGGCATTCCTGGGATAAACCACACTTGATCATAATGTATGATCCTTTTAATGTGCTGTTGGATTCTGTTTGCTAGTATTTTGTTGAGGATTTTTGCATCTATGTTCATCAGTGATATTGGCCTGTAGTTTTCTTTTTTTGTGACATCTTTGTCTGGCTTTGCTATCAGGGTGATGGTGGCCTCATAGAATGAGTTTGGGAGTGTTCCTCCCTCTGCTATATTTTGGAAGAGTTTGAGAAGGATATGTTTTAACTCTTCTCTAAATGTTTCATAGAATTCACCTGTGAAGCCATCTGGTCCTGGGCTTTTGTTTGCTGGAAGATTTTTAATCACAGTTTCAATTTCAGTGCTTGTGATTGGTCTGTTCATATTTTTTATTTCTTCTTGGTTCAGTCTCAGAAGGTTGTGCTTTTCTAAGAGTTTATCCATTTCTTCCAGGTTGTCCATTTTATTGGCATACAGTTACTTGTAGTAATCTCTCATGATCCTTTGTATTTCTGCAGTGTCAGGTGTTACTTCTCTTTTTTCATTTCTCATTCTATTGAGTTGAGTCTTCTCCCTTTTTTTTCTTGATGAGTCTGGCTAATGGTTTATCGATTTTGTTTACCTTCTCAAAGAATCAGCTTTTAGTTTTATTGATCTTTGTCACTGTTCCCTTTATTTCTTTTTCATTTATTTCTGATCTGATTTTATGCGTTCTTTCTTCTACTAACTTTGGAGGTTTTTTTTTTGTTGTTGTTGTTCTTCTTTCTCTAATTGTTTTAAGTGTAAGGTTAGGTTGTTTATTTGAGATGTTTCTTGCTTCTTGAGGTAGGATTGCATTGCTATAAATGTCCCTCTTAGAACTGCTCTTACTGCATCCCATTAGTTTTGGGTCGTCGTGTTTTTTTTTGGGGGGGGTCATCGTGTTTTGATTGTCATTTGTTTCTAGGTATTTTTTTATTTCCTCTTTGATTTCTTCACTGATCTCTTGGTTATTTAGTGGAGTTTTATTTAGCCTCCATGTGTTTGTATTTTTTACAGGTTTTTTTTTCCTGTAATTGATATCTAGTCTCATAGTGTTGTCAGAAAAGATACTTGATACAATTTCAATTTTCTTAAATTTATCAAGGCTAGATTTGTGACCCAAGATACTGACTATCCTGGAGAATGTTCCATGAGCACTTGAGACAAAGTTTATTCTGTTGTGTTTGGATGGAATGTCCTATAGATATCAATTAAGTCTATCTTGTTTAATGTGTCATTTAAATCTTGTGTTTCCTTATTTATTTTAATTTTGGATGATATGTCCATTGGCAAAAGTGAGGTGTCAAAGTCCCCTACTACAATTGTGTTACTGTCGATTTCCCCTTTTATGGCTGTTAGCATTTGCCTTATGTATTGAGGTGCTCCTATGTTGGGTGCATAAATATTTACAATTGTTATATCTTCTTCTTGGATCGATCCCTTAATCATTATTTGATTTGATCATTCTTTGTCTCTTCTAATAGTCTTTATTTTAAAGTCTATTTTGTTTGATATGAGAATTGCTACTCCACCTTTCTTTTGGTTTCCATTTGCATGGAATATCTTTTTTCCATCCTTTCACTTTCAGTCTGTATGTGTCCCTAGGTCTGAAGTGGGTCTTTTGTAGACAACATATATGCAGGTCTTGTTCCTGTGTCCATTCAGCCAGTCTATGTCTTTTGGTTGGAGCATTTAATCCATTTACATTTAAGGTAATTATCAATATGTATGTTCCTATTACCATTTTTTAAATTGTTTCAGGTTTGTTATTGTAGTTCTTTTCCTTCTCTTGTGTTTCCTGCCTAGAGAACTTCCTTTCACGTTTGTTGTAAAGCTGGTTTGGTGGTGCTGAATTCTCTTAGCTTTTGTTTGACTGTAAAGGTTGTAATTTCTCTGTCGAATCAGAATGAGATCCTTGCTGGGTAGAGTAATCTTGGTTGTAGTTTTTTCCCTTTCATCAGTTTAAATATGTCCTGCCACTCCCTTCTGGCTTGCAGAGTTTCTGCTGAGAGATCAGCTGTTAACCTTATGGGGATTCCTTTGTATGTTATTTGTTGCTTTTCCCTTGCTGCTTTTAATATTTATTTCTTTTTGTTTAATTTTTGATAGTTTGGTTAATATGTGTCTTGGTGTGTTTCTCCTTGGATTTATCCTGTATGGGATTCTCTGTGCTTCCTGTACTTGGGTGACTATTTCCTTTCCCATGTTAGGGAAGGTTTCTACTATAATCTCTTCAAATATTTTCTCAGACCCTTTATTTTCCTCTTCATCTACTGGAACCCTGATAATTCAAACTTTGGTGTGTTTAATGTTGCCCCAGAGGTCTCTGAGACTGTCCTCAATTCTTTTCATTCCTTTTTCTTTATTCTTCTCCTTGGCAATTATTTCCACTATTTTATTTTCCAGGTCTCTTATCCGTTTTTCTGCCTCAGTTATTCTGGTATTGATTCCTTCTAGAGAATTTTTAATTTCATTTATTTTGTTGTTCATCATTGTTTGCTCTTTAGTTCTTCTAGGTCTTTGTTAAACGTTTCTTGTATTTTCTCCACTCTATTTCCAAGATTTTGGATCATCTTTACTATTATTACTCTAAATTATTTTCCAGGTAGACTGCCTATTTCCTCTTCATTTGTTTGGCCTGGTGGGCTTTTACCTTGCTCCTTCATCTACTGCATATTTCTCTGTCTTCTCATTTTGTTTAACTTAATGGGTTTTGGGGTCTCCTTTTCACAAGCTGCAGGATAATAGTTCCCGTTGTTTTTGATATCTGCCCCCCATGGGTAAGGTTGGTTCAGTGGCTTGTGTAGGCTTCCTGGTGGAGGGGACTGGTGCCTGTGTTCTGGTGGGTGGGACTGGATCTTGTCTTTCTGGTGGACAGGCTCGCATCTGGTGGTGTGTTTGGGGTGTATGTGAACTTAGTATGATTTTCGGCAGTCTCTCTGCTAATGGATGGGGTTGTGTTCCTGTCTTCCTAGTTGTTTGTCATGGGGCATCCAGCACTGGGGCTTGCTGGCCATTGGGTGGAGCTGGGTCTTAGTGTTGAGACAGAGATCTCTGGGAGAGCTCTCACTGAATGATATTACATGGGGCTGGGAGGTCTCCGGTGGTCCAATGTCCTGAACTTGGCTCTCCCACTTTGGAGGCTCAGGCCTGATGACCAGCCAAGCACCATGACCCTGTCAGTCACATGGCTAAGAAGAAAAAAATAAAAAAATTAAAAAAAGAACAGTAAAATAAAAAAATAATAGAATAAAAAATAAATTTAAAAAATTTAAAAAAGAAGAGAGCAACCAAACCAATAAACAAATCCACCAATGATAACAAGCACTAAAAACTGAACTAAGATAAACATAAAAATCAGAAAGAAGTCAGTTGCATACAGCAAACCCCAAGTCTACAGTTGCTCCCAAAGTCCACTGCCTCAATTTTGGGAACATTCGTTGTCTATTCAGGTATTCCACAGATGCAGGGTTCCTCAAGTTGATTGTGGGGATTTAATCTGTTGCTCCTGAGGCTGCACAGGGAAATTTCCCTTTCTCTTCTTTGTTCACACAGCTCCTGGGGTTCAGCTTTGGTTTTGGCCCCGCCTCTGCATGTAGGTCGCCCTCAAGCGTGTTTCCCGCCCAGACAGGTGGCGGTTAAAGCAGTGGTTGATTAGGGCTCTCTTGCTCTCTCAGGCCGGGGACAGGGAGGGGTACGGTAGTCATAACTGGAATGTGGGGCGAGCCTGCAGCATCAGAGTTCAGCATGACATTGTAACAGCCTGAGGTGTGCTGTGTGTTCTCCTGGGGAAGTTGTCCTTGGATCTCAGGACCCTGGCCATGCATGCTGCACAGGCTCCCAGGGGGTGTGGATAGTGACCTGTGCTTGCACACAAGATTCTTGGTGGCTGCAACAGTAGCATTAGAGTTTCATGCCCATCTCTGGTTGTCTGAGCTGATAGCCATGGCTCACACCCATCTCTGGAGCTTGTTTAGGTGGTGCTCTGCCTTCTGTGGGCAGATGGGGAAAGAATTCCCCCTCCTCGCACACCCTGAAACAATGGTCTCTTGCCTCTTAGGCAGTTCCAGACATTTTCCTGGACTCACTCCAAGCTAGCTGTGGTGCACTAGCTCCCTTAAGGCTGTGTTACATAGCCAACCCCAGTCCTCTCCCTGGGGTCTGACCTCCGAAGCCCGAGCCTCAGCTCCCAGCCCCCACCTGCCCCGGCAGGTGAGTGGACAAGCCTCTGGGGCTGGTGAGTGCTGGCTGGCACCGATCCTCTGTGTGGGAATCTCTCCGCTTTGCCCTCTGCACCCCTGTTGTTGTGGTCTCCTCCGTGGCTCCAAAGCTCCCCCCTCTGCCACCCCCCGTCTCCGCCAGTGAAGGGGCTTCCTAGTGTATGGAAACTTTTCCTCCTTCACAGCTCCCTCCCACAGGTTCAGGTTCCATTCCTATGCTTTTGTCTCTGTTTTTTCTTTTTTCTTTTGCCCTACGCAGGTACGTGGGGGGTTTCTTGCCTTTTGGGAGGTCTGAGGTCTTCTCCCAGCGTTCAGTAGGTGTCCTGTAGGAGTTGCTCCACACATAGATGTATTTTTGATGTATTTTGGGGGAGGAAGGTCATCTCAATGTCTTACTCCTCCACCATCTTGAAGGTCCCCCCTATTTTCCTTTCTTGCTTTTCTTCCATCCTGCCTCCCTCTCCCCCACCCCTCCCCCTCCTCCTGTTCCTCATCTCCCTGCATTTTGCTTTAAGTTCTTCACATTTACAAACTGAGATTATCTGAAGACTTAGTCTCAGATTCTTGTTTTGTATTGTGCAATAATAATTATGCAGAGATAACAATATGGTTTGTGAATCTGCCTTCATTGTTTCTTCCAGCCAAAGCTGCCCTCCTTTTAGAATGACTTTTATTTTGCTGGTTTATAGTCTTGAATAATGCTTTTAGAAAGGGTCTGTGTTTCATAGGTTTTCTGAGTCTCTGTATGTGTAAGGCTTTCCTCCTCCTCCTCACCCCATCCTCCCTCCTTCCCTCCTCCCTCCCCCCTCCTCCCCTTCACAGATGAACTCCAGTGAAGTTGCATCAGGAGTATTAAGTTCACAATCATTTCCCTTGAGGACACTGACCTGTCCTCCTACAGTATACAGTGCTGTGGATGGTGGCTAAGACCATTTTATTTTCATTGTTCTGAAGATAATGAACTTCTCAGAGGCTTTAGAAATCTCCCTTTATCCTTGACATGAAGAAATCTCCCTGCATCTGGCTGAATCCCCCAGAAGCAGAGGCTGATGGAGGTGGGGTGCCAGGTGCTCACCTGAATTCAGCATTTGTGGGAGGAGGGGAGAAAGAGGAAGGACCGTGACAGCGCCTTGGGCGGCCTGGGTGGCATCTGATATTTCTTCTATCAAGTCAGTGGGATTTAGATTGAGATAAGAGACAGAAACGCGCACTCATTCCACACGTTTAGTCCATTCTTGTCTCTCCCGAACATGTCCATCTTCTGCTGCCCTTTACCCATAACAGAAAAGCAGGCTCTAGCTTCAGCTCCTAAAGCTTACACACACACACACACACACGCACGCACACACACACACATGCACGCACTGCCAGTACCCTGGCCCTCTTATTACTCATGGGGCTCCCTGTATCTTCACAGCTCAGCTCTGTGGACAGAAACCTTGCTTCCTTTATGTCTCCCATGCTGCCCTCCATGATGTCCCTGTGCAGCAGGTGGGCTGGCCTGTGAAAGATGCTGGGGCACGACATGGCCAGGACCCAGGTGTCCTGCTGTGGCCGCTCTGACTTGCTCTGTTCCTGACTCTGCACTTTCAGCCACGTCTTTTTATTTGGGAAAGGAAAAAAAAAGGTAAATCAGAGAATTATCTTCTTGAACTTTGAAATTAGAAAAGTTACATTTCTACCTTCCATTCATTTAAGTGCACCAGGGACCACAGTGCCCACGCTTCCTGCACTGACACTGGGGTGCACTCGGCCGTGTCCTGACACTCATGGCCTTCCATCCATCCAAGCGCGTCTCCATGGGGCTGCCCCATCCCACCCCACCCTGGAGCCCTCAAAGTCTTTACCGTTTCTCTAGAAGATGCCAAATGAAGTCACTGGTTGTTAAATACAGCCCAGAGCATGAGCTATTTTCTTAGATGCCTGAGTGAGTGGAGTCAGTGTCTGCAGCCTCCTTCTGAAGAGAGTGAATATAAATGCGTTTACTCATCTCCAAGAATTTGCATAGCACGAAACTGCTTGGAGAGATATATTCCAACCTAAATGATTTCTTATTACACGTTCCAAAAAAAAAAAAAAAAAAAAAAAGACAGAGAGAATGATCCAGGACAGCATTCTTAGGTTTTCTTCTTGATAGAAATCTTTTTTCTTTTTTTTTGTTTAGTATTTCTTTAAATTGAAGTGTAGTTGATGTACAGAGTTGTGTTCATTACTGTTGTGCAGCAAAGAGATTTGGTTATACATATACATACATTTAAAAAAATATTCTTTTCTATGGAAACCTTTCATGAACAACGACTACATGCAAAGCATTTTGCCAGAGCATAGGATACTCAGAAGAATTTGGTTTTGACACTTCCAGGAACTTATGGTCAAGCAAGGATGTGGGGCATGTCTTCGAGCTATGAAAATGGAATGCAAGGATGACATACAGATAAGGGTAGGAGGTTGGAGAAGGAGAGATGGGGTGTGAAAACTGGGTCAGATCATCCCTGCCTCCCCAGTCTTTCTCCAAAGTCCCCCAGGCTGGAGATTTATCCCACCCACCTTACCCCTGCCTCTCTGTTCTCCCTCCCTCCACTCTTGCCTGTGTGCCTGGCGCCTGCAGTCAACTTGGTCAGCCAGATAGTCTGGGTTCCTCATCTGCTCTGCCCACCCCTGTGTTCCTCTCCTGGTTCTCTGGCCCGCTTCACAGGTGTCCCCCTATTTGAGACCCATGCGCATTTCCTCCCTCAGTGGGATTCCCTGAATATTTGTGTTTGCAGGTACCTCAGGACAGGCCTTCCTGCTTCCCGCTCACCCAGGTGGTTACCAGGAAGCAAATGGGGCTCTAGATTGTTACCCTTTCTGGGACCCTGTGCCTAATTTTGATTTCATCATTTGTGTCTTTTTCCTAAGGACAGCCCCCAATCCCCAAATGATGTCGAGGGTCCCACAGAAACCGTATCTGCGTCACCTGCATTCCCAACTCCTGAAACAGTGCTGGCGCTCCCAGGGTGCTTGCTAAATCCTGCGGCTGTCCCCACCTTCCTGACTCAGTGCTTCCTCTGTCTGTCTCCTCCACCAGCTCCTTGGAGACCATGCAGGGGTCAGTGTGCACAAGGCCTCCTCCAGAAGCATGCAGCCAGTGAGGCTGTCATGGCTTACGTGGGCCCCAGGAGCTTTCCGAACTGCAAACACAGGGTGCAGCCCTCCCCCTCACGGCTCTGTGAGAAGGGCGAGCCTCGCTCTTGGCAGAGCTCAAAGGACTGACATGTGGGGTCAGGCAGAGCTGAATCTAGTCTGTACAACCCTGGGTGATTCCCTGAAAGTCCCTGGGCCTCACCATCTCATGGGAACCGGGCCATCCCAGCACCCACAGCAGGAGCGGTTGGGGAGGAAGAGATGACGCTGGGAAGGAATGCAGAGGAAGACATGCTTGTGAAAAGGCAGAAGCTACATTAGAAAATGGTTTTCTCAGCACATCTCCCAGGGGATGGAGAGTGTGCACAGCACTTATGCAATGTCAGCACAAATTTGAGAGAAGCTGAGTGAGAAGGAAGCCTAAGGATGCTCTTTTCCCACTGGCTTATCGGACAGTCGAAGGAACTGAATCTTGTAGCAGCTAAAGGTCAAGAAGGGCCACCCAGCCTCACTGTCCAGGGCTCAGGCCCCTGGACACCCAGCGTGGGAGCAGGATGGGAACTGTGGCCGTCACTGGCATCCATTTACTTTATGGGGTGCTGAATGTGAGAATAATGACAGGGTGGGGATGCATGACCAGGATGTGACGTGTGACCCAGAAGGCCAGACATCAACTCAGGACACGTGAGACAGAGCTGGAGGTGGAGCTGGGCGTGTGGCAGCCAGGGTCCTGCACGGGAGCCCCGTGCTCGGCCCTCCACCTGCAGCATGCTGACCTGACCCCACAGCTCCTCTCCTCCTGGCCCTGAGATGTGGCCGTGGTCTGCAAACCTGTCATCACAAGTTGTACCCAAAGATTGAGGGAGATGAATTCAGACAGAAGCCCCTGTTCCTGTTTGAGGGAACAAGGGTCCTGTCTCGGACAGACTCTGGTTACTAGTTGTTAAGGAATGATGTGGCCTTGGGCCTGGGCTGGGCTGGGGGCCAGGTGAGAAGGCCGGGCACACTTGGGTGGTAGTGCCCAGAGGGGGCAGGCCAGCACCACACGCCTGCCTTGTGCTCCCGGCCTCCCCTGGCCTCGACATCACCTCCTCTTGGCACCATTTCTGTGTGGAGGTGGGGAAGGCGAGGTGACCTCCCCAAGCCATAAGGGAGAGAGGGAGAACCCAGACGTGGCAGACGCATGGCCGGCTGGTGAAATTCACCCTCTGAAAGGAAACCCCATTTGTCTCCAGACTGGGCAGGCTGTCTGTTCACGATGCCTCTGGGGCTGGCCTGCCATGCCTGGTGGCTCCAAGTTCCTTGAGGGTGTCCCCATCTCCATTCAGTCTTCCAGGGGCCCCTCGTGCCTGCAGTGATTCTGATCCAGTGAGGGAGAAGGAAGCCTGCATCTGAAGAGGTGTGAGAGAATGTGAAGCACGCTCCCTGTGCGGCCTGGCTCCTCCCCGGGTTGGGGTCCTTCTCTGAGGATGGATGAGGATGGGGGACCCATAGCCAGAACACAGATTTACAAAGGAGTGTGGGTCTCTCTGCTTACTGCACATGTGGAACCAGCTAACCTGACTTACTATGTTTGCAGTGCTATAGTAGCCATTTGTCCTCGTTTTTCCTTTCTGAGCCCTCATGTGACAGTTCTGGGATCCTGCACCTGACCTGCATTACACCCTGGAGAGGGGGGCTCCTGCCCTGGGCCACGGAACTCAGGCCATTGTCACAGGACTCACTGCATCCTGGAATAGGTACTCCACCCCATCCTGGTCTCTTAGAAGGTCACAGACAGACAAACAGGGTAGCTTGCTCTCGGGACAGACAGGGACATGGGCTCTGGGGACACTGTGAGAACGGGGCTGCCTTTATCTATTCAGGCTGTCATGATAAATACTATAGGTCAGGGAGCTTAAACAACAGAAGTTTATTTTCTCACAGTCCTGGAGGCTGCAAGTCCAAGATCAAGGCATGAGCAAGGCTGGTTTCCCCTGAGGCCTCTCTCCTTGGTGTGTAGACGGCCGTCTTCTCCCCATGTCCACACGTAGTCATCCGTCTGTGCTCGTCTGTGTCCTGATATTTTCATCTTATTAGGACACGAGTCCTATTGGATTAAGGCCCACCCTAAGGGCCTCGTTTTACCTTCATCACTTCTTTAAAGACCCCGTTTCCAAATACAGTCACATTCTGAGGTCTTGGGGTTTAGGGCTTCATCAACAACGGATTTGGTGCGGCATGATTCCTCCTGTATCAGGAACCACGCGGTGGCCAGGATTCCAGAGAGCTGCCCCTTCCAGTTATGCAGCAGGAGTGGCTGGTGGCCCACCCTGACTTTGCAACCCAGGCACCTCCTTTCCATCAAGCAGCTTGTGTTTCCTCAAAAGCTACGCTCTTTCCCACCTCTGAGCTGTTGGACGAGCTTTCCCTTCTCTCACTCTTTATCCTCAGGGTCCGCCTAATGCACTGCCGCCAGTGGCCACTCCCGATTCCTCAACAACCATGTCAGGGGGACATGGACCAGAGGGGCCACAGGTGCCATGGGGTGACTTCCTCTCCCATGAGGCAGGCAGGGAGTTCTTCTCCCTCTGTTCACCCCAATGTCATGTACATGATATACGTGCTTCCTAGTGAAAAAGCTCATCTCTGGTGGTGTTTCCAGAGCGTGCATCTGAAGTTTGCTCCTAGAAAGGTGTGCTGGGCACGTGAAGGGGGTGAAAGCCACTGTCCTGGCCACCCAGAGAGCCCGGCCCTCCCACAGACTCTTCTGCCCTGGGGTTGGCCCAGACACACCAGGAATCCAGCAGAATCTTGGTATTAATTCCAGGTCATCGCTAGGAAATGCTGTGGAAATGGAGATAAAGGAACTGGGGCAGGCCATCTCGTTTCAGTGAGAGGGTTCTGTTATCTCCCAGTCTGTGTAGGTCTGTGTTTCTATCTCTGGTTCCCTGGTCTAAGGACAGGAGGTGCCATCCCAGGACATGGAGCGGGATGTGACTGTGCACGTGGCGGGTGAGGGGATATGTGCTTCTGTTGGTGAGAAGGAGGCCTGGCAAGCAGGGGACAGGGCCCGAGCGGCTGAGTGAGCTGTGGCCTGGTGCCGCGTTGTCCTCTGATCCTGATGGGCCGCAGCTGCTGTTTGTGCCTTGATGGGCCTCCGGTATCAGGATCATCACCGATCTCCAGGGCACAGTGTCTTTGGGAAACTGGGACAGGGAGGCAGGGCATTAAGAAGGCATAGCAGCCCAGGGAGTCCTGAGCCAGTGCGAAGAGCTGTAAAGGCACGGCACAGTGACGGAATACATACACCATGGCAGAAATCATGCGTGGGTGTTCAATGTAACCTGATTTGGCTGAAATATCACAGGACCATTAGTCTTAAGCTGTTTTTCTCCACTCCTGGGAGGACTGGTGGCTGGCAGTCCTGGTTGCTGGGGGCATCCTGCAAGCCTCTTTCAGTGTTTGTGGTTTTGAGAAGCTGGCTCAAGCACTGTGTCTTCCCTCAGCACCCCAAGAAGAAGGCAGTGGGGATGAAAGGGGGGCTTGTCCTCCCTTCTTTCATCAGGGAACATGTTTGGAGGCAGAAACCCGAATGCTTGCCCTTACACCTTACCAACCGGCTCACAGCTTCACGCCCTGCCAAACCCTGGCCCAGGTGGGTGGATGGCCTTGATCGTGCCCTTCCCCATGCAGGAGCCAAATTGGGGCCTTTTGTAAGGAAGAGGGGGAGCAGAGGGTCATTTGGTAAGAAGCAGCCGCGTGTGACACCAGGGAACATGGCACTGAGGCTTTTTAAAAAGAACTGAAAGCTCACCAGGAAACGTATCATCTCATTGAATTCACACAAAAATCCCTCTGCATTAGGGAACTTGGGGGCCATTCTGCCACAAGTAGGGACCTCACCACACTGAAGCAGCCCCCCATGTCCGAGGGCAAAGTGTGGTGGCAGAGCATCCACACGGGGTTCCTGGCTGATGCCCTGGGCCTCACGTCCGCCACCATCCATCCCAGAAGCCTCTCTCCAGAGCTGGGGAAACCACCACCGGGTAGGGTGTTGACAAAAATCCATATGCAGGAGCACATGCATCCTCACATAGCCCAGACATGGAACCAGCTGGAGGTCAGCCATTTCTGGGGTTCCCATTACAAGCCCTGCTAGGGTTCTCTCCCTTTCTCACCAGCCAGGACTCTCAGAAGACAAATGGCACAGGAGCCGCATATTCCACTGAAGAGAAGCCAGTGGCAGAGCCCCAGGTTCAGGGCTGAGGATGCCTGGAGGGGAGGCATCCCTCCCTGGGGAGGTCAGGAAGGCCATGAAGGGTCTGCCCCAGGGGCTGAAGGAAGACAAGTGAAAGCAGGAAACAGGCCAGAGGCAGTGGGGATACCCCGGCCTCTCCAGGCTCTCTGCACCCGTCGAAACCAGTGACAAAGGTCAGTGCTGGTCCAAAGACAGCATGGGACCTGGGGATGAGGGGCTTTCTGTAGTCTTGACTATTGTTTTAAGATATAGGTTTTATTCAGGTATGGTGAGGATGATTGATCAAGAGACAAGTGCCATAGAAAACAGAATTTAAGACTCACAGATCCTAAGACGAAGGGACATGCCACAGCAGGAAGTGCCACATGGGGAAGCACCAGGGCCAGTCAGGAAGAGGTGGGGTGGGGGGACATGGCAACAGCCTTTCCTGTGGCTTCTGCAGGAAGGGATGGGCAAGGCAGGTGAGCAGGCTCAGGAATGGCTAGTGTGAATAATTTCAGCAGGCTCTAGAGCATAGGGATGTCTTGAATTGTCTGGTACCTGGCCCTGCAGCGATTAGGGCAGAGGAGATTGGATCAGAGTATAAGAACCTGATAGAAGGGGTGGCTGGGGGTTGAGACGTAGACTGAATTGGTTGGTTTGCAAATATAAAACCCACAATTGCAGTAGAGTTATTTACTATCTCTAGGGATTGGTTATACCTTGGAAGGGCCATCTTTCTAGGGCCAACAAGGCCCCAAGATGCCAAAGCCTCAGAACACAGGGAATAAAAGACATTGTTAACACACCTTCAGGCCTCAGCAACCTTGGGCGGTTCAGCTTCCAGGTCCAGGCAACAGGGGCCTTTGCTTCAGGAAAACTAAGCAATCGAACCAAAAATCAGCCCAAAGAAAGCCACGCTACAGTCAAGGACAATGTCAACCCTAGTGAACAGGGGTCACAAGCACACACAGATTGCTGTAAATCAGGGCTGAGCAGGCATGTAGATCCAGCATGGTCATTAACGGCCAGGTTTGAGATACAGCCGCATTGCTCACACCAGCACTGACACTGGAAGCAACCAAATGGTGGGCTAGTTACCCTCAGGAAGAAAATTCAGCCTATGTTTTCTTGTGATGGTTACCCGGCCATTGATAACAGCTAGGACGTGAAAATAAAGCAGGACAGGTGACTTAATGATCAGTAGTGTTTCCTTCTTCCCATCTGTTGCCATTGGCACCAGGCAGCTTCCAACACTCTGGTGGGTGAAGATCTGTACCCAAATGCACTGGGTCCAGAGAAGCAAGACCGCAGGGCAGACGCCCCTGTAGCACGTCCTCCGGAGGATGGCTGTTGTGACCGTGAGGTCAGAGCCCCCCCCCCTCCCAGTCATCCGGTGGTTGCCTGGCCCCAGGCCCGTGCCGAGCTCCTGCTGGGTGTTGCTTCTCTTCTACATCCCTGTTAGGACGTCGTTTCCACCCTCTTTTACTCCAAGGTGGGCTGTACCTCTGCCTGCTATGCAGACCGCATCTCACCCTTGTTTTGCTTCCCTGAGCTCCCAGCCTGGGACTCCAGCACCAGATATATTGTGCCCTTGGCATCCCAGCATACAACCTGCCCCTGACCTGAGAGGGATCCTCCTTCCATGCTGAGATCCTAAGCAGGGTTAGTTTGGTGTGGAGGTTCTTCCAATACAGTAGAGAACCTACTACATGTAAATGTTCACCGTAGTGTTCTCACCATTCCCTTTTCCTTACTTAATGCCCACAAATGTCCTGGGAACCACTGGCACATCCATTCCCTGAATGAGGAAACTGAAGCTCCCAGGTTAGGGATTTGCCGAGTTCTTTGACCCTGTAAGTGGTGTCGTGAAGATTCACATCTGTATTTTCCATCAAGCACTTTCCTCCTTGTTTTGCATGGTCCACAGCTAACCCTTCCCAATGGGCTCTCAATCCAGGACACCCCCCAGAGCTGTGACTGCCGTGTCCAGAGCTGTGACTGCCGTGTCCAGAGCGCATTGCTTCTAGAGGCTGGAGGAGGGATCCTTGGCCTTTGCTTAAGAAGAGATTCTAATAAATCTGCTAGAGAGTCCTTTCCTGGGAGGAGAGACAGAGATAGTGACAAAGACAGACAGAGACCAAGACAGAGACAGAGACAGAGATAGAGGGAGAGAGACAGAGACCCTCTGAGGAGCGATCTGGGGCCTGTCTTAGTGGACTAGCCCAGTGCACAGGCTGGTGTGTAAGAATGACCTCACAAAGGAGCAAGGGGCTCTCATGAACAAGGTTCCTGCTGGGCCTTAGGCAGAGAACGGCTTCCCCAGTGAGGAGAAAGGATATTGTCAGATTCTTGTGGCCCTGAAATGTCTTCTTTGAGAACTGAAGTTCCAGTGGGCCAGCAACGTCAGAGGTCGTCTGCTGAGTGCCCTTGTTATCTGATCTTCCTGTGAAAGTCTGGGGCACCTGAGCCAACGTGGAGGCTTATGTAAGAGGATTTTAGAAAGGAAAGCTTTTTGCAGCAGGTAATGAGGACTTACCCACAAGGAGGCAGGACTTCCCTCCTTTCCTCGTGGCTGAGGGATGAATGGACCGGGATGATGGTGGAACAAAGGCCCATTCACGGCACAACCTCCACTGTGCTCCTTGGATAACCAGGACTCTGACCCTCAGAATCCCAGCTCCATGGTCCTGCCCCTGCTCCAAGGCCCCAGGCCCACCACCTGCCACCCTTCTCCGTTTAAGCTGCAGTGCGATGCTGCAGCCAGGGGCCGAACCTGCTTTTCTCTGGTGGAGACAGTGTGTAGATGCCTTGCTGGTCCTTTATTCAGAAATTCTCCTACAGACAGGTCCTAAGCCACTGAATGGCTGGATTTGTCACTTAGTTTCGGCCCAGCAGCAGCGCCTGGGGCTCTGGAAGTTTCTACACCATCACCAGGCATACATTCAGCAGCAGGGCCAGGGCTGGACCAGGAATGTCCGGTTCTAGCCTCTCACCCCCGAGCCTTTTCACGCCCACAGTGTTTCCTGGCCTTTCTTGCCCTGTTTTCATGAGAAACCCCAATTCACCCTCAGGTCTCTGTGCCAACAATACTCCCGGCCCAGGTCCTTCCCCGAATCAACCTGACTCTGTTCTCACATTTGGCTCTATGTTCCCGGCGAATGAGTCTGTAACCCTCCAGGACAGCTGCGATCTCTCCTTCAGTTGTTGGATCACAGCTGTAATGTGACATCTATGTGTGGTGTTTTTAATCATCATCTGGAGAAGACAAAGGAGAATCTAACCCACCTGCCCAGCCAAGCCTGGAATCCCCAGCTTCACATTTATCCTCCTGCCTCGTCTTGGCTTGTCTTCTCCTTCGTGTACCCATCCTCATGTGCAAGCTCTGATCCTTGGGAGAGAACTAGAGCTCACAGTCTCCTTCTAACCCAGTGGCCTGTGTGATCACAATCATTTTCATCTTAGTGGTGAACACTCACACTCTTCCTTTTTGTGCGTGTGTGAGGTCACTTAGTCCCCATAGCAGCCCATGCAGGGGGAGGCTGACACCATCCTACACATGTGAGAACCAAGGACCCAGTGGTTCAGGAACCTGTGGGATGGCCACACACCAGGGATGGAAGGCTGCCTGCCTTGGACGTGCCCTCGGCCCCATTGGAGCCCCTCTGCGCACAGGTGTTGGACAAGAGGTAAGGAGGAAAAGATAGTTCTCAAACACAGCGAGAGAAAAAAAAAAAGGAAATAAAGTAGCAGGACATTAAAGAAAGGAAATCTCGGAAAGTAAGGAAAGGTGTCACGTTGCTACATCTAAGGGGGGGACCGCACCTGTCATGAAGCGTCAGGTCTGAGGGATACAGTCTTTGTTCTGATCGAGAGAAATAGTCAGGACTTGGGCTTAGGATGGTGCTCCCGGAAAGACCACACTGAATTGTGAGATTGATCTGCAGCCAGAGAAGGCCATCCTATCCCAGGTGGGTCTGGCGCCACCTGGCATCTTGGTTTCTTAATCCTGCACGAGGGACAATCTGGTCTCTGGGATTTTTTGGATCCAAGTGAAAAGGCTCTTCAGCTGCTCCATCAATGGGTCCAGAGACGTGTCCTGTGCTGAATTCATGTTTACTATAGTCCAGAATCTTTGAATCGTCGTTTCTTCCTCTCATTCTCTCTCGTTATTATTGCCTATGGATTTCATAGGAAGATGAATATTGTTCATTATACATCTTTGTTAAAATATTGCATGTTTTTGCCACTAATATTTTGCATCCTTTTTAGTACTTTCTGTTATGATCTTTTTATCTGACTTTAACTTTCCAAGATTTCCGTCTCTGTGGAAAACAATTGCTTTTCTGTCTCTAAATCCAGGGTTTCTCACTGCTCTCTGAGGAAGCTGCTCTTCTGTAACAACTGTGTCAACATTTCCATTGCCTAATATTTAATGAACATGTTTCATTCATCTGTTGCAATTACAGTCCTTTTTTCCTACAAAAACCAACAACTAAGTTTTAATATAGAACAGTTATACCACGATTATTAGAACCATGTAGCACACTATTCTTGGAATAGCCTTTCACAGTTTTAGCATCATATAGATGATCTGAGTCTCAAAAAAATGAATTTTATTGTTACTACTGAATTAGCTGGACACATAGCTCTTAGAAAACACCTGGTGTGCCCCTTTCCCGAATCCCTGTCCCTCGGGGAGATTTCTTTGTCCTCCAAGTTCGGTCAGCCCACAGGAGGGGATATGATGGGAGTGGGAGGGTGTAGTTCCTTCAGCCTTTCTGAAATGCCCCTTCTGAGTGCTCTTTGATCTCTTCCTCTCATTCTGTACAGCTGGATAGTCACCCAATTTTTCCTGTCACTTGAAAATAAAACAGATGTGGTCCCGCTGAACACCACGTGGTCTCCCAAGAGAGACAAGAGAAAGGCTGTAGGTTCTTCCCATTGACTGGATAGATGTGGATGCTGCTGCTGTGTTGATGAATAAGACTCCCACCCTCTAGGCTGGCGATGAGGGGAGATGGAGACTCTCAGTGCAAGTGTTAAAAGGGTCCTTTGCCTCCTCTGCAAAGGAGGAGGACTAACTCGCCTCTGGATTTGTGGAAGTCTCCCTAGAAGAGGTGAGATTTCTTTGAAGAGATATTTGCACGGCAAGGAGCTTTGGAGGTGGGCACCTAGAATCTGCATTTGGATTCAGCTGTAGTTTACCAGGAACAGAGTTAAGATTTCCCAGGTCACAGTGCTTTTCTTGGCTCTGTTTAAATGCTCTGGAAGTTTTCTCTTCATGTGCATCATTGATCCCGTGACAAAATGACTCTGACCAGGTCACTCCTGGGTTGGGAAGATAAGAATCATTGTCCTTGGAGTGAGAGCCATGCCAGGAGGACCTGCAGTCCCTGCAGAATCGGCTCCCCGTGCCCATAGTTCACGTCCTTCATCTTCTCTGGAGGTCCCCTCACTTCTGCTCGGGCTCTGCCTGGTCCCTGCCCTGGGTCCCCTCTTCTCAGGTTCTCCTGCTGCCTCCACATTTCAGGGATGCCTTCTCCACCCACCCTTCTATCTCTCCCCACCCCTGCCCAGCACTCACACCCTTCCTAAATCTCCCTTCCTTCATGGGTTTCTTCCTCGCATCTACCCTGTCTCTTCTCCTCTGTACATTTCATATTTTAACCTCTTTTTTTGTCTGTCTCACCTACTAGAATGTGACCTTTGGGAGGGCAGGGATTCTTGTCTCTTGTTTTCTGAAGTATCTTCGGCACTGGTGACCTGGATGAACATGTAGTAGGAGGTCAATAAATAGGTGTGGAGTGAAGAAGTGGATAAGGTCCTGATGAATTACTCCCTGACTTAATCATCACAGAGGCTGAAGGTGAAAAAAGGTGTTCTCTGTAGCCTCTGTGTGGTGTCTCCATCCCTGACCCACCATCCAACACGTCCAGCTCCTGTCCTCCTTATCTTCAGCTGGAGGAGAGCCAAGATGCTGCAGTCTGGCTCCTCCCTTTCCAACCAGGAGCAGCTGACAGGGAGAAGAATGGCAGGAGGACTTCTGTGTCCTGTTAGGTCAATTATGAGGCTGCCTAGACTTCACCTGAAACAAGGGGGTCTTGTTCTGCACCAGAAACCAAGCAGATCACAGAGGGCACACACTGACCCAGTAGGTGGACTTGTCCACTGATGTCTGAGCTGGTCAGTAGCCCCGAGGGCTCAGTCCATGTATGGATGGCAGAAAGGAAGTCCATTAGTCTTTCCCTCCCTCTTGCCCCTGCCACTCGCCCCACTAGCATCTGAGCTGGAAAATCAGGAAAATCAGTAGGCTTTCTATAGGAGCCAAACAAGCAATAAGGGTCAGGGAAAGAATTAAGTGTCGCTAGTGTTGGTAACTTGACTGAAGTATCATGAACTCTGGGCAAATGGAAGCCCTGGAGCCTCCTGGGAGTGAGGGTCCAGTCCCTCCCTGCTCACTCTCCAGGCCCGGCTCCTGCCTGCCAGGCTCCTCTGAGGTTGCTGTCAACCTCAGAGAGGGTACTCTTTAGCAGAACTTCCAACCCCCATTCCATGAGGTCGCCTGGTTGCAGAAGAGGAAGGAGCTGTCCATGGGGTGAGAGGGATGGAGGGAGGGGCACAAGTGGGCTGTAAGCAAAGAAGTGGACATGGGCCTTACAGAATGCACGAGTTTTTGGGAGATGAGGGGAGGGCGGCATTGTAGGCTGCAGAGAAGTCATCATCTTCTTAATTTTCCTGAAAAACATTGTTTCAGAATGAGGGGCACCAGGTTGTGATGCAAACTCAGGACTCTGACCCTGGAGCCTAAATGGAAGAGAGGGCATGGATGGAAGGACAGCCACAGCCCAGGGAGACCAATGTGCTGCGGTCCAGTGTGAAAAGTTGATGACTCCGTGTCAGACCTGCATCAGGGCTCTCCCACTTTTAGCAGCAACCTCACAACCACCTTGCCAGGTGGGTGCGTGTGACTTTGTTTCACAGATGAGGAGACTGAGGCACAAAGAATACGATGACCGTGCTCAGGCTCACATAGATCCCAAGTGACTCCACAGATGCAAAGCCCAGTAACACGACAGCTCTGATCTTTCTTTCCTTTCTTTGTTTTTGCGTGCACCTCTTCAGGGCTGTGCACAGAGCAAGTTAACCGACACCTATGCAAATGGCTGAGCCCACTGGAACATGAGGCAGAGAAGCAGAGTGACGTAAGTGCTGTCCTGAGACACATAATCAGGAGTTGTACCCATTCCAAGAAAGACCACCATTGATGGCTTGACTCTGGGAAGGTCACATGGATGAGTTGACATTGGATATGAGCCTTGAGGGTGCATCAGGAATGCATGAAAAAGAGATTTCTAGTTCCAAAAGCCCCATCACCCGTGATATTGTCAACTAAACAAATGCACAGCTTAAAAGTTGAGTATTACATTTTATTTGGCAAAAGCGAGGACCTATGCCTGGGATGCAGCCTCTCAGACAGCTCTGAGACACTGCTCCCAAGAGATAAGGGAGGAGCCAGGATATATAGGAGGTTTCGCAACAAAGACCAGCTACTTGATTTTCTATGTACAGGAAGATGCAAGAGTCTGGGCTCACTGAAATCATTCCTTTGATATGCACCTCAGCTATCTGGGGCCAGTATCTTGTGTTTTCCCAACCTGAGTCTCCTCAGGGTGCACCATTATGGGGTGGCTCATTATGGGGTGGCTGCAGTGGCTGATGGCTTGATGGTGGGCATCCTGTTTCCATCCTGTGTTCCCACAGGGCTCACTGTTGAGGTAGCTATAATGTGATGGCTTGATGGCTGCAACACCCTTTGTTTACTGATATGGCAGGGAACATTGTATTCATTGACAATATTTAGCAGCATTTTACTGGTTGCAAGGTGTCTCATACTTATTTTGTCTTCAGGCATTACACAGTGATTTTCATGGAACAACACAGGCGCATGGGCAGAGCTGGGAAAATGTGTGATGGGCAAGGAGAACAGCAAGGAATCTGGAGAGAGAACAGAGCAAAAGACTTGCAAGTGCTTGGGGCCTGGGCTGGCCTTGGAGAGTGGAGAAAAGGAGCTGCCATAATCTACCACCTGAAGTGAGAGAAGTCTGAAACCAGTTCTCTGAAAAGATGAATAAAAGTGATAAATCTCTAGCTAGGAAGGAAGGGGAAAGGGGAGAGAGAGAGAAAGAGAGAGAGAGAGAGGAGAGATACAGCAATAGAAATGAAAAAGGGGCACCACTAGAGATCCAACAGACATTAAAAAAAGACAATCAGGGAATATTAGGAACAACATTATGTCAGTAAATTTGACATTTAGTTGTCTAAAAGACACAAAAGATCTAAACTGGATTTTATTCTAGTAATATTAAAAAGTCATTGAAAGGTGTTATTTTGTGGCATGTTTATCTGCAAGTCATCCAGGGAGTGCAGAAAAAGGCTTGAGCAAGGGAGGCTGGCAACAGAGGGGATTAAATGTGGGAGGGGTTAAATGTGGGAGGGCCTGGAGGGAGAGAGGAGACCCCGAGGACATGTCAGCTGGAGAAAGGTGTTACTGCTACAGGGGACCTAGGGGCAGGAACACATGTGAGATGTTTGGGAAAACAACAGTTCAATGTTGGAGACACGAGGGCTGACATAGCTATTATCCAAATATGGAGAAATCATTAAGGAGTTGTGTGTCTGACCCTGCACAGGAGAAATGTTGGGCAGGGATTCACTAATGTGGACATTGTCAGCATGTTGGACTGATGTTAGAAGAGTGAGTGTCCTTGGAGAATGAAAGGGGATTTGGGAGAGGGGTGCATAAGAGAGGAAAGCCAGGAGGGTGTGAGGTCTGGAAAGCCATACAGAGGAAATGTTTTCTTAAAAAGTGCTGCATTTACTGTGTCAAAGTTGATAAAGTTGAATTTATTAGTGACCCTGGTGAGAACATTTCCACTGGAAGAAAGAAAACCTAGCCTGACAGGATGAAGACTGGAAGGACAAAACTCTGAGACAGAGAACATCATCAATTCTCTTACAGGGTTTCACTGTAGAGCAGGAAAAAAACGGTGCAAAGGTGAAGAATATTTAGACCATGTTACTACATGATGAGAGAGAAAAGTTGTTTCAAAAGCGAGGGAGAATATGGATCTTATGATGCTGCTGGTAACTGCTTATTAAATATTGATGGGGTTGAATTGGAAATTTTCTACAGAAATCAAGTATGCAGAAATTAAGCTATATTTTAGATGCTGGGATGTCCTACTTAATCGTATTATGGAGTGAATTCTGCAGAGTGAAAAATCTTTTATGAAAGAACTAAGCCCTGTGCTGCCTTTCTCTTGGAGTCCACTTGTCCTCTACCTGGCAGGGCATGGCCCACCTGTGCTGACTCCCTAGGTTTGCACCTCTGGTTAGTACCCAGGTTGGCTAGCAGTTGCTTTGATACATTTTCTCTATAGGGAACTTGAAACAAAAGGTCAGACAGGAACCTGAAGTCATTCTTAGCATCAAGGAATGTGTCTGAATGAACAAAGCCATTTTCCAAAAGCTCGTTTTACAGTGATTAAGACATTTCTTGAGAGAAGGTCTAGAATTTAGAAATCTTTTGGCATTTCTGGCGTGGCAGAGCTTTTTCCGTTCAGAAGTTCTTCCACTGCCTCATTATTTTTAAAATAAATGTTTATGGAAAGACATTGTTAAAGAAAAACAGAGCTTAGCAATTATCCCTATTCTGATTCTTTCTCCTTAATTCCTTAAGATTTTAGGTTGGACCTATCCAAATATTTTCAATATTGAACAACATCGCTTATCAGTGATTCTCATTGCCAAACGAAACTGATTTTAATCTGTATTAAGCATTCGAGGAACTTTGGTTGAAAAAAGAATACAACTCACTCCCTACTCTCGTTCCATCTTCCTTTGTTAAATATTTATTGAAAGCAACCATGTAGTGAGAACTGTGCTACCTGATGGGGATTCAAAGATGAATCCGGTACATGTGCTGCTCTTTAGGATTTCTGTGAAATCCTAAAGGGCAGTTACAGAAAGAAATGACCACCATCACCACCACCACTAGGAGTAATAATGAGCTCCTTCTATTTAGTGAGTGCCAGGCTCTCTGCTAAGCACAGTACATGGATTATTCCCCCACTATCAAAAGCACTTACCATGATTACACTTATATATCTTAGATAAGTAAACTGAAGCTCAGAGAAGTGACATTTCCAGGCTGTCACATGGCTGATGAGCGACAGATGTGTGGGCCACTAGAAGCCACACTGAGCAGAAAGACCCAGATGAGGTGGATGAGGTGGCCCCAGGGGAAATCCTTCAGAGGTAACTAGGAATAAGTCCAGAGAAGAGAGGCTAGGCAAGGCATTCCAATCAGCAGGGAGAAAATGATGGAAGGCCTGGGGGTACAAAAAGGGGGTGGGGAGGGGATACCACATGAGTTACTGCTGCTGCTGGGAAGCCGGAGAGGGTTGGGGGTGACTGAGGAGGATGGAGAGGCTCATGGGATCTAGGGGCTTGTCAAGAAGATGGGATGTAACCTAGTAGGCATTGGGAGGATATCTGGGTAGGGGAGGGCATGATGGTCAGATATTCCTTTGCAATGAACATTCTGGATGCTCCACAGAGATGAGCCCCAGGACAGGGAGGCGAGCTAGTGCAGGGTCTCCGTGGGCTGACCAGGTTGATGTCTCAGATTGGAAAGGGCAATGAACAAACACTTGGAAATAACAATGATACAGCTGGGGGAACACTTGCTTCTGGAAGGTGAGGTGGGAAAGAACCAGGAATGTCTCTCAAATTCCCTCTTTGTGTTCCTGTTCTTTTTTTTTTTTCCTTTTTCTATTTTATTTAATCCTCATGTTAATTCCTTGTTACATGTGAGGGTCCGGTCAAAGAAAGATTCTGCTTGTGGAAAGATGGGTCCTCTCTGAGCACACTCCCAGCTTCAGAGTGATCCCATGGGAATGTGAGAGGGTGGGGACCCCTGCCCAGGATGCACACCAATGACCAGGTGACAGGTTTTGCAGCCAGAGCCTCTTATAAGCTCTTTGGAGGCTGGACTCTGTTATTTTTTATTTCATGGCACACATGTTGCCTGGGAGCCTGCTCTCCTCTCTCTTGGTCTTTTCTTTATGATACAAATCTAATTCTGTTAGATGTACAAGGGCCCTTCAATACTTGAAAACAGTGGTTTGGGCCTCTCTGTAGTGAGCATTCTCACCTCCATTGCTGCTCTCCTCCACTTTTGATTTCACTGGAAACCCCACCTCTTTCATCCAGAGCCCATGCTTCCCCTGATACAGCCAGGGACACAAAGTTATCATTTTTTCTTTGGTTTTGAAAGCTGCTTTCTACTCTTAAACTGTACTAATGATCTACTAATGTCCAAATCCAGGACACAGTGTCGATTTCAGTTGGTGCCAACTGCAACGGCAGAAGGGACGCTGTGGGTTTAGGGTTGGGGTTAAGGTTGGGGTTAGGCTTAGGGTTACTGTTAGGGCCAAGCCTGCTGTCTAGAGGACTCTCATTCTCTACTACGGAGCTGAAAATTTTTTTTTGAGGATAGGACTGAATCAGAAGGAGACAAGTGAGTCTAGGCTCCATGCAATAATACTCTCTAATATTATATAATGTCACTGGCCTGTAGTAAATACACAATTTTCTGGGTCCATACTTATTTTATTGACAGGGTATAAATGGGGATGTGAACCATAAGTTGAATAGCATGACTTATGGAATGTCATCAAACTTCAATCTTACTTTTATCTGTTACTGTCATTTAAAAATTTTATTCAGAGTGAGAAGTTTTCTGCAAGCTGCTGGGTAAAAACTCTAGCCAGATCTAAGCATTTTTTTTCTGATTCCTTGAAAGAAATAGGGAGTTTTATGTTAATGTTTTATGTTAATAGGGAGTTTTAGGTTAATTTTAATTTGCAAAAGAGATTCTCAAGTCAGAAATTATCATCCTCCCAGTCAAAAATAATTATTAACAGTTTGATCTTTAACCAAATTTAAGACTTTTCTTCCTGGCAATTCAGACTGAGAAGGGCCAGTGAGTGAGGAATACATTTCCAAAAATATATGTTTTAAAATTAAAAATTATATATGATTTAACAGTATTTTAAAATATATTATTTTAAAAGTATTTAATAATTTTGAAATAAATTTAAAATTATTTAAAAAATATTACTTAAACATTTTCTTTAGCATCTACTGAAATTAGTGCCTCAGTTGGATTTTCAATTTCTTATCTTTTTATACTGGCTAAAAGTAAAGCATCTACTTAGGTCACCATATTTATTGCTTCTTCTGCTTGTTATAGATTATATTGTTGGCTTTGAAACATCTCACCTCACTTGCTTGCCTCTAAATTATATTGACATTTAATGAAGCCCCCCAAATTAATTATATCACTATTTAAACTCATCAAGAATGGAGAATACTCTCTAATAACTAAACCAAACCCTGAGCAATGAGTTAATGAGATGGCCTCTGTAATCCCTTCCAACCCCCATCTCTACCTGAAGTTTTATGAAAAGCTAAAGGATAAGAAAGCCTTTGATGCTTATGAGCCAGATGAAAATGTTCTGTTGGATGACTTGAAAAACAATAGCTATTATGCTGCTTATGTAAAACTGTACACTTTGCAATTTAGGACGAGACAACTTGGCATCCATTTGAGGTCACAATAAACAAGTTAATTATGATTTTTTTCTTTTGCGAAGCTCCTACTTTTGCTTGGTTTTTTTTTTCAAGGAGAAGGGTGGAGAACACATATCACACATTACTCAGGGCCAAGCAAATTAGTGTTACACAATCTCAGTTTATCAGCTCAATTATCTTGTATCAAGGAGGGTGTGTTCAGTTATTCAAATCATTATGAAAATTCTTTTCCAAGCTGTTGCCAAATACATATTCATGGAAAACACCTTTTCTTCATTTAACTTAACCCTCATTTTCCTTTATGTGAAACTGATATCATATATATATACTGATTGCTCCTTTTTTTCCAGCTGAATTATTATTTTCTTTGAACTGACTGTCAAAAACTGGCAATCCAGGTTGATTAATAAAAGACAATAACAACCAACAGCAGAGATTGTGGAGGCACCTGCCTCCCGGGGGGATCACATCACCCAATCTAAACCATGTCGCTGTCTTCCAAAAGCAAGGGAGAGGAATTCCAGTTTCTTCCATTGGCTGCCTTCTTAGGATCTGATACAGGACTGTTGCAGTTACTCCTCTGGAAGTAGATGGGATGGCCTGGGAGCAGAATGGAGGGGCAGCTTGGTCCAGTGGGAAAACCATGGGCTTTGGAGTTCAATGGGCTTGATTCCATCACTTATTCAGGATATAAACTTGGTCTGATTCTCAGTGTCCAAAACTAAGAACTAGGAATAACAATTACCTCATAAAATTGTGGTGGAAGGCTGTCTGCTCCGTGAGGTCACTCATTGAATGATAGCTGAACTTTGAAAACTTAAGTACAACTCCTACAGATTCCCTTAAATTATCACCAGAATACAGCCCACTCACACCTTCTACTCTGCAAAATGGGAAAGTGTTCCCATCATAAATTCCCCTATGCCATCTTGCTCATTGAATTTGAAATAGTGTTCCTTTTAAAAATGACTTTAGTTAACAGACGTCAATGATGCTTTCAGACATGATTTAATAATGGTTTTATTTGGTGCATTTCTTTTGTTTTCATCATGCCCTTCATTAGTTGTTTATGGTTACCTCATCTGAGCATGGAGTTAGCAGGATTTAGTCTGGGCCTCTGCTGCCCCATAATGTTAGTTCAGTTCCCACACCTACATCCATATTCTGAATGATTAATGATTTCCCTCTTTACCTTCCCAATCATGATTTATCAATATATACCATTGCCCGAACCTGTATCTTTAGACCAGACCTGCCTTCTGAACTCTCAGTGTGTCCCTGCAGCCTTACACTTGGCCTCTCCTCTGTGATGTCTCATGGACACCTCAAATCAACGCACACAAAGTTGTTCTCATTGGTTGCCCTCCAAACTGTTTCTTCTAGTAGGGTCAGTTGGCTTCCCCCTTTAGGGAATAACACCTAGCTTACTATGCGTGGGAATCATCCTAGATTCTGCTTTACTCCTGTTCTTCCATCTGAGCTCTCTCTGTTATGCCTGTGAGTGTCATTCTTGTTTTTAGTGTTTTTTTAAAACATATTGTTATTTTTCTTAAAAATTTTTTTTATTTTATATTGGAGTATTGATGATTTACAATGTGTTCGTTTCAGGTGTACAGCAAAGTGATTCAGTTATATATATACCTATACCTATTCTTTTTTCAGATTCTTTTCTCATGTAGGTTATTACAGAATAGTGAGTAGAGGTCCCTGTGCTATACAGTAGGTCCTTGTTGATTATCTATTTTACATATAGTAGTGTATATACATGAATCCCAAACTCCTAATTTATCACTCCCCCCCACCTTTCTCCTTTGGTAATCATAAATTTGTTTTCAAAGTCTATGAGTCTGCTTCTGTTTTGTAACAGAAACTGTTCATTTGTATCAATTTTTAGATTCCACCTGTAAGTGATATCATATGATATTTGTCTTTCTCTGTCTGACTCACTTCACTTAGTATGATCATCTCTACGTCCATCCATGTTGCTGCAAATTGCATTATTTCATTCTTTTTTAATGGCTGAGTAATATTCTATTTATGTATGTACAACTTCTTCTTTATCCATTCATCTCTTGATGGGCCCTTAGGTTGCTTCCATGTCTTGGCTATTGTAAATAGTACTGCAATGAACATTGGGATGAATGTATCTTTTCGAATTACGGTTTTCTCTGGATATGTGCCCATGAGTGGGATTATGGGATCATATTGTAGCTCTATTTTTTATTTTTTTAGGGAACCTCCATACTGTTCTCCTCCATGCCTCTTCCCTATCCTTCCTGCCTCTCCCTTTAGCCAAGATTCCTGTTAAACTTTTACTCTGTCTTGCCAAGATACTGTAAAAGTAGCCTAATTTTCCTCCTTGTTTCTAGGAATTCATCATACAATACACCCTTCATATTTCTATGATAGGTGACTTTTCCAAAATAGAAATATGACTTCAAGTCTCCATGCCTACTTGAGACACTTTTATGGGCTTCTGCTTCTGGCCAAGATGGAATAGCTGGGATTAGATTAACCTTTCCATATGGAAGAACTAAAAAAAATGGATAAAAAATAAAAAGCAATGGCATTCCAGACATTGGGCATGAGACAATGGATAACAGTGGTATCTAAGAGACAGGAATCACCTTCACACCTGGAGACAGTTAGTAGGACAGGACACAGGGAGGGGATCTCAGCAGAACCTGGTTATCTTGCTGAGCAGAAGACATGAAGCTTGGAGTCCAGGGAAGGCAAGTTGCCCAGACTTCTTAAGACAGAGTTCCAGAGGCAGAGAGCTTCACCTAGAGAGGTCACCCGATATCTGTAGATGTTCTCCTCTAGATTCACCTGAGTACTGTCAGCAGGTGTGTGAGGGGACTCTGTGAAGCTAGGGAAGGAATAACCTGCAAGGATGGAAGAGAACGCGAGTTGTCACAAAGGGCTCAGAGTCACAGGGCATCCAATTGGATGTCATTAGAGTGGGAAGATACAACCCAGGATGCAGAGAAAATTAATCAAAACTGGCCCAGAAATGACAGAGATGATGGGACGATTAGTCAAAGGCATTAAAACAGTTATTCTATACCTTTGAACAATTATTATAACCTTATTCTACATGTTCAAGAAGATAAAGACAGAATGTGTTAAATAGAGGCATGGAAAATATATTTTTAAAGTCCAACTTCTAGAGTTGAAGACTGTGATATCTGAGATGGTAGATACACTGATGGGTTGAATGGCAGATCAGACAAAGCAAAAGTGAAGATGAGTGAATATATAACAATGGAAACCTGTCGTGGGTAAGATTGTGTCCTCCAGAAAGATATGTTCAAGTGTTGGAAACAGAGTTTTTACAGACGTAATCAAGTTAAAATGAGGTCATCCTGGGCTGAAATTTAAGCACAGACAAACAGACTGAACACCATGTGACAACAGAGACAGAGATTAGAGCAATGCAGGCACAAGGCAAGGGATGCCAAGGATTGCTGACAACAGCAGAAGCTGGAAGATGCAGGACAAAGTGTTCCCTGGAGCCTGCAGAGGGGGCCTGGCTCTGTTAACACCTTGACTTCCAGCTTCTGGTCTCTAGAAATGTGAGACAACATGTTTCCATTCTTCTAAGCCACTCAGTTTGTGGTACTTTGTTACAGCAACCTAAGAAACTAACACAGAATTATTTAAAATTTAAAAAGAGATAAAAATACTGAGAAAAATTTAGTGAACAGAATATCTGTGAACTAGGAGACAACTTCATGCAGCCAAATATACATGTGACTGTCGTATCCAGAGGATGGGGTTGGAAGGAGTATATTAGAGGAAATAATGACCACAATTGTTCCAAAACTATAAACCCGTAGATCCTGGAGGCTCAAAGATACCAAGCACAAGAAAAATGAGGGAAACTGCACCAGGCACATCTTTATCAAATTGCTTAAGAACAGGTGATAAAGAGACCATCTTAAGAGTACACAGAAAAAAAAAGGTATTTTAGATACAGAGGAACAAAGCTAAAGATGACTCATCTTTAGCTGTGATGGGAATGAGGCTCATCAGAATGATTTCTCATCAAAAACCATGCATGCTAGAAGTCCGTGAGAAAATATCTTTAAGATATTGAAAGAAAAAAAAACAAATCAATTAACACAAAATGCTTTCATTTACCCAGTGAAAATATCTTTCAGAAACAAAGGAGAGAAAATGAGTTTTAACATATCAGAGCAAAAGGCCACAAAGAGCAGACCCACACTGCAAGAAAGAAAGGCCTTCCGGCAGATGGAAGCTGGGCCTTCAAAGTAACAAATGCACTGGAAATGATGAGACATGAGTGAATGTAAAGATGTTTTCCTTATTGTTTTATTCCCTTTGAAAGATAATTGACTTTTTAAAGCAAAAGTAATAAGAACTTACGGTGCAATTTACCACAAATGTAGAAATAAAATATATAACAATAGTAGTACCAAGGCTGTAAATTTCTTTTACTCTACATGAACTAGTATAACACCCCTTTAAACCATGGTGAGTTGAAGACATATACTATAAACCCTACAACTACCGTAAAAATAGCAAAATAACATATCAGAGTTACTAAGTCCACAAAGATGAAAAAATAGAATCATAAAACTGCTTAAAATGTTTTCAACTCCAACACAGAAAGAGTTTGGAAATTGTCACAAACATGATTAACACACGCACACATACACATACACACACACACACACACACAGCTGTATGAACTGAGAAAAATGCCTTTTCCTGGACCCATCAGAGAATTAAGGTTATAGGGCAAAACTTTACCCTGAAATTGGGAAAAATAGTTGAATACAGAGACTCAGAATCAATATTGGCTCATCTGGGGCAGAAGCCACTGGGCCATAAACTGGTCATTTGAGAAATTTCTGGAGGTGGAGTGCAAATAAGTATGGTAGTAAGGAATTCTTGGGGGTTACACACTTAGGGGACACACACTTCCATGGGTTTTACCTCCAAGAATTCCAGCAGGTTCTCATTATGAAGAGCCAAGAAGAAAAAGCACCTCCTGTTTCTGGCAGGAAGATGGGACAAGTTATCATTTCCCCAGAGTGTTCTCCATCACAGAGGCCTACTCCGCAAGGGGAGGGACCTTATCCCAGCTTTATCAGACCAGAGTTAAGTACAACGACCTAACTTCACCACCCTCTCTAAGAGGAAATAAAACTGAAGGAAAGTTGTGAAGGTCATGTCCTAGGGGCACAAAAGCAGGAAAAGCTGAGATTTATAAGATTATAGAATGCTTCCTCTCTCCCACACCTGACCACCACATCTCCAGGGCTCTAATATAATATAATAACAATGGGTTATAATTAAAAGAGCCGCAAGCCTCAGACCCTATTTCAGAGACAATTTAAGGGAAACCCTGAAGCCGTGGGGGAGACAGAAACAGGGACACTGGAGAAAATGGAAGCTCTGGTGCCTGCAGGGACAGCAAATACTAAACTCAGCTCAACTCTTAGCCAAAGAAACTGAAACCTCACTCTAGAATTATATTTACTTCAGTTCCTATTACTGACATATCATATTTAGGTTCCAACAAAATAAGTTCCAAAGCAGGCTAAAAGGCAAGGAAAAAAATAGTATGAAGAGACAGAACAAACATCAGAATCAAACTCAAATGGGCAGAGATTTTGGAATTATCAGACAAGGAATTTAAAGTAACTATGAATATGTTGAGGGCTCTAAAGGAAAAAAAATAGACAACATGAAAAAACAAATGAGTAATGTAAGCAGAGAGATGGAAACTCTAAGAATCAAAAGGAAATATTAGAACTCAAGAACAGCAAAACATAAATGAAGATTGTCTTTGATCGGCTCATCGGTAGGCTGGGACATGGTGAGGAAAGAATCAATGAGTTTGAAGATATGTAAATGGAAACTCCCCAAACTTAAATTCAAAGAATTACAAAAAGAAACAGAACACAATATCCAAGAATGGAAGGATAATTTCAAAAGGTTTAACATATGTGTTATTGGAATGCCAGGAGAAGAGAGAAAGATACAGAAGAAATATTTGAAGTAATAATAGGTGCAAATTTTCCAAAATTAATGACAGACACAAAATTACAGATCTAGGCAGCTCAGAGAATACACAACATAAATAGTAGCAAAAACCTGAACCCCAGCATATCATAATCAAATGGTAGAAAAGCAAAGGCAAAGAGAAAATATTGAAAGAAGCCAGAGGGGGGAAACATTTTACATAGACTTGAACAAACATTAAGAATCACATGGTACTTCTCATCAAAAACCACACCAGTGGAATACTGAAAGTGTTAGAAAAAAAAGACAAAAACCTAGCAACCTAGAATTCTATATCCAGTGAAATATTCCTTCAAAAGTTTTGTCAAGGACTTCCCTCATGGTGCAGTGGTTAAGAATCCACCTGCCAATGCAGGGGACATGGGTTTGAGCCCTGGGCTGAGAAGATCCCACATGCTGCAGAGCAACTAAGCTCAGGCACCACAACTACTGAGCCTGAGCTCTAGAGCCCATGAGCCACAACTACTGAGCCCACGTGCCACAACTACTGAAGCTCGTTTGCCTAGAGCCTGTGCTCTGCAACAAGAGAAGCCACTGCAATGAGAAGCTCAAGCACTGCAACGAAGAGTAGACCTCGTTCGTTGCAACTAAATAAAGACTGCATGCAGCAATGGAGACACAATGCAGCCAAAAATAAATAAATTAATTAATTAAGAAAAAAAATGTTTTGCTGAGTAAAAATTATTCACAACCTAAAAGTTGAGAGTTATGTTTTATTCTGCGGGAATTTTTAGGACTTCAAGCCAGGAGGCAGCATCTCAAGTAACCCTGAGAGGACTGCTCTGAGGAGGTGAAGGGGGAGCTAAAATATACAGGAGTTCTGCAACAAAGGGCAGTAACAAAAGACTACTATTAATAAAAGAAAACTAGATATCTCGTTAAGGAATTTAGTGCTTTTCTATGTATGGGAAAATGCAAGAGTCTGGGTTCATTGAAATCATTCCTTTGATATGCACCTCAGCTATCTGGGGCCAGTATGCTGTGTTTTACATCCTGAGTTTCCTCAGGGCTCACAAGTTTACCATCAGCTGTGGCTGCAATCACTGTGACATCCTTTGTTTACTGATATGGCAGGCAATATTCCATCTATCAGTTGAGAGAAATAAAGATGTTCTCAGACAAAAACTTAGGGGATTCATTGCCAGTAGGTGTAACCTACATGAAATCTTAAAAGAAGTACTTTAGGGAGAAGAAAAATGTTATCAGTCAGAAACCTGGATCTACAAAAAGGAAGGGAGGAATCAGAGGAGGATTAAATATATGTAAAATAAAATCTTGTATTTTTCTTATTCTCTTTTTTTTTTTGCGGTACGTGGGCCTCTCACTGTTGTGGCCTCTCCCGTTGTGGAGCACAGGCTCCAGACGCGCAGGCCCAGTGGCCATGGCTCACGGGCCCAGCTGCTCTGTGGCATGTGGGATCCTCCCAGACCGGGGCACGAATCCGTGTCCCCTGCATCGGCAGGTGGACTCTCAACCACTGCACCACCAGGGAAGCCCTTTTCTTATTCTTAATTGACCTAGTAGATAACTTTGTTCAAAGTAAAAATACTAACAGTGCATTGAGTGATTATAGTCTATCCATAAGGGAAGTGATGACAAAAAAGTTAACAGGGACAAGAGGCAGTAATTGGGAATACACTAATAGGAGGTATCCATGAAGTACTATAGTACTATTTGAGAGTGGACTTCATTGTGGTCTCCTTGGGGACAGCAAGGCAAGGAAGAGTAAAAAGCTTAGGATTGCCTTAGTTTGAATGATTTCAGCAGACTTTGGGCTATTGGGGTGGTCCCTCAATACCTGGTACCTGGCTCTGGGATGCTTAAGGCAGACGAATATTGCCTCTTGGGGTGCACAATCCAGATAGAGGAGGTGTGGCTCTGGTTTTGTTAGTTTGCATATCACAGGGATGGGAGGACTTTGCTATCTCTAAGCATTGGAATTAGTTAAAACAGGATGTTCAGTGTCTTCCCAGCCAGAAAAGTTTTTTTTTTAAAGATGTCAAAACAGGGGCTTGCCTGGTGGCGCTGTGGTTGAGAATCTGCCTACTAATGCAGGGGACACGGGTTCGAGCCCTGGTCTGGGAAGATCCCACATGTCACGGAGCAACTAGGACCATGAACCACAACTACTGAGCCTGTGCATCTGGAGCCTGTGCTCCACAACAAGAGAGGCCACGATAGTGAGAGGCCCACGCACTGCGATGAAGAGTAGCCCCTGCTTGCCACAACTAGAGAAAGCCCTCACACAGAAATGAAGACCCAACACAGCCAAAAATAAATAAATAAATACATAAATGTAAAGATGTCAAAACATCATAAAATACAGAAAATAAAACACATAAACAATAAAGAACAATGACAACAAAAAATTAAAGTAGTATTGGATTATAGCTTAAGGTATAAAGTAAATATCTATGTATCCATACTGGTATTAATACATGATTGAAACATAAATAAATGGGGGAGAAGAGACAAATATCCCATGCAGAAGAATTTCAAATAATTTAGGTAGATAAATCTTCACTCCTTAAGTGTGCACTGGACAGAGTTACTTCCTTCTAATGAATACAGTATGGAAAACGGGGGGAGGGGACCTGACAGTGGGGATACCTTGACAAGCATGACCTCAGGTGGAGACACCTGTGATCAAGGTCACATCAACAGTGACAGATGATGTTGATGGTATGCACTCTTTTTTTTTTTTTTTTCCATACGTGAGCCTCTCACTGTTGTGGCCTCTCCCGTTGCGGAGCACAGGCTCCGGACGTGCAGGCTCAGAGGCCATGGCTCACAGGCCCAGCCACTCCATGGCATGTGGGATCCTCCCGGACTGGGGCACGAACCTGTGTCCCCTGCATCGGCAGGCAGACTCTCAACCACTGCGCCACCAGGGAAGCCCAATGGTATGCACTCTTGATAAGATATCCTGAAAACTGCCTCTGTGATCTTCCTCCTAAATTCCAATCTAAAACTTAAGCATGAGAAGAACATCAGACTAATTCCAGTAGAGGGGCATTCTACAAACGATTTCTTAAAACTGTCAAGGTCATCAATAACAGAAATTTTGAGAAACTGTCACAAGCAGAAAGAGCCTGAGGACACACAGGACAGCAAAAATATAATTCTGTATCCTAAGTGGGATCTTCAAAAAGAAAAAATGCATTAGGTAAAAACCTGGAAACTCTAAATAAACTATGGACTTAGTTGATAATAATGCATTCATATTGATTCATTAATTGTCACAAATATATCATCACATTGTAAGATGTTAATGGAGTGAGGTGGGTACAGAGTATAGAGGAACTCTCTGTATAATCTCAGTTTTTCTGTATATCTAAAACTATTCTAGAAATAAAGTCTATTGGAAATTTTAAGTAAGGCAAAAGTATGGCAGAAAAAGAGGAAAAAGGAAAAAAGAACACATAAGACGAACAGAAAGCAAATAGCAAAATTGTAGCTTCAACCCAAGGGTGCCAACAATGTCAGATGTAAAAGGTCTGAACACCTTAATTAAGAGGCAGAACTTGGGACTTCTGTCTCTGGATAGGTGCAGGAGATATGCTTTTCCCTACTCCTCCCAATAACTATAATAAGCACCCTGGCATTATATGTCAAACATAAGAAGACTGTGGAAGAGAAGTAGGCAGACTGCCCAGGGACCTCAAGATTCCAGAAAGAACATGCTGGTGAGGCCTCTGAGCTTTCTCATGCCTCATCTATTCTGGACTTGGAACCAAAGCGGCCAGGGCCTCTGAAATACCAATGAGTACAGATGAAATGCCCCCAAAACACTTGCTTTCTCTGGTAACAGGGCCAGGAAAGGGCAGCCTATCACACAGAAAACTTTCAGACTCCAGCTTCTCTTCCCCAGCCTCAAACTACACAACAACTGTAGCTCCACCACCTCTGATCCCAGAAATGCCACACAGGAATCCTCAGCATCCACCCTCACCAGGCTGTAAGGAGACATTCCAGCCCTTCTGGGGGAATGTCAAAGGAGGCCAAGCAGGGTCCAGGACACTCATTCCTGGCACTGGTCACCAGCACATATTCCCAGGTGTGCGTGGAGGCCATGCAGGGTCTGGATGTCCTCCCTGGCCCCTCGGTAATGCAGCACCCCTTACCCTCTGCACTGGGCGGTGTCAGAGAGGCCTAATAGAGAGTCAGGACTCTACCACTGCACAGCTGTAATTAAGACACCCCATGGCATCAGTGGAGGCCACGTGAGGGGTGGTGATAAGGTGGTCCTATCCCACCCAACCAGTGAGGAATCAGTGGTGCCTGAAGACCTTTTGAGGAGCCAGAATTCCCACACCCACCCAGAAGTAAAAAAGAACACCCCCAACGTGGGTGTCAATGGAGGGAAAAGGGAAACTGGAACCCCTGCCTGGACAGCAGCAAGGGAGTAACCACACCTTCCCCTGCCAGACTGATATTAGAGAAAGCCAGCTAACACAGGCAGTCTCAATAAGGTCCAGAGTTTCATATAATGACCCAAATGCCAATAAAAAAGTCACTCATCATAACAAGAATCAGGAGATCTTAACTAGATAAAAATAGACAATTGACAGATGCTAACTTAGAGATAACAGAGATGACAGAGTTATCTGACAAAGATGTTAAAGCAGCCATCACAAAAATGCTTTAATGGGCAATTACAAACACCCTTGAAACAAATGAGTAAGTAGAAAGTCTCAGCAGAGAAATAGTGAATACAAAGACCTGGGCTGTGAAACTTAAGGAACCAGTGAAATGCAAGATACAACAATAGAAATTGCCCAATTTGAACAACAGAAATAAATAGAATGAAAAAAATGAACAGAGCCTCAGGAACCTGTGGGACTATAACAAAAGATCTAATTATTATGTCATTAGAATAACAGAATGAAATAAGAGGGAGAGGTAAGAAGTACTTAAAGAAATAATGGCTGAAAACTTCCCAATTTTGGCAAAAGACTTAAACCCACAGACTCAAGAGACTGAAAGAAGTCCAAAAAGGAAACAATCAAATAAATCCACACCAGGACATATCAAAGTCAAATTCCTAAAAATTAATCACAAAGAAAATATCCTAAAAACTGTGATAGAAAATAACACCTAAATTACAGCTGAACTAGAGCAAAAAAAAAAAAAAAATTTACCAGAGACAAAGAGGGACATTCTATAATGATAAAAGGGTAAGTCCACCCAGAAGATATAGCAATGTCAGTATAGTCACTAAAGAACAGAATGGTGAAATATGCAAAGGAAAAAGAACTAAAGAGAGAAAGGGACAAATCCACAATTATAGTTGGGACCTCAGCACCCCTCTCTCAACACCTGATAGGAGAATTAGACAGAAAATCACCCAGGACTAAAGAAGTCAACAATATTGCCAACCAAAATGATCTAATTGGCAATATACAGTGCACTGCACCTCAAAAGAGAAGAACACACATTCTTTTCTAGAACTCAGGAAAAGTATACCATAAAACCAATTTTGAAAATGTTCACAAAACTGAAACCATACACAGTATGTTCTCCAACTACAATGAAATGAAACTAGAAACCTAAAATAGATGACAAGGAAATCTTCAGATACTTGAAAACTAAACAACACACTTCTAAATAATCCATGGGTCATTCAATGAGGAAGTTTCAAAAGAAGCCAAGTGGAAAATAATTTGAACTGAGTGAAAACAGAAGTGCAGTATACAGATATTTGCAGGACACTGATAAAGTAGTGCTGGGGGATATATTTATATCACTAAATGAATAATTAAAATAGAAAAACTTTCAAATTAATCATTTAAATTTCTAGCTCTAGAAACTTCAAAAGATGATAAAAATAAATACAGAACAAACAGAAGGAAGAGATAATAAAAACAGCATAAATCAGTGAAATTGAAAACAGAAAAACAATAGAGAAAATTGAGGAAAGAGAGAGGTGTTTCTTTAAAAACATCAATAAGATTGCCAAACATCTAATAAGACTGAGAGAGAACAAGCAAGTTAAGACACAAATTATACATATCAGGAATTAATCAAGGGGATGTCACCACAGACCTTGAAGACTGAATAATAAGGGAATACTACAAACAACTTTGTATATATAAATTTGATAACATAGAAGAATTGAACCAATTCCTCCAGAAGCTAGCACAACTTACCCAATATGAAATTAACAATGTGAGTAGCCCTTTAACTGCTAAAACAATTGAATTTCCATTTAGAAAACATTTTGAATTTCCATTTCCCCCCTGCCCGAATATCTAGGCCCAGATTGTGTCACTGAAGCATTCTACCAAATGTTCAACTAAGAAAGAATATTCTTTCTTTACAATCTATTCCAGAAAGAAGAAAAGGAGGGCAAACTTCCTAAGTCTTATCATGAAACTAATATTACCCTGTTATCAAAACTAGACAAAGGCAGCTCACATACCCACAAAAGAAAACTATAGACTAACATCCCATATGAATACAAATGCAAAAATTCTTAATGAAATACCAGCAATTAGAATTCAGCAATATATAAAAGAATTATGCACTATGACCAAGTTGGATTATTCCAGGTATGAAAGGCTGGTTCAATATTCACATATCAATTATTGCAATGCACTGTATTATTCATTAAAAGAAAAATCACAGGATCATATCAATTGATGCAGAAAAAGTATTTGGCAAAATCCAACACATATTTGTGATAATAACTTAGCAAGTTAGGAATGAAAGTGAACTTTCTCACCTTGATACAGAACATATATGAAATAATACAGTTAACATTATTCTTAATGGGAAAGACTGAGTGCTTCCCAACTATTATACATTGCATGTTTGTGTCCCCTCAAAATTCATATGTTGAAATCCTAACCCCCATGTGATGGTTTTTGGAGGTGAGGCCTTTGGGAGGTGAGTAGGTCATGAAGGTGGGGTCCCCATGAATGGGATTGGTGCCCTTATCAAGAAACTCCAGAGAGATCTCTCACATTCTCCCCTTTCTGAGGATAAAACAAGGAAATGGCCATCTCCCACTTGGAAGAGGGCCTTCACCAAAACCCAACCATTCTGGAACCCTTCTCTAGAACTGTGAGAAATAAATTCCTATTGTTTATAAGCACCGAGTCAATGATACTGTGTTATAGCAGCTGGAAAAGACTGAGGCACCCCCTAAGATGAAGAGCAAAGCAAACATGTTTGCTCTCAACCCCCTTATTCAACATAATGCTGGAAGCTTTAGTCCGTATGCTAAGACAGGAAAAGAAATAACAGGCATGCATAGCAAAATGAAGAAATAAAAGGGTCTCTGTTTGCAAATGCCATGATTATCCACATAGAATCTCCCAAGAAATCTACAATAATATTTCTAGAACTAATAAGTTCAACAATGTCATATGATAGAAGATAAACCTATAAAAATGAATTATATTTCTATATGCTAGCAATGAACATGTGGAAAACAAAACTAAAAACACGATACTGTTTAAAACCTCTCAAAAATATACATGTAAATGCTCACAGAAAGGAAGACCCAACATAATTTTGAAATCAATTATCTTCAAATTAATATACAGGTTTAAAGTAATATCTATCAAAATCCCAGCAAACTTTTGCAGGTATAGTAAGATTATTCTAAAATTTATATGAAAAGGCAAAGCAACTAGAACAGGTAAAACAATTTGGAAAAAGAAGAATAAAATAGGAGGAATCAATCTACCTGATTTCAAGACTTATTTATAATAATAAAATTTATTTGGCATTGATTGACAGGATTGAGGTATAGCTCAATAGAAGAGTATAGTGAACCCAGAAATAAGCTTCTCAAATATGCCCAACTGATATTTTTACAAAAGGTGTAAAAACAATTCAATGATGCTGGAGCCACTGGTGATCCATAGAGAGAAAAATGACCTCAACCTGTCTCACACCTTAATTATAAAAATAAACTCAGAAAGAATTTATTAACTTTTTAGCAAATATGCAAGAACATGTGGGTATCTATACATAAAAAAATAAACTATTTTCTTTTGCATAATATGCCAAAATTAACTCAAAATTGATCATAGACAAATGTGAAACATACAACTATGAAATGTCAAGAAAAAAACTTAGGAGAAAATCTTTGTAACTTTGGGTTAGGCTAAGAATTCTTGGAAACAACATCAACACATGAGCTGTTAACAAAAACAAATTGATAAATTGGACTTCATCAAAATTAAGAACTTCTCTTTGAAAGATACTGTTTCAAGAATGAAAAAATAAATCACAGACTAGGAGGAAGTATTTATAGATCAGATATATGGTAAAGAACTCAACACTTCCTTCCTCCTAGCCTGTGACATTGGTATTGCTGATCTTTAGACCCCACTGTGTGTAATGCTTAGATTTTCTTAAAAATAAAAAAATCACTTCCTCTTATTAAAAAAACCCTCAATACTAATAAAACAAAAGATTTTAAATGACAGAATTTGAATTTCACTAAAGAAAATATGGGTGGTGAAAAAAATCACAGGGAAATATGCTTGACAGGGCTGGTCTTTAGGGAAAGGCAAATCAGAATTGCAGTGAGTTACACTGCACACCTACTAGAATGTCTAACATGAAAAGATGGTCCATACTTTGTGTCGACAAGGATGTCAAGAAAGTAAGACTCTCATACCCTCTGAATGTAAACAATGCAGCCACTTTTGAAGACAGTTGTCCATTTCTTAAAATACTAAACACAGCCTATGACCCAGTCTTCCACTTCTAAGTTTTGCTCAAGAAAAATGAATGCATATGCACATATGAAGACTTGCACACAAATGTTTCTAGCATCTTTATTTATAATAGCTCCAAACTCTTGAGAAACCACCCAAAAGTCCATAGAGAGGTGAATGGAGAAACAAATTGTAATATATCCCAGTTGTGGAGTAAACTCAACAATAAAAAGGAATAAAGTATGGACACGTGCAACTCTATGGATAAATCTCAAAATAATTATGTTTAATGAAAGAAGCCAGCCAAAATAGAGTACATACTGCTTGATTTCATTTATAGAAAAATCTAGAAATGCAGATAACTCTCTAGTGACAGGAAGCAGATCAGTGTGGTGGGGTGGAAATGGGGAGGAGTAGAGAGCGATGAGAAGGACTTACGAAGTGGCCTGTGGCTCAGTCACTGCTGTCCTCGGAAAGCCCTTTTGATTATTTAGCCCTTTTGATTACTGTTCCAGCAAGAGGAACAGCGCTTACACAAATAATGATGCTTATCACCTCAGCAGCCTTCCTCCATCAGCCAAATATAACTCCTTAACCAATAACATATCACAATTTTCAGAGACACGATACTTGTACTTGATTATTTTAAACAGAAAAAAACAATAATGCAGAGAGGTGGATCTTCTCCTTCCCCAGCGCGGGGCTCCTCCTGGGCACGAGCTCACTCTCTCTCTGGCCCCTGCACCTGTCTCTAGGGCAGCTCGGGGCCGGGCCTCTCTGCCGGTGGCTTCCTGACGCTGACGAGTGGCTTGGCTGTTCGTGCCAGTGTGCGGAGAGGCGTTGTTGTCTTCAGCTGCCTCAGTCACATGATGCACATGCGCCGGGCAGGTGCGTAGCAACAGCTGAGGGTCCAGATGCCACAGGAGGACCTGGTGGGACCGCCCACATGGCCTCCTACCTCCAGCTCTCTCACCCCACAGCCCTTTTTCTTAAACATCACCAATAACCTTTATTTTTAAATTAAAAAAAAAAAAAGCATTCCTACAGAGAAAATGTCACCCAATTTCTCAGATATTACCACTACACTCTTACACACCAACATAAAACTCAGCAAATATTTTAGTCTAACATAAACCATGTGAATCACCAGTCATCTGCTATTCTGCACACTACTCCGTGTACGCAATAGCAGATGACTGGTGATTCACATGGCTTATGCTGGACTGACTTGTGCCTCTGAAGTCCAAGCGGAACACCTGATGTTGCACTTGGACATCAGCAGCGCAAGTCACGGGGGTCCTCTGTGAAGAGCCCAGCCCCCTCTTATGCCTTCTAGGCCCCTTTTTGTAAATTGTTCTAGCAAATACTTTTTATAATGAGTCTTTGGGGAGAGAGATGATTAGCTTCCCCTCCAAACCGTGGACTCCTTCATGTGGGGCATCCTTCCTTGGTGCCTCACCGTCTCTGTGGGGAGGACCGGCCTGGCCCCTGGGGACCGTGCCCACGCAGGCTGAACCGTTGAGAGATTCAGATTGAAATTATTATCATTCCTCTTCTTTCCAGCTGCCGGAGCAGCCATCTAAAATTTAGCCACATGAAAAGAAAGTAAGTAGAAATGTAGTCGTTTGTAGTCCAGGTTTCCTTTTTCTCCAACCAGGCCTTTTTTTTTTTTCTTCTTTTTTTTAAACCACTAAATCCTCTCTGGAACTGACAGGAAAGAAATGAGGCTGGAAACCTGAACTTGCATTGTCTGCCTCTGCAATCAGTGGTGCGTGTTTCCTTTGCGAGAAACCTCCCTGACTTCTCAGGCCAGGATGTCCTCGGTCAGCCGGCAGCTGTGAGGAAGGCGTTAGGACCGGGTTCTGGGAGGAGGGAGGGGAAGCCACGGCTGGAGCAGGGCAGCCCAGGCGGCCTGCGGCCTCGAGGGGACTTGGGACCGTCTGCCCTTCCTCCACGACCCCCTGGGGAAATTCCAAATTCCTCCAGGGCTCTCCTGCTGCCCCCAATTCTGTATGTCACAGGCCCATCACTTTTCTGCAGGAACACGCTAATTCCATTCTCCGTGATTTCGTTTTCTATTCCAAGGCAATTCAGTAAATCCTAATGTGCTTCTGCCACTTGTGGGGCATCTTGCTCCGTGTTAGGAACGTACATCCAGTGGGCCGGGGTGGGGCAGGGCTGTATGTGGGTGGAGGAGGGACTCGTAGATAAACGCCCAGTGCTATTCCCTAGGGAAGGGGTGTGCCCAGTGTGTGAACCATCAGGGCTGCGGGCGGGGACTGTCAGGACGAGATTCCAGAAGGAGGATTTAGCTGCTGTCACAGTGGAAGAGGGAAGGTGGGCCAGTCCAACAGAGGTGATGACACATACACGTCACCTAGCGGTTCCCTGTATATCCAGCCGCTGTGAGCCTAGAGGGTCGGTAGCCTGCTCACAGGGCCCTGCCTCTCGTCCCTCTTCTGAGGCCCCCCTGCCATCCCACCCCTGGCCCCCCCAGTTCACTCCATCAGCAGGCCCCTTCCTGGAGTCTCACTCCTCAAATCTCTGTCTCACCCAGACCTCCTTGCTGAGCACCAGGCTACAGGCCATGGCCCAGGGCCTGCTGTGACACCGCCAACAAGCACGTTCACATTCCCCAAGGCTCTTCCCCCTTCAAACCTTGATATCCCTCCCATTCTCCCATTCTCCCGTTTTAGCAACTGACAAATCTGGAGGGCCCTGACCTGGGCACAAAACCCTACCTCACGAGGCACCACAGGTTCTACCCGCCGAAGACCACATGTGCGCAGAGCACAAAACTCCCTGCTTTCAGGGTCAAAATTTTTAAAATATTTTTGCAAATTTGAATAACCTTCAGGGATGAAGATACACCAATCAAATTTCTTCTCTTAGTATTCAATACATGAATTTAGTTCTATTTACATATTTGAAAGCAAATATTTTATCATTACATTTGCAAGTTTTGCTCTCTCATAGTCTTGCAGCTATTCTGTACAGATTTTTAAAAGGCCTTTTAATGGTATGATTACCAGTGTTAGCGCTGCTTTTTCTTTTTTCTTTTTAATAGACTATTTTTTAGAGGAGTGCTCCTTTTTGACTTATTGGCATTCCAACTAAATTGTTTGAGGTATAGTGTTTTTTGCATAACTACAAATGGTGAAACTGTAATTTTTACTTTAAGAAGGAACTACCCAACTGGGTAATATAAGGGGAGTTGTTTTTTTCATACTTTCTGTAACTGTGTATTTAACAAGTCTAGAAAAATAATATGACTAGTTAACATTTGTATAGAGCTTACTCTTTGCCAGCCAGTTTAAGCACTTTATATATATTAACTCATTTAACCATCACACCTACTCTATGAGGTAAATATTACTGTTATTGCCATTAAAGATACCAACCAAAGCATATTTAGTAATTTGCCCAAAGACACGAAGCTAATGGGTGAGGGTGCTGAACTTTAAATCCATATTTCTCCTGCTCATAAACAATTTTAGTTTCTTTAATGTTTTATTATGAACTGTCTCACATGTACACATTATTTAACTTGAGTTTTCTGGAGTATTTTTGCTGAGGTACAATTCACATACCATAAAATGTGGAAATTGTAAGTGTACAGCTTAATGCATTTTGACATATGTATGCATCCCTGTAATCACCTCCCATTTCCCTTACCCAGAAAATTCCATCCTGCTGCTTTCCAGTCCACCATCCCTTGTTGTCAGAGGCAGTCACTGTCCTGAGACTTTTCACTTTGTTCTCTCTTTTGGAGGCAAAACCAAGGAGAATCCAAGAGAATGGACTCAAAAGAGACCACAATCCTTTGTCTCTGGATATTATTGCTCAAATGTGGATTCATCTTATTGTGTGTATCCACAGTTTTTGATTTTTATGGCTGAGTGCTGTGCCATTGTATGGATATAAAGTAATTGGTTTAATTGTCATTTTTTTCTCACTTTTAGCTGCTTGGAACATTTGTATACAAGATGTTCCGTGGACCTACATTTTTGTTCTGGGAGTTAAATACCAGGAATGGATTCTGGGTCGTCTAGTTGGTGCATGTTAAACCCTGTGAGAAATGGAAGTGGTACTAAAATTTGTATATTCCTATTAGCAATAATGAGGTTTTCAGTTGCTCCACATCCTTGTCAACACTTGGCATTGTCAGTGCTTTTTCATTGTGGCCATTCTGTGTGTGAAGCGCTATCTTGTTTGCATTTCCCTGACGACTAATGATGTTGAGCATCAATTAGCAATATTTTTTTTATTCTGTGAAGTGTCTGTTCAAGTTTTTGCAAATTTTAATGTGGTTCTTGTGTTTTAGTTTATAATACATAAACTATTTATATAATAATAATTATCAATGATTAATAATAATTATGTATACAAGTCTATATTACAGACATTTTCTTCTAGTCAGCAGCTTGTCTTTTTGTTATCTTAATGGTATCTTTTTATGAGCAGAATGCTTTAAGTTTTGATAAAGTCCAAATTTCATTTTCCTCTTTTTGGGGGGAGTAGCACTTTTTATGACTTGATTAGGGAAACTCTACCTAGCACTGAAATCACATATATGTTCTCCTCTGATTTCTTTCTAGAAGTTTTATAGTTTTAGCTTTTACATGTAACTCTATTATGTACTCAAATTATTTGTTTGGGGGTGGTGCTGACAGGAGGGGGTCTATGTCAGTTTTTCACTATGGGCTTAGCCAGTAGTTTTGACATTTTTCTTGAAAAGGCATATCATTTTCCCATTGAATTTTGCCCAATGAATTACCTTGGAAACTTTGTCAAAATCTATTGATCATATATGTTTTTGTCTATTTTTGGACCCTATATTTTATTCCATTGATTTACATGTCCATCCTTATGCAAATATCACATTGTAGTTCTACTATAAGACCTATAATCACATGGCATAAACCCTCCAAAATTGTTCTTTTTACCAAGGTTGCTTTGGTCATTCCAGAGCCTTTGTATTTCCATAAAATGTGAAAATATCAATTTATGCTATTATGCTGCTGGGATTTTTATTGGGAATATGTTGAATAAATAGATATATTTGGGGATAAAGGACATCTTAATTGAGTCTTCCAACTCAATTAAGCTTAGTATACATTTCAATTTACTTACATCTTTAATTTTTCTCAGTAATATTTTATAATTTTTAGTGTGGAAGTCTTACATATATTTTGTTCAACTTATTCCTGTGTATAGTATCTTTCTTTAAATTTATTTTAAAATTGTTTGACATTATTACATTAACATACGATTGATTTTTGTTATTCTGGAGTCCTGCAACCTTGATAAGTTCTCTTATTATTTCTAATAGTCTTTAGTAGATTCCACAGAATTTCTATATATGCAATTATACCACCTGAAAAGTGTTATTTATTTAAACTATTTGTTTATCTTTGTCTCATAAGGCTAGTTAGGACCTCTATCTGGTATACTGTTGAATAGAAGTGGTGCTGAAACTATAAATTCTTTCAGATTGTATCTGTCTGAAAAGTGTGAAAAGTAATCTCACTGAACATAGAATTCTTGATTGGTTCCTTTTTGTCTTTGATCACTTTAAAAATATTACTCCATTTTTTTCCAGTTTGGAATGTTTCTGTACTCAAAAATAAAGCAAGCATTTATTTTCAACTTAGTTACATGTATGTAATGCTTATCTTTTTCTCTCCAGTTGCTTTTTTTTTTTTTCCCAGTACGCGGGCCTCTCACTGTAGTGACCTCTCCCATTGTGGAGCACAGGTTCAGGACGCGCAGGCTCAGCGGCCATGGCTCACGGGCCCAGCCGCCCCGCGGCATGTAGGATCTTGCCAGATCGGGGCACGAACCCATGTCCCCTGCATCGGCAGGTGGACTCTCAACCACTGCGCCACCAGGGAAGCCTGCTCCAGTTGCTTTTAAAATCTTTATCTCTGGATTTCAGCAAATTTACTATGATGTGCTTTGCTATGTTTTTGTTTGTTTGGTGTGTGTATATATCTTGCTTATAATTCACTTAGATTCTTGTATATGTGGAAATATAGTTTTTATTAAAATGGGAAAAATTGGCCATATTTCAATTTTTTTCTCCCTCTTGCCGGGACTCCAAATACAACTACTTGGGCCACTTAGTATTGTCCACAACTCAGTGAAGCTCTGTGTTTTACACTTTTTTAGTTTTTGTTTCCCTCTGTTTTCATGAAGCAACTAATCTGCTGTTATTTTCATCCAGTAATATTTTAAATTTCAGATATGTTATTTTTTATCTTTAGAAGTTGCATCAACCTTTTTACATCTTCAGTTTGTCCTCTTACTATGGTTCATTCTTTTCTTCAAATTCTTGAGCATATTTGTAATAACTTCATCATAGTCCCTGCCTACTAATTCCATTATCTCTGGCATTTACGCTTCTATTATGATATCAATTAACTGATTTTTTTTTCTGGCTATGGCCCACTGTTCCCCGCTTTATCACATCTACTTAGTTTTAGTTGAATGCTGGAAATTATGAATGTTGCATTCTTGAGTGACTGGATTTTTCTTTTTTTTCTCTAAAGTGTGATGAATTTTGTTTTGACAGACATTGAATTACTTGAAGATTATAAGCTTTGTTAGAGTGGATCTAATTTAGCCTTAGTAGTGAAGCATGACTGTTCTGGCATCTCTAATAAAAGCCTGAGCTTGGAATGTGTAATAAACAAAAGCATGGTAGGTGGAGATATGAGTAAAGATTCTATCTGTATTTTTCAACTGGTACTTTTCTCACCAAGGTCATGAATAACCCTGTGATTGCTGAATTCAGTATTTTTATGTTCTTTACCTTTCAGGTTTCTCTGCCACATTTGATTGTTGGCCTTTCCCTCCTGGAAATGCTCCCTTGCCTCAGCCTCCATAAATTTGCTTTATCTACTCCTCTTCTTCTTCATATCTTTTCTGTCTGTGTTACTGCATTCTTCTTAGAACAACCTCCTAACTAGACTTCACAGTGTCCAATCCCAATCTCTTCTAATTTATTCTTTGTACTATTATTTGTGTCACTTCTTCAAATTTTATGTCACTCTCTTGATTAAAATTTTTCTAAAGCTATTTATAGTCTTTAAGATGAAGCCCGGACTGCCCTGGTGGTGCAGTGGTTAAGAATCCACCTGCCAATGCAGGGGACATGGGTTCGAGCCCTGGTCTGGGAAGATCGCACATGCCACAGAGCAACTAAGCCCTCATGCCACAACTACTGAGCCTGCACTCTAGAGACCGTGAGCCACAACTACTGAGACTGTGTGCCACAACTACTGAAGCCCATGTGCCTAGAGCTCGTGCTCTGCAACAAGAGAAGCCACTGCAATGAGAAGCCCTTACACCACATCGAAGAGTAGCCCCCACTTGCCGCAATTAGAGAAAGCCTGCGTGCAGCAGCAAAGATGCAACACAGCCAAAAGTAAATAAATAAATAAATTAAAAAAAAGATGAAGCTCAAGCCTTGAAGTTTGACCACATAATCTCTAGTAATATGTTTGTTGTTTGTCCTTCTAGCTTCATTTCTTTCTATATTTATGCAGGGACTCCTCTATTCCCTTGTTGACTTGTAGGGTTGACTTGTAGGTCTTTGAACATTCTAAGTTTTCTCTTTCCCTCTATCTTACCACTGATTCCTAAGTTATTCATCCTCTTTTTGCCTGACTCTCTCTACATATTCATCACAAGCCAGATCAGGCATTATCATGTCCAGGAACCCTCACCTATAACTGATGCAGCAGACTTCCCCATGCCCTCTTTGTGGTCCCTCACACTGTATCCTGCACAATCACTGCACTCCGATCGTGAATCACAAGTACCTTTTTTGTTCGTCTGTATCTCCTACTGGACTGCAGGTTTCTTCAAGACAGAGTCTGGCTCAGAGCAAACATCAGTAAAGATCGTTTGAAATGCCCCAGGAGAGGAAGGATGACTAAAGTCTGTATCATTAGGAGCAAAGTCAAGTTTATACAGAGTTGTAAGCAACTGACCCATTTGTACTTGGTTTAGAGTATGTGTTGTAAGGGAATGAAACATAAAGTATGTCTGGATAGGAAAATAGTGGTTAGATTGGAGAGATCCTTGATGTCAGACAAGGGATGCTGGATTCAAAGGAGACTTTACAGGATTTTTAAAAAGATAACATAATCAGAATTGAGTTTTGGAAATAATTGTATTGAGCAAAAAAGCAGGACAAAATTATCCATGGGAACAAGAATGAGAGGAAGATCCAGAGGAGAGCAGGTTATATTGGTCCAGGTCAACCAGAGTCCTTCCTCCATATTTTTAAAGTGTGTATAATTAATAAAAGCATGAGCTTTAGAGTCCACAAAATAGAAATTTTAAAAAGGATGTAAAAAATTTACATTTCAAATGTAAATTTAAAAGAAAGCACGGGAGGAATTGTCAAGTGTGAAATAGGTAAAAAATAGATGTCAGCATTTTCTGCCAATGGAGGAAACTCAGCAAGAGAAGCTGTGGCAGGAAGTGAGGGTCTGCATCCCTGAGGCCAGTTGACCAGTGTCTCTTGTGCTGGATGCTCTGTTGAAAATGCAGTACCAACTCCTCCCATTCCACACGATCTCCTTCATAGCAGAGGTGGATCCTGAGCTGATATCTTTGAGTTTCCAGCTTCCATGTCAACATTTCAAGGCATTCATACACAATTTGGGGGACAAAAGAGAAGAAGAGGCCATTTTCCTCCAGCATCAGCTCCAGGAAGTAGCTGAAGTCATTGATGGTGACTTTCAATGACTCCAAAATATCTTGATAATCATCTCCTTGGGCACTAAGAGCATCTATTATGATTGGTAGCAGTTTCCTTACAATCTTTGCATATTATAATTTTTAAAAATAGTCTTTTGACCCTTCTCCAACAGACTTTTCAATCGTTATATAAGTCTTTAACTGCCTACATTAATTATATCTTTACTCAAAATATCTAAAAAGACTTCTGTTTTTCTAAATGAACTATCACTGTTAGAATATTTGGTTTCGGAAGGGATTTGGAGGTAACAGGAACCACAAAAGTGGGAATTTGAGACTGATTATTTAACCAGGTATGGCTTGAAGGTAGAATTAATTTTACCCCAGTGGAAAATTGGACACTAGCTGTTGCAAGCATAGAGTCACATTAATTATTACCACTAATTACTTGGAATGAAGCACCAAGGGAAGGCAAAGCTTCGGTAGACAAAATGATTAGCATAGTGGAGAATTCATTGTGATGGTGAGGAGGTTACAAGGACTAGGGAGTGGACAGACTGCTTCTCACTACTCAGGAGTACATAAGAAGAGAAGGAAACAAAATTGAGGATTTAAAATTCCAGAACAAGGCATGGTTGGAAAACTAAGCAGTTTCTCTGTCTGTCTCTAGAACATCAAATATCTCTTGTAGCTTCAGGTTCAGTGCTTCCTAAAAACTGCATCAGAGTTTGATCTTTGGATTTGCTGAAGTACCACACAAGGTGATTTGACATCTTGACAGATTGCTTAAGTTACAATTACAACACTGGGTGGGAAAGGTGAGACCCTGACAATGAGAATGGAAACTTTTGAGCAGATGCTGATGAACCAGAGTGCTCCACATCCAACATTCCTCAGGTTTCCTTTACCAATAAGAACATGCTAAAGCTAAATAAGGTGACTGCCTGCTAAATTAAAAAAAAAAAAAACAATCCAGAGCCTTCTAGAATAATAAAAAAGTATGCAGGAAAAATAGAAAATCACCCAATATAACAAGAAATAGGAATATCATAACTTGAATGAGAAAAGACAAATTGTCATCAACATTAAGATAAATCAGATGTTAAGAATATGACAAGAACTTTAAAGTAACCATCATAAAAATAATTCAACAAGAAATTAAAAATTCTTTTGGAAAAAATAAAAAATAGAAAGACTTAACAAAGAAGTAGAATTTATGTAAGAAGATCCCATCATAAATCATAGAACTAAAAAATGTAATAACTAAAACAAAAAAATTGTCTGAATGTGTTGATAGTGGAGTGGAGATGTCAGAGAATAGAATCAATGAACATGAATACAGGTCTAATGAATTTAATTAATCTAAACAGCAGAGAGAAAATAGACCAAACAATTAAACAAACAAGAATAGAGTGTGAAGAACTTATGACACAGTAACCAAAAGTTAACATTTGCCTCATTGGAGTCCCAGAGGACAAGAGGGAGAGACTGGGGCTGAAAGAGTATTCAAAGACATAATGGTTGAAAACTCAAATTTGGAGAAGGAAACAAACCTATAGATCCAAGAAGTTGAGAAAATCTTAAGCAAGATAAACACAAAGAAGTCCACACCGAGAACACATCATAATCTCTAAAAACAAAAAGAAAAAAATCTTGAAAGCAACCAGAGAAATGATTCATTCATTACCTATGGGAGAACATCAACTCAAATGACAGCAAATTTAACTTCTGAAACTATAGAGACCAGAAAAAAGTGTCATAAAAATTTTCAAGTACTGAAAAATAAAATAATTGTCAACCCAGAATTCTATTAATATATCTGGTGTAATCATCCTTCAGGATGATTGAAACAAAAATTATAACACCATCTGACATTCAAGACAATGATGTTTTAAAAGTGGGAAAGATTTGGAACCTAAATGGAAGTAAGTTTTCCATACTTCACTTGAATTGGTAAAACATTAATAACAGTAGACTGTGATAAGTCACATGTGTATATTGTAATATCCAGAATAACCACTAAGAACATCTTTACAAAGAGATATGTGTAAAAACACTATAGATAAATCAAGATGTACACTATAAAGGAAGGAATAACCCAGAGGAAAGCAATAAAAGAGAAACAGAGAAATGAGGATTAAAGGAAACAAATAGATAATAAAATGTCAGATGTGAGCTCTAACATATCAAAAATTATAGTAAATGTAAATGGCAGTAATCTACCAATTAAAAGGCAGAGTTTGGCAAAGTGGATTAAAAAATTCTCTATTGCCCTATTAAAAATTCATTTCAAATATAGCAACATGGATAGACTGAAAATAAAAAGAGGGAAAAAGATACACTATGGAAACATTAATTTTTAAAAACTAAGAGTAACTATATTAATAGTAGATAAAATAGACTACAAAGAAAAGAATAAGAGTCAAAGAAAGATTTTGCATAATGGTAAATGATCAAAGCCTATAGGAAACCCCAAAATATAAGAAGCAAAAAATGACAGAGCTAAAAGGAGAAATAGTTAAGTCCACAATTATAGTTGGAAACTTCAACACTCATCTTAGATACAGTTATATCTACCTAATAGCAAAATAGCAAGTGTATGTATAAAAGGTCTCAGAAAAATGATTGATCAATTAATAGGATCTAATATATATCTTATTCAACAAGAACAGAATATACATTTCTTTCAATTGCTCAGAGAATATTCAATATATGTATGTATATATGGAGAGAGAGAGAATTGAATGAAAATGAATATACACCATTTCAAAATAGGTAAGATGCAGCTAAAGAAGTGTGAAACAGAATTTACAGTACTAAATGCTCACATTAGAAAAGAAGAAAAGTCTTGATAAATTGTCTAAATTTCTACCTCAAGAAACTAGAAAAAGAAAAACAAAAAGCAAGTAGATGAAAGAAAATAATAAAGATAAGACTAAAAATCAATGAAATAAAAAACAATAGAGAAAATCAGTGAAACAAAAAGCAGGCTCTTCAAAAAATATCAGTAAAATTGATTAGCCTCTAAAAAATAACTGACAAAAACAGAAGAAACAAACAATCATCAATATCAGGGATGAAATCAAGGATATCTCTAAAGATCTCACAGCCTTTAAAACAATTCTAAGGTGACACTGAAAACAACTTTCCACTCAACAACTTGAATGAAATGGACTAATTCCTTAAAAACCACAAATTACCAAAAGTCAGCTAAGATAATCTGAATAATTCTACAACCATAAGAGAAATTAAATTTGTAATTTAAAGGCTCCCAAGAAAAGAATTTCTAGACACACATGATTTTACTGGAGATTTATACCAAACATCTAAATAAGAATTAACACTAGTTTTACATAATCTCTTCCAAAAAACAGAAAAGAAAAAAATACTTTCCAACTTATTTTATGTGGACAATATTACCCTGATACAATAATGCTCAAAAACTTCTAAGACACTACAAAAAAAAATCAAAACTCTCATGAGCTCAGATATAAAACTCCTCCAGAAAACATTAGCAAATTGAATCAGCAATAAATAAAAAGAATTATACACTGACTGTGGTATTTATTTCAGGTATGCAAGAATAGTTTAACATTCTAAAATCAATATAATCTACCATATCAACAGGCTAAAGAATAAAATTTAGATAATCACATTAGCTGACAACAAAAATAATTTAACAAAATCCAATATCCATTTAACCAGCAAGTTAGGAATGGAGAGGAAGTACCTCAACCTAATAAAGAACACAAAAAAACCTCTACAGTGTACAGAATACTAAACAGTGAAAAACTGAATGCCATCCCCTTAAGATCAGGAAAAAAACAAGGCTATCTTCTCTAATCACTTTTATTTCTCAACATAGCCCTGTGCATTCTAGACCCTGAAGTAAGGCAAGTAAAAAAGCCATAAAGATTGGAAACAAAAAAATAAAACTGTTTTGTTTGAAGATGACATTTTTTACTTCATAGAACACCACCAAAACCACTATAAAAAACCCTCCCAGAGTTACAGGTAAGTTCAACAAGGTCCCAAAATACAAAGTCTACATACAGAAAACAATTGCATTTTTATATAGTAACAATAAACATGTGGAAAATGAAATTAAAATATAATACCAGTTATCATCATTTCTAAGAAAATTAAGTACTCATATACAAGTATAACACAACATGTACAGATTCTATATGATGAAAGTTACCAAATATGAATGAAAGAAATTAAAGACTGCCAAAGTAAATGTAGAGGCATACTATGTTCATAAATTGAAAAATCAGCATAGTAAAGATGTCAATTATCCCAAACTCACCTTCATGTTTAATTAAATTCCTATCAAAATCTCAGCTATGGGGCTTCCCTGGTGGCGCAGTGGTTGAGAGTCCACCTGCCAATGCAGGGGACATGGGTTCATGCCCCGGTCCAGGAAGATCCCACATGCTGTGGAGCAGCTGGGCCCGTGAGCCATGGCTGCTGAGCCTGCGCATCTGGAGCCTGTGCTCCGCAACAGGAGAGGCCACAACAGTGAGTGACCTGTGTACCACAAAAAAAAAAAAAAAAAAAATCTCAGTTATGTTTTTTGTAGACTTAGACAAGGTTATTCTAATAGTCATGCAGAAAAATAGAGGCCCTACAATAGCTAACACTATTTAGAAAAAGAAGAAGAAAGTCAGAAGAATCACTCTACCCATATTATTTCCTATTATAAATCTGCAGTAATAGAGACTGATTGTTATTGACAGAAGGTCAGATACATAGATCAATTGAACAGAATCTAGAACCCAGAAATAGACCCACATAAGGACGTCTGAATGATTTTTGACAAGTTGAAAAAGGAATTCAATGGAAGAAAGGTAGCCTTTTCAAAAAATGGTGCCAGAAAAACTGGACACCAGAAGGAAAAAAAAAGAAAGGAGTGTCAACCTAAGTCTCACACTTTATGCAAGTTTATCTCTAGATGGATCACAGACTGAAGTATAAATGCAACACAATAACAGTTTCAGAAAAAAAATAGGAGAAAATCCTCAGGATTTAGGGCTAAGTAAAGAGTTCATAGATTTGACACAAAAAGTAAAATCAGTGAAAGAAAATTTCATCAGTTGGACCTCATCAAAATTAAAATTTTTTGTTCTGTGAAACATTCTCCTATGAAGATGAAGAGACAAGCTATAGATTGGAGAAAATATTTGCAAACAACATATCTAACAAAGGACTAGTATCTTGAATACATAAAGAACTCTCAAAATGAAACAGAAAAAAAAAGTCCAATCAGAAATGGCAAAATACATGAAGAGACATCTCATCATAGAAGATGTGCAAATGACAAATAAGCCCATGAAAAGATGTTCAACATCATTAGCCTACAGCAAAATGCAAATCAAAACCACAATGAACAATTACTACACGCTCATAAGAATGACTAAGATAAATTGTAAAAATACCAATTGTAGTTGAGAATGTGGAAAAGTGGATTAATCATACACTACTGTCGGGAATGTAAAACATTACAGGCACTCTGAAAAGCAGTTTGATATGTTCTTATAAAGCTATCCATGCAACTGGCTAAAAGGTACATATGATCTCAGTATTTTCCTTACATCTACACTTGAACCAATGATTCTCTCAAGAAAAATTTAATAAAAAATGTTAGCCGCATGTTATCCTCATCTTTGTTCCTCATATGTCAGAACAATCAGACTTGAGACAACTTGGAAAATCCTGGATCTTGGTTCCCATATTTAGTTAATTGATTAGCCAACACTTACATCATGTTTGCATTTTACTTCTTTATCAACTTATCAATACAAAGCACAATTCTACACACCTGGTCCATCTGAACTGTTAATCATGTACAATGTGAAGGCAGATTCCCCTTTTCCTTACACCTCTTGCTTTTCCCACTTTCTGAAGCCTGATAGTTCTCTCCATAGTACCCTGGGTGCTGCCTCTGTTTACTGTGTTCTTCCAGGCAATCTTCTCCCAATTCCCATCGTATTTCAGCCTGGAAAGGACTTTATTTCCCAGGGTACTTTGTGTTATTTTTCTATTTTTCAGATTTGGGGACATTCACCAAGTTCAGAGGATGAACATGTGTGATTCTAAAATTGGGTCTTTGTATATAGGAAATGTCAACTTCTGGAATATCTGCTCTTAGCCATTTACTTCAGTAAACCAAAACTTGAGGACCCCTGCACAATGATCTTTTCCCTGATTATATTTCCCATCTCGCCTCCTCAGCTCCCTCTCTCCTATCTTTCTCTTTACCCACACTTTATCTACCCTTATCTAAGGTCACTTTGCCTGGGTCCTCCTCTCTGCTTTTTCATGCTATTTCTCCTTCTAATATATACTTAACTTCTTCTTTGAACATGCCTATTTTCACCAACAGCTTAAATGTTATTTGTGCCATGAGAATTTTCCACAACGATTTCCTCTGAAATGCCTAGTTTAAGTTGTGCCTGTCTTATGGCCTTCCTGCTCTCTTGAACATGGCATCTCTAATTTGTAGTAAAATTATTTATGTAAAGTTTATCTTTTCTGCCAAGTAGCTCCATTTCCTAGCAGAATGCTTAGGATATAGAATTAGCTCAATACATATCTTCTCTCTGAATCATGAAAAAATTAATTTTATAAAAAAAAACCCTTCCATTGTAATAAGCAGTTCTAATTTTCAGAGTTATGACAAGGTAATGAAATAAAAAAGAAATTCTAAATTTTCCCACTTTGGTTAAATGTTAAAACACAGTGACCTTTAAAAAATTTACTAGATTATGGCTTTAAAAAACTAAATATAATTTTATTAACATTTCTCTGGTAGATTTAATGAGCCAATATTAGAACATTATTATGAACTAACATACATAGCTTATTCATATTTCCTTGGTTTTCTCCTAATATCCATTTCCTGTCCCAGGATCTCATACATGGCACCACATGACATTCAGTCCTCATGTCTCCTCAGGCTCCTCTGGTCTGTGACAGTTTCTCAGATCTTTCATGTCTTTGACAACCTGGACAGTTTTGAGGAGGACTGATGAGGCATTTTGTAGAATGACTCTCAAGTGGAATTTGATGTTTTTCTTATGAGTAGACTCGGGCAATGGGAGGAAGGCCACAGAGGTGAAATACCCTTCTCACCTAATCAAGTCAAGGGCACATCCTGTAAACACAATTCATCATTGTTGACGTTGACCTTGATCTCCTGCCTGAGGGCATATTTGTCAGGTTTCTCTTTAAAAGTTATTATTTACAATATTGAGGAATTTCTTTGTGAGTTTAAAATTAATGTCTCAATAAATGTAAGAACACTTTAGAGAAAATTAGTTTGCTTTGATGACTATTTAGAGTGGACGTTAAGTTTGAGATTCCCAAACTGGTCTTTGTTTCACTTCCTTTGCTATTCTATTTCTGGGCCAATTCAGTCACAGTTGTAGCTCTCTCAAGCACATCTACGTAGAGGAACTTCAAATGTATAGCTCTTGCAATGACATCCATTAGAAGTTTCAAGACTCTATGACATAACCCACAACAAGATCCTTTTTGATCCACCTCCTAGAGAAATGTAAATAAAAACAAAAATAAACAAATGGGACCTAATGAAACTTAAAAGATTTTGCACAGCAAAGGAAACCACAAACAAGACAAAAAGACAACCCTCAGAATGGGAGAAAATATTTGCAAATGAAGCAACTGACAAAGGATTAATCTCCAAAATATACAAGCAACTCATGCAGCTCAATATCAAAAAACAAACAACACAATCCAAAATGGGTGGAAGACCTAAATAGACATTTCTCCAAAGAAGACATACAGATTGCCAACAAACACATGAAAGGATGCTCAACATCACTAATCATTAGAGAAATGCAAATCAAAACTACAATGAGATATCACCTCACACCAGTCAGAATGGCCATCATCAAAAAAGCTACAAACAATAAATGCTGGAGAGGGTGTGGAGAAAAGGGAACCCTCTTGCACTGTTGGTGAGAATGTAAATTGATACAGACACTATGGAGAACAGTATGGAGGTTCCTTAAAAAACTAAAAATAGAACTCCCATACAACCCAGCAATCCCACTACTGGGCATATACCTTGAGAAAACCATAATTCAAAAAGAGTCATGTACCACAGTGTTCATTGCAGCTCTATTTACAGTAGCCAGGACATGGAAGCAACCTAAGTGTCCATCAACAGATGAATGGATAAAGAAGATATGGCACATATATACAGTGGACTATTACTCAGCCATAAAAAGAAATGAAATTGAGTTATTTGTAGTGAGGTGGATGGACCTAGAGACTGTCATACAGAGTGAAGTAAGTCAGAAAGAGAAAAATAAATACCATAGGCTAACACATATATATGGAATCTAAAAAAAAAAAACGGTTCTGAAGAACCTAGGGGTAAGATAGGAATAAAGACGAAACATAGAGAGTGGACTTGAGGAAAGGGGGAGGTGTAAGTGTAAGGTGGGATGAAGTGAGAGAGGGGCATGGACATATATACACTACCAAATGTAAAATAGATAGCTAGTGGGAAGCAGCCGCATAGCACAGGGAGATCAGCTCGGTGCTTAGTGTCCACCTGGAGGGGTGGGATAGGGAGGGTGGGAGGGAGATGCAAGAGGGAAGAGATATGGAGATATATGTATATGTATAGCTGATTCACTTTGTTATAAAGCAGAAACTAACACACCATTGTAAAGCAATTATACTCCAGTAAAGATGTTAAAAAAAAGAATTTAAACTTCATTTGTAATTGGAATAATAAAATTCCCTTAGGAAACTATACTGTAATTAAAAAAAAAAAGTTTCAAGACTACATTTTTTGAATGCCATATATTTCTCATTGCTACCTCACATTTATCATATTTTAAAAATTACACATTTTATTACTTTGCACACACACACACACACAGACACACATGCCCAGCATACTTTTTTTTTCTCCTAGGTCCATTACTTAGTTTCACAGTCTTATTACCTACTATGTCATTCTCACTGGATACTTTAAATTCATTATTAAACCTTTCTAAAACATCAGTTTAAATACTTATATTGATTTATCTTTTAATGCTTTTAGAGAAAAGGATTTTTTTTTCTGGTTAAAGATATAATAAAATTTGTCTGCCTTTGTAATTATGTTCTGCCAATTTCCATGAAAATATAGGAAAATCTGAATGAATTTACTTTTACATAATGTTTTGTAAAGAATCAAACAAGTTTAGAAAATTAATAAGGAAACATCAACCTTAAACCACATGTTAGACCCGATGGACTTAATATATATATATATATATATATATATATATATATATATATATATATACAAAGCATTTCATCCAAAAGCAATGGAATACACATTCTTCTCAAGTGCGCATGGAACATTTTACAGGATAGATGGTAGGTTAGTCTGCAAAACATGTCTTAATACATTTAAGAAGACTGAAATAATATCAGGTATGTTTTCTGACCACAATGTTATGAAACTAAAAATTAATTACATAAAAAAACTGGAAAATTAACAAATAGGTGGAGATTAAACAACTTGCTACTGAACAATCAATGGGTCAAAGAAATAAAAAATACCTTGAGACAAATGAAAATAGAAATATACTGTACAAAATTTTGTAGGATGCAGCAAAAGCATTTCTAAGACAGAAGTCCATAGGGATAAATTCCTGCCTCAAGAAATAAGAAAAGTCCCAAATATACAATCTAACTTTACACTTCAAGGAACTGGAAAAAGAAGAACAAATGAAGCCCATAGTAAGAGGAAGGATATAACAAAGATTAGAGCAGAAATAAATGAAATAGAGACTAAAATGACAGTAGAAAAGATCAATGAAATTTAGAGCTGATTCTTTTTTTTTATTTCTCTCTTTTTTCTTTTTTTAGTTTCTGCTTTATAACAAAGTGAATCAGTCATACATATACATCTGTTCCCACATCCCTTCCCTCATGCATCTCCCTCCCTCCCACCCTCCCCATCCCACCCCTCCAGGTGGTCACAAAGCACCAAGCTGATCTCCCTGTGCTCTGCGGCTGCTTCCCACTATCTATCTACCTTACATTTGGTAGTGTATATATGTCCATGCCTCTCTTTCGCTTTGTCACAGCTTACCCTTCCCTCTTCCCATATCCTCAAGTCCATTCTCAAGTAGGTCTGTGTCTTTATCTAAGCAGACTAATTACTAGAATGGAGACTGAATCAGTAATTAAAAACCTTTCAACAAACAAAAGTTCAGAACAAGACAAGTTCATTGGTGAAGTCTACCAAATATTCAAAGAAGAATTAACATGAATCCTTCTCAAACTCTTCCAAAATATAGAAAAGAGAAACTCTTCCTCCCTAAAATGCTGAACTCAGCATTACCCTGATACAAAAAACAGACCAGGGTGCCATAAGAAAAGAAAATTATCAATAAGAACATTTGTTGTTATTGTGAGTTCAAAATTACACAGACATTTTGAAAAATCACCTGGGAGTTACTTATAAAGTTTATGATAGGTGCTCTCCACAAAGTGGGTATAGAGAAATGAACCTCAACATAACAAAGGCCATATGTGATAAGCCCATAGGTAACATCATACCCAATGGTGAGAAGCTGAAAGCATTTCCTCTAAGATCAGGTACAACACAAGGATGCCCACTCCTGCCACTTTTATTCAAAATAGTATTGGAAGTCTTAGCCAGAGCAATTAGTCAAGGAAAAGAGGCAAAATGCATCCAAATTGGAGAGGAAAATTAAAACTGTCACTGTTTGCAGATGACATGGTATTATATATAGAACACCCTAAAGATGCCATCAAAAAACTCTTAGAACTAATAAATGAATTTGATAAAGTTGCAGGATAAAAAATCAATATCAAAAATCTGTTTGCATTTCTATACACTAATAACAAACTATAAGAAGGGGAACTTAAGAAAATAATCCTATTTTAAATTGAATCAAACAGAAATTTCTTTCTTAGGAAGAAATTTAATGAAGTAGATGAAGGACCTGTATATTTAAAACTATAAGACAGTAATGAAGAAAATTGAAGAAAGCACAAATAAGTAGAAAGATATTCTGTGTTCATGGATTGAAATAATCAAGTGTTAAAATGCTCTTACTAGGCAAGACAATCTACAAGTTCAATGCAATCTCTATCAAAATTCCACTGGCATTTTTGAAGAAATAGAATAAAGAAATAGAACAATAATCTTAAAATCTGTATGGAACCACAAAAAACCCCAAACAGTCAAAGCAAGAAGAAAGCTGGAGATTTCACATTTCCTGATTTCCAACAGTACTACAAAGCTATAATAATTAGAACAGTATGGTATTGGCATAAAAACAGACACATAGATCAATGGAACAAAATAGAGAGCTCAGAAATAAACCCACATATATATGGTCAATTAATTTATGACAAGGAGCCAAGAATACACATCAGGGAAAGGACGGTCTTTTCAATAAATGGTGTTGAAAAATTGGACAACCAATTGCAAAATAATGAAACTCGACCTCTATCTTACACCAGATACAAAAATCAACTCAAAATGGATTAAAGACTTGAATATAAAATCTGAAATCATAACTCTCCTAGAAGAAAACTTAGACAGTAAGCTCCTTGACATACTAAGCTCCATTACTTCAAATCCTTGATGATTTTTATTGAATCTTACACCAAAAGCAAAAGGAACAAAAGCAAAAATAAATGAGTGGGACTAATTCATCTAAAAAAGTTTCTGCGCAGCAAAGGAAACCAGCAACAAAATGAAAAGGCAAACTACTGAATGGGAGAAGATATTTGCAAACCATATATCTGATAAGGGATTAATATTCCAAATATATCAAGAAATCATACAATTCAATAGCAACAATACAATCCAATTTAAAAATGGGCAGATGATCTGAATATTTTTCCAAAGAAGACATACAGATGTATGTACCAACAGGTACATGAAAAAATGCTAAATCTCATTAATCATTAGGGAAATGCAAGTCAAAACCACAATGAGATATCACCTCATACCTGTTAGAATGGCTGTTATTGAAAGACTAAAAATAGAAAGTGTTGGTGAGGATGTGGAGTAAAGAGAATCCTTGTGCTCTGTTGGTGGGAATGTAAATTGGTGTCGCCACTAAGGAAAGCAGCATGGAGGTTCCTGAAAAAACCTTTCTTTCAAAAGAAAAATAAAAGCAAATAAGTTAATAAGTTAATTTTAAAATGAAATATAGTCTGAAAATATCCTTATTTTTTTCCACTGTCTTCTAAATCCTTGCCACTTTTGCTCTTTTTAATGCTACTTTAAATGTTATGGCAAAAGCTTAATAAACCAAAGTGTTCCTTTTAATTTATTCTCCAAAGTAAAATACCCTTTTAAAAAATAAATTTAAGAGTTCATATTTCTCACTGTTAGAAGAACTAGGATTTTTTTCTTCTGAGTTAAGCTTTTATGAACACATGAAGAAATAAAAGTCACTGCAAGTTGAGCTTCAATGTGGAATACAAATTTTTCCCCTAAATACATTACAGGTGACATCACTCACCCCCACCCAGGCACTCCCTATGCAGTGTGGCCACAACATATTCTAACTTGACACTGAGGACGTGAGGATGCCTTTCTCTGTAACCCAAGGAAGTAGGCATTCAGTTTCAGATGGAGCACACCTGAATGACTTGGCCTTCTTCTTGTTGCTTGGATATGGTTGGTCAACATCCTGTTGTTCATCACAAACCTTTGCTATGGAACTGATCACCCTTTTTCCCGACCTCATCCTCCACCTAATGCTTACTCATTCTTTGGATTTTGACTTGAAAGGAAGACTCCTTAATTCTCTAGACCAGGTTAGGCCCCCCTGTTGAATGTTCTCAGGGAAAACTTCACCCTTCCTTTGTGGAACTTCCACTGCTGTGATTTCGTATCTACTGCCCCCGCAGTTTGATTTATGCCTGTCTTGTGCAGGTTTCAAGATACAAGAGGGCAGAGATCATCTCTGTTTGTGCTCTTGATTATAATCTCTATAAAAATAAATAAGGACACCCATCCCACAAGTATCTGCGGGCGCCTAGTGAATGCTAAGCTCTCTGTCAGGTACCAAGGACCCAAACATGAGCAGAGCAAACCATTTAGATGATGGGTCCTACCAGATTTAAAGCATGGTGGAGGCAGTTAGGAGGGCAATTGTCATGTGTGCCCGGGTGGGTGATAAAGGCCTCCTTTGTAGCGGGAGGTCTCATTTCCAAAGGCTTGAGAAATGGATCAGTGTTCAGGAGGATGGAAGGAAGATTTCCAGGCATGGAGGTTTGAAATAGTGTGGCACAATTGGCTTCATGTCTCCTTAGAAGCCCTCCATTACCCCTCACCCCATAAAAAGAGGGAAGACTCAGGGAACTGAGAGACTTGACGTACAGACCTCCAGGCTGCAGCACCAGTCAGGAAAAGAAGAGGGAGGAAGACCAGATCCCAAGGCAGGTGGGGTAGCAGGACACACAGACTGGGCTCCCAGAGGCCTCTAGAGCTGGCCACTTCAGGCCTTCTGTGAAAGACCACCATGGCCTCAGGGCATGGTCTGGGCCCTTCCTAAGCACACGCTCTGGGAGGAGTGTTCTGTAGGCATCATAGGACTTCGAAGGGCTTGGAATCTGCTCTCCCTGAGACCAGCAAGGTGGTTCTGGGAAACAGGATCCCAGGCATTACATCCCTTCCTCATTCCCTGGGCTCCTAGGGCCACCAGGAACCACCCTAGCTCATCGTGGTGACCTTATGATTTGACATGCTAATCCTGAGGGTGGGGTCATTATTACCATTTCAGAAATGGGGAAATTGATGCTCAGAGATTAGAGTGATTTACTTGAGGATGCACAGGTGGGCAGAACTGGAACTTTGAGTTATTGCTATCCTTTCTTATTGTAGGAAAAAAGTTATTTGTGATAATTTCTGTTTCTTTTTTTATAGGAAAAATACATTTTATTAGAAATTTAAGCTTAATTTCTAGAAGAGTTGGGATAGTAGAAGTAGGAAGTTTTATGGTTCATACTGCATCTTTTAAAAATCATTTTGGAATTTACTATATGTATATTTAAATTATAGAATAAATTTAATAAGTTAACAGAATTTACAAAGGAGCCACCGCTAGAATAAAGGAAATGGGATGCATCATTTCTAAATAAGAGCAAATGACAGCTTGAGAATCTTGTGAAAGATGAGGAAGAAATAAATATGTAAAATATCAAACAAACAAAACAAGAGATGAAAGACCTCAAGGAAACTGAAACAAATGGAAAACTTTACTATACTCATGAATAGGGAAACTCAATTTTCTGAGGAGGTCAATTCTACTTGAATTGATCTATAAATTCAATGAAATTATAATCAAAATCTCAATGCACATTTTTGTTCTGTATGTTTTTTATATGAGTGTGTAATGTTAATTCTAATATATGGAACAGCAAAGGGACAAGAATATTCAAAACATTTCAGCAGAATAAAAACAATGGAGGAAGGGTGACATCAAATATTAAGCCATATTTATTTAAAACCACAGGAATTAAGACAGAAAGGCATTCACATGGAGACAGATCGATCAAGGGAACACAACTGAGAACCTGGGAAGCTTGATTTATGAAGGAGGAGGGGCAAGTCAAGAAAAGGTACTTGGGGAATTGTTTATCCACATGGGAAAAAATAAAATGATTGACACAGGAGTGAACATGCATGTGGTGTGGAAAGAGGCACGTGGTGGAGGTTATGGAAACCCTACATCCACCTGTTCCTCCACCACAGTGTCCCTGATGGGAACCTGACTCTGCCCTGGGCTGGGCCCCATACTTCAGGGCATCCTGGCCTCTCGTCTGGTGTTTGTTTACAAGGCCTCAGTGAGTAATTCCAAATGGACAGGTGACTCAACACAGTACAAATAGGTTTTGAAAAATGGAAGTTTGCTGAGTGGTTTGAGACATTTCTTTTCTGCTGAGGCTCAGCTACATCTGCTCCCGTGATGGGCTGGTAGAGGGGGCATGAAGCACTGTCTGCTGCTGTCAGCCTTTGGCCACCAGAAAGGCTGGCCTTGGGTAGAACCAACATATTTTTTTTTTTTGTGGTATGTGGGCCTCTCACTGTTGTGGCCTCCCCCGTTGCGGAGCACAGGCTCCGGATGCGCAGGCCCAGTGGCCACGGCTCACGGGCCCAGCCGCTCCGCGGCATATGGGATCCTCCCAGACCGGGGCACGAACCCGTATCCCCTGCATCGGCAGGCGGACTCTCAACCACTGCACCACCAGGGAGGCCCCCCAACATATTTTTTGATGGAGCCAAAGACAAACTGGCTCTAGATCAGAACTCAGTCTCTAGATCAGCTATGCCCAGTGGAACATAAATTGCCGTATACATAATCATGAATTCTCTAGTAGCCACATTTAAAAAAGCAAACAGAAACAAGGGACATGAATTTTCATAGTATGTTTCATTTAATCCAATATATCCAACATATTATAATTTCAGCATGTGATCAGTATTAAAAACATTGAAAAATGTCACTTTTTTGGTACTAGGTTGTGAAATCTGGCATGTGACTTAGACTTCCATGTAGTCTGCCTCACCTCTGATTCCTGTTATGATGACAAACTGCCAACATGCAGAGGTCAATCTGTGAGGAAGGCTCCTTAGATGATGGGCAACATAAATAAAACTAAAGACAAATGATGGAATAAGATAAAATATTTTCAGCATATGTAACTGTAGAGACCTCTTCTACATCAATAAGAAGAAAACAAAGAACCCAGAGATATAAAGATGCAGGGCACAGATATAAATACTTCTCCAAATATACACATCCTATAAAATAAGACAATATGTCCAATCTCAGGAGTAAGCAGAGAAATGTTAATTAAGACGATATCGAGATAACGTTTTTGCCACTGAACAGGGAAAGTCAAAACCCATCCATGGTTCTCAAGTGTGTGGAAAGACGTTTTGAGGAAGAAGAGTGGAGAGAGCCTGGTGTGATGGGGGCTAGGCTTCCACCCTCACTGGTGAAGCTCAGACTACTTTCCATCATACTCTACAGCCGGGTGATAGCCAAGAAGGCAGGTTCTGCCGATGGAACCCACCGGCCACAGCCTGAGACTCAGTATCTAGTGATGCCAACGAACAGGGCCAGCATGAATTCCTCCCTATCGCCACTGCCACTCCCTAAAGGCAGTGCCTGTAAGGAATCCAGGAGAAATAACCCCTCCCCCTCTGTGCACCTGCACGACATATCGATGTATTTATGGATATTGTCACCACCACCACCCACAATGCAAATGATCTGGCCTTTATTTTTTTTTATCTCTGTGTCTTTAGAGCCGAGCAAAGGGTGGTTCATGTGGTCAGTTGCTGGGAGTAATTTCTAATGAATGAATCAGAACTGAACGAATGAGAAAAATGTGTGAATGCTGACATAAGCCCGGGGAGTCTTTATTTTATATTGATTTTGTTTGATTAACTTTTATCCTCCTTCTCTCAATGTGCCTGAAAGTGATGGAATTTGTTAAAGCTTTGGTTTCTTCAGCAGCTCCTAAAACATGTCATCAGATTTGAGGTTCATGTGTGTGGCACCGTAAAGACCCTGAAGCAGGAAGCCAAGTACAGATCTTTCATCTCCAAGGCACCCTGCCCTTGGTTATTTCACGTAGGGTTCTTTGCAGACAGCGGCTGTACAGTCAACATGTTCAGGATCGCTTATGGTAGCAGCAGGTTGGTCATTTGCATAGCTGCATGGCTCAAAGGATGGATTATTTCTCTTCCACGTCCTTCAATATAAATTGGGGTAGTTATATCTATACAGAAACTTCTTCTTGTTCATTTTAAATGAAAGTAATTCTGTTTAGCAGTTTGTACTATAACAATAAACTTGAGTGGATATGGCCATAAAGACAATCGTCAGTTTATTTCAGTCCTGAAAGTGTTGATTTCTTCACATTGGTCAGGTCTCTTCTCATGGAGCCACTGGAAAGTGAGCCCCTCAAATAGAGATCAGAGTGACTCCCTTAAATCTGAGGATATCATGGACAGTCCTGCCACCGTCAGCAGTGGCAGGGAGTATGAATTTATTACATTTTCCATTGTTTGGGCTCCATATTCTAATTGAATGTCTGCTCTGAGAAGTATGCTGTGAATGTTAACAAGAAGGGCTGACAGCCCTGGAAAGACCTGACCCAGCACTGCCTTCTGTTTCCTGTGGGCCTCCGCTTTCCTCCTCTGCTTTGATGTGGGTTTTGGCATCCAGAGCTCAAGCTAGAATGATTTGGAAATGGTAAGAACAAAAGCAAGTGGAAGAATTTGCTTTCTGGGTTGATCTTAGTTGAAGGAACTTCTCATTTAGCAAAAAATTCTGTAGGTGTTTTTATTTATTTTCTTAAAATACTTTCAACAGTTACAAACGATTTCACTTACATATTAATTTCCATGCTGAGAAGGAAGAACCACACTGAATACCCATATCCGTGTTGGGGAGCATTTTGTCTGCATTGAGCTCCAAGCAAGATGGGGCCTGTGTAGTCAAGTGATGCATAATAAAGAGTAATGCTGGTGATGGAGAGAAGGCTGCTGATGATGTTACTGACATTTTGCCAATCCCTATATACTTGTTAGGTCACTGAATCCCCATAACCTACAAGACTGGCGCTGTTACCAGTTTCATAAAAGATGGACAAAAACTCAGAGAGATTCAATAAATTGCCTCACACTTTATAACTCATAAAAGGCTGGAAATTCAAACCAAGTCTCATAATTAAATCTGGTTAATTGTCTAAGATTCTGTTGCACATTTATAAAAGACACAGGTATTCTGTCCTTGGATTAATATTGGCCTTTCCATTTCTGAGATGTTACTTCCCTAAATGCATTTGTTTTCATCATTTTATTTATCTGATTCACAATTATTGGCCACCTACAACATAGCTAGCTCTATAAAAAATCCTAAATCTTCATTTTAAAATGTGCTTGTTCAGTTAAGTTTGTCAATTCTTCATTCAAATATGCTTATTCAACATGGTTTTCCTTTCTCAGTGAGCACAGTTTAGTCTACAACTGTATCGCCCTAAATTTTTGAGATTTTCCTACTTTTAATTTATCCCACTTTTGCACATTTTCTTTCTAAACTATCGTTTTTCACAGCCCTATGCAAAATAATATTCAACGCCTCTTTCTCCTTTAAGTTATAAAATGTAAAATATTTTCCCCACATCCAAAGCTCCAAATAATTCATTGTTGAGTTATAGCCTGCATAGTCTTGAGGATGGGTAAATATTAAAAGGCTGACAATTCCGTAATTAGAACAACTGGAATCTGTCTTCTTTCCAGGTGTCTGTCCAAGTCCTTCACAAAGGAAGGCTTTGAAAGGCAGGCATTTGATGAAGGGCCTTCTTTTGTTTCTTCCCTGAGAGTTGAGTAAGAACCTCTGTATTAACCAAGTGTGTCCCCAGCTTTCTGAGGCATAGTTCTCCCGTAAACAAAAGTACATGCGATCAGGATAAGAAAATGGGTTTCTCCTTATTTGATACATGAAATCTTTAGAGTGTGGGGATTTGCACTGAGCTTTTGGACATTTGGTTGTGGACTCTGCAGTCCTAAAGATGCTCAGGTGCTGATCTATGCCCGTGCAGGTGACCCCACATGACCCCACTGTCTCAGGACCCCCTCTTCTCCCTGTCCTCTGTCTAGTGAAGCTCTTCTCCTCTTATTACCATGGAAGAGGGTGGTAACTCTGCTTTGATAACAGGAAGAACATGGGAAGGAAGTTCTAACAGAGACGCCAAGATCAGGTCCCAACCCTTTGAATTCCACAATGTTCTTCTAGGGGACAGGTGTAAGCCCAGCATCTGACCTACTTTCAGAGAGAAGAGGAACCAGCAACTCTTCCTCTGAAGAAATGCCTGGAGTCCATCTCTCCCTACTCAACATTTAGGACCCTGAGAACTTGAGGTCCAAGCGAAGAAAGCATTTCCCCCCTTAGTTTAGTTTTCTTCCACTTAGACATACTCCGAAGTTCTGTCTCCTGCCCTAGAATGCCTCAGTGTGACTCACAGTGTGAGCATCTCACCTCTTCAGCGGAAGATCCCACTCCACCCACGGGGGCCATGTTTTTGCTTCAGCTTTGGAAAGACAATAGCACCAAACACGTTCATAGGATACTGTACGTTTCCCAGTCTGGGCTGTTCCAGATGCAAGCTAGCAAAGGCACATTCCCAGGTGGTCCTGAGAAACCCCAGTCTGATCTTCTGATGTGTTTTATATATCTTCCCATCTTCCTGTCTCTGCTCCCCATTGCCCACGAACAAGGGCATATACATACACATTGAGACCCATGGCTGCTGTTATGGACTGAATGTTTATACCTCCACAATTCATAAGCCCCAATTCCCAACATTATGCTGTTTGGAGGTGGGACCTCTGAGAGGCAATTAGGTTCAGATGAATGAGGTCATGAGGGTAGGTCATAGGATTAGTGCCCTTCTAAGAAGAGGAAGACTTTGACACGCTCTCTCTCTCTCTCCCCCCCCCACCCCCTCCGCCCCGATGTGAAGACACAGAAGTCTGCTGTCTGTAAGCCGGGAAGAGTGCCCTTACCAGGAATCCAATGTCAGCTCCTTGATTTGGGACTTCCAGCCTCCAGAACTGTGAGAAATAGAGGTCTGTTCTTTAAGCCGCCCAATCCGTGGTACTTTGTTATGGCAGCCTGAGCAGACTAAGATAACTGCATCTCGGGAGAAATACTTTTCAGCATAAAAATGCTCTTAGAAAGGCAACCATTTCTGATGAGAAACAAACTGCAGAAATATAGCCAGGAAGTCACTATTTAACCCCACAGATCTGAGAGGCTGTCTGTCTTATTTAGTTCTATTTCTAGACTTTTAAGCAGCTTGTAGGTCTATTCATATGCGAATGCCAACATGTATAATGATCACCTATTCACTATGTCTTACTACTTGATAAAGCTGGTACCCTTTTAGATCTGTTTCTTATTTTTCAGAGTTCTACCCATTCTGGCTTTATTTTTCTAAATTATTTTTAAAATGAGCTTCTTGCTTTTTGTTATTGAGACTGTGTTAAATGTTACAATTAAGTTGGGTAGAACTGTCCTTTTTATGACGTGAAGTTTCCTATATCAGAATATCACACATCTTTTCATCGCAGTAAGTGTACTTTTGGATAAGTAGGCTTTGCACATTTCTTAAGTTAATTCCTAGGTATTTAATCTGTTTTTATGACTTTTAAATGGATGATTCTTTCTCATGAATAAATTGATTGTATTCTTTAGAATGAAAGTGTGAAAACTAATATACCAATTTTCTGCATAATTAACTTTGGGGAAAGCTCTTTCATAGCCCCTGCACTTCTACATCATTGTGCAGAATATTTGAATAATCCAGTTTATTTTATTAACAAACATTATAGAAGCCTTACTGTATTGTGGATATTGTTCTCAGCAATTAAAAAGTATTAAAACACTTAATCCTAATCGCAGTCCTCTGAGGTCAGTACTAGTGTTTCCCTTATTATAGAGGGGACACCACTGAGCCGCAGCCACTCAACCATGGTCACACCCTGGTGAGCGTCAAGCCGAGACCAGGATCCAGGCATCAGCGTCTAAGTTCGTAGTCATAGTGCTGTCAAGTTATCTAATTTCAAATAAAATTACATCCAAAATAATTTTTCTCTGTTGTACAGAAAGAATGAATGTGAAACTTCATGTGCTAGTATTTAAATGTTGGTAAAATTTGGAGAGCACCGAGCTTTGTCTACTTCAAGCACCAGAGGGTCAATTAAGTACCAGACCCATCAGGTCACAGACACTGCTGTGCTGATTACAGCAGCCCAAACGGTGGATTACCATGTGGATCCATGTGGATCTGCCTACCAAGTCTGCTGAAACCTACAATTTTTTTTTTTTTTTTCGGTACTCTGGCTTCTCACCGCTGTGGCTTCTCCTGTTGCAGACCACAGGCTCCGGACACGCAGGCTCAGCGGCCATGGCTCACGGGCCCAGCCGCTCCGTGGCATGTGGGATCTTCCCGGACCAGGGCATGAACCCGTGTCCCCTGCATTGGTAGGCAGACTCTCAACCACTGCGCCTCCAGGGAAGCCCTACAATTTTAATCAATGTCAAGGAATAACCAATTTTAAGTAATCATATGATAAAAAAAATAGAAAGCCTGAAATAAAAAGTCTTACCATTTCTCTAAACAATTTTCCAAATATGGTTTATTTGGGGACACTTTTATTTTGTTGTTGTTTTGCACAGAGACATTGACTTCATTAATGGCTGATGGCTGGGACTCCCTTGATTGCACTTCTGATTTTGTCCTTTAGTTAATTTATTCTATTTATTTATGTTTAACAGGGGAGGGGCTGGAGGCAAATTAAGGCAAGTCTATTTTTGTTTAGTCTAGTTTGGACCCGGGGCTATAACGCTTCACCACCCTCCCCTCCCTTTTTCTCCTCTCCTACCCACACCCTATCCTGAGGCTGTACAGCATCTGCAAAGAAGTAGCCTTAAAAAGAGAGTATTTAGATTATTTTTAAGATAAGTAGTTTCAACAAAGTGTAGAGTTAAGAGAATTGAGGCTGAAAAGGCTGGCTGACATGCATTGGCCGCCCAGCTTACAAGTAGCTGGGCAGGACCTAATGCAGACTGTTCTTCATCGTTACCCGATACCGCTTTCCAAGTTCATTGTGACAATGCCTGACATTGCTGTGATCTTCTGTGTATGAAGAACATGTACAGTCCGAATCTCATGCTTCAATAAGCTATGCTAGAAATATTTCGCTATGGAAACCATGCATTTTACATCCTTGTACAAAATATTCTTAGAGATCACTAAGAACTTTAAGTACATTATGAAATTAGGTGATACTGAGGCTTTGTATCTCTCCTTTGTCTACTTTGGGATATTTTGTTTCTTTGTCAATGACTTTAAAGTTTAGTTTTTCCTTATGTGTAAGACAGAGGCATTATCCTCATTCTGAATCGTGGAAGGGGTGGCCAGAGGAGTAAAATTATGAGCCCCTGGTCGCATAGTTTGCAAGCATCCATGGATGTTTAACTCCAGATCTATGCATTTCTCACTCTCTGATATTGACTCAGTGTGATTATCATCCAAATATATTAGATCCAGAGCCCACTTACACTGCTACGGGGAGCAAAATTTACCACCCTAACATGTGTCTCTTGGCAGCAGGATTAATTTAGGTTGATTATTTTTAAGAAACAGAAGACATAGGAAGTCTTCCTCTTTACCTCCCCCTTAACTGCCTAAAGAATTTGGAAAAAGGACTGGTTCCTGGAACAGTGCTATTATCAGAGATACTTGCAAAGAATATGGGTGAGGGGTGGTAAGTGAGGGCCTGGAGATCGGAGTCCATTCTGTGTCGCATTGTCTCTGCATGGTCCAGAAAATGTTTTTTTTCATCTCCGTGTCAACTGCCTTTTTCCCCTTTGAAGTCCCAAACCATTACCCCAACATCTTCTTTTGTCATTAGCAGAAGCTGGTATTTAAAGTGAGAACTTTGGCTATTTTGGCAAGTTACTTGGTTTTCCTGGGTCTCTCCCATGTATATATGCCATTAAACTTTGTTTGACTTTTCCCCTGTTAATCTGGCTCATGTCAATTTAATTCTTAGACCAGCCAGAAGAACTTAGAAGGGTAAAGGAAAACTTCTTCCTCTCTGACAGTTTAGCCTTTTCTTTTGCAGTTATGTGCATTTTCCACCTTCAACATTAGAGTGTTCAACTCTAGAAGTTTTATTTGTGTCTTTTTTAATACTTTCCATGTCTGTAGTTACCATGCTCTTCTTTCCCTTAGCTTGTCAAAGATGTGGAATACAGTTATAATAACAGCTTTAATTTCCTTTTCTACTATTTTATCATCTGTCATTCCTGGGCTGGTTTCATCATTATGGGTTCTGTTGCTTCTTTACATATCAGCTAATTTTTTATTAGATGCCAAACATTGCGAATTTTACATCATAGGGTAATGGGTATGTATTGCTGTTATACTGGTTTTTGAGCATTATTCTGGAATGCAATAAATTATTGAAAATTATTTGGTTCTTTCAGATCTTACTTTAAATCTTTGTTACGTGGAACCAGACCCAGGTCTGGGACTTATTCTGGCTCACTACTGGTTGCGTTTGGGTGCTATAACTAATATCCGGTGGATGATAAGATTTTCCACCCTGCTAGTGGACAATAAAATTATCTTTGTCAGTTCCGCTCCCTCCCACGTGAGCTGTGGGATTGTTCCTTCTTGGCCTGGCCTCGGTACTTTGCTCACACCCATGTGCAGACCTGTGCTTGCCTGAGGCTGTGAGATCCCTGGCAATCTCTCCGTTTGATCTTCCCTCCCTGGGACTCTGCACGTGGCCACGGGGCCTCTTGACTCCCAGCCCTTTCTCCTCGGCTCTGGGCTCCCTGCCCTGTCCTGTGATCTGGGAACTTTCTCTCTAGGCAGCAGCTGAGACAACCTTTTCTCCATCCTAGGGATCACTGTCTTTCATTGTCTGATATCCAATGTCTTGGTAACCATTGCTTCATGCATTTTGTCAGTTCCTTTAATTATTTCAGTCAGGAGATAATTCTGTTCCCTGTTAGTCCATCTTGGCCAAAAGTGGCATTTTTTTAAAAAATAAAAAAAGATCTTTGGTCAAACATTCACAATGTATATATCATCCTTCCCTCCCTCTCTCCTTCCCTCCCTCCCTCCTTCCTTTCCTTCCTCCCTTCCTTCCTTCTTTCCTTCCTTCCTTCCTTCCTTCCTTCTTTCCTTCTCTCCTACTTTAGCAGGAGGCATATTGTGTCTCATCCCCTTTCCCCACTTACCTAAGGTACTGTTATGGGCTGAACTGCATCCCCCCCAAATTCATATGTCAGAGTCTTCACCCTCAGAACCTCAGAATGTGACTGTATTTAGAGACACACTAACTGTATCTTTAAAGAGGTGACTAAGTTAAAATGGGGTCATATGGGTAGGGCCCTAACCCCATATGACTGGTGTCCTTATAAGAAGAGAAGACTAGGACCCAGACACACACAGAGGGAAGACCATGTGAGGATACAGGGAGAATAGGGCTGTGTACACGCCAAGGAGAGAGGCCTCAGGGGAAACCAGCCCTGCTCTGAGAGAATAAATGCCTGTTGTTTAAGCGGCCCAGCCTGTGACATGTTGTGGCAGCCTGAGCAGACTAATGCCCCTGTCTTCTCTGGACCACCCTGGGACTCCCTCCCCTGCAGTCTTACCTGTCCTGTTCCCATACCAGCAGGCCTACCAGTAGCAATGTGGAAAGCTGGTCAGGGTGGGTTTCCTGTGCTCAGCCATGCCAGGTTAGGGGTCCCTCCCTTACCTGGGGTTCCCCTATGGCAGCACCCTGTTGGGGATTGTGCTCTAAGTCCAGTTTCCACAGCCCAGATTTTTGGCTTCTGCTCTGGCCCAGTTTTTAATGGATCCAGCCTCGCTTTGACGCCCCTGCGTTTAGGAGCCCATGAACTGACCAGGTTTTTTGGGGCTTGTGCCATTCAGAGAGATCCTCTCTTTAAAAAGGATGACACAATCATGAATACAAAATCACAAATTCAAAATTAGGTGCAAACTAGAGTTTATTTAGAATGAGAAAAGAAATCACAACAAAAATTTAACAACTGGACAAATACCATACACATTTCTTTCAGTTCAATTTCTTGCAGTAAGAATACTTACTTCTGATCGTATCTGAATTTTAAAATTCAGATACAATAATTTAAACAATATAAAAATGAATCTCAAATTACACATTAACTGAACACATGTTTTATGTGCTGCTGTGTTGTTTTGGGCTACATAACCGTATTCTCAAATGACTCCTATAGGAGACCAGATATCCTGCCTTCCTGTGCCTTTGTGGAGGGGTGTTCGTTGCTAGAACTCTGATTTCTCAGGCTTCATCTGAGGTCCTGTCTGGAACTGCCAGACTTCATTCGGATGAGACGTGTCTGATATTCTGGCACATTCTGACAGGTCAGAGTGTATAAAACGGGGAGCTCACACACAGACAGTGCCTGCTGTTGGCTATGATGCTGCAGTTTGGGGCTGTCATTGTGAAGCATAAGACTCCAGTTGAAAGACTAAGACGTGTGTGTGTTTGTTTATAATTGTGTCCACTGTAAAACTGAGTCTGTTCCTCAGAAGGAGGGGACTTCTGTGCAAACGAGCAGGAATCGCTCAAGTCTGATGTCCAGGAACCAGAGTGTGTCTGTAGGCGCTCTGAAGGTTTGCATGCCTGCTTTGCCTCTGGATATTATGGACCTTGTTTCTCATCCCCTTCCTGCAGACCTCCCGTGAGAGGCACCTTGGGAAGACTTCATGTTTCTGAGTGACTTCTGTCCTTCATCTTTGAGTCCAGATGCCTGGAGAGAGGCACCATGGATGCCCTACGTAGATTTTGAAAAGCTATGCATGATTTGGGATGGCTGGCAATGACCTAATTGTACAGGACCCAGTTGTCTCCTAACTCAAACCACACAAATGCATCCACTCAACCTAGCTTACGGACCCAGTTTATACCATTTCCTGTCCCTCTTTACCTGAACCGCCCAAATGCCCACAGTGCTACCTATGCTGCTGACATTGTAGAAGTGTGCAGAAGGGACCTGGGGGTTGAAAAGAGACAGTATCCCCCACAATTGCTGTTAAAATAGCTTCCTTTGCAAATTTTGCTGAATCTAAATCTATAAGTCAATGAACGTCAGTGTGTTGTGAGGGGCCCTTTCAGGGTCTTGGAAGGGGCCCGAGCAGGGGCAGGCTTCTGAGACTGACACTTTATAAGGTGCTCGGTAAATCTGCCCTTGTGCCCATTCCCTACCCCAAGGGACAAAAGTCCAACATCTAGCCCCATCGTGTGCCTTATTCTAGGGAAACTTTCAAGTGCAATTGTGTGGAGCACAGATACCCTTCCACTGGACTTGACACTGACCCTTTCTCAGATCCTTGACCCTGGGAGCTCCTGCCTCAGCCTGCACTCCACCCCCACCATCTCCCCCAACCTGCTGTCAGTGGCCCTGTTCTCATCCACCTTGTTGGGACTGAAGACTTCTAAACACACTTCAAACAAGGCAAGATGGATACAGAATGTAGTGACTCTTTGGAAAAGAGGATAATTTTCAGGACCATTTAGTTGTATGTGTCACAGCCTTGGCAGTTTACCAAATACTTTCACATCATTTTCCTCCCAACCCTTGCAGCAACCCATGAAGTATGCGAAGTATGGACAGTCATCCCCATGGGTCTTAGCTCAGGTGGCTGTAACATATCACTGCCAACTGGGGGCTGAAACAACAGGCACTGATTTCTCACAGTTCTGGAGGCTGGAAGTGCAAGGTCAGGACACCGTGGTCAGATCCTGGCTTTCAGATGGCTGTCTTCTCACTGTATCCTCATGTGGCAGAGAAACAAGAAGCTCTGGTGTCTCTTCCTTTTTTTTATAAGGACACTTATCCCATTACAGGGTCCCCATACTCATGACCTCATCTAGCCCTAGTCACCTCCCGGTATCATCTCCTACCTGCTCCTACGTACTCATCTCCTACCTATTCACCTCCTAGGACCATCACACAGGGGGTTAGAGCTTCAACATATGGATTTGGGAAGGGGTGGGGGAGGGAAGAAACACTTCAGTGCATAGCATCATTTTAAAGATGGAAAAATGAGGTCCGAAGCTTGAGGAAAGTTTGACTTAAATTCCGGTACTCTGACGTAGCCACCAACTCCACAAGTGCACCGTGGAGACCCTTATGTAGGATGTAAAGGCCCCAGGGAAGTATCTCTGCTTTGTTGGCTGAAGGACACCAAGCTCCTCTACACAGGTGTACTCCATGAATGCATCGTTACCTGTCAGCTGGTACACGGCTCACCTCCACCCCAAGAGAAGCACTCTTGTGAAACATCATGACCCAAAGTGTCAAGTGTGCGCAAACTCTTCATCAAAAATAATTTTCAATTCTCAAGTTCATATCATTGGGGAATTAAAAGTAATTTTTTTCTTTCCATATTTGTTCTTCCTAATATAATAAATATGTCATCTCATTTATCGTTTCATAGAAATTTCCAGTGACCCATTTCCCAGAAATTCACTTTGTAGTTACTCTGCTTATGTTCAATGTTATTCAGTCTACACTTCCTGAAAAACAACATACATTTTCAAATGTGTCATCTCCAGGCTCATAAAAGGAATTTAGCCTTTGGCTTTTTTTTTTTAAGTACATAAAAAGCTTTAGTGTTCCAGGGAACATTTCAATGAAATTTCATAGAATTTGAAAACAACCAAAATTTATTTCTTTTCTTAGAACTATCAAGTGCATCAAATACAGCAGACACAAATCAAACCTCTAAAAATAAAAACAGATGGTGTGTATGAATTTGTTGCAGGGACAACATGAAAGGTGTGACTCCATTTAGGAGAAAGAAGAGATCTATATGGTTAAACTCTAAACAGTAGCATGCCCAGGAGAGTGTTATATATGACAAGGAGACCAGGCATCACTAGGAATCAGAATACATGGAAACGTTGGGATGTCAAGGAACTCATGCTGTATTATCATGGCTTTGCCTATTGTAGCGTCCCATAGAGGCTGTCCCTCTAATTCATGCGTTGAAGTCTGATGTCCTCGTCAGTCAAGGTGAGACTTCTTTCCCTGTGATTTCTACCAAACTTAACTTCTGCCAAAGTAGTTAAATAACCTTCCACTTCCAAGAAAAGCCTCTCCTTCCCCTGGTCCCCAAAACATACCTACCTAAGGAGTCATTCCCTGTCTCCTGTAGACTCACCAGGTCTTTGAAATTCTAGGGCCAGGAAATGCTAAGGAGCAGTCTACTCAATGAAATTTAGCTACTGCTGGATTAGGTCATAGTAAACAGGCTATTTTTCAGGAGAATTTACCAGGCATTTTATGTGCTCTGACATACAGTGGAACATTCAAAAGTGGGATATATAGAGCACAGGTAGCTCTTGGTGGCCACTGTGCGCCTCACTCTGTGAGTCAGACTCATATTCAACATCATGTATTTCCAAGCTGGGCTTGATGTTATATTTTTCTTTCTTTTTTTTTTTTTTTTTTTTAGCGGTACACAGGCCTCTCACTGTTGTGGCCTCTCCCATTGCGGAGCACAGGCTCTGGACGCGCAGGCTCAGTGGCCATGGCTCATGGGCCCAGCTGCTCCACGGCATGTGGGATCTTCCCGGACAGGGGCATGAACCCATGTCCCTTGCAACGGCAGGCAGACTCTCAACCACTGCGTCACCAGGGAAGCCCTTTCATATGTTTTAATATAACTTTTCATATATTTTGATGCAAATTAAATGAAAATGTTTATATAATATAAATAAAATATAAGTTTAAGATAGATTTTGAAATAACAGAAATAAAATTTTTTTCATGTTTTAATATAAAATATATACAGATTTTTTAGTTTATCTGATGAGGTAGAAGTGGTTTTCCTCACCTAACAGATTAGAAAATACATGTAATACATAGATTAAAATGACAGTAATTAATAGATATTTGGGGGAAGATACTGTGAGGTTATGCAGATATTCTGTTTCCTCTAACAATCTCACCACTTTTGGCATCATCAGTGGGTCTTGCTTACAGTCATTATTACTGTGATGCTCTAATGCTGATCTCTTTTTTCCCTCATTCCTTCTGTTTATTAATTGGGATTCTTCTGTTAGGAAGATTTCTTATTTATTTATTTATTGTTTATTCAACCATTCATTTATAGCAGTGTGGTCTCATGGGTGTTTATTTTATTCTTTGGGTTTTATTTTGTTACTTCAGTTGTTCCAGCATTGGTCATTGGGAAGTCTTTCAGGTTCACTTGTGTGTCCTTTTAATGAGTGCTTTTTGTTTGTTGGCCTGTTTGAGCACTACCTCACTTTCTGGTATGACACGGTGCTCCAGGCTCTTCTTATATTTTCTCTGTGCCAGCCATAGCAACAGCCACTGCTCTGAGGGGCCCTGGTTCTTTTACAGGAGAGTGGGGTTATAAACCACAGTTAGGATGAGACAGGCTGGGACCTGGGACCCTTTGCTGCAGTGCTGCAATGCTTGCACCTGGACAAACCTCTCCTTCAGCAACAAAATACAAAGAAACTATATGGGACTAAAAATAACTGCCTGCATGCACAGTTGAGGCAAATTATGGACAAAAAGGTACGAAAGACCAAAAAACTCAACTGCCACTTCTGAAGATCTGGGAGTAAAAACAGGGTGTCAGAAGCAAAAGCAGGGTACTGTGCATGCCCCCTGCGCACAGCACCACCAAAGGGGTGGGCAAACCACCTAAGCTCAACCCCTGGACACACCCCTACCCTCACCCCATATAAGGAACCAGCTTGGCCCCACCTGGGGGAGCAAGCAAGGGAACCTCATACTTGTTCTCTCCCCACTGCTGCAGCAGGGGCCCCAGTAAAGCCTTGCCTGAATTTCTCGTCTGGCCTCTGGTCAATTTCTATTACTTGGGGAAGGCTACAAACCCTGGTTGGTATCAAGGGCACAGAGTGTGCTTGTTGTTCTTAGGCTGTCATTGTGTCTAGAATTTCTCAGCAGACAGAGAAGTACACGTATGTTTACTCACCCATGTACACATGTCTGTATTCATTCCAGTACATGTGTATTTGTACATGCATATATACTGAAATAAACATGAATTCACACTGTTGTTTCTGACCCAAATATGGCACCACGTCTTCATTCTAGCTTCCATCCTTGGTTACTTATAACTTCCTGATCTGACGGTAAAAATCCTGGACTCTCATTACTTACAAAATATTTACTATTTTGTTCAACTATAGTCTACAGGAAAGTTGTTTCAGAATTGCTAGAAAATACCTAGTGAGAAACAGCTGTACCCACTAGCGTGTTTGTATTTACACCATAGTTCCTTTGGTCTCTGCCTCACGATGTCTTGTGACTCTTCCCAAAGTTACTTAGGTCAGTTCCCTTCCCCACTCTTTAGTGTAGTGATGACATACAATCAGGGTTCCCCTAATATTCTTGTTGATCTTTTATAAAACTTTGCATACTTTGGTAAGTCATATCTTCGTGGTATAGAGCTTATGGGTTTTGACAAGAACAGTCACGTGTCAACCAACACAATCACCCATGCACAGAGCTGTTCCCTCACCCTAAATTCCCTGTGCTGTCCCTTTGTAAATAAAACACCACTGGCAGTTCCTGGCAACCACTCATCTGTTTCCTTTGCCATAGATTTTTCCAGAAGGCCATATAAATTGAAGCATATAACAGGTAACCTTTTAGGTCTGGCTTCTTCCATTCAGCAAAATACATTTAAGATTCATCCATGTAGTTGCATCAGTCAACAGCCTTGTTTTTTTTGATTGCCAGCAGTCATCCATTGTATAAATTCATCAAATCTTGTTTACTCGTTCATCTATTGAAGGATATTTGAGTTGTTTTCATATTTGGGCAATTATGAATGTTGCTGCTTTAAGCTCTTGGGTACACGTTTTTGTCAGAACATTGTGTCCACTGTTCTTGAGTAAATATTACGAGAGGGTTGCTGGGTCATAAGGTAAGTATATGTTTGCTTTTATAAGTAACTCTCAGATGATTTTTCAAAATGACTGTATAATTTTGAACTCACAATAGCAATAAATATTCTTATCGTTCTATATCTTCATGACCATTTGATATTATCAGTATTTCTTATTTGAGACATTCTAATGGCACTGGCATTGTGTTTTTAATTTGCATTTCTGTAACGATTAAAAATATTGTGTATATTTTCACGTGCTTATCTGCTATCCATTATCTTCTTTTGTGAAGTATTTGTTCTTATAGTTTGCTTATGTTTAAATTTGAGAAGTTTGTTTTCCTATTGTTGAGTTTAAAGAGTTCTTCACGTATTCTGGAAACAAATCTTTTATTAAAAATGTGATGTTCAAATATTTTCTCCTTTGGTATGTGGCTTACCTTTTTACTCTCTTCAACATGTATTTTGCAGAGAAAATGTTTTTAATTTTATAATTTATTGTCTATGCCAAATATTTCTTTTACAGATCATGTTTTTGATGTCACATCTGAAAATTCATCTCCAAACCCAAGGTCACACAGATTGTCTCCTATATATTCTTCTAAGTTGTACGTTTTTACATTGAAATCTATGATGCATTTTTAGTTAATTTTTATACAAGGTGTCAGGTTTCTGCTGAGCTTCATTTATTTTACAGAGGGATGCTCAGTTATCTCCACACTATTTGTTAAAACAAGTAGTCTTTCTTCACAGACTGGTACCGGGGTGTGCAGCCTGTTAGGAACTGGGCCGCCCAGCAGGAAGTGAGTGGCAGGGGAGCAAGAGAGTGGAGCTTCATCTGCCGCTCCCCATTGTTCTCCATCACCTCATTACCATCTGAACCATCCCACGCCTCCCCCCGTGGAAAAATTGTCTTCCATGAAACTGCTCCCTGGTGCCAAAAAGGTTGGGGACTGTTGCATTAGACTGTCTTTACATCTTTGCCAAATTTTCTTTCTGGGCTCTCTATTCTATTCCGCTTATCTACATGTCTATCCTTTCACAAAAACCCCACTATCTTGACTACCATAGGTTTAAAGACAGTCTTGAATTTGGGTAGTGTGAATCTTCCAGCTTTGCTCTTTTGCTGAATGGTTTTGGTCCTGCGACTTTCTTAGCATTTCCATATACACTTGAAAATTAACTCATTGTGGACTATTACTCAGCCATAAAAAAGAATGAAATAGCCCCTTTTGCAGCAACATGGATGGACTTAGAGATTCTCATACTGAGGGAAGTAAGTCAGAGAAAGACAAATGTCATATTATTTCACTTATATGTGGAATCTAAAAAAAAGTGTACAAATGAACTTGTCTACAAAACAGAAGTACAGTTACAGATGTAGAAATCAAACTATGGATACTGGGGGGAAAGGGGAGGAGGGATAAATTGGAAGATTGGGATTGACATATATACACTACTATATATAAAATGGGTAACTTATAAGGACCTACTGTATAGCACAGGGAACTCTACTCAACACTGTAATGGCCTATATGGGAAAAGAATCTACAAAAGAGTGGATATATGTATATGTATAACTGATTCACCTTGCTGTCCACCTGAAACTAACACAACATTATAAATCAACTATAGCCCAATAAAAATTAACTTGTTGGTATCTACAGAAAAAAAAAACCTTGCTAAGAGTTTGAGATTCTGATTGTGTTTGAATTAAATTTATAGGTAAAAATTTATAGGTAAAATTAGGGAGAACTTAAATATTAACAATATTGAGTCTTCCTATAAATGAGCATGATTTATCTCTCCCTTAGTTTAGATATTTATAAAGAAATTTCTTTCATTAGAGTTTTCAGTTTTCAGCATACAAATCCTTGTGCTTGCTTTAGCCTAACTTTGTTCTTCTTTCTAAAGTTTCTTAAGGTGGAGTATTAGGTTACTGATTTCAGATTATTTTTCTTCTCTAATATAAACATCTAAGGCTATAAATTTCTCACTAAGCACTGCTTTAGCTGCCTTGCACAGATTACAGTATGGTTTGTGTTTTCATTTTCATTAAGTTCCAAGTACTTTTTTGGATTCTAGCTTTTTTTAGTATCATGATTTCTGGCTTAATTCCATTCATTCCATTTATATGATCTCTATTCTTTTAATTTGTTGAGAGTTGTTTTATGACCCAAAGTATAATCGATCTTGGTGAATGTTCCATGTGCATTTGAATCATAATGTATATTCTGCTGTTTTTAAGTGGAGTATTTTATTGATATCAGTTAGGTCTAGTTGGTTTATAATATTGCTTAGGTTAGGCATATCCTTACTGATTTTTTTCCCTATGCATTGTATGAACTATTGAGAGAAGTATGTTAAGATTCAAAGTATAATTGTGGATTTATTTATGTCTCCTTTCAGAACTACCCATTTTTGCCTTATGTGTTTTGAAGTTCTCTTATTCAGTACATATATGTTTAGGATTATTTTATTTTTTTGTAGAATTGACACCTTTATTATTAGGTAATTATTACTTTATCCCTAATCAATCTTTTTTGTTCTAAATTCTACTTTGTTTGAGATTAATATAGCTACTCTAGTTTTATTTTATTTAGTATTTGCATGGTCTACCTTTCTTCATTCCTTTACTTTTATTTATGCCTTTATATTTAATGTGAGTTTTTGAAGATGCCATGAAGATAACTTTTAAAAATCTAATCTGACAATCTGTTTTTTGAATAGTGTGTTTATTCACACTGTTCACATTTAAAGTGCTTATTGATAAGATTGGAGTAACCCTGTCTTACAAGCTGTTTCATAGGACTTTCTTTTCTGTTTCCGCTTTTTCTGCCTTCTCTAGGCTTAATTGAGCATTTTGTAAGATTTCATTTTGTCTCCTCAATTGACTTATTATTTAGTTTTTTTTTAAAAAAATATTTTAGTGGTTTCCCTATATTTAAAAATGTTTGATCTTATAAATTTTGCCTGAAGTAGTAATTTCATGTATAGAGTAAGTTCTATGCACAGATATATTAATAATTACATTGTATTTGTAACAGAAAACATTTAAAAATTCTGTAAATGTCTAATCACATGTCAAAAGTTGAATCAACTGTGGTACACCCTTTGGTGAGACGATTACACAATATTACAAAAATGATTACACAGCAGTTGGAAGGATGGATTTAAATAAAAGTACATGAAACAGACATAGACAAAGACACATGGGTTGAAACCCTGGCCTACTTACCAACTGTGGCATCTCAATCTCCTTATCTATAGAGTCAAATAATGACATATTGTCTCACTGGGTTTACTGGTGGGGACCAAATGAATGACCTACAAAAACCCCTACACATAATGGTGGCTCAGGCACTGGAGAGAACATGTATTAATTTGCATTCTTTCTATGTGAAATTCATTGTGGACTGGAAACTAAGTGTTGACAAGTCTTTTGTTTGAAACTTAGCTTTACCACTTATTAATTATACTATCTTGGTTAAGCTTTTAAATTTTTCTGTGAGTTATTTTATCTAAGTGGAAACAAACCACCCACTCACAAGGTTGTTGAGAAGATTAAATAAGATGATAAAGGGTCTGACATAAGATTGGGCACAGAGCAGGAGCTAGTTTATCTCCTCAGTGAGTTTTGTAGAAAGAATATATCCTTTTGCTTTCTTTAGAGCACAGATTCTGTAGGTGCTGATCACAAACACAGGGAGTTAATAATGACTTTTGTTTATTGAATTAAAAATAGTACTATGATTTGCTGAGGGTTTGTTATTTACCAGGTTCTTGATATGTATACAAGAATTTCATGCCAGACATAACTACAAAGAAACAAAAACAATTAAACTTTTCTAAGTAGAAAAGGATAGTGCTAGAGATTGGGTAGTGATGTAGGACCCAATATTTTAAGATTTAGGATAGTTTATTGCAATGGGGTTTATGGCAATAAATCACATATATTCACAGAGGACTTTCAAAACAGTCTTAATAAAAGTCATTTCTTCACTTGGAAAGTAGTGGAGGCTAAGACACTTTGATGTGAGGCTGCGAAAAAGAGTTCAGCTGAACAAAGTAAGGCTGGTCCTCTTTGGTGAGCCCAGTCTATAAAGAAATGTGGTCTCATTTGTTTTACCTCTTTTTTAAAAAAATAAAAAACACAAGACTAAGGAAGTTTCTATCTTTCATTTACTTATGTAAATGACTTAGCTTTGTCACATTCTCTTTTTCTTGCACCTGTGTTTTAGTGGAAAAGATATTGTCTAAAATGAAGACGGAAGAATACATTCTGTATTGTCCCATTCATACAAAATTCTAAAAGGAAAACCAGTTTATAATGACAGAAAACAGATCAATGGTTACCTGAGGATGGGGGCGGTGGGAGTGAGGAACGAGATGAAGGAGAAATTACAAAGGGACACTGTGAGGAAACTTTGGGGGGACACGGATGTGTTCTCTGTGTAGGTGTCGATGGTTTCAGGAGTGTACATATATGTCAAAACCAATCAAAGTGTTCACTTTAAATATGCAGTTTATTGGAGGTCAATTTCACTTCACTGACATTCTTAAAAATATATAAGACAACAAATAAATAAGTAAAATGGAAAAAATAAAATAAAATGAAGACGAGAATTCTCTGTTCTCAGTCATGCTGGGGGCTGGGATTTTCCCAAGTGAATGAAAGGACTGAGATGCTGAAGGCACTTGCCCGCACCTGGTAATGAAGACTTTATCTGTTCAGAGTGGAGAGGCAAATGGGATGGATTTTATATGAAGTGCAATTGCCAATTTACTTTTCATTAAGTATCAGGTCTTTTGAAAGATATAACTTATACTGGACGGGATCAGTTCAGTTGTCTTTGCTGGTGACTTAGTAACCAGAGGACGAAATATGATGTTGCATTTTATTGTTTAAGTATGGGTAAAAGACCAAATGAATACTTTAACAAGAGTGTAATAAGATTTTTACAATGAACAGGGCTTTAGTGCTTAAATTTTCTTTACAGGAACATTAATTTAAAAAGAAAAAATCCATCTCATTATCAGAATGGGTTTTTATATACATGTAGAAAAATGAATGTGTATGTATATGATCTAGGCATATAAATGTGTACTCAATTTTTGTGCTTGAGAAAACTCACATCAGCCTTATGGAGTTGGTTGGGGTGGGATGAACTGAGTAACTAAGACTCCAAAAGTAATTTTATCTGTTTTTAATCTAGTTAATGATAAGAAGTCTTGTAAGTATTTTAATTTGAGCTAAAGAGTTGAAGTTCACAGCAGGACCCTTCGGAGTTGGAGTAGCAGCTCTGAGGTGTCTAGCAGTGAGGCCTCAGGAGAGCTGCCAAATACCTGCTGACCTTCATGTTGCTTCTCTAAAACCAGGGAAGTGATCTCTACCAGTATATTGTGAGAGCTTTTTACGCCATAACTTTCAATGAACATTTAAGGAGGTTTCATTAGGGCATTGTTAACTTCAGACTATTGGATTCTTACTGGATTACGGTCATTACACTTGTATAACTACAAGTTGTTAGTCTATTGATGTCTGTGCCCATGTAGCCTTTATGTGCTTTCATGTAGAACATTTAACCAATAACAGAAGGATATTGGAGACATGGGAGAAGGGCTTTTACACACAGAGTATCCATATTTTGGACCAAAGCCAAGGAGGGATGTGTGTGTGTGTGTGTGTGTATGTGTGTGTGCCCATGTACATTTTTAGCCAGAACCACTATCAGGATTTTTTTTTCCATCAAGAATAAGAAAGCTTCAAAGTTCTTTTCTAGTTATACAAGATATTGTTAAGTATAAAAAGCAAAATGTAGAAAAGTTTTAAGAGAACACAACCTTCTCTCTGTATGTTTGTATTCTTTTATTATGAGCGAGAAAAACCACAGAAGGCAGAATACTAACTGGTTAATTGAATAAACTGAAATTAGACTGGAGAGTTGAGACAAAGATGCAGAAGGAGAGGGGGAGAGTAGAAGAAAACCATCAAAGAAAATGGAAAACATCAACTTTAGACTATAAATATAATCTTGGTTTTATTTCTGCAATTATGCAAACTACTATGTGCTTACATACACAAAGAAACTTAATATATTAGACCATGACAAATCTATCCCTTTGACACAGAGCTCTGGGAAGCCCTAAGGAGGCAGAGACAGAGGCTGTCCTAACAAATGCAGAGCCCAGATGGAAAAGCCAGAGAATGAAGAAAAGAGAGGTAGGTGCCTGGCATTGTGAAGAATTCACTAGGAGTAAGTATATCTCTGTGGCAGTGGAATTTTCAGTGTCTTGGTAGGAATAAAAGCTTTTGACTTTAGATAGTTGACATCCACCTGCAGACCAGAGAGGAACTGTATCAGTGTGGGATCCAGATGAGTGTTGGCTATACTTGCACAAGGCAAAGAGAACAGGTAAACAGAACAGACAGGAAAGGGACTCTTTTTTAAGACATGCCTGCCTGGAGACAGTGCTGCTTCCAAGGTCTAGGGATACTTCATCTGAACAATAAAAGAACATGAAAAACTTTTAAATCTAATGCACCTTTCCTGAGTCAAATACATTTGCTTTAAAGGATTTAGTTCTATACTTTGTTTTATCAATACACATTTGTAAGGATATTTGTTTGGGTTTGTATCCAGGTCAGCGTTCTGCTCACTCATTTTTCCTCTTGGCTCTTGACCTTTCTTCTGGGATAATCTTCCTTCTTCACAAGTACCTGCATTAGAAACTCCTTTAATGTAATATTTTTGCAAACTCTTTCCTTTTTTTTTTTTTGACCACACCATGTGGCATGTGGGATCTTAGTTCCCCAACCAGGGATTGAACCCCTGCCCCCTGCATTGGGAGAATGAAGTCTTAACCACTGGACCAACAGGGAAGTCCCTCTTTCCATTTTTTGATTATATCTAAAAGTCTGTATTTTATTCCTTGAAAGATAGTTTTCTTTGTACACGTACAAAGTGTACACGTACACTTTGGACAGGGAGATTTCTCTCACTTCTGTCTGATATTATTTGAGTGTTTTCTTTCCTCCATGGTTGCTATTGAGAAATCTATATTTTCCCTGACTTTTATTTTTTTGGAAGTCTTCTGTTTTTCCTTCCTGGCTACTTTGTAAAGATCTTCTTGTTTTCTGAAGTTGAAAAATAATATGCTGGTAGCAGATTTCTTATTATTTAATTTATAAGTATGCATTGATCTGCAGCATCCTGGTTTTTATTGGTTCTGGACAATTTCTAGCCTTGAGCTTCTGAGGTTACCTCTCTTCCATTTTTGCTCTTCTCTCCTGCTAGGACTGCTCAGATATGTGTTAAAATGCAACTGTCATCAGCACTGTTCATCAGACTCATCTATCTGACTGCTTCTGGACGCCTAGCTTGCCAGGAAGGGTTGCCCTTCCTGACCTTTGCTTGCCCGGGGCCACGTGGTGCGTTCCAGTCAATGGCCTGTAAGCAAAAGTGATGCGTGCCCTTACAGCCTGCAGATTTAATTGTCAGTGGAACCATTCCTTCTTCTACCTGGAACCCTTCCTTCTTCTACCAACATGAACAATACTCCAAGTTGTGACAGTTTCAGTAGTGGAGGTGTCAGAGGAGGATGACACTGCATGCAGGCCTCTAAGGACTCAGGATGGACTTGTAGAGTGAGCAGGAAATCACATTTGCTTGTTTCAAGGCAGTGAGATGTTGGAGTAACTTGTCACCATAGTTTTACTAAACCTCGTCAAGCCAAGAGACCCTCTCATTATATCATCCATATCCATTCATGCCTATTTTATGTATTTCATCTTATTCCATGTATTTCTCTTACTACATCTTTCATTTTGCTAATTATTACTTAAGTTGTACATAAATGAATTTAACAACTATGGGTTTGTTTTTTCTTTTACCATGTGTACTTTTTCTAATACTTGTATGTTGATTAATCATTTTTAATCATGCTGTTTATTTCTTCAAATATATTGCATGTGACAATTCTATATTCTGTATCTGAAAATCCACAACTCTGTAGTCCTTAGGGATATAATCTGCTATTTGTTGTTTCTGTTAATACTCAGTCTTAGTTGTTTGCTTTCTCCTGGGTTTTGTGAACTTGGATTATAAGTTTATTGCTTAATCTGGGCAGTGGGATCCTTGTAGACCTAAATTACAGGTCAGAGAAGCGTTCCCCCTCCTCACTCTGCACGAGGGTCTTATTTTAGCTCATTTTATCCTTTTATTCTTTTTTTTTTTTTTTGCGGTACACGGGCCTCTCACTGCTGTGGCCTCTCCCGTTGTGGAGCACAGGCTCCGGACGCGCAGGCTCAGTGGCCATGGCTCACGGGCCCAGCCGCTCCGCGGCATGTGGGATCTTCCCAGACCAGGGCTTGAACCCTTCTCCCCTGCATCGGCAGGCGGACTCTCAACCACTGTGCAACCAGGGAAGCCCTATCCTTTTATTCTTTTAACTAATTCAAAAGAGCTGAAGTTTTTCCTGTTCATAAAGTCCAATTGATCATATATTTTATGAATTATGCTTTCAGTGTTGTATCTAAGGACTCTTTGCCTAACCCAAGGTCAGAAAGATTTTCTCCTATGTGTTCTTTGAGAAATTTTATAGTTTTAGGTCTTACACTTAGCCCTCTGATTAGAGGCTTTTAATTCTCATTTTACTGAGTGACTGTGAACAAGTCACAACATTGAATTGGATCCTACTTTCCTCAAACATGATAAGTGGGTTGGGAATGAAGCAGTTGATAGGAGAGCAAGATATGGCAGAGAGAAGCTGAAGGCAGATGGGAACTCAAAGATATACCTTGTGCTGTCCATTCTTCTGTTATACAGAGTTTTATAGGGGAGTATAAGTGACTGTTCACAACAACAATAAAAACATGAAAACGACTTGAAGAACAGTACAACTTCAGAAAAAAAAATCCTTAAAAAATCATAATACTCATTTTTAGTGTAGGAACCAGCTTGAGTATGTTTACCCCCCAGGCAGGGGATGGGCGACTCCCCACCTGAGCTTCCTGCCTTCTGCCTATTCTCTTTAGAATGCCATCTGAGTCCTCCTTCCAAAAACCTCCCTGAACAGGTAAACCCAGATACAAATGCCTCACTCAGGAGGGTTCCTCTTTAGTCTTTTCTACAGGACTGAAGCCATAATCCAGCAAAACCCACTTCTGAACCCTTACAGTCCTCCTGCAGCCTACTGTCTGCCTGAGTGTTTCTCAACCGGGACATTAGAATCATTTATACTTAGCTATTTCTGTTTTCCAGAAGAAGAAGGTGGGGGATGAGGGGGAGGGGGAGAGGAAGAAGAAGAAGAAGCAGTCTGGCCTCCTGCCTGCTTTATTCCAGAAGGAGGTTAAAATTAGAACACGAAAATGTGAAGGCGGAATTTACCCAGTTTTGTCTTTCTACAGGGTGCCTTTCACTGTGGGTGTCACTAACAGGTCTTTGGCAGTACTTCTGTGACGTGCAGGCTGGACCCTGTGTTAGGCAAGGGATGAGGGGAGGGGACAGTTTTATCCACTCTGCTAAGCAGTAGCCATTGGATGACCTAAGAGCCACCCATAGGAGAGTCATCTCAGACAATATCTATTTTAGAATTTAGAAAATCAAAGCTCTGAGAGTTCAGCTAACTTGTTCTGGGTCATGCAGAAAAATGGCATAGCTGTGGCCCTGAACTCAATCACCTGGTTCCAAATCCATGCCCCAATACAGAAAACATATCAAAACCATAGACTTTATTTTCACTTGGCTTTTCTTTTTTAAGGACTAAATTCTTGGTAGCAGAAAGAGTGCTTTTGGTGGAGTCAAAGCATCAAGATTCGAGCCCTCCTATTCCATTATTTTGTTGTGTGAGCCTGGAAATGTACTTCCTGTTTGTGATTAGATCATTATAAAATAATCTTTAAATGTACTCTCAATCATGTAGCCCCTGGCATCTCTTATATGAGACAGCCAAGCAGACTTTTTATTTTTGCAGTACATGGGCCTCTCACTGTTGTGGTCTCTCCTGTTGTGGAGCACAGGCTCTGGATGCACAGGCTCAGTGGCCATGGCTCACGGGCCCAGCTGCTCCACGGCATGTGGGATCTTCCCGGACCAGGGCACGAACCCGTGTCCCCTTCATCAGCAGGCGGACTCTCAACCACTGCAACACCAGGGAAGCCCAAGCAAATTATTTTTAAAATAATCTCCTCCGTCTGTGACCAAATTCTTTTCACTAGTCATGGGATCATCTGTAATAATGATTATTTTCTAGATTCATTCTTCAGTGATAAAACAAGTAACTGTTTAAAAAAGAATGCTTCTTTTTACAATCCATTCCTCAAATGCAGGAGCATATTGAATATATGAACTACAATGAGGTCTCATGGAATAAAGAGACCACACCGCCCAGAATGCACCCTGCTTTGCTCTTCTGTCAAATTGTAAACACAAATAAGAACTCCAGGTGGTCATGCAGAATGAAAAAATCCAAGCAAGGCAGGCATTTCTCTGCCTTTTCAATTACTGTGTCATCAGTGCCGATTCAGAATGTGCGGTTGACCCCTCAAGAGTGTGTGGTCCGCAGGGGCTGGGCACATGCATTGTACTCAAATCGAACGTGAAGGATTTCTAAGCCTTACAAATTGACTCCAGAAATGAGAACTTGTGGCAAAATCCTCCAACCATGGAACCAACATATCTGGGGGGAGGAGTATTTTATCACTTTTAGAATTGCCCACAAATGGTGACAATAATAACCAGACTGACTTTTATTCAGTTTTATTGGGTTTTTTTTTTTAAGTTTTCTCCAGACAATGCACCCTTTATCACCTGCATGTGGGCAGGGGCATTCCACTGCCCTGACCTTGGTATAATTTTGCACATAACCCACATTCATATAATTACATTTTGCTGGAACTCTGTGTTATTGGAGACCTCACAGGTCTGCTTTCTACTCCTCTGGCATTGGGTGAACAGGAACCTTCAACTCTAGGACTAGAGATGACTTGCAAATCAACTTTTCTCTTCACAGAGAAAGGCTCACCTTGACACTTGTAATTAAGAGAAAGTAGGGAATTCCCTGGTGTTCAGAGGTTAGGACTCAGTGCTTTCACTGCCAGGTGCTCGGTTCAATCCCCAGCTGGATAACTAAGATCTCACAAGCCACGTGGTGTGGCAAGAAAAAAAAAAAAAAACAAGAGAGAAAGTAGACTTTTAAGTGATCCTGACTAAAAGGGAAGGGTCCTTACCTTGTCTTTCTTCTAGCAATTCTTCAGACTCAGCAAAGGTGGACTGAACATTGACTTTGCAAACTTCACCACTGTTAACCAACAACCTCTAGATAAGCAGGGTGCTGATATTTATTGAATAGCTACCATTTGCATGGTCTGTCATTCTGTCATTCTCTTTTTATGAGAGTAAGTGGAGGCCTTGGTTTTCAAGGACTCCTGGTTAAGAACACAAGAGATGGCCCAGACATCCAGATGCCAGGTTGCCTTGACGTCCAGTGGAGCTCATCCACATTTACAACGATGGCCAGGCTCGAGTAAAAACACACAGCCAGCACAATTCAACTCAAAGCTGCCCCTGGAAATAGCTCTGCTGGCTTCAGGGTGTGGTGCAAAGTGTAGATTTAATCTACAAAGCCTCTCTCCTGCTCTAGGCCAGAGGAGCCACCGCACCCAGCGGGAGAGGCGCCAGGGCCCCATTACTCAGACCCATCCTCCCGGAGAAGCACAGTCGACAGCTGGTCCCACCGGGCATGTGGGCAGCGTCATCCAGGCCCAGGTCCAGGCTCTGTAGGTCACCCGGACACACCCCGGGGAATGCACACTTCTCCTGGTGACATCTCTCATGGAGCTTGGAAGGGATTTCGTGTGTGGGTGGGTTTCCCAGGGAATTACTGATGCAGGCACATTTTTTGCTGCCTGGATACATGTGTCTTTCTCTGTTAGGCTATGACTCTACCTGGTACAGACATCATGTAGCTCTGTGCTTTGATTTTATCTGTGTCCCTGTGCTGATGGGCATGGCCTATTTTCTCAAAAAAAAAATTGTTAAGTTGAATTAATGAAGTGGTTGCTTTTTTCTTAAATGTGTCCTTTGAGAACTCTGAACGTATTTTGATCTGATCTGGGAATAAATAGTAACCACCACTGGCCACCTCCACCTCCCAGCTTGTTCATCCCCTGAGCAAACCTGTCAGGTTATTTTCAGCATTATTTGTAACAATTCACACTAAAACGATATGCAATAGTGATATGCAAATTGTTTTGGGGAACATTGAATCAACTGGTCATGCCCCAAAGGGTGCAAAACCTAAAAATAGCAAGCGAATTCCTGGACACAGAACAAGCTGTGTCTGACTTCAGCATCTGGGATTACCCATCTCTTTCTGGAGAGGAACTCTCCTGTTCTTAATTCACAGGGACTGCATTGGCTTCTGTCAACAGGCCCACCTACCCACCACGAGGCTGCCTCAGGTCAACACAGGGCCACCAGCTCAGGAGAGCAGGCACTGGGTTGCCGTTGGGTTTCCCTTGCTCCTAGGTGTCTCTTCATGTCCTGATATTTATTTACAGCATTACCAGTTTAATTTCTGAAACTCTGAATTTCAAATTTGGGCTCGAATTTGAAAATTAAACAGCCTCAAAAATTAACATATATACACTACTATATATAAAATAGATAACCAACAAGGACCTACCATATAGCACAGGGAACTATACTCAATATTTTGTAATAACCTATAAGGGAAAGGAATAAAGAATATATATACATACATATATACTATGTATATACATATACATATATATGTATCTGAATCACCTGAAACTAACACAATATTGTAAATCAACTACACATCAATAAAATAATTTTAAAAAGTTTTTTTTTAATTTAAAAAAGATGAATAGATAAAAAATGCATCTTATGTTCATTCTGGCAACTCAACTGTTATACACAAGAGAACACTTAAAAAAATAAAAACACTTTCATTCTGTTCAAAAATTGTCTTAACTGTATTGAAAAGAAAGCCTTTTTTAAGCAGAAGGTTAACTCCAAGTAACTTTACTTACAGACTATGTTCATTTCTAAATGGCGCCATTATAAAATTATACAAACAACTGCTGGGAAGTTCTCTAACAGCAAATGATTGGTTTTTTTTTGTTTTGTTTTGTTTTGTTTTTAAGATAAATAAGTTTGGAAAAATTATCTGTTCTCTGGGGAGGTATGTGTTTCTCATTTATTCTTCTCTCATTTTACTTGATGAAGTGTCATATTCTACCCACAAAAGTCCATTTTAAAAACGTCTTATTTTTCAGAAAAATATTTATTTAAAGTAGAAAATTCAAGTGTTATAAAATACTATCCCGGTACAAGTGTGTTTCCTCTCTTCTCTCCACACTGGGTTCCAAGCTCTCCCATCACTGCCCCAGCTTCCTCTGTGTCCGTTGGTCCAGACATGACTACACAAGCATTGACGTGACCGAGTGAATATGTTGCTCTACTCTTTATTTGAACATCCGTGGGAGCAGAAGTTTGACACACTTTTCTCATTTAGCTTCTTTCATGTGATAATTCTAGGGGACATTTTGTTTCATCACTCGCAGACTATTTTAATGACTAGATTTTGTTTCCTTGTTTCAATGAGCCTTAATTTAATTAACTACTATTTATAATCTACTGCTGAGTGTTTAGGCTGTTTTCCAGTCACTTTCTACCACAAAGAATTCTACTATGACTGTGTGTATCTCTCTGTGGATGTGTGAGTATGTATGTGTCCATATAAGTCCTTAAAAGTGGAATGTCTCAGACAAAGGGGACATATGTGTGTTTTCTGCGTGGCTAGAATTCTAAGGTCTGATTGAACTGCCAATGTTGCCAAATCAAGGACAAAAAGGTACACCGTGTACTCTCACCTACTAAGCATTTATATAGGGATTCTTATCTTCCAATAACTTCAAAAGTAAACTGCATTACCAAGCGCGGTGGTACCTACAACTTGAGAGGAGAATTGTGCTATTTTGTTTTTGCTCTAATTCCTTAATTATAAGCAAGTTTGGGCCACTTTATAAAACTTTAAGTGGCCTTTGGGTTTCCTTGTCTGTGAATGTTCTTTGCTCATTTTTCTGGTTTTCTTGTACCCCATCCTTTGAATATTTGTAATGACACGCCCACATGCAGACATTCTCTCTCTCTCTTTTCCCCTTTTCTGCCACCTCTGGCAGAAAAAAATGACAACGTGCATTTTATTTTATGAAAATGTACGTTAAAAAGAATCCTTACACAGTGTTAGGAGAGATGGGGGTCCGTGGCACACCTGGCATAGAGTGCTCGGTTGCTCACCTTTGCTCAGTTCAGGCATTTCAACTTTGTAAAGTTATTTTTTAAAAGGCCAGACTTGTGGTCCTGGATGAACACAATGACACCCAAAGAAAACTCTGGAAGGTAGTAGAAAGGTGGTAAGCTAGACTAGGAACCCAGGATAGCAGGAGGAGCACTGTGGCATGATGTCTGGTCCCCCCTCACCTGCTAGAGGTGTCCCTCTCCACCCTAGCAACAGAAGGTGGCCCAGGTGGGTGCATTTCTCACCTGGACTGATGGGAAACCCTCTCAGAGAATCCAGCAATCCAGACACGACCCCTGGGGAGACTGATGGGGAGCCCAGAAGCCAGAGCTGCCCTCCTTCTCTCCTGGATCCAAAACCCCTTTTCTCCTGGAGAGGCCAGGGTGTGCAGGTGAGAGAAAGGTCCCATTCCCAGCAAGCAGCCTGGTCCAAGGGGCCTTTGTTCCCCAGCCCAAGCCCCTCACGCTGCTCAGACATAAGAGGGGTGGCCAGCTGGTGGAATCCTATTACTTCCTTTCCTTACAGATAGCAGGCTTGTGGCTAACCCCTCCCTTCCTTAGGCATCACAAAAGTGGTGAGGAGGAAACCCAGGCATCAGATAAACCAAGGACACCAACTAACTCAGAAAGTCTATGCAAATTAAACTTGCATTAGAACCACAGCCTGCAAAGCAGGCTAAGAACCACATGCTAAACCTAACCAGGGTGGCTGCCTGTTAAAGTGAAAGGTTAAACAGGATCCAGAGTCTGCTTACGTAATAGACAAAATGCGCAGGATACGATAAACATTACTAAGAAGGGAGAAAATCACAGCATGAATGAGAAAAAACAATCCACTGACTCCCACACCAAGATGAATCAGTGGTTGGAATTGTCTGACAAGGGTTGTAAAGCAGTCATCAGAAAAATGCTACAACAACCTATTGGAAATCCTCTCGAAAAAAATAAAGAATAGAAAATCTCAGCAAAGAAATGGAAGTTATTAACAAAGAAACAAACAAACAAATAACAACACAAACAAGAAAGAACCAATTATTGGGTGGGCTGAAGAGTAGAGTAGAGACAACAGAGTATAAAGCTGATAAAATCAGGGATGGATCAATAGAATTCAACTGACCTGAACAATTGAGAGTAAATAGGCTGGAAAAAATGAACAAAACCTCAGGGATCGGTGGGACAATAACAGAGGCTGAGCATTCAAATTGAAGGAGTCTTAGAAGCAGAGGGAGAGAGACTGGGACAGAAAAAGAATTTAAATAGATGTTGGGTGAAAGCTTCCCAAATTTGGTGAACAACACAAACACACAGACTCAAGATGTTGAACAAACTCCAAGTAGGATAAACTCCAATATATCCATGAATCCATTAAAAATAAACTGTTGAAAATTATAGGCAAAGAAAAACATCTTGAAGAACGAGGAGAGAGATAGTGCATTACTATAGGGAACGCTAACCCACATGACAGTGGCTCTCTCATCTGAAATCACAAGGGCCAGAAGAAAGCAGAACACTTTTCACAGGCTGACAGAAAAGAACTGTCAAACACAAATTCTATATCCAGTGAGACTATTCTTCAGGAATGATGGGGAAATAAAAGCCATTCTCAGATGAAGGAAAAGTTAAAGTCTATGTGTCTAACGGACATCCAAAAACACTATCAATAAACCAAGATGCTTCCCTATAAAATATTCAAGAAACCTAAATGAAGCAAGAATCAAGGAACAGAGGGATGAGACCAGAATAAACAAACAGAAAACTAATAAAAAAATGGCAGACTTAAAAACTAACACTTTAATAATTACCTTAAATATAAATAATCTAAATATACCAGTATAAGACAGAAATTAACAAAGTGTATAAAAAAGTGACCCAACTATATGTTATTTACAAGAAATTATGTTTCAGTTCAAGAACATAAGTTGTTTGGGAAAAAAAGGATAGAAAATAGATGTCATGCAAATGCTAATTTTTTTAAAAGCAGGAGTGATAGTATTATCTGGTAAAGTTGACTTCAGCAAAGAATATCTGTAAAGACAAAGAGGGACATTAACCTAATGACAAAAGGAGGACTCCACAGGGAGACACAACAGTCCTAAATGGGTACACATCAAACAACACAGCCTCAAAATACAGGAAGTACAAGTTTATAGGAATAAATAGAGAAACTGACAAATTAACAGTGCTGGTCAGAGACTCCAGATTCTCCTCTCAGCAACTGACAGAGCTACCAGCTAGAAGGTAAGCAAGATTTGAAGAACACAATTGATCAATGAGACCTAATTGATGCATAAGGAGCACTCCACTCAATAACAGCAGAATAGGCACTTTTCCAGGTGCCTGTGGAACATGCACCAAGAGGGATGAATCCTAGTCCCTCAAACAGACTTCAGCACATTTAAAGAATTGAAATGATGTACTGTGTTCTCTAAGCATAATGGAATAAAATTATAAATTAATAACAAAAGACAACAGACACCACTTGGAAATTAAATAATATACTTCTGAATAATTCATGAGTAAAGAGAAAGTCTTAGAAGAAAAAATATATGTATAGTACTGAATGAAAAATGAAAACACATGTCCAAGTATGTGAGATGCAGTGGAAGTAGTGCTGAGAAGGAAATTTATGGCATTATAGTGTACAGTAGGAATGAAGAAAGGTCCTAAAGGAATAATCTAAATTTCTTCTTCAAGAAAAATAAGAGCAAAATAAATACAAAGCAAGCAGATGGAAGAAAATGATAAAAAAAAAACCAAATCAATGACATTGAAAATAGAAACACATTAGAGAAAAAAATCAATTTAAAAAATCTGGTTTCCTCCAAAATCAGTAAAATTGATACTCCTAGAAACATCAGCAAAAATAAAAAGAGAACACATAGATCACCAGTATCCAGAATAAAATGGGGGTATAACACTACAGATTCTGCAGCCATCCATAAGATAATAAAGGAAAACTGCAAACAACTTTATGTTCATACATTGCAAAGTTTAGAACAAATGAACCAACTTTTTGAGAACCACAAACTACCAAAACACAACCAAGATGAAATAGAAAATCTGAATATGATTATAACCATTTGAGAAATCAAATTTGTAATTAAAAGCCCCTGAGAAAGCAAGCTCCAGGGCCAGATGGTTTCACTGGAGAATTCTGCCAAGCATATAAATAAAGATTAACATAAATATTACAAAACTTCTACATAAAATAGTAGAGGATGGAATACTTCTCAACTCATTTTATGAGGCAGTGTTACCCTGATAGTAAAACCAGGACAAGGCAGGAGACAGAGAAAGAGAAAGTACGGGAATGGGGAGAAGAAGAAGGAGAGGAAAAGGAGAAGTAGAAAGAGGAGGAAAGGAGTGAAAGAAGAGGGAGAGAGAGAAAGAGAGAGAGAGAGAAGGGAGGTAGGGAAGAAGGAAGGAAGGAAGAAAAGAAAGAGAAAACTATAGACCAATGTCTGTCATGAACACAAAACTCCTCGACAATACCTTAGCACAGCAACATAACAATGTCTCAAAAGAATTACACAGCATGACCAAGTGGCATTTATTACAAGTATGAAAGGCTGGTCCAACATTTGAAAATCAAGCAATGTAATCTCCCTATTTCGTCAAGCTAAAGAAGAAAAATCATATGATCATATGAACTGATGCAGAAAAAGCATCTGGCAAAATCCAAAATTATAATAGAACTCTCTGCAAGTTACAAACAGTAGGGGGAATTTCCTCACCTTGGTAAAGAATATCTGAAAATTACCTACAAGTAACATACTTAATGGTGAAAAACTTACTGATCTTTCCTTAGGTTTCAGAACAAGGCAAGGGTGTCCACTCTCACCACTCTTATTCAACATAGTGGTGGAAGATCTAGCCAGTGTAATTAGGTAAAAAAAAAAAAAAGAAGTAAAAGCATCCAGATCAGAAAGGAAGAAACAAAAATGTCCCTATTGCAGGCTGCCTTGTTCCTGGGTGGCTTCTCAGGGCTAGTGGTCCCCAAGGTGCCACATCATGCATAACTGGATCACTAGATTCCCTTCACCCTGGGGTGTACCCTAGAGACCAGGAGATGCCCCGATCACCAGCTTACATTCTGGAGTAGGCCTGACATGATATTTGTACAAATAAGGGGTCTTACCCCCCAAGATGGCCACGGAGGGTCACAAAGTCCAAGCGAGAGAAGTGGAGAGTAAAACTCAGTGTACCTGGGCCAGGCTCTGGACCCAGAACTCCTTCTTTGAGGCTTGCTCTCTGTATGGTTTCAGTGGGATAATTAACCCTTCCCTACTCAATCCCTTCATCTTTTTTGGGGGGGGGTACGCGGGCCTCTCACTGTTGTGGCCTCTCCAGTCGTGGAGCACAGGCTCCAGACCCGCAGGCTCAGTGGCCATGGCTCACGGGCCCAGCCACTCCACGGCATGTGGGATCTTCCCGGACCGGGTCACGAACTCGTGTCCCTTGCATCAGCAGGCGGACTCTCAACCACTGCACCACCAGGGAAGCCCAATCCCTTCATCTTTAAATTGGAGGCAACAATTGCCTACCCTGTAAAATTTCTATTACAAAATTAAATCAGTCAATCTGTGTAAAGTGTTGACAGTACTGCTTGCCGTGCAGTAAGTGGACTGCAGATGTAAACCACTTAGATGCAAGCATATTTATCAATGGATGCCTGCAACCCTGTGTTGAGAATAAGTCTGAGTGAGAGCTCAGCAGCAAAGAATGCTGGGATTGCCTATGATTCTCCCACAACCTGTGACAGATGCTCGTCATCCACATCTCCTTTCATGGATACCGGAGAGGGGCCCAGGTGGGGAAGTGACCAACTCCTGGATAGCACAGCCACTCAATACAAACCAGGGGCTAACACCCCATCCTTCATGTGACCTATTCAGTTGTCTTTTCTCTCATTTCACAATTTGCTATGTTTACTGCAGATCAACTGCTGTACTGTAATGTGACACATCAGTCACCAGGGCATCTTGGCATGAATGTGGGAATGCTTCTTAAACTTCCTAGGTGTATTCTACAATTCCAGATGGGCAGAATTGGAAACTAGTGCTTATAACCAGAGCTGAGACTGGTCGTGGCTACCTAATTTCCATTTTTCCTCTTCTTCTCCATGTAATAAACACCCACTGTTTATTTCATGTAGCAGTGTCCCAACTAAAAAGTAACATTTTCTTCCCCCCTTCTAGGTGGGTCACCAATGTGATGTAAACATAAGTCATTAAGTGAGGCTCTCTGGTAATTTTCTTAAGGCCCTGACCCAGCTGGTGTTCTTTTGCCCCCTCCCCGCACTTTTTCCTACTTGGAATGTTGACAGAATGGCAGGGGCTCCAGCAGCCATCTTGGGTTACATGACAAATTAGAAGAAAATCACATTCAAGGACAGAAGGTGCCGCCTCACAGATGAGATTGTGGAGCTGGCTCATCAGCTCTGCACTTCTACCTCCAGACTTCTTTTATGAGAGAGAAATTAATCTCTGTATTTTTCTCTTTTTTTATTAATTGTGATATTTGCTTTATTGTGGTGGTCTGGAATTGAACCCTCAATATCTCCTCAAAGTATGCCTGTATAAAGCTAATGTTAATTTGATATGGTAAAATGTAGAGATATCATTATGAATTAAGTATTATAACCTCAAATGATACAGAATTTGGAATGCTAAAGTCATCACCCTCATCATCCTCATCATCATGATCAAGGGACTAACACACATATAGCATTTACTATGTGACAAGAACAGTTTTAAGTGCTTTACATATTTGGTTTACCCATTTAATTCTCATAATAATCCTATGAGGTTGTGGCTATTAGTATCCTCACTGAAGCACAGAGAGTTTAAGTAACTTGGCCAACATCACACAGCCAGTAAGTGTCAAGGTTGTGATTTAAATCCAGGCAGTCTGACTCCAGGAGACAAGTCAAGACGTTCATTGTCTTTCCTTTCTTACCTATAGTCTTACTGTTTGGCACTGGACTCCTCCTTCATTTTGGGGGAAGAAAAGTGGAAAATCCATATTGAACAATAAAGCTAACTAGGCATAGACTGCAGTAAGTTTCCAAGCTGATAGGGGATTGTTCAAAAAGTATATTTGTGGATGCAGTTTTTAAGAAAGTCACTATAGGACAGATGTGGGACCCTTGTTATCTGACGACTGCTACTTACCCAGAAAAATATTTAGTCAAGGGATCCTTACAGAGTAACAAGTGATTTTTTATATCTCCCTGGAAAAGTAAAGACCCTTTGGTTTAAAGACACTATTGTGCTCTCTCCTTGAGGTGTAGAGATGCTAAGAACCTCTGTAATTTTGAAACCACTTATTTGAGTTTTCTGTTTCTTGAAGCCAAACCTAATCTGTATTGAATATTATAGCCTAGAAAAATGCCCAGGTTAAAAGTCAACAAGGAAAGCTGGATTTTATCTGTCTTTCTTCTCCTTTACCTCATCCTCCGATGCAGAAAAAATCTGCTCAGTGCGGTCCACAATGCAGGAAACTCCACAAAGCACACATACACCTCATTGTTGTTTGGTAAATTGATGTTATGATGTGCCTTTATCATCTCTGAACCAAATTCCCTTTTTGGGAGATGCAGACACTCATTACTAGCAGGCAGGGCTGTTAGGAATATTAAATGAAATATATATATAATATTATATATACATAAAATATATGAGATATATGTGATAAAAGATAATTCTTCCCATATCTACATTTACAATATAATAGTATTTACAATAATATTTCCATTTGACCATTGAGGAAGCAGGCTTAATGCAAGAATTGACTTGAGGTTTTCACAGCCGGGAGATACAAGACTAGAATCTGATCTGCTCCAGACCAGCTCTTTCTCTTAACCTTCAACAAACCTAGATTCTACTAGAGGATCCTAGACTTCACAGTTTACAGATATTTTCCAGATATCCTCATGATAGCCTGGCACAGGATGAATAAGCCCACAGACCAACAGAAGTGTCAGAAACATCCAAAGCTACCCCATTGTTTGTTTCAGCCCTGAAGACGCCTCCAAGTCTGTTTTTAGAACTCACAGACTCCCTCAACTTAGCTTCTGCTTCCCATTGTTCCTGAAGAGCCACAGATGGGAAATTTTTCCCCTTGACCGTCTCCTAAGAATGCCACTCATTCCTTTTATGACAGTGTGCGATGTTGAGGTTACATTTTATTTTAGCAATTGTGTCTTGAGACAAAGTCAGACTGTCCAGTTTCATGAATGGAATGGGATCTGGGGCAGGAAATGTTGACACAATGTCTCCTTCTAAGTGATTCTCTATGTGGCTAAAAGCGTGGGATAGGGCAAGCAGATAGTTTGATTTGTGGAACTGGATTTGGTCATCATCTTAAATTGTCTAGACAATACACATCTGGCTTATGTATTGCTTTTGCTATATTTCCCTTGGCACCTTCGAGCCCTTGTCATAGTTTCCATGATGGTACTTGCCCATCTGGGGAGCTGTCATGCACAGTTTGGCATGGAAGGTGGTTATAGGTTACGCCTCTGGAAGGAGTGAGTTTAAAACCTGCTTGCGTTCACCCCAGCACCTCAAAATAGTGGGACTCTTGTGCCATAAAGACCATGTGAGGGGCTTCCCTGGTGGCGCAGTGGTTGAGAGTCCGCCTGCCGATGCAGGGGATGCGGGTTCGTGCCCTGGTCCGGGTAGATCCCACATGCCGTGGAGCGGCTGGGCCCGTGAGCCATGGCCGCTGAGCCTGTGCTCTGCAATGGGAGAGACGGCAACAGTGAGAGGCCCGCGTACCGTGAAAAAAAAAAAAAAAGACCATGTGAAGATGAGGGGCCACAAGTAATTGCCTCCTTTTACATAGAAGTGGTCAGGTAAGGGATTCGTGACTTGCCAGTAGAGGCGAAACTGCTCTTAAGCTCACCGTGCCCTTACTCCTGATCTTGTTATCTCTCCCTGCAACTCCAGATCACTCTGGAAACCGCATCGTATTTACTCCTTAAAATCATCCGTTGAGGTAAGGATTAACCCATTTACGAATGAGCAAGGTAAGGCTTAGTAGTGCAACTACCCTGATATCATAGCAAGTACATGGAGGAACTGGGATTCAACACACACTGACCAGCACTAGCTCTGCTCATCTTCTCACTGAGTTTCCAAGGCTGACTCAAGATGAATTTTCATTGACATTTTATGCTTGATTACAGCGTTGGCCTTCATGCACAGTTTGACATTCTTTATGTTGACACGAGCCTTGGAGCTGGACTTAAAATCACGGGGCTGACTTATGCTGTAAGAACAGTACCCTCCCCCTCCCTCTCTGATCCCCTTAAGTGGCCCTGGCTCAGCAGTGGCCAGGGCTCCTCTGACTGTTCTCCTCTGAGATAGTACCTCCCAACCTCCAGCCCCTTACGCGAGTCGACATCCATTATCACCACAAGCAGAGAAGTGCCAGACAAGAAGGGAAATGGGTATTCTAGAAAGAAACAATACCTGGATCTGAATAACGTATGTGTTCACCAATTTGCTATACTCCTTTTACGTGGTTCGGGCTTTGTTGACGGCACCAGGCAGTAGATACATGTCATGACTTGTAGTACATTTAATTCTCATACCGGTCTTTACAGTCAGTGTTCTGGTGTCACTTTTTGGATAAAGGAACTGGATTCAGAAAGGTCAAGTGGAATACTAAAGGCTGTTGCTTTGAATATGTAAGTGAAGCTGAGTGTGTTTGCCTTTCTTGTCTATTTACACTTCACCATTTGCAAGCGGCTAGTTTATACGTTCCCCTCAGTTTTTCTTTTGACACGTTCATCTTTCCCATACATTTAAAACATTTTTATTGGAGTATAGTTGATTTACAATGTTGTGTTAGCGTCAGGTGAACAGCAAAGTGAATCAGTTATACATATCCATTTATCTACTCTTTTTAAGATTTTTTTTCTCATATAAGGCATTACAGAGTACTGAGTAGAGTTCCCTGTGCTATACAGCAGGTTCTTATTAGTTATCTATTTTATATATAGTAGTGTGTGTATGCCAATCCCTATCTTCCAATTTATCCCTCCCCCCTTACCCCCTGGTAACCATGTTTGTTTTCTACATCTGTAACTGTATTTCTGCTTTGTAGATATGTTCATTTTTACCCCTTTTTTAGATTCCACATAGAAGCAACCTCTCATACAATTTTGTAAGGACTTTTAATGGACTGAGGATAGACACCACTGGTCTTCTGGGTGTGATGCTCAGATTTCTCTCATTTGGCACTTGTCTTTTGGCTTTGGTTATGGTGAGGTTGGCACCCAGAAATTTTGACTGGAAGAAGGAATAGAAATTTTTTTGACCTTTCAGATAACCTACCTTCTCGGAGTCATATAACTTCGGACTCAGAACTAATTTCCAGGTACAGACGAGCCCTCAGTAGCTGTATATTTTCACTCTAGTTAGTCTAGTTACTCAGATTCCTCATCTGCAAAAGAAGTTTAATATTAGGATTAAATGGGACAAAATACACAAAGTTCTGAGCACAGTGTCACGCATATAGTGAGGACAATGTAATAATTCAGTTTCTGTTCCTCTAGGTAAAATATGCTACCACCACCTCCCTATAAATTTGTGCTTTTAAAATCTCACCTTACACTCCTTTTTTATTGCTTTGTGTTCAAGGTGTGCGCATCTAACAGGAAAGAATAGATGCAATTGCCAAAATTACACTGCACTGTCAAATGCAGAGATACATAAGCGGTCTAGTTTGTATTTGAACATGATACCAACAAGTCTTTTGTTTTATGTTTTCTGCAATTCCATGAAAATGTTCATAGAGATGAAGATGATTTGAAACTCTGTTTTTCACCCCCAAGTACCTAGGAAGGAGGGGCAGCATTTTTTTGTTGCCATGATTCAAGGCATCACTTGACATTGTGGAAATCATGGCTGGCAATAAGCTCTGCTTGCAAGGAACCAACACTTTCTTATCACAATTTCCCCTTCGTAGGCCTACAGGACATTTTAGTGGCAATTTCTGAATCAGGAAATGTAGCTTTAGTCAGTATGGCAGAGCAATTAAGGGAAGGGTCCGACAATGCATATTTGCTCATGGGATGCGCTCAAACTGTTTCAGTAACCACTATTTTTGACTAAGCATAAATGTTTTTGGTGGAGACAAGAAAACACCTTTTGATTGATGTAGAATTTGTCTGTCTCATCCAAGGCTTTGGAGGTTCAGTCTTCATACAAACTCTCACATCCAAATCCTTTCCTACACGTTGTGCCGGGTGCTCCATTTTTGTCATTTACCTCCGTAATCCAGTTGGGTGTGTCGTTGCCTCTGCTATTGAACTAACATAGTCATTTGTCTGCTTTTTGGCGATGTTTGGGTCCTGCTGGCATTGGTATTGTAATTGTTCTCAGTTTTATTACTTGAACCCTCAGGAAGCATAGTCACTACATTTACAACAGGAGGAATTAAACTGGCACCATCTCGTTGCAAAGCATGGTGGTTAATCCACAGGTAAAGTCACAGATGGACTATTGATTACTATACATTTAAATCACACACACAAGTTCCATCATGGGATGGATGTCATGGATGACCCGTTGTTAGATACTGCAAATCTTGGTCACCAACATCAGTGGTCAGAAGGAAAAACAGTCATTGTGGTTTTCATCCCCTATTCTGTGGGCTTCTGTATGGGTTTTGTACTTTACCTCTAATCTTCTGCAATAATTGTTGAAAACAGGACTTTTCTTATGGGAGGCGTGGTGTCTTGGGATGGGGGACTTTGGGCGCTAAACTAGGATAGTTCAGGCAAATCAGGACCATTAATTGCCCTGGCTGACAGGACAGCTGACACCAACCACCAAACATGTAAGAAACTATCTGAGATGTCCTGTCCACTTCAACCTTCCAAGACTGCATCATCAGCCAACATCTGGCCACAGCTGGACCCAGGAAAGAACTGTTCAGTAGAACCCATCCCCCCAAGAACTGTGAGATATGGTAATTAATTATCTTTAAGCATTAAGTTTTGGGGGCTAATAAGCAAAAAGCAGAGTGTAAGTGGAACACTCGGGAAAAGAATCCCAGGCACAAAAAGAGTTTTGCTATATACAATTCAGCATCATAAAGGAGTGGGGGAGTTCCTTTGCAGAGAACCATGGAGTAAAGGGTACGGGCAGGTCTCTCCCAGGATGCACACAAATTGTATGCTCCGTGGTTGATCTGGCAGCTCTGTGGTTATGAGAGATGACCACATGCCCTCCCTCGAGGCTGTGCTTTTAGGACAGTCATTCATGGTACCCTGTGAGCATTTGCAGTAACAAAGCCATGGCGAGTCTTCTCTGTTCATCTTTTTCTAAAAAAAAGCACAGAGTTTGAAGTGGGTAGCAAAGGGCTTTTAAGGGCATCACTGAGGAAATAAAATCAAACAACTGCGGAATTCTAGGTTCAGTGAAGCAGGCAAACCGAAGATGAATTCAGATGCATATTTGGTTCCAGGCAAAAAGGGTGCCAAGTGCCTGTGCTGGATTAGGATTTGTGTTTGCTGCTGGGGACAAAAAGAAACTTAAAATTCCTTTCCCTTGGGGAACTCTTAACCAATCCAGGGAGAAAGACATGTAAATAAGCACTTGCTACATCGTGAGTCCATGTGTGTGGGAACCTGGAAGGGGAGGCTGGGCTGCAGGCAAACCCACTGTCTGAACTTTGTGATGTCAGCCCCGTCCCTTCCCTCTTTGGGTGTCGGCAAGTGGGATGATCTTGCTGACCTATAGGACCCTTGCTGATGAAATGAGGCAGAGTATGTGAAATCTTCCAGGGCTCTGCTTTGGAAACTGTAGGTTCATAAATGTGGGTTTTCTCCCCTCTCCCTCCTCCATTTCATGAACATTTCACATCAGTTTCTCAACATCAACTGCTTGTGGTGGATGTGTGTCAGCCCTGCCGTATTGTGAGGTGCGCTTTTTCTCAGGGTATATGGGAAGCCTGTTCACACGGTTTCCTTCTTGATGACTCACAATAAACATGGGCAGTTGAAGGTTCCAAGGATGCCTACCATTTAAAAAAGAACATTATGACTCTTTCACCTAGCATTTCTGGAATTTGTTTTTTACTATTGCATTCTTTTTTTTTTTCCCAGGAAACACCTTTCAACTTCTCATCAGGTACGTTTCATAGAATGTGACTGTCCCTGATAGCCTGCTTAAATGAATAAAGATCTTTTTATCAGTGCTTGTGCAGTTTCTAGAATGATCAGTCTAGAATGAACCTTGTTCAGAGAATCCAAGTTTGGAAAAAACTGTCCAAAATTGTCCTGAAGGACCACCAATGCTTGAAACCTCTGGTTCCATCAGCACTAGTGCAAAAGTCATTGTTTGTGAAATTTAAGGTATCCCAAGAAAACACAAAGGCCAAGAAGGCATTAGAATCAATAGTCATTCTAGATAATAGTCTAGGAAGTTAGGAATCAGAGTCTGTCTCTGAAATTCAGTTTCTTATATCACTAAAGCAATCATATTGCAGAACTAGGTCACATTTGATGTAGTTGCTTTACAATCCAAGACAGCAGAAGGGACTTTCTGTCACCACTATTTTTCAAAGTCATTCTGAAAATTCTAGGGAATGAAATAAAAAGCAACAACTTAATTGAATTGAATTCCAAAAGGAGAGCAGATGGAGTTACTATTTGCAGATGGTACCATGGTCTTCCTGGAAAACTAGAGAGAAATTTGAAAAAGACTACAATATTTGAGTTCAGTAATGTAATTTGTTAAAAATAAATATACAATGAACACATTTACAATAGCCAGGACATGGAACCAACCTAAATGTCCATCAACAGAAGAATGGATAAAGAAGATGTGGCACATATATACAATGGAATATTACTTAGCCATAAAAAGAAATGAAATTGAGTTATTTGTAGTGAGGTGGATGGACCTAGAGTCTGTCATACAGAGTGAAGTAAGTCAGAAAGAGAAAAACAAATACCATACGCTAACACATATATATGGAATCTAAAAAAAAAAAAAAGGTTCTGATGAACCTAGGGGCAGTACAGGAATAAAGATGCAGACATAGAGAATGGACTTGAGGACACGAGGAGGGGGAGGGGGAAGCTGGGGCGAAGTGAGAGTAACATCGACATATACATACTACCAAATGTAAAATAGATAGCTAGTGGGAAGCAGCCACATAGCACAGGGAGATCAGCTCGGTGCTTTGTGACCACCTAGAGGGGTGGTATAGGGAGGGTGGGAGGGAGGCTCAAGAGGGAGGGGATATGGGGACATGTGTATACATATAGCTGATTCACTTTGGTGTACAACAGAAACTAACACAGTATTGTGAAGCAATTATACTCCAATAAAGATTTATTAAAAAATAAAAATATACACACATAAATAAGTTCCTAATGTAGTAGTTATAATTCATTAGACAATGAGGTGATAAAATGATTCTTTTCATCAATAAAATGATTCATGATTGTCAGAGAAGTATAAATTTCTTAAGAAACATATAGGACCCATATGAAAAAAACTAAAAGTTTTGCTACATCCCATAAAAATTCCAAGGCTTCTTGGTTATGTCAGGTTCTTGGTTTTGTCTGAGAACAGATGGAAAGCACGTTCTGGCAGCACAGGGATATGGTCCACTTGACCATGACCGGGACGAGGACAAGGGAGCCAGCATGGCTACAGGAGAGAATCTCACTTGTGGGTCTTGTTAACCTAGTTGGGGGGTCCCACAGTATGAAGAGCAGATGGCGTGGCTCTCACAGGAAAGTGGTAGCTGATATTCTGGTAGAGGCTTGTTCTGGTATGGCTGTGGGGAGGGTGTGGGAGGGCCTTCAGGAGGAGGGTCCAGGAGTCCAGGTGGAGACAGTGTCATGGTCTGGCCTGGGGAGTTGCTGAACGGGGGAGAGAAGGGCTCATATGAACAGATAGATTCTGCCATCAACGGCATTGGGATGAAGGGCTAACCTTTGCAGATGTATTAATATTTACTTATTTATTTAGCATTACATCATGTACCAAAATAAACTCCAAGTGGATTGAAGATTCAAATGTGAAAGGAAAAAATACCTATAAAGCAGCAAGAGAAAAGTGCAAGCCAATATAACCTTGACATGATGAGGAATTATCTACGTCTTGCTCTATATCAGAAAACATAAGAGATTAACTACAGGCATACATTTTAAAGTGACACTTCTTCATAACTAAATATAATACAAAGATAGCAAATCCTATAAATATGGGGGAAAAAACCCCCACAACATGGGTGTGAGAAACTTGGAGTGGCAGAACTCCAGTTTCTACCTGAACACACAGCCATCTGGGAAAAATGTTTCAATTTCCTGGGCACCTTGGAAGCTATGAGTGTCCAGTGACTAAGCTCCGTCCAGTGAGTGGGCATGCTGGGAGGGCTTCCAAGGAAGATACTTAAAAGAGAGGGAGTGGGCTCATCCTGCTTCTTCATTATTCCCTACTTCCTTCTGCTGATGTCCCAGAAGGTGGATGTGATGGCTAGAGCCCCAGCAGCCAAGTTGGCCTGTGAGGTGCTCCTAAATATGAAAGCCACATGCAGAGGGTAATGGTGCAGAGAGGTAGGTAAGTACCTGGGCCCCTGGGGCTACCGTATGAGCACTCAAGTGCCTTCCCCCAGACTTCCTTCACTTCACAGAGAATTAAGTTTCTGTTTTGGTTGAACCACTCATATTTCAGGTTTTTCTGATACCCACAGAAAACAAGATTACTCACAGTGGCTTAGTAACCTTAAGGAATTTTGTACACCAATAGCCACAGAGAGAATCTTTATGAAAAACAAGCAAAGAGCATGAAAAAAATTCAGAGAATTATAAATGTACAAAAACATGAAAGATGTTTCACACCATTCATAACTAAAACATTTCAGTTGAAAGTAAAGCTATTTCTTTTTTTCAAGTGTGTAAATACATGTTTAAGTGATAATTTCGAGATTAGGAAAGATTCAGGGCTGCTATTGAGAGAGTATCTTGTTATAAATTCTCAAGAGGGCAGTTTTTAATCTCGCCAAAATTGTTTCTTTTCTATTCAATATTTTGTTTTTAGTTGTAGGTCTTAAAGATGTAATTTATGGATGTACCCATGACAGTGTTATCCAGGTAATGGGAAGAACAGGAAATAACTGAACTGTTAAATACAGGAAATCAATGAAATGTTTGGTTCATTCTATTAATGAAATATGGAACAGCTACTACACTTATTGTAGAAGGGTGATTGATGAAATAGAAAGATTTTTCAAAATGTGTTATGAAGGTTTAAAATGAAGATTAAAACCAGAAGATTCCCATTTTTATAATTTCTGCTAAAATATAATTAAAGATTTCTTAATCTCCTCTTCTATGCTCTATGCCATAGTAGCACTGGATTCTACCTCTCTCTCATCTCTCATCCTATCATAGTCAAAATTTCTGAATTAATTTTTCTATATATATATATATATATATATTTTTTTTTTTGTCATGAGCAGTTTATTTATTGAGAGAAATTTTCCTTGAGCCTGTATTATTTGCTGGAGAAAAGAAATGATTTCTTAAAGTTACAATCTCTTTTAAGCAAAAAGGGTTAATCTGTAACAGTTACAGCATAACCATGAATAATTCATGCAGTCAATAAAAATGTATTCAGAGCCTTCCTTCAAGCTGGGTTTACAGCTGGATTAAAAAGCCATTGTCCCTGTCCACAAAGAATTACAGCATTTTGGTATTATAGTTGCCTTTTGAATTTTTGAATTATCGGTGTTATTTGAGACTCCCTAGGTGTCTACAGTCTGTGGACATGAATGGTAGTCATCACTGGAACATGAAACGCTGTAATTTCACTGGTTTTGTTCCTGGTTGGTGACACGGGACCCTTCGTCATTTGTAAGATCCCTTACCAAATACTTCCAGGGAGACACAGAGGCATCTTAATCATGTGGGCAAATGAGTCCATTCCTTTTGTATACTGCCAGTCACCTCCCCCTAGAGCCATTGTTGATCTGCTGTCTGTGGTCTGTGTGCCTGTGAGCTGCATAGTTGTTTTTGGCAAAGCTGGGGAGAATGACTTCCCCTTTGTGTTTCCCTCTGTGAGGTTCAGAGTGCTTTATTTCAGGCAAACGAAAAAACACCAAGAGTGACTGCTAAATATATTAACTGTTTTTATCTTATATTTCATTCATGTGTTAGCCCAGTACAATCTAACCTGTATTCCTAACCCACCACTGAAAATGTACCTGCTCTTGGGCTCTTTTGGGAGGTAATCCTTCTTCCCACCTGTCTTTCTTGCTCAACTGTCTGTTGAAATCTCTGGCTACTCTCTCACCCTTGAACTCTGACAGACCCCACACAGATAATGCGAGCTTTACACCTGCAGGTACCTCTTCTGGGATTTCTTCCTCTACCTCGACTTGGTTTAACAAAAATCAACTTGTTTGGAAATATTTAAATTTGGATGTTTCTCGGAGGTGGGAGAGAGAGGTGGTTAGCTTTTAGACCAGTAACAGAAACAGGACTTGGGGGAAGATAGGCAGTCGGCAAAGATGGCGAGTCTAGTTTTTGGATGGAGATCTAGGTAGAAGTGTCCTTTAGGCAGCAGGAGTTCTGGTTCTTGAACTCTGGAAAAAGGTTGAGGCTAGATAAGATGCACCAAAGTTACAACAAACAGAGGTAGTAAGAGCATCTGGAGAGAGAGCTCTGAAGAAGAACAGAACCTGGAGAATGAATCCATTGAAGAGCAGGCTGGAGAGAAGGGCAAAGAGACAGAAAAAAATGCAAGAGTGTATTGTGGTGAAGGAAGGTTATTGAATATAGTTATCTGTGCTATACTCAGTAACCAATGATAAACCATAATGGAAAAGAGTATTTTAAAAGAATATATATATATATATATATATATATATATATATATATATATATATGTGTGTGTGTGTGTGTGTGTGTGTGTGTGTGTGTGTGTATAATAATCACTGCTGCACTGCTGTAGAGAAGGAATTAATGCAACGTTGTAAATCAACTATACTTTAATAAAATATTTTTAAAAAGAAAAAAGAAAAAGAAGGAAGTATATTGAGACAGAAGGGTCAGAGGCTGAGATGGCAGAGGCTGCAAGGCAGACAGGCTGCAGGGAGGGCTCTGGGTGGTGAGCTTCAGGTGCACATGCAGGATGGTTCATGCTGCTCAGAGCCACTCTGGATCTGCGGAAAGGTGCCTGCTGGTTGGCCAGTGTGGTAATGCCAAAGGCTAAAATGCACAGCATAAACATCATGAGACAATTGATACATCAGTTTCATAACTGTTGGGGAATTTGGGGCAAATGTTCCAACTATTTCACCTACCTAAGTCCTAGTACCAAATTTATATAATATGATTGAAAACATCTGAGCTATAAATTCCAGTGTAGAAAGTAGGTGTATGAAGTCAATGAATAATTGTATTCTTATGTAGCTAAGGAAGCAAAAGTTCACCATACATTTTCTGTGTTTTAAAAGTAGAAACCAAAATTTACCATCTTTAATCTGAACTGTACCAGAGAAAGGAAATCTCTAATGTCTGGAAACGTATGTGCCCCAAACCTGGCTTTGGTATTTATTATTTTTGAGACATAGAGCAAAATCAGCTTTTTTTGACAGTGAAATGGAGTAATGAATAGTCCCCTGCCAACTTAAGTGGGTTTTTGTTACAATAAAATGAGCTAATGAGCATGAGAGAGTGTTGCAATCTGTAAAACATTCTTATAGGAATTCTCGGATTCTACAAAAAGCAGGACTTTTCTAGTTATGGAATTTTTGAGATTTTGGTCAAAGATATTTTAGGCAGCACGAGTAAAGAGAAATTTCTCTCCTCAAATCATATCATGAATCTTTTTAACCTTGAGATTTTGCATGAACATCAATACACGATAAAAGAGGGTGGTCAGTGCACAGTTCCAGTGAGAGGAATCCTGAGAAGCAAGTAGATGAGGTCCCCACTGTGTGTTGGCTGGTGGCTGCCTGGCAGGTGTGCTCCAGTGGCAAGAAAAATATAGAAACTTCTATAGCAATTTAAAACTATGTATTATTACAAATTTGGTACATCACATTTGGAAATTAATGCAAAACCCCCAAAAACCACAAAACAAAACAAAACAAAAACCAAACCTGGTCCTGCGTCCCATGTAGTTTTGGAAGCACTAGTGCCAAGAAAAGAGAACAATGGATGATATTTATATTAAAATCCACCAGAAAACATATATGCAAGTGACATATCTTTTCATCACTAAAGCAATAAAAAAATCACACATACTTTTAAAATACATTTGACTATATGTATGTATATATATATATATATATATATATGCATACCTTCTAGAATATAAGGAGTATTAAATTGAAATATATAGGAAAACACTATGGTATAAAGGATATTCTGATTAAAAAAGGGCAGATCAAGAAAAAGTACAAAGCTGAGTGAGAAATATTAAAACTCCAAGAAAGAGCTGGCAAAGGCTATGGATTGATTAATCTCATAAAAAGAAACAGACTTTATTTATGTAAAGAGCAAATGATAGCTAACATATTATTAATTATATATTTAAAACAAATAATTATTATGAATTATTTTGAAGCATTGTTTTATACTTCAGTAAAAATCAGAACAACGAGGCAGTGCTATGAAGTCGTGGTGAAGTTTGTGCACTTCAGGAAGCCTTGGCATTTTAGCTCATATGCCTTTTTGATAAACGAAAGAAAGTAAAAAGTAACAACAATGAAACACTTAATTACCTACTTGCTTAAATTCTGGTATATATCTAAATATAATGCCCACTAGGTGTGAAGGTAAGAGGTTAGAGTTGCTGTAATGGTTTTAATATTTCTCCTCTTCTTAGAAGTTTTCATTAAGCTTTACTTTTTAAAGATCATATTAAAATTGCTATTTCCATATCCTCTCTCTTTTTTTTTTAATTCTGGAGGTTTTTTTTTTTTAAATCCCCCCCCCTTTTTTTTAAAAAGACTTTATTTCTTATAGAAGTTGTAGGTTTATAGCAAGACTGAAGGGAAAGTATAGAAGTTTCCCGTATATTCCCTGACCCCAAACATACAAATCCTCCCCCACTATCAACATCTTGCAACAAAGTTGTACTTTTGTTACAATCAGTAAATGTACATTGACACATCATTATCACCCAAAGTACATACTTTACAATAGGGTTCACTATTGGCATTGTAAATTCTACAGGTTCTGACAAATGTGTAATGACAATTTCTGCATTCTCTTAACATTGGTTATAATATCGAATATGCTATTTTGAATTTCATTATTCCCTTCTAAAATAGTGACACACATACACTAGATTCATTGTGCTAAATAAATTACTAGTGGGATTGTGAATTGGGGAATCCATTTTGAAGAATTTTGTATGTAAGGAGTCCTAATGTGTTAATAACTTTTAAGTAAAAAAAAAAATCAGTTTATGGAAATAATGGAAGACCTCCCAAAACATAACAATTATTTAAAAGTAACTTTCTTTGTTTTTCAATTTCCCATCATTACTTTCTCCAGCAAGCTAAAGCCAACTGCATAGGTCAAGATCTGTCCAAGATGTTACTTCCTGGCTTAAATATTTTTAAAAACTCTTGTTTCTTTTATTCTGTTCAGTTAGGTGATTTTCACTGGTCTGTCTTCCAGTTCACTGATCTATTCCTCTGTATCGTCTAATCTACTGTTGATTCTTTCTAGTGTATTTTTATTTCAGTTATTGTATTCTCCAGTTCTGTTTGGTTCTTCTTGATATTTTCTAACATTTTGTTACACTTGTCACTTTGTTCATCCATTCTTCTCCTGAGTTCATCAAGCATCTTTATGTTAATTTCCTTGTATCCTTTATTGGATAGATTGCTTATTTTCACTTAACTTAGTTCTTCTTCTGAGGTTTTATCTTCTTCTTTCTTTTAGAAAATATTCCTCTGTCATGTCATTTTGCCTAATTCTATGCTTTTATTTTTATGTATTAGGTAGATTGGTTACATTTCACAATCTTGGAAAAGTGGAGAGGTTCTATGGGGCCCAACAGCACACTCCCCTCTTTTCATCAGAGCTATACACTCTAGAAGTGCCTCCTAGGTGGGCTTAATAGGCTCTTCTGTAGTGGTGGGGCTGACTTCTTTGAGCATGCAGGTAAGCGGAGCTAGGCCCCAGCCTGGTTGGCTGCCAGAGCCCATCTTGTGTGGAAGTTGATGGCTGCTGGTTAGTGGTTTCAGGTCCTGGCATGACTGGCTGTGTGACCTGGGGAGTTCTGGGACTGGTGCTGGCTTTCTGGTGGGGAGGGCCCAGTCCCAATGAGGCTGGCCACAGGGCTACAGGTCCTGGGGGTTTGCAGGGCTTCTGTCAAACTACTTGTGGATGGGACCACATCCTGGTCCCACCCCACTGGCGGGCAGGGCTGTGTTTCTGCAAGCAGCAGGGCTGGCTGCTTGGCCTAGTGGATTCCAGAACTGGCACCAACTGACTGGTGGGCAGGTCAACCTCTGGTGCTAATAGGTTAGAGGGGGACTCCAAAATGGCACTTGCCAGTACCAATATCCTCCTGGTAGAACGAGTTAAAAAAAAAAAGGTTGCCACTAACATCTAGGTCTGTAAGGGAAGTCCTAGTTGCCTCCTGCCTCTCTCAAAGACTCTCCAAAATCAGCAAGTGGGTCTGACCCAAGCTACATTCAAATTACTGTCTCTCTGCTGGGTCTGGGAGCATGTGAGATTTTGTACAAGCCATTTAAGAGTAGAATCTGTTTCCTACAGCTGTCTGGCTTTCCCATATGCAAGTTCCACTGGCATTCAAAGCCAGATGTTCTGGAGGCTTGTCTTCAAGATGCAGGACCCCAGGACTGGGGAGCCCATTGTTGGGCTCAGACCCTTTTCTCCTTGGAGAGAACCTCTTCAATTATAATTATCCTCCTGTTTGTGGGTTGCCAACCCAGGGGTGTGAGTCTTGATTATATGATGTCTCCACCCCTTCTACCTGTCTTTTTATGGTTTCTTCTTTTTAACTTTAGTTATGGAAAAATCTTTTCTGCTAGTGTTCAGCTCATTCTCATCAATAGTTTCTCTGTAAATAGTTGTAATTTTGGTGCGCCTATGGGCTGAGGTGAGCTCAGGGTCTTCCCACTCCATCGTTTTGGGCATTCCCATGTTCCTTTTATTTTTTATTTTTTTGCTTTTTGCTTTTTTGCTTTTTTTCTCTCCTCCCTCTCTCCCTTCTTTCCTTTCTTCTTCCTTTCCTTTAATTCCCTTTCACATCACCATGCTTCTCAAATAGTAGGTGGTCCCTTAAAATATTTCCAATAAATATTTCCATACATGTAGAGGACTTATACAAACAAATCTCTTCTAGTTTAGTAGGAATGTCAATATAAAACAAATACCATATTAACAAATATGATAATTGCACTCATTAAAGGATTCAGACTAAATTGTTAAAATTATAATTTGTATCTGGGCAGTAGAATGTGTCATTTTTATTCTTGTTTTTGTTTATTTGTATTAAAAAATTCTAAAACAAACTTATACTATCTTAGCATTAAGAAATTCTGCTTTTAAAAAGCATCCAAACACAAATTTATTATTGTTTTTGTTGTTGATTTTTGCTGAGACACATACCAAACATATTTTGGGGTACTAAAACAATAGCTGTGGTAAATTAGCATTTGGATATGCATAGACTCAAAGTCAGTTAATGTACATGGAGTTCATTACTTTCCCCATGTAACCTCGCTGTAAAGCTGGTAGAAGTAAATGTTGCAGCAGAAAGTTTTGTGGCCCCAGACAGTGTGCAGTGCTAATAACCACTCTCCAAAGCAGAAACAAGAGCAGTTTTCTGAAGTCACAGGATGAGGGTGTGGAAAGCAGATGGGAGAAGGGCTCTGGTCATCTGGCTTCAAGTCTTTGCACCTCACTCACCTCGTTGGAATGTTTAGAGTAACAATAAACTAAATGAGCACCTCATCCCTCAAGGAGTATGAGAAATTTTGAAATTTCATTAGCACAGCAAATTATCTTAATTTGGCTCTAAATTGTCATGGAAGTTTTGTTTCCTATTTTTATATTTGAAAACCATCCATAAGCTAATCTTTTCCATGGAATACAAATTGAGTTAGAAGCAGATTTGTCCTAGTTATAACCACAATGAAGAAATGTGCTATTGGGTTATAAATTCTGGAAAAGCGAAAGTGCATATTGGAAACAGTGACTCAAACCAAAGCTGAAATCATTCATCTCCCACAGTGATCTAACTCAAGCCCCTGATGCATAGAAGTATTTTAGACTATCTCTTCCACAGTGTTCCTTAATAAATGTTAAAGGAGTTTCTAGCACTCTCGGGGATAAAGCAACTACTATGATACAATTTTATATTTTCAAAATGCTTTTTTTTCAGGTAAAAGAGTGCTGAGCTATAATTCAGAAGTCACAGGTCTGGTTCCCCATTGGGCCATTTTGGGCTGGATGATTTTTAGCAGGTCCCTAGCTTCACATGACCTAATTTCTCTATTAAGTGGAATTGGGGATTCTCATCCCTGTTCTGTCTACACCATAGAGTAACATGGAGAATTGAATGAAATGAGGAATGCCCAATTGCTGTGCACACTTTGTCTGCAATGCAAGAGCGAGGAATCACAATAATCTCACAGAGGAGACCATTGAGACTTGCAGAATTATAACATAATATCTGTCAAAAATCTAGAAAATAATAGAAATAAACTTGAAAAACTATCTCTTGATTCTAAGTTCAATGCTCTTTCTGTCACATAACTTATACCATTAATGTATTGTGTGGCATCCTTAGAAAAGTGATGCACTGAAAAGATCATTTGGTCTTAACTTCTTCACTATGTGTGTTTCATATGTAATAGAGTGTGTGGGCTTCCGAAGTAGAGAGAGTTGGACAGCTGGAAAGAGTGTCACTCCCAATCTTACTACAAGAACAAACCTGGATAACCTGAAAATTTTGTTGGACCCAGGAGAGAACTAGGGTCACAGGGTGAACAACTAACATGAAAAGGGAGGCCCAGTACCTGGTACCTGACCATTTACTTATCTGGAGCAGATGCTTCCAGATAAGATGTTAGCAAGACTGAGCTAGAAATTGTTAATGAACCATTCAAGGTAGTATGTGGCGTGGCATGAGTAGTTGGGGCCATGGGGGTTTCAGACTTGCACGTTTTTCCTTCAGAGACCCCCCAAAATGGGGGTATTAGGGGAATCCTGAAGAAGCTTCCCATGAGGTGCTCTGTAATGGAAGGCACAGCAGCCAGCTCCCTGAAAAGACCCATTGCTCCTGTCTCCTTTAAAGACCACGTGAGGGGGCTTCCCTGGTGGCACAGTGGTTGAGAGTCCGCCTGCCGATGCAGGGGATATGGGTTCGTGCCCCAGTCCGGGAAGATCCCACATGCCGCGGAGTGGCTGGGCCCGTGAGCCATGGCCACTGAGCCTGCGCGTCCGGAGCCTGTGCTCCACAACGGGAGAGGCCACAACAGTGAGAGTCCCGCGTATTGCAAAAAACAAAAAAAATAATAAATAAATAAATAAATAAATAAATAAATAAATAAATAAATGAAGATGAAAATACAAGATACTAAAACTTGGTGAAAGAAATCAAAGAAAATCTAGATAGATGGAAACACACTGCATTGACTGATTGGAAGACTCAATAATATTAAAATGTTTTCTCCCAATTTGATCTACAGATTTAATGTACTCCAAGTAAAAACCCCAGTAAGTTTTTTTTTGTATATGTTGATATGTTAAGCAGTAAAACAAAAGAGCTAGTTGAACCAAAACACTTCTGAAAAGGAACAAAGTTGGAGAACTCACACAGTCTAGGTTCAAGACTTCCTGTAAAGCTACAATAACCAAGACAGTGTGGTATTAGCAAAAGGATGGAGATGTAGCTCAGTGGAAGAGAACAGGATGCCCAGAAGCAAATCCACATGAGTATAATCCACTGATTTTTAAACAAAGATGCAAAGGCAACTCAAGGGATGATGATGTTGGTGGGAAAGTTAGACCTCCAAGTGCAAGAAAAAGTAAACCTTCTTTCATTTCTCACATCTTACAGAAAAAGTAACTCAACTGCTTTATTAAACTAAATGTAAACCATAACATGATAAAACATATACACGAAACATAGGAAAACATCGTCATGACCTTGGATTTGATAGTGAGTTTTTAAAAACAACAAAATAATAATTCATTAAAGAAAAACTTGACAAATTGAATTTAATCAAACTTTTAAAAAAATTTAAAGACATTGTTAAGAGAATGAAAAGAGAAACCAGGCACTGACAGAAAACATCTGCAAATCACATATCTGATAAAGGGCATGTTCCAGAAAATATAAAAAACACTTAAATGTTAAAAATAAGAAAACAAACCAAAAAAAACCCAATAAAAATGGGCAAAAGCTTTGAATAAATGCTTACCAAAGATGATACAGATATGACAAATAGGCATATGAAAAATGTTCAGCATAGTTAATTATTAGGAAAATGTAAATTAAAACCACAGTGAGATAACACTGCATACCTATTAGCTAAAAGATTTTAAAAACATGACAATGCCAAATGTTGGTAAGGATGCAGACCTATAGGCATTTTCATTCATCACTGGTAGGAATGCAATATAGTATAGCCACTCTGCAAAACTACTCTTCAGTTTCTTATAGAATTGAGTGTACACATACCATATGACCTAGTACCTTGTTGCTTGCCCAAAAGAAAGAAAAAGCTTATATTCACACAAACATCTGTAGATACTTATTTCTAGCAGTTTTATTTGTAATCACCCAAAGTTGGGACCAATCCAGATAGCCTCCAATAAAAGACTGGGTAAACAAACCATGGTACATATATACAGTTGAAGGGTATTTATTAATAAGAAGGAATGACTCTTAATTATATAACAACGTAGATAGATTTTAAACTCTAAGTGAAAGAATTCAGACCCAAAAGTCAATCTTGTATGATTCCACTTAAATGACATTCTGAAAAAAAGGACATAGGCAAAAAAACAAGAGAAGTGACTGCCAGGGCTTGGGGAGAGAAGAAGGTTTATTAAAGGGAAGCTGCCCATGGCATGTTTTAGGGTGATGAAAGGATCTATTCGGTACTATGAGGGTGAATACAGGATTCCATACATTTGCAAACTTACAGTGCTGTATACCGCAAAGCACAAACTTTACTGAATCCGTATTCAAGCCTCACCGAAAGGGGTGGGGGAAAAATGATGCTCTGTGACTTTGTAAAACCATGTAATGACATGGGGACTGTAAAGCAAATGAACAAACTGTACAAGCTGTACTCTCGTTTGCCTTTTTTTTTTTCCTCACAGATATATGGGTTAGCAATTCTAAGGTGGCTTAACACATATAGTAGGGTTGAACAAATAAGTAACTAAATAGTAGATTATAGGAGTCAGGATTCTTATTATGAGAAAAAGCAGTTACAAATATAACAATGGAAGAAAAATTAGAATGCATACTGTAGTTAGATTAGTCAGAAATATCAATGTAACCCCAAGCTTATTTTCACATCTAAATATTACTGATATTAATATATTTATAATTATTCAATTGTGTACAATAATATATTTTTATATCATATTTTATGTTATATAGGTATATGTATGTGTATACACACAGATGTAGAAATAAACATAAATAGTATGCCTATTTGTTTACAGTATGTCTGCACTAGTTGGCATATGTACATATGTATGTTTCCCAGCTTCATCCACAGAGAAGGCCTATGGGAAATGGCATCCCAGTAGCAATGAGCACAAATGACCAGATCTTAGTTTCTATTAACCCAAACTCTTGCTCTTTTATACACATTTTCAAATGAGTTTTCCATTTTTCCATCAATTTATGAAGTTGATATATTTAAAAGTATTTTCTTTGTCAATGTAGTGTGTTTCTCCATTTTTAGGTGTTTAATACCTATAATAATCTTTATCATATGCTAATCAAAATTGTTTCAAATCTTTCAAAACCTTTCAAAAACTTACTCTTAGGTATAGCAGTATATTAGCTATTGCAGTTAGCATTTCATTGTTTTATGTTGCTATTTTCAGTTTGTGACTATCACTGTGGTAGAAAAATGTATTTGATTTTTGTATTTAAATTATCTATTTGGCAATCACACACACACACACACACAAAGAGTATGTCAGTTGATAAGTTGATCACTAGAGCTTGCCAACGTAGATAGAGGTATATTAGGGTTATTCTCTTTCTCTAAGCCATTTTTTTAAATGCATCTGTGTGTAAAAATGCACTATGTATTTTATGGACATGATGCCTGAAAATCATGATATATGATTATATATATGCATATAATGTATATTATATATGTATATATTATATATGTATTATGAGAGAGAGAGATTTGAAACTTGTATTTCTTATTTAATAATATATTGTGTTGGAGACATTTCAGTTTGTATAAATCATCCTTATTCTTTTGCTGCAATTGCTTAGTTTTACATGGCTTTTTTACATAACATAGACTGATTACCCTTATACACAATCTCATGTGTATTGCAGGATAAAATATGAAGCAGTGAGTCACAAATTCAAAGGGTTTGCATATCTTAGACTTGGACAGACATCAGCACATGGCTCCCTGAGAAAAGAAGTGCAGATCTTCTCCATTGTGACCAGCACATGCTCAGACCATTTCCTCTCACTCAAACAAGAACTGGATACTGGATACTGTGTTCACATTAAGTACTTTTGTTGAGATTGGCAAATTTGAACTTTGATTAATCTGACAGGTAAAAAAGATATATTATTTTATTTATTTTTAAATTTCCCCGAACGGCTCTAATCCGTATCATCTCCTAAACAGAGGATAAATCAAAAACTCATGAGAGTGGTTCTTTTTGAAATCACTGGTCTAGTTGACCTCTTGGGCTCTGTATAACTCTAGGAGTCTGTGAAATGTGTGCATAAGAAGCTATTTCCACACAGTATCTCCATTTTGTTAAATATTTACAAATACATATCTTGAGTAGGAAAAAAATGTATTCAATCTTGTCTGTGTTTCTGTGAGTCCTCTGCAGGTCTCAACAAAGCCACAGGTAATGATTGTGTTGACTGATAAATAGCATATCAGAACCAGCAAAGCCTCTCCACCCTGTGAGCTATGATTCTGAGTATGGTGATAAATTACTCAGAAACACACCACGAGGTGTAGCAGTCCTGGGGATTTTTGTTTTCCCCAGAAACACTGAGAACAGGTGAAACAGTAGGGTGACTCAGCATTAAATCACAACCACTGATGTAATTCCCTCCGACTTCTGAGGAGTTCCCCTAAATTATTCATGCCTCTTGTGTATTCGGTCCCCTTCTCAGAAGACACGTCTGTTCTAATGATCTTTCTTTTATGTTTCTGTTTTAATGTACTAAGTCCTTCCTAGGACTATTTCAGCAGGATTGATGGTAATGATGATCATATTTCTTGATGTTTTGGGGGAGTACTTATGGAATAAGTGTGATGTGAAAAATTATTCTGTAGATGTAAGAATTTTAAAAAGTTCTTTCCTTTAGGACTTGAGGAGAAAAAAAAATTGCCATAGGTGACAAACACTAAATCAATACTCACAATGCTGTGAGAAAAGAGGGGTTGGATAATTAATTTTGCCTGGGGAATATGAGGGCATAAAGATCTGGGACATTTATAGAATGGAGACGAAACTAGATTTGATTATTGAAGAATACATATATTGCAGTCATATTTGGGGAATAAAGGGCATTACAGGGATTGGTGAAGAACTGAAATAAACTGAAAGGCTCCTGGCAAAGGTGAGGTCTCAGTAACTCTTGAAGGAGGTTCCCAGAGGTGGGTGCTTTAGGTAGACTTCTAAAGTGACCCAAAGTCCCCACCTCCTGGGACAGGTGTCAGCATGGAATGTTCTCCTTTGGATGGGTACTGGACAAAGTGACTTGCTTCTAACCAGCACAGTATGGCAAAGTTTTGGGGTGTGGCTTCATGATTAGGTTATAAAAGACTATGGTTTCCACCTTGTTAATCTCTTGCTAATCTCTCCATTGCTTTCTTGGTTTCTTGCTTTGATGAAGCAAGCTGCCCGGTTGGAGGAACCCAAATGACAAAGAACCGAGAGGGCAGCATCTGGCAAGGAGTGAACACAGAAGTGAATCTGGCCAACAGCCATGTGAGCTCAGAGGCAGGTCCTTCCCCAGTGGAGCCTTTAGATGATGACAGCTTGGCCAACATGTTGATTCAGGTTGTGACAGACCTGGGACCTAGGGTGACCATCCGTCCCAGGGTGCCCAGGACTGAGGGGAGTGCTGGGATGTAGGATTTTCATTTTTATAACTGGAACCATCCCAGGAAAACCAACCCAGTGTGCCCTGGACTGAGGGGTTTCCTGGAATGCTAGATTTTCTGGGCTGACACAGAGAAAATCCCGGACAAATTCAGATAAGTGGTTCATCCTATGCAGGGGACCCAGGATGCTGTGTCTGGATTCCTGATCCATAGAAGTTGTGTGATAATAATGCATGCTGTTTACAGCTGCTAACTTTTAGGATGGTTTGTTACCCAGCAACAGATAAGGAAGTGAAAAGGGATCAGGCTGAATTCAACGAATAGATGAGAGAAGCAAAGTTTTGTTTTATGTGGCAGAGCAGGGAGTTTAGATTATTTCATGGGCAACGGCATGCGATTGTGACTTCTGAGTAGGAAAATGCCATGCTTGATCAATGCTTTGTAAAGGTGGCAAGGTGGTGTTAGTTTCATTCAATAATAATTATAGAAAATTTAAAATAATACATACAATCAGTACTTAATAGGTGCCAGGCCATGAACTTCATCATTAAAAACATTATTTCATCTTTCCCAAAGGTCCATGTGTTTTTGATCCCCATTTCAATACAGGGGAACGTAAGGCTCACAAACATGGAGGAACATGTCTGTGGTCACCCAGGCAGTAAGTGGGAAACAGGATTTGGATCTTAGTCTGTGAACAACTGATGAGAGCAACAGCAGAGTCAGAGTTTAGGATTGATGGCATTTTCAGATGTTCAGCAATGAATCAAGTTTTCAAGTAGCATGCATTTCCTAGTCGTACAGATGTCAAGGGATAGTGAAGTTCATCTTCATTTAAGAAAAAACAAAACAGGATTTGTTGCCAAATGGAATGTAAACCTGCGTGCCTGAATGTCCTTCCCAAAGGGTCACCTAGTAGATATTTCCACCAGCTCCTGTGTGGTTGTGTGGACATGGGTGGACATGAAGATTTCCTCCAGGAAGACAAATGCTGCTGTGGGTGAAAAGAACAAATGCCAGTAAGAAAAACACTTAACGTGGTCAAGCTTCAGTTAACTTAATCAAAGGAAAAGAGGAGGATGATCAAGCCAAAAATTTGGAACTGAGACAGAGAAATAAAACTGGTTCCCAGGGACCTTCAGTAATTGTATGCACTGCTAATGTGCAAATAAATGCAAAAATCCTGGGGATACTTTACAGAACTATGGATGTTTAAAATGGCCCTGCAGAGAAAAATAAAATACAAATGGACCCCTAATGATGGAAAAAAAATTGTTTTTAACTTTCAGATATATTCCCAGATAAGAATGAGGACAGACAGTGTCACGGCTAAATTTTATAACAAAACAAAATTTCCGTGAAAATATGTTTACATTAAAAAAAGTAGTAAAATTCACATAAGATGTGATAACATATTTTAGCTCTTACATTAACAACATTTAAGACATTTTATAATATTTAGAGTTACTGTCTATCAAAATTTAAAAACTATATGACACAGAGATTCCACTTTGAATTTTTCTTACAGATTTCATGTACCACTGTGCAGACTTAGGAAGTTTTGTCTGTACCAGCAAAACATTACTCATGACCTGATCATAATTGATAAAGTACTGGAAAGTTCCTGGTGTGTATCTACACCTTGAAAATCAATGCGAATGTTAGAAAGAATGAACTGTGCTGACACGAAAACAGCTTGAAGGAATATTATTAAATATTTTTGCCGTTTTTAGTTGAAATATATTGGACATATAACATAAAGGTGTACACATTTTAATTCTATCCATTTGTATACTGTAATATGATTGCCATGATAGTGATAATTTGAACCTCTATCAAGCTATGTAATTATCAATGTTTTTAAAAGCAGGGTATCTGCTTGTGTTTCTATCTCCAGTATATATATATATATTTTAAAATAAATTTATTTATTTTTTATTTGTTTATTTTTAGCTGCATTGGGTCTTCGTTGCTGTGCGCAGGCTTTCTCTAGTTGTGGCGAGCGGGGGCTACTCTTCGTTGCAGTGGGTGGGCTTCTCAGTGCGGTGGCATCTCTTGTTGCAGAGCACGGGCTCTAGGCACACGGGCTTCAGTAGTTGTGGCTCACTGGCTCAGTAGTTGTGGCTCGTGGGCTCTAGAGTGCAGGCTCAGTAGCTGTGACACATGGGCTTAGTTGCTCGAGGCATGTGGGATCTTCCCAGACCAGGGCTCGAACCCATGTCCCCTGCATTGGCAGGAGGATTCTTAACCACTGCACCACCAGGGAAGTCCTCCAATATGTTTTTTAAAAAGTAGATAAAAAAGTAGAGAAAACATTTGAACTAGAAAGACAGATATAGAGCCAGAGACAGAAACTGGGGTAGAGATCCCCTCTCTAGGGTGTGAAATAGATGGAGTTGGCCCAGTCTCTACATGCAAGCAATCTCTAGAGGCAGCTGCAGGAAGCTGCTGATATTTTCTTTCTAGGGAGCAGGACTGCAGACTTAATATCAGCTGGAGACTGACAAATATTTTATCTTTAAATTATGAAATATTTCAGACATATACACATAGAAAGCGTAAACACCATTATTCACCCTAACTGCTTACAAAATAAAACATTCCAAAAACCATTGCTCTGTGCAGCCTTCAATGACCTCTTCCCCTCTCTTCTTTCTAGAAGAAACCATTGCCTGGGTGTTGTTTATTACATTTTACATATGCTGTTATATACATATATGAATCTCTAAAGATATGTAATCTTTTTGCATATTTTTACATTTGTAGAATAGTATCCTGATATATGTATCCTTTTACAACTTTCTTTTTTTCAGCTCTTATTATTTCCATCCCTCCCCTCGGTATATTCTTTCAGGTTATTCTATGGTTCTTTATCTAACTTTATCTTTTTCTTATAGTTTTCACACTTTTTTCATATTGATGCATGTATTTCTAAGGCACTCATTTTAGTGCTTATACTATTCTATGGAATGAAGAAATACCAATTTGTCTACACTCTCCCCTGTTGCTGCACATTTAAAGCATGTCCATGAGTTGCCATGAGTGGAACGTTGCTGTGAAGATTCTTATGCACGTTTCACAGACCCCTGTTTGTGGATACGTTCATAGGAGTGGGATTGAGAGGTGTATGAGAGGCCCATTTTTTAAAAGTTTTAATTTATTTGTTTGAAATATAGTTGATTCATAATGTGTTAGTTTCAGGCGTACAGCAAAGTGCTTCAGTTACATATATATATATATATATATATATATATATTCAGTTACAGACATATATATATATATATATTCTTTATCCTTTTATCTGTTGATGGACATTTAGGTTGCTTCCGTGTCTTGGCTATTGTAATAGGAGAGGCACATTTTCTAATTTCTCAGTTCTGTCAAATTTCTTTTCAGTTTACAGAAGTTACTTACATATTAATAGTATTCCCTTTGCTCCACATTTGTACCAACATTTTCTTTTGTAGAAGTTCTCATTTTTGTTTTGGCCTATGTTCATGAAGCTGTATCACAATCATCTTAATTCCCATTTCCCAATTATTACCAAGATCAGTCATATGTGGTAGGAATTCTTATTGCCGGTTCATGTTCAGTTTCCCTCTGTATCTAGGCACGTGGAAGAATGCACTGTGTAGCCTTAATTTTTATCCTTTGTGGGTGAAGAGGTTAAAGAGAACAGTAAATATCATTAGCTGTAACTTTGGACAAATTTACATGTGGTTTAAGGCCTCTTCTGGAAGGCAGCAGCCTTTTCACATTGACACATTATTACCCAGAAAAACATTATACTGATTCCTGACTTTTTTATATTGAATGTGTTTTTGTATAAACTGTAAAAAATCATGAGGTTTTTTTCTCTTTAATCTTTATAGTAGTGAATCACAGGAATAGACGGTCTAATTTAGAATCAGCCTGTAATTCCTAGAAGGAACCCAACTTGAACTCAACTTGGAAATTACCTTTGTTTTGTATTGTTGGCTTAGGCTTGCTAAAATTCTGGTAGGGTATGGCTATCCATGCCCATACATAATTTTGATCTATAGTTTTTCTTTTCCACATATCCTATTAGGATTTATATTGTAATTGTTCTACCTTCTTCAACTTATTTGGGGTGTTTTCCTTTTTTTATTGAGGTATAGTTGATGTACAATATTATATGAGTTTTCCTTATTTTTTTATTCTCTGGAAAGGCTTGTATAAGATTGTAATTTTATGTCCCTGAACTTTTGATACAACTCACTTGATAAATGTAACTGTTGTTGTTTCCTGTAAATATCTTCAACGTTGTTTCAACTGATTTAATGATTATTAGTTCATGTTCATTTTCTATTTCACCTACAATGAGTTTTATGAAGTTATGTTTCTTGAGGAAACTGTCCAATCTCTTTATTTAAAAATTTATTGGCAGGGCTACTACTGCTCCACACAGATGACAGGGACACTTGTTCCCTGCTCGTTCTTCCTAAAAACAACTATAAACCCTGGAAATAATGCAAGAGTCAAACAAAGAGAGGCCTGAGAAGTAGTGAGAGGAAGGGGAATGAGTTGGACTGCAGCACTGGAGCCGCAAGGCCTCTTAGCTCTTTCTCACCCAACATGAGGAGCCACTCCGGCCCAGCACAGCCAGACCCCAAACTAGCCACAGAAAGCAACTCAGGGGTCGTTTCTCCCCTGGACTGACACCACCAGTGAGCTGGCACCGCAGCAAGGGGACAATCAGGAGACCCATGAACAATAAGCCCCCAGGGGACACATCCTCTTTCCCCACTGGGCCTAAGACAGCCCTCCTCCACTAAGGGATACTGAGGTCACTGGGGAAAATGGGCAGGAGGGACCCCAACACAACAAGGACCTGGCCCGGGAGCCTCCTTGTCCATCCCCACAAGCCCGGGACTCCCTCTTAAGCTGAGACAACCAGGCAGCCGGGGCAGCAACCAGAGGGACACAGCACAAGTGGCCTAGCTGGTGGCTTGTTTGTCCCCATCAGATTGAAACTGGGGGCTGCGAGAGACACCAGCATAAAGGATGCCACCGAAAACCGGAATCATCCCACATTGTCTCCAACAAGTGAATGGTTAAACCAACTGGTGTTTTCATTCTATGGAATCCTGCCATTCTTTACCACACAAACATGGTATCAGATCTGTCCCAACACACTCTCCCTCCATGCTGATGTGACAGTACAAAACTTAGAATGGGCTTCTTTTGATCAGTCCTTCCTCTCACAGGTTATTTTATTTTATTTTTTTTCACCTTGTTATTTTGCTCCCCACAAAATTGGCCATTGTGATCATTGTTCGTTTTTTTGTTGTTGTTGTTTTGTTTTTTTTTTGTTTTTTCGGTACGCGGGCCTCTCACTGTTGTGGCCTCTCCCATTGCGGAGCACAGGCTCCGGACGCGCAGGCTCAGCGGTCATGGCTCACGGGCCCAGCCGCTCTGCGGCAAGTGGGATCTTCCCGGACCGGGGCACGAACCCGTGTCCCCTGCATCGGCAGGCGGACTCTCAACCACTGCGCCACCAGGGAAGCCGAAAACACTTATTTTTATGCTGCTGTGTTCAAAAACCATACTGTGGCTGAGATGAACGCTTTCTCTCACACACAAACAATAACTCTAGTAGCTGTTGTATGCCTTAATTTCTCCTGATGTCAAACCTCATTTCTCCATCTTTCCTAGAAGGTGTGACTGCATGGATCATGAATTATGCACCTTCAGTGACTAATGAGGTATATGGCAAACTGATCACCAAGTAATAATCACATGGTATTCTGGCCGTATCCTGACACAGGGACAAAGCGCAGACGAAAGAATGTATTCGAAACACACGAGTTTGGCATCAGCTTGCCTCTGATTGTTTTTAAACAAAATGTTTTTAAAATCATTATTCTGGTACAAGATATGTTGAAACAAGTTACTCGCATTCTAAGCCCTTTTACATAGAAAATTTCGTTGGAGAGCTAGAAGGTAAATATATACATATAGTGAGAGATTATGTTCCTTGTGAAATAGTGTTACAAATTGGATACTAGCTTTCAATCCATTTGTATTTGCTCAATGAGCAAGAACTAAACACCTCTGGTTTGTAATGTCAAGAGTATTTTAACAGAAATCATTCTTTACTTTTTACTCTAAGCTAATTCAATACTGCCTAATAAGCACCTATACTTCCTTTTAATTAATCTTTTTGTTCATTACATTGCTTATACAAACATAAGTTACAACCATTCGCTCACAGACTAGATTTTGCCTCTTTACATTCTTTTTTTTTAAAATAGATCTTTGTTGGAGTATAATTGCTTCACAATACTGTATTAGTTTCTGTTGCACAACAAAGCAAATCAGCCATATGTATACACATGTCCCCGTATCCCCTCGGTCTTGAAGCCTCCCTCCCATCTTTCCTATCCCACCCCGCTAGGTCATTGCAAAGCCCATCTCCCTGTGCTCTACATTCTTTTAAAGACATCTTTTTCAAGAATGCTAAGTATATCAAAGAGGGGACCACCTGTACTTTTCGAGGGTCTTTTAGGTAGGACAACACTGGCACCTAGTGGCACATGTTATGGAAGGAAGTGCCTTCCAGAGACAGCCAAGTGCAAATCTCCCTCCGTTCATCAGTTGGTCCTCAGGGCTTGGATTTACTAGTCCTTAATAATATACATTTTAGTTGCACAAGTCACAGAGTTCTAGGTATAAAAAACAATGAGAGAGTAAAAATACTGTGCTGACTTTTAAGAACGCAAGTAGTAGTTTATCAGTTTTATCGTCTGTAGAGTGGTTGGTCATAGAAGAAAAGCTGATGACCTTATCAATGGCCCACACCGTCTTGTCTAAAGTATCAGAGTAGATACCGTAAGGAAAGTCCCGCTCCAAAACCAAACCATTTTTTTATGTCCTAGAGGCATTTAAGACCTAATAAGTATGATGGGATATTTATCAATTCATACATTTAAAAATATTTACAAGTCATTTCCTCGGGCTCTGTGAGAGATGCTGAGAGTGGCAGAGAAAGAAGTAAGACGGAATTGGAGCCCAAGATCATCTTCAGGTTCTTGGAGAAGGTAATTCCAGCAGCTAATTCTCTATCCCACACAGTGAAAAGGGATAAATATGGGTGAGAATTATAGAAGCAAATCTCCAATGGTCAGAGGAGGACCTGGTGACATCTCAGTGGGTCTTAAATAGTAGAAAGAGTTGCACATGAGACTGGAAGAGGAGGTTTCCTGATCACAGTCTAGGTGTCAGGAAACCAAGGGGTGTAAAGGGAAAGAGGTCAATATAGTTAGTGCTGAAATATGGACTTCAGGAAAGGGTGCAAGAAGCATCATGCTGGGCGCAGCAGGAAAGGCCTGTGATGGGGGCTGAGGGAGTGGGCACTCTGGAAGTCCCCCAATTCCTTTGAGCTCCTTCGACAGGTTGAGCTCTGTGGCCTTCAACCCTTTACCTGATACCCTGGGACCTGTCACTCTATGGCTTTCTTCTGTAAGCTGAGGGCAACGTGGCCTTCTCTCTCAACTCCCCAGCTAACAGAGAGATTTCAAACACCTGTCCTATTATCAGATCATGTGAATGACATTCAATTAAGAGGGAAAATCTTATCACTAGAGAGAATCTCGGTTTTTATTGAGCGAACATGTAACATGATAAGATTGTTTTCTGGAAAGGTGAATCTAGCTTCAGGAAGTAGGATGGGTTGTAGGTGACAGAGTGACATCCATAAAGCATTGACAAAAGTTGGAGAGTAGATTCTGGTGGGAGGGCAGGGAATTAACATTAGAAATGCTTGGCCTTGGGGTTTAGTGTCCTGGGGGGACAGGAGAGAGGTTACTTCTAGGTTTCAAGTGTACTGCGAACAGAAGGAGGGCACTTTCCTTCCACTAAATAGAAACACAAGAGGAAGAGCAAACCCCAAGAGGAGGCCAACCAACTAAAGTGGCAGGTGTCAGAAGCCCAGTATTGATGGTGGTGTGAGTGGTGGCAGAGGTCTGTCTTTATAGGACCTGTAAGCTGTGGACTTGGCCATCTCGGGAGGCCATGGCAGCTGTTGGTGTTAGTGGTGAGGACAGGGCTCCTGGGATTCACGCTGAAGGAATTCTTGCACAGAGTCCTCGGCCCGATGCTCAAAAGAGGGACAGAGTCCCCACCTGTAGGAGGAAGAGTGAAAGTGTAGCCAACTTTATTCACCAACTTTAGTTTGTTCCTTTGTAAAATACAGGTGGTGGGCCTAAAGATCACCCCCATCTACTTCAACATTCCTAACAAGCAGACCTACACTGAGCTTTAGTTTGAATACCTCCTCTTAAAGGAAGCTCACTACCTCACAGCACAGATGATTCCATGCTCACAATTTGAGATCATTCACAGCCCCCTTTGTGAGTCTACTATCTGTGTGTGTGTTGGAACCACCCTTGAGTCCTGGCCTAAACCTCTGGGCCGCACGGAGAAGTTTGTTTTGCATCAGAGTCCTCTAGAACAGGAAAAAATTCAATAGCAGCAAATAAACAAATTAAAGCAATTTTCCCTGTTAAACTGTACACTAAATGCATTTACTCTTCAAAATGAAAATATTTACCACTTCTCCTAGGTGATTGCCATGGAACCCACAGTCATTCAGTTCAGAGAAAAACTTCCCAGTCAGAAGCTCAGCTCTCAACAGGCAAAGGCAGAGCAGGAGAAAGGCTGTAATTATAGGATAAGCGTGGTGAGAATTCCATTATCAGGTCCTGACCTAGCAATAACTGTGTGTCTACACCATATCTGGAGGAAAAGTAAATCTTTCAATGGGCTGTCTAGAGGAGGTTGGTGTCCAGCATGGAGAGATGGAGAGGCAGGTGGGTTTTGGAAAGTGACTTACTTTGTCAGGATGAGGCTTGTTTCCCAACGACAATGGTGTCCAGTGGTGTTTGTCCAGAGCTCACAGGGCTGGCACAGGTGTACAGCTGTGAAAAGACACCTTCTTGAGGGAGATTATTACCCTCATATTCAGGCCGTGAAACTAGATGAAACAATGAATGTCTCTGCACTTTCGTCCCCTGAACTATACCATTTTTAATTCAAAATAATAAAATAAAATGGAAAAATATTTTAAAAACCCAGTTTTAACAATGTAGTTCTTCTTTCCTGTACCCTCATCCCTACTTTTCATCGTTGACGGAGGGGGTGTTTTCCTGCTGTCTGGTGCAGAGATCTAATTTGTATCCACAGTTTATCCACTCAGCTCAGGGACGCTATTCCACTGCCTTCCCTGGCTTCACTATTTTTCCTTTATTCTGTCCCCACGCTCCACCTCCATCCTGGCTGACCTGGTCATCCCTGCTTTCTTTTAGAGCCAACTACATTGTGACTCTTCCACCTTGGACTCTGAGCTCCTGCCAGAGACTGGAGTAAGGTCAGCTGCACTGCAACGAAGACCCAACGCAGCCAAAAATAAATGAAATTTTAAAAAATAACATCTAGTATCACTAATCCTTAAAATTATACAAAATAGCTCTTGAAAGCTCTTTCTCTGTGTTCTTACTCCATACTCTATTCCCCAGGGTGAATTTCTCTTATTAGTGTGATACGTATAATTCTAGGATACTCCCAATCTCTCTCTTCTCTCTCTCTCATTTTTGTTTTGATTTGAAAATAGTAGGAAAATTTTTATTTCAGTTACATTTTTAATGTAATAGTATATTATGTGCAACTTCCTCTAAGAATCTATAAATGTAAGTCATTCACTGAGTGACAATTTTATCACTTAACTAATGACAGTATCTGAATTTCTTTATCACATTTATACAGACAGACATTTTAGACGTCTTAAACAATTGTATGCTATCACAAACGATGTTGCAACAAATTCCCTTACCCTTTACCTTTATGTACTTATGCTATTATTCCCATAGGCTAGATTTATAGATGTGGGTGGGTAGTGGTCCCCAGGGTTCCTCAATTTTAAATTTAATCCTGACTGCAATTTATCTTCCAATTCATATTATCACCAAAGCATGAGAATTTCTGTGTTTTCTGAATTTCTCTTCAGTTCTGCTTTTAGTGAAGTTGTGTATCTCTTCGTGTATTTTATCAGCCATTTACATTTATCTTATGAAATGCATATTTGCTTCATTCCTATTTTTAACTGTTTTATATCAGTCAAGATGGAGTAGAATATAATTCTCAGTAGGTGAAAGAGATATATATATATATATATATATATATATATATATATATATATAGCTTTACCTCAGTAGGTTAAGATATATATATATATATATATATATATATATATATATATATATATATATATATACACATATTTTTACATCTATTCATGTTTTACTGTCCAAAGTAACTTGCGTATCTATACCTTACTCCAAAGAGTGAAAAACAGTACAAAAGCCTACCTGAAGCAGATTATTAAGTGAACTGACAAATGATCCAAAATCAAGGTGTTGGCAGGGCCATACTCCCCATGAAGGCTCCAGGGAAGGATAGTTCCTTGCTTCTTCCAGGCTTTGGTATTTTCCAGCCTCCCTTGTCCTTCCTTGGCTTGTGGCTGCATCACTTTAATTTCTGCCTCCATCGTCCTGTACTTTCTTCCCTCTGGGTCTCTGTTTTTCTCTGTTTTATACAGACATCAGTCATTGGATTAGGACCCACTCTAATCCAGGATGACCTCGTCTAGACTTAACAAATAACATCTGCAAGACCTTATTTCCAAATAAGTTCACATTCTGAGGGTCTGGTCAAACATGAATTTTGGGGAGACCCTATTCAACCAGTACTCTGTGTGTGTGTGTATTTTCTTGAGCATATGACCATGCTCATATGAGTATGGAATCATTAAGACCATGAGTTCTTTCATAAAATAAAATTGGGAGTTTGGGATTGACATATATGCACTGCTATATTTAAAACAGATTACCAACAAGGACCTACTGTATAGCACAGGGAACTCTGCTCAATATTCTGTAACACCCTAAATGGGAAAGAATTTGAAAAATAATAGATACATGTATATGTATAGCTGAATCACTTTGCTGTACACCTGAAACTAACACAACATTGTTAACTATACTCCAATATAAAATAAAAATAAAAAAAAACTATATTAGGGCTTCCCTGGTGGCGCAGTAGTTGAGAGTCCACCTGCCGATGCAGGGGTCGTGGGTTCGTGCCCCGGTCCGGGAAGATCCCACATGCCACGGAGCGGCTGGGCCCGTGAGCCATGGCCACTGAGCCTGCGCGTCCGGAGCCTGTGCTCCGCAATGGGAGAGGTCACAACAGTGAGAGGCCCACGTACTGCAAAAAACAAAAAACAAAACAAAAAAAAACTAAACTAAGAAAAATACATAATCTAGGAGATGGGTGAATACATAAGAATGATTTCATCTTCGCTCTTCTCCCCAAAGCAAGATGCCATCTGAGTGTCACATCGCGTGTGGACTTGCAGTCTCCACTTGAAAAGTGGCAGAAATTCAGGATTCACAAGGCAGCCTCTCTTATTCTAAGAAAGCATTTCCCTACTTAAATCTCATTCAAGACAAAGACATAACTGAAAAAATGGAACGTTGACTATGTTCCTGCAAGAGAAGAAGACTCAACATCATTTTGTCAGTGATCCACCTGATAAGGCTATAAATTCAATGCAGGCACCAAATAATTCCCATCATAAAGCAATTCAGGACTTGTCAGGTTGTTTCTAAAGTTCAGTTGGAACAACAAATGCTCACGAGAGAAAGTCAAAATTTGAAAACAAAGAATGTGTTTTAGGACTTTAGCAATTGAAGAGTGTGGTAGTCCCAATGACCAAACTGGAGGCAAGTTGAGTAATACAATAAATATACTGATAACCCAAAGTATAAAATAAATATTCGTGAGTCCATAGTGACATAGAGAAACAAATTACTGAATAAATAAATAAATGGCAGGGGTGTGCGAAAGAGGCAAGCCTCCTATGGAGAATTCCAAATAACTTATGTAGATACTTCCCTCCCAGGAAGCAGAGGGTAATTCCCCACTCTTTAAGTGTGGGTTGTGCTCCCAAAGAGGACAGTATGGAAAGAGGGAAAAAGTAGCTTCACAGTGGAGACACCTTGAAGACATGACCTTAGTCAGGCGATCGAGGTCAGTGTCAGCAGGGATAAGTCATGTTGGTAGCATGTACCCTTGATACGATTGATGGGAAGGGTACTTTACTCTGTGGTCATCCTCCCCCAAACCCATATCCCCTGTTTAACCCTGGGGAAAACATCAGACGCATTCTAATTGTGGGACAGCCTGCAAAACACGTGGCCGGTATCCCTCAAAAGTGAGTGTCAAGACCATCTAAAACGAGGGAAATCTTAAAAACTGTCACAGCCATACCTAAGTAGAAATGACAACGAACTGTAATGTGGTATTTCAGGATGGGATCCAGCGAAAAGAAAGACACATTAGGTAAAAACTAAGGAAATGTAAATAAAGTATGGACTTTAGTTAATAATAATGTATCTGTATTGGTTCATTATTACAAAAAGTGTGTCATACTAAGGTAAGATGCTAATAATAGGGGAATCCGGGGGGTGGTTATATGGGAACTCTGAACTGCCTTCACTATTTTTGTTTAATTGAAAATATCTTTATTTAACCTTCATTCTTAAAAGATGTTTTTACTGGATAAAGAAATCTGGGTTGACATTTTTCTCTTTGAGAATTTTTCCCCCAATTATTTTTATTGTGATAAAATATGCATAACACAATATTTACCATCTTAAGCATCTTTAAGTGTACAGTTCAGTGGTATTAAGTACATTCATATTGTGCAACCGTCACTGCCATCCATACACAGAACTTTTCCATCTTGTAAAACTGAAATGCTGTTCCCATTAAACATTACTTCCCAAATTTCCCCTCCCCCCAGTCCCTGACAACCATTGTTCTACTTTCTGTCTTTACAAATTTGACTATTCTAGGGCCCCCATATAAGCAGAATCACAGTATTTTTCCTTTTGTGACTGGCTTATTTAACGTAGCATAATGTCCTCACGGTTCATTTATGCTGTAGTATGTGTTAGGATTGTCTTCCTTTCTAAGTCTGAATAATATTCTTTATTAATCTAAAATTGTTCTAAAATAAAAAGCTTATTTAAAACAAATTAAAAAGAATGTGACATAGCTATAGGAAAAGAAACAGAAATGTAATTATGGAGCAGACTAGAAAGCATTGATGCAGACCCATCTATGTATCAGAATGTGGTCTATGGGAAGAATACAGATTCAAATAATTAGAAAAGATATTTTTGTAAATCAGCTGTTCATGTGAAAGAAAATAAATTTAGAACATTATCTCAAATCATACACAAAGTATATTCTGCATGGGGTAAAGAGCTAAATATAAAAACAAAATTTAACAGAAGATCAAAAATGGAATTCAAACAAGTATAAAATACTCCAGGAGATATTTTTATTAATTTGAGGGCACAGAAAGCAAGACACAAATAGCAGGTGTTTTTTATTTTCTTGTCTTTTTGGGTTTTTTTAAACACTCACACCCAAACTTCTTCATTCAACTTCTAGTCCTTATTTCAAATTCTGGCCTACAGAGCAAATTAAGATAGAAATTAAAGGCCCTCTTTTCCATAAAACCTTCTGATATATGAAAACAGCTCTAATTTATGGGCAATCAAGCTGTTGGCAAATATTTTCTTACCTGGATAAACTTTGCCAACAGCTTGATTGTCCATAACCAAGGGCATCTTCCTTTGCTGAGCTTGTACAACTATCGTCCTGAGCAGAGCAGAGATAGTCAGCGTCGCGTGGTCACTGAACGCTGTGTCCAGTGGCGGCCTGACAGCAGGCCCAGCATGCTGGACCTGAGTTCACACCACAGACTGTGGGGTCAGCTTAGTCAGTAGGCTTAAGCTTCATTCTTTTTTAGAAAACAGTGGTCAAGTCTATTCCCCAGCCTCTGTACAGATGCTATTAGACTAGAAAATAGACTTCCATTTTTTTCCAGTCTTTCTTGCTATTAGAGGTATCCAAGGACTCTCTTCTGGTGAACTGGCTTCAAACCAGTGTCATGAGGAAATTTTACTTTCCTCATAAAAGATGAAAAACGATCGAGGTCTTGAACTGCAGCACCCCACTGAAGATGGAAAAAAAGGTGGGGGACAGGGAAGCCCATGATGACCCAACCACCTCCAGCTGATTTCTGGCCTTGGGAGGGAGATGAGTACCCAGGCACGGAACGCTGCTTTCTGAGCTTTCTATCTCCCATCCCTTCCTGCTCCCCATCCTCAGGGCTCCTTCAGCTCCTGGAGATTTGCTGTCTTGCAGCAGCCAGCTGACTCTTCCTCCATTCCAACCTCCTTAGAATTTACTTTCCTCTTACCTTTTACACTCTGCCTATTTTAGATCAGATGATTTCTTTTTCTAGTACCCTGGTTCCAAACTGGGGTAGGGGGATGAGAGACATCTGGTAGTGTCTGCAGACATTTTTGGTTGTCAAGGTTGAGGAAAGATCTACTGGCATCTGGTGGGTAGGTGCTAGGGGTGATGCTTAAGATGCTGCAATGAACAGGACACCCCATGCTCCCCCCAAAAAAAAGAATCACCTGGCTCCAAATGTTAATAGTGCCAAGGCTGAGAAACTGGGTCTAGAGTATGAACCTGGAAGTCAGACAGTGGTCAGGGAATTCTCCCTTTGTCTTTGCTCTGAGAATTGTACTGTTTTTCCAACCATGACTCACCCAATTCTTTGTGAGCCTTTCCCCATGCACATGATCAATACCCATTCTGAGGGATTCTGTCCATGTTCACTTGAATTTCAACTTGGTCAGCCTCCCTAAATTGCAGCCCTGCCCTTTCATTTTATACCTTGCCTTTGAAATATCTGAGCTAACAGAGACTTCTCTATGTAGGTTTTTTGGTTTTCAATGAACACTTCTTTCCCAAGTTCATTCATAATCATTAAACAGAAGTTCAGTGGTTTAAGAATTGCCAAGCCTGGGGGCCTCCCTGGTGGCGCAGTGGTTGAGCGTCCGCCTGCCGATGCAGGGGACACGGGTTCGTGCCCTGATCCCGGAGGATCCCACATGCCGCGGAGCGGCTGGGCCCGCGAGCCATGGCCGCGGGGCCTGTGTGTCCGGAGCCTGTGCTCCGCAACGGGAGAGGCCACAGCAGTGAGAGGCCCGCGTACCGCAAAAAAAAAAAAAAAAAAAAAAAAAAAAAAAAAAAAAAAAGAATTGCCAAGCCTGCAGTGGTTTTCTTAGTGACAACGACTTAAACATCAAGGGCTGCAACTCTCCTCAGGATGTGAATGGTGGCCTGACTTGTCCCAAGTCTCAGAGTTGTAGGGATGGGCTAAAATGTTCCAAGTCTAACAGTCCTTCATTTCTTATGAATAGTTCTCCTAGTTTCTCTCTGGTGTTCATGTCAAACATGTTTGTTATCTTTTTGACACTGCTTTTTCCAAGCTGTATGTATGTGTCTGTACAAGTCCTATGGTGTGCATTTTCTTCTACAGAAGTCATGAATCCCTTTATGGTTTGTGCATTAAGTGAGTGAATTTGGAAATTGCACCCCCGAGAGGCTTATTTAGAGAAAAGAGAATTGTAGAATTTCTTTATTTTTTTCCTTCTGTATGTTTATTCTAAACCTTTGGGTTTACAGTGAGGAGCAGGACGGAGGTCTGAAAGTGTCATATCATTAATGCTGCACTTACAGCCTCCAGCATCTAAAGATAACAACCAAAACGAGTCAGGAAGAGAAAGGATTTACAGTGTTTACTCTTTCCAATAATTCTGGGTTTATTTACACAATAAAATGATAAAGTGTTTTGAACCCTTGGGCCAGGTCCAGTGGTTCTCTGTTTGTTTGCTTTATAAGAATGTGAGGCGGAGTCTTGGGTGGGTGCCCTTGGGAATAGGTCATTGGCTCCCTTTGCTCTTTGACTTCTGCCATGAACTTCCAATGCAGTCATCATCAAGCTGGGAGCCAAGTCTTAGGGTTCCATGGGGCTCAGCCTGCCCAGAGCCTTCAGTCACAGCATTCCTCTCCCCAGTGCCCTGCAAGGGTAGCATGTGTTCACCTGAAACCATGTCACCTTGGGGTTCTTAAATTGCCGTCATCATTCTCTGATTAGAATTGCATCATTTCTTACCATTATGGACATGGTGCTCTTACCATCTGTTTTACTTGTCAACCATTTCTTGTCCTACTTTATGTCCTGTGGAGCTGAGAGGACAGGGTACATCAAAGCCCTCGCCACTGTGTCCTTCTATCTTCGTCCTGTCCATTTTCCTTTCATTAGAACTATTGACAAAATAGTTCACCATCAATGTCACTGTCTCATCATCCATCTTTGAGTCTATGGATGAAGCTTCTACCTCCATCATTCCATTGGAACTGCTCTGAAAATATTGTTCAGTGATCTAGCCACCAAATTGAGGGGAGAAGTTTGCTTCTCTTTTTAACTACTATTCTATTCTCAAGTTCTAGAAACACTCTCCTCCTCCCATAGCTCCAAGATGCTCCCCTTTAGTGCTACTTTGTTCTCTTTGATGGATCCTAGTTTTCCACTTACTATTTAGATATGGTTTACCAAGGTTTTATCATTAGTTCTCTTCTCTTCTCATTACACATATTCATTCTGCATGGTTTACTTTTTCACTTTTTTTTTGAAAAACAAAAAACAAAAAAACTGTCCAGCTGGCATAGACTGAACCTCCCCTCTTCCCAAATTCCTGTGTTGAACCCTCAACTTCCAATACGACTGTATTTGGAGTAAGGAAGTAATTAAAGTTAAATAAAGTCATAAGGGTGAGGCCCTAATCTGATAGTATTAGTGTCCTTATAAGAAGAAAGAGAGCTTGCTCTCTCCCTGCCATGTGAGGACACAGCAGGAAGGTAACCAATTGCAAAGTAAGAAGAGGGCTCTCACCAGAACCCAAGTCTGTTGGCACCTTGATCTTGGATTTCTGGCCTTCAGAACTGAGAACAATAAATGTCTGCTTTTAAGCCACCCAGTCTGTTCACAGACCTAGAGAACAAACTTATGGTTACCAGGGGTGGGGGAATGGTGGGGGGAGATTTAGTTAGGGAGTTTGGGATTGACATGTACACACTGCTATATTTAAAATGGATAACCGAAAAGAACCTACCAGTATAGCACAGGGAACCCTGCTCAATATTATATAACAACCTAATCGGGAAAAGAATTTGAAAAAGAATAGACACATGTATATGTGTAACTGAATCACTTTGTTGTACACCTGAAACTAACACAACATTGTTAATCAAGTCCACTCCAATATAAATAAAAAGTTAAAAAAACCAAAAAGCTGCCCAGTCTGTGGTATTTTGTTATAGCAGCCTGAGCTGACTATTACACCGGGCCAGATTTAAGCCCTGAATCACCCAGGTACCTATGCACATATGGGATCTCTCACTAAGATGAATCATGAGTATTTGAAGCAGGACATTCCTCCGAACCAGGCCCTCTTCTCATGTTCCCCTTCTTAGTGACCAGCACATGCATCCTTCTTCACACAGTAGCCTGGAGATACTTGGAAGCAAGGACTGCATTTTCTCTTCTCTGAGTGAGCTTGTTTGTAAAACATGGCTATATTTTTCCCACTCTGTTTATTCTCTTTTCTGAGAATGTTTGTTCATACATAGCATATACATTTAAAAAATTTGTATGCTGTTTTTAATTGTAAAATAAACATAGCATAAAATTTACCATCTTAACTGTTTTAAAGTACACAATGCATTGGCATTAAGTACATCCATGTTGCTGTGCAATCATCACCACTGTTCATCTCCAGAACTCTTTACTAGATTTTAAGTGGGATTTTTTTTCAGGGTAGCCATTTTTAAAATCAATTGTGTTTAGTTAATGCTTATTTTAATGTATTTTACCTTATTTTCCATTCTCTAATTTAAATAATTTAGTTACAGCCTTTAAAAGTTGACAGAACTTTAAAAATTTATATATATTTCCTCTCCTTTGCACTTAAGATAATTAATTTTAGCCACATTCCTATAATTTTGCATTATACTAAAATGTTATTAGGGAAAATAGGAAAATATGGAAGCATATTTCTTCCATTAACCAATAAAATTCATCTAATATTATTTCCAACAAAAGGGATACTTATTTAGGTTAAAAAATTCATAAGATTTCTGTAGAAACGTCAGATGATAAAGAACAGTGAATTACCTTGGCATTTAAAAATAGAAGTAGATTTCCAAAAATTATGCAATTTTATGGTCACAGTGTGAATTTCTTATCTTATTTAAGTAAATACACTATATGCATGTTTGTAAATATGTTGTTTAAACTTTCATTTAAATGAATAAAAAACAAGAATATATATATATACACACACACATACACACACACATATATATATATATACACATACATAAATCTGACAGCCATTGAAAAAAAATTTGTATAAAAAAGTATTGCTCTTGGACAGAATTTCTGCTCAGTCACATTTGAAACAGAAGTGCTCTGAAAGTAACAAATACTCAGTTTGTCTGCATCATTTTAAAGTAATAGAATGAAAGTGATGGAGTTAATATGTGCAAGCTGTTAAGAAGATAGCCTGTTTATAAGTAAATTTAATATAAGATGGATTTTAACAAATAGTGTAAGAAGCAGAGGCAGAATCCTTTGGGAGTTCCATAAGAGGCAGAAGTGAGTTTTAATCAAACAAAAGGAGTTGCCATTGAGCTGGACATTGAATTATGTGCAGTGTGGTAGAAAAGTGCTGGGAAAAGTAACTGTTGGTAAGGTGCACTCCAAACTGGGGAAGAAAATAACATTACACGTCTTCCCTACCTGTATTGGTACGGGGGAGAAAGCTGCCTAGGAATCTGATGAAATTAAAGAGTTTCAAACCTTCTGTTGCAGATTTTTGATGCTTTATCTAGCCAAGTGCTGTAAAAACTTTTTTAACATGAAAAAGATAGCCACGAACTCAGTTTTGGATGGGGAGACAACATTAAAGAGTCAGAGAAAAAAAAAAAGAAATGTGTTGTTGTTAATAATTTGAAATGTAAGATATAATTTTTCAGAAATTACATTATTCCTTTTAATTCAATTTATTTTACTATTGTTTATAGGAAGAGTAAAAAGAAAGACCTTAGACTTTTAACCCGAAGTTCTTGTTCTGCCTCTAGTTCTGGCTTCCTAAGACAGGTCTGGATGTGAAAGTACTAGAAAGGATGGTCCTTGTACCTGCGCTGACCACAGACTCACTAGAGTGCTTGCTCACGTACTACAGGTGAGGATGTGCGTTGGTACAGTCACTTTGGAAAACACTAGGATAGCATTTCACTGTTTCTTATAAAGTTAAACAAAGACCTGTCATATGATCCAGCCATTCCACTCCTAGGAATTTACCCAAGAGCAAAGAAAGCACATATCAATGCGAAAATATACACACAAATGTTCATGGCAGCTTTATTTGTAATAGCCCCAAACTGGAAACAAGCTAAATGCCCGTCAGTAGGTGAATGGATAAACACGCTGTGGCATACCCATTCAATGAAGCATTAAACAGCATGAATCTCAAAATATTGATGCCAAGTGAAGTAAGCCAGACAAAAGATTGGGTACTATGTATATGATTCCAAACCTCTCAGAAATACAAATGTATAGTGACACCAATCAGATTAGGAGTTGCTCTGGGGGAAAGGAGACTTTAGAAAGAGCATAAAAAAATGAAAGGATTACAAAGGAACGTGTGAAACGTGTACAAGATGGTATGTTCATGGTCCTTTACGATGATGGCTGAATGGTTTTATTCATATGTCAGTACTTAAACTGTTCACATTTGTTTTGTGCAGTTTATACTGTGTTAACAATATTCTTTAACAAAGCTGTTACAAATAAAACAGATAAGGTCTTCTTAAAAATTTGCAAGTGTGGCATGAAGGAATTTAACTGCATTTAACACTTGATGATGTTTAACTCCACAATAAAATGCAACTTAGTGTCCATAGCTAAACATGAAAGTAGTAATAAGAATAACCAAGTCAACATATGTTGATCGATTGTCACGTGCCATGTCCTTCAAGTACTTTACCTTTTTAATTTGTGAATTCCTCCCAACAGCCCTATACTGTGGGTCCCTGGGAGAAGCAGTTCACGTTCACAAAACAAACAAGGGAGGGGCTGCAGCCCAAATCCACATCTATCCTAAAGACTGATTTTCACTGAAAAACTTGCTCACATTTTATGCATCTATGTTCAGTTGGAACACACAGAACTTTCTGGTAAGACATTAAATAAGTTCTGTCATTTCCTATGACTTTAAAAATATGATTGTCATAAGAGGAATCACCCTCATAAAAGCAGGATGCCAGCTCCTCCAAGGCCCCTGCAAACCTCCAAGAGCCCTCTGCAGGCCGATCATGAAACAGAAGTTCCTGCAGACAAGACAAAGATGCTGGGATCACACGGTACTGAGTTAATTTAAATGTCACAGTGAGAAGCAAGAGGAAGTGGTGGATGAGTTCACACATTCAAGGCAGAGGAGTGAGATCAAACACAGCAAACAGCATTTGGTGAATCTTGCAATTTTTTTTCCAAACTGAATGTCATCAAAATAAAAACTTGGGCAACACCAGAACTGTTCAGAATAAATCAATGCCATATATGGTTTATGAGCTCATATAATAGTATAATATAATATAGTACCGAATTTTACTCTAAGATCCTGAATAGGAAGAATAGATTCCAACTTTATAAAAACTGCTTAGTTCTGGGGATGGTGATGAGCAAAGAAATCATAACAAAGGTGCTTCTTTGGGACCATAGTATTTTATGAAAAAATAAAAAAAGTTCTGTTGCAAATATGGAAGCCAGTCTATTGACTGATGTAGAAAAAAGTGAAATAGAATGAACAAATAAATTATAGTAGAAATAGAAATGGAAAAAAATTATTATATAAATGTAATAAACTTGTTTCTCACAGTAGAATACTATGGACAGCTTTACATGAACAAATTGGAAAAATTAGATTTCATGGACTGTATATTTCACATCTACAAATTAATGCAATAATACACGTTTTAAAGGGAATATATCATTAATTATCATAAACACTAAATCTACAGTCAAATCCATACCCCTCTTTGGGAAGGTAAGCAGAACCATTATGCCCACACTTATCATTTTAAATCCAATTTTAAAAGAACAAATTCTTTTTATCTTTTAAAAAGAGAGAAAGAGACGCAGCCTCCTTAATACCAAAATTGGAAAAAGATCATTTGGTGTTGAACAAAATTTATTCCAGAAATGCAAAGATGTTCAATTATTAGGAAATGTATGAACATAATTCATGAAAATAATAATTTTTAAAGGAAACTTATATAATATATACATAAAATTATTCCATAAAATTCAAATTTTTAAAAAGAAAAAAAAATTCTTTTAATGAAGGTAGAATAAAAAGAAATTTTCTATCCTCATAAAGATATCTCCAAACAATCTAAAGTAGACAACATACTTAATGGAAAATTTAAATGTAGTCCTTTAAATTTGAGAAATATTCCTGCTGTTTGCTCTCACTACTGATGTTCAACCTACTACTGTAAGTCTCACCCAATGTAATAAAAGAAAGATAAAATATTAAAAATATAAAAATGGATAAGGAAAACACAAACTATTTTATTTGTACATAGAAAAAAAAAGACCTACAGAAAATAAGTGAATAAGGGAGATCATGAGAATTCTAGACCTAAAAATAAGTTGATCTTTGATGTGAGGACTCAATATCTTAGGAAATTGTTTCTTCCTAAATTCATTTGTAAATAAAATACAATTCCAATAAATTCCCTGCTACAGACTGAATTGTGACCCTCCCAAATTCATATGTTGATGCCCTAACCCCCAGTGTGATGATATTAGGATGTGGGAGGTTTGGGAGGTTTTAGTGTTAGATGAGGTCACAAGGATGGGCCCTTGGTCCAATGGGATGAGAAAAGGCACCAGAAAGCTTCTCCTTTTCTACATCCCCTCAACGTGCACTCAGAGGAAAGGCCATATGAGGACATGGTGAGAAGGCAGCCATCTGCAAGCCTGGAAGGGTCCTTATCAGAAATCAAATTCCTCCAGAGGTTGATATGGGACTTCAAGACTCCAGAACTGTGAGGAATGAATGAATTTCTATTGTTTATAAGTCACCTATCTATGCTACTTTGCTATGGTAGCCTGAGCAAACTAAGACATTCTTCACAGACATTTTTTTGTGGAAGTGTACAGATCCAAAAATAGGTAAGACAACATTAAGATAAAGGATGGAGATATTTCTCTTCTTGGTAAAATAAACATCACATTTTATTGATTTTTATGTGACGTGAACTGCAAGATGCACAACTTTTACATAAATCAATAAGAAAGGAAAATGCTTTGAACTGAACAATGACACACCATCAGTAGTAAAAAAAAATCCCAACTTAGAAACAATAAAATGTGAAAATAAATGTGCATCTTAGAATAAATGAAATATAGCATTATTTAAGAAAGAATAGTACTCACTAAGACACAAATAAATGGGAATGGAACATGATAGAGAGATCACAGTGTTTTTCGGAATCTGGTGTATCAGTGGGGAAAGTGTGTAGCAGCAAAGAACAGCAACTGACTTTCTCTAAAGAAAAAAATAACTGTGGTCCCTACCTCATAACTCCAGGTAAATTAAAGATCTAAATATGAAAAACACATCTTAAAAATAATAGAGGACTCTAGCTGCATATGTTTGGAATATGGAAATACTTTGTTTTATTTTAATTAATAGACTATTCTTAGAGTAGTGTGTGATTTACAAGAACATTGAGCAGAAATTATAGAGAATTCCTATATACACAACTACCCAACATACAATTTCCCCTGTGTGATAATTAATGTTATGTGTACACCTGGTTGGGTATTCTGGATGTTTCTGTGAGGGTGTTTTTGGATGAGATTAACATTTAAATCAGTGGACTTAGAGTAAAGAAGATAACCTCTCTAATGTGGGTGGGCCTCATCCAATCAGTTGAAGGCCTGAACAGAACAAAAAGACTGACATTGTTGAGCAGGAAGGAATTTTGCAACAGTTGGCCTTTGGACTTGAACTGCAGCACCAGCTCTTCCCTGGGTCGACAGCCTACTGGCACACCCTGCAGATGGACTTGCCAGCCTCCACAATCCTGTAAGTCAACTCCTTAAAGTAAACCTCTCTCTATATAAATACATACTCTATAGGTTCTATTTCCCTGGGGAATCCTGACTAATACACCCCATTATTAACATCTTGCCTTAATGTGCTACGTCTGTTACAATTGATGAGCTGGTATTGATATGTTATTATTAACCAAAGACCATACTTTCCATTAGGGTTCACGCTTTGTATGGTACAGTTTTATGGGTTTTGACAGGTGCATGATGTCATGATCTGACATTACAGTATCTTACAGAACAATTTCACCTCCCTAAAAGTCCTCTGTGCTCCAACTATTCATCCCTCTCTGTCTCTCCCCAGATCCCTGGCAACCACTGACCTTTTTACTGTCTCCACAGTTTTGCCTTTTCTAGAATGTCATTTGGTTTTAATCATACAGTATGCAGTCTTTTCAGATTGACTTCTTTCACTTAGTACCATGCATTTAACTTTCCTTCACGTCTTTTTGTGACTTGATAGCTCTTTTCTATTTAGTGCTGAGTAATATTGTATTGTTTGGATGTACTAGAGTTATTTATTTATTCAGCTGTTGAAGGACATCCTGGTTGCCTTCAAGTTTTACAATTATGAATAAATCTGCTATAAACATCCATGTGCAAGTTTTTGTGTAGACACAAGTTTTCAACTCATTTGTGTAAATTTCTAGAAGTGTATGGTAATAGTATGCCTAGTCTTGTAGGAAATTGGTAACTCTTCCAAAGTGACATTTTTGCATTCTCATTTTCTTTATAGTAGTAGTATCCTCGGTACACAAAGCTTTTTATTTTGATGAAGTCCAATTTGTCGATTTTCCCTTTTATTGCTCTGTAGGAATGCTCTATGCTAATTTGCTGGTGCAAAAATGAAAAGCCAATTTCCACAAAAGAATTTTTCACTATGCATTTTCATGCCATCAAAACACACTAGCTATTGGAATGAAGCTCCATTATTCCTAACACTGGGGAATGAACTGTCTCCTACAATCCTCATAAAGATCATCATAAAGTCCCCATAAAAAGCATTCCCAACCTTACCACGATCCACAAATCCAACTATTTCTTCCCCATCCTTCAGTCCTTAACATATATGTCATTTTCTCATGGCAGTCTTACCTTGACCACCAAGATGAGCTGAGCGTCACCATTAGAACTTTGTTGACACTGTGGGACAATTAACACAACCGAAGTTAATAGGTTATCTATGCAGCTGTTTAATTAGTTGTCTACACAACTAACAGTGAGATCTATGAGGGAAGGATGGGTCTAACATTTTCTCATTTTCTATCTGTCACCTAGCAGAGAGATGAGCACGTACTGCGCGCTCAATGCATATCAAACACACAAACAGATCATTGACAAAATTAATAAAATTAACGAGTTTCATGGGTCTCTTTCTTACAGTATTTTTTCCAAATTCCAGCAGTTATCTTATGCCAAATTATAGCTCGTAAAATGAAGTTCTATGAAAGATGAAAAGATACAATCCAGACACACAGTTTGCTAATGTTCTGAAACTAAACAATACCTCAAGGATATATAGATCATCTTTAGGCATTCCTGGAAAGTATCTTTAATATATTTAATCTCTACTGAATACATTTGGTGGCAGGAGAGTTGAGCATCACAGTTGCTGAGAAGACTGGACATGATTTTCCCCAAAGGCACATTTCCAATACAAAGATAAATGTACAATGAATGTCCAGACTCTATACTAGGACTATAAAAATTATGTTTTCCAAAAAACTAAAATTTTCTTCAGTAATCAGGACACAAAATAATGTGTATAGAGTAGTGATTTGCATTTAAAATTGACATTGTACAATATAAAGATGAAAGGTAAAATTCATGCTAATAATTAAAATTTTTGATTTTTCCTTACTTAGACCAATATTAAATGACAAATTAAAAAAAAAACACTGTGAGAGGCTGAAAGAGAGACTGTGAAAGGAGGAAAAAGCTTTATAGTTCAGTACTGATGACATTCTTTCTCTGATTTTTGAACACAGGGCCTCATATTTTCATTTTGCACAGGGCCTTGCAATTTATGTAGCCAGCCCTGTCTTTGGTATTTCTAATGTCTTCTCTGTATATAGTGCTTAGGGACATTTGGAACCTGTATTTCTCTTATACACAAAAGCACTGAAGAGTAGGAAAATATTTTTTTCATCATAAAATAATACTAGCATCATTGTGAGGAATGAGTTGGGTTTAAAGTTGTTTCCCAGTTATCAAATAATAAAACAGATTCCTGTGCAAGCTGAAGATCACATAAAAAAAACAACTCCAGAACAAAAGCACAATTAAAACAACAATAGTCTTTTACCTTTGGTCTCATTCATGTCTTAGCACAATTAATGTGTCCATGATTTCATCCAACCTCTAGGAAAAACCTAAAGAAATGTTTTATGGATAAACAAACTAGGCTCAGTGAGGTGGTTTCCCAAAGATCTTGGCAGATCAGCAAGTGCTAGTTGTGAAATGTGAACCCATGCATTCCAGAAACTGAATTACTTGCTCTCTACACAGCTCACACTGATGCTCTCTATCTGTAGGGTCACAACATCACTCTCTCCACAAAGCCTTCTCAGACTGGCAAGGGAAATAGCCACATGTAATAATGCTAATGCTAAGGTCACCACAATTTCTTCTTTAATTCCTATCCCAAAAGTTCACATCCAGCCCCTAAGACTATTAAATGTATTGAGACATTTTTATGGAGAAATATTTTGGTAACTTCCAAAACAGAGAAATAGAGCTGTGATGATATGGAAAATTACCAGACTATAACTGCAAAAGGAAAAAAGGGATTCTAATATATTTAAATAAAAATCATCATCATCATCATCATCATCATCATAGAAGTTATTACTATTAATGTTAGTTTAGGCCTTCTGCATTAGAAACACAAAGTACCCGGGGGAAAAAGAAAAAAAACTTAACAAAGCATATGCTTGTCCTCAGGGTTGAAAACTAAAACATTTTTGAGAAAAATTAAGCCATAAATAATAGATGGATATACCACGTTTATGGATTGTAAAACTCAGTATTGTTAAGATACTCATTCTTCCTAAATTCATGTCAAGATAGAACACAAACTCAATATAAACTCTATCAGGCTTTTTTGTAAAGAATTTGAGAAGCTGATTTTATTTTATTTATTTATTTTTTGTCTTTTTGCTTTTTTTTTGTTATTCTTATTTTTTAACATCTTTATTGGAATATAATTGCTTTACAATGGTGTGTTAATTTCTGCTTTATAACAAAGTGAATCAGCTATACATATACATATATCCCCATATCTCCTCCCTCTTGTGTCTCCCTCCCACCCTCCCTATGCCACTCCTCTAGGTGGTCACAAAGCACCGATTTGATCTCCCTGTGCTATGTGGCTGCTTTTCACTAGCTATCTATTTTACATTTGGTAGTATATGTAAGTCTATGCCACTCTCTCACTTCATCCCAGCTTACCCTTCCCCCTCCCTGTGTCCTCAAGTCCATTCTCTATGCCTGCGTCTTTATTTCTGTCCTGTCCTTAGGTTCTGCAGAACGTTTTTTTTTTTTTAAAGATTCCATATATATGTGTTAGCATACGGTATTTGTTCTCTTTTTGACTTACTTCACTCTGTATGACAGTCTCTAGGTCCATCCACCTCATTACAAATAACTCAATTTCATTTCTTTTTATGGTTGAGTAATATTCCATTGTATGTATGTGCCATATCTTCTTTATCCATTCATCTGTTGATGGACACTTAGGTTCCTTCCATATCCTGGCTATTGTAAATAGAGCTGCAATGAACATTGTGGTACATGACTCTTTTTGAATTATGGTTTTCTCAGGGTATATGCCCAGTAGTGGGATTGCTGGGTCATATGGGAGTTCTAGTTTTAGTTTTTTAAGGAACCTCCATGCTGTTCTCCATAGTGGCTGTATCAATTTACATTTCCACCAACAGTGCAAGAGGGTTTCCTTTTCTCCACACTCTCCAGCATTTATTGTTTGTAGACTTTTTGATGATGGTCATTCTGACTGGTGTGAGGTGATACCTCTTTGTAGTTTTGATTTGCATTTCTCTAATGATTAGTGATGTTGAGCATCCTTTCATGTGTTTTTTGGCAATCTGTATATCTTCTTTGGAGAAATGTTTATTTAGGTCTTCTGCCCAGTTTTGGATTGGGTTGTTTGTTTTTTTGATATTGAGCTGCATGAGCTGCTTGTAAACTTTAGAGATTAATCCTTTGTCAGTTGCTTAATTTGCAAATATTTTCTCCCATTCTGAGGGTTGTCTTTTTGTCTTATTTATGGTTTCCTTTGCTGTGCAAAAGCTTAGAATATATAGAGAAAATTAAAGGGATGTAGGATCATCAAAATAATCTTGCAAAAGAAAAACAATGTTGCAGGGATCACAATCTGATTTCAAGATTTATTTTAATAATGTAATAATGATGTAATAATCATGACAATTTAGTATGGGCATAAAGATGGACAAATAGATCAATGAAACAGAATAAATAGTACAAATATGGTGAAATATACAATCAACTGATTTTTTCTGCAGTTTAAATATGATGTCTAGGGATGTGTGTGTGTGTGTGTGTGTGTGTGCATACGTATGTGTGTACACATATTTGCATTTATCCTGCTTAGTGAGTTTTTTTGGATCTGTCATTTGGTATCTAATATTAATTTGGAAAAAATTTTAGCTGTTTCTTTTTTTACAGCCTTATTGAAATATGATTGACAAATAAAAATTATATATATTTAGTTTGTACAACATGATATTGTTAAGATGTACAGTGTTATGATACATATACATTGTGAGAAGATTGCTACAATCAAGTTAATTAACACATTCATCACCTTACATAGTTACATTTGTGTGTGTGTATTGAGAACACAAGATCTCTTTTAGAAAATTTCAAGTATATATATTATTAAGTATAATCACCATACTTTATATTACATCCTCAGAATTTATTCATCTAATAACTTAAAGTTGGTACCCTTTGACCAGTATGTCCCCATTTCCCCCTCCCCAACCCTGGCAATCACCAGTCTACTCTGCCACTATGAGTTTGATTTTTTTAGATTTCACACAATAGTGAGATCATACAGTATTATCCTTCTTTGTCTGGCTTATTTCCCTGATCATAATGTCTTCAAAGTTCATCTGGATTGCTGCAAATGTTAGGATTTTCTTCCTGTTTACAGCTCATTAATATCCCATTGTATATACCATATTTTCTTTCTCCATTTATCTGTCAATAGACTTAGGTTGTTTCCATTTCTTGGCTATTGTGAGTAATGATGCAATAAACATGGAGGTGCAGACATATCTTCAAGATAGTGATTATATTTCCTTCGGTATATACCCAGAAGTGGCTTCGTGAATCGTATAATAATTCTATTTTTAATTTCTGAGGAACCTCCATATTGTTTTCCATAATGGCTACACCAACTTGCAATCCCACCAACAGTGCACAAAAGTTCCCTTTTCTCCACATACTCACCAACACTTGTTCTTTTTTTAAACATTTTTATTAGCGTAAAATTGCTTTATAATTGGTTGTTAGTTTCTGCTTTATAACAAAGTGAATCAGCTATACGTATACATATATCCTCATATCCCCTCCCTCTTGTGTCTCCCTCCCATCCTCCCTATCCCACCCCTCTAGGTGGTCACAAAGCACCGAGCTGATCTCCTTGTGCTATGCAGCTGCTTCCACTAGCTATCTATTTTACATTTGGTAGTGTATATATGTCCATGCCACTCTCTCACTTCATCTCAGCTTACCCTTCCCCCTCCCCAGGTCCTCAAGTCCATTCTCTACATTTGCATCTTTATACCTATCCTGCCCCTAGGTTCTTCAGAACCATGTTTTTTTTTTAAGATTCCATATATATGTGTTAGTGTATGGTATTTGTTTTTCTCTTTCTGACTTACTTCACTCTGTATGACAGACTCTAGGTCCATCCACCTCACTGCAAATAACTCAATTTCTTTTCTTTTTATGGCTGAGTAATATTCCATTGTATATATGTGCCACATCTTCTTTATCCTAATATATTCTGGATATTATCTCCTTATAAGATAGATGGTTTATAAATATTTTCTTCATTCCATAATTTGCCTTTTTTATTTTGTTGATTGTTCCTTTTTTGTGCAGAAGCTTTTTAGTTTGATATAGTCCCACTTGTGGGTCTTTTGCTTTTGTTGCCCATGCTTTTGGTGTCATATCTAAAATTATTGTCAAGACCAATTCCAAGGAGGTTTTCCCCTATGCTTTCTTTTAGGAGTTGTACAGTTTCTCATCTCTGCATTTAAGTATTTAATTTATTTTGGGTTAATTTTTGTGTGTGTTATAAGATAGGGGGTCCAATTTTTTTTCTTTTTTGCATGTGGATATCCAGTTTTCCCATCACCATTTTTTGAAGAGACTATCTTTCCCCCATTGTGTATTCTTAGTGCTCTTGTCAAAGAGTGATTGAGTATAAATAGATGAGTTTATTTCTGGGCTCTCTATTCTGTCTCATTGATCTATGTGTTTGCCTTTATGCCAGTATCATACTGTTTTGATTACTATAACTTTGTGATATAATTGGAAGTCAGGGAGTGATGCCTTCAGCTTTATTCTTTCTCAAGATTGCTTTGGCTACTTTGGGTCCTTTGTGGTTCCACATGAATTGTAAGATTGCTTTTTCTATTCTTTGAAAAATGACAATTTTAATAGACCTAGTATTTTTAGAACTGCCTTAGGTTCACATCAAGATTAAACAGAAAGTATAGATATGTCCTATATATCTCCTGCCCTCACATACACACAGCCTCCTGCACTATCAAAATCAAAAATTATTTGTTACAGTCAACAAATCTACGTTGATACATCATTATACTCAAAGTCTACAATTTACATTAGTGTTCACTCTCGTATATTGTGTAGGTTTTGACAAGTGTATAATGACATGTATTCACTTTTATAGTATCATACAGAGTAGTTTCATTGGTCTAAAAATCCACTGGGTATTGCCTATGCATCCCTCCTGGCCCCCAATACTGATTCTCATTTTTTTTTTTTTTTTTTTTACCTTTTGGCCATTATTTTTTCAAATAAATCTTTTGCTCTGTCCTGTCTTTCATCTCCCTATGGTATTCTAATTACGTGTATGTTAAACCACTTGATATTACCACAGAGCTTGGATATTCTGTTATTCCTTTTTTTCCCTCTGTGTGTTTCAGTTTGGGTAGTTACTGTTGATCCTTCTTTAACTTCAGTGATTCTTTCCTCAGTAGTATTCGGTCTACCAATGATCCCATCAAAAGCATTCTTTATTATGTTACTACATTTTTGATATCTAGCATTGTCTTTTGATTCCTTCTTTGCGTTTCCATCTTTCTGCTGACATTACCTATCTGATCTTGTGTATCATCTATTTTTTCTTTAGACACTTTAACATATTAATCACAGTTATACTGAATTCCTTGTCTAATAATTCTGAACTCCAATAATGTCAGAGGAGAATTCTAGTGATTTCTTTATCTCTTTAAACTGTGATTGTTGCTTTGTTTTTACCTTTTGGCATGGCTTATAATTTCTTTTTTATTTGTTTTGCTTTGTTGGAAGCTAGACATGTTGTATAGGGCAATGCACATGGAGATAATAGACCTTGAGTATTTGTGCTGTGTTTGATGTTTGTTGTAATTATGGCACTAGAACTTCAAATTCCTCTGGTGTCCTTGGTTTTGCCTCTCCTTTGGCTTTGGAACTTATGTTTGCTTTGTTCCTCAGAAAGAGTCTCTTGCACCTCTCCTGATGTAGTCCGCTGTTATTTTTACTGGAAGCTTATTAACATAGTACTATGCTGTGTATGGGGGATAGTCTCTGATATTTTGATTAATTTTCAGCCTTTGGTGTGCATGGTGGACTACTTTTGAGGTGTTGCCTTTACAAGTGTTTCTGTCCCTCCTTCATAGGTAGCACTTCTCCCTGTTCCCTTATCCCTTTCCCAGATGTAGCAGGTAATCTCTGAAGCCCTCTCCCTTCTACATTATGGCTTTAAAAATTTTTTTTTTTCCTGAGCTGAGTCTGGGAGGTTAGAGCAGTGTGAGAGCAGATGGAGTTTTCTGTCTCCATCTGGGATTGGATTTCCCTCTTGCCTTCTGGCACCTCTGGGGATTAAGTCTTTTGTATTGTAAGGGAGAAGGGTTTGAGGGATTTCAGAATGGCTCATCTTTCCTCTCCCTGCCAGGGCCAGGGGAAGGACAGGGCAGAGTAGAGGAGGAGAAGAGAGGTGTGAATGAGCTGGGGAATCCTCCCTGTGAGAATGTAGTGGGTCCTTGGAGGAGAAGCCTGAGAAAGCGTGGTGCTCGACATATAATGACAGCCCCAGTAACTTCACTCTTCTGCTCCCAGCCTCTGGTTTAATATTCCTTCAGGAACACGGCATCCTAGGGCTTTTGCTCCAGGAGAGCAAATCTTGAATCGAATCTGTTTTCTATCTCTGGATGTGTCCGCCTTCCCAGATTTCAGTGTGATTGCCCTGTTACCTAAGTTCTCTAGTGAATCGAAGAAAAGTCATTGATTTCCAGTTTGTCTAGCTTTTTTCTTGTTAAAAGGACAGGGGGGGATGACTTCTAAGCTGTTACATGTCAGAGTTGAAACCAGGAGTCTGTGTCCTTAATTTTGAGTAGAAATCTTTACTTTTTGTATAATCAGATCAATCCATATTTCACTTTATGGATTTTGCTTTGGGAGACAAAAAATCCTACATTTTTTCCATTAACGTGATAGTGTTACATTTTATATTCAGGCCCTTAATAATGCTGAAATCCACTTGGGTACATGGTGTAAAGGAGGAAACTTGTTTTATTTTTCTGTATATATTAAATGTATTTTTCCAACATCATTTATTAAACAAGTGCCTGTCTCTTTCAGATTTCATGATGGTAGTGTAACCTGTGACTTCAATTCTCTAAGGATCCAAGAAAAGTTGTTAATTTTTATTTTGCCCAGCTTTTTCTTGTTGTAAAGAAGGGAATGGTAACTTCCAAGATCTTTAAATGACTGGGTTGAAACCAGAACAGTCAACTGATTTTTGAGCCATGCACCAAGTCAACTAAACAGAGAAAGGGAAGTCTTCTTAATAAATGGTACTAGAAAAATTGGATCTCTATAAGTAAATACATGAGCCCTGACCTCTATTCTACTCCAGAAAAAGGAGAGAGAGGAATGAAAAAAACTCATGGGAAGAAAACACAAGAGATCATTTTCGTGGTATCGAGGTAGCTAGATTTTGAGACAATTGCACAGAAAAAGCTCTTAGATGCAAAGATTATGAATTTGATGTAATGATGAAGCAGTTAAAGTAGTGATTATCTTTAATGGGGTGGTGGAAGGGTGAGAGAGCTTAGGGATCTTTGACTTTTTCTATTTCCATATTATTTGAAGTGTATAATAAATAAATATACATTAACAAAGTAAAGAAATAATGGCTGGTTTACTGTCCAATTTTTTTTTTTTTTTTTTTTTTTTTTTTTTTTTTTTTTTTTTGTGGTACACGGGCCTCTCACTGCTGTGGCCTCTCCCGTTGTGGAGCACAGTCTCCGGACGTGCAGGCTCAGCGGCCATGGCTCACAAGCCCAGCCACTTTGTGGTATGTGGGATCCTCCCAGACCGGGGCACGAACCCATGTCCCCTGCATCGGCAGGCGGACTCCCAACCACTGCGCCACCAGGGAAGCCCTGTCCAATTTTTTTAATTAAAAAATTTTTTAATTGTTTTAAATAGACTTTATTTCTGGAGCAGTTTTAGGTTCACAATAAAACTGAGTGCAAAGAACAGAGATTTCCCACATAAGCCCTGACCCCACGCACGTGTAGAGCCTCTGCCACCACGAACATCCTGCACCAGTGTGGTACATATGTTATAACTGGCAAAGCTACATCATTATCACACATCATGACCCAAAGTCCACAGTTTCCACTGGGGTTCACTCTTGGTGTTACACGGTCTACGGTTTGGACAAATGTGTAATGATCTGTGTCCACCTGACAGTACCTATATGAATAGTTTCACTGCCCTGAAAATCCTCTGTGCTCTGTGTATTCACCACACCCTCACCGACCGGTGGCAACCACAGATCCTTTTACTGTCTCCATAGTGTTGCCTTTTCCAGAATGTCTTATAGTTGGAATCGTATTGCATGCAGCCTTTTCAGATGCGCTCATTTCACTTAGTAATATGCATTGAAGTTCCCTCCATGTCCTTTTCCAATAGTTTTGAATTGTTAGAGTAGAATTGTTTTTTCTCCTTCCAAAGAAGGATTTGTACAGTTATATAGTATCTCAGGACTCATATGCAGTTTTCCAAGTCCTGTTGTGAATTATGCTAAAACTAAACTCTTAAATTTTTATTGAAAACTTTTGAGTTACTTCTATTAATTAATTTTGCCAACAACATTAATGCTGTTGTGCAAAGGGCGTGGTCTGTACCTTTTACCTGTAAAAGGTAAAGTTCACAGTTCATAGATTCACTAATCCCTTCAACAAATCTTAAATAAACACTTCATGTTAGTCCCTGAACCAGATGTAGAGGATTTTTGGTGTTAAAGATAAGACAAGATCCCAATATTGTGGACATAGTAAGAGAATGTTGCCATGGAATAAAGCATCATGATGATTATTGAAAAAAATCTGTTCCAAACATTATTTGGAAAAGTTTGGAAAAAATGGGAAAATTCCCAGGTCCACAATAAATCAGAAATGCTACTTTTCCCACAGAGCTCTAACACAGAAAGATTAATAGGCTTTTTAGTCACATCTTAATCATGACTAAGGCCTTGAAGGCCCCCCACCAAATTGTCCCCTAACTCTTTTCCAACCCACAATCCAGGAACCTATTTACCCCCAAATCATCCTGTCGTTTTACTAAGTTATACACTCATGACCAAATTGTTACTTATTTCCAAGCTAACTTTCCCAGAATTTGTAAATTTGTCAATCACCAGAGAATAATCTCATTTTTTCTAGATAACCAGGTGATTGTTTTCTGCTATAAAACATCTGAAAGGATGAGGCCCTTTACGGCCAAGACCATGGGAGATTTTTATGTACTAAGATTCATTCCGAGACTAATAGAAAGAACTGACTAAAAGTAACAGATCTGATACATCAACTTATATTTTTATTGATATCAATATTGAAATTGATCGATTTTTATTTTACTCCTCTTTGATTGCTGTAACGTTGGTGGCGTTGGCTACACTCTTGGAAAATCTTTCTCCAACTCTTTGATTACTCTGGAAGTTGCCCTAATGTCCTTTCCACCTTAAAGCTTACTTTTCTACCTAAAGTAGCTGGAATGGGTTCTATTACCTTCGTATGGCTCAGAACCTGTGTCTTCCTGATGGCACCGCTGTTCTGGGGTCAGAGGGCAGGGCCCGAGTCCTTGGCAGGGGCAACCAAGGGTCCAGGGCTCCGCCCACAGGAGCCGGGCCTCCTCTCTCTTCTCGGTCCCAGACAAGGTGAAGGCTGCTGCCATCTGAGCCGGGAACAGCACATGTCCCACCCCTTGTCTGCAAAAAACGAGAGGCAGTCCTGGTGGGCACATGACATATGACATGCAACATTGGAGCAGTGGGAAAAACAACACAAGCATAATAAAAAAATGCAGAGTCACCACTTACCACCTCTGGTTTTGTGGCTCCATTTTCTCAGCTGTGTAACACCAATATGTGAGCACATCTGTGTAGCCACTTCAGGGAGCAGCTCAACACTTGGCAAAACAAAACAAAACAAAACTGAGTCAGCAGCTTACCGTTTCTCCATGGTGACTGCGTGATTAGCGCACGTGAGAATCATGGCTTATGTAACAAATGGGTCTGAGGACCACCTTACTGCAGACGTTCTGAAGGATGTTGGTTTCAGGGCAATGAACAGAACAGAACACCTCCCTCACAGAAGTTGCTGGAGGAGGTGAGACGTGGGATGGTGGAGGGCATGGTCCAGAAGCTGCAGGGGGAGGAAGCAATTCTGAAGGGAAGGGGCTGATCACAAGGGGTCCTTGTTGAGACGTCTAGGAGATGAGGACCGAGCAGGACTGGGGAGCGTGGGAGACAGAATCTGCCAGTGTGCAGGGGGTCTTGCAGGCAGGTACAGGAGGGAGAGCTTTTCTTCCGGGATGCAGTACGTCAAGGGCGGGTTGAGGAGACTCAGGGGTCAGGTGAGGTTTTATGTATTTGTTTTTGATTTGGGGATAATGTGACTAAGTTTATTTGTGTTCTGGGAGGGAAAGTGAGAGGGAGGGGGCATGAAGTGAAATTCAGAAAAAAATAAGAGGTAGAGGTCATGAACACTGATGACAAATTAGATTTCACTGATCTGGGCTCATTTTAAAATTTTCCTTAGAAAGTCATAAAAAGAGAACACTCTTTTTCAAAGATATTACACACTAATGCCATCAACACAAGGGAGCCCTAGAAATGAAACGTTCATAAGAAAATGCTTGCTCATAAACTATCACTACCTCAAGTACGTGTTAGCACTTGCTTTCAGGGTCTACCGAAGTGCCTTTATCTTATTAACCGTCTATATTTTAAGGTCTTATTCAAAACTTCTCTTTTCTGCCCGATTCCACTTTAACTGACACTTTGGAACACCCCAGAACATGCATACTTATGTGGAATCAAGGCCAATAGTACCCCAAAGCCAATAGCTTCTCAGTAATCGCTGTTCAGCCATGGCAGGGAGCTGGACTGGCAGCCAGGTCAGATAAGGCCTTTGGATTAATAACCTTAACGTAATCTGAACTCCCCACAGCCCTGTGGTCTGCCAGCCAAGCTGAGCTGCATACACGTGGGATACAGCTTTCCTGCTGAGATTTATGGTACTTCTGCCTTCCTTGGTCACATTGCAAACACTGAGAGCACTTAACCTCCCCACTTCACTTACTGGCTTGACTCCTTCTCTCTGGAGAAATGGGTGCAACAGAGTGGAGCTAAAACACTTAACTGCATATTTTACAACCTCAGGAAGGCCTGGGGTTAATCCTGATTGCATCGGAACTGGTTGAATATCAAAAAGCATCTTGCTTTTTATGAGTGTCTCCACATCCTGAAATCCACAGAAGTAAACATCTGGTGAAGTACATAAGCATAGCCTGGATGTAAACACTTTGCAGAGGCTGAGATAGTGGGAAAGGAGATCCTTGGCAAGGGGTCTCCTTGAGAAATTGAATCCAGTTCCACCATCAAGGACATCCATGTGAGTTGGATGGATTTCCATTCTTAGGGTTATCTGGAAAAGAACCTTCCTGAGACAAACGGTTTGTGGTGTTTGTGTTCTCATTAAGTCCAGAAAACTCTCAGAGCAAGTGGAGAGAGTTCTTATTTGGCTTCTGGTGGCCAACGCAGTTGAGATGTATTGAAGGCCACGCTGCTGGTGTCTGAGGGGTGTTCAGATTTTGCCCATCTCTGTGACTTTGTAACAGGCAATGAGCAAGGGTCTTCCCTTGGAAAATTGCTTCATAGAGCAGCTTCCCCTGATTTTCTTTTAAAAAGTGGTTTTCCCCCCAACTTTCAGTCTCTCTGGGGGTGATCTCAGTCTCCCCCATGTTTTCAATGGCCTCATCCAGGTAGATAGAACTGTGCTTATCTAACCTCTCTCCTACCAGAGCTTTACTCCATCACTGAAGTAAGCTGGACATTTCTCCTGTAACATCCTGTCAGCTCCTCTAAAATGCCTCATCTCCAGCCCAGGCCAGCCTCCACGTCCCTCCAGCTTCCCTGCTACTTCCAGAGGTATCAGCATGGACCCATTCTCTCTTCCTCTCTCCCCACTAGTGGTCAGCTCCTTCCCAAAGATGTTTGTGAGTATGCCTTAACTTTCCACCCTCAGAGTCTGCTTGGCCCCTACCAGCCCTCCTCTGTGTCCTCCTGGTCATCACAACCACCTCCTAACTTGCCTTTCTTAATCTCCTCTTCATCTCCAATCCAACTTCCTGACACGGAACAAACATCTTTCCAAAGCTCAGCTTTGGGGAGGTGACACCCAGTTCCAGTATATTCTGCATTTATTTTTTTCCTGCTCTGCATTGCCTGTGCCCTCTCTGACTCATATTCTTCCTCATTGTACACATCTCTCCATTCTCCAGTCCCTATTATGTGGTGTCCTCTAAAAGACACCAGGCATTTTGTACTTGCCCTTTATGTCTATGCTATATAGACTTACGTAGCATATGTCTACATATGCTACAAGCACTGCCCCAAACACTTTCTATCCTTCCTCCACAATTCTTCAAAATCAGCTTGAATCTTGCTCTCTCCTAAACCTGCCTTCTGTGTTCTCTCCCTGTGTACTTTCCAGAGTAAGACTGACCTCTAGAAAGGATTTGACAGGGGTTCTCCTCAGTTTTCTGATTCTTTTCCTTACATTGATAATTTTCCAGTCTCTATTCTTACTTGTCGTGTTGGTCTTCCAGGGCTGCCATGACAAAGTAACACAGACTGGGTGGATTAAACAACAGGAGATTATTGTCTCACAGTTCTGAAGACCACAAGTCCAAACTCGAGGTGTTGGCGGGGCCATGCTCCTTCTGAAACCTATGGGGGAGAATCCTTCCTTGCCTCTTCCTAGCAGGTGGTTGTTGGGAATCTTTCGTGTTCTTTGGCTGGTAGCTCTATCACTCCAATCTCTGCCTTCATCATCACATAACCTTCTTCTTGTGTCTCTGTGTTTACATGACTACTTGCTTATGAGGACACCAGTCATACTGGACTAGCAGCCCTCCTTCACGGCAGCATTATACACAATAGCCAAGAGGTGGAAGCAACCAAGTGTTCATTGATGGATGAACAAAGAAGCAAAACATGGCCTATCCCTATAGTGGAATACTTCCTCAACAAAAAGGAAGGAAATTCTGACACCTGCTACATGGATGGACCTTGAGGACATTATGCTAAGTGAAAGAAGCTAGTCACTAAAGGACAAATACTATATGATTCCACTCACATGAGGTATCTAGAAAGGTCAGATTTATAGAGACAGAAAGTGAATCGTGGGTGTCAGGGGTTGTGAGGATGGGGGGGGGAATAGGGAGTTGTTTAATGGGTACAGAGAGTCAGTTTTGCAAGATGAAAAAGTTCTAGAAAGGGCAGTGATGTGTACAAGAATGTGTATGTATTTAACACCGCTGAACAGTACACTTAAAGTTAAGATGGTAAATATTATGTTATGTGTATTTTACTATAATTAAAAATTTAAAACAAACATAATCTGTACCTCATCCCATTGTCCAGGATTTCTCTCAACTTAGGGCCACAAGATTCTGGGCTAGAGCTCTATTCACAAGCAACCTGCTTTGGGACCTTCTTCCACAGTTATATCCACAAACAACTCCATGTTTTCTGCTCTGGTCCTTTATTCCTTGTTGGCCAGGCATTATGGTGTAGCCTGACCCTATCCACTCTTCCTTCTGTCATTTCCACAACACCTGAGGCTCACTAAGGAGCCTGTGTGGTCTTGCACAGGACCACGGTCACAGACAGGGTGAGAATCCGTGAAGTTGTACGGGCCACCTTCTCCCCACTTCTCTTTTAGAGATGGGGAAACTCATTCTCAGGAATGTCCTCATCCTCTAATACTTACCTTGTAATTTTTTACCTCTTATTCAAGTGTCCTCTGTACTTAATTTTCATTACATTGTTTTTCTGAAGATTTTATCAACACAAATAGTGCATTGCCATACCCATGTCAGTTCTAATGCTCTCCTTTCCCCACTTCTTTCCCTTTAGAATAACAAATCAGAGACCCTGGGAGTGCTGAGACCTTAAACCAATGAAATCCTATGTAAAATTTTAGTAGAGTATAATAAATAAATACTTTCACAGTATGTGCTTTCCAGTGGAAGCTTTTAAGGAAACAGGCTCTACCACAGAGTCTGATTTGGAAGGTATATCTGAGAGAAGAGATTATAAGTGATTTGAGCCTGAGGACAGGTATGAGCATGGATGAAAGTTGGAGATGGGTATGGAAGAACATTGAAGGTGAAAATAATGATGTGGACAAAATTGGGGAGAGAATGGGGGTAGAAATCATAAGGGATTTATAAACACAAGGTGGCTGTCATTTAACTGTGTGAATTGGACCAATGACAAATGAAGTTGGAATTGTAGACAAGAACCATTCATGGCGGCATTTGAAGCTGCACTAAGAAGCTTGAGCTCTGACTGGTGTTTTTCAACTTGTGGTCCATGGACCACCCACATCTGTTTCACTTGAGTATTTGTGGTAATGAAAATTCCTAGGTTCAGTCTTAGAATTTTATACATCAAAATCTTTGTGCTTAGGTGATAGGAATCAGCATTTTTAACAAACTCTCCAGGCAATCCCCATGAAGCACATAATTAGAAAACTGGGTAAGACTGAGAAAACTATTAAAAAAATTCTTCAATCTTAGCTGCACCTGAGAGAGCACCTCTTCCCACAGATTGCAGAGGTGTGGAAGGATTTCAAACTGGATTCTGAGAGTAGCATGTGATGTTATGAAGCTTCCATGTTCCAAGGAAATATTGGCTTGCAATGTGAGATGGAAATTTTACAGCCTTGTTTTATTCATGACTTTTGCAAGAGTTTCCACATTTGCCAAAGAAAACGTTTGCCAGAAGTAAAACACACAAAAGATGCACCCCTCTCTCTTCCCACACATGGGTAAGTCATTAAAATGGAATAAGCCTGACAGCTGACAACTCAGGTGCTCAGTGGATGCTGAAATCTTCTTTTCTTTTTCTCTCTTCTTTCTTTTTAATTAGTCACAAGGAATGTGAATATGTTCTACTGACTCCTGATCCCAAGCAAAATTTATAGTTTAAGCATTATAAACTAAGCTCTAACATTCATTTTCCTTTGGCAGGAGATAAAATTCTCCTTTAAAAGAAAAATAGCTATTTATTAATGTGTACAAATGCAAAGCCAGAGTAGAGAGAGCATTAAAAAAGGGATACATGATGCCACCCTGCAGGATGGGGTGGATCAGGCTCCTGCATGAGGGCTGGAAGGGGGAAGCCTTGGAGAGGAAGGAAAAATGCACAATTTCATGGAAGAGCTTTCTGGCCTGAAAGAACAATGTGGGCAGTAAAAGGCACAAGGGATGGAAAGGGCAACTATGTGTAAAAAGGACTCTCAGGTGGCTTGTACGGTGTGGGAAGATACTCATGGAAGTGGTTGATCTCACATTGGAGAAGGCCTCAAATATCAGGGGGAGGGGTTTGGACTTAATCTATAGACAGTGGAGCTCCCTTTATGCTCAATAATGTCATACTTTGGGTAAAAAGTTCTAGTAGTCTTGTTTTATGTAAACCAAAGAGAAGAGAGACTAGTTGTAAAGCAGTTACAGGGGTCTTTTGGTCTTTCCCTTAATGACAGACTTTATAGCAGCACAGTGGGTTTGAAAAAGTGTTGAGTTTCAGGTGGATTGAAACATCAAATCACTATGAAGAGAGAGTCAGGCACGTGTGTCTGTGCAGGTGGGTGAGGGAAGAGGGACATTTAGCAACAACCAGGACTGAAAAGCTGAAACAACTCGTCTTGCAACCTTGATGCTTGTTCAGCTCAGAACATGGGGCTGGGCAGGCAATACTCCTAAAGACCCATCTTGACCATTAATGACGTTCAAAGTAGACTTGAGAGCCTTCACTTACAAATATGGAAACAAATGGCTGTTTCTCTTTGCTAGTACAGCCATCTGTCCCATACTACTTCCAGAAAAACAATATTATAAGTATATTCATATTTGTATAATGATCTAATTAACTAGGCAAGTGCTGATTCAGTATGGGATTCTGGTTTGAAGAATCAGTCATGTGGAAATGCTACACACTGCTAGAAATTCCTAGGTACTAACTATTCCACTCCAGACAGATTATCTAGCTTAAGGTAAGTATGGTATGGTCTCTGAAGATAGAACTATGATCAGGACAAGGGTTAAGTGAGAACCATGGCACCATGAAATCAAGACTCAGGAAGGAATGGTGCTGCATCTAGGCAGGTCCTTTGCTGTACAATTAAGAGAGAAAAGCTGGGGGAAAATTGCCCTGCTAGTTATCAAAAACACTATGTAAACCATTTCTGAATATTTTTCCAAACAAATGTCTATAGATCTGTCTGGTAGAAATTGAGTCATTTATGAGCAAAGGGAAGACTACCTCACCAATGTTCTCTACAGAATTCCATTTCTTTGTGGACACATTTTGAGAACCATTGATTTGACACAGATTTACAAAGACTAGTTTCCAAGGGTTGCTGCAGATAACCTTGCCAATGCTGAATGAATAGACTTTATCTAATGACTCTTCTCCATATATTCCTATGGCTAAAGTTGTCCTATGTGCTCACCAATATCAACAAAGTCCAGGAGAGCCATAGAGCCCAAGTAGATGAGGAAAGGATACTCCAGGCACTGTTTTAAGGCTTAAGTATATTAATTCATTTAATTCTTCTGCAGCCATTTTGGAGAGGTATCTTATTATCCTTCTTGTACAGACCAGGAAATCAAAAACTCAAGAGAAGTTACATCATTTACCTCAAGCCACACATATCCAGTAAGTGGCAGAGCTGAAATGAGAATCCAGTCAGTGCTGCAAGCCACTATGAAGCCCTATGCCACACTCTTCATACAAAAAGAAGAGGAACACCAAGTCGAAATATTCCTGGAGATGAAATTTGATGGGACTTGGAATTTAGATAGCTTTTTACTTATTTCCCATATAAAAAGGCCTTTAACATGAAGACTTCAAAGAATCTCCATAAACATTGGTATTATTGTCTTAATCACCTTTATAATGTTTAAACATTTTGGGAATACAATCTTTGTATTTTTGGACACCTATAAGCTCCATGAACTTGGTCAAGTCATTTCAGTCTCCTTGAGCTCAGTTTCCTAATCTGTAAATTGGGGATGATTCTAAACAGATTCTAAAGTTTGCACCAAGGTCTAGTGAGATGAGAAATGTTCAGGAATCAGCACTTGGTAGTTCTAATACATGTGATTTAGGGTTATTAAAATAAACAGTGAATTAGAAGACAGATTTCCAAATTTCAAGTTAGACTGTTGGGGAAAACAAAAGAGACGAGGGGAACATTCTTGTGAAGACAGAGGGAAAGGTAGTCCTACTAACGGTGGACAAACATGACTCCAGGGAATCTTAGAGGCTCAAGGCTCTGTTAAAAGAGAAGAACGGGAGGAGAAAGAGGGTATTTATTATGGGTTGAATTGTTGAATCTGAAACAAAATTCATATTTTGAAGTCCTAGCCCCTAGTACCTCAGAATGTGGCCTTATTTGGAAATAGAATTGTTGCAGATGTAACTAGTTAAGATGAAGTTGTACTGAAGTAGGGAAGGCCCCTAACCAATACTACTGGTGTCTTTACGTAAAGGAAATTTGTTCGTAGACATGTACAGATACCCAGGAAGAATGTCCTGTGAACTTGAAGCCACAGATAGAAGCGTTGCTTCCACAAGAGAAGGAACACCAAAGATTGCCAACAAACCACCAGAAACCAGGGAAAGAATGTGGAGCAGAGAGTCTCCTTCACAGCCTCAGAAGGAATCAACCCTGCAGACGCCCTGATCTCAGATTTGCAGGCTTTAAAACTGTGAGATAATACATTTCTCTTGTTTAAGCCAGCGACATTGTGTTACTTTGTTATGGAAGTCCTAGAAAGCTAATAGAGTGTTCCAGTCTGATTTGAAGCTTGAATGGGGTTTTGGTCAAAGAAAAGACTGGGAACAGTGACAGCATGAATGAAGGCACAAAGAAGCAAAGGCATGGGAACTATGCGGGGGCTGAAGGGCAGAGTGATTGGGGATGTGGAAATTGAAGAAGAGGGCTGAGTGTAGCCTAAGGACTCCTGGAGCCATGGGGAAGAGGCAGAGACTTATGGCAGGGGTGGAGAGTACAGAGCAAAACGTTTTTATGTGTCTCAGGCCACATATTCTGGCAATGCTGGAAGGAAATATTAGAGTTTAAAGGACAAGATGTTGAAGGAAACATTTGGAAGGAGGTTCAATTAGTCTATGAAAGACGATAGGGACTGGTTACATGTGGGCATATGGATGTGGAGGAAAGGTGAGTGTCAACACAGGTGGATTGCATGTGAGGGGCAGGGAGCTGAGGATGCTGCTTGTGAAGCCTAGAGGACTGGTCTGCTGATGTCATTGGCTTATGAACAAAGTCCCCAAGGGAAAATAGCATCAAAGTTTGGTGTGATTTTTTTTTTTTTTTTGAGATACCCAATAGGCAGGTAATCCAGTTGTGAATCTCAGGAGAGTGATTGAAACTAAGTAAAGAGCTGCATAATGAATAGATGTGCTGGGTGCATGCATTGTTGAGCAGAAGAAATAGCAACTACAATAGGAACAATATAGATAAATTAAAGTTATTGATTTAAAGTTATTTAAAATATTCAGTTAGTGAACACCGAAAATTACAGAAGGGAATTTTCTATTATTTTGATTATTAATGAAAGAATGTGATTCAAGCAAGAACTTCTTCTGAGATTTCTGAACTGTATTTTGCTTGGAGAACCACTGACACAGTTGACACATTGACAGGTCCTGGCATAAGATCTCCACCCAGACAGATCCAAAAAGAGCATCACTGTTGGGCTCATCGATCAGCAGGAAGGTGACCTCGACAACATGCACTGAACATATGGTGTCTGCATTGTAAGGGTTTGTCCACACAGCCCAAATGGGTGAAGATGGCCCCAAAGCATGCAGTTTCAATACGTTTTCGACATGGATTTGGCAGATAGCTAACCAGTCATCGAAAATCAGAATTATGGCATTATGTGATTACTAATAAATGCCAAGATATCCCTCTACTTTAAAAAGTGATGGTCATTACATGAATTAAGGTGGAATTCTAAGGGAGGGTTTAAACTAAATCTAGAATGAAGGAGTGTATGGTAATAGATTAATATGTCCCTTAGGTCTGTTTCCACCCACAGTTTTCCTCTTTCTCTTTTTTAGCTTTATTACTTGCCATTCATTTGTTGATGAAAACAGAGTGTTTGTCATACGGTTTCTCAGAGTCCTAGCATTAGTATGTTGTCAATTAATATGTTCCTCTGGCCCCTATATTCGTACATGTTGGTCATTACATATAAACACCTGACAAGAAATGTATAGTAAGAATCATCATAGGTGTTGCTGTGTCATTCTGTCAGTGTCAGGAGGCAATTAATGCCTGGTTGTCTCCCTTTTCTTGTGAAATGAGCACCATTGATGATCATTGTATAGATTTGTTATTTCATTAGATGCACAATACTGATATTCTCAAGCTATTCTTTCTCAGTCATTTATTAGCTGAAATACTTTTATAAAGAGAAAATGTCCATCCACTATTTGGTTAACCCTAGCTATAGATTGCATAGGAAAGGCAGGAACAATTCTTTTTTTTTTTTTTTTTTTTTGGTGGTACGCGGGCCTCTCACCGCTGTGGCCTCTCCCATTGCGGAGCACAGGCTCCAGATGTGCAGGCTCAGTGGCCATGGCTCATGGGCCCAGCTGCTCCGCGGCATGTGGGATCTTCCTAGACCGGGGCATGAACCCTTGTCCCCTGCATCGGCAGGTGGACTCTCAACCACTGCACCACCAGGGAAGTCCAGGAACAATTCTTTATCTTCTGCCTTATTTACACTTTTCACATTAGTGATGTGGGTCTTTAGAATCCTCTGGAGGTTACCTGTAGATTCGACTGGTGTGTGTGTGTGTGTGTGTGTGTGTGTGTGTGTGAATGTGTCATTCTGAAGTAGTGATTTTAAACACATATGATGCCTTCCTATCTGTGACAGTCACGATCTTTCTCAATGCTTCCTATGTCCCATCTTTAGACATCTTTAGTTGACAGAGGGGATGTCTTTAAATTGGCTTCTGACATGACTAAGCAATCTTTGATGCTTCCGTGGCTTCTGGTGTGACGGGAATTTTCAGGCTAATCCTGTAGGTTTCCTGCCCCAGACTTGGAATGAAACTTTAGTCAGAAATAGTATTTAGCATACATGTCCTAAGCACTAGGACAACGATTTCTTTAAGCTCTAGGGGTTCAGGAAGTTAAATCGTATAGATGAAATGTGATGGTTAGCAGACAGTTACTTCTTCTGCCAGTGACACATATGTCCCCAAACTGTGGTGACTATGTGTGTAAAAGAAATATTTGAATATCAGTGTCACTTCTTAATGTTAATTGTTACAGTCTATTTGACAATTACCAGAATATTTCTGAAGTAATTTTTGGCTATGTTAAAATTAATCAAAATTTTACAAAATTTGGTTTTTTGTTCTCTCAGCACTCTTATCTGCTCATAATCACCACTGGGAATCTTTTATTCCATGTATTCTTTTAGTTACAAATTTCTAAGAACAGTGAGTTAAGAAGTCTAAATATTTTACTTGTTGCAGAATATCCAATGTGTAACTACATCTTGGGGTGTCTCAGGTGGGTACTAATCAGAAGAGTTTCAGACTTAATAAAATCTGGACATACTATCTGTGCCTGAAAAAAATAATCTCAACCTCCAAATGGCGGTTCCTTTGATGATTGGGTCAGACTGTTGGTCTCTCCTGTTCTTCACATCACATGCCTCTCAGCCTAGGTGAGGGGGAGTAGGGCTGCTGAGATCATTCCCAGCTCATGCACTTTTCATTGAACTAAAGGTAGATTTCTAAGAGAGTCAGTTATGCATAAATCCTCCCCTTACAATCTTCACAGGCTGTTTCATTTCCTTTCTGTACACACATTTAAAGTTTGCTTTCAAAGGGGAGAGACTAGAGCAGAATTCAGGGTCTGTGGACACAGATGGCCTCAAAGTGTGTTTTCTTCTCCTTCTGGAGAGGTTTGTTCTAAATGAAGGGCAGGGTTTCACAGCACTCAGTGACTTAAAAGCAGGCATATCTGCCTGTCCAGTGGATTTTATTACTGTGACATAATTCACCATCAAGTCATAAAATTGCACTATTCTACGTTTTAAACTCTACAAATTTGGAAAGCCTTTTCTCAAAATTTGTCCAAATTCAGGGCAATAGTTTTTGGAACTTAGCTCTATTGGCAGCAGAGTGAATTCCTAAATAAGCCTTAATAATGGGTGAGCTGAAGGAGTAGATGTTTGACGATAGAATCTCATTATCCATCATTATTTGCTTCGCTTTTGTTAGCTACCTTCAATTGTTAATGAATATAAGTATAATCTGACTTATATGACAGGTCATGTGCCAGGCTGTGCTCTGAAGACCGTCTACATTTACCCAGACTTACTCTGTTCTCACAGCCACTCTGTGAAGAAAACTGAGAAATACAGTGATTTATTCACGGTGGTAATTAGCAGGGCAGAAGTTGAACCCAGGCGATTGTGTTTCAGGAGTCCGGGATGTTATATAATATTGCGTCTTCTTCTCTTTCACGGGTTTTTAAATAGATCTCACATGGCTGTACAAGCTCAGTGCGAAATTAAACTTGAATGTCATCTGTGCTAGTTCCCCATTTAACCTTCAATCTCTCTCCACCTTGTCTCCTCCAAATAGTCATCCAGTCTACGTTTAGCCACATTCACAGTATGAACCTACTCTGTATTCCTTGCAAATCATGCATGCAAAGTTGCTTCACCTCCCTGAGACTGTTCCTTACTTGTAAAGTGTCAGTGACAGTGCCACCTTGAAGGATTTTAAAGATGTGTACAGTTGCCCTTAATGAAAAAAGTCAACATTATAATTTATCTTAAAAAATGCTGGTTTCCTTTTTCCTAAACTACACTTTGTTGGAGTCCCTCTTCCAGATTGTCCAGAAGCAGTTCTCTCCCTGGGACTCCCAGGGTCTGGCCTGACAGCATCAATGCTCATGGTACAGACTGACTGGCTTTCCTTCCCCCTCAGGTGTTTCCAGCACTTACTCTGATGATAGTTGAGAGGATTTCCATATGTGTCCCAGTGAGCACACTGGGTTGCCCATGGCTTGAAAACACGAGGTCTCATGAGGCCATAGCTAGAACTGGATAAACTGGGTACACTGCAGTTGCTTAAAAATGCTTACTAAGGAAATCTTGATCCTGGGGGAAAAAAAAATAAATACATAAACTGTGAATGTGCTAATGCAGGCACTCTCTATACTGGCTGGAAAAAATGTATTGTAATTTATTAAAATACATAAATTTATTGGATATGTGGGCTAAAGTAAATCAATTGGAAAATATGAGTCCTGAAGAAAACTGAATTCCTTTTTTACTGAAATGTTGACCTGTGATCTTTTGAATTAGTCATCAAAGCTTGATTCACAGCCATTTTATGGGTCCCCTGGTTGCATATGACATCATGCACTTGGAATAAGCCTAGTGTTCGTCACATTCAGTTGTTCCTTTAACAATATCTTGTACTGGTGATTCTTCATTTGCTGCCCACAGCTACTACCAACCCCTCACCAGTCTACCCTCTGCCCTTCCCTGTCCTGCCTGTGATCAGGAAGGATCTCTATGAAATCTCTGTGAATTCTCGTCTCTGCCCCTACAGCTTCTGGTTGTGTTTGGTCTATGGGGGACTCTGGAATGATTCCAGAGATGACAGAGAAGAAGACTGGTCCTTACCCTCCCTCTCCCCAACCACGTGGTTGGCCACAGGACATCCCTCTTCCCTAGCGCCAGCCCTCCCTGGGCTCCCTTTACTGACTGGCCCTCTCAGACCCAGGGTGGTAAAGGTTTTTGCTATTAATAATCCTTAGGGGCTCTCATCCTTTGTGGCTCTCTGTGGTCCTTTCATTATTCTCTTTCCAACTTGCCCTTCTCAAAATGCTCTCTATTTCCTGCCAGGCCCTTTACTGATGCTCATATGTTGAGCACTTCCTGTTTACCAGGTACTGTATAAGCAGAGAGGAAGGGGTAGCACCTAAGACACAGCCCCTGTTGTAGCTGGTTTATAAATGAGGCAGGGAAGGTGAAACCACGAGAGTGTCATACAGACCGTGTCTGTAAAGGAGCTGTGCCTACTGAGTGGACAGAGAGAGGCTGGACAGGGCAGGCGACATGTGAGCTGGGTTATGTTGGGTGTAGCAGCAAGAATAAAAGTGGTAGAAAACCCTTTTATCTGAAGAAGCAGCTCATTATGTACTAGAGAGATTAGTGAGACTTCATTGGTTTGAAGATGATGTAGATAACAGAATGGTTTCTAAAAGGTTTCTTCGGTGGCTTGTTCCAGGAGAAGGGGGATGCATCCTCCCTGGATATTCATATGGCCTTTGACTTTTACAATAATTTACATAGATGAAACAAAATGTTGTCATTTCCATGCAACATAAATGATATAATTTCCATACAACATAAGTCTTGATGAAATAAGCTACTTCTAATCTGGATTTCTAGTGTCTTCATTTAATCATTTAGTGATGATAACACTAAAAGATGAAAATTATAGAATAACCCAAATGTGTGATATTATAAAGAAAAATATGTGATCAGACATTTTTGTTTACAGAATAAAATGAATGTGTTAGCCTCTCCCCTCAAATGGAGACACTCCATGGACATCAATGTTGGCTGCACCATAGCAAATGTTGTGGTATATAGGTGACTCTAGCTAATGGGAGACCTTAACAGACCTCTGAGGAAAGATTGGTGTTTTTTTTTTTTTTTTTTTTTTTGGTACGCAGGCCTCTCACTGTCGTGGCCTCTCCCATTGCGGAGCACAGGCTCCATACGCACAGGCTCAGCAGCCATGGCTCACGGGCCCAGCTGCTCCGCGGCATGTGGGATCCTCCTGGACCGGGGCACGAACCCGTGTCCCCTGCATCAGCAGGCGGACTCCCAACCACTGCGCCACCAGGGAAGCCCCGAGAGATTGTTTTTTGAGTAAGATCTGGAGGTTATGGGTCATGGAACTGTGGGATGAGTCAGTAGGTTTTGAGTTACTGCTCTAAGTTTGACCTCATGTACTCATTACTAGCAAGGCCTGTGGAAAATCAACTTAACATTTTCTATTTTCTTTGTAACTATGCAGGATGTTAGCATTGGAAGGGTTGGAAGAAAGTTATATGAGATTTCTCTGTATTATTTCCTAAGAACTATCTGACGTCAGGCAGATGAGCACGACATGTGTGGAGGAATTCAAGAATTCATTCTTACCCTTAAAGCTAAACAGTGATCCCCAGAATCTAATCACAGAATTGGCTTCTTCAAAGCAATCTTTATCTTACTTCTTAGACTCATGATTTGTTAGAGAAAAAAAGAAAAAAATTGCTCAGCTTTCAGACTTAAGGACAAAATTTTACTAAACACTTAGAGGTAAAAGTTTCCTCAGGCTGAGACTGAAGATTTCACATGGGAACTAGGAAGACCTCTCCATCTGCCACAACCCATATGGTGGAGCGTGGGAAGTGGGACAGAGAATGGGGTGTGGGGAAGCATTTGGTTCAACGTTGTGTTAATTATGGGGCTTCTGTCTACACACATGCTGAAGTCCTGGGGGGTGAACAAGGTAGGGTGACGTGCTTCTTCTGTAGGATGAGAGAGAAGCTGAGAGCAGAGGATCTTTGGCCTCAGTTCTTACTGGGGAGTCTAGGGGCACCACTGCAGAGTGACCCTCTGCAGATAAACACAAAAGAATGACAGTGGAGGTGTGGTGCCATCAGGCAGGCAGCAGGTTGGAGTAAGAGTCCCAGATCCTCCTCAGACCTTCTGAGAGGTACAGAAATGATTCCAAATTCTTCACCTCCCTGCAGAGGACGCAGAAACTGGCTAACTGGCTGCCTGGTAAGCTGACCAAGGTTGGCCACTGCTACCCAGAGGTGATGACTAAACCCCATGTACACTGCTTACCAGCCTCAAAGCTACTGTCCCAAAAAGACATTCAGGAGGGTCCAGAGTGAGTCTCTGACGTGCAACCCCTCTCTTCCGCCACCATGAGGGCCGCCCACCCCTGAACACATGCCCACACATTATCTCTGGAACAGGCCAAGGAAGAGCCTTGGATTCATAGGGGTTGAACTTTAAATGACCCAATATTGGCAAAAATGAGAATGCTCTCACCAGGAAGAGACTGGTAGTCTCACCAGAGACTGGTGTGCATCACACCACAACTTTCCTCGTGCCCCTATGAACTCTCTCTTCAGCACAGCTCTTCCCCATTCTGTCCCCAACTACCAAATTAAATCGTTCCATCCCCTGTGCCTCTTGCCTCCTGTTCCATGATATGCAGCTTGCAAGGGTGATTCAATAAGCCAGGGTAAAGAGACAGAGGGATAAAATGCTAGGTGTTGCTTTTGTTCTCTGTTGTTTTGCTTTAACACGATGTACTGATAAAGAAAATCCATAGGTCTCTTGCAAGAAAACCCAGAATGTGAAAATAAAATAAAAAATAACAACAAAAAAGTAATCCACAGCCCTGAATCACCTACACTGTAGCTTGGAGTAGAATTAACCTTTAAATTTTAATGACAAGTTTAATGAAGACATTCAAATATCAAATTAACTCTTAGTTTGATTGAATCTAAGTCTAAAGTTATATATTTGTTAAGATTTACATGTGTAGTTTTGATTACAATAATAAATAAGGTGGAGTTTCAAAATAAAAATGGAAGGATAGATAAAAGTTGGTAAGATTGGTTAAAAGTTGATAATATTTAAGCTGAGTATGGACATGGAGGTTCATTATACTATTCTCTTTCCTTTTGTACATTTGGAAAATTTTTATAGCAAAAGGTCAAAGAGTGGCAAATAAATATTTGGCTTTGGGGTCAAGGCAAAACGACAGTTTTTCTTCTTTTTAAGGAAGTTTATACAAGGAGATTCAAGGAAATTGCCAAGCTACTTCTTGGAATTCAAGTTATAAAACAACACCTTATTACTCTAAGGCTGGATTAAAACACATGTCAAGGATGAGACTAAAACAAGACTAAAAGTAGATTAAAAAAAAATTAGCCAGTGAAGTTTCTTTCCAAGATGTGGTTCATTATTCCTAAATACAAACATAGGTTTTCAACAGATAGGCTTTTAAACATTTTAGCATGCTTTAAAAATGCCACATCCATAAACAAAAATAAGAAAAAAGTTGGAAACTTTCCAAATGAGTCTGACCACTTCTTATTCAAAACATTTTGATTATTTTCTGGTCTTCAGAATCCTTTGTATCTAAACCAGCAGAAACAAAAGCAGAGGGAAGATGCTCTATTCTCTCCCCAGTAGGATACTTGCCTATGGTATTCAAACAGGGATGACATGGCATTAAAAGGAATTTCCAGCTTCCCCCAAATTTAACTCCTTATTTTTGGACTTTGTGCTTTCATTGATATATGAAACACATTTTTGGTGTTTTATCAGAACTTAATTGAGGTATATTACATAAACAATAAATGAGTACATATTTGAAGTGTACAATTGGGTGAGTCTTAACATATGCACACACGTGTAATATCATCACCACAGTCGAGATAATTTTCATGTCCATCACACCACGACTTTCCTCGTGCTCCTATGAACTCTCTCTTCAGCCTAGCTCTTCCCAGCTCTGTCCCCAAGCAACCCCTGATGTCATTTCTGTCAATATACATTCACTTTCATTTTCTAGGATTTTATATTAATGGAGTCATAGAATATGTACTCATTTCTGTGTGATTTCTTTGACTCAGCATAATTATTTTGAGATCGCTTTGTGATTCAGCATGAGTGTATGTTTGAATATACCATAGCTTTTTATTCATTCACCTATTGATAGATATTTGGGTTGTTTCTAGGTTACAAATAAAGCTTCCTGCTTACAAGCAAAGCTGCTATGGTAATCCACATGCAAATCTTTGGATGAATATACGCTTTCTTTTTTCTTGGGTAAACCCTAGCAGTGGAATAGCTAGATCAAATGGTAGGTGTTTAAGTTTTTAAAGAAACTGCTGAACTGCTTTCCAAAGAGGTTGTACCATTTTTTATTTCCATCAGTAATGTATGAGAGTTCCAATTCCTCCACATCTTTTAAAATGTTAGCCACTTTTATAGATGTGTAGTGATACCTCACAGAGTTTTTAATTAGCATTTCTCTGATGATTAACGATGTTAAGCATTTTTTCATGTTCTTATTTGCCATTCATATATCTTATGGGATGAAGTGTCTGTTCAAATCTTCCATCAATTTAAAAAAATTGGGCTGTTTGTCATTGAGTTTGGAGAGTTCTGTGTATATTCAGGATTCAAGTCTTTTTTCTTAGCTATATACTTTGGAAATATTTTTTAACAGTCTGCAGACTGCTTTTGTAATCTCTCAGCAATGGTTTTTGAAAAGCTGACTTTTAAATTTACATAAAGATCAATTTATCAATTTATTTTTTATGGGTCATGCTTTTGCTGTTGTAACTGAGTAACTTTCCCTAACTCATGGTCTAAAGGTTTTCACCTACGTTATATTCTAGAAATTTCATAGTTTTGGGTCTTACATTTAGGTCTATGATCTATTTCGTATTAGTTATTGTACTTGGTGCAAAATAGGAATTGATGTTTATTTTTAATATGCATATCCAATTATTCTAGCACCATTTGTTGAACAGACTATTCTCTTTTCTTTGCACCTTTATCAAAAATAAATTATGCGTATACACGTGGGTCTGTTTCTGGAACCTCTATTCTGTTCTATACTACATCATATATCAGCAATCATATATATAAACATATATACATATGTTTCAAATTGTTGTTGTTGTTTGTTTGGGTTCAATTCTTATTCCATTTATCTCTTTCCTGGCTACGATATCCAGCATAATGTAGAAGAAACATTTTTTCCTGAATATCAAGAAGTTTTAAGGAAGTTTGTTGTGAGTTTTTATAGATACCCTTTTCAGGTTAGGGGAGTTCTCTTCTATTATGAATTTGATAAAATTTTCTATCATAATGGATGTTGGATTTTATGAGATACTTTTTCCTGCATCATATGAGATAATTGTATTTTTTTTAACCTTTAAACTGTTAATGTTGTGAGTACATATCATTTGGTTTAATCATAAAAAACAATCTGCCACTCTGGTTGTAAAACTTAACTTGGTTATTACATCCCAAGTGAGACTGTATAATTTTTTTTGAGTGCAATGATTTGTTATCATATTATTAGAGCATGTTTTCCTCTTCTCTGGAATATTTTGTGCACAGTTAGAACTATATATTCATTGAATATTATTTCTTTTTTTTAACATCTTTATTGGAGTATAATTGCTTTACAACATTGTGTTAGTTTCTGCTGTATAACAAAGTGAATCAGCTATACGTATACATATATCCCCATATCCCCTCCCTCTTGCATCTCCCTCCCTCCCACCTTCCTTATCCCACCCCTCTAGGTGGTCACAACGCACCGAGCTGATTTCCCTGTGCTATGCCGCTGCTTCCCACTAGCTATCTATTTTACATTTGGTAGTGTATATATGTCCATGCCACTCTCTCACTTCTCACTTCTGAGAACAATTATTTGTGGTTTTTCACTGGTTTTCAATTTTCGTTTTGTTTTTTAATAGACCAATGTTTGTTTGTTGAATTGTTGTTTTCTTTATTGTTAATTTACAATATTATCTTTATAATTTATTTTCTAATTTTGGAGGAACAGCAAATTTTCCATTATTTTTCTAAGCATATGGCAAGAATGCTAATCTCATTATTTTTAATCTTCTTTGTTAACATTTGAATTTAAAGCTCATAATCCCTCAACTTTAGCTGCATCTCACACATCTGGATATGCAGTTTTGTTTTCTAATCATTCAGTTCAAAATGTTCTCTAGTTCCCAGTATGATTTATTCTTTCCCACAGATTTTGTTTTAAATGTGTTTATTTCCTATTCTCCAAAGCTACTTTCTCGTCTTCATCTTCTTATTTTTTCCAATCAAACTGCCCTGTGCTCAGAGATACACTCTGTGAATTCCAAACCTTTGAAATATACCAAGGTGATATATGGCCTGTTTTTATAGAATTTCTGTAGTTTTGTAAATGCCCTATATAGACTTGAAAATAATGTATATTGTATAACATCTTAAAATACTTATTAGATCATGCTATTATGAATATTTTAAAATCTTCTATGTTCTTAACTTGAGTGATGTGTAACATTCTTTCAATATAGATGTAGATTTATCTTTTTCTTATGGTAGTTTTATTGATTTTTGCTGAAAATATTTGAAGCCATTATTATTAAATAAACAAAAATTGAATTATTAAACTTTTCTGGTAAATTTAGTTTTCATAATTACTAAGTGGTTATTTGTATCGATAGTAATGTTTATTGCCTTAAAATTTACATTGCCTGTTTTAGTTACAGCTTTCCTTTTTTTTTTCTTGCTTTGTATGTGCATGGTCTGTCTTGTTTCCATGCCTGTACATTTCATCTTTTTGTATTGCTCTGTTTAGAAATTTCTCTTGTAGACGGGATATAGCTTTGAAAATGGAATCTAATGGGTTTTCATCTTTTACCTTATATATTTAGTATATTTACATCTAATGTCATTACTGCCATAATTTTGTACAAATATAGCACCATATATTTTGTTTTCTATTTGCCCTATTGGTTCTATATTTCTATTTTTGTCACTTTTGGTCTTCCAGATTGATTATAATTAGAATTTTTAGGTAAATGTTTTATTTTAGAATAAGTTGAGATTTATAGAAAAGTTAAACAGACAGTACATATTCCCCACAATAGTTTCCCCCATTACTGACATCTTACGTGAGTATGGTACATTTGTCACAATTAATGAAGCAGTACTGATACAGTATTATTAACAAGAGTCCATGGTTTATTCATATTTCCTTGGTGTTTACCTAATGTCCTTCTTTTTTGTTCCAGGATCCCATCCGGGATCCCACTGACATTTAGTCATCTTGTTGGTGGCAGATTCTCAGACTTGCCTTGTTTTTGATGAAATTGAGAGTTTTCAGGTGTGCTGGTCCAATACTCAGGTGTTTAGCTTCTCCATTTAGATTTGTCTGATGTTTTTGTCATCAGATGACTGGGGTAATTGCTTTTTGGAGGGAATACCACACAGTAATATGCCATTCTCATCATCAAGGTATCAAGGGTACACGTAACCAACATGACTTATCACTGTGACCTTAATCACCTGTTCAGGAGAGTATGTGTCAGGTCACTCCCTTAAAGGTGTTCTTTTTCCACTTCTTTCCAAATTGTACTACTTGGGAGGAACTCATTCTGTGAAATTCTCACTTAAGAAGTATAAAGTGAGAATATTTAACATTTTCCTCTTCTATTTTTAAGTTGGTTTGGAAGGCATACACCATTTTATCTATTATTTTAGTGGATACTTTAGAAATTATAACATCCATTCATAATTTACAAAAGTCTAATAACAAACAATACCTTTAATTTTGTTATTAAATAATACAATAATTTAGAATATTTATAAAATTTCATCACTTCTGAAACTTTATTGAAGGGTATTTTAAGTCCACTTAATTTTTGAACAGTCAGTTTTTGTTTCAGTATATCCAGTTCTCTGCTCTTCATTCTTTCTCTGTCTCTGACCTTTCTCTGAGATCCTTTTCCTTCTTCCCAAAATAGATATTGAAGAATTGCTCTGGTGAGGTTCTGTGTGGCACACTCTCCATTTGTATTTGTCTAAAAATGTTTTCATTTCACTAACACTTTGAAAATGTTTCCTTGCTGAGGAACACAAGATTCTGTGTTGCCCTTTATTTCCTTTCGGGGCTTTGAAGGCATCATTCCCTCTAACCTTCTTCCCTTGGTTGAGATGTCAGCTGTCATTCAAATTTCACTCCCTGAAATGTATTCTTTCTTTTGTTCCTAGCTGGCTACCTCTAAGATTTTTCTCTTTGCCTTTTGTTTTTAGCATTTCCAACACAATGTGTCTAGGTATGGATTTCTTTTATTCTCCAGAGTTTCTTGGAATTCTTGAATTGCTGAAGCAGTAACTTTTACCAGTTCTTGATATTTACTGTCATTATCACTTCAAAAACTGTCCCTGTCCCATTTCCCTCTCGGTGATTTCAATTAAATACGGGTTAGACTGGTCCATTCTGTTCATTCTTTTTTTTTTTTTTTTTTTTTTTTTTTTTTTTTTTTTTTCAGTATGCGGGCCTCTCACTGTTGTGGCCTCTCCTGTTGCGGAGCACAGGCTCCAGACGCACAGGCTCAGCGGCCATGGCTCACGGGCCCAGCCGCTCCACGACATGTGGGATCTTCCCGGACCGGTGCACGAACCCGTGTCCCCTGCATCAGCAGGCAGACTCTCAACCACTGCACCACCAGGGAATCCCCCATTCTGTTCATTCTTTGTCTTCTGCCCTCTTTCTCTCAATCTTCCACACTTTGTTCTCTATATGTTTTTGATCTACATTCAGTTTTACTACTTATCTCTTCAAATGTGTTTATTGGCTTTCTTTTGTGCTGTTAATTTCAGTTTTAGTATTTTCAGTTCCAGAATTTCTGTTTGGTCCTTTTCCAAATCTGCAATGTCACTTTGTTATGGTTTCTAGTTCCCATATTAAAAGCTTGGCTTCTCTTCTTTTGTACGTAATAAGGCTAGTTGTTTTATAATCAGAATCTTTTCATTTCAATATCTTAAATCTTTTCCTTCTGTTTCTGTGCCCCATCCAGTCCCCTTCGCCACCACCTCCCATGGGTTCTCACTCATGCTTCCTGATTTATTGTGTGACAATCTCCCTTTTGCTCTTTTACAGACATTGATCATATACATGTTTGTAGGAATAGTTGGAGCCTAGGGTCATGTTTCATCCTCCTTAAAGATTTTGTCTTTTGCTTCCAGAGATCAGGGGCAAACATTCCATCTTGAAATTAGAGATTCTCCAGTTTTAGGAAAGCAGGTTGAAGGCAGTATGTTGACTTGTTTACTCCTGATTTTCCCTTAGAGGAAGATGCAGACTCAGCAACACTCCCTGGGAGGGGTGGGGTCTTCATTAAGTAGGCCAGGCTGCCCTTCCAAGACCACCAGCAAGCCGCACTCTGGAGCTCAGTTTTGCACGTCTTTCCTGTTGACAAGCCAAAGCCCTTAGGGCAAATGCTCCTCTGAGCAGGGATCTTATCTCTCTGGTTCTGCAACTAGATTTTAGCCCAGTAATTTATTGCTATCACGCTAGCATTTGTTGCTTTTGAGAAGATTACACAAACACCCCACCTCTTTGAGGTTGTGTGGTTGCCCCAGTAGGGGGTGTGATGTAAGTTACTATTATTCCACTACTGAGACGTGCAGAATGACTGTCAATTTAAGGAAGCCCCAGATTCTCCATAAATTTATATTGTTATGTGTGTTTTAGTAGTGGAATCATAGTTAACTCAGATCACACAAGTACACAATCTCTATTCTTACATTCTACAAGCTGTCCCAATGAGTACTTGGTACGAAAGTCATGTGAAGATGCAAGATGTATGGAAGGAGAGCATCTGAAATTAGATTTTTAAAAGAATTTTTAGCTTGGTTATGAAAAAGAGGACCCTAGGGTGCCAACTGAACAAATAATTCTTTTAAAAGAAACCTGTAGTCTCTTTTGAATGAAAATAGGTATCTTGACTTTGCCATCTCCATGGCTTCTAAAATAACATAAAGGAGCTAAATAGAGGAAACTACCAAAATATGGACATTAAGTTAGAAGTTTTTGCCCCAAATTTAATCAGAGTGCTAAAATGCAGTCTTATTAAAAATGTGGAGAATATTAATCTGGCATTTGAATTTTGAAAATAAAATTTTGTTTTACTAGTTGTTTTTTCTTTTACATGAAGTTGGGAAATTCAAAAGGGCAGAAATAATAGGATTTTTTTCTCCAGAGTTTCCAAACTTTTAGTGATTAAGAGAAATTGGATACATAGGTTCTGTTTAGCTGTAATACTCAAGGAATCCCTACCTCAGAAGGATTTTTATGTAGGACTGAGGATCAACATTCATAACTGATTTATAGCATTGTATTTCAATGCAGTGATTTTTATTTTACATGGTAATTCATGTTATTGGTATCAGTAAGAGGGGGACTTCTTACCTCATGTCCATTATTATCTCTAAGTAGTAAGAGGTGAGATCATTTACTGGAAATGGGGAGTAGGAGCTGGGACTTTCACCCCCACCAGGCAGTAATGGGACTTCCCACCCCTCTCTTTGAGGTCAACAGTGGCCACAAGGGAAACTTGGATTTCCATTCCCACCTGGCAATCACCATGTGCCCCTGCAACTCCCCACTGTCCTGTCAGAGGAAATCCAATGGAAAGAATCAGTATAAGGGGGCTGCCCCTTCAACCCTTGTTGTCTGTGGAGGCCTTGCTGTCTGTAATGAGGCACTCCTACCCCATCAGTGGAGGATCTCAAGAGAGCTGGAACCATTACCCCAACCAGCAGGAACAATGAAAACTCTAATGGATGTTAATTGAGATAAAGAGAGCAGTCCCCGACTTCTACCACCATCAGGCAGTAACAAGATGGTGCCCCCAACCCTTCTTCTCCTGGAGAAGTTTCAGAAAAAGCCAGCTAAAATAAGTTTAAAATAAGATTCAGAGTGGCATAACATAATACTGAAAATGCTCAGTTTTCAATTAAAAATCACTCATAATATCAAGAATCAGGAAAATCTCAACTTTCATGGAAAAAAATGAAATGAATAGAAACCAACACCAAGATGACAAAGATATTAGAAGGTCCTGACTGTAATTTTCAAACAAACATCATAAAAATGCTTCAATAAGCAATTATGGACATGCTTGAAACAAAAAAATAGAAAGTGTCACTAAAATAAATAAAAAACCTCATCAAAAGAGAAAAGATTTTTAAAAAAACCAAATGGACTATTTTTAAAAACTGAAAAATACAATAACCAATGTAAAAAAAAGAACAAAAAACCAAACCAAAACAAAAAACTCAATGGATGGGCTCAAAAATCAGTGAAGAGAACAGAGGAAAGAATTGCTGAACTTGAAATAGGAAAGTAGAAATTACCCATTGTGGACAACAGAGAGTATGAAGGAACACTCAGGGATGTGGGACTTTTACAAAAAGCCGACGTTCCTGTCATCAGAGTCCTGGAAGGAGAGAGTAAAGACAGTGGGGCTGAAAATGTACTCAAAGAAATAATGGCTGAAAACTTTGCAAATTTAACAAAAGACATAAACTTACATATTCAATAAAGATGCCAAACCCCAAATGGGATAAACCAAAAGAAATTCTCACCAAGACATTATAGACAAACTACTGAAAACTAGAGTTTACATGTTTCGAGTACCAGGGGAAAAAAAACCCAGAAAACAAACAAATAAAAAAACTTTGACCCAAGATACTGTATCCAGTGAAAACATCCTTCAGGAAGGAAGTGGTAATCAAAACTTTCTCAGATGATGGAAGATTAAGAGAATTTGTCACCAGTAGATCTACCCTAACAGAAGAAAGGTGTTCTCTAAACAGAAAGGAAATGAAAAAAAGGGAAGAACAGAAATGAAAATGTCTTGGAACATTAGGAAAGAAGAAGGAATGATAGAAAGAGCAAGAATAATCTTAAATAAATAAAATATATTTTCTTTTCTTATTGAATTTCTTAAATCATGTTTGATGGCTGAAACAAATTGTAGCATTGTCTGATATAGTAGTAAAGTATTTAAGGCACATTACAAATGGCATAGGGTAGAGCATATGAAGAGAGTTAAGATATCTGCACTTCACTCAGACTGGTAAATGGTGATGCCGGTGGATAGTGAAAAATTAGAGATATGGAGTGTAATGCCTAGAGTAACCATTAAAAAGCTGTGTAGAGAGATGCATCCAAAAACAGTAGAGATAAATAAAAAAAGGTGCCAGACTCCATTTCTGAATGTTCAAACAGTGTTTCATTTCCAGCTTTTGCTGTATACTTTTTAAACTCTAAAATTAGCAACATTTATGACCCATTTAAAAATGTTGGCCATTTCAGTAGTTTAGGAAGTAGGGCTGCTTTGAGTTCTCATTGCTAAGAAAGTTTACAAGTGCACGTTAAAGTTGTCATTATTTTAAAGTAGGAACAGATCAGAATGCTTACATCTTTAGTTAGAGAAGTGTAACTCCAACTGTGACATCATGGAACTTGGCCATGTGATAAACCTTTTACTTCATGCCATTCATGAAGCATACTCCACCATTTCTTCAAATAGTGCTTTGCCACTGAAAACCATATCAACATATAGCATCATTCAATCTTCCCTGTTTATACTAACCATTTCTTTTTGGTCTTAATTCACATATGAAGGAACAAAGGATCAGAAAATAAGTGGAAAAAAGGGAGCCTGGGTCTATACAGGTGGTGCTCAGCAAGTTCAGAATGCACATGTGGGTCTCCTGATTTTCATTATAAACATGTTAATATCACTGTCTCATTCTACTAAAGAGATCAAAATGGTACTTTACAAATCTCTTTAAGTACTTGAACTAGTTCTGAAAACTTTCTGAGTAATAAAAGTGACCAAAAGAAAATTCGTTCTTTCTCTTATGCCAAACCAAGTATTACATGTGCATTTTCAAGAAATATTCTCATTAGTCGAAGGAAAGATGATAATGAGTACAATTCCCAATATATTTTTTTTACTATTGCTCAGTCATACCCAATGCAGTGAGAGGAAGATACTTTGATATCATCATTAATCAAAACATTTAAGTGTTGTATAAAATACGAACATGTACTAAGATAAATCTTTTAAATGAATACTGAGCTGGTATAAAAGGAAGTGTGTGAAAGAGGCTGGAGAAAAGGAAAACAGAGACATTGGAGGATGAGTGAGAATGATGCTGGCTTCCAATCTGACAGTTTCTGTTGAATCGTGGGGACCTTCACCTTCTGCCTTGAGGAGATCTGAAGAAAAGAAAATAGTATTTGCAACCCATCCCAGCTTTGAAGGATTTTTTGAGAAGACTCATGCATAGATTTGTACTTCTGGAGAATTACACCTTCCTTCCTTGTAAGGTTAAATAATAATTAAACCATTCTTAAAGAAGGGGCAGCACAGACACCTGTCTGTTTGAACTTCCTGTTCATCCGACATAAAACAAACATCTTCTGAGAGTTTACATTCATAAACTAGACATCATGAAGATATGCAGTTTGAATTCATGCTGTGTGAACAATTTATTTTAATTTTTCTCTAGTAGTTAACCTCTAGACATCTAGAAGAAACAAACCATCTCTGGTGAAGGAAGCTTCCAACCCACAATTCAATGATGTCTCACAAACACAAAAAATATGTGTCTGTGGGTGAGAACCAAGAAAAACAATACAGAATGAAACAAATTTTGAGATTTTGGAAACACCCATGTAGAAGAAAAGTGAATTTCCCTCAATGAGTTCAAAGAAATAAAAGAGAAATTTAAATAGATGAGCAAGGAACAAAAATCATAAAGACTAAAAAGATAGGAAAACTCAATGAATGGATAAAATAGCTGATTAGAAAAAGACAAAGAAAGAGGTGGTAGATTGGAAGAAAGAAGGAAAGGAATTATATATAGTGCAGCCCAGAAAGCCTAAGAGAAAAAAAAAAAATATGAGGAGAGACTGAAACACAAAAGGACTGCTTGAGAAGATGTAACATGTGTTTAACTGAACATGAAGAAAATGATAGGAAAAAGAGTGCCAGTATTCAAATAGGTAATGCATGAAAATGTTTCAGAATCAATGGCTGACATCTCTCTTTAGTTCCTGTGCTAAAGTCACACTGTGCTAATCACAACAGCTTTATAAAAAGCCTTGGTTGCTGGAAGAGCAAGTCTTCTTACTCTGTTCTTTTTCTAAAATATGTGTTGGCTATTGTTGGTATTTCATGATTTTGTATATAAGATAAAATCTCATTGGGATGTTGGGTCTATATTTAAACTATAGATCAGTTTGAGAAGAATTCACATTTTTATAGTACTGACTTGTCCATTCATGTAGCGTGAATATATACATATATACATAAATATTCTTATCATATATGCAGATGTATTCATGTATATAGTATGGTTAATATATAGCAGATTGGAAAGAGAAGAATCCTTAAATTTTTCTGAAACTTTATATTTTTACTATTATTTTTTTGTGATATTTATTCCAGGACATTTGATATTTTTGATGCTATTACAAATTATTTATTAATTTAATTTTCAAGTACTTTTTGCTTTAAGAAAATTACAATGTTAATATTAAAATGTCATTCAGGAACACTTTGCTGCACACCTGAAATTCATACATTGTAAATCAACTATGCTTCAGTAAAAAGAAATCTCATTCAGTAAAATTTTCTAAGCTTACTAATTCTAATAATTGAACCCACAGGTTTTGGGGATTTTCTAAACATACATTTACAATATATGAAAATGCTGAGTGTTTTATTTCATTCTTGACAGTTTGTAAGTCTTTTATTATTTTTTACTGACTTATTGCACAGGAAATTTCCTCTAGGATAGAGTTGAATATATTGGTGTGGGTAAGTATCCTTGTCTTGTAACCCACCAAAAAATTTTATTTAAACATTTCATATCACATGTAATGTTTAATATATGTTTTATAGATCATTTGTCATAAAATGGATTTTACTTTAGCTAAGAGTATTTTTTAATTTGAAAAATGAATGTTAAATTATATCATCTGGTTTTTATGCATCAACTGAGAAAATATTTCCTTGAAACTGTTATTTGGCAAATCATATTGTTTGATTTTGCTACACTAAAATAACCTTACATCAATCAAATCTATACAACTTGTTCTTTTTTTATCTTTTTTTTTATTTTACAAATTTAATCAGTTATACATATACATATGTTCCCATATCCCCTCCCTTTTGCGTCTCCCTCCCACCCTCCCTATCCCCCCCCTCCAGGCGGTCACAAAGAACTGAGTTGATCTCCCTGTGCTATGCGGCTGCTTCCCACTAGCTATCTACCTTACGTTTGGTAGTGTATATATGTCCATGCCGCTCTTTCACTTTGTCACAGCTTACCCTTCCCCCTACCCATATCCTCAAGTCCATGCTCTAGTAGGTCTGTGTCTTTATTCCTGTCTTACCCCTATGTTCTTCATGACATTTTTTTTTCTTAAATTCCATATATATGTGTCAGCATACAGTATTTGTCTTTCTCTTTCTGACTTACTTCACTCTGTATGACAGACTCTAGGTCCATCCACCTCATTACAAATAGCTCAATTTCATTTCTTTTTATGGCTGAGTAATATTCCATTGTATATATGTGCCACATCTTCTTTACCCATTCATCCGATGATGGACACTTAGGTTGTTTCCATCTCCGGGCTATTGTAAATAGGGCTGCTATGAACATTTTGGTACATGTCTCTTTTTGAATTATGGTTTTCTCAGGGTATATGCCCAGTAGTGGGATTGCTGGGTCATATGGTAGTTCTATTTGTAGTTTTTTAAGGAACCTCCATACTGTTTTCCATACTTTCTTATTCATTGTAACAGTTTGTAGAAGATTAATTTATTTTTCCTTTAAGTATGTGGCCAATTATGCTAGTGAAGCCAGCTAGTCTGATTTCCAGAAAGTATTCTAATCACTGGTTAATATATATAATAGAAATCAAACTATTTAGATATTTTATTTCTTGTGTTATGTTTCAATAATTATATTTTTCTTGAACTTGTCCGTTTCATTAGATGCTTAATATTATTGACTTACATTTGTTCATGACTGCTTATTATATTTTCAGTGTCTGCAGCATTTGTGGCAGTTTTCCTTCCTGACCATGATTATTTTTCTTTTTCTTTTTTTTTTTCCTGGATAAAATTCACCAAGGATTATTAACTGTATTCTTTAAAAGAACAAATATTGTTTTTTATCATCCCTACTGTTAGTTTTTCATTTCAATCATTTCTATGCTTATATTTATTATTTTTATCCTTTAATTGTCTTGGTCTAACATTGCTGTTCCTTTGTATTATATTAAGGTTTAGCCTTTCATCTTTTCTAAATTTACACATTTCCTCTAAATGGTTTTTGCTGTTTCTTACAAATTTTGCTAGGTAGCAATTTTTTGTGTGTCAGTTGACTGGAAATATTTTAAATTTCTGTTTTGATTTCTTCATTGACATGTGATATTTAAAACTGTGTTCCTTAATTTCCAAACATATAAGTGTTTTCCTAGCTTTTTTAAATTATGAATTTATAGCTGCACTGGTTGTGCAAATTAGGATTGGGCTCTGAATTGACTCACTGAAGAGGAAATTCACTGACAGAGTAGAAATGATCTTCAGAGGAGTCACTGGACTGCCTGCACTCCAATCCCAAGCCCATCTTTATGAGTCTGTGCCCTTGGGATATTATGTAACCTTTCTGTGCTCCATCTCATTATTATTTGCCTTGTAAAGATGAGGTTCAATATCCAGAAGTTAGTGAAGAGGGAGCAATGTTCAACTCCTCTCATCTGAAACGTCCAAGCTCTTCATCACACACAAAACATACTCTTTACATACTTTTTTTTTTTTTTTTTTTTGCGGTATGTGGGCCTCTCACTGTTGTGGCCTCTCCCGTTGCAGAGCACAGGCTCTGGATGTGCAGGCTCAGCGGTCATGGCTCACGGGCCCAGCCACTCCGTGGCATGTGGGATATTCCCAGACCGGGGCACGAACCCATGTCCCCTGCATCGGCAGGCGGACTCTCAACCACTACACCACCAGGGAAGCCCTCTTTACATACTTTTATAGGAGGTTGCTGGGTGTTGGAATTTTCTAACAAAATATACAGTACTCCTTTTTTTGATTTTTTCTGATCTAATCTCCAACTTCTTGGGAAGTTGGAGTTTCCCATAAACCTGCTCTGAAAATGTGTGTAATTAAAAAAACAACAACAACAAAAGGAAAATATAAAACTTAAATCCCATGCAATCCTTCCCTTAGTACCTTTAGTCATAAGATAAAAGCACTTTGAAGTCTGTGGGACTCCAAGAGTTAGATTTGTTTGGCAACCCTCCACAGTGAGTTAATGATTTCTTTGGCATTTTCTGACACTTTCGACAGCAATTGTTTTCAAATCCCCCCATAAAGGTCTTGAGAAGCCTTGGGACATTGTCATTTGAGATGATAACATAATTATTTTAAGAGAAGAGCTGGATTGTGTTGTGAAAGTTTCTGAAGATGGAGTCCAGATGCTCAACTATGGTCTGAGCTCAAATCTGGGCTGCAAATGTGGAGGGAACAACAACTCCAGAAATGTCATGCTTCCCAACACCAGTGAGCTCCAAGAACTTAAAAGAAAGGAAACTGAGAGGAACTTGAGTGAAGCAGCCAACCTCTCCACAAGACAAGAGACCGGAACTTGGCTACAGAGAAGAGAGGTAGCAAGACATTGTCACTATGTGTTTTCCTAGTGACAAAATACAGGCTCAGCATTATTTTTTAATAAAAAAGTAGTCTTCTCCTTTGTGTTGTTATGAATGTTTATATTAACATTATATACCATGTTTATATCAATAACAAAACAACAGCAAAATCCAAATATTATTTCAACTCCTAATTCTGGAATGTTGCAATTACATGAATATTAAAGGATAATGTAGCTTACAAAGGATAGCAAGTAATTATGCTTTGAATTTGGATATTAAAAATGTTTTCCTAATGGTTAGTAGAGTGCAATCAAGATTGAGTTTTGAGTAACTTGTGTGGTGCCCATGATATAGTGTAGCAGATACACCTTAGAATTTAACAGCAAAGAAATTGCTTTCAATTCTGTTTTAGCCACTTAAACCATGTGGCTTTGGAGAAATCAGTCAGCCTCTTGAAGGCTCAGTTTCCATTTTAGGAAAATAACATAGGGAACTCTGAGCTCCATCTATGCACAGCAGTGTCACGGGTGGCAGCAGATTAACATCTTTGTCTAATGCTGGATGAGGCAAGATTAATAATGTATGTTAGAGTTTGAAAGCTTGTGCATTTAGCAAGGACATATCAGATGTAGAATAACAAGTTTTGATAAGTGAGATTAAAATAGGTAGTGCTTTATCTGGTTTTGTGCTCAGTTATGTTTCAGTAGAATGATTTTTGCCTGATTAGTTGTCCATCCAGGTGCCCAGACTGGAAGTCTGACTCCTTCTTCTCAACTGTGTTTCTTCCTTCTCAACCCCAAGTGAATTAGCTCCCATTGATTCCATCTTGAGATATCTCTCATACACACCTCCACACTCATGGCTCATTTTTCACCTGGACTGTTGGAAAAGGGTTTCCTCAGTGGGCTTCTCTGTCTCCTAGGGTAGAGTATAGCAAGAGTGCTCATACCTAATTATTTTCCATATCTTCTCATTATCTACAAATAAAGTCCAATTTCTTTAATTTTGCATAAAAGGCAAGTCACAATCCAGCTATATCTTGCCTGTCCAGTCTCATCTTCTGTCTTTTCTGATTAAGATTAAGTGGGTCAAGCCACAAAGGACCACACGCCAGTCTGCAACCACACATCACTATTTCACATTTATCTGTCTTGTGTATTTTGCTTGTTCTGTCAAAATTTTATCCATTCTTCAAAGTTACAGACATTACTTCACCTAAAAGCTTTCCATATTGTGCCAATTCAGAAATTATGTCTCCTTATTTTGCACTTTTAGAGGATTACATATGTCAATTATAGCACCTACTACATTTGCTTGTCCCTGTGAATTCACTAACACCATGGTCTTAATTTATGTGTCTTCCTATCTTTCAAATGTATAGCCAAGAGTAGGCAACAAATGTATATTTGGATTGAAGGACATCCCATCCCCATTTCTACTTATATGGTCTGGAAAGAGAAGGCTTCAAGTTCACTTAGTTTGCCAGGCGTGTTCTGATTTACCTGGGCTCAATCAATAAGTCTGATGCTCAGTCACTTTATCTTTTCTAATCCATTCAGGGCATGAGTGGGAAGTGGTAGGTCTTATGGGCTAATTAGGTGATTTTGAGGAACACTATATAGTATTGTTCCAGATATGCCCTGATACCTAACCTGCCATGCAATCACTGCCAACTTTGCCCCCACTTCTATGTGATTCCTAAAAAAGCAGTAATAGAAATCTAGAAAATTTATAAAATTGTATTAATAACTCCTTATTTTCCCCATATTCCCTGATAGAAGTTTTGGTGGGAACTGGGTTGGAACATATGACTTATTAACTCTCCTAATTTAATTCTATTTCCTTAGGAATAATGTCTAGGTGTGGAGAGAGAAAGATATGAGAGAGAGAGAGAGAGAGAGAGAGAGAGAGAGAGAGAGAGAGAGAGAGAGAAAGGGGGAAATTCAGTCTTACAAAGAGTTTTGAGTCCATTTCTTCACACAGCCACATGGAACAAGGGAGAAATAAATGTTTCTGCTCAATGAAATAGAAGTGCAAGTTAAACAGAAATACAAACTATGGATTACTGCGTTTTAATACATCAATTCTTCCAATTTAAGGTATTTATCAGTTTAAATTCTCCTGAGGGTGAAAAGGAGCCAGGCAAAAGGATGGGCGGAAAAGGGTCTCCCTTGGATGGCTTTCATATGCATTCTCTTTATAAGCACCTTTTATCCAGGGCAGAGACTGCAACTCAATAGCAGGAAAATAAAATCTGAATTCCTTTCGTGTTTAAGTCAAGGAGTGCTGTTGCAGTCAGGCACAGTGTCACTGAGCTCAGCAGAATGCAGTTCTTAGATAAAGTGTTGGGTCCAGCAGTTGATCGGGAGCAGAGTTGTGTCGGTTACAGTGATGGGTCTGGGTTGTCAACAGCTCTAGAAGTATGGCTACTTCTGTGATTGACTGGTTGAGTTCAAGAAGTGTATTCACTGGAGGGAGGCTGCTGCTCGCTCAAAACCTGGGATCACTAACTGGCTGACTTTCTGTGTTATGCTGTCATTTATTGATTAGATTAAGGTGTGTTGTCACTGACTGAGCAAACAGAATTAAAACCAGTTCTGGTGCTTACTTGTTACCATGGCTAAAAAAACTAAAAATAAATAAAATAAAATAAAATAAAATAAAATAAAACCAGTTGTTTTCCTAGGAATGAGGGAGTTTTAAATTTTCACTAGCATTATGTACACTTTATGATATTTCAAATGCTAGAATCTGCTTCCAGATTTTGACTTCTGGTTCCAGAAATATGGTATAGATATTCTTTTAGTAATGCCGCTTCCTAAGTACACTGAAAGCTCTGATGATTACACATAAAACAAACACAGGAAGAATCTGAAGGTGGAAAAGAGAGGACATACTGGCCAGGGACCACAAGAACCAAGGAATGACACCATGGTGACCTGGATTTTCTTTTCACTTCATATATCTCAGACTTGGAATTGAAGAAGCCTGAAACCCAGATATGTCCATTGACACAGATGAAAAAACTCCCCCCAAAACCTTACTTTTTCTAGCTGAAGGACCAGGAAAAGGACAGCAACCAGAAATCATACATTCAGACTAAAAAATCTTCTTTAATAAATGCTGCTGGGAAAACTGGACAGCTACATGCAAAAGAATCAAACTGCACTATTTTCTCACACCATTAAAAAGAAAATTCAAATAAATTAAAGACTTGAAAGTAAAACCTGAAACTAAAAATTCTAGAAGAAAACATAGGCAGTAAGTTCTTTAGCATTAGTCTTAACAATTTTGGGGGGGAGGCTAGGTATTCTCAGGCAGGGGAAACAAAAGCAAAAAACCCCAAATAGGATTATATCAGCCTAAAAACTTTTGCACAGCAAAGGAAACCATCAATGAAATGAGAAGGTATCTTACTGAATTGGTGAAGATTTTACACATGATATATCTTATGAGAGGTTAATATCTAAAATATAAAAAGAAATCATACAACTCAACATCAAAAAGCAAACAAACAAACACCCAATTAAAAAATGGGCAGAGTCAAAAAGACAGCAAATAACAAATGTTGACTAAGATGTGGAAAAAAGGGAAGCGTAGTACACTGTTGGTGGGAACGTAAATTGGTGCAGCCACTATGGAAAACAGTATGGAGAGTCCTCAAAAAACTAAAAATAGAACTACCATATGATCCGGAAGTCTCTACTACTGGATATATATCTGAAGAAAATGAAAACACTGATTTGAAAAGATATGCACCCCAGTGTTCATAACAGCATTATTTACAATAGCCAAGATATGGAAGCAACCTAAGTGTCCATCAATAGATGAATGGATAAAGAAGATATAGTAAATATACAATGGAATATTACTCAGCCATAAAAGAGAATGAAATTCTGCCATTTGCAGCCATGTGGATGGACCTGGAGATTATTATGCTTAGTGAAATAAGTCAAACAGAGAAAGACAAAACTGTATGTTATCACTTATATGTGGAGTCTAAAAAATAAAACAAACAAATGAATATAACCAAACAGAAACAGACTTAGAGATACGGAGAACAAACTAGTGGTTACCAGTGTGGAGAGGGATGGGGAAAAGGCAAAACAGGGCTAGGGGATTAAGAAGTAAAAACTACTATGCATAAAATAAATAAAATGCAAAGATATAATATATAACACAGGGAATATAGCCAGCATTTTATAATAACTTTAAATGGAGTACAATCTATACAAACATTGAATCACTATGTCATACATCTGAAACTAATATAATATTGTAAATCAACAATATTTCAATTAAAAATAAATGGGCAGAGGATCTGAATAGATATTTTTGCAAAGAAGACATACAGATGGCTAACAGACACATGAAACGATGCCCAACATAACTAACCATCAGGGAAATGCAATCAAAACCACTATGAGATATCACTTCACACTTGTCAGAATGGCTATTATCAAAAAGACAACAAATAACAAGTGTTGGCAAGGATGTGGAGAAAAGGGAACACCTGTGCACTGTTGGTGGAAATGTAAATTGATATAGTCACTATGAAAAATAGTATGGACATTCCTCAAGAAATTAAAAATAGAACTACCATACAAACCAGCAATTCTACTTCTGGATATTCACCAAAACAAAGTAAAAACATTAATTCAAAAATATATATATGCACCTTTATGTTCATTGAAGCATTATTTACAGTAGCCAAGATACAGAAGCAACCTAAATGCCCATAAATAGATGATTAGATGAAGATGTTTTTTACACGCACACACCCACATACACCCACCCACCCACAAACACACACACACACACACACACACAAATATATAATGGAAGATTACTCAGTCATAAAATAGAATGAAATCTTGCCTTTTGTGACCACATGGTTGGATGTAGAGAGTATTATGTTAAGTGGAATAAGTCAGAGAAAGACAAATACTGTGTGCTTTCACTTATAGGCAGAATCTAAAATACAAAACAAATACAACCAAACAGAAACAGAATCATAGACACAGAGAACAAACAGGTGGTTGCCAGGGGTCGGGGGTTGGGGAGGAGAGAAATAGGTGAGGGAGATAAAGAAGTATGAACTTTCAGTTACAAAATAAATGAGTCACAGAAATGAAATCAACAATGTGGGGAATGTAGTCAATAATTAACGTAGTCAATAATTATAATTAATATCTTTGTACGGTGAGAGACAACTAGAGTTATCATGGTGATAATTTTGAAATATTTAGAAATATCGAATCACTATGCTATGTACCAAGAACTAACATAGTGTTAGCCAGTTACACTTCAAAACAAAGAAACAAACAAACACACACACACACTAACAAATGTTTTTTAAAAATAGAAAAAGAGATCAGATTTGTGGCTACCAGACTGGTGGTAAGGGGAAGGGGAATTAGATGAAGGTGGTTAAAAGGTACAAACTTCCAATTATAAGATAAATAAGTCCTAGGGATGTGATGTACAACTCGATTGAGACAACACTGCTGTAGGTTACAAATGAAAACTAAAGAGAGTAAATCCTAAGAGTTCTCATCACGAGGAAAAACAATTTTGAAAATCTATTTCTTTAATGCTGTATGTATATGAGATGATAGATGTTCACTAAACCTATTGTAAGGTACTGTTGAATTCAAGTATGTCCCTACTGATTTTCTGCCTGCTGGGCCTGTCCATTTCTTAGAAAATCGACTGAGGTTTCCCACTAGAATAGTGGATTCCTCAGTTTTAACACTGTATTTTTTTAAAAAATTAAACAATGTATTTAAACTGAAAACAAAACCAAAATAATGGTTCAACATTTCTCACTTTGTTTTCTGTTTTACATATTTTGATGCTCTTATTTAGGCACATACACATTAAGGATTGTTATGTCTTCTTGAAAAACTGACCCTATTATTATTATATAATGCCCCTCTCTATCCCTAATAACTTTCCTTGCTTTGCTATCTACTTTGAGACTGTTATAGTTACTCTAGTTTTATTTAGATTAGTATTAGCATGGTATATACTTCTCCATCCTTTACTTTTAATCTATCTGTGTCTTTATATTTAAAATGGAGTTCCTATAGACAACATATTTTGTGTCTTTTTTTCAATCCAGTCTGACAATCTCTGTCTTTTAATTGGTGTTTTAGACCATTTTCATTTAAAATTATTATTGATGTAGTAAGATTAATATCTACCATATTTGTAATGTAACTATTCTACACTCATTGCCTTTGTTCTTTTTCTCCTTTTTTTCTTCTCTTTTTCTGACTTCTATGGTTTTAGTTGAGCATTTTACGTGATTCCTCTCCTCTTTTAGCATAAAAATATACTTCTTTTTTTCATTTTTAAGTAGTTGTCTTAGAGTTTGCAAAATAAATTTACAACTACTCCAAGTCCACTTTCAACTAACAGTTTACCATATCACAGGTACTGCATGTACCTTATAACAGATATTCACAGTTTCTCTCTCATCCCTCAAAACATTCCTGCCATTCATTTCACTTATCCATATGTCATAATCACTGAATACACTGTTGCTACTATTATTTTGAACAAACTGCTATATGGTAGCTCAATTAAGAATAACAAAAATAAAAGATGTTATTTTATCTTAATTTATTCCGTCTCTAAGGCTTTTCCTTTCTTTATCTAGATTTGACCTAAATCATTTTTCTTCTTTCTAAACAAGTTCTTTTAAAAATTCTTGCACAGCACATCTACTGGTGATGAAGTCCCTCAGGTTTTGTCTGAGAAAGTCTTTATTTCTCTTTCATTTTTGATAGATAATTTTGCTGGGTACAGAATCCTAGGTTGGAGAATTTTTTCTTTCAACAATTAAAATTTTTCATTTCACGCTCTTCTTGTTTGAATTGCTTCTGAAAAGAAGTCCAGTATAATTCTAATCCTCATTTACATTCAATCCTCTGCAAGTAAAGTAAGATTTTTTTCCCTCTTGTTTCTTTTGAGACTGAGATTTTGTCTTTGGTTTTCTGAAGTTTGAATATGATTATGCCTATATGTAGATTATGCCTATGGGTATTTATCCTGTCTGGTGTTTTCTGAGCTCCATGTATCTGTGATTTGGTGTGTCATTATTTTGAAAAATTCTCAGTGAGTATCACTTTAATTTTTTCTGTTCCTTCCTTTTTTTCTCCTTCTGATATTCCCATTATGCATATGTCACACCTTTTAAAATTGTCCCACAGACCTTGCATATTCTGTTCTATATTTTCATTCTTTTCTCTCTTTGAATTTCAGGTTTGCAAATTTCTATTGACATGTCTTCATTCTTTCCTTAGCCATGTGTAATCTATTAATGAGACCAATAAAGACGTTCTTCATTTTTGTTTAATGTTTTATTATTTTTAGGATCTTCTTTTCATTCTTTCATAGGATTTCTTTCTCTGTGCCTACCTTATACATCAGTTCTTGCATGATGCTCACTTTTTCCTTAGAGCCTTTAGACTGCTTTCATAGCTATTTTAAATTCCTGGGAGGATAATTCCACAATGTCTGTTGTATGTAAATCTGGTTCTGATGCTTGCTTTGTCTCTTCAGTGTGAGTATTTTAACTTTTAGTGTGCCTCGTAATTTTTTGTTGAAAGCCAGACATGATAAATTGGATAAATTTAATTGAGTTTAACAGGTCCTTTAAAAAATTTATTTATTTATTTATTTATTTATTTTTGGGGCTGTGTTGGGCCTTCATTGCTGCGCGTGGGCTTTCTCTAGTTGAGGCGAGTGGGGGCTACGTTTCACTGCAGTGCATGGGCTTCTCACTGTGGTGGCTAATTTTGTTGCTGAGCATGGGCTCTAGGTGTGCAGGTTTCAGTCATTGTGGCATGTGGGCTCAGTAGTTGTGGCTCACAGACTCTAGATTGCAGGCTCAGTAGTTGTGGCACATGGGCTTAGTCGCTCCGCAGCATGTGGGATCTCCCCAGACCAGGGCTCGAACCCGTGGCCCCTGCATTGGCAGGCAGATTCTTAACCACTGTGCCACCAGGGAAGCCCCAAGTTAAATAGGTCTTCAGTGTGAGTTTTTATGTTTATCAGCTTAAAAATTGGGTTTACTCTTTACTGTGTTTACTGTTTGCTATAGCTATGGTGTCAGAGACTAAAATTTCCTTAGTATCCTTGTTTTGGTCACCCTTTTGTCTTTGGGTTTCCCTAGAGATTCCTCCCTAAGAAGAGCCTGAGCCATGCATTTATTTTATCATAGCCCCTGTTATTATACTCCATGCACGTGGCAGTAAGACAGGGGTAAGGGAAGGATTCTATAGCCTGTGATTAGGTGTCAGTCTTTTAGAGAACCTGAGTTGTGTATTTTTCTTCCCCTACCCCAAAGGCTAGATGAGGCTGGAATTGGGTATTTTCCTTCCCCAAATTCAGTTAGGCTTTGGTAAAACCCCAGCTGGGTTAGGCTCTTGTAAAATAGTTTTGATGTGCCTCATGGGAGGTAAAACTTAGGAAAGTGTGGGGGAGTTCTGAAGACTGAGCACCCTCGGGAATTTTAACTCTCAAGCTAGTCCACACTAAACCTCTTTAAACTTATCGGCTATAGTTTAAAGTATTCCTACCAGTACTGTCTCCAGCTGTGGGCTTGTCTTCCCAGTAAGCTATGGTTCCCTGTGTTCATTTGTCTGTCTCTAATTTCTGGGGAACTTTCCCTATGACCTCAATTCTTTAATGGAACTAAGAAGAATTGCTGATTTTCAGTTTGTTCTGCTTTTGTTAGTTGTTGCTGTTATGAGGATGGGAGTGATGACTTCTAAATTCCTTACTGTCAGACTGGAAACTGAAGTCTCTTTGATTTGAGATAGACGTTGTCATGTTAAGAAAACATAGTGCTACTCCATTTTATGATTGTTGTTGTTATTTTAAACAAGTATGATATTTAAATCTTATCAAATACCCATTAGTTGTCTATACATTCATTTTTGTTTTCAAAATTATTTGTGTGATTAATTTTTTATACATTTCAAGATGTAACTTTTCTTTCATCCATGAATACATCTTGCCTACTCATAACTCAGTTCTGGATTTTATATCCAAGAATTTTATTTGTTATTTTTTCACCTCTATTTCTGAATGAATCCCAGTTTTTATCTAGAACTTTTATTTTTTCAGAAAGTAGAACGATTGAAGCTTTAGGGTTATGCTAACATAATTCAATGAATAAGAAACTTGCCATCTTTTTCTCTGTTTGAAACAGTCCATGTGACATGGGAATTATCTATTTTTTCCTTGATGGTCTGAAATAACTGGCAATATTTATTTTGCAATTTGTGTTGAAATAGTTTTGTTATTCAATATAAGTTTCTTCATACCTTAATATCATCATATTTGAGTTCTTAATTTTTCTTCATTTCTTATTTGATGGGGTCAGATTTCTTCATCAATAGATGTACATACACACATGTTCATATACATACATATATACATACTCATACATACACTGCATAATGATAACCAGATGCTATATTTTACAATTCCTTTTGCAACTGAAAATGTTCCCACTTTGCCTGCATGCATGAGAGATGATACATCATCCACTTACACCTTCTAAAATCTTTAGCTGTTGCTCCATTATCTTGTGATATTTAGTATTGCAAACAAAATGTGGCTCAAAATTGTTATTTTCCCTACTTGGATGATAAAATATCTTTTTCTTTATTTCCCTGGTTTGAATATTTTGCAAAGGTGTGGTCTCTTCTTATCTCTGAAGTTGAGTAGAGGTTTTGAGATTTGTCATCACCATCTTCTAATTTGATTTTCCACAGTTTGAATTCTATTCTTTTATGTCTCCACTGTGGCTTTTTAAATTCTATATTGACATATAAAGCAGACACTCCTTTGGTCAATGTCTAAACTTGCTCTAGTGCCATGCTGTCATAATTACTACAGAATTTCAATAGGTGTGATCATCTGGAGCTGAAGTTCATTCTTCTACTTCAATATTTTCTTGAAATTTCTGCCTTTATACTTTCATATGTATTTTTAGAATGAGCATCATCATTTCCAGTAAAAATATATCCACTGGGATATTTGTTTGGGATTGTACATAGACCTAGCAAAAGTGCATTTAATATAATTGCTACACATTGGGCGGAGGAGTTTTTGACCATTTATGGCCCAACTGGGACTGTCATGGCACTGTGGAAATGAGCAAAAAAGCAGTAACATATACTAAAATATGGTAAATCATCTCAGGTTTCAGTATAATGTCACCTTTCCCCTATATTTCTGCTCTTAGATCATGCAGAAAAAGCCCCTCTCAAGGATCATTAACTTCCTGACTTCCATGGACAGGATGTAGGTCTCATTCCACCATTATTTTACTGCTTTGGGTCATGTCTTGTGCTTCTGTTGTATGGTTTTCTTGTTAAGCAAGCCTGTTTGGTTTTGTGACTAAGCAAGCCTACTTTCTTGAGTGATCATTAACTTACAGGGTCTCCCATACTTTTTCTCTATTTATTATCCCTTAGTGGGATTAACTATTTAATCATCTACTTTATTCCTTTACTCTGTCCCTATCAAGACCATGATGATAATAAAATATAGTCAATGTCATATTGAAATTACAGTGTATTTATGAATCCTGGGATCTTGAGATTAGGGCCAGAGATGTCAGTATATATAAAGAGTGATTATTACAGAAATGAATATTGATATGTGTATACTTGTGGGGTAGTGTGGATATATATATCTCTTTCCTGTGTCTGCTGAGGACTACAGAAGCAGTGACATCTCAGAAGCAATTAACATATCTAGTACTTAATTTCTAAATGCCATTCTCCAGTAAAAAGAACTGGGTTTCCCTGGAGAAATGGTTTGAGTCTGGGTTTGGGGCAGGGGCAACACAGATGAGCCTGAAGGATCATGCTTGAAGTGCCAGAAAGTAAGAAAATGGTAAAAGAAAAAAAAAAGAACAGATAAGAGAAAGGAATAGAAGAGGGAGAGAGAGAATGGGACACAGGACCATCCTGAAAGAGTTTCTAATAACCCTAATTGGAACAATTTCAACAACAAAGAAAATTATGAAATTATTGGATAAACTCTCCAAATAAAATAAATACTCATGAATTTCTACTAATAAAAATACAGTAAGTCCCCTACATATAAAACTTCCAGTTGTGACCTTTCAAAGATGCAATGTGCGTTCACATGTCCAATCACGTGTTAGTTCACGTGTCTGGCATACATTGTCACGCATGTGCATCCTCTACTAGTGGTTGCGCTTTGTGTACTTTACTGTATAGTATTATATAGAGTACAGTAGTACAGTATCTTTTTACAGTAGTACTGTATCTTTATTTCAAGCCCAGGATGTCTGGAAGCAAGCGTAAAAGCAGCAGTGATGTAGCTGGTACAGCTAAGAAGCACCAAGCGATAACGATCGAAAAAAAAAGTGAAAATAATTGAGAGAGTGGAGCCACAAGAAGAAGAAGAAGTAACTGAAGAACGGAAGAGATTCACGACACAGGAAATGGCAAGGGGTTTTTCTTTGTTTGAGGAGACACTGTTCGTTTTTGAAGCACAGGACCGGAATGTAGAATGGTACACGATGGTTGCAGCAGCTGTTCAGAATGCAATCCAGTGCTACTGTGTCGTCTATGCTGAGTAAAAAAGAACTACTACCCAGACATCACTGGATCACCTCTTCAAGAGGGTAGATAGAATTGAATCCAGCAAGGAACCAGAACCTGTGCCATCCACATCAGGCTTGAGTGAAATTGCAGCTGGCCCTCCGTCTCCTGTTGCTGATGATCCTTCAGCTCTACCATCTCCCACCTCCTCTCCCTCCTCCAGTCAGTAACTCTTCTTGCCTGCTCACTTGACGCCAGCCCCTGTGTGCCAGCTGTTGTGCTGTACTACTGTATTTTTCAAGGTACTGTACTGTAAGATTAAAATGGTTTTCTTTATTTTTTGTGTTTGTTTTTTATGTATTATTTGTGTGAAAAGTATTATAAACCTATTACAATACAGTACTATATAGCCAATTGTGTTAGTTGGGTACCTAGGCTAACTTTGTTGGACTCACGAACAAATTGGACTTATGAACGTGCTCTTGGAATGGAACTCTTTCGTATGTAGGGGGCGTACCATAAATGATTAAATAAATAAGGGAAAGTCATCCTTTACAGAATTTCAAATAACAAATGTAGAAGGAAGGAGGGAAAGACAAAATCACCAACACACCACAGTAACAATCACTGCAGGCAAGATCCACAAAGCAATGCTAAAATTAGCAATGCTAAACTAAGGAGGAAAAGGATATTTGCATAACCTTAAAGTATCATCCCTAAAAGATTTCAAATTATTGTAGTGGTTCTGCCATACCTCCACAAATATGTGCAGAAGTCCCTTCCACAACTGTCTTAAACATCCTCATGATGGCTCAAGGAAGTCCATAAGAAATCTACAGAGGTGGGTGTGCCTGGGCACTGGAGAGAACTGGGCTGGGTAGTTGGTAGAAAAGCAGAAGGGAGTGAGTGAAGAGGAGACTGTATGGTGACTGTAGACTTAGGTGGGCTTATGGCAATTAGATGGGGGCAGGGAGGCAGGAGTTTACATGGTCCATGAAGAACAGGCAGTTTGATGGAAGCAAGAATATATATAGGGAAACACCTGGTGAAAAGTAAGCATGGAAAGGCAGATGGAGAGTCTGAAGGGCTGTGAGGAACTTCTCCTTAATTAGGTGAGCAACAGGGAGGTATGGCAGGTTCTAGAGCAGGGAATGGTGAGGTCAGAGCTTAGAAACACTTCCCTGACATTAACCATTTTATGAACATGGAACAGCTCTCCATTTATTTAAAAAAATATTCATCAGAGTTTTGTAATTTTCCTCATATAGAAATGTTTATTTCCTCATATTTCCTCTTGTACATTATTTCTTAAATTTATACTTAAGTATTTCAGTTTGGGGAGTGCTAATGTAAATGGTACTGTGTTTTATTTTCAAATTCCACTTATTCATTGCTGGCATATAAGAGAGTGATTGACTTTTGGTTATTAACCTTATATCCTACAACCTTGCTATAATGGCTTATTAGTTCCAAGAAGTTTTTTTGTTGATTTTTTTTGGATTTTCTACATAGATGATCATCTCATCTGTGAACAAAGACATTTTTGTTTCTTCCTCCCCAATCTGTATAAATATTTCATTTTTTCTTGCCTTACTGTGTTGGCAAGGGCTTCCAGTGCAATGTTGAAAAGGAAATGTGAGAGAGTATGCCTTTGCTTTGCACCTGATTTTAGTGGGAAAACTTTGAGTTTCTCACCATTAAGTATGCTGTTAGATACAGACTTTTTGTTTTAATCATCTTTTTTTTTTTTTTGGTTGTGCCGCATGGCACGGGGGATCTTACTTCCTTACCAGGGATCAAACCTGCACCCCCTGCCGAGTGGAAGCATAGAGGCTTAACCACTGGACCACGAGGGAAGTCCCCAGCTATAGGCTTTTTGTAGATAGTCTTTATTAAGTTGAAAAAGTTTCTCCTATTGCTAGTTTACTGAGAGATTTTTACCATGAATGGATGTTGGATTTTGTCTAGTGCTTTTTCTACATCTATTGATGTGATCATGTGATTTTTCTTTTAAGCTTGTTGATGTGATGGATTACATTAATTAATTTTTGAAAATTGAATTAGCTTTGCATACCTGGGAAAAATTCCACTTGGTAGAGCTGTATAATTCTTTTCATACATTTTTAGATCCCATTTGCACACATTTTGTTGAGCATTTTTGCATCTATGTTCATGAGACATGGTGGTCTGTAGTTTTCTTGTGATGTTTTGGTATTAGAATTATGCTGGCTTCATAGCATTTGCTATCTGCTTCTATCCTCTGAAAGAGATTGTAGAGAATTGGTATAATTTCTTCCGTAAACATCTGGAAGAATTCACCAGTAAACTCATCTGGCCCTGGTACTTTCTGTTTTGGAAAGTTGTTAATCATTGATTAAGTTTTTAAAATAGATATAGTCCTATTCAAATCCTCTGTTTCTTTTTGTGAGTTTTTGGAAGATTTTGTTTTTCAAAAAATTGGTCCATTTCATCTAGGTTATCAACTTGATGGGCATAAGGTTGTTCATAGTATTCCTATATTATACTTTTAATCTGTAGCAATATCCTCTCTTCCATATCTGATATTAGTAATTTGTGTTCTTTCTGTTTTTTCCTTCATTAGCTTTTCTAGAAGCTTATCAACTTTATTGATCTTTTCAAAGAACTAGTATTTAGTCAGTTTTCTCTACTGGTTTCCTGTTTTCAATATCTTTGATTTCTGCTCTAATTATTATTATTTCTTTTTTTCCTGCTTATGTTGGATTTAATTTGCTCTTCCTTTTCCAGTTTCCTAAAATGAAAACTTAGATGGTTGATTTTAGATCCTTTCTTCTTTTTAAAATACACATTCAATGCTAAAATTACCTTCCTAACACACTTTTGCAGCATCCCACAAGTTTTGAAAAGTTGTGTTTTTATTTTCATTTAGTTCAAAATACTTTTAAATATCTCTGAAGATTGTTTTCTTTGATCCACATGTTATTTAGAATTGTGTTGTTTAATCTCCACATATTTTGGAATTTTTTGATTATCTGTCTGTTTATGATTTCTAGTTTAATTCAATTGTGGTCTGAGGGTAGACATTGTAAGAGCTTTATTCCTTAAAATTTGTTAAGGTGTTTTATGGCCTGGATTGTTATCTATCTTGGTGACTGCTGCATGTGATCTTGAGAAAAATATGACATCTGCTCTTGTTGGATAAAGCAGTCTATAAATGTCTATATCTTTTGATTGACAGTATTGTTGAGTTCAACTATGTCCTCACAGATTTTCTGTCTGCTTGATCTGTCCATTTGATAGAGGGATGTTGAAATCTCCAACTATGATAGTGGATTCATCTATTTCTCCTTGCAGTTTTGTCAGTTTTTGCCCCATGTAATTTGACACTTTGTTGTAAGGTGCATACATATTAGGAATTGTTATATCTTTTGGGAAAATTGACCCCCTTTTCATAGGGTAATGCCTTTTGTTTTTATCCTTGATAACTTTTCTTACTTTGATGTGTGCTCTGTCTGAAATATAATATAGCTACTCCTACTCTCTTTTGATTAGTGTTAGCATGGTGTATTTTTCTCGATCCATTTACTTTCAATCTATATGTGTCTTTACACTTAAAGTGGGTTTCTTGTAGACAACATATAGTTGAGTCTTGCTTTTCTGATCCACTCTGACAATTTGTTTCTTAATTAGTGCATTTAGGGCATCAGCCTTCAAAGTAATTATTGCTGTAGATGAATTAATGTTACCAGATTTATTTTACTATTTTTTATTTGTTGCCCTTGTTCTTTGTTCCTATTTGTTTCTACTACACTTTCTGCCTCTTGTGGTTTTATAATTCAATTTTATGATTCAATTTTCCCTCCTTTCTTAGTGTATCAATTATACTTTTTTTTTTTACTTTTTTAGTGGTTGCCGTAGAGTTTCCAATGTACATTTACAACTAACCCAAACCCACTTTCAAATAACACTATATCATTTCACAGGCAGTGTGAGTACCTTATAATAGCAAAATCATCCTAATTCCTCCCTCCTGTCTCATCTCATATCATTGCCGTCATTCATTTTACTTATATATGTGTACATAAGCATATGAATATGCATGATAAATACACATAAGCATACATTATTGAATAGGCTGTTACATCATTATTGTGAACAAACCATTATCTGTTAGATCAATTAAGAACAAGAAAAATAAAAGTTTTTATTTTACCTTTAGTTATTCCTTCTTCAAAGCTCTTTCTTTTTTTTTTTTTTTTTTTTTTTGTAAACCCAAGTTTCTGATCTATATATTTTCCTTCTGTCTAAAGAACTTCTTTTAACATCTCTTGCAAGACAGGTCTACTGGCAAGAAATTTCCTCAGTTTTTGTCTGAGAAAGCTTTATTTCTCCTTCACTTTTGAAGGATAATTTCACAGAGCATAAAATTCTAGGTTGGCGTTCTTTTCTCTCAATACTTTTAAAATTTCCACTCCACTCTCTTCTTGCTTGCATGGTTTCTGAAAAGTCAAATGTAATTCTTATCTTTGTTCAACATAGGTAATGTGTTTTTTTCTTCTAGCTTCTTTAGGGATTTTTTATTTATCTTTGATATTCTGTAATTAGAAAATGATATGCCTAGGTGTAGTTTTGTTTAGCATTTATCTTGCTTGGTGTTCTCTGAGGTTTTTGGATCTGTCATTTGGTGTCTGTCATTAATTTGGGGAAATTCTCAGTTGTTATTCTTTCAAATATTTCTTCTATTCCTTTCTTTCTTCTTCTTCTTCTGATACTTGGAGGGATTTGGAAATTTAGATTGGAAAACGACCTCTAAAATATACACTTTTCTGAAGAGGTTTTAAAGCAGAGAACATTTGTACATTCAATGTTCTGATTTAAAATTCCAGCTTGCACCAATCTGAAAGACAAAGCCAACTATTTTGTTGTTGATGCATTAAAATAGGTGCAGCTGCAAATGGAGAACAGGGGTCTTTGTCTGCTTTGTCACTATAAAGTCCAATAGGCTTGAACAATGCCTTATATGCACTGATAAATGTCTGTTGACAGGCTGAATTGGGATGATTTCCCATCATTCTACTTTGTGTTGCCCTAAGATTGACTCAGTCTTTTCCTCAAGAGAGACAAAGCATCAGCTGATCCCCTACCTTCTCAATGTATGACACTTAGTATTAAAGGATCCACCCCCTCGGGTCGGGGAAGGGCCAGCTCCCTTCTATGTTGGGTTTGTCTCACAGCCAACATTTGCTTGTGGCTGAGGTGCAGCCACACTGGTGATGCTGGGACTGACCAGTGCCATGGCCATCAGACATAAGGAACCTGTGAGTTCTGCTCCTATGTGCCTCATTGCTCTAAGGACTAATGGGTGGTCGGCACAGACATTCTTTTTGCTCACCATATGCTTTAAACCCAGTCTTTAAGGGAGGTACAGGGTGTTTTAGTCTGATATATGGCCTTGTGACTTGGCAGGTGAGAAATTAGAGACATGGATCCAAGTAGTCATGGTCCCAGAGGGCAGGTTCTACTTTACAGCCTGGAAAAATGCAAAGTCATTAGTTCTAGTTCTTCTACAACAGAATATCTGTGGACAAACACTGGATTTTGCCAGAAGTGCCTCTGCTCTCCTCAGGACCAAGTGGGAGTTTTATGAAGATTGAGGTTGCAGCTCACCCTCATAAACTGGGACAGATTCTACACCCAGAGGTTAAAGAGGAGCCAATTGCACTCATATTTTATAAATTTACCTTTGCTAAAAAACAAAAACTAATTCCAATGCTGTGACTCCTTTCTGTGTTTCATGCATCGTCATAGGCAAATCCGGCAGCTCAGAGATACCTTCTGTTTAGAGGCAACTCCCCAAGTACTGGCCACTGTACAGATGAGAAGATACAGTTCTCACAAGAGGCTAGTATTCAATTTCTGAAAATACATCATCAAAGGAGGGCATCAAAATAAGACGATAGATCTCCTAAAATGATTTCCTTCAAAACTAATAACTTGGGGAAAGATGAAAATTATCTTGCCACTGGTTCTTTATAAAAAAGATTTTTCAACATTACCAGATCACTGATCTATTGGGATAAACCTTAGTGGTCTTATTTATTAAGAAATAGTCAATCTTCATTATTCAGGGATTCAGCATGTACAAATTCACTGCTTAGTAAAATCAATTTGGAATTTGTAACCTCAAAATCAATGCTCATGGTGCTTTCACAGTCTTTTGCAGACATGCTGAGGAATTTTGAGCTGCCCCCTGCTCCCAGCTGGGGTTGAACAAGGAGGTGCTGGCCCTATTGTTTCTCACACTGTGAACAAGTGCCCTTTACACGGTATGTTTAGTACCACATTTACACATTTTGTGACTTTCTAAAATTTGTGATTCTGCTGTTTAAAATGGTAACAGCACTTACGTGCTGCCTGGTGTTCCTAAGTGCAGGAAGGCTGCCATGTGCCTTATGGAGATAAGTTTCCTTCAGGGATGAGATCCAGTGTTGTTGGCCTTGAGTTCAATATCAATAAATAAACACTAACTATTAAATAAGGAGGCTTCAAACACATATAAAACAAGGCTGTGTATTGACTGGTTGAGGAGAATGTTGTGACCTGAAGCTTGCAGAAACCAAACCCTCTATTTCCCCTAAGAACAATAGTTTCATGTTCACTAATTCAGTCCTTATGGAGACTTTACAGAACATAATATTGTTAATGATAATAATTGACTCTCTCTCTCTCTCTCTCTCTCTGTCTCTTTCTGTCTGTCTCTGTCTCTCTCTCTATATATATATCAGGTGCTTTATAAATATTTTTTCACTTAATAAATAACTTGCCTGCAAGAGATATTTACTATTTCCTGTTACCAAATACAATGTCTGAAAGTCTAAGGAACTTGACCAAGGTCACCCTGCTACCAGTGACCACACACTGGAAGAAAAGATCTGAAGCCAAAGCATTATTTTCTCAAATAGTATAGAAAGATAAATAGACAGACAGATAGATAAGATTATAGATAGGCAGATAGGTGGATGTGTGTTCACTCCTATGCTTGTTCTGTCGCAGAGGAATTTGGCTGAGCTCAGTCTGGGTATTTCGTGATTGCTTGCTTCCTGCGACTCACCTTCACAGCACTGGGCACGGCTGTCTTTTACCCCACTAGACAGTGAGACCCCTGAGGGAAACAAGCATGTCACTCTCAGTCACACGTTCACAGTTGTTACTCTGGGCCCAGGACAGTGGTATTCTCACTAAATATTTGCTGAGCAAATAAATACACATGCATACAGGCATGCAGGTGCACACGCATGCACACACACCCGCACAGACATGTGGAGTTGCTCTGACTGAAAGGGGAGGCTTCCTGCTTGCTCTGCCCCTGTGTGTGCCCAGGCTCTCAACATTGCCAGCCCCCAGGGGATGCCCCTCTCCCCGCCCCCCCAGAACTAACCTTGCTGACTGCTGCCCTGGTTGCTGCTCTGGGATCTTTTTTGGCTGTGGGAAACCACACCGTTTCACTTAGCACTCTGTTGAAAGGTTGAACCATTTTCAAACTTAAGTGAAACAAATGCTTTTATGAGAGCTCTAGAAAATGAAAGGTGACACGTCTTGTTTATCCATTATACAGCAGAAACCAACACACCATTGTAAAGCAGTTATAATCCAATAAAGATGTTAAAAGCAAAAGAAAATGAAAGGTGAGTCACAAGAGTGAGCATGTTCCCGCAGCACCCTGGCCTCTCCTCATAGGCAAACACCGAATCCTTCACTTCGTGCAGGGCATGAGAGGAGGTTGGGAGTGGTGGTTTACAGGCCTAAATATGGTGACCACTAGTGTAGTTCTTATCTCGGCTGCAGCTTCTGGAAACCTTGGTTAAGTTAACTTGACCTCTGTGCCTTGCTTTCTACATCTGTGAGTTGGGAATAATGATAGCACCCACCTCCTAGGATGTTTATGAAAGCTGAGTGAAAAAGACATGTAATGCAACACAGAATGTGCTCATTCCATGTGGGTCATTATTCTGAGCAAGGTCTGGTTTTGGTTAGGAGGAGGTGTCAGCGCCTTCCAACTCAAGATGAGGTACAACATCTATGCTTTCTGACACAGAGAATGAGACTCCACTTCGGTCACACCAGGGAAGGCTTGACTTATAGAGGTTGGGCTTGACAATAGCTGGCAGCTGTCTAAGTGAAAAGGGAGAAATAAAATGCTCTTTTTGCCTCTTTTCCTGGATCTGAGAACTTCAAGGTAAAAGTGATAATCTTCATCCAAGTAAAATCTTCAGCTGAAAAAACCCATTTAGAAAATGTGTTTTTAATATTACATCAATGTGATTTAGTGTGACAACAAATCTGTGCTCTTCCAAAATCCAAGACCAAAGGGAAAGATTTAGAAACACGTCATCTTTTTGAAGTTTCTGAAGATCATAACCATTTAAAGGCTTAAAGGAAAATAGATTTTAGAAGATTATGCTATCTTTAATAATGAAATTATTCATTATTCAAGAAAATTGAACCAATTATGACTATTTTTCTATGTGACCATTTTAAGACTCAATTATAACCATGAAACTCTATATTTTCCCTGGTTTACAAAAACATTGATGATAGCAGATGCTTGTTTTATCTCTCTGAGCAATAGGAAGCGAGAGTAACATCTTAGTGAAGGCTAGAAGCCAGGCACTTTGGTAGGTAGAGGTCATACTTTGACCTTGTCCAAAATCACGCAGTGATGAAAGATACATTTCCTGGAATGCTATCCTGGGTCTTATGATCTTTCCACCTCACCCTTCTGTCCCTTTCTTCTAAGATTTAATCACCTTTTCCAACAAGTACCTTCAACAGTCATGGAGAACGTGGTTTCTGATAGCAAACTTGATGGGTCATGTTCTGTCCATGTAACATGGTCAACAGATGGATTGGGGCAGTTTTGTTTTTCGTTCTCATTCTTTTTTCTGCACTTTCTTACATTTCTCATGTTATTTTATACTTATTATAAGTTTATTTACAAAAAGTCATTTGTCTTAATGTGGATAAAGATTATTGAATTTTAAAACTCAGTTCAACAATTATTCTAGGCATCTGTTGGAAAAGGAAGAAATTATGACTAAGCTTTATCTGCTTCATTCAAGATGAATCCCTTAAAAACTCTTTCTCCCTAAGCATATATATATATATATATATATATATATATATATATATATATATATATATGTATAAAGAGAGAGAGAGAGAACTAATTGATACAATAGTATATATCAGAATTGAACATGTACAATTCGAATCTATGAATGTATTCTCTAGAGGCTACTTTCACAAACTGGAAAAGACACATATACAAGAATGTTAATTTTTGTGTTCTTTATATGTTGAAACATTTGGCAACACCTCAAATGTCTATTTTCTGAAGGTTGATGGATATTCATGTAATAAAAAATTATACATGCAAAGAATGAAACTGGACCCATATCTCATCACATACAAAAACTAACTTAAAATGGTTTAGACTTGAATGTGAGACCTGAAACAATAAAGCTCCTAGGAAAAAATACAGGCCATTAAGCTCCTTGACATAAGTCTTAGCAATGATTTTTTTTTTTTTTGGATTTGACACCAAAAGTCAAAGCAACAAAAGCAAAAATAAAAATAACAAACAATCTGATTAAAAAATAAGCAGCACTTGCTTCAGGTGCCCTTATCCAAATGCTATCATAGCCCCTCCATATTGTGATATCTCTCTGCTCCAAATAGGCCACATTCTTCATGTGCAGGGACCATGACTGACTCCCCTTGGGACCTAGCTCCACACCTGGCAGTGATAGATGTCCTAGTTTGGATTTCACTTAAAAGTAAACCCTGAAACAAGGTCTTAAGTGCAGGAGATGATCTCATAAGAAGCCCAAGAGCAGGAACAGGGAACAGATGAGGGAGATAGAAAGCTAATAAAAGGTCCACTGTAAGTAGGTCACTCCTGCAGGCAACTGAGACTGTTGCACCAGGGGCCATCTGAGGAGCCATCTGGAACATTCATCAGGGAAGCTGGAGTATTTATCCATTACCTCCTGTGGGTCATTGTGGAAGGGCTGTCCTTGCCCTTCTGGACTGCCCGGCTTGCAGGCTGAACAAAGTCCTGCACCCTGAGAGAAAGTCCCCACTTGTGAAGAAGAGTAGCATGTATTTGAGAGGGGAGCCACGGGGGTACATCTGCCACAGCAGTGGACAGACTCAGAGGATGCGAACAGCATCTGCACAGTCAAGATAGTGTGAAGTTTTGTTGAAGGAATGAATTTTTAAAAAAGATTGCAATGGACTGTGGGCAATGAGAAGAATTTTGACTGGAGAGGATGGGTGATTTTTTAATCAGTAATCTTATTTAATATTATTTATGTTTTTATAATTTATAACAAAGAAGCATATTCTATAATAGGATATCATTCATTGAATTTTGGTAATATAGCATTGAAAAGCTGTTTGAGATCATATGATTGGTTTGTCTAGTTTCTCTTCCTCCGATTATAGAAGCTGCATTTATTGTTTCCTCACAGGTTGTTTCCCAACCTGCTTGTGAATACAAATGCTAAGAGCTTGTAGTCATCCCATGTTTGGAAAACTCACTTCTTTAGGAGTTATTCTCATGAGATACTAAATCTTATTTTGTCCTGTCTTAAAAATGTATCTTTAGAAGACACTCAAATTGGGAACAGTCTTCAACTTGACATGATCTCCTCAGATACTGGGGACGGTGAGTGCATTCTCCCCTTACCCTACCTCATGTCTGCCACAGCTTCAACGGCCTAAAACTACTCACCATTGGGGCCCCAACTCCTCCAAACACATCCCAATGTGTCACTGCACCTCATAAAATAGTGCTCAGGACTGCCGACCGTTCTCGCATAGACCTGAAGGAGTGCAAAGTGTGAGGCATGGCAGGGTACTGATGGATTCTGCCCAGGATTCTGACCAAGGTGCTGGAATTGGCCAGGGGGCCAGTCCTCCCTGAAATTTGACTCATTTCCTTCTTGGGTTCGACTTGCACACCAATCTCCGGCTTCTAATACGTTATCAAGTTTCATTTCTGCTGGGCTTTCCTGGCTTCTCAAGAATTCACAGGAGGGACTTCCCTGGTGATCTGGTGGGTAAGACTTGGCACTCCCAATGCTGGGGGCCTGGGGTCAATCCCCGGTCGGGGAGCTAGATCTCACGTGCCACAGCTAAAAATCCTGCAAGCTGCAACTGAGACCAGGGCAGCCAAATAAATAAATTAATTAATTACTTAAAAAAAAAAAAGAATTCACAGGAATCCTCTCTTCTGCCCAGGTGCTGGGCCTGGAACTGGAAATACGGACCCACAGCACACGGGCCAGGCTTCCGAGGTGCTGACACGGGCAGCCAGCCCGGAGGTGTCCACAAGTCACAGAAACACCCGAGGGAAAGGTTCAGTTGCACATCCAGACAAAGAGTATGAAGGGCGAGCTAAGTGCACCACAGTCATGTGAGGCGTCCGCTGTGTCACTGACGTGACAGCGGTGTCCTGATGGGGCCATGGAGCTGCTCACTGGTCAAGTTCCTTGCTTCCAATGCCAGCCTAGGCTTAGCCATGGTCTCTAGAAAGAATGTGCTTATTTCTGGATATTCAGTGATTCTACTATTTAATACAAATGAATAAATAATAACACTAATCATAAATGAGAACAGTATGTAAAATGTAAAGAGCTGTCATCGGTATTACTGATTCAGAAAGTGAAACGATAGGAACACTTATTTTTTTCTTAGTTATATAATGTGTCATTTTTCTTTCATGGGCATATGCTATTTGAAATCAAGAAAAATATAAGAAAAAGCAGAGAAATAGGAAATTCAAAGACACAAGGATATTTGTGATGGATTGGTTACTGTGGAGGAAAATAATCTCACATAAGGGGAAGGTAGAGTAACACAAATAAATCTTTATGATAAAATCTTGCATATTGGGCTTTTTCATTGTAGCCACCGCATTAATTGGCTCTCTCCGAGGAACTGTAAGAATGCCGCAGATGTGCGCTGGGGTCATCAAAACAAATAATAGACAAATAACACTACCGCTAACATTATTAATACCAGTGTTACTAAAGAACAGAGCAGTTCACTTGATCTTTACAGATACAGGAACTTGAGCCAAATATTATTCTTGATATTTTATGAGCATGCAAAAAATTACCCTAGAATGAGTGTAACAAGATGTTAAAATGGAACGTTTGGCTGAAACATGTAGATATCAAATTCCAAAGTTATTGGTTAGACAAGATTTACAAAATATGTAGCCAAGAAGTGGTTAGAGGACTCAATTCAGAAGCTTGTGGGGCAAAGTATGTGCATGTGTTCTTGTGCTACACACCCACTGAGAAAAGTTAAACAAAATGAGTGTTTTATGAACAAATCCCGATCTACATGTGGATGGAGGAGGGGGTGCCATGGGGATCAGTGCTGACTGTGTTCCTGGTGCAGCCCTAGGTCCCCAGGGTCTCCCTGGTCTGTAGGGTGCTCAGTCCGTTCAGATGGTCTCTTAACCATGTCTTTTATTTTCTGTGTTTCTGATGCTTGAGCATCTTGGGACTCTGCTGACCCTGGATGGACAGGGCCACATCCTTCTGCTCTAATCACCCCAGGGTCAGGTACCAGACAAACAAAGGGAGTCCCCGGGCCCCAGAGCCCTCTGAAATTATTCAAACTAAGACATCCTAAGCCTGCTTACCTTTCTTCTCGCCTGTTTCTTCCTGCAGAAATCACAATAAAGGGTCTTTCCCAAGGTTCCCCCTCTTCCTCTGCCTCCTGACTGACCCTGGCACTGTCCTGTGTGGTCCCCCTGGCAAGGTGGGCTCCCTTCTCTTGGGAACTGCAAGTGAAAAACTATCTTTTTAATGGCAACCGTCTTCTGATCTGTTGGCCTTACTATATCTCAAATTTTCTAATAATACATTATAATTTAAAGGAGATAAGAAATGGACCATAAGCCATTTGAGCCCACTGAGATGAACTAGTTCTGAACCTAGTACATCTGGGTCTCTAAGTCAACCTACCTTTTGGGGGAGGGGTGAGGTGAAGCACCCACAAAATAAAACAGCTCCTCAATACACATATGGAGTAAGATTTTTTTTTTTTTTTTTTTTTTGCGGTACGCGGGTCTTTCACCGCTGTGACCTCTCCCATTGCGGAGCATAGGCTCCAGACGCACAGGCTCAGCAGCCATAGCTCACGGGCCCAGCCGCTCCACGGCATGTGGGATCTTCCTGGACCGGGGCACGAACCCGTGTCCCCTTCATCGGCAGGTGGACTCTCAACCACTGCGCCACCAGGGAAGCCCTAAAATTTTTATAATAGCCATCCGAATGGGTATGAAGTGTATTTGTGGTTTAATTTATATTTCCCTAATGATTAGTGATGCTCAGTATCTTTTCATGTGCTTTTTGATCATTTGTATATCTTCTTTAGAGAAATGTCTATTCAATTCTTTGGCCCATTTTTGACTTGGGTTATCAGTTTTTCTGTTGTTGAGTTGTAGGAGTTCTTTATATATTTGTGTGTTAATCCCTTATCGACACATGATTTAAAAATATTTTCACCTATTATGTGGGTTGCCTTTTTACTCTGATAATACATACAGTTCTTTGATGCACAAAGTTTTAATTTTGATCTAGTCCAATTTATCTTTTTCTTGTGTTGCCTGTGCCTTTGGTGTTATATGCAAGAAATCTTTGCTAAATTCCATGTCATGAAGCTCTTCTCCTATGTTTTTGTCTACGAATTTTATAGTTTAGGTCTTTCATCAATTTTGAGTTAATTTTTGTATGGTATATGGCAAAAATCCAATTTCATTCTTTTCTATAATGCCAGTCTTTTGAATTAGGATAACATGGTGTTAATTTTGGTGTGATCATTCCCATTTTATAAATGGGTACACAGAGATTTGGAGCAATAAATGCTTTATCCTTGGTCCCTCAACTAGCCAATAGCAGTGATGGTTCAAACAGAGTTTATTTATTCCAGTCGTAAGGTCAGAAATAGTCCACACATATGCAGGGAAGTTAAGAGGGCCCCAACCAAAAATAACTAATCTGGATTTATGGTCCTTTAACATAAAGTACATTCACATAATGGGATTCTGCTTACAATGCATGTATTACCCATTGCTCATTGTGGGTGTTTATGTTCATTTTCATATTTGTAACCACACAGGGCCTTCAAAACAAAATCAACTGGTGGATATTGTCAAAAACCTTCAATACTCACTACCCCTTGATTGCTAGAATATAGGTAAGCTAGAAAGCAATAGTTAGGGGAAAGTTACCCCCTGCCACAAAGATCTCACTGATTGGCAAATCACTTAAACTGAGTATATGTTTCACTATTCAGACACGCTGATGTGCAGAGCTCTTTATTTTTGGAAAGACCATGTGTGTTCTCTATGTTGCTCCCTCATTCAATATTCATTTATTTATTTATTGGGTGAGGACCGGCAGCGGGTTGTCTGGGCACCAAGAGGAGGAAGACAGCATTTCTGAGCTTGGGAACTCACAATTAGAATGGGAGTTACGTACGCTGTGAACGGCTGCACAGCTGGGCACAAGGTGCGGGGAAGCACGGAGGGGCTCCTCTAACCACATTTCGGGGAGAAAAGCCAGAGCACACTTTGTGGAGGAGGAAGCAGCCTGGCTGAGACCTTAAGGATGAGTAAAGAGAGCATTTCTTGCAGCAGTTGCTGTGAGTCAGGGGCCTTTAATACACTCGTATAATCCTTACAATAACACTTTGGAGTGGATTCTCTTATTATTCCACTTTTATAGATGAGGACACTGGTTCAGACAAGACTACACAGCCAGCACCATCTGCAGGCAGCGAGGAAGAGAAAGACATGTGGGGCAGAGTGAGCAGTTTGTGCTGAGGCTGGGGCCAGGGAGAGTGGGACCCTGTCTGAGGAACAGCTCCTAATGGAGTGACGTGCTGATTGGCGGCATTTGGACCTTCTGCTGTAGGCAGAGGATACTTAGTGAGGCTTGCTCAGTGGATGTCTGTAGGATCATGAAACTCTGGAGTAGTGTTTGCAAAATCCTGGGTGTATACCTCTATGTGCATTTCTTTGTTTAGAAGATTCATCTGTTTTATCAGATTCCCAGTGGTTAACAGACCCAGTGAATAGTAGAGAATCACTAGAGGATCTTAGCCAGGGGAACAGTCCTATACATATTTTCCTGGCCAAACTGAAGCTGGGCAGGTTCAGGTCAGGATGACCCCTTGCTGCACTTCTGTGGTAACAAGCTGATGACCTGTGTCCATCACCCCCTTTGCACATTGATATCCCTTCTGGACACAAAGTTCCATCAGGGTAAACATTTGTGCTGTCACTGGTCTATATGCCCTACTCATGTGACCCACAGGTAAAGTGGTAGATGCTAGATCACTGTTTGTTGAATGAAATGGATAAATATATCTGTGGTGTTTGGATACTTAAATGAAGGTAGAAATTAAGACATGAAACAAGTAAACAAGTAAGGGACTGAATATATTTAAATAAAGGTAAAAAATGTAAAAAAGGCAAGTGGAGGATTGAACCCGAGGTCACTAGGAACCAGACACATTTATTTCCTGGTCATTACTTTTCTCAAATAGAACACATAATGACCATTCAAGAATTCAAAGTGCCTAGGATGAAATATAAACAATTGGTCATGAATTAGTAGAGAGGAAAGAACATGGGATTTGACAGCAAAAGGCATGGAATCAGGCCCATCCTGTCCTGTTTACAACTGGACAACCCATCATGCTCAGAGATTCAAATGTCCTTAAGGAAAATGGAAAACTGTCCCATCTCGCCTCCAGGATGAGGGCTGGATAAAATGAGATGACGATGCAAACTGAAGTTATTAACTGGAAAGCTGTTACTAATGAGAGAGTAAAACAATTATTTTAATGGCAACAAGGAATTTGCATACACACTAGTATGCAAATATTCTTAATAATACAAACGCTTAAATGAGATCACCATGTGGGACTCAAAACAGGAGTGTTTTCTCTCACTAGTAGACTAAGAAGTAGGGAGAATGTTGCCTTAAACTTAGACAAAAGAGATAGGGTGGTGATGGGCTAATAATAATAATAATAATAATAAAAGTGTACACTCAGAAGAATTGTCTGTTAGGCCATCCAAGAGAACATTTTGTTTTCGCTCAATTAGCTCTAGTTGCTTCTTCTCCTGTCAAGAAAAAACTCATGCAGACATATGCCTTCTTGGATGCTCTCAAACTCATTCTGCTGCTGGGCATTGTTTGCAGAGAAAAAATAAACTTTTCAGATCTTACATATGAAATAAATCAAAAATCATGGTCCAAACCCTTATTCTAATTTTGGCTGAGAATCATTGGACACTATTTGCATGGGTCAGGGTGAACTTTCAAACAGAGAATTGTGAAGGGCTTCATTCCCACTCTGATGGACTGGGGGCCAGACAGGAGGACATCACTTGGAAGCAAGTGATATTTTCTTTCTTTTGTGCAAAGGAAATTTAATACAGATACAGTGTGTATCCAAGAAAAACTTGATTGAGTTATTAGTGATCATTTAGTTAAATCTTTAGTCCAAACAGGAAGAAAGGTACTTAAAATCACAAATTTCTGCATCCCCCCCACCATTCAGCTCATTCATTTATTCAATAAGTAGTGATTAAGCAGCCATCTGAGCTGAGGGTATGTCAAGAACATGGCCTCTAAGTGTATAAGATGCTCTCACTGCTCATGAGGGTCTTGTGGGCAGATTAGCAGAGACCCAGACGTGGACACAGACATTACTTTTTGCAAGTAAGCACCAGGTTGGACCAGATCAGCACACAGAGGAACACATAGAGGATGAAGCCTCAGAGTTTGTGGAAGGCCTGCCGTAGGATAGTTACATGAGCTGGGTTTGACAGATGATCTTTTCATTGTATTGGGATTTGTTTTAATCAGGTGTGGTAAAATACTCAGACACGGACATAACTGTCATAAAAGAGGAAGCTTATGCCCATAGATCCCTAGAAACAGGAGGCCCTGCCCTCTATGCAGGGCCACATGGTGAAGCACCAGGGTCAGTCAGGGGGCAGAAGGTGTGAAGGGTAAACATGAATATAAACCTTTTTTGTGGTTTCCATGGGAAGGAACAGGTGAGACAGGTTAAGCAGACCTTGGTTTGGCTAGTTTAAATAATTTCAGTGAGCTCTGAGCCATAGGGGCTATATTTAGTGGTCTGGTACCTGGCCCTGGGGTGATTAAGGCAGGGGGTCAGTGGCCCTGAGTGTGAGAGCCCCACAGAAGAGGTGGTAGGGGTATGGGCTCTGCATTGGTTGGTTTGCATTTGAAAGGTACATTCCCAGGCAGTTGTTTAAAATTTCTAAGAATTACTTAACCCTGAGAGGGGTAGTCTTTTCAGGGTCAGGAAGACCCCAGATGTCAAAATCTCAGAAATGCAGAAAATAAAAGACATGGTTAATGCTGATGTTTAGACAGGTGTGTTTGCTGCAGGCCAAAGGGGAAAGGGACTTAGTATGGAGGAGAACAGGGCGGCCACAATGCAAAAGTCTGCAGATATATGAGACGTTTCATATTTCTGGGGCAGCACTTAGCTCCTCAGTGGATGGACTTCTCTGGAGGATGAAGAAGGTATAGCCCAGGGAGACTGGAGCCTGCAGGAGGGCAGAGAGTGGGAAGGATACTGTAGTTAATAGCAGGAACTTGAGGCCTCAGTGAGCAGAGAGACAGGGGACCTGGGGCCTGGAGGGTGTGAGGAAGAGAAAGAGAAGAGGAACTTGATTCTACCTACCTCCTTCAGTTTCCACCAGATTCTATCTCATTCCTCTCAGTGCAGCTCATGAAACTTCCACAACGTGGAATCAGGGAACTCTTCCACCAAAAGAGAAGAGGTTGAGATTAAGGTGAGAATGCAAAACTGGAGTTCATAGACTGGGGCCAGAGGAACCTGACCTGGAGTCCCCCTTCTGCCATTGACTCACAGAGGGAGTTACTGAATTCTTGATTTTCTAAGCCTCAGTTTCCTTATCTGAAAATACAGACAGTCACAACACATATGTTTTGTGAGGGATGGATGAGCTAATGCATGTTCACTCCTTGGTACCATTAGCTAGAAGTTACCATGCGCTCTCTGGTGACCGGCCATGATTGCATTGCATGGAACATTTAAAGGCATCTCACCAGACAGCACAGGACCTGATTTGTACCTGAACTTTCTAGAGAGCCACATGTGCATGAACTGATGACCAAAGGAAGTGTTTTCTGAAGTGAAGGCCACTGTGACCAAGGAGTCATGACTATGTTATATATGCCAGACATTAAGCATCTGCTTTGTGTATTAAAGTTCAAAAAACTTCCCCATACATAATGAGGCATTCAAAAATTTCTGCTAGGAAGGTATAATATTACCTACTTAACAGTGAAGAAACAGAGCCTGAGATTAAACCAAGGCATCTATACCTCCTATGTGAACAGAGGACTCTAATTTGAAGCTTATTTTTCACCCCGTGCCCACCTCCAGAGTCACTGTGTGAACTGTGGGAACAAGGCTGCAATTTGCTTTACAGACAAGAGAGAAGGAGGGGCAGGGGGAGGGGAGGGGGAGGAAGGGGGAGGAGGGGAGTGGGGAGGAGGGGAGGGGGGGAGGGAGGAGGGGGAGGGGGGGAGGGAGGAGGGGGAGGGGGAGGGGAGGAGGAGGGGGGAGGAGGAGGGAGGAGAGGAGGGGGAAGGAGAGGAGAGGGAGAAGAAGAGGAAGAGAGAAGAGACGAGAAGAGGAAGAGAGAAGAGACGAGAAGAGAAGAGAAGAGAAAAGAAGAGTTGGCTTGCTGTGGTGCCTGCCCTCCTCCTGAGACATCTGTGCCTGTAGGAGAGTAAAGACAGACCAGTCTTCTCCAGGAGGAAATCACCTCAACTTTGATTTAAGATCCTTTTACTGCTGGAGTCATGTTTTTTTTTTTTTTTTTTTGGTGGTATGTGGGCCTCTCACTGTTGTGGCCTCTCCCATTGCGGAGCACAGACTCCGGACGCGCAGGCCCAGCAGCCATGGCTCATGGGCCCAGCTGCTCCGCGGCATGTGGGATCCTCCCGGACCGGGGCACGAACCTGTGTCCCCTGCATCGGCAGGCAGACTCTCAACCACTGCGCCACCAGGGAAGCCCGGGAGTCATGTTTTAAATAACACCTGCTAGCTTCTCTGTGTGGCAACTGCTGATGAGTTGTATATGCAGTCATATTACATCTGCCTTCTTTGGAAAAAAAGGTTATATTTAAACACATTTTCCACCTTTCTTATTTCCCACATTTCATTAAATGCATTCCAACTTTAATTTAATTTACAAAAAAATGGACTCAAGTAAAATTCTTCTTCTTAGACCCACTGGATTCTCTCATACAAATTAGAATAGCAAGGATTTCTCACTGGGGTCTGCAAATGAGGTTTTTATGCATAAAAAAGGAAACTTTAAAACATACATCTCAAAAAAGCAAAAAATGCCTATCAAAAGATTAAGATAAAATGATCTGAAAATTTGTATAGTTCAAGAATTATTCTTAGGTTCAAAGTTAATGTGTTTTTAGTTTTCTTTCCTCTGAATGACTTTTCCCCAAATTTAGCTTCTATGATTAGATTCTCACAAATTTCACTCCCAAGTGTACTTTATTGTTTTAGGTGGATGCAATGTACACATTTTGAATTAATTAATTAGTTTACCAATAATAATTATTATTTTATTTTACATGTAGTGTGGGATGTATTTAAAAGGCAGAAAACTGTAATGAGGTCTAAGTGCTAAGGCCCTTCAGGAAAAGACAATAGAATATATATGGCCACTGAGAGAATTGCAGGCTATAAATTAGTTTAAAATCACCACAAGGTGCTATTGGCTTGTATTTATTTAGCAAGTTAAGTTTTCCAAAGCACATTTTCAGTGTCCTTGGATCCTACGACATCCTGTCCACTGTCTCCATCTGTGAGTTATTTCCCTTTGGAGGCTCACTTTCTGGTCTCTATGGAGGGCAGTATGTCTGCTCTTTGTTTTGTACCTTCTGCCCCCATCACCGTATCACATTCAACCTGATTTCAGCATCAATAACTGAAAAGACATTCTCTGTGTGATAACCCGGATTTGAAGAACATGAATCTTGCTGCCTTTCCTACAGGGATGAAGAGCTACTTCTTCCCAAATGTGCTTTCTCCATGCATCCAGCAGGGCCTTAGGAGGTAGCAGTGAAACAGGGATGCTGGCCTTTGTGGAGTTTATGCTCGGGGGGGAGGGGGGATTGTAATAGAGAGCAAATGAAACCGAGGGCTACAATGAGGCACCTGAGATGTGAGAAGATCTATGAGGGGCAGGGCGGGAGGATGTGGCTGTAGACGCAGAACAGGGTGACCAGAGAAGACCTTCAGTTAAATAAGCCCCATGGATAAATGAGAGAGAACCCTCCAGGTGGGGCACAGCTGTGCACAGGCCCTGTTGGGGGGTGCCTGTGTGCTGGGGCACAGTAGTGGGGTCAGTGGGGTGAGCTGACTCTCATGGGGAAAAATCAAGAGGCAGGTTCTGCAGGGCCTTTGGGCCATTTATCCCCTGAAGGGTGGGATGGCACGGGGCGTGTGGGGTTCTGAGCTGGGCAGGCCCAGGTTCTGGATGAAGTTCCCAGAGGATCACCTGGCTCCTGTCTGGAGCATGAACTGTGGGAGGACAAGGAAAGAGGCCACTGGAATAACACAGGGGGGAGAAGTCACCAAAGGTGGACAGTTGAGAAGAAGTCAGATTTATACATGTAGAAGGCAGAGCCAACATGGATTTCATGAAGCAGTGGTTGTGGCTATGAGAGAGGGGAGAAGGATCTGGGCTCCTGAGAGAACAGGGGCGCCACTCAGTGAGAAGAGGAACTGTCTGCACACGTGACACAGTACATCCTGTCACTCTACCCAAATCCAGTCTGCACCCCTGAGGACGTTTGAGGGAGAGCCACCTCGGGAGATGCACACATACGGGATGACCAGAGTGGAGTACCCCAGAGCCTCCAGTGGCAGAGAACTGGTAGCTAGTGTGTGGTACGTACCTAGACCATACCCATGCTTTTTAATTCTACTGCTCTACGGTCTCCGTGGTATTCCTGAGGCTGGGAGTACACAAAAGAATAAAACACAAAGGATGCCAGATGCACTGAGGTCAGAAGGTTGCACGAACACTTGGCCAGAGTATGAAGATGCATGTACTAAATGGTCTTTGTGACCCTTAACCACCTTTCATTGGACATCTGTTTTTTTAGAGTCCTCTACAAAATGCATGACGTAGAATATTTCCTACAGACTTTAACTAGACAAAGTAGGAGATATTATTGTCCACCTCTTGCAGATGAGTAAACATGGAATCATCCACACCCCTTTTTCTATGAGACCACTAGAGTTCATTGATCTATGGGCCCAGATTAAATTTTTGAATGAAATTTATTTTTAGAACAATTTTAGATTTACAGAAAAATAGAAAAAATAGCACAGAGGTGTCTCATGTACCCTGTATCCACCTTCCCCTGTTAGTAACAGCTTACATTAATATGGTTTATTTGATGCAATTAAGAGACCCATATTGACCCATTATTATGAATTAAAGTCTATAGTTTATTCAGATCTCCATAGTTTTCCCCTAATTCCGTTTTTCTGTTCCATCACATTACATGTACCTGTTATATCTCTTTAGGCTCCTCTGGGCTAGAACAACTTCTCAGACGTTCCTTGTTTTTGATGACCTTGACAGTTTTGAGAAGGACTGATAAGGAGTTTTGTAGATTATCCCTCAGTTGGGGTTTATCTGATTTTTTTCCTAATGATTAGGCTGAGGTTATGGATTTGGGAGATGAAGTTCACAGAGGTAAAACGCCCTTTCAGTATGACTTATCAACATGATCTGTCCCTGTTGATGGTAACCTTGACCTCCTGGCTGAGGTAGTGTTTCTCCACTGTAAAGTTACTTTTCTTTCCTCCCTTTCAATACTGTGGTCTTTGGAAAGAAGTCACTATGCCCAGCTTGCACTTCAGGAGAGGGGACCAAGTACATTTTTAAAAGAAGAAAAAATCCAGGATAATTTTGAGGTTAGTGTTCTAACCTAGTGTTCAGGTACTTCTGCAAAATCTGCATTTATGCACTGAAAGGAACAGACTCCTGTGCATTATTTTGAAATATTTAATTTGATACTGAAGGAAGGCTGCAGACCACTGCTGAAAATGCAAAAAGAGAGATGGTGACCTGCTTACTCTCTAAGTTCCTCAGTGAGGTAATGATTGTTTGTCTTCATTGTTGGTGTGCATTTACCTCTGAGCACAAATGCAACTGTGACAGTTCTGGGGTTAATTGCAATCTCTTCCACTAACTGACCACATGACAGGGGCAATTCCTTTCTTGTTTCAGTGTTCGCATCTGCCCCTATCATTTGGGTTTTCCCAGCAGGGTGGTTGGAGGACTCTCTCATTAGAAGTGTATGTACTTGAACAGACAGAATGTTCTGTTCATGTTTTCTCAGTCTTCTTGTTTTGCACTTTACCAAACTTTTGGTTTAATAATTACTCTTGTATAATCATGCAATCTTAGAAGTAGAGAGTGTCTACTTCATAATTTAAGTATATATATATATATATATATATATCCTTGAAGACCTGCCTGAAAGACAATTTCCTAATCTCTGCCTAAATATCTCCATGTGAGGAAATTTACTTTTTATCAGAAATACCAAGCCCAACTTCAGATAATTCTGACCCATTGACACTTACTAATTAGCAGCTGCCTTTGATATTGATGTTGATGACGATGGTGATGATCATGATGGTGGTGATTGGTGATTGGTGATGCTGCTGCGGAGATGATTACTAGTGGTGATGGTGGTGGTAGTGGTAGTGTTTTATATTTTCACTGCTTTTTAAAAAATCATCATGTATAAGCAATTTAAAGGTAAAGATTTAAACCACTGATATTTAGAGATCTAATTGATATGTAATCTTGCTAAATAGATTATATTCTGGTAGAAACTTCTATAGTTTAAAAAATTAAATTAGAATTTTTATTTTGAGATAATTATAGATTCACATGAAGTTATAAGAAATAATACAAAGACACCCTTGCACTCTTTATCCAGTTTCCCCCAATAGTAACATCTTGCAAAACTATGGTACAATATGTCAGACAGGATATTAACATTAGCACAGTCAAGATACAGAACATTCTAACATCATAGGTTCCCTCATGATGCACTTTAATAGCTTATTCACTTTCCTCACACCCCTAACTCTTCCTTAATCTCAGGAAACCAGTAATCTGCTTTCCATTTCTATGATTTTGTCATTTGAAATATGTCATATAAACGGAGTCATAGAGCATGTAACCTTTTGAGATGGCCACTTTCAAAAAAGTTATTATTATTTTTAATTGGAGTATAGTTGATTTACAGTGTTTCAGGTGTACAGCAAAATGATTCAGTTATATATATATTATATTTAAATATACATATAAAAATATATATGTATATATATATATATATATATATATATTCCTTTTCAGATTCTTTTCCCTTATAGGTTATTACAAGATACTGAGTGTAGTTCCCTGTGCTATACAGTAGGTCTTTGTTTATCTATTTTATATATGGTAGTGTATATCTGTTAATCCCAAATTCCTAATTTATCCCTCCCCACCCCTCCCCTTTCCCTTTTGGTAACCATAAGTTTGTTTTTTACATCTGTGAGTCTATTTCTGTTTTGTAAATAAGCTCATTTATATCACTTTTCGATCTAGCAATCCTACTCCTGGGCATATATCTGGAAAAGACAAAAATTCTAATTCAAAAAGATATATGCACCCCAATGTTCATAGCAGCACTATTTACAGTAGCCAAGACATGGAAGCAACCTCAGTGTCCATCAACAGATGAATGGATAAAGAAGACGTGGCATATATATACAGAGGAATACTACTCAGCCATAAAAACTTGGCACTTTAAAAAAAAATCAGCTTAATTCTCTAGAGATTCATCCATGTGCTTCCGTGCATTCAATGCATTCCTTTTCATTGTGGACCACTGTTCTACAGCAAAGATATAGCTTGGTTTGTGGAAGAATTCACTCATTACAGGATATCTGGGTTGCTTCCAGCTTTTGGTTTTTCAGTAAAATTACTGTGCACGTTGATGCACAGGTTTTTTTGTGAACTTAAGTTTTCATTTCTCAGAGATAAATGCCAGGAGCACATTTCCTGTGTTGGTTTTAAAGAAACTGTCAGTTTTTCCAGAGTGGTTGCACCATTTTACATTCTTCCAGCGATGTGTGAATGATCCAGTTTCTCCTTGACCTTGCCAGGATTTCCTCTTTTTTATTTTAGCCATTCTGATAGATATGTATTGATACCTAATCGTGGTTTTATTAGCATTGCACATATTTAAATGTGCTGACTTACTATCTGTACATCCTCTTTGGTGAAATGTCTCTTCATGCCTTTTGCCCCTTTTCTCACTGGATTGTTTCCTTACCGTTGAGTTTTGAAAGTGTTTTATAAGTTCCTAATACTAGTCCTCTGTTGGATATATGGTTTCCCAATATTTTCTCCCAGTCTGTAGTTTTTCTTCTCCTCTTCTTAACAGGGTTTTAGCAGAGCAAACTTTTTAATTTTGATATAGTCCAATTTATTTATATATTTCCTTTTATGGATCATATTTTGGTGTCTGGTCGAAGAACTCTGCTTAGCCTGAGGTCTTGTGATTTTCTCTCTGTTCTAAAAGTGTCATAGTTTCATATTTTACATTTAACCTATGATCCATTTTGAATTAATTTTTGTGTAAAGTATGAGATTTAGGTCAATGTTCATTTTTTGTTTTTGGTCTATGGATGTCCAAGTACCTCATTTGTTAGAGCCTGAGTCTACCAATTTTGAAAGGCTATCCTTTCTCTATTGAATCTATTTTGCATCTATGACAAAAACCACGTGGACATTCTCCTGTGGGTCTACTTCTGGATTCTCTATGTTGCTCTGTTGATCTGTGTGTCTATCTGTCTGACAATAACACACAATCTTGATTAACCTAGTTATGTAATAAGTCTTGATTTGTGTACATGGGTTTCTAGCACTTTATTCTTGTTTTTCAAAATTGTTTTAGTTATTTAGTTCCCTTATATTTTCATATACATTTAAAATAATCTTGTCTATTTCTACCAAAAAACTGTTCTGAGATTTGATTGGATTTGCAATAAATCTGTTTAGTAATTTGGGAAAAATCATCATCTTTACTATACTGACTTATGAACTTACGTTCTGACTTATGAACAGGGTATGACTCTCCATTTATTTAGATTTTAAAATTTTTCTTTCATAAACATTTTGAAGTTTTCAGAATGCAAATCCTAGACATATTTTGTTAGTCTTATATATAAATATTTCATTTATTCTTCAATTTTTAATGGTAGTGTATTTAAACTGGTATTGATTTTAAAATGTTAATGTCACTTCTAGTTTACAGAAATACAATTTTTTTTGCATTAATCTGTATCTTGTGGACTTTCTGAACTCATTTATTAGTTCTAGGAGTTTTGATTTTGTTTTGTTTTGTTTTTTAGATTCCTTAGGGATTTTCTATATAGACAGTAAAGGCATTTGTAAATAAGGATAGTTTTATTTCTTTTTTCCGATGTATGTATTTAATTTCTTTTCCTTTCCAGAACTTTCACTAATATGTTGAATAAGAATAATGAGACCAGACATCCGTTTCTCGTTCTTGTTCTTAGGAGCAAAATCAATCACCATTAAGTGTGATGTTTGCTGTAGATTTTCTGCAGATGTTCTTGATCAAGCTGAGGAAATTCTCTCTGTTCTTATTTTTCTGAGTTTTTTCATGAATGATTATTGAATTTGACAAATTATTTTTTTCTGCATCAACTGATTTTATCATGTAATTTTATTTTAGTCATACTGTGGCGAATCACATTGATATTCAAACATCAACTATGCATCCATAGAATAAACCCCACTTAGTCACACTGTGTAATTCTTTGCATATATTGCTGAATTCTACTGCTAACATCTTAGTATGAATGTTTGCATCTAATTTATGAGTGATATTGATCTGTAGTTTTCAATTTTTGCACTGCCTTTGCCTGGTTTTAGTATCAGGGGAATGCTGATTCATAAAATATGTTGGAAAATGTTTCCTCCTTTTCTAATATTAGGAAAAGATTGTGTACAACTGATATTAATTATTCCTTAATCCTAATACAATTCTCCAGTGAAACCATCTGGACCTGAAGATTTATCTTTTGGGAATTTTAAAATTATTAATTTGATTTCCTTAACTTGACAGGGCTGTCTGAATTATCTGTTTCACATTCAGTGAGTTGAGGTACTTTGTTCTTTTTGAGGAATTGCTCCATTTTATCTACGTTGTCAAAATTATGTGGCTAAAGATGTTTGTAGTATTTCTTTATTGCTTTTTGAAGTCTGCAGTGATATTTCTTGTTTCATTCCTGATATTAGTAATGTGCTTTCTCTCTTTTTTTCTTTGTCAGTCTTGCTACAAGTTTGTCAACTTTATTGTTGTTTTTGTTTCATTGATTTTTCATATTGTTTATCTTTTCAATTTCATTGATTTCTGTGCTTATCTTTATTTTTTTCTTTATTCTGCTTGCTCTGGGTTTATTTTGGTCTTTGGTCTTGAGGTGGGAGTTTAGATTACTGATTTGAGACTCCCTCTTTTGAATACCCTCTTTTGTAATACCTGATTCATACTATAAATCTTCCTCTTTTGCCGAGATTTCTGTTTTTTCATTTGTTTCATGAATGTTTATAATTGCCTTTTGAAGCATTGTTATGATGGATACTTTAAAACGTTTGTCAAATTGTTCTAACATCTCTATCATCTTGTTTTTAGCATTTATTTGTTTACTTTCTCTTTCAAGTTGAGATTTTTTGATTCTTGGTAGGATCAGTGATTTTCTATTGAAATCTAGACATTTCTGGCATTATGTTATGAAATGCTGGATCTTATTTAACTCTGTGTCTCTTTTAGTGGCTTCATCTGAAACTTCTCCAGCTGGAAAAGTGGGCCACTGCCACCTTGCCAGGGGGTGGAAGACAACCCAATGGGGGATGGGACTCCTAGTTTGCTGGTTGGGGGAGGGGTTCTCAATATCCATCAGACCTCTGCTAATTCCACCTTGTCTAGGAGGGGTAGTGTTGTATTTTACTGCTCCACCTGTGGCCTCCATTGACACCAGGGTTGGGGAGGTGGTCTTCTTACTGCTGGGCAATGATGAAATTCCTGATTTTCCAAGAGGTCTGCTTTAACATTATCCCGGTGGAGCTGAGAGGGGTGCCGGGTGCTGTCCTAAATCCCATCTTTCCATGTTGTCACCACTGACACTGGGGAGGTTGGGATAAAGGAAAGATGGAGATGTAAGTCCCTGGTTCTTTCTCTGCATTCTGTGACACCCACAGCTGGTGTGGATGGAGGTACAGGATGCCACCCAGACTTGGCTGGCTTGGGTGGGGTGAGCTGCTTTTGTTTATTTGTTTATTTGGCTATTGGTTATGGTAGAGTATTTGTTGTCTAAAAGTTTTCTGTCCTGCTAGGCCTTTCCAGGTCCTCCCGCCAAAGAAAGCCAGCTCGTCTTAGAGTTTTTGTTTATTTACTTTGTCTGCGCCCATTGGTCTTTCCAGGTTACCTTCTACTGTAGCTCCAACTTGGAATCTATGAGGGCAAAAGACACCCAGGGAGGTCGCCTCCAGTTCTTCCATGGGTCCTGAGGTCCCTAGCTGGTCTTCCTTCCTGCCGCCTGTCAGGGTTTCTTTGTTTGTTTTACATGTAACGTCTAGAGTTGTTAGTTATATTTAGCAGAATGTATGTCCCCCTACTTTCCCGGAAGCAGAAGTCCTTGACAACAGTTGTTTCATAACTTACTTCTCTGCCACGTGGGGACCCACAGAACAACCCCACCTTTTCACACAAGAGCTCTTTAACATTTGAGAACACTGATATTACCTGTCCCGTGGCAATGTGGACTTGTCACCAAGCACAAAATGAGCTCACAGACATTCCTTCTGCCTTCCAGGCTTTCAGCCATCAGAGCTAATTATCCTTGACTCCTTCTGAGCTTACATTCAACTAACAGCCCAAGGTTTTTCCCTGTGAATCTCTAAGCTCTTCTGGGTCCTTTTTCTTGCGGAGTTTGGTTTTTGGACCTAAGGGAACAGTTCCTTCCTTCTACTTAGATTATATTTTGTTTTGTTTGATTTGGTTCATGGTGCCGTCCAGTGGGATATAAGTTCCTGTGAGGTCTCCCTCTGCTGTACTCATAATCTATCTCTAATCAGAGCTTTAATGGAGTGTTTATGGATAATTACACCTGATTTCTTATGAACAACAGTACAATGAAGATGAAAGAATTTTACTTCCATATAGAAATATGGAATTAAAATAAAAAAGATAAATATATCTTTCCTTTGTGAAGATCAAAATGGTTTTATTTTTACCATTTTATTGAAGTATAATTGACTCTGAAGTTCTTTTAATAGAGTAGTAGTTCACATTCACTGTATGTGAAATTTTAGAATCCAAACTTAAAATTGAATTTCTCTATTGCTATAGCCCCCAAAAAGCTTCAGTGACTTCCTGTACTAGTTAATAATAATTTACATTTTAAAAATGTAAGCTTTTACATTTACAAAAATAATTCCACATCTATTTTCTAGAGCTTTCTTCAGTGAGATCAACCATTCATATCTGTTTAATTTGTTCGTAACATATATAAGGTACATAACTACTGTATCAGGGATAGGTACAGAAAGCAGCATGTTCCTTAAATATTTTTTCTTACATGCTTATGGCTATTAGCACTGACACTTGTAAATATGGAAGATATATATGGAACAAGGTTATGCCATAGGAAATCGCCCTACTGCACTGGCCAGTTACCTACCAAGCTGCCTTAGCAGCAGTGGGACTTAGGTCAGATTATCCTGGGTCAGGGTCTTCTCCTGATTTTCAGGTTCAAAACTCTAACTTTCTCTCTGTACTAGAGCAGATCTGTCTCTCAGATGGCAGGTTTTCTTTAGCAAAGACCCCATATAGCCTGGTTCCTTTCAGTACCACTTGCTGAAAGCTCTCAAAGTTCCTCTCCATCCTTCCTCAGAGAACTGGTCCTACAGGGGTTGGACAGTCCACTTAGGTTCCATGGACTCCTTTTGTCCGACATGAATGCCACCCTCTTGCTCAGCTCTTGGCTTCTCCTGGAGAAACAACCTTCACTAGGAGCACACCCTGTACTGTGTTCTTGCCATGCCAGCACCCAGCCATCCTCCCTGACACCTCTTTCTCTCTCGCCAAAAGCAGTCGATTTTGCCTTCCAAGGATCCCTCTCACGTTGATCCTTCGACTTCTACAATTTCCCCAGTTTAAGCCCTTGTCACTATTTCTGCAATAACCTAAATGGATCATTTCCTCCAAATTTTCTTGCTCTAACCCTGCATGGTCCCATGCAATAACCTCTGACCACAGGTGGTGACCGTTGAACCCTGGAAATGTGACTGGTACTCCAAGTAACTACAATTTTAATGGTATTTAATGTCATCTTCTTTACATTTAAAAAGCTCATGCTACATTCAGTTATTAGAAAACTGGATTATTAAGGATCCTGGAAACACTTGAGTAGGTGAATCTACTTTTCAACTGCGAATTTTACAAAATCTAAAGCAATTTAAGTACTTCAGATGAGAGTTTAGCATCCAAACTGAGATGTGCTGTATGTATAAAATACATACTGGGTTTCAAAGACTTCATAAAAAAAGTATGGAAAGTATGATATTAATTACTTTTTGAATTGATTACATAGGGAAATGATAATATTTTGGATGTATTGTGTTACATCAGATCTATTATTCCATTTATTTCATCTTCTTTTCACTATTTTTTGAGTGTGGCTATTAGAAAAATTTGAAATTGCATGTGTGGCTATTTTTAACGGCAGTCTCTGTTCAAGGCATCTCTACCTGCCAGCACTAAGTGAACGGCTCCACAGGCCTCCACTGACCAGCGCCTTGCCCCTCTGCCTGTGAGTAAAGCCCAGGGAGCCACTGCAGGCCATCTTCTCTGGCCACCCTGGGTACAGCTGCCAGAGCCTGGACTTCACAGCTCTGGACGTCCCTCTCCCATCACACAACCATGGAGCACTCTGTCTTGGGGGTCTGTCCCTCTTCTACCTTTCCTGCCTCCCAGACCTTTTCTACCTGCCCCTCCCCAGCAAAACGAACAAACAAACAAGAAACAGAAACAAATCAAAACTCTGGATGAACTGTACTTGCCATTTAAGAATCAGCTCAAGCATCATCTTCTCCGACGTGCAGTTGGTACTTGCTGCATCCTCCCTGACCCAGCAGGTCTCGTCCTGGGCTGTGTTCACCTTCTGGGTCACTTTCCATTATTAAGTTATAACAATTCCAGCCAGCTCACCACCTGAGAAACCCAGGAAGCACCCCACCCGCCCCCCACAAAGACTAAGGACATGCTTGGATGAATGAATGAAATGAACAGGAATGTCAGTGTTGGAAATTCACAACAATAAATAAAACTTCTCCTGGATATTAGAATGCACAGTACTTTGACATGGGCTCTCCTTTCCCTATCTGGAAAAGCAACAAAAGCAAGCCTTGATGAAATAAAGAATCAGAACGCAATTTAAGCGGGTAACCTCAGAAGCATGTCTAGTGTGCCATTGCTAGAGCACTTTCAAAGGAACAATCACAGGCCTTCAGTCTACTGTCTTAGTGTCTGCAGCTGTGAGTGTCTTTTTTCTGTTTTTTGTTTGTTTGTTTGTTTTGTTTTTCTGAAAGGCTATTATCAGACTCTCGGCCAACACATCCTATTTAAAGCTGTGTACGTGTCTTCAAGCAGGTACAATCCAGCCTTGTTGGTCTGAGATCTGTTCTGCCTCTTCTCAGGAGGTTTTGTAAACCTGCACCCTGAGTCACTGCCTGGGGCTTTTAAATTGACATTTCCTTATGAGCTTATCCATGTTGAAATATCTCTTCACAACTCAGATTTTAAAAATTTGTTTAAATGCTTAAAATCAAATTTTCTGATTAGTGAAACTAAAGTTAAGTTTTAGAAAAAGTTCGGTATCTTCCTAACTGTTTATTTGGCATTGACTTCATTGCTGGGAGCTCAAAATCTGTGCCTGAACAGTACACGCATCTTTCATTCACATAAATTTTATCATCCAAACATGAACAACAAAGCAAAGCAAAGCAAAGCATTGGATAGAGGAGCAGGGAAGCAGGCTGCTCTTATCAGCATGAAGGGTATTTCCATCCTATTAGGATAGTGTCCATAAAAGATAAAACCTGAAATACAATAAATATTTACTTGTTTATATTTTTCTCTTCTATAATTACCATAGTGAACTCTTGCCTGATTAAAATATCAACAGAGAAGGAAGAAGATGGGCCTCATCTGGGCTCTCAGCAGATCAACAGGCAAAAAACTGCTTTTCAGGCTTCACTAAAGTTTGACTTATTTATCTGAACTTACTGAATTAAATAAGCATGATTTAATACTGCAGAATAGAGAAAAAGAAAACTGTGTTGCTTTGCCAGAGCAACCCCTCTTTAGGTTCTTCACAAATTCCTAGCATTTTGAAGAGCTTGCTATTTATTATTTGCTGTTGTACTTTTTATTTCTGTTCTCAGTAGTCATTCGGGATATGTTTTTAAACTCCTAATGGGCTGCATGACTTTGCAGGAGATGCAACTGTCTTGTATGTCAAGTGTACTCTATGCTTTGTGACGTTTAAACCATCTGACTAGGATCCTATTCTTCCTTGACAGGTACACTGATGTATCTGTTATTCATTTTTATCTTCGTCAGTTGCATGTCTAACTTCTGTTCTGATGTTTGTACCTCTGACACATCAGAGTGACCTGCAAGGCTTGATGAAACAGACTGCTGTGCCCACCCTCAGAGGTTCTGATTCACTAGTCTGCATGGGACCTGAAAATCCACATTCCTAATGGGCTGGCTACTACATTTGAGAACCACTGCAATACGGCAATTTTCTCCAGGGAGCGGGATGTGGAGCTTGAAAGACATTTAGACCCCCGTCTTCTGTCTTCTCATCTTTGAACTGCTTTTCAGAATACTTGTCTTGGCTACCTTGATGTTGGCCGTGAGGTCATATATGGAAAGAGTTTTTAAACTTTAAAGAGCAATTGATATACATGGAAGGGAACATGATTTTCAGCAGAGTCTGCCCATGTTTTTATAATTTAAAGTAGTCCATATGGCGTCTTCTTTCCTTGCTTCCTTTCCTCCTTGGGGCCCATCTTCTTCATGTACATCTAGTGATGGGAAAATGTTGACCAGGGCTTCTTTGGATCAGGCTGATCTTTTAGCTTGAACATGTTCTGCTCTGGCTTAGAGGTCATGGAGCACTCCCCACTTCTCCAAACTATGGATTCCCTTTTGCAAATCTCTTTTGCCTGTGAGGAAGCCTGGCTTGGGTTTCCCATCTTCTGCTTTGTACGCAGTCTCACAGGGGTTTGTTTAGATGAAAATTCTCAGAAGTTTTATTTTTAAATGTAAATTACTGTCAAGTAACTTCTTCTTTCACATGTGAAATTCATCCATCCTTCTGCTCCCTCATTCATGGATTTATGTATTAATTTATTTAAGAAATATGACTTACCTGCTCACGTGCACCACAGAAGTGCTTTGGTATTTAAATATTAACACAAAACTTCACATTTAGCCTTACTAGGTTTCACTGTGAGTATTTTTATTCTTTCTCTAATCTCTCGATCTTAATGATTTTGATTGTTGAAGTGGAATCATCTCATTGGTCTCCAGCTCACCATTCAATTACCTGAAGTTTAGCAATATGGCCTGCTTGTGTGCTTCCCTCAAGGATAAACATTTCAAGCAGGACCTGAACAACTGCAGATGCTCTTGCCTGTCAGCAGAGCCCTGCTCTCTTTCCACCTTCATCACCAGCATCAGTGTTGCCTGGTACGATGTTTAAACGCACACAATGGCAACTAACTGGATAACAGCCTGCCCACTTTTCCAAAGACATATTTCCTCTGAGATCTTCCAAAACTCTGTGTTTAAAAATATGGCAAAATGAATGCTTCAACATGTTCCCTTGTTCTGCCACTAGAGAAAGCACATGGATTTGCCTGCCTCACTACTAATTTGTGCAAGTTATTGGGGGTCATCATTATTTATGTATTTTTTCTGTCCTCACTCAATCTGCCTAATGATCTCATTCTAAATTTTATCAGGGATCAATGTAAATCTTCCCAGCTCACAGATTCCAGCATCCAACCATCCAATGCTCCCTTTTTGGAAAATTCAACATGATTCACAAGAGATGGCCAGTTCTGGTTTCACTTTGTGATTTAGCCAGGATAAAAAGAGTAACAACAATAACAGCATAGTGATGCGTGCTCTCCAGTTTCTAAAACACTTAAAGACATTACCATAGTTCTTCCTCTTTACAGCACAGTGAGTTTGATATCTTTTCTGGTTTTCCCCCAGGGAGGTAATTTGGTCAAAACACACAGGAAGGGGAGAGCCAAGACCTGGACCGGGTCTTCCTGCCCCAGATCCTGCATTTGTTCAATGAAGTAAGTAAAACAGGGTCAAATGAGTGTTTTGTTTTTTTTTTTTATCAGTTCTGAGTTAGCAGTAAGTGAAATGAACTTGAGTTTAGGGACTGGAACCCTAGTCAGCTCGTTTTTCTGTTTTTGTTTTTATTTTTCCTCACAGATGTTTATTATTTATTTCATCATTTTGCCCAACCAGGCCAAGGCTTCCTTAAAACCAAGATCTATTTCCTTGGTCAAAAGAAAAGGAAATAATACCATTTTATATAAATAATGGATTTGGAATGCTTAAGATTAGAATATTTGCCAGAATCATAAATCACTGATAGAAAATAATGGTCTCTTTATTACTTTAAAAATTAAACTAACATCTAGGCTATTTACTATGAATAAAAATAAAAATGAGTTTGGAAGGGTTGAGTTTATTTCAGATAAACATCTTTTTTTTTAAAGTTTTGATCCAAAACAGCTCTGTCCTCCAGAAGGAGGCTTGCAATCTGATCAGTGCTGGGTTTCCTGGGAAGCTGCATCTCTCTTCCTGTTTACTCTCAGAGGGAATTTGCACACTGCAACTGTTTAGCACTAAGACTTTCTTTCAGTTGGTCTCAGATTACTAACTGGTAGGGGAAAGATGAAATGGCCCAAATGGTTTTCAATCCCAAGTTGTTCAAATTCAAAGCACGTTACATACACAAATCAGTGATTTTGTACAACTCTTTGTATGAATCAACTTTTCATATGCATATATACATACAATTATGGAATTTCTTTTCTGTAAAAGGTGGTTATACTTTCTTCAATTCTGTAGGTTTCTGAGAATTAATAGCATGTTCTTTACCTGGTTGTCATTCTTATTTTTTAGTGTGAATAATAGCTTTCACTCAGCCTTTTGCAACTCCTCGGTCTGGTTCTGTTCTGAACACACCTCTAAATCTATCCTCTAGTGATGGTTAAACACTCTGAGCAGTGATATTAGAGCAAGCTCTCAAAGTTCTCTAATTAAAGGAACATTTCAAATTTTTCCCATTACGTTCACGTGGCTATATTTCATAGCTGTAGAAGTTGTCTGGTGAGATCAGGAAAGTCCTCTTCAAACGTAAGAACAGAGAGAAGACATTTCAATTCCCAGTAAGGGTTGATGACCCAGTCTCAAATCCAGTTTGCATTAACATCCTGGATTTCCTTCACCACATATGTGATTCCTGAAGTAATCTTTGTTTACTCCTTTAGAACAAGCACCAGTTACAGAAAATCAGAACACGCACAGGTTCGACAATCAATTTCAAGGCAGAAAGAACATCATTACCAGAATAAAAACAGAGACTGGTAGACCTCATTTCATAGATTCCAAAAATGAGTTTCCTGCATTGTGGAAAAGAAAACACTGACATTTCAATATGTTATTCTAAATATTTGAAAGTAGTTTATGTTACTATTTAAAATATATATAATTCAAATTCCAAATTGCTATATGACATGTGACCAAGTCAAGGGTTTTTGTTTGTTTTGTTTCTTTTTGTCATTGTTGTCTGTTGGTGTCCTCCCTAGAAGCCAATATTCCTACAATGTTAGTGTAGTAAATTGGAATAATTCCAAGACTTGCCCATAAGCACTTATCTAAGGGTTGGCCCTTCACCTAACTTAATCATTCAGAGTATCTCCCAAGCTGAGTGTCTTTTCACTTGGATATTCTCTGAGTCTTACCTCAGGAGCAGAGGAGTAGGTGGTGAGAGAGTAAACCCTCGTCTCTAGGAAATTTCCCTGGGGAGGCTCTGGGTCAGGGAAACTGAGCCCCTCAAGAAGGGAGAACCAGGACTCCTTCTGTCAGCAGGTCTACTGATTATGGTTGAAAAACCTCTTTCCCTTATTGCTCCTGCTGAATCGCATTATTTAGCATATGTGTGTTTATTTATTTATTTTTAAGCTTTTAAGAAAGCAATTTATTTTCCTAAATACATAATGTTTACATATTATGGTCTGGAAGTATTTTCAAAAAAATGGACAATTTTATATTTGGTAAGTTGCACCAGGTAACATGTGGGTTATGTATATTATATACCATATATACATTCAAAAATTTCACTGTAATCATCAAAAAATGTTTTAAGGTCATATACTTGAAGTATTTTCACAGAATAAACTTATCTCCATTGTGCTCAGGGTTGAAGTGTCTGAATTATTTTGTAGATGTTTGTCTTTAAAAACAATTTTTTTATTAAAGTATAGTTGACTTACAGTGTTGTATTAATTTCTACTATACCATTATGGTTTATCACAAGATACTGAACATAGTTCCCTGTGCTATACAGTAGGACCTTGTTGTTTTTCCATCCTATGTGTAATAGTTTGCATCTGCTCATCCCAAACTCCCAATCCATCCTCCCCTCACCTTCCCCCCCAACCCCCTTGGCAACCACAAATCTGTTCTTTATGTCTGTGACTCTGTTTCTGTTTCATAGATAAGTTCAATTGGGTCATATTTTATATTTCACATATAAGTGATTAGATGTTTTTCTTTATTAGAAAAACAGCCACATAACTGCACATGGAACCTGACAGTCACGCCCACTATTGCTCAATGCTTAATACATTTTTCTCATAATTATTTATTAAAACACATACCTCTACATATTTACTTTTCATATCTAAGTGCTGTTTATTTACTATTAATAAATAACTTGTATACTTCTGTTAAGAATAGGCTGAATTTAATTTTTTGAATTATTTTAAGTTTATTGCTTAGATACTGTCAATGGAAAAAATATTACAAATTGTCACAACAGAATGTGTGGGTTGATTAGCAAATTCAACTAATAAGAGTGAAAACTTTTATCCAGTTTAAAAGGGAGAATCTGCAGATAATACACACACTGATAAGCCCCAATGGTCCTCAGATACCAGACACAAAGTATAGGTAGACTGGCAATTCAATGGGTCTAGCAGGTAAGAGATTCCACAAAATACTACTAAGAAACAAGGTCAATGAGTTCTAATCCAGTGACAGAAATTACTTCCTTCTTGATCTGTTTTATCTTGTCACTCCTGATAAGGTGATAACATAGCCACTAAGTCACCAGAATATATAAGGAAAACCCACCTCAGATTTTGAACATATTTGCAAGTGATGTGAATATCTTCACAGGCACTGACAAAATTCCAACATTCAGATCACTAGGAGGTGTCTTTTTTTTTTAACATCTTTATTGGAGTATAATTGCTTTGCAATGGTATGTTAATTTCTGCTTTATAACAAAGTGAATCAGTTATACATATACATATGTTCCCATATCTCTTCCCTCTTGCATCTCTCTCCCTCCCACTCTCCCTATCCCACCCCTCTAGGTGGTCACAAACCACCTAGCTGTTCTCCCTGTGCTATGCGGCTACTTCCCACTAGCTATCTATTTTACATTTGGTAGTGTATATATGTCCATGCCACTCTCTCACTTTGTCACAGCTTACCCTTCCCCCTCCCCATATCCTCAAGTCCATTCTCTAGTAGGTCTGTGTCTTTATTCCTGTCTTACCCCTAGGTTCTTCATTACCTTTTTTTTTCTTAGATTCCATATGTATGTGTTACCTCCTAGAGAAATGGAAATAAAAACAAAAATGAACAAATGGAACCTAATGAAACTTAAAAGATTTTGCACAGCAAAGGAAACCATAAACAAGACCAAAAGACAACCCTCAGAATAGGAGAAAATATTTGCAAATGAAGCAACTGACAAAGGATTAATCTCCAAAATTTACAAGCAGCTCATGCAGCTCAATAACAAAAAAACAAAGAAGCCAATCCAAGAAAAGGGCAGAAGACCTAAATAGGCATTTCTCCAAAGAAGACATACAGACTGCCAACAAACACATGAAAGAATGCTCAACATCATTAATCATTAGAGAAATGCAAATCAAAACTACAATGAGATATCATCTCACACTGGTCAGAATGGACATCATCAAAAAATCTAGAAACAGTAAATGCTGGAGAGGGTGTGGAGAAAAGGGAACCCTCTTGCACTGTTGGTGGGAATGTAAATTGATACAGCCACTATGGAGAACAGTATGGAGGTTCCTTAAAAAACTACAAATAGAACTACCATATGACCCAGCAATCCCACTACTGAGCATATACCCTGAGAAAACCATAATTCAAAAAGAGTCATGTACCACAATGTTCATTGCAGCTCTGTTTACAATAACCAGGACATGGAAGCAACCTAAGTGTCCATCAACAGATGAATGAATGAAGAAGATGTGGACATATATACAATGGAATATTACTCAGCCATAAAAAGAAACAAAATTGAGTTATTTGTAGTGAGGTGGATGGACCTAGAGTCTGTCATACAGAGTGAAGTAAGACAGAAAGAGAAAAACAAATACTGTAGGAGGTGTCTTTTGATGTCTCTTTCAACTGGGGGTTTGACATACACTCCCTAATTGTCAAACAAACTTGACTTCATGGTCCCCTGTCTTTTCTCTATTCCTTCACAAAAGTCTGACCCCTTTTTTTTTTTTTTTTTTTTTTTTTTGCGGTATGCGGGCCTCTCACTGTTGTGGCCTCCCCCGTTGCGGAGCACAGGCTCCGGACGCGCAGGCTCCGGACGCGCAGGCTCAGCGGCCATGGCTCATGGGCCCAGCCGCTCCGCGGCATATGGGATCCTCCCAGACCGGGGCACGAACCCGTATCCCCTGCATCGGCAGGCGGACTCTCAACCACTTGCGCCACCACGGAGGCCCCTGACCCCTTTTTCAAATACTCCTTCCCTAGTTTGTCTACTTCTGGTTACAAATATACTGATAATCTCTATATCTTGTCCACATTTTCTTCTTTGATTTATTTGACCCATACTAAGCTTCTTTTGTGTGCCAGAAATTGGTCCAGTCACAAATACAATATATATATATATTTAATCATTGTTTTCATGGGCTTGACACTGTAATGGGGGAGGGGAGACTGAGAACGAACAAACAAATAAGTAAATAACTTAGCATAGTGGGTTGATATGTGTTCCCCCCAAAGATTGTTCCAAGTCCTAATCCCCAGTACCCCAGGGCCAATGAAAGCAATCTAATTTGTAAAAGGAGCCTTTGAAGATATAATTAAGTTAAGGTTCTTGACATGAGATCATTGTGGATTGGAAGAGAAGGCCTAAATCCAATGACAGGTGTCTTTCCTAGAAGAGGGGAGACACAGAGACACAGAAAGGAGGTCATGTGAAGACTGAGGCAGATCGGAGTGACACGGCCGAGGAATGCAAAAGGCTGCCAGCTGCTGCCAGAAGCCAGGAGAGAGAGGCATGGAACAGACCCTCCCTCAGAACCTCCAGAGGGAACCAATTCTGCCAACACCTTGATTGTGGATTTATGGAATCTGGAAAGAATAATTTGCTGTTGTTCCAAGCTGCCAAGTTTTTGGTGATGCGTTACGACAGCCTTGGAAAACTAACACGGTCAAGATACTGAGAAGTACTAGTGAGTTTAACAGAGAAGGAAGTTAGGGCTTGTGTGGGTTTAGTAAGAAATGGCAAATTTAAATATGTGGTATATGACATCTGGTCAGAGATCTGAAAGTAAGGGATTGAGCCGTGTAGAAATCTAGGGGAAAATATTCTCAAATGCAAAGAGCAAAGGGCCAGAACATGGCTATCTATGCTTGGAAGGCGCAGCAAGGGGGGCAGTGGGGGGGCCAGTAGCTGTGAGGGCAGACAGAAGGAAACAGAAACTGCCTCAGAGGGTTTCTTGTAGGTCCTTATACACAATAAGAAGTGCATTGTTGGGAGGTTATACCAAAGAAGCTGTGTGTTAGGTGCTGTGTTGAGGATACTCTAGTTTGCAAGGGGGTAAATACAGTAGTAGTTAAAAGGCTGTTACAATAATAAGAATAGTGGTGCCCTGGGGCAGAGTAATGTATGTGCATTTAAATGAATAGCCTGTGAAATTATTTTCACTTAAACTTTTGTATACTGAGAAATGCAAAGCAGCAACAAAAACCTTTGCTCACATCCATATTCTCATCTTGTCTGGTTTGTTTTGATTTTGCAACTTTTAGGTTACATGTTGTGAATTACATTCAAATTGGAAGCTCTCTTTGAATTAAATCCTATGCCCGTCTCACTAGTGTAGGTGGACACAAGGCACTTGAAAATGGAAAACAATAGCTTCCATAGTCTCAGCAATTTTAGTAAGGCAAAAGCTAAATAATCAGCTATACTTTTGCTTTAGAGATCATTATTCAAATTTTTGAACTTACTCCATTCAAATGAGTTGTCCATTCACTCGTTTATTCAATCATTCATTCATTCATCACTGGGCTCCTATAATGTCTCAGGTACAGATGTGGCAAAAGTCAAGTGGGGTGCTTCTAGAGGGAAAACCAGACAAATAAGTTAAATATTCAGGCAAAGGCCAGATGAGAAGGGATTGGTGGGAAAATGATAAGGAGTCTGTATTAAAGTCAGAAATGAAAATACCAACTGCTGCTATGAATACGTGTGCTAGACGTTGTGTTTTAACTTCATCCTCTCTAACTGTCACTGCAACTCTACAGATCATCCCTGCTTCATAGAGACATAAACTGAAGCTTAGAGAATTTAAGTGACTTGCCCAACCTTTGCTCCATGGCCAAGCCAGGGTTCAAACCCAAATCTCACATCATCTCTTGCTGTAGCTCCTAAACTAGTGTTACTCAAAGTGTGGCCTCCAGGCCAATGCCAGACCTCCATGAAATAAGTTCCAGTGTCCTCAAGAGCAGATGTTAGAAACTCAGCAATTTGACCCTGCTGTGACATTCAAGTGCCTATTCAATGAACTTGAGTTGTCAGGTTACAGAGGAACGGTAGGTGTTGTGAGCAGTCTTGGGTGGCTTAGGCTGTGAACAGGTCAGGCAGACTAGGACCTCACACTGGTCTGAGAATTAATTTTTAAGAAACCAAAACAAACCAACTGGTCCTTTACTAAAGTGAGTTAGAGAAACACTTTCTGGGCAGTGGAAGCTTGGCAGTGATCCCTAGAGATGGGGTGAGATCATCATCTGTGTTTCCTAGAAGGAGAGCCCAGGAAGCTGCTGGATGTGATATTGGAGAGGAATGCAAAAGAGGGATAAAGAAGTCAATTAGATCAAACAAGTTCATCCGAGAGATGAGGGGTAATAGAGCCAGGGACATTGAAATAAGGATGGGGTGAAACAGAGAGATTACTGAAAAATAAGCAAAAGAATCGATGCTGTTCTGATTAATTGTATTTGTGGATTGAGAGAGAAATAAGCTTACAGGATGACAACTACATTTATGGTTTGGAAAACTGGAAAGACAATGATGCCTAGAAACTGGAAGAAGGAATGTAAGATGAGCATGAACATTTTAGGGGACAAGATGATGAGCCCGGTTAAGGGAATAATAGGTTATTTTGCTCTTGCATAACCCAATAGAGATGGTGGGAGCAGCCAGTTTACGCACTCAGGCCATGAAATCAACCTGGATGAGTTAAAATCTTGTTTCTGCCACTGATAACTAAATTGCGGCTGCCTCCCTCAGGTATATTCCCTATGTTATGGTAAATAAAATTTTATATCTAGGCAACAAAATGATCTAAATCACATCAAGATAAAAATATAAGTTCATTTGTAAAGATGTTTTGATAAGAGTGCACACTTACCTTGGGTCATGACTACAGAACAAACAAGAGCGATTAGCAAACTGGTTGGTCACAAGACCAATGACATCAGCAGTTTCAACAGTCAACGCATTTTCATGACAATAGTCATGGAAAAAGCACAAAGCATCTGAGATCCAAGTTCCAGGACCAACATTTTTTTACCAACCTACTGTTTAATTTGGGCAATAATATTTCTTTCTGCTCTTGACTTCAATGGAGAGACAATATAATTTAGTGGTTCAAATGCCTGTGTGTTAAATCTTTCCCCACCTATGTGTGACTGTTAAGTTTCTTTCATTGTTAGATTTGCAATTTTAGACCGTTAGTTAAGCCCTAATAATTTTAGACCATTATCTAAAGAGACCATCATCTCTTTTTTTTTTTTTTTTACGGTACGAATGGCCTTTATTGTTTGCAACGGGAAGTGGAAGAGGAGGGGATGCGACAGCTCCGGCTCCTGGGGCGGCTCCACAGACTCAGTCGCTGTCGTCGAAAAGGAGACCATCATCTCTTAAAGGTGGACAATTTTATTTACCCCGGCAGGTGGTTGTGAGGAATAAATGAAAATATATATGAAAGGTTCTTAGCACATTACATGGGACAGGCATTCATTATTTCATTTTCTTTATCTGAAAATGCAGCAGTTAGATTAGAGTTTAAAATTCTTTTTCATTCAACATGCTGTCTATACTTCCTTGCATTGCAAGGATTGAGCTAAGAGGCAAAGATTTGAGGCATATCTGGAATGTATGGTCTTCTGAGCAGATTTTGTAAAACCATAGCTTGGGCTACAAAATCTTTAATAAACATAGGAGGCCACTTTTGCCAGGTGAAGATATTTTAGTTTCACTCTGAAGTTGTGGTATATACATACAATGGAATATTATCCTGCCTTAAACAAGAAGGAAATCTTGTCATTTTTGACAATATTGATGAAACTGATGGACATTATGCTAAGTGAAAGAAGCCAGTAACAGGAGGACAAATACTGCTTTATTCCACATATAGGAGGTACCTAAAATAGTCAAGCTCATAGAAGCATAGAACAGAACAGTGGTTACCTGGGGGGAGGGGGAAATGGGGAGATGTTCAATTTGTATAAATTTTCCATTATGTAAGATAAATTAGTTATAGAGATGTGTTGTACAGCATAGGGCCTAGAGTCAACAACACCGTATCGTGTACTAAAATATTAAGAGAGTAGATCTCATGGTAAGTGTTCTCAACACATACACACACACACACAAACGGACAGAATTTTGAGGGTGACAGATATGTCTATTACCTTGATTGAGGTCATAGTTTCACAGGTATATGCATATGTCTAAACTCATCTAATTGTATACATGTGCAGTTTTTGTATATTAATTATACCCCAATAAAGCCATTTAGAAAAATGGTGCTGGAGCAACTGGATACACACATGCAAAAGAATCAGTTTGGATCCCTTCCTCATACCATTATAAAAATTGATTCAAAATGTATCAAAGACCAGATTGTAAGAGCTAAAAGTACAAAACTCATTGAAAAAATCATGAGTAAATTTCCATAACCTTGAGTTAAACATTGATATTTTACATATGATGACAAAAGCACATACAATAAAAAAAAACTAGGTAAACTGGACTTCAAAATTGGAAACTGTTTTGCTTCAAAAGATGCCATTAAGAGAGTGAGAAGACAGTTCACAGAATGGGAAAAACTATTTGCAAGTCATTTTTTTAGTGACCTATATCGAGAATATATAAGGTACACTCACAACTCAGCAGTAAAAAGATAACTGGCCCAATTAAAAACTGGACGAATGATCTGAGTAGACATTTCTCCAAAGAAGATATATAAATGGCCGATAAGCACATGAAAAGATGCTCACCATCACATCATTATTAGCTATCAAGACGACAATGCGATATCACTTTACACACCATCCCCCCAGGATGGTTATAATCAAAACGACAGAAAAAGAAAAGTGGTGATGAGAACATGGAGCAATTGGAACACATATATTGCTGATTGGAATGGAAAACTGTGCAGCCACTTTGGAATACAATTTAGCTATTTCTCAAGATGTTAGGCATAGAGTTACCATATGACCCAGCAATTCTACTCCTAGGTACATACCCAAATGAAATGAACATATGCCCATGCAAAAACTTGCACATGAATGTTCACAGAACTATTATTCATAATAGGCAAAACGTCAGATGTCCATGAACTGAAGAAAGGATAAACGAAATGTGTTATATCCATACAATGAAATATTATTTGGAAATAATAAGAAATGTAACAATAATACATGTTACAACATGGGCAGACTCAAAAACATTATACCAAGTGAAAGAAACCAGTCACTAAAGACCACATACTGTATGATTACATTCATATGAGTTGTCTAGAAGAGTCAAGTCTATGGAGACAAAAAGTAGATTAGTGGTTCCCTTGGGCTCAGGGAAAGTTTTCAGCTCTTACCTGATCCTTTGAATACAGGGGATTAGATGACACTAGGGGCAGGCAGACTGGAACAGACATTGCCCTAACAACATTTGAGAGTGAATAGCGATAAGACAGAGGAGTGAGAACGGGAAACAAGAAAAAATAATCAAATGTGTTTCAATAGTAATTCTTGGTGGTCTAAAACAAACAATTCATGACAAAAGGGAAAAAAAAACAAACTGAAGGGAGCATTCAACAATCAAGCAGAGAACGAGAAAGTACCCCTCTCTTATGAACCGTGTGATAATGGTGGCGCCGAGATGATATCAAGTAGATATTATAGTTGTTGGGCTGCACCCACAGGTCTGCAAAGCCTGTGCTTGCCCAGCTTCCAGACCAAAGAAACAGCCAGGTGTCAGCCACAGAGACATCAATGGTTTAACGGATGGGGGAGCTTACACATCTGAAGCAAGGTCCTGGAGCGACTCCCCACTGTGTGTGGTGACCAGGACATGGCAGAACGGTTCGCTTCTGGGGGCAGGGGGAGGTTACCAGTTATGGGGGAATTATGTCAGGTTGCCTCAGTGTTACCAAGGAAACCAGCAGAGGGGCACGTCCCTCACTGACTTTTTGATAACTATCACTAGCTGGGGCCTGGGACAAGTATGTAGGAACGTCAGTCACATGAGTAAGGTGTAGGTGGAGCTGGGGCTGGTGGATCAGGGTATGGACAGAGAGAAAGAGAACAGCCGTCTTGAGTGGCCTGACCGTACAATGGCATATAAAGAATTTTATTGTGACTCTTTTATTTTTTGAGCCATAATCTTCAAATAACATGCTTTTTCCCCAACCCCTGGTGATAAAACATTTTGAATAGACTTGAATTTTAAAAACTTGTGTCCTGGGATAAGTGGCCAGTCTGATCTTCCTTGTAGGGTCACTAAATCTTGTGGTTTTGGTAACTTTATAGATGTATTAATTAAGAAAAGAACTAGTTCAAGTGAGATCTTCCCAGAGCAGTCACAAAGCAGTGGCTGGTCCTCTGGACAGGATGCCTGAGTCTTGGCTCTGTGAAGAAACAACTAAATGATTCTGTCAAGAGAAATTGTTTCCTTCCAAATGTGTGAACTACTGTGTGAGGATCTATTAAAATTGCTGCAGACAGAGCCAGAATAGTGTAATATCTGCATATACAGTAAGAATACTAAGTGTATATCCTTGGCAATCCCCAATCCACTAGCAAATCTAAGAGCATGCATTCTTAGAGGAAGGGTGGGTCTGAGCCATTTCAGTAAATGAAAGAGGATGAAAACAAATGACTAGAGAACTGGCAGGCATCAGAGAGTGTTGGATGAAGAAAGAGGGCACTGGACCCAGACCAGGTGTGCATCAACCTGATGTCTAGAGCTTTAAAACATACCTGTTACTATGGAGATAAAGCGGACAGAGAAAGTCCAAATGGACTGATTTGAAAATCTGGAATTTGATGGAGATAAGGCTGCAATGACTGGAAAAATAATCACTGGATTTGTATATGTTTATCTGCAAAGGCTTAATCCAATTTTCTCCTTATAGGCAAAATTAAGAAATGAACAAGTCTAATTTTTCAAATGCCCTGTTTCTTAATTAACACTGATGTATACATCATATAATTTGATTCTCGCAGGAATGCCTTCCAGATCTGCTGTTCTGTACATTCTCTCAATGAAGAGGGTGGGAGTGGGAAACTTCCAGTGGTTTTCTTAGCAGCTCAGCCAGGGCAAAGGTTGGCCTAAGTGCCTCTTCTGAATCCAAGGCAGGCAGAGTTGGAAGAATATAACAAATATTTTAAATACCTGTTATTTAAAGACAAAATATTATCTATTCTATTATTTTTTCCTTAAGAAGCTAAAATTTATGTCCACAAAGACAGATTGCCTAAGATTGCACAACTCAGGACATGGTACTCTAGGGTAGTTTTAATTTTTTCTTTGCTCTATGACTTTCTTTTAATATACAAAACCATATATTCTCTGGAATTCATGAATAAAACATCAATAGTCCACAGGAAAAAGAATATGCCCTTTAGCTATTCTCCAAATAGGTCTGACAAAATTGCACTCTGTTATGAGATGATTGAATTGCCATGGCTTTCTTACCAGGCTAAGCGTCCTGACAAAGGGCACACACTTCACAAAGAAAGCCCCAATGACCACTTCCTCGGAACACAGTGTTTCTCTCCATGCCCCTTTGCAAGCCTTCACACAGGACATTTCAAATGATTCTCTCTTTGCCCAGGGAAATGGGTCCACAAGAATATATAATGATACTATTACATGTATAGCACCTCTAGGAAAATAATGACAATATTAAGAATGTTTTGATGGAGATAAATGACTTAGTTTTTGGAACAAAGAGATCCAACTATTTCAGTATCAACTGTTCTTTCTTTCCCTAATACGAAGAAAAAAAAAAAGCCATGAAGAATTGCCTGATTTTATTTTGATTCGTAAAGAAAATCTTGGCAGTGTGGTAATCCTAAACAGTTTGTATTATAATTAAAACCAATGTTCCATAGTATCTTCCACTGAAAGTGTCTGCAGGCTATACCCGGTTTGGCCACTGTGATACAAGGAACAAAATAAAATCCTACAGGGCATAGGTGGGACCCACACAGTGCTTGTGCATTTCCCAGGCCTTGGCTAATGGACGTTAATGACTTTACATATATTTACATGTATATTCTCCCAGTACGTGCTCACACACCACACACACACACACACACACACACACACACACACACGTGTGTATACTATATAAATATTGTGCCTCTCTATTGAGAAAAAAATGTAATGGAAGAAACTGTAGGCCAATGTGCTGTGACTTTGAGGAGATAGAAAATTGTAACATGGTCGTACCATCCCGGGCCAAGAACCATCAGACTTGACTATGTGACTTGCTTTGGGTAGTAAAGTGTGACTGAGGAAGGGGCTTGCTGCACAGCCCAGCAGACACTTTAAAGATCTCTGCACAGTCTCTAGGCTGCTCTTTTCCATTCTTCCCTAAGAACAGCCAGTCCCAGACAGGCCTGGATCCCACCATGAAGCAGGCATGTAGCAAAGAACAGCAGCTGAACAGCTGCCAACTTAAAACCTGAATAAGAAATCATCCTTTAATATTTCAGACAATTGAGGCTCTTGGATTGTTTGTTACCAAAGCAAAAGCTGACCAATAAAATCGAGAGGATTTCTTAAATAACCTTGAAAAGCAAAAATTTAAACATGGGAAAATTTAGGAGATTATGTTATAGGCAATATAAAAATATATTTCAAATGACAACACATGAAAGTATTTGAATAGTACTCAGCACATTTTAGTGTAGCATACATGCTGCGATTAGTATTATAACAAAATTAAGCTTTTCTCATGTATGAGAGACACTTTAGACAAAACAATAGATGGTGACAGACTGGCAGCATATATATATAAAGTCTTTATTAATATCTAGAATATATAGATTTTTTCAATCAATAAGAAGAATAACCTCCTCTCTAAAATGGGCAAATAATATGAATCTTTACCATCCCCTCTGCCTCTGTGACACACATTTACAGTTTACTTCTTCAGGCATTAAATATAATATAATATCAGTTGGGTAAATATCGTTACATTATTTGGTAAATACTATTTGCAGCTAGTCTCATAATATAATAATTAATGATCTTTTCTGAAGAGCTTTGTTTTTAGCTATGAATCTGATGGTAATATTTGTCTTTGATTGTTGTCTAGTTGATTAATTTTCTGTGCATTTATTATTAATTTAACTCCTATGGCTCTCAATACGCTCCAGCTTCAACAGCAATTTTATCTCACCTCCCCCCACTCTGCTGGGGGGTCTCTTCCTCGTGTCCTCTGACCTTCTCCAGTCTGGACCAGCTGCTCTTTCCATTCCATAATCAGCAGTGATCTGAGGATCTTCCTTCTTCAACAACCTGGAAAGTCATCTCACTTCTTTCTTTAGTTGGACAACTGCTTTCTCTAATTTACATCTTTCCCTTTTGAGTCTAATCCTTTGTTTTGGTGAAGGACATCCTCCAGAATGTCCTTCCTTTTTCTCAGGAAAGGATGGACATCCTTCATCCTTTCCTGAGAAAGGATCGATGAAACTTCTATTCCCGAAAATGCCTTTATTTTATCCTCACACTTCTTAGTTTCACTCTATGCAGATTTCTATGACAAAAGTCATCTTACTTAAAAATATTTAAAGCATTTCCCCATAAGTTTCTTGATTCTTTTTTTTTTTTTTTTCTGTGGTACGCAGGCCTCTCACTTCTGTGACCTCTCCCGTTGCGGAGCACAGGCTCCGGACGCGCAGGCCCAGCGGCCATGGCTCACAGACCCAGCCTCTCTGTGGCATGTGGGATCCTCTCGGACCAGGGCACGAACCCATGTCCCCTGCATCGGCAGGCGGACTCTCAACCACTGCGCCACCAGGGAAGCCCCAGTGCCCAGATATTTGGTCATATTATTCTGGGTGTTTCTGTGAAGGTATTTTCTGTGAAGAGACTTAATGAATGACTAAAATATATAAGCTGAAAGAACTAATGGACAATTTGAATGGGATTGCTTTTTTCTTTTAGAAATGTTAAATTTTCTTAACAAAAGAAAGGACAAAGGAAACACAGTGCTCTAAATATGTGTAACCATGAGAATAAGAAAAGCAGTCTTATAACACTTATTACTAGCATAACAGACTGCAGATTCACATTTAAAATTGGTGGACTTTTAGTAAAGCAGACTGCATTCCATAATGTGGGTGGGCCTCATCCAATCAGTTGAAGGTCTGAATAGAACAAAGAAGCAGGTTTATTTTTTTAACATCTTTATTGGAGTATAATTGCTTTACAATGGTGTGTTAGTTTCTGCTTTATAACAAAGTGAATCAGTTATACATATACATATGTTCCCATATCTCTTCCCTCTTGCGTCTCCCTCCCTCCCACCCTCCCTATCCCACCCCTCTAGGTGGTCACAAAGCACCGAGCTGATCTCCCTGTGCTATGCGGCTGCTTCCCACTCGCTATCTATTTTACGTTTGGTAGTGTATATATGTCCATGCCACTCTCTCACTTAGAAGCAGATTTTTGAGCAAGAAGGAACTCTGCAGCAGAAGGTCCTCAGACTTGAACTACAAGATTAGCTTTTCTCCCTGTCTCCACTGTGCCAGCTCACTCTGCAGGTTTTGGACTTGCCAGCCTCTATAATGATGTGAGCCAATTCCTTAAAGTAAATCTCTCTCTCTCCATCATCTATCATCAATCTGTCTATCTAACTATCTATCTATCTATCTATCTATCTATCTATCTATCTATCTATCCATCTACCTATCATCTATCTCTCATCATCTATCTACATACCCTGTTTCCTGTTGGTTTTGTTTTTCTGGAGAACTCTGACTAATACATTAGGTTACAAAGCAAAAGGGATTTTACAGATGGAACTGAGACTATGGACCTTAAAATAGTGAATTATTATCCTGAATTATCCAGGGGTGCCCAATCACCTCTGACCTTAAGAACAGAGACCTTTCTTTGTCTTGGGGCCAAGCAACATGGCAGAAGGAGAAGTGTGAGTGATCTGACACCTGAGGACTCTATGCACTGTTGCTGGTATGAAGACAGAAGGGGCAGTGGGATGAGGAATGCAGGTGGCCAAGGAGCACAGAGGCTCCCAGATGATGGTAAGCAAGGAAGTGAGACCTCGGGCCTACAGCCATAGAGGTCTGAATTCAGGAAAAACCTGAATGAGTGCAGAAGTGGGTTCTTGTCAGAACCTTGAGAAAAGAACATGACCCAGCCAACACCCTCATTTTGACCTCCTGAGACCCTAAACCAAGAAGAAGTGACCCATGCTGTGCCTGGATGTCTGACCCATGGAAACTTGGACATAATAAATGGGAGTTGTTTCCAGTCACTCAGTTTGTGGTAATTTGTTACAGCAGCAAGAGAAAACTAATATCAACCTTTTGACCTGTGAGCTTCTGAGAGAAAGGTGTGGAATGTGGAGAGAGAAACAAGCCAATAATAAAATAAATAGAAAAACTAGAAAATGGAAACCAGATGAGGAAAAATGAGGTTGGTAGCATTGCTCATTCAGCCATGAACAAAGACAGTTCAGAGTTGATTCTGAGTGTCTGATACGCATTGGAGTTTGTTCAATGTTTGTTGGAGAAACGAAAGATTCTCACATAGTTCTACTTTTCAGGGACACTGTGGTCCTGCCCCTCTAAAACCTCTCTCTGGACAAGGTCCACCTAGACAGGTAGCCAGCAGCTTATTCACTCCTGCAACACATCACCGCATTCTGACAAGATGTTGTTTCTGCATAAATGTGCTTCTCCATGGTAATGAGCCCTGATTCTTTAGCTGCAGGGGAAGGCACTGGGCCCATTGGTGATGGCTCCAGTGTTAGGAACTGTTACAAAAAAGGTCAGTGGAGATCTCTCCCAACAATTTTCTCAAGTGCCCTCTTAAGGAGAAAACAGGTGCCTCTGGGAGCCTGACCACAATCTACGGGGTCCCCAGACCCCTTGAGCTTCTTCCTCTGGCTCAGTGAGAACCCTGATGTCCTTTTGATCCACCATCTTCTCTGCCTGGTCTAATTTGAATTGGGCTTCTGTTACGTCTGAAAGATGAACTGACCAATGTACACTTCAGAGACCTTGACATCTACCCAAATGGTTTGCAAACTATGTTTTGTATCTGGACATTGTCTTCAAATAAAATCTCACATGGGAAGCTCAATGATAAGGGCAACAGATAAGGGCAGAGCTGCTGGGGCTGCTTGCTCCAGGGCTTGGGGTTAAGCCCTACCGCACTGCTTCCTCTTCTCCTAGGCATTCCTGTCTTCTGTGCAGGTCCCTGAAAACTCACCCTCAGGAAGTCTGAGAGTGAGCATCTCCTCCTTGGATTCCCAGGGCTCTCATCCTGGCCTGAAAAGGGGCTGTCACCTGCATTTTAATGAGCTCTGTAGATGTGTCCGTGAGCCCAGGAGGAGCTCACAGTTGTGCTGATTCCCATAACAAGACCAGATGCAACAGAGCTCCATCACAGGGGACATGACCGCATTCCAAGCCCTTTCCCTGTCACTTCGCTTGCTCCTTCCACACACCCCAGCATCAGGCACAACCCCTGTCGTTATCAAGACACCCTTTCTTTCACACACTCACTCCATGGGCTGGAATGGTAAATAACACTGATTCTTTCTCTTTTCTTCCCTCTTTGGAGGGCACCTATGGGCATCTTTTCCCACCTCTGACCATTGGCTCTTATCCACCTGTTCATTTTACATAAAAATTATTAAACACTTATTAAGAATCAAGTCTGTGCATTCATGACTAAGACAGACATGATCCTTACTCTTGGGAAGTTTATAATCTTGGGAGGCAGACAGATAAAAAAAGCAAGTAAACAATAACAAAGAGCTTAATTTAAATTGTGGTAATTTCTACGAAGGTCATGTGTGGGGTTTTGTTGCAGAGAATAACAGAACAGTGGAGGGGTTCTCCCTTCTCTCCCACACTTCTGCCCTCACCCAGAGTATGGGAACTTGGCCTCTCCAATTGCCAGGATGGAAGCCTCTCCCTTCCACTCCTCACACAGATCTACTTCTTGTAGGAGAAGATTGGAAAATGGCTTATCTCATGCTTGATCAGACCTTCCCAGAATTTCTGGTGGACTTGACTTCAAGCTGAACCTGTGGATCTTTTCACTCTGGCCTCCTTGACATGGTGAACCCTGAGGGAGGCTTAGCCCCTCGAAGGGAAGTCTGCAATTATATGACTCCAGCTGCATGCATTCTGTCTAGGAGGAAGGACGCAGAAAGACTGTTGTTTTTTGCCAATTTGGTGTTACCTGCAACGAGCTGTTGTTTTTTGTTTGTCTGTTTGTTTTTCTTTTAATTTCTGTTTGTCTCTTACACCTCTTCTTCATCAGTTCAGAGCTTCCTAGTGTGAGACAGAGAAGTGGGTGAACAGTCCATGTGTCCATCACATGGTGATGGCGGCACGGAGTGAGAGGGTTAGGAGTCTACTCCAAAAGGACGAGCAAGAGGGAACCTCATCAAGAGAAGGTGACATTGGGGTGAGACAGTGGGTGGTAACTGGGCACTTCCCAGACAGCCACGAAGGGTAGGTGGCCTTAGGCAGAGGGAGCAGTGCCATAGAAGGAGAGAGCCCGGAGTGCCCAGGGGGTCTTATGTGGCTGAAGAGTACAGGGAGTCTGTGCTGGCCAGGTAGGAAGGTGCACAGGGGCTCAGCTGGAAGAGGCATGCATGCCACAGCATCTTCTGTATTTGGTGCTAGTGTACTCAAAACATCCAGTAATTTAACACTTTGAGATGGATCTGACCCTATCTGGAATCTATATCCAATTATTCATCAAGCTCTACTGAGTTTTCTTCAAAGTCTCCTCATTCATGCCTTTTCTTAAAAATGAGTCATTGAGAAAAGGCATAAGTGAGGAGACTTTGAAGATTGCCACTAGCCGGTGCCACCCTTGAACGTCTATGTTCATCTTTTTGTTTCGTTACGGTTGAGAGGAAGATGTACGATCAAACTGGAGGTGAGCAGGGGTGGGATGATGGCAGCAAACCTGGAGCAGCACCTGTGTCTACATCCAGTGGCTCATCAGTGATGTCTGAGCCCAGCTGAAATAACATCTCAGGGAGCCCTCTGGAGCCCATGACCTTCCACTGACCTCAGATGTGAGGAAGAACTGCGTGTTCTGAGGCCCTTGATAGGAGATGATCTCCACACATTAGAAAAGAGGAGGAGGCAAAAATCCCATCCATTTCCAAATAACTTATTTAACACACATTTCCTGGTGTCAACACTTCATCATCCTCTAAGATCAAGAGGAGGGCTAGAGAAAACAAGGCTCAGCCTTGCCCCAGGAGCCTGGCTTAAGTGGTAAAGACACGAGTAGTGACAATCTAGGATGTGAAGTATTATAAAGAGGGTATATATTGGGCACACATGGAACATAGAAAGAGCTAGCTGGCTCTCTTCATGCTGCATCTTGGGGATGAAGAATTCTCCAGGCAGATTAAGGAAGGCTGGGCATTGGATACACAAAAGAACAGTAGGAGAAATAAAGAAGCATGAATGAGAACATGTTTTTAAGGATTATATCTGTTTCCTGGGGCTTCCATAACAAAGCACCACAAACTGGGTAGCTTAAAAAACAGATATTAATTCTGTCATAGTTCTGGGGGCCAGAAGTCCAAGATCAATGTGTCAGCACGGTTGCTTCCTTCTGAAGGCTGTGCAGGAGAATGCTTCATGCCTTTTGCTGAGCTTCTGGTGGTTTTCTGGGTAATCTTTGGTGTTCTTTGGCTTGTAGAAGTATCGCCCTGGCCTCTGCCTTCCTGTTTATATGATGTCCTCCCTGTGTTCCTGCTTGCTCTGTTTCCAAATTTTTGGCTTTTATAAAGACATCAGTCATATAGGATTAACACTCACCCTAATGACCTCATCTTAACTAAGTGCATCTGCAATGACCCTATTTCCAAATAAGGTCTCATTCTGAGGTCCTGGGAGTTAAGATTTCAACATACAAATTTGGGAGAGACTCAATCCAACCCATAACAGTGACATGGGATATTGGTTATAACCGGAGCACAGCATGCATGGGGCTGAATAGCTTGCAGTGCCTTTTTTTTTTTTTTTTTTTTTGTGGTACATGGGTCTCTCACTGTTGTGGCTCTCCCGTTGTGGAGCACAGGCTCCGGACACACAGGCTCAGCGGCCATGGCTCACGGGCCCAGCCGCTCTGTGGCATGTGGGATCTTCCTGGACCAGGGCACGAACCCGCGTCCCCTGCACCGGCAGGCGGACTCTCAACCACTGCGCCACCAGGGAAACACCCTGCAGTGCCTTTTCAGGATTAGAGTACTTTCAGTTGCTTCAACCACTTCCTCCCTGAAGCCCACACTCCTTCAGACAGAATTACTTCAGCTCTCCAGCTGGGACATGTTCTCCCTTTAGCCTCCAGGCACTGTTTTTATGGCAGGACTTATCCAGACCCCCTCTGCCCACACACCAGCCATCATTTTCCTTGACTTTGTCTTCAACTCATCCTTTCAGCTTTACATTCCTAACAGGTTTTGTTTCCTTTTGGAAACAGCCCTGGACACATAAGGCTGGATGGGTCTCAGTTTGTGTCCATATTCTTGTCCAGAGAATGAAATATATCATCCTAAACCATAATTGCTGGCTTACTTGACCCCATTTCCACTAGCCCATAAACTCTCTGGAAATAAAGACCAGCTTTCATTCATCAATTCCATTTCTAGTGCCTGATCCAGTGCATGGCATGCAATAGTTGCTCAATAAATGCTTGTAGAATGTACAATAAAGGAGTGAAAATTAAGCTGGTCTTTGAAAGATAGAGACCTGAATCCTTGATTTATTCTTTCAAGTAACCCTCATAGCACCTGTACCCCTTTTCCATAGAGCCCCAATCTAGTGTGGAGACATGGTGAGGATGGGGAGGCTTCTCTATGATCTCTTCTGAATTTTCATGCTTCCAAACACACCCCATCCTCAATTTATCACTGTTAGCCATCATCAGTTATCTGAGAGTGGGTGACATTTTGTCAATGGAACACTACCTCTTCTCCCTGCTCAGGATCTTTTATTATCCATGCTCTGTGTTATTTGTCTAGACTAGTACACAGTGCTCATTCTTCAGATAAAACCCTCACTTTCTCACTCGTACCAAAACCAGTTTGTCCAGAACATACTCAGCTCCAGCTAAAGCGGCAGTTTTGTATCTGTGCTTCATGTCACCAACAATATCTGGATACATCCCAAGACCATCCAACAATACCCACCTGTAAGGACATGGTGGATAAACAGACTCTCAAAGTGATGCCATTTCAGGAAGGTCTTACACAGCAGTGAGCCGTGCTAAGCCTGGGTCTCATGCTTCCTTGTGGGAATTTGTGAAAGAGGTCTCTCTGCCTATGGAATAGCTATTTTCAGAGCTAGAAACTCCAAGTATTCAAGCATGATTCAGTTTCCTCCATGGTCTCTTCAACCAAATGCGTGGGCTGAGTCAGAAAACATGTAGAATTACAAGAAGAATAAAGGAAGTTCCAGAAGTACTTTGAGTCCTTTGAAATAGCTGAAATATTTTTGCAAGTGTTTTTGGATTGGAGAATCCAGAAACAGGCTTTGCCAACCTCCTCTCCACTTACTTGTCAGCTGCGCACATACTTCAAAGAAAAAGCCACCATTTTGTTTCTGAATCATGTACAAACGACACATGAAACTTTTCTGTTTTAGAAGTCTTTGTATGGCATCACGTTCTGGAGTCCAGTGAACTTGGATGAAAGACGGTAAGAAGGGGATATTTTCATAAACTCTTTCAATCAAGGAAGTGCCACTAAATCAAAGTGAGTAAGCAGAAGCTCTGCAGGCCCCATTTGACTGTGAACTCAGATACACCAAGCATAGCAGACTCTATAGTTTGGGAAAAATATTGTTCTCTGACAGATTGAGTCAAAAAGCCAGTATATCCCAAAACTGTAGAACTGATCAATATTACTTTGTTCCTCTTAAAACTGAATCCTGGGCTTCCCTGGTGATGCAGTGGTTGAGAGTCCGCCTGCTGATGCAGGGGACACGGGTTCGTGCCCCGGTCCAGGAAGATCCCACATGCTGTGGAGCGACAGGGCCCGTGAGCAATGGCCGCTGAGCCTGCGCGTCCGGAGCGTGTGCTCCGCAATGGGAGAGGCCACAACAGTGAGAGGCCCATGTACCGCAAAAGAAAAAAAAAAATTGCATCCACTGAGCTATGAGTTAAAAAATATGTCACGTGTAGATTTAACAATGTGTCAAATAGAATTTTTCTGAATTCTTTTAAGGAAATTGTTACTTAAATACATTCTCCAATACCACCTTATTTATAGAACTACCCCAAATCCACCCAGAACTCATTGTCAGGAAAAGGTTTTCTTCCTAGTGACCTGATTAAATTCAAGCATTTAATTGAATGTATTTTACTTATTATTAGTTCTGTGAGAGATTTAAGTTGTCACTTTATTAAAAAAAGGTTGTGTGATTAAATACACTTGGGAAATCCTGGGATAAATACAGTTAATCCTGATGTAACTGAGAAGCAACTTTGAGTCTTCTGATGTACATGGGAAGGTCCACTGGAAAGCAAAAGTTTCCCCCAAATTATTTGACAAACAGAACCCTTCCTATTGCAAAACATTTTTCTGGTTTAGAGTTATGTGAAATGTTCTTGGGGAAGTGAGATATAATAAGCATTGTTTTTCCCTCTTCGCCTTGGCCACCCTAAAGCTCATGTAATTGTTATGGTAAACATCAAGTTTGTAGCGCTGATCTCTCAGCAATGCTGGGAAGGAAAGTCTTGCAGTGGGAAGACCGAGGGTACCAACACGTGCTTTGTGATTACTTGGGAAGGTTTGGTACATACAATGTCTACAACCCAGACTTCTCTGAAAACAGGAAGTTGCAAGTATAATATCACACATATAATATCCATTCAGAGACTAGCCATTAGTTACATTTCATCCAATTTTACTTCTTTTAGTCCATATAAACATTTACAAAACATTCTAGATGTGAATTCAAAGCTATTTCAAATTCATATCAGGAAATTGGAGGTGGCTAAACAGATGATGAAAATATACAAGATATTCAAGCAGCTTCAAATAAATAGTATTGGGACTATTTTTCCAATTAGGTTTTGCCATTTTCTAGAAAATTTGCAGGTGGTAAAAGCAATGATAGTTTTTATTCCAGAAAGAATTCAAGCCTGAATGTATTATTAAGTCTATGCATTTGTGTTCAGAACACAGAAACTTCAAATCTCTCTAGCTTAAAAACTTAGAATTTAATTTTTAGTGTAAGATCAGCTTAAATGTCATGGTTAATTTCATCCCTTCCTACCTTCCTTCCTTCCTTCCTTCAATAATCTCTGCCATGTGTCTCTCCATTGCTTTCATCGTGGAACCCCAGGATTCCCCAGTGTGGTGGTCAGTCCAGCATGACAACCTCTTGTCTGATTCACATCATCTCCAGCCACTTGTCCTCCACATTCTTGGTTCTCTCCACACTACACACCTTCACGTCTCTGTTCACATTTGCACCCACACCATCTTCTCTGTCCATTTGTCTTCTTGAGACAACCGCCAACATCACCTTTCTTTCTGAAGATCTCCCCTTTCACCCTCCCTTGCTCCAAGTGGGAAATCACTTTCTTATTTATCCACCCTGAGCTTTACCCTTGCCTGTGTGTTTGCATTTGTCACATGGTAATAGCATTGCTTGCTGACACCATCTTCTCCCTGTCGAAACAAGCCATCTTTGGAGGCTGAGGCTAAGTTGTCTTTGTTTTGCTCTCCTCTGTACCAAGCACAGGCCTTAATGTGTAACAGGTGCTCAACGAATATGCTTTTTTAAACCCTTCTCTTTTTATTTTTAGTTATTTTTTTATTGAGGTATAATTGACATTTAATGATATAACATAATATTAGTTTCAGGAGTACAATATAATGATTCAATATTTGTAGATATTGTAAAATGATCACCATAGTAAGTCCAGCTAACATCCATTACCTCATATAGTTAAAAAAAATGTTGTTTTTCTTGTGATGAGGACTTTTAAGCACTCTTAGCCACTTTCAAATGTGCAATACAATAATAAGTATAGTAACCATGCTGTAGGTCACATCTCCATGACTTTCTCATCTTACAACTGGAAGTTTGTACCTTGAAGGTGAAATACACTTTTAATGGAATTAACTATATTTACATGATTCTATGGCAAAGAGATCCCAGCCTTGGACGAGAACACATTCATAACTCAGGCTGCCCCTGCTTAGCCAGGCTTCAGGAGTTCCAACCTGAGTCCAGAGCCAGATGTATTGCTGCCCAGAGAGGGGTTGGCCAGGGCCCCAGAGGACCAGCTGGAGGATAAATGATGGTGAGGTGGACAAGAGGGACTCTGGGAAAAGGCAGGAAGAGCTGGAGGAACCAGGGAGAGACTGAGAGGGAGAGGATGAAACTGACACAGCTTTCCTCCCACACAGTCTGAAGTGTGTTGCTGTTTTGTTCAAGGCTTTGGAGAACAGTGACAACCATCTGGGGGCTGTTTTCCTGGGGACCTGGGGAGGAGCAGGCAGCCTCAGGCACAAGGGAATCAGAATCCTGAATGGAAGTTTCACTTCTCAGTCTGCCTTTGCTAGCAAGGTCAAGCAAATGCTAGCATAAGAGCTGGAGCGAGGCTGTCAGCCTGCAAGTAACGGTGGGCAACTGAGCACAGTCCAAAGCAACACTGTAGCTAATGTTACATGTTGTTGCTCCTCTATGCTGATTCTGAGACTTCTGATTTGCCTGCTCTTGCAGACCACACCACGGACGTATAAGCCTGCGTTAAAGAACAGAGGAAGGGATGCCTCACTCCCCTGGGGACCATGGGATAACCTGAAGGACGGCTATGCTCGGCCAAAGGCTAGCAGACTTCCTCCATGCTTCCTGACAGAAGAGCTCATCTGTGCATCTAAGTGGCCTGTCAAAAAGGATTTGGGAAGCAAAGGTGGAGGAGAAGCTTTATTTAAGCCAAGGCCTCCTGCCATCAGTGAGGTGTGTGTGAGCCGATCAGATAAAGGAACCAGGGCTTTATAATCCCCTCGAGCTGCCCTGGATGATTCTTATCAGACCCAGGACTCAAGCAAGAACCTGTCTGTGGCCACAGGACCAGGGATGCTGAAAGGAAATTGCTGGTCTCTTCAGAATTAGGGAACCTGTTTCATGACTTAAAAAGTACAGCAAGAACTCACATGACACCTTGTGAGGGGGCAGGAAAACACTTAAGAACCTGAAAGCAAACACTTTGGAGAATACTTAGCAATATTAATTTCATGAGCCTGCCAGTACAATTTCACAGCCTTGGGAATAGAAAGTCTCATTTGCTTAGAATAATAAGGAAAATATAGCTCTGAGAAGTCCATTTTCTTGATGACGATGTCTCCCTCTCTGAATGTCCAAACTAATTTTAACCATTTTTGATGGAAATCTTTCTAAGGCCAAAATCACACTTCTTTGTCATCTCAAAAAAAAAAAAAAAATAGAACTTTTCCAGAATACTCTAGCCTCTGTTTTATGGATCGAAGTCCCTCTTCAGATGAAAGAAGAGCGAGACACTAACAGTTGCCTAGCAACTGTGATGTACTTGGAACCATGCTAGATACTTATGTGAAGCATCTCTTTAGCCTCACCAGGACCCAGTGTCAAAGACATATTTATCTCAAGGATCCATATAAGAAACCTGAGAGCTGAAAGTGAGCAGAGATATGAACAGAGACACCTAAACTGAACCACCTCTGTGTGACATATAATCTTTGCTTTATGATACAACAGACTTGAGTAGTTTGAATTATAACAAGGATGAGGAAATGTTTAGGGGTGAAGGATATGTTTAGTATCTTGACTGTGTTATTGGTTTCATGGGTGTATACTTATCTCAAAGGTTATCAAATAGTACCCTTTAATTATGTGCAGTTAATTTTTAAATATATGTCATGACTAAATTAGCATACCAAAGTCAGTTAATATAGATATAATTCATTCTTTTAATTGTCATATAATATTCCAGTGCATGCATGTTTTATAGTTTCTCTAAGTACTTCCTTACTGATGTGTATTTATATGTTCCTAGTTTTTTTGCTATCACAACAAATGATTACATATATATATATTCAATTTATTCAATGATTTTATGTTATATACATGAATAATAGCTATATAGATGCTTCATATTTATACTATATATAAAGCACTATTTACACAACAGGGATTTTAATTCTGAGGAGTAGCTCCTAAGATGAATATATTATATGTGTTTTCTTTTTAAAATTTCAGTGATGTGATATATCATGTTTCCAAAAGACTCTTACCACCCACTCCTCTGCAGTAATCTATAAGTATATACTTTTTTTTTTTTTTTTTTTTTTTTTTTTTTTTTTGCGGTATGCAGGCCTCTCACTGTTGTGGCCTCTCCCGTTGCAGAGAACAAGCTCCGGACGTGCAGGCTCAGCGGCCATGGCTCACGGGCCCAGTCACTCCGCGGCACGTGGGATCCTCCCGGACCGGTGCACGAACCCGTGTCCCCTGCATCGGCAGGCGGACTCTCAACCACTGCGCCACCAGGGAAGCCCTAAAAGGATATACTTTTAATCTATACTCTGAAAACACTTCACAAATAGTTTGCCAGCCAGAAAGGTATAAAACAACATCTTCCATCACACTTGTCCCTTTCTTTTTAAGTGTAGTGTTAGAACCTTGCTTACAAGATGTTCTTTTTTTTTTTTAACATCTTTATTGGAGTATAATTGCTTTACAGTGGTGTGTTAGTTTCTGCTGTATAACCAAGTGAATCAGCTATACAAATACATATATCCCCAAATCTCTTCCCTCTTGCATCTCCCTCCCACCCTCCCTATCCCACCCCTCTAGGTGGTCACAAAGCACCAAGCTGATCTCCCTGTGCTATGCAGCTGCTTCCCACTAGCTATCTATTTTACATTTGGTAGTGTATATATGTCCATGCCACTCTCCCACTTTGTCCCACCTTCCCCTTCCCCTTCCCCGTGTCCTCAAGTCCATTATCTATACAAGATGTTCTCTTAAGCCTAGATGTTATTTGCTTTCCTTGCCTTTGGTGTCTTTCTAATGCTGACCCCAAGACATTATCCTAGTGCAGACACACAGTGATCTTCCCTGAGTTTCTGTATAAATTTTTATTTTTCTCTTCTTCAGTCCCTTTTGTTCCTAAAGCCTTTACTACCACAGATCACTCAGGACAGATTCTGAGATGCTCTGCATTCCAAAAAGAAGCCGAATGGTTTTCCCTTTACCTTGAAATTATGCTGACTCAAGAAAATGGGCCATATGCTGAAGTTTCTGATATCAAATTCCATCGAGCAAAGGTCAGGATTGTACCCACCTTTAGCTCATGCAGTTGCCAAAAGTATTATTCACCTTACTTTGGGTTCCAAAAGGGATTCAAACATGTAATGAAAGCAGCTTGAACAAGTTGGAACTCCTCATGTTAAGCAATGTTTGAGCGTGCCATTTCTCAACAGCTAAGTTAATATCCTCTTGCCCAGAAAAAAAACTTTCCACTGATCCAAAATACCAATGAAGATTCAGCTTTCTCATTATCATAGAGTAAATTGGTGCAAGTTTAAACGAGGTATAAAGCACATGAGTTTACCAGCTATATTTTCATCTTTGCATAATAAATCTAAAGTGCTGGGAATGGGGACATTAGCTATAAACCATGCTATCTCTTAAAAGTGTTAAAAACTTGTAAAATGCAGGGAGAATTTCAGTTGAAATTGTCAGTACTACTTCTAAGACCCTGACTTGTTATCCTGTCAGTGACAGACCATTGGTCTAGTCTGGTTACCATTTTCCAGGAATACTTTGTAAAACTGTAACAGGGTTTCTGATGATCATTTAAGAACCTATGCTATTGAGAAAAGGGGTTATTTATAATTAAATGCTGGATTTCTTAGCCTGCTTTTACATAACAAACTGAAAATGTTGATAGAAACAAGGTCAATGAGGTGGTTTTCTTCAAAAACATTCAACTGAACTTATTTACAAAACAGAAACAGACTGACAGACATAGAAAACAAACTTATGGTTACCAAAGGGGAAAGCGGGGGAGGGATAAATTAGGAGTTTGGGATTAACAGATACACATTACTATATACACAACAGATAAACAACAAGGACCTACTGTATAGTGCAGGGAACTAAATTCAATATCTTGTATAATAGAAAAGAATCTGAAAAAAGAATATATATATATATATAATTTATATATATAAAACTGAATAGCTTTGCTGTACACCTGAAACTAATAAAACATGGTAAATCAACTATACTTCAATTTTTAAAGAAAGCATTTGACTTTATGGTTTCGTAGAAAAGAGAACTGGGCTCATGTTCATTGCCACTTAGGGGCGGAAGCTTTAAGAGCTGTTGCATGATTTGGAATCATTTATTTTTCCTGTAATCTCCTGGAGGTAACAGACGTGGACATTTCCTCCTCACCTGAATCACTCTGTGCCCAGTGGAGAGAAATATTCCCTCATTCACAACAGGCATGAAACAGGAGCAAGAAATAAACCTTTACTTTGTAACCCACTGGGAGTGTTTTGGTATGTAGCATAGCCTATCTCAACCTGACTGATACTTCTATTTACATAAGCCAGTGCCTTAAAAGTTCTTAGACTCAACTTAATTTATTAAGTTGAATCCTATAAAGTTGCTGATTTTAAGTGAAAAGAACGCAAAGAAGAACATACATATTTTTATGTCTGAAATAATTTAGTAATGATTTTGCATTGCTTTCTTTTAATTAACATTCTGAAATGAATATTTCTTATGTTACTATTAACCTTTTCATAGATCTTAACGATTTCATGTCTCTTGTAGATGTAATCAGTGTACCCAAATGTTATCCATAAGGCTGCATTTGTCTCATTTTTCATGACAACTTATTTTATAATGACCATCTTTGGGAATATAGCATTGCTACTATTTTGGATTATGTATTAGGACATATTTTGAGAAACATAATGGGTAAAATATGTAAGTATTTAGAAGGCATTTGATGCATACTGAAAAATTAAGTCCCAGAAAACATTACAAATGAGAACATAGAGTCCTGCCATGTTTTTTCTGACCCATGTCATCTGGCTATAACGATTCCAACCCCTTACCTGGCACATGTTAGTCAGAACTGGGTGGCTTGAGGAGGAATCCACACTCTGCGTCACTTTTCCCTTGGTATGAGCAGAGCCCAGTAACCTCTGAGTCTCAACCCCCAACCAGAATCAACAAGGTAGACCAGGCTGTGGGAGGTGGACCCAGATGGCACTCCACTTCCCATGTCCCTTCTTCTGGTGTCAGCAGTGTCCAGCAGAGGTGGGCTTACACCCCTACTCAAAGGAAGCGAGGTGGTACAAGTCGATGCCCCACTTGCACTTAGCTCTCCACCAGCAGAGTCAGGGTGGAGCCAGATGTCTGTCCTCATCTGTAATGAGGCAGTGTGCTCAGTGCCCCACTTTGCCCCAGGGTGTTGGCAGGGCCCATAGGGAAACTGAGCATACACACCAGACTGGCCTTCACGCTCCACCTCACACTTCAACATGGGGGTTTCTGCTAAGACACGGAAATTAAATTGGATCCAGTATTTCAAAAAAAAAAAAAAAAGACCAGGATATAACTGAAAGTTACTTGTCATGTGAAGAATCAGAAAAATCAGAATATAAATGAGCAAAGACACCAATACAAAGATGAATCGGATGTTAGAATTATCTGTTAAGAATCTTAAAGTAGTCAAAATCAAACACTCTAGCAAGTAATTTTAAATTATTTTGAAATTAATAAATAGAAACTTTCAACAAAGAAATAGAAATCATAAGAAAGAAAGAATCAAATTCAATTACAGAACTGAAAAATAAAATCACAGAAGTAAAAAAAATCTCTCTAAATGAGCTCAATAGTAGATTAGAAATGACAGAGGATTGGAAGCAGTGAACTTGTAGATAGATCAATAGATTTAGTCAATATGAATTACAAAGAAAAATAGACTGAAAAAAAGAAGCTAACGTTTATATGATTGGAGTCCCAGAAGGAGAAGAGAAGACTGAAAGAGTATTCAAAGAAATAATGGCTGAAAACTCCCAAATTTGATGAAAGACTAAAACTTACAAATTCAAGAAGCTGAGTGAAATTAACAGAAAAAATCCAAAGAATTCCATGCGAAGAGACATGATAATTAAATGTCTGACAACTAAAGACAAAGAAAAAAATCTTGAAAGCAACCAAAGTGAAGGGCACCAACTTGGATGATAGTGGATTTCTCATCTGAATCCTTGGAGGACAGAGGATGTGGTACAACATTTTTCAAGCACTTAAATACATAAACTACCAATTGCCCATTGTAATTCCTGTAAAAATGTCCTTTAGAAATGTAGAGTAAATAAAAACATTTTTAGACACAGAAAAATTGAGAAACTTTCCGCTAACAAGCTATCCTCAAAGAATAGCTGAGGGAAGATCTTTAAACATAGAGGATTTGATAACAAAAGAAGGTTTGGAACTTTGGGAAGGAAAGAAGAACGTTAGAATGTACAAATTAAAGGTAAATGTAATAGACTGTCCTACCTCTCATGAGTTTCTTAAATCATGTTCAGTGGTTGAAGCAAAATTTATAACATAAGAATCAGAAATGTATAGAACTCTTGGATGAAAAAATAGCAAGTATATATCTGACTATCACAGTAAATCAACAGTATCAAATTAATATTTATAGCACACTTTACACAATGATAACAACATATATTTATATATTTTTCCAAGTACTGATGGAACATTTACCAATACAGACCATATCATGGCCCATGAAACAAACCTTGTAGAATTTAGAAAAATTGAAATCCCGAAGAGCATACTTTCTGACCTTCCTTAAGGAAATTAAACTAAATATCAACAACATAAAGATAATAGGAAAAACTGCCAATAATTGAAAATTAAATAACAGACTTCTAAATAATTCATGAACCAAATAGAAAGTTAAAAAAATAGAAAATATTTTTGAACATAATGGAATTTTTATTAAAAAAATCAAAATCTATGGAACGCAGCTAAAGCAGTGGTGAGTAGGAAATTTACAGCAAAAAAAATTGTTACATTAGAAAAAAAGAAAGGTCATAAACAGTAATCTAAGTTCTTATCTCAAGAAACTACAAAAATAAAAGCAAAAATCAATCCAAAGCAAGTAGAAAGATGGAAATGATAAAGATTAAAGCAGAAATCAATGAAATTTAAAACAAGAAAACAGTAGAAGATCATAAAACAAAAACCTAGTTCTTTGAAAAATATTCGAAACTTGATAAACCTCTAGCAAAACTGACAAACATAAAAGAGAGAAAGTACAAATCACAACATCCAGAATGAAAAAGGGAATATCACTACAGAACTTGAAGCCATTAAAAGACTAAAAGGAATACTGGAAACAATTTTACACTTATAAGTTCAACATTTAGAGTGATGGACCAATTTCTCAAAAACCACAAAGTACCAAAACTTAATCAAAGTTAGACAACCTGAGACATTCTAGAACCATTTATGAAATTAAAAATTTAATCATAAAGCCCTCAAAAAAAGAAATCTCCAGGTGCAGATGCTTTCACTTTAAGATTCTACAGAGCATTTAAAGAAGAATTAACACCAGTTTTACACAATCTCTTGCAGAAAATGAAAGAGTAGAGAACCCATTTCATGAGTCCAGTATTACCTTAATACAAAGACCAGAAAAAGACAGTAGGAAAAAAAGAGAAGTATTAGACCAATATCTATCATGAAGTAATGTGCAAAAATTCTCAAAAAATACTAGCAAATCAACTCTAGCAATTTATAAAAGATATTTTACGCCATGACCTACCATGACCAAGTAGGATTTACTGCAGATATTCAAGGCTGGTTCAACATTCTAAGTAAAAAAAAATCAAATTAATTTATGCAGAAAGTGACTTTGACAAACTACAACACTCACTCGTGATAAAAACTCTCAAAAAGTAGGAATAGAGAAAAAATCTCTTAATATGATAAACAGCCTATTCTAAGTGGTTTTATCTACAACTAACATATTATTAATGGTCCATTTCCTCCTCCTGAAAACTGAAAACAAAGAAGAATGTCTGTTCTCACCACTGTTATTCAGCATAGCACTGGAAATTCTAGCTCCTGAAATAAGGAAAAAAAAAAAGAAATAAAAGGTATACAGAATGGAAAGATAGGAATAAACTGTCCTTGTTGACATATGACATGGTTTTCTATGTAGAAAATTCTGAGTAAACAAAAACAAAGAAAAAGAAACACCAAACACCTTCTGTATCTAATAAGTGTATTCATCAAGGTTATAATTACAAGATCAAATGCAAAAATCAATTGCATTTCTATATATTAACAATGAATATGTAGAAACTGAAATTTAAAACACAGTGACATTTATAATACTGAAAAATAAAATAAAAAGTTATAACAGTACAGTTATAACAGTACAGTATAACTTCTACAGTAGCTGTCTGCTGCAAATTACAAAATTTTGGTGAAAGAAATCAAGGTCTTTAAAAAATTGAAAGACTGTGAAATGAATAAACCTCATTCCAAATAGAGTTGGGAAGCCCTGAAGGAGGAGCTTTCACACACATGCCTTTTGTTGCAGCTTACTTTACACACCCCAGGAGGAAGAAGGGAGATTTTCTCCTTGTCCCATATCCACTTAACCAATGAGAAACCACAACTCAGCCAATGAGAAACCCACACAATCCCAAACTCCTGCTCTCCTCCAATGAACTTTCATTCAAAATAGCCTCTCCCAACTTCCTCCTTGTCTCTATAAAAGAATGCTCCTCTCCTTTGTTTTCCAGACTTGCCTATGGTTCTCCATAGTTTGTGTGTCTCAAATTGCAATTCCTCCGTTATTCCTGAATAAATTCAATTCTGCTGGCTAAACTGCTTACCCTTTTTTTTTAAAGGTTGACAAGACATATTGTGTTCATGAATTGGAAGACTCAAGATAGAAAGTATGTAAAATATCCCCCAATTTTATACAGGTTTATCAAAAGTCGTAATAAAATTCTCAAAAATATTTTTTGTAAACAAGGTTATTTTGAAATTTATATGCAAAGGCAAAAAACTAGAAGAGCTAAAACAATTTTGACAATGAGTAAAATCAGAGGACCACCAGATTCTAAGACTACTATATTGTCACCCAGGGCTTACAAGGATTATGGGGATTTGGCTGTGCTACTGGTGGAGGGATAGACACATAGACCAATGGAACACAATAGAGAATTCAGAAATAGACTGACACAAATATGCCCCACTGTTTTTTGATAAGGTATAAAAGCAATACAATGGAGAACTTAAAAAAAATGGTTTTGGAGCCACTGGACATTTATAGACCAAAAATATAATAATAATCTCAACATCTCAAAACTTATGCCAAAATTAATTCAAAATAAATCACACACTTAAATATAAAATGTAAAACTATAATTTTTTTGGAAAAATAATACAGGAGAAAAATTTCAGGATCCAGGGATATGCAAATAATTCTTAGATGTGAAATAAACAACACAACATATTAAAAGGAAAATTGATAAATTGAACCTTGTCACAAAAAGGAAATCTTTTGTTTCATGAATGACCTTGTTTAGAGAATAAAAATAGCAAATTACAGAGTGGGAAAATATATGGTAAAGCACATATTTAATAAGGGACTTGTATCTAGAATATATAAAGAACATTCAACACTAAGTAGTAAAGAAAAACAAACAATCCAATTAGAAAATGGTCAAAAAACATGAAGAGATATTTCACTGAAAAGGATGTACAAATGGCAAACAAATTCATTAAAGGATTTTCAGCATCATTAACCATTAGGGAAATGGTAATTAAAACCACAATAAGATACCACTTCACACATATCAGAACAGTTAAAATAAAAAATAGTGACAATACCAAATGCTGGTGAGAATGTAAAATGGAACAGCCACTCTGGAAAACAATAAGGCAGCTTCCTAAACAGTTACTAATCATGCAATATGATTGCACTCGACCAGCAATTGCACTCTGGGCATTCATCACAGAAAAATGAAAACTTCTGTTCTCACAAAAACCTCTATATGAATGTTCATTGCAGTTTTATTGGAAGGAACCCCACACTGGAAACAATTAAGATGTCTTTCAACAAGTCAATGTGCAGACAGGCTGCGGTACATCCATGCTGAGGAGCACTACTCAGTGATAAAAGGACTGAATTTTGATACATGCAACAACATGAGAGACTCTCTAGGGAATTAAGCTGAGTGAAAAACGATAGTTCCAAAATGTCACATAGTGTACAACTCTATTTACATTACATTATTGAAATAACAAAATTATAGAGATGGAGTAGGTTTTCCAGGCATGTAGGTGGAAACCACACTAGTGAGCTTAGTGTGCTATACAAAGGGTCACATGAGGGATCTTGTGGTGATAAAATGTTTGTATCTTGGCTGTTTAAATGTCAAAATCCTGGTTGTGTTGTTTCACTATAATTTTGCAAGATGCTCTTACTGGGGAAAACTTGATAAAATATATATGGTATTTCTCTGTATTACAACTGCAGGTGAATCTATTATTTTCTCAAAATAAAAGGCTTAATTAAGAAGTAATAAAATGTTAATCTGAAAAAAAGTAATAGGCAATATACAATAAACAAAAATAATAGCAATCTATTGAATATTTTCAGATTTAGAATCAGACCCTCTGTCAATGCAAAATGCATAACAAAGAAACAGCAAAATTTGCATGCAGGTGAAATGGTAGTGTACATAAAGCTGGATTCTGATATGTGAAAGCTACAAATTACAAACCCTGAGCAATACAAAAAAATAAGATTGTAACTAGGCAGCCAATTGAGGAGGTAAAACGGAATACTAAAAAATACTCAGTGAATCCAAAAAGAGGAAAAGAGGAGAACAAAAGGCAGGAAACAAATAACAAACATAAACACAAACCCAAGTATAGTTGACTCTTGAACAACATGGGTTTGAACTGCAAGTGTCCATTTGTATATGGATCTTTTTCAATAGTAAATACTACAGTAGTACACAGTCCATGGTTGGTGGCATCCAAGGATGCCGAAAGGTGGATACAGAGGAACTGCAAATGAGGAGGAACAGCATATATAGAGGGCTGACTCTAAGTTATATGCAGATTTTCAACTGCTGCAGAGGGTTAGCAGCCCTAAACCCTGTGTTGTTCAAGTGTCAACCGTATATAATTAATTAAATGTAAAAGGCATAATCACTCTAATTAAAATACAAAAACTGAATAAATACACTAAGCAACATAGATAGAGTAAAAAGAAAAGATAGGGGAAAAGATATACCACAGAGGCATACTTCAGAGATATTGTGGATTCAGTTCCAGACAACTGCAATGAAGCATATATCACAATAAAGTGAGTTACCTGAATTTTTAGGTTTCCCAGTAAATATAAAAGCTACCGTTACATTATAATGTGGTCTATTAAGTGTTCAATAACATTATGTCAAAAAAACTACGTACATACCTTCATTAAGAACTACTTTATCGCTAAAAAAAAATGCTAACCATCATCTGAGCCTTCAGCAGTCATAATCTTTTTGCTGTTGTAGGATTTGATGTATTATAAAAACTACCAAAATGTGACACAGAGACACAAAGTGAGCAAATGCTGTTGGAAGAATGATGCCAAAGACTTGCTTGATGCAGGGTTTTCACAACCTTCAGTATGTAAAAATACCAAATTATTTGTGAAGTGCAATAAAGTAAAGCACCATAAAACAAGGTAAGCCCATATATGCAAAACCTGGAGTTAATTAATATCATTGCAGATGTGAGTAAATATAATGTTGTGTCATAATGAGGGAAATTACACAATGATAAGTGGTCAATTTAGCAAGAAGACATAATTCTAAATATGTATTGGATAAATAAATCTGATAAAGAAGTTTTACTATACATGAAATATAAATGGATGAAAATAAAAAGAATAGACTAATTTAAAATTTAGGTTGGAGATTTCAAAAGTCCTCTCTTAGCAATTGATAGAATAATCAAACAAACAAACAAAAAAAAAATCAGTAAGGATAGCATATTGTAAGACCTAAAATTTCAAGTGTTGCTTCAGCATCTTTGAGCCTCACAGGGCTCCAGAAGCCTAAACATGAGCTCCCCTGCTCTCTCCAGATATGCTCCCCCAACCCAGCAGTAAAGTCTTTCCACACACTAGTTCCCCTATAAACTGGACCAGCCGCTCCCCACCTGGTTTTCAACCTACTGGGTTTACCCCACTGCCAGGCTGCAAAATTATCCAAACAAGTGAGTTATAGGAATCAAGGGTCATTCCACCCTCCTGCTACCAGAGAGCCTGCCTTACAAAGCCCCTGGTTGTTCATTCTCTTGCCGAGTACAACCCCATGTGGCCCTACATGGTATGTGGTACCCTCTTCTCCAGATGTAAGAATATGTCACTCATAACTCAGGGCTCACCTCATTTGTCTGGTGCTGGTGTCACGTGTTCAGACTTTTGGTACCACTTAGGCAGAGTATCCCTTCTTTACCAACCGCATAAATAAGTGATCAGAACAGAAATAGATGACTTCAACAATGCCACTAATGAATCTGACTTAGTTGACATCTGTGGAACTTAACTCAGCAGCAGGAGACACATTCTCTTCAAGTGCCTGTGAAACATTTACTAAAATAGACAATATTCTGGTCTTTAAAATAAATCACCATAAATTTAAAAGAATTCAAATCATACAGAATATATCTGTCGATCACACAATAATTAATTAGAAATAAATAACAGAAAGAGACCTGGAAAATCCTCAAATAGGTAGAAATTAGTAAACAATGTTAATCAAAGAAGAAAATCACAATAAAAATTAGAAGATATTTTTAAATGGATGAAAATTCTTTAAAAAGATTATGGAATACATCTTAAATAGTTCTCAAAAAATGTATAGTTTTAAATACTTAATTACAAAAAAAGGCAGGTATAAAATTAATGATCTCTTTCTACAAAAATAGTTCTTATAATCTCTGATAACTATTCTGGCTTAAAACTTAGGAGTCAGCTGTAGGGTAAGAACGAAATCACTAATGATTTCGGTTACTTTGCATTCTGTTATGAAATAACACAGAAATGTTGAAATAAAGATTAGAAAGTGTCACAGCTTAAAGATGAAAGGAACTACAAGATGAGATACTTCATATCTATTAATATTGTCAGATTTTAATTTATATTTTACAATAAGAGAGTATAATTTATATTTGCACACCCTACTGCCCGGCTTACACAATAGCAAATAAGGTGTCTATTAAAAATGAGTGGTGTGTATCCCAGACTTATCAGCCAGGCACAGAATGTGTTTCTTTTAATATCTTTTTGCTTACATGAGTGGCAGTATATTTTTTATTTACTCAGACATATAGAAATTATTTTTTACTGTAACTTCCAGTTTAACAAAACTTGAATTATGTTAGAGACAGAGATAAACGCTTATTTATGGGCTCCTCATTTAGTTCTCATGGGAAGACTGCAAGTCAAAAGCAAAATCATAAACGTGAGCTCATCACTCTTATGAAGCAGATAAACGTGCTCAGATAAGATGATAAATGTCCCGAGTCCTCACTGTAAACTCAAAGTGAACTGTGCCTGAACCTGGGAAGGTTTGCATTCCCACCCCTGCCTTGCCTTCTGTTTCTCCACGCTCTGCCTTCCTGGTTGGAGCCTTGAGTCAGCAGGCCAGAGTAATCTATCCCAGAACACTGTCTTCCTAGTCTTTGAGCCAACTTGGAAAATGAAAATCGCTTAGCTGGGTTTTATTCCAGTTTTATGAGGTTTCACCTGACACGCCACTGGATGAGTTTAAAAAATTGTACACACAAAATTCTTTGAGTGTTGGTAGGTAAAGTACTAAATCTTGGTGATGCCAGGTCTCCAATATTTAAGTTTCCTGAAGATAATTTATGTGGCTAAGCATAGCAGTTGGGCTTCAGTGGTGGAGCCTCAAGAAGCCCTTCCAGCCACATCTTGGGCTCTACTTCCACCTGCCAAGCTGTCTAATCACACCACAGGTATCTGCCCTGTCCCTGACACATGACTGAAGAACTTTCACACACACATTAGTGAACCATCTTTTGTCTGTGCTGAAAATATTCTTCCCTGTGTTTCTGCCCTGTAGTGCTTCATGGTCCAGCTTCTTCACATCCTATCTTGATGGGAAGTCTGGGGTGGACATGTTTGATGGTGCCTAGATCGTTTACCATTCTCTCTGGTGGCCAGGAAGGTGAGGATGTACTTGGCTTATGCAGGATGAACCTGTGAGCAGAGGCTGCAGGTCAACTTAGGGGATAATTGGGGTTCTGTTGGGGAGAGAAGCTTAGGAAGAGTGAGAGTAAAATAGATTAGGCCCAGAAATGATAAGCCAGTCTCACGTGGCAAGTGAGGAGAGGTGACCTACCCCGATTCTTGGCTTATGGGATAGGGGCAGATGGAAAGGCCATTCACTGACTCAAGAGGGCTCAACTTCCTGAGTCACAGTGGTGTAAGTGTGAGTACAGACAAAGAGGAATGACCTGCCATGCAACAGGCCCAGTTTTTGATGTTTGTATCCTTTGTCCAGGAGAGATGGATAAGAGAGAAATCAGACATACTGGGCTGGAGACCAAGACAATGATCTGAACTTAAGAAAGGGCAGGGGAGTGGTGGATTTAGAGGAAATAGTTGAAGCTCTCATGGGAGGAGGAGAGAGGATCCCAGGCGTGGTGTCCCCTCTTACTCTTCGAAAAGTAAACTACACATTGTCCTCTGCATGTTTTCTTGGTTACTTTTCAGAGGAATCCATTAATAATAATTTGTAGCTAATAATTATGTAGAACTCATTGTTCTAAATGTGTGTCAACTCATTTAAGTCACACAAAACCCTATGAGTTAGGCGTTTTTTTTTAACTGCTCTCAATTTTATTTTATTTTGAATTTTACTGTAATTATTTATCTTTTATACAGCAGGTTCTTATTAGTTATCTATTTTATACATATTAGTGTCTACATGGCAATCCGAATCTCCCAATTCATCCCACCGCCACCCTCCCCCCCGACTTTCCCCCCTTGGTGTCCATACGTTTGTTCTCTACATCTGTGTCTCTATTTCTGCCTTGCAAACCAGTTCATCTGTACCATTTTCTCTAGATTCCACATATGTGCTTTAATATCCAATATTTGTTTTTCTCTTTCTGACTTACTTTACTCTGTATGACAGTCTCTATGTCCATCCACGTCTCTACAAATGACCCAATTTTGTTCCTTTCATGGCTGAGTGATATTCCATTGTATATATGTACCAAAACTTCTTTATCCATTCATCTGTTGATGGGCATTTAGGTTGTTTCCATGACCTGGCCATTGTAAATATTGCTGCAATGAACATTGGGGTACATGGGTCTTTTTGAATTATGGTTTTCTCTGGGTATATGCCCAGTAGTGGGATTGCTGGGTCATATGGTAATTCTATTTTTAGTTTTTTAAGTAACCTCCATACTATTTTTTGTTTTATTTTGTTTTTTATGCCCAATTTACACAAGAGGAAATTGAGGTGGTGCAGAGATTAAAGCCTAAGATCACACAAAAAGCGTTAGATCCAGGATTCTAACCTGACCATCTTGCCGCCAAATCCAGGTACCTAGCTACCGCATGAAGTGTCTCTTCCCAAATTTTTTCGAGTTTCACCATCCTGTCCTAGGACACTTAACTAATACGGGACTATGGAAGGGGGTGCACCTGCTACCACAACCCAGCTCTATGAGGCCAGCTTATCCTCCTGAAAGGATATTCTATTTAAAAAAAAAAACAGCTAAACAACAACCAGAACAACAAATGTTTAATGTGTTTCTATTGGCTACCATGTGAATCCACATTCCTTCTTGTTCTGATAATCTGATCCCAAATTATTTTGTACTCTATTTCCATGGATCATCCCTAGAACCTGCCCTTCCCTTGAAAGGAGCCATGTATTTACCTACTTTCTCCTTTCATGCAGAATGTTGTATTCTTTTCTTATATCTCTCTATACACAAGCCCACAGTTTGGAAAAGTAACTAAATTTAAAATATATTTCCTTAGCCCCTTACCTACACTCAAGTTCTCCCTCTTCTGAGTTTCCATTGCCCTTTGATTTTCTCTCAAGCTAATTATTTTGATCTATGACAGATAGATAGCTAGATAGGTAGATAAATAAATTACAGATAGATAGATAGATAGATGTACTGTTGAAAGCAACTTGAAAAGAGCCAGAATAAATTTATCTTTCTTTTCTTGGTCTCCAGTAGCTTTTGTCATAGGGAATTATACCAGTAGGGGCTCAAATATGACTGATTGGAAATATCTCAGGTGTGGAGGAGAGAGGACAGTACAGGCAGCCTTTGGCTGTCTCAGAGGGTGTGGCTATGAAAGCTTCAGACTCTGAACTTGGCTAGTTGGGTGAAGTGAGCCAGTGCAGATCCTCGAAGTGTCTTTCAGCCAAACCCCAGTTTTCTTAGGTATCTAATGAGGCAGGAATGCAGGGCATGACGCTGGGGGCAATTATAAACCTTTCCTACTTCCAAAGCACTTGCTTATCAGCATTTAGTGATTTACACTCAGCCATCGTTGGCCTAATCAAGACAAAACACATCTAGCCTGGTGCACCCAGGCCCATGACAAAAGAGATGACAGCCTCTGCCTGCGTGACCTGGCATACTTCTTGTGAGTAATCGCATCCCCTTTTCATCCTGTGTTTTCTCCCCAGATGAATTATGAGATCACTGACATTTCATTTTATCAGATATGTGTCATTTCTTTATCATCTTAGAAAATATTTAAATCCATTATTAGAATTTAAAGAACGCCCATCTAAAAGTTAAATGCCTGTTAATAACTAGATATTGTGCAACAAAGGAAAAGTAAACATTCCTGAACTAGGTCCCTACTCAGAGTTTGCGTGCAAAGTCGAGCATGCAGTGTAAATTCAACTGTTTGGACGGGAAGTGTGAGGACACCTTGGAGGTTGAACCTGTAACATAAAACATGTGCAGGTAAGTGTAAATAGCAAGCAAATTCCTCAGCATGTGAAAAGTTTAAAAAGAGAGTGTATGAAGTCCATATATGTATACGTATTCTTTAAAGACAGAGACTTAATTGCTGGACATAATTTACAGCCCATGTGTTTTAGTCTTGCAGCTTACAGACGAAGAAACCAGTCCCAGGAAGAATAAGGAATCATCTATGATCACATGGGGAGTTAGCATCAAGTTTAGAACTTCATCCTGAGCGTTCTGGCCTGTTTAGTGTGAACTGTATCTGTGGGTCTCAATTCTCTATTTATTACATCTATAAATCACCTTTTCAAAGAATATGCTCGTAACATTATAAAAATGTTCCCCTCCTTGCCTTTTTAAGAGAAAGACATGCATGTTTTGGCAGGCATTCTGCTCTAGATTTACTATTTATAACAGGTTTACCGGCAGCAATTCTTGGCTTTTGAGAGATCACAGAACTCTGACTATCTGATGAGACACTGGATCCTCTTCTTAGAAACATAAGCATTCACATACACACTCAGCAATTCCTATGATTCCAGGGGAGAGACAAGCATTTCAAGAAACTTAGGAAGTTGTCTCCTTGTCAGTGTTCTTCTAAATGATTGCCATCTGAACTGAGCACAGGAAACGGAGACGCAATGAAAAAAATATCTGGAATGCAGGAGCCAAGCAAATGAACAAGAAAAGATTAGTTCAATGCTAGATTGTGTATCTAAAAACCGCACCCATTTTGCGAATTAAGAAACAGATCATTCGTGTGTTTAGAAGGCTCCATCAAAGCATTCTTGTAATTTGGTCCAGCCTTGCAGGATGCTTCCTAGTTACCTGTTTCTAATATTACAGGGGAATGTGTCCCTATAATTTCCAAACAGAAGGCTCATTGGCCTGCTATTTGGGATCTCTAATAAGGATGCATTTCTTCAGAGCGTATAGCATTGTAGCCTCGATAGCATGTGAATCTTTGCTTTTAAACACATGGAAATACAAGTGCATGGGTGCTCTCCGTGCTTCTTTCTGTGAAATCCCGAGTCTTAATATGTAGCGGTCATCCTCCCCACTCATGATTCATTTATTCTCTCTTGAAGATTGGACATGCTTGGATGTGTGGCATTTCAACCCTTCCAACCCCTGGCCCGTGCTCTTTTCCTGGGATAAGGGCAAAATCCTCGCTCCTCTGAAGGACAATGAAGATGCGCCTGCCTGCCTAACAACCTGCAGGCTCTCTGTCGCTTACCATGGTATCCTATGCTCCCAGGCCCGGGCTCACTGTTCCGTTTTTCCTGGAGGCCTCTCTTCCCATCCTGGGAGCCACAAGCAAGGTTTTGCAGGCCTTTCCATGAGGGCTGGGTGTGACATCAACCCTCTCCCTACCAGCTGCTAAAATTGGCAGTGTTTCTTAAATTCTCAAAGCCTTTGCATCATCTAAAATTTTATAGTATGTGCCTCACAGGAGTATTGCAAAGACTAAAGGAAATAACACACCCAAAGCTGCTGACACAGGTCTCAGCCCATAGTGATGCTCACAACCCTATGAGCATTATTAAAATATCAGCATCACTCTACTGTAACTGCTGTCACTTCTGCTATGCCTTCTACTACTAGGAAGAATGCCCCTTTCTTCTTTTTACTGGTGACATCCTGCAGGCCTCATGGCCTAGATCACAGTTTACCTCTTTCACGAGGACAAGACTGTGTGGATCTTCCAACAGAATGAACCTGATCTCTGTTACAGAATTGACTCTGTGGTAAATAACTGGGTATATGTTTGCCCCCTACCTGGGCTGTGAGCAGATTGAGCATAGAGAAAATAGTATTCATCCCTGCATCCCTGGCATCCAGCACAATACCTCTTACATGATCTTTACCAAATTGAAGGAGCTGCTTAGTTTGTTTTCTCCAAAGCTGTCACCTGTGTGAGGTCTTTGCTCACAGCCCTATTATGGAACAAACGAATTGATAAGGAACTGAGGAGGGAGAACTGGGTGAACTGGAAAACTAGGTTCTGCTTCCTTGAAAAGAACCATTCATACCATTTTGGGATAGTGAAGTGATGGATGGGGCCCTAGTCCCCTTACCTCAGGAATGTGGAAGGACCTTTAGAAAATTAAGACAAAATATGGTGGAGAAAGAGTATGTGGTTTCCTAATGAGTGGACAGTGTCCCTCTTTTGACCTCCTGCTGGGGCAGTCTTCCATGAAGGAGGTGACTGAGTGCCCGAGAGAGAGGTTGTTTGCTCTGTTATCACAAAACAGTAGCAGCTGCTGACCCCATCCCAGAACAGTGCAGGTGGGTTATGCACATGTCTCTGGCCCAGGGGAGAAGCCCTGAGGGTTGGATGGGACCGAGTAGGGATGGGGGGACAACCTCAATTCGTGGAGCAGTGGTTTCCTGGGCACAGCCCCGGCACACAAGCCTCCCCCAGCCAGGCTGGTCGACTGGCCCACAGGCCTTTGTTTCATTCCTGTTGGGTGTTAGCTCCATTCCACAGGTGCTCTCACTACCCAGCTCTAGACCACAGGAAACTACAACCGATCAGGGTCACTTTGACGAGGGGCAGAACTAATAAGAACCTGCTGTATAAAAAAATAAATAAAATAAAATTCAAAAAAAGAAAGAGAATTTCCTGGGTGATACTGAACTCACCTGCAGGACATGATTGCTGGAAGCAGGGTACACTGACTCATACCTGAAGGAAGAAGGCAGTGAGGGTAGGATGGGGACCAGTGAATGCTGATGGGCCCTGAAGGATGAGTGGAGCTTTAGGGTACCTACTCGGGGCGGGGGGGGCTTATGGGTGGGTTTGGATGAGGAGGTGAGTGTGGCCGGTGTACCTGGGAAGTAACACTGCAGAGTGAGGGGCAGGGCCTGGGGCCCCAAGTGGCGGCTGCCATTGTTTTAACAGACCCGTCCCTTTGAGTTCATCGGTTACTTATCTCACACTCCAGAACGCACAAGGTGAACCAGCCCGTGCTTATGTCTTGTTTGCTCAGGAGCTTAATGTGAAAAACAGAAGACAGGGCTCCTCTGGGTGCTCAGAAGGCTTGCTTGTCATCCTGTGTTCAGCCCTTTAATGGAGCCTGTGGGCTGATCTGGGGCTTTGTGTGGCCCTCCCCTGGTCTTTCACTTACCTTGAGCAGCAACTTACAACAAGGGCTCTCAATGTCATCTTACAAGAAGGCCTCACTCTTTTTTTTTTATTCTTTTTTTTTCTTTTTGTGGTATGTGGGCCTCTCACTGTTGTGGCCTCTCCCGTTGCGGAGCACAGGCTCCGGATGCGCAGGCTCAGCGGCCATGGCTCACGGGCCCAGCCGCTCCGCGGCATGTGGGATCCTCCCTGACCGGAGCACGAACCCGCGTCCCCTGCATCGGCAGGCGGACTCTCAACCACTGTGCCACCAGGGAAGCCCAAGAAGGCCTCACTCTTACCTCTCTGCTGCACACCCTCCCTCTGCAGTGGACATGAGAGCCAGTGGGACAATTTAACTCAGCACATCTTAGGAGCACCTTTTGTGTGTGGGACCTGAAGAAGGAATCACAATACAGGTTTCCAATTGTGCTGACACCAAAGTGAGGAGGAGAGTGGGAACCAGTAGAACAAGGCAGACCCAGGTCCGGGGGGCTGGGGGTGGTGGTGGGCTGTGCAGGCTTCTGGAACAGGGACACCAGCAGAGGATGGGCCATTGGGACACCCAGGTGGGGGGAAGAAAATGATGCTTCGTCCTCATGCTCATCACTGGGGCTAACTCAGTTCAAGCATGACCTGGAGCTGAGCATCATGATGGAGATAAGAGTGTGGTTTAGAAACTGGGTTCCAGGGAACTCCAAGGTTCCCTGGAGAATCACCAGGGATACGTTGGGAGAGAAATGTGTGGTCTTCCCTTGCATCTGGAGCTCTTTTATCTACTTATCTTTTATCTGCTTTGATCTGAAGCAGAGGATTCACCTGCAAATTTTTCTAGAATCTTCTCTTTGCCATCTCTGTGTCTGAGGGTAGTCATCTAGGCTAATAGGATCTCTGTTAATTTTCACATGAGTGAAGTCATAAGCATTGTATCATTTATGCTGTGAGGTTAAAGGCGATGGGCTAGATGAAGCATGTGGAATCTAATAGAAGCTCAGTAAATGTTAGCTCTTCCCTTGTTAACTCCAGGTGGACCCACCATGGTTGGACTATACCTGCAGATCAGGTAGGTTTGACCCCATGGAGCTTCTGGGGCCATGGGCTTTTAAGTTCACCCTGCTCTTTTCTCTTTAAAGTCACCTGTCTCTTGCCTGTTGGTCTTATGACCCCTTTGTTGGGAAGTGGCCCTGGGATGCTGCCGTGACGAATGAATTGTGGATCTCCTTGTCCCAAGGGGAGGATGCTTTGCAAGGCAAGGGTCTGCAGGAAGAACCAGTGCAGGGCGCTGGGCCACATGTAGGCATACAGTGCAGAGGCTGGTGTGGGCCCAGCCTGGTGACAAGTGCCACCACCAGAGCACCTCACCACCTGGCAGTCCTTCTGGATGGCACTGGGTCCAGAAATGTCTGTGTGGAGGCCTGTAAACAAGAACGGAAATGCTGAAAAGAGGCATTCCTGCTGGATTTCCTGTACTCCCTCCTTCTAGCAGACCCAAGAGAGGCTGAGGAATGCCTCGGGTTTTCTGGTATTCAGGGCGTCTGACCCAGCGAGGACAGGAAATGCAGACGGGCAGCACGCAGCTAACAAATGGAATTTCGGGGGTGGGGGTGAGTCTCCCAGGTGCTCTTTCTCTGGCTTAGGCTGATTTAAATTATTGAATAAGTCAACATTTATTTTACGAGAATCAATGCATTCATCCTAGTTTCTTAATCATCTGGCAGTTTTTTTAGAAAGCTTACAAAATGAAGAGAATAGAGAGAAAATTTTTAGGTCTGGTAACCAATCACAAGGAAACAAAAATCTGAAATGAAAATATTGAATCATCTAATCTATGTTTTTTTTTCTCCCAAGGCAAGAAATACTAAATAGATAGATGATAGATAGATAGATAGATAGATAGATAGATAGATAGATAATAGAGATATTCTTATCCCTTTCAGGTCTTGCTTTATTAAGTGAGACCAGAGCTAATAATTGCTTCCCTACTACTGAGACTCTACAGTCAGTGTCCTGAGAATTAGAGGGTTTTCACACTGGCTGGTGGTAATGGAGTATCCTTTCCCCATGTGAGCCCGGCCTTGAGCACTTAGTTTCCTCACACGCGAGGGCTGACTTAGCTATGGCTTGTGGGGACACCCATGCTCGTCCCAGAGTTCTCTCTTTCAGCGCATCTCTCTCCTCTCTGGGACTTGCTCTGAAAATCCCAGCTGCCTGAGCCTCCTTGAACCCCGAGCTCCACCTTCATCTCAGAAAGACCCTGAGTCCACCCTGGTTGCTCTCCCTATGCTGTGGCCTGGAAATTGTTGGGGGGCAACTGCAGGGACCACCTCATCAATTCCCCCTTTCTCAGGGGTCAACGTCTCTTTTGCCTTATGTCCAAAGTCTTGAAAACCACTGTTGCATACATTTTATTTACTTTTTAAAAGCATTTCAGGTGGAAGCATAAATCTGGTTCCTGTCACTGCCCGTCGGTTAGAATCAGTGGTCCTCACCTTAGGGGCCCTGGGTCCCCTGCCAATGTGAGCTTAAACATTGCTGCTGCATCCACTTCTAAACCTGAATTCCTGTGCCAGTGTCAGAAGGTTCATGCATGTAGATTCAGAGCACAGCACTGAATCAACTGTATCAATAAATCCATTCATGTATTCAACCCATCTTTACTGGATGGGTCCTGCACTAGAGTCTGAAATAATTAGTGGTAAAGAAAGGGCTCTGGTGTCCACCACCCTGGAGCTGAAGTTGATGGTCTGCCTGGTAGCCTGGATGACCTGTGAACAAATACAACACCCAGATGGATGCACACTTACACACTGGGTGCTTTATATCCTGGACAATGACTAAGATCTATGCCAGGACACAAAAGCAAGTGGAGCATGAGATCAGACAGATGCTCGGGAAGGTCCAGGACGAGGTGACAGAAAGATGGGCGCCGAGGCTTGGAGTGGCCAGCAGGGCCAGCTGTGGGAGGAAGAATCCAGGGAGGGGAACCATGTGTGACTTACATAGCAGGATAAGGTTAGGACACTCCGAGGGCCTGAACAAGGCCTGCGTGGGTGGAGGGGGGGAGTGAGGAGGAAGTGGCCAAGCACATGGGAGGGGGTCCAGGCTTCCCCACCAGGGCGAAAGGTTGGGAATTTGGATTTCAATCTGGGTGGGAGGTATGGGAGATGGGTGAGGAGTTTACATCTAGGTAATGATGGTGTGGATTTATATTCCAAATCCTGACCCTGGATGTCTCGCTGACTGGGCTGCAGATGAAACAAGAGCGGCAGGGAGGGAACAGGAGACCACGGTGGTCGTTTAAGCCAAGGATGGTGGGATGGTGGTCACTTCTGCTGTGGAGGTGACCTTGGGGGTGGAAGGGGGTGACACTCAGGTTCTTCCCAAAGATCTCATTTTCCCTGTGGCCCACTCCACATTCGTTTTGTAACATTCATTTTAAAATGTTTTCCTTCAGGAATAAAGCCAGCATTTCTTACAAACTGAATCATAGACTAATGGGATCACCGTGAAGGATCATAACCAATGACCCATAATAACGATCCATTCCGATAGAGAACCTCTAAGTCATATACCTAATAGGGAGAAGTGGCCCAAAGCCCTAACAGAATTATATGACTCATAAAATGATTCATCAACTCTTTATTTAGTACTTACTGTGATGACACCATATGAAACGTCTTATAGAAGAGTTTTGAGTGAAGGGTGTGGGAAACACAGGGTGGCAGTGGCGAGAGCTCTGTGGGACGAGGTCTCCTGGGGGCTGTTGAGAGGAAGGCGTATGCCCTTCCTCATCAAAGACCAAGAACACTGAAGCCAAGAGCACAGTCTGCGGAGAGAGGCAGGCAGATGGGAAACCTGAGAAGAACATCCTGGGGCCAGGTAGTCAGGGTAGCAGTGAAGACTCAGGTGAGTCAGCATTCCAGGTAAAGGAGCAGGGAGTGGCCAGCACCCGGGCCAGGTGAAGCTCTCAGTGCCTCTCCATTTTGAAGCAGGCTGCATCTAAGGGACTGGGGTGGGGCAGCTGAGAAAGACTCTTTAGAGTCCTTAACAAACCAAGACAGAAAAACCATGTCTCTCAGCCACAGGACACTGAATACTCGTGGCGATAAACCAATAAATGAGTCACAATAACATTTGCATAGAACTTCATAGCTCTTCACAGAAGTGCATTTGACTCTATTATTCCCTCTGATCCAAACAAGCCCAAATAAACCCGTTCTCAAGGCCAAACTTTCCCATTAACAGTGAGGAAGGAAAGCCTACGTCATTTGTGGGATCTGGTGCAAAATGGAAATGTGGGTCCCCTTGTTCTTAAATTATTAAGGACTTCAAGAGGATGACAGCAGAGTGTTGAACCAAGCATGGAGCCCTCTGAGTGAGGGACCCAGTGTGATCGCAGGTCTTGTGCCTGTAAAGCTGGGCCTGATACTCAGACTGCAGCCTTGATCCATGAACTGCAAACCTCCTGCTTCTTTCAGTCCTGGTTGGGCAGGCTACCACCGGGCCATTGGTACTGGCCAAAGATGCTGGGTCAATAAAGTAAAAACAGCTGACAATGGGCAGCAGCTCAGCAGTGTCCCTACAGGCCAGAGCTTGGATCCTTTATCTGGAACTTAGAGGCTTCCTGAATATACAGCAAATCATTACGGTTTGGATCAACAGTTATGACAAGAGATGCACTCACGTTCCCTATATTTACTGAAACCCCATTATTTTCATAAGTAAGACACAGCGGTACCTAACAGGGTACCCCTTCTGCTTCCTCCTAAAGTCAGCTCCAATTTTCTAACCAATTTGCAAAATTAGGGATTGACAAAGTATGGTTTCAAGATCAAGAATGTTCTTATCATGGTCTGAATAAATTATGTTTGAGATATGGCTGAGTTTACTCAATATCCTGCAACTTACTAGCTGAGGTTATAAGGCCAGCATTCCATCTAGATTTCAGGAAATGAGCCATCTCAAGTTCAAATAGGGAAATGCAGCTCATGCTCAGAGGCTTCTCAGCTCTGTGGGGGGCTGGGAAGGCTCTTTCAACTGAGCATTTTTCAGATGATGTTAGTTTACTCCTGGTTCCAAAACAGTGTCTCCCCTGAAATGCAGCCCACGGGATGGATTCAGGGGGTTCTCACATCCCTTGTCTAAGTTCATGGCCTTTTCAAAAATCAAATACCCTCAACAGAGACATCTGATGCCCTCCTTTGAGGATGGAATGGACTCCATACTCTTGTCTGTGGCTTTCGAGGCCACAATAAGCTGGCCCCAACTTTTGCATCACCACAGCCCTACACAGGCTCTGCCTGCCCCAGCCTGGCTCAGAGTGTCCCTGGGACCTGCTTCCCATGTGTCTGCAATGCTGACTTTTACCAACATCCTTTCCCACTTGTGCTGGGATCCTGCCGTGACTCTATCCACCCTCTCATACGCGTATTTGTGTATCCATCTCTCCAGCTTTCCTTTTGCTTACTTATCCATCCACACAGCTATTCATCAAATCTGTGGGAATGTCTTTTTTTTAAATGTCATTGCAATGTTTTAGATGCCTAAGAATAGGAAGTCTCCTAAGACATAATCTCAGGGGCTCTGGGGACGTGAATGGCTGAGTGGAGCGGTGTCCAAGGGTGAGGTGTAGGCTTCCAGTTGGAAAAAAATTTCACTGGGACTCAGGGGGTGGGCTGAGGAAGGGCCCGGGAGCCAGGGCCCAAGATGACAACTCAAGACAAACAGGAGGGGCTGCCTGCTGAGTGTGTGAGGGCTTCTGAGCAGCGGTACTGAAAAAAAAAAAACCAAAATAAAAAACCAGAATTCACCTTTGGGGGAACCCCAGGCTGTTTAGCACCCCTGCACCCTGGAGTGTGATAGGTGAACAACAAGATTTGCATGGAGGGCTGAGCAGGCCGGGAGCCTGCAAGGTCTTGCGTGAGGTGCCAAGGTATTTGAATGTGACACTGACCTTCATGGTGGCTGGTGCAGGGTTTAAGTAGGTCCTCTGGGGAAGAATGGAGAATGAACTTTTCAAGGATGGTTAGTTACCATAATCTGAATAAGACATTGACTTTTGAACAAAGTTCGCACCTGCAGAGGTGATGGGAAAATGTGTGTACATTTGAGAGAATAAAGGAGATAAACTCTGCAGGGTCAGGTGATTGCAGAGAGAGATGGAAATGCAGGTGTTGAGGATGACCCCAGCGACTCCATCTTGACCCACGTGGTTCATTGTGGTTTAGTTCACTGAGGTGGGGAACCCAGGGGTGAAACCATTTAAGGGAGAATAATGGGTTCTGTCTTCCACATGTTGCAATGAAGGGGTTTGTTGACCTCTAGGAGGAAATGCCAAATAAGTGGTTGAGTGTCTGGGTCCAGGGGCCAAAAGAAAGGAAGGCATGTAGCCTGGGATGACAAAGATATAAATTATATTCCCACGTGCCTAGCACTGTCCTACAACTTATACACCAGGGTTAAGCCAGTTAGTCCTTGTTGCAAGGTTTTCGAAGGAATAATCTTTTAAAAATGGGGAAATCCTAGCACATGGAGGTTAAATCACCTGTGAATATCCCCCAGCTGGAAAGAGGTGGAGCTGGAATGGAAGCCCTGGCAGCCTAGTTCCAGAGTCTGCAACCACTTCTAACCGCTAGGCTACACTACCCTTCAGAGACGGTAGGTATGTGCCTGCCCCGCAGGAGGTGCTCAGTGAAGAGTTAGAGTGAGTGAATCAATGAACGCAGTTGACGAGAAGAAATGAGGTCCTCTTGCAAGTCCAGCTCTGCTGTCCTATCCAAAGTGCCTCCCTGTTTGGTCCAGGATGCTTCCAAGTTGATTTACGGAGAAGAAGTGTCTCTACTGAGCATACAGTGAAGTTGTGACCAGGTGCCAGCAGGAGCGGATAAAGCGTGGGTTGACTCTTGGGCCAGGACACTGAGTCACCGGTGCCAAGGCGGGATGACAAAGGTGGAAACTGAAAACACGTCCATTTAAATATAAATTTTACAAACTGCTTTGTCAAGTTCTACAAAAAGGAGACTGCTGTGCTCTGCTGGGTTCCACATATTTATACAGTAGTTTGGAAAGTGCCTCCAGACCAAAGTCTGGGCGGTTGGGGGACTTTTACCTCCTGGGTTTCCTTTCTCTCATGGATTACAGTTCTGTGGTACCTGTCATCAAAATGTTATATCTGATGCTTTGTATATTTTGTTTAATTTTAGAGTGGTTTAAAGCCAGATGGTTAATCCAGTGCCAGTGACTCAGTCATGGCTGGAAGCAGAAATCTTAGCTAGAATTCTACACTAAATGTTGGAGAACGTTACATGGTCAATGTGCCCATTCTTATTTTCCAATTATAACAGTGAAGAAATGTAGATTAGAACACAAGATTTAACACTGTGTAAACAGGTAAAAACAGAAGCTTAAAAAAATCAAGTGAACTTTTTAGTTAAGTAAATTGGTAATGTTTTGAAGAAAGAGAAAGAGAGAGAGAGAGAGCGCAGGGCCATGATGTATGGGCTATGCACATGGAGCCTCACAGCCTGGGGATGACCCTGAAGCCAGGATGTAGCGGCAGGGTGACCTCTTGAAAATCACTACTTTTTTCTGAGCTTCAGTTTCTTTTTTTTCTTATACTGTGTTTTTTTTGTTGTTGTTGTTGTTTTTTACATCTTTAGTGGAGTATAATTGCTTTACAATGGTGTGTTAGTTTCTGCTTTATAACAAAGTGAATCAGTTATACATATACATATGCTCCCATATCTCTTCCCTCTTGCGTCTCCCTCCCTCCCACCCTCCCTATCCCACCCCTCCAGGTGGTCACAAAGCACCGAAAACAGAGCCAACTATATGTGTCTTGCAGTGCTGAGAGAGGATCCAAACCCAAGGCCCTAAACAAACGTGCTGCCATGAAAGAACCTAACAATATCTATCAATATATGGTAACATTTTTACTATCATTTTCAGAAAGGTCAGAGGAGAACCCAGGACTATGAAGGGGTAGTAACAAAGGTGGCCACTCCCTAAAAATTATGCAATGTGGGGATAGATCAAATTAATCATCAAATCAAAAGCCCAGGGGCCAAGTGTCCACAGGGCAAACAAAATGAGCAGAGTCTGAGGCAAATCTGAGACAGAGCCTGGCAGTGGGAGGTCAAGGGCATTTTCAGTAGGGGTATTTATTAGGCGAGCTTGATCCTTTGTGTTTTACCCCGCTCCATGTCTCCACAGCACTCTGACCTTGGTGCTTCATGACCCATGACCACCTGTGAAATCAGCATTTCAGAAAGAGTTCATTTATCTCAGTTTTTTCCCTTTTACATTTTCTCTGGGTGGTGGAAGGTGAGAGAAATCCACATGGAACCCCTTGAAGCCAAAATTGTTCTAGAAGATAAATTGCAAGGACCTTAGCAACAACAGCTGTTATGCTGAGCTACACCGATGAGTAGATACCCAGATGAGTACTTACGGTAACATGCACGCAGGTCGTGTTACTGCTGCAGACAGGCGGGAATTCCACGTCCCCTAAGGTGTCCAGTGCCTCCCATCCCTCTGCCTGAGACAGAACCTGAGGTGTAGGCCCAACAAAATTTATTCCGCATGAACTCTCTTCCAACTGATTGGAATTCAATCAGTAGTTCTGTGATTCAAAGTCAAAGAATTTCTGGTCTGAAAGGGCCAGGGTAGGGGGTATAGAACTTGCTACTCAAAATACTGAGAAAGAGTCTTCTCAGAATCATAAGCCAGGACAAAAGCTCACACTCAGATTCGAATTCAGTGCCCTCCCTTCTCCTGAATTCCACCACCTTCTCCCACGCACACACTTCAGGGGTGGTTATAGTTGTTATCTCTTTCTAAAGCGATTAAAAAAGAAATTGAATTAAAGTAAAATCATTTTTTGCTAATTTGGGGCGAATCTGGTCGTGTTTGAAGTTTGCCTTTGTGTTGATTTAAATAGTGGCTTTAAAGGCCTCATTGAATCAGTGTCACAGATACAGGTAGTGCATTGCTCAATGTCCTGATAAAAATGATTCTCAGAAATGTGCGTGTCAACAAGGAAATCACAAGGCAAACCAGAACTTCTGGCAGACCTATACTGCCAAACTTCTGGAGAGTTCGTGAAGGCAAAAGTTGACGGATGGAGTGTCAACTGACCATGTAATGTTGTATGTAACCATGAAGGAAACAGGATTAAGGAAAACAGACAAGCAGACAGATGGGATCAAGTCAACAGGCAGATTCTACACAGTGGAAAACAGAATGCCTCCAGGACAAGTAGTATCCATCTGGTATCTTTATACGGAGTGGCAAACTGTCACAGGAAATATCTTAGATGTTCTGAGAATGCAAGTGAGGATTATGAGGTTTTGCTTTGACAAGTAACTTGATGGATTTCAGGACTGGAAAGCCTGCTGACACATAGAGGGGGGAAAATTACCATATTTACCAGCAAATATTAAATATCTCTGATACCATCTTACTTTGCCCTTGATAGAATAAATATGTTTGCTCTCGATGGAGGGGACAGGATGGGGAGCTCCAGGAACTGGAAGACTGTGTGGGAATCTAAATCCACCCTCAGAAACACTGCGGGCTCAGTCTGCACGCACCACATCCGATTTGCACGAGAGAACAGAGGAGATGCAGGAGAAGCAATGGTGAGGAATTCCTGAGTCCCGCAAGGGAGTTCTCAGAATACCAGGTCTAGGAACTCTACCAAGAAAGGAAATAATGACATGGCCTAACTTAGGGGCTTTGCTGACCCTTTCCAGAGGGAATTTCTCCCAAGTCCCTTGAGGGAACTGTAAGAAGATAAAAGTGTATCACCAGTGAAAAGAAAGTGAACTCTGCCCACGTTCCTCACCAGAGAGAGACACATGCAAGCTCACTGGGAGAAGCATGAGGAAAGGCAAGAGAAGGGGTCCCAGCAAGGGAGGTGCTCAACCTCACATCACCCCACAATCAGCTCAGATGACGAGGAACGCAGCACATCAGCAACAGGGGAGATGCCTTTTGTTCCAGGACCCTGTCTGGAGCCCGGAGGTTTGGTTCTCATGGCTCGCGGACGGTGCTTATGTCAATTGCAACATTCACCGAACCAGATTGAAATCACTCAGTGGGGCTTAATGAATCCTGTTGGGATGAGAGTTATCTTACTACTTTTAAAAAAAATCTCAGCAAAATACTATGTACAAAGCAGCTGCTGTGGAAACGTTTGTGGAATTAAGGAATAATATAAAGACTTACACTCTGTGTTTATGTTTTAATCCCTTTTGTCTTCATTTGTCTACATCCCATCAACCTTGGAAGGTTAGCACTCAGCACCCGGGCATCCCCAAAGCATCACCTCTGTTACGTCTCATTGCCATTCACTGTGGCTGTGTCTGTTCCATGCACTGATTCCTGAGCTGCCTAAAGCCTGGCAGGATTCTTATTGCCTTTGTATCCTGGTGCACAGCCCAGCGTGATGCACAAGTCAGATACTCAGCAAATAGGGCAAGCTAGACCTAAGGAGCTCGGGGAATGCGGATGCTGCTCCATTACGATATGAGAAATGTGGGGTAAGCCACTTGGACACACAAAGGGACATAAGTAGGCACATGATTTGGCAGGCAGGGTGCCTGCTGTCCAAGGTCAATACCACACTGGTTCTCAAAGTGGGGTCCCCAGACCCCAGCATCATCTGCGAACTTGTTAGAAATGCAAATTGTCAGACCCTATTCCAGACCTACTGAATCAGAAACTCTGGGGTGAGACCCAGCCTTCTGTGTTTTAACAAGCCCTCAAGTGAGTCTGATGCTTGCTCAAGCTCAAGAATCACTGATTGAAGGAACTCTGCAACAAGCATTCGTTCATTCCCCTGATATTTAATTAGAATCCAATGAACATCCGTTGATATAGAGAGATTTTATTGTCATCAAGGGTCCTAAAATCACACAGAGCCGAAAGCCACAGGTTGAAATAATTAATCTTAAACAAAACAAGGTTTTCCGGGCTAACATATAGCTTGGGTGGTCAGAGAAGATAAAATGGAAGGCGTTGATTTGGGTTGATCCTGGCAGACATCTAGGAATATGTTTTATTATTTATGGAGTTGAACTTGGCTTACTAGGTGTCAATTTTCTTTCCCAAGGTTATAGATATTCTTGGCATAAGGGGCTGTCTCTCATTTATATCTGTATCCTCAGTTTTTTTTTTTTTTTTTTTTTTTTGCGGTACGCGGGCCTCTCACTGCTGTGGCCTCTCCCTTTGCGGAGCACAGGCTCCGGACACGCAGGCTCAGCAGCTATGGCTCACGGGCCCAGCCGCTCCGCAGCATGTGGGATCTTCCCAGACCGGGGCACGAACCCGCGTCCCCTGCATCGGCAGGCGGACTCTCAACCACTGCGCCACCAGGGAAGCCTGTATCCTCAGTTTTGAGTGCAGTACAAGTCAGAGTAAATTGTGTTTAGGTGAATGCATAAATGCATGCATGAATGAATGAAAGATTGAATGAATGAATTAGTTGAGAAACAAATAACTCCTGGCAGAGAGGTTGACAGTAACAAAAATGAAAGTCAGGCCAAGTCTAATTCAAATATGAAAATGTAAAGAGTGTACGTACTCGTACTATGGCTCCAAAATAGGAGTCACTAGTGGAAAATGAGGACAGAAAACCAATCAGGGACAAGATTATCGTGGGATTGTAATATATAACCAAGGAATCTGGACCTTGTTTTAGTTCAGAGGTGCACTTTAATCTTAGTCTAGAAGGCTATGACCTAACTAAGTATGTATTTTATTCAACTGGTGAAAATTCAACTTGAAAACAACTTCAGTTAGTGAAACATTTCTCCCCAGAACATGGATGCATTGGGCGGGGGATGGGGGGGGTGGCGGCGGTGGGAGCTGAGGAACTAGAGACAATCTGTTACATACTGGGGCTGGGGCTGTGTGACCCAAGCAGTGTGACTCCAACACGATTGCTGAAATTTACAAAAATCAGGCAACATGACCTCTGGTGCAGGCCGATTGCTCCACGAGAAAGTGTGAGAACACAAAATGGTAAAATGATAGAATAACTGTCCAAGACGCACATGGTCGCACCCTATAAAATGATCACGAGGCAAGGATGGCTCTCAGAGATAAAGGGGCTTGGAAAGTTCAAGAGTTTTGGAAGCAACATTAGGTTGGCAGCTCTTCTGTGTCCTGCATTATCGAAACACTGGCAGAAAAGGTTTGTATTTATGTAATCTAATTTTGCAGAGGAAAATCAATCAGAACGCATCCAATAGATGTCATCATGAATGGTTTTAGTACTGGCATCTAGGAAAAACCCCTAGTACCTCAATGTTGATTTTATTTCACCTCTTTCCCCAGCAATTCTGGCCTTTGAGGTTTATGCTGGAAAGGATGGATTTAATTAATTAGGTTTACCTGGGGAGAGGGTGGATGAGTTTTGTGTGTACAGAGGATAAGCCTGCAATCACTGATGCTGAGATTTCTCTTCCGGACACAGGGTCAGATTGCAGTTCTAAGGTTATGTGCGCTGGTGGCCCCATGTCTTGCTTTGATGAAAGAAATGTAAGAAGCAGTGACAGATGTCACTTCTGGGTTCTCTTTTTTCTGCTGCACAAACAGCCACACACCCATGGTAGGGGTGGGGAGAGACCTGCTGTTTGCATTTCTGAGTGAGAATGATGTGGCGCAAGCCCCCAGCTGATTTGAGATACAATGTAGTATAAGAAGAAAAACACCTTTATTGTTCCAACCCACTGAGTTTGGGCGTTGTTTATTCCTACAGCAAAACTTAGCCCTTTCTGACTAATACAATCATTCACTTTTGTGTTTTGAAAGTAGAGGAGATTTCGTTGAAGGTATGAAGGGAAACAGATTGATAAAACAATATTAGAGTTCTGAAATTGAATCAAAGGAACCAGTAGAGTAAAGAAAAGAGATGAGAAAACCAAATCTCAGTGTTCTGGGGTATAAATAGATTGAATTTATCAGAAAGAGTGTCTAGTGAAAAATTAAATAAATAATAATATTGACATAAAAAGTTCAAATGTTAAATGTAAGTTGGGAAGATGAGTTGGGAAGATGACTAAGTTGGATGAACCCCAAACTATGCAGGAACCCATATTCCAATATAGGAATTTAAGACACTGTTGACTCTCATTATTCATGGCAGTTATGTTCTATTAGTCTCCCTGAACACTGAATCAATGAATATGGAGCCATTGCGGCTGGAGAAACACAGTATTAGTTTCCTGCAAGCTTCTGGTCACACCATGTTCATCAGCAGATTCAAATACAACCTTGTTGGGGCTTCCCTGGTGGCGCAGTGGTTGAGAGTCTGCCTGCCGATGCAGGGGACGCGGGTTCGTGCCCCTGTCCGGGAGGATCCCACATGCCGCGGAGCGGCTGGGCCCGTGAGTCATGGCCGCTGGGCCTGCGCGTCCAGAGCCTGTGCTCCGCAACGGGAGAGGCCACAACAGTGAGAGGCCCGCGTAATGCAAAAAAAAAAAAAAAAAAATACAACCTTGTTTTATTTGTGTTCCTGTCTAAAGACCCCTTATTGGACATATACTGTGGGTTCATTAACAGTGAACTCCTGTCCAATGGCACTCTAACTCATGCCTGAACAAGGCTCATCTAACACACGAAACTTCTCCATAAGTTACATCATGGCCTCTTGCTCTGGGGAGCCCTAGGGATCGCCTCAGCATTGCGCTTGGGGGATTTTTGAAACAGAAATGTTGCCAGTGAAAAGTACAAAAATGTGAAAGACATGGCACTGAATACACTCACTTACAGTACGAGCTGAAACAAGAACCCAGAGCATCACCTGCAGACAGAAGATCTCTGGTCCCTCAGCCTTATGTTGGGAGCTTCGTACTGACAGGGGCCAGGGAGACACAGAAAGTGCCAGGAGAAGGGCAAATTCAGCTCCGGGTGTGTTCACGGGGCAGGGTGGGCTCTGCTTCTTTTCCAGGCTTCTGTACCCTAAAACCTGGGTGAGATTTCTCCCCTTGAATGCCTCCAATTGTGAAATCCATTCCCTTTAGGATCTGTGTTCTTAGGAAAGGCTGGTGGGAACCTGCCCACCTTCCCACTGTACAGAGACCTGAACAGACTAACTTGCCTGGAAGTTATCATTTGAAAATGTAGGCAACACTTTTGCTAAAAACCAAGGAGACACCATCAAAACTTGCACTTTTGTCTTAGAAAACATAACTGCAGGAATATAAATTTGTGATGTGTAGGCAAAATAACACTTGACATATATGAAATATAAAGGAAATACTGTCCTGAAGCTAAATTTGTGGTATTTATTTTAATAATCAACTTCTCAGTGAATGCATAAACAAACAAAAGTCAAGCCTACCTCGCAGCACAGGGTGGGTGAGAGATGTCACCCACTCCCAGGAAATGTCCCCCTTGGGCTCCTTGGACTCTTTGCAAGGTCCCACCCTCAATCACCCTTAGCATGTTGAAATAAGCCCATCTGGCAATTTATTTAGAGTCTATTATGTCCTATATGGTATTAATGAAAGTGATTAAAATACAGAACAACAAATAGAAAAATAAAACCCCATATTAATAGTTTTGGCTTAGAACTGGGGTAATTTTTCCACTTAAAAATTCTAAATTCCAATTAACAAATATTTTTTATCTTTATACCAAAAATGTTAGTATCAAAAGGTTTGCAGAGGGGCATCTTGTCCATAAGATCCTTACTCTTTGCCCAACCCTGCATCATTTCAGGAAAATAATTCACACTATTTAGATCCGCGCAGAAAGTTTGACAAAATACAACTTAATACCGTGTTTTGAAGGTGATTAGGAGCTCATACACGTGAATTGCTTATTCTTTTAAGGCTCAAAACCCAGTGCCCGGTGACATTTGCGAAAGAGGCTCTGCTGTCCTTTCTCCAATTCTACCCAGCATTTGGCAACTTCTCCCGCAGGTAGGCAAGGTACAGCGTGAGTGGTCAGTAGACTGCCGAGAGTGGCCAATACTCTTAGAATCAGGTAGAAACATTAGCTGACTTTCAAGTAAAACGCATATAAAGGGCTTAGTCTGCAAACCAGAGACCGAAGCCCGTGGTGGGGACAGGAGGAGAGGTGTGGAAGGTGTTTGGTTCCTGGAGAAGCAGCCCCCCTGCCCGGCACGTTCCTGCACTCCGGTTGTTGCCTTTATTCTCTTTTCCTCAAACCCCCTTTGCCTGTTTCCTGGTTAAAGATGTCTCTGGAGGGAAGGCCCCTCTGCTTCTCCTTGGTCTCCTACGGCTTCACACACTCTGGCCCGTGGAACCACTGGGTACGTGATGCACTAATGCAGTGATGATGCTAACGTTTAACATTTCCGAATCCTTAACATGCACCAGGTATTTGCCAGGCACCAAGACACTTTGCTCTTCTGAAAACCTTGGAGGAAGGTCCTATTATGGTCACCATTTTTTTTTTTTTTTCAGTACGCGGGCCTCTCACTGCTGTGGCCTCTCCCGTTGTGGAACACAGGTTCTGGACGCGCAGGCTCAGCGGCCATGGCTCTCGGGCCCAGCCACTCCACGACATGTGGGATCTTCCCGGACTGGGGCATGAACCCGTGTCCCCTGCATCAGTAGGTGGACTCTCAACCACTGTGCCACCAGAGAAGCCCTATGTTCACTATTTTAAAGAGGAGAAAAAGAGGGATTTTGAAGGTTAGGGGGCTGGCTCAAGTTTACAGACAGGGCTGCTGTGAGGACACTGTCCCAGCCGGTCTGAAGGTTTCTTCAGGGAGAACTCGTATGGGGGGCACCTCCCCTGGTGATTCTCAGCTGATCCCCAGTCTAGGCCTCCTGCATGACCCCAGCGGGAGGAATTTCCTGGGGTGAAGGGGGCCCAGGGTGGCTCTTCCTCTGCAGGCTGGTTTCCAAGCACCACGTTGATTATTGTGACACGCAGGGCTGGAAGCACAGGAGAGCAGAGCTTCCCCAGACCAGGTGCAGGGGGCGTGCTGTGTCTCTGACTCTGCAGGTCTGGGCTGGGCCTGGGAATGTGCACTCCTCGCAAGCCCTAAGGATGCCCACGCTGCTGCTCCGGGGCCACTTCAAGAGCCACTGGACTCTTCCCCATATGCCAGGTGCCCATCACCTCTTGAGATACCATCTAGGTTTATCCTCTAGAGAGGCTAGTCCTGAGCCCAGCAGTGCAGTGGCCAGTCTTCCCAGCTGGTGGATCCTCTGGACACAGTACATTTTTAGCAGCGTCTGTTCACTCCGGGTGTCAATAACGCAGGCCTGGGGTCCCAAACAATTCCCTGTATACAAGGCTTGCTCCCACCCCAGTCCTGTCTCTGGATCTGTGCCATTCCAGGGTAAGAGAACATAGTTGAGAAACCCAGGGAAAAATCAGAAGTTTATCTCAGAATCTTGGTCTACCTGCCTGTTTGACCCTCCCTCACCCCTCCCACGCCTGGCTTGGTCTGACTACTGCAAGGTAGCCAGGCACAGCCTGCAGATGGATGCCCTCGTGGGGATGCTTGCTCTGGGGAATGCCTTCTCCCCTCCTCTCAGCCCAAGTGCCATTCCTTCCTGGTTCCTCCAGGCCAGCAGCTGCAGCTTGGGAAAGCTTAGGGGAGCTCTTACCTCTGGGGCTTTTAACTGTTTCCATTACTGCATCACTCATGGGTCCATGTGCTCTTGGAAATAGTAACTGGATTATATCTGTGAATCTTTAACACAGAAACAATCCTAGTAGACCTTCTATAAATATTTATTGGATTAACATTTTCCATGTTCCTCATTAAAAAGAAAAACACGTGTGATAAATAGCTTTAAACATTCAGTGTTCTTCTCCTAAGCAATTGGTGTGTGTCTCGCCAGTGGATAAAGAGTCATGAACGGCATTTTGTTCTCATTTTTGCCGTACTTATCAGGGATCTGAAAGTCACATTCCGTATTTTATTTCTGAAGTGTCCATTTCCGAAATATGTGTCAGGCAGCTTCCCTTTGTCAGGCAGTTTCTCTCTTTTATCCATATGTCATTGCCATCATAGAGAGGCAGGGTGTTAATAATAATTACAACTAATGCTGCTCTGTTTGGGGTAGCAATTTGTACTTTACAACGTGCTTTTATATTAACTACCTTATTTTATCTCCGTGGTGGTACAGCCAGATGTCTACGAACACTATGCTGAGTTACAGATTAGAAAACAGAGACAAAGAGACCCCAAGTGGGTTCCAAAAGGAAAGGGGCATGGCTTCTGACCGAGTCCTTCTATTCCAAATTCAAGGTCACATTTTAATCAGACTCCCTTGGAAGCAAATGGCCAGTGGCATGCTGTTTGTAGAAGGAGATGTTGGGGAGTATAATCTACTATAGCTTTCTTAACACTTTCTGCCCCAAGGGTATTTATATATAGCAAGGAGGCCTCAGAGAGGTTGCTCAAATTCATCATTCCCAAATGTGAGGAAGAGTGAGGGCTAACCTCAAAGTTCAAAAGCCCTCCTGTAAAGTCAAAATGACACCAAACCTATCAAACTTCTCCAAAGATAAACACCATTCTTTCTACTGTTTTTCTGTTTCTTCCCTGGCCCTCTTTGTATGTTTTCTTCACTGCTGCTTTAGGTTTCCTGGGACATATAAAGCTCTCAATAAATATTTGTTGAGCAAATGAATGGAATTCAAACCATCGTATTTAATGGATTCACAAGTATGTCTCAGTCTGTAACCCTATTTCCCGACCTTCGATGGGCAGTTTGCAATTTGCAGTGGGCATTGTAAAGGCATTGAGAGCGGGCTCATCAATGGGATCTACTGCTCTCTGTAGGCTGTGGACCATCTGGAGCCATGGAGGGCTTGCAGGAGGCCAATGGGCTGGCACTGAGGGTGGTGGAGGAGTCCCCTGTCCCTGGCCTTGGTTCCCTGTTTCAACATCCCCAGCTGGCAGCACAGCATCTTAATGGGAAACATGACCAGGTCCAGCTGTCCTGATGCCTGTGCTAAGCCTGAACAGAGCATGAGGCATATCCATAACTGGAATGGGATTAAAGATTCTCAGAATGAAACTCCTCTGGGAACAGCTTCTTGAACCCACTGGCATCTGGACATGGGGCTTTGTGGCATGACTCTCCCAATTTTCCTAACCCCGCCCCCCGCCCCAGTCTTGGGCCATTGCCCACCGAGCTGACGGCCAACTTCACTTAGAGACATGCCTCCTCCATCCTGTGAGCAGAGTGGCTTTAGTTCTGAACTTCTTGCCCTGACCTCACCCTGCACTTCAATTAGGACCTGACTTCTGGTCCCAGGGAGCAGATTACTGCCCACTCCTGGCCTTGCACATCTTCCCTGGCTGGAACCACAGCTTCCTTCCTGGATTATGAAGAGTGTTTCTTCTATGGCTTCAGCCTTCCTGAGAAATCATCCCAGCCCATACTGCCTGGCTTCCAGGAACCCCTAATAAAGTGTTTCTCCTAAGATGCTGCCCTGCCTAACAAGCAGGGCCCAGACAGATAGGTACCTGTAGATGGGTTATTTCAAAGGAGATAGATAGAAAATGGAGGTATGTGTCGGGAAACTCTGAGAGCAAGTTCTTCGATGAGTCATGAAGGAAAAACAAACAAACAAGCAGTAAGGCATGATGGCTAAATACATGTTGAGCCAGGTTCCAACAGAAAGAAATAATTGGAAGAGTGCCCTGTCCGGTTCCCACACCACACTGTGCATCACTTACCTCCATGGTGACATTCACCCATTACTTTATGTCATAATGGTCTACGTATTGATTGGCATTCCCTCACTGGACCGAGGTTTTTAAAAACAAAGTCTCTATCTTGATTCTTTGTTATGTCCATATAAGTTCAGTCTAATATATCTATATTGTATTTATATCAGTGTGTTCCTAGCACACAGCCGATTCTCAAAAGAGTGACTGAATGAAGAGAAGGGAGGGCAATGAAAGAAATGAACCAGTGGTCACATTGGCTGCTTGCAGCCAGCTCTCTCCAGCCACTCCTTTGTGGGGATGATATTTCTCATATCATTACTTACGTATTTCTCTCCAATGAATAAAAATTACTTCCAGAGTAGAGAACATAAAGATGGGAGGAGGAAGCGAACACTGGTTCTAAACCTTGTCTTCTGAGTGTGGGTCTGTAGAGAGACTGAAGCAGTGTGGGAGGCTCTGAGGCTACAGGTTTATCTCGGGGCACCACTTGCCCCTCCAACCCCTGCAGGGACCCAAGGAGCCTCCTTTTTCTTACAGTGAGTCCTCGTCTTTATGGTTCTGTCCCTGTTCATTCTGGTAACACAGGTTTATCACTACAGCATCATGCAAGGCATGTGGCACAGGTGGTCTGTCTGGACAGCATGAAGCCCTACCTGGTTTGAAGTGACAGTTCAAGGAGGCGCTAGTTCTTCTTTTTTGTAATTGGAGTAGAGTTGCTTTACAACGTTGTGTTAGTTTCAGGTGAACAGCAAAGTGATTCAGTTTTACATATCTATTCTTTTTCAGCTTCTTTTCCATTATAGGTTATTATGAGATATTGAATATAGTCCCCTGTGCTATACAGTAGGACTTTGTTGTTTATCTATTTTATATATAGTAGTGTGTATCTGTTAGTCTCAAACTCCTAATTTATCCCTCCTTGCCTTTTCCCTTTGGTAACCATAAGTTTGTTTTCTAAGTCTGTGAGTCCATTTCTATTTTGTAAATAGGTTCATTTGTATCATTTCTTTTTTTTAGATTCCACATATAAGTGATATCATATATTTGTCTTTCTCTGTCTAACTGATTTCACTTAGTGTGATAATTTCTAGGTCCATCCATGTTGCTGCAAATGATGTTATTTCATTCTTTTTTATGGCTGGATAATAGTCCATTGCATATATGTACCACAAGGAGGCGCTAGTTCTTGTTTCCCCTCAGCCTTTTCTTCCCCTTCTCCGCAACTTGCTCATGTGGATGGAGTCCACCTTCTGCTAGACAATGCTTTCTAGACATCCTTTGTGTTTCCCTCACTTGCTGAAGTCTCAGCATGGTTTTTTTAAAAACCCAAATTCCCAAGTTTGGGAGTTATCCTGGGTCAGCTTTGTTTAGAAACCCAGCAAGCCTTGCAAGTGGGCCCTGGACTTGCCATGGGACTCTGAATTTGAAGAGGAAAGTTTACATTGACTTTAAAAAATGGCAATAACCAATATCCCCAAAACTGTCCAAGTAAGTCAAAATCTTTGTAGGTGCCCTAGGATGACATCATCTCAGCAGTGTTCCAATTTGGGAAGTAAACTCATAAAGACATATGTTTGTCCCTGATTTGTGTTTTTCTGTCCTGTAGACAGAAAGGGATCTTTGCATGGAGGGGAAGTGTTAGAATTTTGTACTTAGCAAGAAAATGAAAATATGACATTAGTTTTTCACACTGTTTACTCAGTCTAGTGAGATAAATACTAGATAAGTTACATAAATACACCTCTATTTTTGATATTTTATAGAAAGATTATGACCAATTTATTATTCCTTTAAACACATGATGATTGGACTGCTTTCTACATGTCAGACACTGTTCAAAGTGCTGGAGATAAAATAAAAAACCACTCCAGCAAGACCAGACTTCTCAGAGTTTAGATTCCAATGGCCAAGGCAGTACATAAAGGGTAAATACACCCAGAAACAAAAATATTTAAAATTTTAACTGGGATAGAATTTGGAGGTAGACTTGACAGGATTACAGATGATTTAGATCTAGGGGTTTAAAAAAGTATTCAAAGATGTCTCCTTGGTTTCCACCTTGAACAATAGTGGTGCCATTTTCCAAGGAGCAGGAATTTTATTTAGTGAGGGGTAATAACAAGATGTTCATTTTGGGTACTTAAGGCTGGGCATTTAATAATTCAACGATAAATACATCAATGATGATGACTGAAGGTCCTAGATCTTCATATATTTAACTTTTATCATCATGGTAACAACATCTATTATTTGTACAGCACTTCACTCATTTGTTCAGCTAATATGCACTGTTCTTGGCCAGGCACCTGGCTCAAAGAGGAAATGCTAGAGCACTGTGTAGAACCCAAGCACAGTTCAAAGGGGTTCCACAAATGTCCATCCCATCTTTCCTCAGTAACAGCCCTGGAGCATAGGCATTATTATCTTCACGTTTCAGACAAGAGAACAGAGCCTCACAGAGGGTTTGGTTGCTTCTTTCTATATAATTAACAAATGCTAATACATCAAAGCTAAGTACAAAGGGAATCTCCTCAGCTTGTCCAAGAGGTGACCACACAGTGACTCACCCTATGGTGGAGTCCTTGGGCTTGGCCACTCAGAGGTCACTCTTGTGCAAGATGTATTCTCTACCTCAGGGACGGTAGAGGTACATCACAAAGCTATTCTGAATTACGACCTAGGTGTTAATATGATAAGGTGACAAAATAATAGGATGCATATAAAAGTGTTTATAAACTATAAAGTACCATAAAAATATAAGGGAATGATTATTTGGGGTTTGCAACAAAGAATAGAGACATTCTCTGAGAACAGACAGTATTTTCAAATAGTCAATGTGGCCTTTCCTTTCAAACAGCAAAGCTTTTTTTGATTGTTTCTTTTCATGGGAAAACCACATACCCTTTCCAAAACAACTCTGAAACATCCTGAAACATTTCAGTTGTTCAGTCATGAACCGTGCACAGGAAAGATTTGGTCACACTCTCTGCTGATGCTGTGAGTTGATGCCAGAGACATATCATAAACTCATGCACCCACGCCAGGCTACCCCACTTAACCTTCTGAAATTTCAGAGGCTTCAGAGGAAGCCACCAAAGAGCCTCCTTGGGGAGGCTTGCCCTTTCACAATGCTCTTTCCAAGAACAAATGGTCTCCACTAACTGGAATCCTACCTGTGATCACTTGAGAGCCATGAATATGTCTGCCATACCTTCCCTTCCTGAAATGAAATCCATGTTACTGAGCCTGGCATCAGAACTCACTTAATCTTACACAAGTTTAGAAGGAACCAGCAGGTAACACAGATAGCAAGTGGGTGGACCGCACAGGTGGTAGGGGAATGATAACCAGGTGTCTTGTTTTGCTTTCTAGAATAGTAACACTTAGAACTTGAAACAGTTGGAAAAATACTCTTCCTACCCTTGGTATGTCCCTGAGTTCCCTTTTAATTCTGCAATCTCCAGCATGAGTGTGTTGGTCAAAAAGGCTGTGATAGAGCATTCATGCCAGAAAAAATAAGGAAAATAGGAGGTTGGCCACCCAGGTAGGGGGGTTTCTAAGTTGCCCACTTAATATGACAGTACTAAGTTGGAGTTAGATTAGCAATAATTATTTCAGGATGCCAGGAGCTCGGGATGAGCCTGTTTCCTCAACTGCAAAACGGAGACAATAGCCTCTACCTTACAAGTTTTCTGTGAAAGGTAAATAAGGAAAGAAAATGAAATCATCTCAGTGGCCTGCAAGAGTAGGCACTAAGGGGAATTAATATCATTCTGTATTATTACCACTGTTATTATTATTATTGCTGCTGCTGCTGTTGTTATTGTTTTCTGGGAGGCCCAAACTCTTTTTTCCTATTCACCTAATTTTAGCTACACCAAGCATTACATGGGAAATGAATATTTGCATGAAGGAAAGAGAAATGGAAACTAGATAGGACAAAAACTCAACCCATAGTAAAAGTCCCCAAGGGCCAGGCCAACGCACCTCATGCTAATTTCATACTTATTTATAACTCACATTCCTGCTTCTTTGCTGGCTCCATGTATTTCTCATTTGGAAACAGAGTTGCTGGATGAGGCTTAATTCCACCGGGAAAATACCTTGAATCCAAACAACTCCAATTTCAGCCCTTGTGTTTTTTTTTTTTCCCAGCCCTTGTGTTTTTTTAAAGAGAGTTTTAAATAATAATATAATTCTTCAGAAGAGAAGACAGGAAAGTTTTACCCATGAAATAGTCATAGGGATTTGTCTAGTTTTAATGACCTAGATAAAGTATTGTGTTTTTATTCAACCTGAGAACATTCAAGTCAGATTCAACAGATGACAACATGTGTTGTCTTAAAATACACCAACAGACTTAACACAATGTACATTCATAAGCATATATTTTGAATACTAACTAAATAATATCCAAAATCATTGCCTTTTTTCTGTCTCCTAATAATTAGGTTTTATATAAATTGAAAATCGACATGGGAACTTCTTGGAGCAGTAATACCATATGTTGTATTTCTAGGGTTTTGTTTGTTTGTTGAGTTAAAAAACAGTTCTTTTTCTTGTAAATTCAAATCCATTTATATTTCAAAGGAAATCCAATCCATATGTTTCTTATTTATTTACACTTACTGTAATTCATCAAAGCACTATTTAATAAGCTATTTAATGTCCAAAGAGTCTTCATCAAAAGATTTTTTTTTAAGCCTTTCATCTTCTGTACCAGGAAGCTTTGCTTTTCTTTGAAACAAGTTTCTGAGTTTGGAAAAATGTGACCTTCCATTCATATTCTGAAATGTTACTAGGCATGTAAATTAAGTAAAGAGAAGTGTAGACTTGAACAATACTTTGGTGAATTTAACCAGTTCCTCCTAAAACTGGGGTCAATTCAATCCCCCAATCTCCTTAAAATTAGTGGCTGAGGATGTATTTTAGGGGGGTAAAGAGGAGGATAGTGACATCTGCTTTTATTCAACAATCTTAAAAATATTAAGCAAATACTGTACATCAGATATTATCCAATATGTGTGAAAAATTACTTTGCTTTGTTTTTAATATAAAAGATTATCAAAAAGCATCATCTCAATTACTGGGAAATATTCTGCCTCTGTATGTCTGTGGATGTGTATGTGTGTGTGTGTGTGTGCATTGTGTACACGCCTGCGTGTGTATGCATGTATGTGTATGTGTGTGTGTGATACAGTGTTAAATTCCATAGTGTATATGCCTTGGATCAGACAGAGGAAGGCATTTCAGGATGACAAAACCTCATACTTAGTTTTTTCATAAGTGCTTTGTCAATCCCTCCCATAGAACCTAAGCCTAGGCTTTCTTTCATTTCTTTAATAAAATCTGGTTACCATCCTACGTTCTAGGCCTTGTGCTGGGCATATCCTGCATGTTATCACTGATCCACACAGGAACCCAACGAGGGAAGGGCCTGGCCAGATGGCTTCTTGGGGTAGACGGGGATGTGAGTAGCCTGGGGCTTACATTGTTTCTACTGCCACCTGGGGCTCAGGTAAATGAGCACCCACTGTAGATGCAGTGTCAGTAATTTTGTAATAAAACTGATGCCCAAATGCACTGTTGCCCTTCTGGAGCCCCCCTGCCCATGTCACATTCCCTTTAGGCTTCATCCTCCTGCCTGTGCCACGAGGACCCGTGGATAAATTCTCATCAGAGCCTCAGGCTGCAGGGAAGAGAGGATGAGGAGGGGAGGCAGGAACAAATATTCTTCCCTGAAGACGTGTGCAATTGGTTCACCTTCTTGAATGTGGGAATACGAATTTGGGGCCACAGTTGTTGAAATATTCATATCATGTGACCTAGTGGAACTACTCCTAGGAAACTAACAAAAATTCAGCAGATGCTGAAAGGTATACATATGAAGATTTTCGTTGCAGGATTTTACTTGTTTGTTTATGAGATGTTTCTTTTTGTGTGTGTGGTAAGACCACTTCCCCTAAGGTGTATCCTCTTCACAAGTTTTTTTTTTCTTTGTTCTTTTTTTTTAATTTTTAATTTTATACTGGAGTATGGTTGATTTGCAATGTTGTGTTAGTTTCAGGTGTACAGCAAAGTGATTTAGTTATGCATATTCATATACCTACTATTTTTCAGATTCTTTTCCCTTATAGGTTATTATAGAGTACTGAGTAGAGTTCCCTGTGCTATACAGTAGGTCCTTATTGATTATCTATTTTATATAAAGTAGTGTGTATAGGTTAATCCCAACCTCCTAATTCATTCCCTCCCCACCCCATTTCCCCTTTGGTAACCATAAGTTTGTTTTCTAAGTCTGTGAGTCTGTTTCTGTTTTGTAAATAAGTTCATTTGTATCATTTTTTTTTTAGATTCCACATGTAAGTGATATCATGTGATATTTGTCTTTCTCTGTCTGACTTACTTCACTTAGTATGATTTTAGTGCACAGTGCAGTTGGTTAATTAGAGGCACCATGCTGTCCAGCAGATATCAAGTACTAATTCATCTTGCATAGCTGAAACTCTATACTTGATAAATGACAACTCTCCATTTCCCCCTCCCCCAGCCCCTGGCAACCACTATTCTACACTTTATTTCTACGGTTTGACTATTTTTAGATTCTTCATATAAGTGAAATCAGGTAGTGCTTGCCCTTCTGGGTCTGACATATTTCACATAACATAATGTCCTCCAAGTCTGCCCATGTTGTTGCAGATGGAAGGATTGCCTTCTTGTTTAAGGTTGGATCATATTCTATTGTATACCTCACGTTGTCAATGAACATTTAGATGTTTCCACACCTTGTCTATTGTGAATAGTGCTGCAATGAACATGAAAGTGAAAATAACTCTTTGAGATTCTGATTTCAGTTACTTTGGATATACACTTGAAGGTGGGATTGCTGGGGCATAACGTCTTGAGTTCTGTTTTTAATTTTTTGAGTCACCTTCATGCTCTCTTTCACAGTATCTGTATCAATTTATATTCCTGCCAACAGTGTAAAAGCGTTCTATTTTCTCTACATCCTAAAATAAGAAAAATAAATGTATCTCTAACATAATGTGAAATGCCAGGCATAGCCACAAGCTGGACTATTAAATATATGAAAAGCAGAAAATATGAAACTATGTAAACATTTAACTACTAAAAGAACATTTAAAATATCAAATAACATGTATAATTTAAAATACATAGACATTTGTGGGCAAAGTAATATGTAGGTAATAGTTTTTTCTGTTAAGAGGCCATATAATGGGTAGGTTTTGAATTTTTTAAGGTTAACCAATTACTTCAATTAAAAAAATTAATGTTTTCACAAATACTTAATAGGAAATAAATGTTACATTATAATAAATTTCCTGGCTCAGTAAAATATTTCAAGTAATGCCATGATTTGGGTAATTTATCCTTGGAATGCTAGATATCTTTTTTTTCTGATGATGATTTCTCCTTTGTGGCTTTTATAGGATTATGGACACAACTAGCACTAACATAATGAGAAAATATGGTTTTCTTCAAAACAAAGTATTAATAATAATTTAATACATTTGTGTTTATCTTTATATATAAAGACTTCCAATATAAACACATATTTCAGAAAGAAAGAAAAGACTTCTGAGATTAAAAACATGAAAGTGCACATAACAGTAAATTTTATGAACATCTCACAACCCATTTTACACACAACCCAGTTTTCTGAATCTTGGCTCTCGGGCCATGGAGGGCTGGCAGAAGAAAGTGGGAGTGTGGCCTGAGGGGTGGGCTGCCTCTCTCTAACTCACTAGTGAGCTGTCTTCAGTTTATTCTAGATCTTGAAATCTTACTGTACCTTTTTCTCTCCATTAGTGAGAAATCTATCCTCAAAAGCTAGGAGGAAGTCTTTGAAATTTAACAATATGAGACTAACTGTCTTTTTAAAAGTCACATAGCAAAATTATTTACTTGGGTAATGTGAGCAAGAATTAAATGAACAGCAAAGTCTAGCTAGATTTTCCTCTTTCCTGGACTAGTTAAGGCTATGTTAGACTAAGTTAGCACAAAGATACATGAGTCTACCAAAGAACTTCAAACCAGAGATGCAAACATGACATAGGAAAATCAGATGGTACTCAAAACTATGGAATCATTTTCAATGGAAATAAGAATTTCTGATTTCTGGTTTAGTGTTATTATGGTAGTTTTGCTTTTAATATACAGAACACTGGTTTCATTCATCTATATCTCACAGGCCCTACGGGTACTTCAAAATAAAACAGATTGTTAGTAAGCTGTCCTATAATTATAAATATAAAATTATTTTCTTTTTTACTTTTGCCTTTCTGTGTTTCTCTCCACTGGTCACCAGCTTCATGAAACTCTGCAGGAAGGCAGCTTGAAGCACATCTGAGAGTTCATTGTGTCTTATATTTTATGCTTGTGGATTTACTTTGCTTCCTACTGAAATATGACTCAATACTTATTTCACTGAAGGTCTGCAGAGAAGTAATAGCCCCAGATGTTGTGTAGATGCCCCTATTTCATCCCACACCTGAATTTTAGTTCGGTAAGATACCATTAGTTATTTTCCCTGGGCGCTCTTGAGATAGTAATCACGTCATGTGGCATTTGTTTTTACTGATGAGAAGTCTGATCTCATTTGGAACACCATCATTTTCCCACAAGTTTTCCTTCCCTCTGGAAGATTTGGAGTTTTTCTCATTGTTTTTGACTGTGCCAAGTCCCACTTTAGGGTGTCTAGATGTGGATATGATCTTGTTTAATCTCCTAGGATTCAGTGTGATCTTTTGAGAAATGTTTTCTTTACTTATACAAAATTCTCATTGAAAGTGTGCATCCCTAGTTATCTTTAACGTTTCCATCTGCGTTTCCTATCAGGTATGCATTGCCCCTTGTCATTCTTTCTACTGTGGAAGTAAGCATTAGGTTGAACTGTACAAATCTGTCCAGTCGTTCATCAGACTTGAATAAGACGCACAAGAAAATCCAGCTGAAAAGTTAGCAAAAGAAATATTTCTCCCAAATCCACGCTGTGTCCTAACAACCCCCTTCTCTGAGTGACTGTTGCTTTCCTACTCACTGAGGAATATCATTCTCTCAAATCATGGAAGTCTGGCTGTTTGAAATCCTATCAGTAAGAATGAAACTCCTTCTTGTCTGGAGGGTATAAGTCATGTTGACACAGAGAAGCCATCTCAATCCCCAGCCATAGTGCAGGGCTTAAGATAAGGGGCTTCTGATCACCACATTCCAAGTCTCTTTCCTTTGAAGTTTCCAAGGAAGCAGGGCCCTGGGTCCACTTTGCAGTGCAGACCTGATGCTGAGTGCTTGGCAAGGAGCCCTGATCTGCTTTAAGCCTACCCTACATCCTTCAAATTTCACCTAAACCCCAGCTTCCCACAAATCCTGTAACAGCTCTATGCTGGTCTTTGTTTAGCTGGAAATCACACATTCCCTCAAGTGTGCAGCCTCCCTCACTGCCTGATAATAATAATACCAGGTACACCATTTATCAGGTAATAAATGAACCAGATTTTGTTGGACTGCCCGTTTGCCTTTGGTTGAGTTTCATGATTGGGCTGGGCTACCACTGTGTGTTCAGTTCCCCTTTCTCCTATGTATTTATTCTCCAATGAACTTCAATTTACTATTAATTTTTCTCTATTTTATTTTATTATGAAATACACACACAATATATATATATAATATATAAACCATATATAATACATATAAACTACACATCCCCATTTAAATATTAATAAACAGACAGCAATATACCACATGTTGAGCTTAACAACAGAGCCAGTGTTTATGTTAGATTTATGTTCTTTAATTTTACATAATTAAGTCAATCAGTCTTTTTCCTTATTAATTACCATTTTTATGTCTTGCCTTTAAAAAAAAAGTTTTAAAGGTGTAGCATCCCTATTTAAGAATTTAATCTATTAAGAAGTAATTTTTTTGAAGCAGTAGAAAAAATTCTCCAGTATCACCATGTTCCTCATTCCAATTCCCCCCTAGTCTGAATGTCACTTCTGTCACATATTTATTTTCAAAATATGCTTGGGTCTCTTTGCAAACTATTCTGTTCTATGGGTATATTTGTTCTATCCTTATGCTTTTAACATGAATCTTAATATTTGAGAAGACAATTCTTCACTTCTAATATTAATTAGGAATTCATAAAATAATTAGAATCAACTCATCTGGTTCTACAAAACATCTTGTTGGGAATTTGATTGGGATACCTTGAATCCATAAGTCACTGTGGAAATGTGCTTACCTTCCAACACTGAATCTTCATGAAAACCTGTGTCCCTCCTTTTACCTAGGTTTCCCTTACTTTCTTTCAATAAATTATAATTTTATACATATAGGTTTGCTAGTTTTTGATGTCCATCCTTTTAAGTATTAAGTGTAGCTATAATAAATAATATTTTCAAAAATTATATTTTGTAATACTTTTGTTTACTCTTTTGAGACAAACACATGGATTTTCTCCTTTATTCTTTTAAAAGCATGGATTCTATTGATGCGTTTTCTAAAAGTGAAGTAACTTTGTAACTCTAGAATAATTCCAACTTTCTTAAGATGTAACATCTGTTAATACATTGCTGGATTTGGCTTACTAATATTTCACTTAAAATTTTTGCATATGTTTTCTACCTATTTAAGCTATTTTTGTGTTTTACCAGTCTTTAAAACACCAAAACTTTGCACACATGATTCAGTAACACTGAGGTCTCTGACACACATTAAGTAAAAGGATTACCAGAACTTCTATTCAATATGTTTGTTTCCACAGTTTTGAATGAGATAGACTTGACTGCTTGATCACCTGATTTTTTTTAATCTAAAATATGTGAGCCCATGAAAGTGATCTTCAGTATGTGCATCGGTCCTTTCTCAAAATTCAGCCAAATTTTAGAATATTTAAGGAATTTATTTTGTGACAGTTCTGTTACTACATACTGTTAATCTTCTTCACTACAATAGTTTCATTATTTTACTTTCAAACTTTCTTTGTTTTCTTGTTTCCCCCCACACACCTTTTTAAAATAGAGACTGACTATCTTTGTCTTCAACTAGAAAATTTGAGTCATTTACATTTATTGAGAATACAGTTATATTTAAGTTTACATTTATGTTTACCTTGTTAGTTTGTTTTTCTTCCTTGTATACATTCTTTAAAATTTTCACTTTCCTTGCTTTCTATCTACTAATTTTGAAAGTTGTTTTTTTCTGTTTGCATACACTACATTTTAATATGCATGTTTAACTTAACAAAGTCTAATTAGAGAATTTTTTTTTTTTTTTTTTCTTTTTGCGGTATGCGGGCCTCTCACTGTTGTGGCCTCTCCCGTTGCGGAGCACAGGCTCCGGATGCGCAGGCTCAGCGGCCATGGCTCACGGGCCCAGCCGCTCCGCGGCACATGGGATCCTCCCAGACCGGGGCACGAACCCGTATCCCCTGCATCGGCAGGCGGACTCCCAACCACTGCGCCACCAGGGAGGCCCTAGAGAATATTTTTATCTTTTCCCAAAACAATATAAGGCCTTCTGATACTTAATTGCAATTATCCCTGTCTTGATTTATGGCTTATACTAGACTAGTGTTTTAGATTAATGTTATTTCCTAACTAACTCTACAGATTATAAACTATCATAAATATTGTGATTTTAGGTAGTCAACATTTATTTAGCATATCTAGTCAATATCTTTTATAATAATAAAATAATTATTAAATAGCATTTTTATAAAATATTATATTATAAATAATGATATAAATTATAAATTTAATATAAGTAATAAATATTTACTGTATTACATGCTAGTTTTTGCTTTTATGCATAATTGCATGCTTGTAATTTTTCCCCATTCCTTCTTCATCTTAGATATTTCTTCTGTCATAATTTACTTTCTTCTTGAATACATATGTTTTAAAAATTCTCATTGAAAAGGCGTATTGGTAATAAACTTCAGGGCTCTGAGAATAACTTTATTTCTAATGACTGTTCCATTGGCTCTATAGTTTTAGATTTTTAATTATTTTCTCTCAACACTTTGAAGATGTTTTCACAGTCTTCTAGTAGCTGTGAAGAAGTTAGCCGTCAATGTATATTTTGTGTATACATAACCTCTCTTCTTTTCTCCTTGGCTTTTTGTAAGATTATCTTTGAGATCATCTTTGTCTTTTTTTTTCAGTTTCACTTTAATATGTCTAGTCTTTGAGAACCTGATTCTGTTTTTCTTTTTCTTTTTTTAAAAAATTCTGCTGTCACTCAGGATTGCTTGTTACCTCATGTGCTTTGAAACTTTTTAATTTTCAATTTGGGAGCTCATTTTCATTAACCCTTTATTGGTGGCAGTCAAGGCCCCTTACCTCTGTGCCTCTAGAGAGCATTTGCATGTACTCTTACAGGTGTCAGGACTTTGGATAAGGACAAGGTACATTCTCAGCTTGTGGTGGTTGGGGGAGAGGGGGTTGTTGTTTGCTTGAGGAAACCAGATAGCATAAATTTTCTTGTCCTTAACAGAGGTGAGGGCAGGCTTTGCCTAACAAATTCTATGTGAAGACTTGTTTATGTTTTCTCTTCTAGTCAAAGGCAAGACTGGGAAGTCCACTTGGTGCTCCCCCCATCAGCACTGACTTTCTATCTTGCAGACTCACTGAGCACAGTGCTGGTTTTCTGTTGGATTATCTTCTCTCACTTCCCTCCCTGCACAGGCTCCGGTCACTCTACTCTGGTCCCAGGGCCCACTGGAACCAAAACTCGGGGTCACCAGTGGTCATAAATACTTCCCTGGAAACAGCCAGTGTCCAGGCACATGCTTCTCTCTTGGACTCACTTTCTTGTCCTTTGGGCCTTCTGAGAATGCCTCTTGTCCTAAAGGCTCACCTGTGCATTTGTTTTTCCATCTCAAATATCACTTTCAGATGTTCCATGCTTGAGGTTTTAGGGGCAACATCGAGTTTGCAATATTGTCAGAAAGAGAAATTTAAATTCCTTGTTCAGATGTATCCAACAAAATAATCATGTCAATTGAGATTGAAGGCGTTTTTAAAATTATAATCTTCCTTTCTAACATAATTTTAATCTTTAGTTGAGCACACACACACACACACACACACACACACACACATACACACAGCCCCAGGGGTGAAATCCTCTGGGAATGCTGACAGAAGTTTGGGAAGCCCTGCTCTCCCACTGAAGAAAATTCACAATTGACTCTCTTAGGACTTAGATTCCAAGGTGCACTGCACAGCATTCTTTAAACTCATAGGATTGGGTGCCATACACTTTCTAGAGATAAAAGGTAAGATTTCAGAGTAGAATTTTTCATCATAATTAATTAAAATAAATTTTAAATCCCCCTCCCATCTCTTAGCTCTTACGGTTTAAAAACATTTCCTTTCAATTTCTTTGAAACATCTCTGAGGAAATAGATGAAAAAGAGAAAACCTTCCAGAAACAAGCCAAAAGAATCAGCAGTGTTGGATAAGTGCTTGCTGTTGGACCAGCTATTCTGCCTGATCTCTGACACCTACTTTAGTTTATGATGCCAGGGCCCAATCTCTTGAAATGTCACTGTGTTTTCTCTAAGTCTGTAAAACTCAAGTCCAAACATTGCCTTTTAGAGTGGATAAAGTTATGTAACATACAAGTGCTCATGTTGAAATGTGTTTTTTTTTCTGTTGTAGATATCTTTTATATTATTATTACCATTTATAATGCAGTAACTTCACTAAATCACTTAGGGTATTTGAAACGAGTTAGACACCCCTCCCCCCTCCCCAACGCTCTGTTCCAATTCCAGGTCAGATCAGGGTGAGAAATAAAACATAACTCTTCTCTTTCTTAGTCATGCTTTGTCTGTATGCCAGATACAGAAAAGAGAAGTACTCCAATTGAGGAGGTCATGTTTTCAACCTTCTTGGAATTATAAACATATCATATTCCCGTAAGAGAATTACTAACAAGGCTAAGAAAAATGTCTCTAAAATGTGGCTGCCAGGGCTACTCATTCACCCATTGGCCACAAAGGCCCTGAAGGTCACAGCAGCAGGACCCGAGGCTCTCCAGGTAGACAGCCTACCCCCACTCAAGCCCAGGTCCATGCCAATGGGCAAGAGAACATTGGCCCTGCAACTTTCTGATTCAGATACTACATTCACTGCAGCCAGAAGAGTTGTTAGTAATTGTAAAGAAATACTATGAAAACTCTTGAATTTCAAGTGAAGAAGAGAGAGGATGGAGTAGCAAAATAAGCACTGGCTCCGGGGGAGGCATCCAGTTTCCTATGGAAGTGGTTTCTGCCCCATCAGTTGATGCGTGATTCGGGGAATGGCATATTTTCTCTTGGGCTTCATTTTATTTCTGTCTGAAATTAAGAGGTTGTGCTGGTTACTAATATGACACCTTCAGGCTCTATCATATTATGATGTAATTTAAAAAATGAAACAAAACTGAAAATGTAGAGACGTAGCCCATGGACACCAGTGATAGAGGCTCTTCTTCAGATACATGGAGCTGAGCCTGACAGGTCCAGACTGGGTGGAGCAGCAAGACACTCAGACAGACTTTCTTCATGCTGGCACTTTCCTCCTCATCCACAAACCCAACAGGTGAACCCTAAGAAGACTTTGGCCAGCTGGATTCACATAACCCAAATCCAAACAGGTTACAAAGTAGCTCTCCACACTTTGTAGTCAGCCAGCGCTGCACTTTACATTGTCTCTTTCATGAGCAACAAATGTGAATTCAGTGTTGATGGTTCCAAAGCTCTGCTGCTTCTGGGGACTCTTTTAATCCCCCTCCCTCAACTTCCATCTTTCTCGGGAATGTTAAAGGTGTTTCCGTAATACAGTGGGCTCTCCAAACGTGGTTGACCAAGAAGGGAGTGACAAGGGGGTGGTGACCCAGCCTGTCAACACAGCAGGAGACCGTGGAAATCATTCTTCCTTCCTATGACACTGCTTTTTTATTTAAGAACATAGATCTCCAGAGAAAAGAAGTGATGAGCCCAGAGTCTTTCACGGTGCACAAAGGAAAACGCCAAGCAGAAACTCAAAGCAAACATTCACCACAGTGTCTACACTGTGACGGGACTACACAGCTCTTTCAGAACTCATAACTGGAGACCCACATGCAACAAATAATAATTTCACTACATTATGAGAAGCATTAGGCCACAGTTGTGTATACACAGTTGATAGAATATAGAGGGATGAGCTATGGTTGCTGCAGATGATCAGCAAAGTGGTCGTCTAGGCAGAGAAGACAGGGAAAGTGAGGGGAGAGGAGAGGAAAGGAGGGGAGGGTGCGGGGGAAGGGAAGGAGGCGGGAGAGGAGAAGGGAGGGAAGTGGAAGGCAGAGGAGGATCCATTGTAGGTGAATGGAACACTGTAAACTCATGGAGACCTACAAGAAAGGGCATGTTGATGAAAGAGCTGGTGAGTCTGAGAAGTAAGTTGCACGCAGCGAGGTAGACCCATTTGCAGGATCATCTGAGAGGAGGTTAGGAAGTGCTTTGAATGGCAGGGAAAGGAGTAGCCTGGCTCACATTGGTAATGGGCAGCCCTGGCAATGTTTTAACCAAGAGCAGATATTTTATAAGGAAAGACCCCTCTCAGACACCAGCAGAGAGGTGAGCTGGGGAGAGAAGAGAAGAGTCAGGAGGTGTGGAGACAGAGGCTGCTGCAAACATTACAAGATGAAGACAGATGCAGAGGGCATGTGACCTGAGCCCCCCAGGTCAGAGCTGCTTGGAGCCCTGGGATGCACTGCTCTGCCATCTCCTAGCCATCAACTCAGACTAATCTAACAGTGAATGTCAGTTCAGCCTGTGAAGAAAATGACTCTGTATTGAGATATCTGAGAAGTTACAGGCAGCAATAAGAGAAGATCTGCTCTTGGAGCATCACAGTTGAGTTGCAAACCCAACTGTAAACAAAGCCAGCAGCTGGTTCAAATATGAAAATGCATTTAGTTGTGTCCTGCATGTGGGGAAAAGAGCCTTGGAACTGAACAAGATTGAGTTTGAATAAAAGCTGGCTGTGAGATTTGGGGCAAATTTCCCTATGTATATAGTGGGATTATAAATAAAGCCCATCTGAATTTGAAAGGATTAACTTAATATTACAATTTATGTACAGGGCTTCCCCAAGTGCCTGGCACCTGGTAGGCTCCCACGAAACACCTGTGCCCTTGTTCTTCCATTCTTCACTCCGATGTTCTCCCAGACCTGGCTTCCTTCAGGAGTCTCAGTACAGATCCCCTTTCAGTTCCTGAGTTCATCTCCCACTGGTCCTCTGCTCTCTCCACCTCTTGATTCAGGTGGCACCTCTGCATTGTTCACATCTCCACTTGGAGTCAGCTCTTCTGAGAAGCTGTCCAAGATGGCCCCATCTAAATCCAGTACCCTCCTGTCCTTCTCTACAGCAACATCCTGTTTTCTTCCCTTGATAACTCTTAGGATAATGTATACTTTTACATTTATCTGTTTTATTTCTTAGTTATGCATATTCCTGCCATGAAGATGGTGATCATATATATAAATATATATATATGTATATGTATATACCCAGAGAGAGGAAGAAGACATTTATTTTACGGAACTGGCTTGTGATTGTGGGGATGGGCAAATATGAAGTATGCAGGGCAGTCTGGCAGAGTGGAAGCCAGGACAGGTTTCTCTGCTGCAGTCTTGAGACGGAATTCCTTCTTTGGGAAACTTCAGTCTTTGTTCTTAAGACCTTTGACTGAATGGATGAGGCCCACCGACATTATGGAAGGTAATCTGCTTTACTTAAAGTCAACTGATGGTAAATGTTAATCATGTCTGCAAAATACCTCTACAGCCATATCCGGACTGGTGTTTGACCAAGCAGCTGGTCACCATGGCCTGCCCACGTTGACACATGACATTAACCATCACCTGTGACAGCTTCCAAGCCAGCACATTCCATCATGCCAGCACAGAGCACATGACCCTCAGCCTGCTCATCCAACCCTGTAGGGTCTCTGAGCCCAGTGGTCCCCTTAATGCATCTTGTCTTCTTTCTCCAGCTTACATTTGGGTTCTGACTCATACATGGGTGACAAAGCAGGCACCATCCCTGATATTTCCCTAGTGTATAATTTCCCTCCTGTGCAGCATGGAAGAGCCAGTCACTTTGCGGTCTGACCATCAGGAATTGAGCTCCATCCAGTCTCTTGTCCAGCTTTGTTTGTGTTTGGAGAAGTTTTGGGTCCCCCCAGAGCCTCCATCTCTTAGCCTGTGAATGGATGTAGCAACACGGACCCAAGGGCTTGAGTGGGACCCTGCTCATCCTTCTGTTCATGGTCTCAGCTCTCCACTCACATTGGTTGCACTGGACATGCTTGGAGATAGAAATTCAGTCACATCTGGGGGCTTTTATTATGTTTTTAAACATCTTTACTGGAATATAATTGCTTTACAATGGTGTGTTAGCTTCTGCTGTATAACAAAGTGAATCAGCTATACATATACATATATCCCCATATCTCCTCCCTCTTGAGCCTCCCTCCCACCCTCCCTATCCCACCCCTCTAGGTGGACACAAAGCACTGAGCTGATCTCCCTGTGCTATGCGGCTGCTTCCCACTAGCTATCTATTTTACATTTGGTAGTGTCTATATGTCCATGCCACTCTCTCACTTCATCCCAGCTTACCCTTCCCCTCCCTGTGTCCTCAAGTCCATTCTCTATGTCTGCATCTTTACTCCTGTCCTGCCCTTAGGTTCATCAGAACCTTTTTTTTTTTCTTTTTTAGATATCATATATATGTGTTAGCATTTCTTCTCTGTCCAGAGCTGCACTCAGCCACCAGAGAAGGTGATGGGGGACCCACATCCCTAGGATGCTATGAGAAGGTGGAGGCAGGCCTGAGCCCACTGGGAGGGAACTGACCCCTTCAGTGATCTCAGAGACCCCAGACCAACCAGACCTGCTCTGCAGCCGACCCCCTTCTTGGCGAATCCCCCATCTCAAGTTTCTGGGAGACGTCTTAGCAGGCCAGTTTCCTCCTCTACCCTCCCAGTCTTTGCTCTAATTAAGAGCACCAGCTGCTACCTCAAGTGTGGGTTAAAAGACAAAAAGAATAAATAACATTTAAAATGCTACTAAGACCAGAACACAAGATTATTATCACAGCAAATGGAACCTAAACTTTGGCCTTCACTTCTCCTTCATTCTCATAGTAAAAATGGATTAGTCCTTTTAAGTCAAGTCATTTTTAAAAGAAGACAAGTATCAAAAGTGTATGGCCATGGAAATGTTTGAAGTTTCTAATGTCCTGATAATTTATAAACTCCAACTCCCACACATCACATAAAAATGATGAGCTAACCCACTTTTAAATGAAAAAAAAAAGTTTGAAAGAACTGTTTACACCTCTGTTTGCTTGTTGGGAAAGACTTGAATTCTGAGGAGTGAGAATGCTTTCCAGGCCTGCAGGATTACCTCAGTGGGTCCCTCGGGCCATGCCCTCCCCCACAGAAGTGACCCGGGAACTGAGGCTCAGAGAGGGGTTCAGATGCACGGACTTTCATTGACCTATTTTTGGTCTCATTTATTCGGTGAACATTTATGGAGTGTTAGCTGTATGCCAGAGATTGTGTAAGCCACTGGGGAGACCAGGATAAATACATTACCAGTTCCACCCCGAGGAATTCACAGATGAAGAGACAGTCTGTTTGATTCACAGCTGAGATTGCGGTTGTGTTACCCAAGAAATGACAGAGCCCTGACAGAAATCTTTTGAGCACCACAAAGGGAGTTCTCACCCAGCTGCAAAAGACCAGCCACTGCTCCCTACAGGAGACAGAAACCTGAGGGTGGAGAACATCCACACTTTCAACAAGATACATTAGGGCGGGGGATATACCGCGTTTCAGGTGAAAGATCATTGAGGACAATGATGCAAAGTAAGAAAATGTGATAACTTAAGGAGGGCGTTAAGAGCTCCCCAGGATGGGACATTAATGCTGGAGTTGGGGCAGCAATGGTGAGCTGCAGGCATGAGCAGATGTAAGTTTGTAGACAACCGTATAAATAACTCCACAGAGTTAGAATTTTCCTGCAGGCAATGGGGAACCACTGGCATGGAAGTAAGAGGGACAGACAGAAGTTCATTTTAGAAAGAGACTTTTGGAAGCAGAGAGAACAGATTTGTGAATGGCAGGACCAGAGCCTGAAACCAGACAGCAGGCTGGAGAGAGAGAAAAGAGGCAGAGTCCCAGCCAGGAAGGAGATGCAGGGAGAGCAGGAGTGTGCAGGAGGTTGAACCTTGCCACTTGTTGGAGGGCGGGCTACTGGATGCTGGGGGAGGTGACTGGGGGCTCAGGGAAATAGGGCTCAGCCCTGCCAGCCCAAAGGAATGGCCTCTGGGAATGCAATGCTCTGATTAGTTGGCAGTAAGAAGAAGATACCTGTGAAAATACTTGTGGACAACAGCCCGGGAGATCTTGGGGACCATTTCTGGAGTGGCACTGGGTGGTGGGCTTCAGGCTTGTCACTGGCTCTGGGAGTATGTCTCTCCCCCTCCAAAAAATCCACCAGTCTCCTGGGAATTGCATGGGTGAGATCACACCCGGACACGAGTCAGGATAAGGGAATGTGCCTGGTTCCAAAGCCAGAGGTCTTTTCTGCAAGTTAAACATGATGGGAAGTAGCCTGTTTCAGTAAACGAAAAGCATGGGCAGTGATGAAATGCATCCTCTGCCTCAGTGCACAGGTGTTGGAATTTCACCTCCCTTTGAGGCTGACGGCTCCAAGAGGAAGCGTTTTCTTTTCTTAATTCACCAGAAACCTGAAGATTTCCCGCACAAAGGGCTGATTCTCATCAACCGAAGAATGTAAGAATCTACCTATATTCGTTTCCTATTGCTGCAATACCAAATTATCTCAAATGGAGGAGTGCAAAGCAATATACATTTATTATCCTACCATTCTGTGAGTCAGAAGTCCAACATGATATCACTGAGCTAAAATCTAGGTGTTGGCAGGGCTTGTTCCTTCAAGAGATGTATCCATTTTTGTGCTTCTTTCAGCTTCTGGGGTGCCCATGTTCCTTGGCTTGTGGCCCCTACCTCCATCATCAAAGCAAGCAATGGTGGGCAGAACGCTTCTCGTGTCCAGCCACTCTGCCCTCTCTTTTCCACTGTCAAGGCCCTTTGGGATGGCATTTAGGGTCCACCTGGCTATTCCAGGATCATCTCCTTACCTCAGGATCTTTACCTTAATCACATCTGCAGAGTCTCTTGCCAAATAAGCTTCCATATTCACAGATTCAGAAATTAGACGGGACACCTTTGGGGACTGTTATCACTAGAAAGGTCAGACTCCAGAGTGGATTGCTTTCCTACAGCCGTGTAGTTTTGAGAAGGAACTCCAGCAAATGTTTCATGTTAAGGGAGAAAAGAAGATTAACTTTTATTAAAAGAAAATCCATTTTCCCAACAGGAAAATTATGTCCCTGTATTCTGAGAAAAAAGGGGGTTAGTAGGACCAAAAGCCTCACGATTCGGGTCTCTTCCAGGTGTGGTTTCAACGCACATCCTGGGCTTGACTAGCAAAGCTCTCGCGAGAAGCTGGGCAGCCCCCCTCCCGCTCCATCACCTCCTTGGGAGTTGCAGGTAAACCCGCAGCATCAGCACCGAGGCTGGAACACAGTGTGTACCCGAGTCAGGGCTGCGCAAGCACAGACTGGGCCACGCTCCTGCCCATGGAAACCAGAGAACCCACAGCAGGGAGCTCGGGGCGGGGCCCAAGCAGGGAGGAGGGGGGCTGCCAGAAAAGCTTCAACGTCACACAGGAGCGAGGAGAAAGCCCAGGGAGCTGACGTAGGAGATGAAATGACCAGAGCCCAAAGAGCCTGAGCTCTGTGCTTGCAAAGGGGAGCTCTGTGCACGAGAGGGTCACAGACGGGGCCGTGTGCTGGAAAGGGGAGCACTTGGGTGCTGTCTGCAGGAGAGGAGCGCTGCTGGGAGGACGTGGAGCACAGCAAGGCCCGTCTACTGCCGAGGGTGGAGAAGACCCTGCTCTCACCCTCTTCCCGAGCATCCCACCAGATACTCCTGGCTGGGAGGCCTTGGGCAGGCCCAGGGCCCGTGAGACAGAGCAGAAACTCCCTGCCTTGAGATGAGGGGCTTGATTGTCTTTTTTCCATCCTGCAAACACCTCCAGTCTCCATCTGGCCACCTGACCTGCTGGCCCCGCCGACTCTCAATGTCTCCAGGCAGCAGGTGTGACGGGGCATTTCTGGGGGCCGTCGCCTGACTTGCGAGCCTGGCTCCCCTACACGACAGTGAGCTGGTCCAGCTACCGCTGCCCTTTCAGAGGGGGCTTGAAGGTGAGGATGGTGCAGAGCTGAGCCCCAGCCCCCCTAGAGTGGTGATGAGGGGAAGAGAAATAAAAGTGAGCTGAGGCTGTTTGTTGCCAAAGCATAACAAAGGCTGTCCTGCCTCTTCTGCAAAAATTACAACTAAAGCAAGTATTCACATCTGAAATCTCCCCTAGAAGATAAACTTTTTAAGCCAAGGAATTAAAGATATGTTGTATATTCAAGCTCCAGGTGGGATAAGCCCACACGTTACTGCCGTCAGTGCTAATAGTGTGAAAAATTCTACTTTCAAACATTTCTTTAATGGGCATCTGTTACTTTTAGAATAAACCCCAAACAAGTAACTTTTTTTTTTTAAACTAATACTGATAGTACTTGTCAGGGACTAGACTAAGCACTTTAGATACAATCCTGCCTTTAACCACAGCTGTGTAAGAAAAGCGGTTTCGTTTTCCCTAAAGCACATAAGAAAAAAAAATAGCATAAAACCTCACACAAACCCAATAGATGAAAATTCAGACAAATATATTCATGAACACAGATGTGGCAATAACAGATGAACATACTAGCAAACTGAATTAAACAGCATGTTAAAATACTGATTGTCATCATCAGGTAGGGTTTAACTAAGGAATGAAGAGGCCACATTACATTTTTATATTGATAGACCACTTTTAATAGTTAATTTTGCTAATAAAATAAACTTGAAATAACCAGATATCTAGTCGTGATTAAAAAATTATTAAACGTGGAACGTGATTAGGAATGTCTATCATACAGCAACAGAGAGTATGCTTTGCTGTAAGATAGTTAAAACTCCTTTATTGTAATCAGAAAATGTTAAGAGCATCCTTATGGCTTTTTAATTTTACTCTGGAAGTGCTAGCAAGAGAAACAAGGTTGAAAAAGAAATAAGTGCTGGAAAGGAACAAATATTATCATTTGCAGATTATATGATTATATGATTGTTTACCTAATATACTCAAATAATACCATTAGATTTTTTTTACAGAGTAAGACATAGTGGTCAGAATTTTTTTAAAAAAGGGAAAATAAGAGCTTCATTGTATATTTCAGCAGTAATTATGAAGATATTCAAATGGAAACAAAGGGCATTCCTAATTACAGTAACAGATAGATCTGTATTGTGGAACCACATTCAATAGGAAAGTTTAGGGTTCATGTGGGGTGAACAAAGAGCATGTCCAGGGGTTGGAAGACTTAATATTGTAAAGATGAAAATCCTTTCCCAGTTAGTTTTTAACACAGGCCCAATCAGTGGGATCGCTTGGGAGATGGGATGGGGAAAAATTGCCAAGATTATTCTAGTATTTATGCAGAAAATACATAGTATACAATTTTAAAAACATTTATAGTAGTTTTCTACTAGATCCTAAACAACCGTGTTAATATGTGAGTATTAGAATTCTGAACGGGAATACTTATACAATAGAAGCCAAGCCATATATCCTGAGTATAGATGAACTTCACACAGAATGAGGAGAGTTTTAATAATGATCTGGGGAGAGCTGGATAACTAAGTGTAAATAAATTAGTTGAGAGATTTATTATCTACCATGTCTCAACAATAAGTTTATTTTTAAAAATCAAAATAATAGCACCTATAAAAATAAAGTTTTAGAAGAAAATAAGGATGGATTTGTATCTGACCTTTTTTTAAATTCTTTTATTTTTTTGTTATTTTTTTGAATTTTATTTTACTTTTTACATAGCAGGTTCTTATTAGTTATCACTTTCTACATATTAGTGTATGTATGTCAATCCCAATCTCCCAATTCATCCCACCATCACCATCCCCATCCCCGCTTTCTCCCCTTGGCGTCCATACGTTTGTTCTCTACATCTGTGTCTCTATTTCTGCCTTGCAAACTGGTTCATCTGTACCATTTTTCTAGATTCCACGTATATGTGTTAATATCCAATATTTGTTTTTCTCTTTCTGACTTACTTCACTCTGTATGACAGTGTCTATGTCCATCCACGTCACTACAAATGACCCAATTGTATCTGACCTTTGATGGGAAAAAAATCTTTCAAATTGAAAAACAATGGAAAATACAAAAATACTCAAAAATAAAATATGCATATGACACACTGAGAAAGAATGCTCAATAAATAGTATAGGTCAGGCACACATAATACACATAAAGAGGTCTAAAATATATAAGATCAGGAATATCTCCCCTGCCCCGACCAGAATGGAGGCATAAAAGAATAAATACAAAGGGCTAAAAAATATATATGAATAAGTTAAAAGTCACTGGGAATTCAAAATGAAGTTCACTAGAAATTAAACTCTAACACTGCTAGAAGTACACATTAAAAATTAAATTAATCAGAAATTTTAAATGTAAATTAAGAATGGGATTCTTTTCTTAGCACATCAGAAAAGACTAGCTGATCCAATGTTGATAGGAATGAACAGGGTCTGTTATAATCTGAGAAACACACTGGCAGAATGAGGCAAACATCTTAAAAATTATATTCTTTAGGCTTAGTGAATCCACTTTTTGGTATCTCACCTAAGTAAATAGGAAGAAATCTTTAAACACATCCAGAACCATATCAAAGAGTTGTTTTTAATAATTAAACACCGGAAAATCCAGCAACAGGTTTTCCATTTCTGGGTGGAGGAGACGAGTCTTTCCATGAAAAGGAGCAAACTGACTTGATTACATTTTATTTTCACGTGACTGTATTATGCTTGCCTTTCGACAACATGGTTCGTTTTGATGATCTTTGGGTTACCTATGGCCAAAGCCATATTCTTAGCCTTGTACATTCACTAAAATAAAAGTAATAATGGCCACCATTTGTCGAGACCCACATAGCAGGTACTTTGCAAACATCCTATGATTTGATCCTGACAATATGATTATTTCTTCCCAACACTCCTGCGACCTGCACACATCATCTGGAAGTCTGGGCCTCTCTTCAGCACTTTCTTCCTTCCCTTTCTGTGTCTTCTTCCTTTCAGATGCCTCCTGGTGGCCTCTTCGTGGGGTGCTCTTTGAACGGCTCACACAAAGGACGTGGAGTTTCCAATGATAGTCTGTGCAGTTGAAAGGAGGGAAATAAGAAGAATGGGTCAGTTGGAGACAAGCAGTTTGATGAGACAGAAGGTGAGGAAATGGCGTGTTTAGCGCATTCAGAGAAAGACCTGTTCTCTGAGGCAGAGGAGAATCAAGGCAAGAATTGCAGTGGAGGGCAGTTGGTTCTTGGACCTCAGGTGGGAGGATAGGGAAGTGGTATTTCTAAGAGAACAAGAGAAGCAAAAGGTTATATGGAGACCTGTATAAAGCCCAGATATCTATTATTTTTCACTAGCACCTACAAAGTCACTAGGATTCCATTTAGTTGTGATTTTAAAAGTGTCCTCTCTTCATTGACTCAGAGTTGTAAGAGTATGTCTAATAATTCATGTCATGCCTTCTACTCTCCAAAAAACCAATAACAACAACAAAAAAATCCTGCCTTGGATCATGCCCATGCTCTGCTTCCAGAGGTCCTGAAAATGAACACAGAGCATGAAAGCAAGAGAGAAGATGGGGCCAAGCATGAGCTATCCTTGATGATGTGCCAATTCAAATTTATTTATCCCTGATAATTACAGTAATTTTAACATCACAGCTTTACTTGGCATGTCTATTGTTTCCTTCTCTCTAAAACCCTGATAACACCTTTGAAGATAACCTACTCTACTCATTTTTTCTCAGAGCCCTGAGCTCAGGAGCAAGCTATGCATGCATCACACATTAAACAGTCAAATTGGCTGCCTGAACCATTTACCTAAGGAAAATCAGAAACGCATCAGCTCCTCCAGGGCACTGTTTGTGATGGAACTTTTCATCATGCTCACGAAGTCACAAAACGCAAGTCTAAAGATGGATTTTCCAAGAAAGGAATGATCATCGCAGAAATAATTGGTGCCAGAGCCTAGGGGATGAAAGAGCAAAGCTGGAAAGCTTCTGTTCCTTAGCAACCACCTTCTTATTTTATATTTAAATCAAGATTAGATGTTTGCACCTGTAGGTTGACTAGATATTTGCTGAAATAATGACCCAGTGAATTGGACTCTGGCATTCTGGATCCAGCTCAAATGGATGGATTGATCTCTTCAGTTTCTGTAGAGATTACTGGCCTCCCTCTGTTGGAGGCAGGGAGGCTTAAATAAATAATTACACAGTACATATAAATAAATATAAAACTGCAACTGTCCTAAATAACAGAAGATTTCAATGTGTTATAAATGTACAATGTGCTATGGTGCTATAGAGGGGGAGTAGGAACCCCTAACCCAGAGATACCAGAATGGAATTCTTCCCTGAAGAAGTGATATTAGTTTTCTTTTTTTTTTTTTGTATTAAAAAAGAGGCAGGGCTTCCCTGGTGGTGCAGTGGTTGAGAGTCCACCTGCCGATGCAGGGGACACGGGTTCGTGCCCCGGTCGGGAAGAACCCACATGCCGTGGAGCGGCTGGGCCCTTGAGCCATGGCCGCTGAGCCTGCGCGTCCGGAGCCTGTGCTCCACAATGGGAGAAGCCACAACAGTGAGAGGCCCGCGTACTGCAAAAAAAAAAAAAAAAAAAAAAAGGCAATCCAACACTGATTAGATTGAATTAATTGGTTGATGGTAGGATGGGGAGTAGATGGGAGAGAGTGGTGTCTAAGAAGGAAAGAACCTACATTGACCTGGGGTGGGGAGGAAGCAGGGGCCCCACAACAATGGTGAGCCATGTGGCTGGCCCCCAGAACAGAAGGGTTGAGGGGTCTTGTGGGGCATTTGAAGATATGTCTTCTCTGTCTTGAGTGCTGTGAAAAGCTCTCGATATGCTTTCCCAAGGACACTATCGTGCGGTGATTTGTATTAAAAGTTAACTACAGCCACAAAGAAATAGATGGAGGGAATGTAGCCTTTGTAGGGAGACCGGGGGTGGGGCTTTAGAGTGAAGGATGTAGACACATTTGGAAGAGACCTAGGAGTAGAATCTTTAGGATTTGAGAACAGATTTGATGTTCGGTGAGAGGAGGAAGGTGTGAAAGTTTTCCTGGTTGGATGAGTGGACTTGCCTTCAGGGAAATCATGAACAGGATGGTTTCTATATCACTGTTAGTTGTATTGCAGAGAGGGTGTGTCAGAGGAAGATTTTGAACCCAGTTTTTGATATGTTGAGTGCAGATGATTTTGGATCATCTAAGGCAGTGGTCTGAATTAAAACGTAACTTTGTGACCTGTCTCTTCATGGGGAGTAATTAAAACTGTGGGATAAGACATGATGGTTAGAAGGACTGAATAAAAAAGGGGAGGACGGCTCAGGAGGATACCAACATTTGGTTGGCATATGAATAGCCTGAGCTTTCAACAGACATGGAAAATGTCAGCCAGAAAAGTGGATGGGAGAAGGAAACAGGAAAGTAGGGGTCAGGGAAAAGGAAGCTGGTATTTGAGGAAAGAGGTGTGCCCGTGGGTCAAGGATGATAAAGATTGACAAAAGTTAAATTGATGTTTGTAAAATTATTATTACAGAGTTTACTGTTGACCTGGAGCTGGGAGTCTTAAACTTGGTGCATGTCTGTGTCACCAAACTTCAACAGTATGCTAACTCGACAGACCTCTTCTCAGAATAATGCTTCTAAATGAATAAAATAAAGTGCAGAATATTACGAAATAAAACAATCATATTGAAATTGAATTTCAGTTGTAAAAATATTTCTAATTGATATTTGATAGCAACACTTGTACTATTAACATTTTAAATACCATCATGTGAAAGTAATGATAAAGTGATATTTTGAGACTTTTGCAACAACTATAGTGTGATATAAATATATCTCTGACCTACAGTTGTGGCAAAAACACAAATGATGCAAATACCTTTGTGTGTGTTACCTATATTCACAACTTAAAGATGTGTTATATTTCAGTAGGAGGTTAATGAAAATAAAGATATACTTTTCTCCACCAATCATGGACCCCTCAGATTATTTCCATGGATTCCTACGGTCTGTGGACCTAAGATCAAGAACTCCTGCCTTTGAGAGCATCAGTCGTGTGGAGTAATGGTGATAACTGAGAAGAATTGAGATGCAGAAGAGAGAGGGAGTGGAAGATGAGGAGACTGAGTCAGACTAGAAACAACCCTCGCAGAGGTACAAGTATGAGGGAGAAGAGAGATGGGGAGGCTTTGGGGCAGGGTGGTGGTGAAGTGTTTTGCTTTATAATTGGGAGGAAATTTGAGCTTATTTACAAGCTGTAAGAAATAACCTGTTGGGAGTGAAAAGGTAGATGGACAAGCAGTAAGAGATCATGGGATAAGAAGAATATAATAGAATTCTATTTAAAAAAGAGAGATCATGGATAATCTGAAGTTCCTGACAAGACAGAAGAGGTATCTTACTCCTAGTAAGATTCACACTAGAAAATATTCCACAAAACATGTGGAAGAATAAAGCATATAGTTTGCTCCAATATTTATTTATATAGGATATTTATACATTGTGAAAGGTTATCACAGTCCCCTGATGAGGAATTAATCCAGTAAAATATATCACATATAAATACTATAGCAATATTATCTTTTCCAAAAGAAGGCTACAGCCTACAAAGCTTAGGAGTTTTCTGTCCTAAACCTTCTCAACTCTTTCTCCTAACATTAACAATGATAAAATCTGTGTTCAGCCTCAAGTAAAACTGAAGAATAATGACCATCAATATCAAAACCATGCCGCCTATGTGTGAAACCCCTATAACTTATTTTTTCTTACTTCTCCTAGCTCATTGAAAGGGAGAAGGAATTCCAGAAATATTAAGACACAATAACTGATTAGATGTAGGGTATGAAGAAGGAATTGTTTAGGATGATTCTTAAATGTCTCCCTTGAATAACTGGGTGAATGTGATTTCTGTCATGGATTAAGATCACTGACATCCTGATTAGATTTCCATTCTAGAAAAGTCAGACAGGGACACAGAACAGATCAGATCTGCAGTTGGGGCTAAGGGAGAGATTTAATACAAAGGGCAGCCTCAGGGATCTTTTAGGGATGATGAGCCTCTTCTGCATCTTGACTGTAGTGATGTTTACATGTTTCTATGCAATGGTCAAAATTCTTTGTACACCAGACTGTACACCAAAAAGAGTGAATTTTACTATATGTAAGATTAAAAAAAACTACAAAAATGAGAGAATTGAAGAAGAGGGTTTATGGATGGTAAAAACAAAAGAGGAATACTCAGAAGGAGAGTAGACACATAGGTCAACTGGAAGAAGGTGACAAGCAGCAGGCCTTCCTCATACGTACTAGACGTGAAGCAGCTGTAGGTGGTGACAAAATCTAGGATAGCCTTGGAAACAGGCAATTGAGGAAGACTTGATGAGAAGGTTCTTGGAGGTGAAGATCTCAGGATCTGAGAGACCAAGGTCTGAATAGGTCATCCATATATGTGCTGGAGGTTCCCAGAATGATGGTGGGATTGTACCAGAGCCAGTGTCGTTAAAAGAGCGGGGGAGTGACTTTCTGTGAGATAAGCAGTGAGAGGGATTCAAGACCTGTCACCTCCAGCGTTTGGGGTCCACTCCTTGTGGGCCAGTCCTGACAGCCACAAAGCTAGCTCTGGAAGGCCCCTCCAGACTGGCTAGAATGGGCATACTGGTGTGAGTTCCTGGGGCCCCTGGGTGGGGTTGACTGGGTCAGGGCCATTTTGTCAAAAGACATGGGTGCAATGATCTGTAGCTTTGTAAGATGTGGGCCATTGAGCACCACTCCCCTCCCCATTTCCTCAGCTTTATGCTAGGCCCAGGGTGAGAGGAAAATCCCAATTAAAATTATCTGTAGAGAAAAGATTAGTAGAGTATTTATGAAAATGATGATGGCATCTTTAGGACTGTGGGTGGTTTTGATAACACCAGGATGCTTCTGTTATCCAAGTCATGGGAATCATTTTCCCAAGTCTCCCTGTTTCACAGATTGCTTGTTTGGGTTTGTCAGTTCCTCACTGCTGTAACTACATATCTACAAACTCTTATTGTGCAGAGTAAACCTGCAAGGGTGCAAACCTAAGGCAAATTCCTTCAGCTCCAATTGCTCCCTTTCCAGTTGGGCCTGTGAAGTGTCTTTGTACCCATGTCTCAGGTGGCAGCAAGCTCTGCAAGGCTGGTGCACCCACCCAGAGCCCAGACAGAGGGAGGGCCCTGGGGTCTCTGATCTCAGATCTCAAAAGCTTCAGTGTCTCTAGTTTACCTGTGACATCTTCTCCCTCAGACACTGAAGTGGATTGTCTCAGACTCTCAGCCCAAGACAAAGCAGTGACGGATGAGACACCAGAAAATAATTCAAAACATCATCTTACTTCCCGCCTCTTTATGCCATGATCTATCTGCCTGTATGTTCATTAATATTAACACAGTCCCAATATTTCTAAACTTACATATCATAATTTCTATTTAAGGTTATACTTTAGTGTGTTTGGGGGGGATTGACTAAATTTATGACATATATGAAAAATTTTAATTTACGCCTTTGGGCTAAAAAATAGAGGAAAACATTTCATCAGACAATATTTTCCCATGTGCTGATTCAAAAATCATAGTAATTCTACAGAATGAATTAGTTTTCCTAATTTGAAAATTATGTTTGACAGGTATCAGAGCATTTTAAAAATACATTTAAATACACCAAATTATAGTGTGGTTTTTCACTATGCTACTTATAAATATAATGGGTTTTATTTAACAAGCAGTTAAAATACATTTCCTTGCATGGAAACTCTTTAAATAATTTAGCATTCAAAATTCTTAAATGAAAATATTATCATAAAACTCCATAAAAACTGTGATACCTTTTTGGTTTGATTTAGTTCTTATTATTTAATTCAACAATTTTAAAAGCTATGGAATCGCTGAAAGAATTAAAATAGCACCGTATAATATGCAGCATTTAATATGACTGAAATTTGTTATACTTCCTTTTATAGTTGAGTTTTCACTTCATTACTCACCTGTGTCCTGTAAAACCATAAAAATATATATATGAACTAATTCTCCTATTTATGATCAACTAGTTTACAAACACCCCACACATAAGAATGGTCAGCATTTTCTTTGCTGTTTCTATGCACAAAGGGAGATTGTCTTGTTTTCTCTGCAGACCTCCCACCCAGGTCTGGACAGAAATCAAGTTTTGTCCTGTATTCCAGCCAATTTCCTCCATTGACATAAAATTGCACTGTGGGAGCAGACATTTTTTATCTGACCTGGTACCTTAACCACAGTTGAATGGGCAAAAAGTAAAAACCTGTTCCAAGCTCGACCATTTACTAAATGATTCCTTTAGAGTTTTCCCTAAAATTTTCAAATCTGAAACTGGGGTAAGCAATAGGGCCTACTGAAGTTATCTGGGCTGTGGGAATGATGAATTGAGATGTTGGTGGACATATCACCCAGGACTTGCCCTAATCTGGAGTACAGGGAAGGGAATGATGTCGCATACAGAGAGAAGGGAAAATGAGAGAGACCCAGTGTTATCTGCATCACTGGGTCATTTTTCCTGAACCTGGTGGCATTGCCTTCACACATTTGGGTGCTTCAACACCTACCCGGATTGATGAGATCCTTGGTGTCTCTCTGATGAATTCTCTTTTCCACCTAAGCTGATTTGAGATGAATTTCTGTCACTTACAATCCTCAAAATCCCAACTGGTAGAGAATTGACTGGCTTGAATTCTGGGACTAGACCCTCCAGGTTTGAATCCTAGCTCTACTACTTATAAAATGTGCCACTATAAGCAGTTATCAACGTCTTAGCCTCCTCATTCTTAAAAAGGAGAAAAATAATGTTATATCACTTCTTGAGAGTTAATCAAACCCCAGGAAGAGGGGCTGCATATATTTCATATTTTTAACCATATGTATGCACACATAAAACAAGAAGGAAGGCGAGAATTGTCCTCCTTATGGCAGAAGCCAACTCCTAAATTTCAGAGAACAGATGGAGGTAAAAGTCACCACTTTGCACACATCATGGTAATAGCTGAGTCAGACAGGAAGCATCGTGGATACAAAAACTAGTGGGAGAAAGTTGCATGATGAACAGGAGAGTTAGGTAGTCTCAAAGCATCTCCTCATAAAGGACCTACTAATCACATTGGTAGACATTCACAGTGCAGAAACTTGGCATAATGCAGTCTAACTAAGTGATCAGAGTGAAGAGCCCCCATCACAGAACAACCTGATGTGAGGGGCATCTGGCATGATGCTCCCTCCCAGAAGGACACAGCACAACTCCTGTGACATCCCTGACAAAGCACACAGGAATCTGCCAGGAAGAAACAATGGACTGGCCCATTCTATGAAATAAGCACTCTATGAAACATTTGTGCTATCCTCCTCAGAAAGTGTAATGTCACCACAGATACGGAAAGGCTGCAGCATGTTCCAGAATAGAGGAGATTCTTGGTTAGATCCTGGACCAGGATAATAGCTCCAAAGGAAATTATTGTGGCATTTGTCAAAATTTGAATAAGATCTGTCAATTAAAAAAGTGTTCATCAACATTAACTTTCCTAAATTTGATCCTGATACTGTGGCTGTTTAGGAGAATGCCCTTTTCATAACAAGTTCTCACTAATGTATTAAGGAGCCTGTGGCATGATGGTTCCAGGCTGCTGTCAGATAATTTAGGCAAAAACAATACACATATACATAAATAAAAATGAATGTGTCAGAGAAAACAAATATCATATGATATCACTTATATTTGAAATCTAAAAAAAAAACCCAAAAAACTATACAAATTGGGCTTCCCTCATGGCGCAGTGGTTGAGAGTCTGCCTGCCATTGCAGGGTATGCAGGTTCGTGCCCCGGTCCGGGAAGATCCCACATGACGTGGAGCAGCTGGGCCCATGAGCCATGGCCGCTGAGCCTACGCATCTGGAACCTGTGCTCCATAATGGGAGAGGCCACAACAGTGAGAGTCCTGCGTACCACAAAAAACACAAAACAAACAAACAACAAAAAACAACAAAAAACAACTATATAAATGACCTACTGCATAGCACAAGGAACTATATTCAGTGTTTTGTAATAACCTATATGGGAAGAGAATCTGAAAAAGAATAGATGTGTGTACATGTATAACTGAATCACTGTGCTGTATACCTGAAACTAACACAACATTGTAAAACAATTATACTCCAATATAAAATAAAAATTTAAAAAGTACTACCTAGAGATTAAAAAAAAATGTGGAAGAGCTCAGATTAAGATGACAGAGGGGTAGGACGTGAAGCTCACCTTCTCCCACAAATACAGCAAAAATACATCTACATGTGGAACGACTCTCACAGAACATCTACTGGATGATGGCAGAAGATCTCAGACTTCCAAAAGTTCAAGAAAATCTCCAGGTAACTGGGTAGAGCAAAAGAAAAAAGAATCAAAATAAAGAGTGAGAGAAAGGAATCGTGATGGGACCTGCACTTCTGGGAGGGAGCTGTGAAAGAGGAAATGTTTCCACACACTGGGAAGTCCCCTCACTGGTGGGGACAGAGGGGGAGCTTCAGAGTCTAGGAGGAGAGCACAGCAACAGGTGTGCTGAGGGCAAAGCAGAGAGAAACCTGCACAGATGGTAGTGCCGCCTGGCAGTCCCCAGCCTGAGATGCTTGTCTGCTGGTGCAGGCGTGGGCTGGGTGCTGAGGCTCAGGCTTTGGAGGCAGACCCTGGGAAGAGGGCTGTGGCTGGCTGCGTGAAGACAGCCTGAGGGGGTTACGCTGTGGTGTACCACAACCCAGAGAGTACAGGAAGAAACCTGGGCCCACCAGAGAGGCAAGGGACCTTTGTTGAGGGGTGCACAAGGAGAGGGGTAAGCCTGCCATAGGAGCTTCTTTCTCCACATGCTCTCAGGTGGCACAGAACCACCTGCATGAGCTCCAGGGACAGGCATGAGCAGCCGCTGCCATCTTGGAGTCCAGAGATGGGCACAGTCCTCTGAGCAGGTGCAGGTTGCTGCTGCTGAGGGTCCCACAGCCAGAAGCCAAAAGCTGCCCCCCTCCTCCTGGGAGAGCACACAGACCATGCACCTGCACACCCTCCATCAAGGGGATAATAGCTAGTACACACTCAGGAAAGAGATGGCAAGCATCCACACCAAAAACAACCCTCATTCCAAAAAAATATTAAACCCACACAAGCTACTCAGCCTTTCACACAAGCCCTCCAAGATAGTAGGAGAAATAAAGAATTTCTCAGACAAGCAAAAACTAAAAGAATACAGCAATACTAAACCTAACCTAAAAGAAATATTGAAAGCTCTTCTCTAAATAGAAAAGAAGCAAGATGGTATAGGAAGGAGAAAATCACAATTGGAAAGTAAATCACTTAGACACTATACAGATCAAAAAGAAAAAAAAACCTGTTGTGAAAGCAATGATAAACACAAGGAACAGCAAAAGGATAAACATGAAGATGTAAAAAAGGACATCAAAATCATAAAATGAGGGGAAGGGGAGTAAGAAAGTGCAGATTTATTTTCTTTTTCTTTATTTTTACAATGTGTTTAAGCCTATGACTATCAGTCTAAAGTAAGCAGTTATAGGAAGCAGTTAACATGCTTGAAAAACAGAGTAACCACAAATCAAAAACATACAATAGAGTAACAAAAAAACAAAAAGAAGAGAACACAAGCATAAAATAAAAGGAAATCATCAAACCACACCAAAAAAAGAAAGGTACAAAGAGGAAACATAGAATCAACTGGAAAACAAGGTTTAACATGACAATAAATACATATGTATCAATAATTACCTTAAAATTCAAGGACTGAATGTTCTAATCAAAAGACATAGAGTGGCAGACTGGGGAAAAACAAAGAAAAAAGAGCCTACAATATGCTGCTTACAAGAGATGCACCTTAGGGCAAAGGACACACATAGATTGAAAGTGAGGGGATGGAAACAGATATTTCATGCAAACAAAAATGACAAGAAAGCAGGAGTTGCAATACTCATATCAGACAAAATAGACTTTAAAACAATGACCATAAAGAAAGATAAAGAAGGACACTATATAATGGTAAAAGTATCAATACAAAAGATGGTATTAAACTTGTTAACATATATGCACCTAATAGAGGAGGACCCAAATACATAAAACAAATACTAACAGACATAAAGGGAGAAATTGGTGGGAATACAATAATAGTAGGAAACTTTAACACCACACTCACGTCAATGGACAGATCTTCCAGACAGAGAATCAATAAGGCAACAAAGATCCTAAATGACACAAAGCAGGAGGCATAACTGTTTCAGACTTCTGACAATACTACAAAACTACAGTAATCAAAACAGTGTGGTATTGGTACAAAAACAGATATACGGATCAATGGAACAGAATAGAGAGTCTAGAAATAAACACAGACACCTATGGTCAACTAAGGAGGCAAGACTATAAAATGGGAAAAATACAGTCTCTTCAGCAAGTGGTAAAGTTGGACAGCTGCATATAAATCAATGAAATTAGAACACACCCTCACACCATGCACAAAAACTCAAAATGGCTTAAAAACTTAAACATAAGACACGACACCATAAAACTCCTAGAAGAGAGCATAGACAAAACATTCTCTGACATAAATTGTACCAACGTTTTCTTAGGTCAGTCTCCCAAGGCAATAGAAATAAAACCAAAAATTAACAAATGCAACCTAATCAAACTTACAAGATTTTTCACAGCAAAGGAAAACATAAAAAAACAAAAAGACAACCTACTGAATGGGAGAACATATTTGCAAATGATGAGACTGACAAGAGCTTAATTTCCAAAATATACAAACAGCTCATACAACTCAACAACAACAAAAAAATACAATCCAATCGAAAAACGGGCAGAAGACCTTAATAGACATTTCTCCAAAGAAGATATAAAGATGGGCAGTAGGCACATGAAAAGATGCTCAACATCACAAATTGTTAGAGAAATGCAAATCAAAACTACAATGAGGTACCGCTTCATACTGGTCAGAATGGCCATCATCAAAAAATCTACAATTAACAAATGCTGGAGAGGGTGTGGAGAAAAGGGAACCCTCCTACACTGGTGGTGGGAATGTAAGTTGGTGCAGCCACTATGGAGAACAGTATGGAGTTTCCTCATATATCTAAAAATAGAGTTGCCATATGATCCAGCAATCCCACTCCTGGGCAAATACCCAGACAAAACTATAATTCAAAAATATACATGCACAGGGCCTCCCTGGTGGCGCAGTGGTTAAGAGTCCACCTGCCGATGCAGGGGATACGGGTTCGTGCCCCGGTCTGGGAGGATCCCATATGCCGCGGAGCGGCTGGGCCCGTGAGCCATGGCCGCTGGGCCTGCGCATCCGGAGCCTGTGCTCCACAACGGGAGAGGCCACAACAGTGAGAGGCCCGCATACGGCAAAAAAAAAAAAATATATATATATATATATATATACATGCACACCTATGTTCACAGCTGTACTATTCACATTAGCCAAAACAGGGAAACAACCTAAATGTCTACTGACAGATGAATGGATAAAGAAGATGTGGTACATATATACAATGGAATACTACTCAGCCATAAAAAATGAAATAAGGCCATTTGCAGCAACATGGATGCAACTGGAGATTATCATACTAAGGGAAGTAAGTCAGAAAGAGAAGACAAATACCATATGCTATCACTTATATGTGGAATCTAAAATATGGCACAAATGAACCTATCTACAAAACAGAAACAGACTCACAGACATAGAGATCAGACATGTGGTTACCAAGAGGGAGGAAGGGAGGGAGAGGGATGGACTGGGAGTTTGGGGCTGGTAGATGCAAACTATTACATCTAGAATGGATAAACAACAAGGTCCTACTGTATACAGGGAACTATATCCAATCTCCTGGGAAAAACCATATGGAAAATAATATTTTAAAAAAGAATGTGTATATGTGTATAATTGAGTCACTTTGCTGTACAGCAGAGATTGGTAAAACATTGCAAATCAACTCTACTTCAACTGAAAAAAAAAGAATAAATGTGTATGTGTGTGGGGAGAAACAGTGAAAGACATAGTAAATAGGTCCAAACGTAAACAACCGGCGAATTTGTGTAAAGGGCATGCAGAAGAATTTCGTACAACTCTTTCAATTTTTATGTAATTTTGGAATTACATCAAAATAAAAAGTTACAAAATGTTACTAGGTATGTGCATATTGTAATATAGATAGAGAATGAATTAGTAATAAAAAATGTGGGAAATTATCAGTATAGACATACAGGTGTCCTTTGAACTATTTCTGTAACTTTGCAGCAAACCTGGAATTATTTCAAAGTGACAAAATGACACTTTAAAATGCTCATATTCATGTCTTCATATAATACATGTTTCCATGATAAAGTGGTACATTACGCACCTCTTCTGAATTCAAGGATTTTGCTGTCTGGGCTGGAACGCTTCGGCAAATGCTGCCCACTGTAATAACTCTCTGGGACCCTGTCTGATGAGCAGGGACAGCTTTCTTGGAGGTCATGTCTGAGCTGAAGCTCAGATGTTAGGGGTGAACAACATCTGAAGCTCAGATGTTAGGGGTGAAGAAGGGAGGGGAACTAACCTGCACAGGGGCCAGCGTCAGAGGATATTCCAGTTCCTTAGAGCTGCAGGGCAATGTCCAACATCATCTGTGAGCTGTATGTGTATTCAATTAACAGTTCTTGAAAAATATCAAGTTTTGATTGCATAAAAATTAAAATCAGCTTTAAAACTAGTAAGTAATTTTGATAAAGTAAAAACAGATTTAGCAAAACATTGACAGCAAATATGACATACATGTGATATCTTTATTATTTAAAGAGCTCATGGAAGTTGGAAGAGAAACATCAGACCTCAATAGGTAAAAAAGCATTAAAAAATGCTTTAAAAAGTACAAATCATAAGGAAACGAACAAGAAAGTATTCTAAATCTATTTATTTTGGAATAAATTCCTTTCTTTGTAAATGCAGAAAGAAAGCCAAGTATGTACCTCACGAAAGATCACTATTCTTTCAGTAACAAAAGGCAATAGATATGTTATCAATGTATGTAGAAAAAGCAAAATAATAAAGATGCATTTAGGTAGCTAAAAAACTGGGAGGAATTAATATAATGTTAGTATGGATCCCTGTAAGGTAAATTATTATTTTTTATTATAATCATTCTGCTTTTCTATATTTCCCTAATTTCAGCCAATGTCATGTATTATATTTAAAATGAGAAAAAAGCAGTGATTGATTTTAAGGCCCTGTACTCTTTTTTTGTCCCCCTTTTTTCTTCTATTTTCTTGACCAGCACGGTAAGTTACTTTGTAGGAAATGCTGTTACTTATATGAAATTTAGGTTTTTGACCACAAATTTTATATTAGTTTCAAATGTACAACATTATGATTCGATATTTGTATATGTTGCAAAATGATCACCATAGTAAATCTAGCTAACATCCATCACCATACATACAGAATTTTTTTTCCTATGATGAGAGCTTTTAAGATTTACCCTCTTCACAACTTTAAAATAGGCAATACGGTGTTATTAACTATAGCCACCATGCTGTACATTACATCCCCGTAAAAATAGCATATATTAACAGATGTATTTTTGAGCAAATGAGATGTGAAGATTAAGAGTAGGATTTCTTTTAGGATAACAACTACATAAAATATTTCAGGCTAGATACCTTTATGCTGGATTAGTCCTGCTGGGGTCCTTCAGCCTTTACCTGTGTTTTATCCCCCAGAGCAAAGCTCTCAACCTCTTACTATGGGTGATGTAATCAAGGTTACAGGAAGAAGAGCTCCCTGTTGAGTGCGGGCAGCCCTTGACCTCTGTGGGCTGTGGCTCTGGGTAAAGTGAAGTATCAGCTGCATGGCAAACTGTGGCCTCCTGCTTTCAGCACTGAGGACTTAGGGAACTGCTCTCAGATTTCCTGGCAGGGTTTTGGAGTTGGAGGGAGGGATGTGTCATAGGCCTTGTGCCTCTGAGCCAGCCAGCTCTAATGCAGAATTCTAAGTGGAGAATCAGGGGACAAGGGGACTGCATGGGGGAGCTTTTGTAAATAAAGTTTTATTAAAACACAGCCATGGGGCTTCCCTGGTGGCACAGTGGTTGAGAGTCCGCCTGCCGATGCAGGGGACATGGGTTCGTGCCCCAGTCCGGGAAGATCCCACATGCCGTGGAGTGGCTGGGCCTGTGAGCCATGGCTGCTGGGCCTGTGCGTCCGGAGCCTGTGCTCCACAACGGGAGAGGCCACAGCAGTGATAGGCCCGCGTACCGAAAAAAAAAAAAATCACAGCCATGCCCATCCTTTACGTATCATCTATGGCTGTTTTGTGCTAGAGCATCAGAGTCAAGTGGTTGTGACAGTGACCTTAAGGTCCACAAAGCCTAAAATATCTACTCTCAGTCCCTTTACAGGAAATGTTCATCAGCCTGCGCTAGCCAATCTCCCCAGGGGCCTCTCTTTAACTTGATGTTTTTACCTTTTGTTCTTACTGGAAACTTCTGTTGTTGGTATCAACAACAGAAACAAAAGTGAAGGCTTCTCCAAAGTGTTTGTACCAGCAAGTTTATAACTAGTAGCCAAATTTACCTTGGTAGGAAAGGCTATTACTGACATGAAATTCAGTCCTGAAATTCAGACTAATCACAAATTTCAGGAAAATGGTACATTTAGCTATTACAGTATTGCAGCTTTATTTACACAGACATTGAGGGGCCTTCCTGAGAATATGGTGCATACAGGAATCAAAAGCATAATTGCCATGATTCCATGATTCCTACAAAACCAAGTGAAATTTATGGTCAGAGAAAATGTTCTCTCTAGGAAGTCAATATTATGAAACAGGCTGGAGATAACAGCAGCAAGCACCCTGCCAGCTTTCTTGTTTTCTTCTGAGAAAGGTCAAAACGACCTAAGAATTTCCAGATTTCCAAACAACTCCAGAAAATAAAGAACCACAGAAGAACCCAGGAGGTGGATAAAAGCTACTACCTAGAGAGTAGATGTAGGACAGGGTTCTCTTGGCCTTTGCAGATACCAACACTTTACCTTAGGTTTCCTTGTATGTGTCCTGGGTCACTATGGGGCTTTTTGGGTTTATAGGGATCTTTTCAGATCAGTGGGCATATTTAACTGTTACCATGACCATTGAGTGATGAGGAGTTTCATCCTTCACGACAGAATTCTCCTCCATTAAATCAAAATGCTGCATATCATTTAGAGACGTGGTAGGTGTGGCCTGAAGATGGGTCAGTGAGCTCTCTTTTTGACATTTAGTAGTTCAATCTAGAACACTTTCAACTACCTGTAAAAATCACTTGTTCTTAATCAGATGGAAAGAATTTTTTTCAGTTAAGTATTCTGATTCCAAATATAGGACTACATAATTGTATGTACTTGCATAGTACATATTCAATTGCAAAGGAGGTCATCACAGAAAATTATTCTAGGGACTGTATCATGATCCATGTGCATAGGCAAGAGATGCTGTTCACCTTCAGAGTGGAAAGAGCCCTCAAGTTTGAGTCAGAAGGCAACACAGCTCGAGAAAGCTACTTCTCTCAGCCTTATGTTTGTAATTGATAAAATGGAGACAATCCCCATCTCATAGGATCATTGTGGGTTTATTAATGTTCATGGAAGTACCTGTCCATGGTAGACCCTTGTTATTGTCATTGAACAGATCCATCACTACTCATGTGATAACTCACAAATAATGCCACATGTAAAGCATCATTTCACCTACGAGGGTACAAAATTAGAACACTTTCTTAATATGCAAATTATATTATCCCACACCTTTAGCTTATGCATAAAGACTTCCCATCAATGGTGTCACCCTTCCATGATAATCTCAAGAACCACACAAGTAACTTACTCATTCCAAGAGATTATATCCAGTTAGTATTGCCTCGTGAAAGCTGGAATCACGTTCACAGCAGTATATCCCTTGGCCTCAAGTTGTGGGCTGTTATACGATCAGGAGGTCCCTCACTCCATGTCCTGGGAGTCCCAGTGGAATCCATTTGCTTCAGTGCATGTCATTCCATGACCAGTTCAGAGCACTTTACCTACATGAAGGATGAAGAGAGAGGTTTCCCCCATCCATCTCTCTGTATAACATCACTCTCTTTTATCATCACACCAAGTCATTGTGTACCTTCTCTTCAAAAGCAACAGCTCACTAGAGACGCATCTCTATCCACTAACTCAGGAAGCCATTTTCCCAAGTTCCAGCTACTCTGGAAGGATGGATCAGAAGTCCCAGTACCAAACACAGGCCACACCCCACACTAGCTCATTTCTTAGAAATTGAGCAGGCACACGACCCTCCTGCTTATTTGTCCCCACTGTGCTCTCCTCAGGTGATGGATAATGAGCATCCCTGGCCCTTCCCTCCTGCTGCATTGCTGGGTTAAGGATCTGGGATTTTACCCCTTCCCCTTCCTGTGCCCTGTGTGGAAATAGCTTTGAGAAATACTCCTTCCCACGGTGCCAACTCACCCAGAATTGTGACCCGAAGATACAGCACTTTTTATCATGATGTAATTGGTGTCCTACAGCACTCAGCACTGGAAGCAGCTGGGTAGTAGAAAGGAAACTGTTTGAAATATACAGATTCAGAGACTTGTCTGAGGGACATCAAATGTATCACGATGAGCAGAAAGTCAAGTTCTCACCAGATCTTAGGAAGCTCTCTCCTGGAAAGGATAGACTCAAGAACAAAACCTACATGTTTATAGATGCGCTAAGATGATTTTTTTCATTATGATGGTAACTCATACAAAATGGAATTTATCAGAATCCTGTCTATAGGGCACAGACCTACACAGGATGTAGTTCTCTGTTTGAATGTTTCATGATTTATATGCATCTAACAGGTCAGATCTGAAGCATCTTGTCCTGAGGACGTCTGGGAATTTGAGATAAAAGGGCATACAAAATTGCCCCAATATAGCCAAACAGGCTAAAGATGCAAGTATCCCAGTGGCAAAACTTTTGCATTTTCATTATAAATTTAATGCATGTAGTATAAGGGTAATCGGATTATACAATGTTGTTCAATCCTGCAAAACTTATATGCTGCACTTGCACTTCTCCAGTTAATAAGAGTAATCAATTAAAGACTGTTTAAAATCAATTATTGCATAAGAAAACTAATAACTCTGAACTCTCACTACTCAGATGTAAATATACTTGGCAGACATTTTACCATGTTTGACAACAATGCCAAAAATTTATTGACCACAAGCAGTTGTGAAGCTAAGAGAAACACTTCCAAACTATCCAGTAATTGAAATCAAATTTTGATCAAACTTTTTAGCTGAAAGTCTGAATTGTCATTCTATTCCCTCTGTGGAAAAATAATGCATGTGAATAAGTGGTTAGAGTTCAAATAAAAATACAGAATAAAGCTATTCTAGGGTTATGTCAGAAGGAATACTGTGTTATTTTCTGGACTTTGTGGTACTTGTCAACTTTAAAGTTTTTTTTTTTTTTAATTTGTGGTAATTTTACCCTTACCCTACTGAAATATTTGTTTATGTACTTAACTTTGTATTCAGAGTTCTACAATCTTTTCCTTCATGATCAGCCTCAAATTGGATGATTTTCAGACCCTAAAGGACCTGACCAGCCCCTCCTCTCAATCCATCTGGGATTGAGGGGAAAGAAATTTTTCCCAGTGAAAATCCATTTCAATATTCTCTAGACACAGTGAAGTGGAATAAAACTTGATTAGAAATTCCTTAGCTGAAACCATAAACAAGATGAAAAGACAACCCTCAGAATGGGAGAAAATATTTGCAAATGAAGCAACTGACAAAGGATTAATCTCCAAAATTTACAGCAGCTCATGCAGCTCAATATCCAAAAAACAAACAACCCAATCCAAAAATGGGCAGAAGACCTAAATAGACATTTCTCCAAAGACCTAAATAGACATTGCCGACAAACCCATGAAAGAATGCTCAACATCACTAATCATTAGAGAAATGCAAATCAAAACTACAATGAGGTGTCACCTCACACCAGTTAGTATGACCACCATCAAAAAGTCTACAAACAATAAATGCTGGAGAGGGTGTGGAAAAAAGAGAACCCTCTTGCACTGTTAGTGGGAATGTAAATTGATACAGCCACTATGGAGAACAGCATGGAGGTTCCTTAAAAAACTAAAAATAGAACTACCATATGACCCAGCCATCCCACTACTGGGCATATACCCTGAGAAAACCATAATTCAAAAAGAGTCGTGTACCACAATGTCCATTGCAGCTCTATTTACAATAGCCAGGACATGGAAGCAACCTAAGTGTCCATCGACAGAGGAATGGATAAGAAGATGTGACACATATATACAATGGAATATTACTCAGCCATAAAAAGAAATGAAATTGAGTTTTTTTGTAGTGATGTGTATGGACCTAGAGTCTGTCATACAGAGTGACGTAAGTCAGAAAGAGAAAAATAAATACCGTATGCTAACACATATATATGGAATCTAAAAAAAATAATAATAATTCTGCAGAACCTAGGGGCAGGACAGGAATAAACATGCAGACATAGAGAATGGACTTGAGGACATGGGGAAGGGGAAGGGGAAGATGGGATGAAGTGAGAGAGGGGCATGGACGTACATACACTACCAAATGTGAAATAGATAGCTAGTGGGAAGCAGCCACATAGCACAGGGAGATCAGCTCGAGGCTTTGTGACCACCTAGAGGGGTGGGATAGGGAGGGTGGGAGGGAGACGCAAGAGAGAGGAGATATGGGGATATATGTATATGCATAGCTGATTCACTTTGTTATAAAGCAGAAACTAACACCACTGTGAAGCAATTATACTCCAATAAAGATGTAAAAAAATTCCTTAGCTTATTATATCATAGTTGGTATGTGACAAGTGGATATGAGTAAAGATATGTATTTCTTCAGAGGGCTGTGTTTAATGCTTGTTTATTTTTTCTAGAATATGTGGCTCCTGGTACATAGTCAGTGCTCACTGGATGTTTGTTTAAGTGAAATACTAACTTAAATTGGAAATTTTATTATTCTTCCTTGATTATTAACATGCCTCTTGATAGTACATGGCATGTGCTGGCTCTAAATTAATGAAAACTGAACTCAAAGTTAGGTTTTCTTCTTTAAATTATAAGCCTTCATCAATAGTAACTGGGTCATTTCAAGGCAAATAGTGTTGGGATAAAAATTTAAAATAAAATAATCTTCCTTTTAGAATGGCAGAATGTCACCTTCAGAGGGGACCCTGGAAATCACCTGGTATATCATCCTCATTTGACAGAGTCTGAGACTTGGGCTGACAGCAAAGGAGGGGCATGCTGACACTGGTTCAGGCAAGGAGAGGGTTAGACTCTCAGAAGCGTGGTCTCCCCTTCATTGTTCTTTCCTCAAAGTTCTGCTCTCTTTCTATTCCATTCAGTTATTGGGCTGTATTCTCACTGTAACACATACTTTTAAGGCAATATGGTCTGACATTTGATCCAGGAAATATGTCCATTCTAGTAGTGATTACAGAGAAAGCAAAGCAAACCATCTCCTGATTTGGTCTTCCTGAAACAAAGAATCTGAAATGTGTGCCAAAAAAAACCCATTAGATGGGCAATTCCAAACAATTTCTCAGATTGAGTTGAGAAAACAAGTGAAAATTCTACATACTTTTCAACCAAACCTTTTGTTTCTGCTTAGCTGATAGTCTTTGTGAGGCAGAGCCTCCACTAATTTAGTAGAAAGAATTAATGAATGGCTTTTTGACATCTTCTGTGAAGATTAGGAAAGGTCTAAAGCTGAATAAGTTATATATCTCCCTTAAATTGTTCCAGCACTGCCCAGTGCTTCCAAGTGGGGCCCTGAAGCCAGATTGTTCTATCAGATGTCAATTTCAGTTTTCTTTATTTAAAAATGTGGTTAATTAGTACCTTCTGGAAGCTTCTGGACACTGGTGTCCAAAGAGGGAAGAGTTGTGTCTTCAAGAGCCCACCAGCATGGCAGTGATTGAAAGCCAACTTGTTCTATAGCACGTCAAACTTCAAAAACCCCTTAATTGGGTTGATCTCTCCCCTTACATTGGCTTCAGGACCAAACAATGCTTCATGACCATGAGTAAGACAATCCCCAGTGCCCCCCATGGCCAAGTCTGGTTGGAGAGATAAGGATCCGATCCTGGTGCATAAAAGGATATGAGAACTAGGCTACCACTTCTCAGTGTTAATTTAATTTCTTTGCCATTGAAAAAATCAAAAGAATGAGTAGGACCAAAACCACATGCCATTTCCAAGGGTCTCAGAAGCATGGCTGAGGTAAATCATTAGCCTATTTGTATCACGGCTAAATGGAGCTTGAGTGGGTTTAATCTTTATTGGAAAATCCTACTGGCTCCCACCTCTCCACCCACTGACAGGCAGTCCTTCCTCCCCAATCAACTTCTATGGCCTTTTGTAAAAGGCCTCGTGACACATTCTATCCCTTCGGGGGCCTTTCCTGTGGTTCCTGTGCTGCACTCTACATGCTGTATATCAGTCTCCTGCAGCCCAAGATCAGCCTAAGCACATACTGTGCTACAGAACATAATGATTACAAAACCCACAACAGAAGAAAAAAGAGGAGCAATTGCCATTGAAAGGCTTCCCATTCTTTTTTTAATTTATTTTTTATTTTTATTTTTTTTTGCTTTATAACAAATTTAATCATTTATACATATACATATGTTCCCATATCCCCTCCCTTTTGCGTCTCCCTCCCACCCTCCCTATCCCACCCCTCCAGGCAGTCACAAAGCACCGAGCTGATCTCCCTGTGCTATGCGGCTGCTTCCCATTCTTTATATATCAATTTTCTTCACCCCCAGAACCATGCCACCTTGGACTGGCATTCCATCCATCCTTGAACTTCAAAGTTAAGACATTTCACAAGTGGTCAGCTCTTGCCTTGGAAAATCCCAACAGTCCCAGAGGGGAGAGGTAAGTGGAGCTTGTTTTTCCATGGGTCATGTGGTTTCCTCTGAGTCTGCCTTTGATTTACTCAATGATTCAAAAGACAGCTTAAGTCTAACTTGCTGTGGAGAGATATTTATTTCTATTCTGCCCCTTCACCTAAAAGAGCCCTAGCGGATTCCTTCCTCAGCATCAAACCATAGATTCTGATAGTTGAGCATTTTTGGAAAAATTATTGTATGTTAAAACTATTGACCAAGGCAAGTGGATTCACCAATAAATGGGACCTTTCTTAGGCTGCAGGTTTACAGGGTCTGAGTCAGAACAACAGTGGGAGAACTCCTTATCTCTTTTTTCTATAGAATATGGAACCCACAGCAAGGCAGAGCCCTGAAGACGTACCAGATCCAAAGTCACTCACCTGAGGAACCAACCCAGAGATGCCATTCAGAGAGGGCAAGTCTGAAATGGAGCCAAAGGGACTGAGAGAAGGGAAAGGGAACGGAAAGGGAATGGGAGGTACGCAGGAAGAAGGCTGAGATCCGGGAGGAGTCGCATGGCAGGATGCTACCCAGCACTCACAGTCTCGGGAATGGATGGTGAGCTCTCTGGCTGAGATCTCTGCTGGGCACACAGGTTGCATCCACACCAGTAACTAGCATCGCTTAAAATGAGGCTTAGGGCAGAGGGAGTGCATATCCCATGGCCCAGCATGTGCACCTCCAGGCATGCCTCCTAGAGAAAGTGTCATAAGTTCATGTCCAGGGACATGGCCCATTTTAGCAAAACGGGAAGCACCCCAATGTCCCTCTGCAGTGGGGAGGAGAAGACACTGATGCACACACATATAATTGGATAATCTATCATTGAAAAGTGAATGAAGTAGTGTCACCATAATTGAATCTAAAGCAATTAATGAAGAGTAGGTGTCGGCACAAAGACATACAGGAAGACATGATTTATATAACGGAAAAAAAAGACAGACAAAACGAAATAATCTATTGTTTACAAATGTATGCAAATGAGATGGAGATATGTTTAAAAGAATGAAGAGAATTAACACAAAATCCAAGAGGGTAGCTAACTTTTTGGGGCAGAAGCAACCAGAAGAGTTTCAAAGACATCGTCAGTGATGAAGGGATGTTGTTGGTCTTTGAACTATGCACATAGGTCACATACTTTCTTTTATATTAGTCCTATATTTCATTGCAATGTAAAAAAGGAGAAAGGAAAACTGGGAGAGCTCCCTGACACTCACGCCCAAATGCCTTCCCCCTCATGTTTAAGAACTAGAGACATTCAAGTCCTCTATTCTCTTATGTGCCATGCACAAAGAGTAAAAAGAGAAATATTGATTTTCAAAAGAAAACTATTTAGAGTGTAGCAGGATGGCTGTGTTCCAACACCTTCCTCTGGTCTGGGAGCTTCTTCAACCAGGGGTGCACCACTGTCCTCCTTCCCCATCAGTCCAGAGCCTGGAACAGAGAGAGGTGCAGTTAGCAGTTTTGAATAACCTATATGACCTTTATTCTCCCTAGAGGTGAAAGTCTCCCAAAGAGGCAAGATTGAGCCTTACCGTATGATTTTGAAGGAGAGACATGCACACAAAGGCATCTTAGTGTGAGAGCAAAGACATGGGAGCCGCCAGGAAGCGGCGTGCTGGAAGACTATCCATGTCCCAGTGATTCCCTGGACCTTCCTCCCTGGCTGCATCCCCATCACTTGTGAGTGAAACACTGTTGGCTCAAAAAACAACCAACTATGCAAGAACTGAAGCAAGAACAGTGACAGGAGAAGAAGGAGGTGGGAAGGACAAGAACCTTTCCAGTCAGTGTGATGGTGGGCAGCTTGTTGAAGACTGAGCCTCAATCCTGAAAATGCACCATGTGACATGAGAGCAGGGGGAGTGCAGGTGTGGACGCCCCTGTGACTTCTGCAGCCACGTGGGGCTCTGCTGGATTCTGTCACTCCCATGCTAACAGGGTGGGGTATGGAGCTCCACCTTTACCTTTCCACGTGCCCAGAGCAAAAATACTTCATTCCTGGGCCATTTAATTACCACTGGCCACTGACCATGGATCATCCTTATAAGGTGAGCACAAAGCACAGCCTTGGGGACAAACAGGAACCATTCCTGTCAGACAGAGCCAGGCTGCACTCTGCCGTGAGTGAGCAGTTCCTACCCAAGCCTCACTTGTCCTCCCTCCCTTAGCTTGTGAGATTTTCATTTATTCGAAGAAGGAGAAAAATAAACTGTGTCTTATATCCTTCAAAATCTTACAGAGGCTGAGACCCTTGAGTATAAACACCCAATGTTGGCGGCGTCTGTCTGACAGTTTCCTCCCCCCAGGGAATTAAGCCTCTTGTCTAGTTAGGGGAAGAACCCTATGGTCCAAGGAGAGAAATTCAGGGATGCATGAAAAGGCAGGGAGAAAACCCTTAAATAGTACAACTTAAGATATGAGAAATATTAGTAACTTAAATCCAAATTAGACCTTGATTCCCATGAATGACTCATGGCTTTTCAGCCTGATGGATGTCAGTCTTCCTTCTTAAAAACGACATGGATCCCCCAGGCAAACTGTGCACTCTCATTTTCTCATGGGATTCGTGTATCTGCAAAGCAGACACTATCAGAGCCTGAAGGACCCTCTGAGGATGTCTAGTCCTTTCAAGAAATGCCCTGAGTGCCCTTGCATTGTGATGCTCTGACACTGTCTCCAGGCACACATCACAAGAAGTCAAGACCAAGCAGAGACAGGAAAGGAAGAGTCAGGACCCCACCTGCCAGGTCACGTACGTTCCTCAACTCTCTGGGGTCATACCTCACATTCAATTTTGCTTGAATAAATAATCCTGCAACTCAAGGTGTTTTTTTTTTTTTTGGTACGTGGGCCTCTCACTGTTGTGGCCTCTCCCATTGCAGAGAACAAGCTCCGGACGCACAGGCTCAGCGGCCATGGCTCACGGACCCAGCCCCTCTGTGGCATGCGGGATCCTCCCGGACCGGGGCATGAACCCATGTCCCCTGCATCAGCAGGTGGACTCTCAACCACTGCGCCACCAGGGTAGCCCACTCAAGGTGTTTTTGAAAACCACAGATCTCAGAAAGACTTTCAGATGGAAACAGAAGCCAAGTGAGGAGAATAGATTCCCCCAAGATCTAAACCTACAAATTTTATCCAAGTGAGTGGCAGAGGGCCAACGGCTGTCACAGACTTTGGTCCAGTGCTCTCTTAAAGTATCATGCTGCCAAGGTTATCCTATTAGCCACGGCCTTTCCACCCAGCTGACAAATACCAGGGACCAGATGTAATTCTGCAAGCATTTCGATGCCTGCCTGCTCATCAGGAAGAAGATGAGGAGTTTGGTTCAACAGCATGACTGGTAATGGAATTTTCTGGGACCTGGAAAACCCAATCCCCATGATGCCTACCTCATAGATGCCTAGAGATGTAGCACTGCAAGGTCTTGCCTAGTCGCACACTGACTAAGCCTGGATGTTCCTGGCATAAGCATTCTAATAGCCTGTAGTCTTCATGATGCTATGACTGGATATGGAATATTTATTTTCCCTGTGATTTGGGGGTGCAGCTATTCTCCTTACTCCCCGAAAAAGTCCCATGGGGTAAAGGCAAACAATCCAGGTGGGTGCTTCACACATGGCCTGTTTGCATCATAGCTGAAAAGCCCCAAGCTGAGGGAACCCCAGTCTTTTATAATAGACTAGAAACCAGCTGCCCTCTGCCCTGGAGGAGACATTATATTTGACACACTGATCAGTAGGCAAACTTTCCCTTCGCTTCAGGCGAAACAGTCTCTATCTTCCTAAGCTGTTCCCTCGATGTACCTCCTTGGAAAGGCAGTCCCCAGAAAAGCTATGGGTGCTCACAGGATACCATAAACATGGGCAACCTCTGCCCTGGGGAGGAGTCTCCCAACAATTGTCCAACAATAGGAAACTGGTTTTAAAAAATCACAGAACCATAATTTAAGCCATAAAACAGAACTGCGAGCAAATAATATGTTGTGAATGTATTTAATGACATGAAAAGATCTAGCTGTATATTCATTGTCTATTATCCCAATGTCTTCCTAGTGGAACCTAGTAGTTTTCTCTCTTCCATCCTCACTCAGCCTAACCTTCTTCCTATTTTATTGAGAAAACGGAATCAATCAGAAGAGACTTCTGCAATCTACTACCACAACATTTACCCACCAGCCAGCATCTCTGTCACATATGCTCCTCCCCTGTTTCAATGGCTGGAGCCATCTTGGTGAAGACCAACCCTTCACTTAGACACTACATTCTGTCCCTCGGGGCCACCCACTGAAGAGTTGCACATCACTGTAATGACACAAGAGGGCGCTTTAAATGAGGAATCTTGTAAACTACTTCAAATCAAGTCTTGAATAGTCTTGAACAGGCAGACACAAGCACTCTTCATCCATACAAAGCTTTTTTTTAATGTATTACGTAGTCTCCCAACAACTAAATCTGGCTTTCCTGAGGTTTAGTTTGAACAGTTTTCATGTATGTTTCCTCTGTACCTAATCATTGCATGCCTTCTGGCATCTTACTGGTGTCTTAGCATCTCAATTACCATTTGCCTATTGACCAGAACCATCACAGATACTTTCTCAGAGGGTGTGTCTTGTTGATTGCGGGCAAAGTCGGGGCAGTGGGGGTCACTTCACTCATTTATCTCAAGTGTTACAGACACGGCCACATAACTTCATGTATTTACTGAAACATTCAAGCTCAACATGAACTGTCATCCCACTAACCATGTACTACATGTTCAAAAATATCCCCGGGGAAGATGAATGTTCTGAAACATGGTCAGCTTCACACTCACTGCTGTCAATCATTTGACCTTAGTAAAGTGTTCCAACAGGCTTGTTCATATCAAGGTTTTCCAGCAAAACCCTTGTGAAAATGGTGTTTCTGAGTGTTTGGCTTGGGTCTGGGTAGAACATCCCAGGGCTTGACTATTCCAGTGTTCTGAGCATTGCAGGAAGGAAAGGCATGCAGTTGGTAAAGTTTGTCTTTGTGGCCATAATTTAAATATTAAAGCATAATGGGACAATCTTCTTTACTTTATTTTCCTTTTTTTTTGTCCTTTAAAAAAAGTTGGCAGGCCAGGTTGGAAGGACAGGGGTACAGACATTTGTAAATGATGTGTGCCAAGCTAGGAGAGGATCAAATAATTCTGTGTGGTTGATTTTTTCCCCCACTTGTTGTAAGAAACAAACAAAAAATCATGGCAGACTTTGTGCTATATTTCTTTTTAATTCAAAAATAATTAATTTAATTTAATTATTTAATAAAAATAATTTAATTCAAAAATAACCATGGAAGCTATCCATGGCTCCTCATGTTTGGGGGCTATGTTCCTTGTAATTTCTCAGGCCACATGAAAGAAAGAAAAACAGGAACTTCCCTGGTGGCACAGTGGTTGAAAATCTGCCTGCCAATGCAGGGGACATGGGTTCGATCCCTGGTCCTGGAAGATCCCACATGCCATGGAGCAATTAAGCCCGTGCACCACAGCTACTGAAGCCTGTGCGTCTAGAGCCTGTGCTCCGCAACAGGAGAAGCCACCGCAACAAAAAGCCCGCGCACTGCAACAAAGAGTAGAGAAAGCCCGCACGCAGCAACAAAGACCAGTGTAGCCAAAGATAAATAAATAAATTTATTTTAAAAAGAAGAAGAAGAAAAACCATGATGAAGTCAAAGCATGATGGAGAATGCCCTAACCCGTGGGCCAGATTGGGGTACTGTTTGAGTAACTCTAACAGGTTAATTTCTTGTAACCAGAGCCAGTCATGGATGAGTCAGTTTTTTTTGTTTGTTTGTTTGTTTTTGCGGTACGCAGGCCTCTCACTGTTGTGGCCTCTAACGTTGCAGAGCACAGGCTCCGGACGTGCAGGCTCAGCGGCCATGGCTCACGGGCCCAGCTGCTCCACGGCATGTGGGATCTTCCCGGACTGGGGCACGAACCCGTGTCCCCTGCATTGGCAGGCGGACTCTCAACCACTGAGCCACCAGGGAAGCCCAAGTGCAGTAAGTTTTTAAGAGAGTAATTATGGAAAGGAATTAGGGCTCTGGGAGAAAACCCAGCATGCTCTAGGGGAGGATGAGCTTGTTTAAACAAAAGATATTACACAGAATCACAGTGTTAACTAGACTTTGAAGGATAAATAAGAGATTACATGAAAGAGATAAGGAGAAAGTACATTCTGGGGATACTGAGGGCAAAATAAACCACTGAGCATATCAGAGAGGAAGAAGCCAGGAAGCTAACTCACTACAGATAACAACTGTATCTCATCAGTACATATACAACTGCCAGTGAAGCTGGAGAAGTTGCCAAGTTCCAGAAATCTAGAAAGTTCTTACTCTGGATTCTGGTCTCAAAAAGAGTGACATTTTGGCTGGTGAGGAACGAAACACCCACCGCACTGCCCATCTGCTCCTCCAGTTCTTCCCTGGAGTGAGTTCTCCCAAACCTCCCTTAGGCCCAGAAGTGTGCTGTCCCCTCATGGATTCTGAGACTTCAGTGATAGAAGAATATTGCCCTGCCAAGTGGCTCTCATGGCTCATTTATGGTGAGGGTTTATTGTCAGCTCAGTGGGCACTCACCAGAGGTGGAGTCCTGAGAGTCTTCTCGGGTAATTGGAGCCCCCCAGATGCACAGCCACAGAAATGTCGTGTTGACTTTGGGGCTGTGTGTGTACGTGAAGAACTGCATCTTGCGTGACGTGAGGCAAACACAGAAAGAACTTTTGTTCATGCTTGTTTTCCTTCCTTGAGCTCCATTTTGATGATGTCATTTTAGCAGAATTTAATTTGAACAGGTTGAATAATATAACTGATGACATGAAGCTTCAGTTATAATGACTGACTGACGGAGGGCAGCTGGCAGAGTTTCTGGCTACAGTTACACACACACGTGTGCATGCACATACCCTGTCTCTCTCATATTGCATGAGTGACAGGCAGATGGTTCAAACACAATAAACAGTAGATTAGAGACAGCAGCTTCTTAGGGAAAAAAAATTGTATGCTAAAAAAATCATCTATGGGTCCTGGTTAAGCAGGCTGCACTCACCTGAGCTCACACCCCAGAGGCTCACTGCATCTCATATCACTTTGCTGCCTCAAAACCTCACCCTGGGGCCAGACAGAGCACTGGACAGCTATGGGGCAGAGGGTATTAGTCCATCCCCACACCCCAGCCCATCCCAGCCCAATGAATGGCCTTCTCACTTCCACAGTTTATCATTCACTCTCAATTTTAATCCTGAGTAGAAGAGTATTTCCATGCAGAACAGCTCTGAGTTTTCTGCAAAAGCTTCCGATATGGGTATTTACTAGTGAGGGAAGTTCATTTTCTTAAAAAAATTTGACTAACCATCATGAACAACATAACTCATGCATTTTTATTTTGGGGGTGTATCTTTCAGGATACTCGAAGCTTCATAACGTGTATGTTTAGTTTCAAAGGCTTTCATTGGCTTGTATTCCTTATCATAAATTAAAGAAGAGAAGAGAAGTGATAGCAACGTGAGAACCCACATTTGTTGTCTGTTTTGTGCATCTGAAGTCTCAAGCATCCCTGGAGGGAGGTGCTGGTGTCATCACCACTGTGTGGATGTGGAAACTCAGGCTTAGGGATGATAAGAATTTCGGCAGAAGCTGCACAGCTAGTAAGTGGGGGAAGTCTGGATTTGAAGCTACCTTGTCAGATTCATTCTACCAACTCCCGCCCCATTTGTAGCCAGGCAATAATTGTGTTCAGGTTTCATTACATATGCTCTTTAGAAAAGCAATATGTAAATTAAACTAACAAATAACATTATTTCCCAAGTTCCCAGGCTTTGACCATCCTCTCTATTGACTCTTGTCACAATCCTGCAGGAGAAGCGGTGGCCCTGCAGAGTTAGATGAATGAAGGACACCACGAGGGACTGCAGGCACGTGCCCAGAACATGGCCTTCGTCCTGTGGAAAAGGGAAACCTTGGAGCTTTTATATAACAGGAGGAGGAAATGGTCAGATGTTCAATTTATATAAATCACTTCAGTTACTCAGTAGAGGCTAGACTCGTGGGCCCAAGACTGAGGACAGGGAGGCCAGTTTGGCTGTCCTCTAATAGCGCAAAGTAGAGGATATTGGAACCCCAGTTAGTACAGAATGAGGGCTCTGAGCCTTGGGAGGCAGAGAATGTGAGAGGATTGGGATGTGGTAGAGGGGCTAGTTCCAGGATGGGATCTGACTCAGAGGGCCATGCAGAAAATCTGTCTTCACCCTGGGCCTGGGCTGTGAGAGGTGGTGTCACCCAGCACTGTCCTGGGGCCTGTGTTGGGATGAATAGCAGTCACCACTGATCAGCTGTACCAGGAAAGCTCTTCGGCTTTTCCCCCAAAGCCCAAGATCTTTTACAAACAAATTAGAACTTGATCAGACTTTAACCCAACTCTGGAATAACAAAAATTGTTTGTGTGAGTGCCTATAGATGTTTCTGTATATCCACTCTGAGATCTGCATCACTGGGAAAAACCATGAGAATGTTGGAGCTGCAGGGGCTCCATGTGGTCCAACCCTCTCCCTTTCTGAATGACATTCAGAGAGAGGAAGACAATTTCCACTGATGTATGAATCACCTCTGGAAATAAAGGCTACCTTGCAAGGAAGGAAGCTCATTGTGCAATTTGGAGAATATAGAGGACCATGACTTTATAATTGGGCAACTAAGCGGAAACAGGAAACAAGATCGTGTTTCTAAATGGAAAGTTCTCTTTGGAAAAATTGTAAGGTTTGGTCTTGACAGCCTCCATAATTGTTCCAAAATCATTCTTAAACATTCATGATTCAACATTCTTTTAGCTACAGCTGAACATCAAAGAAAATAATTCTCTTTAATATATTTCAGGCAGTTCATTTTTTTCAGATGAGGCTGTGACAGCCATTTTTAAACACTGTGGGTTATACAAGAAATGCTGGGTGCCGACCAGATTAGTGATTTCTCGTAAATAAGGGAACTGTTTAGAAAGCAGTTTAATAACATTAAACTTTGTGAACTTTATCTTGTTTACTGATCACTCATGCTAGCAAACTAAAACATGCAACCATCAGGCACTATTAAAGTGCTGGACACAACTGGTTGATGAAGAGTCTGAAGAACAAAACCTTAATGCTTGCATACTCAGATGTTTCTTTGACAGATTTCTACAATATTTTTGCAGTAGCATCAAACCCTTTTTGAGAATGAACACCTCAGGCACAGGAAAACATAAACCCTCCAGAGTGTGCTGAATTTCCTACAGTCTTATTTTAAGCTTCAGCATGGAAATGATGGTCACACTGAAGCTTGAGGGGAGAAGAGGCACCAGCTAATCAGAGGAATAGTGGAAAAATTTTCCACGGGGAGAGACAGCATCCCTTCACTCTGACACAAATGCTGCCTGGGGATTTTCTTTGTATTCATGGAATGCAGTCTTTGCGTTCATAGAATCAAGTGTCAAAACTGAACAGGAACTTCAGAAGATATCTAACCTTGTTTTCTATAATTGTCCTAATAGAAAATCTTCTACCATCTCTTTAAATACTTCCATTACTTGTAACAATTTTCCCATTGATGTGGATTAAGAAACTTCCAGACCACTGTTTCAGGTAACCAGTGAAATTAGATCTATTTGCCATGCATGGCTAAGAAGAAAGGAATTTTAACATGGAGGTAATATTAATGAAGATTACCCACAAATTCATCTCAGTAATTATGATTTACCTCTAAAATGCTCTTTACCAGTTTTTTCATAGCTGTTCTCTGTGTGCAGCATTTGATCCTCCTGACAACTGGGAAGTGCTTGCTACAATTTTCACTTCAGAGATGATTTTCTGGGTTAATCATCAAAACTCAAAGATATTACATTAACTTGCCTCAAACTATGCAGGCAATTAGTGGAGGAGCTGGACCATAAATGCCAGTGTTTCACCTTTAAAACCAGTGTCGTTTTTTCCCATGAAGCCAGATCAATGAAACACACAGCCGTCTGCTTCAGGAGACTACATTTCCCTGCCATGGAGTGTTTCCTACTGAGATGAACAGAACCTTCTCCAAAGGATGCTGTGCAAGGGATCAACATTCATAGTGATGGATGCAATGGATGGCTTGTCAGTTGCATCCATCTTTGTAAAACCTGAGACTCAATGAATGCTTCAATCCAAGTGTGTGTGTGTGAAGGGACAGTTGACTGTGCCACTACAATGACTGCACCTTACCATGCCAGACATTGTTCGTAAGACCCGGTTCCTGCTTTTGAGCATCTTAGGACAATTTGGTAAGTGATTATTAATGAAACATATGACAGTGTTTCTCCAAATATGAATTGGAAGAATCAGAGTGCTTGACTGAGTTGACGTGTCAGCCTCTCTGAACAAGGTGCAGTCCAGATTATAAGTTATAATTATAACTTAACCTGCATCCAATTTGCCTTAGAGGTATTGCAGTCAAAATGGTCTGATTTCCAAATCACCCAAATTGCCAATGCTGATCCCAAAAAGAGAAGGAGAAAGGAGATAATATGGCTTTCTTTCCCAAATTCCTTACATGAATTCAATGGGATTGTGAATACATATACATTTCTAAGCAGGATGCCTATTAATAATGTAAATTTCTCCCCAATATTTGCATCACTTCTTCCCACCTCATTATGGGGCAAGATTGACATAAACCCAGATACTTATAGAGAAGGATATTTCCTATTGTGTGCTCTGCAGAACATACCCACAAGATGCCAGAAGATGCACTACTAAAAAATTGTTCTGGGTCAAACGTGTCCCACAGAAATTATGGAATGAACAAACCCCATCAGGGCTCTGTACACAGTGTGCACCCAGAGTCCCTAAGGAGGTGACGCATCTCCAGCATTAGCCCAGCGCATAGTTCCTGCAAGATGATTCTCTCCCACCCTCCAGAGAACATGGTGCGAAGAGGTCCACAGAAGACTGTCTGGGAAGAGGTGGTAGAGAGAGAAGATTCCACATTTCATCAAAACAGATGTTGGAGCTCATCATTAAAAAGCATCTTAAATAGGATATGAGCTAGAGCTACATCCACCTTGAGTGTGTTCCAATACATTGAGATACAAATAATTTGAGCTTTACCTTTTGTTAATTATTGGTGACATATTATTTGAGCATACCTCAGATCTAAGGACAGAGCACACCTTGACTAAAAATACACAGAGAGAGGAGCAGAGTAAAGGGAAGTATCTAAACACAGAGCAAAGGAATATTTTCTTGAAAAGAGGGCTGCTTTCTATTTGCTTTTCATTTCCTATCCCCCAACCTCAGTAACCTTCATCCCAAATTAAATGTAGGCTGATGAACTCCAGTCCACTTCAGTCCCACTCAGAGCTCAGCAAACATGGCAACTGCCCAGCTCACAACAATGGTAGGTGAGCTTTGGCTAGTGGCTGCTACGTAACTGTTAAGTCAGAAGTTTCTAGGGTATTTGCTTCCTGAAACCTCAGAGGGTTCCAGCACCAAGGTCAAACATAAAATCAATCCTACAGCTCTTCGGTGACCCTGGTAAAATCATTTTTATCCTCAACATGAAAAGTAGGAAGAACTCTGGACTGACACCAGACTTTTTTTTTTTTTTTTTTTTTTTTTTTTTGCGGTATGCGGGCCTCTCACTGTTGTGGCCTCTCCCGTTGCGGAGCACAGGCTCCGGACGCGCAGGCTCAGTGGCCATGGCTCACGGGCCCAGCCACTCCGCAGCATGTGGGATCTTCCCGGACCAGGGCACAAACCCGTGTCCCCTGCATCGGCAGGCGGACTCACAACCACTGCGCCACCAGGGAAGCCCCAGACACCAGACTTTTTATCCATTCCTGACCCCATTAGCAGGACTGGGTCAAGTGCATTCCCCAGCATAATGCATGTTCCCATCTTCACTGCTGATAGCAGTTGTATGGTGCTAAGGTCACTCCCGTCCTAAAATGCCCTGCAGTACACTTGGGTTTCTGCAGTCTTACCATCAGCCAGTCATGGGCTTGGTCCCATCCAGAGGTATGGAAGCTCAGAATGCTAAGGTGAAGACAAAGGTTAAATGTTACTAGATAAATGACCAGTAAATGATGTGGTTCTAAGTTCATGTTGCACTCATCTGTCACGCTAAAATTACTGTAAGCACCAAAGCAAATTTCCTAGAAACTAAGCTTAAAGTCTATATAAAAACCAATTTTATTTGTTCATACTATTTTAATCCTTTCTTCTCTCTTTTTCAAAATATAAAATACTACTTTTAAAATATAAGACATTTTAGAATATTAAATCGAATTTAATACGTATGATTTGACAAGCTCCCAATGAAACAGGCACTTGAGAGAGATATGGCAGAAAAATCTGATTTTCAGATGATCACACCAGTAAATTCACAGAGATTGAGATTTATTTTTTAATCTGAATTTTTCCTACTAACTGTATTCATTCCACTGAACCCAGTTTTGTTTGTCTGGGAAAGCCTAGGGACACCTCTCAGAATAATGGGTTTAAACACATAAAACAAAATACATGGCATTACAATGGAAATGAACTCTATTGAAATAAAGTGATCATCTCAGAATTTGTATAAAGTTAATATATGTGTGTACAACATAATATCTAGAGGTGTGTCAAGTAATGGCAGATAATTTCAAAGTAGCAATTATGTAACTGAGACCTTTGTAACAAAACTCATCAGATGTATGGGCTTCCCTGATGGCGCAGTGGTTGAGAATCCACCTGCCGATGCAGGGGACACAGGTTCATGCCCTGGTCCGGGAAGATCCCACATGCCATGGAGCGGCTGGGCCCGAGAGCCATGGCCACTGAGCCTGCACACCCGGAGCCTGTGCTCCGAAATGGGAGAGGCCACAACAGTGAGAGGCCCGTGTACCGCAAAAAAAAAAAAAAAAAAAAAAAAAAAAAATTACTTTAAACGTAAATGGTCTAAATGTACTAACCAAAGAACAGAAAGATTAAAACAACACCAAAAAGAAAGAAAGAAAGAAAACAACAAAAAACCCCAAACACCTCACCTATAGTCTATTTAAACTCACTTCAAATTCAACAACAGAGGTAATGGAAAGTAAAACAATAAAAAAAAAAAAAGATATGCCACGCAAACATTACTCAAATCAGAGCAGGAGTGGCTATATTAATACAAGATGAAGTAGACTTCACAAAAAATAAAATTACTAAGACAAAGAGGCACATTACACATGATGAAAGAATGAATCCACCAGGAAAACATGACAATCTAAGTGTGTACACACCAACCATCAGAGCCTCAAAATACATGAAACAAAAAAGGATAGAACTGAAAGAAGAAATAGACAAATCCACAGTGACAGTTGGAAAACTGAACATCTTCCTCTCAGAAGTTGATAGAACTACTAGACAGAAAATCAACAGGAATACAGAAGGTATGAATAACAAAATCAACCAACAAGATTTAGTCAAAATAAAAACATGACACTCAACAACAGCAGACATCTTTTTCCAGGACTTACCAAAATAGACCATATTTTGAACCATAAAACAAATCTCAACACATTTAATATAATTGAAATCCTGCAGAATGTGTTCTCTGACCACAATGGAATCACACTAGAAATCAATAACAGAAAGAAAGACAGGGAAATCTCTAAACATGTGGAAATTAAACAATGCACTTATAAACAATCTATGGCTCAGAGAAGAAGTATCAAATAAAATTTAGAAAGATATGAATGAAAACAAAGCATATCAAAATTTGTGGGATGCAGCTAAAGCAGTATGACATAGAAATTTGTAGCATTACATGCTCACATTAGAAATTAGGAAAATCTCAAATTAATGACCTAAGTTCTTACCTCCAGAAACAAACAAATAAAATAAACTAAAAGCAAGCAGAAGGAAGGAAATAATAAGGATAAAGCCAGAAATTAATAACATGAAAAACAGAACAAAATAGAGAAAAATCAATGAAACAAAGAGCTGGTTCTTTAATAAGATTAATAAAATTGACAAACCTCTAGCAAAACTTACAAAGAAAAAAGAGAAATGACATAAATCAGGAATGAAAGAGGACTATCACTAGCAACTCTTCAGAAATTAAAAGGATAATAAAAGAACACTGTGATGTATATCATGATACTTCCAGTATACTTGAAGACGCAAACTATCAAAGGAAGAAATAGACAAACTGAATATGCATGTGTCTATTAAAATTAAATCAATAGTTAATAATTTTTTTTAAAAAGGCACCAGTTTCAGATGGTTTTACTGGTGAATCCTTTCAAACATTTAAGAAAGAAACAGTATGAATATTACAATATTGCTTTTAGAAAGTTGAACTAGAGGAAACACTTTTTTAACTCATTCCATGAGGTCAGCATTATCCTAATACCAACACAAAATAAGAACATTATAAAAATATAAAACTACACACCAAAGTTTCTCATGAGCATAAGTGTGAAAACAAATTGGTAAATTAAATATAACAATGTATAAAAAGAATTATATGTCATGACCAAGTGGGATTTATTCCAGGAATGCAAGTCTGGTTCAACATTTAAAAACTGTCAATGTAATCTACCTCATCAACAACTAAAGAAAAAATAATCACATGATCATATCAGTTGATGCAGAAACAGTATTTGACAAAATTTAAAATCCATTCATGATGAAAATTATCAGCAAGTAAGGACTAAGGGGGAATTATTTCAACTTGATGAAGAGTATTTACAAAAATCTATACCCAACATTATACTTAATGATGAATAACTGAATGCTTTTTCCTAAGATTGGGAATAAGACAAGTTGTCTGCTATCATCAATATAGTACTGGACACTGCAATAAGGCAAGCAAAAGAAATAAAAGGCATATATAATGGAACATTAGAAATAGAACATATCTCTATTTGCAGATGACATGATTGTTTAATTAGAAAAATTATACAAACTCTATAAAAATACACCTAGAAAATCCATTATATTTCTATACACCAGCACATGGGCACCAAGATAAAAAAATATATAATTGCACGTATAATCACCTCTCCCCAGTGTAAATCTAACAAAACACATCACTACTTTGATACTGAAAACTACAAAGTGATGATGAAAAAAATCAAAATACATCTAAATAAATGGAGATACACAACATGTTTATTGACTAGAAGACTCAATATACTAAAGATGTAAATTCCCCCAAAATTGATCTGTAGACAATGCTATTCATACCAAAATCTCAGAAGGGGCTTTTGTAGAGAGAGATGAGTAGAAAAATTTATACTGAAAGACATAGGCACTCTTGACCCAGAAGATTAAAGTGGGAGAATCACTGTACTCAATATTAAGGCTTACTAGACAGCTGTAATATTTCAGACAATGTGGTGTTGGAGGAGTGATGACTGGGAAGAAAGAACGGAAGGGTGTCCAAGTTGATTCTGATGCACAACCATTAGCTACACCCTGAAGTCAAAATGACCTATTATGACATTCTGTATTTTGACAGCTTATTCTGACCTTCCTTAACACTCTGCCTCTTGTCCCTCACTCCACAAGCCCTAGCTCAGACTGGGACACCATACACTTGTACCTTGGTGAGGTGCACACACCTTCCCTCCACCCTCATTTCTGGTTGGAGATCCATTCCACCTTGAGGAAACTGGAGGTCCTTCAAAGACCCACCCTGGATATTGCGTCCTCTATAGAGTCTTATTTTGAATGCCTTAAGAAGGCAGTGATGACTTGCTCTGTGTTTTTACTCAATAAGCAGAAACTATTTTTTGAGTCTTACTGTATCTCCCTATTTTTGTATTGTAAACAACACAAAGAACACGCTGTCTGATGGAGGGGCATCCAACTGATCTGGTCATTTGGGTGTGGAGTGATAAGTGACAAAAGAAGGCTAAGGGAGCCACAGAAGTGTCTCTTCACTGGTCCAGAGGATCAGGGAGGACCAATGAGAATTCTACAGCTCCCACTAAAACATGCTCCATTTTTCTGTTAAAGTCGCTCTGTCTCTACTAGTGAGTTCCTCAAAGGTATGGCTTTTGTTTATTTTCATCTTGGCATCCCTAATGCTTACAGTATTTCCTGAACCTGGTGGGTTCCTGAAGGACTCACATGTATTTGTTGAAGCAACGTGGAATCACTTGGTAATTGGACATTCTGGATTGAGGCCATGAAGGTTGGAAGGCAGCACCTGGAGCCAGCACCATTGGGTGTTCTGGAAAATACCAGCATCTGTTTCTCAAGTCTGCCTGTACTGCAGCAACTGCAAGCTGACCACATCCAACACTGATATCTGTAGCTGTGGGGAACTTTTTACTCCTACTGTCTTCCTGTAAAATCCTATAAAACCTTTCACTAGGTTCTGAGTTTTCTCTCTGGGGCTGCACGACACCAGCCCAGCTCTCTTTGATATAACAGCCCTTAAACTATTTTAAGAAAACTATTTGGAGTTTCCTCCTGTCCAGGCCATACTCCCGTAAGTCCCTAATAATTGTTTGTGTGGACAAAAAAGGAAAACAAATTAAAACATGAAGGCTTTATTTTTTTGACATATTTCAAATAAGAAACATGGTGTAACTGTATTACTCTTATGGGTTGTTTCCAGGGAATTCCTGCTAATTCACAGGAATGTCACCCTACAGTGACCTTTTTGGTGGTTTGGTAATTAAACTTTCTTACACAGAGCCAAGATAATTTTACATTATCCTACTTCCTACTGTTACTGTGTGACCTTGAGGTCCCAGAGCTGAACTAGAGTAGCATTCCTTATTCTTGACCTGGCTGTTTTGGAAAAAAAATTTAGAGATAACAAGGCCCCATACTCTCATTTTATAAATGAGGAATAAAAATTCCTGGAAGGTTAAGAGTCTTGAGGTAACTAAACGAAGACTCTGTTAATAATTTGTAATACTGAATGTGACTCCTATCTTCCCCATCACACCACTGAGCCTCCATAAAAGGGAGTTTATCCTGTCTCATATAAATATGTGAAAACAATTAAAGTACCTCTGTATACTTATATGACATAAAAAATGGTCATCAAAATGCTATTTTCTTAAATAACTTTGACAAGTTGAGTTAGGAAATTTATAGGTTTACGGTATGATAACTTAAGATGAAAAAGTGATGTTGAAAGCTATATAAATTATTTGATTTTGGAGCCTTACAAAGGCTGTTGATCTGCATTATATTTGTACTACTACCCTCTTAATTTTAAAAACAACTCAAGCCAGACTGAGATTTCCTCTGTCTTTTTATACTAAAGTGAAGCTCATTGGACCATGACTGTTATTTCCTTTTATTGTTTGTTTGTTTTGAATTATTTTTGTTTTGTTTCTTTTTCTCTTTTTCCAAGAATTAGTCTATACCCACTTTAAAAACTCACACTAGGGCTGTATATTCATGATAAAATTTGTGCCTTATTGAAATATATTGAAACTGAAATTCATACTGGTTTATAAAGCAAAACAATTGAAACTGAGATGCTAATATGCAAATGCATAGGAAAATGAATCTTTCCCAAATCTCCAGTCTGCTGGGTTCACCTTTGCTCCAGGGGCCAGATGAAATCACAAGAGTCTTGACACCAATTATCTGTGGAATGTCCTGAGGGCATCTCATTTTCCCCCCAGGATTCCCAACCAGGTCAGACATTTACTTTCTCCTAGGGATCCCTGTGCCCTCTCCCCCTACAGGCCAGGGCTGAATTGGTGTCTGATGACCCCTGTGCCTACTGCCTGCTCCAGCAACCTCTATTTGCCTTCAAGCGAGAACACAAGTGTGGTCTAAACTCATTCCACAAGCTGTCACCAATTCAAAGTTGTTCCGTATAGAAAACGTAGGAACAGCATGGACATTATTTTTTTAAATTAATTAAATTAAAGTAGCCATTATAGTTAAATGGTCTTGAGGTCAGACATCACAATGGCTATAATTTTCAGTCACAGTATCTGTAGGGAAACCATTTCAACAATGTCCGTCTGTATTCCTGATCTTTTCAAGCTCATTCTCTACCAGTGGAGTGAATTCCCTTACTTCTCCTTTTCACTGGTCCTCAAATATTCTTAGAACTCCTTTCTCTGGGATCTAGCCAGAGGGAACTCCCAAATTAATATATATGATCTCTCTCAGTCCCTGAGTCCAAAGAGGTCATTCTTTTTCTTCAGCCTATGTAGTGTCTTAGTTTCTTTTTAGACCAGCTAAGATTTTTGCTCTTCTACTAACTTTTTTTCCAAAGTAAAAGCGATTTCCTCCCTTAGATGAATTTTATCATTCCCCAAGGATAGGAAAGCAGCTGAAGTATACATAAATATAAATTTAAAAATATAAATTTAAAATATTAAATTAAATTCAAATAACCATTATAGCCTTGAGGTCAGACATTACAATGGCAAATATATATAAATATTTTCTTCTTGCTAATTTGGAAGCTGCAACTACCTGCCACTGTGGCTAACATGCTCCCATGGAGCCATTTCTGGTCATTTATAGCATCCTTTCCCACTGAGTCTGAATATGGCCTTAATAAAACTATCCAAGCTGTCATGCTCAAATAACCAAGGATATAAGAATTTTTCACCAACCGGATCTCAGTCTTTTTCTGGATTGCCTTTGTGACACAGTGCTTAATTTGATGCTGGCAGATATCTTTAAATGTTAGTGTTTCCCTAAGGTTTATGCTATTCAATTTCCCAGGAAACTATTACTCATCAGCTTTCTTTCCAATTACTGTTAAACTTATTTCCACACTCCTATCTTCCCCAAGGATTTATGTCTGTGTTATTCAATATGGTAGGAAAAAAACATAACCAATACACTCTAAATTTGTCATTGCAAAATGCGTGATAACTTGACATTTACTGTAATAATGATTAGTTTTGGTTTACTTCATGTGGTCATCTCATTCTCAGGCTAAGATTTTGGACTGGGTGATGGGCTGGCAACTCATCTCAAGTCCAGGGTGGAGGAAGGCAGGGAACTCCCAGGGCCAATCTTGGAGATGGAGTAGATGAAGGAGATGCTACCAATCAGGAGGCCCCTGGAATCAGTGCTCAATCCTGGATCATAGGATCATTTTCATCACACTTTAGTAGCAATATAATGCAAGTCAGTTTAGATCTGGATGGTCCGTGTAGTGGGATCCCTGACACTCCCGTCTGGCTAAGTGCATAACCTTGACTTATTTTTTATTTAATCTTATAATAGGGAGATTGAAAGTTTTGACTTAGTAATCCATCACTGCACCACAGTGGGGTGACTGTCCACCATCACCCCTGCTCATACCTCTCTGCTGGGTGATTAACGCCATAACCATGCATCCAAACCCTCAATATAGAAACACTTTGCTGCTCCTTGACCTTAATGACCTATTTTCTATTATTTAGTTTTTCAATTTCAAATTTCTGATATTGGCTTGCTCCTTAGAATCCATATTTATATTTAGTATGGTAATGCTTTTTATTTCATTATAAGCTTTTATATATGAGATAGTCTTTTGACACTGATGGCATTTCAGAAGTAAAATAATTTCTGATTTTCCTTGTTTTCAAACTTAATTCTCACATTTGTCTTCTATATGTTCTCATATCCCTTGTTCTCATCCAGACATTCTTCTCATCTGGGATAATGAAAATAATATACTCCTGGTTAGGGAGCTCCTGGATCACTGCCTCTTTTTGTTCCACTTCCAAATGCTGTCTCAGGCTTCTTCTCACGTGAGATCTTCTGGGAAAACTGGACCAAAATATGCATTCTTAGTGGGAGCTATATTTTCCCCAATGAGGAAAAATTGGTTCTTAGGTGCTAAAAAAAATCCTACATATGAAAAGAGGTATACAGTGTATCTGTGGCATTAAATTTTGGTAAGGATCTATTAGGAAAACATACCTATAGGGATTCCTTATGGGACAATAATAATGATAACAATAATGATAATACAGAAATGCTACTCTAGAAAATGTCACTTGAAATACAGATAAATCATGACAAAACTATAGCCAATTGATTTATCCCATTGCACTTATGGGCAGTTTTCTGCATTGGGTTGTTAGCTCCTCTTCACTGGGATGGGCACAATCTTGCTATTTTGTTCCTCTCAGTATTTTTTGTAGTGAGTCTATGTCCAGCAATGTTTGCAGAAAGAAAGAGGCTGATAAAAGCTTGCTGTACAATACTTTCTCCAGTATATACTCTTCCATTCTCCTATTTTTAAACTCCGAATTTATTTTATATTTTTAAAACTTTTCTCTTTTTCTTTAAAACTAGGGCTGTTAAAGCACATCTATAAAACCAATGACAAGAGTATATTAAGGAGTATATATTGGTCAACTTTGTGAAATACTGTTAAAAGGTCACATAAAATGAGAACAGAAGTGACCATCAGGGTTTAGCAGCACACAAGTCATCAGTGTCCTTTCCAAGAGCACTTTCATTGAAGTAGTGGAAGTGAAAGGCTAATTAAAATGATATGAGAGAATGGGAAGAAAGAAATACCAGTTTATAATCTTGCCAACAATATATGAGAACCTGCCTAGAATGACAGAAATAGTCACGTCTTTTGCCAAGCATCACTCAAGTTATAACCATCCTCAACTTTTCTATTTATGTTATCTTCCACATTTAGTCAGAAACTCTTCTATTAATATCATATTCTGCATTTGGTAACTATTTTAAAAAGTTTTTTTATTGAAGTATAGTTGATTTACAATGTTGTGTTTGTTTCAGGTGTACAGTAAAGTGATTTTTTTGTCTGTCCTCTCTAATCACTCTATATTTTTTACCAGTTCCTCCTCTTCTTGACCTTTTAATGTTTGAATGATCCAAGAGTCAGCTCTTGGTTCTATTTTCTTCTCTACCTACAGTCACTTCCTTATAGTGTTATCCAGGATACTCTAACGTTTCCCAAATTTATATCTCCAGCTCAGAACTCACTCTCAGATGCCAAACTTCTCTCTCAGAGTATAAAACTCTATATTTGACATCTTTACTTGGATGCCAAATAGTTATTTTAAACTTGTATGAACACATTCAAAACTATGTTCCTAATTTTTCTTCAACAAACAGTTTTCTTGTTACACTTGTCATTCAAGTGATGGCAACTCAATCTTCTGGTTGCTCAGGCTAAAAGTCTTGGTGTTATCTTTGACTTCTGTTTGTCTTTACACACCACATACAGTCTCTCAGAAAATCTTTTTCTGCTTAACCTTCAAGTGCAGGTATCCTCCACTTTCTGAAATTTCACAATAGGCAATTTCACTTTTATGAATGGCCTCCATTAGCAGGAATTGGCTTTTTCTCTGAAAGCAAAAATCCTCTTTGAATTTCTTTTGGTTAGTGAAAACAGGTATTAAATTCTTTCTCTAATAAATTTTCAATGGAATTAAATTCCTCCTTGTCCCTGATCAAATATATATATATATATATATATATATATATATATATATATATATAGACTGCTTACCTCAAAATAGCAGAATGAACATTCTTCTCAAGTGCACATGGAGCATTCTCCAGCAGAGACATTATACTGGGCCTTAACAAACTTCAATATATTTAAAAGAATTAAAATAATACAAAGTATGTTCTCTAATCAGAATGGAGAGAAAAACAAAACAACAACATAAAGAAGTTTGGGGGGATTTAAAAATATATAGAAATTAAACAATACATGCCTAAATAACCAATGTGTCAAAGAAAAAAATCACAATGGAAATTAGAAAATACTTTGAGATGAATGAAATGAATACACAGCATGCCAAAACTTGTGAGATGCAGCTAAGCAATGCCTAGAGAGTCATTTATAGCTGTAAACACCCATATTTAAAAAATAAAAAGTCAGAAATTTATAACCAAAACTTCTACCATAGGGCACCAGGAAAAGTGGAACAAACTAAAACTAAAGCAAGCAGGAAGATGGAAATAATATAGAATAGAGTGGACAATAATGAAATAGAGGATAGAAACATAGTAGAAGATCAACAAAATAAAAAGGTGATTCTTTGAAAAGATCAACAAAACTGGCAAGCTTATAGCTATACTGACCTGACTGAGGAAAAGAGAGGAGAGAGTTCAAATTACTGAAAGTGGGAATTAAAAAAGAATACTATTACTGACCTTACAAAAATGAACAGTATTATAAGGAATAGTATGAACAACTTCATTCCAACAAATTAGATAAACTAGTTGAAATGGAAAAATTCCTAAAAAGCTACAAAACACTGAAACTGATTCAAGAAGAAATTGAAAATGTGAATATATAAGATGTTAAGTTAGTAGTAGAAACTTACCTACACACAAAAGCATCGGTCTCGATGGCTTTACTGGTGAATTTTACCAAGGCTTTAAGGAATAATTAATACCTATTCTTCACAAACTCTTTCAAAAATTAGATAAGAAATATTTCACAACTCATTCTATCGGCCCAGTATTTCCTTGATACCAAACCATACAAAGACAGCACACACAAAAAAGAAAACTGCAGGGCAATGTATACATGAACATAGATCCAAAAATTCATAACAAAATACTAGCAAACTAAAATCAGCAGCATAGATAAAGGATGGCAAAGTAGGATTTACCCCAAGAACACAATGTTGGTCAAATATTTGAAAATAATTCATGTAAAACATTATATCAGTAGAATAAGGGACAAAATCACATTATTTTCTCAATAGATTACAAAAAATAACAAAGAGCATTTGCCCAAATCCAATAGACTTTTATGATAAAAACACTCAACAAATTACAAATAGAAAGGAACCTCCTTAACCTGATAAGGGGCATTATGAAAAATTCATAGCTGACATCATACTTATGGTGACAAAAACTGAGTGTTTTCCCTTAATATTAGTAACAAAATAAGCTCACCACTTCTATTCATCATATTGGAGCTTTTAGCCAGAACAATTAGGCAAGAAAAGGAAATAAAATGCATTTATATTGAAAGGAAAGAAGGAAAACTATCTCTATCTTGAGATAATGTATATATAAAATCCTAAAGAATGCACTAAAAAACTGTATAACTAATAAATGAGTTCAGCAAGCTTGCAGAATACAAGATCAATACACAAAATGAATTGTACTTCTATGCACTTACAATGAAAAATTTGAGAATGAAATTAAGAAAATTTCATTCATAGCATCAAAACAAATGAAAAACTTAGGAAAATATTTAATAAAACAAGTGCTTCATGTGTACTCTGAAAACTAAAAATACTGTTGAAAGAAATTAAAGAAGATCTAAACAAATAAGAAAGCATCTCACGTTCATGTACTGGAAGGTTGAACATCGTTAAGATGTCAGTATTCCACAAACCGATATAAAGATTCAGTGCAATCCATATCCGAATCCCAGCTAACTTCTTTATCGAAACTAACAGACTGATTCTAAAATTTATATGAAATTTCATTGGACCCAGAACTTGAAAAAAAAGAACAACTATAGGAGACTCACACTTCTGGGTATCAAAACTTATTATAAAGCAAGAGTAATCATGAGAGTGTGGTACTGGCACAATGATAGACTAGTAGATCTATGGACTAGAATTGAGAGTCCAGAAATAAACCCATATATGTATGGTCAACTGATTTTCAATAAGGGTGACAAGAGCATTAAATAGGGAAGAGATAGTCTTCTCAACAAGTGATGCCAGAGAAAACTGGATATCCATATGCAAAAGAATGAAGTTGGACCTTTACCTCAAACCATATTAAAAAATTAACTCAAAGTGGATCACAGACTTAGATTTAATAACAAAAACTATAAAACTCTTACAAAAAACATAGGAGTAAAATCCTCATGGGGTCTTAATTTTGGCAAAAGATATCACCTCAAAAGCACAAGCAAAAAAGAAAAAAGTTGATAAGTTGGAATTCATAAAAATTTAAAACTTTGTGCTTCAAAAGACATCATCAAGGAAGTGAAAAGACAAGAGAATTGAAGGAAATATTTGCAACTCATATACCTGATAAAAGACTTGTATCTAGAAAAATAAAACCATTACAATTCAATAATAAAAAGACAACCCAATTTAAAAATGGGGAACAGATTTGAATAGACAGTTCTCTAAGGAAGACATAACAAATAGCCAATAAACACAAGAAAAGTTGTTCAACATCACTAGCCATCAAGGGAATGCAAATCAAGACTTCAGCGAGATATCACTTCATTCCCACTAGAATGACTACAATGAAAAAGACAAATAATAAAAAGTGTCAATGAGGATTTGGGGAAATTAGAGCCCTAATATACTGCTGGTGGGAATACAAAATAGTGCAGTCACTTTGGAAAACCATCTGGCAATTTTTCAAAGGGTTAAACATAGAGTTACCATTTGAACCAGCAATTTCATTCCTAGATGTATACCCAAGAGAAATGAAAACATGTCCACACAGAAACTTGTCCATGAGTGTTCACAGGAGGATTATTCATAACATCCTAAAAGTAGAAATAACCCAAATGTCCATCAAGTGATGAATGGATATCTATACAATGGAATGTTATTTGACAATAAACAGGAATGAAGTAATTGATACATGCTACAACATGGATAAACCTTGAAATCATTATAGTAAGTGAAAAATGTCAGTCACAAGAGACCACATATGATTCCATTTATATAAGATGTCCAGAATAACCATATCTATAGAGACAAAGTACATTAGTGGCTGCCTACCTACGGCTTGGAGTAGGATGGTGTGGTGTGAAGGACAGGTAGTGACTGGTAATGGTTACAGGGGGAATCTTTTGGGGGTGATGAAACTTTTCTAAAATTGATTGTGGTACTGGTTGCACAACTCTGAATACACTACCTTTGTACCATTTTACAACCTTTGAATTGTACACTGTATGGGTTAATTGTACAGAATGTGAATTATACATTTCAATAAAGCTCCAATTAAAATGACAAGGGTCCAAATTTTGGAATATAGTAATAGCTGCTAGAAACAGTCTTGATAGCTAGCATTCATCTGAAATGCTCAGAACCATATGTTGAAGTGCCATCATTTCCTCAGTTGTAGAGACAAATGACTAATCTGTGGTCATCCAGGATGAAGAAATAGCATCAGTATGTTTAAAAAGACAGCATCTTCTTATTCCTTTGTTTCTGCACCAAATGAGCCCCCTAGGAACCTAAATTTCAGGGACAGAGTTGTCTCAACAGGGAAGAGGAGCCTCTGCAGTAAGGGGAAGGCATCCCTGGACCAGGATTGAGGCACAAGCCTTCAGCTCTGGTTCTTACACAGATGATGGGACCCTGAGCAGTGATGGAAAACTTACTGTCTGATTCTACACCTAGAAAATGTAAGAATTGAGCTAAATATTCTCTAGACTCCCTTCCAACCATTAAAATCTTGAAAGAGTAATCTACTAATTTTCTGAGAATCCACACTCCACTTCCCACTCCGTTGCACGGGATGTTGGTATGTACTTTCTGTGGCCCTCTGACATGGCATTGAAACTTTGCTGTTGACATTCTGGCATTTAGTTTATTAAAATGTAGTGTGGTTTTAAAGCTAAATATTGCCGTGTGACTCACATGCTGAATCCTTCATTTAATTTCACTCCATAAAAGAAAAATGCTAGCTTCCTATTCCCCTTCCTTTTCTGTAACCAAAATTCCTTCCATGTAAGATAGTAGAGAGAGAGCATCTAACCATCTCGAGATTTGGTCTCCTGAGAGGCAAAGAAATTTTTAAATGATAAACAGCTTTTAATTCATAGGCACCATGCTTGCTGGGAAACTATACATTGCAAGTTTTTACAAGGACGATGTCTCCTTCATATGGGTGAGGCAAGGAGTTTAGCTTACAGACTAAAGCAGAGGAAAAACCGACAAAGGTTCTCTAGTTTGATTGAACATGTAGGGGTGGCATTTTGCTCGGCTCAAGGCTCATCTGAAAAATCTGAAAAACATTTTCACGGGACAGCTCAAAGAACGCCACTTACACAACAACACTTCTGTGAACTTTTTATATGCTCCAGGTCCAATCCTAAAACGATGTTATATGGGCTTTGTAACATATGTAAGCAAGACTTGGAGAAGTGACAGAGACCTGTGGGCTTGTGTTTAAGGCCTCAAAGCCAATTCCCTTCTTAGAAGTTCACTAATCACAGAAGGCAGCTTTAGCAAACAGACAAAGGAACAATCATGTATTTTGCAAATAGCAGCTTGCGGCAACTGAATAGCATCTCTGTCCTTGAATTGAAATTTCTGAATATTATTAATAGAAATATCAGCAAGAGATTATTTTTGTACTGCTTTTCTCTTAGAACTGCAACCATAGTCTCCTGAATCTTGGAAGCTCAGTTTGAATTATACCTCCTTATGTATACTATAAATAATTACAAACCCTTCGTCCTCCTCTGAAAGGAGAAACTAAACTTGCCTGTCTTGTAATTCTAATTAAACCAGAAAGAAAGCAATATATTCTTGTTTAAAAATAGTACCAATCTTTCCATCTTTCTATTTCTTCAAGAGGAGAATGGCATGCCAAGTTTCTTATCACTCTCCCTTAAGATCACTCCTTTTTGAATTTATGAGACAGATAGAATAGCAGGTTTATCCAGTTGAGACTGGAGTTTCTCTTGCACATGCTTATACTTTTCCAGTACTGGTCTGATCACACTGGCCGAGGAGCCTGTCCTTATGCAGAAGTCAAGCTTTTTGTGCCAGTTGAGGTCTTGTGTGAATATATCTGATTGGGGACTGGAACTCATGTGAGCCCCTAGGTGATGCCAAGGGTCAGAGTTGAATGGCATCCACTTATGTGAATGAACTCAGAACCACAGATGTGGCAGGGACCTAGAAATTACCTGGTTGACCAACTCCCATTCTCTCTGAAAACTTTTTAAAATCTTACTTCATATACACAAATAAATACTAGTGTCTTTATTTCATTTAATTACCCTTGTACTGAATTCAGTTTTTTCTGAGGCATGCGCCCTGACCTTTCCTCACAGTTCTGCGGTCCCAGTAGCCTTTCCCCTAATTTTGCAACTGTTTTCAGTTGTTTGTTTGCTCATGTTTCATGAGCAGAATGTTGGGTTTTTGCTTTGTGATACTATCACGTCATAGTGAGCACAGCCCATATTAGTTTAGTGCATTTATTGTAAGGATAGAGAGCTTGTTCTTACCAGTAGAAACACCCCCTCCTCATCATTTTTTACTATATGGTACTAGCTTCATTATTATTGATGTTTTAATTTTATGAGCTTCAGTTATAACTTGGAAGGCCTGCATTTTTTTCTAGTTGGCCATTTCTGATACACCTAATTATCCAGTTCCTTGTACAGTGTATATAGTCTCGCTAGTGTTAGCAATGACAGGATAAGGATATTTCCTTTATATTCCCTCATTCTCTCCCTTATATTACCCAAATTTACATTTAACTTTATACCTTGAAGTCTATGTATGCCACTGTGACTTTATTCACTTTAAGTGACAAATATATACTTCCTATTATAAAAGAAGAAATCATTTTACATCTTCCTTCTCATTTATGCTTCCAAATTTAAATAGACATAATAATTATACATAGTTAAGTCCATGGCACTTTCTTTCTGTTCTTCAACCATAACTCTCACATTTGTTTTAGTCCTAGTGCTACAGTCAAATAAACTCAGTGTTCCAATTCCAATCTTCTACTGTGTTTTACCTTCATTACTTAGGTGGCTGAAGTTTATCCTACTGCATTTTTTTCAAGAAAGACTCAGGAGTTCTGTATTCCCTGAATTCTCTCATGTTCAAAACTAGTCAAAATACTTAGCTTGATCCCTAGAAGACTTTGTAAGTATTGTTCCCTGTCTCCCAAAAGTCAGTGTATCTGGGAAATCTGAGGTCAGTGTTACTCTCCCCTTAGATTACTTTGTCCTTCAGGATGGTCTTGTTAATCCTTTACACCTGAACAAGGATTCTAGGGTATATTTCCATGTTGATCATGTAAAAGATGAAGTCTGAGAAGTAGCAGGAAGTCAGATCATGTCAGTTATTTTATACCATCTAGAATAAAGGTTTTGATTAAGAAAATCATGGGAAGCCCTAGAGGGCTTGGAGCTGAGTTGTGACATCATCCAGCTGTGAAATTGCACACAGGTTTAGCGTTCTGAGGGCACATTCATCTAGGTCTGGATTCACACCAGGCTCAAACACAGGGGGTCTGATCTACAATGCACGCCAGACAGTAGGAGCTCTTCATTGTTGTCTTAAATACAGGAACACACTCAAAGCGCATAGCAGTGGTGTTCTGCATTGCTTATTTTTAACTTTTATTTTGAAACAATTATAGGTCCACAAGAAATTGTTTAAAAAAATATACAAGGAGGTCTTGTGTACCCTTCGCCCAGTTTCTACCAGTGGTATCATCTTCCACAACTGGAGTGCAATATCAAAAATACAAAGCTCCTTTGATTTCCACCCAACTTTCTGCAGCCCCTGTGTTGATGAGTCATAGTTCATAGTATGGATGGTCCATCACAGTTTCTTTAACCATTCTTGTTGGAAAACAGTGGCTTGTTTCCAGTTTGGGCAGTGATAAATAAAGCTGCTGTGAACATTTGTGTACATATTTTTGTGTGAATGTAAGTTCACATTTTTCTGGGTTAAATGCTCAAGATTACAACTGCTAACTTATACATCTAGTTTTATAAGAAACTGCCACACCGTTTTCCAGACATTTATTTGTCTTTTGTTTCCAAGGAATTGGCCCATTTCTTTTCAAGGTGTAGAGTTAATGCGTACGGAGCTGTTTGTAGTATTTTCATATTATCCTTTTAGTTTCTCCAGGATCTGTAGTGATCTCCCCGTTCCATTCCTGCTATTGATTTGTATCTTTTCTCTTTTTATTTTTTTCAGTCTTGCTAGAGATGTATCAATTTTACTGATTTATTTTAAGAATCAGCTTTTTCTTTCATTGATCTTCTCTATTGTTTTCCACTTCTCAATTTTGTTGATTTCTGTTTTTCTTTATTACTTCCTCCCTTCTGCTCAGTTGAGTTTATTTGCTCTTTTCTTTCCAGTTTCTTAAGGTAAAAATTTAGGTTATCTTGGTTCCTTTTCTCATTTCTAATGTAAGCATCAATAAGATTAATTTGCCTTTCAGCACTACTTTTGTTGTGAGTCATGAATGTTTTCTATATTGTATTTTTTTTTATTTTTATTCAATTCTATGTATTTTTTTAAACAAAAAACCTGATTTTTTTAAAATTGAAGTATAGTTGACTTACAATGTTGTGTCAAGCTCTGCTGTACAGCAAAGTGACTCAGTTATACACATGTGTACATTCTTTTTTTATATTCTTTTCCATTATGGTTTATCACAGGATATTGAGTACAGTTCCCTGTGCTATACAGTGCTATTCATTAGGACCTTGTTGTTTAGTCATTCTAAACGTAATAGTTTGCATCTACCAACCCCAAACTCCCATCCATCCCTCTCCCTCCCCCCACCCTTGGCAACCACAAATCTGTTGTCTATGTCTATGAGTCTATTTTGTACATAGGTTCATTTATGCCATATTTTAGATTCCACATATAAGTGATACCATATAGTACTTGTCTTTCTCTTTCTGACTTACTTCACTTAGTATGATAATCTCTAGATGCATCCATGTTGCTGCGAATGGCATTATTTCATTCTTTTTTTATGGCTGGGTATACACAATGGAATACTACTCAGCAGTTCTATGTATTTTTAAAATCTCCTTTGACATTTCTTTGTTGATCCATTGGTTATTTAGAACCATATTGTTTAGAACTGTATTGTTTAGTTTACAGGTTTTTGGAGATTCTCCAGTCATCCTTCCATTATTGATTTCGAGTTTGAATTCACTGTGGTCAGAGACTCTTCCTGTATTATTTCAATTCTTTTAAATTTGTTGAGACTTGTTACATGGCCTAGGATATTCACTATTAATGAATATTCTGTGGGCACTTGTAAAAAATTGTTCGCTGTTGTTGAGTGGAGTGCCCCATATATGTCAGTTAGATTCTGTTGGTTGATTGTGTTGTCCAGATTTTCAAATTCTTACTAATTTTCTGTCTAGTAGCTCTGTCAGTTGCTCAGAAGGTTCTGCTGAAGTCTGCATCTATAATTGTGGATTTTTCTATTTCTTCTGTAAAGATAGTTTTGCCAGATATATCAATTACGCAGTTGACAGTTTTTTCTTTCAGCACTTGAAAAATATTTTGCCACTTTCTGCTTCCATGGTTTAAGACGAGACACCTTGTCATTTGAACTGGTGTCCCCTACAGGTAATTTGCTACTTCTCACTGGTTGCTTTTAAAGTTTTTTTGTTCACTCGTTTTTAGTTTTCAGAATTTTAATTATGATATACCTAGGCAAGCTTTCCTTGTCTTTTTTTTTGAGATTTTTTTTAACATCCTTATTGGAGTAAAATTGCTTTACATTACTGTGTTAGTTTCTGCTGTATAACAAAATGAATCAGCTATATGTATACATATATCCTCCCTACCCCTCCCCTCTAGGTAGTCACAAAGCACTGAGTGGATCTCCCTGTGCTATGTGACTGCTTCCCACTAGCTATCTGTTTTACATTTGGTAGTGTATATATGTCAATGATACTCTCTCACTTCATCTCAGCTTACTCTTCCCCCTCCCCGTGTCCTCAAGTCCATTCTCTACATCTGCATCTTTATTCCTGTCCTGCCCCTAGGTTCATCAGAACTATGTTTTTAAATTCCATATATATGTGTTAACATATGGTATTTGTTTTTCTTTTTCTGACTTACTCCACTCTGTATGACAAACCCTAGGTCCATCCACCTCACTACATATGACTCAATTTTGTTTCTTTTTATGACTGAGTAATATTCTATTGTATATATGTGCCACATCTTTATCCTTTCATCTGTTGATGGACACTTAGCTTGCTTCTATGTCATGGCTATTGTAAATAGTGCTGCAATGAACATTGTGGTACATGTCTCTTTTCAATTATGGTTTTCTCTGGGTATATGCCCAGTAGTGGAATTGCTGGGTCATATGGTAGTTCTATTTTTAGTTTTTTTAAGGAACCTCCATACTCCTCTCCATAGTGGTTGTATTAATTTACATTCCCACCAACAGTGCAAGAGTGTTCCCTTTTCTCCACACCCTCTCCAGCATTTATTGTTTGTAGATTTTTTGATGATGGCCATTCTGAGCAGTGTGAGGTGATTGCTCATTGTGGTTTTGATTTGCATTTCTCTAATGGTTAGTGATGTTGAGCATCGTTTCATGTGTTTGTTGGCAATCTGTATATCTTCTCTGGAGAAAGGTCTGTTTAGGTCTTCCACTCATTTTAGTATTGGTTGTTTGTTTTTTTGATATTGAGCTGCACGAGCTGCTTGTATATGTTGGAAATTAATCCTTGGTCAGTTGCTTCATTTGTAAATATTTTCTCCCATTCTGAGGGTTGCTTTTTCATCTTGTTTATGGTTTCCTTTGCTGTGCAAATGTTTTTAAGTTTCATTCAGTCCTATTTGTTTATTTTTATTTTTATTTCCATTTCTCTAGGAGGTGGGTCAAAAAAGATCTTTTTGTGATTTATGTCAAAGAGTGTTCTGCTTATTTTTTCCTATAAGGGTTATATAATGTCTGGCCTTACATTTAGATATTTAATCAATTTTGAGTTTATTTTTGTGTATGGTGTTAGGAAGTGTTCTAAGTTCATTCTTTTAGATATAACTCTCCAGTTTTCCCAGCACCACTTATTGAAGAGGCTGTCTTTTCTCCATTGTATATACTTGCCTCCTTTATCAAAGATAAGGTGACCATATGTGTGTGGGTTTATCTCTGGGCTTTCTATCTTGTTCCATTTATCTATATTTCTGTTTTTTTTGCCAGTACCATACTGTCTCGATTACTGTATATTTGTAGTATAGTCTGAAGTCTGGGAGCCTGATTCTTCCAGCTCCATTTTTCTTTCTCAAGATTGCTTTGGCAATTCAGGGTCTTTTGTGTTTCCATAAAGATTGTGAAATTTTTTGTTCTAGTTCTGTGAAAAATGCCATTGGTAGTTTGATAGGGATTGCATTGAATCTGTAGGTTGTTTTAGGTAATATAGTCATTTTCACAATGTTGATTCTTCCAATACAAGAATGTGATATATCTCTCCATCTGTTGGTATCATCTTTAATTTCTTTCATCAGTGCCTTACAGTTTTCTGCATACATGTCTTTTGCCTCCTTAGGTAGGTTTATTCCTAGGTATTTTATTCTTTTTGTTGCAATAGTAAATGAGACTGTTTCCTTAATTTCTCCTTCAGATGTTGCATCATTAGTGTATAGAAATGCAAGAGATTTCTGTGCATTAATTTTGTATCCTGCTCCTTTACCCAATTAATTGATTAGCTCTAGTAGCTTTCTGGTAGTATCTTTAGGATTCTCTATGTATAGTATCATGTCATCTGCAAACAGTGACAGTTTTACTTCTTTTCTGATTTGGATTCCTTTTATTTCCTTTTTGTCTCTGCTGTGGAGATGAAAACTTCCAAAACTGTGTGGAATAATTGTAGTGAGAGTGGACAACCTTGTCTTGTTCCTGATCTTAGTGGAAATGGTTTCAGTTTTTCACCTTTGAGAACCATGTTGTCTGTGGGTTTGTCACATATGGTCTTTATTATGTTGAGGTAAGTTCCCTCTTTGCCTACTTTCTGGAGGGTTTTTATCATAAATGTGTGTTGAATTTTGTTGAAAGCTTTTTCTGCATCTATTGAGATGATTATATGGTTTTTATCCTTCAGTTTGTTAATATGGTGTATTGCATTGATTGATTTATGTGTATTGAAGAAACTTTGCATTCCTGGGATAAACCTCACTTGACCGTGGTGTATGATCCTTTTATGGGATAAACCTCACTTGATCATGGTGTATGATCCTTTTAATGTGCTGCTGGATTCTGTTAGCTAGTATTTTTTTTTTTTTGAGTATTTTGGCATCTATGTTCATCAGGGATATTGACCTGTAGTTTTCTTTTTTTGTAACATCTTTGTCTGGTTTTGGTATCAGAGTGGTGGTGGCCTCATAGAATGAGTTTGGGGAGTGTTCCTCCTTCTGCTATATTTTGGAAGAGTTTGAGAAGGATAGGTCTTAGCTCTTCTCTAAATGGTTGATAGAATTTGCCTGTGAGGCCATCTGCTCCTGGACTTTTGTTTGTTGAAAGATTTTTAATCATAGATTCAATTTCAGTGTTTGTGATTGGTCTGTTTATATTTTCTATTTCTTCCTGGTTCAGTCTCAGAGGGTTGTTCTTTTCTAAGAATTTGTCCATTTCTTCCAGGGTGTCCATTTTATTGTCATATAGTTGTTTGTAGTAATCTCTCATGATCCTTTGTATTTCTGCAGTGTCAGTTGTTACTTCTCCTTTTTCATTTCATATTCTGTTGATTGGAGTCTTCTATCTTTTTTTCTTGAAGAATTTGGCTAATGGTTTATCAATTTTGTTTATCTTCTCAAAGAACTAGCTTTTATTTTTATTGATCTTTGCTATCATTTCCTTCATTTCTTTTTCATTTCTTTCTGATCTGATCTTTATGGTTTCTTTCCTTCTGCTAACTTTGGGGTTTTTTTAAATTCTTCTTTCTCTAATTGCTTTAGGTGTAAGGTTAGGTTATTTATTTGAGATTTTTCTTGTGTCTTGAGGTAGGATTGTATTGCTATAAACTTCCCTCCTAGATCTGCTTTTGCTGCATCCTATAAGTTTTGGGCTGTCATGTTTTCATCATCATTTTTTCTCAGTATTTCTTGATTTCCTCTTGGATTTCCTCAGTGATCTCTTGGTTATTTAGTAGCACATTGTTTAGCCTCCATGTGTTTGTATATTTTACATTTCTTTTTTCCTGTAATTGATATCTAGTCTCATAGCATTGTGGTCACAAAAGATACTTGATATGATTTCAATTTTCTTAAATTTACCAAGGCTTGATCTGTGACCCAAGATATGATCTATCTTGGAGAGTGTTCCATGAGCACTTGAGAAGAAAGTGTATGATGTTGTTTTTGGATGGCATGTCCTATAAATATCAATTAAGTTCGTCTTGTTTAATATATTATTTAAAGCTTGTGTTTCCTTATTTATTTTCATTTTGGTTGATCTGTCCATTGGTGAGAGTGGGGTGTTAAAGTCCCCTACTAGTATTGTGTTACTGTTGATTTCCCCTTTTATGGCTGTTAGCATTTTCCTTATGTATTGAGGTGCTCCTATTTTGGGTGCATAAATATTTACAATGGTTATATCTTCTTCTTGGATTGATCCCTTGATCATTATGTAGTGTCCTTCTTTGTCTCTTGTAATAGTTTTTATTTTAAAGTCTATGTATGTTGTCTGATATGAGAATTGCTACTCCAGCATTCTTTTGATTTCCATTTGCATGGAATATCTTTTTCCATCCCCTCACTTTCAGTCTGTATGTATTCTTAGGTCTGAAGTGGGTCTCTTGTAGACAGCATATATATGGATCTTGTTTTTGTATGCATTCAGCCAGTCTATGTCTTTTAGTTGGAGAATTTAATCCATTTACATTTAAGGTAATTATTGATAGATATTGTCCTATTACCATTTTCTTAATTGTTTGGGTTTGTTTGCTCTTTAGTTCTTCTAGCCCCTTGTTAAATGTTTCGTGTATTTTTGCCATTCTATTTCCAAGATTTTGGATATCTTTACTATCATTACTCTGAATTCTTTTTCAGATAGACTGACTATTTCCTCTTCATTTGTTTGGTTTGGTGGGTTTTTACCTTGCTCCTTCATCTGCTGCATATTTCTCTGTTTTCCCATTCTGCTTAACTTAATGTGTTTGGGGTCTCCTTTTCGCAGGCTGCAGGTTCGTAGTTCCTGTTTTTTTTGGTGTCTGCCCCCAGTGGGTAAGGTTGGTTCAGTGGCCTATGTAAGCTTCCTGGTGGAGTGGACTGGTGTCTGTGTTCTGGTGAATGAGGCTGGATCTTTTTTTCTGGTGGGCAGGACCACGTCCAGTGGTGTGTTTTGGGGTGTCTGTGAATGTATTATGATTTCAGGCAGCCTCTCTGTTAATGAGTGGTGTGGTGTTCCTGTCTTGCTAGTTGTTTGACATGGAGTATCGAGCACTGGAGCTTGCTGGTCTTTGACTGAAGCTGAGTCTTAGCGTTGAGATGGAGATCGCTGGGAGAGCTCTTGCTGATTGATATTACAGGGGGCCAGGAAGTCTCTGGTGGTCCAATGTCCTGTACTTGGCTCTCTCACCTCAGAGGCTCAGACCTGACAACAAGCTGGAGAACAAAGACCCTCTCAGCCACCTGGCATAGACAACTGTGGTAAAAATCTGACTGGTAATACCGTATGCTAACACATATATACGGAATATAAGAAGAAAAAATATGTCATGAAGAACCTAGGGGTAAGACAGGAATAAAGACACAGACCTACTAGAGAATGGACTTGAGGATATGGGGAGGGGGAAGGGTAAGCTGTGACAAAGCGAAAGAGAGGCATGGACATATATACACTACCAAACGTAAGGAAGATAGCTAGTGGGAAGCAGCCACATAGCACAGGGAGATCAGCTCTGTGCTTTGTGACCGCCTGGAGGGGTGGGTTAGGGAGGGTGGGAGGGAGACGCAAGAGGGAGGGGATATGGGAACATATGTATATGTATAACTGATTCACTTTGTTATAAAGCAGAAACTAACACTCCATTGTTAAGCAATTATACTCCAATAAAGATGTAAAAAAAAAAAATCTGACTGGTGTCTTGGATTTTTCTTTGCTGGGCAATTTATCCAAACCAGGTTCCCTTTTTCAGAAATACAGCAAGCCAAAATGCTGAGACATCTGAAGTTTGCAGTGAAGAGAGGGCTCCAAACTCTGGAAGTCCACACTCCAGAGGCCCTCCTTCTCACATGCTGCCTCTCCCCTTCTGCTGCTTTTTTTTTTTTTACAAAATTTGAGAACTTTTCAGCCATTATGTCATCCAATAGTCTTTCAGCCTTACTAAATCCTGTCTTTCTGGCACACTGATGATATGACTGTTTTCAGATCAGATGAATTCTAGTATTCTGTCCTCTAGTTTACTTATTCTATTTTTGTCATCTCCACTCTACTACTGAACTTATCAGTGGAGGTTTTTAAACTTCTGCTATTGTATTTTTCAGTTCCGTAATTTCATTTGGGTCTTTTTTAAAAATTAATTAATTTATTTTTTGGCTGCATTGGGTCTTCATTGCTGTGTGTGGGCTTTCTCTAGTTGCAGTGAGAGGGGGTTACTCTTCATTGCCGTGAGTGGGCTTCTCATTGCGGTGGCTTCTCTTTGTTTCAAAGCATGGGCTCTAGGCTCACAGGCTTCAGTAGTTGCAGCACATGGGCTCAGTAGTTGTGGCTCATGGGCTCTAGAGTGCAGGCTCAGGAGTTGTGGTGCACTGGCTTAGTTGCTCTGCAGCATGTGGGATCTTCCTGGACCAGGGCTCAAACCCATGTCCCCTGCATTGGCAGGCAGATTCTTAACCACTGAGCCACCAGAGAAGTCCTGAAGAATTCTTTTTTTTAATTTGGTTGTGCCAGGTCTTAGTTTTAGCAGGTGGGCTCCTTTGTTGTGGCTCCAGGGCTCCTTAGTTGTGGCATGCGAACTCTCAGTTGCCGCATGAATGTGGGATCTAGTTCCCTGACCAGGCATTGAACCTGGGTCCCCTGTATTGGGAGCGTGGAGTCGTATCCACTGCACCACGAGGGAAGTCCCTAATTTGGATCTTTTTTATGGTTTCCATCTCTTGTTAAATTAGTTTTTTTTTAAATTATTTGTTTCAAGTGACTTTCTATTAGATTGTCATAGCATTTTTTGACAGCTGCCTTAAAACTTTTATCAGATAATGCTAATGACTTATGATATACTGAGGGTTGTTTAGAATATTTTTTAGTACTGAAAAATAAGACAAAGCATATAGGAGACTATTGCATATTTAGCTGAGAGGTATAATGAAATCAGAAGGGTATACACTGAAGAAAATTCAACTTCTTAAGGTTTTAAGTAGTAAAAGAAATTTATAACTTGATGGATAAAATAAGCAATGTACAGGGAAACCTGTTTCCATGCCCCAGTAATATCCAAGAGATGTTTTATAATTATACTTGGCAGCAGTCAGAAGCTAATAGATGGAGTGTGGTGAAAAATTTTTGAAAGAATCTCCTGGCTGGTACCCAAGTACAGAAGAATAATGCTGCATATATGAGGCAAGGATTAAAGAGTAAAAAAAAATGCAAGTTTTCATGAAAGGATATGAAAATAGGCTGAAGCTCAAAACTTTTTTTTTTTTTTTTTTGTGGTACACGGGCCTCTCACTGTTGTGGCCTCTCCCATTGCAGATCACAGGCTCCAGACGCACAGGCTCAGGGGCCATGGCTCACGGGCCTAGCCGCTCCGCAGCATGTGGGATCTTCCCGGACCGGGGCATGAACCCATGTCCCCTGCATCAGCAGGCGGACTCTCAACCACTGTGCCACAAGGGAAGCCCTCTCACAACTATTTTTAAGAGCAAGTAGGAAGAAAATTTGAAGGAATCTGAAAATAGGGCTGGAACCCAGTTTTTATTGTTGTTGTTACACCACTTTTGTTTTGAAACATGGAACAGCAAGCCTAATTGAAAACATCGGGTGTAATTGGTCATCAACTTTGGGAACCATAACTTAACTACAGGTGAGAGAACCAGCATTGTGTCTAGGAGAGGACAGCAGGAGAACAAGAATGAAGCAGAGTGAATCCAACAGTCTCTAAGGCAGGGAGAGTCCTGGTCCTAGAGCACCTTCAGAATTCTGGATGGCAGATCATGGTACAAGTGTACCCTGAGTATGACCATCTCCTGGAGTTGACCCTGCACATGTTGGTCATACAAATGCACCTTTTTCATTTGCCTTCAGTTTCCTCCTGCTGTACATTTCCTCAGTAGCAACATCAATCACTATATGTTGAAAGTTAGACCAAAATAAATATGAAAGCAGCATGTGCCAGTGTGTCCAAATTGAGAAATAAACATTTTTAGGGATTTCTGCATTCCAGTAAGTTTTTCCAAGTTTCCTAAATATTGTACATTCAGTTTTAGTAGGACATTGTTTAGCATGATGTTTGCTGGACAAGGACAATAAACACTGACAGAAGCCTTGCTGACCTCCCAGACATTTTACAGAAGAGCCACAGTAATGTTAGAGGACCTGGAAAAAAGCACTGTAGGACCGAGTTCCATAATTAAAGCCGCACTTGTTCCTCCCATCAGGTTTGTTCTAGAGCCAGTCCATCTCAGGCAATGTTGTAAGCAGATTACTTCCCCACCCACATCTCCATCTCTTGGGCTCTGACCTCCACACCTACATTTCTAGATTCCTTCTGGTACCACCCTCTGCATGGCCATCAGGTACCTATAGTTCCAAACTGAAAAGAACATTTTTTTTCCACAAAATTCATTACTTTCTGTTCTGTGTTTTGCTTAGATTTTTGTATGTCTATTTGATATCCAATTAATCACAGGGCCTAAGTGTTCACATCTGTCTTCATGCTCCAACTTGCAACAGACAAAGAGAACTTGTCTTTCCAGTACAGACAGGCTGATCTGAGCACCCACCATCTCCTTATCCAACTCGCTCACACGGACCCAATATTCCCCTGCCCTAAATCATCACAGGACCAGGTACGAGACAACCAGAGACCACCCCTATGGCCCGAAGCCCTCTGAAATGATTCAGACTCGCCAATCCTAAATTGTTTACTCTGCCTGCCTTATCTTTCCCAGGAAACTCCAATAACAGCTCTTATTCTCTCTCTCACTCCTTCTGTCTCCTGACTGATGCTAGCGCTTCCCCCATGTGGCCCTGCATGGCATGGCATACTCCCACCTCTTAGGAAATGTAAGTCACACATTTTTCTTTTAATAGCGTTGGCCTTTCCATGTCCTCATCCAGGCACCTCCACAAATTAAAATCCACAAATACAAATAAGACACTCTCCTTTTGTGGCATCTCAACACAAGGTTTAGGGTGAAGCATATTTGAATTTGTCAGTGGAATCTTAGCCTTTCCAATTATGGCCTGTGCAAATTGACTTGACTCTCACCTTCCCCAGGGGCCTGACAAGGTGATAGATGTGAGTGTATGGTTTAAATGCAAAGAGACTCACACTGTCAGACAGAGAGGATTTCAGTCCCCACAGGCCGTAGGTTACAGGAGATGGTATCTGTCTTTTTGATCACTGTAACGGCACCATTTCTGCCACAAGTACAAGTTAAATGGTTGTATAATCACATAAATAAAAACGTGGGGATGAAGCCACCCAGATTCTCTTCATCCACAGGATGTTGAAGAGGTCTGAAACTCTGATTTTGCTTTCTACTTAATGTCAGCTGTGGGATCTTACAACTTAGTGATTATTCTGTGGGTAGAGTTTTAGTGCCTTTACTGCTAAGCTCATAAAAACAACAGTGATGAGGTTAGACCGTGCTCAGGGCTTAGAGTCTAAAATGGTGTTACTCACCCTGGATGATGTGTCAAAACACAGGTGTCACCCGGTTCCTTGTCCCTACATCCTCCTCCCTCCCATGAGGACAAAAAGCAGAATCCCAGCCTCTGTCCTGCCCAGCCTGAAGCCTTTGTCCAGTATATGCTGTGAACACAACACAGAACTAACTGCAATGAATATTTTTGTGTGTGGATGTGTGTTTGTATGTGTATGTGTATGGTGTGTGTGTACACAAGTATGTGTGAGGTATGTGGATGTGTGTGTGATGTTGTGATGTGTGTGTGTGTGTGTGCTGGATGTATGTGCATGTCTGTATGTGTGTAATATGTGTCTGTATGTGTGTACATGTATATGTGAGTGTGTGCGTATATGTGTGATGTGTGTATATATGTGCATGTGTGTGCATGTATGTGGTGATACTTGTGTTTCCTGTGGCTCTCTGGAGAGCAGGTGTTTGGTAACCTGCTAAAGATGATAGAGCTGATGCTGGGGAACCAGGCCAGGTTCCCACACAATCTCCATCTGGCTCCCCAGAGAGACCACACTAGAGCTCAAGTCTTCTTAGAGAGCTCTCCTCCAGGTCAAGGGGCCAGAAGCCAATGCACCCACCCTGGCCAACAGGGAAGCCTCTAGTCCACACGAGGGTGACTCTAATCACAGTGGGTTTCTAGATGTTCTTCTAGCCAGGAGGGCTGAGGCCTAGGAGGGCCCTTCCACACAGGTCTCGCTTTGGTTTGTTTTTTTCCTGGTTAGGTCAAGGTCAAGGCGATTTAGTATTAACATCTGGCTTTCTGGAATCCCACCTTCCCTAAGCACATATTTTAAAGAAATGGTTCCTGAAAGGTTCTGAACCACCTCGTTAACTCACATACCAAGTGAAAAACAAAACAATTCTAGGGAGGTTTCACTTGAAACAGTAACCCATCCTCTTCTTATCTCGTTCTTATAAGTATTGCTTGATTTTTCCTAAATTCCTAAAGTGGAGTTTATTACAAAGACCATTTATCTGGACTAGGGATATTTCTATACAATTTTATATGGTTTCCATGGAAAAAGTGAATACAACTGTATTAGACTATTACAGTTGTAAGGATTAAATGTCAAATCTGCCTTTGTGAATTTGCACGGAAAATGAATCCCTGCATGGCATTATTTGATTCTTCACACCTAGTCCTGGACCTGGAAAACTAATGTCCCCCTGGATATCCCCAAAAGAATCAGTGTGTTCAAATTTACTGTGTTGATTTTATCTGATAAGAAATGAATGAAAATAAAGTGTGCTAGAATTTCAGACTTAGAAGGAAATGTATGGTCTCCTAATTATGCCACATTCTCAGCATCAGAACATGGAAGGGCCTGTTTGCCAAGGCCCCAGCTATACTACCCGATCTCCTCTGCAACCTTCTGTCCTCAGATGGCCCCTCTGTCTGCTATAGGTGTGCAGCTGCCCCTCAGGAGCCCCCTGCCTCACTTGGGACATTCACACTTGCTTTTCTCTTCCCCTGAATCACTGTGGCCCCAGAAACTTTACTTCTGCCTCTTAAGCGTCTGCTCAAATGTTGCATAACACAGGGAGATCAGCTCGGTGCTTTGTGACCACCTAGAGGGGTGGGATAGGGAGGGTGGGAGGGAGACGCAAGAGGGAGGGGATATGGGGATATATGTATATGTATAGCTGATTCATTTTGTTATAAGGCAGAAACTAACACACCATTGTAAAGCAATTATACTCCAATAAAGATGTAAAAAAAAAAAAAAAGACTGAAAAAAAATGTCAACTTAGAAATAAGGACACATCTATTCTATATATAGAACAGCCATTCTGCACCACACCCCAGATGCAGCACTCCCTAACCCTCAGACTTCTTTCCATTTTTACAGAGCCTTTTACCATCATCTGAAAAATACATATTTTCATTTAACTGCCACTCTTTGTCTATCGCTATATCTCTATAGACAATAACAGCTGACATATGGAAGGCATTCAGTGGATGTCTTCTGAATGACTAAATAAATGAGTGAATGCAATGAAGTTCCAAGTAGGCTGAACCCTAAGAGAGTTACAGTTCTGATCCAGATTGTGACTTTACTGTAATTTCAGTTCAAACTAAAAGTTGAAAAGTGGCATAAGGTCTGCCTGAATAATATGAATTAATCACAAGAAGGAATTTGACATCTTTAGAGGCAGTTAGTATTGTGTTTCTCTTCCTCGATTGATAAATATATCTGTCTCAGGGAAAGAATCAGATTAGGCAGATGGTGATGGACAAGCCAGTCAGTCATCACGTGGGAAAAAAGTTATTTTAAAACTGACTCTTCAATGACCAACCCAAGTTGAAATCAGTGTTTTATAGGTTTTTATGACCTTAAGTCACTACAGAGTGGTTCACTGCAGTGCCTTTGAAGCTGAAGGAAGACAGTTGAGGCAGGAACCATCCATCACCACTAACTACTGGGGAAGGGCCTCTTTAATTAAGAAGGTTTCATCTAGATTTTGTATCTGTTTTAAAACCAAGGACACATTAATAATCTTCAAAATGTCTGCCATTTGTACAGAGCAGGGAAAGTGGTTTTCCTAAAATGCAGGTCTGGTTATGGCTCTTCCTGTATCATTGAAAACCCTTTTTACGAGTTCCAGTTTCCTTCCCAAGTGGCTTCCAAATGATCTTCACCAACGCTTGCACGCTCAAGTGCAGGAGCACACAAACGTGGAAATGCAGACATGGAAACACACAGATGCAGAAACACTCAGAAACAGGATGCACACAGATGTGGAAACACACAGACATGGGAAAATGTAGATGTGGAAACATGCAGACCATGGGAAACACATAGATGTGGAAACATGTAGAAATGGAAACGTGCAGACACAGGAAATGATCCCGTGGAAACATGCAGACATGGAAACTGAAACACACAGACATGGAAAAAAGCAGATGTGAAAACACAAAGGTGTGGAAAGACACAGACACAGGAAACATGAATACATGGGAAACATGCAAACACAGGAAAATGCAGAGGTGGAAACACATACAGACACTGAAAATGCAGAGGTGGAAACATACAGACACAGGAAATGTGCAGACATGGAAACTGATACATGCAGACAAGGAATCACGTGGGAAACACACCAACAAGAAAGCACACAGATGCAGAAACATGTGGACATGGTAGCACACAGACGTGGCAACACACAAAAATGGAAACATGCAGATATGGAAACAGGCCGGTGTAAAAAAAAACTGAAAAAACAATGCTTTCAGACTGACCATTTGCAAAGATCTTTGACGTCTTCTATTCCAGCCTATTTTATTCTATTGCATTCTCTTTCCTCTTAAATCTTGTTATGGTCTAATAACTTCTTTTCATGACTCACCCTGGGTCATGACAAGCAGTTGAAAAACACAGACTCATGGGGTAAAGCCCAAACTTCTTAACAGAGCAGCCCCTTCTCTTTTACAAGTTGACCAAACCTGTCTTTCCTCTATATAGACTTTCCCACCCACACAGAACCATCGCTTCCAAATGCACCCTGTACCTTGGTCCACCCCTCTGTTTGACCATCAGGCCATTCTTGGCCTGTGTCCCTGTGCTCAGGCACTGCTGGATCTCAAGATTCAGGCATGAGTCCTAGGCTGCCGTCTCCACGTCTCCAGCACGGGATTAAAGGATCTCTAGCTTGTGTCCCACGTGGATTATTTTCATGACCACACAGTGCTTTTTAGATTCCACAGCCAGGGACCTTACATTTTTTAATCTTGTAACATCAGTGCCTGACATGAGAGCTAACACAGAGTTAGGATTCCATTAACAGTAGCTAATGTTGTTATCGTGAAGATTATGGCTGTTAGAAGACTGGGCAAGAAGTTCTGAAAATGACCCTGTGATTCAGCATTATTTCATTCCTCTGCATACATTAGCCTCAGTCAAGGATGTTGTTGGTCACTTGATAATTTCATAAACAATCCACTTCATTATCTTTAAGTTGCCAAGGGGAAAATCACTTTAAAAAACTGTTGTTTTTGTTTCCATGGTAGTTCTTTGTTTCCTTACAGGCCAAATGCTGAAAGTTTTAGCATGTTATTATACAGTTCTACAAAATCAAGCCCCTATTTGTTTTGTCAGTTACTCCTTCACATATTCAATGTTCCTCCAGCCATCCACTCTTCCCTAAGCGTTCACTCTCATGACTTTGCACACACTGATGAATCCACGTCAAATGTACATTCCCACCCCTTTTTTCATGGCCAACTCTCGATCACATTTCAAGGTCCAGAACAACGATCATTTCCTTTTTAACAGGCTGAGCTACTGAAATGAATGAGACAATCTGTTCGCTCTAGGAGATCAGCCTCCCGTGTCTGAGGACATACATGAAATCCACATCAATGTACCCTGAGGGTTGTGATGAAAATCTGTACAAATATGAGGGGGCCTGGCAGAGGGAGGGGTTAAGCTGCGCTTCACAGGAAAAGTGTGAGGATCATTGAAAAGGATATCCCAGCAGAAGGAACAGGAGCCACGAACTGGACAATTATATCCTGCAACTTGGAGATGTAAGAAGTCGCATCTGAAACACACCATCCTGTTGGGGAAGCTGTTTGAGGCTGAACTGCAAACTTGCAAAGGCAGGTGGTGAAGGAGCCCCAGTGCCTTTGCTTGAGCTTGGAAAATGGTGATGGTCATGGCGTGTGAAGCAGGTCTTCACATAAGGGAACAATGTGACTGGGTTTACAATATAGAAAGATAATCAGTATCTCATTTCAAGCAAAATATGTTGATTTTTTTTTTTACCTTCCTAGCCTCTCCCTAACCTCTTCATCTTTGAGCAAAATATAAAAGAAAGTACACTCATTGGCTGTTCATGGTTCATTTTCACTGGGAATATTAATCATTTACTATCAAGTGTATTCAATTACCTGAGTAAAACAAATCCCTGTGGCTCCCAGGAAGGAGCCTTGTTTGCAGTTTGCCTCCACGATGCAGGTACAGTGTGACAGCTGAGGACTGGATCCACATACCCCACAGAGCATCCTTTCTACAGGAATACAACTGACACGCCATCTTCATCAGCACACTTTTATTAATCCAGGGAACCCTTACTCAGAAAGTTTCATGCTGCAAATAACTTTTTGTCCAGTCCAGGAACTTCCTGGAAGACCTCTCTTCAATAAAACATCCTCTGATAGTTTTTATCCAAGGCTCTTCGAACCCCTTCCTGCAAACACCTCTTCTTGCTGTGCCCACCCATCCCAGACTATCATGTCCTGACTCTTGACCAACCTTGACCAACCTCCTGCATGAAAAAACCTGTCTTACCCTAGACAATAAAGTCTTAATAATGCATCCCTTGATGCAGTCTCCTCCAAGGTGCATCAAGACCCAGCTGAGGTGGGTATTACTTTTCATGGTAAAGAATAAATAAACTTAGCTTTGTCTTACCCACAGCTGTGGTGGTGACATTTTAGAGAGCCTACACTCAGCAAGGTGCAAAATATATTTCTCAGGTTTCTTGTCCCTCAGTGGGTAGAAATGGGGACAGGAAGGGAGGACACGTTAGCACCTACAGAGTGAGCATGGTGGGCTCCAGGGATAATGAGGGAATGAGGACCATTTCCTCCATCGAGGAGCACAAAGCCTTTTTAGGGAGGAAGGTATGCCGACCACATTTGTGATGTCACAGAAGTCATCCAGAAGGCGGAACTGTAACCTTTGGGGTAGAGGAGGTAAAGGAAGGCCAGGCAAAGTACTATTAGCCTCATTTTAACAGAAGAGGGGACAAAATAGGAGAGAGAAAAGGTCTGCAAAGTGAAAGCAGGACTCGTGCTTGTCTGCCTGCGTGACATGGAATAAGGAGACACGTGGCTCACTGAGGGCGGTATATCTTGCTGTTGCACAGCTTGTGCTTTGAAATACAGACTCCAGTTCCTGAGCTGAACTTCTGCTAGGGGGAACCCAGGAAGAGGCTCTCCAGTCTCAGCAGGACCTTGGCTGATGCTGCCATGGGAACGGCCCCATCACAGAGAAGTCTTCAGGGTCCCAGCACATTTGGGGCTTCTCCTCTGTATCATTCCAGAGACTACTGAGGCTAAACTTGACCAGTGAAGAACTTTCAGGAAGCTTCCTTCAAACAAAATTCCCAATTCTTATCCAAGTGCTTGAAGAACAGAAAGGCAATCCAGGTACATAAATGGAAGGGAAGTTCATGGATTGCTTCTGCTCCCCTGGGAACATGAACCCAGACACTGCCTCCTGCCTGGCATTTCTCCGTCCAGCCATCCCTTACTCCAGCTTCTCCGAGCCATGGATCTGTAGGCCTTTGAAGGTTGCTGTTCTTCTGCTGTTGATGCCCTTTTTCAGAGGAATTTGATTTCACCCTCTCTATCATTTTGCATTCTCTGAATGTTAATCAGAGGTACCCAAAGAAGGGGTTTTGCAATAACAAAATAACTGATAGAGTGAAGGAGTGTGGGAGAAAAAAATAACACTTATCTGACAAAGTATGAAGACTTTGGTAGACAGGGGGAGGGAAAGGCTAAAATTAATTGTACTTGCACCATTTATGCCATTTCTGATGTAGGTGGGTAGCCTACAGAGAAGGCTTTGAGACACTGCAGACAAGCTGTGTCACTATTGTCGTGTAGCTAAGTATAAAGCCCTTGGTGGATCCAAGGAAACATGACCAAGCAGCCTTGTATGCTAGAAGAATGAGGGCTCAGTATATGGAATCCTCAGCATAAAGAAGAAACAGATCCCTTGTTCCCACTAAGCAATGGCTCAACAGATAACTTGAGGCGACAGCAGACATGTTTTGAGTGTATGACTGTATCTTCTCCCCAAGGTTGCATTGGTTACTGGGGATGCCTAATCGTATAAGGCATGGTCTGTGCCCTCTGGGATCCCCGCAACTGCTCAGAGATGCAAGAAATATATGTGAAAAAAAGTGTCATTTGGGACTTTCCTGGTGGTGCAGTGGTTAAGAATCTGCCTGCCAATGCAGGGGATACGGGTTCGATACCTGGTCCGGGAAGATCCCACATGCCCTGGGGCAAATAAGCCTGCGAGCCACAACTACTGAGCCCACATGTCACAACTACTGAAGCCAGTGCGCTTAGAGCCCATGCTCCACAACAAGAGAAGCCACCGCAATGAGAAGCCCACGCACCACAATGAAGAGTAACCCCTGCTCGCCGCAACTAGAGAGAAAGCCTGCACGCAGCAACGGAGACCCAACACGGCCAAAAATAAATAAATAAATAAATTTATATTTTTTTAAAGTGTTGTTTGACTTCCTCATCCCCATTGACCTCTTCCTCTGTTCCTTATTATATTACACAATTTTAGGTTGTAGGTGTAATGAACACTATTTTTCAAATTAGAAAATCATATACCAGATTCATCACATAAGTTACTGATGTCACTCAGCTGTCAGTTGAAGAGGTAGGTTTCCAACTCTTCCTAGCAAGTCTGTTCTTGTCCTTGGAGGGAAAGTTCTCCCTCATATAAGTGAAAGCACAAGAGTTAATAATGCAGCTGATCTAGAATTATGGGTCCTAAAGTCTGTGTGGGTCTGGCTTTTAGGGTCCTGGTCACCCAGTGGAGAAGGACCCATGTAGGAGTGGGGGACATTGCCTACAGTAGACTTTATAGGGAGAAACGTCATTCAGGACAGAGGACCTGACCACAATAGAAACCACAGAGAAGGGATGGAAGTTCACTGTTGTGATGCAAAGTACTGATGAGATTGTTCATAGCTGATGAAATAGTTTTTGAGAGCTTTAGCCAGAATAATTGAGAGCAGGTTGGAATGTGGGGATTATGTGGAGAAGACAAGTGGCCAAGAGCTAAAGGTTGAGTAAGTCCAGTTGGATTCAGTGCTACAGGCTCACTTTTAGGTTGTAGAGGCTGCTTGGCACCATGGCCCAGTTAACATCTTAAAGCAACTCTGTACATTGGGCTGAACTGCAGGACACATCTGCAGAACATCTTAAACTTGTATCACCCAGACTCTCTGAAAATATCCGGTGCTGAAATATTCACTTGATCCAAGACAACTCATTCCATGTTCTTATAAATAATAATTATGATGATCACATTTACTTGGGACTAAGAAAGGTAAATGGGAAGGAGTTAGGATTTAATATATACCCAAGTAGATTGTTGTCCCTGGATTCAGAATTGAGTAACTTATGACTTTATATGCTTTTAAAATGCACTGAAGCCTCCTAATAATTTTCAGTTTTTCCAGTTAGAGGTCTGGTGCCAGAAATAAGTCACTGATACCTCCATGTTCTAGTTGTATATTCTACCCTGCACATAGACATAGCCTTCTAAAGTTAGAGAGCCAGGTAAAAGGCAAGCCAAGTCATCAGCCCCATATTTGCAGGAACCCAAGCAGTGACACAATGATTTATGTATGGTCTGACTAAACAGTTAAGTGTCTGCACAGAAAGAAGCAGACAAATTAATAACCATAAAGAGGAAATGCATACTTCTTACACAACAAAACTTTTTTTATTTCTTTTTATTTACTATCCCATCAAGCCTAACAGTGATTGAACAGGATGAACTCATTCTTTCTTTTTCACAAATCCACATGGGTAATGTTTGAATGGAGAAAGATCTGGTGTTTCACCCTTACAGGTTGCAACAGCACTTTCACATACATTTTTAACTCTCAACTCAAAGTAACCCTGTAGGATCTGTTTTCTTATCCCAATTTTACAAATCAGGAAAATAAGTTTTGCATTGGCTCACACTCTAGTGGCAGGGAAACTGTTATTATTTGGGAGAGGAGAGTGGTAGATGCTACTATAGTTTCTAAAAAGGTTTCCAAGTTAGAATCTTCTGGGACAGGGACACAAGACCAAATGAGTACATTTTCTTGTAGTTAGGGTAGACTATTCCAAAATCAGACAGCCTGGGTTTCAAAACCTGAGTCTGCTGCATTCATCATTTGCTTTATTGTCCAGTTCCCTCATCTGAAAAATAGGAATTCTTGTAATACTTATTGCACACTATGTTTCAAGATTTAAGTATGACAAAGTAGTGAAAGAGTGGAAAGGATGGAATGAGGATAAGGCTCAGTTAATACAAAAAATTATTTCAGGAGACTGTATCTGGTATTTGGCACTCTTTCACTGAAAGTACAGCATTATTGATTTTATTTATTTTTCCTCTTGTCAGGAGTGGTATTAGCGACTGACCCAAGGGAAAAAGAACTGTCCAAAGGAAAAAGAAGAGTCTACAGTGAGCCCTAAGTGACTGGAAGTGGCAAAGACAAGAGGGTTAACCAGATGTCCGAATCTAGGCGAATACATTGAGCTGTGGAAATGCCACATGTTCAGAGGAACGTGCAGATGGAGAACCGCTGTCCCCCTCCAGCTCCCACCCAGCTTCCATATCTGGCCATTCCCATGGTTGGCCACCTACCCTATGTCTATGATGCATTCCTATCTCCCCAGTTCAAATGAGAAGGGAATTCAGAAAGAAGCTTGGAAGACACGCCAATGGATGCTCATTGTAGGGACCAGAGAGAGAAGGGGAAGGAATTGCCTGTAAAGACTAAATTGGGAAACAAAAGTCAGAGGAAGTGTTCAAGTGGATGGAGAGATTTTGGAAGACAGAGAAAAGAAGAGGTGCCATGAACAAGGCTGTGCAAAGCAGAATTGGGTTTGGTGGTGTTGTCTCCACCAGCACTTTTTGTGGTCTCCTCTGGTAGGATTCACACAGGACACATGACCCCTGGGGAGAAGGACACAACAAATCTCCTCTCCTCTTTCTCCTTCCCTCTTCATCCAGTCTGGAGGTTTATGTGGAAAGATAAAAAGGAATTATGAAAATTCTTCTTCTATCTATTTTTTGGATTTTTTCCTCTCCTTTCTGGAGCACTGTTTTTTGTCTGGATGTTAGTCCATTCCAGGGCCACAGGGGTACTTGGAGTCATTCGCATCAGGCTCTTATTCTGGATCCAATAAATGCTGTTTTTGAGACAATGGATCTCAGTTTTATCACCAGTAAAAAGGAGTTATGATACATATCTCTTTCTAGGTTATTGAGAAGAAAAAATTAATTACTCATGTGGAACATATAACTCAGAATATGTTTTTTGTTGTGTTTCATAAATGATAGATCCTGTTCTTTGATATAGCTTAAGCCATAACCAAACGTAGCACCTAATCATAAACAGAGACTCAATAAACATTTCTTGGAGAAAAGAAGAAATAAAAGAGAAAGGAATAAATAAAATGAGCAAAGAAGTATATCAATTTGGTCTTAAATAGAGATACAACCTAAGGGTAAGACTGTTGGGTAAGCATATAAGCCATAAATAAGACAAAATGCCAAGAACCTATTTTTATTGGGAGTATGGCATGCCAGCTAAAAGGATAGTTGTGTTAGTCTGCTTGGGCTGCCATAACAAAATGCCATAAACTGGTGGCTTAAACAAGAGAAGTCTATTTTTCACAGTTCTGGGGGCTAGTGAAGTCCAGATCAAGGTGACAATTAAGTTGGGTTACTGGTGAGAGTTTTCTTCTCTGCTTGCAGATGGCCACCTTCTCACTGTGTCCTCACCTGGTGGACAGAGAAGGAGAGGGGGCAAGCCCTCTTGGTGTCTCTTCTTATAAAGACACCAATTCTATCAGATGAGAGCCCCATCCTCATGATTGCATTTAACCAAATCATATCCTCAAGGTCCTGTCTCCAGATACAGTCACACTGGGGGTCAGGGCTTCAACATATGAATTTGGGGAATGGTGGGGCACAATTCAGTCTATAGCCAAGATCTGCGCAAAACCCATCAGGTAAAATACTTTTATCAACACCATTCCATCCTCCATAAAGCAAGATTCACAGGAACATCAGAAGTCTATGTTGAGACATGGGAGAAAATAGATAAAAAGAAAAAGGTCAGACTTGAGAAGGTTTAATCCAGTTAAATAAAATTACCCTAAAATTTACTTTAAAAGATTTAAAATTCAAACTTAGAAGAGGCAAGATTCCTGTTGTTGTTGTTTTTGCTGCATCCAAAGTGAGAACCACAGTTACCTTCCAGCCAACTGGACAGGATGACTTTCCTAGCATAGGACACCAGGAAACTGGTCTAAAAGATTCACTGCAGGGGTCTTACCAACTCCCCACCAGAGGACAGACATTTATAGTCCATAAACCCTGGTGAGGCCAGGGCCAACTCATCCTCTTACTGAATCTCTCATTTTCAGAAAATCCATTGGTTCTGATGTAATCATCAAAGGCTAATAGCAAAGCATAATATTATTTCATGGTTTAAAGGAAAAGAAAAGGACATCTGGAGTTAACTTTGAATGTGAAAGATAGTGACCTCATAGACAAAGTGTAGAAAAAAATGGAATAAGTCCACGGGCAGCTTTCAACTTCAGAGACTAAAGACCAAAGATGTGGGTTATTTTAACCACTGAGATGCAAAACAGAAATGTTGTCAGAAGACCAGGTTTTTTCTCTATCTATATTTCAGATTTGTTTTGACTTATTTCCATTTTAAAAGAAAATAGGCTGGAAAGTAAAAAAGAATGGGTTTTAGAATCAGGCAAACACAGATCAAATCTCGATTTTTCACTAAAGTAAACTGAGTGATATAAGGGAGAGAAACTCAAATTGTGGTCCTGAGTGTAGGTTGCTGGATGAAATATAGGACCCCAGGTAATTTAAATCTCAGACCAAAACAAAACAGTGTTTTTCTGTATGTCCCCAATATAGCATGGGACATTTTTATATAAAAAAGTGATCTGTTGTTTTTCTGAAATTCAAATTTAATGGGGGGTTAGGGAGGGATGGATTGGGAGTTTGGACTTAGCAGATGCAAACTATTATATGTAGAATCGATAAACAACAAGGTCCTAATGTATAGCACAGGAAATTATATTCAATATCCTGTGATAAACCATGATGGAAAAGAATATAAATAAGAATATATAACTGAATCACTTTGCTGTATAGCAGAAATTAACACAACATTGTAAATCAACTATACTTCAATGAAAAATTTTTTTAAAAGAAAAGCAAAAAAACCCAAAAAAACAAATTTAATTTGGCATTCTGTATTTATATTTGTACCTCTGGCTCAAGGCTCTCCTCCTCAACAGCAGGGATAAAAATATTGGCCTGCATAGTTGTGTGGGATTAGTAACGACAGAGACAGAGCACTTTGCACAGGGTCTGGCACTTAGGAAATACTCCAGACACTAACATTATTACTTTTTTATTTTAATAACATCAAGAATGAGGATGATATGTTATATATCTGGATATTCCCATTGCCCTGTACGCTTTATTTGGATGCATTTCTGTTAAAATATGAGGTGAATCAGGGACAATTTTCATAAGAAAACTTACTGAAAAGTACTTATAAGTATTAATGAATAAAATATATGTCACATATACTTCATATATATATTTATATTTTCCCAACTCTACCAACACACCTAGACTGCATCAAAGCATCCTCCATCCTGGGCCCTGTCATGAAAATCTCCATGTTTGGATGCATATATCACTTACCATTTATGTAAAAAATGAACAGTTGGAAGAGTAGACAATGACATCCCAGTGTGCCGCCTCTACTGTGTAATCAGAGACTGTGTTCACAAGGGCTTTCCCTCACAATGTCCTTAGCTGAAGATGTTATTTTCATGGAATAAAATTTGAACAGCTCAAAACACTTAATTTAGGATGTTTAGACTCAAAACAGTGTCTCTGTACCCCAGGATCCTGGGATGACTGGAAGGAAGGGACCTGGTCTTGAGCTTGTTGCAGTTTGTTACCCTCAGGCACTCAGACACTTGAGATCAAACGGTTGGCAGTGGTCCTATAGGCTACCTTCTGGAAGCCCAGATAACCCAAGAGAGCATTGTGAGTTGAGTGCTTCCTCTGTATGTGATACTTGAATTCTCAAAAGAGAGGGAGGAGAGAGATTAAAAGAGATAGAGAGAGGGAATACCAAATGGCACCATCCATCATATAAGCAAACATCTACTACAGTACCCAGCCTACACTGGAGTGGAGTTTTCATCCCCCATGGTAGGTTATTTGCTGGGAAGATAGACACATTAAGGTCTGGTTCCCAAAATTCATATAATTCTAACTCTTGATCTATGAATCTTGTGCACTATCAACAAACTAACAAATTTCTGAGAAGGAAAGTGATTTACCCATGGGCACCTGGACAGGTGGGCTTGGAAGCTGGATCTCCTGATTGCCAGACCTGGGCTCTTTCCTCCACCTGGGTCTTCCTCAACATGTCCCACTTGTCCTGAGGCACCACCTCAGAGGGAGCCCTTGGGGTGCGTGAATGAAAACTCCTTGGATTACATCAGTCAAGTCTTTCTGGATACAGCACTCAACCAGGGAGTGTATGAATGGGTTAATTTTCACCCTTATTGAAACTTTTCTTTTTCTCAAGATTATGATAAATGAGGTACTGCACTGGCCTCTGTCAGCATCTAACTATTATTTGAATATTTTTCTAGAAAATTATTTTGGAGACCTAAGGAACTGATGAATACCTGAAGTTTTGGTGACAGTTGGTTCATAATTTGAGGGTTGTCACATTATATGACAATAATCAGCATATGGGATGTATTTGGACCAGAAGATTTTCAAGACGTTTTTCCGGTGGAAGCTGCTATAGGTGACACTTTGAGGATGCTAGGAGGCTTCATGGATGGTGGGAAGCACTTGGAATATGAAGATGTGGGTTGTAACCCTGCTTGCACATTCACCCTGGATAGGAACTCTGGAAGGTGACCCAACTTTTCCTAGTATTTATATAGTGTTTCTAAAATCCATAAAAATAATTCTACCTACCTTTTCAGATGTTCATAAGGATGGGGCAGTTAATAGAAAAGTGTTTTTAAATTCTAAAATGCGATTCATAGTATTGGTGTTAATATTTAACAACAGTAAGACTGAGAATTTGATGGGAGATATTCAGGATTGGTTAAGGATCATGTCTTGCATTTAAAGGCTTAAAACGAAAGTTGCAAAATGATAGCTCTAACGTCCACTTGGACTCAGATGTACGTGTTATTCCTGATATGCCACCAGCATTTCATGGGACAATGTAAAAGACATCCCTCCATACACAGAACATACACATAGAGTTGGTACCCTCACTTATGTGAATCTTATTATATACTGCCTTATGCATCACACTCAGACATCAATACACAGGTGGAAAAATTAAAATCCTTTGCATTTTCCTTCACTTTCAGAAGTATAAAAATTTGACTCTCTATGAATTTTTTTAGTATGAAACTTCATGTTCAAAATGTTTCTTTTTCCCAGTAAATGTACCTGATTACAACTTAAGAACTAACTTCAAATTCAGTTATAACCAGTTTAATTTCCTTTTTTTCTTGCTGATTACTCAAATCACCAAACTCCTTTCTTTGTAATTAAGTCTGAGGGGTGTATGGGTAGAGGGAAAGTGGAACTTGAGAATATATTTCTTTGGTTTTTCAAAGCCTTGCTCACATTTTGCAGAGTCTGGGCATATCACAGCACTTGGCCTTTACATGGCCAGGTATTTGCAAATGATGGTAGGAGGGAGAGAAGATGGAAGGAAATCTAATCTTATTAGTCTGTGATCAAAAGGGTAAAACCCCAAGACTTGTCTAAATTGCACAGACATATCCCTCAGGACACAATCACAAAAGTTAATATGCCTTGCAATTGTTTTCAAACTATGACTTCTAATGACCATCCATACCCACCCCACCCCACCTTGTGTGTTAGTGATTCCCACACTTAACTTGTGTCTCAGGCTCTTTTGCTGAGCTCCAAACCCACAAACTCAATGTTTGTTGGAAATCTCCCATGAGATGCCTGGGTCCATCAAGAGCAGCACTTCCAAACTGAGTTCATTATCTTGTCTCTCCCACATTCCTAACCTGCCCACCACCTGCTTTCCAAAACACCAAACCATCAAGTAGGCAGTAACACGGTAGTCAGAGCCTCCACCCTGAAAGAAACCGTGTCTACTTGGGGGCGTATGGCCCTCCCAAGCCGTCCCACGTGCTGTCCTGGGGAGCTGGACCTTCCTTGAATGGCGTGGCTCTGGTCACAAGGAGACAAATGCCACATGATGGATAAGCATGGGGCGTCAAGGAACCCTGTGCTTTCTTAATACCTAACACAGAAACATTCTCCACCAATGGGCGTTTGGATTATTCCCAAGGTTTACAGTTTACAGACAACGTTAACACTTAACATCAGGGCTGCTGTGAGCGAGACTCACTGGAGGATGCCTCTAGGAACAGAAGTGCCTGGCTTAGGGTATCTGCCCTTCAAACTTTCTGGATTCTTCTAAATTGCTCTCCAAAAATGTACCAACCCATGGGCCCTCAAGCAAGCAGAATAACTGCCCATATCTTCAGCAGCAATTTTTATTACCATATTGCTGTCTTTTTGCCAATCTAATCTAGGGGAGATGTTTCTCAATGCTGGCAGAGTTTCCATGTCCCTGATTACTAGCGAGACTGAGGATTTTTCAGATGTTTGTGAGCCACTCAGAATTCCTCGCATGTGAACTTCTTGTTCATATTTCAACAATTTATCTATGAGGTTTTCTGTTTGTTTTCCAATTAATTTCCATGAGTTATTTTAATATTCTGGATACTTACCAGTTTATTACATATGTTGTAATATCTTTTCCTCAACTGCTACCTGCTATTTTTCACTTTTTTTACAGCATGTTTTTCAAAAAGAAGTATTAGTTTTTGGTCTAGATTAATTTTTCCTTCTCTTTCTTTATGAGTTGTGCTTTTTCTACTTTGTCTAAGACATCCTTTCCTTTACAGAAGATCATAAAATATATTACTATATTTTCTATGAAAACTTTTAGTGGTGTATATTACATATATTTATCCATTTATACTATATTTTTCTTGGTTCTCCATTTCATTGATGCATGTGTCGGTCTCTAAGTTAATCTTATTATGACCTTCAGATGATCTCGATATATGTCAGGTTAAGTCCACCTTCCTTGTCCATCTTTTTCAAAAACTTTTGGTCTCTTCTTGGAGTATTACTATCCTAGAAGGCATGTATACTAATTCCTGTTACTCATTTGGAAATGTTTGGATCACAGATGGATTAGCCACCAGTAATATCTTGATGACTTTGGCTCTTCCCATACTTGAATATGGATGATCTCAATATTAATTGCAATATTCTTTAATATCTTTAGTAACATATTATCAATTTTCTCTGTAATGTTTTTGCAGACCCTGTGTTACCTTGATTCCTGGGTTAACTCACAGTTCTGTTTCCATTGTAAGTGGTGCCTTCCTGCTCCCCTACTGTCTTATGTTGATCCTTCCCAGTGACCCTGATGAACTTTCATTTAATGATAATGGTTTCTAGATTAATACACCTATCTGAGGCTTAGTTTAGTTTCTTCTACTGTAAGTCAGGATAATAGAACCTATACCTTAGATTTACTGAACATAAACCACAAAAACGTAAAGTCACTAGGGTTAGCATATAATTACTGTGTGATGAGTACTCATTCATTTCTCTTAATTCCTTTTTTCTAGCTGATGAAGAAGTAACATATACAAAAACACTTTTATATCAACTCTTACTTACATATTCTCTTCCTGCCTAAAATTCATTTTATGAAAGCAGGTAGTCTCTTTTATCTATTGATGTGTCCCCCAGGCCTAGAACAGGTGTAACTGAGAAGACCCTATGAAGCCTCCCCAGAACAGATCCCACCCATGTCCTCTACCTGCCTTTTGTCTGTAGAAAAACTTTAGTCAAAGAATAAATTTAATCAGAGAAGTGAGAAATGCAGAAAGTCAAACAGTCAAGCAAGATAAAATAATAATACTTTAGCCATTAAACAGAGTCAAAGAACTTTAGTTCCTCCTCAAGGACTATAGATAATATTCTGAACCATGTCCTCTGAGCTGTTTTGCAGACACCAGGTGAGAGAAGTTAACTGTATACTGCCCACAAACACGGAGACCCCAGACCGGTTGGAACCAGAAGGTTGATGGTGTTGACTCCCGATTACCTCACCACCAACCAATTAGAAGAATGCTCATGAGCTGACCACGCCCTGTTCCTTGAACACTATACGACTCCTCACTACCCCCTCCAGGGCAGATCAGGTTAATTGAGTGCATTAACCTGCTGTGGCCCCTTTGCTTGGTAATGCAATAAAAGCTACTCTTTTCCTCTATCCCCGCATTTCTATTTGACACCAGTGAACAGAGGCTGAGTTTTGGCAACACAGGGTCTGGCACTTAGTGGGCATTCAATAGATAAAGGTGGAATAAAGGAATTAATGAATTAAAGCATACAGTAATAGAGAAGATAGTATTTTTCCAAAATAGCAATCAAACGGAATTTGCTATTTTGACCACCTTGCTTTTTTTAAATTTTTTTTTAACATCTTTATTGGAGTATAATTTACTTTTAATCCAATATCTTTAGGTCCTATGACTGTTAGCCAAGTTGTTCTGAGGCAAATTTTCTTTCAGTAAAATAATCTATCTCACCCATTAACATTCTACTTACTGGACTTCTCGTGCATGAAGATCTTCCTCTTACTTCACATTTATTATCTCTCTCTGGACCTTCTGAGCCCATTATGTGCACAGCCCTTGGACCATCTCCCACTGTTTTACAAACAAGGTTTCCCAGGGCGGACTCTCGGCTGCTCAAGATGTGTCTTCAATATTTGTCCTGGTATCTCTGAGCCTTCCAGTCTCATAATGACATTCTGCCCAACTACACTAGTTGGCACTTATCCCTAACATCTGTTGAAGGTATGGGTGAACCAATGTGTGAACACTTCCTACATTTCTCTCTAAACTTGGTTTCTTCCCTCATCTCTATTTTCTCTCAGAATTGAAACCTGCCAGTGACTCCCAACACTCAGGGGCCAGCCTCCAGGACCCTTTATTCTCTGTGCCCTGATGTGGCTTACAAAACTTACCCTGTGCACCAAGACACACCCCCCACCACTGACCTGTGATGTCCCAGAGGACATGTGCTGTGTTTATTTTGTCTCTAAAACCCCTTCAGCTACTACAGCCCCTGGCAAATTATAGATGATCTAGAAATATTAAATTTAGTGCTTCTTTAAGATAACAGGTTTAAAAAGAATTTCAGAAGTAATCTTGGTTGTAGTAAAGAAGGGGGGCAGAGATTGGTCTTAGAGGGACAGAAGGAGCAAGGAAGATGTTCTGGATGATCCTTAACACAGAGCATAGCTGATGACAGCAAATTACCATACTCATTCTGGGGAAAGCCAGCCGAGGCCTGTGTGTGCATCTGGGAGCAATTTGACACGTAAGACAAAGCCAGAAACTCAGCATTTATTTTTGTTTTCCATCTGTTTTATGTATATCGTGAATGCACACATCTGTGTGTGGTGGGTGGAAGATAAACATGTTATGGTCTCCAAATAACATTAAGCTTGGAAATAATTTTTGATAAATATACACAACTTGAATGTCTCAACTTCATGCTGTGTTTTTTTATGTTATATGTACATGCCTTACTGCTTAGAGTTGGAATCAGCTATCTCCCTAAATACAGCCACAAAAATAGTTATATTATTCCTAAGTTGTAATTGGTATGCAGATTTGAAATTATTTTCCAATTCTTTTAAAGAATATTTTTTCTTTTATTTTTAGATATTATTAAAGAGAAACCTATATTTTAGTTGTTGATGCTGGTCATTAGCTAGTTTTCTAAACTAGTGAATATACAAAGGAATAAGATAACACTCATTTTCATGATCAAAATACATTTATTAAAAAATCTAGGGCTTCCCTGGTGGTGCAGTGGTTGAGAGTCCGCCTGCCGATGCAGGGGACACGGGTTCGTGCCCCAATCCCGGAAGATCCCACATGCCGCGGAGCGGCTGGGCCCGCGAGCCATGGCCGCGGAGCCTGTGTGTCCGGAGCCTGTGCTCCGCAACGGGAGAGGCCACAACAGTGAGAGGCCCGCGTACAGCAAAAAAAAAAAAAAAAAAAAAAAAAAATCTAGTAGTTTTCTGGTAGCATCTTTAGGATTCTCTATGTATAGTATCATGTCATCTGCAAACAGTAACAGCTACTAGATTTTTTAATAAATGTATTTTGATCATGAAAATGAGTGTTATCTTATTCCTTTGTATATTCACTAGTTTAGAAAACTAGCTAATGACCAGCATCAACAACTAAAATATAGGTTTCTCTTTAATAATATCTAAAAATAAAAGAAAAAATATTCTTTAAAAGAATTGGAAAATAATTTCAAATCTGCATACCAATTACAACTTAGGAATATATAACTATTTTTGTGGCTGTATTTAGGGAGATAGCTGATTCCAACTCTAAGCAGTAAGGCATGTACATATAACATAAAAAAACACAGCATGAAGTTGAGACATTCAAGTTGTGTATATTTATCAAAAATTATTTCCAAGCTTAATGTTATTTGGAGACCATAACAAAACTACAATGAGATATCATCTCACACCAGTCAGAATGGCCATCATCAAGAAATCTAGAAACAATAAATGCTGGAGAGGGTGTGGAGAAAAGGGGACACTCTTGCACTGCTGGTGGGAATGTGAATTGGTACAGCCACTATGGAGAACAGTATGGAGGTTCCTTAAAAGACTAAAAATCGAACTACCATATGACCCAGGAATCCCACTACTGGACATATACCCAGAGAAAACCATAATTCAGAAAGAGACATGTACCAAAATGTTCATTGCAGCTCTATTCACAATAGCCCAGAGATGGAAACAACCTAAGTGTCCATCATCAGATGAATGGATAAAGATGTGGCACATATATACAATGGAATATTACTCAGCCATACAAAGAAACGAAACTGAGCTATTTGTAATGAGGTGGATAGACCTAGAGTCTGTCATACAGAGTGAAGTAAGTCAGAAAGAGAAAGACAAATACTGTTTGCTAACACATATATATGGAATTTAAGAAAAAAAATTGTCATGAAGAACCTAGGGGTAAAACAGGAATAAAGGCACAGACCTACTTGAGAATGGACTTGAGGATATGGGGAGGGGGAAGGGTAAGCTGTGACAAAGCGAAAGAGAGGCATGGACATATATACAGTACCAAACGTAAGGTAGATAGATAGTGGGAAGCAGCCGCATAGCACAGGGAGATCAGCTCTGTGCTTTGTGACCGCCTGGAGGGGTGGGATAAGGAGGGTGGGAGGGAGGGAGACACAAGAGGGAAGGGATGTGGGAACAGATGTATATGTATGACTGATTCACTTTGTTATAAAGCAGAAACTAATTAAAAAAACATTAAAAAAATCTAGATAGTGGGCTTCCCTGGTGGCACAGTGGTTAAGAATCTGCCTGCCAATGCAGGCGACACGGGTTCAAGCCCTGGTCCAGGAAGGTCCCACATGCTGCGGAACAACTGCCCGTGCACCACAACTACTGAGCCTGCGCTCTAGAGCCCGCAAACCACAGCTACTGAGCCCGCATGCCACAACTTCTGAAGCCCACATGCCTGGAGCCCGTGCTCCGCAATGGGAGAGGCCACCGCAATGAGAAGCCCACATACTGCAACAAAGAGTAGCCCCCGCTCGCTGCAACTAGAGAAAGCCCTCAACAAAGACCCAACGCAGCCAAAAATAAATAAGTTGTTTATTAAAAAAATGTAAATAGTAACACAGTAAAGTCCATTAATAGTAATAGTGTCCTTTATAATTTTTTAGCACAAATAAGGAAACATTTAACAATGGAGTCTTAAGGTACCAAAGTATTTTGCAAGGGATTTGATTATTTACAGGATTTTTTTTTCAAAACTGTAACAACAAAATAAATGTGGATGAACTTCAGAAGCCTTAGGCAACATCTATTGTTTCATGAGAAAAATCTGTGTGTCCCAGAGTCCCATGGATCACCCCATATGTAAATAGTAACAAGCTGTTATATTTGGAAATTGAAATGCTTCCATGTGTAAGAGTGCTAGGGGGACTTCCTCTGAAAATGGAAAACTAGACATGCCACCTTTTCCTATTCAAAATTGTTCCAGGTGGTTGATGACAGAGTTTTAAAGTTGAGTTATTTAACATGTACAAGTTTAAAAACTGTCTAGAAAGGCAAAATGTTAGAACAATTTTTCTTTTTTCTTCTGTTGTTCAGCTATGTACCCTGACCCCATGCAGCCTGTTTGCTCAAGAAAGTACAATCTCTTTCTCAGACCCTGCGGCAGGGTGAATCTAAATATAAGCCACCCTGCCCCTCATCAGAGGGCTTGGGAATTGGCTAGCAAACCAATTGAAGTCAAATAAATGCAGGAAGATATTTTCCATGGCCTCTAGCAAAATTATTCTTTGGCTTTTCCCCCTTCCCTCCCACTCTCTTCGCTTCCTCTCCTCTTCTCCTGTCCTGTGCTCCTGTCCCCTTCCTTTTTCTCCTCCTCCTTCTCTCTCTCTCCACATGCTGTCATGTAGAGATAAGAGAAACTAAATGTGCAAATGAACAATGGCCAGACAATATATACAAATAGAACTCTGACTCACAACCTGCAGCAACAAGTCCAGGTAACCAACCTATTATCTACAGTAACCAGCCCCAGAAGTCAGCCTGTTATCTACGAGTCAGACTTGTAGGAAGTCTCTGTCTCTAGTGACAATCCAGGAAGCTGAACAATAACCCCTGTGACAATCCCAAATGACCAGGACTTGATTCATAACTGAAAGTTTCCTAATTTTGGTCCTGACTTCCAATTTAGGACCACCCAGAGAGACAGAAGTATGCACCATGAACCAATCACATGGGATACCCCACTTCTAGTAGCCGCCCCAGCTTCTCCAGACCCACAGCCTCCATCAGGGCAGCCCTGAGGCTTCTCCTTTTTCCACTATCTGCCTTTGAGTATTTGCCAAAACACAAATGATGGTGGCTGACTGTCTTGCTATAACAAGCTCTGAATAAATAGCCTTTGTTATTTCTTATTTGCTTGGTCTTTGTTTACCTCTACAGATGTGACACAGAGCATCTTTCTGCCAGTCAAGACTCAAATGAAGTCAAGACAAGACTCAAGACAAGAAGGCAGACCTCAAAATTTAATCATTACTGGAGGCCCTGGCTGACAGCATCCTAAGGCATCTCTATCTTGGATTCCCAAATGGTAAACTCATAAATATCTTTTATCACTAACTCCAATTTACCTTTGAGTTTCTATCACTTGTTACCCAAAAACCCAATGTCAATGTAGAATTTAAAATTGGGCTTTGAAGGTGCTGACTTAATAAACTCTAAAATGTCAAGCTAACTGAATGGAGGAGACAGGCTGGGGGCAGTAAGCTCCTTCTAGCTTGGGAAACAGATTGAAGCATTGTACCATGTGCCAAACAAAGTGCTGCTGCATTTGGGAATATAGTGGGAACATCTCGGGATGTTAGAGTGAAGACAAACTGTGCCAGACAATTAGGAGATGATAGTATTCAGGCAATTGTAATAGGGAGAACAATCAATAATAAACAAATGAGGGTTTTAAGGCAGACAAACAGGAGCCATCTGTGAATCTTATCAGAGTCATGAGGAAGGATAGAGATGGTCTCATTTGGTAACATGAGAGGGCAGGGTAGGGGGAGTCCCATGTTTTCCAGGAGCACAGGGGCTCAGCTAAAGTTCAATGTTGCCATTAGCATGTATTGCCTAGCTGTAGCCTTCACTATGATTATACAAAAAAAAGAGCCAACTTTAAACTGAAGATGGTATATCTGAAGGCAAAAAGAAAGAAAGACTAAGAAAGACCCTCTTTGCCAGTGGAATTTATTTTTCAAGAAAGACAGAAAGCTAAGTAATTAGAAGGCTTTCAGGGTTAGTAAAACACCACTGTTGGTCCTAAGTAAAATCGCATGTTACATGGAATATTGCTCAGCCATAAAAACAAACAAAATTGAGTTATTTGTAGTGAGGTGGATGGACCTAGAGACTGTCATACAGAGTGAAGTAAGTCAGAAAGAGAAAAAAAAAGTTTCTGAAGAACCTAGGGACAGGACAGGAATAAAGATGCAGACTATTTTAGAGTAGAGAATGGACTTGAGGACACAGGGAGGGGGAAGGGTAAGCTGGGACGAAGTGAGAGAGTGGCATGGACATATATACACTACCGAATGTAAAATAGATAGCTAGTGGGAAGCAGCCGCATAGCACAGGGAGATCAGCTCAGTGCTTTGTGACCACCTAGAGGGGTGGGATAGGGAGGGTGGGAGGGAGACAGAAGAGGTAGGGGATATGGGGATATATGTATAGGTATAACTGATTCACTTTGTTATACAGCAGAAACTAACACACCATTGTAAAGCAATTATACTCCAATTAAAGTAATTATAATTTAGCAGGAGATGGGATTGCGCAGGAATCAAATCTGACCCCTTGCAAGCCCTTCCTACTGGTCATTGTCTACTGTCAGAGGACCAGTCAGCCTCTTTGAGAAGATATCACTTGGATTGGTCCTGACTCCAGGCTCTTTTGTAAAACAATAGCAAGAAGAAAGTAGAGTCTATTGAACTTAATTCTAAAGGGATAGATTGCTACAGCTTGTTGCTGAGAGACAAACATTCCCAGACTCAAAAGAGAGGCTAGACAAGGTGTCTGATTAACTAGAAGTGAACACAAAGCATTTTGAGGCTCCACAGGGCCAAAGCCATCCAAGCCTTGCTTGTGTGACTCCTAAGGCGAGCCCCAGCCCAGCACCATTGTCAGCCCTGTGCACTGACCAAAAAGGCCAGGCTATTAAGATGAACTCAGGAGGTCATCAGACCCCTTGGCAGAGCCCAATAGGCCAAGGGAGCCCTCCCAGAACAGGGCTGGGCCACATAAGCCACAGGGCAGTGGAGATTCTCGGAGTAAACAGAACTCATGTCTACTCTGCGCTGAGGCAAGGAGACGGCATCAAGTCATTGACCGGAGTGTGTTGTTTCTCGTGTTGTCTGATATCAGAGCAATTTTCTTGCTGCTACTCAGACATGCTGGGTTTGCAGGTTGGGGAACCTAACACGAAGCTCTAACATGACAGTGGGGTCTCATAAGACAGATTATCAACTTGGTTTTTTGGATGTCAAAATTGGATGAGACTTTGGAATTCTCCATTAGACTAGAAAGTGAATATGTTCATTTGGAGGTGGACATTTTTAATGTGAAATGAGGAGTAGCATGAAGATATGAATGCTGGGTATCCTATATCCTAAGGAGCGGGCTGCTCCCACTCTCAGCAGGCCATGAAGTCTGGACACTCCTGCCAGTGGGCTCTGTTACTGTGACATCCCCAATCACGTGATGCTGTGCATTGCCCAAGAAGGGCCAGCTGAAGCCTCTTTCTGCTTGGATTTCCCCTGGAGATGGGGGCTGTCCAGGAAAGGTCACACTGATAAAATCTGGCAATGAATTGAAAGGGAAAGATTCTGAGTAGTCTGGGAAAATGTTCCTTGTTCTGAATAAATGAGGTATCACCTCACACTGGTCAAAATGGCCATCATCAAAAAGTCTACAAACAATAAATGCTGGAGAGGGTATGGAGAAAAGAAAACCCTGCTACACTGTTGGACGGGAATGTAAATTGGTACAACCACTATGAACAGTACAGAGGTTCCTTAAAAAACTAAAAATAGAGCTACCATATGACCCAGCAATCCCACTACTGAGCACACACCCTGAGAAAATCATAATACAAAAAGATACATGCACCCCAATGTTCATTGCAGCACTATTTACAATAGCCGGGACATGGAAGCAACCTAAATGTCCACCAACAGAGGAATTGATATAGAAGATGTGGTACATATATACAATGGAATATTACTCAGCCATAAGAAAAGAATGAAATAATGTCATTTGCAGCAACATGGATGGACTTAGAGATTATCATGCTAAGTGAAGAAAGCCAGACAGAGAGAGACAAATATCATATAATATCACTTATAAGTGGAATCTAAAAAAGAATGACACAAATGAACTTAATTACAAAACAAAAACAGACTCACAGACTTCAAAAACAAACTTATGATTACCAAGGGGAGAGGTGGGAAGAAGGGATAAATTAGGAGTTTGTGATTAACATATACACACTACTATATATAAAATAGATAATCAGCAAGGATCTACTGTATAGCACAGGAAACTCTATTCAATATTCTATAATAACCTATTTGGGAAAAGAATCTGAAAAAGAATGGATATCAGTATATGTATAACTGAATCACTCTGCTGTACACCTGAAACTAACACAATATTGTAAATCAACTCTACTCCAATATAAAATAAAAATTAAAAAAAAAACATAGCCTCTGTTCTTCTGGGAGTAGTGTTGCATTGATGTGAGCTCTGAAACTGCTGTAATTGTTTTATTCTCAGCCTAAAGGCAGGAGCTCAGCAGGGCAGTGGAAGGAAAGCCCAGGAAGGAAAACTCCACACCTAGCCTCAGGACGCCTGCTTGTGGGAAACAGCAAAACTCATCACCATGAAACCAGTTTAATTTGGATTTCCAATTCCTTGCAGCTCAAATATCTTAAAAGTTCATACACTCAGGCTTCTAGTCACTTAATATTTTATTTCCTTAGCAAGTTTTGAGCTCTCTGAGGACCATTTCATTTACGTATTTATATTCTGTACATCATCAAACCATGTTGTAAAGGCTTAATTAATGGTCATTGCATTCAATTACTAGGACAAGTGGTAATGTTTATCAAACAGTAAAAAGGAATCTAATAAATTTTAAAACAACACCTTAGTCCAATTTGAGCTGCTATAACAAAATACCACAGACTAGGGGACTGAGCAACAGACAATTATTTCTCACAGTCCTGGAGGCTGGGAGTCTGAGCTCAGGCTGCCAGCATCGTTGGGCTCTGGTGAGCACCCTCTTCTAGGTTTCAGACTGCTTTCTGACTTCTTGCTGTGTCCCTTTGTCGTAGAAGGGGCTAGGGAACTCCGTAGAGTCAATTTTGTAAAAGCATTAACCCCATTCCTGAGGGTTCCACCCTCATGACCTCTCAAAGGCCCCATCTCCTAACACTGGGTATTAGGAATCTAACATATGAATTTGGAGGGCACCAAAACATTCAGACCGTATCACTTAATATTGATAAATATAATATTATGAAGTACTTACCTGACCATCAGAGCAGGAGTCGTTTATCTGTTTTTCTGACCATGGTCATCCAGCCCTTCACTGAAGCACCTGCTCAGTGACTGTGGGATGAGGAATCCGATGTACCGCCATGAGCACATAAGGTGTTCACAGTAGCCATACACCACAGACACTGCTACAGTTTCAATTTGCAGTGAGGCTTAGAGAGGTTCTGCAAATACTTCAAGGTCAGACAGTTAAAATACAGAAAATTTTGAATTAAAACACAGGTCATCTGATTTCAGAGCACACCCCACAGCAGAGTGGAGATCCTCCTGGTGTACTCATGCCAACACACACCAACTGAGTCTCTCAAAGGCTTGGAATAATGACCTTTTATTTAAAGCCAGTTTCACTCTATTCTTATTACTTGCCCTTAAATAAAACCAAGATCTCGAGGCTTGTTGTTACTGGGGTGTCATTGCTTCTAGACCCTCATGTCTGATAGACCAAGGAAATGAGTGTGTGTATAGTACTGTGTATATACACACATCTATTGTTATTTCTATATGTAAATATTCATATCTATATTAAGCTAAACATGAGTTTATATTGACATCTTAATTCTTTACTACATAAATCATTCTAGCTACATTTGCTTACTTACTTGTAAATTCCCACTCCAACAGTGAGAAACCTGGCTGCCACTTTAAAGTTCACTCTTTCTGCTATAAACTTCTGTGTTTTAACAAATAAGTGATGTCAAGTTTTGACCATTACAGTATCATGTAATATAGCTTTACTGCCCTAAAAATTCACTGTGCTTCATCTATTCAATACTACCCCCAACCCCTGCCAACCACTGATATTTTACTGTCTCTATAGGTTCACCTTTTCCAGAATGCCCTATAATCAGAGGCACGTAGTATTTAGCCTTTTCACACTGACTTCTTCCACTTAGCAATGTACAGTAAGGTTTATCCAGGTCTTTTCATGGCTTTATAGCTCATTTCCTTTTATTGCTGAACAACCTCCATTGCATGATATACCACAATTTATTTATTCATTCACCTATTGAAGGACATCTTAGTCGCTTCCAATTTGGGAGAATTATGAATAAAGCTGCAATAAACTTTTGTGTGCATGTTTCTGTGTGGACAGAAATTTACAACTCATTTGGGTAAATCCCTAGGAGTGTGATTTCTGGATCATATGGTATGTTTAGCTTTGACTGAAACTACCAAAGTGGCTACCAAAGTGGCTGTTTATATTCCCACCAGCAATGAATGACAATTCGTATTGCTCTGCAACCTCATCATCAATTGGTAGTGTCATTTTGGGGGGGATTTTTTTGTTTATTTTAATTTTAGACCTTCTAATACTTTTGTAGTGGTATCTAATTGCTGTTTACTGAAACAAACCCCAAATGACAAATGACATTGAGCATCTTTTCATATACTTGCTTGCCATTTGAATATCTTCATTGATGAGGTGTTAGCTCAGATCTTTGCCCATTTTTGAAACATTCTTTTTTGTTTTCTTATTGTTGAGTTTTAAGAATTCTAGTATATTTCAGATACATTTTTTCACCTGATATATGTGCTGCAAATATATTTTCCCACTCTGTGGCTTATGTTCATTTAATTAACAGTGTCTTCTTCAAAACCAAAGTTTTTAATTTTAATGAAGTCCAACTTTTTCACTTTTAAATTCATGTATTGTACTATTGTTGCTCTATCAAAAACTCAGTGCCAAACTCAATGCCACCTAGATTTTCTCCTATGTTGTCTTCAAGAAGTCTTACAGGATTTCATATTACCTTTAAGTCTATGATCAACTGTGAGTTAAATTTTGCAAAATGTGTAAGGTGTGTGCCTAGATACATTTTTTCCCATGTGGATGTCCAATTGTTCCAGCAACACCATTTGAAAAGACTATAAATTCTCCATTGAATCACCTCTGTTCATTTGCCAGATATCCTATTTCTGAGCTCTATAGTCTGTTCTTTTGATCTATGTATTTACTTTTTATTACTACCATGTTGTTATAATTAGTAGAGCTTTATAGTAAGTCTTGAGATAGGCTAATGTCAATTCTAAAACTTTGTTCTTTATCTTCAGTATAGTATTGGATATTTGGGGTTTTGTGCCTTTTCATATAAAGTTTTAAATGTTTTTCAATATTTATAAAATAGATTTATGAGATTTTAATTGGGAGTACATTGAACCCACAGATCAATGTGGAAGAAAGAATTGACATCTTAACAAAATTGATTTTTCCAACCATAAACATAGAATATCCCTCTATTTATTTAAGTCTTCTCTGATTTTTTCATCAGGTTTTAGTTTGCTGCATATAGTTCCTGCATGTATTTTGCTAGATTTACACTTAAGCATTTCATTGTTTGGTGCATTGTAAATGGTATTCCGTTTCTAATTTCAAATTCCAATTATTCAGTAAGATGTTATGGAAAAACCTAAACGAACTTTTTGGCCAAACAAATACATAGAAAAGTCAATTATTTTGTGTTTTCTACATAGACAATCATGTCATATGTGAAAAAACAGTTTTATAACTTTCTTTCCAATATGTGAATTTTTATTTCCTTTTCTTGTCTTGTTGCACTATCTAGTTTCTCCAATATGACATTGAAAGAGAGTGTTGAGATGGGACATCCTTGTCTTTTTCTCAGTCTTAAGGGCAAGCATCCAGTTTTCTACAATAAAATGTGATGTTAGTTGTAGGATTTTTGTAGATTTTTTTAATCAACTTGAAGAACTCCACTTCTATTTCTAATTCACTAAGAGTTGCTATAAAAAATATCATGAATGGTTGCTGGATTTTGTCAAATGTGCCTAATATATCAATTAATATGATCTTATGAGTTTTCTTATTTATCTTGTTGATACAGTGGGTTACAACAGTTGATTTTTTAATATTAAATCAGCATTGGAAATCTGGAATATGTCCCATTTGATCATGGTATATAATTCTTTTTATACCTTTCTGGATTCAATTTGCTCATATTTGTTCAGGAAAGATATTGATCTGTAGTTTTCTTTTAATGTCTTTATCTGTTTTCTTTGCTAAGGTAATGATAGTTTCATAATATAAGTTTAGAAGCGTTTCCTCTGCTTCTATTGTCTGGAAGAGATTATAGAGTATTGGAATCATTTCTTCCTTAAATGTTTGGTAGAATACACGAGTGGAAATATCTAGATTGCTGCTTCATTTATCAAAGATCGTTAATTATTGATTCAATTTCTTTAATAAACATTGCACTATTCAGATGATCTGTGTTTTCCTTTATGAATTTTGGTACTTGTGCCTTTCAAGGAATTTGTCCATTTCACTTAAGTAATCAAATTTGTAGGAATAGAATTGTGCATAATATCTCTTTGTTATACTTTTGATGTGTATGGAATCAGTAGTGATGACCCTCTTTTGTTTCTGATATTGGCAATTTGTGCTTTCTTTCATGTTTTCTTGGCTCTCCTGGCTAGGGCTGTGTCAATTTTATTGATATTTTCAAAGGACTATGATTTTGCTGATATTCTCAATGATTTCTTGTTTTCCATTTTATTGATTTCTGCTATAACTTTCATTATTTCTCTTATTCTGCTTGCTTTAAAGCTGAAATTGCTATTCTTTCTCTAGTTTTCTAAAGTGGAAGCTTAGATTATTGATCATAAATATTTATTATTTTCTAATATATACATATAAAGCTATAAATTTCCCCCTAAGCTTTGCTTTCACTGCATTCCATCAATTTCAACAAGTTATATTTTCACTTTCATTTAGGTAAAAAAAAAGTTTGTTTCTCTTGAGACCTCTTTGTTGAACCATATGTTGTTTAATTTCCAAGTATTTGTATATTTGCCAGTTATCTTTCTGTTAATGATTTCTACTTTCATTCCACTGTGGTCTGAGAATATACTTTAATTTATTTCTATATTTTACATGTGTTGAGATGTGCTTTATGGCTCAGAATGTGGTCTATCTAGGTGATTGTGCCATGTAAGCTTGAGAAGAATGTGTATTTTGCTGTTGCTGGATGGCTTATTCTATAAATGTCAATCAGGTCCGGTTGACTGATGGTGCTATTTGGTTGACTATATTCTTAGAAATTTGTAGACTGCTTGATCTATTAACACTGTCAAATGGGTGTTAACGTCTCCACTGTGGCAGTGGGTTTATCTATTTCATATATAATGAAATAATATATAATCTCAAAGTAAATAATAAATAACCTTATAATAAATCTCAGTCTTTAATGTGTCCCTGTCCCTGGGCTGTGACCATCACTAGTGTTTCCTACTTTTTCCTACTTTTGTTCCCCCCTCAGCTGAGACAGGAAGCCTAGAGAGGGCATAAGATGTTTAATGTGAGGTAGTCTCTGACTACTTCACACTTCTCTCTGATAGATACAGGAGAGTAGTTTTCTTGGCTGTGTACCATGTACATATTAGTTTCCTGGAAGCAAAACGGATGAAAATGTGAGAGACCTCTAAAACTGTGGCCCCAGAGTTTTCTCACTCTCACAATAGCTCAGATTCCAGCAATTGTTCAAAATTACCTTTTATGTCCCAGTATGGCTCCAGTAGCTTCCAGGTAGGCAGATATCAGGTGTAGCTCTCTGTATTCACCTGTCTCTCCAGATTTCAGGGTAGTGGCTCACCCTGTGGTCAAGATTCTTTGATTGGTCCAAGCAAAGTCATTCATTTGTAATTTGCTCGGCTTTTTCTTGTGTAAGGATGAGAATGATGACTTCTGAGTTCTTTGCATGTCACAGCTGAAACCTCATTAATAAGGTTTTAACACTTGGCTTCCCACTCATCATTACAGGACTCAGTGCTTATAACAGTGAGTTGCTTTAAACCATTTTGTTTTCAATAGTCATCCCTCTATTTATTGCTTAGTGATCACTGTCTTCACATCAGAGAGACTGAGCTCTAGTAGAACAGATGTCAAAGCAAACATGCCACATAATTCAAAATGATAAACTTTCTCAATAGGTTTCTTTGCAATATAAATAGTTTCTTTGTAGTATTTAATGCTAATGTGAAAATAACATCTAAGATTTACCTGTATTTAAGCAGAATTGAATTGTCTTTGTAAGTATTCTCTGCATTGAAACCACATTTCAACTGCTCTTAATTGAATAAATCCTAAAACCACTTTAAAAAATACTTTATTATTTTTCCATAGTCAACATAACAAAAAATATGTACATGGAAGAATCAAATCTGAAGGAAACGTTTAAAATTGCTTTTCCCACAGTTTTGGGAGTTTGGGTTTTTCACATTGGAAAATAGACAGTGGGTAGGTGAAAAAAAATACTGTTAGTAATAGCAACTGAAAAGCCCCCCAAAATCATATGGTAAGCAACCAAACTGTGTTGTGTGTATAGAATTGGAAGATACATTCTGTATATTCTACGCACAGTTTCTAAACCAGAGGACCTTGTAAGATCAGAGTAAACAAAGCCCCACAGTGAAAACATCTAATGTACTCACATACTATTTCACACAGTATTAGAGTATCAGAGGCTACTAAGAAGTACAAGAATTATAAAATCTAGCTGAGAAGATGAAATCTGTTCAATCAACAGACAGTTCCTGGATATTCTTTTTCCTTCCTTGAATTTTGATTTTCATACATACAGGATAAAATGTCACAACTATTTATTTTGCAAACTTTTTGTAACTTTAGCATATATAATTCTCCAGTTAAAATTACAGAGATGTAAATTATAAATGGTAAATAAGCATTAAACAAAGAAAAAGCAATTTTCAATAAAAGAAAGAAGGAACTTTTGATAGAATACAAATTAACACAGAATCTTTGGAAAACAGTTTGGCATTAACTATTAAATATGAAAATATATGATTACTATGTCTTAGCAATTCCACTTCTAGTAGGTATGTGCCCAAGAGAAAAGTATGCACATTTGCATCAGAAGACATGTAAACAATGGTAATTGAAGAGTTTTTTTATGAGTGCAATCCCAAATCAACCCAGATGTCTACAGATATTTGTAGAATAGATAGTGGTATATACATACGATAGGATAGTATTTAGTCATGAAAGTGAACAGACTGCTTCTGTGTGGGGTAATTTAGATGAGACCCAGAGACATAATATTAAGTGAAAGAAACCAGACATAAAATAATGCACCCTGTATGACTCAAGGGAAACAAAGTTTGAAAATAAGAAAAGCAGCACTACAGGAGTAGAACTCAGAATAGAGGGAGTAGTGATCCAGGGCCACAATGGGCCATGTTCTGAGCATTTACTTAGGTGATGGTTACATGGGTGTTTCTCTGTGCTGATTTATTGATCTGTACTTTTGGCTTTTTTTTTTGACTGTTTATTTTTTAAACTTTTCAATATGTGGGATTCACTTTACAATAAAAAGTTTTGTTGTTGTTGTTTTAAGGAAACTGATTAAATATGTAATAGTGAAGGTAGCATATTATAATCACAGAATTAAGGATGACCGAACACAGAATGTCTGGGGAAACTTGCGTGGGGTCCCAGGGCCAGGCACGCTGAAAGAAAATATACTGAAAACTGAGAAGTTCTGGAACTTTATAATTCTGCTTACTTAAATTGGGAGAGAAAACAGATTGGTTCCTTAAAATGTGATATGGCTAGTTGGGCACTCATTTACAAGCTCGCATTTAAAATTGTGTCTGTAATAAAATAACTGTGAGATAAATAAATGCAGTACAGTTGACCCTTGAACAAGGTAGGCACTAGGACATCAACCCTCCCTGCAGCTGAAAATCCAGGTATAACTTTACAGTCTGCCCTCCATATCCAAATTTCCACATCCATGAATTCAACCAACCACTGATTGGGTAGTACTGTAGTATGTATCTTTGAAAACAAAACTCACATGTAAGTGGACCCCTGCAGTTCAAACCCGTGCTGTTCAAGGGTCAACTGTATATACGTGGTGTCTAGAATAACATTAACTGATAATATTGACTTATTCAGAATTACACCTTCACTTATAAGTTTGAAAGTGATTATTTATCTTGAAAATATAAGCAGTGAAGAAAGGTCTACATCTTTTATTATTATCTGTGTCCTGATTTCTTCTTCAAATGATTTGGGATGGTCATCAAAAGGATGACAGATGTGTGAGCCTACCCTCCTTCAGAGCTGGGGCCCAGCACGATGGCCCAGACATGGTTGCATGGAGGTAGTGGAAGTTCTGAAATCAGGTGTGCAGAGGGCAGGGCTGGGTGTCTGAGACAGGAGAAGTAGACCTTGACTTCAAAAGAGTCCATTGAGGAGTTCATACCCAGACACAGCTGACTTCACCCAGGGGTTTTTGCAGCAGAGACATTTTGATTTTGCCTAATACCAATAAATAAGTAAAATATTTATAAATACCATAAAGTTTCCATAGGACTGCATGGAAGGGATGAGGGAAGGAGTACTGCTGGTAGATGTTCCAGGAACAGAAGCCCCCTGTAGGGCTGGGGGAACCATGGGGCAGCTGGCCTGCTCAGGTCCACATGTAGGTCTGGTCTGAAATGAAGAAGGCTCCAGGGGGATGTGAAAGTCATCCTTCAGTCGCTTTTCCTCTGTACAGAGATCCTTTCTCAACGGGTCTCATAATAAGCACAGTTTTTATAACAGTTTTATATGTGACAGTGACTTGCAAATGTTTGGCTGGAAAACCATGTGATTCTCCTAATAATTTCTGAATGGCTGTACAGCATGGTATCATTGGGATGAGCACTTTTTTTTTTTTTTTTGCATTGTCTTTGCTTCATTGTACAATTTCTGTTTCTGGTGCTGCTACTCAGCTGCTTGTCTCTCTAGGTACACACTGTGCTAATTTGATTTTTTTTCCCTCTATTCACTGAAATGAGAGAAGTTACTTGAAGCAAGTGGAACAACTTGTTTCCTATGTGCTGATCATTTGTCTGCATTGACATTCAGCCCTGCCATGGGAGATCCTGTATTTTCTGTAAGAAAAATAGGATATGATTAAAGCTAATTTGCTTACAGCAGGGCAAGAAGTGGTGCAACTACAATTTTTCCCTTTGTGCTACACTTTTTAATGCTCCCTGGCAATCCTCCTCCAAAAATGAGGTATTGTATTTTTCCCTGAAGTTATCCATTTATCCATAAATTTATTTTAGAGGTCATTCTTTTTAATGTGTTGAGCCACAGAAATCAAAGTAATCAAGTAATATAAATTTGATAATGTTGTTTGTCCATCTAAAATGAAGCAATTCTCCATTGAGGTGTGAAAGTCTTATTGCATGCCCGATTCTCTTTTCCAAAATATCAGTAAATTTCCTCAAAGCACTGGAACTCTATTGAGCCCTGGACTTCTATAAACAACCTCATCTAGGAATTCTGTATACGGTCCAAACAAAAAAATATCATCCAAGCTGTGACTCATTCATTCATTTAAACAACAAAAAATAACAGAGATTTCTAGATGTCCAGGCCTTGTGCTAATTGTTGGGATTATAAAAATGCATACGATATGTCATCACTGTTGACATGTAAAAGCCGAGAGAGAGCATGTAAAAGCAAACAGTTGCAATAGGGTATCACAAAGCCAACGATATAATTCAATACAGGATAAAAATGAATGCACAAATTTGTCATCATTAGTCCTTCTTTGGATTGTCAGAAAAAGACTTTAGAGAAAAAACTTAATTTAAATGTCCAATAGGAATTTCACGGTTATGACATGGGAAGGTGGCTCCTGGAGAGGTTTGGCCAGAGGTTCTCCAGTAGAAATAGCACAGTGATCTTGGGGAACTGAAACAACTGGGCATGGTCAAAACTTAGAATATGGTTTGTTGCTATGAGAGATGAGGTTGGAGGAAAAGGCCAGGGACTGGTCAGGGGGACCTTCTCTGACATGCAAAGAAGCTTTGACTTTGTCCTATGGCAGATCCGTATACCCCTAGGCTGCTGCTCCAGCTTCCCAGTTCTAAGACACTGTAGTCTACCAGGCTTATTCCACTCAGGTTATATAACCACAAGCTGCAGCTGGTCAGGATGTTTTTTCAGAAGCTATTATTTTGTTTGTTTCAGACAAGTTCTTCTGGCTCATGATGTCACGATTTCACACACAGGACGCAGCTCATGTGTGAAGCCCAGGCCATAAAACAAGAAGAATAATGTCCCGAAGGCATTCTTTTTTTTTTTTTTTTGCGGTACGCGGGCCTCTCACTGTTGTGGCCTCTCCCGTGGCGGAGCCCAGGCTGCGGACGCGCAGGCTCAGTGGCCATGGCTCACGGGCCCAGCCGCTCCGCAGCATGTGGGATCTTCCCGGACCGGGGCATGAACCCGCGTCCCCTGCATCGGCAGGCGGACTCCCAACCACTGCGCCACCAGGGAAGCCCCCGAAAACATTCTTTTATCACAGCTCCTCTAGATCCCAGAACCCACAGCAGCCCTGAAGACCCACACAGTCATTTCGTGCCCTTGACTACCACATGCTCCTCCTAACAACACTTGCAGCAGTGTTGGCCTGACTTCCCCAGTTCCAGTCCCTCTGGGGGTTGTGTTTCCTCTTGCTCTAGAACTCCATCCTAAAGAACCTCTGTGTTGGTTCATTCTGAATCATAATAATACTAATAATAAAAAGTCCTATTTACAACTCTTCAAAACATATCAAGGTCATCATAAATCTTGCCTCTAGCATGAAGCATTTGCCAGTAATAACTATTGAAACCGTAAGAATATAAATTCCCTGAGGTGAGAACATATCCATGGAAGTCCTCAACACTGTTACTCGGAGAGCATTTGTCGAATGAGGTAAATGATTGATTAACCTCTCCTGCCACGTTCCAGGGTGGCAAGGATCATGCCTGATTTATTCCTGGCATTCTGTCTGGTACTGAGTATGTGGTTAGTGAATGTTTATTAAATGAACTTCCCCCTTTCTCATGGTACAAAATACATGTAATATATACCATATGTGTTTAGTACATATCAGCACACCACTAAGTCATTTTTGCTGTCTCCTATTGCCTTAGTTATTTATGAATGCATGGCTTCTTTCTTCAACAGAAGGCAACTTTTTCCACTATTTTCTTCTGTCTACTCAATGCAACAAACATTAATGGAGCCTTTGTTGAGCCAAGCAGTTCTGTTAGATATGTCAAGGGTACAGCAATAAATAAGACATAGGGCCTCAAGGAACTCGTGAAAAAAACATGTAAACACCTCATCCACACACAATGCTCTATGCAAGTTTCTAGGAGGAACTGTTTACAGGCATATCTAATTTTATTGCCCTTCATTTTATCATGATTCACAGACATGGCATTTTTTTTAGAAACTGAAAGTTTGTGGCAGCCTCGTGTCAACAAAGGCTGTCAGTACAAATTTTCCAACAACATTTGCTCACTTTGTGTCTCTGCTTCACATTCTGATAATTCTTACAATATTTCAAAACTTTTCATTATTATTATATTTGTTATGGGGTCTGTGATCAGTAATCTCTTTTTCATTTTATTTTATTTTATTAAAAAATTTTTTAATTGGAGTATAGTTGAGTTACAATGTGTTAGTTTCAGCAAAGTGAATCAATTATACATATACATATATCCACTCTTTTTAAAATTCTGTTCCCATATAGGTCATTACAGAGTACTGAGTAGTGTTCCCTGAGCTATATGGTAGGTCTTTATTAGTTACCTATTTTATATATAGTAATGTGTAGATGTCAATCCCTATCTCCCAATCTATCCCTCCCCTAAGTTTGTTTTCTACACCTGTGACTCTATTTCTGTTTTGTAAATAAGTTATTTTGTACCATTTTTTTATATTCCGCATATAAGCGATATCATGTGATATTTGTCTCTCTGTGTCTGACTTACTTCATTTAGTATGATAATCTCTAGGTCCATCCATGTTGCATTATTTCCATTCTTTTTTATGGCTGAGTAATAATCCATTGTACATATATACCACATCTTCTTTATCCATTCCTCGTTTGATGGACATTTAGATTGCTTCCATGTCCCAGCTATTGTAAGTAGTGCTGCAATGAACATTGAGGTGCATGTATCTTTTTTTTATGTTTACAATAAGCTTTTACTTTATTTTATTTTTGTTTTATTATTAGTATTTTGTTTGTGTGGTACGTGGGCCTCTCACTGTTGTGGCCTCTCCCGTTGCAGAGCACAGGCTCCAGACCCGCAGGCTCAGTGGCCATGGCTCACGGGCCTAGCCGCTCCACGGCATGTGGAATCTTCCTGGACCAGGGCACGAACCCATGTCCCCTGCGTCAGCAGGTGGACTCTCAACCACTGCGCCACCAGGGAAGCCCTATTTTATTTTTTTAAATTTTAATTGGAGTATAGTTGCTTTACAATGTTGTGTTAGGTTCTACTGTACAGCAAAGTGAATCAGCTATACGTATACACATATCCCCTTTTTTTTGGATTTCCTTCCCATTTAGGTCACCACAGAGCATTGAATAGAGTTTCCTGTGCTATACAGTAGGTTCTCATTAGTTATCTATTTTATACATAGTATCAATAGTGTATATATGTCAATCCCAATCTCCCAATTCATCCCACCCCACCCTTCCCTCTTGGTATTCACATATTTTTTCTCCACATCCGTGTCTCTATTTCTGCTTTGTAAATAAGATTGTCTATACCAATTTTTTTCCAATTTCACATATATGCATTAATATACAACATAGTTTTTCTCTTTCTGACTTTCTTCACTCTGTGTGACAGTCTCTAGGTCCACCCACGTTTCTACAAATGACCCAATTTCATTCCTTTTTATGGCTGAGTAATATTCCATTGTATATATGTACCACATCTTCTTTATCCATTCCTCTGTTGATGGACTTTTAGGTTGTTTCCATGTCTTGGCTATTGTAAATAGTGCTACAGTGAATATTGTGGGACATGACTCTTTTTAAATTATGGTTTTCTCTGGGTATATGCCCAGGAGTGGGATTGCTGGGTCACATTGTAGCTCTATTTTTAGCTTTTTAAGGAACCTCCATACTGTTCTCTACAGTGGCTGTATCAATTTACATTCCCCCAACAGTGCAAGAGGGTTCCCTTTTCTCCACACCCTCTCCAACATTTATTGTTTATAGATTTTGTGATGATGGCCATTCTGATCGGTGTGAGTTGATATTTCATTGTAGTTTTAATTTGCATTTCTCTAAAAATTAGTGGTGTTGAGCATCTTATCACTGATCAGTAATCTTTGATGTTACTATTGTAAATGTTTGGAGGAGTCACACACCAAGCACATATAAGACAGTGAACGTAATGGATGAATGTTTTGTGTGTTCTGATGGCTCCCCTGATTGGCCATTCCCCTGACTGTCTCAGTATCCTTGGGCTTCTGTATTTTCTAAGACACAACAGTATTGAAATTAGACCAGTTAATAACCCTTCAATGAACCCTGAGTGTTCAAGTGAAAGGAAGGGTTGCACATCTCTCACTTTAATTAAAAAGCCAGTAATGATTAAGTTTAGTGAGGAAGGCATGTCGAAAGCCATGATAGGCCCAAAGCTAGTCCTCTCACACCAAATAGTTAGACAAGTTGTAAATACAAAGGAAAAGTTCTTGAAGGACATTAAATGTGTTACTGTAGTGAACTTATGAATGATAAGAAAGTGAAACAATCTTATTGCTGATATTGCTGAGTGGTCTGGATAGATCAGACCCACTACAACATTACCTTAAGCCAAAACCTAATCCAGAGCAAGATCTTAAGTCTTTTCAGTTCTAAGAATGTTGAGAGAAGTGAGGAAGCTGCAGAAGAAAACTTTGAAGCTAACAAAGTTGGTTCAAGAGGCTTAAAGAAAAAAGCCATCTTCATAACATAAAAGTGCAAGGTGAAGTAGCAAATGCTAATGTAGAAGCTGCAGCAAGTTATCCAGAAGATCTACCTAAAATAATTCACAGAGGTGACTACATTAAAAAAATATATTTTCACTGTAGATGAAACAGCCTTATATTGGAAGAAGATGTCATTTAGGACTTTCATAGCTAGAGAGAAGTCAATGACTAACCTCAAAACTTCAAAGGACAGGCTGAGGCTCTTGTTAGGAGTTAATGCAGCTAGTGACTTAAAGTTCAAAACAAGGCTCATTTCTCATTCTGAACATCCTAGGACACTCTAAAATTATGCTAAATCTATTCTGCCTATGCTCTATCAATGGAACAACAATGCCTGGATGACAGCCCATCTGTTTACAGAAAGATTTACTGAATATTTTAAGCCCACTGATGAGACCTACTGCTCAGAAAAAAAAAATTTCTTTCAAAATATCTCTGCTCATTGACAATCCACCTGGTCACCCAAGAGCTCTTATGAAGTTATACAATGAGATTCATGAGATGCCTGCTAATGCAACATCCATTCTGTAGCCATTGAGTCAAGGAGTAATTTTAACTTACAAGTCCAATTATTTCAGAAATATAATTTGTAAGGATATAGCTGCCATAGATTGTGATTATTCTGATGGATCTGGGTAAAATGAATTGAAAACCTTCTGGAAAATATTCAACATTTTAGTTGCCATTAAGAACATTTGTAATTCATGGGAAGAGGTCAAAATAACAACATTAACAGGAATTTGGAAGAAGTTGATTCTGAACTTCATGGATGACTTTGAGTTCAAGACTTCAGTGGAGGAAGTAACTGCAGATGTGGTGGAAACAGCAAGAGAACTAGAATTAGAAGTGGAGCCTGAAGAGGGGACTGAATTGCTGCCATCTCATGATAAAACTTTAATGGTTGAGGAGTTGCTTCTTATGGATGAGCAAATAAAGTGGTTCCTTGGGATGGAATCTACTCCTGGTGAAGATGCTGTGAAGATTGTTGAAATGACAATAAAGGATTTAGAATATTCCATAAACTTAGTTGATAAATCAGTGGTAGGTTTTGAGAGGATTGACTCCAGTTTTGAAAGAAGTTCTACAGTGGGTAAAATGCTATAAACAGCATTACATACTACAGAGAAATCAATCATGAAAGGAAGAGTCAGTCAGTGTAGTAAATTTTACTACTGTCTTATTTTAAGAAACTGCCACAGCCACCCCAACCTTCAGCAACTGGCACCCTGATCAGTCAGCAGCTGTCAACATCATGGCAAGACCCTCCACCAGCAAAAAGATTATGACTTTCTGAAACTCAAATGATGGTTAACATTTTTAGCAACAGAGTATTTTTAATTAAGATATGTACGTTTTTTAGACATAATGCTATTGCATCCACCACAACCCAAACACATACTCTAAAAATGGAAATACCCCATAACTCTTGTGTCCTCACATTTTTTATGGCAAGTTTTGTGTGGGAACTCAAGATTTTTGAGTGCTGGTTCTATGCTTTCATTCCAACTGCAAGAGAGGTGAGGTATATGAATTTTATAAAATGGAATTAATTGTATATATACATTTTGTATCTATATGAGATAATTGATGTTAAGAAACTTATTATGCTAATCATTGCATGATATAAGTAGGTCAAATCACTGTGCTATATAACCCAAATTTATACAGTGCTGTATGTCAATGATATCTCAATAAAACAAGGCTGCAGGAGACATAGGGGTCAGAGTGATGGTATTTTCTCAAAAATGGAAAAATTATTCAAAAGATAATGGGCAATCTTCTTCTATTCCTTTTCCTCTTCCTCATCCTCTCCTGAAAAAATCAGTTCTTAAAGCCATTAAGTAGGACACAGTGAGAAGGCATCCATGCTACCAGATGGGGGAGAGGAGGCATGATGAAACAGAGCAGGTGTCAGAGCTCAGGGGTGGGGGTCTTCCACATGGGAATGGGTCCCAGATGTGAGTGTGAGAACTGGGTTGGGTAGGGGTACCCACATAGGAGAGGGTCCTGGATGTATGTTCAGGGCTGAGTGTGGTGGGGGCACCACCCACATGAGCTTCCAGACTCTGGGTGTTAGTTGTGAGAACAGATTGAGGCATGTATGTATGTAGGAGGGCTTCTGGGTGAGGAGAGTCAGAACCCAAGTAGGGTAAGGGAGATATAAATGCTTTACTAGGGTGGCTCCACTTTGGGTGGAGTCATTAAAGTAGGCATCCTTGCAGAATGTTGGCCTGACATCAGATCCCAAAAGAGGTAGGAAGGTTCCCCACACCATGGCAGGGGGGCAGTGTAGCCTGGCAGGAGAAGTCACTGTCTGAGACAGGTGAGAATAGTATCCCAGTGGAGCACCCTTCTGACAGGTGTTGTTAGAGCTCAAGCAGGCTATGGACAGTATGAGGTGTTAGATCCAAAGATAGGTGAGGCAGGCATTGGTGTAGTAGAAGGGGATAATCCTACTTCCAGGGCAGTGAGGACAGTGTCCACTCTGTCGCAGGCTGTCAGACCCAAGCAGGGTATGAATGTCATCCACACAGGTGCACCATGCATGTCCAAAGCAGTTCTGAGTCAGAACCTCCGTAGGATAAACATATTATCTATATATGAGGGCAGCCTAGCATGGGAGTTTAGAACCCAAGTAAGGTGAGGAAGGTGTCCATTAGTGGAGATGGCCTGGTAGGTGGTGTTGGAGCATAAGTGGAACGCCAAGGATGTTAATGAATGTGGGATGGTCCAGAGTCGGGTATTAGAGTTTCATCAGGATGAAAATGTATTCACACAAGGCCTGATACAGAACCTCAGACCCCAAGCCAACTTAGGAGGATACCTATACAGTGGGATAGCCCAGGACAGTGGTAACCCAAATGGAGTCAGGGGGGCGTGGTTAGCAGGGAATGGTGTGTTGTGGGACGGGTATTGGACACTTGTGAAGTGGACATTGCTGCAGGGGGTGGATTCACGTTGGGTGTGAGAATCTGAGTGGAGAAAGAAGGGCATCTGAGAATTGGGAAAAGAATGGTGTCAGCGGAGAGACAATAGTTACAAACAGGAAATTTGATTAACTATATAAATTAAGAAAAAGGGAAACCAGGTTTCTCACCGCTGAGAAATAAAGTTGAAATATGAAAAAGAAGAAAACTAATATGAACCTTTTAGCTTTGGATTGGAACCAAAAGTACTTTTGTCAAGTTGTGGTTTTCTAAATAGATGGATGGATAGATAGATGATAGATAGATAGATAGATAGATAGAATTAAATAAATATGGATGCACTTATGTGCATGGCTGCTCCAGTAAGTATAGACACATATTTCCAAATTCTATCCACTGAGAGGGCTTGCAAGTGGCAACATTTCAGTAACAATGAGCACACTTAGTACCCAGGTTTTGTCTTCTAAACACTATTTTCCAATAAATGTAACTGGTGATGCTGGGAAAATTGTTACTCCAGTTGAGGCAAGGAAAGTATAAAATGAACTTGCAACACTTGTTGTACCACAAGGAAGGAAGTGCTCAACAATTGATGCCAACCCTTAAAAAGACAGAGAATCTATTTGAAAGAGTCACTGGAGAAACTGTGAGCAATTTGAGCATCAAAATGTAACAGCCAGATTCAAAAGGCTACATACTCCATGACTGCCTTTGTATTATAAATCAGAAAAGGCAAGACAATGGAGTCTGAAGGCAGATAAATGCTTACCAGGACGTGGAAATTGGGATGGAACTGACTATAAAGACACCTGGTGGGGTTTTGAGGATGGTGGAACTCTTCTATATCTTGATTATAGTAGGCATTATATACATGTATTTATTTGCCAAACTTGAAGAAGTGTGGTGAGTTTAGTCTATGTAAATTACATTTCATAAACCAAAAAGTAAACAATGGGAAGGACAAGAGATATAAATGAAAAGGGAATGACAGCACGTTGTTAAATGTTGAAGCTGAGAGAAAGGTATACAGGGACTCATTATCCTACTTTGTTTACTTCCTAGAGTTTTTCAATTTTCCACAATTTAAAAAATCGCATAATTAAGAGTTTGGGATTAAAATATACTCACCATTATATATAAAATAATAACCAACAAGGACCTACTGTATAGCACAGGGAACTATACTCAATATCTTGTAATAACTTATAATGGAAAATTATATATGTATATATACACACACATATATATCTGAATCACTTTGCTGTACACCTGAAACTAGCACAACATTGTAAATCAACTATATTTCAATAAAAATGTTTTAAAAATAACATAGGCAGACTTTAAATTAAGAAGAAGGAGAAGGAGAAGCAAGGCAGCTAATTTTGAAATGACTTAGTTTTGGGGGAAAATATCAATACCAACTAGGTGATTTTTAGTTTTTCATTAATGCTTATCTCATTTTCTAACTTTCTACAATGATCCTGTTATACTCATATTACTGACATTTTCTTTTTAAATTGTATGGTCAAGGGCCTCCCTGGTGGCGCAGTGGTTAAGAGTCCACCTGCCGATGCAGGGGATGCGGGTTCGTGCCCTGGTCTGGGAGGATCCCACATGCCGCGGAGCGGCTGGGCCCGTGAGCCATGGCCGCTGGGCCTGTGCATCCGGAGCCTGTGCTCCGCAACGGGAGAGGCCACAACAGTGAGAGGCCCGCATACCGCAAAAAGAAAAAAAAAAAAAAGAATATGGCAAAGTGTGCCTTATGTATACCATATTGATTACTCCCATTTTTATATCTCTAGTACCTGCCCTTTTCCTGGTCTCCAAGCTTATCCCACTGTTCCCATTTAAATGTTTAATAACCATCTCAAAATAAACCCTTCCAAAATTGAATATCTGATTTTTCCCTAAAATTTTTATTCTACTAGTCATTTTATCTCAGTGACAAAATATCACTATTGTCTGGTTGTTCAGATCAAAAATTCTAGAAAAAATCTGTGATTTCTCTCAATCTCATCTCCCACATTCAGTTGCCAGCAAGACAATTTGGCTCTACTATGTGTATCTCCAGAACTTGATCTTTTGCATAGCCTCCACCAATAACATCCTAGACAAATCAGTCACCATTATTGATCACTGTGCTTCTACTATTTTTTCAATTTTCTATTCTTATTCTCCACAAAGAAGCTAGTGTTTTTAAAAACAAACTCAAGTTACATCACTTCTCTTTTTAAATCTTTCAATATTTCCTACACTTAGGAAGGAATCTAAAGTCTTTCCTTAGTCACTAGAACTTTCGTGGTCTGGTCTTTGACCATCTCTGACTTCATTTGCCTAAACTACCTCCATCTCCCTGTGCTCCGGCCACTCCAAGCCATCCCTTGATCGTCCAGGTTGGTTCTTGCCTCACATCTTTGTCCTCATATTTTGTCTTCCTGGGATGCATCCCCCCACGATATCAGGGGAATTATTATTTATTCTTCTGTTCAAATATCATCTTCTCAAAAAGGTCTTTTCTGGCTGTCTGCTAGAAGTGGCCTCCTTTCTTTCACCATTTAGCTGAATTTTACTTCATTTATAGCAGAATCAGAACCAGATATTACATTATATATTATTATGTTTTATATAATGTGCCCACCCCCTCTCAAGTATGGCTCTAAAATACGTTCCTCACTATTGGGTACTGGAAGAAATCTTCTATTATAAGGTTATAAGAAATCTTCAAAATAATTTTTGTATATAATGTGATTGTAGATATACTACTATAGATAAGTGTAGTAAATCTAGGCCCATAGAAACATATGAAGCAAGATTCTGTTTCAAATTACCAGATATATATTTTTTCCATTCTTCCCAGTTGTTTTCCATGTAATGATTTGTTTAAATAGACTAGCCTTTTATTCCTTATGTGACAAGGAGGAAAAAAGCAAAATAAAATAAATAAATTAGGAAATGAATAAGTGAATAAGGAATGGGGTCCCAAAAACCTTGTCCTGATCTTTTGCATGTAAATTTACATTTTCCCCAATATCACTTTTAAAATTGAAAAATATATTTTTTCTTGTGATATATTTATTTCATGATTGTGAAGATTACTGTGATAATCATTTCATGATGTATGTAAGTCAAATCACTGTGCTGTACACCTTAGACTTATACAGTGCTGTATGTCAATAAAACTGGAAGAAAAAAATTAAACAATAAGTAAAATGTGCAAACCCCAAAAGAAAAAATATTGCATCCACATCTGAGAATGTGTAGAAAAGCATCTATGTTGAAAAGTTCTCATAGAGATGTTATAAGTTTCATACTGCTAACTCCCTCTCCTGACATGGCTAACATTTTGGTCTAATTGTGACCCTAAAATTGGCATGTAATATTGTGGAATATATGCATGATATTTATATGCTGAGGAAATTTCACTTATTCTTCCAAATCACTGTTGAGAATCCTAACGGTTAGGCAGGAATGGTAGCCAATAGAGACAATAACATTAGGATTATCTACCACAACTCATAATTTCTATAGAGAAGTGACTTTGAATATTGAACACACTATGGATACTGCCACTCCGTGAAATTTCTAAATCCTAATATGCAAAAATAAGCAGTGACCCCAAATCATTCATATGCTCTTTAGAATGTGGACATTAAGTACTTTTGGTGCAAGGTCATGAGTTGTCCTGAGACATAAATGTACCAAAATAAAGCTCTGTAAATATCAAATGCCTGCCAACAGTTTTCTGTAACCTTTATTTAGTAGTAAATCTACTCTCAGTTTGTTTTGCTCAATCCAAAGAGCATATTTGTCAAAATCAAATATTCAGGGAATTACCAAGAAGAATTTTACCTAATATTGAAAGAGTTTCTGAGTAGGTGAGGATGAGAATGAGAGGTAAATTATGGTACAGAGGTTCTGCAAGATGTATCAACTACAGTCGATGACAAGTGAGGAAGGGTAGAGGGGCACAATGCTTATTGGCTCCCCTTTGACTGGTGAATATTTAATCACTCCTCAACAATTGCTGAAATTACCTTCAAAAAGAGTTTACAGTCTTCTCAAATGCACACAGAATATTCTCTAGGATAGATAATGTGTTAGGTTACAAAATAAGTCTCAGGAAATTTAAGAAGTTTGAAATCATATTAAGTATATTTTCCAACAACAATATGTAACTAGAAATCAGTAAGAGGAGAAAAACTGAAAAATTCACAAATGTGTGGAAATTAAACAATTTCTGAACAACCAATGGGTCAAAGATAAAGCAAAAGGGAAATTTTTAAAATCTTGAAACAAACAAAAATAGAAACATACCAAAACTCACAGGATGCAGCAAAAGCAGTTCTTAGAGGAAGTTCATAGTGATAAATGCCTACATTAAGAAACAAGAAATATGGGCCTCCCCGGTGGCGCAAGTGGTTGAGAGTCCGCCTGCCGATGCAGGGGATACGGGTTCGTGCCCCGGTCTGGGAGGATCCCATATGCCGCGGAGCGGCTGGGCCCGTGAGTCATGGCCGCTGAGCCTGCGCGTCCAGAGCCTGCGCGTCCGGAGCCTGTGCTCCGCAACGGGGGAGGCCACAACAGTGAGAGGCCCGCATACCGCAAAAAAAAAGAAACAAGAAATGTCTTAAATAAACAACCTAAGTTTACACCTCAAGGACCCCAAAAAAAGAAACAACAACAAACTAAGTTCAAAGTTAGCATAGGAAGGAAATAACAAAGATCAGAGAAAAAGATAAATGAACACTAGAGGCCATAAAAATAGCAGATAGGTTCAACAAAACTAAGAACTAGCTGTTGAAAAGATAAACAAAATTGACAAAACTTTAGCTAGACTAAGAAAAGAAACCATTGAAGACTCAAATAACATCAGAAATGAAAGAGGGAACATTACAACTGATACCACAGAAATACAAAGGATCATAAGAAACTACTATGAACAATTCCATGCCAAAAAATGAGACAACCTAGAAGAAATGAATAAATTTCTAGAAACATAGAAAACAACCTACCAAGACTAAAACATGAAGAAATAGAAAATCTGAACTGACTAATGACAAATAAGAAGATTGAATCAGTAACTGAAAACTTCCCAACACAGATAAGCTCAAGACCAGATAACTTCACTACAAAACATTTAAAGAAGGATCAATGTCAGTCCTTCTCAAATTCTTCCAAAACTTGAAGAGGAGGGAACACTGTCAAACACATTTTGTGAGGCCAAAATAGAAAGGTTACTATCAAAAGGACAAGAGATAACAAGTATTGGCAAGGGTGTGGAGAAAAGAGAACATTTGTGCACTGTCGGTGGGAACCAAAATTGGTGCAACCACTGTGGAAAAAAGTATGGAGGTTCCTCAAAAAACAAAAAATATAGAACTACCATATGATCCAGCAATCTCGCTTTTGGGTATATAACCAAAGGAAATAAAATCAGGATCTCAAAGAAATATCTGTACTCCCATGTTCATTGCAGCATTATTCATAATAACCAAGATATGAAAACAATGGATAAATGGGTAAAGAATATATATATATATACATATATATATTCACAGACACTATAGAATATTATTCAGCCATAAAAATGAAGAAAATCCTGCCATTTGAGATAACTTGAATGGAACTTGAGGGCATTATGCTAAGTGAAATTAGACAGAGAAAGACAAGTACTATATGATATTACTTATATGTGGAATCTAAAAAAGCTGACCTCAGACTTCCCTGGTGGTGCAGTGGTTAAGAATCTGCCTGCCAATGCAGGGGACACAGGTTCGAGTCCTAGTCCAGGAAGATCCCACATACCGTGGAGCAACTAATCCCGTGCACCACAACTACTGAGCCTGTGCTCTAGAGCCCGCGAGCCATGACTACTGAGCCCACGTGCCACAACTGCTGAAACCCGTGCACCTAGAGCCTGTGCTCTGCAACAAGAGAAGCACTGCAGTGAGAAGCCTGTGCAACACAATGAAGAGTAGCCCCTGCTTGCCACAACTAGAGAAAGCCTGCGTGCAGCAACGAAGAACCAACACAGCCAAAAATAAATAAATAAATTTATTTTTAAAAGTAGAAATAAAAAAAATTAAAAATCTGACATCATAGAAGCAGAGAGTAGAATTATGGTTTCCAGGGGCTAAAGGCTAGGAGAAATGGGGATATGTGTGTGTGTGAAACAATGTTTCAGTCTGAGTACAAAGGTAGAAAAAGACCCAGTCAGGCAGGAGGAGTTCCCTCTTACTCAGCCTTTTTGTTCAAAGCTACCCAGGAAACAATTTTGGTCTTCAGCTGATTAGATGATACCCACGCACATCAGAGATGGCAATCCACTTAGTCTACTGATTCACATGTTAATACCATCCAGAAACACGGTTATAGACACACCCAGAATAAAGTTTGGCCAAATGTCTGGGCACACTGTGGTCAGTCAAGTTGACATTATTAAACTAATCATCACATAATCCAAATGATTTTAAATATTTCCAATTGATTTATAATTGGAAAGGTTTAATTCATAATCCAGTACTACTTTATTTTGTTACTCAAATTGTTGCAGCACTGGCCACTGGAAGATTTTCAGTTGGTTTCTTTGTCTCTTTGATATACTCCCATAAATAAAGGGTTGTTTTATGTTTTTTTGTGTTTTGTTCTGTCTTAACATTTCCCTGCTTCCTGACACCATCAGATGCTCCAGGTTTATCTTGTATATTTCCTATCCCAGTTCTAAAGTCTTAGAGTCAGCCTTTTCTTCAAGGAACCCTGGTTCCTTTTATTGAAGAATGATTTTAGAAATCAAGGTCTGAGCACTAGGTGTATGTATTGCTACTGGAGTGTCATTTCTTTTAGGCCCTCACAGCTGACAGAGCAAATGAATATGTGAGTACTTATCCATGCGTACACACACACACATACACACACACACACACTATTTTTAACATATTTAACCATCAGTATACAATTAAGTATGATTCTTACAGTTTTCCCCAACTCTTATCTAGTACTGTGTGTATCATTCTAGCCTCCTCTGCTTGCTTGCCCACTCACCCTAACTGTAAGAAATTTGGGTCACACTATCCATCCCCTTTTTTCTTAATTGTTCAATTAAAACATACATGTATACCAGTATCAGAATTTTTAACACACTCCCATGTGGGAAATAACTTCATCAAGAGAGTTCAATGCTTTTGTGCAGATTATTTTGTCTTTAGTCTTACAACCCATAACTTCCAAAGTCACTTGGATCAGTACCTTTTTCCTCACCCCCTCTGGCGAGGATGCTTTATATATTCATAATAAAATTAGGTTCTTTCTTCACATTATGCATTCTTGTCTGTATCCTTCAACATACAAAATGGTGGTGGTGTTTTTTTTTATTTGCTTCTTTTAAGGTTCATTCTTTGTGTTGTAAAGTTACATGGATTTTGACAAATGTGTAATGTCATATATCCACCATTACAGTATCATACATAATAATTTCTTCACCTCAAAACTCCCTGTGCTTCACTGATTTTTCCCTCCAGCCCTTCCCAAGAACTTCTGGAAAACATGGGTCTTTTTACTCTCTTTATAGATTTGCCTTTTCTACAGTGTGATTAATTGAACTACAGGGTATGTACCCTTTTCAGGCTAGCTCCTTTCACTTAAGAATATGCATCTAAGATTCATCCATTTATTTTGTGGCTTGAAACTCATTTCTTTTTATTGATGAGCAATATTCAATTGTATGGATATACCACAGTTTCTTTATGCGTTCACATTTGATTGCTTGTACTGGGGTGATTATGAACAAACCTGCTATAAATATTCCTATGTATGTTTTTCTGTGGACAAAGTTTTCAAAGCAACTGGATAGATTGATAGTAGTGCAATTATTACATCAAATGGTAAAACAGTTTGCTTTTGTAAGAAACAACCAAATATCCTTCATTTTGCATTCCCACTACCAATGAATGAAAGTTTCTGTTGCTTTGCATCCTCCCCAGTATTTGAGGTAGGCAATTTTTTAGCCCTTTTAATGGGTGTGTATCTCATTGTTGTTTTAATTTCCAATTTTCTAATGTTAACTTATGATTAGGTATCTTTTCAAATGTGTATGTTGCCGTCTGTATATCTTCTTTTTCACCCGTTGTTAATTCCGTCCCTGGAGTGACACAATGTAGAGATTAACATTAAGAGCCCTGGCATTAACCGCCAGGCTTCAAATTCTCTCTCCCACTACTGTGTGCTCTTAGACAAATCATTTAATGCTCCTCTACCTCAATCTCCTTGTTAATGAAATGACTACAATCCAGCATTGTTATAAGGATTAAATGAGGTAGTATATATCAAGTGTTTAGAATCACACCTGGCCCACTTTGTAAAAGTTAGACATTATTTATCATTCCTGGGGTTTTTGTTGTCTCTATAAATTTTTAATGAAATAATTCTGGTTTATTTTGTTTACACCAAAACTTCCCAAGGTTATAAGTAGTATCTAAACAACCCTGACTCTAAGTTTATTTTCTGAAATATTAGAAAAGGTTTATTTGTGTGACTTTCAGAGATGTCCACAAATATACTTTGAGGAAATGTAAATCTCTTTGCTCAGATGCCAATCTCAGCAAACGGCCTTTGCACCGGAGTCTCGGTGGCCATCCCCACTGAGAACGGTTCCATGTGTAAAGAAAGGGGATTGGTGCCCACAGGAAGAAAATGCTTGTTGCCATTAATGACTTGGCATTGTAGTAGGTGAGTCAGATCCTGAAAACTTTGTTAGTCTGGGTCACTCACCTGGAGTTTGCTTACCTGTAAATCAACTTACAATTAGATTTCCTGAACTTCAGCATATGAAGTCCAGACCCAAGACAAGTGGTCACTTCCTACCATGGGGAGTCAGATGGCAGGAAGAGCCATGGATTCAGTGTTGTGTTCCTGGTACAGGACATAAGAGCAGGTGTTTTTAGGATAATTGAGAGCATGTGTAATTAACTGACCTTGGAAAGGAAATAAGGAATATGTAAGAGCATGAGCTTTGGAGTCAGCCAGAACTGAATTTAAATTTTGGCTCCCTCATTTATTGGCTTTTGTTGATAATTATCCTCACTTATTGACAAACTCAAAATGTCTCTGAGTCTCAGTTTTCTCATATGAAAGATACAGGTACACATATGCATCTCAGAGGGATGTTGCAAGAATTAAATAAGAAACTGTATAGTAAATTATAAAGCATGGTGTGAAAACATTGGTCGCGGCAGTGGTAGCTAAGTTGAAGGAATTACAGGACTGAGAGGCAGCTTTGTCATACCTGGAACTCCACAGTTACCCCCGGCAGCCTCAAGACAGACCCAGCTTGGTTTAGAAAAATTGTGAAAAAGAGATCAGTCTCTCATTAAGACAATTTTTCCCAATGCATATGCATATGATTAGAAAAGATAAAATGACAGCTAAGTGCAGGGGATGCCACTACAAACATTTGTTGCCTTGGTATGGATTTATGTTGTATGATCTTAAATCATTTGTATTGGTTATCAGTTTTTAGTTGATTTGTGAAGGATTCACTAAATAAGCAAGTCAAGGCTCCATACTAATTTTTCTTTTTCAGTTTCCTTTTAAGTTAATTTATTGGATGGTAATAACAATCAAATAATAGATTTCCCTTGTTTGATTATTTTTGCAAGTTAGAAACTATGCTGGGAACTTTATAAATATTTTTAAAATTTTATTTTCATAACCACCTGCAGTACACTGGTTATTATTTCAGTATTGTAGGGTTTGATATAGGAAACAAAGTGAGTATCTGAAGGAGTGGGCAACTCCCAAGGCAGGTTTGGTGGTTTTTTACCTGCCCTGAGGAGAAAATTGGTCTTTTGGTCAGGCCAGTTTCACCTTTGAAAACTATCTCCTCAGCTACCTGGAATCAGGGGGTTTAGTACCAGGGAAGAATATACTTGACTACATGTGCGATTAACAATAGACATTGGACAACCCAAGACTATGAAATAAGCAGCTAAATTATCTACAATTGTCTGTGAGCTGTAACTCAATACCCCACCTTCTAACATTCTTAGTTGAATATTAAAAATTCTCAGCTCAGAGGCTGCAGCAACGCTTTTCCCCACGTGAGAGATCAAGATATCAATGGAAGGTAAACCAGCCTTTGCAGTGAATGCAGGTTCAAATTTGTCCAAATTACAAGGCAGGCCAATAATTGAAGACAGCTTTCTGACACTTCAGTATGATGAGCAGCCTTCTGAAGGGAATTAAATTTAAAACTGTATTTATATATATGTGTATCACATCTTTTTGTCCATTTCTGTCAAAGGACATTTAGGTTACTTTCATGCTATTGTAAATAGTGCCGCTCTGGACTTATATCCAGTGGAATATTACTCAGCCATAAAAGAGAATGAAATAATGCCATTTGCAGCAACATGGATGGACCTAGAGATTACCATACTAAGTGAAGTAAGTCAGACAGAGAAAGACAAGTATCATATGATATCACTTATATGTGGAATCTAAAAAAATGTTACAAATGAAGTTATTTACGAAACAGAAACAGACTCACAGACTTGGAAAGCAAATGTGTGGTTACCAAAGGGGAAAGGTGCGGGAGGAGAGGGATATATTAGGAGTTTGGTTTTAACATACACACACTACTATATACAAAATAGTTAATCAGCAAGGACCTATTGTATAGCACAGGGAACTCTAGTCAATATTCTGTAATAACCTATCTGGGAAAAAAATCTGGACAAGAATGGATATAGGTATATGTATAACTGCATCACTTTGCTGTACACCTGAAACTAGCACAACATAGTAAGTGAATTATACTCCAATAGAAAATAAAAATTAGATTTTAAAAAAGCGTATTTTGGTCTTAAGTGTGTAAACAAGGGATAGAAAAATTATATAAACAAATAAAAAATTCACTTTGGATAGAATCCTTCTCATGAAGTCTTGCAGAATTAAGGTCTCAGTCTATGGGCTTCTATACTGTTGTGGTTTCTTGAGCAATGCAGATAACTTCCAACACAGTGCAAGTCAAGTGATAAACTTTCAGCCTTGATATTTAGATAAATATATTTAATATCAGAATGGGGACTCAAAATATGATTAATCCAAGAAAACCAGTGCCCTAAAGAGAAGTAAAAGAGAACAATCTAAAAAGTTTTTATTGTGGAGATGGAAGCAAATTATTGGATTTATCTACCTTACTTATCAACAGATATTAAAAGGTGGATGATGAAGTGTGCCAGAGCTAGCTCAAGTCATAAAAGATGCTGGTAATGATAAGACAGGAATACAAGAAGACAAAATGAACATATTAGGCGGTAGGAAGAAAGATCCATACTCTAGTAAAACTCCAGTTTCTCGTTGATCCAAGGGTAGTGATATAATCAGCAAGTGTACAGATTCTAAAGGCAAACTTCATGTGCTCAAATCCCCTCTGTCACTGACTGCATTATTTGGCAAAGAATTTATCCGTGCTTTGCTTCAGCTTCCTTATCTGAAAAATAAGATAAAGTGCTCCTTGTCTATATACTTATGATAAGGAGTAAATAAATGCTTAAATAAATAAATAAATGCTTTAAGAGCTTAGCCCAGTATCTGGCACATCATAAATTCACAATAACAAATCTTAGCTATGATTATTAATACAGAATCTATCTCTTTTAAAATGCAGAAATCAAAGGGATAGCACTGATGAGAATGAGGTAGAAAGACTATAAGCAAGCTAACAATAATTAGAATCTCTGCAGAAACTTAAAAAAGCAGAAGAAGGGCCTCCCTGGTGGCGCAAGTGGTTGGGAGTCCGCCTGCCGATGCAGGGGATACGGGTTCGTGCCCCGGTCTGGGAGGATCCCATATGCCGCGGAGCGGCTGGGCCCGTGAGCCATGGCCGCTGAGCCTGCGCGTCCGGAGCCTGCACGTCTGGAGCCTGTGCTCCGCAACGGGGGAGGCCACAACAGTGAGAGGCCCGCATACCGCAAAAAAAAAAAAAAAAAAAAAAAAAAAAAAGCAGAAGAAAAAACTCATCAGTAAAATAGCAGAATATTTCCCCACAGTAAAAAGATAAGTAAAAATAAAAGTAAAACATTTAAATAAAATCTTCACCTCATTCTAACATTAGAAAAATAATTCACATGTAAATGTCTCATGCATTTTAAAAAACCTGATGGAATTGTAAAAATATATAAACAAGTCCCTTATCAGATGTGTGATTTTGTACATATTTTCTTCTATTCTGTCTTTTTATTTTATTTTTTGATGGTATCCATTGAAGGACAAAGTTTTAAATTTTGATGACATCAAATTTACCTATTTTTAAAATTTTTCACTTGTGCTTTTGGTGTTTTATCTAAGAAATCCTTGCCTAACTTAAGTCCATGAAGATTTACTTTTATCTTTTTTCCTAAGAATTTTACATGTTTAGCTCTTGCATTTTCATCTATGATCCATGTAGAGTTAATTTTTGTGTATGGCATAAGATAGAACCTAAATCCTTTTTTTGCATGTGGATTCTAGTTGTCCCAGCATCATTTGTTGATAAGACTATTGTTTTCCCATTTAATTGTCTCTGTGCTCTGGTTGAAAATCATTTGACCTATATGCAAGGATTTATTTCTGGGTTGTCAATTCTGTTCATTGTTTTGTGTGTCTAGCCTTATGCCAGTATCACACTGTCTTATGGCTTGTATGAAGTTTTGAAATTGAGAAGTGTGAGCCCTCCAATTTTTTTTCTCCCAAGATAGTTTTGGCTGGATTGGATTCCTTGCAATTTCATTTGGAATTTGGATAAGCTGGTAAATTTATTCAAAAGGCAGCTGTTGTTTTGTTGAGGATTGTGTTGAATCTGGAAAGCAACATGGGGAGTATTGTCATCTTAACATTATTGAATCTTCTAATCCATGAATACAGGATGTTTTTACATGTATTTAGATCTTCTTTCATTTATTTTGACATTTTATAGTTTTCAGTGTATAGGCTTTGCACTTCCTTCATTAAATATATTCCTAAAAGCTTGATTATTTTTGATACTGTTGTAAATGGAATTGTTTTCTTAATTTAATTTTTTCATTGACCATTGCTAAGGTACAAAAGTGAAATAGATTTTTGTATGGTAACTTGTATCCTGAAACCTTAAGGAACTTGTTCATTAGTTCTAGCCAATTTTTTATTTGATTCCTTAGGGCTTTTAAATATATAAAAATTTCTTTTTATTCTGTATACCTTTTAATTTCATTTTCTTGCCTAATTTCCCTGGCTAGAACTCCTAGTACAATGTTGATAGCTATCAAAAAAATGTAAAATGACAAGTAATAGCGGGGATGTGATGGGAATATAAACTGTTTGCCTCCAATGCCAGACATAACCAAGCCAAAGCCTTGCCTGTTTCCAGGTGAGGCTGCTCTGACCCTAGAGCTGCCATGGTTGTTGAGAGCAGATTTCCCTCCCTCCATATGGAATGTCACCACCAGATGTGAAGAATGCCTTTCAGTTTTAGGATCCTGAGTATGAATCTGGTGAAGGAGAAGGAGTTGGGGGAGGAGGAGGAAAAGAGAAGGAGAAGTGTCCACTGAATGGAGGGGTGAGGTAAGGAGGGAGGGAAGAGGATGGGCAGGGGAGGGAGAGGGAGGAAGGGACGGGAAGGGGAGCGGGAGTAGGGGATGGTAGGGGAGGGGAAGGAACAAAACCCCCGTGTTTCTGCCAGTGCCTGATCTAGGTGACTAGGCCCTCACCCAGGGCTGGAGGGTGTGGCCTTCCCTGGAGGAAGTGGGCCCAGAAGCGCAGTTTTTCAAACCCTTTCAAGTCCCCCTAGACCTGCCACACCCAGTGTTATTTAGGTTTCTAGGAGATCTGAATATGTGTGAAGATGCTTAGGAATCTCAAAATCCTGACTCCTGTTCTACACTTATTGTTATGGGCTGAATGTTTGTGCCCTCTCAATATTTATATGTTGAAGCCTTAACCCTCAGAGGGATTGTGTTAGGGGAGGTGATTGGGTTTAGATGAGATCATGAGTATGGGATCCCCGTGATGGATTAGTGCCCTTATAATAGCGAAAGAGACCAGAGCTCTCTTCCCCATGAAAACACAGGGAGAAGGTGGACCTCTGCAAGCCAGGAAGACAGACCCCACTGTGCCTGGAGCTGGGACTTCCGCTCCTCACCACCTCACACCAAAGGGCCCACATCACAAATGGGATGAGGAACCCAGCAGGAACCACCTCCCACCAGAGGGCCCATATCGCAAAGGACCTGTGAGAAATCAGTATCTGCTTTTGAAGTCCCTGTGGTGTATTGGTTTGATATGATTTCAAACCCACCCGTTTATGACTCAAGTGAAGTTGTTTTAAGCCACTTGTTTATGACAAAAACAAAAGACCTGTTTTTAGAAGTGAAGTTGTCCTGATATAAGAATGAAGTCATCTGTGTCAGAATGTCATCTTCTCATCTGTTGTCACTGATATGCACTCAGTAGCTCAGCTGCTGAGGGGCCCTGCTGGGGGCTTGTTGATAAAAACTCATGGAGAAACAACTGTGGCAAGGGACACATTTAGATTATAAATACTGAGAGTTTCGTTTGGGGAAAAATCTACTCTTGGCTGGTCTAGCTCCCCTAAGCTCTTGAGACACTTGCTACTGCCATGGCCAGGCTACTCTTGGTCAGCAGTGGTGTTAAACCAGTGCAGCAGTCTCAGGAGGAAAAGGGACATCGGATCCTGTCTGGGCGAGGCACACCTCCTGGGCAGTGGCAAGCAGTGCAAGGGTCCCTGGAGTAATAACCCCTCTGAGCAGCCCAGCCTGCCCACCAAAACCAAGTCCTCATTCCCTAGCAACGTGCTCTAACAACAAGGGACTTTTATTTTTGCTCTGACAGCTAGACCTAAGCTCTCAGTTGCAAAAACTGCATCTCCCATGAAACCATAACTCCTAGAAAATGTACACCTCAAACTAAATTTGGACTTTATTCATATCCCTTTGCCTGGAAAATATAGTGGAATTTACCTATTATTTTGGGGGAGTATATTATCTCTTTATTGGCTTATTGAGACTTTATCCTATGTGCTATTTGTTTGTAAACTTATAAATCCCACAGCTAATCTATGTTAAATGAACCATTGGTAAAGACGATCTTAGTCTCTGAGTATAATTTGTCATCCCCTTCCAAACAAGATAGCGCACCCACTGCCCAGTCTATGATCCTCTGTTACTGCAGCCTCAGCTGACAAAAACAGGCACCTACCATGGAAGATTCATGATATGCATAATAGGTTAATATACCTATTAACTTATCCAAATGAACACCATATTTATATTAACTTGCAACATAATATAGAAACATTACCCTATATAGTTGTAACTGCCCTCATTTTGTTTTGTTTGTTTGTTTGTTTGTGTGTTTTTTTATGATTCTTTTAGTTTTTATTTAAGTTTCTGATTCACAGGAATTCATTTTTACATATGGCCTAAGATTAGGATTTCCTTTTTTTTAAACGTGTTTACTAGAGTATAATTGCTTTAAAATGTTGTGTTAGTCTCTACTGTATAACAAAGTGAACCAGCTATATGTATACATATATCCCCACATACTCTCTCTCTTGTGTCTCCCTCCCATCCTCCTTATCCCACCCCTCTAGATGGTCACAAAGGGCAAAGTTGATCTCCCTGTGCTATGCAGCTGCTTCCCGCTAGCTATCTATTTTACATTTGGTAGTGTATATATGGCAATGCTACTCTCTCACTTCATCCCAGCTTACCTTTCCACCTCCCCGTGTCCTCAAGTCCATTGTCTACATCTATGTCTTTATTCCTGTCCTGCCCTTAGGTTCATGAGAACCATTTTTTAAATTTAGATTCATATATATGTGCTAGCATAGGGTACTTGTTTTTCTCTTTGTGACTTACTTGACTTTGTATGACAGACTGTAGGTCCACCTACCTCACTACAAATAACTCAATTTCATTTCTTTTTATGGTTGAGTAATATTCCATTGTATATATGTGCCACATCTTCTTTATCCATCCAACTGTCCGTGGACAATTAGGTTGCTTCCATGTCCTGGCTATTGTAAATAGTGCTGCAATGAACACTGAGGTACATGACTCTTTTTTTTTTAATTTATATATTTATTTATTTATTTTTGGTTGTGTTGGGTCTTCATTTCTATGTGAGGGCTTTCTCTAGTTGTGGCAAGCGGGGGCCACTCTTCATCATGGTGCACAGGCCTCTCACTATCGCGGGCTCTCTTGCTGTGGAGCACAGGCTCCAGACGTGCAGACTCAGTAGTTGTGGCTCACGGGCCTAGCTGCTCTGTGGCTTCTGGGATCTTCCCAGACCAGGGCTTGAACCTGTGTCCCCCTGCATTAGCAGGCAGATTCTCAACCACTGCACCACCAGGGAAGCCCCATGACTCTTTTTGAATTATGGTTTTCTCAGGGTATATGCCCAGTAGTGGGATTGCTGGGTCATATGGTAGCTCTATTTTTAGCTTTTTAAGGAACTTCCATACTGTTCTCCATATTGGCTGTACCAATTTACATTCCCACCAACAGTGCAAGAGGGTTCCCTTTTCTCCACACCCTCTCCAGCATTTATTGTTTGTAGATTTTTGGATGATGGCCATTCTGACCGGTGTGAGGTGATACCTCATTGTAGTTTTGGTTTACAATTCCTTTAAAGATTAGTGATGTTGAGCATCCTTTCATGTGTTTGTTGGCAATCTGTATATCTTCTTTGGAGAAATGTCTATTTAGGTCTTCTGCCCATTTTTGGATTAAGTTGTTTATTTTTTTGACATTGAGCTGCATGAGAATTTCGATCTAGAATGGAAACACCATTTGGAAACACCGAAAAAAAAGAATAGGGGGGCTTCCCTGGTGGCACAGTTGTTGAGAGTCCGCCTGCCGATGCAGGGGACATGGGTTCGCGCCCCAGTCCAGGAAGATCCCACATGCCGCAGAGCTGCTGGGCCCGTGAGCCATGGCCACTGAGCTTGCGCATCCGGAGGCTGTGTTCCGCAACGGGAGAGGCCACAACAGTGAGAGGCCCGCGTACCACAAAAAAAAAAAAAATGAAAAAAGAAAGCTGGCACATTTTCTCTGTACATCTGAATTTTAGTGGAGTTAAAATTTTTTACCATGCTACCTATCTGTCCTAGTTAATTTATTAATCGCCCTTAATAGCTACCATGCAGCATGCATAGGTCTGAAACTCCCCTAGGGACATTGTGTGTTAGATTATCTATTTCTCACAAAAAGCTTCCAGGAGGTGGCCTTGTCTCCTTTTACAGGTGTGGAGACTACAGCAGGGTGATGTTAAGAAATTTGTTCAGGATCAGACCCTAGGAGTGGGCTGTGGGTGCCCCTCTGAGGAGTCCCACTTATAAAGCTCAGGTGTCCTGCCCTTCCTGCTCTTGGCCTCATGGATGGTGTCAGTTTGCTGGGTCTCTGGGCTTCCTCACATGGCCTCGCAGGGACTCTCTTAGGTTTGTGTCACTGGCAAATCCCATGTATTGATGCCATGTCTCCTGTTCTTTTTGAGTACTGCCCTTGAGGGCTTAGGCAGACAGTGTTCAGTGATGAACCTGGGTCAGCTCTAGTTTTGATTTTCTCCAACTGTATATTTCTATACGTTCATGTACTACTCTATTCCCTGTAACACCTGGTGGACAATAGCTCATTGTGCTATTTTGTTGGCCGTGTTTGTCCCCAGGAAGACTTGACTTTCATCATTATTTCTTTTTCAATGAGTACTGAGATAATGTCAAGTTCTACTCCTGTGGTTATTGTTGCTCTTGTTGTTTCCTTTCCTCTGCCAGTTTTTTTTTTTTAAAATGCATATTTTCCTGTAGTTGATTCCCATCTTATGGTCCTCAGGCAATTCCAACCCAATCCAACGCATTTATTCTTTCCCTGGAGAGCTCCTCACCATTCTGCAAACTCTTCCTTGGTTTGGTTTCTCCCTCTTTCCAAATGTATAACAGTGTCTCCTAATTCACAGCTACACATTACTCTCAATTTCCTCATCATTTTTACCACATGCCATACCCACCAGCAGGCTGGAATACCTACCTCGGTCACTTGGTATTAAATCTTAAAGTCTGGGGCAATTCAATGTTTGTATCAGTTTGAAAACAATCAAAAATCCTCTTTACTCAGTTAACAATAACAAGACAATGGTGAATGGACCATTGATCATGTTATTTTTTCACTCCTTTATTTATATCAATAAAACATTACTTTTGTCATGCCAAATTATTGTAGAATTTTGCCCAAGGTGGAAATGAATTTTGATATTTTTCTAAAATGTCAGTATAGGTACTAATTCCATTATCATGAATATAATTTTATTATGCATCCAAAGGCATGCAAATTATCAGGGCCAGTGGGTTGTTTGGCTCTCTCTGTAGAATTTCAAGGCAGAAACACAACACACCTTCTTTCCAAGAATCACTAGGTAATGACTCTTAAATACAGTCAAATCTGATAGCTTGTCTGGCCCAGGAGAGTCTTGTTGCCATTTAGAAGGTGGAACACAGAGCAGATAAAAGATATCTGTTCATTCACCTGCATAACCTCAGGAACATGAGAATGTCTGCTAAGATTCCCATGGATGTGTAATCTCAGCACCCAGCTGAGGAGATGAAGATAGAGACACAGAGAGAGACAGAGAGAGAGAAACAGAGAGACAGAGAGGGAGAGAAGCAGAGAGAGAAAAAGACAGAGACAGAGAAAGGAAATTAGGGGAGAAGGAGGGAGAAAGGAAGGAAGATAGAGGAAAACAGAGAGATACAGGAGAGAGACAGAGAGAGAGATGGACCAAGTGAGACCAGTTGGGTCCTGAAGTCCAAGTGCTGCACTACCCTGTGACCTCCCCACAGTGCTGGCAGGCATGTGGCCTCAGACAAGGAACATCCAACACACATCCAATTGATGACCCCAATGAAGTAAAACAAAACAATTGGACAGAACAAATATTTAAAACTATAATTCAAGGAAAATTTCCTGATACAGAAGATTTGTAGATACAAGTTGATCCTTTTTTTTTTTTTTTTTTTTTTTTCCGGTACGGGAGCCTCTCACTGTTGCAGCCTCTCCTGTTGTGGAGCACAGGCTCTGGACATGCAGGCTCAGTGGCCATGGCTCACAGGCCCAGCCGCTCCACGGCATGTGGGATCCTCCCAGACCAGGGCACGAACCCGTATCCTCTGCATCAGCAGGCAGACTCTCAACCACTGTGGCACCAGGGAAGCCCAGTTGATCCATATTTTAAGGGTACATTATATACCTAAAAAATTTGATCCAATATAGTCAACATGGAGAGAAAGCCTAATAAACATTTTGGAATCTATACATATTCTTTCCATTAAAAAATAATCTGTTGTACCATTGTCATAACTAATAGCACCCTATTTCCACTGTTTTTTAAGTTCCCTAATTTGGACAGTAAACTATAAGGTCACCCTACCATAAGGTTAATAAAGGTAATACTAGCATCAGACTCCTATGCAGCAACATTTTATAGCAGAAATCACATGAATGTCTTAAACATGTTAAAGGATATAAAATTTAAACCATGAATTTTAGCATATGGCAAAAATGTTTTAATTATTACAGTCAACAAGTAATAAGTCCAAAAATGGAAGGAACCAAGGGACCACATTTCCCATGAGACCTTCTTATAAAACCTATTAGAGAACTAGCTTCAGAATCAAAAAAAAAAAATTGAAGAAACTTACAATAAGGTCTAGGGTGAGGATTGAGTATATTTATTTGTAGAACTGAGACTAAAACCTTTGGAAATGGGTGGACAATATTATATAAGATTGGATGCATTGACAATGCAAACAAATACAATTAACAAAAATGAAAGGGAAATGGGGAGAATAGGTTGAAAGAAGAGTAGACTTGGGACTTCCCTGTTGGTCCAGTGGTTAAGAATCCACCTCTCAATGAAGGAGACATGGGTTTGATCCATGGTTGGGGAGCTAAGATACCACATGCTGAAGGACAATTAAGCCCATGCACCACAGCTACTGAGCCTGCACACCTCAACTAGAGAGCCCATGTGCTGCAAACTACAGATCCCATGCTCTCTGAAGCCCATGTGCCACAACTAGAGAGAAGGCTGTGTGCTGCAACAAAGAGCCCACGTGCTGCAACTAAGACCCCAAACAGGCAAAATAAATAAATAAATAATTTTTAATATTAAAAAAAAGAGTAGACTCATTGGCTAACTCAACAATATTAGTTAAAATTAAAAGGAACCAGAATCAGAGGAGAAAAGTAAATAAAGATAACTTCAGTATCTAAGTCCACTATCACTCACAGTAGAAAAGCAATAAAGAATGCACAATGGAGGGGAATTCCCTGGTGGTGGTCCAGTGGTTAGGATTCGGTGCTTTTACTGATGTGGCCTGGGTTCAATCTCTGGCCGGGGAAGTAAGATCCCACACAGCATGGCCAAAAAAAAACAGAGAGAGAGAGAGAGAGAGAGAGAGAATACCAAAAAGAAAGCACTAAGCATTTCATAAATTCATTGATTTAGAGGGATACATGCCTTAGCATGGGTTGCCCCAGAAACAAACCACCTTGAGACAAGATTGGAGAGTGCATAGTTTGAGAGGAGGAGATCCTAAGACCCAGTATGGGAGTGAGGAAGTAATACAGGGAAGGGAAAGACACCAACATGAGGAGTATTGACTAGTATGTAAATGCTGCAGGCAATTTGGACTCAATGCAATTGGCACCTTTGGTAGATTATGTAGATCATACCTCAGAACTGACCTACAAAAATGGTAAGGCAGCTGGACGATGTATCCATACACTTCCAACTTCTATGTTGAGGGCTGCTCTCCAGGGCATCTGTACAGCAGTGGCTCTACCCTTCTTTTCTTGGGCCAAGCATGTCCTCTGATTAGTGAAAGCCCTCAGGAACAGAAACCAGCAGGAAGCAGCCAATTAATTGTATGGAATGTGAAAAAAAATCTGCCATGTAATTCTGAAATATACAAAGAAATGGGTGCCAGAAACTAAAAAAAAAAAAAGAGAGAAAGAAACAGACATCCACACAATAAAAAGACTTCATACACATAGTAAATCTAATCAGAAAATTATAATACAATAGGTGCTTCTGCCCCTAGAAAGATGGAGAAGACTTTTCCCTATTCCTCCTGCAAAGCACATATAAAAGCCACTGGACGCTATATACACAAGAAGCATGAGAAGACTCTGAAGGGTGAAGACGAGGTAGACCAGCAGGAATGCTCCTAGGAACAACACATCAGGCACATGCCTGGGTTTCCTTTCTGCCTCCCATGTCCTAGATCATTGCTGGAGAAGATGCCCACTGAGAAATTCCAAGACACACAATAACTGGCTTGCTCTATACAAAAGACAAAGAGAGAGTCAGCTTAGCAAGACAGAAAATTTTAGATGATAATTCTCTATTGCAGCCAAACTCCACAGAAAAAAACTGCAGTCCCAGGGGGGGACTCTACATGCAAGGAGGCATCCACTCCCAACTGGGTGGTGTCAGAGGAGGGAGAGTGGAAGCCAAGTCCCTCATACCATACCCCCCAGCATAACAATGTCCCTCCCCTCACAACAGTCAGTGAGAACCACAGGGAGAGACTGGACTTCCACTCCCACTGACTTCTACCCTTCCTGCTGGGATGGTGTCAGAGGATGCTTGGTGGTAATCAGGGCTTTATCCATACCACCCACGGAGTTGGAGGAGCCTACACGGGGAGCAGTAAGAACACATCCCATCTCTCCTGGTCAGGGTTGTATCAGCACAGGGCTACTGGGGAGCCAGGGCCCCACCCCAAGTTATGAGCTGTGAAGAGTCCTTCTTCTTAGGAAGTCAAAGAGATCCCATGGGAGACCTGAACCCCTGCCCCAAAGGGTATTCCAGAGACAATAATCTTCTTCATTCACAGGAATGGTGTCAGGGATACCTGCTATGACAAAAGACGTAAGTAAGATCAAGATCCTCAGAACCTAATACCCAAGTGCTCAGGTTTCAACTGAGAATCACTAATCTTACCAACACCCAAGAAAATCACAACTGGAAGAAAAACAGATATCAACAGACACCAAAACCAAGATGTCAAAGGTCTTAAAAGTATCTGACAAGGATTTAAAAATGCCCATAATAAAAATGCCTCAATGAGCAATTACAAATATACTTGAAATGAAGGAAAAAATAAACAAATCTCACCAAAGAGATGGAATGTCTCAGCTAGTAAATAAGAGATATAAAAAAGAATCAAATGGAAATTTTAGAACTGAAAAATGTAATAACCAAAATAAACAACTCAACAGTGGGGTTAGTAGAATAAAGAGGACAGAGAAAAAATAGTGAATTTAAAATACATCAGTAGAAGTTACCCAGTCTGAACAGCAGAGAGAAAATGATTTTTTAAAAAAGTGAACAGTCTCCAGTACCTGTGAGAAGGTGAGAAAATATCTGACATTTGTGTCATCAAAGTCCCAAAAAGAGAGGTGGAAGGGATGGGACTGAAAATACTATTTGAAGAAATTATAGCTGGAAATTCCATGTTTGGCAAAAGATAGAAATCTATGTATCCAGAAAGATGAAAAAACCTCAAGCAGAATAAATTCAAAAAATCCACAGCAAGATAGATCATAATCTTCTGAAAACGAAAGGCAAAGAAAAAATCTTGAAAGAAGCAAGAAACAGCAACTTAACATTTGCTATTAGAATGACACCAAATTTCTCTTGAGAAACCAGGAAGGCCAGAGGCACACAATTTTCAATGTGGTAAAGCACTTTGGAAGACAGTGTGGCACTTTCTTACAGATCTAAACACAGTCTTACCGTCAGCTCCAGGAACTGGGCTTGTAAGTACTCATTCAACTTTTTTAAAACTTAAGTCAGAACAACTACCTGAATCTTGACTGTTTACAGCAATTTTGTTCAAATCACCCAAAACTGAAAGCAACCTAGATGTCCTTCAATAGGTGAATAGACAAAGAAACTGCACTATATCTATACCATGGGCTATTTGGGGGTGATTAGAAAAGTTATCAGGCCATGAGAAAACATAGATGAGCTTTAAATACATATTGCTACATGAAGAGAAGTCAGTCTGAAAAGGCTACATATTGTATGATTTCCATTATAGGACGTTCTGTAAAAGACAAAACTATAGCCATGGTAAGTGATCAGAGGTTTCCAGGAGTTGAAAGAAAGTTGTGGTGGGTAAATAGGTGGAGTGCAGGAGATTCTAAGATTTTCAGGTCACAGTGCTCTATATAATACTGTAATTGTGAATGCATGACACAATTCACTTATCAAAACACACATGATATTATAACATGGAATAAACCTTACTATATGTAAATTAAAAATCCTTTAGAAGATCAGTGGCTTTTAAGATGAATGCCGACTGTGACAGAACAATCTAACTCTATCATGAGTGTGTGAAACAGCCTCACAGGAGGGGCTGAGGAAGGTGCTGGCCTACGTGACTTTAGAAATGAGTGGAGATTATTAAACTTGATGCAGAAGATATTGTACAGTATCACTGTACTCCAGTTATATATTTTTACCCCATGGGGGTACTGGCTAGCAGTTTCAATAACACATACTTCTTCTATACACACACACGGGAATTGAACAACTAGGTAGATGGATGGTGGGTAGTGAGAGAAAGCATGTTTTTCACTATTGGAGTGGAAAATTATGCATTAGCAAGGGAAGGAGGCTAGAAAGGTCTATGGGTTAATGAATTAGAGTTGGATACATCAGTGTGAACTCATATTTAGCTTAATATAGATACAGATGTTCTTATACAGTAATATTTAGATATATATGTATATTAACAGGTTAACAAACACACATATATTTCCTTGCTCCATCAGCCAACAGGGCCTAGAAGCAAGGACACTCCAGTAGCAGCTAGCACATCTGGCACCCAGATCATGGTTTCTAATCCCATTCTCCAGTAAAATGTACCAGGGCTCCTTGGAGAATGGCTGACTCTAAGGCAGAGACAGGAAGCATACAAGATGAGCCTGAAGCATCTTGTATTTCTAGAAAAGGAATTATTCACACACACACACACACACACACACACACACACACACACACACACACACCCCACAATGATAAGAGGATCTCAAATGGACACAGGAGCCAACTGAAAGAGCCCCAATGGCAAAAACTGAAACAATTTGACCACAAAATAAGCAAAGTAGCGTTGGATTATAACCCAATGTATAAAATAAATAACCATGAGTTCATACTGATATAAATAAATGATTGAATAAATAAATAAAATGTAGAAGAGACAAATCTCCCATGCAGAAGAATTACAAATAATTCATGTCAATATTCCACAAGCTTTTGGAGCATCACTCTCCACCACTCAAGTGTGGGCTGTGTATGTTGACATCCTCCAAAAACTACAATATAAAACAGAGGAAAAAATGAGTAATTTTGGAATGGGGAAATCTAACAAACACACGTCAGCCAGGGAATCATGGTCAACATCAACAGTGATAAATCATGTTAGTATGTACCTATTGTATAATAAAGAATTTGGCTGGTCTGTGTTCATGGTTTCTGGGAGGATCCTCCAAACCCTTGGACATTCCAGAGTGATAAAAGTGTCTTGTCATTTGTGGTGGGCTCCTGGGGCCACACCTGAGTTTATGTTGATGAGGTGACACAATGGGTCCCTAAAGAAATTCAGGATGGGTGCTGGTCAAGTTGAGTTAGAAACTCCAACCCTGAGGTTAGAGGGTATAGGCTTTGAGACCTGTAATATTAACCTGACCTCTGCGGATGGACAGGGAGCTGGAGATTGAGTTCAATCTGGTGGTTAATTATTCAATCAATTATGCCTTTGTAATAAAACCTCAATAAAGACCCTGGAACCAGCTCAGGTAAACTTCCTGGTTGGTGAAACACGTCAATGTGCCTGGAGGGGGATGTGTCCTAAAGACATGGAAATTTCACATTTGGGATGCCACAAGAGACCAACAAATGGGTCTCTTCTTTTCACTGATCCTGATTTTATGCATTTGTAATAAAACTGTGATAGCAAGTACAGTGTCTGAGTTTTGTGAATCATTCTAGCAAATAATAGTGTGTACCCTCAAATTTGTAGCCAGCTGGTCAGAAGAAAGGGTGGCCTGGGGGCCCTAGAGCTTAAGACAGTGTCTGAAGTGAGGGAGTCTTGTGGACCCTGTGCCCTTAACCAATGAAATATTACCTGACTTCCTGTGGTTAAGGTCAGAATTTCACTGCCGTTTCCTGAGATGATGTAATAAAAATGGCACTTTATTTCTATGATCTTCCTTCCAAAAAACCATATCTCCCATCTAACCATGAGAAAAATATGACAAATCCCAACAGAAAAATATTCTATAAAACACTAGGGCAGCACTCCTAAAATTGTCATCAAAAGGTCATCAAAACAAGGTAAGTCTGAGAAACTGTCACAGCGAAGAGGAGCCTAAGGAGATATGATGAGTAAGTGTGGGTCATGGGTAGGATCCTGCAACAGAAAAAAAAAAGTTTGGTAAAAACTTGAGGAAACCTGGGGACTTTCCTGGTGGCACAGTGGTTAAGAATCCACATGCCAATGGAGGGGACACAGGTTCGATCCCAGGTCCGGGAAGATGCCACATGCTGTGGAGCAACTAAGCCTGTGTGCTACAACTACTGAAGCCTGCACACTTAGAGCCTGTGCTCCACAACAAGAGAAGTCACCGCAATGAGAAGCCCGCACACCACAAAGAAGAGTAAACCCTGCTCGCTGCAGCTAGAGAAAGCCCGCGTGCAACAAAGAAAACCGAATGCAGCCAAATAAATAAATAAATCTTAAAAAAATAAAACTTGAGGAAACCTGAATATAGTATAGACTTCAATTAATAATGATGTATTAGTATCAGTTCATTTAATTGTGACAAATGTACTAACATAGATGTTAATAATAAGAAAAAGTATGTATGAGTACATAGAAAATTTCTGTATTATCTTCATAACTTTTCTGTAAATCTAAAACTGTTCTAAAAATTCAAGTTTATTTTTTTAAAAGACAAGCTATAGATAGGGAGAAAATATCTGCAACTTGTATGCCTGACAAGGTCTCATATCTTGAATATATAATAAACCCATAAATTTTAAAAACTCAGATTAGAAAATGTGCAAAATACATGAACAAGTATTTCACAGAGATAATATATGAATTTAAATAAGCACATGAAAAGATGTTCAAGGTCAGTAGCTATTAGGGAAATACAAATTAATACTGTGGTGAGATATTACATAGCTATTAGAACACCTGCATTTAAAAAATGTCAACAATACGAAATATGGCAAAGATGTCTGGAATCTGTATGTCTGATTCTCTGGTAGGAATGTAAAATCACACAGCTACCCTGGAAAATAGTCTGGCATTTTCTTACAAAACTAAACATACACTTACATACGACACAGCAAAGTGCACTCCTGGGTGTTTAACCCAGAGAAATGAGAACTTAAGTCCATGTAGAAACCTGTATGACAATTAATTTGTAATATCCAAAACAGGAAAGAACCAAAATGTTTTTCAATACAGTACTCCCCCCTTATTTACGGTTTCACTTTTCATGATTTCAGTTATCTGTGGTCAACTGTTGTCCAAAAATATTAAATGAAAAATTCCAGAAATAAACAATTCATCAGATTTAAATTGCATGCCATTCTGAGTAGTGTGATGAAATCTCACACTGTTAAGCTCTAACCCATGGAGAACATAAATCGGCATCGTGGTGCTAGTGTTCAAGTGACCCTTATTTTCCTTAGTAATGGCTCCAAACTGCAAAAGTTGTGATGCTGGCAACTCAAATATGCCAAAGAGAAGTTGTAAAGTGCTTCCTTTAAGTGAAAAGCTGAAAATTGTCGACTTAATAAGAAAAAACAATCTGTATGCTGAGATTGCTAAGATGTACGGTAAGAACAAATTTTCTATGAAATTGTGAAGAAGGGAAATGAAATTATTGTTAGTGGCACTTGTAGTTACACCTCAAGCTACAAGAATTTCAGCCACAGTGAATAAGTGATTGGTTAAGATGGAAAAAGCATTCAATTTGTACAATAAGGTATTCTGAGCAAGAGAAACCACGTTCACACAACTTTTATTATAGTATATTTTTATAATTATTCTATTTTATTATTAGTTATTATTGTTCATCTCTTACTGTGTCTAATTTATAAATTAAACTTTATCACACATATATATGTATAGAAAAACCCATAATATATTTAGGGTTGGGTACTATTCATGGTTTTAGGCATCTGCTGGGGGTCATGGTACATACCTCCCGTGGATAAGAGGGGACAACTCTGTGAACAGTTAAACAAACTGCAGTAGATACAAACTACTTAATACAACTCAGCTACAAAAACAAATGTATCATTAATATATACAATAATTTTACTAAATCTCAAGGGCATTTTGCTGAGTGGAAAAAAAATTCTCAAAAGGATGTATAGCATGTGATTCCACATATATAGTATTCTTAAAGTGTAAAATTAGAAGGATGAGGGACCAGTGGTTGCCATGGGTTAGGGATGGTTGCAGGGAGGGGGTGGGTGTGACTCTAAAGAGATAACAGGAGACAGATCTTTGTGGTGACAGAATAATTCTGTGTCTCAATTGGGGTAGTGGTTACATAAATCTACACATGTGACAAAATGACCTAGGACCAACCACATACACACACTGTATTGATGTCAAATTCCTGATGTCAACAGTGTACTAGAGTTACTATGGAGAAAACTTGCTGAAGGGTATGTGGGGCTCCTCTGTAGTATCTTTTCAACTGCCAGTGAATCTATAATGACTACAAAAGAAAAGTGTAAAAAAGAAGAGAAAATAAATGAAACTATTCACTCTAAGAGTATAATTCACAATGAAGATGGAAGTTTTTAAGATCAACCTAATAAAGAGTAAAAAGTAGAGATTTCAGGGACTGCCCTCGCAGTCCAGTGGTTAAGACTTCACACTTCTGATGCAGGGGGCAGGGGTTTGATCCCTGGTTGGGGAACTAAGATCCCCCTTCGCAGTGGGGCCAAATAAATAAATAAATAAGATGCTTAAAAAATAATAAAAGTAGAGATTTCAAGTGAAATAAGTAGAATGAAACATGACATACTAATAATAGGAAATTTTAACTTAACACACTTCTCTTAATCTTAGAAAGATAAAATGAACCAAAGAAATATTTTAAATGAGTATAAAGAAGAGACACAAAAATTATGTCCTACCTTAATTAATAAGGTAGATCTAACAGATATTTACTAAAATCTAAAACTTGGGTAGCAAATACTGTGGATACTCTCACCCATACCACCCTGGCCTGCACAGGAGGTCACCAGCAGATAGGTGTCCCATGTGCCTCAGGTTTTCCTCAAATTTCTTCTTGAAGCCTTCACTGGAGGAGAGAGATTCCTCTGCCAGCAGGCAGGGCAGGCTGCAAGTTGGGAGGAAGCTTCAACCATTGAGGGGCTAACAAGTGATAAATTAATACCCCAGTTTCCTCAACTCCATGACAGGAGGGACAAAGGGCCATTCTGAAGCATGTTCTCCTGAGTCTTGCATAGGGTGCCCAGTGGAATGGAGCCTCATTGCTTGGAACAGTAACATACTCATCCTGTGCCACCTCCTCAGTCCTTCATTGTGCTTCCTGGGATCACCTCCCCAATATATAACTTTCACCTAAATCCCTTGTTTCAGAGACTGCTTCAGAGGAAACCAGAACTAAGATAGCTATAAATCAATGACACACACACACACACAATGTTCCCTTTACTTGGAAATTAAAAACTCTCTATTAAAAACTCGTGGGTCAAAGAGAAAATACAATGAATAGAATGAAACTGCAGAATTTCTAGAGAATATGCATATTAAAAAAAGACAAATCAAAATCTATCAGAAACAGCTAAAACAGTGTTAAGAGGAAAATTCATTGCATTAAATGTCTATATTGATAAGAATGAAAATGTTCAATTCAAAAATCTAATAAAAAGTAATAAACAAAGAAGAAAATAACCATAAAAAGTTGAAAAAATACTAAGTGTAGGGATTTGTAAAAAAAATCAACAAAATAAAGTAATACTTAGCTGAAGTTTTTATAAAAGGGAGAACACAAATTCCTACGTTTAGAAATGATGAAGGGGAAGGAACCACTGAGTCTATTTTGTGCAAGTCTATAATAATAGAAGTGACTAATTTCAGGATCTAGGAAGGACAGATTCAAACTGGTACATCTGATCCTGGGACATCTTTTGTGGTAGAAAACTGGGGAGCTATCCAGCTTATAGGGAACAAAGAACAAAGGAATCAACTTGAAGGGACTCTCATATGCCCTGTGATTGTTAATTTTATGTGTCAGTTTGATTGGAACACAAGATGCTCAGACATTTGGTCAAACATTATTCTGGGTGTGTCTATGAGGGTGTTTCTATGAGATTAGCGTTTGAATAAGTAAAATGAATAAAGCAGATTTTCCTCCCCAATGTGAGTGAGGCTCATCCAAACTTTACAAGGCCTGAATAGAATGAAAAGCTGAGTTTAAAAGAATTCATTCTCTCTGCCTGACTGTTTTCAAGCTGTGACAATGATCTTCTGACTTTGGGCTCAGGTCTGAGACTTGGGCCATCTGCTCTTCTGGTTCACAAGTGACTAGACTCAGACTAAAACTAAGCCATTGGCTTTCCTGGGTCTCCAGCTGCACTACAGATCTTGGACTTCTCAGCCTCCATAAATGTGTGAGCCCATTCCTTAAAGTAAATATATATATACGTATAATTTACATTTGCATTGTAATATATACACATAACTATATAATATCCTATTGATTCTGTTTCTCTGGAGAACCCAGGCTAAAACATCCTCAAAATGAGATGTGTGTGTATCAATTTGAGCAATTGATATGACTAAAATATATCAAGTATATAAAAATCCATGAATGAATAATAATATAAAATAAAAGGATAACCCACTGAATACCTTTGGAGGTCATTGAGCCTCAAAAAACTAATAGAGAAAAAGGATGAAGCACCTTTCCTCTCTATCTAATATAGACTGTATTTCAGGATATTCCAGTAACCGTAGTGGATGAGGGAAGATTTTTTAATAGAGAAAAATTCCACCTAAACAATACAGAAGGAAGGACTGGATTAGGAAATTACCATTTTGCAGCCCCAGATGAAATAATTGATTCAGTTAATGATCTCATATCATAGGAAATCTAACTGCCAGGCAACAAGAAGTGGGAGATAAATGAACAAGTTAAAATGATACCAGGAGGGAGATATTAGTCACCTTAGAATGTGGGACCTTCTGCAGAACAACTGCTTGGGATTCTTCAACAAGCTAATGTCAAGAGAGGGAGGGATTTTGACTTGAACAAACCACTTATAAAAAGCCATTTTAGACTCAGAGAAACATGAGTATAGACTGTGTACTTGATGACATTAAAATTTACCATTAAATTTGTAAGGCGTGGTAGTTGTTTTGTGGTTCAGAAAACATCCTTATCATTTTGTAAATGCGTTTTGAGGATCTTGTAGGCAAAACCAAATGGTACTCCAGTTATAAAATGGAGAAGAGCAATCTATAAAAATATGGCAAATTATTGATGACATTTGACAATGGATGATGGGTATATGGGGGTTTGTTATAGTAAAAAAAAAATTGCTCATTGTGTATCTGACACCTATTATTGGTTGGTGGTGGCCCACAGGTCAGTGCACCAGAGAGATGACTCTAGGGACTCAGCTCACTGGTGTGGTCCCTCCCAGGCTGGCCCTTTACTCCCACATGGAAGATTGTTATGGCACAAGGGAGCAAGACTGCTGTAGATTAGTGCAAACCCACTGTCCTCAAGCCTGGATAGAAGTTTCTCTATCATACACCCATACAAACAAGCATTGGTTACAGACAGATGATGAAAAAATAGATCCTCAGAAACAGAATGTAGGAGTTTAATTATCCCCTACCCCTACACATTAATGGGAAAACTAAGGTCCAAGAAAGGAGAAGGACTTTCCCAAAGCTATGTATGAAATTAGTGAAGAACAGGGTAGTGCACTTCAGGAGAGTCACCCTTCCTTGCACAGCAGCTATTCATTTATGGGTGACAATAGGCATGCAAGCAATCTTGGGGGTTCCCAGGAGAATTTGGGGGACATATTGCAGGGTTCTGAAGGCCTGCATCAGCTAACGAAGGCAAGTTCCAACTTGAGTAATCGCTAAGGCTGAGCCCACTGCCCAGAGAAGAGCCTGCACACTGCTCATAGCACAAACGAGAGAGAGAACACAGATTTCCTCCCAGAGGCCTCCACCATCAGGTACCTCTGAAGAGGAGGCCCAATGCTGCATGCTGACCCTTCTTTATAACTTCTCTGTTAGGCAAGAGGCCCCAGTTGTTCCCTAGAGCATTGAAAGGAGAAAGAAATGTCATGCAGGGAGAGAGCATTTTACGTGCAGCATTTCTTTTCATTCTTGTGAGAACCACACTTGGAAACAAACCAAGGCCAGGAAGTCATTAGTTGAGATCAGCCATGCACTGGCTGAGCTGAGCTCTCACCACTTGCCATGTCCAAAGTTCACGCTGTTCCCCTCCAGTGAATTACCAGGGGCCAAGTTACAGTAATGAGAGTTGAGAGAGAAACATCCTTCTCTTCAAGACATCACGTGGGAGGCTTTTATCAAAATAAAGGCCCAATAACTCACCAGTCAGTGTACGTGCAACTCTGCTCACTGAGAAACAACATCACCTAGCAAGCCAAAGAGAAACCAGCTAACTCATGGAAATAAAAATATTTCCAAAGTTGGTCAATAAACAAGACACATCTCTTTCCTGCCTCTCCTTCAGTCATATGCTTTCCATAAAAGACTTCCAGCTCTCCTTCCCCAACATAAACCTCCACACATTATCAGACTGAGAATTCCCCATGACACCAAACCACATAGCTTGCTGCAGAGGGTAAACCATGCCCATCTGTCTCTTGAAAGAATAAAGAAACAGAGGAGATACTGAGTCAGTTTATTCACAGGTTATATTTCATTCACAAACAGCAGTAAAGGACAGGGGAGTGACTTCTGAGATGAACATGTCTACCTTGATGCTTTTCAATAAGAAAGAAGTGAAAGTCACACAAAGGCGGAGGTAAGTACCAATCTGCTCCTGCTGACACTCTGACTGAAGGTGAACCCTGGTATTGGCATTCCTAACCAGGGAGTTTGGAGAAAGATGTAGGTCTCATAACCATCACCATCTGAAAAAAGGCAAGGCAGACAATTCTTGAGAAGAAATAATATTTTCTAGTATTTAATTCTAAGGAGAACTTATCACAAGGGACCTTTTACAAGGATGTTAGTTTTATAACAAATGCAAGAGCAATATTCAGATGTACAGTAAGTCCCCTACATACGAACCTTTGAGTTGCGAACTTTCAAAGACACAAACGTGCGTTCACATGTCCAATCACATAAGTTAGTTCATGTGTCTGGTGTACATTGTCACGTGTGTGCATCTTCTATGAGTGGTTGCGCTTTTGTGTACTTTACTGTACAGTACTGTATAGAGTACAGTAGTACAGTATCTTTGTTTCAAGCACAGGATGTCTGGAAGCAAGTGTAAAAGCAGCAGTGATGTAGTTGGTACTGCTAAGAAGTGCCAAGCAATAACGATGGAAACAAAAGTGAAAATAATTGAGGGAGCAGGCCAAGGTGAAAAGATGGTAGATGTCGCTCATTCTTATAACATGAATCATTCAAACATCCGCACGACTCTAAAGAACAAGGACAAGACAATGTAACATGTGAAGTCGACTGTGCCGATGATGTTGACAATAATATTGAAGAAGCATGGAGAAGTGATGGAGGAGATGGAGAAACTTCAGTGTGTGGATGCAGGACCAGCATCAGCATCGAGTCCCACTCAGCCTAATGCTGATTCAAGAGAAAGCTAAAGTCCTTTATGAAGACTTGAAGAAGAAACACTGTGAAGAATCAGAGGGCAGATCTTTTAATGCCAGCCATGGCTGGTTTCATCAGTTCAAGGCTAGAGGAACATTCACAATGTCAAAGTAAGTGGTGAGGCAGCAACTGCAGATACAGTAGCTGCTGGGGAATTTCCTTAAATGCTTCAAGAAATTATTGATGAAGGTGTATATTTACCTGAGCAGATTTTTAATGTGGATAAGACAGGACCATACTGGAAGAGGATGCCAGACCAAAGGTACATCAGTAAGGAGGAAAAGTTGATGCCAGGCTACAAAGTGGCAAAGGATAGGCTAACTCTGTTGTTTGGTGGCAATGCTTCCAGTGATATGAAGCTGAAGCCTCTCTTAATCATTCAGAGAACTCAAGAGCCCTTAAAAACATAGCCAAGTGCTCTCTTCCTGTTGTGTGGAAGAGTAACCCCAAAGCCTGGGATATACAGGCCATTTTCCAAGACTGGTTTTTCCACCACTTTATCCTAGAGGTAGAGAAATGTTGCTTGGAGAAGGACATCCCATTAAACATTCTTTTGCTACTCAACAATGCTCTGGGCCACCCCCCATTCATAGACGACTTTCATCCCAACATCAAAGTAGTGCATCTGTCACTGAATACTATGTCACTCATCCAACCTATGGACCAGGGAGTTATAGCAACTTTCAAGAAATATAAAAATCTTTCAGGGCCATAAAGAACATTGACTTTGCTTGGTGTGAGCTTATGGCTGTCACCATGAATGGGGTTTGGAAGAACCTTCACCCATAGTTTATGCACGATTTTCATGGGTTCTGGAGAGTCACTAGGTCTGCATGGGATTCTGAATTATTTGGTATAAGGTGGGCCTGAGCATTTCTCCAGGTGATTCTCTCCTCATCTTGAGGTTTAGACCAGCAAGGATACACCTAGTATTACCCTGCCCTGAGATAAGACAGGAAGAAGCAAATCCCTGAACAAATCTGAGCCAAAGGTGGTGAGAAACAGACTCTTGCTAAGTGCAGTTTTCTTATCTTTGAAATGGGAAGAAGAATCAAGATGCTAATTTCCCCACAAGAACACGGGGACCAGTGCTTGTCAAATGTGTTTGTTCATTTTAAAGGATAGCACAACATTGAAACCCATCTCGGCACCATCAACAGTGGACAAGGTCCTGGGGTAATACTGGAAGCCTCTCCTCTGCCTCCACCTCCTGCTGCTTCAGACAACCACTGTCAGGACTTCCAATGCTTTTTCTCTTCTCCTGAGCCCCATCTTCTCCCCCAGGGCATCAGAGACCATTAACACATGTGACAGTTGCAAACAAATTGTTTTTTTGTTTCTTTTCTTTTTTTTAATAGATTTTTATTTATTTATTTATTTATATTTATTTTTGGCTGCCTTGGGTCTTCGTTGCTGCATGCAGGCTTTCTCCAGTTGCAGCGAGTGGGGGCTACTCTTCGTTGCGATGCATGGTCTTCTCGTTGCGGTGGCTTCTCTTGTTGTAGAGCAGCAGCTCTAGGCGTGTGGGCTCAATAGTTGTGGCTCGCAGGCTTCGCTGCTCTGCGGCATGTGGGATCTTCCTGGTCCAGGGATCGAACCTGTGTCCCCTGCATTGGCAGGCCACCACTGTGCCACCAGGGAAGTCCCAAACAAATTGTTTTAATTGATGATTTGAATACTGGGTTGGTGGGATTGGTCTAAAAATAACCAAATGTAATAAGTTTAATTGTTTTTAAGAGCTTCTTTTCATAAACCATAATAAACTCTGGTTCTGTGTTTGTCTAGTTAATATGGTTTCTGTTGAAACTGCTTAGATGGGTCTGTCTTAAATATTTAAAACATATGATTTGCATTGGCTATAAATATGTGCATATGAAATAGTTAAAAAGTGATTGGCCCCTCCTGCCATTCCTCTGGGAGAAACATATGTGGTTAATTACAAGGTAGTGGTTAATTCTTATGTGTCTCTGTAACAACATTGTTTTCCCAAAGCAGAACGTGGGTAGGCTGGTTATGAGTTCCTGCCTCTGTTGGTAAATCATTGTTGAAAGATTTCCAGTCCTCTGCACTTGATCTGATCCTATGGAGTATCATTTTAATCCTGCCCTATCTGGTCCCCACCTCTTTGAGACTGGTTACCTTAGGCTTCAGTAGTGGTAAAAGTAAAATGTGAGTATATCATATATTGAGTCATCCCCAGGCATGTGCTGTTTCATGGAGAATAAAAGACTTGGTGGATGAAAATAAAAATAAATAGGACTGCCCCAGTTAGAGCTTAAAAATCTACAAGTTGATGTTAATCAATTAACTAATATGGTCTCTAAGAGATCTGGCTAAAACATGCTGTGGATGCGGTGACTGGTGATTTTTCTAGACCCAAGGTGGTCTTCAAGGGCTGTCAGGAGATTAACTCCAAGTCATTCCTTAAGACAATTTTCAGCTAAAATAATCTTACCCATAGATGCTTCTGTGGCCTATTATAATGGCAGATGAAAATTGGCTGGACCTCCAATGGAGAATGTGTCTGTGATGGGGGAGTCCATGTGGGTACAGATTAAGTGGGAGGGAATCACTTCCATGCTCACATGAATTGAATATACTCTGTTCCCAAACTGAAGTGTTTTTTAGACCTGTGATTCTCACCCTTGTTTGATATTAGAATTACCTGCAGAGCTTTTAAAATCTACCATGGCCTGGGCCCCATCTGAGAATATGTAATCAAAATCTGGAAAGCACTCACAGAACCAGAGGCATGTAGAACAATAGAGGACTCGGAGAACTCAGCCGGAGGAAAACAAGAGCAGTGATGGCTTTGTCCAGCGTCTGAGCTTGACCAGGAGAGCAAACACTCATAAAAGCTCTTCCCACGCATCAGGATTTGTTCTAAGAGCTAAATGTTAATCCTCACAACAACCCCATCAATAATGGAGAAAACAGGTGTGTGCAGCTTGAAAGCACAGAGGAGGGACCCACCTCACTCACTGGGTACCTCTTTAAAAACACCAAACACTTTCATTTTAACTTTCACCATGTATAAGATCAAAGACTGTATCATGAGTTTCTTGATACAAAGACATGGGACATGAGCTGCCAGGACTCCGATGATCAGCAAAATCTCCAGTAAAACAGGGTCTGCAGCTGGAAAAGGAATGTCTCCTGGCTAAGAGCCCATCAGTATCCCCAGAGAGAGAAATGGAGATTTATCAGATTCCCACATATTATCTGTCATTTCACGTAAACATGGATGTTTAGATCAATGGTACATGGCAAACAGCATATGTTCTTGTGAGCCCAGAGAGTAGGTCCAGTCATTCTCAGCTAAGACTTCTGTCCTTGTCAGCCTGTCCTAGTCCCAGAACTGCTCTGGGCCCTGTTGTGTGGCTACAAGGAGAGGCAGGCCATGCCTGACCTCTGCTGACCCTGCTGGTGGAATCTGCATCTCTAAGAGAACCCAGCATCTACAAGCCTTGTTTCTTCTCTGGGTTTGCTGCACCTTACACTACCTTACACACCTCAGACTGTGGTGGACACACATGTACCCATGTACACCACACAGACACATCACACATACCACACACTACACACATACACAAAAGAGGCTCTCAATTTGGGTATGCAAACTGTCATGCCCATGGTGGCATTTGGGAGTCCTGCAGTTTATGTAGTCACTGCTCATTGTAGTTGGGATATTCACACAGATCCTTTGCACTCGGCTTAAACCTCTGACCCAGACCTGGGCTGGCCTTTGCTTCACCTCATCCATAACAGTAGGGTTGCCCGATAAAACACAGGACACCCAGTTACATTTGAATTTCAGACAAGAACAACAACAAAATTGATGTATGTCACAAATACTGCATGGGACATACTTATACTAAAAATTATTTGCTCTTGATCAGAAATTCAAATTTAACTGGGAACTCTGTATTTTTACTTGCTACATCTGACAACCTTACCTAGAAGGGCAGTGATTTCTATGGCTGGGCATCACTCTCTGGGTTTATAACACTAGTGCATCAAAGGAGGTGGAGGTGTCCAAGTGGTAAATGTCTGAAGGTCTCTGACTATTTGGTGCCCCCTGAATTATGAAGCAAGTTGAAGCTAATTAAAAGCAGATGTGCCCCCGAATGTAACACTACTTGTCTGTAATTACCATGATCCTTAAAAGCTCTTTATTGAGACTCAAATTGAAGTTTAGTGAACAACTGCCAAAAATGTGGGGTTTCCTACATTCCATGTCACAAGGGAAATGGCATGGAGTCTTAGTCTCGCAGGCCTAGTCCTGTGCCTACAACATCCTGCAATTAGATGACACAGTAAGTTGCTGTATTTATCTTAAGGAGTTTATAACCTTTTGGAGGAAATTATAACTTCCTTTTTATTCCAAGTCTTACTTGGTATAAGCAAAAACATAGATGCCTTGGTTTATAGTGAAGAGAAAACTGCATATCTAGAAGCTTTGTAACCGTACATACATCCTCACAAGTCTTCTTATTTATGTAGAAAGTAATTATAAAAACAACTTGAAAACATGCCCACCTTTTTCACACGTAAGCTTTGAGAATACTGACATTTGCTGAATTCATTATATCCATCCTTCATATAAAATATTGAGATAAGATTGTTCTAATTCTAATGCCATAGTGCCATTGTTTTCTAGTCCTCATTTTCTATTCTTTTTTATTTTCTAGTCTCTATTCTATTTTCTATTCTATGGGAGATATTGATTTAAGTGATCTATCCAATGCCATTGTTCCAATAAGTAGACATGATAGTCCTGTTTTCACTCTGAGTGATTTTTATATTCTAATAATGAATGTTAATGTATTTGGTGACCATGGTGTACCAGGCCTTGTGTCAAGTGGTTAGATACAGCCTTGATTCAATTCTCATAATAGTTCTGTAATTTAGAAACTATACTGAACCCAGTTTCACAGCTGGGTAAACTAAAGCACAGTGCATAATAATGCCTAGCTACGGTGCAAACCATCTTCCTTAAGTAGAAGCGAAAAATGTAAACAGCAAATCATAAGTGAAATAATTCTTTAGCAATAATTTTTAACTATACATATATCAGGCTCCTAGATCAACAGTTTCAAATGAACTGAGAGTTTCAAACAACCAAAGCATGTGGCTGGTTTGTACCATGTAGAGAAACATGCATGTAAAATGTCAACTCCCACTTGGCATTTTAAAATCACTTGCAAGTAGGATAAGGTAAAACTTGAAAATGTGTTGAAGAAAATAGTTTTCTGGGATATTGGTAACTTCCACTTGATACGGGTGATCTATGGTCAAAGGATATGCTTGGTAAAACAAAATTAAATGGCTTTTTTTTTTTTTGCTCTAATACTTTAGAATTTTTCCTCTGTGTGTGTATGTTCTAGTTATCATAGCTGCATAACAAGCATTCCCTAACTCAGTTGCATGAAACAACACCATTTGATCATAAGCATAGGTTTGTCAGTTAGGAATGGAGACCAGTAGAGCAGGAATGGCTATCTCTGTTCTATGATGGGTAGGAATTGGTAGGAAGACTAATGATTTATAGGGATGCAATGGTTGGGGGCTGGAGTCATCTGAAGGCTCCTGTGCTCCTCATATGTGAGCTTGGAGGAGTGAAGACTAGGATTTTCATCAGGAGAACCTATGCCTTACCAACATTTGTTATTTTCTCTTTGTTTGTTTTTGATAGCAGCTATCCTAATGGGTATGAATTGATATATCATTGTGGGTTTTTTAAAATTTTTTTGAAATATAGTTGATTTACAATGTTGTGTTAGCTTCAGTTGTATCTCATTGTGTTTTTGATTTTCATTTCCCTAACGTTTATTGATGTTGAGCATCTTTTCATGGGCTTATTGGCCTTTTGTATATCTTGTTTGAGAAATGTCTATTCAAGTCTTCTGTCCATTTTCTAATCAGGTTGTTTGGTTTTGTGGGTGCTGAATTGTAGGAGTTCTTTATACATTCTGGATAGTAATTCCACATCAGATATAAGATTTGTAAATATTTTCTCCCATTCCACCAGTTGCCTTTTCACTCTGTCAGTAGTGTTCTTTGGTGTGTCAAAGTTTTTATTTTTGATCAAGTTCAATTTATCCATTTGTTTGTTGTTGCCTGTGTTTTTGGTGTCACCCCAAAATTTAGAAAAAATAATCACTGCCAAATCCAATGAAGCTTTTCCCTTTTCCCCAATGTTTTCTCTTACCTAAAACTAAGAGCTAAAGTTTTCTAGTTTTAACTCTTACATTAGGTCTTTAATTCATTTTGAGTAAATTTTTGTATATGGTGTAAGATAATGATCCAACTTCTGTCTTTTGCATATGGATATCCAGTTTTCCCAACATCATTTGTGAAAGAGCCAGTAAACTCTTAACCACAAAATTTAACTATGGCCAGAGGGTATTATTTTATTCCAACCTTCCTTTGAAAAAGAATCCCAATCTTTTCTCTGGGATTAACTATCCAGAACACTCTTTTGTAAGTAGACATTGCCATGTAAGTAAAATCAGGCCAGTAAGAGATAAGCAAAAGTATGGTATGAACTTTTAGGAAAGAAGATTATAAAGAGTATATTTGGTGTAAGGAAAACCTTTTTAGCATTCTCCCTGTTTTCTGCTGCCAGCCTGCAACATGAGTGTGGAGGCTAGAGTTTTAGTAGGCACTTTGAACAAAGAAATGGCCAGGGGTCAAACCATCATGACCAAAAGGTAGGAGACCAGATCTCTGAAGACATCCTAGAGTCACCAGATCAGCCTTGGATCACCTTGTGAAAGAATTTTAGATTAAGGAAATAAACTTCTTATAGCAACTCTCTTACCTATTCCTGTTTTTCAGATGATCCTACTCTTTTCTAAGGTATAATTCTTGTATTCTTTATAATACATTAATTTAAAACACACAATTGTATGAGTTTTGTCAGATGTATATTCCAATGAAACTGTTGTGACAATCAAGCTACCAAACATTTCCATCATGTCCAGAAGATTCTCTGTTCCCATTTGCAGTCCATCTCTTCATCTGACTGGGGTCCCAGGCAACCACTGGTCTGTTTTTTATCACTATAAATTAGTTCGTCTTTTATAGAATTTTTCATAGGTGGAATCCTACAGTACTCTTTTGTGTCTGGTTTCTTTCACCCAGCCTAATGATTTTGATGTTCATCTGTGCTGTTGTGTGAATCATAGTTTGTTCCTTTTTTTTGTTCAGAGTTGTCCACCCTATGGATACACCACAACTTATCCATATACTTCTTGATGAACATTTGGGTTGTTGTAAGTTTCTGGATGTTCATCAAGAAGTATATGAATATGTGTTCATTTCTCTTAGAAAATAGCTAGGAATGAAGTGGCTGATCATATACTAGGTATATGTTTAAACTTTTGAGTATTCCAGAGTGAAAATTTCCACCATCAGTGTATGACAATTCTAGGTGCACCATAACCTTGTCAACAACTCGTTTTGTCAGTCTTTTTAATTTAGCCATTCTAATTCCTACAATAATAACTTTTATGGTTTTGATATACATTTCACTGATAATTGATGATGTTGGGTATCTTTTCATGTGGTTTTTGAGAGTCTTATATCTTCTTTGATGAAGCATATTTTCAAATGTTTTGTCCTTTTATTATTGTGCTGGTTGTCTACTTATTACTGAGTTTTAAGAATTCCTTGTATATCCTGAGTCAGTTCTTTGTTAGGCATGTGTATTGAATAGATTTTCACTTATTCTGTGGCTTGGGTTTTATTTTTTGTAGCAGTGTGTTTTGAAGAGCAAAAATTTTTTTAAATTTTTGTAGAGTCCAATTTATGAATCATTTTCCCTTTTACACTTCATGCTTTTGTTTTGCAAATATTTTCTCCTATTTGTTTTTCTACAAGTGTTATAGTTTCAGCTTTTATATAAGTCTCTGATCCACCTTGGGTTGGTAGCTTCTTTCTGAAGTTACTAATTCTAACTTGAGGAATGATAATATTTCAGCATTTCCTCTTTGCTTGTTCAGTCCTCTGACACCTGTTTAACCAATTTCCAACATCAAACATTTTGTTAAAACTAATGTAGGTTTATTTTCTTGTCTGGATTTTTATTGATGTAACATTTTAAGGGTGAGGTGAATCAGTTTCCTATCAGCATTAATGTCTGAACAAGCATGTTCTCCAAATAACCATCTTGGTTATTTTCTTCCCTATTACTCTTGGGAAAACAGACACAACGAACCAAGCTGGGGTCTCCATGTTTATGCAGCACATCAACAGAAGAACAGGGAACAGTCAGTACTATGGAAATGAACTCATTACCTTGCATAACACTAACATCTGACATTTGTTGATGTCCCAGGCATTGTACTCATAATAATATTATGAAGTAGTTATTTCTGCAATGCTCATTTTACAGATGAGGAAACTGAGACTTATAGTGTCACATAATATGTCAATTCTCTAAGCTTAAGATTTTGTGGGTGTATAGAGAAGATGGATAAACAACAAGGTCCTACTGTATAGCACAGGGAACTATATTCAACATCCTGTGATAAACCATAATAGAAAAGAATATGAAAAAGAATATATATATATATATATATATATATATGTAAAACTGAGTCACTTTGCTGTACAATAGAAATTAACACAACATTGTAAATCAACTATACTTCAATAAAAATTTTTAAAAAAGATTTAATAGTCAGATTTTTATCAATTTTTAGGCATAAGTTCTGAAATTGAAACTTGTGCATCACTTGAATGATTCCAGTTGTGGGAGCTATCAGAATGGTCATATATTTTCAAAAATTGACTTCATAAAAAGTGAAAAGAAAAAATGCTCTCCTCTGATAGAAAAAGATTTTGTGGGTGAATTATATATTTTATAGTCTATTTTGTCTGATATGAGAATTGCTACTCCAACTTTCTTTTGATTTCCATTTGCACGGAGTATCTTTTTCCATCCCCTCACTTTCAGTCTGTATGTGTCCCTAGATCTGAAGTGGGTCTCTTATAGACAGCGTATATACGGGTCTTGTTTTTGTATCCATTCAGCCAGTCTGTGTCTTTTGGTTGGAGCATTTAATTGACTTACATTTAAGTTAATTATTGATATGTATGTTCCTATTGCCATTTTCTTAATTGTTTTGGGTTTGTTTGTGTAGGTTCTTTTTCTTCCATTCCTCTTTTGTTCTCTTCTCCTGTGTTTCCCATCTAGAGAAGTTCCTTTAACATTTGTTGTAAAGCTGGTTTGGTGGTGCTGAATTCTCTTAGCTTTTGCTTGTCTGTAAAGTTTTTGATTTCTCCACTGAAACTGAATGAGATCCTTGCTGGATAGAGTAATCTTGGTTGTAAGTTTTTCCTTTTCATCACTTTAAGTATATCATGCCACTCCCTTCTGGCCTGCAGAGTTTCTGCTGAGAAATCAGTTGATAACCTTATGGAGATTCCTTTGTACGTTGTTTGTTGCTTTTCCCTTGTTGCTGTTAATATTTTTTCTTTGTATTTATTTTTTATTAGTTTGATTAATATCTGACTTGGCATGTTCCTCCTTAGGTTTATCCTGTATGGGACACTCTGCACTTCCTGGACTTGGGTAATTATTTCCTTTCCCATGTTAGGTAAGTTTTTGACTATAATCTCTTCAAATATTTTTTCAGGCCCTTTCTCTTTTTCTTCTTCCTCTGGGACTCATATGATTCAAATGTTTGTGTGTTTAATGTTGTTGCAGAGGTCTCTAAGACTGTCCTCATTTCTTTTCATTCTTTTTTCTTTATTCTGTTCCATGGCAGAGATTTCCACCATTCGGTCTTCCAGGGCACTTATCCCTTCCTCTGCCTCAGTTGTTCCGCTGTTGATTCCTTCCAGTGTATTTTTCATTTCAGTTATTGTCTTGCTCATCTCTGTTTGTTTGTTTTTTAGTTCTTCTAGGTCTTTGTTAAACTTTTCTTGTATCTTCTCAATCCATGACTCCATTCTTTTCTGAGATCTTAGATCATCTTTACTAGCATTACTCTGAATTATTTTTCAGTTAGGTTGTTATCTCTTCAGTTAGTTGTTCATGGAGGTTTTTATCTTGCTCCTTCATCTGCAACATATTTCTTTGTCATCTCATTTTGTCAATCTTACTGTGTTTGTGGTCTCCTTTCTGCAGGTGGCAGGGTCATAGTTCCTCTTGCTTCTGGTGTCTACCCCTTATGGGGGAAGTTGGTCCAGAGGCATGTGCCATTATCCCCTTGATAGGGGGTTTGATTGGTGTTGTGGGGATCAGAGCCTGCCCTAGATATTGAGTGAGGCCTTTCCCTTACTCTGTGTTGTCACTGTTGCATCAGGGGCAGGGTCTGTTCCCTAGTTGTTGCCGTAGAGGCCCTGAGATCTGTTTCTTAGTTGTGATTCTGCTCTGCATTGTGAGGTAGGCAGGATTGGAGCACACCCAATGGGAGAGAAGTCACTAAGTATTCCTTCTCTGGAGGTGTTCACTTATGAATGTGCTCTGTTGTGGCCCCTTTGGCCTATTGTGCAGGCTCACAAAGTATACTGTTGTTAGCACTGCTCTTGGTCCCACCTTAACTGTGGGTATGCCGACAATTGGCCCTGGTGACTCTTAGACATTGTGTTCACCTGGTCACCAGTGCAGATCCACTGAGGTCAGGTCTCAGGACTGCAGCTGTCATGTACCTGGACCCACAGTGGGAGCTATGGAGACAGCTCAGACTCTGGTTTGGCCCAACTCCCACATGTACATGTCCACAGAGCCCACAGCTGCTGGAGTCAGACCCATCCTAGCTGCAAGAGCACTTGTTGTCCTTTCGGATTTTTGCAGGGGCTGAATTTAGGAAGCCATCAGCGGAGGTGTAGCTCCACAGTTTGTACAGCCGTGAGGAGAGACTTCAGCTTTTGTTTCTTACTCACACAGCCCCTGGGCCTCAGTTGTGGTTTCTGCCCCTCCTCTGGGCAGCTTTCCTAGTAGGGGGAGCTATCTGCATCTTCCCGGGACAACAGGGCAGGTCCTGGCAGCTGCTGATGGATTTCCTTGTGGAGGGAGTTATCTGCATACTCCCAGGACAGCAGGGCGGGTTCTGGCACCCACTGGCAGATTTCTTAGTAGCAAGAGGTTTCCACATGCTCCGGGGACAGTGGGGGCAGGTCCTGAGGCCCGCTGGCAGAGTTTCTAGTAGCTGGAGCTGTCCGCGCACTTCTGGGTTGGATGTGGGTGTGTCCTGGGGCCCACTGGTGGAGTTCCTAGTGGCTGGAGCTGTCTGCGCCCTTCCGGGTCAGCACAGGTGGGGCCTGACATCTGCCTGGGGGTCTGGAAGAATTGGTCAGTGCCAGCCTCTGGAGCCCAAGATGGTGGTGGCGACTCTCAGCCACCTGCTGAGTTCCTGTAGGCAGGGCCCTGTTGCCTGGGAGTGCTCACAGGGAAAGAAGTTCTTATGGTGGTCCTGCTCCTCTCCTCGTGCAACTCCCAGTAATGGTGCCTTGCCTCTCTGGCAGGCCCAGGCTTCTTTCTATACATTCTCCATTGCCATGGCCCAACCTCTTCAGGCTGTTTCCATACCTGACCCTGGTTCTGAGCTCCGGAGTCCGAGCTTCAGCACCTGACCCCCACCTTCACTGACAGAGGAGTGTCTCAGGTAGGAGAGCACAGTGTGGAGGTGCTGAGCCTTTGTGCATGTTACTCTCCATTTTTCCTTCCACAAACTGGTTGCTACTCTCCCCTCTCAGGCTCCCAAACTCCCCCTCCGTCCAATCTAATCTCTCTGTTGTTGAGGAGACTTCCCAACGTGTGGGAACATTTCCTCCATCACAGTTCGCTCCCCAGGGTTCAGGCCCCATCCTAATTATTTTTTGGTTATCTCTTTTAAATATAGCAGTGTGTATATGTCAATCCCAAACTCCCAATCTTACACCTTCTTTTTTTATTAGTTTCTGCTTTATAACAAAGTGAATCAGTCATACATATACACCTGTTCCCACATCCCTTCCCTCTTGCGTCCCCCTCCCTCCCACCATCCCTATCCCACCACTCCAGGCAGTCACCAAGCACTGAGCTGATCTCCCTGTGCTCTGCGGCTGCTTCCCACTACCTATCTACCTTACTTTTGGTACTGTATATATGCCCATGCCTCTCTCGCGCTTTGTCACAGCTTACCATTCCCCCTCCCCATATCCTCAAGTCCATTCTCAAGTAGGTCTGTGCCTTTATTCCTGTTTTACCCCTAGGTTCTTCATGACATTTTTTTTCTTAAATTCCATATGTATGTGTTAGCATGCAGTATTTGTCTTTCTCTTTCTGACTTACTTCACTCTGTATGACAGACTCTAGGTCCATCCACCTCATTACAAATAGCTCAGTTTCGTTTCTTTGTATGGCTGAGTAATATTCCATTGTATATATGTGCCACATCTTCTTTATCCATTCATCCGATGATGGACACTTAGGTTGTTTCCATCTCTGGGCTATTGTGAATAGAGCTGCAATGAACATTCTGGTACATGTCTCTTTTTGAATTATGGTTTTCTCAGGGTATATGCCTAGTAGTGGGATTGCTGGGTCAAATGGTAGTTCTATTTTTAGTTTTTTAAGGAACCTCCATACTGTTCTCCATAGTGGCTGTACCAATTCACATTCCTACCAGCAGTGCAAGAGTGTTCCCTTTTCTCCACACCCTCTCCAGCATTTATTGTTTCTAGATTTCTTGATGATGGCCATTCTGACTGGTGTGAGATGATATCTCATTGTAATTTTGATTTGCATTTCTCTAATGATTAATGATGCTGAGCATTCTTTCATGTGTTTGTTGGCAGTCTGTATATCTGCTTTGGAGAAATGCCTATTTAAGTCTTTTGCCCATTTTTGGATTGGGTTGTTTTTTTGCTGTTGAGCTGCATGAGCTGCTTATAAATTTTGGAGATTAATCCTTTGTCAGTTGCTTCATTTGCAAATATTTTCTCCCATTCTGAGGGTTGTCTTTTGGTCTTCTTTATGGTTTCCTTTGCTGTGCAAAAGCTTTGAAGTTTCATTAGGTCCCAATTGTTTATCTTTGTTTTTATTTCCATTTCTCTAGGAGGTGGGTCAAAAAGGATCTTGCTGTGATTTATGTCATAGAGTGTTCTGCCTATGTTTTCCTCTAAGAGTTTGATAGTTTCTGGCCTTACATTTAGATGTTTAATCCATTTTGAGCTTAATTTTGTGTATGGTGTTAGGGAATGATCTAATCTCATACTTTTACATGTCCCTGTCCAGTTTTCCCAGCACCACTTATTGAAGAGGCTGTCCTTTCTCCACTGTACATTCCTGCCTCCTTTATCAAAGATAAGTTGACCATATGTGCGTGGGTTTATCTCTGGGCTTTCTATCCTGTTCCATTGATCTATCTTTCTGTTTTTGTGCCAGTACCACACTGTCTTGATTACTGTAGCTTTGTAGTATAGTCTGAAGTCAGGGAGCCTGATTCCTCCAGCTCCGTTTTTCGTTCTCAAGATTGCTTTGGTTATTCAGGGTCTTTTGTTTTTCCAAAAAAACTTTTGAAATTTTTTGATCTAGTTCTGTGAAAAATGCCAGTGGTAGTTTGATAGGGATTGCATTGAATCTGTAGATTGCTTTGGGTAGTAGAGTCATTTTCACAATATTGATTCTTCCAATCCAGGAATATGGTATGTCTCTCCATCTATTTGTATCATCTTTAATTTCTTTCATCAGTGTCTTATAATTTTCTGCATACAGGTCTTTTGTCTCCTTAGGTAGGTTTATTCCTAGATATTTTATTCTTTTTGTTGCAATGGTAAATGGGAGTGTATCCTTGATTTCACTTTCAGATGTTTCATCATTAGTGTACAGGAATGCCAGAGATTTCTGTGCATTAATTTTGTATCCTGCTACTTTACCGAATTCATTAATTATCTCTAGTAGTTTTCTGGTAGAATCTTTACGATTCTCTATGTATAGTATCATGTCATCTGCAAACAGTGACAGCTTTACTTCTTCTTTTCCCATTTGGATTCCTTTTATTTCCTTTTCTTCTCTGATTGCTGTGGCTAAAACTTCCAAAACTAAGTTGAATAAGAGTGGTGAGAGTGGGCAGCCTTGTCTTGTTCCTGATCTTAGTGGAAATTGTTTCAGTTTTTCACCATTGAGGACGATGTTGGCTGTGGGTTTGTCATATATGGCCTTTATTATGTTGAGGAAAGTTCCCTCTATGCCTACTTTCTGCAGGGCTTTTATCATAAATGGGTGTTGAATTTTGTCCAAAGCTTTCTCTGCATCTATTGAGATGTTCATATGGTTTTTCTCCTTCAGTTTGTTAATATGGTGTATCACATTGATGGATTTGCATATATTGAAGAATCCTTGCATTCCTGGAATAAACCCCACTTCATCATGGTGTATGATCCTTTTAATGTGCTGTTGGATTCTGTTTGCTAGTATTTTGTTGAGGATTTTTGCATCTATGTTCATCAGTGATATTGGCCTGTAGTTTTCTTTCTTTGTGACATCCTTGCCTGGTTTTGGTATCAATGTGATGGTGGCCTCATAGAATGAGCTTGGGAGTGCTTGTCCCTCTGCTATATTTTGGAAGAGTTTGAGAAGGATAGGTGTTAGCTCTTCCCTAAATGTTTGATAGAATTCGCCTGTGAAGCCATCTGGTCCTGGGCTTTTGTTTGTTGGAAGATTTTTCATCACAGTTTCAATTTCAGTGCTTGTGATTGGTCTATTCATATTTTCTATTTCTTCCTGAGTCAGTCTTGGCAGGTTGTGCATTTCTAAGAATTTGTCCATTTCTTCCAGGTTGTCCATTTTATTGGCATAGAGTTGCTTGTACTAATCTCTCATGATCTTTTGTATTTCTGCTGTGTCAGTTGTTACTTCTCCTTTTTCATTTTTAATTCTATTGAGTCTTCTCCCTTTTTTTCTTGATGAGTCTGGCTAATGGTTTATCAATTTTCTTTATCTTCTCAAAGAACCAGCTTTTAGTTTTATTGATCTTTGCTATCGTTTCCTTCATTTCTTTTTCATTTATTTCTGATCTGATCTTTATGATTTCTTTCCTTCTGCTAACTTTGGGAGTTTTTTGTTCTTCTTTCTCTAATTGCTTTAGGTGCAGGGTCAGGTTGTTTACTCAAGATGTTTCCTGTTTCTTAAGGTGGGATTGTATTGCTATAAACTTCCCCCTTAGAACTGCTTTTGCTGCATCCCATAGGTTTTGGGTCGTCGTGTGTCCATTGTCATTTGTTTCTAGGTATTTTTTAATTTCCTCTTTGATTTCTTCAGTGATCACTTCGTTATTGAGTAGTGTATTGTTTAGCCTCCATGTGTTTGTATTTTTTACAGATCTTTTCCTGTAATTGATGTCTAGTCTCATAGCATTGTGGTCGGAAAAGATACTTGATACAATTTCAATTTTCTTAAATTTACCAAGGCTTGATTTGTGACCCAAGATATGATCTATCCTGGAGAATGTTCCATGAGCACTTGAGAAAAATGTGTATTCTGTTGTTTTTGGATGGAATGTCCTATAAATATCAATTAAGTCCATCTTGTTTAATGTATCATTTAAAGCTTGTGTTTCCTTATTTATTTTCATTTTGGATGATCTGTCCATTGGTGAAAGTGGGGTGTTAAAGTCCCCTACTATGAGTGTGTTACTGTCGATTTCCCCTTTTATGGCTGTTAGTATTTGCCTTATGTATTGAGGTGCTCCTATGTTGGGTGCATAAATATTTACAATTGTTATATCTTCTTCTTGGATCGATCCCTTGATCATTATGTAGTGCCCTTCTTTGTCTCTTCTAATAGTCTTTATTTTAAAGTCTATTTTGTCTGATATGAGAATTGCTATTTCAGCTTTCTTTTGATTTCCATTTGCATGGAATATCTTTTTCCATCCCCTTACTTTCAATCTGTATGTGTCTCTAGGTCTGAAGTGGGTCTCTTGTAGACAGCATATATATGGGTCTTGTTTTTGTATCCATTCAGCCAATCTGTGTCTTTTGGTGGGAGCATTTAGTCCATTTACATTTAAGGTAATTATTGATATGTATGTTCCTATTCCCATTTCCTTAATTGTTTTGGGTTCGTTATTGTAGGTATTTTCCTTCTGTTTTGTTTCTTGCCTAGAGAAGTTCCTTTAGCATTTGTTGTAAAGCTGGTTTGGTGGTGCTGAACTCTCTCAGCTTTTGCTTGTCTGTAAAGGTTTTAATTTCTCCATCAAATCTGAGTGAGATTCTTGCTGGGTAATCCTGGTTGCAGGTTTTTCTCCTTCATCACTTTAAATATGTCCTGCCACTCCCTTCTAGCTTGTAGAGTTTCTGCTGAGAGATCAGCTGTTAACCTGATGGGGATTCCCTTGTGTGTTATTTGTTGTTTTTGTCTTGCTGCTTTTAATATGATTTCTTTGTGTTTAATTTTTGACAGTTTGATTAATATGTGTCTTGGCGTATTTCTCCTTGAATTTATTCTGTATGGGACTCTCTGTGCCTCCTGGACTTGATTAACTATTTCCTTTCCCATATTAGGGAAGTTTTCAACTATAATATCTTCAAATATTTTCTCAGTCCCTTTCTTTTTCTCTTCTTCTGGAACCCCTGTAATTCGAATGTTGGTGCGTTTAATGTTGTCCCAGAGGTCTCTGAGACTGTCCTCTGTTCTTTTAATTCTTTTTTCTTTATTCTGCTCTGCAGCAGTTATTTCCACTATTTTATCTTCCACGTCACTTATCCGTTCTTCTGCCTCAGCTATTCTGCTATTGATCCCATCTAGAGTATTTTTCATTTCATCTATTGTGTTTATAATCGATGCTTGATTCATCTTTAGTTCTTCTAGGTCCTTGTTAACTGTTTCTTGCATTTTGTCTATTCTATTTCCAAGATTTTGGATCTTGGAAATAGAATCTTGGATCATCTTTACTATCATTATTCTGAATTCTTTTTCAGGCAGACTGCCTATTACCTCGTCATTTGTTAGGTCTGGTAGGTTTTTATCTTGCTCCTTCACCTGCTGTGTGTTTTCCTGTCTTCTTATTTTGCTTATCTTACTGTGTTTGGGGTCTCCTTTTTGCAGGCTGCAGATTCGTAGTTCCCGTTGTTTTTGGTGTCTGTCTCCAGTGGCTAAGGTTGTTTCAGTGGGTTGTGTAGGCTTCCTGGTGGGGGGGACTAATGCCTGTGTTCTGGTGGTTGAGGCTCCATCTTGTCTTTCTGGTGGACAGGTCCACGTCTGGTGGTGTGTTTTGGGGTGCCTGTGGCCTTATTATGTTTTAAGGCAGCCTCTCTGCTAATGGGTGGGGTTGTGTTCCTGTCTTGCTAGTTGCTTGGCATAGGGTGACCAGCACTGTAGCTTGCTGGTCATTGAGTGAAGCTGGGTGCTGGTGTTGAGATGGAGATCTGTGGGAGATTTTCGCCGCTTGATATTATGTGGAGCTGGGAGGTGTCTTGTGGGCCTGTGTCCTGAAGTTGGCTCCCCCACTTCAGAGGCACAGCACTGACTCCTGGCTGCAGCACCAAGAGCCTTTCATGTACCCGGCTCAGAATAAAAGGGAGAAAAAGTAGAAAGAAAGAATTAGTAGAAGAAAGAAAGAGAGAAAGAAAGAAAGAAAGAAGGAAAGGAAGGAAGGAAGGAAGAAAGAAAGGAGGGAGGGAGGAAGGAACGAAAGAAAGAAAAAGAAAGAAAGAAAGAAAGAAAGAAAGGGAGGGAGGGAGGAAGGTAAGAAAAAGAAAGAGAGAAAGGAAGAAAGAAGGGAGCGAGGGAGGAAGGAAGGAAAGAGAAAGAAAGGAGGGGCAGAGGGAGGGAGGAAGGGAAGTTAGGAAAAAAGAAAGAGAAGATAAAGTAAAATAGAATAAAGTATGATAAAATATAGTAGCGTTATTAAAATAAAAAAGTAGTTAATTTAAAAAAAAAACGGCTGGATAGAACCCTGGGACAAATGGTGGAAACAAAGCTATACAGAGAAAATCTCACACAGAAGCATACACATACACTTTCACAAAAAGAGAACAGGGGGAAAAAATCGTAAATCTTGCTCTCAAAGTCCACCTCCTCAATTTGGGATAATTCGTTGTAAAAAGAGGAAAAGGGGAAAAAGTCTTAAATCTTGCTCTCAAAGTCCACCTCCTCAATTTGGGATAATTCGTTGTAAAAAGAGAAAAAGGGGGAAAAAATCTTAAATCTTGTCCTCAAAGTCCACCTCCTCAATTTGGGATGATTCGTTGTCTATTCATGTATTCCACAGATGCAGGGTACATGAAGTGACTGTGGAGCTTTAATCCGCTGCTTCTGAGGCTGCACAGAGAGATTTCCCTGTCTCTTTGTTCTCGCAGCTCCCGGGTCTCAGCTTTGAATTTGGCCCCGCCTCTGCGTGTGGGTCACCGGAGGGCGTCTGTTCTTCGCTCAAACAGGACGGGTGTAAAGGAGCCGCTGATTCGGGGGCTCTGGCTCACTCAGGCCCGGGGGGCAGGGAGGGGCACGGGGTGCAGGGCGAGCCTGTGGCGGCAGTGGCCGGCGTGATGTTGCACCAGCCCAAGGTGCTCCGTGCACTCTCCCGGGGAAGCTGTCCATGGATCCCGGGACCCCGGCAGTGGCGGGCTGCACAGGCTCCCCGGAAGGGGGGCGTGGACAGTGACTTGCGCTCGCACACAGGCCTCGTGGCGGCGGCAGCAGTAGCCCCAGCGTCCCACGCCCGTCTCCGGGGTCCGCGCCTGTCTCTGGAGCTCCTTTAAGCAGCGCTCTTAATCCCCTCTCCTCGCGCAGCACGAAACAAAGAGGGAAGAAAAAGTCTCTTGCCTCTTCGGCAGCTCCAGACATTTTCCCGGACTCCCTCCGGGCTAGCCGTGGTGCACTAACCCCTGCGGGCTCTCTTCCCGCCGCCAGCCCCAGTCCTCTCCCTGCGCTCCGACTGAAACCCGATACCCGAGCCTCAGCTCCCAGCCCCGCCTGCCCCGGTGGCCGAGCAGGCAAGCCTCTCGGGCTGGTGAGTGCCTGAGGGCACCGATCCTCTGTGCGGGAATCTCTCCGCTTTGCCCTCCACACCCCTGTGGCTGCGCTCTCCTCCGTGACTCGGAAGCTTTCCCCCTCCGCCACCCGGAAGCTTTCCCCCTCCGCCACTCGGAAGCTTTCCCCCTCCGCCACCCGGAAGCTTTCCCCCTCCGCCACCCGGAAGCTTTCCACCTCCGCCACCCGGAAGCTTTCCCCCTCCGCCACCCGGAAGCTTTCCCCCTCCGCTACTCTGAAGCTTTCTCCCTCCGCCACCCGCAGTCTCTGCCCGCGAAGGGGCTTCCTAGTGTGTGGAAACCTTTCCGCCTTCACGGCTCCCTCCCACTGGTGCCAGTCCCGTCCCTATCCTTTTGTCTCTGTTTATTCTTTTTTCTTTTGCCCTACCCAGGTATGTGGGGAGTTTCTTGCCTTTTGGGGGGTCTGAGGTCTTCTGTCAGCGTTCAGTAGGTGTTCTGTAGGAGTTGTTCCACGTGTAGATGAATTTATGATGTATCTGTGGAGAGGAAGGTGATCTTCGCGTCTTACTCTTCCGCCATCTTCACCCACCTCCCCCAATCTTAACACCTTTTAAAGAAGCATTAAAATAATCTGTTAGGAATATAATTTTTAAAAATGCATACATTTTTTTCTAATGAAGACTCATAGATCTGCAGATCATTTACAGCTTTTAAGAATGGAAAGTTTCTTCAGATTCTGAAACACTCAAGCTGATTTAAACTTTCTATTACCATGTGGATACAGAAAAATATCATAAGTAAGGAAAATGTAGAGAGAAAATAATTTTTCCACAAAAGTGACCATTCTATTTTCACTTTAAAAAAGAATTAAAAATACCCAAATTCCAAAAGAAAACTGTTTTCCATGCTACACTTAGAAGAGGCAGCAAATTTGGCCTTGCAAAATGTCCACACAGACCTGGATGTCTGGTGGCCCTTGGTCCCTTGAAGGTCCCTCCAGGGCACTTGTTCTGGACAGTCCTCTCCTCATCAGATTCCTCAAGAATCCGTGCATTCCCAACTTTATCCTGGACCACAGAGGACACAGGTCAGAAGTTGGATGCAAAATATTTCCAAAAAGCAATTTCAACATTTCTTCTTCAAGAAAAGCTAATTTCTATTTGTAGGACAAAACGTTTTCTAAAAATAGAGACTGGTTGGCAGGGTTACAACACTCATTATGATGATGGCTTTTGATCTTTTACTGCTGCTCTGATGTGGTTCATCATTGAATTCAACAGACATCCACTGAACAGATTCTGAGCCCCAGTCCCTCTGCAAGGTGCTGTGGATTTAAAGTTTACTAATTTTATAGTTCCTGTCCTTGGGGTGGTTCATGGTTCATTGGATGAATCTGAGATTTAAATAGAGCACAAAGCAATAGAACAAATCTGAGTAATGTTTGTTCCTTCATTTTGATAACAGTTTTGGGGACAAGGGGGCAGTAATTGGAATAAGGAGAGTGTGGTTGTGGACTTTTGCAGCTGATGGCTCTAGTGTCCCTCAGGAACCATCCCCTGAGGCCCACCTTTCTGTAGACAGTGATGATGGGTAGGTTTCCTTGGTGACCTTTTAAGGTGTCCCTGTTACATGGGGCTGGGATTGGACTTGGGCATGCTGGTCATCCCCATGGTCCACTCCAGGACAGCAGCACTGTTCCACTTCAGGGGAATTCTTGCCCTTGGTGCCAGCACATTACTTTCCAAATTGACTCCCCACTTTTTCCTTCAAAGATGCTCACAGGCATTCTGGTGCAAGCCAAGCACCTCTAAGCCCATCTGCCTTCAGCCAAGATCTGCTGAGGACTTAGAATAGGGCAGCCCAGGTGCAGAAGAAGTTCCAGTGCTGAACCAGGCTGACCTGGGCCCCTTCCTCATACGTCACTTACCAGCTCTGTCATCTTGGGTAAGCTACCAAACTTTTCTAAGACAGAATTTTCTTTTTAATAAAATGAGGAATATAAAATTCACTTTAGAGCGATTTGTGAGGATTGACTTCAGTGGTTAATGAAGAGTATCTAAAATACATTTGCCAGGCAACCAAGGCAGTTTTATAGATACTACCTCTTTGGGAAGCTGTTTAACCTTAGCAAGTCAGAAGACAGACCTTCTCCTCTGGGTTTATATACACTCTGAGTTTCACCCTCCATTTAAGATACTCTACTGTCATTAGCTTACTCTGCAGTTATCTCTTCCATTGGACTGTATAAACTCTTGGCAAGGATCTTGCCACATCATGTCTTCAGCACCTGACAGAAGTCCCTTCACAGAGTAGATACTCTATATGCTTTGGCAGACCTAACGTATACCAAAACTTCTAGCCTAGCCTTGACCGCTTGTCAAGCCAGAATGAGTCAGGCCACTGGGCCCCTTCATTTCCATCACTGTCCATTTTCACATCCTTGGTACATGTGTTTCATCATTTGCTACCATGTGTTGGTGATTCTGTCATCGACAGCTAATGTGCTAGAGGGTATGTGATATCTTCCACATTCACACATGTAAAAGCAGGCATCATGATAAGCAGTTCTCTTATGATAACACTTAAATGAAAGTTTTCATGCTGCTCATTTATAAAACAAACATATTCTCAGTTCTACATTAGGTAAAATATTCCAGTATAGATACTTACCCCTCTAGATTTACACGAAATACTTTTGAGTTTTGAACCACATTGATGCTCCCCCAAACACTTCCTGATAGATGCTAGACTCCTGGGAAAATAGCTTTAAGCTTTCTAGAACATCTTTTCACTCCCATCTGCCTTCTGCCCTCTTTGAGGTGCTTCAGTTTTCTAAAAAGTGTCTGCACTGGGATTCTTTCATTCACTGTTGCCTCAAATGTTCTAACATATTCCTACAAAACATCTCATGGACCCAAGATTTAAAACCATCTGATGTGGAAAACTCTCCAAATTCCAGCTTGGCAATACTTCAGATGAATTTTAAATATTCTTTAAACATTTTGGAAAAATGTAAAAATTTCTCATCAGATGTTTTTCTTTTGGAAGAAAAGATTGGAGAAAACTTTATTTGCAACTTCCATCCAAAAGGATGTTAATGGAAAAAATTAAAATAAGGAATAAAAATATATGGCACAACTCATTACTCATGGATGTGAAATCCAATTAACAAAGCATGCTATCTGCCAGACTCACACTGCAGCTGTTAATGACTTGATTTAAGCAACTCATTCCCTGGGAAGCTGTCTTCTGTGACAGATTTCAGTCCCTTTTCAGTGCAGTGACCCACCTACATCCTGCCTTTCACAGACCCCTGCTCCCCCACTCACCTGGCTGCCCACCTGCCACTTTCCCCAGCTCTCCTTTTCAACAGTGCCATCTTTGCCCTCTCTTTTTGGTTCTGGGCATCCCCTTCAATGGCAACCCTCTCTTTCCAAATCAGCCAACCCATCTCTATATTCCTCATGCACTGCACCCTTCCAGACCCTTTCCTGGCCTCTGACTTCCTCTGAACCACACGTGTTCTCCCTATATTTCTGTCTTCAGGACCTTCCCTTTCCTCCCTTCTGATCCTAGAGCCTTCCTTGTGCCCTTTGCTTTTTTCCCTCTTGACCCTCATTCCCCTGCCTCTCCCACCTGTGACCTCTCACATTCCCCATCCTCAGGAAGGCTTTGTCTTCTTTTGTAATTCTGTTTATTGCCCTGTTTTTCAAGTTTCTTTCCACATTCACCTTCCCACCCCACCCTTACCACATACTCAACTCTTCCCCCATTCCCGCCAGGTCACAACTCTTTTTTTTTTTTACTTTTTTCTATTGAAGTATAGTTAATTTACAATGTTGTGTTAGTTTCAAGTATACAGCAAAGTGATTCAGTTATATATATAGATATAGATATAGATATTTTTTCAGATTCTTTTCCATTATAGGTTATTACAAGATATGGAGTCTAGTTCCCTGTGCTATACAGTAGGTCCTTGTTGGTTATCTATTTTATATATAGTAGTATGTATATGTTCATCCCAAACTCCTAATTTATCTCCCCTCCCCTCCCCACTATCCCCTATGGTAACCATAAATTTGTTTCCTATGTCTGTGAATCTGTTTCTGTTTTGTAAATAAGTTCATTTGTATCATTTTTTAAGATTCCACATATAAGTGATATCATAAGGTATTTGTCTTTCTCTGTCTGGCTTTCTTCACTTAGTATGATAATCTCTAGGTCCATCCATGTTGCTGCAAATGGCATTATTTCATTCTTTTTTATGGCTGAGTAGTATTCCATTGTATATATGTACCACATCTTCTTTATCCATTTATCTGTTGATGGACACTTAGGTTGCTTCCATGTCTTGCCTATTGTAAACAGTGCTGCTGTGAACATTGACCACCGTTCTTGATTTCTTTCCAAACTTCTTATGTTCTTTCTATCTGAATTTGACAAGTGGGTGCCTGGGGCTTTGCATTTTAACAAAGCCTTTCCCTTGATCACCTTATCTAAGCCTCAGAACCACGGGTGAGTGAGGTGCTACCATGATCCCCATTCTGAAATGCAGGCTGCTGTGGTTCCCAGAGTTAGTTAACAGGAGCAGCAGGGGCCCCATCCCGCTGCCAAAGCCTTCACCCAGTTTCCCTTCTTACCTGCTCCAATGTCTTTCCTCACCACCTGGTGAGAGGGCTCAGGCTTCAATGCCCTCAAGATGGGTGGACTCACTTGCGGGGGGTTTCATTCTCCAACTCTACGCCCACAGAGCTCCCCCTAGATACAATTTCTCTTTCACCTCATCCCTTCCTACCTCTGCCCCAACCTCTCCTCTATTTGTTTTATTTTCCCTCCCTTCATTGTCAGCCAAGAAAAAGTTTTGCATAAGATATGCCTTTGCTCTTATTGTTTTCCCAAAGTGGGCTTCCAGGTCTCAGCAGGATTACATGTGGGGTCTCCTGGTTCTTTGTTGTTGGGACTGCCCTGTGCATGCCAGGATGTTTAGCAGCATCCCTGGCTTCCACCCACTAGATGCCAGCAGCACCCACACTCCCCAACCTCCCAGGTAAGACAGAGCCACGTGTCCAGGGCATGAGAGCCACTGTCCCAGAGTAACACAGGAATTAAAAGTGGCTCTGTTCCACAGCAGAGATTAGACGACAGGTTTATAACTATTTCTTTCAGAGCAATTCCAGGAGAAAGTAAGTTGACATGGGAGCATCACGAGAAAGACAAGAGTCCAGCGGCCTGGCTGAAGAAAGACGGGGAGCCCGGTGATGCTCGTCAAGCAGCCTGGGCTCTTGATTTGCAGGGTGCGAACTGCCCCATTCTATTTGTTCTCTGAGAAAGAATCGCCAAAGGGGCCTGTACCTGGAGAGCGACATCACCAAGGTGAAGGGAAGGGAAGTTCTAAGGGGGAAGTGGTGTCAAAGCCATGGAGTGAGCTAGGACCATGGACCAGGAACAGTCTGCCAGGTGGGGGAACCGAGGCCAGGCTGTGAGGAGGGAGACAGAGGATGTGGCAGCAGAGGGAGCAGAGCCAGCTGAGAGGGCACAGGTGACCACATGGCGTGGCCGCGCTCGTTCCTGGAGAGGAGGAGGCCTGCCGAGGCCAGGAAGCCCAGCCCTGCCATAGGACTGCTTGGTCAGGAAAGGGGTCCTTCGTTTTCTGGGATTGAGGAGGGAGAGGAAAGAGAGAGGGGGCAGAAGAAAAGGTGGTTGTGTGATGCACATAGCAGGAACTGGTCACTGACAAACCTCACTTTTCCATATGAACCAAGATGCTCAGCCCCTCCCATGTGTTAAGAGGCTCACAGAAGTTTGGGGTTTTTAGGCAAGGAGGGAAATTTGGATCTCCCCCTGAGGGAGGTGAGAGAGGCCATAGACTGCGGTCCTGAGGGGCTCCTGAGTGGTTCAGATCTCCAAAGCTGCAGCATCTCCTCCCTGAGTGGCCTGCCTTAGGGTCTCTCCGACGGCCCCATCTGATTTATCCATGTCTGGTTCATGTCTCAAATGTAGTTTCCTACTCCAGAAAAAAAACAGTACAGAATTACCAAGCCACTCGATGTGGTCTTTTCAGCTCCACAAAACCAAAAGAGAAAAACAACTTCAGACCAGAAGCATAGTTTTGTGTTTTTTGGTAACCATTGGAATTTCTAAATGTGGATTGATGCCGGACCTATTTTAACAGCAGGGTTTAGAACGCCAAGATGAGATTTACTTGCATATAGCTGATTCTACTTTTATACAAGGCAATCAAACATAGACGGTAGTAGTGGAGAAAAGTAAGAGGTAGTTAGACCACATATAAACAGAAACCTTGACATTTTTGCTGGTAACTCAACATATGTCCTTGCAAAATAAGTGGAACTCCCTTGACCCCCACTTTCCCCATAGCACAATTATCACAGTGAAAAATAGAGTGAAAATACCTCTAAATTCCTGTGGGTTATACACAATATAGTATTTATAATGTTTATATGCATATCCAAGTTATATAGTCACCACACACATACAGGATCTGAACCCCAACACCCACAGACCTACATGGTCACCCCCTGCACATGTAAATAATAACCCAATACTCACACATAGGAATGCCCCACTCCTGACAGGAGCTCTCCCCACACCAGCGTCAATGAGTGAGCCACTCCCTCCTACCCAGAAGGAAGGTACACAACCTGAAGACGGCTAAAGGAAAAGCAGGCAGACACAAGAATGCATTCTGCATGATTCCATTTATATATAGTTCAAAATAGGCGGCACTAAAGAAGTCAGAATAGGCAGCACTTTCTAATAATCTACTGGGTTGTACAGTTATTTTTGTGTATTTTCTATGAGTATTTCATATGTCACATTAGAAAAGGGAAATCAAGCCAAATAAAAATAAAGATTTTAACCTGTTTCTCAAAATCTAAGGGGCAGTTAACATACTGCCCATATAACCCTCAAAAAAGTCATTATTTCATGATCTAGGAGAGAATAATTTAGATGATAAAGTAATTGCTTTGATAATTAAAAAAAAGAAACTCCAATAAGTATCTATGAGTACCTATTTTCTTCCAAGCACATGATTTAATAATAAAGATAAAAATAATAAACCCTACTAGTGTCTTATGTTTGCACAATGTGGTTTTCACGTTTTGCTTATTTATAAATTTGAGCTTTATTGTGCCCATTTTAGAGATGAGATACTAAGATTGTGAGTAAGAAAGGGACTTGCCCAAGACCCCTTTGTGAGTAGCAGGTTGGGACCTGCAGCAGTGGGGCACCTGAGCAATAATGAGAAAGAGCCCTAAGTTCATTTCACTCTTTGTGCTAGTCACAGTATACGACACTTTTTGTTCCCTTTAATGCTTAGGACAATCCTCTTAGTTTCATAATTTTTTTTAATGGACTTTATTTTTTAGAACAGTATTATGTGCACAACTAAATTGAGGTGAAGGGACAGAGAGTTCCCATATGTACCCTGCCCCAACACATGCATAACATCCCCTTTTATCGGCCTTCCCCTGCGACCCCAGAGTGGTACATTTGTTACAGTTAATAAACCTACATTAACACCGTTATCACCCAAAGTCTACAGTTACATTATGGTTTACTCTTGATATGTACATTCATTCTACATGTTTTGACAAATGTATAATGACATGTATCTACCATTGCAGTATCTTACAGAGTATTTTCACTGCCTTAAAAATTCAACGTGCTCCATCTATTCATCTCTCTTCCCCAAACCCCTGGCAACCACTGATCTTATTACTGTCTCCATAGTTTTGTGTTTTCCAGAATGTCCTAGAGTTGGAATCACATGATATGTAACCTTTTCAGATTGACTTCTTTCACTTAATAATATGAATTTAAAGTTCCTCTGTGTCTTTTAATGGCTTAATAGTTCATATCTTTTGGGCACTAAATAATATTCCATTGTCTGGTTGTACCACAATTTAATTATCTATTCACCTATTGAAGGATAACTTAGTTGCTTCAAAGTTGTGGCAATTATGAATAAAGCTACTATAAATATCTGTGTGCAGGTTTTTTGTGGACATAAGTTTTCAGCACCTTTGGGTAAATACCAGGGAACCTGATTGCTAGGTTCTAGAGTAAGAGTGTGTCACTTTTACAAGAAACTGCCAAACTGTCTTCCAGAGTAGCTGTAACATTTTGCATTCCCATCAGCAATGAATCAGAGTTCTTCTTGCTCCGTGTACTCACCAGCGTTGGGTATTGTCAGTGTTCTGGATTTTGGCCGTTCTAATAGGTGTGGAGAAGTATGTCACTTCTGTTTCTATTTGCAATTCCCTAATGACATAAAATGTGAAGCATCTTTTCATATGCTTACTTGCCATCTATACATCTTTGGTAAGATGTCTGTTCAAGTCTTTTGTCCAGTTTTTAATAGGGTTGTTATCTTATTGTTGAATTTTAAGAGTTCTTCTATATTTAGGATAGACAGTCCTTTGTCTGATATGTCTTTGGCAAATATTTTCCCCATCTGTGGCTTGTCTTTTCATTCTCTTGACAGTGTTTTGTACAGAGCAGAAATTGTTTAATTTTAATAAAGTCTAGTTTATCAGCTCTTTCTTTCATGGATCCTGCCTTCGGAATTTTATCAAAAAAGTCATCACCAAACCCAATATCATCTAGGTTTTCTCTTGTGTTATCTTCTAGGGGTTTTATAGATTTTCATTTTACTTTTATGTTTATGTTCTATTTTGAGTTAATTTTTGTGAAGACTAAGGTTCGTGTCTAGATTCAATATTTTGCATGTGGATGTTCAGTTTTTCCAACATCATTTGTTGAAGAGACTATCTTTGCTTCATTGGCAATGTTGCTATTGCCATTTGTCAAAAATCAATTAACTATATTTATGAGGGTTTATTTCTGGGCTCCCTATTCTGTTCCATTGATATGAATACCACACTCTCTTGATTACTGTAGCTTTATATAAACTCTTGAAGTCAGGTATTGCCAGTCCTTCCACTTTGTTCTTTCCTTCAGCATTGTGTTGTCTATTCTATGTCTACTTTATGATTTCCATTTTATAGATGGAAACAGGAACTAGACTCAGAGAAATGACCTAATTTGCTTCTTGTCATCCAGCTGAGAAATGACAGATCTGCATTTACTCTTCCTCCAGACTTGAGTAGGACTCATTTTGAATCAAAACAAGACGTGAAAATGTACCTCACCTAGTAAATGCACATCTTTCAACCTCTTCAAATTGTTCATTTTACCTTCTCTGTAATTTTATAGTAGTAGAGGCAAAAGCTTTCTTGACCTGAATTTTAGGAATACAGAATGTTCTAAAACATCAACTATTCTGAGTATTTCTACATTTCACAACTCTTAACCAAAATATGCTGTTGTTTGTACATATTTCTGCCCTATACTATCCCAAAGGAATATCTAGAAGCAAAAGAACAGACCACCCCAAGTATTAATCTTCTAAAGAAGAGAAAAAACTGAAACCTGAAAAACAGCATGTACTAAAATTTTGCCAAAATAAAGGAAACATAAATTAGAGAAATGAACAGTAAACTTTATTAGGTTTTCAAATAACTCATAATTCTGCACATTTTGATCACAAAATCTTAGCCACTTCAGAAAAACCAGTAAGCCAGGACCAGCCCCGTCTCAAGGCACAGATATTGACATACAAACACACCTTAAACTTACCAACAAATAGACTTTTGAATATATGACAATGATCCATGCTTTTCTACTGCCAACTAGAAACCAGGTCTATCTGTGGATTTTAAAATGTCTTCATTTCAATCATCAGCCTTTACTGAGTTTATGTCATATGTCCTTGTGGTTGACCTTGAGAAGAGAAGATGAATCAGGCATGGTGATTTCTCTCAGGACATTCACCTCTATAAGGACTCAGGCACACAAAAACACCATGGTAAACACCAGAAGCTACCATGGAAGCATGATGAGACATGAGGCATGGCACAAGAAACATACTCACAGACTTTGAAAACAAATTTATGGTCACCAAATGGGAAAAGTGGGGGAGAGAGATAATAGGAGTTTGGGATTAACATATACACACTACTGTATATAAAATAGATAATCAACAAGGACCTACTGTATAATACAGGGAACTCTACTCAGTATTCTATAATAACTTATATGGAAAAAGAATCTGAAAAAAAGGTATATATGTATATGTAACTGAATCACTTTGCTGTACACCTGAAACTAACACAACATTGTAAAAAAAATTTTTTTAATTAAAAAAATAGAATTTGTGTCAGAGAAGACGTTGTTGAGGTCCATGCCACCAAGCACTGATTTCCCCATGTCTGCTCAGCTGTAAATGTGGAAGTTTTGTTTTGTTTGTTTTTTGGCTACATTGGGTCTTCATTGCTGCACACGGGCTTTCTCTAGTTGCAGTGAGCAGGAGCCAGTCTTCGTTATGGTGTGTGAGCTTCTCATTGCAGTGGCTTCACTTATTTCGGAGCACAGGCTGTAGGCTTGAGGGCTTCAGTACTTGCAGCATGGGGGCTCAGTAGTTGTGGCACACGGGCTTAGTTGCTCCACGGCATGTGGGATCTCCCCAGCCCAGGGATCAAACCCGTATCACCTGCATTGGCAGGCAGATTCTTAACTGCTGTACCACCAGGGAAGTCCTGATGTGGAAGATTTGAACCCACAGACTTAGCTCCACCATATGCTGAGACAGCCCAGGTCAAGGAAAACCTCATACTAGGAATTTTATTGCCAGAAGCTGGGACTTGGAATTGGTCTGTGGCCACAGCCCCAGTCCCTGTACCAGCACTTTTGTCTTTGTTTCCTCTCAGCCTAAAGTCCCAAATGCAAGCCTCATCCTGGGGGGTCAGGATGGAACTGTTGCCCCTCTCTCTCTCTTAATAAATCCTCTTCCCCCATTCCAAATGCCCCAGCCATTGGCTCTCATCTGACTCCATACCTTTACCCACAATAGAGCTTGACCCACCCTGGGGACTTCCCACAGGACTCTAGGAGCTGAATGCTTATTCCCAGGTTGTCAATTCACTCCAGATCCAAGCCAGTCAGCTCCCTTTTCAAGCACTTCCATCTCTGATACCTCTGTTTCTTCATGCTGCTTCAATTCTGGACAGCTACAGATTCCTGTTAGTTGCTATCCTTCCCAGCCTGGACTTCCTAGCAGACTGGTAGACCACTGGCCTCCAGGTGAATGTCCCAGGTCATGGACTATTTTTCAGCTTTGCTACTTTGCTAAGTTGGCCCTTGGTGCAGCTGAGGATAATTTGCCCTCCCATCTATGAGGAACTTGGGGTGAACAGAATTTCTATATTGCTTCTCACCTCACCACTGGCTTTATTCCTTTATTCCATTTATTCACTAAGCAATTGTGAAGGCACTTGGATTCCAGACCCTGGGCCAAGTACCAAGTGTACAGTGGTGAACATCACATATACATTCCCCAAATAGACTTCTCTCCAGGCTTCCACTGCCCTACCCCACACAGTGGACCAGACACCTAGACTCCTTCAGATAGGAGCTGTAACAGAAAGAGCCAGAACTCAGCAGGCGCTGTGGATGCTAGAGTTGGACTGGTGGCTGGACATCTGAAGAGTGCAGCTTTAACCATTGTTGAGTTCTCCCCCAGCACTCCTAAGCTGCCTGCAACTCAGTGGCATCTGTCTCCCTTTGTTATGTCTGGTGAGGTTTAATTGTACATTTCAAAGGATGAGGAGGAGATCCCAGAAATAAGGGGGAAGCATATTCCAGGCAGAAGAAACATCCAGGAAGAGCAAGATGGTGCTCTGTAAATACACATGGTGGGTCCACACTTGTCACTCCCACTGCTTATAATGAGGGCCGCACCAGCATCTTCAGCACTGCCATTAAAACAAGTTACTGTGCTGATTGCACCGGTAGGAAAAATGTTCATGTCTAATGCCTTTCTCCAGCGTGGGTGTGTTTGTTTCCTATTGTTGCCTTAACACATCACCACAAACTTGGTTACTTAAAAGAACACAAACTTATTATTTTACTCTTGACATGTATTCACAGTTCATCATTTAGCACCGTAGCTTAGACATATAGCATGAGTATCACTGGGCTAAAAACAAGGTGTTGGCAGGGCTGCATACATTTCTGGAGGCTCCAGAGGAGAATCCTTTTTCTTCAGCTTCTGGAGACCACCCATACTTCTTGGTTCATGTTCCTTCCTTCATCTTTAAGGCCAACAACACAGCATCCCTTTAAACTTTCTTTGTAGTCACACCACTGCTGACCACAGCTGGGAAAGTTTCTCTGCTTTCAGGAATCATGTGATTAGATAGTCCCACATGGATAATCTGGGATTCTCTCTCCATCTCAAGGCCCTTAACTTTAATCATATCTGCAAAGTCCCTTTCTCCATGTAAATTAACATTTAACAGCATCCAGGGTCTAGGGTATAGACATCTTGAGGTTGGAGGGATGGTTTCACTGACCACAGTAGTGATAAAAGTCAGGTTCAAATTTATATTCTTTTTCTATACTGGTTTTTGTTATAATTTAAAACTAAAGGGTACCCTGAATTTAACTGACTAGATCTGGATAGCTCTATAAAATACTACCTTTCTTAGGTTGAAAACTCTAGTTAGTTCCTTTGCTAGTTTCTAAAGTTACTGACAGCCCCACCATTCACTTTTACATAATTAAAGTTGGTAGGAGGTTTAAAAGTTTTTACCTCTTATGAAAATGTGTGTACTTGAGAGCTTCAGAGGTACCCAGCCATGGTTTGAATGAGCACATTGTAGTCATAACTCAAGGACAATAAAAGTGAACACTAATACAAATAACCCTCAATTATGCAAACTGATGGAGAAGATGCTCCACAGAGCAGAGTAACAGAAATTTCAGAAAAACTGAAAGAATTACTATTTGAGATGGTGTCGGCCAGCCTGGTCTTCCCACAAGCTAGATTCTTTGCTCTTGAGTACAGAAAACAACTTTCCTTAGCTATATGACATGCTGCAGTGCCTCGGGGCCAGGAAACAACAACCTGGCTAATCTTGCTGAGCCAAGTTGTGTTGAAGGAACACCACTTGTATTTGACAAGCTCCCACACCCAGGAATGGGCCAGGTGCCATGTGCGTCTGTCCATTAATAGCTCATGTTCATGTCTGTCCTCCAAGAAGCTGTGCACATGACACTTATCTTGTTTCCATAGGTGCAGCTGAAACTCAAGCTCAGCTACAAGCCCACTGTGCACTCTCAGGCAACTTGCTTAACTGCTCTGAGCAGTATTTTCTCCTTTGCAACCGGTAATCCTGACATCTCTCTCTCTTTTAGTTGCTAGAATGAGCAGGACAATGCTAACATACACACTTGGCATTCAGTAGATAGATACTCAATAAATGTTTAATGAATTGAATTGTATATATATTTTTTCATTTCTACATGTTAAATACATTCTTAGGCCTTTCAGACAAAATGACACAGGGAAAAACTAAAGCAGCAATTGTATGATTTCACATAAGCATAATTGTCAGTGTTAAGCTTGTCACAACTGACTGGCATGTTATATTAGTATCTAATTTTTTTTTTTGAGAAGATGTTGGGGGTAGGAGTTTATTAATTAATTTATTTATTTTGCTGTGTTGGGTCTTCGTTTCTGTGCGAGGGCTTTCTCTAGTTGTGGCAAGCGGGGGCCACTCTTCATCGCGGTGCGTGGGCCTCTCACTATCACGCCCTCTCTTGTTACGGAGCACAGGCTACAGATGCGCAGGCTCAGTAGTTGTGGTTCACGGGCCTAGTTGCTCCACGGCATGTGGGATCTTCCCAACCAGGGCTCGAACCCATGTCCCCTACATTTGCAGGCAGATTCTCAACCACTGCGCCACCAGGGAAGCCCTAGTATCTAATTTTTTATAAGATGGCATTGAAATATAGCTGCTCAAATAAATTAAGATTTTAATTTTGATGGCCAAAGTTAATCAGTTAATCCAAGGTGTAGCTTGGACCACTTGACCTCACAGTGGAAACAAATAATATGAACTTCGGAATTATCTGCTAAAAACTTTGAAGAGGTATTTTTTCTTCTTCTCTATGACTTGTTTTGAAAGATAGATTATTTGACCCAAACCAGGAATCGTGTCTTATGACTGAATCAGTAGATTAACAGGGGAAAATATAGAGAAAGAAATGTCTGGGGATTCAAAAAAGAGTCCAAATACATGAAGATAATAATTTGACAGATAATTTATTTACATGTGTAAATGTTTTATTCAAGGATAAAATAGCTCTAAAAAGTGCACAAATAATTTGCAGGGAGCTCAATATTTTTTTTTGTAAACATTCCCATTAACCTACACTCCAGTGAGCTCCCACATGCCCCATCCCAGTCATGAATCCCCCTCCCGCAATGGTAAGAACTAATATAATTGCCATCACCATAGATTAGTTTTCCTGCATTGGGGTGTTACATAAGTGGAGTCATTCAGGGTGTGGCCTTTATGTCTAACTATTTCAGTCTATTTTCATTTGTGTGATTAATTCTCATTGGATGTTGCAAGTAGCAGTTCTTTCTTTTCCATTAATTATATAGTATTACATAGAATTAAATACACCACAATTTATATATCCAGTCTAAAGGAACATTCGGTTTGCTTCCAATTTGGAACTATTATAGGTTCCAGCCATAAGTAAAGCTGCTATGAACATCCTTATACCTGTCTCTTGTTCATATTTGTACCCTGTTTTGAAGGTTTTATCTAGAGTAGCATTGGTGGGTAAAGGGCTAAGTTTATGTTCTGCATCAGTAAATACCGAAAAACTGTTTTTCAAAGTGGCTGTACCACTTTACACTCTCCCACTTAGAGTTTGTGGAAGTTTCTGTTGCTTTGTACCTTTGTCAACACTTTATACTATTTTTTATTAAACTTAGACATCCCAGGGTGAGTGAAATGATAACTTATTGCGGTTAAGCCTAACTGAATTTGTATGGGTTTATTTCTGGGATCATTTTTTGGTTCCATTATCCATATTTCATTCCTTACACCAATATCAGGGTGTCTTAATTACTGTAGTTTTATAGCATGTTTTGAAATATGGTTAAAGTCTCCCCCTGGTTCTTCAGGATTTTCTTGACTATTATTGGTATTTCTCTATATATGTTTTAGAGTTACCTTGTCAAATTCTCTCTCTCTCTCTCTCTCTCTCTCTCACACACACACACACAGGGTGGGTAATTGAATCAATAAATCAATTTGGAGAAAATTACAATGTTGAGTCTTCTAACTTGTAAGCATGGGAAACTCCTCTGTTTATTTAGGCCTTCTTTGCACATCTTTCTTTTTATTTATTCCTAGAAATCTGATTGATATTAGATGATATTGTAAGTTGTATGAATTTTTTAATTTTATTTTCTAATTTTTGTCACAAGTGTATAGCAATATAATTGATTATATTTTATTATTTCTCATGTATCCAGTGACATTGCTCAACTAAATAAATCTAAAAGTTTACTTAAGTCATTATTTTGTATTTTTTACACGTACAATCATGCCACCTAGAATATGATAGTTTTCCTTCTTCATTAAATCCTTATATATCATATTTCTTTTTCTTTATTTATTGCACTGGTTGGCACATTCAGTACAATGATAAAAGGAAGTTGAAATTGCAAGATATCTTTGTCTTGTTCCCAATTTCAGGGTAAATATTTCATTTTTTTCATCACTTAAGTATGATATTCACTGTAGTGTCTTTGAAGCCATATTTAATTAGATTAAATAATATTGCTTTTCTTCTCTAGGTTAGAAATATTTTTATATGAAGAGGTATTTTGTTGGTTTTAATTGTATTAAAATTCTTTTCTACATCTATCAAGATTCATATAGTTTCTATTGTTTTATTCTGCTGTGTGGTGAATTATATATATTTTACGTGTGTACTTTTGTTATTTTATATAACAGTTTTATTGAGATTTAATACACACATTATAAAGTTCACCTTCTCGGAATGTGCAATTCTGTAGTTTATGGAGTTGTGCAATCACCACCACAGTCAATTTTAAAATAATTTTTATCACCCCAATAAAAAGTCTCATACCTATTAGTAGTCACTGCACATTTTTCTCCAACCCCTATAGACCTAGGCAACCACTGATTCCATTTCTGTCTCTATGGATTTGTCTATTCTAAACATTCCATTTCAGATGGAATCATATAATAGATAGTCTTTGGTGACTGGTTCATACATGTTGTAGAGCATATATCAGAACTTCAGTCTTTCTTATTATTGAAAAATATTCCATTATATTTATGTACTTTGTTTTGTTTATCCATTTATCTGTTGATATAGACTTCGGGGTTTTTTTTTCACTTTTTAGACATTGTGAGTAATGCAGGTGTGAACATTGGTGGAAAAGTATCCAAATTTCTGTTTTTATTTATTTTGTGTGTGTATATATATATAGGAGTCAGATTATTGGATCATCTGATAACTTTATGTATCTTTTTGAAGATCTGTCAATTTGTTTTCTAAGGGAGTTTCACTGTTTTATACAAGTAATGTATGAGGGTTACAATTTCTCCGCATTCTCACCAATGCTTTTTATTCACTCTTTTCAATGATAACAATCATAGTAAGTGTATAGTAAGTGTAAAGTTTCTCATTGTGTTTTGATTTGCATCTCCCTAAGTGCTAATGATGCTGAGCAACTTTGCTTATGCTTATTAGCCATTTGCATGTCTTCTTTGAAGAAATTTCTATTTTAATCCTTTGCCTATTTTTAATTGGATTACTTGCCTTCCTACTGTTGCTGTTGTTCTTTATATATTCTAGATATAGATCTCTTATCAGACATATGATTTGCTAATAATTTTCTCCCATTGTAGGTTGTATTTCCCCTTTATTAATAGTGCCCTCTGAAACACAAAAGAATGTTTTGCCTAACCCAATTTCATGAAGTTTTTTCCTGTTTTCTCCTGAGAGTTTTATGATATCTGTTCTTACAGTTAAGTCTATGATGCCTTTTGAGTTAATTTTTATGTATGGGTTGAGGAAGGGGTTCAAATTCCTTTAAAATGAATTGACTATAAATGTACTGACTTATTTCTAGACTCTCAATTCTATAATATTGATCTATATGTCTATCCTTATGCCAACAATGATCGGTGTTTGAATGTAAAACAAACCTTGCATTCCTGGGATAAACCTAGATGCCTGGCGGTGTGCAGCTATGTTTATATCTCACTGTATTTGATTTGCCAATATTTTATTTAAGATTGTTTCAACTATAATCAGAATAGAGATACACATGTACTTTATTTTCTTATGTTATTGTCATATTTGTGTGCATGATTTTTTAAACAAATGTTGGGATGAGGTTTCCTCTTTCTCTATGCTCTAGAAGAATTTGTGTAGATTTGTGATATACTTTTCTTAGGTATTTGGAAGAATTTACTAGTGAAATATCTCAGGACATAATTTCTCCCCTTTTTTCATTTTTAAGATTGGTATTTTGGGTCTTGCATTAGTTGGGGTTCTCCAGAGAAACAGAACTAATCAGATATATCTATCTCTCTACCTATCGATATTGAAAGAGAGAGATTTTAAGGAGTTGGCTCATGCTATCATGGGAACTGGCAAGTCCAAAATCTGCAGCGTGGGCCAGTAGGCTGGAGACCCAGGGAAGAGTTGATGCTGCAGTGACAAGTCCAAAGGTCATCTGGCGGCAGAATACCTTCTTCCTGAGGAAACCTCAGTCTTTTCTCTCAAGCCTTCAACTGGTTGGAGGAGGCCTACTCACATTACAGAGGGTAGCATGCTTTACTCAAAGTCCACTAAATGTTAATCTCATCTTAAAAATACCTTCACAGTGACATCTAGAATTGACCAGATATCTGGGTACCATGGCCTAGCCAAGTTGACATATAAAATTAACCATCACAAGTTATTCCTTTTTTGCTTTATCAGTGTTGACAGGGGTTTAATAATACAGTAAGTACCCTACATATGAACGAGTTCCATTCCAAGAGCGAGTTCGTAAGTCCAATTTGTTCGTGAGTCCAACAAAGTTAGCCTAGGTACATAGTACTATACTGTAATAAGTTTATAATGCTTTTCACACAAATAATACATACATAAAAAACAAACACAAAAAATAAAGAAAACGTTCTTAATCTTAATTTTAATCTTATAGTACCGTACCTTGAAAAGTACAGTAGTACAGTACAACAGCTAGCATACAAGGGCTGGCATTGAGTGGACAGGCAAGAATAGTTACTGACTGGAGGAGGAGAGGAGGTGGGAGGTGGTAGAGCTGAAGAATCATCAGCAATAGGAGATGGAGGGCAAGCTGCAATTTCACTCATGCCTGACGTGGATGACATAGGTTCTGGTTCCTTGCTGGATTCAATTCTATCTATCCTCTTGAAAAACTGATCTGGTGATGTCTGGGTAGTAGCTCTTTTTTTCTCATCATAGATGACATGGTAGCACTGGATTGCATTCTTAACAGCTGTTGCAACCTTTGTGAACCATTCTAGGTTTGGGTCCTGTGCCTCAAAAACTAACGGTGCCTCCTCAAATAAAGAAAATCCCCTAACCATTTCCATCGTGAATATCTTCAGTTCTTCAGTTACTTCTTCTTCCTCTTGTCTCTCTTAGTGCTTTCTCTGGGCCTCCAATTCCATCAGGTCTTCATTAGTAAGCTCCTTGTGTTGTATGGCAAGGAGTTCAATGTTATAAGAATGAGCAACATCTACCATCTTTTCCCCTCACTTCACTCTCTCAATTATTTTCACGTTTGTTTCCATTGTTATCGCTTGGCACTTCTTAGCAGTACCAGCTACATCACTGTTGCGTTTATGCTTGTTTCTGGACATCCTGGGCTTAAAATAAAGATATACTGTACTACTGTACTCTACATAGTACTGTACAGTAAAGTACACAAAAGCACAACCACTTGTAGTGGATGCACGCACGTGACAATGTACATCAGACACGTGAACTAACTTACGTGACTGGACGTCTGAATTCATCTTAGTATCTTTGAAAGTTTTCAACTTGAAGGTTCATATGTAGGGGACTTACTGTGTTTTGTTTTTTTCAAAGCAACTCTGCATTTGTCAGGCCAGTTTTTATATTTGTTTCTATTTTGTTTATTTCTATCCTCTTTTTTGCCCATTTCCTTTCTCCTACTTTCTTTTAATTTAATTTGCTAGTATTTCTCTAACTTTGTTATATATATATATATATATATATATTCTTGGAACACAAATTTTTATTATTTCTTCTTTCTAATACTATGCATTTAATGCTGTACATTTCCCTCTAATCACAGCTTTGTGTACATCCCACAAGCTTAATATATACAATTTTAAATGATATTTAGTTCAAAATATTTTCTTATTGCCACTGAGATATCTTTTTTAACCCAGAGATTATTTAGAATTACATGGCCCAAATTCCAAACATTGATGGTAATCTCTTCTTAGGTTTCTAACTGCATTTTTTGTATATCACTAGCATTTAAAATTTGAACTGTTGATAATGTCTACAGACTGCAGCCATCACAGGAAACCCTGGGTGGAAATAATGGCCTCTGTGTGATGACCGAAGAGTCCAGAACTACACAGGTGCTTACTCATAAGTGGCATAGAAAAGCTAACAATGTCTCAAATAGTGACATGGGATTCTCCCATTTTGAAATTAAAACACACACACACACACACACACACACATAAGAAAATATATTAAATTTAGTTTCAGGCCAAGAAGACTTAAACTGGACTTTTTGCTTCTCTTACAAACAGTGGTCCTGTTTGTCTTTGAAATATCATGTTTGAATGATGGCTCACTCAGGGATAGCCAGACCTCAGAATTTTAATTCACTCATGAGGGCATCAGAATAGTTCTTAGTAGTACTTCCCTGCCTTGTCAAGAAATACAAGTAGCTTTGTTAACACATTAAAAGACCCCAAATAGCAAAAACGATCTTGAGACAGAAGAACAGAGCTAGAAGAATCAAGCACCCAAACTTCAGACTATACTACAAAGCTACAGTAATCAAAACAGTATGGTACTGGCACAAACACACACACTCATAGATCGATGGAACAGAATAGAGAGCCTAGAAATAAACCCACACACATGGTCAATTAATCTATGACAAAGGAGGCAAAAATATACAATGGAGAAAAGAGAATCTCTTCAATAACTGGTGCTGGGGAAACTGGACAACTACATGTAAAAGAATGAAATTAGAACATTCTCTAACACTATCTACAAAAATAAACTCAAAATGGATTAAAGACCTAAATGTAAGACCAGATACTATAAAACTCCTAGAGGAAAACATTTGCAGAGCACTCTTTGACATAAATCAGCAATATTTTTTTGGCTCTGTCTCCTAAAGCAAAAGAAAAAAAAGCAAAAATAAACAAATGGGACCTAATTAAACCTAAAAGCTTTTGCACAGCAAAGAAAACCATTGACAAAATGAAAAGATAACCTACTGAATGGGAGAAAATATTTGTAAATGATATGACTGACAAGTGGTTAATATCCAACATATATAAACAGCTCATACAACTCAACATAAAAAAACACAACCCAATTAAAGAATGCACAGAACTGAATAGACATTTTTCCAAAGAGGAAATGCAGATGGCCTATAAGCACATGAAAAGATGTTCAACATCAGGGAAATGCAAATCAAAACCACAATACGATATAACCTCACACTGGTCAGAATGGCCATCAGGAAAAAGAACATAGATAACAAATATTGGTGAGTATGTGGAGAAAAGGAAGCACTTGTACACTGTTGGTGGGAATGTAAATTGGTGTAGCCACTATTGAAAACAGTATGGAGGTTTCTGAAAAAAGGATTATTCATGATAGTACTTAAATGCTGGCAAGATATTGTGACATCAATAGATGTTTCTGATGGCAGTTTAATTTGTTCACTGTTTTTTGAAAGATATAATAATAAAAATAAGAATCCTCCGTATTTTCTAGATTTCCAGTTCTTCTGCCTCTGTGATCCTATGCCTGGACATTTTTCTTAAAGGTCTAATACAAAGAAGTAAAGCATATTTTAGTATCATCTAAGCAGGACAAAAGAAATGGAAAATCTTATATATTCTGGAATTAAATCTAGTAACCTGATGAAATACAAGATATTTATAGTCTCCCAGGCATTCCATGCTAATGAGGTAAAATCTGCCTACTCTAATGTACAGTTTTGAAACTTTATTTGCATCTACATAAGAGAATATAAAAATAAATGTTTGTTAAGACAGTGGTAGAGTATGTTTTATTTTTTCCACAAATCCCAATATATTTCCCACTGTGGAAAATATGCCAGAAGTATTTACCCTGTTGAGGTGTGTGTTATTCAGGTAACGTTACCTGCCTCTACACCAAAAATGAAACCCTGTTAGGTTGAAAGGTCACAGCAGGGTTGGTGGCTTTCCTTGGAAGGAGGAATGTTTCCCTTTGAACCTGCAGAAATTCTTGGGTCAAGTGCTTTAATGAGTGCTTGCTTTTCCCAAATTGCTTGTGCAGAAATCCACAAACTTTATAATGCAAGCCAGGAAATTGATTCAAACACAGATTATTCTGGTAGGCGCCAATAAAAGTTCCTGTCCCAGCCACAAGATTTAAACTCTATAGAGACGTGGTGCCACAGAGTCTGAGAAAAGTCAGCCCCGTTTTATTAGTATGATTAAAGATACCACCTACCTTTATTTAAAGTGCTACTGTATGTTGTAGATAAACATGATAAACTAGGACTAATAGCCCAGCTTTATTGTCAGGCCAATAATGGGAAGTAGGAAACCCATGGATCCTTTTCCCAGAACAAACTTGAAAATTAGTTTTCTAACTCAAAAACATGTATATACCTTTATTTTGAGATCCCACTATGCCAAAATGATCATTTTGTGCTTGCTCTGCTTCTAAAGCCTTAATTGTATTTTCAAGAGTGGTTTTGGATGGATTTTCCTGTTTGGGTCTTGTGTTTACTGGTTGCTATGGGTTATTCAAATATGGAGTTTAACAGTTAATGAGCAGGCACTGCTCCCTCTGCAGCGATGCTCCCAGCATGGTGCTGTTGGGAAAGGCAAGGGCAGCCCCAGAAGGCGGACTGTCAGTGGCCATCACTTAGTTACATGTGACTTCCCTTTTCTGGAATTGGGTCAGAAACCTGTATCATATGAACGTCTAAGGTGTTGAGAACCACTCATTTGGTGTATCAAGGACCACGTGGCTGAAGGAACAAAAAGAACATAATATCTGAATTCAGACTACCTGACAGCACCTGCAGTCTCCTTGGTAAGCTGCATGTTCCACCCCAAGTCACAATCTCTCTGAGCCTACTTACTCACCTATAAATGAGAATGACTACATGTGGCTTCAAGGCATTGCTTTTAAGAATAAATTAAACTCCACATGTAGTTATGTATTTTGTGTGCAGAGTATTATTCTCTGCTTCTTTGTAACCCTACAACTCAAATTATTTGAAGTCAGTGACCATCCATTAGATGACCAGACATTAGATTTTTTTTCCAGCGTTTTGTTTTGGTATCACAATCATGCAGTGTGCTCAGGGTCTCGACTCCAACTTTTACTACTGCCCACCTCGACTGTACACATGGGGGAGCAGGGCATCTGCAGCCTATTTATACCTCTGGGGGGTTGATCAGTCTGAAAGGAGTAAGACACCGTGGTTAAGCAGACACTTACTTTGTGTGTTTGACTTTTTGGCTGCTGGCTGCTGTGTGCCTGATATATCTTATGTTTCCTAAAGCACAGACGTGTTGGCTTGCAACTTAAGTGATAAAAACAGAGAATTCTCACCTTCCCAGGTTCTCTTTCTGGTCGACAATCCAGGCTCAGCCAGGCAGCTATTGGAAAGTGAGAGAGTGGGAGGGAGGCCAGAGGGAAGAATCTGGAAGAGCAGAGGTGGCCTCCAGGGTAACAGCAGCTGCCTCAATGATTACACTGCTCCTATGAGACAAACCTGGCACTCAAATGGATCGACAACCCTCCAAGCTGTAGTGCAAACTCTTTGGCATCCTGATACATCAAGTATTTTTACCTGCTCAATTTGTACAATATCATTTTCTTTTCTGAGAAATGATTTTAATTAGTTTTTATTGTCATATAGTTTGCATAGCCTACAATTCACAAATGTACTATTGGGTATAGTTTTTAGTATATTCGTAAAATTTTGTAACCATCACCACTGCCTAATTTCAGATTATTAGGTATTCTGAAAAATATCTAAAAAAAACACCATATCCATTAACAGTCATTCCCCACCTCTGTTAATTTTGTTTCATTCCTTTTTCCTTCTGTTCCTCAGACTGAATTATCTCAATTGAACTATCTTCATTTTCACTGATTTTTTTTTCTTTGTCAGCTCAAATCTGGCTTTGAGAACCTCAAGTGAATTGTTCATTTCATTTATTGTGCTTTTCAAATCCAGAATTTTGATTTTTTTTATAATAATATGTGCCAAGACATTGCTCTCCTACTTTCCATTAGTTGTTTAAATGTGGCTTCCTTTAGTTCTTTAAACACATCTATAACAGATGACTTAAAGTCTGCCTAGTAAGTCCAATAGCTGAACTTCCTCAGGGACAGTGTTTGCTGACTGCCTTTTTTTTCCGCTGTATGTGCCATACTTTCCTGTTTCTTTGTATTATATATATATATATATTTTTTTTTTTTTGAAAACTGACTTTCCTGAGTTAATTCTATAAAATCTGTATACTTTGTCATGTGTGGTCACTGAAGTCTCTGATCAATTACCTTTTACCCCAGTAATCATGATTGAACAGAGATTTCCTTAAATAGTTTGAACCAGTAAGTCTTCCAGCCTTTGCCGAGGGGTTCTCTGTGTGTGCTGTAGCATGCGTTCAATGGTCTGGCAGGCAGATTATATCTGTGATTTAACTTAAACATCCTTCTTTGCCCAGAGCCTCATGGTCAGTCAGAAGTGAGAAATTAGGGGCTTCTCAATTCCTTCCTCAGCATGTACTCAATTCTGCATGCGTGTGTGGCTTTCTTAATTCCCAGGAACATGTTAAGGCTTTGCAAATCTCCTATGTACCTCTCATTCCCCAGGTTTTTGCCCCACCTGTTAATGATGTCTCAGGCTGATGCAACATTAAACAATTTCTACTGATTGTTTTCTACAATTGCCCCGGGGAAATGGCTATTCACAAAGAGTAGACTCTGAGTCAGATAAAATTCAGATAAACTCTGACTGAAGATTTCCATGGAGCAACCACACAGGTCATATATCAGCTGTCCTTTCCAAAACGATCTCTTTCTTCCAGTGGCTGCTAAGCTGCTTATTTTTGTAGCTGGTATGATTGTGAGTCTGATGCTTTTAAATATTCTCACAGAGCTTAGAGGTGGGCATGTTTAAATGCCACAAAACATTGTAAATCAACTATACTTCAATTTAAAAATTTTTAAATATAAAAATAAAAAAAAGTGAAATGCCACAAAATTTACCTTTTTTTTTTGCTGAGATTCATACCCTTTTCTTGACTATACACCCCATGGGTTATTGCAAGTTTAATTTCCAAAGTTCTGAAAAACTGAGTTTGTCTTTTTGCTTTGGATAGAAGAGCAAAATTTTAGAGGTCTTTACTCTGCTACTCTGGAAATGCTCACAAAATTATTTTCTGATGCTTCAAAATAAGAATCCTGCCAAGTCATCAGATTGGTACAAATATTTAACCAATTGATTTGGCCCCAGATAACTATTTCCAGAAAGCCTCAATCCCACTCCCAACACAAAGCAAGAGCTTTAAATAAACTTCGACTTGTATATATAGTTAGGGGTCATTTTGGGAAAGTTGTTTTTGTTTTTATGAAGGAGAATTCTGTACCATTTATTATATATTCCTACATATAGCAAAATGTAGAAAACAGACATTGTCTGAAATTAGACCAACTCCTCCTTGCAAAGGAAATGATAATAACCATGAAACATTGTGTTAACTTTCATAGCATTCATCACAAAACTTAATTATATTAGTTGAATCATATGAATTTGTTGCATTTAAAAGTCAAAAGTGATTGAATATTGGCATTTTCATGTAATTCAACATAATATACATACATGTATGTATTAATTGCAGGTTTATCCTCTAGATTTTGTGCAGCCCTTCACAGTTTCCCTCACCACTGTGTTCAAGGAGTGTAACAGATTCTTACAAATTATAATCAGTCAAAAAAAAAAGAATGAATCTATAATATACGAGGGATTAAGCAGCAGTAAAGCTGCAAAAGAGATAGCGGGACTAAAATGGGAAAAGCTCTATATGCCATATTAAAGAATTTATCATTTATTCTTACATGATAATGACTTTGTTTCTTGCTTTATTTGGGGAATTAAATGCTTGTAAACTTAATAATGATCATTTTCTTAATTTTAGGAAAATAAAAGGTGAAAGGGGGAAAGAATCAGGAGTGTAAAAGCCCTTTTAAATCAAAGGAGAAGGAAGTGGACAAAAAACCCAACCACAGAGACAGAGAATGAGGAAAACTGGAACAGAGAATTTAGGACAGGCTGCTATGAACACTGTCAGCTGACACAGAGGACAGATAGGATCATCACTGAAAGGAGTACATTAAATTGAGCAACTACTGGGACCTTGGATGAAAATAGATTCAGCACAGTAAAAGGAGCAGACCCTTAGTACTTAAGCAGGTGATTCTTGGGTATGTATATAGCCAGGAGCCTCTTGGGTCTTGCACTAATAAGAAACAGTACAGAGAATAGTGAACTGAAGGAAGTCTGTGGATTCTTCTGTTTCTAGAGTATTACAATCATAACATTCTATGATAAACCTCTTGGTTAAATGGCTTCCCCTTAGTTGTGGAATTATATCAATGATTCTTCTGCTCTCCTGCACCTTCTTCCTTTGAAGAATGTTCACTTCAGAGTTTCATAAGAGCTAGGGAACCTCATTGCCCTCAAATGTACATATCTGTAGACAACCATAGACCACAGGATAAAAACTGATGGAATAAAATCTGACAAATATGGTGATTACTTGATGGCCATTGTTGTTATGGGAGATCCCTCTTTTCATCTGCTCATCTTTTATTGGTTGTGGGGTCAATGCTAAAAGAAAATCCTTATTTTTAGGTTCACTCAGGTAAAACTCATGTCTTAGAACTTGTATTAATACTTTTATACCATTCTCTTTATATCTTTCAACCTTCTTTATGTTGTCTCTTTTTTTTTTTTTTTTTTTTTTTTTTTACTGTACGCGGGCCTCTCATGTTGTGGCCTCTCCTGTTGTGGAGCACAGGCTCTGGACGCGCAGGCTCAGCGGCCATGGCTCACGGGCCCAGCCGCTCCGCGGCATGTGGGATCCTCCCGGACCAGGGCACAAACCCATGTCCCCTGCATCGGCGGGCAGACTCTCAACCGCTGCGCCACCAGGGAAGCCCTATGTTGTCTCTTTACTTTGCTTCTCCATAAGACTCTAACCTTTGAACTATTAGCTCCAAAGTTTATTTGATCACACTGTTTCTGGTTCCCTCATTTTCTCAGCTTGCATTAAACTTTCAATAATTTTCCCATAAATCTCTGCCTATAGCAACTTATTAAAAAGTTCTTCTTGATAACTCAGCTGCAAGTATATTAAATGGTTTATTAAAACAGTATCTCTGTTGTAACTCTGGTTTCTTAGGAGATTTCCACATAAGTTATCATTTACAATATATAAGGGATTGCCAAATGGTTTAATTCAATATAAATGATTTATTTATTTATAATGAATATATCAAAGATTAGAAGATGTTAATACGTAGATAATACATGGATTAGGATGAGGCTAAATGGGCTCCTATAAATATACTGTCAACAATTAATATATAAAGAAATCCCTAAAATAAACAACACTTTAAACAATTCATTTTTAATGAAGCAAATGCTAATTGAAGAAAGATCAAAGCAACTTTTATAGCCACTAAATGAAAGATATAATATTATTGAAACTAGGAAAGTTGGTAAACTTATGAACTGTTGGAAGCATTATAACAGCACAACCCTTCTGAGAAGTATTGAGCTTACATTTGTGGTTAACTTCTTATATTTGTTGTAAATCCACATACCAGCCACTGTGCTACATGTTGATTCATACTTTTTAACAAAGTTAATATCCTCTGTAATTAGCTTATCCTAGGGTAATTCCATCAAAGCAAACGACCACATGTCTAAAGATATTTACTATAGTGTTATTTATATAAGCAGAAAACATAGTTTAGTTACATTAGGTTTTGAAAATTTAGTAAATTAGATGAATATAATATTATACAAACATTGCAATAATTATGGAGACCAACTAAAATATTTACTGTAAAAGATGAATTGAAAATAAATGCTACTGCTAAGCTAAGCTTTAAATACTTAAAAACTTAATGGAAAAAAATGAATTCTAATCTTTTACTTTGGAGTGGTATTGAATAATATATTTCACAGATTTACAACAGCAAAACCCACAGGACAGTTTCTTCCTTAACTAGTATGATCTCTGCTATAGGTTTTGTAGGTCTGGACATCTCCCCAAATCAAGATGACTGGATTTTCTATTCTATGTCTGGGTGGGTCTTGAACCATTCTGATGAGTTGTCAGTTGCCGATATTAAACTGAATATTGCTAGAAAAAGGGAGAGGCTGTAGCCTGACAAAATGGTCCATTCTTTTAAATATAGGCATAAATACAGGCATTTACATTTTCTGCTTCCTCTGGATGGAAATCCTAACACTTGTCTTCACTAAGTCCTCAATGGTATCTAGGTTTCTGTAGACCAGTCTCCAGCAAGACAAGCTCAACCCTTGACAAAGTTCCTGTATTAGTTATAGCATATGTTATGCAAATAATGTCTGTGTTGGATGGTGTGTGACCATATATTCCTCAGGCTAATATAGGCTTTTTATTATTCTTCATATTCCAATAAAGCCTTTTCATTCTTCATCTTTCCACAGCCTCCTGCCCTCTTCACATACCTTTGTAGCATTTCTAACTAAATCCACTCTGCTATTTTGCAAAGTTAAAGCAGTCACATTAGAGTTCTGATCTCGATGTCCTAACAGCCAAAAGATGGTCAGAACTCTGTCCAGAAGAACCTGGAGCACAGGATGCAGTGATTGGTTTTGTCAGTTCAGTCACTCAGCTTTTTTACCACGTGCCTACCCGGTCTTCATGTGGGTGAGGCCCTGCATAAAGGAAGCGCTGAATGTCGCTAAGCAGAAGTGAGGCAAGGGCTGGAAGGTTGTTAGGTAAGGGACAATCCAGGGACAGGAAGAAAAGATCTTCATTGCACCAGAGATCGAGGCAGAGGGGCTGGGGGTGAGGCAAGGGGGTGAGTGCTCTGTGAGGAGGTGGAATCAACAGGACCTGGAGACTAGTAAGATGTGTGGGTGGAGGAAGCAAGTTGGAATCACCCAGGAGTCTAGGAAGCTCGTCCAGGTGGAAGCTAATTGCAGTAACCAAGAGCGTGAACCCAGAGGAGGCAGGACATGCTGGAGGGACAGGATTCGAGAAGCTGGGATGTGTTGTACATGATTAAATGCTGACACTGTACTTTCTACATCATTCTATTGGTAGCAATGAGATATTCAGAGGGCTTAAATGAAAATCAAGGAGTCCAGTTAGGAAACAGATGCAGGCTGTCTGGTCCCGAAGCTGGCCCTAGTTTCCACTGTGAAACCTGAGTTTAGTGGCATTGCCTAGTCTCTCTGGGGGGCATCGGCTGAAGGCTGATGGATTAGGCTGTGGGCAATGGCTCTGCCCAAGAACAAGTGCGTAGAAGGGGCCTCACTGAGATCTCACAGGGCGTGTACATAAATGGCTCCATGAATTTAAGGTGCAATTACAGTGACTTCACTCCTATTTCCCAGCCCTTTCCTGTCTGAGCCACTGTGTAAGCTGAGGTATCTTACCAGAGGGGATGCCCACACTCCCTGCTAGCTCAGCCTCCTGGGACCCTCTGGGTCCACAGGTTCCTGCTCTCACTGCTCCCCTCACTGCACCTGCTCTGCCCTGGCTGCATCCAGGAGCACAGGTCAGGGCTGTTTCTGGCCCAGGCCCTTCGTGGATCAGAGACACCATCTCCTGCCCTCCCTCCCCACGGTATACAGGTCCACTAGCAGTTTCTCTCCTAGACCAAGTCATCTGTATTTGGTTGTGGAAGGAAGTCAGCAATTCAGGAATAGGCCACAGGGGCCAGCTCCCTGTGTAGCCCTCTCAGTTCTATGAACTTGGGAAAGTTTCCTGTCCCTCTGGACCTTAGATTCTTCCTCTGCAACATGGAAATGATAACAACACCTCCCTCTATCACATATTTGTGTTTAGGGTTAGATGAGTTAGTATCTTTAAAACACTTAAAACCTGGCACACAGTAAGTGCCAAATAAGTATTTGTGAAAAGAAAGAAGGAAGGAAGGAAGGAAGGGAGGGATGGAGGGAGGGATGGAGGGAGACCCACTTTTAAATTTTTAATGGACTACTAAACAATAAAGAATCAAGCATTCACTTGGTCTTATGACATTAGAATGAAATTATATTTTTTTAAAAATATCTAACCAGACTTTTAGTTAAGAAAAAGACTTACTTTGGTTGAAAAAAAATCTAAAGATTTTTAAAAGACTCACCTTAAAAAAGTGGCACAGAATGATTAAAAGAATAGATTGGGGGTTTCCCTGGTGGCGCAGTGGTTGAAAGTCTGCCTGCCGATGCAGGGGACACGAGTTCGTGCCCTGGTCCAGGAGGATCCCACATGCCGCGGAGCAGCTGGGCCCGTGAGCCATGGCCATTGAGCCTGCGTGTCCAGAGCCTGTGCTCCGTCTGCAATGGGAGAGGCCACAGCAGTGAGAGGCCCGGGTACCCCCCCCCAAAAAAAAAGAATAGATTGGCTAACCTTAGTCTACCAGACCTGCCATAACAAAGTATCACAGGCTGAGTAGCTCAAAACAACATTGACTTCTCACAGTCCTTGAGCTGGAAGTCCAAGGTCAAGGTGCTGGTTGAGTTGGTTTCTGGTGAGAGTTCTCACCTTGGCTTGCAGAGGGCTGTTTCCTCTGTGAGCATGTGTATCCCTGGTGTCATTTCCTTTTCTTACAAGGACACCAGTCCTATTGGATTAAAACCTCACTCTTATGACCTCATTTAACCTTAATTACCTCTTTAAAGGCCCTATCTCCAAAAAAGTTCACATTGGAAGTTAGGGCTTCAACGTATGAATTTTGTGGAGGACACAATTCAGTCTATAACACCAATATAATGGGAGATGGATATACCAGGCCAATTCAAGTAAAAACAAAAGAGAGGTAAGATTTTTTATTTTAGACACAGTGAAATGTAAGATAAAACATATTACCTATGATAGAGTTGCCAACGATTTTTTATTATTGAAGTTCAATAATGAAGTTTTATAATGAAATTATTATGACTCAATTCTTTTGCTGGTGAAAAACACAGCATTGAAATTGCCAAGTAAATAAAGTCACTCTCCATCTAGTTCTAAGAGAATAAAGCCACCAGCCACTGCAGTCCTGACTTTTAACACACTCTGAAAGGAGTTCAGGGCAGAGATCAGGAATGAGGTGTCAACTGAAAAAAAATGCATAATCTAAAATTTGAGAGTTATGTTCTATTCAGTGGACATTCTTAGGACTTCAAGCCCGGGGAACAGCCTCCCAAATAACTCTGAGAAACTGCTCCAAAGAGGAAGTGGGGGAGCCAAGATATAGAAGAGTTTTCTTAACAAAACCAAATAGCTGGAACAAAAGATTGCTATTAGTAAAAGAAGACTAGATATCTCAAGTTAAGGAACTTAGCGCTTTTCTATGTATGGGAAGATGCAAGAGTCTGGGCTCACTGAAATCATTCCATTGATATACACCTCAGTTATCTGGGGCCAGTATCCTGTGTTTTCTCATCCTGAGTTTCCTCAAGCTGCACCATCAGTGGTGGCTGCAGTCTGATGGCAGGCATTCATTGTTTCCTTCCTGAGTTCTCTTGGGGCTCACCGTGGGGTTGATTCTAATGTGGTGGCTAGATCATTTGTTTACTGATATGGCAGGTGGTATTTTAGTTCTCAGGGGCATTCTGTGCTCTGGGAAAAACTAGCAGAACAGGTCTTCAGGTAGTTAGACATTTTCAGGAGAAAATTTTATGAATCCAATTTCTTGCATCATCTCAGACTAGAAAAGCACTAAAATCATTAATGGTGACATCTGCTCCTCCTAACTAGCAGCAATCTTCTACTGAGATGTGTGCTTGATTTCATGTACCCCTTCGCCAATATCACATATATACTGACCTCTTTGGAACTGTCCTTGAGAGGCTGTCTCCTGCGCTATAGTCCTTAGTAACCCTCAAATAAAAATAAATTCATAGGGCTTCTCTGGTGGCTCTGTGGTTAAGAATCCACCTGCCAATGCAGGGGATATGGGTTTGAGCCCTGGTCCGGAAAGATCCACATGCCGCAGAGCAACTAAGCCTGGGCGCCACAACTACTGAGCCTGCACTCTAGAGCCTGTGAGCCACAACTACTGAGCCTGCACTCTAGGGCCTGTGAGCCACAACTACTGAGCCCGCATGCCACAACTACTGAAGCCCGCATACCTAGAGCCCATGCTCCACAACAAGAGAAACCACCACAATGAGAAGCCCACGCACCGCAACAAAGAGTAGCCCCTGCTCGCTGCAATTAGAGAAAGCCCGCGCACAGCAATGAAGACCCCAAACAGCCAAAACTAATTAAATAAAATAAATAAAAATTTTTTGAATTTTATTTTATTTGTTTTTATACAGCAGGTTCTTATTAGTTATCTATTTTATACATATTAAATAAATTCTTTAAAAAATGAATTCACAGCTCTCGTGTGTGTTTTCAGTTGACAGAATATACAAAGCAAAAGAAAATGCAATAGATAGAAATAATTAACAATGGAAAACTTAAAAGCTCTCTAACTTTGAGATATAAAATACAGCAAAATAAAAGTAGGATGTAAAAAGTAGCATCATTAACTATGCTGAGGTAATGACTAAATGTAGCAACATACATGTAAGTATGCATTCTCAGTATGCAGAATGATAGATGCCAATATTAATAATGCTTAACATCCTACAGATGAGAAAACTCAGATTTAAATAACTTGCTTAAAGTCATACAGCTAGTAACAAGGGGAAGTAGAGTTCAAACCCACAAATAAACTGCACAAGGCTAACCACAATCCTGGAATAAACTGTACAAATTGGACCTGAATTGGGATAAAATAGAGTGAACATAAACCAAATATCTTTCTTACTGTTTCCTTCCTCTTTCTTTCCTTCCATCCTTTTCTTTTCTTCCATTTTCATTCTCTGATAATCTTTTCTTTTTATAAGTTCAGGTTGCTGATTAATCTAGCTTTCTTACGTTAAATGCTTGAGAGTAGAATCCCCATTTCATTTATATTTTCATCACTCCAGGGATTATTAAGTATCCACAGATATTTGTTTAATTGAATTAATTTTCTTTAAAACTTGAAAAAGAAAATGTAGATGCAAATAACTAATGTAGATGCAAATGACACTAAAAATGCTAAAACCTGGGTATGTTGTCCCTCAATCTGATACTTTTCAAATTTCAATGACAAAGTTGCAATGACTCATTGAATATTACCTTTCTCTTTTTGTGGAAGAGGATTGTTAAATCTAATCAGCATTTGGAGAGAAAGAAAGAGAACAAAAAATGAATAAATTCCTTAGCTCTTTCCTAAGATGTTTATCACAACTTTCTTTTCATCTGCAAAGTTGATGCAAATTGAATCCTCTCCCTCCCAGGGTTTTAGATCACACAAACTATTTTCTAACATTTACCGCCTTTCTTATCACAAAAGAAAACTCTCCTAAGGAAGATGTATGATACAGGCCTGCAGGGGAGACACAAACTCCTCCGTCTTATCTAATTTGAAATGTAAGTACCTTCAGTTGCCTCAGTGCCTCCCATTTTATACATTCTTCCCCTTGACCTGATTCTTCAGTTTCAATGGAAAAATGGAAAAGTCTCCAGAGAGAGCCAAGAATAATACCCTATTCTCTTAACCTGTGTTCATATGTTACTTAATGAGTTTTTTTTTCTCTTGCATGGTTAAAAAACAAAAACAAAAAAACAGACAATAGAATTCATGCTGGCCCAGAGCCAGGTGCCAGGCTTTTGTCTGAGTTTGAAAAGAGTCCACTGCCACTGGATCCTGTCTATGGGCATCAGACCCCAGGTGTGTGTGAGATGTGAAGGCCTGGCCTGGGCTCCCTGAGTGCCCAGTTCTGGCTAAAAGCCACCTTCAAGCTGGTTTGGCCTTAGGCTGGAATCCTTCAGCAGGTCAGGCTGAGCTCATGGCTTGCCCACCTAGGCCCTGAGCTGCAGGTGTGTGCCTGGGGGCTCTGTTGAAGAGGCTGGGGTGGCGGCAGGAACCTTTTCGGGGCAGCGATGTCATCCTGGCTGGCAGGGCAGGGGACAGAGCAGGTGTGGAGAAAGGGCTGTCCACTTGCAAAACATGGCACAACTGAGAGTTTCAGTTGCATGTGGGACCTTACTGAGGATGATAGCCAGGGAGACAACCTCTTAGAGACATCTGAGGAGCTGCTCCCAAGGGGTGGGGGAGGCCAGTATATATGAGATTTGGGTGAAGGGGTATGTGCAATCAAGCATGCATCTGTGTAGAACTGTCTGCAGTTCTCTACATGGACTGTGACTCTGTCAGCTCTGTCTTCTTCATTGCCCCCAGCCAGCAAGTGGCAGAGGATGTAGGGTGGAACACAGCAACCACCAGCACAAGCTGCAGAGTGGGGCTGCACTCTATTGCTCACCTCCAGTGCTCCATTCACTAGAAAACCAGGTTTCTAGAGTTACTGTTTGGCCACAGAGAAGGACTGAATGGATCCAAGTTCAAATTCCTGCTCTCTCACTCAGAAACCATGGGACCCTGGACCAGCTACTCATATCCCCAGTCCCTCACCCTTCTATCTGTATCATGCCTACATCATGAGTTCACTATGTGGCTGAAGCAATGCATTTAAGGTCCATAGTAAGCCCTCCAGAAGTCTCTGATACTATTTACTGAAATGTCTTGTTTTATGCATGAAATCTCCCTGTGAAGATCACTGTATTGCAAGATAAGAAAACTGACAAATAAGTTGAAGAGCTTGAATTGCCTGAAAACATATGGCCAGTTAGTGACCAGCAACTACCTATAGACTCTTTCTTCTCATGTCAAATTCAGCTACTAGACTTTGAATGGGCTGGGCTGGCTGGATCCTAGGTTTTAGTCATATCTGCAATCTGTGGGCTTACAACAAAGCAGTACCCTATGGGGCCTTTCCAGAACAGACACTCCCATGTCCTCTACATGTCTCTTGTCTGTAGAAAAACTTTAGCCTCCTAGGCCTTCCCTGAGTTCCAAAGAACAAATTTAATCAGAGAAGTAAGAAAATGTAGAAACAAAGGAAAAGAGTCAAGCAAGACAAAATAATAATAGTTTAACCACTAAACAAAGTCAAGGACATTTAGTTCTTCCTCAAGGGCTGTAGATAACATTCTGAGCCATGTCCTTGAGCTATTTTGCAGATACTGAAACCTCCACCAGGTGGAAGAAGTTAACTGCATGTTGACCACAAGGTCCCAGACTGGTTGGAACCAGAAGGTTGATGATATTGTCTCTGGATTACCTCACACCAGACAATCAGAAGAATGTCCTTGAACTGATCATACACCCTGCCCCCCTCTCCCTCACCCACTCTTTAGACACCTTTCCCTGAAATCCATCAGAGATTTCTGGCCTTTTGAGCATTAGTTGCCCAAACTCCTTCTTGGCCCTGCAATAAACACTGCACTTCCCTTCACCACAACCTGGTGTCGATAGATTGGCATTTAAAAAAAATTTTGCTTTTGGCTGCAATGGGTCTTTGTTGCTGCGCATGGGCTTTCTCTAGTTGCAGAGAGCAGAGGCTACTCTTCGTTGCAGTGCACGGGCTTCTCATTGTGGTAGCTTCTCTTGTTGCAGAGCACAGGTTCTAGGTGTGTGGGCTCCAGTAGTTGCAGCATGCGGGCTCAGTAGTTGCAGTGCACGGGCTCTAGAGCTCAGGCTCAGTACTCGTGATGCACAGGCTTAGTTGCTCTGCAGCATATGGGATCTTCCCAGACCAGGGCTCAAACCCATATCCCCTGCATTGGCAGGTGAATTCTTAACCACTGAGCCACCAGGGAAGTCCTAGTATATTGGCTATACTGCATGTGAGCAAGCAGACTCAACTTTGGTTCAGTAACAGGCTGATAATTATTCCTCCCATCTACTCCAACCTCACAGAAAAGGTAAAAGAATCTCGGGGAGGTGAAGTGACCTCCCCAAGTTCAAGCCAAAACTGAGAGCATGGTGTGGTCAGGTCTTTCTTGGCCTGGCTTAGCTGACTACCATATACCACAGATCTCACAACACACTGAATTTCACAGCTAATTCAGCAAATCTTTTCTTACTCTAAACCTCTCTGTCCCTCCTACTGCAATAATCCAACCTAAATTCACAATGCCAAGGCTCTCTATTTCTAAATTCTTCCAACAGAGTCTGGTTATTACTTCCCCTCACCTCTGGAGTACTAGGTGGAGTGAGAGCTGGTAGCAGGTGCTGGCTGATTGACCAGACAATGGAGCCCTTCAAGTCTGTGTGTGTAATGTAGGTGTGTGTATGGCAGGGGTTGCAGAGGGAAACAGCATATACTCTGAAGCAGATAAATGAAGAGCCTTGTTCTGTATCACACTGTATATGGGCCATCCTGTTTCCAAAGATTCTTTGCTTCATAGATTCTTAGGGAAAGCAGGTGTGTGTTGGGGGAGATGGGGGAGGGTATCATGTTTGTGACTAGAGACAAAGGGTTGGAAGGTGCTTGACAAAATAAAGAAATGCCACTAAATACAAATGGGCTATTCCATAAATCCAAGCAAGTTTGAGTATGATTTGTTATACAGACAAGAAATGGCAAAAGCTCAAGAAGGACTAATAGTCAGAACCCAGAAATCAGTGAAAAAATGCAGTTATTACAGTGTGAGTGCCTGGGAGAGCCATCAAACTGTTCAGTGGATAGCCATCTGCCTCCTCCATATAGATGGCAGACCTGGGAATCACATTTTCATCTCTTCCTCTTCCTTCACACCTTTTCTCTCTGCCTGGTTCATTCCCCAAGAGTGTCTACAACTCTCGTGAAATTACTCTTGCCTCTGAGTAGCACCGTGGCTAAAGGGGTTGCTATGACAGAGGTTCTGAGTGAATCATTCTGAATTGTGTTTCTCCATTACGGGGTCATCACACCTACAGATCACTGGACACAATCCAGGACACCATAGAGACAGGAGCAGGGGGATGGTGTCAAAGACACTTAAAAGGATTAATCTGGACAACAGGCATTGCTTCTTTCTTGTTCTCCATTGTCCTTTCATTACCAGGCTTGGAGTCTGACATCCAAGAGTTCATCCAACTAATATATGCATGTGTTTAGTGAATAAATGAACACTTTCACCTCATTTCTGGATTTAAAAAATTGAAACTGAATAAAGGCACATCTGACTTGAAGGAGTGAGTATATTCTCCAGCTTTGAAAAGATAAGCAGAGTCCTCTGCCACCAACTAAAATACAAAAACACATGTCATCATGTCTGAGCTGACTGCTTGCCAGAATGCCTTTACATGGTCCCAAAGCTCCATTCCCTTCATTAATGGATCTAAGAGAGCAAAACATGTATATAGGCAAAACAGAGCTGGCCTACGGCCATAGTGCATGAAAAAAAGTACTTTACAAGATCCAGAATCCAGCCTCCATATTCCATTTCACTCTGTTTTCCATAGACTTTCTGGATCAGGTCTCAGTGTGTTGGGGGCAGAGCCCAATTTAGCGGCACCAGCTGAGTGATAGCCCTGCAGTTTCTGTATCTTTGTGTAGAACACAGAGGTGCTGAGGCATCTGGCTGCTCTCCCATCCTTTACCCCGTGATGCATGATGGATGTCTGTGGCAAGGTTCTGCTTGTATACTTTTATCCCCATCACTTTCTCTGTGACAGATGAGGAATGCAGGAACTTTGGCAAGCATGGCATGGAGATTCGACAAGCTCTTCAACATGTCGCGTAGTGAAGTGAAATCAATCACAGAAGCAACCCCTCGCTGTGGTTGAGAGATTAACATCTTTACAAGATAATAAAGGCAACAAATTACATCTGCCAGCACTCAAAGCAGGAGACTCATAAAGTGATTCTTGGATAAGCAGTGAAGAAGCTCTGTGCCCTGGCTCATCAGATTCAGAGAAAAAGCTGGAAACTGGGCAAGCCATAGACAAGCTCCAAGGCCTGTATGGTTACAGCAGTGGGCTGGTCACAAATGTCACTGAGGGTCAGCTCCAGCTGCTGACTCTATTCTCTCACAAGGAGTCAAAGGAGTGGGCAGCAGGCATTTTGAATCACAATGGTTGCTCACCATCCTACCTCTTACCCATTTATGGTAGCCATAGATTTATATCTCTGAGCTCTTTAAGGAGATCTGCCTTGGGAAGCACTGTTGACTGGAAACCTGCAGAGGCAGCATCTTTGGATTTGCCAAGTGCTCCAGCCAGGACCCCGCTTCCCTTTGGCCACTCCAGCCAATGACTGAGCATGGTAGGGTAGGAGACAAGGCCATTTCTGTATGATGCAGGACTTCTTTAACAGCATTATTTTCTAGGGAAATCCCCATCAGCCTGACTAAGACTTTCTCAGAAAGTGCATTTCAGTTGGAAACTTTCTCTACCCAATTCTTTCTGTCACCCCTGCTCTCACAGATGTCACATGGCATTATGGTAGGAAGTCTCTCCTCACTTACTTCTGATCTCCCCTCTTTATCCTTCACAGATATTTTACTGCCAAATATACAGCATGTCTATCCCAACTTGGTGTCTGTTTCTTGAAGCCCATGGAGTGACAACACCATCACTCCAAAATGTCCTCTCAGACACCAGCCAATGTCTAATAGCTATAATTTCATGAATTCCTTTCCATTTATTTATTCACCTATTCAAAAATATTTATTAGAAATCAACTCTGTTGGTAAATGGAAGGAAAGTTACAGAGATGAATAAGACATAATATGTGGCCTCACTAAACATAATGAACACACACACAAAAAAAAAACCAGTGTAAAAATCACTATACACAACAGAGCACAGTGCTAAGGGAATACAGAGGAGGAAAGAGACATCTGGGAATAAGTAATTAAGGAGGGAAATGTATTCTAAAAAGATGGAAGAGCATATGGTACTTTTGATTTGCAGGGATATTAGGAAATAATTTTAGGGAATAGAATTTATAGGACAATCTGCATTTTTTCTAAAGAATTAGCCTGTATTAAATGCAAGCAGGAGGGACTTCCACTTTAGGCTATGACTGAGTAACAATGATTGGACTTATCCTCCTGCCTGAAACAACAGAAGGCAAGAAAGAAAGGAAGGAAGGAAGGAAGGAAGGAAGGAAGGAAGGAAGGAAGGAAAGAAGGAAGAAAAGAAGGAAAAGAAAGAGAGAGAGAAAGAAAGAAAGAGAGAGAGAGTGAAGGAGGGAGGGAGGGTAGGAGGGAGGAAAGAAGAAAAGAAAGAAAGAAAGAAAGAAAGAAAGGAAGGAAGGAAGGAAGGAAGGAAGGAAGAAAGAAGAAAGATAGAAAGAAGGAAAGAAAAGATTTGAAACAACAGCTTTCAAGGCATTGGATGCCAGAGAGTTATCCTTGAGATAAAGGCAACTCAAGAAGTAAGCCCTACAATTGCCTCAACCTATAACATTTCCCAGTCAAGTCTCAGGGAGTGAACTCAGGCAGAGTCTGGCACATCCCATAAGCTGAGGAAATGGCTCATGGGGACATTTACTGAGAGCGAAGAGCTCAGTAGAGTCCAGAGAAATGATAGAGTCATCCATCCATGTATGTAAAATACCAAAGGTCAGGGAAAGAGTCTTGAGTGAAAAATATGAGAAGATATACACCTGGTACTGACAGGGCTGAGAGTAGTGCCTGTGTCCACTAACCAGATGGAGACCTCATAATTTACAGGGAATTGCTCTGGGTATTCAGAGGGATCTAGCCTCACTAGTGAGGAATAATTGGCACTAGAATGAACACTTCAAATATTAAAAGTCTTCCTAATAAATACTAAAGGTCAGTACCAAAAGCCTCAATCTGTTTCCAAGTAGCCTAACCAATTCCAGAACAAAGCTCAAGAATATTTAAAGACATACAAAATATCCAGCACTAGAAAGGTAAAATTCATAATGTCTGGTATTTAATCAAATATTTCCAGGAAAGAAACAGGGGGAAAATAGGAAGATTTGACCCATTTTGAGGAGAGAAATCAATCAATTTAAACCAACTCAGAACTGTTACAGTTGTTAGAATTATCAGACCAGGAATTAAAAACAGTTGTTATAACTGTAGTCTATATGTGCAAAAAACTACTGGAATCATTGAACAAGTAGAAGAATGGAAGGTGTTTTAAAAATGAAACTTTTAAAGATGAAAATGAAAACATCTGAGATGAAAAATACACTGGTGTGGGCCTCCCTGGTGGCGCAAGTGGTTGAGAGTCCGCCTGCCGATGCAGGGATACGGGTTCGTGCCCCGGTCTGGGAGGATCCCATATGCCGCGGAGCGGCTGGGCCCGTGAGCCATGGCTGCTGAGCCTGCGCGTCCGGAGCCTGCGTGTCCGGAGCCTGTGCTCCGCAACGGGGGAGGCCACAACAGTGAGAGGCCCGCATACCGCAAAAAAAAAAAAAAAACAAAAAAAAACAAAAAAAAAACACTGGTGTAATTAATGACATATTTGATATTGCAGGGGGAAAAAGACTAGGGAGCCTGAAGATATAGCAATAGAAAATATTCAAAATTAGATGTAGGAAAAACATTATTTAAAAAAATAAACAGAGTATCAGTGAGCTGTGGAAAAACTTCAAATGGCCTAATATATGTATTATTTGAGTCTTCAAGGAAGTCATGACAGAAAAAAATATTTTAATAAATAATGGTTGGGCTTCCCTGGTGGTGCAGTGGTTTAGAGTCCGCCTGCCAATGCAGGGGACATGGGTTCGTGCCCCGGTCCAGGAAGATCCCACATGCCATGGAGCAGCTAGGCCCGTGAGCCATGGCCACTGAGCCTGCATGTCTGGAGACTGTGCTCCGCAATGGGAGAGGCCACAACAGTGAGAGGCCTGCATACTGCAAAAAAAAAAATAATAATAAATAAAATAAATAATGGTCAAACACTTCCAAATTTGATGAAAACTATAAATTCACTGATACAATAAACTCAATGAACTTCAAGCAAAGGATATATAAAGAGAACAATATCGAGGACTTTATAAACAAATTTCTCAAAACTAACAATAAGAGAAAACTCCTAAAGATTGTCAGAGAAAAAAAATACACATTACATACAGAAGAACAAACATAACAGTGACAGTAGATTTATCATCAGAAACATACAAGTGAGAAGAAAATGGAGCTGCATCTTTAAAATGCTGAAAGGAAAACCATCAGCCTAATACTGTATAGCCAGAAAAAAATACCTTTCAAAAAAATGCAAAATAAACTATATTTCAGATATACAGAAGCTGAAAGAATTATCCCTAGCCATCTCAAACTAAAGAAAATATTAAAAGAAACACTGTAGGAACAAGAAAAATGATATCAAGTGAAAATCTGTATGTGTACAAAAGAATAAAGTGTAAATATACAAGCTTTTCTCTTATTATTCAATCTCTTTAAAAAACAATTGACTATTTAAACAAAAATTTAAGAACAGCCCTTAGTAAAATATTAGCAAACCAAATCCAGGAGCATTTTTAAAAGATTATACACCATGACCAAGTGAAATTTACCTCAGGAATGCAAGGTGGTTCAAAATCAATCAATGTAATACAATATATTAATAAAGACAAAGAAAACATATCATCTCAATAGACTCAAAAAGAACATTTGACAATATCCAACAACTTTTCATAATAAACACACTCAACAAACTAGAATTAGAAGAAAATTTTTTCAACTTAATAAAGAGTATGAAAAACCCACAGAGAATATCATATTTAACTGAAAGACTGAACGTTTTCCTTCTAAGATTAGGACTAAGATAAAAATGTCTGTTCTTGTCACTTCTATTCAACACTGTTCTGGAGGTTCTCAAAAGTACATTTAGACAAGAAGAAAAAATAAATGATATTCATATTAGAAAAAAATAAGTAAAGTTATCACTATTTGCAAATGACATGAGCTTTTCTATAGAAAATCCTAAAGAATTCACACACATGCCCATACACACACACACACACACATACACACACAAACTATGAAAGCTAATAAATAAAGCTCAGCCAAGTAGCAGCATAAAAGAAGACAGAAAAAAATCAGTTGTACTTCTATACATTAGCAATAAACAGTCTAAATTTTTTTTAAATCCAGTTAAAATAACAAAAAGAAAAAATATTTATGAATAAATTTAATCAATGAATATAGGACATATTCTGCAAATCATTGATGAAAGAAACTAAAGAAGACCTAAGTAAATGGAGAGACATCCTGTCTTCATGGTTTGGAAGATTTAATATTAATGAGATGACAACACTTAGAAATAAATGCATATATCAAAAGTAAATTGATTTTCAGCAAGGATGTCAAGAGTATCTTTATCAACAAATGGTGATAGATAATGGATATCCATATGCAAAAGAATAAATTTGAACCTTAGCTCATACCACATATAAAAATTAACTCAAAATGGATCAAAGACCTAAATGTAGGTGCTAAACCCTTAGAAGAAACATTGGTGTAGATCAGTAAGACTACAGATTAGGCAATAGTTTCTTAGACATCACATGAAAAGCACCAACAGAGCAAAAAACAGATAAATTGGACCTCATCAAAATCAATTTTTTTTTTGGCTTCAAAAAATACCATGAATAAAGAAGAAAAAACAAACCACAGAATGGGAGAAGATATTTGTAAATCATATTCTGATAAGAATCTAGTATTCAGAATATAGGAAGAACTCTTACAACTCAATATTAAAAAATAATAACTCAATTAAAAAGGGGCAATGGATTTGATAGACATTTCTGCAAGAATATTGACAAATAGACATTTCTCTAAACAGTATGTACACAAACGTATATGTTCAACATTGTTAGTCATTAGGAAAATGCAAATCAAAACCTCAGTGAGATACCATTTCATACCCACTAGAATGGCTATAATAATGTTTTTTAAAAGGAAAATAGTGTTGGTTGAAGATGTGGAGAAACTGGAACACTCATGCATTGTGGGTGGGAATGTAACATAATGCAGTCATGGTGGAAAAATGTTTGGCATTTTCTCAAAAAGTTAAACCTATAGAATTATCCTGAAACCCAGCAATTCTTCATCTGTCAAATAGAAAGATGTAATTATTTAACTAAAAAGTACTTTTCAGAACAATATTATCATAAGAAAATTAGATAACGTCACATGCCATACTTCTAGCCTGTAGTAGAGGGTCAATAAATATTATAATTTCCGTGTGATGAGCATGCTTAGAAAAAATAGATTTTGATAGGGGATGAATGAGCTGGGGCAGAGGAATACTCACATTTGGACTAAACCCTGACCAATCAGGGTTTAGAATTGGGATAGGAAGATGAGTAACTGGAAACATGATGCAGTAAAAAAGGCACAGAGTTTGCAGTCAGAAGACCTGAATTGCATAACTGGTTTTTAGTTTCTTCATCTACAAATTGGTAGTGACTTTACATCTGGATCATGATATTTGTGAGGATGAATGGGAAAACAAATTTTAAAAAATATATAGCTTTAAAAGTTTGAAGAATGGTAGCCCTTGAGTTGAGTGTCCCTTATTTACCTGTTGTCCCAGTGGATGGGTGCTTTAACATGAGCTCATGTCCCAAAAAGGTTGCTACAAATCTGGGGAGGAGGGCTTTCTAAATTGTATAAAGTATGACAAACTGGAATCATGGCAGACCCAATCCAAACAGTGTAAAGAATTAAAATGAGTGGTTTTCCAGTCCATCGATGTCAGTCACACAGAGAAACCAAGAGCACACCCTGGTAGAGGCTTGTGTGTGACCCAGACCCTCATTGTGCTGAAAAAGTTGGAGACCCTTGGGCCATGCTGCCTGATCTCAGCTCATGGTGACACTTACTGAGGAAAGAAGCTGTGGTAGTGTCCAGAGGGCACTGACTACATATCAGGAGACCTGTGGAATACCTACCTCAAATGCTATCCCTACTTGGGATATGTGAGGGGAAATTCTCATTATATTTCTCAGCTGGGCAATGAGGAGGAGGTGTCAGGGATTTCAAGAAGATATGGTTCTTCTAAACCCTAGGATGCTGCCACTCCTGCCATAACTTAAAGGAAGTGTTTGAGGAACAGAATGAAGGAGAGAAAGAAGTGCAGTGAGATGTGTGGGTCTAGTGGAGGTAAGTGATACAGGACATGGTGAAAAATAGATCTTATTATAAGAACAATGGGAAGCCATAGAGCATCTTAGGCAGAAGAGTAATATCATTAGACTTCCAGTTTTAAGAGCCCAGTGGATTATAGGGGAGAACAAGTGGAAAAAGGGAGACTAGTTAGGGAGTTAGTGCAGTCATCCAGCATGGAGACTATCCCTGTGTCCAGTGGTGAGGACATGGATGAGGGTATTAGCAGTGAATAGGGTGAGAAATGGAGGAAGGGAGTCAATAGGACATACAAGTGGATTGGACATGAGGGGAAAGGAAAGAGTAATCAAGAACGACACCCAGAATTTTGTTTCAAGTACCAGGGTGGAGGCTGGAACAGCTAATGGAGTTTAGAAACAAGGGAGCATGGATTTATCAAACAGCATTAAATCTGGAGACATATAAATGGCTCCATGTTTCTGAAATACAACATATAAGGCAACGTGATTGGAGTAATCGATGAGGCTGAACATGCAGGAAGAGGCAAGATTATGGAAGGTCTCATACAATAGGATTTTCATGATAAAAGTGAATGGACCACCACTCCCCTCCCCCCTTTTTTTAAATGGCAGCATGATGTTTGAGAATGTTCTCGCTGGTGATGGTGTAGAGTTTAGATTCTAGGAGAAAAAGTCACAGGGAGGGAGACAAGCAAGAAGGATGGATGAGAAGTCAGGATGGATGACTAAGTCCTCCCTGCTGAGCTACTTCTCTGAAATAAAATCATCCAGTACCTGACATCAGCATTCTTTTTCCCAAATCTCTTCATTTTGAATGCAAATTCCAAGATGTGCTTTCAGCTAGGGATAATTACCTAATTAATCTATTATCCACTGTGATTGTCTCATCTTCTCTCCTTTCTCCCTCTGTTGAGTGTGTGGCTTTTGGTGGGCTTGAGAAAGATATAACTCAATCGCCTGTCAGCACAGCTTTCATGAGGAGAAAAGATCATGGAAAAAGAAGGTCACTGTTGCAGGAGCAGCACGGTAATTGATTACTAATTACTGAAATATTATGTCTGAAGGAGGGAAGGCACAAGCCTATTTTCCAAGGCTCCAGGTAATTAGCAAACTTGTTTGAGACACCCTACGATGGCCCGAGGAAACATCTGAGAAGAATGAGACCCTTCAACCTCCTACTAAGATTCATTTATGGCTTTTGCATGATGTGCTTCTCACTCTCCAGCTTGAAGGATGGGGTTGGGACAGAGGAGTTTCCCTCAACATTGCCATCCAAAGGAGGGTGTCGTAGAAGGAACCCCAATAGATCCCGGATGGCAGGGCAAAGGGCAGCAAAGAAAGGGAAGAAGTGAGCTGAGCTCTTCACTTTCTCAGAAACATTAAGGGCAATCTTTCAAAAACACAAGGCTAATCATGCCCCTTCTCTGCTTGAAATTCTCCAATAACTTCCCTTTCTCCTGAGAGGTCAAGATTCTCAATTAACTGGCTTACAAGGCTCTCCACACCTCCCTTCCCATTGTTCATAGAGAAAGTCTGGCTGGGGTCGATGGGTGGAGGAATTGGAGGCTGTTCCTTAATTCAGTGCATTGAAAGGACTGTAATTTCTCTCACCACCAGTATTTGCATCTTCAGTGTCTTATGCATACACCAACCTCCTCTTCTGCCTGCCAACTAATTCTTCCTCACCCTTTTTCTTAGCTCAAATGCTCCCCTGATGGTGAGGCTTTGTCTTGCACCCCCCCAAAAGTTGTGCACTTCCATCAGCTCCTTTTTTGAAAGAAATTAATTCTATTTTTTTTAACACAGTTTTAGACTCAAGGAAAAAAAAATTAAAAGATAGTAAAATCTTCATATATCCTACATCTAGTTTTTTCTGTTATTAACATCTTACATTCATATGGTACATTTAATATAACTAATGAACCTGTATTGATACATTTTTGTTAACTAAAGTCTATAATTATTCATATTTTCTAAGTTTTACCCAATGTCCTTTTTCTATTCCAAGATTCCATGTAGTACACCACATTTTTTTTAGTTGTCCTGTCCCCTTGGGCTCCTCTTGGCTGAAACAGTTTCTCAGACTTTCCTCAGTTTTCACAAGCACTGCCCAGGTATTTTGTCAGATGCTCCTCTATTGGAATTTGATGATTTTTCTCATTATTAGACTGAGGTAATTGTTGTTTTGGAGGAAGACAAGAGTTAGGTGTCATTTCTTCACAACATATTAAGATGTGTACTATCCACATGACTCATCACTGTCAATGTTGATCTTGATCATCTGGTCATCGAGTGTTTGCCAGGTTTCTTCACTAAGGAGTTGCTCATTCTCTTCCCTTTCCAGGATGTACTCTTTGAAAGAAGTCACTATGCATAGAACACACCTAGGCATGGAGAGGTATAGCCCATCTCCTTGAATGCACAGAAACTATATCCAGTTATTTAGGATTTTTCTGCATGGGAGATTTGTCTCACTCCCTGACTTATGTATGTAGGTATGCAAATATGTATGTAGTCATTCAATCATTTATTTTTATCAGTATGGACACATATGTTTCTTTTATTCTTTGGCTTATAGTTCTATGCTACTTTATTTTATTGCTCATATTTTTTCATTTTTGGTCATGGCAAAGCTTTTCAGTTAGCTTCTCTGTCCCTTTGCAAACTTGTATTATTATAGGGCCTTTTGTGTTAGTTTGTTCATTTTGTATTTTGTTTTTGTTTTAGCACTTCCTTAACTTCTGGTACAACAAAATACATGCTCCAGGGTCATCTTATGTATGTCCTGCCCTTGTCCTAGAATCATCTGTTTCTCTAAGACATCCTAGTTCCTTGTATTAGAAACCAAGATCTCGGTAGTAGGTGTGCTCATTATTAACAAGGTGTCATTGCTTCTAGGCCTTTCAGCTGAAATAGCTAGAAAATAGACAAATGTGTATAACCCATGTGTGTACACCTATCTGTGAATATGTCTATATTTCCCATCTACACTAAGTTAAACATGAGTTCACAATGATGTCTCCAATTCTAATCCATTACCAAATGGATCATCTATCCTCCTCCACTTGCCTTTCTGTAAACTCTCACTCTAACAGAAAGAAACCTGGCTTCCATTTCTTCCCATCCATTTATTTAATTGTTCAGTTCCAGTATACATGTGCAGCAGTGTCAGATTGTTGAACCAGTCCCCTGTGGGGGATGCTTCATCAGTTACAGTACAGTGCTTATTTACACTTTGTCTTTAGTCTTATAGAGTCTAATCATTTCCTAAGCTAGGTCAGCACCTCTCCCCTCCCATCTTCAAGTGAGGCTATTTCATAACTTTGTAACATAGTTAGATTCTTTCATCATATCCTGCATTCCATCTTGAGATTCCCCATCACCTAATGATTTTTTAAAAGTTTGCATATTAACTATTTAAAAAGATCACTATGTTCATAGAACGCCCCCATTACAGTGTCATAGAACATATGTTGCCACTCTAAGGAATCCACTATGCTTCACCTATTTATTTAACTTCCTTAACCCCTGGAATCCCTAGGAAGGACCAGTCTTTTCACCATTACTGAAGTTATGTTTTATCCAGAATGTCACATAATTGGTGTCATACAGTGTAATATTTTCAAACTGGCTTCTTTCACCTAGAAATATGCATTTATGATTTGTCCATTTTTTATGGCTCATTTTTCTTTATTGCTAAATAGTATTCCACCTTCTGGATATACCATAGTTTATCTATGCCCTACTGAAAGATATCTTGGTTGCTTCCAAGTTTTGGGTATTATGAATAAAGCTGCTATAAACATCTGTGTGCAGGTTTTTGTGTGGGTATAAATTTTCAGTTCATTTGTGTAAATACTGAGGAGCACAATTGCTGGATTTTATGGTTAGAGTATGGTTAGCCTTGTGAGGAACTGTTAAACTGTCTTCCAAATTGTCTGTACCATTTTGCATCCTCAACAGAAATGAATTAGAGTTCCTGTTACTCCACATCCTTATCAGCACTTGGTGTTGTCAGTGTGTGGCTTTTATTGGTGTGTAATTGTAACCCTCATAATGGCTTTGTAGTGATATCTCATTATTGTTTTAAATATCTCCCTGACAACTGCTGCTGAACATAGTTTCATGTGCTACATGCCATTCTTATATCTTCTCTGGTGAGATGTCTATTCAGGATTTTTGCTCATTTTTTAATTAGGTTGATTTTGTTTTTCATTGCTGAATTTTAAGTTCCTTTGTGTATTTTTGGTACAGGCCCTTTAAGATATATTGGCCTGTTTTGTGTGGGGGTTTTTTTTTTGGTAGGTTATTAATTATTGATTCCATTTTTTAATGATATTTAGATAATGTCTACAATGTTGGTAACAATTTTCTTAACATTGCATTTCTTCTTGGTTTCTTCTTTTCCTCTATTTTTCTGCCACCTCTCATTTTAATCTAGCATTTTATATGATTCCATTTTCTCTCTTAACACATCAAGTAGATTTATTTTATAAAAAAACTCTTTAATCATTGCCATAGAGTTTGCAATATACATGTTTACCTAATCTAAGTCTGTTGACTAACTAACTTTACATGCTACTATATACTGTTTCAGGTGTAGAGCAGATACTTTCTACCAGAGTATTTCTGGTTCCCCCCCGTCCCTTCTGTATTTGCTGTTATACATTTCACTTATCCATATCCAATACATTGTTCCTATTATTACTTTAAAAAGTTATTTTAGATCAATTAAAGACATGAAAAGTAGATTTGATTTTACCTTCACTTATTCCTTCTCTGATGCTTTTCCACTCTTTATGTAGATTCAGATTTCTGACCTGTTTAGTTTTCCTCCTGCCAGATAGAATGTCTGGTGATGAATTCTCTCAGTTTTTGCTTCTTTGAGAAAGTTTTTACTTGTTTTTCACTTTTTAAGGATAATTTAGCTGAAAATAAAATCCTAGGTTTTTTTACTTTCATCTAAGACTTTAAATATTTCACTCAATTCTGTCTTGCTTGAATGGTCTGATGAGATGCCAGCTATAGTTCTTATCCTTGTTTCTCTCTTGGAAGAATGTTTTCTTCTCTGTTTTATTTATTTTTTTCAAGTTTTTTTTTTTCTTTGTGTTTTGTTTTATGTAGTTTGCATATGATACACGTTAATTATACCTAGAGATTGCTGGAGAAAGGACCCACAATTTCAGCTTGGTCTTTCAAGACAAATGAAAAGTTAGAAAAAGACATATTTTTATTGTTTCTTTTGTGCTCTTCTTGTCTTTAGCAATTCAGCCCTTCTCAGAGCTCCAATCTCCACATGTGTAGCTTAAGACAGAAATAACAATGATACCTTTGAATAGGCAGTAGGAAACATTGCCTTTCTTGGGTAACAGGTCTAGAACATATTAACTAGTCTATGTGCTAGGTGCCAAATACCACAAAAAGACAAGCTCACAAAACACATCCTCCTACCAGACCTAGCAGGTCCTATAGGCTCATGACACAGATAAAAAGGACAGCACTGAGATGCAGGGTTTGTCATGTTCTAGGTCTAAGGGAGACAGAGGGTTTCACTGCTAAAACTGAGGCCCTTGTCTTCTCTCTGGGACCACTGTGACATCCCCCAATGGTACACCTTGCTCCTGAAGTTCTCCCAATGTACCCTCTGTACAGAGTCCTTACAGAGTCCCTACCTAATGTGCCCTCATTCTTCTTCTGTTGATTTTATATAATCATTTAAATTTTCTATAGTTTTAAATGTTTCTCAACAAATATGGCATATAAATACAGTAGTAAATGTATGAAATTTTTAATAAATAAATATAGATAAATTAGAGAGCTAAAAGTTCATTGATAGGGTGCATGATCAAAAAAAAAGTATGAAGACCAACCACCTGCCCACAGCACTGCCTCTGTGTTGTGTGAAGTCCTCAGTCCTCAAGTGGCCGACCTGACCTGGGTGGGGATAGAGCAGAGATTACTCCTTGTGTAGAAAACCAATAGAGATAAGTATAGCTATGAAATACCCCTTGCAAACGTCTCCCTATTACTTGTCCCTCGGGGCACAGCCTGGATCAACATCCACAATAGAGCAGCATTCCACGTTTTCACTCTGCCAGTTTTTATTTGGCCATGAACCAGCTGCTTAACCACTCCAAGCTTCTGTTTTCTCACTTTTAGAATAGGAGTGGGGATGCCTGCCTTACAGCATCATTGGCTGCATGTGAACAAGCCATAGACATTAAAACTGAGGCTTGGTACCAACAATGAATGTTATTGTTCTGAAGTTCCATGCCAACATGCAACAACAAAATATTTCATATAGTTTTTAACAAGAATGTTTCTGATGGAAAGTTCTCATTAGAGCACAGAATCACTTAGAAGAGAGTTTACCCAGGACAAGATTTCTTTCTACAGAATTATTGAAAGATGATCACCCAACTTTGGTTGAATTACATCTAGTAACAGGAAGCTCCCCACTCTGAGGGAAAGAGATTTCATTTGGGTATGGGGGTGGGGTGTAGAATGCTATTTTATTAAGTAAAAATATCACCTCTGGTAATGTTTACCTTTTGAATCTGTCTCCTTTGGACCACCCAGACTGTTTCACTTACCTCTAACCACAATCATGATACATCTTCACCAGTCATCTATACACATACCACTAAATTTCCCTTTTCCTGGGTAAATAGGTCCAGCTCTTTCCAAATGTTCTGGTGTGATATGATTGACAGAAATCTTGTATCCATCATAATCTGAGACATCAATGCATTTAGCTAAGAATATGTGGTGCCTAGAACTGAGGATAATATGCTAGATTATTGTAATATTGTAATGTGTAATATTATCTATGAGGATATGGTCATGTAGTTCACTTTTATTATAAAGGTGCCATGTTACACTAGTTACAAACTTTGTAGCTAATAATACACAACCATCCATCCTCTCACCAAACACCAAGAACAAAACAGACACTCATAGAAGTTCTGAGAGTCATTCCCTATCACACAGATAAGAGAATATTATAACATAGGCCTCCTGACTACCATTGACCTCAACACTCAGTGAAGAGTACTTGTCACCACTAGCTTGGGTCAGCTATTCTCTAAGCCTTTTTTTCCATGTAGAATGATGCCAGGAAATGATGCTCTGTTTTGAGAAATTGGGTCTATTGATTTTTAATATGAATGTAGTTGTCTAAAATTTAGAAATACAGAATACTTAGAATACTTAGATATAAGAAACCTAAAGATTATATGAAAAATATGACACACTTATGAATAAGTGACAAGTAAACTAGTTAAATGTCACATAACCACTTAATCTAAAGGTGGAAATAGAGGCATGATCTTCAGATTTTCAACCCCCCACTTTTGCCCAAATCATCCAGTGTATCAAAAAATTATGGATTCCTTTACTGATGCTGCACGAATTAGCAGACAGCCAAGTGACATTTGGGCTCATTTGAAAATATGGATTCCTTATAGTTGATAATTTCACCCCCAATACAGAGATCTATTATTTTACCCCACGTAATTTAAAAAATTACCTTCAACTCGGAATACATAAATATGAAAAATTCATTTGTGGTGGAGAGATGGATAATTGGACTGACTTTGGGATGTGGCATAAGAAGCAAGCCTGTCAGTTTGCTGGAAGGCCAGGGCTTCCATAAATGCCTGCCCAGTCCAGGCAGAAGTAGGTGCTGCTGCTGATTCTACTTGCTATTTCTTTTTTCTTTCTTTCTTTCTTTTATTTTTTTGTGAAAATATTTTAATGTTCTTTCCATTGCAAATTACTCCTTTGGTTCAATATTTCAAATTGTGGATTTTAAGAGTGTTACTTTTCAAGTTGTAATCAAAACCAGAAGATACTTTAACTTGCTACCTGCTATTTCTGTAGCTGTTTTATTCTAGTCTTCAAAGGAAGACTAGAAGGAATACCTAGGAGCTGAAAAATGTGCCCTCTATTTTAGCTCTGAGAACAACCTAATTCAATATGGCCATTTGGAAAAACAGTGTGCTTTCGAATCACTAAGATGATTTTTCTTCTCTTTGGCCTGATTAATCTAACCCTTGGAACAATTCCACAGAAAGAAAAAACTTCTTGCATGAAGATTTCCATTACAGCATTATATACAAAACTGAAAGTTTGTCAGAGAATTCTTTCATAAATTATCTAATAACAACATATACATTATCAAAAAAGAAATGTTGAGAACTAGTCACAGCTGGTGTCTAGCACAATATCTTCCACATAGAAAGTGCTCAATATATGTTGAATGAGTGAACGAGAAGTTTCAAGAATAATGTTATCTTGTGCGTGTGTCACTTGGTACCTTACAAAATGAGAGCATATATCCTCATTTTATTCTGGTGAGACATTCATAAATTTTGTGTGCATTTTGTTCAAAAAGTGTTTGGATAAATACCAAAAATTGCTAAGTCGTAGGTTATGTTCTTTGTCCATAATGCAATAAACTGAAAATTAAAATTAAAATATCACCACAAAAAACAAACCAATGTATTTGTAAATGATAAAAGAAAACTTCACTAAAGTTTTGGAACCAAAAGAACTCAAATTTAAATTAAAAATCATTTTGAAATAAAAACAATGAAAAAGTTGAATGGATCAAAATCAATTGGATGCTTTCAAGTCCTGGGTGAGTATCTAATTGTATATCAACTATGAAATACTGAGAATGAATTAACTAAGTATTTTTCTTAAGAAATAAGAAAATTTCTTATTTCTTAAGAAATAAGAATATAGCCAATTAAGTAAAACAATAGAAAACAATGAGTATGAACTAGTTAAAAAATTGTTACAATAAATTAAAACCAACTAGCTAAAGGGTCTATTAATGAAGCAAAAATTGATTCTATGAGACAAAAATAATATCAAAACTCATGAAAAATCTGATTATGAAAAATAGAATAAAATATATGCATATATACAATTATTACAAAAAAGACTAATGAAAAAGTCAGGAGATAGTACAGAATTGAAAAGAATATTATGTGTAATTTTATGCCAAAAATTGAAAATTTACATACAATCAATGCCCTATTTTGTTAATATAAATACACAAAAGTAAGAAAAAAAGAGAAAATTTGAATAGACCAATAAAAACAGAATAAAATAAAATTTGAATAAACCACTTAATGAAAATAGACTAAAATTTGTCACTAAAAATGTCCAGGACCAGAGAGTTTACTAGTATGTTTCAGTAATCTATTATTATCATGTTTATAAAATTCCCTAACATGAAAAATGTTTGAAAAACTCCAAACTTATTTTGCAATGCTGGACTAAACATGGTCCATGATAACAAGGCAGAATGCGAGAGAGATTGGGAAGAAAGAAGGGGGAGTGGAAAGGGAGAGGGAGAGGGGAAAAGAAAAGAAAGGAAAATAAAAGAAAAAGAAGAAAACAGAAGAGAAATTATTTGATCACTTTAATTATGAATATAGAGGCAAAAATCCTAAGAGGTTCATAGTAGTGCTCATATTGGATTTAATGTGGTGGATAGGAATAAGATAAGCAAGCAAATTCAATACTTTTTATGAACAAAAACAAGTTTGAAATATTTGAAGTTTAATTTTTTTTTAATTATGGTATTTTAATAAAACAGATATGAAGCTATTATATGGAATTTGCTACATCTGCATGTACTTACACAAAAAAGATTTTCCTTATAAATTATTGCTCAAAAAATGCAAGTTGAAGAACAATATATATAATATGATCACATTTTTGTTAAGAAAAATAGCATAGCTATTGTACATAGAGCTGCAATGAGCATTTTGCTAAATGACTCTTTTTGAATTACGGTTTTCTCAGGGTATATGCCCAGTAGTGGGATTGCTGGGTCGTATGGTAGTTCTATTTGTAGTTTTTTAAGGAATTTCCATACTGTTTTCCATAGTGGCTGTATCAATTTACATTCCCACCAACAGTGCAAGAGGGTTCCCTTTTCTTCACACCCTCTCCAGCATTTATTGTTTCTAGATTTTTTGATGATGGCCATTCTTTCTGGTGTGAGATGATATCTCATTGTAGTTTTGATTTGCATTTCTCTAATGATTAATGATGTTGAGCATCCTTTCATGTGTTTGTTGGCAATCTGTATATCTTCTTTGGAGAAATGTCTATTTAGGTCTTCTGCCCATTTTTGATTTGGGTTGTTTGTTTTTTTGTTATTGAGCTACATGAGCTGCTTGTAAATTTTAGAGAGTAATCCTTTGTCAGTTACTTCCTTTGCAAATATTTTCTCCCATTCTGAAGGTTGTCTTTTGGTCTTGTTTATGGTTTCCTTTGCTGTGCAAAATCTTTTAAGTTTCATTGGTCCCATTTGTTTATTTTTGTTTTTATTTCCACTTCTCTAGGAGGTGGGTCAAAACGGATCTTGCTGTGATTTATGTCATAGAGTGTTCTGCCTATGTTTTCTTCTAAGAGTTTGATAGTGTCTGGCCTTATATTTAAGTCTTTAATCCATTGCAGCTCTATTTACAATAACCAGGACATGGAATCAACCTGAGTGTCCATCAACAGATGAATGGATAAACAAGATGTGGCACATATATACAATGGAATATTACTCAGCCATAAAAAGAAATGAAATTGAGTTATTTGTAGTGAGGTGGATGGACATAGAGTCTGTCATACAGAGTGAAGTAAGTCAGAAAGAGAAAAACAAATACCATATGCTAACACATATATATGGAATCTAAGGAAAAAAAAAAGGTCATGAAGAACCTAGGGGTAAGACGGGAATAAAGACACAGACCTACTAGAGCATGGACTTGAGGATATGGGGAGGGGTAAGGGTAAGCTGTGACAAAGTGAGAGAGTGGCATGGACATATATACACTACCAAATGTAAAATAGATAGCTAGTAGGAAGCAGCCGCATAGCACAGGGAGATCAGCTAGGTGGTTTGTGACCACCTAGAGAGGTGGGATAAGAAGGGTGGGAGGGAGGGAGACACAAGAGGGAAGAGGTATGGGAATATATGTATATGTATAACTGATTCACTTTGTTATAAAGCAGCAAGTAACACACCATTGTAAAGCAATTATACTCCAATAAATATGTTTTTAAAAAAAGAAAAATAACATACAAAAGAATATGTCTATCTTCTGTTTTCTGTGCATGTGTGTATACATATACCAATGTATATAATTGTATGTTTACATGAATACATGAATAAATGTGTGGATTTGTGTATGTGTGGATTTGTGTATGTGTGTGTCTGCATATTTAGGAAGATATACTTCAAACTATAAACAGCAGTTAACCAGAAAGTTGAGACTGGAAATGGACAAGATTTTCACATGTGGCATTTTATAATTTTATATGATTAGAACTATTGTGATTTTTTCTTTTTATGTTTTGCCTTATTTTTAAAACATATTTTAAATTTCTGTCTTAAAAATCAGAATGTTCAGTTTTATCACAAACCTGTATTTATATTACAAAAATGTAAAAATCTCTACACAGTTGACCCTTGAACAACCATACACAGTTCCACATCATCAAATTTAACCAACCTTAAATCATGTAGTACTGTAGTACCTATTTATTGAAAACAATCCATGTATAAGTGGACTTGTACAAACCAGTTCAATATACATGGGTCAAATTTTTATAAATGTAAATGATCTGATTTGAAATTATGTGATAAAAAATATTCTCTAAGACTTGCTTTATGAAAAAATTAGAAAGAAAATGTGAATCAAAACATACCTTTTGAATTCCACCAAGAACCACATACTTTCAGAACAGGAACACATGTGAACTGCAAACTTTGACACCATGAGCACCCAGCGGAGCTGGAAAAGAAACATGTCTGTCATCCTCTTTACCTGTGAGCCAAGCTGTAGAGCTTCAATGATGCTGTATTTTAATATATACTGATTATAAATAAAACTTTTTAGGAAAGCACAGAAATCTGTGGTCCATAGGCCAAATTCATTCTTCACCTGCTTTTGTAAATACATTTTATTGGAGCACAGCCATGCCCATTTGTTTGTGCAGTGTCTATGGCCAGTTTTCTTCTACAACGGCAGAGTTGAATACAGACTATATGCCCTGCAAAACCTAAAATATTTACTGTCTGAACTTTCACAGGAAATGTTTGCCAACCCCGTCCAATAGCAATGTACCCACTCATTCATTAAACTGCTACTGTCTGACCTTCCACAGGAAATGTTTGCCAACCCCTGTCCAATAGCAATGTACCCACTTATTCATTAAACTGCTACACTATTGTTAATGCAAAGCCAGTAATGATAATGAAAATGCACCACCAAATACAGTTGGAATGGAAGCTACATGAAGAAGGCAAACCACATTAATATATGCACTGTTGATTTAGCGAAAACTATTCTGCCTGTATTAGAGATAATGCTAAGTGTTATGGTCTGAATATTTTGTTCTTCCAAGAAGAACTCACTGCCCCAGGGGATGGAATTAAGAGGTGGACCCTTTGGGAGGTGATTAGAGTTAGATGAGATCATAGGGGTAGGGCCCCTGTGATGAGATTTGTGCCCTTATAGAAGGAGAAAAGAATGTCTCTCTCTGCTTGTACACACCAAAAAGACCATGTGAAGACATAACTAGGAAGAGGCCCCTCACCAAGAACCCGACCATACTGGCACCCTGATCTTGAACTTACAACCTCTTGGAACAGAGAGAAAAAAATATTTGTTAAGTCACCCAATCTGAGGTAATTTGTTACAATAGCCTGAGCAGACTAGGACACCAAGAAAATTATAAAGCAGCTTTAAAGCAAAAATAGATGTAATATTTATAGATTTATTTAGTCTGAAAATATAGTCCTCTGTTCTCATTTATTCCTATGGAAAAAATCAGTTTTGATTGTGCAAGCCTAGAACAAACGTTAGGATGTCACCAGGCCCAAACCGCTAGCACATAGTGTGGTTGCCAGCCATCCCTCCACGGAGCAGCTGCTCTGGGCCATGCACTGTGATCTGGCCCACAGCCAGGTGAGCTTGTTGCTACACTTCACAATGTGGTTGGGAAAGCAAAAAGACAAAATTATTTTGCTTTGATGGATTTCCTTGTAAAATTATACATGGCATGCTTCCATAAATCTAATTTGATTAAATGAATCTCCTTTGACAATCCAGGATTAAACTCCTTTGTTGAAGCTGTTACTTCTTTCTGGAATTTCGTCCTAACCTTCTCCACAGAGAGAAATCCCCAGAGCATTTCAGACCCAGCTCAGGGTTACCTGCTTGGAAGCCTTTGAACAGCTCTTTCCCCAAACTCAGCTGTGGCTTCCTGCTGGGTTCTCTCAGGGCCCTGCTGAAGTGTTACCACCCACCCACTTCTGCCTTACCCCAGACTATGAGCATCTTGAGGTGGGACCCCAAATTGCCTACAATAGTCATTTTAATACTATTACTAATACCTTAGGGAAATGTGCCCCCAAAATAACTTTTTATTATGACCCCATCAATAATACAAATAATCTTAAAATGTGAATCTCAACCTTTAATTTATCTGTTCTTTGAGAACATTTAAATATTTGTACTTCTTTAAGAAAATCCACTTTGGAGTAGAAGAGAATTTATTTCATTTTCTTTTAATTGTTAATTATTTTTTGTTTTGTTGTTTTTTGGGAGGGGTTTTGTTGTTGTTTTGTTTTGTTTGTTTGTTTTGTTTTTTGGGCCATACCACCACAGCAGGCGGGATATTAGTTCCCTGAATAGGGATCAAACCATGCCCCCTGTAGTGGAAGGGCAGAATCGTAATTAGTGGACTATCAGGGAAGTCCTCAATTGTTAATTGTTATTGTAGGAAATTTGGAAACAACAACACTTACTTTAAAATATTATTCAAGTCCTACCACCTAAAATAACTGCTCTTAAAATCCAAGTGTGTTATCTTCTATTCCTTCTTTGAAGTGTAATCACTTACACCCCATGGCCTTTAGAGTATATCTAAGCTTCCAAGAGGATACATACCTAGGAGTATTGCTGCATTTATATTAAATAGCAAATATGTCTGATGGATTTTTTTCATCCCATCAAGTGATCTTGTTGCATCTAGTCAGAAGTTATCATAGATTTCCTTTCTCCTGGATGTTTCTGAGCTTCAGGTTGCAGATTTATATTAGCCTGTTTGCTTTTCAGTGATGTTTGTTAATGAATTGCTGTAAGTATGCCATGTACCCATAAAGGGAGTATTTATGGTGTCCTATGGTAACCTCAAATCATCCTTCTTGTGTAACAGTCCTTTCTTCTGGCTTTAATTTTCCTCTTTAGAAAACACATCTTTTGGAAGTTAATTTAGTGCAGGTCAGTTGGTGATAAACACCATTATTTTGTGTTTGAAAATGTGCCATTGTTTTAAAATGGTAATCTCTCTGGAGAGAAAATTCATGATTATCGATCATAATCTCTTAGTTCCTTAATAATATTTAAACCGTGAAGTAGAAACTGGAAATTATAAAGATAAATCTACTCTACAACTACTACTAATTTTGCAATTAGTGCAATTGTTCCTTTGTAGGCAATATTTATTTTCTCTTTCATTGTTTTTAATACATTTTTTCTCCAGCTTTAATGAGGTATAATTGACAAATAAAATTGTAATACATTTAAAATGTACAACATGATGATTTGATATATGTATATGTTGTGAAAGGACATAGAATTAATTAACACACCCATCAACTCACATATTTACCTGTTTTTTTTTGTTGTTGTTGTTAAAACACTTAAGTTCTACTCTGTTAGCAAATTTCAATTATACAATACAGTATTATCAACTGTAATTGCCATGTTACACATTTGATCCTAAGACCTTATTTATTTTATAACTTAAAGTTTGTACCTATTTACCAGCCTCTCCCTATTTCCCTCAACCCCCAGCTCCTGGCAACCATCATTCTACTCTGTTTTTTTCAGTGCATCATTTTTTGTTTGTTTGTTTAATTTCACACATAAGTAAGATCATACAGCATTTGTCTTCCTCTGTCTTGCTTGTTTCATTTAGCATAATGTCCTCCAGATTCATCTATGCTGTTTCATATATCACATTTTATTTTCTTTTTCCATCCATAGGACTACAAACATTTACATTGCTTCCATACCTTGGTTATTGTGAATAATGCTGCAATGAAGATGGGAGTACAAATATCTCTTTGAAATCATGATTTCATTTCCTTTGGATATATATACCTAGAAATGAGTCTGCTGAATCATACTGTAGCTCTGCGTTTAATTTCTTGAGCGGACTCATTGTTTTCCATAGAGACTGTACCAAATTACATTCCCACCAATAGTATACATGGTCCCTTTCCTCCACATACTCATCAGAATTTATCTCTTGTATTTTTGGTAATAGACATCCTAACATCTGTGAATTGATATTTAATTGTGGTTTGCATTTCCCTGATAATTTGTGTACCTGTAAGCCATATATGTATTCTATGGAAAAATGTCTATTCAGTCCTTTGTTGATTTTTCAGTTGAGTTATTTGTTTGTTTGTTCTGCTTTTTAAGACTGCTTTGGCTATTGACAGTCCTTTGTAGTTCCATACAAATTTTAGGATTTTTTTCTATTTCTGTGAAAATGCCATTGGAATTTTGATAGAGATTGCATTAAATCTGTAGATTGCTTTGAATAATATGCATATTTTAACAATATTAAGTTTTACAATCCATGAACATGGGATATTTTCACTGGATATAGAATTCTGGATTGCCAGATTTTTCATTTTCTATCATTTTAAAGGCATCATTACACTATTTTCTGGAATTCATGGTTTCAAGTTTTCAGTCCCCTGTATACAACGTATCTTTTTTTTTTCTCACTGCATTCAAGATGTTTCTTTTACACTGGTTTTCTGTAGTCTAACTATGATATGCTTAGTCTTGTATGGGTGTGTGTGTGTGTGTGTGTGTGTGTGTGTGTGTGTGATTTTCAGATTTGTATTTATAGTCTTTGAAGTTCCTTGAGCTTTTTGAAACAGTAAACTTTTACTTTTCATGAAATTGGGGACATTTTCAGCTATATTTCTTTGAAAATTTTTTTCTGCTAAATTATCTCTCTTTACTCCTTTGGAGACTAGTTACTCATAAGCAACACTGTTTGATATTGAATGAAAGGTCTATGAGGATCTGTTCACTTTTACAGAATATTTTCTCTGTCTTCTTCACATTGGATAATGTCTATGAATCTATTTCTGGAAATAGCAAATGATGGCATACAGGACAATCCTAGCCTACAATGTGTTTTCATAGATAATGTGTTATTAGAGCACAGCCATATACATTTATTTACATATTGACTACAGCTGCTTTCTTTAGTAGTTGAAACAGAGGCTATAGGGACCACAAAACCTAAAATATTTGCTATCTGACCCTATTCAGAAAAAGTTGCTGACCATTCAAATTCTATGACTTTTCCTTATGTTATCCCCATTCTGCTATTAAGCTCATCCAGTGGGTTTTTTTTTTTAGATATTGTAATTTCCTAGTTCTAAAATTTACATTTGATCCTTTTAAAAATATTTTCTGTCTTCTGAGATGTTGTTTTTTCATTCATTACAAGCATAATTTCCTTTACCTCGTGGAGCATAGTTATAGTAGCTATAACTATATATAGTGTAGTTTTAAGACCTTTACTGATAATTTCAACATTTGGGTTATCTCAGGATTGTTTTATATTAATTATATTTTCCTTTGAGAATGAGTGATGTTTTGCCAGTTTTTCCTTTGTCAAGCAATTTTGGATTGTATCATGGACATTGTGAATTTTATGTTCTGTAGGCTCTGGATTTTATTATATTCCTCCAAAGAGTGATAATATATTTTTACTACCAGACAATTAACTTGCTCAGACACAAATGGCAAATTTTCACCTACCTCCAGGGACCATGGTTCAAATCTCACTTCAGTACTTTAAGATGTATCTGTGGGCTGTTTTTTGTGTGCACTGTGAATTCATCGTTCAGGGTCAACCACAGACTTGGACAGAGTTCAAACACAGAACATGAATCATTCCTTTACTAACTCCTGTACAGAATTCCTTCCCCTCTGGTGGCTATGGTTGTCCCAGGACCTGTCTTCTGATTTCTCAGGCCAGAAAGATAGCAACCTATCAGAGTATAAACTCCTTGACACTGTGCAGCCACTATGACCTATTCTTGGGTCAAAACCAGAATAATGGGAATATACCACACACTGCTCCCTACCTCCAAGATTACACTCCCATTAAAAGGTGGCTCACTCTTCAGAACTCTCTTGTAGTGCTTCTTATACTTTGTACAGATTTTATAATTGTTAAATGTGGCATTGTCAGACTGCTAAGAGTTAACTCCATCGTACCAGAAGTGCTATTAAATTTAATGTACATCCTGATACTTTGGAGTTTAAGTCTACTATCACACTATTTATTTCATTTTGTTATTTTTATTTTTTCTCATCATTTAGGTTGATCTATCATCATGATCATCATTATTATTTCATTTCTGCCTCATTTTGCTTGTTCATTATACAATCTTTTTTTTTTTTTTTTTTTTTTTTTTTTTTTTTTTTTTTTTTTTTTTTTTTTTGCGGTATGCGGGCCTCTCACTGCTGTGGCCTCCCCCGTTGCGGAGCACAGGCTCCGGACGCGCAGGCTCCGGACGCGCAGGCTCAGCGGCCATGGCTCACGGGCCCAGCGGCTCCGCGGCATATGGGATCCTCCCAGACCGGGGCACGAACCCGTATCCCCTGCATCGGCAGGCGGACTCTCAACCACTTGCGCCACCAGGGAGGCCCTATACAATCTTTTTTATTCATTTTAATTAGCCTAGAGGTATAATATACCTCATCAGACTCTCCAGGACACTCATATACTCATTCTCTTACCCATACTTTTGGCCACTTTCTTCTTTTGAAAACACTTTTCCACTTGGATACCATTTTCCTATTTTCCTCCCAGCTGGTCATCCCTTTTCAGTCTAAACTGATTCCCTGTCTTCTTCCCATCTTCTGAATATTGAAATTCTGCAGGTCTTAATCTCTGGCCCTCCTTGCTTCTCTCTCTGCTCTGTCTTTCCATGTAATCTCATCTAGTTTCTTGCTTTATATTCCATCTCTAATTAAATTCTTCCAATTTTTTTCATTTTGAGCCCTGATCTCTCTTTTGAGTACCAGTCAAATATCTAACAGCCTACTCAATATCTTCATATAGATATTCAATAGGTATGCCAAGTTTATCCTCCCTGGAACACCTGGGCACTATATTGCAGTGGTTAAAATCATAGACTATGAAGCTAGACTCAGCTCAATTCTTTTATGTCACTTAGTAAACCTGGGACAATAGGCAGTATACTTTACTCCTCTATGTTTCTACATTTGTAAAATGGGGAAAATAATAATAGCATCTAACCCACAGGGTTGTTTTGGTAAGGATTAAGCAAATTATTATTCATAAATCAATTTAAATATTTGCTTGTCTATAGTAATAATTACATAATATTTTACTATTTTTATTTTATTGTTATTATTACAAGCGTTCCTTGTTTATTGCACTTTGCTTTATTGTTCTTTGCAGATAAGTGCATTTTCCACAAATTGAAGGTTTGTTAAGCTGCATTGAGCATATCTATCAGCACCATTTTTCTAACAGCATTTGCTCACTTCGTATCTTTGTGTTACATTTTGGTAATTCTTGCAATACTTCAAACTTTTTCATTGTTGTATTTGTTACGGTGATCTGTGATCAGTAATCTTTGATATTTCTATTTCAAAAAGATTACAACTCACTGAAGGCTCAGAGGATGATTAGTATTTTTTAGCAATGGAATATTTTTTAATTAAGGTATATACATTGTTTTTTATACATAATGCTATTGCACACAATAGACTATAGTGTAAACACAAATTTTATATGTACTAGAAAACCAAAAATTTATGTGACTAGTTTTATTGCTATATTAGCTTTATTGCAATGGTCCAGTACTGAACCCAAAATATCTCAGAAGTATGTCTGTGTTATTAATTTCATCAGCATATCCCCATTTGCTCAGGACAAAACTTTGGAGTTACACTTCACACCACTCTGTCTCTGAACCATTCAATCCATGACACATCTTTGTGTTATGCCTAATTATGCAAATTATGCCTAATTTGCCTTTTGAGAGTACTTCTACCTCACTATTTCTCATATCTCACCTGGACAATTGCAGTATGTCCTCATTGCTAGTCTCCCTGATTCTCCTCTTGCCCTCCTACATTCTATTCTATACATGGATGTCATACTTCCTCTTAAAAATGTAAATTTTTCCTATTTAATCTTTTCCATTATACCTAGAATAAAATCTAACGGCTTTGACAAAGTGGGTGGGGCTCACCTCAGCAGTTGTCTCAGCCTCCACCCACGTTCCCTTAATCAGCTCTCCAGCTTGTAAGCTAAGTCAGCTGCCTTTTGATTGGCCTCTACTGAGCCAAGAGTCTTTGCACTTGCTGTTCTTCCCTGACATGTTCTTCCCCAAATCATCACTAGACCTGCCTGTTTCCAGAGGTTCCGGTCTCTGCTTAGATGGCTCCTCCTCAGAAAAGCCATCTCTGACTATCCTATGTTAAACTCTTCCCTTACATTCCAGTGTTCCATTTCATTTGTTTGGTGGTTGCTTTGTTACTACTGTTTATCATTGATCTTCCCTAACTAGAAAATAATTTCCACAAGAGGAGGATCATTGACTATAGCATTTAGTCTTGAGGCCCCATATTTAAAATAGTACTCTTGCATATTAGGCTTTCAATAAATGTATTTTGGATCAATAAAAGCCCAGGTGATAAGTTGTGATTATTGAATTTTTCCAAAAAACATAGGAAGTAGTTAATTCTATCTACATATTAATGATATAAAGTTGAAAATTCATTGGGTAACTGGTGCAGGGGCATAAGTTTGGTTATTTATGGAGTCGAATTGATTACAATATGAATTTTGTTTGTTTGTTTTTACTATTCTAACACTCCAATGTTCCCTCTTTTCCTTGAAGGATAACTAGGATTTATATGTGTGGAAATAAGATTGGGATTGCTCAAATAAGGATAAGAAACATCTAAAATTCATGAAAATGTTTCCCTACCCACAAGAATAAAAGGAATTTCTTTAACTGACATTTGTATAATGTATATTACATAGAGTTTTTGCACTTAGAAGTAGTAATTCATTTAGCTCGGATAACAAACATATGAGCTTGGTACTTTTGTTGTTCCTATTTTTCAGATGAGGAAACTGAGATACAAATTAGTTACATGCTGTCAAGATTCCCTGAGGTGGTCCCAGGCAGTAGTACATGGAAAATGATATATCAGAGATTGTGATTCCAATCAGAAAGATTTTCTTAGTTTAGAAAACACAAAGTTCACTTTGAAGGGCTAATAGAAAAGAGGGAACATGTATCAAAATTAGTTTTTGTAAAGTTCCATTCAAGTGAAAATCAGTGAGGGGAAACAATTTGTATTTGAACTCAACTTGGTATTCTCTGCAACAACTATAGCATCTAACTCTCTTTCTTATTTCCAAGCCCAGCGCACAGAACTGCGATAGTGCAGGACTACATCAATCCCACGAGCCCAGAGATGAGTCAACCTGTCAACTAAACCAGGTACTAGGCTGTGCACCAAGAGAAAGGAAATCATAAGGAAGTCCAGCATAGCACCCATATAAAAGTGAGGCCAATGGCTATATAATGAGGGGCTGATCTAAGCATCCTACTCTGAGCCTGTAGGATGGTGAGAGTATTCACATACATGCAGCAATGAAAGGGCATTCTAGAAGAGGAAAATGTGTAAGCAAAGACTGGAAAGTGAGGCCATGTGGTATATTTTAGAGGTAAGGCCATAATGTGAAAGTTGTAACATGAAAGTTCTAGTAGTGTAATGTGAAAGTTGCAGAGAAGTGTCACAAGAGCCAAGATGGGAAAAGTTGTGTAGCTTTATCTGTCATTTAAGGCATGTCAATTTCACTTAATAAATAAAAGGGAACCAACATTAGTCTACACCTAGTTGACCTTCATGCTCAGATCTTCCTGTGCCACATACATAAACAGCACCATTTCACCCTGGTCCCCAGTCTGAACATTACTTGGTTTTATATTGTGCCAAAACAAGTCATTCAATAGAGCAAAATTCAATAAAATATAAACATCTGCTTTTGTTTAAATATAATATGAACAATTAAATTATACTGGAATTTTCCCTGAATTTCCCTCTTTGGGATAATCTTTAAGCAACCTATAGACGTGTATAGTGGTTTGATATTATATCATGCCCAGACTATGTTTTTATTGGATCAAAATAGACATTAAGGGAGGAAAACATGTAAAGATCCTAGTGTTTGATGTATCTAATGCAACTACTCCATCTCAGGGTCATAATTTTGTAAGTAGGAAATCCTACAATTACTTTTCCTTATACAACCAGTAAGTATAGAGTTAAGGCAGCTGCTTGAACATTTGTCTACCAGGACCTGCAACAGGACATAAAAGGCAGGTCAACATAGATCTTATAGCAAGGGCACATAGATAATGCACAAGGCACATCATCAACTCAGAAATGGAAATACCATGAAAGCTCTGGACAAGAATCTAAACTCAACTAAGACAGCTTTAATATAAGTACATAGTAGATATCTAAGAATGTGATGCTTCATTGTGCTTGCTCTTGGATTATTGTGCTTGATTTTGGGTCATTGGCAAACTGCCACATGTGAAGAAGAGACCCCAGATATTGAAGGGATCTGGAAAATATCTTTATATATTTTTTTAATGACTAGAATTTAAAACATATTTTAATGAGAACACTTTCTCACCATCTTTACATGGAAATGACTTTCACTTTTTACTCTGAAGCAGCGAGGCCATCAGGACTTCTTTTCTTCCTGGTGCTCAGGGTTCTGAAGCCACGCCCCCATCAGTTCCCCAGTTCTCTTGAGGCACGTGTTGGACATGTCCTCCTCCATTGGGAGAACTCGTGGCAGCTTCAGGGGCTTGATTCTTATCAAATGTTTAACCGCTTTCAGTTTTGCATTCACCAAAGGGATATTCTTGTGAACTTGAGGACTATGTGCTTTTTGTAACCCAAGCATCCTTATTAAACCTTTCTCCCAATATGGACATCTTTTTGTACTTTTTATTCTGGTAACAATATGCAGTTTATGAGGTTGCTGTGGATACCCACCATATTTTTCATGACCTACAGGTGAAGGCTGAAAAACTTCATCTGGAATTCTTGACTTCGTAAATCTGTGACATATCCAGTCTGTACAAAAAGAGGCTCTACACCTTTTGTCACCATTGATAGTGTGCCTGGGGGGCTCTGAACTATTGAGTGCAAAATTCCTGCCATGAGGGTGGTGACTGTTCTTAGAGATGGTGACTGCTAAATGTCTTTCCACCTGATGGGAAGTAGACTTCATAGAGGATACTTAGTGTGGAGGAGAAAACATTTGGGTGGGAGATGGTAGAAGTTTTCAAGTAGAAATGGTTTACACCAGGGAGTAAAAAAGCATCACTTCAATTTTTTAAGGAGGACGCTTTGTCAGTTGGAACTCTTCTAGTTTAAATGCAAATTTTGTAATGTAATGAGGTCTGGGGTGAAATTGAAGCAGGAGCTAGCTACAAAACTGCTTGGCAGGACATTGGAAATGGCTACATAGAGTTGGACATCCAAGTCAGTCAAATCTTGTGGCTTTGGATTCCATGTTCTCTTAAGTTCTATATTAGTGCTATAAGATAGTTCATCTTAATACCATACTGCTTTAAAACTCAGCCCCAGAACACTGCACTTCCTGCTGAAAATATCAATAACCTCCTTCAAAGAGACATCTTGATTTTGCTAGATTCTTTTCCAGTGTTTGGCAGCTTGGTAAACTTTTTATTAGTCCACTTACTGTTTATTTTGCATTGTTTTGTTTTAAGCACAAAAGGGTGAAGTACTCAACTGTGTGGTTTAAACTTTAGGGCTATATTATATTAAATCACAGATACCCAGCATGGCTGAGTAAATGTTTACCTTCTAGAGCCAGCCTAAACAAAGAAAAACAACTGTCCCAAATAGTTTCTTTGCAGAATGATAACTAAAGTCTCTCTTTCCTGAAGTCTTAATCTTAATCTTAAATATTTGCTGTCCTAAATTAAGGAAAGTTATGTCTGTAGTCTTATTATCTGTTTTCTTCATGCTCATCATAAATGCCAAAGGGTAATTCTTCCTAGAAAAATCAGTCTTTTGTGATAACATGCAATGTGTTTTTAATTAATGAAGCTGCTTGATGCTGGCAGACTAGAAGCATCTTATCGTCACATGCTGGGGGAATTCATGCAGGGTCCTGTCTGTGCATGCTGAGCCCTGGAGCCAAAGAAAAATCTCCTGTCATTAACGGCTCTGCTTAACTAGTCTACTTATTAAGAACCAAGCCATCAGTCATGCTGGATAAGCATATCAAGATATAAGGAGACGCCAGAAGCTGATGAAATATTTTGGTGAGAGCAATGACCAGTTTTGTTATAATAAGTTGTGGTTCATCTCCAGTGTTCGGGGGAAAAAAGTCATTTGATGTTGCTCAATATTCTTGGGCAAAATGCAACTGTCATCTGAACCCAGAGGTAGAAAAGAGAATTTTCATTTGTTTGTTTTGTTTTGAAGGCAAAAAATGGTCTTTCAATTGGGGGACAGAGGGAGAGCCTTGAGTTGAGTCATTTCTCCTTTTTAATGGCCCTAACGTCTGGTACAAGTTACCTGTCCTCTCCAGGACTCTGTTTACTCCATGGGAAGATGAGGCTGAGAGTGCCCACTTCATGGTGAGTACATGGGATAAAGTGTTGAAAGCACATTGTGGACTATAAGGACAAAGACGCTGTTACTCCTTCTTAAAATTATGATTATTTTAGACTCATAGAAAATTTCACCAAAGTGAGGGCTGGAAATAAACATTTTTAAATATTCATAAAAAGAAAGATATCATTATTCTCACATTTCAGATTCCCAAATTTCAGGTTTTAGTGTGAAAGCCTGATCAACAAAGGCTCCTTTCTTTTTCCCCTGAATGTTGCCAAAATAAAATGTAGGCATGAAATGTAGGGAATTTTTTGATAATGGAGCAGAGAGGTATTTATTGTTTCAGAAAGCACTTCCTGAAAACATTTATAACCATGGAGCCAATAAAATGACGGGTTCATAGATAAGTATACTGGAAGGAAACAAAGACCATTGCAACACATATTGAAACACCCTGGAATTATTCTTCCTTGTATTCTTAAACATAATTTTTACATAAATATAAAGAGTCAAAATAAAAGTTCCCTTCTGGGCTTACACAATACCCAGCAAGTGACCAATTAGAGTAAAGAGAGCTCAAACTAATTGTTTTTAATTATATGAACATAGTCCAGGTTGACTTATCTCTAAAATGGGGTAATTTAATAGGCATTGAACACTCTTTTAATGTTTGAAGGATTAAATTGTTTCTGAATTATAAGCTAATAGAGTGAATATTCAATCCAACACAAGACCTTTATACTATGGAAATCATAAAATAATATAACTGCAGACAATAAGGATGTTATTTTAATAATATAACAATAATAACAACAATATTTACAGCTCATGGAATTTATGAAGATAACTGAGACAAACTAGATGGAAGAAACTTGGAAAAATGCTAACGGTGAATCTATATTGTTTCTTCTTCTTGAAGTGTTGACTCCCTAGTCTCCATATGACCACACTCTATCCTTCTTTTAAAGCCCAGGTGGAGCCCAATGTCACCCACAGAACCTTCCCTTGCTCCATATTCTCTCTCCTTCCAGTGGGATCTCTCTTGGCATTCACCTTGCAATGGAAAACTCCATGAGGGCTGAATCTTAAATATACTCCCTTTTATATCCCCCAGTGTCTTTGAGCAATACTTACATGTGTTCGATGTAGCCCACATGAAATGAATCATATGACAAAAGAGTGGTATCCTTGAGATGCACAGCTGGGTTTGTCTTACAGGGTGGGCAAGAGACAATATTAATGGCCATCCAATATAGGGAAATTTGATTTGGAGCCCCATTAGGATGCTATTCTTCCTTAATAATGAATCAGCACACACACTGGCAGACCAAACAAGAACAGATGGGAGGCTGATCTTTGGTACTATGTAACTGGTAACTATTATTTTGTAGAGTGTATTAAAGGAAAACGACTTTCTGATCTAGGATAATAGAGAATTGATAATTCAAAGTAAACTGAAGGAGTAATGTAGATCACACAAAATTCACAGGCGTGAGAAAAGCACAGACTGTTTCAGGTCTGAAGGAATCAGGAGTTGAGATATGATGGAGAATGGGATGGACGGCCAGGTATTGTGTTTAGAGTTGGCTCTGTCCCCACCCCTCCTACCCACCACTCTTAGGGTACATGAGTCTCGGGTGTCATGTGGTGTGTTTTTGAGACCAGAGATAACTTAATAGAGGAGATTGGGGGCTTTAAAAGTCAGAGGACATGTTACCCAAGAAATCTCAACACAACATATCCAGGGTTGTGTTCCATCCCATCAGGCTGAAAATCAGACCCTCTCCTCCCATGCCAGAAGCAGCAATCCTGTTATCAAAAACTGTGGCCACTCACACACAGCTATTCCTATAATTCTATGGAAATTAACTCAAGTACCTTCCTCAATCTAACTTCTGGTATCCAAGTAAAAAGAGAAAAATCGAGTCACCAAAAAAGACACTAAATAAAGAAAATAAACTCAACCAGCAAGAAGAAAACAAAATGTTGTGAAATAGTAAGGTAATAATAGGTCAATAAGTATATTAGTAGAAACTTAAAAATAGTTTAGTTGAAAGATTCCAGAGGAGATTATAGCTATCCTGTAGACAAGCTTCAATGGAAAAAGTATCAGTATTTATAAATATAAACATTATTAATGAAATTAAAAAGACCAAAAAAAGAAAAAATCTCCAACAGATGTCCCAAATAGTCAGATAAACTTGGTATAAGTTTAATTTAGGAAAACAAATGAAATGAAATGAATAATAAAATAAAATAAGTAATTAAATAAATAATAAAACTAAATGAAATGTTACTTGCAATGAAGATGCTAAAGATTAAAACTGTGTAAGAAAATTTAAGAGATAAGGAATAGCTCTTGGGACACAATCTGGGAGCCTTTAGCCCCAAAGGTACAAGTCTAGCTACACTGAGACTGAGGCTCTAATGTGTAAAGCATATGTGGAGAGAGAGAAAAAGAAAGAGATTTGTGGTTCTGACATTTGATGATGCACCCCAATCTCATAGGAAAGGCACAGAGTTTTTAAGAGAATTGCTCTATGAAAATACTACAAGCTTGGACTAAACTGGACACAGCAAAATGAAACCCTTGGAACTCCAAACTCCCAGGAGTCATGTGGTGGGCAGGATTCTAAGACAGCTCCTGAAACTCCTGGACCCTGTTGGACACAGGTCTTCCTCTAGCTATCTAATCAAACACAATTCAAGAGACAGCTGTGAGGGGATTCTGCAGATGTGATTAAGCTTTCAAATCAGCTGACCTTAGGATCGGTCAATTCTCCAGGTGGGCCTGACCTAATCCCATGGGCCCTTTAAGAGTGGGAGAAGAAAGGGACGACACAGAGATGGGCTCGGCCTGGCCTGGAAGAAAGCAAGTCCCCATGCTGTGAACTGCCTGTGGGGGCCACCTGGGCTAGGACCTTCAGGTGGATTCCAGGAGCTGAGTGCTAGCAGGAAAACTGTGAGATTATCACCTGGTGGTGTCAAAGCCACTAATTTGGGATCCCTTGTTACACAGCAGGAATCAGGCTGAGAAAACTACATAGCTCTAGAAACTGGTCATTCCTTATGGTAAATGGATTACTTCAGAGCCCAGGGGCTGGAGCCAGTGTTACTGAGTCCAAGCTTGTATTGCTCATGGCACAACAGTCCAATAAATCCGGAAGAGGTGTTGGGATAAGGAATAGCAACTCTATTAGGAAAGCCAGGAGACTGAGAAGATGGTGGACTATTGTCCCAAAGAACCATCTTACCTGAGTTAGGATTCAGGCTTCTTTTGTACTAAAAGGGGAGAGGATGTGACTGGCGGTTACAAACTTCTTGGTGCTGGAATCCTTCATTCTTCCAGCTGTCTGCCTAGGTCAGGTCACGATGCTCCCATAAACCTCCAACAAGACAAATGTCTCTGTTCTGTAACGTTTTATCTCTATATGAATGGAAAAGAGTTATACCTTTAAAGGCCAGACCCTTAAGAATGGGCCGTCCTGTATATTTCAGGCTATAGGCAACATTCCTTTCCAAAATATCTAGAGCCAGCATGACTAAGCACAGGCAACAGAGCACAAGGGTTAGAGCTAAAGGAATAGATCCAATATGGAGTTAGGTTTATTCTTCCCTGTTTCACCATTAGCCATGAAGTATTGCCTTGGAGAGCACAACTGTGCAGCACTCAATGGGCCTGAGCCCATATGAACCAGTGGCCACAGCGGCCCTCCATTTCTCCCCTTTTCAGCTGGAGAGCCTGCTCCACAGTTGTAAGTTAGCTGAGAGAGGGAACAGATAAACCTCACTCAAGAAAACTCATCGGACACAGAGATTGTCAGAGTTTCATGGAGGACTCACATGAAATGAATGTATGTATTTTCATGTGGAAGGACAGTATGTGACATGTGGCCAGAGGTCTGGCTATCTTGGTTTTAAACCTGCCTGAAATTCTTCTCTCCATCCTGTCCCCTTGGCCCCAGGCAGGCTTTGTAATTGCCCCACATGGGCATGTCAGAAGTCAGTTAGAGGAGGCCCCAGCTCTAGTGGCTTCTTTCATATTTTCTCTCTCCTTCCTCTAAGCAAGAGACCCCCACCTTCATGATCAAAGACACAGAATAAAGACAACCTAGCTGAGCCAGGACACGCTCGCCTTTAGGAGCAAAATCAATGGTTGGTAGTTATTTAAAAGAGAAATACAAGACAGAGCAATTAAACAACTGACCAGTCACCTAAGAGGATTTCCAGAAGGGTATAGCAATGACATTGAAGAGGAGGATGTGGATTTAAAAAATCCAGAATGGGATTCAAGCCTTTCAATTGAAATGGCCTTCTAAGTATGAACAGAACATCAGGGAACAAAAGGTTGAGATGCATTCTGGTGAGATTTCTGGGCTGGGGGCTGGGGAATAGAGTGGAGTAGAGAGAATGCACTTGCCTCACAGCTCCTGGGGAGGAGGGCTCTGTAACTCTCTCCTTTCCCTGAAATTCCTGCTCCTAACATGCTTGAATAGGTTTTGTTTTCTGAGATATCCCCTTCATTGATTACTTGGCTAGGATTCCTTTGTGCCAAGTTCCTTTGAATCTTCACTCATAATTATAAAATAAAGGCTGAATAACTGGTTTAAAAAATAGACAAGAAAGAAATAAATAAGTGGATGAAATGTTTTCCCCCTCACTGAAGCTGCCCAGGTACGACCATCTGGTTTTCTGAGGAAATGCTGGGGAATGGTCTCTGCCTGGACCCCAGGGGATGGGCAGGGCCAAATCCCTTCTGTACTTCACCTGCCTCTTCACCATCCCCCAGCTCTCCCAAGGGACTAAGTCTAGAGTGGACAGAGTCACTCAGCCTTCTCCTGCATCCAGTGGGGTCAGAAGGGTCACTGGCTTCTCCCTTTATTCCATTTCCTAATTCCCTATCGCAGGTCTGCAGTAAAGCTACAACTGACATAAGCAAATCATACTCTTAAAATTCTATTTAGAGACAGGATATCTTCTCTCTTTCTCTTGAACAATGCTTGAATTTCAAAACCTTTGCCTCACTAAAGTGGTAGAAATAGAAATAGGTCGTGATGGTCTACAAACAAGAGATCACTAAACTAAAGGTGCATTAAACAATAAAAAGACTTTGTTATTTCCTTTAACAAGAAATGAGGAAGACGAATGGCTGTGAATTCAGAACTCAACCATTCTGTGGAGATGTAGGCACGATCCTTTACAGGCACAATTTCACGCTCCGGCTTGTTCCCTCCTTGTGGCAACATGGCCACGTGGATTTCCTCACGGGCTTTCCACCCAACAGCCAGCAAAGGGAGCCCCTTTCTGGTGAGATGGAGGAGAGTCCTTCCCAGACCCCCAGCACAGATGCCCTGGAGACCCTTGCAAGGACTCCGGCGCCCTGCTCTAGCTCTTCCGGAAGAGACTGGTGTGAAGAGTAGCTGTGGGTTGTCTGCTCAAAGATCAAGAAATTCTCAGCAGTGCCCACCTTCTCCTTCCCCAAAGGGACAGCTTTCAGGGGTGAAGGAAGAAATCAAGATACAAGAGCTCAAGGTTTTCAAATCAGCATCCTTTGAGCTCTGCAATGGGCAAGTGTGTGCTACTGTATGACCTGCTTGTTCCGTGGGGTGACCAGCACTTTGTGTCCCTTTCAGGAGAGTTTGGTAAGCAACATCCAGCCTTGCCAAGCTGGGGGAGCAGGCAGTGGCAGACTCCCCAGCAAAGAGAAGGGGCAGGGCCAGGAGTCTGTGCTAGAAGATCACCTGACTCAGACCAGGCTCCTCAGAGGCTGACTGAACTGTGTCACAAAGCGGTCTCTCACCAGGATGCTGTGCGTTTCATAGAAAACCTTACGCAATTTTTATAAAAAGAATAAACAAATAACGCTCAAAAAGATTATGTTTATATGGAAATTTTCAGAGCTGCTAGAGTGTGTGAAGTTGTCCCATGGTGAACGTGTATGTAAGACATTAAATCCATGTATGTAAGCAATTAAAACAAACGACCACAAAATCCTGGGCAACCTCGAAGCTTTGATGAATTCTTGGCGGTTAGCAAATGCCCAAGGTAGAAAGACACAAATATTTGTATTTTCCCTGAACTCATGAATAATGAAACAACTATCTTTCCTTACACAGCAATGTTTGTGTCTTGTTCTTTGTCCTGGGAGCTGCCACCCCTCACATACCAGGCTCTCCTTCCATCCTTACCTTGTAGCTGTGTGACTTGAGGAAATTCATCCTACCCTTTCCAGTCTGTGTTCTTCTCTGCTAAATGAACAAGATGATCACGAACCCAAGGTGTATTCGGTAAAGTGGAGGTGAAAGAGCTTTGTATCCTTGACAGAGAGTAACTACAAAATGTACCCAAATGCCTTCGGCAGGTAGTCCAAGCTGTGTGTGAGTTAGATCTCCTTTGTCCATCTCTCAACAGAATCTACCATTTTTAACAATTATGATCCCTCCTTGTAGCTGAACTCACTCTTTAGGTTTTTCCTTCTCTCCTCCAGTCATCTACTTCTCCTCTGCCTCATCCCTGGCATATCTGTGCCAACACGGTGGTGCCAGTGGGTCCCACAGGGCAGGAGGAAGGTAGCAAAGTGGATCTTGAGAACCTGCTGGTTCAAAAAGGACCTCCCCCAGCCACAGATGTGTTCTGGCCTCGGGACTGGACTTTGGCAGTGACCTTCTGGCTGTTCACTCCATCCTGCAGACAGTACCCACTCTCTCCTGGCCACTGCTCTCCTGACCAAGTTCCATGTGCCTCTGCCAGTGCATACCTGCTATGCAGGTTGCCACAGGTCACACTGAGTGGCATGTGGACCCTGCAGGCAGCAACTTGCTGGCCCTCCCTGGCTTCATCAATCACCAGATGTTTCCAAGTCAAGTCATTTTAGCCCTAATGGTGAGGCCAGTTTTCAATGCCATTTCTCATCTTAGAGTTATGTGGCTTCCTGTGCTTTTCCACTTCTCTGGCCCTTTTAACTACTTATATATTTCATATCTGTTTTTATAAAGCTCATATAAAATTAAGAATAATAAAGGTTAGAGTATTAAAGGTATTATAATGTTATTATAATAATTTATGCAAGTTGCTTTAGCAGTACATCTTCTCAGGCAGCGTATGAAGAAACATAAATGGAGAAAAATTACAAAATGTAATAGGTGAGGGAATTTTGTGTAAATTTTCCTTAACATCTAGAGACGATCCATATTTGAACTAAAATGCATCTATGTCTTAAAATCTTTTCAGAAGATAATTATCGTACAAATTTTCATTGATATAATTGTGCATCACCACACGCTCAAGGATTAACCAAACAACCCTCCACAAAACTTATTAGGGTAAAGTTAAATTGCATGCATTTTGTATACTCAAAATTAAAAATAAAGAATAGCAGTAACTGAAAGTAACAAGACACGGAAAAGATGCCTTGATTACAGAGCATCTATTCTAAAGAGCACAAGAAATTTGACTGTCCACGTGAACTTGCACAGTAGGGATTGTGTAACTTGGCTGTGTGTTGAATGCAAGTCAACTCATTAGCAAGCTTCTTCAAGTGGTTGATAAACCCTAGTAGAATGTTGGTTTCAGTTTACAGTAACTTCTAACTATGTAGTAGATGTCCATTAATAGCCCATAGTCCAATGAAAATGTACTGAACTCTGCATCTTTTGCCCGCGATAATTCATCAAGAATACGTTCGTAGGAGTCATTGACTCATTGAAGGGACCTTTACACTTGGCACCTCATAATTTAAGATTTACTGCCCTGAAGTTTCTAAATGTGCAGGTAAGCCATGATGACTCCTTAGTTAGGATCAGGAGAAATAGGACCAAACGAAAAGTCTGTCTGAAATTGCTGTTGACTTGAATGTCTTCAGAGCTGCTGTAGGAGTGTAAGCGACCCCTGCTCAGTGAGTGGTGTTGACACGTTATTCACATTCTGCTTCAGAAAAGACATATTCAGGTAAAAGTCGAAGTAAAAATAAAGAACCAGCCTTGGTCAAGATTCGCAGCGTCGCATGCAGTGGAAGCAGCCATCCAGAGATTGAGAACCACGGGTTTATACGTTGACATCGGCAACTAGCGTTTGGTGGGTGCAGGGACAGAGCAGGCGGTGACCAGCTTGCTGCATGGACAAGGGCTCAACTGTTCCCACAAGTTCCACACTGAAGCGACTGCCCTTTACACAAAGTGCTTTTTTAGAAACACTCCGTGTCAGTGCCACTCTCAAGAAGGACTCGGATTCCACACAAGAAGGGTCCAGCCAGTGCTCCCAGGCCAGATTCTGAGGTGCTGTACCGGGAGCCACCTTTGTCAGTGGGAGGCATGGGATGATTGAAGGGCTGAAGACAAAAGGTCTATTTACCCAGCAATCTAAGAAAGACAGGAATAGCCGGGGACAGACACTCCTCCCCTGCCTCATTCAGCCACCTGCTCCCTGCTTCTGTCCCCCTTTTCTACCGCATCCCAGGGAGAGGGGTGACAGTGAGGTGCCAGCCTCGTGGGGTGGTAATGATTCTGACACCAATGCTGATGTGTGGGGTTTTCCTCACACCAAGAAATTCTTTGACATCAGCTGGAGGTCCTATAATTAACTCAGCCTGACCTTGGACCTGGAGATAGCATCAGACCCCACAGGCTAAGGGCTTAGTCTTACCAACTTGGAAGCCTCTGAATCCCATTATTTTGGGTTTTTATGGAGGCTTCATTACTTACACATGATTGATTAAATTTTTGGTCATTGGTGATTGACTCATCTCCAGCCCTCTCCCCTTCCTGGGAAGGCAGGGTGTTGGGACTAAAAGTTCTTACCCTCTAAGCACCTAGTTTGTCCCCTCACCCCCTTCAGGTGCCAGTCTCAAGTCCAGGTTGTCATCTATGCTTCTAACAGACCAGCTTAGATGGAAGGCTCCCACGACCTCTCCTTGAATTTCATTAATTTGCTAGACTGGCTCACAGAACTTAGAGAAGCATTTCACTTACTAGATGACCAGTTTATTATAAAAGGTTCATTATAACTCATGAACAGCCAGATGGAAGAGATACACAGGGCAAGGTATGGGCAAGGGACACAGAGCTTCCATGCCATCTCCAGGATGTCACTCTTCCCAAATTTTCATGTGTTCACCAACCTGGAAGCCTCTGAATCCCATTATTTTGGGTTTTTATGGAGGCTTCAATACTTACACATGATTGATTAAATCATTGGTCACTGGTGATTGACTCATTGTCAGCCCTCTCCCCTTCTTGGGAAGGCAGGGGGTTGGGACTAAAAGTTCCAACCCTCTAATCACTTGGTTTGTGCCCCTGGCAACCAGCCCCCATCTCCAGGTGGGGTCCAAAAGCCACCTAATTAACACAACAAGAGACATCTTTATGCTCTCACTACTTTCCAAGCATTTTAGAAGTTCTGTGCCAGAAACAGGGATGAAGACCAAATATAATATATACTTATTATTATAAATCACCATGTCACAGGAGGATAGTGACCCCCGCCCATAAAGGACAATACATGTCTTCATCAGCCACTTCCAACAAAGTCAAATTAGAAGGGTTTCCAGATAATTCTCCTGGAGTCAGGGGTCCCTATAATGAAACATCTCCCTTCTTGGGTAGAGCTCAGTTGAGGGGATTGTTGGTTTGCCACCTGCTATGCCCCTACCCAGCAGGTAAAAGGCGCACTGGACAGATGGTGTGGTGGAAAGAAGGGACAGGGTTCAACAGTCAAATTGCCCATTCTGACATCTTCCAAAGAAGGTGGCCAGCCTGAAGTGCCTGGCCGTATCTCACCTGGGGTGCTAGCCGCCAAAGCGGGGGTAGGAGTGCAGGGAGGTGGGGGGGTAGTGGTCACAGTGAGATACTGGTGAGAGCTACGTGGAGTAAAGGAAGCCAGTAAGGGCCAGGAACTAGAGAGTGGAGAGATCCCAGAGGAACCCAGAGCACTTAGCATCTGCACAGCCAAAGAATATGGCAGTGGGACCAAGGCCCCAGGAGAGGATAGTAGCAGTGGACATACAAGATGGTCACTCCCTGCCTTCTTCCTGTCTCTAGCTCTGTGGAACTTCATCCAGAGAAGGGACAGTGAGGAACTGCACAGAAGCAGGCATTCCACACCCTGCCCCTCGGCAGGCACAGACACTCAAGATAGCTGGGAGAAGTAGTCAAGGGCAGGCTTTCAAAAGGTTCCTGGTGAGTCTGGCCATGAATGAGGGAGGGGAACAGTCTAAATCAGTGTGCCTTTAAAGTTTTAAGCTGGAGCAACTTTTGATACTAATGTTTTTATTAAGAAGATAATAGTGTCACAAACCCCCATGTACCCAACACCCAGCTTCAAACTATTCAACCATGCTTTATCTTTACCCCACCCATCTCTCCCTTGCCTTATTTTGAAACAAATTCCAGATAGTGTATCATTTCATCAGTTATATATTCACTAAGTATCTTGAAAAGACTAGGATCCTTCTTTTACCATTACCACAGTATTATTTTCACACATGAAATGTTACTTCCTTACTATCATCAAATATTCATTCAGTGTTCGACTTTCACCAGTTTAGAAAAACTTCTAAGAAATAATACATGAGGTTAAGGGCTCTGAACGGGAAGCCTTAAGCCTGAGTTGAAAGCTGCAGAAAGATTGGGAGAAATGAAAATCAGGACGCCAAATTTTCATTAAAAATCTATAATTCAACCTTGTTTGTATTTTTAAATTTTTATTCCATCTATTTTCAAAGGCATTCAGGTGGCTCAACAGATACTGTGATGGATTAAAAATTATAAAATGTTATGATGTTAGTTTATTTTGTACATTGTTTTTTATAATTAGAGTATTCAAAATTATAACTCTCCCAAAACTCTTGACTCAATTTGAAAAGCTAAAAAAAATCTGTTATTCAGCTAGGGCTGCCATAACAAAGTACCACATACTGGGTGCCCTAAACAACAGAAATTTATTTTATCACAGTTCTGGAGGCTGGACATGCCAGATCAAGGTGCTATTATGGTTGAGTTCTGGTGAGGGCTCGCTTCCTGCCTTACAGATGACTGTTTTTCACTGTGTCCTCAAGTGGTAGACAGAGACAGAGAGGGAGAGAGAGAACTCTGGTGTCTCTTCCTCTTCTTTTGAGGACACTAATCCCATCAAACTGATGACCCCCCATCAGCTCATTTAACCCTAATTACCTCCCTAAATATCCAGCCTCCAAATACAGTCATGCTGGGAGTGTGGGTCTTAGGGCTTCAACATATGAATTTTGGAATTCATTCTATAACACCATGCAAAAGAGTGATAACATTTATCTTGTCTGTCAAATATTCTCTCAGATAAGGGCCATAAATAGTAGGAGGAACTCCAATATTCCCATAATTATTAATGATGATGGCACAACACAAAAAATGATTCCATCTTTGTATCTGTATACTCTGCTTCATTCCAAAAAATATTTCAATATAACAAGAAATTAAATAGTTAATTAAACTCAGGACAAGGTAAAAATTAAAAATGGGGAAATTATTTGAAGTCGATATAATTTTCTATAACAACAGAAAGTGCATGCATTGTACTAGGTTCACACAATGGTGAAAGAGGCCACCAATTTGTTTCAGAGTTTTCTGAAAGGAAAACGAGAGGGAGTTAAGAATCTCTTTTTTTCATTAAAAAACTGGTTGTTCAGCATAAGCACAGACCCAAAAAGAAATTTTTCTAATATTGCAAGGAGGGACTGTATGTTATGATAAACTACACTGTCAAAACCCCCTGCCCTTAAAGTGACACAGTTAGAATAACATAAATAACAATCATTTAAGCTAAGCAGCCCATTACCACTAGCAACCATTAGCAAATGTTCATGTCTCCCTTGAGAAAGAAATTCTACGTTGAAAATGAATCACAGCTCTAGGTCTGAGTAAAACATTATTGGATACTGACTAGTACTAAGCACTCCTCTAAACATTCTGTATAGATTATTTCATTTACAGCAACTCTGAAGAGGCGGATACTATTGTTATCCTAAATGAGCAGGTGCTAGAGCCCATTAGACTTGTAATGGTTAATAGTCCAAAACCACAGACAAAATAAGGAGAGAAGCCCCTCTTGGAAGCTAATCTGTTCACTGTGGCCTCCGCCTATGTCTCACTACATCATAGATTGTGCTACATCAGAAACTCAAAACACTGGAAATATGTTTGGTAAAATCATTTTTATAAACATTTTTTGATAGAGTACAGTTGACCTTTGAACAATGCAGAGGATAGGGCACTGACCCCCCCCCCCGCCCACCATGCAGTCCAACGTCCATGTATAAGTTTTGACTCCCCCCGGAATTTAACTACCTATAGCCTATGGCTCACAGGGAGCCTTACTGATAACAAGTAGTCAATTAACACATATTTTGTGTATTATATATTGTATTCTTACAATAAAGTAAGCTAGAGAAAAGAAAATGCTATTAAGAAAATCATTAAGGAAGAGAAAATACATTTATGGTACTGTACTGTATTTATTCTTACCATAAGTTTGCATTGCCCGTTTACAAGATGAATTGTCTTGTCTGTCCATACCTACATCAGCATCGTCTTATGTGATACAAACCACTGTAGATGCTATACATATTACTAACAATAGACATAAAGTATAAAATGATAATGAGAAAAAGTTCATATTTATTTATAGGTATATTGATCCATGCCTTGATAGCTAAGAAGTAACAATATGATTGCTTCACAGTAACTTTGCCTATACACTAATGAATGGCTCGTTATAGGAGTTTTATGGCATAAGGTATTATAGTCATATTCATAATATAGTAGTATTGGAAACATTGTTACTTTTTTTAAAAGAAACACCTGTGATTATAGGCTGATGAGCATTTCTCCAATTATGAGAGAGGCTTACTGTACAGTAATGTAATTCCTTGAAACAAAGTTATAAAACAGTAAGAAAACTAACACATTATCAATTTCATATTAAATATCACTCACCTTGTGCCTATGTAAGGATAAACTAGTATCTACATCTATTTTATGCATTCATGACATACCTTTCCTTAATTTTTTAGATATTTCTAGGCTACACGGTTTGTCTGTGAGATTTTTTCGAATTGTCATAAGTCTCCAGAAATTTTTCCAATATATTTATTGAAAAAAATCTGTGCATAAGTATACCCTAGCAGTTCAAATCCATATTGTTTAAGGGTCAACTGTATATAGAAAAAAGCATAGTTTTATAAGTTATGCTCAGAGGAAACAAATTTCTTCTTTGTCCCTTTTGGTTTTATTGAATTAAACCAGAAGACGGATGACATTGTAAGGTCATATTTGACCTTCCTTGCAATGTCAGGTTTGGGCACATCTGTGTATGTGATTGTTCATGGGAAGAATGAACTTTCCAGAATAATACACATCTCAAATGGGTCACTGTCTCCTGACAGTGAAGGAACAAGTGTGGAATTCTTCCCTGAAGAGATTTGATTCCAGTGGAATTTCAACTATTGCCATGTGGTGTCATTGTAACTTACACACTGTGCCAGGTGTGACCAAATACTAGTATTAATGGACTACCTGTTCGTTGTAATATTGAAATTATCTCTGGTTTTGTCCCTACATTCAGTCCTCCCATCCCCAATTAGACTGTGACTGTGAGCTTTCTTTTTCAAAAAACTATTTTTCCAGCTTTATTGAGATAGAATTGACATATAACATTGTGCAAGTTTAAGGATTTAATCCATTTATATCTTGCAAAATTGTTACCATTGTAGCATTAGCTAACACCTCCAGCCCCTCACAAAACTACCATTTCTTTTTTTTGTGGTGAGAACATTTAAGATCTACTCTATTGGCAACATTCAAGTATATAATACAGTGTTATTAGCTATAACCACCATGCTATGCTGAGCCTATAGATCCCCAGAACTTATTCATCTTATATCTGAAACTTTGTACCCTTTGACCAGCATCTCCCCATTTCACCCATCCCCAGCACCTGGCAACCAATCACTCTGCTTTCTGTTTCCCTGAGTTTGGCTTTTTTATCATACAGTGTTTGTCCATCTGACATTTCACTTAGCACAATGCCCTCCAGGTTCATCCAAGTTGTTGCAAATAGAAGGACTTCCTTATTTCTCATGGTTGTGGCCTTTCTGGAACAGGAATGGATCTTTTCTTCTTTGTGTCTCCCATGACTAGCTCAGGCTCAGCATGTGAATATGCTCTATAACTATTTGTAGAGCTTAACCAAACCAAGGAAGATTTATATGTCAGACTCTATGTTATCACCTTATATAACATCACCTCATTTTAATTCTCATCAAACTTTCTGAAGAAGGCATTGTTAGCCACAATGTACAGATAAAAGATGTGAGCACTGGTCATTTACCACATAGCTAATAAAAAAGCAGGACATAGATGCTATTTATGCCCATCTGGTTCAAAATCCCAATTCTGTATGTAATAGTTCAGTGTTTTCTAGAAGAAAGAAAATTAATTTTAACTCAATAGTTATATTCTTAATATAAATTTAGCGAATCTCATATATAAAAGATAGTCTAAAAGTTTGGTTTAAATAAAAACTAAAAATATTCCTTCCTCATTTACTATGCATGACATGACAGAAGACAGCACAGAGATGAACCAACTGAAACACTTGCTATGAAAGGTAGTGAGAGTACAATAATTACTTATGATGTGAGAGGCAACAGTGTATGAAAATGTTGCTGGGCCACTGACAAGTAGATACTGTGGGGAAACCAGAGCCGTAGAAGGGCTCACCTCACCTTCCAGGGGACAGAAGTGCTTTGGGAAAGGGCAGGGAGGCTTGAGTGGTGATGAAAAGAATGTTAATTCTCTTTAAGTGGTCTAAGGCAAATGAAGTTGAAAGAATAGGGAAATGAAAGAAGTATGACATTATTGACAGAAAAATATCATGGTATAAGGAGGGTTTACAATTTTTAAAAGTGCTCCTTCTATACTTTGCTGAATGTGGTAATCATGATGTGTGTAGGAGGCTGAGTTGTATTCTCCCCAGTTTCATGTGTTGAAACTCTAACCCTCAGAATACGACTCTTTTTGGAGATGGGGGTCTTTAAATAGGTGGTATTAAGGCCTTAGCATAGGCCCTAACCTGATTTGACTTGTGTTCTTATAAGAGGACAATTTGGACATACAGAGAGACACCAGGGATGTGTATACAGCAGAAAGGCCAGCAGAAAATAAGGACACAGGGAGAAGACGGTCATCTACACACCAAGGAGAGGGGCCTCAGGAGACACCAAACCTGCCCACACCTTGATCTTGGTCTTCCAGCCTCCAGGACACAGAGAAAATAAATGTCTGTTGTTTGAGCCTCCAGAACTGTGAGAAAATTAATTTCTGTTGTTTAAGCCATCTGGTCTGTGGCATTTTGTTTGGGCAGCCTACAAACTAAAACAGTATGAAGTGAGGAGTGATGCTGAAGCTGTGAAGAAAATGTGGCCAGTGAGGTGTCAGCATGGTAAAGGGGAAAGAAAATGAGCTTTATTCCCAATATAGATGGATTTTCTCCAGAGCTCCTTCCTGTACTAGCTGTGAAACTTTCGAAGAGCCACATTATATTCATGAAAATACATTTTCTTACTCACAACTTAAAATTCCCAATAACTGCAACTTCTGTCTCACCTCAATTTCAAGTAAACCATTCTCTGATCACCACTTCAAAATTCCCAGCTTATTTCCTCCAGTTCTCCAATCCCAATAATCTTCCCCATGACCCATGAATTCTACGACTCATGTTCCTCACTCCTTTCACGTCCACTCACCTGTCTTTACCTTGCGTAGTTCTCTGGTCAATCATGGGAATCAAGTGCTTGGCTACACCCTCAACCTCCCTGCTCTTCTTGCTTCAAATACTCATTTGGCAAAATCCCAGTGTAATTAAATACAACTGTAAGCATCCATATGAATGAATGTGGCTGGAAGAAAATACCAAGATGCTGATAAAGGTGAAAGATAAAAATAACATGGGAGAAGAAAATAAAAAGAGCTGGTGGTCAGTGGAACATTGTGATTATCTGTATGTTTATAATCTGATTCCCTCAACCAGAACAGAAGGCACATGAGAAAAATGGATGCTGACAGTTTTATTCACTGATGTTTCCCTAATAGAACACTAACTTATATTTATAAAACACTCAACCAGCAACAGCAGAACACACATTCTTTTTGAGAGTCCATGGGACTTTCACCAATATAGACCATGTTCTGAATCTCACAGTAAATCTCAGCATATTTAAAAGCATACAATGTATGCTTTCTGAACAAAAATGAAATTAAATTAGAAATCAATATCCAAAAGATATTTGGATATTCCCCAAGTATTTCGATATTAAATAACAGACTTATAATTAACTCTTTGATCCAAGAAGGAATCAAAAGGAAAATTATAAAATATCTAAGCCTGAATGAAAATGAAAGCACAACATATCAAAATTTGTAAAATGCCACTATTGCAATAGGAAGAATTTAGGAATGTCTGAAGTATGAAATAACCCATCCAACAGCCAACAAAATGTCTATTGGCCCTGCCATGGTTATGGTTCAAGAAAACAGCTAGAAGCACAGTGATCTGATGATGGTTGTAAAAACTTCTCCTCAGGCTCCCAGGGCTGTACTTATAAGGTGACGTTTATAGACATGGTCTGCAATGCATCCCCTGAGGAGCTGTTTCACACCTAGACCTTGCTGAAGATGCACTGAGCTCCTGGATTGCACGTTGTAAAAGCAGGTGTATTGTTCCCACTGGTGTTGCCCTTGAGCCTCAAGAAGATTCTAGGAAGGAACAAGTTTTGGGGGGGCGGTTAAGATAGTTTAATCAAAAAGAAGTCAATGAAAATTTAGGAGGAGTATAATATGAGGAGAAAGAGTGCCAAGATGAGCAACCTCTGGAGAGAAGGTCCAGCAGGGCAAGCTGTTTCCTGCTGCAGCACTTTGAAGCCACAGTGTGGCTCAGCAAATGGCTGTGTCATAGAGGGCAAAAAAGTGGAGAAACGCCTTACTGAGAAAGATCAAGACTCAGAAAGGCAAATAAACCATCCTCTTTCTCATCTTAGTTTATGTAATAAAGTGTTTATTGTTCTAAGGAAAAACCAGAAGACATGGAAACATAAAATTACACAATGGTCCCTGGCCCACTTGTAGAAATCTTTTTCCATTGTTCCTGATATTTCTAAATCAGATAAACAGTAGAGACTAAAAATCATAAACTATAGCTATGAAGTGTTCTCTGTATTTCAGTTCAAGGATTATCAAAGAAACAGCAACAGGCAGGTTAATCAGGATATCCCTGGTGATACAGATATGGTCACTTTAGGTTCTCTCTCTTTCTCTCTCTCTCTCTTTCTCTTTCTTTATCACATTGTATTTTATATTGTAATAAAATTGCAAAACATAACATTTCCCTTTTAACCATTTTTACTGTAAAATGTGGTGGCATTAAGGACATTCACATTGTTGTGCTACCATCACCACCATCTTTTTATCTCATAAAACTGATAGTTTTATGTACCCATTAAAGTGTAATCCTCCATTCTCCCTTCCCCTGGTCCCTGGCAACCACCATTCTACTTTATGTCTCTATGAATTTGACCCTAAGTATCTCATGTAAGTGGAATAATACAGTATTTCTCCTTTTGTGACTAACTTATCTCACTCAGCATAATTTCCTAAAAGTTTATCCATGTCAGAATTGCCTTCCTTTTTAAGACTGAATAATACTGTATTGAATGTACATACCACATTTTTTCCCCCATTTTTCCATGGATGGACATTTGGTTTGTTTCCACCTTTTGGCGCTTACAAATAATACTGCTATGAATACTGGTATATAAATATCTCTTCAAGACCCTGCTTCCAATTCTTTTGGGTATATACTCAGAGGTAGAATATACTCAGAGGTGGATCATATGGTAATTCTACATTTAAGTTTTTGAGGAATCACCATACTGTTTTCCACAGTAGCTGTAACAGTTTATATTCCTACCAGCAATGCACACAAGTTCTAATTTCTCTATATTCTCACCAGCAATTGTTTTCTGCTTTATTGATAATAGCCCTCCAAACAGATATGAGGTGGTATCTCACTATGGTTTTGATTTGCATTTCCCTAATAAGGAATTTTTATAGTAAGGTATTTTATATTAAGGTGTTTCTCTTTTTATGATTTCTTTTAGAACTGATCATATTCTGAGAATGGTCTCATTCTTAACTCACAAAACTCACAGAAGACACTTGATAGAATGTAAAGTCAGTTTATTCTTTAAAGGGAGGCATTTCATGGTAAGAGCAGCAGGGCTGACCCTCTGCACAAACACACCAGTGAAGGTGACCCACAAAGAACCCAGATTCTGGAGGAGCAGATTCTGGGTGAAAGGAGAGTTAGAACAGAATGTTTTCCACTCCTTTTCTCAGTCTCTCCTCTTCCACTGACTTCTCTCTTTCTATAAAGGTAAACATATTTTCCAATCTAAAAGAAAAAATAACGTTCTTTATCTGCCTTTCCTTCACAGCAATCAAAGGTTAAAATAGCGTGTACATTGTTTCCTAGATTCCACACATCCCTTCCTCTTTTTGAATCATTAAAAAGCTGGCTTCTGTCCCCACCAGTTTACTGGCACTGCTCCTGTTAATGACAGGAGTGTCCTACTTACTCTGAAATTCAATGGACCATTCTCATCCATTCTCTTACTTTTCTTCACACAATTCTTTCCCTTTTCCTGAATACCTCAAGAATGTTTCCTCTGGTTCTGTCTACTGACTGCCCTCCCCCCGTCCTCTATGTAGAAACCCATTCCTTCACTTCTGCGTGGGGTGTAGGATTCTTAGATCTCCCCTGGAACCCCCCTACTCTACTCTCTGTGCCTTCTCTCAACCTATCCTGAGCCTCCTTCGCCAGCCCTCACCTCTCCCCTGAAATACAAATGTGCATTTCCAGCCCTCTGCTAGAAATCTCCAGTGTAGGAAAGTATACTCAACAGTTTCAAAGCGCTCATCACTGTCTCCCTTATTCTTCAAGGTTTCTGCTTTCCTTACATCCCCAGATCCAGTTTCCCAACCTAGAAACTGAGGACACCTGCTCAGATTCTTTTCTCAATCATCTTTATCCAGAATCCCGACCTCCACCTCCTCAGAGCCTGTTGGTGTTTCCTTCGTCTTCACATCCCCCTCAACGTGTTTTCTTTGATTCTGCCTCCAGTCGTACTTCCTCCCTCCTTTAATATGTTTAATAAAACATATTAAACTGTCTCTCTGGGTCTTTGTTGTGAATAGGAAAACCACCAAACTCTCTTGCCTGATAACCCAGGCCCCCATATTGACTCACCTTTCTGTACTTCCAGAGCCCCTCACTGGCTCTTGAGAATGACTACCCAGCTGTTTCATGCCCAGAGATGCACGAGGAAGGTACCATTCTCTGAAATTTTTATATTCCACTTCCCCTAAAAGTGGTCAGTTTTCTCCATTCTGGACATCCTACCTGAACCCCCCAATCATTCACTCAGTCATTCAATCATTCAGTAGACATCTGGGGACACCTACTAAGTGCAGGTGCTTGGAACAACCTCAGGAAAGCAGCACAAGCAAAGACAAACAAGACCTCTGCTCTCATGGATTTCCAGCTCTAGAGATTTTAAATCATTTCCAGGGGTTCTGAACTCCCCATGTGTCTGCTTTCCCAGCACTGTGCATGTTCCATGCCCTTACCTGTCTGCCTTTCCATCTCTCCTCCAAGCAACAGGCTCTTTAAACACTGGGCTTCATGCATCTCCCTTTCCTCTGCACTGAGCTCTCTCCTGTCTTTTCATCTGACACACTGTAGGATTAGAAAACTTCTGTGATGTGAATGCTGGGTTTCAGGTAGAGGATGGAAGACATCATGGCCTCAGACTATAGGGGACAAAGTTGCAGTCTACTGACTGACTGCACTATACTTACTTTGTCCCCCATAGAGTTAAAGATGCGTGGGCTGCCAGGACGCTACATCGGAGAGGACACTACATCCCCCTCCACACACAGTCAAGGGTCTACATTGCTGGCACTTGGGGTGCAAACCAGAGCAGCATGTTTCCTGAAATTCTCACTGTGCTTTATCCAAAATTTATCTACAGCAGGGTGAGTGAGAATGCCCCCCTCCCCTGCCTGTGTTACACTTTGTCACTCAGGCACCAGCTTGGTGATCCTTCTGCCTTTTTTCCTAAAAGAAAAATTTGCCTCTGAAATGAGTGCCTTCAGCTTTTAACATCAGCTCCTTTTTCCTGAGCATTCAGGCCATGAGATGTCCCCGTGTTCAGCCCATCTCCTTGTCCTGCTGGTGGCTTTCCCTCTTTCCTTTTCAGTGAAGAAAGTCAAACAATATGCATGTCTCTCCTGAAAGCTCACGTGACAGTTCAAGAGCTGAGCTTGGAGAGAGCCCACTATGCTATGTGTGTGTACATCTGTTGGTTTACACGTAAGCACACAAGGCCAGAGAAGAGTAGCCCATTTACTTAACATTACATTATTCTTTAGTTACTTTCCAACATTCACAAAAAAATTACTTGACATATTTAAAAGGAAATATCCTTTTATTTCCAGGGGAGAATGGGATGGGAGTGGCTGGCAAGTAGAAGAGGTGTCTGCTGGAGTTTAAAACATTTTCTATTCCAAGTTTACTGCATGACCCACATTGGTTTTCTTTCCACATTTTAAAGTACCAGTTGCACAAAATGCTGGTAAGTTTGCATCCATGCAAACTCATTATTTCCTATTAATGTCATAGGATTCACCAGAAACCCAGGAGAGACTGCCAGGTGTTTGTTCTTTTTTTTCATACCTGGAGAAAATAGAAAATGTCATATTAAATCATGTGGACCTTAATTGCATAGCAGGTCCACAGATATCAAAGCTAAACCACCAGCATCATAGCTCCTGAAACCAAGAAAACTGTATGTGCCCACATTTTGACCAGTGTATTCCTACAAAGAAAAACGTTCTCATTGAAGTCAGAACGTAATGCTGGAGAAGACACTGAGATGATTCAAGAACATGGCTAAATAATCAAAATAGCTTAAATATTATCCTGTGTGAAGTGATGGAATCAGAGCCAGGTGTGTGTGTGTATGTGTGTGTGTGTGTGTGTGTATAAGAGATAGAGAGACAGAGAACAAGATAGAGAAAGAGACAGAGATGGGGACGAGAGAGGGAGGGAGGGAGACTACACACTGTAACGCTTTTTAAATTTCCTTCAGAGCAATCCGATGACCATTCATCCAAATAAATTAGTATTTCCAGTATGATGGACTCAACTGTGTGCAACGGCAAGATCACATGCCAGTGGTGACTGTAAAGGGGGGAGACATGGAGGATGACTGCAGGGTGAGATTTTAAGGACAGGTCAGTGTCAGGAGAATCTAAGCTGGGTCTGGACAGATCTGGCTTATAACCCAGAGCTTTCACTCACTCACTCAGACCAGTCATCTCTCAAAGAAAGCTAATAAGAGTCAGCACTTTGCTCGTTCATTGTTGGTATGCAGTAAGCTTACTAGAAGGTGTAGCCTATCATTTATAAAGGAAGATAAAGCATGTGAAAATGCTATGTGTGAAATAAAACACTGAATAAGGGAATAACCGAGTGTGATCAACATCAGTGCAGGAGGTGAGGCCATGGATTGTTGGAAGGAAAAGAAAGCTACTAGTGATGCCCCACCTGGGAGGCAGGGACAAATCAGGAAACATAAGGTGAGAGAAAAAAAAGATACACTTTTATGCATTATGTTGCCTCCCTTCCACTGGCACCCCCCAGATCACCTTTCATAGACTTGGTTCAGATTTTCATACAAAAAAGAACTAGGTGGTTTTCAGGCACTGCTAGGCCCAGCAACTGCACCTGGCAATTCAGTGCACAGGGACTTGAGACCTACTGCAGTCAGCTCTCCTTTCTCTGCCCTGCCAAGACATTTTACAGGCTGACTTCCTTCATGCATCCCAGACTGCAAAAGAGGTTTTTTTTAAATTTTTTAGTTTTTGCCAGTCATAAACAAGAGATTCAGTGCATATTAGAATGAATGGTGCCATGAAGGACAAAAGCTTTCTAGGTCATAAACATGAAATTAACTATTTGTTTCTGGATAACAGTAGACTGGGGGCAAGTCATGAGCATTTTCTTGTCATCTCTGGTGCACTCAGGTTGGTGCAATTTTTGCTAGTGTTTTCAATGTCTTTACGTTTTATGTTAAGGTAGTTATGCTAAGGGAGGTTGTTGATCCTTCCAATCTGAAGAAATAAGTCACTGGGTAGCAAGTTCCTTTAGCATTTTTTGTAAAGCTGATTTGGTGGTGTTGTATTCTCTTAACTTTTGCTTGTCTATAAAGGTTTTAATTTCTCCATCGAATATGAATGACATCCTTGTTGGATAGAGTAATCTTGGTTGTAGGTTTTTCCCTTTCATCACTTTAAATATGTCCTGCCTCTTCCTTCTGGCTTGCAGAGTTTCTGTTGAAATATCCGCTGCTAACTTTTGGTGATTCCCTTGTATATTATTTGTTGTTTTTCCCTTGATGCTTTTGAATTTTTTTCTTTTATTTAATTTTTGATAGTTTGATTAATATGTGTCTTGGCATGTTTCTCCTTGGATTTATCCTGTATGGCACTCTCTGCGCTTCCTGAAATTGATTGACTAGTTCCTTTCCCATATTAGGGAAGTTTTCAACTATAAACACTTCAAATATTTTCTCAGTTCCTTTCTTTTCTCTTCTTCTTCTGGGACCCCTATAATTCGAATGTTGGTGCATTTAATGTTGTCCCAGAGGTCTCTGAGACTGTCCTCAATTCTTTTCATTCTTTTTTCTTTATTCTGCTCTGCAGTAGTTATTTCCACTCTTTTATCTTCCAGGTCACTTATCCGTTCTTCTACCTCAGTTATTCTGCTATTGATTCCTTCTAGAGAATTTTTAATATTATTTATTGTGTTCTTCATCATTGTTTGTTTGCTCTTTAGTTCTTCTAGGTTCTTGTTAAACGTTTCTTGTATTTTCTCCATTCTATTTCCAAGATTTTGGATATCTTTACTATCATTACTCTGAATTTTTTTTCAGGTAGACTGCCTATTTAGTCTTCATTTGTTTTGTCTGGTGGGTTTTTACCTTGTTCCTTCATCTGCTGTGTGTTTCTCTGTCTTCTCATTTTGTCTAACTTACTGTGCTTTGGGGTCTCCTTTTTGCAGGCTGCAGGTTTGTAGTTCCCATTGTTTTTGGTGTCTGCCCCCAGTGGGTAAGTTTGGTTCAGTGGCTTCTGTAGGCTTCCTAGTGAAGGGGACTGGTGCCTGTATTCTGGTGGATGAGGCTGGATCTTGTCTTTCTGGGGGACAGGACTGTGTCCGGTGGTGTGTTTTCAGGTGTCTGTGACCTTGTTATGATTTTAGGCAGCCTCTCTGCTAATGGGTGGGGTTGTGCTCCTGTCTTGCTAGTTGTTTGGCATAGGGTGTACAGCACTGTAGCTTGCTGGTCATTGAGTGGAGCTGGGTCTTAGCGTTGAGATGGAGATCTCTGGGACAGATTTTGCCATTTGATGTTACATGGAGCTGCGAGGTCTCTGGTGGAACAATGTCCTGAACTTGACTCTCCCAAGTCAGAGGCACAAGCCTGACACTCAGCCGGAGCATGAAAACCCTGTCAGTCACATGGATGAGAAGAAAAGGGAGAAATAATAAAAGAAAGAAAGGAAGAAAGAAAGAAAGAAAGAAAGAAAGAGAGAGAGAGAGAGAAAGAAAGAAAGAAAGAAAGAAAGAAAGAAAGAAAGAAAGAAAGTTATTAAAATAAAAAATTTTTTAAACATTATTAAAAATTAAAAAGTAATAAAAAAGAAACAAAAGAAAGAAAGAAGAGCGCAACCAAAGCAAAAAACAAGCCCACCAATGATAACAAATGGTAAAAACTATACTAAAAACAAAACAAAACAAACCAAAAAAAATGGACAGAGAACCCTAGGACAAATGGTGAAAGCAAAGCTATGCAGACAAAATCACACAAAGAAGCATACACATACACACTCACAAAAAGAGAAAAACGGAAAAAATATATTTTTTTTTAAAAAAAAGGAAGAGAGCAACCAAATCAATAAACAAATCTACCAGTGATAATAAACTCTAAATACTAAACTAAGATAAACGTAAAACCAGAAACAAATTAGATACAGAAAGCAAACCCCAAGTCTACTGTTGCTCCCAAAGTCCAGTCTCAATTTGGGATGATTTTTTGTCTATTCAGCTATCCAGAGATGCAGGGTACATCAAGTTGATTGTGGAGATTTAATCCGCTGCTCCTGAGGCTGCTGGGAGATATTTCCCTTTCTCTTCTTTGTTCGCACAGCTCCTGGGGTTCAGCTTTGGGTCTGGCCCTGCCTCTGCATGTAGGTCTCCTGAGGGCGTCTGTTCTTCACTCAGACAGGACGGGGTTAAAGGAGCCGCTGATTAGGGGGCTCTGGCTCACTCAGTCCTGGTGGAGGGAGGGGTATGGATTGTGGGGCGAGCCTGTGGTGGCAGAGGCCAGCGTGACATTGCAGCAGCCTGAGGTGCCATGTGTTCGCCTGGGGAAGTTGTCCCTGGATCACAGGACCCTGACAGTGGTGGGCAGCACAGGCTCCCAGGAGGGAAGGTGTGGAGAGTGACCTGTGCTTGCACACTGGCTTCTTGGTGGTTGCAGCAGCAGCCTTAGCATCTCATGCCCGTCTCTGGTGTCCACACTGATAGCCGCGGCTCACGCCCGTCTCTGGAGCTTGTTTAGGTGGTGCTCTTAATCCCCTCTCCTCGTGCACCCCGAAACAATGGTCTCTTGCCTCTTAGGCAGGTCCAGACATTTTCCCGGGCTCCCTCCCAGCTAGCTGTGGTGCACTAGCCCCCTCAGGCTGTGTTCACGCAGCCAACCACAGTCCTCTCCCTGGGGTCTGACCTCCAAAGCCCGAGCCTCAGCTTCCAGCCCCAACCCATCCTGGCGGGTGAGCAGACAAGCCTCTCAAGCTGGTGAGTGCTGGTCAGCACTGATCCTCTGTGTGGGAATCTCTCCACTTTGCCCTCTGCACCCCTGTTGCTGCACTCTCCTCCTTGGCCCTGAAGCTTCCTCCCTGCCACACCCCATCTCCACCAGTGAAGGTGTGTGGAAACTTTTCCTCCTTCACGGCTCCCTCCCAGAGGTGCAGGTCCATCCCTATTCTTTTGTCTCTGTTTTTTCTTTTTTCTTTTGCCCTACCCAGGTACGTGGAGAGTTTCTTGCCTTTTGGGGGCTCTGAGGTCTTCTGCCAGTGTTCAGTAGGTGTTCTGTAGGAGTTGTTCTACATGTAGATGTATTTCTGATGTATTTGTGGGGAGGAAGGTGATCTTCACGTCTTACTCCTCCGCCAAATTGAAGGTCTCTATCTGACCTTTTAAAGAAGCATTCCTCCACTGAGTAGCCTTTAAGAACAAACTCATACTATATAGATCTTGAAACATTAGCGCTCAACAACTTCAGATAATAAGAAAACTGATGCCAGAGACATCCACAGCTTGTTTGATAAAGGGAAGGGGTGATGTGTAGCAAAGGCTGTGTGGACTTAGCCAGATATCACTGATACCTCAGCATTCTACTTGGAGCACGGTTTTAGTCCCCATCTGTATGACACAGAGTGCCACACAGAGTTCCATATTTTCAAAGATACAACCTGGAAGAAGACTATTTTATTAAGGAAGCAATGGGAACAACCTTGTGTCTCTCAGACAGACAGCAAACTTATATACACAGCATTCTGTATGTACTATAACACAGAGGGAACACCTTTGGTTTACCCTTTTGTTACCATAATATCCTAGTTTAAGAAGACCAAGAGTAAGATAAACATGTTTAACACTAGCCAAGTGTATCTCAGATTATGGGAAGTTAGAAATTTATAGGTATATATTTATATATATGCAATTACTTTACTATTAACTTATGGTTTACAGCCCCCTAACAAAAAGAAGATATGGGTTTTTAAAAATTAATATTTTGGACTTCCCTGGTGGCACAGTGGTTAAGAATCTGCCTGCCAATGCAGGAGACACGGGTTCCATCCCTGGTCTGGGAAGATCCCACATGCCGTGGAGCAACTAAGCCCGTGTGCCACAGCTACTGAGCCTGAGCTCTAGAGCCCAAGAGCCACAACTACTGAGCCCATGAGCCATAACTACTGAGCCCACGCACATAAAGCCCATGCTCCACAACAAGAGAAGCAACCACAATGAAAAGCCTGCTCACTGCAATGAAGAGTAGTCCTCACTCACTGCAACTAGAGAAAGTCTGTGTGAAGAAATGAAGACCCAACACTTCCAAAATTAATTAATTAATTAATTAATTACTTTTTAATGTAATTTGGTAGTTAGAGGAAATCACATCACCATTTACAAAACACTCCATGTGTCCACTATCATATTCCACTCCCACAGAGCTCTGTAGGGTTAGTTTGGATATTATCCCCATTTCACAGAAAAGAACACTAAGTCTTTTGGGTAGATTGACTTGCTCAAGGACATATAGCATGTCATTAATAGCGTTTGAACAAAAGTACACTTTATTTTCTATCATGACAGCAGAATAATATGAGGGCTCCATCCAACAATCTTCCTGTACAAATTCCTTTCCATTCCATTCTACAGCACACAGTCAGACAACACTGAAGTCAGGTTCTAATGGTCATGTGATGTGGAACAAGTAATCCTTCTTGCAGTTACTTGGTCTTACATAGAGATGCTAACCCTGCTCCTGCTGCACAGAAGCAGTGCCCATTGATATTCTGCCAAGGTTTTTCTCCCAAGCTGCTCATTCTCCATGGGGCTCTCCTCCATCCCAGGATTTCTGTTGCTCTTATGTTGACGGTTGTCAGCACCTATAGCCCAAATCTCTCTCTTGATCTCTTTGCTCATACAGCCAAGTGCCTACCATTCCTCTACTCATGCATTCTCCATAATGCCTAAACAAATCCACTTGCTTCCTCATCCACCCCAATCCTCTGCTGCTTCCCCTGTCCCAGAGAATGACACCAACATGCACACATTTCCCAAAGTCAGAACTGGGAGGCACTGCTTAGTCATCTAAACATCACAGTGGTAACCATGTCCTGTCATTTCTAACCTTTTGTCCTTCATTCTGAAGCAATAAAAAAATAACCCTGGTTGAGGTCACCATCACCTCTCATCTAAATTATTGTGTCTCTCTCCTAATTGGACTTTCAGCCTTTGGGTTTAACTGTTAATGGTCAGTGGTGGAGGAAAGGGGGAAGAAATGAAGAGAGGGAGAGAAGAAAAAAGAAGGACATTTATATAGCCTGGGGCAGTTTCTCCTTTTTTAAAGACTATTTTTGAAAGGGTTTTCTCAAACTGGAAATTGTACTCTACTACCAGTTGTATGTTCAATCAGATCTTGAGGCCATTTTCTCTTTGTCTTCCTCCCCCTTCTCCTGTCTGCTGAAGATACCTGACATTGATTTTGTTTTCCATTCTTAGGCATACCAAACTCTCCTTGAAGAATCCGTCCAACAGCCCTGCTTCCAAAACTCTTTAACATTTCACCCACCAAGAAACGTTCCTTCCAAATCACCTCACACAACCTTCCTTGGTCATACCAGAAAATTTCTATCACCAATAATGGCATAATCTTCAAGATTTTAGTTTCAAACAAATTACTTTTTTTACTGCTATTTTGTACCCTTCCAGTTAACTTCCCTAGAAATTCTGTTTTGTTGAAATTTCAATTTATTGGAAATTTCCATGATTTTATTACTTTCCCCTCAGCCCATCATGCAACCTTAGCCAGTTTAGATTCCACTGCTTATCAGTAGAGTCCCTCCCCTGGGAATGGCAACTTCCCTCTCACTTCTCATTGACCTCTTTCTGCTCTTTCTATCACTTAAGGGTCTCGTAGCATTTCAAACTCAACAGTCAAAATGGACTCTTTATTTTTCCTCCACATGACTCTCTCTTTTCCTAGATTCTCCATCTAAATTAACAACACTTCTAATCATCCAAGTGGTTAGGAAAATTTTAGGTTTACTGTGTTGGCTTCACTTTCCACTTTCATCTGCAGACTTCCATAAATCATGCTTCACCTCCTCCAGGTCTCTGCATTTATCCCATGCTAGTCCAGACCACCACCATTCTCTCTGCACCAAAGATCACAGACTCTGACTCTTTGCTTCCACCTGCAGACCCCTACAGTGGAGACCTCATTCTTCATACAATACCTGTAGATGCTGTAGAAATCTGTTAAACAGAAATTAGATCCTGTCTTTCCCATCTTTAAAATTCTCCAGTATTTCCCCATATCATTTAGAATAAAATTCAAAATTCTTCTTTTGGATTGCAAAGCCCCATTTAACCTTTGCCTTCATTTCCAACTTCCTTGCCTATAACTGCCTCCTTTCTTGTCCATTCTGGTTTGCCTGCTGTCCTTTCTATTCCTGAGATTTATTTGCCTCACAGGGAGCTTTGTCCTTGCAGTTTCACATGCCTAGAACACTCTTCTCCTGAGTCTCCTCATGGTACTCTTTCACTTCATTACACTTGCTGTTTTAAAGTCACAACTCAGGGATATCCCTGCTGACCTCTGATCACAGGAAGCCCTAAGTAACTATCTACCACATACCCTTTTCAATTATCTGCATAGCACTTATTCCTACCTGGTGTTTTGATTGTGTGTGTGTGTGTGTGTGTGTGTGTGTGAGAGAGAGAGAGAGAGAGAGAGACAGAAACAGAGACATAGATGGAGAGAGGAAGAAACAGAGAAAGACAGAGAAATGGAGAAAGAGAGAGAGAGAGAGAGATGACAGAGCCAGAGAGGAACAGAGAGACAGAGACAGACAGAGAAGAACAGAAGAAGAGACAAAGAGAAGGATGGAGAGAGACAGATGACAGAGACAGAGAGAGGAAACAGGGACAGAGAGAGACAGAGACACGAAGCATGTTTATCATTAGTCTCCTTCACAAGAAAGCAAGCTTCATTAGAATACAGACCTCCTATGAGCCATGTCAACCCTCAAGCCCATTTGAGGCATAAATGACTATGAAACCTGAGGGGGATTCTTACACTCTGATATGACCAGGCCTGATGTGTGCAGCACAGGGGGCAGACCCCAGTCGGAGCAGTCTCTCCGTGGGCTTTTGTTTAGTGAATGAAGCCCTGCTGATAAGGCTGGCCCTGAGTGGACCATGAGAACCCTCCTTAGGCTTAGTGCTCTTTATTCTTCAGATAAACCAGTGAGCCGACTTGTTATTTCATCCCAGAAATTTGACATTAGGTTTTCTGAGGGGAAGTTCAAACTTGAAACTTCACAAGCAGTGCTCTCTTGGCCTTTCTGAGACAGGGAGGGAAACCATCCAAGCATTGGTGTGTGCCAAAGAATGGCGTTGTCCAAGGCATGGATGAGGCTCAAAGAGATAAAAAGTTAGGCTGAAGAATTTAATCTAAACTTGTTATAAATGGGTTTATAAATGTAGAGAAAACTGCAGTGCAGGAGCATTCAAATGTGATAAGAAATAATGAGGGACAGAAGAAAGGGTAGCTCACTTGAATCTAGGCATCGTTTGTCCCTCAGTGTCTAGGGTTATCTGGAGGCAAAGTCTGAATTCTGTTTCCTTCAGTCGAGCTCATTTCCTCAAGGTTAATTAAAATAGTTGTCTGGCAGCTTCCATGTTGTCCATAAAACTTCCCATTTATAGCCCTTCTTTTTCAGTATATGTCTCAGTTACACCTCTCTTTACAAAGCACTGAGACAACTTTCCAAGGAATGCAGGACAAAATGTCCACCTCTTTTTCCTGAATTATCTTGAAACCCTGTACTCTTTAACCTCCATCATAGACATCAAGGGCAAAATAAGATATGAGAATTGAAGTCACAGATAATATTGCCACCATTTTGTTTGCTGGCTGGCTTTCAAGAAACAAACATAAAAAAAGATTTTAATTTAAAGGGGACCTGATTTTCATGGTTTACTTATTCACTTTGGTGTTGCCTTTGAAAGAAAAGAAATCTCCTTTTTCTGGCATCATTTCAGATGTTTTACTCTCTATTTAGTGGGGTCAAAACTTGGTGCATAGAGATGAAGGTTTGGAGAGGGAATGCAATGGGGGCTAGAATTCAGGAACTTTAATCAAATGTCATGTTATTTTTCAAAGTTCTTGCATGAGTTTATGCTCTCACTAGAATCTGCACTGCTATTGCCTTACATATTAATTCTTACAAATCACATCAGTATAAAATGTCTAATAGTATTTCGATTTACATGCTCATGATCACTAATAAGTGGAGAAAGTCTTCATTCTTTTATTGACTGTTCATGTTTTTCTCTTCAGTAAATTGCTATTTTTTGTCTGTTCATTTTTTCTATTAAGTGGATTGTCTTTTTCTCATTTATTTGTAGATAAATGATCAATAAATAGATGATTGATAGATTAAAGAATGGATGGTAGATAAATAGATAGATAGATAAATAGGGATCACATTTCAGCTATATATTTTACAAATATCTTCTCCCCATTTTTTGCTTTTGTTCACGTTTATCGGATAGTCTGTGATAAGCAGATGTTTTTAACTTCAGTGGAGTGGACTCCATCAATCACTGCTTTTGTGATTAGTGTTTTTTTGTGTCGTGCTTAAGAAATCCTTCTTAAACCCAAGATCAGAATGATTTTCATCTACATGGCTTTTACCAGTTTTAAAGCCTTGCTTTTGACATTTAAATCCTTAATCCATCTGGACTTAATGTTTTTACAGTGGGAGGTACACATCTATTTCATAAATTCCATGTAGAAATACATTTTCTTAGCTCCATATATTATATAGCCCCTTCTTTAAACAATGACCTCCCATGATACTGTCATCATTTATCAAAATTCCATATAGTCTTTGGTCTGTTTCTATACTTGGTTTCATTAATTAATGCACTATCCTCTTGCAAAATCAAAATAGTAATTGCTATAGTATCATAATTAGATCAACTTGGGTAGTGTCTGCCTTTGCTTCTTTATAGATTGGGAACCCTTTGAAGATAGAGAATGTGCCTCATTCATCTCTGTCTCCCCAAGAAGATCCTGTTATCTGACACAACAAATGCTCTCAGTAAATATCTTTCTGGCAATTTTAATATGGGATACTTCTCCCATCAAGATGTGGTGTCTACGTCCTCTCTCCTGGAACCTGGGAGAGCATGTGGTTATTTGACCTCCGGAATATAGTAGATATGATGCTATGTGACTCCCAATGCTGGTCATTAAAGGTCAAGCAGCTTCTTCCTCATTCACTGAAAATCTTATCCTTGGAGCCCTGATGTAAGGAGTCTGGCCACCCCAAGACAACCATGCCTGTAGTCAAAGTCTCAAGAGAAGTGATGAGCAGGCATCCCTGTTCAAGCTTTTGAGTTACCCCATCCCTGATGCCAGGAAATTGAGAGAAGAATTTTCCAGAGAATTCTAGCCCCAGACATTTGAGTTACCCCAAGCTGTTGAGTCTTCCCGACTGAGGCCCCAGGCATTGAGTATCAGGTGAGCCAACTACACTATGCTATATCCAAATTCCTGATCTACTGAGCCTGGGAGTTTAACAAAAGGTTGTTGTTTTGTACCACTAAGGGTTGGAGCTGCTGACTACTCTGCAATAGATAGCCAGGACACGTGTTAAATGGAATGGAGGGAAGAGCAAGTATAGACAGAAGTATGGGAAACAGCAAGGCTCTGGGACGCAGCAGCCCACCGTTCCCAGGGGAGCATTTCTGCCAACTGACTGCACATCCTCTCTCTTTACTGGTCTCAGTTTCCCTTCTGTAAAACCATTGTGTTGAACTCAGTAATTTAAAAGTTTCCTTCTAGTCCTATTGTCTCTAGTTGTAAACAAATCCAATCTGACAACTGTGTTATTTAAAGCCAGAATAGGCTTATAAATTCACTTCAGAACTTCCATTTTCAGGATTTGCCAAGTGGATGGGTGCTAATCGTTACTATTAATGTATTTTATTTACTGGATACATAACATTCACAACCCACATTTCCTAATAAAAATGATTTGTCATTCATAACGTATTATCTTACCACATTTAAAAGGATTAGAGACTGTGTACACATCTACTAGATGGAAATTAAAAGAAAATACTGAAGAGGTAACGTACACAAAAATTTATATTAATATATTTACCATTTGGTAACAAACTGGTAATGTCCATAATAAGTATTAAATTCAGTTCTGAGTAATCAAGAAGCAAAGGCAAAGCAACATGGGTTACTAAACTTCATTGTCTGATAAAATTTAGCAGGTAAACCTCTGAGCAATGATCAAAGATGTTCTGATAATAAACTGTAAGTAAGAGTCATGTAGTGATAAAAAAAAAGCAACAAAGCTTGCAAAGTCTAGATATAAGCTCTCAGTAAAATTGACAACACCCTGTCAATTAAATATCACAGCATTGCCATTTTATAGATTAAAAAACTGAGGATAAGGGAGACTAATGACAGTTGCTTTAAAATTATACACCTCCCGAATGCCAGAACAAAGACTCAGATGTAGATTCATGAGCTTAAAATCAACTTCCTTCCACAATGTTTGTAATAAATCCCAAATTCATTTTACTTTTAGGACCTCACACCAGCCCATGGGCGAGCTTGTGTCCAATGTCTCTGATAGCAGTTGTGCAAAAATGCAGGGATGTGACTGTTCCCTGTATTAACTTCCAAAAAAAACTGACGTTACAAATATAATAAAACACTCACAAAAATGATGCAAGTGTGCTGTTTATTTCAGGGGAATAAGGGGGGCTAAGATAATGAAATTCAAAAGTTATAAAAATATGTCCCACAACACAGGCAAGAATAGATGCCTGGCCTGCCCCTGCCCTTATCTTTCTCAAATATCAACCTCCTCAACCAGGTCTCTGATAAGAATTGGAAAGCAAACAGTTCAAATTTGGTCTTTCTTGGCAAGTTGTAGGAATAAACACCATTAAATAAATTTATTGTGAGTCATTGCAACATGCTGTAACCTGCATGTGCAATAGCAAAAGTGTTGTGTGGTCCAGCAATCTCAGTTAATGTTTTCATGAGAAAATTGCAGGTGTCTTTCAGTCGGATCTCATAAGGTATTGTTAATGTTCATAAGTTTTAACTTTAACAAATATTAAGCTTTGAATTATAAAAAAAATTCCTTTAAATACTGTGGATACAGATGGTCTTCACCTACAACTTTTTCATAGGACCCATTTCTGATGCTCAGCATGGTCCAGATGAAGCCAGAGTGCCCCAGTCTCCTCCCCTATCATTCCCCACCAGTAAGGCCCTCAAATGCTGGACTTCTGTCCCCACTGGTGGATTTCTTGGACATATAGAAGAACTGTTTTAACCTCAAAAGCATACAGGCAATTTTACATTCCTAATTCCATGAATTCCTAATTATTTTAGGCCTCTTAATTTATGTGACTTTTAATAAATGGCCACTGATGGCTCAACACTCTTGTAAATTAAAATTACTCACATATTATAAAAAAACACAACAAAAAATTTCCCTCCTAAGGTTGGAAATGAAAAATGTTGAGAGATTTTGAAATGGCCCTGGATCTAATAGAAGATAAACTTAGCCAAGATTATCCTTTTAATAGTTTGCCTTGATTTAGAATTTTATTTTTGGTCTGTCAGTAATTCACATGCATCCATTTATTCTAGGCATTTTAACAGGATTTTTAAGAATCATACGAAAAATCTTGGGCTCTTCCCTGTATCTGCCTCTTTCTGTAGCTTGTTCCCTTTTCCTGAAATACTCTGTCCTCTCCTTGCTCATCAGGAGTCAGCTTTGGATAGCCCAATTCTTACTTACTTTTGGAAATCTTCCCCTATTTCCTTAGATAGAATTAGGGGTCTTATAAGCTTATGAGGCAGCTGTGATCTTGTATTAACAATCTGGACTTCCATTTCATGCAACAAAGAGTCACTGAAAAAAATTTATATATTGTGTGCCTGCCATGTGCCAGGCCTCACTCTAAGCCTGGGAAGATGGCAGTGAGGAAGACAGAGTGACTCCCCAGTCTGATGGAGGTTACATTGGAGTGAAGTCAGCACACAAACCAACAATAAACATATTTATAATAGTATACCATATGCACACAAGAAGAAAGAAAAGTGGGAAAAAATATAGACTCAGAGAGTTCTGGGGTGGGACCCCGTGAAGTGATGTTTGAGCAGAAGTCTGAGTGACCCTCCAGAAAAGATTGTTCCAGGAAGAAGGAGGAACAAATGCAAAGCTTGTAGGGTGAACCACATGTGGCCTGTTTGAGGAACAGCAAGAGGCCAGCAGGGCTGGAGCTTAATGAATAAGGGGAAGAATAGGTAAAAGGGGTTTGATGTGTGAACCCAATGTCCCATCATATAGAGTCCTATAGAACATGGTCAGCACTTTGAATTTTCTTCCAAGCCATTAGAGAATGTTAAGGAGTGACATGATCTAACCTATGTTTTAAAAGCATCCATATGGCCACCAAGTAATTGTCACATTTGTCATTGCAGCCCATCCACCAACTTAATTCACTCTCTTTCATTATTTTGGTATAATTTCCTCTCCCCATTTAGAATATAAAACATTGAGCTATTGGGGGCAAAAACTTAAAAACCTAAGTGGGAATACACTCAAAGGCAGAAACAAGTTAGAAGAGTTTTTGGCAGTCAGGCAAGACAAAGGTTGTGCAGGGTAGTGGCCCCATGGAATGGAGCTCAACAGGCTCTTTGTTGAAAACCCTGAAGGCCAATGGTGATTGAGCTTCTCCAGGAATGCAACCCCACTTTCACTAAACATAATCTCCAGTTGAATTAAATGACCATTGGCCACCTGCCCAATGAAGGGAAGGGTATATCTTCTGTAGAAGAATATATTACCTGAAGACTTTAAAATTTTCAAATGCGTAATAAATGTCATTTTTTAAAAAATGCTATTTACTTTAAAACACAGAAACACATAACCTATAGCTGAGGAAAAACAGATAATACAAACAGATCCACAGGCTACCCAGATTTTGAAGGTAGCTGACAAAGACTTTAAAATAGTATTATTTAATGTGTCCAAGAAAATAGAGAAAATGATGGGCAAAATTAGTGAAAAATGGACATTTTTAATTCAAAATTGTAATTTATAAAAATAATCAAATAATAATTCTAGGAAAGAAAAAATGCAATATCTGAAACAAAGAACTTATAAGATAAATAGCAGAAGGGTACAACAGAAGCACAATTATTTCTGATTGGAACACAATCAGAAAATATCCAGTTACCAGTAGAAAATATCTAATCTGAAGGATAGAGAGACAAATGTAAATATAGAAAAGAATACTAAATAAATACAGGACTCAATGAAAAAAGTCTATCCTAGCATGGGAGGCAGTCTCCGAAATAAGTCCCAATGTTCTTCTGGGTATATACACACCTTTGTGTCATCATATCATTTTTATGTGCGTTGGATATAGTGACCCACTTCTAATAAGTAGAATACAGAAAAAGACATGGGATTCTGAGATTTTGTTACTAAAAGATTGTGTTTCCATCTTGCTCACTATCTCGACTAGGGGAACATTTATTCCAGAAAAATTGCTGAATCTCTGTAAGAACACTAAGGTTTATAGTGAATTAACTCACAGTAGTCCTACTCCCTGCTCATGAACTTACTAGCAGCCCTGAAAACAATGGCCTGTATTCCCAGATCAGTACCAAAGGAAGCACAATCAACTTCAATCACAAAGAATTATATGTTTTGAACTGTCTGGTGACTCCCTTGAAAACCAGCCTGAAAGGCTTGCCTTTATCTTACCTAATCCAGAACTCACCTAGTGCTAAAGCTATTACACTATCAATATTTGTCAAAAACACTTACAGGCAAATGTTTTAGTCACTGCTGCCTAAGGCAATGGATAAACTTGAGACAAAGAATAAATTAACTAAAAGTTTGTGAGAGGGGCTTCCCTGGTGGCACAGTGGTTGAGAATCTGCCTGCTAATGCAGGGGACTCGGGTTCAAGCCCTGGTCTGGGAGGATCCCACATGCTGCGGAGCAACTAGGCCCATGAGCCACAACTACTGAGCCTCCGCGTCTGGAGCCTGTGCTCCGCAAAAAGAGAGGCCGTGATGATGAGAGGCCCGCACACCACGATGAAGAGTGGCCCCTGGCCCCCGCTTGCCACAACTGGAGAAAGCCCTCGCACAGAAATGAAGACCCAACACAGCAAAAATAAATTAATTAATTAATAAACTCCTACCCCCAACATCTTCTTTAAAAAAAAAAAAAAGTTTGGGAGAAAAGTCTGGGAAATAAAATACTTTGGGAAATAAGGGCTTCAAAAAACCCTGATATATTTCTGGGATTCTAGAAGGTCATGCACGTGCCCAGGGCTGTGCACATGGTCAGTAAAGACAAGAGAAGGCTGTGATCTTTCACCTTAGCTGATGAGGCTTTGAAAGCAGGAAGTGAAGTCATAATTGTAATCTCTTTGACTGAACACTGAAGACATGCCGCACATAAACACAGAGTTTCTCTGCATGAATGGAAGAGGGGTTTGTTTCTGTTTGTTTGTTTGTTTTGGGGGGGATCCAGGCAGTCAAGGTAATTACAGACTAACCACTAAATTAATGGAACAGAAATCTCAGTGGTCACACACAACAAAAATATAGCAGAATATACAAAATTAGTTCAGAAAGTCTTTATTAGAAAACAGAAAATAATAACTACAGCCAGAGGCAGCAATAAACACTTGAGAAAGAGAAGGGAGAATCTGATTTCCAGGGTTACTGTATTATAACATTCAAAATGTCCACTTTTCAACAAAATAGTGTGAGGCAACAAAGAAATAAGAAGCATACACAGGAAAAAGGCAATTTAATAGAAACTGTCCCTGAGAAATTCCACACAGTGGACTTATTAGATAAAGACTCTATGAAGTTAATGAAGACCTTTCCAAATTAACAAAATACCATGGAGTTTATCACTAGCAGAACTGAACAACAAAAAATGCTAAAGGAAGTCCTTCAGGATGAAATAAAAGGACACTAGACATCAACTCAAAGAACACTGCTGAAGGTCACAACAATAATACAAACCAAGATCAAACTATATGCTATCTAAAAGTGACTCACTTTAGAATCAAAAGACAAAAATAGATTAAGCATAAAATGATGGAAAAGGTATTCCATGCAAACAGTAACCAAAAGATAACTAATATCAGACAAAATAGACTTTAAAACATAAATTTTTCTGACAAGGATAATTTAAAATGACAAAAGAGTTAATTTATCAAAAGATATCATGATATAAACATATATAACCAAATAACAGAGCCCTAATATGCATGAAGTAAGAACTGACAGAATTGAAGGGGTAAATAGACAGCTTTTCAATAATAGTTGGAGACCTCAATATGCAATTTTCAATATTCTATAAAAACAAGCAGAACCAGCACAGAAGATCAGTAAGAAAATAGAGGACTTGAACAACACTATAAAGCAGCTAGACTAACAGATGTTCCTAGAATACAAAACCCAGAAAAATACATGACATATTCTCCAGGATAACCTGTACTTTAAGCCACAACAGAAATTTCAATAAATTTTAGAAAAATTAAACCACACAAAGCATCTTCTCTGACCACAATAAAACAAAATTAGAAATCAATAACAGAATATAATTTGGATAATCAAAATATGTTGAATATGGCAACCTAATCCTAAATAATGAGCCAAAGAAAAGTTCACAGGAAACTTTTAAGATGTACTGAAATCAGTGCTCAGAGGGAAAATTTACAGCTGTAGTTACTATAGTTAAAAAAAAAAAAGGAACTGTCTCAACTCAAAATGCTAACCTTTTACCTTAAGAAAGTAGAAAAAGAATAGCAAACTAAACCCCAAAAAAAGAAAAAGGAAGAAAATAATAAATATTAGAGCAGGGATAAACAAAATATAGAATTCATAATCAATAGAGAAGAAAAAAACAAAAGCTGGTTCTTTATAAAGATCAATGAAATTGACATAGATTTAACTAGATTGGCCAAGAAAAAAGGAGACAAGACTCAAGTTACTAAATCAGAAATAAAAGTGGTGACATGATTACAGACCTTATAGAAACAGAAGAGATTTTAAGAGAATATTATGAACAATTGTATGCCAAAAACAAACTTAAGATGAAATGAATAAATTTCTAAGAATACAGAAGCTATCAAAACTGACTCAAGAAGAAATAGAAAATCTGTTACTTATAACAACTAAGATATTAAATTGACAATCAAAATGATTCCAACAAAGAAAATCTCAGGACCAGATGGATTTACAAGTGAATTCTATCCAACATTTTAAAAAGAATGAACACCAATTATTCTCAAAATCTTTTGAAAAATGGAAAAGGAAGCACCATTCATAACTCACTCTATGAGCCCAGTTCTACCCTGACTCCTAGGCAAGGCAAAGATATTACAAGAAGATATTACAGACCAAGATCCCTTATGAATATAGATGCACAAATCCTTAACAAAGTACTAGAGAAAATGATCTAGCAGCTCACTAAAAGGATTGTAAACGCTGAACGTTTGAGTCAGGGTTTACCAGAGAAACAGAACAAATAGAATATATGTATATATAGAAAAAGAAAGATTTATTTTAAGGAATTGGCTCACACAAATATGGAAGTTGGAAAGTCCAAAATCTGCAGGCTGGAGACCCAGAGAAGAGTTACTATTGCATCTTGAGTCCAAAGACAACCTGGAGGCATAATTCTCTCTTCCTTGGTAGACTTCAATATGTTTTGTTTTAAGGCCTTTACCTGATTGGATCAGGCCCACCCACATTATAGAGGGTAATCTGCTTTTCTCAAAGTCTACTGATTTAAAAATTACTGTCATCTAAAAAATACTTTCATAGCAACATCCAGACTAATGTTTGTCCAAACAGCTGGGTACAGTGGCTTAGCCAAGTTGATACATAAAATTAATCATCACAATGACCAAGTGGGCTTTATCTAAGAAATGTAAGAGTACAACACACGAAAATGAATCAATGTAATATACCATATTAAAAGAATGAAGAAAAAAACACACATCACCTTAATTGAGGCAAAATAACTGACAAAAAATCTCACTCCCTTACATGATAAAAACATGCAAAGAATAGGAGTAGAAGAACTCTTTTTCAACCTAATAAAGGGCATTTATAAAAAATGCACAGCTAACTTTATACTTAAGGGTGAAATGCTGAAAGTTTTTCCTCCTAACATCAACTACAAGGCAAGGATTATCACTCTTGTTATGCCTGCTGAACATTGTACTAGAATAATTCTAGTTAGGGTAATTAAGCTGGAGCACTGTTTACAATAGCCAGGACATGGAAGCAACCTAAATGTCTATCAATGGATGAATCAATAAAGAAGATGTGGTACATGGAATATTATTCAGCCATAAAGAGGAATGAAATAATGCCTTTTGCATGCACATGAATGGACCTGAATGGATTGTCATACTGACTGAAGTAAGTCAGATAGTGAAAGACAAATATCGTATGATACTGATTATATGTGAAATCTTTAAAAAAAGGGTACAAATGAACTTATCTACAAAACAGAAATAGAGTTACAGATGTAGAAAACAAACTATGGTTACCAGGGTGTTGGGGGAGGGATGAATTGAAAGTTTGGGATTGACATAAACCCACTACTATACATAAAATATATAACTAATAAGGACCTACTGTATAGCACAGGGAACTCTACTCAATACTCTGTAATGGCCTATATGGAAAAAGAATCTAAAAGACAGTGGATATATGTATATGTATAATTAAATCACTTTGCTGTACATCTGAAACTAACACAACATTATAAATCAACTATACCCCAATAGCAATTTTTTAAATATAGATAAATAAATAAATAGTGAAAAGGCAACTCATTTTGGCAACCCAGAAGGAGCAAAAATATTTGCAGATCTTATATCTGATAACAGTCTAGTATCCAGAATATATAAAGAACAATTACAACTCAACAACCAAAAGACAAACAGCCCAATTTAAAAATGGGCAAAGGATTTGAATAAACTTTTCTCCCAAGAAGATGTGTAAATGTCCACTAAAGACACAAAAAGGTAATCATCATAAATAGTTAGAGAATTACAAATAAAAATCATGATGAGATACCACATAACTTTCACTAATATAGCTGTAAAAAATGGAAAGCAATAAATGTTGGCAAGAATTTGGAGAAATTAGAGCACTTATACCATGCTGGTGGAAATTCAAAATGGTACAGCCACTGAGGACAGTGGCTTGGTGGTTCCTCAAAACGTTAAACATAGAATTACCAAATGATCTAGCAACTGTACTTCTAGATATACTCCCAAGAGAATGAAAACATATGATCAAATGAAAACTTGCACATAAATGTTCATAGCAGCATTATTCATAATAATCAATTGGTGGAAACAACCCAAATGGCTATTAACTAATGAATTCATAAATAAAATATGGTATAGTCATACAATGGAATATTGTTTGGTCATAAAAAGGAATGAAGTACTAATACATGTTACATCATAAGTAGAGCTTGAAATTTTTATGTTAACTAAAAGAGCCCAGACACAAAACAGCACATAATTTGTGATTCCATTTGAATCATTTCATGTGAAATATCCAGAATAGGCAAAGCCATAGAGACAGAAAGCATATTAGTGGTTGCCATGCACTGAGAGAGATGGAAGTGGGGAGTAATTGATTAATGGGTACAGGGTTTATTTTGGAGGTGATGAAGATGTTCTGGAATTAAATAGTGGGGATGGTAGCACAACATTGTGAATATAATAAAAACCACTGAATTGTACACTATGAAATGGTTAATATAGTGAAGTTTGCATGAATTTAACCTTGATTTTTTTAAATGCATGCTTTAATTTAAAATGCATTAATCTTGACAAACCAATGAAAATTTAGGAAAAGAACAAAGTAAGATGACTTGACTTAGCAAATATAAAGGCTTATTTATAACCTATATTAAATTTGTTAACCTTATAAGCTGTATTAATTAAGACAATATGAAGTTGGTGTAGGGGCAGAAAAATATATCAATAGCATAGAAATAAACTCATGAAAGAATGGTCCTTGGCATACAATAGCAAAGGCATTATAAATCATGCAAAAAGAGGAATTCATTTATTAAATCATATTGGGACAATTGGCTTTACATAATGGAAACAATAAAATTACATCAATGACACCATACTCCAAAATAAATTCAAGATGTGTTATAAAAGACAGAATTTAAAAAGGAAAAGCTTTTAAATACTCAGAAGAAAATATAGGAGAATTTCTTTGTAATTTCAATTAAGGATGAGGTTTCTTAAATAAGACCACAAACGCAGTAAAAAAGTAAAAAACAAAATATGACTCCATCACAGTAAAATAACACAATAAATTACACTATAAATAGTTTAAAACTAAGCTACAGACTTGTAGACCTAGAAAAGAACTTCATAACCTATTTAACAGAAAAGTTGGGTTTCTATACACTAACAAAAAATGAGAAAGAGAAATTAAGAAAACAATCAAGGAAGTGAAAGCTATGACATATTGGTGAAAGAAATTGAAGAAGAAACAAATAAATAGAAAGGCATTCCATGCTAATTGATTGGAAGAATTGATATTGTTAAAATGTCCATACTACCCAAAAGGATCTACAGATTTAATGTAATTCTGATCAAGATTCCAATGACATTTTTCACAGAAATAGAAAAAAAATCATAAAATTTGTGTGAAACCACAAAAGACCTTGAATAGCCAAAGCAATCTTGAGAATGAAGAACAAAGCTGAAGGCATCATATTTCCTAATTTCAAACTGTGTTAAAAAGCTATAGTAATCAAAATAGCATAGTACTGGCACAGAAAAACAGACACATTAATTAAAGGAACAGAGAAGAGAGCCCAGAAATAAGTATATATATATAAATTAAATTTGGACAAAGGCACCAAGAATATGCAATGGGAAAGGATATTTCCATCAATAAATGGTGCTGGGGAAAACTGGACAGACACATACAAAAGAATGAAACTAGACCCCTATCTTACACCATACACAAAAATCAATTCAAAATGGACTAAAAACTTAAATGTAAAACCTAAAACAGTAAACTCCTAGAAGAAAACATAAGGAGCAATCTCCTTGACCTTAGTTTTCTAATGATTTTTTCTATTTGATACCAAAAGCAAAGGCCACAAAAATAAAAATAAACAAGTGGGACTACATCAAACTAAAAAACTTCTGTTCAACAAAGGAAACCATCAACAGAATGAAAAGGCAACGTATGGAATGGGAGAAAGTATTTACAAACTACATATCTGAGAAAGGGATAAATCCAAAATATACAAGGAACACATACAAATCAATAGCAAAGAGAAGACAAAACCCAAATACCCAATTAAAAAATGAACAAAAGACTTGAATAAACTTTTTCCAAAGAAGATACACAAATGGCCAACATGTACATGAAAATGTGCTCAACCTAACTAATCATCAAGGAAATACAAATCAAAATCACAATGACATGTCACCTGTTAGAATGGCAGTTATCAAAAAGGCGAAAGATAACAAGTGCTGGCAGGTATTCAGAGTAAAGGGAAATCGTATGTACATTGCTGGTGGGAATATCAACTGGTACAGCCACTATGGAAAGCAGTATGAAGTTTCCTCAAAAAAATAAAGTAAAACTACCATATGATCTAGCAATCCCACTTCTGGGTACATATCCAAAAGTAACAAAATCACTATCTCAAAGAGATATCTGAATTTCCATGTTCATTGTAGCATTATTCACAATAGCCAAGGTATGGAAATAACCTAAGTGGCCATTGTCAAATGAACAGATAATAAAGATATCATACATACATACATACATACATACATACACACATACATACAGTGGGATACTATTCGGTCTTTAAAAAGAAGGAATTCTTGCCATTTGAGACAACATGGATGAACCTGGAGGGCATTATGCAAAGTAAAATAACTCAGACAGAGAAGGACAAGTACTGTATGATCTCATTTACATGTGGAATCTTAAAAAGCTGAACTCATAGGAACAGAGAGTATAATGGTGATTGCCAGGGGCTGGGGTAGGGGAGATTGGAAGAGATTGTTAAAAGTGTATAATCTTGCTTTCACTCTGAGCCTGTTCTCCAATCCCCACACTCCAGATCCCACGCCCCTTGCACACCTGTGAACACACGTCCCAGTCTATGGCACATAGGGCCGCGTTACAGACCAGCTGTACATTTCTCACTCTGTCCGGTCTGCCACAGATCGGCCGCTTTACCCTCTTCCGACAGCTTCAAATGCTTCCCTTCTGTCCCAATCGATTTCCCAGTCAGAGAGGGGGCTTCCCTGTCGGAGAGGGTACCATATATTGTATGACTCCATCCATGAAATGTCCAGAAGAGGCAAATCTATAAAATCAGAAAGTGAATTCACCGTGCCTAGGAGGTAAGGGAATTCGGGGTGGTGGTGGATGTGGATACAGGGAGCGACTGCTAATGGACATAAGGTTTCTCCTTGGGGTGATGAAAATATTCTAGAATTGATTGTGGTGGTATTTTCACAACTCTGTGAATATAATAAAAACCACTGAATTGTAAACTTTCAATAGGTGAATTATATGGTATGTGAATTATATCTCAATATAAAGATGATTAAAAAATAAAATTATAAATTGTAAAAAAAACCCCAAAACAAAAAATGTATATAATCTTTCAATTATAAAATGAATAAGGTCTTATGATCTAATGTATAATATGCTGATTACAGCTGATAACACTATTGTATAACTGAAATTTGCTAAAAGAACAGAACTCAAAATTTCTTATTAAAAAACCCTAAAAGGTAAACATGTGAGGTGATGGATGTCTTAATTGACTCACTGGGAGGAATCATTTCACAATGTATACTTACACCAAATGTTCACTTTGTCCACTTTCAATATCTTACAATTGTATTGTACATCAGTAATTAAAATTATACATCAATAAAGTTGGAAAAAAAACAGAAAATACTATAAGCCAGAATACATATTTATACACATACCTATGCACATCAATAAGAATCTATAAAATAGACATATTCTCAAGTAGCAAAATTTCACAAAATAAAACAAAAAAGTTCACCACAGATGAACAAAAATGAGCAATTGACAAATGACAAGACGTCTAGCCTCACTGATTTATCAGAGAAATGTTAAATTGTAGAAAGTTTAATTCCATAACCATGAGATTGACAATATTAATAAGTTTAACTACAGTGAGTCAGTTAGAATCCTTTCGTTTAAATTGGAAATAGAACAGAGAATCCAAATAAAATTGACTTAATAATAAGGAAATGTATTACTTTGTAGAACTGAAGGTAATTTGAGCTTCAGGTTGTTAATCTATTGGCTGCCACTCCTCTCCTTTCTGAGCCCCTCTTCTGTAGGTCATTTCATCTGAAGGATGCCTCACCTTCATTAACCTGAACTGAGTGTTGACTGTGTTTTCCTTAAATCATTCTTTCTACTAACTTATGTCTCCAGCAACACCATGAGATAATTACCATTACAGTATTTATCTTGCAGATGAGGAGCCTGATGCACCGAGATTAATTTTGCTCAAAGCTGTTCAGCTGTCAAGAGACAGTTGTACTACAGACTCCATACGCTTAACACCATGGTGTGTTGCCTCTATAATTGACTCAAACTTAATAGAGCACTTTCCATACAACACACACTGTGTTAGGTATTTGGGAGTCAATGGTTACCTAATCACAGTCACTGCCTTTATGGAACTTATAAAAATGGGAAGGTTGCCAAGAAATGAACATGTAATTATAATACACTGTGATATCCACCAGAGTTGTAGAAAAATGGAGGATACAGTAGCTCCCTGGTAGGAAAACTAATGCAAAATGAGGTGATAGGTAATGCTTCCTAGATGAAAGAACCTCTAGTTGACCTCTCTCCACAGCCTCCTGTTCTATGGGGGAAGCTTGAGTTGACATCTCTGATACTGGGAATATTAAGATGTTTGGTGCCACGCAATCTGCATTTGGGTCTCAGCTAGTCACAGAATTTGTCTGGAAAAGCCAACACTCAACACTTGGGGACTTTAGAACCCATGAGTAATTCTATTTCCCCATCACAAGAGGGAGGAACCTTGCCCTGATTCCATGAAAGCTGAGCTTTATCACAGTTCTCCAAAGAAGATACCCCCATCCTGCCCCAAATGTTTCCTCAGCTCTTATTATCCAGGCAACAAACAATAAGCCTACTTGATCATTTTCAAAAAAAAACTCTGCTCAGTGAATCACAGTGAGAAATGGCTGGTGTTATGTGAGTCTTCATTTCAAACTTTACTTATTATTTTTAAGGACAATAAGGAGAGAGTGGCAAGTTCTAACCTATAAAATTGGGAATATAGACTTTAACATGATGACTCTGCCATAACTAACCAGTAGCACTTGTGAGAAATTGCTCTTCCAAAGGGTCCAGCTGGCTTTGTTCTAGGGAATGTCCCATGTCCTGCTGGCTTTCCAGTTCCCCATGCTACACATCATTGGCTCAGTGTGTCCAGGGTATACTGAGGAAATTTACTCCCATTAATATTTAGACAGAAGAATTTCATATTCAGCAGGCAGACTGAGAAATCAAAATTGTCAGCAAGGGGAGAAATAGGAAGTACTAGCAAGTTCCAGAAAAATTCCAGAAATGTTAAATTAGAAACAATGCAGTCATTACACAGATTGAGTATAAAATTCCTCAAAGGTAAAGGATAGGTGTTATGCATCTTTGTGATCACAGAAGTTTACCAGTTACCTGGAGTAAAATAAGCTCCTAATAAATTTTGGATTGATTAATTAATTAATTAATTAATAATTAATTAATTTCAGCTACCAACTCAACATTCCTGACAGTTATATGATATTTTAGATCATGCGACTTAGGAATGGTTGCCTTTATTAATCCTGTAAACAAATAGCATAAAATGGTCAAGAAGGATGGAGTAGAAAGGGCACAGAATTTAGAATTGGGTGACTGTGTGCTGTCACAGTTATGTTCAAACCCAGGAGAGAGGGGACCAGCAGCTAATGAAGGGATACACGATGAAATGACCTTGAGAACAATCCACACCTGTCATCCAGGTGAACAGTCTAGGCATGATCAAATCTTGTGACCCAAGGCCAAAATCAAAGCTAGGCCACAAAACTAGGGTCAGGAAAAGTCTAGGTCAATCTGAAGTAAAGAGAAGGTAATTTATTTCAAAGGCAGAGTCCTATGATAGGACCAAACAAGCACGATTTCAGTACTAGGTTGATACTAAACAAGGCAAATACTTTTCCTATCATTTCATGCTGTGCCTATTTTTAAATCACGGAGGTGATCAGTGACACTTGAGCATACATAACCTTGAGTAAGTTGTCCTATCCTTCACTGTCTACGATGTGCAAAATGGGACCAATAACAGCTGTGTCCATACAAATGGCTGGAAAGATTAAATATACTGAGATGGCTAGTGTATGTGAAAAAAAGCTTGACTGACTGTAAATTATTGTAAAATATATTTCATTAAGTTCTGTGGTATTTCAGACCACTTTCCAGTACTATCTGCAAGTATTATTTGCTTATTTCTTTGTTATAGAGATTTTGAGCTTGAATTCTCTTTCTTTTCAAATCCCATATTCTGTAATTATGAGGTGTTTCCATTTTTAGCACTATTTCCAATCATCATGTGGTTGGATGCTGCCATTTGTTATAATGAAATTGTACTGGTTTAGTTATATAGTTTGGTCTATTTGTTATTTTCCATTCACAGATCTTGCTATAAATTTGGGGAAAAAAATTACATACTGAGGTTTCTAGCATTGTTGGCTTAGGAAGTTTGAAGTCATATTAATATCACCCACAGTCATTTATGATTCTTAAGGAGAGAAAAGAGGTTTGGCTCTTACTGAGGGACACTGATGTTGCCCTGAGGATGAAGACTTTCCAAGCCCCATTCAGTAAATACAGTTAACCCTCGATCAATGTGAAGGTTAAGGGCACCATGCCCCACAAAGTCGAAAATCTGTGTTCTGCCATCTCTGCCTCAAAGATTGAACTGGTAAATGGCTCAGCCAAGGGCAGGAAGCTGAAATAGTTCGGATAGAATCAGGACCCAACCCCTCGTCCTTTTGATTCCACCTATAGGGATCTCTAATCGACACAAACTGCCATCCCCACTTAGTTAATTTAACGATCTGTAAAATGAAGATGCAGGTACTATATTTAGTATTTATTGAACTCTATTTATTTATTGAAAAACAATCCACCTGTAAGTGGACCCACACTGGTCAAACTTTTGTTGTTCAAAGGTCAATTTTTTTCTGAACTCTTGTTCTATGCCAGGTACTCTTCTGGGTGCTGAATGAGATGTTAGTAAAAGTAAGCCTGCTAGAAATTGTTGGGAAATTATTGCTTTCTTCCTATAGGCACCCACCTCCATGTGTAGCTTCCTCCTTCTTGTCTGAAGGGTGGACATTATGGCTGGAGCGGCAGCACTCACCATGGCAACAGGAGGGAAAAGCTGATGGAATTGCATTGTATAATCATACTGCTTATCATATAAGAGAAAACCCAACTCATACCTTTTGATGAAAGCCATAAGTGTATAGGTGTTTTTTTAATAAGCAGCAGAACACATTCTGTATCTGATTTCTGTTTCTTGCACATTATTTTAGGAGTCTTTCATTTCTGTATAATAAATGCTGTGTCCTGCCTTAGTGTAGTGTCCTGGGGTGCAAGAAAATCTGTAAAGGCCTTGTCTTTGAAAAGCAGGCTCAGATATACATTATGGAGTAACAAAACATTGGAGATTGATGAACAACAAGGACCTACTGTATAGCACAGGGAACTATATTCAATATCTTGTAATAACCTGTAATGGAAAAAAATCTGAAAAAATATTTATATATAACTGAATCACTGTACACCTAAAACAAACACTATATTGTAAACCAACTATAATCAATTTAAAAAAAAGAATGAACAAAGCATCAGAGATTGAAAGAAGAAGAAAAAAGTGAAAAAAGTAGTTTTATTTTATATGTTTCTTGCATAGATAAATACATTGAGAATCACGAGGATTAGATAACTTATTTAAAATCACACTACTTAGTAGTAAAAGGATGAAACTGTAATTCTGTTTTCATGGCACCTATTTCAGTGTTATTTTTTTAAAAAACATGTACAAATAATCTGAATCACAAGAAATAGGGCATAAAGGAATGAAATTTATAAGTCCATGCCGAGTGTTTCAAGGAACACTATTTCTGCAGGATATTACAATAGTTATTATGCTGTTATGAGATGTCTTATTAGCCAAAGAATTTGGGAAACTCTGTAATAAAGTTAAACAGGTTTGTTTCTCTAGGACTCCTCAGAGCCTTTAGTTTAAGAAGGTGTACAATGAATCTTGAAAAGACAGAAATAGTGTGCAAAAGTTTCATTTTATGTAGACTATGAAATCTACTCTTCCTGGAGTATTTTAAGGGACTGGGGTTCTGAAGAATAAACTTTAAAAAACATAATTTATTAACTCAAACTCTTTGTGAAATTATTCAAGATATAGATAGAAAAAACAAAACTAAAAGGAAGCATACTGTAGTTAAACATACTAAAAACTCTAACAAAGCTTTTTCTGATATTCAAGAAAACTTAAGTATTAAAAGATTTTTAAAAACCTAAATATTCTAAGTACAAAATAACCTTAAGCAAAAATGTCAAAGACTGTCATGTCAACTTGGCATTCTCAAAAGAGGAAAAAAAAATTAATGTTTAAATTTATACATTTTATGCACCTATTTATTATCACATAATGACTCACATGGCCAAATATATAAAAATATTTAATCTACAATATAATATAAAATGTATCAATTCATATTCCATTATGTTAATTACTAAAATATAAAAGCTGGCTCAGTCAAAAATAACTCAAATTTTTACTAACCAAGGAAATACATTAATAATTTTAAGAAAAAAGCAAAATAGTCACAAAAGCAAAGCTTAATTGTAGTGATTTTTGCTTTACTCTTTACAACGTTTTATGACTTGCTATTCAATAACCAATCTACCAGTTGGCTTTGGTTCTATATCTCTCAGTGTGACAGTGGAAGAAGGAGTTTTACTTTGGGAACATTGAATGCCGTGGAAAGGTACTTTGTGACTTTGCCGCCATCATGTGGATATTAGGTTTACTAAATGTGGGGAAAGCATATGGCTTTAAAAAAAGGTATGTTGAGTCTTTAGGTTTATCTCAGGACGTCTTATCCTGTGTCCCATGGACTGCCTAATATGTCTTTACAGGACCCCAAAACCTCCTGAAAGAGTATGTAAATTCTCTGTGGGTGTGGGCACGTTTCTGGGAGCTTTCATCATAGCCTAAAGACGTAGTGTGATAAAACAGAGGTTAGGAACCATTTATATGAGTTATACAATCAAAAATGTAAGCACTAGGGGCTTCCCTGGTGGCGCAGTGGTTGAGGGTCTGCCTGCCGATGCAGGGGACACGGGTTCGTGCCCCGGTCCGGGAAGATCCCACATGCCGTGGAGTGGCTGGGCCAGTGAGCCATGGCCGCTGAGCCTGCGCGTCTGGAGCCTGTGCTCCGCAACGGGAGAGGCCACAACAGTGAGAGGCCCGCGTACCACAAAAAAAAAAAAAAAAAAAAATGTAAGCACTAAAAACAAGGGAGCTTTTTTGGTGGCCTTGATAATGGCCTACGCTTGATATTGAAGCCAACATTTATGCTTATTCCTGCATATTCAACCTTGGCCAATATTTTCTTCCTCTTAGTCCCTGGTGTGTTGTCTTCTAAGAGTTGTGAAGATTTCTCCAACATATTGTACATGAGAAATAGACTGTAAACTTTAAATTGCTAAGTGAATGCTCAAATTGCAATAAGACTTGGTCTTCCAAACAGTGACCTTTGGGCATTAGAGAAAAAATTCTATCATGTCTACTATTCCCTAAAATCAAAGTTCTGCAAGAGCTGAAATCAACATGTGTTCCTTCACTTACTACTAAAACTGAACATTCAAATAACTAGTGAACTACTTTCTTTAGACAAAATTCCAATGTATTATGCCAAAAAATGAAGATTGTCTATAAACTAGTAGGATAACTTTGGAATTTTCTCAAGAGCTGGCATAGTTCTCCACTTATTGTCTTGATGCTGAAACCCAGATATTGGATCTACAAGGCACATTTAATCCGACCATGGTGATTACTTAAGGAAGCCCAGCTGTTGTCTCCACAGTGACGGCTCATGCCAGGCATTGGACCTGGATGACAATATGCACACAGAGTCTGTTGTGCTGTTGACCCTCAAAGACAAGCCAGGCAGGAAGAACACTGGACACTGGTCATGTCTCCACTAGAACAAACAGATTCTAAAATGCCCTGATGCACCTCCTAGAGAAATGAAAATAAAAACAAAAATAAACAAATGGGACCTAATGAAACTTAAAAGCTTTTGCACAGCAAAGGAAACCATAAACAAGATGAAAAGACAGTCCTCAAAATGGGAGAAAATATTTACAAATGAAGCAACTAACAAAGGATTCATCTCCAAAATTTACAAGCAGCTCATGCAGCTCAATATCAAAAAACTAAACAACCCAATGCAAAATGGGCAGAAGACCTAAATAGACATTTCTCCAAAGAAGATATACAGATTGCTGCCAACAACACGTGAAAGGATGCTCAACATCACTAATCGTTAAAGAAATGTAAATCAAAACTACAATGAGATATCATCTCACACCAGTCAGAATGGCCATCATCAAAAAATCTACAAACAGTAAATGCTGGAGAGGTTGTGGCGAAAAGGGAACACTCGTGCACTGTTGGTGGGAATGTGAATTGGTACAGCCACTATGGAGAACAGTATGGAGGTTCCTTAAAAAACTACAAATAGAACTACCATATGACCCAGCAATCCCACTACTGGGCATATACCCTGAGAAAACCATAATTCAAAAAGAGTCATGTACCACAATGTTCACTGCAGCACTATTTACAATAGCCAGGACATGGAAGCAACCTAAGTGTCCATCGACAGATGAATGGATAAAGAAGATGTGGCACATATATATAATGGAATATTACTCAGCCATAAAAAGAAATGGAATTGAGTTATTTGTAGTGAGGTCGATGGATGTAGAGTCTGTCATACAGAGTGAAGTAAGTCAGAAAAACAAATACCATATGCTAACACATATATATGGAATCTGAAAAAAAATGGTTTTGAAGAACCCAGGGGCAGGACAAGAATAAAGACGCAGATGTAGAGAATGGACTTGAGGACATGGGGAGGGGGAAGGGTAAGCTGGGATGAAGTGAGAGAGTGGCATGGACAAATATATACTACCAAATGTAAAATAGATAGCTAGTGGGAAGTAGCCGCATAGCACAGGGAGATCAGCTCCATGCTTTGTGACCACCTAGAGGGGTGAGATAGGGAGGGTGGGAGGGAGACATAAGAGGGAGGAGATATGGGGATATATGTATATGTATAGCTGATTCACTTTGTTACACTGCAGAAACTAACACACCATTTTAAAGCAATTTTACTCCAATAAAGGTGTTAAAAAGTTAAAAATAAAATGAAATGCCCTGATGAAAACTTCACTGGTGTTCCTAGTTTCGTTGTTGGATTTTTATTTTAGCTTTGTAGATAGATACATATTATATTTCAACGAAATTTTACTCACTTAGTTTTCAGGAATTAGCATCTCCACCTGTGAGATTTTCTAAGGGACTCAACTGAGAAAGAAAAAGCAAGTTTTAAGTGAGGAAATGTTAGAATAGGTTTGTAAGTAAACATATATTTTAATTTTTTTTTCTCAACCACACAATTCTTTAACCCAGTGAGTCTTCCTACGTCTTACCCAGCTCTGGACAGTACCATCCAAGAGGGCTTCAAGGATTGATGAATATGTTCCATGTCTGCCTTGCCCATTCTGGCCAAGTGTGGCTATTGACCCCTTGGAACGTTGTTAATGTGATAGAGAAGCTGAATTTTTAGTTTTATTTACTTTTAATTAATTCAAATTTAAATAGCCACATGTGTCCCCTGGCTGCTATATTGGATGTCTCACCCTAAAGAATCTAATGTAAAGGGAAACACTGTATTTAGTTACCAGTTTCTTTGTAGATCATCATGATTTATTAAGTGCTGTGAACATGAAAGGTAGAGCCAGTGGAGATGCATTACCTTCTCTAAATTCTCTAGAGATGCCTGGAGGCAGGTTAACCTGAGCTTGTTCACTGTATAGGGTAGAGCCTGGTTTAAATCTGCAATTCAACACACAGCAGTGTATTAACATTAAAACCACCTCGCAGATATTTTATGCTGTGGAAAACAGATTGTTCAGCCATCAACCAAAAGTAGTTGCTACAATAAAGACACGTGGCAGAATAAAGAAGGTGAACATTTCAGCTAATTAAAGCTAGGGTGGTGTGGACCTTTGTGTAAAGGACAGATTGCTTCCACCCCAGCGCTTGGCTGCCCAGCCCCAGATCCCCCTGTCAGAGCTGGTGACCCAGCTCCTCTGTGCTGGGTGCAGGAAGGAAGAATGTGGTCCCCCACTAGGGAGACATGTTTCAGCCTGATCCAAGCATTTGACACCAACTGTATGGAAATATTGAATGTAAATTTGGAATATCAATGGCAAGTAAACATTGATGTGGGCAGAAACTCTCAAGTGTGGTTCTCAACAGTTATTTTAGTACAGAAATCTGTTTTTTTTAATTGAAGTAGAGTTGATTTACAGTATTGTGTTAGTTTCAGGTGTATAGCATAGTGATTCAGTATTTTTACAGATGATACTCCTTTATAGGTTATTACAAGATAATGGGTCTAATACCCTGTACTATACAGTAAATCCTTGTTGCTTATCTATTTTATATATAGTAGTTTGTATCTGTTAATTCCATACCCCTAATTTGTCCCTTCCCACCTTCCCTCTCTCACTTAGTAACCACAAGTTTGTTTTCTATGTCTGTGAGTCTTTTTGGTTTTCATATACACTCATTTTATTATTTTTTAGATTCCACATATAAGTGATAACATACACTATTTGTCTTTCTCTGTCTGACTTATTTTACTAAGCATAATATTCTCTAGGTCCATCCACATTGCTGCAAATGGCAATATTTCATGCTTTTTTATGGCTAAGTAATATTCATATATATATATATATATATATATATATCACAACCTCTTTTTTTTATTTTACAAATTTAATCAGTTATACATATACATACGTTCCCATATCCCCTCCCTTTTGCGTCTCCCTCCCACCCTCCCTATCCCACCCCTCCAGGCGGTCACAAAGCACCGAGCTGATCTCCCTGTGCTATGCGGCTGCTTCCCACTAGCTATCTACCTTACATTTGGTAGTGTAAATATGTCCATGCCGCTCTTTCACTTTGTCACAGCTTACCCTTCCCCCTCCCCATATCCTCAAGTCCATGCTCTAGTAGGTCTGTGTCTTTATTCCTGTCTTACCCCTATGTTCTTGATGACATTTTTTTCTTAAATTCCATATATATGTGTCAGCATACAGTATTTGTCTTTCTCTTTCTGACTTACTTCACTCTGTATGACAGACTCTAGGTCCATCCACCTCATTACAAATAGCTCAATTTCATTTCTTTTTATGGCTGAGTAATATTCCATTGTATATATGTGCCACATCTTCTTTATCCATTCATCCGATGATGGACACTTAGGTTGTTTCCATCTCCGGGCTATTGTAAATAGGGCTGCTATGAACATTTTGGTACATGTCTCTTTTTGAATTATGGTTTTCTCAGGGTATATGCCCAGTAGTGGGATTGCTGGGTCATATGGTAGTTCTATTTGTAGCTTTTTAAGGAACCTCCATACCGTTCTCCATAGTGGCTGTACTAATTCACATTCCCACCAGCAGTGCAAGAGTGTTCCCTTTTTTCCACACCCTCTCCAGCATTTATTGTTTCTAGATTTTTTGATGATGGCCATTCTGACTGGTGTGAGATGATATCTCATTGTAGTTTTGATTTGCATTTCTCTAATGAGTAAAGATGTTGAGCGTCCTTTCATGTGTTTGTTGGCTGTCTGTATATCTTCTGTGGAGAAATGTCTATTTAGGTCTTCTGCCCATTTTTGGATTGGGTTGTTTGTTTTTTTGCTATTGAGCTGCATGAGCTGTTTATAAATTTTGGAGATTAATCCTTTGTCAGTTGCTTCATTTGCAAATATTTTCTCCCATTCTGAGGGTTGTCTTTTGGTCTTGTTTATGGTTTCCTTTGCTGTGCAAAAGCTTTGAAGTTTCATTAGGTCCCATGTGTTTATTTTTGTCTTTATTTCCATTTCTCTAGGAGGTGGGTCAAAAAGGATCTTGCTGTGATTTATGTCATAGAGTGTTCTGCCTATGTTTTCCTCTAGGAGTTTGATAGTGTCTGGCCTTACATTTAGGTCTTTAATCCATTTTGAGCTAATTTTTGTGTATGGTGTTAGGGAGTGATCTAATCTCATACTTTTACATGTCCCTGTCCAGTTTTCCCAGCACCACTTATTGAAGAGACTGTCCTTTCTCCACTGTACATTCCTGCCTCCTTTATCAAAGATAAGGTGACCATATGTCCGTGGGTTTATCTCTGGGCTTTCTATCCTGTTCCATTGATCTATCTTTCTGTTTTTGTGCCAGTACCATACTGTCTTGATTACTGTAGCTTTGTAGTATAGTCTGAAGTCAGGGAGCCTGATTCCTCCAGCTCCGTTTTTCGTTCTCAAGATTGCTTTGGCTATTCGGGGTCTTTTGTGTTTCCATACAAATTGTGAAATTTTTTGTTCTAGTTCTGTGAAAAATGCCATTGGTAGTTTGATAGGTATTGCATTGAATCTGTAGATTGCTTTGGGTAGTAGAGTCATTTTCACAATGTTGATTCTTCCAATCCAAGAACATGGTACATCTCTCCATCTATTTGTATCATCTTTAATTTCTTTCATCAGTGTCTTATAATTTTCTGCATACAGGTCTTTTGTCTCCTTAGGTAGGTTTATTCCTAGATATTTTATTCTTTTTGTTGCAATGGTAAATGGGAGTGTTTCCTTGATTTCACTTTCAGATTTTTCATCATTAGTATATAGGAATGCCAGAGATTTCTGTGCATTAATTTTGTATCCTGCTACTTTACCAAATTCATTGATTAGCTCTAGTAGTTTTCTGGTAGCATCTTTAGGATTCTCTATGTATAGTATCATGTCATCTGCAAACAGTGACAGCTTTACTTCTTCTTTTCCCATTTGGATTCCTTTTATTTCCTTTTCTTCTCTGATTGCTGTGGCTAAAACTTCCAAAACTATGTTGAATAAGAGTGGTGAGAGTGGGCAACCTTGTCTTGTTCCTGATCTTAGTGGAAATGGTTTCAGTTTTTCACCATTGAGGACGATGCTGGCTGTGGGTTTGTCATATATGGCCTTTATTATGTTGAGGAAAGTTCCCTCTATGCCTACTTTCTGCAGGGTTTTTATCATAAATGGGTGTTGAATTTTGTCAAAAGCTTTCTCTGCATCTATTGAGATGATCATATGGTTTTTCTCCTTCAGTTTGTTAATATGGTGTATCACATTGATTGATTTGCGTATATTGAAGAATCCTTGCATTCCTGGAATAAACCCCACTTGATCATGGTGTATGATCCTTTTAATGTGCTGTTGGATTCTGTTTGCTAGTATTTTGTTGAGGATTTTTGCATCTATGTTCATCAGTGATATTGGCCTGTAGTTTTCTTTCTTTGTGACATCCTTGTCTGGTTTTGGTATCAAGGTGATGGTGGCCTCGTAGAATGAGTTTGGGAGTGTTCCTCCCTCTGCTATATTTTGGAAGAGTTTGAGAAGGATAGGTGTTAGCTCTTCTCTAAATGCTTGATAGAATTCGCCTGTGAAGCCATCTGGTCCTGGGCTTTTGTTTGTTGGAAGATTTTTTATCACAGTTTCAATTTCAGTGCTTGTGATTGGTCTGTTCATATTTTCTATTTCTTCCTGATTCAGTCTTGGCAGGTTGTGCATTTCTAAGAATTTGTCCATTTCTTCCAGGTTGTCCATTTTATTGGCATAGAGTTGCTTACTTTTATGGCTAAATAATATTCATATATATATATATATATATATATATATATATCACAACCTCTTAATCTATTCATCTGTTGATGGGAACTTGGGTTGGTACAATGTCTTGGCTATTGTAAATAGTGCTGCTATGAACACTGGGGTGCATGAAATCTTAATGCATGAAATCCACAAAATTATATGTTCATAGTAGGTACTACTAGCAGATGTAAAAGTACCAGGAGCAAACTTGCTAGCAATTATGCTTGAATCTTCATCAGCTGAGGCTCAGTGGTAAACAATACACATATATAAAATGTTCCTTTCTTCTTTCTAATCTTAAAATCCTTTATTTTCTCTTCCATGAACAGATGTAACATGAATGCTTCCTTTATTTTTTTTAAATAAATTTATTTATTTTATTTACTTATTTTTGGCTGCATTGGGTCTTCGTTGCTGCACGTGGGCTTTTCTGTAGTTGCGGTGAGCGGGGGTTACTCTTCTTTGTGGTGCGCAGGCTTCTCCTTGTGGTGGCTTCTCTTGTTGTGGAGCACAGGCTCTAGGTGCATGGGCTTCAGTAGTTGTGGCACACTGGCTCAGTAGTTGTGGCTCGCGGGCTCTAGAGTGCAGGCTCAGTAGTTTTGGCGCACGGGCTTAGTTGCTCCGTGGCATGTAGGATCTTCTTGGACCAGGGCTCGAACTTGTGTCCCCTGCATTAGCAGGCAGATTCTTAACCACTGCGCCACCAGGGAAGTCCTGAATGCTTCCTTTAGCTCTTTGATAACCTGAAGATAAGTTTTACAAGACCAGCTCCCCCTAAAGTACACATCAATAAATGATTTGTTGTTATTCTTGTTTGTTTTTTCTCTTTACCTCACAGATTGCAGCTGAGGAAACATAAGCTTCATTAACCTGGATCAGAACAGTACACAGTTCTCTCAAAAACTACCTCAATCCTTTTATTCCTTCAACAATTTTAAGGTTTATGTTCATCTCTTTGTTTTATTCTAAACATGACAATGTTTTTAAAATATTTTATCTATTTTTCTTTTAAAATTATATCTCACCTATACATACGTATATGTAAAAATATTATATTCAATCATGCACCATGGATAGATAAATAAATATTCAGAAGTTCACCAGTATGCCCTTAATAAGTAGCACATATGCTCCAATTAAATATATGTAGTTGCAGAAACAAGAATGGAAGAATGACATTAATATTGTTGCTTTTAATTCTATATGTATAAAAAGTCAGGGTAATTTTCCATTGGAAAAACGATTTCACTTTAAGTTCAATATTACTTGCAGCAAATTTTAAAATATGTGTATGAATTAGCATGAGTCTAAAGACCTAGGGAATTATAAAATGATATTTAAATAAAAGTGAGTATTTTTAATATTTAAAACATTTGACATATCATTTCTGTCATTTTAGTGTCATGCTTGCCACATTAGTAAAACTTAATTTTATTACATTCACCACTGTATGGATACCCGAAAGTAGTAACTACATCATTTGATAGTTTTAGAATTTGACTTTGAGAAAAGCCTCCAAAACTTGGAAATCAAAATGGGGCAGCCTGTCCAGATTTGCTATTTACTATTTGATTGGAACTCAGACACTGTGGAGGTAGTCAATTTGTAGATTGCTGCCCAGGACAGAATGTAACTAATGTCCTGCCTGGTGGGACATTAATAAGTTTTGAATCTAACCTATCAATCTTATTCTAATACTTTTTTCAAAATGCTGATAAATATCCAGTTCCTAAAAATGCTCATTGATCCAGTTTTGCAATATTTCCCTCATCAATTAGTTGAATGAAGTTTTGACACCTGAGTATTCTTTATGAGATACATGTCTTTACCTTCTGAAAATTACACTTTGACATGTAATTTGATTGTATTTTAGCACATTAATCGGACATTAACCAGATGGGAACAAGAGATTGACCTCTTCTCAGACTAAAAATTGTCTTCATGACTGTAGGTCATTATGTGTGTATGAGAATACTCTCTATTCCCCAGGGACCTAGTTTAGGGTGCAGTATGTACAGCTATTTTCTGTATTAAGTTCTTATGAAAGTGCCATCCAATGTATCCCTTAGTTATGACTTTAAAAGTCTGTGTTTTCTTATGACTAATAACTTAATACAGCTCAATAATTTAGCTCGCTATTGATACTACTTGCAAGCAGTAAAGTTGATAGTATTTGAGTAATATTTTCACAGTGTTATAAGTTCATGGCTACATCTTCAATCAGTTCTAATTAGAGGCTGCCTCCTTCTGTACAAAGTGAACACATTTTCTCAGGTACCGCTCAATATAAGCTGCTTTATTGTTACCCACACACTTGCTAAGTTAGAATCCTCCTCTCTGTTTTCTGTGTCCAAGTACATTATCCCATTTAAACCATATCATCTTTAAAAAAAAATCAAATCATAGACACGTTTATATACTTCATGATACTTACCACATGTGATCTTGCTTTCTGTAAACAGTCCATGTGGTGGAGCAGAAAGAGCCATGAGTTAGAAGTTCAGTCCCAAACCAGAACCCTAGCTCTGCCACTACACAGTAGACCACATACTGCATCAATTATCTGCAAAGTGAGAGTAATTTGTGAGCCTCTCCTTCAAGACAGTGGTGTGATGTGATGGAAAGTAAAGGGGTTTTGGAGTTAGATCTGCATTCCTATCCTGGCTCTTCCACTTAATAATTGTTTCCTGACCACAAAATGGAAGTAAAAACAATCAACCTTTCACTTTATGAGAATTGAATTAGATGATTCAAGTAAAGCTTCTGTCTTTAGTGCCTGGTACCTAGTAGGTTTTCAATAAGTATTTATTCCCTATTTACAAAACTTTTCCCAGTCCCTCTAACCATAGTCAAACATATCAGAGTAAATCCAACATCAAAGGGAGCAAGTTGAATCTGGAAGACATAGCTCATAGAGTATATGTAAAAAAGATTAGAAATTGAAGTCGACATAGCATTGTCTCTGTTCACTGATTCCATGACTCCACCTCCAATTCACACCTCCCAGTGCATTAATCTACTTTCCACTCCTATTCCTTCACTAATCCTGTAATCACTGAGGCCACACATAGCCCTATGAATTGTAAATACGATGGATGGTTATCTAATGACATCTTACTCCAGCTTTCTTCTAAAGCTGCCTCTCCGGGTCACTCCTTCCTTGCTGAAATACTAACCATAGCTCTTGATTCTCTAAGGAATTTGTATTCCTTCCTCTGTCATTTAAATACTGCTGCTTCTTGGCCATTGCTTTTACTGTAACACTTTCTTAGATGATTTCATCAACTGACTTTATTTTATCCACCTTCTATGTGATAATTCCCTAATGCATTTCTTTCCTGACCTTTAGAATCCTATCAACAAATTGCTACTGAATAACTACATTTAAGTGTCCCTGAAATTCAACATGTCAAAAGAGAAACTCTATTTCATCTCTAACCTGGATTTGCCTCAGATATTCCCTATCTCAGTTGTTACCATTAGAGTTCCCCTAGTCTCCAAGGTTAGAGACCCAGTCGCCCAGGGTTCAAATGAGGATGAGGTACTAGAGGAGCTACTTGCAGTGGTGTGAGCACATTTAAAGTAGGATGAAGCCTTCAGAGCCTAGCAAAAGTGGGGAGCCTGTGGCTGAAGACAGGTGTCACGGAGCCCAGTGGGAAGGAGACCAGGAAAGAATGCATATCAAAGGCTTTAGTACTGTGCCAGGTAATTTTCTAAGCAAAGATATGGCACAAAATCTCATACAATAGGCTTCTCCCTCTGAAATTTGATCTAATATCAGGAAGGAATTGTTCCATTAAGCTAAGAATTTCTTCCACATCCACCTTTTATCGATTATGCTTTTCAGATGACATGTCTCTTGTCTCTCCTTGCCATGCCACAGTTTTGCACATCCAGCCCAAAATGTGAGTCAGTGAAAACTTATTACTTCTCCCTGATATACTCAACTGGTGCCATAGTTTTCTTGCTCTGTGAATCTATGAAGGGAAAATGCTTCTAAAACTTTCCATGGTATGTGAACTGAGTCCTTAGGTCACTAGTAGTATTAGACACCACATTTTCTGCAGTCTATTCAAGCAGGCAGACTACCAGACAACTAATTCTTCATAGTTAGTTCTGGGTTGTTTTTTGTAGCTTTTTGTTTTTGTTTTCATTTAATCTCAGAAAATATGTTCTTAAAATGGGAGCTGTTAAAGTTTGGCATACAATAAAACCTCTTTGTGAATGATCCTCAATTTCAGAACGGATTTGGATGAGTGACCTTCTCACAAAGCTAAGGGGTGTTCACTGATCACAATATGGGTAGGCAGAGTGGGTGGGTCCTCACAAGATCTGAGAAAATAAAATGCATGGAGGGAAGAAAGTATGTTGTGTTTCCATTTCCTTGGAAACTAACACAAGAATGGACACCTATTAGTTGCCAGATAAATGTTATCTGTTGAATAAAATGTTTATCACAAACCTTTGCTGTTATGTTGCTCATTTTAATCTACAAGGCTTGTAATTCCAGATTCTGTTTTATTTTTCTTCTTTTTCAAATTTTTATTCATCCCTGTCTTTCACACATAGGAACAAAGATAGTTTGAAGAGTTCTCAGTATTACAAGCTTTAAAGTAGGTTTTTAACTGCTTACCTGAATAACAGTATTACAGTATTAAACATAAGACTTTTATTTCTGATATAAAATCTCTACTTTAAAGGGTCTTACTTATATTAAAGTGAATTTGAGATTATAGCAAGACCCTTTATGAAACTGGTTATACATTTTTCAACCTTTAAGTTCTAGAGTAAGGTTTTAAAGGAAAAGTGCTGAAACTTAAAATTATCCAGATGTTTCTGGATTGATTTATGTTTGTAGAAGCTGTTGGTAACTTTAAAAGGACATGAGAAAGTATGAATGGTTTCAAAAGCTTGAGAGGCAAGTTAATAACATCGCTGAACTATTATTAAATTATTAAACCTAATAATTGTTTACTTAGGATTAAAACATCACTTCAATACCACACAGAAGTTAGGTTGTTCATTTTGGAGTCTTTAAACAGTAAGCTGAGTGTATGCCAGGAAGAAGCCATGTACCCAGAGTGTAACCAGGAAACAGTCCTGGAACCATAACACAGACACAGGGACTGTAGACCAGACTGTAGCCGCTAAGCTTGGAGCAAGGTCAAAATTCACATCAAGGCTCCAGTTCAGGCCCCAGCTACAAAGTCAACATCTTTGCATCCATGTTTCTAGATTTACATTTCAAGGGTGACAATATGGAAAAGTTTTCCTAAAAAACAAAGGAAGCAATGCTTTCATTGAAAGAAAAAGTGAAATATTGCTTGTGCCCGATCAATCTGGGCTAGGTGGAAGAGCAGTCTTCTTGAAAACATAGTTTGGTTTTGCTCATGCCGTTTTGGGGGTCATGGCAATGGCAAAAGTCCTTTATTAAAAATGGGATCTGACATTACAGGCAAATGTGAGCCATGACCCAGGTGTAAGACCATGGAAATAGTCTGACCCAGACCAATGAACTGCTTGAAAAGCTTTTTGTAAAGTCTCTGGTAAGAGCAACTCAGGAGTGGAATGTACCAAGAAAGAGGAAATGTTAAACTCAGCCTAATCAAACATTTTTCTAGTCCAAAGTTGAATATAATTTGGTCTTACAGGACCCAAGAGGCCCATCAAGTAGAAAATAACTTACCATGTCCACAGTCAACTCAGCACAGTATTTGTAAGTCACAAGACAAGAAATTAGGTACTAACAAGGATCATTAGTGCCTCTTATTTCATACAAAACAGCTTGAGAAATTAGTTTACATAATCCACTTCTTCTAATGTGAACAGTTATATTTATAACTATGGTGAAGGGAAAAGAGCTCTCACAGTTAATGACTGGGTTCACGTCCTTCCTTGACATCTACTGGCCATGCACCCTTGGATAAATTACATCTCTAAGACTATTCACATAGACAAAAAAAAGGGTGATAATGATAAGAATACTCATAAACACAGGATTTTTGTGATAATAAAAAAGGTACTTGGGGACTTCCCTGGTGGTCCATGGGTAAGACTCCAAGCTCCCAATGCAGGGGCCTCGGGTTCAATCCCTGGTCGGGGAACTAGATCCCACATGCATGCAGCAACTGAGTCCACATGCTGCAATTAAGAGCCTGCATGCCACAACTAAGAACCCAAATGCCACAACTAAGACCCAGAGCAACCAAAATAAATAAATATTTTAAATATATATATATATATATATATATATATATATATATACTTGGAGGTACCTAGACAGCTGTATACAAAACATAGATTCTGCACTTAATAGTTCTGTAAAGTATTTTTTTATTGTAAAAGTGGTATGCTAATGACATTGATTCTATTGCATATGGCTAATGTGATCATGGCTGTGAAGTGCTTTGCACAGTGCCTGGTCCATAATGACAGTAAGCTTTCAATATCTATTAGTCATACAATGAAGATAATAATAAGAAAGAGGAGGATGAGAAGGAGGAGAAAAGACCTCTCTCCAATAAATTTTTATATAATTTCCACCAAATTTTCATCTTGATTCATGACATATCAAATTGTAGTTTTGACATCTATCTAAGCTAACTAAACCTCAAAAGACAATTATAATTCTTAACCTACGGATATTTCTGCATAGAATAAATAAAATTATGTATGTAAAGTATTCTTGGTAAATCCCATAAGAAAAGCACATAACAACAGGTATTATCATTATTACCATTATTATCACTATTAATATTGTTACTTTAATAAGGAACAATCAATGAAGACAAATTTTAAGATATAAATAAATATAAATGATATTATAATAAACATCCATCCATCCTTCAGAAATAATCAGAGCTAACATTTTCATGCATATCTTTTCATACTTCTAAAAAACACTTCAGGAATATGGGCCCATTGGTAGTTAAGAGGTGAAGGAGCAAAGAAGGAGAAAGGGATAAATTACAGTTCTGCAAGATAAAAAAAGAATCCCCAAATCAGAAGATTCACAACCCACCCCCAACACCAGAAACAACCTAGGAAACTTGCTAAAGTACCGGATTTTGCTAGATTGATTGAAAAGCCACAATATACAAAATGTACTGGTTATACTAGATACCAATAACAAGATACACAATATCATTTTTTAAAAGAACAAAAGAGGGCTTCCCTGGTGGCACAGTGGTTGAGAGTCTGCCTGGCGATGCAGGGGACACGGGTTCTCGCCCCGGTCCAGGAAGATCCCACATGCCGCAGAGCAGCTGGGCCCGGGAGCCATGGCCGCTGAGCCTGTGCATCCGGAGCCTGTGCTCTGCAACAGGAGAGGCCACAACAGTGAGAGGCCCGCATACCACAAAAAAAAAAAAGAACAAAAGAAAAGTACAGTCTGTAGAAAACTGTGCAGAAAATCAGAAAATAAAATTTCACATATATTGACTGAGGTAAATTCCTCCCTAAAACACAACCAGTGAAGAAACGAAAAATTCTATGTCTACACTTGTGTTAGTTTTCTGTGGTGCATAGCAAACTACCACAATCTTATGGGCTCAAAACAATACACCTTGCAGTCTCTAGAGGTCAGTAGTCTGGGTAAGCATTAGCTGAGTCTCATTATAGTCACCTCAAAAACAAAAGTCTCTTTGTCTAATCTAGACCACATGATCTCATCAGTTCCAAGTCCAAATTCCCGTCATTGGTATCATCTAAATCCAGTTTGAATGAAGATGATAAAAAGGGGGTTCACTGCTCCATGGTAGTTCTGAAATCTAGCTGGGAAAGCAGGAGTGCCTGCGTAGGTTTCAGGGCCCGGGTATCAGTCTTCCTAGCTCTCAGCTTTGCCCTCTCGGCTCTTGACCTCACCCTCCAAACCATCATTGCTTTTCCATGAAGGGTAGCACAAGCTTACCACTATATCGTTTCATCAATCTGTTTCCTGCTAGTAGAATCTTAGGTGTCCAACAGCCTCTTTCCTTTTGTCCTCTCTTTGCCCCTTGTGGTTCAAATGTGTTTCTGATGAAATAATTCTCTAAAGAAATATGTGGGTTTTCCATGGGTTTTGTCCTTGGATGAAAGTCATATCCACAGATCTTTCTAAGATAATCCCAACTTTATCTCTGGCACCTGCTGAGGTGATTAGGGGCAGGTCCTTAAACTTCCTGAGAAGATAACACCCTTGTTCTCTTGAAAAGACCCTTTGTGGGAGTTTATATGCTAAACTCTGGGTCTTTCTAAAGTTTTAGAAAGGTTGCCCAGTCACACATTCAGCCTTTTCTTAATGAAAACTTTCATCAGCTATTTCTCACTTTTAGGATCACTGAATACCGGCAGAGAATAAGACTTTATAGTCATCTGGTTTTGGCTTCTTCTTGTCTAACAATTCTTCCTTCAGTGTATCTCTTCCTCTTGCATCTCACTATAAGCAGCATGAAGAAACCAGTCAGCGCCTTCTATACTTTGTTTGGAAGTCGTCTTAGCTATGGAATCAAGTTAATTGCTTACAAGTCCGACTTTCCTCAAAGCTCCGGGAGATAATTTTGCTAACCTATCTGCTACTACATTACAAAAATCCCCCTCCCCTAGTGTACAATAACATGTACCTCACTTCTTCTGAGCCATCCTCAAAGTCCAGATTTCTACTAACAGTCTGTTCAAGACAATCTAGGTTTTGTCTATCATGTTCCTCAAAATTCTTCTACCCTCTTCCATTGCCTAGTTCCAAAACTACTCACACATTTTTAACACCTTACTTCCAGATACTAAAGTAAGTATTAGTTTTCTATTGCTTCATGACAAATCACCATAACCTACTGCCTTAAAACAGCACCCATTTATTATCTCATAGTTTCTGTAAGTCAGAAGTCTGGGCATGGCATAAACAGGTTCTCCACTAAGGATCTCCAAAGTCTGCAGTCAAAATGTTGGACGGAGTTCTGCTCTCATCTGGAGCTTGGAGTCCTCTTTCAAGCTTATTCATGTCTTTGGCAGAATTCAGGCTTTTACAGTTTTAGGACTGAGGTCCCCTTTTTCTTGCTGGCAGTTTTCCAGGAATCATTCTCAGCTCCCGGAGACCACTCTCCTGTTCTAGCTATGTGGCTCTTCCCTAGGCAGTTCACAGTAGACCTCTGCTTTCTTCCAGGCCAGCAGGAGAGCATCTGTTGATCTTCTTGTCTATTTTGAGGACTTACTTCAATAGTTCAGGTTCACCCAGGATAAATTCCCTGTTAAATAACTTAGAGTCAACTAAATAGAGAGCTTAATTACATCCACTAAATCTCTTTTGCCATATCACATAATGTAATCATGGAATTGGTTATTGTTACATATAACATAGTGTAACATGTTCACAAGTTCTGCCAACACTCAAAGAAACACATATTTCAGGAATTAGGAATTTGGGGAGCCAACTTGGAAGGCTGCCTAGCACAATTCTCCAAACATAATTACCTATACCCAAACATTCAATGTATGAAAAGCCACTTTGAATCAGAAATTTAAAATTTTTTTTAAAAGTAAATGGACAAAAACTGAGATCATGTTTTCTAAAAGGTGATTGAACACAAAGAAATTTAAGAAAAAGATAAATTTATCTCAGAAATAAAGAGTAAATTACGAGCTGTCTAAAATACAATAAACTAAAATTTTAAAAATATTTAAAAAGCATTGATGAAAGGCAGGAAAACTAAGACAATGAAAATGGCACATAGAAAAAAGCCAAAAGTATCAGAAAGAAAGTAGTGGAAATGAAAAACGAGCAAAGAAAAAATGTTTTTATTGTTAGATTCCTTAAAGAAAAAAAATAATAAAACAAGAGACCAGAAATATTATTTAAAATTATAGTACAAGAAAATTTTATAGATAGAGTAAAATACTTGAATATACACATTAAAAATGTTGACCAGATATCTAGGGAAATTGTTTCAGAATTATAAACAGCAAGACCTATCCAAATGAAATAAATAGCTTTCAAAGATAAACTAAAAAATCCATAAATCTTACAGGAAAAAAGAACCAATGATTTACAAATGACAGCAACAACAGCAACACACCCTTATGTTCATTGCAACATTATTTACAATAGCCAAGATATGGAAGCAACCTAAGTGTCCATCAACAGATGAATGGATAAAGAAGATATATATGTATATAATGGAAAACTACTCAGCTATAAAAAAGAATGAAATTTTGCCATTTGAAACAACACAGATGAACTTGGAGGGTATTATACTTCATGAAATAAAGTCAGACAGAGACAGAGAAACACTGTATGTTATCACTTATATGTGGAATCTAAAAAATAAAGCAAATGAAACATTTGCTTAATAAAGCAAATATAACAAAAAAGAAACAGACTCACAGATATAGAGAACAAAGTAGTTGTTACCAAGAGGGGAGAGGGAAAGATGTGGGGCAAGATAGGGGTAGAGGATTAAGATGTACAAACTACTATGTATAAACTAAATAAGCTACAAGGATATATTGTACAGCTCAGGAAATATAACCTGTATTTTATAATAATTTTAAATGGAATATAATCTATAAAAATTTTGAATCTCTATGTTGTTCACTTGAACCTACTGTAATATCGTAAATCAACTATACCTCATTTTTTAAAAGGTAGTAAAACTGTCTCTATTTGCAGGTGAAATAATAGTATTCTTGGAAAACTGCAGACAATGAAAAATGACACAACTGATTCAAACAGTAAAATAATCAGTCAAGTAGTAAGGTATAAAATTAACATATAAAACCAATAGCCTTCAAAAACATAAGCAATAAAAAGAGCACATAAAGATAGAGAAAATGTCATTTAGAAAAGCAGCAAAGAAGAATAAATTTAACAAGAAATATGCAAAACCTATGAGAGGAAAATGTTTTAAATATTTTTCACTACTGAAAAATGCAAAAGTAAACTTGAATACATAAAAGACATCCTCTTCAACTACATAGGATGAGTCAACATTATAAAGACATCATTTTTCCTAAATTAATTCATAAATTCAGGGAAATCTCAGAAAAACATTCTAATGTTGGTATCAAAATTCGTATGGAAATATATTCACTCAAGAATAACCAGGAAAACACAGAAAAAGGAAATCTCAAAGAGAACTAGCCCTAACAGATATTAATACATCCCATGAAATCTCAGGAGTTAAAACAGAGAAGTAATGGGACATGAATAAAGAAGTGACCAATGAAGCAAAATAAAAAGAGACACAAATGTATATGTAAATATAGTATCTGACAAAGATGGCATCTTAAATTGTAGGGGTAAATGTAAACTTTTTATTTATTGGTGCTGGGAAAGCTGAGTAGCCACTTGACAAGAAAAGATAATTACACCCATGCCTCACACCATACAGAAGAGAAAGTCTAATTGAATTAGGGAGCTTAATGTGAAAATCAAAAACATACAAGTGCAAGAAGAAAACATAGGTGAATTTTTTTTTTAATTTTGGTACAAGGAAAGACTTCCTAACTATGACTCAAAATGCAGAGGCAGTAAAAGACTGATAAAAATTAAAATTTAAAAGTTCATGACAAGAAACACCATCGAAAAATCAAGTGACAGACTGGGAGAAAATATTAGTAAATGGTTGATATCACTAATCTATCAAGAACTCTTTAAAACTGAAGACAAATGATAAACTCTTTAAACTCTTAAAGATAAATTCTTTAAAACAAAATACAGAAATAATAAACCAGAAACCAAAAAGATGAGTTACCTGTAAGAGGTGAGTGAGAATAGAGTGGATAGAAGGGAAATGGGAATGGAGAAGCAGGAATGTAGAATGCACAAGGTTTTTTTAAACATGTCTTTTGATATGTTTCTGACTCGCAGTTATAGATGTTTCGCATGTCCTTCACATACCCAGAAAGTAAACAAACAATTAAAAGCAACCAGGATGTGGGGAATCCAAAATGGAATGCACACAGTAACAAATGAATCTACTGTATATAAATTAATAACATAAACACACTGAAGGAGTGAGGAAGGAAAGAACTTAAATAATTTTGGAAAACAATTCCTTGCCTGATACAATAAGGCTAAAAAACAATAATGAAAACGAACCAAAAAAAAAAACTGTATGTAAATGTTGTCATCTAGTTAGTAAAAGTATTTCTCACAAGGTCACAGGATTATGGGTTAGTAATTCTGAAACTGCTCTATTTGTGTAACAAATGTTATAAAAAATTGAGTGCAGTAAAAAATTGAAAAAATTAATAAATATATTATAGATAGTAACATCCAAGTTTCTCACTGCTGGAGAAAGAAATTTAGAAAAAAAATAGGAAAAGGAAAAGAAAAAAAGAGAATTTGGTGGAGTTAAATTACAATCCAAGGATTCAGTATTTCTTCATATTCAGATAACAAAATACCAAAATATACAATGTGTGTATTGGTAGGTTGGTATACCCACCACATCTATTTTCTGGCTTTGTCTGATGAGAGAGACTAGAAGCAGTGGCACCCCAGAACCATGAGCACATCCAATGCCTAAGTCTTGGTTTCTAAACCCCACTCACCAATAAAGGAAAGCAGAACTCCTCATAGAAGCTTTTTGTTCTAGAACTAGGGCCAGAAAAATACTATATGAGCCAGAAAGTAAGAAAATGTCCCCAGAATAGTGGGGCTTGTTGAAAGAACACAAGGGGCAATCTGACATTGCTTCTGATGGCCAAAACTGGAGCACTTAGAGGAACAAAGTAAAACAGTATGGGATTTTAGCTCATAGAATAAAATAAATCCATATTTAAGTAAGAAAATAATCAAATGTATAAATAGGAGGAAAGAGACAGTTCTTTCTTATTAGATTTCCAATTTAAACATGTAGAAGGAAAGAGGGAAATGGTGGGTTACTATTGGGCTTACCGATAGTAATAATTGTTGTAGACTGATGGATGCCAAAAATTAGTAGGTAAAAATTGGAGTAGAAAAAGGATTTGCCTCATTTCAAAGCTTTGGCTCACACCCGACACCAAGATATGTATTAATGAAAAAGGGAAAGGTAATAACCTCACTGAGGAGGAACACATCCCACACTACCTCGACTACATGATGAAAGTCAACATCGCCAGTCACGAGAGGCATACATCACATTCTTCCTGACACAGTGAACTGAGAGGGCAAAACATCACTTCTGTGGCATTCCTGCCAAAAATGCATAACTGCATCCCATCCACAAAAAACTCAAATTAAGAATCATTCTACAAAGTAACTAATCTTACATAGAAAAGTATCACTGTGGCTGCTGTGTGGAGAACAAGTTGTGAGAGAGCATGTGGGGAAGCGTGGACACCAAGGTGGAAGCTACTGTGACCTGGATGAGGGAGGACTTTGGCTTGGGTGAGGGTAGTGTGGTGGAAGGGTGAGAAGTGGCCAAACTGGGACAGTTACTGATGGAAGAACAAGCAGGATTTTCTAATAAGTCGTGGGTTTGAGAGAAAGAGAGGAACCAAAAATGCTTCCAAAGTTTGGGCCTGAGAACCTGGTAGAAGTGGAGTTTCTGTTCATTAACATGGAGAATAAATGAGAGCTGCATGCACTGGAAGAAAATGATGATGTGCCTTTAGGCATGTTAAGTTAGATATGCTGAGCATGTAGCCAAGCAGAGGTACCAAGGAGAGAGGATAAAGTCTGGAATTCAAAGGAGATTAAGGCTAGACACACATATTTGGGTATGGTTGGCATATACTTTGTTTTTGAAGCCATGGGTGTAGAAGACATCACCTAGGGAGCCACTACGGAGAGAAGGGGAAGGAAGCCCTGGGCCTCAGACAGTAAATATTCAGAGGATCAGAAGATGAGTAGAGAGGGGTTTGTACAGAGTGAGGCGGGAGCCAGATTATGATGTAGTGCTGTTTCAAGAATGAGACAGTTCTTCTGTGACTGGCTTATCTCACTTAGCAGAGATGAATAACAAGCTTCATCAAAGGCAGGAGTTTCTTCTCTTTCAATGCTGAGTAATAGTCACATGTGATATGTGTATCACATTTTCTTTATCTGTTCATCCATAGATGAACACTTGGGTTGTTTCCACCACTTGGCTATTGTGAATAATATCATTATGAACATGGGTGTACAAATTGTCTTTGAGATCCTGATTTCAATTCTTTTAGATAAATACCCAGAGACAAGATTACCAGTTATATAAGGAATCTAAAATAGTCAAGTTCATAGAAAAAGAGAGTGGATTTGTAGTTGCCAGGGGCTTGAGGGGTGGGAGGAATGGGAAGCTGCTATTCAAGGGATATAAAGTTTCAGGTATGCGAGATGATACACTGTCCAACATAGTAGCTATAATTAACAATTCAGTACTGTGCACTTAAAATTTTGTTAATAATAGTGTAAATCACATGTTAGGTGTTTTTATCACAGTTTTTTAAAAAAGGACAAGGTAGTGATCAGGCATGACAAATTCAGCTGCAAGGACAGATCTAGGAGGGCAAAGAATATCAGGGATCCATCACCATAGGGGTCATTGCTGACCTCAAGAGGGGCAGTTCCAGTGGGAAGTAAACTGAAGTTGGACAGGACGCCAGGGAGGCTGGGAAAAGAGGACAGAATGGTAAGAAAATGTCTAGAGTCTGTCATACGGAGTGAAGTAAGTGAAGAGTGAAGTAAGTGAAGTAAGTAAATAAGACAAAAAGACAACCCTCAGAATTGGAGAAAATATTTGCAAATGAAGCAACTGACCAAGGATTAATCTTCAAAATTTACAAGCAGCTCATGCAACTCAATGTCAAAGAAACAAACAACCCAATCCAAAAATTAACAATAGACTTAATTAGACATGTCTCCAGAAGATATACAGATTGCCAACAAACACATGAAAGAATGCTCAACATCACTAATCATTAGAGAAATGCAAATCAAAACCACAATGAGGTATCACCTCACACCAGTCAGAATGGCCATCATCAAAAATCTAGAAACAATAAATGCTGGAGAGGGTGTAGAGAAAAGGGAACCCTGTTGCATTGTTGGTGGGAATGTAAATTGGTACAGCCACTATGGAGAACAGTATGGAGGTTCCTTAAAAAACTAAAAATAGAACTACCATACGACCCAGCAAACCTACTACTGGGCATATACCCTGAGAAAACCATAATTCAAAAAGAGTCCTGTACCGCAATGTTCATTGCAGCTCTATTTACAATAGCCCAGAGATGGAAGCAACCTAAGTGTCCATAGACAGATGAATGGATAAAGAAGATGTGGCCCATATATACAATGGAATATTACTCAGCCATAAAAAGAAATGAAATTGAGTCATTTGTAGTGAGTTATTTCTAGCGTCTGTCATACAGAGTGAAGTAAGTCAGAAAGAGAAAACCAAATACCGTATGCTAACACATATATATGGAATTAAAAAAGAAAATGGTTCTGAAGAACCTAGGGGCATGACAGGAATAAAAACACAGACATGGGCTTCCCTGGTGGCGCAGTGGTTGAGAGTCCACCTGCTGATGCAGGGGACACGGGTTCGTGCTCCGGTCCGGGAAGATCCCACATGCCGCGGAGTGGCTGGGCCCGTGAGCCATGGCCGCTGAGCCTGCGCGTCCGGAGCCTGTGCTCTGCAACGGGAGAGGCCACAGCAGTGAGAGGCCCGCGTACCACAAAAAAAAAAAAAACAAAACAAAAAAAAACACAACGCAGACATAAGAATGGACTTGAGGACAAGGGGAAGGGGAAGGGGAAGCTGAGACAAAATAGGAGAGTGGCATGGACATATATACACTACCAAATGTAAAATAGATAGCTAGGGGGAAGCAGCCACATAGCACAGGGAGATCAGCTCAGTGCTTTGTGACCACCTAGAGGGGTGGGTTAAGGAGGGTGGGAGGGAGGCTCAAGAGAGAGGGAATATGGGGATATATGTATACGTATAGCTGACTCACTTTGTTATGCAGTAGAAACTAAAGCAATTATACTCCTATAAAAATGTTAAAAAAAAAAAAAAAAAAAAGGAATGGCCATGGTGCTGACGAAAAATTACTAATGGGATGAGCCAGTTCCCAGCTAGAGCTTCAATGCCTGATGGGGACCCTATGAGAAGACTGGAGACCAGTTTAGCCACACTCATGGAGCTGGTCCAACCAGGGGCTGATGATGCCACCCAGGTCACCGTGAGGGACAGTGAAGTAACACACTTCATTCCCCTAACATTGTGGGTTTCCTTCCATGCAGTCTGGAGAGATCCACTCATTTTTAGGCTTAAATATTTCCTGAATCACATTGTTTCCACCTCTCTCTTTTTGTATGCGAATATCTTTTTAAGTACAAATAAATAAGTCAGGTTTAAACTGGCTGTTTACCTGGTCAGCTTCCAAACTTGGGCCTTGTGACTTTTATGGAGAGCCCATATTGGGCAGTGGCACTGAGAAAGCTCTGTGCAGAATGAAGCAGGGCTTGCAAGCATGAAAGCTTGTTCAGAGTTCCATGTGCAGAAAGGGATGCATGAAAAAGCTCCAGAAGGCTTCATCCCTCAGACCTCTAAGCTTGGGGATAATATGAATGTTATCAGCTTCTCTGTCTGTGTTACAGAGCAAGACCCTGTGAGGCCTTCCTACGACAGACTCCACTCCCATATCCTCTGCTTTAGCTTCTCTCTGAAGTACCTAGATAATAGTATGCGATGCACATTTCCTGAGTTGTTTTACAAATGCTGAACCCCACCCCCAAAATGGAAGAATTAACTACTTGATGACCATGATCTCATAACCCCCACTACTGGCACCTAAGGACTAATAACATTCAGCCTTGTGACACTGCCCTGTTACTGCACCATCAACCAACCAGAGAATTGTGCAGGAGCTGATCACATACCCTGAGACTCCTCTTCCTCACCTAGTCTTTAAAAATGCTTTGCTGAAACCCATCAGGGAGTTCAGGCTTTTAGAGCATTAGCTGTCCCGGACTCCTTGTATGATGCTTTATGATAAACACTGCACTTTCCTTCAACACAACCCGGTGTCAGTAGATTGGCTTTACTGCACTCGGGTGAATGGACCAAAGTTTTGGTTCGGTAACATCTGGATCTGACTTCCTTACTGAACAGCAAGTCAGAACAGAATTTGGAAGCTGTTTCTGCACTTACTTTCTACATGACCCTCAGCAAAGCCCTTCACTAGGTTATAACAATGAGAATAGAAAATGCTAGTGAATGTTGCAGCACTTACCCTAGGGGCCAGGAATGTTCTGAGTATTTATATGCACACTAATCCATTGCACCTTCTGAAATATCCTCTGAGATTAGTGTCTAAATAGATTGTCATATTATTCCCACAATAATAATTACTGTAATAATAATTATTGGAATATAATGGCACATAGCTCAGGATTTGGGGAAAGATTTTTTTAATGTAAACAACTTAAACTACCGCAGATAAGTATTTGCTACAATTACGTTTGTTATTTTTCAGAGGTGGCTCAAGCTCCTGTTGCTGCCAACCCAGCTCTGGCCCCTCAGCTGCATTCATCTCTCCTTCTCACATTCCTTTGGCCTTTGAGATTATATGTTGGCTCTCCTCACAGACCTGGCCTTCCAGGGCCCACCTGGCCCAGTGGAAGCTGGAAACACAAAACCTGGAGTCCCACGCACCCAGGGCCACGCAACCCCCATATGATGACGGCCTGAATCAAGTGTTGGAGTGGAGGTGAAAGGCCTGGGTTTACAGTCTGTCAACTTCCTCTCTTTCCCAACACTTTGCTAGAAAACTCTCTCCTCCCTTGCTACTTCCTCACCAGTTAATCTTCTTTACTAAACATTGGTAATACAAGTTATATACCTCATGAGACTAAAGTTCTCCCATTTGCTAAACACTTTACAAATGTAGACTACAATGCATGAGAGGGGTGCTGGCATACAGAAATCTCTAAATAAATAGGAAGAAGGAGAGAAAAGGTACAGGGCTTTGTCTCTCATCCCGAGACTGTGCAGAGACCCCCTGCTTCCCTGAAGAGACCCCTGGCTCTGGGGAAGCACGGATGCCTGGAGCTTTACTTCCAGCCAGGACCTCACCATATGACCTTGGAAACCTTGATGAAGAGGCTAATACAGGGAGATAAAAAATGACATTTCCAGAAGAGTTTCTACCTAAGATGTCTCTTTTGAGAAATATAGAGGTAAAATGCCACCTCTGGTGCCGTCTACCCCTTGATTCCTGGAAACGTCACCCAAGGGGATTATAGTCACATAAATGTGAAAACATCAAGGCTACTGGGAGTGATTCACTGGTCTGCCCTCCATTCTGAGATAATATCCTTTATTCTTCAAGGGCTAAAAAGTATCCTTTCTTTCATGGCCTTTTTGAATACTTTGGTCATTATAAGGGGTTTTAAGTTTTGGTGAAGGTAGGTGGCATATAAGTTTTGGTGAAGGTAGGTGGTTGGGTGCCTGGGATATGAAGGGAGAATGACAAGAGTCCAGAGATGAAGAGGTATAAATGACCCAGGACTCTCATATGTGTAGCTTGAGGCAGAACACCTCTGAAGAAACTCCCTGAATAAAATAGCCATTTAACTAGAACTCATTATACAGCCAGTACGGGCTGAGGTTGGCACTCTGTTGTGCTTCATCACATGAAATCTTCCCAGCAACCCAGGGAGAAAGGAATGGCAACCAACCTATTTCCCACAGGGGGAAATGGAGCCACAGGGAAGTTAAACATCCAAAGAAAATGTGTGACTCCACAGAAGCCATTGTCAGCAAAAGCATATGAAAAGGGTGAATAAAGAGGGCAACTTTGGGCTTAGGAGAAACACACCTCAAACCAAGAAGACAGGGCATCTTGGGCATGGGAAAGCTGTTCTCTGCTCAGAGACCAGGGGTCTTCCTGATCCCCACGACGTGCATGAGGCATCAGCCTCTTTCTCCTCCCTTTGTGCTATAAGCTCATTAATCAAAGACCTCTGGGCTTTGTGGTGTGAGTGGGAGAGGGCAAGCATACCAGGAGGCTGGAGAGGAACCAGGAGACCAATCAAGGATAACGGCCTAAATCCACAAGAAGGAGGGCCACCTGCCTTGTATTTGTCTCAAGAATAAAGTTTGTTAAATTTGGAGACACAAAGTGAGGTATTGAGTGTGTAGTTGGGTATGTAACACTAGGCTTCAAGGGAGTGGTCAGAGCTTCAGCTATAAAGTTGAGAAGCAATTGTGTGTTTCTGGTCTTGAAAGCCTCATAACAGAGAAGATGATCTGGAAAGAGTGTGGATTAACAAAGAAAGAGAAATGGGAGGAAAAATAGGAGAATATTGTGACCCAGAAACCAAGTATAAAGCACAAGTGTTTTAAAAAGAGGGATTGGGCATCTCTGTCACTGAGAGTATAAGTAATAGAATTGACCAGTGGATTTTAATAGATCATATGATTTGCAATGACTTTGGGTAAATTATGCTAATTGGCAGAAAGAATGGGGATCATTTTTCATCTTTTCTAATGCTCCTCTTAACTTTCAAATATTTTGAGTTGGCATTGGTGACTTTTCCTGTTTTGATTTTATGGCCCCATTTAATTTTCAGAACATTTTCTAAATCTCAAAATATGCTAACCGTTGAAGGATGTGAACATCGAGCAAAAAGAAAATAAAGCTTGAATTATATATTTTCACTCATAAACTTTTTGTTACTGTGAGATATTTGTGTCTCTATTCTAATTATATAGTATATAACCTGGGTTAAAAAAGAATTTGGGATAAGAATCTTTATCTGGAGTTAAATAATTAAAATTCACTTTCTTAATATAGCCTGGAATCTCTTTGTATTGGTCTTTATCCTGCCTCATCTTAGGAATGACATTGGACTATTTGTTTTTGTTAATGTGCTGAGATACCAGAGTGCCATTGAATTAGTTCTCCTTGGGGTTACCTGATGCTTTAGACTGAACTGTGTCCCCCCCCCAAAAAAAATTCATATGTTGGAGCCCTAGCCCTCAATGTGGCTGTATTTGGAGATATGGTCTTAAAGAGATAATTAGATAAAATGAGGTCACTAGTCTGGGGCCTAATTCAATATGACTGGTGTCCTAGGAAGAAGAAGGGATTAGGACACTGACACACAAAAGGAAGATGATGTAAGGACACAGGAAGGAGACGATCATCCACAAGGCAAGGAGAGAGGCCTCGGAAGAAACCAGCCCTGCTGACACCTTGATCTCAGATTTCCAGCCTCCAGAACTGTGAGAAGATAAATTTCTGTTGTGTAAACCACCCATTTATGGTATTTATTATGCTAGCCCAAGAAGATTAAGACAGCTGGAAATAAGACAGTAATGTTCCAATCTTGAGCCTCCCCCTTGTCCTTGCTCAACATTTGTAAGGTATTTTATATTCAACAAAGATATTTTTACTTGTGAATCTGCTGCTATGTTATCCATTTCTTCTATTCATTCTCCCAATATATTAACAAATATTTATTGCGTGCCAGGCAATTTTCTAGGTGATAGAGAGACAGAAATGAACAAAACCAAATTGAAGTATATGTTTCTGTGCACAAAGAAAACAAATAAGGAAGCAAAGAGGGTGAATTAATGAAGGTCATATGTAGAGTTACCTACAGAACTGGAATTTAAACCCAGGATTTTGATTTCTAACCCAGTTTTCTTTCAATTTTATCCAAACTTCCTTCCATGCCTGGGGAAGGATTTCCACAAATAGTTGTTCAAACTTTCTCCTCCAATAAACCCAATGACCAAAAATTCCACCCCTGGAACTACATTTACTCAAATTCTTTCTACTCATCTTTTACCACAATCACAGTACAATATTTTTTTAATAATTTAATAAATTGTTTTAGAAGTTTTATTCAGAAAATACAAAGATATATTTGTATCTCCCTTGAGGAGGTGGCATACTTACTCATTTCAGCAAATTTAAATATGTACCTCTGTAGGTAAGTATGCCTTTATTTTCTTTGATTTCCATAAAACTTGAAGCCAAGTTTTAGAATCACTTATAACAAATACACTCATCCTGCATAGTGTACACATCATTTTTTAATTTATTTTTTTATACAGCAGGTTCCTATTATCTATTTTATAAATATTAATGTATATATGTCAATCCCAATCTTCCAATTCATCTCACCACCACCGACCCCCACTCTGCCCCGCTTTCCCCCCTTGGTGTCCATACATTTGTTCTCTACATCTGTGTCTCTATTTCTGCCTTGCAACCCAGTTCATCTGTACCATTTTCCTAGATTCCACATATATGTGTTAATGTACAATATTTGTTTTTCTCTTTCTGACTGACTTATGACAGTCTCTAAGTCCATCCACATCTCTACAAATGACCCAATTTCATTCCTTTTTATGGCTGAGTAATATTCCATTGTATATATGTACCACATCTTCTTTATCCATTCATCTTTCAATGGGCATTTAGGTTGTTTCCATGACCTGGCTGTTGTAAATAGTGCTGCAATGAACATTGGGGTGCATGTGTCTTTTTGAATTATGGTTTTCTCTGGGTATATGCCCAGTAGTGGGATTGCTGGGTCATACTGTAATTTTATTTTTAGTTTTTTAAGGAACCTCCATACTGTTCTCCATAGTGGCTGTATCAATTTACAGTCCCACCAACAGTGCAAGAGGGTGCCCTTTTCTCCACACCCTTTCCAGCATTTGTTGTTTCTAGATTTTCTGATGATGCCCATTCTAACCGATGTGAGCTGATACCTCATTTTGGTTTTGATTTGCATTTCTCTAATAATTAGTGATGTTGAGCAGCTTTTCATGTGCCTCTTGGCCATCTTCTTTGGAGAGTGTACACATTTTTGTTATTTTTATTTTGACTTGTTTTTTTTGTGTGTGTGTATGTGTGTGCTTTAATTTCCTCTGGTCTAGATTATCTATTTCCATGTGTTAAGGGAAGCTTCATTTAGAACCTTGGGACCAATAGTATAACTCCTGTTTGAAACAATGGTGGCAAAAGTAAAAACTGCTCTAAAATAAAGGAACATTATAGCTGTCTATTTTACATTTCTTAATCTAAGACAGAACCAGCCACATGACAACATAAGTATGTTTTCTCTTCACTATGCTCCTAGTTTATATGCTTACATATGACATTTTTACCAATGTAAAATCTATTCATGATGTGGAGAAAACAAGCAATGCCACTTTAGTCAAGATGATGGATGAAGACAGCATCCTCATCCTTGCAGACAAAGATGGAAAAATGTTAAAACTCCTCCAAAGAGGAGGTAGGACAAGAAGAACTCTCAGTATATTCAACTATCTGTAAATTTTGGAAGAGCAGCCTGATTTTTCCCATGTCTCCCAGGATGATTACTCCTAAACCCAGCCTTTTGGTGTGAATTTGTAGGTATCAGAGGTAGAGGTGGGAGTGGAGCTGAATTATTGAAGAGATTGCAAAATCTTGCACTGGGAAGGGAAGGGGATTCCTTTCTTATCCAGAACTCTACTTTGGAGTTGGAAGTGGAGACAGCCACACCCTAATTCCAAGGACTCCAGCCAAACATCACAGCAGCAATGAAATTTCCAAAACTTCTGCAAGCCAGTGCAATCTTTATTTTATTACAATTGCCTCAGGACCGATGGTGCCTTGGCCACCAAAAAACAGCATGATAACATGATGATCTTGATTATATACTGAGTTGTTGAATAAACTAAACTTGGGCTACTACTACGGCAGAGAACAGCTTCTCATCAGGAAGGTGCCCTCTAGAGCAGTCCTCTGACTGCTCTTTGCCTTTAACAGCCCTTTCATTTGCTTTTTCCAAGCATCTCTGCTCCTGACCAGAAGAGATGTTCAATCAATTAAGAGTAGTTCAAAAAAGTTCAATGGTTCACAAAAAGCCTTTAAAAAAGGAAGGATAAAATTTCTCCCCTTGAATTATAGCAAGGATAAAGAAGGAAAACAAACTAGGCTGGTATCTGGCATGTCCTAAATGCATGATAAATATCTGCAAATTATTAATTCAATGGTCTCTTCCACTTACTAACCACTTAAAGACCAGAGCTGGAAAAGTGATTTCTGGGTTCTAAGCATCTATCTGAATTAGAACTGGGGGAAAGGCTGAGAATGGTAGGAATTGAGAAAAGCACATACTGCACAGTTTCACATGCAGCTCTCCTTTGGCAAAATTGTCTCAATTTATAGACCTCACTGTAAACACACACAGAAACAACTATATTCACAATCTGTGACTGAGACACTAATACACCTCCAAAATAAAAAGGCATTTTTTATCCAATTTTATGAAGAAAAATGGTGGTTTTCATTATGTTAGTTATTGAAGAGAGGAATAATTCTTTAACTCTTGAAACCTCTACAGCTCACTGGGGACTCTGGAGTGTGGATGTACCAGTTGCTTGCAGAAGCAGTCTACATTTCACAACATAAGCCTGAAGGGGGTGGAAATTAGCAAAAATATTAAGAGCCTTTATGTGGTTTTAGCCATGACATTATGTACTTGGCTTTTCTCATCCAGTTTAAGTATTGTAACCCATTATAAACATTGGGGAGAATAACCAATATAATTAAAATTGTGAAACATTTTCCACTATAAGCTTTAATTTGAGAACACTTGAATTTCATAATTCCTCTTTGAAATGTTCCATCTTTGGTTTTTATCCAAATATGATTTCTTTGTTTGTTTGTTTGTTTGTGTGTGTGTTTGTTTTGGAAATATTGAAGATATTTAACTGTTTGAGTGTCAGGACATGAAAATATTCATTTGCTGACTGATTATGTTGAATACTTTTTTGTTGTTGTTGTTGAATACTTTTATAGAAATATTCCAAATGTTATAAATTGCCTGAATTTAAATTACAAACTTAGAAAGTGAGGCAAGCTTTAGTGAGAAATTTTAGAAATTAGAGTAAATGCTTGCAATGACTAATTAAGATCTTAGAGCAGACTATGTATGGAAAGAATTTAAGGAGAACTAATTCCAGCTCTTAGTCTCTCTTTTGTGTCTACAAAATCTGAAAATATACCCTCTTGGGTTGTGTCAAACTTTTGCAAGTAAAAGACACAACTCAATTCTATTACCACATTCTCTACTTGCTTATATTCAGGTAAGAAATAAATCTGTTCTTCTGGAATACTAGTTCTTGATTAGCATAGAAAAAAATCCTGTCCTCCTTACTCTCCTTCTATTAATGTAAATCCAAAGGAATTGGATAAACATTTTTTTAGTAAAACTTCCAGTTTCAGTTCTGTATATAAAGCATTTGAATTTTATCACCCTCATCCTTACAGTTAGAAAAAGCTGAACAAATTAATCATCAATGACTTATTTTGACCCATTAGGGAAATAAGGTTTTGGGGAAACTACTACCCCACAATCTGGAGGAACAAGAAAATCTAGAGTCATGGCTAGGATCTGCTTACCAAGATCTAGGAGCGGAAGTCACTGGAGCCATAAACTGGTAGGAACAGTTCAATAATAATTTTGACACATTGATGGAGGCTGAGTGCGAACTAGCGTGAGCATGATGGATCCAGAAGCTGCAATCTGAGGGTTTCTCAAAACATTTTTGGAATTTTATCATCAAGCTCCCCATGAGGTTTTCACAGTGATGATCCAAGAAAGATCACTTCATGGCTTTTAAAGGAGGAGGTTTAAAAAATTTGTGGAATAATTGTGCAAAAATTGTGAAATAATCCGAGTGTTCTCCATGAAAATGATCTACTCTCCAAGAAAAAAAAAAAAAAACCACAACACTTTATCAGAGCAATAGCACAGGTGAGGGAAGATCATTCCTCCCAACCCAGCCCCCTGTCATCTTTATGTCTTACCTGTGATGGGGAAAACGATTGTGTAGGTAACAGCCCAGCACATGTGCACACTAAAAGCCTGAGACTTAGTCATCAGATTATAAAATGCTTCCCCACCCCTACTCATTAACAACATATCAGCAGGGGTCCAGTGTAATCACAGTGGATCATAGCTTAAACAGCTGAAAGATGCAGACTTCCTCTAAGGAGGAGTTTCAGGAGAGCTCAAAGTTAAAAGAGGAAACCAACATTAGGACAGAGGAGCAATGTAAAGACTCTGGCATTTTTGGCTAAAACAAATTAAATGCTGCCAAAGTCCAAGAAAGATTAACATACATTCTCACACTAAAGGCCAATAGAATTCAGTTCCTCAATACAACATGTCAGCATTCATTGAGAAAGTACAAGTCATGCCAGAAGACAAGGAAAAGCATTCTGACAGGACAAAACGGCATCAGAACCATACTCAGATATGTCAAAGGTGTTAAGAGAAAAAGTAGACAACATGCAAAAACAGATGGGTAAGTAAGCAGAGAGATGGAGAACTCTGAGAAATAATCAGAAGAACATTTCATGAATTAAAAAACTGTCACATTAATGAAAAATGTCTTTATGGTGTCATCAATAGACGAGACATGATTGAGAAAATAAATAAATAAATCAGTGATTTTAAAGGTATGTCAGTAGAAACTTCCCAACCTGAAATTAAAAGAGGAAGAACTGGGCTTCCCTGGTGGCACAGTGGTTGAGAGTCCGCCTGCCGATGCAGGGGACATGGGTTCGTGCCCCGATCCGGGAAAATCCCACATGCCGCGGAGTGGCTGGGCCCGTGAGCCATGGCTGCTGAGCCTGCGCGTCCGGAGCCTGTGCTCCACAACAGGAGAGGGCACAACAGTGAGAGGCCCATGTACGGCAAAAGAAACCCCCAAAAAACAAAAAAAAAGTTTAGTCCAATATGATTTTTATCATTGTAAGCACAGGTATATCAGATAGGTAAGTAGCCTGAAACCTAGAAAGCATTTGTTAGATTATTAAGGCTTCCCTATTTGCAGTGTGGAGTTAGACAATCCAAAACATTGTTTCTAATTTCAGTTCTAAAAAGTTAAAGATGTTTAAATGTGCTTGGAAATGGAGCTGGAATTTTAAGAAAATTAAAACGATAACTAAGTGTTAAGTTTTAAGTCAACAGAAAGTCTACTAGATTCATGTGTGAAAGAAGATTTGCTCTTAACTTTTTTTTAAAAGAATTTTCTGAGAATTGACAGCCTTGTTTCATTTTCTTTTCTTTTTTTATAATTTTATTTTATTTATTTATTTTTGGCTGTGTTGGGTCTTCATTACTGCATGTCGGTTTTCTCTAGTTGCAGTGAGCGGGGGCTACTCTTTGTTGCAGTGTGTGGGCTTCTCACTGCAGTGGCTTCTCTTGTTGCAGAGCATGGGCTCTAAGCTCAAGGGCTTCAGTAGTTGTGGCACACGGGCTCAGTAGTTGTGGCACACGGGCTTAGTTGCTCCATGCCATGTGGGAATCTTCCCAGACCAGGGATTGAACCTGTGTCCCCTGAATTGGCAGGCAGATTCTTAACCACTGCACCAGCAGGGAAGTCCTGCTCTTAATTTTTAAGAAAAGCTATATATATATTTTTTTTATATTTTGTTTCCATTTTTATTATTTAATTATTTTTGGAAAATAAAAATATTTGAGTACAGTTTGAGTTCTAAAATATTTGTTTTTGTCAAGGTATTTTGACTCTGCTTCTTAATCAGACATGTGTATTTTGTCAGAATTTCTTCATACATTTGAATTATACAAAGTTACTATCTAAAGAATATTTTCAAATTGCCATATTTTGTTTACATTCAAGTACTTTGATCATCATGTTAATTTAAGCTGCTTTTACTTCACTTTCAGTGTCAGGAAAAAATGACCTTCATCAGAGCCAGTCCATTTCTGGGACCCTGGATCCTGATGTGAAGGATGTTGTTATTAATTTCCAAGCTTACTGCTGTGTTCTCCAGGATTGGAAAAACTATATTTTTAATTTACAAGCTAAGAGATCAGATATTATTTTAAACTCCAAAAAAGTAACTGTGAACAGTCTCATTTACAAATAGCCTCCCCACAACAAACAAAACCCAAGTGACACAGAAAGGGCAACCTTGAGAGAGGAGAATTTTGGGAAAGAGGAGAAAATTGCTGAGATGCTGGAGAGTCACATGTGTGTGGGTTAGGGAGAAGGTTGGAGATCTAGGGGAAGAGGGGACTTGTAAATCTAAGAGACTGCAAACATGATAAAGAACCTAGCATACCCCAATGTTCATTGCAGCTCTGTTTACAATAGCCAGGACATGGAAACAACCTAAATGTCCAATGACAGAAGAATGGATAAAGAAGATGTGGTAGATAAATACAGTGGAATATTACTCAGCCATAAAAAGGAACAATTGTAGAGATATGAATGGACCTAGAGTCTGTCATACAGAGTGAAGTAAGCCAGAAAGGGAAAAGCAAATATCGTATATTAACACATATATGTGGAATCTAGAAAAATGGTACAGATGAACCTACTTGCAGGGCAGGAATAGAGAAGCAGACATAGAGAATGGACATGTGGACACAGTGGGGGAAGAGGAGGGTGGGACAAATTGGGAGATTAAGATTGACATATATACACTACCATGTGTAAAGTATATAACTAGTGGGAACATGCTATAAAGCACAGGAAGTTCAGCTGGGTGCTCTGTGACAACCTAGATGGGCCAATTTAAAAAAAAAAAGACCCTTGCAACAACTTGGTGGGCAAAAGAAAGCACAGCTTGGTAGCAACATGTGTCTGGGTAGAGGAAGTTAAACCATTCTCTGGGTTTCTGCTAGTCCCAGAGCATTATACAAAAGCATATGAAAAATGCTATCCTTGAGAGAGACAATGTGTCTCTGTCAGTTGTCACTGAGAGAAGAATAACAGACCTGAGAATGTCTGATGCTAGGAGGGACAGCAGGACCCCTGTGAGGACCTGGTGATAGGAGGAAGAACAAAGGCACCAGTAGCAAAATATATGCCAGCCCACGGCTAGAGTGGATGAGGTACATCTTAGCTGATGGTGGTAGAAGACAGAAGCCACACACACAGGTATCTCTGATGTCTTAATACCCCAGAAGTAGCCCTGATGCCACCTTTCAGAGAAGAGAAGAGGGAGCAATTTTAAATTGTTCGAGAAATCTCTGATGTGTCTGATATTAGCCTGAATTGGTCTGCAGTAGATCAGATAATTGAGGACTAGGTTGTTTGGAATTCTAGATACCAGTTAAGGTTAATCATGCAAAAATAAATGTTTTGACCTTTTTGCCCAATTGGAAAACCTATGTTCATGTATCGTAATTCTTGAGAATTACCATTCAATGAAAGTGATTTCACTTCTAATAATCATAGAAACCCATCTCCAATATTAAGTATTGAGGACCATTGTCCCCATTTTAAATGTCCAAGCTCCAGATAAGTTGTAGACACAATCAGCATTTGGAAGTCATCCTAGGAATTAGGTGAGTTGGACTTCACTCCAACAATAACCCTCCCTGAATGAAAGACCATCCACAAAGCTTGTCATCAATCCACCAAGGGAAACACAGGATTGAACTAATCCTACAGGGCAAATATGAGAAAGGCTGTAAGAAAAAAACATAGTGTTTTCTAAGGTAAAAGGAAATACAGAAAGAGCTGGTGAAGACTGGCCACAGATGGATACAGGAATGCAGAAGCATCCATACTGCAGAGCATCACAGGAGAGAAAAACTCCTCCCAAACCAGCAGGTGACCCTGCAGCAACCAGTCTTGCCCCCTTAAGCATCCAGGAGTGCTCATCTGAGCTTCTTAGTGTGTGCCCTTTTTAAGTTTCCAAATAAAGGAGGAAGATTAAGAATATTCTCAATGAAAAGAATCCTTTTTAGGAGCTAGGATTTCAGAAAAAGTCATGGGATCTGAAATATAGTTTAGAAGTCATGAGTTGGTTTCCTGTCTTTATCACTGACAAGGTATGGGAATTTGTGCAATTCTTTTAGTTCATGCAAACCTCAGTTTCCCCATCTGTACAACCAGAAAAACTAAAATGAGCCTTGGCTTATTGGTTCACTCCCCAATTAATCATTCCATACCACCTTCCTTTTGTCACTGTCAACTCTGGAGAGTTGACGCTTTCCCAGACCACCTCCAGTCAAGAACAGCCAATGAGATGTGGGGGAAGAGTGGGCACTTCTTCCACTGTTAGGCTTCCACACTGGTTCTCTTCTTCCTTTTCCCTGTCTCGCCCACAGATGATAACTGCATCTGAAGCAAACACAGTCTAACCAGGAGACACCAATGTGAGCACAATTGACCAACAAGATAAGAATGGTTTAGAAGGTGCTCAGTCCAAGATGCCCTGTTAAGCAGCTGCATCAATACTAGCAACTGCCATTCTCTGGACTTCCTGTCTTGGATAAAAAATTAATCCTTCCTTGTTAAATCAGTATAAAGCATATTTTTAACTATTTGTAGCTGAAAGCATTCCTAAACACCAAGATATTTTTGTAACTGTTTTAAATTAATAAACTATATAAAAATAAGATTTCTTATTATTATACTTAAAGATACATAGTATATAAATTTTAAGTTACATTGAATAAAAGTAAATGACATTTATTTATGCATCAAATGAATCACATTTATTGAAAAAAATAAAATCATGGATGTATTGCACCACTGAAAAGATGAATGTCTCTCATAGCTCTTGAGCCACAGACAAATGAGAGACTATGATAATTTTATTTTAAAACAGAAAATTTATGATAAATTGGCTCTGCTGGAACTGTAGGATGGAATAAAGATATTTTGTGATGTCTTTGTGTCTTTCCTCAGGAAACTTGTCCTGGCAAAGATAAAAGCTAACCTTAGCAGAAGAAAACAGTCCAAAAGCGCTCCCTTCCTCATTCACTGACCACACACCACCTTCAGAAGCACTGCCAACTCATGCCTCAGGGATGCTGCCCAAGCTATGGGTCTGAATCCCCCAGGGGTCTCGCCCAGCCTGCCAATCCACACCATTTCCTGCTATTTCCCTCAACACCACCTACACTCCATCCAGAGAAATACCCAATCACCACTGAACAAATAGTTCAACTGTTTGTTTATTTTTCCTATGGAGAATGCCCTTCCCTTAATTGTGTCTGTCAGGAAAATCTCTCTTATCCTGCAAGGTCCTCCTCAAATGCCTGTTCCTGGATGAAACTCTCCCCATCAGAGTTTATAGAGAAACATGGAATGGTAAGAATATTCATTTTCAACTGACAACACTTTACCAGATAATATTTAAAAGCATTTTCCTGGCTATTTAACTTTGTAGGCAAATGCTACCAGAAGTGCCACAGCGTACCTAAGGATTTGAGTTTATATACAAATTGAATCTATGTAGGGGGCTGAAGTAAACTGTTCACAGACATTTTTTACTAGCAGAGGGCAGTTGGCTTCAGCCTGAAACTTTCTTAATAATTAGAGCTACATGACTAATCAGTTTCTAATTCCTATAAGCCTTCAAGTACAGAAACCTAACAAGATAACGCAAGCCTGTGTTTGACTACATCCACATTTCATTCCCTACTCAAACCACACTTCACTGGAGGAGGGACGGGAAAGAGGAGGGCTGTTATTATTGTTAATGTTCAACAGAAATTAAAATTTTATTAGGAATTTGACTCTAATAAGGGTAATGAAGACAATTAGAAGATATCCACTTTAGAACACCAAATGGCTTAATTATCAGTTATCCTTAGGAGATAACTAAGAGGAAAAGGGAGGTGTTTTAACCATAATGGCAATCTGTATAACCATGCCTGCTACATGTGTCCAGTCTGTGTTCATGCTATGAAAGTCTTCATGGTCCCTGAAAACCTACATTGAGTTCATGTCAGCAGATCTAGGCCAGCCTCTCCCGGGTTAGGCAGAATCTATGTTGCATAGTTTAGGAAAAAAAAAAAAAAAAAAAAAGAGCTCTTTGGAATCACCCAGATGGATTTCAGATCTCAGTTTTGCCACTTACTAGCTGAAATTTTTATGGGTTTTTTTAACATATGAAACATATGAAAAGACATTCTATTATTTTACTATATGATATATTAGTGACTACACCAGGTTGCATTTTCTCAAATGGCAAACAAAGCACAAGGCAACGTTTCTCTTTGATTCAAGGGAACTTTAATATCACTACTCTTTGAGAGGGTCCAGTGGTTTTTTGTTTGTTTGTTTGTTTTTTGTTTTTGCGGTACACGGGCCTCCCACTGCTGTGGCCTCTCCCGTTGTGGAGCACAGGCTCCAGACACCCAGGCTCAGCGGCCATGGCTCACAGGCCCAGCTGCTCCGCGGCATGTGGGATCTTCCCGGACCGGGGCACGAACCCACGTCCCCTGCATCGGCAGGCGGACTCTCAACCACTGCGCCACCAGGGAAGCCCGAGAGGGTCCAGTTTTTTGTGACAGCTGTGGGACTGTCCATCAGAGTATCAATGATGCTTGGTAGTAAAGAACATTTTGCTAAATTGTTCTATCATGGTTCTTGCACACAACATTTACCTTTTCCTTCTCATCTGTTTTTTTCTGGTTTTTCTGATCAGGTGTTTCCTCATTATTATGCACAGGATCTGATCCGGGGATAGGTTTCTTGTGTTCATATGGAACGTCCACAGAAGGGTGATAACATACTCTCGTCTTGCCACCAGATGTCAAATCAAACTCTACTTTACAATAATAGCCTTCTGGAAGAGAAGAATAACATAGACCTATGAAAAATGCAATATAATGCCCTGTCATCATTTATCCATTCCCCTCCTGATGGACATTTAGCTTTTCTCACCTTTTCCATTATTACAAACACTCTTTGGATTAGAAATCTATATCTCAAATAACCCTATTTGATATCACCCACTGTGCTGCTGCTTCAGCTCTGGTGTATCAGGGTGTCTATCAGGTGGTCCAGAAAAAGGTGTTTTGAAGAGAAATTGTTTTAAAATCTACTTCCAGCATACCAATGTTCATACTTGGACTGGAGCCCACCATTTTGTCTCTGGAATTTTATCTCTTAACTTCAGGTCACACTTATGTGAAAATGGAGAATACAATTCAAAAAGCTAAGTAACATGGTACCCTTAGTTTTTTTTTAAACATCTTTATTGGCGTATAATTGCTTTACAATGGTGTGTTGGTTTCTGCTGTACAACAAAGTGAATCAGCCATACGTATAACATATATCCCCATATCTCCTCCCTCTTGCATCTCTCTCCCAACATGTTGTCCTGCATATGAGAATGGAGCTCAGCAGCTAAAAGCAACTGCAATGGTTGACACCAATAAAACTATTCTAAAATGTGAAAAAAAAAAAAGCTACATAAAAGCAGATGGCACTTTGTGGAAGAACCAATGAAAAGCCATTTCCATTTCCTTTTGCTCCTGAAGATAAAGGCAACGCCAGGAAAAAATGTGTGAGATCCCTTCTAGATACAACAATCCATGGTTTATTTTCTAGCCAATGATGTGTTTGAACTTGGTTAGTCATCCAGATGGGACTGGGGGCAGAGAATGGAGCAAGTCAAATGATTTGAAGCTTTATTTTCATCCCAAGAAAGCTAAATGACTTAGTGTCTCTCTAATAATAAAACTTACATAGTGCTCTCCTAAACGCTGGTCACTGCCCTAAGAGCTTTAATCTATATTAAATCATTTAGTCTAATGATCACTAATACTTACATAATAATTAATATTGATGTTCATTGTGCTGTGTGTTTATTAACCCTCAATCCTCACAAAATTTTATAAGGTAGATATCTTTGTTACCTCCTTTTATGTGGAAACTGAGGCCCTGTAACCCAGCTGGTTACAGGGCAGTGGAGATGAGAGTTGAGGTATTTGCTCAGGAGCCAAGCTCTTAGCAACTGCACCTGCAGCCTCTGGTTCTGAGCAGGTTCTAGCTGTAACTTTTGTTGGGTTGTTTTGTTTGTTGTCCTGTTCCAGCCGCTGTGATAACATCCTATTCAAGAGCTGCCTGCCTGTCCTCCCAGGATGAGAGGTAACTGTGGAAGCTGAATTTTGTGGATAAAGAAAACTAGATCTTTGGAGAGAATGCACGCCAGTTACCCCGGCTTCATTTGTTAGCCATTCAGTTTAGGAGCATGGTTGTTTTTTGTTTGGTTGGTTGTTGTTTTGTTTTGTTTTTTGTAGAAACACCTGGGATTAGAAAAGGTCCTGTTTCTTCTAGAACTTTCATATTTTACATTTATAAAACTATTCTTAAGCCAAGTGACATTATTCCACAATTTAGCATTTTGGGGGGATTATTAGGTGATGTCATGGGCCTGAATTTGAAGTGTAGGAGCCCATCATTCTTCAGTTCTTCGTAAGGAGGTCCTGCTACATCAGGTTAGGGTACCAAAGCTCATGTGGCCTTAGACAAGTCATGTCACGCAGCGGGGATTGGGTGTTCTCATCAGCAAGTGGTATAATGTGTGTGAGGGGCTTGGTACAACCCCTCACACACAAGGAGTACAGAAACCCATGAGTCAGTAGTGCTGTTATTATACTATTATGATTACTCTTGTTCTTACTATTATCATCAATATTATAACTGGCATTTAAAAATTATTGTCAGACTTCCCTGGTGGTCCAGTGTGAAGACTCCACGCTTCCACCGCAGGGGGCTCACGTTCAATCCCTGGTCTGGGAAGTTCTGCATGCTGCGGGGTGCAGCCAAAAAAAAATTTTTTTTAATTAAAAAATAATATATTGTGTTGCAAAATTCTTGGACACCTGGAAGTAACTGAAATCCAAGGCAGGGTTTTCCAGTCTTGAGTCCGACCCTCTGCAGACCCTCCCTGGAGCCTGAGAGTATACAGATGTGGCTTGAGGCCATCTGATATGCAGACAGGTGCAACCTCACCAGACAAGATCAATGCACAAGAACACTACCAGACAGCTGCACTCTTAGGAAAATCATCACTCCTGCTGTTGCAAAGAGCTACACTTTCCTTTGCTCCTGCCTCTATTTCTGAGCTCCTTTTTTTCCCAACATACATGACACCAAGGCTGGGAAGACTTGTGTACACACCGGGCCCCTGGGAGAAGGCAGCTTTTTGGGCCACAGTGGGTCAGAAGGGCCAGACCCGGCACCCCGAATGCTTCTGCTGGTGAATACAGAGGCACCATCAGGTCCTTGAGAGGCTTCCTGCTGACCCAACTCCTCCTGGCTGAGCCAGTGGAAAATGCATTTACATTTGGCAAATGCCAATGTAACTGGGCTTTTTAAAATTCCAGAAGACTTTAATTGCAGAAAATTACTTAAGTTTAAATCCCTTATTGTCATTTTTTTTGCTCTTGAAGCTGAGCAAGGAACTGAGACCAAACTAGAGTTTAATAAAAATGAGTTCCCAGTAGAATTCAGAGCACATCTTTAAACTGCCTTAAATCTTCTGTCATGAAACGCTGCCCAGCGAACTGCAAGAGGTCAACAGCCTGTTTCTAATTTATACGTTTTACTCCCTTCAGGAGATGGGAGGAAAAATATCCAGAAAATAATATCTGCAAAGTGATCACAGTTCCCACAGTCCTGTGTAATTGCCAGCCTCTGTTCAACTCCTTGGAGAGGAAGAGACCTCAGCACGAGGGAGGAGATGGGAGGGTCCCCAAGGACCTCTGTGAGGAAGGAGAGCCGCTCCAGATCATAACCTCCTGATGCCAAGGGCTCGTGAACGTGATGCCACTGCGTCCTTGGGCAGCTCTGTGAGACGTGTTTGTATTACTGTGTAACGGGGCAAGTTCAGAGAGTCAAGGCCCCAACACTAGCCATTTGCAAATGTCATATAATATGCAATTCAAACCAGGTCCACCTACTTCCCAAATCAATTTTCCTGCCAGACAAAATAGGGGGCACTCAGTTAAATTTGAATTTCAGATAAGCCAGACGTTCCTAGTAGCCTCACAACCCGGGGTAAGACTTTAGTGTAAATGTGTCCCAAATAACACATGGAACGTAAATATACTAAGAAATTATCCATTGTTTATCTAAAATTTCAACTGAACTGGGCATCTTATATTTCTACTTGCTAAATCTGGTAACCTTAACATTGGAAGATTTCTCCTGATAAGAACCAAATGTTAAATATCTTATTCTCTTAATTGGTATCGGTCTCAATTCAATTTATAAAGATAATGTATATTTGGCAGGGTGTATAGGACATTGCTGCTTAATATTTTATTTTAAGCTTATGAGAAGGAAAGGAAAAAGAAAAAAGGAAGAAGTGATGGAGGGAGGGAAGGAAGGAGATCAGGAGGGGAGAGTGGGAGTGAAGGAAAAAGGAAAGAAAGAAAAAAGAAGGAAAAAATATGACATCTCAGAACATCTGCTATTAAAACAACAACAAAAACACTTCTACTATATCAGAATTATAGACTACTAAAAAGTAATTTAGCTTACAACTAAAATGAATAATAATTCCTTATACAGGACATTTATTTAGAAAGATAACTTGTAAAATATCATGTTGGACCATTTCAGTTTAAATATGCATATATTTTACTAACTAAATTATACTATTAATGCAATGTTTCTCAAATATTATCATAACCAAGCAGACCTACAGTAATTAGATTACAGTGAGACATCTAAATTATATGCAGATAAATTCTGTTTTCATCCATTTCAGAACATATCCTACAAGTCCCAAAACATCTGGATATCTGCAAGCAACTAAAACTTTGGCAAAATAATTCACCGATTTAATTTTTTTTTAATATTTATCCAGAGGTTGTATCTCTTTATACACACACAGTCACATTTCTCATGAGTTTAAGAAGTCATTTGATCTCTCCAGGCCTTGGCAATTGTCTCCATGTAATGAGGCTTGGGCCTCAGGACCCTGACAGACCTCTCACTCTAATATTTAGTGATTTTCTGAGTCAGCTTTCAAATGGGTAATTGCAAGTAGTAGAAGATTTAAACATTGCTGTTCTCAGTTGAAAGGTGGTTAGAGAATACAAATATACACTTATTTCATTCTTGTTTAAGCTTCCAGGAATATAAGACATGGTATTTATCCCCTACATGGATGACCACTAATCCAAGTAAACATAAGGTGAAAGAGTGTAACTGATGGGGGGGGCAATAAAATCACACTGTAATCTTTTCTATTTACTTAAGGCTCACTGTACTTATTTGAAAATGCCAAGATATATTCCAATGGGAACAGAGACCTAGGAAAATAAAATTTCACTCAGGGCTGACTTCACAATGATTTAACTATAAAAATTCCTTTCCTTGTCATCCTTTAATTCTCAGTCTGTGTGCCTCTAAAGTGGAGAGGAATGATTGTGTCAAGTTCCCATGGCAATCATGCCTCATGGGGCATTCGCTGGCTCCTGGGGCCACACGCAGGAAAAGACATAGCTCGCCTTCAATAAGCAGGGAAAACATGGACCCAGCCAAGCTCAACACACTACAACCGGTTTATAACAGCCATCAATGAAAGGGCTTTGGGGGAATGTCAAGAGAGAGCCCCAAATCCTTGGAGGAACCCAGGGCCGATCCTCAGAGGAGGAAACAGAATGGGTAAGGGAACCCATCAAAGCTAAACTAACACTATTGTGGTATCGTGGGCCAAAGGACCATGGGCTATGCCACTGTGTACAGGGTGAGAGTGTTTCAAACTACTGTGTATTAATAGAAACTTGAGGACTACAAGTCCAACAGATCAGGAGATGACTGCCACTGAAGGATAATTTGTTTCAGATCCCAAGAGGAGGGGGCCACCCTGGGAAGCACCAGGGTCATTCAGGAGGCAGAGGGAGTGGTGGGCAAGAGCCTTTACTGTAGTTTCCTTGGAAGGAATGGGTTTGTCAGGGGACGCACACAGGCCTAGGACTGGCTGGTTTGAGTGATGAGTGCGCTCTGGGCATAGGGACTGTCACCAGTTGTCTGGTCCTTGGCCCTCAGGTGATTATGGCAAGGGGTAGTGACCTTTGCCCACTGCACACCCATCACCTTGGTGGGCACAGCATTCCTAGAGGAAGGAATGGGTGTTGTGGTCGTTCTTGGGAGGAGAAAGCCCTGCCTGATCCAGTGGGGTCCACCTCCTGAGGCATTAGTTCAATTCTCCACAGTTCCGCATGGTGTTCATGAGGCCTCGTGGGGCAGCCAGGCCCATGGGAACATTCCACCTCTAATTCGAAGGCACTGATAGTCTAATTGTTAGTGAGCTTGCTGCATGGATGCAAGAGAAAGACAAGGACTATTGTCACCCCCCTTATCACCTCCACCTCCCACAAAGGAGATGACTTGGTGAAGCTCAGCAGCACTGGCAAACACATCTAGACACATACCAAACATACGAGGCATTCTTTTATGTTCACTTACTCATATAAAATGTTTCTAAAAAAATTAAAAATAAAAAAATGAAAATGTTTCTAAATATATATTTAGCAAACAAGCTCGATTTCAGAGCCTTTAATAAGCATCATGAATGTTAATGAAGCCAGGTAGTGTTTATATACCAACATAAAGCAAAATTCAAGTCATTTTTTGATATAGCCAAATATCTAAATATTAGACATTGTGTAAACAAGCATTACCTAATCAGAATCTTCCATATTCTATTACAATCTTGGAGTCACTAATTGTAGATGAAGTGCCCTTATGGATACATTCACAGAGGAAGAAAACCACAGAAGCAAAGCCGTTAAGTTCCTCACTACCACATAAAATTTACAGATGGGAAAACTGGTGTCCATCCAAAAGACCAATGTCATTTTGGAACCCACCAATAGCACAATATTGAGACGACAATATTTATATTTTTTCACAATTATGAAGCTCTTGTTTATTTCTCCCAAATGGAGAGACAAATATATATTAAAATAATGATGGCATCCATAAAGTGGAACACTAGAATAAAATACCTGTATTTACTGACTTTAATGTTTTTAGTTTGGAGTGAGAAGAATAAGTTTTATAAGATGTTCTATGGCCAAAGTTCTCCTCCTGGAATATTTTCAGAATGAAGCATTGTAAAAAAAAAAAAAAATCTGCCAAACAAACAGCTGTGAGGTTTACACAGTAGAAGGATATGGATATTTTTGGAAGAAAACACATGAGAATTATTTCCAAAGCACTTCTAAGGAGTCATTCATGATAAAACAATAAAATATTAACCATAAAAACCTAAGAATGTAAAAGTCATAGCGATAAAATCTCTTTAGCTTGACCACACACTGAAAATGAGGGTGTTAACGTTAACTGTGGCCTGATGCCCTGAGATCCAGGGCAAAGTGTGGGACAAACACGCCTTTCACATTGACTGACATAGGCCCCTAATCGTGCAGATCAGAAGGCTCAGAGAACAATGTCCATCACTCCATGCTTTCTCCACCTCTGTTAGGTGAGATCACAAACAAAATTTTACTCAGTCAAGGTACAGCAAAAGTCAGGGAATAAGGATGAGAGCTAAGCATCCAGCACACCCCTCTCCCCAACAAAAGGGGACTACCTTTAAAAAGTAACTTTGATCTCTATCTTATTCCAGAACAAGACTTGTTTTTTAAAGACTACAAGGTGTTGTTTGTCCTCTGTTGGCTGCTGCGAAGATTGGGCTCGAACTATAGTGTAATAATTAACAATATAATATTACCCCTACTTCACGATTCCCTTACAGCATCCTCTTGACAAGGGGAAAGTTTCACAGCCTGGATGAGGCCCTTGGTGACCTGACCTTCAAAGCCTGGTGTGCCGGAAAGACTCTATATGTAATTATGCGTTACTTTGACAAATTTGTAAAATATGGACAAAAAACAAACCAAAAAAGTCCCAAAATGTTTTAAGAGCAGAGAGAAGGGAATGGTCTTAGGAAAGTTTTGTTTTGTTCTGTTTTCCTCCAAGAGAGATGGGAAATAGATATATGTTTGAAGTGGAGGAGTTAAATTCTGAGTGTATCCACACCTCCTCGTCTCCTTTTCAAAGTAAGAGAAACTGACACAAAGGACGTTTTCAAATAGTAATAATAACCACTGATCTGTACTTCCTAATAGCCAATACTTGCTTAAATTCAGTCGGGCCTGTTATTTTAATATAAGAAAAATACTTAAGTAGAAGTAAATTCTAAAATAATAGTTGTTTTATTTAAAAGTAGACTTCTCAGGAATCTGTACGACATAAATTATTGAATTCTTTATTTGCTCCCAAGGACATTTTGCCACATTCAATCAGAACAGAAAATTTTGGAAAGAGAAACTTGATAATTTACCTATTATGCAAAAGTTGTGAAATACCAAGATATTTATGGTTTTGGCCGTGGCTGGCAAATTAGAAAAGTTATTTCATTTCATTTTTAAAAGGTGGTGTTTAGAAAATACCCAAAATATGTCCTACAAACTTTTCCCATTGAATTCTTGTTCTACTCCTTAGTATTCTACTAAATATTGATCTTAAGAGGATTCTGACACCTAATTTTGAAAACAAAATTAAGAGACTTTTTCCCCCTTTAAAAATGAGGAACTGGCTGACCAAGGATTGTCGTTCACGTTGAGAGCATCTCCTGGTTGTCAGCTAAGATTTCCTCCAACACAAAAATGTCAAGAGTTCCCTCTTCCCTAAAGTTTGCATGGCAATTCAGTTCAATAAGAGAGTAAAACATTCATCACAAGAGCAGCAAGAACAGTACATTTTTCTGCATTTCATATTTTCTAGATTTTGCTAATTGAAAGAACTATCTAGAAGACTAGCAAGATGGAAGCTAAATTTAACAAAGGCACCAAAATAAATCATTGTAAAGGATCCACCTCCTCATAAAAAATAAAGAAATTCTCCACTGAAAGAAAAGGAAGAAAAACATCTGGATGAAGAGCAATGGTTTTTCTAATAGCTGGTGTTTCCCAGCATCTTACGATGTGCATAACACTTCCCTGTGTGTGTTGTATATGACCTTGTCACAGAACAGCCTTGAGATGTAGGGAAAAATCAGATTCACTTTTCAGTTGAGGAAACCCAATGACTGGCATAAAGTCCAAGAGTTCAGGTACTTTCCAGGGAACCCTGCCATTGACCCTTCCCTGCAACAGCCATCACACTCAGCTCCCAGGCATACTCTGTGAAAGCTACTGTGTTCTGGTCCTAGGACATGAACACTGGACAAGGGATGGAAGGAACACATGGGTACTTTGCCAAGAAGCCTGTGTCTCCCTTAGACCTGGCTCCAGGGAGATCCCCGCAGGGGCTCCACCCTTACTTGACTTGGCCTTGCTATGAATACAGTAATAGCAGGGTTGAAATGTTCTCTGAGGATTTTCAGCAAGTGTGGCTCCTCCAAGATAAGTCTCACACCTACCTATGGGAACCATATTCTAGCCCCAAAGCATGCAAACAAAAACCAAAACTGTAGAACAGCTTATAGGATGCCCTCTGTGGGAGAACCTGATGTAAAATGATGGATGGATGCACTCTGTAAGCATTCGTTAACCAACCCCTATGTGCTCGGTATGTGATGGACCAAATTTTCACCCCGATTAATTCATTTAAACTCACAACAGCTTTTTTTTTTTAAATAGTGTTTATTTATTTTATTTTTGGCTGGGTTGCGTCTTCGTTGCTATGTTATTTCTCTAGTTGCGGTGAGTGGGGGCTACTCTTTTTTTTTTTTTTTTTTTTTGCGTTACACGGGCCTCTCACTGTTGCAGCCTCTCCCATTGTGGAGCACAGGCTCCAGATACGCAGGCTCAGCGGCCATGGTTCACGGGCCCAGCCGCTCCGCAGCATGTGGGATCTTCCCAGACCGGGGCATGAACCCCTGTCCCCTGCATCGGCAGGCGGACTCTCAACCACTGCTCCACCAGGGAAGCCCCACAACAGCTTTATTAACTAGATCATTATTTTTCCCATTTTTACATGTAAGAAATGAGAGTCTCAGAGAAACTAAGAAAACGTCCGTGGTCACTGCGATATTGTGATCTGTAAGAAAAAGATATTTGTTTTACATACGGCTGTGCACAAATGTCAATCCCAATCTCCCAGTTCATCCCACCCCTCCCTTCTCTCCCTGTGTCCATGTGTCTCTTCTCTACATCTGTGTCTCTATTCCTGCCCTGCAAATAGGTTCATCTGTACCATTTTTCTAGATTCCACATATATGAGTTAATATATGAGATTTGTTTTTCTCTTTCTGACTTACTTCACTCTGTATGACAGACTCTAGGTCCATCCACATCTCTACAAATGATCCAGTTTTGTTCCTTTTTTATGGCTGTATTGCACAGGGAGCTCAACTCGGTGCTCTGTGTTGACCTAGATGGGTGGGATGGGGGAGGAGGGAGGGAGGTCCAAGAAGGAGAGGATACATGTATACATATAGCTGATTCACTTCGTTGTACAGCAGAAACTAACACAACATTGTAAAGCAACCCCAATAAAATACTATATATATATTTGGTCATTCAGATAACCAAGCTATGTTTCTCATATATACTTGGTTTTCTTCCACAGTTCCTGGCTTCTAACTCCCAAAAACCCTTGGAATTTCCTGAGCAATAAGAGCAGTGGGAGATTTTGTTATAATATTTGGTCTCTTGTCCTCAGTTCTTGAAATCAATTCAGAATTGTAAAAATGAAATGGATGTCTTGTTATTCATAACAAGCTCCTTCTACCACAACTGGGTTTCTGTTAATGAGGTGAATTTTGAAATGCACCTAACCAATGGGGGTTTGTTGTCAGGGAAACCAACCAAATGATTAGAGGGTTGTAACTCTCAGTCCCACCTCCTCCTGATTTCCAGGAAGAGGAGAGGGGCTGGAGGTTGACTCAATCACTGGCCAATGACTTAATCAATTGTGCCTCTGTAATGAAGCCTCCATGAAAATCTAAAAGGGTGAGTTCCAAAAGCTTCCACGTTGGTGAACAAGTAGAGCTTCCACGCCCCTCCCAATAACTTGCCCTGTGTGTCTCTTCCACCTGGTTGTTTCAGAGTTATATCCTTTTATAATAAACTAGTAATCTATAAATAAAATGTTTCTCTCAGTTTTATGAGCAGATCTAGAAGGTTAATCGCACCCAAGGAGGGGGTCATGGTAACCTCCGATCTACAGCCAGTTGATTAGAAGCACAGGTGGCAACCTGGACTGGTGACTGGTGTGTGAAGGTGGGGGGAGTGAGGTGCAATCTTGTGGGACTGAGCCCTTAACCTGTGGGATCTGACACTACCTCCAGGTATATAATATTAGAATTGAGTTGATTTGTAGGACCCCCAGCTAGAGTTGGAGCATTGCTTACAGGTGTGGGCAACCTTCCCCCAACATTGGAATTGGGTATCAGAACTAAAGAGTCACAGAGCTAATTAGTTGGAGGAGCAAACTTTGATTTCAGATCATTCTAATCTCAAATTTCATTCTGCCACATCACATGGCATCTAAGAAGAGATGCATTTGAAAACCTGGGGGGGGGGTTGTTTGTTTGTTTTTGTTTTTTTATGTACCTCTGGAGAATTTAATGCTTTTTTATTGAAGTACAGTTGACTTACCATGTTCTGTTAGTTAGGTGTACAGCAAAGTGATTCAGTTGTATGTATATATAATATATATATATACACATATATATAATATATATATACACACACACACATATATATATATATTCTTTTTCAGATTCTTTGTCCTTAAAGGTTATTTAAAAATATTGAGTACTGTTCCCTGTGCTATACAGTAGGTCCTTGTTGGTTATCTATTTTTTATATAGTAGTGTGTATATGTTAATTCCAAACTCCTAATTTATCCCTCCTCCACCTTCCTTCTTTGGTAACCATAAGTTTGTTTTCTATTTCTGTGGGTCTATTTCTGTTTTGTATATAAGTTAATTTGCGGCTTTCTTTTTTTAGATTCCACATATAAGCAATATCATACAATATTTGTCTTTGTTTGGCTTACTTCACTTAGTATGATAATCTCAAGGTCCATCCATGTTGCTGCAAATGGCATTATTTCATTGTTTTTATGGCTGAGTAATATTCTATTGTATGTATATACCCCATCTTCTTTATCCATTCATCTGTTGATGGACATTTAGGTTCTTTCCATGTCTTGGCTATTGTGAATAGTGTTACAGTGAACACTGAGGTGCATGTATCTTTTCAAATCATGTTTTTCTCCAGATATAAGCCCAGAATTGGGATTCCTGGATCATATGGTAGCTCTATTTTTAGTTTTTTAAGGAACCTCCATACTGTTCTCAATAGTGGCTGCACCAATTTACATTCCCACCAATAGTGTAAGAAGCTTCCTTTTTCAAAGACTTGACTTCCTAAGATTCAGAAGTTTCCAGTTAATAAGGAGGACTCCCATGGATGTGTGCACCTTGGTGATCTCTAGTCAAGCACCAATGTGCAGGGAAGCAAATAGTCCAAGCTCTGGTGCCTTTTGCTGGCTTGTACAACTGAATGATTCTGTTCTGCACTCCGAGGAAAAAAGGAAGGAAATTAACTCTCAAGTCTTCTTTTGCCACAAAAGCCATGACTTGCAACAATAGTCCATCTACAATATGAGACATTGACATGTAGGCTTTAAGAGAACATGTTTTCAGTTGCATTTTATAGTCAAGTCATTACAAAATGTCCATTCTCTGGATGAGATGAAACTGATGACTTCCTGAAAGGATGTGAAAATTTTCCACATCCTTAATTCTGTCCCTGGAGCTCAGAATTTGCAGAAGACTAAAGCTGGCAGGAGCCATGGAAACATCTCACTTTCCCTTCATGTTTCAGAGGCCTCCATCTGTTTACTTTTTCCACACCTCTAATTTTGACTATTGTAATTAGTTTCTCCACATCTGCTTGTATCCCAGGACATCTCTCCTAGACACCTCCAGGAATGTCTTCTTAGTAAACAAACCAGGTCAATCCTCTCCTAAGGCTGAAATAAACCAAACCAAAGCAAAGAAAGACAAAACAGAACTTCTGACAACTCCTGCTTCATAGGGGGAAGACCGTCATTCCCAGCCTGGCACACGGATGCTTGACATACAACCCACATCTCGTTTCCTTTCCACCCCTTACCACTTTCCTCCTGACCATACAAACCTTAGTTCTAATTTCTTATTCCTCATCAAGCACTGTTTTATCTTTCATGTATCTGAGTCTTAACATGCACTCTTTTCTCTCCCTGGATTATCCTTCCCTTTATATTGTATCTGGCAATAATGAAATGCATGAAAGAATGAGTCAGAGAATAGGGTCTCAGAGAGTTTTCCCTCTTGGATTGACTTCAAGATTTCTCCGTGTGCTTGTCAGGGGCTGACCACGCATCTTTCTGCAGATCACATATTGTGTATCTCTAGTTTCCCCAACTAGCTGTTTCATCAGTCCCTGCTGGGCCCTGAAGTAAAGAAGTGTCACAGATCTTGGATGAAACATACAGATTAAAATATGTTCCACTTTTTGAATAGGACAACTTTGTTGAAGTCTCACTCCAACCAGCTAGATGAGACTAGGCAACTTCCTTAACAGTATCAACCTCCATTTTCTTGTCCATAAACTAGGAATAATGACACACTTCTCAAAGAACTGTGGTGAGGACTGATGTTTGTAAACACTCAGTATAAAGCAACTGTTCCATAAGTGAGTGGTCAAGAGTTCAGACTCTGGAGGCAGAGCACAGTTGTCCAAACTGGGAGCCCTGCCATTTACTGGCTGTGTGAACTTGGCAAGTGAAACCCTTTAAACTCAGTTTCCCCGTATATTAAAATGAGAGTGAGATGATTGCACTTAGTTTGGGATGAGGCAATAGATACACTACACTAGAATATTCTTGAGTAGAAGTCGCAGGGTGCACAGTGCTGATCAATGTAGGTAGTCCTCCATGTGTTAACTCACCCCACCTTCACACAGTCTATGCTCAGTATTGTTAACTCTTAGTGGCACCAGTTGTTGCTATCATCATTATCATTGCCATCATCATCACCATCACGATCATCCTCATCAACATTGTCACCATCATCATCACCATCATCATCCTCTTCCTCATCCTCATCATCACCATCATCATTATCATCATCCTCATCATTGTCACCATCATCATCACCATTGCCATCATCCTCATCACAATCAACATGGTCATCATTTATCACCACCATCCTCATCTTCATCATTGTTATCATCATCGTCATCATTATCATCATCTTTTTCATTGTCACCATCATCATCACCTCTACCATCATCATCACAGTCATCATCATCATCCATCATCATCATCTTCACTGTCCTCACACACTCACACTGGTTCCTATGTGGCACATTCCTGTCTAGTCATATCCACTCCTCACCTCCTTACAATACTTTAGTTATGACACTTTGTTAACATGCTCACAAGCCCCTTAGAATCCAGCCTCTACTCTTCAGGCATGACAAGGACAGTTTGAAAGAAGCCTGATTACTCTGCAGCACAACTCATGAAATCATCCCTTTGAATCAGGAGAGCTTGTTGAGCTCGTTATATCTAGCTCACTCACCTCAAAATCACCCACAAAAAAGTCTTATGAAATGTTCTGAAAATTTTTAAAAAGAAAATCTATCCTGTTATCAAAAATTTGAGAAACATCATATCATATATCATTGCCTAGATACATAGTAATTCATTTTAGCATATTAAAGGACTGGAGAAATGCCAGAGTAAACTAATTAATATATTTAACTAATGTAAGTTTTCTTTATCTGTGCAATCAGCTAATCCCTAAATCTATGACTATGGAAAATTTCCCTGTGTTTGTGTGTATGCATATATAGGTGTACTATGCAGTAGGAAGGGCTGTGTAAGTGCCTTCTCCTTTCCATGTATTCACATGTGTGTATATGCATATGTGTGGTGTGCTACATGCCTTCTCATTTCTCTCTCTCTGTGTGTGTGTGTGTGTGTGTGTGTGTACTAAGCAATGAGAGGGTGTAACAAATACCTTCTCCTGTATGAAATTTCTCCCACCTTAACCTTTTCCTTTTGAGCTCCTTTCCCTAATTATTGACTCTTCTATCAACATTCTGTTCTGTCTCTTGCCATATTTTTCTTCTACACTATAAGAAAGAAAAAAGTACCAGAAGGGGAGGGGGTAGAAAACATTGTGTGCCCACTGGTTTTCATTTGCTCTGTTTCCACTCTGTGGGGCTGATCTTGTGCCAGTTCTGCTGCTGCATCAACACCAGGTCTAGCTGGCCTGCCCCTGTGCCTCTTGTCCCTTTAAAATTTTATGAAATCTTCCCCTACTCAGAGAATGAGCACATGCACACACTCACACTCATCCTCACATATAGGACCTTAGCCCCTTAGATGTCATGTCCATGGACTCCAGGTTAAGATAAATGCTTCACAGGGACAGCAACCACCATCTTAACCCCTGAATCCTCGACACTAGCACAGTGTCTGGCAGAGAGTAGGTGTCAGTAAATGTTGAAAGAATAAATGAATTAATCAAGATGGCTCATCAGGGATCCATTTATTTTTAAGACCACGTGGTATGTTCTTCAAAAGCATGTTCATCCCCAAAGGACAAACTTGTCCCAAGTCTCCTGGTACATCCAGGTATATTTTCTTTTGGCCCCTTTAAAAAGGTTATTATTCTCATGCATTCATCCTGCTTTTGTCTATAAAGTAAGTCTCCACCTTTTAGGGTCATTATGTACAGTTATACAGATTGTACACTGCTACTGTACAGAATGTCTGGCCAAGGAAAGTGAGAGCTGAAACTCAAGCTTGCATATTGGGGCAGGGCAGGGTCTGCCTTGAAGAAGAGGCACCATTTGCTTGCAGTTATGTGCTTGCCAGAGGGCATGATTTTTATAATTCACTCAAAGAAGCAGTGTGGATTAATTATGAGTCTCCCACAGGATACATGACTGCCTGAGTGTACTTTTTTTTTCCAAAATCTAGGTCAAGAGTTGAAGAAGATGGACATATGCCACCTTTTCATTATGACTTACTGTGTGGATCACAATGGGAAACGTTCCGGAAAGAACATAAGTAGCAGACATTTGATTGGACTACACTGAGTCTCATAAAATTCTTTCCTACACTGGCCACAGAGTGGCTGAGATGTGGATGTGTGTTGAAGACAGAGAGGCTGAGAGGGATGAAGAAGAAACCAGGAGCAGGGCTTGAGGATCCAGCCCTCATGTAGCCCCAGCAGAGTCGTGGGCATGAAGTTTTCTGGAAGGATAGGAGTTGCACCCAGTGGGCACAAGCAACCCTCTTCCTACCAGGAGACCATGATGTCTGTTAGTTGTTTTCTTCCATCTCAAAGTGAAGAGTCCTCTGCCCTTCTGCCTGCTATCCTTTCTTCCATGGTATGGAGGTCTTTCCCCCAATTATGGATTCTCTCTGACCCTTGTCATAAAAAGACCCCAGTGGCAAACAGATAGAACCCGATTCACATGGCCCCTGGTCTCAGAGGAGTAATGTATATCTGCAGAGATCTCTCATCAGGACACATTGCTGACTGCGGGACTCACCCATTGCCCTGGAAAGGTCTGTCTCAGGTGGGACCCACCAGGAATTCTACCCTTGTTATGTGAACCAGTTAACATTTATGAAATTCTCACAATGCTCCAGGCACTGAACCGGGCACTTTACCTGCATTATTTCTTCATTTGTCACCACAGAGCTCTGTTAAGTTACTTAACATCTCTGCATCATAAAAGAAAACAAAAACAAAAACAAAACATGTTGTAAGAGTGCTATTATAATGAGAAATACTGCATAAAAATACTCAGCTGGGCGCCTGGAGTGTACTGAGCCCCTGGTCAGTGAGCTGTTGGGTTTCTTTGTTGTGAAAGCTGCCGCTGTAAAGATGTAAACACATACAGACACAACAAACATTTGGGCTTTATGCAAAAAACGGTGAGAAATTGTTCAACATTGGAAGAGTTAGGTTGAAATGTTAGGAAGAGTTGGGGTTTTTTAATATTCTTTCCTTGTGGCCAAATCCTACTTGCTGGGTTAACTTTTTGAAATTTAGAACAAACTCTCATCTAGTAAGTTAAAATGATCTCAGCCTGACTGTGTTTCCTGCTGTTAGTTCACTCGGAATGTTCTGGGCTGTATGTCAAATGCATTCTCATTGTGTGACTGCCAGAGGGGAAAAAATGCCCATTGTCTTGGCTATTGCTATTTTTATTTAAATTGCAGTCCAACTTTTAGAAAGTCTTGATGGTCATAAATGTGAAATGGTGGGTAAAGTACTCTTGAAAAAAAGATATATTGTTTTCATTAAAAGAAAATAATACATGTTCATAAGGGCACATTTCAGAGACAAAAACTATAAAAGATAAAAACCATTCTCATATAGGCCTTTTTCTAAAACACAACTGCTTTAAAATTTTGGGTGAATTTTTAAAATCCAGCCACAAAGACAGATAGGTAGATAAACAACAAATAGACAAGCAGATTGGATATACATGTGTATGTGAGTGAACATATATAGATACAGATATATACTAGATATATATATATACACATATATAACTAACTTGCTATATATAATTGGAGATATGCATATATATCAGTTGTCAGAGTGATGTGTGTATACATGCACAGACACGAATATATATGATATCTGGAGGTAAATAGATATACTGATTATACTACTGTGAATCTGCTTTTTAAGCCTAATATTCTAGCAAAAACAATATTTTGTATCTAAAAATGTTTTTTGTGATTATCATTTTAATAACTACAATAATAAATGCAATAACATTATATTTCATAGGTTGGCAAATCATAATTCAAATGACACTTTTCCTATGGTTGGAATTTGAAGTTGTTTCCCAGTCAATGTTTGTATAAAGATTGCAGGAATAACATCTTCTGCACAAATGTTTGTTAAATGTTTCCCTCATTAGGACATATTTCTGGATCAAAGAGCATGGACACTTTGGGGGATTTGAGATACATCATAATAAACATCATTTCATTGTTTATTTCATTGTTTTTAATTTTCTTTGATTTATATTCCCACCAGTATATTTATACTTTATGTCCCTGTATTCTTCCAAATGCAACTACCACAATGTTCAAATGAGAATGTTTTTATACTGAAAATAATAGTATACATTTAGTAGGGTTTGAAATGTACCAAAGAATAGTTGAGCAACCAAGAAAGACTTATTGCCGAACTGTTACATGCAAGCCACTTTTAGGCATTAAGAACACTAAGGTATGTCGCAGCCTTTTCTCTTTCACTCAAGAAAATTACAGTCCTGAGAGAAGGATGCTGCATGGCTGCACCTCACAAAGAAAGGTGTTCATAGTCTGCATACATATCATAGTCTCTGAAAATGAGGAGGACCAGAGAATATGCCTCAAACGGGTTGGGACTCCAGTGGTGGTTTTCAAAGACTGAAGAATATGACAAGAAAACCTGTCACCTGCAGAAAAGTTCATGGAGAGCAGTGCCCGGCAATCAGAGGGACGGGGGATAGATTTAGATGGTGGCAGGTGAAGATGAGTGGCAAGAGACCAGCGTGCCCAGTGGAGGTGTGGGACTCTGTCGTGTGGGCCACACGGAACCTCCAGAGCAGTGTGAGATGGACAGGGAGAACACCCGTTTGTTATGGGGACTTTGCAACATGGCCTTGTGAGTGGGTGAGAAGGGGAACCTCCAGGGGGACGATGTCAGGTGACCATGAAAGAACGGTGGCCACAGGAGCTTTAACTAAAAGAGCATCGTGGCCATAGGAACAAATCCCCAGTTCAAAATGTGGAGAGAAAAACCAATAGAAGTTGGTGGGTGAGTGCAACCTGGGCTGGGGAAAGGGAGGGCCAGGAGGTACAGGTTTGAGCCACGTGGGGTCGGAGCCCCACCGGATCTCAGCATGGGAAATGGGTCAGTGTTAGAATGAAGTCCACAAGCAGATGACCTGAATGTTCTTTCACTCTACATAGATGCGAGTCTTCCTAATGTTTCCACACCACCTCAGCTAAAGGGTGCCCCTAGAACCCCCAGCAACCCTGTCCTCCTACTTCCCTAATCTGACCATACATGCTCTCCAATGTGAGCTTGACAGGCTGCTTGGTGAGTCATGTCCAGCTCATTAAGAACAGCAGCTGCAATCCCCAAACTGGGACCTCAGTCACCTCATTGTGACCAGCTCTGTGGGCCACCTCTGTGAGCCAGAGAGACAGGTGATAGGAGTATCTCCAAGAAAAAGAGGAAAGTTTCTTCCAAGAGGAGCTGGTCAGCAGTGCATTGGAAGATGCTGGGACAGCAAGAGCTGCCGCTCCAGGAAACAGAAATTCCAAATCCCCCCCAGGAAGAGGAGAATGGCCAGGCCCTGGTAGGGAATAGCCCAAGGTGATGTTCCCCAGCTTGAAACCAGATAAACACCAAAATTCACAATAAGTAAAGAATGTGGACAAAAAAGAGGCCAAGCATGATAACTGAAATGACTGTTGCACTTTCTACTTCCCTGAGCAAGTTTGTATTTCTGCTGTAGGGTGTTAATTGTATCCCAATAGCCTAAAACTAGCTTGCACACTCACTAACAGGATCCACAAAAAGCAGGCTGGCTGTGGTGAGCAACTGTATTTAGAGATTATCCAATTTGCGACACTGTTGCCACTAGAATGACAAGCTCTTTTGCTTCTCAAATAGCTCCTTGGAGACAGGTGTGGGGGGCTGGCGTGTGTGACACAGGTCTTGGTGCTTGTATGCACCTGGCCCCCAGTGCTCTGTGTCAGTGCTGCCCGAGAGCTGGTCTTTTCCTTTCACCTGATCCCAGGAGGGCTGTGCTTGTTCACTAATACTTCCATATATCTCCTAGGACAGGATGAACAAACACATGGCCGGGCAGTCTTGAGCCCCTTTCTCTGCCACCATACAGAGAGGTGGGAGGGCCTTGTGCCCTGGACATTTGGTAGACTTTGCACGAGAGAGGAGATGGAGGTCTGGGAGGTGCAAGGACCAGCCTTTAGCTAGGCAGAGAAGAAGGAGTTGGAGGAGTAGACTCTCTTATGAGTAGTGGTGGGAAAATTGAGAATATTCTAGAGTTAGAAAATTTACAGTGCCCCGAAATAAGACAAAGATCTGTCCAGTGGGCACCAACCACTGTGCATCTACATGGAATGCTCATAGAAGAGGACCTGGGGTGACACAATAAAAATAATAACATAGAGACTTCAGACAGAAACACAAAGTGGATACACCCATTCTTCTCATACTTTATGTACATACACACACACACACACATAGATATATACATACACACATGAAAACATGCACACAAACATGTATGTGTGCATATACACACATACACGCATGCACACACATATGTGCAAACATAAACAAATACATACACACATAGATATACACAAACTTACATGCAGGTATACACACAAACACAGTGCACACTAAACACAAGCCTGCATACAAACACATATGCATACACACACAAACATACATACAAAACACTGACATACCAACACATGCATGCATACATACACACACACAAACATGCATATATGGCTTATTCTATAGTTTGCGTTCAGTTTCTTTCAACTAATTCTTTTTGCTGTCTGAAAAAATTTAAGATTAAAAACATAAAAATAATAACAAACACATGCAGATGTTACTGAGGAAAGAGACCCAAGTCTGGGACTCCAACTGACCAGGAGGAAAAGGCAGCCTGAGTTTCCAAGTAGGAAGCCCAGGTGAGCACCTGCTCTCCTTCCTGTTCTCCTACCAAGGTCAAGATAACTGATGCTCCTTAGAAATAAACCAGGGAACAATCACGGTAACATGTCTGTACTTTCAAGTCTTTCAGCACCATCTCTGTTGAACTCCAGTGCAGGACAGTAGCAACTTGGGGCACCTGCCACAGAGGCTGTGACCCACGGCCCCGGGGGTGTCTCGGGTCTGCCACTCTGAGTCGTGTGCCCTTTGACCACCTTCTGAGCCATGTTCCTGCATAGCAAACCTTCACCTGTCAATGGGGACAGTGTCGCTTATTTCACTTGGCTCTTTGAAAACCCAAGACAGTTGGTAGAATTTCCCTGTAAAATGTAAAAATTTTGAGCAATCATTCAATTATGCATATTTGATGAGTTGACATGTTTTTGGCATTTACGTATCAGGCACCATATCAGTTCTTTTTATAAATAATCACAAAAAGCAAGCCTTTGGAGTAAAATATCACCATACAAAAAGACATATCTGAAACAAAACACAGGACAGGATGGAGGTTGCTTTTATTATCAAACCCCCATTTCCCTGAGAAAATAAGAGGCAGCCAGCCTGCATTTGAGGAAGGGTGCCACATGGATAATTAGTGACCAGGCGCATGTCCCAAAGCCTGGGCCCTTTGACATGGGGGCCATTGCTCCCTTGACCAGACTCCCCAGCTTTCTGCTTCCCAGAAACCCCCAGGGAGGCAGAGGCAGATACTGAAGTTCGCAGAGGAATAAACATGGCAAGCTTCCCAGGCTCGTGGACTCCCTGCCAGGCCCTGGCAGCAGACAGATGTGCAGGGGGGTTCCTGGCTCTGAGAAGTTCATCATGAGGGACAAGGGAAAGGAGCATTTTAACTCTGGCTATTTCCCTCCGATTCCTATGGAAATAAACCAAATCATATACTTCAAGGAGGTCATCCTGTCATCTAAGTCATGCAATGAGGCAGCATCTACTACAACTTCCATTTATCCAACTGCACCAGGATACAGGGGCCTGAGACACAAACACACACAAAATCCTTGCTGCTTGTGAAGAGCAGGGCAATAGAATCCAGTCAAGTGCAACTCCTAGAGTTGTGCTCTCCTGATCCCATTCCTGAGTTTGCATCCTAGATTTCCCATCTCACTTGCCACCTGGGGGTTATTGGAGCCTCCCAAGCCTGTTTCCTCCCCTTCAATAGAAGGATGACAATCACAGTATCCTTAGTATCCTTGAGTGATAAACGAGATGACACAAGATGTGCTTGGACCCCAGCATCATCAGTGTGTGACCTGCCATCCTTATGGCACCATGTTGCCTGTCTAGGAAAGATGCTGAGTTGGCCTGGAGACACTGGATATCAGTGCAATCCTAAATACAAGGACCAGTGCGAAATGGAATTCAGGAGTCAAAGAGACCACGGTTCAGACTAAGGGAGACATGGAAACAGAGAGGATTTTGCATGCATTTGAGAAGGCAAGAGCCTCAAACACAATGGGACGTGAATTTACTATATGCTGGGATTGTCGTCGAACTTAACGTTTCTGAGGAAGAGAAAGGAAAAATCCTCCCAACCCTTGACCCACCGTCAATGGTATTTAGTCACTGAATTAAGTTTTATAACAGAAAAAGGTTGTCGAAATGTTTATAATCAGAAGGCAAACTCTGCCCCAAAACAAAAGGTATGCTGCTACCTAGCAAACCTTCAGCCAGTTTGGGCAGGAAAGAAGGGTGTAGCAGTTGAGTGGTTAGGGACCCCCAAATGTTTTGCTGATGAAAAAGTTCCCAGCCATTGCAGGAGCAGGCAAGCTTTTCAGCTGCTTCCCCAGTGCTGATTGCAGGGTCTGTGTCCAACAAATTCTTGCCCACTTGAATGACAAAGAGGGCTGGTCAGAGGGAAGGACTACATGTTTGGGGAAGATTGAGCAAAATAATGAGATGAACACTCAAGTCCCTCTCAAAATCAGGAAAATCAGGGTCAAATCCACTTTATAATATATATTCAGGCAGGTAAGATATTAGGTCCAAGTAGAAGAAAAAGTGTGGAGGAAAAAAACAAACAGACGAGCTCTGATCATAGGTTGGACAGACCAGGGTCTCAAGCCTGGGGAAATCGGCCACCAACATAGTCAGGAACACACAGAGCCTCCCTGCACCTTACAGCTTGCAAAAGGCGAAGGGCGCATCTGTGTTTTTACTACTGTACACTCAAATGCTCATAATGTTTAAATGGTAATAAATTAAACGTGTAATATTTAATTCTTGCAATGACTCTGGAAGGGAGATCGTTCCCCTGACATGAAATCACCAGGGAGGAACGGGGGCTTAACAAGGCTGTGTGGATTTCTAGCCCTCACAGGCACCAGTCCCTTTCAGGGCAAGAAGCTTAGCATCCAGGATCCTCGAGTAACACACAGTATTGTTGACAAAAATAATCAGTATACAGTCTATAATAAGAATAGAAAAGAGTTTTATTTGAGCCAAACTGAGGACCATAGCCCGGGAGACAGCCTCCCAGATAACTCTGAGGAATTGCTCCGGAGAAGCATGGTTTTCAGCACCACAGCTTTATGTCTTGTCAGAACAAAAAACATCAAATAAGTATGGTTTTCAGCACAGTTTTATGTCTTGTCAGAACAAAATACATCAAATAAGTATGGTTTTCAGCGCAGTTTTATGTCTTGTCAGAGCAAAAAACATCAAATAAGTCAAGGGTACATTCCTTCAAGGTTTCAAAAAAAAAGATCATCACATACACAGCAAGTCAGTTTGGCCTTGGCACCTGGGAAGGGAGTCTTAACATGGAAGGAGGACCAGCATTGGCATCCAGGAAGGAAGGCATTCAATCTTTATTTTTAACATGGACATTCTTTACTTCTGGTCAATAAGTCCTCTTCTTTAATAATTAAAGCAGATGTACAATGTATGATTGATAGGCCACAAACAGGCTGTTCTGGTTGGCATAAAGTTCAAGTTAACTCACATGTAAGCCAGAATGACTGCCTCATTCCTAAATATGTAAACATTTCTTTTATCAATATGAACTTAGCTTAAGAGACTAGGTGATTAATGGTTAGAAACTGTAGGCAGAAGAATTGGCATTCACGCTAAAGGGACTGGACCTTGAGAGGCTGGAGCCCAAGCTTGGGTCCAAGCATGGGGCACGAGGAGCATGCCAGCTTCCTTGTTCTCTGTGCTTGCAGCCAGAACGTGTCCTGGGGAAACACTCAGTGTCCTTTACAAAAAAATATGCAAAGGGGCTCATCTCCCATGAAGGCAATTTGCAAATGAAATAAGGGTTTCAAAATATACTCAGAGACCAAGTAAGGTTATCCCTGCTGTGCCCCTAAAGGATTACTTAAAGTTTCCCATGGATCAGCCTGTGTGCATCCAGAAAGCTGTAGCATCTTGGCTCAGCTCAAAGTGAACTGATAGGAACTCCTGGTCGAAATATTAACAAGATACTTACACTCATTTTCACAGGGGAACCTCAAGAAGGATTGTTAGCAAATGATTTGTTTGGCTTTTTGGACTGAACCCCAGAAAAGCACATAAAAATGCTAATTAGAGGCTAAGAGAACATGAGGAGTTCTTGAGAAATCATCGAGGTGGTCATCCTACTTTGGCAAACCCTCAGAGGCAGTAGATAACCTTTCCTTTATAAAAAGAGATCCAGAGAAATGAGTTGACAGGACTTGGTGCCCTGTTACCATGAGTTCTGTTAAAGGAAATCCTTCCTTACAGGTCCACCAAGCTCCACCTTGAGCCTCTGTCACTGTGTGCTGTTCAAGGGGCTCAAATGGCTGGTTTCATTCTGTGTGTAGGAAACTTCCATATGCTCAATTCCATCAGTACTTGGCATTTTCCAGGCTAACCCAGCCCAGATTTTCAATGATACCCTTCTCTTTATATAACCCTTGTAACAGCTTCTGTCTCTTTTGCAGATTGAAAACCACAGCAGGATGAATGATAAGAGATCCAGGATAAAGTTGTGCTAGGAAACAAGAAACAGCAAAGACCGAGCAATGAGAACAGTTAGCCAGTTGCTGGATTATAGAATGCAAGAGCCCGACCTGCCCTCAGGAACCCACGTGGAGGTAAGCTCACCACTGCAATGAGACTACAGGAAGAAAGATGGGGCTGTCCTTATCACAGGGACTGCATGGTCTCTCACAGGCTGAAGGGCCTCTCCAGTGTCAACACTTGCTGGAGCAGTAGGAGCCTGGACACCTGGCAACTATGTATTTGTAGAAATCTTCCCTGGTCACCATCCCTGCCCTGCTACTGTCCCTGATACACAGCACCTTCTTTTTTGGTCCTCCCATTGGCTTCATTCTTCATTCCCTGACTCTCAGTATAATGCTTTACTTATGCCTGACTCTCAACCTCATTTCTACCTTTGGGCTCATGAGTATTTATTACGTTTTCTCAGACACCTCATAACACTAACTGTGGTTTTTAGCTATTAAGAATAGAGCTGCTTGTGAATTGGTGAATGAATCAAGGAAACAGCAAGGAATTCAGTATAGCTGAGGTAGGAAGCTGGAGAAATTGAAATCCCTTTGCACGTTGGATGAGCTTACTGACCAGACGGGGCCAAAGAGTTGGCTCTGCAGATGGGCAGAGACACTGGTTGATATTTCTGCTCTGATATAACTGCAAGCAGGAATGTGGTCCACCAAGATCTGAATGATATATGGCTCCTTATGGGCTGGCACCACTTGACCTAAAAAGACAAGTTATCCAATGGGAACTACAAACCTGCAGCCTGCAAAAAGGAAACCCCAAACACAATAAGTTAAGCAAAATGAAAAGACAAAGAAACACACAGCAGATGAAGGAGCAAGGTAAAAACCCACCAGACCTAACAAATGAAGAGGAGATAGGCAGTCTACCTGAAAAATAATTCATAAAATTGAGAGTAAAGATGATCGAAAATTGTGGAAATAGAATGGAGAAAATAAAAGAAATGTTTGACAAAGACTTAGAAGAACTAAAGAGGAAGCAAACAATGATGAACAACATAAAAAATGAAATTAAAAATTCTCTAAAAGGAATCAATAGCAGAATAACTGAGGCAGAAGAACAGATAAGTGACCAGGAAGATAAAATAGTGGAAATAAATACTGTAGAGCAGAATAAAGAAAAAAATTGAGGACTGTCTCAGAGACTTCTGGGACAATATTAACTGCACCAACATTCGAATTATAGGGGTCCCAGAAGAAGAAGAGAAAAAGAAAGGGACTGAGAAAATATTTGAAGAGATTATAGATGAAAACTTCCCTAATATGGGAAAGGAAATAGTTAATCAAATCCAGAAAGCACAGAGAGTCCCATACAGGATAAATCCAAGGAGAAACACACCAAGACACATATTAATCAAGCTATCAAAATTTAACTACAAAGAAAAAATATTAAAAGCAACAAGGGAAAAACAACAAATAATATAAAAGGGAATCCCCATAAGGTTAAAAGCTGATCTTTCAGCAGAAACTCAGCAAGCCAGAAGGGACTGGCAGAACATATTTAAAGTGATGAAAGGGACAAACCTACAATCAAGATTACTCTAACCAGCAAGGATCTCGTTCAGATTTCATGGAGAAATTAAATCCTTTAGAGACAAGCAAAAGCTAAGAGAATTCAGAACCACCAAAGCAGCTTTACAACAAAGGCTAAAGGAACTTCTCTAGGCAGGAAACACAAGAGAAGGAAAAGACCTACAATAACAAACCCAAAACAATTAAGAAAATGGTAATAGGAACATACATATTGATAATTACCTTAAATGTAAATGAATTAAATGCTCCAATCAAAAGACATAGACTGGCAGAATGGATACAAAAAAAAGACCCATGATATGCTGTCTACAAGAGACCCACTTCAGACCTAGGGGCACATACAGACTAAAAGTGAGGGGATGGAAAAAGATATTCCATGCAAATGGAAATCAAAAGAAAGCTGGAGTAGCAATTCTCACATCAGGCAAAATAGACTTTAAAACAAAGACTATTACAAGAGACAAAGAATGACTACATAATGATCAAGGGATCAATCCAAGAAGAGGATAAAACAGTTGTAAATATTTATGCACCCAACATAGAAGCACCTCAATACATAAGGGAAATACGAGCAGCCATAAAAGGGGAAATCGACAGTAACACAATCATAGTAGGTGACGTTAACATGCCACTTTCACCAATGGAGAAATCATCCAAAATAAAAATAAACAAGAAAACACAAGCTTGAAATGATACACTGAACAAGATGGCCTTAACTGATATTTATAGGACATTCCATCCAAGAACAACAGAATACACTTTCTTCTCAAGTGCTCATGGGACACTCTCCAGGATAGATCATATCTTGGGTCACAAATCAAGCCTTGGTAAATTTAAGAAAATTGAAATCATATCAAGTATCTTTTCTGACCACAACGCTATGAGACTAGATATCAATTACAGGAAAAATCTGTTTAAAATACAAACATATGGAGGCTAAACAATACCCTATTAATAACCAAGAGATCACTAAAGGAATCAAAGAGGATATCAAAAAAAACTAGAAACAAATGACAATGAAAACATGATGACCCAAAATCTATGGGATGCAGCAAAAGCAGTTCTTAGAGGGAAGTTTATAGCAACACAATCATACCTGAAGAAACAAGAAACATCTCAAAGAAACAACCAAACAATACACCTAAAGCAATTAGAGAAAGAAGAACAAAAAAAAAAAACCCAAAGTTAGCAGAAGGTAAGAAATCATAAAGATCAGATCAGAAATAAATGAAAAAGAAATGAAGGAAACGATAACAAAGATCAATAAAACTAAAAGCTTGTTCTTTGAGAAGATAAACAAAATTGATAAACCATTAGCCAGACTCATAAAGAAAAAGGAGAAGACTCAAATCAATAAAATTAGCCCCGTATGCAGAAAACTATAAGACACTGATGAAACAAATTAAGGATGTTACAAACAGATTGAGAAATATACCATGTTCTTGGATTGGAAGAATCAACATTGCAATAATGACTATACTACCCAAAGCAATCTACAGATTCAATGCAATCCCTATCAAACTACCAATGGCATTTTTCACAGAACTAGAACAAAAAATTTCACAATTTGTATGGAAACACAAAAGACCCCAAATAGCAAAAGCAATCTTGAGAAAAAAAAAAACGGAGTTGGAGGAATCAGGCTCCTGGACTTCAGACTATACTACAAAGCTACAGTAATCAAGAGAGTGTGATACTGGCACAAAATCAGAATTATAGATCAGTGGAACAGGATAGAAAGCCCAGAGATAAACCCACACACATATGTTCACCTTATCTTTGATAAAGGAGGCAAGAATATACAATGGATAAAAGACAACCTCTTCAATAAGTGGTGCTGGGAAAACTGGACAGCTACATGTAAAAGAATGAAATTAGAACACTCCTTAGCACCATATACAAAAATAAACTCAAAATGGATTAAAGACCTAAATGTAAGGCCAGACACTATAGAACTCTTAGAGGAAAACATAGGCAGAACACTATGACATAAATCACAGCATGATGCTTTTTGACCCAGCTCCTAGAGAAATGGAAATAAAAACAAAAATAAACAAATGGAACCTAATGAAACTTAAAAGCTTTTGCATAGCAAAGGAAACCATAAACAAGGCGAAAACACAGCCCTCTGAATGGGGTAAAATATTTGCAAATGAAGCAATTGACAAAGGATTAATCTCCAAAATTTACAAGCAGCTCATGCAACTCAATATCAAAAAAACAAACAACCCACTCCAAAATTGGGCAGAAGATCTAAATAGACATTTCTCCAAAGAAGATATACAGATTGCCAACAGACACGTGAAAGGATGCTCAACATCACTAATCATTAGAGAAATGCAAATCAAAACTACAATGAGGTATCACCTCAAACCAGTCAGAATGGCCATCATCAAAAAAGCTACAAACAATAAATGCTGGAGACAGTGTGGAGAAAAGGGAAACCTCTTGCACTGTTGGTGGGAATGTAAATTGATACAGCCAGTATGGAGAACAGTAGGGAGGTTCCTTAAAAACCTAAAAATACAACTACCATACGATCCAGCAATACCACTACTGGGTATATACCCTGAGAATACCATAATTCAAAAAGAGTCATGTACCACAATGTTCAATGCAGCACTTCTTACAATAACCAGGACATGGAAGGCACCTAAATGTCCATTGACAGTTGAATGGGTAAAGAAGATGTGGCACATATATGCAATTGAATGGATTATACTCAGCCATAAAAAGAAACAAAACTGAGTTATTTGCCGTGAGGTGGATGGACCTAGAGTCTGTCATACAGAGTGAAGTAAGTCAAAAGGAGTAAAATACCATATGCTAACACATATATATGGACTCTAAAAAAAAAAAAAGTAATTGTTCTGATTAACCTAGGAACAGGACAGGAATAAAGACGCACACATAGAGAATGGATTTGAGGACACGGGGAGGGGGAAGGGGAATCTGGGACGAAGTGAGAGAGTAGCATTGACATACATATACTACCAAAGGTAAAATAGTTAGCTAATGGGAACCAGCTGCATCATACGAGGAGATCAGCTTGGTGCTCTGTGACCACCTAGAGGGGTGGGATAGTGAGGGTCGGAGGGAGACTCAAGAGGGAGGTGATATGGCTACATATAGCTGATTCACTTTGTTATACAGCAGAAACTAACACAACATTGTAAAGCAATTATACTCCAATAAAGATGGTAAAAAAAAAAAAGAAATAGAGCTTCTATGAGCATTTATTTAGAGGTTTTTGTGTGAACATAAGTTTCTACTACCCTGGGATAAATGCCCAAAGGTGCAGTCACTGGGTCCTTTGGTAATTGCATGTTTTGTTTTATAAGTAAGTGCCAAACTGTTTTCCAGGGTGGTTATACCATTATACATTACTACCAGCAATAGAGGAGTGATCTAGTCTCCTCACCAGCATGTGGTGTTATCACTATTTTTTTTGTATTTCAACCATTCTGATAGGTGTATACTGATATCCTATTGTGGTTTTAATTTTCATTTCCTTTACAGCTAATGATGTTGAGCACTTTTCATTTGCCATCTGCATGTTCTCTTTGGTGAAATGTTTCTTCATGTCTTTTGCTCATTTTCTAATTGAATTGTTTAATTTTTACACTTGAGTTTCAAGAGTTCTTTACAAATTCCAGACACCAATCCTTCACTGAGTATGTGATTCGCAAATGTTTTCTTCCATCTTTAGTTTACCTCTTCATCCTTTTCATTAGAGTTTCTATGGAGCAAAAGTTTTAGTTTTGATTACATCAATTTTCACTTTTACGGATCATGCTTTTTGTGTCTAAGAACTCTGCCTACACCTGAATCCTGAAGACTTTTTTCTATTTTTATAGAAATATTATATATTAAGGTTTGCAGTTAACCCCATGACCCATTTTGAGTTTTTGTTTTGTTTTGTTTGTATAGGTCTAAAATTTACACTGAGGTTCATTCCTTTTGCCTAAAGATGTTAAATTATACCAAAACAGTTTGTGGAAACATCTATCTTTCCTTCGTTGAATTGGTTTTGCACCTTTGTCAGAAACCAGTTGATTATATTTGTGTTGGTCTATTTTGGAATCCTTCATTCTGGCCCAGTTGTCTGTCCCTCCAGCAATACCAAACTGCCTTGACTGTTATAGCTATATAGTGAGACTAAGCATTGGGTAAAATGAGTCTGACCTCTTTATTGTGATTTGTCTAGAATGGTTTAGCTATTCTAGGACCTCTGTCTTTCAATATAAATTTTTAAATAATCTTGTCTATATCTACAAAAAATCTTGCTGGAATATTGGTAGGAATTGCATTCTACCTATAGGTCAGTTTGGGGGAAATTGATGACATCTTTACTATGTTGAATCTTTTGGTCCATGAACATGGTATGTCTTTCCATTTATTTAGGTCTTCCTTGATTTCTTTCATCAGCATTTTGTAATTTTCACCATTGAAATCGTGTACATATTTTGTCTAATATATAGCTTAGTATTTCATTTGAAGTAAATGTAAATGCTGTTGTGTTTTAAGTTTCCATGTGCACATATATATTATTAGTAAATAGAGATGTGATTGGGTTTTTTATGTATTAACCTTGTATCCTGCAAACTTGTTGACCTTAATTTATCATCTCTAGGAATTTGTTTGTATGGTTTTGAGATTTTTCTATAGACAACATGCCATGTGTAAATAGAGACATTTTTATCTCTTCCTTTCCTACTTGTATGTCTTTTCTTTTCTTGTTTTATTGCTGTATTGTCTTATTTCTAAAACTTCCAATACTTTATTAAGAGCCATTAGGGCAGATATACATGTCTCATTCCAGACCTTAGAGAGGAAGTAATGTTTTCATTACTAAGTATGAGAAATGCTTTTTATGCAGTTGAAGTAGTTCTCTGTATTCTGAGAACTAATGAGAATTCTTATGAACGGGTGTTGGACTTTTTCAAATGCTTTCTCTGCATAAAATGATAACAATCATATGTGCTTTCTTCTTTAGCTCAATGATACGCTGGATTATAATGATTGGTTTTTAAATGTTGACCCTTCCTTGAATATCTGAAATAAATCCCACTTTGTCACAGGATATAATTCTCTTTACACACTACTGGATTCAGTTTGCTAATATTTCACTGTGCCTGAGTCCATGAGACATATTCATGTGTAGTTTCCACTTTATTCTTTTTTTAGGGGGTGCTATCTTTGTCCACTTTTGGCTTCATAAATAGACATGAATGTTTCCTCATCTTCTATTTCTGGAAGAGGTTGTGTAAAATTGGTGGTCATTATTTAAATGTTTGGTAGAATTCTCAAGTGTAAATATTCTGAGCCTGGAGGTTTGTTTCACAGGAGATGAAAGACTAAACTTCTTCTCTGGTTATAGATAGAACTACACAGATTGTGTACACTTCATCATGGTCGTGTTTTAGAGTTTGTGGTTTTTGAGGTATTGAGCAATTTTTTCTAACTTGCTGAATTTATTAGAGCAAAGTTGTTCATAAAATTCCCTCCTTATCTTTTTAATGGCATAGGAATTTTAGTAATATCTGCTATTTTACTGCTGATACTGGTGATTTTTTGCTTCTGTCAATTTTTTGGTTTTGTTGGTTACCATTGCTGGAGGTTTTCCAATTTTGTTGATTTTTGTGAAGAATCAGATTTTTGTGTCATTGCTTTATTATTTTTTGATTTTTAATTGCAGTTATTTTTGCCTTTTACTATTTCCTTTCTTTTTTTTAACATCTTTATTGGAGTATAACTGCTTTACAATGGTGTGTTGGTTTCTGCTTTGTAACAAAGTGAGTCAGCTATACATATACATATATCCCTATATCGCTTCCCTCTTGCATCTCCCTCCCTCCCACATTCCCTATCCCACCCTTCTAGGTGGTAACAAAGCACCGAGCTGATCTCCCTGTGCTATGCAACTGCTTCCCACTAGCTATCTAGTTACATATGGTAGTGTATATAATATGTTCATGCCACTTTCTCACTTTGTCCCAGCTTACCCTTCCCCCACCCAATGTCCTCAAGTCCATACTCCAGGAGGTCTGAGCCTTTATTCCCATCCTGCCCCTAGGTTCTTCATAAACATTTTTTATTTTTTTTAGATTCCATATATATCTGTTAGCATACGGTATTTGTTTTTCTCTTTCTGACTTACTTCACTCTGTATGACAGACTCTACGTCCATCCACCTCACTACAAATAACTCAATATCATTTCTTTTTATAGCTGAGCAATATTCCATTGTATATATTTGCCACATCTTCATTATCCATTCATCTGTCGATGGACACTTAGGTGCCTTCCATGTCCTGGCTATTGTAAATAGAGCTGTAATGAAGATTGTGGTACATGACTCTTTTTGAATTATGGTATTCTCAGGGTATATACCCAGTAGTGGTATTGCTGGGTCATATGGTAGTTCTATTTTTAGTTTTTTAAGGAACCTCCCTACTGTTCTCCATACTGGCTGTATCAATTTACATTCCCACCAACAGTGCAAGAGGGTTCCCTTTACTCCACACTGTCTCCAGTACTTATTGCTTGTAGATTTTTGAGGATGGCCATTCTGACTAGTGTGAGGTGATACTTCATTGTAGGTTTGATTTGCATTTCTCTAATGATTAGTGATGTTGAGCATCCTTTCATGTGTTTGTTGGCAATCTGTATATCTCCTTTGGAAAAATGTCTATTTAGCTCTTCTGCCCATTTTTGGATTGGGTTGCTTGTTTATTTTCATATTGAGCTGCATGAGCTGCTTGTATATTTTGGAAATTAATCCTTTGTCATTTGCTTCATTTGCAAATATTTTCTCCTATTGTGAGGGTTGTCTTTTCATCTTATTTGTTGTTTCCTTTGTTGTGCAAAAGCTTTTAAGTTTCATTAGGTCCCATTTGTTTTTTTTTTTTTTATTTCCATTTCTCTAGGAGCTGGGTCAAAAAGGATCTTGCTGTGATTTATGTCATAGAGTGTTCTGCCTATGTTTCCCTCTAAGGGTTTTATAGTGTCTGGCCTTACACTTAGGTCTTTAATCCATTTTCAATTTTTTTGTGTGTATGGTGTTAGGGAGTGTTCTTATTTCATTCTTTTACATGTAGCTGTCCAGTTTTCCCAGCACCACTTATTGAAGAGTCCGTCTTTTCTCCATTGTATATTCTTGCCTCCCATATCAAATATAAGGTGACCACGTGTGCGTGGGTTTATCTCTGAGCTTTCTATCCTGCCTGTTCCATTTATCTATATTTCTGTTTTTGTGCCAGTACCATACTGTCTTGATTACTGTAGCTTTACAGTATAGTCTGAAGTCCAGGAGCCTGATTCCTCCAGTTCTGTTTTTCTTTCTCAAGATTGCTTTGGCTATTCAGGGTCTTTTGTGTTTCCATATAAATTGTGATTTTTTTTCTAGTTCTGTGAAAAATGGCAGTGGTAATTTTATAGGGATTGCATTGAATCTGTAGATTGCTTTGGGTAGTATACTCATTTTCACAATGTTGATTCTTCCAATCTAGGAACATGGTATATGTCTCCATCTGTTTGTATGATCTTTAATTTCTTTCATCAGTGTCTTGTAGTTTTTTGCATGCAGGTTTTTGTCTCCTAGGTAGGATTATGCTTAGGTAGTTTATTCTTTGTGTTACAGTGGTAAATGGGAGTGTTTCCATAATTTCTCTTTCAGATTTTTCATCATTAGTGTAGAGGAATGCAAGAGATTTTGGTGCATTAATTTTGTGTCCTGCTAATTTACCAAATTCATTGAATAGCTCTAGTAGTTTTCTGGTAGCATCTTTAGGATTCTCTATGTATAGTATCATGTCACCTGCAAACACTGACAGCTTTACTTCTTCTTTTCCGATTTGGATTCCTTTTAGTTGTTTTTCTTCTCTGATTGCTGTGGCTAACACTTCCAAAACAATGTTGAATAATAGGGGTGAGAGTGGGCAACCTTGTCTTGTTCCTGATCTTAGTGGAAATGGTTTCAGTTTTTCACCATTGAGGACAATGTTGGCTGTGGATTTGTCATATATGGCTTTTATTAAGTTGAGGTAAGTTCCCTCTATGCCTACGTTCTGGAGAGTTTTTATCCTAAATGGGTGTTGAATTTTGTCTAAAGCTTTTTCTGCATCTATTGAGATGATCACATGGTTTCTATTCTTCAATTTTTTAATAAGGTGCATCACATTGATTGATTTGCATATATCGAAGAATCCTTGCATTCCTGGGATAAACCCCACTTTATCATGCTGTATGATCCTTTTAATATGCTTGTTGGATTCTGTTTTCTAGTATTTTGCTGAGGATTTTTACATCTATGTTCATCAGTGATATTGGCCTGTAATTTTCTTTTTTTGTGATATCTTTGTCTGGTTTTGAGATCAGGGTGATGGTGGCCTCACAGTATTAGTTTGAGAGTGTTCCTCCCTCTGCTATATTTTGGAGAGCTTGAGAAGGATAGGTGTTAGCTCTTCTCTAAATGTTTGATATAATTTGCCTATGAAGCCATCTGGTCCTGAGCTTTTGTTTGTTGGAAGATTTTTAATCACAGTTTCAATTTCAGTGCTTGTGATAGGTCTGTTTATATTTTCTATTTCTTCCTCATTCAGTCTAGGAAGTTTGTGCTTTTCTAAGAATTTGTCCATTTCTTCCAGGTTGTGCATTTTATTTGCATATAGTTGCAAATAATCTCTCATAATCCTTTGTATTTCTCCCGTGTCACTTGTTACTTCTCCTTTTTCATTTCTCATTCTATTGATTTGGGTCTTCTCCCTTTTTTCTTGATGTATCTGGCTAATGGTTTATCAATTTTGTTTATCTTCTCAATGAGCCAGTTTTTAGTTTTATTGATCCTTGCTATTGTTTCCTCCATTTCTTTTTCATTTATTTCTGATCTGATCTTTATAATTTCTTTCCTTCTGCTAATTTTGGGGGGGTTGTTCTTCTTTCTCTAATTGATGTAGGTGTAAGGTTAGTTTGTTTATTTGAGATGTTTCTTGAGGTAGGATTGTATTGCTATAAACATCCTTCTTAGAACTGCTTTTGCTGCATATGATGGGTTTTCGATCATCATGTTTTCATTGTCATTTGTTTCTAGGTATTTTTTTATTTCCTCTTTGATTGCTTCAGTGATATCTTGGTTATTAAGTAGTGTATTGTTTGCTTCCATGTGTTTGTATTTTTTACAGATTTTTTCATGTAATTGATATCTTATCTCATAGTGTTGTGGTTGGAAAAGACACTTGGTGTGATATCAGTTTTCTGAAATTTACCAGGGTTTGATTTTCACCCAGGATATGACCTATCCTGGAGAATGTTCCATGAGCACTTGAGAAGAAAGTGTGTTCTGTTGCTTTTGGATAGAATGTCCTATAAATATCAATTAAGTCCATCTTGTTTAATGTATCATTTGAAGCTTGTGTTTCCTTATTTATTTTCATTTTGGATGATCTGTCCATTGGTGAAAGTGGGGTGTTAAAAGTCCCCTACTATGATTGTGTTACTGTCAATTTCCCCTTTTATAGCTGTAGCATTTGCCTTATGTATTGTGGTTCTCCCATGTTGGGTGCATAAATATTTACAATTGTTATAGCTTCTTCTTGAATTTATCCTTTGATCATTATGTAGTGTCCTTCTTTATCTCTTGTAATAGTCTTTATTTTAAACTCTACTTTGTTTGATATGAGAATTGCTACTCCAGCTTTCTTTTGATTTCATTTGTATGGAATATCTTTTTCCATCCCCTCACTTTCAGTCTGTATGTGCCCCTAGGTCTGAAGTGGGTCTCTTGTAGACAGCATATTTAAATGACTTGTTTTTGTATCCAGTCAGCCAGTCTATGTCTTTTAGTTGGAGTATTTAATCCATTTATATTTAAGGTAATTATCAATATATATGTTCCAATTATCATTTTCTTAATTGTTTTGGGTTTGTTATTGTAGGTCTTTTCCTTCTCTTGTGTTTCCTGCCTAGAGAAGTTCCTTTAGCCTTTGTTGTAAAGCTGGTTTGGTTGTGTTGAATTCTCTTACATTTTGCTTGTCTCTAAAGGTTTTATTTCTCCATTGAATATGAATGAGATCCTTGCTGGATAGAGTAATCTTGGTTGTAGGTTTTTCCCTTTCATCACTTTTAATATGTCCTGCCACTCCCTTCTGGCTTGCAGAGTTTCTGCTGAAAGATCAGCTTTTAACCTTATGGGGATTCCCTTTTATATTATTTGTTGTTTTTCCCTTGTTGTTTTTAATATTTTTTCTTTGTATTTAGTTTTTGATAGTTTGATTAATATGTGTCTTGGTGTGTTTCTCCTTGGATTTACCCTATATGGGACTCTCTGTGCTTCCTGGACTTGATTAAGTTTCCTTTCCCATATTAGAGAAGTTTTCAACTCTAATCTGTTCAAATATTTTCTCAGTCCCTTTGTGTTTCTTTTCTTTTTCTGGGACCCCTATAATTTGAATGTTGGTGCATTTAATTTTGTCCCACAAGTCTCTGAGACTGTCCTCAATTTTTTTAATTCTTTGTTCTTTATTCTGCTCTGCAGTATTTATTTCCACTATTTTATCTTTCTGGTCACTTATCTGTTCTTCTGCCTCAGTTATTCTGCTATTGATTCCTTTTAAAGAATTTTTAATTTCATTTATTTTGTTGTTCAGCATTTTTTGTTTGCTTTTTAGTTCTTCTAGGTCCTTGTTAAATGTTTCTTGTATTTTCTCCATTCTATTTCCAAGATTTTGGATCATTTTTACTATCATTATTCTGAATTCTTTTTCAGGTAGACTGCCTATTTCCTCTTCATTTGTTTCATCTGGTGGGTTTTTACCTTGCTCCTTCACCTGCTGTGTGCTTCTCTGTCTTCTCATTTTGCTTAACTTACTGTGTTTGGGATCTCCTTTTCACAGGCTGCAGGTTTGTAGTTCCTGTTGTTTTTGGTGTCTGCCCCCAGTGGCTAAGGTTGGTTCAGTGGGTAGTTTAGCTTTCCTGGTGGAGGGGACTAGTGCCTCTGTTCTGGTGGATGAGGCTGGATCTTGTCCTTCTGGTGGGCAGTTCCACATCCAGTGGTGTGTTTTGGGGTGTCTGTGACCTTATTATGATTTTAGGCAACCTTTTTGCTAGTGGGTGGGGTTATGTTCCTGTCTTGATAGTTGTTTGGCATAAGGTGTCCAGCACTGTACTTTGATGGTCATTCAGTGGAGTTGGGTCTTGGCATTGAGAAGAGATCTCTGGGAGATTTTTGCTGTTTGTTATTACGTGTAGCTGGGAGGTTTCTGGTGGACTGAACTTGGCTCTCCCACCTCAGAGGCACAGGCCAGATACCCGGCTGGAGCACCAAGATCCTGTCATGCCCATGGCTCAGAATAAAAGTGAGAAAAAGAAGAAAGAAAGAAAAAACTAATTTAAAAGTTATTTAAATAAAAAATAATTATTAAAAATTAAAAATTAAAAAATAATTTAAAAAAGAAGCCAAGAAAGAAAGATGAGAGCAATCAAACCTAAAAAGAAATCCACCAATGAGAAGAAGTGCTAAAAACTATACTAAGAAAAACAAAAACAAAAAAATGGGCCAACACAGCAAATGGTAAAAACAAAGCTATACAGACAAAATTATACACAGAAGCATACACATACAAAGTCACAAAAAGAAAAAGAAAAAAAATATATATATATACATACATATATATATATATATATATATATATATATATATATATATATATATATATATATATATATATATATCGTTGTTCCCAAAGTCCACTGCCTCAATTTGGGATGATTTGTTTTCTATTCAGGTATTCCACAGATGCAGGGTACATCAAGTTGATTGTGGAGATTTAATCCACTGCTCCTGAGGCTGCTGGGAGAGATTTCCCTTTCACTTCTTTGTTCGCACAGCTCCTGGGGTTCAGTTTTGGGTTAGGCCCTGTCTTTGCATGCAGGTCGCCTGAGCGCGTCTCTTCTTCACTCAGACAGGACGGGGTTAAAGGAGCCGCTGATTAGGGGGCTCTGGCTCAATTAGGCCAGGGGGAGGGAGGGGTATGGAATGCGGGGCAAGCCTGCGGTGACAGAGGCCGGCATGACGTTGCACCAGCCTGAGGTGCACCGTGTGTTCTCCTGGGGAAGTTGTCCCTGGATCACAGGACCCTGGCAGTGGTGGACTCCACAGTCTCCTGGGGGGAGAGGTGCGGATAGTAACCTGTGCTTGCACACAGGCTTCTTGGTGGCTGCAGCAGCAGCCTTAGTGCTTCATGCCGTCTCTGTTGTCCACACTGATAGCCGTAGCTTGTGCCCATCTCTGGAGCTCGTTTAGGTGGTGCTCTGAATCCCCTCTCCTCGTGCACCCCGAAACAATTGTCTCTTGCCTCTTTGGCAGTTCCAGACTTTTTCCCAGACTCCCACCCAGCTAGCTGTGGCGCACTATCCCCCTTCAGGCTGTGTTCATGCAGCCAACCCCAGTCCTCTCCCTGGGGTCTGACCTCCAAGGCCCGAGCCTCAGCTTCCAGCCCCAACCCATCCTGGCGGGTGAACAGACAAGCCCCTGGGGCTGGTGAGTGATGGTCGGCATCCATCCTCTGTGCAGGAATCTCTCCACTTTGCCCTCCGCACCCCTGTTGCTGCACTCTCCTCCGTCACTCTGAAGGTTCCCCCGCTGCCACCCACCGTCTCTGCAAGTGAAGGGGCTTCTAGTCTGTGGAAACTTTTCCTCCTTCACAGCTCCCTCCCAGAGGTGCAGGTCCCATCCCTATTCTTTTGTTTCTGTTTTTTCTCTTTTCTTTTGCCCTACCCATGTATGTGGGGAGTTTATTGCCTTTTGGGAGGTCTGAGGTCTTCTGCCCACATTCAGTAGGTGTTCTGTAGGAGTTTTTCCACGTGTAGATGTATTTCTGATGTATTTGTGGGGAGGAAGGTGATCTCCACGTCTTACTCTTCTGCTGTCTTGAAGGTCTCCTATTTCCTTTCTTTTGGGTGCTTTCTTTTTACTTTACTCCTCTTTTCCTAGCTTCTTGACCTAGGGACTTAGATTATTTATTTCAGAACTTTTCTTATTTATGTAAGCATTTATAGCTATAAAATTTATTCTCACCACTGCTTTAGCTACCTCCCACATTTTTTGCAATGTTCTATTTTCATTTTCATTCAATTCTATGTATTTTAAATTTTTCCTTTGAAATTTTCTCTTTGACTTATAGATTATGTAGAATTGTATTTGTTATTGTCCACATATTTAGAGATTTTTCTGTTGTCTTCATGTTACTGATTTATAATTTCTTTCAATTATGGTCAGAGAACACATTCTGTATTATTTCAATTTGCTCAAACTTGTTGGAGTTTGTTTTACGTCCCAGGATATGGTCTAATTGATGAATGTTTTATGGGTATTTGAAAAAATGTGTATTCTGCTATTCTCGGTTGGAGTGTTCCATATATATCACTTAGATTGTGTTGGTTGGTCATGTGATTCAGTTCTATATCCTTGCTGATTTTCTGTCTAGCAGTTCTATCAGATTCTGAGAAGGCAGTGTGGAAGTCACCAACTATGTGAATTTGTCCATTTCTTCTTTCACCTACTTCTGGTTTTCTTTCATATATTTTGAGGTTCTGTTGTTTGGTGCATGCAAAAATATGACCTATGTGTCTTCCTGGTAGATTGATTCTTTTATCATTATGTAATGTCCCTCTTTATATCTAGAAATCTTTTGTGCTCTGAAATCCATTTTATCAGATATTAATATAAGCACTCCTGCTTCTCTTTATATTAATGGTTGCATGGTATATCTTCCTCCATTCTTTAACTTTCAATCTACCTATGTTATTAAATTTGACGTTAGTTTCTTGTATCAGGCAGTTCAGTTTTCTTTTCTTTTTTTTCATTCTTTTGTCAGTCTCTTTTGATTGATGTATTTAACTCATTGCATTTGAGGTAATTATGATATTTTAGCATTAAAGTCGGCCATTTTATCATTTGTTCTCTACTTGTTTCCTCTATTGCTAATTCCTTGGTTCCTCTTTTCTTGCTTTCCTTTGAGATACTTGAACATTTATGATTCTGTCTTGATCTATTTACAGGATTTTTAAATGTACCTGTTTGTATGGTTTTCACAGCAGTTGCTCTGGGTATTAATAAAAAAACAATAGTGGGGTGGGATCCAGATGGCAGAGGAATAGGAAGCAGAGTTCATCTCCCTCCACAGGAACATTGAAAATACATCTATAAGTGCAATGATTCACACAGAACAGCTACTAAGTGCCAACAGAAGACCTCAGACATCCAAAAAGACAAGAAAACCTCCAAGTAACTGGGTAGGACAAAAGGAAAAAGAAAAAGAAGGAATCAGGACAGGGCCTGCATCCCTGGGAGGGAGATGTGAAGGAGGAAAGTTTCCCACACCTTGGGAAGGCTCCTCACCAGCAGAGAGATTAGACTGAACAGAGGGGCAGATTTGGAGCCTAAGAGGGGAGAGCAGCAACCTGTTTTGGGGAGGATAAATGGAGAAGTAACCTGCACAAAGGGTCAGCACCTCCACCCTGTTCTCCCCTACCTGAGATACTCCTCTGTTGGTGAGGTTGGGTTCAGGTGCTGAAGCTCAGACTCTGGAGCTCAGGACCAGGGAGAGGACAACAGTTTGGTGTGGAAACAGCCTGAAGAGGTCAGGTCATGGCAACTGATGGTGTACTAGGAAGAAGCCTGGGCCCACCAGAGAGGCAGACACCATTACTGGGGGGCGCACGAGGAGAGGGGCAGGACCACCATAAGAACTTCTTTCCCTGTGAGTGCTCCCAGACAACAGGACACTGCCTACAGGAGTTCCAGTGGTGGGCGCCAGTCGCTGCTGCTCCAGAGGCTGGCACTGGCAGCCTCTTCCAGACCTGTGGGCAGACACCAGGTCCTGCTCCTGCTGTCCCAGAAGGGTATGGAGAGCTCCCAACACTAGGAATTCTACCGGTGGGTCACAGGACCTGCCCCCACTGGCCGGGAAAGTGCAGACAGCTTTTCACATTAGGAATTTGGCCAGTGGGCCACAGGACCTGCCACCAGTGACCTGGAAGGGTGCGGAGAGCTCCAGCAGCTAGCAATTCTGCCAGCAGACCCCAGGACCCACGCTCACTGGCCGGGAAGGGGACGGACAGCTCCAACCACTAGGAAATTCACCAGTGAGCCCCAGGACGAGCCCCTGCTGACCCAGAAGGGCACAGACAACTCCAGCCACTAGGAATTCTGCCAGTGGGCCACAGGACCCACCCTGGCTGACCTGGAAGGGAGTGGACAGCTCCAGCCACTAGGAATTCTTCCAGTGGGCCCCAGGACCTGCCCACACTGTCCCAGGAGCAGACAGAAACCTCTTGCTACTAGGAAATCTGTCAGCAGATGCAGGAAACAGCTCAGCTGTCCCAGGAGCATGCAGATGGCTCTCGCTACTAGGAAATCTGCCAGTTGGTGCCAGGACCCTCCCTGCTGTCCTGAGAGGGATGGCTACTGCCCACTAGGAAATGTGCCCAGAGGAGGGGCTGAAACCAGAGCTGAGCCCCAGGGGCTCAGGAAGAAGAGCTGAAATCTCTCCTCGCAGCTGCGTGAACTGTATAGTTACACCTCCTCTGACTGCTTCCTAAATCCAGTGCCTGTGAAACATCTGAAAGGACAAGTGCTCTTGAAGCTGGAATGGGTCTGACTTTAGCAGCTGTGGGCTTTATGGGCATGTATACACGGGGGTTGTGGCAAGCCAGAGCCTGAGCTGCCTCCATAGCTCCCACAGTGGGTCCAGGTGCATGATTACTACAGTCCTGGGACCTGACCTCAGTGGATCTGCACCAATGGCCAGGTGAAAGCAACACCTGAGAGTCACCAGGGCTAACTGCAGACATACCCACAGCTAAGGCAGGACCATGAGCAGTGCCAACAACAGTATATTTTGCGAGCCTGCACAACAGGTGAAAGGGGACACAATAGAGCACATTCACAGGTGACAGCTCCAGAGGAGGAATACTCAGTGGCTTCTCTCCCAGTGGGAGTGCTCCAATCCTGCCTACCTCACAATGAAGATCAGAATCGCAGCTAAGAAGCAGATCTGGGGGCCTCTACTTCAACAACTAGGGATCAGACCTCACCTCTGACCCAGCGCAGTGACAACCACAGAGTAAAGGGGAGGCCCCACTTAATATCTAGGGCAGGCTCTGATCACCAAAACACCAATCAAACCCCATATCAAGGAGGTAATGGCAACCTCACTCACAGGGGGCAGACACCAGAAGCAGGAGGAACTATGATCCTGCAGCCTGTGGAAAGGAGAACACAAACACAGCAAGTTTGATAAAATGACATGACAAAGAAATATGTTACAGATGAAGGAACAAGATAAAAACCTACATGAACAACCAAATGAAGAGGAGATAAGCAATCTATCTAAAAAAGAATTCAGAGTAATGATAGTAAAGATGATCCAAGATCTCAGAAAGAGAATGGAGGCATGGATTGAGAAGATACAAGAAAATTTTAACAAATGCCTAGAAGAACTAAAGAACAAACAAACAGATATGAACAAGACAATAACTGAAATGAAAAATACACTAGAAGGAATCAGTAGTAGAATAACAGAGGCAGAAGGATAAGGACCTGGAAGACAAAATGGTGGAAATCTCTGCCACAGAACAGAATAAAGAAAAAAGAATGTGAAGAAATTAGGACAGTCTCAGAGACCTCTGGGACAACATTAAACACACCAACAATCGAATTATAGGGGTCCCAGAAGAAGAAGAAAAAGACAAAGAGCCTGAGAAAATATTTGAACAGGTTATAGTTGAAAACTTCCCTAACATGGAAAAGGAAATAGTCACCCAAGTCCAGGAAGCACAGAGAGCCCCATACAGGATAAAGCCAAAGAGGAACATGCCTAGACACATATTAATCAAACTTACAAGAATTAAACACAAAGAAAAAAACATTAAAAGGAACAAGGGAAAAGCAATAAATAATATACAAGAGAATGCTCATAAGGTTAACAGCTGATTTTTCAGCAGAAACTCTACAGGCCAGAAGGGAATGGCAGGAAGTATTTAAAGTGATGAAATGGAAAAACCTACAACTAAAAATACTCTACCTAACAAGGATCTCATTCAGATTCACTGTAGAAAACAAAAACATTGCAGACAAGCAAAAGCTTAGAGAATTCAGCACCACCAAACCAGCTTTACAACAAATGCTAAAGGAACTTCTCCAGGCAAAAAACACAAGAGAAGCAAACAAAAAAGGAAGGGAAGAAAAAAGACTTACAAAAACAAACCCAAAATAATTAAGACAATGGCAATAAGGACATACATATCAATAATTATTTTAAATGTAAATGGATTAAATGCTCCAGCCAAAAGACACAGACTGGTTACTGGATACAAAAAAAAAAGGGGAGAGGACTCTAATCAATAAAATTAGGAATGAAAAAGAGAAGTTACAAATGACACCACAGATATACAAAGGCTCATAAGAGATGACTACAAGCAACTGTATGCCAATAAAATGGACAACCTGGAAGAAATGGACAAATTCTTAGAAAGGTACAAACTTCCAAGACTGAACCAGGAAGAAATAGAAAATATGAACAGACCAATCACAGGTAATCTTCCAACAAACAAAAGTCCAGGACCAGATGGCTTCAAAGGCAAATTCTATCAAACATTTTGAGAAGAGCTAGCACCTATTTTTTCATACTCTTCCAAAAAACTGCAGAAGAAGGAACATTCCCAAACCCATTCTATGAGGCCACAATCACCCTGATACCAAAACCAGACAAAGACATCACAAGAAAAGAAAATTACAGGCCAATATCACTGATGAATATAGATTTAAATACCCTCAACAAAACACTAGCAAACAAAATCCAACAACACATTAAAAGGATCATACACCATGACCAAGTGGGATTTATCCCAGGGGTACAAGGATTCTTCAATATACACAAATCAACCAATGTGATATGTCATATTAACAAATTGAAGAATAAAACCATATGATCATCTCAATAGATGTAGAAAAAGCTTTTGACAAATTCAACACCCATGTATGACAAAAAAAAAATTCTCCAGAAAGTAGGCATAGAGGGAACACACCTCAACATAATAAAGTCCATATACAACAAACCCACAGCAAACATCATTCTCAATGGTAAAAATATGAAAGTATTTCCTCTAAGATCTGGAACAAGACAAGGATGTCCACTCTCACCATTTTTATTCAACATAGTTTTGGAAGTCCTAGCCACAGCAATCAGAGAAGAAAAAGAAATATAAGGAATCCAATTGGGGGAAGAAGAAGGAAAACTCACTGTTTGCAGATGACATGATATTATACATAGAAAATCCTAAAGATGCTACCAGAAAACTACTAGAGCTCATCAATGAATTTGTTGAAGATGCAGGATACAAAATTAATACACAGAAATCCCTTGCATTCCTATACACTAACAATGAAAGATCAGAAAGAGAAATTAAGGAAACACTCCCATTTACCATTACAATAAAAAGAATAAAATACCTAGGAAGAAACCTACCTAAGGAGGCAAAAGACCTGTACTCAGTTAACTTTAAGATCCTATGAAAGAAATCAAAGATGACACAAACAGATGGAGATATACACCATGTTTTAGATTGAAAGAATCAATATTGTGAAAATGGCTATATGACCCAAAACAATCTGCAGATTTAATGCAATCCCCATTAAATTACCAATGGCATTTTTCACAGAATTAGAACATAAAAATTCACAATTTTCATGGAAACACAAAAGACCCTGAATAGCCAAAGCAATATTGAGAAAGAAAAACTGAGCTGGAGGAATCAGGCTCCCTGACTTCAGACTATACTACAAAGCTACAATAATCAAGACAGTATGGTAGTGGCACAGAAACAGAAATATAGATCAATGGAACAGGATAGAAAGCCCAGAGGTAAACCCATCCACCCATGGTCACCTAATCTATGACAAAGGAGAAAAGATAGTCTCTTCAATAGTGGTGTTGGGAAAACTGGACGTCTATGTGTAAAAGAATGAAATTAGAACACTCCCTAACACCATCCACAAAAATAAACTCAAAATGGATTAAACACCTAAATGTAATGCCAATACTATAAAACTCTTAGAGGAGAACATAAGCAGACACTCTTTGACATAAATCACAGCAAGATCTTTTTTGGTCCACCTCCTAGAGTAATGAAAATAAAATCGAAAATAAAGAGCTAGGATCTAATTAAACTTAAAAGCTTTTGCACAGCAAAGGAAACCACAAACAAAACAAAAAGACAACCCTCAGAATGGGAGAAAATGTTTGCGAATGAAGCAGCTGACAAGGGATTAATCTCCAAAATAGACACTTCTCCAAAGAAGACATACAGGTGACCAAAAAGCATATGAAAAGATGCTCAATGTCACTAATCATTAGAGAAATGTAAATAAAAACTACAATGAGGTATCATCTCACAATGGTCAGAATGTTCATCATCAAAAAATCTACAAACATACATGCTGGAGAGGGTGTGGAGAAAAGGGAACCCTCCTACACTATTGGTGGGAATATGAATTGGTACAGCCACTATGAAGAACAGTATAGAGGTTCCTTTAAAATCTCAAAATAGAACTACTACCATATGACCCAGAAATCCCACTCCTCAGCATATCCCCAGAGAAAACTATAATTCAAAAAGAAACATGCACCCCAATGTTCATTTCAGCACTATTTACAATAGCCAGGACATGAATGCAACGTAAATGTCCATGAACAGAGGAATGGATAAAGAAGATGTGGTACATATGTACAATGGAATATTACTCAGCCATAAAAAAAACAAAATAATGTCATTTGCAGCAACATGGATGGATCTAGAGACCGTCATACTGAGTGAAGAAAGTCAGAGACAGAAAGACAAATATCATATGATATCACTTATATGTGGAGTCTAAAAAAAGGGGGGTACAAATGAACTTATTTACAAAACAGAAGTAGATTCACAGATGTAGAAAATAAACTTATGCTTACCTGGGGATAAGGACAGGGGAGCAAGGGATAAATTGGGAGACTGGGATTGACATATACATACAACCATATATAAAATAGGTAACTAATAAGAACCCACTGCATAGCACAGGGAACTCTACTCAATACTCTGTAGTGGCCTATATGGGAAAAGAATCTAAAAAAAAAAAAGAGTGGTTATATGTATATGTATAACTGATTCATTTTGTTGTACACCTGAAACTAACACAACATTATAAATCAACTGTACTCCAATAAAAATTTTAAAAAACATAAATCATCGTCTACTGGTATCACCATTTTACCACTTGGAGTCAAGTAGGGATCTCTCATTTCCATTTAGGTCCCTTTACCTTTCCCACTTTGAAATATCATTGTTTTGGGTATCAGCTGATATTATATATTTTTATTTCAATCATGAAATGTGATTTATAAAATGCATAAAACATGAGATAATCTCTTGTATGGACCCATATTTCTGCCCTATCTGTTGATCTTTCTTCCTTACTGAGGTTCTTAGATATTATTATTATTAATTATTATTATTATTTCCTTCCTGCTCCAAGAACCTCCTTTAGCCTCCTGACACATCTACTGGCAAAAAAATTATTTTAGTTTTCCTTCATCTGAGAATATCTTTATTTACCCGTCATTTTTGAAGTATAGTTTCACTTGATATAGTATTCACAGATGACAGTTATTTCTTTCAGTACTTGAAAAATATTGTGCTACTTCATTCTGGCTCTATGGTTTCAACTCAGAAATCCACTGGTATTCAAATCAGTGTCCTCCTATGGGTAAGGTACAGTTTTTCTGGCTGCTTTTAAGATATTTCCTTTGTCTTCAGTTTTCAGAATTTTATTGTGATATTTTTCGGCATGGATTTGTTTGGGTTTATCCCATTTGCTTTTTGCTCAGCCTCTTGAATCTGGACACTTGTGCATTTTACCAAATTTTAGTTTTCAGTCATTTCTAAAAATACTCTTTCAGCCTCACTCTCGTTCTCATCTCCTTCTGGGACTCCGTACAAATATTGGATCTCTGGTTAATATCCAAAGGTCTCTGAAACTTTTCTTTTTTTCATCTCTCCTTTGTTCAGTTTGGTAAATTCTATTCAACCATCCTCATGTTTATTGGTTTTATTTATTCATTGGTCATCTCCACTCTACCATTGATCCCATCTTACAAGTTTATTTTAATTTCTAATGTAGTATTTTTGTTTCCATAATTTTCACTTGGTTCTTTTTCTTAATATCTATTTCTTTGCTGAGATTTTCTACCTTTTTATTTTTTTCAAGAGAATGCTGAATTGATCATTGAAACATTTTCATGACATCTGCTTTAAAGTTCTCAGATAATTTCAACATCTGATTCATCTAGGTCTTGGCACTAGTTGATTTTTTTTTCCTCATTCAGTTATAATTTTTTGGCTCTTGGCATAACAGGGGATCTTCAGTTGTATTCTGGACATTTGTCTCTGATATTAAGAGACTCTGGATCCTATGTAAGTCTCTATTTCAGCAGCCAGTCACCCTGTTTACATTTGATGTGGTGGTCCTGGTCTGCTGAAGGCTGTGGTCCCATTGACAGTTCAATCAGAGTCTTTCCATACTATTTTGGTCTGTGTAATTTATCTGGTGCTTCTGAGGTTCCTGCTGGTCCCCAATGTTACTGCCTGAGGGGCAGAGGGGTTTCCAGGTAGAGTCTCTGTGTAGCGGAAAAGAGGCTTCCTGGCTGGACGCTTGTCAGGAAACCCTAAGAGCATCTCCTTGCTGTCCTATGTCTTGAGGGAAGGGAGTTTACACTTGTGGGACAAGGAGACATTCTGAGCCAGGACCTACACCATAGCTGGGCCCCTCCTAACCCTGTGTCCCTAGTTGGGAGGGAACTCTTGGGGCCACAGGGGTTTCCTTCTGTGGCAGCCCCCCTCTACCTGTGAGTAGAGTGTCCTGGCCAGGACACTTCTTGGGCCGGGTCCCTCCTGACCACCCTAGTATCACCTAGTGGGACAAAGGGATCACAGGATTGTGGGGATTCCCCTCCACACCCGGCCGAGGCCCAGGATTTCTAGGCAGGGGAGGAAAGTCCTTCCTGGCCCTGTGGTTAGTGAGGCTTAGGATGTTCCTGGCTCTCCTGGTGTCCCCATTTCACTCAGTCAGAGATGGGAGTGAGCTTCCCTGCTGCTGGGTTAGGGGAAATGTGGGATCAGTGTCCACTTCTCCTGTTGAGTGGAGAGACATGCAATGTTCCGGCATGGTGTTGTACCTCCAATCCTGAGGCCCAAGCCTGTTCTCCGTCTTACCACCTTTCAGGGCTCTCCTTTAGTTGTCTGTCCCATTACTTCCAGGGTTTATAGTTGCGCTTCATGGGGGAGCAGTTATCCATCTTCTCCAGGCTGGAAGTCCTCAGAACACAAATTTAAATTTATAATATTTTACCATTTGATACAAAAATAGAAGATTTCACTATAAGTCAATGAAAGAACCAACAATAGGCTTAGGCAACAAGACCCCCTTGCTCTATTTTCTCAACAAGTATTTTCTGAGTACCTAGTGTATGCCCATAGCTGGTCTAGGCCATGCATGTACAGCTATAAACAAGACAGAGAGTTCTGCCCTCTGGAAATAACATTTTAGTGGAGAAACCAGCCAATAATCAAGTATAAACTATACATAAAGCATGAATTTTAGGTAGTATTGTGTATCATTATGAAAATAAAGCAATTTAAGAAGCTGGTGTAGGGCAGTGGGGAGGGGAAGTTTAGGGTAAGAATTTTAGATTCAGCTGAAGAGAACAATGGGAATATTTTACTGTCTCACTATGTTTCAGAAAGTGTGATATCCTTGGGAATTGTAGTGTGAAAGACAGACCAAATCTAAGGAGGTAAAGATCTGGATGTCTAATCCTGGCATTGCCACCGAACAGCTATGTGACTTTTTCTTGAATCTTGGTTTTTCTCTGTAATATGAGTATAATCATAAAACATGGCATGAATATTTTCATAAATTCTAAGGCATGAGACATAGATTATATTCATGTGAAGTGTCACAGGAAGGAGACTATATTGATACTGAATAGGAAATGTTTAACTCTCCATGATTTGATCTATCAAAACATCACAGAATATTTCAGACACACCGAACAGTACCCCTATAGTTACTCTAAGTGCCAGAGGTTGGAGTTATGCAAAAGATGAGCTGGCTTATTTTCATAAAATAATCAAATCTATGTTATTTTGAACACTGCATTTAGAAAAGACAAATTATATAGAATTAATACTATCAAGAAAAAACCCTATAGTAATGGTGAGATCTCACAGAACCTAGTGCAGAGCACATGTTGGGTGTGTGTGACTCAAAAGTGAGGGAGGGAGGAAATGGGAAGAAATGGAGCTCACATTTCTTCAGCAAGGGGTCCAGGAAGAAAGACTTGACTCAGGGAGCCACAGTGGGAAGATAAGGCAGGAGTAAACAGAAAGATGAACGCCAACATCACAATTTCACCTGTAAGTGAAGTGTCTCTCCCTGGACCACAGAGATGGGTAAGGCTGAAACTCAAACATATGTCTGCCAGAAGCAGAGGGCTGCATTCTTTCTCCTTATAACACCGTAGGAGAAGAGAAAAGAACAAACAAAACAGTCAGTGTAAGTAACAATAATCTGAGGTACGATGGTTGATGCCAGGAGAAAGTGACAGTGTTGAACTTTACCCGAGTCTGTGCTCCTAGGAAACAGAAGGTCAATAAATGCCCCCACGTCTGTGTTTGGGGAAGTGGTCCACTGCAAAGGCCTTCCCTTCCCCACACAACTTGGATAAGACTCATGATGCCCCCTGTTCACCTAGGACCAGGCCAGAGAGCCCAAACTCCCATTGACCAATCTGGACAAATCCTGCCACCTTGACCAGTCTTCAGCCAGGCTTCTCTTCTCCCCTGTCCCCTGAACTTGGCCTGTCATTGAGGACTGGAACAAGGAACTACCCCTCCTTCATGGCCACGTGGCTGAACCACACCAACCCCAAGTTGTCAGCTCCATCTTAGGCTCCCACCCCTCCCCATCTCTACGTGACTGAGCTTTAGCCCACTCACAGGAATATGCCCAAGCCAGAGAGGCTTCCTGTCACCATTCACCCTTGCCATCATCTGTTATGAAAACCGGAAGAATACCTCTTGCTGACACAGGTGGTTAATGGCCCACAAGGAATAATGGTCATGAGATCGTAGTGGGTGGGAAAACCCTGGTTCCGGTCAGTGCTGACATGGTTCTCCCTAGTAGTCAGATTCTGTCTTTGGCTTCAGCCCCTCTAAGTGCCCATTTCAGGGACAGAATGCAGCTGTGAGTGCCTCTGGATCATCATCATCCACCGAAACCTGCCTATACTTAATTTACCCAAAATAAACTTCATAATCGCACTTGATGAAGTTGCCTACTTCCTTTTTCCATCTCAAATTTCCTACTCAGTTCGGTGAGCACTTTAGTTTCCCTTCCTGCTTGGAAAATAGCCCCTTCAAGAATTGATCTCAGGGAAATACATTCCTTTTCAACTGTCTGGTCACCTCTCATCCCATGCCTCCACAACATTTCTTTCTAGCATCTTTATGCCTCTCTATACAAGAAAGCCTCTTTCCTCCTGACCTTTCAGACAAATTCACTAGACCTCTTGGCAAAATTCAGCACAGTTGTCCAATGTCACTTTCTCTGAACATAATGTTCTCTTGAATTTCATGGCACAGCCTTCCACTGGTTTTCATCTCGTATCTCTGGCTGCTCTTCTGTTGGCTCTGAGTTGAGGTCCTCCTCCTTTTTTAGCTGTCATCTTAATGGTAAAGATCATAAATAATGTTCATAAACATTATAGTTATGCTCCAAGAGATAAATGAGCTCTCAGAGATTCTTTTTCTCTTCTTCTATTCTTCCTTCTCCTCCCCCCTCCTCTCCCTCTCCCTCCCCCCCTTTTCTTCTCTCTCACCTTCTCTCCCTCTCTCTCTCTCTCTTCCTCTCTCTCCCTCTTTCTCTTTCTCTCTCTCCCCTCCCTCTTTCCCATTGATTGTATCCTTTCCCATGACTTTAAATACCATCTCTATGCAAAAACTCCCAAATTTATATCTCCAACTAAAACTTCATTTCCTGCCCCAGTGTGTCTGTCGGTCATGGACTAAATTGTGCTCTACCCCTAAAACTCATATGTTGAAGACCTTATCCCCAGTAAGTTAAAATTTGGCCATATTTGGAGATAGGGCCTTTAAAGAGGTGATTAAGTTAAAATGAGGCAGTTTGAATAGGCCTAATCCAATCTGACTGGTGTCTTCATTAAGAAGAGAAAATTGGTACACAGAGGGATACCAGGGATGGATACACACAGAGGAAACACCATGTGAGGATGCAACAGGCTGCCATCTGCAAGTCAAAGTCTTGGAAGAAACCAAACCTGCCAATACTTTGATCTCAGACTTCCAGCCTCCAGAACTGTGAGAAAATGAATTTCTATTGTTTAAACCCCTCAGTCTGTGGTATTTGTTATGGTGACCCTAGCAAACAAACACAATGTCCAACTGTCTGTTTGATATCTACCTTGGAGATGCCACAGGCATCTCAGCATACACTTGTCCAAACTTGACCTTCTTCAAATCTTCTCCTCCCCATTAAAAGTGCCCACCATCCAACTATTTGATCAAAATTAAAAACTAAGAGTGATTCTTGATTCTTCCCTGTTCAATATTACCAAATCCTCCAATTATTCCAGTGAAATACTTATTTACATTGCTAACTTTATGGTTCAGATGACTATTACTTCTTGATTGGCCTAATAATGTATGTCCATAAATTATCTCCCTGCTTCCATTATTATCTCCCTAACAGACACTGTCCACTCAGTAACCAGAGGGCTTTTGCTAAATATTTTGTGCAGCTTTCCACTCATCCTTGGAGAGAAGGAAGGTTGTCCAAATTCCCTAGAGTCCAAACACCATGACTTCTTATCTCTCCTCCTTCCTGGCCTCTGTCTTCATCTTCTTCTTTTTTTCTTTTCAATGACAGACTTTTCTTATGAAATCCATTTCCCTATTATACCAAAATTCTGGCCTGATGATGTTCTTCATCCATCCACCTATATGATGCATGAACTTCAGTACTTCCAGAAGCAACAGGTGACTCTCACCATTGAGACATTCTTGTCTAGGAATTTGAGTCCTGGGTGCCTTTGAAATCCAACACATGCATCTTATTAGCTACCTCATTAGGTACACGTCTCATAAGTAAAGAGGGAAAACCTGGCTTTTCTGCACCTGTCGTCCTTTTCCTCCTCTATCTCCTCTATGTTTTATCCCCAGCTTACTCTCCCTTTCTAGAACATTCCCACATGAAAACAATGCTTTCATTCAAGCCAACCTTTTTACTGCACTAGGAGGTAAGGGAGGGTTAGAAATGTGTTGGTGATTGTCCAGGTGTCCTCGGGGCTTAGTATTGAGCATAGAACTTTGCGACAAGCGTCACAATAGGTGCTTAATAATTCTTTGTTAATTTGAAAATGACGTTTTAGCAAATTTGGGGGGTTTCTGAAAAATGAAGAACGATTTCAGGAAGAATTCCAAAGAGCTCTGCCAGATCCCAGGAGAAGTCTGAACACTTACTTTGCCTCACACGGTGCCCATATCCTGTCAGGGGGCGAACCCCACGTGTGGAGACCACTCCTGCCTCTGCCTCGGGCAGCTGTGAGGGGTCCAGGGCTGTGGCATCTAACACACAGAGTGCTTGCTGTGCGAAATCACCTCCCACCTCGTGGAAACTGCACAGATGGGGAAACTGAGAGAAAGAGGCTGAGTAACTTGCACACAACCCATGTCTAGTAAGGGGTTGACCCAGGATTCAGCCCCAGTCATCAGGGTCCAACAGCTATGCTGGTAACCGCTATTCTAGGAGGGTCTCAGCTCCCGAGAGAGGAGTTGCTACACACCCCTAGTCCCCCATCCTACTGGAATCACTGTCCTGATACTCCTGAGAAAAACAGAGGTCCCAAGACACTCAGTCCATTCGCCAACTCCTCTGTTACTTGAATCTCAAAACAGGCTAAAAGGTGGGGTGATTTCATTGTTATCACTAGCTACCAAATTCCAAAAGGGCAGACCTGAGGCCATTTCCCATCTTGTGTTCCTCACTGTACACATTTTTGTCCAGAGAAGATCCCTGGAGTAAGATCAATAAATAGCAAACAGATAAGCAAATAAAATATTCTTAAAATATTAGGATGCTCACCTAGAAGCAAAATATCTTGAGTTTCATTAACTTTCAATATAGAATGAATTAATCTAGAAAAAAATTAATATGGGGAAAAGCTGCATTTTTAGACTCTTAAAAATATACTTAAATGTTTTTATTTTTTCTAGGTTGTCTGTGAAACAAGAAAACTCAGATGTCATTCTTGTTTACACACGTAACTGAAATCAGCTAAAGCCAATTTCATGAGCCAGATGGAAGGGAAGAACCCCTGGATACCTCACAGTTCCCTGTCCATGCATCTCTGTGTCTAAATAGATTGCCAACCAGGTCTCATATCAGCAATAGAGCCTTTGTTCACACAGCAATAAACTGAAGTGTACAATTGAGCTTACACCCCACATATAAACTGTATCCAGGACCCAACTAACAAAATAACAAGAAGTGAACCATAAAGTTCTTGAAATGTTTAAGAATTACAGGAACTTCCTAAGAAAGAAACAAAAATATTATGCTTTGTAAAACATCAGTAGAAGTTGCACTGGAGTTGTTTTGTTTGGTGAGTAAACATGGTCATTTTTTACCTCCTGAAGATGTTGGCTCGAACCCCAAGTGTGACTAAACCGAAAATTTTTCATGAAACCATGCTGTATAATGCAGGCAGCCCTCCACCGGTCTGAGGATGAGGACCATGGAAAGAGTGAATGTGCTCAGCTGCTCCGTGCAGGGGTGCTGCAGGGAGCCACGTGGAAAGGGCCTCTCATGAGTGAGGCAGGAAGGACGTGCCAGCTGTGCTCTGGTGTTCACATCAGTGTGAAGGAACAGCCCGCTCCACCAGCACCCTGCCCTGCTCCCCCACTTCTCCAGGGGAAGCATTGCTGCCCCAGAGGCTCATCCCAAAGGCTGCTACAGACTTTGTTTCTCATGATTTTAGCAAGCGCTCCATGAGACAGGCTGTTTCATCCATCACCTGGGATCTGGTGAAGGCCTGCTGGGTGGCACGTATGGTGTCCTTGTGAATAAGCTGGTGCTCAAGGACCTCATAGGGCCCTCCCATGGTCACACGCCAGGGCAGCTGATCAGAAACTGGATCCCAGATCATGTGATTTCAAGTTCCCTGCCCTTTCAGCTACCAGCAACCCCACTCTTTTTCAATTCCGAAAGAATTGAAAGCAGGATCTTGAAGAGAAATCTGCACTCCCATGTTCACTGCAGCACTATTCACAATAGCCAAGATTTAACAACAAGCCAAATGTCGACTGACAAAGGAAAGGATAAAGAAAATGTGAGATAGACATATAGATAGAGATAGAGATAGATAGAGATAGAGATAGATAGAGATGATATAGATATACATATAGATAGATAGATGTAGATGTAGATATAGATATAGATAGATATAGATGTAGATATAGGTATAGATAGATATAGATATAGATAGATACAGAGGTAGATATTGATAGATATAGATAGATATAGATATAGATAGATATAGATGTAGATATAGATATAGATAGATGTAGATGTAGATATACATAGATAGATATAGATATAGATAGATATAGATAAAGATATAATAGATATAGATAGATGTAGATGTAGATATATAGATATAGAAAGATAGATGTAGATATAGATATAGATAGATATAGATAGATGTAGATGTAGATATAGATATAGGTAGATATAGATAGAAATCGATATAGAGGTAGATATTGATAGATATAGATATATAGAGAGGTAGATGTAGATATAGATATAGATGTAGATAGATAGAGGTAGATGTAGATATAGATAGATATAGACAGAGGTGTAGATATAGATAGATATAGATATAGCTAGATGTAGATATAGAGATAGATATAGATAGATATGGATACACACAGCAGAGTATTATTCAGTTTTAAACAAGAAGGAAATCCTATCATTTGCAACAACATGGATGAGACTGGAGGACATTACACTAAGTGAAATAAGGACAAATACTGCTTGATTCCACTTAACATGAGGAATCTAAAATAGTCCGACCCATAGAAGCAGAGAGTAGAATGGTGCTTGCCAGGGGCTGGGTGGAGGGGGAAATGGGGACATGTGCAGTAGGTATAAAGTTACAGTTATACAAGATAAATATATTCTAGAGACCTTCTGTACACCATAGTGCCTATAGCTAACCATTTAGCATTGTGCACCTAAAAACTTGTTAAGAGTGTAGGTCTCATGCTAAGTGTTCTTAGCACAAAAAAAAAGGCAAGGGGGACACAAGAAATCTCATGGAGGTAATGGATGTGTTTCTCACTTCGTGGTGATGGTATCAGGGGCGCAGGCAATATCCAAACTCATCAAAATGTATACAGTAAATAAGTGTAACCATTGGTAGGTTACATATACCTCAGTGAAGTTGAACAAAGAAATGTCAAGAATATCTATTTTAAATAAGAATATGCATATTAGAATTCAGTTCTCATGGTATTTGGACAGGTTGCAGAGGAAGCTGCGAAAGACTCTAGCATTCCTCAGAAATTTTCTAGTTTCAATACACAGAATTCCCTGATGTGTGGAATTGGACAGCATGAGAAACAGACCAGGAGGAGACCTCCTTGTAAGGATCTCCCCGCCAGGGCCTCTGCTGGTTGACATGGACATGCATGGCATCCCATCTAAATCTGAAAAGTTCTCCTTGCATTTCCAAGCAACCCAGCCTGTGGTCAGCAGTGATGGGCAATGAGAAGACACACGCTTGCCCAGTTGAGTCTGAGCCAACACCAGTAGGAAGGGCTGTGAAAGGCTGTTTGACCACAGTGGTTTTCTACAGCAAACAAAAACTAGACTAATGAAAAATGTCGATGAGAAGAAATCCGGAAAAAGCTACAGACAGAACTTCTGACTTTAGGGGAAAATATTCGGAATTGCCAACAATATATCTGGGAAATAGGCCACCTGGTTTTGAAGCCTCAGACACAACAAATGGTTCGGAGGACTTAGACCAGCCGACCTAAACCAGAACCAGACCTTTCACACGGGAACCCGCCTTGCTGCCGCTCCTGTGAGCTGCACTGGCTTGTGGCAACGTCGGGGAAACATTCTGCATGGCTGAGTGAGGGCTCAGAGGAAACTCACGACGGTCAGGAATGTACTGTTCTTTGAGCTATTTCCTTTAACAACTTGGAAGAAATAATAATTAATATAAACAGTAGTCACCAGACTTGGCTTGATGCAGGAGAAATAAGAGCACAAGATTTTCAAAGATTCAAGTTCAAGGAAAAGTTCTTTCTCTGCTGTCCTGTGGGAATGGGACTAAGTCAGTAAAACTCTCTGAGCCTCAGTTTTTCCTTCTGTCACATTAGCAGATACCTGCCTTGTAGGGCTATTAATAGGCTTAGGTGCCCGGAGGCATTGCCATGTGCTTCCTTATTATTCTCAATAGTTCTATAATCTGCAATTAGGTGTTAGGTGATCCCCAGTAAATTAGAAGAAATAACAACCAAAGCTAAAATGAGACTCCTGGAATAAATTTCTGACTTCCAAAGAGATTATAGTCACAAAGAGTTCAAGACATTAAATTTATCATATTTTCAAGAAACATAAAATCCTACCAGAATATATAAAAAGATGAAAAAATTTTATTTTACCAAGCACACTTAATGCTGATATGAAAGTATAATTAATGTAGATCAGAAAAGAAAAACTGCAGAACTAATCTCACAAGATAGTGATTGAGATCTTTAAATAATAGCTAATAAATATACTTTGAAATTCAAAAATAAGAATAAGATGGTGTTTGCCTAACACAAAGAAGAGTACTCACTTCAAAGCAGTTGCTCCTAACTTGGAAACATTAGCTGATTCTCAGTGAGACCAGGAATCTGAGAAACAGAAAGAGAGAGAGAGATTGAGACAGAAAAGACCCCAATAACACCAAAGACAAATAAGAGCCCTGATGTGGGAAAGTGGCATCTCAGCACAGGATTGCACAAGACAACCATCATTGTCAGGCACGTACCTGGGCCTCAACAGAAGCTGATCAGCCACACGTGCAGGCAAAGGGCTCTCACAGTCCTGAGGGAGGAGGGCCAGAGAGACTGAGCCTAGGCCGACTGTACTGTACAAGCATTCAAGACATATTCAAAGCTGGAGGTTTCATTTAAGTTCAGTCATTACTTTCCTTTCTCATCTTCATGAAGTCTTAAGTTAAAACCTCTTCTCCTTGTAGCTATGAGTTGACACCTGGGCCCGGAGGATGCTGTATGAACCCTGAGGTGAGTCCAGAATGAGCCCAACCTTTATAGAAGACAGCTTGATCCTGGCTGTGCATCCCTGTAGAGGGTACATGGGAGCACAGCTCAGAAAGGCCCCAAAGAGCCTCCTGAAACCAACAACAGAGCAATTACCTGGGACCACCAGATTTGTACTCTAAGCCAGATAGGTCTTGGTCTGTATACTGGTTAATTTTCTAAAATGGTAAACTAATCTGGGTTCTCTCAAATAGTAAGATAGATTTAACTGTTTCTTATCAGCAGGATATTTTCTAGAGTATATTTTTAGTTTCTTTATGAGGCCAGATATCAGAAAGTACATTAAATGTACACTTGTCTTTGTTGAAGGACTTGTAAAAATTTAGTAATTTTTCTAAATTTGAAATCTGTTTTACTTAAAATCCAATAAAAATAATAATATTTAAATTGCAGTTTTATAATTCTATAATCAAATTCTAGTCTTATAATTTTATACTCACCCAATTCTTTTCACTTTTTAGCCCCATGGGAAACATTTTCCACTTCGCATATCAGCCATTCTTGGCATTTAGCTGTGGGAAGGGTCTTGCTTTGATCTATAACACACATGGATTTATAGTCAGGTGTCGAAGCCATGACAAGAAAAAGTTTCTTTTTATTTGTGAGGTCACAAGCTTTAAAACTTAGCTTAAGAAATGGGCAAAGATTAATAATTTTTCTACTCTTAAACTGGTGAATTGAAACTTTAGATTTTCAGTTCTATGCCTGCCATGGACCAAAGGTGCCCTCATGTTCTGAGAGAGTCACCTCCCCTCGCTCATGGGAGAACTTGCTGCCCAGGGCTTGCAGCAGATGAGAGAGTCAGCCACTCAATGCCAGGGTTGGATGTTGGCAAGAGTGTGGGTTGGAAAATTGGCCTCCAGCCTGGGCAGGACCATAGAACATTGACTCTGGGTTGTACCAGGCCCCCAACTTCCTGACTCCACGCTTCACAGTCCAGGAGGGCAACCTGGGTCGCTTTTGTGAAACATGAGAAAAACTCAGGCTCTGAAGAGCATGTTACTGTTGCGGTGTGTTTTCTCCTGCCTGAAGAGAAGAGGCAGATAAGATGGATCCACCCAAAGTCAGTTTCTTTGAGAATGCTAGGACTTTGGGGTGAGCCAGTTCTTTATTTAGGATTTTCTTTTAAAAAAACAAGCTAAATTAATGCATTTTTGATGGAACCTGGTAGATTCTATTATATGGGCAGAGTAAAAATTGGCACCATATTGTAGGAAATTTAAAAGGCCAGACCCAAGTCAATTTTTGAACATGAAAAAAATCAGTTGTCAATGACATAATCCTGAGCCACTTAGAAAGAGATGCAGATTGAAGCTCATGCATTTTATGGTCATTTCACTTCAATTAAAAATGGAATCTGAGAGGATGGAATGATTTCTCCATGATTTTTTTTCATCCAGTGTGGGCTTCCAAATCACTGCGCCCATGTGAACCTGGATGATTTTGACCCACCCACCTCCAATGGACCTTTAAACTCTCTCCTCACCTGTAAAACTTGCACTCTGTTGTGATCTACTTCACCAGGTTGTTCTGAGGATTAAATTAGAAAAGTATGTGATGAGAGTTTGCCCCCTCCTTGGCACGCACCCTGCAGGCAGTCACCAATTACAGTTCTCACATTAGTCATCCCTTCTCCCACCAATCCTGATGCTCACAGACATGGAAATCAGAGATCCCTGGCTGTCCTGCTGGAAGTGAGGCCCAGAGTGGGTAAGGGGCTCGCTAATGGACACATTCCACCCGTAACCTCTGTTTCTCCTCTATGGTCAGGCCTCTTGCGATGATACCACAGCTGCTCCTTCGCAAAAGCTGTTTGAGAAGAGACCAAGACTGCTTTGTGTGACCCTAATCTTTGCTCTACTTGGAACTCCAGCCAGCCTCCATGTTAAGATAAACTCTCTTGGAAGGCATCTGAAGGAAACGCAAATATTTTGACCATGAAAAGAACCTCTAAATCTAAATAACAAATGTCAAAGGCCTGGTTTGTATTAGGCAACTTTACTTATCTCCTGGCTTACAGGACACTTTGTTTGACTCATTTACCAGTGACTGTCTCTCTGGGATCTTGGACAGCCAGCAAGATACTGGTCTGCAAAGACGGCGATGCTAAATGCATTCAAGCATTTCCCTTGCGTAGAGGTGACTTCTAGCTTCCTAGGCATTTTCACCATGTCTTCTCGTGGAACCTGTGCACAGAGCAGCTGGAAAGCGTTAGTGTAGAAGGGGACCATTGTAGGGACAATATTCTGCAGGTACTTTGAGATGATCCTGAGCATTCTTTCCTCCCCTATCCCTCATGACAGTATTTTCAGAGGGTTTTGGCTGGTTCATGTAAACAGATTTGGGAATTTTAAAAGAATGTTAACAGTATTCAACTTATTGCCTGCTTAGAATGATAGAATTGAGTCATTCAACGAAGATCCTGAGGATTAAATATTTGGCAGAAATTACCCACGTTTATTCATTCAGTCCATTCTCTGCACACATCCTTACTGTTTGCTGTGTGCCAGGCATTCCTCCAGGAGCTGGAAGATGCTCAGTAACATATGTCCTTGGGACTTAAACCTAATTTTAACATAAGCCATAGTCAAGAGGTTTTAAGCATGTATATGTGTGAAGCACTGTACAAATCTACGTCTCAACACACTCTTATAAAGTCAGTAGATATGTTGTCCCATATTACAGTTGAGGAACCTGGTCACCACCATCCAGCTCAGGCATGTGTTCTGGGACATCATGACTCTTCAACCATGGTAGGAAGTGCTGAGGGGAGCACATCCACCCACACTTGTCACGCGTGTCTTAGAAAACACAGGTGCCAATTCATGTCATGTTGTCTGTCCTACGAGGTCCACATTAAATTGGCATGAATCCCTGCTTTCTCCAAGATTTTCATCACTTCCTGGTGGCTTACCCTACTCAGCTCCAATTTCCTTATTTTAAACTGAACTTTTATTTTCATCTCCCAAAGGGTATGGCTCATCTCTCCTCTTGTCCATTCTTGATCCCAGTCTACTGCCCATCCACATAGAGCATCTGTGGATTCCAGATTTTAATGAATTTTGTTTTCAGTGACAGAGGAAGACAACAATGCAGCACTAAACAGCAAAAAAAAAAAGGAGATTTAAAAAAATTAAACTTGGGGCTTCCCTGGTGGTGCAGTGGTTGAGAATCTGCCTGCCAATGAAGGGGACACGGGTTCGAGCCCTGGTCTGGGAAGATCCCACATGCCGCGGAGCAACTGGGCCCGTGAGCCACAGCTACTGAGCCTGCGCATCTGGAGCTTGTGCTCCGCAACAAGAGAGGCCGTGACAGTGAGAGGCCCACGCACCACGATGAAGAGTGGCCCCCGCTAGCTGCAAGTAGAGAAAGCCCACGCACAGAAACGAAGACCCAACACAGCCAAAAATAAATAAATAAATATTTTTTAAAATTAAACTTGAATATTAAATATGTTTTTATTCTGTGATTCTTTTCTCACCCCCAAAACTGAATTTCTCACTGGCTGCTAATCCTGTACAGGCATCTCACCCGCTACTGTGTTGCTCAGTCCTCTTCTATCCATCATTTCATTGCTACTTTCCTCCAAACTTATATTTCTTATGCATGTCATGATACAGTTCATTTTGTTTTGCTTTATCTTCCTAAGCCAGGTTTCATGATCCTTGCCCTTCATTTACAAAGTGGCATATCAAAGTTTTTTTTATTAATATGTGGATAGCTATTAAAAGTGGAAAGTATACCAGTCTGATAAGGACAGATGCACCAATACTTGGTTGCATTTTAAATAGAATTTGGATTATCCTGACTCCTGTGAGGTAGGTATTAATCATCACCTAAGCATCAATGACTTACCCAGGATCACAGAGGGGAAAGAGGCAAAGGCAGGACCTGAGTGCACATTTTCCTCCCTACATCTTCCTCATAGTTCTTCCTCCCCACCAGGATGCCACACCCATGAATAATGACATAAATCCACCCAACACACGGAAACCATAATCAAAATACAATTATAACAACCAAGAAAAATGAAACAGGTGTATATCTAACAAATATGTCCAGGACTTGTATGCTGAAACCTACAAAGTGTTAATGAAAGAGCTCAAAGAAAACCTAAATAAATGGAGATACATACTGTGTTCATGTATTGGAAGAGTCAATACAGTAAAGATGACACTTCTCCTTAAAATGAACCACAGTTTTCATGCAATTCCTACAAAATCTGAGCAAGGTTTTTCTAGACATGGACAGGTTTATTCTAAAATATGTATGAAAAGCCACAGACTCTATAGCTAAATCAATCTTGATGAAGAATAATAAAGTGGAGGAATCATTCTTCCTAATATTAAGGCTTGTTATATAGTTACAGTAATCAAGACACTGTAGTATTGTTCAAGGGGTAGACACATAGATCAACAAAACATGATGGACAACATCATTAGTATTTTTGAAAATGCAAACTGGAATGATATAACACTATGTATCCATTAGGATAACTATGATAATATTAAAGACAGATAATAACAAGTGTTGGTAAGGATGTGGAGAAACTGGAACTCTTAAACACTGTGGTGGGAATGTAAAAAGTGCAGTCACTTTGGAAGACAGTTTGAAAGTTTCTTACAATGTTAAACATGAATTTACCCTATGACCTAGAAATTCCACTCCAAGAGAATCTGAAATGAAATGAGAAATGAAAACATATGTACAAACAAAAACTTGTATACAAATGATCATAGCCGTGTTAGTCATAATGGCTAAAATGTACAAGCAGTCCAAATGTCCATCAACTTGTGAATGCATAAATAAAATATGCTTTATTAGTATGAATATCAAATATAATAGAATACTATTAGCAATAAAATAGAAATGGACCACTGGTATATATTACATGAATGAACCTCAAAAATATTTTACTAGATATCAGATGCAAGCTGCATATTTCATGATTCATTTACATGAAATGACAAGAATAGGGATTTACTGCAAACAAGAGCAAAGAATATTTTTCAGGTATTGGAAGTATTCTAAAACACTTGTGTTGAAGACCTTCAAGATGGTGGAGAGTAAGATGTGGAGATCACCTTCCTCCCCACAAATACATCAGAAATACATCTATATGTGGATCAACTCCTACTGAACACTGGCAGAAGACCTCAGATTTCCCAAAAGGGTCTTGGTGCTCCAGCCGGGTGCCAGGCCTGTGCCACTGAGGTGGGAGAGCCAAGTTCAAGACATTGGTCCACCAGAGACCTCCAAGCTCCACGTAATATCAAACGGCAAAAGCTCTCCCAGAAATCTCCATCTCAATGCAAAGACCCAGCTCCGCTCAACGACCAGCAAGCTACAGTGCTGGACACCCTATGCCAAACAACTAGCAAGAAAGGAACACAACCCCACCCATTAGCAGAGAGGCTGCCTAAAATCATAATAAGGTCACAGATAACCCAAAATACACCACTGGACGTGGTTCTCCCACCAGAAAGACAAGATCCAGCCTCATCCACCAAAACACTGGCACCAGTCCCCTCCACCAGAAAACGTACAAAACCAACTGAATCAAGCTTAGCCACTGGGGGCAGACACCAAAAACAATGGGAATTACAAACCAGCAGCCTGTAAAAAGGAAACTCCAAACACAGTAAGTTAAGCAAAATGAGAAGACAGAGAAACACACAGCAGATGAAGGAGCAAGGTAAAAACCCATGGGACCGAACAAATGAAGAGGAAATAGGCAGTCTACCTGAAAGAGAATTCAGAGTAATGATAGTAAAGAGGATCCAAACTCTTGGAAATAGAATAGAGAAAATACAAGAAACATTTAACAAAGACCTAGAAGAAATAAAGAGTAAACAAACAATGGTGAACAACACATTAAATGAAATTAAAAATTCTCTAAAAGGAATCAATAGCAGAATAAATGAGGCAGAAGAATGGATAAGTGACCTGGAAGATAAAATAGTGGAAATAACTACCACAGAGCAGAATAAAGAAAAAAGAATGAAAAGAATTCAGGAGAGTCTCAGAGCCCTCTGGGACAACATTAAAAGCACCACTTTCGAATTATAGGGTTCCCAGAAGAAGAAGAGAAAAAGAAAGGGACTGAGAAAACACTTGAAGAGATTATAGTTGAAAATTTCCCTAATATGGGAAAGGAAATAGTCAATCAAGTCCAGGAAGTGCAGAGAGTCCCATACAAGATAAATCCAAGGAGAAACACGACAAGACACATATTAATCAAACTGTCAAAAATTAAATACAAAGAAAAAAATATTAAAAGCAGCAAGGAAAAAGCAATAAATAATATACAAGGGAATCCCCATAAGGTTAACAGCTGATCTTTCAGGAGAAACTCTGCAAGCAAGAAGGGAATGTCAGGACATATTTAAAGTGATGAAAGGGAAAAACCTACAACCAAAATTACCCAGCAAGGATCTCATTCAGATTCAACGGAGAAATTAAAACCTTTACAGGCAAACAAAAGGTAAGAGAATTCAGCACCACCAAATCAGCTTTACAACAAATGCAAACGGAACTTCTCTAGGCAGAAAACACAAGAGAAGAAAAAGACCTACAATAGCAAACCCAAAACAATTAAGAAAATGGTAATAGGAACATATATATTGATAATTACCTTAAATGTAAATGGATTAAATGCTCCAACCAAAAAGACATAGACTGGCTGAAAGGATACAAAAGCAAGACCCATATATATGCTGTCTATAAGAGACCCACTTCAGACCTGGGGACACATACAGACTAAAAGTGAGGGGATGGAAAAAGATATTCCATGCAAATGGAAATCAAAAGAGGGCTGGAGTAGCAATTCTCATATCAGACAAAGTAGACTTTAAAATAAAGACTATTACAAGAGATAAAGAAGGACACTACATAATGATCAAAGGATCAATTCAAGAAGAAGATATAAAAATTGTAAATCTTTATGCAAACAACATGGGAGAACCTCAATACATAAGGCAAATCCTAACAGCCATAAAAGGGGAAATCAACAGTAACACAATCATAGTAGGAGACTTTAACACCCTACTTTCACCAATGGACAGATCATACAAAATGAAAATAAATAAGGAAACACAAGATTTAAATGATACACTAAACAAGATGGCCTTAATTGATATTTATAGGACATTCCATCCAAGAACAACAGAATACACTTTCTTCTCAAGTGTTCATAGAATATTCTCCAGGATAGATCATATCGTGGGTCACAAATAAGGCCTTGGTAAATTTAAGAAAATTGAAATTTTATCAAGTATCTTTTCTGACCACAATTCTATGAGACTAGATATCAATTACAGGGGAAAAAAACTGTAAAAAATACAAACACATGGAGGCTAAACAATACACTACTAAATAACGAAGAAATCATTGAGGAAATCAAAAAATACCTAGAAACAAATGACAATGAAAACACGATGATCCAAAAGCTATGGGATTCAGCAAAAGCAGTTCTAAGAGAGAAGTTTAGAGCAATACAATCCTACCTCAAGAAACATCTCAAATAAACAACATAACCTTACACCTAAAGCAATTAGAGAAAGAAGAATAAAAAATAACCAAAGTTAGCAGAAGTAAAGTAATCATAAAGATCAGATCAGAAATAAATGAAAAAGAAATGAAGGAAACAATAGCAAATATCAATAAAACTAAAATCTGGTTCTTTGAGAAGATAAACAAAATTGATAAGCCACTAGCCAGACTCATCAAGATAAAAAGGGAGAAGACTCAAATCAATAGAATTAGAAATGAAAAAGGAGAAGTAACAACTGACCTGGAGAAATACAAAGGATCATGAGAGATTACTACAAGCAACTATATGCCAACAAAGTGGAAAAGCTGGAAGAAATGGACAAATTCTTAGAAAAGCACAACCTTCTGAGACTGAATCAGGAAGAAATAGAAAATTCAAACCGACCAATCGCACGCACTGAAATTGAAACTGTGACTATAAACCTTCCAACAAACAAAATCCCAGGATCAGATGGCTTCACAGGTGAATTCTACCAAACATTTAGAGAAGAGCTAACACCTATCCTTCTCAAACTCTTCCAACTTATAGCAGAGGGAGGAACACTCCCAAACTCATTCTATGAGGCCACCATCACCCTCACACCAAAACCAGGCAAAGATGTCACAGAAAAAGAAAACTACAGGACAATATCACTGATGAACATAGTTGGAAAACTCCTCAGCGAAATACTACCAAACCAAATCCAACAGCACATTAAAAGGATCATACACCATGATCAAGTGGGGTTTATCCCAGGAATGCAAGCACTCTTCAACATAAGCAAATCAATCAATGTGATAATCCATATTAACAACTTGAAGGAGAAAAACAATATGATCATCTCAATAGATGGAAAAAAGCCTTTGACATAATTCAACACACATTTATGATAAAAAAAAAAAAAGCCCTCCAGAAAGTAGGCAGAGAGGGAACTTAACTCAACATAATAAAGGCCATATATGACAAACCCACAGCCAACATCGTTCTCAATTGTGAAAAACTGAAACCATTTCCTCTAAGTTCAGGAACAAGACAAGGTTGTCCACTCTCACCACTAGTATTCAACATAGTCTTGGAAGTTTTAGCCACAGCAATCAGAGAAGAAAAGCAAATAAAAGGAATCCAAATTGGAAAGAAGTAAAGCTGTCACCGTTTGCAGATGACATGATACTATACATAGAGAATACTAAAGATGCTACCAGAAAACTACAAGAGCTCATCAATGAATTTGGTAAAGTAGCAGGATACAAAATTAATGCACAGAAATCTCTTGGATTCCTATATACGAATAATGAAAAATCTGGAAGAGAAATGTAGGAAACACTCCCATTTACCATTACAACATAAAGAATAACATACCTAAGAATAAATCTACCTAAGGATATAAAAGACCTGTATGCAGAGAAGTATAAGACACTGATGAAAGAAATTAAAGAGGATGCAAACAGATGGAGAGATATACCATGTTCTTGGAGTGGAAGAATCAACATTGTGAAAAGGACTATACTATCCAAAGCAATCTACAGAGTCAATGCAATCCTTATCAAACAACCACTGCCATTTTTCACAGAACTAGAACAAAAATTTTAACAATTTGTATGGAAACACAAAAGACCCTGAATAGCCAAAGCAATCTTGAGAAAGAAAAACAGAACTGGAGGAATCAGGCTCCTGGACTTCAGACTATACTACAAAGCTACAGTAATCAAGACAGTATGGTACTGGCACAAAAACAGAAATATAGATCAATGAAACAGGATAGAAAGCCCAGAGATAAACCCACACACATATGGTCACCTTATCTTTGATAAAGGAGGCAAGAATATACAATGGAGAAAAGACAGCCTCTTCAATAAGTGGTGCTGGGAAAACTGGACATCTACATGTCAGAGAATGAAATTAGAACACTCCCTAACACCATACACAAAAATAAACTCAAATGGACTAAAGACCTAAATGTAAGGCCAGACACTATAAAACTCTTAGAGGAAAACGTAAGCAGAACACTCTATGACATAAATCACAGCAAGATCCTTTTTGACCCACCTACTAGAGAAATGGAAATAAAAACAAAAATAAAAAAATGGGACCTGATGAAATTTAAAAGCTTTTGCACAGCAAAGAAAACCATAAACAAGACAACCCTCAGAATTGTAGAAAATATTTGCAAATGAAGCAACTGACAAAGGATTAATTTCCAAAATATACAATCAGCTCATGAAGCCCAATATCAAACAAAACAAACAACCCAATCCAAAAATGGGCAGAAGACCTAAATAGACATTTCTGCAAAGAAGATATACAGATAGCCAACAAACACATGAAAGGATGCTCAACATCATTAATCATTAGAAAAATGAAAATCAAACCTACAGTGAGGTATCACCTCACACCAGGCAGAATGGCCATCATTAAAAAATCTACAAACAATAAATGCTGGAGAGGGTGTGGAGAAAAGGGAACCCTCTTGCACTGTTGATGGGAATGTAAATTGATACAGCCACTATGGAGAACAGTATGGAGGTCCTTTAACAAAACTAGAAATAGAGCTACCACATGACCCAGCAATCCCACTACTGGGCATATACCCTGAGAAAACCATAGTTCAAACAGGGTCATGTACCACAGTGTTCATTGCAGCTCTATTTACAATAGCCAGGTCATGGAAGGCACCTAAGTGTCCATCGACAGATGAATGGATAAAGAAGATGTGGCACATATATACAATGGAATGGAATATACTCAGCCATAAAAAGAAGCAAAATTGAGTTATCTGTAGTGAGGTTGATGAACCTAGAGTCTGTCATACAGAGTGAAGTAAGTCAGAAAGAGAAAAACAATACAGTATGCTAACACATATATATGGAATCTAAAAAACAAATGGTTCTGAACAACCTAGGGACAGGACAGGAATAAAGACACAGGCGTAGAGAATGGACTTGAGAACATGGGGAGGGGAAGGGTAAGCTGGGACGAAGTGAGAGAGTGGCATGGATATATATACACTACCAAATGTAAAATAGATAGCTGGTGGGAAGCAGCCGCATAGCACAGTGAAATCAGCTCGGTGCTCTGTGACCACCTAGAAGGGTGGGATAGGGAGGGTAAGAGCGAGACGCAAGAGGGATGAGATATGGAGATATATGTATATGTTTAGCTGACTCACTTTGTTATAAAGCAGAAACTAACACACCATTGTAAAGCAATTATACTCAAATAAAGATGTTAAAAATAAAAAAATTAATGGACCACACTCTTCAAAATGTTAAAAAATAAAAGTAAACAAAAAAAATAATAAAACACCAGTGTTTAGATTGTGCTAGTGGCTGCACAACTCCATAAATTTACTGAAATCATCAAGTTACACCTAAAATGGGTGAAATTTTGGTATGTAAATTATATCACAATAAAATTATTTTTTTAATAAGTATATTATGACAGACTTCTGCCAAACGGTATAGGGTGTTTTGAGGAATGGGTGCCCTTTTGATTCCTCAGAAGGGCAACATGATCCTGAGTTAGGTTGGAAATGTAAGCTATAGACCAGATTGCACAGGGTCTTGGGGCCATATTGCATGATTAAGGCTTGATTCTTCAGGCAATGGGAGACTGTCCACAGTTTTTAGGCCAGGGATGGAGTCTGATCAGAGCTGTGGTTTAGAAAGCTTATTTGGGCATAAACATGGAAGATGGTTTCAAAGAAAAATTGAAAAAAATAAGCCCTGTGAAAATGAATTTTCATGAATTGTCAATAGTACATGTAATAGGTGCACACACACACACACACCACATGCTTACTACCGTAACATTTTGCTTAGTTTCTGAAAAGTGACTGTAATTGAAGCCAAAGGACATTTGACTGAATACGCTACTTCTATCATTACTAGCTGTACAAACCTGGGAATGTTCCTTAATCATACTATAAAATGAAGAAGAGTTAACTGTGAAGAGAATATCAGATAATGAAAACTGGAGACTCTGAAGTAGCACTTACTTCTCTGCACATGGTCCATTCACTGTGTTCATCTGCCCGGGGTTTCCGGGCTCAGGGACTGGATGTCCTCCTTCCTCCCTGGTTGGTGCTTTCATAGGTTCTGTGACTTCAACTCCACTCAACCACTTATCCCCAGTTCTGCTTGGTCTAAAGTTACTTCCTTGCTTCTGGTGCTCCCCCTCAGAGTAGAAACATGTTCAAAAGAGCCACGTTACAAAAATAAAAGAAAAAAATTTTTCAACCTCTATTAACCTAAGTCACTTTCCAGTATTTGATATCTTTTCCTTCACAGCAAGCTATGCATCATCTCTTCACTACCTCACTTCTCACCAATCCTCTGCCTTCTGCAATCTCTTTTTCCTACCTCCCTGATGAAACTGTCCTTACTGAGTTAAATATGATCTCTGCCCTTTCTGGAACCAGTTCCCAGCTGTTTCTTCCACCTTGGAGCTACTCATACTGCATCAATTTTCATTTGTGCCTGTAACCCAGGGACCTTTTGCTTTACTTGGAATCAAAAAAAACCTAACTGATCTATTATTTTCTCAGCCTTTGAACGACGTCTCCCTCATTTTTCTCCTGCGTCCTGGGCTCTTCAGTTAAGTCTGCAACACCTGCCCCCTCTTGGCCTGAGTCTCTTCTTTCATGCCCCTTCCCAGACCAGCTTCCAACCACCACCTCATGTTGACAATTCCTATTCGAGATCTCAAAGCAGAGGTTGACGCATCCTACTGCCAGATGGACCTTCAACTCTCACATGTCCACACATTATTTTCTTTCCCCACACACTTAACCTTCCCATGTTCTCTGAGCCTGAGGTATTCTTGATTCTTGCAAAAAATCCTGAGCTCCAACTGTGAGCTGAGCATCACGATGGAACAGGTCCTCAAGCGTGGGGAAAACTGCCTTGTTCTCCAAGAGCTTTGTTGTGCAACAGGTCCTCAACCCAAGACCTGAGCAGGACTCCTGCCTGCCCCAACCAGCCTTCCACTGAGTTGGATCAACTTAACACTGTCAGTGTCCTTCACACTGCCCCCTCCCCATTTTCTTTCTACCACCACCCTACCTCATTTCTTGATCTACACTGCAAGGAATGATCCTTCTTAAAAAAATACATATCCTAAAATGCTTTGGCATATGTGAAATTCTACATTTCTACAGCTCAACCTCCTCCCCATTACCCTCAGGACAAATGTAAAGGTCTTTGGCATGATAGTCAATACTTTATGCTGCATCCCAGCATTGAAATCACCTCTATGTGCACTCTTTACCCCAATATCATCTTTAAATGCACCCCAACTCCATGCATACCAGGTGCTGGAATTTCCATGAATATGTCTTGCTCTTTTTATCTCAAATCCTGTGCATGCACAGAGGAAAGTACATGCACTTTCCTCTGCCTACACTCACTTCCTGTTCTTTTCTCACTTATTGAATTCATATTGTTCTTTGAAATTCAGTCTATGAGACATAAATATATATACACACACCTATGTAAGTTTCAGGTGTACAGCATTATAGTTTGACATCTGTATACACTATATTGTGATCACAATCACAGGTCTAGTTACCACTCATCAACATATAGTTGACCACCTTCACCAGTTTTGCCCACCCCTCAAGCCCCTTCCCCTGTGGAAACCACAAATCTGTTCTCTGTATCTGTGAGTTTGTTTTTGCTTTACTTTGTTTGTTCTTTGGTGTTTTTTGTTTGGGTGCTTTTTTTTTTTTTTAAGATTCCACATTTGAATGAAATCATACAGTATTTGTCTTTCTCCATCTGACTTATTTCACTTAACATAATAACCTCAAACTCCATCCAAATTCCATTCATTTTTACAGCTGAATAGTATTCTATTGTTTATATATACACATCTTCTTTAACCATTCATCCATTTATAGACACTTAGGTTGTTTTCATATCTTGGCTATTGTAAATAATGCTGCAATGACATTGGGATGCACATATCTTTCCTAATTAGTGTCTTTGTTTTCTTCGGATAAATACCCAGAAGTGGAATAGCCAGATCATACAGTAGTTTTTTATTTTTTAATTTTTTGAAGAATCTCCATACTATTTGGGCTGCACTTGGCTGCACCAATTTACATTCCCATCAACAGTGCACAAGTGTTCCTTCTTCTCCACATCACTTCCAACATATGTAATTCCTAGTCTCTTTGATAATAGCCATGTCTAACAGGTGTGAGGTGATACCTCATGGTTTCCTCATGGTTTTCATTTGCATTTCCCTGACAGTTAGTGATGTTGAGCATCTTTCCATGTGTCTGTTGGCCATCTGTATGTCTTCTTTAGAAAAATATCTATTCGGGTCCTCTGCCCATTTTTCAATTGGGTTGTTTGTTTTAATTGTTGAGTTGTACAGGTTCCTTATATATACTTATATTTTATATTTATATTCATATAAATATATATTTATAAATATGTGTAAATATATTTATTTATGTTTGTATATGAATATTAACCCCTTATCTAATTGGGAGGCTGCCCAAACCTTAGTCAGTTAGTAGTTTTCTTTTCTGTATTCAAAACATACCCATCACTCTAAAATGTAACATCGTTTGCCATGTCTGTTTTCCCCACTATGATAAGACTTACTGAGGAGAGGGGCACTGAATCTCCAGCTTGTAGCCCAGGGGCTGGCACATAGTAGACACACAGGAGATGTATGCTAAATGACTGAACCAATAACCCAGATGAAAGAGCTTTCTTAAGTCTAAATCTTGGACATATACAAAAATGACATCATGTGAGTTTACGTTGCCAATCTAAATAAAAAATCGTAAGAATGTATTTAATTTTAGCTGCAATGTGGTTTTCCCTTCTGTTTAAAGAGATGATTATATTTTATTAAGACGGTTTTTTTGGTCAGAAAATGCTGTTCCCCCTCATACTGAATTCGAGGAGCTGGATGTCCTGCTAAGGGCAGAGGAAAGGACAGGAACAGTTCCCACCCCCGTCTGCCTCGCTGATCCCCCGCTGGTGCCGCCAATGTTGTAAAACTAAATAAACACTGGAGAAGCTGGACATTTGTCTAGTGGGGTTTGACCTTCCATGAACTTCAGTGCTGCATCCTGCAGTTTTGCTTATATTCTTCCTAATCTGTTTGGTCTGGAGCTGGAGCTGGATGGCTCCTGACTCGAGAGGACTCTTCAGGCAGGGACGGGACGGCTCTCGTGGGGCTCGGCCTGGAGCCATCCTCCCCTGCAGGCATCCTGGCTGCCTTTACCGTGGTTGTAGGAAGCACAGCTTTCTTACTTGAGTTTGGAGACCAAAACCCAAAATGCTCATTGGTATAGGGCCTGAAAAGAAGAATGTTCGCGCACAGAAATCAGCGCTAACAGGTAGGTATAGTACACTGCAGGGTGAAGAACCTCGTGTATCTCATCCCAGGATGGGCTCCCGCAGCCCCAGCAGGGGAATGAAGCGGCCCAGTTAGGTGAGGGCAACTCCCCTAGATGTTCTCCCAGGGAAACAGCAACGGCCAAGCAGCGGGATGGCCAGGGACCCCTAATGTGCGTGGGCTGCAGAACAACAGTGTTATTATGTAACTACAGACCCCAAGCCAGGTGCTCCCACCTTCCTAATTTACTTGGACCCCTGATTATGGCCCAGGAAGACACCCTGGAAGGTTCAGGATATGGAAGTAACTTGCTCAACATCACAGACCCGGCGGGAGGTAGGAATGTGGTGGAGCCCTTTCCCTCACCTTGTCCTTCCTTGCCCACCTCATCCTACAAGCCAGACTGTCCCTGGTCGTACATACAAACATTAGAATTCCTTGCTCAGATTTTCAGAAAAATATAACCCCTCCTCACCCTAACCCCTCTCCACCCACAGACACACAACCAGGCTAAGACTGGAGAGAATGGACAGAGTGGGACAGGAGACAATGCCTGCAGGGATCAGGGGTCAGGGTGCAAGGGTGAGCTGGTCAGGCAGTGAGAAAGAACCAGGAAATAGCCACAGCACTTGCACCCCTCAAACAGCAATCAGTTATCAGTTCTGCGTTCCCTTTTGAGGAAGGCAGACACAATAAAATATGAAAATGCTATATATTTTTAGTGTCTAAAGTTTTAAAAAAGAAAGTTGAGCCTGAGTTTGCCCTCTTTGCTTTTGTTTTTTTGGGGTTTTTTTTTTTTTTTTTTTTTTTGCGGTACGCGGGCCTCTCACTGTTGCGGCCCCTCCCGTTTCAGAGCAGAGGCTCCGGTCGCGCAGGCTCAGTGGCCATGGGTCACGGGCCCAGCCGCTCCGTGGCATGTGGGATCTTCCCGGACCGGGGCACGAACCCGTGTTCTCTGCGTCGGCAGGCAGACTCTCAACCACTGCGCCACCAGGGAAGCCCTGCCCTCTTTGTTTTTAAAGAGCTTACACTGACCTCACCAGTTCTCAGGCTTCACCAGTCCCTCACTGCTCCCAGGCTGTCTACTCCACATGGGTTTATTACTTTTATAATTGTTGTAAAGATGAATGACGTAAGTGAAGCACTCGGGATCATCCCGGACATCATAAGCTTCTGACCTGTGTTCATGTTTCCCATCACCACTGTTCCCAGTCATTCCTCCAGCTCCACATAAGTTCATGTCAGTTAGCCTCAGGGCTCAGGGCTAAGGTTCCTGGGCCTTGTATTCCATAAGGAAATCTTAGAAGATCAAGCTCCTTTTTTGTTTGTTTGTTTGTTTGTTAACCACACCACACAGCTTGTGAGATCTTTGTTCCCTGACCAGGGATTGAACCTGGGCCCAGTGAAAGCACCAAGTCCTAACCACTGGACCACCGTTTTTCAAAAATTTGCACTAAAGGAAAGAAGAAGAAAAAAATCTAGACTCTTTTCAAAACTTCTTATTGCCTCACAAAAGAAGAGAGAGGCCCTCACCTGATCCGGGGGCGGGGGGCAGCCTTGTGGAGCCAGAAGGCAGTGGGTTGTATGTATGAGGAAGTGGAGAACGGATGCTGCAGGACAGAGAGCAGGGAGGACGGGGGTGAACAGAGGGCTCCCTGGTCAGTCACTGGGGCCGAGTCCTGGGACAGAAGGGCCACCTTCCTTTTCCAGGGAGGACTCTACACTCACAGAGCTGCACGTGCCAGCCTGCAGGGCCCGGCTCACCAGTGATTGTCAGTTCCCTTTAATGGGCAGCAGCCAGCATTCTGAGATGAAATGAAATAAACAGAAGAGAAAGATGAGAAGATGAAAGAGAATGTGAGGGGAGCCAAGGGGCAAACATCAGCCTGCCTGGTCCCCAGGAGGTAAGCCATCTTCTGTGACTCTTGTTTCAATCCTGTGTATGGCAGTAGAAGTGCCAACTTGTGTTATAAAATATATTTTCTATAAAAATATAAATTGTGTTTTACAGTAAATGAATTTTCAAAGTCGCTTGTTTAGTCCACTCAACCAACCAACTCTTCTTCTAAAGGACACCTGCCTACTCTCTCTCCGAGGAAGTCAAATCCAGAGAAGAGCTGCTCTAATGACAGTCTGAAATGCACAGCCACCTGATGGAAATCTTGTTTTGACAGAAAAATCTTTATAAAATCTGTAAGAGTGCTGGAAAAGAGAAGCTAAAGCCTTTAGCCAAGCAAAACTTTTATAGCACTCTGGGGAGACAACCAGCCAACAGACCTATTAGAGACAAGCCTGGGGACTCACAGCCCAGCATCTGGGCAGAGGAGGGGTACTGAGCCTTCTAGACAACCAACCATTTTAGACTCAGAATCAACAAGTACCAGGGGTGGGAGGGGCATGGGGAAGTTTTCATGGCTATGGACTAAACACTTGCAATCTTGAGCAAACACGATATCATTTCTTCCCCAGCCACTTAAGCTCAGCACAATTATTCCCATGCTAAGCTAGTGGGGATGGGCACAGAAGCCAACCAGGCACAGGGATGCCCCAGGAAACCTGCAAAATCCCCAAAGGACAGAAACCCCAATCCCAGAAGTAAAGCTATCAGCTCAGCCATTAAAAATGGAAACTATTGGCAGATTTGCAAACACAAAAGTTACAGTGTCCTTACAATGTAGATATTTGCTACAAACATAACAAAAGAGTAAATTGTGAAAGAGTCGGATTCATTAAGAAGCTAAGGCAGCTCAAGCTCGGGATGAGTTACCTGTGTGTGTTCATCCCAAGGTCAGGCAAGGGGCTGGCAGTAAATAGTTACATTCTTATCTAATTTTGTATAATTTTTCTTACAGATGATCCCCTATATTTGATAAGCTTTAGGAAGCACAAAACCTAAATCCATCCTAGATTTCCACAGGAAAAATATCCTATAAATCAGTAAGAAAAATAGAAACATTACAATAGAAAAAGGGGCAAAGGATATGAATAAAAATCCATAGAAGAAATGCAAGGAGCAAATAACCATAAAACATGTGCTCCATCTCACTTGTAATTCAGAATATGCAGATTAAAATAAAAATGAGAATTTTCTCCCTCAGATATGCAAAAATTTAAATGATCGATAATATTCATCCACGATGAGGATGCATACAATTTGACACATGTTGGTTAAAGCAGAAAGTATCTGAGTCTTCTGGAAGAAAAAATTGGAAGACCTATCAAATCATGTGTTATCTTTAATGTACAGATTCCATTTCTAGAAGTCTGTGCAACCGACTCACGCATTCCATGTCGAAGTGTGCAGTTTCCAACATTGCAAAAGTCAAATTAGAATAAACTTAAATGTCCAGCAGCAGGGTCGGATGTCCACACATCCTGCCTTAAAAGGAATGAGAAAGATGTGTATGCCCTATTAAGAAAAAAACCCCAGGAAGGAACATTTTACATATGAAATTCAAAAGTTAAAAAAGGCTGGTATATTCTCTGTTCGGGTCCTCTGGGAGGAGTACTGAGCCAGACAGAATTGGAAGATTTGCTAAAGATTAAAAATTGTCGTCACCGTAGGCTAAGTGTCATTCTCCCCCACAGGCACACCTGCAGTGGAATTTCAGTTTCTTGTGGGCTCTTATTCAAAGTTAGTTCTTTGAACTCATCTTTATATTTTCTTACCATTTCCTTTGGCCTATGGCCCCTTTTGCTAATATGATTTTTACTCTTCAATCTCTTGCAATTTTCCCATATCCTGGCACTTAGTGTGATCGACGACTTGTTGCTCATGATGTAACATGATCTCCCTTTTAAATGTATTTCTATATGAGAGATCATTAGTTGTTTGACTCTGTTTCATTGAATGTAGTAACATGGTCTTCATTCAACCTCAGGAACAGCATGAGCCCCTTTATTCTCACATTGCCCTTTCTCCTTGAGGAACGTTTGGGTACCTACAGTGGTAGACAGATTCACACACACCCCTGAGTTACTTCCATAAGCATGAATAATACCCCAACCATCCTATGAGATAAAGCCATCCTGGGTTCAAACCTCACCTTGTGCCCTGCTGGCCCATGTACCTCTTGGGTTTATAATAAATAAGTTGATGATCAGAAAGTCCTTAGCCCTGGGAATAGTGAGCGTTCCAAAGCTATAGCTGTTTTAAATGGCATTTTTGTTATAATTACCTGCTCTGTCAGATAACAAACATGCTCAGTACATTTTCCAAGATTACTTACACAGTGAGGATGGTACCGAACTTCAAAACCTTGGTCCCAGATCCTGTCACTCTCATGGAGCAGCGCCATGCCATCAGGTCTCCCTGATGCCCACACCTCCCCGGGAATGCACCTACCCCGTGAGCCACCACTCGGGTTATGCACTCATGCTTTCACTAATTTGGACAAACTGTGTTTGTATGGAGTGCAAGGTTACAGTTATTTTTACTAGGTCTGTTAAAAAACAAAACTATGCAAAATGGAGCCTGAGACATTTCTTTATTTTAAAAATCTTGTGTGTCTGTCCTTTTGGATATGGGTACCTCCATAGACAGACTAGGGAGAAATGAATCTCTCCGTATGTCGATTGCCTCAAAAGAAATGTGCACTTGGATGTCCCCAGGATCCCCCAATTCCTGCTCTTCAGAAAGGAACCAAAAGGCTGTGCTGGGACAGTCACTGTAGCACTGCCGGAGCCCCCAGGTCAGCTGCGGGCAAGACCGTCTGTGCCCCCCACCCAGAGAGCATGGCTCTTCTGGGGTCCCAGCCCTTCATTACTAGGAGAACCCCACTGTCAGGCCCAAGCTGGCCAAAACATGGGTGCTACCTCACGTCACATTGGGTGGGGGTACAGCACAGGGCAAACTAAAACAAAGCAGAGAAAGAGCACACATGTGAGCGGTCTCTGCCCTCAGGTCCTGCCATTTTCATCTCATTACTATTCAGATAATGAGTATAAAGTCAGATCAGAATATGAAGGCACCTGAGAACCCTATAACAGCCTCACAGCTGCCAGCCATCCAACAGAGCACCCAAATTAACACCTATCTATCCAGTTTTCTGGTCAATGAATGATTTAAAACAGCAGTCCCCAACTTTTTGGGTACCAGGGACCAGTTTTGTGGAAGACAATTTTTCCACGGACAGGTGGGATGGAGGGTTCAGGCAGTAATGCGAGCCATGGGGCGCGCCAGATGAAGCCCCCCTCGCTCGTCCAGCGCTCACCTCCTGCTGTGCCGTCCAATTCCCAACAGGCCGGGGCCCGGGGGTTGGGGACCCCTGATTTAAAAGATTTGGATTTAAAGTACAAACGAATACACATTCTCTGAAATGGCATACCATATAAAAGAAGAAAAGATTATTTGCCAGGTTGAGTATAAGACTCGTCAGAGGATATCCATAGAGGAAAGCCAAGCAAAGGACACTCTTTACCATCAAATCTTGTCTTCCCAGCCCTAGCGGGAAGCGAAGGAACTGACCGGTCAGCGGACAGAACTTTCCTCTAGCCTCACGACCTGACGCTTAGAACCAAAGCAGCTACGTGGCTCGCCTCCTTCCAAACCAGCCAGATCCTGGAACTTACCCATGGGGGCACCAAGGCCTGTCTGGGAAGGTCACTCTGAACAGTGAATGTCCACATTCTTAGGGCACAGCCAGGTGAAGATCCCTGCCCCACACCAGAGAGAGAGAGCACAGTCTCCCTTCCCCGCCACGGAGAAGTAACTCAGACCCTCCTGTCAAAGGAGGGGAGTAGGAGGTTAGCCAGGGGGCAGGGCTTCTGGGTCTCCTCACTCAAGGGGAGCCCCTCCATCCTCCTCAGCTAAACACTGTGGAAGGAAGTGAGCCCAGGAGGCAGAGGAAACGCTGAGCAAGAAGGGGGAGGGGAGAGGTCCTTCAAGGAGGTGGGTGCCCGGATGCCCCCCTCCCCCTGCAAGGCCTTGCCCTTCCCCCAAATGCCCCAGACAGACCTCCCCCTGCATTCCTTCCTCAAGCTGTAGGTGCTTCTACGCCAACATACGTTCCTGTGGGAAGCTCTTTGCCTTTTTCTGTGACGAGACCGTTGGCTTCTGGAGGGCATGAATCTGCCCTTACACCGGCCCCACCAGGATGTGGTAGAGTGGTGGGGCCTGGAAGGACTCACGGCTTGATAAGCACCATGACCTCTACAGACCTCGGTGTCCTGAAGTGCCCCCTTTTCAGGATGCCCTGAGTCAGAGGCAGGAACCTCCTTGGATCCAGAAGCACCAGGTCCCTCAGCAAGACTCCTGGGCCACAGGGCCTCATTGCAGACTCCAAGGCCCTGCACATCCGGCCACAGGAGTTCAGAGAAAACAGGCCAGGAGAATCCTCCCACAGGACCCAGTGCACGGCCCAACTGGGAGGAAGGGAAGACAGACAGGTGTAGACCTGATGTGTCTGTGGTGGGCAGGTGAAACAGAAACAAACGTGGAAAGCCCCAGCCAAAATGAATCAGGGAAGTGAAGCCGGTCATGGCCGGGAAGAAGGGTTGGGTCCCACCAGGCACAGCACAGCAGCCCCATCGTCACATCCATGTGAGCTGCTCAGATGGACCATGAACATGCCACACATACTATAAAGTATGAGGGGGACGGTATGTGACTTTTGTCCTCTTGGCAGGAGAAGACACTGCTAGTTTCTCAAGCAGGGGTAGAGGCTGGAGCTGAGCTGGGCTTCAGACAAGGATAAAAAGTATCAGGAGCTTTAAATCTCCTTGGTTTATTTTAGGTGCAGGAAATGTGCTGACCGCTGACCGGTGGACCAGACCACGCAGCATCCCAGGGGCCTTGCTGGAGTTGGAGCCCACCGCCCAGGGCTCGGCTCGGCGCTCAGACATCGCCATCTAGTGGTAAGGATGTGCAAATAGCACCCGCTCCCCCAATGCATAAATGAGAATGAGAATTCTTTACAGAAATATTTTTCTAATAACGCAAATTTTAAAATACTTATTATTCCGTGTAAGCAAACATAATGAAGACTGCATTTTGTTTTGTCCCTTTAGCCTCTTAAATAAAAGCAAATAATGAGGGGGAAATCACGTCAAGGATTTAACCAGCCAGAAGTCAAGGAGTTAGCTCGGTGCCTGGTTTCAGATGTCATCTTCCCCCACAAACGGAGTAATTCTTCTTTAATGAAGCACAAGACAAGGGATGAAGGAGTGAAATTTAAAATTGCACTGAGTGTGCAAATTCCTTCTTGGCCATTTTCCAGGTAGGGGACACAAAGTCTCTGAGGCTCATACTCTTCACTTGCAAAGTGGAAGTAGCATCGTCCTTCGTTTCACAGGACTGAATGACAAGAAAGTGGGAGTGATCATGTGTGCACAGCCCTGGCTAACTTGCTTCACCCAGGAGCACACTGGCCAGCCACCCCCAGGAGCACGCAGCTCGTGCTCCGTGCAGTGTCCAAGGTATTGCAAACACCTAACAAATATCAAAAATTGAATAGTCACAGTAGAAAAACTCATCCATTTTCCATGGGCTCAAGTGTCTAGATCTTACTTCTTGTCCTGATTTGGGGAGCTCAGGTTCTGTGGTGCCAACGAGCTGATTAGCATCCACTGTACTTTCCTCCTGGCTCCACAGCATCTTGCTCAATAATGAGCCTTTGCTCCCAGAAACCACCGCTTCAGGATTCTTCAATGATTCCGCTCATAGAGCCACTTCCTGCCCCCACGTCCAATCTCTCTTCTCTCTCCTCCTCTGTGTGCAGACACCTTCTAAGCCCTCATCTAAAGTAGATCTTTCAGTGACGGGACTGCCCCTTCTGGCTGTGGATCTACTTCTAATGGATCATACCAAGTATCTCTGCTTGCCCCACAGTGGCACCACCTCACAGCATCAGTGAGCCAGTGAAGTGTCAGAAATCCATTCCCATCTAGGGCACTCATCAATGCCCTCAGGATGAAGGATGCTGAGGCATCGCTCTGTGGAGTCACCACCGAGGATTTCGTGCTCTGTAACTGGCGCTTCAGCTCATGAAGGGCACAGCTGTCTTTCAGAATCTGATTCTTGTCTCTTCCATCAGTCCTTCAAGGATGAGCATGGTCACCTGCCTCTCTTGTGACATACCTGGTGCCTGTGCTCTGTCTGAGCACAGTGTTATTCAAACAGTGTGTTCTTTCTAGTAGATAAAAGCATGTCCTCACCGTCCATCAGCTGAAAGTTGAGAATAGGTGCTTTCTGGAAAGAAGATTTCCATCCATGTTTCATTCATTTCTAGGGCTGGTGTGGAATGAGACAGTAAAATAAAGACAGCAGCTCCAAAACGTAAGGGGACCCTGGCCAAGAAGTTCTGGGGGATTTAAGCTTTACAGTGAGAACGTTTAAGAGAGGCTCAGAAGGGAATCGACAATTTGTTTTATTTGAAAATTTTTAGAAATATAAATTCATTAAATATTTGATGATAAATTGAAAGGTGACACATTTTGAATGGTAAGCTCTGAGATTTGCTCTTGAATAATTATTCCTGCTTAATATCTTCTCCGTCCTCATGGCACTGCTGCATTTTGCTATGGACAAGTTCTTTGTACATGCATTGTACCTTCAACTCCCACAATATTTTTTAAAATGACTATGGCAGGCCCCAGGAAACCCTTATTACAAGCAGTAACTGAGACTGGCAAAGCTGAGGGACTTGCTCTCAGTTACTCCCCTGGAAGTGGTCCTGCGATAAGGCTTTCCATCTGGCCGTCATTCAGTGACACGCAGGGCATCTTCCCTCTGCTTCATTTTTCTGTTTTGGTTTTTTTAACTTTTTATTTTATATTGGACTACAGTTGATTAACAATGTTGTGTTAGTTTCAGGTGCACAATAAAGTGATTCAGTTATACATAGACATGTATCTATTCTTTTTCAAATTCTTTTCCCAATTCGGTTGTTACAGAATATTGAGCAGAGATCCCTGTGCTATACAGTAGGTCCTTGTCCAATCTTTACTGTCCTCTCTCCCCAGAGGATCCACTGTCCTATTATTCTAGCCACGTTTTATTGTATACACATGCCAGGAAACTCCTTGGAAAGATAGATGGTTTGAATTGGAACATCTGAGGAAAATTGCCATATGAGGATTAGTTCTAAAAGTGCCGAGCTGACAGAAATCACAAAGCACATGTAGTTGAAAACTCATCAAGGTGGCCATGGGAAGCCTGGGGTCAGCCTGACTTTTGAGAACGAGTGCATGTGTGAATGTGTGTGTGAAGATATGTGTATGAGTGAGTGTATGCATGTGTGTGCATGTGTGTTTGAGTTTGCATGAGAATATGTGAGTGTATCCGTGTATATACATATGTGTGTATGAAAGTGTATGTGAAGTATTTGTGTGTGTTTTGATATGTGTGTGAATATGTGACCTTTTGTGTGTGTGAGAATGTGTGTGTGAGTATGTGAAGGAGTGTGCCTGTGGCCGTGAGTGTACACATGTGAGGATATTATGTGGGCATGTCTGTAAGTGTGTGAGTGTGTATATATGTGTATGTGTGACCATGTGTGTAAGTGTTGTGTGTGTCTCTGTGTGTGAGTTTATAGTAGGGTAACACGAGGGTGTGGGAGTGTGTGGGAGAATATGCATGAGAGTGTATATATGTGCCTATGTGTGAGTGTAAGTGAAGTATATGTGTGAGTGTGAGCACCTGGGTATATTGTGCATGGGTGCATGTAAGTAGGAGAGTGAGTGTGTATATGTGTGACTGTGAGGGTATATGTTGTGTGTGTGTGTGTGTATGTGAGAGAGCGTGTATGTTTGTGTGCACGCCTGCGTGTTTCTGTCTCTGAGTTGTGTGTGAACATTTGCACACCTGCATTGCTCGTAATATGTGACGGCCATGACTTAGCATCAGGGATCTTCCTGTCGTTTGTCAGATGTGTCCATTTCAGAGACAACTAACATTTCTTGAGCACTTTTCTAACATTTCTTGAGCACTTTTCTATAGCTTGTGTCATGCATCCCCTATCATCTAAAGCTACAAAATGAAATGTCATTCTGCCTGGTCACCCTGAGGCACCAAAAAGTATCAAACCCCGAAGAAAGGCTAAAAAATACTTAGACCTGTGTGAAAATTACCTGGACAGTTCCAGTTCAAAGCATCACTGATTAGCTAATTTGTAACTAACTAACCCCATTAGCAACAGTCATTTATCTCTGGGGGCTTCAGAGTTTTTTGTCCGCACACCCTACCACACACGCATGCACACGATTGATCATCAGATCCTGGACGCTAAGCATGAACAGCCACTTCCTAATTTGAACAATCTCAACTCCCCCATCCTCTGGTCCCTGCCTCCTGTTCTTTCCTTGGTAACCTAGTGGACTCCATTTCTCAAAGAGAAAACCACTTCTCCTTTTTAACAGTCACAGATCTGCTCTTTTAACTCAAGAGACCCCAAAGGATAACCACGGGGTTTCAGAACCCTGACGAGGTCTGGGACAATGGTGAGAGGGTTTATAAGGCACAAACATTGACAAGTGGGCCCCAGTCCCTCCCTCACCTGCACGAGGTCACCCAGCCCTCACCTGTCCTCACTGGCAGGAATAATGGGAAACTACTGATTACCCACGGGAAAGAATTCAGGACAAAATGTTGGGTCTTAGTGGAGCAAATTGCCTCATAGAATATCAGGATGTGGGTGACATTTCACTTCTATGCCCTCAGATCCAGTCTAGGGTTAAATGGGACTGAGAAAAGCACTAGACCAGGGTCAGAAAATCTGGAGTTAAGACACCCTCTCACCTACTAGAAATGTGATGACCTAGCCTGGGAAGGTCACAATTTCTCCAGGTCCTGGTCTCTTCATCTTTGAGATAAAAGGATCCATAATACGTGAGGTTATGTAGGCCTATAATATTTGGAATTACGCAAGTAAATGTGGGCTCCAATTATCAGTTTTTGGGTATAATAAGTTAGAAGGAGGAAACATTCTGTGAATGAGAATTAAGACAACTATGAACAGAAGTTGAAATTTCCACAATATTTGTGCATTTATATCATTGGTCAGAGAAAAAGAAAAAAAGACAGCTAAGCAATTACGGAGGGGAGCCCAGAGCCCTGCAGGGTGATGGAGGCCACTTGGCAGAATGAGAGGTATGAAGCTTGAATGCATGGTTTCTGCAGGTACAGGACAAAGGGGGGGCCTTTGCAGTGAGCTGCTCTGAGGCCCCTAAACTAAAGAAGCAGATTTCAGAAAGAGTCTCTGGAGTTTGAGAATCATTTCCGGCATTTTGGCAAAATGCTGACTTTCACCAGAAAGTGTGTATGCGTCCCAGGACTTTAAGAAAGCAGATGCTGGAGGGCTTGGTGTTTGCAGAGCTGGCTCGTGGTGGGGATATGGAATTTAACAGCTAAATAAAGATGCCAGTTGTTTAAAATTGGCAAGATCCTCACCACTGGGCTCCCATGTTACACACACACACACACACACACACACACACACACCTCTTCAAGGACTCAAAAGAGGGGATTTCAGTGTGTCTAAGTTAACTTCCTATTACAGGAAGCATTTCAGAATAGACGACTTCACCTAATTTTTTGCTTAAGACCAACACTGCTTCATTTTTCCTCACCTGAGAGGTCTTGTGAGTTGACATGCATGCACAGCTCTTCCAATGCCAGAGCCTTAGAGCCTCAAATTTGCATTTTGCACCCAGTTGACCAAATTGCTCCAGCCTCTCCAACACCCAGGGAAGTGATCTCTGCACCCTTAGGGCAACATGTTCAAACAGTTCCAGCTTCTAACTGGGGCGGTGAATGGGCTAAGAACAAGTCACGGTGAGTCAGAAACAGATCCAATTCTTCTTTTTATTTTTATTTTTTACTGAAGTATGGTTGATGTACAATATTTCAGGTGTTCAGCAAAGTGATTCATATACATACATATATATATATATATATATATATATATATATATATATATAGAGAGAGAGAGAGAGAGAGAGAGAGAGAGAGAGAGAGAGAGAGAGAGTATCCAATTCTGCCAGGGGTTCAGACACTTTGGGATAGGAATATTCCTAAATTGTTAAAACATTCTAAGTTTAAAACATTTTAAATTTGGATTTTTTTTTCCTGGATGTCTACTATTCACTTGTCTCCCACCAAAATGGACACCATTTTCCCTTTTTCTGTGGTTATGAAAACGTAAAAATTTGAACAAAGAAAGTGAGACAAGAAAAGAGAACAACCCAGGAAAACAGGGATGGTGTGACCCCCTCCCAGGTCAAGAGCGACTCTAGTTTCTTGGGTTTCAAGATGCCGCACACAGGCATCTGGATTGGGGCATCTCCCGTGTCTAGGAAGTAGCCTTCCAAGTGACCTCCTTGTTTGTCTCTTCCCTTAAACACTGAGTCATTAATCTCTTAACCTTCCACCTCATAATGTATGGAATGGAGATCTATGGAATCTGTGGAATAGGACAGTTTGTGTGAAATCAGTCCTCTAATTAAGGTCAAGGGCCTCACACACCCTGTTGAGGTGTGCAACCAATAGAGACACAGGGCTTTCCCCCCAGAGCTTGTCTCCTCTACCCCTGAGATTAGCAAACATTTCCTCCTCCTGTTCTCGTAAGCACCCCTCTGTCTCACTTAACTACACTGTTCTTTATCCAGGGGTCCCCACCCTGCCTCTTCCCTCCCCCTTCATGGAACTCTTCACCGTGCCCGACAATGGACCCTTCCGAGTTTCTATCACCACCAGCCTCACTCACTGATTCCTGCTGGTACTCTTCCTGCTTCTGGCCTCTCCTTGCTTTCTCCTCTGCAGTCTGATTTTCAGAAGGAGGCTTCTAGAATACACACCAAAATTACTGCCCACAGGATCCAGATCTCTAATGGCTCCCTATGGTCAGGTACTGGTCCTCCAGCTTGGCTGCAAGTTAGAATTTTTTAAAGTACTAATGCCTCCATCCCATAGAGACTCTGAATGAATTGGTGCAAAGTGTGGCCTGAGAGCCAAGGGTATAAAAGCTATGCAGGGACATTCTAGCGTGCAGCAAAGTGTGAAGCCTCCTGGTCTCCATTACTCCAAGGGCTCCACAATCTACCTGCTACTCAGTCTCACATTCCAGACCACCAGCTTTCAGAGTGGTCAGAACATTCCCTCTTTTCCAGCCCTCTATTTTGCCCATATAATTCCCTTCTCAATATAGACATAGATGTGGATACAGATGTGGAGGCGAAGGTGGAGATAGATAAGTAGATGGAGATGTAGAAATAGATTTCAATATAGATATACACATATATTTATTATGACATCGTTTACAGTAACAGAAAAACTACATAGAACCTAAACCAAAAAGAAAGCCTGTTTTAGTATCTCCAGCTTGTTGGCATTTCTATCCATTATTTGCGATTCAGCTCAAATGCAAATGCTTCAGGGATGGGGGATCTAAAACACTTGAGGCAGAATTGGATGCTTTTTCTCCAACACTCCTAGACCATATTTGTGCATTTCTTATTGAACTTACCAGGTTCTGCCAAAATAATGTTTGGCTTTTCCCCTTATGGAAGCATGAGCTTTGGGGGGCAGAAACCAAGTCAATTTACTAAATTATGTGCCTGAACACACTATCAGAATTCCTTCTACAAAGCAGAAGCTCAGTAATTGCTTGAGAAAAACACAAACGATTTCAAGTGATCTATTTTTACACATTTTCAAGGAAATCTAAAAACTTGTAAAGAAATTCCAAAGACCTCAGTAATTGCAAGACTAAAGTAATTATGGAAAAGCAGAGGCAAAAGGTCATTAAAAGTCATATGATATAATCCCCACACTTTACAAACATAGAAACCCAGAAAGTAAAGGTCTGAAAGGGGGAGTGACTCACTCAATGTCACTTAAAATCAACAAACAGCCAGACTGAGAGCACGATCTTCTGAGCCACGCACAGCCCCTTCCAAATGTTCCAGCTTTCCCCCCCCACCATTCCCGGGGAGACAGGCACCACTTGGGAGCCAAGCAGGAGACGCTGATGACAGAGCAGCGTGCATGCCATCCACACAGCTTGAGCCCACGAGGCATGAGGGAGAGCGACCCTGCCAGGATCACGGTGAAAGCCACCCCAAATCCTCATGCTTATCCAAGAAGACCAGCTGTGCTCAGGAAGGTAGAATATATGAAAAGAAAATCCTTAGATTAAGAAGGACTGCTCCAGGGGCCTCCCTGGTGGCGCAGTGGTTGAGAGTCCGCCTGCTGATGCAGGGGATACGGGTTCGTGCCCCGATCTGGGAGGATCCCATATGCCGCGGAGCGGCTGGGCCCGTGAGCCATGGCCGCTGGGCCTGCGCGTCCGGAGCCTGTGCTCCGCAATGGGAGAGGCCACGACAGTGAGAGGCCCGCATACCGCAAAAAGAAAAAAAAAAAAAAAGAAGAAGAAGGACTGCTCCATTTTCAAAGTGTACTGCTTATTTCCAAAAGTAGGTATAATGAGGCATTGTTCCTAAAACACAGCCGCGTTAAGTGCAACAAATCACTGCCAGTTGCAATTGGGTCTGAGTACCCCAGATTTCTCTCAAAATAAGTTCTTTGAGAAAAAATAAATTTTGAAGCAAATGTGGTAATGTTTGGAGAACTTTTCCCAGAACTCTATTTTTGCACCTTGCTTCTTTTGTTCTAGCTGTAACATTTCTGATGTGGGTATATATGTATGTGCTGGATGTAAGAACTAACCATTTCAAAGAACTCTTAAATCAGTTCCAGAAACCCCATACTGTTGTGTTTAAAATGAGATCAAGTTTTCGATATTATTTCAAGCTGTTTGGGGGAATTTCATTGTTCCTCTCACTTCTATGTTCCATGTTTCCATTTATATTTTAGGCTGAAGTTGTTTTTCCTAAAACCCCACAAGCAAATCACAATTTTTTTAAATGTGTTTTGTGTAAAATATGTTGACAGCCACTGCATAATTTGATGTAATAATTAAATGCATGACATAAAAATAACATCTCAAGATTATTTATGGAGGTACATAATGGGTCCCTTTGATAAGTGGCCAAATAATTGGATTTGAAAACTTTTCTTTCATGCAAGCTATTTTTTTAATTTAGTAATTAGCAATTTATACTTAGATCACTGACTAAATTAACAAAACATTTTAAAAATGGAATACCCACGGCTGACAAGGATTAGTAGAAGGGGAAATTTTATAAACTACTGAGTGGCTGCAGAGCAAATTGGCACAGTAAGTATCAAGAATGACACCAGTTAAGCAGGCGTTACAACTCCTGGAGCTCTATCTGGAGCGATGTGAAATACGGAAAAGTCAGATCTATGTGCACAAAGATTTTATGCACAGCATCATGGTTAATGAAGAAAAACTACAAGCAACCTAAAGGGCCAACAAGTTGCTTAGAGTGAAAGCAACTTGAGAACAAAATACAAAGTCATTTTAAGTGATGATTCTAAAGACTATATAACTGTAGTAACATAGTTATTCAACGTAAGCTTCAGCCTTCAGTCAAGGAAGGGCTGCTGGGTCGTGCTGCAGCTCAGTGTCCTGTGTCTCTCAAGGTCCCTTCACTTCCGAGCACCCCTGGGTCGTATCCTGTCCCAGTGCTGTGGTGAAGACTGGATCCTCTTGTAGGAAGCCTGCAGTGTTGGGGATCGGGATGGCTCAGGACCAGCAGGACAGGAGTGCCTTGGCTCGTCTAGTCCAAGGAGAGAGAGGAGACAGGTCTGGTGTGGCCTGGGTGGACGACAAAAGTCCCTACAGGGAAGGGGTATGGAACACACTGGCCAGACCTCAAGTCTCTCAGAAGAATGCTGGGGGGCCGGCCAGGATGCTCACAAGAGCCAGAGCAGGGCTGCCAACACACAGGTGCCAGTAAGAGAAGTAAAACTGGCCACCAGGAAACCAGTCAGCCAGATCAGCTCAGTCGACCCCCCACCCCAGAGGACAGGAAGTGCCCAGTGAAACTGTCCCCCAGTCCAGGCACAGTCCGTGGGCAGCAGATCCTTCCCAGAGCCCACAGGGGGTAGGGGAGTGAAGAGGCAGCTCAATCAGGTTCTCCCTTCCAGGCCTACACGGACACAGACACAGGTCAGGTGCAGGTGCAGTGGAGCCCGGCCAGCAGGTGACAAGCCGGCCGCAGGGTGGAGGTGTGACTCTCGGGGTGGGGGACTGCCACCAGGCCTCCCTATGTGTATGTAACTTAATATGACCATGTAAGGCAATGGCACCCAGAAGCACACGTGCCAGTGTCCCTGGGGCTTGTCCTTACAAACAGCCTCCTGCAGGGAGATTTTCAAAGCCATCCATCCTCCTCTGAAGTGTTCTTCACAGAAGGATGGGGCAGGAACGGCACCGGCCTTGGTGTCAGAAAGAATCTGAGTTGCAATTTGCAAGAAACTTCATGATGTTCACACTCTTTCCACCTTTATCAATTCACATTCTATCTACTTACTGTATATAGCATAACGATTCAGTATTTTTACAGATTATACTCCATTAGAAGTTATTACAAGATAATGGCGTACAGCAGAAATTAACACAACGTTGTGAATCATCTATACTTCAATAAAAAAGAAGAAAAAACAACAAGATGACAGCTAAAATTCCCTGTGCTATGTAATATATATTTGTTGCTTACCTATTTTATACATAGTACTTTGTATCTCAATCTCATACCCCTAACTAGCCCCTCCATACTGCACCAATTTGCATTCCCATAAACATTTCCTTTTTCCACAACTTCTCCAACATTTGTTATTTATAGGCTTTTTGATAATAGTCATTCTGACAAGTGTGAGGTGATATCTCATGGTTGTTTTGATCTGCACTTCTCTAATGATCAGCAATGTTGAGCATCTTTTCATGAGCCTGTTGTCCATCTGTATGTCTTCTTTGGAAAAATGTCTATTCAGGTCTTCTGCCCATTTTTTATCAGGTTATTTTTTTTTAATATTGAGATGTATGAGTTGTTTATGTATTTTGGATATTAACCCCTTGTGGGTCATGTCATTTACAAATAATTTCTCCCATCCTGTAGGTATGTTGTCTTCTCATTTTGTTGATAGTTGCCTTTGCTGTGCAAAAACTTTTAAGTTTAATTAGGTTCTATTTGTTTATTTTTGCTTTTATTTCTTTTGCCTAAGAGACACATCCAAAGAGTGTCAAAGAGTGATCTGCCTATGTTCTCTTCTAGGAGTTTTATGGTTTCAAGTCTTGTAGTATGTCTTTAATCCATTTTGAGGTTATTTTTGTATACGGTGTGAGGAAATGTTCTAATCTCATTGTTTTACATGTAGCTGTCCAGTTTTCCCAGCACCACTTATTGAAGAGACTGTCTTTTCTTGTTTGTATATTCTTGCCTCCTTTGTCATAGATTAATTGACCGTAGGTTTGTGGGATTATTTCTGGGCTCTCTATTCTGTTCCATTGATCTATGTGTCTGTTATTGTGACAGTACCATGCCAAGTTGGAAGGGAAGAGGTAAAACTCACTATTTGCAGATGACATGATACTTTATATAGAAAACCCTAAAGTCTCCACACAAAAATTATTAGAACTAATAAATGAGTTCAGTATAGTTGTAAGATACAAGATTAATATACAAAAATCTGTTGCTTTTCTATACACTATCAGAAAGAGAAAGCAAGAAAACAATCCTGTTTAAAATCACAGCAAAAACTTAACCAAGGAGGTGAAAGAAAATTATAAAACATTGATGAAGGAAATTGAAAATGATATAAAGAAATAGAAAGATACCCTGTGCTCTTGATTAGAAGAATTAATATTGTTAAAATGGCCACACTACCCAAAGCAATATATAGATTTAATCCAATCCCTATCAAAATACCCATGGCATTTTTCACAGAACTAGAACAAATAACCCTAAAATTTGTATGGAACCACAAAAGACCCCAAATCGCCAAAGCAATCTTGAGAAAAAAAAAAAGAACAAAGCTGGAGGTATCACCCTCCCAGACTTCAAAGCTATGGTCAATCAAAAGTGGATATTTTTTTATTACCAAGACCCGGTCTCTTGGATAGATAGCTCCTGAGATATCTTTGCTTCTTGACAATTTCACCAGACAAAACTAGTGTGTATGTGTGTGTGTGTGTATGTGTATGGATAAATATATATACACACATATTCCAATACCTCCATTACTAGGCCTTTTTTCTTTGCCTTCTCCCTATTCAAATGAAAACTCTGAATCCCATCAAGATTACCACTTTTCATTGTTTGCCCTATCTTACATTAAAATAGTTTCCAAATTGCTACACACATAACACTACAAAACACAGACTTACTAATGAGAGTGCACAATTAATTGCAGTTCTTTATTCTGAAGACTGCAGTTTTACAATCAAATTATCATGTTCAAGTTACTTGCATTTGACTTTTTTTTCCTTCACTGTGGGTATGAAGTAGACTTATATTCACTTGTTTCTAATTGTATTCATTATTAGATTTTTCCCCCATAATTGTTTATTTAATCTTATTTTTGATTATGTGGAATGCTAACATGTTTCTAAAAGTCAAAATCCTTCAAGACATAACCAGAAAATTAACTCCTTCCTCTGGCCCTTCAACAGCATTCACCCCACCCATTTTAGAACCAATTTTCTTGTTTTCTTGTTTATCTTTTCAGTGCTTTTCTGTTTTGTTTTTGCCAAAATTGTCAAATATGTGTATATTTTATTATTTCCCCTTTTTTCTTCATAATAGGTAGCATACTATGTGTACTCTTTGGCAGTCTGCCTATTTTAGCAAACAGTGACTCTCAGAAATTACTCCAAACTCTTCATATAGATCTTTCTTATTCTTTTATATAACTGCATATTTCTCTTTTGTGTAAGTACCAAATTTTTTAACTCATTCTCCTATTCTTGGACATTTCAGTAATTTCCAATATTTTGCAATTACAAACAATGCTAACACATAATCTTGTGCTTATGTGTTTTTGTATTTTAGAGGTGTGTCTTTAGGGAAAATTTCTAGAAATGAGATTGCTGAGTCAAAGGATAAATACACACGTATTTTGGAAATTCACCTCCCTGGGGGTTGTACCACTTAGCATTCCCAATAGAGAAATATAGCCATAACCATTTCACCAGAGACTCACCAACACGTGTATCATCAACGTTCTGAAGTCTTTAAGTCTCCTTTAGCCATTTTTATAGGACTCTTAGATAAAAGATAATAGTAATTCTAAATTATTCTGAATGTCTTGTCCAAATGTATGTCCCAAAGACAAAAGTAGATGAATTTGTGATTGACGATCTGTCTTTTGACCAAATTAGTGAAGCCTTTGAACTGATGCATTTGGGAAAGAGCATTCAAACTATTTAAAGAATGAGTATTTTTTTAAAGAAATTTAAAGGGAAAGCATTCAAAGAAAGAGCATTTAAACTATTTAAAGAAAAAGCATTCAAACTATTTAAATTCAAAGTCTTAAAATATGTCCATCTTTACACCTGTCTTGTGGTCTGATGGAGGCATATAGACAGGCGGGAGTAAGCTCTGGCAAGTTCACATCCTGTTTGACCTTCAGTAACGTATTCTAAGGAATAACGTTTTGTATATAATTCATAAGTCTCTAATCAAGGACAAGGCTAGTACAGTCATAAATCTGTGTTCAGGACTCTCCTTCATGTAAATAATTGCCGGATCATTAAGGAATCTTTTAATGGGATAAAAGTAGTTCCTGCAAAAAAAAAAAAAAAAAAAAAAAAAGGTCAGATTCTTTTAAAATACTCTTTATAAATTAGGAATATTAGTTCCCTTATCTGTGACATATGTTGCAAATATTAACTCAAGACGATTATTGATGTTTTCTGCCATGAACACATTTTTCTTTTTAAGTAATCAAATTAATCAATCATTCATTCTTGCCTCTAGATTAAGATATTGTAAGTCTTTCTATACACTGAGGTTTTGAAGGTATTCACACATACTTTATTGTATATTTTCAACTTTATATTACTATCTCTGAACCATTTGGGTTTTTCTTGTGTGTGTAGAGTGAAGAACAGACATAATTTTATCTTTTTCCTAATGGCTATCCTGCTGTCCCAGGACCATTTATTAAGCAGTCTATCTTTGCTCAGTGATTGAATATGCAGCCCTTATCATGCTCTGGGTGTCCTTATGGACTTGCATCAATTTCCACAGTTCCTCTTCTTGTCCACTGGTCTGTCACTCTGCATGTGCAAGAACCCAGATGTTTTCACTCACTGGCTTTGTAATGGTGTTTGGTAGAGTCTTAAACCCTCACCATTCTTCTTCTTGTCTTCTTTTTCTTCTTTCATTTTTATTTTCACTATTCTACTGTGTACATTTTTCCATTTGAACTTTAGTATCAACTTGCCTAGGTCTGGGGAAAAGAAACCTAGTTGGTATTTTTATTAGGAATATACTAAATTTATGAAGTAACAGGAGAATTGTCATTTTTATCATGTTTGGTATCACAGAAAGTACAATGTTGTCTACAGTTTTCAAGTGCCTACTTTTGTGTCTTTCAAGAGTGTTTTCCAATTTTCTTCATATAGGTTTTGAGCATTTCTTCTTAACTTTATTCTCAAGTACTCTTACCTATGTTTTGATAGAAATTACCTTTTTCAATAGTTTTTATTAGAAAATGGTGTTGACGCCTGGAGGGGTGGGATAGGGAGGGTAGGAGGGAAGGAGATGCAAGAGGGAAGGGATGTGGGAACAGTTGTATATGTATGACTGATTCACTTTGTTATAAAGCAGAAACTAATAAAAAAATAAAATAAAATACTGTATGGACAGAGAAAAAAAAAAGAAAGAAAATGGTGTTGACCTATGGAGAACAGTATGGAGGTTCCTTAAAAAACTACAAGTAGAACTACCATATGACCCAGCAATCCCACTACTGGACATATACCCTGAGAGAACCATAATTCAAAAAGAGTCATGTACCACATGTCCATTTCAGCTCCATTTACAATAGCCAGGACATGGAAGCAACCTAAGTGTCCATCGACAGATGAATGGATAAAGAGGATGTGGCACATATATACAATGGAATATTACTCAGCCATAAAAAGAAACGAAATTGAGTTATATTTAATGAGGTGGATGGACCTAGAGTCTGTCATACAGAGTGAAGTAAGTCAGAAAGAGAAAAACAAATACTGTATGCTAACACATATATATGGAATCTGAAAGAAAAAAAAATGGTTCTGAAGAACCTAGGGGCAGGACAGGAACAAAGACACAGACATAGAGAATGGACTTGAGGACACGGGGAGTGGGAAGGGTAAGCTGGGACGAAGAGAGTGGCATGGACATATATACACTACCAAATGTAAAATAGATAGCTAGTGGGAAGAAGCACAGGGAGATCAGCTCGGTGCTTTGTGACCACCGAGAGGGGTGGGATAGGGAGAGTGGGAGGGCGACACAAGAGGGAGGAGGTATGGGGATATACGTATACATATAGCTGATTCACTTTGTTATACAGCACAAACTAACACACCATTGTAAAGCAATTATACACCAATAAAGATGTTAATAAAGAAAGAAAGAAAGAAAGAAAGAAAGAAAGAAAGAAAGAAAAGAAAATGGTGTTAACTGTCAAAGAGGTTTTCATCAATCAAGCAGATCATATGTTCTTTCCCTTGGAAATATTAATAAAGTCAATAATATTAATAGATTTCCTAATATTGAATCATGCTTTAATGAAAGTCTAAAACCACTTGGTCTTGGAGAATTCTTAATTATTTCTTAATGTGGTGCTGGAATTCACTTGCTAATATTTTAATCTAGGTTTTTTGCATTGTTATTTAAAATTAATATTTGTAAATTTCATTTTTATATTATTTATATCAAGTTTAAGTATCATTACTATATATCATTACTATATTTGCTTCATAAAAAGAACTTAGAAGTTTTGACATGGTCTCTAAAATTTTGACTGAATTCCCCTGAATCTCTCTGGGCCTGATGGTTTTACATGAAATATTCCTTGATAACTTTCTCTAGTTTTTCTGTGGAAATAGGCGTGTTAAATAATTCTGTTACTACTGGAATGGATTTTGGTAAACTCTATTTTCCAATAAATTATCCATTTTATCAAGGTTTCCAGTTGTATTTGCATAGACACAAGCAAAATAGTCGCTTGTGATTTTTAAACTTCTTCTAGGCCTTCTCTCCCTGCCTCTCTCTGTGTCTCTACCTCTCCCTTCTCGTTGTCCCACTAATGATATGTTAGATCTTTTTCACATATCCCATATACCTCATATGTTCTTTTCTTTATTTGTTTATCCTTTTGTTGTTCTGTGTCCAATTTTCTGCTAAACACATTCTTTGAGTTCTTATTTTCTTTCATGGATTTGTTAAATTATGGAATATCCACTTGGAACTTTCCTTAACTATTCTCATCTCAGTTTTGTTTTTTGTTTTCTTGGACATAGGAACATAGTTATTTCTAAGTCAATGCCCTGTTTGAGCTTTTCTCTTTTGGGTTGTGTCTTTTGCTCTTAGATCACATCATTTTCTGCTTACACACACCTCGTTATTTTTGGTTGAATGACTGACATCATATATGAAAAATTATATAATAATTTTCTTTTTCCAGACACTCTTTGCCTTTACTTCTGGCAGGTAGCACGTGTACTGGCAATCTACAGAATCTTCTATTTCAGTGAGGGATTGATTCAAAGATGGGTTCTGTCTTGGGCAGGATTGGAACATCTCAGGTTTGCCCTCACCCATGAAGATCAGACTTTAAGGGAGTCCAGCTGTGGTTCAGGCTCCTGGACCCCCTCGGTAGCCTTTCTGGACTTGATAGACACCTATGAGGAAAATCATTCCTAATTCTGGCTTGCCTTTCTGATCTCCTTCCTCCTTTGCTGTTGGCCTTTTACTCTTCACTGTATTATTAATCCTCCAACACTTTTGAGAAAACGTTTCTTTTATTTTGCCCAGGAGAACTTGTCTGAATTAGTCTGCCATTACTGCAAGTGGAACTTAACTTACATTTTTTTGGGGGGGGGATAGGAGTTTTATTTATTTTTGCTGTGTTGGGTCTTCATTTCTGTGCGAGGGCTTTCACTAGTTGTGGCAAGCGGGGCCCACTCTTCATCGCAGTGCACGGGCCTCTCACCATCGCAGCCTCTCTTGTTGCGAGCACAGGCTCCAGGTGTGCAGGCTCAGCAGTTGTGGCTCATGGGCCTAGTTGCTCCGTGGCATGTGGGATCCTCCCAGACCGGGGCACGAACCCATGTCCCCTGCATTAGCAGGCAGATTCTCAACCACTGCGCCACCAGGGAAGCCCCTTAACTTACATTTTTAATCAAACATGCATACATTGTGGAATAACACTGAATTTAAAAAATAAATCCCTGAGTTCCTGTTTAAGGCCCACCACTTTAGATTACACACCCAAACTGCATGTTGTCTGTCTGCCTATACACTTCTTTGGGGGAAACCACAGTAGAAATGTGTTAGTACTACAGGTGTTGTTTATAGAAGCTGAGGATTTCCAGCTGGCTCCAGGACTTTTATCCAGAGTAGTTGAGAAGCAGATGTTTCTGTTTGCAGAGACCGTGAAGGTGTCACCACCTGTGTATGAGGAATGGTCTAGCAGCTGGAGAGGTCAGGGTAGTTCTTATCCAGAGGAATTCAGAGGAGACAAGTGGCTGGATCCCTGGACATAGGATTTCCAGGAGATAATTCAGGAAGCTCAAGTTAAGACGTCTCCAAAAGAGGTCAGTTTAGGAAATGTTGAGTTTGTGTACATGGAAAATGTATAGATGAGAGATCAACTCCTACAATAGTCAACTGTGGAAATGGATTTTGAGACCAGAAAAAAGAGGCCCCTCACCCTTCAGGCTCTCCTGTTAGAAGCTTGAGATAAAGTCAGGAATGTGACACCTTCTAACATGTTTTATCTGAACACAAATGCCAGCTGTGACACTGCAGAAAGAATCAGGTCATTGCAGGCTGTGGCCTGGCTCTCACCACACCTATGGCGATACTGGCACGAACTGAGGGGACTGAAACTCAATTAAGTGCTGAAGAAGTTACCCAACATTACTTATGGGACAAAGTCTTGGCAATTCCCATTTGTGGTTGAGCTATTTTCCATGAATGTTGCAAGCAACCCTCTCGGTCGCCTAATTTTGTAACAATAAGTACAGTATCACAGCCATTCTTTTCCTGGAAATTATCTACTTGGTATTTAGATAATATATATTCAATTTAAAGGAGCCAAATTGTATTATATTCCCAAGTCTGCTTCCTAAGTTTTTATTAAATGACTTTAAAGTGTGACAAAGAAAGAGCAGATTGCCATATGATTGACTCTTACACGGCCTTGGAAAATCCCTGAAAGTCCCTAAGCAAAACAAATTACATTTTTAACCCAAATCCAAAGGAATAAAACATCTGTAGCAATTATACACACTGTGACTCCCTGCTCAGGCCAATTAAACTGCTGATCGCTAGTAAATCTGTTCATTTTTCTTTTTTCATATGAGCAGAATGTAATCTGTGAAATATCTTTGCTTTTCCATCTGCATGAAAAAAAGTCCTTTGAAGCTCCTGGCATCTGGTTGTTCACCCTCTACGCATCCTCACCACACATGGTCATCCTAATCCCCCTCCCATGCTAAGTGAAGACTGGGGATCACCTCCCCAACTCCTACACACATCCTAGGGGACCTCAGTACCCATGAGGGTGACACAGCCAGCACCCCAGGCCAAGTGCATGGATTTTTTCACCTATGATGATCTTCCCTGCCCTCCTTTCAGACACTTGCACATCCCACACCTGGGGGCAGGAATCACAATTTCAAATGTCCCAGGCCCAGGCTGGTTGACAAGCACCTCCAGTCTGGTGAGTTGGTGCCCTGCAGGTTGAGCAAGCCCCAGGAGAGGGAACTTGTGCCCTCAGAGAATGGCCACAAGCACGCCAACCCACTGCAGTCCATGGCCAGCATGATTGATCTTCCGACTTACAGAGAAAAGAAAAGAAACAAACAAACAAAAAATTCCAGACTTCCATTTGAAATCTGTTGGTTATTCAATTGGCTCAATTAAAATGCAAAATAAAATGAAAACAATAGCAGAAGCATGGTGTGAGCCAAACTAAAATTATGGACCCCAATTCCTAATCTTTACCCTCTGCTTTAAGCCTCTTCCCATCTCAGAGCTGTTCTATGTGTAAAAACCAGGGCTCTGCTCTCCTTCTCCAAAGGCCACTGCCCCTTCTTCTTGCTCTGCTGCTCTGTCCAGCCCATGCCTCATCCCTAACACAGGACTTAGGTTCTGTCCTTCCCTCCCACATTCTCCAGCACCTGGTCTTCATCTGGCCACCTGAGGCCTTACACCTAGACACACTACTGCAGTGGCTCCCACACCCTCCCTCTCCCCTGGGTCTGTCTTCCCTCTGCACCTGCCCAGCCTGAAGCAGCCTTCTTGGGGCCCTATCCTGAAGTGCTCTATCAAGGAGGGGCATGTTTGTCTTGGTGTTGGCCAGGCCCATGGCCATTCCCTGAGGAATATAGGAAGGAGGGAAGGAAGGAAGGAAGGAACGAAGGAAGGAACGAACGAAGGAAGGAAGAAGGAAGGAAGGAAGGAAAGAAGGAAGGAAGGAAGAAGGAAGGAAGGAGGAAGGGAGGGAGGGAGAAAGGGAGGGAGGCATTTTCAAATTGTGTTAAAAGCATGGGCTTTAATATCAGGTCAATCACTCACAAAATTTTTAAACTATGGCAAGTTACTTAATTTCTGAGCCCTAATTTTCTCATATATAAAGTTTTCTCATATATAATACAGCCCAGGGCAACAGGGAAGAGAAAAGGATTATTGGAGGCCACAGGCACAGTACCTAATGCCCAGAAGGCAGGTAGTCATTTCTTGCTATAGCTCTTGTTACTACTCTACATAAGCAGTCAAGACATACAGCCCCCCACCCTGCAGCCCCTCACTGAGAACTTCAGTTGTTACACCCTCTTCTCTCTGGGAATGGGCCCTGGATCTGGGCAGCAGTGATACCAGTGGAGAGCAGCACAATTCAGGCTCAGTCATAGAGTTGGCACCAGGATGTAGCCCACATGGCACTCTGGCTCCTGATGGGATCAATAGTCACACATCTGCTCAGAAAGATGCATGAGGGGCTTGCTGGACTATCTTTTCCTTGACCCTGCAAATGAGGAGATTGGAGAAACCACCCACATGATGGGATGGGAGGAAAATCCTCAATGCCTGGACGTCCATCCAAGGGCACGGAGGGAGATGCTTCTCTCAGCTGCATGGCTCTCTGTGCTGCTCACTTTTGGGAAAGGTGGGGGAATTCATCCACAGATGTAGATGACCTTAGTCTTTATGAAAGAGGCAAGGGGTAAGTCCCCACCGCGCCCTTGGGGAATGCAAGTTCCTGCAGAGTTGGCAAGTCAGTGGCCCGGCATTTCATCTCTAGGGTCAGATGACTTGGGTTCGAATTTGGGTCCTGACCTTTCTTATATGTGACCTTGGGCAAGTTTGCACCTAAGTGCCCATTCCTCCTCTGTAAAAGGGTGATATGAGGATAGCACCAGCTGAAAGGATTGCTGCAAGACATAAGTAAAATGATACATGCAAAGTGCTTAGCACTGGCTGGCACATAGCAAGATCTGGATAAATGCTACCTATTTTTTTATTACAGAAGATACATAAATGCAGAACTATTTAGAGAACCAAGTGATAATGACCCTAGAGCTGTATTAAATGTTATAGGATACAAACTAGGGGACAACTGGGTTGGGGAACACTTTATAAGGATGCTGGTATGTGAGAGCAAGAATTTGCCCAGTGAGAAATAAACAGAACCTTCCAGTGAGAGCAAATGGCTTGTGCAAAGTTACAGAAATATGAAAGGGGTGCACAACTCCACTTTGGTCTGTGGGTTCTAGCAGAGCAAACAAGAGCCCTGGCAGCTTGGCAGATGGAAAATCATGGGTGTCAGCCTAGAAAGCCAGGATTTGGCTTTAAGACAACTGTAAGGTTTTATGAGAAGGATCTAGGCCATGGCATTTCTGGGGGAAAAAAGTGTGCAGTCATGATATTTAGAAAAGACCTACCTTCACAATGACTTACTGTGATGAGGTCGCTTGAGTTTTTCACCAACTGAGTTAATGGTCTGCCCCTGGGTCTCAGGCCCTGTTCTCATCCAACCCTCACTCAGTCACCTGCATGCAGGGGCCCCTGACTGGCTAAGGATACAGTTCTTGACACACCAGCCTCTCTCCAAGGTTTACACCTCAGCTCCACCCCAGTGGCTGCCAGTTGGTTCTGTGAGAGCCCGTTCTGCTTGCCAAAAATGCTAGGATGCTGGCCAACACTCTGCAAAAACAAATAACCTTTTAATGACCTTGTTTTCATTCTACCTGCATTCAAACCCAGCACCCGAATCTGATTTATGACTTTGTTCCTCGCTATTATGGTTCCATGACCCATACTTATTCAGCCACCTTATCAATCTCATCCAACTGGACACATTTCATTTCCCCAAAATTTTGCAATGAGATCCTGGAAGGGAGAGTTTTTGCAGGTGCCATAGAAGGTAGGGCATGGATGTGCTCAGCCATGGACCCAGCGGCCTGCCCTGGGGGACATCAGGCCCCAGCACTCCTCTCCCGGAAGTCCTGGGAACAGGGAGGGGGAGAATTGTCCCATCCAGTGGGATCGCTGCATGGTCCACTCAGCCCGTGCCCAGACAGAGGCCAAGGAGGGCAGGCTTAGGGGCCAGAAAAATGTTTTCTTTGGCAGTACCTCCACCTTCCAAATTCCTTCCAGCAGGTTTCCATCAAGGAAAGATCCATTATGGGCAAACAGGCAGGCCAGATGGACTGCAGTTACATGTGACTGTATCATAACCACTCAGTCCCAAAACTGCCCCTTCCCGGGTCACCTTGCCATTCCTGTCCAGGCCACCAGTAGGTGTCTCTGACCTTGGATGAGAAAGTGCCAGAACTGGGCATCATTCAGCACTAGATTTGAATCTAGGATCAGCCAGTTCCTAGCTATCTTAGTCTGTTTGGGTGGCTTTAACAGAATTATCACAGACCAGGTGGCTTATGAACAAGAGATTTATTTCTCACAGTTCTGGAGGCTGGAAGTCAGAGATCAAGGAGCCAGCAGATTTGGTGTCTGGTGAGGCCTACTTCCTGTTTTCACAGCCGACAGCTTCTAACTGGGTCCTCATGTGGCAGAAGGGGTGAGGGAGTTCTCTGGGGCCACTTTTCTAAGGGCACTAACCCCGTCACAGGGGCCCCGCCCTCATGACCTAATCACCTCCCAAAGGCCCCAATTCTTAGTACCATCACCTTGGGCATTAGGTTTCAACATAGGAAATTGGGGGGACATAAACATTCAGACCATAGCAAACCGTGTGGAAAACAGTTCATCTCTCTGTGGTTGAAGTCCATTCAGAACACATTATGACTGTGAGTTTCCTCAGTGCACTGATCTTCACAAGTCAGCTTACCCCTCATGAAGTGTAAACTGGGTGTCTGGGCTCTTTGAGGCCCCATGATAGGCACAGAGTGGGTGATGGTGGAGGCTCCAGGGAGGAAGGGGGAGCAGGCACCCTGGGAAGGAAGGCAGGTGATGGCAGTGCTGACAATTATTAGGCTCTCCTACAACCCGGGGTGGGGACATGGTTCCCTTGCAGGAACAAGGACACAGAGGATCAAACCATGGCTGGAGAGGCCCCCACCAGTGGAAGGGGACAAATCTGGACTCCCTGACACCAAAACACTGCTCCTCACCCCACCCCCAACTCCTGAGTTCTGTTGTTACACGTGCTGCTCAGTCTTCATTTGGCTTGTAAAATACCTTTCTGAGCTTTAGCAGGAAAATGAATCATTCTCCCACTAGATCTAATGAAAACAAATTATAAACACATTTAATTTTTTAATGTAATAAAAACTCTCTGATTCTTGGAACTTTGGAAAGTCATTCCTGGGAACTATAATGTTTTCAGAATAGGTGGTAACTTGCCTCTTCTTGTTTATTTCATCTGCCAACAAATGACCTCTTTGACTCACAGACCACTGTGAGCCTCTGATTACGGAACATGTGTTATTTTGCCATATGGGGACCCACGGACCTTTTCTCATGGACCCGCTGGAATCTGCTCGCTGAAGGGAGCATTGCTAATGACTTAGAGGGATTTTGCATTGAGAAACTGAATAGAAGAAAGTTAAACCTGACTGGGCCTCACTCCATTTAGTGTACACTGGTTGTTTTGTAGCAAGTAAGATTGCAGAGCTGACATTTATTTATTTATTTACTGAATTATAGTTGATTTATAATATTGTGTTAATTTCAGGTGTACGGCAAAATGATTCAGTTTTTTTTTCAGACTCTTCTCCTTTATAGGTTATGACAAGATATGGAATGTAATTCCCTGTGCTATACAGTAAATTCTTGTTGCTTATTTATTCTATATATAGTAGTTTGTATCTGTTAATCTCATACTTCTAATTTGTTCCTCCCTCCTTCCCTTTCCCCTTTGTTAACCTTAGTTTGTTTTTTATGTCTGTGAGTCTATTTCTGTTTTGTATATAGATTCATTTGTATTATTTTTAGATGCCACATGTAAGTGATATCATGTAATATTTGTCTTTGTCTGACTTACTTCACTTAGTATATATTCTCTAGGTCCACCCATGTTGCTGCAAATGGCATTATCTCATTACTTTTTATGGCTGAGTAATAGTCTACTGTATATATAATATACCATGTCTTCTTAAGTCAATCGTCTGTTGATGGGCACTTGGGTTGTTTCCATGTCTTGGCTATTGTAAACAGCGAACATTGGGGTGCCTATATTTATTTATTTGAGAAACGTGAGCGTTTTTCAAATAAGCCATCAAACCATAGGACCCTATGTATGCACCAATAGCTACCTTCACCCTGCTACAGTTGAAAGATTGTAAATAATACTGGGAAAAAAACACCTTTTTTGGAGATTATCTGAGGGTATGCTGATTGAGTAAGCCCCTAAGGATGCAATAATTAAGTGTGGCTCTTTCTTGTGTTGTCTCTCCTTCTCATTGTGGCCTGAGTCAGTGTCAAAAATTATGGGTGAGCATAACGCGTGACACATAACGATGTAAGAAATGTGGGGTGTGATTGCAAACCACGGGGGTCCGAGTCCAGGATTTTCAGACTAGCTCGTCTTGGATTGGCTGACCAGGTACGCTTAGGGGAACAACGTCACTGCTTGAGTCCCACTTACTTGGGTGTACAAGGGACTTTGCACCTGGTTAGACCACCTTCCAGTGTACCAGTGTACCAGTTCACTGGCTCTATGCTATTCCCTTTAAACGTATCTTCTTGCTTCTTCAGATAAAGTTGACTCTCAGTGGAAGTGGAGATGGAGATAAAAGAAGCAGAGACAGAGCTGGAGCAGTTGGCCCCATGTCCAATGGCGACACATGTTCGAGGGTAACATTTGGCCCTAAACTTTGACTAGCAGTGACTTCAACTGGAGAGACAGGTACCAACTAGAAACAGCAGCTGGGTAGCTGAGACTGGCTGGCTGGAAGCATCCACCCTTGCACACGCACACACACTCCTGCTGGGGAAGTTGAAATGTCTCCACTCTCTTTACACTGCTTTGTGTCCTGGCCACGCCTGCTCAAGTAGTCTTTCTAAAACCCAGAATGGATCAAACCTCTCCCTAATTGTACATATTCAGTGAATCCTATGTCTTTCAGGTTAAGCCCAAGGTTCTTAAATGTACAATCAAGGCCTGTCTAATCCTCCTCCTACTTCAGGAAATTACCCCTCAAATATCTGACTCCCTCTGCACCTTGGGCAGGGGGCATTTCTCCTCTTGTTGTCTATCAAAACCCCATCTGAAACCTTGCTGCTCTGACTTTTCCTTCTCTTCACCCCCATATTACACAGTTTCTACTGCCTTTTTTTTTTTTTTTTTTTTTTTTTTTTTGCAGTACGCAGGCCTCTTACTGCTGTGGCCTCTCCCGTTGCGGAGCACAGGCTCCGGACACACAGGCTCAGCGGCCATGGCTCACGGGCCCAGCCACTCCGCGGCATGTGGGATCTTCCTGGACCGGGGCATGAACCTGTGTCCCCTGCATCAGCAGGTGGACTCTCAACCACTGTGCCACCAGGGAAGCCCTCTACTGCCCTTTATGGGGAAGATGGCACTGCTTTGTAGAGAGAGTTGGGGAAGTCTTGAGGGGAGACTGCCAATACCCATCTCTGTCCTAGAACCAACTGGGATGCTGGGCTCCTGGAAGGGAATCACTGACATCGGGCATTGAGTGAAATTCGCTGCAGCCCATGCTTGTGCTTCCATTGCCTGGTGATAATTATGAGGTGAAGGAAAGGCCCTGGCACGGCCTGCCCAGGGGTAGTCTGCTCCCTCTCGTGGAGAAAGCAAAGTATCCATTCCCTGTCTTCCCACCTTCCTCTCTGCAAGATTTTAAAGGGAAGACAGAGGTATTAAGAATAGAGATGTTTTTAAAACCCTAGCTTTGAACAAGACACTGAAAAGGAGAATCTTTGTGGGGAATCTTTGTAAGTTAGAAGCTTATTAATACTGGCCAGGAGTTCTAAGTATTGAGTTCTGGATTTCATTCATTCATTCACTCAGCAAAGGTTTCTTAAGCACAATCTGGGACAAGTTTTATATCAGGCATTAGGGTGGATACCTACCACGCCCCAACACACCTACCTAAGTGAAGGCAGAAAAATGAGACAAACATGTTACAGGGATGTGAGCATCGTCAGAGTATGGGAAGGGGCAGTCAGTGCTGTTGAGTAGGGCTGCAAAGTGGAAAATGGGAAATGAAGACATCTTACAGGTTTTATTTTTGAACAGTATGAATAGATTATCTATGCTAATATTACTAAGTCTACATACTACTATTATCTAACATCAAGCAAATTGTCAACAGCTAAAGCAAAAAAGAAAACATGACCCCGTGACACCAGCGGTCAGCATAGAGCCACACTCAGCACTGCACGCCAGAGGCAGCTTTTTCCCCACACGTGGGACTTCTTCAAAAGCTTCACTTGGCCACCTCAGATGCTGATTTCCAGGCCAACTGAGACTTCTGAGCCTGTAGGGTGCTGGGCCATCTGGCCTGGAAGTGTTTTGTCTACAGAGCCTCTCGGCCCACTTCTCGGGGGAACAGGCTCTGATGACAACACCCTCCTCCAGCTGGCCCACTGTCTCGTGGTGGCCATGTCCAGAGGAGAAACTACCTGAGGACTTAGAGGTCTCAAGGTGTCACTGACAAACACCAGAGGGGAGGTGGGTGGTTAGAGCAGGTGGGGAAAGACAGGTGTTGACCTACTGCAGGTGGGGACCAAGCAGGTAAACAAATCACTGACTCTAGAACTAGAGTAAGCCAGAGAGAAGAAACACATGGATGAAAACAAAAAAGCATGGGAGAAGCGATGCTCACCTTGTAAGAAACAAATAAGAATCCCAAGGTGCTTCTGTGAGCAGCAGAGTTCATGCCTGAGGTTCGGGATGGGACCTGAGTCCTGGGGGAGACTGTTGTCACAACAAGGGGTAAATGAGGAACCAGAACCTGGTCTGGGGAGCAGGGACCAAGGCCAGACACAAAAGCAGGTGATGGTGGGTGGGCAGCAGTTGAAGGCAGAGAGATGAGATTATGAAAATTAGTCCTTTCTTCTCCTTCTCAGCAGGTGACACTGTCATCTTCTTTATAGAGGGAATAGAAACAATCAGAGAAGGATGTCTTGCATTCCTCATCCTCTTAGTATTCCTCATGTATAAATTTTCTGTACAAATTTTAGAATCATCAATTTAAATAAAGAACACTAATACTGACAAACTTCTAATCTATATATAAATTTGAGAAGAGGTTAACATATTGGTAAACCTCTTGCACATCTTTTGCTAGATCTTTCTCCTACGTATTTGATATTTTATGAAACTATTGTAAATAATGACTTTTCACCTTTTCTAATTGTATACTACAAATATAAAAATACAAATGACTTGTGTTTATCTTACATGCAGCCAATTTGCTGAACACTCTGTCTTAGAGGGATCTCTCCTTCTCCTGCTTCTCTCCTCTGGTCAACCAGCTCCACCTTTTCCACAAAGCCCATGTGGGAGTTTTTCTCTCCCAAATCATTCTTCAGAAACAGCTGTCTTGGGGAGGAGGCAGAGTCAAGATGGAAGACTAGGAGAACACGGAGTTCAAGTCTCTGCACCACTAGGGCACCTACCAGGCACTGGTGGGGGGAATCACAGACACCTAAGGGGATGGGAGCAACTCCCAAGAGACCAGGTGGGAGGTTGGGGAGAGGGAGGGGGAGAGAAGAAGTGGAGGCGGGATGGGATGGGCGCCCCTGAGGGGCAGCTGGGGGAGAGGAGGGGTTCCCAGGCCCAGAGGGGCCCACTGACGCTTAGGGGATCAACAGGGATGGGGGAGATCCTCGGGAGAGCAGAGGATCAGAAGGGAACGCAGCCAGCATTTCCCTTGTCCTCTTGGGCCCTGGGGAGCCTGCTGAGGTCCTGGGCCTAATCCTCTGCCCTTCGAGGTTCCCTCCAGCTGTGCTGAGCCTAAGCCCCGCACCCCACACTCCTACCCAGGGCCTTACCTCTACACTTAGCACTCCGAGGTACCTCTCACCAGACTGCCTTTCCAGGCCTGGCGGGTCCTGAGCATAGGCCCCACTCCTCGCCTAAGCCCCACCCTCCCACAGCCGAGGCCTTTTGTGGCCTTTTTTTTCTTTTTTCTTTTTTTAGGTTGTGGTTCTCTTTTACCTTGTTGTTTCATTTATATTTTTTTCTAATATTTTTTTTATTTTTATCATTTTATACTTTGTTATTGTTCTGCTCCTCTTGGATTGTTCCCCTTTTTTTGTTTTTTTTTTCCCCCTTTTCTCTATTGTAGTTCTGTTTTACCTTGTTGTAGTTGTTTCACTTATATTTTTATTTTATTTTTCTTAATATATTTTTTTATTTTTCTAATTTTCTTTTATTTTTTATTCTTTGTTATTGCACTACTCCTTTTTTTTTTTTTTTTTTGTCTTCTCTTTTGCCATGCTGCAAGATGTGCAGGATCTTGGTTCCCAGGCCAGGGGTTGGACCTGAGCTCCTGTGGTGGGAACATCAAGTCCAAGCAGCTGCACTAACAGACAACCTCAGACCCCAGGGAATATTCATCAGTGAGGTCTCACAGAGGTCCTCATCTTGGCACCAAGACTGGCTCTACCTAACTGCCTGCAAAATCCAGTGCTGGACACCCCAGGCCAAACAACCAGTAAGACAGGAATACAACTCCACCCACCAAAAAAATGAGGTGACAAAAAAAATATGTTACAGACAAAGGAACAAGGTAAAAACCTACAAGACCAAATAAATGAAGAGGAAATAGGCAACTGACCTGAAAAAGGATTCAGGGTAATGATAGTAAAGATGATCCAAAATCTCAGAAATAGAATGGAGGCACAGATCGAGAAAATACAAGAAATGTTAACAAAGACTTAGAAGAACTAAAGAACAAACAAACAGTGATGAACAACACAATAACTGAAATGAACAATACACTAGAAGGAATCAATAATAGAATAACTGAGGCACATGGAAAGCTGCTCAACATCACTAATCATTAGAGAAATGCAAATCAAAACTACAATGAGGTACCACCTCACACCCATCAGAATGGCCATCATCAAAAAATCTACAAACAATAAATGCTGGAGAGGGTGAGAAGAAAAGGGAACCCTCTTACACTGTTGGTGGGAATGTAAACTGATACAGGCACTGTGGAGAACAGTATGGAGGTTCCTTAAAAAACTAAAATAGAACTACCATACAACCCAGCAATCCCACTAGTGGGCATATACCTTAAGAAAACCATAATTCAAAAAGACATATGGGGCTTCCCTGGTGGTGCAGTGGTTGAGAGTCTGCCTGCCGATGCAGGGGACACAGGTTCGTGCCCTGGTCTGGGAAGATCCCACATGCCGTGGAGCGGCTGGGCCCATGAGCCATGGCCACTGAGCCTGCGCGTCCGGAGCCTGTGCTTCGCAACAGGAGAGGCCACAACAGTGAGAGGCCCGCGTACCACAAAAAAAAAAAAAGACACATGTACCCGAATGTTCATTGGAGCACTATTTACAATAGCCAAGACATGGAAACAACCTAAATGTCCATTGAGAGATGAATGGATAAAGAAGATGTGCTAAATATATATAATGGAATATTACTCAACCATAAAAAATGAAATTGGGTCATTTGTAGAGATGTGAATGGACCTAGAGTCTGTCATACAGAGTGATGTACATCAGAAAGAGAAAAGCAAATATCTTATGTTAACCCATGTATGTGGAATCTAGAAAAATGGTACAAATGAAACTATTTGAAGGGCAGGAATAGAAACGCAGATGTAGAGAACAAATGTGTGGACACGGGGCGGGGGAAGGGGAAGATGGGATGAATTGGAAGATTAAGTTTGACATAAATACATTATCATGTGTAAAATATATAGCTAGTGGGAACCTGCTGTATAGCACAGGGAGCTCAGCTCTGTGCTCTGTGATGACCTGGATGGGTGGGATCAGGCCGGGGCAGGGAGAGGGAGGTCCAAGAGGGAGGGGATACATGTATACATATAGCTGATTCACTTCATTGTACAGCAGAAACTAACATTGTAAAACAATTATACGCCAATGAAAAAATAAATAAATAAAATACAAGCAGAGTACAAATCCAAAAAAAAAGTCATTCATGGATATTTTTTTAAAAAAAAGAATAAAAAGAGCTGCCTCTACAAGCCCCAAGGGTATCCTCGTTGTCAAGTTCAGTTGCCCCATCTCAGCCATGCCTTCCTCACTTTCTCTGATTTATCTGATACTCCTGACTGGTCCCTTTCCCTTGTCTTCTGGGAATCTGTTCTTTAGCTTTTTGCCTCTTATCTCTCTGACGGCTTCTCACCGTCTTTACCCTGCATTCCTTAAACATGATTCTACCCAGAAGCTCATCTTCCCTCCTGTTTTCCTGCTTAATGTAGAATGTCCATCTTACTAAATGATTTGGAGGGAGAGGGAGACTTCAATGACTTTAACTGTTGGTTCTGTTATAAGAATATTTTTACCCTCAATCAAGCATGCACATTATAGAGTGCAAAAGGTGAATTTCAAAATAAATCCAAGTGCTCAAGGTAAATTTGTGCTTGGACTGCACATTTATACATAGTGTACAAATGTACTCTTCAATTCTGTTTGTATATGTTTTGGTGGAAAGTTTTGAGAAGCACTTCACTGGAGAATCAAATCCCCACTTCTCAAACCGTAATAGAATATCTAGGCTCAACACCTCTCCTCCCCCTTTCTGTTCCCTCTATATTCAATCAGACTGAACTTGGATATATCCAACTTGATCCTGGCTATAGTCACAAATCTTGAGGGGGAGCCATAACTTAGTCTAAACTGGGTTGCCTGCACCCTGACATTCACCTGTATGAATACATAGATCTGACTGACTTTTAGCCAATTTTTGAAACCAAAAGAAATGTCAAACAGCAGGGCCTGTCTGTGAACTCCCACTGGGCTGAAATAAGCACGAGAGAATCAACCTGGAACAGAATTGGAGAGACACATTTCAGTTAAGTTTTAAACGACAGTTTCATTCACCTGCTATCCTTATAAATAACATATTTAAATTTTGATGACAACCTGCCTTCTAATTAATAACTCCCATTTGAGTAGTATTCACCATTGGAATTAAAATGTTCTCTCCTGGACTATTACCAAACATAAGAAATTTCAGTCCAAGAAATAATTTTTGTATAATGATTTATTTCCAAAGAAATAATATAATGCTCACATATCTCTTCCAGATGCAATATGACAGCACCAGCACCATTATTTCAGAGTGACACTGTCACATGTCCACTCAAACAAAATAAAATTCCCATCTGGGCTGATCGTTTGGTTAAAATAACAAGCTTACTGACAAGTGCTTGTTTTATGTATGTAACCTCTTCCCAGAAATCCACAAAGGATAATATTATGTTTCAGTGCTTTTCATAAGCAGGGAGAAACCATCATCATTGGCTTTTTTTTGTCTTGTTGCTGTCATTGGTTTGAAATGGCATGATTTACTGGACCACTCCTAGGATCCTGTACAATGCCTGTGCAAGCAACCTCAAATCCATCGCTCAGGGATAGAGAGAGTGTGTGAGAGATATAGGAACTTTTTAATTTGACTCCAATGCAATCTTTATCCTAATGCTATTGCAATTTTAATTTAACTTTTCTTCACCCAACAATATATTCATGTTATAATTTTATTCTGGCCATTCATTTGTTTTCATTTTGTCTCTGATGAGTTCACAGAGGTTGACTAGCTCTAACCTCATTTTTAACTATGAATTAAATGACATTTATTTTAAAACTTTGAAGTATTAATGATTGAAATATAACCTGAATAATCATTGTGAACTTTGTTTAATCCTCCATCCACCTTCCATTGGGATAACCATCACCCCAAGTCCCATGTTCATTACTTTTTGTCCTTTTTAGAGTATTTTATTTAATTTACATATATATTTTCATATCTACATGGTATATACTCCTAAAGTATATCTATTTTAATTTTTAACTTTATAGAAAGAGTATTATTCCATATTTAATATTTTAGCTCTTTAAACTTGCTATAATTTACTCATATTGCTATACCTTAGTTTATTCATCTTCCTCTTACATAATATTCCACTGTGTGAATGTAACAATTTATCCATCCATTGTCAAATAGACCAGCATTGGAGTTATTTCCAGCATTTTTCCATTATTATCAGTGCTGTTGTGAATATTCTCATACATTGTATTGTGTACAAGACTTTCTCTTGGGTAGAATATGTGTACGCCCAGCCTGAGGAAGAAATGCCAAATGGTTTTCCAGAATGTTCCCACAATCAACAAACCTAACAACAATGAATAATAGATTCTCCCAATCCTGATAAGGGTACACGTTCCAACTTTTGCCCGTGAAATGGGATCATACTGTGCTTTGATCTGTATTTTCTTTGTCACCAATTATGTTGATTTCCTCATACGTCTCTCTGGAAATTGGCACATACTCTTCTGTGTATTGACTACTCACGTCTTTTCCTACTTTTCTATTGTGTGGTTTGTGCTTTCCTTAGTCATGTTCAGAATTTTTTAAATATATTCTCAATACTAATCCTTCATTTTTTTTTTTTTTTTTTTTTTTCTTTTTGCGGTATGTGGGCCTCTCACTGTTGTGGCCTCTCCCATTGCGGAGCACAGGCTCCAGATGCACAGGCCCAGCGGCCATGGCTCACGGGCCTAGCCGCTCCGCGGCATATGGGATCCTCCCAGACCGGGGCACGAACCCGTATCCCCTGCATCGGCAGGCGGACTCTTAACCACTGCGCCACCAGGGAGGCCCAATACTAATCCTTCATTTGCTGTACCTAATGAAAATATCTTATCCCATTTTGTAACTTGTCTTCTCACTTTTGGTTTGGTATATAAAACAAAAAGTTTGTTGTATAAAAGTTCTCATTCTTAATATAGTCAAATGTATTAATTATTTATTATATAGCATACATATAAGTATTTTGTTTAAGAAGACTTTTGCTACACTAATGACCAAAATATTTACCTATATTTTTTTTGTTAACTGAAATATAGTTGACATACAATATTACATCAGTGTCAGGTGTACTACATAATGATTTGACATTTACATACATTATGAAATGATTACCACATATGTCTAGTAATCATCTTTCCCCATACAGAGTTATTACAATGTTATTGACCATATTCCTTATACAGTTTACTATGTCTTCGTGGCTTATCTATTTCATAAGTGTACCTCTTAATCCCCTTCACTATTTTTCCCTCTCCATCCCCTTCCCTCTGGCAACCACCCATTCTTCTCTATATCTATGATTCTGTTTTCATTTTGTTTTGTTTTGTTTTTAATTCCACATGTAAGTTAGATCAGACAATATTTGTCTTTCTCTGTCTATTTCAGTTAACAAAATACCCTCTAGATCCTTCCATGTTGTCATAAATGGCAAGATTTCATTCATTTTATGGCTAATATTTCATTGAATATATATACTACATCTTTATCCATTCATTTAGGTTGCTTCTAAATCTTGGCTATTGTGGACAATGCTACAATGAACATTGTAGTGTGTATATCTTTTTAAATTAGTGTTTATGGTTTCTTTGGATAAATACCCAGAAGTGAAGTTGCTGCATCATATGGCAGCTCTATTTCTAATTTTTTGAGGAATCTCAATACTGTTTTCCATAGTGACTGCACCAATGTCCAATTCCACCAACAGTGCACTAGGGTTCCCTTTTCTTCACACCCTCACCAAAACTTGTTTTTTTTTTTTTTTTTTTTGATAATAGCCATTTTAACAGGTGTGAGGTAGTGTATCTCATGTGGTTTTGATTTGCATTTCCCTGATGATAAGTGATGCTGAGCACCTTTCCATGTGCCTGTTGGCCATCTGTATGTCTTCTTTGGAAAAATATCTAATTAGGTCCTCTTCCCACTTTTAAATAGGGTTATTAGTTTTTTGGATGTTGAACTGTATGAGTTCTTTGTGTATTTTGTATATTAACTCCTTATCTGATATATTGCCTACAAATATCTTCTTCCTTTCAGTAGGCTACCTTCTCATTTCATTGACAGTTTCCTTTATTGTGAAAAAGCTTTTTAGTTTGATGTAGTCCCAACTTCTTTACTTTTGCCTTAGTTCCCTTGCCTGAGGAGACAGATCCAGAAAAATGTTGCTAAGGCCAATGTCAAAGAGTGTTCTACCTATGTTTTCTTCCAGGAGTTTTATGGTTTCAGGTCTTACATTTAAGTCTTTGATTCATTTTGAGTTTATTTTTGTATATGGTATGAGAAAGTTGTCCAGTTTGATGTTTTTGCATGTTGCTGTACAGTAGACATTTATTGAAGAGGCTGTCTTTTCCCCATTGTATATTCTTGCCTCCTTTGTCATAGATTAATTGACCATATGTGTGTGGATTTGTTTCTGGGCTCTCTATTCTGTTCCATGGATCTATGTCTGTTTTTGTGTCACTACCATATTATTTTGATTACAGTAACTTTTAGTACAGTTTGAAATCAGGGAGCATAATACCTCCAGCTTTGTTCTCGTTTCTCAAGATGTCTTTGGCTATTGTGTTTCAATAAAAAATATTAGAATCATTTGTTCTAGTTGTGTGAAAATGCCTTTGCTATTTTAATAAGGATTGCATTGAATCTGCATACTGACTTGGGTAGTATGGTCATTTTAATAATATCATTTCTTACAATCCATGAGCATGGTATATCTTCCCATTTGTTGGTGACATGGTCAGTTTGTTTCATCAATGCCTTACAGTTTTTCAAGTATGAGTTTTTTACCTCCTTGGTTAAATTTATTCCTAGGTATTTTATTCTCTGATGCAATTGTCAATGACTTTGTTTTCTTAATTTCCCTTTTGGTAGTTATTTGTTAGTGCACAGAAACATAAGACATTTCTGTATATTAATTTTGTATCCTGCAAGTTTCCTGAATTCATTTATTAGTTCTAATAATTTTTGGTGGCAGCTTTAGCATTTTTAATATATAGTATTATGTCATCTGCAATCAGTGAGTTTAACTTCTTTCTTTTCAATTTGGATTCCTGTTATTTCTCTCTCTTGTCTGCCATGGCTAGGACTTCCAACACTACATTGAATAAAAGTGATGAGAGTGGGCATCCTTGTCTTGTTCCTGATCTTAAAGGAAATTCTTTCAGTTTGTCACCATTGAGTATGATGTTGGCTATAAGTTTGTCATATATGGCCTTTGTTATGTTGAGGTATGTTTCCTCTATACTTGGAACATTTTTATATTATAGAATGAGATTCTGGATCTTATTGAAACCTTCTTTTTAGCTGGCTTCCTCTAAAACAGCTGCAGCAGTAGAGAGGAGTGCTACTTTTATTTCTGCGAGGTGGAGGTAGAAGTTCAGATTCTACCTCGACCTCATTGACAGGAGGAGGGCACAGTTGGGAGTTTCTGCTCCCCACATGGTCTCTGCTAACAATGTTGTGTGGGCGGCCTCCTTACCACTGGGGAAAGATGAAAGTCTTGAACTCCATTAGTTCTCATCAGACACAATGGGGGTGGGGTGGGGGAGGGAGTGGGTAAGGAGTTCTTCATTATTTCTGGGTGGGGGTGGAAGTCTCGGCTCCCCTGTGACCTCTCCTGATATGAAGGTGAGTGTGATTACCAATTGACAGGGTGAAATTACTGGCTCCTTTCTTGGCCTTCTCTGACTCTGCCCTGCAGGGTGTTAAGAAGCCCCATTACAGCTCCAGAGCACAGAAGTTTAGGCTCCCCATAAGACCCCACTGGGGAAGGGCAGGTTCCACAATTTTTTCTATGGTGTTTGGCTGCAGTCAAAAGTCATTGTCTAAAAGTCTCTATCTTGCTATGCAGCTCCTTTGTTGGTCCTTTGGCTAAAAGGAACAGGCTTTTCTTGAGGCATTTATCTCTACCTGTTTAGCATTTCTGGGCTTCTGGCTTCTCTAGTACCTAACCTGGGACATATGAGAGGCAAAAAAGGAATCCATGGAATTTACTACATACTGTCCTGCTCCTTGGATCTCACAGTTGTCCCTAATGTTTGTTTCACATATAATGCCCAGGATTTTTAACCTGACTTGATAGAAGGAATAGAGAAAATGGTGTCTACTCCATCTTTCCAGAAGCAAAAGTCCATAGTTTTAGTTTCAACATTGAGTCCCTATTCCACATGATAAGATATGTGGTAGAGGTCTAATTTTAATTTTTATGTGAATAACATATTTTCTAGGTTTATTTCTCAAACTCATTCTTTTCTCCACTAGTATTTCCCACCTCTGTCATATATTTGGGGGCTATCTTTTCCATCATCAATTTGACTATTCATACACTTTTACCAAACTATCTGAATTACTAGAAAATACAGGATAAGTCTTGATTTTTGGAAGTTCAGGATCCTTCACAATTGATCTTTTGTTTTTTGGCCTTTACTCTTCCATATATATTTTAGAAGCATCTTAATTTTAATGAAGAACTCCGATACTAACAGGTTGTTAATCTATAAGTAAATTTGGGAAGAGTTTAATTTATCAGGAACTATCTTGTGCATCTTTTGTTAGATTCCTTCCTGAGTATTTACTATTTTATGAAACTATTATAAACGATTAATTCTCTTCATCATTTCTAATTGTTTGCTACAAATAAAACTGCAACTGACATTTATATGTATCCCATAGGTAGCCAATTTTCTAAACACAACTATTTTTTTGATAATTTAGGATAATTTGATAACTGGGCATTTTCTATACAAATATATATCATATGCAAATTGTAATATTTTTAGTTCCTCCTTTCCAAGCTCTAAAGTATTTTGCTTCTATGATTGCCCTGGCTAGAAGTTTCAACACAATGTTGAAAATGTCGTGATAGTGGGCATCCTTGTCTCATTCTGAAATATAAAGGAAATCTTTCAAACTTTCTCCATTCAGGATTATGTGTGCTGTACTTTTTTAGATCCTCTCTCTGATTAAGGAAATTTCCTTATATTTGTAAATTACTAAGATTTTCTTTTGATAAAATGTCTACATTTGGTCATTAACTCATGTTAAGTCATATAAAAATCTTTCTCTGCATATATTGAGATGATCACATTATCTATATTCTTAAATCAGTAAGCAGATCAAACTACATTTATGAATGAAATTGTTCAGTGAATACCATTGTATATTGGACAAAACAATTTGACTATGTGTATTATCTCTTCTCATACATTGGTATAAATATGCCCATATGCATATATATAGGTATACACATGCACATACACATAAAGTTGTCAATCTTCAGAGGAAAATAATCCTGTGTGACCATTTCTCCTAATATTTTTGTCTGGTGTTGATACTACAGTTTACGAGTTTCATAGGGTTAAGCTGGGGGATGCTCCATCTTTTCCAGTTATCTGCAAAATTCTGTCTAAAATGGATCTATTCCTCGAAAGATGTGTAGACCCTCTGGGCCTGATTTGTGAGAAGACTATTACTTCATTATTAAATCGTTAGAAGAATATCCAAGTTTTTAATACTTTTTGAATCAATTCTGTTAATGTATATTATTTTAGGGTTTTCTTCATTGCCTTTAAGTTTTCAACACTGTTGGCTGATATTTGTTGTTAATTTTTTCTTACATTACCTTTATTTTATTTTTTTATTTATTTTTGGCTCTTTTGGGTCTTCGTTGCAACACACGGGCTTTCTCTAGTTGCGGCGAGCCGGGACTACTCTTCGTTGCAGTGTGTGGCTTCTCATTGTGGTGGCTTCTCTTGTTGCAGAGCACGGGCTCTAGGCGCACGGGCTTCAGTAGTTGTGGCATGCAGGATCAGTGGTTGTGGCGTATGGGCTTAGTTGCTCCGCAGCATGTGGGATCTTCCCGGACCAGGGATTGAACCCATGTCCCCTGAATTGGCAGGCAGATTCTTAACCACTGCACCACCAGGGAAGTCCCTACATTACCTTTAAAATCAGTACTTTATATGTAGTTCTGGGCTCCTTTTCATTCATCTTTCCCTTCCTTCTCATCAACCTTGTCATAGATTTTCTAACTTACAGATTTTTTTCCAAATAATTAATTTCTGGTGTTTTTATTTTCTCTATTATAATCTTAGTTTATATTTTAATGATTTTACTCCTTTATTCTTATTCTGTTCCTTCAAAATTTCATGGTGTTTTTCCTTTTTTTTCTTAAGTTGATAAATTTGCTTATTATTTTTTAGGTTTTATACTTTTCTGATATTAGGATTTATGGCTATAAATTACTTTGAAATGCCACTTTTGCTTTTCCTGAAAAATCTGATATGCAGTGACTTTATTTTTCTGTTGTTGGTATTTTTTAAATTTCTAATGTGATTTATTTTTAATCCATAAATTTTTAGAACTGTTTATATTTTTACTGAAATATTGTAAATATGTAAGTATATCTGTATTTTTCACTAATACTTTGAGTTAAATTCTCATTTAATTGTGATTTTATGAGAGAATGCTGGCAGTATAATACTGTGGGGGGTTTTTGGGGTTTTTTTTGTGGTACGTGGGTCTCTCACCACTGTGGCCTCTCCCGCCGTGGAGCACAGGCTCTGGACACGCAGGCCCAGTGGCCATGGCTCACAGGCCCAGCTGCTCCACGGCATATGGGATCCCCCCGGACCGGGGCACGAACCCATGTTCCCCACACCGGCAGGCGGATTCTCAACCACTGTGCCACCAGGGAAGCCCAATACTGTGTATTTTTTAACCGAGGCTTTCTTATGGTTAAAGCTCATCAACTTTCTAAATGATGCATCTGCCCTAGAGAAAAATTAAACTTTCTGTAATTTTTGGATTTGTAACATTACCTAAAAAGCTATATTAGTTCTTGTAGCTTTTCGGTACATTCCATTGAATTTTTCACATTTAATGAACTTATCATCTTTGAATCAAAAACACTTTTCTTTCTTTCCTGTATTAATGCCTTTTAGTTATTTTTATTGCCCATTGCATGGGCTACAACTTTCAATACAATGTTGAGGTGGGAAGAAGGGGTATTTTACCTTGTTCTTGATCTTATGATCTCCAACCTACATTCTACAATGTTACCAGTAGGTTGTAGATACCCTTTATCATCAGGTTGAGGAAGATTCCTTCTGTTCCTACGCTGATGAGAACTACTATCAGGAACAGATGTTGGGTTCCATAAAATGCCCTTTCTGTGACTATTGAGATGATCATATGGTTTTTCATTTTTAGTGTAATAATATGGTGAATTACATTGATTTTCCAAAATTAATCCAATCTTCCATTCCTGAGATAAATCCCACTTGGTTTATACATTATATATTGTTGCATTTAATTTTCTAAAAATTTTATTTAAATTTTTGCATTTATACTTATGAGAGATGGTCTGTAGTTTCTTTTCTTGTAATGTTTTTGTCTGGTTTTCACATCAAGGTAATGTTAGCCTCATAGAATGAGTTGAGGAGTAGTCCTTTCTCTTCAATTTTCTGGAAGAGTCTGTGCAAAGTTGTTATTTTTTCCTTCCTTAAATTTTTGGCAGAACCCATTAATAAAGCCATATGAACTTGTGGAGTTTTTTATAGGAAGGTTTTTAGTTATAATTTAATGTCTTTAGACATGTGGATATTTGGATTATTTATTTCTCCTTAAGTAAGCTTTTGTAGTTTGTGTCTTTCAAGAAATTTGCTCATTTCATCTAAGTTGTTGAATATACTGATATGAAACCATTTATAATATTCTTTTATTATACTTTTAATATATGTAGATTCTGTGTGATGTTGCTGCTCTAACTACCGATATTTATATTTTGACATCTTCATTATTTTCCTCATTAGTGTAGCTACATGTTTATAAATGTATTAAACTTCTAATAAGAACAAGATTTTGTTGCATTGATTGTCTCTATTGTTTTTCTGTTTTCTATTTTATTGACACCTATCTTGATTCTTCTTTTTTCTTTTTTTTCTATTTACTTTTAATGCCATTTGTTCTTCTTTTTCCAGTTTCCTAAGATGGGAGTTGAGGTCATGGATTTGAGAACTTTCTTCCTTGCTAATAGAAGCATTTAGTGTTATCAATTTTCTATTGAGTACTTTTTTTAAAATTTATTTATTTTATATATTTATTTTTGGCTGTGTTGGGTCTTCGTTGCTGTGTGCAGGCTTTCTCTGGTTGTGGTGAGTGGAGGCTACTCTTCGCTGAAGTGTGCAGGCTTCTCATTGCGGTGGCTTCTCTTGTTGTGGAGCATGGGCACTAGGCACATGGGCTTCAGTAGTCGTGGCTCGCAGGCTCTAGAGCACAGTCTCAGTAGTTGTGGTGCACAGACTTAGTTGTTCTGTGACATGTGGGATCTTCCCGGACCAGGGCTCAAACCCGTGTCCCCTCCATTGGCAGGTGGATTCTTAACCACTGCACCACCTGGGAAGCCCTCTATTGAGTACTGTTTTAACAGCATTCCACAAACTTTGATATATTGATTTTTCATTTTTATTCAGGTAAAAATACATTCTGCTTTCCACTTTAATTTCTTATTTTACCCACAAATTATTTAGAAATATGTTTTTAGTTTCAAATACTTAGAGATTTTCCAGAAATCTTTTCTTTTTACATTTCTAAATTAATTACATTTTGGTCATGAAATGTACTTTGAGAATGATAAGAATCCTTTCAAATTTATACAAACTTATACCATAGCCCAGAATGTGATCTATCTTTGAAATCATTCCTTGTACCCTTAAAAAGAATGTGTATTATGCTGTTTTAGGATGAACTGTTCTATAAATGTCAACTACTTTAAGTTGATTTATAATGTTCATAAATTCTCCCTACCCTTATTTATTTTTCTATTTACTCTATCAATTAATGAGAGGGGGTATTAAAATATTCTTCTATAAATATATATATATATATATTTATCTTTAAATAATTTTTGCCTAAAGTGTTTTGAAGCCTCTGTATTAGGTGTATACATTTAAAATTATGTCCTCTCAACGAATTGATTCATTATTAAAAAACAACTTTTTTATTTCTAGAAATATTCTTTGCTCTGAAATCTACTTAGCCATTCCAGTTTTCTCTTGATTAGTGCTACTTTAGCTTTTGTGTATCTTTATATTTCATTTGTGTTTCTTCTATACAACATATGGTTGAGTCTCGCTTTTTTAAATCTAATCCAAAAATTTCTATGTTCTATTGATGTTTAGACCATTTACATTTAAGATGATATTTGTAAAGCTAGGCTGAAGTCTACTGTCTTGGTATTGTCATTTCTCATCCATCCCCCCTCTTTTTCTGTCTTTTTTGGATTAGTTGAATGTTTTTAGGATCTTATTTTTTCTCCTTGATTGTATTATTCACTATAGGTCTTTCTTTTGTTATTTCAGTGGTTTCCCTAAGGTTTATAGTATACATCTTTAAGTTACTGCCAGCTACCTTCAAGTGATACTATACCACTTCATGTATAGTATATAAACCTTCCAATAATATACTTCTTCTCTGCTCTCCCGACCTTTCTGCTTTCAATTTCTCCACATCCTCACCAGCACTAGTTATTTGTTTTCTTTTTAATAATAGCTGTTCCGACTGGTGTGAGATGATATCTCATTGTGGTTTTGATTTACATTTCTCTAATGATTAGTGATGTTGGGCATCTTTTCATGGTCCTATTAGCTATTTGTATGTCTTCCTTGGAGGAATTATCTATTCCAATCCTCTGCCCATTTTTTATTCAGTTTGTTTGTTTTTTTGAAGTTGAGTTGTATGAGCTCTCTGTATAGTATGGACATTAACCCCTTATCATATATATCATTTGCAAATATCTTCTCCCATTCAGTAGGTGGCCTTTTAGTTTTGTTGATAGCTTTGTACTTTGTACTTCATTGTACCTTCACTGTGCAAAAAACCCACACTAAATTTATATTATTTTTGCTTAGTCAATTATAGTTTAAGGAGATTTAATTAATAAATGGAAACGTTTATGTATTTATTCACATAGTTATTTCAAGAGCTCTTCATTCCTTTGTGTAAATCCACATTTCTATTCAGGAGAATTTTCCTTCTGCCTGAAGGCTTTCCATTAACATTTCTTGTAGTATGTGTCTGCTGGTAATCAATACATTCTGCTTTAGTATGACTTTAAAAGTCTGTATTTAGCTTCATTTTTGAGATATTTTTTACCAAGTCTAGAATTCTAGGTTTACAGGGTAATTTTTTTTTGTTTTTTTATTTTTGTACTTTAAAGATAATGCTATGCTGAATTCTTATTTACAACATTTCCAATAAGAAATCTGCTCTCATTCTTATCATTGCTGATCTGAATATAATATGCCATTTTTTATTAGTTGCTTTTAAGAATTTTCCTTCATCACTGGCTTTGAGCAATTTTATTTAGTTTTCCTCATGTTTCTTGTGCTTGCAGTTCATTGGCTACTTTGATCTGTGGTTTTATAGTTTCCATCAAATTTGGGAAGTGTTTGGCTACTAATGTTCAATATTTTGTAGCTCCACCCCATCTTTCCCTTTTAGAAACTCCAGGTCCATGGCCCCTCATGCTCTCTTATTTCCTCATTATGGGTCATAGTTTCTTGCTTATTTCCATTGTTGGTGATTATTGTTGGATTTGACACATTGTGAATTGTATTTTGCTGGGTGCTGGATATTTCTGTATTCCTATAAATATTCTTAAGCTTTGATTAGTTAAATTACTTGGACACAATTTGAATCTTTTGGTTTTAATATTTGTTTGTCATGACCAGTCCAGGGCTCAGTCTAGGGCTATAGTTCCCTTTTCCTGAAGCAAGTCCTCTGACCAATTCCTCATGTCTTTCCAAGCTGCCTGATGGGACAGGTGTTCTTCTCAGCCAAGTGTGAGAACTGGGCTCTGGTACTTCTAACCCTCCCAGATGCTTCTTTCCTTGGCACTGGGTAGTTTCTTCACAACTGTTTATTCAGGTAAACTCCCTCTGCAGCCCTCCAGAGTTCTCTCAGGTGCTATTCTCTCCCTCTACAGATTTGAGCTACCTTGTGTCCCTGGATTCTCAGCTTTGTCTCCTCCACCCCCCAATCCATGAGGCTTTGCCTGGGTCTCCTTCCTGCACTTCATCCTGTAAACTCTCCCAGGCAATCAGCTGGGGTCATTACAGGGCTCATCTTGTTTCATTCCAGCCTCTCAAGGAGCACTCTCCTCTACTGCTTGATATTCAGTGCCTTGAAAAACATTGTTTTATATATTTTGTCAGCTTGTTTTATTTTAGGCAAGAAGTAAACCCAATTCTATTACTTTGCTTTGTCCAAAACCAGAATTCTACATGTCCTCGTTACCTTTTTTATAAGATTTTCTAAAATATATTTAATGTACTTTGTTTAGTTGTTCTTTGTGAGAGAGTTATTTCCCAAAAGATGTGATCAGTTTCAACCATATCTCAAACAATTACTTTAAATTCTATCTATAAAAGAGTAAAAAAAATCACAGTTGGATTAAAACAAATCCCACTGTTTTACATATTTATATATATAAAGTTAAGGTAAATAGGACAAAAATGAAGTGACATGAAAACATAAACATAAAATATAGCAAAGATAGAGAAGAACAAAATAAATGTGATAGTAAACATGATAATCATTATGAGATAAGCAGAAATCTAAGGTAAAATTATTTAAGAGTATGAAGAATAGCATTTTGTTTTGATGAAAATAATAACACAGATATAAAAGCCATGAACCTTATGCTCCAAGCATTATGTTATCAATAGGCACAAAGTCCACCTGTGTAGAAACTGGACAGAAACACAGTTGTTTTCAGAGATGTTAGCCCACAATTACCAACCTAACCTATTACTTTCATCAAGTGGTCAAAAAAATGATAGAGGATATTTAATATGCTGATGAAATTAGAGTTTCCCCTCATGTCTCTAACCTATGGAGTCATCCACAAATGGACCACTCACACCAAACATAGTAACTGTACACATGCCACCTCACAGCCTCTCACAAAGCTGAATGCATCTGGCCGGGCACCCTCAGGTCTTGCAACCATGGCCCCAGGGATACCACAGCCCCACTCTGTACTGCTTCCTTGGGATGCTGCCCTAAGTCTACTAGCCACTCCATCAATGCAGTTGTTGGATGGCATTGCTTTTCATTTCAGTAATAGAAAATGCCAGTTACAAGAACTTAAATGGGGGAGAGTATTTTTTCTAAAGAGTTGGGAAAGTGGTGGAACTGGTCATCTGTTCAGTGATGTTAACAAAGACCCAGGCTCTTCTTATCATCTACAATCTTTATCATCTTGGCTCCTTCTCCTAACACTTGTCAGGATGGCTTCAACACCTCCAGGCACCATGATCACTTCAGTCAGAAAGAAGAAAGAAGGGGGTACACCAGCCAATTATGTCCTGGTATCAATTAAGATAAACAAGGAAATGCTGTGATAGCACACAGTCCTAGGGCTTTAGTGGCTTAGAACCACAAAGGTCCATTTCTTCTGCCTGTTATATGTCCCTCTGAATTCAGCAGGACCTCTAATCTATAGCATCCTCCCTCAGGGACCCAAGATGTAGAGTCCTCTACTGCCTGGAACCATATCAGCTGACACAGCAAAAGTAAAGAAGACATGAGACTCTCACTTCAGCCACTAGAAGCTTCCACCCAGCACTGGCATGCATCACTTCTGCTCACACATCATTGGCTGAAGCAAATTGCACACCACACACACATTTGAGGTGAGATAAACTTGCATCTGAACCAGATGCTGGAATGAGAAGAACTGGAAATACTGTGGAACATCACTAGAGCCTGTCAGGAAAATTGTAAAATCAAGAATCTGGCCAAGAGGAACAGGATTGCCATCACTGGTCATAATTAGTTTAAACCAACCATGATCCATTGCCTGGGGGTGAACACAGTGGTGGGTGGTGACAAAGGGACCCCTGCCCTCTCTGAAACACCATCTGCATTTAAAGGTGTATGTAAGTGAGCTGCTTGCTTCAAATGCATTACAAATTTTTTAGTTAAATGTTCTTATACATGTTTCCTCATGTTGCACCTACCCTGCACTTCATAGAACTCAGATCTGAGCATCATATGGCTGATCCAGGAGGTAAAGTCATTTGATAGTCTTGAGCTCACAATCATACCCTCCCTTAAAGACCAGTGTGATTTTCTTCAGCATTGAGCTCATTTTGAAGATGTTTTCTTCCTTCTAGAAGCCCCTAAGTCCCATGCATAGTGGTATCTAAGCCAGAAACTGGGCTTGAAGCTTGACTTACCAACTTTAGATTTGGCAAACTGGGTTCCAACCTTGCTTTCATTACCTTTCAGCTGGTGAACTGATGCAAATAACCTAACCTGTTGTATCTTTGGTTTCCTCACTTAAACTTGAAATATAATGTCTGCCCTTCAGAATTGCCTGGTGCATAAGAGAAAAGGCATAAAACATGGCCATGATTGTCAAAAAAGAAGAATGTCTGCCTGATTCCAGTCTCCAGATTCTACCCAGAGCACAATGTGGTCTCTCGTGCTTCCTAATTTTTATGATTCATTTCAGAACATATTGAAACTAGACGTTTCTTTTCAGTATATGTATTTTGGGCCTGAATGGGGGAAGAAAAGGTTAATAAAATTTGGAATGATATCAACAGAAAAATTTGTCACAAAGCACTTCAAAACTGGAATCTTCATTTTTAATATCTTTAATACTTTCATGAAAATACCAGTGCTCAAAAAAATTATGATAAAAATTAGTGTTCAAAACCACCTAATGATTACACGTGGGAGAGTAAATACTTTCTTATGGAAACAATGTACAGCTGCATGAAATAAATGAATGCAAGTTATCACACTCACTGGGTTTTTTTTAATTCTCTTTTTTTTCCAAATCGAATCTTGTTTGTTTCCTTAAGAATGAGTCAAACACACAATGCTGTGACAAGTAAAAAGAATTTAGTGTTTTTCCCACTAGTATTGGTTGAGTCATTACCAGTGGTAACTTTTTTATTGCACAAAATTTCCATAAAATAGAAAAATTGTGTTCTGATAAGGTTTCAATCAATAATTAAATGAAGAAATTTTTTTCTCTTCTACTTCTTTTTCATTAGCTATCATACCTGAATATTCTCAGTTTTATGCCTCCAAGATAACAAATAAGGGTTACTCTGTGCTTCCTGATGGGGAAGTTCAATGTTATGCCCTTTTTTAAAATTTTTATTTATTTATTTATTTATTTATTTATGTCTGAGTTGGGCCTTCATTGCTGCGCGCGGGCTTTCTCTAGCTGTGGCGAGAAGGGGGTTCTCTTCATTGCAGTGCGTGGGCTTCTCACTGCAGGGGCTTCTCTTGTTGTGGAGCATGGGCTCTAGGCACGCAGGCTTCAGTAGTTGTGGCTCACGGGCTCTAGAGCGCAGGCTTGGTAGTTGTGGTGCACGGGCTTAGTTGATCCGTGGCATGTGGGATCTTCCCAGACCAGAGATCAAACTCACGTCCCCTGCATTGGGAGGCGGATTCTTAACCACTGCGCCACCAGGGAAGCCCCTCAAAGTTATATTCTATCTAAGCATATTATTCCTGGTGTTATCTCAGAAGTTGAATTTAAAATTCATAACTGTCTGATGTAGGATCATTACTCATATTTTGCTGATGAATAAACTAAAGGTCTCCAATCTCAGCAGCATCACATAACACACAGCTAATATGTGGAGAGCTGGGGTCTGTATCCAGGTGTGTTTATTCCACCTCACTCTTTGCTAGGTAGTGACTCCCTTTATTATGAACTCCCTTTATTTGTTATTTCTTTGAATACTGGATGCTATGGGTTGAATTGTGTTCCCCCCCTCAAATTCATATGTTGAATTCCTAACCTCCAGTACCTCAGAAGGTGACCTCCTTTGGAGATAGGGTCTTTAAAGAGGTAATCAAGTTAAAATGAGCTTATATGGATGGGTCTTATCCACTATGACTGGTATCCTTATAAGAAGAGGAGATTAGGATTGGGACTCACCCAGAGTGAAAACCATGTGAGGACACAGGCAGAAGATGGCTGTCTACAAGCCAAGGAGAGAAGCCTCAGAAGAAAGCAGTCCTGCCAACACCTTGGTCTTGGACTTCTAGCCTCCAGGACTGTGAGAAAGTAAAGTTTTGTTGTTTAAGCCCCCCCAGGTTTTGGTACTTTGGTACAGCAACCCTAGTAGACTAATACACTGGGCAGTGCCTTCCATCATATTTACTGGACATCCAACATCCAGCCAATGTTATGCCTTTATTAAAAAGTCATTGATTAAAAAAAAAAATACTACATGTAACAGGGCCCAAGAGAGAGAACCTGAGTCTCAGTCACTAGATCTACAAGTAGATCTCCCCTGAAAATGGTTCCTTGGTCACCCATGTTTGCACATCTTAGCTGACTCCTTTCCTACTTTGTGTGTCCTATATATGGCCAACCACAATCTACTTCTATTAGAGGATAGAAATTGTAAGTACCATTCTCCCTCACTAGAGTGTAATTGCCTGAAGGCAAATGACCATGAATTATTTAGCCCTAAATCTCAGACAGAAACTAGTACAGCACTTAGGAGAGTAACAACTGCATTGAAGTAAGTTAATACTCACAGTATATTAGATCTGGAAGAATCCCTAAATATCATTTTCAGGTAGCAATTGGGACCCAGTGGGATCAAATTATGTATTTCTTTAGCTATTAGCAGAGATCAGTCTTGCTCTCAGAATATGAACTCTAGTTTCCACCTGTTCTCCACACACATCTCTCTCAAACTTAGCATCTTACTTTGCAATTCTGTTAACTTGTTCTTATGAACATGTTGGTTTTTACATTTGCCTAGAAATGATAAGCTTCTCCTTTATTCCCCTTTGCCTGATTCTGTGTGTTATTTTTAAACCTGGATGGAGTCATGGAAATTCCTTGAGAAATAACTGTTAGGAAAACTGGCTCTAATTATTTCCATTTAGAAATCTATTGACAGCAACAATCCCCACGATTGTGCTTAAAAATGAACTGTACAACAAAAGCTATTCCACTTACATAGTCATGTTAAGGAACATTGGCAGCTTGGAGAGTTTTGTCATTCCCTGTAATTTCCCTTCAGTTTTTACATTATTCAGTGGTGCTCCCTGCTCTCCCTTGCAAGAGCAGCTGAAAACCATCATGAGATAGTTTTACTTAAGAAAGTTGTTTTGCAATTGCAGGAATCCCCAAATGTCATAAATCAGCATATGAAATGGTCTCAGGCCACAGTCCCTGAGTCCCAGTATTTCTTTGGTCCTTAGTTGACTATGTTAGGTCAGGAAGGGTGACTTGGCTTGGAACAAACAGGAACAGGAGGAAAAAGGACATATTTCCAGTAGAGGGAGGAACGTGGGCAGTGGGATGGAGAGGCAAAGCTGCCCATGGGTTACATAACACCGCAGAGGAGGGTTGGTTGGATACTCTTGGGAGCAGCCTTGAAGAAGTGCCTGGCTAGAGTTTGTACCATATATTACAGGCAACAGGGATCCAGTAAAGTGTCTGAGAAGAGGGATGTGATCAGGACTTGTTTGTGAAAGATATCATGGCAGCTGAACCACTCATCTGCAGAGGGAACATCTACTAGGCTAAAAACAAAACCAAAGGCTTTAGGAGCACTCCAGATGAAGAGAGGGCAGTAGTAATGAGCAAAGAAGTAGGTAAAACAGGAGACATGTCAGAAGTAAAGTGAGCCAAAGTCAGTGAGAAGGTGGGAGGTGAGCGTGAAGGCTGTGTTGAGTGGAAGGGATGTTTTCAGTAGGATGGGCCCTTGGGACCAGATGCTGCTGACTGAGATGCAATCACAGGAAAGACGGCATGTTTGTAGGGAGGGCGATGGGTCCATCTGGAGCTGTTGTGCAATGTCCCTGTGGAAATGTCCTGCAGGCACGTGAAAATTTCTAACTGGTGCTCACAAGACACTCTGGGGGACAGAGGGATATCTTTCAGTTATGAGTTGAAGGTGGCTGTTGAAGTCAAGAGAGGCTGAAATGACTTAGTCCATTCAGGCTGGTGCAGCAGAAAGACCACAGACTGGGCAACTCAGAAAAAACAGACAGTGATTTATCACAGTTCTAGAGGCTGAGAGTCCAAGATGAGGGTGCCTGCAGATATGGCATGTGGTGAGAACCCTCTTGCTCATAGCACCTTCTTGCTGTGTCTTCACATGGTGGGAGGGGCCAGGGGCTCCCTGGGATCTCTCTATAAGGGCAATAATCCCACTCATGAGGGCTCTGCCCTCATGCCTTAAGCACCTCCCAAACACCCTACCTCCTAATCCCATCACCTTGAGAGTCAGGAGTCCAACATGTGGACCTGGGGGACACAAGCATTCAGTCCACAGCAATAAACTAGAGAGAATATACAGTGTGGGAAAGGAAGAAGTCCAAAGCTGGAAATCTGAGGACAGTGAGATTTAAGAGGTAGGTGGAGGGGATGGAGAAAAACAAATATAAACCAGAACCAGAGTTTCATGTGCCAAAATACAAGAGCTCCATGAAGGAAGGTATGGTCAGAACTGTAAAATGCTACAGGGAAGCTGAATGTGATCAAGGACGAAAAGAAATGGAATAACCAGGGGATATGGGGATATATGTATATGTATAGCTGATTCACTTTGTTATACAGAAGAAACTAACACAATATTGTAAAGTACTTATACTCCAATAAAGATGTTTAAAAAAAATAAAGTGAATTGCAATTTTTATTTGTTAAAAAAAAAAAAGAAAAGAAAAGAAATGGAATAACCAGAAAGTCCTCAGTCACCTTTGATGGAGCCTGTCCAGTCACACGGCTCTGCAGCTGGGTGAAGAGATCAGACCCAGTTTAGCTGAGGATTCAGAAAGAAGTCAGTCAGTGGAGGCAGCACGTGGTGGTTCTTGCAGGAAATTTGGTGTAAGTTGAGGTAGAAGCAGGTTGGAATGAAGTGCAGTCAGAGTAGGGAGACTGCAGCCAATGGCTTATCCCTTCACCATTGCCAAAACTATCATAGGAAGAGTCACTTTTTGCTTAATTGGAACCTCTGATAGATTCCAGAGATTTCCTTACTAAAATGGTTTTGTGTCTTGAGACCCTCCAACCAGATCTGACTTTTCCTCACTCTGGCCCAAGTCTAAATAGGATCACCAACTCCTGTGTGTGTGTAAGAGGGCCCCGGGTGGTGAGTGAGAGCCAGTCTGGCTCATATTTAGTTCCTAGGATAAGTTCCCCCCAACTAATGATGAGGTGTTTTAGAACTGCGGTCAAGCTTTTTATAAACTAGAGCTGAGACCACAATCTGTTAAGTGCAACATGTCTGTTAATAATTAGTTAATGTCCAGGGCCAAGAAAGTATTTCTCACAAAAAGTGTCCTTGAAAAGAGGACCATGATACTGACAATGCCAAAAGGGCTTTCTTGACTAAGCTATGTGCTGAGTATGTATGTACAGCTTAGGCTAAGCCAAGGTCATCTCAGTTTAGAATGAAGGCTTTGTCTTTCTTTACTTCTACTACATAGAACAAATAGTATTTCTTTTATTTAGCAAGTAAGGGGGAGGGTTACAGAATAGATTAATGCTTTTTTGTGACTTTTCTTAATTAACAGCTATTAAGAATAAGTATTTCCATATGTTTAGTGGTCTTTCTAGTTTTATATTACATAGATTTTTTTTAAATTTTGAAATTACATAATACTTTATCTGTAATGTAAGAAGTATATAAAAATTACTCAAAATCCCAAAACCAGGGAAACACACTTTTAACATTGTATATATTATTTTCTGGATATTGATACAAAAGAAAAACAAGTGAAGACATAAAGCAAAGAGATTTCTATAAAAAATTATTTAATAGCTACATAGTATTTTATTGTTTGGATATTCCATATATTATTTTAATAATCTTCTATTGTTGAATATTTAGGGTGAATCCAGTTTGTTACTAGTTTCAGCAGTACTGAGAACAATTTTACACATAGTTATTTATATATTTGCATAATATTTCTTTGGCATACCGCTTATGAGATTGCTCAGAGAAATAATAAATGGTATTTGTAAGCACTTACTGATAAGACACGATTCCTAAATTGTATTTTCAATTTCTAAATAGAGAGATTTTCAGTACCCTCCATCTATAAAACAAAACAGAAGAGTAGGAAATCGTTACTGTCAGCAGTGTGGACTCTGCTGGGGAGGCCTTTGACATATATTCCTTTCTTCAGTGGAGTTACTGTTTCCCTTCCTAAACTGCAAGCTGTTTGCAAATCCTGATGATGGAGCGAAGATTTTTGTGGAAGAAATCATCTACTCACCCACTGTGGCTAATCTTGGGTCCATTTTCTACCATGAGGGTCAGTTATCAAAGATTTCTATCCTTTACAAAGAATCTCATCTCCACATTAATCTACTCCCATGGAAGTTTGGTGGGGAGAGATAAAGACAACATCCACATCCAATGAATCCATGAAGTACATGAAATCTGTGCATGTTTTCCTCCTTTATTTGGAGTCAGCATCCGGGGTTGAATCATGCTCATGTCCTACAGAGTTCCTGGTACGCAATATTAACTCTGTTTGACCTAATCACTTCATTTGATTATTGTAATAACTTTGTAATATTAGGAAAGGCAGATACTACTTTTCCCATTTCACCAATGAAGATGAAAGTTAGGCAGGGTAAGAATGCAATGAGAGTAATGCAGTGAGTCTAAGAAGAAAGAAGACTCATTCTTCTGTAAGGAAGGAACAGAGAGTTCTATCTGATTGGAAAAGAAAAGATACACAGATGAGAGCCAGCAGACAGTTGCTGATAAGATGCCAGAAAGCCCAGAAAATTAAATCCAGGTTGAAGCTACGGTTGCAGGTCAGACAACAGGTAAAAGCTTTAAGAGGGAAAAGACCCTGAGGTCCTGCCCTGGCTTTGTGTCTTATCCATGCAAAGATGTGTGCAAGTACACATTTTTACATGGCAGTGGATGGATGAGCAAACCTCCTGTCCAACCTGAGCCGTCATGAAGCGTTTCCTCTGATGGTGTGAGTTTTGAGTCAGGTGTAAGGAGGCTCAGAAGATCTGTGCTGTGTGCTCAGACACCTGGTGTGGGACGTGGCTGTAGGGGTGAGAGGTAGACAGAGGCCAAACGGTAGGAGAAAACAATGTTTATTTCAGATTATGCAGCCTTTGTAAGCCTCCTCCTCTGCCTCCTCTGCCGTTGTCTCACACTCACTCCTTCTCACGCTCACTCAGAGGGAACGTGAAGGGGCCAACACCCTACAGATGGTGGCCTATCAGCAAATATAGGCACTATTAGAGTTTCACGTACACTTATTTATCCCCTCCCCCAATGCCTCCCGCCCAACACTCAGACAGTAAAGAGGAGATATTAGGTGCCTGGCAATTGGATGCCCTATCACCTGAAAACGCTCTTCCACAGACATGCACATGCACCCACACAGGCTTTCCAACAGAGCACCTGGGACCCTCCACCTGGGCCTATACACACCACCATCTACACTAAAGGGCAGGCAGTACCAGGGAGAGGCTGATGACTTGCCTGAAGCCACACAGGGTAATGGCTAATCATCGCAAGCTACGGATGTATAGTAAATGACTGAAGTAGTCACAGCACAGGACAACCAACATTTAATTCGCCTCACATCTGTGGGTCAACTGGGCAGTTCTGGTCTGAGCCAGGTTTGTGAGCCTCACTCGCGTGTCAGCTGTGACTGAAGGTCATCTGTGTGGTTTCCTGATCTTGGCTGGGCTCTCCCATATGTCTGGGGGGTCCAGCGAGGACAGGTGGTAAAAGCGGAGAAGAAAGAGAGAACACAGAAGTGAGCGCAGCCTCTTGACGCTGACCGTCCAGAGGCTGCGCACCATCAATTCCTTGAATTCTATTTCTTGTCCATATTTAAGAAGTGGGGAGGGTCACTTGATCTCTGGATGAAAAGGGCTCCACAGTCACGTTGCAAACAATATGCATACAGGAAAGTGTGGAGAACAGAAACCATTTTTGCAATCAATCTACCACACCATGAAGCATACCTGGCCTGGTCTACTGGAAGAAGAGCCAGTTGTCCACGTTGGGGCCATATTAGATGAGCCCACACCCGACAATCCCCAAGCATGCAAGAGATCCATGCACCAGATGTGAGCGATCCACAAAGCAGACCTTCCCTGCCAAGCCCAGCCCAGAACTGCAGAACCAACAGACTTGTGAGTAACACGTAAATCACAAATACACACAGCAAGTGATTAGATGTGCGCCACATATCTAAGTCTTTTGCTTCCCAAACAAATGTTCTTACTCTAAACTATGCTATCCTTAGTAATATATTTTTTGTTTTGGGTGCACCGCGTGGCATGCGGGATCTTAGTTCCCCGACCAGGTATCGAACCCATGCCCTCTACAGTAGAAGCACGGAGTCTTAACCACTGGACCGCCAGGGAAGTCCCCTGAGTCATATTTTTTGAATGAGTTAACAAATGAAGAAACATGAATCAATGTGAATAAAGTCAAATTCTAAAATAGTAATGTATTATTCTAGTTTGCCATAATCTCCTCTGGGATGTTAGCTCTATATGGTCAGTGATCTTCTGTCCTCAGTAGCTAAATCAGTCACAGCCATGCAATAAATATTTGTGTTTCTGTTACAGGTTTATATGAGTGAACTTCTCTCAAAACACATTTGCTTTCATTCTTTTTATTCCAAATAGATTCACATGAAATTTCTCCCTTTAGGAGTTAAGAAGCATGATAACACACGTAAGGACCACACTCTGAGGACCTCCTGGGTTCCCAGACCCACTAGCACTGCTGCCTCATACAAGGTCTCCCCCAGGGGGCACAGAATGAAGAGTGGAAACTGACAAAAGCCAGGCTGAGTGAACAATGCTCACCTCTTGGTGGTGTGATGGAGCCCTAAAAAACTCTTTTACTGGGAATAACATGAATTTAGGGGCTCAACCACAAATACCAACTGTGACGGTGAAAAGATGCAGCGGCTACTACCCCAATACAACAGAGGATGAACTTATTTATTTCAATTTTTATTTACTAAGAAGTGTCCCTTGAATTCATTTATTAAAACGGTGGGGGGGGGGATGCAGAAAGATGTTCCAGGTACTTACTACTTCTATGCTTGGTATTTATTTAAGACTTATAAATCTTGGTTAAAGGACAACACTGTTATGACATATGAATGAGCACAAATATTGGCATCCTCTTATGTTACCTTTACTTATCCCCAGAGTGTAGTAACTGTCCATCAGCTTACTTAGTGGTAAATTAGAAAAAATTAAAGATTTTTGTTTAGACGCCAAGAGTTTTCATAGCTTCTTCTTTTATGTATAGCAATAAAAATTGTTTTTGACCACAAAGACGTCCAAATTTCTTTTATTGCCAAACACACAAACACATGCACATGCACACGCACACACACTCTTGAGAAATGAAAACATAGAGTAAAATTAGTACAGTTATATGAACTCAGGAATGAACTACAAAAAGGAATGGTATTATTCCTGTGTAAGAGAATCACATAATTTATCTAGAATATAAAATGAACATGGATTTACAGAAATACAGTTTTAGGATAAAGTCCATATCTTTGAAAAAGTGATGGAATGTCTATAGTAGAATGAAAGAGTTTGACAGTTTCGGTGTTTACAGGGCACCTGAAGCCCCCTGAGTCCCCACTCACTCTCTCCACCTTCTTGTTAATGAACTTCTGAGTCCCAGACAAGTATAAATATGCAAAATTTGCACAGCCCCTTGATGACAAACCAGTTCTCAAATCCAGGAAATAACAGTGTGACACCAACTTTGCTGTCCCCAGATCCCATCCTTTATTTTTGTATATCTATTTACCAATGCACATGGCATTTGGGTATAGGAACTACATAGCAGCCATAAAAAGCACTTGGAAATCTTCCAAATGCTACATACCCCAACTCTCATTAGAGTATCAGTAAAGTTCTGGGAGCTCTGTGCTTTTTGACCTACCATATAGTTGTTAAAAGACTGACATTCAGAAATTAAAGGACTCAGAATAGAAATTGTGTTCAAGGATGCAAAAATACGTTACATTCGTCACACACCAGAATTTGTGGATTGAAACTCATATGCAACATAAGCAGATACATTTCTTTAAACATTGGGATATCAGATAGGCGGTTCTCTCTAAGCACAATTAAGTTGTCCTTTGAGTTCATAAGCATGTGCCTTTGAAAAACTAAGAAGCAGAGGACAGAGCTCTGCTGGGATTGGGCAAATTTTGGCTCCCGATTCGCTGCCCTGACACTCTTGTGGTGCTTCTTCCCTTTTCCAGTTGATGTCGTCATGCAGAGCTAGAGTGATCTCTTTCTTATCTCCAGTTGTCAGGATTTTATCTGATATGAAATGCTAGGGGCACAGCAAGGGGTCTCCAATAAAGTCACAGTGGATTACAGTCTACTTACCTCATTTCTGATTAGCCAATACGTCATGTTTGCTTTTCAACAAGACAAATACAAAGCATGAAAAAGGCAAGAAAAAACACATCCTGAAGTGACAAAGTAAGCTTTAGAATCAGACTCAGGTAAGACACAGATTTGGGAATTATCACACAGAGAACTTAAATTAACTATGGTCAATATATTAAGTGCTCTCATAGAAAAGTGGACAGCACACAACAAATGAGTAATGGCAGCAGAGAGATAGAAATTCTAAAGAAGAATTAAAAGAAATTTCTAGAAATTAAAAAGACCATAACAAATAAAGAATGTTTTGATGGGGCTCATCAATTCACTGGGCATGGCCAAAAAGCAGTACTCTTAAAGACAGTTCAATAGAAACTGCCTAAATTAAAATGCAAAGAGAAAAAAAAAAGGAAAAAATACAGAACATCCAGAAACTTTGGGGCAATTTCAAAAAGTATGACATATGCGTAATTTGAATACCAGAAGGAAAAAGAAGAGAAAATGGATCAGAAGAAAATTTGAAGCAATAATGACTGAGAATCTTCCAAAATTAATGACTGACTCCAAACCATATATCCAGGAAGCTCAGAGAACAATAAGTAGAATAAATATTTAAAAATTGACGTCTAAGCATTTCATATTGGAACTGCAGAATACCAAAGACAGAGAAAATCTTGAAAGAAACCAGAGAAGGAAACACGATACTAATAGAGGAATAAGGATAAGAATTTCATTGGACTTTTCAGAAATCATGTAAGCAAGCAGAGAATGGAGTCGAATATTTAAAATATTGAAAGGAGAAAACACCAACCTTTAGAATTCTAGGTTGGTGAAATTATTCTTCCAAAACAGAGGATAAATAAAGACTTTCTCAGACAAACCAAAATTCACTGCCAACAGACCTGCCCTGTAAGAAGCGCTCAAGGCAGTTCTTCAGGCAGAAGGATAGCGCTCCAGGTCAGAAACTTAAGACATTACATTAAGAAAGTGCATCAGAGAAGGAAAACATGGAAGTAAACAAAGCATTTAATTTCTCCTGTTCTTAACTGAGTTAAGAAATAAATGTTTAAAGTAATAATAGTGACAATGTATCAGGTGATTATAGGCAATTGGATAAATGAAATGCGTGACAGCCATGGCATAAAGAGCAGGAGGGAGGAATTGGGAATATTCTGTTATGAGGTACCTGCACTACATAAGAAATGGGATACGGTTATTTCAAGAGGGGAATTAGATTAATTTAAAATGTATATTGAAAACTCTAAGAAAATAATTTAAAAGTTTATAAAGAAGTATAATTTATACACTAGTACAGCAAATAAAATGGATTTATAGAAAATGCTCAATTAAAACCAGAGAAAGAGGAGATTTAAAAAAAAAAGAACAAGTGCAATGAAAACAGTAAACAAATATGATCTATATTAATCCAACTATATCAATAACCTAAGAAAAATTTTAATATACCAAATAAAAGACAGATTGTCAGAATAGATGAAAAAAAACAAGACCTAACTCGATGTGTCTACAAGAAATCCATGTTAATATAAAGACTCAGAAAGGTTAAAAGGAAAACGACAGAGGAAAAATAAAGCATGCTAACCCTAAACAAAAGGAATCTGGAGCAGCTATATTAATTTCAGACAAAGCAGACTTCAAAACAAAAAAAAAATTATCATGGATAAAGGAGGGTTTTACCTAAGTGATAAAAGGGGTCAATTCTCCAAGAGGACATAAAAATCCTAAACATCGAAGTGCCTAACAATACAGCATCAGAATACATGAGCTAAAACTGATAGAACTGAAAAGAGAAATAGGTTAATATACCATTATGTTTGTAGATTTTAACACCCTCTTTCAACAACTGGTAGATCAAACAGGCAGACTATCACTAAGGATGTAGTTTACCCAAACAGCACTATCAATCAACTGATTTAACCGACATTTATAGACCAGTCCAGCCAGCAGCAGAAAACACAGTCTTCTCAAGCTGATGGGGAACATTAACCAAGAAGAACCACCACTGGATCATAAAACACACTTTAACAAATTTAAAAGAATAAAAATTATACCAAATATGTTCTTAACCACAATTGAATTAAACTAGAAATCTATAAGAGAAAGATAGCTGTAAAATACTCAGATATTTCGATATAAAACATACGTCTAAATAACACATGGATCAAAGAATGTCTCAAGAGAAATTAAAAATATTTTGAACTAAATAACAATTTTTTTAGTTATCAAAATTTGTGGGAGGCAGCCAACCAGTGCTTAGAGGGAAATGTAGAGCAATGCATGCATATCTTAGAAAAGAAAAAAGATCTGCAATCAATAATCTAGGCTTTCACATTAGGAAATTAAAGCAAGAAGAGCAATTTATGCTTAAAGCAAGTAGAAGAAAACAATAAAATTTCCAAAGGTATAACTGAAAATGAAAGCAAGAAAATAATAGGGAAAAAACAATGAAATCAAAAGCTGGTTCTTTGATCACTGAAAGTGATTAATTTCCATCCAGTTTAACCAAAAAGAAAAGAGAGAGCGAGATAACATACAAATTATCAATATCAGAAATCAATTAGGGATCACTGCTATGGATCCCATGAGCAACCAAAAGATAACAAAGGAATACTATAAACAACTTTGTTACTTGATAACTTAGGTGAAATAGGCCAATTCCTTGAAAGACACAACAACCAAAACTTACACAATGATATTCTGAATAGGCCTATATCTACTAAAGAAACTGAGTCAATCAATAATTAATTACCTTCCAAAACAAAATGAACACCAGGCCCAGGTAATTGCACAGGTAAAATGTACCAAACACTTAAGGATGAAATGTCACCAATTCTCCACAATCACATCTAGAAAATAGAAGAAGAGGCAGTACTTCGTAACTTGTCCTATGATGGCAGCATTATCCTAATACCAAAACCAAACGAAGACATATCAAGAATGGGAAACTATAGACCAAATATCTCTCATATGCATAGATGCAAAAATCCTCATCAAAATGTTAGCAAGTTGAATCCAACAATGTGTAAAAATAGTTATTCATCACAACCAAGTGGATTTATTTTAGATATAGAAGGCTAGTTCAATATAAAATCAGTCTGTGTAATCCACCCCATAAACTGGCTAAAGATGAAAACTGATATAATCTTATCATTTCATGCAGAAAAAGCACTTGACAAAATTCAACTCTCATTCATGATAAAGACTCTGCAAGGAATAGAAGGGAACTTTCTCAACTTGATACAGAACATGTAAAAATACCCTACAGCCAACATCATACCTCATGGTGAAAAACTAAATGATTTCCCCCTAAGATAAGAAACAATCTTATCATTTCATGCAGAAAAAGCACTTGACAAAATTCAACTCTCATTCATCATAAAGACTCTGCAAGAAATAGAAGGGAACTTTCTCAACTTGATACACAACATGTAAAAATACCCTACAGCCAACATCATACCTCCTGGTGAAAAACGAAATGATTTCCCCCTAAGATAAGAAACAAGGCAAACGTGCTCCCTCTCCCCATTCTTTTTTTTTTTTTTTTTTTCTTTTTGCGGTATGCGGGCCTCTCACTGTTGTGGCCTCTCCCGTTGCGGAGCACAGGCTCCGGATGCGCAGGCCCAGCGGCCATGGCTCACGGGCCCAGCCGCTCCGCGGCATATGGGATCCTCCCAGACCGGGGCACGAACCCGTATCCCCTGCATCGGCAGGCGGACTCTTAACCACTGCGCCACCAGGGAGGCCCTCCCCATTCTTATTCAACATCATACTGGAAGTCCTAGCTAATGCAAATAAGAAAATGAAATGAAAGCTATAAGATCAGGAAGGAAAAATTTTAACTGTCTTTGTTCATAGATGATACAATTGTCTATATAGAAAATCCCAAAGGATTGACAAAAAACTCCAGTAACTAATAATAACAAAGTCAATACAAGTTTAATATACAAAAGTTAATTGATTTCCTATATGCCAAAAATGAATAATTAAATTTTGAAAATCACAAAACAGTACCATTTACAACAGCAACAACAAAAAAGAAATACATTGATATAAACCTCACAAAATATGTACAGGATTTATATGTGGAACACTACAGAATTCTGGTGAAAGAAACCAAAGAAGATCCAAGATAAATACAGAAAAATCCACGTTCACAGATTACAAGATTCAACATTGTTAAGATGTCAATTCTTTCCCACTTGTTCCATAGGTTCAGGGCAATCTCAATCTAAATTCCAGCAAGCAGTTTTGTAGATATCAGTAAAATGGTTATGATGTTTATATAGAGAGGCAAAAGACCAAGAATAGCCAGCACAACACTGAAAAAGAGCAAAGTTGAAAGAGTCACTATCTTATTTCAGGATGTACTATAAAGCTAAAAAATCAAGACAGTGTGGTATTCATGAAAGAATAGACACATAGAGTAATGGAACAGAATACAGAGACCAGAAATAGACCCACACAAGTATATTCAATTGGTCTTTGATAAAGGAAAAAAGGCATTTCAAGGGAGAAAGGATAGGATAGTCTTCTTAACAGATGGTGATGGAAGTGCTGGACAACTGGTGATCAAGGTCAACAGCAACACTGATAAGCATTTGGATAGCACATGCCCTTGATATGATGTGTTGAAAATGATATTTTACCTGTGTAATGTTCTTTAACAGCAGATAAATTCCAGTTGTGGGACATTCCACAGAATACCTGACCAGTACTTCTCAACACTGTCAAAGTCACCAAAAACAGGGAAAGTCCAAGAAACTGTCACAACCAATAGGAGCCTAAGAAGACATCACAACTGAGTGTAATGTCTGTAATGTAATGTCCGGGATGGGGTCCTAGAATAGAAACACTAAGGAAATCTGAATAAAGTATATACTGTAGTTAATAATAATGTATCAGTATTGGTTCTTTAATTTGACAGATGTATCATACAAATGTAAGATATTCATCATGAGGAAGGCTTGATATGGGGTATATAGCACTCCATCTTTTGTAATTTTTATATAAATCTAAAACAGTTCTAAAAAATAATGTTTATTTAAAAAGCACTGGAGGAAAATTTCAGAAAGGTTAGAATAGAAGGGACTATTCCTGGATACACCATTTCCCTGAAAGAAAGCTGAGCCCCAACTATGGGAAGGTGCTTTATCAGTCATGGTATAAACTTATCAAAACACAGCCTTCTCAGTCTCCATTCAGTTCCTTTCCCAGATGCTGCTATATCTCATTTGACATATTTTTTTTTACTTTTCTCCTTTTTACACTCCTCTTTCTGACTGCTGGGTTTATGCTGACACGTATTTGTTAGAAGACTTACATCTTCAACTTAGGAGGATTTCTTCACACTGTGTCTGAACCAGGCCTCAAAATGCCATTGCCCACTGAAAGCAGTCACGTCTCCTAGAGAATAACCAAGTCTGGGTCTGAGGCAGGAAAATGCACAAGATGTGCCTACAACATATTGTTCTACCAAATAGCAGGAAAGCTCTCAGAGGTCCTGGGGTATGTCCAAAGTAGCCAACTGGCCAAGGATGGAACACTTTGAGAATCAAAAGAAATGATAAATGCAATGGTTACAGCAAATATACGAAAATCCTTGAGTTCATAAACATGCATACACACACAGCTCTCATTGTCACTCCATGAAGACAGAGAATGAAAGAAAACAGAACTCATGATCCTGAAAACTGTTTTAAAAAAAGAAAAACACATTTATCTTGCTTTCTTAAGAACTGTACCTCAGTTGAAAAATTTAAGCCAATATGTGCAGAAAGAATAGAATTAGACTATAACTACCTTGAAATTCCTAGTGAAATAGATATGACAATAATTACTAGTGGCTGTTCAAACCCTTAGGTAAACAGTTGGTGGGTCATTTTAGAAAGGATGGATCAGGTGACCTCATCTGTACCTGTGATCACACTCAACATTAGGAAGCAATTCTGCTCCTCCCCACGGTGCCAGGGGGAGTCCACAGTGACACAGTTGGCAAGAATTCCTGCCAGTGAGGAACCTGACCTGACCACACCAGGTGGGAACAGACAGGAGGCAGGAGTGTGACCAATTTGACCACAGGGACGAAAGCAGCAACGTCCAATACTCAGGAAAGACCACAGGACAAATGATCCAGCTTCTTCAACAAATAAATTGTGAAGAAAAAGAAAAAGAAGAGAGGGAAGGTGAACACAAAAATTAGAATGATGAGGGCTTCCCTGGTGGCGCAGTGGTTTGGAGTCCACCTGCCAATGCAGGGGACGCAGGTTTGTGCCCCAGTCTGGGAAGATCCCACATGCCGCGGAGCGGCTGGGCCCATGAGCCATGGCTGCTGAGCCTGCGCGTCCAGAGCCTGTGCTCCACAACGGGAGAGGCCACAACAGTGAGAGGCCCGTGTACGGCAAAAAAAAAAAAAAAAAAAAAAAATTAGAATGATGAGAGAAACATGGGTCAGCACAATGTGTGGACCTTACAAGCCCACTGAACAGAATGTTGATGAGACATCTGGGAAGATTTAAACATTGGCCAGACACGTGTTAAGGGCGGGAATTGCTGATAATTAGTTTAAGCATCATAAAGTATTATTTATTCTTTTAAAAAGACACTTTATCTGTTAGATAAGATTGAAAATGGGGAGAATTCTCTGGCGGTCCAGTGGTTAGGACTCCGTGCTCTCACTGCTGAGGGCCTGGGTTCAATCCCTAGTCAAGGAACTAAGATTCCACAAGCTGTGCGGCCAAATGAAAAAAAGACTGGGGCTTCCCTGGTGGCGCAGTGGTTGGAGAGTCCGCCTGCTGATGCAGGGGACACGGGTTCATGCCCCAGTTGGGGAAGATCCCACATGCCATGGAGCGGCTGGGCCCGTGAGCCATGGCTGCTGAGCCTGCGCGTCTGGAGCCTGTGCTCCGCAATGGGAGAGGCCACAACAGTGAGAGGCCCATGTACCACAAAAAAAAAAAAAAGACTGAAAATGAATAAAATGATATGAGGCCTGGGATTTGTTTCACAATAAATGCAATGGGTGAGAAGGTGTGGGACATAGATGGGACAAGACTGGTCCTGCAGATAATTGCTAAGTTAGGTAAAAGAAACCAAATTTAGTTAATTTGTTGGAATTCTACAACAATCTCAAAACTTGAAAAGTACCGTGACTATTTAAATGCATGTTAAAAATAGTTTACTGAACAAATAAGCTATGCTTGTGATAAAAATGCAAAATAATACAAATAGATATACAGTGAACAGCACACCCATCTCTCTTGAGTGACCTATGAACGCTCTCTTGTGTGTTCTTCCAGAAATACTTTGTACATATACAGGCATGTATATGTACAGGTAGCCCCATTTTACACAGATTTTTTTTTAACATTATCCACTATTCTGTACCTTGTGTTATTTTTTACTTAACATATTTGGAGACTATGCTATTTCTTTTCTTTTCTTTCCTTTCTATTCTTTGGTTCCTATTATACAGATGATCCATAAATTATTTACCTTCTCTGCTAGCTATGCAGTTCCAAGTGTTCTCTAGTCTTCTGCTATTACTGAAATGTGGTCAACATTTTTGCAATTAAGTATTTGCACATATGTATATTTGTAGGAAGATTTTCTAGAAACAAAAATATATACATTTTAATTTAGATAAGTACTGTCTAATCTCTATCCAATGACTCTGTAATAATTTATTATCTCACCAACACGTGACACAGATTGCTACGTATGGGTAAAGTGAATGCTGACATGGCCTAGAAAACAGTAGCACACAGAACAGCTGACTCAACTCTGGATGTATGTGTTGAAAGTCACTTTCTAGTAGTTAAACTACTTTATATGTTTTGTGTGTATGGGAGTACTTGTCTAATGTTTCACCCATTCTCATCAGTGCTAGGAAAGAGGTTATGCTATCCAGAGATCTTCCATGAAAATAATCACAGGAAACATTTCATAAAATATTGCAAAGAAGAAGATGTGAATGAAAGGACAATCCAAATTTTCAAGTTGGCAAAGGATTTGAATAGAATTTCTCCCAAGAAGAAGAAAGTATGTATATGGCCAATAAGCACACGAAAATATCTTCAACAACATTAGCCACCGAAGAGATGACAAAACCACAGTGAGATACCACTTCACACTCTCCAGGGTGGACAGCATCAAAAAGTTAGATAATATCAGGTTGGCAAGAATGTGGAGAAAGTGGAACCCTCATACACTGCTGGTGGGAATATAAAATGGTGCAGCCACTTTGGAGAATAGTCTGGCAGTTCCTCGAAGCGTTAAGTATGCAGATACCATGTGAAGCAGCATTTCTGCTCCTTGGTATATAGATCCAAGAGAAATGAAAACATGTGTCCACCCCAAAATTTGTACATGAATATCATAGCATCATTATTCATGATAGACAAAAAGTGGGAACAACCCAAATGTCCATTAAAGGATGAACAGATGGACAAAAAAGTGATATAGCCATAAAATAATAGAATATTACTTGACAATAAAAAAGAAGCATACTTCTGACACATGCTACAACATGGTTGAACCTTGAAAACATGCCAAGTGAAAGAAACCAGTCACAGACAACACACATGGTATGATTCCATTTACATGAAATGTGCAGAATCGGCAACAGAGACAGAAGGTAGATGAGTGGTGCTGAAGGCTGAGGGTTGGTGAGTTGGAGGGCAATGCTGCAGGGAAAGTGGAGGAACTGCTAAGGGGTACAGGTTTCTTTTGGGGGTGAAAAGAATGTTGTAAAATAGATCTCAATGGATGCACTACTCTGTGAATACACTAAAAACCATCAAATTGCACACTTTAAATGGGTGAATGGGTACGGTGTGTCAATTGTATCTGAAGAAGCTGTCTACAGAAAAGATTAACAAGTGACAACTAAAAAGGTAAGGTTTTGCTTTCTTTCTTCTAACCTTGTGAAGATAAATTGGCTAAAAGTTTTCCCCAACTTTGATCTTTATGATAAATAAGAAAAGGAATACTATTTTCTAGAGGAAACGATGTAACTGTCCATTCTATGCCAAGTCCCCAGGGTAGAATCTGAAATGCAAGTGTTTCTCTCTGACAATCAGAAGCTGTAAACACTTGTCACAAAAAAATTGAACATAGCATCGTGTGCCCAAGGCTGTGGTCCTTGCCATGGTCTGCTCACATCAACCATGGTGCCCTGTGCATGACACCGAAAGCAGCTTGTGTCTGTCTCCCAGTAGCAATGCTTTGCAGCACTGACCAGCACGGCTCAGGTGTGGAGTCCTAACCAGACAAGAGGGACCTGTCTAGGTGGTGTTTCAATAAATAATCCACTTATTGAGGGCCACTGCAGCAGAGCCGCCAAGTCCAGCCAAGCAGCTGTCAGGGGCCGCTGTGGCCATAAGAATGGCGCCCACTCCAGCAGAGCAGGTGGCCCTGTGTCCAGTATCTGAGACAACAGACCTCACGCCAGTGATTGGCCTCACAGGGCATGTTCCCTTCTGAGTAGGTGAGTCTTTATTAGAATCTGGGCAGTGCGGCAATGTGTTTTCCTTCTGCCTGGCTCAGAACTTTCCATCTTTCACAGCTGAAAATCCAAAGGGCTTTGCTTCACTCCAGCTATGGACCGTTTTCACTGCCAACGATGGATAGTTATGCTCCTAGCCTTTACAAGGCATTCTCGTGTCCATTTTCCTCTTCCTGGTGGCAATGGACTGCATGGACTTGCCCCAGACACACACCCCTGATGGTTGGTGACCCTCCTAGACGTGACTCTGCTCGTCTCTCCCCCTTAGGAGTGATGAACTCAACAGCGCAAAGTAAGTTAAATGTATTTTGACATTTCAGGTTATACTGGAACTAATTTATTCTAAAACACAAACACAAATATATACAAAAATTTAGCCGTAATAATGCCTATATGTAAGTTCTTTGTACTCTAAAAAAAAAAAAAGATGAGAATACTTAAGTGCCCAAGAAAACAGACTGCTTAAAATAGAACTGTGATGTAATGAAACTGGATTTGTGTAGCCATTTTAAGTTATCCTGTAAAGGAACATTTAGTAACCTGGGGACCTCGTATCCCATGATGGCACACAAGCGGCATCAACCCCTTCCATGTCTCCAGGCACTTGAGGGGATGCTCTTCCAGAGCCTTTGATCACGTCCTGTGTCACAGCTCTCTCTTAGCCATCCTTGAGAACTTCACTCAAGGTCTGAAGTCTTCCTATTCCTTCCAAGAGCCCCTCTGCCCCATATCCCCAGATCTCCTTCATAGGAGGTATCTTTCCGGCACTTACTTCCTAGAGCTGTGATTATATCTTATGTACCTGAATCCCTCATACACTGTGAGCTCATAGTCAAGGCCATTCAGGAATAACACAGCACATTGGTTTGCTGGAGCTGCCGTAATAAAAGACCACAGACCGGGGGGCTTACACAACAGACATTTATTGTCTCCTGGTTCCAGATGCCAGAAGTCTGAAATCAGGAAAGGCCACGCTCCCTCATACACCAGGGAAGGATCAGCTGCAAGCGTCTCTCCTGGGCTTGTAGAAGGCCAAGTTCTCCCTGTGTCCCTATGTCATCTCCTTTTTATAAGGACACAGTCGTATTGCATTAGGACCCACCTTAAAGACCTCACCTTAACTTGATCCAGAACCCAATGCTTTTGCATCTGTTTGCTGCTTTGAACAGGAATAGCTGGGGCCACATTTAACTTTACACACACAATCCTACTCAGCCAAGTATACACAACTGAGATGTGTAATTTTAGATATACCCTCAAGTCAAAATGTGTGGACCCCCGAATTTCCCACAATTCCCGTTTCATCGTAAGTACACTGTTGAAGTCGCATCCTCTCCAGCGCCTCCTGGTCAGCCTGATAGTAGGTGACATGTCCCATCTGGCTGTGCTGCAAAAATTTAAGGAGGGAAGTTGTGTGAGGTGCTGACGTGCGTGTCTCTGTTGCAGACCCAGACACGCTGCTCTGATCCATGCAGGGCTTTGTAAAATATGCATGATTCTGCCCATTTTACCCGTGAAGCCTGAGGTTCCCCGATGAAGCAGCTTTCCCCCAGGGCAGCCCAGTCACCCAGGGCCACTCCACCGGCCACCGTGCAGACTTCCAGGCCCTGGAATGAAGGACCACACACAGTAGGGTCGGGGCAGCCAGGACTCCGTGAGGATGCAGCCAGACTCTTGTCCAGAGCTCAGTCCAAGACCCGAGTGAGCGCCCCTCATAAACACAGAGCATGGGGGAGGGCAAAGCAGAAGCAGCTTCCTCTCTCGTTCTCTATTCCCACTTGACTTCTCCTCGTGGGCTTTGTTTTCAGGGAGTGAGGCCTGCGTTTTTTGCCCATTTAGGCTCACTGACTACTGATAGGGGCCTCGCATGGAACAGAGCCCGAGGTCCCCTCCCATCCAGGACAGCCCAGGCTGAACCAGAGACACCGCAGCTGGGGTCCCAGGCATAGAGGTATCCCTGCCCTGAGGAAGGGTTAATCCAGGGAGGGAAACCAGCACAACAGCACAAAACAAAACACACACACAAGAGAGACCAAGAAGACAAGGCAAATGTGCATAATACGCTAGAGGCTGAGAGGAAAGAAGACTCAATGACAAAAGAGAGAGAAAGGGCTGGAATGGTCCTGGCTGTTGCATCCTTGCATAAGAAGCAGGATGCGTGTCATGAAGATGGAACAGAGACACCAGGCTCCCGCGGGTGGGGAAGGCCACTAGCTGTGTTTCTCACGCAGGAAACATTCAAAGACCAGCGACTGGACAAAGAGAGCAGAGTGGATGCTGAGTGCAGAGTGTGTTGCTTGGATTCAGACCATTTTAGTTACGAGGTTAGAGGTGGCACAAGGGCCTGGGACCCAAGATGGAAGGCATCTTACTATCTACAGAAAACTTGACCTATTTCTTTGGGGGTGAGGGCAGAGTGCCTGTGGGGCTTCTGAGGCTCTTTCTGGGATTTGGGGACCACTCCCCTACCCAGCAGTACTTCACACATCTCCCAGCGTGGAAGCAGGACAGGCCGGTCACTGCTTCCCCAGCCCATGCGGCTCAGGAGAAATAAGCAGGCTGTTTACTTGCCTTTAAACAGGCGTTGCCAGGGCTGGCGCCACTGCACTCAGTTCTTCAGGAGGGGTGCCTCTCACTCAGCACAGACACCAGAACACGTACTCTCCAACGGTGGGGAGAATGGTCGATGTGAACCAGAGTCCTCACCGAGGGACCTCCGTGTGGAAATGGTCCTTCCCTGCTGCTACTACAGAGTTACAGAGCCTGCCTGCACAGCGGGTCCCCGGGCTGCCACTGCAACCTCATAGAAGTGTACAAATAGACCATGAGTGAGTATAGAGACAGAAGAGGAGAAGGGGATAGGAGGGGAGAGGGGAGGACAGGAGGGAAGCCCTATGATCCATGGAAGAGCCCGGTGGGTTGAGAAAGAAGCCCCCTTCTCCTGTGACAAAGTGAGAGAGTGGCATGGACATATATACGCTACCAAACGTAAGGTAGATAGCTAGTGGGAAGCAGCCGCATAGCACAGGGAGATCAGCTCCGTGCTTTGTGACCACCTAGAAGGGTGGGATAAAGAGGGTGGGAGGGAGATGCAAGAGGGAGGAGATATGGGGATATATGTATATGTATAGCTGATTCACTTTGTTATAAGGCAGAAACTAACACACCATTGTAAAGCAATTATACTCCAATAAAGATGTTTAAAAAAGAAAAAAGAAGCCCCCTCCTCTCTGCTTGTCCTCCTCCCGGGGGGAAGGAAACCAGCAAAAGCCACCTGTCCCCCAAAACCCCCTCAACCCCGGCCCCTCCCCGTCCCTCCTCCACCCTACACTGCCACCAAGAGTCCTCAACAGCTGGGAGCATAGTCACCAGAGGTCTTTGTTTTCTCTCTGGAAAGTAACCGGACCCGCTCCCTATCTGGAGGATCCAGGCAGAGCTGTGCCAGTAACCAAAAACACGGTGCCTTTTTAAAATTTTCTTAGAAAATGACAAGATAAAAATCAGGATGAATCAGGAGTAGCCAGGCCTTAGATAACCTTATCACTTAGGTAACTTTGAATAAAACGTTCCTGAGATGATCTTCTTGAGACTGCAAGGCAGTGATGAATCGGTGAGGAATTTGACATCAAAGGGCATCGTGTTCATTTGGCAGAAACCTAAGAGAAATAGTCACATTCAGTCGTGTGAGAGAAAGCATTTCTTCTTCATTAGACAAGTCGTCCTTAGGGGATAATATATAACATTGCCTAATTTGGGTTTTCTTGAACATCCCCAGGAAAACTACTCTTTATAGGAAACGGTTTCCCATGGTGGCTGGTCCACAAGATTCCTGGTCAGAGACCGCCATCTGCTGGATAGAGGTTGGGCCAGAGGCTAATGGTTTCTGTTGTTTGGGGCTCTAAGAAGGCAGTGCTGGGAAACAACTACAAATGAGTTACTTTGGAGAAGAGTTTAGACAGATAAATGAGGCTCAGCCACCACCTGATGCCCAGCCGAGAGTTCCAGAATCACCTGAGCTTTCCCCAGGGCAGTGTTGTGGAGAACAAGCCTTCACAACTTTCCCAACCATGAGGAGGTTGTTAAAATGAAGACTCCCCAGCCCCTCCCTGGACAGTCCATTTCAGGAGGGTTGGTGGGGTCCTGAGACTCAGCGTTTTGAGCACACCCCACAGGCAATTCCATCATCGCCCTGGAAAGGAAGAGGGGTGATGAAAGGGACGAGGGCTGTGGGGTTCCTGCTACTGCTCTGGGACCTTGGACTAGCTGACACCCCCAGGACGAGGACAGAGATCCAATCCCATCACCCCTCTGCTTTCCCGTCCACTGCAGGAGAAGGTCCGAGTTCCTCAGTGGGACATAGAGGCTCATCTGGTCTCTTCTGCCCACTCTTTCTACTCCCCTCTCCAGCCAGCTCCGTTCCTCCTCCATCTGTCCACTGGGAAGACCATTCTTAAACCCAGGGCCTCCTCCATCCCTCCCTACGTATGTGTGTTCCAGGGCTGCAGCCCATCTCTGGATCCCCTGGAGGGGCCTGTGTGGTGATTGGACTCCGGTCTGGCCCCAGGGCAGACCCCGTGGCTAGTACCTCTGGAAAAAGCCCACCCTGTGTACAGAGGACCTGCCACTTCTCTCAGGCCATCTCCCAATCTTCACCCTCAGCAGTAAGGATGTCGCCTAAATTCTAGCATCTTACGTCTAAACTGTATCCTGTACATTCTGTCTTGACCTCAGAAGCAGCACATAGGTTGTCTTCCGCATCGTATGTAAGGAGAAATTTCGTACTGCTACATTAAACTTGGCCTGTAATTAATAGTTTACTACTACTACTACTACTATTAAATTTGGAAAGCAGGTTTCACGTTGATCTCACACAAAAGCTTTTTTGGAACTTGATGCATGGCATATTGCTTTAAGAGTTTGCGTTCAAAGGTCAACCAGATGAATCCCATCCCATGTGCTGAGACCCTGACCAAATAGCGAGCCTGCCTGAATGTTGGCTAGGCCTCTTACTTATGCTATTGCTATGATTACTCTTGTCTTACCTGTATCAGAGAGTTCCACTGGATTGTAACACCTTGCGTAGAACTCATCAGCAAGTTTCTATATGGTTCTCCTTTCTGTAGCTTTGATTTCTCTCAGTTTCCTATGGAGTTGTTTGGTTTTCCTTGCAGAGACCCTTCAAGCAAATCCACTGACTCACCAGATTTGAAACAGGTGCCCTACCCACCCTCCATACCCCCACCTCCACCCCACCCCGCCTGTTGGTTTGGCTTTGCTTCCCAGAGCAGTAAGCCCTGCAGCTGTCCCGTGGCTTGGAGCAGCACTTCCTCCCAGGTGGACACATCTGTTTCTGGCCCCTGAATCACTCACACTCAGCCCAAATAATTGGCCATGGATCATGGCGTTAGCTGTAAAAGCTATGGAGCAAAGGGATTAGCGGCTTCCTACCATGTGCGAGCTGCCAGCCCCACCAGAGTGCATGGCACAGACTCCCTGAACGCCCTCCCTCACAGCGGCGGGGAAGAGAAGAGAGAGATGCAGGGTGTCCTGCAGACAGGAACCCTGTGTCCAGCACTGGTCCCCAGTGCTCTCAGCTCCACTCACGCTGCCCTGATGATGGAATTGCACAACTTCCCTCCAGCTCCCAGCAGGTTTGCTCAAATGCGTCCTTTCTCCTACAGTGGATCCCGTTAACCCGGTTATGTGGGTGCCCCCTGCACCCAGAGCTGCCCTCGAGGGCCCAGGTTCCAAGTGGGTGTTGATTTTCTACGCGTCAGACACCTGGGATCACCTCCCTCCACACACTGCCTCCCCTCCCTCAACAGTCCTTTATTCGAGACCCCCTCACCACCCTGGCTTTCAAGTCCATCAGTCCCCAGCCATCCAACATCCCTATCAGCAGTCCTACCTTTCCAAACCAGGCTCTGGGTGTGTGAGCTGACACTGTTAGGGAATGTAAGCTGCGCACTGTCTGGGAATATTTCACGGGGTAGGCGCCACGTCAAAGCCTCCTGGTAAATGGATGGAGGTAAAGTCTTGGCCCCAAGGCATTTGGTCAGCTGTGGCATTGGTCAGCTGTGGCCAACAGTGTCCTTCCCTGGGCACCTCATCACGACAGAGAGAGGGCCAAGCCAAGAGCCCAGCGCCCTGCAGTCTGCAACGGGCTGTGACACTGAACAAAGCACTGGCCTCTTCTATATAAAGGGAGGCTGGCCTAGAGGTCGGACATGGGGGTCAATCCCACTTCTGGGCCAACTCGCATGGTTGGTGCTGTATCCCTCAAGGGCCATGAGCCTAAGAATTCTGTGACCAGATGTGTCCACAGATTCCCAAAGTGTTCAACGTCCAAAAACACTGTCCTGAGCGGGGAGACGTGAACATATATGCAGCAGAGGCTGGAGATCAGTAGCTGCTTGGTCCTTTTTCTCCCTGGCTGCCATCCTGCCTTCTCTCGAGTTGGAAGCCTTCAGAGAATTCGTTTTCTTATTCCAAAAGGCAACATGGTAGAGTAGAAAAACAGAGCCAATAGGGATCAGTGAACTGGGCTTAAATTTCCACTCTGCCACTTTGTGGCCATGTGACGTCAGCCAGGTCTAAGTGAATTCACGGACTTTAGGAAATAAACTATGAAATTGACTCTCAAGGCCTTTTACATCCAGGGTGGCTGAAGAGCCCCTAAGACTCTGCAGGTCCCCGCTAAGCCAGAGAGTGTGCATTGTGTTCTTACATAAGTTATTATCCATGAAATCTACTTTGCAGTTTCCTTTTACTCACATGCTGAAAGAGAGGGAACAGCCCTGGCAACCAACCTTTCAGCTGTCTGGGTGAACAGATGTGGCCAGACACTTAGTCCTCATTTTGACCATATTGGATGTCCCGGAAGCTCCCGAGGAAAGATGGGAGCAAGCAGGTGTCTCGCCTTGTCTGATGGATGCAGGCGCTCCCCAAACAGCCCAAGGGCAGGGGCCATGCCTTCCAAACACCTCATAACCGATTCTGAGTCACAGGCCCAGGCCTGCCTCTGTCCATGATGGTCCAGGTTCCAGACAGTCTTGCTAATTTCAACAGTGGGAATTAGATTAGCCTTCTCCCTGCAGCGTGAAGGGTTTCCCCTAAGCTGAAGGCAGGCAGGAAGGAAGCAAGCAATTTTAAATGGTCCCCCAGGTTCCCCTCATGTTGGCAGTGAAGGCATCCCTCAAGCAAATTTCTGATGATGAGCAGGAAGGAGATCTCAGCAAGTGAAATGGCATGTCACACACTCACTGGAAAACAACCCCACTGAGCCACTGATATTTAAGTTTGCCACCTCTTCTTTCTGAAAATAAGTGAAATGCTGCACATCTGAAAACGACCGATACTGATGCCCAGACACCTCCAAATTTCTTTTTCATTTCTCCAATCTGGGACCTTCTGCCATAAGGATGTCAAAGGTGAAAGAATGGAAATGCCCCCAAATCCTAACTTGTACTTTTCCCGACGTCCCAGGGGTTTATCACTCCTCTTCCATCACTGAGCACCTGCCATGTGTCACACCTGGGGCTGGACATGTCACATATGTTACTTGCAATATTCTCAAGGATTTTGGGAGGGTGTGTTTATCATCCTTGTTTCAGAGATGAGAACTATGAGACCCTAGGGTTAAGGAAGATATCTGAGCAGTGGAGTATGGGAAGGAGAAGTGGAGGCAGGATGGAGGGAGGAGGCTCCTGGGGGACAGAGAACCAGGAACTCCACGCCTCTTGTTGCCACAAAGACCACAGGACAGGGACCACCCTCTCACGCCACCCATTGACTTGTCCGCTAACTCATCTGTTTATTGTACAAAATATTACTGTCTCTTCCAGAGATGGAGGGACAAATGAACTGCCGTCCCTGCTCTTGACAGCAGAGCTCAGAGTCTAGAAGCCGAGGATGCACGGGACACCAGGAGCACACACCTCGTGGGGCACCAGCTCCGGGACTGGGGACCACGTTTCAAGAGAACTTTATGTAATCAGTTCCACAGAGAAGGAGCTATGATTATCAATCATCCACATTATTGATTGGTTCTTCATTGGCTTGTTTTTAAAATCCTGATGAAAGAAAAGCATTTGGGGAATGGTTAATAATAAAGAACTAAAAAAGAGCTGGGTCCCCGTTTATCATTTATACTTACTGATTTATACACATAGTGGACACAGTGAACGTGGAGAAACTTCCAGAACCTGAGGGCGTGTGATTCCATTTGTGCTAAGGCTCAGATGCCAGAGAACACCTGATTTCAAAGCTCAGCCATACAAAGTATGCGGGCTTGAAGACACAGCTTAAAGGGATCAGCCAGCCTCGCTTACCCCATGATTTCTGCTCTGTGTTTAGGGCACTCAGTCCACACCTCCCACCCGGCAGCTGTGGCCTTTTGGGGGTCTTGGAGGACTTAAAAAAGGGACCATTTAGCTTTATGGTCTTTAAAATTTTTCACCAGCAGATGAAAGACAAAAGCCTATGAGAGTCAAACAAGATCCCTGAAATAAGTCTAATTCAGAACAAACAGCTTTCCCAGAGGGCTTATAAGCTGCGTCACTCCAGCTTACACACGAAAATGGACTTCTGACGAATCTCTCCAGGGCTTTGCCTCTTTGACTGAGAACAGGCTATGACTCCCCATGTCAAATATCAAAATTCCACACCACCGAGATTCCCTGCAGCAGATGGGGAGATGTACCACCGTCAGCAATCCTGCTTCACTGATTTGATGAAGCGATGAAGAAGCTGTGAGACAGTAATAACAGACAGTAGACAGACGTATGTCCCAACCAGAGAGATCTTCTAACCTTCCAAAGGGGGTTAGGACAAGGGCCCGTCCATGCAGACCCGTTAAACTTTATCACAATGTCAGATGGCAGGAAGGAAGCAGCCCTGAAAGCTTTCCTCCTGTTTGGACTTTTAGATCACATATCATTAGTGTTAGAGCTCAAACAATTCTTCATATGATTTCTCAAAGCACATCTGTACTACAGAGCTTACCACCTCACACGGTGAATTATTTTGCATGTCTGAGCCCCTTTTCCACTGGGTCGGAGACACACGCATCACTTCCCAGTTCCAATCAGAGAACTTGGCCTAAAATAGACCTTCAAGGAGATAAATGGGGCTTCCCTGGTGGCGCAGTGGTTGAGAGTCCACCTGCCGATGCAGGGGACGCGGGTTCGTGCCCCAGTCCGGGAGGATACCACATGCCGTGGAGCAGCTGGGCCCGTGAGCCATGGCCGCTGAGCCTGCGCGTCCGGAGCCTGTGCTCCGCAACGGGAGAGGCCACAACAGTAAGAGGCCTGCGTACCGCAAAAAAAAAAAAAAAAAAAAAAAACGGAGATAAATGATCTGAGGAGATGGATGAGTGAATACAGAGCTAGGGAGAATTTGAACTTCTTGTGTAGGCAATTCATTGGTAAAAAGTCTTTCAAAAAGAGGAAGTCATTTGCAAAGTTGACACAGATGAGGGCCATCCACATGAGATCCCCTCCTGCCCCATCTGACCTCTCTGGTTGGGGGCCCTGTTGTCATCCACAGCTTCTCTGCCCTCCTTTCTCCAGGGACACTTTCACCCAAGTGTCCAAGGCCAATCTCACCCACGTGGTTGCTGCGATTTCCCTCTACGTCACTCGGGGTCTTCTTCAATCCATCACTTGGTGAGGCAGTCTACACAAATGATGTAACTTGGGTGGCGTTATGGACTGCATTGTTTCCCTCCGAAGTTCATATTGCGAAGGCTTAGCCCCCAGTGTGACAGCATGTTGAGATAGGATTAAATGAGATCATCGGGGGCCCCCTAATCCAACAGGACTGGTGTCCTTATAAAAAGAGGAAATGATACCAGAGCTCTCTTGCTCTCTCTCTCTCCACACACCCACAGAAGAAAGACCAGGTGGGGACACAGCGAGAGAGTGGCCATCTACAAGCCAGGAAGAGAAGTCTCACCAGAAATCAGCCTAGCTGGCATCTCAATCTGGGACTTCCAGCCTCAAGAACTGAGGAAAAAAATGTCTTGTTTAAGCTCCCCAGTCTGTGGTGCTCTGCTGGGGCAGCGAGCTGACTAATACAGATGGGGAGCATGAGAGGAGTGGGTTACAAAAGAAATGCTACGCGAGCTGAAGAGGAGGACTGTATGGCAGCATGTGAGAACCTAGTTGTAGAGGATCTCGTGCATTCTTCTGATTTCTCCTACGTCCAAGACCATTTTGGGCATCCTTGCCTCCTTCTCCGGAATGCTGGGCTCCTCTGGACTCACCCTCGATCTTCTTGCCTGCAGGCTCCATGTGCTCCCTTGGTGATCTCCGTGTCTCCCACTCTGTGCTGATGAACAGCTATCCATGTATCAAGCACAGCCCCCCTCCCTGGCTCCCAGCCAGTGTCTCCAGCTGCTTACTAGGGGTCCCCAGGTATTGAAAACTCAACACATCCGAAACACTCTAGAGTCCTGAAGGAGCTGTCTTGGGCTGACTGCCAGCTGGGTACTTGGTACCACCACCCAGCTGGTGAACCAGGCGAAAAGCACCAGATCATCCCTGAATGTTACCGCCTTGTATGTATGTGTCCTTAATGTCTTTGGTCCTCCCCGGTTCACTCCACCCCATGCCACTCTCCCTGAGGTGGGACAATTGTGATGCCCTCTCTTGAGTGCTTTTCTGTGCTCTAATTCATTCACCACCAGTGACGGTGGTGGAGATTGATGTAAACGGGCTGGATTGAAGCTTAGCGTTCTGACAATACATTCAAAATGTCCTTGTCTTAAAGACCATCTTTGGGGATTCATCTGTGTAGATTGTTCCTGTCTGTCTTCTCTAAATCTCTTCGATTGATTTCTTAAAAGCGGTACAAGCCTCCTTTGCTATGGAAGGTGGCATGCTTTCTTAGATGCACTGGGCTATGAAGAGCAGAACTAGTGACTTCTAAACCTTAGGGAGAAATGTGATTCTCTTTGCCATCTTAGGTGTACCATTTTTCAAAGTCATAGTGTTAAAATCTATAACACTAACACTGGGTGGTAAGCACAGGGCAAGTGGGTGCTCTGAGAGCCACTGTGCTTGGTTTCTCTAATGGGGTCCATAACCTCTTTCTTTTCCTGACCACGGGGGTGCCCTTAGCTCCATGTGACTCACAGGGTTAAAACCAGAGGACCTTATTAGGATTTGGGGCCAAAGCCTCATGAGTAATACATAGTGCATGCATGTCTGACCTTATCCACGAGGCATTTATCAACTCTGGAAAGCTGAGTGACAGTTCGTGGGAATTAAAAACACCAAAGCCATCTCAAGTCATGAAATAAAAATCTGGATGACTTTAGTGTAAGAGCTGTGAATCAGCAAGGTCAGCAGTGTATCTTCTGGCAGGGCTCTGCATTTGTGGATTTGCCCTGTGCCTGGAGACGGCCCATGACTCAGAGACCAGTCACCGAACCTCCCCTCCATTGCCTCGTCAACCCAAGCTGTAGCGAAGGCCATGAGCCTCCTCCCAACTTTGCTTCCTGGTGCCAGTAAGTGCATTTTTCTATTTCTTTGCCTTTCTGACAGGTCTGCCTGACTCTTGATCCACTGAAAAGGCTCTCCTTTTCCATTATGTTCTCTGGACATTTTTGGTAGAAACATGACAAATTTCACATTGCATTCAGCCAAATAAAAAGTGGATGAGTGAGAAAAGAAACTGAATTTTTTAAATTGAAGTATAGTTGATTTACAATATTGTGATAGTTTCAGGTGTACAGCATAGTGATTCAGTATTTTTACAGGTTACATTTCATTATAGGTCATTACAAGATAATGCCTATAATTCCCTGTGCTTTACAGTAAATCCTTGTTGCTTATCTATTTTATATATAGTAGTGTGTATCTGTTAATCCCATACCCCTAGTTTGTCCCTCTCCCACTTCCTCTCCCCTTTGGTAACCACAAGTTTGTTTTCTATATCTGCGAATCTATTTGTTTTTGCATATATATTCATTTGTATTATTTTTTAAATTCCACATATAAGTGATATCATACAGTATTTGTCTTGCTATGAACGTTGCAAGTTATGTTGCTGTGAACATTGGGGTGCATGTATCTTTTCAAATTTGAATTTTCATCTTTTCCAAATATATGCCCAGGGGTGGGGTTGCTGGATCATATCGTAGTTCTATTTTTAGTTTTTTAAGGAACCTCCATACTGTTCTCCATAGTGGCTACACCAATTGACATTCCCACCAACAGTGTACGAGGGTTCCCTTTTCTCCACATCCGCGCCAACATTTGTCGTTTGTAGATTTTCTGATGCAATATTGCACTTACTTTGAAGGCGTTGTTGAATTATTTTCACTGTGTATGTAGTGCTTTGATTTGGCAGAAAAACTGGTTTCAGAGAAATGTGCCACAGTGTCTTGTGACAATTTCCTAATTGTACAAGAAGATAATCTGTGTGAGATGCCTGGTGAGAGCACATCATTGCCGGCAGAGTCTCAGGAATTTTTCAGAGCCAGGCTTCCTCCTGGGTGGGTTTGGATGGTCAACCACAGCACGGCCAACACTGAAGTCCATCTTAGCAGGATAGATTATCATGTCTGTGCTGGATCTAGGTTTGATTAGATTACATCATGTGACAGAAAGGATATCCATAAGTGGAAAAGTGGAAGACAGCAGTTCTAATCCTTACTTCTAGGGTCCATGTGAAAATGCACAGTGAACACTGGGCAGAGTTATGGTAAAGAGATTAGCAGCTCCCAGAACTCAGTCTTTCCACACAAAACCTAAGTCCCTATTTTCTTTTTCAGAATTTCCCACAAGATTAAGATAATTTGTCTAATACAGATGGCCAATGGGCACATGAAAAAATGGTCTACATCTCTAATTATTAGAGAAATGCAAATCAACACAACAATGAGGCACCACGTCACTCTGGTCAGAATGGCCATCAATAAAAAGTCTACAAATAACAAATGCTGGAGAGGGTGTGGAGAAAAGGGAACCCTCTTACACTGTTGTTGGGAATGTAAACTGATACAGCCACTGTGGGGAACAGTATGGAGGTTCCTCAAAAAACTAAAAATAGTGTTGCCACATGATCCAGCAATTCTGCTTCTGGGCATATATACAGACAAAATGATAATTAGAAAAGATAAATGCACCCCTGTGTTCATAGCAGCACTATTTACAATAGCCAACACTTAGAAACAACCTAAATGTCCATCAACAGATGAATGGATAAAGAAGATGTGATAGATATATATAGATATATAGATACATAGATATACACACAATTGAATATTATTCAGCCTAAAAAAGAATGAAATAATGCCATTTGCAGCTACATGGATGGACCTGGAGATTATCATACTAAGGGAAGTAAATCAGAAAGAGAAAGACAAATACCATATGAAATCACTTATATATATATGTGGAATCTAATATATGACACAAATGAACTTATCTACGAAACAGGAACAGACTCACAGAGGTAGAGAGCAGACTTGTGGCTGCCAAGGGGGAGGGGAGTGGGGGAGGATTGGAGTGGGAGTTTGGGGTTAGCAGAAGCAAAATATTATATATAGAATGGATAAACAACAAGGTCCTACTGTATAGCACAGGGAAGTATATTCAATATCCTGTGAAAAATCATAATGGAAAAGAATATGAAAAAGAAAAAAATATATATATATGTCTGAATCACTTTGCTGTACACCAGAAACTTACACATTGTAAATCAATTATACTTCCGTTTTTTAAAAAAAAAGATAATTCATCTGGTTACTTCCATTTAGAATTTTTTTACTATGGAAGAAATAGAACCTAATAGATCATGACAAGTTAAAAAAATGAATATTAATTTTCTCCAATTTTTCTCCTCTTATTCTTTTTCTCTCTTCCTCTCTCTCTCTCCTTCCTTTCTTCTCTCCCCTCTCCCTTCCTACTTATTTCACTCTCTCATTTTATTTTTTATGGAGATTTAACATGAAGCGAACTACTCTTAGTGTAGCTCTTCACTAATGTTAGTGAAGTTTTACATATATATACAAGTGTGGGTACATCTACCCAGATCAAAATTTAGAAGAGTGCCCAGAAATTTTCCGTATGCATCATCCCAGTCAATAATCAACCCCTCCCCACAACCCACCAATGGGTAATCATTTTTCTAACATCTGTCACCATTAATTAGTTTTGTCTTTTAAACATTGAAATCATGGAATTTTTTTCTGCATTTTCTTTTTTTCTCTCAACATAAAGATGGCAAGATTCATCCATGTGTGAGAAATATCAATGGTGTATACCACAAGTATATCAGTACTTAACTTCTCCATTCTTTTTTTTTTTTTTTTTTTTTTTTTTCTTTTTGCGGTATGCGGGCCTCTCACTGTTGTGGCCTCTCCCGTTGCGGAGCACAGGCTCCGGATGCGCAGGCCCAGCGGCCATGGCTCACGGGCCCAGCCGCTCCGCGGCATATGGGATCCTCCCAGACCGGGGCACGAACCCGTATCCCCTGCATCGGCAGGCGGACTCTTAACCACTGCGCCACCAGGGAGGCCCAACTTCTCCATTCTTGATGGACGTGTAAGTTGTCTTCAGTTTTTGGTTATTATAAATAAAGCACATAGGAACATTTATGTTCATGACTCTGGGAGGAAATATTTACTCATTTTTCTTGGGTAAGAGGAAAGGCATGAACTTTCCACTCCCTTCTAAGAGGGTCAATGAGAAGCAATAGCACCAAAAGCAGTATTACATCTAGGGAAACCACTGACACTAATGCCAGTATGAGGTACCAGAAGGAACCAGTGGCAGGGATTCTTATCACACCCTATTTCACTACCAGTTAGACCTTGCAGAGTCCTGTGGCCCCTGGAGAATGTGCACCATCGAGACGTAACCAGGTGGTGACTCCAGCTGCAGCTGCCTAGGTGTGTTATGGCGGAGTCTGCAGAACTTGATCACCTTGACTTTCCACAAAACAACACACAGCTCCATCTCCAAGATGAAATTCAAGTCACCATACTTCATACCCCTACCACGAAAAGAGAGGCACAATGCTTAGGAGGCAAGCCTGCTTTATACCGCAGTCAAAGATATTAGTCATGACTACCATTCAGTAAATCTATGCCTTGCCAGGCCCTGTATTAAGAGTAGGACAGCATTTACCTTTACAATGACAAATTTATTTGCCCCATTCACCCCATTTTGTGGATTAAAACCATGTTCATAAAAGCTAATGTGTTCAGGGTCTCACAACTAAAAGCTGTTTTAATGGACTCAGCCTGAACTCCCAGCACTGACTTGAGATCTTTGAGGGTAGGAAAGATGTCTAACAATAATTATAACAACTATGACTATTGTATTTCTCTAAAGAAGAAAGGAAAGGAAAATCTTTAAACCTAACAATCTATACTTCTCTGCATTCTTATTTTATTTGCAGAACTCACAGAAGAGTGGAAAAGACAGAGAAGTACCGACTACCATGGAGTATGATCAACCCTAGAATGGAAGTGTAACTCAATAGCTCAGAGAACATAGAGAATCATCTCTCAATCCCTGAGAGCCATTGGGTCTTCAAAAGAGAGATGTTTGAACTTGGCTTTGAAGGTGGACTATTCTTTCAGTAAACACAGTAAAGAAGGTGGCATGTACTGACAAATTCTAAGGTTCAGCAAGAGCAAGAGTATAGAGTTACAGGAGAAAGTCTACAGAGATGATATCCAAAGACTGGTAAGCAGAGGGTGTGTGGCCCAGTGGAGTTGGGAAGTGTTTGTGTTGGAGTGACAAAAGGAAAAGTAGGTTGGGAAGAAAGTACAAAGTGTCCTGAATGTCTTGCTAAGTAAGGAGTTTATTCAATAAAGAGGAAATTAAGAATAAGGCATGCAAACAGAGTGGGTTTCAGTTAAGTAGTTATGGAGATGGTTACACACACCCCTAACATTTCAACAAACACTGGATTAGTCAGGATAGGCTAGTTTGTACTTGATAACAAATAAGCTCAATATGTCTGTGGCTTAACAGAACAAAATTTTACTAATCACATAAAAGTGTATTGCAGGTCTGGGCAGCCACCTTCCAAGCAGTGACTCTTAAATCCAAGCAGCTTCCAAAATGTAGGCCTGTCACCCCAGCACAGGACTTCCCCAGGTGCCACAACAGGCAAGAGCTCTTGACTGCCACAGGTCAGAAGTGACATCTTGTAATTCTGCTCACAGCCTATCAACTTGAAGCAGTAGCAGGGCACCATCTACCTGCAAAGGAGCTGAGAGGCAGAGTCTTCCTGTGCCCAGCAAGGGGTGAAGAATGGGGTATAATGGAGCATTAGCAATCTCTACGACAAACACTGAGGAGTTAAATTTTTATTTGGTTCAGTGACTGCTGAAATGACTATCAATGTCAAACATTTCTCTAACATTTCTTTCCTTATAATTTTAATTTGTGGTTTTGGTTTCAGAACAAATCTTGCTTTTCACATATTTTGCAACTTAATTATTTGGGTTAGAGAGTGGCCTTCATTTATTGTTCACTTGGAAGGAAAGAAGTATTTTTGAACTGTAATTATGTTGACTTAGTAGTCACACTGTTAAATTTTAAAAATTGAAACATTCTAAAAAAAAATCTTGCCATGTGGTGCAGATTGCAGATTCCAGTTGGCTTTGCACAGAGACTCTCAATACACAGAATATAGCTCCTGTGCATCTGCAGCCTCCACCTTTAATTCAGCCCACATGTCCCTGTACCATACACTCACCTGTCTGTAAGGCAGGCAGTGAACACCCCTGCTGCTTTCTCCCTCTTCCACCTGAGGTTTTTGTCCTTTGGTGCCCCTCCCAACAGGAGCCCAGAAGTACACTTAGTTGCTGAGTCCAAGCCAGCTTCCATGGCTGCCTTTCCCGGTCTTTGACTTGGCTTTGCTCTACCTACACTCCCAAATTTTGGAAGGATCTGCCAGTGCCTCCTAGGATTCTACCCCAGCTGGTCACCTGATCGCCAACTTAAGTTCGTTTGGAAGCCAGATTTACTTGCATTCATCAACAGACTCCAGGTCAGTGTGGGGAGTTCAGAGTAACAGTCAACACTCCAGGGAGACTGGAGGAGAAGGACTAAGTACACATCCATGACCAGTGCCGGGAGGGCTTCTAGTGCATGACTCATCCCTGTTGTTCTAAAAGAACCCAGCTCTGAGCTTCTTGAAGAAGGTTGGCCAGAACACCCATGTCACTCATTCGATCTCCCTTGGGATTCCCATTGGCTGATTGAAAAAACAAGCTCAGGGGTCACATGCTTCTGAATAGGTGTGATTCTTCCCTCTTGATCACAGTATCTTTACCACATGTCCTTGTTCAAAGTCAGCCCTTCATCATGCCCAAGGAGGGTGAGAGAAGACCCAATTTGATGCATCGCCACCATCCCAGAGTTCCTCTGCTTAGTGGCAGATGCCACAGGCATTCTCTGCAAAGCCCAGGAGTAGTAGGTGGACGTCCAGGACTGTGGAGCCCACCTCGCCGGGTCCTCTCCTGCCCAGGAAAGCCCACTTGCCAAGTGTCTGGCTGTGCCCTCTCTTATCTGAAACCCACCAGAGCCTCCTTCGACTGGATCCTTCTTAATTCCCCGAAGGGTCCGATAGCCCTGGAAAACAGAGAAACAGAGGAGTAGTTCTCACATCCACCAGTGATGACCAAGGGCTGCTTCTTGAGGAAAGGACCATGAAAATCCAGGTTGAGTTTGTGTGCCCTGTTGTTTTAATTCCTGTTCATCCCACCTCGTTTCCCTGCACCAGGAAAGAAGTCAAAGCAATAAGACTCAGCACTTTTTACTGAGTGCCTTTTCTGCACCAAACACATTTATCAGTGTAATATCCGGAATCTTCACAAATGCCCTAAAAGCATTCCCAAGTCACAGATAGGAAAAAAGCTTCTGAACCAGTCTTGGTTCAGAGCTCACACTCAGGTCTCCCCACCAGACAGAGCCTCAGGGCCTAGGACACCAGAATCCACGGCCAGGCTGCACCTATAAGACAAGGCTGCACCTAGTACTTCTGAAGTGCTGGGAGCCTCCATTACTGATACTTTACACAGAAAATGCAGACAATAATCCTTATATTAGTTGGTTCTCCAGAGAAACAGAACCCATAGGAGAGAGAGAGGGAGAGAGATTTTAAGGGATTTGTTCCTGTGTTTGTGGGGTCTGGAGAGTCTGCAATTTGCAGGGCAGGTTGCAAATTTAGATGAGCTGAAGTTGCAGCAGTGAGTGTGAGAAACTGAAGCCGGGTTTTTATCTTGCAGTCTTGAGGTAGAACTCCTTCTTTAGGAAACTTTGCTCTGTCTTTGCTCTGAAGAACTTCAGACTGATTGGATGAAGCCCACCCACATTATGAAGGGTTATTTGCTTTACTCTCAAGTCAATTGATTGGAAATGTCAATCACATCTTGAAATATCTTTCCAGCAACATCTAGACAGGAGTCTGAGCAAATTATTGGGTGCTGTGACCTGGCCAAGCTGACACATAAACTTAACCATTGCTGTTCCTATACTCAGTGCAATATGGGGTTGAAAGTGTTTTTCTGCTCAAGGTGGCTTCCCTGACAAATGCAGGAACTGCCTGGGGTGTCACTCAGTCCCAGGTGCCAGATGAAGCTTGAGGTGAGACCTGTCCAGGGGGCTCCAACCCCGCTCCAGGCCCCGCCAGCTGTCCCCGCTCAAGGACAAGCTGAGGACACCCTCCTCTTGCTGGCTTTCAACTCTGAGATTTTTTTTTCTTTCAATTTGTTTGTTTTTGTTTCCTAATCTTTGAGGATATATTTATTCTGTTTTAAAAATACTTAAGCCCTTGTAACTCTGCCATGTTTCATAAATTCTGTGTTTCTGACTTATGCTGTTTTTAATTGCTTTCCTTTTGCATTCTTATCCTTTTACCACCCATCTTCCTAATCTTCAAGTTTGCTGATTTTACTTTTTTCCTTTTTTTTTTTTTTTTTACTATCTCAAAATGATAGTAAAAGACGAGTGGTCTTTTCATGTTCATCAGCTTTTCTTTATAATTATTTTATATTTATTTAGTTCTTTTTCAGCCCCAGGTATTTTTCCTTCCCTCAGTCTCCTAATCCTTTTTCATTCATGATGGATTTCTAGGCTAATTTTCTATTTCACTAGTTTTAGTCACCTTTCTTTGCTTTTGTGAAGATGTTTGTTTAGCTGATTCTTAAATTTTGTTGTTTTAACTTTTCTTCCTTTTTGTCATTTGTTTTAGAGTTTTCATTTTACCCACTCAATTTTTAAAGCATTTTTGTTTTAATGATTCTTTTCTCCACCTTTCATTGCCCTCTTGGCATTTCTTTTTACTATTTATTTTCACATGTCTGTCGTCTCATGAGCGCTGGGACCGGAGTTTGACAGGGCCCTCCTCCGGGTAAGAATCACGGCACAGGCACTGACACAACCTGCGTTTGCTTTTTTCTGTATTTTTTCAACTTAAATTTGCCCTGTATTTTTTACTTTATACTCGTCTTAAGTCACAGATATATATCCTCATGGAAATAGGTGAAGTGTGGCCATGAAGACTCTGCCCATGAAGAAACCACGACAAAAGTGGACTAGCTGGGGCAGTGTTTCTCAGAAGGGGTTTGGGGAGCATTTGCCTCAGGACCACCTGGGGAGGATGCCAAACGCAGCTCTGCCTACGCCAGAACCTTCTTCAGAATTTCCCCAGACGATTTGCATGCACATAAAGCTCGAGACCCACAGACTCAAGGTCCCTGGTCTAAAGGCCTCTTCTTCCCTCCAGCTGGCCTTCTGTCTTCCTATCTGTCTCCACCCAGAGTCCCCCACTTCACTCGGTCCCCCTGCAGCATGGGCATCTCTTTTCCAGGACATTCCAGGTCTTGGCCCTGCAGAGGGGCTTCTGAACCTCTGAGGGTGTCATTTGGTCTGATCCCCACGCCTGGAAAGAGCTGGACACCTGAACTCCCATCCATTCAAGTACATGGCCCAGGATAGGTGAGCAGGAGTGACGCAGAGGCCCACAGGGTAGAGAGCCCGAGGAGAAGCCGGGGTGGGGAGGGCAGCCTCCTGCAGACCTGCCGGCTACTCACCGAGTCCCAGCGGACGAGGCAGGCAAGTGAAGATGTGGCCAGGATGAACGTGGAACTTATGCAGATGCGGGGGCACCCCTGAACCCTGACCCAGGCTGAAGAGCTTCCAGAAGTGCGAGCAGACCCTGCTCCAACTGCAGGGGCACCTGGGCCCATGGCGAGGCCGTGTCCTCGAGCCTTCAAGCCCAACCTGGGGAGCCGATGGTATAAAATACGTGCCAAGAATGTACTATTTGAACAAAAGGGAGAGGAGGTGAGACAAAATACCCAGGAAGAGACCTTTCTTCCTCAAATTCTAACCTTCCTCAACAACCATGATGTGGGGAATCTCCCTAATTCTCCATAATTTGGCTGTCACTTCCCAGCCCCTGTCAAAGTGGACCTGTCTCAAAGGTTAATAATCTTATATCCCTGTGGTCGTTTGCTAGTGCAGCCATAACAAATACAGAGAAATGTATTCTCTCACAGTCCTGGAGCTGGAAGTCCAAGATTAAAGTGTAGGCAAGGCTGGTTTCTCCCAAGGCCTCTCTCCTCGGCATGTAGACGGCCATCTTCTCCCTGTGTCCTCACATGGTCATCCCGCTATTCATGTCTGTGCCCTGAACTCTTCTTATAAGGACACCAGTCCTATGGGATTAGGACTCCACTTTACCTTCATCACCGCTTTAAAGACGCTGCTTCCAAATACAGTCACATTCTGAGGTCCTGGAGGTGACGACTTCAACAAATGAATTGGGGCGGACATGATTCGGCCCATAACAATTGCCAAATGCAAACTCACGGTTCTCTGCCAACTCAGTGTGACTGCAGCTCCCGGAGAGTCTGGAGCGTCCCTGTGAGTGGGTGTCATGCTCAGCCCTGGGACCCCTATGAGGAGTCTCTCTGGAGCCTGCCTGGCCCCTCCTGCAGGTACTTTGCTTCCTTCTCTGTCTCCCTTCCCTCGGCTGGTGCCACTCTGCTGGCCTTCTCTGCAGCCCTGGCTTCATCCCTCCTTCTTATCTTGATTGTGATTATCTCAGAAGTGTTGTTTTCTGCTTTCATGTTTTCTTGAGTCTTCTATTATAAAATTCCAGGCCAAGAACCTACAGGGGAAAAAAATGATCCCTAACCAGAAACTCTGTTGAAACAGCATGCAGGATTCAATTGTCCTATGCAAAAGTGATCATTACATGAAAAATAGTTTTCAGGTAAAACTCAGTTTGAGTTTCTCACCAGTTGAGCATAAATGAAAATAAAACAAAAATGACAAGGTCACATTTTCCAAATGAACAGAATAATTTTGCATCAGGAAACATCTGAACACATGCAACTGAAATTCACAGCAGTCTTGAAATCCAGCACCAGGTAACATAGGTGGTAACCCGGAGTGTCATGTCTAGCCTGCTATCCCTAGACATTTTTGCTTATCATATTTGGAAATTCATTCCCTCCAGCCTTTTCTAAGGAGACCAAGAATAATGTTGCCATTTCAGAAATTCAGTATTAGGGCTTAGTTTCTTATTTCTGGACAGGTGACAATGTCTTCATTTCTGTCCTTCCCTCTCCCCCACACTATGGTTCTCCAGAACCCCTGTGATTTCACTGGTCTTCAGTGCTTGTCCTAACCCCTGGTTAGTCATGATTCAAGCATACAGTACACCTGCAGTATTGAGGTAATCGTGGCAAAGAAAAGTTGCTACTTGCTAAGATCAAACATCTTGTAAGCGTTGGTAGGGAGGGAAGTTGCGAGGCAGTCATGATCAAGAAAACTGCTGGAATCCTAAGGACTCAACTGGTGGAGGCTGCATGGTCCAGGTCATGGGGCCTTCCAGCTCTGACAACAGACGCCTGGGAGGAGCATCCTTTCCTCTTTCCCTGTTGTGTTGCCTAATTAGTTAACCTCTCTGAGCCTTGGTTTCCCCAACTATATGTTCATACTAACCTGTACCTCATGATTTCTGTGGGGGAAGAGATGAAAGTGTATAGACAGTGCCAAAAGCAGAATCTTCACATTGCAGCTGCTCAACAATCCCCTCATCCCACCACCAATTTCAAAAGAGAGTCAGTTTTGGGTAAAAAAGACGTGGTCTGTGCATACAGTGGAATACCTCTGAGCCTTCAAAAAGAAGCCAGGGACTTCCCTGGTGGTGCAGTGGTTAAGAATTCACCTGCCAATCCCCAGTCCCGGAAGATCCCACGTGCCACGGAGCAACTAAGCCCATGCGTCACAACTACTGAGCTTGCGCTCTAGAGCCCGTGAGCCACAACTACTGAGCCCACGTGCCACACTACTGAGCCTGTGTGCCTAGAGCCCGTGCTCCACAGCAAGAGAAGCCACTGCAATGAGAAGCCCTTGCACCACAACGAAGAGTAGCCCCCACTCACCGCAACCAGAGAAAGCCCACATGCAGCAACGAAGACCCAACACAGCCAAAAATAAATAAATAAAAAATAAATAAATTTATTTTTTAAAAAAAGAAGAAGAAGCCAATTCTGCTGTAGGCAACCACAGAGATGAACTTGGAGGATGTGACACTAGGTGAAATAATCCAGCCACAGAAAGACAAATACCTCATGATTCACTTCTATGAAGAAGCTAAAATAGTCAAAGTCATAGGATCGAAGAGCAGAGTGGGGGCTGCCAGGAAGGAGGGGGAGATGGGGAGTTATTACTCATCGAGCGTAAAGTTTTCGGTCAAGCAAGGTGGGTATATACGTTCTAGAGATCGGCTGTACAACTTTGTGCCTATAGCCCACTGGACTGGACTGCACACGTAAACATTTGTAAGTGGGTAGATCTCAGCTGAAGTGTTCTTACAGCAGTAAAGTAAAATTTAAGAGAGAAAGAGACAGAGAGATAGAGATGGCTGTGTGTCTCCAGGCTGTGCGCTTGTTTCTCCCAGGGGATTTCTCTCTAACTAGGTCAGTCTCCTTGCTTCTTCCCACCCCTATTCCCTGTTCCTCCAGTGTTGCCAACGTCCCAGCACGCTGACTGCCACGCCTGACCCAGTTACAGCGCTCAGCCGTCCTCGCCACAGAGCCAGCCTTGGCCCCAGGGGCTTACATCGCCTGAGCCTCCACTCGATACTCAGCACCTCAGCTCCTTACATGACAATGTGGAGCCACAGTGAGGCTGTTACTCTGTGCCACTCACCTCCACCCCTGCCTCTCCACCATGACATCCACGAGGCAACTTGACCACAGGCAGCTGTAACACATCATGGTTATTTGCAGCAACACAGAAGCCTGCCCCAAACCACTGATTTCTAGGAACCTCAGTTTAGATTCCAAGAATAATATTTGTGGCAGACACCATGACGATGCCACGATTGCTGGAAGCTGCATGGCCTTGCAGCTCACAAGGCAGTGCCGAGGTTTCTACGCGCTGTCCCTAATTAGATTCAGCCCCTTCTACCATTTAGTAAATTATTTTTATGGCGAGTGTCAGAGCTAGCTGTACTCTGGAAAAATACTTCTTCTCTAATTCTGGCTCTCGCTCTAGCATAAACCCCCAGCCTCCACCTTCTGTGAACCACTTTAGGAAAGACAGATTGTCCAGGGATGGGAAAGTGAATCTGCTTCTGTCCATGATCGGTCGTTTCTATAGGACCGAAGCAAAGGAGGGGATTTTCTGTCTTAGAATCACAGAACAGGCTCCATTATTTGAGCCTTCCTTGTGAAGGCTTGCCATCAAGAACTAGCATGTTAACACATTATTCAATAAATATGTATTATGTACTTCCAGGTTACTTGCTGGACCTTAAGACCCTTTCCTTGTTCTAGCAGATTTTAATAGAATAAAATAATGAGCAGAGTAGACCTTAATGTATGTAAGAATTAGGTATATGTTAAAGGATCCATTAGGAAAAAATGGGTTATGGACCATTTTACATTAGGAAAATGACTCGTAGTTGGTAGCCAAAAATGATAATAATAAGTTCTTACCTCATATATCTATCAAAATAAATTTCCAACAGAGTCAAGAATTAAATCTAGCATCTGCTATAAAAGACATTACTTTTCTGTTGGGCAAAGGACTTGCTAATACAAAACATTAAAATAAATTAAAGTGGAAACAAAGTGACAGATTGGACATTATAAGAGTTTTAAGCATCTTTATATACCATACTTGAAAATACAAAAAACTTTCTTGAAAAATATATATGCTATTGATATATCAGAAAATAAAACCCTGATCCTGTGGAGAAATCTCGAATAAAATTTATCACAGGCTCATCTTCCAAAAAACAAGCACACAGGCATGTGATATGAACCGACAGTCAGCAGGGGAGAAAACACAGAAAGTAATAAAAATATGAATAAATTATCCTGCAGCTATTTCCTCTGCATGTGACACCATCCCTCCTTTCTCCACTGAACTTCTACTCACCTTCATGGACTCTGTGATCATTGTCATCCCTGTGAGTATTCCTCTGCCTCCCTTGGGGCCCCATAGCTTTGTACAAGCTACTGCTACTTTATCGTATCTGGTTATTTAGCAAAGACTTAATGAGGATGTCCTAGGTGATGCTCTTTTAGGCACAGGTCTCAAGAGTAAATCAGAGAGGTGTGATTCCTAGATTCCTGGAGCATACTTTTTTTTTTTTTTTTTGCGGTACACGGGCCTCTCACTGTTGTGGCCTCTCCTGTTGCGGAGCACAGGCTCTGGACGCGCAGGCTCAGCAGCCATGGCTCACGGGCCCAGCTGCTCCGTGGCATGTGGGATCTTCCTGGACCGGGGCACGAACCCGTGTCCCCTGCATCGGCAGGCAGACTCTCAACCACTGCGCCACCAGGAAAGCCCGTGGAGCATACCTTTTTATTACAAAGGATGCATGTGTGTATGTCCAGACTGAATCCTTTGAGGACCTGAATCCCATCTCATTTATCTATGCCATCATATCCCTACTGCCTACGTACTACCTGACACATAATAGATAGTAATTTGCTGATGAATTAACTCACAGCTAGTTCACTGTCCTATAAGTACAGTGTCCTATAAATGTGTTTCTAAGCAGAAATATAAGCTGAGATACAAACAGAAAAATTTTGTTAACTGCATATTAATAACAGTAAAATAAGAACAAACTAAATGTATGTTGTAGTTAGTTTCCAAAGACAGTCACCAAGCCTCCATGCCTCACTGTATTTACATCCTTATATACTCATCTCCCAAATGAATGAGACTGAAGTGGTGTATGTGACTCCCAAAGCTAAATCACAAGGAGAATTGGAGCTTCCACCTCAGTCTCTTAGAAGGTGGATTCTTGGAGAATCCTGCTGCCATATCCAAAGTCTGGCCATCCTGAGACCACCATGATGTGAGAAAGCCCAAGCAGCCACACGTGAGGCTGAAAGGAGAGGAAATGATGTTTGGTCATTCCCCAGCTGTCCCAGTCAGCCCCACTGAGGTGCCAGACATAAGGTGAACCTCCTTCTACACCTGGCCCCATTGAAGCCCTGGATGACGCCAACCCAAGTCACTATCTAAGCAGCAACATTTGAGATTTCAAGTACAAACACACCCAACTGAATGAAGTCATCCCATAGAACTATGAGAGGTTTTTTATTTTTCTTTTGAGCCACTACATTTTGGGTTATGTAATAGAAAATCAGAACAGTATCCATCTACCGGATAGCATAGCATGCAGCATCTTAAATGATAGTTACAATAAGTTTTCAAATGCCTAGGAAATGCTTTTGGTATACTATTAACTCAAATAAGCAGACATTAATTGCATTGTCAATATGATCTCAACTACATAAAGAAAAAAAAGTAGAAAAATAATGGAAGGAAATTTGCCACCATGTTAACGATGATTGTCTCTGGGTAGTAAAATTATGAGTAACTTATATTCTTGGTTTTTTTTCTACAATTAGCATGAAATTCTTTAATAAGCATAGGAGAAGAAAACAAACAAAGGTTTTGTTTTCAATACAGAATCAATGACTCAAAGAAATATCCCTGGCTTTACATGTTTTGGACCTAAATGTCAAAGAAGCACCTGCTCTCTTTCTAAAAATAGTCATGGAAGAGATGGTCACAGTGTTCCTTGTACCTGTTTTAATGGGCATCTCTTCGTATTGATAAAGATATTTTATTTCCATAGGGATACATCCAGTTTATTTTTGTTCTATACTAATCAGGTTAGTTTCTACCCAAATCAGAAGGACTCTGACTCAAGTTTAACTTCTGATTCTTTCCTCAAAACATTTCCATCTTCCTTGCCTTGAAACTCTTTTTTTTAAATTTAACTGAGGTATAATTCATGTACCATGCAAATCACCCTTTGAAAGTATACAATCTAGTGATTTTAGCATATTCACAAAGTTGTACAACCAGCACTACTATCTAATTCTGGAACATTTTTATCACTCCAAAAAGAAACATCATGTCCACTAGCAGTTTCTTTCCAACCCCTGGAAGTCACTAATCTAATTTCTCTCTCTCACTGGTCTTTCCTATTCTGAACATTTCACATAAATGGAATCATACAAGATTCAGCCTTTTGTGTCTGACTTCTTTCACTTAACATAGTGTTTTCAAGGTTCATCTATGTTGGAGCATGTATGAGTATCTCATTCCTTTTTCTTGGCTGAATAATATTCCATTTTCTAAATACACTACATTGTTTAATCCACTTTGATTGATAGACATTCTGGTTGTTTTCACTTTGGGCTATAATGAATAATGCTACTATGAATGTTCATGTGCAAGATTTTGTATAAACATATGAGTTCAACTTTCTTGCATGTATACCTAGGAAAGGAATTTCTGGGTCATATGGTAACTGTATTTTAACTTTTCGAGGATCTGCCAGACTTCTTTCCAAAGTGGCTGCACCATTTTACATTACCACCAGCAATTGATGAGGGTGCAATTTCTCCACGTCCTCATAAACCTTAGTTATTATTTGTCTTTTTTATTCTAGCCATCTTAGAGGATGTGTGGTGGTATCTCACTGAAATTTAGATTTGCATTTTCTTAATGACTAATGATGTTGAGCAGCTTTTCATGTGTTTATGGGTCATTAGAATTTCTTCTTTATAGAAATGGCTTTTCAAATCCTTCGCCCATTTTTTTTAAGATGTTTAATTTTATTTATTTATTTATTTTGGCTGTCTTGGGTCTTTGTTGCTGCGCGTGGGCTTTCTCTAGTTGTGGCGAGCAGCGGCTACCCTTTGCTGCGATATGTGGGCTTCTCCTTGCAGTGGCTTCTCTTGTTGCAGAGCACGGGCTCCAGGTGCACAGGCTTCAGTAGTTGTGGCACACGGGCTCTAGAGCACAGGTTCCGTAGTTGTGATGCACAGGCTTACTTGCTCCACAGCATGTTGGATCTTCCTGGGCCAGGGCTCAAACCCGTGTCCCCTGCATTGGCACCCTTTGCCCATTTTTAATTGGGCTATTTGTCTCTTTATCGTTGTGTTTTAAGGGTTCTTTATATATCCTGGACACTAGCCCCTTATCAGATGTATGATTTGCAGATATTTTCTCCCATTATGTGAGTTGTCTTTTTACCTTCTTGACAGTGTCCTTTGAAGCACAAAAGTTTTTAAGTTTGATGAAGTCCGATGTATGCACTGTTGTTGCTGCTCGTGCTTTTGGTGTCATATCTAAGAAACCATTTCCTAATTCAAGGTCACTAAGACTTATGCCTATATTTTCTTCTAAGAGTTTTATAGCTTTACCTCTTATATTTAGGTCTTCGATCCATTTTGAGTTAATTTTTGTGTGAAGTAGAGCCTCAACTTAATTATTTTGTATATGTTATCTGGTCGTCCCAGCACCGTTTGTTGAAAAGACTATTTTTTTCCTCCATTAAATTGTATTGTCACTGTTGTCGAAAATCAATTTTACAAGTTTATTTTTGGAATCTCATATCTATTCCATTGCTCTATATGTCTCTCCTTATGTCAGTACCAAACGGTGTTGGTCACTGTACCTTTGTAGTAAGTTTCAAAATTGAGAATAGTGAGTCATCTGACTTTGTTTTTTCTTTTTAAGATTGTTTGGCTATTCTGGGTTGCTTGCATTTCCCTATAAACTCTTTGATTAGCTTGCCAGTATATGCTAAGGGAAAAAAGGCAGCTATGATTTTAATAGGGATTGTATTGAATGAGTTGATCAATTGGGGAAGTTTTGCCATCTTGACAATATCAAGCTTTCTAATCCACAAACTCAAGAGGTCTTTCCATTTATTTAGATCTCCTTTACTTTCTTTCAATGATGTTTTGCAGTGTTCATGTACAGGTCTTGCATTTTCTGTTAGATTTATTCAGGAATATTTTATTCGTGTTTATGTTATTGTAAATGGAATTGTTTTCTTAAGTCCAATTTTGGATTGTTCACTGATAATACAAAAATACCATTTATTTTTGTACATTTATCCTGTATCTTACAACCTCGCTGAACGTGCTGTAATTGTTTTTGTGTATGTCCTCAGACATTCTACATACAAGATCATGTCATCTGTAAAGTAAGACAGTTTCTCTCCTCTCTTTATAATCTAGATACCCTTTTCTCCCTTTTATGAGCAGAGTTTCATCCTGGTGTTTATTCATTCCTGATTGAAACAAGAAGAACATCCTCTAACTTACAAAGAGCTTAGAGTAAAGCCATATTCCCCTTGTGGGAGTCAGGACAAGTCACAGTCTTAGGGTGCCCACACATCTTTGATCCTGAGTCACCACACCCCAAGCCTCTTCCTCAGCTGACCTCACTTATAGAATTGGGCTTCTATGCTGGTCTTCTTCCTCTTTAAGACTTAAGTTTGGACCTCTGTCTTGTAATTCAGCAGCTGCCTGACCTCAACCCCTGGAAGGGGTAGCATGGAGAGGACTTTCATCCTTGTATCTGCTGGGGGGCCTCTGGTTGCCTTTAGATTTTCCAGGGCCACAGACTCTACTTATCTAGTCAGAAATGTCAAGTTACTTCCTCAGCACCACCCACACCTCGGGTGGTGGCAGAACTCAGACTCAGACCTAACCATCTCATACCAAGAGCAGAGGTGTTCCTATGATGCACTTCTCCTCCCGCTGGGCCACCTCCTCAGGACAGGAGCCGGCCTCCCTGGGACCATCCCAGAGCAAGAGACAGTAGAATGTGTAGTGGAAAGGGGGAGGGGAAATTCTGCATGTTTAGAAAATATTTCAAGTAGAGGAGAGACGAGGAAAGGGGGAGATATCCAAAAAGAGTTGAACAGCTATTTAGAGCCAAGGCACTTTTACACACTTGAATTCATATAATTAATACATGGGAAGTAGAGTTGTATCCTTTTTATGAGTGGTGAAAATGAGATGGACAATTTTAAAATAACTTGCTCAAAAATCACAGATCTGGGTTTAAAATTAAACAAATTCCCTCTTCACATCCACCTGACTCCAGGACCTGGGTTATTCCCTGTTGTCACACCACTAGGTGTGACTTGTCCAAGTATTAGTAATAAATGCATTTCAAACCACTAATTAGCAGGTGACATGAAACTTAGATCTTGGGAAGTTGTTTTGTGTGTGGTATGTTGAGGTGTCCCTAACGGGTCATGTCCCTATCAGGTCTTGTCCCTAGACTTTGGCTAATGAATGAAATTGAGAACCAGTGAACTGAGAATGAGCCTCTTTTTTCAGGAACCTGTTGATGTACCAAAAAGGTACAGACATGCTCCAGTGACAAGAGCGTGGACTCAGAGCAAACAGCCTTGAGGACAACTCTTAGCTCTGCCTCTTACTCGCCCTGCAAATGTGGGCAAGTCATTTACCTCCTTAGATTCCACTTCCCCAAGCAACAAAGTGGGCGTCAGGAGACCTACTTTACTAGTTGTCTGGGAGATTAGCCCAAGCTTCCCAGACATCAAGCTACATAGGCAGTAAACCCCATGTCCTTAACTCTACTGCCAGGGGCACCAGAGAATATCTAACCCCTACACACACATACACACACACGCGCATGTGCACACACACACACACACACACACACAGAGTATTCCTGGCCGGGGTGTCCTCCATTCTTCCTTACAAATTCAGGCTGGAGTCCTCCCAGCTGGTCCAGGGCTGCAGCTGAGCTGCCCTCATTGTATGTCCCGCCGGGCACTCTCACCTCTCTGGGGCATCTCCAGGGGACATAGGGATCAGCTGAAGCCTGTGCCAGACCATGCCTGCTCCCTGCAGGGGAGAGAATGCCCACTTCTCCACCCCAGTGGACATGTTGGGGCCTGATCCCGATGCCTTGCAGAGTTCTCAGGGACACAGCCCTCCCCATTTTCTCCTTATGGCCTTCCCATCCCCAGGATCCTAGTAGCAGTGCCCAGGACGTGGGCTGGGGGACCCATTCCAGGGACAGATGCCATGCTGCACACAGAACTGCCCGGCCCCCAGGCCAGTCCAGTCAGCCTGGCTTCCTCTATTGCCAAGAAGATGTTCCCCCAACTGCCCCTGCGGCCCATCCTGAGATAGAGCCAGCTAGAGAGAGAGAAGAGGCAATGTCCTCGGTCCGGAAAAGCCACAGCAGCTCTGAGTCCGGGACAAAGAGCAGTGGGGAGCCCCTGGCCCCGACCCACGGGGGTGCTCCCGGCAAGCAGACTGCGGCTGCTCAACAATCACCCCCATAAATGACCCAACCATGACCGCCCATGCCCTGCTCCTGCCAGGGGCACCAGGCACCAGCAAAGGCTCCATCTCTGGGGACAAGGTTTCCAGTCCTGAGTGCGGTGATTCATTTCCCACTGACCCGCCCTCGGGACAATCCGGGCTCCGGTGGGTGGCTATTAGTGGCTGAACTGAGTCACCCAAGAGCGGTAGCAGGCAGCTCCCTAGGGCCACGGGGCCAGCTTGCCTGGGACAGGATGGAGTGGGGGGCCTTTAATAAATGAAAGCACAGTGTGTTTTTTTATTCCTTTTTCTGTCACTTCTCTCCCTACCTTTTCATCAGACCTTTGCTGTCGGGTATAGGTTGGAAGTTGGCCAAGTCAACTTAAAAGTGAGAAGAAGACACAGTACAGGGAGAATGATCCAGTGCTTGTCAAAAGTATATAAGGTGTATGGAATATTATCCAGCCTTTAAAAAGATGGAAACTCTGACACATACTCCAAGATAGACAAATCTTGAGGACATTATGCTAAGTGAAATAAGCCTGTCACGAAGGGACCAATACTGTACGATTCCACTTATATGAGATATCTGGAGTGTCAGACTCATAGAGACAGGAAGGAGAAGGGTGAGTGTCAGGGGCTGGGGGAGGTTTAATGTTTAGCATGTTTAATGAGTTTCAGTTTGGGAAGATGAGAAAGTTCTGTGTGTAGATGGTAATGCTGACACAACAATGTGAAGGTACTTAATGCCCCTGAACTTACACTTGAACATGGTTAAGGTGGGAAATGTTCCATTAGGTATGTGTCACACAATTTAAAATACCATCCAGGAAATCTAAGCAGAGAGAAAAATAAATCACACATAAGAAAAATATATACATACATAATGTATCTACACCATATATTAATAACAGATCATCTCTGGTTAGTAGGTTTATAGGGAATCTTTATCCTTCCGTATTTTCTGAGGCTTTTTAATTTGCATGTATTATCTTTAGAATTAGAAAAAATAATAACTCTTTCGAAGAAGCATTTTTAAAAGTGTTTGTTGCACGCTGAACATGTCTTTAATCACGTGCTCACCGGTTGGGAGACAGTAATGCCAGAGAGGCTGGCCGCCCTCACCTGCTGGCCAGGCTGCCCGGTGGGTGATTGACCAGGAGCCCAGGGACCCTCCTGCCCTGCTTGCTCCCTGAACACCAAGACAACCCCCATCCAGCCCACCCCTCCCCTCAGAGCCCTCTTTTACCTCTCCCCCCACTGCCCCCTGTCACTTGCTTCTGGGTCACGGGTATGCAAGGTAAGACTCCCATCTACACCTGGGCCTCCAGGCGTTTAATCTCCTCCCTCTGGGACTGGAACTCGGAACTGGCGGAAAAGGAGTCACAGCTCACCCGCCGGCCTGCCCCCACCCCCATCAGCACCACTTCTCAGCCTGCTGTAGAGGGGAGGCCTCCTCCTGCCTTGCCCTCTTGGTCATCATCAAGTCCTCTCCAACAGCCCTGACTCCTGCCTTGACGGGGAAAGCCGCCTAAAGGCCACCAGCACAAGCCTTTCGTGCCGAGGTCTCCCTCCCCCTCCCGTGCCCTCTGTTGTCATCTCCTCTCTCCTAACCCTCCACTCGCCATCACCTCTTAGGACTGTCATCAGGGCTGAACAAGGCGATGCCTGTGCAGTGTTTGGCATGAAGGAAGAGCTCGGGAACTTTGGGACACAATCCGTGCTCCCCAAGCTACCAGCACACGACTTTGACACACTGCCACTTCTTCACATGGGCCCAGAAGGCCCACGGACGTTAGAGACACAGGGGGCACAGCAGGTGTGGAACGGGGCCCCGTCCGCGGTGAGCGCCCTTGAGTTAGAGGACATAGCCGGCAGCGGCGTGCTCACGGAGAGAAGGTGTCCCCCGAGAGTGTCAGGCAGTTTGTCTAACCCAGAAGGAAGGAGACGTTGTCAAAGCCGCTGGCCCTCCACGGGCAGGTGGGTAGCGGAGTGAGACAGAGAAGCCAGGGTGGCCGAGACGGGGAGGAGACGGGACCCCACAGCTAGAACTGCCACCCTCCCATCCCACTCACGGGACAAAACCAGTGGGCCTCCATGGACTACAGGATGGACACTAGGCCCTTACAGAATTGCCTTGCATGCTCCTAGCCTCCCTAGGGATTAAAGTTGCATCCTTTCCTCATATGAGCTCAGGGTGAGTCAATATGGCCGGTTCAACACGGACTCCACACACCAGCATGTGCATGTATTTGTGTGTGCATGCATTGTGCATGAGTATTCAAGTGACTGTGTGAAGGTGTGTGTCTATGCAGGCACATGTGTGCACATGTGTGTCCGTAAGTATGCATATGTGTCAAACTCTGTACAGTTCTACTTGGAAAGGCTGTGGGTATCAGATTGTGGTGTTATGACCTGCACACCTTGTGTTTTAGCCACATCTCCCAACTTACACGGAATTTGGATTTTACCCCCAAATTTGTCTCTGACCCATTGGTGCCCCTGCAAAGCCCAAACTCAAGCTCCTCCTCTTCTCTCTCTCTGGAAATCGCACCAGCTTGCCAAGCTCCCCGTGCCCAGGACACCACTTTGGCTCGGTCAGACCACCCTGAACTCCACCTTGCCCAGTTCTAAATTGATTGGAGATTTAGTCACCTTCTTGGAATGTTCCATCTCCTCTTTTATATCTGTCCCATTTTATCCATGCTGTGGATGTGGGAGAAAACTGTGATCAGACCACACTGGTTAGGAAGTCGCGCACTGGAGAAGCTGGAATTTGGTTTCATGATCCAGTGAAGAACACTTGTGATTTTGCAACATACATTAAATCTTCACATACAATAAACCAAATCTAGCACTTGTTCCATCGTGTGAGCTGGGTCACTTTCATCCCTCCATAAACTTGCAAAGCCATCAGGTGCATTGTCACATGTGAAAAGACCAGTCCCCTCCAGGCTGGCCTCGAGGAACATGAAGCCTTCTTTCAGGCTTCTATCTGTCTGTATATTTTACTCACTTCACTTTGTTTAAAATCGAGCAGTTCACCCCTTAATAATTCATCCAGCATAAGATGCCTTTTCTAAAGGCAGGCAACAGTCCTGCTTGGGAGGAAGACCACAGTACAAAAATCAGGAGATGTGGGTTCATAACTAGACCAGCCCATTCACTCCACGGGTTTCTGTTTCTTCATCAATTTGAAGTGGGTTGGACCCCCCAATTTCAGGGTACTCACTGGACCCTATGGCCATTTGAGACCTGGGATGAGCCTGGCAGAAGCCAAACAAAAGGTTGGAGCTGGTGTTTAGAGACTAGGGCTTCATAGGGTGTAGGCATCCATTGACATGGTTAGAAACAGGAGAAGCCACCAGGGTGGCGATCAAGGCAGGCCTAGGAAAGGCTGAGGTCAAGCTGGGAAAGTTAGAGACCTGAGGACAAACAGAGCTTGTGAGAGGGAGTCAAAGCAAAAACTCAGAGGTTCATAAACTCGGAAATGGTGCACACGGTGAGCACAAGGCCTGGGGCATTTCCTTCAACTGGGCTGGAAGCTGAGAGATCCCTCTGCTGAGGTTCTGGCCTCATGGTGTCTTGAAAGAAATCGGCTTGGTTGAGTCACGAGCATTTTGCAAGTTATGCCTCCATCATGTGAGTATGTAACATACAAGGAAACAGAACTCAATGAAAAGCATAATTTAAATTGATTTCCAACTCAAATCAATCCTGAAGGAACTGACTGACAAGTATACATCTATCCAAAACCAAAACGCAAAGAATAAAAAAAAAAGGGGGAAAAATCCATGAAGTCCAGCAGTGACTCCAATCATCTCATAAAGGAAATGATCCAGGGCTTCCCTAGTGGCGCAGTGGTTGAGAGTCCACCTGCCGATACAGGGGACACCGGTTCATACCCCGGTCTGGGAAGATCCCACATGCCGCAGAGCGGCTGGGCCCATGAGCCATGGCCCCTGAGCATGCGTGTCCGGAGCCTGTGCTCCGCAACAGGAGAGGCCACAACAGTGAGAGGCCCGTGTATCGCAAAAAAAAAAAAAAAAGGAAATGATCAAGTGTTCACAGGAAAACCTGTTGCTACCGCTATAATGAGCAGTCAGAAGGGCTTCAGCATGGTGGAGAAATGACCTTGGGGTATCCTGACCCATGCCCCAGATTATGTGACGACCAGAAGACCACCTGTGCCCAGGAAATAGAACAAAGATCAAAGAAATGAACAGAATTAAAGCCAGGATGCCAGCTTCATTTGCAAAAACTCTAACATTTGGGTTCTTGAGGGACAACACCATCAGAAACAAACTGTCAGGAGAGTCTGTGTATAATGATGGTTCAGCTGGCTACCCAAGCCAAGGGGAAAGAACACTTCAAACACGAGAGAGAAAACAATAGGAAAAAAGACAAAAAGCAATGTTTTTGCTTTTCATAACTATAGTGTCCATAAATCAGTTTATGGGCTAATGCTAATCTCAAACAGGCTCTGCCACTGAGAGCTCATAAACCATGGACAGAACTTGAGAATTTCCATCAAGTCTTCCACTATGGCCACGCATATCGGTAAGAATATCTGTAAGAGTACAGAAAACCTGTGTGATTTTTTAAAATTCTAATATATTTTGAAAGTAATTAACCAGCTCAGAGAATGAAAAGACCTTTCATTCGCTCAAAAATTAGTAAGCACAGGGGGAAAAAATCAAACATTTTTCCTACCTTCCCTTTATGAACTAGATAAGCATTGGGTAAGTAAACAGTAGATCAAGGAAGAACCTCTTTGAAAAAGTATTCCAACTAAGAAATGATAAGTGCTGTAATTAGAGTCTCTTCAAATTGTAACTTCCAATGAACTGATGAATCTAGGTATTTAGCATCTAAATCTGTAAACATCACAAAAAGAGATAAGCTGATATTATGAGCTGTGTGATTAATGAATAGAGCACTATCTATTGTCTTGGTAAAGACATCCAACTGAAATCTGGATAATGGAGCCCCTGGATCCATTCGGAAAGCAGAAAATACAGAGGTCTGTTGAACTGCACCATGAGTGTGCAACCAGGAAAATAGAGACTGTGGGAAACTCTAGAGGTCAACAACCCAGATTCTTCTACAAATAAATTGCAGGAATAAAAAGAAATGGAAGGGAACAACAAGCTCCTACAGTAGTATAGCATAGGGAACTATATCCAATATCCTGTGATAAACCGTAATGGAAAAGAATATGAAAAAGAATGTGTGTGTGTGTGTGTGTGCGTATATATATATGACTGAGTCACTTTTCATACAGCAGTAATCAACAGAGCGTTGTAATTCAACTATACTTCAATAAAAAATACATTTGAAAAAAGAAATGGGGGGAATCAGCATATTAGAAGACACTTCAAACATATAAAATTTTTTAAATGTACAGGACTAAACAACAGTGTCTGGGGTTGCTGTATTTGGAGGAAAAACTGCAACAAAATGGTGGACAGTGGTTACTTATTGAAGGAGGAGTTGTAACTGGAACAACATGTGGATGTATCTGGGGTGCTGAGACAGGGCTATTTATTGGCCTGGGTGGTGATCATAAGGGTATTTGCCTTACAACAGCTTATGGATCCACATATTTAGGGTTGTTTTTTGGTGGTTTTATGTATTTGTGTTTTATTTTACAATTAAAATGTTAAAATAAGGTACTGATGTACTCATATCATCTCTCCATCTTTTACCAGGACAGGAATCTTTCAGTAATTTCCCTTAAGCTTCACAATAGACTTTACCCACCTCACCTTCATCTAAAATAACTATTATAGGGCTTCCCTGGTGGTGCAGTGGTTGAGAGTCCGCCTGCCGATGCAGGAGACATGGGTTCGTGCCCCGGTCCGGGAAGATCCCACATGCTGCAGAGTGCCTGGGCCCGTGAGCCATGGCTGCTGGGCCTGCGCGTCCGGAGCCTGTGCTCCACAACGGGAGAGGTCGCAACAGTGAGAGGCCCGCGTATTGTAAAAAAAAATAATAAATAAATAATAAAATAACTATTATAACTGGAGTGGATGTGTGCTCCAGTGTCTGCCCCACCCAAACTCAACTCTCCTTCTTGCCTCAGAGAAACACCCCCTTCTGCTAAGCAGCAATGCTTATTTTGTGTGACCTCACCCTCTGATCAGACTAAGGGCTGGGTTGAATTACTCTCCTTGAATTTTTTGGACATGGTCTGTTAGCATAAATTAGCCTGTTGTACTTGAGCTGGGACTATTCAGAATAAAGAGAAAGAAAAACCCAACCACACACTGGCTACAGGAAACACCCTTTAAATAGAATGATATGGATAGGTTAAAGCAAAAGAATAAACAAAGGTATACCATGCAAACTCTATAATAATATAGATACTCTCACACATATTTAAAACTAATACAAAATAGCCACTGAGAACATCAACAGCATTCAAAATAATCATAAAAGCAAATGAAATGTCATTCCAGGTGCTACACCCAGATGATGATCATTACTCGAGAGGATTAAATACACAAAAAGACAAAGTTTCCCCTCTGTGTCCTTTATATATTAGCAATTACCTAGATGTAGTGGTCTCTGAACATGCTCTGTGCCACATGAGAGGCATTTACATCTTTTGTCTGGTTGAGAACTTATGGTCTCACCTCCCTAAATGCCTATGTTCTTGCACCTTCCTGAGGTTTTGTCACCAAAGACCTGTTGACAGGGAACTAAACCAGGAGGTCAATTCTCTGGGATGTACCCTCTGGGATACAGGTTCCTTCTGCCACCGGCTTCTCCCAGGCCCTGAGACTCTTCTTAAACCTCATCATCCTTTCAGGTTTTTCACACATTTTGTCAGTCTAATAAATAGAGACACTGAATCATTAGCAACTAAAGAGACTAGTTATCTTTTTCTAGAGGAAATGGGGGTTAATTTTCAAATAGCCTCAGAATGTAATTGGAAATATTTGCATTGCATTCTTCTAGTGAAGAAGAAGAAGAAGAAAGAAGAAGAAGAAGAAGAAGAAGAAGAAGAAGAAGAAGAAAGAGAACAAGAAAAATAAGAAGGAGAAGAAGTGGAAGAAGAAGAAGAAGGATGAGGAGGAAGAGGAGGAGGAAGAGAGAGAAGAAGAGAAAGGAGAGGAGGAAGAAAGAGTTAGTAACTACATTTCCACATTAAATTTAAACATTTGTATCCTGTAGAAAATGCTTTCTAAATGTTGATTCTAATCGTATGTATAGACTGTGGTACAAGACCTAAAATTTAGACTCATCCTTTTGTACCACCTTGACTTCTGGTGAAATTGGAAAGCTTGTACATGGACTAATTGCAAGTCCCCCCTCCCCACTTTGCTCCTGTGGATAAGATTCTCTAGCCAAAAGCCCTCATCACAGGGACCTAGCACAGTGACTGCTTGTCCCTGAACAGCAAATTTCAATTCCATGCCAGCTCCCAGAATTATTCAAGCAAGTCAATCACATCCTCCCTTGGCAACCAGGGGGCACCTCATCCTCTTGATACTACAAGGCTCACTCCAGAGCTCCTGTCTGTTGATTCTGTTTCCAAGTAGAACCACTGTGTGGTCCTGTGTGATGTGTGGTGTTCTCCCTGGGCTGTGAGCATATGTGACTAACAAACTGCTGTTCATCTCATCTGTCCAGTGTCAAGTGTCGTGTGTTTGGCCATCCCCATACCAGGGTGGGAAATATTCCCTCTACAACGGGATAAAGGAGAAAAGATCAACACAGAGAGAACCAGAGGAATAATGATGGCTGCATCTTAAGCCACATTAGTACTTGCTTTTCCAGACACTCAATTCCAACAGTAGTGATGTCTCCTGCCTAAGGGGTCCCAGAATGAGATAAACCTGTCTGATGGCAAAGCTCAGGTGATTGATTCCATCGGTTTATAGCTCTGGAAATCCCTAGAGCACTGTCAGTATAGATCATCATATCTATTCTTTGTCCACATTTTGTATAAAGTGTCTTTATAGATTTCATTTCATTCTCACAAGTTACATCGCTTCTTCTGAGGACACAGATACTTAGAGAAGTTGTGACTTCTCAAAGTCACAGTGCTAATAAATGGCAGACAATGGAATCAAACATGGGGTTCTGGTCCCAAAACAGACTTTTACCTACACCACAGAAAAAAAACAATGCCATTTCTGAAACAAATACCCTACACATGCTTAATTTAGCTGAAAACTACTCATAATTATAAGGTTCATTTGGCCTTTCCATTTTCCACCTGTCATGCCGTGCTTGTCATATGAGGAAGAGTTGACAAACTAAGGCAATTTAATCTGGAGCAGAGAAGTCTCAGAAAGGACAGCATAGATGAATTTGAACATCTAAAGACCAACCACAGCGAGAGGTTTAGATTTGTTCTCCCTAGCTAACCAAAACAGATGGATTGAAGACTAACTGGTTATTGTTCTCAGAATCAAATGTTAGCCCCATTCTGTCTAAATAAGTTTAAGTTAGCTAAGATTTATTAATCATTCTAGAGTCAGTAATGTTTATAAATATTATCTGTCATTACTATTATTTTTAAAAATAGTTTTGGAGCACCAACCTTTTGCCAAATACTGCTCTAAACAGTATTTTTAGGATTTAGGATTTAGTAGCTCACTTAATCCTCTCAACAGCTCTGAGACATATCGCTTCCATTGATCCACCTTAGTAGCTTACAGTGTTATTAATTAGTATTAATATTCACACTAGAATGATTATTAGCTAAAAATCCATACAGGACCTGTAAGTATTGTTCATTTCTGCTTTTGAGGTGAATGGTCGTAGTTTAATGGGGCAGCTCTGCCATCCTCAGCATGGGGCTTCTGTTTGGGTCCATTTATCTCCACTTCCCAGTTAATGAGAAAAAGAGAAAAGAAAGAGTGAAATGAAAATAGCTGCTTTACAAAAATACGCCAAAAAATTTAAGTTAAAACTGTCAATATTTGAATATAATATGATCATTTACATAGAAAATATAAGAGGATCAATAAATTACAGAAAAACGTAAGCAAATTTAACAATGTTTCTGGATATAAGATTAATATATAAAATGTAATAGCATTTCTCCACACTCTAATTTTTAATGCAGAAACTTTAATGGAAAATAAGCTACAGATTCAAATGGAATCTGTATAATGGAAAATAAGCTACAGATTCAAAACACCAACCAAAACGTAATAAAGTAGTTGTATTTTAATCCAATCAAGAGGTTGATGAGAAAACTGTTGAATTAGAAAGACGGTATAGAGTCTTGCAGTGAGAGAAGGGAATTTTCTCTTATAAAAACTTTAGTCAAATATATTCTTTTGACCTATGATTAAGGTATACATATGCTGTTCCAGTGGTGCCAGCATTCATTATGATATGAAAAAACTTCCCAGTATTTCGTGGGAGCAGACAACTCTCCTGCAGTTACTGCTGTCATGGCTACTTATTACGATAGGGAGCACGGGACAAGGGGAGGGGGCAGAGCATTGTTCTGATGGCAATGACTTTAAGGTAAAAAATATCTAAACATTTGAACAAAACTGAGAGCCAGAAAACTGGTCTGGTCTTGACTCATCCACAAACAAACCTTTGTAACTTTGAACAAAACAGTTCACCTTTCCATCCAGCTCCAATATTTTATAAGTTTATGATTTTCTCTATAAGATTTATAATGGTGAGTCAAAACACACATTTGTTTTCCAGAGAAAGCTCCAAAGAGGGACACAATCATGTTCCAAAGAGCGAATGAGAAACTACTAAAAGTCACATTCTAGGATGAGTGATGATCAAACCGCAATAATGACACTCTGTCTTCTCATTCTGCCCAATCTGCTCAATAAAATCAGAGGCAGTTGTACCAGTAGGGACCCTGAGCAGAAAGAAAAGATCAGCATGGTCTTTTGACCTTTGTTCTCTGCTTATCCACTCATCCAAGAGTCCAAAGAACAAAGCAAGAGGAGTCAAGGGAGTTGGAGAAGTTTATTTTTCCATAAACCAAGTGATTATTGTGATGTGAGGTGTTGAAATTTCATGGGAGGCTATATTTGTAGTATTTCCCTCCAGAATAACAAGTGCCAACTCTTGAAAATGAGAGAAGTCTGAAAAGATTCCCAGGCTATTCCAATATATTCAAAGTTGGGATTATCTTGGGAAGATTAGAACTGTTCTAGGTAGAACATGCGTTCATGGACCATCAGATGTTCATGTGATTTCTATCCTAATATGGTGAACAGAAATCCCCCGGAAGGCTTTCTATCATCTCTTCTGATATATTTATATCCAGGAAGCAATGGCCTGAAAACAAGAACTGAATGTACTGATTACAACAGAAGTAAATCTTCTCACTAGAAATAAACAAGACTATCAGGTGCCTTAAAGAAGCAAAAGCAAATGCATTGTTTAGTCCATGCCATGTGCCAAGCAAATGGTGCTAGGTGCTTCACACATGTTATCTAATTTAACACTCATGCTCATCCAGGGAAGTAAGGATATTACTTTCATTTGATACAGGAAGAAGGAGAGACTTGGGACACCCCACTGGCTCAGATGTCATGTCTGATATTAGCCCTACTGCAAATGTGTGCCTTTGACTGCTAGGAGACCTGGGAGAGCATAGAAGAGATCAACCCAATTGCATTACTTGGGAGAAGAAAGGCCAGCTGCCATCATTCATTTATTAACTCATTCAACACAAAGTTAGTGAAGCACTGATAACATCAGTGCTTCCCAAACTGTGGTGTACATGTGAAATTTCCGGGGAAGTGACTACAGTGGCCAGCCGGGGTGGGGCCTAATCATTTGCATTTAACAAGCTTCTAGGTGATGCCAATGTTTAGGGTGCATGGGTCACATTTTGAGTAGTAAGTGCTAGTTGGCCAGCCCTAGGGAGGCTAGACAGAAAACAAAAATGAGTAAGACATAGTCCTTGACCTTGACGTACTTACAAGTCTAACAGAGAAAGACACACGAGGCAAATATATCCACTGAAATGCCAGACTCTTCAGGAAACCCCATGCCTTCTGGGGTGAGAGGTAGAGAAGACCTCATTAAGGAGGCTTTGGAACTGAGCTTGAGACAAGAGGAGCTGTTTTCTCAGAGTGAGGCTGGGGTGAAGTTCATTCTGGGGAGGTAACAGGGTGAGCTAAGGGACAGCAAGGGCACAGAAACCCATTTTAAATGCAGTGCTAAAAACAGCACTAATCATAAGAAAGCCTGAATCCACAATCCCAGATTAACAATGAGAAAAATATCAGACAAATTCAAAATTAAGAGACATTCTACAAAACACCCGACCAGTGCTCCTCAAACTGTCAAGATCTAGAAAAAGGAAAGACTGAGATGCTGTCAGAGACCAGAAGAGACCAGGGAGAGATGATGACCAAAGGCAATGTGGCATCTGGGACTGGATTCTGGAGCAATAAAAAAGGATATTAGTAGTAAAACTAGTGAACTCCAAGTAATCAACTTTTCCATTGATCTAAAGTTATTCCAAAATTAAATGTTTAGTTTAAAATTTTTAAATTAGGAAAAGTAGACTCAGAACAAAGAAAATGACCAGAAATGAATATGGTCCCAACACAAGGATAACAAACAATTCACCAAGAAGATATAGTAATCCTAAATACAGATGAAGCTAACAACAGGCTCCAAATACATAAAGTGAAAATTGATATAACTGAAAAGAGAAATAGACAAATCCACAATTATACTTGGAAACTTCCACACTCTACTCTTAGTCCTCAATAGAAAAAGGAGATAGATATTCAGCAAGGATATAAAAGATTTAAAAAAACACTATCAAAAACTTGACTGAATTGAAATTCATGGGACAATTCACTTCACAAAGCAGAATACACATTCTAAAGCACAAGGAACATTCACCAAGATAAAATATATCCAGCCTCATAAAACTAACACTGACAAGTGTAAAAAATTTGAATCATATATATTATGTTCTCTAACAAAAATGGAATGAACCTAGAAGTCAAAAACAAAAAGAAATCTGGAAAAATTCCCCAAATATCTGGAAACTAAATCATACACTTCTAAATAGCACATGAGTCAAAACAGAAGTCTCCAGAGAAATTAGAACCAATTTTGAATTTAACAAAAATGAAAATACAACATATAAATATTTTGTATATAATTGTACAGGGAAATTTATAGCATTAAATGCTTATAATAGAAAAGAAGAAAGATCTTAGGTTAATAATACAAACTTCTACCTTAAAAATCTAGAAAAGAAAAATCAAAATAAACCCAAATCAAGCAGAAGGAAGGAAATAATAAGAGCAGAAATCAATTATATTAAAAAACAGCAAAACAATAGAGAAAATCAATGGAACAAAAGCTTGTTCTTTAAAAAGATCAATAAAACTCTAACAAGAACATCAAAGAAATTAAGAAGACACAAATTACAAATACCAGAAATGAAAGAGGGGATATCACTCAGAACACACAAATAATAAAAAGGTAATAATGAAATGCAAGGATCATCTCTTTGCCTATACATTAGGTTGCCTATACTTAGATGAAATGGACCAATTCCTTGAAAAACAAAAACTACCAAAACTCGCTCAAGAAGAAGTAACTTGAATAATTCTACACTTATTAAAGAAATTACCTTTTTTGTTTAAAATTTTCCAATCTGTATAGAAAATTCTTAGCACTCCACAAAAACAAACAAACAACAACAAAAACCTGTCAGAACTAAACCAGCTTTCTTACCCATGTCACAGGAGGCAAGATCAATAAATAAAAGTCAATTGCTTTTCTATATATTAACAATGAATAATCTGAAAATGAAACTAAGAAAATAATTTTATCTACAATAGCATTTACAATAGCATCCAAAAGAATAAATTTAAATTGTACACTGAAAACTATAAAACATTGCTGAAAGAAATTTAATATCTAAATAAATAGAAAGACATCCGTGTCCATGGAAGACACGATATTGTTCAAGATGGCAGTTCTCCCTAAACTGGTCTTTAGATGTAATCCAATTCCTATCAAAATTTCAGCAGGCTTGCAATTGACAAACTAGCCCAATGTATAAGGAAATGCACAGAATCTCAAATAATTAAACAATATTGGACACCTGAGATGTAACTGACGTGCTGTCAGGATTAAATATTGTACATAATGACCCATCAGAATACCATCTCCTAATTATGATACTTCATCAAAACTAACAGAATATGTCTAAACTCACTTGTCTTATTTATGCCAGTAGATAAATGACAGCTTAGAACTCAAGCCCAGAAATAGCATATATAAAACCCCAGTATGTGCCACTCCAGGATTTGAAGCTTCAGGGCTCTTAACAGTATGCCTCTGCTACTTTCAAGGATCTTCTCCACAACATGTGTGTCTGCTTATAAAGCAGAAGAAAGTCGGAAAGACCTGGGGGGCTGGATGGAACCCAGATGAGAAACAGGGAAAACTGAGGACTAAAAACATCAGAACAACAGCATGAGGAACAGGACTTAACCTACAAGGCCAGGTTGATGGCAGAGCCAAAACTCCAAGTTACAGACAAAATGGGAACATGAGGGGTGGCTGAGATTGGGGACCAAGGAGTCCCAGGGCTGCATCGAGCCAGCCTCCAGTGGAGACTGTGGTCCAGGGTCCTATTAATTTGTGCTCAGTGTACGGTGCTGAAATAGAGGCCCAAGAGGACAGTCTCAGACTGGACACTGTCCATGCTGACTGCTCTGATCATTTCTCTGAGGTCCTAAGCCCACAGCTTTTAAATGCACAGGGAAGAAAAGTTTTAAATCTAGAAATGAAAGCATTGTCTACATGCACACACATACACACACACACAGGTATACATGTGTGTATAGTAGGATTTAGAGAGTTTGCCAGGTCTCAGGGTGATTCTGGGATTCACTTGGTCAAGGCCTTAGGTAAGAATCCAAAATTGCTGTGGTGAGTGGCCTCAGGGAAAAACAGATGTTGCCAGAAAGCAAAGCAGGGGCCCTGGGAAGGGAGAGCGCAGTGTGAAGACGGCCAGCCGCCCTTGCCCCAGGTGCCACTGGAGCGTGTTGCAGACAGGTTTATGGATTTTGCACTGTTTTTTTGGCTTTGGCTCTAATGCCATCGAATTTTATTACAAGGGCTGCTTCCCCCCACCGCAAAAAAAAAAAAAAAAAAAAAAATTGTCTCCTGGGGAGCAATGAGGCTGATCCTTCCAAAGTCTGAATTATGTGCACAGTTGGTAACGTTTCAGTTTTTCTTACTTACTTATAACCCCCAGGCATCAGTTAACTGTATTTCTCCAAATCCCCAACCCTGTAGGGTCACACTCCTGGAGCACTGAAATGGAAATGACTCAATGCCTTGTATCGCAAGTTCATCGGGCAACTCCAGCCATCCCTTCTCCACCCACCCACCTGCAGCCCTGGGGACACGCACGGCCCCTGGTGTCCTCTGCTCTGCTCCTGTCATCTCAGACCCTTTGGTTCCACAGCAGCCACCAGCACGAGGCTGTTGCCTGGGAAGCAGTTATCCGGAGGGGGGTGGCCTCTGGAGGAGGCCTATCCCCTCAGAGCATCACAAAGAGCTGCAGCTGAAGGTCAGGAAGGTGCTGTCGGGAGCCACTCCCAGGGCACTTTTCCTGCAGGACCTCCCTGCCAGCTGTCTTCAGCTTTCTCGGTCCCCAGAGCCTCGCCATTTCCCTACTGTTTCGTGCAGAACAACTCACACTCCAGTCCCTCCAGGGCTCATGCTGGGCTACCTTCCAAGACCTTCAACTCCGGTGTGGGGGAGGGGGGCGCTTTTTCTATAAGGTGGGATATAATCGATCCATTTACATTTTACTTACATCAGAAAAGGGGTATCTTTACTCTTCCAAAGATTAACAACTTAAAAAAGATCTCCCCAGGCTCCTGTTTAATGCAAAGTGCTCAGAGGAAGCGTGTTCAAAACTAACTGGGAGGTGAAGCGTCTGACCAATGGGGAAAGAGATCCGGAAGGTGAAGAAGATGTAGGGGCATCCTGAGCTGAGGAATGGGGCTGCCTTAACATGACAGGTGGTCTTTGCAGGTTGTCAGCAGGACACCATTCATATTCTGGCCGAGGGCACTTCTCACCCCAACTGCTCTGACCTCAGCTGCCTTCCCCCCATGATCTCAGGCTCTTGCCAAGAGCAGACTCCTGCAAGACACTGCCCACTGTCAGTGCCAGCCTCTCCGTCCTCATAGAAGTGCTGGGAGACTTCCCCCTGCCACCTGTGACATAGGTGCCTGGGGTCAAGTCCCACAGCCAGGTGCCTGGGCACCAAATGGTTTCCTTGTTTGTGGAGACGGCACTATTAGCTCAGACTCCTGCCTTTGTCTCCCATGTGCTGCCAGGTGGGGAGAGAGCTCCAGGCTCCAACCCCTAACAGCCCGGAACCCTTTAGCTGTGTCACACCCACTTCTCTTTATAATGAATTTTCTCTCTGGGGCTCCCCATTCAGTCTTTTCTTTTTTAACTTATCATCTGTAAGACTCAGGATTCGTATTATGCTGCAAATAACAGATAATCTCACCTCTAGAAGCTTAGACAAGTTAGGAGTTTGTAGAACTCCAGAAGTCAATGGCATCATTAAAGAACGATGCCCCCTCTCTCTCTTGCCACAGGCTCATCTGGGCACGGTAATGACCGTGTGCATAGTGTGGCCATGGCACCTCCAGGCATCACACCCTCTTACAACCTGGGAGAGGGGCAGGTGGGCACAAGGCCATAGGAGGAGGTAGACCAGGCGTCCCCACTAGAAACCTTTTCTGAGTCCCACCCACAGGCTTTATCTTGCATCCCATGGCCCAGAATGAGGTCACAAGTCATCCACAGTAGCAAGGGGAGCTGAGAAGGCAGTTATTCCGGCCTCCAACGTTGTAGACAGAAGAAGGCAAGACAAGAGAATGCTGTCAATGGAAGAGCAGGTCTGAGTGAGCTGCCTCGGCGATGTTGGGCTTTTGACCACATGAGGACCATCCCGTTCATATCAAGTCAGGGAGAGGGGAGTTCTGGGCACTGGCATCCACCAGTAGACCCAGGCCTATCAGGATCCTTCTTATGTGTGTTAAACTGTGAATGCATCTGTGCAGTCTTCCCCTTGACAAGAACAAGTTTGGGCACTTGACGGTGCTGTGAAGAGTTGAATTGCCACTCCTCACCTCTCCTAGAGAAGTTAATATTCTAAAACAGAACATGCAAGAGAAATGCAGGGAGAGGAACAACTGTAGGAAATATGCATCATTCTCCATGCCTGTAATCTCATTTAGATGTTCCCCATCACAACAGACAGCCTCCCCAGTAGACCAGGCCAGGGCAGAGCAGTGGGCAGATGCCACTGCCAGGTGCTGAACTCTGCTTCTGAGCAAGCCCACAGGGAGGAACAGCGCCAGACCCAAAGCATCCCCTTTCACAAGTCACTGGAGCCCGAAGCTACCCCCTCAGCATGTTACCTGCTGGGTAGGGCTGGGCCGGCCAGGGCAGAATGGCTGGAGGAGGCCCCTGCTTTGCAGCCAAGAGAGACAGATTCTAAAACAAGCTGCAGACCCTGTGATTTAGGGAGAATCCCTGAGCTTCCTGATCAGCAATGCTAGAATATAGAGTCTCCCTGGGTAGTTGCAGTTTAATGAGATGATGTAGGGCACACGGGCAACAGATACTCGTATAAAATACTGTGCTAAAATTCCGTAACTTGGCACAAATGAATATACAGGATAGTTGGTGGTTGCATTTTTGTATTTACTCATCACTCACTTTTATAAAATGATCCTTATACAGATTGTCACATCCTCTTAGTCATCATCTCCAGATGTTTTCCTTTGTTTGGTTTCTAATGGTTATTCTGAAATTGTTGTTACAATTGACCTCTTTTTGTTGATTTTCAGAAGATCCTCGATTTAAAAAAAAAAAAGTCTAGGAAAGTTGCATGTGTCCCAAACTGAGATGAGCTGTTATTTCCAAATTTGTTATTTGTAAATGTGGTTTTTTCTTTCTTTCCTAAGTTTTTCCCAAGGGGTTACATTGTTCCAGATCTTTCCAGCATTTGGAATAGAGTTGAGTTGCACACTTAACATTCTTCTTTAATTATGAATTTTGAAATAAACATCAGTAGATGCCAGATCCAATTGCTGATGGGGACAAAAGTGCATGGGCCAATGGGGAAAGGAGTGTCGATCCTTCTGAAATAAAAATGATGGATAGTCCACGTTATCACCCTTTGAAGGAAGGACAAGGGAGAGAGAGTTTCCATTTTGGCAGTTTCTTTGTTTACAAAAAAAGGAAGGTAGGAGAGGCCCGGGTTCCCACAAGCCCTCACAATGTTTTGCAACTTCCTTGAAAAGCTACTAGGGAACCACGGCCTCCGCTCCCAGCTGACAGTTGGTGAAGAGATGGCGCCCTGGTGCCACAAGAAGACTGAGCACTGGCTCTGGGCTCCCTCTGGGGTGCTGCCTGGCAGAAGCACATGGGTGGCCAGGTGCCAGAGAAACTTCAGAGGCCATCAGACTGACTGTCTTCAACCATCAGTCTTACCGTGTTTCTTCTCTAGTTACAGCACTCTGGGGAGTCCCCATGCTCCATAGGTGGGATTCCGGGCTCTCCTATTTCTCCAGCTTCATCCCATCTCAGCCACTGCCCTGCAACCCTGACTCATCCCTTGTGCTTTAACACCCATGGCTGCTCTACTGAAATAATCTCCCCTCTCTCCCACAGGGAGGACACTGGTCTTCCCTTTGGTCACCTCTCCTAGGGTCAGTGGAGCCCTGCATCCTTCTGTTCAGGGAGGCTCCCCATTGCTGGGTAACTGTTATGGGCAGAGTTGCGGTCCCTCCCACCAAATTCATAGGGCAAACCCCTAACATCCAATGTGACTGTATTTGGATATGAGACCTTTAAGGAGGTAATTAAGGTTAAATGAGATCATGAGGGTGGGGCCCTAACCCAGTAAGACTGATGTCCTTATAAGAAGAGAGAGAGGAGAGAAGTGAAACCGCAGAACGTGTTTCAGGACTGAGCAGAGCATAAGTTCTTCTGTCTCAGCACAGAAAGAATTCAGAGAGAAGCAGAGTGACAGGTAAGGGAAGAGTTTATTAGTATAGGACGCTTGTGAGAGATACAAGCAGGCAGGCAAGGGAGTGCCACCCGGAAACCTGGGTGGGCTACATTTTTATAATCAAAGGAAAAGCAGGGAGGGTGAGAAGACCACCTTCTTCCTCATTTTTGAGTGAATGTCAAGCCTCCATCATCAGCTTCTCCTCCACATAGGGCAGGGGAGTTTCCTTGTCCCTACCTGGTCAAACCAGGACTGTCATGATGCTATAGAAATGAGCAAAAAGGCAGTAACATATACTAAAATGTGGAAATCTTCTCAAGTTTTAGTATAATGTCACCTTTCCCCTATATTTCTGCTCTGAGTACATGAAGAAAAAGCCCCTTCTCAAGGATCATTAACTTGCTGACTTCCATGGGCAGGATGTAGGTCTCATTGCACCATCGTTTTATTGTTTTGGCCATGTCCTGTGCTTCTGTTACATGGTTTTGTTGCCAAGCAAGTCTGCGTGGTTTGTTGTTCAACAAGCCTGCTTTCCTGAATGATCATTAACTTACAGGGTCTCCCACACTTTTCCTCTACATATGATTCCCTGGTGGGATTAACTATTTAATCACCTACGTTGTCCCTTTACTCTGTCCCTATCCTAAGCACACACAGAGAAAAGGCCATGTGAGGACACAGCAAGAGGATGGCCATCTGCAAGGGAAGAAGCTTCAGGAGAAACCAACCCTGCCACTTGGTCTCAGACTTCCATCTATGAGACCCATGAGAAGATAAATATCTGTTATTTAAGCCCCTCGGCCTGTGGTGCTCTGTGATGGCAGCCAAGATAACACAAAACACCCTGGACGGACTGCCAAAGAGGCTACTTGCTCAGCAATGCCACCGAAGAGTGAGGGGAAGGGGACCCCAAGAGAGCACCGCAGAGCTGTGCCTTGGACGAACGGAATGGCCCAGGTGGGGCAGTGCCATCAGGACACGCAAAGATGCTGCCTGGCGCTCGCCTGCTTCCTTTTATTTCTGTTGCCTCTCTGAGGGGTTCATTCAAGGTCACTCTCAAATCTGTGGTGCCCCCTCCTGACCATGGAAGAGGACATTGGGAAGCCCAGTGTGGGCAGGCCCTGTGCAAACTGGAGGAAAACCAGTAAGAAACAAAGCCAACTACACCCACAGGAGTTTACCTTCTTGAAGGGAAAACACAGCGAACGAAGGAACGTAACCAGGATCTTAAGGAGTGATAAGACCTAGACAGGGAAATGCAGTCGAGTTCAGGGACGGGGTGATGTAGGTGCAGCTTCAGTCACATTTATCCCAACATTTACCTGACACCCACCGCATGCCAGGGATCATCCTGGGTGTTGGGAAAACAAAGGTGAACAGACAGCTTCTCTCAGAGAGATGGCCGTCGAGGGATGGGGAAGCCCTGCCAGCCTTCCTCAGTTGTTCCAGAAGTTCTGGCAGTGACCACCAGGGCCCGTCGGAGACTCCTCTTCGTACTCACAAACCTTGATTAACTGACAGCACTGCTGTGTTTGATTTTTTATTTTCCTTTCCCTTTCTTCCCCCGCAATTAAATCTTTTTAATCGAGTGGCCTCAGGTGTTGGTTCTCCACTGACACGACTCAGGATGAGGACTGGAGACACTGTGAAGATGTATCCATTTCCCCATGAGTTTTCTGAAGTCTAAAATAAAGAATTTTCTATATCCTAGCAGACACTTCTTTCTTTTATTTATTTTTTTAAGGGTACAGAACTAACTTAAGAAAATAACATTTGCTTATAGTCCAAGGAAAAAAACAAAAGCTTTTCCAATGTATAATCATCTGATTTAATTTTCAAAGCACCTGTATGTTTATGGGGTCCTAGATGGTGGGTGAGCATGGGCGGTGCTCACGAGGACATCAGAAGTGACTGCTGGGATGACTGATGGATGTGGGCTGTGGTCACTTGGAATCAAGCTCCATGAGGGCTGCACAATTCAAAATAAATTTGGAGGAAAAATATTGGCTCTGAGCTTCTGAGTAGCCAATGCAAATATATACATAATCGGCTATAAAATGCACCAAGAGTGACCCGCCTGGTCTCAAAACTGTCATTGACCCCAGGGACTAAGAAGACTGGTTTGGGTTCTGCCTTGGTACCCAGGACCCATTCTCCCCACTTCTCATCCATCTGATTCCAATAGGGCGGCCTCAGGCCTGGCCAATCAGAACAATCCTCTGACCCCAAGGGGGGCCCAGAAAGGGTGACCCCGATCTGACTCAACAAGAAGCCTAGAGACTGGTCATCCAGAGTGAAGTAAGTCAGAAAGAGAAAAACAAATATCGTATATTAACGCATATACATGGAATCTAGAAAAATGGTACAGATGAATATATTTGTAGGGCAGGAATAGACACACAGATGTAGAGAACAAACGTATGGACAACAAGGGGCAAAATCGGGGGTGGGAGGGGTCGTGGTGGGATGACTTGGGAGATTGGGCTTGACATACATACAGTAATATGTATAAAATAGATAACTAATAAGAACCCGCTGTATAAAAAATAAATTAATTAAATTAAATTAAAAAACAAGAAGCAAAGAGACTTTGGACTCCCGGGAAAAGTGATTCTCATTTGGGGGAAGCTTGATGCTGAGACGATGCAGGCTGGGCTGCCATGGCCGGCCGTCAGGCTTGCAGTGGGAGACCCAAGAGGGGATGGGGTCAGTGCAGAGAAGGCAAGCCCCCTTGAGACACCCAACGTGGAGGCTGGGTCATTAACTCCTGGTCAGACCTGCAGAAGCAGAACAACTTTGGAGTGGGGTGAGCCTCTGCTTCTGTTTTGGTACCTCTGGCTTTCTTTTGTGTTCTTTTCTCAGCCTGGCTGAGGTTGGGTTTTTGCCCTTGGCACCTAAAAGACCACGTTGGAACCTGTATTCTTGTCCCAGTTAGTTGGCCCTGCTCATGCAAGGGGACTGTGATCCCTGGCCCATGACCACATACGGGTCAGTGCCCGGCCTCTTAGATGCTGTGTGCTTCCCGGCCTTGGGCGGCACTCTCCCCCTGTGACTTGCCAGGAATGACAGGATGGGAGCAGGTGTGACACGGGACTGACTCAAGCGGATGCCTTTGGAGGTGTTCATTCACCTTGATGCTCCGGGGCTTCCTTTTCCGTCCGCTGTGAGAACGGGATGTCCCAGATCCGAGTAAAGAGGGAGGCCCCGTCCCTGACTAAGGATGCAGACTAGCCATGGACCAGGGCCACGAGGATCGAAGCCACTATCACGGCTGACCTGCAGCTGGAAAGACACAGCCGCAGGCCCTGGGGACGTGGAGCGTGAGAAGTTTGCTTCTGTTGAGCAGCGGCCTTTGTTGGCTTCTGTCACGTCCACTGATGGCAGTCGAGGAACACAGTATCCTAACCCGACCCGGGTGAACCCTGACTCCTAGCAGCCCCTCACAACCCGGTCCTCTCGGGCACCCCTCGCAGCTGCTCAGAAAGCCAGGCGGCCTGGCTGTCCTTGGAAGGTGCCTCAGTCCTGGCAGTCTCCCCCAACCCTGGAAGAAGTGACATCAGAACTGACGTCACGGGCTGCGTCAGCAGTCACAGAAACAGCATGTGAAAAACAGATCCTTGAAATTGGCCAAACCTTTTCCCTTGCTAGGGCCAGCTCCAGGTTTTTATCACATGGCAGAAAGTTCTACCACCTTAAAACATGCACTTGTTCAGGAAAATACCACACAGACTGGTGGCTTTTAAGAAATATCTGTTTTCTGAGTAAGAGAAGAGAGGGTAGAGAACATGAAAAAAAATGTCTGTTATGGTAGGGTAAGAAAAAGTAGGACTCATCCCTTTTTATGGCTCACTGGGGAATGACATGATTTTGAAGAACTGTCAAGTTCCACAGAGCCAAGGCACCATATTTAATGGAATTTGGTTCATTACGAGAAATACGGTGCATGCGTAAAAGAGAGAAATAATTTGCCCTAAAATGGAATTGAATACACCGAGGAACTCAGAGATTTGTGAACAAGCCACTCCAGGGTTCCTCCATCTCACTCACTCCCTGGGGTTGAGTGACACTGTGATTTGTAATAAGAATAAGAATATATATTCTTATTTGGGTTTTGTCCCCGTTTCTGGCACAGAGCTCCTAAAAACTTTGGAATTTCCTAAGTGAGGAAATCAATAAGGGTGTCTTTTGTTATGTTAATGAGGTGATTTTGGAACGCTTTGGGGCATGGGAGATGGTTGCCAGTGGCTCCAACCCTGTGATTAGAAGGTTAGAATTTTCAGTCCCACCTGCCTTGACCTCCAGGGAATCAATCAATCGACTGGCCAATAGCCAATGATTTAGTCGATCCTGCCTATGTAACGAAGCCTCCAGAAAAGCCCAGAAAGTCAGGGTTCAGGGAGCTTCCCAGTTGGTGACCAGGTGGAGATTTGGAGAGAGTGGGATGCCTGGAGAGAGCATGAAAGCTCCATGCCCTTCCCCATGCTACACACACACACACACACACACGCACAGGCGCGCGCACAAACTGGGTGCAGAACTTTAAGTTGCCACACACACGTTCACATAAATTCTCCCTACACATCGAGGAGTATGAGAGTGCACATCCCAGATCAATTAGTCCAAACTTCACCTTGTACAGATGAGGACCGAGGGAACCCCTGTGTAAGCCCCTCCATCAGGTCAGTGGTCCAACTGGAGCCGCAACATCTCACAGGCAGCAACACACAAAAACCCCCTTGTTGTCCCATGAGGTGACCAGTGAGCAGCAGTGCCCCTAGGACTGATGCTGAGCCCACAGCAGAGGTGAAGGTCTTGCTGTGTTCTCGGGATTTGAGTCCCATGTGCAACCTGCTGGGTGGAGAATGTCTCGGTGCGAGCAGCTGAGGTACAGAGCAGCCCCAAGGGGGGCTTTGGTAGTAAAAGTACTACCTTATTTCAGAAACAACTGATGAAATAAAATTCATGTTTTCTGGCAAGATGAAAAAAATTTAAACATAAATTTTTCTTTGCCCCTTTGGGCCTCCTCCCTCCCCTTTGGTGTGTATTGTGCATCTGCATTAACCAGAACCCCTCAGGAGAGAACCTTCCTTCTTAATCTTGTAAGGGGCCACGGTGACCCATGACCCACCACTCGCTTTGTACGTGTAGATCTGGATTGTGTAAACTGTCAATAATGCATTATTTAGTGTACAGCCCTCTCTCTCAAAAACTTACATAACTGTGCTTTGACCTCTAATGGGCAGAACAGTTCCTGGAGCTTTCTGAGACAGGCAGTTCCCGGGATTATAATCCTCAGTTTGGCTCAAATAAAATTTTCCATTTATTTCTTAGATCTACTGATTTTTTCGTTGACTCAAGAAAGGGTGACGTCATGTGAGAGAAATGAAGAGGAAACCCCAAGAGTCGGCAGGGCCAGGGCCTCCCAGCCCCCAGGGACAGGGGACTGGGAGAGTGTCCCCGGTGCGGGATGGACGGCCCAGCGTAAGAGCTGGAACAAGCTGCCATCTGGAAGTCACCCAGTCCAGTCCGTTGGGAGAGAGACACTCTCCCAAGAACTGAACCCACAGCTGGCCGGCACCCAGGGGCAGGGCTCAAATTCTCATCCTTGCCATGGCAACCCCCCCCTCCCCACAGAAATACGAAAGTAAAACCTGATTTAGAGTCCATGTGCAGCACACCACCCAAGTAGAGGCCCCATGACATGATCCCACAGGGAGATGGCCAAGCCCAGACACACCTGGGAGGGAACACTTCACCAGAAGAGGAACTCAGAGGGAACATTCAGGTTGTCAAAGGCCATGAAACACAGCCTGGGCCCCAGGGACTGGGGGAGACGACCCCCAGGAAAGCAGAGATCACAGAGCAACGGAGCTAGTGCCTCTGAAAGGGCCAAGGGTTGAGAGGGAAGATCAGCATCCACAGGACGGGGCCAGGTGGGATGGAGAACAGAATCCAGGGGAATCGCAGAGTGTCAGACACAGTCATTGGATAAAAACAGAGCAGACAGCGTAAAGACATGCACCAGGCTCCATTTAAAAGAGGATGGAAGGAGTGGAAAACAGAACAGGGAAAGAGAGTACAGCAAGATGAAAAGGTCAAAGGCGCAGGGAAAGTGGGGGGTGGGGTCGGGGTAGGGGAGGAGAAGGAGAAGCCCAGCTCTAGGTCACAGCAGTTCCAGAAGAGAACAACTCATCACACTGAGTCACTGGTGTCCTGCTTCCCTCACTGGACAGGGCTATGTGTCATCCTCCTTGTGTCCCCAGCGCCTGGCACAGAGCACGCACAAACGGCCTTCTGGGAGGTGTCTGAGGGGACCCTGAGTAGCATCAGCCAAGGGACGCCTCCTGGTCTCAGAGGAACAGCTGCCTATTCAGGGGCCAGAGGACAAAGACTCCGGCGGGCCCTCACGGTGGGGGACAGAGGGGGGGCTTCCCCACCTGGGGCGGACCCACCCAAGGGAAGCAAGGTCAATTTTAAGGGTGATGAGGCTGTAGGTACTAATTAGTCCCACCTCCAGTCACGGTCAGCATGTCCCCCTCCCCTGGCAGGAACAGAGGCTCAGGGTCACTCTACCAGCTGGGTGGGCAGGGCCCTCCCTGGTACGCAGCCCCAGAGACAGCTTCTGCTTCTAGTAACTTCTAATACAGCTGTGGTGAAAGGTCAGGAACATGATTTATTCCTCCCCTAACGCTGAGGAGGCTGACCCATCTCATCCTCCAGTCCAGGTCTCCTGGGAGCAGGAAAGGGCACCAATAACACGCATGCTGGGACCACAGGCATGAAGCAGGCAGCCCTGGGCTGGCTGAGTCAGAGGGTGGCCACCACCTCGGATCCATGACCTTTTGCCTCAAGGGTGCCTGACCGCCTGTGTCAGTTCTTTCCCACCCCCTCCAGGCAGCCTCTTCTGCTAACAGACAACTTGCACCTTCCTGCGCTGTCCCACTGCTAAAATAAAGTCCAGCCTCCCCCTCTGAAGAAGACCCATCTTCACTTTCTTGCATGGACAGCATCAGGCTTCAGACACCCCAGCCCCACCCCGTCTCCAGGTGTGACAGTCACGACTATGGCAGTGGGGCAGCTGGCATCAATGGGGTGCTCGGCTCTGGAACCCCACTTAGGGGACTTCCCTGGTGGTCCAGTGGTTAGGACTCTGCCCTTCCACTGCCGGGGCCCTGGCTCAATCCCTGGTCAGGGTACTAAGATCCTGTAAGCCTCGTGGCGCAGCCAAAAAAAACCCCACAAAATGCCACCTTCCTCAAAGACTTTCTCCTTCCATGGCCACCCGGACAAGGCTCCCTGGGTCACCAGGACAGTCGGCAGGGTCTGAGGATCCCCTGGCTCCGTGTTCGCAAACTTGAGGATTTCAGCCCCGCGCCCCATCAGAAACAAAATGCCCACTTCCTATGCGCTCAGCAAGCCTCTGCGAAGGTGACCTGCTGTGTTGTTGCTTTTCTTGGACACCCACCCTCTCACCAGCACCGTCTCAACGAGCGTCCTCAGAGGATAGGAGAGATATTGTCTACCAGCGAATGGATGCTCTGAAAGGTCAGAAGGGGCCCGTTGCCTCCCTCTCTCCTTTCCCACTTGCCTTCCTTCTTCCCTGCCTTCATCCCCGCTTCCTCCACTCTCTTCCCCTCCTCTCTTTTTGGCCTCCTGATGCTCTAAATGCCAGGAACTCTGCTGGTTGTTTGACATTTAACTGGCATCAAGCCATGGCCCCTGTGCTCAGGAAGCTCAGAAGTGCGCAGCGTGAGTCAGCCTGCCCCCCAGGGAGGGCTCCCTGCTGTGGGGGCTGGAGGTGGGCCCAAGGCGGCAGCTGCCTTGCAACCTAGGCACCCCTATGCCAACCTCAGCTGCGGCCCCAGTCATGGTTACCAGAGTCAGCAAGTAAGAGTTCAGGAGACCCAGTCAGACTCAAATTTAAATGAGCAGCAAATCCTGTTTAGTGTAAGTGTGTCCCAAACACTGCATGGGACATACTTACCCCACCCTAGTGCAGTGTCAGAGTGGCCTTCATTCATCAAGAGAATTCTCTTCCTTTACACAGAGAGATCTGAGGTCCAAAGTGGTGGAGCTTGTAACCTTCAGATTAATACTCTGTTTTCACTTCCAGGTCCATGTAGGACATTCACTGAGACCACAGTCTGGGTGAAACCTCACAACATCGTCCTGAGAAGAGCTGGCTCCTGACATTTTCTTGCATGGTGTCCAAAATGGCTCTGTAAGCTCTGGGTTCTTCTAAAAAGCTCAGTGATCACCAACCAGAGTATAATTCCAAAATGTTAAAGAAAATTTAATTACAGTTTGAAAAATGAACCCCCTCCCCAGAGATGATCATCATTTTTACATCCATGTTCCTTCTTTCCTCCCTTCTTATTGAAGACAAGCAGACCAGGAACCAATAACACCAGCACTGCCTAGGCAGTCCTCACTCATCATTACAATTTTAGACTTAAGAGAAATGAGAAATTAAGCAACTCATCCGGTGGAACGCAGCTGGGGATGAGGGTGATGGAAGTGAGAGGCAGGCCCAGTACCCAGTGACCATGACATACATAATCACTGGGAACACCTGTCTGTCTTGCTCTTTTCACTGTACTCTCTTTATGGTCCATCTCTCTTCTCCTCCTCTCCCTCTCCTCCTCCAAATAACTAGTCTTATGCATCCTCTTAAAATAAGCCAAGCGCCTGTGCTTACATTTTAGTGACATCATCTTATTTCATCCACCAGAAACACTGACTTATCACGTGTTCCAGGTAAGGAAGTCAGTTCCAAGAGGTTTGCCCAAGGTCACAGAGAGCGAGAAAGTGGCAGAGTTACAATCAAATTATCCCACATCTGAAATCTGCGGTCTTTCCACTGTGTTGTATTACCTCTCAAAAGACTATCAAAACCCACTTATTTGTGGCCATTGTCTTTTTATTGTGGTAAAATTCGTTTAACCATCTTTAAGTGTACAGTTCAGCGGCATTTAGGACATTCACAATGTTGTGTAACTAGCACCACTCTCTAGTTTCAGAACTTTTTATATCACCGAAAAAAGAAATCTCATACCCATTAAGCAGTGACTCCCTATTTCCCCCAACCCCAGCCCTTAACAGCACTGGCCCAATTTCTGTCTCTGTGGATTTGCCCATTCTGCACACTTCCTATGAATACAGTTCTACAATCTGTGATCTTTTACATCTGGCTTCTTTTACGAACATAATGTTTTTGAAGCTCAAGCACATTGAAGCACGTGCCGGCACTTCATGCCCTTTTAGGGCTTAATGATATTCCACTGTAAGAACATATGACTTTTGGGCTTCCGTGGTGGCGCAGTGGTTGAGAGTCCGCCTGCCGATGCAGGGGACATGGGTTCGTGCCCCGGTCTGGGAGGATCCCACATGCCGCGGAGCGGCTGGGCCCGTGAGCCATGGCCACTGAGCCTGCGCGTCCGGAGCCTGTGCTCCGCAATGGGAGAGGCCACTACAGTGAGAGGCCCGCATACCGCAAAAAAAAAAAAAAAAAAAAGAACATATGACTTTTTAAAAAAAAATTATTTATTTTTGTCTGCGTTGGGTCTTCATTGCTACGTGCGGGCTTTCTCCAGTTGCAGTGAGCGGGGGCTACTCTTCGTGGCGGTGCGCAGGCATCTCATTGCAGTGGCTTCTCTTGTTGCGGAGCACGGGCTCTAGGCATGCGGGCTTCAGTAGCTGCAGCACGTGGCCTCAGTAGTTGTGGCTCGCAGGCTCTAGAGCACAGGCTCAGTAGTTGTGGCGCACGGGCTTAGTTGCTCTGAGGCATGTGGGATCTTCTCGGACCAGGGCTCAATCCCCTGTGCCCTGCATTGGCAGGTGGATTCCTAACCACTGCGCCACCAGGGAAGTCCAACATATGACATTTTTTGACCTCCAAGGAGCCTTTCTGCACATGTGTAGTTGGGGAGGTTTCCTTGGCTTCGAGAATGAGGAATACGTGGTCTTTTCTCTCTTATCTGGGCAGGGCCCAGCCTCCTCCATCATCCTGCTTTTATGGAGTCTCTGCTATTATGGAGTTTCTGTCCACAGAGAAGAAGTTGCTCAGCCTGGGGCCCATCTATCTCCTGCCTCAATTCCAGCTAGTACATGCAGAAGAGAAAAATAGAATATCTCCACTGTGTGACCCCCTAGGCGACCGTAATGCGAGGTCTTTACTTGTAAAAGGAATGATCTCAAGTGTTCTGGGCAGCGGTTTTAACACAAGAACCAGAAGACAGGAGGCAGGGCGGCACCCAGAAGACGCTCCATGGGAGTCCTGGCAAACAGAAGCGGCTCACCGGAGCCGTCAGAACTCAACTGGATGACCCGAGATAAGCCATCTGGGTTAGCAGAAGTCCTCGTGGGGGATTGTCAGGCCTCCAGAGACTACAGCATGGGGTCCTCGCCCACAAAGCCATCCTCCGTGAGCTGGTGAAGGAACGGGTGATGTCCCAAAGGACAGCCAGGCTAGGGCCAGGTCACAGGGTTCATGTGCCCCGGGAAAGTACCCGTCTTCACTCAGAGAGAGGGAATCAAGGAGCAGAGAGCGGGGACGTGGGGTGCCGTAGCCCAGGCCCCTTCCTGACCCTGCCCTGCTAGGGTGGGGCGATCGTCCTCCTGCCTGCAGCATCACGCCGTCTGCTTGCGCTGGCATGTGAAGCAGCTGGGCTGGGCAGGCGCCCACTGGGGTCCTTACAAATGACCTTACAGGGAAAGGAAGCCTTGGTTGCACAGCAAGCCCTCTGCAGGTTCACAACCTCAGTCACTGCGTACAGAACACTACCCTTCTGCTTCTGTACTTAAAACTCAGGGCACGTCACGGGAATCGCTTTTCTTCCCCGTTTCTGCAGAGGTGGGGAGGATGGCGGGGGCGATGTGAGCCCCCCAGGACGGCGCGGGGGCCCCCAGCCGCCTGGCCTCCCCTGTGGGATGGAGACGCCTTGTGCAATTCCGCGAGCTAATCGTGCAAAGCGCCGACACGTGCCTGGGCCCAAGAAAGCTCTGTGGAGGACCCCGCCACCTTCTCCTTCCGCCGAGCGGGCGCCCGCGGGGTTCAGGCGGGGCTGAGGGTTCCTTACGGTTCCCGTCTATTCCGGATGACGAAGCCCTCCCCCCGCCATGCATGCCGTTTCCCCGGCCCTGAGGTCCCGTTGGGGCCCCATCGCCTCTCCGGAAGGCTCTTCCCAAGGCTGGACTACGGAGCTAGTGCTCAGGTCCGAGGGGGCCGTCCGCGGACCCCCGCCCCTCCGCGCGATCTCCCTCCCGAGCTGCCCCCAGGCCCCGCCCCCGTCCCCCGCGCAGACCACCTACCCCTCCCCCAGCTCCTCACGAGTCTCGGTTGGCGCGCGCCCCCTGCAGGCACTCCGGCAACCTGCGCAGACCCGGCAAGGAGGCATTTTCCTTAATATAAATCTTTTTTAGCATTACAGCCGATTCTGAAAATACCCCCCCCAAAAAAAAGACAGCCCCTCCAACTATAGCTACAGCTATCATTTTGTGTTTTTCTTTCAAGCCTTCCTTCCACGGTATTTGTGCTCCCACATATGACAGCAAGGACAGGAAAGGTCCCACAGGCAGCAGTCAGGCAGGTGTAGACACCGGACAGTGGTTGTGAAGTGCAGGCTCTGCGCGCCGCTTCTCACACCCCTGCCCGGCAGCGGGAAGGTCCTGGGGTCCTAGGTGACCCTCCCTGCCTGGTGGCTGCTGAGGGGCAAGAGGCCCTGAAAGTCTGTAGTCCCTATCCGTCCTGGCCCACCATGGTCACTAACCTGCAGGGCTTTGAGGGTGATAAGGAAGACCTCCGATGCACATACACAAACAAGCACACACACCTGCATACACACATATACACAGCAAACATGCACATACACATACTCTATAGAGCAGACCCCTCCTCCAGAATCCCTGGGCCCAGTGGTGGCAAGGGGAGGAGAGCGATGGACAGGGTTGCAGCCCTCTGAGCCTGGGGGCACAACCCCCTCCAGGAGGAGAGGCTTCCACAAAGCCAGGAAGACAAGGTGTCTTCCGACAGCAGTGCTTGTAGCCTGGCACAGCTCCTGCTATTGGAAGCACAGAGGGCCCTCCAAGACACAGAGACCAAAGGTCAGCGATCGCCTTAACTTCCACCTTCTCACCCTGTCTGTAAATGTCTGTATTTGTACAAAGCACACGCATCCCTTGTCTTATACCTTGGCCTGGAGAGGTGTGCCTCTGTCACCTCCCTAGGTGAGGGGGCCCCATAAAGCAGGAGGGAGAGGAAGGGGGAGGGAGGGCTGCAGACGGCAGCGTGTGGAACGGTGCTCAGGCTGTAAGCATCCTCTGGATGATCCGGGCTCTGCTGGCCACTACTCTCTGAGCCGCCTTCAGGTCCTCAGCCCTGCAGTGGGGTTTACCTCTGAAAATCCATCTCAGTGGGGTGTTTTGAGATTGGAGGAGATAATGCCCGGCACAGAGTAAATGCTAAATAAACTTTAAAGACTACTATTGCTCAGAAAACTCATGGGCCTCTGTCCAGAAATGAGGCCTCATATCCTGTTTTTTTTTTTTGCGGTACGCAGGCCTCTCACTGTTGTGGCCTCTCCCATTGCGGAGCACAGGCTCCGGACACGCAGGCCCAGCGGCCATGGCTCACGGGCCCAGCCGCTCCGAGGCATGTGGGATCTTGCCGGACCGGGGCACGAACCCGCGTCCCCTGCATCGGCAGGCGAACTCTCAACCACTGCGCCACCAGGGAAGCCCCATATCCTGTATTTATTTTAATTTACATGCAGTGAAATCTCTCTCTTGTTGATGTACAGTTCTGTGAGTTTCCACAAGCGTGTGGAGTCACGTAACCACCGCCACGAGATACGGAAGAGTTCCACCCACCTCCCAGACCTCCCCCGTCACCCCGTCCCCAACACCTAACCTGGCGTGTTCTCCCTCCTGCAGCTCTGCCTTTCCCAGAAGGTCACGATCATACAGTGGGTAGCCTTGAGTCTGGCTTCTTTCACTCGCCATAGCTTTTCTGAGATTCATTCAAGTTGCTGAGTTTACCTACAGCTGTTCCTCTTTTGCTGAATACATTCCTTCACGTGGGTGTGGCACAGCTTGTTACCCCCTCATCAGTCTAAGGACTTTGTGTTGTTTCTAGGTTTTAGCAATTATGAATAAAGCTGCTCTAAGCATTCACGTATAAGTTTTTGTGCACACGTAAGCTTTCCCTTCCACTGGGTAAATGCCTAAGAGTAGGATTGGTGGGTTCTATGGTAAGTGCATGTTTTAAGTTTATAAGAAATGTTTCCTAAGTGGTTGCATGCCTTTTACATTCGTACCAGCAATGGGTAGGAGGTCCTCCCATGTCCTCACTTGGTCTCCTCGGCATTTTTTAAATTTGACCACTCTAAGAGAGACGGAATGATATCTCATTGTGGTTTTAATTTTCACGTTCCTAATGACTAATGACGTTGAGATGACTTTCTTGTGCTGATTTGCCATTTGTATCTCTTCTTGGTAAAGTTTCTGTTCAAATCTTTCCCCATTTTTTTCCAACCTTCACTTTTATATGTAACTATGTCCATTTGCCACACATGTTTTCCTGCTTTCCTTTGGATAACTGGATGGATAATAGGCCCATCTAAGAGACTAGGCATATGTAAAATGCAAACACATGTTCACGTTTGATTATATGCCAGGAGATCTTGTAATTCGGCTTCGTTACCAAGGGGGCAAGCAGACGCCCTGGAGCCGCACTCACACCGTGAGTCAGTACTCCTCAGATATTTCACGCTGGTTATCTCTGCCTTTCCATTCAGCTGGGCCTGGTAGAGGAGGGAGCCGAGTACTCCCAGTCTGACCCCCGTGCTCCAACTCTTAGGAAGCAGCTTTGGGGACTTGTCATACCTGACATCTTGTAACAGGAAAGATGACAACGAGGACACTGACGTTGATGGGGATGGTGATGCTGATGCTGATGCTGGTGGTGGTGATGATGATAAGGAGGGTGACAATGAAGATGAGGAGGGTGACGATGATGATGATGAAGATGCTGGTGGGGTTGGTAATGGTGATGATAATGGTGACCACTGTGTTCCAGGCTTTGTACTGGTTTTTCTTGTACAAAACCTCATTCCGGGCTTCCCTGATGGCGCAGTGGTTGAGAGTCCTCCTGCCGATGCAGGGGACACGGGTTCGTGCCCTGATCCGGGAAGATCCCACATGCCGCGGAGCAGCTGGGCCCGTGAGCCATGGCCGCTGAGCCTGCGCGTCCGGAGCCTGTGCTCCGCAACGGGAGAGGCCACAACAGTGAGAGGCCCACATACCGCAAAAAAGAAAAAAAAAAAACACATCAAATGACTCCTTACCTGGCTTGAAGCAGTGGTGCCCACCTGTGTGCCCCCAGGAAATCCTACCGGCTGGGGTTGGATTTCTTAATCTTCCCCTCCTGTCTCTCAGCTTCCCTTCCCCCACCCAGGTGTCCCCCCCACTGGTTCACTTCGCTGCACAGGCCGCCCAAGGGCTCCCACGTCACAAAGGAGGAGGCTGGCCTTGCAGTTACAAGTTCGTCCTCTGGAGGCTCTTCATATTTCCCAGCTGGAGAGTGTTGGTCAGAGAAGGCACATCTGCACTTGGTTAGCAAGTCCAGGCCTTGGAGGCAGCTGCCTCGGGTGGCGTGGCAGGGCCACAGTGGCTCCTGGGCTCTCAGGCTCGGTTCCCTGGCTCTCTCCATGCAGGGATGCTTGGATCGCTGTCCGCTTCTCCCAGGGCTCTCACGTTTGTCTTTAGTCTTGTAGATTCTTTCTGCTTTTACTTTTATAACAGCTTTATTGAGATACAATGCACACACTACACACTTCACCCATTTGAAGTGTAAGTCCAATGGTTTCTCGTATCTTCACCACAATTCACTGTCAACACCATCAATTCTAGAACATTTTCAACACCTCATAAAGGAGGTTTCTTTTGTTTTCATTCCTGGTATTTCTTTATACCTGTGCTCAGATGGCAAGGATGGCTGGACATGGGTAGAGGGCAGAAAGGCCGGCAGGTGGGGCAGGAGGGAAAGAGAGTGTGGTGCACCCTCTCCTTCCTGCAGGAGCTTTGCTGGCTCAGCTTCTATTCGTGCTGAGACAGGGAGCCCACCAGACCACCACATTAGTCACTCCGGGACAGAAACCTCAGCCCCAGCAGTTTGAAGCTCATCCTGACGTTCTTTCTTTAAGCCAGCACAGCACATCTGCCCTTACTTGGCAAAGCTTTCCCACCCTTATTGTAGGGGGTCACTGCTACAATGGATAATGCCTCACTTTTTGTACAGTGGGTCTCAACTTTAATCCACAAATACCATCAATCAGCCTATCAAGGATTAAAGACTCTAATAATATTTTTTAAGATAACTATAGCTATGATTAAGTGCCAGTTCCCTAAAGAATTGCTGTTCTAAACTGTTTACATGGATTCACTCACTTAATTCTCAGGACGACAGAGAAAACTGGTCTGGTCAAGTAGCTTGTGAAAGTCACAGAGTGAACAGGCAGAAGAGCCAAATTTGAAGCCAGACAACTCGGCTGCAGCATCCACGCTCCTTGTATCAAGACAATCTATTTTCCATTCCACACGCTCTCCATTTGTAGGTTAACAGCTAACAGACACCGCGCTGGTCTTTGCGGTTTTGCCTGCTGTAGTAAGCGATGCTGCCACCAGGGGGAGATGCTGCCCACGATATACTCAGCCACCACCAGATTCAGCACAAATCCTGAGAGACTGCGGGTATCACTTCAGCTAGAATCTTCCTGTCCAAATGGAAGGCAAAGTGCAGAAGGAGGGAACCAGTTCACGGAGCTTGCTCACCGGGGGAGAGTGTGCAGGGATGGCTTCTCAGGGCCACAGGGAGGACACAGGCTCTGGAATTGCCTGCTGGGTTCTCGCAGCCTGTGGTCAAGTCACTCCACTTTTCCCACCCTGAGCTTCATTCTCTGTAAAAGGGCATACCCCACTGCCGGCAGCTATCTGCAGCTGTTCATTTGCAGCAGCTAAGATCACCCGACTTGTCCCCGCCCCATTTGGGAGCTGTTGCTGCATCTTGAAAAAGGTAACCATAGCCAGCTTCCATAGCTTCCAGCCGAGGCTGTTGGCAGACTCAACCCATGCCTCTCGGGGGGGGGTCTGTTTGGGGATCACATCCTGGTCCAGTCAGCAAGAATCATGGTCCCATCCAGACCCACTCTGGTTTGTGCTGGGTGGATTCCTGGGCTCTTCAGCAGAGGGGAGCTTGGCCCCATAAACCAAGCTAACTGGCAAGTGCTTGCCCTGCACTTGGCAAACAGTAAGTGCTCAACCAATGTCTGCTTTATTGTCCTAACCAACTCTCCAGGTTCTAGGCAACTTGACATGGTCTGTGAAACCCTGAAGCCTCCCCAGAGAGGACCCACCGCCCTTTCCCAGGACCCTCCCCTCCACTTTATGGTTCAAATTATGGTCTATTTGGTGAATGCTCCACAGGTTCTCAAAAAAATGTATATCTTGCTGTTGAGTGGGGTTCAGGATTTATCAGTTAGATCCTGTGATTGTTTGTATTGTGCAGGCTTTCCACATCCTTCCAGATTTTCTGTCTATAGTAGTTCTATTAGATGCTAAGAAGGGCGTGTTGAGTCCACACCTGTACTGTGGATTTGTCTGTTTCCTTTCAGCTCAACCAGCTTTGGCTTCATGTATTGAGCCTCTGCTGTTTGATGAGTGTCCATTTAGGGTCCTCATGTCTTTCTGGTAGACTGATCCTTTTATGATTGTATAATGTCCCTCCCTGTCTCTAGTAATATTCTTTGCTTTAAAGTACACTTTATCAGATATTGGTACAGTGGTTTCTGTATTTTTTAAATTAACGTCGACATGATACATATTTTTACATCCTTGTACTTTCAACTTACTTATGTCACTGAATTTGAAATGTCTTGTAAACAGCATGTAATTGGGCCAGGCTTTTTGTTTTTGTATTTTCATTCTGCAATCTCTGTTTTTCATTGGTGTAGTTCAAACATTTACATTGAAGGTTATTATCGATAAGCTAGGTCTACATTCTGCTATATTATTGTTTTGTTTTTGCCTTGTTTTTGTTTCCGTTTCTGTTTCCTTGCCTTCCTTTGGTTATTGTTTAAAATTTCATTTTGATGTATTTAGTGCTATTAAGTATAACCTTTTGTACAGTTTCTGTGGTGGTTGTTAAATCGCTTATTTAATCACTAATTTAATGTAACCTATTGCTACATATATATGTGTGTGTGTGTGATTTGTCATTTTCTGCTGGTATCAGCATTTCACCACTTGGACTGATATGTGGAAATGTCACCTCCACTGAGGTCCCTTCAGCCTCCTCACTTTGAAGTATCATTGTCTTGCATATCGGATGGTGGTGTAATCTTTGTTTCAATCATCCAATCATATCTGATTTATAAAAACCTGTGAAGAAAAGCAGAGTCTACTGTTCTTTCCTTTGTTCCTTTTCCTTCCCTGATGCTCCAAGTTTCTTTCATCATTTCTTTTCTGTTCTAAGAACTTCCTTCAGCCAAATTGTTAAGAAGAGGCCTGTTAAAAACTAATTCTTTTAGTTCCTTCACCTGAGAATGTCTTTATTTTCCCTTTATTCCTGAAGGTAGTTTCACTGAACACAGAACTCAAGGTTGATATTTCTTTCCTTTCAGCCTTGAAGAATGTGTCACTTCCTTCTGGCCGCCACGGTTTAATTTGAGAAATCCACTGTCGTCCTTCAGTATACATAATCCACCACTTCTTTCTGGCTACTTTCAAGATTTTTTCTTTGTCTTTAGTTGTCATAAGGTTAATGATGATTAAGTTTTGCGTGGATTTTTGTTGTTGCTGTTTCTCCTGTTTGGGGTTCACTCAACTTCTTAAATCTACAGGTTCATGACTTTTGCTGAATTTGGAGCGTTTGGGTCATTTCTTCAAATACTACCACCCTCCTTCCCTTCACCTTCTAGGACTCAGTGATACAAATGACGATTGTCCCACAGGTCCCCTCATTTTTTTTTTTTTTTTTTTTTTTGCGGTATGCAGGCCTCCCACTGTTGTGGCCTCTCCCGCTGCAGAGCACAGGCTCCGGACGCGCAGGCCAAGCGGCCATGGCTCACGGGCCCAGCTGCTCCGTGGCATGTGGGATCCTCCCGGACCGGGACACGAACCCGCGTCCCCTGCATCGGCAGGCGGACTCCCAACCACTGCGCCACCGGGGAAGCCCCCCCCACCCCCCCGCCTCATGTTTTTAACGTCTCTGCCGTTCAGGTTGGAGACGTCATTGCTCAGTCCTCAAGTTCTCGGATTCTATCCGCCTTCATCTCCACTCTGCTACTGAGCCTCCAGTGGGCTTTTAATTTGCTTTATACCTTTTAGTTCTGTAATCTGTTTGGCTTTTTTCATCACTTCTAGTTCTTTTCTGTGGCTGTTCCTGTTTCTCCATGCATTCGTGACTTGCTTGTTGAAGCATTGTTGCAGCGGTTGCTTTAAATCCTCACCGGATAATCCCAACACCAGATTCATCTGGATGCTGGCCTCAGTCAATTGTTGTTTCTCATTCAGCTGTAAATTTCTTGGTTCCTGGTACAATAGGTAATTTTCTGTCGTATTCTGGATATTTTGGCTGTTATGTTAGGAGACCCTGGGTCCAGATTAAGTCTCATGTGTCAGCAGGCATGGCCCTGTGTAGGGGCAGCACCAGGTCCCGGCCGCTATGGGCTGCGTTCCCATCAACCGTTCAGGCTTTTGGTCAGCCTGGCTCACCCGCTGCTCTGAGGCTCTCACTGGCCCCCCGCGGCTGCCTGAGGGGAGGAGGGGGTCTCAGTGAGGGAGGGGTGGCAGGCCTGCTGCTCAGAGAGCCTTCCCTGGCCTGGCATTTGCTGTGGGGGACCCCCTGCCTGTGGGAGACACAGGGTGCTTCCTGGATGGGGCAGGACCCCTGCCAGTGTCCCCGCCACTCCAGTGTCTCTGGGCTGGGGAAGGCAGTCTCAGGTCCATGGGGACAAGGGGCTTTGGGAGCCAGGTCAGTTGTGGCAGAATCCCTTTTACTGGACCACCACAGGTGACAGGCTTTGGGGGAGCCCATCCCACCCCTACTGTTGCTCCAGCCCGGGCTTAGGCTGTGGTCTGATTCCTCAGGAACTTTAAGGCCATTTGTTCTTGGACCATTTTTCTTGTTACCAATTCAACAACCCTGCGGCTCAATTGTGTCCAGATACAGCCCATTCCCAGGTCATAAAATATCCCTTCCCGGTACCCCAGGTCTGCCTGGAAACTCCAATTCAGCCTTGACCCAGGCTCCATTGCCCTTGCTTTGTGAAATGTGACCCCTGGGCCATGGGGGCAATTTATCCAACGACCTACGAAACCACACACAAACCTCTAGGAGACAAAACACCTCGACGACAAAGGGTCAGAACTGATGTCCCCCACTGGGCAGGCGAGGGGCCTGTCACTGATGGATTCAGGACCCGAGTGGGCGGGGCGGAGGGGCCGTCACTCATAGGTCCAGAACCCGAGTGGGCAGGGCAGAAGGGTGTTCACGTATAGGTCCAGGACCCAAGCAGGCAGGGCAGATGGCCCGTCACTGATAGGTCCAGGACCCGAGTGGGCGGGGCCGGGGGTGTGGTCACTGATAGGTGGCTGAGTGAGAAACAGGGAATGTGACGTTCCCCACATGGCAGGGGCCCGTCCAGCAAGGCTGGGAGTGCTGGGTCTCAGACAGTCCTCTGTGCAGCCTGGAGCCGTGGTGACAAATCCAGACTGTGTCTTGAAAGCGCACCTGTAAGAGCAGTAGAACCAGAGCTCCTCCCACTTCACTCTCTGCTGTGACACTAGTCAAGGGTCTAGGGCCCAGTGAGAACCTTTTGCTGGACAAGACTCAACCCATCTCCGCCCGCTCTCCCTTCCACTATTGGCATCAACCCCGGGGCCACTGCAGGTCCCCCTTCATGTCAGAGTCTCCTGGGCACCTCAGTAGAGCAGAAAGCGAAGCCTGCACAGGCTCACCCTGTCGCGGGGAAACTGAGTTTGGGTGAGGGAGCCAGCTCCTATCTGTCCATGACCAAAATGGGCCCAGCTTCTGTTTCTTTCCTGAGCTGGAACAGAAGCAGCCGTGGGGGTTAAGCCACGTGGATGGTTAAGCCTCAGCCCTGAGCCACATCTGTGCCAGAGCCTGCAGTGGGAGAGGAAGGCAAGGCCAGGTGTGACCCAGTGTGTGTGAAGCTCTGGGGCCTGGCTGTGATGCAGACTTGGGCCAAGGCAGGTCCAGTGGCCACCTGGCATCATGCTATGATATTTGCTCCAGGCCTTAGGATGCAGAGGAAACGAGGGCAGCGGAGTCCTGCGTCCATCACCAAACAAGGGAGGGAGGTCAACCTCGGGAGGGGGCCCAGACCTGAGAGGGCAGAAAGCCAGCACAGTGGGGCTTCACCTGGTTGGGGGACGAACCCCGCTAGCCCAGGAGAGTGGCAGGGCGGCGTTGGGACTGTCACCAGTATCTGTTGAAAAAACAGGTGAACCCACCACACATTTTATATTCAGGTTCAGCACCCAACTCGGTAGACACCCGTGAAGTCTCATCAGAGGCTGATCTACACTGGAAGCTTCCTCCTACAGCTACTGGAACAGGGGCTTTATATCAACATCAAAAATGTAGCAGCTCCTATGATCAATACCACACATTATTATTAAATTCTTAGAATCTCTGAATACAATTTTCAGAAGTCTCTGGGCAGAAATCAAACTATAATCCACTGATCCATAAACAACCCCCTTCACACTCCCAAATACACACACAACAGGCACACCCAGACACGCACACACATGTCCACACCCGCACATGCCTTCTGGGGCCTTCCCATTCAATACGACAAACAAATGCCTGCCTCACTGAGGCTTACCAAGTTTATACTTTTATTATACTCTGAATAGAGATGATATTTAAAGAGCAAAGAAAATGACTATACAAAGGATTTATAGAACATTCATTTACATACGGGATATACTCTTTACAATATAAGAAAAGTAAAAATATCCACTACTAGGTAAGGCAGATAAGGAGACATGATGAGGTCGTTGATGCCAAGGATACACACGGAGACCCTTAAATGCGGTGACTTAACACGGTTATAGGTTAACACTGGAGGAATACAGCATAGGTTAATGAGCAGGTAAACAGGCCCCGGCAGTGACACCTGTGGGGTGCAGTCCTCGTGCGTGCCCCAGGACAGTACCCCTGTGCCCACGGGCACCCCAGAAGCCAGATGCCTGGGGATGTTCCTTCCCCACCTGCCCCAGAGTCAGTGTTGGCGGCGGGGCTGCCTGAGGTCTGAGCACGAAGTTCATGGACTCGTTCCATTTCATGCATATGTAACACACTGTCGTACCAGCTCCTCAGAAGACAGGGAATTGGCTTCCTTTCATTCCACCTCAGAGGGAGCCATCTGCTGGGAGGACACCTGCTGATGCCCTTGACTGCTGAGAGTAAAAGTCTCAGCTGCCAGTCAGTTTAAAAAGCGAACGTCATGGCTTGCATACTCTGGACGAGGACGGCCTCTGTGATTGGGGTGGTCGATGTTTCTCAGTCCCGCACCCCTCTCTTGCTCTGATTTCTACATGAGCCCTCTCTCTTCCTTTGTCAGAAGGATAAGGGACCTGGCCTGCGGTCCCTGGGTCAAATTTGGGGACAAGCATCCCAGGAGGAGGCCCCTCTGGGGGACAGCACAAACCTCCACTCCCCTTGGCTGAGTTCTAGCTGTGAATGAAAAACGGAAATGCTAGACACCCCCAACCCCAGGCACCGAGGCATCAGGCCTCTGGAAGATGCCGGCACGTTCTCCTTAGCTAGGCCGCCCTGCGTCAGGGAAGAGGGTCCGCGAGGACCAAGGCAAACATTTGGCACAGAAATGAGGCACTTGTGTTGGTGCATCAATAGGAGCTAAACAGTGGACTCACCCACCTGCTTTCACACACACACTCACACTCATACACACGTACAATGCCCACTGCGATTCGGCCAATCTCACCTCTGCTGTCACCGAGTCTGTCTCTGCCCCACTTGAAAACAGAATCCACATTTCCAAACGCCAGCGTGGTGACCGCCACAGTGATTCCTGGTGTTTGAAGAGCTGGGCTTGATTTGCGAAGTGGATGAGACGGGCAGTTCACGGGGGATGGAGAGCCATGGTGCAAGTGTCTTGAGTGACGGGGAAGGAGACCGGGGCCTCTTGCTCTGGGATCTTGCAGGACCATTGGCTTCATTCTCCCAAACCTCTGACCACTGCCGGATTCAGGTGGACAGACCACGGCTCTGCAACATGCACATCAGCATAAAGATCACAGCTCATTAGGTGGCTAAGATGATGCAGAAGAGCTGAAAACAGCGGAAGGACTGAGATTCCTCATCTTCACCCTGCTCAGGTGCCAGAACACACGGATCCCAGCAGGAGCCAACAGGCGGGGTGGAGACAGACAAGTGCTCCCTCAGGCCAGTGGTTCTCGGGATGATCTCTCCCAGGCCCCCGGCTGGCCGAGGACAGCGATGTGGAGGACGGCTGAGTCTCAAAGTAAGCGTGTCCCACCCCTGAGGACCTCCGCCCCCAACCCCCAGCAAGGATGTATCCACAGCCTGGAAATGACACATGGATGGTCAAGCATTCGGGAAGGCTGCATGAGGCAAAGCCAGCTTTCGGCAGCCGCCCGCAAGCAACGACGGCCCACGGAGCGGCCAACGGAGTCCGCACCACCCGTCTTGGTGCATCCGACACGGGGACAGATGCTCCTCCCAGAGCCCCGGCTTGGCAGGCGGCAGCATTTGGACACCAGTACAGCACAGCAATGGCAAACTGTTCTCATAAATAACTTGGCATTAGTAAAATATAAATTACATGGAAATGGGGTTTTACTCCTATCTTACTTTCCCCTCTCACGGCCCAGGGTGCCATTCAGACGAGGCATGTGAGCAGAGGTGGGGAGCCGTCCCCACGCTCAGGCTCTGGCCTCACAATGACCGCATGACCTCTCTCGTCCTCACCGCCCATCCCATCGTCCCCTTGTCCATGATGCCCCAGTGCCCTGGGAGAGCCTGACCCGCATGAACCTTCATCCAACACGCAGCCCCTTCTCAGGTTAATCACAGAGGCCCTGAGGTGCCCGCTGGACGGGAGCCCTCTGACATGGCAGTGGCGAGGCACAGCCGGCCACTCAGGGCCACGGAGGAGCAGGCGGGCTCCCCTCCTTCCCACAAACACCAGAGTTCGAGGCACACGGGCCCCCACGTCTCCTTGCATGGTCCTTTCCCGCATGGGGACCGGGCGGGCACCCCCGATGCCCAACTTCCTCCACCTGGAAAGCACTGGGCTACAGAAATGCGTCCGTGAGCTGTGGCTCTCAGCTAAGGCCAGCTGGTGGCAGGGTTGTTTGTCTGTAAGGTTGGAGGAGCCCCTTTCCCTCCTGGGCCTGGAACGTGAGGGTCACACAGGCCCTTCTGGAGTCTCCAGGCTGTGGGGGCTCAAATCTTCTTAGGGGAGCCGATCATGACCTTGGACACGAAGTTGACGATGGCGCTGGCCGGCTGCTCGGGGTCATGCTCTGCAAACAGGTGGCACACGTTGTCTGTGGCGCTGCCCTGCTTCCGGGCCACAAATCCAAAGACTCTGCAAAAGGAAAGCCGGGTCAGCGTGCCAGCCGAGTCCTGTCCACCCCACAGGATACAAACCTCCACTTCCTGTCGCACTGCCGCCACCTCTAACCTCTGCTCCTCCAAAATCTCAGGGGCCGAGTCCCCTGCCGGACACCTCCAGACGCAGGTCTGCGTCCTCTCTGTCTAGCAGACCCTGCAGGGAGGACGCTGTGCCCAGACCTCACAAGGGAGGAAGCTGACGGGCAGGACCGAGGAGTGCCAGTCACGGGTCTGGGACCTGAACCAAAGCCGCTGCTCCAACCTGGCCAGAACCCTCCTGGTCTGCCAGCTCCTGAGCTCCACTCCCGAGTCTCTGATAGGAGGACCCTGGCTCCACCTCAGGAGCTGCCTACTCCCTGCTCACACCATCAGAGTGGATGGGCACACAAAACTCCAGGTGCCCGCACCCCAGCCTCGGTTCCTGGGGTGCTGGGGGCTCTCCCTGGATGCTCACAATCCCACCCACTGGGGCCAGAGGATGGGAAGTTAAAAACACACCAGGGGCTCCCTTCTCAGGCCTCACACCCCTGAGTTACAAACTACGTGCAGGTGAGGAAACTGTTTAAAAGCACGGAACAATCTAATATTTTTCTTACAAGAATTGAAGCCTTTATCTGAATAAGCTTTCAGGAGCCGCAAACTTAACACAATAACTACCATTATCCAAATCCAAATCCCTGGACTTAATAATGGTAGTTATCCCTTATCTGAGGTCTTTCTTCTCCTTCTCAGAACAAAGAAGAATTTTTCTGTATGAGCTGAGTGGTTTCCACACCACAGGAAGGACTGGCTGACGGCACTCAAGTGACCCTCCCGGGGCCACACACTCCACACGGCTGGGATGGCCGTGGGCCCTGAGAGCCAGAGTGGCCTGGGGGCACCACCCCCCCGGGGGGCTCCTACCACTTTATCAGATGCCAAGAAAAACGGCAAACGTGAAATTGGAATCCTAGGATTGGACCCCTGCAGTTAGACATTTGTGGTAATCAAATTTAGGTGACGCAGAGGACGCCCACCTGTGGGAATGCAGACAGCTCTGGAGGGTTCCGAGGCTGAGTGGCCACCGCAGAGCCTGGGCCAGGGCAGAGCCGTGCTCCCTCTGGGCTGGGAAACAGTGACGCCCACTGCACTCACGCAGCGCCCCATTCCAACACCCCGGCCCCAGTGCTGCTGCAGACTACACCCCTCCTCAACGGCCAGAAACGCTGTGCAATCTCTTCACGCTATTTATACCATATTTTATGGGTCATAGGTAAGTACTGCTCATTCAGAGAAGAGCAAGCAGAAAACTTAACCCTCTGCAGGCCGTTTCTGCATAAAGAGAACACTTTCATTTTTGTTAAATGCCAAATGCACTAACACAACATTGTAAATCTATACTCCAATAAAATTTTTTTTAAAAGGCCAAACCCAAACCCATCGGCATTATTGAGTCATTTTCCTCTTTGGAAATCTGGGGCAGAATTCAGCTTTGGAGGCAAGCGTCTACTAAGAAAGAATGAAGACAGGCTGGCAACGTACCTTGAGCAAGGGCCGTCTGTGATCCACCTTGCAAATTACAGAATAAGAGAAGAGTCACGTTAATTTCTTTATTAACTTAAAAAGCAAAGGAAGCATATGCATTGCTTAGTACAGATACAGACGTCTTACTTTCTGTCTTGTGGATCCAATGCACAGAAGATCACGCTGCTCACGGGGTAGTGCCTCCGAAAGAAGAGCCTGCCGGGACACCGGAGAGGGAGAGCCCATTACTGGGGTTTTGCAGTGACAATGCTGCCCTGGGCAGACACCCCCGCCATGAGGAGGTTCAGGGGGGCAGAAGCCTATTTTATGCTTTTACTGGTGGTCTGGAGAGAAGAGCAGAGTGTACGTTTGTTAGAAATCAGCAGACCTACGAAGCTGGGCAGAGTGGCTCCGGGAAAAGTGGGCACTAGGAAAGGAGTGCGTCTCGGGGTGAAGGCAAGCACCTTGCACCTTGCAGAGAGAAACTGCCAGCCGAGTGGAGGACGGGATCGAGCTGAGGGAGGCCCAGCCTTCCTGCCCTCATCCCAGGAAAACACCAACTGTCTACAGCCCTAGCAGCTGCCTGTGAAGATGGCATCTGGTACAGACCACCATGCTCCCAGGACAGGAGCCAAGTCAGCCCCAACGAGGCATCTGACGGCATGTTGTAAACTGTCAAGGGCTGTGCACGTGAAACCCACTGGGAGGTGCTACAAACGCCGGGCCAGCACAGCCGCTGGGGGACCCACCAGAGGACTCCTCGGTCCCGGCTCCTGTCACTTGTCCTTTGTTTCACTGCCAGCCCTCCCTGCTCCTCTGAGCATCGCGTGCCCTGTGTGCCCCACTCCAGCTGGGCAAGCGCCCTCTCCTCTTGGGGGAGGTGGTATCCCCAGAGGCTGGTGGCTTTGATCTGGGCAAGGAGAAAGCTCATCTGGAGAAGGAAAGAAAGAGGCCAGCGTACAGGAAAGGCACAGGCAGAGCCGGGCATCTTTCAGTGGGGACGCTGAGGACACAAGCCTCTTTTGTCCAGCATCAGCCAGGCTGAATGCATGTGCCGTCTCCTGCAACAGGGAAGATCCTGAGTGCCATGGACGTGGCCCACCTCCATGGTTTTATAAGGACACAGGGAAACTATAGAGATACAGAAAAAGCACACAGGTAGCCGGAGAAAATAGAGAGGCTGTGAAGGAAGGAGCCATGCCTTCCTGCCCGAGCCCGTGTCCACGCTTCAGCCAAGCCGTACCGGCACCTGCCCGTGGATATCTCATTCGAGTCACTGACATCCCAAGACGGTTACCTCAGTGAAGCTTGAGAGGTGAGGGAACCGAGTGCATGGCATGAGGAACGTGCCACGGTGGCCCGTCGGGTAAAGCGCAGGGAGCAAGGACCCCAATCTGAGCGGCAGGACCCACGCTCCACCTGACACTCCACACCCGCTTCATCCTGAGAGCAGTGGGGCGGGAGCTCTGGGTCAGGGACCCTCCCAAACCCGGGACTAGCTCTGGAGCAGGGGCCGTGGCAGGAAGAGCTCCAGGGCGCCGGGGTGAGCACTGCCCCACCGGCTGGTGCGGGGACTGGCCGCCTGTCCCTTGAAGCTCCGGCCATCACTCTGCTTTGAGGGTCGCTGACCTGGCTTCCTCATTAATCACAGCAGGCTGTTTCCATAACAAATAAACAATAGCTGCCTCTGAAATGCCTTGGATCCTGAGGTCAAAGGCTCTGCTCGTGGGAGGAACACGCTTGCCATTGTTTATTACAGACCCTGCTCTGTGCTCACCTGGAAACTGAAACAGCATCTACTGTCTAGATGTTCAAATGTTGTTAACTAAGATATAACAATATACAATATCTAGATAATGGTTAATAGTTAACATTAATTATTCTTATATACTATATTATTATTACATAATAATTAACATTATCTAGATACTGAAATAATATCTATCAAGGTCACACTCTCACCTGAAATGGGATGACCAACTGTTAGAATGGGATGACCAACGATACAGAAGCAAAGATGAGTGGATTCTATCATAGTCTCTGAGTGTTTTTACAGAAATGACAAAAGATTTTTGCATTTGTAAATTACACACACACACACGTGTGTGTTTGTGTGTGCGCGTGTGTAAGAGATGCTCAAAGATCCATGTATCTTTTTAAAAATTTTACTGACTTCTAAAAAAACAGCATTTGGGCCTAATGTCAATAGTTTATATGTGTCTCTGGGGACATACAGGACATCAGGGCCAAGCACAGAGTGACTGGATCATTGATTTGTTCCAGGAACGCTGAGCTTTGCCAGGGTGACCACCGAGCTTTGCCAGGGTGACCACCGCACGTCCAGGGGCCTGGGCAGAGCTGGTGGAAGGTCTCACCCCAGGTGGGGTCAGAAGCCCCGCCCGCCCCGCAGCCCGGCCGCCAGGCACACTCACTTCCTCTGGTTGTCCGTCAGGGTGATGCCCTGGGCTGACACCTTGAAATGCACGACCGTGGACAAAGGAGGCGGCTCTTGGACCAGGGTGATGCTCAGGGCCTTCTGGATGGCTTGGTGGCCCGTGAGGGACTCCATCTCCACGGAGTTCAGATACCACACATTGCAAGCTGGAAGACGCAGGGGGAAGCGGCATTAATGAATCTGCCAGACACGAGGGCCCCGGGGTTTATGAACAACATGCACATATGTGTGGCCAGGTATGTCTGAGGCACTTTACCCCTAATTCCAAAGGTGTGGAATGACCCAGAGATGCACACGCCCCGAGGTCAATGCAGAGAATAACACCCCGTCCCGCCCCCACCAACACACAACCCCCCCCACCACGCACTGGAGCCAAGGAAACTCCTCCCACTGGCCCAGGATGCGTCTCCACCCCTGCGGCGTTATTTACACCTGGTGTCCCAAGGGTGGGCTGGAGGCACCCTCTTCAGTCTCAGTGTGGGTCTGGGTGGGATAAGAACCCAACCACACCTGCAGCTAAGGAAACGCCCCCAGAGGGGAGCCTGCAGCCTGGAACCCCAAATATCCACCCTGCACGGAGTTCTGAAAGCAGCAGGCATCCAGAAAGAGCTGCTGTGAACGAATGACTTGCAGTGACTCAGAACACAGTCTGCGTACAAAGAGCTGGGATGGCTTGTCCTGTCCACATGCTGCCAAGGGGGCTGGGGGTTTGTCCACCGCCATCTCCCCTTGGGGGAAGCAAACAGCTGAGTGTGAACGAGACTTTGTAAACAGACTGATGGCCCTTTGAGCCTGGATCCCTGCAGCTCAAGCAGAAGCTAATGTGGGACTTCGAGGCGTGTGACATCTGTGTGACTGTGGGACATTCAGACTCTCCCTCAAGTTCAGTCCTGCAGGAGCTGTGGCTTTGCCTGGCCATCCCTAAGGACGAGTCCCCCCAGGAACAGAGCCGCTCTTGTTCCCCACTCTGCCGGATGCAGCCTCTGCAAGTGAGTGGGCTGTCTTAACTCCATCTCTAAAGGTCTTTAGATTTTCACTAAACAGAAAAGAAAAAGCTTCCCCTTGACTGGAGCAATAAGGCAAGCGCTGTGCCCTCGCCTGCACCATTTTCCTTGGGAGAGTCTCCCGGAGGCCCAGCCTCGGACAGGCTCCATCTCCACCCCGAATTCTGAGACTCAGCAGCAGTCATACCTGTTGGCAGGTGTGCTGCCACAGGCCCACGAAGGTGGGTTAAAAAGAACAGAAATAACGTACAACGTCCCTGGTGTCAAGGTGCAGGGCCGCTTATAAGCTGCTAGCCCTCTGTTCTCTCCACGGCCAAGGCGACAACCCACAGCTACTTTTTAAGAAGCTGAGAAGGTTTGAGGATTGGGAAACTTCCACTTCAGTGAGGACACGATGATGGAGAAAGAAAGCAAGGCCTGGGGTTTGTGTAACAGATTCATCAGAAAAACGAGGCCCCTCCTTTTACCCTAGATGGGAGAATCAGAAGCGGGCAGGCCGAAGCCCCACTGACCTGAGCCAGGAACAGCTACAATCCTTTGATTTGCCAGAAGAGGCCTGAGTGGAAAGGCTGAACCTTGAGGGAAGGTGGGAGATACTAGAGAACCGCCCAAAAAGCAAGCGGCCCCAAAGCCAGGCGACGGTATCTCCTGGAGTGACACTTCACGGCTCCCAACGCGCCCAGGAGAAAGGTCGAAACGTGCTGGAAACGCCAGGCTTCCCCAAACGCCTGTTAACTGAGAGTTTCATCCCAGACACCAACTTCCCTCTATAAAGTTTAGCGAACAAGTCACTTTTACTCTCTGGAAAAGAGCTTCGTATTTCACTCCTATAATTATTAAAATGACATTGTGCCATTACGCAAAATCTTCAAAGAAGTTCCCAAACACAACAATTTTCATTTCTCCGAGCTCCACCTAACGTGGCTCATTCATAAGGACGCTTACTCTGTGTCAGGCCTCGACTGAACATCTGAGACAGACTGTCTCATCACATCTGCACCAGGGTCCTGTGAGGAAGATTCTGTTATCATCCCCAACTTACAGATGAGGAAACTGAAGTGTAGAGAAATATGCCAGAAGCCTGGCAACTCCCCAGGGACTTGCTGTGAGACCCAACCTTCGTGCTGACTCCTGCAGTGCTGAGGGACCTGGTACCACCAGGTACCAGGCACCAGGTAGAGAACACGGGCTCAGGAAGAAATTTCACGTAACATCCCTGAGGACGAGCTGTGATTTTTTTTTTTTTTTGAGCTGTGAATTTTACTTCGAGACATTCCTCAGCCATAATGATGCCCGTCAGCAACCCCATGTGATTGTCCTGACAGAGTGGCATCTTTTAAGCCACTGTGCCTCCTGCACATTTTGAGAGGCAGGGAGAAATGAGAGCCCTCCCTGAACGGCTGAGTTGCCGTGGCTACTGCTGCCCTCTCCGTGCCCTCTTGTTCCAGCCGGCGGCACTGCCCCATCTGAGGACGCCGGGCAATGAGACACTCCAAGGAACTGCAGGGACGGAGGCTGACCTGCACTTCAGCTCCTGTCTGAACTTGAGGGGTCTACTTGTGTCGTCTTGGGAAAGAGAGTGAGTTGGAAAAAGTCTTTAAAATTGCAGTTGCCCAAAGCTTTGATGAAATCAGGTGCTTTTATGAAATGCTCACGTCAACCAGGACAGCCTTTCTGGAAGATGATTTGGCATTATTTATCAGGAGGGTCAGAAGACCTGCCTGCACTCGGTAACCCGGAGGTCCCGCTCTGAGAGGCCTGAGACGGGAAATATTCCATAACCAGCTGAGACAGCTAACCTAGAGGTGAAGATATTTGAGCCCCATACTCATTTGGTGGGAAGTTAGTTGGAAACAAACTATGTCCAAAAGGAGGGGAATGGTTAAATTAGCCCCTCAATGGAATACCAACTAACCAGCAAATGGTAATCACGAACCCTATATAGCAACACGGAAAAATGTTAGCGGTTTCTGGGAAAAGCAGAATAAAACTATCTGTGCCATGATGAGACCTACACAATAAAAGGCGTGTGTGCCTACGAACAGTGGGAGGTGTGCCTGGAAAATTTAAGACGGTTTGATTTTAGGAGGGTGAATATTCTGCCTCTAATGAAGCACTAATGAATACTAATTTCACTGGTATTACTATAATGATACTCATGCAGTTACAAAAGAGAAAAAAGAAAATTCTGACCTAGTCACAATGAAATCCCAGAAAATTGGCACGAGCTGGACCTGGACGGGCGCACAGACGGGCGCACGTCTGCCACGATCCAGACTCCTGCTTCCTTGTAGCAGCACAAATGGCCTTTTGAGAAGGAACAGCCGGCCTGGGGGGCATCTCCCCGCCGACGCAGAGCGGCACTGTCCCTCTCGGAGCAGAGAGGGGAGCCCTCCCTTCTCCCAAGCACATCTGGGGCAGCTCTGCTGAGCACACGCCAGCCCCTTCCCTCCCCAGCAGAGGACAGGTGGGCTTGCTGTGCTTGTCCCCCGGGGCCTGGCCCGATACGTCCAATTCCACCTGAGGGTGTGTAGCTGTGGTGTGATATTGAACAGGAAAGTGCCCGTCAAACCCGCGGCGGGAAGCAGAAGTGTTAAGGTCCCAGGTTCTCACCCAGTCCTACCGCTGTCAGAAATTCAGGGTGTGAAGGCCACGATCCAGAACTCAGAAAAAGGCAGTAATGCAAAAAGGTAGCCTTCCAAGTGCTGTCTGTGGTACTGAGAAGTTAGAAGCACGCTAACTGGGCAACCGTAAGGGGTGGAATCAGCTGGTGGACGGTTCCTCAGCCACTGAAAGTGAGACCTAGGCTGTGTTTGCCAAAAACATGGGTTTAAAACCCCTTATGCTAAGGGAGAAAAGGAAAACAGTCAGTGGTTGTACCTGGGTGACAGGTCTGTGAGGAATTCATTTCTCCCTTGCTTTTCTGTGTCTTCCTTTTTTTTTTTTTTTTAAACTGGAAGAATTCCTATTACTTTTATAAAGAAAACATCCTTTACAGTATGGTACGTTAAAGACACAGCTCTAACGTTTATGGGATATCGTGTGGGGTCTGGTGCCAGGGCCTTCAGCTGCATTCCACTGCTTCAACAGAACCAATTAAGAGCTGACACAGGGGAGAGCTGACACGGGGGCTTCCCTGGTGGCGCAGTGGTTGAGAGTCCGCCTGCCGATGCGGCGGTTATGGGTTCATGCCCCGGTCCGGGAGGATCCCACATGCTACGGAGCGGCTGGGCCCGTGAGCCATGGCCACTGAGCCTGCGCGTCCGGAGCCTGTGCTCCACAACGGGAGAGGCCCGCGTACCGCAAAAAAAAAAAAAAAAAAAAAAAAAAGAGCTGATACTAAAATCATAAACAGCAATTCTTTTAGAAACTGCAGCAACTCCTAACGGCCTCGGTATCAGATGCAAAGGGATTAAACTGAAGAGACCGGAAAGTCTGTGCCGCTTGCTGGGAGCTGCCCAACTCTGCAGACACCCCTGAGTTTCAGCGCCTCACCGCCACACAGAGGACACGGGCCAGGGAATCTCGAGGAGCCCTTGCAGGGCCAGGGGTCTGGGATTCTCAGTGAATTCAGACAACAAATGAAACTTAGTTTAAGGGGAGAAAGAACCACTCAGTTTCCTTAAGGTGGTCAGAGACCAGACAGCCTGATCACCTTCCCACCACGGTCACTCTGCACTTTTTGAACCAACAGCTAGGACCCAGCACTCTCTGCAGCAATCTCTCTCTTCCAGCTGCATATCCGTGTCCTGACTCGATTCCTTGCCTTGTCGGTCGTGAAGGTAGCTGGATGGAAGTTTGAACCTTTTGATGTGTTTTAGAAACAAGAGATTTTAAAAGGACATAAGCTCGAGGCAGTCATAATTTAACCCCCATACATAAATGCCCAGTCAGATGATTAAATAAGACCTCCAGGTTCTGTGTGAAGTCCTGTCCCTGGGAGGCTCACCCTTTAAAAAAGCAAAGCATTCAGAGTTACTGATACGTGCCATAGATTATCTGAAAAGATGATAGAGTGTAACTAAAAATGATAAGCCAGAGCAGAAGGAAAAGCTTTAATATCTAAAAATGAAGGCTATTATAGTTCCATTATGATCAACTAATTCATTGATTAATTTACTAATTCAACATGTATTGGGAAAATGTTAGGTAACCATGAAGCTTAAGGAGAAACATGAAATGCTGCTTGTAATGAGATGTATGTGCCCCAGTGCTCACTGCCTGGGGTGGGCAAGCAGGGCTGTAACCCTGAGACACCAGGTGGTGCCCCGACGGAGGCCCAGGCTCTGCCAGCCTCGCAGGGCACGTGCTCTGGAAGGGTTTGCTGCTATCATTCTGGAGCACTTTTCTTGAATGAGGTTGATACATGAGTTGCAATTTAAAAATCATTAATGACATGTTTAAAAATTTTTAAATACATTTTTTAAAAGGTGCAGTTCAAACATGTCAATGGGAGAAGACCTGATTTCACAGCCCACCTCCAAGGTCAAGTGCATGGCTAAGCAGCTCACCAGCAAGGCCTGCAGCAAAGTCCAGCATGTTCCCTGCAACTTTGCTGGGACCCAGAGACATGGGGACAAAGCTGCTGCTTTAACATAAGGTAGCAATGAGCCCTAATGGGCTCCAGGGACCCCCTGAAACAACCTGGGGGCTGTGAGCTCATGGTCTTCGGCGTGGGGACACTGCCTCACAAAGCTGCCGTGGGACCAGCCCTTTCAATCATGTCTACGTAGGCAAAGGATGAGGCCACTGCACAGCAAAGGCCACTCCTCTTGGGCCAATAAAAGTGGTTTTACACGAAAGCAGAGCGGCAGGAACACAACTACAGCTTACGTGACCACGTTACAGTTCCCAAGGCATTTTCAACATCCTATTCAACTGGTCCTGAAGCCACTGTGTCGGGGAGAGATTGTTATGATTATGTTGAGGTCTGCACGGCTAAGTGACCTGCCAGAGGCTGAGCCCCAAATGGCAGGGCCTGGACTGGAACCCAGACTGGATACAGGCAGACGCTTCCTTTTGAGGCTTCAAGTTCTAGCACGCTTGCTATCTTGGACAAACTCCTGTCACCTTTGTTCTGGCCACAGATAACTTATCCTTTAAGGATAGTCTATGAAGAGTTCAACACTAAAAAAGATTCCTTTTGAAAACAGAGAGATTTTACTTTAGCTGGGTAATAGAGTCAGTGATGTATAGTTTTACAGAGACAAACTGCACAGACGAATAATGCAAATTGTACAGAGGAAGCAACAAGAAAATACCTGTATCTGCATATTCTTTCATTACGGAGTCCCAGCTGTAAAGTACTCTACAGACATGAGGCACAGATAGAAGTATTTCTAGTCAGTCCTCCTGCAGACTCAGAGAATCCCTCTCCAACATTTCTGAGAGTAAATGTCTACCTTGAATGAAAGACCTCCAGTGGGGGAACTGAAGGTTTGGAGCCAGTGGGCCCCATAATTCTCTCCAGCTGTGTCCCTCCCTCTCAGCCACACACCCACAAGAGCCCTGTGGTCTCTGGCTCGTCCACAACCCTCTTAAGCTGGGGTCACTAGGACAGCATCTAATGATGCAAAAATGACCTGGCCTGAAACTAATAAGCTATTACAGCAAGGCTGCAGGATACAAAGTGAATACACAAGTCAATCACTTCCCTATATAACAGCAGAGAACAAGTGGAATTTGTAGTTAAAAACACAATCCCATTTATATTAGCACCCCCAAAATGATGAATCTAATACAATATGTATAAGATCTATATGAGGAAAACCACAGAACTCCCACTAATAAAATCAAATAAGTAAATAAACTAAATATTCCACATTCATGAAGAGGAAGACTCAATATATAATTCTGATGTCCGTTCTTCCCAACTTGATCTGTAGATTCAATGAAATCTCAATCTAAATTCCAGCAATTTACTTTGTGGATATCAACAAACTAACTCTAAAGTTTATATGGAGAGCAAAAGACCCAGGGCAGCCAACACAATATTAAGGAGAAGAACCAAGTCAGAGGACTGATACTACTTGACTTCAAGACTTACTATAAAGTGACAGTAATCAAGACAGTGTGGTATTGGTGAAATAATAGACAAATAGATGAACGGAACAATAGAAAGTCCAGAAACAGACCCATATAAATAGTCAATTGATCTCTGACAAAGGAACAAAGGAGATACAGTATTGCAGAAATAGTCTTTTCCACAAATGGTGCTGGAACAACTGGACATCCACGTGTGAAAAAAACTAGACACAGACCTTAAACCCGTCACAAAAATTAACTCAAAATAGAATGGATATAAATGTGAAATGCAAAACTATAAAACTCTTAGGAAATAATTTAGATGACCTTGGGTTTGGTGATAACTTTTTAGATACAATACAAAAGACATGATCCATGAAAGGAAGTATTGATAAACTGGATTTCATTAAAATAAAAAATCTTTTGCTCTGAGAGACACTGTCAAGAGAATGAGAAGACAAGCCACATCCTGGGAGAAAGTATTTGCAAAAGACAAATCTCACAAAGAACTGTTATCCAAAATATACAAAGACCTCTTAAAATTTAACAAGAAGAAAACAAACAACCTTAACAGACACCTTGACAAAGAAGATATGCATATGGCAAACAAGCACATGAAAAGATGCTCCATGTCATATGTCATCAGGAAAATGCAAATTAAAACAACAAGATACCACTAAACACCTATTCTGAGTGGCCAAAATCCAGAACACGGACAGCACCAACTGCTGGTAGGATGTGGAGAAGCAGGAAGTCTCATGCATGGCTGGTGGGAATGCAAAATGGTGCGGCCACTTTGGAAGACAGTCTGATGGTTTCTTACAAAATAAGCATACTCTTACCATGTGATCCAGCAATTGTGCTCCTTGGTATTTACCGAAAGGAACTGACAATTATGTCCACCCTGAAACCTGCATGTGGATGTTTATAGCGGTTTTATTCATAATTATGGAAATGTATAAACACTCGAGATGTTCTTCAGTGGGTGAATGGATAAACAAACTGTGGTACATCCAGACAATGGAATATTATTCAGCAGTAAAAGGAAACAGCTCTCAGACCATAAAAAGACATGGAGGAATCTTCAAGGCACACTACTAAGTGAAAGAATCCAATCTGAAAAGGCTATGTATACTGTATGATTCTAATCATATGACATTCTGGAAAAGCAAAACCACGGAGACAATAAAAGGATCAGTGGTTGCCAGGAGTTAGGGAGGAGGGATGAATAGGTGGAGCACGGAGGATTTTTAGGACATTGAAACTATTCTGTGTAATACTATAACGGTGGATACATGTCATCAGACGTTTGTCCAGACCCATGGAATATACACAAAGAGTGAACAGTAATGTAAACTATGGACTCTGGGTGACTATGATGTGTCCATGTAGGTTCATCAACTGTAGCAAATGTCCCACTGATGGGGGATGTAATGAGGGAGACTGCACATGTGTAGGGGCAACGGCTATATGGGAACTCTCTGCACCTTCCTCTCAATTTTGCTGTGAGCCTAAAACCGCGCTAAAAAATAAAGTCTGCTGGGCTTCCCTGGTGGCGCAGTGGTTGAGAGTCCTCCTGCCGATGCAGGGGACGCGGGTTCGTGCCCCGGGAAGATCCCACATGCCGCGGAGCGGCTGGGGCCATGAGCCATGGCCGCTGAGCCTGCGTGTCCGGAGCCTGTGCTCCGCAAGCGGGGAGGCCACAACAGTGAGAGGCCCGCGTACCGCAAAATAAATAAATAAATAAATAAAGTCTACTAATAAAAAAGTGCCCCGGGGAGCTCGAGGTCTGGGGGTCTGTGTCACCCTGGGTCAAACTGCGGACTCACTGGTCTCTTTAACATTTCCAGCTGGAGGGGCAGGTTGCCCACATTCTCCCAAATGAAACACAGGCTGTGACATTTACTCCACTGGATTTGGTCATCTTTGGCCTGCGGACTCCTGGCCCTGCTGCCAGGACACTTGAAGCCCCACCCAGCCCAGCCCTGCAGCGGTTTTCAACAGAAGGAAACCTCCTCTGACACAGCAAGGAAAGGAACCCAGACCGAGGTAAGAAAGGAAGCTGTGTCACTGAGCCCGTCTCCGCCCAGGAACTTGGAGGAGAGGAAAACGCAGCGGGGACTGACCTGCCCCCTGCTTCAGCAGCTCGGCCGCAGAGTTGGCCGCCGTTTGCGGAGAACTTTCGGCTCTTTCCTCCAACGGGTCTGCAGGAAGGAGCAAGAAAACGCAGAAGTGAGTCCACCTCCCAGGCAAAGAATGACCATGACAATGTGGATGCTCATGACTGAGGCCCGGATGGTGATGCACAGGCTCTGCAGAGCTGGGCCTTCCTCCTACAGACAAGAGCCCAGCGCAGAGAACCATCACCAAGCAAAAACCATTCCAAGCAAAAGCTGGGATGGCACAGCCCAGCAAAATAGCTTTCTCACCTCCGAATTAATTTATATGAACAATTACATTTTAAGAGGTAAGTCAGGGCTTCCCTGGTGGCGCAGTGGTTGAGAATCTGCCTGCCAATGCAGGGGACACGGGTTCGTGCCCCGATCCGGGAAGATCCCACATGCTGCGGAGCAACTAGGCCCGTGCGCCACAACTACTGAGCCTGCGCACTAGAAACCACGGGCCACAACTACTGAGCCTGCGCGTCTGGAGCCTGTGCTCCGCAACAAGAGAGGCCGCGATAGTGAGAGGCCCGCGCACCGCGATGAAGAGTGGCCCCCGCTCGCTGCAACTAGAGAAAGCCCTTGCACAGAAATGAAGACCCAACACAGCAAAAATAAATAAATAAATAAATAAATAAATAATAAAAATAAACGAATTCCCTTAAAAAAAAAAAAGGTAAGTCACATTTGCCTGTATTTTAAATTAATCATGTTTCTGGAATATAATACAATTATGCGAACTTGAGATTGTCTAGGAAAGCGGAGATATGCCTAATCGCCTGCTGTGGGTGCTATTTTTTTTTTTTTTTTTTGCGGTATGCGGGCCTCTCACTGTTGTGGCCTCCCCCGTTGCGGAGCACAGGCTCCGGACGTGCAGGCTCCGGACGCGCAGGCTCAGCGGCCATGGCTCACGGGCCCAGCCGCTCCGCGGCATATGGGATCCTCCCAGACCGGGGCACGAACCCGTATCCCCTGCATCGGCAGGCGGACTCTCAACCACTTGCGCCACCAGGGAGGCCCTGTGGGTGCTATTTTTAAAAGTCTTTTCACCGTGAATATTTTGAAACAAACACAAAGGTACAGACAATAGCTCATCCAGCACCTAACGTCAACAATATCAACACTTTGCTGATTTTGTAGAATTATAAAATTTAAATGTAAATGACCTGGAAGGTCTCTGAGTCCAGGCATTTTGTAACTTTGAGCTACAGAATCTTGGCTCCAAGGAAACTTTTCACAAAGCCATGACGTAAAGACATGACCGGAGGCTGAAGGGGCAGCGAGCCGCCTCCTCTTACCTGACCTGGCTGAACTATTCAGGGTTTACCCACAGAGTACGTGATGGAAAGGAAGTTCTGGTCTGATTTTTCTCAAGGAATCTCTTTGGATCCCAACACCCTGCGGGGGATCCCACACAGAGCCAGAGCAGCCCTCAGGCCCCGGCAGCATACCTCTATCCGGAATGAGCAGTTTGCAGGGGAGAGCCAAGGGCGTGATGGAATGCTGACACACCAAAGCCGTCAGGCTCCCTGGGAAGAGATGAACAGCAAACAGGCATTAGCACTGCCCTAAATACCGTGTTGCTCAGCCAATTTATCTCCTGAAAGGAGGCTGCTGCAAAGGGTGACCCCTTATATTTTTAGCACCCAACATGCTCCATTACTGTGGGAATCTGTGCAAAACTTCAACGAAGCCAGAAGTTCAGCAGACGGCAAAGGGGCAGATAAAGGGAACTGCAGATGATTCTCAGCAAAGACACATCATTACCAATTCATCAAGAACAAGTCACACAGTCTGCTGAATCTCAGACAGCTCCCACTGGTACCACCACCGAATCATCTCTGTAAGGTGATGCTTTGGTTTGCTCAAGCTCTGCCTGTGAGCTCATTACGTCTTTCGGACATGCCTGCAGGGGCGGGAAGGCTCTCGCCTTACAGGGAGCCTGTGCTTCTCTTGTGCCCGGAGGGTGGGGTCACACTCAGGCCCCAACCTTGTCCACCCTTCTCTGCCCGCCTGCCTGGACCACACCTTGTGGAATCTGCATTTCCAGTCCCAGCACCGTGCCTTTTATTTGCTTAGTTTTGAGAAAGCTTTTAAGAAAATTTAATATCCAGTTTATTTTAGAGATGATAATTGAGGAATCTCTGGATGGGGATGAAAAGTAAATGCTCTGCGTGAAGCCCCAGCGGGGTGATGGCAGTGAGCAGAGGCAACGCGTGCTCGTGGGTTCAGAACACCAAGTCAGGCTCTCAGCCACTTACCAAAATACGGTTCATTGGAGCACCCTTTCAACCGCACCCCTTTTGGGGTGCACTCGATCAAAAAATGCCGAACGAGTTCATTGGCCAAATCTCCAGCTGTGGTAGAGGTTTAAAAGAAAGAGAAGAGAATTTTTAAAAAATGAGAGCAGGGGAGGATGAGAGGGAGGGAAGGAGAGTCTGGCCCCCGCAGTAGGTTGGCTGCCAAGAACCACTCTAGGATTGGTAGCTGGGCTGCAGGAAGGCTGGCTGAGCACTGCCTGATGGGCAGCTAGAACCCTCTCCAGTGACTGTGCTTAGAGATGGAGGAGTCCTTAGGAGACAGCCTCAAACACTGCAGAATTCCCAGTGACGGAAATGAGCAGCTAAGAACTGGGAACATGGACCTCCAGCTCCTTTGCCTCCTAAGAGGAGAACTTAGAAAGACCCAGACACAGCATGATGCCCAAGAATGAATCACTGGAAAGAGCGGGAAGGGTGCCAGTCTTCTGGGTAAGATTTAGCTGGGAGCCAGGTACACAAGCCCCTCCTGACAGCAAGCCCTCTAATCATATTGCTGCTACACAGACCTGTGTTCATGCCAGCCCACGAGCCCAAAGAGAAAGCACATCATGAAAAGCCATAGAATGGCAAACTGTCTGACAGTGGAAAAGTACAAACAACAAACAGAAGAATAAGAAGTCACTGCACTATGCTAATGAGTCCCACAGACATTCACATTCACACTGCGCAGTGTTTCCGTCCTGCCTCATTCAGCACCCTCCCTGGGAACGTGTCTCCACGGGAACGTGTCCCCATGGGAACGTGTCTGCCTGCCGTAACTTCTAACATTTCTGACGGCAGGACCTGCTAGAGGTGGGTTTGGGCTCCACACCTGGCCCATGGCAGGCTCCCCAGTGATGCTTATTTTAAACAACAGTGACAAATATCAACGTCGGTGTCAGCATTTCACAGGGGCAGTATAGCTAGGAAAGGAAATGATCAGATTCCATAAAAGGCAGTACTGAATAAAAATGGGGACAAGAACATTTTGCCATTCAGTTGTGGGAGGAAAATGATCCATGGCTTCCAAACTGAAGGCAGACACAGAGTGTGGTCTGGATGCCAGTGGTGAGAAGTGAGTCAGCGGGGAATCCAGCTGCATGGGGATTCGGAGACCAGCACCCCACACATCTGTCGCTGTCCCGTCTCCGGGGTACCAGGGGTCGGTGGTGACTTGCTAGGCTTTTTCCTGGTCAACTGTCTTCTCAGATCTATCCTTAGACTGTGAAATCCAAATGCCAAATCCCAGGGCCGGATGAAGGCAAGGCAACCAGACAAAATTTCACCCAGAGGATGCGCCTGGCAACGTTGCACGTCCTGAAGTCTGCTATTCTAATATCCTCTATTTTGTTGCCTTTGCCTGAAGATTGAGACAAAGTGGGCCTCAGAGGTGGGATGCATGCCTGGAGGTAAGAATTATACACCACCATCCGTATTTCCAAAAAGATAATGCATGCAGTAAAAAAAAAAAAAAAAAAAAAAAAATTTTAAAAGCTTCAGCTGAAACCGAGGAGCCCGGGAGCTGCCATGCACTCATTTCTGCTCCCTTGTCACCCACCCCTGTCTCCACAGACCCTCAGAGGTTCCAGTCCTGAGACTCTTTTCTGATATAATCGTCACTCAGCATGTTTCCAAATCCTGCCAAACGCCTTACATCCTCCACAATCAGGGCCCAGTCAGCTCCTGAGCTACAAAAGCCTCTATTTAAACCACTCGAAAGCCAGTGGAGTGTTTGATGGAGCTTCTCATGCAGGAATTCTGGATGCCCTGTGGCCCGACTTCCAAGGCTCCCCTGTTCTGCCTGACCTGCACAGAGCTTTCTCCGCCTTCACTTCCAGACATGACAATAGCCACGGATCTGGGCTCTGAATCACCTGCTCCTCTCAGCCTCACCTCCCTTCTATTCACACAACCACTACCTTTGGCCAAACCGACCATCTAAGTTTCCTGAAAACCCCTTGGCCATGCCTGAAGCTGGACCCCTTGGAAACCGAATCTCATTCTTCAAGGTGTAACTCACTCCAAGGCCATTTTCTCCAGGAAGCTTTAAGCAGAGATTTCATCCCAGGATTTGGTACTGGGCACAGAGCGTGAGTGAAGCGGGTGAGTGTCATTTTGTTTAAACACCAAAGGTTCAGAATCTGTGCTTACTCTGATCCACCCTCGCCCCACCCAGGTGAGCCCAGGTGCCCTAGGAAGAGCCATGTAACTTGCTGACATTCCAGTCCACAATCTCCATTTAGGGGGAAAGAATCTTTTCCCTTTCCTTAGAGTTTATGGCATAGTTGGTTTAAAAAAAAAGGGGGGGGGCAAGGAGGGCAGGGTGCTATAAAAAGAAAAAGAAGAATAAACCAGAAACCACATATTAGGGGACAGAGAAAGGGAGTAAGTGTATTGATTTGTTGGGAACCGAGCTCATCCCTGAAGGAGAGGTGAGAAAGGACCTGGTGATACTGTATTTGAACAGGTGGTATCAACGTGAGCTCAGGAATTTTTTTTAAAATGATACATTCCCTAGCTCAGGTCCTAGAGAGAAGGAGTGATACTCCGATAGCAAAGAGCAAACCTAGCAATTAGATCTTGGTTTCTAGATACCGTTCCCCAATAAAAAGAACCTAGGATCTTTAGAGAAATGGCTGGGGCAGGGAAAGCACAAAGTAAGCCTAAAACACGTTTGCTGTTTCAGAAAGCTGGCGTGCTCATGGCCAAATGGGGGGTATGTCAGAAGGACAAGGGGCCGCTGGAAGGGCCTCACCTAGTCAAATCCAGGATCCTTGGAAACCAAAAAGTAATGGTGGCGATGGATTACAACACACAGGAAAGGGCATGTAGGGGCTTCCCCACAAGGTGGTGGCCTATGTTTGGGTACATGCATGTCTGCTTCATAATAATGCTTACCTGTGCATGCAGGCATCGCAAACTCTTCTATACATGGGTTATGTTCATGACAAAAAACATTAAGAAGGTAAGAAGAAGCCTTGCCTGTATTACATGTTATTCGGCTAGTATTTGCCACTTGTGCAGAGTGTTGGACCAGAGAGGAAGAAGGCTTTGTCCTTTCCCCTAAGGAAGGATAATCTCATGACTCCAGGCTTGCACTGGCCTCACTTTCAATCCATCAAAATACTCTATTGGGTGTAGGAACAAGAACTGTGTATATAGTATGCCACATTCTATGTAAGAGAAAAGGAAAAATGCATGTTTGTGTGCATTGGACAGATAGTGAGAAGACACACAAGAATGTATTATAGATGTCTACCCACAGGAAGCAGGAGGGAACTGAGGCATACAGGGCTGAAAATGGGAGCAAAGATGCCTTATCAGAGGACTTGCTCCATTGTTCTGACATCTGATCACCCATCAAAGCAATAAAAAAAAATTTACAAATAATTAACCTTCCTTCTTGAGCCAAGACAGTACTTACCAAAATACACCCGAAAAAATAAATAAGAAGAAGAAAACCTATGAGTGCTGTTCCAGGTCACCCACCATCTCACGGGCACAAAGGTAACTGACAGGCGAGGTGCCGCTGAGAAGAGCCGGCAGGACCCACCTTTCTTGTTCAGCTGCAAGACGGAGGGCGGGGGCGTGGCCACCTTCATGGCCAGGCCATAGGCGCCTCGGAAGGAGTGGCTGTCCCTGACGATAAAGGACCCGGGTTCCTTGTCCTTCAGCATAGCGATGGCTGCAGAGGGGAACAGAGAGACGTGAGTGTCTACCGGGGGAGGCCACGGCCTGTCTCCACTCAGGGCCGTGACAAGGGTGAGGGAAGCCTCTGTGATGACCCGAGGTTTCCTGGAGGCCTGACTGTAAAGGACACAGGGGCACAGGGTGGCCCGTCCCTTTAGATCACAAAGGTGCCGCCTTCACACACGACTCCTGTTAACCCGGCAGCACCTATGAAGGCCAAATGAGGAACCCCACACGCACACCTGACAGCCTGGGAAACCGAGCCTCACTGGCACAAGTGCCCAGACCAGGTCCCGGTACACACAGTGTGACGGAACAGGAAGTCAGGCGGGGCTGCCACGCGTTCCCCGCCGTGGCCCAGCCCTACGTCTCCCCACGTGGCATTTTTCTTAGAGATTTTAGAAAGTGCGCTCTCAACTTTCAATAGAAGGAAAGAAGTTTCCAATCCCACTTTCTGAAGACTGTGAGAGTGTACCCCAAAAGTTACTGAATATCTAATACGAATTCCAAGATTTGCCCCAGGGGGATCGTAGGTGGCCCTCCGTCCCGTGGCTCCGAGGCAGGTGTAGCAGTTATGGCCAAGTGTTTCCAGCCTGGACGAGGCTGTGAACCCGTATGCGACGCGGTCGTCACCCGTCCGTCAGGGCCATGAGCTGCACCTGGCACTGCACCTTCCACCTGCCCCTGGTGAGGCTGGGAGGCATGTCACACTGATTGTCACCTAAAAAGAACATCCATCCCCTTCAAGCTCAAAGTCTGCCCCCCCCAGGTCCCATGCTCAGGATACGGGAAGGAAGCGGGATGGATGGATGGGTTAGGGTGACAGTAACCTCAAGTTGATGCAGCCCAGATACCGGCGAGAATTTTCTCTAGTAACCAGAACCTCTCTCAGAATGTCTCTTATAAACTTTACATTTTACAAAAAGAAAACTAGGGATTTAAAATATAAGGCACTAGAAAATTACAGCCATGGAAATGCCGCCTTTCTGTAGAGCCCAAGGCCCTGTCTGGAGTAGATGGGGGGCCCGGACATAAACCCAGGAGGGGCAGGAAGCCCCGTCACGCCACAGGAAATAACCCCAGGAAGCCCTCTGTCCAGGCCCCCGTGCATCCCGACTCCAGCCCCAATCCCCCGGCATGGCATTTGCTTGGCTGCAGGATGAAACAATTGGTTTCTTGTATACACTCTTCCATGGCACAGCCCCAGCCCCTGCAGGACAAGTCCATAAGGCAGGAGCTTGTACACTGACACACGTAGGGGACGAGGGACAGAAAGCAACAGCGCTCTCCAAGGGGAGCAGGTTTGGTGTGACCCTGGGGGGTGCAAGCCTGACACAGTGGAGTGAAAACCCACCTGCTGCTCCAGCAACTCAAGGCTGGGGAGGGGAGGGTGGGTGGACACCACGGGGGATCTCAGGCAGTAAGGGGAGGATCACTTACAGAAGTTATAGTTTTCAATTGTGATAACCTCACCAGAGCTTTTTCTTTGTAAGTCATGATTTTACTTCACTGTGGTGGAAAAAAGCACCCCAGCCTCATGGGAGGCCGACTTCTGGGCAGCAGAGGGAAGGCCAGCTCTGTTCCGGCCCATCCTCCCCTCCCAGACCCCATCCCTGAAGCCAGGCCAGCTGGGCACAAGGGAGCCAGGGTCTCACGTGCCCACATAGGGAACCTGAGGGCGATGCTGGACTCATTGTTTCTGGAACAGAAATGAGCCCACGTTGAGGGTGTGAGAAGGAGCTCGTGCACACCCACGGGATCCTCATTACCTCTCTCCCTGCGGCTGGTGTTTTCAAGGATTCGAGGGCAGAGGCCTGAGAGCACGGCTGGAACAACCATACTTAATTTCTACTTTACTTTCCTCCTATGGTTTTATGTTCACCTTTAAAAAGTCCCAAGGTACTAATCTTGCCATAGTAATACGTGAACAACTGTGCCCCTAAACAGGCTATAGGGCTTTTCCCCCCCTCCTGAATCTCCCTGAAATTTCATTACAGTTTTTCCACAAAAAGGCACATCCCAGCAGTTACAACAAAACCCACGGATGGCTTTCCTCCATCTGGAGAAGTTGGCACACCCAACAGAACATTCATCCATGTAGGTGTTGTCTACACAAAATATCTAGAAAATAGAGGAAGTTATGCTTTCGGAGTTCAACTGGAAAAATCAATGCCCAATGCACCTATTAGCTATTTTGAGATGAAGTCCACCCCAAGGAAATATTTTTAAATGTGTGGCTAAGATTAGGCAAATGACAACAGTAATTGCTACCGCCCAGCAGGTGCCACCAAGGGAGGTGCCCTCCACCCAGATCCTGTCCCCCAAACCCCGTGCGGAAGGCTCTCCCATCGCCATTCCGCAGGACCCGCCTAGCGCTCTCCAACCAATCCTGCCTCTTCTGAAGCCGGAGCCTGGCTGTTCAGTCAGAGAAGGGGGCCGCCCAGCCCAGCCTTCACCCTGGTCTGAAAGGCTGAGCCGCCAGAGTAGGGGGGTCTGCTCAGAATACTCTAGGGCAGGGACCCCGACAAGCACTTCTCAGGGTCTGTTGGGCTGGATGAGGCGCTGGAGCTAAGGGCCACAGTCCTGGGGGTTCTCGTGACCAGAGCGGGGAGGGGACGAGGACGGAGCATCTGGCCACAACAGAGCCTGGAACGTGGGGGGTGCACAGCACAAAGGCCAATTCAGGGACTCAGAAGCCTCTCCAGGCCAAGCGAGCTCCCCTCACAGGAAATGACAATAGGTCCATTGAGCTCATGGGAAGAAAGGCACATTCTTACCATTTTTATTATCTGCCTAATTGAGTAGAAGAATTTCAGTGACAATGTTGGACAGTGCTGTTTTCCAGCCATTTAACTGTTCACATCCAGGCACTTTTGAGAAACACTTGCCCAGAGAACAGCTGTGATTTCTTCCCCACTTGCTGAGAGCAGCCCCTGGGGTAGCTCCTTTCTGGGCATCCTGGCCAGCATCTGCCAGCCCCAGCCAGTTCCATGTCATCCTTTGGAGGGACGTCTGGGAGTGATGAGCCCACCCACAGGCGGCCGTGTCGTCACCTCCAGGGAGGACGGTGGCTCCCGTGAGTGGGGCCAGCACGTCGCAGGGATCCCACGAATTCTGCTGGAGTGAGTGCTGTTCGCCTGAAGGGCTGCCCCAGAGGGACCACCACCGACGGCATGCCAGCGTCCCTCTGGGACACCTCTTCTATTCGTGTTCTAGTGAAAAGTGACACACGACTTCGCTGCTCAAAAATATTAACCATTTCTCATTTTTGCCAGCTGTCTTCCGACTGTACCGCGCACCCAGAGTTGCTGTGCTGTGTGTGACATGCTGGGCTGAGTCCGCCAGCAGCTTGTCTTTCCAGCGTGACCCAGGCAAGTGTGCCCATGAACGGTGTTAGAAAGACACCTCTCCTTCCCCCACCGACCCTCAGGCCAGCGGCTGGGACCCATGATGTCTTCTCATCACGTCATCACTGGCAACGCTGGCCAGACCTTGGCTGGTGGAAGCCACCAGAAATTACACCCCACACACTAGAACGATCATGGCCGGTGCCCATCCCGGCCGGCTCCCTCATTAGGACTGAGCTTTTCCAACAAAAACTTAAAGGTCATGGCCTTTCCCTCAAGGCGAGTCATGAAGTGCAGGCCTTCCTCCAGCTAATCCGTCCCACCCTGATGCTCCCACCCTGATGCTCCCACCCCACGGTCCTCCTTCCCAGATGCAGAGCCCTTGTCCCGCCCACTCACCTTGCTCTCTGGAGATATCTGCCTTGTACCAGAACTTGGATGTGTCTTGGACAAAGTTCACAGACACGTGCTTATCACCTGGATTATCTGCAAAACAGAATTCAAAAACAATAACTGTGAAGGGCGTTTTTCATTGCAACCTCTCACCTCAAAGGGACCTAGAAATTCAAAGTCCCACCCTGGGCGAGGATGGGGTGCTCTGGGGAGGGCGCTCTCTTTAACTACAGGGGAGAAGCCTGGCTCGGAGCAGGGAGTGGCTGTTTCATAACAGAAAACACAAAGACAGCAGGACACTGCGATCAGGCCTCTGCAACACATTTCAACAACACGTAGTTAGAAAGACAGGAAGCGCACAGAGCAAAGCTGGTGTTGCTTACTCCTGTCAGTGTCTTATTATACCTTTTACATTTGAAACATTTCATAATTAAATTTCAAATGTATTTCTTTAATGGTTTTTTTTTTTTACAGTTACTCTCACAGAACACTGATTCCAAGTCAAAGGGGAAAAAAACAGAACCACCACAGATTTCTGCATTTTCTTTCGTTGGAATGAATCTCACATGAATAAATGCACAAGCCGGATGAATTGCGAGGCGGCTCTGCATCGGTATTTTGCTTCGGGCTAGCGAGATGGAAAAGACCCCTTGAAGGCTCTGGATTCTTCTCTCAAGCCCCGCAGCCCAGCCCCAGCACTGGTGCTCACTGGGCAGGCCCAGCTGTAACCCCAGGGTTCGTCCCTGCCCAAGTGCACCTGTGAGCACAGGGGTGGGTCCCCTACCCGTGGAGACACGCCTACCTGGGGGGGGTGCAGCTCCCTCTGCAGCCTTGGAAAAGTCCGGGAGGATGTTTGGGAAAGGGATGCTCATGGTGCTCCCGCTGTGAGGGCTGGAGAAGCCGCTTGAGGATGGGGAGACCGATCCGAAAGAACGGTCTCCCTCCGAGGCCCGCTTCTTCTCGGGAAGGGGCGGCTGCCCGGGCAGGGTCAGCCCCGGGCCCTGCAGGACGGGGCTGTGGTGGCTGCTCTGTCCAGGTGCCACCGTGAGAAAGCTGTGGGACAGGAAGCCGTTGTCGGCAGCCTCAGCTGCTGTCCGCGGGGTGCCGGGGGCCTGGGACGCTCCGTGGGAATTGGCCAGCAAGGCCCCCGGGTCCTCGCCGGGGGGGAGCCCACCTCCTTCAGGGGCAGTGCCGAAGCTCAGGAAGGCCTGGCTGCCTGGGGGGCCCAGAGCTTCCGGCGGCTCCGCCAGGGACAGCTCGTGGCCGTGGAAGGACGTCTGGAGCTCGGCTGGAGGGAAGTGGGGCCGCCCGGGGCCGTCCTTGCCGGGCCGGCTGCTCCCCAGCAGGGTCAGCGTGGACCTGGGGCTGGTGTCCACCCACTGGTGCTCGGCCGAGGAAGGGCTGTTCAAAAGACAAACCGTCAGGGAACGACACGTCCAGGGAGATGCCTGGAAATTAGCAACGGTTCCCACATGACGGGGACGGGGATGGGGAGGCTGGGTGCCGAGGCTCCCCCTGCAGCAGTGCGATGCTCCCTGAAGATCTGAACTCAGGCCCTGCCCTTTCAGCCTCCCATCTGACTGTTGACCCCAGATGCTCAGTCTACAGCCTCAGGGACGGGGTGGGTGGTGGTCTGACCCTGCCTCCCCAGCCTGTGTGCCTCTTCCTTCCTCGCTGTTCACCTGGCAAAGTCCCCTCTTCTCTTCAGTTCAAGACGTAGCTCATCTGTGTCCTGACTTTGAAGCCCGTGTCCCCGTGTGCACAGGGATTAGCTGCGTCCTCCCTGCGGTCCCAACCACGCATGTATCAACCACGGGATCTGCTTCAACCTCCCTCCCCCCGTTCTCTTCTTCTCCCCGATGCCGGACATACGTGCCTGACACAGTCAGTTTTCATAAGTGCTTGCAGGACAGCCAGCTGATTAAGGATACACAGGAGACTGCCGTATCGAAAATGGGCAATTCCAATATTAATATTGGAAATTACTCTATATTTCAAAATATAGAAAGACAGCTAACATGCTAGCAAACATGTATTTGCGCTGTGTGTGATGTCAAGTTCTGATATGCAATGTCCCCCTTTTTTTTGTAAAGAGAAAGGAGGTGGAATTAAGGGTGGTAAGTAACTGTAGAGCAATGTGCCCACAAGTAAAATACTAAGAAATGATTCCTACCCTGAGCATCTGAATTTGCTCAGTGGCAGTCCTTTGTGAAGGAGAAATACGACATTTTTCTCTGTCTCTGTGGCCCAGCATTTCTGTTCTCCAGTCCCACTGAGGGGTGTTCCTGCACCCCCATGCTTTCCCGAACACCTGCACCAACTCCATGTCTCCGAGTGCAGCACGTCCTGCCTGCCCTGTCCACCCCAATCTGCAGCCCCGGGCAGGCCCCCTCCTAGCCTGGCCACTGCACCCCCTTGCCAGCCTCAGCTCAGATAACGTTTTCACGGATGCTCGGTCCTGAACTGGCCACTGTGCCCAGACTCTAAGTGCAGTGTGTTCCTTGAGCACTCCGCCTGCTAACAGTGGGGGTGGACTCGGGAGTTTTTATTTTGACTGCATTTTTGAAGAGCGATGGTTGTCAATCCATGCGGCAGCCCGGTGTCATGTGGAGGACGAGCCCCCGCCCCTTCCCTCCGTGGTGCTTGGGTTTGGGTTCTGTAAGAGCAGCCTGTGTTTGGTTCAAAGGCCACCTTACCTCCCCCTCCGCTGGCTGGGGCTGTGGCCAGAAATCGTGCAGGAGGACGTGAACGCCCGCTGGAAGGAGGGCGCCGTGGGCATGTCAGCCCGGAGCATCGCAGGTTTGGGTCCAACGGGGCTCTCTGACATCCCCACAGCGTGACCGAGAATCTCAGGGCAGCCTCGTGGTTCTGGATCAAGGAAACACGAGCAGGCTGTAAGAAGCAGTGCCACTTTGGAAGCTTCCTGCAGTAGAAGGAGGTGCCCCGACTCCACCAAGGGCAGCGTCCTTGTGCCTGGCACATTTCCAAAAGGAGAAACACCTGGCCAGTCCCTGCTCGCGCTTTCAACACGTACTGATGAGCATCATCCACTGATGATGTTCGTTTAGTGAGACGGGAGGGAGCCCAGTGTCTCACCTGCGGAACAGTTTGCCCTGATATACTTACTGTGCTGATGAGGTAAGCCATTTCCCACTCTAGAAAGGGCAAGGCCTCTGTGCAAACCACAGAAAAGACCCACTTTCCATAAAGTGCCCCACCAGCGGCACTTTGTGTGCCCCAGGTTGGGTCGCATGCTTTCGGCTAACACTTCCCTCCGCCAGCACGGCCCTGCCTGCAGTGTCTCCACCCCCAAGAGGTGCAGAGACCACTTGGCCTGACCCCCGTCACAGGAGGAGGAAAAGCTGAGCACCAGGAAAGCCTGCCTGTCTGACACCCACACACCGCAGGGAACTTCACATGATCGGCTGACCAGATGTCCGTCCTGCTCACAGCCTAGCATCTCCACTATTTCTGGGTATTTTTTTTTTATTTTGCCTTTTTTTTAAAACTAAGCTTTGAGAACTGGACAAATCTACCATGGTCAATAAAATAATATTGTGAGAAATACAGGTTATTTTGCTTTCTGCCTTAAAACAAGGGAGGACTGATCAGAAAATAATAAAGTTGAAAACATTTCATATCACTCGCGTTACTCAGTTCCATCTATCATCGATCCATCCATCCATCCACCCATCTATCACCCATCTATCCATCTGTTTACCCATCCATCTATCCAACCATCTGTCACCTATCCACCCATCTATCTATCTGACATCTATGCATCTATCAATCTACCTATAATTTTATGGACATAATATCAAATATTTAATAAAAAAACTGATCAGGCATTCCAGGTAACAAAACAAAAACATGAAAAAGAAAACAAAAAAAAAAGAAAAAGAAAAAAGAAACAAAAGCAAAAACACCCACAGCTAATACAAACATTGGAGTTAAAATATACAGACTTCAAAATAACTAAACTGAAAATGTTTCAGAAACGGGCTCCGTGCTCATAGGGCAGGAGAAGCTCCCAGTGTTCACTGCTGGCCCCTCCACTGAGCTGGCAGCTGGTGGGAGCTTCAGGTCAGTCATGCTATGAATTAATGAATGAGTTAACAAAGGCACCGATGGAAAAGTACAGGGCAGGGCAAAGTGTAGAAATGTGGTTCAGGAGGCTGGCGCGAAAAGTGGGAGGAGGATAGAGGTGCCAAGCAGCCCCTACGACCCCACGTCAGGGAGTAGCACAGAACCATGGGATCCGAAAAACGGTTTATCCTTCAAGCCTAGCGCACCTGCCTTCGGGCTGTTTGAGCGTGTCACGGGCGCGCCTGAGAGCACGTGGCACGAGCGTGCACACAGCAGCTCTTCGCAGGATCAGTTCCTCCAGGACTGAGGCTGCTCTTGGTGGTCCCCATGCAGTGACGGGAGCTGTATGTTGGCCGAGTCCCAGGGCCGCGGCCACCTCAGTAATCCCACACCACACTCCCACGGCGCCCGAGAGCCCCAGCCAAGGAGGAGAAGCCAGGGGGAAATAAGATCCCACTTTGTGCCGTTATCGTGCTGCCTGTTCCAGAAAACAACCAGCACAGTGCTTCTCATGAAAGTGGCTTTGTTCCTAACTCAGTTAGAGCCAACTCTGGGGCACGTGGCTGGGTTCTGTTCCCTCTGGTCAGATCGGCCTCTGCCCTCTGCCCGGGCAACAGGATTTAACTCCTAAGGTGGGGGCCAAGCATCTTAGAGTGGAGGCCCTGGCTTCCTGGCCCCACCACGTGCTCAGAGATGCAAACAGCACGGGGAGTGGGAGCCTCGTGGGAGGTAAGGGTACACCCTTCACTCTCCAGGCAGTGGGGCGCTGGCCACCGGCCCTGCTGGGAATCCAGAGATGTAAGAACGGGAGACCCACATGGCTGAAGAAGGACCTAGAAATTGGGCTCCAAGCCCAGGCAGAGGCATCAGCTGCGTGAGTCGAGCCTGCAGACCCTTCTGCGTGGATTCACCTCATTTCTCGAAGCGCACACGCTCGAGAGCAGACAGAACGTGTCTTGGTTGGGTTTTTTTTTTTTGTTTTTTTTTTTTGCTGTGTTGGGTCTTCGTTTCTGTGCGAGGGCATTCTCTAGTTGCAGAAAGCGGGGGCCACTCTTCATCGCGGTACGCGGGCCCCTCACTGTTGTGCCCTCTCTTGTTGCGGAGAACAGGCTCCAGACGCGCAGGATCAGTAGTTGTGGCTCACGACCCAGTTGCTCCGCAGCACGTGGCATATTCCCAGACCAGGGCTCGAACCCGTGTCCCCTGCGTTGGCAGGCAGATTCTCAACCACTGCGCCACCAGGGAAGCCCCACCTGGTTGGTTTTTGTTCAACTTGCATATTTGTTGTTCACGGTTGAACGATAGGTGAAATTTCCAGAAGGATGACTGACTGTACATGGGCCCCGTTGCCGGGTGGAGGTGGGGATCGGGCCTCCGTCTTCTCAGCTCTGGACCCAGAAGGAGGCTCAGGGGTGCGGTGACAGCCACGGGGGCGGGGGAGAGTTCCAACATGAGGGAGGTCCTGCAGGTGACAAGTGTGCAGGCGTTGGTCCCGGCTGCCTTCCTCCTGAGCCCGCGGCCGGCAGGCTTTCCTCGGCCCCGGATGCCACAGAGAGCATGTCTGTCTGTCCTAAACCAACTACATAAGGGGCTCCAGGGTAGTCAGACTTCTGGGGCCACAGCCCCCGTTAGGGTGTGTCTACATGGTCGGGGGACTAGGAACCACACGGTCCCTGCTGTAAACCCCGTGCACATCAGAGCTCTGGTGCCCAACCCGATCTGGGCTCTTTTGGGTCCCTGGCATCATCCCGGCAAAGTGGCAAGTCTGTTCCTCCTCACCACATTCTCACATTTTCCCTTTCCTGCTGACGCCCAGAGGAGGCCGCATAATACCTTCAGTGGTTGGAAATCGACCGCCTCACTTCCTGGTTTTCTCTGCGCGTCCTGGGCTGAGGGCTGGGAGGAGGGGGCCTCCCTCTGGCTCCCGGGATGTCCAGCCCACCATCTCCCCTCTGCTTCCCCTTCCTGCACTTCCTTTACCCAGAACAGGGTGAGAGAGGGTCACAGGCTCTTTTCCAAAAGGCCTATTTTTATGCTCCATTTGGGCTGCTACAGGAGGTTCTGTGGGAAGTTGGGTGACATTTGCTCTCTGGTCACCACTATTTACATCACACAGTATAAGTTAACAAGAAGAAAGGGAACCCTTGCTGCTCTCAGCTCACTGTCCTCCAGAGCCTGGGGCTAAGGCCCTCACGGGAAGGGAATGGGCGGGCAGAAAAATAAAGGAGGGGCCCACACATCAAGGTTCATCCCTGTATGCCTCTTCTCTTGGATGCAGGAACCACTACTTACTAACAAAAGTCAGGGCATGTGACATTTAAAAAAAAGAAAAAAAATCAACATTTTCCTGTCTCCTAGGTACATAAAAAAATCTTTAAAATGTATAAAAATTATTCACTCATATATTACTCAGTCTTAATAGTTACAAATTGCCATTAAATTGTTATATGACCTTTAATGAAAAAGAAAGTATATTTAGCTGAGGTCAAGGTTATTCTTGCCTATCCAGGTGAAGACACTTGAGTTTTGTTATTTATCTATCTAAACAGTCTCAACCTTTGGCTGGCATATTCACAATAAGCCTTTAGAAGTGAACGAGAAAATCTATTGATGGAATCCTGGAAGGCTGGTGGGATTCTGATAGACCAAATGGTACATGTGTATGCATCTATCTATCTATCTATCTATCATCCATCTATCTTTTTATCTATCGGTTCACCTTTCATCTATCTTTTATCTATAGCTATCTACCTATCTTTCATATCTATATCTATCACCATCCCTCCGACCTTCCCTCCTGGGATGATGTAGTTAACCAGGAAGTTCCCTTCTCCACCATTTGAGAGAGTTCTGCAAAATGGAACATTACCAAACCTTTTTTTCTCTCTCACTCTAGTTCTAGGTGTGAAACTGGGGCTGCTGGGGAAGGAGCGCACAGATCCCCAAGTTCTAGTCTGGGTTCCACCACAAGACATGGACCACTGAACACACTCTCAAACTCTGGGACCTCACGTTCTTCATTCACAGAATCCCATCAATTAGGATCAGAGCAGATGATTTCTTGAGTCTCTTTAGCTCTAAATTTATCTCTCCATTGTTTCTTTTTCCTTCTGTTTCTGTCTCCCCTTGTAAATTGGTGGTTTCCACCTATGGTGATTTGCTCAGTCCCCCCTTTTTTATGTGTCATGTCTCAGCTCTTGATTTTTGCTTTATGGTTACCACAGGTTTACATAAAACATTTCATAGGTAAAACGGTCCCCTTACGGGCCTCCCTGGTGGCGCAAGTGGTTGAGAGTCCGCCTGTCGATGCAGGGGATACGGGTTCGTGCCCCGGTCTGGGAGGATCCCATATGCCGCGGAGCGGCTGGGCCCGTGAGCCATGGCCGCTGAGCCTGCGCGTCCGGAGCCTGCGCGTCCGGAGCCTGTGCTCCGCAACGGGGGAGGCCACAACAGTGAGAGGCCCGCATACCGCAAAAAAAAAAAAAAAAAAAAAAAAACAGTCCCCTTTCTGCTGTCTACCTCTAAATTTAAAGTATTTTAAAAAGCAAGACTATATGGGAAATTCAATAGTAGTGATTTTTTAAAAATTATTTATTAGATATTTAAATTTTGTAGGCTTTATACTGTGTACTTTTCAAAAAAATTATTTATTTAGGGTTTTTTGGGGTTTTTTTTTTGCGGTACGCGGGCCTCTCACTTGCTGTGGCCTCTCCCGTTGTGGAGCACAGGCTCCGGACGTGCAGGCTCAGCGGCCATGGCTCACGGGCCCAGCCGCTCCGCAGCATGTGGGATCTTCCTGGACCGGAGCACGAACCCGTGTCCCCTGCATCGGCAGGCGGACTCTCAACCACTGCGCCACCAGGGAAGCCCTATTTAGTTATTTTTATTTTTGGCTGCCTTAGGTCTTCGTTGCTGCGTGGGGGCTTTCTCTAGTTGAGGCGAGCGGGGGCTACTCTTCGTTGCGGTGCTTGGGCTTCTCATTGCTGTGGCTTCTCTTGTTGCGGAGCACGGGCTCTAGGTGTCCGGGCTTCAGTAGTTGTAGCGCACGGGCTTAGTGGCTCTGTGGCGTGTGGGATCTTCCCAGACCAGGGCTCGAACCAGTGTCCCCTTTGTTGGCAGGCGGATTCTTAACCACTGCGCCACCAGGGAAGTCCAATAGTAGTGATTTTTAAAGGGAGCTCTTACCTTATAATTTTTTAGTTATTTGTCTATGAACAACAGACCACTTAACCAATCTTCTTGAAAGCAAGGGAAAGATGGGCAGGCAGCCAGATATAATGTCAATTAAGTAGAGAAAAACCCTGGAAGACTGAAAAAACAATGCTGCGCTAGATGCTTTTTGCCAAAAATCAAAGTCCTGCATCTCTGGCCCCAGAGATGCTCTACAAACACAGAAGGAAATGATCAACAGCCCCCATATGGATAAACACATACTTTCTGGGTCTTGAATTTTTTCTTTTGTAAATCTTTATGTCACAATCACATCATACGAATGTGCTCTATGGGTTAAGGTCACCATTTTCAGTAAGTTCTAGGAGTGCTCTCCCAAGGATGAACTGTCTCTCTCTCTCTTCTAGAAGCATCAATGTTCTCATGCCCCCAGCAGAGCCAGAAGTGCCCCCAACCAGCACTGCAGTCAGGGCCTCTGTCTGTTAACAGACAGGGGACCCTTCTGTGAAGTTCTCATCCAAGCCGGAATTACCCCCTTCAAAAAACTTATGCCACAGTTTTCCTTTTACTCCATAACACAGAAGAACCAGAAAATGCAGAGAAAATAGCTCACTACAATCAGGACCTTGTTTCTACTTATTCTTTTAAGATGTCTCATTTCTATTCAGAGGTTTTGATTCAAGCATGCTGGAAAGAAAACACATTTGCCCCCATTTCATTGGTGTCGTGCAGGGAATTCTAATGTGGTAACAGTGGAAACAGTTTTTTCTTCACAGTGAGTCTTTCCAAGCTGTTTCTACTCTGATGATGTAATAAGCAAGGCCAGCTTCTCAAATGACTAACAAGGACTCTTAGCAACCTGTAAAGAATGAGCATCTTTCCAAAATGGGCTTTGGAGTGAGCTCTCAGGAAAACAAACTCCATCATTCCTGCTAGACTTTAAGGAAGAATGGCACTGGGCCTGGAGGTCCTGAGGATACCTAAGACCCCCCAGAGCCCAGGGATGAGGGAGCCTGCACACAGAGCTGAGAAACTGGGGGTCAGGGTATGAGGCCTCCTGACACCAAACTCGAGGCCGGAACTGCCCTCTGTTCCGGCCTCACTTACATTTCCGTTTTTTTAAAAACTGAGGTGATGGTGGCGCAGTGGTTGGGAGTCCGCCTGCCAATGCAGGGGACACGGGTTCGTGCCCCGGTCCGGGAAGATCCCACATGCTGCGGAGCGGCTGGGCCTGTGAGCCATGGCCGCTGAGCCTGCGCGTCCGGAGCCTGTGCTCCGCAACGGGAGAGGCCACAACAGTGAGAGGCCCGCGTACTGCCAAAAAAAAAAAAAAAAAAACTGAAGTGAAACAGACATAACACGTTACCAATTTAACCATTTGTAAGTGTGCAGTTCAGAGGCATTAGGTACAATTCACATGTTGTGCCACCATCACCACCATCCATCTACAGAACTCTTGTCATCTTGCCAAACTGAAACTCCGTCCGCATTAAACACTAACTTTGCATCCCTCCTCCCCCAGTCCTGGCACCCACCATCCTACTTTCTGTCTCTATAAATCTGACTTCTCTAAGTACTTCATATAAGTGGAATCATACAGTATCGGTACTTCCGTGTCTGGCTATTTCTTAAAGGTTCATCCATGTGGCAGCATGTGTAAGAATTTCCTTGCTTTTCAAGGCTGAATAACATTCCACTGTATGGATGAATCAGATTGTGTTTAGCCCTTCATCTGTGGATGGATACTCGGGCTGCTCCTGCCTTTTGGCTTCTGTGAATAGTTTCATGTCCTCCTTTCATGTTCCTTTGCCCAAGATTGAGTTGGGACTGGTTACTTGCAACAGAAAGCAGCCTCAGGGATACAAGAGCCTTGCCTCAAAGCTACTTCCAATCCAGCAGGAATCCAGGTAGACAAGAATGATTACAGCAGCCGTCAGGCTATGGGGAGAGATGGCGCCAGAGAGAAGAAAAGAGACATTGACACAGGGAAGCTTTCCTTGGACTGAGCCAAAAAAAAAAAAAAAAAAAAAAACCACCAGAGAGAGTGTGTTCCAAGCAGAGGGAGAACCTGTATAACTCATGTGCAGAGTAAGGGGCTGATGAAGACGACAGGGCAGGGAGCCACGAGACTCACCCAGGAACGGATAAACTGTCAGCAGGAGGCACAGAACATGTGAGATGAGGCCCGATCCATCTTGGTGAAGATGCTGCACCCATGACCCCCGGTTGGTTCGAAGTCTTAGGTTCTCAGAAAAACTGCTTTCTTCCTTCAGGCAGAGTCCCCAGTGGCTCTGGCTTTCCTCTGGAAATGGGACGTGGCCTTCATGCTAAACTTTGTCCTCGACCTTCTAAGGACAGAGCCATCAGCCTGGAGAAGACGGCTGACACAGGAGCCCTGAGGCATCTTCATCGGGATGAGAGCTTCCTCTCATCAGGACCGTACCATGGAGACTTAAAACCACGTTCCAACAGAGGGCCAGGGCTGAAAACCCTCCTGTGATCTCACAGAGTGTCTTGTGGTGACTGGAAAGCCCTATTCCCTGTGGAAGACTTAAAGGACACAACTCCACGACATTCTCATAGGATCCCCACCTCTCAGAACCCCTAGGGCACCAGGGGGACCCGCATCCATTAACCTCCCACCCCACACAGTAACTGGGGCCCTAGGCGGCCAATTTCTCCCCTAATTTCAGAAGCCAGAAGTCTGCTGTTTTCCAGAGATGATCACTGCTCAGGTTCTAAAACCAGGCCCCTACCCAGGCAGTGGTGTCTTCGCCCGGTCCTTCTAAATCACCCTGATTACATAACGTACGCGGCGCCGTGAACCCCTCGTTAGGTGGGCACCAGCGAGGGCAGCGGTCCTCTCAGTTAGCACAGGCAGCTCGCTGCAGTACATGGCTCTGTAATTTAAGCTGGATTTTCACAACGTGAGCAGAAAGAGCAAGCTTTCTTCATAAATTACCAACATACTACTACTCATTACTACCTGGGGGGTACCTAACAGGCTTCCTTGGCCCTCGAAACAAGCCCTCAGGGGTATCATGTCCTGGGCAGACCCAGGAAGTTAAGGCTCAGGGCCTGCTCTCATTTACACCCGGAGTGCACACTGTTTCCTCCTTCTCAGTGGTACAGAGAAGGCTGGCTTGTCTGACAATCTACGTGCCTTGGATTCAATGTAAGAGACCCTCTCTCATTTCCAGGGTGGGCATGGCGTCTTCCCACAGGACAGGGCATCTTCCAGAGGAGGCGGCGCTGAGGGACGGGTACAAAGGGGCTGGGTCTCCCTAGCCCGGTGGAGCTGGGTCCATGCTGCCCCTGACCCCGCAGGAACGTGAGCCGATGGTACCCCTTCCACAGGGCTGGGGCATGCTCTGGAGAGCTCGTCATCAGGGGTCACGGCCTCCCCATAAGATGACCATGGGGCGCCCCTCCCACTCCGTGCCCAGGAGATTTCTGGGGCTGTGGTCTTGGGATTGAGCCCCCGCTTCTTCCCTCTGGGCAGTGAGGTGGCAACAGGTATTCTTTTGTTTTCATCTTTTTATTATAAAACTCTGCCCATGTGCTACCTCAACCCCACCTGCTCTAGGAAACAGGATTCTGTCCCGAGCTAAGGCTTCACACTCTACACAAGGGTTTGATTATGGAAGGCCTTCTACTAAATTCCTCTTCCTCACTAACTTTGTTACGTATCTCCTGTACTCTCGTTGGATGTTTCGGGCGTCTGTGCATCACTTCTCCAGCCAGCCAGTGAAGTCCCTGCAGTGAGACTCATGCCTGCTTCACCTTGGTTTCCACAGTCACCCAGCACATGGTAGGTGTCTGTGCAGTAAATGTTTACCAAATTAGCAATGCTGAAAATAATAATGTTGGGTGCTTGTGGTTCTGGCCAAGATGGAGTAGCCCCACCCCTCCCCGGTCCTTGAATTTACAACTGCAGCCCTGGACATCACACAACCACACGCACAGGGAACTCTTGACAGATGGAAAAAAGGACCTGGGCACCCGGGGAGGTGAGGAAGGACACCGTGGTGAGTTCCTTGTTTTCCTTACTGCCTCCCATAGATCCCAGAACTGTCAGACAAAAGCAGCTCCAGGAAAAGCCTGCTCATCTAGCCAAAGAACCAAAACCAACCCATCCGAAAAGAGCAGCCTAACAGCAGAAAACCTTTTCGGCAATACCTGTCCTATTCCAACCAAACACCCACAGGACCCCTATCCCCCAATGCACAGGAGGAGGTGGCCTTTGACCTCCCCACCAGGCAGGTGTCAGCCGGGCGCAGGGTGAGCCAGCCTCCTTCCCCACCCAGCCTCAGGCCCCAGTGCAGTGGTGCGAGGAGACGAGCTGCACTTGCTCATCCCCTGTGTCAGCAGGGCTAGCGGGAAGGTGCATCTAAACGTTGAAACATCCCCGTGGCCCTGCAACTACACCTGGACAGGAGCACTGTCTAAAACAAGAAGACCGGATGAAACAGAATCGAGAGCTCACAGGACAGTATCAGCAGAGTCCAGGGTAAAACCTAAAAGCCACTCATCACACCAAGAACCAGAACGCGAACAGGCATCAGAACCTACAGGACAACTGGAAAACTGTGGGAGCTTCCCAAAGCGTCTGCTCTGAGGCAGAGGGACATCTGGGTGACATCAGGTCTGCTCCTACCCACAGACGCACCAGGTAGGGGCCCCGAGACCCACACCTTCCAGGACCAAATCTTGTCCTGGGGGAGACTCTGCTCTCTCACCTTCTCAGAGCTGTCAAGGAGCCCCCTGGCATTCTAGAAGCTTCTCTGTGTACACTCAGTCACCCAGGAAAGCTAGCTGTCCCAAGGATGCCTGGGTCCTCCACCCAGTTGAATCCTAATCATACCCTAACCCCAGTCCTTCCAACTCATTCCGCTGTCTCCCACTCCGAGTTTGTAAAATCCTACCTGGCTTTCATGTACCTGGTCGGCCTGGTCCCCACCCACCTTTTCCATTGAGACTTCTACGTGCCCTCCCTGCGCTAAGCACTCTCAGATATCAGAGAACACTGCTCCAGGCCAAAAGTTCCCTGGTATTTAGTGGCAGAACTGGAAGCTGAACTGGTTCCCTGAATTCCACTTCGTCCAGTGCCCTTAAACTTCCATCTGCGGGATAAAGCGGGTGATGGCCTAAGGAGGAAACAGGAGTGTAGTCTGTGAAAGGAGGTCTTCTGGACCCCAGCTCCTCTAAACTGGGACTCAGTTACCTTTAAGTCACAAGAGAATGCCTGGAATAAAGACTGTCTCAGGGGCCTTCTGCAAAGTGAGTGTGACCGGGACTCAGAACCAACCCTGGACACGCCACTGATGGCTGAACACCAGCTTCCACGTCACTTAACACCTTTCAGCCACACACACAAAACCACCGTCACCATCCAACCTGATTCCAACTCACCTGAGCGGCTTTATGCCTTTGGATGTTATTTTACTGTTTCCTTAAAATATAGGGAGGGGAAACTGAAGGGTAGGAGAGAAAAAAGACAACGTAGGCAACAGTCAGGACAATGGTCAGTAAACACTTCTTAATGTGTAAACTGCTTGCCTAGAATTTATGTTGATCGTCAAACCCAAGTCCTACTTTCTTCATGCTTTCAGAGCAATGCTGCAGTGGCTACAGGTGCAGATCTGAATGTCCACGACTTGTAAATCACAGATTTCTCAAAGATGTTTTAAAATCCTGCTTATATCATACTTATCAACATTCTTTACAAAGAGAACAATAATGGAAATCAGAATAATTTTTGCTGAGTACCTACTACCATATGCCAGGCACTGTGCTAAGCCGTACGCAACCATCATCTGATTTATCCTCAGAAAAAGGTTTCCATGTGCAAATTTATTACCCCAATCTTATGGACGTGGAAAGCGAGATGCTGAAAGGTGAGGTTAAGAAACTTGTTCAAAGGCAGTCAACTCATCTCTATGACTGGGAAGCTGTGCTCTTTCCACAAGACACCCTTGCCCCCCATGAGGGAGATCTCAAAGTCCGCAGCCTTAATGTAACGGAATAACCCTGTCCTAAAGTCACTGCCTTTTTCCTCCAAATACAGCATAACACTACCCCAGAGGAGCCTGCTGTGCGAGTTCCCCACGTGCAGAGAAGGCTCGGGGCCTTTGGGAGTAGCCTGCAGCCCTGGGACCGCAGCTCCCACTCAGAAAGAGTGCCTGTAGGAAGTGCCACCAGAAGTCGGCTCCTGGGATCCCAACAGCCACCGTCACCAAGAGAGGAAGAGAAAGATCTCTCTCTCCTGATAGAAACGGACCAAAACTCTCTTAAATTCACCTTTGGAGTTGGAAAAATATTTCCATCCTAACCAGATAATTTGTAACATATTGATATACATATGGAATTCATGGAAAACTACTATCGTGTATATACTGCATTAAAATGTCAGGAAACATTTGAACAGACATTATCATCCATTCAGCTGCGGAGAAACCTCCCAGTCCTAGAAGGGAGAACTTAGAAGACTTTCAGGCTGGAAAGAGTGAGAAGGCAGACCGCTCACTGGCCTGGGCTTGCCTTTCTTAGAGGGAGTGTTCCTGTCTCCCTCTTGATCACCCTCATCCTTCCAGCTAAGACACACACACAGCACTGTATTAGCCCACGGTCAGCAGAATGCTGAACACCAGCGGAATCCTCGGGCACAGGTGCCCCAGGGTGGCTACTCTGATCCAAGCATGTGCCACCCTCAGAGGCTGGGCCCACGGTGCTGGCCCGGCTCACCTCGGACGTTTCAGAGGTAAGATGCATGGAAGGACCCAGACACTCTACCGTCTGGAAGCTCTGCTAATACTGTGGACAGGTTATTTCAGTGACTGTGTGTCTTGTTTCACAGTCAAGGACTCTAAAACCCTCCCTCTGATTGCTCCGAGTGGGCAAGACAACGGGCAAACTCATTTTGAAACCTCAGCTTTGCTCCTGAGGCAGGCTTGCTGCATTTAGTAAAAGCACTGCTTCCCCTAAGAAGCAGGAGCACCTGGGTACAGCCTCAGGGCCCTCTGTCCTCAGGGCAGCCCGAGATCCCTCACGGGCTCTGGGGGTGGACGGACGGCCCTGGAACCGGGCAGGCGGGCTTTCTTGGTTTCAGCAGAAGAATGTGCTGTGCTGGGAAGCAGCCCCGGCTCCGGAAAGCCGCACATCTGTACACCAGGCTTTCCTCTGCCCCAGTGAGTCTTGGCAAAGACAAAGCATGGCTTTCTCCTGGAAGGAGGAGCCCTCCAGGCTCTGGGGCTGGGGCGCTTTGTCCCACAGCCTTCGGACCTGAGGGCTGTCCTCAAGTGACAGGAGACACTGGAAGAGTCACCCTCCTCCCAAGTCCGGTCTCCCCTGCTTCTTGGCCCTGGGACTCTGCATCCCACCTCCTCCCACTACCCCCATCCCCGTCCCCTCCCCCCGCCACCACCCCAGAGATCAGGTTTCAGCATCTCCCCGGAGACGTGGCCAGAGGCTGCAGAGGAGAGCTGGGGCTGAGCGCGGTGCTTACCTGGGCACCTTGGGGCGCTGGTCAGTCCACAGACGGCCCGGGAGGTCAGGGGCCGGCGGAAGGCGCTCCCAGGGCTGTCCCCAGCGGCGTCCCCCACCCACCAGGGCAGGGCGACTCTGGGTTCCGGCGTCCCGGGGGAATCGGGGCGGGACGCGGGACGGCCGCCTCTGAGGAGGCCCATTCAGAGGGCGGCAGGGAAAGAGCTCGTCCGGGGAAAGAATCCGGGCTTGCTGGGCGGCCGCTGGCTGTCGCGGGCAGCCTGCCCATTGAGTGCCTCCAAAAGGCAGTGGCCCCGCCTCGCTCTGCTGCGCGGTTTGCTTCCTTTTCATTTCTTTTCCCCTTTTCCCCTTTCCCTGCCTTTAATCTCTTGCAAACTCCCAGCTGAAACCCTCCACAGCTTAGTTTCAGCCCCAGGCCCGGCGCTACCCAAGGGACAAGCAGCTTGCGCGCGCGCGCGTGGGGCTGGAGACTCCCAGGGTCGCCAGCCCCCCCAAACCGCCCCCTCAAGCGGGCCTCCTGTCCAGGATCTGCGCCTCAAGAGGCATCTCCCCCAAAGGCAGACCTGCTTCCCCGGGATCCAATGCTCACAAAAGAGAAGCTTCCACAACCGCGGGAGTCCCTGGTCAGCTCCGCACCCCACCCCTGCCATCCAGGGTCCACGCCCCGTCCCTTCCCCCCGGGGCAGGGGCATTGCCTCTCCTCCGTCCCAATCCCCAGCCCCACGGCCTTCACTCCATCCCCTGCCCAGGGCAGCCTGGGGGACCTTCCTCTTGTCAAACACTGCAGGTTTTCTTCCTGGCCGCAGCGGCATGTGCCCTACCACTCCCAGTTTGCAGAGTCTCTTTTCTAACCACGTAGCCTGTTCCACCTGGCTGGTAGCTTAGTCCACCAACAGGCTGCTGGTAGGTCTAAACACATTCCATCCCTTTCTTCCCTCTTCTCTGCTCATGTTCTTCCCCCTCTCTGAAAGGCCAGCCCCACCATCCAGCAATCTGGTGGACTCCTATATACTCTTCAAAGCCCGTTTCAAGTGATCCCACATTTTTGTAAGACTTGGGACATTATCTCCCTCATTCAGGTAAGTCCACACTCTGTCCCTCGTGACCTGAGATCTGACAGTAACAAGTCCATATAGCAGAGTAGAGAGGCTCTGTCCCGTGTGTGGCTTTTGAGGCCGAAGCTCCAGGCAGTAGATACGTGCATTACTAGGTTTACACCCACCAAGCGCAGCTGGGGGTGGGCACTCGCCCCTTGCCTCTCCTGCCTTTCGGGTTGGGCACAGTCCCACTCATCTGTTAAATCCTGGTGCTGATGCCACATACACTAAAGTCTTCCCTGAAAGAGAAGGTCCCACATCCCTCCCGGGAGGCCCCTTTCCTGCTCATGGGCTGGCACTGGCACTGCCTTCACCACACCACGATGGGACCAGGCGCCTGCAAGCAGGCTTCCAGAACACGCTCCAACCACACTGCGCGGAGTCACACCTGCCCAGCCCTGGTGTGACCCTCTGACACACTCATCAACCTGGTGAAAGTTGACAGGTACATGCCTCTCACCAGGAGAGACAGGCACGCCTGGGACCTTCAGGCCACCTCTCTAAATTACAGGCCAAGAAGATCCCAAGGACCCTCTGCCCCAGAGGTCTGAGCAGGGCACATCCTCCAGCTTGTTTATGTGCCTGCAGGGCAGTGGCTCCTGCACAGGATCCGTAGGAAATGCCTGACCACAGCCCAGGGCAGGCTCAGCCAGCGGATGGACAGGCCTTTCCCGTGGCCCACCGCTCCCTGAACAGAGAGGAAGGCGGCCGTCTGGCAGCCAGGCCCAGGAAGGACAGTGATGCAGCAGCGCTCCCCAGGGTGGGTCCTTCCCTTGGTGCCAGTGGGCCTGTGGGCCTGAAACGTCTGGGGCAGCCCATGGCTGGGTGGAGGGGAAGAATGCCACCTCTGTGCCACAGCATCTGTGACCAGGGCAACTCTGGTGGGGACTGACAGACACTTCAGAACCTTCTGGAGAGCTGTCTGCCCCTTTTCCTTCTCTCTTATGCTTAGCTGGAGCAACAGGGACAAAGATTTCGTGGTGGTGCTGCAAGGGGCAGCAATTCTGATGAAAAGTCACATTCGAAAAACTCTTCCCCTAAGCCTATGCTGCCCCTACCTAGCACCTAGGATCTGGGTCAGCGGGAGGTGGGTACCCATGGATGCTCACACCTGCAGGGTCACCCACTTAGCCCTAGTGGAATCATGGATCAAGTGCAGACACAGACTGTCCACTGTCGGCAATGCCAACCCTCCCCTGCACACGTCGTGCCGGCCACCGAGCCATCGACCCCTGCTGCCCTCCTCCGCACTCCGAGAAGCTGTGTGCCTGCTTCCCTTTAAGTCAAAGGCGTCTCTCTCCTACGCACTCACTTATTTACTCACTTAGGAGAAAACAGCACAAACTTTTATCCCAAACCTTATCTATGTTAGATGCCGGGACGTACTGATGAGTGAAACACAGACAGACAATAGTTTGGGAGCTACAGAGGGAGAGGGACATAACCCCAATCCAGGCCCCCGTTTCCTGCAGGCTGGGTCCTTACGGAGCCCACCCCACTGGGAGGCACATCCCAGGGCGGGTGAGAGCCGGGCGGGCTGTCCCAGGGTCGGCCTGGGACCCGCTCCACCGTGACAGGCGGGGCTGGACGGCCCTCCGACACACTGCACAGTCAGGGCCACATCACGGGAGGTGACCGCGGAACTGTGAAACACTGCTGGGGAGGGAAGGGGCGGGGAGCAACTATGGGGCAGGAGGGCGAGGCCTGGGCTGCCGTGAAAGGAGCAAGGTGGGAGGGCAGAGAGAGAGGTGACGCGAGTTCCTCTTCCGGGGGAAGCCTCAGAAAGCCTTAGCCATCTGGGATGCGAGAGAGAGGGCAGAGAACCCTGAGGCGAGCCAAGGACGCCAAAGTGATGGCTAAAGCACCTGGAAGGGCACGGGGAGGCCAGTAGGGTCCCCCTCCACAGCCCTCTCTTATGCCTCCAGAGGGGCTTGTGCCATCCAAAGGCACCAGCTGGTCAGTGTCTTCCAGCCCCCCAGCCCCTGACGGGCCTGCCGGCCTGACACGTCCTTACGGGGGGCCATGTTTTCACCTCTCTGCACTCCGTCCCGCCCAGCGTTCACTCAATGACACAGAATCCAGGGCCGCTGCTCCCCCAACAATGGGGTATCTGCAGGGTCTCCCTTAGGACTCAGTACGTGACACAGCAAAGGAAGCTCAGAAGCCTTACGAGGAAGCTGCTTCAGAGAAAGGGGGCCATGCAGACAAATTGTGGGCTTCTCCCGCGTACACAGGAGGGGAGGGCGGGGACCACCGAGAGGAGATTCCCAGGGACCTGCACGTCTTCAGCACAGGCTCTGCCCTAGTAAAATAGAATGAGGAGGGATGTTAGAAAGACCCCGAATGACCAGTACATCAGACAGGGATCCTCAGGGCCACTCTGACACCCTCCTGCTGCTTTCCCAGGGATTACCTGCCCACCAGCACCCAGGGAGGCACTGCTCTGGGCTTCTTAAGGTCCAATTCAATGGTCTGCTTTTGCAGAGAAGAAATTAAAGACAAACCCAAAAAGCCACCCCACAGGACCTCAGTTATACACTGACTTCACAGCAGCCCAACCTCACGCTACTCCAGGAAATCTAACTGTAACATCACATGGTCCATCTGTCCTGGTGCGTGACCCACAGAGACCTGAGGACACACGACATTCACCCCAAGATGCCCAGCAAGTGCATGCCGGGCCCTGGGGCATAGGAAAGGTTTTCCTTTTTGTCAAACTATGGAATTCTCATATTCCCCTGGCTTTTGTGTTTTCTATAAACTTGTTCTTTCTCTACATAGGCACATATGTCAGTGCACGGCACTTGGTAAGAGCTCAAAAAGCAATGAATTCCTCAGTCCGGGCATAACTGTGAATATATACATCCAAGGTGCATCTGAGTGCTATGCGATACGTTTATGCAAAAACATACGAGCACATGACAGGATTTCAACCAAACACAAAGCTTCTTTACCTCATCACGGTGGTTTGGCCGGTGCCCCTCTCTGTCAAGGAGGCACCCTAATCTGGGGGTACCAGGTTCCAAAGGCACTGAGCCGGCTAGACCACAGCCAGTAACAAAGGATGAGAGGCAGATGGCAGATTTAAATCTTCACCCTTCTCAGGTCTCATAATCCAAAATCTTCCCAAGTGTACCCAGCAGAATGTGGAGTTTTCACCGGGACTGCCAGCCTGAGGTGACAAGAGTCACAGATTCATTTACCTCACACCATGCTAGGAATCCACGCCGGGCAGGGGAGCGCCTTTGTAAGGAAAGGAAGAACTGCAAGCAGCACGGGGTGAATGCTTCCAGTAAGAAAACACCTCAAATGTTACGGGCCAGGGCTGCACGTGCATTTTCTTTCAAGTCGTTCCCAGTTCTCAGAGGCGTCCTATCCCCGTTCAGAGAGGAAGTGAAAACACACAGGGCCCGAGTGGTGGCTAGGTCTGCAGGTGGATTCTGGAGCCCACACCCACTGCTGCCAGAGAATCATCAGCCTGCAGCCCACTCCGGGGCCGAGACCGACCCACGTCTCCAATCTCGGGGCAGAGCCACAATTCTGATAGACAATGAGGCTTTGGAAACAGTTTAATGACCAAGTGCGTTTGGAATTTAAAAACGATATTGCAAGACAAGTTTCTGGTACATTCTCACGTACGTTATCACATACAAATCAATGTACATTTGGTACATTATCATATATATGTAAGCTGAAATCTACCTTCATTTCTAAGAGATGACACCATGCACAGTACCGCTATTATTATTTTTGCTTAAGTTTAAAAAATGTCTTAAGAGGTCTGCAACTTGTGCAAGAGGTGTATAATGGCAACTGTGGGCCCACATGTGTCTGTCACCAAGTCTAGGGCCTGGTCCCAGGTCACTGGCCTGCAGGGCTCAGAATCAGGACAGCAGCAAAAACCCCATTGGAAGCACATCAGAATAACTTTTACATGCTGAGATTCGAGAACGGTCCACCAGAGGGGGGATGAAATGAGCTGATAAATAAATTTAGAGGGACTTCCCTAGGGGCGCAGTGGTTAAGAATCCGCCTGCCAATGCAGGGGACACAGGTTCGAGCCCTAGTCCGGGAATATCCCGCACGCCGCAGAGCAACTAAGCCCGTGCACCACAACTGCCAAGCCTGCGCTCTAGAGCCCGCGAGCCACAACTACTGAGCCCGCAGGCCACAACTACTGAAGCCTGCGAGCCTAGAGCCCGTGCGCCTAGAGCCCGTGCTCCGCAACAAGAGAAGCCACCGCACTGAGAAGCCCAGGCACCACAACGAAGACCCAATGCAGCCAAAAATTAAAAAAATAAAAATAAAAAATTTAGAGAAACAAAGACGCCTTTAAACTCAAAGCACGCAAACAAAAGAGGGCATTCAACGTGGTTGGGAAATCAGCGGCTCACGTGGGGACACTTCCAAGCCAGCCTGTTTGGTGGATGAAGTGTCAGTACAGAATGCCAACATCTTGTATGTTTTGAGCTTCATTCCACTCGAGTGAATGAGTGCTCTCATCTCCGCAGACTACTGCTCACTGCACATGCACAGGCCAGCACTGCACACTGACCTCCAGCAGCCCAACACTGATGTTCATTTTTAAATATACTTTGAAGCTGTCAACCTTCCTGTTTTCCATTTTCTAAATCTGGAGCAGCAGTGGGGGTAGCAATAGTTGCTAACCAGGGCAGTCACACGGGGTCACATTCACCAGCAGGCGTCCTTTTGCACAAATCAGAGTGCAAAGTGTATCCCATGTGTATACAGATGTGGATATTCCTATATGTCGTTATATACACATATGTACCTAAATATAAACATGTTGTAAATACATATATACATGAATAGCTTTTGAGGTTCTGCAAAATTCAAAGTAATCAGGGACGTCTATAAATGTCACACATGTTCACATTCAGTACATGCTTTTTTCCTATTATAAACACTCTCATTAAGTTTGTAAAATTTCAAAAGAAAACTGAGCTGGGTACAGGAAGAAAGGGAAGGTCTGGTAGAAACACTTTACAATTTGTCAAGCTTTGAAGAAGGACAACTTCTTTTTCTTTAAACAAAAATAAAGCATTGCCTCCAAGTAACCTCTCTCTTTCTCTCTCTCTCTCTCTCCCCCTCTCTCTCAACAAGACTTTCCTGGATATTCCTTTTCTTCCTCCCTCTGGCAAAACCTCACCCATTTTTACCCTTTGAATCCAACTCCAAGAGGTCGCAAGAGCACTAAGCAAACCCTGCACCCCTCAGGCCAGGGCCTCCTTTCTGCCAGTTCAGAGTAGCCCTGGGTCAGAGGTCTTCCTCCACCTTCAGTGACCGCCCACAGCCCCAGGCAGGGCCCTGAAAACACCAGCCCTTCTCCCCAGAACAAGGGTCTACGAACTAGAAGCTGCAAAATGTATAAAGGCCTTCTCTTTCAGTAAACTAACGGTTAATGGTGCTCATGGAAGCCAGAAGTCCCCAGATGTTCCCTAAATCCCACTTGTAAAACCGTCAGGGGAAGACAATGCTCTGGAACTAAATAAAGATGACGGTCCTCCACGCAATGAACTGTTCACTTCAAATCGTTCACTTTATGTTATGTGAATTTTACCTCAATTAAAAAAAAATCGCTTATGGATTAGTTGGAAGCTGAGATATATCAGAAACAAATTTTTAATGAAAACTTTCTTTATATTTTTTCCCCATTTATTTTGAAAATATCATCAAGACTCCTTAGCCTTTCAGCTACGAATGACAGAGTAATTCACATCTTGAACTTCACAATTTTCTCTCTTTTGCCTTCATAAGGATTGAGATTAAATGACCCCTTTACTTCAACTCTTACTAATATTTTTCTTTTCAAGAAACACATTTCCTGCTGAGGCTCTAAAATGTTCTGCACCCAATTCAATGTTGGGGATGGTTCCCCACACGAACAAGCAATACTCCGACACCAGCCGGGGGTCCTACAATTCAACTCAACTCCATCTACCTGGAGACAGCGTCAGAGCCCACAGGCTAAGGGTTCCGCCCCATAGGACTGCCCTCCCTTCAGACCAACCAGCTATATAGATCAGAGGTGCTCACGAGCCCTTCCTCAGGTTCCAATAATTTGCTAGAGTGGCTCAGAGAACTCAGAGAAATATTTTACTTACTAGATCAACAGTTTATTTATTATAAGAGGCTATAACTCAGAAACAGCCAGATGGAAGAGATGCACAGGGTAAGGCATGGGGAAGGGCATGGAGCTTTCATGCTCTCTCCAGGCATCCCGCTCTCCCCAAATCTCCACGTGGTCACCAGCTGGGAAGCTGCCTGAACTCTGTCCTTTTGGGGTTTTCTGGAGGCTTCATTATATACGCAGGATTGACTAAATCATTGGCCACTGGCGACTGATTCAACTTCCAGCCCCACTCCCCTCCCTGGAGGTCACGGGGGTGGGACTGAGAGTTCCAACCCTCCAATCACAAGGCTGGTTCCCCTGGCAACCTGCCCTCCATCCTTTCCAAAAGTCACGTCATTGACATGACAAACATCGTTTTGCTCTAATCACTTAAGAAATTCCAAAGGCTTTAGGAGCTTGGTGCCAGGAATAAGGAAAACCAAACATATATTCCTTTTTATAATTAACAGTATCACAGACTCACATCTGGCATTTCTAAGGATGGTGGCCCCAGAGACATGTGTTTCCTGGGGTGTCATGTAGGCTGTCAGGGATGCACTGAACATACAGTCCCGAGGGCGGCCATTCCAGGCTCCTCCTTGAGGGTCCCAGGTGGGTAGAACCTGCTCGTCTCTCCCCCATGGAGCTTACGGTCCAGCCCCTGGTGCCAGCTGTCCGCCCAGCACCTACCGCCGCCCTGTCACCTCCCGCTACCTGTCCCCAGTCCTTCAAGTTACGGCCTCCTGTTCTAGTTACAACACACTGCTAGGAGAATTCAACAGTATGTGAATTCATATTTAAGTATTCATTATTTGAGTAAATATTTAAATATCCCTCACTCTCCTGGGGCAGGTACCGTGATTTAAAAGAGGAGCTCACCAGGCCCAGGCCCAGGCATCGGGAGCACATGCTGGGGAAGGGCAGGCTACTCTGGGCTCTGGTCCACCCATCACCAACCTCCGCTTGCTTTTTGTTTACTTTGCTTGTTTACTGCAGAGGTGAGGGGTTGGTATGAGGCGCCTGTGGCGGGACGAGCCAGGCAGGCTCCCGGGACCCCTGGAACTGGAGTCTGGGGGCTTAAACTAAGTGCCACAGGACCTGGAGGGACACAGAACAGGATGTGTGCTACCCAGAGCAGAGGGCAAGAGCTGCAGGCAAAGGTGCACTGCCAGGTTCCAGGGGATAACATGGGCCTCTCCTGAGACAAACTCTCCTTCCCTGACCAAACCGGACATAGGGTCCTGGAGCCTCGATCTTGGCCTTTGATGTCTGTCCTCAGACGGCCCAGTCTTTAGCAAGAATTCTGCTAAGTCATCCCCCCTGCTTGCTCTCTGATCAAATTCCTCAACTCCTCCTTGATGTCTAAGCCCTCAGCCTGTCTTCAGCAAGATCCTGTTGGGCCAGTTTGGCAAGAATGTCCCTGTCCTTGATGTTCCCCCTAGTAACTTTTCATCCCCTGACCCTGTCACTGCTCTTTGGCTGTATTTGCTGCATTAGGATTTGAGCTCAGCTCCTTCCCCTGCTGCAATAGTACCAAATAAAATCTGTCTCTACCACCTTTCACTGGTGTCCTGCTCTGTTTCTCCCCGACATTTGTCTGCTGGTTGTCTAGGAAATAACCTGACAACATCTGGGTTTACAATGACTAAGCTGGTACCTAGTTCAGTTTGATGTAATAAGACACACAGAGGAATTTTATGTAGTTAGTGTTGCACTGACGGCATACTAACTCAAAGAAGCCAGAACATAACTGCCATCATAATATTAATAGCAACAAAATCAGAAATAGTCACAAAGGCCCAAATCCATTCTGCTGGGGTCAGTTGATGACACCACCTGAATCTCCCACAAATCCAACCCACCTCCTCCCATCATTTCTGAAACCATTTTGGTGCTCCAGCCCACTGCCTACTCCGACTGCTGTTGTGCATACAGCAGCCAGATCAATGTGTGAAAACAGAAATCTGAGCAGTTGTCTCCCCATCTCAAGACATACCCCCATCTTCTGTGGCTGCAGAGAACAGCTGTGGCTGGGCCTCCTCTCACCCCTCCACTGCCCTCCAGACCCCCGTGTCCATCCTGTCCTGGTCCGCAGTACCCTCTGCCACAAGGCCTGCCCCTGCTGTTTCTCCATCCCAAATGCCCCCCTCCGTTCACCTAGTTAGCTCCTACCTACCCTACTCACCCGTCAAACCCTCAGACCTCCTCACCAGCTAAACGACCAATACAAATTGGCAGAGTGCCATCGTCCTGTCCTGGGCTCTTCCCTGTTGTGGGATCACTGGGTCCATCTCTGCTGTACCTACTGCACTTCCAGGAGGGCAGGGCTGGGTCTCTGGGCTCACACCAACCCAGCAGAGCATTGCGGAACAGAAGTACTCGATAAACACAGGCAGACTGCACCCAGGTCCACTCCACACCAAGTATTCCTTCATTTTATACTTTAACTTTTCATTATAGAAAATTCCAAAAAATACGAAAGTAGACAGAATAGTATGATGAACCTCTGTGAAGACGTCACCAGCTTCAACTACTGTCAATTCACAGCCAATAAATACTGTTTCAACCACATCCACACCATTTCCCCCAATGGGATTTAAATTAAACTTTTAATGTTGAGATCATGGTACAGTCACACAGAGATCCCCTATACTCTTCATCCAGTTTCCCCCAAAGGTAATATCTTACTAAGCTATACCAGGATGGTGATCTTCATACAGTCAAGATAGAGAACATTCCCACCCCACAAGGACCCCTCCACTCCCCCTCCACCTTTACCCCCTCCAAACTCCTAGGAAACACTAATATGTTCTCCATTTCTATAATTTTGCCATTTAAAGGATAATATGTAAGTGGAACCATTCAGGATGTAAACTCGGGGGAATGGCTTGGCTCTGAGGATTCACCCAGGTGTAGCACCACTGCTGCATCAACATTCTGGTTCCTTTTCATTGCTGAGCTGTGTTCCATGGTGTGGGTGGACTGCAGTCTACTTATCCACCTGCTGAAGGACACCCAGGTTGTTTCCAGTTTGGGGCTATTTAGAATAAAGCTGCTATAAACATTTCTGTTCAGGTTTTTGTGTGAGTATAAGTCTGTTTCTTTGGGACAAAACCCTAGGAGTGCAATTGCTGAGTCACATGGTGGTTGCATGTTTAGTTTCTTTAAGACACTGCCCAACTCTTTCCCAGAGAGGCTGCACCATTGTCCGTTCCCACCAGCAGTGAATGAGAGTTCCCGTCTCTCCACAGCCTCACCAGCATTTGGTGCCGTCACTATTTTTATTTTTCACCTTTCTGACAAGTCTGTAGGGATGTCTCACTGTGGCTTTTATTTGCATTTCACTGAAGGCTAATGATGCTGAACATCTTGTCGTGTGATTATTTGCCACCTGTACATCCTCTTTGGTGAAATGTCTCTTCGTATCTTTTGCCCATTTTCTAATTGGATTGTTTGTTTCTTTACTGCTGAGTATTCACAGTGCAAATATTTACTCCCAGTCTGTAGTTTATCTTTTTATCCTCTTAACATGTTCTTTCCATAGCAAAAATTTTCAGTTTTAATGAAGTCTAATTTATCAATTTTTCCTTTAATGGATCATGCTTTTGGTACTAATCTAAGAGCCCTTGCCCAGCCTGGACCCCAAATATTTTCTCCTATTTTCTTGATAAGTTTTATAGTTTTCCATTTTCCATTTAAGTTTTTGATCCATTATACATCAATTTTTGTATAAGATGTGAGACTTTGGTTAATGTTCTTTTTTTTTTTTGCCTGTGGGTGCCCACTTGCTCCAGCATTACTTGTTGAAAAGGCTATCTTTCCTTTATTGACTTGTTTTGGCACCTTTTCCAAAAAAAATCAATTAGGCATATTTGTATGAGTCTATTTTGGGGTTTTCTATTGGTTTCTGTGTCTGTCCCTCCACCAACACCACACAGTCTTGGTTACTGTAGCTATATAATAAATCTGGAAATTAGACAAATCCATTCTTCCCACTTTATTCTTTTTCAAAATTATCTTAGCTACTCAAGTTCCTTTGCCTTTCCATATAAATTTTAGAATTATCTTGTCTATATCTACAAAAAAAACTTGTCAGGGATTTGATAGGAATTGTGTTAAAACTATGCATCAATTTGGGAATAAATGACATCTGTACCAGGTTGAGTTTTCCAACCCATGAACATGTCTCTCCATTTATTTAGATATTCTTTTATTTCTTTCATCAACACTGTGTAGTTTTCAGCATATAAGTCTTGTACATGTTTTGTTAGTTTTACATTTTAGTATTTCACTTCTCATCTATTATAAATGACACTGTATTTTTATTTTTTTATTAACTTTTTTTTTTGATGTGGACTCTTTTTAAAGTCTTTATTGATGCTTCTGTTTTTATGTTTTGGTTTTTTGGCCACGAGGCATGTGGGATCTTAGCTCCCTGACCAAGGATCGAAACTGCACCCCCTGCATTGGGAGGCGAAGTCTTATTAACCACTGGACCACCAGGGAAGTCCCAACACTGTATTTTAAATTCAGGTTTCTACATGTTCGTTGCTACCATATAGAAATATAATTGATTTTTAAATGCTTATCTTATATCCAACAACCTTGGTGAATTCACTTATTTGTTCTGGGAGGTTTTTTAGTAGATTCCTTAGAATTTTCAACATAGACAATCATGACATCTGCCAAAAGGGACAGTTTTATTTCTTCCCTTCCAATCTGTTATATTTTATTTCCTTCTCTTGCATGGTGCCCCTGTAGAACTTCCAGCATTATGTGGAGTAATAGTGGTGTTGGCTGTAGGGTTTTTGTAGATGCTTTTTATTAGGTTGAGGAAGTTCCCCTCTGTTCTATTTTGCTGGGGGTTTTAGTCATTAATGGGTGTGAATTTTGTCAAATTCTTCTTTTGCATCTATTGATATCATGTGATTTTTCTTCTTTATCCTGATAATACAGTGGATTGCACTGATGGATTTTCAAATATTGAATCAGTCGTGCATTCCTGGAATAAGTCCCACTTGGCCATGGTGTATACTTCTTTTTATATATTACTGAATTCCATTTGCTTCTATTTGGTTAAGCAGTTTTGTGTCTATGTTCATAAGGGATGATTAGTCTATAGTTATCTTTTTTGCTGTTTTTTGCTGTTGCCTTTGTCTGGTTTTGGTATCAGGGCAACATTACCTTCAAATAATGAATTGGAATGTGTTCCCTCCTCATCTATTTTTTGAAAGGGATTATGTAGAATTAGTGTTAATTCTTCATTAAATATTTGGTAGAATTCCCCAGTGAAACCATCTGAGCCTGGAGATTTGTTTTGGGGGAGTTTAATAAATTACCAATTCAATTGCCTTAATAGTTACAGGGTATTCAAATGGTCTGTTTCACATTGTTTACAATTTGTGCTTATCATTAAACACTACATAAGTTGTCTGTATTATTCCCTTACTGTCCTTTTGGCTTCTACAGGGTCTTCAGCAATAGCCCTATTTCATTTTGATATTAGCATATGTGTCTTCCCCCTTCTTTGTCAGTCTTTCTAGAGGTTTGTCAAGTTCATTGATCTTTTCAAAGAATCAGCTCTTTGGTTTATTTTTTGTTTCCCTGTTTATAATTGCACTGCTTTCTGCTTATATTTTTAGAAGAGGGGTGAATGTAGTCCCTAAGTGTGAGCCACCACCATCGCTGTGTCTCAGGGATCAGCCACCACCCACCCCTCGACCGTGCACAGCACATGGGGCCCCCAGCCAGTGCTCTGTGTGTGTCTCTGAGCTCTTCCTGGGCTAACGTCCTCAGGGACTGCCGAAATGAAAACATGGAAGACTCGGAAGGTGTTCTTAAGATTAAACAGCTCCAATTTCATGTGTTTGCTTTTTGTATTTGAAATCAAAGCCCTACTTCTTCCAGGCGGACATCTGCACACCAAAGTTCCTTAGACACACTGGCTGCACACAAGCCTAATCCACACTGGATGTGCAGGGCCATACGGTCACACATGGACATGCTGGCCCATGCAGCCCACGTCTGTCCCAGGGCCTGATGCTCCAGGCCGGGATGGTTGCCCCGCGTCGCACACAGGGCACGCCGAGCTCGTCCAGCCCCCAGGCCCTTCTCAAGTTCAGGAAGGGCTTGTGATGCTCCACACAATGGCCCTAGCAGCCCACGTTCGGAGCTGTTAGTGAGTCTGAAGGTTTTCTCTGGTACTTTCTTTCCTCGAGCTTATCATCCACCCTCTACTGCTGTCACCAGCGTGTTTCCAGTGAACCTGGTCTTAGAGTGGTGGAATCTGACTGAATTCCGTGTCAGAGGGCTGGGCTCTAGCCGGAATCCACTAAATACGTTCAAATTAGCCATTAATCGCGGTCGACTCAGGGAGGAGGGGGCTGTGTGGAAATGGAGGCATGTCCCTCTGCTTCTATCTAAATTATTAAAACATAGAAGAACAGACACACGGCTTCACGTGTGTGAGTCCATGCATCACACGCACAGGAACACAGGCACTTCTCATGCTGTGCTCCTACATGTACAAACAAATGCACCAACACAGCGCACGTTTCTTCTTACCCTTCATTTCAGTTACATCTGCTAAGAAAGACGTGCAGTTTAATTCTATGCTAAAAGCAAGCATCTACGGTCCTAAAACCATAAAGGAAATTTTGGAAGAAAAATGGCCCTTCTCTTAAATGACACATGGATCTCGTTTTCTCTGGAAAAAGAAGGAAAATGGAGCTAGTTGTCATCACTACAACCTCCCCTGCGTAAGAGGTGGGATTTAAACACAATGTCTGCTTCCCCCTCCCCCAAAAGTGCATCTAATGAGCAGAAGTGGGAACCCTCACTCAGCTTCCCCAGGGCAGAAAAGCAGCCGCATAAGGAATCCACAATTGCAGAGAAGAGCGATTTTAAAGTGTAAGTTCAGCTTGAGCTACATCCCCGCCCCACCTGCCCGGGGCCAGGCCCATCCTGGACTCTCAAGGCAGGTGGGGAATGTCCATACCAGGAAGGGATGCTGAAGAACCCACCACCACTGCGTTAACTCCCTCCCCGGGGCCGGTGCACAGACAAATTCAACCCTGCAAGTATGGCACATGCCCAGGGAGGAAGCAGACCCGTCCAGAAGCGGCCACTCGCTGGGGAGGTCCAGGATGGCGGCCGAGAACATAAGGGGCCAGGACAGGTGTGTGAGCGGGCAGCGGGCGAGGGCAGCCGTGCCACTCAGAGCGGGAAGCTCGCTGCTCTCTGTGGCCCCCACTTCCTCTGAAAAGGGGGGGGGGTTGGGTGTTCCAGTTTCTTTTCAACTCCAAGTAATGCCACAAGGAGTTGAAAAGCCCTGATGTTTGGCTGCTGAGAGCACCATGACCCTCCGCATCAACGCTTGATGCGAGCAGAAGAAAATAGAAGCACACCTGCAGGATGCCAGGCAGAGATTCAACACCACTGCTAACCCCAGCGGGCTGCACAGCAGTGTCCCTGCACCTTCCCCAGCCAGAGCCACATTTCTGACATGTGACACACATGGAAATATTTCTGCATGAGAGGACATCCAGAGCAGAGGAGAGGAGGTGGGTTTCTTACCGGGAGCTCCTTTGTACAGACCGCTGGGGCTGCCCATCTGCGGCCCGGATGGGCTGAACGGAGGATAACGTGGGCTTCTTGTCACTGGAAGGAGAAAGCAGAGTGACGAGCTGTTCCCTTCTGCTCCCTGAAGGGGTGGGATTGCACACGACGAGCTCTGCTTCTTTCTTACCATATGGCGTTTCTGGAGACACAGGAAATGCTGGTGTGGGAGAGATGGACTCACTGCCACTGCTGGTTGGAGAGAAGATCCTACCGTCGATCACACCCAGGTCTGGGGGATACGTGGTGATCACCGCCTGAAATCGGCAAGGGGGGTTGGTCAGGTGAAGGCCACTTCCAGACAGCTGGGGGCCCCTGGCACCCACTGAGCCAACCCTTGTCTGAGACTGGGGACAGGAGGCAGCCATGGAAAACTAGAAGAAGTTTCAATAACAGTCAAGGTAGAGGGAGGGGTCTTGTGGTCAACATTCCACAGCTCTTAAGTGGAGTTAGCAGAGAGTTTGTGCAGCAGAGGGAAAGCGAGCGTTAAGTGAAAAAAGCAGGGTAAACGAATCGTCACCTGCAGTGTGTTCACAGATACATAAAATTCCCAATGAATTAAAAACACAGGCAGAGAAAAGAGGCTGGCAGGACATAGCCCAGATATTAACACTGGTTCTATGTGTGTGTGTGTGTGTGTGTTAAGACTACTGGTGACTTTCTTTTCTCATCTATTCTGAGTTCCAACTTTTACACCTTGAGAGTCAGTGAAACCCTAATTTCAAAGGGTTCATCGTTTGGGGGTTCGCCAACCTGTCTTACTTCAATTCTGAATAAAAGCCTTAAGCACGCCTCCCCAAAGATGCTCTGTAGATCTCCCCACGGAGCACACATCCATGCTGACCTGCTTTCTTCCTCCCTCTCAGGGATGCCGGGAGGCCGTGGGTTGGGGACTTGGGGTCCTTGGCGATGACTTCTGTTTGCCCTTTGCTGCTGCTGTCCACCCATGGAGCTCTGAGACCTCTACCCTCATGACCCGCCTGCACGCTGGGCCCCTCATCCCCATTCTACAGATCAGAACACAGAGGCTCAGATGACTCCAGTGAGTGAGGTGCACGCCTGCACGGCTCTCTCGGGAGAGCGGGGATCCCACCCAGGGTCCCGGCTGATGCACAGCTGGGCTCTTCCCAACACCACCTGCCTTCAGGGAGGAACTTCGTTTGTGAGACGGGGATGAAGGCGGGCGGGGAACTGAACTGGCGATCTGGGACGGGGCTCAGGCCAGGTTCTGGGTGGCGGTGTGTATACCTCTTTGGCGCTGTCTGAAGAGAGAAAAGGCGCCAGGCTTGGGGCCTGTTCCGCGCTGGTAGTCTTTCCCCAGCCGCATGTGGAGAAGGCTGGCTGCTCTCCAGCACTGTTGTCATACTGCTCGAGGCTCAGCTTCCGGAACCTTCCGCCCAGTGGCTCGTCACCTGTTAGGAGAGAGACACGTGGGCTGCAGGCGCTTTCATCATGGAGGAGAGCACTGACCCGCAGTTAAAACTGACATTAAAACTTCTCAGAGGCATTCTTTATTTTATTTTTTCCAGTTCCAGAACATTTTCATCACCCAAGATGAAACCCCATCCAAACCCATTATGGGGAGCGTTCACTCCCCATTCCCGACCCCCAGCTCCTGGCAACCACTAATTTACATTCGTCTCTATGGATTTGCCTATTCTAGACACTTCATGTACATGGAATCACACACTCCACGTCCTTTGCTGTCTGACGTCTTTCACCCAGCGTGACCCTCTCAAGGCTCATCCTGTTACTGTGTGAACTGGCCGTTGTCCGTGTTCCTGGCTGTTTCTCCCAGCATCAGCTCCACCAGGGAATCGTGCCTGGCCGGTTCCCCAGGGCCTAGAACAGGGCCCGGCACACAGGAGGTGCTCAGGAAGCATAAGGGACAGAGAAACGCTGGGACCCAGGATCGAGGCTTCTTTCCCCTGGCTGAGTGAGCAAGAAAGATTCTTGGTGGTGGTCAAGCTTCAAAGAACCCAGGGTGGGCCCCCTGACGGCCGCAGGCCCTGGGACTTAGTCTGAGACCTCCGCCCGCATAATCCACCTTCCCCTTCTCAGGGCATCTGCGGTCAACTTTGGGGTCAGAGTGCCTGCACCTTGCTTTACGACCACCAAGGAGGTAACAACCACTCAGACCAGAGACACAGAAATCTTTCCTTGAGTCACAAACATAAATACATATCCATTTGCCTACACAAACGGTCACCTTCTTGGTATGTTGTCCTGCATCTTTAAAAAAAAATTTTATCCGTTCTTCGTGACCTCTACGAATCATCTCTTTGTTTATGCTCAATCCCAGTATACACGTATAGTGATATCAGAATTGTTAACCTGTACACTTTTTATTTCAAAGTGTCAAAGATACTCTGTATTTCATAGCTGGTCCACACTGGTTGCTCAGGGGAGCCACGGGGGCTGCTGCATGTAGACGTGCGACCGAGGGGCATCCTCAGACTCACGGGGCAGGGAGGAAGCAGCCCCGGCGAGCCGGCCTACTCCCTCCGGAACCGGCTTCTGGGCAGGACAGGCACCAGGACGACACCCAGGGCTCTGGGATATGACCAGGCTGGGTGTGACCTACAGCATGCCAGAGCTGTGTGCGAGCCCTGTCTGCCCGCCCCCGTCAGGGCCAGAGTGGCCTGAAGGCCACACCACCTGCAGAGCTTCAGGGCTGAGTGAGGACCCTACACGTGACAGCTTGACTCTTAACAGCGAGGAATCCTGGGGGGAAAAAAGCTTAATTCAAGCACCAACAGTCAGCATTCACTGTCCCACTGTCCAGTGCAAGAAATGTCACAGATCCTCAGCCCTGCTCCAACCAACTAAGACTCACTTTATGGGGGAGGGGGGAGGGGTCGGGGGCTGCAATCGATCTATGGAATCTCACAACTGGTGGTTTGGGAAACCTGCTGCAGGCTGTTAGGATGGCAATGTTTCTATCGATGATGTCCTCTGAAAATTCAGACGTGTTAAGGGTTTTCCCTACAGTTCAGATTTAGGCTGTGTAATCCCTGCAACTGTGACGGTCACGATGACACTGCATTTAAAGGTGGGGTTCAAATTACCAATGCGCGCGTGGCTCAGCTGGAGAGACTCTGCCCACGGCTGTGAACACGCTGTCACGTGAGCATCCCCGGCAAGCCTCGTGCCCCTCCCTCAGCAGGGCCTTTCAGAAGCTGCGTGGAATTCAAAGGCTGCCGCGTGAAGGGAGCTCCGTCCACAGAGGGAGAACACTCAACAGCTGTGTCCAGTGAGGAGAGGAGTGGGACTCCTTCAAGGGCGCCCCACCTCCAAACCCTCCAGCTTCCCGAGGGTCCCTTCCTCGGACAGAGGCCAGACAGGCACAGCCCTCTGTGTCACACGGGAGGATGTCTGCTCGGTGCCATTCAGCTGGTGACCCAGCGGGCGAGATCTAAACCGGGTCTCCGAGTGGCCAGCCCCTCCCAGAAGAATCCTTCCACCCCTCCTGACACCCTCCCTCCGTTTCCAACAGCTGCCCGCTAAGACCCGGCCTGGAGGGGCGAGGGGAGAGGGCATTAGGATTTGGGATTTGGAGGCTCATGTCCACCCTCACCAGCTAGAGGATCAGCTGCAGGACATCCTCCAGCCCCCGTTCCATTATGTGAAAAATGAGCACAATGCTTGCCCCCTTTTCTCCCCTGCAGAGAAAAACTGGGGTGAGGATGAAATAAAATGCGTTTAACACATGCACACTGACACAGCGCCACCGCCATCCTGCGGTCCTCTTCTGGGTCCCTCCTCAGGTTCCTGCCCTCCACGAGACCGGTGCTGCAGGACTGGCCCCTGACAGCCACAGACCTGCCCCTGGATGGGCATCTGGAGCCACCGAGGGAGGGGACGCCGGGAGGCGTGAGGCCGCAGGGAGAGGCTGGCCCCCTGGAGGATCGGGGCCCAGGCACGGGCTCGTGTGCTGTCACTGGGGCAACAAAGGTGCAGAGTGGGGACAAAAGGGGCCCGTGCGAGCCTGGCTGCCCTGAGAGCGGGAGCAACAATGCCCTCCTCCAAGGCTGCAGGGATTACACAGAGCACGGAGCACCTCATCCAAAGAAACGCCTCCACCCAAATCGCGCACTGGGTGCTCAGTGGCCCTTTAACTGACACCTGCAGCCCATCACAGCCAAGAGATCCAGAGCCCGCACTGCTCCAAAGCCTTCCGGACAAGGGATCTGGGGACAGGAAGACAGCTTCTGTTCAACATGCAGGATAATAAATGGTGTTTTGTGGAAACAACACATTGCCATCACTTCAACACGCTGTGTGGCATGAAGCCCCAGAAAGGTGCGGAGAGTGTGGGCATGCTCCCCGACTTCAATGCCCCATGACCTCAGCCCTGTCCTTTGAACCAGAGGGTTCCAGGAACTGAGGCCCCATTCCGTGTACGGCCCTGCATATAAAAACCAGCCAGCACAGCCTCGAGGATGTACTGCAAAGGCCCGGCTATAAAAGCATGTCCAGGGGCTTCCCTGGTGGCACAGCGGTTGAGAGTCCGCCTGCCGATGCAGAGGACGCGGGCTTGTGCCCCGGTCCGGGAAGATCCCACATGCCGCGGAGCGGCTGGGCCCGTGAGCCATGGCCGCTGAGCCCGCACGTCCAGAGGCTGTGCTCCGCAACGGGAGAAGCCACAACAGTGAGAGGCCCGCGTACCGAAAAAAAAAAAAAAAAAAATCTCTCCTGGAAAGTGTTCTTCGTATCAAATACCACCTCGAGTGCCTTCACTGAACCTAAGTAATAGGGCATGTGGTTCAGCAGTTAGGGGTTTCATTCTTCAATAATCATGGATCAATACTTCACTGCTCCCCGGCCTGCAAGAGTGTGGTCACAGGTGGCCACCGAGGGTCTATGTCAGGACGGGCCTGGCCAACGTTGAGAGCAGGGGTTGGGGCACTCACACAAGCTCCACAGGGGACCCCGTTTCCAGGCTGTGACCCGCACGGAGCATCGCTCTCGCCGCAGAGTGTGTCTTCCCTTCCCAAAGAGGCAAAGATACAGGCACCACGGTCATCAGAGGCCAGGCCCCCGCAGGCGACAGACCCTGCCCTCCTATCAGACTGCGGTGTAGACAGGAGGGTCCCCAGCACCACCCCGACCCCAGGGTGATGTTCCTGGAGAAACGAGGAGGGGTGCATGATGCAGCCGCGGCGCCGGGATATGCCCGCACGTGCCCACCTCTGCCCGGGAGGAAAGCGGGAAGCAGAGCCAGGCTGCCTCACAACAGCCAGGCGGTGTGCTGCGTCGTTTCTGCCGATGAGGAAAATGGGGTCTCGGGTTGAGACCTGCCCTATCCCACACAGCAAGCTACAGACAGGGGTTTGGTGCCCGCGGAGCTGACCAAAAACCCCCCACTGCACACTCCACTCCCCCAGGGCTGCTTGTCCTCGCGCACCAGTACCAAGCGAGGGGCGGGTCAGCCAGGAGGTGCACTGTCCCCTCCCACTTCAAAAAGCCTGCTCAGCGCAGATGGTGGCCCACAGGCCTGGGAGGCACGGCCCACCCGCACAGCCAGTGGTGCTTTCGGCACCTCAGTGACTGATAATGGCTAATGCGGATGATGGAAGGGGCACCGGCTGAGACCGGGGACCCTTCCTTCTGCCCATGTGCCAAGGGGCAGTCGATGCCCGCTTTGCTTCTCAAGTCCTCCTACCCCTCAAGTGAATTTCAGATTAACAATGGCTTCTTCCTTAAAATCTCTGGAAACGCCCCCTCTGGCATTTGAGTAAAAACACTGGCTGGGGGTGTAGTTCCCAGGGCAGGTGAGCTCAGAGCAGCCTGGACCAAAGGTAGGAGGAGGCGGGTTTTAGAGGCCTTCCTGTCCGAGAATTGTTGGTCTGACAGTGGAAGTGGGGCTGGGCAAAGGGCATCTGACCCCACGCCCACCCGCTGGCAGACGTCGGCTCCCCAGCCCGCTTGGGCAGGCCGCCTCTGGCCAAGCGCGGAGCAGGTCTGCCTCTGTGCCCACTGGTCGGTCCGACAGATGTCTCGGAGATGAAATGAGGACAACCGTCACCATTGAGCCTGGTCCAGGCTCAATGAGATAATGCAGCAAAAGCCAGTGCAGGACACAAACCCACAGCAAGAGCCAAATGTGAAAACTGCAGCCACCAAACACGCCAGTGGAAGATTCATGCAGTCACTGAAAATCCTGTTCGATGGAATGTGAAGGGAGAAAACATGCTAAAACATTATGTGAAAAGAGCAGTGTGGAAAAGTGAGCATGGGGCATTATATCTATGACTTCATTTTGATTTTTAAAATAAGAAAATGTACCAAAATGTTCACCAGAGGCTGTCTCTGGGTCGTGGAATTCTAGGCACTGTGAATAGTTTTTTTTTAAATATCTATTAGGTTGGCCAAAAAGTTCGTTTGGGTTTTTCCGTAAGATGTTACAGGAAACCGGAACGAACTTTTTGGCCAACCCAACATATCTTCCAAAGTTTTCACTAATAATAGGTCTTACTTTTAAAATCAGGAAAACAAGATCCAGATCATCTTTAAGAAGAATAAGTTTTCTTTACATTTTGTAGAACTCTGAGTTGACCTCACAGACGTTCCCAAGTCTTTCTCTACTAGTTCTAATTCTAGTAGAACTAACTCTGTACTAGCATAGGACACCTCATTTTACAGCACTTCACAGATACTGTTTTTTACAAATTGAAGGTTTGTGTCAATCCTACATCAAGCAAGTCTATTGGCACCATTTTTCCACGGCATTTGTTCACTTCATGTCTCTGTGTCACATTTTGGTAATTCTCACAATATTTGAAACTTTTTCATTATTATTATATTTGCTATGGTAACTTGTAATCAGTGGTCTATGATATTATTACTGTAATTACTTTTTTGTTTTGTATTTTGAAATTAAGGTATGTATATATATATTTTTAGACATAATGCTATTGTACACTTAATAGACTACAGTATAGTGTAAACATAACTTTTATACACACTGGGAAACCAGAAAAATCTGTCTGAGTCACTTTATTGAGACGATATTTGTTTTATGATGATGGTCTGGAGCCCAACCTGCAATATGCCTGAGGTCTGTGCCCGTATTTAGTTTCTATGTGAAGACCCACAAATACAAACATGTTTGGTGTTTGATTAACCTATCATTCTGACAAGTCTGCCGTGTGTGATGGCTGGATCTTCTCATCAGATACAGAGACAATCCTATGGGAGGTGGCTTTCTGCACCAATAAGCTCAGAGGAGCTGTACAAGTTACCTTAATTTAAAGAGAGCAGGACTAGGGTGTCCGCGAGGTTGGGACGTGAGCACTGCTGGGCGGGGTGCCCCACCCCTTGGGTCATCCAACAATGGCTGGATGCAGGCTGCCCACCCTCCCAAGGGAGGGCCTTGGTTCCATTTCACTTGACGAGTTGAACTGTATTCAAGAATCCACTCCATAAATCCGGCCATAACCATATTTTTCCTTCTCAGTAGAGAAATCAGATCCAAGAAAGAGGAAGCAGGAGACTGAATGAAAGGAGGACAGCGTCGCTGCACTAAAGCCCTGTGCCTGTGCCGGCTGGGACCCAGCAGGTGGCTCGGCAAACCGCCCTCTCCCACGGGCCTTCCTCAGGCAAAGGGTAGCTGGAGCCGGTGCCCCTGCCCCTGCCCTGCTCGGCCCAGGTGCGGCCACTAGAAAATGCCCCAGGACACCACCGCCCTCCAAGTCACAGAAGCGGTAGGGTTCCGTGCAGAAGTCGTGGCAACCTAGGACCACAGAGTTACCGACAATCTCCAGTGACCCACACGTCCCTGCACGAGCCCCACTCACGTTCCCGGCTGCGGTCTCCATGGAGGGTCGGTGTGGGAGCGGCTCTTCCTGTACAGAATGCTGCCTGCCAGTCTCGTGCTCGGGGTCTGCTTTTTTCCGCCAACACGTGGCATTGTGACGTGGCCTGCAATGGCCACACAACCAGACACGGCCCACTCCTGGCCAGTCCCTACACTGGTCTTCAGACCCCTCTCCTTTCCTCCTGTCACCGGACACGATGCACTCCAGGCCTCGGGACCCACCTACCCAGGCTGGAAAGGGGGGCAGGTGTCCCCAGGTGTCCCCTCACTGCCACTCCCAAAGACCCGAGAATCTCAGCATTTTAACAATTCACTTTACTCACAGGTAGAGCTGGGGTCAAGGACACGTGCTGGGCCAGAGGGCATCCGGCTTTTCGGGGCACTGCCTCAGCCCAAGACAGGCTTGGGGGGTGGGGCTGAGCTTCCCTATGGGACGCAGGTGCTCACTGAGCCTGAGAGACAAGCAAGGCTTGGTCATTCGGTCATTCAGGCCACTCGTACGGATGGAGCCCTGCTGAGATCGGGGGCGGGTACTGCAACCTTACACGGGTCACCACAAGAGAGTGGCATGGGGTCAGTGCGGGAAAGTTCAGGGGTGCTGAGGAGAGCCAGTCCTCATACAGGGGCACCCGGATGCCCCCACTAAGCCCTGGAGACGTGGGGTTTTCAGGCCAAGACTGCGGGGTGCCCGTCAAGCACTTAGCACCTAGCACTGAATTCAGCCTCATTAGGGAGGTGGGTGACATTGTGGTCGCCAGTTTACCCCTGAGCCAACAGAGGTGCAAGCGGCGACTTTCTCAGACGACTAGAAAACTGTAAAAATACTAGAAAACTGGATTTTACAAAGCCAGGAGCCCCTTGGCTACTCTGCACCGAAATACGGTGAACTCCCAGTTATGCAACAGAGTGCAGACACATGGTCATAGGTAACTCAGAGCACACTTGTATTTTCCTTGCACTGTGCTAGGGCAGATTCAGATTTATCCGGGCGACTATCTGATCCTATATAAAGAGGAACTTGAGAAGCAGCGAGGTGGGGTCATAGCACCCACCCTGCCTGCCCAAATAAAGCTTGCACCTGCGGCAGGGCCAGCACAGGGAGTCACTGCCCAGACCTCTGGCACAGGACACCCGCCTGTCCTTGAAACTCTACAGCAGGGGGAAGTTCTCCTGCCTCACCAAACAGTGGGTCAGCCTCCAGGTGATTGGGACACAGGCGCAAGACGGAACACAAATGTGAAACAGTGATTCTCAAACGTGGCCACACATCAGAATCACACTAAAAATGCTGACTCTCGGGCCTCAGCCCTTCCCTGTGAAGTCACAACCTTCGGGAGTGAGGCCCAGGTGTCAGCATTTTTTTTAAACTCTCACGTTTCCAATACACAGACAAGGTCGAGAACCAGGGCTGGTCTCAACCCTGGATTCACACTGGAGTTACACAAGTGGGGAGCATTTAGAAGAATTCTGACCCCCGAGCCACGACCCAGGCCAATTCAACCAGGCGTTTTGGAGGCGGAAGCTGCGTGGGCACTCTCAGCACCTGCGTTTTGTCAAGTTCCCGGGTGAGTGCACTGGGCAGCCAGGTGGCAAACGCCTGCTCTGACAAGTAGGTGGAAACTCATGAGCTCCTAGAACACGACCTTCATCTTCTATCTGGGCCACTGCAAAGTGAAGCACCCTTAAGCTATTTATTTATCTTTATACGATCATATAAGAATGAAGCCTGCATCATCAAGGCTTGCACGAATGGGTTCTGGAATCTCCCTCGAATTCCTAGGAGCAAAAACAATCACCAAGGATTCGTTTGGATTACTTGGCTCCAGAGTTAGTTTGAGGCCTCCTGACTTCAGCTCATTCAAATAAACATGTGCATCCTCTAGAGAGAGAGTGGAAAAGGGAAAACGACAACAAAAAGCCCAAACACTCTTCCCAGCTTAAATGTTCCCAGGATGACTTAAGGAGATTTTCCTCCCTTAAGCTGAAATAGGGATTGATTCACCGGCAGGGTATATTATTGAAGAGCTGGGTGACATCTGCTGGAAATCCCTAGTCAGAGTGCAGAATGACGTTGAAGACCTCGGCAGGAGCAGTCGTTCCCTCTGGGGTGCCCTCTCTGACCTGACCGACCCCAGAGCCTTAGGAAAGTGTACAGGAATGAGACCAGCGGGCTCCAGCAAAAGCACACCAAGAGGCCGAGTAAAAAAGCCTACCTTTTGGGCTTCCCTGGTGGCGCAGTGGTTGGGAGTCCGCCTGCCGATGCAGGGGACACGGGTTCGTGCCTGGGTCTGGGAGGATCCCACATGGCGCGGAGCGGCTGGGCCCGTGAGCCATGGCCGCTGAGCCTGCGCGTCCGGAGCCTGTGCTCCGCAACGGGAGAGGCCACAGCAGTGAGAGGCCCGCGTACAGCAAAAAAAAAAAAAAAAGCCTACCTTTTGGATTGCGAAAGTGAACACCCTTTCCACTGGGGAACTCCAAAGTGCTTGGTTAGGTGGTAGCATTTCCTCTAGAATGACATATTTAAAAGGGAAATGATTGTGTCCAAAAAGCTAGGAAGCATACCCTTCTACTATAAGAAATTTCAGGAATACGCTCATGTTTTACTCAAAGTAAGCTTGTAATTTAAAGCACAGATGTAAAAAGCTGCACAGCAACCAAAAGGCAAGGTCACTACTGGCCTCCGGGGGTCTCCAAAGCGGACTTTCAAACATCTGAGGGGGCAGTTCCTCGGCAAAGTAACAAAAGAATTGCCACGTGGCCCAGCAGTTCCACTCCTGGGTATTACCCCAAAGAACTGAAAAAAGGGGTTCAAATGAATACTTGCACGTGAACGTTCACAGCAGCTCTATTCACAATCACCAAAAGGTCACCATCCAGCGATGACTGGATAAGCGCAGTGTGGGCTGTCCATGCAGTCGAATATCACTCAGCCTTAAGCCTGCAAAACCTTATGCTGAGTGAAAGAGGCCCGACTCAAAAGGCCACATATCATACAATTCCATTTATGTGAAATGTCCAGAAGAGGCAAAGCCCTAGAGACAGAAAACAGATTAGGGGCTGCCAGGGGCTGGGGGAGTGTGGAATGGGGGTGACTGACAATGGGTACAGATTTCCTTTTGAAATAACAAAAGTGCTCTGGAGCTAGACAGTGGTAATGGTTGTACAACATTGTGAAGGTACTTAATGCCACTTAATTGTACATTTTTAAATGGTTAAAATGGTAAATTTTACATTAGGTGCATTTTCCCCCAATAAAAAAGATCTGAGGGGGTGATTTCTGTTTCCTAGGCTGGCCTGCCCAAGGGTTTTCACCTTGAGATGCACGTTATTTTATTTTAAATTGCTTTCTTTTTATTTATCCTTTAACACGAGTGTTAGGGTGTTACATAGGTTTTTTTAAATTATGTGTTTAAGTAGTTTGCATCAGCTATGACTGATCTCAGGGTAGTGAAGATGGCATCAGAAAACAGATGTTCTAAAAACAGAACCATGGGCTTGAGGGGTTGAGAGCCACAGCTGCAGGCTGGCCCAGGCAGTCCAGAGCCAGTAGGAGAGGCCGCAACTCCAGGCCTCTCAGGGACGTCGGGAGACGCCCGTCAAAGTGACCACGTGGGGCACCCGAATCTGCCTGTTTGTGTGGTGCGGGTCGCTGCAGCAAAAGGAACTGATTCATCAACTCTCAGATTTATAATGTGCCTTTTTTTTTAACTTATTGATTTTTATTTATTTTTGGCTGCACTGGGTCTTCATTGTTGCTGCACGGGCTTTCTCTAGTTGTGGCGAGCGGGGGCTGCTCTTTGTTGCAGTGTGCAGGCTTCTCTTGTTGCGGAGCATGGCCTCTAGGCACGTGGGCTTCAGTAGTTGTGGCACGTGGGCTTCAGTAGTTGTGGCACGTGGGCTTCAGTAGTTGTGGCGCACAGGCTCAGTAGTTGCGGTGCAGGGGCTTAGTTGCTCCACGGCATGTGGGATCTTCCCGGACCAGGGCTCAAACCCGTGTCCCCTGAATTGGCAGGCGGATTCTTAACCACTGAGCCGCCAGGGAAGCCTTATAATGTGCTTTTATGCAATGAAAGAAAGTAGTTGCAACAACAGCTTCCAGCAGTGACCGTGCATTTCTCGCTCTGAAGTCTTTTCCAAACTAGAAGCATGCAGAGCTCCCCGCAGCACAACAAGCCGACTCCATCACTAAATGTGCGCTTGCGGGCATCGGTCCATCCACCACTATTCATGGTCCTAAAGCATCAGTTTGAAGTGGCATGGCCCGTCCTGACCCCTGGGCAGGAACCTCTTTTTGGTGGTCTCTCATGGCACATGAATACCCTGCCTGCCGTTCACCTCCAGTGACAGGACCTCACTGGTGGAGAAAGCCCAATTTCACCTGTGGCAGCAAACGGAGAGCAAGAGTCCACAGGAACATCACCAGAAGCCCTTGGCCTGGGCTCACTGGCCCTCGCTCCACAGTCTCCTTTATCCTGGTTCCCTGGTGGGCCTGGGGAGGAGGAAGTCCGCCCCCCGCACTGTAATTCTTGGCTCCTCTGCTTTCCAGGAGCTCATGAGTGGGGTGGGGGGGTGATGGAAAAGCAAAGGCACAGTCACAGGCCAGTGTTGTCCAGGGAGATGGGGGGAGCCCTGGGCACATGGGGAAGTGACAGTGGTCAGGGAAGCATTTCAGGGAGAATGTGACCCTGGGCTGACCTATGACAACCCAGAGAGCCCGTGACAGGTGGAGGTCACTGAATGAGAGGCCAGGCCGCCTCGGGCTCCCTGAAGGAAGCACTATGCCTCGTGTTCCCAGCCGCTGGCTCCTGTGTGTCCCGAGGGCAGGAGGCATCGTGCAGCTGTACTGAGACTGGTCAGCATTAAACACAGCCTGAAACCACATGCTCTAACTCAGGTTCAAAACAGCATCCAGAGTTGTCATGGTGACACCGATGGGATCCCGCGTGCCTTTGCTCACCGCCTGGCTCAGTGGGTACAGGCCTGATTGGGCAGCTGAGAGGAATAGTGGGTTTCAGGGGACAGTGAGTGGGCAGGTGTGAAGTTAGAGTTAAATTAGCCAAGCTCAGGGACCATGATCAGAGTGGGCAGCCAGAAACTCTAACCATGAACCCCTTCCAGAACTGTGTGGTCAGGACCCTATGCATGGAAGGAAGGAAGGGAAAGAGAGGGAAGTGGCGGCTGGGAGACAGTGTCAGGCAGACACCCACAGAGGAGTCCATGACTTTGAGTGACTCCAAGGGATGCAAAGATGCATATACAAAGCAGATCAATTAAGAAATTATTCTAAGCTTTAAAAATGTACTCGCGGGCTTCCCTGGTGGCACAGTGTTTGAGAGTCCACCTGCCGATGCAGGGGACACGGGTTCGTGCCCCGGTCCGGGAAGATCCCACATGCGGCGGAGGGGCTGGGCCCGTGAGCCATGGCCGCTGAGCCTGCGCATCCGGAGCCTGTGCTCCGCTACGGGAGAGGCCACAGCAGTGAGAGGCCCGCGTACAGCAAAAAAAAAAAAAAAAAAAAAAAAGTGTACTCGCTTTTTTTGTGTTAAAAAACACATAGCATTACGTTTACCACCCTGACCATTTTTAAGTGCACGGTTCAATAATGTTAAGCATATTCAGATTGTTCTGCAACAGATCTCTGTAACTTTCTCATCTCGCAATACTGAATGGAAAATGACTCAGCTGAAGGGGTATGGACACATTTCCTTAAGCTCTACTCTGCTAGAGCTTTTCAGACGACATGAGTGAACCCAAACCCAGACTGCATTAGACCTGTGAGCGTAACACCCGCCATCTAAAGGTTTGTCTATGGCCAGGCCACCCTCACCGTTTGAAACCCACCGAAAGAGAACCAAAATGTAGTTCCAGGGAGTTCACACTTTATGTTTCCCAGAGGAAACCAGTGGAGATCATCCTTCACTCTCTTATTACTGAGGTCGCCTGCAGCTGCCAAGGGTGGGACAAGCCCTCTCCTGCCAAGGACACAGAGCTGCTGGCCCCACACACTCTGCGGCCGGCTCCTGCAGGGACACCAGGGCCTGCCCCCTGGACACAGGAGCACCCCCTGACCTGAAAACAGTCATCTTGTCTCGGAAGGGCGACGCGGAAAGGCCTGAGGGTGGAGAGAAAAGACCTGAGCCCTCGCTCTCTGCTCACCACGTCCCCAGACCACAGTCTGCAGCAGGTTCTGACCCTGATCCGGGACCCTCTTCTGGGAAAGGCCTAAGAACTAACACAGGCTGGCCACGCAGGAAGAGCCCATGGGCCAAGTCTGAGCCTCCGTCACCCGCCCTTTCTGACCTCGAGCTTCCTCTCTGTGACTGGACGTCATCCTCCATCTCATCCGACCAGAGGAACCAGTAGTGCCTTGAGCACGGGCGATGCTGGCGGAGACTTTTTGGTTTTGTGGAGCCCAGCTTCTCCTGGAAGCACGGGGGCTGCCCCAGAGCCTCAGACGTGGAGGAGGAGCCTCGCAGCCCCTGGCCGGGGTCCATGGCGGCCTGAATCCTCTGCCGTGGGTGACGCCGGGGTCAGCCTGAGATGCCCTCCCCAGCCGTCAGAATCTGCGGCCTCGGGGAACAGTGGAAATCCTGAGGGCAGGCACTCTGTCTCATGACGGACGTGGGCAGGGTCCACGCTCACCCGTTCTTCCCTCTCCTCCGTGCACCTGGATTCCCGGTCCTCGAACACACCTGCACTTCCGCACACCTGGGCCCTGCCTCTCTCCAGTATCTGCACAGCCTCCACGGAACTTCCTCCTGGAAAGGCCCCGCTCTCTTCTCCCCGATGCTCCTGGCTCTCCTGTTGTGCCCCTGTGGGCTCGTGCCGCTGCAGCTCCCGCCCGCGCTCAGGGACCCTACACTCACGATGTGGACCCACGGCTGAGGATCTCAGGTTCTCACACTGGATCCCTTTGGTTTGGGTTTAACATATAATTTTTTTAAATAAATTTATTTATTTGTTTGTTTTTATTTTTGGCTGCGTTGGGTCTTTGTTGCTGCGTGCGGGCTTTCTCTAGTTGCGGAGAGTGGGGGTTACTCTTCGTGGCGGTGCGCGGGCTTCTCATTGCGGTGGCTTCTCTTGTTGTGGTGCACGGGCTCTAGGCGTGAGGGCTCAGTAGTTGCGGCACATGGGCTTAGATGTTCCGCGGTATGTGGGAATCTTCCCAGACCAGGGCTCGAACCCGTGTCCCCTGCATTGGCAGGCGGATTCTTAACCACTGTGCCACTAGGGAAGCCCCTTTAACATGTAATTTAAATTGGCAGGCTTTCCACTATCAATTACTGAAAGTTGATACTTATTGTGAATTTCCTTCAGCATAAATGAGTCCTCACGGAGCACTCATGCAGGGACGTCTGTGTCTGTCTGCAGAAGCACATGAGGAGCACAGGCAGTGTCCCAGTGCCATCTGCAAGCAGAACACAGGGTCTGCCAGGGTCTGACAATTGTGGGTTGGGGTTGATGTACCATGACTAAAATATCTTGACAACAGGAAACAAGGAGCCCATAGGTATGAGGAGAACAGAGCTGGCTTCATGCCATCCATGGAATCATAAACTTCACAGATTGAGTCATTTCTTTTGTTACTTGGGTACCATCAGTTGAAATCTCCCCTCATTTAAAAAATGTGATCCAAGAAACCCACCGTTGAGCAGGGCTTCAGTGCAGCTGGCCCAGCATGAGGCCACAGCAGCGCCCAGACGTGCTGTGGCTGAAGCACGGTCTGGTGTCAGCCCAGAGCAGGGGAGCTGCAGAGGTGCTGAGCGCCTACAGGGAGTGAAACGCCGCCACATCTCACCCCCATTTTACAAGGTCTCCCAGGGCTTTCTGAGACCCCACCTCTGAGGGGCCACTCTCGCCTCATGGGTGGGGACTGGTGCCCTACATTGCCCGTGATAAACCTCGCTAAGGTCCCCGTGTCAATTCAGCAGAGACACATGGGTCTTTGGAGGGTCACCTGCATTTCCACCAGCACCAGATCCCCTCTATTTACAAACATTCCCATGTGTCAGTAAACAAAATGAGTAAGTCACTGGCACTGCCCTCCAGGGGTTTCGATCTGGTGGCAAAAACTGAGTTTAGTGGAATAAGGGCTCAGCCATGAGAGGCATAGTGAGACAGATGGAGGTTTTTTACACATTATGGTGGGCATAAAGGTCAGGCGTGATGCAGGCAAGCTTCAACATAGCACCTGGAATGGGGCAGGAGCTGTGTGGCAGTGCTCACTATCATCTTTACCATCACCATCACCACCACCATCACCACCATCATCATCATCACCACCATCATCATCACCATAACCACCATCATCACCATCACCATCATCACCACCAACACCACCATCATCACCATCATCACCATCACCACCACCATCACCACCATCACCACCATCATGATCATCACCACCACCGTCACCACCATCACCGTCACCACCATCATCACCATCACCACCACCACCATCATCATCAACACCACCATCACCATCACCACCACCACCACCACCATCATCACCACCACCACCATCACCATCATCATCACCACCACCACCATCACCATCATCACCACCACCACCATCACCCTCACCACCATCATCACCATCACCACCATCATTATCCCTACAACCATCACCATCCTCACCATTATTATTACTGTGCTGATAGCAAGTAGACTTTCTCAGAAAATGCTTAGCCTTCACATATAATTTTCATCTCAGAAATAACCAGAGGCACAGTGGGCATGCTGCTGCCTGTAGAGCTGGTGCAATGTGAGCTGTGCAGGACATGCAGCAGTCCCCAGAAGGAGCTCCAGGTAATACCATTCCCAACTCTCTACCAGCAGATAACTGGTGGTCTTTCTCATAGTCAGGACATGATCTGCAAAGAGTGAAGGATTTCACTGACTTCAGGATGCTGAGGTCTCTGGGACAAACCTCTATGTACAGCCAGGATTAAGACACTGTGCAGCAGTCAGCATCTGGGGGCAAGACGCAAGGCAGGCCAGGGAGGGTCTCACGTAGAAGATACAGCGTCTTGGAACTTTCCGGCCTACTTCCCATTTGTGTGCAAGACTTGACGCCGCTCTGGTCAGATACTGCCCCACATCAATAGGGCTGAGCCTCAGGCACACAGACATGGGACAATGCATCTGTGGCATGACAGCCACCATCCTGGGAATGTCATGGAGCCTTTCAGATTCATCGTCCCCTTCCTACTCAGCATGGTAGAACCGAGAGCCACATGTGGACCAGCTTAGCTCGGCAGCCCTGGCCTCCCCCATCTAGGGGATGGATGTGTGCTGGGGATCTGGAACATCTTCCAAGCACAGGTTTCCAGCATCCCCAAACTTTCTGAAATGTTCCACAACTCAGAATCAGTTGGTTAGTTGTACACTTTTATGAAATTTCCTTGCCATCTAGTGATTTTTTTCTGCTGCTGGCTGATCTAGCTTTTTGCAACCGAGAGGTGTAAATACTGACATTTAAATATTAAAATCAAATGGGTTCCAGTGTCCTCTATACCAGCCAGGGAGGGAAGGAAGTTCTCTCTCCACCTCAATTCAAGTGGCCGAAAGCTACAGACGTGCACATTCTTTTGATGGGATTTCTATCAATACAAGATGTCCCGGAATGAGAGCCAGAAGTCTACATGCAGGCTGTTCGGAGAACCCTTTACACCGTCCAGATCCTTTTCATCAATGTAGTGCAAGTCTCAAAGGCACTACACTTCCCAGCTTGGCACTCTCCTAAAACAGGAGCTGACTCTGGAGTTGAAAGCCAAGCTCCGGGTCAGAAGGCCCGTCCTCATGCTGTGAGCTATGAGCTGCCCCGCTGGCAGGTGTTCATCGCTGCTCAGGCCTCCTACCAGAAGCTCACGTGCAAATTTCAGAAAGGTCTCTGAAGGTTAGCATCCACATTGCTTATACCTAATCTACTGACATCACCATAGTTTTAAAAGTATAAAAGAAAACTGGCAAACGCCCGAGGTTCCTATCAAACGTGAATGGATTAATAAACACTCTAACTGAATTTGCATAATTAATAACCTAACGTGCTGAATTTTACGGGTCTGTTGAAATATTCAAGTCCTTTAATTTAAAAAATGTCATTATTTTTATAAGACAAGGAACTAGAAAAGATCTAAAATTAAAATTCCAATAATTACAGCGATGAGCTTATCAAGTAATTTAAGAAAAGCTAACTAAAGGGTGGAGGAAATGAAGAGACTTTCTAACATCCCAGGCTCTATGTTTTATTGCTACAAGAATAAAGGAGAAGAAGTCACTAGGGACCAAGTTCCATCAACTGGAAAACAAATGAACTAAAGGAGGCTGTCAGACTGTAACCTGAGCCTTGGAATCCTTTTCCCCCTATACACTCGGATGCCTCCAACTGCTTCCAAATCTCAAAGGAGGTTTTAATCCAAAAAAAAAGGTTTCTGGTTTTAATTTTTCCAAGCAATTTCTTTTAAGTAGGTTTGGTGAGATAAGAGACAGGATGCAGATAGCTTTGTTTTCAATGAAACCTTTTTTTTTTTTTTTTAAAGAAGATGTTGGGGGTAGGAGTTTATAAATTTATTTATTTATTTTGGCTGTGTTGGGTCTTCGTTTCTGTGCGAGGGCTTTCTCTAGTTGCGGCGAGCGGGGGCCACTCTTCATTGCGGTGCGCGGGCCTCTCACTATCACGGCCTCTCTTGTTGCGGAGCACAGGCTCCAGATGTGCAGGCTCAGTAGTTGTGGCTCACGGGCCCCGTTGCTCCACGGCATGTGGGATCCTCCCAGACCAGGGCTCGAACCCGTGTCCCCTGCATTGGCAGGCAGATTCTCAACCACTGCGCCACCAGGGAAGCCCCTGAAACCTTTTTTAAACTCAGAATCTCCTGAATGTGTCTGATTCTACGAATTCATACATCCAAATCCTTCCAACTATTTAGCTGCTACTATTACTGCTGTTGTCCTACGGCTACAGGGTAGAGTCTGATAATCTGCTCCCAGGAGGCTCTTCCAGCTCCGTCCAGCTCCAAGTTACTTACATCCAGGGGCACAGGTACTCAGGGAAGAGGGGATGCCACACACGTGATCCAGGTACCCTACAGGGGCGTGCGGACCAGCACTTCCTGCACACTTCCACCAGCCGGGTATGTGATAGGGTTTCTTTTAACAGATAGAGCGAACAGAAATTCAGAGACTACATCCTTAACCCAAAGTCACACAGTCCGCCAAATACACAGCTAAGTAGCACCAAGGTCTGCAAAGCTCAGGTAACCCAGGACATCTGGACCCGGGGTTGCGGGGGAGGTTCTGCAATCCAGTCCATCTGACTGCAAAGCGGGCAGGGCCTCTGGGTGCAGCCACAGGGGCCGAATCCTGCTCTACTGCGAATGACCTATGTGACCTTGGGCGGGCCACTTCCTGACACCTCTGGAAACTCAACTGTAAGACAGGATCCGCCCCTGTAGCCAGGGGCCTAAGAAGAAGAAAGGGTCCCGAGAACAATGCCTGAGGCAAAAGCGGCACCCCTGCCCCATGTCTCCTGGCTCGGCACTCAGGGTCACACTCGGGAGTAGGGGGAAGTGACAGAGCGCTTCCTCTGTCACCCCTCTGGTCTTTACTTCTAGAGGCAGGGCCTTTAGGGAACCAGCTGATGCCCCAGAGGTGGACGCACACCAACACGCCGACGCGGGAGGGCCTGGTCTCACTCTCAGCCCCGAGGTGACCTCTGGGTCCTTGCAGCTCCACACCCCCCTCCACCCCCGAAGACCTCAGCAGGCTTGGACGCCTGCCTTGGCCCCATCCGCCTCCTCTGTGCGGAAGCTTCTAGACGGACACTCCATTCCTTGACCCGGACACCCCACCTCTGTCCCAGTGCCCCCGGCCTGCGGGGCACCCTCCCAGGCCTCCCTGGCCAGCTCTCCAGGGCCCACAGCCTCTGCTTCGCCAACGTGGAGAGCCTGTCACAGGCCGGATCCCAACTCCCTGCCCCACGTCCACTCAGCCGTACACCCAGAGGCCACCTCTGTCCGCCACAGCTACCCCCAGCCTTCCCAGGTCTCGCAGGTGGGCAGGAAGGCCTGGCCCTGGCCTTGCACAGCCGTGCCCTAAGGGTGAGAGCCTGCACAGTGCCCACTTCCCACCCAGGACAGCCCCCAGAGCTGCAGGGTGCACACAGGGACGTCCTCAGGGCCCGCGACCCTGCAGCCAGGCCTGGTGGCCGAGATTCCCACTGCGCCTCTCGGCCCCGACTCTCCGGAACCTGCCCCTCTGGCACCCCTGCCACTGCCCGCCTCCAGCCACCCCCATGGCCCTGGCTCTCCAGCTCGCAGGCCGCTGCCCCACGGACAGCCTTCCCACTTCCTGCGTGGCCAGCCAGGAGACATCTTCAGCACCTGGAGTGCGCGGTTACCTGCCTGTCCCCACGAGGCTGTGCCCAGGGCCCCAACTGTCCTCCTCATTCCCCTCCCCCGACCCTGCGTCGAGCCCGGCGCTCTTCCATAAATCCTTATTCTGCAAAACACAGACCCACGCAAGCATGCATCCCATGGAACAGCAGCTCACCTTGCCTCGCGGGGGCCCTGCCAGGGCCTTCTCCCATGTCCTGCAGGCGGCCACTCGCCCGCAGCCCGCCTCCCACACCGTCTGGGGCTGCGGGGCCGTTGGCCTGGCTACCCAGCATGTTCACGTGGGTGGGGATGGGCTCAAAGGTGGGGTCCAGCTCCAAGATCAGCCTGTTGAGCTGCTCGATGGACTGGTCGATGTCCAGGGTGGGTGAGCCAGGGGAAGGGTCTGTGCTCAGCTCCGGGCCACTACCATTCACGACTCTGACATCTGGAATCCTGGGTTTGAGCGCTGCTTTGCCGGGAGGGGGTCTCTGCGTGTCGGGGGGATGTGGCCCGGGGCCTATGCCCCTCTGTACGGCCACTCTGCTGCTGGCCCCCCGGGTAGGGGTGAGCGGGACCCTAGGCTGGGTCTGCGCCAGGCCAGAACCATCAGCTGTGCCGCGGCCGCCGAGCCTGGCCTCCCCGTCGGGGGTGAAGCTGTACTGGTGAGCGGCCACCATCTGCTGCTGGCGCACCCAGGTCTGCGTGGAGTAGCTGCTCTGCCCGTAGGCCTGCGTCTGGGCGGGCACGGAAGGCTTCCTGAGCACAGGCTGCGGCTGCTTGGGCTCGCGGCTCCCGAAAGCCTGTTCCCGCTCGTACGGGGGCTCCACGGCGAGGCCCAGATCTGGGGCAAGAGCGCCGTGCTGATCTTCGCCAGCAGTGCTGCTGAATCCATCAGACAGGAGGGAGTTCTGGCTGCTCTGGTGGCAGGTGAAGGGGCCCAGGTGGGCTGACGGGTGGCCCTCGGAGGAGGAGAGGGTCCCTATGCTGTCCACACTGTGCAGGTCATGGCTGGGCATCTCGTCGTCCAGGATGTCCGTCTCTCGGTCCTTGGGGGTGCTGTCTCCATTCACGTGGACCTGGGCCGGTACGACATGGCGGGTCCCGCTGTACTTGCTGCAAGCATCACTCATGTCCTTGAGGGGGCTTCCAGAATCTTCAAGACCAAAGCCACTGAGCAGCTGATCCAGCTCGGCCTTTTCTTGGGGGCTCAGGCCCCTCTTGGGCCCTGGAGCCAGGTGCTCCTCAGTCCTGTCGGTCCTCACCGAGGCCGTGGAGTGGCCCGAGTCACTGCTGACAGACAGGGTGTGGTCGCTGTGGTCTGGGCTGCTGGCGGCCGGGACAGCGGGGGACCCACCTGGGACACTGGGATCCGAGGCGCTCTTCTTTCCCACCTTGGCGTAAAGGCTGCCGTCGACAGGGCCTTGCGTGTGCAGCACTGGTGGGGAGAAGAGAGACAGAGAGATGGAGTGTAAGTCAAGGATGGAAGGGGGCTTCGGGCTCTTGGAACAGGCCTATAGGTCTGTCTGAACAAATAAATGGATTCACAACAGACAACTTAGAATAATCAAGGCCAAAGATGCCTCTAGGGTCCCCGAATTCTATATACATTCCTGCGAAACAAACGCCAACGGAAAACACTCTGAATAATCAAACATTTTCAGGCCCTGAACTGCTTCTACATTTTTATGCGAAGAGAACAGTCATTGAGAGAACCTCTGGGCCTCTCCACACTGGACTCATCTTGCCTCGAGGGCTCACTGCTAATGGCATCCTTAGTTTGAATGTTGAACACAGAGCTGCTCACAAATCTCCAAGACTCAAGAATGGATGGCGCCTAGGACAGGAGAGAGCTTCCGTCAACATCTACGAAGCGTCCTCCAGGGATCTGGGTAACAGTCTTTGGTAGGCAGAACATCTGATTTAGGAGCCTGCTGTCCTCAACCTGCTGAGATCGGCTGAAACCTAAATATGCGACTCAACGAAAAGAGAAAGCACAGGAACTCGATCCGGCCTGCCTTCCCATTAGTGCAGCATCTTTGGGCCAAGAAGGCACTGATAAGGGCACGGCAGGACCTCAGAACACAGAGGGGTAAGCACTGATCTTCACGCATCAGGACGGCCGAGAAAACAAAATTAGGCCTCCAATGCAGATGGGAAGAGCGCTCCTGTTATTAATTACGGCCTTGGCCGCGGCAGTCACCACTCCCTGGCTCACAGCAAAGAGCTGGGAGGGCACCCAACAGCACAAGAGAGCTTGAGGTCAGCACCTCCCTCCCCCTCCATCCTCCTCTGCCTCCCTGTTTGCCCAACTGTGAAATTGCAGGCATACCACCACAATCATGGAGCTGCAGAGGGCTTGACCCACGCTGTTTGGGGTCCTGGGAGCCACTGCATCCCAGCAGCAACTGAGCCTGGAGCCGCTCTGGAGGGACCCGGCTCGGCTCTGGCCCTGTGGGCTGCGTGCACTCCACCATCAGCAGCTTCCGGCTTTTTTTAAAACACCGAGGGAGGGGCTTCCCTGGTGGCGCAGTGGTTGAGAGTCCGCCTGCCGATGCAGGGGACACGGGTTCGTGCCCCGGTCTGGGAAGATATCACATGCTGCGGAGCGGCTGGGCCCGTGAGCAATGGCCGCTGAGCCTGCGTGTCCAGAGCCTGTGCTCCGCAACAGGAGAGGCCACAACAGTGAGAGGCCCGGGTACCGCAAAAAAAAAAAAAAAAAAAAAAACCACCAGGGTGACAAGCCAGGACAGAGATCTGTGGGGTATCTGGGGGTGCTGTGCTGAGAGCACATGCAAGCCCAGCTTCCTTCTTATCTCAACTGTGCCCAAGAGAAAGAAGCGGGGCTAGAAGCAATGGGGGATGGCAAACAAACACCAGAGTGCAGGCCGGTACGAATCTCAGTGACCCTCACCTAACGTAGCGCCTGGTGGGGAGGGCTGGGGGGAGAAATGATACATAAAATACGGTAAATAAACCAAGTCTTCAAGGCAGGCAACTGGTGACGTGAGCACCTAAGTCAGAGGCAGGAGCTGGATGCAGCTTCGGGGTAATTGGGGCAGGTGTCAGTGACAGCTGGTGGTCACAGAGCACCTATCACGGAGTGTGCACTCAGCACATTTTCTCTAACTTTCTAGCATACTCCCCTTCTAAAGAAAAAGAATTGATGCTGAAAGAGCATCAGTAACTTGCCCAAGGTCAGGCAGCTGCTGGGAAGCCCAGCTGGGACCAGAACCCAGGCTCTCTGGCTCTGCAGCCTGGGAGCCCCTGGCCGCCCGGGGCCCTGCTCACGAAGAGGTGGCACTCGGTCATGATGCTCTGCGTGGGGTCAGTGAATGACCCAAAGGTGCCAGGGGGAGGACCCGCTGCACCCAGCTTTGCACACAAGGTCCCCGGAATGAGTGCCCCCAAGTTACAGGGCACCTGCAAACGTCACCCCTACAACCGTGAAAGTGCAGAATCAACCCATGTGTGAGCCACTAGGTCCTCATGCTTAGGACGCTGTGGGGCTCACACAGAATGGCCCGTGGGTGAAGCGGGAGCTGGAGCGTCAGACAGACGTCAGTTCAAGTCCTGGCTCTACCCCAGTCTGGCCTGGGGCCACCAACCCTGTGTTGGCCCAGCTGCACAACGAGGGTTTGGCTGTGCTCTACATGAAGCTCAGACACGGGCACTGAAAGTCACAGCACACAGATGGGTGTCCTTCTAGCCCTCCTAGCCCTTCTAACGTGGCTTCTGTGAGAGACCCTCTGTGGCCAGGAAAACTCAACTAAGGCAAGACCTGGGGAACCAGCTGTTTCCCTTCTATTCTGCAGAGACAGCAGGAGAGCACATTCCGCTCGGTAAGAATCCCAGTCCCGCCCGAGCGGAGGGGAGGCCAGTACAGACGACCAGCACACAGCCAGCCAGTGGGGATTTCTAGAAACAGATGTCCATGTGTCCGTGACTCAAGTCCTTCTCCCTGAACCTAAATGAAAACGGACTGGCGCAATGAGTTAAGGGGGAAAAAGGAAGCCGAGAAGGAGCTGTACAAAAATTCTTCTGATTTAAATTCAGGCAGTGCCCGTTAATCATTTTGAGTAGAACCCCATGGCGACCCCACGTGAAGAACAGTCCATAAGGGCCTGCAGGGAACGGAACAGGACAGGATATTTCCCCTTGGCTGCAAGTTACGAGTAATCCCATTCTTATTATTTTTATTAGTAGTAGAAATCTTAAAATGATAATAAATGCATTAAAAAACAGCCCGCTTGCCACGGACTAAACGCTGGCTCTGTGCGAGGCTGGGCGCTGAGCACTTCGGCCTCGGTCTCATGGGCTCTCAGGGCTGCTCAGGGAGTGTGGCGAGACACCACCACAGACCCTTTGCTCAACGTTCTACCACACACACAGGTGACTGTCTATGTCAGAAAATATCCAGTAAATGGTGTATCTATAGGAAAAGGATACGAACCATCTCCGAGAACCCTCAAAGTCAGACTCGCCCAAACTTCTGAATCACTTTGTAGGAGCTCAAATCTTCCCAAAGGCACAGGGCCTCTGGGGGGCTGTCCAGGGGCCTCCAGAGACACCCTACTGCACCCATGCTTTGTGATCCCGGGGAGTCAGACTTGGGGTGAGGAGGAAAAGGGGCCTCCAGTACCCGCTGTCCCTGCCCTGCACTCTTTGCAAAAGGACTCGGACTGAGTTTCCCTGCACCTGGAGATGGACTCGGTTCTGCATTTACTCTGTACTTTCCTGGTCAGGACATTTAGACTGTTCAACCCCCTGATTCTTCACTTATAAAAGGGAATAATTAGTCTTATCTTTCAATGCACTTATAAGAATTAGAGAACATATATAAAGAACCCAGGTCCTAGGCTCCTGAGATGGGTAGCCATAATTATTATTTTTTTAATTTAATTTATTTATTTGTTTTATTTTTGGCTGCGTTGGGTCTTTGCTGCTGTGCGCGGGCTTTCTCTAGTTGCGGCGAGCGGGGGCTACTCTTCATTGTGGTGTACAGGCTTCTCTTATGCAGCACGGGCTCCAGGCGCGCAGACTGAGTAGTTGCAGCACGTGGGCTCAGTAGTTGTGGCTCGCAGGCTCTAGAGCACAGGCTCAGTAATTGTGGTGCACAGGCTTAGTTGCTCGATGGCATGTGGGATCTTCCCGGACCAGGGCTCGAACCCGTGTCCCCTGCATTGGCAGGCGGATTCTTAACCACTGTGCCACCAGGGAAGTCCTGAGGGTAGCCATAATTATTAAAAGCTCCTTCCAAGGTGGACAAGGCCTGGCATTCCCTGACTGTGCTCATTTCTTCCCTGTCCACTTTGCTGCTCCCAGACCACAGCAGGCACTCCCCTGCCCCAGGGCCTTTGCTCGTGCTGTTCTCTGCCTGCTGGGTGTTTGTCTGTGGCACACACCTACATTCAGACCTACTGCAGACTGTCTCCCCCACAAGAATGTGGGCTCCAGGAGGGCAGGGGTTTGTTTTTTGCTCCCTGTGGTATCCCCAGCATTAGGAACCAGCCCCTGGCACCCAGTGGGCACCGAGTACTGACAGACTGAATGCTCTGGCTTGTTCTCACGTGACAAAGCCTGGGGAGCTATTTTGGAAAGATGTTCAGCTGCCTTAGCTGGTAAAAAGACTAAAAATAACTGACCAACCCTCTGAAGGTAGAAGTGCCCACAGCCCTTGGCCACCTGCAGCCCCAGGGCCTCCACTCCCCAGACGTCATAACAAACTCTCCCCCAGGTAGACCGCACAGCCCCAGCGAGTGGGCCTTCAGATGCAACCCGACTGGAAAGGTGCCGAAGTCAACGAGTGGATCCCGAAATGTCAAAGAAAACAAAAGATGCAAACCTAAATGTGACCCAATGTGCCAACCTAATTGTGACCCAATGTGTGGGCAGAGGGGCAAAGGTCCAAGGGATGTCTGAAAACTCTCTGTGCAGCCACAGGACTGGGGTTGTGATGAGGGCAAGACAGAGCCCTGGCATACAGTAGGTGCATAACAATGGCACCACATCTTTACCATTTCCCGTCTCCTCCATCCTCCTGCCATTGAGATGGACTTTCCCAAGCAGGTTCGTCCCCACAGCTGCAGGGATGGGCGGGGTGCACCCACCTACTCATGGCCCGCCTCTAAACCACATCTAGAGAAGGGCGACCTTGCCTACGGGGCTGGTATTTTGTTTTCTGGGACCCCATGTGAAAACTGCAGGGTGAGAGCAATGAAAACAGAATCACAACCAGGGACAAAAGTTATCTGGGGGGCTTGGGGGAGGGGGTCACTGCATGACGGACTGACTGCCAAACCCTCCATGGAAAATGAGACACAAGCTCCAGCCTTGGTGTATGAAGCCCCCCAAAACTTTGGTCAGTCTTTAAGGACACCCTGACTTAACTGATGGTAGAGTGCCCCCTTTTAATTCAGATTTGGAAAAGTGATGCAGAAAGTAATTTTCAGAGAACCGACATAGCCAAACTCCCTGGCAGGGCTGGGGCTGGGGTCCCACTGTCACCACCAAGGGCTCCCAGGGGAAAGGAGGTGGGTCCCCTGGGGTGAAGGAGGCTTGGGGGTGTGAAGCTCGGCTCCATCTCGGAGCTCAGAGTGCTATCAAAGCTGGGGTGAGTGCGGGGCCAGCAGAAGACGTCTGGAAGGCATTCACTTCATCCGCCCCTTGCATCCTTTTTGTAGATTTAAATGACACATTTTAACTTTGTGCTTCCAGCTCAAGGAGAGTTTGGGGGAACTGAATGAATCCTCATTCTGCAAAGGAAGACCCCAATCTCCAGATAGAGATGTGACCCGCCCAGGACCCCCAGCTTTTCCACTGCAGATGCAGGACAAGAGCCTTCGCCTGTCCCAGTGCAGGATCAACCACTTGCTCTGTGTCCTGTCCCTTCCCTCCATCCCTGCCCCACCGACCAGAACCCAGGGCCCCTTCCAAAAGGAGGCCTGTGAGTTTTCTGGTAATGATTTCCCTGCATCCGGGGCCTAGTTAAAAATCAAACAAATGTTAACTACGGCTCTGATCGCTTCCGCTGAATGACACACCAGGGAGGTTCCCATCTGGAAAAGAACCAGAAGAAAGAAAAGAGCCAGTGGACATGCTTGCCTCGTTAAAGGGCAGAAGCCGCAGCACAGACTCCCCGCCCCTGCTCTGCTACCGCGTGCCGGTTCCCTGCCCTTTCCCACTCGACTTTTGAAAGGGGGCTATCTCACAAGAAGGAAAAGAGACACCCCCAAAATATTTCAAAAGTAAGCAAAGAAAATGAGGCAGACCTAAAAAACAAACAAACAAAAAACCGAAAACATTCCTTCTCATCCTGGCTGAATGCAGATTAACCAATGCCCACCTGTGCTCACAGGTGTGTGAAGAATCAGCCAAAGGGAAGGCAGCATCTCAACTCCACCGCCATCGGAGCACCAACCACTTGGCTACCAAGAAGGCATAGAACTGATCTGTAATAAGTTCAGTTGTCCCCTGGCCCTGATGCCAACACAAAAAATCCATTTCAAACAAAAGAGCAAACCTGAGGGATTCGTTAAGCTGGCTGAAATCTTCCTTTCTTCTATATACTGACTCTATGAATCTTATGTTTTACTTTTGTGAAAGGTTTGCTTGAAAAGCAACTTTTCATTTCAAAAGAGCTAACAGGATCCTCCCTGCAAGTCTTCAACAGAGAAAAACAGAAAACTCCTGTCCAGGAGCAGTCGCACGAGTTTACTAAGCACTTGCCACGGCTGCTAGTTAGTTGTTTATGGAGATTGAAATGGAATACTCAGTCGAGTCCCGACTCCATGCTGGGATGAACCAGCCTGGGGGACAGGGAGAGGGTCAAGGAACGGAGGGCGGCAGGCATGCTTCACAGCATCTGAAGGGTTAGCAGAGGCAGAAAGAGCGCAGGACTGCAAGAAGGGATGCATCCAGGAACAGCTGCTCTCAGGTGAGGCTGCAAGGAATCGTTATTTCTATCATCAGAGAAAGAGAGAATGCAGGAAACAGCCGTCTCCTGCAATGGGGCTGACACTCTAAAGACAAAGGCTCTGTTTAAGCACCTCCTATGTGCCAGGACACTGTCACGCTCCAGGGATGGACCTCACTTCATTCCCAAAGCAATCCTGTGAGGCAGTAAGGGACAAGCCCGTCTTATAGTCGAGAAAACAGAGGCTCAGAGAGGTTATGCTAATATTTAAGATAATAAAAAGCTACTGAATAGATCATCTGGAATTCAAGCCTACCTCTGCCCTACTCCCAAATCCATGCTTTCTGTTTTTTTTAAAACACTGGAATTCTAAACCTGACCAACCACTTTAATGTGAAATTAACATCTTAATTTCAGAAAGGAATTTCCCTAAATGTTTTCTTTTTGACTCCCTCTCCCTCTCTCTCTCTCCCTCTCTCTCTCTCTCTCTCTCTCTCTCACACACACACACACACACACACACACACACACACACACACTCCTTAGAAACTACTTAAGCACTCTGTTTTCCTCCCTAACTCCCGAAATGGTGCACTGTCGGGACAGGATCCTGTGTTTTGAGGCTGCCGGGTTGATGATGGCAGTGTTATGTCTGTTTCCTAGGCTACAGCAGCAGAAGCCATGCAGGCTGCGCATTTCTGTCCTTACAATGAATGAGCTGTTCCCAGGTACACCACTTGGTCCCCGCCTACCGCACCCACAGCCCCTTGGGAGCCCTGATAAAGGGAAGGCTCCCGGCCCACCCTGACTCAGCAGGAGACAGGCGGAGACTGCTGAGCAGTCGGTCCCTCCCGCCTCCTGCGGCCGGCCCCCATGGACCACCTCCAGCTCACCCCTCCCCAATCGGCTCACTCACTACTCGAGGCCACTCAGCTAAACCAACTGACCCCATCAAAATGTCCCAATACCAGACGCCGTGAGTCTACCAGCCGTGGGCTTCCCGGGAAAAGTGTCTGAGAAGAAAGAAGGACAAATGATGCCATCATCTGCAACTACACCCAAAACCCTGAGTGAGCAGCCAGACTCCAGAGGCTTCCACTGACATCCTGAGGGAAGAGATCGGGGACAGGCACTGGGCTCGCGGCGGGGAGGCTGCTACGAAGGCGCACCAGGGATGATTTGGGTGACAGACGTGTTCTTTCTCTTAGCTGTGGTGGGGAGCTGCAGGATAGGAAGTCAAACCCCTAGAGGCACAGTAAACAGAGTGAACTTTACTCTATGTATGTATTGGCCAAAAACTCTGTTCGGGTGTCTCCATGCTACAAAATACCCAAAAGAACTTCCTGGCCAACCCAATAAATTACATCTCGATTTTTAAAAAGGTCATGAAATCAAGACAGAAATGAGGCTCATGGTGCAATGGGCCACCCCCCATGCACTGTGTCCGCCTGCCCCCTCCTCTCCCCCCGCCCTCCTCTCCTCCCCCCCTCCTCTCCTCATCTCCTTTTCTCTCTGCTCCCGCCCCCCACCCCCGCCTTGAATTCCTCCACTTTCCCCCTCTCTTCCAGAAACTTCCTTCCTCCTCCTAGACTCCCTGAGATGGTGAGAGCTCTCTCCTCTTCGGGATAGTTGTCAGGGTGCCTTCGTGCCCCCCTTGTGGCATAGAGCTTGTTTTAACTTTTTCACTGGAGCGATTTATGTGCACATCCTCAGTCCCCTCCTGGACTTTCTGGCATAATCCACCTGGGTGTGAATCCTAATTAAAAATCCTCCCCGCGGCTGTGTGACCTTGGGCGAGTTACTCAACCTCTCTGTGCTTCACTTCCCTTATTGGAGAAGTTGCCGGGCAACAGGTGTTTGGTGAGGTCTGCCCCAGGATCACCGCGGCGATTCGGTGAGACCAAACACAAAGGGAAAAGCACAAGTGGGCACTGGGTGAACACTGGCCCTGCACAGCCATCCCCACACTTGTCCTGGAGATTCAGGGCTCCTGTCTGTGTTCCCTCCAGTCCAGAGCCTGGGAACGGTAAGAATGCCTCATGTCGTCCCGTTAATGAGTATTCTTAACTCAGCCTGACTGACCTGACACTTCGGAATTATGTTGAAGAATTGCTTTTTAATAGGGATCTAAAGTAAAAGATGGAATTTTACAAGACCTACCTGAAGGTTCTATAACCCAAACTGCACAGCACGGCCCTCCGGCTGGCCAAGCAGCCCACCTCCAGCTCTCACCAGCTGTAAAACACTGTCCAAGCCATGTGATCGGCTCGGCTTCTCAGCTTCCTCTGGGACCAATAACCACGAGGACAAAAGCGGGAGCAGTCAGCTAGCTGAGTGACGCCGGGGGCCTCTGCATCGTCTCAGTGGGCTCACCACAAACTCGCCTCTACTGAACCCGCGCGGTCGTGGGAACCGTGCCCCGTTCCACAGGGCTCAGTGGCAGGACGACAGCCACATGGGCGGATCTTCCAAAGCACACCCAGGGGCCTTCCTTACCTCTGCACATCTCGGGACCCTCACCCTAGTGGCTAGAGACTGCTTCTCCCAGACCTGCTGCATCGGCTCTGACTGACCAGCTGTGGAACCAGTGACAAACTGCCCAGCTTTCAATTTTGAGAATGGGCCCTGGAGCACTGGCCCAGCAGTGCAACATGTCAAGAAGCAAGCGAGCGTCTCAGTGCCTACTGTGTGGTGTGCAGGCAGAGGGGGCACCTGGGGTTCCAGTCTCTGAGGCATGGGGAGCACTGCCACAGAGCAAGGCAGCTGGAAGGGGGATGGGCCCAGAGCAGGAGGCTGGGCTGAGCGGGGTCAGTGACCTTCTACATCCTCTGGCCAGGTAGAGAGCTGCAGGTGGCTTTTGAAGTGTCCCAGGGGTGCCTCTTCCCTCGGGGGCCTGTGGAGGCTACAGAACCTTCACAATCAGGAGAAACACCCAGGCTTGGCCGGTGTCCCTCTCGGTGGAATCCTCATCATCTCACCAAGTCACTCACGCCGAGATCTCTCTCTCTCTTTCCACTTGGACGTTTATAATTGCAGCATTTATAACCTCTCAGGAAATGAGGCTTGCTTTTATTTTATTGCAGTAGGGTTCTGCCTCTGTGCTCATTAAAGACTCCCCTGTGTTTGTACTGAATTAGTCCTATTCCAAAAATATCGAGACTAAGAAAGGATGGCCACACTGGGGCCTTTGAGAATATTACCTTTAGTCTACAACAGCACAGACGGGTGACTGATATGTCACAGGTGAGGTGAAATGTGCCTTTTTCCCCTAAACAAAAGGCAGAAGATGGTGATTAGCTGCTAGGAACCCCAGGGGTGTGAGAGCCTGGCCCAAGCCCCTCTCAGGCCGAGTTCCAGAAATAATTCCACATAGCACGGAGCTTCTCGGGATGTGCCATCCTCATACTTTGCGAGCAAACACCTGCCCGAACCCCCGAACCCAAAACTACCCCACTGAATGCCAGGCGGGGAGGTGGCACCTGGCCTGCCAGGGGGGCGGATGGAAATCGCTCCCTTTGGAGCCAAGTCGAGCTCTGTGTAAATGTTTTCTAAAACCGAAGCAGGCTGTAAATTCTTGAAAAAAACAGTGAGAGCAGGAGGGGGGCGTTCCAGCCAGAAAGGCACATGGCTGTCCAGGAAGGGACGCGCCAATGTCCAGGCCCAGCACCTGGGAAGCTGGAGCCACACCGATTCCAAGCACTCCTGGCGGTCCCCTGGGCGAGGCCCGGAATGCTGCGGTAAAGGAGCATTGGGCTTCACCGTGGGGAGGCAGCAGGTGTGTCCCGGCCACAGTGACCATGCCCCAGATGCTGGCAGGACCACTCCTAAGGGGGGCCCTCTCCTGTCCAACCAACACTCCAGCTCGGCCATCCTGTCGAGGGCACTTACCTTGGCAGCCAATTCCCTTCCAGGCACTCCAGTGAAAACAGGGGGTCCTGCGGCCCCACTCAGAGGCCACCTGGGCCAGCCAGCCACAGAGCCGGCCACGAGCTTCTGCACATAAACCCCACTTCAAACCATCACTGAATCTCCAAGGGCAGAAGCAGCTAAGACTCCTCTAAACTGCAAACCAACAGTCTTTCCGGAGGCCTGCCTGGCTTTCCCTCTTGCCAGGTTAAAACTACTGTTCAGCTCGTTACTGACCAACGAATACCTCTCCTCTCCCGGGAGTGCTATCCTATTCCTCTGGTACTTTTTCTGGCTGGCAACGCTCTGGTCTCAACTGAGGGTCTTTGCAGCCTAGCAGAAGCCATGCACGCGCGCGCGCACACACACAGACACACACACACACACACATGCTCCCTGCTCACCTTCCTTCCAGACAGCCCTGCAGCTTGTTCAGCCCACATCTGTTGGACCCTGAAGAAAGCCTTCAATCCCAGAACGCAGCATTCCGGGATGAGGGCATGTGTGCCCTGCAGGGACCCAGCCTCCCTCTATAGGTAGCGTAGAAGGTGGAAGATCTTGTTAGCTAAGAAAAGGACTTTGGTTCCACCCAAAAAGGCCAGTGCGATGTAAACACGAGGGCGGGGTTTCCTGAAATCAGGTTTAGTGAAATTTGAACCCTGGAGGCTCAGGAGGCGGGGAAAAGGCTTCTATTCGAGAGCCACCCAGTGGGACCAGTGTTCCCTTCCAAGCCTCCAGGGCTGACAAGCTGACGTGTGGAGCCAGCACCAAGCAGCTTGGGTTTACAAACCACAGTTTCAGCATCATTTGCTTTCTTCGGCGTATCTGCCAGGAAGTCTTTGCCTTTACACCCTCCATCTCCTGGGGCTGTGTCTCTCTTTCAAGCTCGATGTGGCCAAGTTCACTGTCAGTGTTAACTGCACACGGCCTATCTTTCAGGGATTCCTTGCACACCCAGACCTCCACGTGCTGCCCAGCAGTGCCTCTGCACCTCAGGCCTCTTTATGTGCAACTTAGGTGGGCTTCAGCGAACGGTTTACCCCTGTGCTTCGATCGCATATTGGTCACAGCACAGCCACCCGCTCCGAGTCTTAAATGAACCTAAGACACCAGAGCAAACAAGCAAAGCCGTTCTGATGCCTTCAGGATCCCACAGCACAACTGGAACCTTCACAAACATCACCACCCAATGAGCCTGAGGTGGGGGGAGACGGGACAGAGCCAGCAGGTCCCAGACACAGATTCCTCCAACCAACCCCCCAAACGGCCATCAAGGCACAGGTTACGTTCGTGCTCAGGAGAAAGAGTCTCTTTTATCGCGGAACACAATGCACTGCTTGTGCAAGAAGGTCTATTCAGTTTGGTGTTTGGCAAAGGGTCCTGACCAACCCCCGTTCCTGTCGAGGGAATTGACATCATTGTGCCCACTCTGCAAATAACATTGTCACTGCAATAAAGGAAGTGACTAACTGATCACACAATACTTTGCGTCAAAGAATTCAGATCAAAAGAAAAGACATTAGAAACGGAAATCTGAAAGATCTGGTTTGAGGACTGAGACAAATGGGGCCTGGCCGCATTGTAGCCAAGGTCATGTCCAGAGTGGGGTGGAGGTCCTAGCCTTCTACAGGAGAAAGTCTTAAAATCAGACCCCTGCATCCCAAAGCTGACAACCGTGTGAAAAAAACACAGAATAAGGTACCAACAATGAGGAAGAGACACAAACAACTGTACCCCGGCCAGTGGTCTCTTTTCTCCATTTCTAACAGAACGAAGCTGTGTGATTAGTTGTGTGTCCAAAGAAGTCTGGCCTTTCGTGCGGCTCATTTTCTACTGCGTGGGGTGCAGGGTGGGTTTTCCTCATGTTGACGGCAGCTTCACAAATGAACCACGACAGCCTCCATGAATGCATGGCAACTGGCACCGGTGTGACCTTCAGATCTTGGCAGTTGTGCTGCTGACGGCCTCTGAGTACTCGCGCCCAAAACACTGTCATGTCCCCTCTCCTCCCACCTGTGGGTTTCCATCACACAGAGGCCATTCAGGCTGTTAGTGTCGACCTCTCCTGAAACAACAGGGTCTTGTGACACTCTGCTGATGTGTGGCCAAAAGAGAGCTCTGTGGCTCAGTGTTTTGAAAGGCCTCAAACCTTTCAAAGCTACAGAGGTAGAATTTTGTGCCTGGGGTTACCTAACTGATACGGAAAAAGACTTGGTGGGTTCCCGAATGTCCCTGGGAGGAGTTGGCAAAGTGGGACAGGAGACCTGCAGAGTGTTGTGTGATTCCTGGTGTAAGACCCATAAAGACAGAAGAAACATCCAGAAAAGGAAAACCAACTGGGACTAAAAGAAGTGGAAATTTCACAAAGTAGTAGAACAGGTCGGCAGTATAAGAACAGCCCAAGGTCAAAACACATATAAAAAGGTTCATAGCAGCATTAATCACAATAGCCAAAAGGTGGAAATAACCCTAATGCCCACCTGCTGATGAATGAATCAACATAATGTGGTCTAACCACACTTTGGATCATTACTCGGCCATAAAAAAGGAGTGAAGTCCCGAAACAAAATGAATGAGCCCTCAAATCATCAGGCACAGTGAAAGACACCTGTCACAGAAAGCCACGCACTGCATGGTTCCACTGTGGGAACTGTCCAGACGAGGGAAATTCATAGAGAAGGAAGACGAGGTCACCTGCGGCTGGAAGAGGAGGACTGGGGAGGGACTGCCAGTGGGCGCGGGGTTTCATTTGGGGCTGACAGAAATGTTCTGGAATTAGAAGGTGGTGACAGTTGCCTGGCCAGACCCGGCCCCAGGCCCCAAAGGGACAGCTGCCCACCACGAGGCCGGGAGAGGTACCTCTGCCCCCACGCCCCACTCCTTCCAAAACTCCTTTCCCTCTGGAAGCCCATGCTTTCCCTCCAGCCCCTTCTGAAGCACCCGCTTGGACTCCTAGAGCTACAGGACATAGAGTCTGACCCCAGGAACACCCTCATTGCCACCATCAATACCATCGCCAAGAGAGCCTCCCAATAAATGGCTGAGACCCATTTATTTAAAAGGAATAGGCACGTGATAACTGTCTCTACAGAGACAAAATAAAGGATTTTCCCAGCTGCCCCTTCTTACGAAACACCTCCTTTTTCCCTTAATTCATGGGGAACTTTTCCCTCTTGAGGACCCCTGGGTCCGCTCCAATTTGCAGCCCTTTCCAAAGGGAGCGTGTGACAAAGTCACATACGTGGGATCTGAAAGCCCACCCCCTCCAGTTGGTAAGTCTGACGAGATGGGAGGCAGGGTGACACTGCAACCACATCAGGCGAGAGGTGGAAGGAGGGGATGCGTGCACGTGCTGGGGAGGAGGACACTCACGAGCACGTGCATCTCAGCCGCTTGCTCTCTCAGGCTTTTGGTTCTGGTTGTCAAATACCTCAAGTCTGGAGTCATTCCTGTATTGCTGACATTGTCAAAACGCCTGAGCCCTGCCTTGGCAGAAATGCACCTGCAGGTTCTGCAGGGAAGACTGCAATCCTGCCCGTCATTGAGGAAGTTCTCCCCACGGAGGACGCAGAAGGAAATTCACCAGATTTGATCTGAGCTTAATTCACCCAGCCAACGTGCCAGTGTCCAGGCTGGGAGGGAAGTGGCTGGGAGGGGCTCGACTGAGATGCGATTTGGTAAGAGTGGGTCGGCAAGAGCTTTTAAAGAAGGGGACAGGAAGCAAACCCCTCACCACGCCACATGTACACACTCTCTGAGTTCACTCTCATGTAGAAGTTGTGTGACCTGGCGTTTTAAGGAAACCAGGGAGTCGGGCCCACTTCTAGTTTCCTCTCTCAGAGAACCCACCAGCAGTCAGAACTCATCAGCTGCTGGTCTCCAAGGCAGGGCGCCAGTGATAGAGTGCTCCAGAGACGGGATGCAGGGCACGGGCGGGGATCCCCGGGTGCCTGCCGCTAAAGCAGGTGCAGCATCAAAGGGCAGAAGCGATGCCGACGCCAGTCATAAAGGGCAGGAGGAAAAAGTGAGAGCAGGATCAACATGCACTTGGCTGGAGTCTAGGGAGGTGCTGGAGCTGCGGGCAGGTCGACAGCCACCTGCCTTTCAGAACCCTGCCCCAGAGCACAGGACACGCTCACTCCTGCGGTGGGTCCCACAGCCCGAGGGATGGGGGCAAGTTGGGGGCCAAGGACCCCAGTGAAGTCAAGCCAACACTCAGCGCCTCTGTTCACTGTCTGTCCTGGGGTAATGCTACTTAATGCTTCCAGCCATCCCTCGGAGACTGATACGGGCTAATTCGTGCAAACTCGTCCAGGACGACATGAATTCTGAGTCGATTTCTCTGACACCACTTGGGCTAGAAAAGCAATGGATTCTGAGATGGCAGCTCGGGGCTGGTCATGACTCGCTAACAGCTTCTGACATCGCACTTAACTCTTCTGACAGGATCCAATCCATGTCAAAAAGCTAACACCCGAAGGACTTCATGGTTCTTAGCACAGATGGTGAAACTCTTGTATTTCAGATAAGATGAAGCCACTGCCCTCCATCCCAACTGCTGCCTGAAATTCCTTATCAGGGGAGGATTAACTCTGGGTCAGGGGTTCACACCTGGAAGGGGACCTGGCAAGGCCAGGGGGTCAGAGGCTGTAAATCAAGGGAGCACAAGGAGGGTGCTTGCTGAGGTCTGAGCAAGAGGCCCACCTCATCCATCTAAACTGGCAAACGCCATCAGCATTTGACACAGCGTGGGCTGGGTTAACGCCGTGACCCTGCCCTGAACCGTCAAAGCAAGCAATGCTTGGAAAAGTCTGGCTGGGCACAGGATCTAAGCAAATTCTTCTCAGTCTGGATACAGAGAGTGGATGCATTCAGTGAGTGGTGGCCGTGGCCAGACATTGATGACACATACACACATGTGTGCACACACACACATACACATGTGTACACTGATGAGGCAGCCTCTAAGTTCTGGAAGCTCAGCCAACAGCATTCCCATTCTGCCAGCAGGGAGCCTGGCCTTGGACAGAGAGCAGATCCAGGACCTAAGGGCTGATCTGCCAGATTCCAGTGGACCCTCCTTCTGCTAAGTCGCCAAAGCTTGCTTTGCTTTTCCAAATCTCAACACCCAATCACAATTTCTGCGAAGAACTGCTTTCAAATCCGTTTTCATAATGGCAACACCTAAATGTCACAACTGGATCTGGCACTTCTAACTCTGCACACACCCGTGGCCAGCCGCTTCTTGACCCAACTTGTCCTCACCAGCAGGCCAACTGCCGCAGGCTCTGCAGAGTGTCCTGCCTGGAAGAGTGAGAGGACTGTGTCTTATTGTGAAGGTGGTGAGAAATCTAAGTCTCCCTTGCCTGCAACCAGCCTCCATGAAGCTCTGGGACAACTGTGGTCACCTGGGAGGCCGAGTCTGAACTACAGGATGTTTATAAGGTAGCAACTTGAAGTAGAAGAGACAAAACCTGGGGTACGGTGGCACCCGTCTATGCAACCTTGGATCCACGAGTTTTACCGGTGGCCAGAAACTCATTCATTGGTTAAAGCCAGGAACAGAGGAAAGGGAGGCACAGCAAGGCTTCATGCCCAACCGTGTTCTGGAAGCTTCCCTGCCCCAACCCCTGAGTTGAATCTGTCAGAGAGTCTTAGTCATCTACCTCCTAAATAGGAAACCGCCTACTGCCCACCCAGAGCCACACCCGAGTCCAGGGCCTCCAGAAGCCTCTTCACTGCTGCCCTCCTGTCCGGGCCCTGACACCTCCCTTCACCCAGCGCCTGCCACTTCCTGCAGCATGCCTGCAATGAGGCAGGTAAACGCCGGGCTCTCCCACGCCCCCTTCCTGCACCCCTGCCTACAAGAGCCATCTTCTTCCTGCATCTCCCTCGAATACACAGGCTGAATAGCTGCTTCTCTTCCATACTTCCCGAATTCCTGGTACCTAGCCCTCCCATGGCACATGGGGCATCTTATGGCCACTGCTGAGGTAGACAGAGAGATAGGTACACATACACAGACGTGCGCACACATACACACACATGTACACATAAACACACATATGTACACATGAATACACATACATACCATGTATATTAAATACACACAGACACATATATACACACATACACATATATATGCACACACACACACACACATATATACACACACTCACATATACACACCACACACACATATGCACACACACGTACACAAATACACACACAGGTATGTCTTCCCCATGAGGTCTGCTTATTTTCTCTCCCTGAGCTCATCACAGCATCAGAAACACGGCAGCCCCTAAGGAAATACGAGACGCGTGAAAAAGGGAAAGTGTATGTAGAATAGAAAAGAACTCCCAGAGCTGGGGTTATCTCTAGGATGATCTAATTAAAATAGGCCATTTCAGACAAGGACGTGCCTCGTCGAGCTAGAGAGAAAGAGAGAGAGAAAGAGAGAGAGAGAGAGAGAGAGAGAGAGAGAGTGGGAGAGGGAGAGGGAGAGAGGGAGAGGGAGAGAGGGAGAGGGAGAGAGGAGCAGGGCTGTGCGCACTTGCTTTGCTGGCTCGCTGTGACACCATGAAGTGGCCTTCTCCAGGCCTATGTCATGCCACACTTTTTGCATTTCCGTGCACTTTGTTGGTGCTTTTTCTATTCACAGTGGCCCCCCAGCAAAGCGCGGAAGCGCTGTTCCTCAGAGCCAGAGGCCAGGAGGGGCCTTATGGAGGAAACACGGGTGTAGATCAGCTCTGCTCAGGCGTGAGTTACAGTGCTGCCGGCCAGAAGTTCAGTGTCAATGAACCACCCATATAGAGTCGGTAAGGTGTCTTTAGAACAGCGCTCGCTGCCCTGTCCTGTCACCCGACGCACGTGGGGCTGCCCAACGCAGCTCAACTCCATTTCCTGGGCCCCGAGCAGAGGGCTCACCATGCAGCCGGGGCCCCGAGGGCAGCGCCCGGAGACAGTCAAGCTCCCTGGGGTAGACAGTCACATCTGTCCAGAAGCTTGCCAGCCAGTGCCCTAGAAATACATCTTTTCTGTTCAAACTGCTTAGAGGGGATTATGCTGTCTGCAGGCCTCACCCTGGCCCAGGGACCGTCAGGTTTTCAGCTGGAAGGATGAGGTTTGCACCAAATAGCATTGGGGTCGAACAGGCCCAGACTTGAATCCCGTTGCCACGGTCTCTGTCCTGCGTGATCTCGAACACACGACAACTCACTCAGCTTCACCCGTGATCACCAAGAGTACACAACCCCGAATGGCTACCAGGACCCCTCACCAATGTCCAGCTTTTGATTTCTCTTGGGAACTGCCCCCTTAATCTCTAAAATGGGTCACAGGTTCTTATGTGGATTAAATAAAATGGCAGAGGAGAGGCTCCGGCAGGCTGCCCCGCTGTCTGCCCTCAGCCCTCCCAACTTCTCTCTCCTTGAAATAGCGCCCCACGAAATGCTGATGGGGCAGCGGGACCCCCATCACCCCGCCAGGGCCACAGAGCCGGGAGCACAGGAGTGACTCTCCAGGATGAAGACAGGACACTTGGAATCATCTGTCCACATCCTCACTCAGACCTAACAGGGGGGTCAAGGTCCCTGACAGAAGGCCACTGTGGAGGGTCGATCCCAGAACAGCAGGGATGTCCAAAGATAAATACAGCTTACGTCAATGCTTCTGTGTGCGTGTGGTTTTTTTGTTTTTTTCAATCAGTAGGGACCAGGGATGGAAGTGCAGATAGAAGAGAGGGCTGCAACGTCATTTTCTGGCCAAAAGACACGGTTCCATAGGCTACCAAACCCTGGAGAGAGTTTTGCCCTGATGGAAGCATGGCTGAGACCCTGCTTCCTGCGGGCCAAGGCCCCCGCCTTTGCAGGTCTGGGGGCCCAGTTGTGCCCTCCTCCAGGGACCCAAGCAAGGGGCTGCAGCTCCAGGGGAGAGCTAAGGGCCTCAGGGATGAGTTCACTGATGCAGGTCAGCCTCACCGAGGAGGCCTGGAGAGTTGGGGGAAGGGAGGGAACTTCAGGAAGGGGAATGTTTCCATGTGAGGGAAGCGGTGTATGCTTTCTGGAAGGTGGCTATGCGAGGGTCTGCAGGGCCTTGGCAGCAGGGGCCACAGAGGCAGCACTTAACCATGAGAACTCGGAACGCCACAGGAGTTCCACCAAGATCAAGTGCAGTTGAGGAGGGGCCAGATAGGGGTAGGGAATTCAGAGGTACAAACCATTATGTATATGATAAATCAGCTACAGGATGTATTGTACAACACAGGGAACAGAGCGAATATTCTATAATAACTATAAATGGAGTATAACCTTTCAAAATTGTGAATCACTGTGTTGTACACCTGTAACATATAATATTGTACATCAAGTATACCTCAATTTTGAAAAAAAGTAGATTCGAGAGGTCTAAGAAAAAAAATCAAGAGCTCCTGGGAACCCCTCTGATGGAATGCAGTGTGGTGAATGGACAAGGCACTGGAACAGTGCTTAGACGTATGTGCAGATGCTTGACAGGGGCTCCAAGGGAGCAGTCAGGTGATGAAACCAGACAGGGGCCACCCCTGCTGTGAAACACACAGCCGGCATTTGGAAACCGTGCCTGAAGTACAACAGTGACGCAGGCTTCACCTCTAGACAGCAGGAGGGTCTGCATCCCAAAAATACTGACACGAGCCCAGACACCCCAGGGGGACAAGTAGAGGAGCCTCATGCCCCCTGGCGTGGACCGCAGACATCCCCAGCCGCCAGCCCCCGCGAGCCCAGAGATGCACAAAGATGGGCACTGGTGGAGTTACCTCCACAAGACTTGCTTTTAGCTATTTAACGTCTGGACGAAAGTAACTGGACAAAAATGTTTTGATTTTTCTCTTCCAAATCAGGTCTGTTCTCAATTGGTGGTTGAAAAAGATGAAAGGCCAGTGTTCTCAAGTGCCTGGAAGAAGACGGATCCCTCTTCTTTGAAATTAGCTTCCAGGGGCTTCTTTCTATAAACCTGGCAGATGCCACCCTTCATTTCTTTCCTCCTTCATGATACTTGTGACCCAAACTGCATATCCCGTGGCAAAGAGAGAATATGTTTGAGAGAGACAGACTCACAAAAACAGAGATTAAATGATGCAGCCATACAACCAGGACACCAGTGTAATGAGCAAACAGAAAAAAAACCAAGCCTGATTCCCACGAGTGCCCTCAGACTCACAAGGGCAGGGGTCCTGGACAGCAGGGTTCCCAGCCTCCAAGCAGACTGCAAGGAGATTTCTGATCTAAACGTGAACAGGCTGCTTTTTCTGGGCCCTATTCTCTGGTAACTGATACAAGGTAACCAGACGCACCTTCACCGTCTGCACTCAGGTTCTCGTACGAGTCCCAGCGGATCAGCGGGTCTGCCGTGTTGAAGTCCACAATCACCCCGTGGTCGTTTTGCAAATGTTCACACCCTGCGGGGCGGTGGGACGGAGGCAACAGGCGTTAGTTAGAGAGAAGCCGGTGCCTCTGGGCATCTGCCAGCAATGAGGCAGAGAAGCCGCCTCATCTGAGTGTCCAGGCCCAGCACTCAGATCCACGCCCCCTCCCACAAGCCCCCCAGTAATCAGAGCTACCGTGCACTATTTGGGATGAACTGAACAACAGTGAACACCTCTTGGCAGAAAGGAAAGGCGAACATTGGTCCTCCACCCACCAGGTACGGGGCTCTGGGCGCTGTTTCTGCACTAAGGGATCACCCGGATGGCTTGGCAAGTCAAGGACCCAGAGGCACCCAGAGGATCGGCCTCAGGGCAGGTGGACGGGAGGGGCAGGTTTGGGCCCTCCCTCGAGGCTCCCTGATCATTCTGAGGATGCCAGGAGGGTTCTTACCCCACAGCATCGCATTGAATAGTTCATGCCTAAATCTATGGCACTGGGCACAGAAGTAGCGTGCTTCTTTTCCACAGCTATTAAAAACTGAATTAAAACTTTCACAATTATGGATCTTGGTGATGGAAATGATCCATTTGCCTTCACGATAAAGGGACTGATTTCTCTTTAAATGTATTTTTAGAAGGAGAGAATCTGTTTTGCTCGTAAGTATGTGCAGTCTACTATATTTCTAATCCTCTTTAAAAACATGTAGCTGGGGGCTTCCCTGGTGGTGCAGTGGTTGAGAGTCCGCCTGCCGATGCAGGGGACACGGGTTCGTGCCCCGGTCCGGGAAGATCCCACATGCCGCCGAGTGGCTGGGCCCGTGAGCCATGGCCGCTGAGCCTGTGCGTCCGGAGCCTGTGCCCCGCAACGGGAGAGGCCACAACAGTGAGAGGCCAGCGTACCACAAAAAAAAAAAAAAAACAAACCACGTAGCTGTTTGTTGAGGGAGAAGTAAACAGGGCATCAAGACACGGCCCCCAGTCCTAAGGTTCTGGGCCCTTCCTTGGGCGAGTCCCACCATCTCTGGGGTCTTATTGACCCACCTGGGCCCTACTGTCTCTAAGGCAATGCCCTCCCACGGTCTAATATCCTACTAGTTTTTAAAATATATTATATTTCCAATTATGTGCAGAGGTGGGAAGCCAGACAGAGGCCCCAGCATATGCATCACCCAACCAGGTCAGCATCCTGCCCCCCAGCATTCTGCATTCTACCCACCTTGAATCTTCTCAGGAGTGGCTGAGAAGACTAATTCAATCTTCCCATTATCAGGAAAACGATCATCTAAAAAAGAAATCTTAGGTCAACAAATTTGGAGACAATGAGACGGGAAAGGGGTGGATGAATTTTGTCCTTATATTCCAACCAGGACAACACCCTTCCCAAATCTCCAACAGCGCACCCATGACAGAGGAAGTATCAGTAGTTTCACCGTTTCTCTAGAAATTTTTCTTTGTTGGGTCAGTTGCCAGTCTTTTGTGAGACTGGTCATGATTTTGTCAATAGGCTGACTTACGGGTGGAGCGCGGGAGAACAGTGAAAGAAACACAGGAGGCCGCCGGGGGTCGCCCGCCGAGGGTCCACTCCCCACACCCCCAGTCCGGACTCGGGGCAGCGACCTCACCTTTGCTGGCGTTGTCCAAATCCTCCTTTGCAAACACAAGTCCATAGCCCTGAACAGCCCCGGTGTGAAACTGCAGGCGGAAAATGACGTCTCGGGTGGCCGAGCGGTACTTCTTGTGGTAGCACTTCACCTGGGGTAAAGAGGTTGCGTCCTCAGGGGAGCCCGCGCCCGCGGAGGGCGCTTGTCGGGGGGCGCACAGGCCGCTCCATTCCAGGAGGGGCTGGGAGTGCGTGCAACCGCCAGCGGCTCCCAACCCAGGAGGCGGGCTGCAAACGTCACCGCAGCTTTGGTCCTTCTGGAGGACACCTGTGCTGTTCCAACAGGACAGGAATCCCACAGTCCTTAGTCCTCAGACAGACCACACCTCTACTTTGGAAGACAGCTGAGGAATGAAATTCCGTGGCCTCTTCTTCCTCATTTCATCTAAACTCTCCATGTTTCACCTTAAAGCCTTCCTGTTCTCATGAAAGAAGCAGGCAGTCATCACTTTCTGGACTATGCTCAATATTTATGTTGCGTGCTATAATTCAGAGAGAGAGAGACATGGGGAGAACGGAGAAGGAAGGGAAGGGGAAAGGGAGAGAGGCCTCGGAATTGAAAGTCCACTGCTGGGTTGTCCAGACATCCTGAATGGCCACTTGAGACCAGTCTCCAGAATCACCAGGGATGTGATTTGAACTCAGGCTGTGGCTCCGTGGCCCTAGGTCCCTGGGAGCAGCTCAGGCCCCTGGAGTGACTGTGCTGCTATGGAGGGTGGAAGCACCCCTTCCTGGCATGTGGCAGGGAAGGGTGGGCAGGGGAGGGGTCCTGGCGTCATTTCCCACCTTTACACAGGGGCCTCCCTGCCCCTGCCTGAGAGGTCTGTGGACGGCGCTGGCCACAAGGAGGGCTCGAAGGTCATGGCGGGGTGGTGTGCTGCAGGAGAGGGGACGCTTCCTCCCTCCCACGGCAGGGCAGGGCTCCTTTCCAGGGTCCCCAGGGGTCCAAGACCAGAAGCAGGCTGGATCTTGCCCTCAGACACTCAGCAGAGGTGGCCACTCCCTGCACTGAGCATGCCCGGGAGGAAGGGAGTCTGGAGGTGCAGGGATCTCAGAGGCAGCCATGCTCACAAAAGAGACTCTGCTCGGAAAAAGCTGGGCTTCAGTGATTCTGTGCAAGGTCACCGACCGTCCAGACCAGCGATGCGGGAGGATGCCGCAGGTGACCGGTCTATAACCTTCACCAGTGAAACCACCACTCGAGAGAAAAAATAAAGGCCCAAGGAGCCGCGGCCAGCGTGCCGGGAACTGTGCCCCTTAGGGTAGACCCAGAGGTCTTCTACCTTTGTGCTCTCTACAAGGAGACAGTCTGATGGAAAAATGTAAACAGACCGTCAGGGGAGTGTTTCACGTTGACAAACACGAGCTGAGCGTTCATGAGGCGGGAGGTGCCAGGCAGCCTGTGCACACGCGACCAGTGGGGATCCAGACTCAGGCCTGGCCTCCGGCCCCTGGCCAGGGAACCAGCCAATGAGAATTCTGCAGAAGCGTGAAGCCTTCAATTTGCTTTCCAACAGCAAATGGATGGCCGGCCGCAGTCCTCTCCCACCTCGTCTGGGGTCTCTGGATCCTCAGCAGGGCCCCCTCAAAGGCTGTCCTCTCAGCCTTCCTTCCAGAGGGTGCTACTTGCATCCTCACCCCTCCAAGGCCCTCACCCCACACTGACCGCACTGACCGCTCAGCAGGGGTCCCACACGTGCTGCGGTGGAGACTCCCATGCAGAGGACGTACCCATCTCTGTGGGGTGATGGACCCCCCTCCCTATTTGCCTTTTTCCACTGGTACCTTGGAAGTACGAGGGAAAAGGGGAGAAGACTGGAGAAAAGGAAAGAGAGTTTCAGGTGCACACCAGTCTGGCCCTTAAATCTTTATCAATACTGAGGGGGGCTGAGGCTGTAAAATAACCCAACAAGGCCTCCAGAAGCTGACATCCACTGAGGGAAGCAGCCCCAGGCCAACCCACAGGGTCATGCTACACAGAGCTGGCGGCTCCCCCAAGCTGGCACCAGGTGCCTGTGGGCAGGCAGAGCCCAAGGTGGACATGGGGGCATCGCAGGCGCTGGGTAAAGAGGCATATGCAGCCTCAGGGCAGCGCAGAAGGCCCAACGACAGCTCCCTTTCAGGGACACTTTCTCCTGCAGGCAGCTCTTGACGGCAGCTCATGCCAACCAAGAGCCCCCAGGCCCGGCTCCCACCTTCCCCAGAACCCAAGACGTTCTGTGGGCTCCCCTCCTCCGGTCTCACCACCACTCATCACAGCAGAGAGAGAGAGAGAGAGACACACACACACACACACACACACACGAATCCCAGCCCACTCCAGGCACCAGGCAGGGGAAGGCAGAGGTCACCACACACCCTGGGGCACGGGAGGGACAGCAAACGGGTTCACCCTCCCTAGGCTGCTGGCTCCCAACCATTCTGGGGCACAGGCACCTCCCCAGGCCCAGCGTGACTCTAGTGTCTAAAGACTTCCAGTTTTTCACACAACAAGGGTTCAGGGTAGAAAGAAGGGCAGGGTAGCCCACTGCCACAGAGCAGCCACCCTCTGCGCACACGTGCCCTCGCCGAGGGGTTTCCGGGGCCCCTGACAACCCCTCGCTGGAGGAGACCTGAGCCCTCACCCATACTCCCGCCCGTTGTTTCACCATGGACTTCTCTTCCCACTGCTCAGGATGGTACCCGCCATCCCCTCCAGTCCTCCTGGCCACCTCAAGAATGACCCCCACTGTCTCCTGAAGGCACAGAAAACCGGAGAAGTCTCGGTCACATGGGGTCCTGGAAACTCCAACTGGAAAGGAGATGGACCCACCCAGCAGGAGTCCCGCCCGGGGGCCTCTGGCACCCCCTGCAGAGCCAGGAACGATGCATCATCCGCACCAATAAATCTTAGTAGCATCAGTGACAAGAGACCAGAATCAGGCTCTTATCACTCCATGGAAAGAACAGTCAACATTTTGCTTGATAGTAGTGCCCCAAATGCACCTCTTAAGGTATAAAGTATTGGTAACATTTTGCAACAATTAGAGACTGAGGTCTGTAATACCCCCTTCATCCCTCCAGCTTAGCAGTTCTGTTTACCTAGGTCTCCCCAGAGAGTTTCTAAGACCACATCAATCCTCTGTCTTTGGATTTTAGAATATCTGCATTTGAAACAACAATTTCAACCCACTTTGCTGGTGGCCCCGGTGGCTGTCTACACAGGCATCAAGGAATGTGCATCCTCAAAGAAGGAACTACAACCACACATGCTTAAAGGTTTAATAAGCTTGATGGCTGCCTTCCGAAGTCAAAACTCCTTCCAGCGCCAGCACTAACCATGATTTCACTTCACTTGGAGGTGAAAATGATTTCAGAGGGTGGCAAGGCTGTAACTCACTTCCTAAACCATTAGTAGGTCAGCAGTATTGGCTGTGAATGAAAACACAAGTAGATCCACTGGGCTGAGATGCAGAACGGATCAGGCCCGATCCAGGTCCAGGAGACCCACAGCACGGCGAGGGAGAAGGATGCCCGCACAGCAAGTCCCAGGACAATACGGCACAACAGAAGCCCTGTAACGACCTCTGCAGGAGCAAATCCAGAGGGGCCTGCGGACGCCTTCATTTTCCCTGATCTTACGTAAGTGCCCTCAGCAAGAAACAAGAAACTAAGGTGCTGTTTGTTTGCAATGGCTCCTTGAGAAAGGTCCCCTCTGTTGAGAAGTCGGGTCGCTGGAGCCAGGTCACGGAGCCCCGCCCCACAAGGACAAAACGTAAGTGGCCACAGGGCTTGCACAAGCAGAAGCAGCAAGATGAGGCATGTGGATGCGAAAGTGTTTACAAGCCCATCGGGGCTCTGGACCCCAGCCAGGCTCCTGACGGGCCTGCGGCCCATGCAAATTCCTTAGCGAGGTTACATAACGACACAGCTGTGCTCCCCAATGCCTCTGCCCTCCCCCCCCCCCGACAGGAGAATGTGTACTGAACACCTGAGGCTCTGCCCTTTAGACGTTCTGGGGTGGACTCGAAAATCTGACCCTCAGTGCAAGCACATCGCAAAGATGGGCGGGTCAGGTGTGCGGTGGGAAGGTGCGCGCGGACAGGCTGGCAGTGTTCAGGCAAAGCTGGACAGCGGGTGGGTGTCCCCATGGCCCCCAGTGACAGCCCTCCCGCCAGCCCCCAAGTCGAAGGAATGACAGACGGAGCCCCCTCCACTTTCCCACGTAGCATTCTCAACCCGAAGAGCTGACGAGGCCTTACTTCTTGTAAACTGGACCCCTGTTACCTCTGTTAACCAGTCTCAACGCAGAATCCCTCATGAGGAAAGAGGCAGGTTTATCTGTGTACGAGGCTGACATTTACCAAAATCAAGGAGGGGAAAAAAACCAAAGGACAACAACATTCTGCCTCACAGGATGGTGACCAAAGTGTCAGCCTTCCCTGGGAGCTCCCTTCCACTTTCCAGAGCAGAGCCCAGCCGAGCCCTCTGCGGCTGGGGGGTGGGTAGCCTATAAAAGCATTCTCTGCAACTTAGGATTCCGTCCAAGTCACAACCGTTGCCAAATTCTTGATGAGAAATTAAACCGCCTACACACTTGAACCTTTACACAGAAAAGGCCCTGAAACATTCTCCATCTGCAGCTTTCTCCACTGAAGGAACGCCCACTGGATTCGCAGAGGTGCGCACCAAGCGATGACTCCCTAAAACTGAAGGACGGGGCAAACCGAAGTGCAGGGGTCTCCCACAGTTTATCTGCGACCAGGGGCTTCTCCTGCCTGGAGACTCTGGAAACCACAGCCAACCTGCACAGCAGGAGGGGAGACGGCTCACGCTACTCCCCAGGAAGCTCGGCCAACACCAAGGAACGTTCTGCCGCCCAGCTACTTCCCTGTGTTGATCCCTGAGGGTCATTTTCAGGTTGAACCAACAGCCCTGGGATTCGAAGGAGCCCACAGATTATGCAGCATAATGTGTGTCCCCCAGAGATTATGGTCTGAGTGTGGGGACGCCCTGGGCCCGTCCTCCAGGCCGGACAGCACGGCCTCAGGGACTCTCCTCCTCAGACACACTGGAATCCTCTCTCCCCCCCGTGAACCTTCAGATCCTGCCTCTGTGCACGCGTGAACACACCAAATTCTACTTGCACGAGAGCGATCTGCCAGCTCAGCTCACTCAACAGCTAGAATCTAAACTCTTGGAAGTAGGACCTGCGTGTGATTCATGTTCACATCCACCATGTTACCTGGTTCAGGACGCATGCTGTGGGGAATGAATGAGAGAACGAATGACACATCAGAGCTAAAGGTGTCGGAGAACCAATGGTACCTGATTTCACTATTATCCTTACTAGGATAGGTTTATTCTAGAATGGGTTTATTCAATGGACAGGTATTATGGGCTGAATTCTGTGACCCCCAAATTCATATGTTGAAGTCTTAAAGGTGGTTAAGGTAAAGTAGGGTTATATAGGTGGGCCCTAATCCAATCTGACTGGGGTCCTTATGAGAAGGAGATCAGGACACGGACACAACACACACACCACACACACACACACACACACACACACACACACACACGAGGGAAGATGATGTGAAGACACAGGGAGAAGACAGCCATCTACATACCAAGGAGAGAAGCCTCGGGAGTAACCAGCCCTGCTGACACCTTGATCTCAGACTTCCAGCCTCCAGGACAGTGAGAAATGTCTATTGTTTAAGCCACCCAGTCTGTGGTACTTTGTCATGACAGCCCTGGGAAACGAATACAAGAGGCTAGAGCTACTCTGAGACTTCTTAGAGATCAATAACTAAACTAAACCTCCTAGGTAATCATTCCCACGAATGGTGCAAGGAAAAATTACCCTGTGCGATGGAAAATTACCCGTGTCCAGCTGTAACCCGCAGCGTCCTTCTCCCTTCTGACAACGCTGCAAAAAATAAGTGCAGAGTGTACGAAAATGAACTGTAAACACAGGAAGTATAAATCAAATAATAATTCAGTCCGAAAATACTCCATGTTAAGAATGCATAAAGGTGCAGGAAGGGGCTGGTTTTATCAAGTTAAGCATTTCCTGTGAAGAGATCCCTATTTGCCGGCCTTTCCAACGGAAGCAAAAATTCACAGACAGGGTGACTTCACGGCACAAAACATTCCCCTCAAGAGACCCCATGGCGACAGGACACCTGAACGCCAGACCTCTCAGGTTCCTGCAGCATCGCTCAGGGCCTCATCCAGCCGGCTGTCCCCTCACGCAAGAGGCAGCTTGCAGTTCTTGCTGGGGTGTGAACTTGCCCAGGGACTCCCACTTCAGGGGCGGGCTCTGGGCAGTAAGCTGGGGACGATGGCACACCGGGCATAGGGTCCCCTCTTGGATCCACACCGGGCACAGGGTCCCCTCTTGGATCCCAGCAAGCGTGAGCCACCACCCGAGGAGCACAGTGACTGGCTCTGGAGAGGCTGGGACAAGTCAGCCGTGCTCAAGGGCTGGGCATCCACTAGGGAGGCAGACGAGGTACACACCTATGACGGATCATCAAACACGGCCTCAGGGAGGGCACAGCCATGTGCCCCAGTCGTGCCTGATGTGGGTGACACGGGTGGGAGGCGCTAGCAAGACCCAGAAGAAAGGGCCATGGGGCCGTGTGCAGAACAAACCAGATAATACAAGATCTCTAGGGCTAAGTGATTAAGGGGGCAGGACACCCAGGGGATCCTATGCCACATACAGGAGACTGAACCCTCTCCTTCCACCGCGGGGAGGGTGCTGGGCCACGGCTGCGGAACGCCGTGCTTGGATGGGGTCACGCTGTGAGGGCCAGGGCTCGGGGATTCAGGATCCACGTGGGTGGAGGATCTGCACGACTGACGAGAGAAGTGGAGCCAGGGGATGCCAGGACGAAGCTCCCACACGGAGTCTGGGGAACAGGTGGGGACAGTCCTAGAAAGCAGCAGAATGGAGGCCAGGAGGCCGGCAGGCACCAAGGGCTGAACCTGAGGCCCGAGGACCGAAGGCAGAAGTGACGAAGAGGCAGCGTGGACCCCGCGAGAGAGACACGGGGCCAAGAGGAGCAGCTCTCGGGAGAGACGGATGCCCAGAGGACACCAGCGCCGAGACCCGCCAGGAGCCGGAGGGGGACCGGGAGAGGGGCTCCACCAGGAGAAAGGGCCCACGTGACAGTGAGTGCCACAGACACGGCCACGGGGATGCGGTCCCTGGGATGCGGCTGGAGGTAGGGCGGGGACGGAGGGAGGAGAGAGGGCAGGGCCGGTTGGGCGTAAACCATCCCTTGCTAAAACCTGGACAAGAAAGCGGGCAGGCAGAGGCAGGGGTGCCCACGAGGGAGGAAGAGCCTGATCGCCGGGCAGAGAGGGGCCAGTGCTCCCTCCCCAGAGCCTCTGAGGAGGGGAGCAGCCCACATGCTGAGGCCCACACCAGCCTTCTTGGCATTCTTCCCACTTGGGCCTGTGCTGCACCCCACCTCTGTTCTCCCGTGACCGTGAGGGCCCCTCCCAGCGCTGTACGAGGAGGAGGGGTCCACTCACTCTGACGGCTCTAGGCTGACGGCCCCCTAGCCACACTGATGTCCACCCTTCACCCTCCCCACCCAGGCCTCGCACGCCTCCAGAGGTCTCGGGCAGGTGCTCCCCAAACCCTTGCTGGCCCGACGCCTTCACCTGCAGCTGGCGCTTCAGGATGCCCCGCTCAGCACCAAGCAGACTCCCAAGTGTCCGCTGGAAATGCAACTTTTCGAGCAGGGCCTAATAATCACACTTGCGGACTTCCTGCAGAGAAGGAGCAAAGCAGGCACAGGGAAGGGTGGGTCCCATTTGGCCACTGGCTTGAAGCCACTTACCAACATACCTGAAAAGGGCCATGGGCCGAGCACACGCGGCAACAGGCGCCTTTCACGTGGCCATGGGTGCCCAGAGGCACCATCTTTCATCTGCAGACGGTGCAGGCGACCGCGTCCCAAACTCCCAGGCTGGTGCCTCCCTGCTGCAGCAGGGTCGGCTTCGACAAGCTCGCCGCGTGCCGGGGGACAGCTCCCTGCGCCCACAGCGGCCCCGGCTGGCGGACACCGCGGAGTTCAAGCATGTCTGCCGGCGCCTCCTCCCCCCGCCCCGCTTCCCAGCTCCCCAGGGCCAAAGGGCAACCACCCACCCGGGTCCCCTCAGAACGACCCCACCCGCCTGCTCAGACCACATCCCAGCTGAAGCTGGGTGCACGTGATGCTCACGTAGGCACCCTGCTCACAGACGGCGGTGCCGATGCGGGCCTAGGACAGCGGTGAGGCGCGGTAGGCGATCGCCCGGGGGCACGGGGAGCTGGTGGCCACACCCAGGTCAAGCCTCAGGGCCCCTCGGGGGCCCTCACCCCCGCCAGCTGCCCCGTCTCATCTCATCCCAACGAAGCCTGCCTACGGTCCTCATGCAGCAGAAGGGGGCTCAAGCGTGGACAAGACCCGTCTGAGGCCACCCAGTCCCCTTAAGCCGTAGACCTGCTGGGAGCCCGGGAGTGGGACCCAAGGCCTGTCCGGCTGCGTGATGCCCCTGTTGGGCCTGCGGCTCCCAATCTGCTGTCGCTCGTATGTAGCTGCAGGGCTTCCTTCCTTCCACTCGAGACCAAGGGCTTTCTCCCCGCATTCTCACTACTTCTTTAAGTCACAGTCCTATAAGGGTTACTCTCAAGGGGTGGTTCAGGGCATTTTCAGGACACAGAAAAGAGCTTTGCTAACACCACGTTTCCCAAAAGAAGACGGCAAAATCCAAGCCCTGCACGATCTGGCTTCAACCTCCCAGGACAACTAATTCCCACAAGGGCACCCTCAAGGCCTGGGGACTGCTGCACCCCCTGCCCAGGGCCTCACGCCCACCTCTAAGGGCGCTTCCGGCTGGACCTCCCGGCCGCCGGCCCCAGCCATCGGGAGCCACGCTGCGGCGCTCTCTGGATGTCCGGCTGCGAGACGTCCACTCCCCGCCCCCAGGCTCCTTCAGGACCAAGACGTTCCTCCGTCCCTCCCTTCCTTCCTGTGCTGGGGCCCAACTCAGACGTTCAGAAAGCTCAAAACATTCAAAACGGGACCTCTGGACAAACAAACTAATAGTACGAAAGGAAGGAGGGAGGGAAAAGACAGTGGGAGGGAGGGAGGAGGAAGGAGGGAGGGGCGCAGGGATCCGGGGCAGATGAGGTGACTCGCCACCACCGGCCTCTGGACTGGCAACCTCCTGCTGCCTTGGGAAGACCCTGCAGCCACCAGCCCGCAATCAGGTGCTCCTTCTTGCAGGGGGAGCCCCGCCCTCGGGTCATCACAAAGGGACTTGGCCAACTACTCATCCCAGACCCCAGGGAGCACCCAGCCTGGCCATGCCGACTCCAAGCCCTCTCCCAGACCACGGGCAATGCCCGGCTGGACGCACGTCCCAACAGCAGCTCCGCCCTCTCGCAGCCGCTCTGGGTCTCTTGGCCTCCTTTTTAAAGCTGGAAAACTAGACCCAGAGGACAGAGCTGATGAGCAGACAAAAGTCACAGCCAGGTAAAGCCCTGGTTGGTGCCTGGCACACAGCAGGTGCCCAATAAGTGCTCAGCCCTTTGCCCAACAATCCCGGGAGGTCCAAGGAGACTCAGCCAGGGCTGCATGCTGGGTAGAGAAGCACAAGAGTAGGGGTATCCCTCCCCTGCCCCGTCCCTCCCCTCTCTCCTAACCACAGAGGTGAGGAGGCCACGAGCTGCTGTGCAGAGCCAGGAAGGAGAACCCAGCCCCAAGCCCTCCTTTCTCAGGGCAGTGCAACACCGTGGCTGAGAAAACAGGCTTGTGGAAACGTAGCAACCACCCTGCGCCTCGGCTTTCCCACGTATGAAACAGGATACTGGCTCTTCCATCTCAAGGCCGCGGGGAGGGTGAAAGACCATGATTGTAAAGTGCTCAACGTAGTGACTTGGAAACAGAGCCGTTTTGCTGTTGGTCTGCTTCTTATTCCCCCTCATGCACCTTCTGGGCCTGCAGATGCCTCTCTGGACACAGACCCCTGAGGCCTGGAAGTGGAAGGGGCGTCCCCTGGGAAGCCCGCAAAGGGGGCATCAGCTGTGAATGTGCCCAGGATCTTCATCTTTGAGAACCTCACTGACTTGAGCTTCATGAGAATGCAGGATGGGGCAAGGTGGGAGTTCACCAACCACGAAGAGAGGGTGGAAAACCCAAAATATCAGGAAAAGTTAACGAGACTCCTCAAAAACTCTGGATGAGCCACTTAACATAAATAAAAATGCAACTTGTGAACCATCTTATCTTCTTGTCACGGGGTGTCCTCCTGGGCCTCAAACAGATTACAGGAGAGCTACTCTACGCCTGCTGGAAGCACACACGTGCCTTAAAGGTTTTCCTTATTTCAGACAAATTTCTCTTTTTTTAGATGCATGCACTTTTTTATAGTCAAGATAGATAAAAGGCAAAGGTGGAACAGGGCAGGGTGCTGCTTCTGCCCCAAGAAGCAGCACCCCAAGAATCAAAACTATCTGGAGGGCTTCCCTGGTGGCACAGTGGTTGAGAGTCCGCCTGCCGATGCAGGGGACACGGGTTCGTGCCCCGGTCCAGGAAGATCCCACATGCTGCGGAGCGGCTGGGCCTGTGAGCCATGGTCGCTGAGCCCGCGTGTCCGGAGCCTGTGCTCCTCAACGGGAGAGGCCACAGCAGCGAGAGGCCCGTGTACAAAAAAAAAAAAAAAAAAAAAAAAAAAACCTATCTGGAGAAATCACTGTTTCAGTCATAAACCAAGCTGCAATACAATAGCTATATTTCCCACCTAGGCCACTAATGATTAATAAACATTTTATGTCTATGCCTACCCCTGGAAGGCCTAGGTCATGTTAAGACTGCACATTGTGCTCAGGTAACTGGAACCCTGGGAAGCGCAGTGGCTGACTTAGGACTGTAATTTCAAGGGTGCACACAGCAAGCGGCTCTACCAATTTGTTCTGTCTCTTTCATTAAAATAGGTTGACTCAGAAAATCAACCAACTGCCTTAAGGTAAAGGCTACTTTCCATTCTTCCCTCAGGTTTTCTCGGGGCAGGGGTAGGGTGGGAGGTGGGTTTCATGTTCCTGCTTGAAGATGAACTTGGCTTTACCTTTCCAGGTATGATTACTGGCAGCAGAGACAAGGCTGTGACACTCACCATGATGTCCCCTTTCAGGAGCTGGGCTGGCTCTATGGCGATGTAGATCCTGCTTTGGTTTTCTGGGCCGACGTTGCTTTGGAATAAATGAGAAGGTACATCATTATGCGATTTCATGATTTAATGGAAATACATTCTGAGAAAAGCAATCCCACAATTGAAATTAGACAAAATATCCTGCTTGGCCCAGGAATCCAATTCCTCAGACTCTCTCCTATGAAAATGAGTCCCAAGAACGTATGAAAAAGCAACAGGGCCAGGCAGGGCCCTGATAGCAACGTCACAGCCAGTGCCCGCCAGCCCACCCCAGGCCCGTGCATGATGGAGCGCGCAGCGTGGAGTCCTGGCGCGCTGATGCCAGCAGCCTCTGTGGTAAGCAGAGGGTGAGGCTGCCCAAGCGTCACCAGTGCCTGGGTCCAACAAGAGTCCGGACACGTGATAACAGCTCATTCTGAGTGATGACACGATGCTAAGAACATTTTTTACCTTTATTCATTTTCCATTGATGTGCATAAAACGCTTCTCCAAACAAAAAAAGCAAAGCAAATAAGTCTAGAATTAGTACATATTCTGGAAATGTCTGCCTGACCTTTGTCTAAACTGCAAAGGGGAGAGAAAGGGAGACCACCATGGCCCTGTCCCAAGACCCTGATGTGTTTACTTCCACACGGTGTGCGCGGGCGGCCCTCTCCTTTCCCAGGTTCCAGCGTCCACGTCCCTTCACAGAGCCAACTGTGTGACCTCAGCGAGACACCTGCTGGGCAGGATGACGGGGGCACTGCACCCATGGCTCCCCTTCTGCCCCCTGCTCCTGGCTCACCTGGCTTTCCCCCACTCACCCCTCCAGAGGGAGAGACAGCCGGGAGCGGGCCCCCTCCCCCCTGGGCCCTCCGGAGGCCCCCAGGAAAGCAGCCACACTTACTAGATCCCCGACGTGTACATAGGCTGCATGGCTTGGTAGAGCTTGAGAAAGGGCCGGCACGCTGAAAGACACGCAGAATCGGCTATCAACACGCAGAACTCAGGGCCAGCGCCAGGCGGCGCGTCTCGAGACCCTCACCCCGTGGGAGACACTCACCTCCGCCCGAGTCGAAGTTCGGGGTCCCGTGCAGGATGACGAAATGCAGGAACAGGGGCGAGGCGTTCATCTTCACCGTCCCCGACAGGAGCCCACTGAGGAACTGCACGTACCTGCGAAAGGCAGCCGGCTCAGGGCTCCTGCACAGCTCCCGAGCCCAGGCGGGGCCGGAGGGCGATGAGGAAACCCGCCTGCTCTTCCGGGGGTTCTGGGAGAGAACCCATCCTAACTGCTCACAGCAAGGAGGGTGTACGCACCCCAGGCCTTGGCCCACACCCTGCAGAGCATGGCCGAGCCCACAGCCCACCGGGCATCTCTGGGCCTTCCACGCTGACACGGCCAATGACCTGGAAGCACAGCCAACGGTGCTTCCTGAGCGTGAGCCCCCCACGCGGCGCCTTTTGCTCTGCACCCCGAGTGCAGGTGGTATCGCTTCTGTCCATGGAACCCACAGCCAGGCAGGGCTGGGCCACGGGGCTGGCACGGTCTCCCCACAGAGAACGGCAAGGCAAGAGGCCTGCCGTCCCATGGGCCTGCTCTCTGAACCAAGCCACACCTCTGAGGGCATGAAGGTCACTCGGCTTAACTCTCAGTCCTACCCACCCCGCCTTCTGCTCATACTAGGAAGCCTCGTGGGAGGCTGGAGTCCCCACCCCCAGCCCACAGGAAGCCTTCGGATGCCACATCCCACTGTGAGAGTCGCCCCTACCATAAAGGGCACGAGCCCCCCTGAGCTGCACTGCCCTCCCGTCTTCTGGCTTCTCTGTGCCCTCCCTCCTCAAGGCCCATCTCAGCGGCACAGTGCACGTCTGCCGTGGGCCAGGAGACCTGCCTTCTCTCTGAACAGCACACACAGCCTTGCGTGCCATGCTGACGGCCCCGCGCCCTGCACGGGTGCTTGGCGGCCTAGAGAGAAGAGTGTACCCTGGAAGCATTGCCTCACTGGTTCCTCCCGGGGCACAAGGTGGCAGCTGTGACCCCGACTGGGCACACACCTGCCAAGTTCTCAGATGCTGCCTGGCCTCGGCCACTCGCGCCACCCGGAACGTGTCACTCCAGAGCAGAGCCAACCCCTACCATATCCAACATCTCTGTGCATCTCTAGTGACTACACAGAGCCACACAGGCGGGAAGGGAGCGTTCACTGAATCACCAGGCTGTGCGGCTGGCACAGGGTCCTCCATACCCTCCAGCCAGCCCACCGCAGTCCACTCCCCTCGGAGGACCAGGGACCACCCCCCTCCTCCCTAGGACTGAACGCTAGTCAGGCTCAGCCTACTTAGGTTAAAAAAATTCTGGTTTTCTCTCTCTGGCTTACTTCACTTAGCATAATGTCCCCAAGGTCTATCCACGTTGTCACAAATGGCAAAATTTCATTATATTTTATGGCTCAGTAATACTCCACTGTGTGTGTGTGTATACACACACACACACACACGCAAACACACACACATATTTTCTTTATCCATTCATCCACTGAGGGACACTTGAGTTGTTTCCATATCTTGGCTATTGTGAATAAGGCTACATTCAATAAACATAAGAGTACAGATATCTCTTCAAGAGCCTGTTTTCATTTTCTTCAGATATATACCCAGAAGTGGAATTGCTGGTTCGTATGGTAGCTCTATTTTTAATGTTTTAAGGAACCTCCGTACTGCTTTCCACAGTTGCTGCACCAATTTACATTCTCACCAAGAGTGTACAAAGGCTCTCTTTTCTCCATGTTCTCGTAACCACTTGTTTTTTCTTGTCTTTTTGATGACTGGCATTCTAATAGGTGTGAGGTGATACCTCCTTGTGCTATGATATCACTCATAATATATGGAATCTAAAAAAGCCAAACATTTAAAAACAGAGTAAAATGGTGGTTACCAGGGGCTGGGGGCTTTGGGGACAGGACAGAATTTTTAAAGGGTACAAACTCGCAGTAAGTAGTAAATATGCCCTAGAGATACAATGTACAGTGTAGTAAATATTGTATTATAATTATCAAACTTGCTAAGAGATATAACTTAATTATTCCAACCACTAAAAAGAAATGATAATTATTGTAATGTGACAGAGGTGCTAAGTACGGTGACAATGGCTTTTCGTATTACAATACGTGAATGTAACAAATTAATCTCGTAAGCCTTAAATTTACACAATGTCATTTGTCAAATACACCTGGGCTTCCCTGGTGGCGCAGTGGTTGAGAATCTGCCTGCTAATGCAGGGGACACGGGTTTGAGCCCTGGTCTGTCTGAGAGGATCCCACATGCCACGGAGCAACTGGGCCCGTGAGCCACAACTACTGAGCCTGTGCGTCTGGAGCCTGTGCTCCGCAACAAGAGAGGCCGCGATAGTGAAAGGCCCGCGCACTGCGATGAAGAGTGGCCCCCACTCGCCGCAACTAGAGAAAGCCCTCGCACAGAAACGGAGACCCAACACAGCCAAAATAAAATTAATTAATTAATAAACTCCTACCCCCAGCATCTTCTTAAAAAAAAAATACACCTAAATTTTTAAAAATATCTAATTTACACCAGCAATTCAGATGCAGTCCATTATCTCAAGCAGCCGAATTGGCATACAAAGGAAACTGAACAAGAGAAAATTTCTAGTCAATTTTAAAACCAAAGTTTAAAAAGTCTACTTGAAATCTATCCTTTTAGAAAATAATGTTAGAAAAGAACATTCACTTCAGCTTAGGGGCCCCTCCCAGTGTTTCAGTTTTCCTGGTGGCAAACCGCTCTTCCCTTTTGGAAGAGGACAAAAGCTCATCCAAGTCACAGAGGCAAGATGCAAGCCCTGGAGGGCCCGGGAAACCACGTGGCCGGGCCGTGGCTGCAGGAGCCTGGCCACCAGATGGCTCCACATGCCTTCCCATTTCATCTTCTATCTCGACAGCAGACGTGCAGACACGGGAATCTTCAGGTGACCTGTCCAGCTACTTTTTATCACCTAAGTGCCACGCACTGCAGATTTCTGGGTTCTCCGGCCACCCCACCCCACCCCCGCCAGGTCATGAGCACAGGAAAAGGGATTACGGACGCTGAGTTGGGGCCATGAGTCGCCACCTGCTCTGGACAGCAGTCTCCCCTCCTCCAGCACTGGTCACCAGACAACCCGCTTCCTCGGCCTTGTCTGTGGCCCAGTTGCTGTGTTTACTCTGTGGGCGCCTGGCCGTTCGCTCCTTCTACACTGACCTCTCTGGGCAAGGTGGCCCTTCACTCTCTGGACATCCAAGGGACCCACGAGCACACAGACCAGGCATCACGGAGCGGGGTGAGGGTCAGTTCCCATTTTACATTTTGATGTAAACGTGGAGGGTCCTCCCCTTGCCCTGACACAGCCTGGCCGGCGCCGTTGCCCAGCAGCCAGAGGGAGTATGAGAAGGCGCTTCTTTCAGGTGGCGTGTCAGCATTACCACAGAAGAATGCTGATTCCCTGCAAGCTCCCAAAGCAGGAGCCAGAAGACAAGGGCCAGCCCTCACATGGGGTTAGGGACAGACGGGAGGGAGTGACCAGTCCTCTGCCTGGGACCCAGACACGGATGCCTGCCCTCCTGACCAGTCCATCATGTAACCAGTGCAAAAGAGCCCTTTTCATCTGCCCTTTAGAGAAATCTGCTTTATATGGATTCACATTTTAGGTAAGCCAAAGACGCAAAATGTTATTATAAAAGGCAACTTACTTCTTCCTTCACATGCTCCCTTGATAAGGAAAAAATATAAAATTGTTTTCTATTTCACGGTATTTTCTATTAATGAAGTGCTACTTTCCAGCAATTATACTGCCTAACTTTGTGGAGCTGAAGTCATTTTGGGTGCTTGTTCATAGGATGCAATACAAGCGTAATTTCTGAGTCCAAGTTCTGGATTTTGTGATACTGCAAAAGTTTACCATAAGGCTCGTCAGCGGCCTGACTGAGATCAGAACAGCCTTTAAAGAAAACCTCACGCCAACCCCATCACCCCGCCATCCACCTCCTAAGACAGGGACAGGGGACAAGGGTCATACATGTACTTACTTTTGTAAAGCTTATAGACCGAGTGGAGACAGTACCCTTGTCCCTTCCTTCCAGCCGTGATGAGTACAGGTCTGTGGCTGATGGTGGACGTAAATGAGCCGGACGTAAGCCTGGGGGCGCCTCACCTGTGACCTCAGCCCGCCACCAAGAACCCAGGCAGGTCAGCATGGCCACCGGGGACAGCACAGGCCCCTTGCTCATCTCCGGGGCTTTCCTCCAGGGCAACTACCGGCAAATCCGAAACTCCAGACCGCACAGCTGAGCAGCTGTCGGCCCTGGCTCCCCCAGTGACTGTGGCCTCAGCCCAGGGGGCACTCCTGGCCCCCTGGGGGCTCATGGCAGCGGGTGAGGGGACACTCAATGCCCTAAATTAAGCCTATCTCCTCTCTATGCACCACCGATGAGTGTGTGTGATGGGGGCGGCATAAAGAAAACCTTTGTACGGGAAAGCCTATTTTTCATGGATTTTTCATTGGCGTGGCCTCATCCTGCTGTTCCCAGAAGCCTTTCACACCCTCATCGGTCCCTCTGACGAGCAGGCTCAGAAGCTCTGCTGGAGGCCACCTGAGCGTGACCTGGAAAAGAGAATGCTGTCCTTAAGTCCCAAAGACATCACATACAAAACGCCCGATAAAAACAAAGTTCATTGCAAATATAAGCTGTAATTGCTGCTGCAGTCAGCAGTGGCGCTAGCTACCACCTGCACCGTTGGAGAGAGAGGACAGGTAAACAGGGCACACGTGGCAGGAAACTACCTGGAGAGCCGCCATCACTGCGAAGGAAAAAAAATTCAGGCTACGGCCGAAAATAAGAGGGAAGAAAAGCAAAGGCAAGGAGTTCACAATTACTTCCTCCAGAAAACTGTGGAAAGGATGAACTTCAACTCTTGTCTATGTGATATTCACCCACAGCACTGAAGGAAAGGTGTGTACGAATGAACGCACAGGGTGTCAGATGGCCTCTCAGAGCCCATCCCAGTGTCCAACCCCAAACAGAAAGTCCTCCCTGGTCAGCGCAGCTCTCACAGCCACACATGTCAGAGAGCTCACCTGTCTCCCAGCTGTGCTCTTCTTTCTTTCGAGGGAAATAACTCCCTGCGGATGAGGTTTTCCCCACTTCGTCTCAACTAGCAAGTACGATTAAGAAACCAAGCTTGGGCTTCCCTGGTGGCGCAGTGGTTGAGAGTCTGCCTGCCGATGCAGGGGACACGGGTTCGTGCCCCGGTCCGGGAAGATCCCACATGCCGCGGAGCAGCTGGGCCCGTGAGCCATGGCCGCTGGGCCTGCACATCTGGAGCCTGTGCTCCGCAACGGGAGAGGCCACGACAGTGAGAGGCCCGTGTACCGCAAAAAAAAAAAAAAAAAAAAGAAACCAAGCTTGCAGCTGGCAGGGCACTAACAGAAGAGCAACATGCTTCCTTCAAGTTCCAAAGCAGCTCGAAATGTGCAGTCGTTCATTGCATTCTTTATAACCTCTTTCCAAAGCAGAAACTTACATGTGGAGTTTCCCTAAATCTTCCTAAATATGTGAATTGTACTCGACCTAAGCTTAAAGAGCCCTGAAAACAAGTGTGAAATGATACTTTTGTAAGCAGAAGTGTCGGCCCATCTCTCCCTAAGGCTTCCTGGTGTCACCTCCATACGTTCAGCGTGGCTACAGCTGCAGGGGAAGCACGGAAGGCGGGGAGACCTGGGCAGGGCCCCATCAGCTCTGGCCTGTGCGCCAGACCCAGGCTTGCTGGTTACCTAACGTTCCCCAGCACTTCCCCGCCCCGGCTGGGCTGGAAGGATAACACACCTCAGACCTCTTCCAGGCGACCCCCCTGAGGGAGGGTCCCGCTCCTCGGGCCCGCCCTGCAAGCCGGGGCAGGAGGACATGCGGAGTGGACGAGGCACAGGGTGCCTGCTGGCCTCAGCGGCCGCACTCCCTAAAAGACACATCTGCGGAGAAAGGATCTGCACATCTGCTTCTCTTGGCAGCTTTCTTGCTTCAAGTTCAAGGTTCTTTCAGACACTCAAGGTATCATGTCAAAAACTACAGAAATATCAAAACCCAAATAATGCTGTAATGTTGGGGAACTTTCCAGCTATTAGAAACACCCAGGAATCCAATCCTGGTGTCTGCATGCCCAGACTTTTGGCCTCCCTTCCCTCTACCCCATGGGACACAGGAATGGCCCCCGCCCAGGACCCCCCCGGGCTCCCTTCTTCCGCACACCCTCAGGAGAGGTTTGCTGTCCCAAAGAAGAAGCCGGTTACCTGTCATTTGCCCCACTAAACTCAAAGTGATGGGACCCGCTTGTCCCGACTCCTTCATGGAAGGAAAGGAAAAGCGGAGAAGGAAAGGAGTCAGAATTGCATTATTGAACTCATCCCTTCCATGATGCTGATGATAACTAATGCTGTAGGAGGATTTTCTTTAATTACTTAGCAAAGTGAAAGGGCCTCCAAGTTAATGGGAGCCTCTCTGACACAGCAGGCTCATCAGCCCTGCAGGAGGTTACCCCGGGGCCTCCACAAGTTGCTCCTGGGGTTTGCTCAAGGCGACAGGTGCAGGGAGAGAGAAGGGCTCTTACCCGAGGAATTCTGCTGGAAGCAAGCAACCTCCAATGAGCCATTGCTGGCCAGGCTGCTGCAGGCCAATGGCTCGGTGGCTTTTAGGAGTGAGGCACAAAGTGACAGAGAATTTGCTGCCTGTCAAATGGACCTCCTGCCTCTCGAGCTCTTAAACCCAATATTAATTAAGTGAAGGGTGGAGGAGGCTTACTGCTGAGGCTCTAAACTTCTTGGACCACAAACCCAAGCTCTCACCACAAGATGGATTTTAAAATGGTTTCTTGAGTTCAGTCCTAAAACAGCCTGTAACGCTCCCCCTGTGGGCATTTGGGACCACAGCGATGGGTCCTATCACCACTGAGCCTGTCCCCACAAGTGCAGCCATCACACATCCTCCGGGTCTCAAATATTCCTCCAGAGGTACTTATACATTCACTCAGTCGTTCACCCGCTTCATTACGAGATGGCGAGCATCTTCCGATGCAGGCGCTGGGCGGGCTGGCATTCCCCTCATCTGTGGGTGCGGGGAGCTTAGCCTCAGAATGCAAAATTTAACCTATGCCACCCTCATAAAATGTAAATACTACCGCTTCTGTCGTTCAGTGATGCAGGAGAACCATGGGCACGTTAAAGTAGGATGTTTCCCTTTTTCCACACTCCTTCAATGGTATTAAAAAGCTGCAGTAGCTGGGGCTTCCCAGGTGGCTCAGTGGTTGAGAGTCGGCCTGCCGATGCAGGGGACACGGGTTCGTGCCCCGGTCTGGGAGGATCCCACATGCCACGGAGCAGCTGGGCCCATGAGCCATGGCCGCGGAGCCTGCGCGGCCGGAGCCTGTGCTCCGCAACGGGAGAGGCCACAACAGTGAGAGGCCCGCATACCGCAAAAAAAAAAAAAAAAAAAAAAAAAAGCTGCAGTAGTAGTAAAAAAAAAAGAAGAAAATGAGGCAAATATCCTTCCCTGGTGCATGCTGAGTTTTGGGGTGGGTTAGCCCCTGTTTACCCTCATGTCTCACAGAGGGGCTCACATGAATGTAACCATTTTGGAAACTGCTCAACCAAGAAATGACACTTAATGGTTCGAAATAGATCAAGGGTCTGTTTAACTGTAACACTAATAAAATGCTGGGTTTTCCCAGGCAGTTCACATGTCCTGTGGGACCCTTGTTCAGAGCAGGGCACGGCCAGGCTCTGACCCGTGGGTCCTACATCCACCAGACACTCTGGTCTGAACACAAACAGACCCAGCCATGGGAAACACCCGGGACAAAGCAGGAGGTGCCTCTGGTGGTCCCTGAAATCCCTTTCCCAAGTGGAAATACTGAGACTTGGCTCTTGACCAAAATATACCTGTGACCCTGCCTCCTGGAACCTTCAGTCCACCCAAGACCGCTGGTCCAGCCCTCTGGCACTGGGGGAAAAGATGCGAGGCGCAGGAAAACCATCTTGGCAATTTCCCGGACAATTCTTGTGCAAATGCCCTGCCATTTGCTTTAAAATAAAAATGCAGTGTTCTTGGCTCCATGCCCCCATCTGCAGAAGAAGTGGGTCTGGAAGGCAAGTGGCTGCTGGCTCTTCTCAGGCCACACACCTAACTCTCCTCTGGTTCTTCTCCACGTGGGCCTGGTGACAGTGTGGATTCGCCTGGGAGCGGGCGGCAAGAGGAAGTCTGCTCCCCAGGGTCCCTCTGCAGCATCTGCCGGGGGCCACGCCGAGCAGGAGAGAAGGGGAGGCGGGCCAGGGGAGGCCGAGGAGAGAGAAGACTCCCGGGCCTTTGAAGCTGGCCAACAACAAACTTGTGTGTGTCGACAGCTTTATTGGACATAAGCTGCTTTCACCTGCTTCCTACTGCCCACAGACCCTCTGTTAGAGTGGCCGTGACAGAGACCACGTGACCTGCAAAGCCCAGAACATCCGCCATCCAGACACAGTTCACAGACCCCTGGTCCAGGAGACAGCAACCAGTCCCAATACAGGAATGGCACCAACACCAGTAGAGAGCTCGGAAGACCTGATGGCTGAGCGTGTGGGGAGGAGCCCTGCGTCCACGCCGGAGCCAGCCGGGGCCCCCCCAGCACCCACACGCAGGGTGGCTCATCCTCCACCACTGGACACCGCCAGTCCCTTCCCTCCTCATCTTGGCTGGTCAGGGGAGGTGCGTCTTCCATCCCTACATTTTTTTTTTTAATTGGAGTACAGTTGCTTTACAATGTTGCGTTGGTTTCTGTTGTGTTGGTTCCACTGTACAACGAAGTGAATCAGCTACATGTATACATATATCCTCTCCCTCTTGGACCTGCCCCCCATCCCACCCATCCAGGTCACCACACAGCACCCAGCTGAGCTCCCCGCGCTATACAGCAGGTTCCCACTAGCTATCTGTTTTACTACACATGGTAGTGTATTTATGTCAGTCCCAATCTCCCAATTCATTCCATCCCCACACACACGCTTTGAAATGTAAAATCTCATTCACTTTTTCACTCTGGCTCTGGGACAGATACATACCGTTTCTGGGAAGGCTGCATTAAAGCTGAAAGTTTATCATCATAAAATTTCTTCATTGCAAATCTGTCGAGGGCTTGGTCAGCACTGGGAAAGCAGAGAGAGAGAGAGGGCACACGCTTTAACTCCATGGCCACCGCAGGAGGCCGGGTTGGGGGGAGTGACATGAGTCAGGCCCCGAGGCTGTTCTGAGTGGCTGGCACCCACTAAGAGTTCCATTCTGCTACACCCCCTCCCCGGGCATATCCACTTTAGCGTCTCTTCTAGGGCTTCATCTCCCCCAGGAAGATGTTCAGGGCCAAGTGGAAGCCAGGCTTGCAAGGTCTGGAGTCCCCCCTGAAACAGCAGCACCCGATCCTAGGATGTGGCACTTTCTCTGCAGCACGCACGGCAGGTGGGAGAGTCACCTGCCTGCCTTTTCTCACCTGTGGACACAGGCCCGCCGTCCTATCTAAATAACCATCTAAAATAATAACGTTGTCTAAATAAGGGGCTGGGCTGGCAGGGGTGCACAAAAGCAAGGGTCACCTAAGCACTGAATATTTAACATACAGAGCACATAAGTTTTTCAGAGTAAAAAGTATAGTTACATATTCACCTATACATTTTATCTTTTTATTTTTACTTTTTTTGATGTGGACCAATTTTTTTTAAGTCTTTATTGAATTTGTTACAATATTGCTTCTGTTTTATGTTTTGGTTCTTTGGCTGTGAGGCATGTGGGATCTTAGCTCCCCGACCAGGGATCAAACCCACAACCCCCTGCACTAGATGGCGAAGTCTTAACCACTGGACCGCCAGGGAAGCCCCTCACCTATACATTTAAAAGTATTCCTGGGCTTCCCCGGTGGCGCAGTGGTTGAGAGTCTGCCTGCCGATGCAGGGGACACAGGTTCGTGCCCCGGTCCAGGAAGATCCCACATACCACGGAGCGGCTGGGCCCGTGAGCCATGGCCGCTGAGCCTGCGCGTCCAGAGCCTGTGCTCCGCAACGGGAGAGGCCACAGCAGTGAGAGGCCCGCATACCGCAAAAAAAGAAAAAAAAAAGATCATTAGACAGAAGCAACTGAAATTCTAAAGAAAAACTGCAAACAACCTGGATAGGCAGAATTGGTAAATGCTAAAATACATAATATTCCATTCATCGAGTGGCGAACTACTGCAGCCACTAAAATGACGTCAGGGAAGGCATTTAGGAAAGCGTGTTAATTTAGGAAAGCAGGTTACAAAAATCCAGGTGACGTCACTTCATTTTAGTGAGGAGATAATACCAGCACTGATGCTGTTTCAACTGTCTTACACGAAACGACACACTGAATCGTCACAAAACCCTGCGAGGCACAGCCATCATCCCCGCTTCCCAGGTGAGGACCCTGAGGCTTAGAGCCTTTCATGTGAGTTGCCTGACACGTGCAGCTGAGACACACTTCGATTATTCAGAAAAAGTGGTGCGTTTAGAGAGAGTGTCATTGATAAGCTTTAAGTGACTAAAGCTTAGCCTCTCTGCTTTCCAAAGATGCCAGGACTGCCCACGGCGCATGGAACTCTGGTTCCAGACAGAGCTGCGCTGTTGTGAGCAGGTGAAATCTGCTCTCTGACCAAATGTCTTTGGCTTAGCAGAGGGATGTGACGTGACCAGGAATCTCAATTTGTCTGGCACACACACAAGCACTTATTATCACCAAGAAAGGATCTAATTTTTGCTCTGGGGTTGGGTTTCCTGCCTGGCAGGCAATGGGCTCCCGAATTTGTTTCCAGAGAAAACATTTGGAAAGTCAAATTTCACTCCTTAACACTAGAAAGGAAAGGGTTTATCGGCTAATATGAATAGGTTTATATTTCCTCAGAATGGAGTAGTTCATGCTTCACAAAGTGGCCATTGAACAGAGAGAGCCAACGCAGATGCAAAACCCATAAAGAACGATATTTCTGAACTGGGTCTCAGTGTGAGTGGAGACGTGTGCTCGGAAAGGGCATCTGGGTCCACCAGCACGACCAGCGCCAGGAGGGCTGGCATGCGGCCGCTGCCTCACTCACTGGCCTCGCGGTGCCTGTCGTCCCCAGTGGACGGGACCAGCCTCCTGCTGGCGGCACCCACACGCCCACAGCAGCACCTCCTGAGACCCCGGCCAGACCGGGCTTCCCGCCCACGGGCCGTGAGATCATGAGCAAGCTAAGTCCACCAAGCCTCAGTTTCCTCATCTGTGAAGTGGAAGTAATGACTGCTCGCTCCTAGATTACCTGGGAGGATGGAGCAAGAAAAAGGAAACATGCAAAGTACTTCCCAGAGGCCCGCTGCATACAAACATGGCAGCCATGCATGCAAACCATGGCGGCCGTGGACATGGCCACGTATAGAATCTGAGGCGTCCAGTGAGAAAGCACTGCTCTTCTTTACTAACGGTAACGTTTGTCCCTGTCTTTCTTGTCAGAGAATGACAGCGCACTCACTTTATCTTTGACGCCTCCATGAAGTCTTCAGTGTGGATCACTGCACACCTACGAAAGTGTCTTTCTCACAAGTGTAAACTCTTAGCTGCAGCTGAGTTTCTAGGCACCAGGGACATGAGCCTCGGCCTCCAGGTCAGCTCCCAGGCTGACCGCCTCCCGCCCACCCAGGCTCAGAGCATCCCGATGCCCACGGCAGTGAGCACGCTTCCCTCCTACCTGGCCGAGACGTTGGTGAAGTGCATGTAAGATGATATGACCACGCCGATGCGTCCCTTTCCGCCCTGCAGGAGACAAGAGAGGCCATTAGAACAGGAAAGCACTCGTTCATTCACAGGATGGCAAAGAGCCTGCCTCGGAGGGGAAGCCAGCGTTACCCTCCTCTGGTCCCTGTTCTGGGGGACGGCAGCACCCAACTCAGCAGAGAACACACATATGGGGTGCTGATGGCAGGAGCAGGTGCTATCCGGGACATCCGAGGACACCCCCGAGGGCAGGTCTGCACAGAGGCGGCCAGTCAGTTCCTCATTTCCCAGTGAGGCTGGAAAAAAACTGTGCTGGGCGGAAGCAATTAGCGTGACTTAATCACCCATGTGAGAGAGACCCGAATGCCCCACTCACAGGCTGAGAGGGCTTTGAGGGCTGCACACAGAGCCCGGAGAAGTCCAGAGTCGCAGGACAGCAGATCCCAGGGTGATGCCAGCATCACTGGCACCACCTACCCAGCCCTGCCCTGTCACACTCAGGGGACCCCCATCTGAGGCAGCGTCATGGAAAATGCATCACTCAATCCGTAACCACAGACATGCACAGCCCGGACAAGGCAGCCCGGCAGGGCCTCGGACCAACATTGCCAACAGGAGAAGGTGTCTGGAAGCACCGCAGCTCCGTGACAGGCCAGCTCGACCAGAACCGTGGACTGCCACCTTCTGAAACACACTGCCGTGACCCAGAATGGCGACCAGCAAACCACAGCCCGCCAGCCACTTCTGCCCACCACTTGTGTCCCTATGAGTTAAGAGCCATCTTAACATTTTTAAACAGTTGAAGAAAAATCAAAAGAAGAATGTTCCAACGACACATGAAAATCATATGAAGTTCAAATGTCAGTGATCATAAATAAAGTTTGATTGGGACCCAGCACGCCTGCTTGTTTAGGGGCATCAGGGTCTATTTCCACATGACAATGGCAGGTGGAAGTAGACTGTGGTGCCCCAAAGCCTTGAAAGTCCTGTCTGGGTCTTTCAAGAAGAGCCAGCAACCCCTGATCTAGAATCCCATGAGCCACAATGGCTGTGTCAGCAACGTGCAGATCGTATGTCTATCCTTGAAAGGGAACGATGGAGGAAATTCAGGTCCAAATCTGGCGTGTGACTGTCACCCAGGTGCGTTCTCCTCTCTGTCTCATCAAGGGCGCGCCTTACAGAAACTCAGTGCAGACACACAATCAGTCCTTCACTGCTGAACCCTGGCACCTGCAGTTGTAACTGTGCAGCTACTAGTATGTTTCCTGTATAAATTCACCTGCAGGGAACAACAGCCCCGTCAAGTCAGGCACGCGGGGCGGCTTCACTGCCCCCATCTCCAGGGCTGCTTGTTACGTACGGACAGGAAGTCTTCAAGCACAAACAACATTCTTTAGGGCTTGAACAGCTTTTGTCTGTTCTTCACAAAAATCAGAATCGCTGACTACACAAGTCTCAGAGAGTATCCTCCACCAAAAACTCAAGACTAAACCGTGTGGAGGTGGGTGAACCTGTCCAGAAGAACCGCAGGCAATTTCTACTCAAAACTAGTGTGAGGGGGGACCTGGGGACACACACCACCCTTTGTATCCAGCAGGGAGACACGGGTCTCACAGTCTGGCCTTAGTCTGACCTCCCCAGGCCAAGACGGTATTCCTGGCACTCCTAGCAGGAAGAGCACATTCTGCAGGGCTGGCAGGTTCGGGGGAAAGTCAGCCATCTCACCCCCCGCAGCAACTAGGATGAACTTCCCTTCATGTCAACATCTGTAAGTTCAAATCACAAGAGGGCTTCTCCCTCATGGCATGTTTTCTAGCTCATCTTGGAAAGCGTTCATAGGCCACCAGAATTAGGGCAAGAGATGAGCAAACTGTTCCCCAAAAGTTTCAACATGTTCCAGTTTAATCCCACTAACAAGACTTTTCCCAAGAGGCAAGCGTAGTTTAGAAGAGGGATACGTTTTAGAGAACTCTGTGAGCTAAGTTCATCACTTGTGGCCCGGATGCTGTAAATAATATTATAATTTGTTTCATTAAAAAAGTGAACAACTGAAATGGAATGCATGGTGAAGGGGGTGCGTCTCAAGGTCCAGGGACCTGAATCCTCTGGAGACACAGCTGGCAGCAGGTCCCGGTGCGCCGGGCGGGCATTTCTCCCCAGGGTCAGGCACTGCAGGTGCTCCGGGTGGGGTAGGGACCACTGCTTCACATGCCTGTGAAGGGATCTTAGGTAACAACGGCCCATCAGTATTATCCTCACTGGGTCAAAATCACCAAGCCGAGCCCAGTGAAAAATACAGACTTTTTTTAATGGACAAGAATTGTGTGTTTTTTTTTTTTTAAAGTCTCTTTCTTTAAGTTTTCACCAAAACACAAATGTGGAGAGAAGCTCCTTAATATAACGTGTTAACTTAATTTAGTAAGAGAACTAACGGGACTCCCTGGCTGTCTGAGGGAGAATGTAATCAAGTTAGATGTGAGTTAGATTAGATTAGTTAGATCAAGTTAGATTTAAGGAATAAAAGCAGAGAGCAGCAAACGCACTGTGTGCACCCAGTGGCTTTTCCTCCTGGCCAAGTGACCCTCAAATGCCCCAAGTGTGGGAGCTTTGAACATGGTCAGCCACCGTCTACCCTCCTCATTCTACAGGCAGATCTCAGTGCCCTTGCAGGAAACTCAAACAGAAAGTCTGATCATTCGAAGGGAAGGTTCTTTTACACTAAGGTCCCTAACGCAAAGGTTTTTTGTGCAGCTTTCGAGTGTGAAAAGTCTGAAGGAAAGTCTGAAGGTGGAAATGTCTATTTTTTTGAGACGTCCTGATGGTCATAAGAATTTGGTGTAAAATAGACAGAGCAGGGAGCAGCCCTCTTCTTCTGGGACGGAGAGCCAGCCACTGCACTCCCCGCACCCCCGCCTTCTCAAAGCATTCCTCCCACACGCTGGCTGCATGAGCTCAAGGTGTCTGGGGAAACGGATCAGATCTGAGGAATCCAGGGTAGTGCAGGAAGAGGCTACAAACAATCCAAGGCAGTTGAGAAACTGGAGAAGTAAGAGGAGAGGTAGGTTCCAGAAGATGGGAGGGCGGTAGGAGGAGGGAGGGGTGCAAAGCAGGTCAGGGCAGCCAGGACGATGCGCTGCTGTGCTCACAGCCAGCCCCGGTCACCCTGCAAGGGTAGACATGTCACATCCCCTTCGGGCTGACCTGCATGGAAAGGACCATAAGACTGCTGCAGCAGCATCCTGCCCGCAACGTCAAGCCAATAGACTAGCATAACTCAGGCGACACAGAGCCCAACGCTGTGCCTCTTAATAGCCCCCTTCACTTTTTAAAAAGCGCTCCCCATGAAAAACAAAAATGCATGAAAACGACATATATATGGAATTTAAGAAAACACAATGTCATGAAGAACATAGGGGTAAGACAGGAATAAAGACACAGACCTACTAGAGAATGGACTTGAGGATGTGGGGAGGGGAAAGGGTAAGCTGTGACAAAGCGAAAGAGCGGCATGGACATATATACACTACCAAACGTAAGGTAGATAGCTAGTGGGAAGCAGCCGCATAGCACAGGGAGAGCAGCTCGGTGCTTTGTGACCGCCTGGAGGGGTGGGATAGGGAGGGTGGGAGGGAGACGCAAAAGGGAGGGGATATGGGAACATATGTATATGTATAACTGATTAAATTTGTTATAAAGCAAAAAAATAAAATAAAAAATAAAGAAAAAAAAAAGCATGAAAATGAAAGGATTCACTCCCAGGGGTCCCTAACCTTAGCCTCACCATGTGCAGCTATGCATTCAGGGACCTCCATCCTGTACATTCTGAAGCCACACTCTGGGAGGCTGGATGACTCTTTTCCCGCCCCCCCACCCTTAGCATAAGTATGAAAACCTAACCACAAACCCCTAAAGAAGCTGGAAGTTAGAGTAAAAGGTGGGCCCCCTGGGCCCCGGAGCGGGTGCTCACCCTGCAGTGAATGACGACCACATGCTGGGGGTCGCTGTTCAGCCAGGCCTCCTGCGCCTTGCAGATGGTACACACCTTATCCAGGGGCGGCGCGTGCAGCTCTGGCCAGCCCACGTCCAGAATCTGCGGGAAGAGAGAGGAGGATTCCTGGTGTCCATCTCCAGAAGCCCTATGAAGCCATCTCATGATGGTTTTTTTTATTTACCAAACTATTTCATTTTAGAGTAAAGAACAACGCTGCACGCTCCTTTTCTAAAAGTTAGTGGGAATTATGGCTCCTTTACTGGAAAGAAAAATATGAAGGATTATGTTTTCCCCACGAGACATCTACTCCCGGGTCTTATCTGCTCTGCTGCAGCTGGAATGACAATTCTAGAAAGGGCTTTCGGGAGCCGCTAATGGTGTGTGGCTCATGGGGAAAAGAGGCCCAGGCCGAGCAAGATCTGAAACAGGAGTTCTTGGCAGGCGCTGCCTAAATTCCTCCTTTCAGACTAAAATCGCAGTTTGGGAAAACGCTGAGAGCCATTCCTCCACACAAAGGGCAGATAACTTCTCAGAGGGAGATGCCTATCACACGTGACGCTCCCCAAAGGAGAGGAATGTGCCCAGGAGGGAGGGAGGAAGGCCTTCAAACCTGGGTTACAATTCAGGAACAAAGAAAGTCATCAACACACGATAAGGAAACTGGCAGGTCTCTGGGCAAAACACGGCAACTCTGAGCCACCTGACACATTCCCAGCTCTAAACCTGAGGGCCACGCAGTGCTGTTATTTTTGCTTTCCGTTTACTTTTTTAAGAGGGGAGGGGAAGGCAGAGCTCTGTCTTATTATAAAAGCAATACAAATTGTGTCAAATGATGGAAAAATTCAGAAAACTGCTGGAAGCAGGGAAAGGTCTACACCCCTTCCACTGCTCAGAGCAAAAGCCTATTCTGGTGAATCCCTTACACTCGTTTTCTGTGTACATTTAGCATATACATAAATTCTGTATTCTGCCCTTGTTAACGAGCATTAAAACAGGCAATTCACCATGTTACTAATTTTTTTTATCCTAATGGCTGCAAAATATTCCAACATATGGAATACAGTATGCATATATATACCATATATACCATAACTTATACTTATGCAATCTTAAAAATTTCCCCCTAAATCTTTGCTGTTAAAAAGAATAATAGATGGAGAGGGAGTACATGGATGTACAGAGGTGGCAGGAGGGAGATCTTAGAGGTGAAAATGTTCTGGATTTGATCGCAGTGGTGGTGACACAAATCTACATATTTGAGATGGCACAGAACCACACACACACACACACACACACACACACACACACACACAGCTGCTACACATAAACCCAGTGGAAGTTGCATGCAGTCTGTGGATGGTACCAATGTCAACTTCCTGGCATTAATATTTTACTACAAGTTATGCAAGACAGCACCGCTGGGGAAGACTGGGTCAGGGGTATGTAGGATCTCCCTGTATTATTTTTGCATTTTCCTGTGAAGTTATAACTATTTCAAACTAAAAAGTGTTAATAAAAAAAAATAAGCCGCGGATATGAACAGTTCCTAATACCCGTCATTAAGTCATATTCCACAAAGATTTGCTACAAACCCTTTCTGCACGAGCAGGATAAGCATCGTGGACATTTAACAAAACTCAGAATATAAAGGGCTAAGATCCATACCTTTGGGTTAAGCTTAGTCAGGTCATATCTCTTTTCCGAAAGGTTTAACACCTACAAAGGGGAAATAAGAAGCTATTAGACTAATCATTGTCCTCAGAGATCAAAGAGGATACAATTGCATTCTCACACGCTATTTGCCTTCTAGATAGAGAGGATTATAAAAGATTGAAACGTACAGATGTGTAATTGTCACAGAATGAAAAGCAAACAAAATAAACAAATAATGACAGCATACAGATCCTACGGAACTGGACTTGGCCCCAGAGAGCTTGGGCTTCCTCAGAGGAGGGAGGTGCGGGAAGGAGGGCACCTGGTCCTCAGGGAGCCCAGGCCCTGACACCCCGAGGCAGCCCAGAGACCCGTGCGCTCACGGAGAAGCAGAGCTGCCTGGGGAACCCGACCACACCTTGAGGAAAGGAACAAATAAGGGCGACACTGGAGCAGAAGGGGCTCCCCGTCCTTCTCTCTCCAGAGATGGACACTGTGGAGAGCTGAGAGGAGGGGTGCTCCTGGGGTGAGGGCCCACGGTTCCTCTACCCCAGAACAAGCTGTCTCCTCCTACACCCGTGGACCATGGGCCCCGTTAGAACCTTCTTCAGAGGGCCGACGCCTGTGGCCTCACAAGACAGCTGTGGGCAGGGAGGTGTTCTGTCCGCACAAGCACCTGTCAGGGCGCACAATTCAGACGTACACGGGGGAGGAGATGCACTCACCCCGGGTTCTGAACTCAGGAGCCACGGAAGACACACAGGCGTGTCTTTCTTCAGATTGTTCAAAAAGGTCCCTGTCCCCAAACAAGGTGAGCGCCCGCAGCCTCGCCATTTCGCAAGGGGGCCTCTGGCCGGCGTGGAGGGAAGAAGTGCCCCAGCTCCCGGGGCTCAGGCCCCAGGCCCTCGCGGGCTCAGTGAACAGCGAGCGGGGCAGGAAGGACAAGGCGTGGAGGGGACCCCCTCCTGGGCCAGGTGTCAGGACGAGGACACCGTTCCTGCAGGGCAGGTGGCTCTGGGAGTGAGGAGGGTGGGCTGGGGTGATCTCAGGGGCTAGACCCCGCCTTCCCTGCCTGTCACCAGGCCATGCTGAGGACGCGCGCGGGCAGGCGTCGGCAGGAGAGGCCGCTGGGCCCCGCAGGGGCTGCTGGAAGCCACCCGGAGGTCACCTCCCCCTGCTCTGCTGCCAGGGCCACCCGCCCAGCCCTTCTAGTCATCTGAGGAGGCTGATAAGGATGACAATAACTACCTTGTCGTTTAGGGTAAAGATTACCTGCCTCGTGGAGATAAAGAGGCCTTACAGGTGCGGGTCTGGAGAGGAGCGAGAAGCTGTCATTTAACTCAAAGAATGGAAGACGGAGCCGCAGGGCCCCCCTGCGGGACCGGCACCGGCCCGGAGGGAACACACAAGAGCAAGGGGCGAAGGAGGCCGTCCAGGAAGACTCTGCTCTCCCGCGTTTTTCCTCAACTGGGGGCTCCATCCGACAACCTCACGTGTGTTTGAAATGGGGCCAGGACAGACGCTGGCTTCTGGATGCCCACCCTCCGTCCCCTGATTCACTTCAGCAGGAGGGAAGGAACGGGGCTTTGGAGACGGGGCCGCCAAGCCCAGCAGCCGGGGCAGAAGCCAGCGGCCCTTGGGGCCCAAGTGCGGAGCCCAGACGCCCCAGACCACTGCGGGCCGTGCGCGACAGCCCGTGCGGCCTCCGTGCGGTGCGTCCCCCACCCCGGCACCTGTCTCCATCCACCAGGTCCCCAAGGGCGCTGAGCTGCGGAGTGACCGGCCTGCCTTCCCGCCCGCAAGCTCCTCAGTCCCCGCACGTGGGCGCTTCCGCCAAGTTTCAGCAAACTCAGTGTCCCCCAAGGTCCCCACCCTCGGTGTCCCCTCACCGTCCTCACGCTCTGCGTCCCCGCTCACCAGGTAGTTGTCCCCATGCTTGGACCGCAGCATGCGCGTCACCTCCTGCAGGCTGTGCAGGTACGACTCCTCAGAGCAGCCCGCGGGGAAGGACACGGCAATGATGCGCTCGGTGATGTAGGTGAGGTCCAGCTCGCGGCCGTCCTCCATGGCGGGGCTCAGCCCTGCAGGCCTGGGAGACACGCGGCAGGCTGTCAGGGGAGGGGCCAAGTGCCAGGACAGCAGAAGGCCAGGGACATTCACTCGCTGTTCGCACCTGGACCTGATTACAGGCATCTGGGAATTTACTGTGCCCCATCCCAGGAGGGCACACATCTCAACTTCCTTAATGGTCATGACTGGGGCACTACAAGCTACGAGCAGGGAATACTCAGAGGAAGAGAGGCTCGTTGCAGAGCAGCAGGCCTGATGGGGAGCCTGCAGAGGGAGGGCCTCAGTGGGCGGGCGTCGGCTCAGAGAGCCTGGACCTTGGAGGGAGGAGCCTTCCTTGCTCTGGGTATCAGGTCAGGAGTAGGCAGCAGGGGAGAAGCCCATGAGACGGGGATGGCAAAGCAGAGACACCTGCAAGTGACTCGTCACGTCTGCATGTAGCATCCTGGGGCAGGTGTGGAGGGCCCGCGGGCCCAGGCAGGAGGCTGGCCTGCCCTGCAGGGGGGATGAGCTGGGAGGGAATCTCAGCAGCTGGGAGGCAAGCGCTAACGTCTCTGGGAAGGGCTGTGCGCAGGCTCTGCTGAGACGGCGCGTGGGTTAACCCAGGGCGTGCGGACAAGGGCAGGCATCCGGTATGGGAGGATGGGGCCTGGAGGAGGGTAAAAACGCCAAGCAGTGAAGCCAGCAGAGGGGAGGGCTGCTGGTGTGGGGAGAGCCCGGAGCCCGGTGAGCCCAGGATAATGCTTCCTGCACGCAGCATCCAGGCTCTGCTTCCCTCATCACTAGGACGGTGCTCTGGGGACCACGGGCCCCAGAGCCCCTCACAGGAGAGGGCCCTAGGACTGCGGGTGGTGTCAGGGATGGAAGGTAAAACATCCAGCGGAGAGGTGCCGGGGTCAACCCCAAGACAGTGACAGCCCACAGTGAAACCACAGAAGGGTGCAGGATAGTCACGGGAGAGCGGTTTTAGTCCATCAAATTCCCCACCACCAGCTTTAGGGGTTTGTAGTTGCTGTTTGTTTACTACTCTTGTTACAGGTATTCCTCGCCTAATTCTGAAAAAATTTTTTAAATACACCAAATGGTTTTAACAAACTTCCAGGCACCCAATCATCCAACTTCAAAACTGACACAGAGCCAACCTTTTTCCATCCATACCCCCTGCTACCTCCGTCACTTTGATTGCATTGAAGAAATCCCAGATATTATATGTCATTTCACTTATAAATATTTTTGCATTTATTTCTAAAAGACAAAGATATTTTTAGAAATATCTACAATGCCATTATCATGCCTAAAAGAAACAATATCTTCAAATACCCAGTATCATAAATGTATTTTTTTAATTGGTTTATTCGAATTCAAACAATCACCAAGATTTTTCTTCTCTACCTGATGCATCAGACATGAATGTAAAAGAGTTTTGTTTACTTTAAAAAATCAAATCACATTTTCTGACACTGGTATTAAAAAACAAAGAGTTCATCCCCTGTGATACAGTCAATTCTGGAACTCCCGCAATGTGACGTTTCACATTCAAATCACAGCTACACAATTATTTATTGAATGTTTCCACAACCAGTGTTTCTAATGCTGGGAGATTACATCCAGAAAGAGACATAAACATGATATTTATCACTTTTGAGCATTTATCTTGTTTTTTTTTTTTTTTTTTTTTTTTTGCGGAGCATTTAGCTTTAAAAGTGAAAACGACATTAAGATTACTACAGAATAAAATAACACGGTGCCCAGGCTTCCTCTGTGAGATCTGACCCAAGGCCAGAGGCACACGAGTTTCGGTGATGGACACTCACCTGGATGGTTTGTCGCAGCACAGAGAAGCAGGTGGTGAGGATGCCCCCGGAGTCTGCAAATGACAAAACAAGGGTCATTCTCAAGTCCCCTGTCCTGCCAGCCCGCACACCGCGAACCTCGCCGAGAAGGAAGGATGGGAGCCCGATCCTCTGTTTCATCATAAATGGTTAAGTCAGACCCTGGAACCACTGGCTCATCTTATCACCCGGGAGGGTCCACAGCTTATCAGGTCATCTCGGCCCTAAGACTCCAGATCCCAAGTGACACAATTCCATTAACCAACAGCAGGACGGCTTCCCACGTGGGACAGCACAACAATCCCCTGTCAGGGCAAAGGTAAGCGGTCCCAGCACATGTAAACGCTCGTCCTGCGTGTCCTGGTATACAGGAGGCGCTCAGTCAACATCGGCCATTATTACTGTCTTTATTGTTAGTATTGATATTTACTTGAAAGAACCAGTTAATGACTTTGAGAGAATTCTCCATTTTTTCCACTCCTTTTTTTAAAAAGCTTATCCAACAGGGAAAAAAAAACCTCAGGTTACAATTACTTTACAGTTTACATAACCCTTCCCCGTGTGTGTGTGTGTATGTGTGTGTGTGTGTGTGTGTGTGTGTGTGTGTGTGTGTGTGTGTGTGTGTGTGTTGTAAGGGTTATGTTATACTCTAAGGCTATATATACACTCTCTCAGGAGATGCATCCAGCAACTTTGTGAGAAGGAATTAAGCAACTTTGTGAGAAGGAATTATCCCCACATTTCAGAAGCGGGGAAACCGAGGCTCCGAGAGGTGTGAGGTCTTGTCGAAGATGGCAGAGGGGGAGGAGAGCCCAGACGTCCCCGTCTCATCTCCCCGAATGCCTTCCTCTCAGGAGGCGCCTTCCTCTACTGCCTTCTGTGAGCTCCTCCCTGCCCGCTGCATCAAATATATTTTTTAAGGGCTTCCCTGGTGGCGCAGTGGTTGAGAGTCCGCCTGCCGATGCAGGGGACACGGGTTCGTGCCCTGGTCCGGGAAGATCCCACATGCCACGGAGCGGCTGGGCCCATGAGCCGTGGCCGCTGAGCCTGCGCGTCCGGAGCCTGCGCTCCGAAACGGGAGAGGCCCACGTACCGCAAAAAAAAAAAAAAAAAAATATATATATATATATATATATATATATATATTTTTTTTTTAAGTATTGGTGAAATGTAAACTGATTCAGCATTTTAGAAAACAGCTTGTCCGTAAATATAAAAAGCCCTTAAAAGGCCTGAAGCATGTGACTTAGCAATGTGAGGAATGACGCTGAGGAAATTACTGGAAAAGTCCGTGAGTCTCTATGGACAGGGGTGCTCACTGCGCTGTGATGTGTGTAACAGCAAAAAATAGACAACAGCCTAAGAGGTCAACCACGCGCCTCAGTTACATTAGATAAACCACGCTACCCTGCAGACGGCGACACACGTGTGGGCCTGGAGAGAGGCCGTGACCTATGACAGCAACAGCGCTGATGACCACAGACGGCCACATGGCCGCTCCCCGGTGCAGAGTATATGATTCACACACAGACCCACTCACTCCTATACATGCACACCTGGAAATGTGTGGCCAGAGTGCAGGCTGACAGGGCAGAAGTTTGCTTCTGGAATGTCCCGTTACATTTTTTCTTCTATGTGCATTTTTTTTCCTTTTCTGCTTAGAACATAGCTTACTTCTGTAACTGGAGAAAGAAAGTGTAATGCCTCCAGGGTCAGCTCAGATGAAGTTCCAGCTCCTGGTGTGGCATTCAGGCCTCGCAGCCACAGTCACAGAACTCAGACGCCCTCCTGGGAGGCAAACAGTGAGGAAGCCGCCAAGGGTGGACGCTGAGCATCTTGGAACAGGAACATTCCCGGCCCACCAGGGTCGCTGCACTGCGGCTGCAGGGGCCTGAGAGCGACCCCACCCTCACTATGGCCAGGTCACAGGACCTGACCACAGGGTCATCCAGCCTGTCCTTCCTCCCAAGGACCTCACCTCCCTTAGGACTCGACTACCAGTCTCGGCAGAGCATCAGAATCCTGACCAGCCGGCTTGAAGCTGGTTTTAAGCTAAGCAGGTGACTGCACTCATCACCGTGTCTGAGAGCCACTGTCCCCGGCGGAGACACACGGTGCCGTGTGCCGTTCCTTCAATTCATGCAACGTTTTCCATTTTGTTTTATCCTGTGAGTGTGTATAAGGAATGCACACAACATATCTGCAATATGAGACACGTACATAATTTATACATAAATAAACATAATGTATTGCATCCTATTACACTCCATTACAATTAAACGTTAAGTAGGTCTCAGCCCTGGGGGTGAGTACTCAAAGCTGACTGGAGACCACTGCTCTCAACTACCAACCAGCATAAAGCGATTGATTCTGTCTTCTGATATTTACAAACTTCTCTGCATTTTCACTCTGCAAACTCTGGTCTGTGCGAACACATGTGACAAAGCAAAGCAGGAGAGAAGACAATACCCTGGAAGGAGGGAAGGCCACGGGGGCCCTGCGGACCAGCCCCACCTGCTGATGTCCAAGCACTGACGTGACCAGGCCAAGCTGCCCGCCACCAGGCCACCCGCTCCTTGCTGCTTAGCTGGAGAGGGAACTTCCCTTGTCATTACTGACCCACAGAAGCTGAGTTTCAAGGGGGCCACAGAGACTCCTCCAAAAGCCCCATCCTTCCATACTCTCTCCTGGTTTGACTTGAAGGTCCAAGAGAACCATTTTAATTTTGCTCTGTAATTCCCCCAGAATTAGCACAGGAGCGCGAGATACTTCCTGCTCCAGAAGGCACAGAGTTGGGCAGCTTCCGGGCCTTGGGAAACACCAGGCTCCAAGAGGGCAGTGAGGGTGGGCCTGGAGGGGTAGCACCCACACTCCCCGCAGCAGCCTCAAGGCTCAGCAGCTTCACAGAGGGTCCGAGCCAGCTCTCACCCCCAGCAAGTCCGGAGCTCCACCACCCTTTGCATGATGGATGTAAGCTAGATAGATGAGAAATACATAGCTAGATGGTAGATAGGTAGATAAATAGATTGGATAGGTGATAGATACATGATAGGCTTAGGTAGATAGATAGATGATAGAAACATACATATACACATATACGCATGAAAGACAATTAAACAAATACATACATACGTACAAGCAATGCAATCAGAAGGGCAGGCCCCGGCCTACCCTCCCAGCATTTCTCAGTTTCACCTGCAGCCTGAGCTGTGTCCTTTGCCAACTTACACTGAAGTAACACACACCCATTTAGGACAAGCCGACACCATCCATAAGCCTAAGTCTGTCAATAAAGGACGAACTCCTTGAAGGCAGGCCCTCTAATGCCTTCCAGTACCTGCCCCCATCACCTAACTGGATGGCGGGCTGGAACTGCCACATAGTGACTGTTCACCCCAGCCTGCCGGTGAGGCTCCTGGCCACTCCTTAGGTGGGGAGCACGCGGGGAGGAGGGCACAGCAGAAGCCTAGCGTGGAGGTGGGCTGAGGGACATCACATGAAGGGGATGCCGCTCAGGGGGGCGTGGCCAGTGCCAAGGCCCTGCGGTGGGACTGTCTGCATCTCAGGGACCAGCAAGGGAACCAGTGAGGCCAGAACAGGTACACAGGCGGGAAAGAGTGAGGAGGGGATCTCTAGGATGAAAAAGGGAGGCCCTCCGGCGAGTCAGGGCCCCCGAGAGGCTGGAGAGAAAGCCCCTGCACCCCACAGCAGCCAGCTGTGCCTGGGGAGACAGGGCCTGGGTCCAACGACCATGCAGCCCCCTGGGCTTCACTATGGAAGGCAGCAGTGTTCCATCAGCACGGTCCTGTAAGAGGCCACAGGTGACCGAGGTCAGGAAGCAGACCCACTCGTGGTCAGCCACCTGGTTCCCAGCAGGAACCCCAGGACTGAGATGTGATTCTCCTCACTTCACGGTTTGGGAAAAAGCATTCAGAAGTACTATTAGGTGTCTAGAATCACACAGTTAAGATGCAGTAGCAACTTCTGACACCAAAATTCTGGACTCTTTCGACCCCCCAGCCCCCAACGGTCCACAGCCCATCCTGCTCAGCCTGTCCCTGGGTCAGACTGGAATCAGTGAAGGTAGAGGAGCTTTTCCCTGGGGAGCTAGTCTAGCCCTACGCCTAGGAGGATAGAGAAACCGTGAGCAAGTGACCACTTCTAAGCCAGTTTCTGAGATCTGATTTGCACGAAATCCTGCAACGGGAGAAAATTTCATTCTGGGGCTGTATTTGGAACCAAGCGGATGATACGCAGGGGACGGGACCCCGGATACACTGGACAGAAGCCCCTTGGCTGCCCGGGGAGTTCTGCCATGAGCAGATAGCGAGGGGCAAGTCCCATGCCCAGTGGAAGGGGCCTGACCATGCCCAAACACCGTGCTTGTCAGGAAGGTGACATGTGATGTCTCTGTGAGTCTTTACTTGGAAGCAAAGAATTTATCTACCTTTGGGGCTAAAAAGCCAAAGTCTCCCTTTATCACCACAGTATATTTCATGCCTTAAGAATAACTGAGAGCCAACGTACAGAAGTTTCTTGAAGACAGTCCCTTGCTCACGAGAAACCCTGCATCCTGAGCTCGTGGAAGTCTAAAGAAGCCTCTCTACTTGTAGACCCCTGGCCCCCAGATCTGTGCTGCAAACGCCTTTTCTCTTGCTGTTTTGTAAGAAGAGAGCTCTCCGCCAGCCTTCCTGGGGAGCCTTCAGAGGCTGAGGGCTGCAGGCCCCCACCGCTCTCCGTAGACCTGTGCCAGCACCCCGGGTGATAGCAGCACAGCACCTCCCGTGTTCCTCCCGGTCTCCAGGGCGATGCAGCACCGTCCCCACCTGCCTCTGCCCTGCCCAGCCTCCTTCACCTGTGTCCCCTTTGGCACATGCTTATCACAGCTCTCAACTTCTAAATGTGCTAAGAAAAATAAGGGCAAAGGGAAGAGACACAGGCGGAATCTGTGCTAAAGGTTAAACATACGAAAGGTAACCCACAAAGCCTGGGCTGCTCGAGGGGCTGCTTCTCCTTAAAGGTGCTGCTTGAGGCCCAAAGCTCATCTGCTTAGACCACTATGTAGTCCTGGGACCCCAGTAAAGTCACTGGCCTCCCTGATAAAATGACAGCTTTGGATCCAGCGCTTAGAAGGTCTGGCGCAGCCCTGCAAACCCCGAGTCCATGGATCCGAGACAGTGAGGAGTGAGCCATCCACCAGATAAAGAATTAGATGACCTGCCCGGGGGCTCTCTTGTTTAACATATTTTTCAAATTATTAAAACTCATTTATTTTCCTAATGGGGTTATTTTTATATTTGAAATAGATGTAGCGATAGCAATTCTGCAGTCACGTGGCCATCTTTCAAGAGAGCACAGTGACCACCATGACATTTGCATGCCGACACAAACTTCTTTTATTAAAAGAGAACAGAGAGGGCTTCCCTGGTGGCGCAGTGGTTAAGAATCTGCTTGCCAATGCAGGGGACACGGGTTTGAGCCCTGGTCCCGGAAGATCCCACATGCCGCGGAGCAACTAAGCCCGTGCGCCACAACTACTGAAGCCTGTGCACCTAGAGCCCGTGCTCTGCAACGAGAAGCCATCACGATGAGAAGCCCGCGCACCGCAATGAAGAGCAGCCCCTGCTCACCGCAACTAGAGAAAGGCCGCGCGCAGTAACGAAGACCCAACGCAGCCAAAAATAAATAAATTAAATAAATTAATTAATTTAAAAAAAAAAAAAAAGAGAGAGAGAACAGAGACTGGTGCACCATTCGCCAAGACCAGAGGTAGCTCAGTCCAGAACACTTGGTGACACTGGCCCAAGTATCGCTGGGAGAGAAATGCTTTGCCACTGATAACGGCGCCTTTCTAAGAGGGCAGACCGCTGGAAGGAAGGCCGGGGTTCAGACAGGCACTCCACCGTCACTCCACCGTGTGGGAGCAGACGCGGGACAGCTACGTACTTCCAAACAACAGAGGGGGAGAACAGTGGGGTCCTGGCGGGGACTACCGGCGTGAAAAGGCCACGGGAAGCTCGCAGGGGACAAAGGCCAAAGCACATGTCCAGAGTGCGAGAGCAGCTGCTGCCCGGGCGCACACTCTGGGGGCCCCGCCCGGGTTGAGTAAAGACAGGCACCCACGGTGCCCAGCGGGGAGGTGGTCCCCTGCGCTCACAGACATGCGTGGTGTATGGGGCGGAGGGGGAGGCGGGATCCTCATCCACTGGGCAACACCATCTCCCAGGAGCCGCTGGCTCCCCAGGGCGGGTGGGGCTCCGGGCCCCTGGGCCCCAGCTGACCTGAGGCTTTTACTTGGTTCAGTCAGACATCCTGCACCACCTCAAATCTACACCCAAACCTCTGCTCCCCTGACAGGATGCCAAGAATTACTAGGGGCCCTTGTATCTTATACTTTTTCAAGGAAAAGATGTAGTCGATGCATGACAGTCAACAAACACCCTGAAGACCTTACTCTGGATGCAAAATGTGCCGTCGAAGGCTTTGGAGGAGGGTGCTGCAGTCACACCAGCAACCGCGTCCAGGCCAAAGGACTCCAGGCTCCGTGTCTCCAATAATCACTCATGAGAGGCGGATCACTGGCTTCCTACAGGCTTCTACGAAAAGTGCTTAACAAATCCAATGCAGCAATGACACAACACCAACGCCGCGTCGCCAAGGGCCCCAGCAGAGCCTAGGGGACAACCTGAAAGGCTTATGTGAGGGATCGGATTCAGGGTGCAGAGACAACAGCTGCTATAGGCCGTGTGCCCTGTCACCCTCCCAACGCAAAGGGCAGGAAAGCGGAGGGGAAGACATTCGGAGCGAGCCCCGCTACACAGCAGGTAAGCAGTGCGGCCTGGGCTAGAACCATGCCCACACTCCTCACCATGGCCACCCTCGGGGCATCTCCCGGAGTCCCTTCCAGCCCTGGCGGCTGTGAACACAGGGCCACACAGAGACAGCCAGCTGACCCAAGGCCAGGGTTAGCCACACAGGCTGTCCCTGCATTACCAGGCCCTGCTCTCCTTCAGATGAAGGCCTCTAAGTACAGGTAACAGAACCCTGAATGCTCCAGCTGTGTGACCTTGAGCAGGCAGCATGCCCTCTCTGTGCTCTATGCTCCTTACCCATAAAATGGGCTGATAACTACAGCAACCTTCTCTGCAAGGTTGTTGTGGAGTTCAAGCAGCAAAGGCCTGTCACAGACCCAGAACAGGGCCCAGCACAGAGTAAATGCATTATTAGCATTTACAGCGACATAGTCTCATGTGTTTTCTGGGAAAGCATGAAATGGGGTGAAAGGAAAATGAGAACAGAGAAAGCAGTGCCTTAATGAGAACCACTCAGCGGTCAGTGAACGCATGTCGGCAGAGGAGGGGAGGCCACGGACACTTCCCCGTGAAGACACAGCAGCACCCATCTCTGTCATAAGCACACTTAGACACACACACACACACACACACACACACACACACACACACACGGTGGACAAATCAAGCCTGTGTCGCAGGGGTTGATGCTAATGCGGTATTCTCATGTCCCCTTGCCACAGGGTAAAGGGTGGGGACTGGCCTGGCTCAGGAGGCCCTGGGTGAGCCCCAACCCAGCAGCCTACCTCATGGAGTCTCCCTCACTCTCCATCCTCACCTCACAGCCCTCCTTTCAGTTCTCCCAACACATTCGCTCCCTCCTGCCCCAGGGCCTTTGCACATGCTCTGCACCCACTTATTCAAGCCCCACCTGCATCTCTCAGCTCAGATGTCATCTCCCCAGCAAAGGGGCCCTGTATGCATGTTCTGTCTACCTTGGTCTTCTCGACCGCACTGACCTCAACTGCACAGAAATAACCAGGGTGTGAATTCTTGTCTAAGCTCTACATTCCCCCCTTGAAGACACAGCAGAGGTACTGGCTGCTGGCTCCCAGATGCAGCTCAGCCCTGGGAGCGGTGTCCTGAAGGCAGTAGGCAGCAAAACACAGAGGTCTGCAGGATAAAGGAAGGAATAAACCAAGCGCTAATTTCAAAGAGTCAGAGGGGTGATCTGGCCATTTTAAGAGGCAGGGGGATACTGTTTTACATTTCAGCAACGAATATCTAGCTAGCTTTATTTTTAGGATAACAAAAATAAAAGGGGGGACTTCCCTGGTGGTGCAGTGGTTAAGAATCCGCCTGCCAATGCAGGGGGCACAGGTTCGAGCCCTGGTCCGGGAAGAGCCCACATGCCACGGAGCAACTAAGCCCGTGTGCCACAACTGCTGAGCCTGTGCTCTGGAGCCTGCAAGCCACAACTACTGAGCCCACATGCCACAACTACTGAAGCCCGCACACCTAGAGCCCATGCTCCACAACAAGAGAAGCCACTGCAATGAGAAGTCCACACACCACAACGAAGAGTAGCCACCGCTCACCGCAACTAGAGAAAGCCTGTGCACCGCTACGAAGACCCAATGCAGCCAAAAAGAAATAAATAAGTAAATAAATAAATTTATTAAAAAATAATAATAATAAATAAATAAATGGGGTACATTTACTATTTAAGTGGCTTAAACAGATTCATCATCTAAAAGAATAGTAGCTGGGCTTCCCTGGTGGCGCAGTGGTTGAGAGTCCGCCTGCCGATGCAGGGGACACGGGATCGTGCCCCAGTCCGGGAAGATCCCACATGCGGTGGAGGGGCTGGGCCCGTGAGCCATGGCCGCTGAGCCTGCGCGTCTGGAGCCTGTGCTCCGCAACGGGAGAGGCCACGACAGTGAGAGGCCCGCGTACCGCAAAAAAAAAAAACTTTAAAAGAATAGCAGCTGAAGAGTAGCAACTCTCTACACCACCACAAGGTTATAACATATGGAATCAATGAAAGGGGGGTGGTTGGTTATTAGGAAGAAATTTTCCATTGAACAGCCAGGTGGTGAAGCACCAACTTCAGACAACCCAGTGACAGTAAAGTACAGCCTGTCCCCACAGACTGTCAAGTGTGGGTTCTGCTCACTGGCTGGGTGGGACTCATATGCGGCGCCCACCCAGGTACTGGCTACAGTGACACGCGTTCTCACCAACAGGATCCTCCAGATCACCCTGTGGAAGCATTCGATGAGATCCCTGCAAGACGAGGAACCGGAGCAACGGCCTTCCTCTCCAGGCACACTGCCGACCGTACCGGGGAGCTGGTCGCAGCTCTCACCAGGCTCACTCCCCGCTCCCGCTCACGGGGTGAAGGGTGGCACTGGGATCCCTGGGCTGGAGCAGGTGAAGGCTGCACCCCTGCTTCCCACCTCCCCTCGCCCCCTCTGGCTTTCGGGTGAAGAGCAAAGAAAGAAAGACCTTTAGTGAATGCCATACCGGGAACTTGGCAGGGCCTGAGGACACATCAAGGGTGCCAGCTTCCCCAGAGTTGCCGGACCTGTGTGCTGGTCCCAGGCATGCTGACCAGCCCTGAAACTTGCGTTGTGAAAGGTCTTATAAAAAGGAACAAAAGGCACGTTGCATAACCAGAGCCAGATTCACAAGGAAGCACGGGGCTTGGTGGCAGTGCACAAATGTCACCGCCAGGCAGGGGACTGGGGAGGGGGCTCCATTAAGGAGATCAGCTGAAACACCTCTATACATTCTGTGTTTGTTTCTCCAGGAAAATGGAGTTAAAAATACATTTTAAAACATTTTGAGAGACCTCCCTGGTGGTCCAGTGGCTAAGACTCCACGCTTCCACTGCAGGGGGCATGAGTTCGATCCCGGGTCAGGGAACTAAGATCCCGCTTGCTGTGGGGCAGAGCCACAAAAAAATAAAAATAAAAAATTGAAAGGCAACAGGTACCCACATCCAGTTCAAATATAAAGGCATTCATTTGTTCACTCATTCATTCATTCACTCACCGCCCAGATGGCAGGGTGCAGGGGTGATGTGCACCTGCTTTGGAACCCTAACGCCTAGGTGAGGCCCCAGCTGTCTGACCTTCAGAAATTACCTCTCCGTTACTCAGTTTTCTCATCTGGAAAGTGGAGGTATTGGGAGGATTCAATAAGGAAACACGTGCAGAGCTAAGAACAGCACCTAGCAGGTAATACGTGCTAAATAAATATCAGCTTTGCACTCAATCCTTGTATTTGGGCACCAGGCAGGGACTGGCCCCTGAAACACAACTTCCCCACAAGCCCACATCAAACACAGTAACCACCCAGGACCACAGCACCATTCAGAAAAATAAGACTCTGGGCAAGGAATCTTCCCAAAGTCAGACAGCCAGCAAGACACCATTCCCTTCCAGAACGAGAATACCAGAAAACAAATTCATTATCAGGACTGCCCACGTTAAGAATTTTTTTAGGATTGCCCACCTTAAGAATTCTTTTCTTTTCTTTTCTTTTTTTTGCGGGCCTCTCACTGTTGTGGCCTCTCCCGTTGCGGAGCACAGGCTCCGGACGCGCAGGCTCAGCGGCCATGGCTCACGGGCCCAGCCGCTCCGCGGCATGTGGGATCCTCCCAGACCGGGGCACGAACCCGTGTCCCCTGCATCGGCAGGTGGACTCTCAACCACTGCGCCACCAGGGAAGCCCAAGAATTCTTTTCTTAATGCTCCTACAGGTGAGCAGCGATTACGATGAATTACTAGAAAATACACACCCCTCTTAAGTTAGGAAACTAAGGTAACCCCGAAGCTCAACTATGAGAAGCAAGGTTTCGTTCACACTGAGATTATGTCTGTGCTGATGTGTCACCAAATACTCAGAATTCTGAGCTGCGTAGGCTGGTCTGAACCATAAGAGGCTGATGAAGGAAGGGAGGGAGGCGTCCACAGGGCAGGAGGGTGGAGACAGCGCTTTCACAATCAAGTCTTATGTCCCCAGAGGGGTTGATGGGAAGAGGTCCTCAGCTCGGGCAGTGGCCGCCCCCAGGAAGCAGAGGGCGGGGGCCAGGGTCAGGGCTCGGCGCTCCACGTAACTTTCACTGCCCCATCGCCACCAAGCGAGCACAGGGGCAAACAGAGGAGAGACGCCAGGGGCAGACTCAGTGCCAAGTGCAAGTGGAGGTCCCTCTGGGGAGGAACTCACTGTGCTGCAGAGGGGCACGGCCGGCTTCTCCCTGCAGAAGCAGCCCCCTCCCTGCCGCTGGCCTGAGGCAGGCGGAGGAGTAGTGACAGGAGGGGCGGCTGGGAGCGCAGCCTCAGGGCTGCAGCAGGGGGGCCCCAGCCCCACAGCGGAGCAGAGGGTAGGGCTGCGCTCGGGGCAGGGACGCGGGCTCTGGCTGAGGGCTGCCTGCCCGGGCCCTGCAGGGACCAGAGAGGGACCAGGAAGGACCACACAGAGCAGGGGGCTGCGTCCTGCTGGCACTGCCGAGTCCCACCTCCCTGGGCTGCAGAAAGGGCGGGCCCAGCGCTGCTCCCCATCCTCGTAAGTTCCCCCAGGAAACTTGCTGGGGTTCCTGGGAAGGCAGGTGTCCCAGAACCTAACAGGTGCGTGCCCACCCGCCCGCCTGCCCTCCTTCCGTCCTTTTTAAGTAGCACAAAACCAAGAAACAGACACACAAACAAAGTCAAAGAGCATAGCTGGACCAGAAAGAAGAAGCAGGCGCCATAATACCTCCATTAGCTCCTGAACTGTCACGCTCCTTGGGCTCCGAGTTTCCAGGAGGCCAAAAGGAAAAAGGAGGTGGTGGCTGGACACACGTCAGACCGTGGGGAAAACCACGGGTGAACAGGTGGCCCAACCTGTCTGAGGCTGGATTCAACTTACTCACTGGACACCCGGAACTACAAGAGGAAGGACAGCCAGTGCCGGGCCGGGAGCGACCGAGAACCAGAGCCCCATCCCCCACTTCAGAACCAGAGCCCCATCCCCCACTTCGGAACCGGGGCCCCATCTCCCACTTCAGAACCGGGTCCCCATCCCCCACGTCAGAACCACCCTCCCCTTCCCAGCTGTCTACCCTGGAGGCTGTCTGCTGGATTTCATTTTATGAAATGGTCGGATATGTTCCTTAAATTGAGAGGGAGATTCATGTAGGCCCATTTTATAATTACATCTAAACAGGCATTCTTTTATTTTTTATCAATTATTCCGTAACAAGGACATTTCATTGCTTCCCATAGAGGACCACGGGGAGGGTTGTGGGAGGCTCTCTCAGTCCTGTCCCTGGAAGGATGGCCGAGGAGTGGAGGGGTCCGCTCTGGAGGAAACCACGTGGGGTCTCCTTCCAGGCCAGACGCAATGGAGGCCCCGAGCTGAGGGGCTCCAGTTTCTGTCTCAGGCCGGCTCGGTCCCCACAGGACGGCAGGGGCTTCCTGAGAGGGGCCGCGGGGCTGAAGGGTAATCGGGCCACCTGTCCCTTTACCTGTCACGTCAGCAGGATTTTTAACTCTTCTGAGCATCGGTTCTCACCTCTGTGAAATGGGTCAACGATGGCAGCCTCCTGGCTCCATGAGAGGACCGGAGAAGTCCAGAGGCACCTAGCCCCGTGTCTCATGGAGGTATCAGCTCAAAGCCAGACTCTTCACCATCAGGGGCCCCAGAGGGAGAGACGGTCCTAGCCCAACTCCCGCATTTCACGAGTGAGAGACGTGATTGGGAGGGGAGGTGCACTCTGGTGGGGGAGCAGATGGGGCCAGGTGTGGTGCCCCAAGGACAGGCCGTTTATTCCTTACTCCGTGGTGATGGAAAGCACACCAAGCCTGGGGATCCAGCTCTCAAAGACACCATCAAATTCCCAACAGGAGCATTCTCGGTGCCAGCCAGGGATATTAAAAGTGCAGGAAGAAGCAGCCCAGGAGTGACCTGCAGCCCCAGGAGAGACCAGACACAGTCTCTAGAAAGTAAGGACCTGTGTGATTATCCCTGGGGTAGTGTCACCCTGGGAGGGCAAGAGCTCTCTGCAGAGAGAGGGCTTCAGCAGCAGTGATGTGAGGCCACTCCGGGTGGTACCCAGTGGGGCAGTGTCCTGTCCTGCAGGCCCATCCTGCCCCAGTGCCCAAGCTTCCCACCAAGGATGGCCCCACTGAAATCCAGGGGTCCACAGGAAAAGGCAGGCCCCCTTTCTGGGAACATCTCTGAAATGGTGTTCCCTTTTTATAGGTGAGGATATTTCCCACATTTAAGTTGCTTAAAATGAAACAGAGAGGTAAATATAAGACTGTGAATGTGGAATTAAATGCTGGATGACAATGGATCACATTCAAGAAAAGACATGGACTTCCCTGGTGGCGCAGTGGTTAAGAATCTGCCTGCCAATGCAGGGGACACAGGTTCAATGCCTGGTCCAGGAAGATTCCCACATGCTGCACAGCAACTAAGTCCATGCGCCACAACTACTGAGCCTGCGCTCTAGAGTCCGCAAGCCACAACTCCTGAGCTCACATGCTGCAACTACTGAAGCCCACGCACCTAGAGCCCGTGCTCTGCAACAAGAGAAGCCACCGCAGTGAGAAGCCCGTGCACCGCAACAAAGAGCAGCCCCCGCTCACCGCAACTAGAGAAAGACCACGTGCAGCAACAAAGACCCAACGCAGCCAAAAAAAAAAAAAAAAAAATTTTTTTTAATAAATAAATAAAAGACAAACACATGTTGAATTAAAATGGAAGATGAGTCTTGGCTGGAGCAGCTGGGAAGCCACGTCAAAGTTTGGGTCCTACTGCTCACTGATTGGAATTAAACTCTGTCTTGCCCTCCAAGAACCAAATAAATGAGGTCACACCATAATTGATTGCCTCCCCCCACCAATCAATAACGGTCACTCCACTCACTCTGGAAGACAAATGCCTGCTACCCAGGGCTGCCCACTGAATGTTCAGAGCCAGCCTCCACAATCCTGTACTGCCCCATCCACCAACCAGGCCAGAGACTACCATGTCTGCTGGCTTCTGTCGCTGCCGAGTTTAAGGAAACATTGTGCAAACCGCTGAAATGTGAGCCTAAAAAGAAAGAGATCTGTTGTTGCTACAGACACGGGTGGGTGTTCACGTCCCCGGAAAGGCACAGTCATCAGAGCTCTCGACCTAACCAGGTTGTGTAACACCCAGGGCAAACTCAGAGGACTGATGTGGTCAGATCATCTCCTAAGTCTCCTTAAGCTTTCATAACACTTGGAGGGAAGTTCAGAGGACTCATTGTGGGTGTACGTTATGCAAAAACAGGACAGGGGAGCCTCAGCCACCGGACTGAACTCAAAGACAGGGCTATCAATACACCAAAGACACACGGCGACTGTTGTCTGTGTCGACGACTGTTGTCTGTGTCGACACAGTTAAATACTAAAGTGAGTCACGGTCAGGATTCTGCGGGTTAACTGACAGGTCAACTCAAGAACCACCTACACATTCTGATCATTTTTAATGACAGGTTTGACTGAATGTGAAAGCAAATCGACGGCATGTGACAATCCTCCTCATTACTATTATTATATGGAGAAGAGAAATGGTTAAAGCCACACACCCCAGACCCTATTCGAGCCCAGACCCATCCTAGTGTCTTCCTTGCACTATCTCTCATGACCCATATGGCGGCCCCCTGAGCTGGGAACCCTTAGCATCCCCACTTTGCCAAAAGGGAGCTGAGGACCACATGCCCAAGGTCACCCAGCCAGTGAGAAGCAGCACTGGGACTCAGTCCAGAGGCTACCATGTCTGCTCCCAAACCTGTTTATGCCAAATGCAGAAGAGGTTCCCAGCTCTTACTCACCATGGTGGGCCGCCAACTTCCCAACTACCCTAGCACCCCAAAAGCCAAGACCACTCAGCCCACCACCGCAGATTCCTCCCAGCTTGGCCTCTCCTCCTGCCCGCCTCTCAGGTTTGTATGAGAATTGCCCACTGCAGGTCCATGGGGAGGCAGCTGGGAAGTGGGCTAGGGTCTCTTCTTTCTGATGGGCAAGTCAGGGGAAAAGGTCTGAGGACCTAATCAATAACTCATCAACTGGGGACTCCCCTGGTGGCACAGTGGTTAAGAATCTGCCTGCCAATGCAGGGGACACAGGTTTGAGCTCTGGTCTGGGAAGATCCCACATGCCACAGAGCAACTAAGCCCATGCGCCACAACTACTGAGCCTGTGCTCTAGAGCCCGCGAGCCACAAGTACTGAGCCCGCATGCCACAACTACTGAGCCCACGAGCCACAGCTACTGAAGCCCACGCGCCTAGAGCCCGTGCTCCACACAAGAGAAGCCACCGCAATGAGAAGCCTGTGCACCGCGACGAAGAGTAGCCCCTGCTCACAACTAGAGAAAGCCCGTACATAGCAACGAAGACCCAACGCGGCCAAAAATAAATAAATAAATTTATAATAAAAAAAAAAAAAACGAATCAGTTGTAGTTCATTCAAGGTTGCCATGTTCTAGAAAGTCACCATGACACTGGCCAGCCTTCTTGTGCCTATGAGCACCAGCCATTGTAAACAGAAATCACTAACAAAAAGAAAAAAATGCAAAAAATGTGGCACTAAAAGAAATATACCTTGAAAAGGACACCTGTTTATTGATACTATTAGTCTGAGGTCTGAAACAAGAAGACACCTTGTACAGCCTCAGCTGGTGACGTGCCCACAGGCAGCTCAAAATTTGTGCCCTTCTGCGCACATCCCTGGACCACCACAGAATCACAGTGAGGGTTGATTTGTGGATTACAAATAAAGTTTAGTAAATAGGCAAGTTTGCAAACATAAAATCCACAAGCAATGAGGTGTGACTGTAATTTAATCTATTTAAATTTGTAGATGATTCAATCTTCGATTCACTTAAGAACTATCTGGAAAACTTCCCAATGCTAATGTCCCCACGTTTGTCACGATAACATTACGAAAAGAATCATAATCGCAGTCTGATCCAGTCATAGTTGTAAGTTTACGTGATATCATTTTTTTATACCAAGGGCGCCTTATGCTCCTTGGGAAGCTAAGCCCTGGAGTTCTCCTTCCTCTTTGGAAGGCAGAGGCTGACAGGTTGATGCTGCCACGCCTCCTTCTAAAGACACGCACTGTCTCTGCCAGAGCTTTGTTTCCACCTGAGGACTTCCGACGCCATGCACTGAGCCGCTTGGAGCGTTTTCTAGACAGAGACTCTGATGAAGCTGGCTCTGTGTTCTAGAACACGGACAAATGGACTACAGCATCGTCTAGGCAGGAGGGAGAGGAGACGGGCATCAGGAGGTGAGACACTGTTCCCAAGAGGAAGGGATCTCGGTGAGGCAGCCCAGCCCCACCCCCTCTCCATCCCCCTAGGCTGCACTGCAGCATCCTCAGTCATGCCCACGCCCAGCTCGCACAGCCCGCCAGGCTCGCTCAGAGTGGCCGCACCCCTGGAAGACATCTCCTTGTAGAGCAGGTGCTCAAACTTCGGCGGGCAGCACAGTCACTCGGCAGGCTTAGGAAAAGAGAGATCTGGGGTCAGGGGTGGGACCAGAGGATGTGCGTTTCTAAGTTCCCAGATTTATGCTGCTGCTGTTGTTCTGAGATCACACTTTGAGAACCACTGACTAAATAAACTATCTGTGCATTGCTTGGTTTGGACTAAAACCTTGTTATCACATACTCTGCTGGCTTCGCTAAAGCAACCCTCGCTGTCGTTTTCACTCAGTCCCCTAATCTCCCAATCACATTCGGAATGACCACTGCAGCAGTGTTGTCAGCCTCTACTTGAATATCCCCAAGGACAGGGAGCTCACCACCTCATACACCTCCAAGTCCATTTTTAACTCTTAATTTTCCAAAGTCCTTTGTCACATTGAGTCTAAATCTGTGCTCACTCAACATCTGTACCTCAGCCATGAGCAAATCATATTGAAGTCCCCTCTGGGGACGAAGATGTATGATTTTCCCAAAGAGAAGAGTAAGAATGCACTTGGCCAGTTTGAAACTAACTTCATGTAGAATGATTGTTTTAAAAAGGCTTTATGGGGCTTCCCTAGTGGCGCAGTGGTTGAGGGTCCGCCTGTCGATGCAGGGGACGCGGGTTCATGCCCCAGTCCGGGAGGATCCCACATGCCGCAGAGCGGCTGGGCCCGTGAGCCATGGCCGTTGAGCCTGCGCGTCCGGAGCCTGTGCTCCGCAACGGGAGGGGCCGCAGCGGTGAGAGGCCCGCGTATAGGAAAAAAAAACAAAAAAACAAAACAGGCTTTATGAAGCAAACATTGCCATTTTAGAAAACGATGTATCACCTCTGTGTCACGTGCTGATGAAATCAGCAGGTTTTCAGTGAAGAATTTCATCAAGCAGACACAGTGTTCCTTCCAGATGTCAACTAGTCAGGAGGCCACACTGGCCGCTGGTGGGCAAGCCTTGAGCTCTCAGGTACTGGAAGATAACTGGGCAGGATGGGGAGCTGGCAGCGGATCTCGAAACATGGGGGACGATTCATATGATGAAAAAGTTACTGGCCACTGGGCCTCAATCACCAGCCCACTGAGCTCTGTGCCTATATTACTTGCATCCTGCACAATAACCCTGGGATGTGGAGACCAGGGTCCTGAGCTTCAGGTACCACCAGCTTCCAATCCCCACAGCTCCTCACTGAATCACTATAAAGCCAAACCCAGACATCACATCACTTCATCTGATAAGTATTTCAGCATCTTTAGAATGAAGACTTTTCAAAAAATACAACAAAATACCAGTATCATTAGCAATATATTCCTTATTGTAAAGCAAATATGAAATCATGTTTGTACACAAATATGGACTCAACGTTCAAATGTCCCTGTCTCACACGTTTTGTTGTGGTTTTGTTTTTTCACAGTCTGATGGTTGTGAATCAGGACCCACATCAAGTCTTACAATGTTTATTTAACCTGTCTCTCTTCTTTCCTTGGAGGAACACAGGTCCCTCCTCCTCTTCTTGCAGTGTATTTGAAAACAACTGGGGTTCTTTTTACCCAGTAGGATTTCCCCATTCTGATTTTGCTGACCCCTCTGGAAATATTTTTCAGATCGCTCTGGCCCTGTATTTCCTGTAAGCTGTGGGTGGATCTGGGCTTGCTGTGATTCTGGTTTGCTTTCTGGTAGGGACTCGGCCAAGAGGCAGCCTGTCCTTCACATGAGGCCCACATGACCCCACCAGCTTCCTTTTTGTGAACAAGGAGGTTACAGAAGGTCACAGCCTAGAGCCAGCTGTTTAGTTATTAGTGGTCTGAAACATGGCCTGTTCTAACTCTATCACTCTCTCAACATTTGTTAGCGGAATTCCTCACCAAATAAAACTTCCTCCCTTCATCTATTTTTAACTCTGAGGTACAGTTCGTACAAGAAAAGAAGGTCAAATGCTTGATGGCTTCTCTTCATCAAATTTCACAAGTTGGTTCTCTAACATCCCATCAAGGGTAACTAACAAAGTTTTGTTGCTTGTTTAAGTAAGTGCTTTTTAAAGTCTGTTGTATAGGTCAGAAAATGATGTCTCAAAGTCACACAGCTAACAGCTGTTACAACGCCGATCCGGGAAATGTCTGCACTCAGGGGCCCCGATCCCCAGCTCCACACCTGCTCTCCAGACCCAGTTCCGGAGACAGGCCCCTGTGTCCCTACGTTCCTTGGGTCCCAGGAGAGGGCCGGGGTGGAGGGCCCTAGGGCATATAGAACTTGGAGAAGAATCTGACTCCACACCCCTGGGCTCCCAAAATGACAGCCAGGGTCACTCGCCCCCTGCCATTGCTCCCGGGCAGAGATTTAAACTTGGGGGAGTTTGCCACTGTGTGAATTTTTTAAGGAGTACTCCTCTCGCAGGTAAAAATACACTCAGGTAATTCAAGCGCTATGGCAATATGATGCTTCTCCTTCGTCCCAATCCGGGGCATTAAAAAAATAAGCAGTTGTTTTTCCCCTTCAATAGTTACTGCTATTTCCACCAGTGATCACACAGAACGACTGTCTTCAAGCATCCCTCCCACACTTAAAACCTGTGACTGCTGTGGAACCAGTGTCATAAAAGAAAAGAAACAACACTCAACCTGAGTTTTCTGATCCACTGCAGACTTCCAGCCTTCGGACCTGGGGAGGCCCCAGTCACTCCTTGAAAACATTTCCCAAGGCCCTTCCCTGGGAGAGGAGCCATCACGCTGGAAGCTGCAAGGCCCTGGCTAGTTGACCGCTGTCACCCAAGAGCGCTGGGCGCGGGGAGCCCAGGACAAGGATGGACGAGTGGTGGAGATGCCACGCCGTGTGTGCCACACCTGGCGGTGGATGTGCAGGGGATGCTGACGTCTAACACAAGGACGGGAACAGACACGGGGAAGCAGTCGCTGGAGTGACCGCCTGCGGCTGGGGTGGGTTTTCATCTTTAGCCAGGCTCCGTGCTGCCCTGGATGCAAGCCGACCCTGAGTTCATGTGTCCCCTGCAGCCTTCTCGTCACACCTGCAGGCGGGCCTGGCGGCCAGCAACAACACGTAGCCACCAGCTTTCACACCCCAGCTACAAAGGGGGTGGCTTATGGTGGGGGTTTTTCTTAATTTGCGGAGGGTTGTCCCTCTTTCTCAGAAGGTCCCTGAACTGAAACTTAAGGAAAGGCTCCTGATGGCCGACCTGGAATTCCCACTAAGGCATTGCAAACGCAGGGCCTCTTCACAGGGCCACCTTCCCAGAAATCCTGACAATTCTACCCCCAAAGGTGAAAAAAGCCAGGGGCCTGGATGTTATTTCAGGTGAGGGAGGGAACAGTGAAATCAAAGCTAGTGTAGACCCAAGTTTGGCTTGGGGTCAGGAAAAGCTGGAGGCAAGTACCTCCTTCCTGGAAATCTACGGGAATCCACACCCAGCTGTGGGGATGGCCCAGGGCCGCATTTAGGAGCGGTGCTGACGGCAGCTGCAGCCAGAGGCCGGGCAAAGGTCAGGGCCCCCTTCCCGGAACTGGCTGGGCTCTGACCAGTCTGGCCTGGGTCCTGCTGATTCCTGGAAGGAATGGAAGGGGGTCTTCCCATTCCCACTGTGGGCTCACCCTGACTTAATGCCAGTCCAGCACCCCAACCTTCACAAAGGACTCTGAACTGAGAAAAGTACAACAAATGAGCAACTGAGAAATGAAGTAACGAAGTCATCAACCCAGCCCAGGAGCCCGGCCTGCTCTGAGATGCCCTGGAGGGGCTGGTGGGTGTCTGGATCACCAGTGCACGGGAACCTCAGGAACAGGGAGACCCCGGGCCGCATCTCAACTCAGTTGTTCAGCTTTTCCTCAACACTCCTCACTCTTCCCCCAAGCTGCAAATCCCCGGGCACTCCTGTCCATCCGTACTTGCTGAGAACACACAGAAGTAGCCAGCGTGTGCCCCCTCTCGGGTGCAGGAGCTGGGGAAATAGGGCGTGAGGCTCTCGGCGAGCAAACACAGGCCCTCCAGCAGCACCGCAGGGCTAGAACACCCTGCCTCTCCAGTGGAGATGGTGCCACAAGCTCTGGCCTCCCACCTGTTCCTCCATTTCTAGTTCTTGGGCATGCCCCAGCCCCCCGAGTCCAGGTGTGCTTGCCATGCTTCTCCCATCCTAACTGAGCCTTTCAGTCTCCACAGGCCCCTTCAATGATCCTCCATGGGGCTCCTCAGATGACCCATCCCTGTGTAGACAGCTTACTTGGAGCACAGCTATTAGATGACTTCGTTTCAAGGTTAAACTCTGGGAATGCAGCATCGTTTATACTTTGATTTCTGGGTCTCACCCGGCTTTTACCAAAAACATAGATGTTAAGTTTGGTTCTCTTGACCAAGTGGAAGACTTGGACTTTGATCCAACAGGATTCTTGAGACTTTACTTCCTAAAGATCAGAAAGATTAAAGAGCAAGGAAATTTGCAAGTCTCTGTTGGCCTGAAACAAATTAATATTGTGATTCTGGTCAAATACGTTCTTATGAGATATACAGCCCCTGAAGGGGCAGCTGTGCGTCCCAACATGCGTGTGCATGCACACGTGTACGTGTGTTTGTGACTTTCAGAAAACAGCATCCATCATCACTCAGCTATAAGACTCTGCTGTGGTAAGCAGATCCATGTCTATGCTTCTGAAGGTTTACTGTTGGGCAGCAAACAACCTATAAGCAGGAAAAACCAGCATCCAATCGAATACCTGCACTTACAGACGAGGACATGAAATTCGTACAGAGAGCCTGCTGTGGAAAGGAGCCAGCAGGAGGGACCAAGGTTCCATGAGCTGCGGTAACGCTTCTTTACAAATCAATATCTGACAGATAGAAACCTTGAAATGTGTAGCGGTTACCAAACTGCAATAAAATAAAGGGAATATCATCCGAGTAGATTCCTTTCCCTCTATCTCAAACTTCCAATTATCCAATTTGGTAGGCATTCTTTCTGAAATAATTCAATGCTTTTGAGAGAAGCTGTCATGCAGCCACTGGTGGGAAATGCGACACTGACAGGACATGCTCATGGGCATGTGTCCTAAACAGTCACGCCGCCTTCGTGCTAACCTCATCGTTCATCACCACTTCCTCTGACTTTCTGAGTTTAAGCAAACGATATTGAACAAAGTCCCAACACACACACATACACACACGCACTTGCACACGCATACATACACGTCAATACAAAGGTGTAGCTTTCAGAACCCAGGTTGGAAACTCCAGCCTCAGACAGTGTAATCTGATTCCTAAGGTCACCTCTGACAGAAACCACCCATTGCCTTCACTTTAATTAAACAAGGAGAAATAAAGCCATCTGAGTTCAGTAAACAGCCGACTCAAATTTCAGAAGCTATTCTTATACAACCTCTTCTCCAGTGGGAGAGACCACAATGGCCCGGCAAAACAATGGGTGTGTGCGTGCCAGCCGCCAGGTGAGGGCCTGCGTCCTCAGCGGAGGCCAGCACTGCTCCGACCGCTTCCTGCACGTGGCCCCGAAAGGCCGAAAGGCAGAGACATGGCCTCTTTCAAGGACGGCGGCTGCTCTGAAGAGAATGCACCTCTCAGACGCAAAGCAGCGCGGGGCTTCCGTAGGGCTGGATGCTCTGGGGAGGTGGCTGTGTGCTGCCCATGGGTGCGACTCATACACGTGGACTCACAGTGTCCCAGAGAAAGCTGCACTGGCACCTGGGAAAGAGTTTCCGTTGGTGCCCTGATATGAATCCACTCCCTTGGGTAGCACTGGAAAGGCAAAGATAAGATGGAAAAACAAACAGCACTGCCCCGACATCAATAAAAAGCTGTCAGGCCAAGTTCAGAGCTCCGGGAAGCCTGTGTTGTGGAAAGATCCTGCAATCAATCCACCGACTACCAGCTGGAGGCTCTCACGCCACCTACCTCCTGACCACAGGCTCTTCTCCATGGGCTTACTGAGCTCCTCTAAGCCTCCAAAGGAGGCATGACAAGAATCAAGGTCTTAGAAGTGCCTGTCAAGGTGCCATCACCCTCCCGCAGCAGAGGGCACTCTCTGGAACCGATCAAACTGGTTCTCCCCCAGCAGATGGCAAGGGAACAACGATCAAAAACAAAACACAAGGGCTTCCCTGGTGGCGCAGTGGTTGAGAGTCCGCCTGCCGATGCAGGGGACACGGGTTCGTGCCCCGGTCCGGGAAGATGCCACGTGCCGCGGAGCGGCTGGGCCCGTGAGCCATGGCCGCTGAGCCTGCGCGTCCGGAGCCTGTGCTCCGCAACGGGAGAGGCCACAGCAGTGAGAGGCCCGCGTACTGCAAAAAAAAGAAAAGAAAAAACACAAACAGCAAAGGCTGCGGGAACTGAGACCCGTTATCGCCCTCTTGAATTCACCGAACAACAAATAAGGCTTTTCCCCGCTCACTGTGTACTTTCCTTGTGCCAGAGCCGTAGTTAAGAATCTTCACACGTTATTTCATCCCATCCTTATCAGCGAGCTGTGAGGAAGGGGGTAGTATCCCCACTGTACAGAAGAGGGAAGTGGAGCCCAGAAGCAAGAGGGCTCAGTTCAAGGTCACTCGGCTCTCTTGTTGTCACAGCCTGCGTGGGACCCCGACCTAACTCTAGCCCCACATAATCACTGCTATATTCTATGCTATACGTGCATGTGAACATGCCTGTAGATCTATAAAAACATCTAGAACATACACATGACTCAGTCTTGAAGAGCCTGACCACCTCTCCCATCACTAATGATCATGGTTACCTAGAAAAACAGTGATGCATCCACTGTACAGCCCAGTAGACCACGTTCCGTGGAAGTCCCACAAGTATGACCCAAACAGGCAATAAAGTATTGGGTACCCTTGTCTATTTCTAAATGCCATGCCAATGGGTACAGCCACATAATGCCAGTGGGTTTGATAAGCTCCCCTTCAAAGCTTGTCCCTCTAAAACAATAATTCATCTCGATCTGGGCACAGGCTGGAGCATTTCTGTGCAGCTGTGGTTCAGCACCTTTCCCAGACGCAGTCAACACCCTGCATAACTTCCCACATGGCCCTTTCTCCACTGATTTACCTCTTCCCTCCTTGCTGATAAGGCACATGCCAATAACGTGGTTTCCTTTTTACACTGGCTTCCAGGAATCTCGGAGCCTGTCTGCACGTTTCATCCGCTCAGTTAACCTTCCAGACCTTTTTCTCAGCCCCACTGCCTGCCATCTTTAGTCGAACTTCACACCCACTTTTTAAGCCATCGCAATAAACAGAGGATCTGCTACCAGAAAAGGCCTAGAAAAACGAGCATCAGGGCAAACAGCCAAGGGTTCAGAGCATCACAACCACATGAAGATTCCTTGATTCCTGTGTCCCAAACACCCCAGGTGGTCACAGAGGTGCCTTGCCTGGCAAAGACTCTCACAGAGCATAGCTTCATCAGGTGCAGGGCACCTGTGCCATCAGAGGCACAGGAAGCAGGAAGGTGGGCAAAATCCCCACCAGGACTTTGGATTCTGGATATGGCGAAACCGGGGCCAAGGGCAAGGTGCCGCGTCCAGCCTGGGAAGCACAGAGAACGCACCTAGTAGATATCCTGGAGAAGGCGCCGGGGCACACCTGTCTCCTCTCCTCTCAGGTGAGGCTGGGAAAGGCACACACTCCCCGCACAGTGAGTCACTTCCAATTTGCAATAAGAGGGTTGTCGGCATCCTGTTGTCCTGAAAGGTCACTGAGCCAGGTGTCCTACAAGCTGTTACTAAGTCATTAACACCAGGCTTAACCCCCTCCAAGGGGGTAAGGAGGTGGGGGGCAAAGAAAACACCCAGAGGCACAAGGACATTCAAAGAACATATCCATTTAAAAAGCAGACAACAATAAAGATCTGCCAAAGTCAAAGTGTTATCACTGAGTTTACCTTCAATCTGATAGAAAGCTGGCATCGGTCAGAGCCTCCTGCTCCAAAGCCACTGCATCGTGCCCTCCACACAGACACCCTGGACACAAGTGCTTTGCCCACATCTCTATCACTAAGAAAATGGACATGGTGCATCTTTGCATTACAGCAGGGGAAACTCGGGCTCAGGGAAATGAATCTCTGAAGTAATTATCACTGATCGGAAAGGTAGTTCTTACAGAGTGCATGTTTCACTCATCTTAAGGAAAGCGTGCAAACAGCTACTGCAAGGTGGTCCAGGGTCCCTACAGAGCTCTGTGAACAAAAGCTACAGCTCAAACAGAGGGAGAGGATCCTAGAGGGGTTGGGAGACTCCCCAGAGAGGGCACGGCAGGAAGGGCCCCAAGGAAATGCCAAGGACTTACCTGTTCCAGGTGGACTTGAGCACAGTGGGGACTCACCACCTAAAGGAAGAAGAAATACGATAAACAGGTGGGTTCTCTCAAGAAAAAAACTCAGCATCATGATCAAGCGAGGCTCCCAAACCTGAAACTACCTATGACCACATTCACACAGTTTCACATCTCAAGACAAAAAAGACCTAGTGTTTACTTCGCATCTGAAGACAAAAAAGACCTAGCGTTTACAGAGTCCAGATTTTTGTTCACTTTTGTAAAGTCCGCATCCTTTTCAGAGAATGTCATGAAAACCATGGAGCCCGTCCCCAAGAGAAATGTCCATCGCTCATAAATACAGGACTTCATCTTTAATTTGGAAGACCTAGCAGACTCCCAGGCTAGGAACTTCTGACTAGGGCGAGCCCCTCCTCACCAGGCAGCAGGGGGAACGGGGGTGGCCAGGAGAGGGAGCTGGGGGCTCTGCCTGGGGGTCTTCCAGCTGCCCCAGGACCTCACAAACACGCTCAGGGCTCGCGTTCTCTACAAAACAGATTGCCTTTTCTAGAACTATTTTCACAAGCGGAACCAAAACCAGAGTCTAAATGTGGACATTTCACTCTAGGCTGGAGCTTAGTGCATGAGACAGTGGGAAGGAGTCCCTTGGACTCCACCCCGGGCCCCTGCAGATGTGAGCACATTAAGAAAGACACACAGGCCAATGTGATGAGGCCACAGCTGCAATCACGTCAGAAGAAACACAGTTACAGGCACCCGGGACGACAGACCCAGTGGAGATAAAGACCCCAGCTCTGGAGTCTGTCTTGGGTGGGACTTCTGCTCCACCACTTCCTGGCCATGGGCCCCTGGGCTCTAATCGCTCTGGGCCTTGGTTTCCCCATCGGAGAACTGGAAGTTGTAAGAGCTTGTGGTGCTGAGAACAGGGGGCCTGACACAGGGCAGCTTCTCCTCCTGGGAACACGGGGCCCTCCCTGAGCAGAAAGGGCTGCCAGCAGGTGAGGGAATCAGACTTGCTTCCTGCAGTTCTGGAAGGCCAAGATCCTGGCACCTGCAAGCAGGTTTCAGCTCCCCATAGCTGTGTCCTGGCTCTCCTCCCTCCGGACCACGTGTAGCCCCATCCTCAAAGAGTTTTCTAAAAATGTGTAATGGCAGGAGAAATCCACGGGATCTGACTAATTGTCCTTGTGGGTTGGGGTGGGCAGCAGTGCAACCTTGGTCCTTGCCATGGCAACTATTTATAGTTCTCCAGCTTATCTCACAAAGTTCCTTAAGGAACATGATACACACTCATTCATTTGTCTGGGTCATATTATTACTCCACCAGGATTCTGACTCATGTTCTCGTCTGGGACAGGGGCCCTCTCTCCTGGCACCCCATCTTCTTCCCCCCTACCTAGCATACACTTAGCAGCAGCTCTCACTGTCCAGAATCGCTGAGCTAAGAGTTGCTTCACTTTACGATGAGAATTCTTAGGAAGCAGGAACAGTCTCTGGACATAGAGGAAGCTACACACAGATGCACATAGGACGGTGCTGGCAGTCAGACAAGGGGCCCCTGTGGTTATGGAGCTCGGTGATTCATTTTATCCTATGTACAGTCCTCACCTGGTGCAGGCTTGTGTCCTGGTGCTTCACTAAACGCTTGACACACTGGTGAGAAATGTGCAAGCCACCAGAGCTCCTGCCTTTGACAAATCATTATCTGTATTCCACGCAACGGAATACTAATCCAGCGATAGAAGGAAGTGAGCTGTCAGGCCATGAAAAGATATGGGAGAACCTTAATTACCTATTTGCGAAATGAAAGAAGCCAATCTGAAAAGGCAGCATACTGTATGATTCCAACTTTGTGACATTCTGGAAAAGGCAAACTATGGGGACACTAAAAAGGTCAGTGGATGCCAGGGATTTGGAGAGGGATGAGACAGTGAAGCACGGAGAAGCTTTAGGGCAGAAAAACTGTTCTTTGTGGTGCTGTAATGGTGGGTGTGTGTCACTATACATTTGTGCAAATCCTAGAATGTACAGCACCATGTAAATTACGGACTTTGGTTAATAATGTATCAATATTGGCTCATCAAGTACAACAAATGCACCACACTAATGCAACATATTAATAATAGGGGAAATTATGAGGGAGGGAAATGGGTATAGGTTAACTCTCTATACTACTTGTCTAATTTTTCTGTCAATCTAATACTGGCCTAAAAAATAAAGTCCATTAATTATTTTTCATTCATTGTCTGGAAGATGTGCTTGTTAAGAGAACAAAAGCAAAAGCCCTATGCAGTATCAGAAACTTGAGTTTTAAAAACAGCAACCACTAGGAAGCCAGTCCAGAAGCCAGGCGTGTCCTGCACCTCCCATGTCCCCTAGAGCCACATGAAGTGCAATGACACTGACCACCTGGCGTGGCCCCAGGATGTCCTCCAGAAAACAAGAGAGAGCTCTGTGCTCGGGGGCTCTCCCAATCCCACCTCCCGGGACCACCACAGTAAGCCCCATCTATGGCTGACATCACTAAGAGCTGTGCAATCCGCACCCCAAGCTTCTCATTTACACTGAGTGCCTTCTCTTGCCAGGCACTTGCTGTCCTTCACGGCAATACATTAGTAAAAAAACGGACAAGTCCTCAGGAAGGAGACACTGCCTAACACAAACTGCATAAACTGTACTCTTCATTAGGAAGTGAGCTGTGGCGTGGGGTGCGGTGAGCGGGCTCCCCAGTTCAGGGGAGCAAACGTCAAGCAGCAACTCTCTGCATTCCTGCCAGAAAAGAGCCTCTCGTCCAGGGAATCGATTACAAGCCCTACTGTCTGTTTTTACATACACTGCTGTGAAATGCAGACAATGGTAACACATATATATGGAATTTAAGAAAAAAAAAAAGGTCATGAAGAACCTAGGGGTAAGACAGGAATAAAGACACAGACCTACTAGAGAATGGACTTGAGGATATGGGGAGGGGGAGGGTAAGCTGTGACAAAGCGAGAGAGTGGCATGGACATATATACACTACCAAACGTAAGGTAGATAGCTAGTGGGAAGCAGCCACATAGCACAGGGAGATCAGCTTGGTGCTTTGTGACCGCCTGGAGGGGTGGGATAGGGAGGGTGGGAGGGAGACGCAAGAGGGAGGAGATATGGGGATATATGTATATGTGTAGCTGATTCACTTTGTTATAAAGCAGAAACTAACACACCATTGTAAAGCAATTATACTCCAATAAAGATGTAAAAAAAAAAAGAAAGAAAGAAGTACCAACTCAGAGAAAAAGGAATGGTGGGGGGCGGGGTGGGGGAGGAGAAACCCGTCCGTACAGAGAAAACTAATGTTTACATCAAGAACTGCAAACACCCACTTTTGTAAAGGTCATCATCAAGTGGACACACTGACACGTGTCCCTTCAACCCAAAATCCCAGGATGGGAACTACATGAAAACAGATGAGATTCTTCACGTACATTTCCTATTTCCTCCCTTCCAATAAGAAAGAGGGAGGCAGCTGACCACGGTCTGGCAGAACCATGGAGCAATCACAGTCAGGACACAGCATGTTCTCACGTGGACCACCCAGCTCAGCATCAGGGAATGGGGGCACTGTGCAGCCTGACCAGAGAGACAGAAGCGCCCGGCTTCTCCGGAGGGGTGACAGCCAGTGCTGGAGCCCACGTGGCTGCAGGCTCTCCACCGCCCCTCGGATCTGCAGACCCTGCCCTTTTTCCCCCTCGGGAGCTGCACGTCCTCGGGATGGAGCCACCAGGTAACCATGCCGAGGGCTGCTGTCCCGGGTGCAGGTCGGGTCAGTGACGGCGGTGCAGGCTCACCTGCTTTCTCTCCCCATCTCCAGGGCGTCCTCTGATCGCACCCCTCACAGGGCCGTCTGGGTCTTCTGTTATTTTCATTTGACAAAAGGAAAGACAGTGGCTCTGGGTCACTTGTGGGTGGCCTTGGTCATCCTCAGCAGGAAGGAGCTGGTGCGGCCTTAGCATTCGGCCTCTGCAGGGCCAGTCCCAGCTCACTGATGGAGCTGAAAACCGAGCAGGCCCACAACTCCCTGAGGGCATGGCCAGCGCGTTTTTTCAGAGGGATCTGGCAGTGCCCCCCCTCGCCGAGCCCCTTGCCTGCTCTGTGAGGTGTCCTGAGCCAGCGGCAGCGGGACGAGAACAGGGCTGCGTTCTCACCTCCGGCAGGGCAACCCCCCGGGGATGCCTGCAGCTCAGTCACAACTGGGCCAGGGCACCCGCAGGTCCTTCTCCCGGGCCCGCACAACCCGGGTAGCTGGTGAACGTCCCGTCAGTGCCCCGGGGCGCTGAGTCCCAAAGAGGCCGGGCCACGGATCCTTCCTTCCAGGGAGGAGACACGGGCGGCCACAGAGGTCAAACTCCACATTCCTCTCCTGATACAAACGGATCCCCTTTCTCACCGGAAGGAGCCCGGGAGCTGGTGGTGGGGGGGGACACAGGATGTGGGAGGGACAGGGCAGGAGGCAGAGCCAGTGCCCACTAGTGACTAAGGTAGCCCCAGAGGAGGCCCCGGAGGCCTGGCCTGTCTCGGCTCCAGGTAGGGCCGAGTCACCATTACCAAGGGCAACCACAAACAAACAGGGCTGTGCCCAGCGCACCTGGCGACGTGGCGCCTGCGGCCTGCTGGTATCAGCAACCTGTCCCGAAGCCAGCAGGTGGACAGGTGAGCAGGACAGAGGAGGGATGAGGGGGCCCTGCACCAGAAGTGACTGTGCCCCTGGGGGATGGAAGTGTGGGTGAGTGCGTGTGAGGGGGAGGGAGGGTAGAAGGTGAGTGTGAGCGTTGTGTGTGTGTCTACGTGACCGTGTGTCTGTGGAACTGAGTGTGTGAGCATGCGTGTGTGTACACACTACAAAAGCCCAGCCCTGCACTTCACTTCCCGGGGGGAACCATGGTGCTTTGTCTGCTGCGAGGCTCTTTCTCCGGAGCGGGTGAGGCCGCCTCTGACAGCCCGCGGGGGCACCTCTACTTGCTTCTGGAGATTAATCCTGGAGAGAGACTACAGCTCAGGTCTCCGCGTGCCTTACGGAGATTCGCTTCCCTTCTCGTGAGTACCACGAAACAATGAGCTCAGCTTTGTTGTCATTGCTTCTTATTAAATTTTACTATGGACAAAGCCATATAAAGAGTGACATTTTCTCACCAGCTCCTCCAAAAACACGCATGCATCACTGGTGCCCTGCCTGTCACCGTGTGCACAGAGTAGAGATAAATCAGAGTACAACCTCTTGAACCATCAGGAACCCCAATTGCACTGAGTCCTGTGAATGAGCTCCACAGAAGCCCAGACATCAATGCCCTAGAGCATGTGGCACGTACCACATGTTCAGCCACTACCACACAAGTCCCCGGCTTGGCCTCTCCTGCCATTTACTTAACTCTGCCCACAGCTGAATCCCTCAAGTCTGGCATCAAGCCGGCCTGAGCAGATCTGATTCACGCCAGGATCTTGGAAGGGTGGACAAGCTCAACAGCAGCAGCCAATAGTTATCAAAGTGCGTTCAGTAACTGCACACATGTGCAAAGGCAAAATGATCCTCCATCATGCAAGTGCAAAATGAGCAAACAGGGAGAAGACAGGGTGAGCCGACTCGTTTGCAGGTGGGACGCCCGGCAGTCTACTGAGCTACAAGTATAAAGGCATCGCTCTGTGCACACCTTGCATCATTAAATAAAATCACTTCAGCACAGTAATTTGAATTCTAGCATAGACTGTGCAAAATCTGCAGTAAAGTTTACCTCTGTTTTACCTTTGCAAAGGTGATTCTTTACAAAGGAAACTCACAGGGAGATCAAGACGGAAGCACTTTCTTTCCCACATCAGCCTGTTAAGTCACAGGCCATCTTCTCCATCTCGGGCTCTGAGCCAGGAGCTGGAGGAACGGGTACAGACACACTGGCCACGGGGATGTCACACTAATGGGGGGAGGGTGACACTTCCCTCATCTCTGCACAGAGCAGCAGCCTGCTGGGAGGAGGGTGGGGCCTTTCCTCAAGGGACAGAAACTTTATCATCACCTTTATCTTGTATCATGTACGGCTTTTACTTCTTGCATTTTATGATACTGATCAATAAAGTAGCAAGGTGTTTTATGTGCCCATCACAGATGATTAAAGATAAAAGTTCAATTATTTCTATTCCCCCGTTTATTATAAATAGAGGGTTAGAATAATGAGAAGAGGAAAGCCCCCCTCTGCCCTAGTGCTCACATTATGAGAGACAGCACGTCTGCTTAAATATCAGCTGTCTTAGTGGGCTCAGGATGCCGTAACTAATACCACAGCCTGGGCAGCTTAACAGAAATGTATTTCCTCACAGTTCCGGAGGCTGGAGGTCGGAAACCAAGGTGTTGGCAGGGCTGGCTTCTCCAGATTCCTCTCTCTTTGGCGTGTAGAAGCCACCTTTTCTCCTCACCTGGTCTCCCCTCTGTGTGATCTCTTCTTTTTTTTAATAAATTTATGTACTTATTTATTTATTTTTTACTGTTGGCTGCGTTGGGTCTTCTTTGCTGCGTGCGGGCTTTCTCTAGTTGCCGCGAGTGGGGGCTACTCTTCGTTGCGGTGCATGGGCTTCTCATTGCGGTGGCTTCTCTTGCTGTGGAGCACGGGCTCCAGGCGCTCGGGCTTCAGTAAATGTGGCTCGCAGCCTCCAGAGCGCAGGCTCAGTTGCTCCGCAGCATGTGGGAACTTCCCGGACCAAAGCTCGAACCCGTGTCCCCTGCATTGGCAGGCGGATTCTTAACCACCGCACCACCAGGGAAGCCCCTGTGTGATCTCTTCTTGTAAGAACACCAGTTGTATACGGTTAGGGCCCATCCATACGATCTCATTCTGGGGGTTGGTGCTCCTACCTATGCATTTGGGGGTTGAGCACACATTCAGCCCGTAGCATCCACCATCAAAGGCCTGAGAGGGCCACACAGGCCATTCTCACAAGGTCCTCCAGGCAGATGTGGGCAGGTGGCCTGTAAATGCTCCTCTGGGGTCTCGGAGCATCTGGGGTAGGGGAGCTCCAGCTAGAGGTCCAACACAAACCTCCAAAGAACAACAGAATCCATGCAAAGGGATGGCTCCCAAAATGCCCACCTTCAAGGCTTTATTAACTTACTTGCTTCCTTCCAGCACTTTTCCTTAACTTTATCAGGCGTGACCCTGGAATCCCTAATTAGGTTCACATTCCTCAGGAAACTGTTCTCCCACTGTGCGTTAAAGCCCAATTTAACCTGTCTAATCCCCATGAGAACACACCGCCCCACCAATGCAATTAAGCCTATTGGTCCTGCCTGTTCCCCCCATCCCGGGGTTGGGGTGCTGAAGAGAGAGAAAGAAAATCACTGCCCGCAGCGGGCAGGCTGCACACAGTAGCCCAGCCTCCCTGGAGCTCACGGACCCAGCATGGCATGGGACCCCGCACTGCCACTCCACTCCGCCCTCACCTCCCCTTCTCCATCGACACAGGCCCAAGGTCATCTCACCCCCTGAGGCGTCTCAGGCTGGCTCCTCTGCTGAGAAGGCCCACCTCTCCCTTCCTACCTAGCCACGCCCCTACTTCAAGGCCAGACCAGAGGTTCCTTCTTCAGGAGACCCACAGATAAGATAGATGGGCCTGCTCCACACCAAGCCCCTCGGCCCATCAAGACCTCTCCTCCCCTCTCTTCCCACCAAGCCCCTCCCCTCCCCTCTCCCCACCCCCAGCAAGCCCCTCCCCTCCCCTCTCCCCACCCCCAGCAAGCCCCTCTCCCCACCCCCAGCAAGCCCCTCTCCCCACCCCCAGCAAGCCCCTCTCCCCACCCCCAGCAAGCCCCACCCCTTCCCTCTCCCCCCACCAAGCCCCTCCTCTCCCCCTCCCCCTCCCTTATGCCCCCAGCAGGCTCCTCCCTTCCCCCCTCTTCCCAGCACCAGGCACCAAGCTCCTGCCTTCTCTCTCACTTTACAGGGGCACCTGCATGGCTGGGACATCTTTGCAAACAGCAATACTGGAATAAGGACCCCCTCCCCCAGGCTTGAACAGGTCAACCAGACCAGCCTAAATAAAAGCAACTCTGTGTGGTACAAGGTGGGCGGAGCCAGGAGAAACAGAGCCAGGAGCTGCACCAAAAATTCAGGACAAATACAGTGTGTGCTTTTGCTTTTTTTAAGAGAAGAGCTTAGAAATGATAATGACACCACCCCCATGACTTTTTAACACCCTCCTTCTTGTCACAAAGAGGAAAGGAAGAAAAGGCACAAACAGAAACAACAGTTTTTAAAGGATGGAAATAGTACATGCCACAAAGGGGGATACCAAGGAAATTTCCCCCCAAATATTTTGTTGAAAGTGTCTAAGAACACTACAATGAATAGTGTGGTTTTTGCCACTTGCCCTTTGGCTGACAAGAAAAGGAAAAAAATGACACATTTTAATAGCCCGTAACTTATCCTCAAATCTTAGTAGAAAAATTTTTTAATTTAGCATTAGGCTGCATAGGGCCAGCTAGCTTACTCTGAATGTCCACATCAATATGTCCCACTAAACCCACAGGAGTTCACCCTGATGAAGCTCAATCTCCATCCACGTTTACCAAATCCTGCTAATGGTGTCACTCTCCACCCAGAATCCCACACAGAAAGCCTAAGAACTGCCGGCAACCCTGTCCCCATCTAAGCAGACGCCAATCCGACCTGCCAGTTCTTCCCTCAAAAGCCCACGGGTCCCTTCCTGTTGCCTCGTCCGCCGGGCCAGGCCCTCCACCCTCGCTGGGCACCACGAAGCTTCCAACAGGCCTCCTTCGGCCGGGCAACTCCCCCGAAAAATACTTATTAAAAGTAAAGGAGGGACTTCCCTGGTGGCACAGTGGTTAAGAATCCGCCTGACAATGCAGGGGACACGGGTTCGATCTCTGGTCCGGGAAGATTACACATGCCGCGGAGCAACTAAGCCTGTGCGCCACAACTACTGAGCCTGCGCTCTCGAGCCCGCAAGCCACAACTACTGAGCCCACGTGCTGCAACTACTGAAGCCTGCATGCCTAGAGCCCGTGCTCCTCAACAACAGAAGCCACCACAGTGAGAAGCCCATGCACCACAATGAAGAGTAGCCCCCACTCGCCACAACTAGAGAAAGCCTGCACACAGCAACGAACACCCAATGCAGCCAAAAAGAAATTAATTAATATTTTTTAAAATGCTTTAAAAAAAAAAAGTAAAGGAGAAAACCTCTAAAAGGACAAAAGGTTTTAGATAAAGACTCTGGAATCAGAATTTCTAACTTCATAGCCTGTACGAGGCACTCAAGACAGTCTACCTCCTACCCTCCAAAAAGAAACTATTGTGAGTTTATCCTAAAGATGGTCTGAGCAGGGAAAGGGGAGGCCGACAGCCCAGAGCCCAGTGCTCAGCTCTGTTAGAACAGAAGGGAGGCCTGCCAGCTCCGGAAGTTCCTGGGGGACTCAGGAGTTGAAAGGTGCAGAGATACACAGGGCACATGAGAAGGCCCGAGTCAAAATGCCTAGAAACACACTAAAATGAACTGTGCTGGCTGCACCCAGAGGTGACCAGAGGGCATCCCCGGAGCTACTTCTGTACTTGAAGGAAAATGGGAGGCAGGCACTTCCTGAATCCCTGCTCAAAATAAATAGCTTTACTGGAGAAAAAAAGAAAGCACAGGGTGCAACTGGAGTTTACCTTTACAAATTAAAACGTGAAGCTGGGGACTCAAATGTCTAGTTGATTATTTCCATCCTGCTGCTAAAAATGTGAAAGGAGAACTGGGTCTTTTTAAAATATGAAACCTATCCTCCAGAAGTAGCTACACAAAAATAAAACCAGCAACTTGATTAGAAACGTCCTTCCTCGTGTACAACTGTAAGCAATTTCAAATGAGAGGCTGAAAGATGCCAACACAAACCCATGTGAAACACCCCCAAACACACACTGGTCATCACCAGAAGTGGGCAAGCCGCATTCCGGGTTCTGATCTCAGTGCTGGCCCTCTGTCCTCGGGGGCCCTCGCCCAGGTGTCGGTGCTGTCCACAGACACACATGTTCAGAGGCAGGGAGCAGGTCGATGGCACGGCCATGAGGCACAGGGTGTCCAGAGGTATGGTGGGAATGGGTCCAAAGCCAGCGCCCTGAGCACAAGGCCTGCAGAGGTCCCCAAGGCCCACCAGCGTGTCCTCCCCACAGGGAACAGGGGACAATGAAATCGTGCAGGGTTCGGTCACCTCTCCCAGCCTGAACGTAGTACTTGGGGACAACAGAGGGAAAGGGCAGCAGAGAGGTGACCTTGGAGAACAAGAGCTGGCTTGCACCTCCTCTACCGGGCGGGACGTGTCGCCGGCCAGAGCTGGAGCGCACCCCCGAAACCTCCAGGAACCTGCTGGAACCTGCCCCTTTGGAGACCGCACGCTGGGCCCCAGAACAGAGGGCACGGGCACGGAAGGAGGGCGCCGTGAGGACCGTCTGCCAATGCATGGAGCACACGCTGCAGCATCTAGAGCGTGGGCCGGGGCCGGCGGGACACGCTGCTTTACTCCTATTTGTAGAGGGAGACACCCAGGGTCACAGAGATACCACGGGGCCATCGGAACACAGACCCAGGTCCAAGGGCCCCTTCTCCTGTGGCTCTCGTGGCTTTCGGAGCTGCTTCCAACAGCTACGTGTGGAAATTTCCATTTTCTACTTCTATCCTCCCCAAAAGAGTGCAGGTGCAGGGAAATAATCATCTATTACAGAATTTCATGAACCAGCAAATCCAGTCACTCACACTCAGAGAGGAGGGAGAGAAATAGTCACTGAGTGCTTTTTCTTGATTTTGTTTCTATTTGAGTGACAGGTGCCCGCAGCAGCCTGGCCCCAGGACAGCTCTTCCTCTGCGAGGTGTCCCAAGCTGCACAAGGCACCCTCCACGGCCGGGCTCCCGCCCTGCTGTCTGACCCAGGACAAACACACACACACCTTGGTTACTCGCGTCACAAGAGTGACGTCTGCTTGGAATCGACAGGTCCTGCAGTCCTGGGTGCCCCTGCTCTGTCATCAGAGCCCAGCTGCATGGGTCAGATGGCACCACCCTCCTGATGCCCTGCTGGCAGGCGCCTGTCCCCGCCCCCATCTCCGGCCTCAGTGAGCGCGCTTGCTTGAGTGCATCTGATCATCTCCTGTGTAACTAAGTCCCCTTTGCAAGGCGGCTCCAATAATTAACTAGGATCAATGTGCTAAAAATATTCCAAAACGTTACCGTTGTCGCTCCTCCCGTCCCCCCAAGTCCTACAGATGAGGGGGATGCAGGGCAATGTTTAATTTGTCACGGGGGCCTCACCCAAGTGGTCTCTCTAGAAAGGACCACAAGATGCACTGGCCGAAGATGACGGTGCAGGAAGCGCTGGGGTTTTTTTTGCTTGTTTTTATTTTTATTATTATTTTTTTTGGAAGCACTGTTTTTGAAGGAACCGTCCCGAATACACACATTTAAATGACTGCAGCTCTTCAAAAGTCACCTTGACACATTATACACCTATTCCAGTAATTGTGTTATTAATTAAAACTAAAACCCTGCTGCAGCTGCCTTTGGGATCTGAGTCAGGTCCTGGAGAAGAGGTGTGACTGCAGGCAGGGGCAACCTGCACAGCGTGCCAGCACCACGATCGATCGCAGGATTCAGCAAACATCAAGTGTCCTCCCACAGAGCACGGAGCCCCGCCACTAATGACGTCACAAAAACACCTGTTCCCAGGATTTCAAAAGGTATTCTGGGAAACTTGAGCAATGCCTAGGCTCAGGCGCCCCTCCCCTCACAGATGATGTCTCCAACCAAGAATTTGTGACAACTGGCCCCAGGGGCTCCCCCAACCTCTGGTTTGGCTCCAGGGGAGTCGGCCTGGGGTGAGAAGGGTGTGGCTCCAAAGTAGGTTCCCAGGGCACCCCAGACGTCCTAGTCTAAATAACAAAGTGCATTTGGACCCAGAGTGGCCCAGGCTTCCTCCTGCTGCCCTCCCGCGCCCTGCTCAGGATGGAGGACCCCTGCCCATTCGGTAACCAGCCGAAAGGTCAAATGTGCAGCAGGTGAGTGCAGTCAAGTATGTGTGGAGGCTGCCTTGTTAGCCAGTACATGATGCGGAATGAAAAGCGACGATTTAGAGAGAACAGAAGGGCCTATTTTTCAATTATGTGATTTATTTCAAATAAATAAATTTCAGAAGAAGATTATAATTCCCTTCTGGGCTTTTTTGGGAAAGGGCTAGTGAATCCTACGTAAATATAGCTTAAACGTAGGCTGCTCTAGAGAGCAAATCAGTCGTGATGGAGTGAGACTGTCAACTGCACGGCCACTCGGTCCTGTCACCTGGCTACACGCCACCGCCAGCTTCAGCGGCCTCTGTTTGTTTCCTCCCGTGTAAAATGAACACAGCGCCTGCCAGCCTATCCAGTGCTGCCCGTCAGGGTCTGGTAAGGTCCCTGCGCAGAGAAGTGCCAAAAGAAAAGAAGGAGGCTCCAGAACCACCTGGACCAGTGCTGTTCAGGGGATGAGCTTCTCCACATTACAGCAGCTCCGTCCTGCCAGCCACCTTCAAGCCCAAAGACCCCACCATCAATGCCCCTGTTCAGGCCCAGGTTATCTGGGATTTAAAAACATTAATTCCCATACAGAGAAAACTGCCACGTTTATATAAAATAGCACTTTCCTAGAGCAGCTGCATATGGCTTGCTGACTGAAAAGCAGACCCAGAACCCCCTGGTAGGAAGTGGCACATGGGGGCCATTCCCCAAACTCTGGCCTCTGAATAACCGTTTCCAGTGGGACAAGAACCACAGCCGTGAATGTACCTTTAGCAGCGTGAAATGGGTAAGGTGACTTTTCTTCTAGTTGTAATGAGTCAAAAAAAGCTCAGTGAGGACAGCCTATCAGGAAAGGGATCTTACCGGGAAAAGAAACAATAACGCCCAGAAGAAGTGCAGAACTTACCAGGGCTTAATGGCTCTTCTGACCCCAGTGACAACGGGCAAAAATAAAAATACAAGACACGGAAGCAACCAAGATGTCCTTCCGTGGTTGAATGGATAAATAAACCGTGGTCCATCCAGACAATGGAATGTTACTCATCACTAAAAAGAAACAAGTTATCAGGCCATGAAAAGACATGAAGGAAACTTAAATGTATATCACTAAGCGAAAGAAGCCAGTCTGAAGAGGCTACACACTGTATGCTTCCAAGTATATAACATCCTGGAAAAGGCAAAACTACGGAGACCGTAAAAATATCAGCAGTGGCTGGGGTTGTGGGGGAGGAGGGATGAAGAGCGGGAGCACCGAGGATTTTCAGGGCAGTGAAACTATTCTACGTGATCCTGTAGTGATGGATACGTGTCATTATACATTTGTTCAAATCCATAGAATGAACAACGCCAAGGGTGAACCCTAAAGTAAACAATGGACTTTGGTTAATAATAACGCCTGGATACGGGCTCATCAATTGTAACAAATGCACCACACCTGTGTGGAGGTTGATGGTAAGAGGGGTTCTGTGAGAGTATGTAAATTCTTCATACCTTCCCCTCGATTTTATTATTTTACTATTAATAGAAAACAATCAGGGCTTCCCTGGTGGCACAGTGGTTGAGAGTCCGCCTGCCGATGCAGGGGACATGGGTTCGTGCCCTGGTCCGGGAAGATCCCACATGCCGCGGAGCGGCTGGGCCCATGAGCCATGGCTGCTGAGCCTGCGCGTCCGGAGCCTGCGCGTCCGGAGCCTGCGCTCCGCAACGGGAGAGGCCACAACAGTGAGAGGCCCACGTACCGCAAAAAAAAAATAAAAAAATAAACAATCAAACAAAAATCAACAGCCAAGCATCAAAACACAGGCACACATCTGTCTACCATAGGTGGATAAATGGAATCCTCTACCAGGACTGGCCTCCCTGGGTGGTCCTGGACGAGCAGCAGGCCGAAATGGACCTGTAGTCCAGCAAGCTACATCAGGGCACCCAGCCCAGGGCCTGACCCCACAGCAAATCAGGAAGCGTTTGTTGAACTGGGCAGTTTGAAAATTAACCTCCTCTTCCCTTAGGGCAAGGGGTGGGAGGAGGGAAGAGAAGTGTGAACATTCACGAAGAAGGCAGAGAGGCCGGGCCAGGGTTTGCAGCTCGGGCCCCGCGTAGGACACGGCTCTCAGGTCCTATCCCCGGGCGGGTGGTGTGACTCTTTCAAGCCCCAGGGTCACCTGTAAGGCTGGGGCAAAGGACACGATGCCCTCCAAGGGAGGCTGTGACGATCAAAGATGGAAAAGCAAAGGCTCAGCACATTATTGATCATCTCTCAATACCGTAGCAGATTTCTGTTCCTTCTGAGCACAGGTCAGAAGCCACTCACGGGCTAGATATTTAGCTCTCTGACCTCACGTCACCCCCAAACCACCCTGCTGGATTACCATCAGCCATCGTGCTTCAAATGAGACTCTCAGGCTGCCTGTGTATGTGGAGGCCTGGGGTGATGAACACACAGACCCTCACAAGGCTCTGTGCTCGACCCACCAGGAGTGTTATGAAAACTCTCACTCCTTCCTTTTTATTAATTCAGGTCATTTGTTCCCAGGAAACGATTTGTGTCCCAGGAAAGAAAGGTCATCACCAACATCCTGTGGGGAGGTAAAGGCAGACTCCCCCCCGCATTCCTTCCCCAAATGCCTCCGAAGGCACCGAGCAGGCAGGGAGAAGGCGGCCCTGGAGCCGGGAAGGATGGGGCGCTTTGCCCAGGTGGGGGCTGGCTGGTGGGCTTCTGGGGAGCAAGGGCCTCGGGGCCCCGAGGCACAGTAGGATTTGGACATGAAGATGGGGCAGTGCCGGGACCCCCGGGGCTGGGGGCTCAGCGCTCGGACAGGCTGGCTTCTCCACCTCCTCTGTGCAGGGACGCTCCGAGCTCCAGCGGCAAGGCCGTTGGACGTGCCCACGCACCCCGGTCAGCGCGGGCCCCGCACGGCTGACAGGAGCTGCTCCTGCCCGTGTCTCCGGGGAGGGCTGGGGACTGCGAAGATGCCATGGATGTGAGGTGAGCAAAGCCGTGTGGGAGGGGGCAGGCAGGGGGCATGGATCCTCAGGGCATCCTTCACGGCAGAGAAAGGAGACGCGGGACAGGGAAGGACTCGACCCCCGAGCCAAGGGGGAGCCTTGCCTATACCTACGCGTGGGTGTCTCAGGGAAGCTGGCCACGGGGCTGGAGTTCCCAAGGGGGGCTCTGGAGGCATCAGAGCAGCCGCACCAGGTGCACAGGCGCACATGAGCTCCACGGCTGATCCACGAAGAGCGAAAATACATGGGGCAGCAAAAACCTGAACTTGGAAGCCCAACACCCTTGAACGCTGGCACCTGGATGCCAGGTGACAGTGGGTAAGTCATTTCACCACCAGGGTCTCTGATTGCTCATCCAGTGAAGGGAGGGGCTGGCCGACAAAGCCTGGGACAGCAGGCCCCAAAAGGGAAGCTGTTGCCCTTTGTATCTGGAGAAGAGAGCTGTCTGAAGACAAAGGTTAATGAGCAGACATGTAAGTTAATGGTTAAAACTCATGAATGAAGCCAGTGGGTAGCTGTTGACACCCAGGAGAGACGTCTAGGGTGGTCTACGAGGAAGTCACAGGCTATGGCCCTCGTCTTTCCCAGGGCACAGAGATGCCATCTGAAGCCAGCCTGTCGGATAAGGTCACTGAGGCTCCTGCGTCAGCCACAGCCAGAACCTGGGGTCACTGGGCCGAGGGGCCAGCATGGCAGAGGAGGTGACGACAGCAGAGCCTGCAGGGGTCCCAAGGTAGGAGAGGCCCCAGGGGTCCCCTGCCTCACAGGGTCTCCCTTCAGAGAGAGGAGCAGTAGGCCCAGGACCAAGAGTTCTGCTTCTACGCGAGGTGGAAGTGGGCCGCGGAGCTACCGCATGGTGGCCACGGCGAGGGACGGGCGAAGAAGCCAGCCGAGCCCGGGAATCCTCTCCTGTCCAGTAACCAAGTGGCCGCACGTGCAGTCCTGGTCTTTATCTCCAACGAGGCGCCCCGTCAAGGCAGGCTCGGAAAGAGAAGAGGACAGCTGGCCCCGGGCTGTGTGCTGTGCAGGCCAGGGACGGGACACAGGGGGTCCGAGGACAGTCTCTGAGCCGGCGGCAGGCAGCTCGGGGCAGAGAGGGCTGCTCCACACCACGTGTGCACTCCAGTTCTGCCAGCTCAGCCCCTATGCGGGGCCTCACATTTGCAGAAACCGTGCTGGAGGCACGGTGCTCTCGCCAGTGCACCAAAGCTCAAGAAACACCCGCTCCGCCGCACCCCCATCCCCCAAGTGTCTCCGCACCATCATCTGCCTTCCTGAAACAGCTTTCTTTCTCCTACTTCCTCTTTGCTCTTGCCAGGGAGTCAACCAGGGGCCAGGAAAAAACACCAAGTCACTCTGCCCGAACAGCTCACGTGGCACCCATGAACAAGCACAGCCTCCCAGGGAGCAAGATACTTAGAATTCCAAACTTCCCAGTAATTATACGTAAATTATTCTGCTTCCTTAAAATTTAAATAATTACTATGACCACAATTAACAGCTAAAAGCAAGCTGTTTCAGGTGGATTGCAGAAGTTGTTATTCACCCATTTTATGCATGAAGAAACTGAGGCTCTGGGGAACCGGACTTGCTCCAAGAGACAAGGAGGATGAAAGCCCAGGTCTCTGCCTCCGTGTACCCTGGGACTGCATGGCCTCACCTGGGGGTGGGGCATACTACCCGACGGCCAGGAAGAAAGTGACCTCGGTCCTAGCTCAAGGCTCCGTTCCCCTGCCTGAGCCCCCAGTCCATGGCTCAGCCCCTTTTCTGCAGGATGGCTTTCTCCTTCCGCATCTCCTTCTCTACCAAGAGGACATCCTGGGCCTGGCTGGGAGCCTCTGATGGTGGCCCCGGCAGCAGCAGGGCAACGACAACGCCAGTGGGGTTAAACGCACACGAACATGCTCCGGGGATCGTGCTGTGCCCTCTCCTTCAGTGTTCCCAGTGCAGAGGGGACCCACAGCCCATACCATCCCCAAGTCAGTAAGTGGATGGATGGGCCAGACGTTAGGCCAAAGCCTGTGTTTTTGACCAAAGCTTCACGTAAGCTTTCTCAGTCTCAAAGAAATCCGGGCGCGCACAGTTAGGCACAGACGTGCGGTGATCAAGGACCCAGCCGTCTGGGGGAGCTGCGTCTCAGCTCCTGGGAGACTGAGCTGCCCTACCCCCCAACCCCGTGCTTATCTCCAGGGGCGGCTGAGAATTTATGGCCCTTGTCTGCTCAGCAGCAATGGCATTATAGTTTTGGAATAAGAAGAGTCTTTGTTATTGCTAGTGGCATTCTCTCCTGCCATTCAAAGCTGCGTTATCCAAAAAAAATGACTACGGATACATTTCCCCCTCTACCATGATCTAATAAGAATAAAAGCTTATCTATCCCTAGCAAACTGCCAATTACTGTGGCTAGAAATGCCATAATCAGTGATAGTTAAGACTTCTGGAATATTCTTTGAACCAAAGAATTCAATCCCCTAAGTAGCTGGCACCGGGCCCCCTTTGAGAAACAGTGCCAAGAGCAGCAGGGCTCGGTCTGCAGCTGCGGGTCAAGAGTGGCCAGGCCAGGCAGAGTGTCACGGGAGGAGGCACACTCACACATGCAGCATGACACGGGACAAGCAGGGCTCTGGCAGTGGCTCTCCCCACTGTCTGCCCCACCGGGGTGATAAGGCACAAGCTCCGCAGGCCAAGGCTTGCTGCAACTGGGACCCTCGGGGGCTGGGGGCGCATCCAAACCCTCAGGAGGCAGACGGGGGAAAACCATCTGGGAAATCCGAAATATTCCCCAAGGTGGCATCTTGCCCACCTCCACTGCATGCAGGAATCTCTGCTCTGACACAGTCACTTAGGTTTAAAGTACACAGCACACTGGACAGACGAGCCCATTTGTGGGCAAAGCAGACCTAAAATAACCAAGGTCAGAAATCAGTCCTGCCCAGGGGTAAGTGTGAGCAAGAATGCCTGGCCTTGGACAGAAAGGGGAAGCCTTCTCCACGGTGAGACCGCAAGTGACAGCAGAAATGTCCCAAAGCTCCACTGCAGGGCCTGATCTTGAGACGACTAAAACACACATCATGTGACACCTCGGAAGAGACGGGGGCAAGGGGGCTGCCAACCTGGGGGTTGGATAACAGTGCAGCACAGAGCTCCATCCTATAGCCTCGCCACTTCTGCATGTGTCCCAAATGCTCCATGGTGAGAAGTTTAATAAGAAAAGTCATTTAATCCCTTTCTTGAAAAAAAAAGCAGGGCTAGACCCACCTGTAATTTCTCTAGCTTTGTGTGTGTGCATCTCTGTGTGTGTGTGCCCGTGCACGTAACCTGCGTGCATGTGTGAAGTGTGTGTGTGTGTGTGCATGTATGTGGGCACATGTGAGTGTGGACTGTGTGTGAGTGCCCATATGAACGTGAAGTGTGTGCACGTGTGTGACTTCACGTGCGTGCCTGTGTGGATCGTGGGGACGGTGGAGGAAACCAGCATCCTGGTCCTCACAGGGAGAGCGCACGCACGTGAAGCCAGCCCACAGTTCCACGAAGCCCGCGTCCAGCACACGTTCCATCCACTCAGAGCCCAAGGACCAGTCGAAAATTCTCAGGAGACGCTGAGCCGTGAAGTCCAGAGCAGCAACAAAATCCCAAGACTCTCTGAAACCCCGTCTCCCTGGACCTCCACCCACCAGGGGCAGCCTACAGGGCATCTGAGGGGGTCCCACAAAGGTGGGACCGTCCAGTCAGCAAGGAGCGACGCGTGGGCCCTGGCTCCACTGAAGGTAACATCGTACCTGGAAAGCGGGAGAGGTGCAGACACCTGGACCTGCTCAGAAAACCAGGGCCCCGTCTAGGGGTGCCTACAGCTTCCATATGCCATTTCCAGGCCTCCTCTTTCCCCGCTAATCAAAGCCTTACACCCAACCCAGCACACCCAGGCCTCAAGCACTTTGTAGGGCCACCCAGCAATTGAACCCTACCAGGGAATGCAGGACCCCGTGATTCAGGGTCCCCAGATGTCCATGACAGCCTGAAAACCCCAGCCCATCTATGAACTACCCTCAAAAAAGAAGCCAGAAAAATTCTCAAGGCCAGGCATGTGCCCTTGCCCCATCCCCACCCGCTCTCTGCCATTAAAAAAAGCAGCACGTCGATGTGACTAGAAAGAACGGATCATTTGTTGTGGAGAAAGGGCTGTGAGATGGCCAGGACAAAATTACCGAATTCTTATCTGAAACCAAATTCTTAAGAGCTATTTTTCTATAATTAAAAACATGGATTTCATAGCTCCTCAGTTTATTCTTCAGATGAAAACTATACACCCTATCGAAAAGCATCTAGCAGCCGTTTCTTAAGCGTTCCATTTCTGTGGCCACGGTCCAAAGCAGTCCCCTTCCATGCACATCATTCAACGCGGGCCAATTCGGCTCCAGAAGCCCCATGGGAGGGCAATGCAACGCTTACCTTGGCTTCACATTTCTTGTGGCAGGAATACTTGCAGGCTGCAAGAGAAGGAGAAAGAATGTGTGTGTGTGTGTGTTGAGCAGTCTCTCAATACTTTCTACATCTCCATATTCTCAATCCTTGAGAACGTCCGGACTGAGGGAGGTTTTTCACTTAGACACAACGCCGAGTTCAACAGAGTGTGGGATGGACGGACACGGCGTCCAAGAACCCAGCCACCCTCTGCACTGTCAGCAACGGCCCAGATGGCGCAGGTGGGGACGCTGGGGAGCAGTTACAAACACACTGGCTTTTCCAGGGGTTCAGGCGGCCAAATCAGGGCCTTGCAGGAGAAAGGCGGTGAACCTGAGCAGTAGAAAGCATCCGTGTTTGGCTGGAAATTACAGCTTCCCCCTGAAGAAAGGAGAGAAACTTGAAAGTGCCCCAGAAGACTCAGGACTGGCGCCTTTAAATTAGTCAGAAATTGGACATTTGAGTTCCACACTCCTTCCACTTCCGGATAACTTAAGAACTGACTGTCAGAACAAATCCACGTCTAAATTCCTGCGGGGGATCCTTCAACCCAGGCCATTGTGTGGACTGAGAGAGGCATGTGTTGGTTCGGAGGCCTTAACAATGCAGACAGAGCCGGAACCAATGTGGATTTCACAGGCCCGCCGTCCAGAGGCTGCAGCTGTGCTGACAGGACATGAAAGGCTTCACCCACACCACCACGGTGGCTCGGGGCACGGGGGCCTGCCTGCCGACGCTTCCAGGCAGAGGCGGCGGGACAGCGAGGCGGCACAGAATGAAGCAACTGCACCAGAGAAGCCCAGTGCAAGCTCCCATGTGGGCTCCAAGCGGGCATCCATCTGGGGAACCCGTGGGGCAGCTGTGAGATGGGGGACAGGGACCCGGGCTTAGGGGCACGGGACCTGGGGGCTTCCTGGCCCTGTCCAGCTGGGTTGCTCTAGGCAGGACCAGTGACCTCTCTGGGCCTCTTTCCTCTCCCAGGGTTATCGTGTTGCCAAAATGGAATCGTTCTTGGGACGTTGCTTTGAAACTGCAAAGCACAATGTCAACGTATAGAAGTGTGTGGTTCTGGAAGAATAAGGCCTTGGAGGTCAGGAGACGGGCCCCAAATCCTGGTTAGCGCTTTGAGGCCCAAACTTTTCACCAACCCCCCGCCCCCCGTATCTTCCCCCTCTCGTCTATGAGCTGAGGACAGAAAGCCTGAACTCGTAGTCTACCTGGGCCCGAAGGAGGGTACAACAAAGTAAAACAGCCCGCGGCTGGGGGGTGGTCCCTGCAGCTCCAGCAGGGAAGAGCCAGGGTTAGTATCTTTGCAAGATCTATTTTTTGAACTCTCTCTGTGCATCTGAGGTTTGTGAAATTATTCACAAAAACAAATATTTATTCTACATTTTCTAATGGGTCCCCCCCTTTCCCCCCACCAAAGGCGATGAGTGATTTTCTAATTGAGATAAGCTGGCCATGGGAATAAAAGAGGCTTTCACACCAGATTAAAATCTCAGACAGAGGACAGCCAGGGGCCAGAGGCCAGCCGGAAGGACTGAGATAGAGAGCAAGGCAGTTGAGGGGCCCTTTGGCCTTTGGGAAAGTGAAAATTAGCAGAAATGCAGGTGAAGACTTCCTCCTGCCCCAGAGGAAGCTCTGTCCACACACGCTGGATGGGGCAGGCCAGTCCACTCAGCAGGCAGGACAGGAGCACGACCTCCCGTGGCAGTCAGCCGGGAGATGGCCTCAGGGACCCTCCTGGCACCCGTGACCCCGCGCAGTCCCCTCACAGTGACAGAGCTGGTCGTGCGCCGAGGCAGGATGGCACAGGGCGTGGCGAGTGACCTCCGCCCTGGTCTCCTGGATCCCCCCTCTGAGGGGAGCCTGGCCCACGCTGTGAGGCGTTGAGGCAGCCCTGGAGAGGAGGGCCACCTGAAGGAACGGAGACCTCCCACCAGCAGGCAGCTCCACCCTGCCAGCCAGCCGTGCGTGCGAGGGAGCCACCTGGGAAGTGGGTCCTCCAGCCTCGGGAGAGCTTTCAGATGAGGCAGCCTCTTCCGGGACCCTGAACCAGCACTGCCGGCCCACGTGACTCCCAACTTCCTGACCCACAGAAGCAGTGAGAAGAGAACCTGCTGTCACGATAAGTCACTAACTTTGAGGGTAACTGCTTATGCAGCAGCAGATCGACAAACCAATTCAACCCAAAAAGGGCTGTGGTCGGTGGAAAGCAGGGTGAGAGCAGTGGGACACACTCATGGTGGACCACCCACTGGGCCACGAGAGAGCCTCAGGCTGTTATAGGGCAAATCATCACATTCACAAAGGTTAACTGATCACAGTGAATTGCGTAAACCACCCGCGCGCTAAGGCGGGGGTCCTGAGAGGTGAACCCACTGTTCCTGGGATGGAATCAGGTGACCCCACGGCATTATGCACTTTCCACCCAAATGCCAGCAGCGTGGATGGTCCCTCAGGTTTTCCTCGGAGTGGCAGTTCACCCTCAGCCTGTGGGAGCTGTGGGTGACCCCAAGCGAGATGCTTCCCGCGTGTCCCTTGCCTTCAATCCTCGGGACCACCGGCAGGGAGAAACTGGGCCAGTGCCAGGACCCAGCAGGGCCTATGCAGGCTGGCATTCCAGCCCGTCTCTGCCCCCACTTTTCACCCCGCTGCACACTGCCTTTCCAACATATAAACACTGACGGGAACAGCGTCCAGACCCGGTTTCCAATCCTGTGGCCCACAGTAGCAAGGGCAGCTCCTCAGCACAGATGCGACATCCAGCACTCCCAGCCTCCCCAGCTCCAGCACCTCGTCCACACCCTCCTCAGACTGAGTGCGAGTGCCGCCTCCTCCTCCAGGAAGCCCTCCCTCCCTCCACCCTGCCCCGCCAGGCAAGGCTAAGTGCCTGACAGGATTGCGGGAGCCCCGGGCACATTTCTCCCTCCAGCACCCATCCCATCGTGCATCATTTCAAAGTAGTCTCTGTGCGTCCATCTCTCCTGACCAGGCCAAGCTCATCCAGGGAAGGTGTCATCTGCTGTGTACCGCCAGCTTCTTGGAACAGCGACATGACAGGAGGGACAGAGGCTAACAGCCTGAGCGCCCACCATGGACAGTCTGATCACAGCTCTCATCCCACAGCCACCACCAAATGTCACCACATCCCCACAAAGGCGCTACAGATCTTCTGCCTAATTCCTGATAGGAGCCTGGAGCTCATGGATGAGACCTGGGGTGTCATTCCCTGGACAACGGCGTACGACCCTTCTCTGTTCCGGGTCCGCTTTCGGAAGCCAGTGCCCGGCAGGACCACACAGGGCAGAAGCCTCTTCACCTGACTGCCCCTCTGTGCAGCACAGCCCCCAGGATGAAGGAAGGCCCCGGAAGGTACTAGAACTTCCCCAACAGAATGCACCCCCCCCAACAGCAGAGGCCAAAATGTACATAAAAACACAAAATGTACATGAAAACACAAAATGTACACGAAAACACAAAATGTACACGAAAACACAAAATGTACATGAAAACACAAAATGTACACGTTCACTTTGACCGTCAGCTTCTCATCTACCCCTTTTCTCAGGAGCCTACAACTGGCAGCTCGTACTTTGTTGGGTTTTTTTCAGCTTTACTGAGGTATAATTGACAAACAAAGTTGTATGTATTTAAAGTGTACAGTATGATGATTTGACATACATACACACTGTGAAACATTTACCACAGTCAAGTCAATTAACACATCCATCACCTCACATAGTTACCATCTTGTGTGTGTGGTGAGAACACTTAAGATCTACACTCTCAGCAACTTGCAAGTACACAAAGCAGCCGTGTTAACTACGGACACCACGCTGTACGTTACATCCCCAGAACGAATTCGTCTTGTGACTGAAAGTTTGTACCCTTCGACCAACATCTCTCCGTTTCTCCAGCCCCCAGTCCCTGGCAACCGCTCTCCTACTCTCTGTTTCTATGAGTTTTCTTTTTTTTCAGATTCCACATATAAATGATACCATACAGTATTTCTCTTTCTCTGTTTGACTTATCTCACTTAGCAGAATGCCCTCAAGGCCCATCCATGATGGCAAATGTCAGGATTACCTTCTTTATACCTGAATATTTCCTTATACACACACACATACACACACCCACCACATTTTCATTATCCAGTCATGCACTGATGGACACTTAGGTTGTTTCCATGTCTTGGCTATTGTAAATAATGCTGCCATCAACATGGGAGTGTAGACATCTCTTCAAGATACTGATTTTGTTGCCTTTGGATATACCCAGGAGTGGAATTGCTGGATCATATGGTAATTCTGTTTTTCACTTTTTGAGGAACCTCCATACTGTTCTCCACAGTGGCTGAACCAATGTATATTCCCACCACCAGTGTATGAGGGTTCCCTTTTCTCTCCAACCTCGCCAAAGCCTGTTTTTCCTTGTCTTTTTGATGACAGCCATTATGACAGGTGTGAGGTGTCATCTCATTATGGTTTTGATTTGCATTTCCCTCAGGATTAGTGGCGTCGAGCACCTCTGCATGTACCTATTGGCCACTTATATGTCTTCTTTGGAAACTAAACGTTAAGAAACTATCATTTGATTTTTGGTGTACTATCAAAAAAAGAATATGCTTCCTTTTCCAAATACGTATCTGTACAGAGCTGGATTTTCTTCAAAGACTTCAACCAGAACATGTTTTTTGATGGATAATTTTATGTGTCAACTTCACTAAGCCACAAGATGCCCAGATATTTGCTTAAACATTATTCTGGGTGTGTCTGGGAGGGTGTTTCTGGATAAGAAAAATAGTTGGAACTGTAGACTGAGTGAAGCTGACTGTCCTCCCCAATGTCGGGGGGCTTCATCCAATCCACTGAGGGCCGGAACAGAATAAAAGGTGGAGTAAGAAAGAATTCTTTCTCCCTACCTGACTGTCTTCAAGCTGGCACGTCGGTCTTCTCCTGTTTTGGGGCTAGGACTCAGAAAGGAACTACACATGCATTGGCTCTCCTGGGTCACAGCTTGCCGACTACAGGTAGGGCTTAGCCTCCATACTGGGTGGACCAATTCCTTACAGTAAATTTCTTTCTCCATATACATCCTGTTGGTTCTTTTTTGCTGAAGAACTTTAACTGATACCATGGTGAAAAACACTGAATGCAGAAACAGCTGGGAAGGTCCAGCCTCTTAAGTCACACAAAGCATGCGCCATATATATATATATATATATATATATATATATATATATATGTAAAACAATGCCACTCTTCTCATTGTACATAATGAGGAGTAGAACAAAGGGATATCAAAGGCTCATTTCTGCCATGAAAAAAGAAGTTACGGAAGCAATAAAGAAGAAAATTTATATCCACAAATAAAATATTGAGTCCTATTGAAAAATCATAACTTCTAAAAAGCTAATATGTGACAATGCTTATAACAGGCAAGGTGAAAAGATATAAAACTGTGTACAGTACAAACTCTGTAAAAACAGACATGTGCAACGGGCTGGTCCACATGTGAGAACGCGGCATAGGGGAAAGACATCGTCATACTCAGTTACAAAAGGACGAGCTACACAATAAATCATGCTGGGAAAACCAGCTCGCTCATGAAAAATAACCGAAATAACATGAATTCCAGATGAATCAACCAGGAAATTGTGAAACTGGATGAGAACTGGAAAAGCAGAAATGAATATTAGAATAAAGCACTGTAGAGCATCGTTATGACCATAGAGAAGGGAAGGCATTCTTAAATAGGAACAAAAACAGAAATTAAATGAAATGATGGGTGGATTTGAATAAGCGGAAACTTAAAACTTTCACATGACAAACACTCCACAAACAAAATTAGGCAAGCAACTGCTTGCAATGTTTGCAATACGCAAGTTGAAATGGTAAGGAACTGACATTTCTGTAGGTCAAAATCCATCAAAAATCGGCAAAAGTCCTACCTAATTTAATGATAGAAAGATTAATATTATAATATAATGAATTCTTAGAAATCAAGAAGAAAAATAATCTAAGTTTTTAAATGAGCCAAGGATTTGAAAGGCTAGTTTACTAAATAAACATTACAGACATCTTTTCTGTATTTCTTTAGATGCTTAGCCTCAGTGATAACCAGATGAATGAAAAACGTAATAAAGCGAGACACCATTTTTCATCCATTGACTTGCAAAAATGAAAAGCAGAGAAGCAGTCAAGTGAAAGAGTGGTTTGAGCTCAAGGCCAAGGTCCAGGGTAGGCTCCCCAGCGCTCCCTCAGCATTTCCCATCAGGAGCCTTTCTTCACCCCGGGAGGGGGTATGTTGCCAGTGCATTTCTCATGAGTTTCCTGCAATTAATGACACACGAATCCTCACCTCCACAAGTCTGGGGTCTGCATTCCACACTCGGCTCCCTGGTCAAACAGGGACTTCCAAAGTCATGGGTAGGAATCCGCTCCCATAGCAGCAGCTGCCCAGAGCGTCTGGCTCTGAAACGCCCCACATTGTTCCACGTTGTCTTGGAACTGCTATTCTCCCGATGTCTCCAGGAGCCTTGGGAATCCAGGTCACTGGCTTACAGGCTTGTCATACAATACTCTACACATATTTACCAAGAGAGAGACGAGCCCTGGGCGTCACCTCTGCTTCTCCTGCCTCTGCCCTCAAGCTCACCAGCTTATCCGCGTCCACAGTCACCAGCTACCTGTGACGGGGGACCGGACGCCCACAGCAGAGGGCAGAGGGCCCAACGCCACATTCACTGCTTGGCCACACACTTCTTTTCCTTGCCTTGTTGGTCATAACTGCCACCATGTCCTGAGGTTCTAATTCAGCACCTGGCACAAAGCAAGTGCTGACTATCTACACTTACCGACCTGCCCCATCCAGCCCTAAGCTCTGTCTGTTTATCCCTTAGGATATTGTAGACAGTGATGGCCTGACAGACAGGACTCCCCCCTCAGCCTCAGAGCTCCCCCCTCACAGGTCACAGCTTTTTCACCTTTTTATTCTAGCAGGTGCTTAATATGTGTTCCGTTAACCGAAGGGAAAAAGTCATTATCAAATATTCCTTACAAAACCCCCTCCATGCCATCTTCCCTCTGGCCTCTCTTTTGCTCCTTTTCTCAACCTTCGTTTCCTTCAGGCTCCTCCCTACGGTTGAGAAGCATTTTTATTTTTTTCCATTCCAGTCTGTTCTCTCCTATTCCATTATTAGATCCAGGCTTGATCTGATACTGCATCCTCTCTGGATCCATCTCCCCCGTGGGGCCAAATCTCGCAGAACTCACAATTCTCGACAACCAGGAAAAGACTCACCCACTGAGGACTAGAACGCCAAGATCCACCACGCCAGTGCCCTCGAGTGTGGGTTTGGAGCAGGACTGTCAGTGGAAACTGGGCCACTTGAGCCACCCGAGGGATCTTGGTGGAGCAGTGAGAAGAGGTCACCTGTTCAAAGCCCTGGCTGGTGGGGAGGGCAGAGCAGGAAGCGCTTCAGCTGGGTTCTGGGCAGCAGAAGGCAAACCACACCAGACACTTAACCCGTCACCCACCGGCCATCTGCGGCTTTCCCTGCAGCTACAGTTTGAGAAGTAGGGGTAAGGGAGCCTCTATGTGCAAACGACAGCTTCTTAAAAATTAAATTTTTTCTTCTAAGTTCACCACATAAAACACTTGTGGCAAAATAGGTTAATAAGTGAAAATAAGGGACTTGAAGGTCAAGAAGGAGCTAGAAAAAAACAGTAAAAATATTAAGCCCAAGTCACAGAAGACACACCTGACTCTTCTCCACCATCACCAATGTCACCATAACCAACAGGAATAACGTCATCACGGTCATCATCACTAACACTACTGGACGCTTCCTTGAGCCAATCAATGTTCTTTGTGTTCCTCGTGCATTTAATCTGTTACAATGACTCTAAAAGAGAATTCAAGGGCTTCCCTGGTGGTGCAGTGGTTGAGAGTCTGCCTGCCGATGCAGGGGACGCGGGTTCGTGCCCCGGTCCGGGAAGATCCCACATGCCGCGGAGCGGCTGGGCCTGTGAGCCATGGCCGCTGAGCCTGCTCATCCGGAGTCTGTGCTCCACAACGGGAGAGGCCACAGCAGTGAGAGGCCCGCCTACCGCAAAAAAAAAATAATAATAAAATAAATAAAAGAGAATTCAAGCACAGGGTGGCAGGGCAGGAACCCTGGCAGCCTGTCTCCAGGGTCCATGCTCCCTTCCACCATGCCCTGCTGCTTCCCCAGAAATGAACCAAAGGAAGGGCCTCTTTGCCGAGACCTCACACAGCTTGTGCGTGGTTACTGAGAGAAGACACATGATGTCTACAGGCAGCACACACACACGGCCTCAACGCGCAAATGTATATGACATACATCTAAACTATAGGGAGAGGAAACTACTATACTGTCCGAGTGTTTTACGGTACTTGTATAACTTTACTGACAAAAGGAAGAACTCCTAGACATTAACTACTCAACATGCAAATTGTAAAGGTCACCAAATTGAGGGCCAGGAAAGGGGCCTGTCCAGGGCCACAGCGACTTCTGCAGGAGCCAACCACTGACCCTGCCAGGCCCCGTCTACACCCGCAGAGACTCTGCCGGGCTCCCAACCCAGCAGAAGCCCCACTTCACACACGATGGCATCTGTGAGAGGCAGACCGTCACAACCACCCTGGGATGGAGTCTTGCATCTCCCGCACACAGCAGTTTAATTTAAGAAGGTAACGTCGAAAGGACTCCTGGCACATAGAGTTCTTTCTTTCTCAAAAAAGAGTAGCTACTGTTTATTCACACAGTTATTACAGTTAGGTACATAAATACGATAATCTGTTGAGTATTCTCATAGGTGTTTAAATTCCGCCGTATGAGGGAGTTCTAGAAAACCTTTTTCTGAAGAGAAATCGGCAGACTTCTCACTAACACTGATACAGGTGAGTCCCCAGCCCCTCAATGCACATGTGCCCAAGGGGTCCACATTAGGAACGGCCTCCATGCAGGACCTAGAAATCAGGACTTGATGCCTGCACGGGCACCCACCACTGGGCTTCCTTCCACACTGCCCACTGCCTGCCCTGGATCCCACGTGGGGCTCCGGGCACACAGGCATCCCTGATGTCAGCGGGCCTCTCCACCAAGTCCTGGGCCTTGACCCTCACGCAGACCTGCTCCCAGTTACTTCTCCAAGTAGCGCAGCTCTCCGGGGCCCACATCCAGGCAGCTGAGTCCTTGGGCCAAGGACATGGCTTCCCCAAGCCACACAGGCCCCAGAGGTGGCCTCTACAAGCCAGTGGTCCCGGCCACGTGCTTCAGGGCAGCAAATGCCACCACCCGGCCACGAGGGATGGACCCAGGGCCCCTCAGGGAGAGTCCATACACATCCCCTTGGCTGGGGGGCTCAGAGCAGAGGAACGAGGCCTTGAGATAACACAAGGAGAGGCCAGGTGTGCACACAGGGAGCGTGGCAGGTCTGCTGGGGCATACGCACCGGGAAGGGAAGCGGGAGAGAGGAGCTGCCCCAGGACCCGCGCCCAACCCCTGATCTGTTTCCACTGCCTCCAAACTATGCAAACCGCCCCAGCCAAGCGCTGGGGCGACACATGGGCGCGGGCGCCTTGGGGTCACATTGTGTTTGCCCTGGCCTCCCTGCACAGGAGACAGTGGCAGAGTGTCCCTGAGGGGAAATGAGACGTGGAGATGAACCACTCTGAGGGAGAGGGCACCTACGGGACCGCTGTCAGTGAATGATTTTCTTCAAGGAAAAGAAAACTAGGTGGGTCAAAAAAGTGATCTCCATGGGGCTAGACTGTGAGATAAAACGTAACCACACAGCGATTCTTGGAGCAGAGAAGCGTGGGCCACACAGGTCACGAGACGGCACTGCACAAGGCCCGACTGTCACCGCCCTGCCGCCCTCCCGCCCTTCCGTGTTGGGCACACACAGGGTCCTCGGGGCCAAGACGGCCCCAGGAAGCGCAGCACCCAGTGGGATCCTCAGATCTGGCTGACCTCTCCCGACAGAATTCCAGAGGGTGCACAAGCAGGTGCACGCACAACCACGTGCCATCCACACCATTCCGACAGCCCCCTTGGTCCTCCCTGGCATCTCACACACTACACACTAAAAAATGCCATAAAACAGACCGTTAAGAACCAAAGGATAATCTGGGACCCCTCCTGGCCCCTATGGGCCTGGGAAGCTGCAGGACAGGGAGGGGGGCACAAGCCCGGACATGCACTCTCACGCCAAGCCCTGGACGGTGCTGGGGGCCGTGAGCATCCTCAGAAGCAAGCAGGGAGCCAGGCCCTGGCCTGAGAGGAGAGCCTGGCTGCTGGGCACCGCTGTCTCCAAGCTGGTCACATCTCACTGCTTCTATTTACTTTGAAAAGAATAACTGTTCCTTGTAGGTGGTTAGAGCAGAGGCACTGAGATTTTTAAAAGGACGTTTGGGACAGCTCCTCAGCCAGCTCAGGCCTCAGCTGTGCAGAGACGAGAAGGAAACTGGCTGTCCATAGAGACCATCTGTCACAACCAGGCCGTGTTAAACGTACGTGGGAAACAGGGCCCTTGTGCCTATGGAGCTAAACCACCTTCGCTTGTGCTCGTGACCTGCACGTGTGGACAGCAGCCAGCCAAGGACCCCGGGTGTCACCCACGTGGGAATCGCCCATGGCACATCCAGTTGGGGTCACTGAGGAAAAAGAATCATCACAGCAACTGCAAAGTTAAGTACCAGAACGTGGGCTAAGCACCTCACACCTGTCTCATTCGGACCTTGCACCAGCCATCCAGAGGAGGATGGTTACAACCCATGTCATGGATTCAGAGCAGGAGACTTTGCCCCTGACAGACTCAGAGCACCAGCTTGTGCTCCCAGCCCAGCCATGTCTCTGTCACCCCCTCCTCTACGTCTCCATGTGTGTGCATATGCACCTGTGAGCACGTGTCTGTGTGTTTGCACATGCACACGTGTGTGTTCGTGTACGTACACACCCATGCATGCCTGCTGATATGGGGAGAGGGCCCGTGCTGAGGAGGCCTGGCGCTGGATCCATGTCCCATGTGCACCTCCACAGGTGACCCCTCAGCCCCCGGGGCCCGGCTCACCCTTTCTACACAGAGAGTAACCACCAGGCCCCGTGAGACAGGCTGCATCCAGGGACAAGGTGAGAGGGCCATGCACTCTGAGAAGCAGGTGTGTCAACTTTGAAATAGAGACCCCTGGGGCGCCAGGGAGGGAGGGGACTTCTGGCGTCCCCACGAGGCCGCAGCGGGGGAAGGACAGGTAGGAGTTGGTGACGTGCTCATGGCACCAGGGCACCATCAGCACTGCCCGTGGAGGGGCCTTTCAGAGGAGGGGGCTACAGCTGCCTCCTGCCCACTCTTGGGTCCCAACGAAGTGTGACCATTGTGCATCTTTCCTCGAGGCTGCCCAACCCCAAAGCAGCCATCAGGGACCGTGCGCCAGGGTGTCCACAGCGGGGAAAGGGAGCCTAGAGGCAGCCCTGAAAATGTTCTGTGGAGGAAATCCTAAACCCACCGGTGATAAGAAGCCCCAGAGCAGCCCAAAGGCTTCTGCCAGGTCCCCCAACCTGCCTCCGCTCTGTGACACAGAACCACGATTCTAGAGTTCAAGGGAAACAAGAGACGTCCTCCTCACATGTCCCTTAGACAGATTTACTAACGTGAAAGCACAAAAGATAGCAAGTTGCATTGATTACCTGGGGTTTAAGCACCAAATAGTGAAGCTGGTGGCTGTGTACCGACAGGAGCAATGCCTGACAACACGCTGAAAGGGCAGTAACGCGATGACCCTCACTCAAAAGAGCCGCAAGTTTTCATCTGTAAACTGTGCTAAGAGATCAGAAAGTAGAATAACCCGAGCTACCGACACTACAGGACAGACGGAAGATACGTCATGAGCCACTCATTGCTGCCCCCTCTCCCATATGACTAGCTTTGCTCTTGCTGGAAAAAGTTCTCATGAGTACATATCTGTGTAAATACGGTCAGTCCCGGCCCAGTGAGGGTAGGGGGAAACTCAGGCTGAGATGGGGAATTCCGTGATTTAACTTTTGGAAACTCCTGAAAGAAGGTTTCATTTTGGTTTTTTGTTTGTTTGCTTGCTTCGGTTTAATCAGCATGGGAACGATAAACGCGGACTCACCTCGGCATGAAATCCCTTGACCTTCGATAATCTGTTTGCAAACCCCACAGACTCTGGGTTTTTTAAAGGCCTTGTTCTTAAAACTGTGCAGACTCGAAGTTAACTCTTCTGGCTGAAAAAGTAGAGAGAGAAAGTGTCAGCTCTTCCATTCATAGTCCGTTTGCTCTTTCTTTTCCCTTTCAGGAGATAATAAATCCAGCCGAGTTGGTGAAGGGCTGAAACAGGAACTTGACCAGGCAAACAGAGAAGAACAAGACAGCACCCTGCCAAGGCTGGGATCCCAGGGGCCTGGGATGCCCCGTCAGCACGCCCGATGCCAGGGCCCTGGTGGCGGCCCACACGCTACCAGTTCATAATCCCCTGGGTGAAGGGCTTATGTGATTGCGTATTAGCTTACAAACTGCAGGCTTACAGCCACTGCTTCTGTGACAAAGGAATCCACATGCGTTCCCAGAATCTTAACGCTTCTTCCTCTGGAAGAAACGATCAGCAAACAGCACAATTATAGCAGAGGTCACTAACCAACTGGCCTTTCTGGCCACTTAGCCTCTCTGAACTGATGTACTGAGGAGAAGCTGTCACCAGACCAGGGTGACAAGATAGCAGTTCCTCCTTAAACCTGGTACAGAATTGAACCCATTACACACACCGGCACCGGGACAAGGTGAAACACTTATGCACCAAATCCGTGTTTGTAGTGTCAAGGCTCATAGCTGTAGCTGAGGATCTTATGAAAATTCAATTTGCCTTCGAAACCAAACACCAATCATATTCCCATTTGCTGATATGAGACAGTGTATTCTAACGTAACCTGTATCCACATGGACTCACAGAGGCCGTGACTCACACCAGAAGAGCTAAAATTCATTGAGAAGACGAAACGCTGCCGAGAATGGGAGACATATGGTACAACTACTTTGGAAAACGGCTTGACAATTTCTTATACATATTTTTAAATCTACGCCAATCTTATGACTCAGCAATTCCACTCTTACAGACACCAAAATACATATGTCCACAAAGACACGTGCAATAACGATCAGAGCCACCTTATTTAAAACTGCCCCAAACAGGAAGTAACCCAAATGCCCATCACAAGGAGCCTCGATAAACAAACCATGGTATATTCATAAAATGGAATATCATTTGGGTATACACAAGAGCAAGCTACTAATACATGTAACATCATGGATGAACATCAAAAGCATTATTACGCTAAATGAAAGAAGACAGACACGAGCACACAGTGAATGATTCTCTTTATAGGGTGTTCATGAACAGGTAAGTTAACCTATCTAGTTCTTCAGAGGCAGGAAAAAAGTGAGGTGAGCTCTACGAATGCCCCAAATTCCTACATGGAGAAAGCTTCCAGGATGCAGAGAGGGAAGGGGGAACCAGTGTACTACATGGATTGAAGAAAGGAGTTAAGAGTTCAGGCTGAATAAGCCAGCAAGTGTTCACTAGCCAGAGCACCAGAGAAGAGAGAGCTGCAAAGAACTCTTAAGATCTGCGGAAGGGCCCTCTGAAGCATTCAGCACAGTACTGATGAGCGTGTGTCCGTGTGCGTGTGCACACACATGTGTGTTTACACACACGTGTTTGAGGAAGCCACCCCCAAGGCTGGGGAAAGAATCACCAGAGAGGATTTGAGGAAACAGTGCTCACACAGAGCTGGGAATAGTCCTTCTTCCCACAGCCAGACTGGAAAACCTCAAGATTCAGCAGATATTGCACAGAAAACAGAAGGATCTTGCCTCAAAAGTGGGGAAAGATTAACTGTAGACTGGGCACTGCTCCTGTTCTCTCCAAGTAATTTAACTGCATTCCAGAACAAAGCTCAAGAATATCTGTAGGAATAAAAAAATATCCAGCACCCAATAAGGTAAAATTCACCATGTCTGGTATCCGATCAAAAATTATCAGGCATGCAAAGCAACAGGAAAACATAACCCATAATGAGAATAATCAATCAACTGAAAGTGACCCTGAACTGACAAGAATAAGCAGACAAGATATTAAGAGAGGTATTATAACTATATTCCATTTGTTCAAAAAGGTAGGTAGGGAAAGATCCAAATCAAACATTTATAGAAAAAATGTAAATATCTAAAATGAGAAATACATTGGATGGGATTATTGGCAGATTAGACACTGCAGTAGAACAGATTAGTGAATCTGAAGACAACACCATACAAACTTACCAAAATAAAGCATGGAAAGAAAAGACAACCTAAGTAAATAAAAAAATAGACAAACAAAAGGGCAATAAGTGAACAGTGGGACAACTTTAAGCAGCCTTCAAGCCTCTGAAGGAAGATGGGTGGGTGGAGGGATATTTGAAGAAATAATGGCTGAAACTTTTCCAAAACATGAAGAAAACTATAAACACATAGATCCAAGAAACTCAAAAAATCTCGAGCACAAGAAATGTGACAGAAACTACATCAGAGGCACACGATAACCAAATTGCTCAAGCCCAGTCATAAAGAGACAATCTTAAATGAATTTATATACAAAACAGAAACAGACTCACAGACATAGAAAACAAACTTATGGTTACCAAAAGGGAATGGGGGAAAGGAATAAATTAGGAGTAGGGATTAACAGATACAAACTATTATACATAAAATAGATAAGCAACAAGGATTTACTGTATAGCACAGGAAACTATATTCAATATCTTGTAATAACCTATAATGGAAAATAATCTGGGAAAAAATATATATATATATAAATGAATCGCTCTGCTGTACACCTGAAACTAGCACAGCATTGTAAATCAACTCTACTTCAATTTTTAAAAAAATCTTAAAAGCAGCCAGGGGCAGTGGAGGCGGAAGACACATTACACTCAGGGAAGCAATCATTAGCATAACAGCAGATTTCTCATTCAAAAAAAAAAAAAGCAAGTGAAAACACACTGTAGCAATAAAAGTACTGAGAAAATCTAGAATTCTGTACCCAATCTAGAATTCTGTACCTACCCAGCAAAAAGTCAAATAGGAATAGCAAGGGACTTCCTGAACTTCATAAAACTGTCTATGTGAAACCTACAGCAAACATCATACTTAATGATGAAAGACTAAATGCATTCCCTTTAAGATCTGAAACACGGCAAGGTTTTCTGCAATCAATATTTCTATTTAACCTTGTCCCAGAAGTTCTAATCAGTGCAATGAGGCAAGAAAAGTAAATAAGAGGTATCCAGTTTGGGAAGGAGAAAGTAAAAACTGTCTCTAATCACTGATGACATCATTGTTTATGGAGAAAAAGCTGATGAAATCTATGAAAAAGCTCCAGAAGTAACAAGTGAGTTTAGCAAAGATGAAGGATACAAGATCAATGAATGTACAAGCTGATTGTATTTCTACATACCAGCAATAAACATCCAGAAATTGAAATTCAAAAAATATTACCATTTATATTAGTATCAAAAATATGAAATAGGGATAAATCTAACAAAATTGCAAAAGACCTATAAACTAAAAACTACAAAACACTGTGGAAAGAAATTAAAGAAGATATAAATAGATGGAGAGATATACCATGCTCATGGGTCAGAAGACTCAATGTAATTAAGACACAATTCTTCCCATAGAATCTATAGATTCAACAAAATCTCAATCAAAATCCCAGAAGGTTCTTTTTTTTATAATTGGCAAACTGATCCTAAAATTCATATTTAAATGCAAAGCACTTAAAACTCCCAAAACAGGGCTTCCCTGGTGGCACAGTGGTTGAGAATCTGCCTGCTAATGCAGGGGACACGGGTTCGAGCCCTGGTCTGTGAGGATCCCACATGCCGCAGAGCAACTAGGCCCGTGAGCCACAACTACTGAGCCTGCGCGCCACAACTACTGAGCCTGCGCGTCTGGAGCCTGTGCTCCTGCAACGAGAGAGGCCGCAATAGTGAGAGGCCTGCGCGCCACGATGAAGAGTGGCCCCCACTTGCCACAACTAGAGAAAGCCCTCGCACAGAAACGAAGACCCAACACAGCAAAAATAAATTAATTAATTAATAAACTCCTACCAACAACATCTTCTAAAAAAAACCTCCCAAAACAACTTTGAAGACTGCACATATTTAAGTGTACAATGTGATGTTTTCTATTATATTTTGAAAATGTGTCTTCAGTATAAAAACATTAAACTAAAGAGTTTCAAAGAAAGTATGTTCTTTGGATTCTACATAACTAATAAATATGAGGTACTGAATGAACACCTTGAATCCTAATTTTCAACAAAGCAAATGCTCCTCTGATACTGATAAAAGGAAAAGCAAATACGCAGCACACAGACCACAACCCCGTATTCCTTGACCAATGACCGACAAGGAGAACCCCATGTGCAACTACTAATGGACTGGAATTGGCAGAGAACTCTTTCCGACATGCCATTCCAACTTTAAAGCATGCTTTGCCCATGCCCAAACTTTCCCCTGCTATTCAAGTTGTCTAGAATGCTGGTAACTTATAGTTTTCTATTGTGACCATTTCTAGTCCCACCCTCCCCACAAGTCCTTCCTGACCACTTCAACTTCCTCAGCAATCCTACATCAGTCTCATCACTCAATCACATATCCCCTGGTGTTGATCTTGTCAAGCCTGTCAAATGAGGCAAAGTGTCCTGCACCATGCAGAAGTCTTCTCACTGGTTCTGCCACCTGCAGTACAAGCTCTATGACCCGGGGCAAGTCATACCTCTCTTCAAGGGAAAGGATACCCGCCCCCTCCTACCTATTAACCAAGCTACTGTAAATAATCAAATGCTATGGCAGGTACCAGTTATGAACACTGGCAGTCTATGGGAATCACTTGGGCAGAGTTTTTTTTTTTCTTACAACTTTATTGGAGTATAATTGCTTTACAATGGTGTGTTAGTTTCTGCTTTATAACAAAGTGAATCAGTTATACATATATATCTGTTCCCATATCTCTTCCCTCTTGCGTCTCCCTCCCTCCCACCCTCCCTATCCCACCCCTCCAGGGGGTCACAAAGCACCGAGCTGATCTTCCTGTGCTATGAGGATGCTTCCCACTAGCTATCTATTTTATGTTTGGTAGTGTATATATGTCCATGCCTCTCTCGCTTTGTCACAGCTTACCCTTCCCCCTCTCCATATCCTCAAGTCCATTCTCTAGTAGGTCTGTGTCTTTATTCCTGTCTTACCCCTAGGTTCTTCATGACATTTTTTTTCTTAAATTCCATATATATGTGTTAGCATACGGTATTTGTCTTTCTCTTTCTGACTTACTTCACTCTGTATGACAGACTCTGGGTCTATCCACCTCATTACAAATAGCTCAGTTTTGTTTCTTTTTATGGCTGAGTAATATTCCATTGTATATATGTGCCACATCTTCTTTATCCATTCATCTGATGAGGGACACTTAGGTTGTTTCCATCTCCAGGCTATTGTAAATAGAGCTGCAATGAACATTTTGGTACATCAGTCTTTTTGAATTATGGTTTTCTCAGGGTATATGCCCAGTAGTGGGATTGCTGGGTCATATGGTAGTTCTATTTGTAGTTTTTTAAGGAACCTCCATACTGTTCTCCATAGTAGCTGTACCAATTCACATTCCCACCAGCAGTGCAAGAGTGTTCCCTTTTCTCCACACCCTCTCCAGCATTTATTGTTTCTAGATTTTTTGATGTTGGCCATTCTGACTGGTGTGAGATGATATCTCATTGTAGTTTTGATTTGCATTTCTCTAATGATTAATGATGTTGAGCATTCTTTCATGTGTTTGTTGGCCGTCTGTATATCTTCTTTGGAGAAATGTCTATTTAGGTCTTCTGTTGGGCAGAGTTTTTAAAACAGCTGTGCCTAAGCTCCACCCCAGACCAATTAAAACAGATTATCTGGAGGTGGGACCAGACTACAGATTTTTTCAAATCTCCTCCAGTGATTCTGATCTGCAGCTGGGACTGAGAGCCTCCACGACATAATGGACCATACTATAAGAAGCTATTCCTCATACATGGTAAGGCACGATTATTACGTGCTTGTTCACGTGTTTGTTTCTGGTTTTCTCAAGAGGCTGTATACTTTTTGAGAGCAGGGCTCTTGTACTCCATGCCTATAAAAGAGGGACGAAGGTGCTGCTATCATGAAGTTCATGACACTGGCAGGGCCCTTCTGTGCTGTAACCACTGTTCAACAAACGGGGCACTAGGATGCAAGATCAAGACCACACAGCCAACAGATAAGGGATATGGGCTCAGACCCAGTCTCCACCTGAGTCTCATGCTCAGACAGGAGTAGGCATTCAAGTAGTTGACAAACACAGCCCTCTATCGTAATCCCGTCAGCTGGCACATACTTCCCCCCTCCCTCATATTTCAGTTATTTGTTTCCACGCCTTCTCTCCTGTGTAATTTCCTAGAGGCAGGACACCAGGCGCTTATCCATTTTGTCTTCCAAGGCCCCTGCACAGTGCCTGGCAGACAGTGAACCATGGACCCTCAATTAATATTTGTTGACTGAATGAACTGGCCGTATTCTGTGGGCCAGCGGGGTATACTGTGACCTTTTATTCCTTGCAAATACCTTTATTATAACCAGGGAGAAAGAGGCACTGTGTTCCTGTGATATTCTTGCGGGCTGGGCGACAGCTAGAAGCCTGGAGGAAGGAAACAGCAGAGGTGCTGTAGGGAGGCTGAAGCCATTTTAATGGCTGGATGGCGGAGGAATTCATTTCAGATAGTGTAATAACATCTGCTCACGCTTCATCTGTACATAACATCTCCATTGTGAAGTGAGCCTAGACAGGATTAGACTGCCTTTGTTTTCACCTGATACTGTGCTTTCATTTCTCCCAAAGAGGCGGGGCTGATGAGTGCAGGGGGGAGTGGGGGAGACGGGGAGGGGGGAGACGGGGAGGGGGGTGGGGGGAGGCCAAAATGCTGAAGCATTTAGCAGGCTCAGTTCAGGAATCTAAATTGCATTTAATTGTTAGGAGCAGGCAGTTGGAAGGGTAGAGAGCAAGGCTGCGGGTTCCACAAGGACTCCCTGAGGGGTTCAGGGTAATTAGTGCTGGTCTTGATTGTGAGGTCTCTTTTTAGAAAGAAAAATCTCTGCAAAGTTGAGCCAGTTGAAGTGCTCCACAGCAGCGCAGAAGGTTACCCTTCTGCGCTGCTCTGCGAAAATGCAAAACCTCACAGACCTCTCTGCTAGGTTCTCTGGGCTAATGTTCCGGAAGCAACAGTTACCCGCACAAAGGCTAAATCAGCACAATCCAAGCTATATTTTCCTTTCAGGAAAGAGGATTTAGGTGTGGGTTTTCATACCTGGAAGCTTACAGTAGCATTCTAGGGGGGCAGATACTGAGCAAAAACACCAAGCAACTTGACTCTGAAGTTAAACGCCACGAAAACTTCCTGCATAGGCAGAGTGGACCCCAAACCTCTGGGGTGTTCCTGCCCAGAGATGTTTCCACCCACCAGCAGCCACAGGACCCAGGGTACAGGGACACCCTCTGCATACCACACACCATCCCCTAAGCTTCCCAGCAATAGTGTTTGTTAAACTAAAAATAGAATGCAGCACAACTCAAAGTGATGTGAAGTAGCTGACATTTTGACAAACTCTCACTCCTCAGAACCTTACATACATTTCCGGGAAGACGAATGCAATAAAATGCCTAATTATTACACTCAGAGAAAGGACTGCTGAACCTAGCAAGGAGCCGCCTCCCGGCATCTGCTGTGTTTGATTCAAACGCCATGGAGGACCGTCCCAGGACCAGGTATCATTACATGGCTCTGGTTAACTTACACTTCTGCAACAATGCTAGCGCACCCTCACATACCCATAGAGCTAAGCACCCTCTTCCTTTGCAAGAAACACAGGCTACGAAGCGAGTCCGCGAAATTGCCAACGTCCTACTTCCATCCCAGGAAAGGAGCCCAAGGAAGTGTGTTCAAGAGGGAGTTGGATTAGAAAATTAAGCCAGAACTGTCCCCGACTCCATGTGGGCTCACCAGGGCGCCGCCGGCCTCCCACCAGGCAAAGCCCTGCTCTCCCTCTCTCTTCCTTTCCTGCGCAAGTAACACGCGCATACACGGGCACACGCGGGACACGCGCGCGGAAGTGCACACGCGCGCACAAACAAGGACACACGCGGACACATGAGCACGCGCAGAGACAAGGGCACAGGCGTGAACGAACGTGCACGCGCAAACAAGAGTGCACGGGCACCCGTACACACTTGCACATCGGCACTCAGACTGGGGTACGCGGGCACACACAAGCACACGCGCACACCAACCCAAAAGTGCCCCCACCCCGTCCCCGCGCCCGGCGCGCCCGCGTCCCCGCTCCCAGCACCCCGACCCTTGCTCCAGCGCCCCTCCCCCGTCTCGGGGCTCCCACTCACCTGGCGCCGGTGCCGGCGCAGCCGCGCCCCGCGCGCGCACCCTCCAGGCGGCCCGGGTGTCAGGGCGCGCAGCCGCATGGCCGCCCTGGCCCCCGCGGAGAGCCGGGCCGGGCGAGGAAGGCCGAGGCAGGCGCGGACCCCTCTCCGGCGGCGGTGCCAGGCAGGTATGCCTCCTGAGCCCCTGCGTCTGGGCGTCAGGAAAAGTTCGACCCCGGGAGCCCCGGAAAGAAGCGGCCGCCACCTCCAAGTCCACTCTGCCGTCAGAAGTCAGATGCCGGGAACAAAAGCCAGAAGAGTGAGCGCACGGTCCCCCGGCGCCCCTCCATCTGACACGAATTAGCCCTCCCTCCCCCACCCCAGACGCAGCTCCAGAGAGAAGGCAAAAGGCTTCTCAGCCAAACCCAGGAAAAGTGGAGAAGAAACGCCTCCTAGGGCAGGGCTGGGGGGCAAACCTTCCATTGCCCTCCATCGCCCTCCGCCCTCCCACTGGATTACCCCCGCCTCTGGCTGGAGTACGGCTTGACTAGGATTTCAGACCTCTCCAAGAATGCAGACCCAGGGGCTTAAAATCAAAACCCGCAGGCTCTTTGCCTTCGGGGATTTTAAATCTTGTATACTGTCCAGGAAACCTGCATCTGTAATGGTCAGTATCACTGGTAATCTACACTGCTAGCAAACAGTGGCTTTGGAGTGCAAAGCAGGAAAACTCTACTGCAGAAAGGCCTTCTTTCCAATCTGCTTCTTCGACTAAGAAAAACAAGCAGCAGCAGCCTTGCCAAAGAGGGATGAGAACCAGGTGGAGGTTCCAGCAAGCTCAAAGCGCACGATTATGGCGCCTTCCACACTTGGGGTCTGGGATCCACCACACCCCTCCATCTCCTTACCATCCAGAGTGCCATCCAGCTCCCAGCAGATTCACAACCCATTTTCCTCTCTGGGTCTGTGATTTTAGAAGGAAATTAAAAACCTGTTCTTAATGTTTTTTAAGGAGATGGAGGTGACTGGGATGGTGAGGACCAGGTGTCACATGAAGAGGAAGTCAGACACCTGGAAAGTGGAAGGGTCACTTAGCCTGAAGGACAGCCCAGAGGGGTGGGTCGGCATGATCCACAGACAGAATGGCCCTGTTTCAATGCCTGTCAGACCCCACAGGACTGAATTGTCTTGGGCTGGGGTCGTGCAGCAGTGGATCTAAGCTTTCCACCATGGAAAGCTCTGGCAACCCACTCCTGGGAAAGGCTCCCTTGAGAGTGGACATGTTCGGCTGAGGCCACGTCCTCCTTCCGTGGGGTCCTGTAGAGGAGGCCCACGCATAGTAGCACATGGCCTAGGGAGCTGTATGGCCTCAGACCTGCTGGCTCACCGTGTGCCCAGAGCAGAACTGTGTGCCCTAGTGACTTGGCCTGCCTCCATGCCCAGCCCAGGGTGCAATACTAATGACCTGTGTTGGTGTAACACTTCAGATCTTCAACTCCGATTGCAACTCCAAATGTCTTAGCTTCGGAGAGCAGTCTGGGTGGGCTAGACCTGGGCCTTTATGGTTAACACATGTGCGAATTCCAGCCATCAATTCAAAGGCCAGCATTAACCTCTCAGGTTCTGGCACTGAATACCCATCTTTCCATTTCTGGGGTGGAATAGCAAAGCTGCTCTTCAACTTTCAACAACACACACACACACACACACACACACAGGAACACACCATTCTGTCTTCTGATTCCTTGCCTGGCAGCCACCCATTCATTCTCATTTCCCTCCATCTTTCAAATAAGATTATTATTCATCTGTCTCTATAGTCATTCGTTCGTTTCTTCATTAATTCATTTTCTAGATTCATTATTATTCATTTTTTCTACAGAGTAGTTAAACTTTAGTTTTTGCAAACATCTCTCAGAAGTGCTATTTCTTCATACCTATCCCTCACCCCCATGTGACTGCAGGATCCCTAAGAACACACATCTGTATCAGATTCATTTGAGTCCCCAACGTCTAACACAAGATGGAGCCCAGAGCTGTGTCTGCAAGCTGAGCTAGAAGCCCATTATTCTGCTGTCTGGGGGCGCACGATGCAAACACTTCTTCCAGAGGTCAGCTGGATCTATCACCTGTCTCACCCATGGAACCAGCAGAAGGAACCCGAATCCCAGCAAAGAACAGGTAACTCCCAAAATGATAAAGTTCCTTGAACTCAAGGACCGGGCTCCACACTCTATGGGGCCCCTGGAAATGATGGTCCTGAGCACCAGTGCTCCTAGGCCCATGGCTGCCAGATTGGAAGACAAACGGGTGTTTTCACAGGGGACACCTGAATCTCCTCTCACTTGATCAAAAGATACATCGTTCAGAAGATTCCCACACTTTATTACTAATAATAAATCACATGCATGCAATCACACCTCACAGATGATGACAACAAAGTGAGAACCAGGGATCACAGACAGTCGTTTGGCTACAGCCCAGACCACCACAGCCCAAGCGAACTTCCCCAAATACAAAACTGGGACCCCTGCCGGGACTCCCCGCTTTGCCAGCTGGCCGCCTCTCTAGCCCCCTTAACCCTTCAACCTCCTGCACCACCCGGCCCCGTCCACCCCCAGGCTTCTCCTGCCCTGTACCCCTCAGAGGCAAGCTGAAGTGTGAGGGTTTGAGGCCAGCTCAGCCTAGGGACCCCAGGGGACCCCAGGAACCAGGGCAGGTATGCAGCCAGCTACTCTAGCCTCTCCGGACTCACCCACTACTGTGCTGCCAGCCTGGGCTGCCCCTGGTAAGACGGCAGTCCTCCCTGCTTCTCGCTGGCCGGACCGCCTGCCTCTGACTTCCGGCTGCAACAAGTCCCCAGCAACAAAGGAGGTTCTTCGTGCACAGGACGGGCTTCAGGGGGCCCGGGTCCAGACTGTGCGGGCAAAGCTCCAACACCAGGCCTCGGGGCTGCATCACCAACCCGGGCTGGGAACCCAGACTGGACTGGGGACAGAAGCCCTGCGGTGAGAGCGACCCTAACGCGGGATGCGAGGCTGGCCCATCCAGGACCCCAGGGTTCTCGTCCGACTGAGTGGAGGGCGGGCTGCTGCCACACGGCCCCTCTCTCACACGCTCACCCAGCCATCCCGGAACGCTGACGAGCAGCCTGTGTGTGCCTGGCATCGCGGGGACTCCGGTGACAAACAACTCCTCTTTACCTGATGGCAGAAATATCTGCATGTGGCGTTATGAGGGGGCACTGAGCCACTCATGGGACTTTGGGGAAAACAGGCGACAGGTGGGCTGAGACCTAGAGGAGAAGTGGACAGAAAAAGAGACAGGAAAAGAGCCAGGGGACCAAGCACTGTGCATAAGGCAGGGTGTTTGCATGAACTGAAGCACAGTGTGCGTTCGGGGCGTGGACCGCAGGCAGGCGGGCAGAGGCTGCATCCTAAGGGCGGGCATGGGGGTGGTGAGCTCGGTCCCGGGAGGAGTGGAGAGGAAGGGGACCCTCAGAGCAAGCCAGGGCCTGACCCCGAGGGCAGCTGGAATCTCTAGCGGTGAGCGGGAAGGAGCCACATGAACACACTGTGTCCTGGGGACCACCTGGTGGTGAAGGGGTTTACTAACACGGAAAGGAAGAAAATTACAGTGATTGCTGTGTTGGGGGACTGGAATCGGATGCTGGTGTAACTCATGGTTTCAATGTAGAGACACAGATACTGACAGAAATCAAAACTGATGCAAATGTGCACACGCACATGCACACACAAACCCATGCACAAGCATGCACCCATATACACACATGCATATATACACTCCCCAGCTCTGTCCGTGGTGGGCGGCCTGAAGCAGGCCCCAACAGTAGTGGTTACACCCAGCACCCACGTCCCGGTTTTAAAGTACTGTTTCCCAGTAAAAGAAATCAGGGCTCCTTGGAGACATGGCTGGTTTCAGATCTGAGCCAGGGATACTACAAATGAACCTGCAGTGGTTTTTTTTGTTTGTTTGTTTTTGCCAGAGGGTAAAGGAATGCTCCCAGAATGACGGGGCTGCATCACCAGGGGACTGGAGTGGGCTTGCAGACATTGCCCCTGGCCAAACTTGGGACAACCTGAACATCGAAATAAATAGTGATAATATTGATTATAACCCATTCAATTAAATAGGAATTCATGAGTCCAGGAGTCCTACTGATAGAAATAAATAGCTAAATGAACACGCTGTGGGTCTGATGAGACGTAGATGCCTGCATGGTCTCAAGGCACCTCCTGGCCTGGAGGGATGAGGGCAGGAGAGGGCGGCAGGAGACAGGTGGAGGGGGTGGGGTACAGAGATCGTAGAGGTTCTCAGCCTCCACTCATTATGGGAACTCACAGAGGAGAGCCATGATTCACCATTCTGCCCCTCTCACTCCTTGGAGAAGATCCACATAGCCTCAAAGTATTGTCCCTTATTTGTTATAAAAGGGAAAACAGCAAGTCTGCGACAGAGCCGGCTGGCCATGCCAGCCTGAGTGACCGTGGCCTTCGACGGGACACACCCACCATAAGAGCATGGCTCTACTGCCGGTGCTCCCGCACAGAGGCACAGCCTGACCCTGATCTTGACCAGGTATCGCCAGATCCGAGCGAGGGACACAGGGGCCAAAATCTGGGGTCCCTGGGAGCTGAGCGTGGAGGGTCCGTCTGCCGGCTAGATGAACCCTCATTCCCAGCCCCAGAGTCTGCAGTGGGGGTCAGCAAACACTCCGGGCCAATGACTCCTGTCTTCACCCCTCCATCCCCATCACACAGAAGATCCACCACAGGCCAGTCACACCCATCCATGGCTCTGTGACTCCAGGTGCCAAGGGGTTTCCAAGAGCCACCTAAAGCACTTTCAAAAGCACTTTGCCTCTGATAACAAAAAAGACTCTTGCTTGAGTTTTTTTTTAATGCAATTCTTTTTTTTAAATAAATTTATTTATGTATTTGTTTTTATTTCTGGCTGTGTTGGGTCTTCATTGCTGCGCGTGGGCTTTCTCTAGCTGCAGCGAGCGGGGGCTACTCTTGGTTGCAGTGCGCAGGCTTCTAATTGTCGTGGCTTCTCTCGTTGCAGAGCACGGGCTCTAGGCGCGCGGGCTTCAGTAGTTGTGACGTGTGGGCTCAGTAGTTGTGGCTCACGGGCTCTAGAGCGCAGGTTCAGTAGCTGTGGCGCACGGGCTTAGTTGCTCTGCGGCATGTGGGGTCTTCCCACACCTGGGATGGGACCCGTGTCCCCTGCATTGGCAGGCGGATTCTTAACCCCTGCGCCACCAGGGAAGCCCTCTTGCTTGAGTTTAAGGAGCTTCTGATACCAGTAAGCTGTCGCCAGCTCTCATCTGCAGAAACCTCCATGCCTGGCCTTCTCTCCTGGTCGGAAAACAGGGATACCAGTCATGCTGGCCACTGGAGGCCCAGGGACCAACTCTACAGGCCGGCCTCGCACGTGGGCCCTGCTCAAGCACAGCCCTTGGGCAAATCCTCAGTCTCAAGACCGTCCTCCTCCTCCCTTCCCCGCTCAGCCGGCTTCTGCTCCATCCCACACCCGGGAGGGCAACAGGACACAGTGGGCCTCGAAGGGCACTGGTCGCATTTCAGGACTTCCTGACGGCATCCAGGAGCCCCATGAGTCCATCTCACCGATGGCAGTAGGGCCTGCTCCTCAGACGATGAGGGAGGGCAGGACAGGGCACAGGACACAGGGGAAGCCAAGTCCCCAGGGGATCCAGGGATGTGGGGTGAGGGGGCAGAGAACTGCAGAGCCAGCGAGCAGAGGCACAAAACCTAACCCGGGGACATCCTTGGGGCAAGAGTCAGATTAAAGGTGCCACGTGTTTGGCGCTTGATCGGCGAGGGCGGTCCAGCAGCAGGAATGACCTCCTCCTAGAGGACACAGGACTGTAGGGCTGTGTTCCCACTCCAGGCTCTGGCCCCCACACCCCTCTGTTTCTCACCAAAGTCATAGTAAATCAACCTCAGTGAACCGGTACCATGAGTCCCCTGACCTCAAAGGAGGTCATCTAGTCCAGCCAATTTCACCAAAATGTCTTAGCTGGACACAGAGTTCAAGGCGACTGCCATCCTGAGCTCACAACCCCCTCCCCTCAAGGGGAGTCCTGTGGCGGCGACAATGGCAGCCCCACGGGGTGGGCGCACCATCCAGGGACCCGGATCCTTGGGTGCGTCAAGTGCGGCTCTTCACGGGCACGTCTCGTGGCTCCCTTTCAGGACAAGGGGACCTCCTCAGCGTACTGCTTTGGGCCAATGCTAAGGAAGTGAGAACTGGTTCGCATTTCGCCTCCACTCTCTCCTTTCATGCGTTTCCTTCCCTCGCCTTCAAAAAGCACAGAAGGGGCTTCCCTGGTGGCGCAGTGGTTGAGAATCCGCCTGCTGATGCTGGGGACACGGGTTCGTGCCCTGGTCCTGGAGGATCCCACATGCCGCGGAGCGGCTGGGCCCGTGAGCCATGGCCGCAGAGCCTGCACGTCCGGAGCCTGTGCTCCGCAACGGGAGAGGCCACAACAGTGAGAGGCCCGTGTACCGCAAAAAAAAAAAAAGCAAAGAAAACGTGCTTCCTCTACAAAAATCAGCCTCCAGTATATGCTTTTCCCCCCTTCCCTGATCAAGAACAGGCAGAGAAGAGCAAAAGAAAGGGATAGATGAAAAGGTTGGCGCCTCCCCCCACCCAGTGGTTATGTCCCCCTGTCCTGGCCATTCCTTCTCTGTCTCCTTGTCATCCCTAGAGACAAGGAAGGGGCTAGGGAGACAGGGCTGCTTCCTGGCGGGGCGGCAGAGGCATCCTAGCTGCCTCACCTGCCCTGTGGAGGGAGACAAGGGTGTGGCAGTCAGGATAAGGGCAGGGTCCGTGGAGACACCAGCAAACCACGGGGGCCCTGGCTGTGTGCGCTCCTGCCCGAGCGGACACCAAGGCCTCATACGCAAACCCAAGAGAAGAAAGCGAACCCCACGCACCACATTCCTGCCTCTGCCCTCACAGGCACAGAGTACATCCTCCCAGCCTCCCACCTCAACGCTGACAGGCTCCCCCTGCTCTGGGGGAAAATATCTGCAGGAAGGGGCAGGGGACTGAAATAATAAATATCAGACTAGTGCATTGAGTCGAGTTTTCTCTCTGCACACCAAGATGACCCCACCGGGAGGGAACTAGAAGCCTGGAGGGCCCTCTGCCCTCCGCGAGCGATTCTGGTCTCTTACCCTAGAATCTCACACTCGGAGACCCGCCCGGGGTCGCAGAGCTGAAGACCCCGAGCCCCCAGCCCCCAGTCCTCGTGTCCATTCTCAGACCTCTGCAGTTCCTGGCAGTGTCCCGGGGCCAAGCAGGGGCCCCGTCCTATCCTAGCTAACCTCAGGAAATGGGCCAGTGGAAAACTGGTAGGTGGCCTTCGTTTAGTACTGAGGGGAGATGAGCGCTGAGGACAACCAGAGCTCACTCCTCACTCGCCACCAAGCAGCCCTGCACCGTCACTTGACCCCCAGTGCAAAGAGATGCCCCAGAATTAATTCCTAAGCAAAACCTTGAGACCCACAATTATAAGACGTATTCTGCTGCTTTCAGCACAGAACACCAGAAGTGGAGAGAGAACGTGCAAGTCCGAAGAGAACAGACATGGCTCATCTGGCCTTTTAAATTCCTCCCCAGTATAGGCAGACCTTGTTTTGATTGTACTTCGAAGCTACTGCATATTTTACAAATTGAAGGTTCGTGGCAACCCTGCGTTGCAGGTGATGGTTAGCGTTTTTTAGCAATAAAGTTATTTTTAGTTAAGGTATGTACATTGTTTTTTAGACATAATGCTACTGCACACTTAATAGACAAGAGTATGGTGTAAACGTAACTTTTATAACTCACTGGGAAACCAAAAACTTGGTGTGACTCACTTTACTGTGATATTCACTTTATGGCCATGGTCTGGAACCAAACCCGCGATATCTCTGGGGTGTGCCAGTACAATCAAATTGAAATGCTTCAGAGTGAGTTTTCCCTAACAGAGGAAAATCTAGATCATGGTCAGGTCTGGTGATGGGCCGCAAAATGCCAGCAGTGCAACAGACAATCTCCACCTCCCACCCCCTCCAGAAACGCCGGTTCTGCGGGGGTGTCATCCCCATCTCTTGGCGACCAGCAGAGGCTTTGGGAAGTTTAGCCTAGTGAGCAGTGCTCCACAGCAGAGCCAGCCTCCAACGGGTGGTCCCAAAGCCAAGCCATTTCCCCAGGCGGGGTGTGAGGATGGAGGGGCCACACCTGGCCTGTCCTTCTGCTAGAACACAGCAGCCAGGCAGCCCTCCTGTTCACTTGGCCCCAGCACATCCTCCCCCGGTGTGCCAGGGAGCTGGCTCCTACGAGGAGGGTATGGATGGAAAGGAGACACCAAGAGAGCGCCCTCTGAGTCACCAAGCCTCATCTCTGGATTAACCCCAGCCTTTTCCTCCCTCCATAGTTCTCCTGCGGACCAAAAATGCCCCAGTATTCCCTGGCTTTGACCAAACCTGGCTAGACCACATCTGAAACTCTGGGGACAGACTCTGCCCATAAGAGCGCTGCGCTGCCTCCTCCGAGATGGGCTGGACCGAGGCGGGCTGGAGAAACGGCCGCAGAGAGCACCTCGGGGCACCCTGGACCCGATCTACTCCTTGCTGTGTGTCTGCAAGTTTCTTAGTCATCACCCTGGGCCTCCATTTCTTCATCTGCTAACGAGAATGCGAAACTCACTACCGACCTCAAACAGTTCTTGTGAGTTTCACTCCAGATGATGCCCAGGGGGGCTTTGGTACGATGCCCACTAAATATTCCTTCTTCCCCTGCTAAGAGGGGTCCCTACACAGCCAGAAGAGTTTGGGGAACTAAGTTGAGAGGCCCCACATAGACAATGGGAAGATAACATCACAGTTTCTGAGAAAGTTGGGCTGTTTCCATCAATATGAACAAGTTTGGACTATTCCTGAAGTTTAAAAAAAGCAGACCTTGTTTCTGTTTATTATTGTCACTGTGAACCGGTGTTTGTATTCCCGGGCGGGTGTGAGGCAGGCAGGGTTGGGTCCCATCTTGCTCTGGGGAAGCCAGGACTTTAGGGTGACTCCCCGGTAGCTGGGTCCCCCTCAAGACTCGGTAAGGCCATGACGAAGCTGGGAACACACCCGGCCCAATCAACGTGCTCTCAAAGAGAGCTAATAACTAAATCCTCTGATTGGAATTCTGGCAAAGCAAGTTCCCCAGCCTAGTGTGATGCTCTTGACTTGAAGTAATCTCTACTTCACCCAAATCATGCCCCAAGATGCTCCGGCATGTGAAAAGCATGTTTCCAGTAAATAACGTTGCTCGCTGCAACTCAGAAACAAGAAACAGCAAAATCTCCATCCAAGCGCAGAGAGCAGAAATCAGCACCCACATGAGGGGCAGGGCCCTCAGCCGCTCGCCTGACCAGTGCCTTGGTCTCCTGCTGGTTCCCAGTCCCAAGAACAACAGCCCAGTATCAGCCATCTCCAACAGCCTACGATGGGCCAGGTGGTGGGTTAGCTGGTGATTTCTATGTCAGTTCCCAAATTTTCTGAAACGTCAGTCAGGTTGAATTTATAATCTTTAAAGCTTAAGGTTAATACAACTTTTATAACATAATTTTAAGAAGTTAAAGTTTATAAGTTAAAAAATATATCTGTAGCACAGTACTGACAATCCTCTTAATTCTCCTTTTTTTTTTTTTAAGTTATTCCAGTTCCAGTCCCACCTGACCACTGGGGTTTCTCATCTGGTGTCTAAAATAGCAGCAGACACTGTCTGTCCAGGTCAGACAGAGAAGCAACACTGCCTGGGCCCTGTCCCATGGCCAGTTTTCTCTGGGCATCCCTAGGCCCTGCACCCACTCACAGTAAACTACACATGTCCTCCTGGGAGCCAGGCTGTGTGGGACACACATTCCTGGCGGAACGAATGACTGTAAATCAATAAAGACAGACGCCAGGTTTTAAGGCAATGGGGTCACTGGAGGCCACACCCTGTGGTCACACCTGGGCTGGGCCTTGGAACCTGTGGCCTCATATCTGCTGCCCTTTGATTTCTGAGTAGCTGACTGACAATGATTCACAGCACCCACGCACCCACCTTCCATTCATTCCCCACAGTTCACTGCGTGGGAGGGACAGAGAGTTGATAAAGCCCCCTCGAAGAAGGTGGTCCCAGTGATGAAAAGGCGAGGGTCGGGGCACTGGGTGCCAGGCTCAAGGTCAGACTTGACTCTGGAGAAAATGAGGAGTCAGAAGTTGACAAGCAAAGGGGTAGGAGGGGGCAGACGGTGGGGATGGGAGGGGCAGACCTCCCGCGAAACGGGCCAGCAGAGAGGGGAAGGGTGTTTCAACCAGGACCCTGGTGCTGCAGCAGGAAAAATGGCGGCTGATTCCGAGGGGGTCACAACCACCGAAGCTGGGCTGGGAATTAAGGAGGAAAGATCCAGTTTGGCGGAGACGATGAGGGGTCTGTGTAGGGCCAGGACCTTCAGAGGTCATCAGCACTCATTGGGGGACTGCAGCTTCAGATCTTAGATGCCTGGCATGCTTTTGCTGCAGTCTTGGCTGGGATGGGTGCGGATGAGCCCCTGTAAGTATGGGTGCAGGGCTCTGCTCGCTAGCTCTCCGGTCTCCTCTCTTACGAGCATGGGGTCTCAGGGGCCACCTTCTGTTCAATCGGCTGGCCAGGTCCACTGTGCACCCACTGTGCGTGAGCTTGGGAAGGCCAAGGTCAGGGACACAAGCCAAGGTCACTGCCTGCAAGGAGCGCTCAGCGTGGCCTCCGGGAAACCTGCCTCAGTGGGCGCTGCCGTCCACCGCCCTCCACAGCTGGCTCCCAGCGGTGCTTTGCTGCCCCGTGCACACCAACAGGCGGAGCCCGGTGTTCCCAGCAAACTGAATGCAGGAGAACATCTTGACCCTCTGCCCAGCTTGCAGGATGTAAACCTGGCAGGTGCCCGCCCCGTGAGGCCCTCAGAGCAGCCTTGACTCTCGCCTCCCCGCAGTCAAGCCTCACCAGCTTTTTCCTCCCTGTGCTGACTCCCCAGCAGACACAGAGGCTGCCTGACACCCATATTTAAAGATGGCCCTCCTGGGGCCCACATCTCAGCCCATTTCCTAATCCCCTTCCAGGGAAACTCCTTCAAGGGTTGGCTGGAGTCCGTGCCCACTACCCAGGGTTGACAGCCAGACTTTCCTCCCCATCCACCCAAACTGCCCCCCAGTCCCCACCTAGCTCGTGACACCCAGCCACAGACGCTACTCCTCACCTGCCCCAGCTCCCAGCTCACCTGGCTGCTTCCCGCCCACCACACTTCCCTCTCCTGGTTTCCATGCCCCCATGTCCTGTGTACCTTCTCTCTCTCGGGGCCTGCACTCATCTCCCTTGGAGAGCTCTTGTCCCCTGGGCACCTCTACACGTCCTGGACTCTCCTCTGGGCACGCTCCCCCCGCAGCTGTCCCCTGCAACCCACCCTATCATCGCTGATGACACCCCACGTCCCCTCCAGGCCTTCTCTCCTGACCTGCTGAGTCTTGGGTATCGCTGGCCTCCACCGGGCCGTCCCCTCAGCATCATTAACCTCAGCCCTGTAAGTCAGAACTCTGGGTTTTCTCCGCACAAGGGCCACACAACCAAGCCCTACAAAACAAATCCCCAAAAGACCTTGCCCTGGTCTCCCCATCCCCACCACCCCAGTCCCCCCATCAGCAAGCTGACTGGCTCTCTGCGTCCTGAGGCCCTGCCTTAAATAGGAATCAGGACTTGACAAAGCTCCAGCACAGAACGCTCCCAAGCTTCCACAAGGACACCTTTAACCAAAAAAACCCCCAAACTTCTGACCCTGGGCCCAAAGACCATTTTTGCCACCCCCTGCCCACCTTGGACCTGTTCAACTCCCCTGCTCTTTTCCCACCTGCTGGGCTAGCTGCTGCCTCAGGACATTTGTACATGCTGTTCCCACCACCTGCAGCTCGTGTGGCTTACTCTTCTCTTCCTTCAAATTTCTGCCAAAACGTTACCCTCTCCAAGAGGCCTTGCACGACACCCTGCGGACACAGCCCTCCCACCTTGGCCCATACTCGCTCCCCCTATGCTGTCTTGTTTTCCTTCAGTGTCCTTATGGCTACCTAACTTCCTGTCCTGGGGGCAATGTGGATAGGTTTACTGCCTGTCCATCCAAGAGGGCAGGGACCCGTGTGCCTGGCTGGCACAGGGTTCCCCGTGCCTGGAACAGCACTAAGCACCAGCTGAGCGATGAATGAATGAATGAATGAATGATGCTCCTGACGGCCCTCGGCAGGCCCCTCACTGACCCCTTCAGGGCTCCTCACCTCTCAGAGCCCAGTCGCTGTGTGTGGCTCCTCCCGGCAGAGGGTGCCCACCCCGTGCCTGGTCTCCTCTCTCCCCTCCTGCCTTCCACCCGGAGGCCCTTCATCCCAAATACCCACATGCGTCTCCCTGCAGGGTCCTCTCAAGGTGATGTGGGTGACGTCCGCTGGCCCCCAGCCCATTAAGTGCATACAGCGTCCCGCGCTCGCTGCTGCTCCCTGCCCGCGCCTCTCCAAGCATGTCACGCGTCACCGTGAGAAGGCCCGCACCCGTTTGCTGCATGAATGGGCAACGGAGGCAGGAAATGGGATCAGGGACGCCGCCCGGGCTCCCGCCCAGCAGCGCCCGCAGGACGGCTCGGTGCACTGCCCTTTGCAAAGTGAAGCACGTAGAGCCAGTCGGCGGCAGCCAGACCACAGGGGTCCTGTCCCAAAGCAGGAGAAGCACAAGACAGGCTTAGGCAGCGACTCCACCAGCACAGCGCATGCAAACAGAAATCTCCGTTTCTTCGTGTAAAACAAGTACATGGTGGGCGATTCCACGTGCAGGAACGCGTTCTAAGTCAATGAGCACACAAGGAGATCGACTTAGTTGGAAGGCCCTTCATCACAGAAGTATGCACAACAGGAAAAACTGGACGCAGCTTTAGTATCCAACAAATTGTCTGAGGCAACTGATGACACTAACACGCAGAGGAATCTGTAATAGTGCACGTCAGAAAAAACAGTGATCAGATCCGTGTTCATTGATGTGGAAATACCCAGGATAAATTAAGAGAGGTACAAAAGAATCCCAGTTTCTCAGTTTGGATCGTTCCCACCGGTCTTTCCCCACTCCCAAGGCATCTTGCCACTGCAAAGGACAGCTGGTTCTGGGGTGACGGAGATCATCCTCCAGGTTCATTCCCAGCCCGGGAGTGTGAACTTACTTCACAAAGGGGCCTCCAGGTGAACCCCAGGAGCACCCCCAAGGCCCCTGGCCCCCGAAGGAGGCCTCTATTTGCAGTCCCCCACTTCTCTTTCTTGACAGACAAACAGGGCCCCCTGTCACCCAGCAGACAAACAAACCCAGGGCCCAAGCCTGGGCGCCGCTGGGTCCTCCCCATGTGCACATTCCCCTCAAGACCCTGGCCATGTGTCCAAGTGCTGGCGCTGGATGCCAGCAATAGAGCATGAACAAAAAAAGGTCCCGGGCTTCCCTGGTGGCGCATTGGTTGAGAGTCCGCCTGCCGATGCAGGGGACGTGGGTTCGTGCCCCGGTCCAGGAGGATCCCACGTGCCGCGGAGCGGCTGGGCCTGTGAGCCATGGCTGCTGAGCCTGCGCGTCCGGAGCCTGTGCTCCACAGCGGGAGAGGCCACAGCAGTGAGAGGCCTGCGTACCGCAAACAAAACAAAACAAAACAAAAAAGGTCCCTGTCCTCACAGAGCCTACATTCCAGGAGGGAGTTAGGCAAGAAACAGAAAGACAGCATGTGACATATGCCAAACGCTCTGGAGAAAAATTAAGCAAAGTGAAAAAGACAGAAAATCATGCCAGGGACACATGGGGGCAGGATGCTCCTTTATCAAGGGCTAGTTGATATTTTATACAGGGGACTGAGAAGGGGACATCGGTACAGAAGCCTAAGGGACACCAAGGCCATAGATGGGGAGGAGCCATTGCAGGTCATGCCTGGGGCAGGGGTGGAGGGGGACAGCCGGGTCTATGAGGTGGGAAGTGGACCAGGCCAATGTAAGGACTTGACTTGTGACTCAGAGAGAAACAAAAATGGCCAGAGGTTTTGAGCAAAGGAGTGCCGTGATGGGACTTGAAATGTAGGTTCCCTCTGGCTGCCGTGTGACAGAGAGACTGGGGGGAGGGAGAGGTGGCGGCAGTGTGACAAAGAGCCCCCAGCAAGGGACAATGGTAGCTGGTGGCTGGCACCAGGTGGTGGCAGGGGCCAGGGCCGAAGTGTCTGCAGCCCGAACCCATTCTGACTTGGAGGTCGGCGGGCTTCTGTCTTGCTCGGGTGCTGACTTAAGCACACAGGAGACCATGGAGTGAGGGTGCGTGGAGCCCTGAGTGGGTAAGGCCACCCTGGGAGGGCAGCATGGGGCTGGGGCTCCAGCAGAGCTGCCAGGAAGGAGCCTTTGGCCAAATCAGTGTCCAAAACTACAATGAGGAGACACCCCGTGAGAGACAGTTCATTATCCAGGCAAGCACTCTGGAAAGCGATGTGACCAGACAGATCAAGAACTACAAAATTGGTCAGGCTCCTGGCTCCGCTCACTCCACCCCTGTGAATCCCCATTAAGGAGGTGTCCGAAGACAGAGATGCCAGGCGGGAAGGGGTGACCGCGCCATCAGCAGTCATAGCAGGAGGGAAACAAAGTCCACCAACCTGGGGGGGTCCCATAAACGGGCGGAGGGATGCGCTAACCCCAGCGAGTGAATATGCGAGTGAGCAAATCCACAACTGGAAATATTACATACACATTAATCCTCACACTGCAGAGACAATGTAATAACAAAGAATGGTTTCTGTTAAGGCACGTTAAGAGGGGTTGCTGGGCAAAGAGATTCAACAATGTATCTTTGTCAAGAAGACGGATGGGCGGGCAAGCCAGGGGGACACAGACTTTTTGGCTGGCAGGGGAGCTTCCTTTCCTCTCCACACATCCACATTAAGGTGTTGTAGTTGTGTCTGTTGTAGTTGTGTCTTCAACAACCCCCCAAAAGACGCTCTCTGCCTCCATTTCAGAAATCAACAGGGACTTCCCCAGCGGTCCAGTGGTTAAGCCTCCACGCTTCCACTGCAGGGGGCACGGGATCGATCCCTGGTCAGGGAGCTAAGATCTCACATGCCACCCAGCGTGGCCAAAAAAACAAAAGAAATCGAAAATGGCACGTGCATACACAGGAGTATACACACAGCAAACATACATAACATACACGCATGCATACCTATACACATGTATCACATACACATGCTTGGCATGTGAATACACATAGGTATACATATGCATACACAGCATACGCGTGTACACATAAGACACCCATTACATAGATACATGTATGCATGTACATGTGTACATGTGTGAATGTGAGTATGCAATGTGTGTGCAAGCAACGCACATGCGTGCACACCTGCAGACACACCGCACCTATGTATACATGCCTGCATGCGTGTGCGCGCATACACACACACAGGACACTCGAGCATGCATACCCGCACACCCACAGTGGGGGAGGCGAGCAGGTAGAGTTCTGTGTGTGGGGCGCACATGGACTACTGGACACCGAGACATTCTGCTCAAAATGTGGTCAACGAGGGCCTCCCTGGTGGCACAGTAGTTGAGAGTCCGCCTGCCGATGCAGGGGATACGGGTTCGTGCCCCGGTCTGGGAGGATCCCATATGCCGCGGAGCGGCTGGGCCCGTGAGCCATGGCCGCTGGGCCTGCGCGTCCGGAGCCTGTGCTCCGCAACGGGAGAGGCCACAACAGTGAGAGGCCCGCGTACCGCAAAAAAAAAAAAAAAAAAAAAATGTGGTCGACTGCAGGAGATTCTCCAGAAACTTTTAAGTCAAAATGTGATCTTTTAGAGATTCTTTTTATTTAATCAAATAGAAGCTGGCTACCCTGAGGCAGACCCAGGACGGTTTTAGATCCTCTGGTCCCAGACCCCGGAGTCTGTCCTGGCTGTCCACAGCCACTTCGTGCCTCCACCACCGCGGCTGTCCTGCTCCCAGCCCACCCTGGAGCGTCAGGGGTCATCACAGGGATGCTCTGTGCAACCCGAGAAGGCATGGTTGTTGCTTTGTCATCTGCTTGAATTTCTTTTTTTAACCCGATCATTGTGCCCCGCTATGAGCTTCTCTCGTCGATGGAAGGCCCTCTAAGCCATGCTTCCCGAGGAGCAGCCTGCTTCCCAGCCAAAACCAGAGGGGATGCGATGAGATTTCCGAGCTGGGCGTGCAGTGCAGACCGCTGGCAAGCCCTCCACACCTTCCCGCGTGCCTGCCACGAAGACCAGACTCCAGTGGCGAGGCTCCTGCCACAAGTGCGCTCGTAGGGGGCTAGGCGCCTGTGGGTTTTGGTATGGAGGGTGCTGCCCGCACCTGACAAGGAGGAGAAGGCTACAGCCCAGAGGCGCTGAGCCCATGTAGGGTCCCCCGGAAGGCTAGCCAAGAGCAGGAGGCTGGGCGGGAGCCGGAAGGGGAGCCATGCTGGACCCCCTGACCAAGAGGCTCTGACCCTCCTGAGAACGCCCACCGATCAGAACAATACTTGAGCCAACCATGGGCCCCAGTGTATTTGGGAAACTTCTTAGGCATCTTATTCAAAGGATGGGTTGACTTTTCTCTCTCTGGTCTTCACACCCACGTACAGACACAGAGAATGCGAATGCCACACCCGAAGGGCCCTCGACAAACCGGGGCCACCTTTACCTTAACCACAACTATCAATCCTGTCTGTGCCGAGCTCACAGAAGGACCTTTTTACCCCAAGCATGTGTTATTTTAACCCAGCCCTCCTCCCTACGCTTCCAAAGATGTCTGTCTTTTAATCTTTCAAACACAGGAAAAGAACATCCACAATGTACACTGTCCAAAACGCCCCTGTCAGTCCACAACGTTTTTTGAAACTGAGAGCAACGCACAGTAAGAAATACATTTTAACCAGCAACCTGGTAAAACACATACATGTATAAATAACTGAAAGCTTTTAAAAAAAAAATACCTGGGCTTCCCTGGTGGCGCAGTGGTTGAGAGTCCGCCTGCCGATGCAGGGGACACGGGTTCGAGCCCCGGTCCGGGAAGATCCCACATGCCGCGGAGCGGCTGGGCCCGTGAGCCATGGCCGCTGAGCCTGCGTGTCCGGAGCCTGTGCTCCGCAACGGGAGAGGCCACAACAGTGAGAGGCCCGCGTACCACCAAAAAAAAAAAAAAAAAAAACCTGACAACTTGTAGAGCACGTGGGAATTTTTTTCATCCTAGTTCATTTTTTTTAAGCACTGAGTGATTTCTCTAGCCACGAATAATTGGAGAGATGTCGGGGGCATTTGGAAATATGCGGAATCTTTTTTCTTTCAATCATCACCACAAGGCGGGCGGCCACTAACTCGCACTAGGAGCAGGTAGGGATGCTGTGCAATTCCCAAGGCAAACCCTCCAACAAGAATTATTCCACCAAATGCAATGAAGCATGCACGGAGGGGTGCCTCACACTGTTCCAAAGCATGTATCATGGAATTTTCCAGAGAAAGTCTACAAACTGGAAGGATGCCCTATTTCAGGAGGTCTGGGTAGGAGGTGGGCGGTAAGCAGGTCCCCAGGACCTCTGCCGTCTGCCTGCCTGTCTGTCTTGTCAGTCCTGAGCCTCGGGACCACTCCCACCGCCATCAACGAGGCCGCAGCACGTTCTCCCCCTGCAGACAGGGCAATGCTTCCCATGAGCCAGAGGAAAGAAGCGCTTCCAATTTCAGAGCCCTGTGCAGGTTCTCAACATAAAGGGGGAAAGGAAATTTGCTGTCCTGACGGTAGCAAGTTGCAGCAAGCCCAGGGCACCCGAGATCAAAGAGGCTGGGCCACCTCCAGGTAATCCCCACCAGGAATGCTTCCTCTGCTCACACTGTTTTCTTTTCTTTTCTTAGCCTAAGGCAAAATGCAAAGCTCCCTTCTGTGCCCCTCCTTTCAGCTGACTTGGTACTCTTCAGAGCATGGCATGCTCACCAGGCGCTCCCACCTTCCTCACAAGTGTCCATAAGCCCAGATTTGAAGAGCCCGACCAGGTGCACTTCCCGCTGTAGCTACGTGGTATGGGGGGCAGGAAAGGGCACCAGGTTTTCATTGTACGGACACGGGGTTGAGGCCCACCTTTGCCTTCACCTGCTTGCAAAATTCAATTGTGTTTCCTCCCTAGAAAAACTGGGACGGAATCACCCCAGCCCCACTCAGCAGGCATAGGACAGGCAGGTGACCGGTACAGAGGTACTAGCCTCACTCATGGTCCCAACCATCTCTATCCCTCAGTGCCCGCTTGGGGGTCCCCTGTGGGGTGTCCCTCTGTGCACACCCAGCGGGAAAACCTAGCTCTGCCACCAGACTGAGCCTCCTTACAGGGCAGGAGGGGGCTTTGCAGCACCTCTGGGAGCCAGTGCATGGACCAGGGCGTGAGAAAACCAGCTGAAACCTCCTAAAGCCCCAAACCACGTCAGGACATACAGATGTCCTGCCAGCTGGGAGGCGGCACAAAGAAGCTGACCTTCCCTTTGTAACCACCGTGACCCATCCAGCAAGAGAAGAGAGCCTTCCTGCTCTCCGGGCCTCGAGGCCTCCATCAAGGTCAAGGGCATGACCCCTGACCCACCGCACCACACGGACTCTGAAGGCTGCTCCCCACCCCGTCTATCTCTGCCCACCCCCTACCCCCTCCACCCATGCCAGGCCCTCCCGCCCTCCATCCAACGTCTTCAACAAGAGAGAACAGAGCTGCAGAGTAGATGGCTGAAAAAGGACTTAAGAGAGAGGCCCGTGCAGTGTGGGACCTTGTCAGGACCCTGATTCTAACACACCTACTGGAAAAGTCATTTTGAAGCAATCAAGGAAATCTGAATACAATACAGCAACTGGGTGGCGATGCCAAAGAATTACCCTCACCATTATATAAGCAAAGTGCCTGGGACTTCCAGAGTGCACACACCTAAGCGTGCAGGTGAAGTCACGTTGGCTTCAACATCACCGAGATTATCGTTGCAGGGAGAGGAGGTCGGGGAGCAAGTACGGCAACATCTTGGTAAATGTTGAACCCGGCTGTTGGGTTTCATGATTATATTTCTTCTACTCTGGGAAATGTTTGAAAATGTTCACAATAAAATATTTTTTAAAAGGAAGGAAGCCGTAAGACACACAAGGACATCACTCAGCCTCAGGTTTGCACAGAGCTCAAACTCAGGCCCCTTTCCTATAGCTCTCTTCCTATAGCATCACGACAACTCTGTGGGGTTTCGGGTGTTAGTAAGGAAAACTACTAATAGTGACAGTTGCCCCATTTTATAGCTGGGGAAACTGAGGCTCGGGTTGGCAAGGAGGGGAGAAAACAGAGCCAATGCCCTCGCTAAAGCAAAGGAGACCAGGATGAGGAGGTGCCTGACAGCAGGTGCCTGACAGCCTGGACCCCGCGCCCGAGACAGGTCCTTCATATCAACACAAGACTTCATGTTTGGGGGCGGGGGGGGTCGTGATTATCTGATGAACCTCCGAGCCCCTGAAAGCCACAGCCCACACGCACAACTTCACATTCCCTTTGATGGGTCTCCCAACGCCCAAGGCCAGCCATGGCCCAACCCGGGCCTTGCCGCATCCCCAAGTACTGCACCAGCTGGCCTGGGGCCTCCCGTTCCGCATCCCAGCCCTCGGCTTTCCTGAGTTGCCCCACCCAGCACCCCGCAGGCTCCCGCCACGAACTCCTGGCATGTGCGCCCCTGGGCCTCCCCGTGTGATTTCTCCGAACCATCATACCACCTCCAGGAGGAAACAGGCAAAGAGCAGTCAGCTCCTTGGCCAGGATGGGAACGTGCCGGACTGGGTGGGCAGCCTCTCTCCCAGGGAGCTGGCCGTCCCTGCCTGACCAGGGGGCCTGCACATCAGGGTCTGTAGCCTCTCGCTCCCCAACTCACCCAGCACCCAACTGGAGCCCGAGGCGCAGGAAGAGTTCTGTCCATGTTGGCGACCAGAGGACAATCACACCTCCTCTCCCCTTGACTGGCCACCGAAATAAACAAATAGGAAGCTGACTGAGGGCAGCACTGTAGGCCAACTTTAAAATTTCCTTGGCGATGGTCAATCCTAGCAGCAGGATCCACGAAGAAACTGCTCAGAAGAGCAAGGAATCTCAAAACCAAAATTCCCAAGAACGTGTGAAATCTCACCTCCCCGGCAAGGGAGCGACAGTAAGGATCTGAGAAATTTAAATAATATCCACAATGACTGAATAACTACAACAAATGTTCACCGTCCCCCCAGAGTCCAGGCACCTAAGTCCAAGGGTGCCTTGGGAACACTTCCTTGTCCCTGAGGGGACAGCTACTGACTTGGCCTCTACCCGCTGGCCCTCTTCTTCCTTCTAACTCGCTAGCTGGAGAGGGGTTGCACCATGAGTCCAACGCACAGACGGAGCCCCCAGATCCATACGGCAGCATCCTCTCTCCCCCAGGGTCAAGAGGGCGCCAAAGCCAGGACATCTGGACATCCCTGGATCCCCACTGCCCGATGGAGGTATCATACAAGCCACATAAGTAGTTTTCCAATTTCTAGTAGCCACATTTTGAAACGAAACAGGTGATAGCAATTTTCATGATATATTTTATTTAACCCAATATATCCAAACGGTTATTATTTCACCATGCAATCAACATGAAAATTATTCAGGAGATATTTTACCTTTTTTTTGTACTGTCTTCAAAATCTTGTGTGCATATTACGCTATCAGCACATCTCAGTTTGGACACTCAATTTTCAAGTTAAAGCGAAATGTAGGCCTAGCAAAACAATAAAGTTGTGTTCAGTGGAGAAATATCAGTACCCTGCTATAGCTTTTAAATTTAAAGGACTTAAAATTAACAAGGAATTTGGAATTCCCTTCCCTGGTCACACCGGCCACACTTCACACACACGGCCGTCATCAACATACTGGACAGGCAGCTCTGGGCTCCTGAGAGCACATCCTCAGCGGAAACTGTTCACTCGTCATTTTCAGAGGAAGATGAAGCAAAAAGCAAAGGAGGCAGCACAAATGCTCTCTGCGAGGGTTTGCTAAATTAGCAGTGTTGAAGCAGTTTCTCTCCAGTCACTGGAAGCATGGGTCCCCCACGGTGCCTCCAGGGGAAGCCAGCGGGGGCAAACACAGCTTGTCAGGCACAGAGGGGACCGGAATAGATCCGAATGTCTTTTTGGCCCTACAGAACCCTAGAGTTCATTCTCCTGTAGCTCAAGGGCAATATTCTAGCGTTTTATCTTTGTATCTAAGTTGTACACCTGGAGCAGCATGCTCATATTCCTTGGAATGTTCCTCCTGCAGACCTGCATTTCGTCACAATGCCCTTGGCCACCACTGAGGTTGTTAAAGAGACTTGTACTCTACTTCTCTACTATGTTGGTTGTAGGATGTGACTGACAACACTGCAGGGACCCTACAGAGGCATTCCCTCAAGATTCGGTCTCAGGACTTCCCTGGTGGCGCAGTGGTTGAGAGTCCGCCTGCCGATGCAGGGGACACGGGTTCGTGCCCTGGTCCGGGAAGATCCCACATGCCACGGAGCGGCTGGGCCCGTGAGCCACGGCCGCTGAGCCTGCACGTCTGGAGCCTGTGCTCTGCAACAGGAGAGGCCACAACAGTGAGGGGCCTGTGTACCGCAAAAAAAAAAAAAAAAGGCAGAGAAGAGTTTATGGGCAGTGACATGGTTGAGTTGCTTGATCAAACCAAGCCTGATGTCCACATTACCTCTGGTTATTCTACTTATATAAATCAGTAAACAGCCACTGGACGACCTAAAGAGCCCTTAACCTCAGAGGCTCAGAAAAAAGTAAACTGTCCAGTGTACCCAAGATAATACACAGCAATTCTGCTATTTGAATCTGACTATATGTAGTCCAGATTCCCCTCTGTAGCGCTGAATTTTATGTGTCCTCATAGCTAGGTTATGGCACCCAATGTCTCTCTAGATGTAGCTGTCGAGGTATTTTTCAGATACGATTCACACTGAAATCAGTAGACATCAAGTAAAGCAGAATTTTCCTCCATAATTGAGTGGGCCTCGTCCAATCAGTTGAAAGCCTTAAGGGAAAAGACTAGAGGGAGGAATTCTGCTCCAGATTGTTTTCCACTCAAAACTGTAACATCAAGACCTGTGGGAATTTCCAGGATGCCCTGCAAACTTCAAACACACCAGCCCCCCACAAATTCATATATTTATCCAGATAGATAGATAGATAGATCTATATAGATATCTACCTACAGATATCTATCTATCTATATAGCTCATGTTGGTTCTGTTTCTCTGGAGAACCTGACAGATACACCTGCTTTAAACACTAGGTTCTCTGCTGCCTCACTCTTAGTCACCTCTCAGTTCCCACAGCACCTTCCTTTGCTCTTATGGACACGTCCCCTTCCTCCATCAAGTTTCCTGTGTGCACAGGGCTAAACTCCTGAGCTCGAAGCAACTCCAGTCCCACTTTGTATGAAGGGCACACTGCCTTACACACAAGAGAAGTTCAGTCTACATGTGTTTGATGAAGAATAAAACTATCCTCAACCAGTACAGCTGGCAACAAAGGCCTCCAGAAATATAGATCATCACTCATTAAAGCAGTAAGCCAGTTAGTCGGGGACAAAGTTAAATATGAACGAATGCTGAAAACATGCCCCAATTTATACTTGTTAATGCAAACCTCACTCTCCAATCCCACACTCTGCTGGGTGTTCTAGTCTTGGGCAGGAACAGGAATTGGGGGGTCAGGTGGCTAAAGGATGGAGCTCTCCTAAGTAAATGCAGCTCCTTCCTGGCACAGACTCCCGGGAGGCTTTGGAACAGCTACCAGCCACAGTCTGACACCAAAATATGTGTGGATTATGGCAAAGTCAAACTGAATTTTAAAGATATCTGGCTGGACAATGTCACTGGAGTTCCACTGCTACTGTTCCATACTGGAGAATGGATAAACTTCACTAATGGTTCTCAGACTTGAGTGGGCATCTGAACGCCCTGTAACTGTCATTTCCAGCCCAGAGTGTTTGACAGAGGTCTGTGGTGGAGCCCAGAACTGGCATTTCTAACAGCCCCCAAGGGATGCTGATGTTGGTCCCGAGACCTCACCCTGACTGGAAGGGTGGGAGGGAGGGAGACGCAAGAGGGAAGGGATATGGGAACAGATGTATATGTATAACTGATTCACTTTGTTATAAAGCAGAAACTAACACACCACTGTGAAGTAATTATACTCCAATAAGGTTGTAAAAAAAAAAAAAAAAGAAGAAGCCCTGACTTAGACAAATGTCAGCAAACACAGACTCTCAGCAAAGCCACCCAAACAGTGGGCTGAGCTGGGCAAGTAAGTACCTTACCTGGGTAGGTATCTACTGCGTGGTTGTGATGACAGCTACAGTCTCGTTCCCAGGGAAGGTTAGGTTGGGTGCCGCTGGAGAGCACTGGAGAGCACTGTTACAAAGTTACAGTGTGAGGAAGACAAACTAAAGAGCATTTTTCTTTTGCCAAATTTACAGGCCATTTAGAGAATAAACACAATAAATAAAATTCTCTTACTCTACCCAGGTAAGAGGATTGGTAATTAACGGTCTGATTACTTGTGAGATAATGTTTCCAAAGTACTTAAATGGTTAAAGTCCAGCATTTCATGATCCCAGTATAATTACTGATTCAGGCAAGGACCACCCTTGGATGCTGAACCACTGAGCCAAAGGTGGTTAGGAAGCAGGATGCTCAGAGTCTCAAAGGGACAAAGGGGAAGAGGTACCTGACACCAAGGACCTCTAGGAGCTTCACCAGGTAACTAAGCTTGGTGGACCAAGAGCGGGACAACAGACACTGCACCTCTTGACATGAGGTGAGCAGAGTACCTCACCTCACACCTACATGATCCTGAATGTGATGACAAGAAAAGACTCAGACAAATCCAGACTGTGGGATATCCTACAAGGACATTGCCCTCATCTCTTCAAAAGGTCAATGCAAGGGAAGAAATAAAACTGTCCCTATTTTCAGATGACATAATTGTCAACATAGACAATCCCAGGAAATCTACAAAGTAAAACTCGTAGAATAAGTGAGTTTACCAAGAACACAGGATACCACATAAACATACAAAAGGCAACTGTATTTCCATGTACTAGCAATGAACACATGGAGGCCAGAATGAAAAATACAGTACCATTTACAATCACTCAAAGAAAAGTAAATACTTAGGTGTAAATCTAACAAAACTCATATGTTGAAATCTACACAATGCTAGTGAATGAAATCAAAGATCTAAACAACTGGAGAGACATACCATGTTCATGGATTGGAGACACAAATTAGTAGAGATGACCTTCAGCAATGAAATGGAATGAACTATTAAAACAGCAACAACCTGGATGGACCTCCAGAGGATTATGCTGACTAAAAGAAGCCAATTCCAAAAATCTACATACTATATGATTCCATTTATGTAACATTCTTTAAATAACAAAATTACCGACCTGAAGATTAGTGACTGCTGGGGTGAAGTTTGGGTGTGGATGGGTGGGAAGTGGAGGTGGCTATAAAGGGCATGTGAGGGATCTTTGTGGGGATGGAATGTTCTGTACCTTGACTCTATCGATGCCGACATCCTGGTTGTGAGATGGTCCTACAGCTTTTCAAGATGTTTTCATAGGAGGAAACTGGGTCAAGTTACACAGGATCTCTCTGTATTATTTCTTACAACTGCCTAAAAACTACCTCAAAATAAAAAATTTAATTTAAAAAAATGTCTTCAGGAAAAAGAAGTCATGAAAAATAATAATAATATTAAATAAAGAAAGCAGGCAGTCTGCTCCCACTTTCAGGGCACAGATAGATGAAGTCACCCAGTGTGACATGTAAACCACAAGTCAGAGCAGATTAAGGACAGCAGGAAAGCACTTTAGGGACCGGACATTAGCTGGTGTCCATAAATCAAAATTAAATTGCTTACAGGGATCATGGTCTTGAGGTTGAGGGATGTGGGAAAGTGTCCTTGCTCTCGAGAAACACAGGCTAAAGCATTTGTGGGTGCAGTTCATGATGGGTACAACTTTTCACTTTTCAGATAAAGCCAATGTGACAAAATGGCAAAAAAAAAAAAAAAAAAAAAAAAAAACAACCAGCAAATCTAGGTGAAGGGTATACAAGTGTTCATTATACTATTCTCCAGAAAATGTGACCATTTTCAAAAAAAGAAGTTGGGTAAAGAACAGTCATTTCAGTTCAATAACCATCCACTGGGTTTGTCTGTACTTCTGCAGTCTCCTTTCCCTTTCACGCTAAAGCACAGATCCAGCCAATGCTAAGTTCTCAGGGTCCCAAACGATGGCAAAGAAGCCTCACACACAGGAGCCAAAGGGCCCCTTGGCCCCAAGAGAGAGGGCCTCTAGCAGATGTAGCCTCAATCTCAAAATGACAGTGAGAATTCAGAATCGGATGATCAGAAGTAACTAGAGACGGAGACGAAGAGAGCTGTGAATGGACGGATCCCCCAGCTCTGACCCCGAGGTCCTCAAGACGCCCACCAGCCCCGTGGCCCTCAGGAACCCCCATTCTGATGGTCCTCAGGACCCCCCACCTCCACGCTGTTCTGCCACATCCAAGCTTAGATAGCAGTCGAGCCACAGCAAGCCCTGTTGAGTGTTCCTTTCTTCAGTGTTTGTGAGGGTTAACCGTATCTGGGACACAGCCAGCACTCAATAAACGTTAGCTGCCTGGGAGTGAGTGCACGAACAAAGGAAGGAAAAAAGGAGTCACTCTCTGACAGAGCCTCACACACAGTCAATAATTAAGGTCAGTCAGCCCGCCTCTGCCACCCTCAGGTGTGTACCTTTTATTCCCAGCAATCAGCCTGAGGTCTATGAACTGCCAACACACCACATCTCATTCATCAGGCTGGGAACAGAACAGCATCATGGAGACGGAGGCAAGTGATGGGGGGTCATGGACCACCGGGCCATGGGTTTAGCCAGGGCTAAGGCCCTGAAACGCCTGCTGGCCATTTGGGGCAGGACAGATGGATCAGCGGATGAAGAGATCCAGCTTGTGGCTGGCAAACAAAGCCACACTCTTGCTATCAGCGATCCCGTCCTCATCTGAACGTGAGTTGTGTGCCTCCAGGCACCAAGGGTATCATACAGCACATCCAAACTTCTATCTAAAATTTAGCCATTTTTTAGGACTTCCCCAGTGGCGCAGTGGTTAAGAATCTGCCTGCCAATACAGGAGACATGGGTTTGAGCCCTGGTCGGGGAAGATCCTACATGCCACGGAGCAACTAAGCCCATGCGCCACAACTACTGAGCCTGCGCTCTAGAGCCCGCGAGCCACAACTACCAAACCTGCATGCCACAACTACTGAAGCCCTCGTGCCTAGAGCCCCTGCTCAGCAACAAGAGAAGCCACTGCATTGAGAAGCCCGTGCACCGCAACGAAGAGTAGAACCCGCTCGTCGCAGCTAGAAAAAAGCCCGCGCACAGCAACAAAGACCCAACGCAGCCAAAAAAATTAAAAATAAATAATTGAAAAATAAATAAATAAAATGTAGCCATGTTTTAAAATGCATTCAGGCCCACAGAAAGAATTTGTGAACATGATCTGGGCAGCCTGGGCAGAAAGCAGATAAGTGGGAGAGGTGACTCTTTTCTCAGCATGAGTCTGGTGGATGCCCAACATTTTTATAAGAACAAAACTCTCATTTAAATATCGGACAAGAGATTATACATTGCTAGTGGATCTGTATGGAGACTGGAATCCATTCTGAGAGAAAGACAAAGGAAATAATTCTTGCCATTTTACACTGTGGATTTCAAGGAATCCCACAATACACTCTGTCCGAAATGAGTATTCTTTTGTGCTACCAAGATAGTAAAGTAACGGTTTTGTATTCCCAACTCTTGTCAGGGAGACTTCATGAATTCCTAGCAGATATTTACCACCAACTTTCTATAATACGACAACTTGAAACATGGCTATTTTCCAAGAAAATTACAGTGGGCTAGATTCTCAAGTCTGTAAGATAAGCGTCACTGCCCTCCTCTGAAAGTTCATGGAGTACACTGCAAAGCAAAACTCCCAGGAAGAAGAAAATGGTGGCCCTGAAAAAAATTAATGAAACCCGGGAAAATATGCAAGCACCTCCTTCTCTTCCAGTAAAGAGCCAGCTTCTCAAATGTTTCCACTTAGATGTGGAATTGTCCCCTCCCATGGTGAAGCCTTAGAGTAGGGAGGCTCCAGTGGCAAAGGCCTTGCCCAAGGTCACGGAGCTGTCCCTGGGCTCCTTCCAAAACCCTTATCACACGAAGATATAGGACGCCTTGGATCTTGTCCTTGGAAGAACTCAGATTTTACTGAGGAGAGATACAAACAAAATATACACAGCCAAATCCCAGAGTACGTCAGAAGACCAAGGATGTGCTAGGAAGGCGTCAGGAAGGTCAGTGTGGGCCTGTGACTGCCAGGGTTCCACCCAGAGGACATGGGTCTGGCTGAGAAGAGCTCGGGGGTCCCAAACCCTCACCTCCTTCCCAGGAGCTCTATCTCCAGGAGGCGGGCTAGCATGGTGGGGGGTAGTGGGCAGAAGGCTTCTCCTGGATTCAGCTCCTCGAAAGGCTTAATGACTAAAGAGGAAAGAAGAGTCATGACTACGACACCTAGTGTGTACACGACATCACATTTACCCCAGAAACCCGGGGGGGGGTCCTTGATACCAACCCCCCGTGCTCAGCAACACTTCAAGAGCAAGACGGCTGTCCCAGGGTCACACGCAGAGGCAGGACCCAGGCCACAGTGGTTACTGCAGAGCACGCTCCCTTTGTACCCCGGCCCCAGAGCAAACAAGCAGGACCATGCCATTTCCAGCAGCACCAGGGTACACAGAGAAGCTGAAGTCCTGAAAGCGCACGGGTCTGACAACAGACAGAATACATCAGAAACAACCAGTGAGGCCAAATGGAAGGAAGGCAGTAAACCAGGGGTCTAAGTGAGAGCAGACAAGAAAGATCACCATTGGCCAAAAGTCTTCGTCAGCTCCAGCCCGTTAATCCAACTCATCTTGGCAGTGAAACCTGAAAGCTGAGAATGTCTGGACCCCACTAGAACATTATTGATTGCAGAGCTGAGTTCAGCCCCGACAGGTCCTAGCTGGACACTGGCCAAGACTCTTGGTCACAAAGGCTCCCAGAGCCAAGGTCAGAAGCACTGCTGCTCCAGTGCACGTAATTCCATCAGCACACAGCAGGCCACAGGGTGCGGTGCTGGGCCCTGACCCCCATGCCTTTGTGAAGACCTAACCAAGCAAGAGCCACACTCACCTCCACCCGCTGTGGCGCGCAGGCCCCGCAAGCTGGAAAGAAAACTTGGCCCCTTGGGGCAGGACAAGCAGCCTAGGCAGAGGGAGGGGCTGTGCCCTGGCCAGGCCTGAGGCTGCACAGACCTCCCCGTGGGCTACACACAAAACCAGAGGCCAGCAGATCCCCAGCAAGCCGGAGCTGAGCGTCTTCTTTCACCTTCTGAAAGAAGCAGCTCTAACAAGAATCATTTACCCACAAATAGCCAGCCCAGCGGTTGGGAGCTCATGCAGGTATGGTCATCACTCTGAAGGGCTGTAAGAGTCATCGCTGTGATAACTGTGAAGCCGAGGCAGATACACGGGAAATGCTTAGGATAGGATATAGGTCTGGGAAAACCATCAGCATACAAATACACACACACCACACTTCTAACACTGAACTGTTATAAAAACCAAGCCGGGGGACTTCCCTGGTGGCGCAGTGGTTAAGAATCCGCCTGCCAATGTAGGGGGCACAGGTTTGAGCCCTGGTCCGGGAAGATCCCACATGCCGCGGAGCAACTAAGCCCGTGCGCCACAACTACTGAGCCTGCGCTCTAGAGCCTGCAAGCCACAACTACTGAGCCTGTGTGCCACAACTACTGAAGCCCATGTGCCTAGAGCCCGTGCTCCTCAGCAAGAGAAGCCACCGCAATGAGAAGCCCGCGCACCACAACGAAGAGTAGCCCCTGCTCACCTCAACCAGAGGAAGCCCGTGCCCAGCAATGAAAACGCAATGCAGCCAAAATAAATTTTTAAAAAAACGAGCTGGGAAGAGGAAGGTGATCGTGTATTTATAAATGTGAGAATGGGGGACCTTTTATAAATGTGTAGACATCATTTAAGTCGTGATAGTGTCTCTAGCAAGAAACAAATTCTGTAGAAGTGCCTTATGCTCTTACAGATGACCTATGTTTTGGATTTTTTCCATTTAAATGGCGGTGGGGAGGAGTGAAGAGCAAGAGACATCAGCCCTCTTGTTGCCAGTCACCCATCTCACCCAAAGTCTTTTTTTTTTTTTTTTTTTTTTTTGCAGTACGCAGGCCTCTCACTGTTGTGGCCTCTCCCATTGCTCTGGACGCGCAGGCTCAGCGGCCATGGCTCACGGGCCCAGCCGCTCCGCGGCATGTGGGATCTTCCCAGACCGGGGCACGAACCCGCATCCCCTGCATCGGCAGGAGGACTCCCAACCACTGCGCCACCAGGGAAGCCCTCACCCAAAGTCTTCATCAGCCTGGCCAGCCCTCAGCCCGAAGTTGTTCCTATTGTTATGCTAAGAACTGCTCTTCCTCAGGGGCCCGTGCACAGATGCCCGGCCTTTCCACGAGCAGAAGAACAGCACACACGAGCTCTCGCAGGCGGGCGGCCTGTGGCCTGGTGGGCTCAGTCCCTCACTCCCCCGAAAGCTGGGTGCACACTCCTTTCTACTGCAGGCTGAGGACCACACGTCCCAGAACCCCAGCCCGCCACAATGGGCATGCTTCTCATTCTGGGCCACAGGATCTTCAGGGCTACAATATCTCCAGGCTCCACGATTCTCCAACCACCTGGTTCAGCAAACTGTCCTTCCTTTGTGGGCTGCACTCGTGCACATTCCTGTGTAGACTCCCCGCCCTCACCCAAGCTCCCCCAGGCCCCAAGCTGGCCAGGACTCATGGCAGACCTGCCACCCCCATTAGCGTGGAAGGCTAAGGCTTTGACACGGTGCTCCTAGTAACAGGAGTGGAATGCTGGTGTCTTCTTACTTCCTCCGCCTTCCTCAATCCCTTCCCTGCTCCGGGAACACACCAGGCGGCTCCTGCCTGAGGCCTCTGCCCTCACTGGCTCTCCACCCGATGGATCGTTCCCAGAGAGCCCAGGATTGACTCCATCACATCCTTCAGTCCAGCATCTCCTTCCAAAGAAGCCCCACCGGACCACCCTGCAGAGAGCCCAGCGCCCCGGGCCTGAACCCTGCCTGGGCCAGGGAGCCTCCATAAATAGGGGACAATGTAAGGATGTCCCCCTGCCTTTGAATCCCCCAAGCCTGACCAATTCTGCAAATGCCCACACTGGAAAAGATGCCAGTAATTCTGGTCCAACGTGTTCCAGTGCCGGGGGTAGGGCCTGCTGGCTGGCATTCCTGACTTGAGACTGTGAACACATTCTTAGAGGGTAAAAATTAACCAGCATCCACCTGGTTGGGCCTCAGGCCCCATAGGCTCCAGGTACTAATCAGAAGAGCGTTCTCCCTCTAAGGCACAGCCGCCGTCATCGCCATTTCACCAAGGCCAGGCCAGAGCAGGGCCCAGGTCTGTGTTGTTCCTGAGGAAACCCGGAATAATTGCACTCATACATCATAGGTTCTGGCATGCGGATCCCAGACTGAACCATTTATCCAAATTAAAGCCATTCTCCAGAAACAAAATCAGACCCTTTTAATTGAAAATAAAACCAAGCAACCCCAAAGGCTCTTTTTTTTTTTTTTTCTTAATGAAAGACATTCTTCCTGCTTTCTCATTCCATTAATCACTGAGTTTATACAATCTGTCAAAATAGCTCGGTAAGAAGTCTCCCTCTTCCTTTTCCTGCAGGCCTGGTTTTTCCCAGCATGCGCCAAGCCGGCCGGGAGTTCAGGCACCCTGGGAGAGCCCCAAGAGGATTCTGCGAGCACGCTGTTTCTCAACTGCAATCCAACCATATATTTCAAGAGGCTTCAAAAGCCTTGTGTTCACTTCTAGGTATACACCCCAAAGACGTTACAGCAGGATCCAAACATATACCTGCACACCCATGTTCAGAGCAGCATTATTCAAAATAGCCAAAAGGTGAAAGCAACCCAAGTGTCCATTGGAGGACAAATGGATAAACAAAAGGTGGTCTTTATGTACAATGGAATATCATTCAGTCTTAAAAAGGAAGGAAATTCTGACACATCCTACAACATGGATGAAACTCGAGGACATTATGTTAAGTGAAATAAGCCAGTCCCCCCCAAAAAACAAATATATGATTCCACTTCCATAAAGTACCTAGAGTAGTCAAATCCATAGAAACAGAAAGTAGAATGGTGGGTGACAGGGGCTGGGGGAGGAGGAATGGGGAGTAAGTGTTTAATGGGGACGGAGTTTGTTTTGCACAATGAAAAGAATTCTGTTCATGGATGGTGGTGACAGTCTCGCAATACGAACGCACTAATGCCACAGAACTGTACACTTGAAAATGGTTAAGTTATGTTATGGGTATTTTACCACAATCAAAAACAGTTTGTGTTCTTTGACCTCGAACCACCTTAGGAGTCCCTCCAGGAACGTGACTGGCCAGGATCTTGCCCAACGACCTCCGTGCAAGGATGCACACAGGCTGTACGTGACCAGAGGACAAATGGTCATCACGTACACACTGGGTTCTGTACTGTCATCAACACTCGTGTGTAAGCAGAGTTAGTTACAAGTGGGGAAATGCTTATATTGCCACACTGACGCTAAAATAATACATATGATCTCAAGTTGGTAAACTTGAAAAGCACAGAATGTACACAGCATACAAGAGGGTGAAAACATTGCTCCCTGGGTGGTAATATCAGGACATTTTTCCTGCATTCTTAACATTTCTCCCTCTTTTCCAAGTCTACAGCAAACATGTTACACAAAAATTACTTTGGAGAAAAAGAATCAAAAAATAATTTAGGAAGCAAAGGCATGTGCATTACCTGCGAATCCTCTCCCACCCCCTGAGCAGCACAGATGACAAACGTCCCCTCCCCTCCTAGGGCAGGACAAGAGAAAACATGTGCCTGGCCAGCTGAGAGCCGGGCCTGCCTCGCTCAGCCGCCAGCCCAGTGGACGCGAGCAGAGGTGTGTTCCCTTTCCTCCACCCCCAGCCACTGGGCGCTTCAGGTCTTCCCAGTGAAGAGAAACTGGAAACACACCTGTCCAAGATCATGGGCAAACTCCTGAGTCCCCAGGGTGTCCTCCTGTTATCACAAAGGCTTGCCCCCAGGGGGACCAGATAGGGCCTCCAAGAATGGGGAAGTGATGTTTCAACAGGAGCCCCTGGGGCGGTGAAAATTTGGCAGAACCAGAGTAAGTAGCAGCCCAGGAGCTGGCAAGCAGGAGGGACATCCAGGGCCACGCACATGACCCCGGCAGTCAGACAAAACGGCACCCAGGAGGAGCGCCGTACAAGTCACGCAGAGGGTGGCGATGTCCCCGGGCTGCAGGTGGGGAACGGAGAGGGCAGTCACGGGACAAAGGGCGCCTTCTACCCCAGACCTGTGGCCGCCAGAGCCCAGCTCTTTCCTCCCAGCACGCTGCCTTTGATGTGCATCCAAAATCACCAGTGGTGAGGGGTGAGCACTCAGGAAACCTCTGAAAAAGGTGATGGATTGCGAGCGGAGGAGAACGCCAAGACCGAGTCAATGGGGCCCTTTTGTTCCCACAGCCCATCGGGAGGAATGTGTACAGAACACAGACGCCCCAGCTAATGGCCCAGCCTGGCCCCGGGGCGATTCGCACGGCCAGCTGTAGGCTGCTCCCCCGCGCCCTGGGAGGCTCCGCCATGAGTGAGATGCAACACAGAGCAGCTGTGGTCCAGGGTAATGAGGGGAGCGGATTCCTGAATCCTCCAGTGTGAAACGACCGGCTCCCGAGTTTCCGGGGCACAGCCGCCTCGCCCTGGACAGAAGAGCCAGGCGGGCCTCACTGCACGCACTGCCTTTGCCTCTGCCTCTGCTCCTCCTCCAGAGCCTTGACCTTCTTCCACTGGGGCACCTAACTCATTTGTGTGTCTTTAAAACCTCGGGGTTTGTTGTTCATCACCGGCATCGGAAAACCTACGCTCAAGAGGTTCCAGGTCATACCCTGTGGCTGCCACCCCCTAAGACACGACGAAAGGAGGTGACACCCTTCCCACCTGGGGGAGGTGACACCCTTCCCACCTGGGGGGATCCCCCAGCGCAGGGGCGCAGACTGGCTGGGAGTGGCACCAGCAGGCTGCCGCTCGGGAAGCTGGAATGAGGATTCCCTCAGATGTCTCCTCAATCTTAGAAATAGAGCCGGGCCGCACAGGGCGTCCTGATTGCTATCAGCTCCCCCAGGGAGAAGAGGAAGAGGAAGGCAGGCAGCTGGCCACGTGCCATAGTCAGAGCTGAGGAAGGAGGAAGAGGGGCGAAGGCTCCATGTCCGAGGAAGCAGCTGCGGCTGGAACCCCGGCCAGCTACGGACGGCAGGCACTCGAGAGCTTTCGGAGCCTTCGCCAGGCCCTCAAGGAGGGGTGACGCGGGCAGGGGACCACAGAGACCCCTGGCCTTGGGAAGAAGTCCCAGCATTGCAGAGGGACCTGGGTTCCACTCTGGGACCCCGCCCAGCACCGCACCACCCCCTCCATGCACAGGCTCAGGGCCCTGTGACCAAGGGGGCACTCACCTTCTGTGGATGAGGGCCAGGCACAGGCTCTGTCCCCAGACAGACCTGGGTTCCAACCAGCCCCATGACACAGGCAAATGACTTAAGCTCACTGCGTCTCAGTGTCCATTCCGGAAAACAGAGACAAAAATGTTACCTGGCAACGTTGGGTGACGATCTCTCTGATCCCGGATAGCAAGCACCCCATCGCGCATGGGTAACCACATCGTCAAAAGAAGGCGTTAATCTTGCAAGGTTACTAGGCTGGGAGCAGGGGAGATACTTGACAAGGGCTGCCAGGGCTTCCAGCCCAGGCGGGCGGGTGTAGGGGGATGTGGGGGGGGGGCACAGAACGTGAGGAAACCTCTTCTCCCAGAGTTGGTGGCTCTGGGGGGCACCTCCTTGGCTTGATCAGGAAATGCTCCACCAGAGGGAATTTTCCTGATCACTGGCACAGACTCCTTAAACATAAATTCTGCATTAATTTAGCCCATTTGGGACCAAACATATTAATACCAGATCATTGCCTTCTTTTTAAAAAAATTAACATAGCTCTTTTTAAATGTCTAGGGGTCATCATGATGACTATCCTCCCCTCAGTGACACAGTAGGGCATTCTGATGGCTCCTATCAGTGGCCCCAGGTGGCGGTCATCCTCACCTTCACTGGCCTCCTCCCTCCTATCCAGCAGAGGCAGTCCGCAGCGGGGGTCTGGGACAGCAGGTAGGAGACATCCGACCGGCGTGCACCAGGGCCAGGCGCGCAGTGGGGACCCCGAGTGCACACAGAGCAGGAGAGAGAGATGTCCCTGCAAGAGGACCTGGCTCGTGGCTCTGGCAGGCAGACAACCCGGCTGACCCACACCAAAATGATGCGTGCGGGTGGCAGGGGGAGGGGTGCGGTTCGCCAAACTCATTCCTGACGTGCAAAGTGCAATAGGAAGCTCCAGAAACCTGGAGATTCTAGTTTTCTGCTTTTATGGGGAAAGGACAGACATCAAGGAAATAAGTGTTCCCACGCTGAGCTCACTCACAACTACAGAGCAGCAAATCTGCCTTTTCTAGGGACTCAACACCCTGGAAGATTCAAAACATCTTCTGAACCCTAAGAGACAGTTAACTCACATTCAGCAGCCTTCTGACTGAGGCCATTTTTAATGTCTAGGTGTTTTAAAATCAGTGAGGGAGCACAGAAAAACACACCCTCGCTGTCGGACAGCTGGGGTTTAAATATCATTCCACGTGGGCATCCCTGGTAAGATCAGGCCACACAACACCCTCTCGCACCCACCTCTGCTTAACAGTGAGGATTCAAAGAAGTAACTCTTTCAGTAGCCAGAGTAGCGCCCAGAACCCGGACAATAATGAAGGCAGTGGTGATTTTGAACACTCTTGCTAACAGCCAGGAACATGTAGCGGTTCTGAGTTAATAGAATGCCTATTTAACTAACCAACTGACCAGACCCCTTATTCTGGATCAACAGAGATAACTGCAAAGGACTCCAGGGGGATAGGGCCGGCTCTAGGTCACTGATGACCCCCATGCTTACTAGGTCACACAGGAAAGAGCCTAGGGTTCAGGGTCTGTGTACCTCCGGGACCCCATCCCAACCCACCGCCTGGTTTCAGAAGACCCTTCAAACGCAGCCACAAAACAGGGGCCTCTCCAAAGGAAGCAGAGCCACTGTAAGGAAGCCTCTCTACTCAGGGAGCTGTGGATGCACCGGGTGGCTGGGATACAACAGTAACTTTCTGCCTGCTGGAGGCCGGCTATTTCTCTAGCAGGAACAGCCAGCACCTCGCCCCCATAGGAGTTTGGGGTCAGGGGTCAGGGGTGGAGCAGGGTTTGGTTTGGGTACAAAAGGCTTTCTCCTAGCGTGGTGGTCGTTTTTGCCAGGCTGACCCTAGAGGAGGATCAGCGCACGCACGGAGAGCCAGGGGGCTGGGTTTGATCTAGTCCCCAGCTGTTTTGCAATTTAATAAATGTACTCACCTGTAAAATGGGCCTTGTGTACAAGCTGCCATCGCCACATGGTGGATGAGAAATCGTCCCCTCTTGGCCTTTCCCCTCTCTTTTCTTGCCTTTTTGCCTTATTCCCAGGCCATTTTTAATCCCATCAGTAATATCTCCTGCAGTCCAGGAACATACTTTGACCTGGTGACCTTTAGCTCCCAGGTCAAAGTATGCAACGAGCTCCATTGAAAACCCATAGGTGCCAAAGCTACACTTTGTAAAAGCCGAGTCAGTTTGCATCCAGGAGCACCAGTTCCCTGAGGCTACTACTTTTTCTATCTTTTCCTTGGTTTGTAAAGAAATAATTCATCTGTTGCTGCTGCTAACTTTGGCACCTCAGCTGAGGAATTTGCGGCCAGGACATGCATCCACTTGACAGACAAGCAGCAGCAACTTCAGGGCCCTGGAACCTCACTGTCCTGGCCGAATCCTGGGCTGCACCTGGCCGAATCCTGGGCTGCACCACCACGTTGGGCAACAACTTGCACAAGATACTTAGCCTTTCTTTGCCTCTCAGTTTGCACATCTGTAAAATGGAGCACGAATCCCAGCTGCCTCCAAGGGTTGCTATTTGGGTGAATGCAACGAATGCATGCAAAGCATTTAGCACAAGCAAACACTCCATAAGCATTTGCTATGACCATGTTATTACTTTGCTATTACTCCGTCTCTGGGGTCACTATTACTTTGTAAAATTACTAAGTAAGATTACTGTTACTTTGTCTTTGAGGTCAGGAGCCTGGCCTCCTGCCAGATCCCACAGTCAGCTCCCTGTGCACAGAGGTCCCCTCGTTTTCCGCAGAATGGCCTTGCCCACTCCACCCTCCAGCTGCAGCGACTCCCTGGCCCCTCCAGGCCTCCGCACAGAAATGCCTTTCTTAATACTTGTTGATTGATTTGCAAATATAACCTCCCAGGCCCTAAAGAGGAGAGAATCACAAGGACACACAAATCTCTTTCAAAAGGCAAAGAACCAAAGCACTTCAAAAAGAATAATATGCACAGGCCACATATACCAAAATGCCAAGACGGTTAGTTGTGAAGGGCTTTGCGATATCGATGCAATGATAATCTTCAGTCACATTTTCAGAATTTTTAAAGAGTGCTCCATGATCATCAGTGTATTTCAAGAGTCTTCCATGAACACGCATTCACATTAGAAAAGAGTGAAAATGGGGGAAAATTCCGCCAGAAGATCAAAGTGTGTGAAGGACAGGGACGCCCTCAGGGTCTGGGGGACTTCTAAGTGGTTAGTGACCTCCATCAACAGCGGTCTCTGCAGGCCACACACCCCACGGGCTTTTATTTTTTTAACCCGCCAGCGCTGTCTCAAGAATTCAAGGGGAGCTCTTCAGCCCCTTCCCGCCACACAGATTTTCAAATCACTTCAAGCAAACGACCCCATCTCGCTTATCAGACCCCGGCGGCGCCCACCAAGCCCCGGGCCCTCCCTCTTCCTGCCTGTCAGCGACAGCGCCGGCGTGGCAGCAGGCACGTGCCGCAGGTGGCCCCGGCCCCGCACACCCCCGCCCGCTTCCCGCTCCTTCAGAAGTCAGGAAGGAAGCGCCAAGGGACCCCCTGCTTCCCGCCCAACACAGGGAAAGGGAAAGAGAGACGCACCGGAAAGCCCGCTTGCAAAGAGCGGGAGAAGGGTCCTGAGCCTTCCCATTGCAGCTCCGAGTCGGCTGTCCGCCCCGGAGTCTCGGAACCTGTCCTGGAGAGCGAAGTCCACCCGGGCGCCGCCGCGACAGTGCCGCTCCGGCCCGCGCCCGCCGTCCAGGGCGCCCCGGCGCAGAGGGCCCCCTGACGCAGCCGGCCCGCTCCGCGGCTGCGTCCGCGCGCCCCAGCCGCGTCCACGCGCCCCCGTCCCCAGACCACGTCCGGGACCCCGGCTGAGCCCGCCCGCGCGCCCCGCCGCGTTCATCCGACTGTGTCCCTGAACCCCGCTCCCCTGTTCCCGGACCCCGGCCGAACTCTCGCCCCCAGCTCAGGTCCCCGCGCGCCCGGAGCTCCGTTCCCCTGCGCGCCCCGAGCCCCCTGCCCGCTCCCCAGGAGCAGACGCTGGCGCCCGCATGCCCGAGACAAAGAGGTTGGCGGCGCGTGCCCCCCTCCAGTACCTGGGCGAGCGGCGGCGCGGTCCCGTGGGGCGATGGCCGAAGCAGGCAGGGCGCCGAGCAGCGCGAGCAGCGCGCGGGCGGGCCCGTCCTCCTGGCTCGCGGCCGCGCCCGCCGCAGGGCCCCCTCGAGGCGGCGCGGGCAATCGCCGCCGCCACGCCCGGGCCGGCCGGTCACCTGGCCTCATCGCCCGAACAAAGCAGCGCGCTCCAGGCGCGCCCGGGGCCCCGTGCGGCCCTGCGACCTCTCTGCGTTGGCCAGGTGGGACTGAGAATTATTAGGCCCGTTGAGCAGGCCAGACTCAAAGTGTTCACGGGCTGGCGGGTCCCGAATAGGCAGGCAAAGTCCTGGTTCCTGCACAGCGGGTTCGTTCGTTCGTTCATTCATTCGTTCGTTCATTCATTCATTCATTCGGCGCTATAATTATTGTGCTCTAAGAAAGCGAAACCTCACTGCCCGCCTGTGACTTACAGTCTACTGGGGGTAGTGCACACATAAAGCAGCACGGCCGTAACTGAGGAAACCCAAGATACTTTGGAAGCCCTGGAAAGTCCGGCCAACGGAGGCAGAGGGTCGGGAAAGACTTTAGAAGTCACGCCTTCTTGAAATGAGCAAGATTTAGGCAGGCCAGGAGTGGACAAGAAAGAAGGTCCCAGACAGAGGGATGCTCAGAGGAGGAAAGGCAGATAGATGCCAACATCCCCAAGACACAGTTGTCCCTTACGCAGTCCCAAAGCCTCGGTTTCCCCATTGGTGAAAACTGGGAAGTGGACAGCAGGCTCTTGAAGATCCCCTTGTAAAATGTAGGCCCTTCTGCAGAATTGGAATTGCTATTCCTCCTGTACAAAAGAACAGTTTCATCAACACTTTATCTTGTGAACGCACAAAGCCCCTCACACAAGGAAGACGTTTCCAGGAAGGCACTCCACCCTACTTCCTGCAGAAGAGACACAGATTGTATCTGTCACCCGGACCAAATGTTCTTAGAATCCCACCTGGAAAAGTGGACACATCTTGGAGTGCAGTTACCAGGAATTGTCCCTGATTCAGGAGTGCAACATCCAAACCCACCCTGGCTCTTCAGGAGCAGCCCTGCCCGTCCTGTCCAAGCACAGAGCAGGAAAAACATGGCTTGTCAGGACCAGTGGAGAGACTGAGCAAGAAAATCATCTCTGAATGGACTTTTTTAAAAGTAGCCAGCCATTAAAAACCTTGTGGCCCTGAATCCAAAGTAAGCGTGTCAGGGAGGAGACACAACAGACCCCTTGTTTGCATCCCTGAGGACCCAGGCCAGGTATGCTCAGATTCTACTCTCACTGTTCACTGTCTCTTCGGAAGGATTTGAAGAATCCCTGCAATGCTCTGATTTCTCAAGAAGTCAAAATCACTGGACTCTCATTCCCAGCTGAGTAGGGCATTCATTCCTTGAGGCAAAGCCTTCCTGAGCCCTGAGCCCCAGGCCTCGGAAACAGAGCAGGCATTTTTCCTGCCCTCTAGGACACCCCAGCCCAAGAGGTGACAGGAAGAAACAGGAGGTTGGAGGAAAAGAGCCTCAGGGGAGTTGGGGAGGTCGCAGCCAGCTCACCAGGTCCTGTTACTATCCCCTTTTTAGTGATAAGCGAAAATCATAGGTAACTTGCCCAAGGTCACCAGCTGGTCAGCTACAGAATATGATAAGGACCCAGGACCATCAGGCCGACAAGCTACCCTGATTTTTTTCCAAGCTGCCCTGCTCTGCCCATCCATCCAGCTCAATTGTACTGAGTTGTGTCTTTGCTTAAATATCTCTTCCACTAGACTCCCAGGACGGGGGCAGGGGGTGATGGTGGTGGTGGGAACCTCCAGACTCACAGCCAACAAGTCTATCCATCTTGCATCGCAGAATCTATCATAACATCAAGGTCCGTGTTAGCCGAATGACTAAGTGAATTTGAATTTCATGAGGTATTATAATATCCAATATACGCTTGCAGAAGCTGTGTTGGTGAGTTTGCCTAAGATTTCACAGCTATGAAGCTGGGATTCTTTGTCCCTGTCAGGAAGGCCCTCCTACCTGCAAATTGCTCCCCTCCCCTCCCCCACCAGGGCCAGCCAGTCCCACTGACCCTGCTGCCCTCTACTGGGCTGGCTGCCTTGACCACACCCTTATTTCTGGGACTACAGTGACTTAGATGCCAGTTCATGCAGTGTCTGTCTTCACACCTATACAGTGTCTTCAGAAGGTAGAAGGCACCCTGGACCTGGTGTCCCCTTGCAATCTCTGCTAGCCCATGCAACTGGCTCCCTGATTCGCCAAAGTGCAGACTCCACACCTGGCCCAGAGTCTCCTAAGGGGTGACCCATGCCCCACAAGGCCATCCTGGGTCCAGGGACTCCACACTTCACAGGCTGAAACTTTAGTTCCCAAGAACTTAAACAAAAACAAGGCATGCAGCAATTATCTAAAAGAGAATGTGCAATTTTTCCATCCTTACCCATCCAAAAATATCTCAAACCTGAAAACAAAAGTCTCAAACCAATTTAGATGAGGGAAAAGCAGGCATATACCAAGAATGGCGGTTCCCTTCCCAGCACTCCATAGGGAGCAGGGTGCAGGGGTGAGGAGGGAGGTCTGGTCAGGAAACACTGGTGTCTCTGTCCCCCCTCTCTGCAGCTTCACTCTTGTTCCTCTCAGCCAGGAGTTCTGCAAGAACTTTTTAGAAGCTTGTCGTTGCCATAAAGATGGTCTTGGCCATGGCAAAAGTCTGATACATTTTTGTCCTTTAGATCAAAGGGAATATGTGAGCAATGACTTGGATATTTTTCCTAGTTCTTATTTTCTTGCCCTGAAAATTAATATTGTCCAAAGAGCCCCTGAAAGGGGTAGCTGGAAACATTACACGCGATGTAGCTGGATTGGTAAATTTGCCCAAGATTTCACAGCTAGGAAGCTGGGATTCTTGGTCCCAGCTGTAACAGATGCTGTGAGGAAAGGGTGGGGCAGGAGTGGGAGCACGTGCCCTAAGATACCGTGTCCCCCAAGACCTCCCTGGGGGGGCTTCCCTGGTGGCGCAGTGATTGGGAGTCCGCCTGCCGATTCAGGGGATGCAGGTTCGTGCCCCGGTCCGGGAAGATCCCACATGCCGCGGAGCGGCTGAGCCCATGAGCCGTGGCCGCTGAGCCTGCGCATCCGGAGCCTGTGCTCCGCAATGGGAGAGGCCACAGCAGTGAGAGGCCCGCGTACCGCAAAAAAAAATAAAAGACCTCCCTGGGACTGTCACCCTCTCCTCACTTTCCTTCTCCCCCTCAACACACAGTCCTTACCCACAACCAAACGCCTCGCCTTTTCTATATCCCCAAACCTTTTGCAAACCTATGGAACCTCGGTACCCTCTCCCCCAAAATGCACAGACACACCAGCTTCTGCAAGGTGGGCTCCAGGAGACCACTGCCTGGACACAGATTAACTCTCTGTGCCACTGGTACCACCCGGTCTCTGGGAAGTGGGCTCCTAGACAGCCCCATGATCAGGAAGCACCCCCTGGGAAGTGAAAGGAAGGCAGGAGACATGGGGTGGTAGTGCTGAGCCCCGCCTTGGGGGGTGCTGCAGCAAGGCCACCCTTTGCAGCTGAGGCTGTCCCCAAAGGGGGCTGATGACAGAGGGCTGCTTCCTAGTGGCGGGGCCAAAAAATGTTCACTGAGCAGGGATCTGAGTCACTACTGCAGGGCCGGCTGCACTCCCTTGGGATGCTCTTCGCCCCAGAGCTGTGCCCAGCCCTGGGACTACCCCAGGAACAGCTGACTGGTCTCTCCGGTCTCTCTCCATATTGAGAATGGGAGGACTGCCCACCCCGTTTGTGTCCCAGGAGCAGCCTGCTGGTCGAACCCTGCTGGGCTCCATCCTGCAAGTGCTAGGGTGCTTTCCCTTCCCCCGTGACAAGCAGGCCTCACTGGGGAAAGCAGGAGCACTGCACTTTCCTACCTGCTGGTCCCCCAAGGTGACCAGCTTAGAGCAGCAGCCCAGGAAACCATGGCAAAGAGCATGAGAGGAAAGAAAAACAGACTCTCCTGAGCAGACGCGATCCAGACGTGTGTGTGATCGTGAACGTCTGGTGCTTGTCAAAGCCTCAAAGGTGGGGTTTGCTGTCCCTGCAGCCGAGCGCACTCCTAACAGAATCAGGATACGCGGATCCATCTGCCCGTGCTTCTCGCAACGTCTGGAGCAAAGGGGAGATAACCGGTCCACCCGAGGAGGAGCGGCTGGACTTGTCCTCCCCTCCTTGCCATTATCTTTGACCACCAACACCTCTACTCCCAGTCCTCGCCTTACACATCTGGTCAGCGGGGGACCCTTGCTCAGGAAGCCATCCCCCTGCCTTCTAGCTGGACTGACCACTAGTTCCTTGTGTGCAGGGACTCTGTTTCGCAGCTCTGCATCCCTAGCAGATGTGGGGGGATGTGGTTGGTTCTAAGACTGGGGCAGGCAGCCTACGAGGTGAGCTGGAGCATCTGGTAGCGCCAGAAAGTGAGGACGTGTTCACAGAACAAAAGGATCAGGGCCGCCCCGTTGAAGGGACACAGCAGAGGGACCAAGTCGAAAGAGCTCCCAGTGGCCAAACCTGAGCAATTTGAGCAAAAAAATAAACATCATCATGTTGGGTTATAAAGTGTAAAATTAAATGCCCATGAGTCCATACTGACTGAATGAATAAATGAATGAATGAATGAATGGGGAGAACAGGCAAAACTCTCTTACAGAAGAATTCCAAATAATTTTTGTAGATAGCTCCCCCTGACAAGGAGATGCACTTTATTCCCCACCCCTAGAGTGTGGGCTGTGCTTAGGACTTCCTTCCAAAGAGTCAAGTGTGAAGGGTGGAGGGGGTCTAGGAGTAACTTTAAGGTGGAGAAACGTGACAGACGTGACCTCAGCCAGGTGATCAAGATCACCAGTGATGTCACCTTAAGAGTGTGTACCCTTGACCTGACGTGGTGAGAATGGCGCTCAGGTCTTCCTCCCAGTAACCAGGAACTCCAGCCTGTGAGTGAGCATCAGACACGTCCCAACTGAGGGACAAAACACCTGACCAGGCCTCCTCAAAACTGGCCAGGTCAGCAAGAACGAGGAAGTCCGAGAAACTGTCACAGCTCGGGAGCCTGAGGAGACACGAGGAATAAATGTCACAGGGTGCTCTGGATGGGATCCTGGGACAGAGGAAGGACAGTACAGGCAAAGGTGTGGCCTCCAAATAAGCTGCTGACCTGAGTTAAGAGTGATGTTCCAATACTGGTTCCTTAGCTGTGACCATGTGGCATTGTGATATAAGATGTTAAGGGCCGGAAAAACTGGGGTGGGGCAACCAAACAGAACTCTGTACAGTCCTTGCAACCTTTGTGTAAATCTAAAGCAATTCCCAAATAAAACGTTTATTTTTTAAAATGCCATCGAAGCTATAGGAAGAAAATGGCCTCTTTGCAGATGGCAGCACGGCTGTGCTTCCCTGACTGCAAATATCCAAGTGCAGAGCCGTCACTGTGGATGGGCCCTTTGTATCCTAGGGTAACCCAAGTCCCCCCAGATTTTCTATGAACCTCTGGCTACAAAGAAACGTGCTTACCTTACCCAGGGGAACTTGTCCAAACTGGAATTCATGGAAGTGCTAAGCTAGTTCCCTCAGTTTCCCTTTCACCTTCATATTTCACCGCTTCTTAAAAGTTTTCTTTTTTAAGTGAATTTCTAGATTTATTCAAAAAGAAATGAAATTTCCTGGATGAAGCATTTGTGTAATAATATTACTTCTGAATCTGTGTCTCAGAAATAAATGGCCGAATAGTTATATTTATACTTTTAAGCATTAACAATAGGTACTATTCAGGATACACATTGTGAAAAAAGACATGATTTAGTCTTTGCTAAAGCTAATTGCTAAAACATACATATCATGATTACTTAAGATAACATGGATATTTAATTAAAATTTAGAATATAACAACATCTGACTCATCCTGTGGACATGAAAGGAAAAATACAGTAATCCATTTTACCCATTACATGTTACAAAGTCAGACAGAATGAATTTATAAGCGGTGTTTTATAATAATAACAGCAATTTAATTTTAAACAAATATCTTCCCGTCCTCTTCCTTTATCCTCTATATGTATCTAACCAGTAAAGCCTACTATATTGCTGGAATCAGTAATAATCCAATCTATGATGCTTCAATTTGTTTTCATGTTCAGCACCTAATCCAAAAATACCATGAAATGAACAGTTCACGACATTCACGTCAAGATAGGCCATGATTCTTGCACAGTGCCATCTTCAGGGGCCCCCAGAAGACCCAGGGGTTACCCCAACAGAACCTGCAGAAGGGGAGTTCATGGTTGTCTCTGGGCTGCCCACCTGTGCTCTCAGGTCCCAGCAGGCTCTGGTGGCCACCCAGGCAGAACCCAGGACCGCTGAGAGCTGATCTCGTGCACAGACCCCTCCACGTCTGCTGAGGTCAGCCCCCCGACCCTGGCTGACCAACCAAGAACCAGGCTGCGCTTGGATCTCCTGGCCAGTTGCACAGTTCTCACAAACCCGCCCAGTGTCCAGATGGACCACCTGGACAGCAATATTTCTCCACCAAAGAACAGAAGAATGAAGGTGTTTAGGGCAGGGCCCAGGGTAGTGGACACAGAGACCCCCCTCCCTATAGACCCACAGACACGTTCCCATGTCCCGTGTCAGCCCCACCTGCAAGGCCTGAGACAGATCACGTCCTCGGGTCAGGAGGGGACCCTCACGAGGGAAGGCTCGCTCCCACTCAAACTCAGGGAAGCCCCCTGTTTGAGGCCGAGAAAGGCCAGGAAAAGCCTGTTTGTGTAACCAAGAGGGACCCCATGGGGCCTTCCTGGGACAGACCCCCTCCCCCATATCCTCTGCTTTAGCTCCTCTCTGAGGTAATAGTATTACCTAGATAATAGTATCTGATGCACATTTCCTGAGTTGTTTTACAGATGTGAAAACCCTCACCAAATGGAAGATGTTAACTACTTGATGACCATGAGCACATAGCCCCCAGGCCTCCTGGAGCCTGAGGATCGATAATGTGAAGCCCTGTGACAATGCCCTGTGACCTCTCCATCAGCCAATCAGAGAATTGTGCACGAGGTGATCACATACCCTGCGACACCACTCCCTCACCTGGCTTTATTATTTTTTTTTTTTTCTCACTGCTGTGGCCTCTCCCGTTGCGGAGCACAGGCTCCGGACGCGCAGGTTCAGTGGCCATGGCTCACAGGCCCAGCCGTTCCATGGCATGTGGGATCTTCCCGGACTGGGGCACGAACCTGCGTCCCCTGCATCGGCAGGCGGACTCTCAACCACTGCGCCACCAGGGAAGCCCCCTCACCTGGCTTTTAAAAATGATTTGCCAAAACCCTTCTAGGAGTTTGGGGTTTTTTGGGGCACGAGCCACCCATCTCCTTGCATGGCCCTGCAATAAACCTTCCTCTGCTCCATACTCTGATGTTTCGGTTTGTTCGACCTCACTGTGTGTCGGGCACACAAGCTTGCGCTAACATTTGCAAGCTGGTCTGCAGTCCCGGGCCTGGCACTTCAAGGGATAGTTAGAACAGAGGAATGAGCCTGCCAGAACTGAAGACGGAAGGGAAGTGGGATCTCTGCAGGCTTCACAGGGTCCCGGCCACTGCCAAAGCCATGAGTGACACGGACATGAGCACGCGGAGGAGAGCTTTGGGGCCCAAGGGGTGAAAGGCCACGTGAGGGGCGGCAGGCAGGAGCCCCCCAATAAGGAGCCCCATCAGGCATCTCCTCCTGCAGATCACAGGCATCTTCAGCCACCGCCTACCTGTGACTCATTCGTCAGAGGCTGTCACGGGCTGAATTGTGTCCCCTAAGAATCGATGTGTTAAAGTCCTAACTCCCAGTGTCTTATTGTGACTGTACTTGGAGATGGGGCCTGTAAAGAGGTTATTAAGGTAAAATGAGGTCGTCAGAGGGGACTAATCCAATCTGACGCGTATCCTTACAAGAGGAGGAGATCGGGACATAGACATGCACAGCGGAAAGACCATATGAGGACACGGGGAGAAGATGGCCGTGGACACACCTAGGAGAGAGGCCTCAGGGGAAACCAACCCTGCAGACACCTTGATCTTGGACTTTCAGCCTCCAGGACTGTGAGGAAATAAACTATTGGTTAAGTTCCCAATCTGTGGTACTTCGTTATTGCAGTCCAGACAGACTAATACAGTGGCCCCAGCTGTTGGCTTAAAACACATCATGGAGATCATTCTCTGATTCATTCATTCATTCATTCATTCATGCATTTGTGTGTTCAATGAAGGGTCGGTCACCAGACACCACTATGCATCAGGCACAGGGCAGTTAGATGCTGTCAGATCCTTCACTTCACATCCAGCCAGCAGAACTTTCCAGAGCACACAGACTTGCCAAGGCTGTGCTGGATGCTGAGCCCTCACGGTGTGTTTGTAGAGTTAAACCTTTACCCTCATCCTGTGGCAGCTCGGGCTTCTGGGATCACCCCAGTGAGAGGCCAGGGCCTGAGATAGGTGACTGGCAGTAGGCAAAGTTGGGTGGATCTGAGGATCCCAGAATCTTCCAGCTGGAAGAGTCCCTAGCCTCTGCCCTGCATACCAGGATGTCCCCTTTACCGTCTCTGACACAGGCTCACTGTGCTCAGCTTGAAGGCTTCCAACAATGTGGACCACCCAGCTTCGGAAACGCCAGTCTGTTCTCATGAGGAAGGGCTTTGGCTGGTAGTGAGGCCCTTCTGGAGATTCTGCAGAGGCTATGGGGCACAGGGCGGGAGCGGATGCCCTGGGGAAGCTCCCTGGAGGAGCTGGGAGTGTGCAGCGTGGGTACCCCTGGAGAGGGCGGAGCAGGCTGCAGGCACAAAGCAGGGGCCTTAGTATGGGGGGCAAGGATGGCCTTCCTGAGCTTGGGCACAGGCATTCGAGGACGTGGCCTGGAGCGGACAGCACAGAGACAGAGGTGAGAGCCCAGCTGGAGGATACGAGGTCCAGAGCAAGGAGGGGAACTTGACAAAGAAGTTTGGAGCTGTACCACAGACACGTCTGTGAGCCTTAATTTTCCAATTGGGAAAGTAAGGCTATTAAAACTGAAGTACAGGGCTTTCCTGGTGGTGCAGTGGTTGAGAGTGCGCCTGCCGATGCAGGGGACACAGGTTCGTGCCCCGGTCTGGGAAGATCCTACATGCCACGGAGCGGCTGGGCCCGTGAGCCATGGCCGCTGAGCCTGCGCGTCCAGAGCCTGTGCTCTGCAACGGGAGAGGCCACAACAGTGAGAGGCCCGCGTACCACAAAAAAAAAACCCTGAAGTACAGCCCTGCCCGAGGACGGCTGAGACGGTGCTCCTGCAGCCCTCGCACAGGGTCTCACACGGTGTGAACACCACGAACAGCCTCAGTCGCCGTGACTGCGTGGGATGTGGAGGTTGGCTGGGGTTGGGGCTGAGGGCCGGGTGCGGGGAGAGACCTGGTTTGCTAACTTTGCCTGGTCCCATGGGGTCTGGGGCCAGTCCGTTCTCTTGTTCCCATTTCCAGAGGACATCATAGAAATAAATATTTACCAAAGCAGACAGACCATTGGCCTGGGGCTTTTGGGTTTTGCTTTGCTTTTTTTTTTTTTTTTGCCTTTAAACAGTTACGAATCACAGAAGGAGTCGCTCAGATATTTTATGTTCGCTCAGCAGTTTTCCACCGGGAAGCCTGAAGCACTTTGCAGACACGTGATGCGGCCAGGACTCCCATGTAGGGAAAATCAGGCCAGGCTGGCACCCGTCACTCTGCCTGGCAGGGCCTCTCCTGTCCCTTTTAGACTTCGTGCAGACGTCCTGATTCCACAAAAGCCCAGCAGGTCCACTGGTCACTGTGGGGTCTGCCCGGCCTCCCCGGTTTCCCCTCCCAGGCCTGCCAGCGTGTCAGCTCCTGGCCTAGGCCTTCAGCGACTCACAGCTCAGCACATCCGGAAGCGAATTTCGTCCTCACAGCACCCTTCCTACAGCTCCCGCTGTGTCATTTGTACAGTGTACCACAGTGTCTAGGGCTTGGAGCACAGTTTCACAGTGTTCTGGGCAATCAAGCCATTTTCCGTTGAGGAGGAGACCCTAGCAGGGAGCCCTCCCTCATTGCTGTCCCGCTCCTGAGGCAGCAGCTGCCCCCTCCCTGTGCCCAGGTCCCCGAAGTGCTCACCTGGGGCTCTCGGGGGCTCAGGCCCTATTCCCATATTAGTGCAAAAGCACCATGATAGCGACTTCTAAACTTCCCTCAGTTCTATAACCGAGGAGGTTTCCTTCAGAAGCACCTGGAACTACAAACACTCTGTGAATCAAAGTAAACATTGTCACTTAATTTTATCCAGATTTTATCCCTCAAGAACCATCAGAGGAAATGAGAAAGACCTAACTCTGGGTTCTCTGGGCAGAAAAGGGAATCTGGAAACTTCTCTGCAGGGTCCTGACCAGTTGGTCTGCCCTGCTGGTGATGCTCTCAGGGCAGCACGGCTAACTCCCAGCCTCAGCCTGGGATGCTGCTGGCACAGCCCTGAGAGCAGACAGACAAGACCAGAGAGGATGCTTCTCCCGCCTCCCTCTCCTCCTGTCCCTCTCGCCCCGCCCCCCAGACACACAAGTTCCAGGAGTTACTGATAAAATGGTACTAGTTTACAAAGAGTTAGTCAACATAACGTTCCTTCTAAACATATATTCCTTTGCAAATGAAACATATGATTTATTTATTAAAATGCACGTGCAGCATCTCAGGAATGCATGTGCTGCTCATAGTGAGGGCCTGCCTCACCCCTGGCTGAACTCTGGGTCCAGGACGCCGTTGGTCTGTGTACCAGCCAGAGAGGCAGCGCTGGGACCTGGTCACAGCCCACCCATTACACTTCCCTGACCTCAGGTGGCGTGCTGCACGTTGATCTTGGTTCTGAAGTTTGAGATTGCCCCTATGCTGGACAAGTGCACATACCTACAATAATGATAAAGTCCAACTGATCTGCTTCTTCTTCTACTCGGGTATCTCTCTGCATCGCTGGGGACCTCTGCACCCCCTAACTGGCCACAGCACGTTTTCACGCTCAGTGGGCCCCTCTGTCTTCTTCGCTTAATTGAGAGCTCCCTGGGGACACAGCCTGGAGCCACGCAGGACGCCTGGCTTTGAAATCCTAGAGGGACCAGTTTTTCACTGTGTGGCTTTGGCAAGTTCATTAACCTCTCTGAGCCTCAGATTCCTCTTCTGTAAAAAAGTGGAAATGATCATTGAACCAACCCTACGGAGCCATTGTGAGCACTGAGCATGCTCCGTGCTCTATTTACAGCAGCCTCCAGCACTCATGTTGGCCATAACGGCCACTCCCCTGGCTCCCCCAGGGCCCACCTAGACCTGGAATACGCCCGATACTTGCTTAGGGTAGCGGAAGAAAACACAGCAGCAAAAATCATTGTGCCACAGGCCTTCCACCTCCCCATTAAAGAAAGCTGGCTTGATTTTGTACTCCCTGAATCTTCTGCACTTTGGCCCCTCCTCCCAGAGGCCAAAACCCCCCCTCCCTGAGGTGTGGATTCCAAACCAGCAGATCATCAAAATCACACTGGGGGAGGGGCGGCTAAACAGGCAGATTCCTGAGCCCAGACCTCTGAATTCCTGGGCTGGATCCAGGAATGCACTTTAAAAAAGAAACAAGTAAAGGTCCCCGTTTTGTGTAATTATCCTATGAAAGAGATGTGTATATGTTCAAGAGAAGAGCTTTGTTTTCCTGAAGCATTATTAACCAGTGTTTCTTTCCTGTTTAAAGACGGCCTTTCACTGGGGGACAGGGAAGCCTGAGCATTGAAAACTAGCTCAAGAATTTAGATGGGCGTATTCCCAGCAGATCCCAGGGAAGAATTCTGACCTGCTGGATTCCTTAGCTGAGCTAACTGCATGGGATCAAAGCTCTTGGTGGTCCCCAGCTCTCTGCATGGCTCGCTCATACAGGGGTGGGGTGGGGGGGTAGGGAAGTGGTGGCAGGAGGGGCTAGGAGCAAACCTTTGGCAACTGAGGAAATTTTGACAATCTGAGAGGCGATCCGACACTGAACGAAGTGTGTTGGTTTTCATAGTAGAGGTTTAGAAGGGGCTCAAATAAATACCCGTTTTGCCACATAGGGCAGAAGAGTGTCCCCTAAACCCGCCCTCGGGAAGTCGCCACTGCCCACACCTGGCCACGCTCACTGGTGTGTTACTCTCATGACTTCCTGGGGACCTTGCAGTGGTCCCCAGCCCCCAGCCGAAAGGAACGATGCCAGCTTGCTCAGAAGCTGCCAAACAGCACCCAAGAAACCCCAGGCCCCTCCAGGGCTGCAACCCAAGAAACTCTGGGTCCCCCAGGGTTGCACCTTGAGGAACCCCAGGGCGCCCCAGGATTGACTCTGATACGTTTTTACTCTGATGAGAAAACATAATGTCACCCCCTGTGTTTCCTGCCAGTCTCTCTGCCCCCTTGCGTCTCCACCCAAGTCTTGTAATTCCAGGGAAGCAAGTCATTGACTGGGAGCTAGGAGGTCGGCACCGGCCTGTCCTGGCCACGCCGCTAACCACAGTGCCTGGTGGGTCATTGTCTTCTCCAGCAGCGTTCATTTTTATTTCTAAATAAGGAAATAAATAAATACCCAGCAACGTTGCTGCTTTCCTTCCACTTGTGAACGCTCCAAAGTCCAGCGTGAAGTCTCCAGCCTCTGCCCCACCATCCCTGCCCCACCCAAAGGCCCGATCAAGAGCAAATAATTCCTCAGAAGTCAGATACCTGACAGATGCCCCATCGCCCCTTACAAAAGATGAAGTGTTTCCAGAGGTTGGGGGGCAGAGGCAGCGAAGAGCTGGGCAAGGACCACATGCCACAGACACACATGCCACAGAGGCCGCGGCGCAAGCCCAGCACCCCTCTCCGTGCTCATTCAGGAGTCAAATATCTCCTAAGAAACTCAAGCAGTTGGATAATCTATTGATTAAAATAAAACTTTCTTATGAGCTTTGCAGGCTCCAGGGTTTGTTTTAAGTGGAGACCCCCTATTCTGTAAAGGAAAGCCGTCGTGTGTGATGACCATCCCCACGCTTGCCTGGGCCTGCTGTGAGCCAGGACTTCCTGGGTCCTGCCCACCTACAGGAGGGGAGGTCAGCCGTGAGGCTGCCTGAGGTCCTCAGCCTCCTGGCCACAGCGTGTGTGTCCAGCCAGGCCCCGCTGCTCTTCACCAGATTTGTGTAGGAAGAAGTGATGGAACATGTACGTTTATATACGGAAATGATGGATTTGACTTTCCAATACTGGGGCTCTTGTGTGTATCCGCTTAGTTGAATGAAAGTCCCATTTAAAAAGGTTTGCAGGGCTTCCCTGGTGGTGCAGTGGCTGAGAGTCCGCCTGCCGATGCAGGGGACATGGGTTCGTGCCCCAGTCTGGGAAGATCCCACGTGTCGCGGAGCGGCTGGGCCTGTGAGCCATGGCCGCTGAGCCTGCGTGTCCGGAGCCTGTGCTCCGCAACGGGAGAGGCCACAGCAGTGAGAGGCCCGCGTACCACTAAAAAAAAAAAAAAAAAAAAAAAAGGTTTGCAAACCATGAACCTGAGGTTCTAGCATGCGATTCGTAGGTGAGAAAACTGGGCCACAGGATGGGGCAAGTTGCTAGATGTGGCTCTGGTTTCCGTCTCCAGGCCAGCTGTGCCCCACTCCTCGTCCCCCGGACTCTTTCTGCTCAGTTCTACCCCTTTCCCGGGGCCCGGCTGGGGGCCAGGCCACTTGTCACCTCGGCAGTGGTTATACATTGTTCGAAATCTCAGAACCAAATTTCTGATTGCTCAGCTCTGAGGGCTGTTCTGACCACCCCAAGGACCTTCAGCAAAGGGGGAACAGATTTTGTGCCCCCTTAGTTGCAACCCGAAAAAGTTCAAAGGAAGAAAAAAGTGAAAGTGGCTGTAATAAAAAGACTTTCCTTGGAATGGGTCTTGATTTCGACTTTTACCCTCATGGTGAAGGGCAGGAAGTGAAGAAGTCTTCTCTGCGATTCCATATTAGTTTAACAAACAGCTTATTGAGCACTAATTTCAGTCCTGCCCCCATGTTGCCCAACTCCAGGCTCCATGACCCCACGGAGGAGCCCAGTGACCCCCGGGGACCTGGGTCTACCTTCTGACACCTGCTCTCCCAAATTAAGCTACTTTCTTTGACTACCACTTGACCCCCAGAGGAAGGAGGTCATTTCCTGCTTTGGACCCTCCACGGGACGGTGCTGAAACTGCTGCTAGGATTCTACCCAAGAAGGTTGTCAGAGACACAAACTGAGATTTAGGTACAAAAATGTTCCAGACAGCATTGTTTATAATGAGGGGCAATAGAACAACAGGTAAGCACTTACTGAGGACACACCTCAGGCAGGGAGCCATCCGTGCTTTACAAGCATTAACTGGTCTTATCCTCCCAACAGCCCCTTGAAGTAGATGCTATTGCTGTCTACATTTCAAAAGAGGGAAAACTGAAACTCAGAGAGGATGGGTTTGAACTCACCCAGCACTGGCTTCAAGCCTGCTCGACTCTCCAGGGGGCGCCAAGAGGTGCCATGTGACTGAAGTTGGATACATCCATTGAAAAAGATGACTTCAAAGAATTTTCTCAGCAGAAGATTTTGCTCAAACTAAAGTTATTCGGAAAAGATGTGCTTACATACATGAAAATATGCTTAGAAGAAATCTTGGAAGAAGATGTTGAGTGATAACCAGGGTTATCTCTGCGTGGTAGGATTACGGACAATTGTTAACCTCAAGTTACACTTTTCTTTAGTTTTCTCATATTCCACCGTGGACTTGTATTACTTTCATAATGTGAAAAACACCACGACATTTTCCAGTATTTTAAAATGATGCATACTTGTAGGATAGGGCCCCATTAGCTTCTGAGACTTCAGTGGAAAGATTAGAGAAGGGTTGCTCTATATTTCACTACCTCTGTGTAACTTCCTCCAGCCCCTGCTTGATTAAATGTGGAGACTGTTTCTAAGCAAAGCAGATTTCACTTCTCCAAACAAAAGTGACAAGAAGCAGCTTTTTTATCCTGGCCACCTCATAGTGGGTATGCCGAAATTCTTCCAAATAGCATGGAAAGTACCAATGACCAATCTAGATGTCAACCTCTAGGAAAATAATTTTACTTGCCAACCTTCCTTTCTGGAGTGAATCTTCCAACTTGTTCATGCTATTCAGTCCCTAGTTTCTGCTCAGCGTCAGGACCTGTAAGGTCCTGCAGTCAGCAGAGGGCTTCCATCTGTGTCATCAAGGAGCTCAGGGTCCAGACCCTCTAGTGTGCTCAATGTAAGTTTGAGAAGTGCCATTTGTCACAATAATAAACTGCTGAAGATGAGAGTGATTTACTTAGAAAGTCACGAAACAGCAGAATCAAGGTCATTTCTGCAGGAACGTCATGCTCACTCCAGTTCATGTGGATACTTGTGCGTGGGTAGCAGTTAGGGGTCAACTTGCACATAATCCTTGGTGTACCCGTGGAGCGTGGCCATCCTCCTTCATGCCTGTTGTGGTGGATGGAAAGTTTGAGAGTTCAACTAGCATTTCAGACACTGAGGAATGAGCCTGCTCTCTCCAGTGTTCTGTCTAATAGGGCATCAGATGGGAAGAGCAGGTAGACCAGATGACCGCATGGTGTGGCACATTTACCAGGCAGATTTGCTGAGTTCAGGGGGCACTGGCAAGGCACAGAGGAACCCAGGGTGCCATCAGGGGGTCTGGAAGAGAGTTATGGCTTTCAAAGTGACCAATGTAAAGACGGCTCTGGGGCGGGATGTGGCGGGGAAACACAGAAGCCAGCAGGAGACACACAGAACAGGTCAAGAACTGCCTGGAGGGCATTGTCTTCTGCTGGTCTTTCATCTTCTTGCTGAATATGGGCAAGCCTGTGCCACTGGCAGTGTCCGCAGGGGTGACAGTCAACATCCACAGGTGATCACATTTCTGATTGAGTTAGGAACAGACGTGCTAGGTTCCTATTGCTGCCATGTGCTTGCCAACTGTTTACAATTATAAATTATATATTTTTTAGAGAAAGACGACTGGGACAGTGTTATGGGCTGAGTTGTTTCCCCACACACACCCAAATCCGTATGTCGGAGTCCCAACACCAAGGACCTCAGAATGTGACAGTATTAGGAGATGGGGGTCTTTAAAGAGGTGACTAAGGTAAAATGAGGTCATGTGGATGGGCCCTAATCCAATCTGACTGGGATCCTTATAAGAAGAGGAAGTCAAGACACAGACACACAGAGAGGGAAAATGATGTGAGGACACAGAGAGAAGACGGCCATCTACATGCCAAGGAGAGAGGTCTCGGGGGAAACCAGCCTTTAATCTTGGACTTTTGGCCCCCAGAACTGTGAGGGAATACATGTCTTGTTTAAGTTGCCCAGTCTGTGACACTTTGCTGTACAAACATGTAATTCTCTCTGTGTGTGTACTCCATGCCAGACAGTACAAGTTCACAAGAGCTGATTGCTAAACTTTCAGGAATGTTGCCGATTGTTAAAATTTCAAGTTGATAAACACCGGCATCATTAAAAATAAATTATATAAACTTACAGTTAAATGAATCTCATTAAAAATAGGGGTGATAAATTCTCAAAACGAATCACTTCCAAATTATTTTACTGTATATCACTATTATTGGTGCTCTAGGGTGATTTCCATCTGTTTTGTCTGCAGGGTGGAAGCATGTGGTGTGATCTTGGGCATTTCTTCCCAACTTCGTGCTCAGCAGCATCACGTGACTCCAGCCATGGTGGAAATATTTCCACCACGTAAATTGGCAAGTGATACACATCAGGGTTTTACACTTTTTTTCAGAGAGCCAGTTGTTGAGCATTTACTGGTGCCCCATTGGCCTTTCCCTGTCAGTCGGAGCAATCATAATCACTTCCCAGATTCCAGGGAGGGTGGGACTGGTCACATGAACAAGACCGTGTGTGATGAGATAAGTACATGGGGGCAGCCGTCTTTGGGATGCCCGATCTGTCCAGGGATGGTGGAAGGATTGCAGAGGGAGATGAGACATCATTTACACAGACTGGTTCTCTGAGTACCAGGGATGTGGACTCCTCAGTAAACGGCCCTGTTATAATGACGCACTTCACTTTCTGTGCTGAGCGTGGCAGACGCCTTCAGGAGGAGCTTTTCCACGTGACTTCTCCCACCACCAAGTGGTAAACTACCTGAGGGAAGGGCTGTTCACCTTGCAACCCTGAAGCCTAGCACACAAGGTGTGTACTCATTAATTTTTTGTGAGCAGATGAGAGCTCTCCTGGCCATCTGGAAGCTCAACTGCAGCAGTCGGCGCAAATCTTTGCAAAGCTGGAAGCATGAAGCACAGGCAGCGGTTCCGGTGCCAAAGTCTCCAGCGTTACCTTTGTGGGTAGTGTGTCCTTCATGTGTGCACTGTCATCTCGGCAAGGTCCGCAGAGAGCTCAACAAAGCAAGTGATGAAAACTACAGTAAGTGTCTTTAAAGACTTACGCATGCCTGATCACGGATCACTGATCATGGACCGATTTTGCCGGTGCCGCCCATACCTCCTCTCTGCCTATGTGTCCTCCGCCTGGAGCACTCTCACTCCCAGTCTACTTTGTTACCTAACCTCCAGTTTCCCTTCAACACCACCTCTGTCTTTCCTTCTCCCACCTGAGCTGATGTGGAGCCTGGCCCTGGGGCTCCCACTGACCTACTCTGAGCAACAAGTTTACCTGTTAATTTCTCATCCAGACTCATGGGCAAGTGAGATGGCAGTGGGCATGGAGAATTCTACGGGAGCCCAGGAAGACCTGGGGTCCCCCATTGCTTTGTCCCCAGCCCATCCTGGGCTGGCCCCTCCTGGTCACAGAGGTACCCTGGCCTTCACCTAACAATGGCCGAAGGCTGGAGGGAAGGAGATGGGCCCCATGCTTGGTCACACATTAAGAGGGAGGAAATGTCCCCAGAGGCCTGGGAGCAGACTTAACTCGTCTTTCACTCACCAGAGTCCTGCACACGCCCCTCCTGAAGCAGCTGCTGCCCAGGGCAATAGAGCCACGATCGACTTTACAGGACTCACAGCTGGGGCCCTGGGGACAGTGGAGCCTCCAGGCCTGAGGGGGCCAGATGGGCACTGCAGAGAGAGTCCTGACCTCAGTCCTGGAGAGCCCAGCCCAGGTGGGGAGGTAGGACTTGAAGGGGAGCCCCAGAGAAGGACAAATTTATTCCTACTGGCTGCACAAGTTGGGGCGGTGGGTCAAGAGGATACAGGGCTGAACAGAGGAATTATTGGGGCGTGAGGGCACAATAGACAGGCCCTCACCTCAAACAGTATTCATTTTCATCACCAAACTGAAGCTCATTTCTGTTTTCCTTTGTCCCCTCTCTCTCTCCCCCTCTGTCTCTCTTTCTTTCTCTTTCTTCTTTTTAAAAACTCTTTCAGTGCAAGCATTGTACAGAGTGCCAAATATTGACACAGGAGGAATGTTATGTTAACTCTTTTCAGGGCTGGGAATATATTAGACTCAGACCCTTTTAGATTTTTCTCTCAAACTCTGAGCATTTTTTTTTGGTCTTGGTTTTTTTAACAAATGAGGTCAGGAAGTGCCTGAGAACAGACCCGTGCAGATTAATATTCAGAGCTCCATTCTGTAGAAACAGGAAGTGAAGGGTTGTGTAAGAAAACGAAGCTGCCATGGATATGCTTGTGGCTGTTTGAAAAGATCCAGCACCGCTTCAACTTCAAAAATAACTCTGTTCAGTGTAGTCGCAGTCGGCCGTGGGGAATTTTCTGAAATCAAAAGCAGCTGTTTCATCTTATTTAATTATTAGGCTGAGTTTCACAGACTCACGGCAGGAATCACAGAGCCTTGAGATTCCCTGCTTAGAGCAGCCTTATTTTCCAGGATAGAGTGAAGCAAGTTCCTTGATGGCAACTGTTTACATTTGTTCGCTGAGCACCCATGAATCCTCTGAGGGCAGAGGCGAGGCCGTTACTCTGAGCTTTCTAAGAACAGATGACTTTACTGCATGAGCATCGGGTACACAGGGGTGCAGCTCGTCCTCCCACATAATCCTGGCAGAGCCGAGCAGGGCACCCACGGCAGTCCTGCAGGAACGCTTCTCCCTCACACTGAGGTTCAGAGCCAAGGCTTATGTTTAAATTGCATTTATTTTATTGCAGTAAAAGTAGAGCATGTGCACAGTAAAAATTCAAATGTTACAGAAGGGCTATAACGTGAGTATTAGAAGCCCCCTCTCTTGCACCCAAATCCTCAGTCCATCTTTGCAGAGGTTACAGTTCCTAAGTGTCCCAGGTGCATTATCCCAGAATATCTGAGCATGTGTGAGTGTGTGTGTGTGGCATATGTTTTTTTGTTGTTTTTTTTTTTTTTTTTTAGCAGAGCAGCTGAGCCAGGTTTAATCCATTTCCCTTTCACATCACATTCTGGAATACTTTATTTCATCCAACTTGTTACTTGAAGAGTTTTGCTGTTACACATCAGTATACAACGTAGATTTCTAATCATTACAGAGAATACAGAGAACTCAGTGTCCCCTCCTCAGTCTTATGGGCAGAGAACAGATAAAGAGCTTGTCGACTGGTTGCAACTGCAAGGAGCAGATACGAAAACAATTGAAAAGGTAAACTTACAACCAAACACACCATTCCTGTGCTATCATTACAGAGCTGCTTAGCTCTTAATGTATTTGATCTTTGTTTCAGATTCTTGAAGAAGGTTATACACTTTCTGATATTCTTAATGATATCACTAAGGAAGACCTAAGGTACCTCAGACTACGGTAAGAATAGCCTCAAAACACTTTGTGGAACAGAAAATGACTTTTTTGGTGTAATTAGGCTTTTAAGTAAAGCAGTAGAAAACAAAGTGCAGGTAACTTTCCCCCCTTCATTAACGTTAACTCCCTTTTCTATGGTTCAGTCAGAAAAAAAACTACCAACCTCACTCCAAACTCCGGAGTTTTTCAAGGTTAAAGTTGGGGAAAAGCTGAGAGGGGGCACAAGCTAAAGGCCCAGTAGAAAAAGTCAAGAGACGGGTCTGGCTGGGAGTGGAGTGAAGAGAGAGACATGAGATGCCAGTGGGCTACACCCAAACCCTTCTTTCTTTAACTTGCACCCTGCCTTCTCATCCCCATGTCATCGTAAATAGCCTGCTCTGCACAGATGCAGCAGCACTCCCGTACAATACCTCTCAGGCCATGTCCCGCTCCTGCTAAGGCACACGTGTCACCTCCATATGTGAAGAGAACATACTCCTATTTTAGTTGTTTTCAAGTTAGGGATTGCATTTTTAAGACTAGACAGCAAATCTAGACCAGTCTGGAAGGATATACTATAGCTTTTGCCATAAGGGCTCCTAAAGAAGTATTCTGCCATGTTGCTTTGAAGTTGTCTTCTCTTACGACTCTCTGAAGAAGACTCCTGTTTGTTTCGTAGTGCTGGTCTCCTCTGCAGGCTCTGGACTACAGTCTCCCAGTACAGAAGACAGGCTCAGGGGGGCCCGGCAACCCAAGATGAGGCTTAATCAATCAGCTAAGCCAGGGGACAGAGGGAGCAAAGAGCTGACAACATACACACGAATTCTGCTGCACTTACACAAGGAAAACACCACTTGTTCAATGAACAATTTAAGAACTTGAAGTTTTGAAGAATTATGGAAAAAATTTTAACCTTTTATTTACCAACATGTTTTCAAGGTGAGTAGAACTTGTATGTATTGTGAAAACAGTGATTGTAAAACCTGGTCCTGACATCCCAGAGTATTAGGGAATCCTTAAAAATGAATTTTTTTTTTTTTGGCGGTACGCGGGCCTCTCACCGTTGTGGCCTCTCCCATTGCAGAGCACAGGCTCCGTGGCCATGGCTCACAGGCCCAGCCGCTCCGCGGCATGTGGGATCTTCCCGGACCGGGGCATGAACCCGTGTCCCCTGCATCGGCAGGCGGACTCTCTACCATTGCGCCACTAGGGAAGCCCTTAAAAATGAATTTTAATTTACTTCAATGGAAAAGTACTTGCTGGAAAGGTGAAACAACAGGTGTTGAAAGTAACAAAAAGGCTGGGAATCACTGTTTTAGATTATACATTCCATACATTACTATTAACTGGAATTGCACTTAAAATTCAAAAAAGATAAAATTGCTGAGAAAACCATAATTCAAAAAGAGACATGTACCAAAATGCTCACTGCAGCTCCATTCACAATAGCCCGGAGATGGAAACAACCTAAGTGTCCATCATCGGATGAATGGATAAAGAAGATGTGGCACATATATACAATGGAATATTACTCAGCCATAAAAAGAAACAAAACTGAGCTATTTGTAATGAGGTGGATAGACCCAGAGTCTGTCATACAGAGTGAAGTAACTCAGAAAGAGAAAGACAAATACCGTATGCCAACACATATATATGGAATTTAAGAAAAAACATGTCATGAAGAACCTAGGGGTAAAACAGGAACAAAGACACAGACCCACCTGAGAATGGACTTGAGGACATGGGGAGGGGGAAGGGTAAGCTGTGACAAAGCGAAAGAGAGGCATGGACATATATACAGTACCAAACGCAAGGTAGATAGACAGTGGGAAGCAGCCGCACAGCACAGGGAGATCAGCTCGGTGCCTTGTGACTGCCTGGAGGGGCGGGACAGGGAGGGTGGGAGGGAGGGAGACACAAGAGGGAAGGGATGGAGGAACAGATGTACATGTATGACTGATTCACCTTGCCACAAAGCAGAAACCAATTTAAAAAAAGATAAAATTGATAAGAATATGCCTTGTATTTAATGTTTGATATGAATGTAAATAGAAAACTATTAAGAAAATAGCTTCATATTTATACTGAATGTATAAATGGAGAAAACTAAGTTATTTGGCCTTAAAATGAAGTAGTCTTATTTAAAAATCGAATTGTCCTTCCACCCCTGCCTGGTTATAATAAATATTGTGTTTTATTAAGGAGAGAAATGATGGTTCAGTGTGAACAGGCTTTAGCACCGACATGCACACGAATGGGGACGTGTGTGCACGCTAGGGTACACCAGGTAAGCTACTGGGCACTGGGAGGGACAGGACCATGATCTCGCCCCACAAAAAAGGTGGCAGAGTTGGACAGGCATATAAGGAATTGTTTTCCTTTTAGTAACTAAGAAAGTATTTGTTAAACTAGTATACAACTAAACCAAATAGAACTATTTTAAAGAAGTAATTTGAAGGAGGGTTAAGCAAACTCTTATTACCTATTTTCAACCTACATAACTAAATAACCTTTATAAGATCCATACTATCCTTAAGCTATAACATTAAAAGACATTGTATCTTTTAATGCAACACTGTACAAACCACATGCAATTACACTATCTATCTATCTAAATCTACACTTTCTTTCTATGGGTTTTCTTCCTCCTTAACACAGTTGAGAACCCAAAGCATTCCTTACAGTTGCTGCCGAATAGCCCACTGAAGGTGTAACCATCTCGCATTAGCTGATGGACTTAAACTTGATCCACTGGTTTGCACCCCGGACTTCAAAAGGCGGATCGCTGCAGTGGATGTGACAGCCGAGTTCTTCCAAAGGTGGTTCAGGATCAGCTGTAGCAAACTGGGCAGCATCCTCAATTTCTTTCCTCACTTCAACATCAATTTCCTTTAGTTCTTCAACACTGGCAAGATTGCTGTTCACCATCCTATCCTTGAGAAGCATGATAGGGTCACTCTTACTTCTAACTTCCTGAATTTCTTCTCGTGTACGGTAACTGACTCCAGGATCACTCATGCTGTGTCCATGGTAACGGTAAGTCTGCAGCTCCATCAGTATGGGCCCCTTTCCAGATCTACAATAGGCAGCTGCAAATCTTGTGGCCTCCCGGACACACAGGATATCCATTCCATCTACCCTCAGCCCAGGAATGAAGTCGCCTCTCTTGTAGTAATCAGTGCTGGCTGCTGCTCTCTCCACAGATGTTCCCATCCCATAGCGGTTATTCTCACAGATGAAAATACAAGGCAATTTCCACAAAGCCGCCATATTGTAAGCTTCGAATATCTGACCCTGATTAGCAGCGCCATCACCATACAAAGTCAAACAGATTTCATCTTTTCCGTTATACTTACAGGCCAGAGCAATCCCAGCTCCCAGGGGCACCTGAGCTCCCACGATGCCATTGCCCCCGTAGAAGTTCTTGGCGTACATATGCATTGATCCTCCTTTTCCTTTAGCACAACCTCCTCTTCGTCCTGTAAGCTCTGCGAGAATTGCTCGGACAGAAAGCCCACGAGTAAACGTAAAGCCATGAGCCCGATACGCTGTGATCAGATGGTCTGCGGGGTTTATGCCGGCCTCCAGGCCCACACAACAAGCTTCCTGACCATCACACAAGTGACAGAAACCACGAATAATTTTCTGTTTATATAGCTGATCTGCTTTTAACTCCATTCGACGAACAGTCTGCATCATTCTGTAGTATTTGAGCCCATCCTCCCTGGTGAGCACCGCAGTGACAGGAGGGCCCTCTTCCAGCCGGTGAAGATCACATTTCTTAATTTCAAATGTAGCATCATTTGCAAAATTACGGGATGCCACCAGCACTCTGCTTGCCGGCTTCTGGGCGACGCCCGACAACACGCAGGAGACAGCGGCGAGCATCTTCCTCATGGAGTGCGGGCCGTGGCGGCAGCGGCGGCTCCCTACGACCCAAGCAGCGCGGCCCAGGTGCCTCCAAGTCTCCTTCAGGCTCCCGGAGTGGACGCTACCACTCACGCCAGCACGACACGACGGAGACGTCATACGCCTCGCCGGACCGCGGGCCAACCAGAATGGCTCCCAGGGCGTGCCCCGCCTACCTGAGAGGCCCGCCGCCGCCCATTGTGTGTCACAGCCAGAGGGCGAGGCTGAGGGCGCATATGTTTAATATGTATGTATAGATAGATACCTGTATATGCGGATGTACTTGCACACATATCCATTTGCATTCAGAAGTAAATATATATATACCTATAAATACAGTGCAGCAGTGGGCAAGCTGACATGAGCTTCTCGCAGGTTCTGATTGCCTTGTCTCCCTCGGCATTTTGGCTAACTGGAGCCAGGTCTGTCTTAGGGACAGGGAGATAGGGAAGCAGTGCTTGTGTGTTTTGAAGACTGATGGCCTGGGTTCAAATCTAATGTAACCAACTCTTCCTTCAAGTAACCAGCTCTGTGACCTGTGACCTTTCAACTCAAGGCCTCGGTTTTCTCATCCATGACATAGGGACACAATTTGCTAACTCAGGATTAAATGAGGTGATGCATGTAGCACTCTTGGCACAGGGAGTGGCTAATGCGTGCTGATGATCTGTATTACGGTACTACTGACATGGTGAAACAGTGTATCCCCCTCCCACTCTGCACTAGCACATCCACCTAACAGAGGCCTCAACCCCTGGCTGGTCTCTGGGTCTCAGCCTCTTAGACCTGTTCCCACTGCGCTGAAGTGACTGTTCCAAAGCGCAGGCTCCAGCACAGCCCTGCTCTCTCTTTGAATTCTTCCCAGAACCTTCCCCGAGCCGGGCCCCCTCCTCCATGCTCCTAGACGCCTGGGCAACACTTAGTGTGTCTGTGGGGTCCCAGGGCACCTCCGCACCCTGGGATGGTGTGTATTTGTTTTGTGTGTCCAGAATCCCATGTGTAACTGATGCACAGCTCATGCTTGTTGATGACTCAATCATAGATAAATCTTCAGATGAACTGGTTTGCAGGTCAGAAATAGAGACACAGGTACAGAGAACAAACCTATGGACACCAAGGGGGGAAAGTGGCGGGGAGGTGGGTGGTGGTGGGGTGATGAACTGGGAGATTGGGATTGACATGTATACACTAATATGTATAAAATAAATAACTAATAAGAATCTGCTGTATAAAAAAATAAAACTCATATATTCTAAAAAAAATGAAAAAGAAATCTTCAGTTGTTTTTAAGCTGAATCTTCAACCATGTTCCTCTCATCATCTCTGCCATTTACAGAGCACATGAACCTTGAGGACTATGACCAGGAGGTTGCCTCTTGAGCAAACATTAAAGTCGGCACAGGACTTCCCTGGTGGTGCAGTGGTTAAGAATCCACCTGCCAATGCAGGGGATACAGGTTTGAGCCCTGGTCCAGGAGGATCCCACATGCTGCGGAGCAACTAAGCCCGTGCGCCACAACTACTGAGCCCACACACCACAACTACTGAAGCCAGCACACCTAGAACCCGTGCTCTGCAACAAGAGAAGCCACCACAACGAGAAGCCCGCGCACCACAACAAAGAGTAGCCCCCGCTCGCCGCAACTAGAGAAAGCCTGCGCACAACAGTGAAGACCCAACACAGCTAAAAATAAATAAATTAATTTTTTAAAAAAAGAATTACAAAAGTAAATAAAGTCGGCACAAGACAAGCAGGACAAGGAGACTAAACAATATGATACATAGGAAAAGTAATGGGTGGGTCCCATGTCTCTGGGCAACAGCATCAACTGGTACTTAGACATGATGATATGTTTCTCTGAAGTGACAAGAGGAAACGCAGTGACCCCTAAAGTTAGGTCTATGACATGGCCAGCCCCTGACCACTGGTCCCCTGCCTTCCCCAGGTGACACACCCACCTCAGGAGCAATAGGAGGCCAGAAAGTCTCTCCCCCAAAGCCAAGGGGATGTAAGACACCTGCCCTCCACACAGCACCCAGATGCCTACCCCAAAACCTCACACTTAACAAGTGGTGGGGCAGGTGGATGCGATTCCTAAACTTGTCCCCTTTCTGTGGAATCCACTACTGCCCTGAGGATCTGGACACCAGAGAACAATCACCAGCTGAGCAACTGCTTGCAAGATGCTTAGCAGGTTAACTGACATGTCCCATAGGGGACAGTCGGGTCAGCCATGTAGCAGGAGGCTGAGCTGGCCTTCTTATTCTGAAATTGTTATTTCCAGGGGTTAGACAATGCGACTTGGGCAGAAATTGGTCCTGGACAATGTTGCAAGTGCCCAAGATGGTCCTGATTGCCCTTCCTGCCTCTCCTCCAAAGGCCCTGGAGGCAGGGGCCAAGAGCCTCCACTGTAGGGTTCTGTCTTTGTTTCTCTTGCTCTGTGTGCACTTCCAGACTCTCGGAACTCTGATGGCTGGGAGGGGCTGTTTTCTCGATGCCAAGAGGACCAGGAAGCCCCTTTTTAGGGGCATGAAGTCTGCCTGTTCTCTTCAGGCTAAATGTGCCATCAGCTCATCCTGGTGAGTCAGACATGCCAGCTACTGCCCAGAGTATGCGGGGGTTTAGGTATTTAGGGTTTAGGTATTGTCTTAGTCAGCTCAGGTTCCATAAAAAGATGCCACAGTCTGGCAGCTTAAACAACAGATGCTGATTTCTCACAGTTCTGGAGGTGGGCAGTCTGAGATCAAGGTGCCAGTATGGTCAGGTTCTGGTAAGAGCTCTCCTCTTGGCGTGCAGACTGTCACCTTCTTGCTGTGTCCTCACATGGCAGAGGGAGAGAGAGCTCTGGTGTTTCTTCCTCTTCTTACAAGGACACTAATCCGATCACGGGGGCCCCACCCTCATGACCTTGTCTAACCCTGATCACCTCCCAAAGGCTCCCCCTCCAAATATCATCACATTCTGGGTTACAGCTGCAACATATGGATATTCCGGGGGGACACAAACATTCAGTCCACAACAGGTATCCTATTTTCCAAAAACTAATAGTCTGTGGAGAAGTTCATGTTCAGGTAGAATGATTTTCCAGCTGATACCCGCTCTGACCCTTGACAGGTTTCGGGGACTGTCCATGTTGGAGTTGTGGACCCTGTGTCCTCTCTGTGCAGCTGCTTCCTGTTAACGACCACTTGGTCCCCACGTACTCTTGGGTGACAACGCTCTTACGACCCACTGCTTTGTGTGTGCCACGAGGAGAGAGTGGCCCCTAGGGAGGTGGAGAGGGGTGACCAGATGGTCATCTGGCAAGTGGCAGTGTCAGAACATGAGGCCAGAGCTCAGCCTAATCCCCACAGTGAACCTGCTCTGCTTTGGCGGCCAGCATGTGTACATTTCTGAAATTGAACTTCAAGCGCACGGGGCATGGCCTGTCCACAGCCCCCAGGTGGGCCCAGATCTCGGTGGCCTCTGAGGAAGGAGAGGAAGGTGCTGTCTCAGAGCTTCTGAAGCCCAGGCTTGGGCTCTCCAGTCACCTGATGGATACGGGGGAGGACGGGCCTTAGGCCTCAAGTGTCTGTGCAAAGTGGGTGGAGGGGAGGGGTGAGGTCCAGGACAGTGCTGGGGGTGGTGTTTTGGGCACAGTGGAGCTCAAGGGCACCACCATTCATGAGCCCATCGGGAAACGCTGGCAGCCCCTTGACCAGGAGCTGAAAGCCTTTGTGGAAGGTGGAAGGTGGTTTGCAGGAGCCTGGCCAGGTTATGTCTGACGTGGACTGGAGCCTGAGGAGACGATAAGCAGAGTGTGAGGTCCCAGGGGAAAGGCTCAGGGTCAAGATGGGCAGGACACAGGGAGGGAGGGAGAGGGCGGTGGTGCCCAGACCTGGCCCCGCACTCTCCAGAGTGCCCTTGGTCCTCCCAGCGGCCCCTTGGGGAGGCAACATTGGAGCTGTTTTCTCAGGTGAAAAATCAGGCTGCAAGTGGCAGAAACGGGATTTGGGCTGCAGAGGGAGCAGATGGGTGACCCTGGCTGCACCCAGTCGTGTGCATGGTTCGTTTGACCCACGTGGTGGTGTCACACTGTTTTAAATTGATTTCATTGCCAACCTTTAAAACTCAGGTGGCTTTACACAGAAACTGGGATTCTTGGCTTCTTTTGCAACGGGGAAGTTCTGGCTCAACGGAGCCCACGTTGAGAACTTGAAGGGGAGACCAGGCCCTCGTGGTCAGACTGTCTCTGGATGCCTGAGTTTGTGAGCCCCAGGCCAGGTCACAGAGCCATTGATTCATCCCTGCGAGGGCTTTGCCCAGCGCTTAAAGGTCTCTGGGCTTTCCTCGCTCTGGCCATCACTCTGCCCACGTGGGGTTGGAGCCTCAGATCCCAGGCTGGCAGCAGTGAGCCCCACGTGGCTGGTTGCTGGAGTCCCCTGGGCTCTGCGTCGAAGGCCTGCAACTGAGAGGGAATCCAGCTTTTAAGAAAGTCACTCATCCAAGAAAAGCAACGCCGAATCATTTTGAAGCAAAAAGCAGCCCACTGCTACCATCCTTCTGGGTTCTTTAAACACCAGGACATTTTCATTATTTTTTTTCAAGGCAATGTCAGGCAGAAGCGTTTTCTCAAGTCGCTGGCAGCCAGTGGCCTGGAACGCGGCTTTCCTCCCACTCTGGCATTAGCCGTGGCTGTCACTTAAGACGAAGAGGAAAGCTTGCGTCTGATGTCTGATTGCCTCCAGGCCTGGCTCTGTTTGTGGGAGAAGACTGGGGACCCGGGTAGTCTGAGCAGACTCAGAAAAACCCATATAAGAATGAACTCCTTCAGGTTCCAAAGTTTCAAAAACAAGCCGAGTTTAGAGGTGGGAACGCCATTGAAATGTCAACACTAACAGCTTGTGTGCTGGCATCCAAGCAGGTGGTGACAGGCCCCGTGACGTCCGGGCTCCCACTCGGCCAGCTCAGCCGCCTTCCTTCCTCACCTTCATCCCGTTTGCTACAATTCCCAAATTCCAGATGACCTTTGAAAAGTACTCATGGAGGAAACTAGTAACAAACAAATTTCAGCGACCCAAGTCCAGCACAGGAGGGCAAATGACCAACATCTATTTAATTTCACATCCTTATCTGCAGAATACTGTATTCAGTCATTTTTCTTCCATGTTTTTGTTAGGAGAAACTGCCAACAGACCGAAAACTTGAAAAAATAGTACAATATGCACCACGTCCCATCCCTCCCCCACAAAATCCTTAATAGAATGTTTTGCTACATTTGCTCTGTCTATATTTTTTCTCTTTTTTTTTGAAACTAAAGCATTTATCTCTAATTTTGATTCAAAAGAGTACAGAACTTAAAAGCTTACAAAACTAAATCAAGCAATAAAGTAATTTGATATATTTTCAAATCATATATTCAATCCTGCACATTTTAAGTGGATATTTCTTTTTTTTTCTTTCATTCTCTTTTTTCTGAACCACTTGAAACTTTAAACTACACAGCTCATAACCTAAATATTTCAACACACATCTCCTGAGGATAAAGGCATTCTTTTACCTAACCAAAATGACATTATCATACATAAAAAATACACAGTAATTTCCTAATATTATCTACTATTCTGCCATATTCAAATTTCCCCAATAGCTCCAGAATGTCTATTACAGTTTTCTTTTTTCCCCCTGAAGCAGCATCTCATCAACATTCATGCGTTGCTGGTTTTGTCTTTCTGGAGTCTTCAAATCTGGCGTAACCCTCCACTTTTGTGATTTTCTTTAGAGACACCAGGGCAGTCATCGCAGACAGTTCACTTACCACAGAAAGAGGTCCAACCAAGTGCTGCCAACTGCTCTTCTAAAAAATCCGGCTGTTTCTGCGCTCCATTCTCACTTCCATCGGTCTGGGACCACTGCCCACATCCACCACCCGGGCTTGCTCCATCCACAGCACCCCCAGCGCTGTTTCTCTTCAACAACGGTCTGGGGATTGTATGTATGGAGGCTACAGGGAAGGTTGGAACTCTTCCGTGGGAGCTCAAGCTGCCATGTGTTCCTGACATGACCCCCTATCTGACCTCCCCACCCCCCCCCCCGCATATCCCAGGACCTCAACCTCCCAGGACGTCCATCCACACGTTCTCTTTCCTCCACCCTATGTTGGCCGTGATGGGACACTTTTCTTTCCTTTTCTCCTCGAAACACCCTCTGCCCTTTCTCACCCAGTTATCAGCTGTGCTCTGTCTCCCGTAAGGTTCACGGTATCTCTCTGTTACAGCACATTATGCTGCGCTTCATTCCTTCTGTACAAGTGTGCCCCATAGGGGAAGGGCTTCCCTGGAGGCTGGGCCCAGGTTTCCTATGAGCAGAGCTGCAGTGAATAGTCTTGGATGCATCACCTTGGGCGGCCGTGCAGGAGCGTGGCTCACAGGAGCAGAATGTCCAGCATGATGCAGGGGGCTCCTGCTGGGAGTTCCATCATACCCTCCCGCTGCCTGAGGTTGCCTCTTTCTCCACTTTGTGATCAGCTTTCAGGACCATCATGCCTTTTATTTTATTTAATTTATTTAATTAATTTATTTATTTTTTTGCGTTACGCGGGCCTCTCACTGTTGTGGCCTCTCCCGCTGCGGAGCACAGGCTCCGGACGCGCAGGCTCAGTGGCCATGGCTCACGGGCCCAGCTGCTCCGCAGCATGTGGGATCTTCCCGGACCGGGGCACGAACCCGTGTCCCCTGCATCGGCAGGCGGACTCTCAACCACTGCGCCACCAGGGAAGCCCCATCACGCCTTTTAATACTGGCCAAGTGGATGGATACGAAATGCTGTCCCACTGTCGTTTCCATTCACTTTTCCTGATTTTCAGGGAGGCCAGGCAGCTTATATTTTCGTGGCTACTCAGTCTCCCAGTTCTGAGAATCTCCTGTGGGTTTTTGTGTTGTTGTTGCTGTCGTTGTTACTGGGGTATTTGTCTTCTTCAGAGGAAGGCTCACATGCAGTTTATCTTTTCCTCCCGGTTCATGTATGTCGAGCGCCTGCAGTATTGCTGCAGCTCAATGAACATTTGCTCAGCAAATGTGCTCACATTGGAAATCCATGGAGTGCATGATAGCAGAGGTTCAGGAGTGTGGGGTGGCAGAGGTCCAGCCCTCAGGTCCAGGAGCTACAAAACTATTCTCTTAGTAGAAGGCTGGGACCTTAATTGGCTTATCATACCTTCAACTTATGTGAGGGATTCTGTCGCACGGTTTGTAAATCAGCGCAGGTGAGAGGTCACTTGGTAGAGGTCAGAGAGTGGGCGGTCAGAGGGAGAGGTCATTCTTACTGGCTGCGTGAGTGTCAGGGAACGCCTGCTGTGGAGCTGCCTCTGGAGGCCTTGGAGGGTGGGCAGGTATGGAAAGAAGGCTCTCTTTGTCTCTCTGTCTCTCTCTGTTGCCACTTCATGCACATGAAACAGGAGAAGCAAAGGCAATGGGAAACTCCCATGGAAAACAAGAAATACTTCTATTTGGCTGGACCCGAGGGACAGGTCTGGGAGAGGAACGGGAACAGCAGCGGACAGAGCAGCTGAGGTGGGCCTTCAGAGAGCCTGCGTGTGCGGACACACGTAAGCTCAGCCGTCAGAGCCAGGGCCTTGTTGCAGTTTGTGGTTTGCCCCAGCAGGGAGGTGATGGATGCCTCCATTCTGGTCTTTGTCCCATGAGGAAATCCTGTACCTGGGTAAAGCCAACTGCTTTTATACTTGCCGACATATGAGCTCCAGGGTGAGCTGGTACCAATGCTTTTTATGTCAGGCAGTGGCTCCATAAAAACGGGCAGCATACATGTCCACAAATGGCAAAGGGCCTCAAGATATTGGTAAAAAGCACGAGGCTGCTGAAGGAGCAAGAGACAGCAGGGCTCGGTGAGAGGGCTGGACTGAGCCCCAGTGATGCCATGCACGGGCTTGGGAACCAGAACCTGGCTAATAGGGGTTTACGACATGTATGTCGAAGGACTGGAAGAAAAATAAAAGCACGATATATGTAAAACTCCTAGTGGTGTCTGGTCCGGAGGAGCCTCGAAACCTTCGACTAACCCCCCTTTCTTTCTGTGTGTGTGTGTGTGTGTGTGTGTGTGTGTGTGTGCGCCTGTTCTGCTTGAGCACTTCAATCCCTGGTTGGGGGCTTTATTTAGGGGTCTCCCTCCACAGCTTGGGCTTCCAGGTCACTGGCTCACTCACTCAGTTTGGCCCAGGAACCAGCTGTCACCTGAGCATCCTCTGGAGGGCAGGATGCCACATCAGGATCATGTGAGTAGAATGAATCTTTTTGACTTTGGCAGCTTCTCACTGGAAAAGAAAATAAGAAGGTGGGGTGGAGAAAAGCCAGAGTCCCCAGGCTCTGCTGCCACTCAGCAGCTTTTACATGAAGTTGTTGGAGGCCTTGGGTTAGGCAAAGACACTTTCCTATGGATCCTGCAGGATGGAAAACACCAGAGTCTTCCAAAAATAATGTGTGATGCATGAAGCTGGGTGCACAGGCTTGGAGAGTAGTTGTTTCATTGAGTGGCCAAGTGTTTGTTGAGCCCATCTTACGTGTCATGTCCTGTATCTGGTGCTCGGGGTGTAGGAGTGAGCCAGACATCAGTGATCATGGATGGGTCACAGTGGCCTGGTAGAAGCTCCGAGGCCAGTGGACACCACAGCTGTGCATGGCAGAGGCCACTATGAAAGCTGCCTTGAGACACAGATTCCCTTGACACTTAAAATATAATTACGTTTGAAAACATTTGCATGTAACTTCTTTAGAAATTCATCGTTGCACAGACTGAGGTGTCCCTGTCCCTGGAATCCTCCATTTCTCCAAGGAGCCTGGTGCCTTTTAGTGAGAAGTAATATATGAAGAACACAGTCTTTAGAGTAAGGACCCCATGTACGTTCAATTCAGCAAACCTAAGACAGTTTTCTAAGACTTGATAGATTTTCAAATTTATCTTCCAAGATTAACTATGGAGACATAACTCCCGCAGCCTCCATTTATTGCATGCCTACCGTTTACAGGACTTAAAATGCAGCATCTCTTGGGAATCCCTGACGGTCCAATGGCTAGGGCTTTCACTGCCGGGGGCCTGGGTTCAATCCCTGATCAGGAAACTAAGATCCCACAAGCCATGCAGTGTGACCAAAAAAAAAAAAAAAAAAATCAGCATCTCTCTCATCACAATCCTTCAATGAAAATATTATTAGTCCTTTTGTAGAAGCTGCTAATTTTGCCCGTTTACTATGGTTCTCCCTGCTCCTTTAAAACAAAAATCCGGGGAATGGTTCATTTTCTATTCCAAATGGCCCATGAAGGGCTGCTGATGAACGCATAAAATAACTGGTGCTATTTAGAATCCTTTCTTGAGAATTTATACCCATACTCTGTACAAGAAAACCCCTCTTTTCTCTTTAGTCACTAAGATGATATGATGTAATTTGGGAGCCATCTGTGGCCATGATGCAGAGAGAAGTTCAGCCAATTTGGGGAGACAGGATATGGGGTAGAGGGGGCAAGTGAGGGTAAAGGCACAAGCAAGACTGAGGATGCCAAAGGCATCCTCTGAATCCCCAAGTCTCTGAGACCAGCATCACTGTATGCCCCCACCTCTGAGAGAGGTAAAACATCTCTTCTTTGCTTATACCTTTTTCTCCCATTCATTTATATGGTAAAATATACATAACATAAAATTTACCATTTTAACCTTTTTTTTTTTTTTTTTTTTTTTTTTGCGGTACACGGGCCTCTTACTGTTGTGGCCTCTCCCGTTGCGGAGCACAGGCTCCAGACACGCAGGCTCAGCGGCCATGGCTCACGGGCCCAGCCGCTCCGCGGCATGTGGGATCCTCCTGGACTGGGGCATGAACCCGTGTCCCCTGCATCGGCAGACGGACTCCCAACCACTGCGCCACCAGGGAAGCCCTAAGCTTTTTTAAATGTACAATTAAGTACATTCACATTGTTATGCAACCATCACCACCATCCATCTCCAGAACTTTTTCATCATCCCACGATGAAACTCTGTATCCATTAGGCAGTAACTCCCCATCCCTCTCTGCTCAGCCCTTGGTAACCACCGTTATACTTTTTGTCACTATGAGCTTGACTACTCTAGGTAGCTCATAGAAGAGGATTCATACATTATTTGCCCTCTGTGTCTTGCTTATTTCATTTAGAAAACGTCTTTAAGGTTCACCCATATTGAAGCATGTGTCAGAATTTCATTCCTTTTCAAGGCTGAATAATATCCTATTTATGGAATATTTACTTATATGTATGTAGTAAATTTATTTACCACATTACCACATTTTGTTTATCCATTCATCTGGAATCTTGGGTTGTTTCCATCCTTTGGCTATTGTGAATAATGCTGCTGTGAATATGGTTGTACAAATTACTGTTTGAGTCCTTGCTTTTAATTCTTTTAGATATATAAACAGGAGTAGAATTGCTGAATTATACAGTAATTCTATTCTTTTGTTTGTTTTATTTTTTTTAGGAAACAACATACTGTTTTCCACAGCTGCTCTACCATTTTACATACCCATCAGCAAAGCAAAAGGATTCCAACTTCCTCACATCCTTGCCAACACTCATTTTCTATTTTTTAAAAATTATACCCATGGGGCTTCTCTGGTGGCGCAGTGGTTGGGAGTCTGCCTGCCGATGCAGGGGATGCGGGCTCGTGCCCCGGTCCGGGAAGATCCCACATGCCAAAAAAATTATACCCATAATAATGAGTGCGAAGTGGAATTTCACTGTGGTTTTGATTTGCATTTCCTTAATGATCAGTGATATAGAGCATGTTTTCGTGTTCTTATTGGCCATTCCCATATCTTCTTTGGAGAAGTGTTTATTCAAGGCCTTTGTCCTTTTTTACATCAGATTGTTTGCTTTTACTGTGGTTGAGTAGTAGAAGTTCATCATTTATTGTGGATATCAATCCCTCTTAGGGTATATGATTTGCAATATTTTGCAAAATTTTAGAAGATATTTTCTTCTATTCCTTGAGGTTGGTGGTGTCTTTTGATGTACAAACATTTTTAATTTTGAAGTACATTTAAAATTTTGAAGTCCAATTTATCTTTTTGTTGTTGTTGTTGACTTTTTGTGTCATATGCAAGAAATCATCGCCAAATCCAATGTCATGAAGTTTTTCTTCTAATGTTTTATTCTAAGAATTTTATAGTTTAGCTCTTACTTTTAGGTCTTTGATTCATTTTGGTATAATTTTTGTATATGGTATTAGGTAAGGATCCACCTTCATTCTTTTACATGTGGATACCCAATTTTCCCAACACCATTTGTTGAAAAGTCTGTCTTTTCCCCATCAAATGATCTTGGGACCCTTGAAAATCTATAATTGAAAGTCATTTGACCATACATACAAAGGTTTATTTGTTAGCTTTCTATTAATATTTTATTCCACTGGTCTGTATGTTTGTCTTTATGCCAGTAACACACTGTTTTGGTAGCTTTGTGGTAAACTTTGAAATCAGATAGTATAACCTCCAGATTTGTTCCTCTTTTACAAGATTTTTTTTTTTTTTTTTTGGTGGCTATTTGGGAGCCCTTGAGATTCTAAACAAATTTTAGGATTGAATATTCCATTCCCACAAAAAATGTTGGGATTTTGATAAGGATTGCATTGAATCTGTAGATGGCTTTGGGGAATATTCACATCTTACCAATGTTAAGTCTTCCAATCCACAAACACAGAATGTCTTTCCATTTATTTGTGTCTTCTTTATTTTCTTTCAGAAACGTTTTGTAGTTTTCAGTATAGAAGTCTTTCCCCTTCTTAGTTACATTCACTCCTAAGAATTTTATTCCTTTTGATGCTATTGCAAATGGAATTGTTTTGGTAATTTCCTTTTTGGAGAGTTCATTGTTAATGTATGGAAACACAACTGATTTTTGTGTGCTGATTTTTATATCCTACAACTTTACCAAATTCATTTATTAGTTCTAATAGTTTTCCTGTGGAATATTTAGGGTTTCTTCTCAAGTGCACATAGAACATTCTCCATGACAGAACGTATGTTAGCCACAAAACAAGTCTTAACAAATTGTAAAAGGTTAAAATCATACAAAGCATTTTTTCTGATCACAATGAAACTAGAAATTAAGGCAGAAGGAAAACTGAAAAATTCACAGATATATGAAAATCAACACACTTTTCAACAACCAATGGATCAAAGAAGAAACCACAAGGGAAATTAGAAAATCTCGAGACAAATAAAAATGAAAATAGCATACCAAAACTTACACAATGAAAGAAATGAGGGAAATTTATAGTCATAAATGCTTACATTTAAAAAGAAGAGAGATCTCAAATCAACAACTTAACTTTAAACTTTAAGGAACTAGAAAAAGAACAACAAACCCAATCTAAAGCTAGCAGAAGGAAGAAAATAATAAAGATTAAGCAGAGATAGATAAAACAGGGAATAGAAAAGCAATGGGGAAAATCAATGAAACCAAGAGTTAGTTGTTTTTTTTTAAATCAACAAATTGACAAAACTTTAGCTAAATTGACAAAAAGAGAGAGAGACTCAAATAACTAAAAACAGAAATGAAAGAGGAGATGTTACACCCAATTTTATAGGGATAAAAAGGATTATAGGAGAATACTGTAAATAATTGTTTGCCAACCTAGACAAAACGGATAGATTCCTAGAATCACACAAGCTACCAACCAGCCAAGACTGAATGATGAAGAGATAGAAAATCTGGATAGACATACAACTAGTAAGGAGACTGAATCATTAACAAAAACCTCCCAACAAAGAAAGGCCCAGCGCCAGATGACTTCACAGGCGAATTCCAGCAAACAGTTAAAAAACTAAGACAAATTCTTCTCAAACTCTTCCAAAAAGTTCAAGAGGATGGAACGTTTCCTAACTCATAATATGAGGCCAACATTACCCTGACAACAAAGCCAAAGACACTACAAGAAATGAAAACTACAGACCAATATCCACTCTGAATACTGATTCAAAATTCTCAACCAGATATTAGCAGATCTAATTCATCAGCATATTGAAAGGATCAGACACCGTGACGGAGAGAGATTTATTCCTGGGATATAAGAATGGTTCAAGATACAAAAATCACTCAATGTAATAACCTCATTAACAGGATGAATTAAAAATACCACATTACCAATCTCAACGTATTTGATAAGCATTTGACAAAACTCAACATCTTTTCATGATTAAGGAAATACTCAATAAACTAGAAATAAAAGGAGACAACCTCAACGTAATAAGTGCCTTATATTCTACAATCTCAGGCCACACCTTGGTATCCGAGATCAGCCCTTCCTTAGGAGGGATGCTGCGCAGTCTGTGTCTTGAACAATGAATGCCAGTCCCTAGCCCACAATTGTCCTCCTCAGCTCCCTGAAGGCAGCCAAACTGAGGTGACCATGAGGAAGAGCATCCCTGTGCGGTAAGCTCAGGAGAGCAGGAAATTGCCACCCAAAGGCAGGGGAGCCCCTGTGCAAGTCCATGGACTGAGGGAGACTGAAGGGGCTCTGTGAGGTGAAGGCACTGCAGTCAGTATCAGAGAGAGGCCATCGGGGGGCCCTCTGCTCCCACAAAGGGCAGTCGTTGTAGTGTCCCCATAGGAGTCAATCAGCGGGGACTGTGCCCATGTGTATCCTATGAGTGAGCAGAGCATGAATGTCCTAGGATGGAGCAGTGGGCTGGGGAGATTGGGGACAGTGTCCCCAGGTGCCCATGGGACCAAACGCAGCCTTTCCTCTGCGTGGCCACAGGCCTGTTGACCCAGCCTCATGATGGGAACCACCCACGTTGCATGGAGCTGCCAGCAAAGCACTTGCGGTCTGTCCCCGGGGAAGGGCTGGCCAAATGGTGGCTTGGATTTGGGCAAATGTTAAAATAGATTCTCCCTCTGGACCAGCTAAGCTCGTGGGAAATCCAAAGGGAGTTGATAACAGTACAAGGGAAAACAAGGAAGTGGTTGGCATTCCCGCCTCTTGTTCCTGGCCCAGGGCCTCACCTCTCTGGAGTCTGCAGCAGCAGGGGAAGTCCCGGCCTGCTGCTTCCTACCCAGTGGCCTTGCCTGGGGCCTTCACTTCCTTAGCTTTGGCTTCTTCATGTATCATTGCCACCTCATGGGGAGTGCCTTATCTAACTAGTCTCCACTATCTGGAGGAATTTTGGAATATGATGCTTAGACACTGTTAAAAGCAAACACAGTGTTAGAGAAAAGGGACTGCAGTTTATGCAAGTGTCCATGACTAGCCTGAGGTCACATTGTGTTACGGAGAGGGTCCTGGCCAGCATCACCTATGGATTTAATCATGAATGAGGCGATGGATTGTTTGTTTGATTGCTCAGTTCTTCAACATTTACTGAGCATGTGCTATGTTGTTAGCTCTGTGGGACACTTACAGCACCCCCAAAGTCAAGCTAAAGAGGCCAAAAAGAAAACCCTACTCCCATGCCTGCTCTGAAAGGACTCACAGCCCAGACCCCAACCATCTTCCTTTCCAGAAAGAGCTTTCATTTCAGAGTCTACTTCCAAGTTTTAAAAAATTCTGCCTTCCATATCTCATGGCCCCCAAACCCTGAATAATTGTCCTTTTCTTACTGTTGAGAGAAAAGCTGCTCTTGAAAGTTTCCCTGGCAGGCAGTACCCCTCACCTTAGCCAGGGACGCACGGGGCCCCAGGAAACGGGTTCATGGGAACGGAGGGGACATCCTGTACCTTTGTCTCCCACCGGCTGGCCTATTTCAGCCTCTAAAATCTCCATTCCACGGAGGTTTCTTAATTAGAGGGTCCCAGCTCTGGCCCTGCACTCATCTTCTGGGTAATACCACACTAAGAGAGAAGAGATGGTATGTTTCTGGATTATGAAACAGCCAAAGAAACCCCCAAAATGCTGAAAACAGAAACGACTACAAATCCATAATTTCCCAGGCAGACCCATGGAGACCAGAGTTATGGGAAAGTCTCAGACATGCTTGGAGCCCCTCAGTTCTATGCTCCTCCCTCCACGCAAGACGGATGTGTGGGTTTGATGTTTCAGCAAGACTTTCATCAAACCAAACCGCAGGAGACAGATGGGTTTTCATTCCAAGATTTCCCCTTGTTTTTGTTGAGAAAGTTGTTTCAAAACTCTGTGTCTCCATCTCAAGATTGTCAAGTAATTCATAAATACATTCAGGATGGTTTGAGAGGATGAGCAAATTGGATTTTGAAAGAAAGCAATAAATTATTCACCCCAAGAAAATTGAAAAAAAGAAAATATCTAAGGAGAGAAAAAGCTTTTTGAAACGCTGACTCGAGGATCGGGCGTAAAATAGTATATGTCGTGACTATTGATAATCTTGTAGGTCAGAAGAAAACCTCCCACACACACCCTCACCAGCAAAGGCCTCTGTGGGTCCTTCCTGTTGGAAGGACCTAACTTCTAATGACAGTCCATGAGAATTACTGAGGTGTGTGCTCAGAGCACAGAGTCTACCCTAGACTTTCTGAATTAGAGCTTCTGAGAGGGGGGTCCAATCATGTGCATTTCAAGTGGTTCCTCCATGGTGAGTCTCCTAGTCTAGAAGCTTTAGAATCGCTGGTGGAAATGGTGGGCATGGGGTTTGGCATAGAGGTTTGGTTGCACCCAGACTGTGCTCTTGAATTCTTATTTCCCATCAACCAGCACCAAGACACCTGAGGCAATGGCTGATTCCTGGCCTGAGTTGAATCTGGAACATCTGGTCTTCCCTGAAAAATGAAGGCTGCTGGAGACTGCAAGGGGCAGGTCAAAAGGTGGAAAACCCAACTCGAAGGGGCTGCCAGTGGTCAAAGAGGGAACAATTTGAGGATCAAAAAGGAAAAAGACTTCTTTGGACCCGACACATCAATTACTTTAAAATCCTTGGGTTCATCATGACAACGAGAAATGAAAATTCACCAATCACTTCAAGGATGTTAGACAACCAAAACATTTTAAGTGGGAAAAGTGTATTTATTCTTCCTTTCCCTCTGGGTGACAAGAAAGCTGGCATTTCACACCTCTAAAGAAGGCATCATTTTCCACCTGTCTTTGCAGCCACCTCAAGCCTTGAGATGCTTAGTGTTGTTAAAGCAGGAGCACGAGGCATTTCTCCACCAGTTTAGACACCTTCCCACCGTATCCATAATTACTTTGGCTGATTGAGGGAACTGTCAGCTCCAAATTCTCAGTAGGAGGCCTGGCTGGTGTGCATCCTTAGAAACATGGGATTGTCTGGGGTGCCTCTGCCTTTGCCCTGAGGCTGGAGTCCCTCATTTCCCATATCAGGTGATTGAGGATGTTATCAACTTCCTAACTTTGTAGGCAGGCCCCACGTGCTGCAACGTTCAGACTTACAACCACTCCATCCTGTGCGGTGTGCCTCAGCACCTCTCTCTGGTTTTGTTAAACTGGCTTCATCCCAGGTGGGTCCCCAGTCACACTTTATTGAGGAGGGAGCTGTGTCTGAGCCCGGGATGCCCTTGGGAACGCGGATGGGGATCAGGTTCATTTCCTGGGCTCCCATCCCTCTCTGAGGAAGGGTGGACAGCAAAGTGACGTTGGAAAACCAGAGCGCTGGGCATCAGGCCCCTCACTTTCAGTCAGTGGAGGCCCCTGAGAGTGTGGAGCTCAGCTTGGGCACCTTGCAGCCCTGGTGCCCACACCAGAGCCTGGCTCCTTCTAGAGGTACAATAAATGTTTCCAAGTGAGAGGAATACCAGAGCTGAGACCCACATCAGCCACCTGCCAGCTCGGGACATGGGGCAAGTACCGTCTGCTCCGAATCTCGGTGTCCTCAACTTGAAGGGGCAACAGGCGGCCTTCTCAGAACACTGTGACAATGAGAAGCAGGTGATGGTGACCATGTCTGGAGTGGAGCTGGCCCTCAGTGGACACTGCATTTCTCCTGTGCAGGCCACCTTGACCCACCAGGGTCCTCAGGAGCTAAGGGCTCAGCTGGGTTTATCCCCAGCTTCTCCTGTGTCCCACTGTCCCCATGCCCCGCTCCTGGGCGGGTACATTTATCCAGCGATGTGGGTGACAGGGGAGCAGCACTCGCCTCACCCAGGGCCCAGCCAACCCTGGAGAGACACTTCCAGGCTGTCGCCCTGTTCCCTGAGGCTCGGCGGGAACTCAGGGCCCTCACCTTGGTCCAGCCCCTCTGTCCACTGCCTCACAGCTTTCCATCACGGTCCTCACTGAGGCTCACACCGTCTTTGTGAGGCACTTGTACGTAAGCCCATCTCACCATAACCCTCTCAAAAGCCCTGTGATCGGGGCAGGGAATTAACCCCACTGAACAGAGCAAGAGAGAGCCGCTTGGCAGTGGCCACTCAGCTGGGGGCCTGGGCCACACAGCAGCAGGTGAGCTTCCTGCCAAGATTACTGTCACCCCACGGCGCTCAGGCCTAGGATGACCCCTGTGAGCCCTTACCAACTCCCAAAACATCCCAGAGGACAGCAGGCGCCAGAATGTCACCTCTTGATGTTTACAGCTTTTCTCAGGAGAACTCGGTTATAATATAATCCCTTCAACAAAAAACCTCAGAATAATCCCATATGAATTATGGAGTGAATGCCCTAGTCACAAGAATTTTGTCAAACAAATCAAAGTAGTCTAAAGTATTTCAGACAAATGTGAGTTGTTTGCCCAGTGCAATCCCTGATGCCTTAGTAATTAGAGGTCCCTTAGGGGAAAAGTTTGAGAACCAAACAAGCTGGAGAGTGGTACCAAGTGTGGGATCTGAGGCCAGAGCCCCAGGCTTCCCTCCCAGCTCCAACCTCTGTGGCCTTCAGGAGGCCACTGAGAACCCCTGAGCCTCAATTTTCTTAACTATAAAATCAAGTGGTAAGACTTCCTTCAAAGGACACTGTGAGATTTCAATTTTTAAAAGTATATTTAAACTCTACATGAATATGGATTGTCCTTTTTTTCTAAAATAGGCAGCTTGACATTTTTTTTCCCTGTTCTCTGCCCTGTCGCTAAACTTTAAGAGATGAAAATGAGATTTGGAATAGAACACGTGATCACCTTTTTTGTATATAATTTTTGGTGAATCCTAAGAGGCTTCCAGAGGTCACTATGGTAGTTCTAAGTCCCTTGAGACTGGCTGGGTTTGTGGTTTTACCTAAACAAACAAGCACAGTCAGAGGAAAACTACTTGTCCTTTTCTCTGATTACCTAATTTCCTATTTCTTACTTCCAGCTTCACATCTTTAAGCCCCATGGCCTGTCTCCATGCCATTTGGCCTACAGTCTGGAATTGGGCCTTGAACCCCTCCAGGCCACCATCCCCACTTAGACACACTCTGCTTCTTACCCATTGATGTTCTTATTTGATGCAGCCTTTCTGCCAACTCTAGAACCTTCCATGTGCACAGCTCCAGGTCACCCCCAAGTCCGCAGGCTCCAGGAATCTTCCCCTTACCAGGGTGTGTCTCCCCCATGACCCCCAGCTCCTGGACTCACCCGCATGTTGCCTACCTCACCTGGAGAATGGGGGCTGAGGATCACTAGGTGTGATCTGTTTCATTCAGAGGCCTGGAGCTTCTTGAGGGAACAGAGAACCAGCCCTCCTGTCCTTCTTCTTCTTTTTTTTTTTTTTTGCGGTACGCGGGCCTCTCACTGTTGTGGCCTCTCCCGCTGCGGAGCACAGGCTCCGGACGCACAGGCTCAGTGGCCATGGCTCACGGGCCCAGCCGCTCCGCGGCATGTGGGATCTTCCCGGACCGGGGCACGAACCCGTGTGCCCTGCATCAGCAGGCGGACTCTCAACCACTGCGCCACCAGGGAAGCCCCCTCCTGTCCTTCTTGACGTGTAGTCTTGTAGTTGGTACTTAAGCCAAGCCTGTGATTCCAAATGAATTGCATTTAAATTATCTTGTCTCAAAGGATGAATTAGAGCAGCATTGAATGATAGCTATAGTTTTTGGAACCAGATCACTGGATTTAGATTATTAAATATCAAAATATTAAAATTCCCCAATTTGGGAGGATAGGTCAGTTCATTTCTATAGATGATACAGGTGCTGACTATTTTCTATAATGACCTTTGACGTTCCTTTTACGTCGACTATGGAAATAATTTCTCATTTCACACAAACTGTTGTAAACTACATTTTTGTTCCTCTTTTGGGGAAAAAAGTAATTAAAATGAACATGAAGGCACAAGATTGTTATTAACGCAGTTAAGGATTTTTAAATAAGTCCAAATAGGTCCTAAACCCCATTTGTCACCCTGCCAGCCCCTCCCCAAGTCTGTCACTGCAACACCCAGGATTAAAATGATAACGTAGTAAAACATTTGCATCTCCATGTTCCAAGGACAGGGCCCTAAAATAGACGCAGGGACTGCAAATTATAGGAAAGTCAGTGAAATTCTAGGATTGCCGAGGTTCCCACAGGCCCAGCCCTCCCTCGTGGAACGTGAGGGTGGGAGGAGTCCAGGCACCTTTGCTTGTGGGAGACTCGGGGTGGGGAGTGCCCAATCGTGCACCCCTTGAAGGCCGAGGGGAGAGAGGTACAGATCCCCGGACACTTGCGGCAGGCTGTTGTCACCTGGCAGTGCATGCCACATCCCAGGGAGGGCCACCCCAGGATCACTGGGCAAATCCCAAAGCTGTGTGCCCGCCTTGGGGCTTGGGGTGTGGAGTGCCGTGCAGGCTGTGAGGTGCTAGCCTCACCCCTCTCTCAGCTCTTGCCTTGGCAGGAGGGGGTCCAGGGCAGCGGGATGGCAGGGTGCTGAGCAAATCAACAGAGGAAGGCCCTGGGGGGCGGTTCTGGCAGTAAGGACAGTGTTATTTGGGGGGACAGGGAGGGTGGGCCCTGGGGGGCGCCTGGACTCCTGGACCACTGTTGATGTTCTCTGTCCAGGCTTGGGTGGTGGTCACATGGGTGTGTCCACTTTGGGATGATTCAGTAGGATTTTTTGTGCCCTTTTCTGTGTGTTCGTTTCTCTGTAAAGGTTTGAAAAAAATCCCAGAGCCTTTAGTAAAGCCCAGAGGGGTGGTGGGACCCCCAAGAATGAAAAGACTGTATTCCCACCAGCCTAAAAGGAAGAGGGCTCAGAGCTGTATTTAATCTGTTCAAAGGAAATAAAGAAATTGGGCATGTCTTGCACAAGGGAAAGAAGAGTTGTTTGTCCAACATCTGAGGTTAACAGATACTCAGAAAACAGCTGACTCATGGCATGATAGGGCCTTCTGCTGTCCCTGGCAGGCTGAGCTGTCTCCCATCCACTCTGAGGGTACACAGAGGCTTGGGCTGGATTATGTACACGTGTGTCAAGGGTCGTATGCTTGAGGAGCTCTGTTCTCCCAGGAAACACCCCACAGAGGGAGAGGAGAGGTGGCAAATGAATGAACAGCGATGATACTGTGTTATCACTGAGTATCAATTATGTGGCAAATCGGGAAAAAAAAAGACAACTCAAACCTATGAGGAAGGTTTTTTGTTTTGTTTTGTTTTGTTTTTGCGGTACGCGGGCCTCTCACCGCCGTGGCCTCTCGCACTGTGGAGCACAGGCTCTGGACGCGCAGGCTCAGCGGCCGTGGCTCACGGGCCCAGCCGCTCTGCGGCATGTGGGATCTTCCCAGACCGGGGCATGAACCCGTGTCCCCTGCATCGGCAGGCGGACTCTCAACCACTGCGCCACCAAGCAGGTTAAAAACTTGGACACAGTTTACACAGCCATCACGGCTGAGCACTGCCTTTCCCTTCTTCAGATCTGGTCAGGACCAGAACAAGGGAAATGCCCTAGCGTCCGGCCACGTTGGCCCTCCAGGTGTGGCCTGTCCTGTCCTAGGTGCTGCTGCTTCCTGACCCATCTCCTGGTGACCATGAGCTCCACAGGGTTTGGCCTGTGTGCGCCTCAAACCCAACTCTCCCCATGAGCTTCAGGGCTGTCCGTGGGTTGGCCCTGCCTATCCAGCCCCATCTCACCCTCCAGTGGGACGCATCCTGCACCCTCCCCTTCCCTGCTGACCCTGGCCACAGCCAACAGTCTCCCCACCTGCAGCCCACACGGGGAAGTTTGCTTTGTGCCAGCTTTAGTCTTTAAGAGATATTTCTTTCTCTGACTATAAGATTGATACATCCTTTGTAAAAATATTTAAGTCCTATAAAAATATCAAGGAAACAGGGAACGTGTCCCAGGATCCCCCTTCAGTGAGCTGTTCTAAGGTTTGCAGCACACACCAGGCATGCACATTGTTTGTTCTCAATGGGCCATTTCGCACACATCTGACTGTGTGGGTTTTGGCAGATGATGCTGGCAGGGGTTGTCTGGGGCTCTTCGTAACTCCAAGATAAAAGCACTCCTGGCCACCACACATTGCCTCTCCAGATGTTCCTCCTGGCTCCCCCTTCACCCACTGCCTGGGTGTCCTTGTCTCAGCCCCATGGATTCCTCACAGATGTGGAGAGCCCTTCCCTTCATCTCCTCTGTTCCCTGCTGTCCTCCCTGGCACAACTCTCATCAACTTTTCTATGAATTTTAATAGAGTCTATGTCTCTTTCAGGGCCTCTCTTAACCCCTGTGGAGGGGGAGAGGGCAGCCTCCTGCTCTGAGCCCCTGGGTTATCTGTACATACACCCTCCAGGTGGGAATCAGGTGTATGTTTAGTTTCAGTTAGTTTTATTCCCAGTCTTAGGGAGGTAGCATTTAGTCTTTTACCATTAAGTGTGATATTAGCTGTGGGATTTTGCAAATGTTTACCTTCCTCTTTCATGGCATCTCCCCTTGAGCCAATGCAATAAAGCAAGAAAAGGGAATAAAAGGCACGTAGGTCAGGAAAGAAGAAAGATGGCATGATTGTCTGTGGAGAAAATTCCAAGGAATCAACAAAGATATCTACTAGAACTAAAAATGAGTTCAGTAAGCTTGTAGGATACTAGATAAACCTTCCAAAGTTAATTGTATTTCTATATATAATAGGAGTGAACACATGGAAACTGAAACTAAACATACAGTATCATTTACAATTACTCAGAAAAGAGAGAAATACTTTGGTATAAATCTAACAAAATATACTTTGTGTGCTGAAAACTATAAAAAGCTGATGAAGGAAACCAAAGAAGATTAAATAAATAAATGGAGAACCATGCTGTGTTCACGGTTGGAAGACTCAGCAGAGTAAAGGTGTCTATTCTCCCCAAACTGATATACAAGCTTATCATAGTTCCTATTGCTAGAAAGATATTTTGCAAGTATAGACAAGACTGTTCTAAATTTTATATAGAAAGAGACTAGAATAGCTAAAACAATTTTTAAAATGGAGAATAATGTGGGAGGAATCAATCTATTTAATTTCCAGACTTACTACTTAACCAAGACAATTGAGACTGTGGCATTGGTGGAGGGATAGACACATCAATCAATGAAACAGAACAGAGAACACAGAAATAGACCCACACAAATATGCCCAATTGATGTTGACAAAAGTGCAAAAGTAAGTCAATGGAGGAGAGACAGCCTTTTCAACAAATGATGCTGGAGCAATTTGGACACCCATGGGGGAAAAGGAACCTCAACTAAAGTCACTCACCTTATATAAAAATAAACTCAAAACAGATCATAGACTTAACTGTAAAATATAAAACTTACATTAAATAATAGAGAAAAATCTTGGCATCCAGGGTTAGGTAAAGAGTTCTTAGACCTGACACCAAAAGCATGATCCACAAAAGAAAAAAAAACTGATTAATTAGACTTCATCAAAATTTTAAAACTTTTGCTCTGCAAGCAAGTCTGTTAACAGGATGAAAATACAAGTGTCAGATTGAGAAAATATTTGCAAACCACAATTCCAAAAAAGAACTAGTATATAGAACATATAAAGAACTCTTAAAACTCAACAGTGAAAAAACAAGCAACACAATTAGAAAATGAGCAAAAGACAGGGAGAGGCATCTCACTGAAGAGGACGTACAGATGGCAAATAAGCACACGAAAAGATGTTCAATATCATTAGCCGTCAGTGAAATGCAAATTAAAACCACAATGAGACATCACTACAACCTATCAGAATGGCAAAAATAAAAAGTAGTGACAACACCAAAGGGCAATGGGAATGCAGGGAAACTGTATCATTCCCACATTATTAGTGAGAATATAAATGGTACAATGACTCTGGAAAGCAGTTTGGCAGTTTCTTTAAAAATTAAATGTGCAGGGCTTCCCTGGTGCCGCAGTGGTTGAGGATCTGCCTGCTAATGCAGGGGACACGGGTTCAAGCCCTGGTCTGGGAGGATCCCACATGCTGCAGAGCAACTAGGCCCGTGAGCCACAACTACTAAGCCTGCACGTCTGGAGCCTGTGCTCCGCAACGAGAGGCCACGATAGTGAGAGGCCCACGCACCGCGATGAAGAGTGGCCCCCGCTTGCCACAACTAGAGAAAGCCCTCGCACAGAAACGGAGACCCAACACAGCAAAAATAAATTAATTAATTAATAAACTACTCCCAACATCTTCTTTAAAAAAAAAAAAATTAAATATGCAATTACCACATGACCCAGCAATTGTATCCCTAGGCATTTATCTGAGAGAAACAAGATTTATATTCACATAAAAACCTGTACATAAATGTTTACAGCTGCTTTATTCATAATTGTCAAAAACTGGAAACAACCCAGCTGTCCTTCAGTGGGTAAATGGTTAAACAAAGTGGCTCATCCATATCATAGAATAATGCTCAGCAGTAAAAAAGGAACAAATTACTTAAAATATTTTTTATTATGGTAAAATACACATGACATAAAGTGAACTGTTGTAACTCTTTTTTTTTTTTTTTTTTTTTTTTTTTTTGCGGTACGCGGGCCTCTCACTGTTGTGGCCTCTCCCGTTGAGGAGCACAGGCTCCGGACGCGCAGGCTCAGCGGCCATGGCTCATGGGCCCAGCCGCTCTGCGGCATGTGGTATCTTCCTGGACCAGGGCACGAACCCATGTCCCCTGCATCGGCAGGCAGACTCTCAACCACTGCGCCACCAGGGAAGCCCGTAACTCTTTTTTAAGTGTACAGTTCGGTGGCATTAAATACATTCACATTGGTGTCCAGTCATCACCACCATCCATCTCCAGAACTTTTTCATCTTCCCAAAGTGAAACTCTGTACCCATTAAAAAATAACTCCATCTCCCCCAGCACTTAGTAACCACGATTCTACTTTCTGTCTCTATGTATTTGACTATTTCAGGTACTTCACTATATTTGTCCTTTTATGTCTGGCTTATTTCACTCAGCATAATGTCTTCGAGGTTCACCCATGTTGTAGCATGTCAGCATGTCTCAGAATTTCATTCCTTTTTAAGGCTGAATTATATATATTTATATAATATATATAATTTATATGCATATAATTATATATATATATACATCTCACTTTGTTTAATTTATCCATCAATGAACACTTGGATTGCTTCCACATTTTGGCTATTGAACACCAGTGTACAAATACCTGTTCAAGTCCATGCTTTCAATTCTTTTGCATATATATCCAGAAGTGGAATTGCTGGATCAAATGGTAGTTTCTATGTTTAATATTTTTGAGGAACTTCCATACTGTTTTCCGCAATGGCTACATTTTCTGCTCTCACCAGCAGCGTACAAAGGTTTCAATTTCTTGCCAACGTTTGCTGTTTTCGGTTATTTTGATTATAACGGTCCTAATGGGTGTGAAGTAGTAGTTCATTGTGGTTTTGATTTTCATTTCCCTAATGATTAGTGATGTTGTGTACATTTTCATGTGCTTATTGGCCATTTGTGTATCTTTTTTGGAGAAATGTCTACTCAAGCCTTTGCCTGTCTTTGCATCAGGTTGTGTTTTTTGTTGTTGTTGAGTACTAGTTCCTTTGCTCTTCTGGATATTAATCCCTCGTCAGATATATGATTTGCAAACATTTTCTCACAGTCTTTGTGTGGTCTTTTTACTCTGTTGATTCATATGATGCACAAAGGTTTTTAATTTTGATGAAGTCCAATTTGTCTATTTTTCCTTTGGTTTCCTGTAGCATCTAAAAAAATCTTCCCCAAGTATAATGTTGTCAAGTGTATCTTTATGTTTTCTTTTAATAGTTCAAACTCTTACCTTTAGGTCTTTAATTCATTATGATATAATTTTTGTAATGGTGTTATGTAAGGTTTCAACTTCATTTCTTTGTATGTGGATATCCAGTTTTCTCAGCACCATTTTTTGAAAAGACACCTCTTTTCCCATTGAATGGTTTGGCACCCCTGTCAAAAATTATTTTACCAGGGCTTCCCTGGTGCCTGCCACTGCAGGGGACATGGGTTCGAGCCCTGGTCCGGGAAGATCCCACATGCCACGGAACAACTAAGCCCGTGCGTCACAACTACTGAGCCTGTGCTCTAGAGCCCGTAAGCCACAACTATGGAGCCCGAGTGCCACAACTACTGAAGCCCGCACGCCTAGAGCCCATGCTCCACAACAAGAGAAGCCAACACAATGAGAAGCCCACGCACTGCAACCAAGAGTAGCCCCCGCTTGCTGCAACTAGAGAAAGCCTGCGCGCAGCAACGAAGGCCCAACGCAGCCAAAGACAGATAGATAGATAGATAGATAGATAGATAGATAGATAGATAGACAGATAAATAAATAAATAAATTCAGGTGGCTGGCCTCTCTCTTACCCAGTACGTTTTGGTCTCCGGCATTTCATTCCTTTTCTGTGGCTCCTATAACATATTACCACAATTTTAGTGGTTTAAATTTTGTTCTGTTCCTTTATAGTTTTAACAGATTTATTCTTTTACAGTTCTGGAGGTCAGAAGTCCACAGTGGGTCTCACTGGGCTAAAATCAAGGTGTGAGAAGGGCTGTGCTTCTTCTTGAGGCTGGAAGGGAGGCTCCATCTCCTTGCCTCTTCCAGCTGCTGGAGGCTGCCCGCATGTGCTGGCCGGTGGCCCCTTCCTCTATCTTCAGATCCAGCAATGGCATCCCTCCACCTCTGCTTCCACTGGCACCTCTCCTCCTCTGACTTTTCTACCGCCCTCTGTCCTGTATGAGGACCCTCAGGACTACACTGAGCCTGCCAGATAAGCCAGGACAGTCTCCCCATCTCGATTTTTAATTTAGTCATATCTGCAAAGTCCCTTGCCACATGAGGTCATGTGTTCACAGGATCCAGGGATTAGGATGTGGACTTTGACGTGGACTTTAACCTGGACAGACAACGACCCTGCGTCTCACAACCGTCTAGAGTTTGCCCAGCTTCTGGGCTCAGCAATCTCTATTCACACACTTCCCAGCGCCCTGGCCTGGCGGCTGGTTCGTGCTCAGCTGGAAGGGCGCACACTCCCCCACGACTTCTCTGCCCAGAAGTCCAGCCCAGGGCCATCCCCCAGGGAGGTGGCTCTGTCCCTCAGAAAGATCATGACCTCCCTTTGCATTCTGCCTCCAGACCTCCTCCTGGGAACTGGCCTGGCCCTTTCTGTCCTAAGCAAGGCTGAGCCCTGAGGACCTGGGCTTTGGATTACATCCTTCATTCCTTCCCAAGGACCCGCTGCATGACCCTCTTCCTAGCTCTGTGTCTCACCCTTCCCTTCTGCTCCTTCTGTGTTAATTTGGATGCTTTTTTTCCAGCCATAACCTACTTGGATCTCTTCCGTCTTAAAAGCCCCCTTCAGGGACCTCGCCTCCTCTTTTTCTGGTGTCCCCTTTCTTGGTGAATGGTGTCACCACACAGGAGCCCTCTCTCCTTCTCACATCATCCATCAGACCCTCCAGATTCTGTCTCCTGGTCAAACCTACGCTGAGTTTTCCTGCCCGGGTCTGAGTTGTAACCTCTTGTGTCTGATGTTACAACCCCCTAACAGCTGGTCTCCCTTTCTTCATTCTAGGCCCCTCGTCCTTCCCCAACGTGACTGCTAGATGATCATTCTGCAGTGTGTATCTAAGCACATTCCACTCCTGTAACAAAAACCTCCAGTGAATTTGGAATGTACCAGAACATGTAACAAGTATTACTCCCCTCTCGTTCCCTGGAACTTGAATGAGATCCTACTATCAAAAAATATTGAACACTTTATAGCGCTTGCTATGTACATAGAAAATTTGTGCATATGCAGACTCACCAAATCCAGGAGCTGCACCATTATGAAGATTAGATCCCAAGAAAATCAAATGGCCTTTAATTTTATGGACCATTTCTTGAGCTTGGTCAATTGAATACAGTGGGGTTTTCTCAACAGAAAACTTCTAAGTGTGGATGCTACACAGAACAGGCAACATTATTCTTTTAAAAGGACAGTTTGGAGAGTCCTTTGGTCACCCCATAAACTCATTGGGAAAGATCCTCCCTGGGCAGGAGACCGACCCTTCTTGGTCACACTGTGGCAATGAAGCCAGTATAGGACATGGCCATTAAACAGAACAGAGGAAGGCAGGGCAGACTTCCTCTCTAGGATTCAAAGAAAGGTGAATTAAAAGGGACAACAAACTTTCATTTTCTCCCCTACATTTTTTAGCAAGGATTTTTAAGGCCTGATGCTAATCTTAGCTATCAGACATCCTAAGGGGAGAAAAAATTGACTCTGTTTTTTTTTTTTTTTTGGTGGTACGCGGGCCTCTCACTGTTGGGGCCTCTCCCGTTGCGGAGCACAGGCTCTGGACACGCAGGCTCAGCGGCCATGGCTCATGGGCCCAGCCGCTCCGCGGCATGTGGGATCTTCCCGGACCAGGGCATGAACCCAAGTCCCCTGCATCAGCAGGCGGACTCTCAACCACTGCACCACCAGGGAAGCCCGACTCTGTATTTCTGAAAAACAACATGGTAGGTATCCAAAGCTTTAAATCTGACAGAATAATTAGCCTCATGCAGGACTTGACAAAGGCAATAAAAATATGGACAAAGATTTATGTATAAAGAAGTTCTTGTAGAGTTACCCATAAAAGCCAAGACTTTTAAAAAGTGAAAACTAAATGTTCAACAATAGGAGAATAAACGGTCACATTAAATATGACGCCTTCATGTGATGAAATGTTACGCAGCAGCTGATATGGACAGATGCTCCTCACCCAATATAAAGGGAAATAATTGTTCACGTAACAGGAGGCAAACTACCCTAAAAATCTACGTTAAGGCTAGAAGCATATGAGCCAAAATATTAACTCATTTGGAGTATGGATGCTGGTATGATAGCCATGATCATTTTCTTGTTTATTTTTGTACTTATTTTCTGAATTCTCCCTAATGACAACAACTCATCTTCATGATCAGAGGACAGCAGAATTAGAGGCGCAGAAGTGACAGTTACGGTCCTGGAGCTCTGCCTAAAGACACGAAAGCCGCAGTACTGCACGCAGCGGATGGGGGCGAACTTCCGCCTTTCATTGTCCACGCGGTGCTGAGCGGCTGATGTGTGCCAGGAGCCGCGCCGACCCTGGGGGCATAGCGGTGGGTAAAGCCAGCGTCCCCCTCTAGGTGCTTCCAGAGCCTGGGGAGGCCGGCAGGTCCACCACTGAATGCAGTGACGTGGGTCTTGTCTCTGTCCCTAGGGCATAGTAGATGCTCAGTAAAGATTTGCCGAATGAAGAAAAGTCTCTTAGTAAAAACAATAATAGCCAACATTATGATCAAGTGTGTCCCTAGGTGAGGCATTGTCCTAAACTTCACATTTTTTTTTTTTTTGGCCGTGCCATGAGGCATGTGGGATCTTGGTTCCCCAACCAGGGATCAAACCCACACTGCCTGCATTGGAAGCACAGAGTCTTAACCACTGGACAGCCAGGAAAGTCCTCTCACATTTTAACTCACCTGGTCTCCCTAACAACCCTCCTGATTTTACAGATGAGGGAACGGAGATGCTGAAAGGGCAGGAGCACAGGGAAGATAGTGCAGGAAGAAAGTGAGAAGCCTGCTCCCAAGCCTCGCCTGCCTTTCACGTCACCAGGGCAAGGACACAGGACGGTGGTGAAGGTGACTGCCTCGGGCTGGCCCGTCCTTCCCAGAGGAGGTGGCAGGAACGGTCCTGACATAGTTCACGTGGCAACAAAAACCTGTTCCCGTGTGAATGGCCATCCAGCCATCCTCTGAAACCAGCCGAGTTCTCTGGAGCCAGCTGTGGAGTGCCCACCCAGCTTTCTTTTCCAGGCCTCCGGTGGGACACTTGTGTGCTGAAGGTCCCCAGAGCAGGCAAGGCGTAGCCAGGCAGGAGAGGAGGGAGAGGGGAGCCAGCCCTTGATTAAGGAGAGAAGTCTCTGGAAAGCCAAGAGCACAGATCGAATTTCCTCCTCTTACAGGAATAGGGAACTGAGCTGGGTCTCCCATGCTATCCTGTGATCTTGGATTATGTAGGAAGGAAGATATGAAATGTGTGCACATTGCAAATCTCAGGAATGAGGCCAGGACTTGACACGCAACCACTCCAGGGCTGTCTTCTCTGCTCCTGCCTGAAATGTGTATTTATCAGTTCTTTGATGGCAAGTTGCAACATGCCTGCGTCCTTAAATAATGAGTTGCTTAGTCTGGCTTATGTAGGGCTTCCTAGAAATGCTATCATACTTTGCATCACTTTCAAGGCCATGCTCATAACAATACATTTCCTTCCTGAAGTTCTCCCAGGCCGGCACGTCCAGGACACTCTGCACAACCTGTGCTAAGCACCTGTCCTCTCCCCTACAGCTCTGTGCCAGGATCTGTGTGATGCACTCTCACCCAGGTGAAGTTCCCAGAACACGTTGTCCAGGAGAAACAGAGAGCAGGTGCCATGAAAGTGAATAATTTAGTAAATTCGGTGCAACTCTGTAGATTCTGGAAAGCTTAGAGTCCCATTTACTGCGATGATTTCTGCTGTCTTTCCCACAGGTGTGTGAGAGCACCGCTCACATCTGCCTCCATGGCCTGTGTTGAAGGTGTGGTTTTACTGAACACACACATTCGTGTTCATGCTGCCCATAGCTGTTCGTGTGCGGTGACAGCAGAGTTTGGTGTTAGCCTGTGTGACCCACAAAGTATAAAACATTTACTACCTGCCCTTTGCCAGAAAGTTTGTGACCCCATTTTGGATGCTCTTTCTCCTTTCTTACCTGTAAACACTTTAGTTTCCATTATATTTTGGCCTCTAACATTCCCAAAGTTTCTTTTCTTCCCCTGCCCCACCCTGAAACAGATAGGGTGCATTTTTAGAATACATAAAAGCAGAGTGAGGGTCCCGGTGTGTTTGTCAGGATGCTGACAGAGCAGGTGACAGCGACAGGATTTGCAGCTGGGCCTTGCTGTGTACCCGCCCGCCCCCAGATGTCCCTCTATAGTGGGGCCCAGCTGGTCTCCAGCTTCTAATTTCCTGCTTTCATTTTCGGTATTCATTTTATTCTTAGCCTAAGTTTGACACTTCCTCTTAGCAACATGCAAATTTCAGGCTTCCACAGATGTCTGGAAAGTTACAGCCCCAGCATGTCAGCCCTGAGGGTGGGATTGCACAGGGGTTCTTTTTTTTTTTTTTTTTTTAACTTTCTTGACGATATTTTTTTGAGTTTTCCACCAGCTGGTATTGTCTTGTAAGGAGGAAAATCCTTTGCAGTGTGTTCGCAAGAAATCCGGGTTTCAACCCTCTTCTCCCTCTGAAAACTTTCCTCACCAGGCTTGTTAAGGGCTTAGCTCACAAACGTTAGTTAGTGAGCCCTTTCTGCATGCTAGAGGCCGGGGATGTGGAGTCATATATGGGCCCTGCCCATGAGAGTCTAGCAGGGAAGAGAGAGGTTTCCATATGCAACCAAAATTCAAAATGGCACAGAGAAGGGTGGAGTGATGGGAAAGGTTTTGGGGACAGGTAGAGCAAGGTGGTGATACGCCACTGGGGGGCGCTATTTGTGCTATAGAATGAAAGCTAGAAATACAATTTAATTTGGTAACAAGTCAGTCCCACAGTGATGGCGCCAATTTCCATTCCCAACAGCAGTGTATAGGGATACAGTTTCCCCGAATCCTAACCAGCATCTGATGTCGTCGTTGTTTTTATGTTACCTGTTCTGATAGGTGTTTAGAGCTGTCTCATGTGGTTGTCACTTCCCGCATAGCCAATGACAGTGAATGTCTTTGCATGTGCCTGTTTGCCACCTGCACATTCTCTATGGTGAGATGTCCCTGCACGCCTCCGCCCACACTGAACATTCCTTTTTCTTCCTTTCACAATAATATTTAGAGAACAAATTAGTGGATGCAAGGGTCAGGGATGTGGTGACGGAACAATTCTGTATCTGGATTGTGGTGGTGGTTATACAAATCTTCACATGTGATTAAATGACACAGAACTACACCCATTGAACCAAGGTCAGTTTCCCAGTTTTGATATTGAACTACAGTTCTGGAAGGTTGGGGGCTCCGGGAGAGGGGTGCACAGGGCCTCTCTACTGTCTTTGCAAATTCCTGTGTCTCCAAATAAAAAGTTAAAAAGCAAAGTCAGTACCAATCATTCTGACAGTAGGAGGATCAAAAAATCCATAATTGGGGCTTCCCTGGTGGCGCAGTGGTTGAGAGTCCGCCTGCCGATGCAGGGGACGCGGGTTCGTGCCCCGGTCCGGGAAGATTCCACATGCCCTGGAGCGGCTGGGCCCGTGAGCCATGGCCGCTGAGCCTGCGCGTCCGGAGCCTGTGCTCCGCAACGGGAGAGGCCACAACAGTGAGAGGCCCGCGTACGGCAAAAAAAAAAAAAAAATCCACAATTGTTATTTTATCTCCTTCCCCAACTGATTATTTGTTTATCCTCAAACAGCCAGATCACATCATCATTTGACATTAGGGCCCTGACTACGTGCCCTAAGAAAACACACAAAATCACCATGTGGAAAAGATTGTCACAATTCACCTGAGAAATACGAAAATGAAAACAGGATCTCCCCACCGGGCAGCTGAGAATGACAGGAGGCCAGAGGGAGCAGCCGCGCACCCCATCCTCGTCCCCAGCCCCGTCCCCGTGCCCCTCTCTCCAATGGCCTTTCCACACCGGGACAGGCCACTGATAGCTCCCTCAGCTTCCCTTGGCCTTTGTAAAAGGCCCCTTTGATGTGCCCTTTCTCATTTGTTTAAACAACATGACGGGATTCCTGAGGGCTGCAACCCAGAGCCCAGCTGGGTGGCCTTGCCTTTTTATGCAAAAGAGTTGAGAAACACCTGTCAGACTCTGAGGATAATTAACCTCTATTGCTTCTCATTATGACTGAGATTGTCACTAAGCACAGATGTGGCCGCTGGATGGGGCTGGGGCTGGGGAAGGGGCGGGGAAGTGTGGGTGGGAAATGAGAGACACCCACTTGCTTGTGGTCATACACAGGGTCAGTGCATCTGGGGCCTGCTCCAGCCGGGCCTGGGGCACAGCTCACAGCAGGACCTACCAGGCTGCATTCCAGAAGTGGGGGAGACAGAGGTCCACATGTAGAGACATCTCCAAGTCAAGAGCCGGGCTGAGAATTTCGATCAGTGCTGGAACGGAAACAAGTTCCAGGGTGCACGGGTTCAGACAGTTTGGGGACCTTGCTGAGACTCTCTGGAGGCTGTTGGCTCTTCCTGATATTTACACTTGCTGGAGGCGAGGCCGTCAGGGCGTTGGGGCAGAGAGGAAATACTCCATCTACACCGTGCCGGACACAGTGGCCCATTCTGGGTTGGACAAGAGCCGTCGTGGGAGGTGGCGGGGGTGAGGCAGACAGGTGGAGATGCCAGGCAGACGGCCAGTCAGTCAGGTCCCTTGGGCAGTGGCGAGGAGCTGGGCGGGGGTCAGAGGGCTTTAGCAGGGGGAAGCGCTAGGATAAGATCAACTTCAAAAAAGGAGCATCAGAGTGCGGTGCAGAGAAGGGATCGTGGAGGGACAGATGTGGAACAAGAGAGACCAGTTAGAAAGTGATGGGATAGAGCACACGCATGCGCACGCACACACACACTTTCATACATATGCCCATTCACACACACATGCACACAGGAGTAGTGATCGCTCAGGGTGGGGGGCACACACATGGCAACAAAGCAGAGAGGGCCCCTCAGGGTGTGCTGGAAGTGCTGCGTTGCCCACAGTCCTCTCTGTCCAAGACAATCCTGGCAAAGCACAGGATCGCGAAGAGGGAGGGAGGACCTATGCTTTAGGCTTTCTACTGGGAAGTGTAAAAAGACACCCAAGCAAGAGTAGAGATGATACACAACCTTGCAGGGCAATGGTTAAATGGCACGGAAAATTGTTAGCGTGGTGTGATCTTTTTACAGGAATATTTTGAGTATAGAATTGACTTTATTGCATCGGAGGGAATATACGGCCTGAAGAAAAAGGTGTTATAAGCTCAGTGATTGAGGTCATCAGATATTCTAAGATTTCCATCTTCACGGAGCACAAATCCTGGCGCTCTCATTTAAAGAATGTTTGATACTCATGTAAACACTGATGTCTTTTCTGCCTAGTAAACATGGAAAACAGCAGCGAGGATCAACGATGCCTCAGCTCCCTGCACAGACTTGGGTTCAAGCATGGCTCTTGCTGAGTCTCGGTGCCCCTGGAGTTCGGTGGGTACAGTAGTTATGTTTCAGTCTCTACTGTGGTAAATATGGACACATAAACCCATGGAAACAAAGCTCTCTGGGGTTTGTAATACGCTTTGAGTGTAAAGGGGCCCCGAGACAAAAGTTTAAGAACGTCTGGTGTTTACCAGCGGTTCTGGAATGTGTTTGGGAGGAGGGGCCCTGCAGACTGGGGTGGGCAAGTCAGTGGGTGGGCAAGTCACTGCAGGAGGAAGCAGGACAGGAGCGACCTGGGAGCCGGGAGGGCCAGGGGGCCAAGAGGGCAGCGGACTCCCTGCATGGGGGCTGCAAGAGGCAAGGGGACTTGGGAGAGGAGCCAGCTGTGACTTGAGGCGGACCGTGTTGCCGTGACGTAGTTTACACTTAGGCTACCATGCCTGAGAATGGTGGGTGTGGGTGTGCGCGCATGTGTGTACGCTCGTGCAGGGGTGGATCGGGCCATGCCAAGGCAGCGTGGGGTAGAAATCAACGTCCAGGCACCGAGACCCTCCCTCCAAGGAAGCACTTAAGGTGACACAGGCTCCTGGGGCCAGACGTAACTTTCAAAGTGTACGCATCACCCCTGCACCCCCAGCACCCCAAGATCAGAGGAGTTCACGGAGGTCTCCGGGAGACTTTGGATGTGCCTGGGGTGAGGACGGAGAACCGGCCCCCCTTGTTCTGGACTTCAGCGCTTACATGTCAGCACAGCGGAGGCTGGCACAAGTACTTGGGTAAGGAAGCCCCATGGCCGCCATGGCCAGGACAGCCCTGGAACCACGTGCAAGGCACTGTGGCATGGACACAGTGGGGAGGCGCTGAGAACTGCAGAAGTTTTCTGCAGGCCGGCCTTCCCTCCAACACTAGCAACCAGAGCCAGGGCCCTGCTTACAGTCCAGGGACAGACGCTCCACAACCTGCTCTGGGGGTTCTGGTGGCCGCTGCTGCCACTTGGGCCCCTGTCCCTCACTGCGGACTCAGGGCTCAAGTAAGATCTGTGAGCTAACTGCTTCCCAGAGCTTTTCTGACATCGTGAATCGAATGGCTGCTAAATCTGCTCTCTCACCTATGTCACCATGGTGTGTGTTTGCCGGCTTTTCCCGCTATTCACTTCATTCTCTCCTTTCTCAAATGGTAGAATGGACTTCCTAGGTCTCCAGTCTGAGTCTGCAAGTTGAGCAACTTAGAAACCCAGACACAGCTCACAAGGGATCAGCGTTCAAATAGTTTCCCATGGAGACCTAGCAGGATGAAGGGCTGACTGGAAAGAGACAGGAAAAGCAACCTGTTTTCCAGGGGCACAGGTACTGGGCTTCGTGCACTGAGAACGCCTCAGGAGAGATGGAAGGAGGTTGATTTCTCTCCTTTGGGAAAGTCACCTGGCCTCACATCTGGGGGAGAGCGTGCACAGCAAGGACTGTCTTTGCAGGAGGGAGGGGAGAGGGATCCTTATCCAGGGACTAGGACATTTCAGAGACAGGGAGTAGGGCCATTAAGATGGCTCTAATGCCTCTTACGTAGGACTGTTGGCCATATTAGGCCAGTGGGAGTGGAATTTAGCAGCATACTATGATAGAAAGACCCAGGGTCTACACCCAGAAGAGACGGGTCAAGAGGAGGGTTTGGGCTGGGGTGCTGTCCATAAGCTGAGGTAAGCCACTTCATCCCAGAGGCCTCGGTTTCCTGCCTAAAAAATGGGGATGATAATATTTACTTCGAAGGCGTGCATAGCATTAAATGAGATGCTAAGTGTAAAGGGTTTTGCAAACTGCCACGCAGGAGGCAGATGCCGGTTGCTTCTGTAGTTACATTTGCTGGCTGCCTACACCACATGCAGGTCCCCTCCTCCCTTTCAAGAGAACCCTAGCTTTTGCCTAAGAGTTCACCCCACTTCCACACAGCCTAAGTGCCTAGGAGGAAGGTGACCCCACCTTCAGGCCCCTGGGTGGGCTCTGATTGGCTTGAGCCATTGCCCCATCCCTGCGATTGGCCCAGGGGTGGCCGTGTGAACCGACCAGTGCAATCAGGGCCAGGAGCAACCAGGGCAGCTAGGCTCAGAAGGAGGCTCCCATGGGCCGGGGGCCAGGGGAGAGTCAGGAGGAAGAACCATCTTTGGTGAGATGGCTGATGACTGGAGACCTTCTACCTTTCAGGCCAGGCGAGTTTTCTGGGACTTGTCATGAAAGCACCCTGACTGCTGTTTCGTAGATGCTGCCGCTGTGAAAGACGATAACGCAGATCGACACTAGTCTAGTTCTTCTTCATTCCAGACCTCAAAAGGGAGAATCATTAGGTTACCACACCAGAAGCTTTTAGAATGAAAACGTAGTGAAGTTCACATAGAGCCTTCTGCATCCCAGGGCACAGCGTTCTTTCAAGGTGAGTTTGCATTCTTGAATGTGAAACTTTCCGCAAATGACCATCATTTTAAGGCAGTAAGGAAAAGGACCAGGGCCTCTAGTGGGGGCTTCCCAGGCCTGCTCCGCCCGGTGGGTCCAAGATCCATGGCTTCCATGTGAAGACGGGCCATCTCAAGACCGCGGCTCCTAGATTTTAGGGTGTTTGAGAGACCCCGGGAAGTTGTTCAGCACAGGTTTTCAGGACCCACTGAGACAGGAACTCTGGGGTGAGGCCGAGAATCCTGCATTTGAACGAGGAGTTCTAACACAGGGCTCTAAGTGTTCAGAGACCACAGTCCTGGTCTGCCTGGGACAGGCAGAGTCCCCGCAGATGCCTGCTGTCCTGGCCTGAACGCTCATGGCTCTCACTCTCTGGGGTTTCTCAGTTTGGGGGTACACGGCATGGCCACTCGTCTGGGGGTGTGCTGAGAGCCGCAGCAGTGGAGGTGAAGCCACACCGTGTGTGTTTCCCTTCGTCCTCCCTCCGCTCCTTTACATGCAAGCTCTCCGGTGCCCGATTCCACTCAACGCGCTAGCCATGCAAGGAGCTGTATGGAAGTCCCTCCTGCCTCTGCTAAGGTCCTGTGCTCAGAGCTTCCTGCCATAGGGCTTTGGGGAATTCTGTGTAATGGATTTATCCAAAAAGATGGATAAAAATACACCTCCCCTTCATACCACATTCAAAAGGAAATGCCAGGGGCTTCCCTGGTGGCGCAGTGGTTGAGAGTCCACCTGCCGATGCAGGGCACACGGGTTCGTGCCCCCGTCTGGGAAGATCCCACATGCCGCGGAGCGGCTGGGCCCGTGAACCATGGCCACTGAGCCTGCGCGTCCGGAGCCTGTGCTCCGCAACGGGAGAGGACACAACGGTGAGAGGCCCGCGTACCGCAAAAAAAAAAAAAAGGAAATGCCAGAGGAAAAAATTAAATATTGAAAACCCATAAGACTCATAGAGACGGAACTATAGGGGATTTAGAAACATGACAGCAGGGGGGAAGTGGCTTTATAAGTATGATAAGAAACCCAGAAAATGTAAAGAAAAATATTGGCAGAATTGAACATTTGAAAACCAGAACCTCTGGATGGAATTGGACTCCCTAAATAATGCAAAAAGACGGCCACACCTTGGAGGAAACCAGGGCTACCAAGTGCTGTGTCAGCCAGGGTGTGAGGAGAGCAGGAAGCCTCGGGGGCATCCCCTCTCCCTCTGGCCATGTGCTGCTGGGGGCTGCCTGCTTCCTGGTTGCCCCTGGATCCTGTGCATTTTTGGAACCTGGATCGCCAGTCTTCCTTTTGGTTCTGTTAGCAACCTGATAGCGCTCCCATAAATGCCTTTGAGTTTACCAAAGTTCATTTGTTTTGCTTGCAACCCAAGCCCTGATTGATACACCCTGTGGCAAATAAAGATTAGTTTCATTCCTCAGGAAGGGGTTGTTAAAGCCAGGCACTCAAGTGCTGTGACAGCCACCCCGGCTCTATGATTCAACGAATTCCTCCGCAGGGCTCTTAGGACTTCACAGAAACTGCTTCAGTCTCCAAGCATTCAGAACATGTGATGTTCTGAATGTGGTGATGTCCTGAGAGACTTGTTTCAAATGTTTCCATATCATTTTGGCTGCAAGGTCACCCCCCTTAATTCGTCATTTTTATTATTAGGAAAAGCAACAGCTGGCTGGCCAATTTAGCATCACTGAGGTTCCATCTTAGTTCCCCGATATAAGACACTGCTGTTCCCACTGCAACCCCGCAGAGCAAGCTCTATCACCCCCAGTTACAGATGAGGAAACTGCGGCCCTGGGTGGTATGACTCGCTCTGCTTCAAACCTTGAAGGGGAAGAATCCAGATTCAAACCCAGGCCTGTCCACGTCTGCTCTCTGCTCTTGCTGCATTGCTTCAGATAATAAGCAGCAGTTCCACAAATTACTGAAACCATCTTAATGGAAACTAGTCACAGGTGACTTAGAGGTGGTACTTGTCTATTAAAATTCCTAGCAAACAAATAAAATAAAACTGTTGGGTGTGGACTATGTGATTTTTACTTAAAGGCTGAATGGCAATCCACTTTTGCTTCAAAACATTCTGAGAGCTTCCACTTGTGATCTGACAGTCTCACAGTGCCTGGAGGAAGGTTGTTAACCCAATTTACAGATTGGGAAACTGAGGTCTGGGCAAGGAGCTGCTCGCTCCTCTCCAAGATGTTGATGTCCCTCTCAGGCTGATGAGGCAAACAGGCCATTACACCGATGCTTCACTTTCCTAGGGAAGCGGACGCTGTGGGTGACACCAACCCCTCCCACCCCACTGGGGACAAAGAGGTCTGTTGCCTTTGGGTCTCCTGAGGTTCAAGGCTCTCATCAGTTAGTCTCTGTCCATTCACCAGTGACAGGATCCAACAGTGCTTGTTTAAAATGCCAGGTGAATTGGCACCAGCTTTTTGGGGAGCTCCCAGAACACAGCACGGAAGGGCAGGAGGTGACCCCAGTGGCTGGGAGTGTGCGCTTGCTAGCTAAGCTCAGGGGGCTGGCTCCCCCTCATTGGATGTTTGCTTGAATAGACCCCCAGGCCATGTGGCACTGTTTGTAGTTGCTGTAAGCAGCCCCCTATGCTGACCAGACATTCCCACCCCGGGTCATCATAACGGCCAGCTCAGCCCCAGCACCACTTATCACAGTGAGAATCAGCAGTAGAGAAACTGCTGTGATTACAGGAGCTGCTAACAGGTCATCACGATGCCTCAAAGGACATATCTTCAGCTGGACAAGTCCGCTAGACAAGTCTCCCTGGCAACACCGACTTGGTTTAAGTGCACAAGAATGGGCCGAAAAGGAAAGCTTAAGGCAGAGAGAAAGACTCACAGTCTTAGTGCAGGTCCATAAACGCAGGACAGGGAGTGGGGACCCAGACCCTGCCCTTAGGAAGTGACAGTTTATCAGGGTAACTGATCACTGCACTTAAAAGTGTGGATCCCACATGCCACGGAGCGGCTGGGCCCGTGAGCCATGGCCGCTGAGCCTGCGCGTCCGGAGCCTGTGCTCCACAACGGGAGAGGCCACAACAGCGAGAGGCCCGTGTACCGCAAAAAAAAAAAAAAAAAAAAGTATGGTTCAGAGGACTGGATGCATGAATATAAAGTCCTAAGATATATAAAAAATACATAATTATTTGTTACAATAATTATTAGTTATTATGATTACTAAATTATAATAAATATTATGTAATGAATTATATATAATAAAAGAAGTAATACATTTATTTTTAGAGCAATTTTCGGTTTACAGAAAAATTGAGCAGAAAGTACAGAGTTCTTGTATACTTCCCTTCCCCCTCACCTCCAACCCTCCTCTGCCCTTTTCCCTATTATTAACATCTTGCACTGGTGTGGTATATTTGTGACAATTGATGAACCAGCATTGATACACTATTATTAACTAAAGTCCACAGTTTACATTATAGTTCAAACTATGCTTTGTACATTCTATGGGTCTGGACAAATGTATAATGACATGTATCCATTATTACAGTAATGTACAGAGTATTTTCACTGCTCTAAAAATCCCCTGTCCTCCTTCTATTCATCCCTCCCTCTCTCCAACCCCAGGCAACCCCTGATCTTTTCACTTCCTTTTCTCCATAGTTTCACCTTTTCCAGGATGTCATATAATTGGAATCATACAGTATGTAGCCTTTTCGCACTGGCTTCTTTCACTTAGTAATATGCATTCAAGGTTCTTCCTTATCTTTTCATGGCTTGGTAGCTCATTTTTTTTTTGGTGCTGAATAATATTCCATTGTCTGGTTGTACCACAGTTTATTTATCTATTCACCGACTGAAGGACATAGAGGGTGCTTCCAAGTTTTGGCAATTATGCTATGAACAACTGCGTGCAAGTTTTTGTTTCCACGTAAGTTTTCAACTTATTTGGGTAAACACCTAGGAGCGTGACTGATGGATCATATGCTGCCAAACTGTCCTCCAAAGTGACTGCAGCATTTTACTTTCCCTCCAGTGACGAAAGAGAGTTCCTGTTGCTCCACATCCTCACCTGCTGTTGGTGTTGGTGTTTCGGATTTTGGCCGTTCCAGTAGATGTATAGTGGTATCTCATTGTTTTAATTTGCAATTCCCTACTGATATATGATGTTGAGCATCTTTATATGCTAATTAATCATTTATAAATCTTCTTCAGTGAGATATCTGTTCAGATCTTCTGCCCATTTTCAATTGGGTTGTTGTTTTCTTATTGCTGAGTTTTCGGAGTTACTTGTATACTTTGGCTATCAGTCCTTTATCAGATACATGTTTTGCAAATATTTTCTCACCATCTGTGGCTTATCTTTTCATTCTTTTAACAACATCTTTCACACAGCACAAGTTTTAAATTTTAATGAAGTACAACTTATTAGTTTTTTCTTTCATGGTGTCATATCTTTGGTGTCATGTCTAAAAAGTCACTGCCAAATCCAAGGTTATCTAGATTTTCTCCTATGTTATCTTCCAGGAGTTTTATAGTTTTTGGTTTTATATTTAGGTCTATGATCCATTTCAAGTTAATTTTTGTGAAGGGTGTAAGGTTGTGTCTAGTTTTGTTTGTTTGTTTGTTTGTTTTAACATGGATGTCCGGTTGTTCCAGCACTGTTTGTTGAAAAGAATATCCTTTCTCCATTGAATTGCCTTTGCTCCTTTGTCTGAGATCAGCTAACTATATTTACGTGGGTCTACTTTCATGCTTTCTATCCTGTTCCACTTATTTGTCCGTTCTCTCACCAATACCTGGCTGTCTCGATAACTGTAGCTCTATAGTAAATCTTTAAGTTGAGTGATGTCAGTCCTCAGACTTTGTTTTCCTTCAACAATTATGTTGGTTATTCTGCGTGTTTTGCCTTTCCATGTAAACTTTAGAATCAATTTGTCAACACTGACAAAATAACTGCCGGTGTTTTTTTATTGGAACTACAATGAATCTACAGATCAGGTTGGGAAGAACTGATATCTTGACAATATCATGTCTTCCTATCCATGAACATGAAATATCTCTCCAACTATTTAGATCTTCTCTGAATTTTTTTAATCAGAATTTTGTTGTTTTCCTAACTTAGATCTTGTACATTTTTGTTAGATCTATACCTAAGTATTTCATTTTTTTGTTGCTAATAAGATATATTATTTTCTTAATAATATATATTTTAATATCACTCATGGAATAGTCTTTGAACCCATGAGGTTGAATTCTGGCTCCGCCTTTTCTCAGCTGCTCAGCTTCTGGCAAGCCCTGTCATTTTCTGGCCCTTTGCTTTTTCTTCTCTGAAGAATGACCCTGGCTTTATTCATAGATCTCCTTCTAGACTTCCTGGATCTTTGTGGAAGTGGGACACCTGCATGGTTTGCCTTTGGGGCAAGCCTTGCAGCCCTCCAGGGAGCCCTACAGTGTGAGGCTGTGGCTCCCTCCAAGCTGACCGAGTCATGGTCAGTGCTGTCACTAAGGATGCCTGTGTGGTCATGGGTGGTGTTTGGGAGACTATTTAGAAGGCAGTAGAGAGGTACCTAGCCTCTCTCACAAGGTGAGAGAATTGGCCACGATTCCACTTTTGGGGTTGGGCTCATGGACAAGTACATTCTGGAGAGAAGTGAAATCAGAGTTTATAGTGGTGGGAAAAAAAGGTCTTATCTACAACAGGAGGTGAGCCTGGGTCTTATTGGCCCTCCTGCATCCCTTCTCTTTGCCATGATGTAGTCTCACCAGGCCACGGTCTTTTTTTCATATTCTTTCCTCCCATGTGGCTAGTATAGTAATACATTGATGGACTTCCCACCTTGGGTTCCTGGCAGGCCCTGAGCATGGGCTGGGTAGTGGTGGTATCTTAGTCAGGCCTCGGGGGACAGGGAGCTGACTCTTTTCCATGTTTTTGTCTATTTGCACCCATGCTAGAGAGGCACAATGCAATGTGAAGGCCTAGGGAGAAGGGGCTGAGGGGTTGGCTGCCCTTGATCCGTTTCTAGTCTGGGATTTAGCCCCAAAGGAAAAAGGGCCTGCTTGGCACCCTTGTAAACTAGTCCTAACTCTTGGCAGGGTGAGCTGCTCATTTCTGTGCCTGAATGTTCCCAAGGCCCAATGGGGTAAGAGTGGTTGGCTGGCTGGTCTTGAGCTCAGCCCTTCAGGGATCTGGCCATTCCACTTTTCCACATGACACACAACTCTCATATTTATGATTCTTCATCTAAAAGTGGAAAAATAGAAAAAGTATAGAAGAGGTAAGATGGAGCAAGTCTAAAGTTTACGCATACGATGAAAACATCTTTTATTCTCTTAGCAGATGATCTGAGAGTCCTTCATAGGGAGACACTTAGTCTTTGGGAGAAAATTCCTGGGTGAACTTGTTTAGGGTCATAGTTGGGACACCCAGAAACCTGACTATTGGCAGAACTGGTCTGCACTAGAGAAGAACAATTTTTTCCAAGTGGGAGGAGATACTTAGAGAGGAAGGGGGGACAGCGGAGTGGAGTTGGTCAGAGGTAGATGGCTCTGAGGTAAACTGCAGTGTGGTCTGCGAACGTACAGGACACACTGTGGGGAAAGCGGTGTCGAGCCCCACTTTGCTCTTAGGGACTTGCGAGGTCAGAAGAGAGAGCATATGTGTGGTCAGGGCATGAGGAATTGCATCCAGGAACTCACAGAAACAGTGAGAAGGCTCTGGACCAGTGTGGGCCATGAGGCTGGGGCTTGGTGAGTGGAGTCAGCTCTCTGAGGGTCCTGGGGACCTAGTGGGTGGCAGGGTTCCTCTTGATTATAGTGGAGAAGACTGGACAGGAACTGGTGGCTGTGATACAAAACACTAAGTCCTGGATGGAGAAACTACCTGTGGGGCCAGGTAAGGCATTCTGTCCCCCACAGAACCAACTGAGCCAGGAAAGCACTCGGGGACACAGGTGGGGTGGAGTCTTGAGGGTGGGGTGCCTGGGCAGCCACGCCCAGGGTCAGTTATGGGCTGAATGTTTGTGCCTCCCACATTCATATGTCGAAGCCCTAACCCTGAATGTGATGGTATTAGGAGGTGGGGCCTTTGAGAAGGGATAAAAGTTAGGTGAGGTCATGAGGATGGGGCCCCTGTGATGGGATGGGTGCCCTTATAAGAAGAGGAAGAGGGCTTCTCTGGTGGCGCAGTGGTTGAGAGTCCGCCTGCTGATGCAGGGGACGCGGGTTCGTGCCCCGGTCCGGGAAGATCCCACATGCCGCGGAGTGGCTGGGCCCGTGAGCCATGGCCGCTGAGCCTGCGTGTCCGGAGCCTGTGCTCCACAACAGGAGAGGCCACACAGTGAGAGGCCCGCATACCACAAAAAAACAAACAAACAAAAAAAAAAAAAAAAAAAGAAGAAGAGGAAGAGACACCAGAGCTCTCTCTCTTTGCCATGTGAGGACACAGGGAGAACATGGCATATGCCAGCCAGGAAGAGGGCTTTTGCCAGGAACTGAATCTGCCAGCACGTTGACCTTGGATTTCCAGCCTCCAGAATGGTGAGAAATCAATGTGTTGTTTAGGCCACTCCGTCTGTGATGAGTTGTTATGGTGACCTGAGCTGATGAACACAGGGTCTGATTCTAGGGAAGGAGGGTCGGATGATGTCTTCATCTGGTTCCGTCCACATCTGATCCAAACTGTCCGTTTGGAGAAAGAAGGATTGAGTCTCATCGAATGCAAAGTTCTTCACACAGCAGACTAACATTTAAGACTTTTTGAGTTAAAACATCTTAGTTAAAAGATGTGCTGCGTGCCAGTGTCAGCACATCAGAGACCACTGACCAGTACCATCAGATTAACTGGTGTGGGAGAAACGTTCCCTTGAAATTCGTTAATTTAACTTGGGTTTAACTTTGTTAGCTTGTTTTTTTTTTTTTTGAGAGAGAGAACTATAAATGTTCCTCTCACCTGCTTTTAAACCATGTCTTAGAGATGATAACTCTCATCAGTGATTGCCCTAGCTCCTGGCCTCCTGGCCTCCGTTCAGCCAGGTTCCCGCTCCTCTGCTGTTCCCTCTACTTGTGCAGGGTCCTGCCTGTCAGAAGGTTTCTGGGCAGAGGACTGGCTGTTGCTTACACATTAGAGCCTGTTCTCCTAATTCCTCTGCTCTTTTCAGAGAGCAAAGAAACCACTTTGATTAAAGGGTTTAACTTCCAAAAGTATTTAAAACAGTTAAAGGCAACAGACTTTGGCAGAAGAATGCAATGGTCTCAGCTTTTTATGCTTAATTTATAAAAATAAATGACAGTCTTTTTTTTTTTTTTTTTTTTTTTTGCGGTAGGCGGGCCTCTCACTGTTGTGGCCTCTCCCATTGCGGAGCACAGGCTCCGGACGCGCAGGCTCAGTGGCTATGGCTCACGGGCCCAGCCGCTCCGCAGCATGTGGGATCTTCCCGAACCAGGGCACGAACCCGTGTCCCCTGCATCTGCAGGCGGACTCTCAACCACTGCGCCACCAGGGAAGCCCAAATGACAGTCTTGAAAAGGTATATTGATTTGTTTCTTTTGGGCAGTTGATGCACGAGGATGTGCCTTTAAGAGAGACCATTGTTCAGCGTGTTCTAACTGCTGGGCTCCACTATGAAATCTGTGGCTAAATAATGACAATTTTATTAAACTCATTATCGGTATACTTTGAGAAATGATTGCTGAAAAACTCACATGCTTCAAAATTCAAACCAAACCAAACCGAAACGCCTCCAGGGGCAGCAGCTTGGTCTCTGGCAAGCTTCGAAATGCGTTGTGCATGTGCATCGCGGAGGATAGCTGGGGTCTGGGCATCCCGTATTCTAACTTCATCGTCTGGGACTGCCCCTTAGTGTCTCAGGCTGGCCGGGAGTGCCAGGTGTTTGCTGTAGGCGGCCTGTTTCAGCTGGGCTGGAACAGCTCCCTGTGATACCGGGGCCTGCCATGTGGAGACAGAGCCATTGCCCAGAGCAGTTGCTTGGGTGGGGGAGTTCAAAGAGCAGGTGAGCTGCATGGGGCTTCGAGGTCCTGCCTCCTATTTGGGGCTGGGAAGAGGCTGAAGTGGCCCTATGCGAGAGGGAAGGAGGGAGGAAAGCCACCTGCAACCTGCAGGCCATGTAGGAAATAATATGTGTACTTTGAGGCCCAGCACAGGCCATTGCCTTCCCTCTGAGCAGAAAAGGAGTCTCAGGGTTTTAGAGCTGGAAGGAGCCTGCTTTTAGGTCCAGGTACCGTCCTGAAGGGATTCCAAAGAGTCAGAAAAGGGGAGCAGTGAGAAGGGCCTCTGGTGCCTGGTGGGCACACAGAGGGGCTCTGTCCTGAGACCCCTCCACCCGCTGGGCCCTCATGGTTGTCAAAACACAGGAGCATTCCTCAGCTAACACAGCACACAAAGGCGAGCCCTGGGCCTGGAGCAGGTCGCTCGCACATGTTATTAGTCCAGGCAAAGCCGTAACCACGCACCCACCCCCGGGAACGCTGCTCTGCCCCACCTCTCTGCCCCTCCAATGGCCCAACCTGAGCTATAACCGTCTCGCAAGTCCAAGGCAGGCCCATTTTCCTTCCTTTGTAGAGGATATGGACTTCTCAGTTCACTGCAGTATTAATTGTTCATTGTGGAAATTTTGCTAAGAATTGAAGTCAAAGAACAAGCATTTAAAAAAATCATGGGGACTTCCCTGGTGGCGCAGTTGTTAAGAATCCGCCTGCCAATGCAGGGGACACGGGTTCAAGCCCTGGTCCGGGAAGATCCAACATGCCGTGGAGCAACGAAGCCCGTGAGCCACAACTACTGAGCCCGCGTGCTGCAACTACTGAGCCTGTGCTCTAGAGCCTGTGAGCCACAGCTACTGAGCCTGCTCACCACAACTACTGAAGCCCACATGCCTAGAGCCCGTGCTCCACAATAAGAGAAGCCACTGCAATGAGAAGCCCACACAACGCAATGAAGAGTAGCCCCTGCTCTCCACAACTAGAGAAAGCCTGTGCACAGCAACAAAGACCCAATGCAGCCAAAAAAAAAAAAAATCATATATTATACCTATATTCACAAGCAAATATTGAATACATGTATACAAAGTATGTATATATGTATAAATCTGTACATATATATCAAATGTATACGTATTTGAGTGGGGTGGGTTAGTATTTTGTCAACCCTTTATTGTGAAACACAACACACAATTCAGTTTAAGCAACAGTTATCACGTGACTGCCCAGCCTGTGGGACCACCACCCTGATTTGGGGATCCCCAGCCTCTTGCTTTTCTTTGTAGCTTACTATCTAAATATGTATCCCTAGCAGTTCAGTTTAGCTTATTTCTGAACTGTATGTGAATAAACCCTCCCATTTGTACACCTGTGTTTCTGGGGTCTTTTGCTCTGTTTTGTGGGTGAATGTACCACGTCATTCATATGGTTCACACATCTTCAAGGCTGCAGCGTATGCCTTGGCACAGATATGTCATTTTTTATTTAACCATCTTACATGGGCACTCAGGTTCTTTCCAGCACTGAACTTTTAGAAGCAACTCTACTACGGTTGGAGACCAGGGTTCCAGTGACCCATGTGCCTGGAATTTTTGGTCTCAGCTGTGTGTACCTCTGATGAGGAGGGTTGTGTCATAAGTATCCAAAGAAGGCGATGAAAACTGCTTTTCAGATGGCTGCAGCAGTATTTTGGGGGGTGTTCCATATCCTCCCAAGAAGTGCTGTTGTCAGACACCCAGTAGGTTTCTACGAGGATCTCACTATTTTGTGCCCAGAAACACCTGTCAGGTGGCAGATATTGAGTAATGTTTGTAGAGTGACTGTTAAAAAAAGAAGTTGGACCAGATGATCTTTAACTTCTCTCACAGCTCTATTTATTGTGAATGTAATTAGATGTGCAATTACTTATCTAAATCTTATATGAGTATATATCTTACATAATTACAGTATAGCTATACATTAGTAACTGAACTGTATGTACCATATTTAACTACATATGGTGCTATTTGTTAATTAATTATATATTCGTTATTTGTCAATTATACATATTGGCAATATAATTCGTTATTTTAGGTAACTAAAGTATTTTAGTTAGTATGGACAATTTATTTTAACCCTCTGTGTGCTGTTTTTCATTTGTAAAGTGGAATAATAATCCCTGCCATGTAAAGTTGTTCTAAGAATTGAACGAGCCACCAGACAGGTTTCTGGTACACAGTAGAATTTTAACAAATGTTCATTTCCTTCCTCCTTTCCTTAAATAGTAATTGCAGATACCACTGAAATGTCTGCTTATCCGAGTTTTCTGATTATTGAAGTTCAGATACGGGCATTCCTCTTATCGTTCATGTGCTCCAAACCACCATAATCTGGGGGGTTGAATAATCTAATTAAAATACTCTTTTCATTTTAGAAAAGCTATATTAATCCCTCTATTCTTCCGTTTTCAAAATCATTTTTCTTTTAGGTGTCTTACCAAATAACCCATAAGTCATCAGTCCTTTCTTAGATTGAACACTTGGAGAGGCTGATTTTTAAAATGTGTGAACATTCCAGGATCATGACACCCAAGAATTCTTAATAGCCAGGACTGCAGACCCCTGGCGTGCGGATTTCCTGAGCAGTACTGCAGGCCTGCAGGCCAGATGGAAAGAGCTGAATTTTGTTTTTTACACACCATCTTAAAATGCTTGAAGATTAGCTGGCTTTGCCTGATTCTAATCCTGTTTTAAACAGAGCTATTATGACCTGAAATATTTTTAAGACAAATGATATAATTATTTACTTCTATCTTTGATATATAATGTTGAGCAGTTAAATATGACCTTTTTGGAATCTTATTTAAAAAGATGGACTGGCTTATATTAGATACAAGTAGAAAATGCAACTTTTTCCAAGAGCAACACATAAATTTTTTTAGTCATATTTTACTCATATTAAACATGTGGTTATTGCATTACTAAAAAATATCAAAATAATTTATGACTTTTAGAAAATCCACAACGTTGGTCCTAATTAAATAAAAAGGGTGCGGGTTGGTGAATGAAGTGTTTTTTTATAGTTATTTTTCTTTGTATATTTTTAGTGTGTTTTGTTATAGAAAACTTGCAAATAGAAAAGCAAAGCCTGGTCCTTGAGTCTTAGAATACTATTTTATTTCTCATTTCAAATTTTGAAGATTTTTGTCATCAACGTAGTGTTATTTTGAAACCAAATCATTTAAAAATTAAGTCATCCATATTTTTAATAAGCCGTTTCAAAGAACTGATCAATTAATATAACTCTCTGCTTCTCCACGTATTTTTTCTTTCGCCTACAGTGGAATTAGTATTTGGAAAAATGGAAAGATGGTCTTGGCAGGTTGAGAGAAGCAGTATTTGGGAGGCCCAAGGCCATCCAACTCTGGAGCATGTGGCTGGGGAAGAGACAGCCCTGGTGGAAGTCCTGAAGACCTGGTTAACGCAGGTGCAGCACAAGATGTCTCCCACCAGGTAGATCAGAGACCCAGTGGGCACCTGTACCAGGTGAGGACACACCACCAACTGTCAGTTCTCATTTGAACCGTCGCTGGACACTCGAATCTGCTGGATGCCTGGGACACCAGCCCCACTTGGGCCGATGCCTGCTTTTGTGGTCAGTCCCCTGCTGCCTCTTAGTCCATCACCCGAGGCTGGTCCCCCACCATGACTGTTCTCACTCCTACACTCACCCGGGATCATCTCATCAACCCTCAAAGCTGCATCTCTCCCCTACCGATCCTGTGCGCCCCAAAGTTTACTTCCAGCCCAGTCTCTTTACTGAATCCGAGTCCCAGAGGCATTTTCACGTTTCCCGGCTACCTCACTGGACAAACTACGTACCCTCGCTTTGTATGCGCACACTCCTCACACAGTCTGTACTCATTTTAGGCAAGACTCCACGCAGCAGTCTAGGCTACACTAATTAGTCTTGTTTGTCTACTTGGACTCTGTCATCAACTTATCCAATTAGTCACTAGTTTTGTTCTGTTGATTTTATTTCCTAGATCCTCCTCAAAACCATCCACTGTTCTCCATCCCAACCCTGTGCCTTAGTTCAGACTATTCTCATTATGTCTTACTTCTTATTTAAAAGGACTGCTTAACTGGGTTTTCTTCCTCCTATCCTAATTCACAATGGATAATTCAACCAGAGATCCTCCTAAAACATAAATCCAACCTTCTTTCCTCTAACTAAAATGGTTCAGTGGCGGGCTTCCCTGGTGGCGCAGTGGTTGAGAGTCCACCTGCCGATGCAGGGGACACGGGTTCATGCCCTGGTCCGGGAGGATCCCACGTGCCGTGGAGCGGTTGGGCCCATGAGCCATGGCCGCTGGGCCTGCACGTCCGGAGCCTGTGCTCCGCAACGGGAGAGTCCACAACAGTGAGAGGGCCGCGTACGGCAAAAAAAAAAAAAATTGTTCAGTGGTACCCTGTCTCACTTAAGAAAAGCCCAAACTACTTAACATGATGACTAAAGAAAATGCCCTGGTCAGACTTGGGCCTTTCCCGTCTGGGCAGGAGCTGGTCCTCTGATGCTGAATTTCGCAGACCTGGGTTAACGAACATGGTACCTGCCTGCACGTCTGGGATCTGAGTGTCGGAATTCACACAGCTGACTTTCTCATGAAAGAGCCGTTGAGCCGAGTTCACGGACACATCCTCTGCCCATGTGGAATTTGAACTAAGAAGTTCAATGATATTTCTTGTAAAACCATGGTGGAATGTATTGCTTACTACAAGTAGTAATAAATCCCTGTGTGAGTTCCATTCCAGGAAATATTTAGTCTCTATAATTGGAGGCATCTGTTTTCTGTTGTAAAAAAATTTAAATCTGCGTAACCTGGGGTCTACTTTGGCTTTAAGGGCCAGAAAACTTGGAACCAGATATATTAGCCAAGAATTGTAAACTGCTTAGCTCTGCTATCAGAGTCTATGGATGCCTTTTGCTTCCTTTAAATGGATTCTTTTCCTTAACGCCTGGAAGACATTCCTGACTTATTTGTTCTCTAAAAACCTAAAAGACTTCTTGGGGTGGGAGGACTCAGAACTCCATCAACACTCAATAAGATGGCTTTTATATCTTGGGTATTACCATCTAGCCTTTACCCACATGTTTTTACGAAGTTGCAGTTTTTACTTAACATGAGAAAAATCAATAACTTCTGTCCATTTCATTGTCTCCGGAGCTTCTCTGTTTCCATTATTTCCACCTTATTCAGACTCCATACTTTCTGGCCAGGATAACTGCAATCTTCTTTTTGTACCTTTGCATCCAGATTTTCTCCTATCAATCCAGCTTCCAAATTACCAGCTGAGCAATCTTTCTAAAATCCATGTGGTGGGTCAGCTGTCTGCTTAGCAAGGTTTTTTACTTATGCCTATATGTATGCCTGTTTGCATGTTACTTACTTAGGGAAGCAGACTGTTACGTTAAGCCTGGAATTTGCTTATGGAGGTGATGATAGTATTCAAAGATTCAAATGTTTCCAAAGATTCTAGAAACCTCCTGGAAGAGACGAGTTGGGGACTCCAATCCCTTCTCTCTGAGAGTCTGTGTATAACAGGATTTTAAGGGAAACTTTCCCTATTGCCTTGGCATCCAGATAGAGACAGACTCCCGGAGGCTGAACACAGTAGATAAAACTGTGTATTGTATGACCTGTTTTAAGAGTCTTAGTTCACCATCTTCTTCCAGGATAGATAAGAAAGTCAGGAGAAATTATTTTGGAGAGAATTACTGGTGTGTTGTACATTTTGTCTCCCTCCACGGAAAAATGGGGGTATTTCTTCACTCTTCCAAACTGCCAGCTGAGTGAGGAGTAGGTAGCTCAAGTCACTGGGAGAGCTGAACGGGTGACCCCAGGAATTGAGAGCAATTAAGATTTCATACCTGATCTAAACACCTGGAAACATCTAAAGGTGAGAGACTGGCTGGAGCATTGAAGAGAAGATTGTAGCTGGAGAACGGTACATTCCCATGGATGGCGGGGTGAAGGTGTGTTTCCGTGGGTGAGATGTAGAGTCAGGGTTGATCATTTTGACAGGGATCTGACCAAAGAGGGTGGATATTTACCTGCTTTTCTCTTTCTGGGCACCAGGGAGGTTGCACTGCCTCCAGACCATTGAGGTTGGATGTGGCTAAGTGACTTGCTTTGGCTATTAAAACGTGAGCATAAATAATGTGGGTCACTTCCAGGTAGAAGTTTTAAGGGCCAGTGGACAATTTGCCTCTTTCTCTGTTGTGATGGCTGTCAAGGAGTTGTTTCTGGCTGCTCTTTCAGCCTGGGACCTGGCCTGTGGAAGACACAGAACAAAGCCCCCAGGCAACCCACAAGTTCAAGGAGCAAGCAGGAACAAGAAAACCACGGAGATGTTGGGGTTTGTTATGCAGCTAACCTAGCCCATCCTGACGGATAAAGTCTCTACAGAGTCAAGGTGGCCCCACAGAGCAAACATGTGAATATGGATGGCCTGAAGCCAGAGGTGAGATCATGTCCCATCTCAGGAAATAGCTGGTTAGCACCCCTTGTGGTGGAGGGTTCCGAGGAATCCACAAAAATCTCTCTTGAGAGATGACACACAGCCATCATCATGGTCAAAGGGCCCAAGCCTCAACTGTGTCACTAAGTAAGACCTTTCAATCTTTGTCTCTTCTCCTCCACCAGCTCCTCCATGGAGACACTTGAGGCAAGAGTGAGAAACAGGGGAGGAAGAGGAGAAGGGCAAGGTGGGTGTCTTAGTTTGCTTGGGCTACCATGACGATATACCACAGACCAGGTGGCTTAGACCACAATTCTCTCACAGTCCTGGAGGCAAGTCTAAGACCAAAGTGCTGGCAGTGTTGGTTCCTCCTGAGACCTCTTTCCTTGGCTTGTAGATGGCCGTCTTCTTGCTGTATCTTCACATGGTCTTTCCTCTGTGGGTAGAGAGAGCCCTGGTGTCTCTTCTTCGTCTAATCATGCTAACAGTCCTACTGGGTCAAGGCCCATCTTTATGGTTTCCTTTAACATTGATTGCCTCTCTAAAGGCCCTATATCCAAATACAGTCACATTGAGGGTTAGGGCTTCTGTCTGTGAATGTTCATTCCGTAACAGTGGGTACAAAGGCAAGATGTTGACCCCGTCCCCTTTCTCAAGCCAAATTCAGACCAAGCTGGAGAGAACACAGCCTGAGAGGAGACCAGACTGGACTTTTTAAATACCTGCTTGGACCTACTGAATACAATTTATTATATGAATTGACTACAGAATATTTGGAAACCAAACGAGATAAACCACACACCCTTAATCAAGCTCAGTTGGTGGCAAACATGAAGCTGAAACAGAGTCCAGGACCAAAGTGGTACCTGGTGAGGGAAGTGGCAGCCTCCAGAGCCATCTAGCCATCTTGCATGTGCTCTGGGAAGGGACAGTCTGAGTGACGGTGCCAACCATGAACCTAGGAGCCCAGTGTACTTCTGATGAGCAGCTGTCTTGGCTGAATATCCCTGGTGGACCATCACCTGTCCTCCCACTTTAAAGAATTCCTGAATCCAGGAAGTGTCTGCACTGGCTCGAATGGCTTTGGCCTCAGCTGGAGGCTTGGCCTCATCCACATGGTCTTGAATATGACAGAGAGTAATGGGCCAATGCTCAGAGTCAGGGGCACACTGTGGATTGAGGATCATCTCAGGTAGAGGCCACAGTGTGATGCATCATAATCAGGTGCTGAAAACACTTTCTTTGGTAATTTCTTTATTCTCAGGATGCTATGTATAGTTGGGGAAAAGGATCAGTAACTAGAAGATGACAAGGAAATAAGGTAAGTGCTACTCTGCAGGTGCCTAGAAACATCTACAACAGCTTAGAGGAGGAACTGGCCAGCTCTCCCTGGCAGTGAGAACTGGCATCAGGGGTGTTAGGATCCAGCCAAGAAGGAACTAAGGAAGGCCTTCCCAACACGGCATGGGCCAGAATAGTGTCCTACATACATAGTACCTGTAGGACACTCAGGGGACAACTGAAGAGAGTGAGCCTGGACACATATTGGTGCCAGGTTATGATGAGCCTCAAACTCTAGGATAAAGGGAGGTTAGGTTTGACTAAATACACTAAATACACTACCATGTGTAAAATAGATAGCTAGTGGGAACTTGCTGTGTAGTACGGGGAACTCAGCTCCGTGCTCTGTGATGACCTAGATGGGTGGGATGGAGGGGGAGGGAGGTCCAAGAGGGAGGGCACATATGTATATGTATAGCTGATTCACTTCATTGTACAGTAGAAACTAACACAACATTGTAAAGCAATTATACTCCTATAAAAAGGGAAGACTTTGGACAATGAGGAAAAGGTTGTCAGCAGGGAATTCCATGGTCAGCTGGGTTTGGGCTATCACCTCATGAGTGTAAGGTTATGCAGATCAAGTGACTATGAGCCAGTGCACTGAGAAAAGACAGGGTTTTGATTAGCCAGTCAAATTGTGGTAGACCTCACATATCAAGGCAGCAACCATTGATAAATGTTTGTAAGGTGGAAGGGCCTGCCAGTCCAAACGGCCTTTGACATCCCTTTGAGAGATCTGACCCAGGATGGTGGACTGAGCACCCACCTTCATCACCTGTCTCCCTCTGTCTCTATAAGAGGGGGTGAAGGAATGAGGAGACCAGATGGGGGTGGGTTACCATCAATGGGGAAACTCTAGTACATTTCCGGAAGATGGAAAAACTGCTGAAGGAGTGCTGCATGGTGTAGTGGGGTGGAGGAATCCAGCTCGGGCTGAGACCAGGGTGGCTGCAGCAGGAAGGTGAAGGTGCTGACCCGACAAGCAGAGCCCTAGAGAAGCAGAGGAGTGGGAGGCAGGAAGACTACTGCTAAAGGAGGGGAGCTGATGCAGGCCCAGGGGCCAAAGGGTGAATGTGGCCCCTTCCCCTACCAGGTGCGTACCCCCTCGACACTGGCCAGTCAAAGGATCATTTTCTAAATAAATTGAACACCTTCTGTGCAGAGCTGGAGCAGCTGCTATGGAGATTGACATTCTAAAGCAAAGCCCTGCTCATTTTGGTATTTACTTAACCCTCTAAGTCACTCCACCTAAAGTGGCCTTGCCAGTTGACAAGTGAAACTCACATACACGGGGTTTCTGACTCTCTCTGGTTCTTAGATGTGAACAGACCCTTGAGGAAAATCTGAAGCATGAATCTGATAGACAATATGAACAGAGGTTATTCAGGGAAAGAGAAAATGATTACCAACAACCACAGAGCCTCTCAGGACTGCATCCATAAGGCAAAGCCAGGATGCTATAGAAAAGGAAAAAACAGAGAATAAGAAATATTCTTGGAAATTAAAAATAATATGTTGCCAAAGAATATAATTCAATAAAAGTGTTGGCAGATAAAGTCAAGGAATATTTTGGCAAGTAGAACACAAAATTAATTAACCTATCCCTTTGTCCATCACCATCATTACCACCACCACCATCATCACCACCATCACCTCTACCACCATCATCACCACCACGATCACCACCATCATCACCATCATCACCATCACCACCACCACCATCACCACCATTACCTCCACCACTATCACCACCATTATCATCGCTATCATCACCACCGCTACCAACTATAACACCTATTTATTGAGCACTTACTATGTTCCAAGGACCATTTCCAGTACTTCTCACGTTTTAACTTATTCAAAGCCCATTAACACTCTATGCTCAAATTTCAGAACACGAGGAATGAAGAAAAACTGGTAAAATCTTCCAGAAAAATAAAAACAGTAACATAAACAAGAATATTACTGGCATCAGACTTTTCAATATCAGTTTTTAATGTCAGAAGGCAGTGAATAATGCTTTCAAAATTCTGAGGAAAATTCATTTTAAATTTTATACTAAGAGAAGCCATCAGTCAAATGTGAGGGTAGAATAAAACCTTTTAAATATTTAAAGACTCAATACTTTTTCTGGAAGCCCCTTGAAGATACAGCCCAAAGTGACATTAGAGGAGATTGGTTCCAGGAAGTAGGAGCCCAGAAGGGGCAATGGCTCCTGAAAGGTGGTCTCCAGGGACACAGGACACGCGTGGAATAGATCATGGGCTTGATGGGTTGGAAGAATCTGGAAATAGAATAAAGGTACCCAGGGAAAGATAAAAGAAAGGCAGTTTTACATCAGGTATACAAGATTCTGCATTAAAAAGTCATGAACAAATCCAAATCCAAATGTGGAGTCAATGGGCCTCAAGGGAAAAAACCAAAATGGATTCCAAGTGAAACCAAGTGGGATCCTGTGGGGTCCTCCCAGGTACAAAAGCCCTCCTATATCCCTGGTCTCTTGTCTATAGAAAAGCTATAGTCTCCCGGGCCTTCCCTCAGCCACAAAAGAGCAAGATCAATCAGTTAATGATTAGGACAACAGAGCTCACAGAATCTTTAGTTTCTCCCTGAAGGACATAGATAACAGTGTCTGATGCACATTCCCGAGTTGTTTTGCAGATACTAAAACCCCCACCAGAGGGAAAAAGCTAACTGCAAAAAATGGGAAGAAGACCTAAATAGACATTTCTCCAAAGAAGACATACAGAGGGCCAAGAGGCACATGAGAAGCTGCTCAACATCACTAATTATTAGAGAAATGCAAATGAAAACTACAATGAGGTATCATGTCACACCAGTTAGAATGGGCATCATCAGAAAATCTACAAACAACAAATGCTGGAGAGGGTGTGGAGAAAAGGGAACCCTCTTGCACTGTTGGTGGGAAAGTGAATTGATACAGCCACAATGGAGAACAGTATGGAGGTTCCTTAAAAAACTAAAAATAGAGTTAGCATATGACCCAACAATCACACTACTGGGTATATACCCAGAGAAAACCATAACTCAAAAAGACACATGCACCCCAATGTTCACCACAACACTATTTACAGTAGCCAGGTCATGGAAGCAACCTAAATGCCCATCGATAGATGAATGGATAAAGAAGATGTGGTACATATATACAATGGAATATTACTCAGCCATAAACAGGAACGAAATTGGGTCATTCCTAGAGACGTGGATGGACCTAGAGACTGTCATACAGAGTGAAGTAAGTCAAGAAGAGAAAAACAAATATCGTATATTAATGCATATATATGGAATCTAGAAACATGGTACAGATGAACCGATTTCCAAGGCAGAAATAGACACAGATGTAGAGAGCAAATGTATGGACAACAAGGAGGGAAAGCACAGGGGTTGGGGGGGGTGGGATGAATTGGGAGATAGGGATTGACATGTATACACTAATATGTATAAAATAGATAACTAATAAGAACCTGCTGTATAAAAATAAATAAATAAAAATTAAAAAAAAAACAACTCTTGTCCCCTGATTGGCAATGGGAAGTTGGTTCTTTGGGACTTGAGTCCACCTTCACCCCTAGAATTGCCAGCTTCCTCAATAATGCTATCTTTCCTTTTTCCCAACACTTGTCTCTCAGTATTAGATTCTTGAGCTACGAGCAGCAGAACCTGAGTTTGGTAACACAAGAAGTCGAGAGCATCAGAGACTAGAACATTTTAGCTGTTGCATAGCTGTCAAGCAGGACGTTCTCATGTTGGAATCCTCCTTCCTGGCTCTATGCAGTGCTGTGTTGGAGCCCCTCGTATGACCCTGCAACGCTGGTTGCTAAGTATTGGGGAGTTTTTTGAGCCACGATCATTGGCAACAGTTTTGGAAGTATTTATACCACTGAAACTGGCACATGTTACAAATCAAGACCTTTTGTTGGGGGTAGGGTAGTGTAAGGATCTGACTTAGCAGCACACCACTGACTCTATGTCTTCCTTTTTTTTTTAAATTTATTTACTCCTACTTTTTGATGAAGCATATCTGTAGTTTATTTTAGAGGATGCAAGGGAGGTAAAAATATGGGGTCCTTGCATATAATAATAGATACTTTGGCTGGGTAGAGAATTCTAAATTAAAAAATAATTTTCCTCAGAATCCTGAAGGCATCATTCCATATTCTCTACTTCCCAGTGTTGCTGTTGAGAATTCTGAAGTGTCTCTGTTTCTTAATCTTTCTCACGTGATCTGTTTTTTTTTTTTAATATTTTTCCCTCTTTGGAAGTTTTTAAGGAGCTTCTCTTTCCCTAGTACTCTGAAATTTTACAAGCTATGTGATTGTATGCAGTGTTGGTGAGCCTGTAAATCCGGTCATGTGTGTCCTTTAATTCTGGGAATTTTTCCTGCATCATTTATTCGGTATAGTTTCACCTAATAAATAAAACCTTTATTTTCATTTTCATTATCATTCTCCCCATTTTTTGTCTCTGGAGGTTTAGTTGATTGAATGTTGCTAACTCCCAGATAATCTTCTGGTTTTCTTGTCATTTCCCCCCTTCTAATTTCCTTTTTCTTTTCTACCTTCTGTTATTTCCTATCATGCTACTCAGTTTTTCACTTCACTATCATATTTTCAATTTCAGAGGGCTCTTTCTTTGTTCTCTGATTACTGTTGAAAAGCACACACCAGGTGCTTTTACTGAGCCCAGAGAAATAGTTGATAAACCTGGGAAGGAAGCATACATGGTATATCTTCTAAGTAAGAGAAATCTTGCTTTCAGAGACCACTGAATAAGGAGGTTATTCTCTTCCTGCCAAAAGCTGGGATCTCCATGCACCCCTCCTGCTGCTGCAGGTATCCTGATGCAGGAGCAGGGCTGTGGGTATCTATGGGGTGCGCTTGGCAGAAGGGGGATTCCCCCTCAGTTGTAGTGTTGCTTGGTTCTGTACGATCACAACTTGGGAACAGTGACAGCTAGAGCTAGAGAAGTATCTTCAGTGAAAACACAGTCATGTGGGAACTTTGAGTAAATGCAGGTTAAAACCAAGAATTCAACAGTAATTAACCCAGAAGTAATTGTAAAGAAAAGAACTAATATTTTGCTAAAACAGAGGCAGTACATAGAAGAAATATAGACAGAAGCAGAGCCAAGTGTCAAGAGGAAATTACCTCTACTGTTGAAGCCAGCTAAGGAGGGTTTGGTGTTAACCTCAGAATTGCATCATGTCTTTTTCTTTTTTTTTTTTTTTAAGTTTGGGTTATATACGTAGTGTTAAACAATAACATGGGTGGTAAGCCAATCGATTACACAATTCACAGTGAACTATATCAAGCCTAGCCTAGTTCTTTTTATTTATTTATTTTTAACTTATTTATTTATTTATTTTTGGCTGCGTTGGGTCTTCGTTGCTGCATGCGGGCTTTCTCTATTTGTGGCGAGCGGGGGCTACTCTTGGTTGCGGTGTGCAAGCTTCTCATTGCGGTTGACTTCTCTTGTTGCAAAGCACGGGCTCTAGGCGCGTGGGCTTCAGTAGTTGTGGCATGCCAGCTCAGTAGTTGTGGTTCAAGGGCTCTAGAGTGCAGGCTCAGTAGTTGGGGCACACAGGCTTAGTTGCTCCGTGGCATGTGGATCTTCCCGGACCAGGGCTCAAACCCGTGTCCCCTGTATTGGCAGGAGGATTCTTAACCACTGCACCACCAGGGAAGCCCTGCATCATGTCTTAATCAGAACATTTGAAAGGGACAGCCATGAGGAATTAACTACACAAATCATTCTACAACGTGAGTTCATCATTTTCAAAGAATTTTTTGTTGTTCTCATAAAGTTGCAATTAATTAATATCTACATTCTTATTGAATTTCTTCTTACTAAGCCATACACTCTGTGTGTTATATAAATATATAGTCTCACATTAAATATATATGTACTATAAAATCTTCACATTTTGAGGTCATTGTGGCTTCAGAAACTGAGGCCTGCAAGGTCAGGGTGCTTAGTTGCTTGCCTAGGAACACAGTGACTAAAGGGAGACTTCAAAGCAAGACTTCTGATCTTAGATTCTGGGCAAGGACCTCTCCTCCTTACTGCCTCTTTGGTCCAGTCAGCTGAGCAGCAGGCTGACAGACCTCCCAGAAGCAGGGTCTCTGCAAGGGATGGAAGGCGGGTAGAAACAGTGCAATCTGCTTCTCCCCTACACACAAGAACAGACGTAGGATGCATTAACAGAAGATCTCCAGCAACCAAGCTCCTGCTTTTCATTATTGGAGCAGTTCTCTTTTTCTCTTGGAAAAATCCAGGAGGCCAGAGATTATCTACCCCTCAGGTCAGATGATGAGAGACATGTTAATTGTTTCTTTAGCTTTGGGTGGTCTCTGATACTGGAACTATGTACTCAACACAAACTTCTCCTGTCCCCCGCATGGAGCAGGGGAGAGAGCCCTAGTGAGTGGACAGAGAAAGAGTCCCAGCCCCAAGCGTGGAGCAGGGCGCTAGCACAAGTGGGCTCTGCTCACCCGCCACTTACCAGGGAGTTGGTGGGCTCTGGTCTCACGACAGCGAATGTGGCAGCCACTGAAAGTGAGCCTCAGGGAAGTATTTTTTCATTGAAATTTATGGAAAAGAATGGAGCAGATGTAAACGGCAAAGAATAAAACTAGGGTACAAAGTTTTATTTATAGGGCTAAAAATGGTACAGAATGGAAGTGGAGAGAGAGAAAATAAAAACAAAAGTAGAACAGGAGAAGACGAGGGAAGGTAGGGATGGGGAGAACAGTCCAGGGAGGAGAGAGGGAGGAGGTGGGGGAAGAAAAGGGCTTGGAAAAGATAGCTTTGCGGGCTTCCCTGGTGGCGCAGTGGTTGAGAGTCCGCCTGCCGATGCAGGGGACACGGGTTCGTGCCCGGGTCTGGGAAGATCCCACATGCCGTGGAGCGGCTGGGCCCGTGAGCCATGGCCTCTGAGCCTGCACGTCCAGAGCCTGTGTTCTGCAACGGGAGAGGCCACAATGGTGAGAGGCCCGCGTACCGCAAAAAAAAAAAAAAGATAGCTTTGCAAGAGAAGAAAAGGTGAACAGAGCTGGTCAGGGAAAGAGACCCCTCAGCAAGGAATAAGGGGCACCCCCAGAACCAGTGCTTCCTCGAGTCTTAGCCACAATCTGGCTGTCGGGGCAGTTTAAAATATGAGGGCATCCGAGCTCAAGATTTTCCTGTAAAATCTGCTGGCTGACAGAAAGAAGCTCAGCATGGGGTTTAAATATTCTTTCTCTGTCACGGGGCTGTAAGAAACTGCAGAGCAGGGAAGTGATACAGATGTTCTCAGATGGAAAATCCACAACTATTATAGTAGACAATGTACAGAATTAAAAAAAGAAAAAACTTAATATAATGAAATGAGGCTAAGGAAAGCAGAGAGAATGCACCTTCAACGAAAAACACATTTCATAGGTGATTAAGTGTTTTTTTCTACATGGAATTCCATTTATTTATTTTTGCATCATCGGCACTATTTGGCCCTAGGATATTTGGACGTTATCTTTAGTTTCTTTTAATATTTACCCCCAAAATGAACCAGGAAAGTAGAAACAACTTTTTAAAAGACAGACATGGCTGTTTGCAGTTCTGATTGTCACAAGTCCTGTGGAGGGGACGGCAGCACACATGCTCTGCCTCTTCCCTGTGACAGCGGTCGTAGCTCGCATGGGAACCCCACACAGGAACTGCTTTCCTAGCTGCTCCACACCTGGGCCAGCCCCTTCCTGGTTTGGCCCGGCCCTTCTGGGGCAGGGGCCTGAGTCTGTTCCTGCTCAGACAGGAAGAAGAGAGCCAGATCGGGCCTTTGCCCACACTTTCCTGGGGTCAGACGCCCAGGAGCGCTCCCCGGTGACCTCCACGAGGACAGTACTGAACGTCCACTTCTGTTGCCAGTGATGCCCTTTGCCTCACCCCAGGCACCCTCATTCCTTCCTTAATCCAGCCACTACCTACCCTGGGTACCTGGCTCCAGGGATGGAGCGTTGTCAAGTTGAATGATGCACAGCCCCTGGTCTCAAGCAGTGCAGACTCCAGCAGGGACAGGCTGTCCAGAGGCAAGTTAGGAGGAAGTGAAAAGTAGCCTCCAAGGACCATTTGGGGGGAGGATTCATCAAGAGATACACAATTCAGGCCTCAAAATGTGACCAGGGAGAAGAAAAAAGTGAGCCAGCGGACAGAACCCAGCCACGTCCCCTGGAAGTCATGGAGGGTCCAGGAGAGGTGGTGCAGGGACACCAGAAGAGCAAGCTGGGGCTTGGAGCGGGGAGCAGGGACCTAGGCCACTCAACACAGCCACCTCACGTGCTGTTTCCCTCGCGCCTTCCACCTCACCTGGCCGCTGGAAGAGTGGGCTACACGAACCTTTTACCAAAAGGCACCAAACTCGCAGCCGCGCCTGGCTCCATCCATACCTAGACTAAGCTGTCCGGAGCCTGCCTGTGAGGCCAGGTGTCTCCTTCCTTCTCCACCGGGGGGGATCCAGATGGGCGCCCCGGAGAGCTGGCCTTCCAAGGGACCCAGCTGCCCCCAGTGAGAGCCTCAGGGAAGAGAAGCTGGACAATAGGCACCCACAGACATCAGATGAGATTCGGGGCACAGGCAGGGTCTGTCCTAACTCGTGCCGGGTCCACAGAGATGAGAGGCCAGGCCTTAAGTCCCTGTGGACAGAGCCCTTCCCGAAACCCTGTGAGTCTGGCACAGGGGCGGGCCCACACTTGATGATCACCCCGCCCCCCCCAGCTGCAGGTTCCCACGTTCTGCCCAAGTCCAGGCCCAGCCCGGGCATGTGTCAGTGGTAGGGTCGTGGCCCGACAGAGCTGAGAAATGCTTTGGGGATATTCCGGTGGATGTGTACCACTCATGAGATGGAAGCCACAAGCCAGTGGGAGAGCGCTTTTCTTACGACCCAGTTTGCAGCCCAGGCTAGGCCTTGGTGCAGATGGAGATCTGCTGGTATCTCGGTGCTTTTCAGCCCCTACTGCCCAGCACAGAACTTGGGAGGCCTGAAAGTGACGCTGCCCTGTGCCAGGACGACAACAGCAGAAGCGGCTGGGCCTGTGGCTTGCTCATAAGTGTTTTTAAACCTCCTAGGAAGTTCTCCCATGTGGCCAGGGTGGACACCCACTGAGTGACCTCACTATAGATCAGAGGGGCCCGGGCCAGGCCTCTGTGAGCAGCCCAAGGGCCGGGGATGGACCTCCCCACCTCCAGACCCCAACATCCAGTGAAAAGTGTCAAGGTCCAAACACTGGGTCTCCATCCAAATCATGGGTGGGTTGGGGGCAAATCACTCCCTGAATGCGGGGTCAGGTGGCTATTCTCAGGCCAGGGGGCTTCGAAATAGCTGGACCTGGCCGTCTGAGGTGCTGGTGCCTCTCAGCTCCTGGCCACACAGACACGACCTGGGCCTGAAGGTCTGGGTGGCCTCCCCAGAGCAGTGGGCCTCCGCCACGGGAGGAGAGGATCCCCTGGATGGAGCCTGTGGACGCGGGGAGGGCTGCCATGGGTTATGTGTGGTCACACAGCGGCCAGCATCGAATCTTTTCAGCCACTGGAGGTTTCTGACTGTACTGTGTGGGCCAGCACAGAAGCATTGACAGCGATGGGACGGAACACTGAAGGTGAGTTGAGCACAGGAAACCCTACCCCGAGACAGGACTGGGAACGGAACTCTGAGTCAAAATGCCTTGAATACCAAAAGTGCTGCCACACACATATCCATGGACGGTGCCCACCGGCCATGCTGTGAGGTGGATACTGCAGCCCCTCACGAGGTCATTTATTTGCTCTTTTTTTTTTTTTTTTGCGGTACGCGGGCCTCTCACTGTTGTGGCCTCTCCCGTTGTGGAGCACAGGCTCCGGACACGCAGGCTCAGCGGCCATGGCTCACGGGCCCAGCCGCCCCGCGGCATGTGGGATCCTCCCGAACTGAGGCACGAACCTGTGTCCCCTGCATCGGCAGGCGGACTCTCAACCACTGCGCCACCAGGGAAGCCCCTGCTCTTTTTAAAGCACAATTCACCAAGGGGGAAGTGGCGGGGGTGGTGGTGGTGGTATGAATTGGGAGGTTGGGATTGGCATGGATACACTAATAGGTATAAAATGGATAACTCATAAGAACCTGCTGTATAGAAAAAATAACTAAAATTCAGAAATTCAAAAACGGAAATAAATAAATAAAGCACAGTTCAGGAAAAAAAGAAAAACCAGAACAGATCCTGTAGCTTTTGGGCTCCAAGAAGGCTAGAAGCAAGAAGGGCTGTGCTAGAAAGATCAGGAGACGGGGGGATATCGCACAGCCTGGACGCAGGGCTGGGGACCGGGAACCCCCAGTGCACGCAGCTGCTGGCTCGCAGGCTGGTGCTGGGGGTGTGATGCTCCGGGCCCAGGGCGGACCTGTCTAGTGTTCTCTGGGCAGAGTGACTGAACCTGTGTCCGTGCCCCAGTGTCCTCACTGTGAACGGGCTCTCAGGAACCAACTGGCCATCACTGGGCTGGTGAAGAGCCCTCCTCTCAGGTGTTAGCAGTAACTGGGCTGGAGGCCATGGGGGAAGCCTCTCTGGCTGGGTGCCCTCCCAGGGGTCTCTGCTGAAAGGGATTTTGGAAATGACATTTACAACCGTAGCCCATCAGCTGTTGAGGGAAATTGAGCTTCCTGCGGGCACTACACAGGGGACATGTGCTGTGGTCATCCTAAAGCTGGAACTCCTGCTTGCTTCTGTTTCCACAAAACGTGAACTGTTTTGGGCAGCTCAACCCTAACTTTGAGTCACTTTACAACTGTATGTCTGTGATGGTCCTTTTCCAGGTGCCCATTCATTCGACACAGGAAAAAATGAAATCTATTCCTCATTCCCTAAGGATTAACATCAATATAAAATGCAAGTAATTACATTTAAAATTAAGTCTGAGACAATCAAAGTATTCTTCTTATTAAACATAACTGCTATAAACAGCCTAGTGATGACAGGTGATTCCTACATGCTTGGTCTCCTTATCGCTGCATCTGCTGGGAGCAGGGCTTTTACATCAGAGGACTAGAGAAGGGATGAGAATGGCTAGAAAGGGCTGTGCTCTAAAATATCTACCAAGTGCACTGGAAATTGCCAGGAAACATTGCTCAGGGAATCCTGATTTCAATTATGTTCATAAACTTCATAGCAGCTAAACTATACACGCTCCATCTTGGCTAAATTAACATCTTCAAAGGAAATCCTTTAAAGGAAACATAAAAAGATCATCTTTAAATAGTACAAGAACTAAAACATTTGAGGTTAAAGGGTCCCAAAATAGCTAATACTGCATATATCAATGAGAACGCTGAAGCACATTTGCTCTTTAAAACGCTTCCACTTCAATTTCAGTGGCTAAGGGTGCCAAGTATATAACCTAGTAATTCTGAAAAATATAAAAAGAAAAAAAAAGATTCCCCTCAATAATTATTGCAGAAATTCTATTTTAAACAGATTAACTTAATGTTAGGAAGATTTCTCTAATATTGGTGATATTAGTGTGAAATGCTTACCCTCACTAAGACTGGTTGCACTGCAATTTCTGGCAGGCATTTTGGGAGCAGTGTGGTAATAAGTGAGCAAAACCATAAGTATATTTTATTCTCCTTGGCCTGCTATTCCAAATTCCAAGAATTTATCCTCAGGAAATATTTCAAGAGGAAATAGTTTAGAAGTAGCAAAATACTCATTGTAGTTATTTTGTGCTAGAGAAAAAGAGACAATCATTTGGTTGGCAGACTTTGTCCCATGCACCAAATTGGCCCTCTGACTGTTTGAGTAAATAAGTTTTATTGGAACACAGCCACACTCATTCATGTGTGTGTCATCTCTGGTACTGCCTCTGTGTTATAACGGTAAAATTGAGCCTTTCTGACATAGACCATATGGCTTGCAAAGCTGAAAAACATTTACTACCTGGCCTGTTTTGCAGGACTGACTTTTTAAAATCCCAGATTATGATATCACTCCCTATTCATTAAATTATTCATTTTATATCCTTCTGTAAATTTTATGTTTAATCCGAGGTACTTTATATTTTTCTTACTGTTGTGAATAAAGTACTTTTAAAAAGTGCTATTCCTTGCAGATAATGGCAGTATTGGAAAAGCTTTTGATCTTCAAATATTTATATCGTAACCAACCACCCTCTGAAATCTCTTATTTGGGTAATTAATCTTTACTTGATTCTCTTAAATGTTTCATATAAGACAATCATATTATCGGAAGTATTAAAATATTTTGTACTCTCTCTTCAATATTTTCTTTCATTTTTCTTGTGTTACTGAGTCAGCCATTATTTCTAGCACTGTGTTAAATATTCATGGGGATGATAAGCATAATTCCATTCATTCTGAATTGGCCTTCACATAGTTCCTCAGAATTCAGGAGCCTTAAGGTAGCCCTAAAATCCCCAATTACAAAGTTTATGTTCCCCTAAAAAAATGCTTCCAATTAGCCCACCCTCAAAGAAAACAACTGGGGGCCAAGAGTAGCTGAGATGCTCATACTCTTGCAGAATTTCTTCTCTGGCTTGGAAGAAACCATGACTTCTTCCTGCTCCTCAGTCACTCTATTTTGGGTTGAAATACTTAAATGTTTTTCTCTCCAGGCACATCAAGACAGGGGTGAGCAACACAAGTTTCAAAAGCTAAAGAAACAAAACAAAATTCCATTCAAATAAGAGGTAACTATACGAAGTACAGATGGTGAGACAGACATGGATTCTATGTGCCTCCTATAAGCTCTGTGATACTGGGCAAAGCTTCTAAGGCTCAGTTTTCTCAACTGTAAAATGGGAAATAATACTGGAATTGTAGAGTTGTGAGAATGAGGAATACCTCACAGCATGGTAGATAAGAGATATCAGATAAATCCTCACAGAAGAGCAGCTGTAACAACCACACTGTTCTCAACATTTTGGGATTCATTCCATTTGGGTACTCAAAACATGACTACTCTGGGACTCCCCTGGTGGCGCAGTGGTTAAGAATCTGCCTGCCAAAGCAGGGGACACGGGTTCGAGCCCTGGTCCGGGAAGATCCCACATGCTGCAGAGCAACTAAGCCTGTGAGCCACAACTACTGAGCCTGCGTGCCACAACTACTGAAGCCCGCGTGCCACAACTACTGCAGCCCATGTGCCTAGAGCCTGTGCCCCACAACAAAGAGGAGCCACCACAATGAGAAGCCCCCGCACCACAACAAAGAGTAGCCCCCGCTCACCGCAACTAGAGAAAGCCCACGCACAGCAACGAAGACCCAACACAGCCAAAAAAAACACAAAAAACCGACTATTCTTCTAAGAACACAAGGATTGAGGGGGAGGGGGAGGGGGGAGGAGGGGAGGGGGGAGGGGGGAGGGGGAGATGACAGAGAAGGAGGGGTTGCTCTAGCCCACCTTTCCGTTGGTAGACCCCTTTAGTCCCTGACTTCATGTTTACCCTCCTGCCCATGGAGCCAAGGCTTCTGGAGACCCTCAAGCCACCGGGTCCCCGGGTCCCCTTTTCCCAACCACCAGGACTTCTCTGATTTTCTTTTTTTTTTTTTTTTTTTGCTGTACGCGGGCCTCTCACTGTTGTGGCCTCTCCCATTGCGGAGCACAGGCTCCGGACACGCAGGCTCAGCGGCCATGGCTCACGAGCCCAGCCGCTCCGCGGCATGTGGGATTCTCCTGGACCGGGGCACGAACCCGTGTCCCCTGCATCGGCAGGCGGATTCTCAACCACTGCGCCACCAGGGAAGCCCGACTTCTCTGATTTTCATCGCTGCTCACAAGGCCTCCTGGCCAATCCTTGAACTTGCTGTGAACTTGACGGCAATTGCCCTTCTCCCCAGTGGCTGGGCTGTTGTAAATAATCAGGATAATGATCATGAAGAGAATCGTGCAGGATGCGGCAGGAGTCCAAGACTCCCAGACTCGCTGGGGAATGAGGGCTGTCATGTCCAGGGGCCTGCTCTATGTCCTTAGTGTTACTAAATCACAATAATTAAATTCTGGCCCCAGTACTATGAACTCCTTTTCTTTCATTCGGTGCAGCGTTTACGGGAAGGTAAGGTGAGGGCCGGCGGTCCTCCTCCCTCTCACTGAGCGTTGGCACTGGCGCTGGTGTAGCCCGTGCCCTGCTGCCTCCTCCCCAAGGCTGCCCCCCACACCTGGCCCCATCTGGACTGTGGGCGCTCACCGTCTTTCCTCCCTGTGCACAGATGGTCACAATGGCCAGGATGCTGGCCTGTGGACAGTGTCGGGGCCACCTGGAGACAAGGCACCCAGAGCTGGGGCTTTGGAGAAATAGTGGCTAACATGCATTTGTCTGACCCCGTGTTAGCACCATGCTGTGCCCTCCACAGGTGTTGCCCCACTTAATCCTCACAGCCTCCCTTTGGTGGATGAGGAACCTGAAGCTTGGAGCCTGGCCTGGAATCGTGGTCCAGTCTTCACCAGCATGTGTATTAGTCAGGCTGAGCTGGGCTTTGCTGTGGTAACAAACATCCCCCAAATCTCAGTAGCTTTACAGAGCAAACGTTTATTTTTCATGTACACAAAATCTTGTGTGGGCCTGTGACTTCACAGGGCAGCTGTCCCCGTGCAGGGACCCAGCCCTGCAGGCTGCTTCTGTGTCCTGGCTCAGCCACGTCCAGAGGCGGTCACCTTTGCCTTCACAACAACGTGGGGATGTACGTGGAGATCTTCCACACCCATGTGTATGCTCCAACCCAGAAGTGACACACACACTTCCTCTCACAGCTCAGGAGCCATGTGCCCCATCTAATTGCAAGGGGCCTGGGGGTGCAGAGTTTCCTGAGCCCTGGAGGGGAGAGTGGGGTGTAGGCAAGCACCAGTGAAGTTGCTGCCTTGGCTCTCCTGATGTCAGGGGCTGGAAAAGTATTTGCTTCAGGAACCGTCCTGTGCCTCGTGGGATGTTTAGCAGCATCTATGGCCTCTATCCACGAGACACCAGTCGTAAGTGCAGTTATGACAGCCCAGAGTGACTCCAGAGCTGGCCAAATGTCCAGTTCAGGGCAAAATCGCTCCCAGCTGAGAACCACTGGTCTACATCACTGTGTGTCTGTGGGCAAGTTACTCAACCCTTCCAAAAGTTCCTTTACTAATTTGAAATTTGAGTTACTAGCACTCACCTTACTGAGATACTGTGAGGGTCAGACATCTCTGACACGCGTGAACACACACAGAACTGAATCCTAACTCCCTGGGCCATTCTGTTCCCAGGGGCCAGCACAGGGGAGGCTCTCCATGTCGACTGAGAGGTTGGATAGAGGAATGATCAGGCATGGTATAGCCTGTGCTCCGCAGCGGGAGAGGCCAAAACAGTGAGAGGCCCGCGTACCGCAAAAAAAAAAACCCAGCAAAACCCATCTGTTTAAAAAGTCTGTGAGTCCCCAACCCAGGGTGGCCCCACCCCAATCCTGTGAAAGAATGCTATTCAAAACATTTAGAGACCAGGTCATCAGGATTCTTACAATGCTCCTTAGAATTCATGTAACCTGAAACTTTGACACAAGCAAGTTTCTACGCATGGATAAAATTTTAAAAACCCAAACCTTACTTTCTACCCTCCCTTTGATCTAGTGATGGACAAAAGGGGCACGTTAGCCTAGGAGAACAATGGGATCTCGGTCCAGATCTGCCCAGTGTTTACTTCCAAATTTGCAGAGGAAGCTTAAATGGTAGTGCCTGGCTACAAAGCAGGGAAGTATGAGGATAAACGAGTAAACGTTAGAAGGGAGAATGCTGGGTGTCAACCCAGGGTGTCAGGGCAAACCACAAGGGCTCTGGGGGAATCCCTGAACGCGACTCTAGAATCTGACGCTGTCCAGGTGCTCCGGCACTGAGATTCCCACTGGGAAGAAGAAGGGGTAGGGAGGGTGGCAATCCTGCAGGCAGGTGGGAAGCTCACTGCCTCAGCGATGCTCACGGGCGCCAGGCAGCCCTCTCTCAGCACTGCTGGCACACCCTCCTGCCCACAGACGACCTGAAAGAATGAACCAAAATAAGGAAATTTCTCCATAGTGGCTGTATCAATTTACATTCCCACCAGCAGTGCAAGAGGGTTCCCTTTTCTCCACACCCTCTCCACCATTTATTGTATGTAGATTTTTTGATGATGACCATTCTGACTGGTGTGAGGTGATTCCTCATTGTAGTTTTGATTTGCATTTCTGTAATAATTAGTGATGTTGAGCATCTTTTCATGTGTTTGTTGTCCATCTGTATATCTTCTTTGGAGAAATGTCTGTTTAGGTGTTCTGCCCATTTTTTGATTGGGTTGTTTCTTTTATTGATATTGAGATGCATGAGCTGTTTGTATATTTTGGAGATTAATCCCTTGTCCGTTTCTTTGTTGGCAAAAATTTTCTCTCCCATTCTGAGGGTTGTCTTTTTGTCTTGTTTATGGTTTCCTTTGCTGTGCAAAAACTTTTAAATTTCATTAGGTCCCATTTGTTTATTTTTGTCTTTATTTTCATTACTCTAGGAGGTGGCTCAAAAAGGATCTTGCTGCGATTTATGTCAAACAGTGTCTGTCTGTGTTTTTCTCTAAGAGCTTTATAGTATCCGGCCTTACATTCTGGTCTTTAATCCACTTTGCTTTTTTTTTTTTTTTGCGGTATGTGGGCCTCTCACTGTTGTGGCCTCTCCCGTTGTGGAGCACAGGCTCCAGATGCGCAGACTCAGCGGCCATGACTCACGGGCCTAGCTGCTCCGCGGCATGTGGGATCTTCCCAGACCAGGGCACGAATCTGTGTCCCCTGCATTGGCAGGCGGACTCTCAACCACTGTGCCACCAGAGAAGCCCTGAATTTATTTTTGTGTATGGTGTTAGGGAGTGTTCTAGTTTCATTCTTTTACATTTACCTGTCCAGTTTACTCAGCACCACTTATTGAAGAGGCTGTCTTTTCTCCATTGTATATTCTTGCCTCCTTTACCAAAGATAAGGTGGCCATAGGTGGGTGGGTTTATCTCTGGGCTTTTTATCCTGTTCCATTGATGTATATTTCTGTTCTTGTGTCAGTACCATATATTCTTGGTTACTGTAGCTTTGTAGTATAGTCTGAAGTCAGGAAGCTTGATCCCTTCAGCTCCATTTTTCTTTCTCAAGATTACTTTTGCTGTTCAGGGTCTTTTGTGTTTCCATACATATTGCAACATTTTTTGTTCTAATTCTGTGAAAAATGTCATTGGTAATTTGATAGGGATTGCATTGAATCTTTAGATTGCTTTGGGTAGTATAGTCATTGTGACAATATTGATTCTTGCAATCCAAGAACATGGTATATCTCTCTATCTGTTTGTGTTGTCTTTGACTTCTTTCATCAGGATCTTATAGTTTTCTGAGTACAGGTCTTTTGGTCTCCTTAGGTAGGTTTATTCCTAGGTATTTTATTCTTTTTGTTGCAATGGTGAATGGGATTGTTTCCTTAATTTCTCTTTCTTATCTTTGTTGTTAGTGTATAGGAATACAAGAGATTTCTGTGCATTAATTTTATATCCTGCAACTTTACCAAATCCATTGATTAGCTCTAGAAGTTTTCTGGTGGCATCTTTAGGATTTTCTATGTATGGTATCATGTCATCTGCAAACAGTGACAGTTTTACTTCTTTTCCAATTTGGATTCCTTTTATTTCTTTTTCTTCTCTGATTGCCATGGCTAGGATTTCCAAAACTATGTTGAATAGTGGCAAGAGTGGACATTCTTGTCTTGTTCCTAGAGAAAATGCTTTCAGTTTTTCATCACCGAGAATGATGTTTTCTGTGGGTTTGTCATATATGGCCTTTATTATGTTGAGGTAGGTTCCCTCAATGCTCACTTTCTGGAGAGTTTTTATCATAGATGGGTGTTGAATTTTGTCAAAAGCTTTTTCTGCATCTATTGAGATGATCATATGGTTTTTCTTCTTCAATCTGATCCTTTTAATGTGTTGTTGGATTCTGTTTACTAGTATTTTTTTAAATAAATTTATTTATTTGTTTATTTAGTTATTTATTTTTGGCTGTGTTGGGTCTTCGTTTCTGTGCGAGGGCTTTCTCCAGTTGTGGCGAGTGGGGGCCACTCTTCATTGCAGTGCACGGGCCTCTCACTGTTGTGGCCTCTCCCGTTGCAGAGCACAGGCTCCGGACGCGCAGGCTCAGTAGCCATGGCTCATGGGCCCAGCCACTCCACGGCACGTGGGATCTTCCCGGACTGGGGCATGAACCCATTTCCCATGCATCGGCAGGCAGACTCTCAACCACTGCGCCACCAGGGAAGCCCTCTGTTTACTAGTATTTTGTTGAGGATTTTTGTGTCTATGTTCATCAGTGATATTGGTCTATAATTTTCTTTTTTTGTGATATCTTTGTCTGGTTTTAGTATCAGGGTGATGGTGCCCTCATAGAATGAGTTTGGAAGTGTTCCTCCCTCTGAAATTTTTTGGAAGAGTTTGAGAACAGTATGGAGGTTCCTTAAAAAACTAAAAATAGAACTACCATATGACCCAGCAATCCCACTACTGGGCATATACCTGTAGAAAACCATGATTCAAAAAGATACATGCACCCCAATGTTCCTTGCAGCACTATTTACAATAGCCAGGATATGGAAGCAACCTAAATGTCCATCAACACAGGAATGGATAAAGAAGATGTGGTACATATGTACAATGGAATATTACTCAGCCATAAAAAGGAATGAAATTGTGCCATTTGCAGAGACGTGGATGGACCTAGAGACTGTCATACAGAGTGAAGTAAGTCATAAAGAGAAAAACAAATATCGTATATTAATGCATATATGTAGAATCTAGAAAAATGCTATAGGTGAAGATACATAGGGGTGGGATGGATTGGGAGATTGGGATTAACGTATATACACTACTATGTATGAAATAGATAACTAATGAGAACCGACTCTATAGCACAGGGAACTCTACTCAATGCTCTGGGTGACCTAAATGGGAAGGAAATCCAAGGAAGAGGGGATATATGTATATGTGTGGCTGATTCACTATGCTGTATAGCAGAAACTAACACAACACTGTAAAGCAACTATACTCCAATTTTTAAAAATGAGGAAATTTAAGAATAAATTTGCCTTTGAAGGAGCCCCAAACCCTGAATCCCCTGGGTCCTGACACCTTGATGTCACTGTGGGGACACATTTGTATCTGACTGGAGAGTGTGATGGTTAATTTCATGGACTGTGGTAGCCAGATATTTGATCGAACATGATTCTAGATGTTGTTGTCAAAGTATATTTAAATCAGTAGACATTGAGTAAAGCAGATGATCCTCTTAAACGGTGGGCCTCATCTCATCAGTTGAAGGACCTAAGAGAAAAAGACTGATATCCCTTAAGCAAAGGAAATTCTGCCTCCAGGCGTCCTTCAACTTGAACTGCACCATCAACTCTTCCCTGTGTCTCTAGCCTGATGGTGTTCCCTGCAGATTTTGGACTTGCCATCCTCCTCCACACTCCACAACTGTGTGAACAAAGCCCCCCAAATCCCTCTCTATATATATATCTACATCCTATTGGTTCTGTTTCTCTGGAGAAACCCTGACAGTTCAGCTGATAGTTTGTTGAGCTGACACAGAACCATTTTTGTTTGTTTACTATATCATTATTAGGAGCTCCCATGTGTCAAGGATTCTTTCTTTGATTTGCTCAGCAGAAAGGGGAAGGTTCTCCATTCTGCAGTGTGTCCATTTCCATCAGGGATGTCCACTCAACCCCTCTTAAATGATGAATCTGCTTATAAATCTGCCCTTAATCTGCAAAACACACTGTACCCAGGAATAGAGCCAGGAGCCCATTGCTGTCCCATTCTCATCAAAAGTCCTGCTATGAACACTAAAGATGGGGGTTCGTGGAGGATGGCATGAAAGTCTGTTTCTTCTGAACTGTCTCTATTTCAACTGTTGATTAATCCAGAGCAGGGAAGCCTGTATTTCACATGCATTGATTTGGCCCCTTATAGAACAGTTAGTTACCTTTACTGAATTACATGTGGGCATTATGCCAACAGGCAGCATTGAGAGATGGCATAATCAAAAGTCAAATAAAAAGAAAGTGTTAAATGCCCTTATAAGAAGAGGCACAGAGAGGTGATCTTTCTCTCCACCATGTGAAGACACAGTGAGAAGGTGGCCATCTGCAAACTAGGAAGAGGGGTCTCACCAGGACCAACCTTGCTGGTACCGTGGTCTTGGACTCCCAGCCTCCAGAACTGTGGGAGGTAAATGTCTGTTGTTTAAAAAAAGTGTCAAGGCATAGACAGTGTCACCCATTGGTTAAGAGGCTGGGCTTTGGTGCCACACAAAACCTGGTGTCCTCTGGCACGTTACTTAATGTGTCTCTGCCTCAGTTTCTCACCTGTAAACAGGCAGTCCCACCACTTCATAGGCTGGTTGGGACGATCAAATGAGATGAAGAAAGTAAAATGTCACGCCCTGAAGAGTTAGTGTCCCTCAACGCAGGTTAGTGGGGAGGTCAGGGACCCAGCTGTGGGGACCTGAAGAAGGTGGGGATGGGAAGAATCAAGAGGAGGATGGTGCTATCCAACCAGACTGGCTGGCACCAGAGCTGCTACCAGTTCTGTTTTTTATTTTATTTTATATTTCATTTCATTTATTTTATTATTTTGCTAGAGAACACTGCTCCTTGCTTGTAAAGCCAACCCAACAGCTTCCAAGCAGGGGTTTGTTCTTCCGTGCACAGTTTAATATTCAGTCAGGTGCGTCTGCAGCCCTGAGCCAAATGAAGGCATTCTGGCCGGATGGTGAAGAGCTAAGCCAATTACCCTGCACAGTGCTGTTCTGGTTTGGAGAGATGTAATGACCCCCATTAGCATGTGTTAGCTATTAGAAAACAGGATTTGAATTAGGAATCCTTGATCGAAAGCCTGACCACTTTTGAACTCTCCACAACCTGGTAAATTCTTAAATGTCCTATTAGCAGGAAATTAAAGCTCTGCTGGACTACTTATAGATTAACAATAGGAAATCTTATTATAAAAGTGTAAGGAGATTTCACATTTCCTCAATATTCAGAATAAGCAAGCAATATCAACTTATTAGACATTAAACACAGAAACCAGCTTTCTGTTGCTTTTGTAATGAACTTGTTTTTCTGTTCTTATTGCAGTGAATGTCACTCATTTCTGGAGAGATTGACTATAACTCACTGTAACATCCTGAAATGGGACAGACGTGCAGGGATAAAGATGGTCAGAATCTATGGTTCTCCAGTGTGAAATCCTCTCTGTGTCTCTTTCCCTCTCTGTTTTTCTGTATGTCTGCTTGCCTCTCCTTCTACACATGCTCTTAGTGGTAAAATTTATTGTGGAAAACACATTTTTAAAAAGCTATTTGCATTGAAGAATTATTTTAAGGCCCCATGAGATATACTGGAAATCCACTCTTGGAGACAGTGGGAGAGGAAGAGATCTGAGAAGGAGGAACCTGGGAAGAAGTCCAATCATAACTATGTCTGAACCTGCATCCTGCACAGGGCACACTGCAGGATTTCTGTGTGGATGTAGCCTGGGTGTCAGAAGTGGGATATGCAGTGAAGGGGGGTGAGACCTCTCCCACCTTCTACCTTCTAGCCTTGCAGTTATTTTTCAGACACTATCCATGCATCAGTTAGGGGGAATTCTCTTTTATTCTGATAGATTATTGGTTGGAAATTTTAGTTTACTGAGCTATAATGCTTTGTCAGGATTTTTTTTTTGGATGGGAATAATAAAGGGGAAGATGATTTGGTATTGCCATCTAGAGTCTATCTGAATCTGAAAGTTCTCATTTCCCTGAGTGACAGATTGAAACAGGACATGTTGTAGATAATGTAACTGAGACTATAAATCAGCTGACAGCCTCTTCTATGATGTCTTTTTGGAGAAAATAGAGAGATGTACACCAGGAGGTGAACATATCCTACCTCACCTAAGTGTCTGCTAACCACTTCCAAGTAATAGACCAAAGACAACTGGGAGAATGTATCTTGATCTTGGGGCTCTCTCTTTTGCCTCATTAATTTTTGGTTGTTGTTTTAACAATTTCTATATTATACATTTTATTATGTAGAACACCACTCTTCAAGGGAAATATAATGTGGGCCACATATGTACTTTTTTTGAGAACCAGATCAGCCACTGTTGTAGTTTATCCTTTAAATCTCACACATAATTTAGAAAACTCAAGAGAAAAAGAAGTCTTTTGTATTTACCTATATTTTTACTCTTTCCATTATCCTTTCTTTCTTCATGAAATTCCAATATTCTTCCTCTTATTTTTTCCTTTTCTGTTTAGAGAACTTCTGTTAGCCATACTTGTAAGGTAGGTCTGTTGGTGACAAAGTCTCTTAGTTTTCCATCATTTGAAAATACCTTTATTTCATCTTTATTTCTGAAGGACATTTTCCCTGGATGTAGAATTCTGGGTTGACATTTCAACACTTGAAAAATATTGTGCCACTTTCTTCCCGTCTCCATAGTTTGTGATAAGAAATCTGCTGTCATTTGAGTTGTTTTCCCCTATCTTTTTCATTTGTTTCAAGTGTGTTCATAATTGCTCACTGAAGCATTTCTATGATGGATGCTTTAAAATGCTTGGGGTTTTTTTGTTTTGCTAATATCTCTTGCCTATTCCAGGTCCTTTGGCTATTAAGAGTAAGCTCTTGTTTTTGTTTTTGTGTGCACCTATCTCCTCCAGCTCCCAGTATAGAATATATGAAACAAGAAGAAAACCCAGGGAACTCACCACCAGGTCATTCCTCAGGTCCTGAGGTCTCTAGTTGGTCTACTTTCAGTGTCTTCTTATATTGTGTTATATATAATTCCCAGGGGTTTTAGTTGTGTTTAGCAGAAAAAATAGAAAAATGTGTGTCTACTCTATCTTTCCAGAAACTGAATTCTCCTGGTGTGTGTGTGTGTGTGTGCATGTGTGTGCACGTGTGTGTGCATGTGTGTGTGCTGATATTTTAGTCACTGGATGGAGCTATGAGGGAAGCACGCAGTGGACACATGGCACAAATGTGAACATGACAGAAGACTCAGACCAAACATTTCTCAAGAAGCTGTGCACTTGCTTCAAATCAATGAACTGAAATTTAATCAGATCATTAAAAAATTGAACTGTAGTCATAAAGAAAGGAGGAAAAGGTATAAGAGTTATTAGCACGAAAAAAAGTGTTTGTTAAACACTTTCTTAGATAAATTTGACTTGAAAGTATTGCTTATAGGTATGGTGACCAGAGAAGCAATGCTTTGACTGTCAGGCTAAGACAATGGTCACTCTCTTCCAGACTTTTGGATGCCCACCCAAGCCAACCCAAGAACACATGGAACAGTTTATAACACAGGATCCAGAAATTCTTGACTAAGTCAGGAAGTAGGGAGTGCTTACGTGCTGAGAGAATCAAACAGCATATGCAAGTATAAAAGTAGTGAAAAAATAAAAACTAAAATCCTATAGGACTTTCTCAAAGTGTCAGTCATGCTAAAAATTGTGTTGAATAGTTTGAAAGTAATAATTGATAATTGATATTAATGCAGTACTTTGTAGATAACAGCTTCAAAGCACTCTACGTATATTCTCTCACTAATTCCAATTCTTTCTCTCAGTTGCTCACCCTCTCCATTGCTTTTCAAAAAATTAATTAATTAATTAATTTTATTTTTGGTTGTGTTGGGGCCTCGTTGCTGCGTGAGAGCTTTCTCTAGTTGCAACAAGTGGGAGCTACTCTTTGTTGCGGTGCACAGGCTTCTCATTGCAGTGGCTTCTCTTGTTGCGGAGCACAGGCTCTAGGTGCACGGGCTTCAGTAGTTGTGGTGCACGGGCTTCAGCAGTTGTGGCACACGGGCTTAGTTGCTCCGCGGCATTTGGGATCTTCCTGGACCAGGGCTCAAACCCATGTCCCCTGCACTGGCAGGTGGATTCTTAACCACTGCGCCACCAGGGAAGTCCCTCTCCATTGCTTTCTAAACCTCTTCTCCCTTTCTCCACCCCTCACACACGAACACACATGTATGCACTTATACACACAAACGCATACACAAACCTACAATTAACACAAGTGAACATATTAAAAGTAAAAGCTAAGGAGAGTCGAGAACCAGTAAAGAGAATTATGAGGCTATAAAACAAAATCAAATACCGAGATACATTAAGAATTTTGGCTAAACATCTTCTCTCCAAATGTTAAAGTCAACAAAGAGATCTGATTCCTTTCCTGAGGAAGAAGGGCTTTTAAAAGACTTTTTACAAAGGAGTTTTTAATGATTAAAAGATCCAGATGTGCTCATGACTTTAAAAAAATGTTAAGATTAAAAATGACCACCTAAGTGAAGGACTCATAGTCGTGGTTGTAGCTATTTATGATACTAGAAATGTTTTCATTCTCAAAGTTGGGGTAAACACAAAGTTTTACAGAAGAAATTTTTGAATTTTGTGAGACTGGGCAACATAGGGCTTTATGCTGTTTTCAAAACACTGTAACTCCAGACGGACAAAAAGTTTATCGTAATTCCAAGCATTTCATTATCAACCTTCTTGTCTTTAGAGTTTAAATTCTAGCTTAAAAATTGAATTTTAGCAAACAGAAAAACACATCAGTCATGAGTGTACCATTTGAAGCATTGCCACAGACTGTATACAAACATATGTGCCTAACCATCGTCACTCAGCACCCCAGAGCCCTCTCATGCCTCCTCCCACTTGTTACCCTTTCTCCTACTTCCCAGAGGTAGCCACTACCCTGAATCCAATGACATCAATGAGCTCTGTTTGTCTTTGTAGTTTGTATGATGGGATTCATGCACTAGGTGTGCCTTTGGCCAGGCTTCCTTGGGTAGAACTTGTGTCTGTGAGACTCATCTACGACACGGCATGTAGCTTCAATTCATTCATTTCATCACATGATGTTCCATTTATGAAGACACCACAGTCTGCCTGTTCTGCTGTTAATGGATATAGGTTTTCTTTTTCCTCATTTTTGGTTGTAACAAATGAAACCAGTATAAGCATTTGTATGTATGCTTTCTGATGTACATGTGCTTGCATTCCTGTTGGTCTTTCACCCGGGGATAAAATTTCTGGGTTCGGGCATGTATAATGTTCAGATTTAGTAGATATTACACAAGAGTTTTCCAAAGTGGTTATGGCAGCTTTCACCAGCCATGTACGGGAGCTTCGCCTATCTCACATTTGGCATTGCTGTGGTTTCCACCTCCCCTGGAGCCATATCCACTTCATTTAACAAAAAACCTCCAGGGTGAAGGTATTTACCTTTCTACAGATTAGAATATGATTATCCCACTTCAGTAAATAGAGGATTTCTGCACCCCCGTTCTCCCTGACAGTTAGTTAGTTAGTTAGTTAGTTAGTTGTGATACACAATACTTTCATCACTCTGAAATGAAAACTTGGGCACATGAACAGTGATTCACTTCATTTTTTCCCCATACCCTGGCAACCACTAATCTACTTTCTGTCTCTGTGGATTTACCTATTCTGAGTTATTCATATAAATGGAATCATACAACATACGGTCCTTTGTATCTGGCTTCACTCACTTAGCATAGTGTTTTCAAGGCTCATCAATGGTGTGGCAGGTGGTAGTACTTCATTCCTTTTCATGGCTGCGTAATATTTGATTGTATGGATGGACCACACTTTGTTTTCCATTCATCAGCTGACAGGCATTTGGGTTGATTCCATTTTTGGCTATTATATGAGTAATACTGCTGAGAACATTTGTGTAACTCACCCACAGGCCTTTACATAGAAAGCGATACTGTCCCTATTTCTCCCTTGAAATAGGGTTTAGCTATCATCCCTGAGATTTCAAGAGTGAGGAGAGAAATCAGTGTTCTATCAATGAGTCATCATTTAAAGCCAGTTTGGAGCTGCCTCATGAAGCAGTGAAGTCCCGGACAATGGAAGAATAAACGTTTAGTAGAAATGGACTGACGGTAGCGAGGAAGGAGGATTTCTATACATCAAGTAGAGGGCAGAACCGAGCCATCACGAAGACATCGTCCTCCTCCGGAAATCTGTGACTCAGCTGTGAGTTGCAACTGAGCATACAGACAGACCATGCCACTGGGCCAAGCACTGGAAGGCTCTTCCTTCATTTCCGCAGCTGCAAACAGGGACACACGGCAACCCTGACATTGTCTAAGATGGGAGCCGTGGCTGAAAGACACTGTATGAAAACCATCGACGGTTAGGGTCCTCATCTTACTTCCCAGAATGTAGTGCTATGCTTTACACGTATTTGAAGAACGCATGCATTTTTGAGATGGTGTCACCTCAAGTCAGTTTTAGAAATCAAGGCTTAAATAATAAGTACTTTAAATGAGACGGTACAGGGAAAGTTGTCTTGAAAAACTGTAAGACTCTGTACAAACATATGTATCATCATTGTTGTATTTCAATATTTTTTTTAATGTTGTACTATTTAAAATACAGATTTTAAACAATTTTACACCCTCGAAAGCCTCTGATATTGCAATAAACAAACTAATGAATTTTAAAAAAAAAGAACATTCGTGTACATGTTTTTGTGTGGGCATATATTTTCAGTTCTCTTGGGTGTATACCTAGGAGTGGAATTGTTAGGTCATATGGTAATTCCATGTTTAACATTTTGAAGAACCACCAGACTGTTTTCCACAGTAGCTGTTTCACTTTACAATCCCACCCGCAACATACAAGTCTTCATTTCTCTACATTCTTGCCAACACTTGTTTTTGTCCTTTTGTTATTATAATTACTGTAGCCATCCCAGTGGGTGCACACTTATTTTTGCAACCTAGTTTTTCCTGGTACATTTTCATAAATTCAGAGTCAAGGCCAGTTTCTTTCTTTTATCTTCCTGAAGGGAGAGAGCTTTAACCAATCCCAGTTTAAAACAGAAATACTCCCAACTAAAAGCCTTGATTTGTTACTAGCATGACTGTCAGAATTACACGAACTTTGAAGCTGATTCTTGTAATAGTTATAGGATGATGAGAAGGGCTTTTCTGTTGCCCTGAAACTGACAACTAGTCCCCAATCTTGGAACTAAGAGGCACCAAGCACCTTACGTTCTAAGGAGAAGCACAGCCAAATGGAGGGCAAACATTTGCAGAAAGCTTTATTAAAAGTTGGAGTCTAACCAGGACTTGTTCATTAGGTTGGCAGCAGAGAGGCAGAAGGAAGTATAAAAGGGAGGGAAGTATGTGGATGTGTTCCTTTTTATATTTTGATGATAAACACTGATGTGTGTGCATCTCTTAGCTGTACTATAGGAATACATTGTTAAGTAATTCAGTGGAAACATACCTCTTTGCTAATACTTTAATAGTTTAGATCAGATAATGAATCCTCTTAAGAGCATTATACTTTGGGTACTCTGTTGCTTTATGTCTCATTTTTAATTGAACATTAAGGGAATGTAGTATTTTAATCATAACTCTGCCAATATCTTTATCTAGAGGCCTGTTGCCATTTTTGTCTTTTCTGAAGTTCTTGTCGCCAAGAAAAGATTACATTTTTTTTCCTTCCAGATTGAGTTGGTGTAGTGTATTTTTGGTTATCAAAATACTCATAGCTTTGGGACTTTGAAATGGTAAATATTCATGATGTGTGAAAAAGCATGATACATAACTGTATGATCTTAATTACATAAAAATGGATGCTTAGTTGTGTTTAAATACACAAACGAGACCTAGAAAGACACATCAAATGGTAAACTGCTTGTGATGATGGATGACTTTGTTTTTTGCTTCTTGTGTTCTTTGGTTTCCTATTATGCACATGTTAACTTTTAAGAAATAAATGTTATTTTGAAAACCTTAAAAAAAAAAACAGTTGGAGTCTAACACATGCAATCATCACCTCTGCCCATACACCCCAAACCCGTGGAGAAATGCCCACCCATGTTCTTCCTCTGCAATCAGCAAGGTGCCCCGGACCCACTTTATCTGCTACCTCTTCATGAACAATGAAATCTGAACATTCCCCAATTTTTTACTCATGTTCTTATTTTCATACCTTGGTTATCTATTCCATGTCCCTTGTTTTGCAGTCTCTCATTATTCATAATTCAGAGAGATTTCTTCCAGTTCCCTGTGAGGAGGTTTCCCAGCGTGTTAGAGAGTATTTCATTGGCCTCTCATCGGCAACAGGCCAGTCCCAGTCTGTTTTGCCAACGGCCCTGGCGCCCCTGGAGCAACACTGGGGCCCAGGCCCTGGGCCTTCATAGTGATTGGTAGCCACGCCAAGAGGGGCTCGAAGCCATTTCCACAAACCAAATGGGGCTCCTGCTAAAGGCGTCTCCTGAGGAGAAGCTTCCACACGAGGAAACGTTGGCTTCCAAGCTGCTCTGGCTCTGGGAAAAAACACCCTAAGTGGGAACTGACCTTCTGCGATGTCAGCTTTCCTCCCAGCCTCATGACCTGGAGGCTCCCCACAGAGGTGGGAAGAAATTACACCCCAAAGGCTTCTGTGCTGGTTGTAACATGCCCACCTTGCAGAGGGATGCTTCTTTGGGTTGAATCATGTCCCTCAAAAGCTACAGTGATATTTACAAACAAATTTATGGGAAATGTCAGAACCCTATGTACCTATGATGCAGTTACCGCAGTTTAATTTATAGCAAAAGTACACGCTTGAACTATTCTTAATGCTTCTGCTGTTTTACAACTGACTTGAACAATGTCAGGAACGCAGCTTTATGAATGGGTGCTAACTGATAAGGGAAATCATTTAGTAATGGACTGCTCAATTAACTACACAGGGAGGGAATGGCCTGAGATGGCTCCAATGCCACGGCAGCCCATGCCAGCAACCCAAAATCCAAGCTGTAAACGCCTCAAGGTGGGACTTCCCTGGTGGCGCAGTGGTTAAGAATCCGCCTGCCAATGCAGGGGACACGGGTTCGAGCCCTGGTCTGGGAAGATCCCACATGCTGCAGAGCAACTAAGCCCCTGCGCCACAACTACTGAGCCTGCGCTCTAGAGCCCACGAGTCACAACTACTGAGCCTGCGTGCCACAACTGCTGAAGCCCGTGAGCCTAGAGCCCATGCTCCGCAGCAAGAGAAGCCACCGCGATGAGAAGCCCGCGCACCGCAACGAAACGCAGCCCCCGCTCGCCGCAACTAGAGAAAGCCCGCGTGCAGCAATGAAGACCCAATGCAGCCAAAAAATAAAAAAATAATTTATAAATAAATAAATAAATGCCTCAAGGTTATGAATCGAAACGCTAAGGGCAAACAATCACAACGGCCACCTGGGCCTCAAGCTGCAGCCATCGGTCAGCTCCTTGCTTTGCTTCCGCCTTCCTCCTGTACATCTCCCCCCAACCTCTGCTCAGCGCTTCCAACCATTTCCCAAATCAAATTGACTTTTGCTCAGATAAACCCTTAAAAATTTTACCATGCCTCAGTTTATCTTTTAACAAGACTAAACACAAAGTTAATAATAAAGCCATATGTTTATGTCTGGATTTAAACATTTGAAGCATTTTCAGTCACTTAGTGAGTCATGTTCTTTTACATAAAACATAGAACATAAACTTCTTTCAGCAGGACCTTATTCACGGTACATGATGTGTCATTCCATTGAACTGATTTCACAATATATACAAATACCAAATCATTTTGTTGTACACGTGAAACTAATATAATGTTAATGTCAATCATATCTCAATTAAAAAAAAATGCTTCGGCGGGTTCAGTGCCTTCCCCTGGGTCTCACAGCTCATCACCAAGGGAGTAGGATTTGCACACAGGACCACGGATGCCATAGGAAACATGTAGAAAACCTCTCCCTGGTGTGCTGTGCTCTCTCCCGCCTCTCACCTACTCTCTCCCCCCAACACGTCTGGGGCGGCCCACACAGGAGGGCCTGAGGCCACCGCTCATAGCTCCATTCTTGGTGGATCCATCCCTTACTCCTGGCCTGGAGCCTGGCCTCCCAAAAGTCCTCCTTGTAGGCTTTGCCCTGTCCACACATGTAGAACTTCTTGGAGACCACTTTCACCAGCACCCCGAGATCTACTTTCCATGTGGACTGAGAAATTTGCTGCAGTGTATATAGGAGGAGAGTGGGCAAGGCAAGCCTAAGATCTCTCGCACCCTTAAATCCAGTCTCTATGAATTAGAAACTGTGAGAAATTAGATTTGTGGGAAAACCATGAAAACCAGAAAGAAGCTCAGAGATTCAGAGTAGGTAGAGGTTTGGCGGCTTTTTACACCTTCTCCGGTCTTCGTGCCTTTAAAGGAACCACCAAGCTCAGAAAGGCATTCTCTCCCCTCCAGCCAGGAAGGCAGGTAAGAGCTATCCCTCACCCGGAGAGCAGGTACAGGTGCCAGCTACCAATCACAGGAGCCCAGGCTGTGTTGAGAAGTTGTGACGCCCCCTTCCCCTGCATGGCTGTCGTTCCCAAAGTGTATGGCAACTCCTTCCAACCTAACCTACCCCTTTGCCCTTCCTCTGACTTGACTCTGTCGATCCTTCCCTTTTCTCCTTCCACCTCCAATTTTCATCCTTAAAGAACCAACTGTATAATGTCAACTGTGCCAGAGATGTGAACATGTGACTGGGTCCAGGGGAAGGCGCTCTGGGTCCCCTGTCTGCCCAAGCCATGGCAGCCACACTCTTTCTCATGCCAGGGAGGGATGTCTGGGCTGGAGACAGAGAGCTTTGTCACCTGTCGCCTCGGTTCTGGGCATCTGAATGGTGACGGGGGGTCTGTGTACACAGCACATTTAGAGGCAAAAGAAACATCCGGCCTTATGCTTTCCACTGGACTTGGCTCCCTGCCACGTGTCCCTGCGGGCCCAGGACACAGGCTGACCAATGGGCAGGCTGCAGAGAAAGTCGCCAGCCTCAGACCCTGCCAGCCAGCCTTGCTGGGCGGGAAGCTCTCCCACGCCTGCATGGTCAGACTGCAGAGCTGGGTGGTGGCATATGTGGAGACAAGGCCAGCCCGTCCACCAGCAAATCATTTGTATCTCGTGAGCTTCTAGGTTATTTCTAGTACATGCTGTTCATGTTTTGTTGTTCTCAGTATAGGGCATCTTTCTCTGTCTTTTTCAATATAGCATAGCATTAATTAATCATCCCATTTCTGATATAAATAACTGATTATATTCGGTGCATCTTAAACACAGTCCTAAGTGCTTAACAGTAGCCCTCCCACTCAACCCCACTAACAGCACAATCTGCAGATGAGGAAAGCAAGGCCCACCGAGGTTGCCGCGGCCCAGACGTCACTACAGGATCGCACAGACCACATTCAGTACAGCTTGAGTGTTTTCCTGTTAAGACACTTCTGTGCAATGCTATTTCCAGTACGAGCTACATTAATTAGAATGACAATTTGCTGCTATTAGCAGAGGTCAGAAAAAATTTAGACAAGATAAAGAGTTTATTTTCTTCTTTTTCATAGAACCAGTCTGGGGGCTGGGTGTTCAGAGAAGCTATGTGATTCAGGGCCTGGGGTCCTTTGCTCTTTCTCTGCTTTCTGTCCTGTGGCTGACTCCCTGATTACCAGAACCTCATGGATCAAGATAGCTGCTGGAGGCCCAGCTCTCAAATCCATATTCCAGCCCAAAAGCAGGAGGAAGAGAAAATAGGCCAAAACGACCCGGGCCCCGCTCTGTCCACCTCTTAAGGAGCTGTTCCAGAAACCTCTCCCAGCAAATTCCCCTAGTATCTCATGGTCAGAGCTGTGTGGCACGGCCTTACCTGGCTGTTAGGGCAGCTGCTCTCCTTGGTCCCCTCCTCCAGTCAACATGGTAATTCTGCACCTATGAAAAAAGGGAGAGTAGATATAAGGAAGGCAACCAGTGTCGTGGTTACCCGTGTCATTCATATTTGGTGGCTTCCGTCTGCTGTGTTTTTATTTGTTTCTGATCAAGCACAGAGTGCCTTTGTAGGTAAGATCACATATTCCCATGTGGGAATATGGATGTGGACATCTTTGGGGACCATTATTCTGCTGACTGCAGAAATGTTGAGGGCGTTTCCCCCAATTTCTCCTGAGCCTCCAAATCACTACAGCAGGACAGCCATTTAAAATAACGTCCCCAGCAGGACTTATCAGACTCAGGGCTGACTTCTGGGGGTGGGCGTACTGACTGTGAGTGCTGGGAGACAGGACGGGGGCAGGAGTGGGGAGCAAACTGGGTGCCAAGGAGGTGTGTACATCCCCAGACAGAGGGCGGAGGCAGGCTGGACTTCCCCACAGGGGGATCTCAATCTCCACCCCCAACCTCTCCGCTTTGCCTGCGGTGAGGCTTCTCCTCTGGCTCAGGCATCATCTGACAGCAGGACAGACGGGGCTCAGGTCACTGTGGGCAGAGAGTGGTCCTGGGGACTGGGCAGCCGGTCAGCCCTCCCTTCTCCGGGGAAATACAAGACTTCCAGGGCCTTTTCAGCTTTCCTTCATTCCACTGCCCACAGTTCCCATCTCCTTCTGGTCTCCAGGCCCCAGGAGAATGCTGAGGCTACAGATGTGAACACCGTCCATCGCCAGCCTCGTCAGGGCCCACGTGAAGGGTCTTTTTGTGCAAATCCAGTCCCCTGGACTTGGGATGCATTCCTGTGATGATCTTCAGAGCTTTCAAATCACTTCACAGTAAGTCTGGCCCCGTCACGTCCTCAGTATCTACGGGGATGGTCTGTCTCCCACCCAGGCCTTACCCCCTCTGTCCTCCTGGTCTCAAAGACCCCCAGCCTCCACTGCTCCCCCAAGATCCACAGGGTCTGAATAAACACCCCCAGGTGACATGTACACAAATTCAAGTTTGAGAATCACTGGTTTGACTTTAGAAAAACCAGTTCATCTCTCTTACTGTCCTCATCTGCTCAGTGAGAAGTGGACGGAGGGACACCAAAGTTTCCTTCCATCTGCGATGTCGTATGGCTCTTCCAAGTGGCTCTACGTTTTACAAGTTTTGAGCAAAAGACCTCACCACACAAGCAATACACCCGAGACTGGGTGGCATTCACACCGGGGGCTGAACTTGAGTATCTATCAACCAGATTTCTGCCTTATACGACGTACCGTCCTGACTGAGCCGGTGGTGATCGTAGGGACGGTACCACCTTCCACGCTGGACCCTGCCACCCCACCCTCACATCCTGACACCCTCTGCCGGGCTGGGACGGTACCACCTCCCACGCTGGACGCTGCCACTTCACCCTCACATCCTGACACCCTTCTCCGGGCTGGGGCGGTATCACCTCCCACGCTGGACGCTGCCACCCCACCCTCACATCCTGACATCCTCCTCCAGGCTGGGGCGGTACCACCTTCCACGCTGGACGCTGCCACCCCACCCTCACATCCTGACACCCTCCTCCAGGCTGGGACGGTACCACCTTCCACGCTGGACGCTGCCACCCCACCCTCACATCCTGACACCCTCCTCCAGGCTGGGGCGGTACCACCTTCCACGCTGGACGCTGCCACCCCACCCTCACATCCTGACACCCTCCTCCAGGCTGGGACGGTACCACCTTCCACGCTGGACGCTGCCACCCCACCCTCACATCCTGACACCCTCCTCCAGGCTGGGACGGTACCACCTCCCACGCTGGACGCTGCCACCCCACCCTCACATCCTGACATCCTCCGGGCTCTCCTGGCACCGCCTCGCTCTGTGCTCCACAAGCAGCTCCACAGCTCCTTTTATTGATTGATTGAAGTATAGTTGATCTACCATATTGCATTAGTTTTGGGTATACATAGCATAGTGATTCAGGGGGTTTTCTGCAGATTATATTCCATTACAGGTTACTGAAAGATATTGGGTATGATTTCCTGTGCTATACAGTAGATCCTTGTTGGTTACCTATTTTGTATATAGTAGTGTGTATACTTAATCCCATACCCCAAACTTGTCCCTTCCCCATCCCTCTCCCCTTGGTAACCACAAGTTCGTCAGAGCCCCGTTTAAATCCAACATCAGATGGAGTGGTGGTCCCGGCTCATAAGCAAAGATGAAACCCCCAAGCTGAGCCTCCCATCCGAGCCCCCCTTCACCTGCCTTGGCCTGCCCCACTCTGGCCTCCCTGCTGGTCTTCTGTCTCCCCAGGCCCTCGGGCCTCTGCCTGCAGTGCCCTATCGCTGAGACCCCGGCCACAGGACCGGCCTCGCCCTGGGCCTGCCTCCTTCAAGTCTCTGAAATGCCGCCACCTTAGAGGCCTCTGTCACCATCCTAGGGAACCTGTCACTTCACCTCCCTCCACACCCACGGCTGGGTCGCTTTCTTCTCAGTTTTCATTTCTCCGTGGTAATCTCCACTTCCTAAAGGCCATCCATGTCATCTTCCTGTGATTATTATTACTGGCTCCTTCCCGCCCCCAGACATGGAACCCCTCAAGGACAGGGATTCCTGTCTGTTTGGGCTCAGGAAAGTTTCCAGACTCCCAGGTGCCTGGCACACGCATGCCGGGGGGAACGAGTGACTTGGTCATTAAAGTCCCACAGGACACAGGCCCTGCCAGATGCCTACTTCACAAGGATGCTTGAGGCCAAAGAGTGACATTCTCCCTAACGTCCTGACACGGGTGACAGAAAGGAAGGGGGAGTCATACAGTTTGTAGCTGCTTTCTCCATGACAAGAGCCCCAAGACTCAGAAAACCTTTCTACTTCAGAGGGGCCCATGCACGGCTGGCTCTGGGGCCTCCCAACTCTACATTGTGTGCAGGAGAAGCAGCAGTTTCTCAAAGGACCCTCAGCCATTCCTGAGGAGAGCGCTGGTCCTCACCGGGGCCCCTAGGACTGCCCTGGGGCAGCTGATGGTTGGGATCCACAGCCAGGTGCTAAGGTTTGAAGATTCTCCCTGCCCCAAGTGGGGTTCCCCTTTCACAGGCTCCACATTTATTGCTTTTCCTTCTCCCTGTCTCCCTGTGGTCATATTTATGGCTCCAGATGCAAGAGCCAGCCTGGTCAATGCCAGCAGCCTTCCATCATTTGGTAGACTCTTGGTGGTGATGTACAGCGGGGGCTGAGGTCAGAAGGGTGATGCCTGGTTGGCACAGTGGCCAGAGTGGCAGTGCTATTCCCCTCCCCAAAAAACGGATCTGCAGACATACCCCTGGGGTAAGAGCAGTGGCCTGTGCATGGCCTCTGCCACAAAAACCAAACCCAAAGCTAGCGAGGCTGTCCCACATTGAAGGCTCCTCCACCTTTAAAACGTAGGGCCATGTAGACGAGCCACAGCGAGTGAGGGCTCACAGGTTCTGTGGCTCTCAGGAGAGTGGTTCAATCCGGTGAATTTAGCCTGGACATAATGGCCAGGGCCCCTGGCTGGATGTAATTAAACATCGCAGGCACGGGGAGGGTTGGTGTGAGGGCTGGTGTCACCACGAGGGGGAGGCTGTGGGTTTCTGCTCAGCCTGTGTTTTCCATGCACCTACTTGGACGGTGGCTGCATACATGTCCCTGGCTGGAGATGTCCCCAGAGATAAGTTATACGCCCATAGAGGAGAGGGGCCAGGTGGCCTCACGAGACTTGAGCCCTGAGGGGCAAGCGTTCCATTTGTGCCTGGTGCTCTGGGGTAGCAGGAGGCGAGCTCTGAAGCTCTGCAGCCCCTCCCAGCCCCGTGCTCCTTGGAGATGACTGGTTTTGACCTTGTAACCAAAGTAATGCTCAGTGGGTCCCCTCCTGGGGTTTGGTGCTGACTCACTGGGCCCCAGGCTGGTTCTCTCCAGTTGTTTCAGTTCTTATTGACACTCGTTCCTATCTGAGATTCCAGCTCCAGCACCTGCTTGCTGTGTGACCGTGTGCAAGTTACTCAACTTCTCTGGGCTTCTCTTTTCCTATCTGTGCAATGCAGACAGAAACCCACCTTGGTTTCTCTGAGGACTGAGTAAAGCACAGACACTTTATTAGTTGTTGCCGTGACCTCCCTCCTCTTGGTCCTTTCTCTGTTCCTGCAGCAGGCTGGCTCCTTATTTTCTCCTAAAGACCATCTGACTTTCTTCTTTGTCACGAAAGAACTGGGCATCTTAGTGCAATAAGACGTTCACTCCAGGAAATCGGATATCTGATGGCTCTTGGTAATATTAACCAGGAAGGTTTTGTTTTCAGTGTTACTGAATCTGATTTATTTAGTATACTTCTAAATCTCATCTGTGGCTTGACAGGGAACAAAGTAGCTGGACACCAAAGGCCGGGGGCCACTCCCAGTTGATCCATCCATCAACCACATGTCCCTGGACTCAGTGCCTTGCATCAAGTCTGGGCCCCATGATCACAAGATCTGTTATGTGGAGGCAGTATGAACGTGACTGAGCAGATGCTTTATTTAAAATATTTTTGCTCATGGTTTAGTCAAGGATTTCTCTTGGTTTTTAGTAGGAATTTTGCATCCTGAAGAGCTGAAAACCACAAAGAGGAGAGAATAACATGCAGCCGCCGTCAGAGAAATTCATGAAAACAAAGGAGGCTTGTTTAGGGAAATTTTGGTGGCAAAGAACAGGTACACACTTAAGGTAGCTTCAGTAACAAGGGGACAGTAAAAGGAACAATCTAGAACCTGGTTGTGAGAATTACAGGTCTCAGGTGACCGAGCTGGGAGCTGCAAGGCCAGGCACAGGCTGGATGCTCTGAAGCCCACCCCCACCGAGACCCTCGCAGACACCTCCTTTCCTGCGGCCTCCAGGGCAGATCCGAAGCAGAGAGCATGGAGGGGAATCCGGAAGATAAGGCAGAGAAGGACCAGACACGTCCCGGGGCTGGGGCTGGCCCTAAACGCATCCTAACTCTGGAGAGGCAGGGGGTGGGGGGTTGACAACAGAACTGGGGGAACCAAAGGCCCTGAGTGAATATGGGGGTAACTGGGAGGCAGTCCACCAACTCCCTCGCTATTCCAACTTCCTGGCTGGAGAGAATAGCCCAGCTGTGTCTGGGGTTCTGTGAATTTACGCCCTCACCCCAAGGGGCACCCCCTTGCTCTGGCTCAACCCCAAACCACAAATCACCTCCAGGTTCAGGTGGATCTTTCCTCCTCCTCCCTGGACCCTCCAGAATCAAGCAGACAGGCATTCCTGGGAATTCCCTGGTGGTCCAGTGGTTAGGACTCTGCACTCTCACTGCCGAGGGCCCGGGTTCGATCCCTGGTCGGGAACTAAAATCCCACAAGCCGTGTGGCGCAGTCAAAAAAAAAAAAAAAAAAAACAAAGGCAGAAAGGCGTTCCTGGGCCTGGACCGGGCGTGCCCTCCACCTGAACTGGGCCTAGGCCTGGCCACTCCTCACAGGTGCTACCCTGATACGCGTCCCCTTTCTTGGTTCTTTGCTCTGTTCCTCTCCAAATGCCGGGCCAGGCACCGAGAGACCAGATGAATATTCCTCAGTGGGGGACCTGCTGGCTGTAGGGTGTAAACATATCCAACTTCCTGGATGTTGCCAGATGCCTGCAGTTGGTACCCTAAGAGACATTCTACCAGCCGTGCTTGGGACCTATAGAAGTTTTTGGGCAGCTGTGAGCATGGATGCTGCCCAAATCAGCTAATACAACAGCACTCATGTGATCCAAGGGCTTCCTTACAGTCTTAAAAGGTAGACTCAGGCAGAAAGGAAGTTGTCCTCTGCACAGCAGTGACAACGTAAGGAACTCATTAGCCAGAGGTCATGGGGGTTGACCATATAAATAGGCCCAAGAAACATTAAGATACAGTCATGAATGATAGATGAGCTACGGGTCATTAGGAAGATCTGAGCTCATCTTTAATCCTTCCTTGTTTTCCTCCCCGAATACATTTTCATTAAAAAACAAAAATAGATATGCCAACAGGTTAGAACTAAAAAATTAAATATGTCCCATTTTCAAAATATGACCATTATTGCTGTTTCGTTCAATTTTCTTCCAGTCTCTATCTCTGTAAAGGCTCGTCTGTATAATTGAAGCTGTACTATATAAACAACTTTATAACTTGCCTTATAATCCAACATTATATCATAAATACCTCTACAAGGTGTTTAAAACTCTTTGCAACCATTTTTTAGATGTATGCAAAATAGTTCAGGGATATTTAGGTCATTTCCAAACATACTGTGATGAATAACTTTGTACATAGAATTTTTTTTTGGTGTATTTAGAGTTGTTTCTTTTGGTCACATTGTTTATACATTAAGTGTTTTTCTTTTGGTCAGATTTACTCACATGGATTACTGGCTAAATGATATAAACATCAGAAAAGGTATGGATATCTTTTATGGTTCTTAACACATAATACTAAATTGCTTTTGAAAATAGTTGTACCAAATTATACGTCTACCAGCATCATATGAATTTCCTTGACTTTACCAGCATTACTGATTTTATTTTATTTTGATGTTTTTGTTAACTTGATAGGCAATGAAAGGTATCTCGTTATTTTAATTTTCATTTCTTTAATCACCAGTAAGGTTGAACATTCTCCCACGTGTATGTTCCCTAACTCCTTTTTCTCTGTTGTGAATTATCTATCTCTCACTTGCCCATTGGGAGTTGATTTTCATACTTTGTATGAGTTCTTCATGTAACAGAAACATCAAAAGCCTCAGTAGCATTTCCGGAGCCTAAATGTTGGTGTTATTGCTCCACAATAGCCCATGTGCCCCTAAAAGTGTGGTGAATGCCACTGCCTGCACCACTGGCCAACCAAGGAGAAAGCGTCTCAGATTCACCCTTTATGAGTGGGGTCATATTTATTTTACTTTTCACTATGATTTATTATAATAAGTGAGTCTGTGTCTTTACTAACAGCCCATTTCCTCCTTCTTCCCCAAAGGAAAACACAGATAATTGGCATATCTGGTGCTGGAAAGAAGTGTGCATCAGAGCGAATGTGCCCCGAAGACCCTCCGCAGCCTCATTAATCAAACCCAAATGAAGTGTGCCAGCCCCCAGACTTGGCCTTTCCTGACAGACAGAATCAGGTTACAGGGACTGCAAGGGCAGCCTCCCAACAGGGCAGTCCGAGTAGAGGGGAGGCCTGTCCACGTCTTGCCAGAGGAGCTGGTAAGGGTGACGAGAGGTGTGTGGGTACGGGGTGCTCAACGGCCTCCACTTTGCCACTGACAAGTCACACTTTGGAAAGCACTCTCACACACAACTACCTTGTAAGTTAGGAATCCTTTGATCCATTCTGTGGGCAGGGAAGCTGGCCGTCAGAAGCTGGAGTGCTTTGCCCACCATCTCAGAACCAGAGATATGCCTGCAGGGGACCTGACCAGCGTGTGTGTGTGTGTGTGTGTGTGTGTGTGTGTGTGTGTGTGTGTGTGTGTGTGTGTGTGTGTGTGTGTGTGTGTGTGTGTGTGTGTGTGTGTGTGTGTGTGTGTGTGTGTGTGTGTGTGTGTGTGTGTGTGTGTGTGTGTGTGCCAGAGATATGCCTGCAGGGGACCTGACCAGCGTGTGTGTGTGTGTGTGTGTGTGTGCGTGTGTGCCAGAGATATGCCTGCAGGGGACCTGACCAGCGTGTGTGTGTGTGTGTGTGTGTGTGTGTTGAGCATCTTTATTGGAGTATAATTGCTAGCGCTGATGTTTCCAGTTACTGTGATGTTCCAGTCGCTCAGGTCTTCCTGCAGGAGAGAGAGCTCTGTATCCAGGGCCTGAGAAAACCCCCCAGTTCTGGACCCATCAACATGTAAACTTGTATCTTGTGGTTTAACATCAAAGGAAGACACCAGTGCCGCAGTAGTCAAGCCCACTAGTGTCCTGGGTGAAATTTCTCCTTTCTAGTCCAACAGAGTCACCCATTTTGGCTAGAATGAGGCAAAGTAACTAAGAAATCCTGGAAGTTGGTCTGATTGCAAATAAACTTCATCCATTCATCCGTGCAGCAAATGATTTTTTTTTCTTTTTTTTTTTTTTGCGGTACGCGGGCCTCTCACTGTTGTGGCCTCTCCTGCTGCGGAGCATAGGCTCCAGACTCACAGGCTCAGCGGCCATGGCTCACGGGCCCAGCTGCTCCGCAGCATGTGGGATCTTCCCGGACCGGGGCACGAACCCGTGTCCCCTGCATCGGCAGGCAGACTCTCAACCACTGCGCCACCAGGGAAGCCCAGCAAATGATTTTTAAATGATGCATCTTAGGACTTCCCTGGCGGTCCCGTGGTTAATACTCCATGCTTCCAATGCAGGGGGCACAAGTTCAATCCCTGGTCAGGGAAGTTCTGCAGGCCATGTGGTGCGACCAAAAAAATTTTTTTTTAATCTTAAACGATGCATCTTAAATTAACCTACAGTAATATTGCCTTTTTTGGTGTATAGTTCTATGAAATTTTACGTGTGTATAGATTTCTGTGAGCACCACGACCATCAGGATATAAAACCATTCCATCATCCCCCCAAGCTCCATCACAGTGTTCCTTTACAGTCACGCCCCATCCCCAGCCCCTGGCAACCACTGATCAGTTCTGTCACTATAATTTTGTCTTTTCCAGAATGTCATATAAATGGGCATTGTCAATACCACTGTCAATGTCATAGCATTCAGATTGGCTTCCTCCACTTTGCAAAATGTCTTTGAGATTCATCTGTCTGCTCGTATCAATAGTCCATTTCTTATTACTGCTGATAGCACTCCGTTGTACGGATGCTCCATCCATTCAACCATTCAAGGACTTGCTTCCAGTTTTTGGTGATTATGAATAAAGCTGTTATAAACATTTGTATAGGCTTTTGTACAAACATAAGTTTTCATTTCTTTAGGGTAAATACCCAACAGTGGGATTGCTAGCTCATATGATGTGTGCTTAACTTTATAAGAAAAAGCGCCAAATTGTTTTCCAGAGTGTTTTCTCCACCATTTTGCATTCCCACTAGCAATACAGAACCAGCTATAGTTCTGCAGCCTCATCAGCACTTGGTATTGTCAATATGTACCTTAGCCATTCCAACCGGGATGTAGTGGTGCCCATCGCGGTTTGTTTTTTTTTTTTTTTTTTTTTTTGTGGTACGCGGGCCTCTCACTGTTGTGTCCTCTCCCCTTGCGGAGCAACAGGCTCCAGACGCGCAGGCTCAGTGGCCATGGCTCACGGGCCCAGCCGATCTGCAGCATGTGGGATCTTCCCAGACCGGGGCACGAACCCATGTCCCCTGCATCGGCAGGCGGACTCTCCAGCACTGCGCCACCAGGGAAGCCCCCATCGTGGTTTTAATTTGCATTTCCCTGATGGTTAACAATAGTGAGCACCTTTCCTGTGCTCATTTGCCACCTGTATGTTCTCTTTGGTGAAAAGTCCAAGTCTATCAACTACTTTTTTTTTTTTTTTTTGCGGTACGCGGGCCTCTCACTGTTGTGGCCTCTCCCGTTGCGGAGCACAGGCTCTGGACGCGCAGGCTCAGCAGCCATGGCTCACGGGCCCAGCTGCTCTGCGGCATGTGGGATCTTCCCGGACCGGGGCACGAACCCGTGTCCCCTGCATCGGCAGGCGGACTCTCAACCACCGCGCCACCAGGGAAGCCCTCAACTACTTTTTAATTGGGTTCTTTGTTTTCTTACCACTGAGTTTTGATAGTTCTTTACATATGTTGTAGTCTTTTGTTTGATTTGCATGATGGATGTGATTGACAGGTGTCAGACAAGTGCTGCATGCAGAAGCCACAGCCCAGATCCTCCAGGCAGAGGTAGGTGGACAGGCAAGCAAGTCTTTACCACTGAGTGGGGCAAGGGCTTTTCTAGCAGGTGGGATGGCACCTCTTCCGGCCTCGTGTGGTCAGCTGTGGCTTTCCAGGCGAAGTGTTTCTGAGCTGATTTTTGAAAGGCAGTAGGCGTGAACCAGGATTTGCCCAAACTTCTTACACAGCTGTCTGTACTTGCTGTTCCATGCCTTCAGCTTCCGTTTTCTACTCTCTCTCTCTCTCCCCTAGGTCATCTCAACAAGAACTGTGTCTTCAAATGTCAGAAATCTATTTGGTTTGGGCCTCTCTCCCGAGTTCCCCACAGTCACTCAACTACCTCTCTGAATCTCTGCTTGAATTTGAAATTGAAATTTCAAATAGGATGACAACCGTGCCAAAGAGAACTCTCGATTCTTCCTGTGCAGCCTTCCCAATATGCCATAACCTGAGGATCACATCAGCTTCTGTCTTCCTTTCACACCCATATCCAATTCATCCTGTTTAATTTCACAACATATCTTAAGCCATTGTAAGCTGCCAGCATCTCTTGCCTGGATGATGGCAAGTTGCCTGGTCAGCCTCCTGCCTCTACCCTGCGCTTTCTAACCGCCTAAGCTCCAAGCAGAGAGACACCAGCGCAAATCTCGTCTTGTTGCACCACGGTACTCCGTGGCTTCCCACATTGCCAGTGTTCTAACCCTCACCACAATCAACAAGTACCTGCCTGTTCTAGCCCCAGTAGCTCTCCCCTCTACCATCCTTGCTTCTCCCGTCCCCAGATCCTTACCCCGCTGCCTCCTCATCACTAAGGTTTCCCCCCAAGTCTGCTCATCCTCCTATTAAGGCTACCCTTCAGGAAATCTCCATCCTATTATCCGTCTTATCTTCATAAAATCCATAAGTTCCTGAAATACCTGGTTTGTTTGCTATGTGTCTGTTGTTTGGTCTCTCCCTACTAGAGTGTCTGTCCTAGGGAGCAGGACTCTACTTTGGTCCTGCTGCACCCGGGCTACCAGTACAGAACCGCAGGCATGTAGGTGCGCAGTGCACCTTGCAGAGAGAGGGTGGGGCTGGTGAGTCAACAATAGATGAGTATGCCTGCATCTGGGGCAATAAAATAGAAAAACCAGGTGCTGGGGAGGAGGGCTTTAAGAAAGAATGTAAAAAGTCAGATTTTCGTTCCTGAAAATTCACTCTGGAAAGAGGAAATACCTGAGCAAGGGAGGTAAGTTAGGAGGATGTTGTAACAGCCCAGAAGACAGATTGTGATGCCTTAACTGTGGTACTGGAAATAAAGACCCTGATGGGGGGAGCCAGAGTTAAGAAATAACAGGGAAAAGAAATCTACAGACTATTTGAGGTGGAGATGAGAAGTCAAGGATAACGCCCAGGTCTCCATCTTGACAAGTCAGGGTCTCGGTGGTGTCAGTCCCTGAGAGGGGTTGTGAGGAACAGGAAGATGTTGGTGACATGTGGGTCACATGGAACACAGACCGGGAGGCATGCTGGCCACGAGGCTCATCTGAGCCAGCAGGGGCGTCTCTCCCAGAAGCCCGGGCGATACTTCATATATTTGATCTAGCTTGTGGGATAGTAAATCTTGTATTTACAGGAGAATTTTAAGGAACTTATTCTGTTAGGGAGATGATAAATTCTTTAGAAACAACCTTCTCTCATGATCTTTTCTTTTTTAATTCATAGATTGATTTTTCTTCTTTAGTCTATTGATGTGATGGATTCCATTACATGATTTTTGAATGTTTAACCAGCCTTGTATACCTGGAATAAATTCCACCTGGTCATGGCATATAATTCTTGTTATACATTGTTGGATTTGATTTGCAAATATGTTTTTGAGAATTTTTCACATCTACCTTTATGAGAGATATTGGTCTGTAGTATTCTTTCTTATGATGTGTCTCTCTGGTTTGGGGCATTAGCATAATGCTGGCCTCATAGAATGTTCTATGAATGTTCTATCTCTGCTTCTATTTTCTGGGACTGGTGTAGAGAATTGGAATAATTTCTCTACAGTCTGGTAGAATCCACCAGTGAAACTATCTGTGTCCACTGCTTTCTGTTTTGGAAGGTTATTAATTACTGATCTAATTCTTTAATAGATATTGGATTATCTATTTCTTTTTTAAGTGAGTTCTGTGGATTTCCTCCATCAAGAAATTGGTCCCATCTAAGTTTCAAGTTTGTTGGCACAGAGCTGTGACCATTATCCTTTTAATGGTCATTGGCTATAACATTTTTCGAATTATGCCACTAGTTTTGTTCTTTCTTTGCAGGCTCTACAATTCATTTGCTCACTTGTTTGCTTATTTAATAACTATTTTTGCATGCCTGTTGAGGTCCAGGTGCTGTGTTGGGGCCCTGGGAACTAGGGGTAACAGCAGCAAAAGTCCCTGGCTGGTGGACCTAACATTAGACTGTGGAGACCACCAGTCACACGTGTGAGTCAGAGCGGGTGGTCTGGGAGGCATCCTGGAGATACCTTGGGCAAGGCCAATCTGGATGAGCCTTTTTCCTCTTTGGTGTGGGATCTGAATAACCAGTGGGAGAGAGAGGTGGCTGGAGGGGCAGGCAGGCCATGATGACTGTAACTTCGGGACAGTGACAGAATGGTGGATTTATATCAACATAGGCAGGGATACTTCAGTTTAATTGCTTAGGAGAACTCAGATGAGCCTATAATGAAAATGCTGGGTAATGGGACTGTTGAAATGGATAAGAAGGTTTGCTCTGTAATCTCCTTTAATCTGCAACTGAACAATGGTTTCTTTGTTGTATCTGTTGTGCTTGTTTGTGAACAGTACCCAACCCTGGCCACCCTCAGGGAAATGGGCTTATTTATCAACGAAATTTGGCTGGAGGCTGTGACGCTGGGCTGGATAGGCAGGCGCAAGGGCACCACACACTTTCTCGGAGTAAAACTCAATTGTTTTCAGCCTCTTCATACTGCTGTTCAAGATGTAAACTCTGGGGATGCGATATCCACTTGGGGCTGAGCTCACGTCTCACCTAGTGCACCATTTCTACCCAGTGACAAAGAAGTCACACCTTATCTACGATTATTTCTTTAAGATATGTTCCAACAAGTATAGTTACTGAATCAGAAGAAAAGTCCATTTTAAATGTTCCTGAACCTTTGTTGGGGGGTGGATGTAATTTTAGAATTTCCTGGGGTTCACCTCCCTCTCTCTCTGTCTCTTTACTATACAGAACTGTTTATCACAGTGGCAGACAGAGCATTCCCTAGTAAATGCTTCACCGAAGATATTCTCCTGTATAATGACGAAGCCATTATCATGCCTATGAAATTTAATGTTATGCAACTGTTTTACTTTGTCCAAAAAATGTCTTTCAAAGATTTTTTTCAACCAAGATCCAGTTCAGGACCTCACACTGCCTTTGACTGTCTTATCTCTTTTATCTCCTTTAACAGTCTCCTGTATACTTTTGTTTTTCATGATTTTATTTCCAATAGTTAAATCTTAAACCAGTAACAAGGTTAACTCATTTATGGAAAATCAACTATGTGCCAGGAGTTTTGCAAGTCTCAGTATAACTTTAAGAGTATATTTTAAAATTTACTTTCCAGTTGCCTCTCTCCCTAGACAAGATCCACTAGGGCGGGAGTCACGTCCAAGAGCAGACCCTGAAGACCTGCTTGTTCAGATGATCTCGCTCAACTCCCGTGAACGGTATATTAGTACCTGATGTTCAGGATGATTATAAGATTTGTCCAAATCGCTAAGATCTGGCAAAATGGGCATTCAAGTGACGACCTCTGATTTCAAGCCTAAGTCTATTTAACTTGAAAGCAGCCTGTCCCTCAGAACTCTAGTTTCCCCCAGGGAGATTTTTTTAAATTAATTAATTAATTAATTTCATGGCTGTGTTGGGTCTTCGTTGCTGCGAACAGGCTTTCTCTAACTGCGGTGAGCGGGGGCTACTCTTCATTGTGGTGCATGGGTTTCTCATTGCGGTGGCTTCTCTTGTTGCGCAGCACGGGCTCTAGGCGCATGGGCTTCAGTAGTTGTGGCACACGGGCTCAGTGGTTGTGGCTTGCGGGCTCTAGAGCTCAGGCTCAGTAGTTGTGGTGCACGGGCTTAGTTGCTCTGTGGCATGTGGGATCTTCCCGGACCAGGGCTCGAACCTGTGTCCCCTGCATTGGCAAGCAGATTCTTAACCACTGCGCCATCAGGGAAGTGCACCCCCCCTCCCAGGGAGATTAAGGAATTAAACTGTCTCATCTCAAAAATACATCCCAGCTCAAGATGTGCTGAAAGTCAGAATGTTCAGGAGCTTCAAAGACTTAAGTCTTCCAAGCGACACAGCTTAGTGGAAGGAGCACGTTAAGACCCTGGCTTATGGGCAAGACATCAAAATTCTCACAGGCTCCCAGTGGCCTCACGCAGGAAGCAAGGTAACAATATCTGCCTAAGGGGGTAGAGGAGGAGAAGATGAGGTAGGGATGTGAACCATAAGGGTGATGCCTGGTGTGTGGTGAAATGCTCGCTAGAATGAGATGGATATGGGGAAGCCATAAAATACGAGACAGAGGGCAGAGCAGGCAAGAGTCGAACAAAAGTCACCTCTGAATAATCATGCAACAGTCAACATTTTCTGCTGAAAGAAACCTCTCTATTTCTTCCATTCTTCCAAAAAATGAGGCTCGGTGTTCTGCCTCCTGTTCTGTACTAAGAACTCCAAGCAGGTAGGAGGTGTTAGAGTTTGTTGCTTCCTAGGTGATTGATAACTTCTGGGTGCAGAGTGTCTGAAGAACACAGACGGCACCATTCAGAGCTCATGGAATGAGAGCCAGATGTGACCTGGGAGGCTGACGCCATAATTCATCCACACAGTGCCCTGCCCAGCTTCAGTCTCTGCCGCAGGTTGTGGCTCAGAAAATGAATTACAAAGAGATATTTGGTATAGTTTGGGGATGACGAGGTGGAAAGTTAAAGCAGAATTAAAATTTACTTTAATTCTTGTAAATGAATCAATATATGTGTGTCTTCCAAGTTTCAGGCAAAACAAAATAGACTTTTTTTTTTAAGAAAAAAAAAGCAAGAATGTTCTTAGTTGCTAAGGATTTGTGTCTGCATCAAAACCAACCTGGCTTCATAAACTTTAAATTATTTTAGATTTCAGGAAAACATGTTTCAGTTTGATGATGAGCAAGTGGAGATATCAGACATGTGCCTAAGGCTATACTAAATAGTCTAGAAAGAAAACCACCATGCTTCCTCTTAAGAATGGAGGTTGGGACTTCCCTGGTGGCGCAGTGGTTACAAATCCGCCTGCCAATGCAGGCGACACGGGTTCGAGCCCTGGACCGGGAAGATCCCACATGCTGCGGAGCAACTAAGCCCGTGAGCCACAACTACTGAGCCTGCGCTCTAGAGCCCGCCAGCCACAACTGCTGAGCCTGAGTGCCACAACTACTGAAGCCCGTGCACTTAGAGCCCGTGCTCCGCAACAAGAGAAGCCACTGCAGTGAGAAGCCCGTGCACTGCAACAAAGAGTAGCCCCCTCTCGCTGCTCGCCATGTGCAGCAACGAAGACCCAACACAGCCAAAAAATAATAATAAATAAATAAATTTATTTTAAAAAAAAAAGAATGGAGGTGAACCGGATCTCTTTGAAAGTGCAGCTTACAGCAGGTATTCCAAGTAGTCAAACAGGGAAGCCCAACAGTCTTTGCACAGCCTGATTCTCTGGGGAGCTAACTGGGCAGGAAGACCACTGGATGCTATCATAAAAATCCATGCAGTAAACAAGGTGGCTGAAGCGAGATGGTGGCCACTAGGAAGAAAGCAGTGGGACAGTTCTAGGAGGTCGCCTCAAGGGGGCTGGTTCATTGATTGAGTGTCTGGATGGAGAGGGTGGGCTGAGGAAAGCGGGGTGTCCAGGATGAATCCAGGTTTCTGGCTTGAGTTGTTGGATGGATGGCTGTGCCATTAATTAGGAATACTCTAGGGAAAATTACCTAGCCTTTCAAAACCTTAGTTTTTTCTTCCATAAAATGGAGAAAACATCATGTACTCTACAGTTGTTATAGAACTTGGAAAGTTTCATAATACACCTAAGAGTGCCTGGAACACAGAGCATGTTTACTAAATGTTTTCCCTGCTACGTGTCCTGCTTCCTCTTCCAGCCTCCCTCCTCCAGCTCCAGACCTGGTGGTACTCCTGCTTGCAGGAATGAACCCTTTTCTCTCCCAATCAGGCTTTCTCCCCTGCATCTTATCAAAGCACCTCACCTGCCTAGCATGGCATAACCTTTAGCTTGCTATGTCATCAGTTATTGAGATAAATCACCGTCATTCTCATCTCTATACAAGTCGCCCTTGGAATGCAGGCTTTTCATAGCATGGAGGGATAACATTTTTATTTTTTCTTCAGAAATGGATCAGGTTCTTTTTGCTCATTGCCATTTTCTTCCCTCGCGTACCCCTTTCCCTCTCCTGCACTCAAGCAAATAGTTGGATCCCTACTGCATCAGAGAGAGGATGCAATAGCTGGAAAGCAAAGACAACAAACAAACAATAATGACAAAACTCCTGGGTCTCATCGGTGTTGATTTCTCAAAGCAAATCACTCAGGCAATTAAGAAGATGTGAGAAAAGTGGTCACACACATATACACACACCCCTCACGTCTGTCTCTTCTCTCCAAAACCTGTGGGCACAGAGGGCTATGTGCCTCTTTTCCTTCCTAATCCTCCCCAAGGCATGCATGCATGTGTGCATGTACGTGTGTGTGTACGTGTGTGCCTATGAGACAGCGAGAGAGAGAGAGAGAGAGAGAGAGAGAGAGAGAGAGAGAGAGAGAGATACCTCCTGAGGGACTGATCAGCGTGGGAGGAACTCCTTTCTTGGATCAGACACTTGGCAACAGCCAGAGTCAACATCCTCTGCTGGGCCAGGCCCGGGGGTGCAGATGGCTGAGGCATTAGGAAGCTGAGCAGGCAGGAGGGCACACACCTCACATGGCCACTGCCGTCTGGGGCTCCACCTGACTGCAGGATGGCCTGGGCTTAGCATGTCTGTTGGCGTGGCACCCACAGAGGAGTGAAGGTTGGTGACAAACCCAGACTTCACCATGGGGAAGGAATAAGACCCCATTTCAAAACTGTAAATGGGCTGATTTGAAATGATCTGTTTTGTGAGGGTAAGTTGGTTGCAGAATATATTGTTCTAGAAATTTTTTTCTCAATTTCTAAAGAGTATACACATAGAAGGTTATGATTGAAGTAAAGTTGTATATTGTTTTTGAGAAAACGGTACGATTATTTGTATTCTTTTACATGCTCACCCTCTTGGTCCACTAGTGTCCATGGCTGACCCCAATACCTCTGGGCTGTGGGCACAGCTCAGCCCTTTCACTAAGGACAAATGTAAAGCAGCCCTGGCACCATCATCTGCTTAGTTAGGGACCTCCCTCCAAACCCACATCCCTTCTGTGCCTCGTCCATCACTAGTTGATTACTCTCATTAAAACAAAGCAATGATTTGATTTTTCCAAGGAGCTTCATTAGAATGAGGAAAAATTAAATTTACCAAGGAAAGGAGGAAATGGTTGAATAACAATATGACAAGTAATTGAATTTTAAGTCCGTGGATGCCCCGATGTGATTCAATTCTGACACATGAAGCTAGTAATGAGAGGAAGAGTCCTCTTCCATGAAGAAACCTGCTAATCCACATAAATAGCCTGGTGTTCCTGGTCATCTGGTCCCCTTAGTGATGCGTGACTGGTTTACTCCACGGGCAGAATCTGGTCCTTGCAGAGTGACTTTGGGAGCTTGAGCAGCAGTTACAGACATTACTAAGAACCTACAACACACCCAGTGTGATACTGTAATACCCCACTTAATCCTCGAAAGGCCAGAGAGGAGGGTAATATTATTTCCATTTTGCCTATTAGATAACAAAGACCTCAGGAGGTTGGAAAAATACCAGACATAGAAAGTGCCAGAGTTGGGATTTGAATCCTGTACTTCTGATTCTAACTTTTGTATGTTATTTCTACCACACTCATGGTTACTTGTAGGAGGATGCTTACATCGAGGTGGACCAGGATGCAGGAATCCTGCTGGGACCAGCTTATCTGTTTACGGAGCTTCTATCTTCTTGGTGCCTTTTTCAATTCTAGTCAGTATGAGAGGAGACATACTCTTACATTTTTTGAAAGGACTCAGTTAGTGCATAGATGGCCAGTTTACTTAGGAATGAATTAGCTATTTTAAAAATCCATCAATAAGCAAAAAAAATTTTTTTTTAAGATAGCACTAAATGCCAGAGAGATTGCAACAAAATAATACCCTAATACATTGTTGATGGGAGTGTTCATTGCCTAAATCTTTTAAAAAATTGATTTGGGGGGCTTCCCTGGTGGCGCAGTGGTTGAGAGTCCACCTGCCGATGCAGGGGACACAGGTTCGTGCCCCAGTCCTGGAAGATCCCACGTGCCGCGGAGCAGCTGGGCCCGTGAGCCATGGCCGCTGAGCCTGCGCGTCTGGAGTCTGTGCTCCGCAGCAGGAGAGGCCACAACAGTGAGAAGCCCGCGTACCGCAAAAAAAAAAAAAAATTGACTTGGCAATTGTTATGAGTTGAACTGTGTCCCCTTAAAATTCATACGCTGAAGTCCTAGACCCAGTCCCTCAGAACGTGACTTTATTTGGAAATAAGGTCTTTGAAGATGTAATCAAGTTGAGATGAGGTCATACTGGAACAGAATGTGCCCCTAATCCAATACAAGTGGTCTTTACACAAAGGGGAAATCTGGACACAGATACACAAGAGGAGGAGGAGGATGTGAAGAGACACAGGGAGAAGACAGCTGGCTACAAGCCAAAGAGAAGCCTGGAACAGCTCCTCCACAGCCTCAGAGGGAACCACGCTGATGACACTTAATCTTGCACTGACAGTCTCCAGAGTGTCACACAAATGGTTCTGTGTGGTCATGTGTTATGGCAGCCCTAGAAAACCAATACAGCAATACATCCTAAGAATATTAAAACTGACGATACCATTCGGCACAGGAATCTCTTGCCTTTGGTTGCCTCTGAAGGAATAATGAAGACTGACATAGGTTTATGCACAAATGTATATTTCTCAGGTCTTTCCCTTCCCATGCTATTGCAGGAGGCCATTCCAAAGTCCTCCAGAACCTGCTTTACTTCTGAAATTTCTCTGGGAGCTTGAGCATCAGTTACCAAGAAAACGCTTGCCAGGTTTTCCTCTCCTTGTCTGGCCTCCTTCAGCGAATCAGCACTCATACTTCATTCTGTGGACATCACTGTCCCTGGCTGCTGCCCTGTCGCAGCTCCAGTGCTCTGGGTTCTGATCACAGGCGAAGGTGAAGCCCAGTCTCTCTCCTGGGGTCCAAGATGCGAGTCTGCAGGTGGGCTGGGCCCACAGGTGTCACAAGGACCCCACAACCACTGAGGACGCTTCCTCTTGCAGCCCAGCCTTCAGGACTGGACCCGCCAGGGTGCGGCTTTTTCAGCATCTTGCAGAAGGGAGCCCTGAGCCATCGGGCCACCTGATTCTGAGCAGTCTGGCCACCAGACACATCTCATCTCAGTGCTGATCACGCTTTGGCCACCCATCCTGCTTCCTGCCCACCGTGTGATATTCATGCCAGTTCTCATCTCTGAGTTGATGCTCTGTCAAGCCGCCCACTCACACCTAGCAGCAGAGCCCTGTGCCCCGGCCACAATGGCATTAAAACGTCAGCCACGTGAGGCAGGGAGACGCAGGGACACGTCCTTTCTTTTTCGGATCTGAGCTTGCCGGATGTCCTCTGTGGCGAGAGGCAGCACCGACAGCCCCTCCAACACTCACAGGTTGACCCCTGTGCTTTGGAAACTTAGGCAGAGTGCAAGGAATTCTCATTTTAAACACCGTCTCCTTGTGTGGCCTCTTTGCAGGACTGCACAGGCTGCTGGAGCAGCCCTGTTGACCTCTGACCCTTGGCCCACTAACCGAAACAAGGTGAATACTCCTTGGGCCGGTGTGGTGGAGGGAGGACCAGAGAATAAATCTGACCCTACTTCCACTGAAAGTGATGAATGGTCCCCCTTTCAAGCCGGGGCCCTCTAGCCCTTTTATTCACTGCTCTGGTTTTAAAAAGAGGAGGATGGATTGAGTGCCTTTCAACTGTTTACCAGCAGAAGAGCAAAGATCAGGTTACCAGCCCAGAATGATTCATCTTTTCTCCCAAATCAAAGCCTGTGTCCACAGTGCCTGTGTCCACATGAGTTCATCTTCCGTATTCAGACGGTCAGAGCCAGGGACAAAGTCCTGGGAGAAAGAGAGATGGAGTAATTAAGTGCAGACAGGGAGCAGTGAAGGCTCTTTTTCTGCCTTCACATTGGGACTTTAATAGAGTTTTTTGGTTATTTGTGTGTTATTTTTTTAAGCGGAAGTGTCTCTGGTTTCCTCCAAGTCAGGACAATTACTGATGTTTTTCCAAGGATCCTGAGTTGGGACATGTTTTCATTTGAGAGAAGTTTCCACTACAAAAATATGTATTTACATTTAGAAACATGACTGTTGGAACTGTGAGAACCAGCATTCATAATTGGAGGAAAAAGTGCTGTGGGTTGGAGACACACTGATGCCATGACCACTGGCATTATAAATGTATGGAACATTCCAAACACAGAGAATATAGTCAAGTATAGAGAACAGCCACTTAAAAAATTCTAACATTCTGCCATATTTGTGTCAGTTTTCACTAAGAAATAAAATACACAGAGGCCATGGAAGCCCCTCTGTACCTCCCTGTCCTTAAATCGATGTTTTCATCCCCAGAATGTTACTATACTATTACTATGGATGAATGTATCCATAAAAGATATATAACAAAGTATTGAATTTTATTTGAATACATCATTCAGTAATGAGCTTTTTTCACTCAATCTTATGTTTTTGTCATAATGTTTCACTCAATGTTTATGTTTTGTCAGTAATAATACTGATAAATAAAACAATTCATTTCATTGAACGAGTGTAGAACATTTCATTTCATGCATATTGTACACTTCAATCATGATGATGGGTACTTAGGTGACTTCTGTCAAGAGCTGTGAAGGGTCTGATGTTCCACCCCACTTACCAGCTAACAAGGCTGCTGCAATCTCTTGAATGCTGGTAGAAGAAATGAGATTCCTGGGTCAGAGATGAGAGACTTCATTATTCACAGCCAAAGCAGCAGTCAGAGTGTTGGCATATTTGTGCTGGTTCCCCGAGCCCCCAAACCTACAGGGTGACACGGAGAGCCAGATGACAGCTGCACAGGTTGGATTGGGTTGCAGGAGAGGGCTTCTGAGCTTGGGGATCCTGCAGATTTTGAGCAGGCAGTAGAGAAGCTGCCTCTTGGTCCTGGAGTGAAAAATTCCCTCATCCTTTGAGGTTCCTCCCTGAAAATACAGCCCTGAAGATGGCTGCATAAAGAGCAGTCAAGGCTTCGCAGTTTGGGCACAGCCAGCAAGGCATGTAGGGGAACCAGAAACCCAAGGAGGAATGCATCTCCCAAAGCTTCCAAGTGCCAGCTCTTACAGAGGTACAAACAGGCATGCCATTTGTCTCCTTACCCAGCATACATGAAAAGTAGGTTTGCTTCTCTCCAAATTGTTTTTCACAGTGACTGTGGGAATTTACAATCTCCAATAGCACATAGGGATTTTCTTGCTTCTTTATCTCCTCTTGAACCCTTGTGTTGTCAGACACTTTAATTTATGCTAAGCTGATGGTTATAGAAGGATAATGCAGGTTGTTTTAATGTTTCCTTGATTTTGAGCATGTTTTCACTTACAGTATTGACCTTGCAGTTTCCTCTCTGTCCTTTGCCTTTTCATGACTTTTTGCCTGTTTTGTGTATTTTCCTTTTTCAGATTGATTTGTAGGTGTTCTTTGTATACCCTGAATATAATTCTTTGCCAGTTATATGTATTAGTAATATCTCTTCTCACTCTATAGTTTGTCTTCTCACTTGGTGTATAGATTTTTGTTTCAGAGAATAGTTTTAAAGTCTTAAATATGGAAAAGAAATTAAGAAAAAAATCCATTTACAATAGCATCAGAAAGATTAAAATACTCAGTAATAAGTTTCAGCAAGGAGGTTAAAGAGCTGTAAACTGAAAACAATTAAAACATTGATAAAATTGAAGAAGATACAAATAAATGGAAAGATATCCCATGTTCTTGTATTGGAAGAATTAATATTGTTAAAATGTCCATACTACCCAAAGTGATCTACAGATTCAATACAATCCCCAAAATTCTAATGGCAGTTTTCATAGAAATAAAAAAAAATTATCTTAACATTCCATTGTATGGAACCACAAAAGACTCCAAACAGCCAAATTAATCTTAAGAAAAAAACAACAAAACTGTAGGGATCATACTTCCTGATTTCGGACTATATTACAAAGCTATAGTAATCAAAATAGTATGGCACTGGCATAAATACAGATACCAGTGGAACAGAATAGAGAGCCTAGAAATAAACCCATGCATATATGATCAACTAATCTTTGACAATGGCACCAAGAATATAAAACAGGGAAAGAATATTCTCTTCAATAAATGACGTTGGGAAAACTGGATATCCACATGCAGAAGAAAGACATTGGACCCCTATTTTGCACTACTCACAAAAATTAACTCGAAATTGGTTAAAGACTTAAAGGTAATACCTGAAACTTTAAAACTCCTAGAAGAAAGCATAGGGATAAAGCTCCCTGATATTGGTCTTGGCAATGATTTTTTTGGATTTGACACCAAAAGCACAAACAACGAAAGCAGAAACAAACAAGTGGAACTATATCAACCCAAAAATATAATGTATAGTTCCTCTCTGTTGAGTATAGGGCTTCATAAAGAACTATCAAATCAAGATTAATGTTTATCAAAATCTTTTCTACTTTTACTGCTAGTTTGTATACTTAATCCTTCTTTTTCAGATGGAGGTAAAGTTGTCATTACATCCTTGTAATTCTGTACATTTTTCCTTCATATAATTCAAGACAATGTTGTTGGGTACAAGTAAGTTCATGATTATTATATCTTAATTATTGATCATTCCTTTAAATTTATCCCTTTTAATACTTTTAGCCTCAAATTCTATTTTTCATATTAATATTGCTTTCTTTTGGTTAATATTTGTATATTTTAAGTGTTATTTTCAACATTTCTATGTTGTTTAGATATGCTTTCTTTAAAGAATTATTATTTTTATTTTTAATTACTTTATTTATTTTTGGCTGCATTGGGTCTTCGTTGCTACGCGTGGGCTTTCTCTAGTTGTGGTGAGTGGGGGCTACTCTCCGTTGCGGTGTGCAGTCTTCTCATTGCGGTGGCTTCTCTTGTTGCAGAGCACGGGCTCTAGGCACGCGGGCTTTAGTAGTTGTGGTGCGTGGGCTCAGTACTTGTGGCGCACGGGCTTAGTTGCTCCATGGCATGTGGGATCTTCCTGGACCAGGGCTCGAACCCGTGTCCCCTGCATTGGCAGGCAGATGCTTAACCACTGCACTACCGGGGAAACCCTAGATATGTCTTTCATATACAGCACTTAGATGATTTTTGTTATTTAAAAATTCAGTATGATTGTTTCTGCCTATTAGTAGGTTTATTCATCATATTTCTTATTATAGGTGACATATTTGACCTATTTACCAATCTTATCTTTTGCTTTTACTTTATCATTTTTTTCTCTGCTTTTCTTTTAAAAACTTCCTTTGTGCCTCTGTTCTACTGTAAATATTTTGTATATTCTTTCCCCTATTTTAATGGTTTCTAAGCACACACACAGTCTGTTGACAGTTATCCTTACTTAATATATAATATAATATATTTGCAACATATATCTCTTTATATGATATATCCTTAATTCATAATACAGTATATATATATATTTTTTACATACAGTTTAACATACATATACTTTAACTGTCATTTGACATTACATTTCCTCCCTCTGCACCTAAAAGAACACAGCATCTTGTAAATACCTGTTGAACATCACCCACCCCATGTAATTTTTGTTTACAGGTTTATCTTTTTAACAAAAATTGTTAATGTATATATACATTATATATGTATAATCAATAAATGTATAATCAATAATTAACATGTACCTGTATATGTATAATCAATAAGCAGTTTCATTTTTAACATAATATATCGAGTTCCAACCTCACCCTTGGTCTTGTATACCATGACTTCTGTCTGGGTTCACTTTTCTTCTCACTGATCTACAACTTTTCATGATTCTCTTAGTGAGTGTCTATGGGTAGGAAACTGGAATAGCTTTCATACGTCTGAAATGTCTTCCACTTGACTGCATCCTAAATGCTAACTTACATGGCATAGGGTTCTAGGTAATCAATATTTTCCCTTTGAAAATATCACTCCAGTGCCTCTGGCCTCTGTTTTTCCTGATGAGAAGTCTTCTGTCATCTGGCTGATATCTGTTGTATGTTGTCTTTTCTCAATTTTCTGGTAGCTTTTAGCATTTCTCTTTACCCATGACACATGAAGCTTCTGTACCAGGTGTCATGGTGTGGACTCCCTGTCATTCAGGCTGCTTGATGCTTTGAGCACTTCTGATCTGAGGACTTATGTATTTCTTCAGTGCCTAAAATTTCTCAGTTATTTTATCTTCAAGGTAGATTTGCTTCCATTCTCTCCCTTTCCTTTTTTTGGAAACCCACAATCTGGGGACCTTTTGTTGATATGTTTTCATCTCTTTGCTCTCTGCTAGATCCTGGAGAAATGATAGCATTTGATTCACCATTTTGCCTTCAACTGTATCTAGTCTAGAGTTTATCTTTTTTTTTTTTTTTTTTTTTTTTTTTTTGCGGTATGCGGGCCTCTCACTGTTGTGGCCTCTCCCGTTGCGGAGCACAGGCTCCGGATGCGCAGGCTCAGCGGCCATGGCTCACGGGCCCAGCCGCTCCGCGGCATATGGGATCCTCCCAGACCGGGGCACGAACCCGTATCCCCTGCATCGGCAGGCGGACTCTCAACCACTTGCGCCACCAGGGAGGCCCTAGAGTTTATCTTTTTTCTTTCTTTTTTGATTGTAATATCAGTGCCATACTTTTGATATCTTAAATTTCTAATTTTTTAATCATTTGTATTTGGTTTATGTATGACAGTTCTATTTCATAATTCCTTATTTTTCAAAAAATGTTTTATATTTACATATAGGAGTTTTTGTATTGAGTGTTGATTTTATTGTCTTTCTTTAGCTTCAGATAGCTTCAGGTGCTTTGAATTTTTAATATCTCATTTTGAGTGGGAAGTTTTTGTTTTGATATTTTGTTTCATTTTATTCTTTCTTTCTCTTACCTACCTCTTTTTCTGGTGGTTTTGGGGATCCCCACCTGCTCTCCCAGGCAAGGCAGAACCAGTTTTTCTCTTGCTGCTTTGGGGGTGCTATCCTCAGGGTCACTGCAGGGATCCCAGACTCAGCCTCTTTGCTAGCCATGGATCTCGATGGTGCATCCCCTGTTCTCCCTAGGCCCATAGGAATGTACTGCTACATTCCGCCTCCTTGCACACAGGGGCTGGAGCTATGGGGCTCCAGGCTCCGTCTCTCAGTTTGCATGTGTCCAGCACCCTGCAGGAGCTGGCCTGCTGCAGGACTAGATGCACAGCAAGCCCGTTCTTCTTCTGCCCTTCAGAACCCTGGCTGGTCCTGCCTATTTGGTTTACGTGGCTTGTGTTTGTCTGTCAGTGCCTTGTGTCCGGCACAGAGGCGGATGCACCCAAGGACCACATGCCTCATGCCATTTTGAATAGAAGAGCAAGAGCACTTACCCTAAACGTTTGCCAAAATTAGGCCCTGTCCTTCATTGAGGGGCATCCCAGGAAGCCATGCAGGCATTGAAGCCAGTAAAGCACATGGCTGCCCATTGTCAACTGCAGTTCACAAGGCAAGTCAAGAGTGATGCCCCACGTGTCCTCACAGCCACTTCCACAAGGTTCCACCAAGGGAGCTTGTTTCAGATCAGTGCTGTAAGAGTGTTTCCTGCTGAAGGACTTTCCAGCAGGGGTACCTTTTGATCATGGCCACTAGCAGCTGGATTTCAGCGATTTATTTTCCTCCTGGTTGTCGTTTGCTTTCTCCTCTATGACTTTTTTTTTTTTTGCGGTACGCGGGCCTCTCACTGTTGTGGCCTCTCCCGTTGTAGAGCACAGGCTCCGGACGCGCAGGCTCAGCGGCCATGGCTCACGGGCCCAGCCGCTCCACAGCACGTGGGATCCTCCCGGACTGGGGCACGAACCCGTGTCTCCTGCATCGGCAGGCGGATGCCTCTCAACCTCTGCGCCACCAGGGAAGCCCTCCTCTATGACTTTTATTTCCTCATCTTGTTCCTTAATTACCTTGTAGTGCTGAGAGTTTTCTTTATACATCATCTCAACATTTCTTGTTATGGAGAGAGGCAAGTATAAAGAGAAACAGAAAAACAGAACTCACTCCCCTTGGCAATATTGAGGGTTAAATTTTTTTTCTATGATTGAAGTTAATTCTTTGAGATATAATCAACATATAACATTATATTAGTTGCAGGTGTACGTATAATGATCTGATATTTGTGTATATTGCAAAATGATCACCTCAATGAGTCTATTCAGCATCCATCACGTCATACAGACACAATTTTTTTTCTTATGATGAGAATTTTTAAGATCTATTCTCTTAGCAACTTTCAAATATACAATACAGCATTATTAATGACAGTCACCATGCCATACATTATATTTCCATGACTGCCATATTTAATAGCTGGAAGTTTGTAGCTTTTGACCAACTTCACCCATTTTGACTACACCCTGCCCGACTCCCTGTCTCTGGCAACCACCAATCTGTTCTCTGTAATTTTTTTTTGAAGATTCCACACATAAGTGTAATCACACAGTATTTGTCTTTCTCTGTCTGACTTACTTCACTTAAAAGTGTTTTAATAAAAACAAAAATTAAACCTGTAAGGTATTTTTCCAGTTTTCTCACATGTGACTATACCGTCAGATTCACAGAAAATGCTGCATTTCCTTATTCCCTTCCAGCCAAGTGCTGATGCTGCTGTGAGGTTCCCAGGCTGTGACATGGGAGCGGGACCCCAGGTTAAGGGACAATGGGTCTCAGAGTGCATGTTAAGACTGGAGGTGAGAGAACCCAATTAGCCTTGCCGAGCAGCACCCAAGCAGGGGCCCCCCCGAGCTGGGAGTTCAGCAAGAAAATAATTAGATATTCAGGATGGGCTGAAATGAAAAGCCCTTTTGAGGAAACAACACTGTTTCCCAGAGAATTAGGGAGATGCCTGTGGGAATAGCACTTTCAGAGGGGCCAGGGGACAGAGTGAATTTCAGAGGGTCTATGCATCTGGCTCTGAGGCCACTCCCCTCCCCTCCGAGCTGGCTCTCACAGCAAGGAGCCTTGGGACCTTGACAGCTTTCTGGAAAAACAAAACAGTTGCGTATGCAGAATTTCATTGGCATCAGATCACTTTTGTACCAAGGAGGTCATGTAGTCCTCCAACACCCTGGGGGAATATTTTCATTGTGTTTGTCCTGCAGAAAAGTTGCAGATTAACTCACACTTTTCTAGGGCCAACTGTGAGCCAGAAACTCAATAAAAACAATGAATTCATCTTCCTCTGCCAGCAGGGGAGGTAAGAGAGCTGTCCACATTTTATAAATGAGGAAACTACATCTCCTGGAAATTGGGAGTTGCTCAAAATTGACACAATGTGGAGGAAGGGCCCTGACCTTGGCCTCTGACCCCACAGGCTCTGCACCTTCCACCCCTATGCAACGCTACCTGCCAAAAATGTGCAATATTCCAAAGTTCTAAAACTGCCAGCTCAACCAATTATTCACAACCATCACTAAACACCACCATGACCAGTTGGGGTATAGATGTAGCACGTTGGTGCAATAATACCTCTGTTTCTCAAGGTTGTGTTGGGAAGTTCCTTTTATACCTTCCCCAGTGATTGGTTCCCAATTAATTTTCCCAAACAGATCCTTCTCCCATGTCCATTTGCCCAGTGGCTCTGCCAATGACACTTTGATTTTTGCGGATTGAGACTCCTTTCAGACTTCTGGCCTCCAGAACTGTGAGATAATAAATTTATCATTTTAAGCCACTTAGTTTGCTGTAACTTGTTACAGCAGCAATAAGAGACTAATGTACTCATAGAAAGTGCCTAGCAGGGGCCTTGTCAAGAAGAAGCTTCCATGCATGACACTGGCATCTTTTCCATTATCACACCATTGTGGGCTTAGGTACCCAGAAGTCAAAGTGGAGCATGCTTTAACATAGTTTAATTTTAAGACCACCCCGATCCCAAAGCATATATCAACTCCCTCTTCCATGCCATGCAGATTGACAAGGAAGACCCAGCAGTGCGCCTCCAGTGCACACTTACCGGTACTAACCTGCGCCATACACATCATGGCCAAGGTGACAGCCTGTCCATCTTGCCTGTTCTGGGACTGGGCCTGCCCTGCCTCATCCTAAAGTTGTCTGTTGGCTTCTTGCTTCCCCTACTGGAATAGGTGGCCTTGAAAAGTGGTCACACGTGTCTTATCATCCTTGTGTCTTTCACAGATATTTGCAAACAGTGGGTGCTCAACAGTTTGGGAATGAATGAATCAGTGAAAAAAGTCTGTCAACCCATAGCCCATGGAATGGAACAAAACATCATTCGACGGGGATATATTTCACGGAGTCTTGAGACTTCACGGGGGGAAGAAGGAGTGTTCGGTGACTGGGAGACCTCTTTTCACCTACCACACGCCAGGCATCGTGGCTATGCAGGGGTCTGCCACATCTGGACACCCTCTCATTATTCATACATGTAAAAATGGGGCAACATCACAAATAAATTAGCCTATCAGTCATGAATTTTACTGTCGGAGGAGACCTCCAATTCTCAAACACGTAAATGCACACAGAGAATAACATACGAGTTTCAATCACAGCAGAGTTGCCATTTGCTGTCAGGCACCGTGCTATGTGCTTTACACGCATTATCATGGATTCTCATAAACTTCTTTGAGGCAGGCTTCACTTTACTCCCATTTTGCCCATAAGGTAATTGTGCTGTAAGGCGATCGTGAGCCTTGCCCAGGGTTCTGCGTGATAAGGGACAACACTGAAGGTCTCCCAGCTCTGCCTGACTCCAGCCTCTCCCAATCTGCAGCCCGGTCTCTCCAGACCCACAGCATGGAATGTGTTTCCCTGGGTGCCAGAGGCATGTCCCTACCATCCATCTGCTGCTACCTTTTTTTTTTTTTTTTTTTTTGCGGTATGTGGGCCTCTCACTGTTGTGGCCTCTCCCGTTGTGGAGCACAGGCTCCAGACACGCAGGCCCAGCGGCCATGGCTCACGGGCCCGGCCGCTCCGCGGCATGTGGGATCTTCCCGAACCGGGGCACGAACCCGTATCCCCTGCATCGGCAGGCGGACACTCAACCACTGCACCACCAGGGAAGCCCCTACTACCTTTTTTTTAATGCACTCTAAACCCAGCATTTTGAAACTATTTTGAATCCAAAAATATGAGCATGCACTCCAAATTCAGTAATCTCCTTAGCAAATTCTGATCTGAGCATAGCGGTTTTTAAATGGATTCAAAACAGCAGCCCAGCTGACTTCAAAGATTTAGTTTGAATAACCATTTTATACAGAATTATTAAGTCAAGAAAATGAGAGTTATTAATTTTGCAAGATGCAATTTTTAACTTTACAAAATGAAGACTTTATTTTAAAAACCTGCTTTAAATATCAGAATTCTATCCTGGTCCATTCAATTGCATGTATTATATTTATGTGATAACTTGTAGGAACAGACTGGATAGACTACAAATTCCACAAAATAAAATTTAGTCTTTTGATACTCAAGCCGATTCAGTAAAACTAATAAACAAATATAACAATACATAGCTTTAGGGCAACTGGCAAATGAAGCATTTGGGAAACCTGCAGAGTTGGAATCCTACCCCCATCTCAACGGTCAGAATGGTGATTTTGAGTGACCGTCTGATGACAGATAAACCTTGATTTTTAACCCCAGTTTCCCATTTACTTGTTATGTGAACTGGAACAATTAACAGCTTCCTGGAACCTTGTCTTTTCTCATGTGTAAAACCAGGAGGTCTGCTAAAATTGGTTGATGTGTAGCTTAAGTAAATTAGCGTTTGTAAGCACCCTAGCACAGCACCAGGCCATCATAACTCCTCAATGCCTGATGACTAAAATGAAAAAAAAAAAAAAAATTCTTGGTCTGAAACAAATTCCAAATCAACCTGATATAAAATAGCAGAGGAAAAATAAATCATTGTCATGCTCTCGGGATGAAAAGCCTAAAACAGCATGTGTATAAGCACATTTAAGTTTGAGACTTCTGTGCATCTAAGGTTCTCCCCTGGGAGGTAGGATTGCATAGTGGTTAAACATCGCCCAAGTTAACATATTAGCTTCACCACCTCATAGCTGTGTGATCCAGGACAAGTTAATAATAAAACCTACTTCACAGTGTTGTGTGATGATTAACTAGTTAATATTTATAAAGAACTTAGTGCCTGGCATGTGGCAAGCAATAAAAAATATAGTTTCTTAGTATTAGCTATCAACAGAAATAAATTTAGAAGGCAAAAATGGACTAGAGAGAATACTTAAAATTCTGACAGACATGGGCTCATGATTTGCGTGTTGGGGATTAGGGTAGAATGCGGTCATATGGGTGGGGCCCTAACCCAATCTGACTGGTTTCCTTACATGAAGAGGAGATTAGGACTCAGACACACACAGAGAATAGATGATGTGAAGACATGGGGAGAAGACAGCCCTCTACACGCCAAGGAGGCCTCAGGAGAAACTAACCCCGCTGACACCTTGATCTCAGACTTCCAGCCTCCAGCACTGTGAGAAAATAAACTTCTGTCATTTAAGGCACCCTATCTGTGGTACTTTGTGATAGCAGCCCTAGCAGGCTAATACACTTACTAAATAAAGGTCTCTTAAAATCAGACCAAAAGGTAAATATTGCAAAATCATGAACAAGCAATATACTAAAAAAAAAAAAAAAGTGGTCAGCAAAAATAAAAAATATGTTAAACTTCACTAATTATCAAAGGAATGTGAATTCCAGCAATGAGTTACTAGTTATTAAGACTGAACAAGATGAAGAAGAAAGATAATCCCCAATATGGATCACCATTGAAAAGAGGGGGAAACTCTCTCATTGCTGATAGGAAAATAAATTGGAAAAATCTTTCTGGAGGGCCATTCAGCAACAGTTATCAAAGTTTTATCTACAAAATGCATTCTATCCGATCTTGCAAGTTTTTTATTTAGGTTTTTCCCCTAAGAATATAGTTGGACAGGTAAGCAATAATTTGCTCTGCTAATGTCCAACCAGGCACAGAGACCTCTGCTGCTGCCCTCTGCCATTGCCACGGTCCGAGAGCATGACTAGGACTACAGGGCAGCTGCGTACCCACTGTCTTTCTCACTGTTCTTCTAGTTTTGACTTATGGACTTTTTTCTTCCTTAGACACAGACATGTGTCTCAGGGCTGGAAGTAGGAACCACACCACCAAGCTTGCTGAGGATCACTATTTCTTAAACAGCTTTATTGAAGTATATTCAACAAACTAACTGCAGCTGTTTACAGTATACTATTTGGTATATACACACCTGTAAAACCACCACCACAATCAAGACAGTAACATAGCCATCACCCCCAAATGTTCCTTTGTGTCTCCTTGTGACCCCTCCTTCCAGCAGCCCCACCTCCAGCCCAGGCAGCCATGGATCTGGTTTCTGTCACTACCCATTAGTTTGCCTTTCCTAGAATTTTGTATGAATGGAATCATTCAGTAAACACTCCATTTTTGTCCAGCTGCTTTCACTCAGCATAAGTATGGTGGTATTCTTCCATTCTGTAGCATGCATCAGTAGTTCATTCCTTTTTGTTGCTGAGGGTGTGTATGTATGGATGTGCCACAATTGGTTTATCCATTCACCTGTTGATGGAATTTGTGTTGTTTGCAACTGGAAGCTATTACAAATAAAGCTATAATGAACATTGGTGTGCAAACCTTTATAAGGGCATATGATTTCATTTATCCTGGGTAATCACCTGGGAGTGGAATGGTTGGCTCATAACTTTTTAATAAACTGCTTCCAGATAAGACAGAGTAATCAAGATTGGATTTACCCTCCTACTTGAAACAGCTAAAAAAAAACTACAGAAAAAAATATATGAAACAATGGTTATCAAGACACTGGACATCAGTGACAAAGGCCAGTAATTGCTGAGAGGCAGTAAATAAGCAGGATGAGCCCCGTGATGGCTTCAGTCACACTGTGTGAGGGTTCCCAGGCTACAGCACAGGAAAGTGGGACCCAGGCAGGCCCAGCAGATTTCTTAGCTAGAAGATGGAGATGAGGGTCTAGGGGTTCAGGAAGCTGGAGTTAGCAGGAGAGAAGGCCAGAGAGAAAAGCTCCAGATATGCAAGGGTCCCCTTTGAGTAGATATCAAAATACAAATTGGAGAGTGCATGACAGGAAACTCTGGAGGTCTGGAGAAATAGACGCAGAACAGACGCACATGTTAGAATTAGCAGGTATAGACACTAAAAGAGGTATTTAAGTAGAGATATGGAAGATATGTTTTTTTAAAAACCAGTGAATTGAACTTCTAGAAATGAAAACTATAATGTGTGAGATTGATACACACACACACACACACACGCTGGCTGGGATTCAGGGAAGATTAGACACTGCAAAAGAAAGAATTAGTCAACTTGAGTATATAGACATTCAAAATATTCAAAATGAAACACAAAGAGAAAAAAAAAAGATTGTTTTAAACGACAAGAACACCAGTGAGGTGTGGGACAATTTCAAGTGTCTCACAGGTAGTGACACCAATGAGAGTGAAGGGGGTAGGTCAGGAAAAATACTTGAAGAAATAATGTCCCCAAATTTCCCAATCTTCATGAAAACTTTAACCCCCAGATCCAAGCAAAAGCTGAGCGTCATAGACATGAAGAAAACCACACTAAAAAAATCAAATTGCCCAAAACCAGCAACAGAGAGAAAAATCTTAAAAGCACTTAGAGAGAAAAGACACTTTACAGGGAACAAAGATAAGGATACAGTGACACAAAAACAGATGAAACTGTGAGGAGAAGCAGACAGCACCACAATCTCAGAGGGCGACTTCCACCCCTGCCGGCGAGTGAGAGGACAGGCAGGCAGATGAGCAGGTGCAGGAGGCTGGACGACACCATCAGCCACCGTGACCCAGATGGCAACAGACTCTGTGCCCTTCACCAACTCAGACCACATTGTGGGAATAACCCAAGTCTCAGTAACTTTCAAGGATTCAGGCCATACAGTGTGTTCTCTGACCACAACAGAATAAAATTAGGAATCAGTAGTTACATGAGGACATATGGAAAATTCCCAAATGCATGAAAAGTAAAAGACGTGTTTCTAAATAACCCATGGATCAAAGAAGAAATCAAAAGGGAAAAGAGACGGTATCTTGAACTGAATTAAAAATGAAAATACACTGTATCAAAATAGGTCGGGTGTCACTAAAGCAGTATTCTAAGAGAAAATTATAGCACTAAAGGCCTATATTAGAAATGAAGGTCTCAAATCAACAACCTCAGCTTCTACCTAAGAACTATAAAAAGAACAAATTAAGCCTAATATAATCAGAAGAAAGGAAATAATAAAGATCAAGGCAGAAATCAGTGCCTTGAAGAAAGAAAGTCAATGACATAAAAGCTGGTTCTTTGAGAACAATCAAATCTATGATCAGCCTCTAGCCAGACTGAGGAGAAGAAGAAAAAGAGGCCACAAATGACAAATAACCACACAGAACATAATTCTTCCTAACCATCCCATTTCTGGACTCTTGTTTATCACTCTGGGGAGACACAAAAAGTACAAACAGGAGAACCAAAAATGGTCACACCAAGCAGATGAAGCAACTCAAAGAAATGTCAAATGGGGATACTGAGAAGGGGCGCTGTCATATGGAATGGGGGGCAGTGTCATGTGGGGACCGTGGAGAAGGATGGAATACAGGAGTGGTAGAGGCAGAGGCGTTAATATATGGGCTGTCATACGTGGCTGTCTTCCTTGACATGGCATCATATTGAGGCTGGGACCTGGACCTCCTTCATCCTAACCTCAGTGGCAACTCTGATCTTGAACTAGATCTACTTGGAATGCAAGGCTAGACTTTATTTTGGAAGGAATTTTGTCCATGGAATAAACACTGACGATGATATCTTTTTCAGAAATGAGACTGAGCTAACAAGTTGTTACATTTGTAACTAAGTTAAGACTTTCTGTTCTGTAGAGAGAATCTCAATAGTCTTTGGAAATGTATTCTTTCATAGCCTTACCTCAATTCAATAACTTATCTGGTCTCAAGAATGCCAGAACTGGCCCTGCCCAGCACACAAAAATGTCCATTTATTTTTTAGGCTAGGGCAGAAAACCTGGATCCAGAGAAGGAGAAGAAAGTCGACATCCTGCCAGTAAGTCAGGTGGCTATGCATTCCACCAGGCAACCCTGTCAAGAGGTCAGATTATAAGTGGTACATGTTGACAGCATGATTCCTTGGTCCCTGGCAGACTCAGTTTCATTGGTCAATTTTGGTTTGGGATATGATGTTACTCAAGTGCTGGTGAGCCTTTCATGGCTAAAATATGCCTAACTGTGTTGATTTTTAAAGGAGCAAGTTGCCAGATAGCTGAGCTATAATGTTGAGAGGGTATCCTTGCTTCCGGCAGAGCTACTGAAGCTCTCCAGCTTGGCCTGATTTTCTGATCTTTCTTCCACCCACATTTCCTGCTGGTGTTCTCTCTGGAGATATTTGGTTACTGACACAAACATATTACCCTGATCCCAGATAATACAGAATTTTTAAGCTTCTAAGAGTGACTCTACAGAACCTACCATGGCACAGGATCTCCCCCATCTGTCTTGGTACAAAAGAAAGTAGAAACAGATGGTGTAGGGCCCAAGACAGGGATGGATTTCATTAGGTAGAAATCAGAACAACTCAGGATGTCTACTCCCTGAGGATCTTAGATGCCTTCATGCTCTGGAACTTTTACCCTTAAAAGATAATTGGAGAGAAGGATAAACCATGGGCCCAGCTGGAGAAAGGAGGTGTTAGGAAGTAGTTCACATTGTTAATTTTGCATGTTACAACCACCTTAAATTATTTTTAAATTAAATTTTTTACTTTGATAAACCTATAACTAAAACCTATAACTATAGGTTGACATGCAGTTTTTAAAAAGTATACAGGGCTTCCGTGGTGGCGCAGTGGTTGAGAGTCCGCCTGCCGATGCAGGGGACATGGGTTTGTGCCCCGGTCTGGAAAGATCCCACATGCCGCGGAGCGGCTGGGCCCGTAAGCCATGGCCACTGAGCCTGCGCGTCCGGAGCCTGTGCTCCGCAATGGGAGAGGCCACTACAGTGAGAGGCCCGCATACCGCAACAAAAATAAATAAATAAAAATAAATAAATAAAAAGTATACAGAAAGATCCCACGTATACTTTACCCAGATTTCCTCAATAGTAACATATTGAATAACAACTATAGGACAATATCTCAACCATTGATATGGTCAAGATCCAGAATGCACCATCACGAAGATACCCCCTGCTGCCCTTTTATAGCTACTCCCTAATCTTTTAATTAGCTCCTCCGCTAATCTTCTCTCCATCGCTATAATTTTGTCGTTTCAAGAATGTTGTATAAACACAATCATATAGTATGTAATAACCTTTTGAACTTGGCTTTTACTAGAGACTCGCCCAGGTTGTTGCCTTTACCAATCGTCCTGCATACTGTTCCATGGTGTGAAGATTCTGCAATTTGTTTAACTGTTCAATCAGTGAAAACCTCTCACTGTTGTGGCCCCTCCCGCTGCGGAGCACAGGCTCCGGACGCGCAGGCTCAGTGGCCATGGCTCACGGGCCTAGCCGCTCCGCGGCACGTGGGATCTTCCCGGACCGGGGCATGAACCCGTGTCCCCTGCATCGGCAGGTGGACTCTCGACCACTGCGCCACCAGGGAAGCCCCATGCACAGGTTTTTGAATGAATATGTTTCCATTTCTCTGGGATAAGTGATCAAAGGTATCATTTCTGGGTCATACATTTTCATGTTTTACTTTATAAGAAATTGGCAAACCACTTCCCAGAGAGTGGCTGTACCATTTTACATTCTCACCAGCGGTGGATGAGTGATCTAGTCTGCATCCTTGCTGGCATTTGGTGACACTATCTTGTAATTTTGCTATTACCATAGGTATGTAGTGATACACCATTGCAGTCTTACCTTGCATGTCCCTAGATTGCTAGTGATGTTCACATCCTTTCATATGTTGATTTGTTATCTGCACATTCCCTTCAGTGAAATGTCTATTCATTTTGAGGTCCATTTTCTAACTGGATTATTTGTATCTTTATTGTTGAATTCCAAGAGTTCTTTATATATGTGAAACACTAGTCCTTTGTTAAATATGTGGTTTGCAAGTAATTCCTTCTAGTCTATAGATTGTACTTTCATCCTCTTAACAGGGCAAAAGTTTTAAATTTTGATGAGATTCCATTTATCAATTTTTTTCTTTTATGGATCATGCTAATTTTCTCCTTTTCTTTTTTCTTTTTTTCAAAAATGTTATCAGGCTTCCCTGGTGGCGCAGTGATTGAGAGTCCACCTGCCGATGCAGGGGACACAGGTTCGTGCCCCGGTCCGGGAAGATCCCATGTGGCACGGAGCGGCTAGGCCCATGAGCCATGGCCGCTGAGCCTGCGCGTCCGGAGCCTGTGCTCCACAACGGGAGAGGCCACAACAGTGAGAGGCCCGCGTACTGGAAAAAAAAAAAAAAGTTATCATTTTATACTTTTCCACGATCCATTTTCAGTTAATTTTTGTAGAAGGTGTGAAGGGTAGGTTGAAGGGGTTTTTTTAAAATTATTTATTTATTTTTGGCTGCATTGGGTCTTTGTTGCTGTGCACGGGCTTTCTCTAGTTGCAGTGAGCGGGGGCTACTCTTTGTTGCGGTGTGTGGGCTTCTCACTGCAGTGGCTTCTCTTGCTGCGGAGCATAGGCTCTAGGCGCGCGGGCTTCAGTAGTTGTGGCTCATGGGCTCAGTAGTTGTGGCTCATGGGCTCAGTAGTTATGGCTCACGGGCTCTAGAGCACAGGCTCAGTAGTTGTGGCACACGAGCTTAGCTGCTCTGCAGCATGTGGGATCTTCCCGGACCAGGGTTTGAACCTGTGTCCCCTGCATTGGCAGGTGGATTCTTAACCACCGTGCCACCAAGGAAGTCCTGAAGTTCTTTTTTTCTTTTGCTCCTGGATGTCCAATTGTACCAGCATCATTGTTGAAAAGGCTATTCTTCCTCCACTGAATTACTTTTGCACCTTTGTTAAAAATTAGTTTGCCCTATTTGTGATGGGCCTATTTCTGGATTCTCTGTGTCTGTCCCTCTGCCACTACCACACTGTCCTGATCACTGTCATCACATAGCATAGCTGCCTTCTCCACAGGCATCAAGTACCTTCCCTCTGCACAAGAAACCAGCTATCTATGAGAATTATAAATTTTGTCATTCACAGCATTTGAAGAAAAATGCTCACCCTCTGCAGGGCACTGGCTGTTACTTAGGTATTTCAAAGGTCAGCTCACATTCCTGAACTCTGACTCTCAAGTTTCCTTGCTGCTTTCCTGACAACATGGCCAGGGAGATGGTAAAAAAAAATGCAGTAACTTACAAAAGTATAGACTCCAAGAAGGAGGCCGTGGCAAGCACAAATCTCTGGAAAATGATTCAACTCAGGCCAACTGCCAACCTTTCTAAGGTCTTTAGTTTTTCGAGACCAAGAGTTAGTATTTTAGTGCTATTTAACCAATTCCACTATGTAGAAACTTAATAGGGAGAGACATCCAAGAGGGTCAGCCCTGGAATAGGGTTCCCCCAGTCCCAAAGATTTTCATAACTTATTCTACATTGACTTGAATTCTGAGGATCTGATCAAATAAATATCCACACAGTGCAGTGAGTGGTGACCTTCCTGGGTGTGGCAAACCCATAGGTGCTAGTTGTGATTTGGACTCTTTCTCTTCCATGCAAGAAAGATCTAGTGGGATGCCAGTGAGGGAGAGTGGCTTCTGACAGGGAACCTCTTGCATCTGCTCTTCCCCTCGCCTTGGTCCCACTTAAAGCTATTGAATCGTCAAGCCCGTCAACTTCAGATTCCTGATGAGTTACTCAGGACACACCTAGAGCTGGGAACACCCATGTGTGAACGGCTGCTTTAGAATTTTCGCAGGATAGGCACTTACTTCAAGCTGCTATGGAAATGTCTATGGAGGTGTGGTCCTGGTGACATGGATTCCGGGTGTCCCTATGGGATTCTAACAGATCTTATCCCTCGGGAGCAAGTTGCTCACCTGAGGGGGAGGTAGTGAGGCACTCCGACCTCAGAGGCTCCTGCATCATTATGTTTTCTACCTTTTAGGAGTACACAGACCCCCACATGGTTTTAGGGGAGCTCCAATTATGCTCCTATTTAAAATAGCAAATTGAGTCATTTGTTGAGACGTGGATGTATCTAAAGCCTGTGATACAGAGTGAAGTAAGTCAGAAAGAGAAAAACAAATATCGTATATTAATGCATGTATGTGGAACCTAGAAAAATGGTACAGATGAACCGGTTTGCAGGGCAGAAGCTGAGACACAGATGTAGAGAACAAATGTATGAACACCAAGGGAGGAAAACCGTGGTGGGGTGGGGATGGTGGTGTGCTGAACTGGGCGATTGGGATTGACATGTATACACTGATGTGTATAAAATTGATGACTAATAAGAACCTGCAGTATAAACAAACAAACAAAAACAACTAATAAATAAATAAATAAAATAGCAAAAGATAATTCATTTTTGGTTTTTAACGATCTTTTTCAGAGTTAAAGAACTCAGATGATCTACTTGTTTTATAATTCTTATGATAATCAACTTAAGATGCCAATAAAGCCTCCCTAAATGAAGCTCTACATAGAGTAAAAGATAAAGTTTGTGAAATTATTTGAGTATTGCACTTTTATCAGATTTGTGGAATTAAATTTCTCAGAAAGTTGGAGTTAATTAAAAACTATATAGTCCTTATCTTCAATTATCTACAGTAGCTTAAATGTATTTGTTGTGGGTCAAATTGTATCTCTCCCCAAAGACACTGAAGTGCTAATCCCAGTACCTGTACATGATCAAATTAAGATGAGGTCATGAGGGGTTTTCCTGGTGGCGCAGTGGTTAAGAATCCACCTGCCAATGCAGGGGACATGGGTTCAATCCCTGGTCCAGGAAGATCCCACATGCTGAGGATCTACTAAGCCCGTGTGCCACAACTACTGAAGCCAGCGAGCCACAACTACTGAAGCCAGCGAGCCACAACTACCGAAGCCCGTGCGCCTAGAGCCCGTGCTCCGCAACAAGACCGCAACGAGAAGCCTGCACGCAGCAACAAAGACCCAATGCAGTAAAAAATAAATCAATAAGTTTATATTTAAAAAAAAGATGAGGTCATGAGGGTAAGCCCTAACCCAGTGCAACTGTGTCCTTACAAAAAAAGGAAATTTGGACACAAAGCCATGCACACAAGAACGTCATGTAAAAATTGGAGTTATGCTGCCACAAGCCAAGGAGCTGTGAGAAGTAAGGAGAGAGGCCTGGAAGTGACCTTTCCCGAGCACCTCAGAGGAGCCCAGCCCTGCACACCACCACCTCGTACTCAGGAACTCCAGAATGGGGAGACAGCACATTTGTTTGTTGCAATAGCCCTAGCAAACTAATACAGTATTTTATTTGGGGAAATAATTGTAGTTTGTAAGACTCCAAGCTAAACAGAAACTTCTTCAAAAAGAAGCCAGCTGAGAGTGCAGTTCAGTCTTTGAGAATTCAACTTTTTTGGCCCCCATTACAAGATAATTTGGTTCAAATAAACAAATTATGTCTTCGTAGTAACACAGAAGTGCTGGTTTATATCCATAGTGCCTCAAATGCTATTCTAGCACACATCTAAATAAAAAGAGATTAACAGTAATATTTCAACTTTGTTGGAGCTCTGTCTGCCAGGAAGAAATGAATCAGCAGCTACAAAAATGTTCCTTCTTGTGAAGTTATCACAGGCAGACATAATATAGTCCATGAAAGCAGAGAAAATTTATCTCAGAGGCTGTCTGTTTCAACATTTCTGTCTGGTTATTGCCAATTCTAATTTATTAAATATTTATAAATCATATATAAATAATTCTATTAAATTTAATTAGCATTTCTTGTGACATCCATCATGGGAAAAATTCCAAGATACACTTAGCTGTATAGAATAGCTCAGAAAAACAACAAGAACCATTAAAACTAATCATATCCCACAACTGTGATTCTACCATTTTGTCATCTACTTGAATAACATAATAGGTCCTTTTTATTTTTTTTTAACATCTTTATAGGAGTATAATTGCTTTACAATGGTGTGTTAGTTTCTCCTTTATAACAAAGTGAATCAGCTATACATACACATATATCCCCATATCCCCTCCCTCTTGCGTCTCCCTCCCTCCCACCCTCCCTATCCCACCCCTCTAGGTGGTCACAAAGCACCGAGCTGATCTCCCTGTGCTATGCGGCTGCTTCCCACTAGCTATCTATTTACTATCTATGTGGTAGTATATATAAGTCCATGCCACTCTCTCACTTCTTCCCACGTTCATCCCCTCCCTGTGTCCTCAAGTCCATTCTCCACACCTGCATTTTTACTCCTGTCCTGCCCCTAGGTTCTTCAGAACCATTTTTTTTTTAGATTCCATGTATATATGTTAGCATACGGTATTTGTTTTTCTCTTTCTGACTTACTTCACTCTGTATGACAGACTCTAGGTCCATCCACCTCACTACAAATAACTCAATTTCATTTCTTTTTACGGCTAAGTAATATTCCATTGTATATATGTGGCACATCTTCTTTATCCATTCATCTGTCGATGGACACTTAGTTTGCTTCCATGTCCTGGCTATTGTAAATAGAGCTGCAATGAACATTGTGGTACATGACTCTTTTTGAATTATGATTTTCTCAGGGTATATGCCCAGTAGTGAGATTGCTGGGTTGTATGGTAGTTCTATGGAAATACAAAAGACCACGAATAGCCAAAGCAATCTTGAGAAAGAAAAAGGGAGCTGGAGGAATCAGACTCCCGGACTTCAGACTATACTACAAAGCTACAGTAATAGGTCCTTTTTTAAAAGCTTTTCATTGGAAATAATTTCAAATGATTTCAATGAGCACTCATGTACCTTTCACTCAGAATCACCTGTTAACATTCTGCTCTTTTTACTTTATTATTTGCTTTCTTCCTATCCATATGCATGTTCCAGTGGTTTCTTCTTGCTCGCTACTCAATTTACTGTGTATTTACTACATATTTACTGAGTACCAAGCCCTGTAGAAAGCACTGTGGTGGAGAGAAAGTGAATGAGCCAGAACTCAGCTATCAAGGGCAGACCAGGATCGGGCCCACCTGATCATTTTTAGTCGAATGCAGGAATAATCTGGTCCTTACATATTGAACAAATCTTAGGAATTATGGGGTACCTTCTTCCTAGGCAACCTCAGTGTTTTCATCATTAATGGCCCCACTCAGTTTCCCATGAAGAAACTCATCATCCTGCAGATCCAACTGGGCACAAAAGTTGCCCACAACTATGCCCATGATCCTGAGATCAATATTTTCCAATTTCCAGGAATACTGTGTCTTCTTGGTAGACATACTTTTAAGTCAATGGGCCCCCAGACCCTGGGATTGTGACTGGCACAAAATACTTGGAGAGTGAATAAATCTTGAAACTCAGTTTGAATAACCATATATTAAGCCCACAGAGAGCACTTACTGTATGCAGGTGCTGACATTTACTTCTCTCAGGGGCCCTTGGGAGAGTCTGTACTAGTATCCTCCTTTCACAGAGGTGGGCATCAAGATGTGAAGAGCTCAATCACTTGCCAAGGTCTACCCAGCCAGTGGTTAAAACCGAATCTCACTCAGCAGGTGCTTGACCATCAGACCTGCCTGCCCCTTCAGGGAATCCATCCTTTCCACATGTTCAGGTTAAGGTGATATCTCTTTGAACAAACCTTTATAAGCCTCTTTTCTCCTCCAAGATTCAAGTTTAGGGTATTCAGATATCTTAAATCATCAATTAGAAAACACTGTGAGTCACTGCAGATGCAGTAAGTTGGGTAGATAGAACCCAGCTATAATTACAAAAACTCCTGGATATGAGGGGAAGCACAGCAAATTTCCTTGACAGTCAGGTTTCTGTGACCTAGGCTGTCTGATTTCATTTAAAAAGTCAAGCCTTCTAAAATCTTCTTCAAGATATACCCCAAATTGGAGAAGTTAAGGGAAGAGACAGAAAGGAAGCCCACCCTCTTGATGGCTTCCTTTATTGTGAATATCACCGGCCCTCAGGGCTCAACAACACAGACCTTTCTGAAGCCAGGAGCTGTGGACATTGGATGAGCCAGCACTCTCTGTAAACCCACATCAGCTGTCACAAGGACCCCGTGTGTGGAAAGTGAACACAGATCTTCCACAGCTGGACAAAACTTCCCAACTTCTCCCCGGCAGGTGGGTGCTAAGAAATTACTCAATAAAGATCTATTTAAAAACAAACAAACAAAAAAAAAACAACGAGATTTCAATTCACGCCTGTTAGGATGGCTATTATCAAAAACACAAGAAATAACGGGTGTTGGTGAGTATGTGGAGAAAAGGGAACCCTGGAACACTGTTGGTGGAATATAAATTTGTACAGTCATTATGGAAAACAGTATGTGGGCTCCTCAAAAAATGCAAAATAGAACTATTATATGATCCAGCAATCCTATTTCTGTATATATACCTAAAAAGTAAATAAAATCAGTATCTCCAAGTGAAAAAAATAAAAAAGGACCAAAAACCACTCAGGCAGACTGTGTAGTTTGAGGCTGGAATGTTCTTGATCTTCTGGATGTTCCTGCCTTACTCAATCATACAATTGAGTCATAGAGGAAAATATGTGGGGAAAAACCCTTCTGGCATCTCTAATTTACACCGGCATTCTCAGTGGCCTGGCCAGTTCCTACAAAGCAGTGAGTCCCAGAGAGATTGCAGAGCAGTTTTGAGACCTGGGCATCAAGAATTTGGGAAGGAGTTGCCCAGGGGACAAAGTCCTTCTGCTCAGTAAGAAGTGCAGACTGGTGTGGAGCTTCTTTTCCAGGCCAGACTGTCACAGCTGGAGAGACAGCCGGGGGCCCATTCAGGGAGCCAGGCCAGTGAGGAGGAGACCAGTGGATTCTGGTGGAGACTGGCAGCCCCACGGCATTTCACTGCAATGAGTCACTTAGACAATACAAAGAACAATGTGATTTGTAGGTGGTTATTGATAGCTCCAGGCATCAAATCCTTCTAGTTCATAAAGATACAAATCTTAATGATTAATGGTTAAGATGAAAAAATAACTGCCCTCAAGTTAGGAAATTCAAACAGATTGTTTCCTCAGATCACACCACACAAAAGAGGGTCTGTTCTGTGAAGTCCAGCCTGTTCGGCCTGTTCCAATGCCAAGCAATTCCCGGTTCTACCCCACTGAAGGCCAGCTAAACTCTCATTGCAGAAACTTGAATTCGCCAGGCATAGACACACCTGGGAGCCAGGTGAGAGAGGCCCGGCCCTGACAGCACTGGCTTTTGTGAATATACTTCAATAAGGGTCTCATGCGACGGTAGGTCCAGAAAGAACTGTGTTTTTTCATGGTACAAAATGGAGATTCGTGATTACATTGCTGCTGAAAATCTCCCTCATCCTAATCAAGAACACTATGTCAGAAAGGCAAAGACACAGCCATTGCAAACCTCCATCATCATTTGAGTGAAGCTATTTTCTAAGCTTCAAAAATTAGTCTAAATGACTATAGGTTATGATTATAGTAGGATTCACAACAGTCTGTGCTGTGTGCATAAAAGACTACCAACCAGTTTATACATTTTCATTGAAGTTCCCTCTGGCTGTAAGAGTTATTAAGTCTATAAACAAGGTAAGTGTGCTTACAGGAATCAGATCGTGACTCCCTTTTAAGGAATGAGTCCCTTAAAAGTACCAACACGGGCTTCCTTGGTGGCGCAGTGGTTGAGAGTCCGCCTGCCGATGCAGGGGACACGGGTTCGTGCCCCGGTCCGGGAAGATCCCACATGCCACGGAGTGGCTGGGCCCGTGAGCCATGGCCGCTGAGCCTGCGCGTCCAGAGCCTGTGCTCCGCAACGGGAAAGGCCACAACAGTGAGAGGCCCACGTACCGCAAAAAAAAAAGTATCAACACTATTATGGGACTTTTGAACTGACAATCTCTCCTTGTCCTTAACTCAGTGGGAATGTTTTGGATATTGTATCTTAAGACATAGCACTGGCTTTTAACTTGAGATATATTCTTATTTTTTAAAATTATATCAATTTCTTTTTTATTAAGAGTATGTTTTAAAAGTTAGGAATGGATATTAAATTTTATCAAATACAGTCATGGAGAAAATCAAATGACAGTTTCCTCCATTTTTTGGTGAAGGTTATTAATTTATTTTCTGATATTAAAACATTTCTCTTCCTGGTTTAAAACTCATACGATCACGACATATTACTCTTTTCTGATGCTAGATTCTATCTGCCAATGTCTCATTTAGATTTTTTGGTATCAAAATCAGTAAGACTCTCTTGTGATTGTTTTGTTTTGTCTTTTTAAATTTCAGATACTTTTGTCCATTTTTTTTTTTTTTTTTTCTTTCTTTTTGCGGTATGCGGGCCTCTCACTGTTGTGGCCTCTCCCGTTGCGGAGCACAGGCTCCGGATGCGCAGGCCCAGCGGCCATGGCTCACGGGCCCAGCCGCTCCGCGGCATATGGGATCCTCCCAGACCGGGGCACGAACCCGTATCCCCTGCATCGGCAGGCGGACTCTCAACCACTGCGCCACCAGGGAGGCCCCTTTTGTCCATTTTTGATAATATATTGCTTTATCTCATAAAAACACATGTGGAAGCTTTTTCTGTCTCTCTGTTCTGGAACAGTTTACAGAGCATTTTGAACTTGTATGTTTCTTAATAATTTGGTATATTTCACCTGTGAAACCATCTGGGTGGAGGTGCCTCTGGAGGGATAGAACTTCGAATACCATTTAAGATTTCTATCTCTAAAATCAGTTTGGTGCATAAGGAGTCTTGATGGCTGTACTCGCTTTCCCAATGTTTTATAATTCATTTAATTTCCTTAAAGGTTTTTCCCTTTCTCATTTTTATTTTGTATATTACTATACTCACTTTTCCATCACATTTATGTATATATATTAACTAATAATTTATCTACTTAATTGTTAAAAGAATCATCTCTTGGATTAATTCATTTTTGCTGTTGATATAATTAAATTATGCTTTCAGTTTAAAAAAATTTTATCTTATATTGAAGTAGAGCTGATTTACAATGTTGTGTTAGTTTCAGGTGAACAGCAAAGTGACTCAGTTATACATATACATGTATCTATTCTTTTTCAAATTATTTTCCCATTTAGGTTATCACAGAATATTAAGCAGAGTGCCCTGTGCTATACAGTAAGTCCTTATTGTTTATCTATTTTAAATATATCAGTGTGTACATGTCAATCCCAAACTCCCAATCGATCCCTCTCCCCCACCCTTCTCCCCAGTAACTATGAGTTCATTCTCTAAGTCTGTGAGTCTGTTTCTGTTTTGTAAATAAATTCATTTGTATCATTTTTTTTAGATTCACCATATAAACAATATCATATGATATTTGTCTTTCTCTGTCTGACTTACTTCACTTAGTATGATAATCTCCATGTCCATCCGTGTTGCTGTAAATGGCATTATTTCATTCTTTTTAATGGCTGAGTAATATTCCACTGTATATACGTACCACATCGTCCTTATCCACTCATCTGTCGATGCACATTTAGGTTGCTTCCACGTCCTGGCTATTGTAAATAGTGCTGTGATGAACATTGGGGTGCATGTATACTTTCAAACCAAGTTTTTCTCCAGATATATGCCCAGAAGTGGGATTGCTAGCTCTATATGGTAGCTCTATTTTTAGTTTTTTAAGGAACCTCCATACTGTTCTCCATAGTGGCTGCACCAATTTACATTCCCAGCAACAGTGTAGGAGGGTTCCCTTTTCTCCACACCCTCTCCAGCATTTATTGTTTGTAGATTTTTTGATAATGGCCCTTCTGACAGTTATGAGGTAATATTTCATTGTAGTTTTGGTTTGTATTTCTCTAATAATTAATGATGTTGAGCATCTTTTCATGTGCCTCTTGGTCATCTGTATGTCTCCTCTGGAGGAATGCCTATTTAGGTCTTCTGCCCATCTTTTGATTGGGTTGTTTGGGTGTTTTTGATATTAAGCTGTATAAGCTGTTTGTATCTTTGGAAATTAATCCCTTGTCTGTTGCATTGTTTGCAAATATTTTCTCCCCTTTCATAGGTTGTCTGTTCATTTTGTTTATGGTTTCCTTTGCTGTGCAAAAGCTTTTGAGTTTAATTAGGTTCCATTTGTTTATTTTTGTTTTTATTTCCATTACTCTGGGAGATGGCAGCTGTATGCCAATAAAGTGGACAATGTGGAAGAAATGGACAAATTCTTACAAAGGCATAATCTCCCAAGACTGAAGCAGGAAGAAATAGAAAATAGGAACAGACCAGTCACAAGTACTGGAATTGAAAGTGTGATTTAAAAACTCCCAACAAACAAAAGCCCAGGACCCGATGGCTTCACAGGTGAATTCTATCAAACATTTAGAGAAGAGTTAACACCTATTTTTCTGAAACTATTCCAAAAATTTGCAGTGGAAGGAATACTCCCAAACTCATTCTATGAGGCTGCCATCACCCTGATACCAAAATCAGACAAAGATACCACAAAAAAGGAAAATTACAGGCCAATATGATGAACACAGATGCAAAAATCCTCAATAAAATACTAGCAATTTGAATCCAACAACACATAAAAAGGATCATACATTGTGATCAAGTGGGATTTATCCCAGGATGCAAGGATTTTTCAATATCTGCAACTCAATCAGTGTGATACACCACATCAACAAATTGAAGAATAAAAGCCATATGATCATCTCAATAGATGCAGAAAAAGCTTTTTACAAAATTCAACACAAATTTATAATAAAAATTCTCCAGAAACTGGGTATAGAGGGAATCTACCTAAACATAATAAAGGCCATGGGCCTCCCTGGTGGCGCAAGTGGTTGAGAGTCCGCCTGCCGATGCAGGGGATACGGGTTCGTGCCCCGGTCTGGGAGGATCCCATATGCCGCGGAGCGGCTGGGCCCGTGAGCCATGGCCGCTGAGCCTGCGCGTCCGGAGCCTGCGCGTCCGGAGCCTGTGCTCCGCAACGGGGGAGGCCACAACAGTGAGAGGCCCGCATACCGCAAAAAAAAAAAATAATAAAAAAAAATAAAAAATAAAAAATAAAGGCCATATTTGACAAACCTCCAGCTAACATCATACCCAATGGTGAAAAGCTGAAAGCATTTCCTCTAAGATCAGGAAAAAGACAAGGATGTCCACTCTCACCACTTTTATTCAACATAGCTTTGGAAGTCCTAGCCATGGAAATCAGAGAAGAAAAAAGAAATAAAAGGAATCCAAATTGGAAAAGAAGAAGTAAAACTGTCACTGTTTGCAGATGACATGATACCATATATAGAAAATCCTAAAAATGCTAGCAGAAAACTACTAGAGCTCATCAATGAGTCTGGCAACACGGCAGGATACAAAATTAATACACAAAAATCTGTTGCATTCCTATACACTGACAATGAAATATCAGAAAGAGAAATTAAGGAAACAATCCCATTTACCATCATATCACAAAGACTAAAATACCTAGGAATAATCCTATCTAAGGAGGCAAAAGACCTGTGCTCTGCAAACTATAAGACACTGACAAAAGAAATCAAAGACAACACAAACAGATGGAAGGATATATACCAGGTTCTTGGATAGGCAGAATCAATGTTGTCAAAATGAGTATACTACCCAAGGCAATCTACAGATTCAATGCAATTCCTATCAAATTACCAATGGCATTTTTCACAGAACTAGAACAAAAAAAGCTTAAAATTTGTGGGAGACACAAAAGACTCTGAATAGCCAAAGCAATCTTGAGAAAGAAAAACGGAGCTGGAGGAATCAGGCTCCCTGACTTCAGACTATACTACAAAGCTACAGTCATCAAAACAGTATGGTACTGGCACAAAAAACAGAAATATAGATCAATGGAACAGGATAGAAAGGCCAGAGATGAACCCACGCACCTATGGTCAATTAATCTATGACAAAGGAGGCAAGACTATACAATGGAGGAAAGACAGTCTCTTCAATAAATGATGCTGGGAAAACTGGACAGCTACAGGTAAAGAAATGAAATTAGAATGCTCTTTAACACCACACACAAAAATATGCTTTCAGTTTATAAAACAGACTTCCCTCTGCTTTGCTCAGGTTGAGTGTGTGTGCATGTGCATCTGTATATTTTTCCTGCCTATTTTAGTTGAGTACATACTTAGTTTACTTTCATTGGTTGTTACTCCATAACATAGCCATAGATTTTCCTCTAAACACCATTTATCAGCATATACATTGTCTTTTAATTCTATAATCCAGAAATAATATTAACCTTACAGCATGAAGATAAACGCATAATAGTCACCTTTCTTCTAAATTAAAACATTTTTGTCATTATCTTACAAGGTACTAAGTGGTACCCTATCTTTTTTCTTTATGTATATTTTTTTCTTCTAATTTATTTTACACATTTGGTCATTAGATTTCCCATTCTACAAAAATTATGTTTCTCCTGTGATTTGCCCAACTTTCTACTGATTGCACATTTAAAGTTTTTAATGATTTAAATTATAATTAATAAAAACACTTCTAAATAATTTAAATAAATTTTAATCACTTGGAAGTAACTTGAGTTTTGGGGAAGGGAAGGTATCTGGATGTCAGTAGATACCAGTAACTTTATTTTCAAGTCCAGTAACTTTATTAGAACTTTTGTTTGTTTCTTTGTTTCTTTGCTTTTTTGTTTGTCCTTTTTTCTGGGAGAAGGAAGGATTTATTATTACTTGCAGCAAGTAAGGAGAACACCAGGGATCTTTCCCAAAGCAGTGTCTCCCTAACAGCAAAAGTGGTGAAGTTTTAAGCTAAGGTACATGCATATTCATGAAGGGGCTTGAGCAGAGGAGAATCAGCATAGAATTGGGGCAAATGTCAACAGAGTCCAAGCTTTAGTTGATCAAAGTCAGGAGTGTCAACATCATTCCATCCTCCACCTGGGTGGGTCCTTAGTTCCTGCAGAACTTAATCATTTGACCAACAGGACAAATTCAGGATTCAGTCCAGAGAATAGTTACACTGCCTGGGTGAAGCGCTGCTGCTGTCCAGTGCCTGGCCCGCTGCCCTGGGCTCGGCAGCAGCTGATTTGGCCATGCCGCTGCCGGTCTGCAGGCAGCCCACCACCTACCTGGAGACACCACAGTGAGGTGGTGGCTGACAGTGAGGATGACCCCAACTTCTTCAAGATGGTGGAGGGCTTCTTCCACCACAGGGCCAGCATCATGGAGGACAAGCTGGTGGAGGACCTCAAGATCCAGAAGAGTGAGGGTGCGTGGCATCCTGAGAATCACAAGCCCTGAAACCATGTGCTGAGCCTGTCCTTCCCCATCCAGTGCAACCACAGCTCCTGGGAAGTCATCAAAGGCTACTGGGCCCAGTACAACATGGATTTGTTCTGTTTTTAATAGATTTGAATCCATTTCTTCCCTTGGATACAATGCCTTTTAAAATATATAGATTTATATCTCTATTTCAGGAATGTTTTCTTAAATTATACCTTTAAATATTTTTTCTGTTTAAATTTTCTGGGCTTTTTGGGGGGGGGTAGAGGGAGGTACTAACAATACATATCCTTTCTTTTTCTTTGTCTTATGCATATTCTTCTTTGTCTGACTTCCATGTGTAATATTTTCCCTAAAATCAATTTTAACACTTTCAAAAAATCTAATTTTGCTGATTAGTCTCAAGCCTGTCATGCATATTCTTCACTCTCTTTTCTGTGAATCTCTCTCTCTCTCTCTCTCTCTCGCTTCATCCATATTTCTGGTATCTTTTTATCCCTTTTTTTTCTTCTCCTTTTCTTCTCCATTTCTTTCCTCACCTCTGTTAATTTATTCTTTGTCTTTTTATTTCATTTTTTAGCTCTTTCATCCAGGCTTTGCAGTCTTATTTCAAAGAGCTCATTTTTTCATGAATTCATTTGTGTGTGGAGAACATCTTAGTTACAGTTTGACCTGCCTGTGGCAACCATTTTCAAAGGTCTGATCTTCATCTCCTTCTCTTTGGGTCATTTTTAATTACTGCTTTTCCCTGTGGTATGTTTGCACAGATCCAATAGTGATTGGTGTTGACTGTGACTGTTCACTTCTACATAACAGAATCCATCTTTGCATGAGGGGAGCCCTTCCCCAGTGATTGTTCATTAGGGCTGGGCAGGGGCTGGGGATGAGCCTGAGTAGGAGGTTCTCATCTTTGCCAAGGAACACTGTCACTGCCACTCAGCCATGTGATGATGACTGCACTGAGATGCAGACGATCTCTCTGGATCTCTGGGAATCCACCACTAGAATGCACCTTTCACGGGAGCGCCTAATTCATCTTCCTTTTTCACTGTGCATCTAGCCCCAGTGTTGATCTGTGTGGCTCCAGGTCTGTGAGCCACCAACAGATCCTACTAAATTCAGGCAATGGTGAAACATACATAATAGGATATGATTCACAGTCCAAAGAGGAAGACATGCATATAAATAAAAAAATTATAGCAATTTTTATATTGTTGGCACATTCCCTTTATTGGATATGTGATTTGCAAATATTTTCCCCATTCTGTGGCTGTCCTTTCATTCTCTTAATTCACTGAGGGGGACGTGGAAAATACTCAGTGCCTGTTGATTCCCTCCCATCCCTTTGTATGCGCAGAATAGGTTACAAGTTAACAACTCTTTCCATGCACGTTTTTTTAACTTAATCCTCAAAAAAACCAGAAGCACTCCTAATTCAATTATACCCATGGAGTCTGTGGCTCAGATAAATGAGATGATCCAACAGAACCTTCCTTGCTGGAGAAATAGCAGGCGGGGTCCCCACCCAGCCTCCCACCTCCACATCCACTCCCAGCACCTGCGTCCATCCCATCAGGGGCTTCTACGAAGGCCTCTCACCTTTCTACACATGAGTTCATTGGGAAAGCACTTTTGGGCATACAATCTCATCTATTCTCACCAAGATGTCCATTGGCAGATGAATGGATAAAGAAGATGTGGCACATATATACAATGGAATATTACTCAGCCATAAAAAGAAACGAAATTGAGTTATTTGTAGTGAGGTGGATGGACCTAGAGTCTGTCATACAGAGTGAAGTAAGTCAGAAAGAGAAAGACAAATACCGTATGCTAACACATATATATGGAATTTAAGAAAAAAAATGTCATGAAGAACCTAGGGGTAAAACAGGAATAAAGACACAGACCTACTTGAGAATGGACTTGAGGATATGGGGAGGGGGAAGGGTAAACTGTGACAAAGCGAAAGAGAGGCATGGACATATATACAGTACCAAACGTAGGGTAGATAGTGGGAAGCAGCCGCATAGCACAGGGAGATCAGCTCGGTGCTTTGTGACCGCCTGGAGGGGTGGGATAGGGAGGGTGGGAGGGAGGGAGACGCAAGAGGGAAGGGATGTGGGAACAGATGTATATGTATAACTGATTCACTTTGTTATAAAGCAGAAACTAATAAAAAAAAATCTAAAAAAAAAAAGAAAAAGAAAGACGTACCTTCGTACCTGTGTCTGCTAACTGAAAGACATTCAAAGAGGAGTTTTAGTTTCACAAGAAAAGGTGAAACACACGAACAGCACTCAGGCTTGGTACGTAGCAGCCATCATGGAGGCAGCACGCACTCCAGGCAGGGAAAGGGGCACCTCTGAGCTGCTTCCTGGGAAATGCACTCAGCATCTCAGCATGAAGCTGCCATGGCTTTGAACCGTCTATGGTTTGTATCTATTTATTTTGTGCGTCTGTTAGCAAGGCTTGTCCTAAGGTAATTGCTTCTTCACTTCACACCATTTCAGCTTAACAAAGGTTTTCATAGGAATGTTCTACTCTCAGGACAGCAGGGGACACCTGTACTCGGCAGGAATGAAACCAAAGCCATCTGCAGTGGGGAGTGCCCCCTAGCGGCAGGTGAGGAGACAGAATAGTGGAGAAAGCACTCATTCACGTGCTCACTCATTCACTCCACAAACGTTACAGTGCCACAACTATGTGCAGGGCACTCTTCTGGGCACGGGAAACAACAACAAATAAAATAAATCAGCAAAGCATATATTGTGTTAGTGATAAAGGTTAAGGAGAGAAAACTAAGCAAGCTAGACAGGCAGGAAGTGGGGGGCGGGGGCGGGGACAGGTGGAGATTTTCCTCTAAGTGGTCATGGAACACTCCAATACAAGGTGATGTTTCAGCAAAGCCCTGAGGGCAGTGAGGGGTCAGCCACATGGACGGCTGCGCAAGGGCGTTCCAGGTGGAGGAGAAGGGGAGGCCAAGGCCTGGATGGGTGCGTTCCTGGGTGTGAAAGCCAGTGTGGCTGGTGCAGAGCACGTGTCGGGAGGGGAACAGGAGAGGGAGGCGGGGACCACGGGCAGAGATGCCACCCTTCCTCTGTGTTACTGCCTCCTGGGCCTGGCACTTAGCCTTTCCCCAGACAAAAAAATCAGAACAAGAGCAGCAAACCCTTGCTTCCCAGGATGGCTGTGAGCGTGAGAGGAAAAGGCACAGACCAAGTGCTGTACTAGCACACGGTAGGGAGCCAACAAATGTCAGTGTGTTTTCTTTCCATCAACTTATTACACTTGTTAGGAATCTGTTTCACTCGCCAACAGGAACTGATTTAAGGGAGCAATGAAATCATTTCAAACTGTCAAAATTGATCATCGTTAGCTCGCTCAGACAACGCAATAAAGCTGCATGCATGGGCCAGAGCCGCTCACAGCAGCATCAGGGGCAGACATTTGACCCTGAGTTGCAGCCAAAGGGAAAGGAAAAAGTTAAATTTCCTCAGAGAGAAAAAAGTACTTCTCGCCTGGCTCTTAAAATCTTTCCTACGTGCGGCTTCGCACTAAGGGGCACTGAGTAAAGTCAGAGGTGACGAACTCAGAACATCCCCACAGTAAACAGAGATGGGTCTGATGTGGCTGCTTCACCCAGGTCTCTCTCCGTGAAAGGCGGACCAACATACGCTTCCTTTTCCTTACAGAGGGGCTACCTCCCATCTTTTCCTGGCCTTGATCTTTCATTTGTTTATACATTTTCAGAGTCTAATCTCTGCAGGCCCTTCATCGGGTGCTGGGTATCACTTCTCTATACTGATTGCAACCTTGGTCAAACCATGTCAAACGCAGGGTGAGCTGGGGACCTGCAGGAACATTAGAGGTGGGGTCAGGAAAGTGAGGCACTCAGGAAGGAGACAGCTGGGGCAGGGTGGAGGGGCTGATGAAGAGCGAAGGAAGCAGACACAGTCCTGTGAGCATGCACAAATGCAGTCAGGGAAAGGCTAAGAAGGGAAGAAACAGAGAGCCAAAGAGAGTGGGAGCGAAGGAGGAGAGAGGGGAGGGGGGGACGCTGGCCAGTTCTCTACACAGTCCTAATGAGCTGCTCTGGAGTATTTGACAGACCAACTGTACATTTATAGATTATATGCTCCATATTCTGCATTAAGAAGTAGGGAGATATAGACCTTTAAAGTCTTTAAAGCCCCGTTGGGTTTGCACAGCTTGGGGGAAATATTAACACTTTCTGACACTCGTTCCCTACTGGGGTGACATTAAGGAAAAGTAAAGAAAGACGTGAATGTGACCCAGACATAAACGTCCCACACTCAGACTGTACACATCTCACGCCTCCTTCTTGATGCGCTCGGAGAGCAGGAAGTGAACCAAACAATCCAAGAACGTTCCCACTCTGTATTAATTGGTGCAATTACATAGGACAGGCCTCCAAAGCTAGCTAAACAGCGCAAAAGATAAAATCAGCCATTATTTTCCACTTATGGCATGTGGGTAGAGTGACTATTTTGTGTATCAGTGCTTCATTTGGTGATTTTTGTTTTACTTGGAATTACATGGAAAACTTACTGAGTTCATAAAGACTTTAAATAACACTCAAATATGATGGAATCCAGTAACATGATAATTTTTTGTTAAGACACAACAAATCAAGCAGGCCAAGTGCCTCACCTTACAGATGAAGATACTAAGGTCCAGAGTCAAAGGACTTGCCCAAAGTCACCTGGTGACCGAACGAGAGCTAGAAACCCAGCTCCTGAATGCAACTTAATCCATTTCCCTACTGTGCTTTAGCTCTTCGCCCTGGGATGCTAACAAATGCTAAGCTTTGGTAAGGAGTCGTGGGTGTGTCAGGATCTGACAGTAGAACATTCTGTTACAGTATATCCTATGATATCCTGTCATAGATATCCCTGCCCGGGGGACAGAGTGTCCAGAGATAGTGAGTTTTTGCATCTTTGTAGGAACCACTGATCTATGCAAACCAACCGGGCCAGCGTGTGAGCCAGTAACCCAAGCACATCAACTGCTCTGTACACGAGACATCACACAAATATTATCTCAGCTGTGATATTTCTGGTTTATCAAGAGGCAAGAATTCATATAAGAAATATGTCAAGTAATGCTGCCATGAAATGTGAGGTAAAAAATAAACTAGCAAAGCCAGAAATTTCTCAGGGGTGGAGTTGCATTTCCAGAGAGAACCACCCCAATGGTTACTTTGTTTTGTACACAGCGCCACCTGCCGGCACAAACTGTGAGCCTGCACAGGTAGGAGAGCTGAAAAGTGGGTCGTGAATGGAAATAACTGCTGGTTTTGCAAATAGGGAGACAGAGAATACCGCTTTGTTTCACTTCTAGAATGTTTGCCAGTAAAAAGCTGCATTAATGAGTTATGGAGAGTCCAGACCCATGAACTGAGACACCCAGGTCCTACTTGCTGGTGGGTCCTAAATCTACCTTCACTCTCCATTATCTGGGTAGGCATCAATTACCCTCTCTCCTGTGGAAGATAAAAATAAATAGTCTTTAAATAATCGATGATATTAAATAGATTTGCCAGCCACTGACCCCTCCCAAAAATAATTCAACAAAAATAATTTACATCATAATAAATTACTTAGCCAAAGGCAATGTATTCACAGAAAAGCTGCACGAATGTGGTTTTAAATATTCTCCAGAGAAAGTAAAACTTGGAAGACATCATTTGATTTTCTGCCACTGAAAACGTAGTAAAGAATCAATATGAATTCGTATCACGCACTTCAGAATTCAAAGCCAAACTGCTTAAAAGAACTTTCAAATGAATATTTTAGGCAGGTGAACATAAAGTCTGAGCATTGATTTAATAACAACTCTCAGTAAAAAGGAATACCAAATTAAATGTACACATTGATTATAACTTGCATCCCAATTTCAGAAACTTTGAAACGTGAAGAAGGAATGAGAACAACAAAATGTTGTCAGTGGTTGCCTTGGGTGGTAATATTATGGAAATTTTTCTGCTTCCTATTTTTCAGTTCTTCCATGTTTACCTAGGAAGGACATTAGTACTTCTAAACGTAAGAAGAAACAAATGAACATTAGAGAAAATACACTAGGGGGTATTACACTGGAAATTGGGCATCATTGATTGTGGACTGCAACAATGTCCTTTCCCTGAATAGCTCAGATGTCTTCAGCAAAAAATAAACTGCCATACTCTGGTTTTGGTGCAGCTTCTCAGCTGCCAGACTTTAAAGTGCCTTGAAATACCATTGTCTCCCTATTTATAAAAACAAGGTGCTACGGATACACCCAAGGACTGCAAATGCAGGCCTCCCATGAACAGTGGGGAAAATCACGCCCCCAAGTCAATTTCAAACCTTCTCCATATTTCACATGTGGGAAGTGTTTTCTCCAGGCCTCAATCTTGCAAAATGGCGCCTCCCTCACTTGGCCTTAAAAATGCTTCGATAAAACCACTCAGGGAGTTCAGGGTTTGGGGGGGCATGAGCCACCTGTTCTCCTGGCTCAGCCTTGCAATAAACCTTTCTCTGCTCTAAACTCCCACGTTTTCATTTGTTTGGCCTCACTATCGGGCACATGAAACTTGCATTCGGTAAAATCATCTGCCAACAGATTACCTTTTCCTTTCAAATATGTAAGCTTTTAAGTTCTTTTTCTTGCCTACTGCACTGGCGGGAGCTTCCAATATGATGTTTAGTAGCAGTGGTGAGAGAGGATCTCCTTGCTTTGTTTCTGATCTTTAAAAGCACTCTGGACCAATCCCTCCCATCAGGAAACTTGCACAAGCCTCTTAGATAGCCTCTTCCACCAGAGGGCAGACAGCGGAAGTGAGAAGAACTACAATCCTGCAGCCTGTGGAACAAAAACCACATTCACAGAAAGACAGACAAGATGAAAAGGCAGAGGGCTATGTACCAGATGAAGGAACAAGATAAAACCCCAGAAAAACAACTAAATGAAGTGGAGATAGGCAACCTACCAGAAAAAGAATTCAGAATAACCATAGTGAAGATGATCCAGGACCTCAGAAAAAGAATGGAGGCAAAGATCGAGAAGATGCAAGAAATGTTTAACAAAGACCTAGAAGAATAAAGAACAAACAAACAGAGGTGAACAATACAATAACTGAAATGAAAAATACACTAGAAGGAATCAATAGCAGAATAACTGAGGCAGAAGAATGGATAAGTGACCTGGGAAACAGAATGGTGGAATTCACTGCTGCGGAACAGAATAAAGAAAAAAGAATGAAAAGAAATGAAGGCAGCCTAAGAGACCTCTGGGACAACATAAAATGCAATAACATTCACATTATAGGGGTTCCAAAAGGAGAAGAGAGAGAGAAAGGACCCGAGAAAATATTTGAAGAGATTATAGTAGAAAACTTCCCTAACTTGGAATAGGAAATAGCCACCGAAGTCCAGGAAGTGCAGAGAGTCCCATACAGGATAAACCCAAGGAGAAACATGTCGAGATACATAGTAATCAAATTGGCAAAAATTAAACACAAAGAAAAATTATTGAAAGCAGCAAGGGAAAAATGACAAATAACATACAAGGTTAACAGCTGATCTTTCAGCAGAAACTCTGCAAGCCAGAAGGGAGTGGCATGATATATTTAAAGTGATGAAGGGGAAGAACTTACAACCAAGATTACTCTATGCAGCAAGGATCTCATTCAGATTTGATGGGGAGATCAAAAGCTTTACAGACAAGCAAAAGCTGAGAGAATTCAGCACCACCAAACCAGCTCTACAACAAATGCTAAAGAAACTTCTCTAAGTGGGAAACGCAAGAAAAGAAAAGGACCTACAAAAACAAACCCAAAACAGTTAAGAAAATGGTAGTAGGAACATACATATCGATAATTACCTTAAACGTGAATGGATTAAATGCTCCAACCAAAAGACACAGGCTCGCTGAATGAATACAAAAACAAGACCCATATATACGCTGTCTACAAGAGACCCACTTCAGACCTAGGGACACATTCAGACTGCAAGTGAGGGGATGGAAAAAGATATTCCATGCAAATGGAAATCAAAAGAAAGCTGAAGTAGAAATACTCATATCAGATAAAATAGACTTTAAAATAAAGAATGTTATAAGAGACAAGGAAGGACACTACATAACGATCAAGGGATCAATCCAAGAAGAAGATATAACAATTAGAAATATATATGCACCCAACATAGGAACACCTCAACACATAAGGCAACTGCTAACAGCTCTAAAAGAGGAAATCGACAGTAACACAATAATAGTGGGGGACTTTAACACCTCACTTACACCAATGGACAGATCATCCAAACAGAAAACTAATAAGGAAACACAAGCTTTAAATGACACAACAGACCAGATAGATTTAGTTGATATTTATAGGACATTCCATCCAAAAACAGCAGATTACACTTTCTTCTTAAGTGCGCACAGAACATTCTCCAGGATAGATCACATCTTGGGTCACAAATCAAGCCTCAGTAAATTTAAGAAAATTGAAATCATATCAAGCATCTTTTCTGACCACAACGCTATGAGATTAGAAATCAATTATAGGGAAAAAAATGTAAAAAGCACAAACACATGGAGGCTAAACAATACGTTACTAAATAACCAAGAAATCACTGAAGAAATGAAAGAGGAAATCAAAAAATACCCAGAGACAAATGACAATGAAAACACGATGATCCAAAACCTATGGGATTCAGCAAAAGCAGTCCTAAGAGGGTAGTTTATAGCTATAAGCTATATATAAGCTATATATAAGCCTCCCTCAAGAAACAAGAAAAATCTCAAATAAACAATCTAACGTTACACCTAAAGGAACTAGAGAAAGAACAAACAAAACCCAAAGTTAGGAGAAGGAAAGAAATCATAAAGATCAGAGCAGAAATAAATGAAATAGGAACAAAGAAAACAATGGCAAAGATCAATAAAACTAAAAGCTGGTTCTTTGAGAGATAAACAAAATTGATAAACCATTAGCCAGACACATCAAGCAAAAGAGGGAGAGGACTCAAATCAGTAAAACTGTAAATGGAAAAGGAGAAGTTACAATGGACACCGCAGAAATACAAAGCATCCTAAGAGACTACTACAAGCAACTCTATGCCAATAAAATGGACAACCTGAAGAAATAGACAAATTCTTAGAAAGGTATAACCTTCCAAGACAGAACCAGGAAGAAATAGAAAATATGAACAGACCTATCACAAGTAATGAAATTGAAACTGTGATTAAAAATCTTCCAACAAACAAAAGCTCAGGAACAGATGGCTTCACAGGCAAATTCTATCAAACATTTAGAGAAGAGCTAACACCCATCCTTCTCAAACTCTTCCAAAAAATTGCGGAGGAAGGAACACTCCCAAACTCATTCTATGAGGCCACCATCACCCTGATACCAAAACCAGACAGAGATACTACAAAAAAAAGAAAATTACAGACCAATATCACTGATGAAAATAGATGCAAAAATCCTCAACAAAATACTAGCAAACAGAATCCAACAACACGTTAAAAGGATCACACACCATGATCAAGTGGGATTTACCCAGGGATGCAAGGATTCTTCAATATATGCAAATCAATCAATGTTATACATCATATTAACAGATTGAAGAATAAAAACCATATGATTATCTCAATAGATGCAGAAAAAGCTCTGAAAAAACTCAACATCCATTTATAATAAAAACTCTCCAGAAAGTGGGCATAGAGGGAACCTACCTCAACATAATAAAGGCCATATACAACAAACCCACAGCAAACGTCATTCTCAATGGTAAAAAACTGAAAGCATTTCCTCTAAGATCAGGAACAAGACAAGGATGTCCACTCTCACCACTATTACTCAACATAGTTTTGGAAGTCCTAGCCACAGCAATCAGAGAAGAAAAAGAAATAAAAGGAATCCAAACTGGAAAAGAAGAAGTAAAACTGTCACTGTTTGCAGATGACATGATACTATACATAGAGAATCCTAAAAATGCCACCAGAAAACTACTAGAGCTAATCAATGAATTTGGTAAAGTTGCAGGATACAAAATTAATGCACAGAAATCTCTTGCATTCCTATACACTAATGATGAAAAAATCTGAAAGGGAAGTTAAGGAAACACTCCCATTCACCACTGCAACAAAAAGAATAAAATACCTAGGAATAAACCTACCTAGGGAGACAAAAGACCTGTATGCAGAAAACTATAAGACACTGATGAAAGAAATTAAAGATGATACAAACAGATGGAGAGATGTACCATGTTCTTGGATTAGAAGAATAAGTATTGTGAAAATGACTATACTACCCAAAGCAATCTACAGATTCAGTGCAATCCCTATCAAATTACCAATGGCATTTTTTACAGAACTAGAACAAAAAATCTTACGATTTGTATCGAGATACAAAAGACCCTGAATAGCCAAAGCGGTCTTGAGGGAAAAAAACGGAGCTGGAGGAATCAGACTCCCTGGCTTCAGACTATACTACAAAGCTACACTAATCAAGATAGTATGGCACTGGCACAAAAACAGAAATATAGATCAATGGAACAGGATAGAAAGCCCAGAGATAAACCCACACACCTATGGTCAACTAATCTATACAAAGGAGGCAAGGATATACAATGGAGAAAAGACAGTCTCTTCAATAAGTGGTGCTGGGAAAACTGGACAGCTACACGTGAAAGAATGAAATTAAAACACTCCCTAACACCATACACAAAAAATAAACTCAAAATGGATTAGAGACCTAAATGTAAGACTGGACACTATAAAACTCTTGGAGGAAAACATAGGAAGAACACTCTTTGACATAAATCACAGCAAGATCTTTTTTAACCCACCTCCTACAGAAATGGAAATAAAGCCAAAAATAAACAAATGGGACGTAATGAAACTTCAAAGCTTTTGCAAAGCAAAGGAAACTACAAACAAGACGAAAAGACAACCCTCAGAATGGGAAAGAATATTTGTAAATAAATCAACGGACGAAGGATTAATCTCCAAGATATATATAAACACCTCATGCAGCTCAATATTAAAAAAAACAAACAACCTAATGCAAAAATGGGCAGAAGACCTAAATAGACATTTCTCCAAAGAAGACATACAGATGGCCAAGAGGCACATGAAAAGCTGCTCAACATCACTACTTATTAGAGAAATGCAAATCAAAACTACAGTGAGTTATCACCTCACACCAGTTAGAATGGGCATCATCAGAAAATCTACAAACAATAAATGCTGGAGAGGGTGTGGAGAAAAGGGAACCCTCTTGTACTGTTGGTGGGAATGTAAATTGATACAACCACTATGGAGAACAGTATGGAGGTTCCTTAAAAAACTAAAAATAGAATTACCATATGACCCAGCAATCCCACTACTGGGCATATACCCAGAGAAAACCACAATTCAAAAAGACACATGCACCCCAATGTTCATTGCAGCACTATTTACAATAGCCAGGTCATAGAAGCAACTTAATGTCCATCGACAGACGAATGGATAAAGAAGATGTGGTATATATATACAATGGAATATTACTCAGCCATAAAAAGGAACGAAATTGTGTCATTTGTTGAGATGTGGATGGACCTAGAGACTGTCATACAGAGTGAAGTAAGTCAGAAAGAGAAAAACAAATATCGTATATTAACTCATATATGGGGAACCTAGAAAAATGGTACAGTTGAACCGGTTTGCAGGGCAGAAATTGAGACACAGATGTAGAGAACAAATGTATGGAAACCAAGGGGGGAAAGCGGCGGGGGGGTGGGGATGGTGGTGGGATGAATTGGGAGGTTGGGATTGACATGTAGACACTAATATGTATAAAATGGATAACTAATAAGAACCTGCTGTATAAAAAAATAAATTAAATTAAATTTTAAAAAGCACTCTGTCTCAGCATTAAGTACAAGGTTAAGTGTAGGGTTTTCATAAATACCCTTCATTAGTTTAGGGAAGCTTACTTCTATTCCTAGTTTGCTGAGAGTTGGGTTTTTTTTTCATGAATGAATGTCGAACCTTATCAAATGATTTTTTTCTGCATCTATTGAGATGATCATATGATTTTTCTTATTTAGTCTATTAATATGGTGAATTACGTTAACTATTTTCTTCTCATATCTCTTTTACCTTATAGGTAGCATCTACATCTCTGTTTGGTTTCTTTGCAATTTATTTGCTGAGAAAACTGGTTCTTTGTGCCGTAAATTTCTCATCATCTTTCTTCCCGTGGGGACCCACTGAGTGTGCTCTCACATGAAAATCACAATGACCTTCTTAAAGCACTAGCAGTTCAAAGTCAGTATCAATAAAACTATTGCTGGATGTTGCATAACTAAATCACGTCTTCAGCAACCAAGCGCATTCAAGAGATGAACTTGCTCATCACATGATTTGCAGTACAACTGCATATTCCTTCCTCCCTTCATTTATTCAACAAATATTTGTTGTGACCTACTGAACCCAAGTACTCATCTAGTGACTGGAGATACAGCAGTAAATCACAGCGACCAAGTCCTTGCTATCTGGAAATCTATGATAGCAAGTCAAAAAAAAAAAAAGCAAAAAACCAGAAAATACTTACACAAGCACTGCAAAGGCAGGCATTGAGAGAGAAAGATGGGATCAGAAGGGGGCTATTTTAGAGATGGTGGTCAGGGAGGTGCCCTTGCGTAGAGTCTCAGAACAGAGACTCGAATGAGCTCTTTGAGGGAAATACTTTGGGAATCATCTGTGATATGGTTGGAGTGAGTAAGGTGATAGGGTGGAAATGAGATGGGGGAAATTGCCAGGGGCCCTCGGCTGTCAAAGGAAGTGCGGTGAGGGATCTCTGGAGAGACTGGTCAGGGGAGGGGCAGTCTGCTTTGTGGTCCTAAAAGCCCTTTGGAAGCGGAGAAGCAAATGAAAGCTTCCTGCATAGTCTAGGCAAGGGATGATGGCTGGACTTTGCTTGCGGAAGACTTATTTGAGACTTCAAATAAAGGTCATTGAAACAAGATATAATGATAGGGCTTCCCTGGTGGCGCAGTGGTTGAGAGTCCGCCTGCCGATGCAGGGGACACGGGTTCGTGCCCCGATCCCGGAGGATCCCACATGTCGCGGAGCGGCTGGGCCCGCAAGCCATGGCCGCGGAGCCTGTGTGTCCGGAGCCTGTGCTCCGCAACGGGAGAGGCCACAGCAGTGAGAGGCCCGCGTACAGCAAAAAAAAAAAAAAGATATAATGATAAAATGGATAAACGGTGGGGGGTTAGAATGAACTCAACTGTCAAGGAAGAATAATTCTGTGAATGCAATGCTTTTTCCTCATTCAATATTATTTATTAAGCACCTACTGTGAATGTAAAAGCAAGTCTCTAGAACAGATGTGTATTGTAAACAGGAAAGAACACAGAGAGGCCTGAGAAATCAAAATGTTGAGGCATTTAAAGAGGACTGTCAAAGGACACACTGCAGTAACCTGGGTGAATAAATCGTTCACTGATCATCCAGCTATTCATTCCACAGACACATCATTCACTGAGGATTCATTATTCCTTCCACAGATACATCATTCACTGAGGATTCATTATTCATTCCACAGATGAATCATTCACTGATCATCTATTTACTCATTCAACAAACAAGTCGTTTGCTGATTATCCATCTTTTCACTGGACAGATAAATAAATCACTCACTGACCAACCGTCTGTTCATTTGATCACATACTCATGGAGCACCAATGTGCCGGGTACTGTGATAGTTCTGAGGACACAAATATAAACTTGCTGTGGAAGCTTTCCTCAAAGAGCTCAGACAAAGAAAGAGTGGGTGAGTTTGATGAGCCACCTGCTTTAAGCAGGTAGAAATAAAAACACTGGGCTGCTGGGAGAAGGGGAAGTGCTACAAGACAAGAAGGAGGGAGGCTTCTGAGAAGAAATCAAAGCCAACTGGAAAGAATGAACCTCTCCAAGATGACAGCTTGGGAAGGATGGACAAAGTTGTGGATGAGGGATGTCCCTATTGGAGGCCTGGGACTACTATCCAGTGTTTGAAGCACAGGATACGTAAAGTGCAATAGTAGGTGAGCTGGAATAAAGGTTTGGGTCAGATCATGTCATGCAAAGCAGCTTAAACTTTTCCCTGTCGCTCTGGGAGCTCCTGGTGGTCTTGATGCAACAGAGCAGCTTGGTAAACCCAGATTTCAGAAAAGGAAGTGGAGGTACGGCACATGGACACAGTGGGCTCCAGGAAAGAGGTAACAGTCAGAGACTCACAGTCGGCTGACTGCCTTTCTTTGGATGCCATTGCTTCTTGGATATCCCTGTAATAAGCTGCAAAATCTATATGAAAAGCAAAATCATAATGTTTCATTTAAAACCACAGACTCCCCTGAAATCAATATCGACTCTCTCCATGGATAAGGGACATTGCCCCTGGTGTATTTCTGCACATTGCTTCATGGATTACAAAATCCCCTCAGAACAGTGTTTCACTGCATCATCACAACAGAGGGAAAGACAGATGTCACATCCCCAGCCCCCAAAAGGAACAGGAGTTCCAAGTGCCTGTGTAGCTTTCCAAAGACGACCCATCAGCCGGTGTGGGGACCAAGACCTGGGATTCTGCCTTTCAGGGTGCTTGCACTGTCCTTTCAGAGGACACTTCTTGCTCTTTTCTCTTAGAAGGAGAGAAAAAGACATAAGAGCATCCTGCTACAAATGTCACTGTTCCTTCCCCACAGCCCTTCTCTCCCGAAGTTTGTGGAATCCATGGAAGTCCCCCTGCCAGCTGACCCGAGACTTGGAGACCTGCCGTGTGGTGGCAACTGCCAGGAGGTGCAGGGTAAGGAAAACAATGTGGCCTGAACGTGAGCAGCAAAATCAAATGCATCACTAGGGGAGGGAAGCGGGGAGAAGACAGAGGCTGGGCTAGAACCTTTCTCACTGACAGACAATGAACTTTTCTGTTAAATCTTCAGGCACAAAAATAGTTTCTGTGCAATCTGAAAACCAGTGATAAAGGGGGCCGGTTGAGAATGAGGGAAGGAGGAGGAGTTGATGTATGCAGATGCCAACTGTAGTCCAGACACTCTACACACTTTCCAGTTTAGAGATGAGGAAACAGATGCCATGAGCATCACACATGCAGCAAGTGGTGAGTGTAGGTAAAGGCCCCTGGTTGATGTGATTCCACATCTAAAGCACCAGGGTACTTCTGGTGGAGAAGCTGGGTGCTGGGGATCCCTCTTCCCAGGGAGGCCTCCTTGGGGCCGCAGCGTCACCAGCAGCGAGAACCCAGTGCACACTGGTCGTGGACTCCCTGGGGGCTGCCGCCATGGCTGAGAGGGCAGGTGGTGAGGACAGTGTAGTAGTTATACAAGGATCTGACCTGTCTGGCTCCACGGACAGTGGACTAGACTTTGATGACTTTAAAAAGACACCAAATCTTGAGGATCCCAGCACTCCCTCTGCTCTGCAAAAGGGAACTTAAACATCACATTCAATTTAACACTGACACTAAACAAACTTTTAAGTATTAAACATTTGAACCAAAAAAACCCATTTGGTTTAAAAAGCCTACAGATTACACAAGCATGCTCTGTTTTAAACAAATCCGACATAAATTTGAAAACTGTGCTTCTGAGATAAATGTTGTAGAGCGGCGGTTTTCACCCGTGGCACACACACCAACAGTAGGAAGCAGATGTGTGGAAGAACGATACAGCCTTGCACAACCACTTCCCCTGGGGCCAGGCCTAGCCCAGGCCCCATGTGACCTGAGAGGGGCCTGTCCAACCCTCTGCACCCCTCCCCCAGCATGGGTTACTCATGTGTATTCCAGAAACAGTCTGGGAACATGGAGTTTCTCCTAATCCTTACTCATCTGTCAGTAAGTGCCTGGTATAACAATTCTAAAAATTGGTGATAGAATTTATGATAAAGGATCAATAACAAAGAAAAAATTTACAAGGAGGTAAAAAAAAAATGACATCCCAATAAAGAAAGATTTTACTTTCTTTTTTTAAAATTTACTTATTTATTTGTTTGTTTATTTATTTATTTTTGGCTGTGTTGGGTCTTTGTTGCTGCGCACAGGCTTTCTCTAGTTGCAGCGAGCGGGGGCTACTCTTTGTTGCAGTGCACGGGCTTCTCATTGTGGTGGCTTCTCTTGTTGCAGAGCACGCGCAGGCTTCAGTAGATGCGGCGCGTGGGCTCAGTAGTTGTGGCTCGCATGCTCTAGAGTGCAGGCTCAGTAGTTGTGGCACACGGGCTTAGTTGCTCCATGGCATGTGGGATCTTCCTAGACCAGGGCTCGAACCCGTGTCCCCTGCGTTAGCAGCCGGATTCTTATCCACTGTGCCACCAGGGGAGTCCGAGAAAGCTTTTACTCTCTACCATGAGGGAGGGAGTCGGATTCTTTGGGAATAAAGGTTGTGATATATTAGTCTAGGGACAATCATTCACTTTGCTGAAACTTGAACCACTGTGTGTGTTTCCACTACAAGTCCCTCTGATACTTTCAGGACAGGCTTTGATTCAGAAAAACTCCATTCACCTCAAGAATGTGGCGACATCTCCCTTACAAAGGGCACAGTTGCCCTTCATGTGCTCGTGCCCCTTCAGCCACAGAGGCCAGCTGTACTCGGAGCTCTCCTATGGAAGATCTGTATGGCCCCACACCCCACAGAGGAGATAAAGTAAATAAATAAATGGAGAAAGTCTCTGAGGGCTTGGCATGAGCTCTGTCTCCAGCTCAGAAATAAAAGCTCCTCTAGGGCTTCCCTGGCGGCGCAGTGGTTGAGAGTCCACCTGCCGATGCAGGGGACGAGGGTTCGTGCCCCAGTCTGGGAAGATTCCACATGCCGCGGAGTGGCTGGGCCCATGAGCCATGGCCACTGAGCCTGCGCATCCGGAGCCTGTGCTCTGCAACGGGAGAGGCCACAACAGTGAGAGGCCCGCGTACCACAAAAAAAAAAAAAAAAAAAAAAAAAAAAAAACAGGAACAATATTGTACCAAATTCAATAAAGACTTTAAAAATGGTCTATATCACGGGGCTTCCCTGGTGGCGCAGTGGTTGAGAGTCTGCCTGCCGATGCAGGGGACACGGGTTCGCGCCCCGGTCCAGGAAGATCCCACATGCCGTGGAGCGGCTGGGCCTGTGAGCCATGGCCGCTGAGCCTGCGCGTCCGGAGCCTGTGCTCCGCAGTGGGAGAGGCCACAGCAGTGAGAGGCCCGCGTACCACACACACACACACACACACAAAAATGGTCTATATCACAAAAAAGAAATCTTAAAAATTTTTTTTAATAAAAATAAAATATTTTATTCAGAAAATGAAAAGATGGCACACAGAATGAAAGCAAATATTTGCACGTTATATATCTAATAACAATCCATTACCCAGAATACAATTACAATTACAGTTCATCAACAACAAAAAAGCAACCCGATATTTTAAATGGACAAAAGACTTGAACAGACCCTTCTCCAGATAAGACATTCAAATTCGTCAACAAGCACATGAAAAAAATGTTAAACATCATTAGTCGTGATCAAAACGCAAATTAAAGGCCACAATGTGATACCCTTTTACACACACTAGAATGGCTATGATCAAGAAAACTAAAAGTAACAAATGTTGCAATGATGTAGAGAAATTGGAACCTTTAAACACTGCTTGTGGAGCTCTCAAATAGTACAGCCTGTGTATACAACAGTTTGGCTTTTCCTCAAAAAGATAAAAATATAATTACCACATAGTTCAACAACTCCTCCACCCCTAAATATGTACCCCCAAAGCTGAAAACAGGTTCTCAAACGAAAACTTGTACAATATTCATAGCAGCACTGGTCACAATAGCCAAAAGCTAGAAACAACTCAAATGTCCATCAACTAGTCAATGGATAGACAAAATTAGGTAGAACCATAAACTGCCATATTATTCTGCCATATAAAGGGATACAGTAAAATGGTACAGCTACTATGAAAAACAGTATGGCGGTTCTTCAAACACTTAAATGTAGAATTAATGTACGATCCAGCAATTTCTCTTCAGGATATATACCAGAAAGATTTGAAACCAGAGACTCAAATAGATATCTGTACACCTATATTCATAGCAGCATTATTCACAATGACTATATTTCCACAAAGGTGAAAGCAACCCAAGTGCCCCTTAAGGGAAGAATAAATAAACAAAATGTGGTCTACACACAAAGGAATATTACTCAGCTTTAAAAACTAAGGAAATTCTGACACATGCTACAACGTGGATGAATCTTAACATCAGCCAGTCACAGAGGACAAATATTACATGATTCTACTAATATGAGGTACTCAGAGCAGTCAAATGCAGAGGCAGAAGGTAGAATGTGGTTGCCAGGGGCTGGCGGGGCGGGGGGGGGAATGTGGAGTTAGTGTTTAATCCATACAGAATTTCACTTAGGGAAAATGAAAAAGTTCTGGAGGTGGTCATATTTGTACAACAATGTGTGAATGCAGTTAATGTCATAGAACTGTATACCTAAAATGGTTTCAACGGTAAATGTTATGCATATTTAAACAATGAAAAACATGAATGAAGTACTGATAACAACGCAGATCAACACTGAAAACATCCTAAATGAAAGAAGCCATACAGAAAAGCCCACCAAAATTGGAGTTATCCGGGCACCTTAAATCCATCAAAGCTGTGAAAATGAGGGAAAGTCTCAGGAACAGTGCTAGAAAAAGAAAACTGGATCAGAAAGGAAAACGACATTTTCACACAGTTGGGATGAGTGGTAAAAGTTGAAGTGGGCCTGTGGTTTGGATTATAAGGTGGAAACCATAATGCTTTCCTCATTTGGGGTTATGTGGTGAGTGCCTGGGGTAAAACACACTGGAGTATTCGTGCCACTTCAGCAAATATGGTAAAGCATATGGTAAAGCTGAGGAATCTTAATGTTGAGGTAAAGAGTACTTTGTACTGCAATTGCAGGTTTTCCGTATGTTTGAAATTACTGGAAAGTAAATTACTTTTCAAAACAACCATTTCAGTATCATGCCAGAAAAGCAGAGAAGCATCAAACTTCCTTATAGAGACCAAGCCTCTGGAACTCAGATCCAGTTCACCCAAAGTGGTGAAGCTAATTGCCCTTGTAGGAGTCCACATGTTATTAAGAGGCACTGTGGGAAGATTGTATTAGTAGCCACCATGTCTTGGGTGTTGTGGATGACCTGGATATGGTTGAAACAGTGGGATTTTTAAAATTCCAATATTCCACTGCCCCATCAAAAATCTATTAGATGTTACAGTACACCTGAAACTAACACGACATCGTATATCAACTATACTCCAATTTTTAAAAAATTAAAAAAATAAACTCTTACAATTTAAAAGAAAACAACAGAACTAGTAAGCAAATTCAGTAAACCTGGAGGCTACAAAATCAATATAAAAAATTAGTTGCATTTCTATACACTGACAACAAACCATCAGAAAGAGAAATTAAGAAAACAATCTCATTTACGACTGCATCAAAAAGAACACAATGCTTAGGAAAAAATTTAACCAAGGACTTGAAAGACCTGTACACTGAAAACTGTAAGACAGTGAAGAGAGAAATCGAAGAAGATACAAATATTTGGAAAGATATTCTGTGCTTATGATTAAAAGAATTAATATTGTTAAAACACCTATCCAAAGCAAACTACAGATTTAACACAGTCCCTATCAAAATTCCAATGGCATTTTTCAAAAAAATAGAGCAAACAACCCTAAAATGTGTATGGAACCACAAAGGAACCCCAACAGCCAAAGCACCTTGAGAAAGAAGAACAAAGCTGGAGGCATCACACTTCTGACTTCACGCTGCACTACAGTGCTATGGTAACCAAAACAGAGTAGTTTTGGAATAAAAACAGGCACATAGACCAGAGGAACAGAAAAAAGAGCCCAGCAATAAAGCCACACATACGTGGTCAGTTAATTCACGACACATCAGCCAAGAACATACGATGGGGAAAAGACAGTCCTCTCGATAAGTGGTGTTGGGTAAACTGGACACCAGACACAAAAGAAGACCATAGACACCATCTTACATCACACACAGAAACTGACTAAAAACACACACGCAATTTTCCACATCAAGCCCTTCCTCTCCTGGGCCTTCTGAATACCGACTCCTCAGCACAGAAAGCATCTCCCCACTTTCCCTCACTTTTCTGCTCTTTCTCCCCCTGCAGGAGTGTCTCACCCAGCGCCTCCCAGCGGGTCCCAAGGAAACTGATCTCCCTGCTCCCGTTCATTGGCAGGCAGACAAGCCTCAGGCAGGGCCTGCGTCACAGAGGGGGGGCTCAGTGACCCCTGTGAGCCAGGGGGGAAATGCAGGTGCACCAAGCAGAGGCAGCACCCCTGCCAGCAGTCCTGCTGAGTCCATTAAATTTCAGAAAGTCAAACTAAAATGGAGCTGAATATCCCATAACTCCTCCAAAAATATTTAAGGAAAAATTCATTGGAGGTGATATGGAATGAAATGAATGTAGACACAAACGGTACAACTTATACCAAAATTTACTCAAAATTATCTATAGATAAATCTTATTTGTCTTTAAATATTTATTTATTTGTTTGTTTTTATTTGGTTGCGCTGGGTCTTAGTTGCAGCATGTGGGCTCCTTAGTTGTGGCATGCAAACTCTTAGTTGCGGCATGCACGTGGGATCTAGTTCCCTGACCAGGGATCAAACCCTCGACCCCTGCATTGGGAGTGTGGAGACTTAACCACTGCACCACCAGGGAAATCCCTACAGACAAATTTTAAATGCAAAACTGTAAAATATCTAGAAGAAAACTTAGAAGGAAATCCACATGACCTTGGGTTTAGTGATGAGGTTTAAAAAACAACACCAAAAGCCTATCCACAAAGGAACAATAAACAACATGAACTTTATAAAATTAAAAATTTCTACTATGTGAAGGACTTTGCTCAGAGAACCAAAAGGCAAGCCAGAAACTGGGAGAAAATATTTGCAACACATATATCTGATAGAATTTATACTCAAAATACAGAAAGAACTCTAAACTGTCAACTGAAAGAAAAACACACAACGTGAGAGTTGCAAGTTAAGTTTTATTCAGGGTCTTACTGAGAACTACAGCCCAGGAGACAAACTCTCAGTAGCTCTGAGAAGCTGTTTCAGAAGAGGCTGGGGAAGAGGCAGTATATATATGAATTTTTTGGCTGGGAAATACAAGTAGTCAACCATAAAAAGATTACTGCTAATCACAAAGAACAGAAATCTCAAGTTAATGATTTTAGTGCTTTTCTATGTATGGGAAGGTGCAAGAATCATTGAAATTTTTCCTTTGATATGCATCTTAACCATCTAGGGGCCCGAATATCCAAAGCACAGAGCGCTTCATCCTGTTTTTTCCATCCTGAATTCCCCTCAGGGCACACTGTCAGTGGGTAACTGCAGTGAGTTGTGACTCAATCCTTTGTATAATGATGAGTGATGATGAGTGACACTCTTGCTTTTGTTTGCAAAAACAAACAACTCACTGAAAATGCATAAAGATCTGAACAGACACCTTGCCAAAGAAGTTAATATACATAGTAAATAAGCATATAACATAATGCTCAACACCATACAATTACAAATTAAAACAACAGTGAGGAAGCACTGCACACCTATAGAACCACTAAACTAAAAAAAGAAAATGACAATACCAATTGCTGGAGGGTGACAAACAACAGGAATTCTAATTCATGGTTGATGGAATGACTACAGCCACTTTGGAAGATAGTTTTACTGTTTTTTTTCCAAAGCTAAACAAGTCTCACCTTAGGAGCCAATAATCGTGACTCTAAGTATTTAGGCAGCTGCTTTGAAAAACTGTCCAAACAAAAAATAGCATGCAACTATGCACAGCAGCTCTATTCCTAATAGCTAAAAACTTTAAGAATTTAGGAAGCCCTCCAGTAGATGAATGCATAAGTATGTCAAGGGGAGAAGAATATGCCACCCCCAAAATATGCCTCTTTGGCATAAAGGTTATTGGGGGGCTGATTAATTTTTAAAAACAGTAGACACAGAAGAATCTCTGAAAACCAGAATAGAATTGCCCTTTTGAGAGGGAAATTTACACTTTTAAGGGAAATCTCCATTTTTAAGGGTGTCTCCCTCTCTACCAGGAATAGAAGGATGACTAAATTTCAAGAAACTCTTATCAAAGAAGAAGGCCTGGACTTAAATCTGCATAACCACCACTCCCTCCTTTACTGTGCTTGGCCTGATAACCTCTCTTACCTGGATCCCCACTCCCTCCACATCTTCCTTTTGTTTTTAGATGAAGATGGTATTTAAGGATGATGGCGTAGGCCACTTTGGGGAGCTACTCATTTTTCCTGGGTCTCTCCCATGTATATAGGAGGTATTCATGTTATTAAACTTCTGTTTGTTTTTCTCCTATTAATCTGCCTTTTATTACAGAGGGCTCTCAGCCAAGATCCTCGAAGGGGAGAAAGAAAATTGTTTTCCCTCCCACACATATACAATGGAATACAATTCAGCAGTAGAAAGGGATGAAACATCAACTCACGTAAGGACACGGATGAATCTTCCGTGCATGTTGCCAAGTGAAAGAATTCAAACCGAAGGGGCTACAGTATGACCCCCATTTATACGGTATTCTGCAAAACTATAGTGATGATAAACAGATCACGGGGCAGGGGTCTGAAGTATTCCGTATGATATTTAGCGATGGACACTGCCCCTATACATGTGTCAGTGTAATGGAGCAGGGACCTGTGAGCCCTTCCCAGGACAGATGCCCCTCCCCCATGTCCTCCACCTGCCCCTTGTCTGTAGAAAAACTTTAGCCAGAGAATAACCTTCATCAGAGAAGTGAGAAAACGCAGAAGCAAAGGAAAGCAGTCAAACAAGACAACATAATTATAGTTTAGCCATTACACAAAGTCAGGGACCTTTAGTTCCTCCTCAAGGACTAGAGATAATTTTCTGAGCCATGTCCTTTGAGCTGTCCTGCAGATACTGAAAGCCCCACCAGGCGGAAGAAGTTAACTACATAATGACCAGACTGTAGCCATGACATGAGCTGTTCCACCTTGCAAAATTCCAAGAACTGGCCTCAAGGAAATGGGAACAAACCGACCCTAGAACTGAAGATTAGCTGTACTTAAAGCAATCAAGATGACATTGATCAGACCACCGCATGACCAATGTCAAGACAACTGTCAGAGCTGACTGTGCTATTCCGCACATAGCCCCCTCCCTCTGCCTATACACTCCTAAAACTCCCCTTTAAAAGTTCTTCCCTGCCCCGAACAGCAACTGGGATTTGGTTTTTGGATGCAAGTCCACCTTCTCCCCAGGTTGCCAGCCTCCTGAATAAAGCAAACTTTCCTTTCCTACCAACACTTGTCTCTTGAGTATTGGCTTTCAAGTGGCGAGCAGCCAACCCTGAGTTTGGTCACATCAAAACCTACAGATTTTTACAGAACAGTGAGTAAACCATAATCAATTCAAAGTAAGTTATTTAGGATGTAGGAGTGGTGCAGGATGGAACACAAAGTATGACAAAGAATCTAACTGCACTAGAGACATATGGGAAAAAAACTCACTGTAGGTTATGGAGCAGAAGGTACTGAGCTCAGTGATTTGGAAACGAATGGAATAACGGCAAAATGTACGGTTCCTAAACAGTGCACTGTATTTCATAAAGTCCTTTCCCATAGGGTAGTAGCTAACAATTCTGAAACCACTATATCTCTAATCTGAAAAGGAGCAATGAATTGAATAAATGGCAGGTAGTGGGAGCCAGGTTCCTCACTGTTGGAGTGGTAGTTTGTAAGGAGAGAAGGCTCTGCCCTCCTAATCCTGGGTCTGAGCTTCCTGGGAGGATGGTGCGGGGAACTGACTGGCCCTAGGGAGCGCACAGCTCTTTACCCTGGGAAGGCCCTGCATACAAAGGAACCTCACACCCAATCTTTCCACCCAGAACAGCTGGGCATTTAATTCTCAGCACTCTAGAATCAGTTAGTTGCAGCTTTCAAGACATTCTCACCCCCAAGCACATAAAGGGGTATGAAGGTCTTGCCTTATCCCTAAGTTGCCCCAGAATGCAGGCCCTTCCAGGTCCTGGGACGTGGAGCCAGGATGGAGGTGCCTGGGTCTCTGAGCAGCAGCAGAGAGCAAGGAGGGAGCCCAGTCCAGAGGGCAGGGTTCTCCTGAAGTCTGTGAGTTCTGGTGCCCTGATGAGATCCATTCCCAGTGGGGACACTGGCAGGGCCTGCAATGGTTCCATTTTCCACCTGAGTTCCTTTGATTAAGCCACGGCAAAACCATCACTGGATTCAGGTGTCTCCTGGTGGTTCAAACTCTGACACAACAGCTTTACAAGGGAGCACAAGAATGTGCTTCAGAACCTTCTAAAATGAGGAGAGAAGAGTGAAATTGAAAGAAATGAACCCCGAGGAGCTTTTCCTACAAAGACCCCCCCCCCGGGGGGAGAGAGAGGCAAGAACGGAAAAGCAGGGAACTGTTGAAAAACAGTCCCCGCCAAGCACCTCCCTTGCACACGGGAAAAGCATAAGGGCCATTGTGGAACACAAAGGCCTCATTCCTGATTGAGGATGCCATGCTGGAGGCCGCCCACAAGGGGACCCTCCCTTGAAGGTCCCTGAGTGGTGGGCTGCCAAGCACATGGTACAGAGACCTGGGAAATCCCTTGACCCATCCAGCCGCGGTGTGCACATCTCTAAGATCAGGCCACTGCTCACTGAATAGTAAAGCACAAGACTCTTGGACCCAAAGAAGTAACCCTGACACCAGCTGCCCCATCTGCTGCTAACAGTTTTCCAGTCTTCTCTTCCTGTCATGGCTGCCAGTGAACCTCTCCTGCACAGCAGCTGCCCCTACCTTCCATCTGCTATGCTCCAGCCCTCCTACAGCTAAAATTTTTGGAACAGAGTGCAGAAGAAAACAAGTGGCCATGAGCCAGAGCCTGAGGGGCACACCAGTGTACAAAGCTGTGCCCTCACCATCACCATCTGGACATGATGTGGCCCTCAGGGATTCTGGGATGTCTGGGTCAGCCTCACATGGGTGTCAACCTGGTCATGTGCACATACGTGAGCACCTGGCTGTACCTAACTCTTAGCAGTCAAGATGTCTGATCTTAGGGAGATTTCAACTCTGTAAGCCAGGTTATATACTACAGGGGTTGATGACTGTGAAGGACAGATGCTCCCCAGATCTAGGCTGCCCAGATCTTATCTCTGAGTCAGAGAGGCAGAGGAACACAGGGTCTGTTTGCTGGAGCCAGAGGCCTCCATAATCACACGTTTCCTAAAAGGCAGGCAGGAAGTCTAGCTCCCATTCTGGAATGTGCACATGCACTTGCAGAATGAGAACAGCCCATGTAACTGACCCTTTAATTATAAAAAAGAAAGAAAATCAGGTAAAGCAAATTGGCATCTACTAAGATGGCATTTTCATCCCGAACACTACTCGAGTGTTTTTTTAGGAAGGTTAATCTCATTTATAATAACTTAAAAAACTGAATATTCAGCAGCATGGCACTGACTAAATAATGCGACATTATGGAAACTTTGCAAACCACTTATTGGCATGAGAACACGCTTATGTAACAACATTGACTGAAACAAGAAGAATGCAGATTATGGAACAGATGTGAATGGGTGTGTGGTTCTGTGCACACAAGTGACATGACAACTGTGGAGCCAGTCTGGGGACCGGCCAAGGATTCTGATGTCAGGCAACAGCAACACCAAATAAGGGCCAGGCATCATCAAAAAATCTGCAAACAGTAAATGCTGGAGAGGGTGTGGAGAAAAGGGAACCCTCCTGCACTGTTGGTGGGAATGTAAACTGATACAGCCACTATGGAGAACAGTATGGAGGGTCCTTAAAAAACTAAAAATAAGGCTACCATATGATCTAGCAATCCCACTACTGGGTATATACCCTGAGAAAACCATAATTCAAAAAGATACATGTACCACAATGTTCACTGCAGCACTATTTACACTAGCCAGGACATGGAAGAAACCTAGAAGTCCACCGACAGATGAATGGATAAAGAAGATGTGGCACATATATACAATGGAATATTACTCAGCCATAAAAAGGAACGAAATTGAGTTATTTGTAATGAGGTGGACGGAGCTAGAGTCTGTCATACAGAGTGAAGTGAGTCAGAAAGAGAAAAACAAATACCATATGCTAATGCACATATATGGAATCTAAAAAAACAGCACTGATGAACCTAGTGGCAGGGCAGGAATAAAGACACAGACGTAGAGAACGGACTTGAGGACACGGCAGGGGAAGGGGAAGCTGGGACGAAGTGAGAGAGTAGCATTGACATATATACACTATCAAATGTAAAATGGATGGCTAGTGGGAAGCTGCTGCATAGCACAGGGAGATCAGCTCGATGCTTGGTGACAACCTGGGGGCGGGGAATAGGGAGGATGTGGGGGAGGGTCAAGAGGGACGGGATATGGGGATATATGTATATTTATAGCTGATTCACTTTGTTGTATAACAGAAACTAACACAACATTGTAAAGCAATTATACTCCAATAAAGATATTAAAAAAATAAATAAATAAGGGCCAGGTTTCTACCTCTCCCAAACCTAGACATGCTTCCTGAGAGCAGGTAAACACAAAAAGGTTATAAATGAGCAAAAAAACTCACTTGTGGGCTTAAAGTCCTCAAGGCCATTTGACCTATATCCTCCACCCAAAGATCTAAGAGCCTTATTAAACAGGAGCAAACCAGGACCAAAAGACCAAACACAGAACCTGCCACACAGTAGATATTTAATAAAGAACTGTTGAATTAATGTAGTTGCTCTTTTGTGGAAGCTGAGTAAGGGATCTGATACATCACACAGTTCTTTATAAAATAATCACTGAAAATGCCAGCCCTCTAACAAGGTCTAAGCTGACTAATTATAGAATTTAACAAATTTATTTTAAAAGGTAGCACTAAAGAGTGTCTTTGTAAAGAACATAAAAACCTGTCACATTCTTTGTCATACAAATTGACCTGTGTGCAATGTAGCCATTTAATAAAAAGCTAGGGCTTCCCAGGTGGCACAGTGGTTGAGAATCTGCCTGCCAATGCAGGGGACATGGGTTCAAGCCCTGGTCCCGGAAGATCCCACATGCCGTGGAGATACTAAGCCGGTGCGCCACAACTACTGAGCCTGCACTCTAGAGCCCGCGAGCCACAACTGCTGAAGCCCGTGCACCTACAGCCCATGCTCCGCAACAAGAGAAGCCACCACAATGAGAAGCCCATGCACCGCAATGAAGAGTAGCCCCGCTCGCTGCAACTAGAGAAAAGCCCGCGCGCAGCAAGGAAGACCCAACACAGCCAAAAATTAATTAATTAATTAATTAAGAAAAAAAAGCTAGCATTTATTAAACGTCAATTATTAGCAGGTGACCACTGGAAATAATGTTCTAGACCTGTTCTAGATGTATTTTATATATTCGATCATGCATATAACCAACTCTCTAGATGTAGCAAAAGATACACAACATGAGTTGCCAATTTATTTCTATTCATGATCAGGTGGTGGGCAGAGGGGAAGAAGAGAAAAACAAAACATCAAACCATGGTCCTTTATTCTTAGAGACCTCGGTCCTCCATACACGAAGGACAGGCTTGGCTGAAATAATGGCTAAAGTGGGTGAAAATGAAAGAGTAACTTAAACGCATTTACCCAGGAATGTTTCCCAGTTGAAAAGCATGTGAAGCAGGTATCTTCAGGGCAGGTGGGCATCTGGGAGCAGAGTGGGTGTCCACCAGCATTTGGGAGCCAGGACCGGGGGCAGGGGGACACAGGGGCTGCTCTTCCAGAGGCCTGCAGGGGGGCCCTGGTACTCCTGAGACTTCACTGAGATCCCCAGCCACCCACATGGAATAACCCCCTCAAGCCAGGCTCCTCAGATACGGCTCTCAAGACAGAGCCAGGCTGTGTCTGCATCCTTCAGGGCCCTTTGACGAGCTGCCATGAAGGAGGTTGATGCCTCCCTGCCCTCCCTGCACAGGTCCTGCATTTCACCCTCACAGCCTCAACTTCCCTCTGCAGGACAAAGCTCCCTCATACCCACAGACGTCTTCCGAGACAGCTGAAAGGTCTGGTGCTCAGACCCAGGAGTAACCAGCTGGGAGGTTCTACAGAGGCATCACTGATGATCGCTCCAAATTGAAAATGCTCACTTTGGAGAAAAGGAAACCCTTGTGCACGCTTGGTGGGAATGTAAATTAGTGCAGCCACAAGTTCCTCAAGAAGTTAAAAACAGAACTGCCATGTGATCCAGGAATTCCTCTTCTGGGTATATTTCTGAAGGAAATGCAATCAGTACCACAAAGAGATATCTGCACTCCCATGTTCATTGCAGCACTATTCACAATAGCTAAGTCATAGAAACAACCTAAGTGTCCATCTACAGATGAACGGCTAAAGATAATGTAGTATACACAGAAGATGGAAAACTATTCAGCCATAAAAAGAAGAAAATCTCACTATTTGGGATACATGGATGAACCTGGAGGACATTATGCTAAGTGAAAGAAGCCAGATGCAAAATGACAAATGCTGCATGATCTCACTTTTATGTGGAATCTTAAGTAGTTGAATTCATGGAAGCAGAGAGTATGGTGGTTACCAGGGGGAAGGGAGAATGGGGAGCTGTTGGGATATTAGTCCATGGGTACAAAGCTTTAGTTATGCAAGATGAGTAAGTACTGGAGACCTAAGGTACAACAATGTGACTTTACTAAATACTTGAAATGTGCCATTGAAAGGACTGAATTATCAAGCCATGCAGACAAAGATGAAGATTAAGTGCATATTAATTAGTGAAAGAAGCCAGTCTGAATGGACTACATACTGTTTGATTCCAGCTATATGACATTCTGGAAAAGACAAAACTACAGAGATGGTCGACAGGTCAGTGATGGCCCATGCTTTGCGGGGAGGGGTGAGTTGAAAAGGGGATTGGGTTGATGGAAGGAGGTCCAAATGGGCCAGATGAGAGTGAACTTCCTCTGGTTAGAAGATCATGTGATCATGCTGGGTATGAATGAAAAAGCCTGGGGTGTGTAGTACCAGTGTGAACAAGAAGGCTACTTCTCACTCTAGGAGACAAAGGTCTTATTCCATATTACATGTAACTATTTCAGAACCAGTTCTGACAAATTTAACTTTTACTATAAAAAATATATAACAAAAAATTTTCCATTAAACCATGTTTAAGTATGTGATTCAGTTGCATTAAGTATATTCACAATGCTGTGCAACCACCCACCACTGTCCACTTCCATATATCGTTCATCATCCCAAACAGAAACTCTGAATCCATTAAACAATAACTCCTCATTCCCTCCTGCCCCTAGGCCCTGGGAACCTCCATTCTTCTTCATGTCTCTATGAATTTATCTTTTATAGATACTTCATATAAACTGAATCATACAACATTCATCCTTTTGTGTCTGGCTTATTTCGCTTAGCATAAAATGTTTCCAACATTCATTCATGTTATAGCATGTGTCAGAGTCTCATTGCTTTTAAAGACTGAATGATTATTCCATTAAATGTACCATAGCACATGTGGTTTATCCATTCATCTGCTGACGGACGTCTGACTTATTTCCATGTACTGGTGATTGTGAATGATGCTACTATGAACACCCGTATACAAGTATCTGTTTGAGTCTGTTTTCAATTCTTTTAGGTACATGCCTAGAAGTGGAATTGCTGCATCATATGGCAATTCTATGTTTAAATTTTCAAGAAACCACCACACTGTTTTCCATAACAGCTGCACCATTTTATATTCCCACCAACAGCACACAAGGCTCCAGATTTCTCCATCTCCTCGTCATGTGAAGCTCTTCGGGAAACCTTCCCGGGTAGCCATCTTGGGATACAAAGATGGCAACAAAATTGGGATATTCTTTGAAAATAAGATGACTTACTCCTGCTAGAACCTGCTTCCATAGTTACTTTCCCAATACTTGGACACCCCTCTCGAACTTCTACACGAACAGTTTCTTCTGCCTTGATGCATTATCCCCGGGTGCCTGGAAAATCCCTTCCAATGCCAGCTCAGCTTGTCCTCCTTTGAGCAGTCTTCCTTGGTTCATCCATGTCAAGTTGCTGTCCTTCCCTTGGCGCCAGGCTAACCTTTGCCCACATCACTGGGTAGTGATTGTCTGAATGTCTGTTTCCCCCAAACCAGGAGCTCTTCCATGGCGGTCTCTGAGAGGGATCCTCAGCGTCCTCAGGGCACAGGATCAATCATGGTACATTGGAGGAAACCTTTGTCCACTGAGTGACAACCAGTTTAGGCTCAGGTAAAGCCCTGTGATGGGGCCCTCCAAGATCTTCCCTGTGCTCCTGTGTACCAGGCCATATACCATCCTCACAGAGCCTGCTGTCGGGGGGGAGGGGGTGTGTGCAGGGAGGTAGATATTAAATAGTCATCAAATCGCTCTTCCATTAGAGCTATTGTGATCAGTGCTATAAAGAAATTTACAGAGGTGGCCATATACAATGGGGATCAGAATATGGCTGGTGTAAATCAAAGCTTCTACCAAGCGGGACTCAATTAACATCGGTTTTACAAATGTAAAAGAAAATGACTTTTAGGTTGACATCTAAAGTTTGAGTACTGCATTAGTTTTCTATTAATGCTGTAACAAATCACCACAAACTTGGTGGCTTAAAAGAACACAAATATTATCTCACAGATGTGAAACTCAGAAGTCTAAGATGGGTTGGCAAGGCTCTGGAGAAGAACCCCTTCCCTCACCTTTCCTGCCCTGCAGGCCACCTGCTTTCCATGGCTCATGGTCCCTTCGTCCATCTTCACACCTCCAGAAGGAAATGCAGCTCTGCCAACACCCTGAGTTTAGCTCAGTGAGACCCAGGTCTGACTTCAGCCTACAAAACTATAAGAAATAAACTTATATTGCTCTAAGCTACTACATTTATGATCATTCAAAAGCAGGTGGGTAGGGCCTCAGGGGGCTGTGAATCCAAGGCAGGCTGTGATCCTGCCCCACCTTCACTTGCTGAGGAGGGGGGAAAAGTGAAACTAGAGCATACAAAACAGGGAGGACACTCACAGGAGACAGAGAATTTGTGGAGGTTCAGCCAGCCTGACAGGAAAACCAGGCACATCACTGCAGGAGATGGAGACAAATTTGGAGGCAGAGGAGAAGGAAGGACAGCAAGGAGTCAGTGCCCCCTCCCCAGGGCAACACTGCAACATGCTGGGCTTTCCCAGGTGACAGCAGTGACCTCTCTCGCAAGGGGGGCAGAAAGCGGAAGTGGTGAGCGGCTCACTGCCCAGCTGTGTGGATCGCAGCTGGAGGGATCCATTTCTCGCCGGCAGCACCCGGCTTTCTGAGAAGGAGCCCCCGTGACGGGGCAGGGAGTTGGGGAGGGGAGGAAAGGGAAAGAGGCGGATGAGAACAACAAAGGGCATTAAAGGGTGTGTTTTCTGCTGTCTGCTTCGGGATTCAGCAGGTCTGCCTTTGAACTTCTGGGAGTGCTCCCACTGAAGGATCCCCCGACCAGGCTGTGGGTAGCCTGAAGCCCCAGGTGCTAAGCCCTCACCTCCGCACACTCTGCCACCAGCTCTTTTTAATGTGTCCCTGAGTGCAGCCATGAGAGCCAGCACAGGTAAAGAGAAACCAAAAACTTGAGCTATACTGCCACCTTCCGGAAAACAAAAGAAAAGTTTCTAATTGCCAGCCTGTATGTACAAAGTAAGCAAAGGCTTCCTTAGTTAAGGAGGTTATTCGCTGCTTCAAATGTGATGGCAGAGGCACATTTCATCTGAAACTATGAAAAATCACGGTAATATGGCATCACAGAAAGAAAATGACAATGCTCCAGCAACTAAACTCCAATGTCCACAATGCTGTGATCTAACTGATAAAGAATTCAAAATAGCTGGTTTGAAGAATTCTATAAGCTACAAGGAAACTCAGAAAGGCAATTCGATGAACTCAGGAATAAAATTAAAGAACAGAAGGAGTTCTTTACCAACGAAATAGAAATTTTTATAAAGAACCAAACAGAAATTCTGGAGCTGAACCATTCAATTAACGAGATGAAGAATGCATTAGAGAGCTTAGGGCAGACTGGATGGAAGAAAGAATAAGCAACTTGGAGGACAGAAATCTGGAAATGACTCTTTCCTCAAAGAGAACTAAGTCTTTTAAAAAGTGAAGAAATGCTACAAGCTATGAGATTTAAAGAGAAAAACAAATATAAGAATAATTGTTATATCAGAAGAAAAGAGAATGAGAAGGGAGCAAAGAGTATATTTAGAGAAATAATAGCTGAGAACTTCCCAAACCTGGGGAAGAAACTGGATATACAAGTCCATGAAGCTAAGAGAACATCTAACCACCTCAATGCAAAAAGACCTTCTCCAAAATATATTATAGGAAAATTGTCAAAAGTCAATGACAAAGAATCTTAAAGGGAGACTGTGGGAAAAAAGGAAGTAATCCACGAAGGAACACCCATTAGGCTATCAGCATAGTTCTCAGAAGAAACTCTACGGGCCAGGAGAAAGTGGAATGACACACTCAAAGTGTTAAAAGACAAAAACTGCCAGCCAAGAATACTTTATCTGGTAGTTATCCATCATATTAGAAGGAAAATTAAAGGCTTTCTCAGACAAACAAAGCTAAGGAAGTTCACCACCACTAGATCTGCCTTACAAGAAAGGCTGAAAGGAGCTCTTCAAGCTGAAATGAAAAGACTAATTAGTGACATAAAAGCAAATGAAAGTACACAATACTCTAACAAAGGTGAAAAATAAACAGTCAGAATTAGAAAACTGTAACTCTACATATTAATGCAGTGGTGCATTACCCACTTAATATAAAGGCTAAAAGTACATTAAAAATAACTATAGCTATTGATATTATAATTTCTCAAAAAATTCAGTTTTCATAAAAAGAGGTAAATTGTAACATCAAAAGTATTTTTTAAAAAAGGAGTAAAATGGTGGAAACTTTATAAGTGGATAAAGTTAAGGTGCTATCGGCATAAAAATGACTATTTTATCTGTGAGATGTTTTATGTAAGCCACATGGTAACCACAAAGGAAAAATCTACAGTAGAGTCACAAAACACACACAAAAAAAGGGAGACTGAGAAAATTACCATGGAAAACCACCACTTTACAGAGGTAGACAGAAACAGAGGGAAAAGAAACTTAGAGATACAAAATAATCAGAAGGCAAACAATAAATAAGATGGCAGCACTAAGTCCTTACACATCAGTAATCACTCTAAATATAAATGGATTGAATTCACCAAACAAAAGACACAAAAATGGCTGGATTGATTAAAAAACAAGACCCAACTACATGCTGCCTACAGGAGACTCATTTCAGCCCCAAAGACACACAGGTTTAAAGTGAAAATAATAAAGAGGATATTCCATGCAAGAGGAATCCAAAAGAAAGTATGCATAGCCATACATATATCAGACAAAATAGGCTTTAACCCAAAAATGGTAACAAGAGACAAAGACGGTCATTATATTGATAAAAGGGTCAATACATCAGGAAGATATAACGATTGTAAATATATACACACCCAATACTGGAGCACCAAAATATATTAAACAAATAATAACATATCTAAAGAGAGAAACAGACAATATATTAATAGTAGGGGACTTCAATACCCAATTGTCAGCAATGGATAGATCATCCAGACAGAAAATCAAGTAAGGAAACAGTGGAACTGAACTACACTCTAGAACAAATGGAATTAACAGACGTATAAAAAAAATTCCATTCAACAGCAGAAGAATACACATTCTTCCCAAGTGCACATGGAATATTCTCCAGCATAGATAGTTTGAAAGGACAGAAAACAAATCTTAGAAAATTTAAGAAGATTGAAATCATACCAACTATCTTTTCTGACCACAATGGTATAAAACTAGAAATCAACAAGAGGAAAGCTTGAAAATCTACAAATATGTAGAAACTAAACAGCACACTTCTGAACAACCAATGGGTCAAGGGGGAAATAAAAAATATCTCAAACAATTGAAAACAAAAATACAACATATCAAAACTTATGGGGTGCTGCAAAAGCTGTTCTGAGAGGAAAGTTTACAGCAATAAATGCATATAGTAGGAAATTAGAAAGATGTCAAAAAACAAATTTCATAATTCGTGGTACTAGTAAAAGAAGAACAAATTATGCCCAAAGTTAGTAGAAAGAAGGAAATAATAAAGATCAGAGTGGGAAACGAATGAAATAGAGACCAGAAAAACAATAGAAAGGATCCACAAAACTAAGAGGTGGTCCCTCCAAAAGATAAAATTGACAAAACCTTTACCTAGACTAAGAAAAAAAGAGAAGACTTAAATAAATTAAATTAGAAATGAAAATGGGAAAAAAAAGAAAATGGAGACATTACAACTGATAAGGCAGAAATACATAGGATCATAAGAAATTATTATGAACATTATAAGATGAAAAATTAGATAACCTAGAAGACATCAATAAACGTCTAGAAACACACAACCTATCAAGACTGAATCAGGAAGAAATAGAAAACCTGAACAGACCAATAACAAGTAAAGAGATTGAATCAGTAACCAAAAACCTCCCAACAGAAAACCCCAGGACCAGAAGGTTTCAATGACAAATTCTACCAAGCATTCAAAGAAGAATTAAGACTAATCCTTCTCAAACTCTTCCAAAAAACTGAGGAGGAGGGAATACTTCCAAACTCATTCTAGGAGGTCAGCATTACCCTAATAACAAAGCCAGATAAGGACACAATGAGAAAACTATAGACCAATATCCCTGATGAATATAGATGCAAAAATTCTCAACAAAGTATTAGCAAACAGAATTCAGTAACACATAAAAAGGATTATACACCATGATTAAGTAGGATTTATCCCTGGAATGCAAGCATGGTTCAACATATGCAAATCAATAAACATAATATATCACATTAATAAAATGAAAGAAAAAAATCACATGATCATTTCAATAGATGCAGAAAAAGCATTTGACAAAATACAACATCTTTCATGATAAAAAAAAAAAACCACCCCTCAGCAGATTGGGTATAGAAGGAGCATACCTAACATTATAAAGGTCAAATATGACAAACCCACAGAGAACATTATACTCAATGGACAAAAACAGAAAGCGTTTGCTCTGAGATCAGGGACAGAATAAGAACGACTACTTTCACCAAAAAAACTGAAAGCTTTTGCTCTGAGATCAGGAACAGAACAAGAATGGCTACTTTCACCATTCTTATTCAATATAGCATTAGAAGTCCTAACTAGAGCAATTAATCAAGACAAAACAAAAGCATACAAGTTGGGAAGGAAGAAGTAAAACTGTTGCTATTTGCAGATCATAGGACTCTGTATATAAAATAATCTCCGAAACTCAACCAAAAAACCATTGGAACTAATCAACAATTTCAGTAAAGTTGCAGGATACAAAATCAACATACAGAAATCAGTTGCATTTCACACACTAAGGATGAAACACCTGAAAAAGAAATAAAGAAAACGATTCTATTCACAACAGCATCAAAAACAACAAAATACTTAGGAACAAATTTAACCAAGAAAGTGAAAGATCTGTATGATGAAAACTTCAAGGCTTTCCTGAAAGAAACCAAACTCACAAACAGTTCAGAAGACATCCTATGTTTATGAATTGGAGAAAGTAATATTGTTAAAATGTCCATATTACCCAAAGTCATCTATAGATGCAATGGAATCCCCATCAAAATACCAATGGTATTTTCCCCAGAAACAGAAAAAACAATTCTAAAATTTGTAGGGAATCATAAAAGACCCCAAATAGCCAAAGCAATCCTGAGGAAAAAGAACAAAGCTAGAGGTATCAAATTTCCTGATTTCAAACTATACTACAAAGGTATAGTAATAAAAAAAAAAAAAGTATGGTACTGGCACAAAAATAGACACATAGACCACTGGAACAGAATATAAAGCCCAGAATTAAACTGCTACTTATATGGTCAACTAATATTCAACAAGGAGCCAAGAGCACCCAGTGGGGAAAGGATAGTCTCCTCAACAAATGATATTGGGAAAACTGGAGAAACACATGTAAAGCAATGAATCTGGACACCTATCTTACACCACTCACAAAAACTCACTCAAAATAGATCAGACTCAATACCTGATACTATAACTCCTCTAAGAAAACGTAGAGAAAAAGCTCCTTGACATTTGTCTTGACAATGATTTTTAAAATACGACACCAAAAGCACAAACAACAAAAGCAAGAATCAACAAATGGGACAACATTAAACTTTAAAGCTTCTGCACAACAAAAGAAACAAAAATGAAAAGGCAACTTGTACAGGAGAAAATGTTTGCAAACCATATATCAGATAAGGGGTTACTATCCAAAATATATAAAGAACTCACAGCTCAAAATCAAAAAAGGAACAACCTGATTTAAAAATGGGCAGAAGAAATAAAGCCACCTTTCCATAGAAGACATTCAAATGGCCAACAGGTAAATGAAAAGATGCTCAACATCACTAATCATCAGAGAAAATGCAAATCAAAACCACAGTGAGGCAACACTCACACCTGCTAGGATGGCTACCATCAAGAAGAGAACAGGTAACAAGTGCAGGCAAGGATGTGAAGAGGACACCTACGCACTGTTGGTGGGAATGTAAATTGGTTCAACAACAGAAAACAACATGAACCTTCCTCAAAAAAAATTAAAAATAGACCAACCATATGATCCAGCAATTCCACTTCTGGGTATATAGCTAAAGGAAATGAAAACAGAATTTCAAAGAGACATCTGCACTCCTATTTTTATTGCAGGATTATTCACAATAGCCAAGACATGGAAACAATATAAGTATTCATCAAATGGATAAAGCTCTCTCTCTCTCTCTCTCTCTCTCTCTCTCTCTCTCTCTCACACACACACACACACACACACACACACACACACACACAGGAATATTATTCAGCCTCGAGGAAGGAGGACATTCTGCCATTTACAACATGGATGGACTTGCAGACATAGACAGAGTATGACATCACTTACATGTACAATTTAACAAAGCTAAATTTTTAAAAATAAGTGATTAGCAGGGGATGAGGGGGTGGGGGGACAGATGTTAAGAGTACACATTTACAAGTAGTATATAAGCCCTAGAGATATAATGCTTAGTACCGTACAATAGGGACAAAAATATTATAATCATCAAACTTGCTGAGACTATAACAATTTTTCCAACTACCAAAAAGAAAGGATAATTTTGTAATGAGATAGAGGTGCTAATTATTGCTACAATCACATTAAAATATAACAATGTCCTTAAATTAACATGTTGTACACCTTGAACTTATATAACTTTACCTGTCCAATGTATTTCGATTAAAAAAAAAAAGGATCAGGGTCAAGGTCTGGATGAGTCACTATCAAGGCAAGGGTGAGACTAAGGGTCACAGTCAGGTACAGGATTGGGTCAATGTCAGGTTGAGGATTTGAATAAGATTCAGTACGTGGGTGGATCTGGGTCATGAGGGTCAGGGACATAATCGAGTCCAGCTGCGGTTCAGTCAAGGTCACAGTCAGTGTAAGGGTGAGGGTCAGAACACCTTCTGGTCAGTCAGTATTATGATGCAAACGTGGAACAGGGTGAGGGTCAAATTCAGATGAAAAGCCAGGTCCAGGATCAGACTGAGTGTGAGGGTCAGTGTGAGAGTGAAGGTCAGAAGGGTCAGGGTGAGGATCAAAGTCAGGTTCAGGTTGAGGTTTGTCGTCAGGGTATCAGGGTGAGTCTCAGGGCCTGAATGACAACTTCAGGATTGTTGAGTCTAATAGGGTCACGGTCAGGGTCAAGAGTAGGGTCAGATCTGTGTGAGGGACAGGGTCTGGGTGATGGCTGAGTTTCAAGGTCAAGGTCATAGTCTGGTTTAGTGATGAGTGAGGATCAGGATTAAGGTCGGATTTAAATGACTTTCAGGTTCACAGTCAAGGTCCTAAGAGTTTGGATGAGAAGCATAATCTGTCAAAGCGAGCATCAGTGTTACCAGTTAGGATGAGTTAGGGTCACCATAAGGGTCGAGACAGTGTTAGGATGAAGTCTTCAGTCAAGTTTCTGACTGAGTCAGGGTTACATAAATGTAAGGGACACAGGGTCAGGGTCATGGTGAGTCAGTCAGTTAGCATTGGAGACAGGATGGGGTGGGGTGGGGCCTGGTTGGCACCCTCGGGTAGGAGTGAGACTGAGGGTAAAGGTCAAGTTGTGGGTAGGATCAGGGACGATCAAGGGTTAGGATTAGAGTGGGTGTGTTAAAGTTCAGGGTCAAGTTAAGGGTACCAGGATCATGGTCAAGGTGAAGGTCATCAGTGTCAGGGTGAAGTTGAAGGTGAGCAATCCCTGTCCCATTTCCCAGCACCATGTGTGGCTTTTGCAGATGCCACTTTCTGAAATGTTCTTCCTCCATTTACCTGCATATCTATATTCCTCACCTGCTTGGCGTCTTCAATGCGGCCTAACCCTACCTGTCCCCTACCTGTCCCCTTCCGCTGGGATACAAGTCTTATGAAGGCAAGGATCTTGGAATGGAATGTTTTGGTCATTGATGGGTTCCAAGCTACTCAGAAGAGTGTCTGGCACAGACTAGGTGCAGTTAAGCTTGTTTAATAGATGACTGTTTGCTACAGTATTTCTGGGGGAATAAAAGTACATCTGGATTACGACAAACTGTTCACAGTAGCTTCCTCTGGGGTAGAATTACAAGTAAGCTTCACGGCTGATTTAATACATGTCCATATTGTTTTATAATCTCCAAAAATGGCTCTTTCCATTTTAAGAGAAAACAAAGAACTTCAGGTAAAGTTCCTGACACAGTGATGGGCACAAGATACTCACTGAACCATAGCTATTACCTAAACCTCAGGAACTGGCGGCCTTCCTGGGAACCCTGGAGCACTCTCAAAGAAACCCTATTCTAGTTCTCTAGGCAGACCAAGAAGCAAGACAACATAGAGAGTCTATTTATTCAACAGCCAACTTCAAAGACAAAGCCTCAGTAGTCTGAGGGGATGCATTTCCCCTGTTTCGACTTCAGTCCTTTTCCACAAGTTTGTCCTTTGCAGGCTACAGTTTGATGCAAACAGGTTGGTTGTCCTAGATATACTTATACACAACCTTTGAGGGCACAGTTTGCAGGTGCAGATGCACAGGACACTTGTAAAAGTGGGACAGCAGAGTCTCACTGTAGCCCACAAGGAAGTAGAACTTATGTGCAGGTAGCTGCCTCAGGACCAGGGCACAGATCTCCAGCTGGTTAGCCCGGCGCTTTAGAACAAGCTGGTCAGCCAGGCAACCTGGGAAGGTGCCCAGCATAAATTTACGAAGGAAAACATCTTCCACTATTCTCTCTGCAGCATGGTCCTCCCCATCCAGGTTACCTGAAGAGAGAAGGGCACCATGGTGAGTTGGCCAAAACTCCAGAGGTTAACATCCAAGAGCACTGGGCACTCAGGTCCACACCCCACTCCAGCCTCTTCTCCTTTCTTCCTTAAGTGGAATAACACTCTAGAGTTCAAAGAACATTATTCCAATAATCCCCAAACAAATCCTGTGAAGTACGTATTATCATTATCCTTGTTTCACAAAAGAGAAGAATGAGGCCTTAGCAAGGGCACAAAACTCAGATGATTCTTCTATGTAGACATAGAGTACCCCTCTCCTTCTTTCTTGACTGCCTTATAGAAGCACTGGTCATCCCACGGACCAGAGAGATGAGGCCACCAGCTACTTTTTTTTTTTTTTTTTTAATTTATTTATTTTTGGCTGAGTTGGGTCTCCGTTGCTGCTCGCGGGCTTCCTCCAGTTGCGGCTCTTCGTTGTGGTGCCCGGGCTTCCTACCGCAGTGGCTTCTCTTGCTGCGGAGCACAGGCTCCAGGCGTGCAGGCCTCAGTAGTTGTGGCTTGCGGGCTCCAGAGCGCAGGCTCAGTAGCTGTGGCGCGTGGGTCCAGCCACTCCACGGCACATGGGATCCTCCCGGACCAGGGCTCAAACCCGTGTCCCCTGCATTGGCAGGCGGATTCTCAACCGCTGCGCCACCAAGGAAGCCCTACCAGCTACTTCTGACACGAGGGATGTGAGCTCTCTCACTGACTATAGAGCCACGGCCTCAACCAGTGGATTCTCACTGTGGACCACGGAACCTTTGCACCTCTTACAGTATCTGTTAAGAGTCTCCACACTCACACCCAGACCTTAGTACTAGAACTTGAAAAGGTTGGGGGACAGAAATCCATATTCTAAGGTAGTTCTCTAGACAGGTGTATCTCAAACATTCAAGTTGAGAACCCTCAGAGTGAACAAAATACTGTGGATCCTCATCAACTCACAGTAGTTATGTTCTATAACGTCACTCGTTATGTTCTATAAAATCACCATGAACAACGAATTAGCAAATGCTAAACCACTGCTCCTGGTGGAAATACAGTTAGGTTTCTGCAAGCCTTTGGTTACAATATTTTTATCAACAAAGTGATGTGTAGCCTTATTTTCTTTTTCTGTTTAAAGACACCTACAAATGGCTGATTAACACTGCACTCTCTCCCAACAGCTCTGTAACTCATGCCTGAAGGAAGCTTTTCTAACAATCATGCCATGTAAGGTACACCACAGTCTTCTTGAAATTAGGAATACGAGAGAGCACTTCAGCATTACAGGCTATTTCAAGGCAGTGGAATCACCAACAAAAAGTACAAAACTTGAAAACACGGCACTCATAGATCTCGAAAAGGGTACTTGTTTACAGCATGCGAGCTGAAACTAGAAGGCAGGGCCTTGTTCAACCGCAGCTGGGAAGGTGCATGTGGGGTGCTTGCTCTGCCCACGTCTGAGAATGAACGTGAAAGCACCTAGAGTAGGCAAACTCACAAACATGGAATCTGCAAATAACCCGGGCAAACTGTACATACCTGTAGTGAAAGATGTGTGCTTCAATATTTACAACAGCCTTCCGGGTCATCGAATTCCAAGGGGTTTCACTCTTTTCACTGCCTCTGGGCTATTTTACATCCCTAAATTACACATAACGGGCAGCGACGCAAAACAACTGTCTTTAGGCATGCAAACAATTTCTGTGGAAGTTCAACCGAACCCTTGAACCGTTGACCCCCATGGAAAAAGCGTTTTGCATCCCTTTCAAATATATTTCAACGATCCTGACCACATACGTCTGTCTATTTTACTCCTCTTTTGAAAGCGTCTGACTGATTTCTGAACCTCGCGTTGAGTACCGAGTTAAACACAATCTCTGACACGTGTTCACGTCGTGTTTATGTGACAGACAGTCACGACTGAGAACGCCTTCCCTGGGGCCACGGGTCGGGCCCACAACACGTCCTCGTCCTCTCCCGCCACCGCGACAAGCATCGTCCCCTCACCTGTGTGCAGCGACAGCCAGCCCTTACGATGGGCGATGTGGTGCGGCGCGTGCGCCTCCTCGTAGGTCACTGGTTTGTCCCCCTTGCCCACTCGGACTCGGGCCGCCCGGTTCTGGAAAGAAAGAGGGCCCGTGACTCTCCGTGACCACAGACCCAGGGCGCGGCCTGGATCACACCCTCGCCCGCAGGTCCTACCCTCCGAGGCCGCGGGCGCCCAAACCCCAGGCCTCCACGCCGCACTTACCTTGGCGCAGACCGCGGAGGTGTGCAGGGCGCGCCAGACGCACGGCAGCTCCCGGTTCCAGGACAGGACCTGTAGGGAGAGTGGGGCATAAGACCGAAACTAGGGCTCCCCGCGCCCCTCCTCCAACCGCCGGCCCCGCCCGTGCCCCCCACTCACCAGCGGCCGGAGCCTCAGACCGCAAACGGGCGCCGCCATCTTGGGCCGAGAGAAGAGCGGGGCGGGGCGGCGTCAGGTTAAAGGTCAGGCGCGGGCGAGACCACACGCGAGACGGTGCGGGGGTGCGAGCCTCTCGGCCGGGCGGGTGGGTGGGGGGAGCTGAACTCTCCGCCTCCCCCCGCAGCCCTGGACACGTCTTGCACCCCTCCGTCCTGCCCCAATCGTGGTTTGCGTCGTGTTTCAGATCCGGAAACTGGATGATGCGCAACGTGAGGTTTCGCGGTCCGAGAGCTCGCAGCGGCCGGGCGAAGAGTGTTTTGGCGGGGGGCGGGCCGGGGGAAGTGGGCGCCCACCGCCCCGCCCCTCCCGGGCGGCGGGGACTGTCGGGGGAGCGGAGCGTCTCACCAAGTCCTAGAAATTAGGCTGCTGAGTCCTGTCTCCAAATAATATCCTTTAAAAAACAGAAGAAAAGAAAAGAAAGAAACACCCTGACTTTTATCCACAAATAGAGAGGAAATATGTTTTGGTTAAAACTTTACCTAGTTCTTGGGAGGGGCAAGATAGGGGTAGGGGATTAAGGAGCACAGCCTGCAATGTAAACAGAAAGAGGCTACAAGAAAATACTGTGCAACGCAGGGAATATGGAAAAATTTTTTATTTTATAGTAAGTGAAGTATAACCTATAAAAATATTGAATTACTGTATCGTACACCTAACATAATATTATAAACGAATATAATATTGTAAACTCACTGTACTTTAAAAATCAGCCAGTTCTTCAAGGATGGGTTATGCAGAGGGTAGTGTTTCACATCTGACCATACCCTAGTGTCTGGTCCTTGGGGAAGGAAAATTTTAAGGGAGAAAGGGCTGATGGTCGCTTAATTCCTGGAGATGTTACAGAGCTGCTGTACTCAAACCAAAGCATTGCCACTGTAATTTGTATCCAGTAATTATTTTCCGAGGGCAAAATAGCAGCACTGGATATCCTAGTTCAGAACTCACACATAGTAATGGAAAAAAGTGGACTCTGGATTTAGGCTCAGGTGTAACAATCTTTGTGCAATTGAGCCTCAGTTCCATAATCTGTATAATGGGTTTTGTTAATAATAACCACTCATAGAGCTGTTATTAGTTCTGTTAGGTTGAATCATGTGAAATTGCCATGTGAAATTGGCCATTTTGACTGAATCATCCACCCTAATGCTCCTTACGTACTGCTGTGGTTTCCTATGGAAGGGAGGACTAGATTATCATCTATGTGGAAGGGAAATGGAGGCAAAGGCAGACAGTGAGCCGCCTCACATCACACTGGGGAAGGTCCAAGAGGGACTCTTGGCTTCAGTGCAGTACATTTTCCATGGTCAAGATTCCTCTGACCATTTGGAGGTGATTTCTCCAAAAAGGGACAGCATCTTTCATGTCCACTCTACTAGGAATATTTTATTTCTAAAATTTAAACTGTGGCCTCCAGCTGTTCTGCATATTGGATAAGGGGACAAAACAGGAATAAGATGTTCTCCAATCACAATACTATCCAAATATAAGAACTTTCAACTTTAACTGAAGGACCCTTTTTTTTAAATTTATTTTATTTATTTATTTTTGGCTGCATCGGGTCTTCGTTGCTGCGCGCGGGTTTTTCTCTAGTTGCAGAGAGCAGGGGTTACTCTTCATTGCGGTGCGTGGGCTTCTCATTGCGGTGGCTTCTCTTGTTGCAGAGCACGGGCTCTAGAGCGCAGCCTCAGTAGTTGTGGCGCACGGGCAGAGTTGCTCCGCGGCATGTGGGATTTTCCCGGACCAGGGCTCGAACCGGTGTCCCCTGCGGATTCTTAACCACTGCTCCGCCAGGGAAGCCCCTGAAGGACCCTTTTAAGCTGGTAGTCTTTTTTTCTTTTTAAAGTTTCCATAAAGTTTGATAATTTGATAATTTTATATAATTTTGTGGATGTGCTCCAAAGTGGTGAGGAACATGGGATCTGGTATCTGAAATACAGCTTCCTGGCTTTGCAATTTCAGCAAGTGACTTGACCTTGCTGAGCCTCAGCTTCTCTCATCTATAAAATGGGGACCATAATGATTGTTGTGAAAACCACACTGTAAAATAAATGCCTGATGGAGTGAGCAGCTAATGAATGTTTTTTTTAAAAAAGGATCGAGTCCCTGCTATCTGCCTCCTCTTAGGGAGATGAACCAGCCATTGAGGGTCCATGAGAACTCACTGGAACACCACCAGAGGAAAGGAGAAGAGGCTGGTTCTCCATGCAGGTGACAATGGCATGGACTTCTATCGGAGCAGCAGCAGGCGGTGCTGTCCAGCTGAGCAGGGGCTGTTGTGCTTGGGGTTCAAGTTTTGCCACTCTTCCTTAGGCCTGAAGAGTCTCCCAGGAATTCCAAACTGATCTAGATCTTTCATTGGCCTTTTGTTTATTATCTTTGTTTTATACTATGCCTTGTTGCAAAAAGGGTTTCACCTGGTTCCTTGAAGGGCGGGGGTGCGGAATGGGGGAAGGGCATCACGTGAATGTGTTTGCATGATTTAAATAACTTAAAAGTGCATTTTAATGCATTCGTATGAACTGTTACATTGTTTTAAATCACCAATAGAAAAATTTTAGTAGGATATTTATTTCTATTTAAGAAAACACTAACAGTGTTTTGATGCACTTTTTGCGTCTCCCATCAATCCTGTAAAGGAGGCAGTATTGTCCAGGTTTGGCAAATCAGAAGATGGAGGCTCCGAGACTCCCCTGGGGTTCCAGAACTAGCCAAGGGTAGCAGCCTTCTTGTTCCAAAGCATGTGCACGTTCCACATCTGAGGTTCCACTGCACCACGGGGTGGGAGTGAGTGTTCAGAGCCGTGCAGGATGGAGGAATGGGCTGTGTGTCTGTGGCTGGACACAGACCACTCAGGACTGGCCCTGGGGGGACTTCCAGGGCTTGGAGAAGCCACATCTAGGAGCAAGGGACTCACATGAAGAGGCTGCCTGCTCCCCTGCTGGGGGCTCCAGACCAGAGCCTTGAGGAGACAGGGATGTCCAGCTGTTTATTCTCACACATGAGCCCCTGTGCTCTCCTCATGATAACCAGGAGGGTCCAGACTCCCTCTTTTGCTCTCAGAGCAGCGATTCTCCACGCCGGTTGCACATTAGAGCCCATTGGGTCCCACACCACAAGGACAGTACTGGACGGGGCATGGCACCCGTCCTTTTTCAGTGCTCCTTAGATAATCCCAATATACAGCCAAGGTTGAGAACCAGCATCCTAAACTCCAGGTTTATGTCAGAGACCCCCAGAACCTGATCTGTAGAGACCCCTTTGCAGGAGAGGGATATTGGATGGTCCTTACAGCCCTTTCCTACCACCAGTCCTGCAAGGCCATCACAGCTCTTAACTCTGAGGGGACTGGGCCACAAGACAAATAGGGAGCTGCAGTGTGGTCTGGATTTTTTTGAAGACAGTCTGTCCCGAGGGCTCACCTGTATCAAAGGAGAGAACACTGGCCAGGCCGTGGGGTGACACTGTGCAAGAGGGAGACTCTGAGCCTACCTGGACTTGCAGAGCACAGTCCAGCCTAGAACATAGTGTTTGTTTCCTGGAACTCACCAGAATCCAGCCTCAGGGAGAGTTGCCCCAGGCAGAGACGTCTGCCTTCCTGTTGGCTGTGGGATTAGCGGAGACAACTCCACTCATGTTGGTGCTCACAAGACGGACTTATTCTGATTCAGAACTGCTGACACTTCACATTTTGTAATCCTATGGTTTTTATATTACTCTTGCTAATTCGTTTTCTCCTAATAACCAACCCATTCACCAAGAAGAATCCCAGAGGTTCTCGCAACCTCGATTCCGGGAACTAAGCCAAACAACCACTGGGACCAAAGCAGAGTCTTGAACTGTCTTCTCTCTTGCATAGGCAGCCAGGGGGCTCTTACCCCATGTTTCCCTTGAGCTCCTGCTGCGTTCTCCTACCCCCACTCTGCTTCTGCTGAGGTGCAGGAAGAAGCGTCAAGTCCCAAGCTATAATTACTGACTTCAGCTTTGGGGCGCTGAGGAAGTCCAGTCTCCCGATAGTGGAACCAATTAGAAGCACCCTTTGCCACACCGGTACCCTGGGCTGAACGTCAGAACTCCAGGGCTTGGAGTAGATGGATAGGAGGAGTGGGCCTCATGTGTGACAGCCATGGAGACCTCACTCCCTGATTCTCAGATGCTGTGCTAGACCTGGACACACAAAAAAATGGGCTTGATACCCTTCCTTCCGATGGGGAGCACAGAGAAGCAGGCAAGCAAAAGGAGCTTAGATAAGGACCATGACAGGAACACATAAAGGCCCCTGACCCCCTCAGGTGGTAGAATGGAGGTGGGGCTGCCATCAAAGTCCGTCCTGAAGAAGTGCCAGCCTAACCAAGAACAGGTGGAAGGAGGCCCCAGGCAGACAGAGCATGAATGAAGCCACAGAGTCCAGAGTGTGTGGGTCCTGTGGGTGAGGGTGGAAAGTCACAAAAGCCAGGACAAAGGGCACCTTGGCTCTCTCTTCTGTGGTTCTGACTTACTGGTACTTGTAAGGCTGCACTCTGATGTAATTTTGTTGAAGTTTTAGGAACTCAGGATAGGTGTGTAGCGTAAATCATTTTTTTATTACTGGCTCAGAAAGAGAGAAAGGATTTTTCTTTACTGTGTTAATTCACATCTGAGGAGCTGGGGAGAGCTACCAGATCAAGTTTACATTGGTACACATTTCTCAGCACCAGCCCTGCTAGATAATGTGTTTCAGCAAACCTAAGATAACATCGATTAGAAGACATTACTTGATATACCATTAAGAAAGAGAAACGGACGCAAATTAATTTTAAGATACCACTGATCGATTACAAGATGAATCCTGTTTGGCCTGTTAACATGTTTGAGGTCGATGTAGAAGGCACACAGCTTCCTTTGCACGAGCCTCATGGGTGCACAGACTGGTGTAGGCACAGCTTCGGGTGCCTTACGTGCACAGGCTGGCTCCTCCAAAACCAGCTTTTGTGCACTCACCACAGAGCAGGTGCTAGTAGTGGGAAGTAAGGCTTAGAGAAGTTGAATGACTCGCTCAAGGGCCGTGTAATTAGCAGGAAGCAAGACCAAGTTCAGAACCAGGCCTCGAGTTCTGTATGCTGAGGGAGCTACTTCCCATCTCCAGGGAGAGGGACAGGGGCCCTTGTGCCCAGTCTTAGACTCCCAGGCCCATTTACTCCAAGATCACTGACATGGTTCCTGCTTTCACCAAAGTTCCTGATCCCCCTGGGAGCAGCCCAGCCACCCTTCTCTCTCTGAGAGCCTGTCACATCACTAAGCTGGGCTCCAAGGACACTGCTGCCCAGTAGCCCCATAGCAAGTTCTGTGACCTCTCAGACCCTAAGATGTCTTCAGGTCTGATGTAGGCGGGCCCTCTGGCTGTGGTGAACCCAGGAATGGCTAGGGTAGACTGATGTTTAGTGTTCTGGGCTCCAGGGCACCAGTCAAGACCCGGGTATTGTGGAAATTTAATTACAAGAGCGACACTGACTTCAGGGTCTGAAGGTGAACCCCTCTCTCAGGTCATGGAATTCCACATCAACCCCTAAAAACGGGTGATGGGAGCACCATAACTGACTCTGGAAAAATCGCTTGCTCCAGGGCAACCTGTCCTGTTCCTGCACCTGAGAGAGGCAATGGTCTGTGGACACTGCCCAGGCAGTTGCAGAATACCTCAGTTGCTTGACTGTGAGTCCTCCAAGGCAGTCCTGCCTGGGGCTGCCCGAGGGCAACCTCTTGCTCAAGAGGTTACATTCAGTCTTCAGACTGGTCTGTTTTCAGAACTTTAAATACACTGGGCAAATGTTTGATGTGATGTTGTAGTTTCTTAGGTCCTAGGGATATATGGAATAACTTTCCTGATTACTAAGCAGTTATTAATCTATCTTGGATCCTGCATCCTTTTGAAAATCTGTTGAAAGCTATGAACTCTTCCTCCCCTCTCCCTTCCAAAAAAAGCACACACCTAATTTTCAGGAACTGAGTGACTGAACCTTATGTTTGGACAATGGACAGACCCAAAGTAAAGAATCCTCAGGAGCCACTAAAATAGGGAGCCACTAAAGCTGGCTTCCCTGTTTCAGATTTCAGGAATAGCTTGAATCAATTTTTAAAGGAACTGGTTGATAGTCAACAATTGTGAGAGAGATTTCCAGTGCCTGAACTTGGGGCCCGGGAATATCCTGGGTGAAATTCCTACAGTGCTAGAGAGGCAACTGGGTAGTTTTCATGGCTCTAGGGGGAAAAAGTAAGGAGAGGTATTGGTATTTCCAGGTGATCCAACATCTTAATATTTGTGTTATTTAATGATCCACGAAGAAATAAATTTGTAGTGCCTGAGGATTAGACACTCTTTTTTGAGTTTCAGAAGTGAAAAGGTTTAAAGTGAATTTATTAGCAAAAGATTAGGTTTCGGGCTTCCCTGGTGGCACCGTGGTTGAGTCCGCCTGCCGATGCAGGGGACACGGGTTTGTGCCCGGGTCTGGGAAGATCCCACATGCCGCGGAGCGGCTGGGCCCGTGAGCCATGGCCGCTGAGCCTGCGCGTCCGGAGCCTGTGCTCTGCAACGGGAGAGGCCACAACAGTGAGAGGCCCGCATACCGCAAAAAAAAAAAATTAGGTTTCCTGAGTTCCAGCACTTCTTCCAGCCTCCGTTTCACACATCAGAGCCAGATTCCCGGAACACAGGGGCAACTTTCTGGACATCATTGGAGCAGTAGGTGGAGCATCCTGGGGCCAGAGAAGGGGCTGAGAGCCTTGGAACCCAAAAAAGGGTTACAGTCCAGAGGGCTCCGTTTTCGAGTCTGGGAGGAGGAGTTCAAGGAATAGAGAGAAGCTCCTGGTTACCACCCGGGGGCCTGATTTTCCTGGAATCACAATATACAGAGGGGAGGAGGCCCTAGGGCCCAAGCAGAGATTCTCAGAACTAGTGACACAGCTGGGATTGGGGTCTGAGGCCAGAGAGGTGACCCTGGCCCTCGGTAAGGGCCAGCACAGACGAAGGTTCCAGCTGGAGACTCAGCAGAGGAGGAGCTCCACGTTCCGGCTCACGGTGTCAAGTGGGCCGCGGATGATGCCAGGGAGGAGGCCTGGCGCTGGAGGCATGGAAGTGAGATGAAGGGCTGACACCCGGGGGCAAGGCTGGGGGTGAGCCTGGAAGCTGTGGAAGTTTGGGGAAGATGAACGGCCGGGTAGCAGAGGCGCAGAGCTGAGGGCACCGGCGTCCCCATCAGCTCTGCTCTGCCGATGCAGGTCTGTGGGCTGGACAAGCTGCTTAACTGCTCTAGGCCTCCTTGCCTTGTCTCTAAAACTGGGTAAGGATGGAGCTGTTTTGGAGCCCCTGTGAAGATCCTTAGTTCTGTTTTCCAGTAACAGGCTGAAGAATGGATCTCTGCTTAAAGAGAGGGGACGTGGTGGCATTTTTAAAGACACCTCTCTCAGGTGTCCACTATTTCAGATGTTCTAGTAAGCAACCCCCTCAGACAGACACTGTGATCCTCTTGGAGGAAACAGAAAAATTAAGGCACAGAGCGGAAGCCGCCTGTTACTATCATTTGTGCATTCACTAGTTTCATTCATTCAACACACATTTATTAAGTGCCTGCAGTGCGCCAGGCCCTGGGGGTACAAAGTTGGGTAGTGTACAGCCCCTGCTCTCAAGGAGCTCACAAGTCTAGGGGAGAGGCAGACACGTGCACAGGTAAGTCACGCTGCGCGTGCTCAGTGTTGCGGCAGAGGTGTGAACGGAGCGCTGTGGGCGTGCAAAAGCCCACAGGAACCCCTCCTGAGGCAGGGTCGGTCAACACACAGAATATCACGGTAGCCCTTGCCCACGGTGGGCCCTTTCCTCAGTGGGCAGGACCAGGTCACCGAGGCCGATGCTGAGGTTCGCTGGAGGGAAGGCCTACCTCTGCCTCCTCAGGGCAATGCCCCAACCCTGTCCCCGGTACCAGCTGCCCGGGCTGCAGTGCTCAGGAGCCACTCTCCACTCCAGAGGCAGAGAATGGGGCGCAGCTGTATGAAAGGCCAAGCCACCAGGGGACTCGAAGTTCACAGACAAAGGACAAGTTACCGCTTGTGTCTACACCTCCTGCCCCAGGGTTCTTATACTCCCAAGAGCATCTCTGAGCTGATCTGTGAGGTTACATCCTTCCCTGACACTGCGTAGGCAACTCCAGACCTGGGCCCCGTCCGTCACTTTGCTCCCCTCTCAGAAGCTGGGCACAGCCCCACGTGGACACCCCCATCAGAACAGGCTGCTCGCGGCGGGCCTCTGGCAGCTGGACTCCTTTTCTTTCGATGCTTCACAGCCGTCGTACCAGCTCGATGAGCTGCTGAATGTTTTTGTTTTGGTTGGACAGGCCATTCCGGATGTTTTCCAGCAGGCACCTCTTCAACTCAAAAATGGCCTCACTGTAGCCCAAGCTCACAGCGGCCATGGGGGGCACTCCATGCCACAGGCCAGGGATGTGCCAAACGTGCTGCTTCTCAGGGTCACAAAAGGCCAGGCCCGCCAGCGTCCGGATCCCGCCGCCCTGATCCTCCATGTGCACCGTGGCTCTGCTCACATCCCTGGGCTCGTCCGGGAACTGCTTCCTGTCTCTTGGCTTGGAGCCGGGGGCAGACGCATCCTGAAGGCTCTGGTACACAAACTGATAGTTGGGCATGTGCCCTGTTTTCTCCAGCCTCAGGAACGCATGCAGGATAGCCGGCGGGATGTCCCTCGTTTCGGCTAAACTGACCACGGTGACGTCGCTCAGCCCCATGATCAGAGTGGCCAGGGAAGCCTCCTGCTCCAAGCTCTCCCCTGCCTCGGTCAGGGCTCCGCCTATCAAGCCCCCAGAGTGTATGACCAGGATGTGGTCACAGCCCAGGTCCTGGCTGAAGCTCTCGGCCACTGTCAGGAGCTGCATGAAGGCCCCTCGAGGAGCACGGCCCCTTCCCGTGGCAAACCGCAGCCCAAACATGGTGTTGAGGAGGGTGGACTTGCCTGTGCCCGGCACGCCGAGCACTGACAGGACGACCAGGCGCGACCTCCTGTCCAGGCGGACGTGCAGCTCCTTCAGGAGCCCCGTGACCCAGCGCAGGGGGGCGCTCAGGGTGTTCCCGTCGATCAGCTCCAGGGGGAGCCCCTTCAGCAGCAGTTCCAAGGCCAAGCCTGGGAAGTGCGCGAACCGCCTCTGCCCTGCCGGCAGCTTCCCGGCCTCCACGAGACAGCTTTCGGCCTCGTAGAACTGCCCCATCTCCCGCAGGAAGTGCTCCACCCCAAGGGGCTCCGGCCAGAGGGGCTCGCTGACGTCCACGGCCCCACGGTGCTTTGCTCTCAGGGTACGCATCGTCTCCGGAGACGGTCTTGGCCTTGGCTGGGCCGCCCGGGCCAGTCCCCACTCCATCCACCTCAGGAAGTACTGCTTCTCGCCCAGAGAGGGGCTGCTGATGCCCGAGATGAACTCCTGAAGCCCCCAGGCAGGGTCGTGGCCGTTCTGCTGCGTTCGAAGTTCCAGCAGCCGATGCCTCAGCTCAGCCCTGCACCTCTCAGGGGGGTCCCCAGCCCACTGGGCCTGGCAGAGCTCCCTCTCCACCTGGGCCGCCTTTCTCCACGGGTCCCCCTGGAGCCACAGCTCGGCCCGGCGGTAGGCGTCCGAGTCCTGGATCTTCCTGGTGATCTGCTCCATCCGGTCCTTCGCCCGCTGGCACTCGTCGCAGTCCTCGTCGACCTTTAGCCCCAGCTTACGGGCCGCGTGCGCCATGTCCTCCACGGATACCCTCCTGCAGGGGGCCCGGGTCACGTGCGCCACGATGGCGCGGACCCGGCGCACGAAGCCCGCGCTGTCCGTGCTGCTGACCTTCACCAGGACGTGCGAGGGGTCCATCTTCAGCACGGGGATTAACCTGTTGAGAAGCCGCAGGTTTGTGTTTCGCTTCCCGCGGTAAGGGCTCAGGATGAAGTAGTATTGCGTGGCCGACCCCTTCATGGAGCACAGCAGCTTGTATTCTTTCTTGCTGATGTTGTCGGTCAAGATGAACACGGCCGAGGAGATTTCCGCCAAGAGCTTAAACTGCAGCCAGTGAGAGCCGATGTCACCTCTCAGGTTGAGAAAGGCCACGGGCTCTGGGAAAATGTCCAAGTCCTCCCTGCCACTGGGAAGAAACCAGGAAATCTCCACCAGCCCATCCGCAATCTCCCGAGGGTTGGTGCCCAAGTTCAGATCCCGATGCCAGAAACAGTCCCGCTGCCTGTGGCCAGGGCTGAGCACGGCGTTGAGAAGCTGGGACTTGGAGTTGCTGCTGACCTCCATGCGCACGAAGGCGAAGGCGGGCGTTCGCGACAGGACCACGCTGTCTTCTCTGAAGCTGCCCACCGCCCTTGGGGGCTGTGACCCCCATGTCCGCACAGTCCCCCTCATGGCCCACAGCAGAAACGTGTGGTAGTGGTTTTCTGGGTCGGGCAGAACGAGAGGGAGTGCAAACTGGCAGAGGGACATTTTGAGCACGATTTCTTGTTGCAGGAAACTATCCGAGGAAAGCAGAAGGGCACAGAGAAGGTCCAAGGGGTTCACAGGCGTATCGGGTGTTGGCAGCTCAGAGAAGGAATAGATGTCCGCAGAGATGTCATCGGCCGTGTCCCAGTAGATGATCTCCTCTTCCACCTGGCTCTCCTTCTCCACAGGCCTGGTGTCCGGGGGTACGTCCAGCACCATGGTGGTGTTCCTGGCTTCGGCGTTGAGGGCCTGCAGCTTCCTGAGGAAATTCCAGGGCAAGTCTTTGGGAGCCTGTGGAGCCCAGTTCTTCATGCTGTCACTACTGATCTGCAAGGAGTCCTGGAGGCTGAGTTTCTGTGCCTGGTATGTCTCTAGTCCCAAGAGGGACAGCATTTCTTGTAGTCTGCTCCTCTCCACTGTGGGGAGAAATGAAGATGTCAGCACTTAGCCTGCGTGTCAGGGACCCAGGTTAGAGGTGGGGAGGGAAGAGCCCAGCCTGGCATGTAGGAGGTGGCCTCCTTCAGGGTAAAATGCAGGCACCCCCAGGCCACCTGAGACCAAGACAGAAGTAACATCACCCACCCCAGATTCAAGTGGGGTCGGCAACGTGTGACATGAAGAGGGAAGAGAAAAGGACGCCTGCGGCAACTGTTAAGAATTGGGAGGATCTATGTAAAAAAATGTCTGGTTTCTCTTGAAACGTCCGAGACTGAGCAACACGAAGCCCAAATTTAATTGGCTGGAGTGAGCAGCTGTGCACCCTAGATGTGGAACACAGGCCCCATTCTCTGGCCACGCCTCCACTCCCTCCAAGATACTCCTGTGCTTCTGGCCCAGCAGTGGATTCCCTAACCCTGTCACCAGAAATTCCCCATAGGGCACACAATCACTGATTCACTTTGGTTCTCTGGTTAATGTTCTTTGCTCTTTACAGACGAGTTGGAAAATGTGTAAAGGAAACAGGGAGTTACTACTGGGTACAGAGTAACAGAAATCACAGATAAATAACATTTTGCAAAACTGAGGTCAATAATATGGTTTTAAATTCTCACTGATAAACATATTTGGTAGAAATTATCACAAGTCTGTGCTTATTTGTTCAGATTTTCAACCATAACATCCAATACAGTATGAATTCTTACAAGCACTAGATGCTCAGGACAGTAAGGCCACCTGCAAAGGTTTCATCCACCGACCCCGTTCTTGGCCACGGCCTCTTATCCATTTTCATTGCATATAATTTCCTGCATATAATTGGTAAACTTTAAATGGTAAGTCTATTAACAAAATAAATCAATACAAATCCTGCTGAGCTCCAGGATTCTCTCCATTCTTTTCTCAAAAGAGGAAGCTACTATGTCTGTGATGCTACCTTAAATGTGGATATAAACCACAGGAGGAAGCACAGGTGATCAGCCCTCTTCTTGTTTCCCAGGAAGTCATATGATGGGTTCAGGACCATGCCTGGTGAACAGCAGGACTCAAAGCACTGGAAAAGAGGGGTCTCATTCCCCTGTAGGGGTCCACTTGCTGCCTAATGTATCTCTTCAGAAACTCCACCCTCCACAGGGGCTGAGAGAGTTCTGTGGGCTGTGCCACCACCCCAGAGAGTACAGGAGCTGGCAAACTTGTTGCAGAAACAAAAGAACTCTATGGGGAGAGAGACTGTAGTAGAAATCCATCATATATGTAACTCGGGTTTCTAAGTGTTGCCTGAATGAAATCAGGGACACTGTTTTTCTTATCCAGACAGAGAACAACTGTTCTTCAGTAGCATGGTAGCTAAGTGCGACAGGGAAAAGCCAGAGCAAACACACCTATTAATATATGCACTCATGCCCAGTCCGGGACCCTTGGCAGATCTATTATTGAAATCACTGGATCAGACGAAAGATTCCCAGACTTGGATGTGCTTTAGAATCACTTTGGGAACTTGTTAAAAATAAGATTTCTCGGCTTTACTTCCAAAGATACAAACTCTCTGTGTTAACTCTGTATGGTAACAGGTCCCCGGGGAGTTGTCTGTCTGGCAATATTATTTATGGCACATAAAGGGTTAATGGACTAGCAGTGATTTTGATGCAGTCAGGGGTTGGAACTACCAGCCCAGATGATGTCTTCCTTCAATAGGACAGGCAACGAGAGCAGAGAGAAGAAACATACCTGTTGGAAAGTCACTGTCCTGAGCCTCATTCGGACCATCTAAAAAAAAGCAAAGGAAAATGAAGTGTCAATCAAATCAGGTGGCTTGAATTGACACAAATTAATTTTGTGTCAGAACCCTCTCTCTTCCTTACTAAGATAGCAACTTCTTCCAATTGTTCAAAATCTAAAATCCCAGTTATTGTTCACTTTGCCCTCTTTCCCCAATCCAATCTGTTGCCAGATCCTGTAGTTTCTCCCTCCATAATGAAACTCACCATCATCTCCTTCCATTTCTCTCCATTCCAAATCTGGAAGGAAAAAACATTCACACACAGTTAGTTTCATCAGCAAGTTAGGACCCTTCTACCAAAAAGTTCAAGTGAAGAGCTGGTAGCTAATGTTTATTTTGAATACTATTATTAGCTTTGGTTTTTCCTACATAAATTTCATTTGTTTACAACCCCAAAAATGACACAAAGTTGTAATAGCTACACACAAAATAATGATTTGCTCTATGATATACTCCTTGTAAAATTTACTAAATTTTGTGAAAATAAAATATAAATAACTTCATGAAACATACATAGATTAATCTTTGATTTTAGAAACTATTTAAAATATAAGTTGATATAAATTCTTTGGTTTAATTTCAAGATTACCTCCTACAAACTTTATTTTTATTCTAGCATAAGGAGTTCCTGTTATCACTTCAAATGATGCACATGTATGGGGGGAGGGCATAGAGTGGGGAATAGCTACAACTTACAAGTAGACATACTTGTTCAAAGTCTCTAACAGCATACTGTATTCATCAACACTAAGTACTTTTAATTACTGAATTATTTAATTTAGTGCTATTCAGATATTTACATCGGGAAAAAAGACCGTAAAACCCTAGATTTGCTAGCAAAAGGGGAATGATGGGAGCAAGACTTCTCTGTACATATTTTTATTGTTTCAACTTTTGATCAAAGTAAAAGTATCACCTATTTCAAAATTAAAATTTTATTTTTTTTTTTGCGGTGCGCGGGCCTCTCACTGTTGTGGCCTCTCCCGTTACGGAGCACAGGCTCCGGACGCGCAGGCTCAGCGGCCATGGCTCATGGGCCCAGCCACTCCGCGGCATGTGGGATCCTCCCGGACCGGGGCACGAACCCGTATCCCCTGCATCGGCAGGCGGACTCCCAACCACTGCGCCACCAGGGAAGCCCTAAAATTGTATTTTTAACAGCCTATAAATCAGGAAAAAATTATGACAGTTCCAGATTTATTCTCTCATGATTTCCATATAATCAGATAGATAAACAATTCAGTCTTCTTTAATCATATCTCTGGGAGATACACATGAAGAGCTGGAAAGAGAAAAACAAGAGAAGAGGAAGGGGGCTTTGGAGAGCATGAGCATGAACATACTAGAGAAAACACAGATGATTCATATAGATTGAACCATAGTGTTGAGCAGTCTAAAGATTATTTTATTCACAGTGGACAAAAGACATCAGAAGAATACTTCCAAGGAGCCTAAAATGCCATCTGAGAAGTTACAATGGTTAAAGACGAGAACGGGACACCTAGGGAAGCCTGAGATGGGATCAAGGTGGCTCTGAGAGAGTAGTTTTGAGCTGGAAGCAAGGAATAAACTTCAGACCCAGAGAAGACAGGGCCTTGCTTTGCTAGTAACAGGAGATAGCTCTGATTTGGAACAGAGAGATAATAGGTGGATAAAGTCAACGTGGATAAATAGGTGGATAAAGTCAAGCACAAAGTGGCTGAAGGTCACGCTGTCAGACGAAGGAAATCGATGATGAGGCGTGGGAGGGCTTCTGAGTAGAGAACACTGGAAGCCAAGATAACCATTGGTCACCAGCAGACTACAGAAGAGGCAGAAGAGGAGGCACAGGGCTTCAGCCAAGGACACAAGTCAGCAGCAAATACAGGAGGCCAGCAAGGGCTTGGTACTGTGGGCCAAGGTCTCCACTATATTTTCTGTTGGACAAGAACTGGTCAGGGTGGGACAGGCTTGGGTTCCAACCCAGTGGGGATGTTGGGCTCAAATGGAACACAAGGGGCAGAATGTGGACAGGACCTACCACTGAAATGAACTCTAAGTGGGGCAATTAAAACCATCTCAGCCATCAAATTGAATGACTGTTTTTTTCAATTATTAAAGTAGCCAGTACTCATGCTGTAGAGTTTTTCACCACATTTTGGAATGTTTGTTATTGGGCAGTAAATGGATAGTTAAGACACTATTTGACACGTTGGGGCTGTTAGTGTTAAGAATGAGCTATGGACACCAACATGCAAAAGAATGAAGTTGAACTCCTACCTCACACCATATATAAAAATTAACTCAAAATGTATCAGTGACCTAAATATGAGCTAAAACCATAAAACTCTTAGAGGAAGACATGAGGGTAAATCTTCATAACCTTGAATTTGGCAATGGATTCTTAGGTATGACACCAAAAGCACAGGCCACAAAAGAAAAAACACATAAACTGGACTTCATTAAAGTAAAAATCTGTATGCATCAAAGAACATTATCAAGAAAGTGAAAGACAACCTACGGAGTGGAGAAAATATGTGCACATCATATGTGATTGGGTCTAGTATCTAGAATACATAAACAACTCTCACAACTTCATAACAAAAAAGACAAAAAAAACTCAATTAAAAAATGGACAGGGCTTCCCTGGTGGCGCAGTGGTTGAGAGTCCGCCTGCCAATGCAGGGGACGTGGGTTCGTGCCCCTGTCCGGGAAGATCCCACATGCCACAGAGCGGCTGGGCCCGTGAGCCATGGCCGCTGAGCCTGCGCGTCCGGAGCCTGTGCTCCGCAACGGGAGAGACCACAACAGTGAGAGGCCCGCGTACCGCAAAAAAAAAAAAAAAAAAAAAATGGGCAAAGAACTTGAATAGACATTTCTCCCAAAAGATATACAGATGGCCAACAAGCACATAAAATGATGCTCAACATCATTACTCACTAGGGAAATCAAATCAAAACCACAGTGAGATACCACTGCACACCTACTAGGATGGTGATTTTAAAAAAAGGATGGAAAATAACAAGTATTGACAGGATGGGGAAAAACTGGAACCCTTGTATCTTTCTGGTGGGACTGTAAGTGGTGCAGCTGCTGGGGAAACAGTTTGGCTCTTCCTCAAAAAGTTAAACACAGACTTACCATTTGAGTGAGTAATTCCACTCAGAGGTGTATACCCAGAAGAACTGAAAACAGGGACTCAAAACAAGTACAGGTACATGCATGTCCATAGATAGCATCACTGTTCACAATGCCCCAAATGTGGAAACAACCCAGATGTCTGTCAGCAGATGAATGGATAAACAAAATGTGGTCTACCCATGCAATAGAATATTATTCAACCTTAAAAAGGAACAACATGGACGAACCCCAAAACACAATGCTGGGTGAAAGAAACTAAACAAAAGAGGGCCCATATTGTACGACTCCATTTATAGGAAAATACAGAATAGATAAACAAAGGCTTAACATAGATTGGTGGTTCCTATAGGGACTGGGAGGAAGGAGGGATGGGAGAAACTGCCTAACGGATACCCAGTTTTACTTTCAAGTGATGGAAATGTTTTGGAAATGAATAGATAAGTGGTGATTTCACAACTTTGTGAATGTACTAAATGTCATAGAATTATTCGCTGTAAAATGTTTTCCCAATATTTTTCCTTTTTAAAAGTTGTGTTAAAATACACATAATATAAAATTTACTGTCTTAAACATTTTTAAGTGTACAGGTCAGTGGCATTAAATATATTCACATTGTTGCATAGCCATCACCACCATCCATCCCCATAACTCTATTCATCTTGTACATACGAAATTCTATACCTATTAAACAATAACTCCTCAATCTCCCCTCTCCCCAGCCCCTGGCAACCACCATTATATTATACTTTCTGACTTTATGATTTTGACTACTTAACTCACATAAGTGGACGCATACATTATTTATCTTTTTGTGACTGGCTTATTTCACTTAACATAATGTTCTCAAGGTTCATCCATGCTGTAGCATGTGTCAGAATTTCCTTCCTTTTAAAGTCTGAATAATATTCTGTTGTATGTATATACCACATTTTGGTAGTCCATTCATTCACTGATGGACACTTAGGTTGCTTCCATGTTTTAGTTACTGTGATTAATGATGCTATGAACCTGGGTATACAAATCTCTTTGAGACATTGCTTTTGATTTTTTGGGGTATATACCCAGATGTGGAATTGCTGGATCATATGGTAGCTCTATTTTTAATTTTTTGAGGAGCCTCCATACTGTTTTCCACAGTGGTTTCACCATTTTACATTTCCACCAACAGTGCACAAGGGTTCCAGTTTCTCCACATCTTTGCCAACCCATGTTCTTTTCTGTTATTTTTATAGTAGCCATCCTAATGGGTGTGAGGTGGTATCTCATTGTAGTTTTGATTTGCATTTCCCTAATGTAATTAGTGATGTAGAACATCTTTTAGAGTGCTTATTGTCCATTTGTATATCTTCTTTGGAGAAATGTCTATTCAAGGACTTTGCCCATGTTTGAATCAGGTTTTTTTTTTATTGTTAAGTTTTAGGAGTTCTCCATATATTCTGATATTAATCCTTTATCAGATATATGATTGCAAATATTTTCTCCCACTCTGTGGGCTGCTTATACTCTGTGGATAGTGTCTTTTTGATGCACAAATTTTTTAAATTTCCATGAAGTCCAATTTGTATATTTTTTCTTTTGTTGCAGGAGCCTTTGGTGTTACATTCAAGAAACTGTAGCCATATCCAAATTCACGAAGCTTTTGTCCAGTGTTTTCTTCTAAGACCGAGTTTTCAGTCTTACATTTAGGATTACATTCATCCATTATGAGTTAATTTTTGTATAGTTTTAGGTAAGAGTCCAACTTCATCTTTTGCAAGAGAATACCCAATTTTTCCAGGACTATTTGTTGAAAAGACTGTCCTTTATCCATTGAATGGCCTTGGCACCCTTGTCAAACATCATTTGACTGTATATGCAAAGGTTTATTTGTGACTTCCTATTCTGTTCCATTGGTCTGTATATCTGTTTTTATGCCAATATCACATTGTTTTGATTACTGTAGCTCTGTAGTAAGTTTTGAAATCAGAAATTGTGAGCCTCTAGTTTGTTCTTCTTCAAGATTGTTTTGGCTATTCACTGTCCCTTCAGATTCTATATGAATATTAGAATGAATTTTATATTTTTGCAAAAACTGTCATTGGGTATTTGATAGGAATTGCACTGAACCTGTAGATTGCTTTGGGTAATATTGACATTTTAACAATGTTAAGTCTTCTGGGGGGGAAAGGCAAGATAGGGGTAGGGGATTAAGAGGTACAAACTACTATGTATAAAATTAATAAGCTACAGGGATATATTGTACAGCACAGGGAATATAGCCAATATTTTATAATACCTATAAATGGAGTATATAACTTTTAAAAATTGTGAATCACTGTTGTACACCTGAAATTTATATAATATTGTAAATCAACTATACCTCAATAAAACAAACAAACAATATTTAGTCTTCCAGTCCATGAACTTGGTAACTCTTTCCACATATTTATATCTTCTTTAATTTCTTTGAAAAATATTTTATAATTTTATTGTACAAGTCTTTCACCTCCTTGTTTAAGCTAATTCCTAAGTATTTTATTCTTTTTGACACTATTGTAAATGGAATTGTTTTTTTAATTTCCTTTTCAGGTTCTTCATTTTAGTATAAAAATGCAATTGATTTTTGTGTGTTGGGTTTGTATCCTGCTACTTTGCTGAATTCATTTATTAGTTCTAATAACTTTTTTTGTGGATCTTCAGGATTTTCTATGTATAAGGTCATATCATCTACAAAGATAGTTTTACTTCTTCCTTTCCAATTTGGATGCCTTCTTCTTGCCTAACTGCTCTGGCTAGAATTTCCAGTACTAGATAGAATAGAAGTGGTAAAAGTGGGCATCATTCCCTTGTTCCTGATCTTAAAGGAAACGCTTTCTGTTTTCACCATTAATGTTGTTCATATATGTCTTTTATTATGTGAAAGTAGTTTCTGTCTCTTCCTACTTTGTTGAGTGTTTTTTTTTTATGATGAAAGGATATTAACTTTTGTCAAATGATTTCTCTGCATCAGTTGAGATGATCACATGGGTTTTTTTCTCCTTTGTTTTGTTGATGTGGTATATTACATAGATCTATTTTCATATTGTTAAATCATCCTTGCAATCCAGGAATAAATCCCACTTGGTCATGGTGTATCATCCTTTCAATATATTGCTGAATTATGTGTTTTTTTTGTTTGTTTTTTGGGGGGTTTTTTGTGGTACGCGGGCCTCTAACTGTTGTGGCCTCTCCCGTTGTGGAGCACAGGCTCTGGACGCGCAGGCTCAGCAACCATGGCTCACGGGCCTAGCTGCTCTGCGGCATGTGGGATCTTCCCGGACCAGGGCATGAACCCGTGTCTCCTGCATTGGCAGGCGGACTCTCAACCACTGCGCCACCAGGGAAGCCCTGAATTATGTTTTAATATTAGTGTTTTGTTGAGGATTTTTGCATCAATGTTCATGATGGATATCGGTCTGTAGTTTTCTTTTCTTGTAGTGTCTTCATTTCAGCTTTGGTGTCAAGATTATGTTGGCCTTAGGAATGAGTTAAAAAATGTTCCCTCCTTTTCAATTTTTTGGAAAAATTTGAAAAGGGTTGGTATTAGTTCTTCTTTAAATGTGTGGTAAAATTCACCAGTGAAGCCATCAGGAACAGGGCTCTTCTTTGTTGCAAGGTTTTTTTTTTTTTTTTTTTTTTTTAAATTATTGTTACTGATTCAATCTGCTTACTCCTTATAGGTCTATTCAGATATTCTATTTTTTTGTGATTTAGTCTTGTTAGGTTAGGTCTATTCAGATTTTCTGTTTCTTTGTAAATTTTGTGTTTCTAGGAACTGTCTATTTCACCTAGGGTTATCCAATTTGGGGGCATACAATTGTTCATAGTACTCTATTTTTTATTTCTAAATGTCCCCACTTTCATTTCTGATTTTAGTAATTTGAGTCTTCCCTATTTTTTTCTTAGTCCACCTAACTAAAGGTTTGTCAATTTTGTTGATCTTTTCAAAGAACCAACTTTTGGGTCACTGATTTTCTCTATTCTCTATTTCATTAATCTCCACTCTAATCTTTATTATTTCCTTCCTTGTGCTAGCTTTGCATTTAGTTTGTTCTTCTTGTCCTAGTACAACTTAAAGTTGTAAAGTTAGGCTGTTTATACGAGATGTTTCTTGTTTTTAATGTAAGCATTTATAACTATAAATTTCCCCCTCATTACCACTTTTGATGCAGCCCATAACTGTTAACATGGTGTGTTTACATTTTCATCTATATCTTCTTAACTATTTTCTGATTTCCTTGTGATTTCATTTTTGATCCACTGGTTGTTTAAAGGGACGTTGTTTAGCCTCTGCAATTTTGTGAATTTTCCAGTTTATGTTATTGATTTCTAATTTCATCCCACTGTGGTCAGAGAAGATACATTGTGTGATATCTGTCTTTTAAAAAACCACTGAGATTTACTTTGTGGTCCTACATATGGTCTATCCAGGAAAATGTCCCATGTGCACTTAAGAAGAATATGTATGCTGCTGTTGTTGGGTGGAGTGTTCTGTATAAGTCTATTAGATTATTGTGTTGTTGAAGCCCTCTATTTCCTCGCTTATCTTCTGTCTGGTTGTTCTATCCATTATTCTGAGTGGGGTATTGGAATCTACAACTATTATTGTAGAACTGTCTATTTTCCCCTTCAATTCTGTCAGTTTTTGTCTCATATATTTTGATGGTCTGACATTAGGTGCATAAATGCTTATAATTATTATATCTTCTTGCTGTTTTGAAATATTTGTTAACATGTAATGTCCTTCTCTGTCTCTTGTAACTGTTTTTGATTTAAAGCCTATTTTGTCTGAAATTAGTATAGCCACTGCCATTCTGTTTTGGTAATTATTTGCATGTAATATCTTTCTCCATCCTTTTACTTTTACAAGTTTGTGTCTTTGGATCTCAAAAGTGAGTCTCTTATACACTGCATATAGTTGGACCATGTGTTTTTATCAATTCTGCCAATCTCTGTCTTTTGATGGGAGAGTTTAATCCACTTACATTTAAAGTAATTACTGATAAGGAGGCACTTATTTCTATATAAAAAACAAATTTTCTATAGACCTATAGCTTTTTGTCCCTCATTCCCTGCATTCCTCTCTTCTTTTGTGTTTAGTTGATTTTTTGTTTTTTTTTTTTGTGGTATGGGGGCCTCTCACTGTTGTGGCCTCTCCCGTTGCGGAGCACAGGCTCCGCATGCGCAGACTCAGCGGCCATGGCTCACAGGCCCAGCCGCTCTGCGTCATGTGGGATCTTCCCGGACCGGGGCACAAACCCGTATCCCCTGCATCAGCTAGAAGCCCTAGTTGATTTTTAAGTAGTGAAATGTTTGAATTCCTTCTTGATTCCCTTTTGTGTATATTCTATAACAATTTATTTTGTGGTTGCCATGGGGATTACATTTAATGTCCTAATGTTGTAACATTCTAATTTGAATTTATAGCAGTTTAACCTCAACAACATACAAACACTCTGCTCCTTTACACTCTGTCCCCACTGCTTTTGGGTTTTGATATCACAAAATTACATCTTTATATAATGCATGCCCCCAAACATAAACTAATAACTCTTTAAATGCATTAGTCTCCTAAATTACATACTGAACAAGATTTGGAGTTATAAACCAACAGTAATGCTAGCTATTACATTGATTTTTTAATTTAAATATATTGGTCTCTTAAATCATTTAGAAAACAAAAAATGCAGCTACAAACCATTGTTACAATAATACTAGCTATTATAATTGCCCATGTATTTGCCTTTACCAATATCTTTATTTCTCCGTACAGCTTAGGGTTATGGTCTAATGTTCATCTTTGCAGCACACCCTTGAGCACTTCTTCCAGGGCCAGTCTAGTGGTCACAAACTCCCTCAGCTTTTGTTCATCTGGGAATGTCTTGATTTCTCCCTCATTTTTCTTTTTTAATGTATTTATTTATTTTTGGCATTAGCAGGCAGATTCTTAACCACTGCGCTACCAGGGAAGTCCCTCTCCCTCATTTTTGAAGGACAGTTTTGCTGGATACATGAATCTTGGTTGACAGGTTTTTTTTTTAAAGCACTTTGAATATATCTGCCTACTATCTTCTGGCCTCCAAAGTTTCTAATGAGAAATCTGCAGATAATCTCTTTGAGGATCACTTGTGTGTAATGATTTGCTTCTCACTTGCTGCTTTCAAGATATCTTCTTTTTCTTTTTCTTTTAAAAATTTAATGATAATGTGTCTTGGTGTACGTCTCTTTGAATTCATCTTATTGGAGTTCATTGAGCTTCTTGAATGATTACATGTATGTCTTTCTTTAGACTCAGGAAGTTTTCAGCCATTATTTCTTCAAATATTCTCTCTGCCTCTTTCTTTTCTCCTTCTGGGACTCCCACATGAGTATCTTGGTCCTTTTGATGATGTCCAGTAGGCTCTATGTGCTTTTCTTCAATCTTTTCTCTTTCTGTTCCTCAGCCTTGATCATTTCCATTGTCCTATCTTCAAGTTCCCTGATTCATTCTTCTGCCTGCTAAGTCTGCCTTTGAATCCTGCTAGTGAATTTTTCATTTCAGTTATTGTACTCTTCAGCTCCAGAATTTTGTTTTGGTTTATTTTTAGGTTTTCTATCTCTTCATTGATATTCCCATTTTGTTCACTCACCGTTCTCCTGACTTTCTCCATATCTTCCTTTAGTTCTTTCAGCATCTTTAGGATTGTTGTTTTAAAAGCTTTTTCTAATATATCTGCCATAGTCTTTTCAGGGACACATTTTGTTGATAGATTTTTTTCCTTTGAATGGGCCATACTTTCCTGTTTGTTTGTATGCTTTATGATGTTTTTGTTGAACACCTCTGAATATAATAATGTAGTAACTCTGGAAATCAGATTCTTCCACCTTACCCAGGGTTTGCTATTGTTATTTTTTGTTTGTTTTTTGGTTTTGATTGTTGTTGGCTGTCTCTGTGCCGAGGATCAGCCTAAGGTGTAAACTTAAGGTCTTCTCTGGTCTTTTCTGAGCATTTTCCTGAGAATGCACAATCACTTTCTAATTTTCCCCATATATGCAGTTGTTTCTTGCGGGGGGGTGTTTTTTTTTTTTTTAGTTATTTATTTTTATTTTTGGCTGTGTTGTGTCTTTGTTGCTGTGCATGGGCTTTCTCTAGTTGTGGCGAGCAGGGGCTACTCTTCATTGCGGTGAGCGGGCTTCTCATTGCAGTGGCTTCTCTTGTTGTGGAGCGAAGGATCTAGGAGCGTGGGCTTCAGTAGCTGTGGCACGCAGGCTCAGTAGCTGTGGCTCGCAGGCTCTAGAGCACAGGCTCAGTAGTTGCAGCGCATGGGCTTAGTTGCTCCGCGGCCTGTGAAATCTTCCCAGACCAGGGATCGAACCCGTGTCCCCTGCATTGGCAGGCAGATTCTTAACCACTGCACCACTAGGGAAGCCCCTATGCAGTTGTTTTTGAATGTTCTAGTCTTTAATGTGTGGCTTACAAAAGAGGAATAAGCAAAAAATGATGCAGAGAAGGTGTTGGCCTTTTAATTCCCCTGTAAGTCACTTCAGCTGGAGGGGGAGAGGCTTGAAACAATGTTTGGAGGTGTGACAACTGCTGCCCCCCTCTTTGTCTTCACTTCTGTGATCAGAAGCAGCAATCAGCAATTAGAGCATAGATACCTGATATTTGGAGGGCAGGGGTTTTTTGCCCACCCTCATTCCCACAATCTGTGTCAGGTTGCTCTAAGATCATGTGCACAGCTGCCTGCCACTTGGCTGGGAGTGGGAGATGGGTAGCTGCTACTGTGTTTAGAGCTGAAACTGACCAAAATTAACTGCAGTTTACCCTCTAATTCTTCCACTGGAAGTTGCAAGCCTTCAACAGACTCTAGAGTTCCAGAATAATTACACAGACAGATTCTGCCAGCACAACTGCTGTCCAGGTGGGGAGAGGGATTCCTGGTGCTTCCTGTGCCATCTTCCAGAATTCTCTTTAATGATTTAAAATAAATGTTTTAAAAGAATGAGTTATGAAGTAATTAGAGTCCTCAGACTTGAGATAAGGCAAATACATTCTATAGGATGATTATATAAAGCACAAACCAGGCAAAACTAACCCTACATCTATGCTTTTGGAAGTCTGGAGAGTGGTTACCCCTGGCAGAGGCAGGGTAGGAAGTGATTAGAAGGTGGACTTCTTAGGTGATGTTTTCGTTTGGCTTCTTCTCCTGGATGCTGGTTAACATAGGTCAGTTCACGTTTGTGAAACTTTATCAAGCTATGCACTTACAGTATGGGCACTTTTCCATATGTATATTATACTTCAATACAACTTTTTTTTAATCTTATAGGTTGAAGAGCTTACTTTAAGTCTTAAAAATAAAATATGTACTGAAGAGGAATTCACATACCTCAGGAAGAAATTTTTTAAAAATAATTACACAAGGCTTATTCACTGGAGAGACACACAAAGATAGAATTTGGGGGAAGGACCAGAAGGTCTCTGAGCCTCAGTTTCCTCAAATGAAACAAAGGACCAATAATAACTATCTTATGAGGCTGTTGTAATAGGGCAACCTAGCTCACAGTATGCCAGTAAGGTTGTTTCTTTTCCTCAGCCCACTCTCAAATTTTCTTTCCTGGTTTTCTATAGCAATGCCCCCTAATAGAACGTCTTGTGATGGAGCAAATGTTCTATTTCTGCACTGTTAAACATGCAGCCACTCGCTGTATGGCTACTGAGTACTTGAAATATGGCTAGTGTGAATGAGGAAGTGAATTTTTAATTTTGTTTAATTTTAAGGTGTGTGCCTAGTGGCTACTGTATTGAGTAGCCAAGATCTTGAGACACTGAAGGGCTCTGGGCAATTACTGCTTGATCCCAACTTTGCTATGAGCCTTGACCATGAACTCCCATAGTGCCAACCTTCTAGAATTTAAGTTCCATGAAGACCAGGACTTTTGGCCATTGTATTCACTACTGTTTCCTATATTCACAATCCCTACAACAAGGCCAGCACATGGTAAATAGTCAATAAATATTTGTTTGAATGAGTAAAATAAAATTGGATTAACCCAAATGTATTTGCATATTTTTGTGGGGTTATTTTTGCATAAGGCTATTAATATCCAATAGAACACATTCATTCTGAGAAGCACCAAACTAATGAAAGATAGATGAAAGATAGATCCAAAATGATATGAAAGATAGATCCAAAATGAGTTATTAAGAGAAATTAAGATGTCTAGAGTGTGGCCACCACACCTTAAAGCTGAAGTCATGAGGGGCAGCTACAGCCCCACCCCTCCAAATCCCCAAAGAAAGAAAAACCAGCTTATAAGGACCATGATCAGGAAGACTATAAGTCCCAGTCTCCTAGGGACAGTCCCAATTCATACCTCTTGTCCCAACAAAACACACTGTTCACTCTCAGGTGTGCCCAGTTTAGAAACTAGACAGTTGCCCTCAACACAGCTCAGAATGGCAGGAACAGCAACGTGCTGAAATTGGAGTGATGTGTTCCCGGTAAAACTGTGTGGTAAATACCTTTTTAAAAGTGAATCCTATTTTGGATATATGAGGGAAGCTTAAAAGACCCTTAAATGGGTCTTCTTGTAAAAGGGAAAATAAAAACCTTATACTTATTTATTTTTGAGGTCCATGATCCACAGCCCAGGGTGGTGCTAGAATCCAGAATCCCAATGGGCCAGAAGAAACAAATCTGCTTCCGAATAGACACAAGCCCAATTTTACCTGCAATGGCCACAGCTGTTCGTCTCTCAGATGCTTTTATTTCTGGGACCACTTCTCCCAAATCTGAGTGTCTGAAACAATTTCAGAAGAAAATTATAATTAAATTAATGAAATACCACTTTCACCTATCAAATTGGCTGCACATCAAAATCTCTTGAGGAGCCTTTGGAAACTACAAATCCTGGTTACACTCCAGATCCTCGAAACTAGAATCTCAAAGCCAGGCCTGGGCATCTCTGCTTTTAAAAGTGCCCACACTGGTCTAGAGAAACCTGCACTCTCAAAAACTGTGAGACAGAGCAAACAGCCATTCAGAAAAACATAAAACTATACATATCCTTTGACCAGTAATTCCACTTCTACCCTAAGGAAATAATTAAAATTTAGTTACAAATATGTGGATGACAACTTTATATATAATAGTGAAAAACTGGATGCTTTTTTTTTGGCCATGTTGGGTCTTCATTGCTGTGCACAGGCTTTCTCCAATTGCAGCGAGCGGGGGCTACTCTTCATTGCGGTGCATGGGCTTCTCATTGCGGTGGCTTCTCTTGTTGCGGAGCATGGGCTCTAGGCGTGTGGGCTTCAACAGTTGTGGCACGTGGGCTCAGTAGTTGTGGCTCGCGGGCTCTAGAGCTCAGGCTCAGGTGTTGTGGTGCACGGGCTTAGCTGCTCCGTGGCATGAGGGATCTTCCCAGACCAGGGCTTGAACCGGTGTCCCCTGCATTGGCAGGCAGGTTTTTAACCACTGCGCCACCAGGGAAGTCCCCTGGATGCCTTTTAAATCAAAGTACAATAATAGGAATTATGGTACAGTCTTATTCTGCAATCATTAAAAAATATTCTATGGATCTCATTTTGTGGACAAAAAGATGTTGTATGATATGTTATGGAATGATGTTAATGATATGTTCATTAGTGGGGGAAAGTCAGGTTATAGAAGAGTATGTACAGTGTGATTACTATTTAATAAAACTATGTCTGTTTATCTATACGTGTATACAGGGAGATCTAGAAGGATGTTCATCAAAGTTAATAGTGTGGGCAGGGAGGGATGATCCTGAATTAATTCAAGTAGGCTTGATAAGTACAGTCTATTTAAGAATAAACTATTTTAGGTATATCATAGGAATGAGTAAATGTGTTGATTTCATCAGAAGTCAGGGTTCCATTGTTGAAGAAAGGGTGTACAAATAAGGAATGGAAGGAGTTAGAAAAAGAATTCACAGAGCTACACTGGAACTGGAGGTCCTGGTGTGTACTCGTGATTTCTATATGCATGCTCGTTGTATACATGTGTATCCATTTGTGTAAACGTGCATACATTTCTTAGCTCTGTCTGAAAGGGCCACGAAGCAAAGACACTATAGTACCAGTGAGCATACCAAGCACCCTTTAATATCATTCCACACTAACAGATACCAGGTCTCCTTGGAGAAATTACAGATTCCAGGGCTGGAGCAGCAAAAGAACAAGATGAGCCTGAGCATCTTATTTCAGAAAATTAGGAAGTGCTCAAAAAAAGAAAAAAGAAAATGCTGGGGCATGTCACAGGACACAGGAGCCAGCTTGAAGGGGCTCCCACTACCAAGTGTGAGTCAATTTGGGCCTGAATATAACTAAATACAGTAATTAATTTAACACCATTGAAAAACAGGTAGGGCTTCCCTGGTGGCACAGTCGTTGAGAGTCCGCCTGCTGATGCAGGGGACATGGGTTCGTGCCCCAGTCCGGGAAGATCCCACATGCCGCGGAGTGGCTGGGCCCGTGAGCCATGGCTGCTGAGCCTGTGCGTCCGGAGCCTGTGCTCCGCAACGGGAGAGGCCACAGCAGTGAGAGGCCCACGTACTGCAAAAACAAACAAACAAAAAAAAAAAAAAAGAAAGAAAAACAGGTATTAATGAGCCTGTATAGATAACAAATAGATAAACAAATCGGGGGGGTGAGGGCTCTTGTTTATAACAGAACGCTAATGTGAAGGGTGCTGCAGCTGGCACAGCATCACTTTCAGAATCATCCTAATCAAGAATGGTTCAAGCTGGCAACACCAATGAATGCCAATTCTTGCAGTAAAATGTTGACAAGGAGCAAGATACTTGCCCAGGCTCAAAATGTTTCCTCACAGATTGCTTAATAGGTGCTGGGAGAAAAATAAAACCTAGCAATTATACTTGGCTGGGTAATCAAAGCCAGTGACCATGGGGACAGATGGCTATGTGTGCCCCCAGCTGTGGTACCCTGAGGAAGGACACATCATCACCTATACAGCATTCTGGCTGAGAATGTAGAACCCTGATGTCATCATAAGGACAAACCCAAAATGAAATGTTATGCTAGAGGGGGAGAACAATATTATCTCAAAGTATGAATGTCACAAAAGAAAAAAAAAAGATTGAGGAAATGTTCCAGATTAAGGGTGCTAAAGAGACAAGAAAAAATGCAATACCTAACCCTAGACTAGATCCTGAACTAGAAGGAGGCAATTGGGGGTCTACTGACTAAATTTAAATATAGGTGCTGTCAATGTCACATTTACTGATGTTGATAACTGTACTGTGGTTATGTGAGAGAATATCTCTATTCTTAGGAAATAAGACACTGAAGGATTTAGGGATAAAGGGTGATGATGTATGCAAGTTACTCTCTAATGGTTAAGAAAAAAATTATATACATGTGTATTTATGTGTGTGTGTGTATACACATGCATACACATAGAGAGAGACAGCAAGAGAGAAAGAATGATAGATGAGAATGGTAAATGAGCTAAAATGTTAAGAATAGGAGATTCTGTATAAGGGGCCTTTTTCATTTTGTAATTTATCTCTAAGTAGAAATTATTTCCAAATAAAATGTTTTAAAATTAATAATGGTTAGTTATTTCTGGGTAGTATGATACCCATTTATTTTGTCTTATTTGAATTTTTTAAATAGAAGAGGCATGTATTGATTTAATAAAACTAAATGAGCTATTAAAGTAATGCTGTTAGTCAGGGTCAGAGCCAGAATCAGCTATGTGTGTGCCCCAAGAAAACTTGGTAATCGGGCACCCCTTCAAACCAATGTTCTTCCAAGAGTGTACAGGTTTAAACTTTAGTTTGTGGCAGGCCCCCTCAGAGACAAGCAATCCAGTTCCATTTAATTCATCAGAAAGAGAACTGTTTTGTGTTAATCAAATCCACCCTCCTAGAGGAAAGAAGGATTTCAGGACGCTTGGTTGTTATTCCAGCATGTTCCCTGAAGGTCTCATCCTCAGCCCTCTCCGAAGGGAGTTGCAGTAACCTCAGTGGTCACCGTGTTCACGGCTGTTTTAGCCACTTTATCAGTGTAGAGTACTAGGCAACTCTCTGACTTAATCTGACCCTGATGCTGATAAAAATGGGACTTTTCATTGTCTTCTCTTTGTTTTTCTGAAACGAACATATATTGCTTTTGTAATAAGAAAAAAAGGTAACCTTAAAAAAAGAAAACATGACTGGTTAAAAATAGTTTCCCAGAGGGGAAGAAGCAGGCCCGCCCTGGTGGTGGCATGGAGCCCTGTGCTGAGACCCAGGTAGGACAAGGGCAGAGGACAAGTAGTTACACCCAGGGCGTTGCCCGGCCTCTTCCCACCGCACACAGGCTCTCAGGACACACTCACCAGAATTTCCCAGGAGGGGAGCTTAACTCCAACCCTATATTTTCCATGCAAGAAAGTAGAAAACAAGAGTGAAATGATCACAGGGACAACCCTGAGTTTGTGCTAATTTCTGAAAATATACATATAAATCTGTTCTTCATTCTTGCCAACAAAGTTCACACCTAATTGAGTCTCTGTGTTGTAAACTGGAAGCAGAGGCAAGTCTTGCAAGAGAGAACAGCAATAGAATGTCACCTTTGTGCAATGCTTTTTAATTTACAACTCTGCTTTCAATACCTGTATGGCCTGAATTGTGTCCCCTCAAATTCCTATTTTGAAACCCTTTTGGATATATGGCCTTTAAGGGAGTAATTCAGGTTGAATGAGGTCACAAAGGTAAGGCCCTGATCTGATGCGATTGGTGTCCTATGAGAGGAGGAGACCCCCAAGAGCTTGCTCTCTCTCTGCAGGTGCACAGAAAAAGGCCAGCTGAGGACACAGTGAGACAGTGGCCATCTACAAGCCAGGGAGAGACACCTCAGGAGAAACTGAATCTGCCTGCACTGGGATCTGGGACTCCCAACCTCCAGAACTGCAAGAAACGAATGTCAAGTTACCCAGACTGTGGTCCTTTGTTATGGCAGCCTAAGCAGCCCAACATCACCAAGCTAGGAAGCACAGGGCCAGAACCCGAACGTGAATCTTCTGCTTCCCTTTTGGCTCACTATTTGTAAGGCTCAGATAGGTTTTAGGTAACTTATAATTATAGCTGGTAATTACAAAAACCACAAAAAACAGCCCATCTGCCAACTCCAAGTCTTGCCAAGCCTGCTCTTGCCTCCACAGGCAGACAAGACCAAGGGAGTGAAAACAAGCAGTGCTTCCAATGGCCCCAGACGTGAGCAGAGCGGCCTTCTACAAAGCAGTTTTTGCAAACTGCTAATGTCTTTTTCTGATTCCAAAAATAAGACAAATATACAGAAAAGTACCAAGAAAATGCCTTTGCTCTTTTGAACAATTACTCAATATGTTAACCGATTCTCCCCGACCCCTGCCTCCTACTTCTGACCTATTCATGTTGCTGTAGCTCATTGCATTAATTGATATATAGGACTACATTCTCTGCATCCCGTTTTACTTCCTCATTAAGGGCTATTTAGATTTTGGTCTTCTCCTGAGGCCCATGTGGGTCCTTTCAAGACCCCAGGGCATACAGCCAAAAGTGGAACCCAGCTCAAGCCCTGCCTGGGGGCCACCAGCACAGAGGTCCGGCCCAGGCATGGGCTCCTGGTCTCCATGCTGCCCAGGCCTGTAGCCTCGGTGCCGTGGCATCACGGCTCAACTTCCCTTCTGGGGGCACCTCCCCACACAGACTTCTCTCCAGGGCAAGAAGTGATCTGAATGCCACCCTGAGGGCCAAGCGTGTCCAACAGTTCTTTCTCACGAAGTTAGGAAGCAGACATCCTGGTTTGTGCACAGGGCTCCCTTCAAGTCTGGCAGGCAGAGTCAAGACCCTGACAACTCTAGGCCATCCGCCTCACTGGATGTCAGTCCTAGGAGACAGGGCAAGGCACACTTATCTCTGTCCTTCATTCTCTTTTTCCATTGCACAACAGAATTACCTGAGGAGCTTTTCTATTTATACCCGGAGATTCTGATTCAGGAGACCCATCTCTGAAAGGGAGATGCCTGCTACCACCTCAGAGCTGGGCACTCCTTGGACAGTGCCCCTCAAGGGCAAGAATAAACTGTCCAAACCTTGCGAGCAGGGCTAATTCCTGGCAACAAACCTGGCTCCTTCATTGGGTGGTGCCAATAAAACAAGATGGCATAGAAAATCTAACAAAAGGAGACTAAAAATGGGGCAGCTGCTTACCATAATGTAATTGACAGTATATTATTAATAACTTTGGATAATAGTTTGACCCAATTTTTGCTGTTTGATGCTAATAGCTTTCAAGATCTTCCACTTCCTGACCTGCCCCACATCTGGGCCAGCAGACAAGAAAGCCTGAGGGCTCCTTTCTTTGGTGTTAGCTAGGGACCCTCACCCCATTACAACACCCCAAACAAAACAAAAAACAAAACAAAACCTGAGGCCAGTTGCTCTACCCAGAAAGCCTCACTAAATTAGTAATAAACTTTTTCAAACCCTCTTGGTGGGTTGAACTGTGTTTCCCCAGAACATATGTTCAGGTCCTAACTCGCTACTATGAATGGGACCTTATTTGGAAATGAGGTCTTTGCAGATCTAATTAGTTAAATTAAGATCATGTCATACAGGGGTAGGGTGAGCCCCTAATGCAATGAATGGTATTCTTATCAGAGGAAAATTTGGATACACAGGGAAGAAAACATGTGACAATGGAAGTGGAGACTGGAATGATGCATCTACAATCCAAGGAACACTGAGGATTGCTGGCAGCCACCAAAGGGTAGGAGAGGGGCTTGGGATAGACTCTCCCTCACAGCCTCCCAAAGGAACCAACTCTGCTGACACCTTAGTTTCAGACACCTGGCATCCAGAACTGTGAAAAAAAAGATTTCTGTTTTTTTTAAGCCTCCCAGTCTGTGGTACTTTGTTTTAGCATCCCTACCAAATGAAGACAATGGATGTGTGGCTCTTGACAGCTGTATTAGTTTCTGCCTCTCTTGACATGGGTTCTCCCCTGTATGTGTCCACATATCACTCTTTTTGAAAATACTTTTATTTATTTATTTTTTTGGCTGCATTGGGTCTTCGTTGTGGCACGCGGGATCTTCGTTGCAGCACGCGGGATCTTTTTGTTGTGGCGTGCAGGCTCTTTGTTGCGGCACGTGAGCTTCTCTCTAGTTGTGGCACATGGGCTTCAGAGCGTGTGGGCTCTGTAGTTTGCGGCACACGGGCTCTCTAGTTGAGGCACATGGGCTCAGTAGTTGTGGCACGCAGGCTTAGTTGCCCTGTGGCATGTGGGATCTTAGTTCCCTGACCAGGGATCGAGCCGAGGTCCCCTGCATTGGAAGGCAGATTCTTTACCACTGGACCACCAGGTAAGTCCCATGTCTGTGTCTCTTCTCTGCTTCTTTTAAGGGCACCAGTCACTAGATTCGGGCCCATCCTAACCCAGAGCAACCTCAAATTAAGTAATCACATCTGCAAAGAACCTATTTCCAAAAAAGATCACATTCACAAGTACTAGGGGATAGGACTTCAACATATGTTTTGAAGGGAACACAATTTGTCCACAATATCAGAGCCAAAACTAGGGGCCATCCCACCTCTGCAAGGTGACCACACACTTTGAAAAGTTTAAAACTCACTGTGCAGCAGTGGGGACTGGCTGAGAAAACATACATGAAAAGTTTCCATCAAACAGCACATGAGGACAAGTAGATGTCAGTTATTATGACGTAGGTAATAGACAAGCACCGTGAAGCCTGGCACTTTAGTCCCTGAAATGTGCTGGCACATGCAGGGAGCGTGGCAGAGGGACCCACTGCAGTCCTGCCTTTATGCACCTAGAATTTCCTGAAGGCAGGAGAGGCAGCACACTGGGAAAGGACACCCACCTCCTATGTCAGGCAAAGGTGTCCTACCTACTGCTAATGCCCCTCCAGCAGGACCCTGGGCCAAAAATCATTGCTACACCCCAACCTAAGAGTGTTGCAAGGAGAGAAGCAGTGTAATGAGCAACAGGTCTTGGTCCCAGGTTCGTGCCATGTAGATTCACCATACAAGAGGAAACAGCTCTAAAATGCTGCCCCAGTCCTCCAGGAGTTTATACTAGGGTTAGGCTGGGGAGATACTATGAACACTCATTACATGAACTCTACAAAATACAGGTATGTTCATCTTTTATTTATTTATTTTTTTTGAGGTACGCGGGCCTCTCACTGCTGTGGCATCTCCCGTTGCGGAGCACAGGCTCCGGACGCGCAGGCTCAGTGGCCATGGCTCACGGGCCCAGCCGCTCCGCGGCATGTGGGATCTTCCCGGACCGGGGCATGGACCCGCGTCCCCTGCATCGGCAGGCGGACTCTCAACCACTGCACCACCAGGGAAGCCCCAGGTATGTTAATCTTTAAAACAAAGCTGGCTGTCCCTGTCCTGCACACCTAATCAGGTTGCTACAGGGACCCAGAGAGATTTACACATGTGAAGCAAGTTTATATAAGGCAGCGTTCTCTTGGATTTATCCACACATTTATTTCCCACTAGGAACTTTTCTAGGAGTTTGGGATATATCGGCGAAGGACATAAATGTCTCTGCTCTTAGCTTACGTTCAGTGAGGGGGGGGGAAACTGACAAGAAACAATTTTTGAAAGTTTTAAATAGAAGATACACTGGGAGGTGTTAAGTGCTCTGGAAGAAAGAAAGTGTACACTAGGATCAGGGGACCGGGCATGTGGTGACCGGGGACCGGGCATGTGGGGCACAGACTGCTGTAATTAGGTCAGGGTGAGCCTCCTGGAGAAGGGGACATGCAAGGGCAGGCTTGGTAAGAGAGGAGGGTGTAAGCCACGCGGCTCCCTGGGGAGAGCGTTCCAGGTGCCACGCAGCCCCAGAGGCGCTCAGGGATCCGTGGGAGGCCGGTGCAGCTGTTATGGAGTGAGCAGGAGGAAGGCAGTAGAAGAGAGAGGCCAGGTAAGACCGAACTATCTGGGCCATAGCAAAGACTCTGGCTTTTATTCTGGAGGATGGGCTGAGTGCAAGTCGACATGCCTGTTTGATGTTGAGAACAGATTAGAGATGACAAAGATCAGACCTGGGTGGCAGCACCAGAGGCGACAACACAGGGCTGGGCTCTGAACGTCTCTGTGAAGGACTGGACAGAGTGTGTGAGAAAGACAGAGTCCAGGAAACCTCCAAATGTTCAGGTTCAGTAGAGCTGCCACCGTCTCGAATGGGAAGCTGTGGATGAGCATGACGGGACCATGAGCAAGACCTAGTGCTCATGTTCTGGCCCAAGACCCGTGGACGACCTCCGTGGAGATGCTGAGCGGCACAGGGGCTGCAAAGGGCTGGGGCCGCTTAGGGAGGGCAGCACTCCACAATGTATCCAAAAGACCACTGTTGGCTCCCTTCTTACAGACACACAGTCTGCCCACAACAAAGGCAGAGCACCTTGCTATTGATCCATGAGAACAGAAAGAAACGATGATGTGGAAAAACTAAGAGATCAACTGGAAAACTGCTGTGAGCAATGAGAGAATTCAGTAAGCCGGGGACATACCAAACATTTTTTTTTTTAAAACCCAATTGTCTTCTTATATACAAAGAAGTTTAGCGATGTGAAAGGAAGAGTCCCATTTAGAGTAACAACAAGAAAAAATTTAAGAATACACATATAAATGTGCAACGTCTATATGAAAAGAATTTCTAAAAACTAAAGAATATAAAACACTTGGACAAATGAAAAGCCATATCCTTTGGGGAAAGGAAGGCTCACTATAATTTTAAAGTCAATTCTCCCCAAATTAACCAATAAGTGAACTTAGGTTTGAAAACAGAGGAGCTGATTCTATTCAGAAATATTTGTGCAATAATAATCAGGAAAATTCTGAAAAAGAACAGTAATGAAGGCGGACAAAACCTGCGAGACAGTAAAACATACTACAAGCCACAGTAAGTTAAGGCTGTAGCACTGGTTCATGAATAGACAGAGTTCAGTCAAAGAAGAGCCTAGAAACAGGCCCAAATACAGGTGGGAATTTTGTCCCTGATCCAGGCAGCTCTAAGTATCTGGTGATTATTCAATTACAACAACATGGAAAAAATAAAGGTAAATCGCTACTACTCCTTTCACCAAAATGAAAACTACCTGAATCTAAGAGGTAAATTAGAAAATGAAACCAAAAATGCACTGAAAGAAATATTAAAGCCTTAAAAAAAAGATCTCAGAGCAGGGAAGGCTTCATACAGTCAAAAGGTAAATAACAAAGGAAAAGCATTTGTAACACAAACAATGAAAGTTCGTTTTCTCAATGTACAAAGATCTACAAATCCATGAGATGGAGCCAAGAATCTAAACAGAAACAGAGTAACAAAAGGCATCTCCAAAAGGCATCCTGGGTTTAAAACAGAACAAGGAGGAGGACACCAGTCCACACTGTGCCCTGCCTCCCGGGAGGATGCTTCTCTAAGGAGGATGCCAGTTTCTCAGACAGGAACAGGGGGCAAGGTGCCTGAGATTTCATTTATGTTCCTTTTATACCTTTTGAAATTTTTACCATATGCATATATTACTTGTTTTTAAAAGTAAGGCAACTAACAATTTTATAAAAAGTTACAACGCGGAGAATGTAGGACAGAACCACTACTTCTGAACTACATGCAGGTGGTCTCACTCAGAATATACAGAACTCCCGGAGGGAATTCTTCTTTAAAAGAAAGAGCCGCCTCTAGGTTATTCCATGTTCAGCCATATTTCGTAAAAGCATAATTGAAAGTACAACCACTCTGCTAATACAGACAAACCAAGTGAATACCACAAACCAAGTGAATACATTCTTACTTCAGTTTCGTCCCGAGCGTGCGGGAGAGACAGGGCATGTGCTTTGTGATCAGAACAAAGTACTGAGTCCAACATTTTTGTTGTGCCTCAGTAACCAAATTTAAACCCACTATCCATAATGGGGTCATTTGGCATCAAGTTCGAACTTAAACTGCTTAGGTGGGCCTCAATTTCCTCATCCATACAATACGGATAATAACAGTACTTACTATAGCGTTGTTGTGAAGATTAAATACCATATTATAAGCAAAAGCACTTAGAACAGGGCCTAACGATACACTCTTTGGAAGGAGGCAGGATCTAAGTTTAAAAGAACATTCCCTTGGGCTGGAAAGCCCCTGCCAGGGGCTCATGGTTGTGGATAAGAAGAGGCTCTCCTTGAGCTGGGGGAGAGGTTCGCCACACGGCACTCCATCTGATGAAGCACTGGCACATCTGTCACCTACAAGGAGGTAAGTGGGCTTTGGTGAGCTGCTCTGCAGAGCCAGGGATGATTCAGCTACAACACCCCTCCCAGTTCTCTCGTTTTCTCCAGTGGGGACACACTCGGGTGGTTGCTGGCTCACTGGGCAACCCCAGATCTACTGGGTAAGAGCAAGGTCTGCATCCCGCTGGCAAAGCCATGTGTGTTCTCTGGAAGCCACAGCAGCTCCTGAGCAGAGGCCAAGGGCTCCTGTTCGACCTCACCCAGAAGCAGTTACATACCTTGTCTGACTTGCTCAGTGTCTCCTCCCCGCAGTGTGATCTGTGGGCCTTTTCCTCCCCACCCCTGGCCTGGCTAGAGGACCCATCCTCCACCCACTGTGAAGAGCTTGGAGCTCTTGTGGCCCATTTGGACCAGGCTGGGCTTCAGTGGGAAAGCTGAGCCCTTCCCAGAAGGGGAAGCCCAGGATCCTTTCCCTTCCCACAAAATGTTGGTGTTGGGAGAGAATCTTCCTGGACAGGGAAGACGAAAGGTTGAAGTTAAGTCCGGGGTACTTTTAAATGTCCAGTGGATGTTAATGGGAGTGCTTTCAGTTCCAAGGGAGATGAATCCTGTGGGAGTGACCAGGAAGGCAGATGAGGGGCTTGGTGGGGCTCCTTGCCTCCCACACTTTGAGTCCAGGACAGGTCTCATTACATCACTCCTGGCCCAGTGCAGAGACTACTTAAGTGCTACGATGACCACATTTTCTGAAACAAAAACCTGAAGGTGGGGCTTCCCCGGTGGCGCAGTGGTTGAGAGTCCGCCTGCCGATGCAGGGGACACGGGTTTGTGCCCTGGCCCGGGAAGATCCCACATGGCACGGAGTGGCTGGGTCCGTGAGCCATGGCCGCTGAGCCTGCGCGTCCGGAGCCTGTGCTCTGCAACGGGAGAGGGCACAGCAGTGAGAGGCCCGCGTACCGCAAAAACAAAACAAAACAAACAAACAAAAAAACCTGAAGGTAAGAGTTTACTTAAGGATATGGATGGTAAGAATTCGATGTTAGCAACCGGATCAAAGAAATGAGGACTGACTATTTCTGAAGAAATATAGGAGTCAGGGAGGAAGTTTCTATCTTTGAACATGGGGTGAATAAAGATGCCATTAGCTTCCTATTTCTTGACTCAATAATTCCACCAGACAGGCAAAACTTTTAAAGTCTGATGTCCTCACATGTTGGGAGGTGGAGAGAGCCCTTAAAATGTGGTGGTGGAAGGGTAAGGTGGTACAATCATTGATAAGCATACTTTGGTAGTATCAGCTAAAACAATGGGCTGGCCCTCTGACCACAATTCTTTGTATCTACTTCAGAAAACCACTTGTGCGTGTCCAGAGGGAGACACCAATTGTGCAGCATTATCTTACAAAGAAAACTGAAAACATTCTTAACTAAATAACATAACCATGACCCAGAATATTATAGAAATGTCAAATTTTAGGTAGATCTGTTCTTTGTTCTCACATGAAAAGCATTTCAAAGCATATTGCTGGGTGAATAAAGCAAGCTGCAGAACAGTATGAGTCCATTTATGTAAAAAAGGAGCAAATAAGTGTTTAAGGTGGCAAATTTTACGTTATGTGTAAAATAATAAATTTTAAAATTTGGGGGAAAAACAGAGCAAAGAACAAATATAACATGTAAATGCAATAGAAAATGTCTGTCGGGATACCTGCCTAACTAAGATAGGCAGGGAGGTTGGGGGGTAGTGGGGGTGGGGGGGGACTCTAGTTGTATCTGTAAGGATATCTCTCTGATAAAAATAATGGCCCAATTTAAAAGACACCAAAATGTTTAAAGTGGTGGTCTACAGAAAGTCAGACTACACTTGATTTTTATTCTCTGTTTTATACTTTTTTTGTTTTTCAAATTATCTACCATTAACAATCTGAAATATATATATATATTTTGCACAGCTAACTAGGTTTGCTATCCCTCTAGGTGGGTATGGATGGATGACTGTAAACTTGCTATGGCTAGGAGCCCCTTCGAGACAGGATGCAGATGGTGAGGACTATAGACCTTGGTCCCCGGAAAATGCACACGGACCCGAATGCTGCATACGGTTTCAGGGAATGCAGGACCCTGGAAGCCCACCCAGTCGTGTACCCCAGGTTAAGAACCTCTGATTTGGACATTTAAAGCTGCAGAAATGGATGCAATCATGCAGAGAACGTGTGCTAGGTAGGAATTAGCAGAGATGGGCTACGGAACCCAAGGAAACCCCAGCAATGAAGAAGCAGGCAGAGTAAAGAAGAGATGGGGGCCGTCAGGAGTGGAGGCCCGCAGAAGAGGGTAGACGGTAGCAGGCTGATGAGCTCCATCTCCCCTGTCCCCTCCACCTCTTCCATACTGCTGTCACATGGATTCCCCAAGAGCTTGATGACAAATATCCTTCAGTGAACAGTGGGCAGTAAGCCCACAAAAGGAGGCCAGGTCCTGTAGTCTGGCCCTGCCTCCGTCTCTGGCCTTGTCTCTCCTTAATTCCAAACGCACTGGGCTGTGAGTCATCTCAAATTCTCAAATATATCTTTTCCTTTGATGCCTTCATTCTTGTCCTTTTCTTTTCCATAAGGGCTAGCACATTGGTAAGCTCCTCAAAAACTGTCAGAATTTCTTCTTTCCTTCCCAACTCTCTTACGGAAATTGTCACTTAGAAAAGAACACCAGATTTGGAGGCTCCTCCATGAACAGCCCAGCAGAAATCACGGCTCCCCTCCCATCCCGGCCCTGAATCTCTGGACTTGTTCCTGCAGCACCTAGTCTTACAGGCTGTATGTCTGCTGACTTGGAGAGGCCACAGAAGCTTAGGAAACCAAGTCTCCCTGGCTAGACTCTGGTTTACCAGCAAAGCCTGCAGACATATGGAGACGTAGACTGTCCCCAAATTTGTATATACCATAATAAGTACATAGTTCGTTCCATGAAATGATGTAAAGTATACTAAAAACGCGGTGACCTCAGCTTTGCAATGGGTACCCCTCAGAAATAAGTACCAACTGCAGACTCATGAGATCCCTCAAAAATAGTCAGGACTGCAAATATCAAATCTGCACTTACATGACCTTCCACAGAGACACAGTTTAGGGACTACTGGCCCACAGAAGGGCACACCAGCCGAGCATTAAGTCCGCCTCTGACTTAATGTAGTGGGCTGGGATACCCAATGCACCAGCACTTTTTAAAGGCTTCAAGGCAGCCCCACACAGGCTCAGCCACCCACTACTGCCTCCGGTGCGCCCTGCCTCACCTTTTCCTGATACGAGGGACAGGAACCCAGTGGGACCTTGAACCTCTGGGTGACAGCCTGGCATTCTGAGGGATGAGCTGTTTATTCTAATTACAAGCTCAAAGTACTGGGTACTTCTGACCGCTCCTCCCCAAACCTAGACAGACAGCAGGTAGATGGGAAATACCCATGACTTGGCTGGAGTCAAAACCCAGCTCGCTCCATCAAGGCCCACTGCACTGAGCCAGTTCACTGCAGTGAACTTCCCTCACCTGTAAGGGGCCTGATATCCATCTTCTCTGCCTCTCAGCCCACCATTCCCCCCACCCCACCCCATGCGCTAGTAAAAGCCCTCTGTGATGTGCAAGGATGCGCAGCGAATTGCTACCATAACCACTAGGTCTGAGACACACTGAATGGTGGACAGCAGTCAAATGAAGCCTGTTACCAACTAAGCAATGACCTTGACACTAATTTTCCTCCTCTGTGAAGTGTAGCTGTTGCATTAACTCTTGTCATTCCCAGCTTTCACGACTAAATTACCAAAACAAAAAGTAATCATAATGAATTGCTGAGGTTTTACTTTGCAAAAAAAAAAAAAAAAATTTTTTTAATTACAAACTCAGTGGGTCACCATCATTTCCTAAAAGAAAGAACATTTTCACACCAAGACAGTGGAATGGAAGTGATGTCAGAATAGGGGCAGCCACTGTACCCGGGCCCGCGGCCCAGCCCAAGCTGGAGGCCCGGACCAGGCCGAGGCAGGGTCTGCCCCGGCCCCTGCTCCGGACGTTCGGGGACATCCAGGCTGCATCCCGACGGCGGTGAGAACCCAGCATCAACTCCAACGCGAGCAAGTGGAGAAAACAGATGCGGAAGGCAGGGCGGCAGACGCCGGGCGAGCACCAGACGCCGCGGCTCCAGGCCGGGGGCGCCGCTGGGAGGTGGGGGGCTGCCGATCCCGCACGCCCTCCCGCTCCGCCCGCCCCCCACCGCCGGCCTCCGCGCCCCGGGCCCCGGAGCCCGCCCCCGGAGCCGAGATCCTCAGCCCGCCCCCGCCCGGGCCGCCTCCGCCCGAGGTCGGCGGGAGAGGGCCGCGGGGCCTGGTGGGCGGGCGGGCGGGGGTCCGGGGCCGCAGGCCGGGGAAGGCCGCCAGCGGCGGCCCGCAGCCCCCACCCCGCAACCCCCCGCCACGGCGCGGCCGCGAGCGCCGCACTCACCCGGGCGACGCCATGAGCGCGGCGAGGTCTCGGCGCTGCCGCCGCCTCCGCTTCCTCCGAGCTGAGCGACTCCGCCGGGGAGGGGCCTCTCACCGGCCGCCGGCCGCCCGCCCGGGCAGCTCCAGGCGGCGGGGGCGCGGGGAGGGCCCCGGGTCAGCCGGAGACGGGTGTGAGTGGGCCCGGAGCCGGAGGAGAGTGAGGCCGGGTATCGGCTCCGAGCGTGGGGGAGCGGTGGAGACTCGGGGAGGGGGCCCGGGGTCGGCCTGGAGCTGCCTGGGGGCGGCGGGGGCCTGGGCGGCACGGGGCAGGCACCGGGGACGGGGGCGGTCCGAGACCCGCAGCCCCGACCCGCCCACCTGCCCAGGTGCCCAGGTGCCCGCAGGCCGGGACTCGCCGGGAGGCGCCTTTGGTGCCGCACCAGCCGAGAAACTGCCCCGGGGGCCACGAAGCAGCTGCAGGACCCAGGTGAAGTCACCACCTCCCTGCGAGATGAGTTTGATTTCCTTAAGAAAAGCCTTTTCTTTAGCTCTGGAGGACGAGGCGTTATTATTAGTAAGCAAAACGATAACTTTGCTCTATCTTACTTGGTATGCTGCCTTGCCCGAGTTGCTGGCCTCTCAGAGCCGGTTACCCATTGTAAAAGGTGTGTCAAATCACAATGAAGCCCTAAGGACTGTGGAGGCACTTTTTATTAGCCTTTACATTATATTATTTACCAATAATAATGAGTCTGTAATTCCTGCGGTGGGTTTCACAGCATCAGCGATGGGTACTTGAGCCTCAGTTCCTGTCTCGGCAAAATGAGTTTTCAGAGATAAATGAGCTCTTGTAAGTAAAAACACTTAAAAAGCTCTGGATAATGAAAACCACTGTTGATCACATTCTGTGTTATATTAAATATTATTAATAATCATTACTCTATTATTTTTACTACTAATAAGAACAAGAGACAGTAGAGCTGTGACTGAAAGCCTTGGCTCTGGAGCCAGACTACCTGGGTTGAAATCTGAACTCTTAACCAATTACCAGCTCTGGAAGCTCAGGCAAGATAGAAGCTTCCCAGGGCTGTAGTTTCCTCAGTTGAAAAATGAGGATAATAGGTCCCTTCCTCTCTCTGAGGATTGAATGAGTTAATATTTGTAGAGTGATTAATACATTGCCTGGTAAATGGCCTCTTAACCTCCCGTGAATCCATCACATCCTTCTTTCCTTCAGTAAAATGGAATCTCAGAATTGCTGCCTTGAGTTCAGAAGATAATGCTCTGTAAATGTGAGCTGATAAGTAAAGCCACGGGGGTTTGTGAGACCCAAAGTAGGTATAAATCTAAGAGGACCAGGGTTAAGGAAGAGTTTGAGGAGTGGGCAACTGCTAAATGGCCTGATGCAAGGCAGTAATGACTGCCATTGGAGTGGGGGAGGTCAGGTACTTTTTAAAAATAAGCTGTTGGTTTTAAAACATGTTTTGAAATAATGAATAGTGTTAATTCAATGAAATTATTCTTCCTCAGTATGAGTTTTACTAGGTATGTAGCATTTCACTGCATGGTGGACCATCATATGTTTTAACCAACCCCTATTATTAGACAAAATTTTGCTGCCAGTGTTTCATTATTATAAAGAATGTGGACAGTAAATATTCTTACAGCCAAAACTCCCCATATACATCCATGAGTATTTCCTTAAGCTAAGTTCCCAGGAGTCAGATGATACTAGTATTTTAAGCCTTTTCAGATACATATATAATCTCTGTATGTGTTTGTGTACTTATACACACATACACAAACACATATATACTAAAATACATATACACATATACTTACATATATACATACATGTATACGTATACACACACGTATATATACACACACATAGAGACTGCTGTCCCAGCATAGTCACCAACACTGATGATAGTGCCAGTTTGCCAAAGGTCTCAATAAATTTCACAGTTTCTTTATCACTGCAAATTTGATAGGTTAAAAAACAGTATTTTGGCAAAATGGCAGGCTAGGAAGTTCCAAGCTCACCTTTTCCCACGGAAACATGAAGAAAACAACCAGAAGCTGTCTGAACTCATTTTGTAGTGTCTCTAAAAAAGTTAAAGGTTTACAGCAACCAAGCAAACATTCAAGCAAGAAAAAGCCATCCTAAAAATGACAGCAAAGTTTTGTGGCATTTTCACTTGCCATCGCCCCACTCCTTCCCCAGTGTGGCAGTGGTCTTGTTCTTGAGAAGGTAGCATCCTGTTTCCCAGTCCCCACGTTCCTGTCACCTTGAACTGGAAGGAGCAGAGCAGACCTTATTTTTATACTACCTGACCTGTAAGAAATGGTAAAGGTAGTCCTTCAGTTTGAAAGGAAAGGATGCTAGACAGTAACTCACAGCAGTGTGAAGATGGAAAGATCTGACAAAGAAATACATGGGCAATATAAAAGGCAGCATTACTTTAATTTTGGTAGCAACTCCACTTTTTTATTTCCAACAGGACCTAAAGGACAAATACATTAAAATACTTATAAATTATAAATCTATATTATTGGACACACAACATATAAAGGTATAATTTGTGACATTAATAACAGGAAGGGGAAACAGAAATGTATAGGAGTAGTAGAGTAAAACATGTCATTACAAAAAAAAATCAGCTGAACACAAAAGAAGGCAGTAATAAAGACAAATGCTGTAAGACTTTTTTATTAAGTAGCAAAGTGACAGTAGTAAGTTCCTCCTTAAGTGTAGTTACTTTAAACGTAAATAGATTAAACTGTCTGATCAAAAGGTAGAGATAGGCAGAATGGATTAGAAAAATGATCCAAATATATACAGTCTGTAAGAGACTCACTTTAGCTCTAAAGACAGAAGATTGAAAGTGAAAGGATGGAAACATATTCCCTGTAAATATTAACTAAAAGAAAGCTGGGTAGGCTATACTAATTCAGACAAAATAGACTTCAGTTTAAAAACAAGAGATAAAGAGAGACATTATATATTAAACAAAAGTTAATCCAACAAGACAATTATAAACATGTATGTACCAAAAAGAGCCCCCAAATATATGAAGCAAACATTCACAGAATTGAAGGGAAAAATCATTCCACAAAAATAGTTGAATACTTCAATAATCATTTTCAATAGTGGATAGGAGAACCAGACAAAAGATCAATAAGAAAATAGAGAACCTAAACAATACTACAAGTCAATTGTACCTAACAGATGTCACCTGAAAAAAATGCACATCCTAAAAGCTGACAATTATGTTTTATTAGGACTTTCTGAGGACTTAAGCCCAGAAGACAGCCTCTCAGATAGCTCTGAGGGGCTGCTCTGAAAGGGTAAGGGAGGAACCAGGATACATAGAAGTTTTGCAACAAAAACCAGGTAGTTGGAACATCAAAAGATTACTGTTAATTAAAGAAAATCCAGACATATCAAGTTAATGAATTTAGCACTTTTCTATGTATGGCAAGATGCAAAACTATGGACTCATTGAAATCATTCCTTTGATATGCACTTTAACTATCTAAGGCCAGTATCCTGTTTTTAACGATCCTGAATTTCCTCGGGGTACACAGTCTGGGATGGCTGCAGGGGCTGATGGCTTGGTGGCTGCAACATACTTTGTTTACTGGTATGGCAGTCCACACAGACATATACAGAACACGCCACTCAATAACAGTAGAGTACACATTCTTCTCAAGTGCACATAGTACACTGTTCGGAATAGACCATACATTAGGCCACAAAACAAGTCTTAATAAATTTTAAGAGACTTAAATCATCTTTAAAGATCTTTAAAGATACTACAAAGTTACTTTTCTGATCACAGTGGAATGAAACGATACCAAAAGAGAAGGAAAACCAGAAAATTCACAAATATGTGGAAATTAACACACTCTTAAAAATCCAATGGATTAAAGAATAAATCATAAGGGAAATTATGAAATACCTTGCTAAAAATAAAAACACAATATATCAAAGCTTATGTGATGCAGCAAAGTCAAGGCTAAGAGAGAATTTTATACCTGTAAACATCTATGTTAAAGACAAAGAAAGATCTCAAATTAATAACCTAACTCTATGTCTTAAGGAACAACAGCAACAACAACAAAATGAAGGCAAACCAAACTCAAAGCTAGCAAAATGAAGCAAACATTAAAGTTTAGAGCAGAGAAAAAATAGACTAGAGGATAAACAATAGAGAAAAATCAATGCAATAAAAAGTTGATTCTTCGAAAAGATCAGCAAAATTAACAAATCTTTCGCTCAACTCACTAAGAAAAAAGGAGGGAAGACTCAAATTACTAAAATCAGAAATAAACGTGAGGACATTACTACTGATTTTACAGAAACAAAAATAATTTTAAGAGAACATTATAACAGGTGTACACCAACCAACTGGATAACCTAAATGAAAAAAAATTTCCGGGAAACACACTATCAACTATAACTCAATAATTAAGAAAGAAAAAATCTGAATGAATCTATAACAAGTAATGACATTGAGTTGGTAGTCAAGAAACCTCCCAACAAAGAAAACTGTGGACCAGGTGGCTTCACTGGTGTATTTCACCAAATACTTAAAGAAGAACTAACTCAAATACTTCTCTAACTCTTCCAAAATGTTAAAGAGCACCTCCGATTTTATGAGGTCAATATTACCCTGATACCAAAGCCTGACAAAGAAACTATAAGAAAACTACAGATCAATATCCCTTATGAATATTGATACAAAAATCCTAGCAAACAGAACACAGAAACATAGAAAAGGATTATACATCATAACCAAGTGGATTTATTCCTGGAATGCAAGGATGCTTCAAAACATGAAAATCTATCAGTGTAATATATCACATTAATATGATGAGGGGAAAAAAAACCACATGATCATCTCAATTCACGCAGAAAAAAACATCTGACAAAATTTGACAATCTTTCACAACATAATACACTAAAACTAGGAACAGAAGGAAACTTCTTCAGTATGATAAAGGTCATATATGAAAAATCCAGAACAATGATGAAAGCCTAAAAGTTTTTCCCTAAAATCAGAAACAAAAAACAACAACCAAAAAAAAGAATGCTCTCTTTTGCCACTTCTGTTCAACATAGTGCTATAAGTCCTAGAAAGAGCAATTAAGCAATAAGAAAGAAAAAAAAAGGCATCCAAATCGGAAAGGAAAAAGTAAAATTATCTCTGTTTGCAGATGACATGATCTTCTATGTAGAACATCCTAAAGACTCCACCAAAAACTGTTAGAACCAATATATGAATTCAGTAAATTTGCAGGATACAAAAGTCAACATAAAAATCAGTTGCATTTCTATACACAAATAAAAACCTATCCAAAAAGGAAAGTAAAAAAACTAAAAATCTCGTTTAGGATAGCATCAAAAAGAATAAAATACTTAGGAATAAGCTTAATCAAGGAGGTGAAAGACTTGCACACTAAAAACTATAAAACACTGATTAAAGAAATTAAAGAAGACACAAATAAATGGAAGGACATCCCATGTTCATGGATTGAAAGAATATTGTTAAAATATCCATACTACACAAAGTGATCTATAGTTTCAATGCAATCCCTATCAAAGTCCCAATGGCATTCTTTACAGAAATAGAAAAAATAATCCTAGAATTCACTTGGAACCATAAAAGACCCTGCATGTCCAAAGCAATTTTACACAAGAAGAACAAAGCGGGAGGCATTACACTTCCTGATTTGAAAATATATTACAAAGCTGTGGTCCTGGCAATAAAACAATGGAACATAGTAGAGAGCTCAGAAATAAGTCCACACAGCTACAGTCAACTGATCTTCGAGAAGTGTATCAAGAATACTGGGAATTCCCTGGCAGTCCAGTGGTTAGGACTCTGTGCTCTCACTGCCGAGGGTCAAGGTTCAATCCCTGGTTGGGGAACTAAGATCCCACAAGCCAGGTGGTGCAGCCAAAAAATAAATAAATAAATAATACAAAATTGGGAAAGGATAGTTTCTTCAATAAACAGTGATGGGAAAACTGGATATACACATGCAAAAGAATGAAGTTAGATCATTGTCTCACACCATATAGAAAAATCAACTCAAAATGCATTGAAGACATAAACATGAAACCTTTATACATAAAACTCTTAGAAGAAAACATGAAAAAAGCAAAATTTGGACTTTGCGATGATTTATTGGATATGAAACCAAGAGCTCAGGCAACGAAAGCAAAAATAGACAAGGAGAATTATATCAAACTAAAAAGCTACTGCACAGCAAAAGAAATAAATAACAAAATGTAAAGGGAAGCTATGGAATGGAAGAAATATTTGCAAAAGACATATCTGATAAGAGGTTAATACCCAAAATATAGAAGGAACCATTAAAAATTGGGCAAAGAACCTGAATAGATGTTTCCCAGAAGAAGACAAAGAAATGTCTTCCGTTATACAAACAGGCATATGAGAAGGTGTTCATCAGGGAAATGCAAATAAATTAAAAAATGAGATATCACTTCACACCTGTTAGAATGGCTATTACCAAAAAAAATTAAAAATAAAAATAAAAGATAACAAGGATGGTGAGGATGTTGGTGAGGATGTTGAGAAATGGGATGCCTTGTACACTGTGGCTAGGTATGTAAATTTTTGCAGCCACTATGGAAAACCCATGGAGGTTCTTCAAAAAGCTAAACATAGAAATACCTTATGATCCAGTAATCCCACGTCTGGGTATATATCCAAAAGTATTGAAATCAGAGTCTCAAAGAGATATCTGAACTCCCATATTCATTACAACATTATTCACAATAATCAGGATATGGACACAGCCTAAATGACTATCAATAAATGAATGGGCAAAGAAAATGTTGTATATAAATACAGAATATTAGCCTTTAAAAAGCAGCAAATTCTGCCATTTGGAACAACCTGGATGTAACTGGAGGACGTTATGCTAAGTGAAATTACCAGACACAGAAAGACAAATCCTGGGACTTCCCTGGTGGTCCAGTGGTTAAGAATTCACCTTCCAACACAGGGGATGCGGGTTTGATCCCTGGTCAGGGAACTAAGATCCCACATGCTGCAGGGGCAACTAAGCCCGCGCACTGCAACTACTGAGCCCGTGTACTCTGGACCCTGTGTGCCACAGCTACTGAGCCCACGCTCTCTAAAGCCCGCACACCACAACTAGAGAGAAGCCCATGCGCCAAAACGAAAGATCCAGCATGCCGCAACAAAGATCCCACGTGCCGCAACTAAGACCCGACGCAGCCAAAAAAATAAAAATAAAAAGACAAATATTACATTATCCTACTTCTATGAGGAATTTAAAATAATCAAATTCAGAACCAGAGCATAGAATATTGGTTACCAGGGGCTGATAGGAGGGAAAAATAAAGAGGTGTTGGTTGGTGAAAAGGCACAAAGTTTCAGTTACACAAAATGAGTAGGTTCTGGAGATCTGCTACACAACTTAAGCCCTAACAATAATATACAGTATACTTAATCTGCAAAGAAAGTAGATCTTACGTTAAGTGCTCTTACCACAAAAGAAAAAAAATGTATGATAAATATATAAGTAAACAAATAAATAAATAATAAAATTAATAAATGAATGGAGTGAGAGGAAACTTTAGGAGGTGATGCATAACTTTATGGCCTTGATTGTGGTGATGATTTCACAGGTGTATACTTATCTCCAAGCTGATCAAGTTGTATACATCAGACATATACAGCATTTTTAAGTCAATCATACTCAATCAAGAGGTTAAGAAAAGGTCAGCTGCATTTCCATACACTAAAGATGAGTAATAACTAAAAAGAAATTGAGAAACTAATTCTGTTTATATTAGCATCAAAAAGAAAAAATATTTAGAAACAAATTTATCCAAAAAGGCAAAACATGTGAACACTGAAAACAACAAAACAATATTGAAAAACATTAAAGAAAATATAAGTGGAAAGACATCCCATTTTCACATTGGAAATCTTAATATTAAGATGTCAGTACTAACAGCAATCTACAGATTCAATGAAATCCCTATGAAAATTCCAAGCATTTTCTACAGTAATAGAATAATCCATCCTAAACTTCATAAGGAATCTCAAGGAACACTGAATAATCAAAACCGTTTTAAAATAAAGTACAAAGTTGGAACTCACACATCCTGATTTGAAAACTAACTACAAATCTACAATGATCAAAACAGTGTAGGGCTTCCCTGGTGGCACAGTGGTTGAGAGTCCACCTGCCGCTGCAGGGGACACGGGTTCTTGCCCCGGTCCAGGAAGATCCCACATGCCGTGGAGCGGCTGGGCCCGTAAGCCATGGCCGCTGAGCCTGTGCTCCGCAACGGGAGAGGCCACAACAGTGAGAGGCCCACATACCACAGAAAAAAACAAAAAAACAAAAAAACAGTGTAGTACTGGCATATAGGACAATGGAATAGAATAGAGTCCAGAAAATCTCAAATATATTGTCATATATATAATTGAAGTATATTTGATTTACAGTATTGTGTTAGTTTCAGGTGTACGGCAAAGTGATTCATTTATATATATATAATATTCATTTATATATATATTATATTTTTTTTTCTGATTATTTTCCATTATAGGTTACTACAAGATATTGAATATAGTACCCTGTGGTATACAGTAAATCTTTGTTGCTTATCTATTCTATGTAGAGTAGTTTGTATCTGTTAATCCCATACTCCTAATTTATCACTCCCCCCTTCCCCTTTGGTAAATATCAGTTTGTTTTCCTATGCCTGTGAGTCTCTTTCTGTTTTGTGTATAGGTTCATTTGTATTATTTTTTATATTCCACATGTAAGTGATAGCATACAATATTTGTCTTTTTCTGTCTGACTTACTTCACTAAGTATAATATTCTCTAGGTCCACCCATTTTGCTACAAATGGCAATATTTCATTATTCTTTATAGCTGAGTAATATTCCATTATATAGATAGATAGATAGATAGATAGATAGATAGATAGATAGATAGATAGATATCACATTTTCTTAAGCCAATTGTCTGTTTATTGGCACTTGGGTTGTTTCCATGTCTTGGCATGGGGTGCATGTATCTTTTTGAATTAGAGTTCTTGTCTTTTCTGGGTATCTACCCAGGAGTGGGGCTGCTATATGATAGCTCTATATTTAGTTTTTTAAGGAACCTCCACTGTTCTTCATAGTGGCTGTACCAATTTACATTCCCACCAACAGTGTAGGAGGGTTCCCTTTTCTCCACATGCTCTCCAGAAGTTGATATTTGTAGACTTTTTGATGATTGCCATTTTGACCTGAGTGAGGTGATAACCCATTGTGGTTTCAATTTACATTTCTCTAATAATTAGCGATTATGAGCATCTTATCATGTTGCCCATCTGTATGTCTTCTTTGGAAAAATGTCTATTTAGGTCTTCTGCCATTTTTTTCATTGGGCTGCTTGGGGTTTTTTTTTTTGATATTTAGTTGTATGAGCTATCTGTATATTTTGCATATTAACTCCTTGTTGGTTGCAACATTTGCAAATATTTCTCCCATTCTGTAGGTTGTCTTTTCATTTAGTTGATGTGCGAAAGCTTTTAAGTTTGATGTAGTCCAGTTCATTTACTTTTGCTTTTATTTTTTTGCCTTGGGAGACTGATCTAAGAAAATATTGCTACAGTTTATTTATGTTCGAGAATTTTTGCCTGTATTCTCTCCTAGAAATTTTATGGTATCATGTCTTATACTTAGGTCTTTAAGCCATTTTGAGTTTATTTGTGTATATGCTGTGAGGGAGTGTTCTAATTTCATTGATTTACATGTAGCTGTCCAGCTTTCCCAATACCACTTGTTGAAGAGACTGTCTTTTCTCCATTGTATATTCTTGCCCCTTTTGTCACAGATTAATTGACCATAGGTGTGTGGGTTTATCTCTGGGCTCTATATTCTGCTCCATTGATCCATATATCCCTTATTGTACCAATATCACACTGCTTTGATTACTAGAGCTGTGTAGTATAGTCTGAAGTCCAGAGGATTATGCCTCCGGCTTTATTCTTTTTCCTCAGGATTGCTTTGGCAACTCTGCATCTTTTGTTTTTCCAAATAAATTTTAGGATTATTTGTTCTATTTCTGTGAAAAATATCATGGGTATTTTGATAGGGCTCACATTAAATCTGTAGATCGCTTTGGATAGTATGGCCATTTTAACAATATTAGTTCTTCCCATCCAAGAGCATGGGATATCTTTCCATTTCTTCGAATGGTCTTCATTTCCCTTATCAATGTTTTAGACTCTTCAGTGTATAGTTACTTCACTGCCTTGGTTAAGGCAGTGAAGTAACTTCCTCAGAGAGGCCTCGCCACCCCCTGCCCACTGTGGACCCGCCGGTACATGTGAGGTGATGCTCTGTCCTTTCCCACAGCGCTCACCACCTTGGCAATGACTGGATCTCCACTTCTGCCTCCCCCACCAGGTGGTGAGCCCCCCGAGGGCCAGGCTGGCTGTCTCGTTGACAATTGTGTCCCTAAAGGCAGTGAAGTAATGAGTAATAAGTATTTTATTATTTTGGACATGATTTTAAATGGGATTTTTTTTTGGCTGTCTCTTTCTGACATTTCATTGTTAGTGTAAAGAAATGCAACAGCTTTCTGTATATTAATCTTGCATCCTTCTACCTTGCTGAATTCATTTATTCTAATAATAGTTGTGTGGACACTTTAGGGTTCTCTATATGGAGTATCATGTCCTCCGTAAATAGTGACAGCTTTACTTCTTCCCTTCCAAATTGTACTCATTTTGTTTCTTTTTCTTGTCTGATTTCTGTGGCCAGGACTTCCAGTAGAAGTTGAATAGAAGTGTTGAATAGAAGTGGTGAGAGTGGGCATCGTTGTATTTTTCCTGAATTTAGCAGAAAGGCTTTCAGTTTTTCACCCTTGAGTATTATGTTGGCTGTAGGTTTGTCATAAATGGATTTTATTATGTTGAATTATGTTCCCTCTATACCCACTTTGGTGAGTTTTTAATCATGAATAGATGTTGAATTTTGTCAAATGTTTTTCTGCATCTATTGAGATGATCATATATTTTTTGTCTTTCCCTTTGTTAATGTGGTGTATCACATTGATTGATTTGTGTATGTTGAACCATCCTTGTGAACCTGGGATGAATCCCACTTGGTTGTAGTGTATGATCGTTTTTGTTTTGTTGGCTTCAGTTTGCTAATATTTTGTTGAGAATTTCTGCCTCTATAATCATCAAGATATTGACCTATAATTTTCTTTTTCTTTTCTTTTCCTTTTTTTTGTTTTTGTTTCTGTTTTTTTAGTGTCTTTGTCTGGTTTTGGTAACAGGGTGATGGTGGCTTCATAGAATAAATTTGGGAGTGTTCCCTCCTCTTCAATTTTCTGAAATAGTTGGAGCAGGATAGGTGTAAATTCTTTGTATGTTTGGTAGAATTCCCCAGAGAAGTTGTCCAGTCCTGGAATTTTGTTTGTAGGGAGTTATTATTATTATTATTATTATTATTATTACAGAATCTATTTCACTTCTAGTGATTGGCCTGTTCAAATTACCTGATTTTTCTTGACTCAGTTTTGGCAGGCTATATATTTCTAGAACCTTGTCCATTTCTTCTAGGTTGTCCAATTTGTTGGCATATAACTGTAATAGTATTCTCTTTTGATTTTTTTTTTGTATTTCTGAGGTATATGTTGTTATTTCTCCTCTTTCATTTCTTATTTTGTTTATTTGGGTCTTCTCTCTTTTCTTCTTGGTGAACCTAGCTAGAGGTTTGTTGACTTTACCTTTTGAAAAAAAACAGCTCCTGGTTTCATTGATCATTTTTATTGTTTTTAATATATATATTATTTATTTCCACACTTATCATTATTATTTCCTTCCTTCTGCTGACTTCGGGTGTTGTTTATTCTTCTTTTTCTAATTCTTTTAGGTGGTAGGTTAGGTTTTGTGTTTGATATTTTTCTTGTTTCTTGAGGAAGGCCTATATCACTATGAACTTCCCTCTCAGAACTGCTTTTCTGCATCCCATAGATTGTGTAATGTTGTATTTGCATTGTCATTTGTCTTGAGGTATTTTCTGATTTCATTGTTGACCTGTTGGATTTTTTAGCAGTATGTTGTTTAGTTTCCTTATGTTTGTTATTTCCCCATATTACTTTTTGCAGTTGATTTCTAGTTTCATATCATTATGGTCAGAAAACATGCTTGTTGTAATCTCTATCCTCCTGAATTTGTGAGGCTTGTTTTGTGACCTCCTATGTGGTCCATCCTAGAGAATTTTTCTTGTGTGCTTGAAAAGAATATGTATTTGGATGTAGTGTCCTGTAGATATCAGTTAAGGCCAACTGGTCTATTGTGTCATTTAGGACCTCCATTGCATTATTGATTTAATTTCTGGAAGATCTGTCCCTTGGTGTCAGTAGATTGTTAAAGTCTCCTACTATCATTGTATTATTGTCCATTTGTCCCTTTATGTCTGTAATTATTGTTTTAGTATTTAGGTGCTCCTCTATTGGGTGCATGTTAATGAGTGTAACATACTATTCTTCCCTTTATCATTATATAATGTCCTTCTTTGTCTTTCTTTATGGGCTTTGTTTTAAAGTCTATTTTGTCTGATATGAGTATTTCTATCCCCAGTTACCAGTCATTTCCATTTGCATGAAATACATTTTCTCATCCCCTCACTTTCATTCTGTGTGTGTCTTTCACTGTGAAGTGAGTCTCTTGTAGGCAGCATATTGTAGGGTCTTTTTTTTTTTCAGTCTGCCACTCTATGTCTTTTGATCACAGCATTTAGTCCATCAACATTTAAAGTAATTATTTATTGGTACATACTTATTGCCATTTTAAACCTTGTTTTCCAGTCATCTTTGTAGTTCTTTTTGTTCATTTCTTCTTTTTGTTTTTCCTTTTGTGGTTTGTTGATTTTCTTTTGTAGTACACTTGAGTTCCTTTCTTTTTGTTTTTTGTGAATATATTGTCTGTTTTTGATTTGTGGTTACCATGGAGTTCAAGTATGTTGACCCATACTATATATATTTGCTTAAAACTGATAGTTGTTCAACTTCAAACACATTCTAAAAGATGTACCTTTTTATATACCCCTCTGCCACACTTTGTGATTTTTATGTCCTATTTTACAACATCATGTTTATTCTTTTGCTGTTAATTGTAGTTATCATCACTTTTACAGATTTTTAATTGCTTTTTAAGCAATCCTCAATCCTTTCATATGTTTGCCTTACCTATTGTGATTTCCCCTTTCCTCTATTCTTGTTTCTGTTATTTCATTATTTATTTATTTATTTATTTATTTATTTATTTATGGCTGTGTTGGGTCTTTGTTGCTGCTCGCAGGCTTTCTATTGTTGCGGTGCATGGGTTTCTCATTGTGGTGGCCTCTCGTTGCAGAGCATGGGCTCTAAGCATGCAGGCTTCATTAGTTGTGGCACACAGGCTCAGTAGTTGTGCCTCATGGGCTCTAGAGTGCAGGCTCAGTAGTTGTAGCACATGGGCTTAGTTGCTCCATGGCATTTGGCATCTTCCAGTACAGGGCTCGAACCCATGTCGCCTGCCTTGGCAGGATGATTCTTAACCATTGTGCCACCAGGGAAGCCCCTTGTTTCTTTTCTATTTGGAGAAAACCCTTAAATATTTCTTTAGGCTAGGTTTAATATTGCTGAATTCTTTTAGTTTTTGCTTGTCTGAGGAATTATTTATCTATTCTTCTATTCTAAATGATAATCTTGTTGGATAGAGTATCCAAAGTTGTAGGGTTTTCCCTTTCAGGAATTTGAATTTATTGTTTGACTCCCTTCTGGCCTGCAAATTTTCTCTAGCAAAATCAGCTGATAGTGTTATAGGCGTTCCCTTGTGACCTACTCTTTGTTTTTCTCTTGCTGCCTTTAGAATCCTCTTTTTATCTTTAAATTTTGCCATTTTAATTCTTATATGTCTTGGTATGGGTCTGTTTGGGTTCATCTTATTTGGGATCTTCTGTGCTTCCTGTCCCTGGATATCTGTGTTCTTTTTTTTCAGCCATAATTTCATCAAATACATTTTTGATTCCCTTCTTTCTCTTCTCCTTCTGGAACCCGTATTATGCATCCGTTGACATGTGCTGTATTATCCCATAGATCTCATATATTGCTTTTTTTTTCTTTTGTCTTTCTGTCTGCTGTTCTAGCTAGGTGATTTCCATTTTTCTGTCATCCAGATCACTTATTCGTTCTTCTGTGTCATTTAGTATGTTATTCATTGCTTCTAGATTGGTATTTATCTCAGCAACTGAATTATCTAATTTTGGTTGGTTCATCTTTATAGTTTCTAGTTTCTTGTTACAATGCTATGCATTTCTAATGATAATCTGTCTTAAGTCCTTTAGTTTTTTTTGTTTTTTTTTTACTTTTTGCGGTACATGGGCCTCTCACTGTTGTGGCCTCTCCCGTTGCGGACCACAGGCTCTGGATGCGCAGGCTCAGCGGCCATGGCTCACCGGCCCAGCCGCTCCGCGGCATGTGGGATCTTCCCGGACCGGGACACGAACCCACGTCCCCTGCATCGGCAGGTGGACTCTCAACCACTGCGCCACCAGGGAAGCCCAAGTCCTTTAGTATTTTTAATACCTCCTTTTTAATTGGGTTCTAGTAAACTGAGGTCTGTTTCATTATTTGTTCTTTCAAGGGATTTCTCTTGTTCTTTTTTTTTCCTTTTTTGCGGTACATGGGCCTCTCACTGTTGTGGTCTCTCCCATTGTGGAGCACAGGCTCCGGATGCGCAGGCTCAGCGGCCACGGCTCACAGGCCCAGCCGCTCCGTGGCATGTGGGACCCTCCCGGACCGGGGCATGAACCCACGTCCCCTGCATCAGCAGGCGGACTCTCAACTACTGCGCCACCAGGGAAGCCCCTCTTGTTCTTTTAATTGGGAATAATTCCTCTGCCTTTTTATTTTACTTAACTTTATCTCTATGAATTTAGGAGAAACAGTTGTCTACTGTGATCTTGAAGGGGAATTTTTATGTGGGAGCATCCCTGCGTAGACTGTGTGTCCAATATTTTTGGTGCAAGGGCTGGTTTTGGTATGGATACCAGACATATCTTTCCTCTGAGTGTGCTGGCTGTTATCCCCTTGATAGGGGGCGTGGTTGGTGTTTCAGTGTCTAGAGCCTGTGCTGGATATGAGGTGGTTCTTTCTCTTTGTTCATGGCTGTCACTGCCCTGCTGGGGGCAGGGTCCATTTCCCAGTTGGAATAGAAGCCTTGAGGGTTGGGTTTCATCAGGCTCTGTTACCCTCGAGTGTGTCGCCTGCCCCAAAGTTTGTAATTGCTGAAGTAAGTGAGGCCTGTGTGGTCACAGCTAACCTATGGGTCACCCATGCAGGTGTCCATGGTTCCACTCAGAAGCATCCCAAGGTTCCGTCCCTTTCTCTGTTATGTTCATCCCACATTTAGTGCAGGGCTGTGGTGTGGAGTAGGCTGGGACTGGGGGTTGGGGCATTGTGGCTGCAGGAACTGAGGTGACGGTGCTCCATCTGAGACCTGGGCTGCCTCTTTGGCAGACTTCTCCAAGGACCTGTCTGCCCCAGATCTAGTGCTAATCTGTGGTGTGTCTAGTGCTAATCTGTGGTGTGGAGTGGGTGGAGTTGGAGCACTCATGCTAGGACATAAGCCACTGTGTACTCCTGCCCAGGGCCAGTCTGCCTGAGAGTCAGTGCTTAGCGTTTGTGCATTCTTATGGCATCACCCAGTGTGTGCGCTGACAATGTCTGCCCAGCTAGGCTTGGTGCCCCAGTGCATGTGCTGACAGTGGTCTCTGTGGTTCCACCCAGATCACACCCCAGGTGCCCTGGTCTGTCTCTGCATAACTAGACTGATCTTTGCCCTGATCTTGTGCCAGGCTGTGATGTGGAGTGAGCAGGAGTGGGGTATTCATCCTTTTGGACTGGGAAGAGTGGCAAGGTAGCAGCAGCCAGTACAAGGCTCTCTCCACCCTGATTCTTATCAAGCCAACATGCAGGCACTGCTCACAAGTAGAGTCTAGGCTTCCTCAGCCCTTCTATCTGTCTCAGCGGATTTCCCAGCAGACAAGGGGGCTTGTCTCCTCCCTGCAGGACCCCAGAACTGGGATGCCCATATTTTTAGTCAACCTGCTCCCCAGGGTGAGAATTCACCTATGTGGACTACTGTTCCTTACAGATCCCTGCCAGGGGTGCAGGTTCTGACCCAATGCCTTTTTTCCCATCCTGCACAGTTACATGGACATCTTTCTTCCAGCTTTGGCTGTATAGGAGTTCTTTTGCCAGTTTCCAGTTAGTTTTCCGTGATTATTGTTCCACATGTAGATGTACTTTTGATGTGTTTGTTGGGGGAGGTGAGCTCCATGTCCTCCTACTCTGCCATCTTGGTCCCCCTTGGCCCAATATACTTTTGACTTAAGTACTAAGGCCGTTTAATGTGGAAAGGATGGTCTTTTCAAAAATGGTGCTAAGAAAACTGAATATCCACATACTGAAGACTAAAGTTGGACTTATACCCCACATCATATACAGAATTACTCAAATGAATCTAAGACCTAAACATACAAGTTAAAACAATAAAACTCTTGGAAGAAACATAGGGGAAAAGCTTCCAGGCATTGGATTTAGCTATAATATTTTGGATATGGCACTGCAAGCATAGGCAACAAAAGAAAAAATAGATAAATTGATCTTCATCAAAATTTCAAATTTTTGTGCATCAATGGACACTATGAAAAGAGAGTGAAATGGCAACCTATAGACTGGGAGAAGATATTTGCACATCACATATCTGATAAGGGATTAATATCCAAAATTCATAAGGAAACCCTACAACTCAACAACAAAAAAACAACCCAATAAAAAATGGGCAAAGGGCTTGGCTAGACATTTCTCCAAGGCAGAGAGATATACTTAAAGCCTCCGAGTATATGAAAATATGCTCAACACAATTAGTCATTAAAGAAATGCACATAAAAACCACAATGAGATACCACTCCCCACGTACTAAAATGGCTACAATCAAAACAACAAAAAACCCCAAGTGCTGATGAGAATGTAGAGAAATTGGGACCCTCAGACACCATTGGTGGGAATGTAAAGTGATTCAGGCACTGTGGAAGACAGTTTGGCAGTTGTTCAAAAAGCTAAACATAGAAATTCCATATGATCCAACAGTTCAACTTCTAGGTATATGCTCAAAAGAATTCAAAAGAGGAACTCAAACAGATACATGCACACCAATATTCACAGCAGCAATTAATCACAATCGCTAAAAGATGGAAATAACCCAAATGTCCATCAACAACTGAGTGGATAAACAAAATATGGTATAAATATAAAATGGAATATTATTCAGTCATAAGAAGGAATGGAATTCTGAATCATGCTACAACATGGATGAAGCTTGAAAACATGCTAGGTGAAGTAAGGCAGACACAAAAGGATAAATATTGTATGATTCCATTTAGATGAGATAACAAGAACAGGCAAATTAATAGAGAAAGAAAGTAGATTAGAGGTTAGCAGGGGCCAGAGGTATGAGAAATGGGGAGTTATTGCTTAATTGTTACAGAGTCCCTAGAGATGATAAAAATTTTTTTTTGGAAATAGATATAGTGATGTTGTGGTTGCACAACATTATGAATGTAGTTAATGCCCCTGAATTGTACACTTAAAAATGATTAAAATGGTACATTTTATGCATATATATGTTACCACAACAAAAAAAATATAAGAGAATCAATTACATATCTCAGAGTCTTTTAAATATATTGTTGAAATTAAAGAATTACTAGAGGTTATGTTTGCATAATCTTTTAAGTATACTAAAAACAATGGAATTGTATACTTTTAAGTGTTGAATTTTACAATATGTGAATTTTAAATCAATTTTTTAAATTAACCATATATATGTCTATAAAGTCATTCTCAAAATGTTTCAGATTAAAACAATATGGACCACATCTCTGACCACAATGCAATTAAAGTAGAAATTAATAAGACAACTTAATAATATTTCTATGTTTAGAAATTAAGAAACTCACTTTTTTTTAACATCTTTATTGGAGTATAATTGCTTTACAATGGTGTGTTAGTTTCTGCTTTATAACAAGGTGAATCAGTTATACATATACATATGTTCCCATATCTCTTCTCTTTTGAATCTCCCTCACTCCCACCCTCCCTATCCCACCCCTCTAGGTGGTCACAAAGCACCGAGCTGATCTCTCTGTGCTATGCGGCTGCTTCACACTAGCTATCTATTTTAAGTTTGGTAGTGTATATATGTCCATGCCACTGTCTCGCTTTGTCACAGCTTACCCTTCCCCTTCCCCATATCCTCAAGTCCATTCTCTAGTAGCTCTGCATCTTTATTCTCGTGTGTGGGTTTATCTCTGGGCTTTCTATCCTGTTCCATTGGTCTATATGTCTGTTTTTGTGCCAGTACCATACTGTCTTGATTACTGTAGCCCTGCAGTATAGTCTGAAGTCAGGGAGCCTGATTCCTCCAGCTGTTTTTTGTTTGTTTTTTCTCAACATTGTTTTTGCTGTTCAAGGTATTTTATGTTTCTACACAAATTGTAAAATTTTTTGTTCTAGTTCTGTGAAAAATGCCATTGGTAATTTGATAGGGATTGCATTGCCTCTGTAGATTGCTTTGAGTACTATAGTCATTTTGACAATATTGATTCTTCCAATCCAAGAACATGGTATATCTCTCCATCTATTTGCGTTGACTTTCTTTGATCAGTATTTACAGTTTTCTGCATACAGGTCTTTTGCCTCCTTAGGTAGGTTTACTCCTAGGTATTTTATTCTTTTTGTAGCAATGGTAAATGGGATTGTTTCCTTAATTTCTCTTTCTAATCTTCCACTGTTATTGTATAGGAATGCAAGAGATACCTGTGTATTAATTTTGTATCCTGCAACTTTGCTAAATTCCTTGATTAGCTCTAGTAGTTTTCTAGTGGCATCTTTAGGATTTTCTATGTATAGTATCATGTCATCAGCAAACAGTGAGTTTTCCTTCTTCTTTCCCCAATTGGATTCCTTTTATTTCTTTTTCTTCTCTGATTGTCATGGCTAGGACTTCCAAAACTGTGTTGAATAATAGTGGTGAGAGTGGGCACCCTTGTCTTGTTCCTGATACTAGAGGAAATTCTTTCAGGTTTTCTCCATTAAGAATAATGTTTGCTGGGCTTCCCTGGTGGCACAGTGGTTGAGAATCCGCCTGCCGATGCAGGGGACACGGGTTCATGCCCCAGTCCGGGAGGATCCCACATGCCGCGGAGCAGCTGGGCCTGTGAGCCATGGCCGCTGAACCTGCATGTCTGGAGCCTGTGCTCCGCAATGGGAGAGGCCACAATGGTGAGAGGCCCACGTATCACAAAAAAAAAAAAAAAAAAAAAAGAATAATGTTTGCTGTGGGTTTGTCATATATTGCCTTCATTATGTTGAGGGAGGTTCCCTCTATCCCCACTTTCTGGAGAGTTTTTATCATAAATTGATGTTTAATTTTCTCAAAAGCTTTTTCTGCATCTATTGAGATGATTATATGGTTTTTACTCTTCAGTTTATTAAGATGGCGTATCACATTGATTGATTTGCATATATTGAAGAATCCTTGAATCGCTGGGATACATCCCACTTGATCATGGTGCATGATCCTTTTAATGTGCTGTTGGATTCCATTTGCTAGTATTTTGCTGAGGATTTTTGTGTCTATGTTCATCAGTGATATTGGCCTGTAATTTTTGTGTGTGATATCTTTGTCTGGTTTTGGTATCAGGGTGATGGTGGCCTCGTAGAATGAGTTGGGGAGTGTTTCTCCCTCTGCAATTTTTAGGAAGAGTTGAGAAGGATAGGTGTTAGCTCTTCTCTAAATGTTTGATAGAATTTGCCTGTGAAGCCATCTGATCCTGGACTTCTGTTTGTTGGGAGTTTTTAAATCACAGTTTCAATTACAGTACTTGTGATTGGTCTGTTCATATTTTGTTTCTTCCTGGTTCAGTTTGGGGAGGTTGTACCTTTTTAAAAATCTGTCCATTTCTTCTAGGTTGTCAAGTTTATTGGCATATAGTTGCTTGTACTAGTCTCTTATGATCGTTTGTATTTCTGTGGTGTCCATTGTAACATCCCCTTTTTCATTTCTAATTTTATTGATTTGAGTTCCCTCCCTCTTCTTCTTGATGAGTCTGGCTAAAGGTTTATCAATTTTATTTATCTTTTCAAAGAACCAGTTTTTAGTTTCATTCATCTTTTCTATTACTTTCTTCATCTCTATTTCATCTGTTTCTGCTTTGATCTATATGATTTGTTTCTTTCTACTAACTTTGGGTTTTGTTCTTCTTTCTCTAGTTGCTATAGGTGTAAGGTTAGGTTGTTTATTTGAGATTTTCCTTGTTTCCTGAGGTAAGTCTCTATTGCTATAAACTTCCCTCTTAGAACTGCTTTTGCTGTGTCCCGTAGGTTTTGGATTGTCATGATTTCATTTTCATTTGTCTCTAGGTATTTTATGATTTCCTCTTTGATTTCTTCCGTGATCCATTGGTTGCTTAGAAGCTTATTGTTTAACATCCAACGTGTTTGTGTTCTGTACATTTTTTTTCTTTCATGTAGTTGATTTCTAATCTCACAGCATTGTGGTCAGAAAAGATGATTGTTATGATTTCAATTTTATTAACACATTATTGACCGGAGACGTATTAATACATCTTTTGTTACCCGAACGTTATTGACCAGAGACGTATCAATACGTTCTTAGAGAGTGCTACAATTAACATCACTGTGCAATTTGTTAGAGCTTAAATTGATCAAGGTTCTTTATACAACTTACAATTATCGTTATCATTCACATTTTGCTCCATTAAGTTTTTGTTCCAACCTTGTATATATTATATACGTAAAATCTTCCAAAATGACGCATTGCAAAATTTTGAGTGAAGAAGAATTTTTCAGTCAATTTTATGCAGATACTTTCTCTGATTGTCTGAGCGACATATGTACTAGTGTCTCAGAAGATGATAGTTTTTCAGAATACAGTTCTGATTCAGATGATGTGAATATTAGACCAATAAAAAGATTTTAAAAAATAGTGACTGATTCTGATACAAAAAGTGAAAATGAAACTCAGGGTGCTGGAGAATGCACCTTTGCTTCTACAGAATAGTGAATTGAAAACAACATTTCATGAAAATTAGAAGATTTTACAGGTATGTCAAGTGTCTCTATTGAAGGCAATAATCCACAAAGTGTTAGTGAAATAACAAAATTAATTTTTGGCCAGCCAAAATAAAAATCACCAGCTAAAGGCATTACTTTCTGCAAAAATCCCTGGGTCAATAATCAGTAAAATTTACCGAGGCTCGCTTTGTGGCCCAGCATGTGATCAATCCTGGAGAATATTCCATGTGCACTTGAGAAGAACGTGTATTCTGCTGTTTTGGATGGAATGCTCTATAAATATCAATTTAGTCCATCTGGTCTAATGTGTCATTTAAGGCCTGTGTTTCCTTATTGATTTTCTGTCTGGATCATCTGTCCATTGATGAAAATAGGGTGTTAGAGTCCTCCACTGTTTTTGTGTTACTGCTGATTTCTCCTTTTATGGTTGTTAGTATTTGCCTTATAAATTGAGGTGCTCCTATGTTGGATGCATATATATCTACAATTGTTGTATCTTCTTCTTGGATTGATCTCTTGATCATTATGTAGTGTCCTTTTTGTCTCTTGTAACAGTCTTTATTTTAAAGCCTATTTTGTCTAATATGAGTATTGCTACTCCAGCTTTCTTTTGACTTCCATTGGCATGGAATACATTTTTCCATCCCCTTACTTTCAGTCTGTATGTGTCCCTTGATCTAAAGTGGGTCTCTTGTAAACAGCATATATACAGGTCTTGTTTTGTATCCATTCAGCCAGTCTATGTCTTTTGGTTGAAGCATTTAATCCATTTACATTTAAGGTAATTATCCATATGTATGTTCTTATTGCCATTTTGTTAATTGTTTTGGATTTGTTTTTGTGTTTTTTCTTCCCTTTTTCATTCTCTTCTCTTGTGATTCGATGACTAACTTTAGTGTTGTGTTTGGATTGCTTTTTCTTTTTTGTGTGTATCTATTGTAGATTTTCAGTTTGCTGTTCCCATGAGGTTTTGATATAGACATCTGTATATAAACAACAATATAGATTGTTTGAATTCAATAAAGACAATATAGGTTGTCTATAATTTCAAATGCATTTCCGATATCCTGCATTTGTGCTCTCCTCTTCTCACAATTGCTGATTTTGATATCATATTTGTGTGCAGATGATTTCCTACCTTTACTGTATGTTTACCTTTACCAGTGAGCTTTTCATTCATAATTTTCTTGTTTCTAGTTGTCGTCTTTTCTTTTCCACCTAGAGAAGTTCCTTTAGCACTTGTTGCAAAGCTGGATGGTGGTGCTGAATTCTCTTAGCTTTTGCTTGCCTGTAAAGCTTTTGATTTCTATGTTGAATCTGAATGACAGCCCTGCTGGGTAGAGTATTCTTGGTTGTAGGCTCTTCCCTTTCATCACTTTAAGTATATTGTGCCACTCCCTTCCGGCCTGCAGAGTTTCTGCTGAGAAATCACCTGACAACCTTATGGGAGCTCCTTGTATATTGTTTGTTGCTTTTCCCTTGTTGCTTTTGATATTTTTTCTTTGTCTTTAATTTTTGTCAGTTTGATTACTATCTGTCTCAGTGTGTTCCTCCTTGGGTTTATCCTGCCTGGGACTTTCTGCACTTCCTGGACTTGGGTGACTGTTTCCTTTCCCATGTTAGGGAAGTTTTCAGCTATTATCTGTTCAAATATTTTCTCAGGCCCTTTCTCCCTCTCTTCTCCTTCTGGGACCCCTATAATGCAAATGTTGGTGCATTTCATGTTTTCCCAGAGGTCTCTTAGACTGTTCTCATTTCTTTTCATTCTTTTCTCTTTATTCTGTTCTGCGGCAATGATTTCCACCATGCTGCCTTCCATGTCACTTATCCGTTCTTCTGCCTCAGTTATTCTGCTACTGATTCCTTCTAGTGTATTTTTCATGTCAGTTATTGTATCATTCACCTCTGTTTGTTTGTTCTTTAGTTCTTCTAGGTCTTTGTTAAACATTTCTTTTGTCTTCTCGATCTGTGCCTTCATTCTTTTTCTGAGATCTTGGATCATCTTTACTATCATTACTCTGAATTTTTTTCAGGTAAGTTGCCTATCTCCACTTCACTTAGTTGTTCTTCTGGGGTTTTATCTTGTTCCTTTATCTGGGACATATTCCTCTGCCATTTCATTTTTTCTAACTATCTGTGATTGCAGTTTCTGTTCCACAGGCTGTAGGGTTGTAGTTCTCTTGCCTCTGCTGTCTGCCACCTGAGGCTGTCTGGTGGGAGGGACTGGTACCTGCCCACTGGTTGGTGGAGCCGTGTCTGGTCCCTCTGGTGGGCAGGGTCGTGTCTGAGTGTGTGTGCATTATCGGGTGGCTGTTTATTAAGGAGGACTTTAAGCAGCCTGTCTGCTGATGCATGGGGCTATGTTTCAGTCCTGTGGTTGTTTGGCCTGAGGTGTCCCAGCACTGAAGCCTTCAGGCTGTTGGGTGGTGCCAGGTCTTGGTGAGAAAATGGCACCCTCCTAGAGGGCCCATGCCAATGAGCACTCGCCAGAGCCACTGCCACCAGTGTCCCTTTCCCCACAGTGAGTCACAGTTGCCTCCTACCTCTGCAGGGTACCCTCCAACAATAGCAGCTAAGTCTGGCCCAGTCTCTTATGAGGTCACTGCTTTTTTCCCTGGGTCCTGGTGCACATGAGACCCTGTGTGCACCCTCCAAGAATGGAGTTTCTCTTTCCCCCAGTCCTGTGAGAGTCCTGTGGTCAAACCCCAGTGGCTTTCAAAGCCAGACTCTCTGGGGGCTCTTCCTCCCATTCCCAGGCCCCCAAGCTGAGGAGCCTGACATGACGCTCTCAACTTTCACTCCTGTAGGAGAACTGCTGTGGTATAACTATTTTCCATTTTGTGGGTTGCCCACCCAGTGTGTATGGGATTTGATTTTATGGTGATTGCACCTGTCTTACCATCTCTTTGTGGCTTCTTCTTTGACTTTGGATTTAGGGTATCTTTTTTGGTAGGTTCCAGCATTTTTTTTTTTTTTTTTGGTCAGTGGTTTTTCAGCAGTTAGTTGTGATTCTGGTGTTTCCATAAGAAGGGGTAAGCTCACATCCTTTTACTCTACCATCTTGCCTCCTCTCCTTCCATTAACTCTTTTCAGGGACAGATTTTGTTGATATATTTTTTCCTTTGAATGGGCCACACTTTCCTGTTTTTTTGTATGTCTTCTAATGTTTTTGTTGAATACTGGACATTTGAATCTAATAATGTGGTAGCTCTGGAAATCAGATTCTTCCCCCTTCCCCAGGGTTTGCTGTTGTTGTTGTTTTTGATTGCCATAGGCTGTCTCTGTCCTGAGAATCAGCCTAAGGTGTAAAGTTAAGGGCTTATGTATTTCCTGAGACTCTTCTTAGGCATGCATAATCACTTTCTAATTTTATCCATATATGCAGTTGTTTTTTAATAGTCTAGTCTTTAATGTCTGTCTCCCAAAAGAGGAAAAGCAAAAAATGAAGTGGGGGGTGAAGAGTGCTGGCCTTTAAATATCTTGAAAGACACTTGAGCCAGATGGGGTAGGGGCTTGCAATAATGGGAGGAGGTGCAACAACAATGGCTCCCCTCTAGCTCTATTTGTCTGCACCTCTGTGATCAGAAGCAGCAATCAACAATCATATAACAGATCCCTGACATTTGAAAGAAAGGGTACTTGTTGCCCACCCTGACTCTCACAAGCTGGGTGCAAGTTGCTCCAGGAACACAGTCACACAGATTGTGTGTTGGGAATTGGTAGCTGCTACTGTGCCAAATGTTGATTATTGACAGAAATTTACCATCCAAGGGTTCCCATAAAAGTTACCTGTGTTCAACAGACTCCAGAGCTCCAAAACAGTTACATCAGATGATTCTGCTGGTGCAATTTTTGCCTAGCTGGGTAGACAGATTCCTGGTGTTTCTGGCTCCACCATCTTCCCAGAAGCCTCCTTTTTTAAAAAAAAAAACAAAAAGTTTTGTTTTCATTCATTTTCTCTGTCATTTTTCTAATTTATATTTCATTCATCATCTCTGTTCTAATCTTTATTATTTATTCCTGGTGCTAGCTTTTGGTTTAATTTCTCCCTCCCTTCTAAGGACAGTTTGGGGCAGATTTAGGATTCTTGATTGACACTTTTCAGTGTTTTTCTTTTGGCACTTTGAATATACCAGCCCACTGACCTCTGGCCTCCAAAGTTCCAAGTGAGAAATCTGCTGATAATCTTACTGAAGATCACTTTTATGTGATGAATCACTTCTCTCTTGCTGCTTTCAAGATTTTCTTTTGCTTTCAACAGTTTCTGTGTCTTCAGTGTGACCTTCTTTGAATTCATCTTATTAGGAGTTCATTAAGGTTTTGAGTGTTTATGTTCATGTCTTTCTTCAAATTTGGGAAGTTCTTAGGCATTATTTCTTCAAATAATCCCTTTGCTCCTGTCTGTCTCTCTCTTCTTCTGGGACTCCCACAATGCATGTTGATACTCTTGAAGATGTTCCACAGGTTCCTTGGGCTTTGTTCACTTTCCTTCAATCTTTATTCTTCCTGTTCTGCAGACTTGACAATTTCAATTGTTTTATCTTCTTCTTCACTGATTCTTTCTTCTCCTACTCAAATCTGCTTTTGACTGGGATCTAGTGAGTTTTTCATTCAAGTTATTGTACTTTTCAGCTCCAGAATCTCTTTTTGGTGTGGTCTTATATTTTCTCTTTATTCATAGTTCCATTTTGTTCATACATAATTATCTTGACTTTCTCTGTGTCTTCCTTTAGTTTTTTGAGCATCTTTAAGACAGGTTTTTTTTTTAATTCTTTGTCTATTGGGTCTGCCATATGGCCTTTCTCACCAGTTTCTGTTGATTTTTTTTTTCTTTGCATGGAAAAAAATTTTTCCTGTTTCTTTGCACATCCTATAATTTTTTTCCCTGAAAATTTAATATTTGAATCTAACAATGTAGTAAGTCTGAAAATCAGATTGTTCCATTTCTCAAGGGTTTCCTTTCATTTTTGTTTACTTTATTAGTATTTTTATTGTTTTATGTTCTCTTTCCCAGGGATCAGCCTGAGGTATAAACTTAAGGTCTTATCAGGTCTGAGTCTGTGTTTTTCCTTAGACATGTATGGTGATCTGTACATGGGTTGCTTTTGAATGTCCTAGTCCTTAAATGTCTGGCTCCCAAAATAAGGAAAAAAGATAATAAAGATGGAGAGAAAGGTGCCAGCTCTTTAAATCTCCTAGAAGTTGTTTCAGCTGTAGGGCTTGGGGCTTGCAACAATGGGAGGGGTGGTGCAGCAATGACTGCCCACTTCTATGTCTGTACTTCCATTATCAGAAGCAGCAATCAACAATCAGAAAACAGGTCCCTGATATTTGGAGGACAGGGTCCTTATTGCCCACCTTGGGTCAGCAAGCTGCATGTAAGCTGCTCCTGGTACAAATGCACAACTGACTGTCTCAGAGCTGAGGGTGGGGGATGGGTAGCAATTGCTGAAATTGACCAAAATTAACTGCAATTTCCCATTCAAGCCTTCTCCTTGAAGTTGCAAGTCTGAATAGACTCCACAGTTCCAACATAGCTATATCAAGCAGATTCTCCCAGTATAATTGTCCAGGAAAGAAGACAAGGTTCCTGGCACTTCCTACTCTGTCTTCCCAGAATCCCAAAGCTCTTTTTATATATTGCTGAATTCCACTTATTAATGTTTCATTGAGGATTTTTTGCATCTGTATTCATGAGAGATATTAATCTGCAGTTTTCCTTTCTTGAATGGTCTTTGTATGGTTTTGGTATCAGGATAACACTGGCCTCACAAAACGAGTTGGGGAATTTCTCCTTTTCTGCTTTCTGGTAGATAATGTATAGAATTGCTTCTTCTTTTAATGTTTGGTAGAATTCTCTGCTGAAAACATCTGATTCTTTCTTTGGAGTTTTTATGTTTTATTTCTATTTTATTTATTTATTTATTTGGCCACACTGCATGACATGTGGGGTCTTGGTTCCCTGACCAGGGATTGAATACATGCCCCTTGCATTGGAAGCATGGAGTCTTAACCACTGGACCTCCAGGGAAGTCCCTTCTTGGGAGGTTTTAAATTAAAAACTCAATTTCTTTAATATTTATAGAACTATAAAAATTTGTCTTCCATATTGAATGATTTTTGAGGAATTAGTCCATTTCACTTTAGTTGTCAAATTTAGGTATGTAAAATTATTTATATTTCCTTATTACTCCTTTGAAATCTACAAGATTTGTAGTGGTATCCCACTTCATTTCTGATATTGCTAATTTGCATCATTTGGCAATATTATTGATCTTTTCAAAGAACCATCTTTTGCTTACTTTCTCTATTGTTTTTCTACTTTCAACTTGCACCTCTGGGTTTACCCTGCTCTTCTTTTTATGGGATCCTAAAGTGAGAGCTTACATGATTTTCTTGAGACTTTCCCTTTTTTCTAATGTAAGAATTTGGTGCTATAAATTTTTCTCTAGCACTACTTTAGTTATAGCCCACTCATCTTGGTATGTTTTAATTTCATTTTCATTTAGTTCAATGTATTGTTTTTATTTCCCTTGAGACTTCCTCTTTGACTCAAAGATTATTTAGCAACTTGTTTCCAACTGTTTGGAGATTTTCCTGTTATCTTTCTGTTACTGATTTTTAGCTTGGTTCATTTGTGGTGAGAACACACACAGTATGATTTCAATTATTTTAAATATGTTGAAGATTGTTTTATGGCCCTATCATGGTAAGTGGTCTATCTTGGTAAACTATCCACGGGAACTTGAAAAGAATGTGTATTCTGCCGTTGTTGGGTGAAGTGGTGTGTGTGTGTGCGTGCTGCATCATGTTAATTTATGGTACTGTTGAGTTATTATATAACCTTGCTGATTTTCCATGTAGTTCAGTCAATTATTGAAAGAGGGGCAATGAAGTCTCCAACTATAATCATGGGTTTGTCAATTTCTCCTCTCAGTTCTGTCCGTTTTTGCTTTAAGTATTTTGCAGCTCTGTTTGGTACATACAAATTTAGGATTGCCATGTCTTCTTGATAGACTGACCCTTTCAGTATTATGAAATGCCCCTCTCTGACCCCAGTGATTTTCTTTGCTCTAGAGTCTACTTTATCTGACATTAATGTAGCCACTACAGCTTTTTTCTGATTGTTTGCATTGCATATCTTTTGCCATTTTTTTACTTTCAACCTACATATACCATTAATTTTGAACTGAGTTTCTTGTGGGGAGCATATAGTAGGGTCTTGTTTTTTATCTACTCTGTTCTTCTCTTTTAGTTGGTATATTCAGACATTTACATGTAATATAATTATTGATATGCTAGGACTTCAGCAGGGTTTTTTGTTTCATTTTGTTTTGTTATGTTTTCTTCTTCTGCCTTCCTTTGGGTTACTTGTACCTTTTTTTTTTTTTCTTTTAGAATTCCATTTTGCTTTATCAATAGTGCTTTTGAATGTATCTCTTTGTATAGACATTTAGTTGTTGTATTATATTATGCACACATAACTTTTCATAGTCCTCTGGTGTCAAGATTTCACCAGTTTGAGTCAAGTGTAAAAACCTTTCAATCCTTTCAGTTCCTTTACCCTCTGTCATTTATAATACAATTGTCTTAAATGTTTCCCCTACATGCTTTGAAATCCACAGACAATGTTACAATTTTTGCTTCACTCACCAAATATAATTTAGAAAACTTAAGAGAAAAAATTCCATTGTATTAACTAATATTTTTACTCTTTCTATTGTTCTATCTCCTTTCCTGATGTTTCAGGAATTCTTCTTTTATCATTTCCTTTCCAGTTCAAGAACCTCCTTCAGCCCTTTTTTTTAAAAAAATAGGGTGGATCTACTGGTGACAAACCCTTCTAGTTTTCCTTCATCTGAGAATGTCTTGATATCTATACACTTTATTCCTGAAGAATATTTTCACTGCATATAAAATTCTTAGTTATAGTTGTTTTCAGCACTTGGAAATGTGATGCCCCTTCCTTCTGGCCTCTTTGGTTTCTGATAAGAAACTTGCTGTAATTCAAATTGTTTTTTACTTATAGGTAAAGTATTATTTTTTTCTTTCTGCTTTCAAGATTTTTCATCTTTAGTTTTCAGAATTTTGACTATGATGTATCTTGGCATGATATTTTGGGGGGTGCATCCTATTTTGGGTTAGCTCAGCTTCTTGAATCTGTAGCTTTATGTCTTTTGCCAAATTTTTTTTCAGTCATTATTTATTCAAATATGTATTCAACCTCACCCTCCTTCTCCTCTCCCTCTGGGATGCAGATGAGATAAATATTAGATCATTTGTTATACTACCACAGGTCCCTGAGGCTCTATTCACTTTTTTTTTCCAATCTATTTTTCTCTGCTGGTTAATTTCTATTGTTTTATCTTTACTTTCACCAATCCTTTCCCTATCATTTCCACTCTGCTACTGAATCCATCTAGTGAGTTTACTATTTCCTTTATTGTAATATTCAGTTTAAAATTTTCCATTTGGTTCCTCTTTATATTTTGTATTTCTTTGCTGAGACTTTCTAGTTTTTTGTTTCAATCATTTTCAGATTTTTTTAATTAAAGTATTTTTATCATGCCTGCTTTAAAACCTTTGCAAGAAAATGCCCATCTCTGTGTCATTTCTGGTTTGGTGTCTGATGATTATCTTGTCTTTCTCAAGTTAAGATAGTCTTGGTTCTTGGTATAATGAGTGATTTTCAGTTGTACCCTGGACATTTTGATTACTGAATTGAGACTCAGATCCTATTTAAACCTTCTGTTTTACAGGCTCCTCTGACATCACATCAGCACAGAAAGGAAGACCCCACCTCAATTCTACCAAGTGGGGGTGAAATTCCATCACCCTGGCTGGGAGGGTATGATGATTAATTTTATATGTCAGTTTGACTGGGCTATAGGATGCCTTGATCATAAAGATTATTTCTGGGCTTCCCTGGTGGCGCAGTGGTTGAGAGTCCGCCTGCTGATGCAGGGGACGCGGGTTCGTGTCCCAGTCTGGGAAGATCCCACATGCCGCGGAGCGGCTGGGCCTGTGAGCCATGGCCACTGAGCCTGCGCGTCCGGAGCCTGTGCTCTGCAACGGGAGAGGCCACAACAGTGAGAGGCCCACGTAACGCAAAAAGAAAAAAAAAAAAAAAAAAAAAAAGATTATTTCTGGATGTGCTGTGAGAGTGTTTCCAGAAGAGGTTAGCATTTGAATTGGTGGACTGAGTAAAGCTGATGGTCCTCCCCAAAGTGGGTGGGTATCATCCAATCTATTGAGAGCCTGAACAGAACAAAAGCTCAAGCGCAAATGCTTGAGCTGATATCAATCTTCTCTTGCCCTTAGCGTTCCTGGTTCATCTCTTCTTCCCACCTCCCTCTAGTTTCTCAGGAGAACCCTAATACGAGGCATGAGGGGTGGGGGGAAGAGGGGAGAGTGCCTTGTAACTGCTCCCTACATGTTCATGACTTTCATGAACACTATGTCATGTTCATGACTTTCATGAACACTATGAAGGATGAAAGGTCTCATTATCATTGGGTGGCCATGACAATCCCAGCTTCTCTTGGTCTTTTCTGAAATCATCCCAGCAAAACAATCATGGAAGTCTAGGTTCCCCACTTAATCTTTGCTGAGGGGGATTACAGCCTATTTTGTTCCATGGTGTTTGGCTGCAGTAAAGCAGTTATTGTCTGTAAGTTTTCTGTCTTGCTAAGTTGCCTCTTTCCTGGTCCTTATTTCCCCCCCAAATTCATTATTTTGAAGCCCTACCCCTGAGTGTGGCTGTATTTGGAGATGGGGCCTCTAAGGAAGTAATTAAGGTTAAATGAGGTCATAACGTTGGGCTTTGATCCAATAGGGCTAGTGTCCTTATAAGGCACACCAGAGAACTAGTGTTCTCCCCATGCAGCCCCACTCCCTACGTAGATGCACCAAGGAAAGACCATGTAAATATATAGTGAGAAGGACCAGGAAGAGAGCCCTCACTGGAAACCAAGTCAGCCAGAACCTTGATCTTGGACTTCTGACCTCCAGATCTGTGAGAAAATAAGTTTCTGCTGTTTAAGGCACCCAGACTGTGGTACATATGACAGTCCTAGCAAACTAATACAGATTCCCTTGGCTCAAGGTTTTTCAGGGGTTGCAGTCAAGCTGTCAGCCAGGATCATCCCAAGGCTTAAATAAGGAAGGATGAATTTCCAAGCTCATTACTATGGTGTTGGCAGGATTCAGTTTCTTGTGGGGTGTTGGGCTGAGCGCCTGTTTTTCACTAGCTATTGCTATGAGGCCTCTCTCAGTTCCTTGGCACAGGGGCCTCTCCACAGGGCAGCTCCCAATATGGCAGCTGGTTTCCATCACAGTGAGGAAGTGAAGGAGCAAGGCAACAAGAGAATGAGAAAGCAAGAGTGTCTGCTCAAGAGAGAAGCCAGTCTTTTACTTAACCCTAATCTCAGCAGTGACATCCCATCACCTTTTCGATTCATTAGAAACGTCACTATATCCAGCCCACACTCAAGGAGAGAAGATTTAAAAAGGGCCTGAATACTAGGAGGTAGGTATTGTTGGAGGCCATCTTAGAGGCTCTCTACAAGCTTTCAACGGCCAAATTTGGGACAATTTGAGCAGCATAATAAATGACACTAATGGATTAATACTGATAGAATAAACATCCATGAGTCCATACTGTTATAAACAAAATAATTGAATGAATACAGATCTTCAAAATATGATGGGGTTATGTCCTGATAAACCCATAAGTTGAAAATGCATTTAATACACCTAACTTATGGAACATCATAGCTTAGCCAAGCCTATCTTAAATGTGCTCAGAACACTTACGTTAGCCTAAAGTTGGACAAAGTCATCTAACACAAAACCTATATTATAATAAACTACTGAATATCTCATGTATTTTATTGAATACTATGCTGAAAGTAAAAATCTAGAATGGTTGTAAGGGTACGGAATGGTTCTAAGTGTATTGGTTGTTTACCTCCCTAACTGTGTGACTGACTGGTTCACTGCCACTGCCCAGCATCACAAGACAGTATCATACTACATATCACTAGCTCAGGAAAAGATCAAAATTCAAAATTCGATGTACAGTTTCTACTCAACTTCTATTGCTTTCACACTGTCGTAAAATCAAAAAATTATAAGTCAAACCACTGTAAGTCAGGGACTGTCTGTAAATAAATGGAGGGGAAAGGACAGCTCTTCCTTAGAGTAGAATTCCATTTAACAAAGGTAGAAAGAAAACAGGAAATAGAAAATCACCATTTGGTAAATACCACAGTAATACTTGCTGTGAGCAAGAATGAAATCTACAATTACTGGATGAAATTCTGATTTAAAAAATAAGGTAAATGCAAAGTCTTAAAGTTTCTCCCCACAAGCTACTTATTAATTTAAAAAGAAAATTTTTTAACTTTACAGTGGAGAAATCTGATGAATAACAACAGAATGATCAGACTTAACCAGTAATGACTTACCAATTCACGTACCTCTAATATGATGCACCAAGAAGGGCACATCACTTCTGTAATCGTCTTGCCAAAAATGCGTCAATCAGAAAACCCAAATTGATTGATTTCTCATCAATCAGAAAACCCCAATTGTGGGACATCTTACAAAATAATTTTCCCATACTCTTCAAGTGTCAAGATCATCAAAGACAAAGAAAGACTAAAAATTGTCTAAGATTCCAGGAGGCTAAGGCAACAGGATAAACCTACGCAACATGGGATCCTAAATCGGATCCTGAACCAGAAAAAAAGACATTGCTTGGATAAATTTTTTTTAAGAACCATCTTTTATTGAACTATTTTGTTTATTTTTTTAAATTTTTATTGGAGTATAGTTGCCTTACAATGTTGTTAGTTTCTACTGTATAGCAAAGTGAATCAGCTATATGTATACATGTATCCCCTCTTTTTTGGATTTCCTTCCCATTTAGGTCACTACAGAGCACTGAGTAGAGTTCCCTGTGCTATACAATAGGTTCTCATTATTTATCTATTTTATACTTAGTATCAATAGTGTATATTGACCCCAATCTCCCAATTCATCCCACCCCCCTTTCCCCCTTGGTATCCATGTTTAGATAACTAATGAAATTTAAATGGAGACTGTAAATTAGTAAAGAGTATTGTATAGATGTTAATTTTCTCAAATAATTATATTACAGTTATGTAATATACTAACATTAAAAGCTGGATGAAGGGTATACAAGAACTCTGAGTATTGTTATATTTCAAACAACTTTACAGACGTATAATTTACCCACTAGCAATCCTGCTCTCCCTCAGCCCTAGGCAACTACTAATACACTTTGTCTCTAGAGTTGCCTATCCTGGACCTTTCATATAAATGGAATCATATGGAAATGGAAGCTTTTTGTAACCGACTTCTTTCTTTCAGCATAATGTTTTCGAGGTTCATCCATTGTTATGTGTTGAATTGTGTACCCCCAAAAGATGTTGAAGTTCCCAGTACCTGTGAATGTGCCTTTATTTGAAATTTGGATCTCTGCAGATGTCAAGTAAAGATGAGGTCATTAGCTGTGGTGGGCCCTAATCCAATGATTGAGTCCTCGTAAAGAGGGGAAATTTGGACAGAGATAGATACACTTAGAGGGAAGATGAGGTCAAGACACAGGAAGAACACCATCTGCAAGCCACAGAATGCCTGAGGCTACCAGAAGCTAGAGGATAGGCATGGAAAAGATTTTCTTTCACACCCCTCAGAAGAAACCAACCCTGCCAATACCTTGATTTCAGACTTCCAGCCTCCAAAACTATGAGACAATAAATTCCTGTTAAGCCTCCCAGTTTCTGGTACTTTGATATGGCAACCCCAGAAATCAAATATATTCATGATGCATATTATCAGTACTTCATTCCTTTTTATTGCCAAAATTATTCCACTGTGTGGCTGTATGACATCTGGCTTATCCATTCAACATTTGGGTTATTTTGACCTTTTAGCTAGCATAAAAAATGCTGCTGTAAATATTTGCATACAAGTTTCTGTGTGGACATGTTTTAATTTCCCTTGGGTATATACCTAAGAATGGAATTGCCAGGTCATATAATTGTATGTTTACCTTTTTAAGGAACTGCCAAACTATTTTCCAAAGTAGCTGCACCATTTTATATTCCCACCAGTGAAGTGTGAGGGTTTCAACTTCTCCACATCCTCACCAACACTTGTTACCATCTGTCTTTTTGATCATAGCCAAGAGAGTATGAAGTAGTATCTAATTGTGGCCTTGATTTGCATTTTTGTAATGACTAAGGATGTTGAGCTTTTTTTGTTTTATGTGCTTATTGGCCATTTCTATATCTTCTTTGAAGAAATTTCTACTCAAATCCTTTGCCTAGTTTTTAATGAGTTTATCTTTTTTATTGACTTGTAAGAGTTTATATATTCTGGATACTGAATCCTTATCAAATATATGATTTGCAAGTATTTTCTCTCATTCTTTTTGCTTTCTTGATGGTGCTGTTTGAAGCACAAGTTTTACATTTTTATGAAGTCCAATTTGTCAACTTTCATATCTTTTATTATATTTGCAAAACTTCAGTGCATCTAAAATTACTTCAACATAAAAAAAACTATAAAAATCTATGTAAAAAGTTTAGAAGACTATGTTCTAGACTACCAAAAGGAAGTAGAAATGGAATTTTTCATTTGCTATTCAATACAGTTCTGTTTCTTTTCTTTTTTCTAGATTATACAAGTGATGCAAATTCTCTGGAAATTTTAGAAATTAACATTAGTAAACTAATGTAGTAAACTCACCATCCAGGGATAACCATCACTGTCACTGAAATTTATAGTCTCACACAAACGTATAAACATTCATAAAAATTGAGGATCATTTGTTCTATGAGGGGAGAGCCATGTAAACAATGTGGGGATGGATGACTCATGGACTAACAGGAATTTGTGTTGCCATGCTACACCAAGGAGAGGTGGTGCCCAACCAGGGCCATTCAGAGGGCGATGGCTTGAACTGGCTTTACAAGGTGAGTGATGGCTGTGCTTTAGGGGAAAAAGAGAGAGAAGTTTTCTAGAGGGCAACCAGGAGTAAAGGAATGTCAACGGAGCAGTGATGTAAACCCCTGATAGTAAGCCAGACTGGATGACACTGGATTCTGAAGGGCCTTCCATGGCATGGGATGCAATCCATGCAGGCCACGGGGCGTCCTTGAAGACTTCTGGACAAAGACATGGCCGGGGACCATGGAAATGTCTGAGATATATTTTATATTCTGCGTACTCACATGCAGATGACCATACGTCCTGGTTGGTCGGAGACAGCCTCAGATTACACCTTTGGTCCTAGAGTTGCACCCCCTTTCACTCTCAAAAGTGCCCAAATTTGGAGGATAAATATTATCATCTACACACACACACACAAACACACACAACAGAACTTTCACAATTCTCACCTTTATTATGCGAAATGCACTGAGATTTTGCATTCTGTTTTATTTCATTAAAATATATATATATTGGTTGCAACCCATTAAACTGACTTTGACACACTAATAGCTCCTAGCCCAAAAACTCTGACCTAGATGCCTGTCAGGTCTTGGGAAAAGGGGGAAGAAGACAGTTAAGTTTGGATATGTACAGTTTAAGGCCGTGGTTCTCACCCTTGGCAGTGCATCAAAATCAACTAAAGCATTACTGAAAATGCACATCTTCAGGTCCACTGCATATAAAGCTCTACTACGTGTATTTCTATGGAAAGAGCTGTAGCATATTTGACAAATAACACATGAAAGGGGATGAATACTTACAGAATTAAGTTCAAAGCAGAACCACTACTTTCAGGAGTATGTGACAGCCTGGGATGGAACACGGCGCGGGGGTGGGTCAGAGGGCACGGCCGCGGTACCTCCTGGGTGTTCGGCGGGTCCCTGTTAAACCAACGACCGCCCCTCTCTCCGCCAGCCTCCCTAGACCCTCACTGACCCGGGAGGTAGGGTCGCGGGGCGGCAGAGACCAGAGGAGAGGCAACCGGCGGCGCGGCCGCTCCGGGTCGCCAGGGCCTGCTCCACTCAACGGCGCCGGGACGCGCCGGGACGCGCCGGGACGCACCACAGGCAGAACGCCGCCCCATAGTGCCCCGCGGCGCGCACGCGCAGGCGGCCGTTCCCAGCTTGCAGCCCAGCGCGGCGGCCAAGCCGGCCGGGGGCCGCCTCTGGCAGCCCCGGGCCGGACGCCCCTGTCCCCAGCAGCGGGGGCAGGATGGCGCTGAATTGGATCCAGAAGGTAAGGAGTCTTCCCGCCCTCAGGCTCCTTGCTAGTCCGAAGCGTCGATTCGCGAGCGGGGGTGGCGCGGCCGCCAAGTGAACGCAGCTGAGAAGGAACGGAGTATGGCCACACCTGCCACTAAGAGAAGCAGAACCAGCGCCCGCGCGGCCTTAAAAGGGCACCGCGCTGCGTGCGGGGCGGGGCGAGGCCACGTGCCTAGCGTGGGGCGGAGCGGGGCGAGCAGAGCGTCTCGACCCGGCACTTGGAACCAGCTGCGGACTCGCCACGCCTTGGGCCATGTGCGCGGGCTTCCTGGGCAGAGTGACGGCGGCGGGCCCCAGAGGAAGGAGGGTATGCTCTTGTCGGGGGGTCTGGAGGGCTGAGCAGAGGAGTCGAGTTTGGAGCTGGGCCCTAAGGGATGAGTAGGATCTCAGCAGGTGCAGAAAAGGGACAAGGGCATTAGTGGCCCGGGAGAGACGACGTGGTTGGGCTTGGAGCGGGGAGGGGATGACTGGGGTTTAAGCGCTGCTGGAGCAGGGGATGGGAGTGGGTGGGCCTTAGGGGCAGTGCTGGGATAACTTTTTTATCCTGTAAGTAATCGGGAGTCCTTGCAGGCGTTTAATATATTAACTAGAATTTGGAAAATGCACAACAGTAGAAGAAAGAAAAGGTATTTTCACTTCTGCCATATTTCACTTCTGTTTGTTGACATTCTAGCATATCTACTACCAATCTTTTACCTATACTTAAAATAAATTATGCTATATTTTGTATCCTGCTTTTTCATATAGCATTAAACGTGGGCATTTTTCATGTTGTGAAATAGTATTCATAACGGTAATTTTTTTTTTTTCCCAGTACGCGGGCCTCTCACTGTTGTGGCCTCTCCCGTTGCGGAGCACAGGCTCCGGACGCGCAGGCTCAGTGGCCATGGCTCACGGGGCCCAGCCGCTCCGCGGCATGTGGGATTTTCCCGGACCGGGACACGAACCCGCGTCCCCTTCATCGGCAGGTGGACTCTCAACCACTGCGCCACCAGGGAATCCCCATAACTGTAATTTTTAACATTAGCATTCCGTAAGTACATTACCAGTAACTTATTTAATCATTACCTGTAGTGAGTAAACACACTGGACATGGATGTCAGAGGGCAAGGCACTTAATCATTCCCACCCTCCGTGTCCACATATTTTTACAGGTGTTTTTTTGAGACTTAGATGATACATGTTTAGTACATGTTTGGCATATATCAAGTGCTCAGTATGAGTTAACTGCCCCTGATATTCTAAATTTTATATAAAGTAAATAATGCTGTAATAAGCATCATTGTGTGGTGAGCTTAGGCTTGATTGCCAGAGGTGAGATTGCAGGATCTCTAAGGGTATGGCTCCTTTTTAATAAACAGCCCTCCAAAAAAGAATGTTTTCGGCAAATTATTCTCTGAAAGAGGTCATCTGTCATCCTAGGACTTTGAGACAGGTGAATGACATGCTCAGATCTGTGTTGTAAAAAGAGCCTTCTGGCTCTGATGTGGCCTGGAGTGGGCCAGACACTGGAACAAAGGGAGAGTGAAAGTCCAGCAAAGGCTTCATCCGAGTGAATGACCATGGAATGGATACCGAGGCAAGAACTATACTTGGATGATGTGGAAGGGCAGAACTGACAAGACTTGAAAAAGAGTATGTGGTGAAAGTGAGAGAGGGAGGTGCACAAGATGGGTAGCTGGCTGGATGGTAGTATTACTGCCTGTGTTGGGGAATCAGACATTGTGAGGGCAGGGAGCAGGGTGCGGGAGATAAGGAGGGTAGGTTTGAACTTACATGTGTGAACATGTAGGCTGGTAAGATTTACAAAAAGGAGAACTAGGAGTAACAAGCTTGGACCTTGAGGATGACATGGGAACCGTAGATGTAAGGTAATTGAGGTCACAAGGCCAGGGAGAACTTTCCTTGGTAGGAACCAATAAAGGAAGTAAGCAGAGCTGGCTTCACCAGTATGTGACTCATAAGGTCTCACAGGGCCCCTTGTGAAGGACCCTGCCCTTGGTTTAATGCTGTGCAGTCACCGTCTTGAAATTCTCAATAATTTTGACCAAGAAACCCCGCATTTTCATTTTGCATGAGGACCCTGCAAATTCTATATCAAGACCTGGAAGAAACAGCCCACAGTGGTCAGAAGACATCACTGGGATGAGTTAGGAAGCCCTGGCTGCAAGTAACAGAGACCCAGCCACCCTTGCTCACAGAACTGAAGGTCCATAGAGCTTTGGAAGTGATTTTGGAGCTCCTGCTCTGTTTTTGTGAAATTCTCTGGACTGAGTAACTCTGGGCCCCAGAGCCCACTGGACATACCCTGGGAGACAAGGAGGCGTTGGCTTCCAGAAGTTCTCAGAAAGCCCAGCAAATCTTTTTTTTTTTCCTTTACCCCTTGTTATGAATCATTTCACATGCTCATTCTTGAACCGGTGGATAGTAAGGGGTGCAGCTCCTCTTAGACCTGGGGCTGAAGGTGAGTCTGCCTCTCCTGAGGGACTGGAACTGAACAGGAGCTCTTTAAGACAGAGGAAGAGGAGTGGATGCCAGCAGTATGAGGCCTGATCAGTAGGTGGCCTTGCACTAGCTGTCCCCTTAGCTCCCAACCCACAGCCCTTGCCAACCAACTTCATACCTTTTTTAAAAGATTTTTCCAAAGAGTTGAGTATTTGTGCATGAACGTTCAGTTTATTGATAAAGTATTTCCTTCAATTAAACAAGAATTCACATTTAAAAATCTGAATATGAGTCAGTGTAACATTTCTAAATGTCTTCAACAGGGACAGGAATTTATGTGGCAGCTTTATATTTATGTTTACATTAATGATTATTTTTTGCTTTTTAAGGTAATATGTATCCTTTAGAGAAAATTTGGAAAATACCCCAAAATGCAGTCTTTTAAAAAGTCATCTGTAGCCCCATGAGATAATTATGGTTAACGTTTTGATAAGATTTCATTCCAGTCTCTTCAGTGTGAATGTATGCTTCTGATTATCATAGTCACATGGTACATCCAGTTTTATATTCTGCCTTTTCTCCCTCTTTTTACCTTAATGTTGTTTCATGACTTTTACTCCTGTAGTCTTTAGAAACTATAATTTTTAATGATTACATAATACTTGATTTAGCTTTTCAGAAAAAGTTAACTCTTTTTCTGACTATGAATGTTAGTTGTTCTTCAGAGAGAACTTGGAAAATCAGGAAAGTATAGATAATACCCTATTTCATCTACTCTAAGATGAACTTTTTTTTTTTTTACATTTTCACATCTCTGAAATTGGGATGCTGCTTAAAATCGCTGTCAGCCCGGCAGCAGCTGTAACTTGGTTTTCACCATCTGTATGTGAAAGCCATGTCCCAGCAATGTATATTGAGGTTAAGTGCATTGTTGGTGTGTTGAGTAATTGCTTTAAAAATGTCTTCAAGAAGATACTGTGGGAGGGAGACACAGGAGGGAAGACATATGGGGATATATGTATATGTATAGCTGATTCACTGTTATAAAGCACAAACTAACACACCATTGTAAAGCAGTTATACTCCAATAAAGATGTTTAAAAAAAAAGATACTGTGACTTAATGCTGAAAATAAAAGCTTTTGTGGACACAGGCACAGAAGCAGAACAGTGGGGAGTAAGCTTTATACCAATGGAATAAATGTTGCTGGAGAAAGGAGTGCAGTTCTTTGTTTCCACGCCAAGCTAGCCAGATGCTTCATAGACCACAGAAAGGAAGGTTCCACCTACCCTCAGGTCGGTGAGGCTGGGTCACCTTTATTCACCGAGGTTTGTGCAAAGAGATGGTGTATTGTGGGCCTTTGCGGAATGGGTATCAATGGCTTGGAAGAAAACTCCAGAAGCAGTATAGTGGAGGACTGTTTAAGAATTGCCACATCATCATTGCCTGAAAGGCACAGAGGATGATCGTGAGGACATCCGTGACCCAGGGTTAGTATTGGACTCTAAACGGGAAGAATCAATTTATTTATTTCACTTGTTTTTCCTTTTTTGTGTGTGTGGTATGCATGAGTGATTGAAAAACAAAAGCATGTGCCCAGGTGAGCTTAAAGCTGAGTTTTAAAATAAAAGTTTTAAGTGTAAAGAATATTATATGATATCACTTGTGTGTGGAATTTTTTAAAAATGAGACAAATGAACTTATTTACCAAACAGAAATAGATTCATAGACATAGAAAACAAATTTATGGTAACCAAAGGGTAGAGGGTTGGGGGCGATAAATTAGAAGTTTGGGTTTAACAGATACGTACTATAAAATAAACAATAAGGACCTACTGTGTAGCACAGGGAACTATATTCAATATCTTGTAATAACATATAATGGAAAAGAATCTGAAAAAGAAAAAATATATATATGTGTAACTGAATCACTTTGGTGTAACCCAAAACTAACACAACATTGTAAATCAACTATACTTCAATAAAAAAAGATTTTTTCTAAAGATAGCAAGAACACAACCCACAGAATGAAGGAAAATATTTGTCAAATATCTGAAAAGGGACATGTGTCCAGAATATGTAAAAATTCTTACAACTCAACAATAAAAGACTGTCCAATTAAGAATAGAAAAAAAAAGAATGCATTTGGTCTTAGTTTAATTGCCAGTGTGTTTTCTTTCTTAGTTGTATATAAGATGGTCGTACATTGAATGAGATCTTGGATTCAGTGAAACAGTAACATAATTGAGTGTGTAACTATTTAAAGTGTAATGGTTTGCTTAACTATTTTCCTCTGGTAATCTGCTATGCTTTAACCTTTTCCCTTTTCAGGACTCACTTTTATCATCAATGTTATTTATAACAATAATTATTACACAATTTTAACCTGCCTAGTCCTTTACAATTTATAAAATATATTTTTTATGTGTTTATTGAATAGGTAAGAAATTCCCATGATTCAAAATTCAAAAAATACAAAAGGGTCTACAGGGGAAAGTCTCCCATCCACTCCTGTCCCCAGCCATCCAGTTTTTCTCCCAGGGTGTCATCAGTGTTATTAGTTTCTTCTGTACTCTTCCAGTACTAGATATCTCTACCCATTCCTCATTCTTCCTTTTTGTAATAGTAATGACTGCATCCTCTGTGCACTGTCAGCCTTGACTCTACTGGGTATACTTGGGAACGGTTATACACATTACGAAATTATAGCCAAACATTAGTGCTGGCTGGTTGGCAGGCACGTGTTATAATTACAACTGAACAGATAATTATACTGAGGCCCAAAGAGGTCAAAGTTATTTTCCCAGTGACAGAGCTGGGACTCAGACCTGGGTCTTCTAGACGCTATTGGGAAAACACAGGAATGCGATATATTAGTGAACTAGTTTCTTTCAAATCACACTGTTCTTCCTTGAAATGCCAGTTAGCATTTGAAACTCCTTGGTGCTAGTTGGAACCTGTCAGTTGAGACCCACTTCTGGGCCTTCAGGAATCATCAACTCTTAGTAACCTTTCACCACACCTTTTATGAGGTATATGCGCTCTAGGGACAGGGAACAGCCCACGTGAATGCCTGCAGGTGTGGAGAAACCTGCTGAGTTGGGGGGGGAATTGGCCAGTACTGCTAGCTTTTCCTGCCCCTGACTGCTCATCTGGTCTCTCTGGGATTTGCCTTAGTGCAGAGGGTATAAACAATCCCCTACAGAGTGGTAGTGGAGGTGTGGAGGACACAAAGCAGAGGGAAGCAGGAAAGGAACTGTTCTGAGGTTCCAGGAGCCATACTGCATTTTTGAGCATGTCCTCTGGTCCCCTCACATGACCTTAGTTGTTCCCCAAGCTCATTTCTGTTGTGACAACTAGCAATGCTGAGTACTGAGTGCTTACCAAGTGCAACCTATTTAGATACATTAGATACTAGCTAAGAACTGACCGGTGGTATACTGGTAGGTGTTTAAAAACCAACCCTCTGGGGCTTCCCTGGTGGCGCAGTGGTTGAGAGTCCGCCTGCCGATGCAGGGGACGTGGGTTCGTGCCCCGGTCCGGGAGGATCCCACATGCCGCGGAGCGGCTGGGCCCGTGAGCCATGGCCACTGAGCCTGCGCGTCCGGAGCCTGTGCTCCGCAATGGGAGAAGCCACAACAGTGAGAGGCCCGCGTACCAAAAAAAAAAAATGTCGGCAAAGTTGTAGTTAAACCGCAAAATCCCCATCACCAGTGTCTTCTGTTTCCTTGAGCCTTATGGAATTTCTGCTGACTCCTTGCTGTGGGCCCACCCATCTACAACAGGGAGCTTGGCTGATGCATGTATGTCTCCAGGTCTATGAGGCTGAGGCCTCAGGCAAGACTTGAGAAGCTGGAGGCCCTCACAGCAAGAGTGATGTGAGCAGCAAGCGTGCCTTCTCTGTGGCCTTTGTAAATGGTTAGGGTGGCAGGAAAGAGCACTGCTCCTCCTGTGAGCCACCTCGTACCGACCTGTGGCTGCCCCTCGTAGCCAAGCCTTACATGACAAGCAGACCACACTGGTCACTCCCCACCTGAGGGCCTGGGTCCCAGACCAAGGTCGGGACTGCAGCCCTCCCACCTTCCTGCTACTGACTGCTTACTCCCTGTTTAAATCATAACAGGGACTCAACTAGGAAGGTTTGGGTTGGTTGGTTGGTTGGTTGGTTTTTAATCTCTCAAGATGTGAAGTATTTGTTTACTGGATTCCACTTACCATGCAGCATAAATAAGTTTTCTTTTTAGGGCAGGAAAAGCAACGATTTCATTTCTCTAACTCTGTAGTAATGTGGCCATGTGTGGCTGGAGCAGAGAGATGTGATCCTGGTGGTTTTTAAGAAAATGCTTTTCTTGCTAATTGACACTTCTGTGGAGGAAGACTTTGAATAAACACCTATTCTTTCCTACTGATGGCTGTGGTCTGAATGATTGCGTCCCCTCAAAACTCCTATGTTGAAATCTTAACCCCCAAGGTAATGACATTAGGAGGTGGGGCCTTTGGGAGGTGAGGAGGTCCTAACGGAGGGCATGGCATTAGTGTGCTTATACAGGAGGCCCCCAGAGAGCTCCTTTGCCCCTTCCACCATGTGAGGACACGTGACGGCCATCTGTGAATGAGGAAGTGGGCTCTCACCAGATACCAGATGTACCAGTGCCCTGATCTTGGACTTCCAGCCTCTAGAACTGTGAGAAATGAATTTCAGTTGTTTGTAAGCCACCCAGTCTGTGGTGTTTTGTTACAGCAGCTCGAATGGGTGGAAACCCTGGGGGACACTACTGTGGCAATTCTTTTTCTTAATGTTGTTGACTCCTTCTAGGCAGTGGGCTCCGGAAGGCGTTTACCAGCATGGTCCCTCCACACTTGGGCCCAGATGCCTTCAGGACACAGCTGCCCTCAGAGTGTGAAGGACACTGACCATTTGGAGCCCTGCTTTCCTGCCCTGGATCTGTTATCCAAACGCACCAGGAGAGCATCAAGAAGTAAAGAAGATCTGAGTCTATCCACGTGCAAGAAGAGTATACAGGCTTGTGTGAATGACAGAGCAATTTGCTAAGGAGAGGAGAGAAGAGTCCTAGGAATGACCTGTGGAGACATCTCACATTCTCAAACCAAGGAAAAACCAAAAAGAGGGAGATGGCCAAAAGGAAATAGGAACTCAGGAAAAGCAGGAGTGGGAGGGAGAGGGGCGTGGACAGGATCTACACACAGCAGCCAGAGGGATATTTTTTTTTTAATAAATAAATAAATAAATAAATAAATAAATAAATAAATAAATAAATAAATTTATTCATGGCTGTGTTGGGTCTCGGTTGCTGTGCATGGGCTTTCTCTAGTTGTGGCGAGCGGGGGCTGCTCTTCGTTGCAGTGCACGGCTTCTCATTGCGGTGGCTTTTCTTGTTGCGGAGCACGGGCTCCAGGCACGCGGGCTTCAGTAGTTGTGGCGCGTGGGCTCAGTAGTTGTGGTGCACGGGCTTAGTTGCCCCGTGGCATGTGGGATATTCCTGGACCAGGGCTCGAACCCATGTCCCCTGCATTGGCAGGCAGATTCTTAACCACTGCACCACCAAGGAAGTCCCCAGAGGGACATTTTTAAAAGCATCCCTAGATCAGGGACTTTCCTGGTGGTCCAGTGGTTAAGACTCCATGCGCCCAATACAGGGGGGGCCCGGGTTCGATCTCTCGTCAGGGAACTAGATCCCGCATGCCGCAACTAAGAAAAATCCCACGTGCCACAATAAAGATCCCACATGTGGCAATGAAGATCCCGCGTGCCACAACTAAGACCAGGCGCAGCCAATAAATAAGTAAGTAAACACAAAAACATCCCTAGGTTATGTCCTCTCTGTTTAAAGCCCTCCAGGGATTCCATCACACCTAAGAATAAAGTCCTCCCCCTGACCCACAGGGTCCTACAGGATCCAACCCGCACCCATGCCTCCTTCCCTCTCTTTTTCTCTGGGCTCCCACCTCAGAGCTCCAGCACCTCTTGTTCCCTCTTCCTGGAACACTTCTCTCCAGATCTTCCACAGCTGGTCCCCCACCCTCCCACCCCCGTATCCAGTCTCTGCTCCTGTGTTACCTCTGGGAGGCCTTCCCTGATCTGTCAAGCTGAAATAGGCTACCACACACTAGAGCAGGAAGTGGAATCCTAATGTCCCCACCTTCCCACACCAGGGACCCCCTCAGCCTTCTTTCAGTGGAGCCTGGGTCTCCCTGCTCTTCCCTCATCAGTATGGATGGACCGGGTCACCACACTGAGCTGATCTAGTGCCAGAACAAAGAGACCTGCCTCTTTGGTCTGCACAGCCTGATTCAGGCAAGGTAGGGCCTCCCCCAGTTGACTAAAGTGTTGAAAAGTGCTCTCTAGTAGGCCTTTGGGATCTAGGACCCCCAGGCTGGGGACTGGCAACCAAGTGGATGAAGGAAACTGGCAACTAGGACGTGTTTAAATAGGAACATTCCCAGGGAAAGAAGAGAAAACAAAGACACGTGGAGCCAAAGAAAATAAGGAACAAGAACAATACGGCTGTCTGTGGGTTGAACTCCCCTGGAATATGGAGGCTAAAGGAACTGGGGTGGATCAGAAAGTCACCTGAAGGTCAAGTCTGAGGAAAAAAATGACAGCAGAGATGTTACTGAAGACAAAAAAAAGACTAGAAATCGGGAGAGCTGGGAGGCCTCCATTTACTAGAGTTCATTTTTCCGATGCAAACACATTAGCAAAGTCAAAGTGGAGAAACGAGGAGACCTGTACACTGCAGAAGATCCAGGGTGGTTGGGGAGTAAGGAGGGCCATAGACAGAGCTGCTGAAGGCAAGGAGTATTTGGCCAGGACCGAAGGTTTCCCCGGGGTGAGACCAGGTAACTGCTCTGCCCATCAGAGAGATGTCAAGAGTTTCAGCCTGTAAGACAAGCAACAGTGATGTGAACAGAAATGAAAATGGACATAACAAATGAAAAGTATTTGTGCCCAAATAAGGTTTACAAGCCCTTAAATGCACAGTCCAGACCCCAACACCTTAAGATTTTGGTAACTGATTTGGCAGCAAAATCTGACCTGAACTGCCATGAGGCTATTTAGAGTCTTTCTATAACCCATTTAACTGATTTTTCAGACGTCACTGCAGAAAAAATGAACACGTTTGATTACCAGACTCTGCTCGGGTTCCTGTGGTAGAGTTTATAGAGTATAAAGGGTATATGCGATATTTTCTTAAAGCTGAACGACTCTGAATTCCAAAGCATGGAATTCTAAGGGGCTATGGGACTGTGGATCTGAATTTTAGGGAAGTGGGGGAGTTCTCTAGGGCAGAGAAGGAAGCTGTGAGCTGATGTGGGCCGGACATGTGTCTCTGTTTCCCTCCAGGTAGGTCAGTCATAGTCAGGTGCAGGTTGAGGCATGGTGGGCCCCTTCCATCAGTCAGCCAGGGCCTGGAAAGAACCAGGACCTTGATGGAGCAGGACCGTATGGGGCCTTCCCGGGGCAGACACCCCGCCCCTGCCACCATGTCCTCTGCCTGCCTCTTGTCTTTAGAAAAACTTTAGCCTCCTAGGCCTTCCCTAAGTTCCAAAGAATAAATTTAATCAGAGAAGTGAGAAAACGCAGAAACAAAGGAAAACAGTCAAGCAAGACAAAATAATAATAGTTTAGCCACTAAACAAAGTCAAGGCCCTTTACTGCCTCCTCAAAGGCTATAGATATTATTTGGAGCCATATCCTTGAGCTATTTTTTGCAGATACTGAAGCCCCCACTAGGTGGAAGAAGTTGACTGCGTGCCGTCCACAACCCAGACTCGTTGGAACCAGAAGGTTGACCATGTTGATTACCGGTTACCTCATCACCAACCAATCAGAAGAATGTCCACGAGCTGATCACACACCCTTCAGTCCCCTTGCCTCACCCTATCTTTAAAAATCTTTCCCTGAAAGCCAGCGGGGGGAGCTCAGATCTTTTGAGCGCTAGCTGCCTGGACTCCTTGCTTTGGCGCCCTGCAATAAATGCTGCACTTTTCCTTCACCACAACTTCACGACAGTAGATTGGCTTTACTGCACTGGGGCCAGTGGACCCAAGTTTGGTTGGGTAACAGGACCAGCACGGGGCAGGTTCTCATCTCTCCTCCGCCACCGCATCCTCTACCTCACTATAAAATGCAGGTGAAGTCAAAGAAACACGACAGCACTTTGAGTTAGGTTTGTGACAGTGTGACCATCACTTAGTGTTCATTTTTATTCTTCTCATTAATTCATGCCTGCTTCATTCATAGATAAAATTTCTTTTGAGGGTCCACACAGAGGGTCGGGGGATCCCGTGCCTGTCATGAATCCAGGATTCTCAAGCAAGTGCTTTAACTGCAACAAGAGTTGAAGAATAAAATGCACGATGCTCCGTGAGTGCAGCGAACAGGGGACTGGGTGGGGTCCCTCCGCCGGACCCACAAGGCGCGCCCGGGCTCGGCGGGACAGAGCACGGGGACGCGCAGAAGGCCGCGCCCTCCCTCCATCCCCTCGTCCAGCTGTCTGCAGACCCCGACCCGCACGCGAGCCCCGACTCCCCACAGCCCTCTAGACGCCTAGCCAGCACTCTCCCGCTCCCGCTGGCCCCGCCTGCACCGCTTCCGCTTCCGGCGGTCGGGGCGGGGCTTCCGGCCGACGGGCGGGGCATTGGGCCGCCCGGGCCCGGAAGCGGCGGCAGCAGCGCGGGCACTGCAGGGTCGGCCATGGCTGTGAACCTGAGCCGGAATGGGCCGGCGCTGCAGGAGGCCTACGAGCAAGTGGTCAACGAGAAGTCCCCGACCGACTGGTGAGCGCCGAGGCGGCCAGGGGCGGGCCGGGGGCGGGCTGGGGCCGGGGAGCCAGGGGGCGCGGAGCCCTGTCTGCCCAGCACCTGCGCCACACCCCGGGGGGGGCGGTCCCCACCCTGTCACCCCTTGCCCCACCGTGCGTGGGCAGGTTAAACCCAGCGTGGGGGTCCGGTGAGTCCCCAGCCCTTCCCTTCCGCTGGCCACCGGTCTCTGCTGTACGGGCCTCGTTGATGCATCCTGTGCCTGGCTGTGCTTGAGGGCTTCGCCAGGTTCTCCTTTCTTGCCCGGGGACTTCCGTGGACAAAGGGACCCTCCACAGCCCTCCTTGAGAAAGCGGAAGCTACGCTCGGCGTCTTCCAAACGCTGTGTTCAGGGATGGCACTCTGAGGGTGGTCTGGCAGCCTTGCTTTGGAGATGTCAAGCAGGAAGGTGGAGGGGTTTAAGTCCCTGGTTCCCTGTGAATATGTATTCGAGAACCTCCCCTTCTCCAAGAAGAATATACTTCATATTCCTGAGCTATGGGGAGATGAAGGAAAGGACGATGCTGGTTATGTGTTTGGAAAAAGGTCCCATCTTCCGTCCACCTCCCAGTGACATCCTTTCCTAGGCTGTCGGTGTTAGGGGCTTTATAGTCCTGGAAGCCTGGATCTGAAGGCTCTGGGAGAGCCCTGGGCAGCCCACACATAGGGTCTGCTGTCTGTCCTGCAGCTAGGGTTGTTTTTTGCATGGTAATTCTCTGTTACCTTCCTTTTTGCTTAAATTGTGTTCACTGACCAGTTTTGAGAACTTGTACTTCCAAGAAATATGCTGAGTACGATCGAGTGAGGTGACCAGCTTTTGGGGTGGGAGCCTTTTCCCATTGCCTAGGGAGGGGCCCGCTGGGCGTGGCTGAGCTACTGTGGCTCTCTCCACTTGTCAGGTGCTACTGCTTTCGCATGTCTACTTTCCCTGGTGCCCAGCACAGAGTGGCTTTTGTACAGTGTACTGTTGTGACACTGAGGACATTGTTGCCTTGCCTTTCCTTCACCCCCAGGCCTTTTAGGGAAGAGCTTCAGGACACCAGTTGCCTGGGTCTGCAGAATCTCTGGGGCCACGTCAATGTGGGCAGGTCCCCACTCACTAGCTGAAAAAATATCTAGACCCATGTCACTTCCCTGCTTAAGCTCTGCAGTGGCTTCCTGTTGCATCATAAACACAGCCTGGACTCTTTGCCATGGCCGACAGGCTCCTGACCGCCCCTCCTGTTTGCCATGCTGTGGTCACACCTGTTTACCACCACTCTAGCTTTCTTTCTTTTCCTTAAACTTGCAAAGCAGTTTTCTCCTCATAGCCCTTGTTCTTTCTGCTTCCTCTGCCTGGAGCGCCTTTCCACATCATCCTAGGGAGCTCCCCAAACTTCATTTCTCAGCTCTGATGTTGCCTTTTTGGAGAGGCCTTTCTGGATTCCTGTCTCCCTGGCTGCAGTCACATTTTCCCATCTCCCTGGTTGACTGCCTTCAGGCATGCACCAGACACCCTCACTGATTTTCTTATCACCTTTGCTCTTCACCAGAAAGGGTGGGGTGGTCCCCATCTCTGTCCCTGATGTAGGGGTCCTGAGAGCGGTGCGGAAGAAGTGGCAGAGGATATCAGAGCAAGAACAGGTGGTCTCCGGTGTGGCGGGTCATAGCAAGTTTCTCATGCAGAGTGGGTGCCCTGGGCCAGGCCCTGGAGCCAGCTGGGATGGAGAGCAGCCACAGCATCAACTCTCCATACCGGCTCTCTCTCCTGGTTCCCCCAGGTGGTTCTTCCCCTAGATTGTGGCATGTTTGCTCACTTCCTGCACCCACTGCACTATCTGACAGTACGTTAGTGTTGATGTGTGTGTGTGTTTGTGTGTGTGTGTGTGTGTGTGTTTTGTTTTGTTTTGTTTGTCTCCCATTAGAAAGTAAGCTCCAAGGGCAGGGCCTCTGAGGGATTATTTGTAGCTGCATTCCCATCGCTAGCAAGCAGCAAGTTCTCAGATTAGGTTTTTGGAAAGTGACTGAATTATAAGGTGCTCAGTGCCCCATACTCCTTGTGCTATATGCCTGCACAAGCCAACACACCATTTTTTTTTTCACGTCGGTTTGAAAGAAGGGTTGTTTGATTGAATGTGGGATGAGCCTCTGAACCGGGAACATTCAAGAAGGAGCCCAGGGTGGAGGGGAATGAAGTCAGAGGGGTAGGTGGCAGGCACGGAGCATGGCCTTTGCTAGCTGCTGGATCCCTTCTTGGAAAAGCTAAGCTGAGCAGCCATCTCTGTTTCTTGCTGCTTGTCCGGTGCCCCTGTCTTCTGCAGCCAGGGGCTTCTTTCCTCCAGGAGGAAGGCTGGTCAGGACTCTGGCCACCAGAGTCTGGATGTCTGCTACCACCCAAGTCTTCCTTTTTCGTTTCTCTGAGTGTTTCTCTCCTTCTGCACTCTCTCTCCTCTGCTGGGAAGCAGTGGTTCTTTCCTGGCCGTCTGTCCTCCCTCCCAGCCAGATCTCTGGACCTGGGTCTAATTTCTTCTGACTTTCTCAGGCTTAGGCAGCTCTGCCCAGTGGCATTAGCGAGGCCCTGAAGCTGAGTGGCAGTTGACGTGGTTCCTGTCAGACTGTTGACCCTGGAGCTTCTGTCTGGCGCGCCTCAGCAGGCCTGTGCCGTGGAGCATGGGGTGATGATACCCCAGACCGGGTTTTGCCTTTGACTTGCTGTCCGATGGATTAGCAGCCTCACCTTGTGGTCTGCCAGCACTCCCTGGAGCTGAGCTGCTGCAGAGTTCATGCAGATGTCTGGGCTTCATGTGGACTGCACAGAAGCAACCTATTCTAGAATGTTCTCTTTGAGTGACCTTTGTTCTGGTCAAGGGACCTTCTGTGGCCCATATTTAATACAATTTACCGTAATTTATAAGCCCACATCTTTACCAGAGTTCTTATGAATAATTAGGCTTACAGGAGAAGGGCGATGTGACCCAGGGTCACCTGTAGAGACCTAAGGCTCTGCTAGATACAGCACGTTCCCAGCCAGGGAGCCTGTCTTGTGAGGAGCCTGACTCCACGTTGAGTCATGGCCCCTGTGGTTTCCAGTGCCATACGCAACCGATAAAAGCCTGTGTGTGCTGGAAGAGCCTCAGGCCAGACAGACCTGCTCCACCAACCCTTCAGGCTTCCCAGAAGACCACAGATATACACAGGGTCATTGAAAATGCACATATTTCTCCTTCCTGCTTCTCCTTGGGGTGCTTTGGTTTCAGGAATATGCAGGTATCTTTTGTTTGTTCAAATGCACATACATGGTAGCTAGGTGAGTATTTCACACATAAGTGTGTAGACGGTTGCCATAAAACTTCACAGCTTAGTTTTCTTCCGAGTAGATGTGTGCTCCCCGTCTCCGTAGGCTTGTTCTCACGATAGGCCGCTCTGGTAAGTCGGCACACGGCACACGGCACACGGCAGCTGAGAAGGCTCAGCCCTGGGAGGCCCAGCGGCCTACTGAGGTCCTGCCTTGTAGTTCAGAGTGGGGTCTGTGTCAGCCTACAGGGTTACTGTCAGGCTGAGCTCTTTGGGGTGCAGCGTGAAGCTGGTGGGCACAGTGAGGGCAGATGGTGACCAGGGCACTGGCTGTAGAGCCTGTTTGTGTTTTGTTTCAGGGCCCTCTTTACCTATGAAGGCAACAGCAATGACATCCGTGTGGCTGGCACTGGGGGTGAGTATGGTCAAGCGAGGAAGCAAATGGGCTCTTATGGACCATCAGGAGGCAGAAGCCCGGGAGGGAGGGTGAGGTGCGTGGAGGGGAGAGAGTCGTGACATCAGTGCTCCATCTCTGCTGGCGTTTCAGCCGTCACAGCGGGAGGAAGGGCACTCAGGGTGCATAGGTGTCCCCTGCATGTGGCGTGACTGCAGTGACACCTCCCCTGGCTAAGGGTGAGCCTACCCCACATCAGCTTCATTCAATGTTCAGGAATTCCCTGGTACCCTGATCAGGCTGACTGCAGCCAGCCAGGCAGGGCAGAGGCTTCCACTGAGCAGTGTGGGCCCCCCCCCGGCACTCAGCTCCTTCTGGCCAGCTTTGGGTTTCAGATGTTTCTTTTTTTTTTTTTTTTTTTTGGTGGTACGCGGGCCTCTCACTGTTGTGGCCTCTCCCGTTGCGGAGCACAGGCTCCAGACGCGCAGGCTCAGCGGCCATGGCTCACGGGCCCAGCCGCTCCGCAGCATGTGGGATCTTCCCGGACCGGGGCACGAACCCGCGTCCCCTGCATCGGCAGGCGGACTCTCAACCACTGCGCCACCAGGGAAGCCCTCAGATGTTTCTAAGTGAAAATACCTTCTCCTTGGCTTTCTCTGCCTGGTGGTGCAAGGCAGCACTGCTCTCCGTCTGTGTTGTAGTTGGAAGAGCTGAGATGGGAAATAGGCCAGCCCTCTCCAGCTTGCAGGCAGCCCAAGGCCTGGCCTGTGCTGCATCCTTAGTCCTGGGCTGCAGCTGGGAGGGTAACAGTCCCACAGAGCTGGGTGCTGGTGGTGGAGGAGAAGGTGAGACACATCCTTCCCTCTGTCCTCTTCCCGGTGGGCTGAGTATCTGCAGGGCACACCCTCAGCCAGGAGAGGTCACATCCGTGCACATGGTCCACTGGGACAGGGTGACCTGGAAAAGTGCTACTCAAATACGGGGTGATAAGAAGTGCCTCGGGAAGAAGAGGCTCTTGGCCGGTGCTGGGCAGAGGGGTAGAAACTGCAGACCCCCCACCTGATACCCCTGACTCCTCGTTCTCAAGGCCGGCTCACCTGACCTGAGTGACACGGCTTCACTGTTCAGTGCATGTTCACTAGCATGTTCTCTGCTTGCGCCATGAATGGTTCTGGTGACTTGTTGGTAGAAAAGGTCTCCCTCTTTCGAGTGCCTCTCCTTGGTAGTCCTCTTTCTAGAAGGACTGCCACTGACGGTGGTCTCAGGTGCAGTGTGACGCCATAGGGGACTGAGAATTGCAGAGTTCAGCTGAGTGTCATACCACCATCCTCAGTGGTATTCACAGGCTCTGCTGTAGGAGCCCAGAGCAGGGCCTCAGGACTGCCCCAGGTTCCCTGGAGCCCTTTAGCTAAAATACCTGATCCAGGTCCTTCTCACAGTCAGGAGGTTTGGGATACCTGATGAGAACCCAAAACTCTAGTACATGCTGGGGCTCACAGCCTGAGTGTCAGGGGAGAACGGCATAGGGTGGTTCATTCCTGTGCCCCATCACTCCCTTATCCCTGCTCAGAGAGTCTAAGAGCTGAGGCCCTATATGGCGGAGAGTTAACATCTGCTTGGAATCCTCTGGGTGGCCCTGGAGTCTGAGCAGACGTGTTATTCCAGGGCAGTTTGTGGAGTCCAGGCAAATGGTAAAATTGTTGCAGAGCCCCTCCATCTGGAGGTCTGGTGCCTGCCTGGTTTGTAGCATAAATGACATTTTTGCTTCCAGAATTACCTGTGGGTTTACAGGAGTGGTTTTTAGACGAGTGTGGCTTAAAAAATCACCTGAGCTGCCTTTCCTCCCTCCCTCCCTCCCTCCCTCCCTCCCTTCCTTCGTCTTCATTGCTTCTTAGGGGCTTTCTCTCGTGGTGAGCGGGGCTGAGGTGCTTTTCACAAATGCAGATCCTGGGTCCCATCCAGTTCTCATGAGTCAGCTTAGTGCGGGTAGGCCTAGGAATCTGATTCAGATGCAGATGGGGCTGAGAACCGTGGTTTAGAGGCACTGGGGTTTCCTTTCCTGATGGACCAGGTGCCAGGGTGGGCGTGGGGTGCCTGGGCTGCCCCTGACTCTCCTTGTGACTGCTGCAGAGGGGGGCCTGGAGGAAATGGTGGAGGAGCTCAACAGCGGGAAGGTGATGTACGCCTTCTGCAGAGTGAAGGACCCCAACTCCGGCCTGCCCAAGTTTGTCCTCATCAACTGGGTACGTGGAACTGGAGGGCTTCCGAGTTCTCATCTGGGTGAGACGCGGAAAAACTCCCTTTTCATCTTCCGTGCTTTGCCTTTTGTGACTGGAGCAGAAGAGGACTTGACTTTAGAACAGCTTGAATCCGGTGAATTAACAGGAGAGTGGATTAATTCAGTGTGGCCCAAAGAATACGTAGGGCCTTGATAGTGCAGAAGTCACTGTTCCAGCCCAGAACTACTCCTGTGAAATGGACTACACACAATCACAGGGCACTCATGTTCTTGTCCCCTTCAGGGTAGTCATCCTGAGGGAACAGAGTGCGTGGATTAGGGCTGGGAGGGCACTGGGAGTATAGGAGGGGCTCTAATGAAGTGGAGCCCCCTGGGTGGGGACTAGGGAATCCTAAGGCAACGCCCCACAGTGGACGCTGGCGACCGTCCTGCTCCAGGAACCTCCCTGACTCGGAGGTATGGGGGCTCACCGTGTCCTCTGCTTTGGGGTTGCGGTTTGCTCTTTCCCGGGACACAGGGAAACTGCTGAGTCCCTGGAGTGGGCAGTGGCTTTGCGGGGAGACCTGGGTCACACCGAGGAATTGGCGGGTCACGCTGGGTGTGCTGTGTTGCAGACCGGCGAGGGTGTGAACGACGTGCGGAAGGGAGCGTGCGCCAGCCACGTCAGCACCGTGGCCAGCTTCCTGAAGGTGAGGGCTGCTCCGCACAGGGCCTCCCAGAGTCCACCAGGTCCCTAGGTTCCTGGGTGTGAGTGAGCGGGAATCACAGCCAGAGTGGGAAGTGTGCCTCAGTCCCTGTGCTCTGTCTGGACTTCAGGGCGTAGCCAGAGGCTGCTCTCCTGCCCAGGAGGTAGCCAGAGCCACCTGCAAGCTGGCTTCAGTGGGAAGGAAGGACGAAGGACCTTGGGGAGGCCCTGCTGGAGCTGGTCTTGGGGCGGGACTAGGCCTCGGGCTGCATTTGTTTTGAGGACAGACTTCTAGCAGTTCTAGCAGGATTTGGACGAGAAGGAAAGTTGCTTCTGCTTGCAACCTCAACGTGCGTGTTCCCTTTAGCGCATTCTTTCTAGTCCATTTCTGCACGTATTTATTTCAGACATCATATAATGGAACCTTGTTTAACCTCAAAAGCATTTTGTATCAAAAAGCATTTGTTGTTCACTTGTCAGCTTACTCTGCATTTCTTTGGTTACTGGCAAGGAGGCTCAGGACTTTGTTTTCTGGTTCTGCCAACGCTTCTTCAGACGCACCTCAGTTTCTCCATCTAGGAGCTGAAAGAGAAGGTCCCAAGCTTATTGGTATTTCATAACAACAAGGTCATAGTTCTAACTTCTCAAGAAGAAATCAGTAGCTTGCTTTTTGTAGAAAATGTGCTTGTTTCCAGGTGACTTTTAAAGTTGGATTTCATTCACTAGAAAGAAGCCCTTTAATGCCGGGGCTGTCTTGTAGCACCACAGAACAGGCCACACCGTGGAGGGCAGGGGCCTCCCACGCGGGCTGGGACAAGAACGATGGGTTTCCCTCAGCCGGTTTTCCGGAGGCCTTGTGGGGAGCGTGCCTTGGTTCCTGGCAGGGTCTCCCAACCCTGAGCGTGGTGCAGCCGTTGTGCTGTGCAGACCAAGGTGTGCGGCCTGTCCTCTCCTGGGGTTGCAATGCTTCTTCTTCATTAAGTGCTGCTCCTGCTGCAGGGGGCCCATGTGACCATCAACGCCAGGGCCGAGGAGGACGTGGAGCCCGAGTGTATCATGCAGAAGGTGGCCAGGGCCTCCGGGGCCAACTACACCTTCCACAGAGAGAGCAGCCGCTTCCAGGACACGGGCCCCCAGGCCCCGGTGGTGAGTGCCCTGTGGGCCTGAGGTGGCCGGGCAGGAGCGTGCGGTTCTAGCTGCCGGACTGATTCGGCCTGCACTCAGCGCTTCCTCCCTCAGGGGCTGGGCTCCCCCTGCCTGGCTTCCGGTCCTGGAGCCGGACTGAGGTGCAGATGGTGACCCCGAGCCTGACAGGAGCAAGAGCTGCCTGCTGGTGAGGCGGGTGCTGGTGGGCATGAGGCGTGGCCTTTGACCCTGCCTGGTAGTTCCAGAGCCTCTTGTGTGTGCTCAGAGGTTCTCTGCAGGGAAATTCCATCCACCCTCCAGGCCGTGGCCCCAGAGTGTCCTGTGCCGCCCTGGACGGTGGTTGCTTTGGAGAAACTTCTGGTGGTGGACAGGGCAGGCCCCTCTGAGCTGTGGGCAGATGGACGCCTGTGGGCCTGTGGTCCGGTGCAGGATGGGAGCTGGGGTTCTTGGAGAGCCTGTGGGTGCTGCCATGGCAGTCAGCTGTCTGAGGGCCCCCTGTCCAGAGGCCTGCCTCAGAACTGCCCCACCTCCAGGAATCTCGGTCAGGCCAAGGGGCCTTTCCTGCCTTGGCTTCCATCCACAGGGGCCTGGTGCAGCCAGAGACTCGTCCAGTGTTGTCTGGGGTTGAGCTTCCCCACTTGCGGTTTCCAGGGCCTCTCAGGCCCTTTTGGTATCAGTCTCCTTAAGGGTCACTGGGCCAGGCGCCACTCCCTCTGCCAGGTGCCATCCTAACAGCTCTTACCTGCGTGCTGTGCTCCTGTCAATGACCCTACAGTGAATTCTCTGTCCGCCTCAGGGCTCTGTGTACCAGAAGACCAACGCCGTGTCTGAGATCAAAAGGGTTGGCAAAGACAGCTTCTGGGCCAAGGCAGAGGTAAGTGCCGCCCAGGGCATGAGGATGAGAGCTGGCATTCGGGCTGGTCCTGTGTGCACCAGACAGGAAGTGGTTCACCTGCTGTGTCTCGGTTTTCCTTACCGTGAGCTCCTAGAACAGATGGCCCTGGTAGCACCCATTCGCAGATGGTTGAACTAGGGGTCAGAGGTGTTAGGGAACAAGGCCAGCGAGTGTTGCTGTAGAGCCCACGCTTGACCGTGGCCCCTGCGGGCTGCCTGGGCGGGTCCACGCCGCCGGCAGCGCCGAGGCCGAGGGGTCAGCCGCCCGTGGCTCTCCCCGCAGAAGGAGGAGGAGAACCGCAAGCTGGAGGAGAAGCGGCGGGCGGAGGAGGAGCGGCGGCGGCTGGAGCAGGAGCGCCGCGAGCGGGAGCTGCGCGAGGCCGCCCTCCGGGAGCAGCGCCACCAGCAGCGGGACAGCGAGGCCGGGCCCCCCAGGTGAGGCGGCGCTGCCCCCGCCTCCTCTCCCCTCCTGAGGGCTGTCCCCCAGGGCGGGGGAGGCCGGGCTGAGGCCGGGCTGCAGCTCTTCCCTCTGCCCCTCCCAGCAGGCAGGGTGAGCAGCAGGAAGTGCTTTCAAGGAGCAGAGAGGAGCAGGTGAGTCTCGGACGCTCCCACCTTGAGGGCCAGAGTGACGCGCCTGGGTCCCGGATCTGCTGAGGCTCGTCCGGGACAGGTGCGCAGGCTGCCTGCTGTGAGCCGTGGTGGCCGCGTGGGTCCCTCCAGATGCACACGCCCCGCCCAGCAGGCCCGAGGGAGGCGCTTACTGAGAGGGGCCTGCAGCCTGCTGGGGCAGATTAGAATGTGGGACACGTGGTGTGTCAGGGCCGTCAGTGGAGAGGAGAGCCGAGGGCAGAAGCTCAGGCCGGCATGGACCTCCGCCTGGTGCTGGCAGAGGCCTGTGAGCCCCTCAGCTTTGGTGTTTTGCTTCCTGACCCCCTGCACAGCTGCAGGGAGCCAGGCAGGCCGATGGCTCCTGGATCCTCATTCATTGCCGGCTCCATGCGCGCTCCTTCAGGAGCCTGTCTGTCCACAGCCAGCACACCCACGGGAGATCTTCAAGCAGAAGGAGAGGGCCGTGGCCGCCACGTCCACCTCCAGCCCCCAGCCAGGTGAGACTTCGCTCTGCGCCCAGCTGTGAGGCAGGGGAAGGCTGAAGGGGAGCCTGGGGTCCCAGGGCAGGGCCCCCTGACTTAGTGACAGATGTTTCAGAAGGTGAAAGGGATGAATAAGGAGAGCCCGTGCTCATGAGTGTCGCTTCTGGCCCGGGAGCCGGGGACCCAGGTGTCCCCTTCCTGCTCTTGACCTGGTGGGACAGGAGGGGCCTTGTGTGGCTCTAGAGTGGACACCCTCCAGCCCCGGCCCTGTAAACCCCCCAACGTTGGGCTGTTAGCTGGGTCTCAGGGGCCTGCATCAGTCACCTCTCTGGCCCCCAAAGGCTATATCGGACTGCACTGCTGGTCAGCTCTCCAGCCCTGCACGTGGCCCCCAAGGGGCTGCTTGGAGTGTACGATGTGTGTGTGTATGTGATGTGTGCACAGCGGGTGGCATTCCTGCAGCTGCTGCATGTGCCTGTTCGTTCCCTGTGTGACAGCCACTGTCCCAGAGCAGGTCCACCCTCTGGGCAGTACAGGGCACAGAAGGGGCAGAGAGGGCTCGGCTCTTCCCGCTTTCCAGCAGTGTGAGGTCTTCGATGTTTACCGTTGGTTTGCAGGCAAGCTGAGGAGCCCCTTCCTGCAGAAGCAGCTCACCCAGCCGGAGACCCCCCTCAGCAGAGAGTCAGCTCACGCCACCTCAAGGCCCAGGGCAGGCAAGGCTCTCAGCTGCCCTGTGGGGGGTTGGGGGAGGGAGGGAGACGTGGCACGTCCTCTCCCCTCCCCTGGGTCAGAGTGGGCCGTGTCCTCCCGTGCAGATCTCCGCGAGGAGCCAGTGCCCAGCGCCCCTCCGTGCTCGGTGCCGGCGGAAGAGGAGGCCGTGTACGAGGAGCCCCCAGAGCAGGAGACCCTCTACGAGGAGCCTCCAGTGGTGGGTTCTGTGCAGCAGGGCAGATGGGTGAAGGGTCCACGTGCCCGGAAACGCGTTCCTTGGCCGTACCCATTCCGTGGCTCCCTACCTGTGAATCACCTTGTTTAATTTTGGAGCATCCCGTGCCCCGTGTGCCCTCCCCCTAAGTCTGCCGTGAGCCCTGGTCACAGGCAGGGTTGAATCTGGGTAACCACGATCCCAGGCTTCTCTTCTTCTTTCCCGTCCGTGGGCAGGTGCAGCAGCAGGATACCCGCTCTGAGCGCATTGACCACTACCCGGGGCTGAGTGGGAAAGGGCTCTGTGCCCGGGCGCTGTATGACTACCAGGCAGGTAACGTGCTGCAGCCCTGCCCCTCAAACCACAGGGCCCAAGCTCAGGAGGCAGGATTTGCCGACTTCCTCAAGGGGAGAGCCCGGGGCGTGTCGGAAGTGAAGACAGGAGGGGGAGAGGGGAGAGTGGGTGGGTGCCCTGCACAGCTCAGGCCTCCCCCCGTGCTCCGGGCAGCTACTTGCTGTCCACTGGTGTGAATCCCAGTTGCCTGCCTTGTTCTAGTGCCGGAAAGTGTGACCAGAGAAGAGGGGCCAGGCCTGGATGCCGGTGCCCCTGCTGACCCTGGGTAGAGGCCTCGGGGAGCAGGCTGATGTGTGGAAGTGCTGTGCTCCAGCCTTTCGCTGGGACAGTGAGGCCAGGGCCAGGCCCTGTCGGAAGGTGTGTGCTGGGGGAGTGGCCCCAGGAGCAGCGTCAGCACAGGCTGTGGGCTGGCTGGCCCAGGGCCCTCAGCACCACATCTGGGCTCACCTTCTTTGCAGCCGACGAGACTGAGATCTCCTTTGACCCCGAGAACCTCATCACGGGCATTGAGGTGATCGACGAAGGCTGGTGGCGTGGCTACGGGCCGGACGGCCACTTTGGCATGTTTCCCGCCAACTATGTGGAGCTCATTGAGTAAGGACCCCCGACTGCTGGCCGAGGCCGAGGGCTGTCCTTCCCTTGCCCACCCAGACGCGATTTCCTCGTTGCTGGAAGAGGTGGCGTGAGGGTTGTGTACGGCACTTCTCTGGGAATGGGATCCCCTGATGAGGGCAGGCCCTTGGGCTCCCTCTGGCTTGGGTGGCTCGGCCTCTGTTGCCCCAAATGCAGCAATAACCTGGTGATCTCCAGACGTGCTTCCAACAGCTTCCCAAGTCCTCCCAACCAGCCTGGTCCTTGACCCCCAACAGAAGACATTGAGCCAAGCCCTGCCCAGAGCCAGCCTCTCAGTGACCTCTGCCAAGGAGTATGGCACTGCCAGTCTGCGGGGGTGGCTCTGAGCAGGGGCATCTAGAGGTCTCCTTCTGCACTTGCCTTTTTTTCCTTTTCCTCTTGGCTTTAAGGGACGGTGTCTGTAGCTATCAGTGACCCTTGGGAACAGTGAACTTAGAGTTTATGACCAAAGTCAGAGTGGGTCATGACAATTTTGGTAGCAGTCTTTCTGGAACCTGCTCTGTGCTCCCCATTTCTCTGTCCCTCTACCTGGGCTCTGGGCAGTGGAGATAGGAACAACCAAGCCCCCATCTAAGTATGTGAAAGAAGAGGTGAAAACATCAGCAGACACTGCGTGTCCTTCCACGTGGCTCACTCTTGTCTGCTGGCCCCGGTGTGCGCCTCAGTTGATACGGTTTAGGGAAAGTAACCATGGTGGCCTGTTCCTACTGTCTTTCCTTCTTTGTGCCCCAGCCCATCCATGTCTGCTTCTGGAGTAAGAATTGCCCCACACCGGCCCTAGCTCCAATCCCCGCTGTTGCAGCCCTCATGTGTGCACCCTCAGACCTCTGACCCACCCTTAGCCACCTGGAGGAGGCATAAAGGTCAATGTGTGACTGCAAGTCAGCCTCCTGCATTTCAGTTCTTGGGGAGGGGCCGAGGGCCCCCCGACTCCTGCTATGGGGAGCCTCCACCCACGCAGGACAGCCAGTGTGCACATGTACCTGCAGTGAGGCACCTGCACCCACAGAACGTCTGGGGAATTCAGCTCTTATGCTCTGGGAGGTGCCAGGTGGAAGCAGCTTGGGGCAAAGGATGCGCTGAGGGGGCTGTCGGCCCAGGTGGTGGCCAATCCCAGTGCCCCCTCCCCCCTGGCTGCAGATGGCGTTTCCTGTCTTCTTAGGCTGAGCTGCAGGCAGGCCTCACCATGTCCTGATTTCTTAGGACAGCCTTCAGGGCCCACCCCAGCTATGAAAGCCCCATGAATCAGGTATTGCCAGCTTTGAGGCTACCTGTGGGCTTGTCTGCCCCTGGACAAGGGGACCCCCGTGGGGCAGGGCCCTTCCCACCCTGGGGCAGCCAGGACAGTAGAGGAAAACCAGTGCGAAGGAAGTGGTGTGTTGGCCACAGTCCTCACTCGCCATGGGGAGGGCTGGGTCACTTGGACTCTCCTGAAGTGACCCTGGGCACTCGGATTTAGAGCAAGGTTACCAAGTGGCTCTTCTGCTTTGCGGGTCATCGTAGGGGCTTGTCAGGAGCCACTCGATAGCCGGGGATAGGAAGGCTCTTGGCCTCCGTGTTTCCGGGGTCCCTGCACCCAGTGGGGGAGGCTTGGGCAGGCAGCAGGGGCCCGGGGCTGTGTGTGTGGAATCCCGGGCCCCAGGCCCGTGGAACCAGCCCTGAGTGAGCGCTGGGGGGCGGGCGTCCTGGGGCCACACTGGCCTGAGGCAGTGAGAGGATGTGCCTTTATTGCCAGAGCCCACCCTTCACTTGACCTTGCCCTGGGCAGCCACAGCTTCCATGGCCTTGCGCACGGTCTCCTCGTCACCCAGGAATCTCATGGGCTTGGTGGGCTTCAGCGCCTGGTCCAGCTCGTACACGATGGGGATCCCCGTGGGCAGGTTCAGCTCCATGATGGCCTGGTCCGACATCGCTGGACCGGAGGAACAAGGGTCCTTAGGCCCTCCCAGCCTGTCTGCCAGGCAGCCACCTGCTCTCGCATTTAGCAAACTCCGTGACCTTTAAGGGCCACAGGGCTGTCAGCCAGGCAGCAGCCCTCCCACCCCGACAGCAAGGCCGCAGAAATGCTCCTTGAGAAGGTCAAGGCAGCACTGGGACGGCAGCCTACAGAAATAGCTGTGGTGAACCGAGGACCTCGCTCCAGCCCGAGCTGTCCTCATCTGGGGTGACGCCATTGGCCCCCTTGGCCCAAAGTGAACTCTGGTCAGACGGGTGGGTGTTTGGGATCAGGAAAGACCTTAACCACTTGGCTTCTAGAGAGTTCTAGTTTCTGGACGTCCTAAGCAGCGGAGCAGGGCTGCTCCTGAGAAGGGGGGTGTGATAGGGACGGCGAGAAGCACTGCCCGTGGCCGAGGTGGAGGGGACGCCCTGCCAAGTGAAGAGAGTTCTCTGTGGAAACCCGACCCAACCCTGCTGGCCTCCCGAAGACCTGGCCTGGAATAGCAGCTCGACCTTTGGTATTCCTGTCAGCCCGCCCACCCCGCTGGTGCAGGGAGGCCTTAAGGGAACATGCTCTGGGCAGTGGGAGACCCTGGTCACGTTTGCCTCGGTGCATTCGTTTCTCCTGGACCAGGCTGCAGGGAGCCCCCAGAAGGGAGGGAGGGCAGGTGGTCTTTCCATCTGCGAGGCTCAGTGCCAGCCGTGAGGCGTCTGTGTGGACTCAGCCTCAGAAAGTCCTCAGAAAGGCGGACGGGGGCTTCCATGGAGGAAGCTTGTCATGCTGGGAGGGGCTGCTCCCCTTTTAGCGGAAGCCAAGCTACCAACCTAAGGTCTCTGGTGTTCTCCGCACCCTGCACCCTTCTTTTGACTAGTCTTTTGCCCCGAGTGGGTGAGCTGGGGTGCGGGCAGGGCCCCACCCTCAGTCCCATATCCAGCAGCTGCCAGTGAAGTGACTTGACAAGGGTCACTCAGCAAGCTGGGATTTGGAGCCAGATGGCTCAGCCTCTTCAGGGGTGGGTGTCCTTGGGCAAGATGCCACCCCTGGGCCTGCCTTCCTCGCACCTGAGGCTTGTGTTCGGGAAGCCGGGCCAGCTGTGGACCCCTGTGCAGGGCCTGGGCCCTGTGTCAGTGGCAGCACACATTTTCACCCAGAATCTTCAGAAGGAGACTCAACTGTTACACAGTGTCCCAGTACACACGGCGAGTGGATGGTTCTTTCTTACAGAGCTGTTTTTTCAAGTGGTTTCTCGCCCCTCCCAGTCCAGTTCACAGTTTGGAGGCCCTGCCCTGGGTGCGGATGTCTGCGAAGCCGCCTCGGTGAGGCAGCTGGGGGCTATCTGGTTCAAGGGGACGTGTCACCCAACCCGCCTCTGCCCACACCCTGTGTGAGGATGGGCCTCACCTTCCAGGTGCTTGACGATGCCCCGCAGACTGTTCCCGTGGGCTGCAATGAGCACTCTCTTGCCAGCCTTGATCTGGGGGACGATCTCATCATTCCAGAACGGCAGGGCCCGGGCGATGGTGTCCTTGAGGCTCTCATGCGTGGGCAGCTCCCCCGGCTTCAGGCCTGCATAGCGACGCGCCTGGGGGCATCCGTGCTGCTGTTCACTCCCCAGACAGCCGCCCGCCCCCGAGCCTGGGCCCCCGTCCCCAGACCTCCCCTCCAGCCCCGCAGCCCAGCCGCTCACCTTGCTGATGGAGTTGTGGTAGGGGTGCTTCTCATCCATGGGGGGTGGAGGGATGTCAAAGGAGCGCCTCCAGATCTTCACCTGCTCCTCCCCGTGCTTGGCGGCCGTCTCTGCCTTGTTGAGGCCAGTGAGACCCCCGTAGTGGCGCTCGTTGAGGCGCCAGGTGCGCACCACAGGCAGCCACATCTGGTCCGTTGTGTCCAGGATGGTCCAGAGGGTGTGTATGGCCCTCTTCAGCACCGACGTGTAGCAGATGTCAAATTCCATCTTCACGTCCTTGATGGCCTGGGCCCCCCTCTTGGCCTCCTCAGCCCCCTTCTCGCTCAGCTCCGCGTCAAACCAGCCGCAGAAGCGGTTCTCCTGGTTCCAGGTGCTCTCGCCGTGCCGAACCATCACGAGGCGGTGGGTGGACATGGTGGCGGCGGACGGCACTCGCGGGCTCCAGACAGGGACAGGTGATCCCCAGGCGCCCCCAGCTTTATAACGGTGCCCAGCCCCCGCCCCAGCCAACTGCCAGTCAGCATTCCAGGCCTGACGGGCGGCAGCAGGTGGCCGGCAGCAGAGCTGGGTGGAAGGCGGGCCGAGAGCCGGACTGGAAAAATGGCCTCATCAGCCACCAGGCCCCACCTGCCCAGAGCCCAGGCTGGGCGGGGCTGCCGAGCAGGGCTGGGCATGAAGGGCAGAAGTCCGGGCCTCCAGCAAGCCTGAGAAGGGGGCTAGCGGGAGCGCAAGGGCTGGCCGGGGAAAGACTCCCCCTGAGGGCGGGGCCCGGAGCCCCGTCAGCCTGCCGCCTGCTCACGGGGGCTGCCGCTGTCGGGCAGGGGCACGGGGAAACCCTGACTGCCTCCTCCGAGTCACTCAACGCAACCGGGGACAAGCCTGCGTCTCGGGAAGTACACTAGCCTGGTGTCAGAGGGAGCCGAGGGTTGTGAGTACGCACGTGTGTCCGCCCACCCACACGTGCATGCCTAGGTGCGCGTGCACGTGCTGCGCACCTACTGCATGTACACGTCCGTGTGCCTCGCGCTCAAGTCTGTGTTGCCTGTGCGCACACCTGCGTGCGTACGTGTGAGCTGCCAGGAGGTTCCCCCTGGGGCGCTGTTCTGCTCCCCCGTGAGTGGGGTCTGTATATTGGCAGGGGATCTTCCCCGGGACTCCTGACCCCCCTCCTCAGGTCCCTCTGCCCTGGCAGGCTCTGTGCCCCAGCCTTGCCCGCAGGATGAGCCCTGTGGAAATCTCTGGCTGACAGCCAGGCTGGGAGGGGCTGTGCCGTCATCTCCACACGGGAGGAGGAAAGGTCGCCGATGAGCTGATGAGCACCGTAGCCCTGGGGAGAGGTCTGGCCTTGGGGAAGGTGGCAGCAGTGTAGGGCAAGGGCTGAGCTGGGCAGAGCTGGGCTTCCAGGAGAGCCAGGGGTAGCTGGGGGCCTGGCTGCTTGGGCCAGAGAGGAACAGAAGGGTTTCTGCCTTCTCATCCCTTTGTCAAGTTCTTATCCACATGGGCCACACTCTCCCACCCTAGTTACCTTCACCCAAGCCAGGCTCACTCCTCCCAGCTGAAACCACCTTTGAAAAGAAAAAGAAAAATCCAGGATTCATGTCCCCAAGGAACCCCAGAATCAGAGGTACTGATTATTAGGTCTGTGCCCAGCTTATCAGGAGCGCCCAGAGGTAGGCCGAGGTTGGGACTAGGGGGCAGTGTAGAGTTGGGTGCAGGCCCAGGACTTCTGCATTCAGGTTTTGGGGGACAAGGGCTACTGCGATCTGGGCTGTGAAGAAACGAAGCAGAGCGGCGGGGTCAAGATGCCAAGTTGCAGCTGCACCAGCAAAGAACCAATCCTCATAGAACAGCAAACAAGTGCGTGTCAGAGAGGCATAGAGGGGCTGGGCCTTGTGTCCTAACGAATGGGGATCACTGGAGAGTCTGAAACATGGTTATATTTTAAAGTCACTTGCCGCTGTGGAGGCAGGATTGGAGGCCAAAGGCCCTGGTAGAGGTGGTGGCTTTGAGTTAGGTGAGAACAAGGCTGCTTGGCCTGGGCTGGGTGCAGGTGGTGGCGTGGTAAGGAGCTGCTAGACTGGGGGGCCACTGGAGCCTTACTGACAGCCAGAGGGAGGGACGGGACATGCCTTCCTGCCTGTCTGATGGCTGTTGAGAAAGCCGGGGACCTCAGAGGAGAGTTGAAGCCTGAGAAGACTATAGACACAGCTTCTAAGCCTTGGCTCGCTCCAGCCTGACTCTTAACTCATTCAAAAAGTATTTGCTGGGCATGTCTGGTGTGCCGGCGCTGTTCAAGCACTGGGCAAGCAAGGCCCTGCTCATGGGGGTCTCCATCCCAGTGATGGGAGATGGACAACATGTGACGTGTGGCATGGTAGGCAGAGATGAGGTCCATGGAGAAGCGAGCAGGGGGGCAGGAGGACTGCTGTTTCAACAGGACTGTCCTGGGAGGGTGGAGCAAGCACCCTCCACTGGTCTCTCCACGTGACCACAGCTATAAATCCTGGACAAAGGCAGAAAGCAGATCTCAGAGAACTGAAAAGTAAGTAGCAGGCAGATGAAGCAGATCAGATTCCAAGTTCCATGGTGAGTTTACCATTTTTTTTCTCCCAGGATTGCCCAGCTTGAAACCTAGAAGTGTCCCCAGTGTGGACAGAAAGGGCTCCAGAGAATCCCTCTGGTCCAAGGAACAGAAATAAAGTTCCTACAGGCCCCTTCCCTTTTTCCCCTTCTTACCCACCACAGCTCCTGGGCAGTAATGTAGAGGTGGCAGTGTCAGCCAGGCAGGCACCTGAAACCCTGAGAGAAGAGCTACCCTCTAACCAGAGGAGGTGAGGCCACAAGAGTGTATGGCAAACACCCACTGCTTTCTCTCTCCTCCCTCCTGCAGCTGAGGACTGGATGCAGCTGCAGGGGCTGTGCAGCAAGGCGGAGGCGGGGGGACTAAGGCCCCAAATTTCTGGCTGGAAGTCTTGGAAAGCAGGCCCCAGGGAGCTGTCAAGTATCAGGTCAGGCATGAAGAGGAGGGAGATTAGGTGAGTGATGCAGTACAGTTACAGGTGAATTCCTGGGCTCTGACCCAGGCTGACCCACTGGTGACCTGATTACCTGCCAAAACAATACGATCAACATTCTCCTTAGGATTTAAACAGACTCTCAAAATAATATTCAAAATACCTAGGACAATTTTGCATGTGACTGTCCAGTTCTCCCAAAACCATTTATTGAACGTCCTTTCCCTATTGTATATTCTTGGCTCTTTTCTTGTCAATTAATTGACCACATGTGGGTGGGCTTATTTCTGGGTTCTCTATTCTGTCCTTTGGTCTATGTGTGGGTTTTATGCCAATATCATACTGTTTGATCACTATAGCTTTGTAATATAGTTACAAAGAACTGTGATGTCTCCAGCTTTGTTCCTCTTTTTCAAAATTGCCTTAGCTATTCATGGTCTTTTGTGGTTCCATACAAATTTTAGTGTTTTGTCTTTTTCTGAGAAAAATGCCATTGGAATTTTGATAGGGACTACATTGAATCTATAGATTGCTTTTGGTAGTATGGACATTTTAACCATGTCAATTCTTCCAATCCGTGAGGATGGAATATTTTTACGTTTATTAGTATCATCTTCAGATTTTTCATCAATGTCTTAGTTTTCGGTGTACAGATCTTTCACCACCTTAGTTAAATTTATTTCTAGTTGTTTTATTCTTTTGATGCAATTGTAAATAGGATTTTTTTTAAATTTCTCTTTCTTCTAGTTGTTAGTGTATAGAAACAGACTGATATTTGTGTATTAATTTTGTATTCCGAAACTTCATTGAATTTGTTTACTAGTTCTGACAGTTCTAGATTTCTTCTAGATTGTTGAATTTGTTGGCATAGTAGTTTCTTATCCTTTGTGTTTTATCAGTTGTAATGTATCCTCTTTCATTTATAATTTTGTTTGAGTCCTCTCTCTTTAATTGATAAGAGTAGCTAAAGGTCTGTCTATTTTGTTTCTTTTTTCAAAGAACCAGCTCTTAGTTTCATTGATATTTTCTGTTGTCTTTTTAGTCTCTGTTTCATTTATTTCTGCTCTGATCTTTGTTACTTCTGTCCTTCTGCTAACTTTGGGCTTTTCTAGTTCCATCAGGTGTAAGGTTAGATTGTTTATTTGAGCCCTTTCTTTTTCTTAATGTGGGTGTATATTGCTATGAGCTTCCTTCTTAGAACTGCTTTTGCTGCATCCCATATGTTTTGGTATGTTGTATTTCCATTTTCATTTGTCTTAAGATGTATTTGGGTTTCTCTTTTGACTTCTTTTTTGACTCATTTATTGTTCAGGAGTATGTTGTTTAATCTCCACAGGTTTGTGAATTTTCCAGGTTCCTTGTAATTGATTTCTAGTTTTACACCACTGTGTCAGAAAAGATGCTTGATATAATTTGTCTTCTTAAATTTATTAAGACTTGCTTTGTTGATATTATCTATCCTGTAGAATATTCCATGTGTGCCTGAGAAGAATGTGTATTCTGTTGATGGATGAAATGTTCTGTATATGTCTGTTAAGTCAATCTGATGTAATGTGTAGTTTTAAGTCCACTGTTTCCTTATTTTCTGTCTGTGTGATCTATCCATTGTTGAAAGTGGGATATTAAAGTCCCCTACTATTACTGTATTTCTGTCTACTATTCCCTTTATGTCTGTTAATGTTTGCTTTATATATTTAGGTGCCCCTATGGCAGGTGCAAAAATATTTTTTTAATATTTGAAATTACTCTTGTTGGATTGACCCTTTTACCTTTATATGACATTCTACGTCTCATACATATATAATTTTAAGTGATTTTATTTTTTTTAATTTTTATTGGAGTATAATTGATTTACAATGTTGTGTTAGTTTCAGGTGTACAGCACAGTGAATGAGTTATACATATACATATAGCCACTCTTAGATTCTTTTCCCATATAGTCCATTACAGAGTATTTTGTCCAGAATTCCCTGTACTATACAGTAGGTCCTCCTTAGTTATCTATTTTATTTTTTTTATTGAAGTATAGTTGATTTACAATGCTGTGCCAATCTCCGCTGTGCAGCAAAGTGACTCAGTTATACACATGTATACATTGTTTTTTTTAATAGTCTTTTCCAGTATGGTTTATCACAGAATATTGAATATAGTTCCATGTGCTATACATTAGGACCTTGTTGTTTATCCATTCTAAATGTAATAGTTTGCATCTACCAACCCCAAGCTCCCAGTCCAACCCTCTCCCTCCCCCTCTCCCCCTTGGCAACCACAAGTCTGTTCTCTATGTATATGAGTCTGTGTTTTGTAGATAGGTTCATTTGTGCCATATCTTAGATTCAACATATAAGTGACATTATATGGTATTTGTCTTTCTCTTTCTGACTTACTTCACTTAGTATGATAATCTCTAGTTGCATCCACATTGCTGCAAATGGCATTATTTCGTTCTCTTTTTACGGTTGAGTAGTATTCCATCGTATATATATATACCACATCTTCTTTATCCATTCATCTATTGATGGACATTTAAGTTGTTTGCATGTTTAGGTTATGTGAACAGTGCTGCTATGAATATAGGGGTGCATGTATCTTCTTGAATTGTAGGTTTGTCTGGGTATATTCCCAGGAGTGGGATTGCTGGATCATATGGTAATTCTATTTTTAGTTTTCTGAGGAACTTCCATACTGTTTTCAGTAGTGGCTGCATCAATTTACATTCCCACCAACAGTGTAGGAGGGTCCCCTTTTCTCCACACCCTTTCCAGCATTTGTTATTTGTAGACTTTTTAATGATGGCCATTCTGACCAGTCTGAGGTGATACCTCATTATAGTTTTGATTTGCATTTCTCTAATAATTAGTGATGTTGAGCATCTTTTCATGTGCCTGCAGGGGCTTCTTTGGAGAAATGTCTATTAAGGGCTTCTGCCCATTTTTCGATTGGGTTGTTTGGGTATTTTTTGTTGTTGAGCTGCATGAGCTGTTTGTATATTTTGGAGATTAAGCCCTTGTCTATCTCATTATTTGCAAATATTTTCTCCCATTCCTTGGGTTGCCTTTCTTTTTTTTTTTTTTTTTTTTTGCGGTACGCGGGCCTCTCACTGCTGTGGCCTCTCCCGCCACGGAGCACAGGCTCCAGACGCGCAGGCTCAGCGGCCATGGCTCACGGGCCCAGCTGCTCCGCGGCATATGGGATCCTCCCAGACCGGGGCACGAACCCGTATCCCCTGCATCGGCAGGTGGACTCTCAACCACTGCGCCACCAGGGAGGCCCTGCCTTTCATTTTTTTATGGTTTCCTTTGCTGTGCAAAAACTTGTAAGTTTGATTAGGTCCCGTTTGTTTATTTTTGTTTTTATTTCCATTGCCTTGGAAGACTGACCTAAGAAAACATGATTTATGTCAGAGAATGTTTTGCCTATGCTCTCTTCTCGGAGTTTTATGGTGTCTTATGTTTAAGTCTTTAAGCCATTTTGAGTTTATTTTTGTGCATGGTGTGAGGGTGTGTTCTAACTTCATTGATTTACATGCAGCTGTCCAACTTTCCCAGCACCACGTGCTGAAGAGACTGTCTTTTCCCCATTTTATATTCTTGCCTCCTTTGTCGAAGATTAATTGGTGTGTGGGTTTACTTCTGGGCTCTCTATTCTGTTCCATTGATCCATATGCCCATTTTTGTACCAATATCATGCTGTTTTGATTACTGTAGCTTTGTAGTATTGTCTGAAGTCTGGGAGAGTTATACCTCCTGCTTTGGTTTTTTCCTCAGGATTGCTCTAGCAGTTCTGGGTCTCTTATGGTTCCATGTACATTTTTGGATTATTTATTCTAGTTCTGTGAAAAATACCATGGGTAATTTGATAGGGATCACATTAAATCTGTAGATTGCTGTGTGTTGTATTGCCATTTTAATGATATTAATTCTTGGAATCCAAGAGCATGGGATATCTTTCCATTTCTTTGAATCCTAATTTATTTCCTTTATTAATGTTTTATAGTTCTCAGCATATAAGTGTTTCATCTCCTTGCTCAGGTTTATTTCTAGGTATTTTATTTTCTTGGTGTGATTTTAAAAGGTATTGTTTTTTTTACATTCCCTTTCTGATATTTCATTGTTAGTGTAAAGGAATGTAACTGATTTCTGAATGTTCATCTATATCCTGCTACTTTGCTGAATTCATTTATTAGATCTAGTAGTTTTTGTGCAGAGTCCTTAGGGTTTTGTATATATAGTATCATGTCATCTGCATGTAGTGACAGGTTTATCTCTTCCCTTCCAATTTGGATACCTTTTCTTTCTTTCTTTCTTTCTTTCTTTTGTCTGATTGCTGTGGCTAGGACTTCCACTACTATGTTGAAGAGAAGTGGTGAAAGTGGGCATACTTGTCTTGTTCCAGATTTTTGTGGGAAGTCTTTCAGCTTTTCACTGTTGAATATTATATTGGCTGTGGGTTTGTCATAAATGGCTTTTATTATGTTGAGATATGTTCTCTCTATTCCCACTTTGGTAAGAGTTTTTTTTATCATGAATGGATGTTGAATTTTGTCAAATGCTTTTTCTGCATCTATTGAGGTGATCATGTGGTTTTTGACTTTTCTTTTGTTAATGTGGTGTATTACATTGGTTGATTTGTGTATGTTGAACCATCCTTGTGAACCTGGCATGAAACCCACTTGGTCGTAGTGTATGACCTTTTTTTTTTTTTTCGGTATGCGGGCCTCTCACTGTTGTGGCCTCTCCCGTTGCGGAGCACAGGCTCCGGACGCACAGGCTCAGCGGCCATGGCTCACGGGCCCAGCCGCTCCGCGGCATGTGGGATCTTCCCGGACTGGGGCACGAACCCGTGTCCCCTGCATTGGCAGGTGTACTCTCAACCACTGCGCCACCAGGGAAGCCCTGTATGACCTTTTTTTATGTGTTGTTGGCTTCAGTTTGCTAATATTTTGTTGAGAATTTTTGCCTCTATATTCATCAAAGATATTGGCCTGTAATTTTCTTTTTTGGTGGTATCTTTGTCAGGTTTGGGTATCAGGGTGATGGTGGCTTCATAGAATGTCCTTGAGAGTGTTCCTTCCTCTTCAGTCCTTTGGAAGAACTTGAGAAGAATAGGTATAAGTTCTTCTTTGTATGTTTGGTAGAATTCTCTTGTGAAGGCATCTGGTCCTGGACTTTTGTTTGTAGGAAGTTTTTTTAAATTACAGATTCTATTTCATTTCTAGTGATGGATCTGTTCAAATTATCTATTTCTTCTTGATTCAATTTTAGTGTATGTTTCTAGAAAGTTATCCATTTCTTCTAGGCTGTCAAATTTGTTGACATATAATTGTTCATAGTATTCTCTTATGTTTTTTTGTATTCCTATGATATCCGTTGAGATTTCTCCTTTTTCATTTCTTATTTTGTTTATTTGGGTTCTCTCTCTTTTCTTCTTGGTGAGCCTGGCCAGAGGTTTGTCAATCTTGTTTACCCTTTCAAAGAACCAGCTCTTGGTTTTGTTGATTTTTTTCTATTGTTTTTTAATCTGTATTTTATTTATTTTCTCCCTGATCTTTATTATTTCCTTCCTTCTGCTGATTTTAGGTTTTGTTTGTCCTTATTCTTCTAATTCTTTCAGGTGGTAGGTTAGGTTGTTTACTTGAGATTTTTCTTGGTTTTTTTGTTTGTTTGTTTTATGAAGACCTGTATCTCTATGAACCTCCCTCTAAGAACTGCTTTTTTGCCGCATTCCGTAGATTTTGTGTGGTTGTGTTTTCATTGTCATTTGTCTCAGGGTATTTTTTAATTTCCTTTTTGATTTCCTCGTTGACCCATTGGTTTCTTAGTAGCATGTTATTTAGTCTCCATGTAATTGTTGTTTTTTTTTTTCATTTCTTTTCCTGTGGTTGATTTCTGGTTTAATGACATTGTGGTCAGAGAAGATGCTTGAAATATTTCTATACTCTTAAATTTGTTGAGGTTAGTTTTGTGCCCTAGGATGTGGTCAGTCCTAGAGAATGTTCCGTGTGCACTTGAAAATAATATATATTCTGGGTTTTTTGGATGTAGTGTCCAAAAGTCACTACAAAAATAGTGATTGAGGGCTTCCCTGGTGGCGCAGTGGTTGAGAGTCCGCCTGCCGATGCAGAGAACGTGGGTTCGTGCCCCGGTCCGGGAAGATCCCACATGCCGCGGAGCGGCTGGGCCCGTGAGCCATGGCCGCTGAGCCTGCACGTCCGGAGCCTGTGCTCCGCAACGGGAGAGGCCACAACAATGAGAGACCCACGTACCACAAAAAAAAAAAAAAAAAAATAGTGATTGAAAATATCACTATTTAAAATGAACAATTAGGGGCTTCCCTGGTGGTGCAGTGGTTGAGAATCTGCCTGCTAATGCAGGGGACACGGGTTTGAGCCCTGGTCTGGGAGGATCCCACATGCTGCAGAGCAACTAGGCCCGTGAGCCACAACTACTGAGCCTGCGCATCTGAAGCCTGCTCTCTGCAACAAGAGAGGCTGCGACAGTGAGAGGCCCGTGCACTGTGATGAAGAGTGGCCCCCGCTTGCCACAACTAGAGAAAGCCCTCGCACAGAAACGAAGATCCAACACAGCAAAAAAATAAATTAATTAAAATGACCAATTAACTCTAACTGTTCTGTTGTATCATTAGGGCCTCTGTTGCCTTATTGATTCTCTGTCTGGAAAATCTGTCCATTGATGTGAGTGGGGTGTTAAAGTCTCCTACTGTTATTGTATTACCATCAATTTCTCCCTTTTTGTCTGTTAGTATTTGTTTTATGTATTTGGGTGCTTCTATATTAGGTGCATATATGATGATTAGTGTAAAATCCTCTTCTTGTTTTGATCCTTTTATCATTATATAGTGTCCTTCTTTATCTTTCCTGATAGCCTTTGCTTTAAGTCTATTTTGTGTGATACGAGTATTGCAACTCCCACTTTCTTGTCATTTCCATTTGCATGAAATATCTTTCCCAATCCCCTCACTTTCAATCTATGTGTGTCCTTTGCCCTAAGGTGGGTCTCTTGTAGGCAGCATATTGTAGGCTCTTGTTTTTTTATCCAGTCTGCCACTCTATGTCTTTCAGTTGGAGCATCCAGTCCTTTGATATTTAAGGTATTTATTGATACATATGTATTTATTGACATTTCAAACCTTGTTTTCCAGTTGATTCTTTGTTTCTTCTTTCTTCCTTTCTTTTTCTTTTTGTTTTTCTTTTTTGTGGTTTGATGATTTCCTTTTATTTTATGCTTGTGTTCTCTTCTTTTAGGTTTTTGTGAATCTGTTGTATGTTTTTGATTTGTGGTTGCCCTGTTTTTCAGTATGTTAATCCCTTTCTATATCTGCTTGCTTTAGACTGATAGCCATATAGGCTCAAATGTTCTAAAAAAAAGGAAGAAAAAAGAAAAAGAATTTGCATTTTCTTACCCTCCTTCCCCACATTTTATGATTTTGATGTCCCTTTTTACATCTTCATGTTTATCCTTTTGCTGTTCCTTGTGTTTATCATTGCTTTCACAAATAGGTTTTTTTCTTTTTCATCTGTATACTGGCTAATTTAAGTGATTTACTTTCCAATTGTGATTTCCTCCTTCCTGTTTCTTCTGCTTTTCTATCTAGAGATGACCTTTCAATATTTCTTTTAGGATAGGTTTAGTATTGCTGTATTCTTGAAGTTTTTGCTTGTCTGAGAAATTCTTTATTTCTCCTCCTATTCTAAATGATAATCTTGGTGGGTAGAGTATTCTAGGTTGAAGATTTTTCTCTTTCAAGATTTTTAATATATTTTGCCACTACCTTCTGGCCTGCAGTGTTTCTGTAGAGAAATCGGCTGATAGCCTTATGAGGGTTCCCTTGTAAAGAACTCTTTGTTTTTCTCTTGTTACCTTTAGAATCCTCTCTCTATCTTTAACTTTGACTATTTTTATTATAGTATGTCTTGGTGTAGGTCTGTTTCGGTTCATCATCTTTGGAACCCTCTGTGCTTCCTATATCTGGACATCTGTTTCCTTCTTTAAGTTTGGGGACAATTTTAGCCATAATCTTTCAAATACATTTACATCCCCTTTTCTCTTTCTTCTCCTTTTGGAATCCTTATTATGTATAGATTGGCCCGCTTTATATTATCCCACAGGTATCTTATCTTGCTCTCATTTCTTTTTTTAATTTGGCTTTCTGTCTGCTGGTTTTTTGGGGTTTTTTTTTTGTCTGCTGTTTTGATTGGGTAATTTCCATTAGTCTATCTTCCAGATCACTTATTCTTTCTTCTGTATTATTCATTCTGCTGTTCATTGCCTTGAGCTCAGCTTTTGTCTCAGCAAATGAATTTTTTAAGGTTTCTTGGCTCCTCCTTATGGTTTCTAGTTCCTTTTTACAGTAATCTGCATTTCTGTTGATAGCCTTTCTTAATTCCTTCAGTATTCTTATTTGAACTCCTTTTTGAACTTGGTGTCTATTAGACTGAAGAGGTCTGTTTCATTGTTTGTTCCTTCAGAGGAGTTTTCTTGGTCTTTTAACTGAGGATGGTTCCTCTGCTTTTTCATTTTGCTTATATTTCTCTTAGTCTGTGAGTTTAGGAGAAACAATTATCTACTGTAGTCTTAGAGGGCTATTTATAAGTGGGAATGTCCCTGTGTAGCTTGTATGGGTTTAATGTTTTTTGGCATGAGGGCTGTTTTTGGTTTGGATGCTTGCCATCTCTTTCGTCAGTGTGTGCTGGCTGTTATCCCCTTGATAGGGGGTGTGCAGGTGCACAGCTCCTGTAGGCTCCCAGGAAGGCAGGGGCAGCGGTTGGCTCCCGGTCACAGGTCCCTCCACAGCGGCAGTGGCGGTGGGTCATGCGCCCCCAGGGAAGTTGGCCCCGGTCCCCACGGAGGTGGAGCAGTGACCTGCACCTGCTCACAGGACCCTCAGCGGTGGCAGCGGCAGCAGTCTGTGCCAGCCCCTGGAGCTCGTGTAGGTGATGCCCTGCTGCCTGTGAACTTGGAGAAAGAAGCTCCTATGGCAGGCCCGCCCCTCTCCTTGTGTGCCCCGCAACAATGGCACCTTGCCTCTCTGGCGGGCCCAGGCTTTTTCTGGACTCCCTTAGTTGTGGCACACTACAACCTAGCCCCCTCAGGCTGTCTTCACACAGCCAGTCCCAATCCTCTCTCTGGGGTCTGACCTCCAAAGCCTGAACCTCAGTACCCAGCCTCCACCTGCCCCAGTGGGTGAGCAGATGAGTGTCTCAGGCTAGGGAGTGCCGGTCAGCACCAGCCCTCTGTGAAGGTCTCTCTCCACTTTGCCCTCAGCACACCTGTTGCTGCACTCTCCTCCGAGACTCTGAAGCTCCCCCTCTGTCCCTGCCAGTGAGGGGACTTCCCAGTGTGCAAAGACCTTTCCTCTTTCACAGCTCCCTCCCAGAGACGCAAATTCTGTCTGGATTCCTTTCTCTCTTTTTTTACTTTTGCCCTACCCAGGTATGTGGAGATTTTTGTGCCCTTTTGGAAGTCTGAGGCCTTCTGCCATCATTCAGTAGATGTTCTGTGAGAGTTGTTCAACATGTAGGTGTATTTCTGATGTATCTGTGGGGAGAAGGTGAGCTCCAGTTCCTACTCCTCCGCCATCTTGATCCAATCTCCCTAGTTATCTATTTTATATACAGTAGTGTGTACACGTCAATCCCAATCTCCTAATTTACCCCTCTTCCTCCTTCCCCCCTGACCAGTAATCGTAAGTTTGTTTTCTACATCTGTAACTCTGTTTCTGTTTTGTAGATAAGTTCATTTGTACCCTTTCTTTAGATGCCACATATAAGGATATTATATGATATTTGCCTTTCTCTGACTTACTTCACTCAGTATGACAATCTCTTGGCCCATCCGTGTTGCTGCAAATGGCATTATTTTGTTCTTTTTTATGGATAAGTAATATTCCATTCTATATATGTACCACATCTTTTTCATCCATTCATCTGTTGTTGACATTCAGTTTGCTTCCATGTCCTTGCTATTGTCAGTAGTGCTGCAATGAACATTGCGGTGCATGTATCTTTTTGAATTATGGTTTTCTCCAGATATATGCCCAGGACTGGGATTGCTGGATCATATGGTAGCTCTATTTTTAGTTTTTAAAGGAACCTCCATAGTTTTCTAAAAACCTTTTAGTTTTTAAAGGAACCTCCATAGTTTTCTGCACCAGTTTACATTCCCAGCAACAGTGTAGGAGGGTTCCCTTTTCTCTGTACCCTCTCCAGCATTTATTATTGTAGGTTTTTAAAGATAGCCATTCTGACAGGTGTGAGATGATACCTCACTGTGGTTTTGATTTGCTTTTCTCTAATAATTAGTGATGTGCCTGTTGGCCATCTATATGTCTTCTTTGGAGACATGTCTATTTGGGTCTTCTGCCCATTTCTTGAGGTTTTTTTTTTTTTTTTTTGATATTGTATTAGCTGTTTGTGTATTTTGGATATTAACTCCCTTGTCAGTCACATCGTTTGCAAATATTTCCTCCCATTCCGTAGGTTGTCTTTTCATTTTGTTGATGGTTTCCATTGCTGTGCAAAAGCTTTTTTAAGTTTGATGTAGTCCCATTTGTTTATTTTTCCTTTTATTTCTTTTGACTTGGGAGACTGATCTAAGAAAATATTGCTACAATTTATGTCAGAGAAAGTTTTACACATGTTTTTATCTAGGAATTTGTTGGTGTCATGTCTTATATTTAGGTCTTTAAACCATTTTGAGTTTATTCTTGTGTATGGTATAAGGGAGTGTTCGAATTTAATTGATTTACATGTAGCTGTCCAGCTTTCCTAGCGCCACTTGTTGGTGTCTCTTTTTCATTGTATATTCTTGCCTCCTTTGTTATAGATTAATTGAACAAAGGTGTGTGGGTTTCTTTCTGGGCTCTCTATTCAGTTCCATTGATCTATGTGTCTGTGTTTTTGCTAGTAACACAATGTTTTGATTACTAGAGCTTTAAAGTATAGTCTGAAGTCTGGAAGGGTTCTGCCTCCAGTTTTATTCTTTTTCCTCAGGATTGCTTTGACAATTCTGAGTCTTTTGTGGTTCCAGATAAATTTTAGGATGATTTGTTCTATTTCTGTGAAAAATGTCATGGGTATTTTGGGTAGTGTTGCCATTTTAACAATATTCTTCCCATCCAAGAGCATGGGATATCTTTCCATTTCTTTGAACGGTCTCCTTATCAATGTTTTAAAGTCTTAGGTTTATAGTTCTTTCACCTCCTTGGTTAAGTTTATTCCTAGTTACTTTTCTTTTTGGACACGATTTTTTTTTGTTGTTGTTCCTTTTTTTTTAAAATTTATTTTTGGCTTCATTGGGTCTTCATTGCTGCGTGTGGGCTTTCTTTAGTTGCAGTGAGCGGGGCCTACTCTTAGTGGCAGTGCATGGGCTTCTCATTGCAGTGGCTTCTCTTGTTGCAGAGCACGGGCTCTAGGTGCATGGGCTTCAGTAGTTGTGGCTCACAGGCTCTATAGAGTGCAGGCTCAGTAGTTGTGGTACATGGGCTTAGTTGCTCTGTGGCGTGTGGGACCTTCCTGGACCAGGGCTCAAACCTGTATCCCCTGCATTGGCAGGCGGATTCTCAACCACTGCACCACCAAGGAAGCCCTTGGACATTATTTTTAATGGGATTTTTTTTTTTTTTTGCTTTCTCTTTCTGATATTTCATTGTTAGTGTAAAGAAATGCAACAGATTTCTGCCTATTAATCTTATACATTGCTACCTTGATGAATTCATTTTTCTAATGGTTTTTGTGTGGAGACTTTAGGGTTCTTTATATGGAATATCATGTCATCTGCAAATAGTTGCAGTTTTACCTCTTCCCTTCCAATCTGTATACATTTTATTCCTTTTTCTTGTCTGATTGCTGTGTCCAGGACTTCCAATACTATGTTTAATAGAACTGGTGACAGTGAGCATCCTTGTCTTCTTTCAGATTTTAATGGGAAGGCTTTCAGCTTTTCATCGTTGAGTATTATGTTGGTTGTGGGTTTTCATAAATGGCTTTTATTATGTTGAGATATGTTCCCTCTATACCCACTTTGGTGAGAGTTTTTATCATGAATGGATGTTTAATTTTGTCAAGTGCTTTCTCTGCATCTGTTGAGATAATCGTGTGGGTTTTGTCTTTTCTTTTGTTACTGTATCATAATGATTGATTTCTGTATGTTGAACCATCTTTGCAAACCTTGAGTGAATCCAACTTGATGGAGTATGATCCTTTTTATGTATTGTAGGATTTCGTTTGCTAATATTTTGATGAGGATTTTTGCATCTATATTCATCAAAGATATTTGCCTGTAATTTTTTTTTTTTTGGTAATGTCTTTATCTGATTTTGGTATCAGGGTGATGGTGGCTTCATAGAATGAATTTGGGAGTGTTTCCTCCTCTTCAATCTTTTGCAGTAGTTTGAGAAAGATAGGTATAAGCTTTTCTTTATATGTTTTGTAGAATTCCCCAGTAAAACCATTTCATCCTGGACTTTTGTTTGCAGGGAGTTTTTGTTTGTTTGTTTGTTTTATTTGTTTGTTTTAATTACAGACTCCATTTCACTTCTAGTGATTGGGACATTCAAATTATGTTTCTTCTTGACTCAGTTTTGGCAGGCTGTATGTTTTTAGAAACTTGTCCATTTTTTCTAGGTTGTCCAATTTGCTGTCATATAACTGTTCATAGTATTCTCTTTTGATTTCTTTGTGTATTGCATGATATCAGTTGCTATTTATCCTTGTTCATTTCTTATTTTGTTTAGTTGGTCCTCTCTCTTTTCTCCTTGGTGAGCCTGGCCAGAGGTTTGTCAATTTTGTTTCTCTTTTCAAAAAAACAAGGTCTTAGTTTTATTAATCTTTTCTATTGTCTTTTGGTCTCTACTTTATTTATTTCCTGATCTGTGTTATTTCTTCCCTTTTGGTTTTTGTTTTTTCTTATTTTTCTAGGTGGTAGGTGGTAGGTATTTTCTTTTAGCTGGTAGGTTAGGTTGTTTGAGATTTTTCTTGTTTCTTGGAGAAGGCCTGTATGAACTACCCTCTTAGAACTGCTTTTGCTGCATCCCACAGATTTTGTAAGGTTATATTTTCATTGTCATTTGTCTTGAGGTATTTTCTGATTTCCTTTTTGATTTCATCATTGACCCATTGTTTTTTCTAGTAGCATATTATTTAGGCTCTATGTGTTTGTTCTTTCCCCGTTTTTCTTTTGGTGGTGGTTGATTTCTAGTTTCATACCATTGTGGTCAGAAAAGATGCTTGATATGATTTCCACCCTCTTAAATTTGTTGAGGCTTGATTTGTGACCTCATATGTGGTTTATCCTAGAGAATTTTTTATGTGGGCTTGAAAAAAATGTGTATTTGTTTGTGGTGTCCTGTAGATATCAATTAGGTCCAACTGGTCTATAGTGTCATTTAGGACCTTTGTTGCCTTATTGATTTTCTGTCTGGAAGATTTATCCATTGATGCTAGTGGAGTGTTAAAGTCTCCTACTATTATTGTACAGTTGTCCATTTCTCCCTTTCTGTCTGTTAGTATTTGTTTTATATATTTAAGTGTTTCTATATTGGGTGCCCATATGTTAACAAGTGTAATATCCTCTTTTTGTTTTTATCTCTTTATCATTATATAATGTCCTCATTTGTCTTTCTTTATGGATTCTGTTTCAAAGTCTATTTTGTCTGACATGAGTATTTCTACCCCCACTTTCTTGTCGTTTCCATTTGCATGAAATATCTTTTTCCATCCCCTCATTTTCAATCTGTGTGTGTGTCTTTTGCCCTGAAGTGAGTCTCTTGTAGGCAGCATATTGTAGGTTCTTGTTTTTTTAATCTAGTCTGCCACTCTATGTCTTTTCATCAGAGTGTTTAGTCCATTGACATTTAAAGTAATTATTGATAGGTATGTACTTATTTCCATTTAAAGTCTCGTTTTCCGGTTGATTTTGTAGTTTTTCCTTGTTTATGACTTCTTTTTGTTTTTCCTTTCTGGTTTGATGATTTTCTTTTGTATTATACTTGAATTCATTTCCTTTTGGTTCTTGTGAATCTATTGTATGTTTTTGATTTGTGATTACCTTGGTTTTCAAGTATGTTGACCAATAACTATATCTACTTGCTTTAAACTGATAGTCTTAAAAGTTCAAACACATTCTAAAAGATCTAATTTTTTTTTACTTCCCTCCCCCACATTTTGAGATTTTGATGTCCTATTTTACATCTTCATATGTATACTTTTCTGTTAATAGTTGTTATAATCACCTTTACAAAATTTTTTGGTTGTTTTTTAATCTATGTACTAACTTATTTAAATGATTTTCAATCCCTTTATATATTTGCCTTTTCTATCGTGATTTTCCCCTTCCTACAGATTGTTGCTTCTTTTCTATTTGGAGAAGACCCTTCAATATTTCTTTTAAGGTTTTCTATTGCTAAATTCTCTTTTCATTTTTGCTTGTCTGAGGACTTTATCTCTAAATTATCTCTCCTAGTCTTAATGATAATCTGCTTGGTAGAATATCCTAGGTTGCAGGGTTTTCCCTTTCAGGACTTTCAATATATGCCACTCCCTTCTGCCCTGCAAAGTTTCTGCAGAGAAATCAGCTGATAGCCTTAGGGGGGTTCCCTGTAACTGACTCTGTTTTTCTCTTGCTGCCTTTAGAATCCTCTCTTTATCTGTAAATGTTGCCGTTTTAATTCTGATATGTCTTGGTGTGGGTCTGTTTGGGTTCATCTTGTTTGGGACCTTTTGTGCTTCCTGTACCTGGGTATCTGTGTTCTTTTTTAGGTTTGGGAAGTTTTCAGCCATAATTTCTTTAAATACATTTTTGACCCCCTTCTCTCTCTCTTATCCTCCTGGAACCTCTATTATGCATAGGTTGACATGCTTTAACTTATCCCATGGATCTCATATGTTGCTTTCACTTTTTTTATTTGTCTCTCTGCTGTTCTGGTTGGGTGATTTCCATTATTCTATTTTCCAGATCACTTATTTCTTATTTAGTCTGCTGTTCATTGCTTCTACTTGGTTTTTATCTTGGCAGTTGAATTGTCTAATTTTGATTGGTTCATCTTTATAATTTCTAGTTCCTTGTTACAGTGATCTGCATTTCTATTGATAATCTTTGTTGATTCCATTAGCATTTTAATACCTCCTTTTTGAACTTGGGTTTTCATAGACTAGTGAGGTCTGTTTTATTATTTGTTCTTTCAGAGGATTTCTCTTGTTCTTTTAGGTGCGAGTAGTTCTTTTGCTTTTTCATTTTATGTAACTTTCTCAGTCTCTATGAATTTAGGAGAAACAGTTATCTTCTGTGTTCTTGAAGGGGTTTTCTTATGTGGGAGCATTCCTGTGTAGACTGTGTGAGTCCAGTATTTTTGGTGTAAAGGCTGTTTTTGGCATGGTTGCCAGTCGTGTCTTTCCTCAGACTGTGTTGGCTGTTATCCCCTTGATAGAGGGGTGATTGCTGTTGTGAAGTCTAGAAACTGTGTTGGATGTTGGGCAGGGCCTCCTCTTTGCTCTGTGGCTGCTACAGCCCTGTTGGGGGTGGGGTCTGCTCTGCAGTTGCTGCAGTAGAAGCCCTGAGGGTTGGGTTCGATAAGGCTCCATTGCCCTTTACTGCATGCCCTGTCCCAAAGGAGGTGACTGCTGAAGCAAGTGAAGGCCATATGGTCACAGCAAACCCTATGCACAACCTGTGCAGGCATCTGCGGTCCTGCCCAGAAGCAGTCCAAGGTTGAGTCCCTTTCTCTGTTGTGTTTGTTCTAAGCCTAGTATTAGGCTGTGGTGTGGAGTGGGCTGGTGCTGAGGGCTGTGGGTCTAAGAGACGAGATTTTGCTTCCACCTGGGGCCTGGGCTAACTCTGTGGCAGACCTCTCCCAGGACCTATCTGCCCCAGATCTGGCTCCAAGTTGCAGTGCATAGTGGGTGGAGCTGGAGTGCTCCCATAGGGAAGCAAACTGCTGTGTATTCCTCTCCAGGGCCTGTCCACGGAGATATACGTTTCTATAGGAGCACCAGGTATGTGCTCCTACAAAGCCCACCACAGCTGGACCCGCCCCCCGCAGTGCAAGTGCTGACAATGGGCTGGAGGCCAGATGCATCCCTGCCACGCCCATGCTAATGGGCTCCTCAGTTCAGCCTGGAACACACCCCAGACCCTCTGGGCTGTCTCTGCACAACTAGACTACGTCCTCTCCCGGGGACCAACCACCCAAGATTTAGTGTCTAGCCACTGCAAGTACTAGCAGCCCCCCTCACCTTGCATGTTTCAGACTGGAAATTGCAGTGAGGTGGCAGCTGCCAGCACCCGTCTCTCTCTGGCCTGCTTGCAAGCAAGCCAGCATGAGTGCACTCCTTGCAAGCAAAATCCAGGGTCCTCCAGCCCCTCTGTCTGTCCCAACGGACCTCCCAGCAGGCAAGGGGGCTCTCCAGGCGAGGGTCTGCTAGTGTGGACCTTCCTTTCTTCACACATCCCTCCCAGGGGCACTGGTCCCATTCTGATGCCTTTTTTTTTTTTTTCCCGTCCTAGCCACTAACATGGACATCTTTCTTGCAGCTTTGGTCATATAAGAGATCTTCTACCAGTTTCCAGTTAATTTCTATGAGAATTAATTAATTAATTTATATTTGGCTGCATTGGGTCTTCGTTGCTTTGTGCACGCTTTCTCTAGTTGCAGCGAGCAGAGACTACTCTTTGTTGCAGTGCACGGGCTTCTCATTGTGGTGGCTTTTCTTGTTGCGGAGCATGGGCTCGAGGCATGCGGGCTTCAGTAGTTGTGGCACGTGGGCTCAGTAGTTGTGGCTAAGGGACTTAGTTGCTCCGCAGCATGTGGGATCTTCCCGACCAGGGGTCGAACCCATGTCCCCTGCATTGGCAGGCGGATTCTTAACCACTGCACCACCAGGGAAGTCCCTACTCTGCCATCTTGATCCTCCAGACCAAGCTCTACATTTTCATAGCCCCCCACCACTATGTTTTTGTTTTTAATGTTACAATTAATTTTTTTTGTATTTTGTATTCACTAACAAATTATTGTATTTGGTTATTTTAAGTACTTTTGTCTTTTAACCTTCATTAGGTTTAAAGGTGATTTATAGATTTCTAACTGATTTATCCTTAACCATTACAACATTAGAGTATTCTGAATTTAACTTTGTATTTAACTTTACCAGTGAGATTTATATTTTCAGATTTTTTTGTTACTAATTAACGTCCTTTCATTTCAGTTTGAAGTCCCTTTAATAGTTTTTGTAAGGCTAGTCTAATGGTAGTGAACTCTTTCTGCTTTTGCTTATCTAGAAAATTCTTTATCTCTCATTCAATTCTGAAGGACAGCTTTGACAAGTAGAATATTCTTGGCTGTCAGGGCTTTTTTGTTTTGTTTGGTTTCCAGCAGTAGTTTCTGATGAAAATCTGCTGGTAATCTTATGGGGGTTCCCTTGTAGTAACAGGTTTTTTTGTTTTGTTTTGTTTTGTTTTTCCTCTTGCTGCCTTTAAGATTCTCCCCTTGTTTTTAATTTTTGACAATTTAATTATAATATGTCTTGGTATGAGTCATTTTGGATTCATCTTACTTGTAACTTTATGGGCTTCCCGCATCTGGATGTCTGTTTGTTTCCCCAGCTTAGGGAAATTTTCAGCCGTTATTTCTTTGAATAATCTTTCTGTCCCTTTCTCTCTTCTTTCTAGGACTCTTATAATGCCTATATTGGCCCAGTTGATACTGTCCCATAAGTCACTTAAACTATCTTCACTTGTTTTCGTTTTTTTTTCTTCTTTCTTTTCTGATTGGATGAATTCCACTTCCCTGTATTTGAGTTAGCTAATTTTTTTTCTGTTTGATTTAGTCTGATGTTGAATCTTTTTTTTTTTTTTTGCGGTACGCGGGCCTCTCACTGTTGTGGCCTCTCCCGTTGCGGAGCACAGGCTACGGACGCGCAGGCTCAGCGGCCATGGCTCACGGGCTCAGCCGCTCCGCAGCATGTGGGATCTTCCCGGACCGGGGCACGAACCTGAGTCCCCTGCATCGGCAGGCGGACTCTTAACCACTGCGCCACCAGGGAAGCCCCCTGATGTTGAATCTTTCTACTGAATTTTTCAGTTCAGTTATTATATTCTTCAGCTTTGTGATTTTTGTTCATGACTTACTTATGTTTTCTGTCTCTGTTGAAATTCTTGCTTAGTTCATGCATTGTTCTTCTGAGTTTGCTGAGCATCTTTATGACCATTATTTTGAACTCTTTATCAGGTAAGTCACTTACATCCATTTCATTTAGATCTGTTTCTGGAGTTACATCTTACTTTTTTTTGGAACATATTCCTCCGTTTCTTCATTTTCCTTCATTCTTTATGTTGGTGTCTGTGCATTAGATGAAATAGTTATCTCTCCCAGTCTTGACAGAATGGTCTCATGAAGGGGATGAACCTTATCATTTAGCCTATCCTGAGCTCTTGGCTTTCTCTCAAACCTTTGTGATTGTCCAAGCTATCTTCTTATGTTCTTAGTGGCTCCTAGTAGTTGAGAGTGTACCAAGATCAGCCCTAGATATGTGCTGACTTAGAAGCCTGACCCTCAGGCAGCAGATTTTAAAGTAGGCAAATAAACCTCTTTCAAGGAAAGACTGTAAGATGGAATTTCTATCTGCGTTCTCTGTGCTGAACCTTGGGAAGATAGCTGGTTAAAACCTGTTTCTTTTAACAGACCTGTGGGACCCCACAAATGCAAGCCTCACTGGCCACCAGAGACAGATGATCAAAGGGTGTGTCCTTTGGTTGGCAGCTGCCAAAACTAGGGAGCCAGATGTGTGCACAAACTCTTTCCAGGGAGACTGGTGAGCAGTTTCGATGTGGGTATTTTCTTGTTCATCTGAGATGTGGGAATTGCTTAGCTACTTTCTGGATTTCTTTTAGAGGGAGTTGCTTCTTGTGTAGTTGTAGATTCAGTGTACTCAGAGGAGGAATTGAGTTCAGGAACCTCCTATGTTACTATCTTGGACCGGAAGTCAGAACTAGTCAGCTTTGGCCAAGGAGATGCCAAGGATACCATAGTCAAGGGCTTAGAAGTTGTAAGATATTGTAGTCAAGTTTATCTGAAAGCCTATACCTCAGCCCTGACTGTTGAGAAGGAAGTCCTGGTAGGTGCTTAAGTTTCCCCAGCTGTCTGAGAAAGCTTTTACAAAAATAAATTCAAATAGATTAAAGATTTGAACATAAGAACTGAAACCATAAAACTCCTAGAAGAAAACACAGGGGGAAATCTCCTTCATTTTTGTCTTAGCGATGATATTTTGGATTCTACATCAAAAGTAAAGGAAACAAAAGCAAAAATAGACAAGTGAGACTACCTCAAACTAAAAAGCTTCTACACAGCCAAGGAAACAATCAACAAAAGGAAAAGTTAGCTTATGAAATGGGAGAAAATATTTGCAAACCATGTATCTGATAAGGGATTAATATCCAAAATATGTAAGGAACTCATGAACTCAATAGCAAAACCCAAACAATCTGATTAAAAATAGAGGAAGTGAATAGACATTTTTCTAGAGAAGACATACACATGCCCAATAGGTACATGAAAAGATGCTCAGCAACACTAATCATCAGGGAAATGCAAGTCAAAATCACCATATTACCTCACACATGTTAGAATGGCTATCATCAAAAAGACATGGGATAACAAGTGTCAGTGAGGATGTGAAGATTTTTCACACCCTTGTGCACTGTGGTGGGATTGCAAATTGGTGCAGCCAGAATGGAAAACAGTATGGAGTTTCCTTGAAAAATTAAAAATAGAACCATATGATCCAGCAGTCCTCCTTCTGGGTATATAGCCAAAAGAAATGTGTTCATCAGTGGATCAATGGATAAAGAAGGTGTGTGTGTGTGTGTGTGTGTGTGTGTGTGTGTGTGTGTGTGTGTGTGTGTGTGTATAAAATTCAGCCATGAGAAAAAAAAATCCTGCCACTTGCAACAATGTGGATGGACCTTGAAGGCATTATGCTAAACAAAAAAAGTAAGAGAAAGACAAATACTGCATAGTATCATTTATTTGGGGAACTTAAACAACAACAACCAAACTCATAGAAACAGAGAGTAGAAAATTGGTTGCCAGAGGCTGGAGAATTAGGGAGAGGTTGATAAAATGGTACAAACTTCCAGCTATAAGATGAATACGATCTGAGGATCTTAGGTAAAAGATGGTGGTTACAGTTGACAGCACTGTATTGTACAATTGAAGTTTGCTTAGAAAGTATAACTTAAATGTTTTCACAAAACAAATAAACTTTGTATCAGGCCCCAGGAAGCACTCCACTTTCTAACTTCCATGCTACCCTTTCTTTTCCTTCTTGTCCCTTCCTGGCTATTCCCTGCTCAGCTCTCATATTTCAATCCTGATATTACTTCTTCCAAACCTCTGCTTCTCTAACTCATCTGCTCATCTGGCATTGCTGTCCATTCTATGTCCAGTCTGTGTCTTGAGAGCACTGATTAATTCTACTGTAGCAGTCTGAGTGTTTCACAAACTGTAGCTGTAATCTCCCTAACATCAGGAATTATGTTTTATCTTTGTATCCTGACAGCTGGAAGGTACCTATGGATATACTTCACAAAAGTTTGTAGATGAATATATATAGATACGTATCTGTCTTTCTATCTCTAGGATACAGTCCAAAGTTATCCAGTATATGAAAATCAAGGACACTTCAACATGTAAGAAAATAGACAACAGATGTCCACCCTGAGATGACATAGATATTGGTATTATCAGATAAAGAGTTTACAGCATCTCATAACCATGCTGTGACAAGTATTGGAGAACATTCTTAAATTGAATGGAAATACAGAAAGTATCAGCCAAGAAACAAGATAAAAAGGTGAACAAATGGAAATTTTAGAACTGAAAAATAAAAGTAACCAAAATTTAAAATCCACTTGATAGGCTCAATAACAGAATGGAAATGACAGAAAATAGAGTCAGTAAACTTAACAATAGTTTGGGAAAAGATAGAAACTTAGAAATTCATGAAGTTCAGTGAATCACAATCAGGATAAACAACCAAAAAAAAAAGAAGCCCAGAAACATCATAATTAAACTTCTGAAAACTAAACACCAAGAAAAATTCTAAAATCAGCTAGAGGAAAATGATGCATTTCATGTAGGAGAACAATTCTTCAAAAGGCTATGGATTTATCACCAGAAGCTGTGGAGGCCAGAAGGAAGTGGAACATGTTTAATTGTTGAAATGAAAGAATTGTGGTCCATGAATTTTATATCCAGCAAAAATACCCTTCAGGAGTGAAGGTGAGATAAAGACAATCTCAGATTAAGACAAATTAAGAGAATTCATGACCAGAGCACCTGCTGTAAAAGAAATGTTAAAGGAGGCTCTTCAGGCATAAAAGAAATGATACTAGAAGGAAACTCAGAACACCAGGAATGCAGGAAGAACACCATAAATGGTAAAAAAAAAAAAAAATCTGGGTAAATATGAAACTATTATTTGCCTCTTCATATATATGTGTGTGTGTATGTGTATATATACACACACACATATATATATATAATTATAACATTGTCTGATGGGGATTTCAATGTATGTAGATGTAATACAACTACAACATGAAGGGGAAAAGGTAAATGTACCTATATGGTGGTGAGGTTTTTACATTCTACTTGAAGTAGTAAAATATTAATCCTAAGTAGACTTTGAAAAGTCACTATATTGTATATTATAATTGCTAGAACAACCACTAAATAGTATATATACAAAGAAATATAATCAGGAGAAAAGAAGGGCAGGGAAGAAGAAACAGAGAACAAAACCCAGAAAACAAATGACATAACAGTGGACCTAAACTAAAACATGTCAATAGTTTCTTTAAACAGAAATGGTCTTGCCTAGGAAAAATGAATGATTTTCTGTATACCAACAGTAGGAACTATGTTTCCTCTCTGCTATACTAATCTACTCACACCACTTCTAACACAAAAGATGTGGGGTTTTCTCCATCAAGCTATTCTCCAATTATCAGTAGACACTGATAGGGTGTCCTACAATTTAATGGAATTCTGACACCATCTACCTGGACATAGCATCAGAACCAGTTAAGAGCTCAGAACCACAAAACTGCTCCCACTTCAGACACTAATCACAAGTCCCAGGTACCTGTACCTCTGATGGACCAGCTGTAAATCAGGGCTCCCATGGCCCCCTCCTTGGGTTTGATAATTTGCAAGAGAAACAGAACTCATGGAAACACATACTTTCATTTACTGGTTTATTATATAGTAAAGGATATGATAAAGATATGAATAAACAGCCAAATGAAGAGGTACATAAGGTGAGATCTAGAAGTGTCCCAAGTGCAGGAGCTTCATTTGGGATGATCCACCCTCCTGGCATGTGGTTGTGTTCACCAACCCAGAAGTTCTCTTAATGCAGTACTTTAGAGATTTTTATGGAGGCTTCATCACATTTGCATGATTGATTATTAACTCAATCTCCAGCTCCTCTCCCCTCCCTGGAGAATGAAGGGTGGGGCCATAAGTTCCAAGCTTCTAATCATGGCTTGGTCTTTCTGGTGACCAGACCCCATCCTGAAGCTATCCAGGAGCCCACCAAAGTGCTTTATTGGAACAAAAGACCCTCCTTTCACCCAGGAAACTCCATGGGATTTAGGAGCTCTGTATTAGGAAACAGGGTCAAAAACCAAATATTAGAACAAAAGGCACTCCTAGCACCTTTATTGCTTAGTAAATTACAAAGGCTTTAGGAGTTCTTGCCAGGAGATGGGCATGAAGACCAAAATATATATTTATTATTATATCACAATATCACAGGTCTAAACACACCAATTAAAAGATAAATGATCTATTTGGACTTTTTTAAAAAATAAATTTATTTATTATATTTATTTATATTTGGCTGCATTGGGTCCTCGTGGCTGCACACGGGCTTTCTCTAGTGGTGAGCGGGGGCTACTCTTCGTTGTGGTGCGAGGGCTTCTCATTGCGGTGGCTTCTCGTTGCGGAGCATGGGCTCCAAGTGCACAGGCTTCAGTAGTTGAGGCTCACAGGCTGTAGAGTGCAGGCTCAGTAGTAGTGGTGCGTGGGCTCTAGAGCACAGGATCAGTAGTTGTGGCATATGGGCTCAGTAGTTGTGTCTCACGGGCTTTAGAGCCCAGGCTCAGTAGTTGTGGCGCACTGGCTTAGTTGCTCCGTGGCATGTGGGATCTTCCCCGAGCAGGGCTAGAACCCATGTCCCCTGTGTTGGCAGGCGGATTCTTAACCACTGTGCCACCACCAAGGAAGCCCCCCGTTTGGACTTTAAAGTGGCCCAATTCCATACTTTCTTCAAGAAACTCACTTTAAATATAATTATATATTTAGGTTAAAGTAAAAGTTAATAACTCATTCTATGAGGTCAGTGTTATCCTAATACCACACCCTGTGAAAGACATCACAAGAAAACTACAGACCAATATCTCTTATAAATACACACACAAATATCTTCAACAAATAGAATACTAGAAAACAGCATCTAGCAACAAATAAAAAGGATTATACACCATGACCATGACCAAGTGGAATTTGTGCCAGGAATGCAATGTTGGTTTAACACCTGAAGGTCAATTAATATACACTATATTAATAGAATATTTTGTCCTTTGACAAGAACAACACACAATTAATAGATGCAGGAAAGGCATCAGTCAAAATCAAACACACTTCCATGATAAAAAAATACTCAACATTAGGAAAAGAAGGAAACCTCCTCAATCTGATTAAGGGCATCTACAAAACAGTCCCGTAGCTAACATTACATTTAATAGTGAAAGGCTGAGACCAGGAACAAGACAAACATTTGTTCTTGCCAAGTCTATTCAACATAGGACTGGAGGTTCTAACCAGGACAGTTGGGCAAGAAAAAGACATAAAAGGCATCCAGTTTGGAAAGGTAGAAGTAAAACACTATCTTCACAGATGGCATGGTCTTATGTATAGAAAATCCTAAGGAATCCACCAAAAGAACTAATAAGTTCAGCAAGGTTGCAGTATACAAAAATCGATCGAATCTCTATACACTAGCAATGAACAATCAGAAAATGAAATCAACAAAAGAATTCCATTTACAATAACATCAGAATAAAATATTTATAAATAAATTTAATAAATATGCAAAACTTACACATTTTCCCTACTGTCCAAAAGTAGAAACCTTTCATAAGCTGAAATTGCATAAAGCAAAGAAGCAATCCATTAGGACACGTCTTGCTAGTGGATGCACAAAATAAATTGAGATAAAGCTCAGATGCTCACAGACATAATCAAAGCTATGGTGGTAGCTTGATGCTGAGATGCTGGGTGTAGTTCCTGGGAGAGGAGCTTGGAAGTGCTACTCCGACTGCTCAGGTTGCTTCTATAACAGCTCACTGCAAAATAAACGTTGAACACTATTTTTTGTTTTTTGCCTTTTTAAATAAAAGCAAAAATTCTCTTTAATTTCTTTTAGTCAGCAAAAGCAGGTACTAATGTATGTCTTTTGTAAAAGTGAAGTGGTGTAAAGCAAACTTGAAAAGCAGGGGATACCTATATTCTGAAAATTATAAAACATCACTGAAAGGAACTAAAGGAGATATAAGTAAATGAAAAGTTTATGAATTGGAAGGCAATATTGTTAAGATGGCAGTACTCCTCAAATTGACCTACAGATTCAATGAAATCTTCCAAAGTCCTTAAAAAAATACACAGCATGAGAGTTGCAAGTTAAGTTTTATTTGGGGCAAAATGAGGACTACAGCCCAGGAGATGGCATTTCAGATAGCTCTGAGAAACTGCTCCAGAGAGGTAGGGGGGAAGGTCAGTACATATGTGATTTTGGTGAAGAGGGAGTACATGCAGTCAAGCACATAGTTCTTTTTGTTTGTTTGTTTGTATGTTTTGCGGTATGCAGGCCTCTCACGGCTGTGGCCTCTCCTGTTGCGGAGCACAGGCTCCGGACGTGCAGGCTCAGCGGCCATGGCTCACGGGCCCAGACGCTCCATGGCATGTGGGATCTTCCCGAACCGGGGCATGAACCCGTGTCCCCTGCATCGGCAGGCGGACTCTCAACCACTGCGCCACCAGGGAAGCCCAAGAACATAGTTTTTGCAGAAGGTCTCATGAGGGTTACTGCTAGTCACAAGAAGCAGATGTCACCATGAAGGAATTTAGTGCTTTTCTAGATATGAGGAGATTCAAGAATTGGGTTCATAAAATCAGCTCCTGAAAATATCTAACTATCTGAAGACATGTTCTGCCAGTTTTTCTCAGAGCACAGAGTGCCTCATTCCTGATCTCCACCCTGAATTCCTTTCACGGGGTTTTGAAAGTAATCAGGTGCAGCGGCAACCAATTTAATCTTTGTAGAGGTAGATGGCAAGTGCCCATGGCAAGTGCCAATTTGTAGTTGGCAATCCCAAGTGGCTTCTTTGTAGATATTGCCAAGCTGATCCGAAAATTCATAGAAAAATCAAGGGACCCAGAATAGTTTAAAATATTTTTGAAAAAGTATAAAGTTGGAGGACTCACACTTCCCAATTTCAAAACTTTGTACAAAGTTACAGTAACCAAGTTGGTCATGGTCCTAGGATAAGGATAGATATAGACATATAGATCAATGGAACAGAATTGAGAGTACAGGAATAAACCTTCACATTTATGGTCAACTGATTTCTGACAAGAGTGCCAGAAAAATTCAATGGGCAAAATGTAATCTCTTTAACAAATGGTGCTGGGACAACTGGATATCTACATGGAAAATACTGAAGTGGGACCCCCTACTTCACATCATATTAAAAATTAACTCGGGCTTCCCTGGTGGCGCAGTGATTGAGAATCTGCCTGCCAATGCAGGGGACATGGGTTCAATCCCTGGTCCGGGAAGATTCCACATGCCACGGAGTAACTAAGCCCATGCACCACAACTGCTGAGCCTGTGCTCTAGAGTCCGTGCACCACAACTACTGAGCCCACGTGCTGCAACTACTGAAGCCCGTGCACCTAGAACCCATGCTCCGCAACAAGAGAAGCCACTGCAATGAGAAGCCCGTGCACTGCAATGAAGAGTAGCCCCCGCTTGCCACAACTAGAGAAAGCACACACGCAGCAATGAAGACCCAATACAGCCAAAAATAAATAAAATAAATTTATTTTAAAAAATTAACTCAAAGTAAGTCAAGAACCTAAATGTAAGAGCTAAAACTATAAAACTTTTAGAAGAAAACTTAGGGGTAAACTTTTGTCATCATGGCAATGGTTTATTAAATATGACACCCAAAACACAGGCAACCAAAGAAGAATGAGATAAATCGGACTTCATCAAAATTAAAACATTTGAGCTTCAAAGGACACCATTAAGAAAGTGAAAATATGGGAATTCCCTGGCAGACCAGTTGTTAGAACTTCACACTTTCACTGCTGAGGGCCCAGGTTCAATCCCTGGTCGGGAACTAAGAGCCCATAAGCTACATGGCACAGCCAAAAAAAAAAAAAAAAAAAGGTGAAAATGCAACCCACGGAATAGGAGAAAAATACTTGTAAATTATTATCTGATAAGTCTACTACCCAGAATATAATAAAAAAAATAATGAATGAATAATAAAAATTCATTTTTAAATGGACAAAGGGCTGAAATAGAAATTTATGCAAAGAATGGATACACATGGCCAATAACCACATGAAAATATGCTCAACAGTATTAGTTATTAGGGAAATACAGGTGAAAACCACCAGATACATTACACTTACTAAAGCAGTTATAATAAAAAAGGCAAAAAATAAGTATTGACAAGGATGTGAAAAAATTGGAACCATTCTACATTGATGGTGGGAATATAAAATGGTGCAACTACTTTGGAAAACAGTCTGGGTGTTCCTCAAAAAAGGCAAACATTAGAGTTACCATATAACCTAGTTATTCCACCCTTAGGTATATATACCCGAGAGAAATAAAAAGATGTCACACACAAAAACTTGTACATAAATATTCATAGCAACATTATTCATAATAGCCAAAAGGTGAAAATAACCTAAATGTCAATCAACTGGTAAATGAATAAATTAAATGTGGTCCATCCATACAATGGAATATTATTCAGTTATAAAAAAGAAATGAAGTCCTGACATATGCTACATTATGGATGAATCTTTGAAAAAGTTATGCTAAGTGAAAGAAGCCAGACACAAAAGACCACATGTTGTATATTCTTTATGTAGAATGTCCAGAATAGGCAAATCTGTAGGAACAGAAAGTAGGTTAGTGGTTGCCTAGGGCTGGGGGGTTGGAGGAGGCGTACTATGGGGAGGTTGAGAGATAATGGCCAAAGTGGTTTTGGGGGGGGTAATAAAAATGTTTTAAAATTGTGATGATGGTTACACGACTTTGTGAAGATACTACCATTGAATTGTGCCCTTTAAATGAGTGGATTATATAGTATACGAATTAATTTATCAATAAAGCTGTTTTTAAAAAGTAATAATATATATAGATTAGAAAGAAAGGGATATATATCATGCAAACACTAGTCAAAATAAATTTGAAATGACTATTAATATCAAACAAAGTAGATTTCAGAGCAAGGAAAAATCAGGAATAACAGTACTTCACTGGGAAGGTGAGTCCCCGGAACATTTGGTTGTTAGGCTGGCAGGTCTTACTTTCAGGAGAACTAGAGGGCTGTGGGAAATAGAGACTCCACTCTTAAAAGGCAACACAAAATCTCACATGCTCCAGGACCCAAGACAGAAACAGTAATTTGAAAGAAGCCTGGCTCAGACTCACCTGCTGACCTTTAAAAGCCTCCCATAGAGGCAGGAGGCAACTGGAACTCACCCTGGGGACATAGATACTGGTGAGAGTCATTATTGGGAACTCATTCTACCACAAGGACACTGGTGTTAGCAAGCACCATTTTGCAGTCCTCCCTCTAGCTTATTAACATCATGACCCAGTGCTGCCCATCAGCCTGTTGGCACTAGTCATGGGATGCTCCAGGCCAAGCAACTAGGCAGACAGTGACACAGCCCCACCCACCAGCAGACTAGCTGCTGTATGAACCTCTAAGCCCCATGCTGCACTGAGACCGAGCCACACCCACCACAGGGCCCAGGACCCGCCCCCATGCACAATGGGGCTGGCACAAGTTCCAGGACCCATGGGGCCCCACAAACAGCCACCCCAGGATCTACCTACCAGAAGGCCAACACCAGCCCTGTGACACCCTCAGGCCATGATTCCATCCACCAGCAGGCTGACACTGCCTCAGGACCCCCCAGGCTATGGTACCATCCATCAGCATGCTGGTGCCAGGACTGAGACTCCCTAGACCATGCAGACAGCTGTGAAAGGACCTGCCCCCACCCACCAGCAACCAACAAACTTCATACTAATCAGGGTCTGGCAACCAACAGGATTAGAGACCAGCCACACCAACCAGCATGCCCACAGTAGTCAGCCTATCATAACAGAAGGGCCTGTGCAGCTCACATAGAGGACACACCTAGAGCATATAGCTCTGGTGACTAAAGGGGAGAGTGCTGCTGGGCCTCATAGGATGTCTCCTACATAAGGCCACTTCTCCAAGTTCAGGAATCATAACCAACCTACCAAATACATAGAAATAAAAACAGAATTAGGTAAAATGAGGTGACAGAGGAATATGTTTCAAAGGAACAAGGTAAAACCCCAGAAAAAGAGCTAAGTTAAGTAGAGATAAGCAATCTACCCTACAAAGAATTCAATGTAATGATCATAAAGATGATCAAAGAATGTGGGAGAAGAATGGATAACACAGTGAGAAGTTAGAAGTTTCTAACAAAGTGTTAGAAACTATAAGGAAGAACCAAATATAGATGAAGAATACAATAACAAAGTTAAAAATTCACTAGAAGGAATCAACAGTAGATTAGATGATACAGAGGAATGAATCAGTGAACTGAAGACAGAGTAGTGGATCTCACTCAAGCTGAACAGAAAATAATTTTTTTAAGTGAGAACAGTTTAAGACACCTGTGGGACAACATCAAGTGTACTAACATTCACATTATAGGGATCCCAAAAAAAAGAAGAAAGAAAGAAAAGAGCAGAGAAGATATGTGATGATGTAATAGATGAAAACTTCACTATCCTGGAAAAGAAAACACACACTCCATGTCCAGGAATCACACAGAATCCCAAACAAGATCAACCCAAAGATGACCACACCATAAGACACTGTAATTTAAAAGGCAAAAAAATAAACATAAATAGAGAATATTAAAATCAGCAAGGGCAAAGCAACTAGCTACTTACAACGAAACTCCCCAAAGACCATCAGCTGACTTTTCAGCAGAAACTCTGGACCCCAAAAGGGAGTGACACAATATGAAAGGAAAGGATCTACAACCAAGAATACTCTACCCAGCAAGGCTCTCATTCAGATTTGATTGGGAGATCAAAAGTTTTACAAAGAAGCAAAAGCTAAAAGAGTTTGGTACCACAAAACCAGCTTTACAAGATATGTTAAAGAGACTTCTCTAAACAGAAAAGATTACAACAAGAAATATGAAAATTACAAAAGGAAAAATCTCATTTGTAAAGGCAAACATATAGTAAAGGTAGTAGATCAGACACTTACAAAACTAGTAGGAAAGTTAAAAACTGGTCAAATCATCTTTATCAAGAATAAGTAGTTAAGGAATACACAAAACAAAAAGATGTAAAATATGATGTCAGAAACAGTAAACGTGTGGTGAGAAATGGAGTAAAAATGCAGACTGTTGAACTATGTTTGAACTTAAGGGATCAGCAACTAAAAATAATCACATATATAATAAATATAATGTATATATATATCTTTTTTGTTTTTCTATATGTATAAATCTTATGGTAACAACAAACCAAGAATCTATAATAGATAAACACAAAAAAGAGAAAGAAATTGAAACATAACACAAAAGATAATCATCAAATCACAAGTGAAGAGAGTAAAAGAAGAAGGAACAACAAAGAACTAGAAAAATAACCTCAAAACAATTAACAAAATGTTGGAGAGACCTTCAAGATGGCAGAGGAGTAAGACATGGAGATCACCTTCCTCCTCACAAATACATCAGAGATACATCTACACGTGGAACAACTCCTACAGGACACCTACTGGATGCTGGTAGAAGACCTCAGACTTCCCAAAAGGCAAGAAACTCCCCACATACCTGGGTAGGTCAAAAGAAAAAAGAATAAACAGAGACAAAAGAATAGGGACAGGACCTGCATCTCTGGGAGGGAGCCGTGAAAGAGGAAAGGTTTCCACACACTAGAAGCCCCTTCACTGGCAGAGACAGGAGGTAGCAGGGGGGAAGCTTCAGAGCCACAGAGGAGAGAGCAGCAACAGGGTTGCAGAGGGCAGAGCAGAGAGATTCCTGCACAGAGGATCAGTGCCGACCAGCACTCACCTGCCAGAGAGGCTTGTCTGCTCACCCGCGGGGGCGGGCGGGGGCTGGGAGCTGAGACTCGGGCTTCAGTCAGATCGCAGGGAGAGGACTGGGGTTGGCTGCGTGAACACAGCCTGAAGGGGGCTAGTGCGCCACAGCTAGCCGGGAGGGAGTCCTGGGAAAAGTCTGGACCTTCCTAAAAGGCAAGAGAACATTGTTTCGGGGTGTGCAAGGAGAGGGGATTCAGGGAACTGCCTAAACGAGTTCCAGAGATGGGCACGAACCACGAACCGTGGCTCTCAGCGCAGACACCAGAGACAGGCATCAAACGCTAACACTGCTGCTGCAGCCACCAACAATCCTGTGTGCAAGCACATGTCACTATCCACACCTCCCCTCCTGAGAGCCTGTGCAGCCTGCCACTGCCAGGGTCCTGGGATTCAGGGACAACTTACCCGGGAGAATACATGGCGCACCTCAGGCTGTTGCAATGTCACGCCAGCCTCTGCCGCTGCAGGCTCGCCCCGCATTCCGTACCCCTCCCTCCCCCAGGCCTGAGTGAGCCAGAGCCCCCTAATCAATTGCTCCTTTAACCCCCTCCTGTCTGGGTGAAGAACACACACCAGAGGGCAACCCACATACAAAGGCAGGGCCAAATACAAAGCTGAACCCCAAGAGCTGTGCAAACAATGAAGAGAAAGGGAAATCTCTCCCAGCAGCCACAGGAGCAGCAGATTAAATCTCCACAATCAACTTGATGTACCCTGCATCTCTGGAATACCTGAATAGACAACGAATCATCCCAAAATTGAGGCGGTGGACTTTGGGAATAACTGTAGAATTGGGGTTTGGTTTCTGCATCTAATTTGTTTCTGGTTTTATGTTTATCTTTGTTTAGTATTTAGAGTGTATTATCATTGGGAGATTTGTTTACTGATTTGGTTGCTCTCTTTTTATTATATATATATATATATATATATATATATATTTCCTTTTTCTCTTTTTGTGAGTGTGTATGTGTATGCTTCTTAGTGTGATTTTGTCTGTATAGCTTTGCTTTTACCATTTATCCTAGGGTTCTGTCTGTCTGTTTCTTTCTTTCTTTTTTTTTACTATAGTTTTTAGTGCTTGTTATCATTGTTGGATTTGTTGTTTGGTTTGGTTGCTCTCTTCTTTCTTTTTAATAATTTTTTTATTTTAGTAACTTTTTAATTTAATTTATTTTTTCTTTCTTTCTTTTTTTCTCGCTTTTCTTCTGAGCCACGTGGCTGACAGGGTCTTGGTGCTCTGGCTAGGTGTCAGGCCTGTGCCTCTGAGGTGGGAGAACTGATTCCAGGACATTGGTCCACCAGAGACCTCCCAGCTTCATATAATATCAAACGGCAAAAGCTCTCCCAGAGATCTCCATCTCAACGCTAAGACCCAGCTCCACTCAACGACCAGCAAGCTACAGTGCTGGACACCCTATTCCAAACAACTAGCAAGACAGAAACACAACACCACCCATTAGCAGAGAGGCTGCCTAAAATCATAATAAGTTCACAGACACCCCAAAACACACCACCAGATACAGTCCTGCCCACCAGAAAGACAAGATCCAGGCTCATCCGCCAGAACACAGGCACCAGTCCCCTCCACGAGGAAGCCTACACAACCCACTGAACCAACCTTACCCACTGGGGGCAGACACCAAAAACAATGGGGACTACGAACCTGCAGCCTGTGAAAAGGAGACCCCAAATACGGTAAGTTAAGCAAAATGAGAAGACAGAGAAACACACAGCAGATGAAGAAGTAAGGTAAAAACCCACCAGACCAAACAAATGAAGAGGAATTAGGCAGTCTACCTGAAAGAGAATTCAGAGTAGTGATAGTAAAGATGATCCAAAATCTTGGAAATAGAATGAAGAAAATACAAGAAACGTGCAACAGGGACCTAGAAGAACTAAAGAGCAAACAAACAATGATGAACAACACAATAAATGAAATTAAAAATTCTCTAGAAGGAATCAAGAGCAGAATAACTGAGGCAGAAGAACGGATAAGTGACCTGGAAGATAAAATAGTGGAAATAACTACTGCAGAGAAGAATAAAGAAAAAAGAATGAAAAGAACTGAAGACAGTCTAAGAGACCTCTGGGACAACATTAAATGCACCAACATTCAAATTATAGGGGTCCCAAAAGAAGAAAAGAAAAGAAAGGGACTGAGAAAATATTTGAAGAGATTATAGTTGAAAACTTCCCTAATATGGGAAAGGAAATAGTCAAGTACAGGAAGCTCATAGAGTCCCATACAGGATAAATTCAAGAAGGAACACTCCAAGACACATATTAACCAAACTATCAAAAATTAAATACAAATTAAAAATATTAAAAGCAGCAAGGGAAAAACAACAACATACAAGGGCATCCCCATAAGGCTAACAGCTGATCTTTCAGCAGAAACTCTGCAAGCCAGAAGGGAGTGGCAGGACATAGTTAAAGTGATGAAAGGGAAAAAAAAAAAACACAACCAAGATTACTCTACCCAGCAAGGATCACATTCAGATTTGACGGAGAAATTTAAAACTTCACAGACAAGCAAAACTAACAGAATTCAGCACCACCAAACCAGCTTTACTACAAATGCTAAAGGAACTTCTTTAGGCAGGAAAAACAAGAGAAGGAAAAGACCTACAATAACAAACCCAAAACAAATAAGAAAATGGGAATAGGAACATACATATTGATAACTACCTTAAATGTAAATGGATTAAATGCTCCAACCAAAATATATAGACTGGCTGAATGGATACAAAAACAAGACCCATATATATGCTGTCTACAAGAGGCCCACTTCAGACCTAGGGACACATACAGACTGAAAGTGAGGGGATGGAAAAAGATATTCCATGCAAATGGAAACCAAAACAAAGCTGGAGTAGCAATTCTCATATGAGACAAAATAGACTTTAAAATAAAGAGTATTACAAGAGACAAAGAAGGACACTACATAATGATCAAGGGATCAATCCAAGAAGAAGATACAACAATTGTAAACCTTTATGCACCCAACATAGGAACACCTCAATACATAAGGCAAATGCTAACAGCCATAAAAGGGGAACTCGACAGTACCACAATAATAGTAGGGGACTTTCACACCCCACTTTCACCAATGGACAGATCATCAAAAATGAAAATAAATAAGGAAACACAAGCTTTAAATGATACATTAAATAAGATGGACTTAATTGCTATTTATAGGACATTCCATCCAAAAACAACAGAATACACTTTCTTCTCAAGTGCTCATGGAACATTCTCCAGGATAGATCATATATTGGGTTACAAATTAAGCCGTGGTAAATTTAAGAAAATTGAAATTGTATCAAGTATCTTTTCTGACCACAATGCTATGAGACTAGATATCAATTACAGGAAAAAAATCTGTAAAAAATACAAAGATATGGAGGCTAAACAATACACTACTAAATAGCCAAGAGATCACTGAAGAAATCAAAGAGGAGGGCCTCCCTGGTGGCGCAAGTGGTTGAGAGTCCGCCTGCCGATGCAGGGGATATGGGTTCGTGCCCCGGTCTGGGAGGATCCCATATGCCGCGGAGCGGCTGGGCCCGTGGGCCATGGCCGCTGAGCCTGCGCGTCCGGAGCCTGCGCGTCCGGAGCCTGTGCTCCGCAACGGGGGAGGCCACAACGGTGAGAGGCCCGCATACCGCAAAAAAAAAAAAAAAAAAAAAAAGAAATCAAAGAGGAAATGAAAAAATACCTAGAAACAAATGACAATGAAAACACAACAACCCAAAACCTATGCGATGCAGCAAAAGCAGTTCTAAGAGAGAAGTTTATAGCAATACAATCCTACCTCAAGAAACAAGAAATATCAAATAAACAACCTAACCTTACACCTAAAGCAATTAGAGAAAGAAGAACAAAAAAACCCCAAGTGGGCTTCCCTGGTGGCGCAGTGGTTGAGAGTCCGCCTGCCAATGCAGGGGACACAGGTTCGTGCCCCATTCTGGGAGGATCCCACATACCGCGGAGTGTCTGGGCCCGTGAGCCATGGTCGCTGGGCCTGCGCGTCCGGAGCCTGTGCTCCACAGCGGGAGAGGCCACAGCAGTGAGAGGCCCACATACCGCAAAAAAAAAAAAACCAAAGTTAGCAGAAGGAAAGGAAAGAAATCATAAAGATCAGATCAAAAAGAAATGAAAAAGAAATGAAGGAAACAATAGCAAAGATCAATAAAACTACAAGCTGGTTCTTTGAGAAGATAAACAAAATTGATAAACCATTAGCCAGACTCATCAAGAAAAAAGGAGAATTCTCAAATCAATAGAATTAGAAATGAAAAAGAAGTAACAACTGACACTGCAGAAATACAAAGGATCATGAGAGATTACTACAAGCAACTATATGCCAATAAAATGGACAACCTGGAAGAAAAGGACACATACTTAGAAAAGCACAACCTTCCAAGACTGAACCAGGAAGAAATAGAAAATATAAACAGACCTATCACAAGCACTGAAATTGAGACTCTGATTAAAAATCTTCCAACAAACAAAAGCCCAGGACCAGATGGCTTCACAGGCGAATTCTATCAAACATTTAGAGAAGAGCTAACTCCTATCCTTCTCAAACTCTTCCAAAATATAGCAGAGGGAGGAACACTCCCAAACTCATTCTACGAGGCCACCATCACCCTGATACCAAAATCAGAGAAAGATCATAAAAAAAAAAAAAACTACAGGCCAATATCACTGATGAAAATAGATGCAAAAATCCTCAACAAACTAGTAGCAAACAGAATCCAACAGCACATTAAAAGGATCATGGTAATGATCAAGTGGGGTTTATTCCAGGAATGCAAGGATTCTTCAATACATGCAAATCAATCAATGTGATAAAGCATACTAACAAACTGAAGGAGAAAAACCATATGATCATCTCAATAGATGCAGAAAAAGCTTTCAACAAAATTCAACACCCATTTATGATAAAAACTCTCCAGAAAGTAGGCAAAGAGGAAACTTACCTCAACATAACAAAGACCATATATGACAAACCCACAGCCAACATCATTCTCAATGGTGAAAAACTGAAACCATTTCCTCTAAGATCAGGAACAAGACAGGGTTGTCCACTCTCCCCACTATTATTCAACATAGTTTTGGAAGTTTTAGCCACAGCAATCAGAGAAGAAAAAGAAATAATAAAAGGCATACAAATCAGAAAAGAAGTAAAGCTGTCACTGTTTGCAGATGACATGGTACTATACATAGAGAATACTAAAGATGCTACCAGAAAACTACTAGAGCTAATCAATGAATTTGGTAAAGTATTAGGATACAAAATTAATGCACAGAAGTCTCTTGCATTCCTATACACTAATGATGAAAAATCTGAAAGAGAAATTAAGGAAACACTCCCATTCACCATTGCAACAAAAAGAATAAATACCTAGGAATAAACCTACCTTAGGAAACAAAAGACCTGTATGCAGAAAACTATAAGACACTGATGAAAGAAATTAAAGATGACACAGACAGATGGAGAGATATACCATGTTCTTGGATTGGAAGAATCAACATTGTTAAAATGACTATACTACCCAAAGCAATCAATGCAATCCCTATCCAACTACCAATGGCATTTTTCACAGAACTAGAACAAAAAAATTCATAATTTGTATGGAAACACAAAAACCCTGAATAGCCAAAGCAATCTTTAAAAGGAAAACAGAGCTGGAGGAATCAGGCTTCTGGACTTCAGACTATACTACAACGCTACAGTAATCAAGACAGTATGGGGCTTCCCTGGTGGCACAGTGGTTGGGAATCCAACTGCCAATGCAGGGGACACGGGTTCAAGCCCTGGTCTGGGAGGATCCCACATGCCATGGAGCACCTGGGCCCGTGTGCCACAACTACTGAGCCTGCGCTCCAGAGCCAGCGAGCCACAACTACAGAGCCCATGAGCCACAACTACTGAGCCCGTGAGCCACAACTACTGAGCCCGCACGCCTGGAGCCCATGTTCCACAATGAACAGTAGCCCCCTCTCGCTGCAACTAGAGAAAGCCTGTGCGCTGCAACGAAGACCCAAAGTAGCCAAAAATAAGTTAAATTAATTAATTAATTAATTAAATATCATTAAAAAAAAAAGACAGTATGGTACTGGCACAAAAACAGAAATATAGATCAATGGAACAGGATAGAAAGACCCATGCACATATGGTCACCTTATTTTTGATATAGAAGATAAGAATATACAATGGAGAAAAGACAGCCTCTTCAATAAGTGGTGCCGGGACAACTGGAGAGCTACATGTAAAAGAGTGAAATTAGAACACTTGCTAACACCATACACAAAAATAAACTCAAAATGGATTAAAGACCTAAATGTAAGGCCAGACACTATAAAACTCTTAGAGGAAAACATAGGCAGAACACTCTATGGCATAAATCACAGCAAGATCCTTTTGACCACCTCCTAGAGAAATGGAAATAAAAACAAAAATAAACAAATGGGACCTAATGAAACTTAAAAGCTTTTGCACAGCAAAGGAAAACTTAAACAAGATGAAAAGACAACCCCCAGAATGGGAGAAAGTATTTTCAAATGAAGCAACTGACAAAGGATTAATCTCCAAAATTTACAAGGAGTTCATGAAGCTCACTATCAAAAAAAAGAAACAACTCAATCAAAAAATGAGCAGAAGACCTAAATAGACATTTCTCCAAAGAATATATACAGATTGCCAACAAACACATGAAAGGATGTTCAACATCACTAATCATTAGAGAAATGCAAATCAAAACTACACTGAACTATCACCTCACACCAGTCAGAATGGCCATCATCAAAAAATCTACAAACAATAAATGCTGGAGAGGGTGTGGAGAAAAGGGAACACTCTTGCACTGTTGGTGGGAATGTAAGTTGATACAGCCACTATGGAGAACAGTATGGAGGTTCCTTAAAAAACTAAAAATAGTACTACCATATGACCCAGCAATCCCACTACTGGGCATAGACCCTGAGAAAACCATAATTCAAAAAGAGTCATGTACCACAATATTCATTGCAGCTCTATTTACAATAGCCAGGACATGGAAGCAACCTAAGTGTCCATCGACAGATGAATGGATAAAGAAGATGTGGCACATATATACAACGGAATATTACTCAGCCATAAAAAGAAACAAAATTGAGTTATTTGTAGTGAGGTGAATGGACCTAGAGTCATACAGAGTGAAATAAGTCAGAAAGAGAAGAACAAATACTGTATGCTTACACATATATATGGAATCTAAAAAAAAAAAAAAGGTTCTGAAGAACCTAGGGGCAGGACAGGAATAAAGATGCAGACTAGAGAATGGACTTGAGGACACGGGGAGACGGAAGGGTAAGCTGGGACAAAGTGAAGAGAGTGGCATGGACATATATACACTACCAAATGTAAAATAGATAGCTAGTGGGAAGCAGCCACACAGCACAGGGAGATCAGCTCGGTGCTTTGTGACCACCTAGAGGTGTGGGATAAAGAGGGTGGGAGTGAGACGCAAGAGGGAGGAGATATGGGGATATATGTATATGTATAGCTGATTCACTTTGTTATAAAGCAGAAACTAACACACCATTGTAAAGCAATTATACGCCAATAAAGATGTTTTTTAAAAAAGTTATTAATATTCGGATTCTATGTTCCAATTTGCTTGAAACTGAATATTAGTTATGCACACACTATTTGAAAAAAAAAACGTGGCCCTTCTTCATGTGCATTTCTAACTAAATGGACTGATGGGACCAAAGGCAATTTAGAATATCAGTGGCCATATGGGAAACTTTTGAAATCTCCAACCTTAATTTCCTTAAAAAAAAAACTGGACTACAATAGATTAAAGTTTTCCAGAACTGAGTGGAATGCTTATTTTGATTGGTATTTTGAGTCTTCCCAAGGTTATCAGTGGTCTAAAATGGCCTCTCTTCAAAATAAGATTTTAAGATTAACTGGGGCAAACAAATGATTAAAGAAAATCAAAGGGCTCCTGAATTTGCAGGCCTTTCTTCCTGGTCTCTTTTTCTCAGGTTTTGTGTCCTGGGCTGTCCTGTCTCCCTCAACTCCTGTGCTCAGACTCCACCTTCAGCACCATCTTCCTCCTTCTCTTCTATGCTGCCTATGCCTCCTCTATACCCTCAGCTCCCTCACACTAATTCTCTCACCAAACTTTTACTCTTCTCTGAAACTCTCTTCTCCTCTGAAACTATCAGAATCTGTCCCTTTAATATTAAGCCTTCTGAGGATCCCAAGGGTAAACTCTTATTAATTTCTTACACTCCCTGGACTAAAGCTGAACTGTGAGCCAGTCAAAAATTTCCCAGAGGGGCTTCCCTGGTGGCACAGTGGTTGAGAGTCCGCCTGCCGATGCAGGGGACACGGGTTCGTGCCCCGGTCCGGGAAGATCCCACATGCCGCAGAGTGGCTGGGCCCGTGAGCCATGGCCGATAGGCCTGTGCGTCCGGAGCCTGTGCTCCGCAACGGGAGAGGCCACAACAGTGAGAGGCCTACGTACCACAACAACAAAAAAAAAAAAAAAAAAAAAAATTTCCCAGAGTAATGCAGATCCTCATAAATTTACTGAGGAATTCAATACAGTCATTCAAATGCATCAGCCTGGTTTCACTGACTTATTCTTGTTCATATGCTTGTCAGCGAAGGGCAGGCCCAGCACTGAATGAAAACCACTAACTGGGAAAATCCTGAAAGATCTCTAGAGTTACAACTGGGAGGCCAACCCTCTTGGCTATAATAGGCTAACTTATTATACAATCAGTCTCAGGCAATCGCTAGATGACTTCACTGAGCAATGCCTAGGGCTCTTCCAAAGTCTGTTGGTTGGAACAAAATTCAGTCTTGTGCACAAAAGTCTGATGAACCTGTTCATGAATATTATAATTGAGTTCAGGTTGTTTTTAAAGAAATGTCTGTAGAGAACAAACTTATGGTTACCAGGGGGGAAGGGAAGGGGGATAGACTGGGAGTTTGGGATTGACATGTACTCACTGCTATATTTAAAATGGATAACCAACAAGGACCTACTGTATAGCACAGGGAGCTCTGCTCAATATTATGTAACACCTAAATGGGAAAAGAATTTAAAAATAAAAAGAAAGAAAAGTCTGGTCTTCCAGATGTTGACTCCACTGAGTAGCTTTTAACTCTATGCTTATTAATTGGCCAGACCAGGAACTTTCCCTTCTAGTAAAAAGGACCAGGATGGAAAGGGAAACTATGTCCACTCCAGGTTTGGTTAGTCTGGCAAACCAGTCCTCTCACACTCCAGATGAGTCATCTCAAAGGAAGACTGCTAAAATTCATAATCTTCAACTCCAGCAAATGAAGGCCCCTAAACAAAAACAAAACCTTCCTATTTGTTGCTGCTATTATTACCCAGAGCCAGGACATTGGAAAAGAAATTGTTACAATTCAAACTCTTCAGGTACCTGCAGCCCTCTAACCAGCCTTTCTAATGTACTCCCAATTCTCAAAGATGGGGCTCCATAGACGGGGCTCTTCCCAATTCTCCCTCCTAATTGGCTGGGAGAAACGTTTCTCCAGAGGGGGGATGAATCTCTTCCAGTACGAATTGACCCCAGAGCCACACTCTCAGTGCTCATCTACACTACTATAAAGCAGCCCCTGCATCAGAGGACTAAAACTGTTCAAACAGTAGGGATCTCTAATGAACCTCAAGAGGTTCCTGTCTCTGAACGTATTCTGCTTTATTTAGGCCCTTTGAGAGATACACACCCTTTTCTCCTGGAATTTCTCTCCCCAAAGGGGAAAATGATTCTAGAAATTGACAGTGGTCATCAAAGTAACCCACCACGTGAATTAAATGACCCTTTGACATCTTTTATTTGTCCCATCTCTGATGGTACCAGAGCTGATTCTGGAAACACTGATCATTTGTCCCTATTGAGTCAGCTACCACCCTCCTTATGGGCAAAATCTCCAGCTGACCCCTCAAATCCTCTTAATCAATGTCCTACAAGTAAAGAAGCCCTTAAAGGTATAAAGCCCATAATAGAAGATTACAAGGCTCAAGACCTCATATTCCCTTGCACTAATCCCTGTAACACCTCCATTTTACTGGCAAGAAAATCTAAGGACCACAGGTGGAGGTCTGTCCAGGACCTCCAAGCAATAAACAACTTTTAAAAAAACCCATTATTTATTTTTGGCTGTGTTGGGTCTTGGTTGCTGCGCACGGGCTTTCTCTAGTTGCTGCGAGCAGGGGCTACTCTTCCTTGCGGTGCACAGGCTTCTCATTGTGGTGGCTTCTTTTATTGTGGAGCACGGGCTCTAGGCGTGGGGGCTTCAGTAGTTGTGGCACGTGGGCTCAGTAGTTGTGGCTCATGGGCTCTAGAGTGCAGGCTTAGTAGTTGTGGCGCACGGGCTTAGTTGGTCTGTGGCATGTGGGATCTCCCCCGACCAGGGCTCGGTCCCCTATCCCCTGCATTGGCAAGCGGATTCTTAACCACTGCGCCACCAGGGAAGCCCTAAACAACTTTTTTTTTTTTTTTCCCCCGGTACGCGGGCCTCTCACTGTTGTGGCCTCTCCCGTTGCGGAGCACAGGCTCCGGACGCGCAGGCTCAGCGGCCATGGCTCACGGGCCCAGCCCCTCCGCGGCATGTGGGATCTTCCCAGACCAGGGCACGAAGCCGTGTCCCCTGCATCGGCAGGAAGACTCTCAACCACTGCGCCACCAGGGAAGCCCTAACCAACTTATTTTTTAACACCTTGTTGTTCCTAATCCTCAGATGTTACTAACATCCATTCCCACCAGAAGCCAATTCTTTACTGTAATTGGTTTATGCTGTGCATTCTTTAGTATTCTGGTTGATGAACGAGCCAATATCTTTCTGCCTTCATTTGGGAAGAAAAACAACTCACCTGGACAGTAATGCCTCAGGGTTATACTGAGAGTCTTTCTTATTTCACACCAATCCTGAAGGCTAACCTGGATGACAAAACATTCCCTAGAGGTTCTACTTTGTTGCACTGTGTAGATGATTTGCTTCTTTGCTCTCCTTCTCAAGCCTCCTCACAGGAAGAAAGCATCCACTTGCTGAAGCTTTTAGCCTTAAAAGGACATAAGATCGCCAAAGAAAAATGCAGTTTGCCCAAACCCAGGTTCAATATTTAGGGCATCTGATAACAGAACAAGGCTATACTTAGATCCAGATAGACTTCATGGTGCCCTAAGTTTCCCCAAACCCAAAATTAAGCCCCAATGGGGAGGTTTTCTCAGGTTACTGCCGAAATTGGATTCCAAGTTCTCTGTTATGGCCAAACCTCTGTATGCTCTACTCAACAGTAACAACCCCACGCAATTTTGTAGGAAGAACTGAACAACACAGCCTTCAAGGCCGTAAAGGCCTTGATGAATCCACCTGCCCTTGGGCATCCCAATGACCAGATTCCCTTTTTCCTTTTTGTACTATATATGAAAAGGAAGGAAATGACCTTGGGACACTCACCCCAAACAGGGGGACCACCATTGATTCATAGGGTATTCTAGCCAGCAACTGAATCCTGTGGCCTTGGTTCCTGCTTAGAGCCATTCTAGCCGCTGCCCTTTTGGTTAAGGCCGCCAAGAAAATTGTGGCATCCCTCTTAACCATTTTTGTACTTCATGCAGTAGAAGCTCCCCTGAATTGTCATGACACTCAACATTTCTCAGCCAGCTGCCTCACTCCTATGAAGTCTTTATGTGAACAGCCTCTCCCATAACTCTTTCACATTGTAATTACCTTAACCCTGCTACTCTTCTCCCCTCTGTCACTGGCAATACTGATTGCTCAATGCTGACGGGACACCTCCTGACTCCTTGTAAAGATCTATAGGAAATTCCACTGGGTAACATTGACTTCTCATGGTTCGCTGATGATGATAGTGGCAAATATCATGCTGGGTGTGTTACTGCACCTCCTTTTGATGTTGTTGAGGCAGCAACTTCACCTATGGCTACTTCAGCCCAACAGCATGAATTATATGCTCTTATGAAAGCTTATACTTTAGCTAAGGGCAGAACTGCCAATATTTACACTGATAGTAGATATGCTTTTGGAGTACCTCATGATTTTGAAATGCTGTGGGAGCAATGTGGCTTCCTTACTTCCAGTGGAAGTAGGATCTAAAATGAAGTGTTGAATGCAATACTTGTATCTGCTGTTTAAGCTATCAGTAAGATTCCAGGGCATTCTAAACTTTATTCTCTGGAAGCTAAGGGAAATCACCTTGCTGACATTTCTGCAAAGAACGTTGCCCTTCAAGGGATCAACAGCAGTCAGACCACTTTCACAGTGCAAAGGCATATCTTTCCAAATGATAATTTAGAAAAACTGGCTAGAGGAAAAGACTACCCCTACCTGGGGAACTCCCCTCGAACTTCATAATGATGGAGGAAGCCATTTTACTGGCCAGTTGCTTTGACAAGGCTATGCTGTTTGGCCGGTTTTACAACACTTTCACTGTGCTTACCACACCAATCCTCTGGTTTAGTGGAATGCACTAATGGCACCATTAAGACTCAACTGGCAAGATTTGTAGAGACCCTCCCAATAGATTGGTCACAAGTATTGCTGTTGGTCCTTCTAAATCCACCTCTTTGGGAACTCATAAACTCTCACCCTTTGACATAGTCACAGGATGCCTAATGTACTTGACTCCTGCCTCTTTTCACCCACAACTGATAAGAGTTACTCCAATATTGCAAAGGCCTAATTGCTTCTGTTAAAAATAACCATCTTGGGCTTACCTGGTGGCGTAGTGGTTGAGAGTCCACCTGCCGATGCAGGGGACACGGGTTCGTGCCCAGGTCCGGGAAGATCCCACATGCTGCAGAGCAGCTGGGCCCGTGAGCCATGGCCGCTGAGCCTATGCGTCCAGAACCTGTGCTCCGCAACGGGAGAGGCCACAACAGTGAGAGGCCTGCATACTGCAAAAATAAGATAAAATAAAAAATAACCATCTTTGGGGAATGCAATCTTTTTACAGTGCATTCTCAGGAGATAAAGACCTTAAGCATCACACCTTGCAAACTGGAGCTTTTGCCAGTTGGAAAAGACACCTCCAGAAGGATTCTCTTCAACCTCACTGGAAAGGTCCCTATCAGGTGCTGCTAACCAACCCTTGTGCTGCCAAACTCCAAGGAAAATACTTGTGGATTCACATGACACACCTAAAAATAGCACCAAACCCTGACTGGACTTGTACATCATCTGGTGACCTGAAAGTAAAGATTTATCAGAATTGAAGCAGACGACATCTGATGAGACAACTTTCCAAGGACAATCAGACCAGGCCTGCTACAAGTTTGTAGCTAAACCTTTGACGATGACATAACACTTCAGATGATCTCCAATGTCTATGATCTTGATAACAGATGCACTTCATATAAAGTGCCTGAGAATTCTCCCTCCTACTGCTCCTTGTTCCTTGAATGTGACCTCGATAGGTTTTCCATCTGTGTACTTTCCCTCTGATGTGGGGCACTCTACACCCAGGAAAGATTCTTCCTAACAGTAAGGGATAAAAAGTCACTGCAACTAGAAAAGCTATTCATTAGCAATGCTGTCACAAAAGGATCTTGATCAAAAGGGGTAAATGTAAAAAATTAATAAACAGAAACCTCAATTCAATAGAGTCGGGAGACCAGAAGGAGAGCTCTCACAGCCTGTGATGATAGCAGAGCCCAGCAGGAAGAAGAAAGACTCCTCTTCTTTCTGGGAAAGGACTCAGGCAGAAAAACACAATGGACTCTTTACTTTAGCCGTCCCAGTGTTACTGACACAAGCTCATGTGTCCAATGCACAGTGAGTCCAAACAAACCAAAATGTCTGAATTTGGAGCAAAGAAAGGTTTATTGCAGGGCCAAGTAAGGAGAATGGGCATCTCGTGCTCAAAAAACCTGACATCCTCGACTTTTCGGAGAGAAGTTTTTACAGGCAAAATTTGGGGTGAGGGCTGCAGGGTGTGTGACTTTCTTCTGATTGGTTGGTGGTGAGGTAACAGGGCGGTGCTCCAGGAACCTTGTGCTCAGCCTAAAGTTACCGTCCTCCACCTGGCTGGGGGCCTTAGCTCCTGCAGAAGAACTCAAAGATGTTGTTATGTATATGCCTTGAGGAGGAACCCACACCCTGCTTTAATCACTGTACTATTGTTTCTTGATTGCTCCTGCTTTGTTTCTGAATTTCCTGATTAGCAATTGTCTGAATCTGCCCTTTGGTATTCAGGACCATATAGGAGGCTAAGGCCTTTTTCCTACGAACAAAAAATTGGGGAAACAGATAGGATTTGTACTTGGGAGGGCCCCATAGGGTCCTGCTTGGTTTCACCAACTTCCTTTTCCCCTCTATGAAAGTGTACTCTTTATTTTTAATTTTTTAATTTTATTTTGGCCATGCCACACAGCTTGCAGGATCTTAGTTCCCCAACCAGGGATCGAACCTGCACCCTTGGCAGTGAAAGCACGGATGCCTAACCGCTGGACCACCAGGGAATTCCCCAAAGTGTACTCTTTCTTTTTCCTGCTGGGCCTTGCATGTGGCTAGCCATGGTCCTATACCTCAAACTGTAGTTCTCTGCTGATCTTGTAACTGAGGAGGACCCTATGGGGCCTTCTGGGGACAGGCCCCTCCCCCATACCCTCTGCTTTAGTTCCTCTCTGAAGCACCTAGATAATAGTATGGGATGCACATTTCCTGAGTGCTTTTGCAGATGTGAAACACTACCCCCACTCCCCCACCGAATGGAAGAACTACTTGATGATCCTGAGCACAGAGCCCCAGGCCTCCTGGAGCCTAAGGACTGATAAAGTGAACCCCTGTGACACCGTCCTGTAGCTTCACCATCAGCCAGTCAGAGAATGGTGTACAAGCTGATCATCTACCCTGCGACCCCCCCCCACGCCCCTCTTGGCCTTTAAAAATGCTTTGCCGAAACCCTTCGGGGAGCTCAAGGCTTTTCAGGGAATGAGTCACCTCATCTCCTTGCATGGCCTTGCAATAAACCTTTCTCTGTTCCAGACTCCGACGTTTTAGATTGTTTGGCCTCACTGTGCTTTGGGCACACAAACTTGCGTTAAGGATCGCAAATAAACCCATCTTTGCCATAGAAATAACTGGCAGTCTTACTTGTTTCAGGTCAACAACCCATTAATGAGGGAACCAGAGGATGACAAAGCTGCTTCAAAGGAGAATGCAGGCAACTGACTATGTATACATAGCCAGTGAAAAAGAGGAGAAAAGGAAACTCTTGGGATGAGATCGATAAATCAGGCAGAAACCTGGTTAACATTCTGAGCTGGCAGAGGTCATTTGCATTTTTACCAGATGAAATCATTTACATCAACACTGGAGGAAAAAATTTGCATCTCTATTACACAACAAAGCTTGTGTTTGGTTTTCTACAAGTTAACTTCTACCCTTAAAAGAGTAATAAAATGCCCTCGTTTAAAATAGTAAGTCAAAGTTACTAAAATCCCAGGCAGTACCCTTGGTGGTCTTGTCTGATAGTGTATTACCATGACAATGAAGGCCACCAAGCATCTTTTCTGCTTGACTTGCAAGTTCTGGTTCCAACAGGTGTGGTCTGGTGGTGCATGTTTTATAGTCATCAGATGAGTACATATGTTGAAGTCTGGAAAGAGTTTGGGACATGCATTAGGTAACATCTATTTCCCTGACCCCTCCCTTCACCTCCAGTCACCCGTAGGTTCATGTCCTTTATTATCCTGTACCCCCTGGTGTGTGCACTCAGCACTTTGCATCCTATTCGTGTAAGTAACTACCTCTCCCTTTAGACACCAGGCAGAGTTTTCTTGCCCCCCTCTATGTACTGGCTCTCCAGCTCAGGGTCTGGTACAACTTACAAGTTCAATAAATGCTTGTTGAATAACTATAAATGAGATGGAATCTGAGCCATGTTGTGAACAAAACATGGTAGGTACGAGGTAGTGGGGGGAAGAAAGTCAGTTCAGCAGAGGCAAGGACATCGCAAACTTACTAGCAGGAGGGTGGGCTTCAATGTGGGCCAATTGTGCGGGGAGTACAGGCAGGGCCAGCACAGGAGGATGCGGACATGAAAGCACCACATCTAAGCGAGAGGTGAGGCGCAGGGATTCTTCCATTCTCCGTCTGCCTCCTCATCCTTTGGCTGTCCTTGCCGTCACACGTCGCGAGGGTGCACCGCCCCACGGTGTGCAGGGATGGAAGGGACAGTGAAGAACCTGGAGGCACACAACGGGTTCATGTATCTCCCTCTGGAACGAGCCTCACTCCGCGGAGACTTCGCTTCTTTTAAAAACCTTACCAGGGCTTCCCTGGTGGCGCAGTGGTTGAGAGTCCGCCTGCCGATGCAGGGGACACGGGTTCATGCCCTGGTCCGGGAAGATCCCACATGCCACGGAGCGGCTGGGCCCGTGAGCCATTGCCGCTGAGCCTATGCGTCCGGAGCCTGTGCTCCTCAACGGAAGAGGCCACAACAGTGAGAGGCCTGCGTACCGCAAAAAAAAAAAAAAAAAAAAAAAAAAAAAAAAACAAACAAAAAAACCCAAAAAACCTTACCAGGTCTATTCAGGGTTGACAGGGCGGTCTCCTAGGAGGGAGGAAACAGCTGGCCCCTCCCCTCCCACCCGCCAGCCTCCGCGACTCATCTCCCAGCTCCTGGCGCGCGCACTCCGGCGAGGCTGACCCTGACACCCAGTAGCTGAGCCGGGGACGCGCGAGCCGGGGGCGCGCGAGCCGGGGACGTGCGCGGCGAGGGCTTCGCGGCTCAGTCCGGCTCCCCGCCCGCCAGCCGGCTGGCCCCCTCGTAGGGGACGTGTTGCTGACTCGCGCCTGCGACCAGGAGGACGCGCAGCCATGGGCCGCCTGGCCGGGAGTGCGGCGGCGCTGCTGCTCGGGCTGCTCGTGGAGGTAGGGCCGGGCCGGGCGGGGCTGAGCGGGAGCGGCACCGAGGCGCCCGGGAGACCGTGTGCGGGAGCCCTGAAGGCTGAGGGCCGAGAGCCACGGCTTCACGGACCGGCATGAGCCCCCGTGCGGAAGGCGTCCGCGCCCTGGTGACGGGGTCGTCCCATCACTCCCCGCTCCTCCGACGGCCCTCAGTCCCCCCGCCCCGCGTTACCGACTCTCGCGCGTGGGGAGGACCCGGGAGAACCCTGTGCGCGCTGTGCGCCCGACCCCTCCCCTTCCCCGGGGGCCCGGGGCTGGTGGGGCTGGCGGGCGGGTAGTCCCTGAAGCGGCGCAGGCGCAGACTCAGGGCGACCAGCGGTTTGGGGCTGGGGAGGGGGCGTCGCCGGGTCGGGGCGCGACCGCGCGGAGACGCGGATGAGGGAGGTGTCACGGGTCCGCGAGTGAGATGGCGGGACTGAGCAGGAGGAAATGTCCCCGCCGGTGAGGATGAAGCGCAGTCCTCCGAAGCGAGAGAAAACCCCCGAAGAGCCGGGGTGGTGGGTGTGGTCTTTTGGAGCCGAGACAGGGGACTTGTTGAAGCGACGGCGGAGGAGTTGCTGGTGACCGCAACCTCGTGGGGACCTCGGCTGCCCCCGGCCGGAAAGTTGCGCCCTCGGATGGCGGCCACCCCCTTCTTGCAAAAGCGGGTTCTTTAAAATGGGGGTTAGTGGGGCCCTAGGGTGCAGTCTGGATTAAGGTTTGTTCTATTCCCTGCTCACTTCCATTATTTTGAATGAAATTTTATTAAATTCATGAAGTCAAAGTAAATGAGTGATGAGGTTCTTACGTTTTCTCTTTTAGGTAGTAAAACTCTGGAAACGACTGCTTGGTTTTCTTCATGTATAAGGAAATCAATGTTACAAAATGTTGGGAGGGAGAGTCTGAGCTCTCCTGAAAAGAAGGTTGATGGAAAAGTTTCTTGCGCCCGGCCCCGCCATAGCAAAGACTTCCTGGTTTTGTTCTTCTGTCTCCCTGGCTGAGTGGTTCATGATTTTGTGGAGTGCCCTCCACTTGCGTCCTTTTTGTTGATTCATAATTTTATGACCTTAGGTATCACATCTCCTGGGTGATCACCAGACAGATAATGGAGAAGTGAATCTGAGACCACTGTTCACATAAAAGCGCATGCATCTGTACCTACACATGCGATCCCCCCACTTTTAAATCAGCACTTGGTGAAATTACCTAGCATTTCGTTGGTTCTGCCTCCTGCAGGTCTTTAGTGTGTGTGGTGCTGTGCCCTGTACGTAGCCTAGACTGCTTCAAGGACTCAGTTCTTTTCAAAATACTTAAGCCTGGGACACAGCCTCTCAGATCACTCGGAGGGACTGCTCTGAAGGTTTAAGGGAGGAGCCAGGATACAGAGGAGGTTTTTTTTTTTTTTAAATATAAAATTATTTATTTATTTTTGGCTGCGCTGGGTCTTCGTTGCTGCCCGTGGGCTTTCTCTGGTTGTGGTGAGTGGGGGCTGCTCTTCGTTGCGGTGCGCGGCTTCTCACTGCAGTGGTTTCTCTTGTTGCGGAGCATGGGTTCTAGGCACACGGGCTTCAGTAGTTATGGTGCGCAGGCTCAGTAGTTGTGGTGCGCGGGCTCAGTAATTGTGGCTCACGGGCTCTAGAGCGCAGGCTCAGTAGTTGTGGCACGCAGGCTTAGTAGCTCTGCAGCATGTGGGATCTTCCCGGACCAGGGCTCGAACCTGTGTTCCCTGCGTGGGTAGGGGAATTCTTAACCACTGTGCCACCAGGGAAGCCCCCTATAGAGGAGTTTTTGCCAAACAAGAACAAAAACCAAACAAAAAAACCCCAGGTAGTTGGAACATCAAAAGATTACTATTAAGGAAAACCAGACATCTCAGGTTAATGAATTTAGCACTTTTCTATGTATGGGAAGTTGCAAGAGTTTGAGCATATTGAAATCATTCCTTTGATATGCACCTCAGCTATCTGGGGCCAGTATCCTGTTTTTCTCCATCCTGAATCCCCTCTGGTTGCACAGTCTGGGAGACTGCAGTGGCTGCTGGCTAGATGGCTGCAACATCCTTTGTTTACTGAAATGGCAAGTGACGTTCTTCAGGAATTTATCATCTTAAGAGAGAGTTCAAATCAGGCCTGACAGGTTCAAATGATATGAAGCAGAACTGTGACAACACTAAATTTTTTTTTTTTTTTTTTTTTGCGGTACGTGGGCCACTCACTGTTGTGGCCTCTCCCGTTGCGGAGCACAGGCTCCGGACGCACAGGCTCAGCAGCCATGGCTCACGGGCCCAGCTGCTCCGCGGCAGGTGGGATCTTCCCAGACCGAGGCACGAACCCGTGTCCCTTGCATCAGCAGGTGGACCCTCAACCACTGCGCCACCGGGGAAGCCCATACACTAAAATGTAAAGGAGTAAATTGATGTTTTCACAAAGTCAGATATCTAGATGATTGGTAATTTTTGTTTTCATGGGATGGTGTGGTGTAGCCCACTTTTGCATGCCTGTCCCAAGCACCTGTTTTGTTTGTGGTAGAGAGGTGTCTCTCTGAGGAATTAAGGATATTTCTTTCTAATGTATCACATGGAATCTTACACGTGCGTTATATATCTGAGATGTTTTCATCTTAAGTGGGTTGCTCTGAATTTCATCTAATATTGGTTGTTATCAGTATGCCTCTGATGCTTTTTTTTTTTTTTCTCTGATGCTTTTGAGGTCCTGAATCACATACCTAAATGTGCTATTTCCGTTGCCGAGCGTGTGAAGAGGCAAAGAGCTCTCTTCAATTTGAGGGCCTAAGACAACTGAGGGAGATGTCTGAAGGCTCCTGACAGCCAGCTGCAACCTGGAATACTTGTCTTTGTTCTGCTTGAGCTGGTTTCACTGTGGCTGTGGTGTAGTTGACCATAAACCACCTGGCAGCCTTTATGCTGCCCCTGGCCCTCTGGCATCCTGTTCCTAGGCAGCACTGCTCAGGGTTGTGTGGGGCGGGCGTGGGGCGGGGCGGTGTGCTCGGGAGAAGTCTTTGACCATGGAGGGTGTCTAAAAGTTGTTTAAGAAGGGCTTTCCTGGGCTTCCCTGGTGGCTCAGTGGTTGAGAGTCCGCCTGCCGATGCAGGGGACACGGGTTCGTGCCCCGGTCCGGGAAGATCCCACGTGCTGCGGAGCGGCTGGTCCTGTGAGCCATGGCCGCTGAGCCTGCGCATCCGGAGCCTGTGCTCTGCAGCGGGAGAGGCCACAACAGTGAGAGGCCCAAAAGAAGGGCTTTCCTCCCCTGCCTCACATCCTTCTATAGAAGTTCACTTACCTGTGAGACAGCTAGACTGCGTCTTGGTTTCTCACTCAGCAGACACAGAGTGTTTCCCCTGTGTTCTAAGCACTTTACAAATATTAACTCGTTAATCTTCTTAGCAATTACTTTTAGTCCCATTTTTGTGTCAAATGGGGACGTTAAAGAGCTTGTTCACAGTCTCACTGCTGTGACGTGTGAGGGCTTGAGATGCTAACCCAGGCAGAGGGTCTCCGACCGCCCCATCCTGTGCTTCAGCCTCTCCCACTGCTGGACACAGAGACATGGAGAGAATCTGTACTCGGTCTGTCCCGAGGCCAGTGGTAGACTTGGACGGGTGTGGTCCCGTGAAAACAGGGAAACCAGCAAAATCCCCTCTAGGAACTCAGCTCCATTTAGGGGACCATATAATTTAGTATCCAAACTATGACACTGGAGAGTGACGCTGGGGACTGTTAACAGTCGTGCCCGCACGGCAGGCATCAGCAGGACTGTCCTGGAAGCCCCGGCGTGTGCTCACCCCAAAGCCCAGACAGAGCTGTAAGTAGGAACAGGCTGGGGGGCAGCATTATCCCTTCCCCAGGGAGGCTTCTGGGGGGCTCATCACTGAAGTGACCTTTCCTTTCTGTTAACCTGGCCTTGCCTGTGAATCGCATGGGAAGCTGGTGTGGACCCTTATTTCATCTTCCCTCCTCCCCAGTCGCTCTGTGCCAGCTGGGTAGATATCCCAGGCACGTGGGCCAGGGGGGCGGCCACAGAATAGGGGGATCCCGTGGCTCCTCTTGGGTCATGAAATTCTCAAGTTGTGTGTTGTCCTCCTGTCCACTGGTCTGTGTGAGGCCCTGTGAACAGTGGCTGCGGAAACAGTGACGGTGCTGAGCCGTCTCCCAGTAGCCCTGGTGAGCTAGTCCGCTAGTGCACTGGGTTGCAGCTGCAGCATGGAAACTGAAGAAGAAAAGCGGTTCCAAGCCTGAGTGTGGCTTAGTAGAACCTGGGGAGTCATTAGGTGCTGAGCATATGCGCCCCCCGTGGGCTTTTGTCAGAATACGTGGTCTTCTGGATGTTGTCACAGCGGTCTCTTTCTAGAGGTCAGGTTGTTGACACTTCTGTAATATACTGGGCAGTATTTGCTATGCGTTCTGTCCTTACTGAAATGAGCCCCGAAATGTGTAGTGTACTATTTAGTATAAATTCCCCCTGTGCCAGGGTTGGGGGTTCTGCTTTATCCATCCGTGGGGGAAAGAACTCTGTACTAGGTTATTTTATTCAAGAGACCGGCATCAGTATCTTTCTGCCCCTCCCCTGGAACCCAAAGCTGGAAACCTTTAAGTGAGGCCGCCATGTGTTTCAAAGTTATTCTGGCCAAAGAACATCCCTTCTTGGGCTAGAAAAAGGAGTGGTCTTCTCTTCGAGAGAGAGGGTTGGAAAGGGAACATTGTCTTTTGAAACTAGGGAAATTCACAGGATTACTGAGTATTTTTCTAAAGTCCTTTGTATTTTGATGCCCAGGAGTCTTGAAATTAGAACCAAGTCATGTTTAAGAGTGTTTTTTGTCTCATGCCGAATGTCTTTTGTACCCTGGAATTGCAATGAATGTGGCAGCCCTTGGATGCCAGTTTTCTGAAATAAAGTACTGCCACCTTCCCACTCTTTAGAGTTTTTAGAATCTGAGCAACATGCAATTTGAGTGAAAGAGAAGACTGTGGGGAGTTTGTTATCTATGGAAGCTCCATGGAGGCTGGGTGCTGAGGATGAGGGGTGGCAGTGATACGTGAGCCTGGTGGCGAGGGCTCCACTCTGAACTGGGGGAAACTGGCTCCGGGTGTGTGAGGAGGGCCTGGGGCTCTGGGCCCTGACTTGGGGCCCTCATTGGCCCTTGCTTTCCTGTGGCTTGTGCAAAGCTATAAAGACCAACTAGGGGGCCGTGACTCTAGAAGCACATGGATTAGGCTATTGGCCCCTGGATTATCATTTTCCAGTGACTAAGAAATGACTAAGAAAATTAGTCATTTTCTTAGAACCTACATTTATCCTCTCAGTGAGGCCTCACATGTCACCCTTTTGATGAGGCCTACCTTGACCACCCTATATAAAATTCCAACCCAATTCTCCTCCCAGCACTCTGGCTCTGACCAATTTTCTCCTTTCTCTGTATCTGTTACCTTCAAAACATGATGGAATTTACCTTCCACAATCTACACATTATGGGAGCAAAGGTTTTGATCCATTTTGTTAACTGAAATATCCCCAGCTCCTGGAACAGTGCCTGGCGCACAGTAGGGACTCAGTAAATATTTGAATGAGTAAAAAGAACCCGTGGTAATGACCCTGCGGGAGGGAGCTGACTAGGTCTACAGTAGAAGAGGGGAAGGTAGTTGATTAGCTGTGACTCTGAAGGGGGCCTTGTGTGTTAGGACTTAGAGCTGATCATTATTTGAATACCTCTAGTGATGGAAACTCACTATCTCAAAGCAAGGCATCAACTTTTTGGACAATTTTAGTTGTTAAAGTTTTCTCTTATACTGAGTAGAAATGTCTGCATTGTTTCTACCTGGTTCTAGTTCTGTACTCTTGGGCTTTTCAGAATAAATATGATCACAATGACAGTCCCTCAGTTGAACACAGCTGTGCTGGTCTCCACGCACCCCCTGCTCCCCGCCCCGTGTTCTTCTCCAGACATCATTTCCTTCTGTTATTTCTCACAAGATGTGGTTTTGAATCATCTCACCGTCCTCACAGCTGCCCTCTGAAAACTGCCAAACTGGATGAACAGTGGTCAGGAAATCATCACTGTATGAAAAAAAATGGTCCTAGAAAAAGGCCACTCAAAGTGAATCCACTTAAAACAGGGATCAAAATTTCATAGTTAATAGTGAGGAAAAAGTTGCAGCTTAATTTGGAAAAACAAAGCCCAGATAATAAAAATAAGTTAATTCCATCCCAAGTACCCATTTTTAGAATTGAATCAATTTGGGCGGGGGAGATTAATTTTTCTGATAAAAGTCTGTGATGCATAATTGCATAGTCTTTACTTGACCTTGAAAGTTAGTGGCATGATCATAGCAAGGGACTTTTCTTTTTGTTCCAGAATCATTTGCTCGAGTAATCAAACCCTGCCCTACGTCCACCTCTAGCTTCTCTTGGTCTTTTTTATTCATATCATTCTGTTTTGGGCATCTGTTGGGTCATTATTAACGGGTACCTGCCAGAGTCTTTTGTGTCTTCCATAGACTTCATGTATCTTTGCGAGGTCTGCAGGGTCACTTTGCTGCCCATCTGTGTGGTATTTGCGTTGTACTTGCCTGTGATACTGACATCAGCGGTTGATTATGGAGCTGCTTGTGTTAAGTGGGCTGCGGTGATGGTACACTGTTTTAGAAGGAATGAGTTCAGTGTTGAGTGCATTTTGTCACGCAGCCTTTGGCTTGCCTCCCATCTCTTCCCCACTGGGACTTGTTTGAACAATAAGGACACTCTGTTCTGTAGATGTGGTCTCACTGGCACTGTCACAGCCCTTGTTTGGACCTTTGCATTAGGCAGGTAAGCCAAGAGATTTACACTGAGTTGGCAACCCACAAATCCTCATAACAGTTGTAGAGTGTTGAGTATAATATATAAAACCTAAATTGAGGACTATATATTAATTCTATTTTACATTACTTCCTTCATCTCATCTTCTTAAGCCTGTCAACCTCTGTTTGAATACTATTTTTTAAAATCCAGTACCCTTTATGGTTTTGTGCCATATACAGATTTGATTATCATACCGTTGTCGGCTTTGCCCAATGGAGTAAAAAAAATGTTAAATCGAGCCAAGTCAAAGATGGAGACTTACATCTGGGTTGAAGTAGATAATTAAGATTTTTTCAAATTAATTAATTAATTATTTTTGGGCTGCGTTGGGTCTTCAGTGCTGTGCACAGGCTTTCTCTAGTTGCGGCGAGCAGGGGCTACTCTTCATTGTGGTGCGCAGGCTTCTCCTTGCGGTGGCTTCTCTTTGTTGTGGAACACGGCCGCTAGGCGCACGGGCTCAGTAGTTGTGGCTTGCGGGCTCAGTAGTTGTGGTGCGCAGGTTCAGTAGTTGTGGCGCACGGGCTTAATTGCTCCGGCACGTGGGATCTTCCCGGACAAGGGCTCGACCCTGTGTCCCCTGCATTGGCAGATGGATTCTTAACCACCGTGCCACCAGGAAAGTCCCTGATTGAGATTTTGACTTGGAGAATACTGATGTCCTTAATTTTAAAAAGTCAAAATTTAGCTTTAAACGTGCAGTGTTTTGAAGTGTTTGATCATCTGCCCTCTGTGAGGAAAGATCCAACAAGAGTCTAGCAAGATGCTAAATTTGGGAGTTATCTGCACTCATGCTGCAGAGCAGTTGAGAGCCTTATTCAAGGCCATTGTGTTTGGTGAGTAGGACACGGTGACCTTTGCTGGTTGGGGTTAAGGAGTCAGGTGGTCAGCAATACAGGGAGGCAATAAATATGAATATATATATTTTCATGAAGTGTAGCTGCATACTTCAAAGCTCTTGATTAGAGCACAACATCCTCAGACCAGAACAGAGAAGTAGTATCTTATAAATCAGGTATGAAATTGATCAATTGTATACTTGAGGCACAGAAGACACGTGATGGTAGTTAAGTTTCTTGTTTAGATAGTGTCTTAGTGCATTTGAGCTGTTATAACAAAATACAAAATACTACCTACCAGGTAGTTTATAAACAGCAAAATTTCTGGAGGCTGGGAGGTCAGTCAAGGCACCAGCAAGGTCCAGTTCGGTGAGGGCCCTCTTCCTGGTTCAAAGCTGGCCCCTCTGGCTGTGTCTTCACATGGTGGAAGGGTAAGCAGTCTCTGTATAAAGGCATCTATCCCACTCGGGAGGGCTCCACCCTTGCGATCTGATCACACCCTAAGTGCCCCCACTTCTTTATCCCACCGCATTGGCGTTAGCATTTCAGCGTGAATTTTGAGGGGACATGAACATTCAGACCATAGCAGATGGCAGCATAGCGATGTGTTGTTGAATCTCAGCTCTTTGTGTGTTGGCTGGGAATCTTTTGGGTAAATTACTTAGCCTCTCATTGACTCAACTGAGTCACCTGTAAGAAGAGAAGTGCCCCAGGGTAGAGGGAAGCTCTGGGAAAATCCACCACTTGGAATTTAGCTCTGCACTGTTAGGACCAACAGATTGTGAATGTTGTCAGTTGTTTCTAAGCAAGGTGCCTTGCCCAGGTTCCCTGCCAAAATGGAGAGAGGGCTCCAAAAATACCTTTTTATTAAAAAATTGTGCTTTCTTCCCTTTTTAGTATATCTGTGACTAGATTGAAGAGAAACTTGGTCATTAGTGTCCAAAACAAGGGAAAGGAAGATTGTGATTACTACCCTCTTTGGCTCTTCATTTTTGCTCTGGGTAAAGCAATAAAAGGGTTCAAACTAGTATGCTAGTCCCCTTCGATGCTTTTTGGATGGTGGAGCAGAAGGCAGCATCCACAAAGGTAACACCTTGACTTTTAACTAACTGGGAGTAAAGTTGAGCGAAACGCTTTGCCTCTTTAGCTGGTCTCCGTCTCTTGGTATCTTGTGATTTATGCCCTTGTTGTCCAAAGAATCAAACTATGGCTTCCTGGAGAGAGTGGGGACAGATCTTAAACTCTTATGGGCGGGGGGCAGGGAGTGTGGGAGTTTGCTTGTGAGGGTTTGTGAAAGTTCCTAGTTGTGGTCCTTTGTTTCTTTAGTTGTATAGAAAACAAGCGGATAAGAAGGGGGTGGGGTGTGTGAAGCAAGTCCCACAGCCTCAGGGCATCGTTCTCACACTGCTGCAGGGTCTCCCCACTTGGTTAAAACCTCTGCAACCTCAGCTGCTCTCTGCTGACTTCAAGGTACATTCCAAGCGGTTCAGGATTCTTTTTCCGGAACCCTGGCTTCTTTCTATTGTTCTTTTTTACTTATTTCTTGTCACTTTCCTCCTGACCATTTTTCTCTAGCTCAGAGAGTGTCAAACCTTTTGTTTGTATACTCTCTTAAGGAATTTTCAAAAAGTATATACCCCTGCACATATTTTTTGAGTTGACATGCAATCTTTTTTTATTACAGATTTTAAATGACTAATGAATTGGATCCAGTGAGATTATTGGATTTGATCTCTTGTGTATTGTGAAAATTAGCTATTTAAAATTGAACTAGAACAGCACTCAGTGTATACAGTGGAATTTAAATATCAGTAGCAATTTGATACTGATTATTGTAGAGGAAGAATGTCACCTGCCACATCAGTAAACAAAGGTTGTTGCGGCCATCAAGCCCTCAGCACTGCAGCCACCCCAGGCTGTGCACCCTGAGGGGATTCAGGATAGAAGAAAACAGGTTACTGGCCCTAAGTAGTTAAGATGCTGATCAAAGGAACGATTTCAAAGAGCCCAGACTCTTGCATCTTCCCGTACATAGAAAAGTGCTACATTCATTAACTTGAGATGCCTGGTTTTCTTTAACAGTAATCTTTTGATGTTCCAACTACCTGGGGGGTTTTGTTGTTGTTTTTAGAGAAAGAGAGAGATATAGATATCTCTCTCTATATATATCTATCTCTTCAGCTCCTCCCTGACCTCTTCAGAATAGTCCCATAGAGCCTATCTCCAGGGCTTAAGTCCTCAGTGTATCTCCTGAATAAAACATAATTCTCAACCTTTAGGTTGTGCATTATCATTCCTTTAAAAATATGCAAACAAGCTCATCTTGAACAGTTGGAAATTTTACATCACCTCCTTTTCTCTTTGATTTTCTGCTTCCATTCTGCTTCCCACACAGAACTTTAATCTAATGAAATCTATGCTTGAAAGTCTGCTTTTGCTATCCTTTTTTGGGTAACAAAAATATGTATCGAGTTAATTTTTAAAACGTTTCCTCAGATAAACGATTAAAAGATTAAAAATTTACTAACAGAGCTATCATTACAGTTATTACACATTTGATGGAAACACTGTAAGTATATTACAAACTGAATATTAGTAAACAGAAAAAGTTTACTGGCAGTAATTTTCTGAGTGAGCTGGGGGAGGATTTTATTTTTTCAGTTGGATCATGTATCACTGGTAGAAATGGAAGAAGTTTCATATTGAACTTCTTCTGAGTAATGTGCCCAAATCTCACAGTAAACTATGATCAGGTCCTTTTTCAATTTAATTAAAAGCGAAGAATTTGAGAGCACCTGAGGTGTAAAGGGTGTGTTGACAAAGGAAGTCTCCTTGACGGAACTTCAGTGAGGTTCCTCTGCACTGTCTTCTTGACTGGGCCTCTCCCTGGCCTTCTTCGCCTGTCTGCACTGACCCACATTTAGCAAGAATCTTGCTAAATTATCCCCCATCCTTGATATGCGATTACGTTGACCTGCCTTCAGCAAGAATTCTGTTAAACCAACTTAGCAAGGATGCCCCTCTCCTTGATATGTCCTCTTAGTGATTTTCTGTCCCTTGACTCCTTCACTCTGCTCCTTGGCTGTAAATCCCCACTTGTCCTTTTTGAGTTTGGAATTGAGCTCCATCACACTCTCCCCTGGTGCCATAGTCTTTTTTTTTTTTTTTTTTTTTTTTTTTTTTTGCTGTTTGCAGGCCTCTCACTGCCGTGGTCTCTCCCGTTGCAGAGCACAGGCTCCGGACGCGCAGGCTCAGTGGCCATGGCTCATGGGCCCAGCCACTCCGCGGCATGTGGGATCTTCCCGGACTGGGGCACGAACCCGTGTCCCCTGCATCGGCAAGCGGACTCTCAACCACTGCGCCACCAGGGAAGCCCTGGTTTTCTTTTTAAAATGCATTATAAAGAATTATGTTCTCAGCCAAAGGCACGCCACTCCTGTGAAAATAATTAGCCACTACTACTGTATTTAATAATGAGGTATGGGGCAGGGAGGTGAGGGGCCCGTACTTAGCTTTTGCTACTTGGACACTTAGGGAAAGGGCCACCTGGAACAATACACTGGACTAAGATGGCGCTCCCACCCGTAAGAGCCGGATCTCATCTACACTCAGCGTGCAGCACACCGTTTTAGTTGTGTGCCTTACTTGTGTTCCCCACGGGAACCTTGTAAATGTCGTCACTCCACTTTACAGGGTGCAAACTAAGGTTGAGAAGTTAAGTGATTTATTAAAGGTCACGTGTGCAGTCAAAGAAGATGGTAGGAGCTTTCTTTTCAGCTTTCCCGTGTGGGGAAACTGAGGCACTAAAGATTAGTGATTGTTGCAAGTCAGCATCTGTTATACCTGTTGTCCTTCAAGGGCTGCGGTTTGAGCCGGGGAGAAGGGAGGGGGCAGCAGCGCTGACGGGTGAGGGGGTGTCGACACAGGGCCCCGCCTTGCTCAATCCCCCACACCCTCACCTCCTATCCCAGCCCCACATTTCACTGCTTTCCTTCCCCCTTTTTTTTGCTACTTCTCCCAAGTCTGCAGACAGGCTGATACTTTTTTTTTTTTTTTTTTTTTTTTGCTGTATGCGGGCCTCTCACTGTTGTGGCCTCTCCCGTTGCGGAGCACAGGCTCCGGATGCACAGGCCCAGCGGCCATGGCTCACAGGCCCAGCCGCTCCGCGGCATATGGGATCCTCCCAGACCGGGGCACGAACCCGTATCCCCTGCATCGGCAGGCGGACTCTCAACCACTGCGCCACCAGGGAGGCCCAAGCTGATACTTTTTTAAAAGACTTGTTAAAGGTGTATTTCTCTGTGTACCTTAAGTCTCAGGTGGATCGTCCTTTGGCTTACAAGCATGTTTCAGTGTAATGGGCCAACCTGGAAGCAGCACGTCTTCATGAAGCTCTTCTTCCCAGCACACAGCAGCATCCCTCCTCAGAGGCTCTTCTTTCACCATCCCCGTCCCGACCTCTCGTCTGCACCTTTGATGCTCACGTCTTCCAGGCTTGGTTGAGCACCTCCTCCTCTTCTCATTCTCTGAAAGATCTCGAGGAATCTCATTCACATCTAAATCTTCAATCACAATATTTACGCCAGTGTCTCCAGAATCTATGTTTCTAGCCCAAGAATTCCCTGCTGAGTGACAGCCCTTATTGATCCAGTTGTCTCATAGAAATCTCTCAGACCCTGCATCTGAAACAGAGCCCATCCTTTCTCCAAGTGGCTCCCGTTGGTTTTCATCTTGGTCAGTGGCCACGCCACCCAGCCAGGAGGCTGCTCCAGAAACCTGGGTCACTCCAGCCCCGCCCCCTCTGCATTCTCTGACCAAGGTTCTAGAATGCACCTCTCTCAGGCCTCCGTCCTGTGTGTCTGCCTGAGTCCTGGCTGTTCTCCCTGTGGACGGCCCTCTTCCTTCTGTCTGTGTTATCTCTTGAAACCCTAACCCAAGCTGTCACTTGCTTATTTGAAATCCATGAATGAACCTAAAATTTCACCCACCCTTAGCTTAGTTCAAAGTGCCCATCCGTGCCCCGTCCATTCCTTAGGTAATGTGTGGTGTTTCTGTCCTGTCCCAAGCCTTGCTAACTCCACGCCCTTGCCCTGACCAGGTGCTGTGTCTAAGAGTGAAGCAGCAGACGTCGCACATTTTTAAGTGTTTTTTTATCTTACGGGAATTAACTGATCACTGTACGAGTTTGAGAGCCTGTCCCATCAGCAGTAAATGGGGGAGGAGGGCCTCTGAATGGCTCGTTCTCTCTGCCTCGCCTCTCTTTACCTGTGATCACAGTTCTGGATAAGGGTTCACTTTTTGGAAATCACAACGGGTTGGAGGGAAAGAGATCCAAGATTGTAAATTTTGAACAGGGTGGGCAGTGTTGCTAAGATGCAACCAGGATATGCCTGTCAGAGCAGAGTCTTTCTAAATGGCACCCACTGTGTTGTGCAGTGTGCCGACCAGGACAGACTTGGGAGCAGCCCTGCTGTGAGGCTCCAGGGTCTGGAAGGAAACGATGCCTGGCTGTGCGGCTTAGGAAGAGTGTGAGTGAGTGTGTGTGTGTGTGTGACACAGAGCACGGTGATACCAGTGGAATCAGAGTTTGGGAGGGCTTCTTACGTGGTGATGAATGACCTAAGCAGCCGTGGTTTGTGCAGGGATGGAGCTGCTGGGGTTGAGGATAGGGACTGGGGGCATCTGGTAGGGCTGAGGGGAGCCCCAGTGTGTCTCACTGGTTTTGTTCTGGGAAATATTTAAAGCAAAACCACAATCTTTAGGCCAAGGTCTGTAATCTAAATATTGTTTGTCTGGCAGGAGGTGAATTGGCGCTTACAGCCAAGCCTAGGAACCTTGTCTTAGGGTCTATGTTATAGGTAAACAGCCTCTGGCTCCCCCAGGCTAGTCTTCTATTTCCCTCACTTTGAAAGCAGGCCTCTTACAAAGATTTTTCACTGGTGAGAATGCCACCAGCCCTGCCCTGACTCTTCCTCCCAAGTGGTACGAAAGTGGAAATGAAAATATATCCCCATTAAATTCTGCTAGGTGGTGGAACTATAGTTGCTAGGGACTAGAGGCATTAAAAACTTTCCCCCAGGGCTTCCCTGGTGGCGCAGTGGTTGAGAGTCCGCTTGCCGATGCCGGGGACACGGGTTCGTGCCCCGGTCCGGGAAGATCCCACATGCCGCGGAGCGGCTGGGCCCATGAGCCATGGCCGCTGAGCCTGCGCATCCGGAGCCTGTGCTCTGCAATGGGAGAGGCCACAACAGTGAGAGGCCCGCATACTGCAAAAAAAAAAAAAAAAAAAAACTTTCCCCCAAACCTCTCCTTTTTGCGAAAAAAAAAAAAAATCTGAATTCAAAATTTAAAATTAGCCGGTACGACAGATGAACGATGGTTCCTTTCCAGCAATAACCTCCTGGCGGTGTAACACACACTGGGAATAAGGTTATGAGATGCAGTTAACTGCTGTACCTATTGTTGCTCCCTGAATGGTTTCCAAGTTTAATTCCTTGTAGGAAGATTGACAGTGGTAATTATGTTGTCAAGCGTTTGTCTTTTTTGCTGTAGCAACATTGACACCCAGACAGAGAGCTCCGCCCTGACTTTGACTAGTGTGAGGCGCAGGTCTTGGTCGCATGTCTTTCCTAAAGTATGTCATGATTCATCAGCACTTTGCAGCCAGTGCCGTGTGTACTTTTTTCTTTGGGTTCAAGGGTACAGTCTAGGGAATCGTGTGTCTCTTCTTCCCAGTGTTCTGTCAGCTTTCTGAGTTTAGCACAGTTGGCACTGGGACATTCTCCTGGGAGACAGGGCTCCGCTGGCTGTCTTATCACTTTCTTCTGTGAGTGAATCTCCATCAGCTGCCTGGTAGATCAGACTCTATGACCTGAGGTCTCCCCCAGTTTTGGGAGGTGATGTAATGTGGTAGGAAAAGGGCAACTTGGGAGCCAGTCAGACTTGAGTTTTAAACTGACTTCTAGCATTTTGTTTTGGGGCGTTTTGCTTAGCTTTCCTGGACTTCATCTGTAACCCAGGGGAACTCGTGCACGTCTTGCCGGGGGTGTGTGAGTGTGAAGGTCTGCCAGGTAAGAGACATTTAGTAGACCGTGCCTTGTGTCCTTAAAATGTCTTATGCTTTCTGATAGGGACAGCCATTCAATTTAAGGTGGGAAGGAAAATATTTGCCACCCCATTTCTAGAGACAGTGTGAAGAGAACAGTCTGTGAAGGCAATTTAAGCTTCTTGTGGGGAGGGGCGTTTTGTGCAGAGCTTTTGAAGTCACCTAACTTCTCTCCTTGCTGTTCCTAAATCCAAAAGTCGCTCGTGTTTTTCCGTCTCATCTAGTCCTTTAATGGACCGCCTTACCCATGCAATGCATGTTAAAAACCAGCAGAAGGCCCAGGCCTCGACGGCAGCAGGTCCCACCATGGCCTTTGTCCTGTGTCGCTGGTCTCTGACTTGCCTTCCAGCGCTGTCCCTCCACCTCTCCGCCCTTTATCAGTTCAGCACCCACTTTGTATTGTCCTCCTGCTCCAGCTTCCATTCCCTCCTTCACTATGTTTCCGTTTGCCTTCTTCCTGTACCAAAGGGAATCCAAGCCCGCTTCCTCCGCCTCGTGGACCCCTCCCCACTCAGGGCTTCCCTTGGGAGGAATGAATAAGATGACCCTTCTCCATTTATTTTTGTGCACTTTAGACGTTCGCTTGGATGAGAAAATTGACCTTTGAGATATGAGGTGTGCTCAGAACACATCTTGGCACAGAACACGTCTTGGACTGTTTCAGCCCACTAGGAAATTTGTAGGTAATTTGCCAACCAAACTGGAGCGATCAGTGTTTCCACAGAAGAACCTGTCCCTTTGCTTCTGGTGGCGCTGTTCCCCACTCTGGGAACGCCCTCTCTCCTTGTCTTTCTGTTTTCACTTCAAATACAGCCTCCCCCCCCCGGGAAGCCTGTCCTGATGCCTCAAGCCAGTGTAATCCCTGACTTTCCAACTTCATAGTTAAAACATTGCTATGTTTATTATGAAAATAAAACTAATGCATTCTAATCATGGAATAATTTTAAAGTAGAGAAATACACAAAGAAACAAAACCATGTCTCATAATTCACCAGGACAGAAGCTGTCAATGTCGAATGACGTTTTCCTTCCAGCCATTTTCTTTGCATTCTTCATACAGTGGTCACAACATGCATAAAGTTTTGTATTCTCCTGTCATGGTCACTTCCATTCCGTTTTAAATTACCTGTAAACATTGTAGTAGCTGTATAGTACTTCATGATGTTGCTATTGATTGACTCATCCATTCTCCTGATGTTGAGTATTTAGCTTGTTCCCCATTTTCCTGTGTTTTAAGAATCCTAAGATAAGCATCTTTGTGCATTTTGGATTTTTTTTAAAGATAGATTTCTAGAAATGGGATAACCAGACCAGAACTCATTGACAGATTTTTTTTTTAATGAATGAAGTGGAGGGCTTCCTTGGTGGTGCAGTGGTTAAGAATCTGCCTGCCAATGCAGGGGACATGGGTTCGAGTGCTGGTCCGGGAAGATCCCACATGCCGCGGAGCAACTAAGCCCGTGCACCACAACTACTGAGCCCGCGCTCTAGAGCCCGTGCTCCTCAGCAAGAGAAGCCACCGCAGTGAGAAGCCTGCGCACTGCAACAAAGAGTAGCCCCCGCTCACCGCAACTAGAGAAAGCCCACGCGCAGCAGCAAAGACCCAACGCAGCCAAAAACAAATAAATTTAAAAAAAAAAAAGAATGAAGTGGACGATTTTTTTAAAATTTATTTATTTATTTATTTATTTTTGGCTGTGTTGGGTCTTTGTTGCTGCGCGTGGGCTTTCTCTACTTGCGGCAAGCGGGGGCTGCTCTTCCTTGCAGTGTGCGTGCTTCTCACTGTGGTGGCTTCTCTTGTTGTGCAGCATGGGCTCTAGTCACGTGGGCTTCAGTAGTTGTGGCGCTCAGGCTCAATAGTTGTGGCTCACAAGCTCTAGAGCCCAGGCTCAGTAGTTGTGGTGCATGGGCTTAGTTGCTCCGCGGCATGTGGGATCTTCCTGGACCAGGGCTTGAACCTGCGTCCCCTGCATTGGCAGGCGGATTCTTAACCACTGGGCCACCAGGAACGACCCCGAAGTAGACTATTTTTAAAATCTTTATTGAATTTGTTACAATATTGCTTCTGTTTTATGTTTTGGTTTTTTGACTGCAAGGCATGTGGGATCTTAGCTCCCTGACCAGAGATCGAGCCTGCACCCCCTGCATTGGAAGGTGAAGTCTTAACCACTGGACCGCCAGGGAACTCCCTATTGACAGATTTAAAGGCATCTGATATGTCTTACCAGACTGACTTACAGGAAGTTTACTTTTTTTTTTTTTTTTTGCGGTACGCGGGCCTCTCACTGTTGTGGCCTCTCCTGTTGTGGAGCACAGGCTCCGGATGCGCAGGCTCAGCGGCCATGGCTCACGGGCGCAGCCGCTCCGCAGCATGTGGGATCCTCCCGGACCAGGGCACAAACCTGCGTCCCCTGCATCGGCAGGTGGACTCTCAACCACTGCGCCACCAGGGAAGCCCCGAAAGTTTACTTTTTAAGCCAAATTTATGCTCCCTCCCACAGTGTATATGACTACAGGGTCAAATATTATATGTTTGCTTATTTGAACAAAAATACATTTTCCCCATGTTACAAGACGCAGAGGTTTAAGACACTAGCACATGTGTGTGTTCACTGGGTGTTGGCTGATGTCCTCTCGGAGGCGGACCAAGAGTCCACCCTTTTGTCCCGGCTGTCACGCCAGGTAGATTGGCCTCTTGGCTGGTGTTGGGTTGGACTGAGTTACTAGGAAGTGGGATTCTTCCGGGAGTTCTTGGACTGATGCTGTGCTCTCTCCCAAGCACCGTGTTTTCCGGTGTCCTCCTTCATTCTGCTCAGCTGTTCTGGCCCCTTGACCCCGGCCCTGTGGTCTTCAGGGACCTGGGCTCTGGGAGCATCCTGGAAAGCAGCCCAGTCTTGATGTGGATGACCCAGGGACTGTTTTCCTGGTTAGGGCAGTCGGTCCCTGCAGTTACCCTGATGGGAGTGGGTGAAAATGAGCCTTTTCCTGATTTGAGAGCACCATTTTTTCCTTCAGAAAGGATGGAAGTGGAAGCTTTTAAATATATGGGATTTCTATAAAAAAGGGGGATTTCTTTTAGAATAGTTCCACATTCTCTTGTCTGGAAAGCAGGCAAAGTGTTCTTCATATAGTTGGGTATGTGTCTGTTTAGAATGTAGCATTTGGGGTAAAGGAAGTAGATACAGCCTTGCACGCGTCAGCATATGCTTCCTCTTTTTGTTCTGTCTTCAGGGTAAGTGTTCAGTGCAGAGTGTCCGCCAGTGCAGCCCTGCCTCTACCAGTCCCCCTGGGGAGGACGTGACGGCAGAGCAGAGTGTTTCTAAGGGTGGGAAAAGTGAGAAGGTCTCTAAGAACATGGGGCTCTGGTTGTGTCCCAGTTGCAAAAATGATGTTTGAGGGTCACTGCCTTTCTCAGCTTTTGTCCAGATGAGTCACAGATTTGGGGGTTTTCGTAGAAATTAAGCCATATCACCAAGGCTCCTGTTCCGTGGAGTATGGATGCCTGACCTGAGGGCCACTTGCCCTGAGGGAAAGGCAGATTGTAAAAGACTTGGGCCCCTTGCTAACCTTCCTGTCCCCCGACGTCTGTAGAAATGGGCCTTTACTTTAAGAGCCTGGGTGTTTGTAATGCTTGGGAATGGTTTATGATGAGTTAGTCCTGTCTCCTCTATCAAGCCTTTAGGTAATTTAGGGTCCATTTGGAATACCTGGTCTCCAGCTGCCTGGACTGTCCGTTGTCGGCTGGGAAACCTCTCAGATGTGCCTTCTCCCTGCCAGGCAGGACCTCACATGACCCTCCTCCAGTGCTGACACCAGGCCCTGTATCTCCAGGTGACCAGCCCCACTGTCGTCACTCCAGGCTGTTTCGAGACATAAACGGTGATAAAACAAGATGCCCCTCTCTCCCTCCTGAGATTGTACGTCTTGTTGGTTATTGGAGATGCTGTTTTTTCATTATCCTGTAGTACCTGTTGCAGAACCCATAATATTTGCCAGCTTTTCCTCATATTTCGTTTACTCCTAGCTTCATCTCATCCCAAGTAATGGGAAGGAAGGTGGTGATCCAGAGCAGTCTTGTCACGTGAAAGGCATGTTGGCGGAGGGTGGGGGGAGGGAGACAGGAGATACCACTCAAGGTCTGGGTGATTGTGGACAGGGCTTTGGATTTGTCACAAAAAGCTGAAAATCTAGCTTTTTCTGTAAAGTTTCCTTATCTTAAAACTGCTGTGGGCCAAACAGAACACATCCGTGGGTGGCTAGTTGGAGGTGACCATACTCAGCTCAGCTTCCAGTAAGGGCTTGAATGATTGGTGCATTTAGTTCTGGGTGTTCAGAGGTCTCTGTAAAGGAACTTTCCTGCTGTTTCTCGAGTTTACATGGTTCTGTAACTCCCAAGAAGCTGGCAAGATTTATTGGTACGCAGAGACTTAAGTATAAGTTATTGATCCCTGTCCTTATATGTCGCAGAAGAACAGGACTTCACTATAAGATTAGCCATGGGCTTCCCTGGTGGCGCAGTGGTTGAGAGTCTGCCTGCCGATGCAGGGGACACGGGTTCATGCCCCGGTCCGTGAGGATCCCACATGCCGCGGGGCGGCTGGGCCCGTGAGCCATGGCCGCTGAGCCTGCATGTCCGGAGCCTGTGCTCCGCAACGGGAGAGGCCACAACAGTGAGCATACCGCAAAAAAAAAAAAAGAAAAGAAAAGATTAGCCAAAATGCCCTGCCTCAGTACTCCATGTGGCATGACAGTTAGAAAGAGCCTCAGAGGTCACTTGGGCTCCCCTCCTCCTCTTCGGGCTTCCGGGGGAGGGGGTGGCCGTCCTCCTGCGGGATTCTATTTGTGAAATCCCTTGAGTCTCTGTGTCTTGCTCCCCAGCCTCAGAGCGGAGGCAGGGTTTGACAGGAAAGTTAGTAGGCATTAGCTGAGAGGATTGGAAAAATACCCAGCGCACCAACACCCAGCTCTGCTTCCTAGGGCTGTGCAGCTGTCCCTGTGTCCTTACAACTGACCTGGGGCTGCTGAAATCCAGGTCACAGGGATTATGAAGGGCCCAGCCTCCTGCCACGCTGGACAGTTGGCATCCTGTGGGTCAGGAGACCTGACTCGCTGAGCTCACTTCTGTGCTCACATGCGGGTTCGCTCGTCTGTACCCCGAGGCCTGCCCATCAGCCCGTGTCCCAGTGGCTTCCCCTCATGCTCAGGATGAATGAAGCCTCAGGGTGAGGCTTGAGGGACCGTCACCCGGAGCAGTCCTTCCCCATCCTGCCCGCCTCTGCTCTTTGGGCTTGAAAGCCAGGAGCCTTAGTTCAGGTTTTGTTGACATTGTTGTTGTCTATTTGTTTTGGGCACAATATGTATATTTTTAGTCAGCTTTTAACTTTGAAAAGAGTTTAGATTTATAGAAAAGTTGCAAAGCTAATGTAGAGTTCCTGTATACCTCTTACCCATTTTCCACTAATTTCACATCCAATATTGCCACACTATATTTGCTTAAAAAAAACAAACCTAGGGGCTTCCCTGGTGGTGCAGTGGTTGAGAGTCCGCCTGCCGATGCAGGGGACACGGGTTCATGCCCCGGTCCGGGAAGATCCCATATGCCACGGAGCGGCTGGGCCCATGAGCCATGGCCGCTGAGCCTGCGCGTCCGGAGCCTGTGCTCCGCAACGGGAGAGGCCACAGCAGTGAGAGGCCCGCGTACCGCAAAAAAAAATCGCCCAAAAACCTACATTGATAATGTTACGATTAATTAAACTTCTGGCTTTATTTGAATTTCGCTAGTTTTCCCACTTGTGTATTTTCCTGTTGCAGGATTCCATGTTGAATTTAGGCTTAGCTCAGTGTTACCCTAGCTTCCTGCCTGCCTTTCCCTTTTCTTTCCAGGTTCTCTCTATGTAACCATTCTCAACCTGGGGCACTCCTGGGAAGGGGTACAACTAACACAAACCCACGTGGGGGGCTTCTCAGGGGCCTGGGAAGCAGAATAGGGGCACAGCCACCCCGAGCTCTGTCGGACGTGTAACTGCTGCGGCCCACAAGCTGGGACTCCAGCTGCAGTCATGTATGTTTTATTTTTCCAGTCACACCAGGGTGTCATCATACCTGCATTTCTCTGTGGGTAAAGTCAGCTATGCCCACCTGGCCAGAAGGTGGGAGCAGGAAAGGACACAGTGTGGACGGCACCCATGCGCATCAGCCGTGCTGGGGCTGGCGGGAGGCCCTGGCCGGGCGCCGGCAGGTGGGCGAGCTCCTCCCCCACAGCACCAGGGGCTCGTCACCTGGTCTCACCTGGTACCTTCTTTGCTAGAAGCCATGTTCACAGCTTATACTGATTATAAATGATGTTTGCTATATGTAGCTGGTTTATTTATTATTATTATTTTATTTATTTATTTATTTATCTATTTTTGCTGTACGCGGGCCTCTCACTGTCGTGGCCTCTCCCGTTGCAGAGCACAGGCTCCGGACGCACAGGCTCAGCGGCCATGGCTCATGGGCCTAGCTGCTCCGCGGCATGTGGGATCCTTCTGGACCGGGGCACGAACCCGTATCCCTTGCATCAGCAGGAGGACTCTCAACCACTGCGCCACCAGGGAAGCCCTCATAGAGTCTTTATAATACCCTCAGTGAGGGAGATGTTATTGTCTGCATTTACTGGATGAGGATATGAGCGGAGTCTGCGTTTTATTTATGGTCGATCTGTAATTGGTTTTGTTCGTGTGGCCTGTCAATGGCAGGTAACTGTGGGCCAGCCACTGACTGTGCTTCTTTGCTCTGTGTCTTTCCTGGCACCCAGGGTGATGCTGAACTGAACACAGGATATCCTTATCCATTCAGGTGGTCGTAGGTCAGATGGCTGAGATTGCCGAAGCCTGGCGCAAAGTTTGGGCGTCTCTTCTCAGAAAGAAGAGTGTTGTTCAGATATTGTACTTATCTTCCCCAGAACTCGAACGTGAGGTTACTTTGTCTGACTTGCAGTATGCCTCTACTTGCTCAAAAGCAGATGGCCTGATCGCTGTTCCCTGCTGGGTTTGGTTCCTGTCGAGTTTCTTTCTTTTTAAATATTTATTTATTTGGCTATACCGGGTCTTAGTTGCGACCCGCAGGATCTTCGTTCTCGCACGTGGGATCTTGAGTTGCGGCACGCTAACTAACTCTTAGCTGCAGCATGTGGGATCTAGCTCCCTGACCAGGGATCGAACCCAGGCCCGCTGCATTGGGAGCGCCGAGTCTTAGCCACTGGACCACCAGGGAAGTCCCTCGGTTTTCTCATAGTGAAAGCATCCTCAGGCATGACGTGCGAGTGAAAGTGCCAGCCGAGCTAGCTGCCTCACCTTAGAGAGGCTTGAAAGAGGTGCATGGCTCGTCTTTCATGGCTTTGCTGAGCACTATGGGTGCTCAGGGCACGCAGATTGACTATGCAGGAGCAGCCTTTCTCCCCACAGGTCCAGCTGGCTCCAGAAGAGGGTCCTGACAGCCCTTCCCAGTTAGGGAATGAGACAGGGTTAGGTGGAAGGGTCTTTGACTCACCATTGACATTCGGTCGGCTGTCAGAAAATGGCCAGTCCCCTCCCTCCACAAGTTTCTGACTACTTGGAGTTTCTATTAAACCCTCCAATCTTCTTAGACACAACTTGATTGATTGATTGATTGATTGATGGCGGGACGCGTGCCTCTCACTGCTGTGGCCCCTCCCTTTGCAGAGCACAGGCTCCAGACGCGCAGGCTCATCGGCCATGGCTCATGGGCCTAGCTGCTCCGCGGCATGTGGGATCCTCCCGGACCGGGGCACGAACCCATGTACCCTGCATCGGCAGGCAGACTCTCAACCACTGCGCCACCAGGGAAGCCCAGACACAACTTTAAATCCAGTTCTGCCACCAGTTCTCCTGCCTCCGTCCGCAGTTCTGCTGCAAGAGCTATGGATTTCACACTGTACGAATTCTATTTTGTTCACTTTCTGTGAAAGTTGTGGGGAGTTAGTGCATTTCCCGTCTTGCGGGGAGCAGCGTGGTGTGCCTGCATTGACCCGGGATGGGGGTTGGGGGGAAGCGTGCCTCTCCTGCTGCTGACGCCCTGCCCCACAGTCGTCAGAACTGCTGCCCTGTCGTCACTCTCCCCGGCACCCCGGCCGGTGTCCTCCACCAGCGGTGTTCTGTTTTCACATCAGTCTTACTCTTCAGTCCTGCACGTGCCATGTGCTTTCCCATCACTCTCGCCCGTCTTTTGGAGAGGCGCCGGGATCTCGTCCCTCTCTGTTCCCTCAGCAGCCCTCACAGCACATTGGGCTTTCAAGTTGTCTGTCCTTGCTGCTCTGAGGGTCGCCTCGGTGTGAACTGGAAAGAGAGCAGGGCCGGGGTCCAAACTGCAGTGTGTTTAGTCAAATCAAATTAAAACTTCTGAGCAGGCAGAAGAGGAGGAGGATACGTGAGCATTTCCACAGCAGCGTTTCCTGAACCCCTGCCCTGGGCCAGACACTGGCGGTCACAGGGCGGATGTGACAGGACCCCTAAACTCCCGAGGCGCCTGGTCTGCGGGAGGAGTGCACCCCAGCAGTGGGTGGGCAGGGGTGTGAAGGAGTGGGCCTCCCAGGGGAAGCACACAGGCACTTGGAGACAGCCTCACACCGGCCGCCGGGTGGGCGCCACGCGCTCCCTGATGTAAGAGGGACAGTGCCCCCCGATCACAGCATGGGACGGCCCACCCCACGCTAAGCATGCCTCCAGCCTCAGCAGCCTGCCCATTCATACAACACTTTTAGGACCAAATAAGATAATGCAAATGAAACTTTTTGTGCTCATGATTTTAGTAAAATTTGGAGCCCCAAGGAGAAAACTAACATCTTTTCTGAAAGTTCAGGAAATTTTCATCCACGCAACACTGAGCCTGGCTCCAAACCATGCGGACTCCAGGGAAGAGCATTGCAGGTGGAGATAAAGAAGATCTAGACCTGCCTTCAGGAGCTTGCCATCTAGAGGCAGGTGGATGGCAGGGGATGGAAGGTGGCTATGGAGTGGCAGAGACTGGAGCTCTAGCGGGTTGGGGGCCGTGGCCAGGAACTTCCCTGGTTGTCTGGAGTTTAATCTGTCAGTGAGGGTCAGGGTTTCTGGGGAAACTGGTACAGGCCAGGCTCTCTGAGCCCCAGCACTTTTGCTTGTTCCATATATATGCAGTCCTGTCTAGGATCAAATTATATTCAGAAGGAAGGGTTTTGTGACCTCCAGGAAAGAAGAAAAGAGTGCAATGAATGGGGCTTCACCGGAGAACCGCAAGCAGGGAGTGGGTGTGCTTGCTCTCCTTCTCTCTGGGTTGTCCTCTGCAGAGCCCTGTGTAGCCACCTGAGCCTTGTAAAGCCTCGTGAGAAGGGAGGGAGGCAGGTGCAGTGCCAGCAGCGCCCCGAGACTGGCCTCCCAGGGTGCAGGAGGTCATGTGGGCTGCTGAGGGTGCAGGAGCGGCCCTGGGCCTGCCCAGTCTGGGGCCCTGCTCTCCTGTCCCCACTGGTCTCCACCTGCCTCTCCTCGTCTCCCTCATCCCCTCCTTTACTACGGGCAAGCCCACACACGCTCGCTCTTCATCTCCCGGCCCCGGACCAGGCTCGCTGACCAGGTGCGCAGGGAGGAGCTGGCCCTGGCGGGCTGCAATGCTGTCTTGGGCGGTGCTGCTGCTCCCAGCTAGCAGCCCGAGGGGCCAGAGGCGGTGGAGGCTCTCTGTTGGGATGCCAACGTGAGGTTCCAGCAGGCACGGGGTCAAGGTGCCAGGCGGCAGGTGGAGAGAGGTCTCTGGCTCAGCAGAGAGCCCTGCACAGTGTTGCATTCTGGCATGTGTTGTGCTCGGGACCACCCGCAAGAGGGCCACACTGGAGAAATGTGGGGGACTTGAGGTCAGACTTGGGGAAACTGCAGAGCAAACTCAGAAGCAGAAAGCCAGTTAGGGGCAATACTGAATATCAGACTCTGAATGACAGACGGAGGCAGAGATGCAGCGTGAGGCTGTGGGCAGCCCCAGCTTCCCAAACAGCTGCCCACACCGGGGGTAGAATCGGCACGTGCTGCAGGTAACTGTTGCAGGACCTTTTCCTTGCCAGGACCGCACAGGAGAAAATTGCATGAGAATTGAAGCTGAGTCCACCAGTGGAATTTGTCATCTGCTTGCATTTGCTTTTTTACCTCCAGACGGTCTTCCTCTTCTCTCTCCATCCCCTGTTCCCTTAAGGAAAAAAAAAAGCCATACAAAACAATCTCCGTCACAGATTTTAAAAAGCAGGACACAGTGACAGCTATTAGAAGTGATAGCTGACAGAGCTAAGAGACAGCGCTATAAAAAGTTTGCTGACATTCTTCCAGAAATGTGCGGCACTGGGCGGAAAGCCATGGCTGTCTACGATACTTAAAGAATTGCTTTCCTTTTTGACCTGAGTTCTGCTGTCCTCCTCCCTGTGGGTGTTTTCCCCCAGCCCACCCCAGCCCACTTCCTCAGTAGGAGAAAAGATGAGGCGGCACCCAAAACAGAGCATCAAGAGGGTGATGTCCCCATGAGATCAGTTGAGTGTAGCCGCTGTCAGATGTGGGCAAGCAGGTCGTTCAGACTACGTGCCCTGGACTGTTTCAGGGCATATTTCCTTTCACTTTTTAAACTCATATATTATGCACCATATGCCTGCAAGGGCCAAGTGTGAGGTCATGCCGATGTGTCCCTGCCCTCCTGTTTAGGGGGGGCAAGGGTGGTGACAGAGGATAACACCAAACACTGCGCTCGTTGAACATTTCCTGGAGAGACGAGAGTCCAGGAGATGCACGCATGGGGCTCAGACGGCACCGGGGTGGTCAGTTCAGCAGAGTCCTCCCGGGTAGATTCAGATCTAGGAGGAACTTCATGTTTAAGCTGAGACCTGAAGGAGGCATGGCGGCTGCTGTGGAGTCGGCATGGGGATGCACCTGGTAAGTCGAAGCTGCAGGAAGAACAGGGCACAGGACAGCACTTGCGGGGCACAGGCAAAGGGCTGCAGGTTCCTGCCCCAGGGTGAGGGGTAGGTCACATCGCCTCTGACCACGGGGAGCCACGTCAAATCTCAGCTCTTTTCACTCTCGTGTCCTCTTTACAGTTAGAATCCAGACTTTTAGAAGCCTATCTGTCATCACACAATCCGACACACATTCCTTCCAAAATATAAATCGAATAGGGAGGGCAGTACACAACCTAAGTTAGGGAATCCTTACCTACTCTTTGGCATTTTTGCTCTCAAAATGTTAGTAATCTTTTGAGGCATTCCTCTCCACACAAGTTGAAAAGTTGCTATTTTCTCCTCTGGTGGTTAAGTTTTGGGTCTGCTGGTAAAGACTTAGGCTCAGTATATATCTGTTATCCCATTTGGGGAGACTGTGTGATGTGGTTGGAAACCACAGATCTTTCTCACATTCTCACTCACTTCCCATGAGGTCATTAAAGCAGCGTGTCCCCTGACCCCCGGCCCGCGGTTGCAGAGCTGCTCTGTTGGCCCTTTCACATTGCAGCTCTTGAGCTCTGGGCAGTGCCACTGAAAGGGGTGCCTTTCCTGGATTAGGCCCTTAGGGAGAGTATTGAAGGTCTGGTCTTTCTTCAGTGCTTTTGTTGGAATTGAGCCCATAACCAAGGTTGATGATATTCGTTTGTGGCCAGCAAATAACAGTAGCTCTGCTATTTCCATCTGTTATCACTGCTTTCAGATCATTCTAATTAAATCTCCTAGTTGTCAGTTTCTGAATGAATTATGTTTTGGGGCATTTGGAAAATTTGTCACATAAACCCTTTTGGCTGCAGCCCATGCATTCATTTCATGTTGTTTTGTGCCCCACAGTTGCACCTCTGAGTATTTTTAGTAGCTAAGAACTCTCTTCTAAGGGCACGAGGGGTTGTTTTGTGGTTTGCCTCTAAGATGGGCTTTGGGCCCCCTTGGTTTGTGGTTGTTCATGGCAGGTCAGCCATTCTGAGCACCTTTGTTTTGATTTTGCTTTCAGAGATGCAGTAATTGGTAGTTGAGATAGCTGAAGTATAATCCCTGATAACCCATAAAAGGAGATGGAGGTGGGCTCTTCCGTGTGGTTTCAATTGTCATTTTAGTTTTCTTCTAGACAGTGAAATGATGCCTAAAATAAATCTCATTCTGACTCCTTGTGGGAGATGTGTCAGACATCCCAGAGAATGAGATTATGCATTATTGTGGCGCAGGAAACGGCAACATCTATACACCGCCAGAGAAAGTGCACAGACGTTAGAAACCGACTGACCTCATTCAAACCCAACTTTCTGCTTGCTTCTGTGTTACCTTGGCCAAGTTAATTCACCTCTCCGATACTTAGTTTACCCATCTGTAAGTACATAAGCTGCCTAATTCCCAGGGTTTTACGCTGTTGAATGAGATTTCATATGAAAAGCCCCTGGAGGATAATAGGTTCTCCATAAATGGCGGCTGGTATTTTTACCTGACAATTGAGCTGGCGTGAACAGATGCTCTACCTCATTATTAGGGAAATGCCAGTTAAAACCACAGTGGGATACCAGTACAATACCAGATGATTAATGTGGAGAAACTGGAACCTCATACATTGCTGGTGGGAATGTAGAATAGTGCGGCTGCTTGGAAAACAGGAGGTTCCTCAAAAAGTTAAATGTAGAGTTGCCACCTGACCCAACACTTCCACTCCTAGGTATCTACCCAAGAAATGAAGACACATGTCCACACAAAGACCTGCATGTAAATGTTCGCAGCAGCCGTATTCATAGTAGCCAAAACGAGGAAACAACCCAAATGAATGGATAAACAAATTGTGGTGAATCCATTCAATAGAATACTATTTAGCACTGAAAAGGAGTGAACTGCTGATAAATGCAAGATTGATGGACATATGCAGACGTAAAAAACTATAAGTTGTATGATTCTTATTTAATTGAACCTTGTAGAAAAGGCAGAGCTATAGAGATAGAGAAATGGTTAGTGTTGCCTGGGCTGCAGTGGGAGCTGGACTTGACTGCAGAAGGAAATGAGAGAACTTTTGCGGGGGATGGAAATGTTCTAAAACTTGATTGTGGTGCTGAATGCACAGCTGCATAAATTTCTAAAACTCAGCAAGCCGTGCATTGAAAATGGGTGACTTTTAGGAACTCCCTGGCGATCCAGTGGTTAGGACTCCATGCTTTCACTGCCGAGGGCCTGGGTTCAATCCCTGGTCAGGGAACTAAGATCCCACAAGCTGTGCAGCTCAGGCCCCCCAAAGGAAAGAAAAGAAAGAAAATGAGTGACTTTTATGGTTGTGATTTTGTGACTTATAGTGAGAAATGTATATCCCTCTAAAGGTGTCTGTTGTTAGGTTAAGGGAGTGAATTTTGGAAAGCCCGTAGGTAGTCTAAGAATGGGGGCTGCTTCCAGGGGAACCAGCCATGTGATTAGAGGTGGAACTTTCAGTCCACCCCCAGATCTCCAGAGGAAGGGACAAGAGCAGGAGATTGAATCTGTTTACCAGTGGCCAATTATTTCATCATGCCTGTGTAACGAAGCCTCCAGAAAAACCCAAAAGCATGGGGTTCACAGGCTTCCAGGGTGAACACGTGGAGATTCGGGAAGAGTGATGCACAGAGAGCATGGAAACTGTGCCCTTCCCCTCCCCCAGACCTTGCCCTATGCATTGCTTCCATCTGGCTGCTCCTGAGTTATATCCCTTTACAATAAACCAGTGATCTAGTGAGTAAAATGTCCATGAGTTCTGTGAGCTGCTTTAGCAAATTAACGGAACCCAAGGAGGGGGTCGTGGGAACCTCCAATCTATAGCTGGCTGGTCAGAAGCACAGGTGACAACCTGGACTTGCGATTGGCGTCTGAGAGGGGAGGGGAGTAGGGCAGGCTTGGGGGACTGAGCCCTTGACCTGTGGGCTCTGACGCTGTCTCCAGGTAGTGTCAGATGGAGGTGAATTGTAGGACCCCTGGCTGGTGTCGGAGCATTGCTTGGTGAGGGGGAAGCCCACGCACATTGGGCATCAGACGTGTTGTGAGTGTGGTCATCGTGTGTGAGAGAAGCACAAGAGGAGTGTGGCTTTTCCAACACAGTGGTATATAAATTAAACCTCGTGTTGAGCTAGAACTTGGATGACATGACAGTCTCATAAATTATGCTTTCTATTGATAATTACGTTAAAAAAATAACGTGTTTTTCGGAACTCTTGTGTTCAGGCGAACAGGAGTGCTGCATGCCTGTTTTGAGTGCTTCAGGGGATCCTGTCTTTTGCACTAATTTAGGGTTATGTGCCTGTTGTTACCACAACAGCTTCTGATTATTGTTAGAGGAACTTAAGACTCAACAGAGAGATATTTGTAAAGTAACCCAAAAGAAATCACACTGTCCAAAAAGAACACTGTAAAGTTAAGCTTATCTATAGTCCCATTCTTTTTCCTATGAATATACATTAATATTTATTTTTATATTGTTAAAATCAAGTATATGTAATGTGTTTAAGACCGACTGCATAAAATGAACATTTTCCATGATGTTAAAATTTTTATAAATACAGTTTTAATTACTGACTACGTGAGTATTTGTTTCAGTAACCCCCTCTAGCTTTGTATATTCTTTTTAACAAACTTTGCTTATCTGTTACTTCTTATTTAATTCCTAGTTGTATAATGTTCACTTTTGTCAACCAATTATATTTCCTTAATTTCAATATCTCTTTATATCCACTCTCATATTCTGTATTGGACCACAAATGATCTGCTTTTTAAAGTGACATTTATCATCAGTATTTTGAAATATATCTTTTCATATTATTTTCTCTCTCCTATGATTTATAACAAAAATATACTATCTTAGATATACTATTTTACTGACTTTATTTTTCTTAGTAAAATATTCCCGTGCTATTGTATGCTTCTCTACAATGTCTTTTGGATGTGTTATAATATTGTTATCCAAACCCATATTCTGAAAATTTTGGTTATTTCCAATTTTTATTAATAACATTTTTTTACAATTGTTAATATTATTTCCTTGGGATAAATGTTAATAACGCTGTTTAAGTTATGTACATTTCAAAGGTTTTTTGACATATATTGAAAAATTGTCCTCCTGAGACATTACATTTATACTCCCAACAGTATTATGTGATATATATTTTCCTTCATGCCCCCATCAACTGTAGATACTAGGTCTTTTTCTTTTTCATTAAATAATTTGATATATAAATCCATACTATTATAATTTACATTTATTTGATTACTAATGAACTACATCTTTTTTTTTTTTTTTTCACGGTACGCAGGCCTCTCACTGTTGTGGCCTCTCCCGTTGCGGAGCACAGGCTCCAGGCGCGCAGGCTCAGCGGCCATGGCTCACGGGCCCAGCCGCTCCACGACATGTGGGATCTTCCCGGATCGGGGCACGAACCCGTGTCCCCTGCATCGGCAGGCAGACTCTCAACCACTGTGCCACCAGGGAAGCCCTGTACTGTTGTTTTATTAAACAGTGGCATCCTGGTTCTTCCTATAGGCAGTAGAGATAGATGTAGAATAATTTATGTCAATATGAGGATTATTATTTGGGATTAGCAAGGATTTGTTCTTTGGGGCTTATTTAGATCTTGGCTAACTGGGTAACTATATTTAGGAGGGCTTAACTACATTTATAGATATCCTAGTCCTTCAGTAACAGACCACTGGGATTCTTCCCTGAGTACAGGTGTCTTACAGGCCTTTCCAGTTTAAAGCTTAGATTCCCTCACTTGGATTTCTCCTCACACTAGATGTTCTCTCACAGTTCCACAGATTCTGCTTTGTGACTAGTTTATAAATTGTATGTTGCTACTCTTTACACTGTCTTCAGGAAATAGATGGTTGTGCTGTTAGTGCTGACACTAGACACATCATGAGCTCTTTGAAGGCCGGCCGTTTGTCCGGAACCTGGTAGAGCGTCCTGGCTACTGTGGGCGCCCAGTCAGTGACAGAAAGTAGCCAACCTGACCTCTCCTAACAAGTGTATTTTCTGTTTCAGTAGATGGTCAGTTTTTGAGAAATCACGGTAGTATCTTTGCAGAATGCATAGAGCTACTTTTAGGGGTAGACATAAAACCCTGAAATTGATTTTTGTTTTCCCCTTATTTACTTTTCAAAGTCTTTTTGGAGAGGGGCTTATTGTTTTTAGGGAGATTTTGGAAAACTGCATACCACAGAGTTTTCCAAAATGTAAGGTATTACATATTTAAAATCTTTGTTCTCAAGAGGTTTGGAAGCATGGCTTCTGCTTAAATGATAGATGATCACGGGAAAAATGAGCCTTGGAAGTCACTTGTTCTAGAGAATTGAGAAAGCTGGCTTCAGGGTGCGCATTTCGGGATAGAGTTGCTAACTGTGGCTGTGGCATTTAGTGAGCTATACCCCTGGTCTGGCCAGACATTTAGATATATGCAGGCTCAGTTACTTCATAAAGCCGTCTTATACATTCAGCAGGGAGGAGAGTCTGTCCTGTTTTATTTATTTATTATTTTTTATAACATCTTTATTGGAGTATAATTGCTTTACAATGGTGTGTTAGTTTCGGCTTTATAACAAAGTGAATCAGCTGTACATAAACATACATCCCCATATCTCCTCCCTCTTGGGTCTCCTTCCCACCCGCCCTATCCCACCCCTCTCGGTGGACACAAAGCACCAATCTGTCCTGTTTTAGAAGTAAGGAAGCTGAGATCCAGACTAACTGGCGACATGGCTGGTGAGTGGCAGTCAGGATTGGAACCCAGTGTTCTAGGCTTTAATCCATCCTTCCTCTATGGGGTGGATTCATCCGGGCCCCTGTGCTGTGGAACCTGGCACAGTGCCTCTGTTTGCTTTTCCCCATGCTGCCATCTGCCTGCCGATGGGGTTGCCTCTGACAGCCCAGCATTGTTGGGCAGTATTCTGGAAAGCACCCCCCCACACACTCATCCTTTACAAACTCCCATTTTGACCACATCTGCAAAGTTCCAGCTGTCTGGCTCTGCCATGAATCCTGGTGTTTATGCTGATTTGGAAATTGGAATCGGTAGGCTAACTGTGGCTCTGCTGGTGGACTTTCACTTGGCAGGAACTGGCTCTTCATCCTGGGTGGTTTCCAGCAGGAATCTCCCTCTGCACTTCCTACCTGTGGAACCTAATCTCCGTTTTTAACACGAGACCTCTCGGATGCTGTGCAAACCGACTTTGACAACTGTGTGCAATTACCCAGCGTTTACTGGGGGAGAGGCTCAGCAATGGAAAGGATCAGAGCTCCCCAGTCCTCATTCAGTGTTTTTCTGTTGATTAATGAAGTGTGACTTGTGTTCTTCCTATTATCCAGCTCTAAAATGATATGATAATGTGTTAACTTTTGTGAGGTACCATATATACGTGTTGCTACAGTATCGACATTCCTTCCAGGAAAGCTGTTGTCAAAGTCCAGCGTCCAAAAGTAGTGAAGACGTTGCCTGGATATTAGCAAATTTCAAGAACTTAACTTCTAGGCAGCTCAGTTTAAAAGAGATTTTTCCCTTCTGTGTCAGGAAATATGGCCGCAACATTTTCTTAAGAGAATCTTCAATAGAGGAACAAACGGGGTTAATACTTTAAAAATTGGTCTTATTTGAGTGGCTTAGTGAAAAATGGTGAAAAGTTATCAGCAAAGAACTGAGCAAGAGTAACCAACAAGCACCAGTGGAGTTCCTGGATACCCCAGCAAATGCTGGAAAGAGATGGTGGGAGGTCTGAGCGAGCGTGGGTGGAACTAGTGACCTTGGCATCTGAGGGCCCAGGAGGAGAGGGTGTTCTTGTAAGTTTCGTGTGAGCGTTAATCCCCACTTCCTCCATGGGGTCACTCCTGGCAAAGTGGTGGCTTGTGTAGGAGCTCCGTGATGGCACTTAGGGAATCTCTTTGGGCCGGGGAGAGTGGATTTAAAAAAAAATATGGGCCCGTTTCCCTGAGTCTCCATTGAGATGCCTTTTGGGGTGGCCAGGGCAGCAGAAAGGGAGGTTTTTTTTTTTTTTTAATTTATTTAATTTTGGCTGCGTTGGGTCTTCCTTGCGGTGCGCGGGCTTCTCATTGCGGTGGCTTCTCTTGTTGCAGAGCACGGGCACTAGGCACGTGGGCTCAGTAGTTGTGGCACTTGGGCTCTAGAGCACAGGCTCAGTAGTTGTGGCGCACGGGCTTCATTGCTCTGCAGCATGTGGGATCTTCCCGGACCAGGGCTCGGAACCCGTGTCCCCTGCATTGGCAGGCGGATTCTTAACCACTGCGCCACCAGGGAAGTCCAAGGGAGGGGTTTTGGACTTGGGCTCTAGTGTCCTGAGCTTCGGGACTGGCATCAGGGACACCGTTTCTTGACTGTGTGTGGAACTTGAGTGTCAAATTCCAAGAAAGTGTGTCTGTCTCTAGTGGTGATGGAGAATAAAGAAGAGACGTTGGAAATGCCACCTGGAAATAAGACCCAGTTTCTCAGTTTATCGTAGAAGACTCTAGTGAAATGAGTTGTAATTTAGGGCAGAGACCTGAAATTGCTCTTCCTTGCCAAAATAAATTGATTTCTTCAGCTGTCTGAACTTCATTTCTTGAACTGGACAAGAGCTAACCTAGTCTAAATTAAACTCATTTTCCATTAATAAAACTGGGTCACTTCAGGCTGCCTGAATGTGCTTCTGAGTGTCTTAAAGCATATATATTTTTAAAAATCCCATGTTTCATGCTCTTTTCATAGCTCATCTAATTTAGCCAGCATAACACATAACATTTTTTAAAATTTATTTATTTATTTGGCTGTGTTGGATCTTCGTTGCTGCGTGTGGGCTTTCTCTAGTTGCAGCGAGCGGGGTCTACTCTTTGTTGTGGTGCACAGGCTTCTCATTGTCGTGGCTTCTCTTGTTGCAGAGCACGGGCTCTACGCGTGCAGGCTTCAGTAGTTGTGGCTTGCGGGCTCTAGAGCACAGGCTCAGTAGTTGTGGCACATGGGCTTAGTTGCTCCTCGGCATGCGGGATCTTCCCGGACCAGGGCTCGAACCCGTGTCCCCTGCATTGGCAGGCGGATTCTTAACCACTGCGCCACCAGGGAAGGCCAACACATAACATTTGAACTCACCTCTCCCTTGGCATTCTGCAGTAGATTTGAGGTCTGTTTCTGAACTTCTACAGCTGTCAGGCAGACTGCAGCAGGAGGGCATCACCATACTCCCGCGGGGGTAGGGGCTGGACAAGACAGTTCGTCCCTGCCTTGCCCAAAGAAAGCTTTGTTTTCACTGTGCCTTTTCCTGCTGGTAGGGACCGATGAACATGGATCATGGAGGTAGAAAGTTGTGTACTTTATTTATTTATTTATTTATTCATTCATTCATTTATTCGTTTATTTTGCGGTATGCGGGCCTCTCACTGTTGCGGCCTCTCCCGTTGCGGAGCACAGGCTCAGGACACGCAGGCTCAGGGGCCATGGCTCACAGGCCCAGCCGCTCCGCGGCATGTGGGATCTTCCCGGACCGGGGCATGGACCCGTGTCCCCTGCATCGGCAGGCGGACTCTCAACCACTGCACCACCAGGGAAGCCCAGGAAGTTGTGTATTTTTAGAGTGGAGTAATTTTAGAAGAGCCTTGCTCAGCTAGGTCAGAGCGTTTCTGCTTGGAGCGCTCACTTGCAGTTGGTTCCACTGGCTTCCTCTTACTTGTCAGGTGTTTGAGATACTGAAGCCTCCAGGGTGGCATCGCACCTGCTCTGCCCTGCCCTCCCCTCCAGAAAGTTCAGCATCAACTTCCTTGGAAAGCACAGGGAAGTCCCTCCTTGTCCCCCTCTTCCGTCTTTCTCCTCCCTGGGAATGAGCAAGGGCAGGGCCCCCGCGGATGCGTCAGGTCAGTTCTGCCTCACGGAGTCTGGCAGACATAGGTGCCCACTGGGGAGTCAACGACTTGAATATGGCTTTTGGAAGACAGTGGACCCTTGAACAATGTAGGCTTGAACTGTATTGATCCACTTATAACTGAATTGTTTTCCATGGTAAATACGACAGCATTACACGATCTGTGGGGACGGAGGGCTGACCAATGTTCTACGCGAATTTTCAACTGTGTGGACAGTGGGTGCCCCGAACCTCTGCGTTGTTCGAGGGTCAGCTGTATTCTGAAATATAAAGGTCTAGAAATGTTAAGACTCTGGGAAATGTCTTTCAAAACCAAAAATTGGGGGAAATCTTTGTAATAATTTACTTCTATCATTCTTTAGATATTTGAAGTATCATACCATGTGAATTTTTAAGAATGGATTGTTTTTAATCTGCATTTTTAATGAATTATTCATCCCCAATTATTTATTTATTTATTTATTTATTTGGCTGGACTGGGTCTTAGCTGTGGCACACGGGATCTTCGTTGCAGCCTGCTGGGTCTTTAGTTGCGGCTTGCGAACTCTTACTTGCGGCATGTGGGATCTAGTTCCCTGACCAGGGATCGAACCCGGGCCCCGTGCATTGGGAGCACAGAATCTTAGCCACTGGACCACCAGGGAAGTCCCCCCACCCCTTGTATTTAGAGCTATGAAAAGCTAGAAAAATTATAGGGAAATAGATGTTTTCCTATGTTTTCTTCTCTTTTAAAAATTTTGAAGAAATAACAAGTCATGTTCGGGGTGGATCTCCCTCTAGTTCATCGTCCCCCCAACCCCTGCTTCTCACACTTTAAGCTGCATTCACTCATCCTTCCTTGTTCCTTTTCATGGGATCTTCTCAACAATATGCAAACTACTTTTCACTGACAAAGCTTTTCTTCCTTCTATTTCCAGTGCACAGAGGCCAAAAAGCATTGCTGGTATTTTGAAGGACTCTATCCAACCTATTATATGTAAGTATTTGCACTTATCTGTTGGTTTGATTCTGTGGTCACATCTTTCTCTGGGAATTATTTCTTTCATAGGTCACAGGACTGGTTATGGGATGGGGCATGTCCAGCCTCACGAGGCCTCCACCCCTGGTTTCACCTGCCTCCACCCCACAATGAGCAGGCGACCTCCCTAAGGATGCTCTCCCTGCCCCGACCAGCTGCTCTGAGGACAGCATGGAATTCTGGGTGCTTTGTTCTCTGAGGCATGTTAGCTTGTACATGGTTGGTCACAAAGGACAAAATGTCTGAACAAGGCCAGAGTTATGCTGGTTTATACATATCTTCCTAGGCAAAGGGAGCAAAGGTAGTGGGAAAGAATTTTGAACTTGAGCAGGACAGGACAAAGTACTTAGCTACTGTGACTGTGAGAGAGAGAGAGAGAGAGAGATGACGGTGATCACCAGGGTCACCCAGCCTGGCCCCCCCCCCCCCAGGCAGGTGCAGTCAGCCTTGTATGGCTCTTGGCTCAGGGCAGGTTATGCCTCTTCCTGTGCCCTCAGCACCTGCCAATATTACTCTTATTAAAGCATTGCCATATTTTCTCCCTATTGTTTTTCTGTATTTTTAATATCTGCTGTGTTAGCCACTAGTTCTGCTGAGCCACCTGCCTAGGTGGCCAGATTAACTCTCTAGATTATTAATTATTATTTTTATTTATTTATTTATTTTATTTTGGCAGTACGCAGGCCTCTCACTGCTGTGGCCTCTCCCGTTGCGGAGCACAGGCTCCGGTCGCGCAGGCTCAGTGGCCATGGCTCACGGGCCCAGCCGCTCCGCGGCATGTGGGATCTTCCTGGACCGGGGCATGAACCCGCATCCCCTGCATCGGCAGGCGGACTCCCAACCACTGTGCCACCAGGGAAGCCCTAATTATTATTTTTGATAGTGTTTTGAAGTTCCGTAAGTTTTGAGTGGAATAAGCCAAATTAATTTTTCCCAAAAACTCTTGTGTTGAATTTTGTGAAATGTGAGAAATTTCAGTAATGCATATAATTGTGTTATAGCAGAAACACTCTCTTTTCTAGTATATAGGGAGATTGGACAGGAAATACTACACATGGTAGCAAAGAGGATTAGTTCTTAATTGGCCAAGGTGTATGTTTTTCTTACCTGGCATTATTGGGGAGTTTTTAACCTCAGAGAGACCAGTGTAGTTGGGGAAGGTTGCTGGGCTGTGAATGGGGACGAAGCACAGGGAAATGGACAGTAGTTGTGGCTCGCAGGCTCAGTAGTTGTGGCTCACGGGCTGTAGAGTGCAGGCTTCAGTAGTTGTGGCTCATGGGCTCAGTAGTTGTGGCTCATGGGTTCTAGAGTGCAGGTTTCAGTAGTTGTGCCTTGCGGGCTCAGTAGTTGTGGCTCGTGGGCTCTAGAGCACAGGCTCAGTAGTTGTGGCACACAGGCTTAGTTGTTCCGCAGCATGTGGGATCTTCCCGGACCAGGGCTCGAACCCGTGTCCCCTGCATTGGCAGGCAGATTCTTAACCACTGCACCACCAGGGAATTCCTAAAATGTACCTTTTTTGTGCTTTGGTTCTGAGCTTACTAGATACATCCTCTTAGCAACAGTGTGATTTAAAAATAGCAGGGAGGGGCCTCCCTGGTGGCGCAGTGGTTGAGAGTCCGCCTGCGGATGCAGGGGATACGGGTTCGTGCCCCGGTCCGGGAGGATCCCATATGCCGCGGAGCGGCTGGGCCCGTGAGCCATGGCCGCTGAGCCTGCGCGTCCGGAGCCTGTGCTCCTCAACGGGAGAGGCCACAGCAGTGAGAGGCCCGCGTACCGCAAAAATAAAATAAAATAAAATAAAATAAAATAAAATAAAAAATAAAAATAGCAGGGAGGTCACGTGGCCTCACCACTCGCGTCCCTTTGCTTTCATTCTCGACTTGAGTTGTTCTTGGGCCGAGGACTTGCTCATTCAGCCCCTCTGTCTGCTGCAGGGGTGGACGAGGTGAGCAGATGGGGACGGGCCTGCTGAGGAGCCCTTGCCACTGGCCACACAGGGCTGCACAGGGCCTGGCTTCCTTCCTTTGTGTTCAGAGTCCAGAGGGCACTGCAGACCAAGGTGGCAGTTGTCAGGGAAGAGTCCCAGTGAAGTGTCACATCCTGGGGCACTTCGATGCCCTGGTGGCTGGCGGGAGCGCCTGTCCTGCTGGGAGGTGCACCCCAGGCCCCGCTCCTGCGTGTGCAGGAGGGCAGGCATGGGGCATGGGGCTGGCTCTGCTTCAGCTGCTCTCGCCAGCAGACCCCTTGGCCTCGAGGCCTTGGTTCTCGGGGTCACGTGGCTGTGGTCATAGTTACTACCACGTTCAATTTCTGAGAGGGTAGATACTGCCCTGCGCGTCCCTAGTGTCTGTAATCATCACTGATATTCACAGTTTCCTGGTGGCTTGGAGAGGGTCAGTGGGTCTGTGTCCAGAGGTGACCAGATGGGGCCCCTGACTTTAGCTACGGGCACTGCTGCCCCAGAGAGGGGCACGAGGGCTGGGCGAACCTGTCTCACTGTGGAGTACGCTCCTGGGGACTCTGGGAGGGCCCTTCCGCTTGTCTCCAGTGTCCAGAGGGGCCCTGGTGGACCACCACGGCCACAGTCGACCCCCCTGTGGGCAGAGGGGGCCTCTCAGGTCAGGAGCAGTGTCTCTCTGTCGACGAGAAATGTCACGCTTTCTGCTGACATCTGTAGCCCCGAGGCTCGCTTGCCCACAGCCGCCATCCGCGGAAGGACGTGAGTGTCCAAGGGCAGAGGTGGTTGGCAGAACCAGGTGGAAGGCGGAGGGTGCTGAGTCTGTGTCGGCCGCTTGGACTCGTGTAAGTCTCCAAGTATGGGGCCCAGGGACCTCAGGGCCTTCTCCGAAGTTCACGGTGGTGGAAGGACCTCAGTGCCCTGGCGCACCCGCCGGCACTCACCCGGAGCCATCCATGCTTCCGTGTCTCCCTCAGACCAAGACAGAGCAGAGTGCGTCCCTGAGTTTTCCCAGACTGTAGCTGAGGCGGAGCCCTCCATGGCGGCGAGGAAATTGTCCAGGAGTTAATCATAATACAAAGACTAAGAATAGTAACAGCTGACATTCATTGAGTGCTTACGGCATGCGGTGGACTTTTCTGAGCATGCTACATGTATACTCTTCCGAGAGCTTTTGAGGGTGGCCCCTCTCTCCTCCCCTCCCTTCTTTTCCCTCCGTTTCAGCTGAGGGACCTGTGTCCTTCTCGTCCTTTGGTACCACGCTCCATCCTCAGACTTACTGTTGCTGAAATAAAACATCCATTGTTTCCTCCCTAGACTGGGGGATCGTTGAGGGCACGAGTTCTATCTTCTGTGCTGACACACGGCCAGGCACATGGAAAGCACTCGGTACTCATTTATTAACTCACACGTGGTGGCCTCGAGCAGGGTTGGGGAAGGAAAGGGTGACTCACTGTCATTCTTCAGTGATGGAAATTGTTTTAGGGACCTAACGTCAAGAGACCTCTAGCCCTGCTCTGCCATTAGGTGGCTCTGTGATCTTGATCAAATCTCCTAACCTTTCTGGGCCCCAACTTCCTGGGCTATATAATCTCCAAGGTCTTATACTGCTTAATTCTATGACACCCTCTGGCTGGCTGTGCAGAATAATTTAGAGCATAGAGAACAAACAGTGAACGACCAAGCAGGCTTATGTGTTGTAGCAGAGACAAGGGTACAGATATAAGATGGATTTTAGCGCATGAAGGGTCCAACCTGCTTGCCAAGTACAAAGCAATCACCTAACATTTCCTTTCTAAGCCGTGAGTCATCTTTCTTCTGCAGGTCTTAGTATTGACACAGCAGTGGGGAGGAGATGTTAATCACACAGTCAGATGGTGGAATGGATCTGGGAGCCTGTGACCACTCACTGCTCCAGACTCTTTGAGGTTCCTGATACGTCTTATTAAGTGCTGAACTGGGCCTTCGTGGCAGTCAGGTACATGGATGCTTACTTAAACCGTGACTGTTTTCATTTGATTTTAAACAAGCCAGAGAAAGCTGGTGATTTAGATGTACATGTTTCCTGTTCTTTATGAATAGAATTGGATCTGGTAATTCCTTCCAGAAAATTGAGGGTAGGTTAGAAATGGGTTGGGTCTTCTTAACTAGACACCAGTGATTTAAAAACAAGATGAACCAGTGGCGCTCTGTAGAGCTGGCCAGTGGGAAAGGACCCAAAGGGGGTCCTTGATTTACCTATATTCTCTTGGAATACTAAGGAAACCTTAAGACCCTCCCTACCTAGTTTTACAAATGAAGTAATTGACAGCAGGAGTTGCTAAGCATCCACCTGGGCCCACAGTGTCTTCAGGGGTCTTATTGTGTGACTGGGTCACACCTCTGGCCGCCCCGTGGATGGAACAGAGCTGCAGGGCATTTGGGTCCTGGGTGTTGTGTTTGCACATTTATTCTACTTTTTGGTTCAGCTCTAAGTACCACTGAAGGAGAGAATGTGGGGACACTTGTCTTAATCATCTCCCCTGAGACTTGAGGGAATCCCCAACTGCCCAGCTCAAAGGAGAGAGCGAAAGGGAACCGATGGATGGAAAGCACTTTGGTCAGATACACAAAAGAAAGATAGGACGCATAAGACAGTGAGTGAGGACACACGTCAGGGTCATGCACTGATGACCCTGATGTGTGGACTTTGTTGAGTACCTGTTACGTGCACACCACCGCCACGGGGGAGGGAGTGAGCGTGTACCAACCTTGGGAGTAGAGACACGGAGGCAGGCCTCAGGCCCATCTCCTGCGGCTCTAGGAAGGGCCGTTCCTTCCAGCACTGCTCTTCTCTGGCTATCGATTTCGACCAGGCCATTTTCAGGCCCTATGCCCAAGTTTCCCATTGGAGTGTTGAAGCTTCTTTCAAAGTACTCACGTTACCCTGGTTTATCTTGTCCTTTGGGTTCATTTCTCTGCTGTGAATAATTAATGGTGTGAATGGGTGAAGTGTTTGCAGGTGTCAGATCAAGATCCCAGATTCAGGCTTTGCAGAGCCCGCACCCAGCTAGGAGGTTGGTGCCAAGGGGACACCAAAGACACAAGGTCCCCCCGAGCAGTAGCAGGCTGTGTTGTGACCTGGGCCCGGTGCCCTGCGCCCTCTGTGCCCAGCTCCCCAGCAGCTTGGGGAGCCTGAGGTGTGTGCAGGGTGGGGCAGGGCAGGGGGGCTTCAGCTGGTGAAGCAGCTGAGCACAGCCTTTGGAAGCAGCCTGGGGAGGGGGCGGTGTCTGGTCTGGGGACAGATACTCTAAAGAAGAAGTTTTCTTCTCCCTCACTCCTTGTTGCTGGGCTTCTCATTGAAGACGGCTGGTGTAAGTTGGGGGCATTTTCATGTCCTTAGAACAGGGAGAAAGGTTTCACCGTAATCCCCCTTTCAGATCGCTAGACTCCTGTTGTGGTCTGAATATTTGTGTCCCCCCAGAATTCACATGTGGAGTCCTAACCCCCAAAGGTGTTAGTACTGGGAAGTAAGGCCTTTGGGAAGAGCTGAGGTCCTGAGGGTGGAGCCTGTGTAAGTGGGATTCCTGCTCTTGTAAAAGAGCCTCCAGAGGGCTCCCTGGCCCCGTCCACCGTGTGGGGACACAGGCTGGGAACCAGAAGGGGGCCCTCACCAAAACACAACCATGAGCTTGATCTCGGACCTCCCAGCCCCCAGAACTGTGAGAAGTAAAGTTATGTTGTTTGTAAGCCACCCAGTCGGTGGTATTTTGTTATAGCAGCCGGAACAGACTACGACAGCCTCTAAAATGTCATGTTTCTCTCTATATTCTGTAACTGGATTTTGTTTCCTTAACTATAGATTATAAATCTTCTTCTAAATCAGTATACAAAGCAACCTCATTGTTTTTCTTAATGACAGAGTGTTCCCTGGGGAGGTACCATAGTTCATTTACACATTCCATTATAATCATTGTACATTCAGGTTGTGCCACTTCTGTTTTGTTTTTACTACTGAAGGTCTGCAGTTCCTTATCTGTTATTCCAAAATTTGAGACAGTGCTCATAAACAAATTTTTTAATAATTGGCAGCAGGAACGGATTTGGACAACACAAGGCTTTTAAAATTCTTTTTAGAATTCCATTTAGTATGATGTGCTAAAATATAAACGGAGGCATATTAAAGTTTTCAAGAGTTTATTTGAGGAAACATCAATTCAAATTGGGCAGTGATGAGCATTCCACCGCCAGAAGCCAGGGGCGAGGTGTTTATAGAGAATCAAACAAGGAAGTGATTTGATTGGCTACAGTTTAAGGGATTGCCTAGTCTGGGAAAGTCCCGTTGGCTGTTGGCCATTGGTTTCCTTCCCAACTTGAGGCATTCACAGGAACCCACTCTGCCTTAGGTTTCAGTTTGCTTCCAAAGACAACACAACTGTCAGAGTCCCCTCAGGCTAACGGCCTCCTTGTTTGAGAACTTTAACAGATGTTTTGTGTTTTTCAGTGTAGATTTCTGCTGGTAATGTTCCGTAGCACGTGGTTAACATATCTTATAATTCATGAATCCAGACAGTTCTCAGTCTCCACATACCTGGTCCCCAGAGTTTGGAGAAAGGATTCTGGTACGCCCCCGTACTCACTAAACATCTTCCTACACATACTAGAGCTTATTTTGTTGTGAGATGGATTTGCAGAAATAGAATTGATGAAGCAAAGGTTATGCTTGTTTCATATTTTAATAAATTGCTGTTAGTTTCCCAAACGTTGTCATGATATAACCGGCCATCAGGGTGTGAGAGCAGCTGCTTTCGACCATCCTCAGCACCACTGGGTGTAACACCGTAATCAGAGGACGCTTTGCACTCTGGGTTCTTGTTAGTTATGTGTTGTCTCATCCTAGGGAGTCTCTTTCTGCTGCGACATCACTTCCGCTCAAGGCAAACACATATGATGTGCCGGGAACCATGGTAGGCACCTGGGCTATATACATAGAGGAATGAGACAGGATTGCTCTTAAGCTCATGGTCTGGTGGCGGATCTATAGATGCCTTTAACGGTGAACAAATTGTACGTGGTCACAGCTGGAGACCCAGCAAAGGGAGGATCCTGGCCTGGCAGGGAGGACGAGGGGATGGTGCTGAGAAAGACCTCACAGAGCTGATCTCTGACGGCTGAGGAGCAGTTTCAGAGGCTCTAGTGAGAGTGTATTTGGGGCACCACAAGGCTGGAGTGTAGGCTGCCCTGCCGACGGCAGGGGCTGAGATGAATAAGGAGGGGGAGGGGCCTTGAATGTCCTTCTGAGGAGCTGAGACTTCCTTCTGCACAAAGCAAGGCAACAGCGCCAGCTTGGCCTCTCAGAAGGCTGCTGGCACAGCGCTGGGCTGGGAGGTGGAGGCTGGAGCTAAGGAGGTTGCTGTGTAGTAAGGGCACAGTGTGGAGGGTCTCCTTCAGTGAAGATGGGCTGAGAGACCAGTCGGTGGGCCCGAGTGTATCTCAGAAGCATCAGTGTGGGGCTGAAGAGTGGTCTCTGCTTGGCAGACAGTGAGAGAGGGTGCAGAGAACAGGTTCAGCCAGGGGTTTCGCAGAAGGGAGAGGGGGGCGGTGAGTTGAAGTTCTTGCAGAGCATCCAGGCAGTGGGGCTTTGCTTCTGCAGCTCAGGAGGGTCCACGGACAGAATGTAGATTTGAGAGTTCTGAGCAGGAAAGGAAAGTTCAACCAACTCAAGTAAAAGTCAAGCTGAGAAAGTCAGCCAGGTGTCAACCTGAATCCAGGTTTCTAGATTTTTTTTTTTTTTTTTTTTTTTTTTTTGCGGTACGCGGGCCTCTCACTGCTGTGGCCTCTCCCATTGTGGAGCACAGGCTCTGGACGCGCAGGCTCAGCGGCCATGGCTCACGGACCCAGCCGTTCCGCGGCATGTGGGATCTTCCCGGACTGGGGCATGAACCCGTGTCCCCTGCATCGGCAGGCGCCACCAGGGAAGCCCCCGAGGTTTCTAGATTTTTGAGCTAATGGGGACTGGAAGCTGTCTGCTTTCCAGAGCTCATGGCCACACTCATCATGCCATTTATATTTGCCTTACTTGTGTTATTTCAGTGAAATGAAACCTAGTATCGGGTTTCAATTCTATAAAATCATAGGAGGACTTCTGTTTTTCATTTTCAGTATTACCTCACTGACCAGCGTTTATTTTTTAACCTGAGGGTTAATCAACCCAAGCTATAGAAGGATAAGTTTCTTATTTTCCAGGTTAGAGTTGAATAGAACTGATATTAAATGATCAGCAATTTACTGAAAGGAGGAAGAGGAGAAACCTCTACCCCAGAAACACAAGGGCAGAGTTTCAAAATCTGGAGCCAGCAAAGGTCAGCAGTCATGGGAAAGCGTCTAGGCCATCTTTCCTCGTCCGCTCACTCAGCTCCGGGGGCAGCTGGGCTTGGAGGCAGCAGCTGTTCAAGGGTTAAAATGGCAAGGAAATGAGCACTTTCTAACCCATTTGGTCTGTTAATTTTAGGGCTTATAGTAAGCACTTATAATACTTTCTCCGTGGAAGAAGTAGAGTGGAATTCCCCTATGTAAACCCCATAAGCCACCCTAAGTACAAGCAATTTTGGTTTATTCCAGTTTGAGATGTTTTCTGGTAAAAGATGTGTCTCTGGAGGAATGACTCCCAGGGCACCTGTCCTTCCAACCCCCAAAGGCTCAAGGTCAGGTCTCATCAGAGCCACTGTGGTCCCCTCTTTAGAGCCCAGAGATGTGTGACTTTGCCATGAAGTGTTAAAAGGTCATCAAACTCTAACCATCTGTTTCCACAGACGGGCACATCCCCGCCTGTCAGGGAAATCAAGTCAGACTGGAAGGAAAATATTCTGACATATGAATTGTCAGCTGAGATTGACAGAAAGAACCGTCAATTCATCCTCAGATCTGTGAAATTTTTGACTTGACAGCCAGACATGTATAAGGTCTAAAACCTGTGACTGGAGAGATGAAAGTTCTTTTTTTAAAAAAATTTAATTTATTTAATTTATTTATTTTTGGCTGCGTTGGGTCTTTGTTGCTGCGCGCGGGCTTTCTCTAGTTGTGGCGAGCGGGGGCTACTCTTTGTTGCGGTGCATGGGCTTCTCATTGCAGTGGCTTCTCTTGTTGCGGAGCACGGGCTCTAGGCGCGTGGGCTTCAGTAGTTGTGGCACGTGGGCTCAGTAGTTGTGGCTCACGGGCTCTAGAGTACAGGCTCGGTAGTTGTGGTGCATGGGCTTAGTTGCTCTGCAGTATGTGAGATCTTCCCGGACCGGGGCTCGAACCCGTGTCCCCTGCACTGGCAGGCGGATTTGTTACCACTGCACCACCAGGGAAGCCTGAAAGTTCTTTTGAAATCACTTTTTCTCACAGATATTCAATATTGAAACTTATGAGAATATGTCTATTACCTCTTGTGTGATGATGATGTCACGGGTTTGTATGTGTCCAAACTCAACAAATTGTACCTATTAAATATGTACAGTTCTTTGTATATCAATTATACTTCAATAGAACTGTTTTTTAAAACAAACGATCAGGGGCTTCCCTGGTGGCGCAGTGGTTGAGAGTCCACCTGCCGATGCAGGGGACACGGGTTCGTGCCCCGGTCTGGGAAGATCCCACATGCCGCGGAGCGGCTGGGCCTCTGAGCCATGGCCGCTGAGCCTGCGCGTCCAGAGCCTGTGCTCCGCAACGGGAGAGGCCACAACAGTGAGAGGCCCGCGTACAGCCCAAAAAAAAAAAAAAAAACTGATCAGGAAAGGCAAAACAGCGTCTCCTCCCCTGCTATGTTCCTGCCGGGTGCCCCGAGAGGAAACACCGACAAGCGGGTGGGTCTCCGTCCTGGCTGTGTCCTAGACTCACCTGAGGAGCGATTACCAACCCACAGGCAGAGGCGTGTCTTAAAGCTGCCTAGTAATTGGGATGTGAGCCAGGGTCGAGAACCACTGCTCTCCAGAGTGCTCATCACAGAGTGACCACCTGAAGCTGCAGAGGTTCCTCCTGGGCTGCCTCCTTTCCTGTTATGCGCCCACAGGTGAAGGGTTCTGCTACTTCGTTCAAATGGAGAACTTTCCCATGGCAGGTTTGGGCCCTAAAGGAAAGGCTGGAGAGATGGTCTGCTGTGTTAGGCCATAATAAGGCTAAAAATAAATAAATGTTGAAACATTAAATAATATTTTAAAAGCTTGTTATAGGAAGGTAGAATTGGTGGTGAGTAGTATATTTTAGGATGATAGACTCAATATTGCGAAAGAGATGGCAGTGACACGTTGCTATCCATCTGAACGGGAAGCGTGCTTCAGGGAATTAGTGGGAAACCTGAAATGTCATGGAGATCACAGAGACCTGGTTTAAGGAGGGAAGAGGCGGGAATTGCCAGGATGTCAGTATGCTAAGGAAGCAAGCAGCCTACTGGGGTGAGATTTTAACAGCAGACGTGCGAAACATGAAAAGTGGGCTCATCACCCAACGCAGAATGGCAGGGAACCTACGTGAAGGCTTCAGGAGAATCATCTGAAAGAGCTTATTAAAGGGGCCTTTTGTGATCATTTGGAACTAATTTGGGTTCGCCTGTTAATGTCCTGTGAGGTTGGGCTCATTTTTTCAATGGGACCATGAGACGGGGAGATCTGTGACTTGACAGCTTGCCCGAGTTGCATGAAGACATTTAATAGCAACTCACTCCGTATTTCAGCTGATAAGATAGAAAGTCTGGTCTAAACAAAGAGGCCAGTTAGGTAGATTTGTGGCTGGTGTAATAGCTGTACCTATAAAAGTATGATTAGCAAAATACCACCATGGAAGGAAGGTCTTTAATGGAATTGACCATTGGTTCCATCGTCACTATTTTATAATTGATTTGAATGAAAATATGGAAGGCATGCTGTAGCAGTCACATTCTCAGGTTGTAGGGAGAGGGGTATCGCATCCAGCTCTTTCTTTTTTAAAGTTTAAAAAAATTTTTATCTACTTTATTTATTTATTTTTGGCTGCATTGGGTCTTCGTTGCTGTGCGTGGGCTTTCTTTAGTTGTGGCGAGCGGGGGCTGCTCTTCGTTGTGGTGCGTGAGCTTCTCATCGCGGTGGCTTCTCTTGTTGCGGAGCATGGGCTCTGGGCCTGCGTGCTCAGTAGTTGCTCTAGAGCGCAGGTTCAGTAGTTGTGGAGTGTGGGCTTAGTTGCTCTGCGGCATGTGGGATCTTCCTGGACCAGGGCTCGAACCTGTGTCCCCTGAATTGGCAGGCAGATTCTTAACCACTGCGCCACCAGGGAAGCCCTCCATCTCTTTTCTTTTTCTTTTCCTTTCCTTCTTTCTCTCTCTCCCTCCCTGTGTTCCTTCCTTCCTTCCTCTTTTTTTTTTTTTTTTTTTTTTGCGGTACGCGGGCCTCTCACTGTTGTGGCCTCTCCCGTGGCGGAGCACAGGCTCCGGACGTGCAGGCTCAGTGGCCATGGCTCACGGGCCCAGCCGCTCCGCGGCATGTGGGATCTTCCCGGACCGGGGCACGAACCCGTGTCCCCTGCATCGGCAGGCGGACTCTCAACCACTAGGCCACCAGGGAAGCCCTTAAACTAATATTTTATAGGGAGCTATTTTCTACGTATTTTTCTACATAAAACAAGTCAATTTGTACTGGAATTACCTACAAATTCAGCCTCCAAGGTCTTGCATCAAATTGTGTCTTTCTCCCAACTACTTTTTTTTTTTTAAAAAGAAGAAAATTGGCAGGAACCTAGATCACAATTCTATGATCATTTAATATAATTGAGAAACAGCCTTGCCCACCCTTGCACACACCCAGTCCACTGCCACTTGGACTGAAATTGCTTTAGTGAAAGTGCCTCTGTGAAAACCAAAGTGCAGAAGTTTTCACAGCTCCATAACCCCTTGGAGCCTGGACCCTGCTCCGGACCTGTCCTTGGAGGGTGAGGGCCTTTCTCAGGGATCTTCTGGGGGAGGAAGGGTGCTGAGCGCTGTGAGTGTCAGCCTCACGGGGGCAGGACAGGTGTGAGCAGCCATGGCCCTTGTCGGCACTTTACATGAGCATGCTGGCCTTCAGACTTAAAACAGCGCTGTAAGGAGGTCCTGCCCACCCACCCCTTTTGCTTGTGGGGAAACTGAGGCTCTCAGAGGTTGAATAACTTGCTAGAAGTCCTGCAGCTGGTAAGTGGCAAGACCAGGACTAAACCACCTGACTTGTCTGACTTCGTAACCTCTGTCCTTAACCTCGCTGGCCTTGTCGGTACAGATTCCCATCTTCTGACGGGGGTCAGCACTGAGCAGGGTCTACAGCGCACTGACGCTCCCCTCTGGTTTCATGCAGGTGTTTGGTCATCCAGTTACAGGGCCTCCCCAGAAGGAAACCACTGTGATTGCGCCCACAGGATATGTAGCAAACAGGTGCTTTGCGTGACACTGTCCCTCTCGCGCCTTCCGTTTGGGCCACCCGTTTGGACTAACCACAGCTCTGCTAGTTTCATAAAACGCAGTGGTGGCAGTTCTGTCCGTTGCACTGAAGTCTGCCTGGACCTCCTGACTGGTCTGGCCCTTCTTCTGCAGGATGCTGACGGCCTGTGCCCTGTCTTCCGCAGATGCCGCCCTTACGAGGACTGCTGTGGCTCCAGGTGCTGTGTGCGGGCCCTCTCCATACAGAGGCTCTGGTATTTTTGGTAGGTCACGACTCTTCCTCGTCTCAGATGCTCCCCCTGCCCTCCCCCAGGGCTCTGCCCGGTCAGTTTGTCACAGCCAAGGTGACATCACCTCCCCCTGAGGCCATGGTCTCTGGGTGGCCTCAGTCAAGAAAGCAGGTACGTTGGGGCTGGCTTCATGTCAAGCACTTCTGCTCACAGAGTTTGGAGAAAGCTCGTCCCCATTTCCACAGACCTGTGGCTCGGGAAGAAGACTTATTCTTTTGGAAGCTGGACTGTACAGCAGCCTGGACCTTCAGCGGCTCCTCCACCAATTTCTGAAATGGAGCTGAGGCCAGTTGTGTTAATCAGAGAATCAGCACATCTCGTTATAAAGTTTCCACTGCCTGGAAATCTTCCGTATCCACATTGTGTCAGCTGAGTCCTAACTTTCCAGACAGACAGGCTGCATCCTTGCCCATCTTCCAGCTCTACTGGGGGAAGTTGGAAGTGCTGTCTGGAGTCTGTAAGTTTGTACCCTGGGAGAGAATGAGGGAGTAAAGCTGACAGAGTCCTAAAAGGATAGGATGCAGAGTTTCCGCTAAGGAGAGGAACCTCCTGTGAGTTGCCACCCTCAGAGGATGCCCCTTTGGAGGTTTGTCTGAAGATTCACTTGACTCTGTAGATAAGAGATGGGCTTCAGATGACAGAGATGGCGGAGTACGTGTGGGAAAGGATTTGCCTAAAACCACAAGAGCATTTCCTGTGCCGGCCACGCTCTCCTCTGCACCACTGCAGAGGTACAGTCATCGAGGCAAACCCCGTGAAGGATTAGGACCCAGCTTTAAGGGTTAAGCCTCTTCCTGGGTTTCAGATTCTGACATTCCTGACATCTAAAGACTTTAAGGCCTTTCCTGAGCATGTGGCGGCAGACACTTGATTTTTTTTTTTTTTTTTTTGCGGTATGCGGGCCTCTCACTGCTGTGGCCTCCCCCGCTGCGGAGCACAGGCTCCGGACGCGCAGGCCCAGCGGCCATGGCTCACGGGCCCAGCCGCTCCGCGGCATATGGGATCCTCCCAGACCGGGGCACGAACCCGCATCCCCTGCATCGGCAGGCGGACTCTCAACCACTTGCGCCACCAGGGAGGCCCAAACACTTGAATTTTTGGTGAGACTTTGCCTTTGCCTCCTGACAGCTGTTCCTAATGTGTGATTAGGGACATCAGCAGGAAGTGGGTACTCCACACGCCACGTTTCCTTTAATAGGAGACCCTCTTTTCTTTCTCACCATCACCACCTCCTTGATGGGGTTTTGGCCATTTGGGGGCTGGACTCACCTGCCACGCTGGGCCCTGAACAGTGCCACGCTGGTCGTGGCTTCTCCCCACCTCCTAGTTGCTACGGCCTCAAGCTCTGTAATAGAAGGAGAACTTTTTGACCCTGAGATTTTCCCAAACGTTAACACCTCTGTGTACCTATCAAGGTGGAAGGGACTGGTACCCAAGCTGGGGTGAGGAGGACCAGGGGAGGTGGCATTTCAGAGCTTTGCCTGGCTTCACACACACACACCCCCTCAGAACTTGCCTCCACGGGGCCTTGTGGTCGAGGGTCCCGAAAGGGATCACTCGTGCTTCAGGTGGGCCTGAAACACCAGACGAATGATGATGAGATTGTGGGAATGCTCCCCAAAATGAGAAAACTTGTCAAAGTTTAGACATGACGTGATTAGAAAGAAGGAACAATTGAAAGGCCAGGAGAACTCTGAGGGCCTGGCTGCTAGAGCAGCTTCTGTCGACCTTCCCTGGAAGCGTTCCCTGAGCTGCTAGCTGGTGCTTCTGAGCTGTTGGCCGGCGTCACTTGTTGGGTCAGGGCACCTCAGCGAGCCAGTGGGTCCCTACACAGAGGCATCTCGTGAGAGCCGTGGAAGGAGGGCAGGTCTCCAAGGTCGGGGTGCCAGATACCAGAAGGTTTGGTTGAGTTCTTTGAGTTGAGATTCTGATACCAGATACCAGCTTCTAAACTGGGGATACAGCCAGAGAGCACCTTGAGATGCAAGTCTGAGGCGCCCCAGCTGAAGTCTGAGGACACTTGGTTTCCACTCCATGGGTTCCTTCTCTCAGTTATGTGTCTGGTAGGGAGAAGGCCCTACGGCAGCCGGGCTCCTAAAACAGACAGATGTCTAGACACATGGAGAGCTTTAAACCAGTGTTCTGGAAACAAAGCGTGCGGCCTCTGATGCCACAGAAGTTGGGGAAGGCTGCACAGCTTCTGACCGGGTCTCAGAGAGGGCCTTTCTTGGGAAGGGCCCAGCACATTGCACGGGCAGGGACGTAGGCATGGACCTGGTGAGGGAGTGATGGGGAGCTGGCGTGGGGGCAGGTTTGGAGGGAGGGGCCGGATGGAGCTGGGCATCGCGCGAAAGGAGGGCGGCTCTCCAAGCTGGTCCCACTTGACTCTGGAGGAATTTGGGCTCCTTACCGTAACACAAGAGGTTTTGGAGGAGAATGCTTTCAGAAGTCCCTGCCAGCTCTAAAATCTTAAGTTATCTTTAACCAGGATAGTCTAATGAAATCCCCGGGATTAGAAAAGGTGTAAAGTTGGAAAGCGCACTGCAACAGAGCGCAGCCTGGCAGGTGAGTGCTGCCCTGCTGCTAGGGCTCCCGCGGATCTGGGATCTGGGGCGGGTTGGCCCTGGATCTGCAGGGCCTCTGCTGCTGCCTGGGGCCTGCATTGGGAGCTGAGAACTGCTGTTCCAAGTGCTTTGGCGGGGAGGCAGGAAGGGACTGAAAAAACAAATTGAATTGAAGAAACCAGATTACTTTTGATGACAGAAAAGGCACAAACTTCCTCTCTTAATCCCAGGGAAGCTCCCCAGACCTGCTCGGCAGTGGAAGAGAATGTCTAGGAAACAATCGTCCTGTAACTCACAGCGCTCCCAAGAGCTGCTTTCTTACCTGGGCACGCCTTCCCTCACTGACACCCTGCTTCCTCTCCCTGTTACCAGAAGCTCATCCCCTGCACCCTTGTTAGTTTCTCTCAGACTACTGCTTCCATAAGGAATGAGTCTGATGATGTTAATGGCCCCCTAAGCCGGGGGTTAGCCTCCGGCCATGTGACTTTGTTCTCATTTGCTTGCACCTGTGTGGTCTCCAGCAGTCCACGGTGTGAGGTGCATATCACTTTTATTTGTCTAGGAAGAAATATGTATTCCATTTGACGGTGTAACCAACATTTTGGCTTGTCTCATGGAAGAGATCAAGATCTCTCATGGCTTCTGCATTTCTAATCCAGAGAGCCTGGTCCCTTGGGAGTGAGCAGTAGTGTTACTGAGAAGGGAAAACCTTATGCGCATTTACCCTCCCTGTGCTTTACCTTTCTGCTCAGATGTTTACAGCTGGACCCAGGGTTGAACATAAGATTACCGTGGAGTCCAAATGAAGCTGTTCCCTTTGGATTCCAGCATCTGACTAAGGAGAGGACCTTGTTTTGCACACCTTGGATTCCTCTAGCTCCCCAAGAGTGCACCCCTCTGACCCCCTCCCCGTCTGCAGCTCACAGCTGTCCTCTCCGGGTCTCTCACCCACCCAGCTTTTCCTGTGGGAGCACCTGTGCTGTGCTTTCCACCCAGAAAGCTCCTTCCCTTCCCTTCAATTTGTCTCTTTCTTTCCATCATTCAGACTCAGCTCAGATGTTGCTTTGAAGGAAAGGAAGCTTCCTCACTCTGACAGATACCCTTGTTAACCCTCTTGTTGCATTGAATTGTACCCTTGAAATGATGAACACAATTGTGTGTTATGTATATTTTACCCGCCACTCCCACCCCAAACCTATGTTGTATCCTTGCTTTTCTTGCTTAGCGCTATCAGAGTTGTAAATAAACACTTTTGTTAATTTGTTCTTTACTGTCACCCTCCCCTATGAGAACTCAAGTTCAGTGAGGGGAAGGCCCCACCTGTCTTACGCCCTGGAATGCACAGACTGGTGCTGGGAGCATGGCAGGTGCTTAAAAATTTTTTTGTTGAATGAATAATGAATTAGACGAGAGGTCAGAAAGCCACAATTTCAGTCCTTTCCTGAATCATTTCCTGTCTGGTGCCCCTGATCTTTGTTCCTGTTCAGGTTCCAGGGTTGTCCGGTAAACGCTTACTGACTGACTAATGGACTTAATTTAACCCTTAACATTATGTTAATTATTCTTGAAGGCTTTATTGTCTACTCTTTTCTTAAATTTCATTTGTGTGTGGACAGGTGCCTTTGACCATGACATGGCCAGCTCTGCTGTGTGTGCATCCTTCACAAGAGTGTGTGTGCGAGTTGAGTGAGGTTCTGGAAGGTTCTATGAGTCCTGTCATCATATCAGTTTAGAGATGGGAAAGTTTCTCAGTTATGTCTGCGTGGAACAGACAACTTGGCCCTTCTCAGAATGACTCCCCCTGTTTCTAGAAAAACAGGTATAGTGCAGATGTGAGGTGGGAAGAGTCATTCATTCATTCATTATTTATTGAATGCCAGTGATGCATCTGAGAATTCTTAGATGATGTGGACAAAGGTCCGATCCTTAGCAGTCTGCTCTGTGTCCGTTAGACTGTAGGGTCATGGTAGGAGGTTCAGCCATACTTAGAACCTAGAGATTTAAAAACAGCCTGTTTATTGATTGTGAGCATTTTCTCTATTCCTATAGTTTCTCTATAATTAAGATGTGCTCTAGGAAGGGCACTTAAAAAATTTTTTTTAGGGATGTTCATATAATAATGGAGAGAAAACTGCTAGAAAGGATCACGTGCTTACTCTTCTTGCTTTAACAGTAAAGAAAAATGGGGGAAATAGACAGTGAGGACCAGCAGTAGCATTCAAACTGGATTGAAAAGGCATCTCCCGTTTTGACTAAAATATTGAGTTAGGTCAGAGCCATGCACAGGAAGGTAATTGCACCAGCCCTTTGAAGCCAGCAGCCATTTGGGGCTTTTGAAGCAGAAAGCTCACTTCGAGAGCTTCTCAGCATGAGTGGCCTCCAACCAGGGGCACCCAGGGCTCTGCAAGCCAGCTGTCTCCCTGGTGTGCTCCACCGGGCCCGTCCCGGGGGAAGGTGGTCGGGGAGGACCAGCCAGGGAGCCCTGCCATGTGCCCGGGCCTCTGCCTGGGGCCTCACCCTGTGCTCTCGCCCAGGTTCCTTCTGATGATGGGCGTGCTCTTCTGCTGTGGAGCCGGCTTCTTCATCCGGAGGCGCATGTACCCCCCGCCGCTGATCGAGGAGCCGGCGTTCAACGTGTCCTACACCAGGCAGCCCCCGAACCCCACTCCAGGTCAGCCAAGCCCTCTGTCCTTGTCTCTCCTCCTTTCAGTTTACATGTTCTCTGTAAGCATGTTCTCTGCCACAGAATATGCTGGAAGACAAAATTCAGGCCATGTTTCTTCATTTAAGTTCTGATGATCAACCTTACTGTGCAGTTGTGCTGATAATAAATGCAGTGTCTGCTGTGTTGTATGTCTGTCACCTCTTATTCTTACCTAATTATTGGTGCATCTTTTATGCATGTTTATGCGGCACATTATTTGCTCTTTTTTTCTTAAAAATTACTTCATGTGTAAATTTTTATGTAGAAACTGTATTGTCCATGACATTCTTAATGCTTCTGGACTAAATATTAATCATGTTACTAAATGGTGATTTGCTTAGATAGTCTGTCCTTGCTGATCATTTGTTTCCTTTTGTTTTGCTTTTCATTCGTTCATTCAATAAGCGTTTGCTGAGCGTTTATGAGTATTGTGAGTACTTATTAATTGTGCTGCTATAGACATGTCTGCACAAGTTACATTTGGCCTGTTTAGGGAACATTACCCAGAGTGGTGCCCCAGGGTCAGAAAGAATTTGTGGTTTCCTAACTCTTATAAAACACTGCTTTAACTACCTAAACCTCAGACATACTGTAGTGGGTGAATTCAAGTTTCCCTCGGGACACGGGCCCATTCCTTTTTTTGAAATTACGTGTGCAATGTTTCCCCTCCCTTTGGGGGCAGGGGGCGCCAGGGACTCTGCAGGGCTGGGGAGGCACTGTTCCTTGAGCTCCTGTCTTTGGGCCCGTGTGGTGGGCCGGGGGCTGCGTGGCTCCCTGCGTTCCACTCTGCCCCGTCATGCTTCCCACCTCCAGAGTGTGGGCAGGCTCCCTCTATTCATCACACACCACAGGGAGACAGTCGGAGATCTAGAGTTCTGTTCCAGTTTTTACAGAGTTCCGGTTCTGTAAGATAAGTCCTAAGACCTGCTGTACAGCATGGGGCCTATAGTTAGTAACACCGTGTCGTATAGTCACGCCTTTACTGAGTGGAGGTCTTATGTTGTGTCATCACAAATTCAGAGGGCAGCAGGAAATGCTTGGAGGGGATGGATAGGTTTATGGCATATATTGTGGCGATGGCTTCACGGTGTATCTGTATTTCTAAACTCAACAAGTTGTAGACGTTACATATGTTCACCTTTTTTTTTTTTTTTTTTTTTGCGGTACATGGGCCTCTCACTGTTGTGGCCTCTCCCGTTGCGGAGCACAGGCTCCGGACGTACAGGCTCAGCGGCCATGGCTCATGGGCCCAGCTGCTCTGCGGCATGTGGGATCTTCCCGGACTGGGGCACGAACCCGTGTCCCCTGCATTGGCAGGCGGACTCTCAACCACTGTGCCACCAGGGAAGCCCTGTTCACCTGTTTGTATGTCGATCACACCTCAAAGAAAAAAGAAAGAAGTTGGGGGATTGAGTGTGGGAAGAGCTCTCTCTCATCTGCCCTTTAGACACAGAGATGCAGAGATGGGCATTTGCTGGTCTGTTTTTTATAGTTTTATTGCACCAAACACTCTGCCATGTTTTCTTTTATTATTTTTTAAAACGCTGCTAAAGATCTAAATATGTATTTTCCACAACAGTTCTGAGGTTGCTGTAGCTTAAACTTTCTCTCAGGGTTAGTACCACTTTTCATGCATAAGTGGATTTTTATTCTTTCATATTTGGAAAGATTTGAACAGCTTCAAATCTATGCTCCAGCCTAGGGCAAAGTGAAAATTTTCAGTTAAAATGGGAGGCCAAACCTAGATTTTATCTGGCTTGCTCTGAGTTTTCAGTCCTTTGATTTTTTCTTTTTTTTTTCAAGAAGCAGACAGTAGATCAGAGAAATGGGTAAAAGACTAATGAATTTCCTTTTCCTTCTGTCTTCATGACATGGATTTTTAGTGTCCCATGTGGCCACAGATGCAAGATGCCGTGTGTGCTTGGCCCACAGCATCAGGCCTGGGCTGGGGCCCGGGCGCTGAGCTGCCTGCACACAGACCCTGCTGAAAGTCTGCAGCCTCTCAATATTTTGAAACAAGAACGCCCTGCATCCCCTGTCACCCTCTCTCCCTCACCCCCGCCTCTTTTTTTCATCCCAGTGCACACATCTTTCTAACTGGAATCCTCGGCCCCCTTATAATAAATAGGGTATCAATCCTACAAGCCTTACTTCAGACTCTTACTCACCCCTGAGCAATGCCTGCTAAAAGCTTTCCCAGTCACTTGTCTCTGCCAGCTCTTCTCTGTCTTCCATGTTGCCACCAGAAAGTTCTTTGGGGAAAAAAAAAAAAAGCACCTAGGTCATGTTGTTCTCCTGCTTAAGGGTCTCTGCCGTGTCAGTTTGCTCCCAGCAAGTCCAGACTCCTTAGCCAAGGACCCAGAGCTCTGTCCTTGCCCCTCCTGTGCCCCGTGTGAGCAGCCCGCTCCCCAAGCTGTGCCACCTCACACCTCACTGGGCCTAGCCCATGCCCTCCCTTTGTCCCAGGCCATTTCCTTTCATTCTCTTTCTCTCCTGGATTCTCTCTGCCAAGTACTTTAACTGTGTTTATTACGGTGATTTTTGTTGTTGTTTATTTTTTTATTGAGGTAACATCAGTTTATAACATTATATGTTTCATGTGTGCAACTTTCTATTTCTATTGCTGTATACCCTACAGTGTCCTTACCACAAAAAGTTTACATTCCATCCATCACCATACAGTTGATCCCCTTTACACATTTTACCTGCCCTTCCTTCACCCCTTCCCCCGCCTCCATAACCACTACTCTCTTCTCTATATCTATGTGTTTGTTTTGGCTTGTTCATTGATTTTGTTTTTTATATTCCAAATATGAGTGAAATCATATAAATTTGTCTGTCTGACTTTCACTTAGCATAGTGCCCTCTAGAGCCATCCATGTTGTCACAAATGCTAGGATTTCGTTCTTTGTTTATGGCTGAGTAATATTCCATTCTGTATATTGACCACATCTTCTTTATTCATTCATCCACTGATGGACCCTTAGGTTGCTTCTTATCTTGGCTTTTGTGAATAATGCTGCTATGAACATTGGAGTGCGTGTATCTTTTCAAATGAGTGTTTTCATATTCTTTGGAAAAATACCCAGAAGTGGGACTGCTGGATCATACAGTGGTTCTATCTTAATTTTTGAGGCACTTCCATACTGTTTTCCACAGTGGGTGCACCAATTTACATTCCTAATGATAGTGCACAGGAGTTCTGTTTTCTCCACATCCTTGCCAGCGCTTGTTATCTCTTATCTTTTTGGTAATAGCCACTCTGACAGATGTGAGGTGATAGCTCATTGTGGTTTTTAATTGTCATTTCCCTGGTGATTAGTGGTGTTGAGCATCTTTTCTTGTATCTGTTGGTCATCTGATGTCTTCTTTGGGAAAATGTCTGTTCAGATCCTCCACCTATTTTTTAATCAGGTTTGTTGTTGTTGTATGAGTTCTTTATATACTTTGGATATTAACCCCTTAACAGATATATGATTTGCAAGTATTTTCTCCCAGTCAGAAGGTTGCCTTTTCGTTTTGATGATGGTTTCCTTCGCTGTGCAAAGACTACTACTACTATGACGTAGTCCATTTGTTTATCTTTCCTTTTGTTTCCCTTGCCTGAGGAGACATGTCCAGAAAGATATTGCTAAGACCAATGACAAAGAGCTTACTGTCTATATTTTTTTCTAGAAGTTTTATATTTTCAGGTCTTACAATCAAGTCTTTAATCCATACTGAGTAAATTTTTATGTGTGGTATATGATAGTGGTCTAGTCTGATTCTTTTCCATGTGATTGTTCAGTTTTCCCAGCTCCATTTGTTGAAGAAACTGTTCTTTCTTCATTGTATGTTTTTTGCTCTTTTCTTGTAAATTAGTTCTTCATGTATGTGTGAATTTATTTCTGAGCTCTCAGTTCTGTACCATTGATCTGTGTGTCTGTTTTTCTGCCAGTACCATGCTGTTTTGATTAATATAGCTTTGTGGTATCATTTGAAGTCAAGGGGTGTGATACCTCTAGGTTTGTTCTTTTTTTCTCAGGATTGCTTTGGCTATTTGGGGTCTTTGTAGTTCCATATAAATTTTAGAATTTTTTTTTTTCTATTTCTGTGAAAAAAATGTCGTTGGGATTCTGGTAGTGATTGCATTGAATCTGAAGATTGCTGTAGGTAATATGGACATTTTAACAATGTTATTCTTCTAATCCATGAGTTTGGAATATCTTTCAATTTCTTTGTGTCATCTTCAATTTCTTCCATCAGTGTCTTACAGTTTTTCAGTGTATAGGCCTTTCACCTCCTTGGTTAAATGTATTCCTAGGTATTTTATTCTTTTTGTTGTAATTATAAATGGGATTGTTTTCTTAGTTTCTCTTTCTGTGAGCTCATTGTTAGTTTATAGAAACAACAGATTTTTGAGTATTGATTTTGTACCCGGCCACTTTACTGTATTTGTCTACAATTTCTAATAGTTTTTTTTGGTGGAGTCTTTAGGATTTTCTGTATATCATGGTGAGTTTTAATCCCTACGTATATTTTGGGTTCCCCACTGGGCTGAGTGCTTTCGCAGGACTCACATCTCAAGCACCAAGCAGACTTACATCTGCCAGCTGAGTGAACGGTAAACCTGGGGTAGGGATTTACCATGGCCACACTTGGAGCGTCACTTGACCCATATTTCACACCTGCTAAGGTGCTGCAGGTACTTGGGACACTGGAATGCAGCCTGGGTTCCAGCCCTCACTCACCCCCCTTGTGCATTGCATGGTTTGCACAACCTTGTGTTGGAGCACTGTGTCATTGCACAAGTTACTGTACAGTCACCAACCATGTTGAGACGTACGTGGAAAAAGTTCAGGATGCTGGGAAGCCATGTAAGCGGGAAACTCATCCATACATCAAGTTGTATGGATGGAGGGGGCAGGAGAATTTGTAAGTATATTTAAGTGGAAGTGAGGGCATGAGGGGTGGGGGACTGAGGAGCAGCCAGCGAGGCTCCTGTGTCTTCCTTTGCTGCCTGCCTTTCACACGCCTGCCCACCGAGACTCCTGAGCTGCAGAGGCCAAGCAGCTGCTGTCAGTCCCACAGCTATGGCGTCAACGGCAGGCACTGTTGTAGGCATCTAGGGCAGCAGAGATGCCACATCAACTATATTGAGCCTCTCTGTGAACAGTGGAGACTGGGGGTTCTCCCATGACTAGGGTAGTGTGGTTTGACCTGATTCGGTTCTGCCCTGCGTTTGGGGGCGTTCAGAGAAATGGGGGCTGTTTATTTTCTTCCAAGCCCTCTCCTAATGCAGTCACCAGTGGGGCCTGTGAAAAAGAGCCCGCTCACCTTCTGTTGGGAGACTCTGATGTGGGTATCCTCAGCTCTCTGCAGAGAGTCACAGCTGCTGCTTAATTTACCATCCTCCTCCATTTGTACCCTTCTTACAGGCCTGTAAAGTATGAAATGGTCAGTCCCCGACACACCAGAGCATCATATGAAGGCTTGCTTTGTTCCATGGGCGTATACATAATTTCACCACAAAATCCAGGACTGTGTCATTAATTAACAGCACTATGCTTGGGAAGAATTTAATTACTTTGACTTTTTAGAATTAGTAATAATGAAGAAAAATAGGGTCTATTGGTTTCTCCATGATTTCGGCCTGGAGACCCGCCTCTTTCTGTGGGTGGGATTCACGCCCCTGCGGCTGCTTGCTGAGACCCTGTAGTGCTCAGGCCTGTGCCCATGGGGTGTGTGTGTATGTGTAAGGGAAGGCCGGGGGCCAGGCAGTCTGGGAAGGGAACAGGGTGCGCTGACCCTACGTGGTAGGTCCTCGGGCCCAGGAGGAGCCTGGCTGGCGCGGAGGGAGAGACAATACCTACGAATCGCGGGCAGCGCTTGCCCGTCTGCCAGGTGGCTCCGTTTTCCCTCTACTGCTGATCTGGGGGAGGGGAAGTGGATTCGGGTGAGTTTTGCTTATTCATGAAGAAGAAAGGGCAGGTTTTAAAGAATCAATACTCTTGCCCTGGAGGGCTGGGGAAGCGCGGCACTCGAGCCCGGTATGCAGAAGGGTACGCAGTGGTGTCCAGCTGGGACCAGCTCCCCAGCCCAGCAAGGCTGAGTGCAGAAGAGCAGAGGCCTGCACGTTACGAAGATGCTCAAGACTGGGTGGGGTGCGTGGCAGCATCACGGCTCTAGGGCACTGGTGTGGGTTGGAGCAGGACTGGGGGGAAGAGGCCAGCACAGTAGGCATGGAAGCTGAGGTTCAGAGGTGGGGCTCCAAGCCTGCCCAGGAACCAAAAGAAACAAGGGCTGAAGCTGCCGGCCAAAGGCCGTGGCTGAGAGCCAGCTCTCTTGGGCCTGTGCAGGGAAGTACCAGCACGGAGAGTGCAGGGAAGCTGGTCTGGGGACCGAGGAGAGCCACCTGGGCCGGGAGTCAGGAGGCCTGAGGTCTGTGGGCCCTGGGGTGGGCACTGTCTCTTCTGAGCCTCTGCATCTTATTGGCAAAATGAAAGTATATGAAGAAAGGCAGTCTCAATGATAGTCTTTATGTCCAGCGGTGGCCAGAGTAACTAAGTGCCTCAGCCTCCCCCGTCCTCCCCGACACACCGCTGGCAGGGCCCTGGTTATGCCCTCCTCGGTAGAGAGGAAAGACAGACTTTGTTCGTTCAGAAAACAGCGGCTGGCTGGCTGCAGCACTGTGTTCACGCGCTAGGAGGGTGTGAGGGATACGTGCTCAATGCCCTGCAAGAACTTGGAGAAAGGGGGCGATCGGTGTAGGGACAGTGGGTGCTAAGGTGTCAAACTTCCAGTTATAATAAGATACATAAGTCCTGGGGATGTCATGTACAGCATGGTGACCACAGGTAACTTTATATTTGAAAGCTGGTAAGAGAGTAGATCTTTTTTTTGCGGTACGCGGGCCTCTCACTGTTGCGGCCTCTCCCGTTGTGGAGCACAGGCTACGGACGCGCAGGCTCGGCGGCCATGGCTCACGGGCCCAGCCGCCCTGCGGCATGTGGGATCCTCCTGGACCGGGGCACGAACCCGTGTCCCCTGCATCGGCAGGCGGACTCTCAACCACTGTGCCACTAGGGAAGCCCGAGAGTAGATCTTAAAAGTTCTCATCACAAGGGAGAAAAATGTGGAACTATGTGCAACTATGACCTCACACCAAGGAGTACTTCCCAGAACTGCCAGTGTCCAACACCGCCTCTGCAGGAGACCCTCCAACACTAGCAGATACACCAGAAAAACATCTACACGTGGAACAACTCCTACAGAACACCTACTGAACGCTGGCAGAAGACCTCAGACCTCCCAAAAGGCAAGAAACTCCCCCACGTACCTGGGTAGGGCAAAAGAAAAAAGAATAAACCGAGACAAAAGAATAGGGACGGGGGGCTTCCCTGGTGGCACAGTGGTTGAGAGTCCGCCTGCCGATGCAGGGGACACGGGTTCGTGCCCCGGTCCGGGAAGATCCCACATGCCGTGGAGCGGCCGGGCCTGTGAGCCATGGCCGCTGAGCCTGCATGTCTGGAGCCTGTGCTCCGCAACGGGAGAGACCACAACAGTGAGAGGCCCACGTAGCGCAAAAAAAAAAAAAAAAAAAACACAGAGGGCCAGATTTAGGGCAGGGTGACCAGTATATTCCCTCTTGTCACCGTCTATGCTCTCTGGACCCCCGTGCCCTGCACCCTGGCCCGCAGCAGGGCTCAGCCTTCATCCTACAGCCTCTCCCTGAGACAAGAGCATCCTCCTCCTGCAGCATCCAGGGCAGAGAGAGAGTCCACAGACATGTCAGCCCACCCCGCTGGCATCCGCCCCGTAGGTCGTCACCTTATCTGGGAATTGGGTTCACCTGGATGACAGGTAATCTGCCCTGATTAAATGTTAATCCAGCAGGCGGGAGTGGAGCTGATACTTCAGCAAACTGTTCTCAAAAAGTGTATGGAGGTGCTGGTGATGATTCTGGCCGAGATTCGGGAACACAGGGTCCTCTTTTCAGTTCTCTCTGAGTTGACTTACCTTTCTACGCCCAGGCTTTTTAGGCTCTAAGGGACTCTCGGCCCTCTCTGTTGGTAATTTTTTGGTGCACCTCCCCAAGGTCTTGGCAGAGCTGCCCTGGTGTGTCACTCAGCTGCGGCTTGGTCCCTGCCACACCTGACCCCGCTAATGTCCCTCCATCACTCAGACACCCTCTCGGGTTGTGGTGCTTTCTGGCTGTCTGCATCCAGTAGAGGAGAAGCTCCAGGAGGCCGGGGCTGGCATGTTGCCTTTGCTCCTTACCTGATCCCAGGTGCCCTGCTGTGTTTGGGCCCTGGCTGTGATGGGCTGTGGGTTTTTTCTGCTGTGCTCACATCTGCTTTCCTGTCTTTCAGGAGCCCAGCAGCCGGGGCTGCCGTTTTACACCGACCCTGGAGGACCAGGGATGAATCCTGCTGGGAACCCTGTGGCGATGGCTTTCCAGGTCCAACCCAACTCACCCCAGGGAAGCATGGCCTACCCACCACCCCCTTCCTACTGCAACACGCCACCGCCCCCATATGAACAGGTGGTGAAGGCCAAGTAGCCGGGAGCTGCCTGGCACCTGCCTGTGCAACTGGCCGGGGAGGCCGGGAGAGGCTGTCACTCACCCTCCCTGTCCCCATCACTGTTCACCTCCAGGAATGGTCTTCTGAGCCACTAAGGGCAAATTCCTTTTTGATATCTTCAAAGCAAGCACAGCTTCCTTTCAAGTTTTCCTTGGAGGACCAGTATTTGAATTCACCCCGTGTCTCCTCTGTTGCTTCTGTTTCCAATGTAATCTGTGCTCTGGCCGAGTGGAGAGTCCTGAGGGTTGACCCCCTAGGGTGGCGCGCCCAGACCCTCAGGGGAGAAACCCCGGTGGAAGGTGAGGCAGGGTGCGTGCAGGTGAGTACATGTGAACGTGAGGAGGGGCCCGGGCCGCCCAGAAGGCCCCGCACATGGCAGGCAGCCCGTCTGAAACGAGGCACCACAGGGCCAGCTGTGTGAGCCCCTTGCCCGTCAGTCTTCCTCTTCAAAAGGCTCTCAGAGAGACAGGCGGTGGCGGCACAGCCTAGGAGCCCTCTCTTCTCCATCCCCTTCCTGAAGACCAGAGCTGCCCTCTGCACAGCCAGGACTGGGAGAGCCCTGGGCACGGCTTGCATCTCAAGGAGATGAGGATCCGGAATCAGACCAAGTTGCTGTCTATAGTTATCTGAAAGTCACTAAGGAAAGTGATTTAAATTCATGGGAAATTGCCCCCTGCCTCAAACCGGACATTGCATTTGATGAGCTCTTGGTCTGACTTGGGGAAAAAAATGTACGAGCCCTTTTCAGTGTGTCCTGTGGAAGGTGGTGTGGAGTCCTGTCCTGAGGTCAGACTCGGAGTCTTTCCTGGACATCGGCAGCTCTCTGGCCTGTGGTCACGGCCAGGCACCTCTGTGCCCTCCCCTGAGGTAGCCCTGACGGTGCGTTGTGATGGATTTTGGACACTTTCAAAGCAGAGAGGCATGTCCGGCTGGGAAGCCACATCAGCCTCTGGAGAGAGGTGTCCCAGCAGGGCGCAGTCAGTGGCTCGAGCCTGGGTTGGGCAGGCCTGGGCCCTGGCTGGTTGACCTCAGCAGGTGTCCGCCGGGCTCTGACGAGGAGCTTGTAAAGAAAAAGACGGAAACGCAAGACCCCAGGACTGCAGAGCGATCTCTTCAGAAAGGACCAAATAGATTTCACTGATGATGAGTTCATCAAAATTAGAATAAAGAAGATCTGGTTGGAAACGCAAAGCCTGGCTCAGAAACCTCTCTGGCCCTGGGATCACAGGTAGTCCTGGGGTTGTTAGGGGGCCCAGGTCCTTCTCCTCTGCGTTGTCAGGAATGCCCACGATCGCGTATTTAAACCCAGAGTGAGACCTGACAGGTCACGTATAGGAAGGGCAAAGCTGCGTAGCCGAGACATGTAGTAGACCCCTGTATATGTAGTGGTGGGGTGGAGTGCTTATTTTTGAAATGAACTCAACAGAGCCTCTTGAGGAGTTGTCACTCACTGAACCTGTGCATCAGGACATCTCACCGGAGTGGATACTAAGGGTTTTCATTCCCTAGCCCTAGTCTCTGTGTCCCTGCTCTTCTGGGACACGTCTGTGGCGTAGGGGTGAGGAATCAGGATGGGGCCACAGTGACTTACCTTTTCTAATGGTGGGGAATCTGGGAGCCTCCCCGGGAATTCCACAGGATGCTCTTGAAGCCAGATGAACACCTTGGAAACAGTCTGTGAACACGGATGCTGCTGCCGGTGTCTTTGACCACCGAGTGTGACCTCTGAACTCCTGTGCCCAACTTCAGTACCTCCCCACACTCAAGTCCTTGAATCGAATGAGACAATAAAGGGCAACACTTGCTGTTTACAACCCAGGATGATTACATGGGTCCAAAAGGTCCTCTTCCTCCAGGTCATTCATTTTGCATTTTCAGGTCCAGTTTCTCCCTTTATTGTTCTGATGAGGAAGCGCCCCGACAGCTGCCCCTGGAGTTGGATTGGGTGCAGCTGAGTTGCCACCCAAATGTCCACGACGAAATTTTGTTTATCTTTTTGATAGCAAATGATCTTGAGACTGAATGATTTCGGTAGCAATCAACCATTTTATATTCATGTGTGTGAGATAAATTTTGTTTTCCTTTGAACCGGGGTGAGAACCCACTACTGTGGGCACTGACACTGTGTGTGGAAATTCCACTCGCAGTGGCATTTCCTGCCCCTTCTGTTTCCCCCCGTGCTGTCGGTGGACAGTGCCCACTGCTTGGAGCCAGTCCAGCTCCTGGTGTGTGAAGGTGCATAGAGTTCCTTAGCGGGTGTGGCCAGGAGCGAACCGGGAGCAGATCGATGCATGCTTTTCCTCTTGTAACACTTGGCTCACTTCTCTTTTCTGTTCTTTTGATAGGGTCATGTTTCCTATGTATGCAAAATAAAAATAAATTTGGGTGTGTGCTTTGACTGTTTTGCTGGGGAGTGGGAAAGAGGGGAGAGATGAAGTTTCTAAAGAAGGATGGACAGTGGGCTCTCAGTTCAGCTGGGTGGGGTGGAGTGGGTGAGGAATGCACCCAACCTCAGCAGAACTGGAAATGAGATGCTATCCAAGAAGATAAGGGGGCTTCCCTGGTGGCACAATGGTTGAGAGTCCGCCTGCCGATGCAGGGGACGCGGGTTCGTGCCCCAGCCTGGGAAGATCCCACATGCCGCGGAGTGGCTGGGTCTGTGAGCCATGGCCACTGGGCCCGCGCGTCCAGAGCCTGTGCTCCGCAACAGGAGAGGCCACAACAGTGAGAGCCCTGCTTACCGCAAAAAAAAAAAAAAAAAAGATAAGGAACTTTTGTTTCACCAACACATTTAAAATATCTAGCTAAGGAAAAAATTACCGGAATAGGAAGACAGAAGCATTAATTATGTGGGCTCACAGCTAATACTGATATTAGTTATCTGGCGGCCTGAGTGTGCTTTGCATAGGTAGGGGAGCCTTGATTTTAAAATCCAACTCTAGGGCTTCCCTCGTGGCTCAGTGGTTAAGAATCCGCCTGCCAATGCAGGGGACACGGGTTCGAGCCCTGGTCCGGGAAGATCCCACATGCCGCAGAGCTACTAAACCCATGTGCCACAAGTACTGAGCCCGCGTGCTGCAACTACTGAAGCCTGTGCACCTAGAGCCCATGCTTCACAACAAAGAGAAGCCACTGCAATGAGAAGCCCGCGCACCACAAAAAAGAGTAGCCCTTGCTCGCCTCAACTAGAGAAAGCCCGCGCGCAACAACGAAGACCCAACGCAGCCAAAAAAAAAAAAAAAAAGAATCCAGCTCTATTTGGTCAGAAACTGTATTTCTCTCACGGATCTATAGCTGCTACAGTTAGGCTGTATTTTACATGAATCACCAACTGAGATAATGTTTATAAAGTAGTGTTTTATAATTTACTATCTTAAAACAGGACAGGAAATAAGGTAGAAGAGGCCAGACAGCCTGCTGGTGGGGAACTCAGAGCTGACTTACACGCCTCACTGGACAACCCGCTGGTCATCAGCTTCCCCCAGTGAAACGGGAGCAGGGTCATTTACACATCAAAGGTCATGACTGGAGATGGCAAACACAGTACTCACTCTTGTCTGTCCCTCCAAATTTCACTGAACTCCAAAAAGTCCATAATAGTTATCAAGGCAAAAAAGTGCAAGATCAGAAATTGTAATTTCTGAAATAGAAGGTGGCAGGTGGGATTGACAGGTGAAGAAACCAGATCTGAGAAAAGATGGGAGCTGACAACATGCAGAGGAGTTTCAATGACTCAAATGATCTCCAATCTCAGTTTCCTCAACTGCAAAAATCACATTATGGTCACTCAACAAATGTTAGAAATCCTCTGTTCTCCCTCATTCCTCTTTTCCCTGAGCAAGAGGAATTGAAGCTGAGTGGGAGAGAGAATGAGTTCCCACCCAGTCCTTTGCCCGTCAGGAGATGAGCTCCGTGGTGTGAGGGGAGCAAATTCCCCTTGAATACATCCAGGATGTGAAGATGGAAGCCGAACGGGTCCCATACACTGCCACTGCCCCCCATGTCACCTTACCGTCTTGAAATGTTGGCTGTGGGCGGCTCAGCAGTGGGTGTTGAGCCCACCAGAGCTGGGAAGGAGAAACCTCGGGCAACCATCTTTCTTCCCCACCACTGACGTTGAATGAGGTCTGTGCGTGCCCCAGGACCAGCCATGATTATAAGCAATCCGTCCTGTTACCTGGGTGTCTCTCTTGCCATTCCCTGACGCCCCCATTGCTTTTTGTTCCAATGCTCCTGCTTCCTTGGCTGTGCCGCGGTGTCCAGGGTGGATCCTGCTCCAAGCCTTCCTAAAACTGGTGTGGTTGGTGCAGGGACGATTATTGACACCTCCCATCCCCCGGTAGAGCTGGGTTCTGTTGCGTCTCCCGTTCTGACTCCAGCTTTGCTTTGTGAGGAAAGGCTCCTGATCCCCAGGGCCCGTGGTCTCAACAGTAGCAGGAATGCAGGGGGGCCCTGCTTTTTCTTCCTCTCTGGACTCGAAATCACAAACAGTCCTGAGGTCCTGAAAGCCCTGAGTCACATTTGCCACAGACCGGTGCTCATTGTACAGGAACAGGAGACCATGTACCTTTGTGTGTACAGAGTGTGTGCCTTTGAAAAGTGCCTGGTCACAGCCCTTACAAACAATAACGATCCCTCATGTTTTTGAGGAAGAAAGGAATTTTTCATCTTGCTTTAAAGTTTATAAGGAGAAATGCTTTTAGATGTATGTTCTAGACCAGGACTGTGCGTTAAAAAGATGTCAGCTAAGCATGTTATACTAAATTTTCACTAGTTACATCAAAAAAGATGAAATTTATTTTAATAATATTTAACCCAATGTATCAAAATATTATTTCAACATGTAGCAGTGTAAAATATATTAACAAGAAATGTTACATTCTTTTTTCCATACTGTCTTCCAAACCCAGTGTGGATTTTATATTCACCAGCACGGTGAACTTAAGGCAGCTGCATCTCAAGTGCACAGTAACTCCACCTCCAGTGGCTGCTTTATTGGACAGTGTGAGGGAAGTGCATAAGAAAATACTCCGCTCCTATGTTCTGGCCCGTCAGTCACAACAAAATCCAGTGAGGTTAAAAGGAAGTTAATTATTGAAAAGGTTGAAGGTAAAGGTCAACCTCAGGTGATACAGTCTACAGTTTTTAGGGACCCAACACATTCTCTAAATTAAACGTCTGATGTTGTAGATTCTGTAACAAAACTCAGAGTCTTAAGGTTACAAGTCAACAGTCTTGGGAGGTATGGGGCGAATTCTTCCTGAGCTTCTGGGGACCGTGATGGGTGCTGCCCCCATTGCAGCTCAGCCTTTCACTCCAGTCCCCAAAGGCACTGCTAAGGAACACGCAGGTGGCGAGGCCGCAGGTCCAGCGGGACCTGGAGAGCATGCCCAGATCACGTGCTCAGGTCTGGTAGGTGGGGCTAGGACTAGCCCTGGGGTTTTCTGCCCCAAATGTCCCCCAGCCACCAGCTGTCACTCCTTTGTCCTCACCAGGTTCTCCAAGGAAACACAAATCCTGGGAGGAGTGAGTTGCTATCAAGCAAGGGAAGGGAGGGAAAGGCAGTAGTCGTTGGCTTCTTCATGCCTGTCACGGTCAGGAGGAAGTTAGCAGCGTGCCCCCATGTGGGTGCAGAAGAGTATGCGGATACAGATTGCAGAAGTCGTGTCCTCTCGCCAGAGCCCTCATCCCCCAAAACCTGCTAACCATCCGTGCCCTTGAATGAGTTTCTGCCGGCAGAGGTGACAAGGTTGTACTCACAGGCAGCTAGGACCTTTCTCACCTGAGTCTAGGACTGGGCCCTAGGATGCAGGTACAGGAGTTGGATGGGTGGATGGGTGAGGGGGACAGGAAGAAGGTGACAGGATCTACCGAGGGCAGAGTCTGGTGGGCGGGAGGCCTCCTGTCTCCAGGACCCCGGGCAGGCAGTCCTGCTCTCCACGCCCGTTCTCTGCGCTCCCCTGGGGAGATACGAAGCCCGGTCCCTCCCCCTAGGCGGCCCGTCCACTCGCAGAGATGGCGGCGGAGCGGGGAGGGTCCGTGTGTCTCGCCCTCAAAAAGGCCCCAGTGCCCGGCACGTGTAGTTCGGTTCTGGGGAGCCCTGGGAAGGCACGTCCGCGCCTAGCTCAGGTCGGTGCCTGGCCAGCCGTGTCCCCCAGAACCTGGGGAGGACGCTCTGGGCGCGCTGACCTTGGAGAGCGGCTCCCTCTACCCACCTTCTGCTCTTGCTCGCGCCGTGCTGTCCTCGTCGCCCTGTGTTGTGGTGAGGGCCCTGGCTTACACTCGCGGTGGAGCCGGGTGAGCACGGAGGGACCATACGCGCACATGGACGGGCGTTCCGGACGCCCTGCCTCGGCGTCGCCCTGACGACTGGGCGCACGGGACGTCCTGGTGTCCTCGTTTCCCCATCTGGAAAGTGGGGCTACGGAGGCGCCCGGGGTGTGGTGCGAGTTGCACAGCCAACGAGGCACGCGCCACCCCGCGATGAGCCCGGGACCGGGGACCGCGGCTTCTGCGCCCAGATCGCCCGCCCAGAGACGGGCCTGGACCCCGCCCCGGCTCCGCCCCGCCCCGAGCCAGGTTGGGGCGCGGCACCTGCGCGAAGAGGGTGGGGCGGCCCCGGGGAGGCTCCAGGAGGGGACCCTGCTTAGCCCTTCTTGGCAAAGTCCCTGCTGATATTTTTTTAACTCAAAACCCAACCCATGCCTTTATTTTTAATCTAAAATGTAGACCGTACAGGAAAGCACAAAGCAAAAGGTAAACAGAAATCACCTGCGACCCCAGGATCCCGAGACTGCAGCTGGGCGTGTTTCCGTCGCTTTCTAGGTCCCTTGCTCTGACGACACAGGTGCACCGCGGGATCCTTCGTAGCCCGCTTTCCTCTAGCATTTTTCCTGGCATTTAAATAGTCTCCTGCTTCTTCCCTGCAATGATTAAACAGCGCCCCACCACACGGCTGTCCCCCCCCCAAATATCTACGGCACTCTCTTCCCGAACGTCCTGCCTCAGTTTGTTATTCGGGTGGCAGCATCGCTGTCTGGGGCAGCCTCTCCCCTGTTCCTTGAGGACACACACATCCTACCTCTTGAAGCGTTTGAACCAGCCCAGGCCTGGCAACATCAGAGTCCTCGTTGTCATTCTTCAGTGAGCACACTGTACTCATCGTCGGCTCTGGAGTCAAAGCATCTCTGCCACTTAACTCACTGGGTAACCCCCGGTGAGGGATTCTGCACTCTGAGCATCAGCTTCCTCAACTGAACCGTGAGGACAGGAACACCTCCACTGTTGCTTGGTTTAATCCAACCCCCATTGCCTTCCCTATTTCTTCTGTAGAAGCCAGAAGAGCCACACATTTTCTTTGCAACGGGCACAGTCTTGGCCAATGATGGATACTATAGAAGTCTACTCTGGGCCTCTGGGAAAGATTTCACTTTTGTCATAAATGAGACTGGAGTTGCTGGCACCGCCACATGCAGGTTCACCCTGCTTTCAACATTGATGTGATATCTGGAGCTGCAGCAGCTACCTTGTGACCATGATGGAAAGGCCAAGATGATCACAGAGATACCAGCTTTCACTGGGTTGAACCAATTCTAGGTTTCTTATTACCTGAAAAAATAAATTCCTGTTAATCAGAGATTTTCTGTAAGTAACCTTCCTTGTGGGGTGGTTGTAAGAATCACGTGAAGTAATTTTTTTAAGGACTAAATACAGTACCTAATGCTGATAAATACTCAATAAAAGGTATTTTATGGTTATTTTTAGTAGTGTGATCTCAGTTGCCACAGGGTATTTTCAACTCTGATACATGAATGGCCAGGAGTAAGATGCTTGTTGAAGGTGATTCTCTGCTTCCAATTAGCATCAGTGACCTTGAGCAAGTCTTGAACCTCTATGGGCCTCAGTTTCCTCAGCTGCTTATAAAATAATATCAAACTTCCCTCTCAGCTCTAAAATTCTTTGATTTTCTTTTCTTTTCCCTAGAAATCTTTCCATCACAGGATGTAGCGTCCCGACTGACGACCAGAGAAGGATGTGGAGGGCGTGTGACATTCCTAGTGCAGTTTACAAGTCCCTCAGGGCACCCTGGGACTCCCAACCAGGCCTCTGCATGTGATACAGTACGGAGTACAAAATACCACCTAAGAAACAGTCTTGCCAAAAATGTCCAACCAGGATATAACCGCATCTGGAGCAGTGTTATCCGACAGAAATTTTTATGATGATGGAAATACTTGCACTGTCCAGTACAGTAGACACGGGCTAAATGTGGATACTGGGCACTTGAAATGAGGCTAGGATACATATAGCTGATTCACCTTGTTATACAGCAGAAACTAACACAACATTGTAAAGCAATTATACTCCAATAAAGATGTTAAAAAAAAAAAAGAAAAATGAGGCTAGGGAGATGCAGGAACTGGATTTTAAAATTTAACTTAATCTTCATTAAACTAATTTACATTCAGATACTCATCGGTGGCTAGTGGTTTCCATATTGGACAGTGTAGCTCCAGAGTCCAAATCTAACCTCCAAGTTATAGGAAGTGGGAGATGGCAGGACAAGTTTCTGTGGGGTAAGAATCAGACAAACTCATGGGGGAGATTTATAAGACAACAGTCCTGGTGTCTTCAGAAAGTTGATGTCGTTAAAAACAAAACAAAAAAGCAGGTGAGTGTCCTAGGTTATGAAAAGATTAACAAAATATAAAGCAGGAACCTAGATTGGATCCCGATGGAAAACAACAATAATACAGACTTAAAGCACTCCTGAGTTGGTCTGGGCACTGGACATGGCCTGGATGCAACATAATATTACAGAATCATTGTTAGTTTTCTCAGGTGTGACACTGGTATTGTGATTATGCAGCACATTATTATTTTTATTTATTTTTTAAAATAAATTTATTTTATTTTTGGCTGCGTTGGGTCTTCATTGCTGCGCGCGGGCTTTTCTCTGATTGCGGTGAGCGGGAGCTACTCTGCTGCAGTGCGCAGGCTTCTCATTGCGGTGGTCTCTCTTGTTGCGGAGCACAGGCCCTAGAGCACAGAGGTTTCAGTGGTTGCAGCACGCAGGCTCAGTAGTTGTGGCTTGCGGGCTCTAGAGCGCAGGCTCAGTAGTTGTGGCTCACGGGCTCTAGAGTGCAGGCTCAGTAGTTGTGGCACACGGGCTTAGTTGCTCTGCAGCGTGTGGGATCTTCCCGGACCAGGGATTGAACCTGTGTCCCCTGTATTGGCAGGCGGATTCTTAACCACTGAGCCACCAGGGAAGTCCCTACGTCATTTTTTTAAAAAGCTCCCATTGGATCACATTGGTTTACAAACATGCTGTTATTTTTCGGAAAAAAAAAAAAGTTTTTTCTTGATCTTACTTCTCTTACCAACTATGGCCCCATTTCTTTCCTCTCTTTTGCAACCAAACTCCTTTTAGAGTTTTCTGTTCTGCTCACCAATTCACCAAGGACCTCCAGGCTGCTGAATGCAATGGCCAACTCCTAGGTTTTCTCTCACTTATCAGGATCATCTGAGACAGCCGGTCACTCCTCTGCACACGTAAAATTTCCTCACTGGCCTCCAGGAAAACAGACCTCCACCCAACGAGTGCTTCTTCTCATCCTTCTTTGCTGGAGCAAACTCCTCCCGATTCTTTGGTGTTACGTGGCCAAGGCTCTGCCTTAGCTCCTTCCTCCCTCCCCTATTCCTTTTCCCCTCACTTTCTGGGTGAGCTCTCCCAGCTCATAGCTGTAAATAATCAATATGCAAATGACTCCAAAGTGACAGTTCCCTCCCGGATTTCTCTCCAAACTCCAGCCGTCCGCGGTCACCTCAGACTCCACATGCCCTGACCCCCGACTGGCCTCTTCCACATCTCAGCTGCTGGCGACGCCCCTTCCAAGGCTAACTCTGCCCTCTCGTGCTCTGCACTGCCCATCAGGAATCCTACTGGCTCTAGGACACAGCTAGAGGCCGACCATTCTCGCCAAGTCCACATCATTTCTCTCCTGGACCAGCCTTCCGGTTTCCCTACGTCCACCAGGCATTCTCTCAGGATGTCCCCTTCGACGCATAAATCAGATAACGTCCTTCCTTTGCTCAAACCCTCCAGTGGCTCTGTACTTCACCCAGAGCAAAAGCCAAACTCCTCCGAATGGCCTTCCAGGCCCGGGCCTTCCTTCCTCCTCCCCCCGGTGGTCATTCACTCCGCTGTTGAACAGGGCACGGCCTCTGTCAGGTGCTCTTTCCACAGATACTCATCTGGCCAACTCCTTTAATTTCTTAAAGTCTTGGCTCAAATGTCACTGTCTCTAGTCTTACTCTGACCATCCTGTTTAAAACAGTAATTTGTGTTCTCTCCACCATCAGTCTCTCTTATTTTGTTTTATTCTATCTTTTTTTTCCATATTATTTATTACCTTATAACATAGGAGAAAATTTGCCTATTTAGCCTTATTGTTTGTCTCTCTCTGCTATACCACAAACTCTACAAGATAAGACTTTTTGACTGTTTTGATCATTGATGGATTCCAAGTGCCCAGAATAATGTGTGGCATTGAATAAGCCCTTCATGACTATGTGTTGATAAATTAACATCCTCAGAGATAAAATATTGCAACAAGAAATAAGAAGAGGATATACACAAAAGATACCCTGAGAACAAGAAAAACTCCTGGAACTAAACATACAATGGAAAGACTTGAAAATAAAGTTGAAATCTCTTGGAAAGGAAAGCAAAAAGGTGGAGGGAAAAAAAAAACATTAAGAAATAATTCAAGAAAATTTCCTAGAATTGAAACACACGAGTTCCCAGATTGGTAGGGCCTACCAAGAACCCAGGACTACATCGACAGATGAATGGATAAAGAAGAGGTGGCACATATATACAATGGAATCTTACTCAGCCATAAAAAGAAACGAAATTGAGTTATTTGTGGTGAGGTGGATGGACCTAGAGTCTGTCATACAGAGTGAAGTAAGTCAGAAAAAAAAAAATACCGTATGCTAATACATATATATGGAATCTAAAAAAAAAAAAAAAAAGTTCTGAAGAACCCAGGGGCAGGACAGGAATAAAGATGCAGATGTAGAGAATGGACTTGAGGATATGGGGAGGGGGAAGGGTAAGCTGAGACAAAGTGAGAGTGGCATGGACATATATACACTACCAAACGTAAACTAGATAGCTAGTGGGAAGCAGCCGCGTAGCACAGGGAGATCAGCTCGGTGCTTTGTGACCACCTAGAGGGGTGGGATAGGGAGGTTGGGAGGGAGGGAGACGCAAGAGGGAGGAGATATGGGGATATATGTATACATATAGCTGATTCACTTTGTTATACAGTGGAAACTAACACACCATTGCAAAGCAATTATACTCCAATAAAGATGTTAAAGTAAAAAAAAAACAAACCCAGGACTAGGCTCATCATCATGACAGAGAAAAAACTGTACAATTTGCAAAGTGCTCACATCAGAACACAAGATGTGAGCACAAGGAAACAAGGATCACTGTGGCTCTGAGGTTCTTGGAGGTAACAGTGGAAGCTAGAAGTCAGTATGATGCCTCGCAATTTCAGGAGGAAAGTGACTTCCAGTGCAGAATTCTCTATAAACAATCGCTGATTCAAGTGTCAGGGCAGAACGACGACACCCTTCAGGCAGGCAAGTTCTCAGAACTTCCCGTTCAGCTGCAGGGAGCGTGGTCCTTCTTGCTACTGGAGAGCCTCTGGAGGCAGGACCGTGCTGTTCATTCCCCCGTTAGCTCCCAGCAGCCAAGCATAAAGCGTTGGATAACTTCCCTGTGGCCTGACGAAATGGTTTGAAAAGCTGGCTTCCTCAGTTCTTGGGACCGTGGGGGACATTATATGATTATGGGTAGATATGTGATCATGCTGCTTGCCACATGTTTTCTTCTCTCATGAACAATACTTTAAGGTGGGCGTAAGGTCCCTGCTAACATGTGACCAGCACTGCATCTGACGATGATCTTATGAAAGCCACAAGAATCTACCTGGTACAGAAGCGGGAAGACCTCCAGGGGCATTAAACAAAGAACAGGCCGGAGGACGGAGAACCCAGCCTCTGTGAACTTCTAGACTTTGTGCAAGCCTGAAACTGTGGCTTGGTTCTTCCTTGCCCCTGTGGCAGACTCTTCCCCTTGAAGGAGCCTGGTGCAGCTGGGCACACACACGCCCTCGCCCACGATGGCCGAAAGCTCGGGGCTGCCAGGCAGAGCAGTGGTGTGCGATGGTGGTGTGGCTTGGGGTTTTGGCGCTGGACAGACCTGGGTTTTCATTTCATGACTCAGGAGAGCCAGCCCGTTTCTTCACACAAGAGCACTACACGCACACCTTCAACTTCCCCATCACAGAGCACTTCCACCTGCTAGGTGCTTTCTCCACCTGTTATTCAGTTGTAATTCTCCCACTAACCAAATAAGGTTGTCCTGATTACACAGAGAAACTGTAGGAAACGGCTGATCCAAATTCACACAGGCTGGTCCAGACTCTGCTCTGGACGCCCACTCCACAGGCTCCTTGATGACAGGGGCCAGCCTCAGCCTTGTGCCCGAGGTCATGGCGCCCTAAGGCTGAACCGGTCACACTCAGCCGTGGTGCCCTCCTGCCATTAGCGGGAAGCGCGCGCCCGGAGGCCGGCCGCCCCGCCCGCGCTGCGGAGGAGCTGTCCGAGGTCCTGACAGAGGCGGGCCAGCCCTTCCGCAGGCGCCCGTCACGGGGCAGGCGAGCTGCAGGAGGGTGGCTGTCGGCCGTCACGCTCAGCACCGAGCACAAGGCCTGGCATGCTGGGTGGAGGACTGGAGCAAACTGGAGAGGGAGATGGGGGCAGGGGCGCTTTGTGCGGCCGACTGGATGTCGTCACCGCCTCAGTCATCCAGCGACCCAACCCCAAGGAGCAGGGGCTGTGAGGAGCCGGCGGCCTTCCTCTGATCAGAAGTGATGACGCAGCACAGCCTTCCGGGCCACCGGCCAGTTTGACAGAAGGCTGACAGGCGCTGGGGGTGACCGTCAGGTTGGAATGGACACCTGGCTCTCCTCCAGAAAACATGATGTGGAAAAACTGAGACCTGAAAGGAAGGGGCCCTTGAAGCTTAGCAGAGAGGCTGGGAAGGAGTAAAGACAGTCTGTAAAAACGTTTGGGGGACCTGGACCTCACACCTGGGTCCTGCTTTTGTGAATTTAGCAAATGAAGTAGTAGCGGTTGAGAACTGCCTCACGAAGTTAAGAGTGTGGAATTGCACTGAATGGTTCAAGGGACCCAGGAGGGCAGCAGTACAGATGACAGGGCCTCTCCGGGGTTTCAATTTCTCACCTTCCGTGTTGGGCACGTAGGGGAAGAGGTACTGAGTACAAGTCAGAAGTATGGCCACTGGCAAGAACTGTCGGGTCAGAAGCCTCACTGTCCCTCATTCCGGCTGTGACCCTGGGCAAGGCCATCAGCTTTCTCACTTGTAAGACAGTGATGAGAAGAGTGCCCACCGCCACGCACGTGGTGACCCCAGTGGTGCTGGGGCCATTCAGGGTGACTATGAGTATAAAGGCCTGTCACACGGGCAAGCTCAAAACAGGCTTCTCTTGGTACTGCCTAGGGCTCGGAGGCCCTTGGGATAGAGAGAGAAAGCCGTCATTCTAGTGAAGCACGTAGGACGCCATAACATGAGCAACAGCCACGTCTTCCGTGAGGAAGGCCATCTTCAGAACCGTGGCCGAGGCTTCCAACCATTGCTCTCAAAGGCAGACAGAGGTGAGAAGAGACAAAGAACCCGCAAGTGTCACAACAAAACCGTGTTTTTACTAAGTACCGAACCAGGGAACCCCACACACTTTCTGTGGACATCAACGTTTTCTCTTTCATATTTTAAAATGGCATTGTGCATACACATTATTTTAAACACTTAGACACATCTTGGATACACAAACAAACGTAAGAAATCACTGTGAGCCGCTCTGAGATCCGAAATCGCACTCATCAGAACCACTAAACCAGCTCCGGGACTCCTCTGTCCCGCTGCCTCTGGGGACTGAGAGCTGGACCCGGCACCGTGCAGCCGCCCGCGTCGCGCCCCAGGAGGTGGGTTACTGTGGAGTCACAGACTGCGTCTCTGCTGACATCTGGTGGGTAAGCGGGAGGGGTCAATCCAGCTGGCTTCTAAAAAAACCCTGCAAATACAATCTCCTCCGTTTACCTTACAAGCGCTCCATCTTCCCTCAGTGTGCGAGGCAGAAACAAGCCAAACATACAAGGCATCGTGACGCCCAGGTGTCACGAAGGGTCACCCTCACTGCTTCCGGTCAGGAGACACGTGGCCAGGGCCAGGGCCTCCATGAGCTGCCCCCTCTTGCTGAGGGGGGTGAATCCTGTGCAGCCCCACTGGCCTCCCGTGAGAAATGAGACGGCTTGGGTAAACCTTTGGGCCGAAGCCCCGGGGGCTGCCGCTGAGCTTTGGCCGAGGTGGCAGCGGGGCAGCTGGGCTGAGCTGTGACACGGGGGGAGCCCCTCAGCTCACTAGCGTCCTGCCTGCAGGTCCCGGGAACCGGGCTGCCTGAGACGCACATGAGCAGGCCCGGGAAGACGGTTAAAAGACAACCGTGAGGACTTATACCCATGGAAGTCATCAACCTAACTTGAAAAGAACAGTCGTGACTGAGACTCACGAGGCATCACTTAGAAACCGAAGGGCACGTGTTAGGGAGTCAGCCCCACCACCAAGGCTCAGCCAGCATCCTAAGAACTGCACAGATTTACACCTGTGTGAAGGGATCTGTCTTCTACATGGACGTTCTTTCACCTTTATGAAAGGAGTGGAAACGAGGGCTGATAAACATTTGACAATCGCTTGCAGATAAGGACCAGACCATCAGAGAGACCTATCTTGTCTTTTATGAACTGGCCTTAGCTCATAAGATGAGAAGTCTGTACAAAGTCCTAGACCACTCATACCATGACAGCAAAACTCTTCTAAAAACAGATTTACAGAGTAAAATTATTGAGGGTATGCTAAGCCAAATTAATGCCCAGTTTTAAAATAAAAAATGTCAGACAGTATCGTAATCTTCTTGGTTAGAAGACTGTTTTCCATATGCATAAATGCAGACTAGTACTTTATGCTTAATACATTTCATCAAAGGTGAGACTTTTATCACCCAAATAGTAGACAAAAATAAGGACTAAATTCGTTCCAAATCTGTACTTTGATAAACTTATTCCAAAATTTGGTAAGTTAAGTGGAGAGACATAGGAAGAGATGAATATCTTTCTGCTTATTATGCATTTGGAATTGTATCCACTGTACTTTTAACACTAAGTTATAATGTTGATAGAACTGAGGTACAGCCTATTTTAATAATATACACTGAATCGAGACTTGCCAACCCTCAGTCACTGCTACATGATTTACAGTGTGGCCACGAAAACGGCTCCCTTGAATGGCCCTGGTGTCATAAGTCCACTCCCCAGGGCACGAGCTGCCTTGGATTGCGAGGAGGGTCCAGAACTTCACACAAAGAGCCTGAGAATGGGAGCCCCAGTAGAGCTGCAATGCACCCCCTTTCGCTTCTTAAAAACACTGAGGTGAGCACAAAACACAAAGAGGGAGCATTCGACTACCTGGTGGAAAGGCTCACCACCCCCTACTCCAGCAAACCCCCTCTACCTGTTCTATTTCTTTTCATTTCTGGGGTGGTCTTTCTCTCATGCTGATCTAAAAGGTACCCACAGAAAATGCTGTAAAGTCTTACCACTGGGACATCACTGCGGAGAATCTTCTGTTACACAGGAGAGACACAACCTGCCTATTTCCTGTTTGTCAGTACAGAAAACACCCCACTTTAAATATTATGTACAGAGAAGAGGCTGCCGCGTGCCCTCATGCACAGCCAGCTCGGGCTCATGGACAGAGAAGGGCTTCCGTTTACAACAACCTACACCTACAGACAGCAAACACCAAGACACATGCACACACTACAGAGAACTGGACATGAGGAATTCGTATTTTACACCAGTGAGGGGACACTGTTACAGATCGCTGATGGGACGGTCTGTCATCACACTCTGACACAGGGGGTCTGGGATGGTGCCTGCTTCTCCTTTTTCTCCCTCTTTCAGGATTCACACTTGGTTCTGTGTCAGGTACTAAGCAACCTGGTGGCTTCTGGTCCAGCTGGATCTCTCAGTCGTCTTTTTGCACCTTTGTATCACTCTGTGGAGAGCCGAGTTCAAATGCTGGAAACCGTGATGCCTCTGGGGCCAGGATGTCGGAGAGGAAGTGAACAGTGCCAGCCATACCTGCAACGCAAAACGCGGTCCTTCGTGAGAAAGGGTGCGTGGCGGGGTCCAGAACCAAGTGACCTCTGATCACTGCCTTTACTGGGGCTGTAAGGATGTGGGAAAAGGTGCGAAGGACTTTGAAAATAACTTCACACACACGAAAAGGAAATCTTCACATTAGCACCCAACAGGTAATACCAGTTTTCTTCATTATCTTAATTTTAAAAATTGGTTTCTGAGCTTTAATCTTGTATCTTGACACTTTAAGATGATTTCACAGAAGTGCTAACAAAAAAGTTAAGGGTGCTGCTGTGATATTCCAACATGTAAACTTCCTCTCAGAGCCTTTATGTTTTTATTCCAAACGGAAGGTTGCATTTTGGGTTTCAAAAAAAATTTTTTTTTTTTTTGCGGTACGCGGGCCTCTCACTGTTGTGGCCTCTCCCGTTGCGGAGCACGGGCTCCGGATGCGCAGGCTCAGCGGCCATGGCTCAAGGGCCCAGCCGCTCCGCGGCATGTGGGATCTTCCTGGACCAGGGCAAGAACCCGTGTCCCCTGCATCGGCAAGCGAACTCTCAACCACTGTGTCACCCACCAGGGAAGCCCTCAAAAATGTTATTTTAAAACGAACTTTACTTGCTTGGTCAAAATCCCCACCGCCACTCACTGCAGTAACTCAGCAGCCTACCCGAAGGATCCCTGGGCGGGAGGGAGCTCCTCCACAAAGGGTCCTGGGCGCTGTAGGCCCTTCCAGCCTAGTGGCCTCCACACCGGCACTCACCCATCCAACGAGAACCTAGTCAGTGTCTCCTGCCAGGCACTTGTGAGGCACAGGGGCCCAGAAGAAAGCAAGAGCTTCCCAGCCTCTCGGGAGGGTACATTCAAAGATTTTCACCTGCTGGGGCTTTGAATTTGCCATCGTAAACTTGAATTTATGAACCTGAATGAACTCCATTTAGAGTTCAGGTATTAACTGTGTTATATCTGATACAAATACACCTCATTTTTATGACACAATAGACGAAAATTTTTTTCTGAGAAACATTTTTCCGTTACGGTTTCCTTGAATATTAAAAAGATCTTATTCTGCAAAAGATAATGACAAATGCTCTAATTTTTGCTCATTTATCTATTATATGATTAAAATATTATCAGTAGCAGAAATAAAACATGGCATAGCACTACAGACAATTCAGACATCAAGAAGATAATGAAGGACTACTACCAAAGCTTTATGCACATAAATTTAACCCCGCAGGTAAACTGGAGCAATATCTTGAAAACACGAACTACTAAAACTCACTGAATATGAAACAGATAACTTGAACAGCCTTGTAACCTATTAAACAAATTTAATTTGTAAATTTAAAACTCCCGAAAAAGAAATCTCTCGGCTACGAAGGTTTCGCTGAAGAATGCTACCAGACATTTAAATGAGAATTCTCCCACCAATTAATATACAATCTGTTACAGAAAACAGAGAAGGTACTTCTCAGTACAGTTTATTAGGCCAGTATTACCCAGATATCAAAACCAGACAAACACAGTATAAGAAAGGAAAACTACAGGCCAATATTCCTCATGAATATAGACGCAAAAATCATCAACAACGTTTTAGCAAATATAATTCTGTCAATACATAAAAAGAATTGTACACCATGGCCAAGTAAGGTTTATTCCAGAGACACAAGGTTGGCTTAATATTTGAAAATCAACCAATGTGATCCACAATGCTAGGGGCCTGAAGAAGAAAAACCACATGATCTTATCAACTGATGCAAGAAAAGCACCTGACAAAATTCAACACCTATCTATTATTTGATTTTTTAAAAAGTATTCATTTATTCCTTCTGAAATTTATTTTGGAATTACTATAAAAGGTGGCTCTAAAGTAATTAAAAAGTTACCATCCATTTATTGTAACACCATTTAACGTTTGCCCTCTGGTTTCTGTGGCTTATGTTCCAAATTACCATTACACACACACACACACACACACACTAAACAAAGAATATCTGAGTCTCTGTAGGACTTCCATTTTGTTTTCCTGAATTATATTCTATGTATTGTGTGTGCCTGGAGCAGACTCGCAATGTGTTTGCTGGTTTCTTTCATTGCTCTTGTTTTTCAGAACTGTCTTCAATATTCTCATTATTTTTTCCAACTACTAATACTTGTATTTACTAATACTTTTAAATTACTAATATTAATTATTTACACTTCTTTACATGACTTAAATACATTTAAGTAACTAACCAAGTTTGCTGTGAATAGATCAATACTACACGCACAATATTACCGATGAAACGCACAGGAGTAAACTTGTTATTTTCTTCCATTACTGCGCAGCAGACAGTCTATGACTATACACGTCACAAAAGATCTAAAAATACTTGGAAGAAGTTCACAGGAGCACAATACAGGCAAGGTAAAGAGACTCAATATAATTTTCAGCAATGAACGACTTTGCTCACGGTATTTACCAGCTGTGCAGCGATTACTAATTAAGATCGACTGTGATGGTGTCACAGTCAGAAGAACCCAGATACCCACACACCCAGATACTCAGACCTGGAGCTTTCCCTCACTCTTACCTTCAAAGAGAGAATAGGGTCTGTCAGGAATGCGGCAACCATGTGTTCCATATTCTAGGCACCATTCTGCAAACTAGGGAGAAAGACATTTCTTTAAGAGTGGGGATTTCACTTGGTGAAAATGGAACGCGTAAGACACTGCAGTGAATTCACCAAGAATCAAAGACAGCAGACTCGCAGGCAACAGAGCGTCAGGAGTGTGAACTCCGAGGGACTTGGCACCACCTCTTCGGAGCAGGTGAGACCTGGCAAGCTGTCACCTGCCTAGGCCTGTTTCCTCCTCTGTAGCGGGGAATTTACCTAGGAAGGTTGTTGGGAAGGCCGAAGTAAGAAATCTCACAACCCAACAACCTTCGGTCTTTTCTAAGCACCGCCTCCTGCCCCTGCAGGCGCTCCGCCCAGATTAAAACACTGGCTCTGAATCCGCTCGCCGAGCTCTGCTCTCTGGGCTCACCGCCAGCCCCTCTGCTGAACGCGCAGCCCTCCCTCTCCTCTCCTCTCCCCACCCCTCCCCGGCCGGCCCACCCCACTGCCCACTGACCACCCTGCTCATCTTGAAAACTCATCCCTTAGCTTTATCAGCAATTTCCTCTGAGCTCCCTGACCCTTGCTTCTTAAACCTCTTCAATGGATTTTTATAACATTATAATAAATTTCCCTTTTTTGCTTAAGGTAACTTACTTTTTGTCATATGTATATAAATAATCATAAATTCAGCACATATACAATAAAACTTTCCACCTTCCAAATCTGCTCACTTTTCTAGCTTGTTTGATGCACCACCATCTATCTGGTTTCCTTAGTCAGAGAGCAGAGAGACATTCATACATTTCTGTCTTCTCCACATTTAAAAAAACCCACTGAATTCTGTGGACTCAGCTCAATATCTGGGTTTTTTTTTAGTGTCTATCAAGAGGAATTTATTTTTTTAACATCTTTATTGGAGTATACTTGCTTTACAATGGTGTGTTACTTTCTACTTCATAACAAAGTGAATCAGCGACATCAATATCTTAAGTGTTTCTGAATCTCTCCTCTTCAGTATCACAGCCAATGCTCTTGGGTTTATAACAACATTTCTTGCAGTAACTATTAAACAACAACTTGGAGAAACCCACATTGTTTATCTCCACCTCATCCATTCCGCCGTGGCCACGGCAATCCTGAGAGGAGTCTGGACATGAATCACAAACCTTTGGGAAGCCTCGCCTGCAGATGAGAACCACCCAGGAGCTGGCAGTGGGGGGCCTGGGCTCCCGCAGAACTGGGCCCAGGGTGGGGTCCAGGCACTCTTTCAAAGCTCCAGTGATTCTAAGGTGTAACCAAGGCTCAGATCTACTGACTAAGGGGAAGGGCCAGCTTTCTTTGGCCTCGGCCCCTCTGACTTCACCCCTCGCCCTTGCACCCTCCCGTGCTGAGCGCTCAGGGTCAGGCTGCACTGTGCCGTGCCTGCCTCCGTGGCTCTGCAGGGACTCTTCTCCTACTGGGGTGCACTTTGCCTCCCCATGCCCTGCCTTCCTGTCCCACCTGAAAAGCTCCACATCTTTAGAAAACTCGCTGTGCCTCAGCCCCCACGAAGCCTTCCCCAATCCCCGTATTTTCTTACCCATCTGCTACTGTGACTGCCGTCCACCCGAACTGCCCCTTGCCTCGCTGACGCCAGCTCCTGCCCTGCTCTGCTCTGGCCAAGGGAACGCTGCGGGCCCCAGGGTGCTCACCCCGCCAGCTTCCTCGGCTGGCGGCACCGCTCCCACCCGCCTGCTCGAGCTCCAGCTCTGCTCTGGGTCTCAGCCTACATGGCACCCCCGATGCCCGGCTCAGGCACCTGCCCTCTGCATCCCCACAATACCCTGCGCGGCCTCTGCTGAGTGGGGGCACGACGACTGCGTGCGTGTCTCGGGGCACCAGGTCGGAGGGCTCTGTTCCGTCTGGTGTGAGAAAAGGCTTCCGAACAGTAATAAATATACAGAATAAGCCACCCGAATGCCTCCATCTATCAAGGGTCACTGGACATTTTGGTGCATTTTCCTCCCATCCTTTTTTCTGTGTTCCTGTAACTTTATTTTGTGAAGTGTGTATAGTAATAAAAACACCAGCAAGCATTTACTGAGTCTTGTTTTGTGTGTCCATTTTCGCACACCCGATGCGTATTTATCAAGCCTGTCCTTGGTGCCGGCACTGCCCTAGGTACTGGGCACGTCGGGACGTCGACTAGGAAGACCACGCAGCTCGTGGTCTAGGCTGTGGCACACTCGGGAACGAGCAGAAGCGCACAGTGAGCGCCCTGGTGGCTCTGTCACCGAGGAGACCTCAGAGGTCGCCTCCCCCAGGCAGATTTCGGGGAAGCCCCAGGAACGCTGCGCCCCGTGGAGAGTGTGGGGCAAGGCGGGGGAGAGGCAGGCAGGGGCCGAGGTGCACGGGGCTGTCCACTTCAGGGCCGTGGGTGCCACTCCCGGGCAGTGGGAAACCACTGGAGGATTTTAAGCAGGGGCAACTACCGACGACCTGCCCATTACCTCAATTAATTCTTCCTGGAACAAATTTAGGAGGCGGGTAGTATTTTTACAGATGAGGAAACTGAGGCTCGAAGAAGGGGCGCCCCAAAGTCATGAAGCTAATAAATGCACAGGAGGGCATCCTAACAGGTCACGGGACTCCAGAACGCATTTCCACCCCTTAGTCCCATTGTGCAGGTGGAACGGCCAAGGCACGCGGCCGCCAGGGACAAGGCTCTGCGGAAGAAACCACAGAGCTGGGAGAAATGTGTCTGAAGGAGGAGAGAGCTGTATCTGGGCTCTGTGTGTGCCCTGGAGGGTTCAGAAGTGGTTTGGCTAGAGACATCCTTACCTTGCAAGCGCGGTAGAGGTACTTTTTATCCCGCGTGAGGTGGTAAAGGGAAAGGAAGGAGTAGCCGTTCCCGGCGGTCCCGTGGCAGATCCCGTAGCCCTTCCGCAGCAGACCTCGCTGCCAAATCACATCGCTGCACTCCATGGCGTCCTTCAAGTACTTCTCCTCCTTAAACACCTGGGCGATGAGAAGCAAAGCCGTGTTCAACAGGTGTCTTACGCAGCGAGTCAGCGAAATACTTCCCCTTGCTGTTTAGAAAACTGCACGACGTTCAGAAACCTGACATGACGGGTGAACCATGCCCAGAGGCAACAGCACTGCACCGGGTGCCGCGCAGCCCCATCCACTCCTCTCCCGCCTTCGCCGGCCTTCGAGCTCATGGTTTTGCAAAAGCAGTTCTAAAGTTCCAACAGTTATAAGGAAGGCTACCGGATCTCCCTGGTAAGATGCTCTTGTCACCAATGAACCACCCTGTGCCTCCTGGGACCTGTAGGCTGCAGCTGTAACACTCCTACTCGTGCAGAGGGCAGTCGAGGATTCCACACTGTCCCGTCATCCAGGTCGGGAACATTCCACATCCTAGGTTAGTCACACATCCAACGCACCCGACGAGCTGTCATAAACCGTCACAAGGAACCCCGCAGAGAGTGTTCTCAGCCCCAGCGGCACCATCGCCATGCAATGGTTTACGGGGACGGAGGGACAAACGTGCTCGGTGGAAGCAAGTGCGCCAGCATGAGGACGCTTTCGCGACCCCCAGATTCCCCTTGACACTCTTCTCTGTCTCCTGTCATTTCATTTATTTTCTTTCCCTGGTCCTCTCCTCTGAATCTGTTATTAGCAGTCTCCCCTGCTTAGCTCATTCCATTCTAGTGCAAATGCGTTTTGGACCACGGATTAGAGGCAAAAGGTCACTGGAGAAGAGCTCCTCAGGGCGGCAAAGGGGACACTCCTTGTGACTGCTGAGCGGTGACTCCTGGGCACCCGCCGAGGAGGCTCTGAGGTGCAGGGAAACCGAAGCACCTGAACTGTGATCAGCGTGTGCCGTGGCCAGCAGGGGAAGGAGGCGGATCCACACTGCAGTCACTGCTCCTGGTGCACGGCCTTGCCAGGGTCAGGAGCAGGCTTCTTGGTCATGAAAGCAGCTGAGACGTGGACTCTGGGGTCCCTGAGTGTCAACCTCAGCTCTGTCACCTTTTAAATGTCACCGAGGACAAGTCACCTCTTACTTCTTCATGTACTATAAAAAGATACCCTGTCTTCATCTCAGCGGCTTGTTGTATTAAAATGAAATAACATACAAGAAGCTCTTAGAACACTGCCTGGCACACGGTTAGTGCTACTTCTGAGCTGTCATTAAGCACCATTCTTTCTGTGTTATCCTGCCAGCACAAATATGTCATCCTCTCATTTGCATCTTAACCCTCTTAAAATGAATTAGAAAAGGGACCTTTTTCCCATCCTGAAAAAGATTAGGTCAAAGTTGACAGGTGAAAGGAGACTGTTTTGGAGGCTATGTCATAAAATCACACTCAGAGTAAGGCCAGTCCCAGAGAAAACCTGACTGGCTCCTTTCTGATGGTCACCCAGGGGTACGTGAAATCAATTGGACTTCTTTCCCGTTGTCCCTGTCCCCCTGGTGAGACTGAGGCTGCTAGAGGCACCCCACACAGCGAGCTTTACCTTCCTTCCCCGGCGCGTGCCCGCAGCACGCCCACCACGCCCACTACTGTCACACACTCATGCTCCACATGAGGAGCTACTCTGAATAGTGGGACATTTGAGGGGCTTCCCTGGTGGCGCAGTGGTTAAGAGTCCACCTGCCAATGCAGGAGACATGGGTTCGAGCCCTGGTCCAGGAAGATCCCACATGCTGCGGAGCAACTAAGCCCGCGTGCCACAACTACTGAGCCTGTGCTCTAGAACCCACGAGCCACAACTACTGAGCCCACGAGCCACAACTACTGAGCCTGCACTCTAGAGCCTGTGAGCCACAACTACTGAGCCTGTGCTCTAGAGCCCATGAGCCACAACTACTGAGCCCACGTGCCACAACTACTGAGCCCACATGCCACAACTACTGAGCCTGCGCTCTAGAGCCTGTGCTCTGCAACGAGAAGCCACTGCAATGAGAAGCCCATGCACTGCAACAAAGAGTAGCCCCCACTTGCCCCAACTAGAGAAAGCCCACGTGCAGCAATGAAGACCCAACGCAGCTATAAATAAACAAACAAATAAATATTCCTTAAAAAAAATAAATAGTGGGACATTTGAAAATTTAATGAACACTGAAGCTCCCAGATTTATCTTCTCTACATTGTAGCCATTATAACTTGGCCAGAAAATCTATTTACTGATCCACATTACCTCTCTCAAATCGTAAATTTCCCTGGGAAATGTCATGACAGAAAGTTTGAAGAGACAGTGCCATGCAGAGGAAGACGTAAGAGATCTGGAGTCGGAAGACATGGCTGGACTCCCTCTTCCACTACAACTGACCGAGTAACTTTGGGTGAGTCATTGTAACTTCTCTGAGTCTGTCTGCTCACACTAGAAAATGAAGTGATGCTGAGATGACCAAATGTTGAAAACAGAGACAAGCATTTGGGGCAGTTATTAAAAATCTTTAAGGATGAAAAAGAAACTAAACACATCATCAATGAATGGTTTGGAAATCTCAGAGAAACATTACTATAAAAAGAAATAGATATTCAGGAACTGAAAAAACACCAACAGATAAAATTAAAAACTTATTGAGTAAGGCTTAATAAAGAAGAACTCATTAGTGAATATGAAGCTAAATAAATAGAAATTATACACTCTGAATTACAGAAAAGAAAAGAAATTAAAAACAAAAGCCTCAGAGACCTGTTGGAAAGTAAAGGCCTAACATTTACCAAATGTAGTGGAAGACATACAATTACAAGTTCAAGAAGCTTAAAGGCTCTCAAGCAGGATAAATACAAACAGATACACATGGGTACATGATAAAAATATTGAAAACCAAAAAGAGGAAATCCCGAAAGCTTCCAGAGAAAACACAGACTACTTATAAGAGAACAATATAAAGAATGACTAACATTCTAGAAATAGTGAAGGCCAGAAGACAGGGGAGCAGTATCTTTAAAGAACTGAAAGGAAAAAAAAAAAAAACTGTCAGAGTAGATATTCAGCAAAAATATCTTCAAAGAATGAGGGTGAAATTTACAATAGCCAAGACACGAAGTAACCTAAATGTCCATAGCCAGATGAATGGATAAAGAAGAGGTGGTACACATATACAATGGAATACTACTCAGCCATAAAAAATAAGAAAATAATGCCACTTGCAGCAACATGGATGGACCTAGAGATTATCACACTAAGTGAAGTAAGTTAGAAAGAGAAAGACAGATTTTATATGATATAGCTTATATGTGGAATCTAAAATATGACACAAATAAACTTATCTATGAAACAGAAACAGACTCACAGACATAGAAAACAAACTTATGGTTACCAAAGGGGAAAGGGGGGAGAGATAAATTAGGAGTTCAGGATTAACATACACACATTACTTCATATAAAATAGATAAACAACAAGGTCCTACTGTATAGCACAGGGAACTACAGTCAATATCTTGTAATAATCTATAAGGGAAAAGAATCTGAAAAAGGATGTATATAATATCTCTGAATCGCTTTGCTGTACACCTGAAACCAACACAACATTGTAAATCAACTAGACTTCAATAAAAAAAATCAAATAAGCGAGTGAAGAGTCGGGGCCAGTGGTACCACAGCCCTCTGAGACCACACACTGTTTCACATCTAACCCTTCGTAGAGTGAACCCAGCTCTTCTGCACGACTGTGGACTAGAACACACCCCGTCCTTCCTCAGACCTGGTCACCGAGACCTTGCTCCTCGCTCTCCTCGGTATAACCCTCTTGTGGATTGCATGGTATGAAGCAGAATTCAGAATTTTTTAATACCTGGTGTAATTTTCCGTTGAGCTATAAGATTCTGACCTTACTCCCTCTGCCTCTTAAGCTTTTCCAAGGGAAAACTGGGTTGATTTTTTTCTTTTATGGCTTAATACATGACTACACGCAACAGCCTTTGAGATGTAAGTCATTATTTGTCTTACTGCCATGGTGTTTACCATTTCTTCATAAACACTGTGAATAACAATGTCTGCTCCAAGGAAATGAAGGTTTTTTTTCCCCTTCCTTCTTAATGCTTTCATCTTTTTATCTAATATTTCCTTTATCTTCTTTAAGATGACTTCAACTACTAAAATTAAAGCCTTCAAGGAAAATATCAAAACAGGAAAAATGAGCTCATATTCAGTGAAAACTGGATTGGTAAGAGGGTTTGGACTTGCCAAGAAACAAACATGACAGGAAGTTAATCACACTACTTAACATTTTTTTTTATTCTCATAAGTAGAAGTGACGTTTCAGCTGATTCATTTACAAGACCTTTTCCAGTAACAATACTCAATTTATTAGGAGATTAAACTTACGGTATTTTAGTAGTTAATTAAAAAATTAATTCCTAAGAGGCATTCCCACTGTAGGTCTTGGAGAGAAGGAATCCTTCACAATTTTCCACTTCAATTTTTTTTACACCTTCCATTTAGACTTAGTAGCCAATGTGATGGGGCAGCAGAATTGAGTTTTCTTAAGTACAGGGTACTATTCACCTCTCTCATTGCTTTTGCTTATTATTAGGCATTCCTAAAGTGCAAGGGAATCTCTGGATCAGTTATTACAAAACCCCTGTTCTCTGCAGTTTTGGCGATAATAAAGAAATGTCCACAGAATTGATCTAGATGGTCACGGTAAGGATAGCATTCTTCACAAACCACCACAGGATGTGGAAGGAAGATTGAAGCACCCCCAGAGGGACTGTTTCGGATTTTGCCCATGGAAATCACCATTGTAGGAACAACCAGGAAGTAACCAAAACTTTCACCTATATTAGGAAAAGTTCCCTGGTATGTAAAGCAGATGTACTAGTAATCCCAAAATGTCAAGCTCACCTTGAAAACTATAAAGCAATTCGGTACAAACTGCACCAGTGCCACAGGAATATGTAACAGTAGGAATTCTACTGTTAGAATTGTATCAGTTCATCTGGATGTCAAGAACCACACATCATCATCACAGAGAACTGCAAGAAATTTTCTTAAATTAGAGGAAGATACAGAATTCTCGTTATTACAGATTCCACAATGATCTACAAACTAGAGGCTGTTTGCCAGACATGCATTCCTTGCAAGAATCATCTCTTTGACAATGGATCATCCTCTAAGTAATCTGCTGAATCAATGAAAGCCAGGCCAAAGGAGTTCCCACTGGTGCATTCAAGTGGGTGGCTCCAGGCAGAACATGGTGTCCATATGGCACTCACCACCTGAGGCAGGGCCGGAGGCACGGGACTGTTTAGCCATGAGTTGGGATCCAAATGCATGCACTACAACTAAAATATACTGTCCTTTATTTTCCATTAAAAAAAAAAGAATGAATGAAAGTGAAATAAAGACAAATTTAAGATAAGTGATCAATCTGTTGTCACCAAACCTGGACTATAAGAAATGCTAAAGGAAGTTCTCTGGGCTGAAGGAAATGATACTTGGTAGAAATCTGGACCTTCAAGAAGGAATGAAGAGCACTGAAAAGAGGAAATATCCAAATAAATATCAAAGAGCATCTTCTTTGCTTGTCTTAATTTCTTTAAAATACATAGGGCTATTTCAAAAGCAAAAATTATAAAACTATACTGGGGGTTTATAACATTTGTTGATACATCTTGACAGATGTAATAAAGATGTACAGAACTGCTGTCAAGAGAACTAGGCACTTACTATTTTCTTACATTTTATATGAAGTGTACAATGTTAATTCTAAGCAGACTGTGAAAAGTTAAGGAGGTATATTGCAATGATAAAGATGTATATTTAGCAACCACTAAAAAAATGTACAAATAGATACAGTTAAAAGAGTCAACAGAGAAATTAAAATGGAATTCCAGAAAATATTCAGTTACTCTCTCCTACCTCCCTAAAAAGGCAAGAAAGAAAAAACAGAGGAGGAAAAAAGAGTTCCAAGATGTAGCCAATAGAAACCGTATGGAAAAATGGCAGAGCTAAATCCAACCACAAAATAATTACATTAACAATATATGAACTAAACATTCCAAATTAAAGGCTGAGGTTGTTAGACTGCATTGCTAGACAACGCCCAACTATGAAGACACACACTTTAAATATAAAGACATCAAAAACTATAAAACACTGCTGACATAAATGAAAGAAAATGTAAAAAGTGGAGAGATATACCATATTTGTGGATAAGAACACTCAATATTGGTATCAATTCTACCAAAACTGTTCTACAGATTGAATGCAATCTCAGTCATAATCCCAATAGGCCCCTTTTGCTGACAAACTGATTTCTAAAACTTATACGGGAATGCAAAGGATCTAGAATATTTAAAGCAATTTTGAAAAAGAAGAACAAAGTTGAAGTCTTAAACTACCTGACATCAAAACTTAGAGTAAAGCTAAAGTAATCCAAACAGCATGGTATCACAGTGACAGATAAAGAAGCCAAAGAAACAGAAGAGAGCCCAGAAATAAACCTACACTTACTAGGTCATTTGACTTTTGAACTAGTGCCTCTACAGGTACCAAATCAATCAATGGGGAAATCAAATGATGTGGGAACAATCAGATACTCCCATGGTTAAAAAAAGTACTTCACTCCTTACTTCACATAATATACAAAACTTAATTTGAGACAGTTCTAAATGTAAAATCTAAATCCATGAAGCACGTAGGAGAATACTATCTGTATAATGTGGGAGTAAGTAAAATTTCTCAGACAAGATACAGAAAGTAGTTACCATTACAAAAAACACACTGATAAGGAAGATTTTACCAGAATCTAAAACTCTATTCATTAGAAGATGCCATGAAGAACATGATCAGGCCAACTACAGACTGGGAGAAATTATTTCCAAAATGTATCTGACAAAAGGACTTACAACCAGAACATATGAAGAATTTTTATGACTCCATAATAAAAGGAAAACAATAAATACATAAAACAATGTGGGTAAAAGATATGAACAGACACTCAACAAAGAAACACAGTTGACCCTTGAACAACATGGGGGTTGGGGTGCCAGTCCCCACCTCGTTGAAAACCCTTGTGTAACTTTACAATGGGCTCTCTCTGTATGCCGTTCTGCATCCCCGTATTCACCACACTGCACACCGTGTGGTTCCACAGTACTGTATTTACTGGAAAAATCCATGTATAAGTGGCCCCACGCAGTTCAAACCCATGTTGTTCAAGAGTCAACTGTACAAACAACCCATGAGCACAAGCAAAACTGCTCGACATCATTAACCATCAGGAAGGCACAAATTAAAGCCACAATGAAATATCCACCAGAATAAAATCAAGATGACTTACAACACCAAGTGTTAGCAGAGATGTGGAGCGACTGGAACTCTGTTTACACTGCGGATGGAATGTAAACCGGTACAGCCCTTTGAGAAAAGGTCTGGCAGTGTCTTATGAAACTAAAAAAGCTACCTTCTGATCAAGCAGTTCTACTCCTAGTTATTAGCCCCAAAGAAATGCAAACATATGTCTACGAAAAGACCTGTACAAGAATGTTCACTATAGCTTATTCACAATAGCAAAAAAACTAGAAACAACTGAAAAACAAAGGCATAAACTGTGGTACGTTTATAAATGATGCTTAATATTAGGAAGGTACCAGAATGTTGAGGAGAAGGAAACCAAATATAGTTTGAAAATAATCTCTCCAGGTGATCCTGATATACACCACCTAGAAAGACATTCCACGTTAGAAATAATCAACTTACAAATGAGCTTTTGGAAAATAATTCATATGAAAACATTTTCTGATGGACAGTGAAGAGTTGACCATGAGGACACATTCTAACCCAGTTCTACTGTGGGAATTTCAGAGCAGGCTTGTGGGTGCAGGAGGGGAAGGTATGGTTGTTTCACACATTTGGCCCAGAATCAAAGGACTACTTTGATATCACTTTGGTATGACTTACCTGGTTTTCCTGGACAACATATTTACTTTTCCAAATATAATTTTATGTGGCCAATGCTAGCATTTGTTTATTAGTGGCTGAGCCCACACAAACTGCTAATGCCCTAAGGCCTAAATGTGTGGTTAGAAGGTGGTAGAATTTGTTACCGTAACCTGTAATTTACTGTCAGATAATTAAGAACTGATCGTAACTATTCATCAAAATGGTGTCCAGCTATGAGGTCCACAAATGTAATTGTTAGGAAATCATTTGCAAGTAACAAAATTCCTAATACAGCATAGAAATATTGTTAAAAATCTTGACATTTTTTCCAAGACCATCTACAATACTACATAACTGCGAATAATACATGTTCAGACCAAGAAGAGTATACCCTATGTGAAATGTGATTAGCATCTATAGGAAGGGAGAACAAATTTAGTGTGAATCTGGACTCAAATTATAGTTTTATTTGTGAAAGATATTAATATATTTTTAAAATACTTGAACACCTTATGCCTTCCTAAGTGCTCCTGAAGAACTTACAACTTTATATGCCAGCATAAGAAACTGCTGAAAGCTCGTTATTACACAAAATTTAAACATTTCCTCATTTTGAGAGATGGCTTCAATGGACAAGGACCCTCTTAATCTGAGTTAACAATAACTTGAGAGAAAATAGAGTCTAGAGCTGTGTTCCTCTAGCTTTGTGACACCCCTGTCCTGGCCAAATACAAATTTCATACTCCACTAACTTATACTCTGAAGACATATTTTCACCCCCAACTGTAAAACTACATGATTTATCTATGCTTCTTCAAACTACCATTGACACCTTCTGCCCCAGAAGATTCCGCTATTCCTCCCCTTCCTCAGGCTTGGGAATTTTGAAGTACATGGACAAAATTAAGTTTTAGTGACTAAGTATGGGATCTTATTGTCATTGTCCATGCTTCTAGAAAAGAGGAACTTCTGTTTTGGAATCAGTGTGTGGGGGGGGGGGCGGCGGGCACAGGCACCCAGTGGTCTCTGGAGCGGAAGCCCTGCAGGCAGAGCTGGGCTGAGACGTGGCGGCCCTGCCACTGGCAGGGGTCTGTGGCGCTTGCTCCCTTGGTACCAGCAGTGGTGGAAGCAGATGGTGGCCACGGTCAGCATGGCTAATGGAAATGGAACTGCCCAGGACAAGGGCCCACAAGGACAGAGCCCTGGCTCCTGACCACTTCTTACTGCCCACAGCTCAGCTGCTAAAGCAGGAGTGGGGAGACCCCCAGAAGCCAAGACTACCAGCCACCAGGAGTGCCCACCTCTATAGCTGATCCTCTTTAAAGCAAAAGGGAAAAGGAATTTTGACAAATAGAAGCTTTCAGCTTTTAACAGTCAAACATCTGTTTTGAATACCAAAGGATTCCTGTTTGTGCTGTCAGTACTGTGCTCAGATACTATGGTTGGATATTTATAATATTACAGACTTATCTCTATGTCACTGAAGTTACATTTCCTCTAAAGCTCTAGAAAAGGGGAGGCAGTGATTTGAACAGAAGTCTGTTCTAATTTAAAAGCTGAGGTATTGTTAAGAAGACGAATCATTAAGCTCTTCAGATCTCCAAAAAGTATACTTTGCTGTGCTTTCCTCTCATCAAACATCACAACTTTCTGAGTTATTTTCTTGAATGCTCATACCTGACTTTTATATTATGTGAATATTTTTGGTGTTATTGTTGTAGGACTAAAAAATTCTGAGAAATCAGCCTAAATCATGAAAGGTTAATTCCCCACAATTTTTCTGAATAATTTATTATAGTTAATGACAAAAGGAAAGTAAAATTGATTCAGGGACCAGTTCTTCTGTAATTTTCAGGTAGACATATGAATTCTGCTCCAGTAAGTCTATTTCTGCAAAACTAAGAGACCTTGCCAAAACACCAATCACTGTGGTTACATTTGTATACTCTGGTATATAAGCAACAATCTCCAACATCAACTATTACAAACAAAGATGCATTAAAAGAAAAATTAAATTGCAAAAGAATTGTTTGCTTTCAACTTACATCATAATTCTAAGTCCAGGAGAGAAATCAACAGTATTCTTAATACTGTGCCCAGATAGATCTACAGAGTCTACTACAATTCATCAGTAAAGGTACTGCCTAATTTCCAGTAATACCTCATATGTGTAAAAATTTGAATGCCACATCGATCTTTCGTAAATAATTTTATAATAATGTAAAACTCAAATTTAAAAGCTCCTGAATCATCAGCATTATCACCTAGCAATAAAGGCTTATTCAAGCAAGGAAATCAAATGATGTGAAGTCAAATAAAAAGCATTTTGGTTATAATACTACCTCCTGCCTTATTGGATATTCACACTTACGTCATCTAGGTTTTCTTTTACACATGAATATAATCCCTGTTAAAACACACACACATATACTTACAACTCTAATTATAGTGGTGATGAACAGTGAAATAAAAAGACTTTCTATCTACTAGTAGAAATATTAACTCTAAAATGTTTTTAGTTTGCAAGCAAATGTGCTTACCAAAACCAAACTGAAAACTTGGTGGTGAAAACCGTGTCTGTGCACATCGGGTGCTAAGGACACGCCCTGCAGCACTGACCTTGTACGCCTGCATGAGCATGTGGATGACACCGGGGGCCCCGTGACACCAGTGCACCAGTCGGTCTGTCTCATTGCTTAGGGATGACGGATAATTCCCAGATCGGAATCTTTTGTGGCGCATATAGTCAATACTAGGTTTCACCATTTCTGTCAAGGTTTCTTGGTCCACTTTTGCTGCTGGCTTTTAAACAAACAAAAATAAAACATTTAATTTATGTTTCCATAAGCTTTTTTTTTTCTTTTTTTTTAAACCTCTGCATTGTGGCTAATATAGTTAAGCTTCAATTACCCAGAATACTGAGGAACACATAAAATTAGAATTAATCCACTTCTCTGGTTACTTAAGGCCTGGGCAGACCTTTGCATCAACCCTTGCTGATGCTGCGCATGAAACTGATGGCCATCCGCTGGGGAATTCCCTCTTGCTCAGGGGAGGCAACTGACTGGATGAGGCCCACCCACAATGCAGACAGCAAACTGCTTTACTACAAGTCCACCTGTTTAAATGAAAATATCACCCAAACTTCCTCAGAGACACACCCAGAATAATGTTTGACCAAATATCTGGGCAATGGTAGCCCAGCCAAGTGAACACATACAATTAACCACCACAGACAGCTAGCTACCTTTTTTTTTTTTTTTTTGCGGTACACGGGCCTCTCACTGTTGTGGCCTCTCCCGTTGCAGAGCACAGGCTCCGGACGCGCAGGCTCAGTGGCCATGGCTCATGGGCCCAGCTGCTCCGCGGCATGTGGGATCCTCCCGGACCAGGGCACGAACCCGTGTCCCCTGCATCGGCAGGCGGACTCTCAACCACTGCACCACCAGGGAAGCCCTAGCTACCTTTTTTAATGGGGACTTCCATATACCTATAACTACAAATCTTTTATCTGAGCTGTTTCTCCAAGAGAGACTTCACTCCCCCAGGTGAGGTGGTGGCCGTGTTGCCGGCTGGGGCGGGGAAAGGTGCTGGTGCAAGGCTGGCTGTGGCAGCAGGGAGGTCTCCCGCTGACCGTGTGGACAGTCACCAAGCCCCGCTTTCAGGTCTGTGCTCCACTTCCACTCTCCTCTCCACCTGCTTCTCTGGAGTCAGAACTGGTTTGACTGCTCCAGACCACGTACTGTTTCCTGCAGTCACCTCACCCTGCGCGGTGATCTCACTGCACAGGTCCAGCGGGGCTGCACAAGGATTTCCAAAGAAGCTCCCCTGCAGCCCAGACCTCACTCCCCACCTGAACACACGTCTGGAGCCGACATCGATGGCGCCGTAAGTTCCCGAGTGCAGGGTCCTGCAGGACACCTGGCTTGCTTTTTGCTGGCATCCCCCTCCTCAGGCACCTTGTGCGGGCATCCCTGTCCCGTCAGGTCACCTGCTGTTCCTTTGTTCCTTCACCCGTTCTCAGTCCACTTGTCGCGCAGGGCTCCAGAAGTCTCTGAGTCTCATCAGAGAAGCTGGGTGTCTGTTTTCTGTTTTCCTTGAGGTTTTGAAATGATTTTCCAGAGGAGAACTGTACTTTTATTCTTCATCGTGAGAGTGGAGTTCCCTTTAAGTGATATTTTGAAAGTTCTTGTGTATGTTGTTCTCACAGCTGTCCAGATGAAACCACACATGGAGCCCCCGCACAGCCAGGCCGGCACCGCTGGGGAGCGGTGTGTGCAGCCGGCCTCGTGAGACCAGCTCTGGCACACCGCTGCTATCAAAGGAGAACGCTGACACCAATTTCTAAATAGGATCCTCACGAAAGAGTGTTTCCATGTTCTTCACTTTAAAAGCAGATGAGTTGTAAATTTTATGATTTGTAGTCACTTTTAAAACAGGGTTCAAAAGCCACTGTTAAAATCTTTTTCTGGGAGAATAGAGAAAAATGGACAATCTACCAACTGTCTAGAACAACACTGCCATTTTAAAATGAGACATGGAATTGATTATTTTGGAAACATGTCTGCACCTAAATTCACAAATTGGAATACATACGTGTTTTACTTTCTACAGTGATAACCAAAGACACCTACTAATCACCAGAGAAGGGAGTTCTAGTCCTGTGCAGATAGGAATCTCCTATTTTCCTTTAGTGAGGAGTGGCATGATGCAAAATGTAAAAATAAAAAAGGAATTTGTAAGTGAAAATTTAAAAAAGGAATATATGGGCTTTTAATTTAAAAGATCTAAATTCTAATCCATGCTCCTTGACTTACTAGCGTTGTAATTTTGAACAAATTTATAAAGTACTGTTATGGGTGTAGTAGAATAAATAAAGGCTTAATTGGGGGAAAACACAAACAAAAGGCACAGCCAGACCCTGTTTTACTGTTCTTTGCTTTAATGTGCTGCATTTGCAGTTTTTAAAAATTGAAGGCTTGCAGCACCATTTTCCCAATAGCATTCGCTCATTTTGTATCTCTGAAACATTTTGGTAATTCTCACAATATTTCAAACTTTTTCATCGTTACGTTTGTTATGGTGATCTGTGATCTTACTATTGCAAAAAGATTACAACTCAGTGAAGGCTCAGATGATTAAGCGTTTTTTAGCAACAAAATATTTTTAATTTCAGGTATGTACACTTTTTTTTTTAAGACAATGCTATTGCACGCTTAACAGACTACAGCATAGACTTGCTTCACCGAGATGTTTTGCTTTATTGCAGCAGTCTGGAACTGAACTCGCAATGTCGCCGAGGTCTGCCTGCAGGCTGCATACAGAGTGGAAGAGGGACCCAGAGGCCATAAGGCTGGAAGCAGGTTGAAGCAATATTTGGGGTGAGGTCTTTGACTGCCTGACGCAAGAGTCAGTACTTAATTCAGTAGATGTCAGGGATGATTCAGAGACAAAATCATAACCACAGCAATAAACTAGTTAAAAAAAATTTTGAACACAACTGATAGTAAGTTGGGGGTATCTGAATATGAAAAGTCTCTGCCCTAGTCTGCATTCTGGAAGCCCTTTCTGCTCCCTGAAGGTTTTCCCCTACTAAAAGAGCAGGAGGACATGGACAGAAATAAAGTGTGGGCCACAGACACCTAATCCAACACGAAACCGCACACAGAATGTGCTCTCAGGAGGTCACTGCTTGGGGACCCGTGATTCAAAGCAGGATCCTTATTTTCTTTCAGCCTGCTTGGTTTGTAGTAAAATTTCAGTACCCATTTCCGATTTGATCTAATATTTTACAATACGGTCACTGCACTAGTATTTCAGAGTATCACTCACCTGCATTAACATGTAGTAGATTCCGGCCATGCCATGGGCTGCTCCAACATACTGCTTCCTGTGCCACTGATACAACAGGGGACAGCGCTCAGCCTTCCTTTCTTCCCTTGACAAAGCCTTGCCCGATTCAATAATAGCATCGACTACCTACAGACATAATGAGATAGCATAAGTCTAAAAAACTTACATGTAACCTGTTTTGGTCTAATTAACAATAACAACATGCCTTTATATAGATAGATTACTTATTCTAAAAATCTTTAAGCAGTTAGTAGCCAACACTGTTATCTTTATTTTATAAATACATAAATACAGGCAGAGAGAAACCAGAAGACAATCTCAGAGTAGAAAAACATATTAAGAAGTAGAACCAAGAGATCAAAAGGTCTTTCCATGAACAGTTTACTGGAACCTGGAAAAACTTCCGATAAAAACTATCCTAGACTACTTAGTTGCTTTGTAGCTTCAGTGTTTTCCCCCAAACACTGGCAAGTACAGTCGGCTCTCCATATTTGCTGCGGGTTTCACACCCATGGATTCACCAACCTCAGATAAAAAATATTGGTAAAAAAACATTCCAGAAAGTTCCAAGAAGCAAAACTTGAATTTGCTGCACGTGGGCAACTTTTTACATAGCATTTACATGGTGTTAGGTATTATAAGTAATCTAGAGATGATTTAAAGTACATGGGAGGATGGGCACAGTTTATATGCAAATACTATACAACTTTATATAAGGGCCTTCAGCATCCTGGCATTCTAGTATCCAAGGGGGCTCCTGGAACCAATCCCCAACAGATACTAAAGGATAACTGTACATCTTCCAAGGCTGGAGGAACTGGCTTTATTTATGAAAGGCTAAGGAAGTGGGGTCTGTTGCAGGATTTTAGAATGACTATGCGGCAAAGACAGTAATTGTTTCCTCATATCCTCTCTCCCCTCACACTTTTGGTAACAGCGCCCCAAGTTATAGCGAGGCATCTGGCCTCAGAGATACAAACAGCTGGACCCGGTCATCTGACTGAGCTCTGGAAGTGGGATGGGAGCAGAAGGGAGGTGGGCAGCTTCTAATTCTCAGGCTTAAAAAGGAAGCTGCTCATCTCCCACTTCCTCACCGCCCCCTGGGCTGGGGGTGCTCAGCGAGCTTTAGTCATGCAGATAAGGGCACAGCCCTAGGATAAGGCAGAACAAGACAGAAGCTGGTGCCTAGCCATATTCGTCTGGTTTGCCTACCAGTTCTGATACCTCCTGAAAGAGAAATAAACATTCTATCTTCTTGACACTGCTGTTTGATTCTAGTAAAGACAGCTAAATTAATACAGACCTGAAGTTTTTTAAAAAACATTCCTGGAAGAGAAAAAAGGAGCAATTTATTAATTTTATGAGTGGCCTTGGGAAGTTACTCCTACCTAGAAGCAGAGTCCAGCCACTACTGCTAGTCTCTGCTAGCAGACAGGCTGCGTGGCAGACAGGAGAGGACGCCCCGGGGCGGGACCCCACAGTACCTCTTTGACAGCTGACCCACACACGGCGCCCGGCCCCATCTCCGTGCTCACGTAGAGTAAGGCGTACAGATAGCCTGCCCGGCCCTGAAGCAGCTCGTCGGGAAGGTCTGAATCTCGGCAGACGATGGCTCTCTGGAGCTGCAAAAGTCTACCCAACAAGAAACATCCTGCTTTCCCAGAGAGAGAATGTCTAACATACCTCTTCCTAAAACTGCAAGGAACCCTGTCACTTTAGGAACCATCTGTTACTATTTTTAATTTAAAACTAATTTTTAAAAATACCAAAAAAGAGAGAAAACAACGAAAACCTCCCCACTACAAAACCAAACAAAAACTTCTCTCTCAGATATCATCCACACGAATGATAAAACACCTTGCTGTTCAAAAGTTCTACATTTATATCTAAAATGTATAGGATATATGCATATAAGAGAAGATACTCTAAACCATATATGAGAAGATACTCAATTTTGTAATCCAGAATTACAAGAAAGTGATTTCAATTTTTATTTTTTATTTTATTTTATTTTATTTTTGCGGTACGCGGGCCTCTCACTGTTGTGGCCTCTCCCGTTGCGGAGCACAGGCTCCGGACACGCAGGCTCAGTGGCCATGACTCACGGGTCCGGCCGCTCCGCGGCATGTGGGATCCTCCCGGACCAGGGCACGAACCCACGTCCCCTGCATCGGCAGGCGGACTCTCAACCACTGCGCCACCAGGGAAGCCCGTGATTTCAATTTTTAACAAAAATGTTACTAAAATGTAGCCAATGCTTGAAAATTAGCTTGAGTCACCCCATCTTTAACAAACATTAACTGACCAGCACCTGCCAGACACTCCACCAGACCATGGCCATGAGCTCTGATTTCTGCTGCTTCAAAAGAGAATATAAACCAATAGGTACCATAAAAGCTTACATTCTCTAACTGTTTCCTAACAATTGAACCCCAAAATAACTGAGTTATTATAGAGAATCTAAGGCATATAAGGTAATTTTCATGCATTGAAGGCAAGCAAAAATTATTTTGGAAAAAACATGTCTATTCCTCCCTCAAATTAAGGCAAACGCATGCTTGGATAGAAAGGTAGCATACAATCCCACCATTATGCTCAAGATTAAAATACAAACTCTTCGCTTATTGGAGAGAACTGTCTGCAAGAGCAGGTTAATTAAAAGATAAATTCTTTTTCGTTTTTTGAGTTTCTTTCTACATCAAGACTGAGAATTTGGAGAAAATACTTCCAGTTGTAAAAACTCACTTTGTGATGCATTCCTGGGACTCGCAATCACTTTTGAGTTTATGATATACCACAGCTCCGACGGCCAAGGGCCCAGCATCTCCACAGAGGAAAGTGACCCTCCGGCCACTCAGATTCCGAAGTGTTCTCTTTACGTAATCCAGGGATCTGAGCAGATAGGTCTGGTCACATGTGACCCGATACAACTGCAGGTACAAAAGGGCTATGCCTGGAAAAATCACCCCCACCCCCACAAAAGAAAAGCATTATTGTCTTTCCTTTTTACTGTCAGGACATTATTTCATGATTACGTGAAAAACCCACATAAAGACTACGTTTCTGAAGGAGTAACATCAAACAAGTTATATATGATATGTTTCTTAAAAATGGGAAAAAAAAGAACCCAGTGTAGAAAAAATTGCAAACAAGTTAAAATGTTGCTAACTGTTCTGACACAATGATTCACTACCTCCTAGATAAGGGAAATACAAGACTTCCCACTCATTCCCCTTTAATTCTCATTCGTTTCCAGGTTGTACTTATTCCCCTTTGTATTATAAGCTAATCTGGATCCTTTTCTTCTTTCTTCTCATATAATAATGTCCTCCTATCTTATGCCAAATTACATGATTGCTTTTCTGAGCTTTATACCATCTTCTTTCTAATTTATCTATTTCTCACAATTTTTCAATTTTCTTTAGTGACCAACCAACCAGTGAGTCAACTCACCGTTTACAGAACAGCTACATGATGCAGAGTAAGGTAGTGAATTCAGAAGACAAAGCTTATCACCTATCCACATTTCCTATTTTAGATTAAAGAACAGATCTGGTTACTCAAGGGAACCAGAGAGGGGTCTTTTTCTGAAAATCTATGGAGGATGACCTATATGACTTATAAAAGAAGCATGCTATTATTCCTGGGCTCAAGAAGTAATGTGACAGATAAGTAATAAACAAATCTGTATAAATATATACCTAATAAAGTACACTGTAGGAAAAAATATTTAAAGAAATGATATGATGGTGAAAAGGCAAAAAAATCTATTAATGTTTGAATTGAGGTTCTCTAATATTCTGTTCTTTGTCTGATATCCTACTCTTACTTTTATTATTTTTCATTTTGCTTTTCAAATTTCTCTAAATAGGTAGCTTCTTCTTTTTTTTTCACTAAGCAATTTTTTTTTTGCTTTATAACAAATTTAATCAGTTATACATATACATATGTTTCCATATCCCCTCCCTTTTGCGTCTCCCTCCCACCCTCCCTATCCCACCCCTCCAGGCGGTCACAAAGCACCGAGCTGATCTCCCTGTGCTATGCGGCTGCTTCCCACTAGCTATCTACCTTATGTTTGGTAGTGTATATATGTCCATGCCACTCTCTCGCTTTGTCACAGCTTATCCTTCCCCCTCCCCATATCCTCAAGTCCATTCTCAAGTAGGTCTGTGTCTTTATTCCTGTCTTACCCCTATGTTCTTCATGACATTTTTTTTTCTTAAATTCCATATATATGTGTTAGCATACAGTATTTGTCTTTCTCTTTCTGACTTACTTCACTCTGTATGACAGACTCTAGGTCCATCCACCTCATTACAAATAGCTCAATTTCATTTCTTTTTATGGCTGAGTAATATTCCATTGTATATATGTGCCACATCTTCTTTATCCATTCATCTGATGATGGACACTTAGGTTGTTTCCATCTCCGGGCTATTGTAAATAGGGCTGCTATGAACATTTTGGTACATGTCTCTTTTTGAATTATGGTTTTCTCAGGGTATATGCCCAGTAGTGGGATTGCTGGGTCATATGGTAGTTCTATTTGTAGTTTTTTAAGGAACCTCCATACTGTTCTCCATAGTGGCTGTACCAATTCACATTCCCACCAGCAGTGCAAGAGTGTTCCCTTTTCTCCACACCCTCTCCAGCATTTATTGTTTCTAGATTTTTTGATGATGGCCATTCTGACTGGTGTGAGATGATATCTCATTGTAGTTTTGATTTGCATTTCTCTAATGAGTAAAGATGTTGAGCATCCTTTCATGTGTTTGTTGGCAGTCTGTATATCTTCTGTGGAGAAATGTCTATTTAGGTCTTCTGCCCATTTTTGGATTGGGTTGTTTGTTTTTTTGTTATTGAGCTGCATGAGCTGCTTATAAATTTTGGAGATTAATCCTCTGTCAGTTGCTTCATTGGCAAATATTTTCTCCCATTCTGAGGGTTGTCTTTTGGTCTTGTTTATGGTTTCCTTTGCTGTGCAAAAGCTTTTAAGTTTCATTAGGTCCCATGTGTTTATTTTTGTCTTTATTTCCATTTCTCTAGGAGGTGGGTCAAAAAGGATCTTGCTCTGATTTATGTCATAGAGTGTTCTGCCTATGTTTTCCTCTAAGAGTTTGATAGTGTCTGGCCTTACATTTAGGTCTTTAATCCATTTTGAGCTTATTTTTGTGTATGGTGTTAGGGAGTGATCTAATCTCATACTTTTACATGTCCCTATCCAGTTTTCCCAGCACCACTTATTGAAGAGACTGTCCTTTCTCCACTGTACATTCCTGTCTCCTTTATCAAAGATAAGGTGACCATATGTCCGTGGGTTTAACTCTGGGCTTTCTATCCTGTTCCATTGATCTATCTTTCTGTTTTTGTGCCAGTACCATACTGTCTTGATTACTGTAGCTTTGTAGTATAGTCTGAAGTCAGGGAGCCTGATTCCTCCAGCTCCATTTTTCGTTCTCAAGATTGCTTTGGCTATTCGGGGTCTTTTGTGTTTCCATACAAATTGTGAAATTTTTTGTTCTAGTTCTGTGAAAAATGCCAGTGGTAGTTTGATAGGGATTGCATTGAATCTGTAGATTGCTTTGGGTAGTAGAGTCATTTTCACAATGTTGATTCTTCCAATACAAGAACATGATACATCTCTCCATCTATTTGTATCATCTTTAATTTCTTTCATCAGTGTCTTATAATTTTCTGCATACAGGTCTTTTATCTCCTTAGGTAGGTTTATTCCTAGATATTTTATTCTTTTTGTTGCAATGGTAAATGGGAGTGTTTCCTTGATTTCACTTTCAGATTTTTCATCATTAGTATATAGGAATGCCAGAGATTTCTGTGCATTAATTTTGTATCCTGCAACTTTACCAAATTCATTTATTAACTCTAGTAGTTTTCTGGTAGCATCTTTAGGATTCTCTATGTATAGTATCATGTCATCTGCAAACAGTGACAGCTTTACTTCTTCTTTTCCAATTTGGATTCCTTTTATTTCCTTTTCTTCTCTGATTGCTGTGGCTAAAGCTTCCAAAACTATGTTGAATAAGAGTGGTGATAGTGGGCAACCTTGTCTTGTTCCTGATCTTAGTGGAAATGGTTTCAGTTTTTCACCATTGAGGACGATGCTGGCTGTGGGTTTGTCATATATGGCCTTTATTATGTTGAGGAAAGTTCCCTCTATGCCTACTTTCTGCAGGGTTTTTATCATAAATGGGTGTTGAATTTTGTCGAAAGCTTTCTCTGCATCTATTGAGATGATCATATGGTTTTTCTCCTTCAGTGTGTTAATATGGTGTATCACGTTGATTGATTTGCGTATATTGAAGAATCCTTGCATTCCTGGAATAAACCCCACTTGATCATTACCATGATCCTTTTAATGTGCTGTTGGATTCTGTTTGCTACTAGTTTGTTGAGGATTTTTGCATCTATTTTCATCAGTGATATTGGCCTGTAGTTTTCTTTCTTTGTGACATCCTTGTCTGGTTTTGGTATCAAGGTGATGGTGGCCTCGTAGAATGAGTTTGGGAGTGTTCCTCCCTCTGCTATATTTTGGAAGAGTTTCAGAAGGATAGGTGTTAGCTCTTCTCTAAATGCTTGATAGAATTCACCTGTGAAGCCATCTGGTCCTGGGCTTTTGTTTGTTCGAAGATTTTTGATCACAGTTTCAATTTCAGTGCTTGTGATTGGTCTGTTCATATTTTCTATTTCTTCCTGATTCAGTCTTGGCAGGTTGTGCATTTCTAAGAATTTGTCCATTTCTTCCAGGTTGTCCATTTTATTGGCATAGAGTTGCTTATAGTAATCTCTCATGATCTTTTGTATTTCTGCAGTGTCAGTTGTTACTTCTCCTTTTTCATTTCTAATTCTATTGATTTGAGTCTTCTCCCTTTTTTTCTTGATGAGTCTGGCTAATGGTTTATCAATTTTGTTTATCTTCTCAAAGAACCAGCTTTTAGTTTTATTGATCTTTGCTATCGTTTCCTTCATTGCTTTTTCATTTATTTCTGATCTGATTTTTATGATTTCTTTCCTTCTGCTAACTTTGGGATGTTTTTGTTCTTCTTTCTCTAATTGCTTTAGGTGCAAGGTTAGGTTGTTTATTCGAGATGTTTCCTGTTTCTTAAGGTGGGATTGTATTGCTATAAACTTCCCTCTTAGAACTGCTTTTGCTGCATCCCATAGGTTTTGGGTCATCGTGTCTCCATTGTCATTTGTTTCTAGGTATTTTTTAATTTCCTCTTTGATTTCTTCAGTGATCACTTCGTTATTAAGTAGTGTATTGTTTAGCCTTCATGTGTTTGTATTTTTTACAGCTCTCTTCCTGTAATTGATATCTAGTCTCATAGCATTGTGGTCAGAAAAGATACTTGATACAATTTCAATTTTCTTAAATTTACCAAGGCTTGATTTGTGACCCAAGATATGATCTATCCTGGAGAATGTTACATGAGCACTTGAGAAAAATGTGTATTCTGTTGTTTTTGGATGGAATGTCCTATAAATATCAATTAAGTCCATCTTGTTTAATGTATCATTTAAAGCTTGTGTTTCCTTATTTATTTTCATTTTGGATGATCTGTCCATTGGTGAAAGTGGGGTGTTAAAGTCCCCTACTATGAGTGTGTTACTGTCGATTTCTCCTTTTTTTTTTCTTTTTTTTTTTTTTCTTTTTGCGGTATGCGGGCCTCTCACTGTTGTGGCCTCTCCCGTTGCGGAGCACAGGCTCCGGATGCGCAGGCCCAGCGGCCATGGCTCACGGGCCCAGCCGCTCCGCGGCATATGGGATCCTCCCAGACCGGGGCACGAACCCGTATCCCCTGCATCGGCAGGCGGACTCTTAACCACTGCGCCACCAGGGAGGCCCGATTTCTCCTTTTATGGCTGTTAGTATTTGCCTTATGTATTGAGGTGCTCCTATGTTGGGTGCATAAATATTTACAATTGTTATATCTTCTTCTTGGATCGATCCCTTGATCATTATGTAGTGTCCTTCTTTGTCTCTTCTAATAGTCTTTATTTTAAAGTCTATATTGTCTGATATGAGAATTGCTACTCCAGCTTTCTTTTGGTTTCCATTTGCATGGAATATCTTTTTCCATCCCCTTACTTTCAGTCTGTATGTGTCTCTAGGTCTGAAGTGGGTCTCTTGTAGACAGCATATATATGGGTCTTGTTTTTGTATCCATTCAGCCAATCTGTATCTTTTGGTGGGAGCATTTAGTTCATTTACATTTAAGGTAATTATTGATATGTATGTTCCTATTCCCATTTTCTTAATTGTTTTGGGTTCGTTATTGTAGGTCTTTTACTTCTGTTGTGTTTCTTGCCTAGAGAAGTTCCTTTAGCATTTGTTGTAAAGCTGGTTTGGTGGTGCTGAACTCTCTCAGCTTTTGCTTGTCTGTAAAGGTTTTAATTTCTCCATCAAATCTGAATGAGATCCTTGCTGGGTAGAGTAATCTTGGTTGCAGGTTTTTCTCCTTCATCACTTTAATTATGTCCTGCCACTCCCTTCTGGCTTGTAGAGTTTCTGCTGAGAGATCAGCTGTTATCCTGATGGGGATTCCCTTGTGTGTTATTTGTTGTTTTTGCCTTGCTGCTTTTAATATGATTTCTGTGTTTAATTTTTGACAGTTTGATTAATATGTGTCTTGGCGTATTTCTCCTTGGATTTATTCTGTATGGGACTCTCTGTGCCTCCTGGACTTGATTAACTATTTCCTTTCCCATATTAGGCAAGTTTTCAACTATAATCTCTTCAAATATTTTCTCAGTCCCTTTCTTTTTCTCTTCTTCTTCTGGAACCCCTATAATTCGAATGTTGGTGCGTTTAATGTTGTCCCAGAGGTCTCTGAGACTGTCCTCTGTTCTTTTCATTCTGTTTTCTTTATTTTGCTCTGTAGCAGTTATTTCCACTATTTTATCTTCCACCTCACTTATCCGTTCTTCTGCCTCAGTTATTCTGCTATTGATCCCATCTAGAGTATTTTTTATTTCATGTATTGTGTTTTTAATCAATGCTTGATTCATCTTTAGTTCTTCTAGGTCCTTGTTAACTGTTTCTTGCATTTTGTCTATTCTATTTCCAAGATTTTGGATCTGGGAAATAGAATCTTGAATCATCTTTACCATCATTATTCTGAATTCTTTTTCAGGTAGACTGCCTATTACCTCTTCATTTGTTAGATCTGGTGGGCTTTTATCTTGCTCCTTCTCCTGCTGTGTGTTTTTCTGTCTTCTCATTTTGCTTATGTTACTGTGCTTGGGGTCTCCTTTTTGCAGGCTGCAGGTTCGTAGTTCCTGTTGTTTTTGGTGTCTGTCCCCAGTGGCTAAGGTTGGTTTAGTGGGTTGTATAGGCTTCCTGGTGGAGGGGACTAGTGCCTGTGTTCTGGTGGATGAGGCTGGATCTTGTCTTTCTGGTGGGCAGGTCCACATCTGGTGGTGTGTTTTGGGGTGTCTGCGGACTTTTTATGATTTTAGGACACCTCTCTGCTAATGGGTGGCGTTGTGTTCCTGTCTTGCTAGTTGTTTGGCTTAGGGTGTCCAGCACTGTAGCTTGCTGGTCGTTGAGTGAAGCTGGGTGCTGGTGTTGAGATGGAGATCTCTGGAAGATTTTTGCCATTTGATATTATGTGGAGCTGGGAGGTCTCTTGTGGACCAGTGTCCTGAAGTTGGCTCTCCCACCTCAGAGGCACAGCACTGACTCCGGGCTCCTCAATTTGGGATGATGTGTTGTCTATTCCTGTATTCCACAGATGCAGGGTACATCAAGTTGATTGTGGAGCTTTAATCCGCTGCTTCTGAGGCTGCTGGGAGAGGTTTCCCTTTCTCTTCTTTGTTCTCACAGTTCCTGGATCTCAGCTTTGGATTTGGCCCCGCCTCTGCGTGTAGGTCGCCGGAGGGCGTCTGTTCTTCGCTCATACAGGACAGGGTTAAAGGAGCAGCCTCTTCAGGGACTCTGGCTCACTCAGGCCGGGCGGGAGGGAGGGGCACGGAGTGCGGGGCGAGCCTGCAGCGGCAGAGGTCGGCGTGACGTTGCACCAGCCCGATGTGCGCCGCGCGTTCTCCCAGGGAAGCCGCCCCTGGATCCCGGGACCCCGGCAGTGGCGGGCTGCACAGGCTCCCGGAAGGGCGGTGTGGGCAGTGACCTGCGCTCGCACACAGGCTTCTTGGCGGCGGCAGCAGCAGCCCCAGCGTCCCACACCCGTCACTGGGCTCCGCGCTTTCAGTCGCGACTCGCGCCCGTCTGTGGAGCCCATTTAAGCAGCGCTCTTAATCCCCTCTCCTCGCGCACCAGGAAACCAAGAGGGAAGAAAAAGTCTCTTGCCTCTTCGGCAGCTCCAGAGTTTTCCCGGACTCCCTCCCGGCTAGCTGTGGCACATTAGCCCCCTTCAGGCTGAGTTCTCGCCGCCAGCCCCAGTCCTCTCCCTGCGCTCTGACCGAAGCCCGAGCCTCAGCTTCCAGCGCTGCGCGCCCCGGCGGGCGAGCAGACAAGCCTCTCGGGCTGGTGAGTGCCGCTCGGCACCGATCCTCTGTGTGGGGATCTCTCCGCTTTGCCCTACCCAGGTATGTGGGGAGTTTCTTGCCTTTTGGGAGGTCTGGGGTCTTCTGCCAGCGTTCAGTAGGTGTTCTGTAGGAGTTGTTCCACGTGTAGCTGTATTTCTGGTGTATCCGTGGGGAGGAAGGTGATCTCCGCGTCTTACTCTTCCGCCATCTTACCTGGAAGTCTCGGTAGCTTCTTCTTTAATTCTCCTATTCAGGGTATCCTACTTGCCTTTCAAATTAATTCTTAACACCTACATATATTTTTTGAGAAGTCCTTCTTCTGTCATTATCCATTTTTTCTTTTAAAGACATTAAGTCAAACAGATATAAAAGCAGCATATTTGTAAGCCCTGAAAAAAACCCCTCCATGTGAATTGCTTATGATCTCCTTGAGTGTCTTCTGTACGCAAAAAATTGAAATGATAAACATACAGAAAACAAGTTAGAAGTTAAATACCTACAAATTTCAAACATAATAATCACTATAGAAGGTTTTTCAAGTACTTCATGATTGACTCAGAAACCCCTAAAAATAGGATGATGATCTGGTCAACCTGTGAACCTAAAAACCTATGGTTATATACATTCAAAGCTTAAATATTTTAAAGTAAATGATGATGGGTAAAATATAAAAAAAAAAAAGTCATCATGTCATTCTGCCCCTGAATACTTCAGTATGAAAATCTAAAATATATGAACCTTTTCTTACAAGCCAAAACAGCACCGTAACTATCAAAATTAATAATTAGTGAGACTGCGCTGTGTTTTTTATATCAGTTTTGGTACCAGTATTTACCGTGCTTCATAAAACAATGGGACGTATTCCTTATTTTCCTATTCTCTGAAACACTGTAAGAGGAGCACTGCGATTTCCTGTTCTTTAAAAAAAATTGTCTCTTTTTATTAGTTTATTGTTTCTTTTTCCCCAGTTTTACTGAGGTATAATTGACAAATAAAACTGTATATATTAAAGTGTACAACAGGATGATTTGACATACAATGTGGAAATATTACCACAATCAGGTTAACACATCCATCATCACACACAGTTATCACTGTGTGTTTGTGTGTGTGCGTGTATGAGAATGCTTAAAATCTACTCTCTTAGCAGATAACAAGTATACAAGTATACAATACAGTGTGTGTATGTATGAAAATGCTTAAAATCTACTCTCTCAGCAGATTACAAGTATACAAATTACAAGTATGCAATATAGTCCCAGGTTGTACATTAGATCTATAGAACTGGTATATCTTATAACTGAAAGCTTATGCCCTTTGACCACCATTTCCCCATTTCCCCTACCACACAACCCCTGGTAATCACCATTCTACTGTTCCCATGAGTTTGACATTTTGTTTGTTTGTTTTAGAATTAATATGTATGTGAGATCATACAGTTTGTGTCCTTCTCTGTCAGGCTTTTCACTTAGCATAATATCCCCTAGGACCATCCATATTGTCAAAAAATGACAGGATTTCATTTTTTCTTGTGGCTGAACATTCCATTCATAGACAGCATAACATTCCATTAGATATAGTTAGAGAGATCGATCAATCGATCACAACTTCTTTATCCATTCAAGGATGGATGGATATTAAGGTTGTTCCCATATCTTGGCTATTGGGGGTGCAGATGTCTCTTTGAGATACTGACTTCCCCAGAAGTGAGACTGCTGGATCATATGGTTCTATTTTTAGTTTTTTGAGGAACCTCCATACTGTTTTCCATAGTGGCTGCACCAATTTATGTTCCCACCATGTACTAGGGTCCCCTCTTCTCCACACCCTCACCAACACTTGTTCTCTCGTCTTTTTGACAAAAGCCTTCCTAATAGGTGTGAGGTGGTATCTGTGGTTTTGATTTGCACTTTGCTGATAACTAGTGATGTTGAACACTTTTTCATATATGTGCCAGCCATATGTATGTCTTCTTTGGAAAAATGTCCACTCAGGTCCTTTGCCCATATTTTAATTGATTATTTTTTTCTATTGGTTATGTAAGTTCCCAATATACTTTGGATGCTAACCTCTTAGAAGATATATGGCTTGCAAATATTTTCTCCTGTTCTATGAAGTTGCCTTTTCACTTCAACTGTTTCCCTTGCAGTGCAGAACTTTTTAGCTTGACCTACTCCTGCTTGCTTATTTTTTTATTTTATTGCCTGTACTGTTGGTGTCATATCCAAAAAGTCATTGCGAAGACCCAAGGAGCTTTTACTTTGTTTTCTTCTAGGAGTTTCATGGTTTCAGGCCTTACATATTTAAGTCTTTAATCCATTTTGAGTTAATTTTTGAGAGCGGTGTAAGATAGGAATCCAGTTTGATTCTTTTGCACGTGGCAATCCAGTTTTCACCATTTATTGAAGACGCAATTTTCCCCACTGTGTGTTCTTGGTTTCTCTGTCAAGAATTAATGAACCATTTATGCATGGATTTCCTCCTGAGCTCTCTATTCTGTTCCATTGGTCTCTGTGTCTGTTTTTATGCCAGTGACATATTGCTTTGATTACTATACCTTTATAATATACTTTAAAATCAGGAAGTGTGATGCCACCAGCTTTGTTCTTCTTTCTCAAGATTGCTTTGGCTGTTCTCAGTCTTTTGTAATTCTATATGAATTGTAGGACTAATTTTCAATTTCTCTGAAAAATACCATTAGAATTTTGATAAAGACCATATTAAATCTATAGATCACTTTGGGTAGTATGGATATCTTAACAACATTAATGCTTCCAATCCATGAACAAAGAATATTTTTCCATTTATTTGCAGCTGCTTCAATTCCTTTCATCAATGTCTTATAATTTTCAGTGTACAAGTCTTTTACCTCTTTGATTAAATTTATTCCTAAGTATTTTTCTTTCATGCTATTGTAAATAGAACTGTTTTCTTAGTTTCTTTCTTTAATAGTTTTTTGTTAATGTATAGAAAAAACTGATTTTTGTATACTGATTTTATATACTGCAACTTTGCTGAATTTATCAGTTCTAACAAATTTTTTTGGTGGATCTTCAGGGTTCTTTACATATAAGATTATGTCATCTGCAAGCAGAAGCAATTTTACTTCTGATTTGGATGCTATCTATCTATCTATCTATCTATTTATTTATGGGCAGGCCTTAATTGCTCCCCCCTAGAATTTTCAGTACTATGTTAAATGGAAGTGGCAAGATTGAGCGTCCTTGTCTTGTTCTAGATCTTAGAGGAAACACTGAGTATTGTTAGCTGAGTACGAGTATCCTTGAGTATGACGATAGCTGTGGGCTTATCATATATTGCTTTTGTGATATTGAGGTACATTCTTTCTGTACCAAATTTTAGAGTTTTTATTATGAAAGTATGTTGAGTATTATCAAATGCTTTTTCTGCATCTATTGAGATGATCATGATTTTTATCCTCCATTCTGTTAATGTTGTATATCATATTTATTGACTTGTGTATGTTGAAACATCCTAGCATCCCTGGGATAAAACCCATTGGTCATGCATATTCTTTTAATGTGCTCTTGAATTGTGTTTGTTAGTATTTTGTTGAGGATTTTTGTATCTGTGGTTCATCAGAGATACTGATCTTTAGTTTTCTTCTTTGCTTCAGCTTTTTTGGAACAGTGTGAGAGGGACTGGTATTAATTCTTTAAATGTCTGACAGAATTCACCGGTAAAATTGTCAGGTCCTAGGCTTTTTTTTTTTTTTTTTTTTTTTTTTTTTTTGCGGTATGTGGGCCTTTCACTGCTGTGGCCTCTCCCGTTGCGGAGCACAGGCTCCGGACGTGCAGGCCCAGCGGCCATGGCTCACGGGCCCAGCCGCTCCGCGGCATATGGGATCCTCCCAGACCGGGGCACGAACCCTGCATCGGCAGGCGGACTCTCAACCACTTGTGCCACCAGGGAGGCCCAGGTCCTAGGCTTTTGTTGGGAGGTTTTTGGTTACTGATTCCATCTCTTTACTCATTATTGGTCTGTTTAGATTTTCTATCTCTTCATGATTCGGTTTTGGTAAGCTGTATGTTTCTAGGAGCTGATCCATTTCTTCTGGGTTATCCAATTTGCTGGCTTATAATTGTTCATAGTAGTGTTTTATGATCCTTCGTATTTCTGTGGTATCAAGTATAATGTCTTCTCTTTTACTTCAGATTTTATTTACTTGGATCTTCTCTCTTGTTTTCTCAGCTAAGCTTGGTAAATTGCCTATTTTGTTTCTTTACTGAAAAACCAACTCTTAGTTTCACTGATCTTTTCCACTGCTTTCTGGTTTCTATTTCACTTATTTCTGCTCTGATCTTTCTTATCTCCTTTCTGCTATCTTTGGGTTTAGTTTGTTCTTGTTTTGCTAGTTCCTTGAGGTGTAAAGTTAGGTTCTTTATTTGAGACCTTTCTTTTCTCTTAATGTAGTTGTTTACTGCAAGGTACTTCCCTCTTAGAACTGCTTCTGCTACATCCTGTTAAGTTTTAATATGTCGTGCTCCCATCTTCATTTGTTTCAAGATATTTTTTGCTATTCCTTTGATTATTCTTTGACCCACTGGTTGTTCAGGAGCTTTCTGTTTTAATATCCACATAGTTATGAATTTTCCAGTTTTCCTACTATTATTGATTTCTAGTTTCTTACCATTGTGGCTGGAAAAGATACTTGATATAACTTCTATCTTCTTAAATTCGTTGAGACATGTTCTGAGTTGTAACACATGATCATCTTGAGGAACGTTCTGTATGCACTTGGGAAGAATGTGTTCTGCTGCTACTGAATGCAGTATTCTGTATATGTCTGTTAGATCCATTTGGTCTAAGGCATAGCTCAATTCTAATGTTTCCTATTGATAATGCAGATGACCTGTCCAATGTTGGAAGAGGGATCTTTTTTTTAAAAATAAATTTATTTATTTATTTATTTATTTTTGGCTGCTCTGGGTCTTTGTTGCTGCGCACCGGCTTTCTCTAGTTGCAGCAAGTGGGGGCTACTCTTCGTTGCAGTGTGCCGGCTACACATTGTGGTGGCTTCTCTTGTTGCGGAGCACGGGCTCTAGGGCACACGGGCTTCAGTGGTTGTGGCATGCGGGCTCAGGTTGTGACTCAAGGGCTCTAGAGCACAGGCTCAGTAGTTGAGGCGCACGGGCTTAGTTGCTCCGCGGCATGTGGGATCTTCCCGGACCAAGGCTCGAACGCATGTCCCCTGCATTGGCAGGTGGATTCTTAACCACTGCGCCACCAGGGAAGCCCTGGAAGAGGGATCTTGAAGTCCCCTATTATTGTTGCATTGTTGTATATTTTCCCCTTCAGAACTGTTAGTATTCACTATATTTTTAGGTGCATATATATTTGCAACAGTCATATTCTCTTGATGAACTGACTCCTTTATCATTATATAAAGACCTTCTTTGTTTCTTGTTAAAGTTTTTGAAGTTAAAGTCTATTTGTTCTGACATAAGTATACCTACTCCTGCTCTGTTTTGGTTTCTAGTTGCATGGAATATAATTTCCCATCTCTTCACTTTCAGCCTATGTTCATAAAGCTGACATAAATCTCTTGTAAGCAGCATATAGTTTTTCTTATCCATTCAACCACTCTGTTTTTAATTTGAGAATTTAAGCCATTTAGATTTAAAGTACTTACTGATAATGTAAGGACTTACTAATGCTATCTTATTATTTTTCTGGCTGTTCCGTAGTTCCTTTCTTGCTCTCTAGCTGTCTTCCCTTGCGATTTGATGATCTTCTCTATTGGTATGCTTCAATTCCTTTTTTGAAAACAATTGCTTGTGTATCTACTACAGGTTTTTGCTTTGTAGTTACTATGAGATTTACATCAAACGTCTTACAACGTTCTATTTTAAGCTAGTACAAAAACTCTCCTCCCCTGCCCCAACATCTTATGTTTCTGACATCACAAATTTACATATTTTATGTTGTATACCCAGTAAAAAATTATTGTAGCTATAGTTAATTTTAATACTTCTGTTAAAACCTTTGTAGTAAAATTAAGTACTACATGACCATATTACATTACTATAGTATTTGGATTTGACTACACACTTGCTTATAACAGTATGTTTTATATTTTCATGTTACTAATTAGCATCCTTTTGTTTCAGCTTGAAGAACTCATTTCAACATTTCTTGTAAGGCAGGTTTACTTGTGATGAACTCCTTCAGCTTTTGTTTGCTTGTGAAAGTATCTGTCCTTCATTTCTGAAGGACAGCGTGCCAGGTATAGTATTTTTGGTTGGCATTTTTTTTTCTTTAAGTACCTAGAATACATCAACCCACTTTCTCCTCGCCTGTAAAGTTTCTGCTGAGAAATCTTCTGATAGCTTTCTTGGGGTTCCTTTGTATGTAAGGATATTTTTGTTTCCTGCTTTGGAAATTCTCTGTCTTTGGTTTTAGACAGTTTTATTATAACGTGTCTCAGTAAAGTCCTCTTTGGGATGAGTCTGTATTGGAAATTATGGACATCATTAACTCCCCAGATTTGAAAAACTGTCAGCCATTATTTCTTTAAATAAATTTTCTGCCCCTTTCTCCCTGTTTTTCCTTCTGTGACGCCTATAATGAATTGTTTTACTCGATTATGTCCCTTAATTCATGTAGGCTTTCTTTACTTTTATTCATTCTTTTTACTTTTTTCTGCTCTGACTGGTTAATTACAAATGACCTGGCTTCGAGTTCACAGATTTTTTTATCTTGTTGATTCATTCTGCTGCTGCCGCTGCTCTCTATTGCACTTTTCATGTCATTCATTTATATTCTTCAGCTCTACACTTTGTTTTTGGTTCTCTCTCTTAAACTTCTTATTTTGTTTATGTATGGTTTTCCTGATTTCATTAATATGTCCCCTGCATTGGAAGGTGGATTCTTAACCAATGGACCATCAGGGAAGTCCTCTAATTTGAGTTCTTTATCAGGCACACCATAAACCTCCATTTCTTTGGGGGTGGTTACTGGCAAATTATTTTATTATAAAATTATAAATTATTAGTGCTGTTATATTTCCTTGATCTTTCATTTTCCTTGAAGTCTTGTGTTGCTGTCTTAGCATTTGAAGATGCAGTCACCTCCTCCAGTCTTTACTGACAGCCTTCAGGAATGAAATGTCTTCTGTCAGCCTTACTACAGATTCTCAGGCTTTCTCAGGCCTTCTCTATGGATATGCCTGCTCCATACTTTTTGTTCCCTGTTAGGGGAGAATTCTTAAGACTGTATGCCTTCTCCTGATTCCACAAAGCCAGGCTGAGTGCTGACAGTCTCCTGTTTGCTTTCCCTAGGGCAGTGAGGGATGCTCAAGTGTCTATGCCTTCTCCCAATTCTGCAGGGTTGGGCCAGCTTTCTGCCCATGCTAACTGTGCACTAAGGTTTGCACACACTGCCCTCAAGGGCACACACAGTTATGGGGTGGGTCAGTGTGTGGGTAAGGAATGCAGAACGTTGGAGGTAACCATGGGCTAACTGGGGGATCCACTGGTGAGGTGTCCCCAGTGGCTCACAGGCAGGTTTCCTGATGGAGTCCTCAAAGTAGCTAGTGGACCTGCATCCCTTGTTGAATTCTGAGCCCTGGTTGCTATGCTCTTAATCTTTCCTTGCCCCTTGGTCATGCAGATCTCCTTTGTATTCTGAAAGGGATGAGAAAGAAGTGGGTATCCTTTGTAGCTTCCCACATAGCTGGGGAAGCTGGGCACTCATTCACATGTTCTCACTTTCCCCTGTAGGAGAAATCACAGGCTGAATGTGTCTCTCTTGGCACTAAGCTGTGCCACCTTGGGGATGGGGTGACACGGGTGAAGTGAAAATTTTCCTCTTACCCTTTTCAATGTGTCCAATCTCAGTTTTTGTTTTGTATCCCCCCACCACCGCCCAATGGTATTGTGTAACTCCTCCACTGGACTCTTGGGTCCCAGAAAGGTACTCTCATCTGTGTATAATTATCAAAACCAGTGTTCTGTGGGGAGGAAGACAGTAGAAAACTCCTATTCCACCATTTTACTGTTGTCACTCCTAAGGATTTCTTGTCCTTTAGTAAAGGTTTGGTATAATTTCCCAGTGAAATTTTTGGGTAGATATTTGACATTCTCAAATTTTTATTTGAAATTTTGTCTGTTTACATGTCTTATCTCTTCTAGGGTCAGGTTTGGTAGATTGTGTATTCACAGAGAATTATCCATTTCAGTTACATCGTGAAATAAATTTTTGTAGAGTAAAAAGTAGTCATGTGATTTCTAAAATTTCCTCTATTTTTTATTTATCTGGCTGCGTCGGGTCTTAGTTGAAGCATGTGGGATCTTCATTGTGGCATGTGGAAACTTTCGTTGTGGTGCGCGAGCTTCTATGTTGTGACGCTAGGGCTCTAGAGCACGTGGGCTCAGTGGTTGCAGCACGCGGGCTCTCTACTTGAGGCATGAGGGCTCCAGAGTGCACAGGCTCAGCAGTTGTTGTGTGTGGGCTCTCTAGCTGTGGTGCACGAACTCTAGAGCACACAGGCTCAGGAGTTGCAGCACATGGGCTTAGTTACCCTGTGACACGTGGGATCTTAGTTCCCCAACCTGGGACTGAACCCGTGTCCCCTGCATTGGAAGGCGGATTCTTAACCACTGGACCATCAGGGAAGTCCCTAAAATTTCCTCTGTTTTAAGGCTTCCCGATTTCATTTATGTTTTTGTGCCCTTCTTCCCCTATCTGCAAACTTCTGTTCCTAATTAGTGTAACTATAAAATTATGCCCATTTCCTCAATCATATCTTGGCTAGTCCTCTAATACAGGAATCAGCAAATTTTTTTTCCATAAAAGGCCAGATAATAAACTTTAGGTTTGGCTTCAAGGGCCACATTTAGTCTCTGTTGGGTTTTCTTTTATTTCAAAATTCTTAAGAATATAAATAAAAATGCTTCTTGGTTCAAGGCCTGTGAACAAACAGGCTGTATCCCAGATTTGGCCCATGAGCCACTGCTGGTCAACTACTACACTAGTAGAGTCCTCTGGAATGCTCCTGATAAAAGTATTTCCTAGGTTCCTGTTATACCTTTTGTTATATTTCATATGCCTGGAGAGCAGTAACCTAGCTGGATTTAACATCTTATCTTCATATTTTCATTCCTTGAATATCTTGTAGGATGCTAGTGAACTTCTTTTTTAAAAAATATTTATTTATTTGGCTGTGCCAGGTCTTAGCTGCAGCACATGGGATCTTAGTTGCGGCATGCAGGATCTAGTTCCCTGACCAGGGATCGAACCCCGGCCCCCTGTATTGGGAGCATGGATACTTAACCAATGGACCATCAGGGAAGCCCCTGCTGGTGAATTTCTGAATGTGGCCACTTAGAGGTTTGACACCAATGTGATTTTCTCCCTTGTTGATATTTCTGTCATATACCTCCTCCTCAACTACTGACATCCCACACCACAGTGGTACATTTATTACAATTGATGAATTGACACTGACACATCATTTTTCCCAAAAGCCCATAGTTTTTATTACGGTACACGCTTGGTGTTGTATGTTCTGTGGGTCTGGACAAATGTATAATGAGACGTATCCACTACTGTACAATAATCCGGAGCAGTTTCACTGTCCGGAATATCCTCTGTGCCCTACCTATTCATCTGTCCTTCACCCTCTAGCTCACTGAAACCACTAACCATTTTTATTGTCTTCACAGTTATACATTCTCCAGAATATCATATAGTTGGAATCACATAGTATGTAGCCTTTACAGAATGTCTTCTTTCAATCAGAAATATACAATTTAAAATTTTAATTAATTAATTTTTTGGCTGCATTGGGTCTTTGTTGCTGTGCGTGGGCTTTCTCTAGTTGCCGCGAGTGGGGGCTGCTCTTTGTTGCGGTGCATGGGCTTCTCATTGTGGTAGCTTCTCTTGTTGTGGAGCACGGGCTCTAAGTGCGTGGGTTTCAGTAGCTGTGGATCATGGGCTCTAGAGCACAGGGTCAGTAGTTGTGGCGCACGGGCTTAGTTGCTCTGCGGCATGCGGGATCTTCCCGGACCAGGGCTCGAACCCGTGTCCCCTGCACTGGCAGGCAGATTCTTAACCACTGCACCACCAGGGAAGCTCAGAAATATACATTTACGTTTCCTCCATGTCTTTTTGTGGCACACTTCCTTTTAAGTCTGTATAGTGTTTCCTTGTTTGGATGCACCATTTATTTATTCACTCACCCATTGAAGGACATCTTGGTTACTTCAAACTTATGAATACAGTTGCTATAAACATTCATGTGCAGGTTTTTTGGTGGGCCTAAGTTTTCAGTTCATTTGGGTAAAAAAGAGCACAATTGCTGGCACATATGATAAGTGTATGTTTAGTTGTGTTAAAAACTTCTGAACTGTCTTCCAGTGTGTCTGACTATTTTGCATTTCCACCAGCGGTAAATGAGAGTTCTGGTTGTTCCACGTTGTCACCAGCATTTGGTACTGTCAGTGTTTTGAATTTTGGCAATTCTGTAATGACATAAGACGTTGAACATATTCTTATACACTTACTTGCCATCTGTATATCTTTTCTGGTGAGGTGTCTGCTCATGCATTTTGCCTATTCTGTAATAAGGTTGTTCATTTCTTATTGCTGAGTTTTAAGAGTTCTTTGTTTATGCTGGGTAAGAGTCCATTATCAGATATGTCTTTTGCAATTATTTTTTCCTTGTCAGTGGCTTGTCTCATTCTCTTTCTCTTTTTTAATTTTAAAAAAGCCCAGATTATCATTTACAGGGATACCTCATTTCACTGTGCTTCACTTTATTGCACTTCCCAGATGTTGTGTTTTTTGCAAATTGTAGTTTTGTGGCAACTATGAATTGAGCTGAGTCTCTCAGAGTCTGTCAGTCATTTTTCCAATAGGATTTGCTCACTTTGTGTCTCTGTGTCACATTTTGGCAATTCTCACAATATTTCAAACCCTCAACCAGCAAAAAAGACTGACTCACTGAATGCTTAGATGATGGTTAGCATTTTTTAGCAATATTTTTAAATTAACATATGTACATTGTTCTTTTTGGACATGATACTATTGCACAATGTACTGTAAACATAACTTTTATATGCACTGAGAAACAAAAAAATTCATATGACTCACTTTACTGCAATACTCGCTTTATTGTGGTAGTCTGGAACTGAACCCACAATATCCCCAAGGTATGCCTGTATTTCACAGATCACATCTTTGGTGTTGAATCTAAAAAGTCAGTGCCATACCAAAGGCCACCTATGTTTTTTCCTGTGTTATCTTCTACGACTTTTATAGTCTTGAATTTTATGTTTAGGTCTATGATCCATTTTGAGCTAATTCTTTCGAAAGGTATCTAGATTCATTTGTTGCATGTGGATGCCCAGTTGCTCTAGGACCATTTGTTGAAATGACCATCTTCACTACACTGCATTGCCTTTGCTCCTTTGTCAAATATCAGTAGCTATATTTATGTGGGTCTATATCTGGGTTCTCTATTCTGTTCTATTCTATCACCAGTACTACACTGGTTTGGTTATTGTAGCTTATAAGTCTTATAGTCTTATAAGTCTTAAAGTCAGATAGTGTCATGTCTCCAACTTTGTTCTTTTCCTTCAATATTGAGTGGGATATTCTGGGTCTCTTTCTTCTCCATACAAACTTTAGAATCAGTTTATTGATATCCAGAAAATAACCTGCTGGAATTTTGATTGGCACTGCATTGAATCTATAGATCAAGTTGGGAAGAATTGACAATATTGAGTCTTCCTATCCAAGAATATGGAATATCTCTCTTTAGTTCCCCTTTGATATCTTTCATAAGAGTTTTGTAGTTTACCTCACCATAGATTTTGTATATAATTTGTTAGACTTATACCTAAGTATTTTGGGGGGATGCTAATGTAAACAGTATTGTGTTTTCTACTTCAAATTTCACTTATTCATTGCTGGTATATAATGAAGCAATTGACTTTTGTATATTTACCTCATATCCTGCAACCCTGCTATCACTGCTTATTAGTTCCAGGAGATTATTTTTGTTGATTCTTTCTGATTTTCTACATAGAACCGCATGTGATCTGCAAAGGCAGTTTTATTTCTTCCTTCCCCATCCATACACCTTTTATTTCCTTTTCTTGTCTTATTACATTAGCTAGGACTTCAAATATGATGCTGAGAGCAGTGGTGAGAGAGAACATCCTTACCTTGTTGCTGATCTTAGCAGGAAAGCTCTGAGTGTTTTACCATTAAATACAATGTACGTTTTTTTGTGGATGTTCTTAACCAAGTTGAAGATGTTCCCATCTATTCATAGTTTGCTGAGATTTTTTAATCATGAATAGCCACTGGATTTTGTCAAATGCTTTTTCTGCATCTATTTATATGATGTGATTTTTTTTCTTGTTTAATCCCACTCCACTTTCAAATATTACTGTACCACTTCATGGGTAGAGCAAGTATCTTATAATAATAAAATATTCCTAATTCCTTCCTCCTACCTCTTGTATCTTGCTGTCATTCATTTTACTTATACATAACATATAACATGTTATATATATATAACATATATACATAACATATAACATGTTATATATATATATAACATATATACATAAACATATATATGCACACATATAAACATATACTTAAGCATATGTAATTGAACACATTATTGCTATTATTTTGAACACACATTTTGATCTGTTAGATCATCTGAGAATAAGAAAAATAAAAGTTTTTATTTCGCCTTCACTTACTCCTACTCTGAAGTTCTTCCCTTTTTTAACATAGATCCAAGTATCTAACCAATACCATTTTCCTTCTCAGAAGGATCTGGCTTACCATTTCTTGAAAATCAAGTCTAATGGCAACAAATTCCCTTGATTTTTGTTTGAGAAAGCTTTTATTTCTCCTTCACTTTTAAGGATAATTTTGCAGGGTACAAAATTCTAGGATTTTTCTTTCTTTTTTTTTTTAACTCTCAATACTTTAAGTATTTCACTCTACTCTTATCTTGCTTACATTATTGCTGAACAGAAGTCTGGTGTAATTCTGATCCTTGCTTTTCTGTAATAGGGCAGTTTTTTCGTGTTCTTTCAATATTTAAAAAAATTTTTATTGTAATATAGGTGATTCACAAAGTTGTGTTAGTTTCAGTTGTACAGCAAAGTGAATCAGTTATACATATATCCACTCTTTTTTAGATTATTCTCCCATATAGGCCATTACAGAGTATTAAGTAGAGTTCCCTGTGCTATACAATACATCCTTATTAGTTATCTGTTTTATATATAGTAGTGTGTATATGTCAACCCCAATCTCCCAATTTATCCCTCCCTCCCCCCTTTCCCCTCTGGTAACCATAAGTTTGTTTTCTACATCTATGACTCTATTTGTTTTGTAAATAAGTTCATTTGTACCCGTTGTTTTTAGATTCCGCATATAAGCAATAAGATATTTGTCTTTCTCTGTCTGAATTACTTCACTCAGTATGACAATCTCTAGGTCCATCCATGTTGCTTCAAAAGGCATTATTTCATTCTTTTTTATGGCTGAGTAGTATTCCATCATATATATGTACCACATCCTCTTCATCCATTCCTCTGTCGATGGACATTTAGGTTGCTTCCATGTCCTGGCTATTGTAAATAGTGCTGCAATGAACACTGGGGAGCATGTATCTCTTTCAAGATTTTTTATCTTTGGTTTTATGAAGTTTGGATATTATATGCCTAGATGCAGGTTTTTTGTTTCTTTGTTCTTTGTTTTTGGCATTTATCCTCTTTGGTATTCTCTGAGCTTCCTGGACCTATGGTTTAGCGTATATTAATTTGGAAAAATTCCTGGTCATTATTGCTTCAAATATTGTTTCTGATTCTTTGTTTCTTTTCCTTCTGGTATTACCATTTCACAAGTGTTGAACCTTTTGTCACTGTTCCCTAGTTCTTGGATATTGGTTTTTTTTTGGGGGGAGGCTTCAGCTTTTTTTCAGTTTTAGAAGTTTCTACTGCCATATCCTCAAGCTCAGTGATTCTTTCCCTACCTGTGTCTAGTCTACTAAATGAGCCCATCAAAGGGATTCTTCATTTGTCATAGCGTATTTGATTTCTAGCATTTATGTTCAATTCCTTCTTAGGATTTACATCTCTCTGCTTACATCATCCATGGGTTCTTGCATGTTGTCTACTTTTTTCATTAAATCCTTAGCATATCATCATAGTATTTAAAAATTCCTGGTTTGATAATTCCAACATTCCTGCCATATCTCATTCTGGTTCTGATGTTTGTTTAGTCTCTTCAAACTGGTTTGTTTTTGCCTTTCAGTATGTCTTGTAATTTTTTAATTGAAAGGTGGACATAATGTACTGGGTAAAAGAAACTGCAACAAATAGTCCTCTAGTAATGGAGTGGTAAGGAGTGGGGGAGTGGAAGCATTCTACGGTCCTATGACCAGGTCTCAGTGTTTTGATGAACATGTGCCCCTGGACCATGAACTCCACCAGTGCTTCTCAGTGTCTTCTTCCCCTTAGGTTGGACAGAATGGCTAGAGGGAGTTGGAGGTGGCTACTCCTTCCCCCAGGTAGGTTAGTTTCTGATAAAACTCCAGTAGGCGAGGCTCTGGTAAAATAGTTTCTCCTGAAGGCTGGCCTTGTTAAGAACAGAATGCTCTAGCATATTTCAAAATGGTTCCTTTTCCCCTCCCCCAACCAGAGGCATAAGGGGATTTTTCTCCAATATTCACAGTGAGGACCTGGGATAACTCCAAAGTTAACCTCACAAAAGTGTGGATGCCTCCCTATGATTGGGTCCTCCTACTAGAGTTTTTTTAATTCTCATATTTGCCCACACTGAGCTTCTAGCAATTAATCAATTACAGTTTAGGCTCCTGTGGAGGTCTCTCGTAGGTCTCTGCTCCAGTAAATTGTGATTTTCTGAATCTTCCTGTCTACTGCTATTTTTGGTGTAGCCATCTGTCATGTAACCCCACTTCTCTGATGGATCTTAGAAAAGTTATTGATTTTTCGGTTAGTTCAGCTTTTAACTTTTTAGGACAAAGTGGTGACTTCTAAACGCCTTACACATCAGACCAGAAACTGGAAGTTTTTCTCCAGTTTGATTTTTTTCCTTTTATGGTATTGCTGTGTCTTCTGTGGTGCCAGTTCTTTCTTCAACTCCTTGCAATTTGGTCCTCATTTCTGAAGTGATTTTGCCTTTTCCTTTAATTTCTTTTCTGAGTTCTGTCAATTCTTATTTCACATCACCTTTCTGTCTTGCCATCTCTTCTCTGAGTTACTTTATTTCTGCATTGTGACTATATTGCATAATTAACTTACAAAATTAATGTTGAAAGTGCTGCCCTTTTTCTCCATCTTGTAGTAGAATTTTCCTGGTGTGTTTTCTTCTGCTGACAAAATCTGATTTTCTTTTTTCTTTTTCCTAATATTATGTAAATAATTGTAGATTTTTTTTCTTAAATTCAAAACAGATGGATTTTTCTGGATCAACTATTAACAGGAAGAGGAAAATGGTTAGGGTAGTTGTAATCTGAAAGGCATCCTCTTCTTAGTAAGTGATGAACAGTTTAGTTAATAAATGATGACTTTTGGTAGCCAGATTTCCTTTGAGTCTCATATTCTTTCTTGTTTGAGGAGGGCCCCTATCATTGCTGTTTCTCTCCTTACCTACACCATTAGCCAGTGCCACCAGGAATGCAGCTTCTGCTTTGTAAGTTAATCCCCTCTTTTTCAGAATAGTGTTTTTAGAAAGTCTAAAATAAAACCTGTTCCCTGTATACCCTAAATACCTTTTTTCTCTGCTTTGTCCAGCATTACTTGCCCACTTTGCACTTAGATACGCCCTCAAAAGATCCCCCTCAGGGTGTGTCTCCCTCCTTCTGGGAATAATTACTCATTAATTGGGAAAGTGGGGAATGGTGGGACAGATTTTGCCACCCCTGGATCCTTTGTCTTTCTTCACCAGCTCTGCCACTGTGACTTTCCATAGTTATTCCGGATGCTATTTGTTTTTCACCCCTTATTATTATTATTATTATTATTTTTTTTTTTTTGCGGTACGCGGGCCTCTCACTTTTGTGGCCTCTCCCGTTGCAGAACACAGGCTCCGGATGCGCAGGCCCCAAGGCCATGGCTCACAGGCCCAGCCGCTCCACGGCATGTGGGATCCTCCCGGACCGGGGCACGAACCCGTGTCCCCTGCATCGGCAGGCGGACTCTCAACCACTGCACCACCAGGGCAGCCCACTCCTTATTATTTGTGTATATTCTCTACCTCACTTTTTGCTAAAGGGATACATTTTGGGTGCTTCGTTTATTCTTCTTATATTGTACAGTTTTAGGAGAAAAGACAGGGAGGTATGGGTGTAAGTGGATTCCACACTGCTACATGAACCCCAAAGCCCTAAATATTATTTGAAATCATTCAAACCAAATACTTCCATGATGGCTCTCTCAGTGATTCCAAAAAATGACAACAACTGGGGATTTTTAAGAAATAGTGATTCTTAGAATCCTCCCCCCAGAGTTCCTGATGTAACTGTCCTGGGGTGGAGGCTGATAGTCTTTGTTTATTATAAAGCTCTGGATAATTCTGATGCATAGCCAATTTGGGACCTAACAATCATGGAGTTAAAACCCCTTTTCAACAAGAAGAAATGCTTTAAGTAAAAGACTTTATAGGGGGAAAACTGTGCTACTAATAACTTTTTTCTTTCAAGATAAACTTATTCTCTGTATTTTACTTCAAGTTAGCCAAAACTATTTACTTTTACATTTAGGGGACTTCCCTGGTGGTCTGGTGGCTAAGACTCTGCGCTCCCAATGCAGGGAGTCCAGGTTCGACCCCTGGTCGGGGAACTAGATCCCACATGCCACAACTAAGAGTTTGCATGCTGCAACTAAAGATCCCACATGCTGCAACAAAGATCCCATGTGCTGCAACTAAGACCCAACCCAGCCAAGTAAACAAATAAATATTTTAAAAGAATTACATTTAGGATAAGTTTCTTTGGCTCTGTAAGAGAACTAGCTCCATGTCTGTCTGGGTATAAAAGTTTGAAAAATTCAATTCTAATGTTACTATGTACTACTGTATTGATAACAGGCAAATAATAAATAAAGCATCGCATAAATGAGTACAAATATAAACACAAATAATAAAAAAGATCAGGGCCATCAAGTTTGGGTGTGCACTGCAAAAACAAATGCCAGCTCTTGGTGACTCCAACATGTACACTTGTGTCCATATTGTTCACTGATTAAACTATAAAAACTTAGCAAGAAAAGGCTATAACAATAGCAATGCTCATACTGCAGGCTAATCCCTCAGAACAAGGTCTGTCTCATTTCTTTTATATTCCCTAAATAGTTATGACAATATTATGGCTACATGGTAAAATAATAAAAAGAATGTAAAGATTAGTTAAGGCAAATTAATTTTGAAATTAAGTTTTTTGATGTGAAATGTATTACTGGTTGCTTGTTTAATTATTATTATCAGACTCAAAATCAAAATCTTTATGTGTACAAATGATGTAAATGACTACAAAAAGTAGGTTAAATCGTTTATATGTATCGGGCCAGAGAAATCACACAAATACATCTTGTTGCAAAGATCAAAGACCGAAAAGCAAACAAAAAAGCTGATCTTAACACATTTTCAAAAACAGCCATATATTATGTCAGATAATTAACGTTACAAAAATATGACATACAAACTCATATGCCATTCAAACTTCAGGCAGAAAGAATTTCTTTAGAAATAAAATTACAAAGCATCTCACCAATGAAGATAGCTCAAGACTTCTTTTAAAAGGTATAAACCTTTGACTTAAAAAAAAAAAAGAATTCAGATCCAAGGCTTATATATAATCCAAAAATAAAACATATCAATTACTTATATCCCATAGTCTTACCTGTCCAACCAGTATAAGCAGAGCAATCATGTGGATCTGCTGTCTTCAGCCCTTCTTCCATTTGCTGTAGAAGATCTTTAATTTTGGTCTGGATCCGCCTTGTGAAATTATTAATAATCTGAGAACCAAAAGAAGACATAAAATTAAATTGCACAAGAATAGGACAATGTTGTAGTAACTAACAATCTAAGTTGTAAAAGCAAACAGACAAAAATTATATTGCCTGGACCATTTCAATGTTTCATTGGTTGGAGGGAGTCTACCTTGGTTTTACAAGGTAAGTTTTAAAATGAGAGAATGCCCTATACAGACTCTAAGTCATAAGGAGAATTAGAATGCCCTGAATGGACTCTAAGTCATAAGTATTGTAGAATCACAAAAAATAAGTTGCAGAAATCAAAGGAAAAAACTAAAAAACATAAAAAGAGGAAAGAGATGTATTTGACCACACAAACATTTTAACTTCTTTAAGTTAAAAAACATGAGATGGTTTAAAAGTCAATGACAAGGGGAAATATGTGCAATATAAAATATTATAAATAAAAGAAGACTATATAACAATATAGAAATACACTTAAAATTATCAATGTACCTTATAAAAAGAAAAAAATCAAATGGCAGGCATATGCAAAAATGTTCAATCACTGAGCAATTAATGAAATGCAAGTAAGTACAAATACTATGGTTTGCCTATCAGATTAACAAATAATAAAAAAAAATTTTAATGTTAACTCCCAAGGCTGCCAGGAGCTAAGATAACAGGTATTCTTATTCACTACTGGTGCTCTTTCTCAAGGGAAATTTATCAGTATTCTTAAACATGTAGTTGACAGTGTTGTCCAGATTTTTCTGCCTTTGATGATTTTTGAAGACTCCAGTTGCTACATCAATTGCTGAGGTGTATTAATATCTCCAGTTGTGACTGTGAAATTGTCTGTTTCTCCCTTTAATTCTGCTTTTTTTTTCCTTTAGTGTACTTGTAGTTCTGTCATTTGGCATAGACAAATCTAGGAATGCTAGATCTTCCTGACAGATTTTATCATAAAGAAACATCCCTGGGCCTCCCTGGTGGCGCAGTGGTTAAGAGTCCGCCTGCCGATGCAGGGGATACGGGTTCGTGCCCCGGTCTGGGAGGATCCCATATGCCGCGGAGCGGCTGGGCCCGTGAGCCATGGCCGCTGGGCCTGCGCATCCGGAGCCTGTGCTCCGCAACGGGAGAGGCCACAACAGTGAGAGGCCCGCATACCGCAAAAAGAAAAAAGAAAAAAAAAAAGAAACATCCCTCTGTGGGACTACAGGGAAAACGTTTTCATGTTACTGGACAGTTAGGGTTTTCAGGCCAAATTTTACTGAAATTTGGGATTCTGGACTAAAAGCAACCTTAGGAATTAAGTTACAATAGTATACATTGTAAAAGCTCTGGAGAGGTTTTACTTAACCCCGGAGGGATGTGTCTACATTTCAAAGGGGATGAGAAGCTAGAGCAGGGAGACCCTTCCCAGTCATAGAACTGAAGACAAACAGGCCTATCTTTTCACAGAGAGATTTATTTATATTCCAAAGACTTTGATATTTCCAATGAAACTCTCTCAGAAAGGGAAGGAGAGACAATTGTCTCCTTCCCTTGTATAGAAAGCACAGAAAACTTGTTTTTCTTCATTCTTTGCCTACAATACAGACTTTGTATACGTAGGACATTTGACCTGGCTTTCACTGCCAAAGAGGTAAGACGTGAGACTGAGGGAACCACTCACTGGTTATTTTCTGTCTAGTAAATAAGAAATCTCTGATCCAGAAACCTCTTGTGTACATTCAGGAAAAAATTAATAAGTATAAATATTGAAAACCTAAACCAGGGTATTATCAACATCATGGCAGTACAACACATCCCTTGTTTTTGTTTTCCCCTTTAACAACAAAAATTAGGCATCCATCCACCAACGGAAGTGCCTTCGTGTGAGCTGTGGAATGCAGCACCATACACCAAGGGACCCACGGCAAATCTAGCCCACTAGAGAACTAGGTAAGAAGCAGAGAGACTTCAGTACCAGCTGTGAAACCTACAGGAGACTGAATCGGTTCCAGCCCCTCAGCTACAGTCTGGGAGTGCAGGCAGAACAGTGACTTAGGCAGTCGCCTTCGGATGAGATAGCCTTTGTGGAACTCCAGATTTCCCGAGGAGAAGTACCAACACTCCATTGGAGGAAAAAGAAAAAAAGGAGCTTGGATCCACTCAAGTGGGTAAGAGGAACAGCTTGTCTCTGCTGGCATCACCTAATGTTCAGGTATAGCATATGGCTAAATAGATGGCCCATTATTTCTCCAACTGGGGAAAGGGAGAGCCACTGAGTGACTGCCTGGTTTCTAAATCTGTGCAGGACTCTGATGAAGAGACCTATTTCTCTCATTTCTCATAATGCATCCAGAGCATTACATAGGGAATCCAGGCCTGGGGAGAGGGAGCAAGTCAGAGACCAGCATATAAGATTCCCAGGGCATTAAAGGAATGTAGTTCCTGCTGGTCCATTTTGGACTCTACCAGGAACATGAAAAATCAAGAAGACATGACATCACCAAAAGACCACAATAATCTTCCAGTGACCAAACGTAAAGACATGGAAATCTAATATTTACACAATAAAGAATTCAAAATAGTTGTTGTAAGGAAACTCAATGAACTATAAAACACAGAAAGACAATTCAATGAAATAAAAAAACCAGTATGTGATGAAAATGAGAAATTTAACAAAGAAATAGAAATCACTGGGAAAAAAAAGAAATTCTGGAGCTTAAGAATTTAATGAATGAAATGAAAAATGCAATAGAGAGCATCAAAAGCAGGCAGATCAAATAGAAGACAGAATCAACAATATAGATAGGAACTTAGAAAGAACCCAGTCTGAAGAGAAAAAAGAAAAAAGAATAAAAAAGAGTGAAGAAAGCGTACATGATCTATGAGACATCCTCAAAAAACCAACAGCCAAATCATTAGAGTTTCAGAAGGAAAAGTGAGGGAGAAAGGGGGCAGAAAACTTATTTAAAGAAATAATGGCTGAGAACTTTCCAAACCCGGGAAGAGATTTGCACATCAAGTTCATGAAGTTAATAAACAGATTACCCAATTACTTCAACCCCAAATGTCCTTCTCCAAGACACATTTTAATAAACCTATCAAAAATCAAACACAAAAAGAGAAACCTAAAGATAGCAAGAGAAAAAGAAGACTGTAACCTACAAAGGAACCTCCAATGGGACATCAGTGAATTTCTCAGCAGAAATCTTACAGGCCAGGAGAGAGTGGGATGATATACTCAAAGTGATGAAACAAACAAACAAAAATACTCCATTTGGGGACTCCATGTGGGGACCTCCCTGGCAGCCCAGTGGTTAAGACTCTGTGCTTCCACTGCAGGGGGCACGGGTTCAATCCTTGATTGCAGAACTAAGATCCTGCATGCCATGCGGCACGGCCAAAAATTTTTAAAAAACAGAAACAAAAAACTCCCTGTGGCAGTTATCCTTCCGGAATGAAGGAGAAATAAAGACTTCCCCAGACAAAGGCTGAGGTAATTCATCATCACTAGATCTGTCTAACAAGGAATGCTGAAGGAAGTTCTTCAAGCTGAAATGAGAGGAGGCTAACTAGTAATGTGAAACATAAAAAATACACTGATCAAGACAAATATAAAATCAAATTCAGAACACTGCAACATGATGGTGTGTTAACACTTAACACTAGTATAAAGATTAGAACTAGAGTATCAAAAGTAACTACAGCTACTATAATTTGCTGATGAACACACAATATGGAAAGAGGCAAACTGTGACATAAAAAAACATAAAAGGTGGAAGAGTAAAAGGGTAGATGTTTCATATGAGATTAAAATTAAGCTGTTATCAGAATAAAATAGACTGTTATAGCTATAAGATGTTTTATGTATCTCATGAAAATCACAAAGCAAAAAATTTGAGTACACTCCCAAAAGATAAAGACGAGGGAATCAGAAGCATACAGCGGTGGGAAATCACCAATTCACAAAGGAATCCAGCAAGAGTCAAAAAGGAACAAGAAAACTACAAAACAGCCAGAAAGCAATTAAAAAGATGGCACTAGTAAGTCCTTACATATCCATAATCACTCTAAATATAAGTAGATTGAACTTCTAATCAAAAGGCAAAGAATGGCTGAATGAATAAAAAACAAGACCCAACTATATGCTGCCTACAAAAGACTCACTTCAGCTTTAAGAACACACACAGCTCAAAGTGAAAGGATGGAAAAAGACATTCCACAAAGTGGAAACCAAAAGAAAGCAGGGGTAGCTGTATTTATATCAGACAAAACGACCTTAAGTAAAAAACAGTCACATGAAACAAAGGTCATTATAGAAAGATAAAGGGGTCAACTCCTCTGAAGAAGACATTAACAATCAGAAATACATATGCACTCAACACCAGAGCAACTAAATATATTAAGCAAATAATACCAGAGCTAAAGGGAGAAACAGACAACAATACAACAATAATAGAGGACTTTGATACCACACTGTCAGCAATGGGTAGGTCATCCAGTCAGAAAATCACTAAGGAAACACTGGACTTGAACCATATGTTAGACCAAATGAACCCAATAGACATATGTAAGACGTTCAATCCAACAACAGAATATACATTCTACTCAAGTACACGCAGAATACTCTTAAGGATAGATCATATGACAGGGCACAGAACAGGTCTTAACCAAATTTAGAAGACTGAAATCATACCAAGTATCTTTACTGACACTGGTATAAAAATGGAAATCAACAACAAGAGGAAACTGGAAAATCCAAATATAAGGGGAAATTGAACAACATACTCCTGGACAACCAATGAGTCAAAGAAATCAAAAGGGAAATCAGACAATATCTTGAAACAAATGAAAACAGAAACACAACATTACCAAAACTATAGGATGTTGCAAAAGCAGTTCTAAGAGGGAAGTTTATAGTGATAAATACCAACAGTAAGGAAAAAGAAAGATCTTAAATAAATAAATAACCTAGCTTTATACCTCAAGGAACTAGAAAAAGAATAAACCAAGCTCAAAGTTAGCAGAAAAAAGGAAATAACAAAGATCACAGCAAAAATACATGAAATAGAAACTAGAGAAATAATAGAAAAGATTAACAAAACTAAGAGCTGTTTTTAATTAGTTAATTTATTTTTAATATTCATTTATTTATTTGGCTGCACCAGGTCTTAGTTGCGGCATGCAGGATCTTCATTGCAGCATGCGGGATCTTTAGTTGCGGCATGCGGGCTCTTTTAGTTGCGGCATGCGGGCTCTTTTAGTTGCAGCATGCAGGATCTAGTTCCCCGACCAGGAATTGAACCTGGGCCCCTGCATTGGGAGCATAGAGTCTTAACCACTGGACCACCAGGGAAGTCCCTAAGAGCTGTTTTTTAAAAATATTTTTTTAAAAATTGATAAACCCTTTAGCTAAACTAAGAAAAAGAGAAGACTCAATAAATAAAAACAGAAACTAAAGAAGAGATATTACAAGTGATACCACAGAAATACAGCTGACCCTTGAACAGCACGGATCTGAAATGCACAGGTCCACTTATATGCAGATATTTTTCAGTAGTAAATACTACAGTGCTACATGGTCCATGGTTGGTTGAATTCAGGGATGTGGAAGACTTGAGAATATGAAGGGCTGACTATAAGTTATATGCAGATTAACCCATATGCCAACAAAATGGATAACCTAGAAAACATGGATAAATTCCTAGAAACATACAACTAACCAAGGCCAAATCAGAAATAGTGGTCCAGTGGTGGTCCCTGGTGGTCCAGTGGCTAAGACTCTGTGCTCCCAATGCAGGGGCCCAGGTTCAATTCCTGGTCGAGGAACTAGATCCCACATTCATGCTGCAACTAGGAGTTCGCATGCTGCAACTAAAGGTCCCATGTGCCGCAACTAAGACCCAGCTCAGCCAAATAAATAAATAAATATCTTTAAAAAGGAATAAATAGAAAGTATGAGTAAACTAATAATGTATAAGGAGATTGAATCAATAATACAAAACCTCCCAAAAAAGAAAACCCCAGACAAGATGTTTTCACTGGTGAATTCTATGAAACATTTAAAGAATAATTAGCACCAACCTTTTTCAAACTTTTTCAAAAAATTGAAGAGGGAACACTCCCAAATACAAGACCAGCATTACCCTGATACCAAAGCCAGATAAGGACACTATGTGAAACAAAAACTACACACCAATATCCCTGATGAACACGGACGCAAAAATTCTCAACAAGGTATTAGCAAAATGAATCCAAAAATACACTAAAAGGATCTTACACCATGATCAAGTGGGATTTTTCCCTGGGATACAAAGATGGTTCAATATATGCAAATCAATAAGTGTGACACAATCACATTAACAGAACAAGAAATAAAAATCATATGATCCCTTCAACAGATGCAGAAAAAGCATTTGACAAAATACAACGTCCTTTCACGATAAAACTCTCAGCAAATTGGGAATAGAAGGAGAACACCTTAACATAATAAAGGCCATATACTTACTATATGGTTATAGCTAACCTCACACTCAATGGTGAAAGGTTGAAAGCTTTTCCGCTACTATCAGGACCAAGACAAGGGTGCCACTCTAAGCACTCTTGTTCAACACAGTACTGGAAATCCTGGCTACAGCAATCAGGCAAGATAAAGAAATAAAAGGCATCCAAATCAGAAAGGAAAAAGTAAAACTGTTTATATTTACCGATATGATCTTATATACAGAAAACCCTAAAGACTCAACCAAAAAACTGATAGAACTAACCAATAAATTCGGTAAAGTTGCAGGATATAAAATCAATATATAGAAATCAGTTGTTTCTATACACTAACAACAAACTATCCAGAGAAAGAAATAAAACAGTCTCATCACAATAGCACCAAAAACAACAAAATACTTAGGAATACATTTTACCAAAGAGGTGAAAAAGCTGTACTCTGAAAACTGTAAGACTCCAATGAAAGAAAGTGAAGAGATAAACAAATGGGAAGATATCCTGTTTTCATGGATCAGAAAAATTAACAGGTACTGCTGTTATGTGTCAAAGAGGATAGATGTCTGATTCTCCATCCAACTGTTTAATAAGTTTTTGACTCCAAGTTAGTAATTTAAGCCTCCTGTGTCTTGACCTTTGGTTTCCACCATTACTCAAAGAGATACAGAATAATTTTCATGAGAAGAAAAAAAACTAAAGTACTACCACTTCATTACCTGGTGTGGCAGAACCCATAAGGTAGTACCTAGCCCACACTTACTGCAGACACCCTTCTTCCTTATCAGAATCCTGATTAGATTCACAGCAGCAATGCATCCAACCCCAGAAGAGTTACTTGCTTTCCCAGACTGCCTTATGACCAGGGGCAGCCATATGACACAGTTCTAACCAGTGAGATGTAAGAGCAAGTCTTCTAAGGGCTCTTGGAAGGTTCTCATTTTTCTTTTTTTTTTTTTTTTTTTCTTTTTGCGGTATGCGGGCCTCTCACTGTTGTGGCCTCTCCCGTTGCGGAGCACAGGCTCCGGATGCGCAGGCCCAGCGGCCATGGCTCACGGGCCCAGCCGCTCCGCGGCATGTGGGATCCTCCCAGACCGGGGCACGAACCCGTATCCCCTGCATCGGCAGGCGGACTCTTAACCACTGCGCCACCAGGGAGGCCCTCATTTTTCTTGATAGAAGAGAAAGATACAGCTGGTACTCCCTTCTTTTTTCTCCCTTCGTCCTATTGTAAAATTGGACAAGAAATCTGGGACTAGAGCAGCCATCTTATACTATAACACAAAAAATATGAGAGAAAGACCAACGTAACTGCAGAAATCCTGAAATGAATCAACACCAAGAGTTGCCTACTTCTAGACTTCCTGTTACACAGGAAAAATAATCTAACTAAGATACTTCCAAGTTGAGTCTTCTGTTTATTGTAGCTGAATGCAGGCCTAACACATTCATGTACAGTTTTAGCTCTGGCATGATAACTTTATTCCAAAGCATATGCTTTATTCCTCATAAATGATACTGGAGTATAGTTCTAAGGCTTACGATTACTCACTCTAATTCCTTTTAATACTTGACAAAATTCCATTGTGAAAATAATTTCTCTGCCTTCTCTTTAAGGTATTTTTTCTAGTTCCTAATTTTCTAACTCTCTGTCATCAAAGAGATTTCTAATTTGTTGATGTTGGAACCAAAGTCTCAAGAACAAAGAAAAAAATTTATTATGCTGTAATTCTATTTGGAGAAATTTTAACTGGTTCATCTCATTTAATAATGGTATTATTATAAAGATAACTAATAATTATTGAGTACTTTACCATATGCCTAGCACTAAGTGCTCTATGTGACATTTCAATTAATCTTCACATTACTGAATGATTCTGTTTTTTAGGTGAGAAACCCGAGGCCAGCCCAAGGTCACATGAGACAACAAGAGACCGAGCTTTTGGGGCTGTAGCTAGACTGTCTAATTCGAAAGTTCCTGGGCCTCCCTATGCTGAGCCCTTGTTGTGAAAATCTTTGCTTGATTTTCTATTTACAGTTTACCTTTAGATTTTTGAAAGGCTTACTACAGCTTTCACTCAATCACACCATATGAATACAATACACATCTTCCACAAAGCCCAGAAACAGAACGAGTAGCTAAAGAATTTGGGAGGTTTTTCTCCAACTCAAAGATTAATTTTTAGTAATTGTACTGCAATTAGAAAGAAAAGATTCTTTTCCTACATACTAGGCAATCGTCCCAAACAAGGATGCCCCAAAGTGCTATAAAGCAAAATGATGTTGGTATTTCTAATACTTACATGTTTTTCTGTATTTTTTTAATGAAAGCTGTGTTTGAGGAAATACAACCCTAAAATACAAAAATACAGAAATCGTAAAAGAGATTGATCATTAACTTTAAAATTCATGATCTTAACTTCAAATAGAGGAGAGTGGAAACTCTCAAAATAGGTGTTTAACATGCACAGGTAACTCCTAAAGCAAAAGGTAATGTTTGGAACAGGTATTTGTGAAGCAAACTTCTGAGTCTGAATAATGCACCAGGAGAGCTTATGAATACAGTCATTTATTATGCTCCTCACACAGGTGGGCACTCCATCTAATTCAATCCTGATAACCCTGGACAACATTATCACCCCCTGTTACAGACAAAGAACCTAAAGCTAACAACGACTTGTCTACATGCTCAAAGATAATAAAAATGGCCTTTTAACCCACATTTTGTGTATGTGCAATACACAGATTATACACTCCAGAATATGTGCAAATATATAGACACCAGTAATTACAAGTATATGTATACAGAGGCACATATATATACATCAGCAAGGAATTCTTTTATAGGAAAGGTTTTAGCAAATCTTTTTAATCCAGGGCACAGGTTGAGGAAAGTATATTTTGTAATCTCAGATCTCCCAGGGGAAGATGCTCTGTGACAGTTTACACATATGAAGGAGGTGGGCTTGGTTGTCTAACACTTTATTTTCCAACAAAAATGAATAAGCAAAAGTACCCCAATCATTACCTCAAAGTGAATTACTAAAGGAGAAAAGCGGAAAAAAGCTGTATGTTTTGACAGTAAAGAATTAGATGGTGGGGGCACATCTACCCTCACGAGCAGTATTTTCAATAAACAGAAGAAGGATCATTACCTATACTGAATGTGTGTCAAGGAAATGCTGTTTGCTTAGATGTCTGAAAATAGTTCATTCTTATAAAAATAGGTATATATTTACATAATCAGGTCTGTTTCTGTTTTTCTTGTTTCAAACTCAGTAACATTATTAATAGAAAATATTCTAGACTACATATCCTAAACACACACATCTGTCCAATTCTGATGTACTTATTTTGTGTCATAAAAATTGATAATCTGCTGTGTATACTCTCTAGGGGATATATATATATATATCATAACCACAAAAGAAGTTTATAATTGCCATAAAGAACCAAGGACAACTGCTCAGTAATGGTATATTAATAAACTGATTACAAGGGCTCAAAGCACACACAATTATAGTTAACATAAGGTTTATAGGACTTTGTGGTCAAATTGTATTTATTTTTGGAAAGCTCTCGGTGAAAAACTAGGTTTCATTTTTGATTAAACAATTGTTGCACGGTATTAGCTAAAATCTAGGGAAGAGAAACATTTTCTGAAAAGGAAACTCAGTTTGTTATATTCAATTCTCTTCAAGTAAAATTGGCTCAAACCTATTCTGGCCCTAGCAGGCTCCTAGGTGGCCGCCCTACAGAATATACGTCTCACCTGGGACACCCATGAAGTATATTACACAGTCTTATATTAGGTTAGAAGATTGTCTAGAGGACCTAAGTCATGACTCATATAACATTCTAGATACAGAAGAGATTTTAAAGATAAAATGATGCTATTAAATAATATATAAAAATGATTCTAATAAAAAAAAGTTTTTTATTTCAGTACATTTATTCATTCAACATTCACTGAGTATCTATTCTGTCCTAGCTCAGTATCAAGTGTGGAGATATTTTTTAAATAACAATAATAATTCAATAATTATTAGTAATTCAAAAATTATTAAATTAATAATAATTTAAAATAATAATAATAATTCACGCATATAATAATAATTCAAGCATAAGAAAAAATTCCTGTCTCAAAGAGTCAACTGGGGAAGAGAAACAAAAATGAATCAGTCAGCCCTCACTAACCATGGATTAAACCTTCAGAGCTCCCGTTCGGGAGTTCAAGCATAAGCATGCGAATCTGAAGATCTATGTCATGATATACAATAATTTTCAATTTTGCTGAGGCCCCAATAAAAAGAGCATGAGTTGACAGAACTGTGGGCAGAGAGTTTAGCTGACTTTCCAACATCCAATAATCCTTTTTCACCTTCCCCACCATCAGCAGGCGTGTTAGTGTCCCCACTGCAGAGATGTGAGTGAGGAAAGTATGGTACGGAATTTATAAATCTGAGGACATACACACAAGAATACTGCATGTTTGCCTATATTTTCCTCAGAAGGAAAAGGCACAAGAATAAGCATTTCTCTAAGAAGGAAAAAGTAAAGGATATGCAACATTTTTTTACATTCCACTAAAGATATAAACTTTTAAGCAATTTTTCATTACCACACTGTATGCTATAGTGACAAAAAACAGGATACATAATAATGCTAATAGCTATCATTAACTGAACTCTTAAACTACTTACCTATATATTAGTAACTATGTGTAACAAGGTACTAATTGTATCAGTATTAGGCACCCTTTTGAGTGCTCTAAATGTATTAACTTAAACACCGTAACAACCTAATGAGGAATGGGTTACTCTACAACTATATTATTATCAACTTTCAACCAATATATTATATTAAGAACTTCAATTACCTTTTCAACTTAACCGTTTACTACAAGCTGATGAGATAAATGCTATTATCCTATGTTAACGGGCATTGTTCTAAGCGTTTAAATGCATTAATTAAATAGTCATAACCTATTAGGAAGGTACTATCATTGCCCAAATTACTTGCCCAAAGGCTATAGCTAATAAGTGGCAGAAAAGTAGGAGTCAAACCCAGGTCTATCCAAGTTCTCCCCTGCGCTATACTCCACATCTTATTCCCAACCGATGGGAAATGCTGATTTGCAATATTTTTGTAGTCTCCCCTACATAACCTTCCCCTTATGCTTTTATGTCAGTATCTTTCCATATCAGGAATTGAAAACTGGCTGGAGGTTAAAATTAAAAGAAAATTCAACAAGCTGTAGAGCAGTGCTCCTCCCATATAATGGGCACATGGACTGTCTGGCCTGGGAGTTTGGTTAAATGCAGGTTCCGGTTCTTTAGGTGTAGGGTGGAAGCCGCATTTTCTAACAAGCATTCAGGAAAGGCTGATGTTTTGGGTCCACAAATCTCACTTTGAGGAGAAAGGCTGTAGAGTATATTCCCTCCCTTACCCCCATTTTAGCTCATCTGAATGAAAGAAAAATTATTGGGTCGGCCAAAAAGTTCGTTTGGGTTTTTCCGTAAAATGTTACCAAAAAACCCAAACGAACTTTTTGTCCGACCCAATATATTTTCTGGGCAACTGAAAAGTGTTATTTCCTTATGCTTCTATGCTATGACATTCAACAGATTTTGAAGTGCAAAGCAAAAATAAAGAAAATTAAGTGAAAAAGTATAAAATGAAGAATTTCCAACAGCTCAAGATAATGTCAAGTTATAGATTCCAAGTAAAAATTCTCTTTATCTTCATTTTTGTATGGAAAAAGTTTTAAAATCCTTAGGACCCATCAAGTCCTTTAGAATTGGCTCCAATCTACCTTTTCAGCCCCGTTACCACCCAATGTTCTTCACGCTCCCTCCTCTGCAGTCAGATTCTACTCCCTGTCTTTCCCTTCACGCAGCGCTCCCCCTTAGCCTGGCAAAGCCCCACTGTTAAGATTCAGTAGCAGAAGCCACTGGACTGAGGTGGCTCCAAAGCCCTGGGAGTGTAGTAAGCAAACCAAAACCTGAGCCCGTAGATGCCTCAAGGTTATGAAATCAAAACACCAAGGACAACCAACCACAAACAGCTAGGCTTTAAGCTACAGCCAATCAAGAATGTCCTTGCTTTGCTTCCACACTTCTACAGAGCTGACCCTTAAAGAAGACAGGTTTGAACTGCTTGGGTCCACCCGCATGGGGATTTTTTTCAACAGTGAATACTACAGTACCACACAATCCCTAGTTGGTTGAATCCACGGATAAGGAACCACAGATGTGGAAGAAATTCAGTACAGAAGAACGACCTATGCAGAATTAAGTTATGGGGACACTCGACTGTTCGGAGGGTCAGGGCCCCAACCCCCTCACTGTTCCCCTGGCTCGTTGGAAAAATGCTCCTAACCACTTCCAGTTTGGCGCTGCCTGATTCAAATCCATTTGTGCTCACTAACTCTTAACATTTGAAATATGCCTCAGTTTATCTTTTGACAGTTCCGCTGTCAGAAGAGGAAATCGAAGGAGACCCTTGACAGCCCCCAGGAGGTCCTCTCATTAAAACAGGCCAAGTTTGGGGCTTCCCTGGTGGCACAGTGGTTGAGGGTCCGCCTGCCGATGCAGGGGACGCGGGTTCGTGCCCCGGTCCGGGAGGATCCCACGTGCCGCGGAGCGGCTGGGCCCGTGAGCCATGGCCGCTGAGCCTGCACGTCCGGAGCCTGTGCTCCGCAATGGGAGAGGCCTCAACAGTGAGAGGCCCGCGTACCGCAAAAAAAAAAAAAAAAAAAAAAAAAACAGGCCAAGTTTAATGAGATGACTTATTTTGCAAACAAATTAGCCTTACTTTGATTATCTTTAATAGAAGTGAGGGTGATTGTAGAGAAAAAAAATTATGTTTCAGTAGAAAATTGTAACACAACCATGTGCATATCAGATTTTAGTCCTGCTCGTTGCCTTTGAGGTTTGCTATATACCTGTAAACTGGACTGGATCCTGAATTCTTCCAGCTTCTTTAAATACCTGGCTATGACTCTCCAAACTATCAATAATATTTCCAGTTTTCTCCCACCTTTCTGATCTGGAATCACTAAGAACAAAGATTGCCCTTGAACTTCCTTGAAGGGCCCCTCCTCAAACCCAGATGGAAGCCAAATTTCAGGACCCTGAACCTTAGATCCACATCCCTCAACTAAAAAGGGCTCCTCCAGACTCTTGGAATGTACACCACGTGAAGATCTAAAGTGAAAGTGACCAGGGAGGTTCCTCCCCAGAAGCAGATGGCATCTCCCAAGATCCCAGAACAAGATCTTTGTCTCCAGTATAAAAACCTTTATTCCTTTTGCCACTTCACTACTTGCTTTTTCTCTCTGCTAATGCACAAGAAGATAATGCTCCTTAGCTCTGGCAACTATCACTGAATCTACTGCCAAGGCCATAGCTGCACAACAAAAGTCACTAGGCTTTCTTGCTAAGGTGGTTCTAGATAATAGAATTGCTTAGATCACTTACTGGCTAAACAAGGAGTGGGCACCAAAGCAAATACTTCCTGCTGTACCTGGATCAACCCCTCTGATATTTTAGCAAATGTAAGAAATTAGCAAATAAGCTACTTGGCTAAAACAGGTTGATATCCCTTCAGGTATATTCTTTGATTTATTTGATACCAACTGGCTTGGTTCATGGGGGCCCTGGCTTAGGATTAGTCTTCAGTCTCTGTGTTATCGTCCTCACAGTCGTCAACAGTCTCCCTGGTGGGCGACATTCTCTCAACCGTCTTAAACGCATGTTCACAGCCATCAGCAGTACATCAAGCGGTCTCACTGCTCTTGGAGAAACAGAAACAAGTGAGCAAAGAGATGAACGGCAAAAACAATTCTTCCATGGACCTGACACCACACCCTGTGAGTTTCACAATGAGACAAGAGCAACTTAACTCTGATGGTGACCGAGGGTGGCGCTTACACACCATCTGAGATCAATCTCTCATGTACGAGAGCGTGACCAAAAGGGGTATTGCTAGATTAATTAAACAAGGAGACCATTAGGCCGAGGTGGCTCTATTGCCTTGGCAGCCTCTGTAAGCAAACTAAAACCTAAGCCTGTAAATGCCTCAAGGTTACAAAAGCAAAACCTAAGGACAACCAATCACAAAGTGCCAACTGGGCTTCAAGCTATAGCAACTGGATTCCTGGCCCTCAGAAACTATGTGAGCTAATAAATTTTTATTAAATTATTAAGTTTGGGGATCATTTCTTACATAGCCATAGATGGATAGTAACAGTGGCTTCTCCCTTGAGTGCCCTCTCAGCCCTAGGAATGGGGCTGCGCCTCATATAGGCTATTCCTATATTCTTTAGAGTTCTCTTTACTTCTTATGAGGCAACCTCTCGTTACTCCAATCTCTTTATGGTTAGGAATAATTCTTTATATTAAACTTTCCCTATCAAATCACTGTGTGGTTTCTACCTCCTGAGTGCATCCTTGATGATACAGCAGATAAACGGGATGCTGCTCATCAGAGAAGCACTCTTTGAGAAACACTGGTGTACATTAACCACGATTCAGCTCCTGAAGTTCATGGCCACAACGAAATCAAGCAAAAAGAAGGGAAGAAATGGCTATTAGAGAAGTAGTAGTGCTGACTTTAGATACCTTCCATAATTTAAAAAACAAAAACAAAAAAAGCTGCTATGACACTGGTTCACTGCTTTTCATAGTATCTGGACCGATGTCAAAATGTTACAAAAGCCTACTTACAGAAACATAATTCAGTGAGGTAGACTTAATCTGGTTTTAGAATTTGAGGTGAATTTTACTGATTGATTACACCACAACATATACACAGCTAACCTAAACAGGATCAAATAAGTGACTTCAAGAATACTTAGTAATAAAGTTACTGCGTTCGTAGATTTTACGTAACCTTTTCTCACTAACAGCACACACCATCATGATAAAATTATTCCTCAATGCCTAATTTACAAATTATACTCTGTATTAATTTCCTAGGGTGCCGAAACAAATTAAGTGGCTTAAAACAACAGAAGTTTACAGTCTCACAGTTCTCGAGGCCATAAGTCCAAAATCAAGGGTTGGCAGGGCCATGTTCCCTCTGAGACTCTGGGCAGAATCCTTCCTTGCCTCTTCTAGTTTCTGGTGTTTGCTAGCAATCTCTGACATTCCTTGGCTTAGAAATGCATCACTCTAATCTCTGCCTCCATCATTCCATGGCCATTTTCTCTCTCCCTGTGTGTCTCTGTCTCTCTTCTAAGGACACTAGTTTATATTGGATTAAGAGCCTACCTTACTCCAGCATGACCTTACTTTAATTGCACCTAACATAACCTTATTCCCAAGAGTCACATTCTGACATTCCACAGGTTAGGACTTCATCTTTTGGGGAGACACAATTCAACTCATAACACCCTCATTTTCATGAAACTTCATGTATATCACAACAAATGCATAGTTTGACAACTTCTATTTTAATTATTCTTAATATTCTAAGAATTAAAGATGTAATAATCTGTTAATCACAATCTATCAATACAGAAGGCAGGGGAACTTAATTCATGTTCATTTTATTTTACGACTTCCCTAAATCTAAGCATTCTTTCTCTTACCTTAAGTGGGGTCTGGCTGCTTGCTGCTCTAAAACCAATACTCTAGAGGTAAGGCTAGTGGAAATGAAAGTTTGCTTTATTTTGGAGGCTGGCAAACCAAGGGAGGGGGTATTCGTGTCCAAAGGCTGACGCCCCCCGCCCCCAAGGATGACCAGTGGGTAAGAGCTTTTAAAGGTGAGTTTCTGGGGTGTGTACGTGGAAGCAGGGGGCTACATACAGAAACAGCATAGTCAGCTCTGACAGTCATCTTGAAATTGGTCATGTGGTGGTCTGATCAACATCATCTTGATTGTTTTAACAACACTTAGTTTTCAGTTCCAGGGTCGGTTTGCTCCCATTTCTTTGAGGCCAGCTCTCAGAATTGTGGCAGCTGATGTCATGGCTACAGTCTGGTCATCATGTAGTTCACTTCTTCTACCTGGTGGGGCTTTCCATCTCTACAAAACAGCTCAAAGGCCATGGCCCAGAATACTATCTACAGCCCTTGAGGAGGAACTAAAGGTCCTTCACTTTGCTTCATGACTAAACTATTATTATTTTGTCCTGTTTGACTGCTTTCCTTTGCTTCTGCATTTTCTCACTTCTCTAATTCAACTTATTCTTTGACTGCAGGTTTTCTACAGACGAAAGGTGGGCTGAGGACATGGGCGGGGGGCAGCGGTGCGGGCCACAGGGTCCTGCTCTATTTCATGTCCACCTTTCAAAATCAGAAATCCCTCTCTCCCTTTAATGTGCTCTCATTTTCATGTTCAAGAACATGAAAAAACTCTTCCCCTTTCCTTTAGCATATAACAACGACCACTGGCATGGGTCCCCCACCCTGACTTATTTTAACTGTTTAACTGCATGGAGATATCACAAGCCTCATTAGTTATTTGTGGTTTAATTTTCTTTTACATAAGCCCGTTTGGTATGTAGTTGACGTCAACATTATGTTTACTGGATATAAAAGGTTAAGAAGAAAAACATGTCATTTCAGAACCAGTGTTTATCTCCTTCTCTGAGGTAGAAAATGAAACTCAACTGTTCTCACCTCTTTACTGTTCTCAGGGAGACTCAAATCGTGGTTCCTTTCACTTATCTTTAAACTGCAGTGGTTCCTTTCACTTATCTTCAAACTGTCTCCTTACTCTAAGGATAATATTGAGACAGCAACTGATAATATGTATGAATGACAGATTTTTCAAATGTTTGCCAGAGACTTATTTTTACTACAAAGGATTTAAACACCAAGTCACAAACACAACAGAAATGTATGTGAAAACAAAAGAAATCCAGAGAAAAATCAGTGCTGACATATGAGTTCTAAACCACGAGCGCTGACTCTTCCAGAGGAAGAATGAGGATGCAGTTATTGGGGGGCTTACCAGGTACCACGTAAGGCAGTTTGACAGACCATTTGATATACTTAAATTCAATCACTAACATCCCTGTGAGTTAGGAATTGTTCTCCAGACTTGAATTACATACAAGAAGAGCGAGTTTAGAGAAGACACTTGCCTAAAATTCTTTGTTCAGACCAATAACAGCTCTTTCAAAATTGCCTTCATTGGGGCGAACTAATACCTTTTCAAACACAAAATACATGGGGAGCCAGGGAGGTAAAGTGGGAGTTGGAACAGAGATCAGCGGAAACACAGGAACCTAACAGGTGAACGCGCGGTTTTACCAAATCGAGAACAGCTGTGCCGATATTCACGTATTCCTTCCTGTCCACCTTCCCCCTACCGAGTTAGCTTGTTCACACGTATCCCACTTCCGACTCCTGGGCGCATATACCAGAACCATTACAGTGACACTACTGTGCAGAAACAAGGCCTTTTGGTTGCTGTTCCCAAGCCCTACATTCCAAGGGCAGGGGACCGGAGGCCAGGGCTGACGATAACCTCGGCCCCAAGGAAAGTGCTAACAGGCGGTCAGCAGGTACGCTTTACAGCTCTGGGGGCGGGCCCTCGATGGTAAACAAATCTGCACCTCAACAGACCCCGGAGACCTGACCCGCACTTCCGAGAGCCCCGAAAGAGCGTATTTCAAAGGCACGAGGGGCCAGGAGGCGCCTACCAGGAGGAAAGCGGCTAACAACGCAGAGCTCCACAGCCTTCCAGGGCCACATCGCCCGGGAAGGACCGCAGCTCGGCGCCCGCGCGCTGGGAGCTCGCCGGCCCCGGACCGCCCAGCGGCGGAACCCAGGGCCTTGACCCAGGAGCAGCGCGCGGCGCGGGTGGGTGACTTCCGCGCGGCGAGGGGGCGGCGGGTGGACGCTACCACCGCCGGCGCTCTCCCTCCCCCAACGCCTGGCGCGGCCCGAGTCCGGCCGCCGGTCGCCGACTCACCTTCCCATCGCTGTCGAAGGGGAGGCCGAGCTCGTCGGGAGTGAGCTGGGGGCGAGCACTTGGCGGCTCCTCAGCCGGCACGGCGGCGGCGGCCTCGTAGTCCGGGAAGGGGTTGGGAAAAGCCCGCTCTTCCATATCCGCGTCCCCGCCCAACTGCAACTTAAGCCTCCGGGACATGGTCTCGCCCATGTCGGCCGCGCGCCCTGCCCTCCGCGGGGCCGCGCGGTACGGCGAGCGAGCGGGGACAAGCCTCCTCCGAGGCGCTTGGGCCCGGCCGCGGGCGGGTCTCAGGCAAGCCCTAAGGAAGGCGGCGGGCGCCCCGCCCCGCCCCGGCTCTAGACGGGCCCTCGGGGAGGCTGCGGCGGTTCGCAGTAACCGGGGCGCCGCGGTAGCGGGGTGCCCTCCGAGGAGTAGGCTTCGGCCAGCGGCGCCGCAAGGGCAGCGTCTCCGGGGAGGGCGCTGTCCCTCCCAGTCATCCCGCCGTCGGCGGGGAGGGGGGTCTGGAGGAGGAGCCACCGCCTTTTCTTTTTCCCTTTTAGGTTTTAAGCCCCTTTGTTTTGAATAATCGGGTATCTTTGGTAGCAGCACGTAATGTGAAGGCATCATTAATCACCTAAATAGTTCATTGACTCCCCCAGGCTCGTCCAATATTAGTTTAATTGCCCAGGAGCATAACATGTATAATAATAAAAGGACACAAGCAAGTACATCTGCATTTATGTAATCACAACATAGTTAGCAGCCTTTATTGGTTCTCTTTGTTCTTCTTGTTGTTTCTTTAATTATTTGAAACTAAATAGATGTAATGATTTCTCCTCGAGGGAAATATATTATTCCCCCCCCCTTTTTTTTTTCCATTTAAACATTGAATGCCAGATGGTACTAGGTGATGACAAAAGATAGTTTCTACCCTCGGGATTCCAAGTTAGTGGGTGAGAAAAGTAAGCATAGCTTAGCATGATGTGGATACTTTTCTGAAACCAAGCAAGGTATACATTAATATATCAAAAAGTGACATGATAGAGGAAAACAGTACCAAGCACTGGAAAGGCTCCATCCTCCTGCCTCTGTGGCCTGGCTTCCCACTCCTGTCTGTCCTGTTGTCTCCCCCAACTGTACAAGGATGCACATGTGAAACAGCCCCTACCTATAGGATGACCATGGGAAATTCCACTGTTGGAAAAAATCATTATAAAGGGGTTACTCAGCATAAATATATATCCTTAGAGTTCAAGGAAACAGAACTGATATAACGGGGATGCCTTAAGGGGCCCGCTCCACTCTTCTGCTTCATTCGTTTGTCCCGGGGTCCATCTTTCTCCCACCCTCAGTCAAGGACATTTTCTAACTGCTCCTGAATTCTGATACTTTTACCATATAGGAAATTCAGTCCCCTTGTTAGGTAGTTAGTCAGACATTAGCAGCAAGGAGGTGACAGTGGCGAGAAAGACAAGGAGAAATCGAGTCACACACCTAGCCATCTGGGGACCCTCCCCTGACCCCCCCAGAACGGGCGAAACTATGGTCGTGTGGTGAGCAACTTATCCTGATAAAGAGAGGCACGGTGATACGAGGGGGACTTCCCAGGGCTGCGCATGCCCAGACCACACAGGCATATAACCTATAGTGAACCCGAACTCATTATACCATAATTATAATAAAATCTAATGTGGAAAAAAAATCTACATGTGGTTTTGCCCCCCTGCCCCCCAGTGGGAGTTTCTTAGCGATTCAAGGGTGAGAGCATCCACAGCAGTAAACTTGTTCCATAGCTCGGGACTGTCAATCAAATAATGATCCCCTGTCACTCACCCCCGCCTCCCTGCAAAATGCTCCTTAAAAGCGTTCTTAAAAATAAAATAAAATAAATAAATAAAAAGTTTAAAAATTAAAAAAAAAATTTAAAAAGCGTTCTTAAGCCTGTACAGGAATGCTGCTTTCAATTCACAGAAACAGCTTGCTCGCTCTCTCTCTCTCTACCTTTGCTTCGATGAACTTTGCTTTGGGCTTCCTTCACTTCGCTGAAACAGCCCGCTCTCTCTCTCTCTCTCTCTCTCTCTCTCTCTCTCTCCCTCTCTGAGAGTGTACCTATGCTTAAATAAACTTTGCTTTGTGCTTAAGCTTAACGTGGTAGTTTGCAATTCTTTGCTTACTATCGTGAAACGAGATTGCTGCTCCGGGCCTTCCGTTGACCTCCTCGGTTGAAGCTGCTTTGTTACAACGCAAGTCCTCACGGTGACACCTGAACCACTGAGGCTGACCTGTCTTAGGAGCCATCCCTCTCCCACCTCAGGGACTTTACTACACAGAATAACCCACAGCAGGCGTTTCCCAAAGCCTGCGTTATGTAGACCCTAACACCACAGGTAGGTGCAGCAGAAACATCCACTGCTGGCTTTGTTATGTTAAGCCTGGTGACCTTTGATCTCCCTCTACCCCTGTTGACTGAAAAAAAAAAAAAAAGCACAACCTAAAAGTTGAGAATTATGTTTTATTCGGTGGCCTTACTGAGGACTATAGCCTGGGATGGCAGCCCCTCAGAGAGCTCTGAGGAACTGTTCCAAAGAGGTAAGCTAGGATCTAGCATATATAGGAGTTTGCTGAAAAAAACAAAACAAAACAAACCCTGTTGTTGAATATGAAAAGATTACTGCAAATCACACACACACAAAACCCCCAGACATCGCAAATTAATGATTTTAGGCTCATTGACATTATTCCTTTGGTCTGAATCTTAACTGTCTGGGGCCAGTATCCTGCTTTTCTCCATCCTGAATCCCCTCAGGGTGCACCATTGGGAATGGCCGCACTGGCTGAGGGCTTGATGGTCAGAACATTCCCCGTTTACTGGAATGGCAGGGCAACATTGTGTCCACAACCTGGTACGAGGTAAAGACAGGTTTTCTCATTCTTCTTAAAAACTTGGGCATAACCATGGATAACTATTGGCAAGTACACAAACTTGTCCTAAGGACAACCGATATGTTCGAAGACCGAAATATCTAAACCCAGTTTAAGGAATTGGCAAATTTTCCTAAATGCTGTCCGATCTGTAGGTTCCTGCCCTCAGTGGAGATTTCACTTACTGATTACATTATTTTTCAAGAAGTGACTGTCTCCTTTCTTCACCTTCTTGTCTCCAAGAGGCTTCTTAACGCAGGAGGTATGGGGATCCGTTCTGCCCTTTCAAACCTCAGGACCATCCCCCTCTGGTGTACACTCTTTAGTAGTACAAAGACTCGGCCAGTGCTTTGAATTACAACATTTTAATTATTTTAGGCCAAACCAAATTCTTAGACAGGGAGGGCATCCTCACCAGCCCTTCTATGTAAGTGAGATGGAGACAGTACAAGGATTAGCTAAATGCCCATCCGAAACAAATCCCAGGAGTTGTAAGGACAATTTGCAAGTGACCTGTCCTTTCTTTCAAAGGAATCTAACTGGGAGAGGGGCGCCTCTGTGTTCCCTGGCTGAAACCTAGGGCACCACTCAAGGTTGGGAACTCTGAAAGGGTCCAGGGAGTGAGACTTCTCCCTGTCACAGCAGGTTTTCCTGAGGGAGGGCAGAGGGCTGCATGGCTGAGAAACTTCCAGATGGCATGCATGTTGGCAGGGGGTCAGGGGAAGGAACATTTGTTGATGACACATGAAGCCCTGAGGCTTTGTTTGTTTTTGATTTATTAAGTGTTTTTATTATATTTATTCTTCACGTTTGTCATCTGACAGGCTTTAGATTTGCCCATGTTCCTCAGCTACCAGTGAGTCCTCTGGTCCCATTGCCAGAGCTGCCCAGGCTTTCATTAAGAAGGCTTTTCCTTTGGATGGTACAAGGGGAAGTCCCAGCAGGCAGACCAGCAAACTCCCTTTGTCTTTCACTGCATTCTCCCCTGAGATTTCCCTACACTTTGTGCATCCATCAGGGTCCAAGTTGTTAGCTAGTTGGGGAAAGAAACAAGCCCAGGGGTATAGGGGAGGGGTTTGCTTTACCCCCTTTCTCTGCTGATACATAAGACGGTTCCTTCCAGCTGCAATCCATATACAGGACCTATGTATGCTCTACAGCCCCGATTTAAGACAAATTTGATCCCTTAAGCTGGCAGTTCTCAAAGTGTGATCAGAGACCCTTTTGGGTGGCTATGAAGCCAACACTAGTTTTTGATTTTGGTTTTTTGATTTTGAGAATAATTTAATATGTTAACTTTAACATAAACTATTATATCTTTTTTTTTTTTTTTTTTTCTTTTTGCGGTATGTGGGCCTCTCACTGTTGTGGCCTCTCCCGTTGCGGAGCACAGGCTCCGGATGCGCAGGCCCAGCGGCCATGGCTCACGGGCCCAGCCGCTCAGCGGCATATGGGATCCTCCCAGACCGGGGCACGAACCCGTATCCCCTGCATCGGCAGGCAGACTCTTAACCACTGCGCCACCAGGGAGGCCCTAAACTATTATATCTTAATATCATTATTTTAAGTGTGAAGAAACAGATCCTTACAAGACCAAAATAACATACAAGCCATAAGGTGGGTTTCTCCCTTTTCCTTTTTTTTAAATTTAAACAAATGTTCACCAGGCCAGTTCAACAAGTAAGGCAAATAACATGGATATGAACGCTGCAGTTCGCAATATACCACATCTAGAACTTAGGGAGGTGCATTAGACAGAAGGGGTAATCATTCTAATTAGACAATCAAGTAACATCATGACAAATGGATTTGCAGCATCAAAACTGTTCATTTAGATTTCTTATCTCTTAGTGACCAGAGGTCCCATGTTGTCTCCAGTCTTTTTGATACTGACCAAGGTTAGGGGCCGTCCTCAAACAATAGAAATTAACTAGAGACTGGTCAAGGCTTTATTGGGCCCCCTGCTGCAGCAGGAGGAAGAACAAGTATCAGGTTTCCCTGCTTGCTTCTCGGGGGGGTTTGGGGAGTGGGGGGCTCTGCGGTGCAAGCTGTTTCCTTATATGGGGTGCGAGCAAGGGTGTATCCAGGGGTCAGGCCAGAGGGACGGCTTAGGTTGTTTGCTCACCCCTTAGGTGGTGTTGAGTGCAGGGGGCACGTGCGGTGTCCTGCTTTTGCTCCTGATACCCTGTTTTTGCTGCCAGCTCTTCAGAAGTGGCAGTTGGGCTTTTTTGGGTCTTTTGTATCTTTTGTCCAGAATTTGCCCCAACTGCACGTGCACACAGTTATTTTTAGTCCCATATAGTTTCTTTGTATCTTGTTGCTCTAGGAGCCGATTGTCCAGGTGCAAGCACGGCAGCCCTGCAGCAGAGGGTCCCAGGTCCCAGCCTGTCTCATTTTTGTTGTGTTTTGTGTGAAATCCGTTACAGAATTGAAACCTTTTGGACCTCCAACAATGGCAGGAGTACAGATCAGTGTTGTTTTTCTGGATATGAAAGCTGCAATGATCTTTAACATAAAATCTTTTGTAAGCTAGATAACCAGCTGCAGCTGTCCCAGCAGCAATGGTAACTGGTGCTCTGGTAGTTAGACATGTCACTCATACACGTGCACAGGACCCTGAGCACGAGTGGGTCTGTGCAGACAGCTGGAGTCATGTGCGAGAGGAGTGCCCGTGAACTACCACCTATCATGAGTGTACCGTGGGGTTTTCCAAAGGCAACATGATACATGATGTCATAGCGGATTAAGTAGAGAAGCAGCCAGGTGAAAAGATTTGCAAAAATATAAAACAATGCCCCTTTTTCTCATGCATGTTTTTTTTTTAACATCTTTATTGGAGTATAATTGCTTTACAATGGTGTGTTAGTTTCTGCTTTATAACAAAGTGAATCAGCTATACATATACATATATCCCCATATCTGTTATTTTGGTTTTGAAAATAGTTATCTTTCATAAAAATATGTTGTGTATGTTAACCTGTAGCATGTAATTTATGTTAATATATTGACAAATGAATAAATATTAAAATGTTTTCAGTTTGAATTTCTAATTTGGTACATATTGATAGATATTGCCCATACAGAAATTATTTTGGGTCCTCAATAAATTGTAAAGGTGTAAAGGGATTCTGATACCAAGCATTTGAGAACCACTGCCTTCAGCAAGCTGTTGCATCAGGCATATTTCACTTCAGGGACGTGGAGCATTCAAAGCAGTACAATGTGTAGGTGAGCCCTGCAAAGAGCTGCACCCTCACCTGCTCATGTTTGTCACTTCCTGTAGTCTTTTTTTACTAGGTCTCCCTATGACACTAATGTATTTTGATGTCATTTGTATAATTTCTTGCTTTGTGGAACTCAATTTGTGATTGGAAAATTATGATCAAAGAAAGGCTAGGTGTCAATTCAAACATGTAAAAGGAGAGTTAGGAGATCCTGATCCAAATTGTGTGTGTAGTCACGGATGTATCAATAGATTTAAAGCTTGTGCCAAAATTTAAAACGTAAGCTGGATGTTAGTTCTTCCATGATAGCTGTAGAAACCAGAAACAATTTAGATTGTAACCAATGTCGGGTTTTGCAAGCATTTGCAGGAAGAAGTGGTGGTGGATTGGAGGGCATCTTTCTCTGCTCCTGTCCCTGTGGCAGCTCTCAGCACCGGTCCTCTGTGGCAGTGCCCCTGGGTGCTGAGGACAGGGCCACTGTTCTCGTGGGGATGCTTCAGTGGCTCTCACCAGAGGAGGGCGTGGCGATCTTTGAAAACCTTTGAGTCAATGGGCAATTTCATGCTCTCTTTCTACATCAGATCAAAATCTATCATGACTGCCCAAAATATTTAATTTGCTTTCTAGATCTCTGCAGGAATCTGTGAGACGATTTAACTTGTTCTAGACTAACAGATAGATAAAAAGGCAAGGGTGAATCCAGCAGTTGGTTAGCTCACAGAAAAGGCTAAGGAGCAGACAACACTGAAGTGGCCACAGGCTCTCAGCATGAGCTCATCTGGAATGCCCCAAAATATGAGACAGAAAGGTTGACTCAGCTCAGCCATCTCTGAGAAGGTCTGGGGACACGCAGTCAGCCCCAGCACAGTCTATTTGCAAGGAATGTGTCTTCCTTTACCCTCCGAGGGCCAGGTGCAACCATCGGGCCCAGGAACAAAGCCTCAGTTGCAGACGTGGTGGGATTCTGAGAACAATGCGGGGCAGGGGCTCATCCCCAGCTCAACCCGGATTGGTCCTTAGAAAAGAGAATGTCATCATTTCCCGACCTCCCACAGGAAATGATGCATTTATTACATAAGGATGTTATTTGTACATTTAAATGAGCAATGCTGAGGAATGAACTTCTAATTTAGCAACACAACATAGTTTTATATTATGTCAGTTCTACAGAATTTTACATTTCCTGCAAATACAAACTGTACATCTGTTCCAAAATTTATTGCCTAGATGTTACATTGTAGGTGTTCAAGTAAAAAATGAAATGAAGGGATACGTAAATAATTTAACTGAAACTGAAAACAGGTAAACTATAAGTAATTTAGACTGCATTTGAGACATGGTTCTTACTAACTGCACCTTGCATATAATAGTTTACTAAACATGCATTTATTTGACTTTTTAAAAATAAGAATTAGACATACATCTATATCACGATCTATAGAATTCTCTACTGACAGAACTGATTTCAAGTTTTTCTTATGTTGTAATGATTAAACTTTTCTTCCTGGCACTCAAGTACAAGGATAATCTCTATTCCCACAAGAGTTTTCGAATCAAATCTATCTATATATCTATATCTTTGAGTTGCTCTCTGAGCAAAACTGGGAGGACCCATGCCTCTGCATTTTGATCAATAACAGTGCTGTACAAAACACTGGAAGGAAGAATGGGTCTCATGGATAACTGTGCACTTCCCCTTCCTTCCTCTAGACCAGGCACAGCCCATGAGGGTGGCAAAGGCAGCGTGGTGCCCTGCGAAGCAGATGGAGTGCCGGAGGAGCAGACCCCCCCTAGAACATAGGAGACGCACTATAAAGATTCCCATAAATATTTGGTGGCGGGGTGTGGTTTGCAGGTAATGAGCCAGTGAACTGTGACTTCCAACTGTTCATGAGAAGTTCCTCATAAGCTAGGGGAACCTGGCCTACCTGGTGCACAGAGCAGTTGCAGAGATAAGTTCTTTCCAGGAAAAAATATAGGATTTTTCAGTAACGAGTACTACAAGATAGCTTTTCTACTCAGGTGGCTGCTGTGCCTCCATCTAGCTGATTATTTCGTTAGCTCTTCTCCATGCAAAAAATAGGGCTCTTGGGCTTCCCTGGTGGTGCAATGGTTGAGAGTCTGCCTGCCGATGAAGGCGACACGGGTTCGTGCCCTGGTCCGGGAAGATCCCACGTGCCACGGAGCGGCTGGGCCCGTGAGCCATGGCCGCTGAGCCTGCGCATCCGGAGCCTGTGCTCCGCAACAGGAGAGGCCACAACAGTGAGAGGCCCGCGTACCGCAAAAAAAAAAGAAAGAAAGAAAGAAAGAAAGAAAGTAATAGGCCTCTTCTAATGCAAACTGGACTTCATTTGGGACAATCCTCCCATTCATAAGGAAAGAGTTGGCTTACTAGCTAGCTACCCGATCTCCTTAGCAAATAATGGCATGGAAAGATCCCCCTCCTACTCTACATATTGTGCTATATAAACTGTCCAGAATAGGCTAATCTGTAAAGACGGAAAATAGATGAGTGGTTTCCTGGGGCTGAGGGGAGAGGGGATTAGGAAGTGAAGGTTAGGAGATATGGAGTTTTTTTTGGTGATGAAAACGGTCTAAAATGGATTGTGGTGATACAATCAATTGCACAACTCTGTGATATACTAAAAACCATTGAATCATACACTTTCAATGAGTGAATTATATGCTGTATGAATTATATCTCAATAAAGTTGTTACACACAAAAAAAAACAGTTGAGGGACTGATAGTCAGGCAGAAGAGTGCCATGATCCAACTCTCCACCAACACAGGTGGGTGCAGGACTGTGCTAACCTGTACCATGTGAGGTGGAGAAACTCAAGACACCTAGGCTCTATGTTGGGACACAGATTCATTATTGATTTTTGGCTAAAAAAAGGCTTTGGGAGTGACATCACATAGCATCACTCAAATGTGCTCTGATATGGTCTCCATGAGACTTAGTACGGTGACCAGAGGAAGAAAGAGAAGGAGAAAGAGAAAAAGAGAGAGATGGCATAATACACCCTAGGCCCTTCCTTGGAATTTTCCAAGTTTCTTTCCTCTGCCCAGGATTCTTGAAGACTGGATGTGCCTTCTGGGTGGGGTGCCCCAGGCCCTGGCAGGACATACAAGGGTCCGTTCCCGTTTCTTTTCTTCAGAGCACTTGCTCCCTGCAGGGTCCAAACCAGATGCCCCAGAAGCTCTGGGACTTGTGCCTCTGGAGATTCCCTAGGGTCCCCCTGGCTGGACCCAGGTTCTAGGAGAGTGGTCTGGAGAATGATTAGGCCTCAGAATGGGGCTGATACACTGACTTGGGGTGATTCAAATTGTTTGTGTAAATAATGGCCCTGCAAAACATCACTTGCCTTGGGCCCTATACACCCTCCTGTATGTATTTGTCAATGAAAACTCAATGAGTCATCAAGCTAAGAAGGAAAAATTGAGAATTTTGAAATTGAGGATTATAACCTGGGAACTGTTCTGCCTGTTAGAAGTTGAAGGCACAGTCAAACACATTTTCGAGACAAAGGATCGTACATAAAAATGACATACTGATATTTTACATAAAATTCACCAAAGACACACTAGTCCAGGTAATCATGTACAAAGTGAGAAGCAAGTCACCATGACCCCCTACAGACCTGGGAAAGAACACTAACCTTTTAAGACATTCCATTGCTAGCATCAGAAGAAAGGAAAAAAATTGATCTTTACCATCGAGCAGGCACTCCCACTTTTGAGGAGGTCTGGTTAATGTATAACGCAGATACACACTGCACCTTAAAGGGGGAGGGAGGTCTCCCTCTCTCTCTCTCTCTCTCTCTCTCTCTCTCTCTCTCTCTCTCTCTTTTTCTCTCTTACTCCTCTTCCTCCTCCTCTTTCTCTTTTTCTTTCTCTGCTATGTGAGGACACAACACGAAAGCAACCATCTGCAAACCAAGAAGAGAGCTCTCCCCAGAGCCCAACCATGCTGGCACCTTGACCCCAGACTTCCAGCCTCTAGAACTGTAAGAAAATAAATTTCTTCTGTTAAAAAAAAAAAAAAAAAAGGGAGAGGGAGGAGGCCCAAACAGAGAGAATTTTATGCTTAAATTTTCTTGTCTTGCCTTAAAATGTAAATTTTATTTCAGCACCTTCCCCTACTTCAGAAATAATGTTAGTAGAGAAGAAGGAACACCATGTTCACCCCTGTGACTGTCACAGTCTATTGTATGGTCAACTCTTCTTCAAAAGGGAGTCAAGAATACACAAGAGTACAGCATGGGGAATACAGCCAATATTTTTAAATAACATAAATGGAGTATAACCTTTAAAAATTGTGAATCACTATATGGTACACCTGCAACTTATAAAATATTGTACATCAACTATACTTCAATGAAAGAAAAAGAAAAGAAAATATGAGAAACAAAAAGAATACACAAGGATATACAATTTCTCTTCCAGAAATGGTGATGAGAAGACTGGGTATCTATAAGCAAAAGAATGAAATTGGACCCTTTTAAACCTGTTGACTGAAAAAAATGCACAAGCTAAAAGTTGAGAATTATGTTTTATTTGGTGCACAAAACTGAGGATTTAAGCTCGGGACACAGCCTCTCAGATCGCTCTGAGGGACTGCCCCGAAGAGGTAAGGGGGGAACCGGGATACAGAGGAGCTTTTGCAACAAAGACCAGGTAGTCAGGACATCAAAAGATTACTGTTAATGAAAGAAAACCAGACATCTCAAGTTAAGGAATTTAGTGCTTTTCTATGTGTGGGAAGATGCAAGAGTCTGGGCTCACTGGAATCATTCCTTTGATATGCACCTCAGCTATCTGGGGCCAGTGTCCTGTGCTTTCTCATCCTGAGTCTCTTCAGGGTACAAGTCAGGGGGTAGCTGCAGTGGCTGACTCCTTGATGGTGGGCATCCTGTTTCTACCCTGAGTTCCCTTAGGGCTCACCATAGGGCAGGCTGTAATGTGATGGCTTGATTTGATCCTTTGTTTACTGATATGGGACGGAACTTTTTTTTTTTTTTTTTTTTGCGGTACGCAGGCCTCTCACCGCTGTGGCCTCTCCCACTGCAGAGCACAGGCTCCGGACGCGCAGGCTCAGTGGCCATGGCTCACTGGCCCAGCCGCTCCGCGACATGTGGGATCTTCCCAGACTGGGGCACGAACCCGTGTCCCCTGCATCAGCAGGCGGACCCTCAACCACTGCGCCACCAGGGAAGCCCCTAACTCTTTTTTTTCTTTCAGGTTTTATCAGTGTTATCTGCAGGAGGATTTGACCTCCTGCAGATAGTTTGGTGAAATCGTTCCCCCATTATAGAAGCCAGAACTCCTGTATATATTTTATGTTTTTCTTTAGCAATAAATCATGAATGTTTACCTCTGTCCTTAAATATCTCCTATAACATGATTTTATTGGCTGCATAGTATCCCACTGTATGACCTATCAGAACTTATTTTATCATGTCATTATGAGAGATTTAGTTGTTTCTGTTTGTTTTTATGAGTAATAAATAATAAGATATTAATGGCCACTGGCCATTCACCAAAGTTGAAAGCAGCTCTTTTGCCCCTTTCCTGTCTTCCCATTTCTGTTCCCTTCTAACCTTGAAAGAACATAATTAACCTGTTGATTCTTTTCCTACATAAGAAGAAGTAAGAATGAAGAATTAAGTAAAGAATGACTAGCTCTCTACCCTCAAGAGACCTTCTTAGTAATCCTGCAGGCAGATCACACAGACAAGATAACATATGAAGAGAGGGTCAGCCAGTCTGCACACAATGGAGAAGGATGCAGAACCCAACCTCCTGCCTTGATGATTCACTGAGATTCTTCCCCTCCTTCTGTCCCTTCAAAAATTATAATGGCTGAGCAGAATCTTTGGAGTTGGTCTTGGGACATGAGTCCACCTTCTCCCCAGATTGCCAGCTTTTCTGATTAAAGCACCTTTCCTTCCTATTGACACATGCCTCTCGACTATTGGCTTTTGAGTGGCGAGCAGCTGAACTTGAGTTCAGTAACAAGGTGATCATGTGACAGTACATGGCACTGCCCAGCTTTGGGTGGCACCACTTACACTGTACTGTGCCTGAGACATCCGTAGAAGCACATCTTAGAATACACATAGTTCTGTAGAGCTGTGCTGTGCTGGGGCCATGACTAGGAGCCCAGGGACACTGTCAGGGAAAAGGAGGATATGAAGTGCTAGAGAATCCCAAAGAAACTATGAGTTGAAGTCTTGGAACTAAATGATATCTTTTCTGCTAACCCTGAAATTACTAGTCATGCCTTTATGCGTCTGCCTGTGGTGCTGCTGAGAAAGTGTGGACTACACACTGTACCAAAGTCACTGGCTTCTTTCTACTTTCACGCATCCTTGCTTTGTCTCTGAATCTCTTACTTTGTCTGACCCTTCCAGTCCCCTCCTTCTCCATTGCTCTCCATGCTCAGCTCCAGGAATTAGCGTGGATCTGTGTAGGTCTTGGTCCAGAGAGTGGTACCTTGACCACAGGGTGTTTGTGAAGACTTGCCCAGGGAAGAAGACAGCATTCTTTATTGCTGATTATATTGAGGCGCTCTCCTGCTGAGAAGAACTTGGCTTAGAAGAGAGAGCATCTTTACAAAAAAATGACATAATTATAGTTTCTTTACTGACATGGGTATGTTAAAGATTCTTAATTAGCTAAGAGACCTTTGGAAATAACGAGACTTAAGAATTACATTTACTTTTGGCTGTGTTGGGTCTTCCTTGCTATGCGTGGGCTTTCTCTAGTTGCAGTGAGCAGGGGCACAGGCTTCTCATTGCGGTGGTTTCTCTTTGTTGCGGAGCACAGGCTCTAGGTGTGTGGGCTTCAGTAGTTGTGGCACGTGGGCTCTAGAGAGCAGGCTCAGTAGTTGTGGCACACAGGCTTAGTTGCTCCGCAGCATGTGGGATCTTCCCGGACTAGGGCTCGAACCTGTGTCCCCTGCATTGGTAGGTGGATTCTTAACCACTGCGCCACCAGGGAGGTCCCACATTTACTTTTCTTTATATTCCTTTCTAGGATTAGGGTAACATCTTGAATGAAATTTAAATATAGGGCTATAAAATAGAACAATAAAATACTTTCTATTGGAAAGAAAGAAATAAGAAAGGAAGGAAGAAAGGGAAAGAGAAAGAAAGCAGAAAGGAAGGAAGAAAGGAAGAAAGGAGAAGGAAGGAGGGAGCAAGGGGAAAGAGCAAGAAGGAAAAAGGACAAAAGAAGGGTGGAGGGTGGAGTGAGGGGGAGGAAATACTTTGTGTGGCTTCTCAGATCAAAGCTCCTTCTGGGGGAAGCCAGTTGGGGTCCCATAAGCAAAATGCTTGATGTGTTGTCTTTTCAAATGATCATTAATATAATATTCCTACAAGTGACTACATTTTAGACTGTTAATTCTTACTATATACACAGTTTTAGGTCTTTTATCTCTCCATCTGTGAGGGAAAGAATTGGCAGGGGTAGGGGTGACTCATCTTGGTAATTTCTTCTAGTCCTGTATTATTTCTCTGGCAATATGAATATCATGGAATTCTATCTGATTGGGCAAAAAATCTCTCTATGTTCTTTTATTATTATTTTTAGTAAGTTATATCTACCCAGAATTCATATCACTAGTGGAGGCTTCAGTTCTTAAAAAGAATTGATTAAGTAAGATTGATTCCATCTGTACTTGGTCCTGTTGAATATAGCATTCACCCTCCTCCTAGCACCAGGTTAATAAAGATAGTGAGAAAGCCCAATAGAACCCATTCAGATTAATAAGGAAAGATGCAAAAGAAAAGTTACAGTTTGGCCATCATGGATCTCATTAATGTAAAGTTTATTGTTACCACCACCAATACAATCAGATGTATCCTTATTAAGAGGGAAACGGAAGGAGATTTCACATACACAGAAGAGAAGGTAGTGTGACCCTGGAAGCAGAGACTGAGTGATGTGGCCCCTAGTCCAGGAATGCTGGCTGCCACCAGAAGCTGGGAAAGGCAAGGGATGGATCTCTCTTATAAGACAGAAGAAGTGCAGATCTGCTGACACCTTGACTAAGGCTCAGTGATATTATCTTTGGACTCCTGGCTCCAGAAACATGAGAGAATAAATTTCTATTGTAAGCCACTGTGTTTGTGGTAATTTGTTACAGCAGCACAGGAAAGGAATACACCATGCAATGGAATGCTATATGGCAATAAAAATAAATGAACTGCTCCACACATAACTCGGATAGATCTCAAAAACATAACACTGAACAAAAGGAGCCAGAGTCAAAAGACAACCCACTGTATAGTTCCATTTAGGTAAAGGTTAAAAACAGTCAGAACTCATCTCTGTTGTTAGAAGTCAGGACAGTGGTTGCCTTTGTGGAGTGGACAGTGACAGCGAGGGGCATGAGGGGTGCCTATGGCTTCAATGATGTTCAGTCTTTACATCTAGGGTTGTGTTCAACTTTGTGATGGTTCATTGAGCTGTAATCTTATAATTTAATTTTAATAATTGATTCTAATTTAGTTATAATTAATGCACTTTCTATATGTGTATTTCACTTAAAAATTTATTTTAAAAAACTAAATGAAATCTGGTCCAGTTGCATCTGGTGTGAGTCTTCCCCACCATCGTCTCTATAGAGACTGTGGCTCAAGGGCTGGGATGGGAGTGTGGCTGCACCTGCTCTTTAATCCTCTTTCCCTTCTGGACCTACCTTGGTTTAGATTGTTTCAATCTGACGCTGGTGGCTTCTCTGCTATGCCATTGTCTGTGTAGATGGTATGTGTGTTTGATTTGGGAGGGGACAGTGTTCAGCTTCACCCTGACCTACCCTTTATCACAGAGTATTCCCTCAAAAGGGGGCAACTGTGTGTCCCATTAGCCGTACCAACAGTCCAGGTCTATAGCATCTGTTCAGGGCAGGGCTTGTCGTCTCTGGTCCTGTGCCTGGGTGACCCGAGGGCTCCTGTCTCCCCCAGCATCTAAGCTCCACACTGGAATGCCTTATCCCCCCTTCATGTCTCCAAGAGCTTCAGAGATCTGGGCTGGGTGGAGGAGTAACTCCCTTTGGTTCTCTGGCACATCCCGCAGTGGGTCCCTCTCATCTTGCTGGCATGGGGGGCATCAACGGGGGAGAGAGAGGCCAAACTTTTTTTTCTTTTTTTAAATCAGGTTTTTCTTTTAATTGACACCGTTTCTTCTCTCGGGTGCTACTTTGGTAGTGATTAGGTCCCCACCTCTCAAGAACACTGCATCTGAACAGGCTGAGACAGAGCCGGTGTGAACACAGACCCCAAACCAGGGCTTTCGGAATAAAAAGAACAGGAAAAACCAGCCTTTCTCTTCACTTACAAAGGGAGTCCCTCAGAGGGTCCAAAGCTCTGTTTTCCAAATGTAGAAAACCTGGAGCTCAATGCAAACTGGAAACCAAAATATATCAGAAAAGAAGCAGAACGCCCCATCATATACTCAAGGTCTGATCATCCCGTCTCTTCAACAGGAATGGCCCTACTCCAGCATTTTTAAAGGAAGATGTGTGTTTCTCTTTCACTTTCCAAGTAGGTATAAAATCTACTAAAAGGGACACAATGAATCAGAATAAATCAGCTCACTCACAAGAGACATTCCCAGATAAAGATTTTTGGTTGCTGAGATGATTCAGCACATTATTTCAAAGAGAATTCAAAAGTGGCAGCTACATTCGCTGATAGGTTATGTGAGACACACATACATACAACCCATTTTTCAGTGTATATGTCAAGGCGCCAAGACCCCTGATCAGCTCAATAAGTTATTTTATACATTACAGTGCCCAGAACAAGAGAGGGAAAGATAATTTCTTGGAGAGATTCATGTGCTCTGAAGGAGGCTGGAGCCCAGCGCACCGCGCCTTCGTTAGCTGGACCCCTCCTTTTCTTTGGTTGTGATGGCCTCAGAGGCAGCCGATTCCTTTAATCGATATGCTGGCTTCTCCTCCTCCTGGGGATAGAGGTCCGGGTACTTCTGCATGCACTCCTGCATGGCCCGGAACTGGTCTACACAGTCTGACCCCTTGACATCCTCTGTGCTGCAGTGGAAGCAGGAAAAGCCCACCCCCAAGGCACGGGCAGTTCCAGCTGATGTCTCCGTGGGGCAGGATCAATCCATGCTCCTCGTACGGATCACTGGGGTCGTCGGCCACCAGCTCCGCGTTGCTTGGAGCTTCATGGTTTTCTTTGGTCACAGATATGATTCGATCCTTCCCCTCCTGCTGGCAGCAGGCCATGGTGCAGCCGGGCGCTCTGACCTCACGCCATGACCTCTCCACTCCAGAGAGGACAATCTTTTTTTCAGGCACTTCTAATTCTCCTAAATAATTCTTCTAGCACCTCCTTCCTCTCCGGACTCTGGGTGGGGATAGGTAGGGGAGAAGCACTTCCTGCTTCTCTGTAGAAGGAGAAGAGAGAAGCCTCTCATCATGAATGCTAGGCAAGATCACAAGGTAACTCAGGGACCTACCCACCCCTACTCCTCCTCTAGTGAGGCAGGTGGAAGCCACAGGTCTCCTTTTTAGTTCGGGGCGGGGGAAGGCTATAGATGACCTTGACTATAGTGGGTATACTCAGCAACTTTCTGTCCTTGGTATTGGACTTTAGTCACTTATTCTGGGGCAACTGGAAAAATCCCACTGGATCTGTTGTCCCAAGGACCACTGCCCCAATCTCTGCAGATAAAAGAAGACTCAAAAGATGGGTCCAAGCAAAGTGTGCAGGCAATATTCCTTCTCCCAGAAGTATCTAAGAATACTAGAAGATTGGCTCCAATCTTTGGTAACTTCTATATTTTTATAAGCTTGTATATTTTTGTCTGGTTGGACCCCCAACTATAGTTGTAACTAGAGGAACGAATTATCTTCATATTCCTTGATCCCTGAAAGTTTACTTGTAATTGAGAATAATAAACCCTCATTCTACCTGCATTCATCTATGTTGTTACACTGGGCAGGTAACACTTGCTTTTTTGTCATTTGCAATTCTTCTTTCATGCCAAGACTGTTCTTTCGCTCTAATCAAGTGGGTGATGTCCCATCATCATCCACTAGTTCCATGGTTTCCTGGAGAAGGACTCGCTTGACTCAACACTCTGATTTGGCCCAAGGTACATAAAATCATTGCAGAAGATACTTGGATTAGTTCTCTCAACTTCTGTTGCATTCTCAGGAAAACATATTCTGACTTCTCTCTCCTCCCCCTTTCTGACCTTTAGTCAGTGCCTTCCACCGGCCAAATGCTTCAGGAAGCCAGAAGGTGAGAGAGCACCAGGAATCATGCCCATAAGGGTCAGCCTCCTGAGGCCCAGAGCAGAAGGCCGGGGGTGGGGGGATGGATTGAGGGGTTACAGCTGGGGAGGAATAGAGTGTAACCAGCACAGATGTCCCTTCTACTAGAGAAGCACGAAGAATCCAGGTTATTCCAGACCATTAAGGAAGAGCCCATTGGCTTGTAGATTACACTAGTCACCGTCATTTGCCCCTTGTCCAAAGCCTTGTGGTTCCTTGGAGGTGGGGCTTCCTCGGCTTCATCCTGTGCTATGGGGCTCCTGCCCAGGCGGGGCACCCTGACCGCTCCCCCAGCTCCATTTTCCTCAGGTTTGCCCTGTGAATGTTCCTCTCTGAGCTCCTGCCAACTCTCCAGGGAAAGCAAAGGCATGGAGGACGGGTCCTGCCATTCTAGGGTCTACAAATAAAATAAAACAAAACTAGCTAACCCTTTTCAGTCAGTTTGGGAATAAACTTTTAGTAAAATTGGTCATGGTAAAGTTTATTTACCACATTTTAAAAGGAATTGATTCCTTGTGACAAAAATCTAGAAATTCAGAGTTTACCTACTGTCGCTTATTTCTACTAAGTCAAAATTTCCAGATTTTACAAGATTCTTCTGTCAGTTCTACAAAATCTCTAACAAATGTTTTTTCTTGTGTGTAGAATTAATTGTTGCCAGTATTTTGTGTTGATTGTTTCTGATGGTGATATTATAATTTGGATGAAAAACTGATACTTTGTATTTATTTCTTTAATAATCTTTGAGAAAGTGTGTACAGGTTTGCCCAGGAATTTCAGGGCTGCAATATTCCTGATGATTGGTCTAATATTTTACTAATTCGGTTTCTGCCTATTCTTATCTTCCCTTTTCTGGCAATGTTCTAATTATCTATTAAAAAACATGCCTATATATATGTGTATAGATAGATAGGTATAGACCCTGACTTTTACCCATAAACATTTTATCATGAGCATTTCCTCAAACTATGCTATAGTCTGCCAAAATGTGATCTTAGTGGCTGTGTAATATTCCACCTAAAGGAAACACCCTAACTTCTTCAGGAGGCCCCTATTTTTGGACTCTGAGTTATATCCAATTTGTCCATATTATTAATAACACTTGGAAAATATTCTTATTTGTAACTCTGCATGTCTGATTGTTCCACTAAAACTATTCCTAGAAGTATAATCAGTGGATCAAACGATGTGAAATTTTAAAGCTTCTTGAATCATTTTTCCAAAAGATTTTCTTTGGGAAATAATTCAAACACAGAGAAAAGGGGAGAAAAACACCCAGCGTTATACATCATAGAGTATTACTGTATTATTTTTCCCTGAAAAATGTTTAAAGTTGATATTAGAAAATGCTCACTTAATCATAAAAATAAAAATCAGTGCAAACTTTACATTCAACAGCAAAATTCTCATAAAATAGACATTTCTCCAAAGAAGCCATAGAGATGGTCAAGAGGCATATGAAAAGATGCTTAGCATCACTAATTATTAGAGAAATGCAAATCAAAACTACAGTGAGGTATCGCCTTATACCAGTTAGAATGGCCATCATCAAAGAAGTCTACAAACAATAAATGCTGGAGAGGGTGTGGAGAAAAGGGAACCCTCCTCCACTGTTGGTGGGAATGTAAATTGGTGCAGCAACTATGGAGAACAGTATGGAGATTCCTTAGAAAACTAAAAATAGAGCTATCATATGATCCAGCAATCGCACCCCTGGGCCTATATCCTGAGAAAACCATAATTTGAAAGGATACATGCACCACAGCGTTCACTGAAGCACCATTTACAATATCCAGGACATGGAAGCAACCTAAATGTCCATCAACAGAGTAATGGATAAAAAAGATGTGGTACACCTATAAAATGGAACATTACTCAGCCATAAAGAAAAATGAAATAATGCCATTTACAGCAACATCGATGGACCTACAGATTATCATACTAAGTGAAGTAAGTCAGACAGAGAAAGACAAATACCATATGATATCGCTTATATGTGGAATCTTTAAAAAGGGTACAAATGAACTTATCTACAGATAATAGAGTTACAGATGTAGAAAACAAACTCATGGCTACCAGGGGGTGAGGGATAAATTGGGAGATTGGGACTGACATGTACACACTACTATATATAAAATAGATAACTAATATGAACCTACCATATAGCACAGGGAACTCTACTCAATACTCTGTAATGGCGTATATGGGAATAGAATCTAAACAAGGGTAGAGATTGGTGTTTTTATAACTGACTCGCTTTGCTGTACAGCAGAAACTACCACAACATTGTAAATCAACTATACCCCAATAAAAATTAATTACTTAAAAAAATGGCCATGATTCTGTAACCCAACTGCCAGCTTGCCCCCCAACCACCACTCATCGCTCCTCCTGACGTCCTGGCGTGGCTTGCCTGCCGAGAAGTGGGGGTTGCTCAGTCTTGAGTCTGCGCCTGTGCCATCCTCTCAGCTGTCCTCACTTCTCCAGCCTCTTCCTGCCCATCTGCTGGTCGCCTTCAATGGCTGGAGGGTGGGTGTGGGAGGGAGCACACCTCCCTTTATGCTCTACTCTTCCATTTTTTCTTAATGTCCTAATTCTTTTATTCCCTTTTGAAATTGCTATCTTTGCCTTCTCCTCCCTGTTTATTTTTTTCTCTATAGCCCTTATCAACATTTAAATATACTATCTTTTTTGGGGGGGGGTCTGTATAACAAAATGATCTAAAGCAACAAACACCAGATCCTGTTTTTTTTTAATTGAAGTATAGTTGATTTACAATATTGTGTTAATTACTGCTGTACAGCAAAGTGATTCAGTTATACAATATATACATTATTTTTAAAACAGTTTTTTCCATTATGGTTTATCCTAGGATATTGAATATAGTTCTCTGTGCTGTAGAGTAGGACCTTGTTGTTTATCCATTCTGTATATAAAAGCTTGCATCTGCTAATCCCAGCCTCCCATGCCATCCCTCCCCCTTGGCAACCACCAGTCTGTTCTCTATATCCGTGATTCTGTTTCTGTTTCATAGATAGGTTCATTTGTGTTATATTTTAGATTCCACAAGATAGGTTCATTTGTGTTATATTTTAGATTTCACATTAAGTGATATCGTATGGTATTTGTCTTTCTCTTCCTGACTTACTTCACTTAGTGTGATAATCTCTAATTGCAAGAGCTTGTTTTCTAAATCCCATTTCTTACAAAAAGGAACCAGGACTCCTTGAAGAAATATTTGAAGCTAGGCCTGGGACTGGGGGAGTCTGAGGTGAGCCTGGGATATCATCTTGTTTTACCAGAAATCAAGGAAGAATTCAGTGAAGGATAAATCGGGTCAAAGGACACAGGATTTGCTTTTCTGTATTTATTGTATACCTCAATAACACTTACCAAAACCCCCAAAAAACCAACAAACACATGGTCTGGAAGAGGCTCCCACTGCCCCAAAATGGGTCAGTTTGTCAAAAAGAATAATGACAATAGTAAGTCATAATAGTAAAAAATTTGCAATTTTTCATGAGTCCATATAAAATTCAAAAGCAAAAAGAAAGAAAAGGCTGAAGAAGGCAAGTTCTTATTTACAAATGTCAGCGAATAAATTTAGAAAGAATGGTAGAATTTTAAACAGCACCCCTAAGTGATCATTAGATAGATGATAAAACAATGAGATAAAATGTTGTGGGAACAGGATGTTATACACAAAAACCCTTATCCCACAGATTACTTACAGATTACATAGGTTAATTACTAATTAGATAGGGGAAGATGTGGTTTTAGAATTGAGAGACTGGTTGGTTCCTTATCCAAGTGATCTAATTTAACAGCACCAACAGTGAGAAAACCTGACATTTTGGAATTCCTGACGTGGTACAGTAAGAAATATTCAATATCTTCTATTTATACTCTTACCGAAAGAATTTGGCTTGAATCTCATCACAAGGAAACCATCAGACAAATGCAGAATGTGGTTAATTTAAGAATCTGGCCCAGATTCTTAAAAAAACAGTCAATTATCATGAAAAGGAAGAAAAGGCAAGGGATAAGTTTTAGACTAAAAGAAACTAACATTTAATAGCTTCAGTGTGTGAACCAAGTTGGATCTGGGGTGGGGCAGTACTTTAGATGACATCTTGGAGACAGTTGGGGAATATGAAAATGATTTCTCTCTTAGATGACATTATTGAATTATTTTTGTAGTTATGAGAATGGTATTGTGGTCATGCAAGAGAATGTCAGTCTTAAGAGAAGAATGCTGAAGTATTTAGGAATGAAGTGACGTAACATCTGCAACTTACTTTCAAATCATCCAGAAGTTTTATATACATACTTATATACACATACAGATAGATATATACATATGGTTAATGAAAACCTGGCAAAACACTAACCACAGATGGAGTTAGGCAACTGTATGCAGATGTTTGATGCTAGCTAGAGAATATTGAAATGTTGAGCGCTTGTGGGAAATACAACTAGTCCCACAGTTCTTGGGAAAGCAAAGAAAACAAAGTAATAGGTAAACTTTCCATGGGAGATGCTCTCAGGATACTTCCCAGGTCCCAGACTAGCTCCCTGTCCTGAGAACTCAGCTTCCTTGCAGGCGCCTATACAGTGGGAACTTCCACAACCTTCTAGAGAAGATCCATCCCCAGCTCCAGCCTTGCTTTTGAAGCCCTCACCGCAGGCCTTGGGCTCTCCAGGTTACAACCAGCAGTGGCTCTCAGACGCCCTGCCTCAGGGCTTGCTGTGAAGGCCTAGGAGGACACTCAGCCCCTGCCCAGGAGCGGTGGAGCTAATGCCCCTGGGGGCAACCCAAGCCTCAGGAAGGTGGAAACCTGTGGACAGATGTCCCCATCTTCCTGTGAGGCCTTTCTGAGGCATTTTCCCCCAGGCTCTTCAGAGGCTCCCAGGTGGATGAAGCTCCACTCGCCTACAGCAAGTACAGCTCAAAATATAGCCTCTGTTGACTTTTCTCCCTTCCCTGCCTCTGCCCAGTCTCCTGCATCTGCTTCCCGAGACACTCTTTCCAAATAAACTACCTGCACCTATGAAACTGCATTTTGGGGAACCCAGACCAAGTTACCTACTCTGGGTGTTGGATTTATTTCCTCACCCACCGGTACATTCCTATCCCATTGGTACATTCGTATTGTATAATAACCACTTTAGCATGCTTCCGAAAGTCTGATTTAATCAAACTATACCAATATCAAGTTGCAGAGGACGAGCTGTCAGTCCTGTTGGGCTCTTAGCCAACCGCTTCCTAGCTGTCCATCTGTGAACCCTTATACCCTGGCTTCAGTCACTGACCGTCCCCTGATATTTGCTTTAGCAAGATGGTTTTGGATGAAGGAAACTCCACTAACTACTATTTTATATTGAATTTTCAAGCAACTTTCAGGTTCCACAAGTTACATTTTTTCCTTCGGCCGCGGGTCTAAGAAAGGACAACAGAGCAAAGAGGAATGGACCGTCCTCTTCTTGGTAACAAAACCAGTAACTACTGGAACCCCAGGCCTCCCTCTAGTCCCACACCACTGCTGGCCTCAGCGAAACCCTGAGGCCTGAGCACTGCAGCTGAGTCTCCAGGCCCCACCGTCTGATCATGCTCGCTCAGCGACCGCGTGCAGGCTGAGGCACCATGGCTCGGTTTCCCTCAGAAATATTTTTTATTTTAGAATTCTGAAGAGTACAGTTAACACAATGCTCATATCACATTAGCCGTTATGTGATGGCACAGAGTCAGCTGTGCCCCTGTGGCCAGTGAGGGTCACTGTGTTGTTTCCTCATCTTCCCAAGTGCTGACCAATCTGTTTATTCCACTGCTGTGGCCCTGTTTTCTGCCATTGCCGTGTGTTCATCTGAGTGGTTTTGATCCATGTTGGTTGACAAAAGGCACTCAAGTGATGTTGCTGTACGTGCCCACCAGGTGCATGCCAGGGCCACTTGAAATGCAAGTGAAAATGTAAGTTTCATGGCACATTTATGGAGCTACTAGAGTGATGAGTTAGCATAAAATCAGAAATATACGATTGTTGGAAGTTGGACTTTTAAAACATTTTTATTGTATATTGGAGTATAGTTGATTACCAATGTTGTGTTAGTTTCAGGTGTACAGCAAAGTGGAAGTAGTTTCACTTTTGAGGGGGATTCTCATTCATCATACAACCTGTGAAGAAGTGACTAGCAGATGTCTGGATAGTAACCGGAAGAAGCTATGGGGATGTACGTCCTTACTGCAGGGGATTTCAAGTGAAGGAGATACTGGGGAAGCACCTATGCTCCAGTGACCAATTTAGCAAGCACTCTCACTTCCAGCAGAGCAGTGCCTGGCTTAAAGGGATGTTTCCTGTAGTCAGAGCACATCCGTTGTCTGTCCTGACCTGCCAGGAATGACTCATCACCTCTTGCTGATGACCCCGCCCACCAGGTCAGCACCTCCTCACTCAGAAGGGCTCCACCCCCGCTGGCAGGCACCTTAAGTGGTCTCTAAACCAGCGAACTTCCTGCCTTTCTAACCTCTTTCTTTCTTTCACGCTTCCATAAAAGGATTTTGAAAAATTCTCCATACCTTTAAGTTGATATCTAATACTTTTCAATTTAGGTTTAAATAGTTGCAAAGGAAGTAATTTCCTAGGTACTGTAAATATTGACAGGATTTATTGACTCTGACGCCTGAGTCAAATAAGTGTGTTGTTGATCTTCCAGTTATGTGGTATCTTTTCGTTATTTATTTCTAATTTATTTGCACTGTAGTCAAAGAGTATTATCAGTCCTTTGACATTCCTTGAGATTTGCTTTCTGACTTTTCATACAGTAATTTTTCTTAAATGTTACGAATGTGATTGTAAAGAATATATCTTCAGGCAAATACATAGAGACAGAAAAGTAGATGAGGAGTTGCCAGGGGCTGGGTGGAGGGAGGAGTAGATAATGACCACTAATGATTATAGGGTGTTTTGGGAGAGGTTATAAAAATGTTCTGGGGCTTCCCTGGTGGTGCAGTGGTTGAGAGTCTGCCTGCCGATGCAGGGCACGCGGGTTCGTGCCCTGGTCCGGGAAGATCACACATGCTGCGGAGCGGTTGGGCCCGTGAGCCATGGCCGCTGAGCCTGCGCGTCCGGAGCCTGTGCTCCGCAACGGGAGACGCCACAGCAGTGAGAGGCCCGCGTACCAGGAAAAAAAAAGTTCTGGAGTTAAATAATTGGTGATGTTTGCATGATTTTGCGAATATACTAAAAGCTACTAAATTTATGCTTTATAAGGGTGGATTTTATGTCCGTGAATTATATTTCAATTAAAAATATATTTTTTTCAATTATGGATGTAAGCTTGTTAATTATTTTTCAAATCTTCTATTACCTTCTGATTTCATGATCTAGCAAATCTTAATTTGTGATCATCATGACACAAACACAAAAGAAACTTCGCTGATTACAGTTGCAGAATGCTAGTGAATCACCTCATTATTTTGAAAAGTGGTACATTGAAAATGATACATAAAGGAAGAAATCAAACAGTTGACCTACTTTTCCTCTATGAACTATACCAGTGGGTAACCAGATAATAGAAGAGGGTGGTTTCTTTCTGTGGATGTAGTTTAGCTAACAGATAAAGAAGGAAAGACTGAATCAGAATGCCACCTTTTCACAACTGGTGATGAATGAAGGGAACTAGGCTTTGAATATTTAAATAGTAAATGGCAGATAACTTCAGAGAGAGAGAGAGACAGAAAAAGAGATGGAGAAAGAGAGATAACCTCCTGGAAGTAGACAGCACCACCTGTGAAGAAGTTTTCCAATAAAAGGTGGATCAAACCCCCATTACCAGTTTGTAGGAAACACAGAGGCAGAGAAATAGGTTCAATGACATCTCAGGATTCAATCAGAAAAATCCATACTATGGTAAACTCTACAGGACAAATGACTTGGTTTCTTCAACAAGCAAATTGCAGGGAAAAAAATAATGTAGAAGGGGAAGTTATAGATTTAAGAGATATGTCAACCAATCCGAGTGTGTAGACCTTATTTGGATCCTATTAATTCAAATAAACCGAAAACAGATTTATGACATTTATGAGATCAATGGACATTTAAACATTGACTGGATATTTGATGCTACTGGAAAACTAACTCTTTCTTAGGTATGAGATTGGTGATGTGGCTATGTTTAAAAAAGAGTTCTGATCATTCAGAGAGTCATACTAAACATTTCTAGATGAAATAATGTAACAATTAGGATTTGCTTTAAAATAATATGAGAGAGGGGAAAGTGGATGTTGAAATAAGATGGGCCATGAATTGATAATTGTTGTAGTTGAGCAATGGGTCCATGGGTGTTCACTATATTATTCTCTCTACTTTGTATATGTTTAACCTTTTAAATAATATTTTTAAAAAATAAAAAAATCATTTTTATGTAGGAGTCTTATTACTATTCTCTGGCCTGATCTTAAGTAAACTTAGTGTCCCTATGTCTCTCTTATAAAAAGGAAGATAATATTTACACTCACTTATCAAATATGACTGCTGTGAATCTTAAAAAGTATTCATGTAATAATGGCCTTGAAGAGCTCTGAGCCATCTGGAGTAGGCCAGGCATGTGACTTCTGTATTTATTCAGACTTTTCTAATGAGTGACTAAAGATGACATCCTAGGAGCTGCGACTTGCCATGGAGCTCTAGGCTGGAGTTCAGACCAGGCCCTGTGGGTGTATGCCTCTGAAGACCAGCCCGTGCCTGTTCTTCCTTGGGACAGCCAGCCTTATTGTCCATGTCCCTGTCTCTCTTCCTTCCCAGCAAAACCAGACAGAGTTGAGGCCTGAAAAGGTAGCTTTTCGAAGGCACTTCTGACCACAGAGTTTCAACCAGTTTCTTAGATTTGAAAAGGCTAAGCCTGGGGGTAGGGTCAGCCCGGTTGGGAGAGCGAGGACATTAAAACAGCACCACTCCTGGTCTCTCTCTCTCTCTCAGGTGTTTTTGGACTTCTCCAGTCTTCCTCACGGTCTTTGTGTCTGTCATGATGACACATAACTTTTTTTTTTTTTTTTTTTTTTTGCGGTACGCGGGCCTCTCACTGTTGTGGCCTCTCCCGCTGCGGAGCACAGGCTCCGGATGCGCAGGCTCAGTGGCCATGGCTCACGGGCCCAGCCGCTCCGTGGCATGTGGGATCTTCCCGGACCGGGGCACGAACCCGTGTCCCCTGCATCGGCAGGCGGACCCTCAACCACTGCGCCACCAGGGAAGCCCCGACACATAACTTTTTTTTTTTTTTTTAAAAAGAAGATGTTGGGGGTAGGAGTTTTTATTAATTAATTAATTTATTTTTGCTGTGTTGCATCTTCGTTTCTGTGCGAGGGCTTTCTCTAGTTGTGGCAAGCGGGGGCCACTCTTCATTGCGGTGCGCGGCCCTCTCACTATCGCGGCCTCTTGTTGCGGAGCACAGGCTCCAGACGCGCAGGCTCAGTAGTCGTGGCTCACGGGCCTAGTTGCTCCGCGGCATGTGGGATCCTCCCAGACCAGGGCTCGAACCCGTGTCCCCTGCATTAGCAGGCAGATTCTCAACCACTGCGCCACCAGGGAAGCCCCCGACACATAACTTTTAAGAAGATGCCACTGCCTGAGCGTCCCTCCCTGGTTTCGCTTCTGACCCAAATAGAATCAGCTCAGAATGCTGGTTCCATGGCACACCTAACAGGTCTGAAAGGACCCCTGGCACTTGAAGGACACTCCCCTTGACTCGCTGGGAACCCATCCTTAGGGAACAGAATGAACGGGAGCACTGTGTGGGGAGTGAGAGGCTCTGCTTTCCCCCAGGATGAAAGAGTAGGGGGTGAGGAGGAAGGTGGCACCAGGACAGAGACCTCCTTGATTCTCATCACGTTTGCTGTAGGTTCAATGCCGGCTTTACGATGGGAAAATAGATGCCCTGAGCCGAGAGGATAGTCAGGAGGCACTGAGGGAGGGTGTCAGGGTCTCTCAGAACCTGCCTGGGTCTCTGACTGCACCGGGGGGACCTGTTCTGCCATCTGAGGAGGACCTTCTCTTCAGTATAAAGAATAAGTGACCACAGCTGGCAACAGAGTCACCTAGAAGGACACAACTTTATTCAGGCACTTCCCACCCTTTCTGGAACAGGAGGGACCTACTGACAAGTGAATAAACACATTTAAATACTACTTTAAGGAGGCTGAAGGTCCAATTTCAGACCGCTCCACGGTGCAGCTGTCAGATTTAGTAATAAAAGTGCAGGGTGCCCAGCTGAATTTCAGTTTTATATAGACGATGCCTATTTTTGTTTTTTTTTTTAGTGTAAGTGTGTCTTATGCAATATTTGGGACATAAGTATACTAAAAACTTGGCTGTTTATCTGATATTTAAATTTAACTGAATGTTCTGTATCTTACCTGGCAACCCTACTCCATGCACAACGTTTTAGTTTTTTCACTTTTCAATTCAGTTGTGACCAAGTGACAGAAGAGACAGTGGATGAGCCATAGCGGTATTTTTTGGATTGATGAAAAGGGATGAGGTATAGTCTTGGTTCATAATGGGGGAAGCATTTTTCTTCCTAGAAATTTTTAAAATAAGTTTTCAAATTGACCTATTTTCATCTCCATTTTATACACGTTGCCAGCTTGCCGCATTTTACCAATTTATTTCATCCCTTGAAACGCCCTGAGCAATGTCTGCAGCGTAAGGAGTTCCCAGAGCCTCACAGAACGGGGTCGGCGCCATGGAGCTTGCAGTTCAGCTCAGCGGAAGTGCTGGAAACCTACACTAAATGTTCACAGAAGACGAGGCCTGAGCGGGCTGCGTGAGCGGCGAGGTAGAAGCTCAGCATCCCTCCAGGTGCAGCCCCGCCCCGCGGCGCCGGCCGAAAGCGGCTCCAGGTGAGGCCTCCGCGCTGACGCCGGAAGCGCTCCTGCTCCCACTTCCGGCGTAGCGCAGACCCTCCGTCTCCCGGCCCGGACCCTGGCTGCTTCCACATGGAGACTGGAAGTCCGAGGTGTACCAGGGCGGCGTTGGACATGGTGAGATGTAGGCAGCACCCGGCTCAGAACCCCGGGGGAGGCGTGGGGAGTGGTGGGGGAGGACGTTGTTGGAAGGACCACTGCTGGGGCCCGACTTCGCTCTGAAACAGGCCAGGGGTCTAGGAGCCTGGGGTCAGTGCGCTAGAGGCTGCTGCCGCTTGCCTGTCTCCCTCCCACACCTCAAACTCTTTCCTAAACTCACACTAATATCTCCCAGGAAATCTAGTTCTCACCCTGAAGTCTCTGGCCCTGCTGCGCCAGCCGGAGGTCATGCTGGAGCCGCCCACCCTCTCGCCTCTTGAGGAATGGACCTCAGGAGACACCCCGTCCACAGTTTCACTCTCTTAGCAGAGGCCCTCATTTCAGCTGCTCTGGACCTTGTCTGAGTTCCTTAGGCTGCACCCTGCTGCACTGATTGTTCACATTGGCTTTCCTCTTCCCTTCTCTGTCTCTAACCAGTTTTTTTTTTTTTTTTTTTTTTTCCTTGCTGTATGTGGGCCTCTCACTGCTGTGGCCTCTCCCGTTGCGGAGCACAGGCTCTGGACGCGCAGGCTCAGCGGCCATGGCGCACGGGCCCAGCCGCTCCGCCGCATGTGGGATCTTCTCAGATCGGGGCACGAACCCGCGTCCCCTGCACTGTCAGGCGGACTCCCAACCACTGCGCCACCAGGGAAGCCCTAACCAGTTTTTTTAAAACCAGCCTTTAAAAGCTACCCTGAGGTTCGTTTCTTTAAGAAGCCACCCTTGGCCTCCCTCTCCAGTTACATCTGGTTGCGTCTGTGTGTGTCTCGCTCCCGGCCACTCACGTGAGCACAACTAACACGGTGTTTGACCCGTTGCACTGCACTCATTAACGTATTTATCGGTCTCTCTAGATTCTAAACTCCTGGAAGACAGGCACTTTTTGTTTGTGTGTTTTTCTTTGCACTTCTTGCAGGTCTTAAGAGGCACTGTACATTCCACATACCCCAAATGGAACTCTTTCTCTTTTCCTTCAAACCTGGTCTTCATATTTTCTATCAATGGGTGCCATGCCATCCACCGGTAGCTTAAGTTAGAGTCATCCCTGATCCCACGCTCTGTGCATTTTCAAACCCATCATTAATTTCTTTTTTTCTAGTTCTTACTTTATTATTATTATTTATTATTTTTATTGATGTATAGTTGATGTACAATATTATGTAAGTTACAAGTGTACAATTTTTAAAGGTTACACTCTATAGTTATTATAAAATATTGGCTATATTGCCCATGTGGTTCAGTATATCCTTGTAGCTTATTTTATACATAATAATCTGTATCTCTTAATCCCCTACTCCTATATTGCCCCTTCCCCCTTCCCTCCCCCTACTGTTAACCACTAGTTTGTTCTCTATATCTGTGACTCTGCTTTTTTGTTATATTCACTAGCTTTTTTTTACTTTTTAGATTCTAGTATAAGTGATATCATACAGTATTTGTCTTTCTCTGTCTGACTTATTTCACTTCGCATAATGCCCTCCAATTCCATCCAAGTTGCTGCAGATGGCAACATGTACGTGTGTATGTATATGTGTGTGTGTATCTATCTATCTATCTATATATATATGATGTGGTATATATACCACATCCATTCATTTGTTGTTGGACACTTAGGTTGCTTTCATATCTTGGCAATTGTAAATAATGCTGCTATGAACATTGGGGTGCATATATCATTTCTAATTAGTAGTTTGGGTTTTTTGGATATATACCCGAGTGGAATTTCTGGCTTTCTGGGTCATATGGTAGTTCTATTTTAAGTTTTTTGAGAGACCTCCATACTGTTTTCCACAGTGGCTGGAATTTACTTTCCCACCAACAATGAATGAGGAGTCCCTTTTCTCCACATCTTCACCAACATTTGTTATTTGTGTTCTTTTTGATGATAGCCACTCTGATGGGTGTGAGGTGATATCTCATTGAGGTTTTGATTTACATTCCTCTAATAATTAGGGATGTTGAGCATCTTTCCATGTTCCTGTTAGCCATCTGTATGTTTTCTTTGGGAAAATGTCTGTTTAGGTCTTCTGCCATCTTTTAATTTTTTTTTATTGATACTGAGTTGTATGAACTGTTTATATATGTTGGATATTAACCCCTTGTTGGTCATATCATTTGCAAACATTTTCTCCCATTTCATAGGTTGTCTTTTCATTTTGTTGATGGTTTCCTTTGCTGGGCAGAAGCTTTTAAGTTTAATTAGGTCCCATTTGTTTATTTTTGCTTTTATTTCTTTTGACTGTGGATAGAGATGCAAAAAATATTGCTACGATTTATGTCAAAGAGTTTTCTGCCCACGTTCTCTTCTAGGCGTTTTATGGTTTCAGATCTTAACATTTAGGTCTTTAATACATTTTGAGCTTATTTTTGTATATGGTGTGAGGGAATGTTCTAATCTCATTTTTATTTAATGTAGCTGTCCAGTTTTCCCAGCACTACTTGTTGAAGAGACTTTTTTCCATTCTTGCCTCCTTTGTTATAGATTAATTGACCATAGGTGTGTGGGTTTATTTCTGGGCTCTCTATTCTGTTCCATTGATCTATGTGTCTTTTTCTTGTGCCAGTACCATACTGTTTTGTTTACTTTAGCTTTATAGTACAATCTGAAGTCAGGACGCGTGATTCCTTCAGCTCTGTTCTTCTTTCTCAAGATTGTTTAGGCTCTTTGGGGTCCTTTGTGGTTCCATACAAATTTTAGAATGATTTGTTCTAGTCCTGTGAAAAATGCCATTGGTAATTTGATAGGGATCGCATTGAATCCATAGATTGCATTGAGTAGTATGGTCATTTTAACAACACTGATTCTTCCAATCCAGGAACACAGTATATCTTTCCATCTGTTTGTGTCATCTTTAATTTCTTTCATTGGTGTCTTGTAGTTTTCCAAGTACAGGCCTTTTACCCCCTTGGGTAGGTTTATTCCTAGGTATTTTATTCTTTTTAATGCATCATCATTAATTACTTTTGATTCAGCTTCAAGGTACATCTTGAATCTCTCCACATTTCTTCACCTCCCTTGTCACCACTTTAGTCTAAACCAGTGGTTCTCAACTGTGTGTGACTTTCCTCCCCAAGGGACATTTGACAATGTTGGGACATTTTTGATTGTCATGACAAAGGGAGGGTGCTACTGGCACCTAGTGGATGGAGGCCGGGGTTGCTGCTAAACATCCTGCAATGCACAGGACAGCCCCACAGCAAAGAAGCATCTAGTGTAGAATGCCAGTGGTGCTGCTGCTGAGAAACTCAGCACTAACCCTGCACTTCTTTTTTATTTTTTTAATTAATTAATTAATTAATTAATTAATTTTTGGCTGTGTTGGGTCTTTGTTGTGGCATGCAGTCTTTCTCTAGTTGCAGCAAGCGGAGGCTACTCTTCATTGCAGTGTGTGGGCTTCTCATTAAGGTGGCTTCTCTTGTCGCGGAGCTCAGGCTCTAGAGCGCAGGCTCAGTCATTGTGGCACATGAGCTCAGTAGTTGTGGCTCCTGGGCTCTAGAGTGCAGGCTCAGTAGTTATGGTGCGTGGGCTTAGTTGCTCCATGGCATGTGGGATCTTCCTGGACCATGGATCAAACCCGTGTCTCCTGCATTGGCAGGTGGATTCTTTTTTTTTTTCTGCGGTACGTGGGCCTCTCACTGTTGTGGCCTCTCCCGTTGCAGAGTACAGCCTCCAGATGCGCAGGCTCAGTGGCCATGGCTCATGGGCCCAGCTGCTCCATGGCATGTGGGATCCTCCCGGACCGGGACACGAACCCGTGTCCCCTGCATCGGCAGGTGGACTCTCAACCACTGAGCCACCAGGGAAGCCCTGGCAGGTGGATTATTAACCACTGAGCCACCAGGGAAGTCCCTAACCCTGCACTCATTGCCTGCCCCACTGAGTTAGCCTGACCACTGACCCACGGCACCTGCTCTTCCATACCTCTGACCTTTCTTCACATAATGGCATGCTGAACTTTAGGAATGCTAATTTGATCCTATCACCATCCTGCTTAAAATTCTACTGTTTTTCCAGTGCTTTTAGGATAAATCTCAAAATTCTTAACATGGTCCACCAGCTCTAGCTGGTGTGATCTTTGCCCAGATCACTGGTCCCACTCCGTGGCTCTCCTCTCACTGCTTGTGCTCCACGTGTGCTGCTACTGGCCTTTTTCAGTTCCTTGAAGTCAAGGGCTCCTTCCCTCCTTAGGTCCTTGACACTTTCTCTTCCCTTTTCTCTTTCTTCACTTCACTATTCCAACTCCTGCAGATTTCAGCTCAAATCTTACCTCACCAGGGGTTTTTTCCTTACTTCCCAGACTAGTTGTGGGGAACTAGATGATTGGGAACACCTAAGTTGGGGAGCGTTTTCTTTTTGCGGCGCTTGTAATTAACTACTTTGTGTAATTGGTTGTTGAAATTCTGGCTCTTCTGCTAATACATAAGCTCCAGAGTTTGGGCTACATCCCAGAGCCTAATATGGTGCTTGCACCTAGTAGGCCCACAAAAGAATATTAACGATTGGATGAAACTGTTGGTACCCACCTAGCACAGTTTCTGGCACATAGTAGGCACTTAATACATACCTGATGAATTACTGACTACGTGAATGTCCTTGAATCTAAATGCTCTCCTGCTTTACTGGGTGAGGTTTTTGGAGTCTGTGTGCAGTTCCTGCCCTAGTTGTCCAGGTCAGAGACACCATGCTCTTCTGAAACGTGTTTCTTCACTTTCCTTCCATTTCAGGTTTATTTACAATGACAAGTGAAAGTGCTGAAACCACTTACTCACCAGATTGCAATGGTGACCCTCTAACCCTCTGACTTCAGAAAGTAAATTTAAAACTTCCCTGACTCATAAGGAATAATTACCATTCTCATCCACGCTTCATTTTCCCAGACCATTTACACACAGTTTTATCAGACAGTTTTACTGTTAAACATTCTTAGTGGTGTATCCAAAACAATGACTTCATTTGTTTAACAGATTCCTATTTCCTGAAGCCCACAAAGAACATGAGCCAAGAAGACATGGGGGGAGTCATACTCAGATGAGCTCCAATTTAAAAGTGGGCAAGGGCTTCCCTGGTGGCGCAGTGGTTGAGACTCCGCCTGCCGATGCAGGGGACACGGATTCGTGCCCCGGTCCGGGAAGATCCCACATGCCGCGGAGCGGCTGGGCCCGTGAGCCATGGCCGCTGAGCCTGCGCATCCGGAGCCTGTGCTCCGCAACGGGAGAGGCCACAACAGTGAGAGGCCCGCGTACCGCAAAAAAAAAAAAAAAAAAAGTGGGCAAACACAGAACATGAGAGAAGGGAGACTGAAGTATCACAGAGCTGGAAGAATAGTATCTGGAGGGCTAGCACCCTTACCCCCAAATATGCTGAGGAGAGCCCAAAATGTTGAGGTCAAGAAAAGAAAAACCAGTCTGAATATTAGGTTCAGAGCAGAAAACATCCGTAGTGTAAGGGTTATTTGAGCAGAAGATGTAGACATGGCAGTTGACTGAGAGCTCTGAGCCTCAGTGTCTCCACCTGTAAGGGCGGGTGGGGGTGATAGCACTTTCCACACAGGCTTGTTTTGAGTGTGACATGAACTAATAGTTCAGTGTCTGTGGTGCCTGGCAGGTGCTAGGTTGGTATTTGCCATTGCTCTCAACTCAAATTTTGCATCTTAGTTCTCATCTGGGGAGTATTAACCTCAGATAGGAAGGTTGTAACTGGAAGGGGGAAACCGAGTCCAGGGTGAATGTTGAAACTCTAAATCAGGGATCACAAACGCCACACCAAAAGGGGCCAGCAAGCTGATATGGAGGAGCAAGTGGGCCAGGTGGAGTGGCAAACTAGAAACGCGTGCTACCCCAAGACACCCGATGTGCCATGTGGAAATCAGGGCCCAGGGGTGTCGTAGCTTCCACATTTTCAAGAGAGGTCAGGAATCCTGATTTTATGTGATGTCTTCAATGTTCAACATTGGCAACTAATTCGAAGTTTTTAAAACCTTGTTTGAGTGCATCAAATACAGCTGTGATCAGGATATGTTCGAGGTCTGCTGGTTGGTGAGCTCTACTGAGAGATTATCTGGTTGTTCTATAGGTCTGAGCCAAAGGAACCTCAGAGCAGCTGAACTCACCAAATCACAGGCATTTGGAGTATGTAAGAAGAACAGAGATGAAGAGGTGCTTCCATTTTCTCCAAGGGAAAGAAGGTACATCCTACATTCTATAGACTGTAGTCTTGTAGAATAGGTTAGCAAATGAATTGCTTGTCTATACTCACACAAGCAAGAGGTGACTAGAATTTGGCAGTAGGTTCAATTAAAAACTATACTGAAGTAGCTTCATTTCCTTTTTTGATCCAGTTATAAAATTGAGAGATTGGCAAAGTGGTCAACGTTGCTACTGAAATTTAACAAGGCATATAATTTTTTTTAAAGATTTTTTTCCTTGTGAAGAGAATTTTTTTAATATAAATTTATTTATTTATTTTTGGCTGTGTTGGGTCTTCGTTTCTGTGCGAGGGCTTTCTCTAGTTGTGGTGAGCGGGGGCCACTCTTCATCGCGGTGCGGGGGCCTTTCACTGTCGCCGCCTCTCGTTGCGGAGCACAGGCTCCAGACGTGCAGGCTCAGTAGTTGTGGCTCACGGGCCTAGTTGCTCTGCGGCATGAGGGATCTTCCTAGACCAGGGCTCGAACCCATGTCCCCTGCATTGGCAGGCAGATTCTCAACCACTGCGCCACCAGGGAAGCCCCTAATATTTTAAAAAACATTATCCCTTTGGATAAGAGGAAAATGCAGGTTAAATGCTAATGCAATTAGGTGTAAGTGCTGAGTACTGATACCTGATCCCTGATTATTTAAAGACATATCTTCCTATTTAAGGGCCAAGTAATATCAGGGAAAAGTACAGGGGACATAGCTCTCAATGAAGTGAGATTTTAGAAAGAAATGGAGAAAACTACATAGAAGGGGAATTCAAAGTGAAGAGGATGAGAGTGGTGTGGCTGCAAGTGGGTGTTATGACCCTATCTCAGCCCGGTCCTCTTCTGCTCTTTCACTGGGGGCTTCAGTGATGGCACGGATATCTCATTTCCCAGTTTTTGCCTTCTCCGTTACTTGCAACTGTCTCTTGCTGGATTCATCCCCAGAACCACCCCCTTTCATCCCAGCCTCCAAACCAGTCCTGTCCAGGCAGGTCCATCAGCAAGTTGTCACTCCTGGACTCAGGTCAGGAAGTGCTGTTCCTGCCCCATGCCCTTGCCCAGCAGAAGCTCTCCTTAGGCTCTGTTTGCTAGGACTGGGTTTCCATTGTGCTTCTTGTCCTGTTCTTGCTAGATCTACTTCCAGGGACCAAGCCTTTTCTTTGCACATTCCAAATAATTGTAGCCCTTCGGAGAGCTCCCCTGGACCGTGGCTTTTTGCCAATCAGATTCTCAGTCCCTTCCATTGTAAGCCCCCAGAACAGAATTTCACTATCTTCACTATCCTAGCACCAGTGGCCAGATTGAAGCCTAAGTTAGTCATATCCTTTGGCTGGCCGTACCTTGCTTGCCCCTCCAGGCACAGCATTCTCTGCAGAGGCTCCGTCTACTCCTCTTACTCTCTCGATAAAGGTTATCTCAGGTCCTGGCTCCCTCTTTGATCTCACCTGCTCCAGGGTGCTGTAAGAAAGCATCATGTCTCATGCCAATCCTGCAATATGACGCAAAGAAGGCACAGTTTTCACACTTGTACATTACATTGAGCTGTGGAACAGAAATCAGGACTCAGAAAAATCTTGACAAGTAGAAGTTAGGAAAAGTCCTGGTCTTGATCCATATATACCCACTTGCTCAAATGCAGAATGTGGACTGTGTAGTTTTGTGGCATCTCCTGTTAAATAGACTTTTGGATTTTTAGTGCCTTTCTTAAAAAGTTATCTCAGTGTGAGTCATCAGTTTGTGAAGTGACTGCCAAAAAAATCCACAAAAAACAGAAGCCCTAGAATGAGCTCAGACTGCATTAATAGAAGTCTAGAAGTTGGGAAGAGGAAAGTGATAGGCCATTTTACTCTGTGCTGGTCAGCCACACCTGGAGTAGTGTGTTCATTTCTGAAAGCCACATGTTTGGAAAACTGTAAATAATCTGGAACATAGATGCAAGAGTCGGGATGAGGACAAGACTAAAAATGTACCCAAATGAGAATTTATCCAGGGACTAGAGAATGACAGCCTTGTGCATATGCAAGATGGGAACCCGTGTCTCCAGGATGATCCTGGAACCAAGAATCCTCAGTCTATGGAACTCAAAGAATAAGCATGCTGCCACCAGAGCCTTTTATGAAGCGAGAAGTCCTTCAATGGGGGAAAAATCTGGCTTCCAGCAGCATGAGTAGCTTATATGGACTGATTCAAGACTAGCCAATCAGCTTCCAAGTTTGAAACTCCCCTAACTCCTTTGTCCCTAACTCCTTTGTCCCAACCCTGGATTGGGAGAGAGCTTTGAGCCTTGCCTCCTGTCTCCTTGCTGGTCGACCTTGCAATAAAGCTCTTTCTTTTCTCAAAAGCCAGTACCACGATATTGGCTCCTATGCATGTCAGGCGGCGAGCCTTTGCTCGGTAACACTTGTATGGTGAATAGCCTTGGAAAATAGAGAACTCGTGTCCTTCTGGAGCAGAGAGTAGGGTTTTGTTTGCTGTCTAGTATAATAACGTCTCCCTTCAAGGTAAAAGTCAGACAGGTTTGCTAGCAGCCTGTATAATAAATAAAAGATAAACAAATAAAAGATTAATGAAATATTTTGGTTTCCTAAGCTTGGTGTTCCTCAGTTGTGATACAGGTGTCTAAGGCATTTGGACTTGTGACCCCTCTTGTGATTTTAGGTTGGTCTTTCTCATTCCAAGGATGTGTTTAGAGCTTTCCTCATGACTTTGGAAAGACAACACAGATAACTTCTTCCTTCTCTTTACTTTTTTTTCTCTTTCCTCCTCCTTCTTGTCTGAATCTTTTTTCTCTTAAATTTTTAACAGCTTTATTGAAATATTATTCCCTTACCATAAATTCCTCCCTGTAAAGTGTACAATCCAGTGGTTTTTAGTTTATTTACAGAGTTGTGCAACCATTACCACAGTTTAATTATAGAGCATTTTCATCACTCCCGAAAGAAACCTTTTACCCGTTAGTAGTCACTCCTAATTCCATCCCCCCCCCCCCCACTAATCTCCTCTGGCTCTGAAGATTTACCTATTCTGTAGATTTAGTGTAAATGGGCTTACACATAAGTTAGTTGTTTGCATCTGGCTTCTTTTATGTGTTCAAGATTTATCCATGTTGTAGCACGTCAGTACACTATTCCTTTTTATTTATCCGTGTTGTAGCACATAAATATTTTATTCCTTTTCATTGACAAATAATATTCCCCTGTATGGATCTAACATATTATTCATACATTCATCAGTTTATAGACAATTTGGGTTGTTTCTGCCTTTTCTCTGTTATCAGTAATGCAGCTGTGAACATTCACCTGCAAGCCTTTGTGTGGACATATGCTTTTCATTTCTTTTGGGTATATAACCAGGAGTGGAATTACTGGATTGTATGGTAACTTTATGTTTAGCCTTTGAGAAACTGTTACACCGTTTTCCAAAGTGGCTGCTCAATTTTATATTCTCAGTAGCAGTGTATGGGGGTTTCAGTTTCTCCACATCTTCATCTACATTTGTTATTATCTATCTTTTTTGATTCCAGCTGTCCTAGGAGGCATGAAGTGGTTTTGTTTTGCATTTCCTTAAAGACTAAATGATATTAAACATCTTTTCATGTGGCCTTGTATATATTCTTCGGAGAATTGTCTGTTCAAACCCTTTGTCCATTTTCGGTTGGGTTACTTAACAACTCTTTCTTGAGTTGTAAGAGTTCTTCATATATTCTGAATTAGAGTCCCTTCTTAGATAACACGATTTACAAATATTTTCTCCTTTTTTTGTGAGTTGTCTTTTTACTTTCTTGATGGTATCATTTGTGGCACAAAAGGTTTAATTTTGATGAAGTCTAATTTGTATATTTTTTTCCATCACACGTTTTTGGTGGTATACCTAGGAAACCGTTGCCTAACCCAGGGTCATTTTCTTCTAAGAGTTTTATAGTTTTGTTCTTACATTTATGTCTATGATCCATTTAGAGTTAATTTTTGTGTGTGGTGTAAGATAGGGGGTCCAAATTCATTCTTTTGTATGTGAATATCCAGTTGTCCCAGCAATATTTATTGGAAAGACTATTGTTTCCCATTTTGTCTTGGCACCCTTATTGAAAATCAGTTGGCCATAAATGTAAAGGTTCATTTCTGACTCTTAATTCTATTCCATTGATTTATATTTCTATCCTTATGCTGGTATCACACTCTTTTGATTTCTATAAACTTATAAGTTTTGAAATTGGGAAATGTGACTATTCCAACTTTGTTTTTCTTTTTCAAGATTTATTTTGGATAATTTTTGATCCCTTGAGTTTTCATATAAATTTAGAATCAACTTATCAAAATTTCCAGCTAGGGGCTTCCCTGGTGGCACAGTGGTTGAGAGTCCGCCTGCCGATGCAGGGGACACGGGTTCGTGCCCCGGTCCGGGAAGATCCCACATGCCACGGAGTGGCTGGACCTGTGAGCCATGGCCACTGAGCCTGCGCGTTCGGAGCCTGTGCTCCGCAACGGGAGGGGCCACAACAGTGAGAGGCCCGCGTACCGCAAAAGAAAAAAAAAATTTCCAGCTAGGAATTTGATAGGGTTGACATTGAATCTGCAGATCAGTTTGGGGAGTGTGGCCATCTTAGAGTCTTCTAATCATGTACATGGGGATTTTTCTACTTATTTAGATCTTTAATATCTTTTAAAAATGTTTTACAATTTTTAGTGTACAATTCTTGCACTACTTTTAAAAATTTATTCTTAAATATTTTATTCTCTTTGGTACTACTATAAGTGGAATTGTTTTCTGAATTTCATTTTTGGAATGTCCATTGCTAGCGTATGGAAATGGGCTTTTGTATATTAACCTTGCTGTGATGGTTAACTTTATGTGTCAACTTGGCTAGGTTTTGGTACTCCGTTGTTTGGTCAAACACCAGTCTGGATGTTGCTGTGAAGATATTTTTTAGATGTTATTAATATTTAAATCAGTAGACTTTGAGTAAAGTAGATTACCCTCCACCATGTGGACTGCCTCATCCAGTCAGTTGAACACCTGAAAGAAAAAGACTGAGGTTTCTCAAGGGGGAAGGAATTCTGCTTCCAGGCTGCCTTGACTCAAGACTGCAACATGAACTCTTCCCTGCTGGCCTGTCTTGCAGATTTTGGACTTGCCAGTCCCCACAGTCGTGTGAGTCAGTTTCTCATAAATCTCAATCTCTCTCCTCTTTGTTCTGTCCTCTCTCTTCTCCCCTCTCCTCTCTTCTGCACCCTCCCCCTACGTTGGTCTTGTTTCTCTTGAGAACTGACTAATACATGTGTTGAACTCATTTATTAATAGTTTCTTAGTGGATTTATTAAGGTTTTCTATATACAAGATTATGTCATCTATAAATAGGGATTTTACCCTTTCCTTTCCAGTCTCTATGACTTTTATTTCTTTTTCTTTCCTAATTGCCCTCCTAGCACCTCCAATACAGTGTTGAGTGGAAGTGGTGAGAGCAGACATCTTTGTCTTGTTCCTGATTTCAGGGGAAAACCATCTAGTCTTTCATCATTAAGTCTGATATTAATTGTTTTATTCATAGATGGTCTTTATCAGGTTGAAGAAGTACCATCTATTCCTAGTTTGTTGGATATTTTTATCATGAAAGGGTGTTATATTTTGTCTAATGCCTTTTCTGAATCTATTGAGATGATCATGTGGACTTTGTCCTTCATTCTATTAATATGATCTATTATATTGAATGATTTTCATATGTTAAACTAACCTTGCATTGTTGTGACAAATTCCACTAGATCATTGTATATAATCCCTTTTAAATGTTGCTGGATTTGATTTGCAGTTGGTTAGCAATGTTGAGCATCTCTTCATGTGCCTGTTGGCCATTAGCCTTCCCTCTTTGGAAAAATGTCTATTCAGTTCTTTTGCCCATTTAAAAAAATTTTTTTTGATGTTGAATTGTAAGAGCTATTTATATATGTTGGATATTAACTCCTTATCGGTCATATCATTTGTTCTTTTTTCCTCAGGATTGCTTTGGAAATTCAGGGTCTTTTATGGTTTCATATAAATTTTAGGATTATTTATTTTAGTTCTGTGAAAAATGTCATATTTTGGTAGGGACTGAGTTAAATCTGTAGATAGCTTTATGTAGTACGGAGTAGTAATTTTAACAGTATTAATTTTTCCATTCCAAGAGCACAGGATATCTTTCCATTTCTTTGTATCACGTTCAGTTTCCTTCATCAGTGTTTGACAGTTTACAGAGTATAGGTCTTTCGCCTCCTTGGTTAAGTTTATTCCTAGGTATTTTATTCTTTTTGGTATTTTTTTTTGTTTACTTTCTCTTTTTGGTAGTTCATTATTATTGTATAGAAATGCAGAAAATTTCTGCGTATTAGTCTTGTATCCTGCTACTTTGCTGATTTCATTTAGTAATTCTAATTGTTTTTGGGTGGAAACTTTAGGGTTTTTATATAAAGTATCATGTCATCTGCAAATAGTGACAGTTTTACCTCTACCCTTCCAATTTGGATGCCTTTTATTTCTTTTTCTAGTCTTATTGCTGTGACTAGGACCTCCAATGCTATGTTAAATAGAAGTAGTGAGAGTGGGCATCCTTGTCTTGTTCCTGAATTTAGAGGAAAATCTTTCAGCTTTTTTAAAAAAAATTTATTTATTTGGTTGCGTCAGGTCTTAGTTGCGGTGCTTCACAGGTCATAGTAAATGGGAGGTGGCGGCAGAATCTAGGACCAAGGGAGAGGCAGGTTCTGGGGAGGCTGTGGAGACTCCAGGAATGTCAGGGCTGCCTGGGCGCCGGGTGCGCTCTCCTCTGGGTCCCACCAGGGCCCGGCACTCGGTGGATGGACACATCCTGCCAAGGCCACAGTGCTGCTGGGGGACTGGGCAGGGCCCTGAGCCGGCTCTGAGGCCCCGGGCCCTGCTCCTGACACCCACTTGGCTCAGCCAAGCCTGGTCCCTGGGTCCCACAATGTGGAACCAGCTCCAGCCCTTTTGACCTGCTTGGCGGCTATCTAGAACATTAAAAAAGTCGATAATACTCCTTTTCTTCGGAAAGGGAGCTGCAGGCGACGCTGTCAGTTGCTGTCCCGTTGTCCTAGCTACGATTCTGTCAGGTCGTCCTTGTTCCCTGGTGGAACTGAAGGAACTGAAGCCCAGCGCAGGTTGGCGCCTTGGTGGAGGTACCAGGCACACGGTGGCACCAGTAAGGCACGGGCTGGGAGTGGCCTGAGGCCTGGCGGGGGATGGAGGGGGGCTTTGGTCATCGAGAGGGCCTCTTCATTCCTTCCCTCAAACCCACCCTCATACGGAAAGGAAGGTCCGTGGTGTCCAGTGCACGAGCAGGTGTTCCTTGAGCCCTGTGCTGCTTTGAGTTCGTTTTCTGATCACGTGCTGTGGTGCAGTGCAGAGTCTTTGGACCAAGAAAGGATTGTTTCTTATCCTGGGCCCACCCATCGCTAGGAGTCCCCCAGCCACCTCAAGAACACCCAGGCCCTCCCCTGCACCAGCCCTCAGACTCCCGGCCTGGGATTCTGGGATTCTGGGATTCCCGGGTCCCTCCCTGAGTTCTGGGATTCCGGGGTCCCTCCCCAACTGGACTGGGGGGAGGAGGAGCATCCTTCTCCCCCCAGTCCAGGCTTTGACTCTCCCTCCAGCGCCCCTCCTCCAGGCCACCAGGGGTCACGGCAGTCTGCGTGGGACTCTTGAGGTTGTGGCCTCCTGCAGAGTTTGGGATCTGATCCACACCCAGTGATCCGGTGAGGGTGGGGTGAGGGCTGTCAGGTTGTATGGTCTCCCTAAGCCAGCTGAGAACATTGTCGGGAGGTCAGGCATCTGGGCAGAATTTCCCTCAGCTCCCTGAGGAGTGCGGGCACAGGGGTTCACAGTGACAGCACAATACTTGTCTTCCAATTCCACCTCATGGCCCAAAAGTGAGGGCAGAGGTGGGAATGTTTCTTGGGGGCTTCACAGGGTTAAACCCCTCTGTTGCAAAGGCAAATCTGGGATGCGTGCAAGCGGCTCTGCTCTGTGGGTTCAAACCTTGTTCCAACTGCCTTCTTATGGGTTGTGGAAACTTGGCAATTCCTTAAACCTCTTTAAAACTCAGTGCACTGGGTTGAAATCCATGTTCAGCGGAGCCTGAGAACGTGCTCTTATTTGGAAATTAGGTCTTTGCAGATGTCGTTAGCTAAGGTGAGGTCCTCGTGGATGAGATGGGCCCTAACCCAATGGCAGGTGTTCTGAGAAGAGGAGGGAGGTCAGGAGAGATGCACCCAGAGGAGACATGGCAGGAGGCGGGGCGTGGGGTGGGGTGGGGTGGGTTAGGGGAGACAGGCAGGGCCTGGCGAAGTGCGTCCACAAGCCTGGGAACGCCAGGGACCGTAGGCGCCACCAAGAGCCAGGCGGAGGCTTGGAAGGGTCCTCCTTGAAGCCTTCAGTTGGAGCAGGCCCTGCCCACGCTGGGAGAGAACACCTTGCTCAGTTTGTGGTCGTTTCTTACAGCAGCACAGGAGAGGAATACACTTAGTTTCTTCAGATGCAGAGTGGGGATGACATCACTTCAGAGGCTGCCGGGCGGTTGACGGATATGACGTCTAATGAATGGCTGTGTGGGCACATCTGACAGCCAAGCCACAGCTCTGGACGGGCCCATGCTTTGGCTTCTTGCCAGGCATATAGTAACCCCTTGAAACAGTCATCACTTGGGCTGCTTCTTTGTTCTTGAGGATCCTCGTAGTAACATCCTCCTGATCTTTGGGAATCCCCTCTCAGCTCATCTCAGGTCACCTTCCCTGTGGCCTTGTCATGCTTCACCCAGTTAGCAAATCCCTCTGGCTGACACCTTGATGGCAGCATTAGGGCGCTGTGTCCTGCTGCCCTAGCCACAGCTGAGGTTGCACCCTCCACCCCGTGGACTTCCTCCCATCTGCCCTCCCAAGTGACACCAGTTTAATGGACGCAAGAACAGGGTGACCTGTGGAAATTCCACGTACATTGTACTCTTGTTGTGAGGGCTGGAGGGGCCTCTGGGAGGAGTGCCCAGGGCCGGCACCTCTAGCGAGTATCTGACGTCTGGTCACAGAGCCAGGCCACAGCAGCTGAAGGGCTGTAGCAGCCTTGAAAAGTTTGCCTGCGTTCCAGTACCACTGTGTCTTGTCATCCACATCTGAAACGAATTCCAGCATCTCAGCCCCAGCCTAATCCCCCTCACAGATTCCCACGCTGTCTCCTCAGAGCAGAAATCTATCCCAATAACTACTTATAAACAGTCTCAGCCCTCTGCTGCTGGCTTCCATCTCTGTCACTGGGTGGCAGGTGGACACCTTGTCCTCTTAATGTCTTCTGTTCTCTTTTTAAAAATAATTAATTAATTAATTAATTTTTGGCTGTGCTGGGTCTTTGTTGTTGTGCGCAGGCTTTCTCTAGTTGTAGAGAGTGGGGGCTACTCTTGTTGCGGAGCACGGGCTCTAGGCGCACAGGCTTCAGTCGTTGTCGCACACGGGCTTCAGTTGTTGTGGCTCGCGGGCTCTAGAGCGCAGGCTCAGTAGTTGTGGTGCACTGGCTTAGTTGCTCCGTGGCATGTGGGATCTTCCTGGACCAGGGCTCGAACCCATGTCCCCTGTATTGGCAGGCGGATTCTTAACCACTGCGCCATCAGGGAAGCCCCACTTAATGTCTTCTGTTTCCCAACAGACAGACCAATTCCAGACATAGAATGGAGATGATTCAAGCCCAGGGCCTTTCAGCTGGGCTCTCAAGGCTGTGACTGAGGTGGTAATTGAGAACTGGATTTATCTGTTCACCAAGTGTTTATTCTTCACCTCCCGTGTGCTAGGCAGAGCACATGTGTTGGAATTTTTAAAATAAGTGAGAATCTCCTCTGTTGCTTTCCTGGTGAGACCACCAAGTCAACCTCCATTCCTCCCATTTCGGCTAGAAAGGGTCTGGGAGCTGCAATTCCAGGAAATCTATGGATTCCAAAATAGTTCTACCGCTGTTCATCTATAAAATCCCAGAAACTTCTCAGCTTTAGACTCACTGGCATGAGGCTTGATGTATCATAGAGGTGTTGTTTATGTCCATTCTATTTTAGGTGCTTTTAAAATATGCTTGCAAGTCCTTTAACACTCTTCCTAACAAGAGGTGCAGTCTTTTGTCTTAGTCTGCTCAGGCTGCTATAACAAAATACCATAGACCAGGAGCTTAAACAGCATTTATTTTCACAGTTCTGGAGACTGGAAGTCTGAGGTCGAGGTGCCGGTGTGTTTGGTTCTGGTTAGGGTCTTCCTCCTGGCTTGCAGGTGCCCTCTTCTTGCTGTATCTTCACATGGCAGAGCCAGAGAGAGAGAGGGGACAAGCTCTCTGGTGTCTCTTACAAGGGCACTAATCCCACCATGGGGGCCCCACCCTCATGACCTCATATAAACCAAATCACCGCCCAAAGACCCCATCTCCAAATATCATTGGGGTAAGGATTTTGGGAGGGACACAATTCAGTCTGTAGCACCTTTCTCTTGTGCCTTTGTGACTACCTCGATGATGCGATGTGGTGATGCTGCTTCACTCTCCCTTCTCGTCAACACAGTATTGGAAGTCCCAGCCACAACCATCAGACGAGAAAAAGAAATAAGAGGTATCCAGAAGGGGAGAGGCAAAATTGTCACCCTATGCAGATGACAGGATACTATATATAGAAAACCCTAAGTACTCCACACAAAAACTACTAGACCAAGTAAATGAATTCAGCAAAGTAGCAGGATGCAAGATTAACATTCAGAAGTTGGTTGCATTCCTTTACACTAACAATGAAATATCAGAAAAAGAATGTAAAAAAACAATACCTTTTAAAATCTCACCGAAAAATAATACCTAGGAATAAACCTGACCAAGGAGGTGAAAGACTTATACACTGAGAACTGTAAAACATTTCTAAAGGAAATTGAGGATTCAAAGAAATGGAAAGCTATCCCATGCTCTTGGATTGGAAGAATTAATATTGTTAAAATGGCAATATTACCCAAAGCAATCTACAGATTTAATGTGATCCCTATCAAGTTACTCATGACATTTTTTACTGAACTAGAACAAATAATCCAAAAATTTATAAAAGACCCAGAATTTTTAGAGCAATCCTGAGGAAAAAAAAACAAATCAGGAGGCATAACTGTCCCGGACTTCAGACAATACTACAAAGCTACAGTAATCAAAACAGTGTGGTATTGGTACAAAAACAGGCATATGAGTCACTGGAACAGAATAGAGAGCCTAGAAATAAACCCACACACCTACAGTCAATTAATATTTGACAAAGGAGGCAAGAATGTAAAATGGGTAAAAGATGGTCTCTTCAGCAAGTGGTGCTGGGAAAGTTGGACAGCTGCATGTAAATCAGTGAAGTCAGAACACACCCTCACACTGTGCACAAAAATAAATTCAAAATGGCTTAAAAACTTAAACATAAGACATGACACTGTAAAACTCCTAGAGGAGAGCATAGGCAAAACATTCTCTGACGTAAATTGTACCAGTGTTTTCTTAGGCCAGTCTCCCAAGGCAATAGAAATAAAAACAAAAATAAATGAATGGGGCCTAATCAAACTTACAAGCTTTTGCGCAGCAAAGGAAATCATTAAAAAAAAATCCACAAAATAGCAACCTATGGAATGGGAGAAAATATTTGCAAATGATGAGATAGACAAGGGTTTAATCTCCAAAATACATAAACAGCTCATACCATTCAACAACAAAAAAACAAACAACCCAATCAAAAAATGGGCAGAAGACCTTAATAGGCATTTCCGACATATAGATGGCCAGTAAGCACATGAAAAGCTGCTCAACATCACTAATTATTAGAGAAATGCAAATCAAAGCTACAACGAGGTATCACCTCACACCGGTCAGAATGGCCATCATTAAAAAGTCTACAAATAACAAATGCTGGAGAGGGTGTGGAGAAAAGGGAACCCTCCTACACATTTGGTGGGAATGTTAGTTGGTGCAGACACTATGGAAAACAGTATGGAGGTTCCTCAGAAAACTAAAAATAGAATTACCATATGATCCAGCAATCCCACTCCTGGGAATATACCCAGACAAAACTATAATTCAAAAAGATACACGCACTCCTATATTCATAGCAGCATTATTCACAATAGCCAAGACATGGAAACAACCTAAATGTCCATCGAAAGATGAATGGATAAAGAAGATGAGGTACATATATACAATGGAATACCACTCAGCCATAAAAAGGAACAAAATAATGCCATTTTCAGCAACATGGATGAAACTAGAGATTATCATACTAAGTGATGTAAGTCAGAAAGAGAAAGACAAATACCATATGATATCACTTACGTGTGGAATCTAAAATATGGCACAAATGAACCTATCTACAAAACAGAAACAGAATCACGGACATAGAGAACAGACTTGTGGTTGCCAAGGGGGAGTGGGGGGAGGGAGAGGAATGGACTGGGAGTTTGGGGTTGGGAGATGCAAACTGTTACATTTAGAATGGATAAACAACAGGGTCCTAATATGTAGCACAGGGAACTATATTCAATTTCGTGTGATAAACCATATAGAAAAGAATATTAAAAAAAAGAACGTCTCTGTGTATAACTGAGTCACTTTGCTGTACAGCAGAGATTGGCACAGCATTGTAAATCAACTATATACTTCAATAAAAAAAAAAAAAGAAAAAAAGAAAAAAAGATGTGGTGATGCTGCATGACTTCCAGGGCTGGCTTAGAAAAGGTCCAATAGCTTCTGATGGTTTCTTTTGTGAAGCTTACTTTTGGAACTGGCCACCATGCTGTGAGGAGGTCCATGCCACATGGGAAGCCTGCATGTAGATGTTCCACCAACAGCCCTATACGAGATTCAGCTGATAGCCAGTGTCAACCATTGTGTGAAGCAGTCTTATAGAGGACTCCAGCCCAGCCACTGTCTGACTGTAACTACTTGAGAGTTCAGTAAGCACCATCTAGATGAATTCCATCAATCCCAGACCAAGCATGATAATTACAATAAATGCTTATTGTGGTTTACGCCACACAGCTATAGATAACCAGAGCAGCAATCCTCACTGGCTATTTGTTCAGTTATTACCCTTCATGGGAATTCCGTGGCGGTTCAGTGGTTAGGACTCTGCGCTTTCACTGCCGAGGACCCGTCTTCAATCCCTGGTCGGGGAACTAAGATCCTGCAAGCTGAGCAGCTTGGAAAAACAGCAAACAAACAAAAAACAAACCCAAAAAACCAACCAAACAAAAACACACACAAAAAAACAAACCAAAAAACCCCCCAAACATATTAAAAAAAAATTATTGCCCTTCAGAAGACCCTGACTTTAGTGTGCATGGTCCCAGTGCCCCTGCATACTGGGCTGTTAGAACAAAGGTCCACAGTTTTCTGCCCACCCTTGCTGCACATATATTTAGCCCAGCTCTAGGAAGATGCTGAAGCTCTTTATCTACAGCAGCGGTCCTCAGCCAGAGCTGCATATCAGTCACCTGGAAAGATTTTAACGTTACCCGTGCCCAGGCTACAGCCCACACCAGTTAAATCAGAATCTTTGGGAATGTGGCCCAGGAGTCAATATTTTTTAAAGCTCCTCAGGTGATCTTAACATGCAACCCAGCTTGAGACCCATGGATGGCGTCAGTGAGGATCCAGGCCAGCTCCTTACAGAGCATCAAGATGCCAGCTCATCCCCCAGGCCCCGCCCCAGATCCTGGAGGAGAACTGTTAGTGTCACTGGGAAAGCAGGGTAATTTGGGCCCGGGGATAAGGGATAAGTTGACTTCCAGTGAAATAGATCATTCCGGACCTAGATTACTCTTTAATGCCCTTCCCTTCTCTTCTTATCAGAGCCCAGAGTCCAATTTCCTTCACAAAATGTCCTGATCATTCCAGGCCTATTAATCTTCTCTTTCTGCTTAACAAATCACTCTAAAACTCAGAAGGTTAAAACAACAATAAACATTTATTATTTCATACTATTTTGTGGATCAGGAATTCAAGAGTGGCTTAGCTGGGTGGTTCTGACTTGTCTAGTAGCAGGACCCTGCTAGACATCTGAGATATTTGAGTTTGGATCTCAGAGAGTGTTTTTGAAGACTGAAAAAATGGCCTCATGACCGCCCACACCATGGATGGCCTGTATCCGTGGGAATGCGTGGGTGGGGTTTGAATATGTCCAACTCTGTCCAGCTGGGCAGTTCTTTAGGTGAGCTGGACGCTCTGCATGTCCAGTCCTCGTCTGTATTTTAGAGCCCAGACTTTGGAGCCAGATTTCCTAGGTTCAAATCCTGCCTCTTCTACTTACTGTCTTGTGATTTAGGGCAAGTAATGACTGTTTCTGTGGCCCTGGTCCTGAGTGTGGTAGCTGGTGGGGATGTCCCTTGTCCCTGCTTATCTTTCACCACCTGTCCTGCCCCAGGGGCTGCAGCGCCCGTGGCCTGGCGGCTGTCAGCACAAGAGCTTAGAGAGGGGCCCCAAGCTGGGCCCTTGGGGCTGGCAGGCCCTGGTAGGGAGGGGTTGGATTTGGGATTCATGAAGGAGTGAGTATGACTCGCTGATGAATCCCAGAGTATGGGGGAAAGAGGACTTAGTGAGGATTCCTGGGGTTTTGATTTGAAAATGGGAGCAATGTGCGTGCCGTTTGCTAAAATGGGCATCTGCAAGTTTGAGGGGCGTTGGGAAGAGTTTTGTTTTGATTGTATTAATTTTGAGACACCTACTAGACATCTGAGTAAGCACTGAGATATTTGAGTCTGGATCTCAGGGAACATGTTGGGGCTGGAAATAGACATTTAATCATCATGAGCATTTTGGTGTCATTAAAGCCATGGCACGGACGAGCAGCTGCATATGGAAAAGAGGCTCAGTGTAGAGGGCAAGGGGCCGGCAGCGAGGAGGGCAGCAGCTCAAGGGGAACATGCGTCCTAGAGAGAGAAGCTTTTAAAAGGTGGGAGATCCTAGAACATGTTGCACGTTCATGGTGATAATCCAGGGGACAAGGGTAAACCTCTGATGACAGAGGGAGAGGAGATAACCATAGGAGAAAAGTCCTTGAGTTGACATGAGGGGCTGAGGTCCTGAGCACAAACGGAGGGCAGGGGTTGCTTTAGAAGGAGCGAGGTCAGTTCACCAGCTGCCACGGGGAGGACACAGGGAACTGGTGGTTCTCGGTGCGGGGAGTTTTGCAGACAGGCTGTGGGAGATGGCTGCCTCTGTGTCCTCAGGGAAGCAGAAGGGGATGCTGAGGGTGGAGAGTGAGGAGGGGGAGGGGTGTGGGGTGTTCCCGCCAGGAGAAATCGTGAAATAACCTCTCGGGGAAGTGAGAGAGCAAAAGGATTCCAGAAATGTGCTGGGATGACTGGGCGAGGCAGGCGCCCGTCTCATGCCCAGGGTGGTTATTGAGATGGAGCAGGACCCCGTGGTCCTTCCCCACCATGTCCTCTGTCTGTATAAAAGCTTTAGTCAAAGAATAAGTTTAATCAGAGAAGTGGGAAAATGCAGAAACAAAGGAAAACAGTCAAATGAGACCAAATAATAATAGTGTAATCGTTAAGCAAAGTCAGAGACCTTTAGGTCTCTGAGGGCTACAGATAAATATTCTGAGCCACATCCTGTGAGCTGTCTCGTAGACGGTGTCTCGTAGACACTGAAACCGCCACCAGGTGGAAGGAGTGAACTACATGATGACCAGAGTGTAGCCCTGACATCAGCTGCTGCAATTCTGAGAATTGGCCTCAAGGAAATGGGACCAAAGCAAGCCTGGAACTGAAGACTAACTGTACTGAAAGCAATCACGATGACGCTGGTCAGAGCACCGCAGGACCGATTTCAGGATGACTGTCAGAGCCGACTGTGCTGTTTCCATGTGTAGCCCCCTCCCTCCGCCTGTGCAGCCCTGAAACTCTCCTGATAGTTGGGGGAGGGTGGAGTTGGCCTTGGGACACGAGTCTGCCCTCCCCGCCAGCAGCAGGGCTCTGGAATGAAGCAATCTTTCTTGCCACCAACCTTGCCTCTTGAGGACTGGCTTTCCAGGGACGAGCAGCCGGACTCCACCTTGGGTAACATCGTGAAGGGGAAGAGCCAGCGGATGCCCGGCCGTGCGATGGGTCTCACCTGCCGCTCGGCCCCTGTCCCTGATGGACGGCTGTGCTGTGCAGCAAGGGTGGAGCTGAGGCAGGGGATTTCCTCCACTCTAAAGGCCCGGGTAGAGCCGCAGGGTGGGAATACCGTGCTGCGTATCCCAGGCAGACGGCCCCGTGGTGCTCAGAAGCAGCCGCCGTGATGGCAAGGAGAGGGGAGCGGCTGGGCATTGTCCGTGGGCCCCAGCACTTCCCCCTGTCTGGGAGAGAGCTGGCCTGCCGGGTGCCTTCGTCCGTGCTCAGCACAGGGCGAAGGTGGGCACAGCCAACACGGCCCTGCCCTCCCTGGGCTCGGAGCCCAGGGAGACTGTTTTGCACACTGTCCAGGGTGGCTGCTCTGCTGACCAGTCGTCAGTAGGGGGCCCCTGCCACCTGGCCTCGGATGCAGCTGAATCATCTGGAATTGGAAGGCCCGCTTCATTCTGTGCCCACTCAGCGTCCAAACCGCGGGGCCAGTTGACGGAGCCCTGAGCCAGGACTTTGCCTGACCCCTCATTTTCTTCCAGGTTATGCAGCAGCCCTGACCTCCTCAGTGAGGAAATGGAGCTCCTGGGCAGAGTCCACCCTTCGGGTCTGTAGGCTCCACGGCCCAGCCGTGCTGGTCATCAGGGCAGGGGAGCTCCAGGCGGCAGCCCTGTCCTTAGCACGTGGAGCTCAGCATTATTGAGGTTTAGTCCAGGAAACCACAGGGTCGGGCGGGTGCGTATCTACCCAGAGATCTTCACAGTCCTCATCTTAGTCACCTCAGGGCAATGAAGCAAATGCCACAGGCTGGGGGCTTAACAACAGAAAGTTCTCTCTCCCCAGTTCCGGAGGCTGCAGAGTCCAGATTTAGGTGCTGGAGGATGTGGTGTCTGATGAGGACTCTTTTCCGGGCTCGCAGACGGCTGCCTTCCCATCGTGTGCTTGCCAGAGATCTCTGGTGCCTCTTCCTCTTTGCTGAGGACATTGGTTCCGTGGGCTTAGGGCTCCACCCTTATCACCTCATATAACCTTCATCACCTCCTGAAAGGCTCTATCTCCTCTACAGCCACGTGAGGGGTTAGGGCTTCACCATATGAATTTTGAGGGGGCACAGTGCCGTCCAGAGCAATCCAAGGGCCCCACCTGGACCTGGTGAGTCCCTTCCAGGGTCCCAAACCAGGCTGCAGCCAGGCACGTTCAGTGTGGCTCTACCGGGATTGCCCAGTCCCAGCTCTGGAAACAAAAAGAGCCAGTGAAGGTGGTCCCTGGTGGTTTGAACCCTGGAGGAGGAGTTTCTGACTCAGTGGCATCTGGACCAGCCTTGCCCTAGGGTCAGGGATTTTGCACCAGAGTGAGTGTACTCAGTGCGACATGCCTGGGCCCGAGGCCGCGGCCCCTTTGGAGGAGAACGGGCTTTATTTCTGCTCTCCTGGCTGTCCTGACACACTGTAAGGTCACTGCCTCATCTTGGGCTCAGCTCTGGTGGGCGCCGCGCTTCCTGAAGGCTCTGTCTCCCTGATCCCTCCCGGGTCACACTGGTTAGCGGGTACCGGGGAGGGCAGGGGCTCTGCCGCTCAGTGTCTGTCCTCGTTTTAGGTACGGGCTCAGCCAGTTTCCCTTTGTTCTAGCTGGGAAGAGAGGCAGAAGCCCAAGTACAGCAACGGGAGGCTGCTGGTCCTCGGCCCCTGCTGTCAGGGGCCACTTCCTCTCGTCTGCAGGTCTGCGTTGCACCTGTGAGTTGGCAGGGATGATGCCTTGCAGGGGCTCCCGGTTACAGGATCCCTGCAGCTCCGAATTTGATAAGGAACAGCTCTCGTCACTCTGTGTCCTCTTCCATCTCCCTGAATATTCTGATTGGTTTTGCTGGGCTCATATCTCCCCCTTAACCCCTCGCAGTATCTGGAAGGATGGGGCAGTGATAGGCCAGCCTGGTCACGGGCGAGGCTACAACCTTCCGTTCTTGGCTCCGACAGCATTCCATATATCGAGTGCAGAAGTTTCTGTAAGAAAGCATGTGTGGCAGCGTCAGTACACCTCCACTGCACACCCTGAGGCGAAGGCATGGCAGGGTGCGTTGACCCACACAAGAGCGCCAGGGTCACCCCCGCTGCACTCAGGACGGCAGGGGTGGAGGGGGCCACTCTGTTCCCCTCCACCTGGTTCTCATAGAGTCTCCATTCAGAAAACAGCTCAGCTTTGTTTCTCAGCCTTTGTTCATCGTATTTCTCCTGGCGTCCGCGCCGCCTTTGGATATGGGTCAGCTCTGTCCTGAACAACGGGCCGTACAGGACGAGGCTCAGGGACACCCCATCTCACACACGCCAGAGGGCCGCGCTTGTGGGCTATGATCCTAGAGCGCTTAGCACAAGCTGCCGATGCATTTGTGATATTTCCTGGCAGTCTTCCTTGATTTATCCTTTTCTTTTCACATGTTCCCCATCATGTCCCCCACCCCCTCCCCAGATTCTAGCCCACCCAGCAAAGAGAGCCCAGGTAGATGGCAGCTGGGGTGACTTGGTTTGTTTGAAATCTCATCCTTGACTTCATGGAGCTTGAGGAGAGGTTTTTTGGATTGTAAATATTTTTTGCTCTTTGGATGAAAACCCAGGGTCCCCTGAGTGTTCATCATCCTCCCAAAAGAGGGATAGTGTATGTCTTCTTTGGAGAAATGTCTATTTAGGTCTTCTACCCATTTTTGGATTGGGTTGTTTGTTTTTTTGATATTGAGCTGCATGAGCTGCTTGTAAATTTTGGAGACTAATCCTTTGTCAGTTGCTTCATTTGCAAATATTTTCTCCCATTCTGAAGGTTGTCTTTTCGTTTTGTTTATGGTTTCCTTTGCTGTGCAAAACAAAATGGTTCTGAAGAACCTAGGGGCAGGACAGGAATAAAGATGCAGACGTAGAGAATGGACTTGAGGACACGGGGAGGGGGAATGGTAAGCTGGGACAAAGTGAGGGAGTGGCATGGACATATATACACTACCAAATGTAAAATAGCTAGCTAGTGGGAAGCAGCCGCATAGCACAGGGAGATCAGCTCGGTGCTTTGTGACCACCTAGAGGGGTGGGTCAGGGAGGGTGAGAGGGAGATGCAAGAGGGAGGGGCTATGGGAAATATATGTATACATATAGCTGATTCACTTTGTTATACAGCAGAAACTAACACACCATTGTAAAGCAATTCTACTGCAATAAAGATGTTAAAAAAAAAGAAAAAAAGAGGAATAGTGCAATGCATGAATAATGTTTGTGAAAATAATTTTAAGACTGTTGCAAGTTCAACAGGGTGATTATGGGAATGTAGCAATGAGTGATTGTCTTTAAGAATCATGGGGGGAAGGAGTAAATGTTCTCCTGTCAATCATCTGAGGTGACAGTGATGCTGGGACAAAACACGGTCGAGGAGGTGCGCTGAGACAGGAGTGAGGGGCCGTGCTGGTCTCCCCGGGCGGGTGTGTGGTTCAGGCTCGGCTGTCTGGGGGGCAGTGGCCTCAGCTCTGGCGCAAGAGTGCAGGATTCTGAAGGCAGGCCCCCGCGTTAGCGCTCAGGTTCCAGAGTCCGTGAGACCCAGGGCGACATGGGCACAGTGGTGGCCTGGACTGTACTGGACAGCACGCAACAGACCCTGGAGGAACCTCCAGGAATACTTGGGCCCGTTTTGAAGCGTGTTAATTTCTAAATGGAAGTGCCTCTGTGATGAGGGCCAGACACATCTGACCATCATGTTGGTCATTCTCTGGTTTTCCTTGTTTAATCCTTCTGCTCTGGCATTCAGCTATCTTTCTGGCTTCCAAATTATGGCTTTGCTTCTGAACCTCTAGTTCAGTCTTTCCCAAACATGGTTAGTGGTAGGCTTTGGGAAAAGAAGCCAAACTTCTCTGGGCTCCAAGTGTCAGCTGATGAGCAGGCAGCCTCAGGTGCCAATCAGAGAGTGACTTCTAGCTTCTGCTGCATAGCGTCATGGAACTTATCACTGCATGGGCGGCTGTGAGTGTTTCCGGAGTGTGTACATGAAGACCACCCACGTGAAAACAGGCAAAGGCTATTTATGCAGAGCTGGCTGCAGCGAGGGCGGCGACCACCATCACCTGGTTGGTCAGAGACTCAAAGACAAACAGAGGAGTGGGAAAGCTTCATGGTGGAAAAAAAGGGAAGGCTTCAGGCGTGCCCTGGCTGGAGGCGGCTACTAGACAGGGGCATCCTATGTGATTTTTTTTTTTTTTTTTTTTTTTGTGGTACGCGGGCCTCTCACTGTTGTGGCCTCTCCCGCTGTGGAGCACAGGCTCCGGATGCACAGGCTCAGCGGCCATGGCTCACGGGCCTAGCTGCTCCGCGGCATGTGGGATCTTCCTGGACTGGGGCACGAACCCACGTCCCCTGCATCGGCAGGCGGACTCTCAACCACTTCGCCACCAGGGAAGCCCATCCTATGCGATTTGTCAGAGGGACATATTTGGCTTCCTCTGGTTGGTTCTAAGTTGGAAGTAGGGACAAAAGTATGCTATCAGTCTTTCATCAGGTCTTGGGCATTTGGGGCTGAATGCTGCAGGGGTTACTGTTTGGCTTTCTGCATTGTCACTAGAGACGGCAGGCTGATTCCTGGGCCGGTTCCTGTGGAGGACTGTGGATGAGAGGTCAGTTCCCTGGGCGGGCTGCAGCGGGTGGGGGGTCAGAGCTCTATTCTTATATATGGTCTGGCCATTGTCTCTTTGTATATTCTGCCTCTCAAGTGCCTGGACATAGTAATAGGCTTCTAAAAAGTAGCTGTTATTATTATTGTCACCTCCACGGAGGGTGCCCAGATTGTTCACCTGGATGGTCTTAGAACCAGGTCCTGTTATTTCTGTGGCTTCTCTGAAGCGTGCCCGCCCTGGGCCATTTCCAGATCTGGCTGACTGGCTTCCTGGTCTGGTCTTTCTAAGGCAGCTCAGCTGGGGGTGTTGGCCGTGTGGTCAGAGTCATGGATGCAAAGAGTTGCTGAATACACTGCTGGCCGCTTTTCCTAGAGGCTCAGGGTTCCACAACTGGTTTTATGGGCATTGAGTTTTAAATTCTTCCATATTATAATCTTCTCCAGGCCAGCACGTATCCTCTGCAGGGCTGCCACTGTAGGCATCCTATGCTCTCTCCTGTTGCATTCCTTGATTTCTCTTTCCCCCTTTCTCCCCCTCCCTCATTTCCTTTGGTATTTTCCCTTGAACTCTAGTTTTTCATTATTTTTTGATTATCCTTCTGATTGTTTCCTCATTTTCACAGCTTCCAAAATATTTCCAGACTGGGAAGTTATATTAGTTTTCCTCTTGCTGCTGTAACAAATTCCTATAATCTTAGTGGCTCAAAACAACACAGATTTATTATCTCACAGTTCTGGAGGTGGGAAGTCTCCCTGAGCTAAAGCCAAGTGTCAGCAGGGCTGTGTTCCTTTGGAGGCTCTAGGGGAGAATCCATGTCCTCAATTTTTCTGGTTTCTGGAGGCACCTGTATCCCCGCGGCCCCTTCCTGTCTTCAAAGCCCGTGGAGCCTACCCCTGCAAGTCTGTCTTGTCTCCCTTTGACTTTTGCTTCTGTTGTCACACCCCCTTCTCTGACCCTGACCCTTCTGCCTCCTTCTAAGGACCCTGTGAGTACAGTGAGGCCACCTGCATGATTCAGAGTGAACCACTCCCCCTCACCAGATCCTTAAATTAACTTAACCACACCTGCAAAGTAGTTTTGCCATGTAAGGGAACACTCACTGGTTCTGGGGATTAGGACATGGACATCTGTTATAGGCTGAATCGTGTCCTCCAAATCACGTATGTTGAAGCCCTAACCCACAGTACCTCAGACTGTGACTGTTAATTAAGCTAACATGAAGTTTTTAGGGTGGCCCTAATGCAATCTGACTGATGCCCTTATAAGAGGAGGAGATCAGGAGACACACACACAGAGGGAAGGTGATGCAAAGATCCGGGGCGGAGAGAGGGGGAAAGACGGCCTCTGCAGCCAAGGGGAGGGGCCTCAGGAGAAACCTGCTCTGCTGACACCTTGATCTCGACCTCCAGCCTCCAGAACTGTGAGAAAATAAATTCTGTTGTGTAATCACCCAATCCGAGATAATTTCTCTGTGCCAGTCTGTGGTATGGCAGCCTTAGCAAACCAGGGCAGCATCTTTGGGGGGCCATTATTCTGTCGGCCAGAGGTTTAGTCTACATTTTGCCTAAGTTTAGTCTATTTTGGGAGCAGTAATATTTCTCATTTTACTCGAGACACATAAGAAACCAGAGGCCTACCTGCACTGAACGCTTGAATGAGCCAAGGTGATACGCCTCTCTCAATAACTGAAAGGCTCTGAGTTCAGAATCTGCCACGGACACTTTCAGAGACAGCTGAGCCAGCAGGATTGTTTGGTGAACAGGAGCAGGGCTGAGTTAGGGGTTCTGAGCACTGGTAGTTTGTCCACAGCAAAGAAGCTGCGGACCCAACTGGGGATGGTGGTAGAGAGGTAGTCGCATGGGGACGCGGTGGGGACGCGGTAGGGACGCAGCCCACCCGGCACACACTGTATGGGGCGTACTGCCTCAGGGAGTCTACAGACAGTAATGCAAAGGACTGAAGTCCGCATGCTTTTTATAATCACCTTGGGCTGGACATTCTACACAATGTCAGAGATAGGGCTCCTGCCCCCTGCTGGGGGGCGTGGGTGGGACCACCGTGGAGATGATCACATGGTGTTAGAGCTTATTGGGAAGCAAGAACATGGAAGAAAAGAGGTCTTTTCCCAGTGGGATCTTTACAGGATCACAAAAATATTTGTGTGGTTATTATTATTTTTTAATTAATATATTTTATTTATTTATTTTTGGCTGCGTTGGGTCTTTGTTGCTGCGCACGGGCTTTCTCTAGTTGCGGCGAGCGGGGGCTACTCTTCGTTGCGGTGCGCGGGCTTCTCATTGCGGTGGCTTCTCTTGTTGTGGAGCACGGGCTCTAGGCATACGGGCTTCAGTAGTTGTGGCTCGCGGGCTCTAGGTACGCGGGCTTCAGTAGTTGTGGTGCATGGGCTTAGTTGCTCCCCGGCATGTGGGATCTTCCTGGATCAGGGCTCGAACCCATGTGCCCTGCATTGGCAGGTGGATTCTTAACCACTGTGCCACCAAGGAAGTCCCTATATTTTAAATTATCTTACAGAAGTTAATGCAGGTCATTATTTAATGTATGACAAATACTTTCTGGATATCTTTACTGATAGTAACAGTATTTGGGGAGTAGGTGAGAATTCACCCAAATGTAGGTGAGAGTAGCACCTCTCTCCCTCCCTCTCTCTCTCTCCCTCTCCCTCTCCCTCCATAAATCAAAGGAAATAGCAATCAAATGACATAAAATTTGATAATCTGGTCCACCTTCTTGTGTTATTGCACTCATTTCTGTGGGTTATGTAGATGTAAACTTTTCGTTCATTAATGAAGCATCTTAAGTTTTACTTTTCCTCATTTTTCTTAGGCTCCAAAGAGAGACTTAATTTTATGGGTATGGCTTGGCTTGGTTTTTAATTTATAGTCATGACATGATTGTTTATATAGAGAAATCCTAAGGAATCTACAAAGTTACTAGAACTGATAATAGATTGCAGGGTATATGGTTAATATACAAAAATCAACAGGTACTTAATATATAGCAGTACACAGTTGGAAAATGAAATTAAAAAAAACACCATATACCATAACAACAGAAACATCCAATACTTTGCAATAAATCAACAAAAACATGCAATACTTCTATAGTGAAAATTGCAAAATGGTGCTGAGACAAATTAAAGAAGACTTAAATGAAGGGAAAGATATACCATGTTTGTGGGTTGGAAGAAAGTATTATTGAGATATCAATTCTCCCCAAGTAGATATTCACTGCAATCTCAATCATAATCCCAGCAGGGCTTGTTGTAGAAATTGACAAAATGATTCTGAAATTTATATGGAAATGCAAAGGACCTAGAATATCCAAAGCCATCTTGAAAAAAAGAAAAGAACAAAATTGGAGGGCTTACATGGCCCAATTTCAAGACTCACTAATAAAGCCACAGTAATCAACACTGTGTGGTACAGGCGTGAGAACCCACAAACAGGCCAAAGGAGCACATGGGGAGTTCAGCACTGGGTCCATGCCTGTATGATCACGACCCGACTGGGGAACAGTGGTTCTTCTGATCCTAGGTTCAGTGTTCTCAGGACAAGGGAGTGTGTGCTGGCTGAAAAAAGACCCTGATTTGTAGAATAAGACGCAGCACATGGTGATAGTGGAAGTTTAGAGCCTTTCACTGTATTCACTGAATGAACCATCCTTCTCCATCCTCCTTCAGCCTGTGTACTAATAAGTAAGAATTATATGACAGATGGGAATCTGACATTCCAGGATGGGTCAATTGTTAGACAATTGATCCCATTTTCTCATGCATTTCTTATGTCATCTATGCATCCTATGTGTTCTCTGGCAGTCTGAGTTCAAGTAGTCTATCCTGTGGTTCTTACTATTATACTTGTCAGATCATTAGTCCTAATTTGAGGTTCAGAATATCAGTATGAGGGGGTGGCCTGGGTCCTTTCTTAGGTGGCACTGGTGCATGCAGTATCTTTCCTAGTGACCTGGAGCCAGAAGGAGTGCTTCCATCACAGATGGTGATTACAGCACACGTATTAAACCCTCTTGTGCCCACTTCCAGATAAGCACTTTGTATACATTTTGGGCAATTTAGTCCTAAATCAACCCTAGTTGGTAAGATTATTTTGACTACTAAGTTACTGACAGTGATATAAACTAAAACTAGATTGAAATAATTCCTTCTGAAGAGACCAGAGATGTAGGAGCCACTCAGACTGGAAATTTTTTTGTAGATTTTGATACAGGTTTACAAGTATCAAAATTCTGCAATTCTGAAATCCAAAACAGCTCTAAAAATTGAGCATTTTTAGTAAGAAATTTGGCAGCAAAATCTGACAGGCATTGTGAATCTCCCAGGAGGGAATAAAGCCCATGCAATCGTTTTTTTCCCTTGGAGCGTCTCAAGGGAGTTTTATTTTGGGAAATCATGCCCTGAGATAATCTTGCTATTAGTTCAAGACCTCCTAATTAATTTTTTTGCATCAATTTGGATTTTCCTTTTCAGTTTCCTTTGATTCATTCTTTACTACCTAACTATGCCAGGTTGTTTTTTTGTTTTTGTTTTTTTTTATATACATTTATTTTATTTTTGGCTGCGTTGGGTCTTCGTTGCTGCGTGTGGGCTTCTCACTGCGGTGGCTTCGCTTGTTGCAGAGCCCGGGCTCTACGCGCGTGGGCTTTAGTTGTGGCATTCCGGCTCGGTAGTTGTGGCTCATGGGCTCTAGAGCGCAGGCTCAGTAGTTGTGGCACACGGGCTTAGTTGCGTCGCGGCATGTGGAATCTTCCCAGACCAGGACTTGAACTTGTGTCCCCTGCATTGGCAGGCGGATTCTTAACCACTGTGCCACCAGGGAAGCCCTGCCAGGTTGTTATTTGATGGCTTCGCAGCCTAATGATCACATCTATGTGCACAATTCTTCAGGGTCGATGAGGCAGTTTTGTATTCATTTCTCTTTAGGTCCTCAGTAAACCTCTATTTTTCAGCAACGCAGGAGTGGAGATGCAGGACCCAGCTGGAATGTGGCAGAAGCAGAGGTGGAGCCTGACTCTGGCTCCACCATGCCCCTTGTAGAGACTAACCCCAGTGCTTTCTCCAGGACAGCTTGTCAGTGACCCTTACCGGCAGTGAGTCTCAGGCTTTAGATAATGAACAACCCGCACACTTGTAAGTGCAAGTAAAGAGCAGCAGTGGGCCAGCCGTGGCTGGGGGAGGGGAGTGGGATTCCGAATGCAGGAAGGACTGGGGGTGTGCTGGCCACACGTGAGCTGGACGTCTCAGCAGCTGTGTCTCCTCTGCCCCAGGTTCTCTCTGCTCTCGTAGGAAGTTGAAAAGTCAAGATGAAGTAGGTGATGTTTTACTGACTGGTGTTCATGGACTTGTATTGCTTCTACACCGGGTTATGAAAGGGTCTGGTTCCCAAACCTTGGATTGGCTCTCCAGCCATCCAGGAACATAGGAATGTGGAAGCACCGACTCCAGCTCTTCATTCCAGAACAGACCCCCGAGGCCCAGAACGGGGAATCACTTACACGATGCCAATTAGTCAATCGGCAGAAGAGTTGGGGCTGGAATTCAGCCTCTTCAGTGAAGAAGCGAGCGCACTGTGAATCTCAGCCTCCCTAGACCGCGGCCTGGATCCCTTGTGCTGTACTGCTGCGCTCCACCAGCAGAGGGCACCATTAGTCCGTGGGTGTTTTCAACAACTGTGGTTTCCAGTCCAGGCATTACGGAGAATGCGTTAAGATTTAATACCATATAATATGGGGATACTGCCTTCATGGATTGTAAGAGCTATTTGAAAACTCTGACTTTTACAAAAGGCTATGAAACATCACGATGTGGAGATAAATAGAGCTGGGACAAGGGGAAGCTCTTTGGAAAACCAGATTTAGAGAAACGTCAGTGTTGGCTGAGCTCCTCGGGGGTCCCTGAACGTTCTGTCTTTGTCATCCAGGCACAAAAACTCACTGCCCTTTGTGCTGAGATAAAACAGGTGGAACACGTCGGACTCACTCCCTCTCCAGAGCAATGCATCCCATTAAAACAGGGCACTGCTTCCACGCAGCACCCAGGGCAGGGCAGCAGACAGCTGGGGTGAAACTCTGCCTTGCACCTTCTAGCTTCTCGGTTTGGTGGCAAGAAGACCACCTTGCAGGGCTGTCATGGGAACAAGACGAGGCTGCATGAAGATGCCCAGCGCGATACCCACTGCAGGGAGGACCGAGTGGGAAGGAACTGTGCTCAGGTGAGGGCCTTTAGGGACTCGCTTGGGTTGGAGGCGGCCAGTCCCCTGGGCTGTTGGACAGATTATTGGAATGTGGCCTCGGAGTCAGGAGGCCTGGCGCCTGGACCGTGGGAGACCTGCTGGGCACAGTCTTGTGATTGATCAGGAGGGCCCCGATCAGCCGAGGGTGGGACAACAGGGCAGTGCAGGGGTCAGCGAACCGGCTCCAGAGCCCAGCCAGCCGCCCTCGGGCTCTGTGTGGGGTGAGCACACAGAGGGTACAAAGACCACTTCCTGTTCACACTGGGCCTCGGGACCAGAGGCGGACCTGCAGGTGGTGCTGTCAGTTGGGATCCTGTCACCGTGGAGATGGGCGATGAGGACCCGGATACTGAATGGGTCCCAAAGGGTACTGTTGGCAAAGGGGGAGTGGCTTCCACTAAAAACAAGGAATTCCATTCATCTTTTCATTTGAAAAGACATCTTAGTTTTAAGAAGTCTTCAGTGTCTTTTCTAGGGACTCTAGGGATTGAAGTCTGATGACAGGTAGGCAAACTTTTGAAGCCACTGTTGATCTTCAAAAAATATTTTGGATGGATAGAGGAATTGAAATGTGAAGTGTTCCAATTGTTACATTTCTAAGGTCACACTATTAGGTGAAGGTTCTTTTTTTTTTTTTTAACATCTTTTTTTTTTTTTTTTTGCGGTATGCGGGCCTCTCACTGTTGTGGCCTCCCCCGTTGCGGAGCACAGGCTCCGGACGCGCAGGCTCCGGACGCGCAGGCTCAGCGGCCATGGCTCACGGTCCCAGCCGCTCCGCGGCATATGGGATCCTCCCAGACCGGGGCACGAACCCGTATCCCCTGCATCGGCAGGCGGACTCTCAACCACTTGCGCCACCAGGGAGGCCCCTTTTTAACATCTTTATTGGAGTATAATTGCTTAACAATGGTGTGTTAGTTTCTGCTGTATAACAAAGTAAATCAGTTATACATATACATATGTTCCCATATCTCTTCCCTCTTGCATCTCCCTCCCTCCCACCCTCCCTATCCCACTCCTCTAGGTGGTCACAAACCACTGAGCTGATCTCCCTGTGCTATGTGGCTGCTTCCCACTAGCTATCGATTTTACATTTGGTAGTGTATATATGTCCATGCCACTCTATCACTTTGTCACAGCTTACCCTTCCCCCTCCCCGTGTCCTCAAGTCCATGCTGTAGTAGGTCTGTGTCTTTATTCCCGTCTTACCTCTAGGTTCTTCATGACCTTTTTTTTTTCTTATATTCCATATATATGTGTTAGCATATGATATTTGTTTTTCTCTTTCTGACTTACTTCACTCTGTATGACAGACTCTAGGTCCATCTACCTCATTACAAATAACTCAATTTCGTTTCTTTTTATGGCTGAGTAATATTCCATTGTATATAAGTGTCACATGCAAATGAAGCAACTGACAAGGGATTAATCTCCAAAATTTATAACCAGCTCATGCAGCTCGATAACAAAAAAACAAACAACCCAATCCAAAAATGGGCAGAAGACCTAAATAGACATTTCTCCAAAGAAGATATACAGACTGCCAACAAACACATGAAAGAATGCTCAACACCACTAATCATTAGAGAAATGCAAATCAAAACTACAATGAGATATCATCTCACACCCGTCAGAATGGCCATCCTCAAAAAATCTAGAAACAATAAATGCTGAAGAGGTTGTGGAGAAAAGGGAACACTCTTGCACTGTTGGTGGGAATGTAAATTGATACAGCCACTATGAAGAACAGTATGGAGGTTCCTTAAAAAAAACTAAAAATAGAACTACCATACGACCCAGCAATCCCACTACTGGGCATATACCCTGAGAAAACCATAATTCAAAAAGAGTCATGGGGCTTCCCTGGTGGCGCAGTGGTTGAGAGTTTGCCTGCTGATGCAGGGAACATGGGTTCGTGCCCCGGTCCGGGAAGATTCCACATGCCGCGGAGCGGCTGGGCCTGTGAGCCATGGCCGCTGAGCCTGTGCGTCCGGAGCCTGTGCTCCACAACGGAAGAGGCCACAACAGTGAGAGGCCTGCGTATAGAAAAAAAAAAGAAAAAAAAAGAGTCATGTACCACAATGTTCATTGCAGCTCTATTTACAATAGCCAGGACATGGAAGCAACCTAAGTGTCCATCATCGGATGAATGGATAAAGAAGATGTGGCACATATATACAAGGGTTCTTTTTTGAATATACATTTCAGGAAGCCTGAACTGTCAGGGCAGCTGCCAGGAGAAGGTTTTCTATGGCAGCTCCTGAGGTCTTTGAGAAACGGCCTGGGGGGTGTGAGGACCCACAGTCAGGGTTCACAGGCATTTGATGTAAGATCCATGGACATGGGTGGGGCAATAAAAGCTGCTTTACCCTTGGCTGTGAGGGAGAATCTCTAGGAATACATGGAATTTCATGGATCTCATCGAGGAATACCAGCTTTTGAAAAGAACACTTAGGAAACATGATGGTGACTCTTCCGTGCTATCAGCCCAACCCCAGTGGGCCTTAAGTTCTTTCACAGAAAGGATAGCAGACCGGAATACAAAGCTACTTTTCAAATGCCTGAGGTCACTTGAAGATTTGAAGCCTGGGTGGGAAAGCTCCCCTGTAACCACCGTGGGGAAGTGGAGGGGATGCTGAGGGGAGTGCTGAAATGCGATTTCTTATCTGTGCCTCTTCAGTTCCTTCCTGCCGGCTTCTCAGAGGAGCCTTGCTTCTTCATTATTATCATCACCGTTGTCACCCAGGTGAGCAGCTGAAAGACCTCCCTTCCACCTCCCGTGTCCGCTGTGGTCCCTCCTGGCCCTGCTTCTGCTCTTCCTTGCTTTCCGGAGGCAAAGACAGTCCCAGGGATTGCATTTCACCCCACCGCCTCCTCTGGCTGACTGTTAAGAGAGGGATGTTTGTGCTGAATTTTCAGGCCAGAGCAGCTCGGGACCTTGCAGTCCTTAGAGGGACTTGGCCCTTGCTCTAAGGCAAATCCCTCAGATAGACTGCAGACTTCCTCATGTGGCTCCAAGGCCCTGGACACGCTTGTCTCAGATTTGTGATGAGGTTTCCATGCTCCTTCCCTGCCTCTTCTCCTTCTGCACCCCTGGGGCCAACATCGTTAGCTAAGCAACGTGTTCTTTTTCATAAGCCTCAGACCCTTGAGGGCAGCTGCTTCCAGCTGATGAGCTGGCACCTGAACAGAGCCTTAGATCTTTCTAGACTTGCCTTTTACTGCACCCCATGTCCTCACTTTGCTCTTAATTCCTGATTTGGGGCTTTGCCTACCTAACTCCCATTTTCTCGTGTTGTTATTTCCGCCTAGAATGCTCTCCCCACAGCCCAGCAATTCCTGCCCTCAGGCTGTGGGATGCCCAATGAACAACACAAATGCGCTTTCCTTTCTTCTCATAGGAAACTCATGAGCATCCACGACAGACAGAAATGGACAACAGCTCTATAGGGTGATAGCAAAAGAAGACCCTACCCCAACTTCCCGGGAAACTTTGACTCACATCACTGTTAATACAGGCCAGTTAGGAAGTTAGTTCTGAACTGTGTGTCCTTCCCCTCGCCCTGCCCCGCGTCTCAGCACAGGAGGGAGGGGTGGAGAGTATGGGGATTCATACCGCCGGCTGCCTGTAGCGGGACGGCGGCTACAGCCACTATGATGCCAGGCAGTAGCCCCCTCGGATGTTCGGGAACCCTATGCCCAACCAGAAGGAATCTCCCAACACACATGTGGACAGTGTGGGCTGCAGACATGCTCCATGCCCTGTTTTCATCGCGGGGGGGGGACCAGCCCTCGAGAGAGCTCTCCACGCAAGGATCTCTCCCTGCACGTGTCCATCACCTTCTGCAAGAAAACATACAGACTCTGGTGTTTCCAGCAGCTGTGCTTTACTGCACCTCCCAAAAAGCAGGATGTGCTTCTTCTCCCAAACAGGTCCAGCTCCACTCCATGCCAACACTTACGGCGGCGTAGAGAGTTTACATGGCAACCCCCTCACTACAAAATCCTCTACCTTTTTTCTTTTTCTCTCTCTTGATGTCAGCAGCCTCATCCTTCCACCTAGAAGGCAGTGTGTCCGGGCCCCTCTCAGCCCTATCTTCCCAGACTTCTTCACACCATCTCTTTTCTTATGTAGCGTGATCTCTGTAATTTGTATCTGCATTTTCATCCCTTTGCTGATTTAAAAAGGATTCTCCTTGGAATTTACTCCCTGTACCAGATGCTGTTGGTACTATCCAATGTCTTTTCTCCCATTTTTCTGCAGTAAATGAACTCAGGGTGTTTAGCTGGACATGTGGCCACCACAACAGACCCCATCTCCCAGCGAGCGCGGCTTTATGAGTACAGGGCACCAAGGGGATGTAGGCGAGTGTGGACACATCTTCTGTGAGGTGTCCTCCAAGACAGGAGGCACACCCTTTCCTGCCTTTGTCTCCTTTTTGCCTGGAATGTGGATGTTATGGCTGGAATTAGAACAGCAATCTTGGAGGAAGAGTTAAAAGCTGTGTGCTTAGGACAGCAGGTGCCATGAAAGAGAAAAAAAGGGCCCCGATAGACGAATAAAACTTCTATTTAAATGAAAACAATTTTAAGTTTTCTTTTCAAAACAAAGTTTAATAACATGTATACATAGGAGAGACCCAGGAAAACTAGCTCCTAAAATTTTCTTTATCGTATTTTTTCCTACATACATTATGTTTATGACTGGAAAAAACCTTAAATTCCATGATTTGAGGCCTATTTAAAATTTTAGTTTCTCTCTCAAGACTTCTGTTATTTTCTCATATCAAAGAAAATAAATAAAATAATTGATCATTTGATTCTTAAACTAGTCCACTGTTTTGATAAAACAGGTTATTGGAGTATTGGCAGCAGAGGTCAGATTTGGACACCTGATTTGTCTCTAGGTGTTCAAGTCTTTAACTGAGCCTTCCATATAACTGCTCTCCTGTAAAATAGGTGAACCTTGAGACTTCCCTTGACAGCAACACGTGAGGAGCAAAGGAGACAGAAGTTAGGGTGGAGGGGCGCAGGGGGTATTCCCAGAGGGAGAAGAAAGTCAGTTCTTTTCCACGTTCCTGCTTTTCCGAAAGCGGGTCGAATGTTTTTGTCTGGGCAGAATGTAGTTGCTGGGCCTTCTTCTCATTCCTGATCAAACTTAGACAAAACAAGGAGACATGCCTGGGCCCAGCCCCTTGGACAGGGTTCAGAGCGCAGGCCAAGGGCTCCTGCCTGTGGGGGTGGGACTCGGGGTGGGAAGACAGACTCTCCTGGGCTGGCCTCCAAGTTCTGAGGCCTAATGCATTTGGAACCATGTCGGGGGAGCGAAGGCCATGGTCCTCGCCGGTGCTGGCCAACCCCTGCTTTTACAGTCTGCGCGCTCCTTTTACTTAGTGGGATGAGGAGTGAGCCTTCTGCCTGATCCTCCTCCCTTTACCTTAAACTTGGGTCATGGACTGAAAGGAGGCGGCTCTGCAATCATACTTGATCTGGTAAAACCAGAGTAAAAGGCTCTTACTAATCTAGCTTTTCTGGTGTTCTGAAATTCAGAGATGCAAAGTCTTAGCAAACCCAAAATACAATCAGGCCTCTATTACAAAAAACGTGCAAGGTTCTGGTTCTCTGGCTCTCCTAGACCTTTTTTACCCAAGGAGGTTCTGTTCTATTCCCAGAACCATCTCTCTTCCCAGTCTCTCAAACTGAATGGTAACTATTATGTAACGTACACCCCACTGTGCTCACAGCTGGGTGCAGGGGCTTGGAACCCAGGAGAGACAGCTAAGGTAAGAGCTACACGTGCACACTCAGGAGGGCCTGGCTAAGTGCGAGGTTTATTTGGCATGGGGGTGCTGTATGTGTTGCATCTGTGAGAACTTGATAGAGAAGGTGGAGTGTGAGTTAAATCCTACAGGATGGAGGGTGGGTAAAGGTCATCCCAGGCAGAGCACAGCTTCTGGAGGCCGTGAGTGAGCAGGGATTGGAATAGGAGATGGTGTGGGCAGCGCTGGTGTGGGGGATGGTGTCACACAGATCCAGACACCAGGCAGGGACTGCTTCCTACAGGCAATATTCTGCATGCAAAGGGCAGTTTTGTTTTATTTTGTTTTTTCTATATGCGGGCCTCTCACTGTTGTGGCCTCTCCCATTGCAGAGCGCAGGCTCCGGACGCGCAGGCTTAGTGGCCATGGCTCACGGGCCCAGCCGCTCCGCGGCATGTGGGATCTTCCCGGACCGGGGGCACGAACCCGTGTCCCCTGCATCGGCAGGCGGACTCTCAACCACTGCGCCACCAGGGAAGCCCCAAAGGGCAGTTTTGTTTAATTTTGGAAGAAAAAAGGGATGGATGAGCTTGTGTGTGTCAGAAGCAAGAGCAAAATACAAAGATGCTTTAGGGGTGACAGGACCCACGTCCTGTCGGTGACGTGAGGAGACCACAGTGCAAGAGATGCTGAGGGAGAAGAGGGTGGGTGTGAACTGGGGCAGCGCGTGCTGGCTGGTGAAGGTGAGGCAGGGCTGGGGGCCCCGTGGGAGGACGCAGCTTCCTGCCTAATTGTGCGCAGTGTTTTCTGGAAGTGAACTGGAAGGCCAGCCTCAGGGCAATTCCCTAAGGAAAGAATTTAAAGCCCCATCTCAGGCTGCCCCTGTATCACAATCAGAGCAAGCCTTCCTGCAGAAGAGGGGTGAGGGCGATTTCCAGACTGACTGGACATCTCCAGGGTGGAGAGCCCGGCACAATGAAAGGAAAGAGGCTCATACAGCCCACGTTACTGTGAAATTTCGGAGCTCATACGACAAAAGAAAATATTAATGGCTTCCAGAGAAAAATAAATACCAACAATAAGAATGAAATCCCACCAGCCGGTGGCAGGATTGAAAATATTTCACACTTGGTGTGGCCTGGGCACTGGCCCATCAGAATGGATGCCCCTGGAAGTAGCTCTCAAGTGGGGTCTTGCTATACTGGGTATTAGCCCTTTAGCTGTTTGGATGGTGGAAAGGTCTAAAGGTCCAGGAGAAGAGTCTGCAGGATGCTGGGACATTCCAGGGCTGGGGCTGGGGCTGGGGGTCATAGGATGCTGACCATGTACCAACTGGTGCAAAAGAATTTCTGTATTATAGCAACAGGTGTGGTTGTGTTTCGTGTGGCCCAGCTGACTACCCGTCCTGCCTGCTTCCCACCCCACTCCACCAAAGCAGGGAAGTGAATCCAAATGGTACTCTCAATACTGAGTCAGTGCCTTTGGGTATCTGAGAAACAAAAATTCAAACTAGAATTTTTTACTTGGCCGCATTATCTATCAAATACAAGTTATTTTCAGAATTGCAAGGCTTCAGGAAATGTACTTGCAGTACGGTGATAGGTTCAGGTTTGGTGGGGCGTGAAGCCTGTACAATCTGGGGGGCCTCTCTTTCAGAAAAACGTTAAAAATTACTACTATATAATTAGATACAAAGTGAATAGTTACTTAGAATCATATGAGAAATCACAACTGAATACAAATATTAGCCTTAAATATTATAAACATAAAATCCAGAAAAAATTTGATTCACTGACTGATTTCTATTATACTTCGATCCTATATTTTCCCCATACTTTTTGGTTGCTTCTTCATATGACAACAGTTTTATAGTATTTTTGTGGAGAGAAGAGACGCATTCAGTCCTTTCTCTACTATAGTTGGTCAAAATTTGTTATTTCTTACTGATAGTATAGGAAACTCCGTGTTCATATTGGGATGTGACCTCAGGGCCTGCAGGGGCATGGCCTGTTGGGGAGAGAGGTGACATGGTGAGTGGGGTGGCTTGTGGAAGCCGTTCCTTCTCTGGCTTGGCAAGAACCCAGCTCTGCGTGGGGATGGAGGTGCTGCAGCTCAGTGTGTTCCCCACTCAGCTTCCCCTCAGCCAGATTTCAAACACGTGCTAGGGCCGCTCCACCGCCACCCAGCAATGTGGGGAATGTGACTGAAGGCAGGCGGGAGAGAGACGTTGCCTTAAACGGTTGCTGTTGAAGGGTCTAATTTTTGAAGAATTTATAAAAACACACAATCATGTGACTCTAAGGCAAAGGCCCTTCCTTCCCAGGCCCTTGGAAGAGGCTCATTAACAGCACAGTAAATCCACTTTAACTCCTCTGTGTCTGTCCTGGGAAACTACTGCAAGGCGGTACTCTAGCAAAAACAAGGAGAAAATAAAAAAAGGGAACTGAGGGGTCTAGGAAACAGTGGGTCCAACTCAGGAGCACTCTGAAGAGAGTTCTGTGAGACAGCAATTCTCAGTCCTAGAAAGAGCACGTCTTCATAGATTTGGAAGAAGGGGGCTCCGGGAGTACACACATACGTTTCTCCAAAATGCAGGCCATGGATATCGTGAAGATGCCCATAGGATTCCATGAAAGAGCTGAGCCATAGATGGCCAGTCTATGCATATGGGTCATCAAAAGCTCACAACACTATGATAATGTACACTTTTTTTTTTTTTTTTTTTTTTTTTTTTTTTTGCTGTACGCGGGCCTCTCACTGCTGTGGCCTCTCCCATTGCGGAGCACAGGCTCCGGATGCACAGGCTCAGTGGCCATGGCTCACGGGCCCAGCCGCTCCGCGGCATGTGGGATCCTCCTGGACCGGGGCACGAACCCGTGTCCCCTGCATCGGCAGGCGGACTCTCAACCACTGCGCCACCAGGGAAGCCCGATAATGTACACTTTGCAGTAGACTTAAAAAAACACTAAGATGGAAAGAAAACCAGATGTCCAGCTGATGCTTACCATCTCTGACAACTAGGAATCCTAATTTATAAATTAGAGCAGATGTATTTCCCATTTGACTTTGATTAATAAATGAGCATTAGCGATGATGTTTTAAAAAAAGAAATACCACCTGTCTATAATTAATGAAGAAAGAAATAGAGGTGTAAAGATGCAATTTAAAAATTATAAAGGTCACAAATAGATAAATTGAAAAAGGTATTATACACCTATATTTCATATACATATGTATGTATGTAGTAGGTGAATGTGTTATGGGGAAAGATATTGAGGGTGTAAGCAAACTAAACCATCATTCAGCATAACAGCAGAAAATATGTAGAGCTGATAAATCCAGAAATAGCTCTGTGAACTTGTTATTGGGAACTTCAGAGGCAACCACAGAACCAAATCAGTAATGATTGAATCAGGTTGCTCTGGAGAGCAGGGCTGAGGGTAGGGGTGCAGGCAGGGACAGGTGGCTTTCTTTATCAGTGTCTCTCCTTAGTTGATTTTTAGAAAACGTGTACATGTTATTCTGATTGAATATACATTTAAAACATTTGGAAGAGAGCTCAGGTTAGAGGCCTTACTTGAGTGGGGACCACGGGGCTCATGTATGTAACTGCACGACACTGCCAGGCTTCCTTAGCTCTGCCGCCTTGTTGTAGGTGTGTGTGTCTTTGTCAGCTCAGGCTGCTATCGCAAAACACCACACTTGGGGGGCTGCAACAGTAGACGTTTGTTTCTCACATTTCTGGAGGCTGGAAATCCAAGATCAAGGTGTCAGCAGATTCGGTTCCCTGTGAGGCCTTCTACCTGGCTGGCAGATGGCTGCCTTCTGGCTGTGTGCTCACGTGTAGGGGAGAGGAACAAGCTCTCTGCTGTCTCTTCTTACAAGGGCACTAATCCCACCATGAGGGCCCCCTCATGACCTCATCTAAACCCAGTCATCTCCCAGAGGCCCTGTCCCCAAATGCTACCACATTCAGGGCTAGGGCTTCCACATATGAATTTGGAGTCCAAAGCCACATGCAAGTGGGAATGTTGATGTGCCACTGTTACAGGGTGTTAGGTTTGAATTTAGAAACTGTTTGGGTTTGACCGAGGCCACATGGCAAGTTCGTGGCAGAGCCTGGGTTCCCGTCTCCAGTGATCTTGTCTGTGGAGAGATGCCCACGCGGTGCAGTGGTGTCTGTGGGGTTAGATAAGTCTGAACAGTGCTAAATAGCCCATCTCTCTCTCCTGGTGCCTTGCAGAGTTCCAATTCATTAGCAGTTTAATGTTTTTGAGAAATCGACAAGAAAGAAAACACCTTTTCCCCAAGCATACTTTTTCGCAAGGTAGCAATTCTTAAGCTTTTTAATTTCAGGACTCCTTTTCATTCTTAAAAAAGTACTAAGGGCTCCAAAAAGCTTTTGTTAATATGGTTTAGATCTATCAATATTTATTGAAGAAGAAATTAGAGGTAGGAAACTTTAAAAGTATTTACTAATTCATTTAAAAATAACAATAATAAACCAAATACATGTTAACATAAATGAACAATTTTATGAAAAATAATATTTTCAGAAGGAAGTTTAGTGAGAAAAGTGGCTCTGTTTCGTATTTTTACACACCTCTGTGATCTGTTGGAGTATGGTCTTATGGCGGAAATGTTTGCAGAAAATCCACAAAAAGGAGGAGTATTTAAGTATCCACTTTGGATAATTATGGGTCTTCTTTTTTGATACTACACCAAAACTCAACAATAGTAGTTTCTTAAAGGTTAGTTGCAATGTGGAATTTGAAACATGTCAATTAAATTTTCATACTCTGTTACATTAAAATCCATTGTTCTATCTTGCAGTTTGGATAGATGTTTTATCTGTGTATTATTTTGTCACATTTTGTGACATTAGCCATTTGGAAAATGCTGGATCCTTGAGTTGTGAAATTTATCAAATGTTGACACATTTCATTATACAGTACTGAAAAATCACATCTGTTACTATCACCACTGATCTCGTTACAGAAGTTACTAGGTCAAGGGAAACGGTCAAGCTCATGGTGGCAGATTCAAGTTTTCCAAATTCTAGTTTTTGTTAAAAAGCTTGAATTTTCTCATTGGCAACACTTACTCTCAGTTATTTCCTTGAAGCATCAGGCTTGGTTTGTCCATTTTTGAGAAAATGTCTGCCTAATACCGATGTGTGAATAACATATTTGTCTATCAGTTGTTCTTTCAAGTAAAACTGGTGTCCATCAGAAAGCTGACAAGCTCCACCCACAAAACCCATCCAGCACCTGGCTCCTTGGTGCCCTGACCATCACCCTTCAGCACACGGCACACACGCCTTCTCATTTCATCTCACACAATAGTAAAAGGACATGTATTAATGGGCCAAGATTTAATGAAATTAATAGTTTTTTTTTAACCGATTTATCTAGAACATTCTTAAGAGAAACTTACCTCACTTGTCGCTGGTGTTAACATTTCTTTATTCATGACTGTGCGTGCCTGGCGGGGAGAGCACATGGCTGCTGGCAGTTTGCAGCCGGTGCACTGATGCGTATGAAGACTCCAGCAGGCTTTAGGCGCACTGCGTTTGCACTCTCAGTGTGAGTGTCAACACTGTGACGTTTCCATCTTTATTGTGTATTTTGAGTTGGCGCTCTACTTTAACGAAGAGCTTTCACTTCTCCTTATTTATGTGTCTTACATGGCTATGGACTCAGGAACTCCTATTGATTCAACGAGCTATAATGTGTTACGATCATCACTTATTTTGTTGTTCAAATTGTTATAGCTTTGGAAATCTCTTGAAACTGGTTCTCATCTGCTTCTTCCTGCCCCACACTCCCATCACACATGGTCTTAGTGTCCTGTGCCTGTCACCACTAGCCCTGAAACTGCGAGACCATATGGACTCTGGGCCATGATAAGTTCTCCTCGCATTTCAGCTTGAAAGTGGTCTTTTTCTCTGTCACTTAATGGCATTTTTTCAACCTTTGGCTTCATGTGGCCTTTGCCTGGAAGGGAATTAGTTTGTAATGGAGTCTTCTCATTTCAGAAGATACATCAATATTTATATTATTTTGGAATTTCAGCCCAGGTACTACTAAAAAGTTTGTTCCACAGATTATTGACTCAACACAAGATCTGGATGCTTACCTAGAAGAGTTTCTTTTGCAGAGGCGACGTTTCTAAATTCTCCTTCGTATTGACATTAGACTGGGTGTTTATAATACATTAATGGCTATGTTTGCCAAACCAAATGAACCAGTGACTGTCTTCACAGAGTGTAAGTTGCGAAAGAGACATGGCAGATACACCTAAAGAGGGGAGCTTTTGGTTAATGCATTTTGTTCTTTTTGTTTGTTTTTCTTTATTATTTAGTTTTCATTGACATCTGAACATGGACGAGGGTGAAGAAGTAATGACAAGCTAGGAAAGTAACAGTTCCCGGCACCTGCGAGTACAGACAAGGTCCCGCTCCGGGCCCTTCACGTGCACCACACCTGCCAGGTGTGTGCTGGTGGTGCCCGGCTTATGACCATTTTCCATCACAAAGAGGAGCCCCCGCAGCATGGATGGGCACTGGCACGGGGCCAAGGCCTGTGGAGCTGGCTGGCATCGGGCCGATAAGCCAGGCCACTGAGCACAGGTGGCAACGCCGGGCCGTTCTGACCCGGGCGGCCCTCGGCCGGCACTGTCTGTCCCTCGTGCTCCAGGACAGCCGTGAGGACACCACTGGGCCAGCCGGCGAGCGGAGAGCGGTGCAATCGCTTCCGAAGGAGGGGCGGCCGGGAGGCCAGGACAGCAGTGGCCGCGGGAGGCCGCCGCCGTCCGCACCGAATGGCCGCTCGTGCCGCGGCCGTCCTTGTTTGTTGGAAGCGAGGAGCGCGCCCCGAAATGCGTAACGAGCGGCTGCGAGCGCACGTCCCCTGTGGGGCTGCATCAGGGTTCCAGCCCCCACGTGTGCCTGGCGAGTTCTCCTCGCTGCCGCCCCCGGTGCACATGCTTCTGGAAGGAGAGGAGGGCTGAGCGTGGCAGGGGGAGGGGACGTGGGGAAAGCCGGAACTAGGGAGCCCGGGTGGGTGGGAGAAAAGTGCAAGAAGTTGTCTCTTCTGAGAAAGCTCCTCTTCACCCACAAACCCACCCTTCGGCACCAGTCCCCGCGGCCTTTCGTGGGCCGCGGGCCTCAGGCTGGCGGCTGGAGGCCTTGGCCGGAGTCCAGGGAGGCTGAGCGGCCGCCAGCGGGCCTCCACGGACAGAGCCACCTGGCTCTCCTGTCACCTCGTCGAGACGCTTTTGCCTTCAGGAAATCAGCTAATGACACTTAGCCTTGTTCCAGAATCCCAGCTGGAGCCCTGGGCTTTGGTCTGGCACCCGCTGGAAGCCCGGGCTGAGCCCTGGCCCGCCTCCCAGGCCCGCGTCTGCGGCTGTGCCCGCTCCTGTGTGTCTGTGATGGCCAGACGACAGGGGAACAAGGGAGGGGAAGGGAAAGCAGGGCAGGCAGCCATCGCCTCTTATTCTGCTCCATTTTGACTCACTGTTCTGCTGTCATAACTCGGTTATCACTTTTCACCAGAATGTGAGTCATCCTAGAAGACATTTGTTTCCCAAAATTGACATTCAGATAGCTATATGTTCTTTCAACTTGTACATCTTCCAAACTTATAGGAAGAGAATCTCATTTTACATAATCCTGTACGTAACATTGGGCTCCCCTTACAGCGTATGGCTTCCTCATGTTTGGGAACAGGCATTCTATAAAATATTTACTTTGAATCGATGAGAAAATAATTGTGCTTGTAGATTAAAAAGCCTGATTTTCTTGGAGATGAGTCCTTTAAAAATGATAGAGCGCATTTCCATAGAATCATTGCACTTTTGTAAAAGCACCCAGTCTGCCTGGCATTTATTTCACATAAGCTTGTAAGTCATGTTAATGGCTACTTTGAGGCTCTCACTGCCAAGAAAGTGGCTCCTCGGGTTATAACCCAAGCAGGCTTCCTTCCTTTTTTCAGAGAATATAAAACAAGGTAAGCAAAACAGTGCTTTCCCACCCTCTGTGTGAAGTCCTCAGCTCTTTCTTCCCTTGTACTTTTTTAAAAAAAATAAATTTATTTTATTTTTGGCTGCGTTGGGTCTTCGTTCCTGCATGCAGACTTTCTCTAGTTGTGGTGAGCGGGGGCTACTCTTCCTTGCGGTGTGCAGTCTTATTGCGGTGGCTTCTCTTTGTTGCAGAGCACGGGTTCTAGGCGTGCAGGCTTCAGTAGTTGTGGCTTGCAGGCTCTAGAGTGCAGGCTCAGTAGTTGTGGTGCTTGGACTTAGTTGCTCCACGGCATGTGGGATCTTCCCCGACCAGGGCTCGAACCTATGTCCCATGCATTGGCAGGCGGATTCTTTTTCTTTTCTTTTTTTTTTTAACATCTTTATTGGAGTATAATTGCTTTACAATGGTGTGTTAGTTTCTGCTGTATAACAAAGTGAATCAGCTATACATATACATATATCCCCATATCTCTTCCCTCTTGCATCTCCCTCCCTCCCACCTTCCCTATCCCACCCCTCTAGGTGGTCACAAAGCACCGAGCTGATCTCCCTGTGCTATGTGGCTGCTTCCCACTAGCTATTGGTTTTACATTTGGTAGTGTATATATGTCCATGCCACTCTCTCACTTTGTCCTAGCTTAGCCTTCCTCCTCCCAGTGTCCTCAAGTCCATTCTCTAGTAGGTCTGTGGTGTCTTTATTCCCATCCTGCCCCTAGGTTCTTCATGACCTTTTTTTTTTTTTATATTCCATATATATATGTGTTAGCATACGGTATTTGTTTTTCTCTTTCTGACTTACTTCACTCTGTATGACAGACTCTGGGTCCATTCACCTCACTACAAATAATTCAGTTTCGTTTCTTTTTTTTTTTTTTTTTTGCATTACGCGGGCTGCTCACTGCTGTGGCCTCTCCCATTGCGGAGCACAGGCTCCGGACGTGCAGGCTCAGCGGCCATGGCTCACGGGCCCAGACACTCCGCGGCATGTGGGATCTTCCCGGACCAGGGCTCGAACCCGTGTCCCCTGCATCAGCAGGCGGACTCTCAACCACTGCGCCACCAGGGAAGCCCTCGTTTCTTTTTATGGCTGAATAATATTCCATTATATATATGTGCCACATCTTCTTTATCCATTCATCTGTCGATGGACACTTCGGTTGCTTCCATGTCCTGGCTATTGTAAATAGAGCTGGCAGGTGGATTCTTAACCACTGTGCCACCAGGGAAGTCCTTCCCTTGTACTTTTAAAGTGGGAGGACAGGAGAGACGCTGGCGTCCAAAGCAGGGGCCGTGCTGAGACGGTTTGCGGGCCCCGTGAAGAGTGGAGCAGTTCTGTGCTTTGTCTCCCAGCAGGATTCTGCTGTGTTTGAACAGCACGCACTGTGGAGCAGGCCTCTGCTCGAATCCTAGCACTGATGTCCAGTAGCTGTGTGTCAAGTAATTGAATCATTAAGAAAGTGACCTATTGTATTTCAGATGCAGTTTCCTCATCTGTGAAATGGGAACAACGTCACTGAGGTGCTGACTTTGGCAGGATGTGTAAGACACGAGGCCGGCGTCCAGGACAGAAGCGCAGCGAAGCTCCAAGATGCAGAGGAAGGTAACATCTGGATCCAGATTTCTTCTTCTGTACTTTGAACCCTCTCCAAAAATAGGTATCCACACTTGTTTGTTTTATTGTAGACAGACTGTCTGATTTTGGAACTTTAGAGGTGGTAGACCTTAAGGACCCTCTAACCCAACCCCTCATTGTAGGGTGGATGTGGGTTCACCCAAGGTCACACCCAGCAGTGTGTAGCAGAGCCCAGGTGAGCCCCTTGGATAAGGAGGGGAGGGTGTGTTCCTTGTCCATCCTGGAGATAAAACCACGCTCACTGATGAAATAGGTGCAGAGATGTCTTTTGCATTCTAATTTTAGCATCTGTAGAGTCAGTGTGAGCTCATACTTTTGAAGCTGCCTTAAAGCTCCTTTGTTACTGGAAAATGCATATGGATGGGTTGGACTCAGACAGGGGATTTTGTTGTTTTGTTGGGAAAAAAGGCAGTCTGAAGCTCCTATCACCTGCAACTAGTCTTGGTCCACCTCCAACCCAGACTCGGGCTTGGTGAAGCACGTTAGTAAAAGGATGGGACATCTCTGACTGCTGAGAACATGTGGGGAAATGTGCAGGAGGAACAGGCAGTACAGCATAAGCCTTTCTCTCACCCTGGAGTTTGCCAGTAAAGTTTCTGCTTTCTTGGAGTTTTCCTAAGTTAAAGGATGCTAGAATTGTGGAGCCAGAAAGGACCATCGGTCCAGCTTCCTCTTTTCAGAGATGAGCAGGATGTGTTCAAAGAGGAAAACCAACTCAAAGGCACACAGTGAATGGCTCACAGGCTCCTGACCAGACCAGGTCTTGTAGCTCCTGTTGCAGATGACACTCCACAGCTGTAGTGCCACAAGCACTCACGTTTCTTGCTGAAGTTTGTTTATTAAGACCATATGGAAGGTGATTTGAAGCTGAAGTCGCATGCATTCAAGACCAAGGGAAATGTGGCTCATCATGAGACCCGTCTACAGGCTGTGATGACGTCATTTTAGAACCCACTAAATTCACTCTTCAGAAACATGACCGTTTCCGTTTTCTGCAGAGCTGTTTAAGACCAGAGGAGCAATGACATCATTTTTGACTTATAAAAATCGCTCCTGTCTCTCCTAGCAAACATTATACATGCAGCAGCCCTCACCTACCTGGCTGGGAAATAGCCTGACGCTATGCAGTGTGATGAGATGAGCCATCAACAAGCCCGTCGTGGAGGACAGAAAGCCACTCAGGCTGAATGCAGGAGGAACAGGGCTGTAATTCTCATCAACTCTTGCCTGAATGTAAAAGGAACTACAGCACTGAAAATGAATTAACAAACACGAGCAATCTTACCAACATACTGTAGAATGGAAAAAGCAGCCCCAGGAGACCACCTAAATTAGAGCAGTAAAAATCAAGCAAAATGAATAGAAATTCATTTATTTGTGATAAAACTTTTTTAAAAAACCAGAAGATGATTAAAAACACAATTCCGAATGGTGCTTACATCTGAGAAGGCTGCAGGGGGATGTGACAGGAAAGATGCAAGGAATTGATGATGTTCTTATTTGTAAGTTGGGGAAAAGCTGGGAAGGGGTAAGATATTAAGCCAACTTCTGGACAGAACCTCTGACTTGGTAGCAGTCTTTACTAAACAAGATGTCTTATTCCAACAATTTCAGACAATTTACTAGCAAGAGGATGCTCTTTATTCTATATTGTTTAGGAATGAAAACTCCAAAATACATGAGGCCATGGGCACAGTGCCTCCTCATTTCTTGTTCTGTAGTAAATGGTCATCATAACTACTCATGCTGTGTTCTGTTAGATGGAGTAAGTTGGGGAGACTAAGAGGTAGAGAGTGAAAGCTGAGCTGCAGTATGCAAGAGATGACAAAGTCACAAGAGGAAGTTTGTTTTTATGTTTGTTTTAGTGGATAAATGCATTAAGGTGCTTGACAAGATGGCTGTTGCACCTCCAGGCAGCAAATTAGAATGCCAGGTGGGAAGTGGGCCCAGCCAGCTGGGGCCTGAAGCACAGACAATTTGCGGACTCTAGTGGATGGAGCACTCCTGTATGGAAAGAGGCAGGAATAACCCAGAGCGTACCCAAGTCTGGCACAACTGAGTAGAATTCAAACCCAAGTCAAGTGAACGGGAAGGGAGCAAAAGAAGGGAGGGTCCTTCTTCTTGACCTTTCCTCTAGAACCACAGACATAGAGAAGCACCTGGGCAGGGAGGTGGAGAGGGTGGGGCTGTCTGCCCCGTCACAGGGATGGATACAGAGGAGGCTGATGAACAAGCAGAGGTGAGTAGGAGCCGTGAGGACTGTGTTAGCCTCTCTTTCCCAGGCTGCAGGCTCCCCTTCCAGCCATGTTGCCTCAGCTGGGGTCAGCTTTGACAGGACCTGGTCACGTCCACCAAGGGAGGGGTGGACTAGAGAGACTCACCCCCACCCCCAAGGTGGAGGCTAGACTTAGTTGTCCTGCTCTGAGCCTTGCTCTCAGAATTCCTGGACTATACCTGGAGGCAGTTCTGGGTCACTGCATGTCTCCCAAGTCCCAGCTTTCCTCTCTGATGCTGGCTGTGTCCCCCTGGGCCATGCAATCAGCTGTGCCTTGGTTTCTTGGCTGCCTTCTAGCTTCTTCCTGAGGCTGCTGCCTAGCCCTGCACTTTGACCCACTTAGCTGGGTCCTCACACCCTGTTCCAGTTTTCCAGTCCCTGCTCTATGGGTTGGACTCTGCTCTTCATATCATCATTAGCTTTCCAGGGTTCTGCTCCACACTGGGTAGAACATGCTGGGTAACTGTAGGATTCCAACATCCCTGGCATCCCCAACATTCTGGGAACACATCCCAGCCATTGGGCACTCCCTACATCAAGCCTCCATTGCCACCTGGCCTGATGGAGTTGTGATGAGACTACTGGTCACTGCCCTGTTGTATTTGTACCTTTCCCGTTGTCCTGTTTCCCCACAGATTTCTCCTTGTTGCATGCACTGGCTATTATCTATCTGACAGCATCTCCTCTCTCTTATTTTCTTCTATAGTAGCCCAGTTGTTTAAGTGGCAGAGATTCCTTGATTCTGGGAGGGTGAGTGACTACTCCACCCCAAATGGATGAAACACGATAGCCCTAGAAATGTTTTGGTACTCTCGCTGCCCTCGGTCAGTGTTCTGACAGATGATATACAACCAAGCATCTAGACTTTCTGATCCAAAGGCACTTATTTGACATTCCTCTTTACCTGTTTACCCTTTCCCCACCTTCTTTCCTGGAATTCTGACTTGCCATCTGGAGGTATAGCAGCCATCCTGCAAACTAGGATGATAATGAAAGCCAACACCGTGGGGGTGGTTGTTGTTGGAAGGGAGAGTCTGGTGCTCCTTCTTGTTTGAGGCCTGGAAGTCTTGGAATTTAGGCTGTTTTCTGACAAAGGGGAAGGTCTTCGACAGAGGGGTAGGTGCCTCCTGCTGAAAACGTGCGGTGGTCTGAAGCCTGTGTGGCTCCAGGGAAGGGGCACCCTGATGGGCTTGGCAGGCACTCGGGGTGTGGGGCACTTTTCCTCTGGCCCCCAGAGGAGAAGACACGGTCGTGTGGGTTGATTCTGTAGTCTGGAGGCGGCTCAGTACCACCCTGGAAGCCAACAGCATCCATGAGTTCTTCTCGGAAAGATGGCCCTGGCTATGGCAGAACCTGCCAAGATTTTTCAGAGCCCTCACTGCCACCGCCTGCTGCTGATTTATATGGGGATGTGTTACTCTGCCAGGAAAACCAGAGAAGCATTTTAAAGGCTTGTTAGGAATCCCATGAACTTCCTACCGCTTAAGTCTCAGGGCTGCTTCTTGGGTTTCCAGGCTCTGTGGGTGGCGTGGGAGGTGTTTCATCATGGGGCCATGAAGTCAGGACCAGGAAGCCAAAAGCAGCAGGGCCACTCAGAATGTTTCCCTCACTTTTCTCACCAAGTGCTGGGACTTTGGGTACACTGGGAGGTTGCAGGGCGGGTGTGAGCAGCTGGTGATGCGGGCAGCAGACCTGGTGGGTGTGCCTTAGCCCCAGAAGTGCCAGCTGAGGAGCGTGCAGCTAAGGAAGCTGCCTCATCGGGAGGATGTGGGGTCCAGCACCAGAGAGGGAGCTATGCTGTTGAAACTCATAAAGCTGAGAGTAAAAATACCCTGGAGACAGACAAAAATATGGGAAAACATTTTGATGTCCTTAGGGAAAAGGAAGACCTAAAATAAGATGCGCAAAGCAAAAACCATAAAGAAAAAATAAATTTGTATAAACAAAGTTAAAATTATGTTTACCAATGGTAATAGTTACCATGTAAAATGTATGTGATTAGAAAATTGAAAATGAGAATCCAGGGTATGTAATTAACTCCTAAATGTCAATAAAAAGAAGACAGACAACCCAGTAGAAAAAGGTCACAAACAAAATTTGAATGTGTAATAAAATAAGAAAAATAAATATATATATATATTTTAAATGTTTGTTTACCTTTATTATATGTTTTACTTACAATAAGCATTTTATATGCAGATACAAAAATTTTAAAATGCCCATCTTCACTAGGAAAATGCAAAACCACAAACAAAGAAAGCAAAAACAAAAACAGGACTTCCCTGGTGGCACAGTGGTTAAGAATCCGCCTACCAATGCAGGGGACATGGGTTGGATTCCTGGTCCAGGAAGATCCCACATGCAGTGGAGCAACTGGGCCTGTGTGCCACAACTACTGAGCCTGTGTTCTAGACCCCATGAGACACAACTACCGAGCCCGCACACCAGAACTACTGAAGCCCGTGCACCTAGAGCCTGTGCTCCACAAGAGAAGCCACTGCAATGGGAAGACCGTGCACCACAATGAAGAGTAGCCCCCACTCACCGCAACTAGAGAAAGCCCATGCACAGCAACGAAGACCCAATGCAGCCAAAAAAAAAAAAGTAAAAAACAAAAACAAACCAGCTATTTAATGTTCACTGAATTGACACAAATTATAAAGTTTGATAATATTAAGAATTGGCAAGGATGTTAAGAAATAGGCCCCTCATATTCTTCTGGCAATTTGACAGTATGTATTTAAATGAAAATATCCCATGATTTGACAAAGCAATTCCCTGTTGCCATACCCCTGAGAGAGCCTTGCAGAGGTGCACAGGAGGGCATATAAAATAATGTCCATTGCAAAATTGTTCGTAATAGTGAAAGACTGGAGGGGCTTCCCTGGTGGTGCAGTGGTTGGGAGTCCGCCTGCCAATGCAGAGTACACGGGTTCGAGCCCTGGTCCAGGAAGATCCAACATGCTGCGGAGCAACTAAGCCCGTGCACCACAACTACTGAGCCTGTGCTCTAGAGCCCACGTGCCACAACTACTGAAGCCCATGTGCCTAGAGCCCATGCTCCGCAACAAGAGAAGCCACTGCATTGAGAAGCCAGCACACCACAACGAAGAGTAGCCCCCACTCGCCACAACTAGAGAAAGCCCACACGCAGCAACAAAGACCCAACTCAGCCAAAAAAAAGAAAAAAAAAGTGAAAGACTGGAAACAAGCTACCAAAGGGCTATCAACAAAGGGACAGTGGCTTAAAAAAGAAAAACGGTATGGTTACACTATGGAGTACTATGCAATATTTAGATAGAATTGGCTGAATTTCTATGTCATAATGGAGAGAGGTTTCCAAAACGTATTGCTGAGGGAAAACAAGCTACTGAATTATAAATAGAGGAATTACCCCTCCTCACCAAAAAGAAAGAAAAAAATAAAAAATTCCATTGCCATCGGCAATATTTTACTCTTTTAAAAGGAATGAATTCATATAACCTGGGTATAGTATTAAAGGCTATCTACCAGAATTGCAGCGTTTATTCAGGGACAGGAGTGCAGTGACACAGCAGTCACAGCCTTGTAGGGGCTGGTAAAAGGGGAACTCAGTGAGGAGGTTTTAGGGGTCCTTAGAATAAGTAAATACCCCCCGAGAAAAGGGAGCCATCTGAAGAATCCACTGTGGCTGTCCTGGGAATTCCTGGGGGTCTTCAGATTTAGGTATTTTAAAATCATCTGTGGGCTTCCCTGGTGGCGCAGTGGTTGAGAGTCCGCCTGCCGATGCAGGGGACACGGGTTTGTGCCCCGGTCCGGGAAGATCCCACATGCCGCGGAGCAGCTGGGCCCGTGAGCCATGGCCGCTGAGCCTGCGCGTCCGGAGCCTGTGCTCCGCAACGGGAGAGGCCACAAGAGTGAGAGGCCCGCGTACCGCAAAAAAAAAAAAAAAAAAAAAATCATCTGTGTCATCACAGGAAAAGGGGGGACGTAAGAAACAAGCTGTAGGCTCTGGGGGAGAGCAGGGCTTTGTTAGCTTTGTTCCCATCACATTTCCAGGGTCCAGAACAGTTCCTGGCCCATGGTAGGTGCTCAGTGATGTTTGTTGAACAAATGAATGAATGAATAAAAACTTCCTAGTGGTAAGATCTGAACAAATAGTTTCGACCTGGCTAATATAGGATTTATTTAAAATGCACTTCCCTTTCCTTGGAACGATCCTTTTATTGTTTTCAAAGGATGCTCTGCTTCTGTATCTCCTGCGTTCCAGTCTGTACTTTTTAGACTAAAGAGTATCATCTTAGCTCCCACGTTGGTGGTTTTGTTTATTTGCTTGCCCTTTGTCAGGCTCTGTGGTTTCACCTTGGCCGTAACCGTTCCGGTTGTTAGAATGTCCTCTGGTAGCTGAGGGCAAGGCGTCCCCATATGTGGCTTCTGGCCAGCTTTCTGATGGTATGGTATTGCCGATGGCAATGGATTTTTTATTTATTTTTTTGGTGAGGAGGGGTAGTTCCTTTTTTTATAATTCAGTAGCTTGCTCTTTTCCCTCAACAATATGGTTTGGAAACCTCTCTCCATTATGACATAGGAATTCAGCTAATTCTATCTAAATATTGCATACTATTCCATAGTGTAACCATACCTTTTTCTGATGGTATGGTCCCACATGTGTGCGCGTGCGTGCGCACGTGTGTGTGTGTGTGCGTGCCTTCAACTTTACTTGCTGTGGGACACCAGCCTTAGTGTCTTCACAGCTCTCAACACCTTTCTTGGCACAGAGTAGGGCCATAAATATTTGCTGCAATGCACCAGTGTCCTTCATTGCTGGTGTATACTCTGTGGGCCTGTCACTCTCAGGGAGCCCAGAATGACCGTATCCCAGGGTTGCTTGCTTTGACTTTGTGTCTGGAGCCCAGGCAGTATGCAGGTGACCCCCAGGAAATACCCCAGCTCTGTGGGCTCTGGTCCCAAACAAGGCTGACGTGATTTTTCCTATGTCCAAAACAGTAGTATAATGCAGCATTTTAAATGTTTCTTCATCTGTAATATGGGAAAATCATTTTTCTCTCTTAGTGTAGATATGCACTTAGCACAGCATCTGATATATGTTAAAAATCAATATATATTACCAATGATTATTGTTTCTTTAGTTAATTCTTTCATTAGTCCAAGTATTCATTAGCACTTTACTAGTGTGTTCCTTTTGGTTAGTGTAATGGATGAAGCTTGGAATCTTCTTTTACTCTTGGATGTCAGCAGGCCTTTTTCAACTTGGATACCTAGAGAGAACTTAGCTCTATAGGAAGAAATCTAAGCGATTATTGTCTTGATTCTCCCAAGGATGGTGCATAACTGCACAATTCTAGAAGGGCAGGGAGAAGATTTTTGTTACATATAGTGGATTCCTGCATTAAGGCTAAATTCTTTTGTGGAACTGGATTGAGAGTGGCTTTGGGATATGCTGCTTGAAGTGAATATATTTAAGGAAACTCTTCCTAACATCCCCCTGCTCCAACTCACTTTTTAAAACACATTCCAAATCTTTCTGTTGCCAGTTCCTGTAGCTAGTAAACTTAAAAATATGGTTCTGTTTCTTAAGCATTAAGAAGTTATGTATTGAAACTTTGACCTATAATGGCAAAGGCTTGGATACTTAGATCAGTATCTCATTTAAAGAAACAAGATCCAAAGAGAAATTCCAGGGCACACTTGGATCTCACTTAAACTGTAGAGTACTTGTGCTCTCACTAAAGTCTTTTATCCTCCCCGAGCCTCTTGCATCCTAAAGTGAAGAAGGCTCTCTGTTATAGACTGAATGTTTGTGTCCCCCCCAATCCATACATTGAAAGCCTGACCTTCAATTAACAATGGTGTTTGGAGAAGGGGCCTCTGGGAGGTAGGGTTAGGTCAGCTAGTGAGGGTGGGACCCTTGTGATGGGATTAGTGTCCTTATAAGAAGAGACACCAGAGAACTCACTCTCTCCCTCTGTCTGCCTCATGAGGACACAGTGAGGAGGCTGCTCTCTGCAAGGCCAAGAAGAGGCCTCTCTACCTTTGCTTTGATCTTGGATTTGTCAGCCCCAAGATCTGTGAGAAATAAATGTCTGCTGTTTAAACCACTCAGTCTGTGGTGTGTTTTTATGGCAGCCCAAGCTGACTAAGATGCCCTCACTGTGGAGGGGCTCTGTCACCCCATCCTTAGTGATCGAGGAACCTGCGTGCTCAGCCCAACTCCCTGCTGGCCACATCCTCCTGCTGCCCGCAGTGCCCCAGCACTGCTTTCTCCTTCCACTGACCTGTTCCCAGGAGACAGTGCCACAAGGATTTTGTTCTGGGGAGAGAGAGCAGGGAGAAGAGAAAACAAAACAAGAAATTGTTAAATGTTTTGTTGTGAGTGGAAGGAAGGGAACTGACATACATTAAATTTTGTCCCAACACAACTGCCAAAGTAATATATATTCATTATAAGAGCCAAACAACACAGAAATATAGAAAATAAAAAATGAAATTCCCTCCTTGCCACTTTATTATTTCACATACCGCTCCCTACTCACCACCTGTCTCTCCCACTAATGGGCTGACACTAATATTTCCAGACGGTTTCCAGATTGTGTGCACACACACCCACATACACACACACTCAAAGGTAGGTATATACACTAACATAAGCTTTTAAAAATAACAAAAATGTTATTCAGCAATTTGCTTTATTTCATTTAGAACTATATCATGAGGATTTATCCTGTTCTTTGTTACAACTGCTCAGAATTCCATACTATGGATGCTCCATGATTTATTTAATAATTTCCTTTTTGATGGATATTAAGCATTAAAAATTTTTTTTCTCTATTACAAATAATGTTTTAGTGAACATTTTCATTCCTATATCTTTGTATAGTTGTTTGAATATTTGTCTTAGCTCAGACAGCCAAAACAAAACACTGCAGACTCAGGGCTTAAACAGACATGGATTTCACACAGTTCTGGAGGCTGGGAGTGTGAGATAAGGGGTCAGTGTGGTCAGGTTCTGGTGGGAACTCTTCCTGGTTTGCAGACGGCTGCCTTCTCGCCATGTCATCATGTGGCAGAGAGCGTGTGAGCTCTGGTCTCTCTCCTCTTGTAAGGACACTAATCCCGCTATGGGGTCTCAGCCTCCTGATCTCACTTAACCCTAACTACCTCCCAAAGGCCCCATCTCCAAATTCCAGAACGAGAGCTTCAACATGAATTTTGGGAGGGAGAGATGTTCAGTCAATAACAGTATTTTAATAGAGTTTATTTCTACAAGTGAAATAGCTGTATCAGAGGATATACACATTTAAACTTTTTATTGTCCTCCAAGAAGTTTATGACACTTTATATTCCTACCAAAATGTGTGGTGAAAAGGGTTTATTGTTTCATTTTAATTGGCATTTTCTTGACTGTTAGTGAGGTTGAGTATATATTTTCATAAGCGTTAAGAGTCATTTGTAATTTCTCCATGAATTGTCCATTTATACGCTGTCAAAGTTTTAGCAGGGTGTTTAACTATTTTTTATGAGTCCATTGGAATTCTTCATATTTTAAGATATTAATCCATGATATATCTCAAAGTTTTTTCTCCTTATATGAATTTTGATTTTATTTCTTTCTTTAAAAACTAAAAATAAGGGGATTCCTGCCCCCAGCATGCACCTCCCCAGAATGGTGCCCTGCCAACATCCCCAACAGACGTTTTCTGCATCCTCTGGGACCCGCAGGTTTGAGGATTCCTCAGAGTCGGTCCAGGTCCACGCAGTCCATCCTCTCTGGCTCAGCAGCATGAAGTCCATGGGGTTTTACAAGGCCAGGACCTGGCTGTGGATGTGGGAAGCCAGCCCGTCAGAACACAAGAAGTATTTAAAGCATGTGATGAAGATAACAAAGGCTATCTAAGCAGAGAGGACATTAAAGTTGCTGTTGTAATGCTGTTTGTGTACAAGCCCTCCAAGACGTGTGGCTGACAGGGTCTTGGTGCTCTGGCCGAGTATCAGGCCTGAGCCTCTGAGGTGGGAGAGCCGAGTTCAGGACATTGAACCACCAGAGACCTCCTGACCCCATGTAATATCAATCAGCGAGAGCTCTCCAGTAGATCTCTGTCTCAATGCTAAGACCCAGCTCCACTCAACGACTAGCAAGCTCCAGTGCTGGACACCCTATGCCACACAACTAGCAAGACAGGAACATAACACCACCCATTAGCAGAGAGGCTGCCTAAAATCATACTAAGTTCACAGACACCCCAAAACACACCACTGGTCACGGTCCGGCCCACCAGAAAGACAAGATCCAGCCTCATCCAACAGAACACAGGCACCAGTCCCCTCCACCAGGAAGCCTACACAACCCACTGAACCAACCTAACCCACCGGAGGCAGACACCAAAAACAATGGGAACTACGAAACTGCAGCCTGTGAAAAGAGACCCCAAACACAGCAAGTTAAGCAAAATGAGAAGACAGAGAAGTACACAGCAGATGAAGGAGCAACGTAAAAACCCACCAGACCAAACAAATGAAGACGAAATAAGCAGTCTACCTGAAAAAGAATTCAGAGTAATGATAGTAAAGATGATCCAAAATCTTGGAAATAGAATGGAGGAAATACAAGAAACATTTAATAAGGACCTAGAAGAACTAAAGAGCAAACAAACAATGATGAACAAGACAATAAATGAAATTAAAAATTCTCTAGAAGGAATCAATAGCAGAATAACTGAGGCAGAAGAATGGATAAGTGACCTGGAAGATAAAATAGTGGAAATAATTACCACAAAGCAGAATAAAGAAAAAAAGAATGAAAAGAGTTGAGGACAGTCTCAGAGACCTCTGGGAAAACATTAAATGCACCAACATTTGGATTATAGAGGTCCCAGAAGAAGAAGAGAAAGAAAAAAGGGACTGAGAAAATACTTGCAGGGATTATAGTTGAAAACTTCCCTAATATGGGAAAGGAAATAGTCAATGAAGTCCAGGAGGCACAGAGAGTCCCATACAGGATAAATCCAACAAGAAACACACCAAGACACATATTAATCAGACTATCAAAAAACAAATACAAAGAAAAAATATTAAAGGCAACAAGGGCAAAGCAACAAATAACATACAAGGGAATCCCCATAAGGTTCACAGCTGCTCTTTCAGCAGAAACTCTGCATGCCAGAAGGGAGTGGCAGGACATATTTAAAGTGATGAAAGGGAAAAACCTACAACCAAGATTACTCTACCCAGCAAGGATCTCATTCAGATTCGACGGAGAAATTAAAACCTTTACAGACAAGCAAAAGCTAAGAGAATTCAGTACCACCAAACCAGCTCTACAACAAATGCTAAAGGAACTTCTCTAGACAGGAAACACAAGAGAAGGAAAAAGCGTACAATAACAAACCCCCCAAAATTAAGAAAATATTAATAGGAACATACATATTGATAATTACCTTAAATGTGAATGGATTAAATGCTCCAACCAAAAGACATAGACTGGCTGAATGGATACCAAAACAAGACCTGTGTATATGCTGTCTACAAGAGACCCACTTCAGACCTAGGGACACATACAGACTGAAAGTGAGGGGATGGAAAAAGATATTCCATGCAAATGGAAATCAAAAGAAAGCTGTAGTAGCAATTCTCATATCAGACAAAATAGACTTTAAAAGAAAGACTATTACTAAAGACAAAGAAGGACACTACATAATGATCAAGGGATCAATTCAGGAAGAAGATATAACAATTATAAATATTTATGCCCCCAACATAGGAGCACCTCACTACATAAGGCAAATGCTAACAGCCATAAAAGGGGAACTCGACAGTACCACAATAACAGTAGGGGACTTTAACACCCCACTTTCACCAATGGACAGATCAACCAAAATGAAAATAAATAAGGAAACACGAGCTTTAAATGATACATTAAACAAGGTGGACTTAATTGCTATTTATAGGACATTCCATCCAAAAACAACAGAACACACTTTCTTCTCAAGTGCTCATGGAACATTCTCCAGGATAGATCATATCTTGGGTCACAAATCAAGCCTTCCTAATTTTACAAAAATTGAAATTGTATCAAGTATCTTTTCCAACCACAATGCTATGAGACTAGATATCAATTACAGGGAAAAAAATGTAAAAATACAAACACATGGAGGCTAAAGAATATGCTACTAAACAACCAAGAGATCACTGAAGAAATCAAAGAACAAATCAAAAAATACCTAGAAACAAATGACAATGAAAACACGATGGCCCAAAACCTACGGGATGCAGCAAAAGCAGTTCTAAGAGGGAAGTTTATAGCAATACAATCGTACCTCAAGAAACCAGAAGAATCTCAAAAAAACCCCCCAAAAACCCAACCTAACCTTACACCTAAAGCAATCAGAGAAAGAAGAACAAAAATCCCCCAAAGTTAGCAGAAGGAAAGAAATCATAAAGATCAGATCAGAAATAAATGAAAAAGAAATGAAGGAAACAATAGCAAAGATCAATAAAACTAAAAGCTGGTTCTTTGAGAAGATAAACAAAATTGATAAACCATTAGCCAGACTCATCAAGAAAAAAAGGGAGAAGACTCAGATCAATAGAATTAGAGACAAAAAAGGAGAAGTAACAACTGACACTGCAGAAATACAAATGATCATGAGAGATTACTACAAGCCACTATATGCCAATAAAGTGGACAACCTGGAAGAAATGGACAAATTCTTAGAAAAGCACAACCTTCTGAGACTGAACCAGGAAGGAATAGAAATTATAAAGAGACCAATCAAAAGCACTGAAATTGACACTGTGATTAAAAACCTTCCAACAAACAAAAGCCCAGAACCAGATGGATTCAAAGGCGAATTCTATCAAACATTAAGAGAAGAGCTAACACCTATCCTTCTCAAACTCTTCCAAAATATAGCAGAGGGAGGAACACTCCCAAACTCATTCTACAAGTCCACCATCACCCTGACACCAAAACCAGACAAAGATGTTACAAAAAAAGAAAACTACAGGCTGATATCACTGATGAGCATAGATGCAAAAATCCTCAACAAAATACTAACAAACAGAAGCCAGCAGCACATTAAAAGGATCATACACCACAATCAAGTGGGGTTTATCCCAGGAATACAAGGATTCTTCAATATCCACAAATCAATCAATGTAATGCATCATATTAACAAATTGAGGGATAAAAACCATATGATCATCTCAATAGATACAGAAAAAGCTTTTGACAAAATTCAACACCCATTTATGATAAAAACTCTACAGAAAGTAGGCATAGAGGGAACTTACCTTAACATAATAAAGGCCGTATATGACAGACCCACAGCCAACATCGTTCTCAATGGTGAAAAACTGAAACCATTTCCACTAAGATCAGGAACAAGACAAGGTTGCCCACTCTCACCACTGTTATTCAACATAGTTTTGGAAGTTTTAGCCACAGCAGTCAGAGACAAAATAGAAATAAAAGGAATTGAAATCAGAAAAGAAGAAGTAAAACTGTCATTGTTTGCAGATGACATGATACTATACATAGAGAATCCTAAAGATGCTACCAGAAAACTACAAGAGCTAATCAATGTATTTGATAAAGTTGCAGGATACAAAATTAAGGCACAGAAATCTCTTGCATTCCTATACACTAATGATGAAAAATCTGAAAGAGAAATTAAGGAAACACTCCCATCTACGATTGCAAAAAAAAGAATAGAATACCTAGGAATAAGCCTAACTAAGGAGACAAAAGACCTTTATGCAGAAAACTATAAGACACTGATGAATGAAAGAAATTAAAGATGATACAGACAGACGGAGACAGACACCATGTTCTTGGATTGGAAGAATCAACATTGTGAAAATTACTATACTACCCAAAGCAGTCTACAGATTCAATGCAATCCCTATCAAACCACCAATGGCATTTTTCACAGAACTAGAACAAAAAATTTCACAAGTTCTATGGAAACACAAAAGACCCCGGATAGCCAAAGCAATCTTGAGAAAGAAAAACGGAGTTGGAGGAATCAGGCTCCCTGACTTCAGACTATACTACAAAGCTACAGTAATCAAGAAAATATGGTACTGGCATAAAACCAGAAATGTAGATCAATGGAACAGGATAGAAAGCCCAGAGATAAACCCACACACATATGGTCACCTTATCTTTGATAAAGGAGGCAAGACATACAATGGAGAAAGGAAGCCCTCTTCAATAAGTGGTGCTGGGAAAACTGGACAGCTACATGTAAAAGAATGAAATTAGAACACTCCCTAACACCATATGCAAAAATAAACTCAAAATGGATTAAAGACCTAAATGTAAGGCCAGACAGTATAAAACTCTTAGAAGATAACATAGGCAGAACACTCTATGACATAAATCACAGCAAGATCCTTTTGACCCACTTCCTAGAGAAATGGAAGTAAAAACCAAAACAAGCAGTAGGGACCTAATGAAACTTAAAAGCGTTTGCACATCAAAGGAAACCATAAACAAGACGAAAAGACAACCCTCAGAATTGGAGAAAGTATTTTCAAATGAAGCAACTGACAAAGGATTAATCTCCAAAATATACAAGCAGCTCATGCAGTTAAATATCAAAAAACAAACAACCCAATCCAAGAATGGGTAGGAGACCTAAATAGACATTTCTCCAAAAAAGATACACAGATTGGCAACAAACACATGAAAGGCTGCTCAACACCCCTAATCATTAGAGAAATGCAAATCAAAACTACAATGAGGTATCACCTCACACTGGTCAGAATGACCATCATCAAAAAATCTACAAACAATAAATGCTGGAGAGGGTGTGGAGAAAAGGGAACCCTCTTGCACTGTTGGTGGGAATGTAAATGGATACAGCCACTATGGAGAACAGTATGGAGGTTCCTTAAAAAACTAAAAATACAACTACCATATGACCCATCAATCCCACTACTGAGCATATACCCTGAGAAAACCATAATTCAAAAAGAGTCCTGTACCACAATGTTCATTGCAGCACTATTTACAATAGTCATGACATGGAAGCAACCTAAATGTCCATCGACAGATGAATGGATAAGGAAGGTGTGGCACATATATACAATGGAATATTACTCAGCTGTAGAAAGAAACGAAATAGAGTTATTTGTAGTGAGGTGGATGGACCTAGAGTCTGTCATACAGAGTGAAGTAAGTCAGAAAGAGAAAAACAAATACCGTATGCTAACAAATATATATGGAATCTAAAAAAAAAATGGTTCTGAAGATCCTAGGGGCAGGACAGGAATAAAGACACAGATGTAGAGAATGGACTTGAGGACATTGGGAGGGGGAACTGTAAGCTGGGATGAAGTGAGAGAGTGGCATGGACATGTATACACTACCAAATGTAAAATAGATAGCTAGTGGGAAGCAGCCGCATAGCACAGGGAGATCAGCTCGGTGCTTTGTGACCACCTAGAATGGTGGGTCAGGGAGGGTGAGAGGGAGATGCAAGAGGGAGGGGCTATGGGAAATATATGTATACATATAGCTGATTCACTTTGTTATACAGCAGAAACTAGCACAACATTTTAAAGCAACTATACTCCAATAAAGATGTTAAAAAAAAAAAACCTAAAAAAAATTTAGGTGGCCGTGTTGCCAGTCGTTTTCTTCATGGCTTTGGAGTTATGTTGTTATGCGTCAGCATCACCTTCCCTGAGATTCAAGAATATCCACATACATTTTACCCGATACTTTGATTGTTTTGATTTTTAATCTTTAGATCTTTAGTCCATCTGGAATTTGAAATAGAGCTCTAATTACTTTTCTAATTAATTTATTTATAATTAAATGTATAAAACTTTTCTCCAAAATCATTCATTGGGGAGCCTTTTATTCCTCCACTATCTGGAAATGTCATCACTATCACATGCTATACTTCCATGTACACGTCTATTTCCAACAATTCTAATTTTTTTCCATTAATTATTTCCTGTAGCTACATTGGTCCTATGCAGCTTTAATTATTTTATTTTTATGTACTGTATTTTTATATCATTGATATCACTACTCAATTGTTTTCCAAATGTTCCTGGCTACTGTCGTGTGTTTTCTTTTTTGGATTCCAAATTCTAAAACTTCTACTTCCCAAAATAATGATTGAAATTTTCAGTTGACTTTATATAATAATTAGGAGAGAGCTGGTATTTTTACAAGATTAAGTCCTCATATCCATGAATACAATATATCTTTTAAGTCTTCTTTTATGCCTCAGCAAAGTTCTATAGTTTTTGTTTTCATACTGTTCTTGCACATTTAAGTTTATATTCAGCTCTTCTGTAGTTTTAGTGCTATTTTAAATGGGATTCTTTTCCATTACATTGTCTAATTAATGATTGATGGTATGCAGGATTAATGACACTTACAGATGGCCACCCTACTGAGTTTTCTTATTTTATTAATTTTGGTTAATAATGTTTTCAGCCAGTTGTTCGGGGTCAGCAAACTTCTTCTGTGAAGGGACAGATAGGAAATATTTTTGGCTTTGCAGGTCATAGGAGCCCTGTTGCAGCTACTCAAATCTGCCACTGCAGTGTGGAAGCAGCCGTAGGCAATAAAGGAATAGATGAGACCATGTTCCAATAAAACTTTATTTACAAAAACAGGTTGCTGGCTGGATTTGACTATTGGGCATGGGCCAGGGTTTGCTGACCATATTCTAAGGATGCAAATATATTGTATATGAATAATATGCTTTTCCTTGTCTCCAAAACAGTGGATTTCAGAAGAGTGTTGAATAATAGGCATGATAAAAGTCACTCTTGTCTTGTTCTTATTTAAGGTGTTGGTATCTCACCATTAAGTTCAATGTTTCTTATTAAATTTTTGGCAGATATTTTTACCCAGTTAAAAGTGTTTTCATGTATTCCTAGGTTACTAAGAGATTTTAACAGCAGTGTGATTGAATTTTAGCAAATGCCATGTATCTCTTAATATTCACATTTTCCCTATTATTTCTTCATGAATATAAACAAAATATCTTATAATGAACTGTTCTTGAATTAATGGAAGAAATGATTCCATTTCCTATATTTCATTAAGGATTTCTATATCTGCATTGATAAATGAAGCCATAATTTTCTGTCTGTAATATTTCTTTGATCTTTTAGTACTATTCTAACTTTTGTAGAATGAACTGGGAAACTTCCCATCTTTTTTTATGCTCTGAAATATTTTACATGATATCAAAATTAACTATTCTTTGCAGGTTTGCTAGAACACGCAGAAATTATTTGGGTTTAGTGAACTTTTTCAGTGATGGGCTGTGCCATTTCCCTTTCTTCTGTTACTCATTGATCTTTATGAAGCAGGGTCCTCCCAGCACCTCTTTGTCCCCGATGGCTAAAGCCTGTGTGCTGCGTGGGATCCATCCCACTTAGACTTGCTCTTGTGGAAACTGGTCAGCCGAGTGGATGTGAGAGCAGAAGAAACCTGTCGTAGGTTAAAATGTCTCCCCCATTTCTGCTTGAGTTCTGGAATGGTTAAATTATACAATAAGGAAAGACAGGAGAAGCAGAAAAGGCAGAAAAGGCAGGCTCTTTAGAGATAAAATAAGTGGTAAGGAGAGGCCCTGAGCCGCTCCGGAGTAGAAAAGAGGGAGGGTACCCCTCCAACTTCTACTTCCACCCAGAGGGAACAGGGCTGGATTTTTTAAGGGCATCATTGGTTCAAGGAAAGAAGGGATTTTGCACTTTGGAAAACTCGATGGGCGTTTAAGGGTCCTGTAAACCTTGGGCTTTTCACTCCCTGCTGAGTTGGCAGGTCGCCTTTGCTGGGGCCACACCAGCTTCAGCTCCAGGTGTTGGGGACCCTGGGTTGTAGTGCTCTCTAGCTCCCTCCCCCTTACCACCCTCAGATCCCTGGATACATCCTTCCCTGGGGGCGGGGTAGGAGGTAGGCAGAGCCCCCCTGCAGCCTGTCCTCTGTCTTCATGCTCAGGTGCTGGTCCCCTAGGGATTCCTTGCCCAAGCGGCCCAGCTGACAGCACCTTCACGGTGCAGACCACCTGGAGAGGTGGGGGGCCACCTGCTGTGCGTGGGGCTGAGCCACAGGTGAGACAGAGTGGTTGACGCACGGCTCCCATCTGTGCTGCTCTGCGACCTGCACGCATGATGTGCCTTGACCGGACAGCTCTGTGCTTGGGCTCATTGGGGTTGACTTTCAGGAATGGAGTAAAAGATGTATTTTTGTTTTCTTTAGAACCTAGTATCCAGCTTTTCTAGCTCAGTGTCCAGGGCAGGAGGAAGAGGCTGCAGGGAGAACCAGTAGCGGGACCTCAGCGTGGACCTGGCCGTCCTCGCACTGCTGAGTCTCCCAGGGCGCCATGCCTGCCTGGTGGGCTGGAGGGCGAGGCTCCTTCAAGGCACACATTTACAAACTACAAACGGACGCCCTCAGGCTCTTTATTATATTTTGTTTATTGTATTTTTGAGACCAGGGCAAAAATTAGATGTGATCTTACGGCTTTTCTACCCAAGTTTTTAAATGTCCTTTCCCGGGTGTGAAGGAAGGAACTGGATGGCCTGGAGGACGAGCCAGGATACGACACAGCCTGGAGAACTGGCCTCAGGAGGACTTGCCCACGCCCTGAACAAGCGGAAAACCCAGGGAAGAACCGTCTCCTCATTTTTTTCAAACCCTCCTATTCTTGGGAAAGCTTTTCTCTCCCCAGAGAGCTGTGATGACTTTGCCTTTGGGATTCCAAAGACAGAATCCCTTCAAGCTGAAAACCCCATGTGCACTGAGCTTCAGCTAGGGTTCTGGGGGCAGGGTCGGGGGAGAGTGGGGTGCTGCTGCGTTTGCCCTGAGGTGGGGATGGAAGCCACGACCTTCCCTTGGGGGTGACATTTCAGGCTCCAGGCAGCCGGGGCCCCAGCACTGTCCCTTGTCTGCCTCACCCTTCTCTCCGTGAGGGTTCAGCCCTGATAGAAGGCTGTGAGCTCTAAGAGGCCCAGGACAGTGAGCACACCAGGGGCTGGGGGCTCGGGAGGCCAGGAGGCCAGGGAGGCCTGGGGGTCCCACGGCGACCCCCCGGAGAGGTCCCTGGATCCGCTTGTGCCTCCGGAACCCAGTTATCCTGAAGTCCTGCTGCCACCTGAATGACAGATCCCCCTCAGCCTGTCCTGCACGTAGGGGATAAATGGTCTTCAGGATGCACCACACCAAACAAAGCTGCATCTACGTGGCCAGCATCAGGGAGGTTGTTACACCGGGAGCCTGGGCGGTGGCCTCGGGAGGGTGGCACGGCTCCGGGTGACTGCCGCCCCCTGCCTGGGTGCTGCCCCCCACCACCTGCTGCCCCTTACGGCCAGTTCAGATGACCAACCCCTTCCGATTCCCTGAGCCGCTCAAGGATTTAATCTCAACACAGCATCTTCCCTCAGCGCTGCTGGTTTCCTCCACGGGCAAGTGAGGAAATGGCTCAGGGCGGGCAGTCAGGTCTTCCCCGTGGTACGGGGGGGTGATGGGGAGAGAGTTGGAGCAGCTGGGCCCGACTCCCAAGCACAGGGTTGTGGTTCGTGAATGTCTCTGACTTTCAGTGTTTATTACAGAGCAGAATCACAGCAACAAACTTCTGGTGTCCCGAGGAAACACAGCCTTGCTACAGACTCATCTCTTCCGCAAGGAGGCCTCTCTCTTGGAGGAGATCTGGGAAGGGGAGATATTGGGAGGTGTGCCCTGCACAACACGGCACTGAGACGGCTGCACTCGCTGAAGCGTATCAGGCCCTACGGTATAGACGGTGGGAGCGGGAAGCCTGGGAAGCAGAGGGCATACGGTAACTCTCCGTAATTTCTCCTCAGTTTTGCAGTTGTTGCAACTAAAACTGCTCTAAAAATAAAGTTTATTAATGAACGTTAAAAAGTTGTCAGGAAAGAACATCTACAGTAGGTCAGATATGACTAATAACTAATATCAACACTCATTAACAGGAATGCAATATTATTTTTTATAAGTATGAGTAACAAACAATGAATAGTATACATCTAATTTTTTAATACTCCATATACAATCAACATGTTTTGATCAACAGTGTAAACCATATAAAAGAAAATCTTGCTTTCCATTTGTACAAATATTGCTTTCATCATAGCAAAACTTTACAATGTTAAAACGTACCATATATAGAGGCTATAAAAAGTATTGGCTTGTTTCAAAACGAAGTTATTGGTGTCTGAGGCTAATCAGTTACATCATCACCTCTAATATCAGTCATCAGATCCATAGCATGTCTTGGTTTCCAAGAGTTTATATTATACAGCAAGATTAGCCAAATTAAGTCAGAAGGGTTTCTTTTTTTAAAAAAATAAATAAGTAAAAGCACCTAAAAATGTGTAGTTTTATCTACCAGGTGATAGAGTGGGGATTTTTAGTACTTCTGCTGGCAACTCAGATAGGGATGTGTAATCTCGGAAGGCATACTGTGCTTGTGGAAGAGAAAATAGTACTAATTGCTTCAGTTTTTATCCCAGATGTAATATATTAAAAAAAATAAGACGTGTTTCTTAAAACAAGCATCCTCTCGTTGGCTCTGGTTTTTACAAATGCCATCCAACTACTCCTGCAATCTCCTTGCCGGCTCCCTCTGTGGCTAACTGCTTCCTTTCTCCCTGGGCGATAAAGAATGCAGAGCGGCTCTGGGCAGGGCAGCCAGCTGGTTGCACAAGCAGCAAGGATGCTCATGATCAGTCCACTTTTAATGGAAGACATGGAAAAAAGGGGTCTGTTCTGTATTTCCTTTTGGCCCTCTCCCCTCTAGTGCTTGGGCACGTGCCCTGGACCCTGCCCGTCCGTCCAGGTTCCTGATGCTCAGCAAGTGATGCTGGGTTTTAAAAAAAAATAATTAATTAAATTTACTTATTTTTGGCTGTGTTGGGTCTTCGTTGCTGCGCACAGGCTTTCTCTAGTTGTGGCGAGTGGGGGTTACTCTTCGTTGCAGTGCAGAGGTTTCTCATTGCGGTGGCTTCTCTTGTTGCCGAGCAGGGGCTCTAGGCTCGCGGGCTCAGTAGTCGTGGCTCGTGGGCTCTAGAGCGCAGGCTCAGTAGTTGTGGTACACGGGCTCAGTCGCTCCGCGGCATGTGGGATCTTCCCAGACCAGGGCTCGAACCCACGCCCCCTTCATTGGCAGGTGGATTCTTAACCACTGCACCACCAGGGAAGTCCAATGCTGGGGTCTTTGTGCTTGGGACTTCTCTCAATCTTCAGGTGTCTACAACTGCAGAATCTGCCTGCAAGTCCACACACCTGTGGCTAATCCCTAGGCTGGTGGTTCTCACCCTTGGCTGAACATCAGAATGACTTTAGGAGCTTTACAAAGTATAATTCCTGGGTTTCGCTGGTCTGAGGCATGGCTGGGCCTCAAGATTTTCAAAAACTCCCCCCTCGATTTCACTGTGCAGCCAGTGTTGAGAACCCCATCTCTAGGGTGCGGGAACGGCTTAGTTTGGAAGGCAGTTGGTGGCATTCATCAAACATGCTAAGCATTATTAGGGCTCTGCTGGTATTCCTAGTCTATATTGTAATTGCGTATCAATTGTAAATACAAAAATAAAATACTTTGCATCAAAGTCAGACTGGGATAGAGAAACCAACAAAGTGCTCCGCTAATGTTTTTCTCACATTTACAGGGTCCCGTTGGTAGATGGGTGGAGTACGGCATGCAGTTGAAGTTGTGTATTAGTTGTAACAGTGATTCTTTCCCACTGAATTGCCCCAGAGTCAAATGAACCTGCTTCAGACCAAGAAACTAAATGTGCTTTCCACCTTTTTCTCACTTTATAGATATAAAAACGAGTATCCTCTTCATCAGGACGACGACCTAGCCTAGCTCTGCAATGATGTTGTGCCTTTTTATGAGAGAGAAGAGAATTTTCTCTTGTTTCAGTCAAATCCCTTTTAACAAAAATTTCAGTTTCAAATTTTGATTCTCTTGCCGCCTCTCTAAAGTAAGCTATTTCTTTTAGTAGAAAAGTGAGTTTTCCTATAAACATACCTTACAAAGTTCAGTGCTCAAAAAAAGTTACAAAAATAGGCTTACATTTAAAAATCTTGTTGGAATGTGTCTTTAATAGTAAAAAAGTCTGTGCTCCTGATACAGCCGGTGTGATTGGTGATAGAGGTAGGGATTTCTATTCACTAGGTTTTACAGCCCCAGCAAAGAAAAAACAAAGATCATTATGTTTGTAATAATATGCTTGCCACCAGGAAAGAAATGCAGAGTAGATGTTAGGGGCAATTTCAATAGCTGTCACTTTGGGTGAGCAGCTCATTCCCTGCAGCAGGAGATGGATTTTTCTAGTACTTCTTAGAAAATGAAACTGTCCAGGGCTTTCTCAAGGCTCAGATTTGGGTATCTGACACTTTCAGGATGAGTTAGCTGCTGGTGACAAGGAATTAGAGGCTTCTGGAATGGCCACCAGTGGCTGAGTCTCCCCTGCAGAGCCTTTCCTTTACATGGCTGCTCCCCAAACTCTGGTGCTCGTCGGAGTCACCTGGGGGAGCTCTGAAAATCCCTGGGCCCAGGCTGCACCTGAGACAAATTCAGACCCTTTTTGGTTGGGACCCAGGAGACTCCCAAGGGCAGCCAGCCTGAGAACCACAACCTTTGTGCTTCTGCAATTCATGGTTCATGTCTGTCTGCAGTTGGGGCAGGGGAGGGCTAAAGCTCAAAATTAAGAACTTTCAACAAATACCTAAGCCTTTTCGTCAACTGGAATGTAACCTGCTGTCTCCACCACTGTGCTCCTAGCTGTAAAATCAGTGACAGCTTGGACCAGAGCAAACCTAGAGTTTGGAAGATTCATCTCTGTCTTCCTGAGGTGACAGAACAATTTTTCGTAGAGTGTGACAACAGGGACTCCTTAAAGATTATGGGAGAAGATGTGTGTAAGGCCCACTGGACAGCTGACCCTGGAATGACTCAGGTTGGGCGCTGACCCTCTGAGCAGTGGGCCCGCCAGTAACTTTAGTAAGTCGGCGCTCTGGAGCCTCCGGTTCTTTATCTGAGGATTCAGCCAACTGGGGCTCGTGTAGAACCGTCACGTTCACTAGTGAAAAAATCCACGTCTAAGGGGACCTGCACCCATGTTGTTCAAGGGTCAGCTGTAAATGTTAGCCTCTCTTACTTCCCCCTGACCTGTGTCCAAAGGCCTGGTCTGGAGCTGAGCCGTGGGGAGGGGTTCCAGGGATGGCTGGGGAGGAAACAGAAGACAGGCTCTCTGTGGGACCTCGGGGCCTCGTGCCAACTAGGAGGAACCAAAGGGGTGAGCGTTAAGCCTTGAGGTCCGGCCAGTCAGAGCCACGCCATGGGAATCATAGAGCCCTGGGAGCCCCCCTCCTGGCCTCCCAGGGACCCCCGGGCTGGACTCAGGCTCTCTTGGGCTCTGAAGCATCTACAGGCCCCCCTGCACCTCCCTGGACAGACACATTGAGACCATTTTGGGAAACACAATCTTTAAGAGAATTTAGCAACTACGTTTTACGCAGGAAAACTGAAATACAAAGAAGAAAAAAGTTGAATAGTTCTTGCTGTTTTATTGTTATAGTAAAGTATTTCAAATTACAAAAATACTAGGATTTTACTGCTACAATTGGACCAGCACGCTGTGGTCCTCCCTCACCATCTGTTTCCTGACAAATAAGTGACAGCAGAATGTGAATCGTTCTGTTTCTCAGTGCTGGATAAATAGGGGGCTAGAGTATTTCTGTTCTGAGGTGAATAAATAATGAAAGTGGTTTACTGACAAGGACATTTCAGATTCTTAAGAGGTGGTGTTTTACCTTTCCTCGGACCATTTTCAAATCCCCCATGGGGACGGACCCGAAGGGCCCTCGGGGAATGTAACTCCCAGGCCGGAAGGGGCAGTGGGCCTGTAGACCGGCTGCATGAGTGGTTCCTGCGGCAGATGCTTTCGTGGTTGAGGCTCCCTCTGCTGGGAATGCACTTTCCATTTTCCAGTGGCTGACGCACTGGGGGTCTTTTCACCCAAGTCCACCACGGCTCCTCCAGGACCCGGTCCCCCTCACTCCCTGCTTTGTGCTGTCACGGTGCTGGGCTGACATGTCATGTCTGGCATGTGTCATATCGTTTTAAGGCTGGCATTTGTGAGTTGATTTTCTTCGCTAAATTATGAGTTTTGTGGAATCACGGATTATGTTTTATTTGTTTATCTTCAGTACCTATGCCAGGCTGGTAAGATGTTCAAGGGTATTTAGAACACGATGTGATGGAATTGAATTGAATATAGTTTATATTTCCATTGAGACAAGATAAAATACTTTGGTAACAAAACTGGGGCCCTGATCCATCTCAGTCAATAAATAACTTAAAAGCTAAAGGAAAATCGTGTATGTGGGACGTGGAATGGGCGGCTGAAAATATTGTCTGAAACATTTCTTCCTGGCTGAGGTGGATGTTGACTAAGAGTGTCTATAACACTGTCTACAAAGAAGTGTGTTAACAGTCAGGGTGCAGGGACACAGGTGAGAAAACGCTGGTGTCCTAAGCAGCAGGTCCTCCAATTACAGGGAGTTATTATTTTTTTTTTTTTGCGGTACGCGGGCCTCTCACTGTTGTGGCCTCTCCCGTTGCGGAGCACAGGCTCCAGACGCGCAGGCTCAGCGGCCATGGCTCACGGGCCCAGCCGCTCCGTAGCACGTAGGATCTTCCCGGACCGGGGCACGAACCCGTGTCCCCTGCATCGGCAGGCGGACTCCCAACCACTGCGCCACCAGGGAAGCCCTACAGGGAGTTATTTTAAGGGGAACTTGTTTTCTTCTTCTCACATGCCTATAGATGTTATGAAGGCAGTACCATCAAAGTCAAATTTCACATTTACCACTTGAATTCCACACGCCACAAACTGCTATCTCTATTCTAAAGCGTGCCAGCAGTGGTGAGGGCGAGACATTTCTGCAGAGCTGCCCCAGGGCCTGGACCCTTCAGCTTACCAAGGGAAGGAGGAGCTTCGGGCTTGCTTGCCAGTGAGGGGCAAAGTACCCTAGGAGGAAAAAACCCTGGAAGTGAAGTAAAAAGAAAACTATCTTCCATGAGTAGCTTGAACAAATTTTTTTTTTTGTCGGGGGGGGCTAAAAGTTGTAAGAGCAGCTTCGTTTTTGCAGTCTCCCGATACATGCCTGTCCCCCGACCCCCAAAGGACTTGATGTATTTCCTCTGAGACTCAAATTTGGGGGATTTGTTCCTTTTTGCACTGTCATTCCATCTCAGTTAAAGGCAACTGGTCTGAATGCTGATGAATCAAATATGAGCTGATCTTGGTTATGTCCCCTCCTGCTGACAGGGAAAGTGTACTGAATTTCACAACAATGGAATGGAAAAGAAACAAATCCAATACTTGTAATTCGAAAACACTGGTCAACCAATGGAGAGTTAAGTACCATGGAGACATGTATATAAAAGTAAGTAAGTCTGAGGAAGAATTCTACCCCTGTTTCTTCCTTGCCCAGGAAGGGTTTCAAGTGGCTTATCCTCTTGCACCTGCCGTGATGTGATATAGTACCAATCGGGCCTGCTTAGGATCCAGAGGACTGGTTCGTTATTCACCTGTCTTGCAGTGGAAGAGTCTCCAAGCAGAGCCAATGGAATCAAGTGTTAGCTGGAAGACTGACCCTTGCTTCTTGGTCACAGGTGGGCCTGGGTCAACTCAGTGCCACAGGTGCTACGAGCAAGATTTTCCCTCATTGGAAAAGGCCATTAAGAGCAAAATCAATGACAATTAAAACCCCAGAGGTCCCCAAGCAATAAAACTCCTTAAACATATTTAGTGTTTTTCAAATATACCTCATTGAAAGGTGAACTTCCGCCCAAATGGACAACATTCTTTCTGGATGCCTTTTGTGGAAGCCTCACAGTCTGAAGACAAAGGAATGTCCCTGCAACTCCCCAAAGTGCATCCGAGTCGGGGGCACTTGTTGGCTGGAAGATGGGCTGATCACAGCAGATGTGGCCAAACCAGTCCATGGGTCCAAGAGTTAGTGTGAGTATGGCTGACGGGATTGAGTAGCTGCCGTGGCTTGGTCCTGGGGGCTGAAGGGGCTGGAATTTTTAGGGCTGAGGCCATCCTCCGTGGTCAGGCCCCAGTAAGGTCACTGCCTGCTGGCGCTGCCCTCAGGTATTCTGCATTTTCAGCAGCAGGACCCTTAAAGATGCCATTTGACTTGGCTTCCTTGGGAAAGAAGGCCTGCTGGTAGTCAGGGTTGTCCAGGCTAATTTGCTGACCGCCTTTCTGTGCCCAGGGGGCAGGGCCGTCGAGCACACCGTTGGTGCAGGCGGGGTGGATGGTGTTGAGATACTCAGGGTTGTCCACGGCATTGCTGTGGGAATTCTGGTAGTGAGGGTCTCTGCCTGGAGCCGGGTTTAGAGGCTGATTGTGATAGACGGGGTTCTGGACAGAGCCCGCAGGCCTTTTGGGAATAGACTGGTTTACATATTCTGAAATTGAAAAGAAATCAGACGTAATCAGCAAAGCAAAGCATCAGCAAAGCATCATCATAAGCAGGATTCCACGGCTCATTCTGAATCCGTGAATATTCTTCAATGAGGCAACGGATGACAAAAGCAGGGAAGCCTGGGGAGACGACTCTGGCTAAAATAAATTGTGTTCTTTTCTGTCCTTCTCAAAGCAATGGGCACGTTTATCTTTTGCCAATTTAAAGTCCTCAGAGGACAGCCTCCTTTGAGGGTGTGTGTGTGTGTGTGTGTGTCTGGGGATAAAGCTTAGATTAGGGAAATACATGTTTCACAGGCCAAGAATGGAGCCAGGAGAACAGAGATCAAATGTGTCACACACACACCCACACATGCTCACACACTCACACATGTATATCTCTGCTGTTTGCTTCAAACTCTAGAAAATGTGCAGATTCATTCTAAAGACAACCTGGACAGGCCTTGAGCCCCTCAGAGACCCGTGTGCACGCCTAGCGGTTTCTGTTGATCGGCCTCTTCCTCCATCCATCATGTCTGCACGCATGCCATGGGCCCCACCTCTGGACCAGCTTGAAAGCAGCAGCTGGCCGGGGCACCGGGGACGGGGGCTGAGGGGCATGGCTGCTTCCAGAGCGAGGCACTCACCGGGCGCTGGAAGGAAGGCGTCGTCTATGCTGTCCTCGGTCAAGGTGCCAGTGGGGTCTGAGCTGTACCGCTGCAAGAAGCTATCTTCCTGGAGGGGATAGCTCTGTTGGGGAGAACATGAGGCAACGTTACTCCAGCCAGTGCCGCTCACTTCGGCGGGGGGACCAGGATCACCTGACAGCTCGTTCACCTGCAGATTCTGATTCAGCAGGTCTGGGAGAGGACCCGCACCACCCACAAGTGGCCCACAGACCACAGGGCAAGTGGCACGACCCTGGCCAGGGCCGTCCAGCAGGGCCTTCTGCAATGACAGACGTGGTCCGTAATCTGTGCTCGTCCACGTGGTAGCTACTAGCCACATGTGTGAGGAACTGAATTTTAAATTGTAACTTAATGAAAATGTTAAGTTTAAGCAGCCACATGTGGCTGGTGGCTGCTACACTGGTGAGTGTGGGTCTAATCAAGGCTTCACGCATCAAGCAACAGTACCACCTGGAAGGTGGGCTCAAATACAGACGGCCAGGCCCCTCCCCACAGATCCTGAGTCAGTAGGTGTGGGGTGCTGGCCCGACAGTTCGCATTTGTAACAAACTGCCAGGTCCGTGAAATGCATGATGCTGCTGGACCATCAACTATATTTTTAATAGCATTTTGATAAGTGATAGCTAATTGCTGGCCTTAGGGTAGGGATCAAACAATACAGGAAGGAAAATCACAGCTTTCTGGGTTAGGGTGGGCATGTTTTATGTCTAATAGAGCCATGGTACAGAGCTGTTATTTAATTCTGGTTTATAGGAGTTGATACCTACCCCGTTTCTATCAACGCAAGCCACACTGGGAGTGTTGCTGCTGGCGCTCTGAAAAAGAATCACAGCTGTTTACGGTGCACGTGGACGCCCACCCATCCCCACTGAGAGCAGGACGGGGGGCCTCCGGGAGGGGGCACAGTTAAAGGGGCTTGATTTCGTCTTGACTCATTAGCGTTAGAAAAACTAGGTTTAGTTCTGATTTAACGCTGTTCCTTAGTGGACCAAAAAAGGTTATGATCCAGTTGCTGCAATGCAGTAAGATAATTAATACACTGAATTGATTCATTCTGATCTTGGTTTTACCATCTGGTTAGCGTTTACTTCTTTGTCTCTACATGAGTTCCACAAGATGGGTATCGTTTTTTGCTAAAACTCAATCTGTTCAAACCAGGAGGCAGAGCTTGAGCAAGAGTGACTTTGGTACCAGAGAACTGAGGAGGGGCGTCCGGGAGGTGGTGGGGCTGTGGAAGAAGGCCTGCTGGGGGATGAGGTACTCGTCCGCATCCACGACATCCTCCATGTCCTCTTCGTCCATCAGGGCGCGGTAGAAGTTGGAGTCCGTAGGGCTTGGCAAATGCATCCTCTCGTCCCCCTGGCACAGAGATTGTGAGACCATTAGAAAGGTCCAGAGAGCTGCTGTTCCACACCCCCTGGCTGTCGAGGCGGCTCTGCTATCAGCAGTTGCTTGTGTGTTTGCCAATTTAGTTCTAATACACTCGTCCCCCCTCCCCCTGCCCCGTTCTGTGAAGTACAGCTCCTCCTTCTATTTCCCCAGACCTGGAACTAAGACACTGAAAATTCCCTGATGTCTCAAGTCCTCAAAGGAAATGCAAACAGCTCAGGAGGAAAAAGGAAGGGCCAAAGCCACAGCATTCACTGAGTGCTGTGCTGTGTACAATGAGAAATACACATCTGGTCTTCTTCCCTGCTCCTGGCACAGAGCTCCTAGACCCCTGGAATTCCCTATGTGTCTCTTATGTTAACGAGGAGACTTCTGCAAGCACCTAAAGATGGGGGCTGGTGGCCAGTGGAGCCAACCATGTGATCACACGGTTGGAACTTTCCGTTTCACCCCTAACCTCCAGGGAGGGCAGGGGTTCTAGGGGTCGAATCTATTGCCAACGACCAATGATTTAATCAGGCCTATGTAATGAAGCCTCCATAAAACCCCGAAAGGACGGGGTTCAGAGCTTCCGGGTGGTGAACCCCTGGAGATCCGGGGAGAGTGGTGCACCCAGACAGCACGGAAAATGTGCCCTTCCCCCATGCCTTGCCCTGTGCATCTTTTCTGTCTGGCTGTTCCTGAGTTATACCCTTCTATAGTAAACCAGTGATCCAGTAAGTAAAAAGATTTTCTGAGTTCTGAGAGCCACTCTAGCAAATTAATGGAACCCAAGGAGGGGGTTGTGGGAACCTTCTGCCAGATGGTCAGATGCCCAGGTGACAACCTGGATTTGGGACGGGCATCTGAACTGGGGGGAGGGGAAGCGGCCCTGGAGGACTGTGGGATCTGACGCCGTCTCCAGGTGGACGGTGTCAGATCGAGCTGAACTGAAGGACACCAGCTGGTGCTGGAGAATTGCTTGCTTGGCGGCGTGGGGTCCCTCCCCTCCAACGCACACACCCTGCGATTGCTGAGCAGAACCTTTAAGCGTTTTGCAAGGTATTTTGTATATATATTATTTCACTGAATCTTTAAAGCAGCTCTGCAAGCTTAGTTTTGTTAACCTAATGTTGTAAGTACAGAGTCAGGGATCTGAAGCCAGGTTTGCCCGACACCAAAGCCCTGGTCCTCCATGAGAGCAACATAAGGCTTTGGCTAAGGGGACCATGAAATGACGGGGAGCCGAGGGTGAGGGGCTCACAGGGATGGCAGATGGAGCTGGGGGCCCCACGGCGCACACCACTTAGTCCACAGCTTGGGCTGTGCTTGTTCTAACGCACTGAGGATTAACGGTGTGACCTGCGAGACGGGGAGGCTGTGTCGGCACCGGACGGAGCACAGTGACATTTGGTGCTTATTAGAGGGATTTTCCCAGTGGGTGTGCAGCCTGGGATCTGGTACCTGGATGACAAGGTAGCGCTGGGGGTCTCGGGCCATTTTGGAGAATTCAATGATCAACTCACGGAACTTTGGGCGACTATCTGCATCAATCATCCAGCCTGGGGAAGGAAGGAGGAAAGTCAGTGCAGTTAGAGCCCTGAAAGAAGTGACAAAGATGGCATTGCGGAAAGAAAGCACGCACGGTGAGGTTCCTTTAGACAAACAAATGAGGACGGAACCTAATCTTGGGGACAGGTCTTTCAGTCTTGGCAAACCAGCACTGATTACTGTTTAAAGACCACGATGACATCACATATTTGAGTCAGAATGGCAATAACATGCTCTAATTTTCTGCACCTCCCCTTCCAAGGGCCAGCATTCCGGTGTCATCACCTGAAGTGACCCAGCAGCTGTATGATATGCTCTGCTTTCTGTGAACTGCTCTGACTGTTGGGCGCCCTGAGTCCAGTCTCTCAGTAAAGCCCTCCCTTGACATTCACCCTCGTCCATATTCACTCAGCAGTCTAGTAAGCTGGAAACCAGATTCGGTTCAGGGAAAATTAGGGACTTTCTTAAGAACCTTGGCGTTTGGGAATTCCACACCCTGGTGCTTTCACTGTATTACACACTGAAGCAATCACATGTGCACGTGACAGGGATGCCTTTCGTGGGGGGGGGGATACTTCTGTCAACCATGCCAGTGCATTTGAGTACCCAGTGATCCAAGTCTAGATTAAACGTGCTGAAGGAACAGCTATTGACTGGAAGTCCTCATGATTCCTGAGGGTTCTTATTTATTTTCTATCAATCAGCAGGATGTCAAGCTATTTTGGGCCAGACTGCTATGTGACCTTACACAAATCATGTAACCTCTCTGGATCCCAGCTTCCGCGACCTAAAGCAAGGACGTTAACAATGATTAACTCTGTGGTCTAAAGTTCAGAAAGGCTTAATATTTACATTAACTCTATCACATTCCCTGTGCTACCTTCTGTATAAATGCTCATCATACATGTACTGTTACCCGCAGAGCCTACTGAATTTGTGATTCTGATGGCACGGTAGTCACAGTCAAGCTACACACTCTTACTGGGATTAAAATGTTTACTTGCTACACTGCAGAAGGCCTCACAGAAGTCCACTATCTGAAAAGGTTTACGTCAAAGCAGAAATGCTGATTCTATTAACCTCTTGTGGTTACTCATTGTTAGGCACTTAAAAACCGTCTCTCTGGTAACAGGCTTCAAAAACTGGGGCAGCTTTTTCACTGAGCAACTCAGAAGAATATTTTGGTGGAATGGCTTGTGGAGGACTTTGATTTTACTTGTTTGCTTGTGAACATGGGCAAACGTCAGCTCACAGTGCTCAGTGCGTCAGGTAAGTGCTTCCAGAAGTGTCTGAGGGGGTGTTTACAGATGTGCCTGCCTATGGACTGGGACAGCGTGTCTTCGGGGCGTCGAAGGCCTGTGGCGCTTGGCTCAGGGCAGCCCAGGGCCAGGGGCAGCCAGCCACTCACACTTGACCATGATCATGTAGACGTCGATGGTGCAGATGGGCGGCTGAGGCAGGCGTTCTCCCTTCTCCAGGACGGTTGAGATCTCACTTGCGGGGATCCCGTCGTAAGGCTTGGACCCAAAGGTCATCAACTCCCAAACGGTGACTCCTAAGAGGAAGAAGCGTTGCTGTGTGAGTCAATAGTAATCACCGCACCTTGTCTTGAGTCATCATTGTTGACATACTGTTTCTAAGGTTTAAAAACCCATGTTTCTGTGGCCTTGGGCAGTTTGCTTGATGCTGGAAGTCTCAGTTAAGCTCCCTGTAAAAGGGGGGTGATGACAGCATCTGCCTCATAGGACAGTTGTGAGGATCAAACAAGATAACACAACTGCAATGTTCAGACACTGCCAGGCAAATAGTAAGTGGCCAATAAATAGTAAACTTTAGTAATAACAGCAAAGAGAATACGGCCACTCTGAAACATACGGATTATGGTCTGTGGAGCTGGAGTTCCACACCCAGACATCATCGGCACCAGGTGACTTACCAGCAAGGTTATAAACTGTGTTTCTAAAGAATAAAAAAATTGGAAGAAAAACCCCCTGTATTCCTTTTGATAAATATAAAAACGCCATACTTTTAATTTCAACATCAATCAGTCATCATGATTAAAAAAGTCAAAGCAGGAGTAATTTTAGAATTGGTGTTTTTTAAGACTGTTCCGAAGTTCTGATGGTCCTTCCACCTCCGTGCCTCCCTTGATGGAATTCTCTGCTCCAGAAACACACAAATGCTGTGGGGAGTACGTCCCCACCTGGATAGCAGGTGCCACTAGCGATGAGAGCAGTGGGCCTGAGCCTGGGTTCCCAGACCACACAGGGAGGGACCAGACACAGGAACCCAGGGCCTTCCTGGTCTCCAACTAGTCTAACCACCCCTTTTCTTGAGATTGGCTTCTAAATGCGTATCACCACGGATCTGCATAGATTTTCCAGAGGTCATTCCAAAACCGAATGACCTGAATTAACACGCAAAATGCAAGGCTGAAGAATGAAGAAAAGCAGTGGTTCTGGGACAAGAAAATAGATTCTTCTGTCCTGCCCACCATGGAATCAATACGGACTTGATGAAAGAAAGAAAATCTCATGTCCAGATCTTTAAAGTTGATTGGTCCTCCTCTAACTAGGTTTAGACATTGCGTTTAAACACACACAATGAATTCCTGCAGGAAGGCAGCTTTTCAGGTTTCGGAACAAACGGTGAAAGAGGGCGGTTGTGGGGTATGAGTGGGGCCGGAAGGTGTTATGAATTCTCTCTCTTTTCAACTCCTAAGTGGAACACATAGGTCCCTAACTGACTAAACTATTTTGCCTTGACTGGAGCCTAGAGAGTGGAGTAACAGGATATGTTTTTAGACTCAAAACTCAGGTTCATGTTGGTAACAGGTCCGGTGTACTACTGCCAGGACAGCAGATTAGAATCACTGACAACACGATTTCCACTGAGATCAAAGACACAGCCCCCGTGGAGATGCTGATTTTCTGATGTCGGTTGTAATCATTCACAGGGATTAAGTCACTGAGTCGGAGAGTTTTCGTTTACTGGACAAACATGGCCCAAGCGCGGGCTGCGAGTGGACACACAGGGCAAGGGGAGAGCGCAGCCGGTAGGCTGTTCTTTTGTTTTTTTTTTGTTTTTTGCGGGCCTCTCACCGTTGCGGCCTCTCCCGTTGCGGAGCACAGGCTCCGGACGCGCAGGCTCAGCGCCATGGCTCACGGGCCCAGCCGCTCCGCGGCATGTGGGATCTTCCCGGACCGGGGTTCGAACCCATGTCCCCTGCATCGGCAGGCGGACCCTCAACCACTGCGCCACCAGGGAAGCCCCCCAGACCACTTTTGATTCTATTGATCATGGTTAGGGGCTCAGGTTTTATCAGGAACATATTTGGAAAACCAAAGAAGGAGGTTAAGCAGAGAAGCGAACATCTAATGTAGTTTAAAACTATATTTTCCTGCTGTTTGGAGAATAGATGAGTGGGTGTAAAACAAGCCCAGAGAAGACCCAGGAGGAGCCCCTCCTTGGTGTCACTGGGGGTGGGGTGGCTTGGGCTGTGACAATGACAGTGACAGTGACAGCTATGGGCACGACCACAAATGGGAAAGTGGCATTTCTTCCCATCCCTCTGGGGGAGTAGACATTTCTTGAACATGACTGAAAATAAGGCATCAGAATAGCTGTATTTCCTTATCTAGTTCATTCATCGTGAGCAGCTCAGCTCACAGGTGTAAATGAAAATTCACTTATTCATTCACAAAGATCTCCGTCCTTGTAAAGCTTACATTACAGCAGAAAAGACAAAGACCCATGACATTTTAAAAAATGCATTTGGAATAGTAGGAAGTTAATAATGCTATGAAAGAAATGCTAAATGGACAATCTCCTGAATGATTTTGTTTTTGTGATAATGGCTAAATTCCTCTTGGAGATTCCTTTCACTATTGCTCTCCCCAAATACACGTTTCCATGGAGGTGGGTGACCCCTTCACCTCCACTGCGTTGATAGCTGGGATAGGCTGATAATGCATAGTTCAATGCAGATCAGGTGTTTTGCAACCTTTGGGCTGATTCTGGGTGACAGGGAGGACTGCGTGAAGTAAAAGAGGTGGAAGCACCCCAGCACGGCAGCCAGTGGAAACGCCTTCCTGAAAGGCAAGGCCCCCACGGACTCAGGAAACGCTCTGTACACAGGATGAGGCGAGAGCGTGAAAGGTGTGTCTGAGGACGGGGAAGCCCGTCGGAGGATGGAGCACAGGGCTGCGTGGGGTTTGAAAGAAGAAGAATCAGACCCTGCCGAGACGGCCTTCACGAGAGCCGGAAACAGTAACTATGTCCCTTCCCTCACATTTCCCCACGAACACACCCTCACAGTGCATTTCATGAAGCCGTTCTCTCTGATACACAAAGATGACCACTCACTATATGAAACCCAAACCACTGCGAGTTAGTCCATCACAAAACCACATTTCTCTACCGGGAAACTCTTCCCTGTGAAACCTGATTTGTCATCTCCCTTTGGTTCACTTCAAATTCAGGGCAAGAGGTCACGTTTGGTTTGATTTGGGGGTACAGGCGTCTCCTAGGTTCAAGTTCTTCCCCACCCCCGCCGTTACCCGCTCTCCTGACAAGCTCACTGTTCTCTCCAGTGACACCTGGTACGGTAGTTAGACTCAATTTCCGTTTGCACATTTTCTAGTACAACAGACAGACAGTGGTGACGATGTGACTGCTGGTCACTGGCCTGGATGGCAGAGCGTATAACGTGCATCAACAACACAAGCCAGTGCAGCCTCGGCCCTGGTTCATCAGCCTCAGGATTTGGACTCACCGTAACTCCAGACGTCACTCTGGTGGGTGTAAATTCGGTGTAAAATTGACTCCAAAGCCATCCACTTGATAGGCACCTAGGGATGATGACAGAGAAAAGTAATAAGACAACAGTTAGCTTCCCCCTGTTGAACAAAAGTAAATCACACTGGAATAAATTACAAGCAACAGAGGTGAGGAAGCTGGGCCACCCCCAGCCCAACCCAGGCCCAGTGCTCCTTCCCGGCCAGGGGAGAGGCTCTAGTCTGGTAGAGAACAGGGCCTCTGTTAGGCCCAGAGCTGAGGCCCTTTGGTCTGTGGGCTGTTCTGCTGAGCTGGGTGCACGTGCTGGCAGCTGGGGGCCCTGGCTGTGCCCTGCGTCTGTGGCTGTTTGCAGGGCTAGCCGCTTGGAGCCATGCGGGCCACAGTGAGAGCGGAGAGAGGAGCGGCTGAGCCAGAGCGTTCTGGAGGCCCATGAGGACACCCGCACCCCTCGCTGCTGGGAGAGCCCCCTGGAGAAGCCCCAGGCCCGTGCGAGAGGAAGAAGCCAATGCCGCCGCGGCCAGCGCCCCTCGGGAGCTGCTGGAACAACACGGGGCCCTTTCCGTGCCGCTCTCCCAGCTGTTCTTCTGAAGGGGCTTTACCCAGGAGTGGGAGGTTGAAACCTACCCGTGGCTAACAGTCACCTAAAGATGGAGCTGAACTCACGTGTACTGCCTTTGACCTCCGGGTGTGTCAGAAACATCTTTACGCACATTCCCAGCAAGTCCTGCTCCCCGGGCAGCTCGGGCTACACGGCCAGAAGAGCCTGGCTAGACCCAGGTGCTGGTGGCCGCCGTGAGCTCACCCAGAAGGTCCTGAGGATGGCCCTCACATTGGTCAGCCTGCTGGCAGGAGAGTGCTTGCCCTTCCACAAGCCAGCTCCTTACTTTGCCCCCTTCTGCGTGGTACTCCTTCTCCTCGGCGCCCAGCAGTTTGGCCAGCCCGAAATCTGTGATCTTGACGTGCTGCGGCGTCTTCACCAGCACATTCCTGGCCGCCAGGTCTCGGTGCACCAAGCGCCGGTCTTCCAGGTAGTTCATGCCCTGCAACACGGGGCCGCGCGGTGAGGGGTGGGTGCTCAGCGGGCTCCCCTGGAGGGCACAGCGGGGATCAGACAGAGGGCGGGCGGCCCAGCGCAGGGTGCAGTGTCACGTACGCAACAGCCTCCGAGCCGGAGCCTGTCTGCGGACGGACTGCCCTCCACGGACGCAGTGACTTGCACCTGGTAACATCAGTGACCAGAGTCTATCTGCTCCACGGATGAAAAGGGGAAGAGATGAAGACATAACTAGCTGCTGACTTACTAACGTATCTCCATCCAGTTACTCAAGTTTCAAACTCAGTTGAACAAATAGAAGAGGCCAGTGACAGAGCAGGAGCCCCGCCGTTGGGCCACGACCTGGTTACACGCTGCTCGCTGCTCGGGATGGCCGACCCCACCTGCCTGGCCTCGCCTTCCCCACGCCACCTCCCCAGGACCCAGGGCTCTCATCACGCTTTCCTGGACCATCTTACATGATTCACTACCAGTGAAGGTTTTGGTCCTGTTTTATTTTCTCTTTTTTAAATTGAAATCACATGGATATTGAATTTGCTTTTATTGATACAAGGTGCCACTCCCTACCCACTCCCTGGCTGCCTCCATAACTGCTGTAATCAGAATCAAGGCTGAAAGAGAAAGAAAGAATACTTGAGAAGAACCCAGCACAGTGCCCGACACATAGTGAATTCTCGGATGTACAGTCACCCCTTGGCACCCATGAGACTGGTTCCGGGACCCCCTCTCCCTGCCACCCACCCTAACCAAAATCCGTAGATATTCAAGTCCCTTATAAAAAATGGAGCAAGTATTTGTTTGTAACCTACACACATCCTCTTGCATACTTTAAATCACCACTAGATTACTTATAACACCTCATACAATGTACATACTTGTAAACATAATGTAAACGCTATGTAAGCAGTTGCTTGCACCCAGCCAATTCAACTTTTGTTTTTTGGAGCTTTCTGGAATTTTCTTCCCATGTATTTTTGATCCACTGTTGGCTGACTCTGCAGATGCAAGACCGCGGCTACGAAGGGCTAACTGTGTGACCCCTCACCTCTAGCCCTTGGCCACAGCCTCCTTGGTGGCTCTGTCACCTGCCCTTTCTCCCCTGACAGGCGGGCTCACTTCCTGCCCCTACTCATGGCTTGAAGCCTGCCCAGCTGAGCCAAGCTTCCCTTGGACCCTCGCAAGCTCTAACCCGTTGACATGAGCTTGGCAGCCCTCGCCCCTGTGCAGGGCCAGACGGGCAGGCAGGAGAAGCCGGAGGGTCAAGTTCTGCACACGGCCCGTGTGGCTGGAACCACGTCCTCTCCTACTTGCTCACAAAGGCGCCTCTCCTCTCCCCAGCCAGGGAGATGGACCACATTTCCAGCCTCCTTTACAGCCGACACTCATGAACTCTCCAGTGAAGGACAGGCACCACAGAAATGCTTACCGAAGGGCACAAAATGGAAATGAATGGGCAAAACCAACTCTGCATTACTCTCAAGCTTTTTGCATGTAGCTCTCTTCATTTTAGTGCAAATGCAGGGAATACCTGTAGATAAGGATAGATCCCAAATTTTCTGGCAAATTCATTGCTTCCTTTTGCATAGATATCCAGTAAAAATTACTAATAAACTTGTCACATCAAAGTGAAGTTTACAAATTTTCTTTCTAGAGTTAAACTAGCCATCACAGGAAAACAGGATCTTATAAAGACACTACCCAGGAATTAGTCTTTGAGGGCTGTTTCTGAGGCCTTTCATGTTTTTCTTTTCTTGGGGGAAAAAAAAAATGATTCCCATGTGTCCACTGTATTATCTAGAAAGCTCCTGAATCTTTAAGATGCTGTTTGATTTAAATGGTTCCTTTCTAAGATGTCTCAGGTGCCGGGAAATAAGGTTAATGGGCTCATGTCTATTCAAGAGGAAGTGGGCAGGTGCTTCCCTGGAATAGCACTTCCAGGTTAGGAATCATTCCTTAGGGATGGAGCGTGGAGAGGGAGAGAGAAGCAGGGCTTCCTAGCAGAGGAGGACTTCCTACTCCCTGGCACCTTCCCCGCTTCAGCTTCACGAGGCTCCTTTCAGGAGCAACCGTCTCCCCTGTGGTTCACTAAGCCCTCTTCAGAGGGCATTTCCAGCTACATTTAACTATCGTCATGAACTTTCTTTCTGCCTTTTTATGTGACTAACAGAGGATCTGGTGCACTGGATACATTTTTTACAAAAGCTTGCTGAAGATGAAGGAAGGAAGGGATGAATGAATGATAATAGCGGCCAACAGTTCCGAGCCAGGCATTTCAAACACACCTGCGCAGATGCCTCTCCTGGTGCTGGGAGGTCTGGTATCCACACAACAGCCTTGACAGCTGACCCAGGGGCCCAGAGCCTGGGCTGGTGCTGCTTCACAGACCAAGGGCTCTGAGGCCACCACTGGGACCGTGCCCTTCATTTCCGGCTGGGGCCTCCAAGTGAGACTTGTCTGCCGACCCAGAGACTGCTTCCGACGCCACACCCCACCAGCATCTTGGCCCCGTGCCGCTGAGGTGCCCAAGGGCAGGTGGATGGGAATCTAACGAAGGAACTAGCTCCACCCCCGCCCGTCCCCCACCTCAGATTTTTAAAGGAGCAGGGCAGCTGCAATAAACTGCAACGTTTTCTCCTAACACCAGCCTTCAGAGAAGGCTTGGGAAAGGGCAGGGAAGAGCGGTACGTGTCTGGAGCACACAGCTAGAGGGATTTAAATCAGACATAATTTCGGGACAAGATTAGACTCATCTGAACTTAGATAAAACTCTATTCCTTGGTCTCTGTCCCACATGATATGGCAGTTTGAAAGGCCATCTCAGTTATAATTCTAGGCCCAGCAGAGTTACAGTTTAACCAGCACCAAAGATAAGAGGCCTGGCATCGCTCGTGAACTCTCAGAATCCAAACAGAGAACCGCGGGAAACAATATCAGCGTCAGCCTCACGGGGCCTCTTGCAAACGCATTTCCCTGATTCTTCTCTCTGAGATCCTCACTTCAATTTAATGGAACGTATTTATTTTGCTAGTTAACACAGGACAGCTAGGATGGATGCTGCAATACTGAGGTTAAAAGGGGATCTGAAGAGCCACCCTGGGACCTGAATGCACAGGAGACACAGGATGCTTCACGAGGGTTTTAAAGACCTTCCTCGCACAACACCCGGGGAAGGAGAGAGGCCTGGGCCGGGTGTGACATGTATGGACCGTATTCCCAGGCACTGCAGCATCCTGCAACTCTTAGGAGGAGCCCAGAGCGTGAGGCAGGAATGAGCTGCATTTCTAGTGTATTTTTTCACCACCATGTGGGGAAGTGGTGGGTAGGGGGGAAGGACACTGACTTGGTGACTACGGAGGTGGCAGAATAGGAAACAGAGGGCCAGGCAGAGGGTTCTGGCAGAGTAAAGCGAAGCATGGCGTCCACACCACTGAACCCCTGCCCTCAGAAGAGGCAGGAAAGTGTCAGAATTTCCTCTTCCAGGCCCCAACCTCCTGCTGTGTAGGGACAGGAGACCTGCTAGGCTCACCAGCTTGTGGGCTGCACTCTGACCCGTGACATCAAGTGCTGGGGAAAAGCACAGACCTGGGAGCAAGGAGCCCTGGGGTGGAATCTTGGTTTTGTTACTTCCTAGCTTGAGACCTGGGCAAGTTACTTCAACACCCCTGCCTCCCTCTCCCCCATATGTAAAACGGGCTACTCAGAGGATTAAATGAGTTAATCCACAGGGCGCACTTGGGACGGTGCCCAGTGAGAGTCCTCCCCCGGTGCTGTGATTGTCATAATTTCCTCCTAAATGCCAAATCCATCCTCTCTTCTCCAACCCTTTTGCCATGACCTTGAATTAGGCTGCTGCCGTGTCCTGCTACACTTCCCAACAAAGTCTGATCATGAATAAATTCCTGCGTGGTGCCCTCTGCTTTCGTGATGAAGCTGCGCTTGCAGGTTCCTGCGGGGTCTCTCCTCCCCTCCGCCCGCCCCTCATCCCTTGGCAGCCCTCAGTGTCTCTTGGTCACCTCTCACTGCCCCCTCAGATGGTCCTCAGGACAGGGACGGACTCTCACTCATGTCCACAGCACCACAGCCATGTCCAGGCTCCCGAGGGTGCAGGGCGGCCGCCTCACCACTGCCGTCCCCACACCTGGTGCTTGGCTGGCTGACTGAGCCCACTTGGCTGTCCCCATGTGACTCGTACAGCAGCCTCTGGGAGTCCGGTCCCTCGGCTCTCCTGCTCTGACCCACTCATTTCCTGCTGCATTGTTACCTCTGTATGGATCTGTTTTCCTCACCTGTTTGCAAGTTTGGGGAGATAGGAAATTTTGTCTTCTTTATATACATATTTCACATGATACCTAACACAGATAAATGCTCAAGAAATCACCAAGTGAAATGACCAGAAGTTGACGAATATGCTTTAACAGTACAGCAACTTTTGGCTTTATAGTGACATACTGTAAAGTGATCACTTAGCTTGATTAAGTTCAACTGTAATCTTGTGGAACGATGTGAGAATAAATAAAAAAATAATTCAAATAACTGAAATATCTGGTCACCGGATCTGCTGTGTGGCTCTGTCCCTGTCTGCGGTCTTGTTGCCCAGGGTTTTACGCAGGTACCTGCTCTGCAGCTGAATCAGCTCTTAGGAAGCGTCTTCCTCTCTGGCCGCGTGGATGGAGGCTGGAGGCCGGAGGCTGAATCACCACCCTCAGGCTGCACAGTTAGTCAGTGGGGTGGGGGCTGCCTGGAACCTCACCTTTCACCTTTAGGAGTTCTGATCTGGAGCACAGGAAAGCCAGGCAGAGGGGGGAGCAGACCTGGGCACGAAGGCCAGAGCCACCTGGGCCCAGATAGGAGGCCGTGCACAGGACGGTCAGCATCTCCTCCCTGCCCCCGAAGCCTGCGCGAGGCTGACCGACAACGGCCCCTCTTCCAGCATGATTTTCATTCTCTCCCACCCCCGCTCATCTCTCACGACCAGGCTATAATCTGTCGATGTGGGTGTCATGACACGGCACCTAGACCCAGACACGAGTGGCCAGCACGCTCCGCTACGTCATCGGCAGGACCACCTGGATGGGTCTTCTCTTCGCTGCTCTCGTGCCCCAAAAGCACCTATAAATGTGTGAGCAGTGAAAACGCTGGGGCTTTTTCAGATGAATTTAGACCAAACTAAGTATCCCGTCTGCTTAAAAAATGGATCCTTCAAATGGAATGTTTTCTGAAGTTCATCCTTATTAAGTTTCATCTTATAGAATGAACTAGGCGTAGTTCGGTGCTTCTGAAGTTGTGGTCGGTTTCCTTCTGACAGCATCCACCCAACCCTCGACCCCAGCCCCCAGCTACCTTCAAACCTCACCAGGGCCTGGTCAAGTATCTGAAACGTATATCGTCTCTCTAAAAACTCACTTCTGTGAGATCTTAATCCAGGTTAGGTGAAAGAAAGCTCTGTGGTCCCAAAGGTTTGTGAAAATGTTAAATTAATCACAGCCTAGAGAGCTGATTTATGCAGGAGTTGGCAGTAACGTGCTCTGCGGTGCTCTAAGAGGAATGAGCCTGGCACGGCAGCGGTGTTCTCTAAACTGAATCGATGACAGACAGCATCTTTTGGATGCTGACATTTTACTACGTTATTATCCCTTCTAATTATTTTGGGATTCACTAGCTGGCTTATGCAGCCAGAAAGAATCCACACACTTTCCGAAGCACCTAAGTCACCCCCCGTGAGTGAGAGCCCCCTGTACCTTCCCGAGCCAGGAGCTTAGGAAGTGGTGATGAGGGGGCAGGTGACGTCTCCACGGCCTCCTGAGACTTGAGTCTAGAATCCACTCTCACCCTGTGTGGAAGGGCACCTCTGCTTTCCCAACCCCAGCAAGATTCCCCACTAGGCCACCTCTGTTTTTTTTCTTTTTCTCCTTTGCCCGTGATATAATTTTATTTGTCCTCTTAGCAGTTTAGCCAGGACAATAAACCTGTGTAATGGTACCCAGGTCTCCATCAATACTGGAAAACTTCCCAAGAGAGCCTGTGCCTTTGTGAATCAGGGAGGACATTTATAAGTCAATAAATCCCACCTTGAAAACGCCAGCAAGTTTAGTTTCTGGTCAGCCACTAAGTGTTTCTGGGTAGTTTCACTTCTAACTTTTACAGAGAAAGCTGTTCAATACTTAGGTAAACAGTCACTAACCCAAGAGCAAATTTCTCTCTTTACAGCTGAAGAAACCATTATATTCCTTTCCCTGCAAGGACAGACACTGCATCGCCACAGCTATTCAGGTCCAGTGGCTTAGGTTTCCCTTGTGAACTAGAGAGCAGCTCCATCGCAGACAGATCTACCAGCTGCGACGTGAACCGACTTTGGATGAAAGTGAACCTAAACAAAGTTCAACAGGCAGAGCAGTGGATTGAAATAACAAGGTGAAATTCTGAGTAATATTATATACAGCACTATCTTGGAAAACTTGCAGGCCCTGGAAAGTCAACTCAGGAACTTTGGAAACTCATGGCTGACCAGGGCCCGCACAGAGCTGAACTCGCCCCGTGGCGGGCACTGCCGTGGTCAGGTGTTTGTTTCTTCCTCGTGCTGGCAGAAGACTGATTTTTGGGGTCAAATAAACTTCCATCTATGCAGACACTTGTGAGCAGGCAGATCTGAATGTAGGGTTGCCAAGGAGAGAAGGGGAAAAGCTCATGAACGAGAGAGGACCGGAAATAGGAGACGCTGCTCTAGGGAGAGAAAGTCGATATAGAACTAGAATAAGACAATCTTTCAGCTTAGATTTTCGTCACTAATCTAACTTAAATTAGTCAAAATATGGGGAAAAAACCCAGAGAGGTGAGCATGGGGTGCCTACTGGGGCCCGAGTGGGCACCTCACAGAGGCTACCCAGCACTGTTCTCGCTGCCGGGAGGACAGACGGCAGAGGCCCTTCTGCGGCCACAGAGAGACAACCCGCCTAAGAAAAGCCAGAATTGAGATGTGAACCCCCCAGAGTCACAAGCCCGGTTCCATACCAGGCAGAACTTGCCAAGGCTATGTGTCGCATCACATAAGAAGTCACTTTTGTGGAGCTGCCAACTGACACAAGATAATCAGAATGCTAAATATCCGGGCACCCTCTGGTGAGCTGGGCCTCATCACCCAGGCAGGTGTGCAGAGTTCTGGACGCCCTGCCTGATGGAGGCAGGAGCCAGGGCCTGGTTCTGACGGAGCTCACCTCCCAGTTTCAAGTTAAACAAGTAAATAAACCAGGTCTTTGCAGGTAGCAAGATGTGCTTTTAAAAAATAAAGCAAGTTAAGCAAGGTAATAGAGGCTGCCTGGGGTGGAGGGGGATAGCTTTGGTGATTTTCCTGCCTTAGCTAATCAGGGAAGAGACTAAGGAAGAATTTCTGGGGACAGGAGTCAGGACACGAGTAAACCTCCAGGAAAAATGCCATATTCAGCGAAAACTACTTGGGGCTAACGACCTCCTCCCCGACACCAGCCTCTGTTCTGGGCTGAACAGGTCCTCCCAGATCTCATGCCTACCCAGTACCCCAGAATGTAACCTTCTTTAGACACAGGGTTTTGCAGATCTAATCGGTTAAAGACCTTGAGATGAAGTCACCCGGGATTTAGGAATGAGTGGTGTCTGCTAAGAGAGAGGGTGATGTGGACTCAGGCCTAGGGCAGGAGGCCACGTGAAGACCGGGGCAGAGATGGGAGGGACCTGGAGCCACCAGAGCTGGGGAGGGAGGAAGGATTCTCCCCTAGAGCCTTGGGTGGGGCACGGCCTTTCTGACACCTTGATTTTGAACTTCTGACCTCCAGAACTATGAGAGAGTAAGCTTCTGTTGTGCTAAGCCACTAAGTTTGTCGTGCTTTTTGGGTGGCAGCCCTAGGAAACTAACACGGTCAGACAGAAATAACCAGCCTTTTCATGAGACCACAGCACTCTACCAGGCTCTACCAGGCTCAGACCACAGGCTCTACCAGGACCACTGCCTAGCAGCGGCCACGTGACTCCTCTGCTGTGTGACCGGGGTCACGGCCGTGAGAGTGCCGAGAGCACCAGGCGATGGGCGGGGGTCCGAGAGGCGCGCCCACACCGCAGCGTGCCGGAGCCTCCGGGGCTGCGGCTGAGACAGCGACCCGGCGGGCGCTGGAAGAAGAGGGCTGAGGCAGCCTCCCACCGCCAGCCTCACCCTGCGCCGCTGACCCCAGAGGAGCCCGTCCTGTAGCGAGCGGCTCAGGCAGCTGCTGGCTGAGCGGAGCCCAGAACACGTTTTTGTCCGTCTTAAGTCACCTTCTACGCCTGCTGGGGGTTGAGCGAGCTCAGAGCATCCTCAGGAGTAAATCTGCAGGACGGACGGTGCTGCCACTCCGGGTGAAGCGAGCAACCAGGACCTGGATGGGGCCTGGGGGACGAGGGGCGCCCTGTCCTCCCTGGTTCCTGCAGGCTCCCAACACCCGCCCCGGGGGCTGAGGGCAGGGCCTGCCCACAGATTCCATTCATTCAACGGAGTGAAAGGTATACCCACTGTCAGGAGAAACAGAATTTAGCTAGTTGGGTTGCAGATAACGGATGCACTGCGGGCATCAAGAGAGGGAGATCTGAAATGGAAGAACAGTCCTTGTGAGGCCGTATGAGCAGCTAAATACCTGGCGCACTGCTCTGCCCCTGGTCTCAGCTCCACCTGGCCACTGTCTGCCCCCTCAGCCCCTCCCTCGCTCCGGATCTAGCCTGTCGACGGGGACGCGTACGGAGCCCCGTGAAGCAGCAGAAACGTCTGTTCACCTCCTGCCACCGCACGTCAGAGCCAGCACCTGTCTGTCCGCCCGGCCACTCTGTCACCTGACAGCCTTGGCCTGGTTTGCTGGCCTTGTGATCAAGTCCTGCCTGGGTGAAAGCCACACCTCCTCCTCGGCTCCCAATTACCACAGTGTTCAACAGAAAGAACGCCGGGGAAATAAGAACACTATCATCAACCATACTGAGAGCCCCCAGTACAGAGAAACCTGTGCAAATGTAGCTGAATAATTAGATTTTCAATGTGCAGTGGGACAGGCGCTGATCTGATGCAAAAGACAACTGATTCAGTTTAATCCAAACTAAAGAAGGGTGTATGCCATGTACATGCGTGTGCACACACATACACACACCCTCCTGGCAAACTCTATGCTCTCCTAGGATGGAGAACGTAATTATTAATTTCTTGGGTGTCTTTATTTCCCCTTGGCCGCTGTTCTTCGGGGCTCTCCCTCAGGATCCCTTCATCCCAGGAGGTGAGGGTGGGGCGGCAAAGCGACGGCATCTGCCCTCCCTGCAGAGCTGCGCGCCTGCTCTGAGCACGCTCCTGACTCACCTTTGCGATCTGCACGCACCAGTTGAGGAGGTGCTGGGAGCCGATGTTGTCCTTGTGCTCACGGACGTAGTCCAGCAGGCAGCCGAAGGGCATGAGCTGCGTGATGAGCTGCACCGTGGACGTCAGGCAGATGCCCAGGAGGCGGCACACGTGAGGATTGTCCACACTGGCCATCACGTAGGCTTCCTGGGGGGAGAGGAGGAGAGGGCGCATCAGAAAGGCTCCCCGCCGTGGCTAAAGGAAAAGGCAGACAGACCCTTTCCGGGTACAAAAGTCGAACATGATTTTGAGTTTGGAAATGTGCGCGTGTGGAGGACAAGGGGGCCCGTGAAACGTCTAGTGCAGTGGACGTTCCCGCAGGGTCTCTTGCACGCGAGGCTGTGGAGTGGCCAGGTGCTTGATGAGAGACGGCATCCTCTGAGTGCACGTGCGGATGCTGCGTCGCAGAGTGGCCCAGGCAGCACTCGCCATCGGCAAAGCGTTGGGTGAAAATGAGACCTGATGTCTCCAAGTTTGGGCGATGCCGAGTCCTTACGAAGACCCCCACCTCAAAGCCAAAGATGCCACCGCTTAAAATGGTGTCAGGGCCGGTGGGAACCCGTGCTTGGGGCCCACACCCCGGTGAAGACTTGCCCGCTGACTCCGGAACCCCAGCCGTGGGCCCCGTGGAAGGAGATGATGAGAGCTCTGGGGGGATCGGGACAGGGAGGGGGACCTCACCTCACCACAGAGCACCGGGGGCAGAGAGGGGGAGCCCCCCCGGCACTGCCGGGACCGCGGGCACCACTGCCACGCAGGGCAGAGAAGCCCTTTCAGTGCACCGTTTCCGGCTCAGAACTGGACGGAGGACGTTACACCTACAGCGATAGCAGACTCCGCCGGCGGCCCAGGATTCGTTTCTGAAGAGGTGGTCTGTGTCGCCCTGCCTCAGCCTTGGGAAGGGAAATCCATGCTGCTTTGCGAAGCCCACTCCCCAGAGCCCCGCTCCTGCTAATTTGGAGGCTGCCGTGGCGGAAGCCTGGCACAGACCCACACCCATGGACTTTATGTGAACCCATCTGCTATCCTTGGGCAGAGGAAGCTGATTTCATTTACAACCATGCACACCAACTGGGCCTCACTTTTGTCTGACTACGAATTAGGGAATCCTCAATTTCCACCAAGAAACTCCATCTCTTTCCCTTTAGAATCCAAAGTGGGGGGGTGTGACATTTTATTCAGACACAAAAGGGATCCCCTGGTCTCCAAGAGAAAGTTCAGAGGCGCCTTTCCCCATCTGACCGCTGCTGTGCGCGGGGTGTGGCCCCTCTGTGCAGAAGGGAACACAGCCTGGGTCAGGTGAAGGCATGCGAGGGGGATGCTGGGGGAAGCACCACAGGAGCCAGAGGTGACAGAGGTGACAGACAGGTGGAGGGGCACGTACACATGCCCCTAAACACAAACGTGATGGCCCCAGTTTCTGGCCTGAACCCCTCCCCTGGCCTCACTGTTCTTGGGAAGCCTGCCAGGTCTCGCAAAGCCTCTCCTCCCACAGACCCCCTGGTCCTCCTGCTCTCTGCTCCCCATCTCTGCTCGCCTGTACCCGGGAGGGCCTTTGTCTGGGATGCCCTTCCACCTCCTCTTTCCCTGGCTGACCCCTCCTCAGAGCGCCTCCCTGAACCCCAATCTAAGTGAAACTCTCCTGGCATCTTGCAGTTTCTCCCTCGGGGGAGCAGGCTCAGCACGGCCTGTGAACTGGCCAGAGATGCCAATCCTTGGGCCTCACCCGGGCAGGGGAGCCATGTGAGATGCACGAGCTGGGGCTTGTCACCTCACCTCCCCAACACCTGCTCCTGCTGCGTCATTCCCGTGGTGCCCAATACATCTCTAGGCACAGAGCTGCCTCAGAAACACCACGGCTGAACGACACTGAAATCACACGAGACAGAGACCATGCCACGTCCACTACGGAAAGAAACCCACAGCTCTGACATCCGCTGCAGAGCCACCGTCTGTCTGGACGCTGCCCTAAGTGGAGACGCCCTGCTCTCACGGGCAGGCAGCCCTTCTCCTTGTCTGTGTTGTAAATGCAGCATCACAACAGCAGAGCAGGTGTTTAATACTATGGACCTTCTGACCCTTTGCTACTGATAAAAAGTTAGAACTGGAAAAGGCCTGCAAGTGGTTTCTTCTCAAGCCATTATTTGTCTGAAGAGGAAATTGAGGCCCAGTGAAAGATGACCAGAGACCACATTTCTTTTTTTGTTTGTTTTTGTGGTATGCGGGCCTCTCACTGTTGTGGCCTCTCCCGTTGCAGAGCACAGGCTCCGGAAGCGCAGGCTCAGCAGCTATGGCTCACGGGCCCAACCGCTCCGCGGCATGTGGGATCTTCCCGGACCTGGGCACGAACCCGTGTCCCCTGCATCGGCAGGCGGACTCTCAACCACTGCGCCACCAGGGAAGCCCGAGACCGCATTTCTTATGTCAGGGTGGGGCCCACACCCAGGTCTCCCCCGACCTAGGCCCTCCTGGCACTCCCCTGCTTACCCCACGCACCGTGAGGCCTTGTTGAGTGCTCGGCAGATGGGCTACCAGAAAGCTCCACACCTTATGACACAGAAAGAGCATGTATATAAATCTGTTTTGCATTCTCATTCTGTTGCCTGCCCTAAATTTAAACTGGAAAGTCTATGGAAACATCAATAGGCCATGCAATCGCCAGAAAAGCACAAATCACGCCTCTCCCCCAGTCTGGGAAACTGTACAACCATAACACCAAAGAAATCCTCTGGCTGTTCTTATTTTCTTAAGATCTGGTTGAGACTTGGAAACATGCTGTATTCATTTTAGAGGGGAGAAAAATCTGCAGATCAGAGCAGTCTGAGCAGCCCATCTGCTGTGGGCCATGGGGAGCTGACCTGGGGCTCAGGGAGCAGGGCATGGGCGTGGGTGTCCGGCCACACAGAGCCTGGAGCCCTGCCAGGTCCCCGCTCCTATTAAAATCTGGTACAGCCACAGATTTCTGCACCCCGAAGCCCAGGCACAATGGGGATGCTGTCTGGTCGTGTGTCCTATTCAGTGTGTGCAGGAGTTAACGTGAGCTTGGTTCTTAGCTTTGTTTTTCTTGGAATCTCAAAGGTGCACTGTGACCTAAGGCAAGAACGCTTGGTATTCCCCAGCCATCTCTGATCGGCCACCCCCGCCAGGCGTGCAGACTAGCAGGCAGAGCCCACGCTCGGAGGCTCCCAAGGCTGAGGTCAGAGTCACGTGGCAGGAGGGCCTCTGAGGCTCGGTGACCTTGAAAGTCTATTATTTTGTCCAACCTTTGAAATTTGGGGGGTCTTCCTTCTTGCCGTCTCCCTCAGCTGTGAACTAGTTTACACTGAAGATTGGGGAAAAAGGATTCCACTAGACTTTAAACTCCTTCAGGAGAGGCAGACGCTTAACTTTAAGAATATTTCTGAAAGTGTCCCATTAACTAAGCCACCACTGACCGCAGCGTGCGCCAGGGCTAGAGGGTGTGCGTGCTGGGCCTCAGTGCTGGCCTGGGCAGGGGAATAAGAGTACGGGTTGCTGGAGCCATTTACAAGTGCGTGTGAGTGTTTCAAAGCCCACGCTCAGGGTTTCCCTGGTGGCGCAGTGGTTGAGAGTCCGCCTGTCCATGCAGGGGACACGGGTTCGTGCCTCGGTCCGGGAAGATCCGTGGCCGCTGAGCCTGTGCATCCGGAGCCTGTGCTCTGCAACGGGAGGGACCGCAGCGGTGAGAGGGCCGCGTACCGCAAAAAAAAGAAAAAAAAAAAAAAGCCCACGCTCAGCCCCCTGGGCTGCCTGTCACAGAATTAACTTGCCCTTTAACTCACTGTTGAAACTGGCCCTCAAATCACTGGCGGCTGCTTCAGCTTTCCCTTCCCTCAGGGGCTCCCCACCGCTGCGCCCACCCTGCGAGGAAAGACAGGCTCCCTGTGCATGCGGGGCAGAGGGAGCTTCGGGAAAAGCAGGCGGAAGGCCTCAGGCTGCCATCCCTCTGGTTACAGCCACAGGACGGGTGTTAGAGCAGGAAGAAACCGGGGTGGGGGTGGGGGACGCAGGGAGAGAAGGAGAGCAGGACAGAGACGGCGCAAGAGGCGAAATGGCACGTCACACTTTTTTTTTTTTTTTTTTTTTACCTTGTCAGTCTTTCCTTTCTCTATCTTCTACCCCAACTCTGGCCCACAAAAGCAGATTTCCTCCAGTTTTAGGGGTCCTGGAGGGCCCTTCTCAGTGAAGCTACTTCCTTCCCAAAGTATAGCTACTGTCTTCAAAATCGCCCTTACTCTGCGTAGTGAATATTGTTAAAATTCACATCTCAACACCGTTTTGTGAAAGTGATTAGAATGTCTTAAATGAGTAACAAATGAATTAAGGAAGCAAATTCTGCAAAAAGATTTTCTTTTTAACAGTGTAGGAGAAGGAGCTAGAGGTTGAAAGTGAAGAGACTTCACAAATCCCTTGTTTGCTGTACTTCTTGTGGTTATGGAAATAGGAGTCGACGTTACGTTAACAGACTGTACGTTCATTTGTAAACTGTTAAAATGAAAGATAACTTTGCTTGGTAAGCTATCATCAGTGTGTGAGACCTCCTGTTGCACTGTGTTAATACATCATCCTTCACGTCGAAGATACTGGGGTGGGACTTTCCTGCTGCGATGAAAGGAGAGGAGGCTGCCTGGAGAAAATGGGGTCGGAGAGAGTGCGCTCCTGGGAAGCTCACTGTCTGAATGCTTTTTTAAAAAGGCCCACGTTTGCTTTGCTTACTGTATATTCTGTGGGTTAGATACAAGAGTGGGGAAATGTTATATTTGAACTTTGTCCTTCGTGGCTGTAACACGAACTAAGTTCTCTAGATTTTTGACTCAGTAAAGGCAGTCATTTTCCTTTTTCATTGACTGTTTCCCTAATTCACCGCTGAGCCCCTCCAGCTCCTCTTTCACTGGCTCTGCTTTGGGACGAGAGCAAGAGAAACCCACATCCACCACGGCAATCGGAGGCCAGCGCTGTTAGCCCCGGACCCCAAGGGTGTGTCCACTGGAGCCTCCTGAGCTTCTACCTGCAGAGGGTTCTGCCCAGCTCCAGGCTGGCCCCTCCTGCATCCAGCCTCTTTCTAAGACTGTGCAGCCCCCTCACTGGCTAGTGAGGGTCCAGGGAAGGTGGAAAAAGTTTAAGAGAATCGCAAGTAAAAACATGTAGCAATAATCTTGTGGAGTATTTCAGAGAGTCCATAAAGTAGCAATCAGCAGACGATAGAAATAACATTTAAATTACTTTGAGAAAAAGTACAGAAGGGGAGCAACAGATTATAGAGTTCATAGAGCATCACAGTGTTAATCCTAGGCACCTTTACAAAGCCATTTCAAAGATGAGCTAGCTGGTGGAAGAAAACCAACATGCATTTCAGAGTCAGAAGTAACCACGTGCTGGAAACCTACCCCAGCCACGCGACCCTAAGCATCAGGCTGCTTCATGCCTCCGTTTCTTCACTTAAAGCTTGGTGAGCACAACACCTAGAGCAGCACAGGCCCACCAGGAGCAGTCACTGAGACGGCAGGGGTAAAGCCACGACTAGCACGGGGACGGCCCCTGGTGGATGCCCAGGGACTGCAGGCTTCCATACTTTTGGGGGCCGATAAGAGAATGGAAGAGTGAGTCTTCTCTACGAGAAAGAATTATACCAACTATAGCCAGAAGGAAAAAAGACAGGAAAAGTGACCGTTTAGAATGCGGTGATGACAGAGTCTAAAACAGAGCAATGTTTTGCCAACCACGAAAAAAAGGTGGCTTCTGGCTTCCAGGCCTGCAGATAGCTAGAGAATAAAGCAGAAACTCACATCAAGAATTTCCTTGTTGGCTTTTGGAGATGTGGCTTCTCTTAATTCCTTGATAGCCACAGGAATTTTAACCTTCTCGCCTTCTGGGATCCAGAGTCCCTGTGACAAAGAGAGGGGAAGACATTGGCTGGCAATCATCATACACGTAACATACGGCTCCTAGGCCAGCTGGGCGTCATTAGTGACCCCACCCCAAAGGTCGAGGGGCTCGAGCACAGCTCTGTACCCAAGGCCACTGGTGCTGGGAGTCACGACAGCTCAGCAGCTCTTTAGCTATCATGTTCCAGAAATCAGAGTAGTTAGACAAAACCCCTAAGCTCGTGCCAGTTACAGTCAGTGTGAGTCATTTTGTCCAGAATTCTGAGATTCTGGGTCTAGGCCTAACTGAAATCAGACTATGGGGATGTAGGAAAAAGAAATGAAGAGGAAGCTGTTGTGAGCTGGGCTTTATTCAGATGCTGCTGTGCCGTGATAGGCAACCCTCTTTCAGACTGACCTGTGCCACCCACCCCTCGGAAAGCTCACACTGTCCTCCTGAAAATGCCTGTGCCTGTGTACAGATCTCACCGGACCAGTTACTTGTCACTGTGATTATAAAAATTTCCTCTAGACAACTTGAAAAAAATACTGGAATTTCCTAAACCCTCAGTGACACAAAGAGCATGTGACCTTGATAAAGGCCACAGCAGAAGGTGCCCGGGACCCTCGGGGGGCTCACCTTGTACACCGTGCCGAATGCTCCGGAGCCCAGCACCTTGACCTTTTTTAATTCCGTCTCCTTTAAGATCCTCAAGAGAGCTTGATTGGGAGCTTCTCCGCTGGGCGTCAGAGGCTCGACAAGCTGTGACAGACAAGAGGAAGAGACGATGCCCACCGGGCCGGGGAGAGGGGTGGCAGGTCCAGACACCAGGGGACAGAACTCGCGGCTCTCACTCCGGAGACACGGACACCTGTTCTAAGGAACTTGGTGAGACACTCGGAAGGAACAGGGACTGACACCACCCCCCCCCCACCCCGCCCTCCAAAAAAAGGTATCATTGAACAGAACAGCTCCTTTGCAATAAGTGCAATTTCTATTTCTGTGTCCGGGCCGAGAACACTTGGGGAAGGACAGTGTTCTGTGGTGGTCACTTTGCTAACCGGTCGGGCCCCTCACAGCCGTGATGCTGTAGCTGCAGTGGGTCCCTCTTCCCAGGGCCTCTGGCTTCCGACATGTTGCCGGACACGGATGCCGGCTGAAGAATCACGGACAACAAGGTCACAAACGTGGCTCCAAAAGGAGCAGCCGCTGGTGTGGACAATGGCATTTTCCAAAGTAACACCTCCTGAGCTCACATTTCTGTGCACCAGCCTTCCCCTTAGCCGGCCCGAGCGCCCGCCCCACGATGGCAGCGGGCGCCCCGGCTTGGTAACCGGCCGTGGGACTTACCCTAGACACAGCTGCATTCCCCTGGATACAAGTACTAACATGTGCATGTAGTTGCTTATAACTGGACTTTCAGAGATTCTTCCGACTTTTTCTTCGCGATAAAAAGAGCACAGTAATACATCTTGAAAACTCAACCCTCGGGCTGCGGCACCTCCCCGCCCCCTCGCGCGCGGCGCTCACCTCGCGCTCCTGCAGCAGCCGGCGCAGCGTGCGCTTGCGTACGATGCGGCGCCTGCGCAGAAACAGGCCGACCCCCAGGGCCAGCACCAGCGCCAGCAGCAGGGCGCCCACGATCCCGGTGGCGATGGACGGAATCCTGGGCCTGCAACGAGGTGGACACGCAAAGGGGTGAGGTTTGTTACGTTGGCATTTCACATATTTTCCGTACGTTCTGATGATAGCATGACATCATTTAGGGCTAGCTCAGAAAGTGGAATACGGCGCAGCTCGTAAAGGAGAAAGGAGGGCGGACTTGGAGCCCCAGGGCAGGGTTTCCAACTTCCTTCAGTATAGGAGCCTGCTTTGTCGCACGTTTTACACTGAGGTATCATTTGGACTTCTCCCTATAGCAATCATACTTTTCATCTGTTGATTAAGAAAACACATCATTTAAAAAGTAACTCAGAGTTCAGTCCTGCTTTTCCTATGAATCTGTGCGGCTCCCCGGAGTGTCTCCATGCGTTTGAGGCACGCCCTCCGCATGTGACACCTGCGATGTCTGCTGGCCAGGCTGGAAGGAGGGACCCTTTCAAACCTGTGGAGGCTTCCCGAGGGGTCCGGGGCTTTCAAGATGGGACCAGAGCCGTAGGAAGTGCTGTATGCATGAGTGTGGAGGGGGTGAGGAAGTGACAGGATTTCCACACGGACAGCAGAGCTGTCATGGATGAGTGATGTCATCCTGCAGCCACCCCTCCCCCCATAGAGCTCGGGGACAGCAAACACCCAAAACTCAGGTTCTAAAGCTCACGGGGAAAGAACTGTCTGAATTAGATTCTGAATTCAGAATCTTCATAAAGCTTTTATTCTTCAGCACCTGTGCCATCTAAGCTTCTGGTAAGCTTTATATTTTCAGGTAGAAATGTTAACGAATATCAAAGATTAATCAGTAGCACCGTTTGCACCTAAAAAAATGTGCCAGCGTTCTTACGGATTTCTCATAAGTGGGTCAAATGTACTTCACGTAAATAGTATTTATGACACTTTCTTCTTAGCAAGTGCAAAAGTCATCTCCTGAGTTATACCATCTTCCCAATTAATGCAGTTTGAATTAATGGGTTTTTACCATTTTGAAGGGGACACTGAAAGATATAAGGAATAATTTGTACAGAGTATGTGTTCCATGGGAAGTAGGGGGAGTGAAAAGAGAAGAAAAAAATTAAAAGGGTAAATAAAAGAATGGTCGTTGACTGGTTTCAGGGTGGGGATGTGACGGAAAACCTCATTACTAAGACGCTGATTGAAGCACGAAGAGAGGACGAAGCTTGCTGGTGTCCTCGTGGCTCAAGTGAAGAGGGGCGTAAAAGGAAATCTTTATCTTTGAGAAACTGCCCTATTTGTCTTTAATGTCACACTTGGTAGCAGAAGGGATCAGTTATCTTGACTGATTCTTCGGCAAGAGACTGAGCTGACTGGCATTGAGGAAGCTTGTTGAGGGGAGGAATTTGGTAAACATTACTGGAGATGGCAGAGGTTCCTGGATGTTTGGCCGGTGTTTGGGGATATCTGGTCAGTGTCTTGTGTATAATTCTGATTCTTCGATAGACATTATTAATTGATAATATCACTCTTTCCTGATGAGTCTGAACAGGAAGTCCCAATTCTGCTTTTCTCTGTGCAGCATTTCAGGCAGTGACGGCAAAGTGATCACAACTGAAATGCTGAAGGAAGTCCTGTGTTTAGGAAAGGAAGTAAGGGGAGAAATTCTCCCAAGGTGGAGCTCTGTCATTGAACAGACAGGTCATTCAAACACAGGTTTGTGGTAGGGCCAACTGGGTCAGCGAGGAAAGAGAAGGGAAGCTGGGGGAGGAGAAGGACCCAGCAACCCTGGTGACCTAGGGAGCAGGTCTGCATGTAGAAGCGCTGGGCAGTGAGGCTGGCTCCACGTGGATGGAGGAGGCCCAGCACTCCTGTCCTGCCCTCCCCCTTGCCCCCCCCCCCCCCCGACCCCCGGCCCCAAAGCACAGCCAGCAGCGTGGGCAGGGTGAGCTCTGCTAGGAATGCCCAGGCTGGCCCAGGGTGAAGTGAGAACCGGCCAAAGCAGAGGGCAGTCGGAAAAGAGGGAAAGCAGTACCCTCGCCCATAGCGCTCTTGGTCATTTCTGATCAGGTCATCACATACAAAGTGTCACACTTACCCACTCACTGCACAGCCTTCAGGACCTGGCCCAGCACAGCTGTAGGAATTGAAAGAGAAATACACATTTTGATCATTTTACTTCTTTAGCACTTTTTCTTGGAGAGTTTTTATTAAATCATAAGGCAATGTGTGTTAAATGACTTTCAAATCATTACAATCACAGTGCGTCTCAGTATTGCTTAAGCATTTGTTTATTATGCATTTATTCATTTGTTCATTCACTCAGCAAGTATTTTTGAGTGTCTACTTCGTGATAGGGATTGCTCTAGCATTGAACAAAGTAGACATTTCTGGTCTTCATTATTGACATGTTTTCATGGCTTCCATTTGACAGAGGTTCAGAGAGCCCACAGCTGGCTCTAGAACATCAATGTGGGCAGGAGGTAGAGGGAGCTGAGACCAGAACCATTTCCTGGGGCACACTGATGAAGGAGCTGGGGGGGGAGGGGCAGGGAAACGGGGACGATGATTTCAGACCCAGAAAGCCAGGGGCTGGCTCCATGCACTTCCACACAACTGCGATGTTGTACGTCAAGCAGGGACATCATTTGTCCTAACATGACCCCTCAGCAGCTGGGTTCCCGTTCTGTGGGGCACCACCATCTGTTATTTTGATTACAGGATGATGGCTGAAAAGGCAGAATAAGTTGGCTTTGAAGGACAGCAATGTTTGTCAATAAAAACGTCAACAGGAAAATAAAATATTCCAGTTAAATGGAGAAGACTGATGTTCACGGCCTGGGGAAAGGTGAAGAAGCCTGGTTCAGGTATGTGAAGAGGACCGGTGCTTGTTACATGCGTACTGTCAACTGGTTCTAATCATTTTCTGTCTCATTCCAAGGGCTCTGATCTCTATACTGTACTCCTCTTGGTTTTGAAGGTCTGAGACCTCTTTTCCGTGGTGGCAGACAATGCAGTCTCGGCCCTGCAAGCTTTCGGGCCTTCATCCCTACACCCGACACAGGCTTCTTCAGGCAGTGGAACACACAAGGAGTTCTCCTTTTTTGACAGTCTTTTATCTCCTAGGATAATCGTCAGAGACAACATTCTCTAATGGATAACCATTGGTAAAATTAACCCCTCCTCAAAATACCCCTCCTCACTAGTGTTTTTATATTTTCCCATAATGCCTGTTTAGTTTCCAGACCGTAATAGAATGGGAACTCTATGCATAGTGGTGCAAACTGGAATTACAAGCTTTGGACAAGAAGCAGGGTTTCATGCAGCCTCTGAAAGTGCTGCTGGAAAACCTATGGGGTTTCTAGCAAGAAGCTATGGACAAGGGAGACGCTCATAGGGAGAGCTCGGCCAGTTTACATTTGAAGAGATGATGGACAAGGGTAGTGACTGGACAGGTGCCCTAAGAGGGAACCATCTGAATATCAAAGGATTAAGGGGTCCTTGGGAAAGCTGATGTTGCCCTGCATAATTCTGCAGAAATGATTATCAAATATCAAGCAAAAGAGGCCATATCATGCTATCATTTAATTTTGTCAGAAAAATTATTCCTTGTCTCCCACTTGATTTATTATTTTTTTGTTCCATGTAATTAAAATAGGCAAAATTTCGTGTTCTTTCGTTTAATTTATTGGCATAAAATTTCAAAGAAACCATCCCCTGACGACTTACTATAAAATGTGGTTCCATTTAAAAGTGGATTTGTGGACTTCCCTGGTGGCGCAGTGGTTTAGAATCCGCCTGCCAATGCAGGGGACACGGGTTCGAGCTCTGGTCCGGGAAGATCCCACATGCTGCAGAGCAACTAAGCCCATGCGCCACAACTACTAAGCCTGCACTCTAGAGCCTGCGAGCCACAACTACTGAAGCCTGCACGCCTAGAGCTCGTGCTCTGCAACAAGAGAAGCCACCGCAGTGAGAAGCCCGTGCATGGCAACGAAGAGTAGCCCCCGCTCGCCACAACTAGAGAAAGCCTGTGCACAGCAGCGAAGGCCCAACACAGCCAAAATAAATAAATAATAAGTAAGTAAGTAAGTAAGTAAATAAAAGTGGATTTGCTTCAAGTTTGCCGACCCATTCCCTGGGGTAAGCAGACCTGCCCTGTGGGAAGGGCACGGCTTCTGGGAGCAAGCATGCGCCTGTAACCTGGGCTCTGTCACTGCTGGCTGACGAGTCATGGTGACCCCAGAGCCTTCCTAAGTGTTTCTTTAACAATACAAATGGGGAAAGCAGCGCGTTCGCTCTTAGTCATGGTTGAGACTATGTGTTTGATGATGCTGTGCACATTGCAGATACACAATAAAAGAAATGTTTTCTTATTTACCCTCACCCCATCGATATTTCTCCATATTTAAAAACTTAAATCCATTTTTAGTATGTAATTCCTTTGGGAGAAAACAGAGATAGTAATAACAAGATTACGGAAAACTATATATGTTTCTACCAGTGCTATATGCTCAGACACACACACACACACACACAGAAACACATTTATTTCCCAAAGATAGAAAAAACAGGAAAAATATATTTATTTTATATAGGTAGTATAATTCTATTTTAGAGAATCTGCTCCAAAATTGCTTATTTTGGGGAATATGAAAAAAATAGACTAAGTGAAAAACTAGCAAATTACAGTTTATACTACGTTTTGTAGAGTTTGCAGAGTGGTCAGTATAACCAGTGTGCTGGTATACCCAAAGGGAAAAATATGAAAAATCTTGAAATTCCTACCAAGGAGGTATTTGGTAAAGTTCAGAATTCATTCTGGATTTTAAAAAAGAGTTTAAAAATGGAATAGATAACTGTTTCTTTAAGAAGATAATAAGAATCTCACATTAATAGCAAATATTGTTCTTAATGGTGATTTATTACAGCCATTCCCACCACCATCAGCTATAAAATTCTCATGTCCACTACCATTGTATCTGATATTATTCTAGAAATTCTGGCCCTTGTAATATGACTTGAAACTTTTGGAAAAGAGATACAGATACCATTACTGGAGATGATATAATTGTTTTCCTGGAAAATTCAAGACCATGAACTAAAACGCTAATTTCAAAGGAAGTTCAGTAGAGACCACCAATATGAGATGAATATACACCTCCACCAAAAAAAAATCAAAGGCTATCTTATATATTAGATATAATAAATGAGAAGATATACTAGAAAACAAGGTTCACTTCACAGTAGCAAAAATAAATACAAAATGTTTAGGCAGAACAGGAAAGAACACAACTAAAACTTTACTGAAATATAAAAAAGAATATCTGAATGGATGAAGAAATTATCATTTCCTGACTGGGAGTACAAAACATTGTAAAAATGTTAGCCCTACTCAAATTAATTAATTGGCTTTAGTGGGGTTTGTGTGTGTGTGTGTGTGTGTGTGTGTGTGTGTGTGTTAAACTTGGTAAAATATTCCAGGTCACTTGCAACACACCAGTTGGCTTAGACTAAGATTAGAGGGGGAAGACAGTCACATGCAAACCACACAGGAAATGCCCAGGCTTCCTACATGTTAGCTGGGGAGTCAGCTGCCTGGGACTGAAACTCTTGGACCACGGGGTCATGGAATGATGGAGCCCTTCCGTTTACCCTCATGATGGCTGAAACTCAAGAAGGAAGGTGAAACGATGGAAGTTGACCAGGGTACCAGTCATTCCCAAATCACTTGTCTCCAGGCTCAGGCTCTTCCATATAAATGCAGTTAAAATAGGTTTTTTGTAAAAACTTAGCACATACTCGGAAAACCTTCAAGACTCCTGATGTTTGTAAGTCTAACTGGAGGGTTTTGCACCCCTTCAGAACACTAACCATCACTGTCACGGTCATAATTACCACCGTCACTACCAGCAGCACTGGCACCATTACCTCCTTCACCAGCATGATAACCGCCACCATTGTTAACTGCCACCTCGTCACCAGCTCCGCACCGCCATCTGTGCAATCACTGATTGAGTGCTTGTGTGGTCCACGCACTATTTTTTTTTTTTTTTGCTGTACACGGGCCTCTCACTGCTGTGGCCTCTCCCGTTGCAGAGCACAGGCTCCGGACGCGCAGGCTCAGCGGCCATGGCTCACGAGCCCAGCCGCTCCACGGCATGTGGGATTCTCCCGGACCGGGGCACGAACCCGTATCCCCTGCATTGGCAGGCGGATTCTCAACCACTGCGCCACCAGGGAAGCCCCCACGCACTATTTTAAGTACAGTACATGTATTAACTCAAGATCTCAAAAATCCTGTGAGCCATGCAGTCTTATTATCCTAATTTACAGGTGAGGAAAGTGAAGCACAGAGAGGTTAAGACACGTCCCCAAGTCCACACAGCTAGTCAGAGATGGTTCCAGAGAAGAGTAACGGTGCCAAATAAAGTTGAGGATTATGAGAGATAGAAGGGAATGTGAAATATGTGGGACAACTTCTCCTTCTGATTTCTGGCAGTCCAATTTCATTGTCAAATTTATCATGTTAGTAAATAAGATATATACGTTCCGAGTGCGTCTGCTAATTACAGTCAAAATAGTTTTAATTTCCCTATTAACAGCTTAGCAATCAACTAGCTAAGAGAAAAAGCACCTTTAGGCAACATTCCAGGCAATGTGATCTTCTATTAATTGTAAACCAGTAAAAGATTCCCACAGGAATCCCAGTCCTCTGGAAAGATATATATATGTGTGTATATATATATATAGATATTATATATGTATAGAAACCTTTGGGGACGGGGCAGGACCTCTGCTCTTGTTCCCCCTGTCCCTTATTCTTCTTGTTGGGACATCCTGGCACCGTAGAACAGGGCCCTGGCACAAGACACACCTGGAGAGGCTGAGAGGCTCTCCCGCCAGCACCATGATCTGCCCACGAGCGTATCATTGCTGCTGCCGTGGCCGTGGGTCCAGGACACCTGGAGGAACTGACTCAGATACAAACCTCTGTACTTGACTGACTGGAAAGTCTGGAGACATTTTCAACCTACAGATTTGCAAGATGGGAAGCACCCTGTTCTCCTGCCTTTTCCTTTGCAGACCCAGAGCTTCCTGCACTCACCCGTAGGTGCAGCTGTGGTGGCACAGGTGACACACGTGATTGGCATCTGCAAACTTCCAGATCAGGGTGCTGTTTTCTCCTGTGACTCCAGCAGGGCAGGTCTTGACGCAGTGAGGGCCGTCAATGTTGTGGGCACACTTTACACAGCTGCCTGGTCCCTGCACCAAGGTGGAAAAACCGTTTCATAAATCAAACATTTACTTATGTCTCTCTCTTTTTCAGAATGAAGTAACTTTTTTTTTGTTTGTTTTTTTTTTTTTTGCGGTACGCGGGCCTCTCACTGTCGTGGCCTCTCCCGTTGCGGAGCACAGGCTCCGGACGCGCGGGCCCAGCGGCCATGGCTCACGGGCCCAGCCGCTCCGCGGCATGTGGGATCTTCCCGGACTGGGGCACGATCCCGTGTCCCCTGCATCGGCAGGCGGATCCTCAACCACTGCGCCACCAGGGAAGCCCCAGGATGAAGTAACTTTTTACTTAAAATGCTTATCCTGAAAAAAAATCAAACGATGTGGAAGTTTTTAAAGTGGACAAGCTCTTCTGTGACTGTGCTTGCCTGATGTGACCACTGTTAACAGCTGAGAATAAAGTCTTCTTGACTTTAAATGTATATTTTATATACATACATATATATATATATATAAAACATGAAAGAAACTGTACTATTTGCTTTATTACATTTTACTTAATACACTGTGGGCATCTTTCCTTGTCAAAGCATTCTTGATCAGCCTACATGTATATTTATATCCTTATTGGTCAGATGGACTTCCTTGTGAATCGTGTTTGGAGTGGAGGGGGCCTCTGTGGGAAGCTGTACTCACCAAGGCCAAGCTGAGAAAACCCACACCTATATTTCTCCAGTGTTGAGAAGGTAGCACGTGTAAGTGCAGTGGTGGCTGCATAATTAACTGTGCAACATGCTAAATTTGATTCTGTTGGTCAAATGTGAATGCGTCGGTAAAACCCACAGAAATGAATGCACTGGGGCTGCTTGGGCTGTGTCCACACGCTTCACAAAGGGCTGAAATAACGTGGGTAGGGGAGGGTCTGCCTGTTGGCTCAGTGCTCTCACGTCTCAAAGACTGAGGATTCCCAGAGCCAGAACAATCAGATGACTAAGTCAGTCAACATCCCAGTTATTTTATTTCACTGATGAAAATTTAACCGAACACCATCCTAAAAACCAGTGGTTTCCTTTGTAACCAGCCATTTTGGCAGCCTGTACCTCAAAACTGAGCCTTACCGTCTTCTGTCTGATATAAAGAACTTCTGAAAAATGTTTTCCGTTACTAGATTTAGATATGGCTGTTGAAATTCAAATCCAAACAGAGCTCCTCATATAAATAATACTGAGAATTAACCACATGGGCACACTGGTGTGAGAGGGACCTGCATTCTCACACCCTCTAAAAGATTATTACTGAACATGTAGATGTGAAACTGAATTTTGAAAACCTTTCCTTTGTGATTAAAAAATACTTGTCAGGGCTTCCCTGGTGGCGCAGTGGTTGAGAGCCCGCCTGCACGGGTTCGTGCCCCGGTCCGGGAAGATCCCACATGCCGTGGAGCGGCTGGGCCCGTGAGCCATGGCCGCTGAGCCTGTGCATCCGGAGCCTGTGCTCCGCAACGGGAGAGGCCACAACGGTGAGAGGCCCGCGTACCACACACACACAAAAAAATACTCTTCAAATAACGATAAACTCATGTTAAATAAGAATTTGGTGATGTTTGATTAAGATGATAAAGCAATGAAGACAGATGTCAGGAACACTGAAGGCTGCCTGTGGGTGTGCCCCGTCCACAGGGCGCCCTGATATGTGGTGTGAGGACGGGCATCACCACGTGCGTCTGGGGTTGGACAGAGAAGGGGAATGTCTGTGCCAGCAGGGTATGTGCTGACTTCCCCTCAGTCACAGCCCCCGACGGCTGTGAGATGGCAAGGCCTCAAGTGTGGGCGGGGAGTGCGCTGGATGCGCGTCCCAGCAGGCACAGGGTGGCGGGGGTGGGGGTCATCCTTGTGGGCTATGGCTGACGTGTGGGGTGACATCAAACATGCTCCTTACGTGTCCCGTGCAGGTCACGTTCATGGCCTGGGGCAGGCATTCCGGATGGCACTGCACACATTCGGAGTTTTCAATGAACTCCCTGGGCTCTCTGACGGGAGAAGACGGGAAACTGGTCAGTGCTGTCCCTGGAGACCCTGCTGCAGGATGCTGTCTGGGTTCACCTGTCTGAGAGCTCAGATGACACAAATCACCTCTCTTAGAAAGTCAAAACAGTTTTAGATAAAAGTCGAATGGCCGGGAATCTAGGACTATACTGTAATGTAATAAACTGATTCTTGTCAGCGGAATCTTTGGTCATCTTCTTCTGGAACAAAAACATCAGCTTCCGTTATAATCAAAACATCTTCCCTACATTTTTTCTCCAGGCGCAGTTTTTGAATATTAGATAAGCAAGGCAACACATGGGAAAAAAAAAAAAGAAGAAAACAGTCCTTAAGATTTAAGATACCCCCTCCAATATCAGATTCATGGATATTTAAATTAAGCTGCAAAGAAATGGTATCTAGACTAATGCCTGGGAAAAGGAAAGACAGCTATTAAAAGTTTCCTCAATGGTTATTCCTAAAAACAGCAAGTAGGGAACACAGGCGTGAAAACTTTTGCTTGTACTATTTTAACCATTCCTCAAACTTAGATTAACGTTAAGCGACAAGTTGATGCTTGATTGAAAAGAGACTGTAGTTGTGGCAGCTGTTAAGACGACTGGTAATTAACTAGGCAGTGAACAAGGAGTGTTTACACCCAAAGACGTCCGTGAGTCCTCTGAGGCAGATGGCATCAATTAAACCAAATATGCCGCTGTACTTTTTCCCCTGTGCTTCTTCTCTGGGTTACCACACCTACTGCAGGAGCCAGCCTCGCAAGTGGAACGGGTGCTGCTGGGCACTGGGGTTCTCTAATGGGCAGACCTGGGCGCCACCGCCGTGGCTATTTTAATCACCTTGTCGCTTCAGAGAGACGTCAGCACTGAAGACGTGAGAGCTTAGTGTCTGTTTGCAGCTGTAAGGACTGCACCAATATTTCTTACTTGTTGAAACAATACTATCAATTATGCAAATTACTCTGTTAGGCTAATGGGCCTATCAGCTAAAGATTCTTACAGAACTGAACTTGGTCTTCTCATCCTGCTTCTGAGTATTTCTAATCTGAGCTGTAGCCCAAGCCCTGATAGTGAAACAGAAAGGAAGATTTCCTAGAGCCATCTGTAACTCCTACGCTCTTCTCTATCATGAAATTTCTTTTTCTTTAAATTTTTTTTAAAAATTGCCTCTGCCAGTCTCTATCCTTCCATTTTACTTTCCTATTAATTTATTTTAGTCATTATTTGTGGTCATTCAAAGCCTTACTCAATATCAAAATTCCTATAGAATCAACAGACTGTACTTTTTATTGATTGCAATAAATTCAACAAATGTTATACAACTGTTTATTTCTTTGTCCATGGGTATATTTGAAGTTATTTGCACTGTTCAGTGTGTCTTGAACATAAACAGAAATTAACCAGGAGCTGTATTTTGACACAGCAGGAATGCTGTGCTACAATGGCCATGGTCTTGGCCATCTGAACCATGGAAGACTGTTCTGTTTGTCTTGGGAACATTGTGCAGCTAGGAAAAATAAAAGATAATTCCAGATAAAGAGAGACTCTATAAATTGGATTGGATTAAGTAATGAAAAAAGTTTGTTCACTTCCCTTTGTGATTAACAGTTGTCCACAAACAAAAAGAAAAAGGAAAATAATCCGACTGATTAACCATAAACCTATAAAACAATCTTAAGTCTTATTTTTTTAAATCAAAACATAGGGATTAAAAAACAAAGCCTCCTACCCCTTTAGAATGTTGCACTTCTCCACACACTCCTTGCCACGGCTGAAGTTTCGGCAGGACACGCAGTCCTTGGGTTTCGGGCCCCAGCAGCCCTCTGACGAGCACAGCGGGTGACAGACGTGGCCCATGGCCTCTGCGAAGACAGGGTGAGCCACACGGGTCAGCCAAGGAACAGTGGCCAAGGGCCCTGTGGGTGAGGTGCTCAAACACATGCTGGGTCCCCCAGAAGAAGCAGTGATGCAAGCAAAAAAGGGCTTCCGGAGGCCCACTGCAAGTCCCCTTTGCCCTGCTGGGTGCTGAGTGTACCTGGATGAAACACTCAGAACTGCCGGAACAGCACGGGAAGCGTGTGGTTCCTTGCTGTGTGCAAGGCACACAGAATTTCACCAACTCTCTCAATTGCACTATGGTGTGGGAATCATTATTACCTCCATTTCATGGATGAGGACGCCAAAGCCCAAAGATTTACGTAAACTGATGAAGGTCTCAAAGCTAGGAAGGGCTCGAGCCAGGATGTGAACTCAGGTCTGCTTCTGCCGGTGGCCAGGGTCTCAGCACAGGCTATGCTGGTGCAGGCCCTACTTCAAAAGCTATGGCTCTAAACTCAGAACTGGAAATGCCTGTGTGAAACAGTCATCCCATTCCGGGGTGTGTGTGTGTGTGTGTGTGTGTGTGTGCACGTGCACGTGTGTGTCTAGCTATAGTTATTGGGGATGAAATGAGCAGGGAGGAACACACAGCTAAAATGCAATATAACTGGGGGAAGAGGGGCGGGTCGGGATGGTGGGATGAATTGACATGTAGACACTAATATGTATGAAATAACTAATAAGAACCTGCTGTATAAGAAATAAATTTTAAAAATGCAATATAGTTAATACTAAATTTAGTTCTGTAAATTACCAATAACTGATAGCCTAGACTTCAAGGCAAGTTCATCCTATGAAATGAGAATGATCTAGAAACAATTCTGATGATTTTCACATTAAGAATATACAGATTTCTTTTAATTTGCTTCTTTACGAATGTAAAAAGTAATTTGAAGGTTTGGGAATGGTTCTTCAATATTCTAAATCAAAATAAATGACCCGTTGGAACCATCTCCACAATCGACCAAAGTGATGACTCACTGCACTCTTTTTCACTCCTGTTGTTTATAATTTTGGTTTTCTGACTTGAGGTCCCAAAGAGTTTTTTCCAGTTTATTGTATCTGCGTAGCACAACTTTCGGTTTCCTGAAATGATCACATCTCCATCACTTATCTCCTTGAGGGAGCGTAATCCCAAGGACATTATATCCAGGCCAACAACCGCAAGAGAAAACTGACCACTAAGTTGGAGAGAAGAAAAACAATGTCGTGAAAAATTATGAAAACACAGCATCACTAAAACCTTTGCTTTTCTGTACCACTTTAGATTTACCACAAACTGCTTCCACAGGTTGTTAAGTCATGTTGTGGAAGGTATGTACTGCAACTTTGGAAAACTGCAAGTGCTTTTTAAAGCTAGTTCAGGGAAAAGCTAGTTCCTTGTTCATTGAGTATCTCTAATCCCAGTGGCAGACTAGGGGCTGGATAAATGTCTTAATGTCATTATTTGATTTGCTGCATTTTAATTTTGCCTGGGAATTGAGAACATGTTCTAACTTCTCAAATATCCAAATACACTTAAAAAATCATAGGTTCATCTTTCCATCCATCCATCTACCCATCCGTCCATCTATCCATCCACCCATCCATTTATTGAACAAACATTTGAGGTAATATGTGACTAATTCTAATTCTAGGTCAAGTGTGTGTTTCCTATTCTCAAAAAACCTTTTGTCTAGTGATGACACAATCATATGAGTAGATAATTTTAACCCAGCAGGGGTACCACGGAGGCAAAGAGTAGGGGTCTAAACAAGTGTGGGGAGGGGGTCTCTCAGAAGTGGTGAGGCCTGATTGTTGGGACCTCGGGAGCAGGAACTATGATATTTTCTTCGCTACCCAACCCTGTGATAGGATCCTACGGGGTGATCAGTACGTGTTCATCAAGTGACCAGGTGGAAGTTATTCCGACTAAATGGAAGTCCTGAATCACCGCAGGAGCATGTGACAGGCACTGAGAACCATGAACTACTGGTGGAGGTGGGGGGGGGGCCTGGGGAGGGAGGAAGAGGCCAGAGCATGCACCACCTTAGACACCACGTGGAGGAGGTTTTTGTCTGCAAATGATGGGAAACCACAGGAAGGAGATTTGCATTTTTAGGAAGCTCACTGGACACCAGGACGTGGAATGGGCCAGTTGAGACAGTACAGTAGAGAGAGCGATAATGAAGGCGTGAGATGACAGAAGTCAAAGCATAATTCGGAGACTCCTCCTTCTCCTTGTTTTTCTCTCCCCACTCTTTCCTCCCTCTGTCCTCCCACAGCCTGGCTCCTGTGTATTAGACCTGCGCCCCTGCTGTTAGGAATCCCCCCCAAACTGTGCCCAGGGGAGACAAGCCAGCAGAGACAAAGCTGAGGTCTTCCCGACAGGGCAGGTTTGGCTTTGCTGAGAACCAGGGGTCACACTGCCCCAGGAGGGATGGTGCATCATTGGACTTCTCAGCAAACGTGAAAAGGAGAACAGTCATCTTTATCTTGTTTAAATCCCTAAAACTAAGCTGAGAGGTACATGCTAGTCACCCAAGAAAACTGACCTAAATCTCTCATCTCTGTATGAATTTTGGGCAAAAGCAGTATTCCTGAGAACTCAGAGCACAGGGGCCTTTCTGGGAAGTGATATGAGCTGCATGTTTAGCATCAGCGATGCAAAGCCAAGACGGTTTTTGGAAAGTGATGCTTATTTTACATGTACTGTCGTCTGACTTTCTTTAATATTGCACAATATTATGTAGCCCTCTTAGGAGTCAATTATGGGAAAGAGTTCTCAGAGCCAGATGGTTTCCAAGGCAGGTTTGAACAAGAGACTCCCAAACTTCCCCTCACCACAAAACTCATCATTACCCTTATTACGTTAAAGGTGCTTGTGTGTGTTGGGGGGGTGGTGGTGGTGGTGGGGGTGGGGTGTGTGGGTGTGGGTGTATTTCACTGTTGGAGCTGGAAAAGTGGAAATCCTGAAAGAAACACTCAATGTTAAAAAGCCTCTCAGGTCCCCTGAAACGACTTGCTGAAAAGGATGTGTGACCTCAGCGCTATTCTTGCCAAAAGCGTAAAACCTCAGCTGAATCAGGAGAAAACACTGGCTATCCTACAAGATTCCTGACCAATACTTTTCAAAAGGGTCAAGGCCATGAAAGACAAGGAAGACAGAGGAACTGTCACCGACTGCAGGGACCAAGGAGACGTGACAGCCGCATGCAGTGTGGGCTGACAGAACACACAAGGCGTTCATGGAAAAACTGGCGAGATCCCAGAAAGTCTGCAGTTCAGTTACTGCTAATTTCTTTACTTGATTCTTGTGCCTCGCTGATGTAGGGTGTCACCATCGGGGCAGCCGGGTGAAGGATGTGTGAGAACTCTCTGTAGTGTCTCTGCAGCACTTCTGTAAGTCTTATTTCAAAAACAAAAAATAAGGGTCTACCAGGCTTTGGATGGGGTCAACTTACTGTTGCTTCGTCCTGCCACGTATGATTTCCAGGTTCTCAAAAGCATGGAGGCCAGTCCTGTTTGCAGGCCAGGCCTGAATCAGCAAAAACCCTATAAGGCAGAAGGAAGGTTCAGACACACACCACTCAGAAATTTTTCTTTCTTTTTTTTTTTTTTTGCGGTACGCGGGCCTCTCACTGTTGTGGCCTCTCCTGTTGCGGAGCACAGGCTCCGGACGCGCAGGCTCAGAGGCCATGGCTCACGGGCCCAGCCGCTCCACGGCATGTGGGATCTTCCCGGACCGGGGCACAAACCCATGTCCCCTGCATCGGCAGGCGGACTCCCAACCACTGCGCCACCAGGGAAGCCCTAGAAATTTCTATTTTGTATGAGACATTATTCTAGGATTTTCAGGAGAGTGTCCATGTACAGGAGAGGTGAACGTTTTTCTAGTCGTCTTCCCGAGCACACGTACGCACACGTCGCTGTGCACCAGGCACGCTGCCCCTGGGCCACCGCCCGACTCTCACTCCACAGGCTGTGCTCCAAGGGCAAGACCCCAAGCAGGCTGCCGCGCTCAATGACAGCGGCCAGTGCCGAGCCGTAGCGCCACAAGGAGGCTGACATGGTATCCTTATTTAGTTCCAATTCTCCAAACAACCTTGCTATTTAGTCTGATTATTTCTTTTTCAGGGACGGAGGAAGTGGAGCTCTGATGGGTCCCGGGCCCAGGCCTGCCGGTGGCAAAGCAGGATGTGAAGTGCGTCTCCAGGCCCGGGAGCCTGCTGTCCGCTCGCCGCTGCCCACCTCCCTCTAACCCACCACGTCCTGGGCTGGTCCTCGGACGGCTGGCCTGGGCTGGGTGGTGAGAGATCAGACATGTTCACACCACGTCATGAATGACCTAACTCTTTGCTGAAAGAGCTCACCTCTCGAGTGCAGGGGAAACTGCATTTTTGAAACATATCGAAGAACTGATTACTCATTAATGGTAGAATTTCAGAATAACTGTTTTTATGCCAAAGGAGAAGAAAATACTGCTAAAAGTTCTCTTTATGAAACACTGATTTCCTGTTTATGTTCATATGATATGTTAGCGGCACACACCTGTTATTTCCTTTACAGTTTTTAGAATGTCCAGTTCCTTTGGGTCCAGAGGTGGAGTACGTGTGAAGGAATCACTGAAACAAGTAACAGGACGATCAGTTAACAACCTGCCGGTGAACAAAGCTGATTTCGTTTTTTTCTGTTATATCAGTAACTTAATCTCTACTTACCCCTTAAATGCTACTGGCAGGATATGAAGGTCTCCACTGATCGAGGTGCAATTTCTGAAGTGTTTAATATTTGTGGCATTTATGGAAAGTGTATCTTTAAACTCACCAATTCCTATTCCGTTACAAACTGTAAAGATAAGGGAGGTGTTTAGTCCACTCGCATTTGTTGAATTAAGAATAGCTAGTGTTCCACAGGCAGAGGGGAGCAGGCAGGAAACTGCAGCTGTGGGATCTATTGCCGCCATATGCTGTCATTCATTCACTCAACAAACACTGCTAGGCCTGCTAGGGCCCAGGGACCATGGCAGGGTTGGGCTGCAGTGGTTACAGGAGACGCCATGGCTGTCCTCAAGGAACCTGCTTTCTCCTCCTCATTTTCCCCACTTGGGCCAGAGTACAGTTGCTCCTGAGGACTCCAGCTTCCGCTCCGTGACGGTGTGCCCTGCGCCATCAGTGCTGCTCTGTGCTCACCCGCGTGCCCCTACTACCCCTCAACGCCTCCCCTCGCCTAACTGGGCCTGCGGCTTCGTCTTCTACCTGAAAGAAACAGTATGCATAGATTTTTGTTTTTAATGGAAAGAGCAAGATGCATTCATCTGAGAAAACCTTGAAAACACAGAATAAAGAGGAACAAAATGACAAGCAATGCTACTATGTACCTTTGATATTTTAGAAAATTTCCTGCTAGCTATCCTCCATGGTTAGGTCACACTAGATATGTAGCTGTTTTTTTTTTTTTTTTTCCCACTTATTATGCGGTGAACATTTGTCCTGTCATTAAAACCATTCACAAACATGGTTTTCAATAGCCGTCTGATGTTACATCATAAGAAATACTGGAATAACTCTTATCGGATAAGTTGCTTTTCTTCCACAGTGTTTACTTAAACCACGTGCTTTGATCTGTGTCCTATTGTGACGTCAGTCTCAGATGCCTTTCTCCACACTCTGAGCCCATTTATTAATTTACATTCACTCCCGAATTTCCATCTCAAATGCCAGCTCCCTCCAAAGCCCATTTATCTGTTGTGGCTCTACTTCTAGAATTCACAGGGCAATCTTTGGTGCCTCTCTTTCAGATTGTATCTTACTTTGAAGGATAATCATGGAAAATCTCATTGTTTTTCAGTGAGGTTTTGAAAGGGGAGGATGAAAGGATGAGGACGAGGTCCTCCCCTGGCCTCACCCAGGCCTCCCTGGGGACGAGGTCCCCCCGTCACTCCGTCTCCCTCTACTCTGTCCGGAGTCCCTGCTGCTTGGGTCGCCACCTGGCAGTGGGGCCTGTCCCATCAGCCCCCCTGGACCTCCAGGCTCGCCTTGTGCTGCATCTGCCTCGCTGTGGGTTTGGGAATGGGAGGGCGAGGCTCTTCTAGGATTCCAAGGCTCTGGCTGACAACAGAGTGAGCTGGCTTCGGCAAGACAAGCCCCGAGGCAGATGCCTGCCATGGGGACTTGCTGTTTAATTACAGGTTTGGAAGAGAATTCCATGTGTTTGAAAGAATATCCATTCTCTCTGTGTTTAGGTGTGATGTGATCGTGGGGTTACCTGAATTCCTAAATTTGGAGATAAATTACACATTCACCCCTAGACCGATCAGATTTGGAGAAGTTGTGGACCATCAACACACGCATTTTCCAAACTTTGTTTTCCTGGCATCGCCCTATACCCGAAGGGATCTGAGTTGGCCACCACTCCAGGATATGAACTGGGGCTGGGTAGAAAATAGAGCATAATGATTACGGGAGAATCGAAGTGCTCGTTGAACACAAAACTAACAGAACAAAGGCAAAAATAACCTCTTATTTTATTGATCCATTTGAGGATGCTGATAGTATAACCCTCTCTCTCTTCAGGGGCTTAACTCTTCTACTTCCTCTGTGCCAGGCACTGCCCCAGGTTCTTATTTTCTTCCTTCCGTGTCCCCTCTGCCGGGGGGTCTCCTGGAGCCAAAGGACACTCATCTCTCAGGGCCCCGACACCCCTGCCACACAGGAGCTACAAGGCCCGGTGGCCAGAGAGCCCCGCTGGGAGCTCGTGGGTCTGTAAAGTGGGGATCGTAATGGCACAGACCCCCTAGAGGGGCTGGGGGGGCTCGATGACGTGGAGCACGGGGGCTGAGTTTGCCCCGTGAAAGAACACACGTGCAATGTACGAGCACAGAGGTGGTCATCAGTTTCAGCTGAAATCACAGATGCTTCTTAGGGAAGGTGGCATCTGAAGCAGATGTTCAAGATAAGCAGTTATTCATTGAGGCATTTGTTTTATAACAACAAAACAGCGGAAACCATCTAAATGACCATATACAGGGAGACTGGCTGGATAAATTATGGTAGAGGGGACAGGATACAGGGGATTATGGATAGGGTTCAGGGAGTGCCCAGCAGCTGCAAAATAGGATGAGGAAGATTCATACGAAGTTATCTGGAGTGATCTCCAGGGAATGCTAGGTTTAAGTGGCAAGGTACAAAGAGTGTAGATGCGTCTCCTGTGGAACTGGAAGACGTGGTCTAGGCCTGCCACGTGCCCAAAGGACTCAGGTGCCAACTGGGGAGGCTCCCACGGGCCACATGGGAGACAGTCTGGACATCAAAGTGAATAATGACAGGAGAGATTACCATAAACTGAATAAAAAAGGATTCAAGGACCTCACATGGGTACTAAAAAAGCTATCTTAGAAAAGAATGTCAACTAATACATGTAGAAGACATGATAGAAATAGGAAAGCACTCCTTTATAACCAGCAAGAAATCTGACTGACGCTACTTCAAGCAAATCATTAAGTCTGTCATCGTGGTAACGGGATGAAATGGCTGTGCCACCTGGTGGGATGCAATGAGGGGAAAGGCTCCTGCCCACCTGAGTCCCACCCGGACGAAAACCATGCCCAGGCCAGACGAGGGACGTCCTGCAAAACACCCGGCCTCAACTCTGCACAACATCAGGGAAAAGGGGGCTGAGAAATGGTCCTGAATTAACGAAGAGCATGGAACCCACAGCCCTCAGCTGGACTCTGGATCGAAAAGCAGCTAAAAAGGACATATTGGGACAGTGGGGGAGTTGAAATTAAACTGAAAACTAGAATTGCATTGAATCGATGTTAAACTCAGGATGAGAGTGAAGCCGTCTTTTGTTACTTAGGGGAATGTCCCGTGTGTAGGAAAGTGTGCTGGCGAATGTAGGGTGAAGTGTTATAACACCTGTAATTGTCACTGGGCTCAGAAAACACACACACACACATACACACACACACAGAGACACAAACACAGACTGAGAGCAACGTGGCGATTATTGAAAATTGGTAAAGTTAAGTGCAGGGCATACGGGTGTTCATTACACTATTCTTGCAACGTTTCTGGGTGTTGTTTGAAAAATTTCACGATAAAAGATAAGTACAGGATAAGCAGGGATAAATTGGCATTGAGGACACCCAGGAACAGGGCAGAGCGTAAAGGAAGGGACCCATTTCCGAGCCTGGAGATGCCCTCACATCTCGTCTGAGCGCGATGCTGAAGGTCTGGGGGCGGAGAGCAGAGACAGCCCCTCACCCGCACCGGGCGGCTTCCCACCTTTGCCACAAGGTCCGTCGCACTTTTTACACTTGCGGACGCCGTCCTCCTCCACCTCCTGGCTGTCAGAGCTGCAGGCGCGGACGCACGAGCCGTGGTCCGTCACCACGTAGTTACCTGGGGGACAGTGAAAGGAAGGTGGCGAAGGTGGCACCAGGTGTTCCTGGGCCTCACAACCCTCCACGACGGGCTGATCCTCTGGTTTTGTTTACTTTAAGGACAAAGAATGAAAGGCTGCAAACAGAGAGGGATGCGAGGTTCACGGGTTCTCAGGTCCTCCCCGCCAGGCATGGTGTCGGGCTGCTCGGGGCGCCGCCTGCTCGCTGGTCACAGTGTTCCCCCACCTTCCCTGCAGCCTGTGTTCCCGTAGGGTCTACCTTTAGGACTTGTGGTTGTAGCTTGACTATTTATTAAAAAATGGGAAGCTACACAAAGACCACGCTTCCGCCGGGGCTGCCCTCGTCCCCTCCGGCCACCGCGGGTGGTGGTGCCCACGCTCGGCACCAGCCCCGATGCCGGTCACTGTCTCGTTGCTGCCGGTGCAGCAACGTGTTTGTGTTAATAACCTATTAACACAAATATTAGTCTATACTTTTCAGGAGCTCTATGTGTTCCTTGAGACTTTCCCAAGTGGATCCTCAAACCTGTTTGCTGGGCATTTGTCATTTTCCTTCTGAAAACTGTCTACTTTTGTTCTCTGAGGCTCTGAGTGGTTTCCTGTGCACTTTAAACTCTGCCTGTTAAGCTGTTTCTCAAAGAGTATGTCTGTGTCATGACTGTGGTGAATTTTTCTTAGCTTGTCATTTACCTTACAATGGTTTATTATTCTAGTTGTGTGTTCTTTTTTCTGTTCCAAATTTATAAAATTTCATGTTCACAGATCTGGTAGGGCAAACCTCCCCCTCATGATTGTTCTTAAACATTGTTTTCCCTTAATCTTCCCTCTTGGAAATCAAGATTGGTTTCTAAAACAATTTAATTAGACAATTCTACACTTCCTCTACCACGAAATAATTCATGTTGCCATTTCCCTAAATCCCAGAGCCATCTGTAAAGCACAAATAGAAATAAGCAAAACCCAAATGATTAAACAAAGCCAACTGACAAGCAAAAACCCCTCTGTATTCCTAAGGGCCCAACCTTCACCAGATTTTTAACCACAAAGAAGGCAGGTCTTTTAACTACTCTCTAACTTAGGCCTTTTAAATACCTGCAAAGAGCTAAACGGAAAAATGGCCCAGTGGTCATGGGTTTGTGCCAGTCAGACGATGGGATATTCTGGGCGACCACAGCTGGGGCTCAGGACACAAGAACTGACCCGAGGTCAGAGCAGCAGCCGTCCCCTCACCTGCCTGACGCCGAGGCGGACACAGTGACCCAAGGACGCGTGAGCGGGGGACACGGGGATGCCAGCAGGAGACAGAACAGGTAAAGGGGTGCCTGACCACGAAAGGGTCCCCACGAGGGGCACTCACGGGGGCACTTCCTGACACAGGTGGCGCCGAAGCTGTACTTCCCCAGCGGGTTGACTTTCATCTCGTAGGTGGTGGGGTCGTACAGCATGAGTGGCGGGCATGTGTCCTTGCACGTGGCTCCGTCCCGGAACCTGCGGCAGACCTGTCAGGGGAGGGGTGGTGGCTGTTAGAGTCCGTGCGGGGAGCTGCGGCCGTGGTTCTCTGTGTCCAGGTGTTTGGTCAGAGCACACACGTCTAGCAAAGTACTCTCGGTAGAGTCAGAAAGACCCTTCTCTTAAAAGCATGGTTTTTCTTAAAGCCACTGTCCCAGCTGTCAGAGTTGACGGATTGCGATGAGGGAAAAACACGTCTCCGTTAACTTTCAAAACAAGGCAGGAGTACACACACCAGAGTAGTTAACTCTACGGTGAAATTTCTTCAGCTTCACTTACGTCAGGTTTCCCTCCTAAACAACACTTGAGGATACATGTTAGAATTTATTGCCAAACGCAGAGAACCTGGACTAGGGGATGTCGTGCAGAGGGGACCAGACCACGCACAGAGGGGTCCTGACCAACAGCCTCGGGCCGTCTCCTTCCAGCCGCACATCAGGACCGGCCCAGACCAGCCGAGTCCAAAGCCTGGGGGCCTGTCCAGCCTCTGGATCTTTAGCCCCTCTGTTCCTGAAAACTAGACTCTCTTGGATCCCATTCAAGGTGAGTCTCCCAGTCTGGAGCTCGCTCAGCTCTGACTTCGGGACCCTGTCTGTCCGCCCTGGTGTCTCGGGACTCACAAGGTGCCCGTGATCAGATGTGTGACACCCACGGCCCACAGGGACACTAGGTCTCGCTTGAGCTTTCTGCAGTAACAGGGACAACAGCGAGGGCATCGGGACCCCCCGGGAGGCGAGGAGGTGGGGGGTGGGTGTGGCGGGATATGCGCAGGAGGCCTCTGAGCCGAGTGGAAAGAGCAGAGGCTTTAGGGGCGAAAGGCACAAGTGGGGTCGCAGCTGTCCTGCCACTTGGGATCTGTGTGGCCCCTTAACTTCGCCGTACACATTTTAGGGGTCCCTGCGGCATCAACGCCCTAGTTTTGTAATGAGGATCGAGTGGAGCGATAAACAGGGAGACGAGGCTGGTGCTGGCCACGAGAGACATTAGGGGCCCATAACACACAGTTCGTATTTTGGCTCATTCTATGCCCAGGTCCTGGGTATGGATGCCACACACACTGTGCCGTTTAGACCACTCAACAGGTAGGTACTTCATTCTCCACCACTATCAGACAAGGAAACCGAGGCACGGAGAGGTCACATAAGTTGCCCAAGGTCACCAAGTAAGTGGTGAAGGAAGGCAGGACACTAAAAGATGCTTTGTCACTCCTGTGGCTACAGACGTCAGTCAGTACATTTCAATCACAGGAAGGCTCTCTGAATCTCGGACCAGAGAAGCCGCTGGGGTGGGTATTACCAGGCAGTCACTCTCCCGCGGTCCCGTGCAGCCGGCGGCACACTGGCTGTGGCAGCAGTCGCTGGGGGACCTGCCGCGGCAGCGCCCGGAACACTGCTGGGCACAGATGACTTTGGTCACTGGAAAGAAGCAGAGGCCACCCGTGAGCTGAAGGGCCCGGGAGGGAGGAACGATGCCTTCCCCGGGACCTCGCAGAGCGCTTGCAAACGGCGGATGAAAGATGGATCCATTTGGTGATTCTGTGGCTTAAGTTCCCAAACATTCACATTCTGCTAAATTCAACTGAGTCTTGATCTTTCTTACTGTACTTTTTTTTCTACTACTTGTTTCTCATCACTTAGGAGAACTGACTCAGATCAACTCTGGACTTTCAGACTGCTAAATTAGATACCGATGAGAACTGAGTTTGGGGGTGGGTAACAGAAAGCATGTACAAAGAGCATGACGCCTGCCAGAAAGTAGTGTTTAAAAGGACCTAACAGTCACATCACAATTAGACTTAGTTTTCAAGCTGACAGGTCCCCAGATTCCTTGGCCATTCCTGCTCCCGAACTAGGATTCCCGCAGAAAAAAACCCCTTGAAGAAGAAGCTACTCTTGCTTCTCTGGAGGTGGGTACTCAAGAGAGGGGGCTGGGCAGGAGAGGCGAGGACATGAGAGGTGCCATGACTCAGGTAAATGGCTGGTACACGGGTGGCCCACTTGCACTGACTTACGACAGGATGGAGTGCCAACAACAGCCCGCGCTGGACTAACTGCACACGAGGAGATTTGCAAGACTGTCATTCACATAACTGCTAACATCTGGCCTTAAAATCAACAATGCTTTCGGAGTCTTCAAGGGGAAAACAAACGCAAGTGTAAGGGGAGAAGATGGCCAGTGAAACTCTGGTCCCCGACTCACATTTCTGGCAGTTCTCCTTCCCCGCACCCCAGCAGCTTCCATTAAGACAGACTGGATCACACTTTGGGCCTAAAATATAAAAGTAATTGTTAAATTCATATTTCAGGGAAAGGAAACAAGAAACTGATGGCCCCTTCTCAAGCCCCTAGGCAAAGCCACATCCTAGAAACAAGGAAGTGCTTTCAAATTTCTTATTCTGTTTGTTCAACTGGTTGGTTTGTAAGATGATTTAAAAAAAGACTCTCATGAGAAAAAAAAAAGAACCAGGTACTGCTTTTATTTACATTTCAGTTGTGGAAACTGAGGAGGAGAGCGATTATTGACTTGTCACAGGCCATGAAAACTGGGATTTAAATGGACTCATGGGTCCACATTTCAAATCTGCTTAGGCTTGGAGAATTTTCCAGCACCTCCCACAATGATGTTAAGGATGCCTCATCTGGGGGGATGGGGTATGTACCAACCACATTCGTGCCGTGTCCAATCCTCAGTGATCCCAGGAGTTGGGGCCCTGTAAATAAATACTCCTAGACTCCACGCCAAAGAGAGAGAGGCCTGGATGCCACACAAAGGGTAGGATGTGCACGGTCTGTGTCACCTGGTTGATTATCTAAAACTTCAGCTGTTAATTTGCAAGTTACTGTCTGAAAATATGTTAATTGATCAATCCATTCACGCAGTTTTTGTAAATGATTGACTATAAATGACAGCTACTAAGGGTTTTAATCTCATTAGCTGTGTTTTGTTTTCATTGGCATTAAGAAATCTGAAGACCAAGTCTTCTATATACAGACATAGAGAAGAGGTGACCACCAAATTTGTTAGAAAGAGATCAGCCATGCAGATCACTTCCATTTCAAAGACACAGTAACCAAGGGACTTAACATGTGTCCCAAAGTCTCCCACAGTCAGGAAGAATTCAGTCTCTGGGAGAATTTTGGTTTCAAACAGAAGAGCTGACGATTTGCCAAGTGATTTTTGGACCAGGGCACCCCTTCAATAAGACCGACAAGGTTTACAATCGCTCCCACGGGTGAAATGCATTAGTGCAATGCTGGCACTTCTCAGAATCCTGAAGGATGGGAGGATAAGCCCCAAATGGATGGTGTGGGCTGTACACTGTGAAGAGAGACAGATGGAGATGGAGACAGAGAGAGAGAAAGAAACTAAGAGGAAAGAGCAAGAGTAACACATAGATATGTTCCAAGTGGTTGTGTCTGTACAATGATATCACGTTATCTTTCGTTTTTACCCGATACTTCCCCATATTTTCCAAATGTCTATTATAAGCATATAATATGTTTATAAAAGAAAATATTTAAAATAAAAACGTTTAATGGCATCTTTCTGTAACACAGGAAAACATCTGCCAATCAAGGAATTCAAAGTCTGCTTATGATTCTATTCTTAACCTTCTGTGACAAAAAAAGAATTAGACATTATTTAAAATACAGATAATAGAAAAAAGCAAGAAGAAGAAATAAGAATCATCCTGAGGTAATCAATATAGGCATATAAGTATATCTACATATAAGAATTAATATCACACTACACACTGTATTATAACTTAAAAAATAACTGATAAAACGTTATGACAATTTTTCCATGCCTTTAAAATATCCTTCTGGGACTCCCCTGGTGGCGCAGTGGTTAACAATCCACCTGCCAATGCAGGGTACATGGGTTCGATCCCTGGTCTGGGAAGATCCCACATGCCACAGAGCAACTAAGCCTGTGTGCCACAACTACTGAGCCTGTGCAGGACAGACTGAGAGCCATAACTACTGAAGCCCGTGCACCACAACTACCGAAGCCCGCGCACCTAGAGCCCGTGCTCCGCAACAAGAGAAGCCACTGCGATGAGAAGCCCATGCACCGCAACGAAGAGTAGCCCCTGCTTGCTGCAACTAGAGAAGGCTGGTGCGCAGCAATGAAGGCCCAAAGCAGCCAAAAATAGATAAATAAATTAAAAAAAAAGAAAAACCTGAAAAAAAGAGTAAATATCTTTCTACCTAACATGAATTTTTAATGGCATGGCTGAACCACAATTTATTTAACCAATCTCTTCTTTTTAGATACATAAGTTTCTCTCAAAATTTATTATAAACAAGGCTGTAAGGAACATTCTTGAACAAAAATATTTTTCTACATCACTTAATTTCCAATGTGACTAACCTAATATCCCTAGATCCTTTAAAAAAACCCTTAATAGTTCTGTCACTTTGATATATTTCCCTTAGTAGTGAAATCATTCCAGAACAATTTATTGAATAATGAATTCTTTTCTTATTTGCTTGCAATGTCATTTCTTTATGGACATTTGATTCAGTTAGGCTTATTCTTATTATCTTATTCTTATTTGTATATGTCTACTCTTAAACCAATACCATATTGGTTTCAAGTTCATAGCTTTGTAATATTTGAATCTTGTTATTGCATAAACCTGTCCACCATTCTTCTTTCCCAACACTTTCTTGCCAGGTCTTTCCCACAGCTGTGGTGTGAGAGGGCAGATATGCCACTTTGGGTTGCCTGATCTGGTCCATGGCAAACCCGTATTAGGCTCACAGCCTTTCCATGTCAGTTTTTCTTGTTATAAATATACACAATTTAACCTCCCCCACTGTCCATCAGAGAGCTGAGGAAAGGCTAACCTCGATCTCTGGATAATATAAAATTTTGCATTGTAAAAGAAAGCTTTTGGTTTCTTGCAAACATAGTAGGTATCATGCTGAGTGTCTGTTGGAATAATACATTTTCAAAACCAAAGGGCTCAATACCCATGTTCACAGCAGCATTTTATTCACAACTGTCAAAAGGTGGAAGCAACTCAAGCAACTCAAGTGTTCATTGACAGATGAATGAATAAACAAATGGAATAGTATTCAGCCATATTAGGGAAGGAAGTTCTGACACATGCTATAACTTGGATGGCTCTTCAAGAAGAGCCACTGTGCTCAGTGAAAGAAGCCAGTCACAAAAGGACAAATACAATGTGATTCCACTCATACAGGGCACCTAAAGTCGTCCAATTCATAGAGACAGAAAGTAGGATGGTGGATGCAGGGGCTGGGAGTGGGGAGTTAGTGTTCAATGGGGACAGAGTTTCAGTTTGGCAAGATGCAGAGAGATAAATGGTGGTGATGGCTGCACAACGACGTGAATGTACTTAATGCTACTGAACTGCACACTTAAAAATGGTTAAGATGGGGACTCCCCTGGTGGCACAGAGGTAAAGAACCCGCCTTCCAATGCAGGGGACGTGGGTTCTACTCCTGGTCAGAGAACTAGATCCCACATGCATGTCGCAACTGAGAGTTCGCATGCCACAACTAAGGAGCCTGTGAGCCGCAACTAAGGAGCACAGGTGCCACAACTGAAGGAGCCAGTGAGCCGCAACTAAGGAGCCTGCCTGCCACGACTAAGACCAGCATAACCAAGATAAATAAAATAAAGAAAATTAAAGAAAAAAAGTTCACCACAAAAATACACAAAAGGAAAAAAGGTCCTTATTTTAAAAAAACAATGATTAATATGGTAAATTTTATGTTAAGGGTATTTTATCATAATCAATCAATCAAATCAAAGAAAAAACCAAAAAACAAAGCAGCTCCAGTTGATTTTTTTTTTTTTCTTTTTTTGCGGTACGCGGGCCTCTCACTTTTGTGGCCTCTCCTGTTGAGGAGCACAGGCTCTGGACGCGCAGGCTCAGCGGCCATGGCTCACGGGCCCAGCCGCTCTGCGGCATGTGGGATCCTCCCGGACCGGGGCATGAACCTGTGTCCCCTGCATCGGCAGGCGGACTCTCAACCACTGCGCCACCAGGGAAACCCTCCAGTTGATTTTTATGATCCATATTATCTCCAAATTCTGAGACCAAAAAACCCCCCAAAAACCCCCAAAAAGCAAAAACAAAAAAAACACCCATGCATCCACTGCATAGTTGTAGGGAAACGATGATGGCTTCTTATTTTCAAGACTGAAAGGTCAGCGAGATCAGGAAGGCAGCCGGCTAAGTGGAGCTTAGGGTCCTCAGAGTCTCCCACTGCCAACAGCGCTAATGGGGCAGCCCTGACTTGCAGCCTGGCCCTGGCCAGCCTCTCCCTTGCATGGGCTGCTTTACTGATGAATGGCAGGGACTAGGTAACGGGAACTAGTTAAATATGCACAAACTCGTCCCCATATGCTCCCCAATTTTGTTGGGGGCTCCATGTGGGAGTGCCCAGGCCCATCAGCAGGAGGGTAGAGTTCAGCCCCAAAGCTTCCAGAGGGCCTGGCGCTACTTTGAGCCTCAGCAGCAAGTCAGAAGCTCACAAAAGCCTAGTCAGTCTCCTCACACAAGATGTGAGAAGCCCCCGCGCCAGGACTGACAGGACGGGCTCTTAACGCCACATGAGGGCTTAGCTGTCCTGGGGTGCGGGTGGGGGGCGGGTGATCTGCCAGCAGGGGAGCTGTCACCGTGAAAAACAGATTTTTTTCCCCTCTGTCTTCTAGTGAGCATATAATCTGTTTACTATCAATATTTACTTTTGTATTAGATTAATGTAACGTAATGTTAACTCTGCTTTCTCTGATCCCCACCCCAGCTCCACAGCTCTGCCCCGCTTAGGAGCTGCAGGTTGGGGGCAGGGGTCATTGTGGAACACTTACATCTGCTCGGCTGGTTCTGAAATTCAATCGACATATTGCTTAGAAAGTCGATGTTGACGATGTCCCTCCACTGGACTGTCTCCATGTTGCAGAGGACAGGGTTGTTGCTGAATCGCACGGCGCCTTGCAGGATCTCTGCGTGAGAAAGGAACCCCTATGAGCAAATGTGCCATCTCTCCTAAATTCTCCTGAAGTATGCGTGCGTTTCTTCACATTTTGCCTTCTGCTAAAAGATGGCAACCTGCGAATGAGATTCCCCTTGGAACTTCACCGGGGGCAGTGGAAGATGACCTGATGGACTCCTCTGTGGAAGAAGAGTCAGGGTTCCCCTGCACTGGGTCTTTGAACCATGAATGATCAGAATTTCGAAATATGGGGAGGAAAGAAGATAATGCTTTAGTCACTTAGCATAAACGACAAGTGTACGGTGAGTCGGTGGTTCCCAGGGAGGTTGGTCTGGGCTGGACCGGAATGACCGTGTGATGATGACGTGAAAGGGCAGACGCAACAGGAAGGGTGGGTGGAAGGGAGGATGCTGGGAGGGGCTTTGGGGGGCATTTGGTTGGAGAAAAGGGGGTGGGAGTGAGGTGCAGCAGAAGGGTCTGTACGTGTGAGGAAGAGACGGGACGGGTGCCGGGAACGCCCAGATGTAAACCTGTTCAGCTGTTCAAAGGATGGGGAGGACATGAAACATCAGGGGTGACAAGAAAAGTCAAGCCTGAGCAGAGGACAAGCGTTTCATCCGTGACATTTGCGTAAACGTTTCCTGAATGACTTGTGTAACACAGAGCACATCAGCAAGAGCTGCGGGGTCAGCGGAGATGAGTGATTTCTGTCGGTCCCTTTCTAAGAAGAGACGTGCGTGGGAGACACAGTTAATGACCTCGCGTCCACAGAGGACCACGACTCACAACAGGGCTGGGGCCAGTTGGGCTGTACGCATGACCTGAGCTAATCCTCACACGGGTCTCTGACTGTGACTCAAATCTAGATACAAAGGTAATGCCCAGCATGCCACAGCGGGAAAAGGACGTGGCAGAGGAAGGGTTCTCCGTGGGAAGCTCTCTGAGGCTGATGGAAACAATGACATTTCCTGAAGGCTGACGGGAGCACGTGGAGGAACCCGAGGGAGGGAGAGCGGGCGCTGCGGGCTCCAGGGGACGCACAACCGCAGCAGAGGCCCCGAGGGCTGGGGGGGGGGGCGGTTCCTTCAGCAGACGTCGGTGGGGGTGGGGGTGGGTGGTGGGGCGGGAGCTACAGAGGGAGGCTGGGGGGTCGGAAAGGGAGGTTTGGATGCGAAGTCAGAGACGGCAGCAGGACAGCCAAGTGAAAACGTTCCCCAGGAGGAAGCCAGAGTCAAGGGATAAACTGGTGAGAGGTCAGCACTGGAGACGCAGAAGAGAGACGTCAGGGCAGCGGGACCCTCGGGACGACAGATCAGGGGCCGGGAGAGCGCCAGCGGGGAGGCCGAGGGCCCGACAGAAGCCGCGGGCAGTGTGGCGAGCAGCAGAGACCCGCGTTGGTTATCAAAAACAGTGTGTAATTCTCGTCCAGTAACCCACATTAGAGGATTTTTCAATAACATGAAATAATCGGGATTGATACTACCCCAATACCCACAACGGAAATAATACCAAACGAAGAAACGGCTGCCCAGCGCTTTATCTGGAATAATTCACTTAGTCTTCTCAGCCACCCTCGGAAGTCTGTCACCATTGTTCATCTCCACTTTTTTTTTTTTTTTTTTTTTTTTTTTTGCGGTACGCGGGCCTCTCACTGCTGTGGCCTCTCCCGTTGCGGAGCACAGGCTCCGGACGTGCAGGCTCAGCGGCCATGGCTCACGGGCCCAGCCGCTCCGCGGCATGTGGGATCTTCCCGGACCGGGGCATGAACCCGTGTCCCCTGCATCGGCAGGCGGACTCTCAACCACTGTGCCACCAGGGAAGCCCCATCCCCATTTTTGAAGACACAGAGAACACGCTCCCGGGTGCCTGGCTGGTGAGCGATGGAGCCGGGGCTGGCACCCGACAGTCCGCTCCCACCCACCTCTGCCTGTCGCCACGAGACAGTGGCAGCGTGAGGCAAGATGGGCATCCAGGCGGGCCGAGCACAACCGAGCACGGACAGCACAACCCAGCGCCAGAGCTGCGCCCAGCAGGTGAGGGGATGGGAAGCCCTAAGGCCGCCTCCTGAATGCAGAGCCCAGGAGGCAACCTGGAGAGCAGACGTCAGGCTCCATGGGGCTTGGACACTCAGCCATCCCAGCACCGCGGCCTGGGACCAGGCCCCTCCCTGCCCAGCGCCCTCACTTTGTCGTGCATCCTCTGCTCTCATCCCCCATTTGGGGTCGGCCCCCTGGCTCGTCAGAGCTGTGTGGAAGATGCAAAGGCGAGGGCTCTGGGGCCACAGGCTGGGTGGCCATCCCCGGCCATCTTTTCGCTCATGTGGGACTTCTCGCTCATGTGGGACTTCAGGAGGGTTACTTTGCCACCATTTCTTTATCTGTAAAGTGGCAGAGCTAACACTTGCTTTCAAGGAAGGTTGTGGGCATAAAATGAAGTTACCAATTTAACACGGCTGGCACTGCACCTGCCGCGTGGTGAGGGCATGATTACTGTTACCTTCAATTTTTAAAAATCAACTTGACGTCCTTTCTTCATCTTCTGTAGTTTCCTCTCACAGAACTCACAAAAGTGCCCTACTCACAAGAACTCAAACTTCTCCTGTAATACCTTTATTCCTTATCCTTAACTTAAAAATGGCTTTCTGGATAACAGCATTAATCTGGAAAATGTCTCAAATAATTGATTTTTTTAATGTATGTCCCTTATACCTGAGGTCCAGGTAGTAAGACTGGCAGACTACCTAAGCATTCCAGCTCCGGTCACCTGGTCATACTCTCTTTTTTTCCAGAAACTTTACCACTTTTTATGAACTCTCTGGATACTTTTCCACGAACCAGGGAGAACTGGTACTTGGCTTAAATCTTCCCTTCCCACCCCACCATCTACTATCTTCTTAGCACCTTCCACCTGCTGTATCTTGCACATGGCTGGCATGCAAATACATCTGTGTCTGATGAATAAATGTCTTCTCTGAATGGAATTCAGAAAAGCACCAAGTCTGCTGAGTACCATCCGAGGTCACTCTCTGCATTTACAGCCTCCCCATTCCCTGGCCTCTCACCCTGTAAGTTTCTCATGGGCAACTCCCTCAGTCCCGTTTTATTTGCACCGTAGTTGGATAAGACCGCTAAGGCATGGGTGTTTTCATAGAGCACATTTCCTCTGATGATCTGCAGCTTTTCCAAAGGAATCTTCTCCACTGTGTTGAGCGCAATGAGTACATAGCCAGCAACCTCCTGGATGGTCTGAGGAGATAAAACATAAACATATTATTTCTCTTCTGAGGAACTCACGAATGCAAGATCTGAAATGGGTCCAGAGAGCCCAGGACACCTAGCTGAACAGGAGTGGTTGACAGATGCGAAGCACGTAGGTGATGACCACTGGATACCATGGGAGGTGACAGAATTTACAATGATTCCTGCATTTTTACCTCTTGAGCTTGATAACAATAACAAAGGACCATGTGTATTACTTAGGAAAGCTGTGACTTTCATTTTGCTTGCTGTTCAACACACTGAGATGAAAATGGAAATGTTTTATTAATTTATTTTCTATCTGTCTTTCAGGTTTTCTTATATAAAAAAAAATAAACCCAGAAGAAAACCAATCAAATCCTAAATTTACACCAAACTCAGAAGCCTTCAGGGCTGATTCCCATTGGCTCGTTAGAGCCTACTGTGAAACATTTGGGAATTTTGTGAATGAGTTGTTAAACTCTTGGTAGCTGGAAATCAACCATGGTGGGGGTATTTATACCCAGGAAATAGGCAAATGCTACAAAGCAGGAGTTTTTTTCTTTTTCTTTTTTTTTTTTTTAAAAAAAGCCAGTATGTCAGGATACCATGGTTGAAGTGACGGTTAAAAGATTAGTGTCCACGATGATAGCAGAATGCCAGACTAGTCTGTTTCTCTTTGTTGTTCTTTTATAGGTATAACTTGACACTAGCTGGTAAAGTGGCCTTTTATAAAACTTGCATGTGTAGGTCCCTAGGACTTATAATTGCCACAGCAAAAGTAAATACACTGCCAGTTAAATTCTGCCAAGGCCTTTATCTACTTATATTGACTTCTACTATATTTGGGTAAGAATCAAATTCATTGAACTAACCTTTAGGAAAGAAAGGTTGTAACTACTTTGCATGTAGGTAATTTCCAAATTCCCAAGGACCACCTCACAGTTATTGAACATCCTCTGGAGGCTCAGAAAGTGGTCTTCAAAAGTGCCCAACTGGGTGAGCTTGTTACTTGTCCCCTGGCAAACTGGAAAAGAGACGAAAAAAGGTATCACATGTAATGCCAAGTAGAAGAGCAAAACTAAAATAAAACGTTATTCGCAATCTTCAGCTAACTGCACACTTCAGTGACTTACGACAGATATTCTGATTGAAGGCCACTCAGGACAAATGTGACGAAAATGTTTAAAAGTTTATATAAGGTGCAGTTCATAATAAGGACTAGTTCATCTCTATAATGCATGGAATTGTTTAAAACTATTAAAAGTTCAAGGGGAGACAGATGAGAATTCTATGAAAATCGTTAAGATAAAACAGTCTACAAGAGCTTTAGTAAACAAAAAATACATATCATAATATGCAACTCAGCATTATAATGATGAGTTAACAACTATATAATGAACTTTTTACTTTGCAAAAAATAGCATGTCACATTATTGCGTGCTCAAAGAATATTTACAGACATATTTTCTGACCATTGTACAACCTAAAATCAATGACAAGAGTATAAATTGAAACCCACTGGCTGGAGATGAAAAATATTCTAAACGAATGCACCAAAGAATAAAATCAAATATTATATAACATTTAGAAAATGATGACATGAAAACATATTTAAAAAACACACTCAGCTACTAAGAAACCAACATGCCTTTGTGTTTGCCTACACTCCAAGGAGCCCACCCACCCAGGCACAGGTCCAAGGGTTTTGTATCCCCTGCCGGGATGTGGCCTTGGCACGGTTAACTCCCTGATGTTTTCAGGTATCAAACTTAATATAGGAAAACACTTTAAATTAGGGGACAAAGTTAGACTATGAAAATACATTTGGTAGTCTACCTTTAAAAGCAAAGGAGAGGATTATAATAAAGCCATGTTTATAAACCTAGCTCTTTGAACAACATGTACAGGCAAGCATAAGAAAACAAAGAGGTTCGGGGCTTTTGAAGCAGGGAGCTGTTAAGAGACTGTACTTTGAACCCAAGTTATCGTAAGTGAAGAAATATGGCCCCTGGCTTTGGAGGTTAGATTCAGACCAGGCCAGGCTCTTCCACGGATGCAATCTGCAACCAGGTGGTTGAGGACAACACCAAGGCCAGAGTCAATAGGCAGGGACTTCCTTCAGGAACTCTTCTTGAGTCTTCATTTCTCTTTGATAGGTCCTGTGTCCCCTCCCCACAGAGGTGTTCTGAAGAGCGTCACCGTCCGCTCTTGCATTTTAGTGCCCCGGCAGCGAGCACATGTTCAGATACCACACAATCAATGCAAAGCATTAACACCAACAGTAAATATGAAACAACCCTTACTTCCTCTTTAACTATGTGGGGATTTCCCTCTTTTCCCCTTCTGTGGTCTCATTCAAATCTGGTGGTAGAGAGAACGTTCACACGGGAACTGTGACGGCCCACAAGACAGAGCTCCCCGGCACTGGCTCCAGGGCACAGTGATTCCATCACTCTTCCAACCATAACATGGGATGGACCCAACATCTCTGGCTGCTTTCACCCAGGAGTGTGGACCACTCTGATGGGAACCTCAAGTTGGAACCGCTGTACACAGTTGGCTGCAATGCATGTGGACGGGGCCAGACTGACTTCCCGATTCTAAGGTCCTTAAAGATGCCACCACCAATGGAGGTACAGGGTTTTGACGATAAAGGGTGACCTTTCCGTCGGCACACCTTGGAACAAAAGCTGCCTTCCAGCTGACAGACCATGGTCTCTAAATTTCAGCCTAACCGGTCAGCTCTGGTCTAGGGAGCCCCAAGTATTGATCATGGCCTTCACACCAGCCAGGTGACCAGTATTGACTAGAATTGGAGCGTCTCTTCTGTACACAGAAGGATGAAAACAACCCCAGCTACTTTCATTTTAAAGGCTCAGGGGTACTAGCTTGTAAATTTCTCTTCGCTGAACCAAAGAATTTTTATTATTAAATCACGCAAAAGTGACTTTCATCAGTAGAAAAGGAAAACATGCCACGTCAGTTTAGCCTGTTATAGAAGAAAATAATTGCAAAAAGACTGTACTTGTGTTGTCATTCACTCATTCAAAAAGTGCTGAATGAGTATTTATTTGATGAATACCTACCATGACCCTTCACTGTTTACAATTAGTATGAATTACTTTTACATTCATAAAGGATCCTGTGTCTGGAAGATAAGAGCAACATTACACATTGTTGATATGAAGGTTAATTTGTAAAACATTTTGAGAAGCAACTGGACAACCTGTGTAAACAAATAAATATGCTTAAATTCCGTGTCATGATGTTCCACTTTGGAAAACCTATTTTGAGGAAATAGACCTAAACTGTCAGGCAAGATGTTGATTTATTTTTTAATAATGGCAAAAAATTGTCCAACTGTCCAACATGTTTATCCCTGAGAAAAAGCAGTTGACACGCTATTTGATTCAGCTTAAGGCAAGTCCATCTTGAGTTCTGTTCTGGGGTTAATTACTAAAGTATCAAAAGAAAATTTTACAAGGCTGTTTCTTCTGAGGCTTCCCCTGTCATGTGCCCAAAAGGAGACAGCAAATCTAGGGTGAGGATGGGAATGGCCTGGCCTAGGTTTCTTGACTGAACAAAGTATAATCTTGGTTCCACGTTTATACCAGATATCTCATGTTACGTAATATAAAGCAGTGAGAACATTTAAATGTGAGGCTATTGAATCAGTCATATTAAAAAGTAAAAATCACTAACTAGTGAGGCAGATTTAAGACAAAACTGCCAGAGTGAGAGTCCTTAGCTCAGCCAGAAGAAAGTTTCTTGGTCAGCCCTTCATCCTTATGCAACACTGAACGACTTCCCCGAGCTCTACGCCACGCTTTCCTCAAGTACAGACTTGGTGAAAACAATCCTGGCCTCCCAGAATGGTTCTGAGGATTGACTGAACACAAAAGCTTCAACTTTCTTTTGTTACAGCTAACTACTGGGAACTGTGACGGCTGTTTGACATAAGGTGCCTCTGGACAGACATTGGGGGCCTCTGTGGACGTGTCCTTGTCCTAAGGTGCTGTCTGAACTGGGCATGTTTGGATCTGCCGATTGGCTTGCTCAAATACTGGGCATTAAACAGAGTTACTTTATTCTCTGTCTGAAGAATATTTATCCAATCATAAGAAGAAAGAAAAGGAAATACATTGTACTTTAAGAATTTCATGAAAATATGCATTTAGGCATATTTAAGCAATTTATTCAAATAGAAATTTAATATTACCTTAGGGTTATGAAGCTGAAAACCAGACAATTAAAAGTGTTTGTGAAGCTCCGTACAGTATACTAGGGATTTGCTCTCCCTCCTGCAAATGTGAAGACAAATCCTACTGAACCAAGAGCAGCAGGGCCCGCAAAGCACTTAGCTTTTCACCTTCACAGTTTATTACGACGATTCATAAATGGACAGAAGAGCTAAAAGAATTGTACTGTGAACATCCTTAAAGTAGCATTTTACTACGTTTACTTTATCACGTATCTATCCATCTTATTTTTTTTGATGCATTTTAAAGTAAGGTACAGATGTCGGTACCCTTCACCCTGACATGCCACTGGTTACAGTTCAAGATGAGTGGACAGCTGTTGTCGAGGTAATATCACAAACAGTGAGATAATCAGTCTTAAGTGTAGCATCGATGAGTTTCAACAAATGCATGCACCCGTGTAACCTGTTACCCCTGGAACATCATGGTCACCCTAGGAGCTCCCTCACGGCCCCGCCCCGACAATCCCTGCCCCAGACACCACACACCGCAATTTGTTTTCACTTAGAATAGTTCTGCCTGTTTGGGGACCTCGTTCTCCTGGAATCACGCAGCACCGTCCTTTGGTGTCAGGTCTCCTGCACAGCAGGCGTTTCTGAGATTCATCCTGGTGCTGGGCTTCACATGGCTTCCAGGGAGTCTTGTGGGAAGTTATCTGCGTATTACACTTGGACACTGAGGGCTGATCCAGAGTCAGGCTGTTCTTTTTCTCAAGAACCCCCCCAATTATCTTAACTGAAAATATAACGATCTGCCTCCTTTAAGTCTTGGGATACCCCTGATGTGAGGGGGAGAGGCTGTGGCTTTCCTGTGTCATTGTGGGAGTGGGCCCTTCTCTTTGCCCACAAGCCTGGGCAAATGTGTATGGCTGATTAAGACACAGCATGAAAACAGGTTTCTCCAGATTTCTCCAAATCCACTTAGACGCTTGTGGAATTGCCTAAGTAAACTCATAATTGTTTTAATTTGTTTTCTCTACACTTCAACGGCAACCAAAGTCACTGGGTTCTTGCCAATCTATCCCCTTCTCCGAAGTTGTCTGTTTTTATTGTTGCCCCATTTTCCACAGAGCACCTCATTTTGAAGCAGAAATCACATTGCACTGCTCTTGGTTTGAACGATCCAGGTTTCCCAGTATCATCAGAACAGGGGATGGACCCCTGCCCGCGGCCTCCCCACCTCCTCTCAGGCTCCCTCCCCCGTCCACTGGCCCAGCCACGTATGTTCTCCCCCGACACACACCCCCACCCCCGTTTCTCCTGGGCGCCAGGTTCCTGCTCCCTTCAGGGCTGTTCCATCTGCTTGGAATGCTCTTCCCTTTCTCCCCAGCTCTTTGCATCTTTGTCTCCCTTTTTATCACTGAGATTCCAACTCAGTGGACATGACATCCCTTCAGAAAAACCTGTCTGGAACCAGAGTAGCTTAAGGCCCCACCATTGCATTCTATCACATTTTCCTGATTTCTTTTCTTCTTAGCATTTATCGCTACTTAAAATTATTATTTGTTTATGCAAATATACACACAGAATGGGGAGAGGTGGAATATGTACAGATATATCTCACTGGACTGACTGCTGGGATGTGAATACACATGTTGCATTTACATTTTAGACGTGGAAGCAATGGGTCAATGGTGGCCATGTGACCAAAGCCTTGGATGACTTGACACGGGTCCCTCTGCCTGTCCTGTTTCCGTGTGTCTGCTGGTGGTGGAGGAGGGCGCAGGATGTCTCAGAAGAGTGCCAGTCCTCACAACTTTCTGGAGGGTTATCGTAAAATCTTTCTAGGCTAGATAACATATTTGATTAAGCTTTAAAAGCCAGAGGAAGATTTTGCCCACTTTCATCCTGAGAAGGTTTAAGGAAATCTCAAATAAGATATTTACATAATGAATTTAAAAATAAATAAGGAAAAGATACTCAGAATTTGCTAGAGGTTTCATCGTATCAGGATTTATCATTTCTTTTGCCTTACTGAAACTGTATTATGGTGGCAATTTCAAAATGTACATGTATATACATTTCAACTATTCAAAAATGCACAGAAATATGACAGGAGGAAAATACACCTAACGCTGTTAACAACAGTCTTTCATGAATAGTGGGATTCTGGGTTTTTCTTATTTCCTCCTTACAGTTTCTCCATTTTTCAAATTTTCTATAGTGACCATATATTTCTTTATAATAAAACATTATCGAGGAGATAATTTACAAAAATCTGTGTTGAACAAGGCCAAAAGAAGGACATTTTTAATAAAATACACTTCATAAAAATGGAGAAATGATTTTCAAAGTTTTGCATGTTAAACGGCTTTATGAAAGTGGTTTAAAAATTAGAAATAACTGAATGAAGTACTATATATAGAAAGTGTTATAAAGGCGAGTAAGCTGCAGCTTGTGCATGTCCGTGTTCTTCAGAACAGCTGCATATGGCAGCCCCTGGGAAACGCCATGCATTGCACACACATGGTTTCTCCTCAGATGATGACAGAATTGAAGAGTTCCCAAGTTCCATTTTCTTCCTGATCTATCAATACAATTTTCCATTTCGGGGAGCAGAGAGTAAGTTTATTCCATAGAAAAATGTTATAAATTGTGATTACGGCACCCGACTAGCCTGTGAAACTTATTTAATCCACACAACAGTTTGTAGGAAACTAGATCTACAGTTCAGTTATAATGAAATAATTGGGAAAATAATAAGAGTAAATACAAAATAGTATTTAAATTTTCACTGTGTGTTTAATCAAAGGTTTTGTGGAAGGGGGAAAGTCTCATTTTAATTTTGAAAAAGATTTTTCTTTATTTTCCAAAACTTTATATTTTATTAGTAGTTCCCTATTTTATCATATTTGATTTCATAACTAATACATAGTTCTCAGTTTGTAGGCATCCAAAGATTGTTGTCAAACTGAATTTCAATCTACATTGCAACTTGTAATATGCACAAGTAATACTCAAAAAGTCCTCTTAAATACTTGATAATTTGCCATGTGCGTTATAATATGCCTACTGGACTAAACATGCCAAGCCTCGGCATGTCCAACACATTTGCAAACTCAGGTAGCTCTAATTAAGTTAACAAGCAGAAGACTCTAAAATTACACTTATTTTATTTTTGAGTTGGGGCACAGAATACCAAAACTGGTTGATTTCCTTCCTCATGATTCTCCTCCTAGCCATTAAAATAAGCCCAAGCCCAGTTTATGACTTTTAAAAAATACTCTGAGTTAGGACACCTGTGCATATTGTATCCGCTTTCTTGGGAGTTAACTGATGTTTATGGATCCCGGGAAGGCCAGTTCTGGGAGGGGCTGTGGAAGGTTTCCAGTGACAGCATCAAACATCCGCCCCATCAGTGTGAAGACTGTGATGTATCATTATGGGATGATCGCCAGCCAGTTATCGCAACTCTCTGGGTCTCGGTGTTCCCACTGGTTAAAATCAGACCAGCGTGATGCATTTGACAGGGTAGTTGTGGGAAGTCATGAGACCGTGGACATGAATGTGCTTCATAAATCACAAATCTCTCTAAATACAAATCGTGTCTGACACTAAGGCTAGACCATAGCAGTATTCCCAGTAGCCAAATCACTGCAGTCTATTTCTGCCTATGTGTCTTCAAGGATACCAGCAAACTATCCCCCTGCTTACCCCCCACCAGGATTTCTTTTTTAAATACAGTCAACAGAATTTTTTTTTTTTTTTTTTTTTTTTTTTGCGGTACACGGGCCTCTCACTGTTGTGGCCTCTCCCGCTGTGGAGCACAGGCTCCGGACGCGCAGGCTCAGCGGCCATGGCTCACGGGCCCAGCCGCTCCGCGGCATGTGGGATCTTCCCGGACCAGGGCATGAACCCGTGTCCCCTGCATCGGCAGGCGGACTCTCAACCACTGCGCCACCAGGGAAGCCCCACTCAACAGAATTTGATGAGTTGTGTTGAAATTTGGGATGCTTTGAAATTCTGAAATTAAAGATATCACTTTTCAGGGCCTCCCTGGTGGCGCAAGTGGTTGAGAGTCCGCCTGCCGATGCAGGGGATACGGGTTCGTGCCCCGGTCTGGGAGGATCCCATATGCCGCGGAGCGGCTGGGCCCGTGAGCCATGGCCGCTGAGCCTGCGCGTCCGGAGCCTGTGCTCCGCAACGGGGGAGGCCACAACAGTGAGAGGCCTGCATACCGCAAAAAAAAAAAAAAGATATCACTTTTCATTTTTATAGGATGCTGTCCAGAGAATGGTCCTGACAATGGAAATGAAAAATCTTGAATCACAGGGCTGGCCATCAATTCAATTTTTATAGGTAGTTGAATGGCGGGTAGATCAGAAATGAATTTTACCTATTTTGGACTATCAGAATGGAGTTGGACCGGAGAAGATTTCAGAAAGCCATACTGATCTTTTATTCATTCAGTCCAATAAATCTCTTTTGAGTACTTGGCAACACGTTCTGTCTCTGGTCATCTGTATTTTAAATACATGGACATGTACTGAATGAAAATTCATGGATGGATGAATGATACATATCAGATTATACATCAGAATCTATATCAGGTAACATAGAACTAGACCTCTATGGGACTGGAGTGTTCCTTGACTGAATGTTGAATGCTGAGCAGGGTGCCCTGAGGAAAGGACAGAAGGCTGGATTTGGTTTAAAATCTCTCTATGTGAAAACATAACAAGACTGAATTTAGTGTGTCTGGCTGTTCCTTTCTAGATATATTGTAGTAAGCGCCTCCTCCCGACCCGGGTTCTGTTTTTCTAATCTCCTAGCTGGGGACTATTGCTTACTCATGCTCAGGGCTCTCTCTCTGCACACAGGCATACTTCTGAAGTGAGCAATGCCACTTCCCCTCCAAAGGTCCGCTGGCCAAACCGCTGCTTGGACGCTTTGCCCGCACAGCGATTTGGGTGCTTCTGACCTATTTCTTCAGAGCCCCGTTGCGTTCCCAGGTGATGACTTCAGCCCGACTGGTGTGGGGCGGCACAGAGTCCACCATAAGATTAGTACTTGCCACTGCACAGTTGCAATGACAGTTTGCAAAGCTCTTCCTCAAGAAGGCGACCGCGGGGCTTCCCTGGTGGCGCAGTGGTTGAGAGTCTGCCTGCCGATGCAGTGGACACGGGTTCATGCCCTGGTCCGGGAAGATCCCACATGCCGCGGAGCGGCTGGACCCGTGAGCCATGGCCGCTGAGCTTGCGCGTCCGGAGCCTGTGCTCCGCAACGGGGGAGGCCACAGCAGTGAGAGGCCCGCGTACCGCAAAAAAAAAAAAAAAAAAGAAGGCGACCGCGAGACCTGCCTGTCACCTGGATGAGGAAGGGCTAGTTACCCTCTCTCACCGCCGAAGCACCCACTGGAATGGGACGGTCTGCCCATCCGAAAGCTAGGAGACTTGAAAGAACAGGGCAGGACAGGGGGCGGGGCGGGGTGGAAAAGGGGACACGGATGGTTAGCACAGAGGAAAGCCCAGAGGAGGGCTGGTTAAGGAAGTGGGAAATGTAAAATCCCAGACGGGGCTGGTGTCAAAGACCACTGCTTGAAACCAGGGTCAAAACGTGACTTGACGGTTCAGAGTCTGACTTAAGACTGCCCGCTGTCCCTCACCACCTTTCACCTCTGACTTGGCCTGACCCTCTTCAGCAGAGACCCGGTGAGCAGAAGGCAGCAGAAAGGTTGTGGCGAGCTCACAATCGGTGTCATTCCCAGCAAGATGGCGCGGAGGTACAGTGGGGCAAGGCCGACACGTCCCCGCCCAACTCACATCCCTTCTGCTTTCCATTCTGCTCAGGCCTGCATGACTCCCTCTAATGACAAAGGCTGGGTAACACGCCCCACGGTGGGAGCTGTCCCTCTGGAACTCATCCCAGCCCGGCCTAGGAGCGCCCTGGCCTGGGGAGCCATCGCCTTGGGTGTCGCTGGCCACCGAGTGAGGGTTGGTTCCCTCCTGCTCTGTGGTCTGCACCAGGGCCACGAGGGCTGTTTGTTCTTCTTCAACTAAAACATATTTCATATTTAATAAAATGGTTCTACAACAGTTGCCAGGAAGGAATCCGAAGTGCTCACTGCCCTGAAGCAATGCGTTAGTCCTTTGGGGAGATGACTTTACATATGAAATAATCACAGGACATCCCACAGCCAAGCGGTGCAGAGCCGCTAAAGGAACCCAGGTCGACAAGGGGAGAAGTCGCCGACCGCGAGCTACCTGGGAACGGTCCTCGCGTTCCTCACCGTCAAGCAAATGAAGCCACGCTACCCCACGTTCCCAGTAAAGAGCAGGCTGCCTACACGTGCCAGGTGTTGGGCTTGGTACTTCACTGTACCCAGTCACACAATTTGCTACACGAAGAAAATAAGGTTTCTTCCATTTCTCCTTCCCCCACCTGCATTCCCCTCCTCTGGGCCACCTGGGGATACAAGTGATCCTTCCTGGGTTCTTTACAGTTACCTCTAAGAATCACTTCTCCGTGCATTCTTCTTATTGAAGGAAATTCTGGAAAAGATTTGTAATTTGCAAGGAAATAAAAGATTTCCAATCCAGAATGGGGGGTAAGGACCTTTCTGGCAAGTACTTCTCTGCAGAAGCACTGTGTTTGGGCTCTATGCGGCTGTGCATGCCTACCCTCCATCCCAAGATGGTTTGAATGTCCTTTTAAATTTTTTCATCTATTATTACTCATGTTTTAAAGAAATCAGTCTCTAGTGCACAATTGTGTTTCAAAGTCATCTCTCTAAACATACACACATTTAAGCTGGTTTACTCATGAGCATTAGAAAAAAACCCAAACACACAAATAGCCACTACCTCCCACCAAAACAAAAAACAAAAAAAACAAAAACCCAAAGCAAATGACAACAACGAAAATCCAAAGGAGGGCGTAATCACTAAGACACCGGGAGAGGCCATGACAACAGTGTTTTCTTCTGAAAACCAAGATGCTCCCAGCATCCCCCACCCCCCGGTGCTCCCTGGGCAGCACGGGCCACGGTAAGGCTACGTATAGTTCCTCAGCTGCCCCGTGGTGTTTGGGATCCGCCCGGCCTTTGCTGTGTGAAGACTTCCAAAGGCGGCCTTTGCAGAACCGCAGGGAAGCCCAGAGGAGATGATACGCAGGAGGTCACAGAGGACCTCTGACCCTCCTGCGGGGGGATCTACAGGAACGAGGATCAGGGAAAGGAAGCAAAGGTGCAGAAGGAGGCCGGTCTACGGGGGTGCTGCTTGGGAAAGGGTGGATTGGGGGGGGGTGAGTGTGGAGGGGACAAAGCTAACACGGCTGAGATTTCTAAGCCACTTCTCGAGTCTGAACTTGCACTGTGCTGCTTCAGGCTGGAATTGCTCTCTGCGGGGAAGTCGTCGTATCCTTTTTGCTGCTGGGAACAAATCAGAAGCAGTGAAAGGAGAAAAGTAATCTCCCTAAAAAGGTGATGGGCTTGATTTCACCCACGAGCAGAGTCTGCCGCTTGCTTTTTTTTGAAGTTACTGAAACATGTCAAGTCCTCAGCATAACTATTTGAACCAGTGCTTCATACTCAGGTCATAAAGGATTTGAAAAGTCAGAAAAGGGGCAAGTTAACCGCCCCCCCCCCCCCATTCTGACTACAGAACGATAGCATCCGACTTTTACAATGACTTGTCAATGACCAATGGCCTTGGAGCCACAAGGACTGGATGAGAACTCTGGTCCCACCACTACGGAGGTCACTTCTCCATCACACTGAGGCTCCTTTTCTTCACCTATAAAATAGGGACTCTTGGGAGAATTCAGTGACACATGGTAGACTCAGTAAATATTACTAAGACTTGAATCTGAGTTAAATCTGGACGGGGTCCAGTCCAATGAATTGTTTCCTTCCTTCCAAGCACTCCCAGAGGCTGACCCCTCCGCCTTCTGCTCACATGGCTGTCTGTGGCTTGGTGAGCAGCCGTGGCTCCTGTACTGAGGGAAGGAGCAGTGGACACTGACCACAGCTAATCGGCCACAGGGACGAGCCCAGGGCTTGAAAGCGGGGGCATCTGGGCCTGTATCTGACCAAGGGGTCTGTGCCGGGCACTTAAGGCTGAGGAGGCCACACCTACTGTGCGCCTTTTAGAAGAATTCCCTGAGGAGAGCTCCAGCTTTCTGCTCAGAACATTCTCTACTGTTGTTATTTTTCATTTAGAAGAAAGCCTCGCCTGACCCTTTGTGGTGGTTTTGTAAGTGCAGTTGGATTTGTGTGCTGTGTGTATGCACGTGTTTTTAATTAACGCTTGTTTTAAAATGAACAATTTTTTCACTTACTCCTACTTAATTTAAATATTCCTTTTAAGTTTCATTTTAAAATGGTCCCCGTGGGGGAGGTCTGCAGCCTCTCTTTCCTTGGTTGGCAGTGTGACCCAAAGCCCACCCCAATTCCTGGGCTCGGTGACTAGGAAATACTGACTCAGAAATCACTAAAAACTTCTACGCCAACTCAGAAGAAGCCTGAGCCAACTTTCTGCCACAGAAGAATCTTGATTTTGCTCAGATACTACTGTTTCTAGAACATATAATCTCTCCACGAGGAGCTAGCAATTCAAGGTAATAGTTTTCCTACAGAAGCATCTGCTATTAGATGGGTCACGTGCCTGGAAAAATGCATGAACGAGTGATGCCAACCAGAGTTGCCTCGCACCCTGCAGCTCTGGGTCCAGAAAATACAGTCTGAAGCATCCTGTATGCTGGTCCAGAGCAGGGGCTGGCAAACTTTTTCTGAAAACAGCCAGAGTAAATATTTCTGGGTTTGCAGATGACAGGGCCTCTGTCCCAACACTCAACCCTGCTGTGGCCCAAAGACAGCCACAGACAACAAGCAATGTCAGCCAGGCCCCACCGTGCACCAATAAAACTTTATTTGCAAAACAGGCAGCAGCTGGATTTGGCCCCTGGGCTGTACTTTGCCAATCTCTGTTTTAGAGGAAGGCCTGACAGAAGGTGGGGAAGCACGGGATTAGAATTCCCTTTATTCTGTACTTTCTAGAAGATAAACCTGGTTAAAGTGAGTCATTTTGCTCCAAGGCCAAACTCCAGAAGGGTTTTCTTAAGGTTAAGCTCTTCCTATTTTATCTGCAGCTAAATAGAGGAATTGAAGATATACGTAAGAACTTATAAGGAAGTGCGGGGCTGGAAGCTGTCATTTATGTGTTTGGGGCGGTGAGGTTACGGTTCTGTGCGAAGCTACGTCGTCTACTCTTAGAACTGGACATCAGCAAGAGGGAGGGGATATGGGGATATATGTATATGTAGAGCTGATTCACTTTGTTTTGTTTTGTTTTTTATTAATTTATTTATTTTTGGCTGAGTTGGGTCTTTGTTGCTGCGCACGGGCTCTCTCTAGTTGTGGTGAGCGGGGGCTACTCTTCGTTGCGGTGCGCGGGCTTCTCATCGCGGTGGCTTTTCTTGTTGCGGAGCACGGGCTCTAGGCGTGCAGGCTTCAGTAGTTGTGCCTCGCGGGCTCTAGAGCGCAGGCTCGGTAGTTCTGGTGCACGGGCTTCGTTGCTCCGCGGCATGTGGGATCTTCCCGGACTAGGGCTCGAACCCGTGTCCCCTGCATTGGCAGGTGGATTCTTAACCACTGCGCCACCAGGGAAGCCCTGATTCACTTTGTTGTACAGCAGAAACTAACGTACCGTTGTAAAGCAACTAGACTCCAATAAAGATGTTAAAAAAAAAAAAAAAAAAAGAACTGGCCATCCAACTCCCTATCCAGAAATCCTGGCTTTCCATATTCACGACAAATGGTTATCAAGTCCTGCTGGCCCTTCCGAGTGACTAAGAGTTTTAATCTTGCTAAGAGTTTGCGTAGCAGCCCACCCCTGACTTACAACTCTATCCCAGAATTATTCCTGACACTGATCTGAAGCTAGACCCATGATAATTTCCTCTGACTTAGCACAGATGCAACTGGCCCTGCAGATACTGAAGACAACAGTAGCCTCTCACTGCTGTTCTCACCGCAGCGCTTTCCCCACCCTGACTCCACCTCCCAAGTGCTCTTGGGAATTCCATGTGTGTGGTCTCCCTTCACAGCTACACCCTCCAGAGAGGCTTCCCCATCAGCTCCTCCTCCTGTCCTGGTTCCTCAGCCCCGGCTGCCTCTAGTGGATGTGCACTTGCTCATACTTGGGTGGTGAAAGCAGTTCTGTTGTTTCACAGCACATCCTGTCTCTTTAAAGAACAATATGTCACCCGAGAACGACAGCAAACAGGCTGTTTCCTTTGGCTTCTCTTTAGCTTATTACGCTGAGAAATGCAGCAAGCAATAAGGGATGAATAAATATTGCTAAATTACTAAAATATCTGTACTAGCATCATATATGAGTTTTCAGCACACTTGCTTCACTCCTTTAAGTTTAATAACTAAAATGGCAGTTGAGCAATGAACATGGAATCTCCACTGCATCTATTAATAGTAGGGCTGACCGTAAATTCCTCTCAGGCTTGGATGAGGAAGTATTTTTCCTTGCTCGGGTCTCTCTTAGGTTTTCGTTTCTATTACATCCTCCTGGCCTAATGGAATTGGATTTGCTACCGACTGCAGGTACAGAATTCTGTTGTTGAAAGCCCACTTTCTGACTGAATGTATCTGGGATTGAACCAGAGTGATGTCTTCCAAAAACATGGTCTGTTAGAATAACAGACAAGAAAACTTATCATTGCCATCCTTGCTGCATTATTAATTATTACCCAAGGGAATACATAAAAATAACTCACACAGGGGATGCACCAAACATACTTCATATCTTCTTTTGAAAAAATTCCTACCTTCAACTTCTCTCTTCTGCTTTTCTCTTGCTCACAGAAGACATTTTGTAATTCTCTTCCTTGCTCAGCTTTCTAAAATAGCCTTCATTTAAGCTCAGTGACCAAGGTGAAACTGCTCCACCATGAAAATAATTCTAGGCCAAAGAATCCTGGAGTGGGGTTTCCTTATCTCTTAGTGGGGGACTATTTGAATTTTTTCCCCTTGGGGAAAATCGGAGACTAATCTCCAGAAGCTACATATGCTGTTTTGACCATTGTTAGTGTCTTTCAAAATGCAGGTACTGTAAGTGAAGTTACAAGGCTTCACCAAGACGGCCTCCACCTATTTGCTTGTGACTCTAAGTCACTCCTGGTAGTTAAGGGAGAACAGTGGGGTGATGGGGCTGGAGCCAAGTACCTGGGTCTGGAAAACCACCGCAAGTGAAAGCTGCTGACCCGCACTATATGTCTAAGTACGAAATTCAGGCTCAACGATTCACTCCAGGAGATGGGAAAACTTTTTATTTGTTCTCGTGCCAGCCCCGGATTCTTGGGCTGTCCCATTCAATCCGACAGAACATGCTGACAGGGATCAAGTCATTCCTGGCAACCTGGGGCCCTGCAGGTCCCTGCAAGGCCAGTGCTGTGTGAGGATGGTGTCCAAGGTCTTTTAAATGGCTGGGGGGGCCTAGGTGCAATGGACATATTTCAGTAAGTTGGTAATCTGTAACCTAAAGTACTTTTTTGGTTTGTTTATTTTTTGCTTTTTAAGCTATCTGGTTATTGAGGCCAGTAACCAGAGAAGTGAAAAACTGTAAGTGTGTGCTTTATGTTTTGAGGACTCATCATTAAGCTGTTTATTCTGGCACATTGTCAAATCTGCAGAAAGGGGCTGGTGGCAGCAGAAGGGGTTACCCAGTGGGGCTGTAGGAATGCCTCCAGTGAACCAATTTCTACCCTGTGGGATGGCCATGCAAACCAGACTTTTCTCCTTGAAGCCGAGAAAGTTTCCTACACAAACATTTCTTTGTAAGCTCAACTAACTTTTACAATAATTTGTGCTTTTAGTTTAAGAACTACAGATGTTGTGTGGGTGTTGGTGAGGGGGTGGGAATGAGAGGGTAAAGGAGCAGGGATATAGATCCTCCCCCTTTGGAAAATGCCGTAACACTTCCTTGCATGGAAAAAGCACATCAGGTTTTAGAATTACTGAAAAATTTGAATCGTTTGTAGGACGATGAGAGAAAGCCATGGCTCTTTGGTTTGGGGGAGGCCAGACTGGGCCACCTCCCAGCATCCCTCCCTCCTAATGAGACCCAGATCTTTGTGGCATGATTATCTGGAATTGTAATTTTTATGTGGGAAACAGTCCAAAAGTTGGGGTAGCAGAACCTAGCCAAACGCTAGCTCAATTTGCAAAAGACATACAAAACCAAAAATATTAAATAGCAATTGGGAGCAAGTATTAATGTGCTAAGGGACAGGGAAACTCTTATTAACTAGATAATAATTTAATTTTCACTGGGGAATGGTTTTCACCACTAGAAATACACATGCACTCCCCCCCACCTTAAGTCTAGTCACTTCTTATTTAGTGTTGATTTGAAGTTAAAAGGGCGTGTTTGGGTATTACTGGATGTTTGTGGCTGTTTCATAGGACAATTCCTAAATCAATTTTATGCCCCAAATCCCACAATACTTTTCATATAATGAATGTTATATTCATTATACCCTCATCCACTTACAAATAGAATTACGTTTACAAAATGCTTTATACTTCATACTTGCAAATAATCTCAACTTTCTAATTCATATCTACCTAATACTTAAGCTCCTAAAGAAAATCAACCTAACAAGGAAACTACGGAGAATCTAGCCCACTAGGGTGAAAGCCCCTTGTGACTGCACCCCGCTTTAGCGAGGGCAGCGCGGGGACCGCTTCCCTTCAGCGTTTGTATGGCAGATGCCCACTGGACACCTGACCGCCGTGTGTAGGGACCAGCGCAGAGGCTGCCCGTGGTGGATGCTCCTGTCTGAGCGCAAGGATTCCAGCTCCGATGCCTGCCTCTGAGCCAGCTGTGAGGAGACTGGTGGGGTCACCCCAGGCAAATGACTTCTGGCTCAGCCTCTGTAAAATGGGGGTAAAAGTGCCACCCTCTTGGGGTCGGTGTGAGGACAAAATTGTTAACATCTGCAAGACCGTGTCTGCTCACGGAGGCCATCGCTGTTGTCACTGTCATCAGCACTGTCACTGTAGCGTCAGTGTGTGTCAGGCACACGTGAGGTCCGGGTACACGGCTGAGATAGGCCTGACACTGTTCCTGCCTCGTGAAGCCTGCACTCCAGTGGGGAGACAGCCAGCCACCAAATCATGGATCAGTTCGGTGCTGCAGCGTGGCTGGGGGAGGGTGTCGAGAGTCGACCCTGATGCAGTCAGAGCGGCCCTGGCAGGATTCCCTGAGCTACGGCCATTCAGCTGAGCTCTTAAGGACAAGAGGAGCTTGGCCAAGTGTGGGGAAGGGCTCGGGGGGCTTTCTTGCATGAGGAGCTGCGATTGGGGAAGGCTCCCTGGCAGGACATGAGTCTAGCAGACATGCAGCCCAGAGAGCAGCGAAAGGGGAGGCAGGGGGGCCGCCGAAGGGCTTGCTGCTGAGGACTTTCCATTCCATTTTAAAGGCATGAGAAGCCACCGACAGGTTTCAAACAAGGAGGAACATGCTCAGATTTGTGTTTAAAAAATACCTGCTGTGGGAGATCAGCTCAGTGCTTTGTGACCACCTAGAGGGGTGGGATGGGGAGGGTGGGAGGGAGACGCAAGAGGGAGGGGATACGGGGATGTACGTAAATGTAGAGCTAATTCACGTTGTTATATAGCAGCAACTAACACAACAATGTAAAGCAATTATACTCCAATAAAGATGTTTAAAAAAAAAGAAAAACCTGCTGCTTTTTGGAGCAGGACCTAGATGGTGCCCCAAAGAGGGCGTGTCCATACGAGGTCCTGTGGGAGGGGATGTTCTGTGCCAACATCCTGATGTTGCAAGATGCTCCACTGGGGAAACTACATAAAAGGTTGCACTGGGCTTCTCGGTGCCAGTTCTTACAACATGTGAGTTTCCACTTTTCCCAAAACAAGAAGTTTAATTACATTACATTTTCAGAAGCACAAGCTGTAAGGCAGAAGTCTGGCAGAAACTGTCAACCTTAGAATGTGTCAGCTGTCGGAAGAGCCAAAGCCTGAGGCTGGAGCCCAGTGCTGGTGGTAATGAGCCTGGCTTCTGGCAGTGCTCTGGTGACAGGGGACTCTTCACCTCTAGGTGGGATATCAATAGCTTGTAATTTTCAAACACTGCAATTTTTTCCTGTAAAGAGGGAAGCCATTATTTTTTTTTTAAAGACTACCATATCCTTTTTTTTTTTTAATTGGGGTATAGTTGCTTTACAATGTCGTGTTAGTTTCTGCTGTACAGCGAAGTGAGTCAGCAACATGTATACATAGATCCCCTCTTGTGGATTTCCTTCCCATTTAGGTCACCACAGAGCATTAAGTAGAGTTCCTGTGCTACACAAGCATGCGGTTTCTATGGTGCACAAGAATTATTTTTCTCTATGCCATGTCATACCTTCGTAAAATTAAATAATCTCCCTCTTCTAACTTAAACAAAAGGCCTTACTTCCCCATGGAGAAGGGCCCAGAAGGTCTCCAGAGCAGTGTGGGGAGACCAGTTAGGCAGCTGCAGAACAGTCTAGAGCCTCAAGACACAGAGTGGGGTCTGCAGACTGGCAACGTTGGCCTCGCCTGGGAGAGCCTGTTAGAAATGAAGAGTCCTGGGCCCATCGCAGACTCACAGAATCAGAATGTGCATCTTAGCAAGGTCTCTAGGAGATGCCCCTGCACTGAGCTTTCCAAGCCCGGCACTAGCATGGTGGCAGGGTCACGGGCAACCCCGACAGGTGTTAAAGAGTCTGAATCCACAGAACTGGGGAGAGCTCGTTATAGAAGCACAGAAGAGGCCTTTCCAAGTAAATATCTGGATTGTTTTGAGCTCGTCATGGCAGCAAGGAAAAACGAAAGGCCTAGTTAATAGGGAAAGACCTTGAGTTCAGTCCAGACCAGGCGAGAGGGGCTGCCCGCCTTGCATGGAGCCTAGTCTCCCTGCTCGGGCTGCAGATGACAGTGGTGCATCCTAGGGACAAGCAGGTGGTGATGGCTCCTGACCGCCAGCCAAGTGCACTGCCCACAAGGGTCCATCCTTTGAGTTAGTTACGCCGAGTCCAAACCTGCATATCATGACAATGCAGACTTCAAGAAAGTCCCCAGATCCATGGTCTTCACATAGGACCCCCTATAGCTTTCTAACTGGAGGCCACAACCAAAGGATATCCTGGACAACATCGTAACTGTAGAGTTTAAATTCGCAATTTTGAGATTCTGTAAACACCAACAATGTCAAACAAGTCTCCAGAGCCCAGGTCCACACTTTGTGTGGGGTTCAGCCTCCATCGTGAATAACTGAGCCAATTTAAGGCCTACATGTGCCTATACAAAAACCTGGTAGAGATCTGAAAGATACTGATTTCAATAAAACATGCTGAAACAAAGCTTTTAGATTTGATTGAAGTGGTATGGAATGTCACAGGGACATTTTGTGCCAATAGTACAGGGGGAAAATATTGACAAGTCTGAACATATTAAAACCATGACTGATCTAGAGCAAAGGGTTTTCCTGTAACTGAAGCTATAGCTTTCCTGTTCATGTCCCTATTCCTTTATGCACTCTCTCTAATTAGGCTTTAGAAACACACACACACACACACGCACACAAACACACACACCCAGAGCTTTAATTCTGTGTTTGAGCTGGGAAAGTTCAGTTGCTCTAGTCTTTCATTACATTTCCCCCATATTTTGATGCCTCTCTGTCTTATCCTATAGGCCTTCCTTCTCAGAAACTGCATCTTAGACTTAAACTGACACTGACATTTATACCAGTGAGACACTGCAGCTCTAAAGCTCCTCTTACAAAGCCTCATGAAATGAAACACATGATAAAGATGGGATGAAACTCTTCAGGATGCTGCCAGCAGTCATCTGTTACATAAGTAACCTCTGAAAACACTTTACATGGAGGTACACTTCAAGTATGAAGAAATGCATTTTCCCACAGACTCTATTCTAAACAGAAAGTAAAGACCAAAAACCTTAAGAAGAATATATCCTTTCTGGGCATATAATCTTGAGCAGAAATATGCAGTATTTTTAGTTAAGTTTTCTTCATGTTTGTTTATCAAAGGAATGATTATGCTGATTACTATAAGTGCATTTTGAATGTTAATTTCTTAATTGCTTGAATAGATATTTGTGTGCAAAAAATACCTTTTACCACAGCATCACCATCATTCCACAAATTCACCTGAAACTTACTAGGTCACACCAAGAAGGGTCTGTAGCCGCACATCACATTTTTTCCATACAAGAAATTTAAGACACAGCCTGGTAAAACTGGAGGAACCAGGTGGGTCATTTTCAATATCTTCTATAGAAGCCAGTAGAGGAATTAAAAAAGAATTCATGACCTAGTCTTGTGACTTTTTTCCTGATCACAGGCCATCACTCTAAAACAACCGAGCATGTGGATTATGTTAATGTGATCTTTGCATCGAAGTCGTGCTACTGTAAACTATTAACTAATTAACCAATCAATTCATCTATCTGTCACCATATACTGAACACAAGGCACTTGTGCACCGGCCCCTGCCCTGAAGGAACTCCGTCCTTGGCAGAGACAGGACGCGACACGCTGGAAAGAAGTTACGGCAACTGCTCAGGCTGCTAATTCTCGGCCAAGCGAGGATAGAGGGCACCTTTAAAACAAAAGCTTCCTAAAGGATCTGATGCTTGCGTGTATCGTGAAGAGTAGCTTTTCGTTGTGCAGAGGAACACGGGGGAGACAGAACAAAGGAACGGAACATGAGAAGACTCGGAGCGGGTGGGAAGAAGCAGGGAGACACAGGTCCATCCGCTGAGCGAATGACAGCCCGGAACAGCAGCTCCAGAAGTGAGCCGGGCACTGATTAGAAGCAAGGAGCACACAAAGCGCTGGCAGTGCGGGGATGGCATGTGGCTGGCTGGCAGGCAGGGGCCGCCATCACCGTGCGCGCTGCCAGAGGGCAGGGAGGACGAGGCCTGGGTGCCACAAGGGAGGCTGAGGGCTGGGAGCAAAGGAGGCCAGTGAGAGGCGTGGGTGTTGGGGTCTCAGAGGCGAAGCCTCCTGGGTCATGGTGAGGTCTCAGAGGGCTCTTAGGGAGGAGATTCCCATACTGCTTGTTTCACAGAGAACCTAAGTAAATTGATATCCTTTCTTTCAGAAACTGGGCTCATATCCACCCTCTAAATCTTTTCGGGATGGACTCTAAGGGTGTGAATTGACTTAAAAAAAATCTAACAGTGTATCTATTTAGTTTTTAAACATTGTATCGTGTCAAGACACTTAAGGTGAGACCTATCCTCCAAACTGGTTTTCAGCGCACAATACAGCACGACTTGATGGAAACAGATAGCAAGGAGCCCCCTGCACAGAACAGACCCCGACAAACACACTTGTCAGATGTCCGAATTAATTACAGCACACACTCGATTGCATCACTGAAATACCTTTTTAGTCTGGTAAAGGGGAGGGCCTTCTAATATTAAGTTCAATTAATTGACGTTATCCAGGAAAGCTTGGTAATCTAAAACAAAAGATAAAAACCACCCATTAGGCTGCAGAGTGGTGTATTTCTAGTCTGTTTTTAATGGTGATTCTCTGAATGGAATTCAGATAGAGAAAGAAAGTAATAGGGGTGGTGGCTGGGCTGGGGATGGAGCGGAAGACAGAGCAGCAGAAAGCATGGCCCAGCCGGCTGGCTACGAGGACGAGTGCAATCTCTAGAAGGGCAGGATCTCCTGCTCTTCTTGTCATGGAAAATGCAAAGATGTCCAAGACATTCCTCTAATGGCCAAGCCACTACCTGACAGGAAGAGATGGCACGATGCCATGGAGAGGACACGCCCTACCTGCCCTGCTCCGGTGTGGGAAGGAGCAGCCCCGTCTGCTTTTGCCCTCCTCTGTTGAAACGGCTTCTGAATGCCAGCCAGTGGCAGGACAGCCTCGTCCTTGGGTGCCTGATGGAAGCAGCTCACCTTTTCTCTGGTATCACAGTTTCATCCCCAAATCTACTCACGGCTGTGCACTCAGAGGTCTGGATTGCATGGGGTTTCCAAAGAGGACAGCGTGAAGAATTTTTGCTTTAACGTTCAACTGGGGGCTTCCTTACACTGAACGGGCTGAGACATTTCCCTATGTTGTAACACTTGGATCGGTTCATGGAATCGTCCCCACTTACAAAACAGATGACCTCTCACTAGAAGATTCACTTATCTCTTTCCCCTCAGCCCCGTAAACCAGTCCAGCAAAGTCCTAACTTGCAACAAACAGGCAGTTCACTCTACCAGACAACACAGTTATCTAATCTCCCAAAAATGACACCTGGCAAGTTTCTAACCATAATGCCATTTGACTCGTTTCCATCAGCATTTCTTCTTACAAGCAATATTCATAATGCCTTTTAAGTCTGAAGGCTCCATAACCAGTGGAAAATAAAATAATAATAAACTGGCAGCCCCCGACAAGCAGCCTCTGTTCCGAATGAGTGCTTGAAGATTACCAGCGAAGTTCCCAGGAGAACGAATGAGCTCTGCGTCATCCATCAAACGTTCACTGGCCCCAAATGCGTGCCAGGCCCTGTGCTTGTTACTGGAGGGGTGAACGGTCTTCGCCCTCACGGAGCTGACAGTCTGGGAAGAAAGACCGACACTGAATACAGCTGGGGATTCCTGACACCACCACTGATGAGCTGATCTGCAGGGCAATGAGTAGACGCCTTTCCCGATGGGTCGTAGCCACATGAATGTCCTCATGGAGGTCATACATTCTTTTCTCTATCAATGTGAACAACTTTCAAATGAAGAGTGGAAGCGATTATTTGTCCAAGAAAACAAGCACTTCCTTTTGCTGTTAATCAAGTTGCCCAACACCCCTGCGGGCCCCTAACCTGGGAGATGCAGCCGCTGCAGCGTGCTGTCACACACGGCGGGAGGACGGAGAGACACAACAACGCGAGGGAGAAACCCAGAATGCAAGCCTGCTCTGGCCAGGTGGATGGCCCTGGGCCCATCCAGGCTCACATGAAAGAAAAAGCGTCCCCAGTCATATCTAGCCACCCGATTAGAGCACTGACCTCAGCAATAATCGTACTCCAGGAGCTCAGGACACCGCTTCTCAAGCCCTGGAGAGCCTATGAATTACCTGAGATTTTGTTAAAATATACCACCACCAAGGAGAGATGAAGGAGATGGGAGAGCTGGGACAGGGCGGTCCCCCAGGCCACGAGGCAAAAGCGGACACCACGTTGTCCAAAGCTGCAAAAGCTCGGAGCAGGTGAGAGGAAAGGCACAGACCAGACCTCAACTACAGAGGCAGTCTCTGAACCTTTCCCAGATGAGTTTCAGTGGCGTGGTGAGAACACACGGATTATATTCTGAGGAAATGCACACACTGGCTAGGAGGAGAAAATGCACAGTGACAGTTTCTTCTCACATTTGCTGGGATAAGACCATCTCTGACTACATTGCAATTTGAAATTCCAGTTTCCAAGGATTAAACATTTGTTGGAGATATACAACTTTAGAGCCAACATTACTTCCATATATTTTCCCCAACTTTACTCAGGCATAATTAACAAATAAAAAGCTTATCTATTTAGGATGTACAATGTGATGATTTAATAACACACGTTATGAAATGATTGCCATAATTAAGTTAATACATCCATCACCTCACAGAGTTACCGTGTGTGTGTGTGTGTGTGTGTGTGTGTGTGTGGTGACAACACTTCAGATCTACTCTCTTAGCAAATTTCAAGCACACAAAACAGTATGATTATCTATAGTCACCATGCATTTTTAAACACTCCAAAGGCTGCGTTGGGATCAGACACTTAGGTCATATCCTATCCTATCAAAGAAAGGGAGAGTCTGATGTTGAATTCTGAGCCTGTAATCTCACTGTGCTACATCTCATGGGAAAGGACTTGCAGACCATCACACAGACTGTGCACACAGAGAACAGAGTACTCAGTGTAGTATTAGAGAAGACTTTCAAAAGGCCTGCATGTCACAGCATTCATATTCTTATCAGATTAGACAATATTATGAAATTAAGGTCTTAATAATGATACCTTTCTGTTTTTTTTTTTTTTTTTTTTTCCTTGCGGTACGCGGGCCTCTCACTGCTGTGGCCTCTCCCGTTGCGGAGCACAGGCTCTGGACGCGCAGGCTCAGCGGCCATGGCTCACGGGCCCAGCCGCCCCGCGGCATGTGGGATCTTCCCGGACCGGGGCACGAACCCGTGTCCCCTGCATCGGCAGGCGGACTCTCAACCACTGCGCCACCAGGGAAGCCCATGGAGTATATTTTTAAACTCTAGCTTTCCAGTAAGAATTCGCAAAGTGAAACCACCAATTTTCCTGCCAGTTTGGCACTGAGGGCACATTTATGGGGACGATTTGGGCCTCCTGATCTGCCACTGCAGTGTCCCGCCACCCCTGGCACCTTCCCGAGCTCACACCGCTGACCCCCGGGCTGTGAGTGACCGACTGACTTGCTGTGTGCCAGTGGATGTGAACTTCCCGCGGGGCAGGCACTGTGTCTGCTGGACTTGCTGCAGCCGTGTCACTGACACCTGGTCGGGGGAGGGTGGCGGCTGATACAGTGCTGACCCCATGGGAAGCAGCTTCCCCCGCAGTGGGCGGACCTGTTCCTCAGTGACAGGTCCCCGCCCTGCTCTAGCATTTCTGCTGAAAACCTGCAGGGGGAACTTCCTTCTAAGTATTTTATGAGGACAAATAAAGGATTCATTAATAAAAACTTAACGTGTGCTGGAGACTTGCGAAGCTCTCAACGAGGACGAGGTGAGAGCGCACGTGCAGTTCCAACGTGGATTTACAGACATGAAGGCTGCGGGTATCAGCCCATTTCCTTGGTGTCCGTCAAGGGCATCCTACAAAACGCCTGTGGACCAGTCTGAGAAGATGGCCCACAGGTGGTACCTGCTGCGGAGGGTCTGGATGACTCCACAGAGCTCCTACCGTTAGGACAGGGCCGTGACCTGGATGCACATCTCCCCTCACTCAGTGCCTGGCCTCCAGGGTCGCCCTGGCTTTCCTAGGACCAAATGTTCCTCCACGCAGCAGCCACGGCCAAAAGGCCTTCCGTTTTGACAAGCTGCCTTGTTTGATTCTTGCAGCTTAACTGTAACATGCTTCTTAATTGTGGAAGTCAGAGGGGACGGGTTTTCCCAGAGGAAATGCCCCTCCCTTCTAGAATGTTACATCTTTCTTTGGGTGCCATGATCTCTCTTCCACCCACACATTCATTCAATAAACATTTACTGATCTAAAATGGGGCAAGAAAACCTTTAACCACACCCCTCTCGCACTTTATAAACCACTGCTATCAAAAGAGCAAATACATTTCCTTTCGAATTTGCTGAATAGTTGTCATTGGTATGAGAGGTGTTAGATTTATTGTGAACAAGATAGAAGTTATATTAACTGCATATGTCGGAAGTTATTTTCATTTTCATTACTGCTTAAATACAGATTCATGCTGTATTGACTAGAGGCACCAAACAGTGTGGGACCAGCACTAGTTCTAGAATCAGAGGGTCTGAGTTCTAGGAGCATCCAGGCCACAACCACCTATAGGGTCTTGAGAGAGTCATTCTACCTCCTGAGGCTTAGTTACGGTTTAATGGAGTGAATTGTTGGGCTGGAGGATTTCCACACTTTTTTTTTTTTTTTTTTTTTTGGCTGTTCCCTGCGGCATGTGGGATCCTAGTTCCCTGCCCGGGGATCAAACCCCTGTCCCCTGCCTTGGAAGCATGGAGTCTTAACCACTGGACCACCAGGGAAGTCCCCAAGTTCTCTTTTAAGTGTCATCCTCTAGGATTTAGGGAATGGCCCTGGGAAAACTGTGAAAATTCATATCGTCTAGGGAGAGAACAAAGCAAAGAGACCACATGTCAGCTCATGGTCCTTGGTCAGAGTTGACTGTGACCCATGGCCTTACACAACCCTCACGCTTTGCTGAAGAAGACAAGCTTTTCTGTAGCAAATGTGAATTAAAAAAAAATCTGCAGGGAGTGGGGTATAAACAACAAACCATTATTGAATGTAGTGCCTCAGGCTTTTTCTGTTTTCTGACATTATGTCATTTAATCTTCACTTAATCCTGTCCTTTATTCCAGTTTTACGAAAGGAGAAACCGAGGTTTAAAGATAAGCTACTCAGTTGACAAACGCAGAAGCAATCTTCAAGCCCATCTCTGCCTTATAGCCTGTTCCAGGTCCCATGCTGCCTCCTTGGCATAAAGGCTATATTTATAAATTTAAGAAAATTAATTAATTTTAAGAAGGTTAATGAATATTGACTTTCACCATTAGATTTCCAGGAGCACAGTCATCAGAATAGTTAAAATAAGAAAATCAGACAACATAAGCATTGGGGCAGACCAAGAACAACTGAAACTTTCAAACACTGCAGGTGGATAGTTTGTTAAAACCACTTGGGAAAATTGTTTTGTAATATCTACTAAAGTAGAGCAAACCCACACCCGAAGACCCAGCAATTCCTCTCCTAGGTACCCAACAGAAATGCAGAGGAGTGCGCTGTATTCACTGTGCGATATATTATTCAGAAACATGTGCGATAGTACTCACTGTCTCATAACTGCAAAAAAGAGAACAACTCAAACGCCCGTCCATGGTAGATGGACAAATGCAGTGTAGAACTCTCTCATAATGGACTATACAGCTGCGAATGAGAGAAATACAACTCCATAGAACAACATGGACAATTCTGACACGTAATGTTGAGTGAAAGAAACCAGACCCACCAGAGTACTTGCTGGATGAATCCATTTATACAAAATTCAAGAAGAGGCAAAACCAATCCATGGTATTATCATTAAGATAATGGTTACCATGCCCCAGAAGGAGACACAAGAGGCTTGTTAACCTGATCTGGGTGCTGGTTACAAAGCGGGGTTTGGGTTGTGAAATTCATCAAATCGCACCCCTTTGATCTGTGCACTTTTCTGACTCTACGTGATACATGAATTGAAATTTTCCTTGAAAAAATTCTAGGAGATCCCTGCGGGGGCCAGGACAGTACAGTCCAGCTCAGGACCCTTCACGTCCTCTCACCAAGTCGCCTGCAAAAGAGGACAGCTGCCAGGGCTGGAGTTCTAAGCACAGTGTGGGCACAGAGATCTCGCTCACCTACCCTGGATCGGAAGCAGAGAGGGCCTGGACTTTCCCCGCACTTGAGATCCGGGATCCAGCTGCACGGAGAGGCGTTTAAACAAAGAACACGCATGGTCCTCTCAAATCCATGCCGTCAAGTCTCCCTTTTCCCAGGGCAATCTCTCCTTTCTAGCATGATTAAGCTGTATTTTCAAGTGTCAAACAAGTAAGGTTATAACAATAACCATGAACCCACACACTCTAACCCCTCTTCCAAATTGAGGAAGCTAATAAAACACCCTGAACCCCGACTTGCGGACACTTCTTTCCAACTTCAGATGCTTATCTGTGTTTTGGGACCCTGTGCATCTTCCTTCACACACCTGCTGTCATTTAAAACGTAATATTTTAACAATACACGATTGCCCTGAGGATTATAAAGTTTACATAACTCCATTCCAGTTATGCAGTCCAGGGGCCAACCAGTCCAAGTACCCAGCAACGACACTGGCATGTCGTTGTGTAAATGGAAGAGGAAGGGCACACAGGAAGTTCTCCATGGAACTGACAGAGTTGATGTAAATACATTACCAGGTCTGATTAGTAGCAGCCTGAGCGTCTGAAGGGAACTTGTGGGTGGGGAGTGAAACCTTGAGGAACCCGTGTCCTGCGGTCCCAGGGGCCCCTGTGCCAGGGCTGAGGGATTCCTAACAGCCTCCACCTCCGAGAAGGCTTCCAGGAAACCCTTCAGATTTACAGATCTGTGAGTCACTCTGCAATCCTGCGACTGATTACAGAATCTTTTTTTTTTTTTTCAGAATCTATTTTTAAAAGACGGAAGAGTTAAAGTCTTAGGTAATGATAAATATAACTTCTTCAATGTGATACTGGACAATACACATTTATTAAACAGAATTCATAAAAACAGCAATCACTGAATACGTGCTCCGTGTGGGCACTGTACGCGGCATTTCTGCAGTTATCCTGGCAGGTAAGATCCTGCTTCACGAGCCTATCGTGGCGTTAAGAGATCATGCCTGTCAAGAGCCTGATGCACTTTTTTTTTTTTTTTTGCGGTACACGGGCCTCTCACTGCCGTGGCCTCTCCCGTTGCAGAGCACAGGCTCCGGACGCGCAGGCTCAGCGGCCATGGCTCCCGGGCATCCTCCCGGACTGGGGCACGGACCCGTGTCCCCCGCATCGGCAGGCGGACTCTCAACCACTGCGCCACCAGGGAAGCCCCTGATGCACTTTTATTGTACTTTTGTCTAAGTAGAGTCTTGGTGATATTTTAACTTAGTGTATTTTTTGAAATCATCTTAGGTTTTCATGTAAACTTAAAGAATAATAAATAAAAGGCCACAATGTTTCATTATTTCTATGAAATTTCCTTCTCTCAAAAGCTGATATTTATATAGGTTGTAACAATGTATTTCATTCTTTTTGAAATGCCAGGAAAAAACCCCCAGAAACACACATATTAAGACTGAGTCTGGGCTTCCCTGGTGGCGCAGTGGTTGAGAGTCCGCCTGCCAATGCAGGGGACATGGGTTCGTGCCCCGGTCCGGGAAGATCCCACATGCAGTGGAGCGGCTGGGCCCGTGAGCCATGCCCTCTGAGCCTGCGGGTCCGGAGCCTGTGCTCCGCAACGGGAGAGGCCACAACAGTGAGAGGCCCGTGTACCGCAAACAAACAAACAAACAAACCAACCAAAAAAAAAAAAAAAAAAGACTGAGTCTATTGGACACGATGCCATAGAAGAGAATGAATTCTCCAATTACATCAAATCCAATGGTTCCTTATGATAAAAATTAGAAATGGACATTTTTAAAAATAGTATTTGTTTAAAAAGTTGCTGAATGTCCAATACTAAGAAACTATTATAAATAAATGATTGCGCATAGATATAAAATTGAGTGCTCTAACAATGAAACATCTTTTTAAAACATTAAATGCCACAGAAAAATCTCAGAATACACTGCTAATGAGTAAAAAACACTTATACATACTAATCTGTTAATAATGGTTGTCTCTGGACGACAAGGTTTTTATTTACTACATGGCCATCTTCCAGGACGGCCATGTCTTACTTTTTAGATGGAAGACAAGGTATTAAGTGCTGAGAGAAAGGGAAGCACCATACTCAGTGTCTCTGGGGTCAGGGGGGGCACTTCTCCCCACCCTGGGAACCTTCAAACCCCCACCCCCAAGTCAGGGCCCAGACCTGGGAAACAGCAAGTCGGGGTCGGGTGAGCCTGGGCCAACAGCGTTTCTTCAAAGCTCCCCAGGTGGCCCCAGGCTACCACAGTAAGGCATGTATCCTGCTTTCTAGAGGTCTGCGGGCCTTTGGGTGGGACTTGAACTCCTATCAAAACATTCCAGAGCCCATACACAGCCCTGCTTCTTACCAATTCACCTTGGGGTCTCTGTCGCAGATAAACTGCTTGTATCAGAACTGAAGTTCTGTGAATACACGGGGCTAGAATGTTGAACAAAAGCTGGATTTCTGAGGTATGTTTTTGGATCAACAGTGAACCTAATTAAAGCTTTCAATGAATTTCCCCTTATTGATTCCTTACTGGAGGACATCCATTGAAAAAATATCGGGAATGTGGGAAGAAGGTGATTTACTTGTCTACAGGGCAAAAACATAACGTTTATACACATCAAAGACTTTTCACGCTTTCAGAGGAAAAAGGAGACCAAAAGGACCCCCTTGCCAACATCCAGGAGAGCAAGAGCTGGGCACACAGCTCACTGTACACTTCCCCTGGAAGACGAGCGACTGCCTGGATGCCAGGGGACTTGACTAGGAAGCGTTTTCATGGGATGAACATGCTTACTGAGCAGTCCCTGTGCAGGAGGCACACACGCTATCTTATTTAGTCACCAGGACCATGAGACAGGGTGAACAGTACTATGGGACTGTGTCACTAGCAGTCAGAATGCTTAGGGAACGAGCTGTCCCAGTTCACTGAACTCTCCATGTAACTGAAGCTGAGTGAGAAACCTGACTCGTGCGAACCTTTCCGGGTGTGTGGGAATCCCTGTTCTGCCCGCCCAGGCGCTTCTCTTAGCGCTTTGGCTCCAGGGTCTGGTCCAGTTATCCCCTCATTTCACTCGCAAAAGTGTGCTAGTTTGGAGGGAAAAATTGTATGGACATCCTGAATCTACAGGGCATAATTTTATCTTCCTTTGATGACTGCCCCAGGATCACCAGGATAAAAAGATACCTATCTTTAGAAGATGGGACTGGAACCCAGGGACTTGGGCGGCCGTTCCTGTGTGACTGTCAGGCTGTGCGTCTGATGAAAATCACACAGGACTGAAGGTCATGAGACGGATTCCAGGGCTGGCTCTGCCACGAAGTGCCCGGGCGACCTGGGCCAGTTACAAAAGCCCTCTGGACAGCAATTTCATAGCCTAACAAGGATAGTCGTGATGTCACATTTCAGACAGTATTTTGCAGCCACTCTTTCTTGTTTTTCAACTCTAGTAGCAAGCCTCGTAGGAAGACCCACTCTCACTTTTCATGTGAGGTGACGGAGGCCCAGGTGGGCTTTCTGATTTGGATCCGTGCAGTCCTTCCTGCCTCAACGCTTCCCCATCTGTGCAGACCCTGCCAAGGAGCCCCACGGGGCTCATTCTGAGGCCACGTCCAGACGATGCTAAAGGCCTTGATTGAAAGTGACAACCCCCAGCTAATCGTCTGTTTGTTTTGACTGCGAGTTACGGGTTTGAGCAATGGCCCCCTCCCACCAGCTGCCTGGTCACCGGGCTGTCGTGTCCCCATAGTTGGCCCAAGATTCTGTTGCCCGCTGTGACCACGGGACCAGGGAGGACACTGAGCGGCGGCCGTCAGAATGTCCCCAGGATCGTGTTGATGTCACCGTGAATATCCATGAGACGCAGAAGGGTGGAACGCTCACTCCGTGCGGGTTTTTTCACGTATCTTTGGGAGGTCACTGGGGCACACAGGTTAAAGGCTTGCTGTTATTGCAGTGGGCTTTTTCCAGCCTGAAAAGGAGGTAAAGGGCAGCTGCCCTTTTGCCCACGAATCCTGTGCACGGCTCAGCGGAGGGCTTTCAGGTAGGGCCGGGGTCGGCAGCGGTCACGGAAGAGCCCAGCTCTAGCTCTGCCAGGCCTTTAGCGCGAGCCGTCAACCCACCCCTCCAACCCCATGCCCCCAAGCCCCTGCACCCCCTAACAGCAGCTCTGGGGTGCCCACAGGCTGAGGGAGATGATGTGGACGAAAGCACTTAGCACAATGCCTGGCACAGGGGAACTATGATCGGGGTACACATTTCACTTTTTCCCTGTTTTAAAAACCTTTCCTTTTAGTGGCACCATCCTAAGCCCTCCTAAATGTGGCATTTCCATGGTGTTTACCTGGTGGGCTGCTGACGTCAGAGGCCAGGCCACTTCCCAGGGTAACACTCCTCTATTTGATCTCACCTTATTTAACTGAACACATTTACTCTTGAGGTGAGGCCAGCTCACCTAATGGTTCAAGTCAAGGAATTCGTCTCTATAGGATTTTACTCAATCTGGATGGTAACAATATTTTTAGTGCTTTTTAGACCACATTTTCGGAAACTTTAAACCTAAGACGTTCACTGCTGCCTTTTATTCAAGAAGGCTGGTAGGTCCTCCTGGAAGCCTGTCTGAATCTGTGGAAACAACAGGCTCAGGAAACGGAAATCCAAGTCTAATAAAAAAAAAAGGTGTGAGGTAAGAAAAACCAGCCAAGGAAGCAGGATGAAACCTGCCTCACCGGGCAGCTGCCCCAAACCTGTTACTGGGGGTTGAAATCATACCCTGGTTGACTGAGCCCAAACCACCAAGTGTCTAATGAACGAAGCACAGCACTGCAGCTCTGGTCACTTTGCTGTGGCACGGCTGGAGCTGGAGGACCTGGCCGGCTAGCTCAGGGGTGCTCGCACTCGGTACCTAACCCAGCTGGCAGGAATCTTGGGAAGAGCGCGGGCAGCTGTCTGCTAGCATTCAGCAAGTCCAAATCCAATTGTTATGGTTTCTCAATCAGTTCCTGGGATATAAATGGAAGGGGGAAAAGGGACAATGATGCTTCCAAGAATAAAAGCAGTATAAGTCTGGAAACTCCCCAAAACTCTGCTCATTGGAAGGAAGCTTTTCTGAAGGCACTTGAATCCCCCTCAGTTCTGCATACTGCCAGTGGAAAATGAAATCACTCCCTTCTTGGCTCTGAAACGTTTCTCTAGCTACTTCACACCTGGGCCCAAGATCTGCCAGGGGCCAGCTGGTCATTGTGCAGAGTCTGGTGGCTGGTGGCCAGAAGAGGCAAGAGAAAGGAAAGCGGAGCTAAAATTGGTCCCAAATACAGTCTGAAAAGCAATATTTGAGATTCGACTTCTGGGTGTGAACAGGAAGCAACATGTAAATGCAGTAATTACAGGACTGAGAGTGGCCTGGGTCCTTGATTCTGTTCATGCAGATACAGCCTCTTATGAATATCTTAGGTTACGGATACATGTTAATTGAGCTCTCTCTCTCTATATATATAACTCAATAATCTTAAGACACTGAAGATTTAAGACAAAGGCCTATAAATGATTGAGGGCAGTGCTGATGCAAACCTTGGGTCGTGCCCAATCTCTGCTGCCTTCCCCCGGGTGGGGCTGGGAGGGCTGCCCCAGCAGCCGGGCTGTCCCTGCAAGGCTGCACGGGCTTGGCTGTAGGGACACAGACACACACTTCTGTGCTATCACCTAGTGGGGATTAGTGGGGATGGATTCACAGAGCCATGTCTCTCTATCGAGACCCCTTGTCTCTCTCTGGAAATTCTCATGAGATTCATAGAAAATCTTCTCTCCTACCCTCTTCCCTCACAGACCCTTACAGTGATAATATCACACCTCTTGATATCTGTTTACATCGTTATACCTCTCAATTTCTTCTATCTTTTTACACCCCCTAACGTACTTCCACATTTGGTTATCTAGGTGACCTTGCTGGAGTTCCTGCAAGGAAACTACACAACCAGCCTTGGAGTAGTACCCAGGTTTTCTCTTCCTTCAGAAGTTCACCGGAGAACAATTTCGGTACTCATTCAAAAAGAGAATGTTTTTATATGCCTGTTTTTGTTTGTCATGCAAATAAACACCTCTTTGTCATGCAAATAAACACACAGCCACAGTCCTAGGCTCAACAGATTAATAGAATCTATCCTTTGAGACAAAAGTTGACACCTAAGCCAAGAGGAAGAATCACTTTAAGGTCTGAAAAGGATTTAAGTCCTTCTGCAAAGGTAATTTTCTGACTAACAATGACTCATATGGGAAAGAGAGGAAGGCTTTGCGTTACTGCGTCACGACCTGTCTCATCTTGCTTTCTGCTTGGTCTCCGGCCATAGGATCCCTTGTAACAAGCACTGTGCTTCGTGCCTTGGACCGGCCCTTGGTTTTTTTGAAGACGGCCATGAGGCCACAACCTCAAGGCAGAAATCAGCCTGAAGTGACTGTTATCTGGGAACACAGTGCAATGCCCGCAGATCTTTCACTCCTCCAGATATTCCTTACGATTCTCCCGACACGGATGTCAGTCTCCCAGTGTAACTACAGTAAAATTTGATCCTTGGGAAGAATATGAGTCCTTGAGGATACCTTTTGTTTGGATTACATCCATCTATTTTATGTTGAAAGAGACTTTAAATAACATTGCAGATCCCATAATTTCATCCTCCGTGTATATTAATATATTCCCTTTCTAACTTCCAAGGCTGAGGAATGCACTGCCTAATAAGGCAGACTGTTCTCCATTTGGGCCTTTACTGTTTATCCTATTAAATGCTGCCCTGCACCCTTCTTCCCTTCTAGTCACTCTGTCACAGCACCCTATTTTTTTTCCAACCATCATGGACCAGTATCATTAATTTCCTTTTTCTTTTGTAAGTTTACGTCTGCATTTTCTGTTTTCCGAACTAAAATGTAAGCTCCACGAGAGCAGGCAACTGGCCAGGCCTGTGATCCTGCTGCCAAGGTGCTCTGTGCATCCTTTCTAAGCCTATGGAAGCCCCATAGCTTGGAGTCTGGCCCCGGCCCTGCCCACCCCCAGCCCCGCCTCCCTGCAGGTGGAGTCCATTCCTGCTCTGGAGAAACGCTCTTTGAAGATTTGAGGATGGCTGTCCTGTCTGCAGCCCACTCCCAATCTCTCCTGTCAGGACTAAATAGCAGCCTCGGCTCTTTCAACTATTATTCATGAATCCTGGGCAGGCTACGTTTCCTCAGTCTTAGCCTAGTTTTGCACCTTCTTAAAATGTAACACTTAAAATTCTCACAAACCGTTGACCAGATTTCACTTCTAGGAGTTATCTAACAGAGACTTACCTAAGTGCGTAAAAATGTATGAACAAGTATGCAACCTTTTCTAGAAATAAGCCAAATATCCAACAGTAGAAGGTTGGTCAGACAGATTAGGGCACATTCTAATCTTGGTATACAGGGCGGCTATTAAAAGAACACATCCACATGGAATCTGCTCAAGTTGTAGCATGAAGTTAAAAAGAAAAAAGGAACTTTTAGAACACGATTACAAACATGAGTTACGAGCTCTAAATTATAGGTTAGAGTGTGGATATGATTCTATTTTTGTTGAAAATTCATTACGTATACCCACCTCTCTCTATATATATATACACACACGTATATACATATATACATACACACACATATATATGTCTCCATACACATACATATATGCTATATGAAAGGCAAAATTTGGGGGAAAGCTATAAACTTGTTATTTCTCAGTTGTGTGGGGACAGGTTTATGGGGATTTTTACTTTATGTCATATATTTCTATAATTTTTGAAGTTTTCAAAATATATATGTATATATAATTATAAGGTTACTTGGAATACCAGAAAAGCAAAATGTTACTCCAGGAGAGGTCTGGCGAGGGAAGCAGGCCAGCACCAGTTCCTCGTTTGCTCTGAACACCAGCCATCCTTCCATCAATTCATAAGAGGTGCTCAAGGTGTGTTTTGGAACGCAGAGAGTAAGTCTGCACGCAGGCAACCACAACTCCTGGTCTGTCCAACTCCCGGCCCGCACTTCTCAGAAGATAGCCATTTCCTATCGCTCGTGGCTTTTCTAGGCTCCTACATGAAAAATAGACTAGCTCAGGGTCAGAGAATTTTGTACTTGGAGTGAGTCATAGTACAGCTAAGAATCACCTTTCAGAAGTTCTGCCAACTTAAAAAGAATAGAACTTTTGTTTCAACTTCATCTTTCAAGGATAACGCCTGAAGAGGAAATACAGAGCTTTGTAAGAAACCCAGTGGGATCCAGTAAAAAGATGTTTCATTTACACAGCAGTGGAGTTATTTTCCAGTTATTCTTTGCTTATTGACATTTTTAGGCATAGTGTAACACAGTATAACCATTTGCATGGATTTTAAATATTTTCCTTAGTTTGCAAATCATTTATCTTGCAAGTACGCCTGTCTTTTCAGTAGTTTGTTTCAGGTAACAGGGGGGGAAATCTAGTGAGTGGGCAAATTCTCTCCAGATAATGTATAGGCACTTGTGCAAAAATCACCCCACAATTTCATATGCAAACACTGTTCTATCTCCAAATCTGCGGCCTCTGGAATTTGGAAGTCAAATGTACTCTGGACAAGTGGAATTCACTCCTGTGCTTTATGATGCACTCTGTCTGGCAGGACATGGCTGGGACATTACAAGATGCTGAAAAATAGGAACTCTGATATTTCCCACTCACTGCAGCATTTACTCCCCACATATTCCCTTTCTTTTGGGTTATAATGCCAATATTTCACATGGAATTCATTAAACATGAACACCTGAAATAGTAATAGATTTTTTAAAGCACTTAACTCTATAGGTGCTACTGAAAACAAAACAAAACAAAAAAACTGGAAAATAGTCTATATCACGAATTAACAAGACCTAATGGGCATTTTCCTTCACTGAGGAATCATATTCTTCTAGTGATCATTTGCTTGTCATGTAGCTTGCCAACGGAAATAGGAAAAAAAATATACACCAAGTATCAGGAACAAAAAATGGGGAGAAAGAGGAAGTGACAGACGGGAGGAAAGACATTTGTTACAACATGAACTATTTTGTGTAAACAATGAGAATGCCTGGGCTTTAATAAACCAGATGCTGCCAGATTATGCTCCATATATTTTTTTCTGACAAAGCAGACTTACTTTTCCTGTATTGTAATTTTACTTAGAAAAACACAAGGTTGCAAATACATATGCATGTTTTATATGCAAATATATTATACATATATTTAACATGTTCATTATGAAAACGAATTCAGGAACATCTGAGTTAGAACTGAAGACAATTCCATGGTTAATAGGGTAATGTCTTGACGCTTAGACTTTTTTTTTTTTTTTTTTTTGCGGTACGCGGGCCTCTCACTGCTGTGGCCTCTCCCATTGCGGAGCACAGGCTCCGGACGCGCAGGCTCAGCGGCCATGGCTCACGGGCCCAGCTGCTCCGTGGCATGTGGGATCTTCCCAGACCAGGGCACGAACCCGTGACCACTGCATCGGCAGGCGGGCTCTCAACCACTGCGCCACCAGGGAAGCCTGACTCCTAGACTTTTAACAAGATCTCTAAACACCACTTTCTAAAAACTGACTGTAAAATATGCATTTTACAATGCAGGTGTTGAGGAATAATTGATAAACTGCTGTATTAAGGATACGTATTGATAGGATGCAACAAAATGCCAGAGTTTGGGGAAAACGTCTTAGAATTAAAGTCTGGAAAGTCACTTTGTATTAATCAAGTGTAGACTTTCACATGAGATGATTAATTTGAAAGGTCACCTTGTATTAATCAAGTCTAGACTTTCACATGAGATGATTAATTTGAAAGGTTTTACTTTACGTCTTTGATAAAGGTAAAAAATTTCCCTCAAGCCTGTGGACTGTGGAGCACACAGTGCATCCCTGGGCGTGCAGAGTGATGCTTAAAGGAAACAGGACTGAGCACTGATACACAACCACTGGACAATTTGGTGCCCAAAGAAATGAGATCAACTTCAAGTTAGGAGCAGGGTAAAATGCATCATGAAATACAGAGTTACAGCTGCAAATAAGAAGGGAAAAGATGGGCATGGCCCACTGGCAGGACATCTAGGTAGGACGATACTCCTGGTGACTCCTGACTCAGGGCCAGATGTGCTCTAGCTCATCCCTGAACTGAGACTGGGCGTGAACAAACAGTGAGCCCCCAGCCGGTGCTGGGAGGGGATGAGTAAGCATCCTTTTTTTTTTTTTTTTTTTCGGTACGCGGGCCTCTCACTGTTGTGGCCTCTCCCATTGCGGAGCACAGGCTCCGGACTCGCAGGCTCAGCGTCCACGGCCCACAGGCCTAGCCGCTCCGCGGCATGTGGGATCCTCCCGGACCGGGGCACGAACCCGCGTCCCCTGCATTGGCAGGCAGACTCTCAACCACTGCGCCACCAGGGAAGCCCAGGATTCCTTTTCTATGCATGGGCTCTGCGTTCTAACGTGGGTGAACCTATGCTCTGTGATTTACCTGGATGCTGTCAGCCCCTTTAGAGACACGTACAGGTGGTCCAGCTCTGTGCCCAGGGCTCCGAGGGCCCCTCATGCTGTGACTGTGCCTTATTCACTACATGTACCACATATGCAGGAGCTGTTTTCATGGTGAAAAGGAGAGAAACAATTCATGTCTACATGTAGGCACTGAAACTACTAGACCCAGATTCTCCCTCCCCCCCGCACCAACTTTATTTTATTTATTTATTTTTTTTTGCGGTATGCGGGCCTCTCACTGTTGTGGCCTCTCCTGTTGCGGAGCACAGGCTCCGGACGCGCAGGCCCAGCGGCCATGGCTCACGGGCCCAGCCGCTCCGCGGCATATGGGATCCTCCCAGACCGGGGCACGAACCCGTATCCCCTGCATCGGCAGGCGGACTCTCAACCACTGCGCCACCAGGGAGGCCCCGCACCAACTTTATTGAGGAATAACTGGCAAATCTAACTGCATACATTTCAAGCATATGATGTGATGCTTGATATACATATGCATTGAGAAATGATTACCAAAATCAAGATCACCTCACATAGTTAAACTCTTTTTTTGTCTTTGTTATGAAAGCACCTAAGATCTACTCTCAGCAAATCTGAAGTATACAATACCGTGTTATTACCTGCAGTTACCAAGCTGCAATTTATTTATTTATTTATTTATTTTTTACATCTTTATTGGGGTATAATTGCTTTACAATGGTGTGTCAGTTTCTGCTTTATAACGAAGTGAATCAGTTATACATATACATATGTTCCTATATCTCTTCCCTCTTGCGTCTCCCTCCCTCCCACCCTCCCTATCCCACCCCTCTAAGTGGTCACAAAGCACTGAGCTGATCTCCCTGTGCTATGCGGCTGCTTCCCACTAGCTATCTATTTTACGTTTGGTAGTGTATATATGTCCATGCCACTCTCTCACTTTGTCACAGCTTACCCTTCCCCCTCCCCATATCCTCAAGTCCATTCTCTAGTAGACCTGTGTCTTTATTCCTGTCTTACCCCTAGGTTCTTCATGACATTTTTTTTCTTAAATTCCATATATATGTGTTAGCATACGGTATTTGTCTTTCTGACTTACTTCACTCTGTATGACAGACTCTAGGTCCATCCACCTCATTACAAGCCGCACTTTAGATCCTCTGAACAAACTCCTCTTAAGACTGAAAGTTTGTACCTACATCTCCCCATTTCCCCCTCCCTCTGACCCAATTTATCTTTCATCATAGAAGGGATGTCTAACACTCTGTTTTACAAGAAAGTTATAGAGTAAATCCTTCTCTTCTAACAACAGGGAGCTGACTTACAAAACCACTTAGAATGAGATTTAAAAAAAAAGTAAAACAGCAAGTGAACTAGTTTCCCCTCTAGTACCTGGAGCAGTGAAGGCACACCCTTTCCTTGGTTTCCCGAAGTACATGGAGCCACACTGTAATCGAATGTGCTATTCCTGCCTAGGTGTTTGACATCAGGGGAGACAGCTAAAAATGAGCAATAAGGGCAAGGATGCAACAACTGCAAGATCATAACAATAATTTAAAATACCGATTATACTCCAAATCCTCAAATCAAGAGCAAACATCCATTGTACAATTAATTTTTAAAGGGGCATCACTGTAGTATAAATTGACCATATTAAGCAAAAAAAAGTTGTTATTAATCATTAATACTATTTCTATCATGGAAAAGTTTACTAACCCAAATTCCCTGCCCTCCCTCACTGCCCCCCCGCCACTTTTCTTCCATTTGAGTAGCTTTCTGAGAGCAGCTGATCTGTCTTAGATCAAATGAAGCCAAAGCATAAACAATAAAAATGATTCTAAATCACTTTCCCTGCCAGGCTGCCCACTTCCTACTTCACTGGAAAGCAACAGAAAAAAACAAGAATAAAAACAAAACAAAACAAAAACTCAAAAAACAAACTCCACAGGGTCACTAACATGGGTTTTGAATGGAAGGAGTCAGCGCTTCCCCAGAGTCGCTGGGCTGAGTCCTGCCTCACCATGGGGCAGGAGCTGGGAGAAGAAGGCAGACGGGCCAACTTGGCTGCGACTCAACACACCCAGCATCTTTGCCCTGAGAATACAAAGCGATGCTAACCATCACGGACCACGTAGTATATACTGGGTACTGAGTGCCATGCACACCCTTGGAATTCTTAAGATAACTACCTCCATAATTGGCCCTAGTTTTTCTTAATTTATAGATGAGAAAAATGAGACTCAAGAAAATGACCTTGCCAAGGTCACAGAGCATCTAGGCAGCTGGGGTGGGATTTAAACCCAGCCTGTCTCAGCATCCTACGTGACTTCAAAACTCCATCTACCCAGATGTCACTCATCCACGGCAGCCATGCAGAAAAGCTGGAACCCATGTGTGTGGGCTTCAGTCCAGCTTGGCAGGTTGTCACCTGCGTGGCCTTGGTATATTTACCTAGACTCTCTATGCCTCAGTTTTCTCCTGCTGAATTGCTTACAATGCTTTTTGCCACAAAGCGTTGTTAATGAGACCCTAAAGCTCACATGCCAGTGCCTATCACACAGTAAGCATTTGATAAACATTTCCTATTCCTATTAGCTACAGATGTTCTTTTATCCTCAGCACGTCCATGGGTGCTTCTGGGTGGGCATAAGCACTACAGATCCTATAAATTGGGTTTTGATTCAGGCAGAGATTAACACTGCTCTTTTTAATATGAGCACACGCACTTCTACCCTCTGGCACGAAAAAATGAAAATAAAACAATGTAATGCAAGTAATAAATTTTTAGAAACTATATCATTCAAGAAAAATTAATTTTCGTGAATTAAGAGATGTGAACTTCCCATACAGCATCCTTTATTCTTGTAATCAGAGATGACAAAACTTGTATGAATAGCTCCCAATCAAGAGATATTTATAGGTTTCCTGCAGGACATTATTCTACAGATTCTTGTGTTTGGAAGAATGTAGTCTGATGTCTAAATTTCCTTGACAATATTCCTTGCTCAGATTCAGACACCACCATCCACTGGTACCTTGTTCTTCCCAAATCACGCTACCTACACAGCTCTGTCTATAAAAACTTTCTTCCTCAGATTGAGCCTCAGGTGAAATATGCCAGCTTTCACTCCATCTCTTAATGTGACACTACAGGTTGGTGAATGTCCGGTTAATTTTGCAAGGGTATCTTTACAAAAACGCATTAGAGAGTTTTAGGAATGTAGAGACATTTTAAGGCATATTAAAATTATGAACTGCAATGAGGCCATCTAGTTAACTAAACCATACTATTTTTTTTTTTTTTTTTTTTTTTTTTTTTTTGCGGTATGCGGGCCTCTCACTGTTGTGGCCTCCCCCGCTGCGGAGCACAGGCTCCGGACGCGCAGGCTCCGGACGCGCAGGCTCAGCGGCCATGGCTCACGGGCCCAGCCGCTCCGCGGCACATGGGATCCTCCCAGACCGGGGCACGAACCCGCATCCCCTGCATCGGCAGGCGGACTCTCAACCACTTGCGCCACCAGGGAGGCCCTAAACCATACTATTAATTAGCAAAGATGTGGTGGCTGATAGGATTTCATGGATTCCCATAGGGTAAACAGAGCCTGTTGACTGAGTGTTGATTTCTAAGCAGATGAGCGTAGCGGAGTTAACCATCTGTGCCACGATCCAGTAAATAAAGCCACAGAAATCATTACGAAACACTGGGATTCGGAACTGTATGTGCCGGGTGGCAGGATCGGATCCCAGGTGTCCTCAAGAAGCTAGAATGAAGGAGTGTTGATAACAGCATTAATTTTAAAAGGGGCAAATGACAAGTGCTTTACTTAGGTTCCCAAACCCCGACATACCAGGATAGCTAGCAGCAGCTGGGAGAGGGCAGGAGTGGTCGGGGGGCTGCTTGGGAAGCATGGGGTCCCTTGGGCAAGTGACAAAGTGTGACAGGAGCCATCAGCTGGTTGCAGGGAGGGGGCTTCTCAGCCTCGGGAAGAGGACGCTCAGCTGTCTTTAAACTGGGGGGTTGGCATGAAGAAAGAAGGCGTCCCATGTGGCGTCGGAGGGCCAGAAGAAAGGTGAGGCGGGGACACAGATAATGTACTAATGACAAAAATTAAAAAAGAAATTATTAGAGCTGCTGAATAAGATGGAACACAGATTGTCTCGGGTAGCGGTGGGGTCCCTGCCATTGGCAGAGTTCACAGACTTCAGGCCCCAGGCAGCCCTCCCAGACCTGAGGCCCAAGCCGCTCAGGCTGCTGCTTCCTGTCGCGTGTCCCGCAAGTCCAGGACCCCAAGGGCTCTGCGCTCTAAGAGGGCGGAAGCCGCGAACCCCCTCCTGGGCCTTGCGCACCACAGCTGTGAGCAGGGTCACCGCAGTGCACAGCTGTGGTGGCTCTGAGACAATTTAGAAAGCAGACAGCTGGGGGGAGGGGAGGTCCTGTAGGCTTGGCTCTCTTGGGGGCCCGCCCACCGAACCCGGGGGAGCTGGCCAGATGGAATCAACACTACTGTTTACGCGGAACATCCTGGCTTGGAGGGATGGGGCGCACACGGCACAGCTGCGATTGGAGCCCTTCTCGACCGGCAGCCCACGGTGCAGGGAGCAGGGCCTTCTCAAAGCACTTGACATCGTTAACTTTAGCAAACAGGCCCGCGGCAGCTTGGTGAAGGCTTGTGATCTTCTAGTGCTTTCCTTTCTAGAGGAGCACGGGAGGGTGCTCAAGGCTCCGCTCAAGGAGCATGTCCCCCGGGGAAGGGTTGGAGGTGCTGCAAGGCTGGCTAGCCATGCACGCTGACCATCAAGGCCACAATGAAAGCCCACTTCTTTTTGACAAACCTGGCTTGCACAGAGAGCTCCTAGACCCAGCGGCTCTCAGAAACATTTTAAAAGAAAAGATTAAAATCACAAGCAGCCCACCTTGTAACACAGGCAGGCCCCAGAGATACTGCAGGTTCCGTTCCAGACCGTGCAATAAAGCGAATATAGCAGTAAAGTAAGTCACACAAGTTTTTTGGTTTCCCAGTGCACATAAAAGTTATGTTTACACTACACTGTAGTCTAGTGGGTGTGCAATAGCATTATGTCTAAAAAATGTACATTAAATGTACATTAAAAATGTACTTAATTAAAGAGTACTTTTTGGTAAAAATGCTACCCATCACTTTACAATGCAGGGTTGCCACAGATCTTCAATTTGTAAAAAACGCAGTATCTCTGAAGTGCAATGAAGCAAACTGCAATAAAACAAGGTCTGCCCGTATCTGTAAACACTGGTGCATTTAATGCATCAGTTCCATCTCTGAGATTTTAAACAAATCATTAGCCTATTTTCTTCTATCAGAAACATCCCAGTTGGGACTTCCCTGGTGGCACAGTGGTTAAGAATCTGCCTGCCAATGCAGGGGACACGGGTTCGATCCCTGGTCCGGGAAGATCCCACGTGCCACAGAGCAACTAAGCCCACGCGCCACAACTACTGAGCCCACGTGTCGCAACTACTGAAGCCCGTGCGCCTAGAGCCTGTGCTTTGCAACAAGAGAAGCCACCGCAACAAGAAGCCCTTGCACCGCAACGAAGAGTAACCCCTGCTCGCCGCAACTAGAGAAAGCCCACGTGGCAACGAAGACCCAGTGCAGCCAAAAATAAACAAATTAAAAAATGTATATATATATATATATATACATTTTATGTTTCTTTTATATATATGTATAATAAACATCCCAGTTATTGAGAATGGAGATCCTTTGCTTTTTTTTTTTTTTTTTTAATTCCACATCTGTTCACAGAAGTTGGCAGAAGACACTGGGAGAAATTGTGAAATCTGCGCTTTCTCATGAATCAGACCCTGGGAGGGGGCACACAGAGCTGTCAGCAGAGGACGCCTCCCACCCTAGCATGCCTTGGTGCAGGCACAGCCTGGTGAGACTGCCCTTGGGGGACAGCCACAGCTGGTGACAGCGGGGTACCCCTCCAGAAGGTGGCTTTGGCAGCAGCAGGTCCTGCAGTGGCTGATCACAGCCCTCAAGGCTGCTAAGTGCAAAGTGCTCTTTTCCTACCTCACGCCTGAATTCCTCCTGTGCCTCTGGGACCAAGTGTCCTGCTCAGCTATTCCAAGCAATTATTTCATCTTTTCATAGAAAGGAACGTTGTCCTCACTCTCAAGTCTTGTACCATCACACTGACTTCCAATTCTGAAAGTCAGATGGTGGTACCATCACACTGACTTCCAATTCTGAAAGTCAAACGGTGGTCTTTAATGCTTAAAAGAATGTAGCATTAAAAAAATATATCACTCATCCCATGGCCCAAAACAAAAAAGCGTCAAATGGGACCGCCCTGCCCTAGAACAGGCATCTGTTAGCTCATCTGAAATGTCTGTGTAATGAATGAGGTGTGGGGAAGTTTCACCACAATCTTCACAGTGTGCCGGGGATGGGATTGCGATCCACTGATTTCCAGAGAATAAATCAACAGAGGGATACAGAGGAAGCCACTTATGTGCACGTGAGCAGAACAGGTTGGAGAGAACACTGGGGTATTTCTCGAATGATTTCCATTTCCTCTTTGAGGCCACGGGAGAGAGGAGTGAGAAGGGGAGAAGACAGGCACTTGAGAAGAGGCTGGAGGGCCGCGTGCTTTGGGGGCCTTTCTCGGGTCCTCTCACCCGCTCCCCCTGGAGACGGCAGCTCCAGGGGCAGCCACTGCTGCCTGGCAATCAGAAGACTGCGATTTCAAAGGAATCAAATCACTTAATAATTCCGCTCACAGACAACACCTCCACACCTTTTATGGTTTATTTATTCACATATTATTTCAATACCTTGTTGAATCTTTTTATCAAGTGAGAAAACTGAAGTTTCAAATCACAGAAGGATGATAGCTTGGAGGGCCAGGTTTGCCTGCCCTTGTTTAAAATAGTTCAATTAGGGCCTCCCTGGTGGCGCAGTGGTTGAGAGTCCGCCTGCCGATGCAGGGGATGCGGGTTCGTGCCCCGGTCTGGGAGGATCCCATATGCCGCGGAGCGACTGGGCCCGTGAGCCATGGCCGCTGGGCCTGCGCATCCGGGGCCTGTGCTCCGCAACGGGAGAGGCCACAACAGTGAGAGGCCCGCATACCACAAAAAGAAAAAAAATAAAAATAAAATAAAATAGTTCAATTATTTCATTTTTATATTGTTGGAGGAACATGTTCTTTGAAGCCTAACTGGCTTATAGATAAGCAAACAGGAAAAAAAGACAGAACCAATGATCTTCATGTGGTATTTGTATTTTCAGAATTCTTTCTACACATACCGGATAGGTAAAGAATTTATTTATAAAAATGGGACTCTACTACACATAATTTTTCACTTGTCTTTTTTCATTTAATAGACTGCCAACTATTTTATTTTAATAAATATTTATCTACAAAGTACTTTTTACTGGCAGAGGAGTATTTCATCATATAGAGTCGAGTTACATATGTAACGGGTCCTCCACTGTTGGAGCCCATGCATGTTTTCAGGTCTGCCACCGTGCTCGCAGTAGGTGAACAGGAGCGCTCCCTCCCCTGGTCCCAGCCAGGTCACAAATTGGTTATTCAAAGAAACACAGACTGTTTAGGTGTGGAAAAAAAAATCAATGAGCTTTCCATTTCTAATAAGGCTATCTACACCCTCGTTTTTTAAAGTAAAGGGGATTCTTTGTTTCAGCAACTACACCATCAAAGCATAGGGCAGCTCTGGGGTCTATCCTGGAAGAAATGCCAATTTTAAATACATTACAGTAGTTATTACTGTGAGGCATGATTTGAGCATATTTTCTCATCACATTTTTAATTATTTTCAAGCTTTCTATAAAAATTTATACTTTTCTATTTAGGAGAAATAATAGAATCAATACCATTTTTGAAGTTTGGGGCAAGATCAAGAGTACAGAAAGGTATAGGGCTAAAAAAGTTTTTTGAGGTGCTTAGGTGCACACAAATATATCACTTCCTTTTTTTTCACAAATGGGATTGTCGTATGGATGTTGTGGGCAAAGTAAAGACCCCATCTTGGCCATCACTCACCAGACACACTGGGATCTACTGCAATCTGTTTGCTGCTGGGCAGTATCCCCCAGGTGGCCCCAAAGGTGGACACAGGGTTTGTGGGTCCTGAGACTTATGCATATAAAATTAGTTACAAAGTGCAAGTGAATACTTGGAATGAAAAATCACAAGATGTTTTCCTTATGCAAATTTCATAAAACATAAGACCCTGCCAGCATACTGCTAGGACCACCCAGGGCCTTGGAAGGAGCTTCAGTTTCACTAGCTTTACAGTAAATTCCCTCTAGGGGATTTACTTATCCATTTGTTCTTTGATGGATATTTGGGCTGGTCAGTTTTATTTTGTTTTGTTGTGTTATTAAAGCAATACTGGTGGATGGACCTAGAGTCTGTCATGCAGAGTGGAGTAAGTCAGAAAGAGACAGACAAATACCGTATGCTAACACATATATATGGAATTTAAGAAAAAAAAAAGTCATGAAGAACCTAGGCGTAAGACAGGAATATAGACAAAGACCTACTAGAGAATGGACTTGAGGATATGGGGAGGGGGAAGGGTAAGCTGTGACAAAGCGAGAGAGTGGCAAGGACATATATACACTACCAAACATAAAATAGATAGGTAGTGGGAAGCAGCCGCATAGCACAGGGAGATCAGCTCGGTGCTTTGTGACCACCTAGAGGGATGGGATAAGGAGGGTGGGAGGGAGGGAGACGCAAGAGGGAGGAGATATGGGGACATATGTATATGTATAGCTGATTCATTTTGTTATAAAGCAGAAACTAACACACCACTGCAAAGCAATTACACTCCAATAAAGATGTTTAAAAAAAAAACAAACAATACTGGGTGGGAGGTGTGAGAGGGAGCTTTGTCAGCTGAGGTCATTCTCACAGTGGCTGTGTTGCCTTCCTTCCCCAGCGGATCTGAGAGCCCTCAGGCCATCAGGAAAGCAGCAAGGAGGCTTCGGTTCTGCATTCCCGGAAAGTGGCTCAAGCCCCCTCGGGAGATTCTGGCTCTGTAGATCTGGGCGGCACACAGAAGTCTGCATTTTGACAAACGTCCTCAGGAGTTTCTTTGCATGCTAACACTCCAGAACCAGTTATTCAAGCTCCAGAAAGAGCACAGGCTTGGCCTTGGGAAAGTCACACTGTCTCTTGCTTCCCTTTCTTTATCGGGCAAAGGAGGAGGATGATAATATGCATCTGGAGGGTTGGTGAGGGGCTGGGGTAATGAATTCACATTACATTCATTCCATTCCATTAGCTCCATTGCACAAGCGTGGCACAGGGCAGCTTTATTAACATCTAATCTAGGCAGAACCTCCAGTAACTTCAGGAAGGGAGCAATCAAGAAACACTGCCACCCCAGTGCTCTGCCTGGCCCCAGCAAGGACACAGCCACCATTCACAGCCACCCCAGAGCGGGTGGGCAAGAACGCGGCACAGACTCTGTCACCAGTGCAAGGGAAAGGAGAGGTCTCCTCTTCCAAGGGAACCGATACATTCCTAGTCGACAAATGTGAAAGTGGAAGCTGGGTCTGGACCACCTGATCAATCAATTTTTTTTTTTTTTTTTTTTGCGGTACACGGGCCTCTCACTGCTGTGGCCTCTCCCGTTGCAGAGCACAGGCTCCGGACGTGCAGGCTCAGCGGCCACGGCTCACAGACCCAGCCGCTCCGCGGCATGTGGTATCCTCCCGGACCGGGGCACGAACCCGCGTCCCCTGCATCGGCAGGCGGACTCCCAACCACTGCGCCACCAGGGAAGCCCTGATCAATCAATTTATGTCCTAGTGGGAAAAATATTTTGGTTTCCTGGTCCCTAGATCATGATGCTTCACATGTTCCTGCAAGTAAAATATCCATAAATAGAATTTTTTTAAAATAACAGGTGATCTCTGTTATCTAATTCCCATTGCTTGATAGAATTTTTTATAAATGAGCAGAAAAACTGAGCATGAATGGCAAAGACAGCTTACCCCCATGACATGGTTTAGGCTTTCGTACACTGGCGTGCCAGAGTTAACTCAAAAACAGATCTCCGTACACATGGGTATATTTTACAAGATTCTGAATTGTTACCAAGAACTTTGGTCAATGCAACTACATAACTGGAAAATCAACTACAAGTTTAAAGTCTTCATTTTATCAAGGATTTGCAAAGGAAATTTTCTCTAAATTAGCAGGAAAAAAACAGGGCTTCAAATCGCAGGAGGAATGACAATGATTGTGAGAATGCTTGCGCAGCTGAGCACAGCAAACGTGTCTGGTCAGCTCGTCCAAACCTGTCTCTTCCCTCGGCAGTTAGCAGGCCGGGGCACTTTCAACACAGCCCACAGACGTATATCAGAGACACAGAGGCAGTGCCCCGAGAACACCGGGAGGAACTGCGCTCCAGACAGGCCTGTTTCCAAATCAGTGATGGTAAGTTACCTGCACACAGGTTTTAGTCTTCACCAAAACTGCAAAGGAAGGTTGCCCTATAACATCTGGAAACATGATGACGAGAGACTGGGGACCGGAAGGAACGCTAGAATTTAACCAGTAGAGAAGAGGGGCGACATTCTTATAAGAGGGGACAAGGCTTCATTATGAAAAAATAAAATAGTATGAGGTGTTTGTGCAACCCTAGCTGCTCATTTTTTGTTTTTTTAAACCAGAGAACAGGCAGACCTTGGAGGTATTTTGGGTTTGGATCCAGACCACTGCAATACAGTGAAAATCGCAATAAAGTGAGTCACACAGATTTTTTTGGTTTCCCAGTGCATATAAAGGTTATGTTTACACTATACCATAATCTTTTAAGTGTTCAATAACGTTATGTCTAAAAGAGCAATGTACATACCTTAATTTAAAAATACTTTATTGCTAAAAAATGCTAACCATCATCTGAGCCTGAGATCTTTTTGCAATCATAGCATCCAAGGTCACTGATCACAGATCACCGTAACAAATACAACAATGAAAAACTTTGAAATATTGCAAGAATTACCAGAAGTGACAGAGAGACACAGAGTTAGCAAATGCTGTTGGAAAAATGGCACTGAAAGACCTGTTTGATATGGGGTTGCCACAAACCTTAAATTTGTAAAAGAAAAAAAAATGCAGTGTCTCGGAAGCGTGATAGAGCAAAGCGGTAAAACGAGCATTAGATTTCGGTTTCTGAAATTAGGCTTCAAGATTTCTGAGGTGAAACAGCTCCAGTGCCATGGGAGTAGGTAGGAAAGGTGATTTGGAGGTGCAGATCTCTGGGGTTCTGAATGTCACCCTCAAGGGCACTGAGTGATAAACCTCAAGGATGAGGAAGTGGGTACCTAAGACTGTCCCACTGAGAGCAGCTGAGAGCTCTGAGATGCCTCTTCACACCCCTCTTTGCACCTCGGTACCCGAAATACGAGTTACGGTGCAGCGACTGGGGAGCCCTTCAGAGGAGAGCCAGAGCAAGTGGTCGGTGAACAGGTTCAAGATTTAATGTGGGCCTGGGTGGCACAGACAGGGAACTGGACTGGGGAGGGGCTGCGTTAGCAGTCAGAGCAGGAGAGGGAGAGACGACAGGCAGCTGGGGGGCATGGACTAGGGGATGCATATGGCGCAGGTTAAGGCCCCCGCCAGCAGCATCTGTTAGCATGTACATGCCACATATGAAGAAAGTGAGCCCCAAAGGTAAGGTTCAGGTCGACAACAAGCAAGGGAGCGAAGAAGGCTGATCATGGTACCAAGGGGTGTAGTCAATCCACTGAGCAACTGAACCAACCAGGGAGATGAACGGGCTGTGCCGGCTTCCTGCCTGAGCGCCCAACAATCGGCAAACGCTCAGCAGACCCCTGAGAGAAACCTGCTGAATACATGAGCGAGTGAACGGATCCTTCAGTAGCCATCACTGATGGTGCCTCAGGGTGTGCTGACGCGTTTGCTTAACCCAGCGTTACTGTAAACAGTTCAGAAACGGAACTGCTGCACAGTAATCAGACAGCTGCAGTCAATAAGGAGAAACTTACTGATGCACAGATTCACCCTTCCATACTTGCTGGGGAGACAAACTCCGTCCCCCATGATTTTCTAGAAAGGAGTCATTGGTGAATTCTGATCGACAGAGCCAGCACTGCTATGAAATAGAACCCAAAGTTGCCAAACCTAGAAGACACAGGTGGGAAGCTTGCATTCACAAACAAGGAAATGAAAGGGAAAGAACTTATTGACCAAATCATTGGGTCAGATATTCCGTAAGTCATGGTAAGGTTTTTAAAAAATAGTATTTGCAAATCAATCATTCTGGGGTAGCACGGGTGTCTGAAAGCTCTTCAGATGATTTCAGTGAACAGCCAGCGTTGAGAACCACCCGGCTGAGTGCTGTTGAGGGTCAGCTGCCTGACCCCGGACCGCCTTCCACTTGGCTGCACGGAAGTAGCTGATGTGTGTGCTCCCAGCTGCCGGATATTACGTGGGCCCAGGATTTAAACAAGGTTGCCTGGGTGTGCATATGTATTTTAATTATGAGGATAGAGGCAGTAAGTAATTATTTTGTTTTCACAATGCCCTGCTGTCTATCTAGCCTTTGGTGCTCTTGTCACCGTTCTTTTGACTTTTTCTTCCCACAGACATTGCTGGGTTTCTTATCACATTTATCCTCAGTTCCTCTGAGGTAAGCTGCATACTTATAATCATTTCTTGCTATCAGACCATACAGGACCAAGAGTTTAAAAAAAGACATTAAACAATATTTGAGTATGTGTAGAGTGTGAGTGAGGGAAACTTTCATGGAGAAAAGGCTTAGGTGGAGCCCAGGATTCACTTCCGTGCTTTCTCACCTCAAACGGAGTCTCCATTTCCCCCTCTATAAAAAGGAGAGGGCTTCCCTGGTGGCGCAGTGGTTGAGAGTCCGCCTGCCGATGCAGGGGACGCGGGTTCGTGCCCCGGTCCGGGAGGATCCCACGTGCCACGGAGCAGCTGGGCCCGTGAGCCATGGCCGCTGAGCCTGCACGTCCAGAGCCTGTGCTCCACAACGGGAGAGGCCACAGCAGTTAGAGGCCCGTGTACCGCCAAAAAAAAAAAAAAAAAAAAAAAAAAGGGAGAGAATGAGCGTCACGTTCTCCTCCTCAACTAGGAGCTATCACCTTACCTCTGTGTGTGTGTGTGTGTGTGTGTGTGCCCGCACATGCCTTTGGGAGCCTGTGGTCACTGCACAAATCGGGAAGCTGCCCTGCACTTGGACCAGTGCGTTGAGCGGGGTGATCACCGCCAGGTGGCCGCTGCACCAGCCGGGAGACCGGAGAGGACAAGGCAGTGATGCCGCCCTCGTTCTCCTCCTCTAGGGCACAGGAAATTGAGTCTAGGAAGGTGATCTGACCTTTTGAATTTTGCATGATGGAGGGAAAAGTGGATACGAGACAAGACCAGAGACAGCGCGTGCCCATGGCTGGTGGGGTCAGCGCAGGTGGGCACCGAGCACCACAAAGGGTGCAAAGTCAGGAACAGACAGTCAAGAGCGGGCCCCTGGCTGCGCCCCGGGAACCCACGCTGTGTCTGTACCACCGTCTCTTTAGGAGACCAGGCTCTCTCTCCCAGCTCCCTGCTCCCTCCTGCCCTGGGGCTGCTCCCTGCTGGTGAGGGCTTGCCTGCCAGGATATCTGCTCTGTGGGTGACACAGTGGAACGTCAGTGATTTCAAGCAGAGGAACAGAAGGCAGAGAGAGTGAGAAGGGCCTAAACAAGATGTTTTCTCAAAAGTGGTGATGGCTCCGTATGTGCCACCAGGAACTGAAAAACAATACATTCAATTCCACAAGGTGACTTCTAAGGCTCCTCTATAGATTTTACTGAATCATAAGCAAAAGAAAATACAAACTTGAGTTTTAAAATACTATTTTCTCCTTTCCCTGTGAAATCTATCCCTTACCAACATAAAGAGTGGATGTAGCCCCAGGATCACCCTGTGTTCACCACTGACTTTCCTGTTTTAGCTGGAGGCGGCTCTAGGTTTCCAAGGTGATGAATTCCTTCCTCCAGCATTCCCAAGGGAATGCACCCTCGAGGGCACAGCGATGGGCTGGAGAGACCATGCCCTTAGCGCCATAAGCCTGGGCACCAGGAGTTACAAAAGAATAAGAGGATCAAGCAGTATCCTCAGGGAAATGACCACCTTTTGGTACACATTTGCAAGGCATTTCGACTGGAAAAGGATAAAGGACAATTCAGAATTATTGGGACACTAAGCCTTAATTTAAGGAAAGGGGAGGGAAAGAACCATTGAAGGAGGAGGCCCAGAGCCCCCCCTCCAAGTCCCTAAAAGCCTTCAGAGCACCTTCCCAAGTCTGGATGTCCCCATAGAACTCTGTTTCTTTTGCGCAACTGAAGTCAGAGTCATGAATTTGCATTACTATGAGTCATGGTTTTGAATGATCCAAAATGCCTTTGCTAAATTGCTGGGACCTTTCTAATATTTCAAGGATAACTACATATCTGCTAAAAAGCAGAGTCTGTCTAAAGCCTGCAAAATAAACGCCCGTGAACATGTAGTGCTGAGCAATTATGATGGCCAGAAATAATCTAAAGCACTATGTGTTCCTTCTTTTACCCTCTTCCAAAACCAATCTGAGATAGCTGCATGGACGCAAAGTCTTAGAGTATCTAGCATTTGTGAGAGATGAAGTTAGAAAGAAAATTGTTAGAATGCTCTGGAGTAGCTTCCTCTTCCTATTTTCATTATGGACTCTTAGCAGAAAACTTTGACCTAGATGTTGGTCACCGACTTAAGGAAGTCTCCAAGCACTGCTCTATTGACTGCCCCCAAACTCGATGCTTGAAAACCTCTCTCTGACTGGACCTCCTGATGTAACAGGCTAGCCCGTCCTGTACGATCATCTGGACAGTAGGAGGGCCACGTCCCCGAGGCCCTTTTGCCATGCTCAGGAAGAGCCCTAGGCAAACCTCCCAGAATTGGTGCTGGCACAAGGCAGCTGCCTCTCGTGACCGACCAAGAGCTCTCTCTCCCGAGGATGCAGTGCTGGATGCTGAGTTAGGACAATTCATTCTCCTCCTCACCAGTCAATGCAAACTCGCTTTTAAGGTTAACTTCCAAATGAAAAATGTTATTGCCAGATGTCATCCTGTCAAGCAGCCCCTCTTGAAGACAAACTTTCCTTTGTAATGGGGAAAACATACAAGCCTATGCAATGCATTGCACCTGTACAATAGTTTCATTTTTTATATGTTATGCGCATCTCACACTGGCTGTACTGTAAGTTCTTGGTGGATGCACTTCCTGTCCTGGTTCTGCCATCATCTGCGTTTTACGAAGACAACTGCTTCGTGTCTGTCGGCACCTCCCATGCTTCCTTGGCCACTCCCTGGGCCACAAGGAACAGTCACAGCGTGACCGGGAAGACCAACACCGCCGCCAGGAGTGGACTGGACTCAAGTGTTGAGCCTTAAACCACACCGCCTAAGAGACACTTAGGTTAATCCTTGGATAACAGATGCAAAAACTCTCCTATGTTGAAAAGAAAAAACTTTAAAAACAAAACCCCAGTCTCTAGAGAAAGTTTCCATCAAAATTAGAGTAGATATAAATACAGTTTCCTCCTTGAAAAAAAATCATGTTTTCATTATTGATTGTCCACAGATATAAGCAGAAATTACTGTTTCCAGAAGAGAAAACTGTGTAATCCCATGAAAGAACGAGGAAGAGTAGTGCAGGGGTGCTGCGCAATCAGGGTGAGACATGTTCTTGTTTCTGTTAATCATTAACTAAGACTAAACCCTGAAAATGAGCCATGGAAAGATAATATGGATTTGGCTACTACAGTCATCTGTGGAATTTATTACTAACTGTAAACTACAGTTTTTGGTTATAAATTGGCCAAGCTATGGGTTTCCCTGGTGGCGCAGTGGTTGAGAGTCTGCCTGCCGATGCAGGGGACACGGGTTCGTGCCCCGGGCCGGGAGGATCCCACATGCCGCGGAGTGGCTGGGCCCGTGAGCCATGGCCGCTGAGCCTGCACGTCCGGAGCCTGTGCTCCGCAACGGGAGAGGCCACAACAGTGAGAGGCCTGCGTACCGGAAAAAAAAAAAAAAAAAAAAAAAAAAATTGGCCAAGCTAGTGATTCCAAAACTAAGTGGAGTAAAAAATGACCAATACAACCACCAACACAAAGGCGATTTCATTTAAAAAGCCTGGACACATGACCTCTATAATTTCAAACATGGAAAGTAGAACTAAAAGGGTAGAAGGTAAATCTGTTCTCACAGGACATGACCAACAGAAGTGCCCTGAAGCCTTGCCCATTGTGAGGAGCTGACAGGCACACACACTGGAGGGGACCCCTGGGACTATCTTAGCTCATCTTCTTTTTCCGAGATGTCAGTTGAGGAAATTAAGACACACATAAGGTAAATAATTTTTCAAAGTCCCATTTTAGTTTGGATTCTTTTGACTAAAATTAAAACATGTGAAAATGTTGGGCAAGTTAGAAAGATGGGACACATAAAAGTAACCAATTCAGGGACTTCCCTGGCAGCACAGTGGTTAAGAACCTGCCTGCCAACGCAGGGGACACGGGTTCGAGACCTGGTCCGGGAAGATCCCACATGCCACGGAGCAACTAAGCCTGTGAGCCACAACTACTGAGCCTGTGCTCTAGAGCCCGTGAGCCACAACTACTGAGCCTGTGTACCACAACTACTGAAGCCCATGAGCCTAGCGCCTGTGCTCCGCAACAAGAAAAGCCACCATCCCGCAACTCGCCGCAACTAGAGAAAGCCCGTGTGCAGCAATGAAAGCCCAACGCAGCCAAAAATAAAAAGATTTTAAAAAAAAAGTAACCAATTAAGTGAACTTTGTCCATTACAGGTTTTCACATAGGTGTGCAGGCTGGACTCAGTCCTCTAACTGGTCATTTGTAGAAATGCTAGCAATAGAAGCCCTCCAAATTCCTAATCTCTGATCCCCCTCTACACTGACAAATCTTTAGCAACATCATCAAAACCACATTTATTATCTGCAAATTGCTGGAGAGGCACCACCAGCTGGCCCTGCCCGGTGGCTGACGCCAGGGCAGGCAGCTGTAATAAGCCTGGCACAGGGATGACGTGACCTGCTTGTCACTGTGCCTGGTGACATCTGCTAGGACAGCTTCTTACGAACCGGTGAAAAAGGTATATAAACTTGATTCCATAAACGTATTCCGCGTGATATACAATTTGAACACTTTCTTCAGAATCAATTATACAGTAATAAACATAGAAAAAACAGCAGTCCTCGGGGATGAAAAGCGGGATCGTTTATGTGCTGCAGTCGTGGGGGTAGGTGGAATGTGAGTGTGCCGGGCTCTCGGGCTGGCCTGGATTTGCAAGTGCCCCCGACTATGCGGTTCCAAGGACGCTGGAGCCTCCGCGGGGCACGCTGCACCGCAGGGCTGCAGTGAGGTTGGGCTGATGTTCTTGATGCAGACCTTGCTGCAGCCATTAAGGGGACTGCTCCATGACAGGGAGCACCTAATCTCGGCTTCCAGGGCATTTCCTGGCCTCCTCAAATACATCTGCAGAACTCAGCATCTACTGGAATTGTCAGGCCAGATGCAAAGTGAAGCAAGGGACAGTTTACGATATTTCACCCACAGTACTGTGTTTCAGGCCATTCTGTTCCCAGCACAGCAGGAATCATGGGCACAGTGGGAGAACAGAGGCTGCTTAGTCATTAAGGGTGTGTGTTGTATGTGTTGTTTTGCCAAACTTCAGTCATGGGTGTGCACACCAAGTTAGGACTGGGTCTTGTCACCTGTGTACAGCTCTGCAGAAGGCCGAGGGACCTTGTCTAAGGCAAGCTCTGATACTCACGGACTCCTGCTTGACACTACCCAGGGCCACATTTAGAACACAGTCCGGGCTCTTTTGACCAACAGCTTGAGCATTCCTTGAACTGTTCCACTCTCCTTGGGATGACATAAAATTCGTGGTTTTAGGGATGCATAATGAAGGATGGTGTGGTGAAATGACATTATTTCTTGGTGTGATGGGATTGGCTTTAAACTTTTTCAGAAATGAAAGGATAGATGGTGAAATAATCTTGATGATTTGGGACTCTGGATGTGTATTACAGCTTCTGGGTATAATGGAAATTTTTAAAACAATTTATTGAAAAATCCACTGAATGGTCCTCACCTTCTAGCTCTCTTCTGGAAAACCCCTTCCTGTGTGCAGAGAAAAACTGTGTAAACGTGTTCACACCAGCCCTCACTGTTCTGGCTAACAAATCCAAAGCAATCTAAATGCCCACCAGCAGTGGCAGGCCACCCTGAGGACGAGGAACAATTACACAGATGAGGCTGTTTCATACAGATTGCAATTTGGAAAGCTCTCAGTTAAAGTGAAGTTTAAAAAAAAAAAAAAGAGCAAGTAGCAAAACAATTTGCATCATATAAACTCATTGTATAAAACTATAAACCAAACCTGAAGTATTTTTATTTGTGCATATGTTTGTATGTAGAATACAGAGAAAAATTCTGGAAGGCACCTCCCAAACTCTGGCCAGTGGAAGTGGGATCTGGGAGGTGGAGAGCAAGACTCCCTCTATTCTCTGACTTTCTGCGACCACTGAACTTTTTACAAGGAGGAGGCGTTTTTGTATCAAGGAATTAAAATACAGCCAAACAAATAAACAAATGGAGACAGATAAGAATGGTGGAGGGAGGGAAGAGGAAGGATGGTGGAGTGCAGGAAGGGCACGCTGGCAAACCTCTGGAGCTTGCTGTTTTCATATTCAAAGGGACGGGAGTGAGGTGGGCAGAGGCCTTTCATTCCAGAAAGAAAACAGTGTCAGCATTAAAAAAAAAAAAAAAAATGGGGCTGATAACAGGGCTGCGCCCCATTAACAGAATGATGGAGGCTTTCATCAGGGCTGAGAGGGAGGGTGACTGTTCTTGGTAATCACAGGAGCTGGATGACTGTGGAGGTCGCCCAGGTGCGCCCCTGTAATTTGTATTGTAATGACCTTAACCAAGTCATGTATGTGTCAGGCATTTAGTTTCCAAGTGCAGATGCCCAGCAGTTGACTTTTTTTTTTTCCCGCGGTATGCGGGCCTCTCACTGTTGTGGCCTCTCCCGCTGCGGAGCACAGGCTCCGGACGCGCAGGCTCAGCGGCCATGGCTCACGGGCCCAGCCGCTCCGCGGCATGTGGGATCTTCCCGGACCGGGACACGAACCCATGTCTCCTGCATTGGCAGGCGGACTCTCAACCACTGCGCCACCAGGGAAACCCCAGTTGACTTTTAAATTACTCTAAAATTACTCCTGTAATCTGAACAACCACAAGTGTGGCCAGGGCTCCATCCAGGGAGTGTGCACATACTCAGGGCACACTGGTCGAGAAGTTAAATGTTCTTGAAGGCACCTGTGTTCTGACTCACGAAGACGTCCTAGGAACATCGCTGGCATCTGTTTTGCAGTTTTACAGATTGGATTTCAGGTTCTTTCATGGGGTCCTTTGTGCCAAGGGGGCCTGCCCTGATGGATCCCAGCTTCAGAGCAGGGCAGGGGAAGGTGAGTGCAGAGTCTGAAACCAAGTTTTCTTCTCTGCGGAGGCGGTCATCGCATTCCCTTCTCGGTACCTCGGGCTTTGTGGGGCTGTTCATCCAGACGGGAGGGGAATGGGCACCGAGCAGGTGTGGCAGATATCAAGGATGTGGGAGCGGGTGCACTTTTACTCCCTGCGTTACACCAGGATCTGAGGAAGGAGATCCCTGTTTCCATGTTATCACCTCCCCGGTGGGCCCATCTCAAGCGGCTATGGACATACGCACCCAGAGTTACTACTGTGGGTTCCTTTCCGCAGCCTGTGCTCACCGACCGAGGAGTGCCGTTGGGAGGGGCGGCTGCACACCGGGTGCTGGAATGTTCCCCGCTCACCTGCATGGGTTCCTGTAAGCCTTGACTCATGGCCAGGCCTTCCCACATCCTGGGTGAGAGCACGGCCCACGGGGCTGGGTCTCAGCTGGGGGCGTCGGTGCTCACGCACTGATGAACCCCAAAGGGGAGCTTCCGACTTGTCCCGACAGCACAAAGCGCAGGTAAGAAAAGGCTGCTCTCTTAATGCTCCTTCAAAGTCAGTTCTTGTCATTCACGCTCCTAATAAAAATAAAAAATCTTTGGTGCCAATAAGACGCATTTTGCCACACATTTGAAATGTTTGACGTGCTTCAGGCGCAAACCACCTTTCGTTAAAGCATGCGCTCCGCCTCGTTTGGGTGCAGAGAATAAGGCTTAGGAAGAGCGTTCCGGAGATCCACCGTCCCCTCCCTCCTCAGGCCTAGGAATACGCATTTTTAAGAGTGCCACGGCTCGGGTTGATCGACTCTCTAAGGAATGACGGGTTACATAAGGGGATTTTGAGCACAAAGTTCAGAGCACAGACTAAAAGAGACAACTGAGAAACTTCTGCAAATGAACACGAAGTAGGGTTAGCCTGGAGCGTGCTGCAGGGCAGCAGGGCGTCCGGGTGCCTGTGGTCCGTCTCAACAGCACACTTGCGGCAGCGGGGGAAATAGTTTTCCTTGTTGCAAGTGGGCAGTGGAAGTAGTGAAAGCCTAAGTAAACTCTGGCCATTAGATAATGGGCCATTATAACTCTGGACAACTTCCTGAATGGCTCTAAAAAATGAGTTTCTCATTTCCTGCCCGGAGAAAAGAGAAATATTAGGACAGCATTGTGTACACAGAACGTGAGCCTGCAGCGGGGCACAGACGGAGAGGGGCAGAGGGGACAGAGTGGGGGGAGACTGGGGTCGATTCACGGCTTAGAAGGGGAGACAAAAAGAAAGGCAAGACTTCAGTTCCCCCCAGCTCACAGTCCCCCACACCCCCTGCTTGGCCCGCCAGCGGCTGCCGCCTCTCCCCCCCGCCCCCCCCGCCCTGGGCTGCGCGGGCCTCCGGGCCTCCTGGCAAGAGCAGAGGCCAGTGGCCCCTGTGCCCCGGAGGCTGGCCCCGGGCACTGCGAGCTGCACGGCTGTCCGGTGGGCCAGGCAGGGGCTCCTCGGAATGAACTAGGCAGAGACGGGGTGAGAGGTGGAAGCATAAAGAAAAAAAGTCACCCTGCAGCTCATATTAAAACAGAAAATTCTGCTATAGTTGGTTTTGTTCCAAGACGCTGCCAGGAAAGAACTGGCTCACAGAGAAGCGGTAGTTCCACTTTTCCCATGCTCTGGTGATACGTCTTTCCAGCGCTCTGTCTTCCTCCACAGGAGCCAAATAACCTCACTTTTCTGGATTACCACAGACCGCCATTTTTTTGGGGGGTAAATCTTACAACCTGTAATGACTGGTTTTAAGACACTCAGAACGTTCTGAATTGGAAGCCCTGGCTGTGTGAACGAGAGCAAGTTATTCAGTCCCTGAGCTTCAATTTCCTCACCTGTGAAGTGGAGATACTGAAGCAGGAAAATTGTGAGGCAATATAGACATTAGATAACTCATAATAATTACCCAGCACAGGGCCTGGTACCTGGTAAACAGCAGCTACTATAATACTATCAATACTGGTTTTAAACTATGTGTGAGACGCACAAGGAGTTAGCCGTGGAAGAGGGTCACCTTCCCCAGGGGCAGGGGGCACGTCCCTACGCAGCCCTGCACGTTGTCAGACTCAGGGCAACACGTTCAGTGGACAAAACATGGAGCCCAAAACACGTGAGCTCGGCCATCGCATCTGCCACTGTGTCACCAGGGGCACCTGTGAGAATCAAGGACACGCTGGGTAAAGAACCCAGCACCGTGCCAGGAGACACAGGGACCCTGGGTGTCAATTCTTCTCCCTGCCTGATACTTAGCAGATCACATTTAGCAGAATTTCACCACACCGTTGACGTTATGGTATGGTTAAAATGAAAATTCTACATGTTCAAGGATTCTTGTCTAGCTATTTCAGAAGTAATTTTCAGAAGGTAGAAGTATTTATAAAGCACCAACTATACACTTTGTTCTTTCTGTGTTGCTCTATTAGGTTTTCACGGACTCCTTTAGAGACAGAATCATCCCCATTTTATAGGAAAGAAAATGGCTCAGTGTGACAGAGCAGATGCCTACGGGTCCAGGAGCACACGGTGACCTGGGACCTGAAACCAGAGCCCACCTGACCCCAGGGCCCACCAGCTTTCCATTCCGCCATGCCATCCCATGGAAAAGCAGACACACGCAGAAGACTTAAAGAAGATGGAAATGACACTGAGTTTTCATAATATTAGAAGAATTTGCATGAATGCAGTGGAAAGGGGCAACTGAATGCCAACTCTGATGCCTCAGGTAAGACATACCTGCAGCAATTTTTCAAAGTGGTATGTATTCTTTATATGATTGAATACGGAATACTTGTGTGGATGTTTTTTATTCTAGGCAGCTGACTACTGTCCACTTAGGCACCGGAAACTTCTCAAGGCTTCTGGTGTCCTGATTTTCTGGTGCTAGTTGACCCTTTGGGGGTCTAGAGAAATGAAGGGGAGGACACACCCTCCTTGGACTGGAGCATGCCCTTCAGTAGATCATTCCGATGGAAATGGGCCTTTGCCACGGTTACTTCCCTATTTCCTGAGTGTCCACAATATGTGTGATTGCTGGAGACTATGGCCAGGGCTGTGCTCCTCTGGAATTCAGACAAGCAACTGAACTGGGGAGCCGGGAAGGAATGTGGCAGGCGAGTGCTGGGCTGGGATGGATGCTTCCAGATGTCTCATCGTGCCTTTCCAAAGGCCAAAAGCCAGTATGTCAAATTCCTCTTCCCAATAATAGCCCTTCAAATACTTGAAGATAACTATTATATCCTCCCTTAGTTTTCTCCCAAACAAGCAGCCCCAGGCCATCTTCATCTGTCCTTGCGACTTTTCTGAGTGCCTTCCCCACCCTTTGGCCCATTTCAATTTGCAAACATCCCTCCCAAGTGCAGTCCTGGAGCTGAGCACTTCCAATCAATATAAGCTTATCCAGTTTTAGGTCCCTTGCTTATTCCTTAATACAACTTGATCCAAATGCATGCTGGATCTCACTCCTGTGATTAGGTTTTAAGTCAGAGGCAAAGGGATCTTGCAGATGTCATTAAGGTCCCAGATCCAAAGGGAGAGTATCTATGTGGGCCTGACTTGATCAGGTGACAGCTCTTAACAAATGTCTCTCCTGGCAGAGACACTGTGGTCATGAAGAAGCAAACAGTCCTGCTGTGGGTGGGCAGGCAGCTGCTAGGGCTCAAGGGCCTCAGTCCTACAACCTCCAGGAAGTGGATTCTGCCAGCAACAGGGATGAGCATGGAGGAGGGCTGGGAGCGCCAGATGAGAACCCAGGTGGAAAACAGCATTGTGAGCCCCTGAGAACCCAGGCACCAAACAGGGTGACGATGCATGTGTATTGTTTTGAGCCACAGCACTTGCAGGAATTTGTTACAACATCCCAGGTGGGGCTGTTATTTCCTTATGGTAAACTAAGCCTCACCTTCAATGGGTGCATCTGTTAAGCCGGCTTTCCACCATCCTGTGTCTTTGCAGCTGGCTCTGCCTTGACCTTGCTGTTAATGAATTCCCTAGTTCTGTTCCATTCATTGTGGTTCGTATTTTAGGGTCCTGATCTTGCCAACCTGTATATTCAAACCCCTCATTATTTCTTGTATTAGAAAAACCTGGGTACTTACTGAACCTGGACGATCCTTCCCAGCATGTCGCCTACTGACTCGTGTGAGTAATATACAGAGACAGTGGATTTCATTTCACCAAAGACTTCTCAGTATACTTAACTAATGGCTGTCTGCATTATAGTTCATATTTATTTATTTTTTAATTTGTTATTGAAGTATACTTGATTTACAGTATTGTGTTACTTTCAGGTGCAGAACAAAGTGATTCAGTAATATATATATATGTATGTACCTATATTTGTTTTTTTATTCTTTTCCATTACAGTTTATTACAAGTTATTGAATATAGTTCTCTGTGCTATACAGTAAATCCTTGTTGTTTATCTATTTTACATATGGTAGTGTGCATCTGTTAATCCCACACGCCCAATTTATCCCTCCCCTCTCTTCCCCTTTGGTAACCATAAGTTTGTTTTCTGTGTCTATGTTTCTGTTTTATAAATAAGTTCATTTGTATTATTTTTAAGATTCCACATACACGTGATTATCATATATTTGTCTGTCTCTGTCTGACTTACTTCACTTAGTATGATAATCTCATTTGTTGCTGCAAATGGCATTATTTCACTCTTTTTATGGCTGAGTAATATTCCACTGTGTGTGTGTATATATACACATCTATGTATATATATACACCACATCATCTTCTTTATCCATTCATCTGTTGACGGACACTTAGATTGCTTCCATGTGTTGGCTATTGTAAATAGTGCTGCTATGGACATTGGGGTGCATGTATCTTTTCAAATTAGTTTTCATCTTTTCTGGATATATACTCAGGAGTGGGATTGCTGGATCATACAGTAACTCTACTTTTAGTTTTTTGAGGAACCTCCATACTGTTCTCCATAGTGGCTGCACCAATTTACATTCCCACCAGCAGCATAGGAGGGTTCCCTTCTTTTCATGCCCTCTTCAGCATTTATTATTTGTAGACTTTTTGATGATGGCCATTCTGACCAGTATGAGGTGATACCTCATTGTAGTTTTGATTTGCATTTCTCTAATAATTAGCAATGCTGGGTATCTTTTTATGAGCCTATTGCCTATCGGTATATTTTCTTTGGAGAAGTGTCTATTTAGGTCTTTTGCCCATTTTATGATTGGGTTGTTTGGTTTTTTGTTATTGAGTTGTATGAGCTGTTTGTATATTTTGGAAATTAAGCCCCTGTCAGTCACATTGTTTGCAAATATTTTCTCCCATTCTGAAGGCTGTCTTTTTGTTTTGTTTATGGTTTCCTTTGCTGTGAAAAAGCTGGTAAGTCTGATGAGGTCCCATTTGTTTATTTTTGCTTTTATTTCTATTGCCTTGGGACACTGACTTAAGAAAACATTGCTAAGATTATTTAAGAGAATGTCTTACCTATGTTCTCTTCTAGGGGTTTTACAGTGGCATGTCTTATATTTAAGTCTTTAAGCCATTTTGAATTTATTTTTGTGTATGGTGTGAGGGTGTGTTCTAACTTCATTGATTTACATGCAGCTGTCCAGCTTTCCCAACACCACTTGCTGAAGAGACTGTCTTTTCTCCATTGTATATTCTTGCCTCCTTTGTTGAAAATTAATTGACCGTAGGTGTATGGGTTTATTTCTGGCTCTCTATTGTGTTCCATTGATCCATATTCTGTTTTTGTGCCAATACCATGCCGTTTTGATTACTGTAGCTCTGTAGTATTGTCTGAAGTCCGGGAGGGTTATGCCTCCTGCTTTGTTCATTTTCCTCAGGATTGCTTTCACAATTCTGGGTCTTTTGTTGTTCCATATACGTTTTAGAATTATTTATTCTAGTTCTGTGAAAAATATCATGGGTAATTTGATGGGGATCACATTAAATCTGTAGACTGCTTTGGGTAGTATGGCCATTTAACAATACTAATTCTTTCAATCCAAGAGCATGGGATATTTTTCCATTTCCTTGAATCACCTTTGATTTCCTTTATCAATGTTTTCTAGTTCTCAATGTATAAGTCTTTCAGAAACCTCCTTGGTTTATTCCTAGGTATTTTATTTTTTTGACACAATTTTAAACAGGTTTGTTTTTTTTTAACTTTCTCTTTCTGATATTTCATTGTCAGTGTAAAGAACTGCAACAGATTTATGTGTATTAATCTTGTATCCTGCTACCTTCCTGAAATCATTTATCAGTTCCAATAGTTTTTGTGTGATTTTCTATATAGAGTATATAGAAATCTACATACAATGACAATCGTACCTCTTCCCTTCCGTGGTCACACTCCAGACCCTTTGGGCTGTCTCCGAGTGGCCAAACCAAGTGCTCTCCCTGGGTCTGTCCACTGAAGCCAGTTGCAGCACACACCAGCATGTGCCCGTCTTGGGCTGGGAAGTGCAGTGATGTGGCCAGGACCGTCTGTCCTGGTCTCTCTCTACCCTGTGGGGCCACAGGCCAGCTCCCACACTCTCCTCTCCATCCTCTGAAGCTCCCCACCTGTGCAGGCTGACCTCCTGGCTGGTGAGGGAGGTTCCCAGGGTGAGGGAATCCTTCCTCTTTCACGGCTTCCTCCCAGGGGTGCAGGTCCCCTCCCGATCCCTCCTCTTCTCCTTTTCCCCTTCATCCTACCTGGTTACACGGGGATCTTTTTTGCAGCTTTGGTTGTATGAGATCTTCTGCAAGCTTTCAGCAGGTATTCTGTGAGAACTGTTCCATATGTAGATGTATTTTTGATGTATTTGTGGGAGGAGGTGAGCTCAACATCCCTCTACTCCACCATCTTGATCTCCTCTTCACATATTTTTAAAACACAAGTTTGATTAATGAGTTGCAATTTTCGAAGGGCAAAAAAGGATTCCCTTTCCTCAGTCTTTGTTATCATCTGTAGACCCACCAGAGATCTCCACTCAGCCTAGCTGTCATTTAAAACTTGGGATTTATATAGTGTCTCACCATATCACTCTTTTTGTTTTACTGCAGGTAAGCTGTCATTCCCCTGCAAGAGTGACCTGACCTACTGTGTGTCATTCTCGTATTGTATTCACCAAAGAAAGCTTTCAGCGAGGGCTCTAGACCATTGGCAAAGGTATCTGCTACAGTCCTTCCGTACTATGGGGAGGGCTCAGTGGAGTGAGTCATGAAGAAAATCCAAAGGAAGCCCTTCACTGGAGTTCAAGGCTGACTGACTGCAGACTAAGGAAGGGAGCACAATGTTTTCGATGCATTTCAGAGATCATATGCTTCAAGCTGTCTACGACACTGACATTGCAGTGGTGGAATTCCAAGTGGAATATGTAGGTGACTGTGTGCTGTGACTTGAACTGTTCAGTAAGAGGTGTCCACGTCCTGACCTCTGGTATCTGTGATGTGACCTTATTTGGAAATAAGGACTTTAAAGATGTAATCAAGTTAAAATGAGGTCATACCTGACTGGGGTGGGTCCTAATCCAATGACTGGTGGCAGAAAGGAGAAAAGGAAAATGGGGAATAATGTAAGGTAACGTATCTTCTATCCATGTGTGAGGTTCAAAGACTATCTTTCTACTCATTGAAGTACAAAGAACGACCCAAGTTCCTGATGCCAAAACAGTTCTAATCCAGATTCTGCCACTTTGTAACTAGCTTTAAACAACTTTGGGTTAATCACTTATCTACTAATGGCCTCAATTTCCTGTTCTGTACATGAGAGTCATGCCCTAGATGTTATTTCAAACTGTGGGTCTCAACCCAGCAGTGCTGTGAAATCATCTTAGTGGGTTAAGACCAGCATAACAGATAAGAAAAAGAAATAGAATGGAAAGAAAAGAAAATGGACAGTAACAGAGTGATATTATAAAGACAGTATTATTTCATAAAACTTCATATATAGTCATGTGTAAATGTCATAATTTTTAAAATGAATTTCTCAGTTTGGTAATGTTTGAAAGCCATTGAACCAAATGTTATCTTGACACCTTTCCTGTGCCAACTTTTTATGAGTCTACGACTGGCTTCAAAATCTCCTATAGAATAAACAAGAAAACACTGACAGCATGTTCTGAAGAGAGGAAAAGAGCTGGAAGGTTAAAAAGAAAGAAAATTCACTACTCCAAAATGATCTCTTTGCCCATTCTCTTCCCGGCAACACCAAGGAGTTGTGCAGAAACAGCCACTGTTACCCTAGGTTGGTAGGTAACTTGGTGACGGCCTGCTCGCCAAGGGGAGGCTTTGCCCACGGGGAATTTAGAGGCTGCCCTCCCCGCTCTGCACCGTGGCCAAGGGCAGGTGCGCTCCGGCACTGCAGCTCCAGTTCATCCACACCCCAGCTTCCTGAGGACCTGGCCTCTGTTGGGGTTCTGCAACACACAGCAAAGAAGAAAGCAGAGCCAGGCTAAATACGTCTGCTTCCTACCAGCAGCAGGAGTGACCAAGAAAAAGATGCACGTCCTCTGCCAGCACTGCATTTTCCTCCTGTTCCTTGCCGTGGACGAGGAAAGAGACTGTCCACAAAATCGAATGTCTGGGGTACGTGCCTCAGGCCCACACTATGTCAAAAAATAACATTGCCTCTGCTGCCGGAAGTCCACAGTTGATAATGGCCCTGTTAATCATTTCCACTCCCTATCTGCACCGAGCCCCACCAAAAGCATGTTTCAAAACGCTTTCTGTTCAAATTGCTTTTGTTTTACGTTAGGAAAAATTCCACCTGAAAAACTGTTTGACATAAACGTGGTAACCATATACTTTTTTTAAATTTATTTTTTTAACATCTTTATTAGCGTATAATTGCTTTACAATGGTGTTAGTTGCTTCTGTATAACAAAGTGAATCAGCTGTATGCATACATATATCCCCATATCCCTTCCCTCTGGCGTTTCCCTCCCACACTCCCTATACCACCCCTCTAGGTGGTCACAAAGCACCGAGCTGATCTCCCCGCGCTATGGGGCTGCTTCCCACTAGCTATCGATTTTACATTTGGGTAGCCAAGTACTTTTTTTAAGTATTTAAATTCCAGGTCCAGGATTGAGCTTTCATGCTTTGCAGCGCACCTTTTGTGGGCATTTTTCTAAGTGTCTGGTGGCTGGGTTGCGGGGAGGTCTTGTCATCAATCACCAGCACCCCAACCACCGGGTCACCCTGAGGTCACAGTGCCACAGGGAGGAACGTCCCCTGTTTGTCCCCACTATGTCCACGTTGCAGTGACCGGCATTTATTATCAAAACAAAAAGAAACAAGAACTCCTGATTATTACAGCTGTGTAATATGTCTTGAAATAGGGTAGCGTCTTTTCTACAGATGGTGAAGGAGCAACTAGCCTTCAGGGGCAAAAGAATGAATGGCGACCTAAAGCTCACACTTTATATTCAAAATGGATCAAAGATTTAAGTCTAAAATGCAAAACTATGAAACTTTTATAACATAAGAGAAAACCCTCAGGATTTGGACTTTGGTGCGGAATTCTCAGATATGACACCAAAAGCATGATCCCTAAAAAGAAACGCATCACCTGCAATTCTTTGCTCAGCAAAGACCCTTGTAAGGGGTTGGAAAGACAAGCTACGGACTGGGCAAACAGTCCATCTGGTTGCATGTGGTCTGTAAACATTGCAAACCACATATCTGACAGAGGACTCATAAATAGAACATAGGAAGAGCTCGCAAAATACACAAATGTTCACTTCTGGCAACAGCCTGTCACTCAGGGCAGGAAAGAGTGAAGAACCCCTACGTGCCGATCTTATTTTCTCTTCTCCCTTTTGAAACCAAAACTGAACATAAGTACTTGGTACCTGGAGGTGGAGGAGAGTCTGGTGCCCTGTGCTTGTTACCACGCTCTAGGCCATACAAGGATGTAGGGCTGCACGAAACAGCAGAGTTCCTGAACCTTCTTCTTACTCCATGTCTCTGTGGAGGATGCCCAGGTGATGGAGGGGATACTCTGAGACCCAGAGACCTAGTGTTGCCAGCGGCTGCCCACGCCTCCGTCCTTCTGAGCAGAGCCCCACACCGTGGACCCATCACGGCTTCCAGGCTCTCACCACGTCAGCCACATTGGCAGTTCCTTAATCCGACAGATTCAGCAACTGCAGCATCAGTGTGGTCCCCAAGCTGACAGGTAGAGATAAACATTTTCTACAGGTGGAAAGACATGTAACAGCGTGTAAGAACGGTTCTCCTCAGGGGGTTGGGACCAGATGAAGGAAGGAGGAAGCTTACAGACTCTTTGCACACTTAGGTATTGTTTGACTTAGTACGATCAGCATAGAGTCTAAGTGTTAAGGAAAATAAAGCAAAAGAAAAGTATTTCTCTAAAAGTGCAGCACCTCTGGAGAAGTGAGGTACCTAAAGTATGGCTGTGAGAAGGGACCTTTCTGGCACTGTTGTGGGCTTTAGGGAGATAGGCCGGTGTGGAGGGCAGGCCCTCATCCGCCCTCCCACCCCTGGCCCCACAGCTGTCACGCTGCCCCCCCCTTCCCCTCCCCCCGTGCCCACAGGCAAGGGGACACCCCGGGACTGGAACGTACCGCAGGGGAAGGGTAAACACTCCAGAGTTTCTAGAAAGCCAGGAGGAACATATGAAGCCTATTCTAGGCTGTTCTCCCGCCCAGGGAGGAAAGGCAGGCCCGCTGTGTACTCTACCCCAGGAGAGGCAGCTAAGGTGCCCGCCCCGCTCCCTCCGTCACCCACAGCATCCTGGCTCACCACCCATCGCCTTTAACAGGTGAAACACTGCGATCCTGTGAAGCTCTGTGAGCTTCAAACCAAGCAGAGCCCGAGGGCGTCAGAGCCTGTTCTGCAGCCCCCAGCCCAGGAGAGAACGTCCAGCTCTCTGTCACTGCCTTAGTTTAAAAGAAAAGCTGACAGTGCACCCAGAAGAGCACCTCTCCAAGCCTTTTGCAAGAGCATTTCACTAAATCTAGCACCCGAGAGCCCCTGCGGCCTTACAGGACGTTTCCACTCCTGCTCAGGGACCTGGGTTCCTGCTCTGGCCTGTTTCTGGCACTCTGGCAGACCTGGATCTTTCAGTCTACACGCTGCCCAGCCTGGCTTCCCCTGGGTTGGTTCCACTCGGGAGTCAACATTTCTGTCATTTAATTACATCACAATCACGCATCATCGATCTAGATATTAGACTAGGAAGTGTGCAGTAGGGCACATGACACATAAATGCTTTTCACTGTTAGAGAAAGAGAAGGAAGCCAAAGTTTTACTTTCCAAGTAAATACCAAGACTGAGAGTAGAAAATTAAGCAATCAAATTGTCCTACAGCTTATGTTGTGCAAAATGTTTAGTTATTTACTATTTTAACCACCCAGGAAAATAATTTCACAGTCTTAATGTGATCTTTTTACATTGAACTTTTATTCAACGATTATCAGGGAATTTCTGTGTGGCCAAGGTCCTATGCCAGGCACACTGATAAGTTTTTAAAAATACCACATCTAGCACAGAATATTAAACTGCCAGCTTCCACCTAGCTTTACAAAGAATGAAGATTTGATCCAAATATCTTCTTTGGAATCTTTGAGTCTAAATAATAATCTGTAATTGATCTCACCAAGACACTGAATGACTCAGCAACTCCTATATTCCTACATGGGTATTTGTTCAACAACCGTGCAGACACTGGTACCAACACAGATTTTTGTACAATTTTCATTCTGCCTTTTTATGTCCTGTGATGGTAGTGAATTCGGTTTTCAAACACCAAAGCAGAGAAGGTTCAGGACTTTGGTTGCTAGTCAATTTCCCTCATTCTCTGTTTTATTCATCATATATCTATTGACATCCTACATGTCAACGCCAGTGATGGGGTGGCATTACAAAGGTCCAAAATAAATGAAGGGGTGCTCAGAGCTCCATGGGTGTTATGTTCTAGTAGGGGAGGGACAATACATGCCCAAGTAACTCTTCCTCAAGGGTGAATGAGCTGTATCCTCTACAAGTGAAATACAAAGCAGAAGAAACTATTTCCTTGCAGGGGAGACTGCTGGAAGAAGCAGGGATCAAGTAGTAAACAGGTCTTATTGAGATGAGCTCTGAAAAATCGATAGAGATGAAAAAGGTGAACGTGCGTGTGTGCGTGTGTGTGTTTGCTTGGCTGTTTTTGGCTGGTGTGTGTGAAAATAGGTGAACTAGATGAGAGAAATAAAAAGGAGAATTATTTTCTCGACATTAATTGTGTTCCTAAGTCCAGGCCACATAACATACTGGAAATTTCAATCATCAAAGTGAATAAGCACAGGGGTTATTGGGATTCTCTCTAACCAATGCATCCAGCTTTTACTGGGATCCCTGAGTCTGATAACAAAACTGTCTTGTAGTGCCCCTCAGATTGAAGGAACTTACAGGTCTTTCTTACATTTTACGGATATTTAACATGTGTTACCATTTCGGTTATTTATTCAACTATGATGAAAATCATATTTCAATTAGAATTTTAGCTAGGTATGCCACCTGAAAAACTAATAAAGCTCACACAGAGTCTGGATTGTAATACCTTTCAAGCTGATGAAACATCGCTAATAGAATGTCGCAGTACCTTACTTAAATGAGATGTTCTAACAGCAAACACCCCATTCATTTCTAGTTAGTAATGGATAACTGCTAGGCTGGACAAATGAACAAGGACAATTAATCGAGCTAAACAATGTTGACATTTCCAGGTTATTGGAAATTACCGTGCAGTGAGCTTGTCTGTCTTTCTAAAGCCCTGCCCTGCAGAGCTACTCTGTCACAGTCCCACCCCTGAAAGCAGCCCCTCTGATTCATCGGTCTTCTTAGCTCAGCAAATTCTGATCCGGAGAGTTGATTTGCATGGATTTTTGTGCAATCCTATTTACAAACCAACTGAAAAAAAAAAAAAAAAAAGAAGAAAAAAGCGTTCCAATCCCGGAGTACATCGTGTAGCTCAGCGCTTGCCAGCCAAGGCAGCTGCGGTGCACTTGTGATGGGCCCGAGCTCCCGCCTTGTCTCCCCGCTGCCTCTGGCCCTGCCCTGGGGTGTCCCTGTCAGAGGAGCCCGCGCTTCAGGGAGCCCCGTTTGTAAGCGAGTTCAAGAAGATGTGTTCCCAAGATCTGGGAGGGGCACGGCTATGTATCAGCTGCAACGTGAGCGTGACCGAATCTGGGGAAAAATTCAGATTGCCAAATGTGTTCCAAGATACACGGGTTTCTTTTTTGCTTGTGTTATTGTCGTTGCTAAGTCCACTCCCCCGTGAGCACGGTCTGAAAACTGTTTCTATTCCAAAAGCCCTGAGACGAGAACTTCTGCCACCGTGCTTACAACTCAGTTGACAGAATGACCTCCAGGAGAAGGGCTGAGCGAAAGGAATGTGGCTGTAGGTGCCGAGGAAGGCCAGGTTGTCAGAGGTGGTGTCCTGGCTGGTGAAGTTGACACTGGCTCCTTTGAGCTTTGTCTTCACCATGCCAGTCACGAGCCCGCAGCCTGGAGCTATCTGACCTTACTCTAGCAGCGGGCTGACCGTGCAGCCACCTGGACACCCCTCAGCCTCACTCAGTGACTTCCAAATGTTCCGTAAGAGTTTTAAGAGAGTGACAAAGGAACTTCACTAAGTATTGTGAAATGTCTTCTTGAGGTTGTTCTTATATCGGTTTTCCATTAACGTAACTGTTAGAATCTTCACCAAAGTTGTCTAAAATAGACTTCTGAAATACAATCTCATGGTTCAGATTCTGGATGGAAAGGTGGTGTTGAAATACTCTTCGGAAGAGAGCTCTTTATTTGGTCATTGGAATGACAGGTTAGCTACCTTAAGAAAATACAACCTCGATTTTGACAGCCAACAAGCTTACTCACTGATTACAAATTTCTTTTGACTTCAATGAATGGGTCAATTCGTAGTCGTAGTAGTTTATAACATGAAAATATGCATTCCTAAATATTAGATATTCTTTAGTAATACTATACATCTGTTGGGCCCCTGGGCAGGCCACCCCAAAACATGCCTCAAAGGCATATTGATTAGTTTGAATTAAAGTTACTTAACAAACAGCTGGTAGAAAGAAAGGTATAAAACCCCACACTCTGACCCTCCTCTTTCCCCCAGAAAGTGGGAACTAAATAATCTCCCATGTGACGGTGTCCTTCCTGTACCAAGAGGATAGAGGGCATACTTAGCACCGGATTTAGGGAAATCAAGGCTAAGAAGGCCGTAGAAACAAACTCTGGCCACTTCTTCATTAGGCTGCTGCCCAAGCACAAGCCCCTTTGTTTGTTAAATCTTCACAAGTGTTTCTTAGTCTAAAAATGATATAAAAACAGTCTGCTCTGGTCACTTCGGTGGTCCCATTTCTATGAGACCTTCATGCATATGAATTAAATTGGTTTTTTCCTCCTGTTAATCTGTCTTGTGTCAATTTAATTATTAGACCAGCCTAAAGAACTCAAGAGAGGTAGGGAGAAATTATCCTCTCCCTGATACATCCTAGGTAAGAACATCATGTATTTGGGGAACAGGCAAGAAGATGTGTAAAATAATTAGATATTTTTTAAAAATCCATATTAGTCTCAAAAATAATTTTGAAGACTTTGAGTGGCCTTTCACACTGAGTGAAAGAATATGTCAATGCTTAACATCACTCATCATTAGAGAAATGCAAATCAAAACTACAACGAGGGATCACCTCACACTGGTCAGAAGAGCCATCATCAAAGATCTATAAACAATAAATGCTGGAGAGGGTGTGGAGAAAAGGGAACCCTCTTGCACTGTTGGTGGGAATGTAAATGGATACAGCCAGTATGAAGAACAGTATGGAGGTTCCTCAAAAAACTAAAAATAGAACTACCATATGACCCAGCAATCCCACTACTGGGCATACACCCTGAGAAAAACATAATTCAAGAAGAGTCATGTACCACAATGTTCACTGCAGCTCTATTTACAATAGCCGGGACACGGAAGCAACCTAAGTGTCCATCGACAGATGAATGGATAAAGAAGATGTGGCACATATATACAATGGAATATTACTCAGCCATAAAAAGAAAAGAAATTGAACTATTTGTAGTTAGGTGGATGGACCTAGAGTCTGTCATACAGAGTGAAGTAAGTCAGAAAGAGAAAAATAAATACCGTATGCTAACACATCTATATGGAATCTAAAAATAAAATGGTTCTGGGCTTCCCTGGTGGCGCAGTGGTTGAGAGTCCGCCTGCTGATGCAGGGGACACGGGTTCGTGCCCCAGTCCGGGAGGATCCCACATGCCGCGGAGCGGCTGGGCTCATGAGCCATGGCCGCTGAGCCTGCACGTCCGGAGCCTGTGCTCCGCAATGGGAGAGGCCACAACAGTGAGAGGCCCGCCTACCCCCCCCCCCAAAAAAAAAGGTTCTGAAGAACCTAGGGGCAGGACAGGAATAAAGACACAGACGTAGAGAATGGACTTGAGGACACGGGGAGGGGCAAGGGTAAGCTGGGACGAAGTGAGAGAGTGGCATGGACATATATACACTACCAAATGTAAAACAGATAGCTAGTGGGAAGCAGCCGCATGGCACAGGGAGATCAGCTCAGTGCTTTGTGACCACCTAGAGGGGTGGGATAGGGAGGGTGGGAGGGAGACGCAAGAGGGAGGAGATATGGGGATATATGTATATGTGTAGCTGATTCACTTTGTTATAAAGCAGAAACTAACACACCAGTGTAAAGCAATTATACGCCAATAAAGATGTTAAAAAAAAAAAAGAATATGTCACTACTTACACTTTCTGTTTCTGTTTTATAAACACAAACCAGACAAGGGGAATCAGCTGTGAACCAGGGCTCTAGTTTGATGACATCCTCATAACTTTCAGCTCTAACTGAGACCGCCAGGATGTAAACGCAGCAAGGTATTAAAGTCATGAAGTAATTGGTTAGCCAGGAGGAGACTCAAAATGGCATCTCTCAGTGAACACGTGAACACACTACATAAGTTTTTTTGTGGATGTGGATGGGGACTCATGGTCGAAACAGATATTCTGAAACCTTTTCAGCATGCCCCAGCGCAAGTGGGCAGGGCGGGGAGCCAGCCTCTTGGTTTTCTCTTGGGGTTAATAGTGAGCACCTTAGACTGAGCCAGGGCCCCTCAGGAGGAGCAGAGCCGGTGCCCCTGGCGGACCGGCAGGAAACCAGACAGAGCACGCGCCGGGGACTGCCGGCCACGCCCAGCGCCGCAGGAGCCCCGCCCACACCCAGTGGCTCCGCCCACTTGCCTCTCCAGGCCAGGCGAAGGGTGTGGCTTACACTCACTCGCTCAGAAAGAGCTAGTTTAACTCAATCTAAGACATGATTATTTCAATTCTAAAGGGGAAAAGATGCAAACAGTATTTTAACCATAATTTGCCTAAAAGTTATTCCTCGTGGAAGATACACATCCCAGTAAGTTCACAGTCGTCAAAGAAAAATATGTTATAATTGCTTGACTAAGTGAGAGTAGACAATATATTTGCCTTTTAAAAAACATTTTGGCCACCCCACGCCAGGGTGGTGGGATGTTAGTTCAGTCCCCAGGGACTGAACCTGGGCCCTCGGCAGTGACATCGCAGAGCCCTAACCACTGGACCGCCAGGGCCACCTCCCGTTTTTTTTTTAAATGAAACTGATAACATCTTAAGAGGTGGGCAAAACCAAATCTGATGTAGGGTGTTCCTGTCTCTCTACTTAACAGGGATGTGGTTCAGATGATTCTAGAAAGTAGTCTAGTTTCTGCTCCTTGGTTTCCTCGTGGGAAAAATGGGACAAAGTGGATATAAATGCTCTTAACAGCAGCTAAGAGCCCATAATGCTATGTAAATTCAAAACTGAGTTCACACTTGAACATTATGGAATAATACACATTTCACATCCCCATAGGCCACATACAAAGTGTGAGCTGCACTCAAAGTCGCAGTGGGGAGTTTGGGGTGATACACATGTATGCATCGCTGCGGCATCTACACTGCGCACCCCTTCCGTTGGTGGTACGTGCCTCAGCCACTCACTGTGCTAAAGTTTTCCAGTGAGTATTTGATTTTATTCTCACAAAACATCCTAGTAGGAAGGCAGTACACTCACAGCTTTCCACAGACAAGGGAGCAGGCTGAGTGGGAGACCTGGGAGGCTGATGTGGACGACAGCAGTCAGCACACTCAGGCTGCCCAGAACAGAATCAACCCTTCATTTATCCGGGACTCACTAAACTGAGGAAACTCCTTCAGTTTTTGGAAAAATCATAGATAATTAAGTGGTTAAATGACAGAAGAAAGGCTGACAGGTTGGGAGGAAAATGATGACAGGTGATCAGGGAGTGAGCAAAAGTGACTGTACAGAGCAAAGCCTGCGTGCTTATGTACAAGTAGTGAGATGTTAGCATGAGAAATTTTAGTCTGACTGTTGGGGAACCTTCCAGATGGTGAATTAAACTGAACTGTAGCCATGTACCTAAAAAAATTAATGAAAGTCCTAGGTATACGACATTTTAGAAGCTGGCAAATTCACAAGTAAAGAAAACAGGTTCACTTGGACATGTCCGGTGACTCCTGACATCTTTTCACCTGTGCTGTCATCTTTCAAGGACCTCTTTAAGGAGACAAAACAGCACATTGTTAAAAGCATTTATCAGTATTTATCTAAACCCATCCAAGCAATTTGACTACGGTGCATCCATGAGTCATAAAAAGGCTGAACAACCGTTCCTGGTCCTATTAGTGGAAATAATTAATGGGCAAATGTGCTGACAGGAAGCTGTCCTTATGTAGCTGGTGCCTTTGCATAGAAAAGTCACTTCCTTAAAAAGATAAACCAGCACCACTAATGACAGTGGTCAACACACCATGTGCCGGGCTGTTACGTGCTGAAGTCTGTGCAAAGTCCCCTGAGGAGGTCACTCCCAAATTACTTTGCTAGTAATAGCTATGACGCCTGGACTGGTGTTCTGTAAAGTAACAGGTAAGTAGGCACTGGAACTTTATAAAGCACACCCATTTCCCTTTCCTGGAGGTCACATACAAAGGGAGAGCTGCACTCAATGTCGTGGTCAAGGAGGTGCTGGCAGTGGTGCATACCTGGCAGAATACCTACTGCGGGGATAGCGCTAATCCCAGCACTGGTTGCAGGAGTCCTTCAGCTTTCTCGGCACTGTTTTCTCTGTGTTACTTTCTGGCCCAGTCCAAGAGAAAAGTGTGCTGCAATACGGGCTCTATTCTGTTTATGTTGCTAAGTTACAGAATATTTTGCCTTGCCTTGCCCAGAAAACCATGTCAATTGTCTCTCAAGGGATAAGCTACATTCTGGAACATCTCTGTGTGTGTGACCTGAGTATATCTGTAAGATAAATTTTGTTTTTTTCTTCTCTTTCAACTACAGTTTGGAGAGAATCCTGTGATTCTATACTGATTTGAAATGTAGACTGCAAACATACCAGTATTGAAGCAGAAATATATCTCTTTAGAGTTCTTGTGAGCTACACGTGAGCACACACAGACACGCACACACAGGCACATGGGTAAGAGTGGTTAGAAGGGAAGGAGGGTCACAGTCTGAAAGAGACGAAGAGACCCAAGAAGCCACTGAGTTGCCAGGACTCTGCCAACACACATGGGTGGCTTGCAAGGAGAGAGTCATCGGGCCCTGGTTTAACGGACAGCCTCAGGCTCCCTGGTTTCAATTCTCCTTTCAATCAAAACATTCTGAGAGAACTTTTCATCTATCTCCTGAAGATTCTGAATTTTAAAAAATAGGCAAAACACAATTATAAGTAACAGAAGCAAAAGGAAGTATATATTCAAAACAACTGTTTCTTTCCTCTTGCCCCCAAAAGCCTTAACCCCAAAACATACAAAGTCAGTTTTGGAAACTGCATCCTTTCTAAGTTCTCCACTGTAGCCCACAACTAGTGGGGTGGGACAGCCCCTTCACCTCCTGCCCAATTCCCTTCTTCTCCTTCCTGGCCACGTGGGAAGCTGCCTACACAGCGTTTGCTCTGCTTCAATGGTCAGCGTCAGGGGATCCTTCTAGATCTCACAGCAAAGGCCGAGGCACAGACGGGATGACAGGCCCGGCATCTACCTCTGGGGCCCGTCTCCACTTTGCCTCCTGCTTGAACTCGGCACAGACCTCACCTGCTCCAAGCGACTGAAAAATCCAGCGGGATGTGTACACCCACGTTGCCATGGAATAAAGCAAAACTTTATAAAGCTGGGATTAAATAGGATTCTTCTGGGACGAAAGCCCATCAGCTCTGTTCATTCCTTTTTCTTTTCTCCACTTCCTTGCCCTTCTGCGGGACTGGCATGGGGGAATGAGAAGAATGCAACACTGATCAACGATCCTACCAAGATAGGAGGTTACCCAAGCCACAGTCTGTGTGATTTCTTCCTGCACGTTTGTTTATTTGCTTCTAAAATCAGCACTCGCTGTGAAGTACAACATAAACTGGAAGACTGGAGGATCATTTGCCAATGACCATCTGCACAGGCCTCAACTCTCTCATCTGTAAAAGCAGAGCATTGAAGTGGAGACTGAAAAGTCCTGTTCTAACTCCAGCACCTCATCATTTTTTTTAAATGCTGTTGCCAGGACTTCCCTGGTGGTCCAGTGGTTAAGACGCCATGCTCCCAATGCAGGGGGTCTGCGGCTAGATCCCTGGTCGGGGAGCTAAGATCCCATGGGCTACTAAGCCCATGCGCCACAACTACGGAGCCCATGTGCTCTAGACCCCGCGTGCCGCAACTACAGAAACCCGCGCACCACGACTAGAGAAGCCTGCGTGCTGCAACAAAGAGCCCATGCGGCCAAGATAAATAAATAAATAAATAAAGTTTAAAAAAAAATAAAATGGTTTTGCCACTTTCTTGCATGTGGGTATGTGTGCACAGATGTATTTAAATCCCAGAACTCTAAGTGGAAATTAGGTAAGAAGTTCAACACTTTGGTTCTTTTCCCACTCCAGTTATGGCAGTCCTTTCCAAAATGGATAAGCTTGCTATATTTCAAGCAGTGGAGGTTTTGCTGAGGCAGGAAAGTTGGTGATGCTTACGATCACCTAGATGAGAATAAGTCAGTCAGTGATATTAGGGGACTCAGAAGAGTGAACTTCAGGGATCCAAACCTACGCCTGTCTGACCAGAAATAAAAGAAGGTGCTATGCACTGAAAAGGTGGGGAAAAACTGGAGCTTCATTACTCAGAAAAGAAGACATAGTGTATTCCCTTTCGTTTTTCTTAGATGCAGCCTGGGACAGGGGAGAAATGTCACATTCAGAGAAAGGTGGGATAAGGCATGTAGCGTTATTCTTCTTTTAAAAGAATTTTAATAACCTATTTTTCTAAATATATTTGTGTCCTGTCTGTGCTTTTCAAGCGTGATATTTGAAAAATAATGCAGCCTGTGTTGCTCTCTATTAGAACTAAAAAAAAGCTCAGGTAATATCTCCATTTGGTACATGATGTATTTCTGGAAACTCTTCTGAAAGTAGACTATCTGAAACTTATGCAACAAGATTCTTTGTGTGTGTGTGTGTGTGTGTGTTGGCGGGGGAGGTTGGTGGGGAGAGAGAGAGAGAGAGAATGTGTATTTGTGTGTGTAATTGAACCGCTGTGATTAGTGCAGGTAGCAGGTAGATCAGTTTGGGGCACATGGCCTGTAAGGATTTCTCCTTAAACACTAGGGAAGTCTTTTCAGGCATCTTCCTGGGTTCAGTGCATCTACCCGACCCCACTGTCAGTGGTCTGATATGTAAACTCTAGTCAGCAATGTCACAGGGAGGTGGGTGCTCATCACAGTATTGTGACCTAGAAGGTCTCCAATCCTTGAGAGGAGGACAAAGGGAGTAGGGAATAGAGTCTGGCCTTGGTGGGTAGAGTACCTGCTGGACTCTGTGGCACCCAGGACTGAGCAAGACCTAGGTCTGACGAGTCTGCTCAGTCTGGCCTGTGGGAACCCCGGGGGGAGTCAGGATGGGTGGAGCGAGGGGTTCTTTTAGACCTGGCACCATCCACTGTCTCTTCTTCTGAGGCTGTTTATTATTCATTCAACAAATACTTATTGGACATATATGTGTAGCAGAGCAGAGCCATGACAAGGGCTAAAACAGGTGATTGTAAGTGACTTCATTTTGTAGCTGAACACATGGAACTCCAGGGCCACCAGTGTAAATTTTTCTCTTCACGTGCTCATGCGTCTTAATTATCTGATTTTAGAAGAAATATTAACTGCGGAGCTCTCACTGGTTTCTGTGCCTTTCCTGAAATGAGAACTCCATTTAAAAAAATACAGGAAAAATAAGCTTCATACTCATCTCTGTAATCAGTCTGGAACGGAATGTCTCAAAACTGCTTCATAAGAAACTTTAGTCTCACGACCTTTCTCTAAAGACACAGTAGCAAAAAGAAGGGGCTACTGTTCCCAAAGGGCCCTGGAAGTTCCGTAACAAAGCCAGACCTCTCCTCTCGGAACACATGTCCTGACGCTCTTGCCCTGCTGCCCCGCCCCAGCCCTGCTCACCTGCTCACCTCCATACGTTCCTAACACGAGCGTGGAGGTGAGCTTCTCTCTCCTCTCAGCTCTTCCAAGTTTGCTCCTAGATGCTGACAGAATACTGCCTCCTGGCTGAAGGCACTGACACGTTGACTCCCAACGTGCACTGTGGTCACGGCTTCGGTGAGGACTGGCAGGAGGACAGGACGGTAACCACCCAGGGCAAGTCCCCAGGGAGTGTCCAGGTACTTGACCATCACTGTACCAGGCAATCTTTGCTTTGACCTCGTTCGGTGTCTCACTGCAGACTATCTGTGAAGAAAACCATTGTCTAATCTGGATGTGCTGCTACCAGAAATAACCAGAAACACCATCCCCAAGGAAAGCTGAGAGAGCAGGAAACAAGATAAAAAAGAGAAGGGGCCTGACATCGATTCTTTTGAATCTTGTCTTTGTATCCTTCTCTATTTTCAGAAAAAGAATTTCAATATTGAGCCTGAAGTCTATGAGGACTATATGAGACAGTTCCACCCAAAACTATTAGAACTAAGAGATGAATCCAGCAAGAATGCAGGATACAAGGTTAATATACAGGAATCTGATGCATTTTTATGCCCTAACAATGAAAGAAAGTGTAAAAACAAACCTGTTTAAAATAACATCAAAAAATAAAATAAAATGCCTAGGAATAAACTTAACCAAGGAGGTGAAAAACCTATACACTAAAAACTACAAAACACTGATGAAGGAAACTGAACATGATTCAAAGAAACGGAAATATATCCCATGTTCTTAGATTGAAAGAATCAATATTATTAAAATGCCCATACTACACAAGGCAATCTACAATTTAATGTTCTCCCTATTAAAATATGCAGGACATTTTTTCACAGAAATAGAAATAAATAACCATAAAATTTATATAGAACCATAAAAGACCCCAAGTTGCCAAAGCAATCCTGAGAAAAAAGAATAAAGCTGGAGGTATAAACCTCCCAGACCTCAGACTATACTACAAAGCTACAGTAATCAAAGCAGCATGGTAGTAGCATAAAAACAGACACATAGATCAATGGAACAGAATAGACAGCCCAGAAATAAACGCACACACCTATGGTCAATTAATCTATGACAAAGGAGGCAAGAATACACAATGGAGAAAAGACAGTCTCTCCAACAAGTAGTGCTTGGAAAACTAGACAGCTACATGTAAAACAGTGGAATTAGAACATTCCTTCATACAAAAATAAACTTAAAATAGTTTAAGGACCTAAATGTAAGAGGTGATACCATAAAACTCCTAGAAGAGAACACAGGCAAAACACTCTTTAACATAAACTGTAGCAATATTTTCTGAGATCAGTCTCCCAAGGCACAAAAAATTAAAAGCAAAAATAAACAAATGGGACCTAATTAAACTTAAAAACCTTTGCCAGAAAAGGAAACCATCAACAAAACAAAAAGACAACCTATAGAATGGGAGAAAATATTTGCACATGATGTGACTGACAAAGGGCTAGTATCCAAAATTGTACAAAGAGCTCATACAATTCAATATCAAAAGAACAATCTAATAAAAATGGGCAGAAGGCCTGAATAGATATTTTTCGAAAGAAGACATACTGATGGCCAACAGGCACATGAAAAGCTGCTCAGCATCGCTAATTATTAGAGAAATGCAAATCAAAACCACAATGAGGTATCACCACACACCAGTCAGAATGACTATCATCAAAAAGTCTACAAATAATAAATGCTGGAGAGATGTGGAGAAAAGGGAACTCTCTTATATTGCTGGTGGGAATGTAAATTGGTACATCCACTATGGAGAACAGTATGGAGGTTCCTTAAAAAACTAAAAATAGAACTACCACATGATCTAGCAATCCCACTCCTGGGCATATATCTAGAAAAGGCAAAAACTCTAATTTGAAAAGACACATGCACCCCAATGTTCATGGCAGCACTATATACAATAGCCAAGACATGGAAACTACCCAAGTGCCCATCAACAGATGATTGATTTAATATGCACACACACAATGAAATATTACTTGGCCATAAAAATTCATGAAGTACTGCCACTTGCAGTAATATGGATGGACCTAGAGGATATTATCCTTAGTGAAATAAGTCAGACAGAGAAAGACAAATACTATATGATATGACTTACATGTGGAATCTAAAAAATAATACAAATGAATGTATATACAAAACAGAAACAGACTAACAGATATAGAGAACAAACTTATGGTTACAAAAGGGGAGAGGGAGGGATGGACAAATTAGGAGTGTGGTATTAACCGATACAAACTTCTATACATAAAATAGATAAGCAACAAGGATACACTGTATAGTGCAGGGAATTATACCCATTATCTTGTAAAAACCTATAATGGAATATAATCTGAAAAAAAGTAACTGAATCACTAGGCTATATATCTGAAACTAACAGAATAGTGTAAATCAACTTTACTTCAATATAAAATTTTAAAGAAAAGAATATATGAGACAGAAAAATGGTGTTGATTGAGGATTTTTGTCTGTGGAAAATTATTATTGTTCTGATATTTCAAAACAGAAGCCAAGACAAAACAATGACTGTTCTTTTGACACAGAGCAATGAGGGGTCCTCATTTTAAGTTTTGAACGTCATGGACCAGTAACTAACCTTTCAGGGCCTCATCATTATTTTGCTTGCTTGTTAAGGCATTTATTTGCTTTAGTGTACATTTTCCATTTGGATGACTTCGTCTAATAAATGTAATACTTTGAAATAACTTTCTTGTGGGTTCCATTTCTCTCCTCATTCGTGTCCCTAATTAATCTTGAAAGCATTTTGGATACAACAGAATTTTCCAGCTCCAGCTTTTTAAATTCTGACCCTCCTCATCTACTCTGATGCCACAGAACTGTACTTACCTGATGCACCCCCTGCGCCAGGCACTGAGTAGGTGCTGAGCATCCTCACCTCACAGCATCCCACAGCAGGGCTGCAGGAGAGAGACCCTGAGGGGTACAGAGCCGGCCTAAGATCACGTGGTCAACAGGTGGCGGAGCTGAGCCCAAGCAGGCGCTATCACCCTGCAGCCACGTGGGGCTCACCATCCTGCTCCAGGAACTGCCAACTCAATCTCGAGTTTTGTCATTTCAACTCTACGTGAACGTGTTAATTAGCTTTAAGTTTCAGAAGGTCTGCGTGAGCGTGAAATCATGTATTTTTTCTTGCTGTATCATTTTCCAAGCTTAGGAACGGCGCGCACATCATTAGTCTTTGCTGGGGTCCATTTCAAAGAAGAGGAACGTGCTACCGACCTCAGGAGCAGCCGGAACAACCTGCCGGGCACAGTTTATCTTACCTTCCTAATATCAACCTAAAAATCAAAGTTTTTTTGACCTGCCCTTCTTGTGTGTGTGTGATTCAGCAAACCAAACTTGACGGTGAAAAGAGATGCCTCCATGCGGTCGTGAAGACGGTCCGCTATCATGCGTTCTGATCTAATCTCCTGCAGAACCTGGGTTCTCTGCTGGCAGACGCGCGCCAGCCCTCGCCGCGTCCGGGCACTGCCGGGCACCCCTGCCTCGGCCACCTGCCACCCACCCACCGCGCCCAGGCTCCTCCACCAGAACTGTCTCTGTGTTGAAAAGGGGCTGCGAAAGTCTGAAAATAATGGAGGCATGGCGATAACTCGTTTCCTATCAAATGCCACAATATTTTAACCACAGTGTTACAATATTGTGATTCTTCAGTTATCAATTCTGTGATTTTCTAAAACTTGGGCTGTAATTCTCCAAAGTCAAACTAGATTACAGTGATTCGCAAATTTTATTTTATATTTCTGAAGGTAAGAACACCACTGAACGAAAAGGAGTCTCTCTAAATCAAAGGAATGTGTTAACTTGCAAAAAAAGAGAAGCAAGAAAGGAGCCAGCCTCCACAGGGTGGTTCTCCACACGCTCATGGGGACATTTTGGCACCTTATTCAGATGTCCCGTCTGCACTGAACTTCAGTCATGTAGCCACAGCTAGGAAAACATAGGCTAGAAACGATCTCCAGCTTTTTGGAACAGTTCATCTTTTTCATAATCCATGATAGGAACAGACTTCCGGAACCCCTCTCCAGAGTTACAGAGGAATGCGGCAGCAGAGAATAGTTTTGGAATGACAGAGGCTATATGACTCAACTTCATTCTGTAGAAAACTTAGTTCACTTACTCTGTGTCCCCAGTGCCTTCACCCCTGCCATGAATATCAAAATATGTTAGTAGTGGAGAGAGGTGGGCAAATAACGGTCCATGTGCCCTACACCAAATATAACGGTCCATGTGCCCTACACCACAGCACCTTCTGGTGATGCTTCATCTGACCTCTGGTTTGATTTGCAGACCTCTCTCCAGCCGGAGTTAACATGTTGACAACACGATTCACGCTGCCACGATCCCAAGCTATTTCTTGTTCCTTTTGCAACAGAAACCTTTTAATGAATACTTTCAAAAATGGGAAACTGGCTGTCCATTTTTAATGACTTTCCAGCCCTTGCTCTGTACTTTTGCTCTTAAAATAAAACTGATCTTTTAAAGGCTACAAGTGTGTTAGCATCACCTAGATACTTCTGGTGAGTAAATTACTCTCGCGGATAATAAATTAGAGTCTTCTGAAAGTGCATTAACTCTTTAGACTCGTCCAGGACAGCTCACTTGCACGGGGAATTTCCACACAGCACATGAGTCATCAGCAAAGGTTACTCCCTCATGCACCCCTCTCCTCCCTAGGGAGGCACTTACTTAGAACATCTAAGTATTCATACAGGAAAAGTCCAGAATGCAGCAAGAATCTCCAGGAAGCTAAGGAATTCCAGAATTACATTTCTGAGACAGTAGACAGGAAAATCCTCATCTGGTCCCCCATTTATTAAGGATCAAGCAATCTCCAAAAAAATGTCATCACCTTCCAGATACCTCAGGTTGACCTCTGGAAGCCTTGAGAATGCTTACTTCAATGCTTTTGGATAAACATTTACTCTAAGCCTTCCGGTGTCACCATATTTGGTTTGTGGTGCAGCGTGTAGGTGACCGCCTCTGTAGACAATGCTGGGACACACCAACCTCCTTGGCCTCTGGCCTGTGTGGGCTGCTTGCTGTCACACACATGACCTGCCCACTAGGCTTAGGTCTCCTTTTCATGTCCTTTATTCATTGACTTTTTCTTTGTTCTAGAGGCTGTTATGAGAAGTTCTCAATTCAGACGTCTAAGATCAATGAGAAATTCTATCTTTGTGTTGTTAGCAGCCTTTTACCTTGCTAAATAATTGCTACACTATTTTTTCTTGCTGCTGTCAAACTTTTTAAATCCCTTGTGGACATGTAAGAGCTTCTGGTTTCTAATTAGGTTTAAATTGTCCCTAATATAAGAGCAAATAGCCACTGAGTGAGAATTTGAAGGACCGAATGAGGGAACAAAAGTACATAAACATCAGTGTGATCACTCTAAGATCTCTGTTTGGTTTGCATCTATTTATGGGTTTCTTTTTTTTTTTTTTTTTTTTTTTTTTTTGCGGTACGCGGGCCTCTCACTGTTGTGGCCTCTCCCGTTGCGGAGCACAGGCTCCGGACGTGCAGGCTCAGCGGCCATGGCTCACGGGCCCAGCCGCTCCGCGGCATGTGGGATCTTCCCGGACTGGGGCACGAACCCATGTCCCCTGCATCGGCAGGCGGACTCTCAACCACTGCGCCACCAGGGAAGCCCCTATTTATGGGTTTCTTGTCTGTAAAGTGGACCCTTGAGCAACCCAGGTTTGAACTGTGCAGGTCCACTTACACACAGGTTTCGGTCAATGGTAAATACTACAGCACCAGACGATCTGCTGTTGGTTGAAGCCACGGATACCGAGGGCCGACTGTAAAGTTATACTCACATTTTCCACCGCGCGGGGGTCAGTGACCCTAATCCCCGTGTTGTTCAAAAAAGGGAAAATGGACTCTGAGAACATGAGGGGCCCTTTCTGGATGTCTGGATTCTAATATATTCTCCTAACAAAGCAATACAGGCTGCTCTGTGAAAAATACCCAGTTCTGGATTTTTGAAATTACAACCGACAGACACTACATTAAATTATTTTCCATTAAATTGGCTTACTGGTGGAGAAGAATAATTGACACAATTCTTATGAATTGGAATTACTTCTACTTGACAGTCAAACAGGCCTGTGAATAATACACACAGGGCTTCCCTGGTGGCGCAGTGGTTGAGAGTCCGCCTGCCGATGCAGGGGACACGGGTTCGTGCCCCGATCCCGGAAGATCCCACATGCCGCGGAGCGGCTGGGCCCGCGAGCCATGGCCGCGGAGCCTGTGTGTCCGGAGCCTGTGCTCCGCAGCGGGAGAGGCCACAGCAGTGAGAGGCCCGCGTACAGCAAAAAATAAAAAAAAAAATAAATAAAAATAAAAATAATAATAATACACACGACCTACTATTAAACATTCATTCTATATCGATAGGTTCGTACATAAGCCTGCATGCATTTTTAAATTAAACTCTGAATATTAAAGACGTAGTTTGAAGAAATATATTGTTACACATCAAAAACTGATGTTTACTTGTGCTTTGCAGTTTTCCTTTAGTCTAGGAAAGATCATTCTTTTAAAAGAAAAAAAAATCTCCTATAATGTTCAGGCAAATAAACCCAAAACACCTGGTACAATTTTTTCTGGTTTCTTGTGCATCACACATCATGAAGCACTGCTGAAACAAGAAGGTTGATGGGAACTGCTTTTCCATTAGCAGTGAAGGACAGTGGTGCTCAGATGACAAAAATGTACTAAAGCCTCTATTTTCCATGTGAGGTTTTCACTCCCTGAGGGCTGCGTGTGGAGGTAAAAGGCAAGGAAAACAAGGAAAATGTGCAGCAGCAAGCAAAGAGAAACAAAAACTCCTGTGCTGGCTGATTCAGCCTTATTTCTTAGTTGAAGAAGAGAGCAGTTGGAATTTACATCCCAGGACAAGCTGAGAAGTCCCTCCAGTCCTGGGGGCACCGCTCTGCTTCCTCCACGTCACCCTCATGGAGAGCGTGTCTCACGAACCCTCCTACCCACTGCTGTGCTCCCCTCGCTGCGCAGACCCAGCCCTTCAAAGAGCACCTACTGCCGGGCTCACGAGGCACTTCTGTTGGCCTGGCTGATGCCACGTGCGGCCCAGATGGTCCCAAGATGGCCCCACCTCTGAGTAAGCTCTGTGTGCGCTGATGGTAAAATACTTTGGGGGGATCTCATGGGAAGAGAACTTTTCCCGTTAAATGTAGGTTTAGTCTTCATGAAAAAACATCTATTTTTTGTTCGTTCTATTTCCTCTCCCACGCCTGGTCTTTTCATCTTAAACACACACTGGACCCGTCCACAACTCTACTGCTGTCCAGAGAATTCCACACCTTTCCAACTGCATTGGCCCGTGTGGGTCCATCTAAATTATGAACCAAAGTGAAACAAAGCCTGGACCTTAATGACTTCACCAGGGAAGATCAAGGAGGAAAAGCGGGGGAGAGAAGATCTGCCAAAGGCAGAAAAGGCTGGAGATGAGAGGAGGCAACTGGACCAGTTTGATGAGGCCAGTCGTTCTGGCTTCCGGGCACAGATTTCCTAATTTCTCTTATGTTTGAAACCTGACCCCATCTGTTCTTTCCATTTGACCCTGAGTGATGAGAATGGAGATGCAGTGTGGTGTGGAGAAGCAGAGTGACCTTGGCAGCAGACAGCTCAGGGCTCGGGCTTAGGCTCTGTGGCTTTGGAGTGGTCGCTCCACCTCTCTGTTCCTCACCGGTAAAAAGGAGCCATGATGTTTCTCTTGCAGGCTGAGTTTAAGCACACAGGCTTAAAGCACAGTGCCTCGCATGGGGCAAGCAACCACAGCATGGTAAGAGTCATCTCATACGAGCAGTAAGGGCTCCGTTAACTTGGTATTAAAAGTACATTTGTCAAGTTCAGAGCACAGCTTTACATTAAGTAGCTCTTCAATGATGCCACAAGTCAGTTCCTGATTATTTCCAAAGAACTGGGAAGGAAAGAAAGCTACTGGGAAATAATACTGAAAAATAATACTACTGGATAATACTGTGACGAATACTGAATAATACTGTTTGCCTGCCTATCAAATATGATCTAAATTGCACAAATACAGTGGAGAGGAACACCACAAAATTATACTCAGAAACCCATGTACACTTTTCCATGCAAATAAGCAGTGATGAAAGAGAAAATAGGACCGTTGAAGCAACAGGTATAAATGATCAACAGTCAATTATTGTAACTTATTTCTAGGGTCATTTCTATGATCTTAAATAAACGGTTAAGAAAGGGTACCTGGGGTGTGGAGTCCTTTTCTCTACTGTTCCTTTCATGGCCACCTATTACTCCCACTTTAATTCAGATGCTTTGGAAGCCAGAACTCCTGCCTCTTTCTCACACAGTGACCCACAAATCCCCCGTCTGTCTTTGAAGACCAATCTTAATTCAAAAATGAAGTTTTTTTTTCTACCATGTCTTGGGAGCTGTTAGAGCTGGGACCTAGTTCTAGAACAGTCCTTCGCTCCCCCATTATTCCACTTCTGGCTTTTAGCCTCGGGGCCTCTCATTCTTAAAGGCTAGATTTCTTACTTTTCACATCTCCCCAGCATCAGTTCCTCTCTCCTGGTTCACGGGTTTTTTTAGTTCCTCCTCCGGGGCCCTAAATTCCCCTGAAGTTGAGATTAGAGTCCCATAACCCTGAGCAATTAGATCCCCAGCCCCTGGTCCACCCAGAGTGACAGTCCGCACCATGTGCTCGAGCTTGTGAGGACCAGTCAGTCCAAGCCCCGCATCTCCAGCAGTCGTACCCACATAGAGACAGTGGTGTCTGTGAGGCTTAAACAGATGCACTTTTTAGGTGCTGCACAAACTGTGTCAATCAAGGTATAAAATGCTTTGTAGGTCAAGGAGATGAGATCATAGTTGGTCTACCTTTTACAGTCTCTTGGCTAAGCTCATTCGTCTTGGTTTCAACAATCCACATATGGACAATGACCTTTCACACAGAGAGATGTGTATATTTACAGGGAATTTTTATATATGACGTCCTTTGAGACCCATGTAGGGAGAAGCGTGCCTCTCATAGCAAATCTGGGATATGAAACGTTGTCTAATCAGAGCAAAGAAATCCGTGCAGTGTGAGTACCACAGTGAGGGGAGGGGAGAGCTCTGTTATAAAAAAGCATCCATGGTTGTTCCCCCCGCTCTGTGGTTCAGACTCTGCACGGGCATGGGAGAATTGTACTGATAAAGACACAACCCGGGTTATGTATATCGGGGCTAATTGGAAGCAGCTGAGAACAGTGGGAAGCAAACTCTCCACATTTGGACACTGCTCTCCTTAGTGTGGGTGGGCGACTTGGTAAAGGCCCTGCAGCCTTCCCAGGGGTGGGACCTGAAAGCTAAACAGCAACGCATACCTACATGGAAGACAGAATCCCATCCATACAAGAGACCTATGTGTCCAGTCCCGGGCGGCCTACTAAATATCACGAACGAAATCCACTGGATTCATGTTAAGTGATTCAGAGTGGGCTGTGTTGTTTTTAGACCCAAATGTTGCTGGTGGGAACACAGTCAGGAGCGGCATGCATGGGTGCCTAGGCTGTAGTTTACGTCTTGTTTAAAGAGCAAGGAGTGTCTCCCACTGTTTCCTTCACCTTCTTTAGGGTTACTTTAAAAGACTGACATGTGGGGCTTCCCTGGTGGCGCAGTGGTTGAGAGTCCGCCTGCCGATGCAAGGGACACGGGTTCGTGCCCCGGTCCGGGAGGATCCCACATGCCGCGGAGCGGCTGGGCCCGTGAGCCATGGCCGCTGAGCCTGAGCGTCCGGAGCCTGTGCTCCGCAACGGGAGAGGCCACAACAGTGAGAGGCCCGCGTAACGCAAAAGAAAAAAAAAAAAAAAAAAAAAGACTGACATGTGGCAGAAGTTAAAGTAGAGTAGATCTGGCCATGTCTGTTTAACATCATCGAAAAAAAAGTAATTTGCTGGGCTCCCACTCTATGCTCATCATTCCGAAGGCTCACATGGTCACACGGTTGGTAACAGGCAGAGCTGGACTGAGACCAGGTCTCTCCAGCTCCAAAGCCAGGTTCCTTCTCCAGGCCACACAGCATCCTGAGTCCTCAAACCTGCTCATCTACTATTCAGAGGAAACTGCACTGTTACATTGGGAACAAGCCCAAATAACCTTCTAAACTATGGTGTCTATCATAACCTTCTATGGCTCCCAAAACATAAGATGAAAAGTTCTACAATGTTTTCCTGAAATAGAGACAATGAGCAGCTCACTGTGGCCCTGCTCATGGGGGGATGGTATTAGGTCTTGGGTTCTTGAAACAGTCTGGCACTCCCCTACAAAAATGGACAGAAAAGATACTAAGGCAAGGTCTATTTAAAAAAATTTGTGTGCCTCATCATCAGAAAATCTACAAGCAACAAATGGTGGAGAGGGTGTGGAGAAAAGGGAATCCTCTTGCACTGTTGGTGGGAACGTAAACTGATACAGGCACTGTGGAGAACAGTATGTGGTTCCTTAAAAAACTAAAAATAGAACTACCATACGACCCAGCAATCCCACTACTGGGCATATACCCTGAGAAAACCATAATTCAAAAAGACACATGAACCCCAATGTTCATTGCAGCACTGTTTACAATAGCCAGGACATGGAAGCAACCTACGTGTCCATCAACAGACGAACGGATAAAGAAGATGTGGTACATATATACAATGGAATATTACTCAGCCATCAAAAGGAACAAAATCGGTCATTTGTAGAGACGTGGATGGACCTAGAGACTGTCGTACAGAGTGAAGTAAGTCAGAAAGAGAAAAACAAATATCGTATATTCATGCATATATGTAGAATCTAGAAAAATGGTGCAGATGAACTAGTTTGCAAGGCAGAAATAGAGACACAGATGTAGAGAACAAACGTATGGACACCAAGGGGGGAAAGTGGCAGGGGGGTGGTGGTGGTGGTATGAATTGGGAGATTGGGATTGACATGTATACACGAATATGTATAAAATAGATAACTAATAAGAACCTGCTCTATAAAAAACATTAAATTAAATTTAAAAATGTGTGCCTCATTACATTTTTTTGTAGAATGTGGGACTTTGAAAGTCAGCATCACACTGTGAAATTCAAAAATTTACCATGAGACTGCAGTAATTTCACTTTCTGAACTACACCCCAAGGAAATAATCCAAAAGAGAAAAATAATTTTGTGTAAAACTACTGAGACACTAATAAAAAAAGAAATATCAAGAAACCACACAAACTGGCCCAGTAAAAGAATGGTTGAACAAACCAGAATACATAAATTTAATAAAATAAAATCCTATGACTTTAAATGGCAATTCTATGATTAAGAGTAATAAAATTGCTCACTGGGAAAGGTAAGAAAACTTAGAATGACAGAAATAAATTAGAATTAGGCTGTTCTTCTGTGGGGTGGAAGCAACCCCTGCACGTCCCCCTCAGAACCCCCTGTGTGCTCGGGGCAGGTGGGGAACCCACCTCAGCCTGCACCCCTGAGCCACCAGTGGGCACCCAGCACAGGCTCCCGGAGGCCCAGCAACACCTGGACACGAGCGCAGACCTCCGTGCTTCCAGCTCAACTTCCACCCAGACGTTCTCCAGGTCAAGAACGTGCCCGGTGTCCCCTCAGCACAACTCTGTGAAAACACTGTTTTCTCATAATGATGAAGTAATGGGTAAGAAATCTTGCAAAACTCTGATTATTCACACAAATATTTATTCAAGAAATATTTATGGAGCACTACTATAGGTCATGTAATTTCACATTATCAGAATGTGGTAAGCATAGAATAACACAAAGCATAGGAATAAATACATTTAGAAAAAGATCAAGTGATTGCCAGAAGTTCTGGGAAGGGAAGGGTGAACAGGTGGAACACAGAGGATTTTTAGGGCAGTGGAACTATTCTGTGTGATACTGTAATGGTTGAGCCACGTCCTTATACATTTGTACAAACCCATAGAATGTTCAACACCGAGAGTGAATGCTAGTAAACTGTGAACTTCAGTTAATAATAATGTATTGTCTCTTGTGTTTCCTGCCTAGAGAAGTTCCTTTAGCATTTGTTGTAAAGCTGGTCTGGTGTACTGAGTTCTTTTAGCTTTTGCTTGTCTGTGAAGCTTTGGATTTCTCTGTCGAATCTGAATGAGATCCTTGCTGGGTAGAATAATCTTGGTTGTAGGTTTTTCCCTTTCAACACTTTAAATATATCCTGCTACTCCCTTCTGGCCTGCAGAATTTCTGCTGAAAAATCTACTGATAACATGATGGAGAGTCCCCTGTATGTTATTTGTTGCTTTCCCTTGCTGCTTTTAATATTTTTCTTTGAATTTAATTTTTGTTAGTTTGATTAATGTGTCTCTTGGTGGGTTTCTCCTAGGGTTTCTCCTGTATGGGACTCTCTGCACTTCCTGGACTTGAGTGACTATTTCCTTTCCCATGTTAGAGAAGTTTTCCACTATGATCTCTTCAAATATTTTCTCAGACCCTTTCACTTTCTCTTCTTCTAGGACCCCTATAATTTGAATGTTGGTGCGTTTAATGTTGTCGCAGAGGTCTCTGAGACTGTCCTCAATTCTTTTCATTCTTTTTTCTTTATTCTGCTCCTTGGCAGTGATTTCCATCATTCTGTCTTCCAGCTCACTTATTCGTGCTTCTGCCTCAGTTATTCTGCTATTGATTCCTTCTAGTGTATATTTCTCATTTCAGTTACTGTGTTGTTCATCACTGTTTGTTTGTTCTTTAGTTCTTCTAGGTCTTTATTAAACATTTCTTGTGTTTTCTCAATCCACTCTATTTCTGAGATTTGGGATCATCTTTACTATCATTACTCTAAATTCTTTTTCAGGTAAGTTGTCTATTTCCTCTTCATTTATTTGGTCTTGTAGGTTTTTACCTTGATCCTTCATTTGTAACCCAAAACAATTAACAAAATGGTAATAGGAATATCCATATTGATAATTACCTTGAATGTAAATGGATTAAATGCTCCAACCAAAAGACACAGACTGGCTGAATGGATACAAAAACAAGACCCATATATATATGCTGTCTACAAGAGACAGCATATATATATATATACTGCATATATAAGACTCGCCTCAGACCTAGGGATACATGCAGACTGAAAGTAAGGGGATGGAAAAAGATATGCTATGCAAATGGAAATCAAAAGAAAGCTGGAGTAGCAATACTCATATCAGATAAAATACACTTTAGAATAAAGACTGTTACAAGAGATAAGGACACTACATAATGATCAAGGGATCAATCCAAGAAGAACACATAACAATTATAAATATTTATGCACCCAACGTAGAAGCATCTCAATACATAAGGCAAATGCTAACAGCCATAAAAGGAGAAATCAACAGTAACACAATAATAGTGGGGGACTTTAACACCCCACTTACACCAATGGACAGATCATCCAGAGAGAAAATAAATAAGGAAACACAAGCTTTAAATGACATAATAGGCCAGATAGATTTAATTGATATTTATAGGACATTCCACTTGAAAGCAGGAAAATACACTTTCTTTGCAAGTGCACCTGGAACATTCTCCAGGACAGACCACATCTTGGGTCATAAATCAAGACTCGGAAAATTTAGGAAAACTGAAATCGTATCAAGCATCATTTCTGACCATAGTGTTATGGGATTAGAAATCAATTACAGGAAACAAAAAACACAAACACATGGAGGCTAAACAGTGCACAGCTAAATAACCAAGAGATCACTGAAGAAATGAAAGAGGAAATTAAAAAACACATAGAAACAAATGACAATGAAAACACAATGATCCAAAACCTATGGGACACAGAAAAAGAATTTTTAAAAGGGAAGTTTACAGCAATTCAATCTTACTGCAAGAAATAAGAAAAATCTCAAATAAACAATCTAACCTTACACCTGAAGCAACTAGAGAAAGAAGAACAAAGAAAACCCAAAGTTAGTAGAAGGAAAGAAATCATAAAGATCAAAGCAGAAATAAATGAAATAGAAACAAAGAAAACAAGAGCAAAGATCAACAAAACTAAAAGTTGGTTCTTTGAGAAGATAGACAAAATTGACAAAACTCTAGCCAGACTCATCAAGAAAAAAAGGAAGATGACACAAATCAATAAAATTAGAAATGAAAAAGGAGAAATTACAACTGACACTGCAGAAATACAAAGAGACTAAGAGACTCTCTCATAAGAGACTACTACAAACAACTATATGCCAATAAAATGGACAACCTGGAAGAAATGAACAAATTCTTGGAAAGGTACAGCTTTCCAAGACTGAACCAGGAAGAATTAGAAAATATAAACAGACCAATCACAAGTAATGAAATTGAAACTATAATTAAAAATCTTCCAACAAACAAAAGTCTAGGACCAGATGGCTTCACAGAATTCTATCAAGCATTTAGATAAGAGCTAACACCCATCCCTCTCAAACTCTTCCAAAAAATAGCAGAGGGAGGAACACTCCCAAACTCGTCCTACGAGGCCACCATCACCCTGATACCAAAACCAGACAAAGATATCACAAAAAAAAGAAAATTACAGACCAAAATCACTGATGAACATAGATGCAAAAATCCTCAACAAAATACTAGCAAACAGAATCCAACAACACATTAAAAGCATCATACCCCATGATCAAGTGGTTTTTATCCCAGGAATGCAAGGATTCTTCAGTATACACAAATCAATCAATGTGGTACAACAAACTGAGGGAGAAAAACGATATGATCATCTCAATAGATGTAGAAAAAGCTTCTGACAAAATTCAACACCCATTTATGTTAAAACTCTCCAGAAAGTGAGCATAGAGGGAACCTACCTCAACATAATAAAGGCCATAAATGACAAACTCACAGCAAACATCTTTCTCAATGGTGAAAAACTGAAAGCATTTCCTCTAAGATCAGGAACAAGACAAGGATGTCCACTCAGGCCACTCTTATTCAACATAGTTTTGGAAGTCCTAGCCACAGCAATCAGAGAAGAAAAAGAAACAAAGGAATCCAAATTGGAAAAGAAGAAGTATCACTGTTTGCAGATGACATGATATATACATAGAAAATCCTAAAGATGCCACCAGAAAACTACTAGAGCTAATCAATGAATTTGGTAAAGTTGCAGGATGCAAAATTAATGCACAGAAATCCCTCACATTCCTATACACTAACAACAAAAGATCAGAAAGGGAAATTAAGGAAACAATCCCATTTACCATTGCAACAAAAAGAATAAAATACCTAGGAATAAACCTACCTAAGGAGGCAAAAGACCTGTACTCAGAAACCTATAAAACACTGATGAAAGAAATCAAAGATGACAGAAACAGATGGAGAAATATACCATGTTCTTGGATTGGAAGAATTAATATTGTGAAAATGACTATACTACCCAAAGCGGTCTACAGATTCAATGCAATCCCTATCAAATTACCAATGGCATTCTTCACAGAATTAGAACAAAAAATCTTACAATTTGTATGGAAACACATAAGATCTCAAATAGTCAGAGCAATATTGAGAAGAAAAACAGAGCTGGAGGAATCAGGCTCCCCAACTTCAGACTATACTACAAAGCTACAGTAATTGAGACAGTATGGTACTGGCACAAAACCAGAAATACAGATCAGTGGTACAGGATAGAAAGCCCAGAGATAAACCCAGACACCTACGGTCACCTAATCTATAACAAAGGAGGCAAGAATACACAATGTAGAAAAGACAGCCTCTTCAATAAGCGGTGCTGGGAAAACTGGACAGCTACATGTAAAAGAATGAAATCAGAACCCTACCTAACACCATACATATCGGCACCACGAACACCTGAGGATGGCTGTTATCACCACGAGTCCTTCCATCAAGCTGAATTACTCATGCATGGTTTCTAACTCTCCTCTTGGCTACACTCCACTCCACAAACTCCCACTTGCCATGGTCCCTTTAAGATGTGCCCTGAATCAGCCAGCAGAGTCTACTCCCCCCTGCCCAGCACCTGGCACTGGACCATCACCTCGTGGGGTCAGGACCCTGTGCTTCCACCAACATGCTGCTGCATCCACACCACACTGTTGGTGGCTCCCACTTAACCTGAGCCAACGAAAACACCCCATCTTCTTCACACTTACATAACTGGTGCTTTTTCATTCTGCCAGTCATTCAACAAATGGTGCCTTCAAGAAAAAAATGTCCCAAAGCGGACAATTTTCCATAAGATGATTGGGCAACAAACAGACTAAGGAAACACATGGACTTCTGACCTACAAGTGAACGCGAAATTAAATTTTTCCATGTTAAAAGTTAACTATATTATTATCAGTTAGTTGTTAAAGGCAAAGCAGCCACGCAGAGTCCCAGTGTCATGTGGGAGGGGGCACTGCAGACGATGAGGTGAAGTCCCATCACGTCCCACCCTCGTGCTCAGACGCATGTGTTTGGAGGGGCACAGAGTATATTGCTGAGAAAGAGTCAGATCCTGACTGTCACCAGTTTGAAAATCCGTGGAAAGCACATCTTTTAGTTCAAAATGTTATTCTTAGAAGTTATGTAAGCAGCACTCGTAGCTGCTTTACTGACTCTGACACATCAGACAAGCTCCTTAGTTTTCCAGGTATTACCCTACACATAAATGCAGGATGACCATCTGTTTCACTTAAATAGTGAAAACATTCATGAGTTTTCCTTAAACTCTTAAGCTACCAATGTCGCTTACAAGACGCCTTTATTCCCTCTGCCCTCACCCATCTGCTTTTCCATGTTTTGTGAATATTTTTCAGGAGTCAAGGGTCTAACTCACCTTTTGTATTCCCTTCTTAACCAACACACTGTCACAGAATCATGTAATTATTAAGAGCAAACTCAAGCTCAGAGTTGGAGAAACCCAATGTTTTCTTACACTGAGGCTCCCAGAAGCACCCTGGTTCATTCAGGCATGTTCAGCTCTGTGCTAAGAAGCCCTGTGAACACACAAAGCTCAAGAACTGACCTCGAGTAGGTGGAAGTCTACTTGACAAGAAAACAGTGAACAAAAGGGTAAGTCACTCAAACTCAGAAGAGTTCCCGATGCAGAAGATGCGGTTCAGCATAGATGACACTGATCCTGGTGTGTGTCTGTGTGCGCATGTGTCTGTGTGTCTGTGAGTGCGAGGGAGGAATTGCTAGGGGAAGAGGAGGGAAAGAGGGGAGAGAAGAAGTTGTACAGCTAAATGTGGTTACTTCAAGGACAGACCCGCAGGTCACGCGCTTATGAGGAAAACAGTCATGTGTCATGTGCAACTATAGTAACCAGCTCCTAAATAATGTCCCTGGGCTGGATGTGTTAAGGCACAAGTGTAAATGTGTACACTGAGTCCAGATATGTTCAGTTTTGAACATCAGACAGAAGGATCACCTACCAGAGTTAAGGAGCTCGTGACCCGATGCGATTAACATTTTAGAACATTTCAGAACAATTCTAGCTAAACCATATGGAGAACTTTCACAAAACACCTATGAGGTCCACTCCAGACCAATTACAGCAGAATACCAGGGACTGGGGCCAGTGCTGGGAATTTTTAAGGCTCCCCAGGCGATTCCAATGTGCAGCCAAGGTTTCAAACCACTGTTTTAGAGATGGCTCTGGCAGCCGTGCCGAGAAAGCTCTAAGAAAGACCAAGGGAGGGAAGCAAGGAGGAAGCAATGACGCTGTCCTCACGGGAGATGGTGAGGGCCGACCCAAGAAGCCATCGTGGGGACCAAGGACAGGATGGACGCAGTGGGGAAAATGGGGATGTCTAGGACGGCTCTGGTGTGTGACTCTGGTGCGTGTGTAAGCAGAACCTGAAGTGGTTATGGAACTGCCAGTGCAACCTCCAAGGGGCTCTGTACACAAGTGTGCAGACGTGAGGCCCGGCCACAGTAAAGGCTCTGCATCCGGGGTCGGCAGGGGCCTTTAACGGTGAGCACGTAGAAGAGCACTGAGAACAAGGAGGACGCGAGGGACAAGGATGGAGACGGCATGAAAATAAAAGCAACGATGCCCTGAGGACCTGCCACCATGGCAGGGGGGTGAGAGCAGAGGTGCTTGGTTTCCTACTGTGCCCAGGGTTCTGGCCACCAGGTGCTCCAGACTTTCCCAAGCAGATTTCACACATCCGGCCTCGCTGTCAAGCTGTGATCGAGACTAAGGGCTCCCATTTTGGGAACAAAGGACATCAGTGTGTGAAACAGCCTCGCTGACCCGTCCAGAGCGGTTGTGTTGGGGAGCTGGGTTCCCGCAGGAGGCTGGGGCACAGGCAGGCACGAGGCTCTGGGCCCGGTCAAGGCAGCCCAGCCCGCCAGCCCCACACCCCTCCTGTCCGGGCAAATACCCTTCCTGCCAGATGGTTCCAGTCCTCAGCTGTCTTCCATGCAACCACACCTGGTCCCGCACACGCCAACGGAAGGATGACCTGGGGGTGAAAGTTGCTCAAGTTTCATCAAAGGTGAAACCTGAGAAACTTGCTCAAGGTCAGCGAAGGTCGAGGTGGGGGGAACTGGATGGCCAGGTTCCTGCTCCAGGCTGGGCGCTCGGCCCAGGAGCCGCCTGATCTGGGCCAGGCGATCTGAGGGAGGGAAGCGTGGAGCGCCAGGCCTTCAGACCTTCCAGAAAGGGCGGATGGGAGTCCAGGCAGAGAACAGACGGGGAACAGGCAGCCTGGTGGGCAGGCTCTCCTCTTCCAGGGTGGACAAGGCCCCATGCCGTGGCACTAGGCACCCGCTGATGGGTGTGGAGACTGTCCACCGAGGGGGAGGGAGGGCACCTGCCTTTTTCACAAATTGAGGGAAATGAAAACTTTTCCTCAGAGACTGAAGAAATCATCAATGTCCCTTAGGAACTGGGTTTGTCGGCTTCCAACAAAAGCAGCTTATGGTAAAGCAGATCGGTTAAGAGCTCAATCGATCAATCAATAAAAACCAAAGAGTGCGAGCTCATGGGAATCACCTGAAGGGCCAGGCATCAGGTGTCCACAGACATGCGGCCCCCACCCACCCCAGGTCACCTGGGACACAGGGGCGGCTGGGCTGCGACAGAAGCCTCTCGGATTTGCCAACCTTTGCTTTTTTTTTTTTTAACATCTTTACTGGAGTATGTTAGTTTCTGCTTTATAACAAAGTGAATCAGTTATATATATCCATGTGTTCCCATATTTCTTCCCTCCATATCCCACCCCTCTAGGTGGTCACAAAGCACCGAGCTGATCTCCCTGTACTATGGGGCTGCTTCCTACTAGCTAGCTATTTTACGTTTGGTAATGTATATATGGCCATGCCACTCTCTCACTTTGTCCCAGCTTACCCTTCCCCCTCCCCGTATCCTCAAGTCCATTCTCTAGTAGGTCTGCATCTTTATTCCCACCTTGCCCCTAGGTTCTTCATGACCTTTTTTCTTTTTCTTTTTTTAGATTCCATATATATGTGTTAGCATACGGTATTTGTTTTTCTCTGACTTACTTCACTCTGTATGACAGACTCTAGGTCCATCTACCTCACTACAAATAACTCAATTTTGTTTCTTTTTATGGCTGAGTAATATTCCATTGTATGTATGTGCCACATCTTCTTTATCCATTCATCTGTCGATGGACACTTAGGTTGCTTCCATGTCCTGGCTATTGTAAATAGAGATGCAATGAATGTTGTGGAACATGACTCTTTTTCAATTATGGTTCTCTCAGGGTATATGCCCAGGAGTGGGATTGCTGGGTCGTATGGTAGTTCTATTTTTAGTTTTCTAAGGAATCTCCATACTGTTCTCCATAGTGGCTGTATCAATTTACATCCCACCAACAGTGCAAGAGGGTTCCCTTTTCTCCACATCCTCTCCAGCCTTTATTGTTTCTAGATTTTTTTGATGATGGCCATTCCGACCGGCGTGAGATCCTTTGCATTTTAATTGTAACTTGCTTTTTGGCCCCGGGGCAGCTAGCAAACGACTGTATAACCCACAGTTCTCCCAGGGCTTCTGCGGGCCTCCCCCGCAGGGACTGCAGCTCCGCTCTCGCCCAGCCGCCGCCTGGGAAGGCAGCGCTGTCTCTAAGGGGAAGCAGTCTGAGCCGAGCTTTGAATGAAACAGCCAGCGCTCTGGGATCACGTGGGAAAGCCCGGGAGGAGAAAGCGTGGCCAGGCGGGAGGCGGCTCTGGCGACCGCAGGCTGGGACGTTTAGGGGACTCCGGGGCCGCAGAGCATCTTGGCAAGCTGCGCACGCACCGGCCCACCAGGCACCGCCTCGCAGCCGGACCGCGCGGTGCTGGGCTCGTTTCTAGGGACGCCTCCGTACTTCCCAGGGTCGGAGGTCTCCCAGCCCCCCGCGCCGAGGGCTGAGTTCCTCCAGGCGCCGGGCCGTGAAGTTTTATTTACTCCAACACCAAGTTATGACAGTGAAATATGTCAGGGAACCACAGGGATTTTCCCTAGATCAGCAGAACCCATATTAAACTGGTAATAATTAGAATAGTCTGCTCTGAGGAATGTGCGCCAGGCTGCATTCTCTCCCTGACCTAAGAAAGCTAAAATAACATACTTCTCCTCAAAACCGTATCCCTGAAACGCTTGCAGGGCACTGTTTGCACAGTTGGAGGAGGGCCTCTCCCGGTGCCGGGAACCCACGTTTTCTTTTATTGGCTCCTCTCCCAGTCCCCACGTGGCGCTGTCCTCAGGGTCGCCGGGAGCTGAGCGGCTTGGGTGAGGCGGGCTCCAGGGGTCAGAGCCCACGCTCGCCCCGGCCGGCCCTTCCTCCAGGACGGCCCCCTGACGCCGGCCTCCGTAGCATTGCAGCCACTGCATCCCCACCGGGAGCCGTGGACTCGCCCCTTTCCACACGGCCTGCCCGGCATCTGCACTTTGGCCACTGACGTCGTCAGCCCTCGTGTGCACGAGCCCGGCCAGCATCCCCCGCTACCAGCCTGGGCGGCCAGGGGCACCTCTCTACCTGGTGGCATCTTCCCTTGTTCTATCACAGGGCCACATTCCTAGGCAGGGCAGACCCCCGAGGTTTCTGGGGAGAGCAGCATTTAGCCTGCTTTCAGTGGAGCACAGCCAGCATGGGGTAGGATTACTCATTATCGTTATTATTATTAATTATTACTACTACTACTACTGATTGATTGATTACTGAAACTATTGAAAGAAGTCTAATTTTTGAAGAATAGAAAGGGTTTAAATGGGAGGGTACAGGCCAGGCCATCAGAGACCAAGGTGCACAATCAGGGCTGTGGACACCACATCGCTCCTCAAGAACCCATTTCTCAACACATAACTAATTAATGAATAAACTGTGCCTGAGGAAGGACGGTGTGTAAGTCTCTTCTGCAAGGCTCGGAGCTGTTTCTCATCGCCAGTGAGCAAGCGCTGGCTCAGTGCCTGTCCGTGTAGTCCCCCGAGACACGCCAGCAAGGGGAATCTTCATCGTGTTACAGGAGAGAAAACTAAGGCCCAGGGAGGACACGGGACTTGAGCAAACCTACTCAGCTAAAGCAAGCGCTGCGGAGCTGGGATTCAGGTTTTTTTCACTCTTGGTGCATTTTGTGTCAATCAACGTACAGTGTTGCTGGGATCTGTGAGTACACAGGTGAAGGAAGCAGGTGAGAGCTCTGCCCTCGTGGTCCAGCTGGAGAGACATTTAAAGAGCAAACAAATACTCCACAAGGTGAGAAGGAGGTTACAATGGAAGATCCGGGACGAGCTGTCCAGGCAGCAGGAACAGCTTGTGCAGAGGCCCCGGGGGAGTAAGAACTTCAGCTTGAGAAACTAAGCAGTGGCCAGTGAGGCTGGAGCCGAGTGAGCCGGGGGACAGTGGGTTATCATGACACTGGGGAACAGGTGGGGACATGTGCATGAGCGCAGCTCTCCAAAAGCTCCCTTTAACCTTGGACACGCAGACTTCAGAGGGTCGTGACCCTAACTGGACCAAAGAAGGCTGACCCTCATCTTTTTTTTTTTTTTTTTTTTTTCCTGCAGTACGCGGGCCTCTCACTGCTGTGGCCTCTCCCGTTGTGGAGCACAGGCTCTGGATGTGCAGGCTCAGCGGCCATGGCTCACAGGCCCAGCCGCTCCGCGGCATATGGGATCCTCCTGGACTGGGGCACGAACCCGTGTCCCCTGCATCGGCAGGCAGACTCTCAACCACTGCGCCACCAGGACAGCCCTGAGCCTCATCTTTGTGTAAAGGCTTCCTAGGGCTGTGCCTGCCCCACAGGTCACTCTCTGGGGACCAGATACACTCATGCAAAGAGCTGTGACCTGGGCAGCATCAGCAATCTGCAAAGGAATGACTTAGCAGGGCTCTCCTGAGGGTCAGGAGCTGTCACACTGCTCAAGGGACATTTCCAGTAAGTTAGGCACTTAGGGAAGACCACGATTTCCAAACTGAACCAGATGGTGTGCCCACCCTCTAGGGGCTCAGATCCTACAGGTGACACAGACACACAGACACACACAGGAGGAGGGCAGGGGAGCAGGCATGTGCCGAACCCCAGGCAGAGGCCAGCACACTTGAAGTCTTTGGATTTTGGGGTTTGGATTTTTTTTTGAAAGAGGAAACAAGATTTCAGCAGGTAGAGAGGTCGAAACCACATTCTAGATGGAGGGCAGACTATGGACACAGGCAGAGGGCTATGGAGATGCAAGGCCCAGCCAGAGTGATGGGCCAGACAACTCAGGGCAGGGCTGGCAGGAGAAAACTACAGGAGACCCTGGCCTTTATCCCATGGGCACAGGGAGCTGGGGAAGACTTTAAGCTGGGGAGTGACTTTATCAGATTTGGGCTTTAGAAGAGAACAGTTGACACCCATGTTCATAGCAGCATTATTCACAACAGCCAAAAGGTGGAAGCAATCCAAGTGTCAACTGATGAATGGATGAACAAAATGTAAATATGTACAATAAAATATTATTAGCCTTAAAAAGGAGGAGAATTCTGCAATATGCTATGACATGGATGAACCTTAAAGATAAACTAAGTGAAATAAGCCAGTCACAAAAAGCCAAATATTGTATGATTACACTTATATGAGACTTCTAGGGTAGCCAAATTCATAGACACAGAAAGCAGAATGGTGGTCGCCAGGGGCTGGGGAAAGGGAAGAATGAAGAGTTGTTTGCTGGGGACAGAGGTTCTGTTCTGCAAGATGAAAAGAGTTCTGGGGATGGATGGTGGTGATGACTGCACAGCGATGTGAATGTACTTAATGCCACTGAACTGCACACTTAAAAATGGTTATGGTGGTAAATGTTGTGTTATGTATGTTTTGTCACAATTAGAACTAGTTGGAGAGAGGGAGAGGGAGCAGGGTGGACCCGATCACACCTGGACCTCTTAGGCATGGCCCACGACTGGGGAGGCTGTCCATCACTCGCCCGCAGTGACAGCTGGGTCGGGGTGGGAGCAGGTGAAGGGGCGATTCAAGCAGCATTTTCAGAGGCCACGTGGGAGTCTATGGACATGAGGGCGTGTGGGAATTCTGCAGGTAAGACGGGCAGATTCTCACTCGGACTGATTTAGAATCTGCCACCACGATGCATGCAAGCAAGGGGTTTGCGCTCCTCTGGGCTTGTGGACACACAGTCCTGGTTTTGTTTGAGTTTATCATTCCATATGTTAAAGAGCCCCCGGCTCCCTGTGGCCCCGTTCCTGAGATGGCCCTGCCGGACCCCATCCCGTTGGTTTCACGCTGTGCAGAGCCTCGCACCTGCGGCCCCAGGAAAGGCCACGAGGGACGGCCAGGGGGCCGTGGCCAGGCTGCCAGGGGAAGGTCTGCAGGAGGACGAGTGAAGCTAGGAGCCCACGCTCAGGAACAGCTAGCTAATCCCCAACTGTCAATAGCTAGCTAGTGGGAAGCAGCTGCATAGCACAGGGAGATCAGCTCAGTGCTTTGTGACCACCTAGAGGGGTGGGATAGGGAGGGTGGGAGGGAGGGAGACGCAAGAGGGAGGAGATATGGGGATATATGTATATGTATAGCTGATTCACTTTGTTATAAAGCAGAAACTGACACACCATTGTTAAGCAATTATACTCTAATAAAAATGTTAAAAAAAAAAGACGACACCCCCTACTGTGACACCATTCAGAGGATAAGGGGCCTCCAAAGACAAGGATAACAAAAACTTGTTGGGGGTTGATTTCAATACAGGGTCACCCTTTGTATGTTCCACAGACACTGCATCAACTGCCAGGCTATAACCAGCATCAGCAAAATACTCGTGGAAAAGATTTACATATAGTGGCTCCAACTTCAGGCAACAAAGGTCTGATGATTTTATTTCTACTTTATAGTATAATCCAAACACCCAGCCCATAAAACCAATGATTCCTCTCTTGGTGTGGATGCTTACAAAGTATTCTGAAAGCAGGGCAGACAACCAGGGTTACTTGGTGTCTGCACCAAAAATCGGAGTGGAAAGTCTGGGAAATACTAACAGAAAAAGGAGAGCCTTGCTGGGCCGTGGTTTACTGTGTATTAACGGCTTGTTCACACCATTTGTGCTAATAGTCTGCATTTCCTTTAATTAAGAGACAGCTTGTATTTGATGTATATAGCTCCTTCCTGAGAATCACCGGCATTTTATGCTATAGAGACATTCAAAAGAAGAAAATCTGTTCCAGGTCATTTAGTTTACTTTTCTCCTTGTATGAATTCTGGATCAGCTGCTACCATATTTCACCTGTGCCCCAGATGGCACCGAGTTATTGCTGTGAGTGCCTACCTACTCGGCATGCAGTGTCCCATTGGGTGCACTGACAGAGGTGGAGACTCTACCCTCAATCCCACGCGAGGTCTCTGACGCGGGATCGTGCCCATGGTCCCACGGCCAGTTTGAGCCCAGTCTGCCTATAAAGAGATGTCTTTAACCACTGTCTTCTATTGGCTCCATGAAAGTCTGGTAACCAAGAAAACACAGACAAAACCACTTTAAAAGCATCATGGAAGGTCCTATCGTGCCAGGGAAGATGCACATGCACATCTCCAAAGGTAAATTACAGTGATGTCCAAGGTCACACAAAGGCCATCGGGCAGTCCCAGCTGTGTTTACCTAAACTTCACCACCAACTTCATCAGCACTTGTAACTCAAATTCCACGCAGGGCCCTGGAGCCAGCTTACACAGCTTAACAAGGCACACAGCTGTCACCTACTACTCACACGCTGGCCCAGAGAAGCCATGTGTCATTACAAAAAATTATTTTAAATACCCCTCATTACTGCTGGAAAACCAATGGAAGAGGCTAGAGCAGGAAGGCCTAAAATAGTTTGGATCAGCACCCCTGTTAGCAAAATACGTATTGAGAACATCCCCGTAATAAATGATTATTTAATTACAATGCACATAGGTAGTTGTACTAATACATGTTACGTATTAAGAAACAGAAAATGATGAGATAAAAATTAAATAGAAGTTTCTGCTCCTCATTGGAGTATTTTCCTAGTTAATGAATATGTTAATGAATTTTTATTTGACTGATTATTTTCTAGCCCTGTGATAATATGCATAATATGTATTCAGATGATTTTTTTAACCCTTCTTTCACCTCACAGTTACCTTTTTTGTGTGTGTAGTGAGAAAGTTTAAGATTCACTCTCTTAGTACATTTCTAGTAGACAATAGAATATTATTAACTATAGTCACCATGCTGTACACTAGATCCTCAGAACTTACTCATCTTATAACTGAAAGTCTGTATCCTTTCACCAGCATCTCACCACTTTCCCCTCCCCACAGCCCCTGGCAACCACCGTTCTCCTCTCTGGTCCTATGAGCTCACTGTTTTGTTTTTGTTTTTGTTTTTTTTTTATCCCACACATAAGTGAGATTATGCAGCATTTGTCCTTCTGGGTCTGGCCTATTTCACTTAGGATAATGTCCTCCCAGTTCACCCATGTTGTTGCAAATGGTAGGCTTTCCTTCTTTTCTTATTGCTGAATAATATTCCATTGTATCACATTTTCTTCATCCATTCATTTATCGATGGACATTTAGATTGTTTCCACATCCTAGCTCTCGTGAATAATGCTGCTATGAACACGAGGGTGCAGGTATCTCTTTGAGATACTGATTTAGTTTTCTTTGGGTATATATCCAGGAGTGGAATTGCTGGATCATGTGATAGTTCTATTTTTAGTTTTTAGTTTTTTGTTTTTTTTGCTGTACGCGGGCCTCTCACTGTTGTGGCCTCTCCCGTTGTGGAGCAACAGGCTCCGGACGCGCAGGCTCAGCGGCCATGGCTCACAGGCCCAGCCGCTCCGCGGCATGTGGGATCTTCCTGGACCGGGGCATGAACCCGTGTCTCCTGCATCGGCAGGCAGACTCTCAACCACGGCGCCACCAGGGAAGCCCTATTTTTAGTTTTCTGAGGAACCTCCATACTGTTTTCCATAATGGCTGCACCAATTCACATTCCCACCAGCAGTGCGCGAGGGTTCCCTTTTTTCCCACATTCTTGCCAACACTTGTTACTTCCTATCTTTTTGATAATAGCCATTCTGACAGGTATGAGGTGATACTCATTGTGGTTTCAATTTGCATTTCTATGTACCTGTAAGCCATTTGTATATCTTCTTTGGAAAAATATCTATTTGGGTCCATTTTTAAAGTGGATTACTTTTTTTTTTGCTATTGAGTTAGTTGTATGAAACCCTTATATATTTTGGAAATTAACCCTTTATCAGACATATGGCTGCACACAGACTTCTTTCACCCCAATTTTAATCTTTTAAAAGCAGCAAGCCAGATCAAGTACACAAATACATTTTTTCATTTAAAAAACACTTGGATGACTATATTAGGTTTTTTTTTTTCAGGCCTTTTTATACAGAAGTTTTTCTGTATACCAACACTCCAACAGTGCATAATCCTCTAAACTGACATCTGCAGTAACCAGGTGTTGGAGAAGATCCCCCCCCAGAGCTGGCCTTGCTGCTATGACTTAGGCAGCAATCTAACAGGCCTGGGGTTGGGACCATGAAGCTGCAAAGGCCTTCCCTGCAGCCAGGAGGCTCCGAGCTGGTGCTCATGCCCGGCTGTATGACTCCCACTAGCCTGCAGTCTCCAGCAGGGTCGCCTCCTGCCTGTATGGCTGCGTTCTTTTTACTTTACAATTTCACTGGAATGGCCCTATTTTTGCAACTCTCATGTCTCAGATACTTTCAGGAAATAGACTAATTATAAATAAATATAAATTTAAGGCAAACCTTTTGTAACTTTTTCCTTATTTTACTGATCTAAACAAGGCATTCTTTCAATATTGTCTGAGAAACCAAAAATAAGAAAGGTATTAATCAGAGGTTGACACACTAGTAAGAGAGCAATTACTTTTTCCTCCTTCATTCTTTCTAGAGAAGCACAGTTATCGGCGATTTCTTCCAGCAAAAGGCAATCAGTAAGAAGCAGTCTCACATTTCCAGGGGGACCGTTTCAGCCTGCCTTCCCTGAAATCATTGTTCATGTGAAAGGACCCTTTTCATTAAGAGGGTGTTTTTGAAACTGTCTCAGTTTGGGGTGTGTCTTTACAGGTGGGGTGTGTCTTACAGGTGTTCTTTGAAAAGGATTCTGCGGTCAAATAAACTTGAGTGACCACAGGTCATGACAACACGAGACAGGCCTCCTTACTGCAGGACTACCCAGAGTCCTTAACATAAAATGTGCACAGGAAGTGGCCTGGTACATGCAGGGCCTTCCACTGAAGGCTTGTTTCCAAGAACTATTAACACTAACATGTGTCTAAGGAACAAGGCCAGGAACCATAGACTAAAGAAGCACCAGGCCACGTGCTGCCCTTGAAAGGAGAGCCGTAAGCAAGGTCAGTGACGCTTTCTCAGTGCACCCTCTGAGGAGCAAGGAACTAGATCACCCTTCATTTACTGGGGGCAGATTGACGCTTAAAGAGGGCCTCCCCTTGGCCAGAGCAGAACAGTCAGAGAACAAATTAAATTCAGTGGCTTAGATGCTTATTCTTTTCAATCTACTCGGGCCAACCCTTCCGAGAGATAAAACCTACCAATCTAAAGATTCAGGCCCACACTGCGAGGGCTTGGGTGGAGGAGACCAGAAGCTATGGTCAAGTTGTGACAAAACCTGCTGCACCGTCCTGGGACCCTGGCTGCCCACTGAACCCACGGCACGGCCCAGTACTGTCATTCGAACCACATACGTCACTTAAAACTTTCTCGTAGCCACAGTAATAAAAAAGTAAAAAGAAACAGCTGAAATACATTTTAATAATGTATTTTATTTCATGCAATATACCCCAAATGTTTTTGTTTCAAGGTGTACTTAGTTTTAAAAAGTGTTAAGATTTTTCACATACTTTTTCTTGTCCTGACTTAGTACAAGAAAAAGTATGTGAAAAATCTTATTTTTAAAATTTTGAAAAATCCAGTACATACTTTAGACACGTAGCACATCTTAGTTCAGACAAGCCACATTTCAAGTACCCAAAAGCCACTGAATGCAGCCCACGGTTACCTTATTGGATGGCAAAGGTCTAGAAACCACATTAATAACCACAGCAGCAGCAGCAGCAATAAAATAGTTAATTTTTGTTGAGCACTTTCACATGGCAGGCACTTTTCACGCATTATTTCCCTGAATTCTCATCGTGGCCCTAAGCCCTAGCTGCTACTGTGTTGGTGTTTGACAGGTGAGGAAACTGAGGCACAAAAGGTGCCTCTCAAGGTCACACAGTCACTAAGTGATGGTGCTGACCCTGAGGCCGCAGGACCCTCTGTGGACATGGTCCAGGGTCCTCCCTTTAGGCCATTGCCCTTACACTCGGCAGGTACCTTAGCTACCGTGAGGTCTGACCCCTTTTTACAGATGGGAAAACTGGGGTCAATTACTGGGAAAAAAACATATAATACAGAAATTCAAATTAAGTTCAATCAGTTATGTAGCTGGGTGTAATCACACTAAATTTGACTAAATGTGTCTAATTTATAAAAAAACATTATCAGTTTGGTTCTCTAAAACTTATTAATTTATTCAGACAGCGACACTTGTATTACATTCATATAGAGAGAGCAAGAACTAATATGTATAATAAACATTTTTTAAAAGTCTTGCTCTCTCTCTCTCTCTCTCTGTTTTTATCTCTTACTCCTCTTCCTCTTCCTCTTTCTCTTTCTCTTTCTCTGCTATGTGAGGACACAACAAGAAAGCAACCATCTGCAAGCCAAGAAGAGAGCTCTCACCAGAGCCCAACCACGCTGGCACCCTGACCCCAGACTTCCAGCCTCTAGAACTTACGCGGGCCTCTCACTGCTGTGGCCTCTCCTGTTGCACAGCACAGGCTCCGGACGCGCAGGCTCAGCGGCCATGGCTCACGGGCCCAGCCGCTCCGCGGAATGTGGGATCCTCCCGGACCGGGGCACGAGCCCGCGTCCCCCGCATTGCCAGGCGGACTCTCAACCACTGCGCCACCAGGGAAGCCCTGAATGTGGATCTTGATGTTTGAATATGTTTTAACCTTGCACGATGTCTATACTAACAATGCATGGGTTGTTTGATAAATAAATATTAAAAAAAAAAGTCTTACATTTGAAAATATCTATTTCATTGTTTTAGAACTAATAGTTACGTCGAGGTCTTCAGCCCCATTCTATTTATTCTTTGATTTTTCTCCACTAGGCTGATGCAGATTTGGGGGAGCTTGAAGCCTAAGCAATCCTGGAGGCTCTTTTTAAGAAAGCTGGGAGCAGAAGCGGGAGGGTGCCCAAGCCAGCACTGTCTGCTGAGTGGGTGTTTTCCTGGGGGTCTGTATTAGCACATAACAACCCACAGGGCCCTGCAAACCACGCCCATGAAAGCAACCTTTTCACTTGTCAATCGCAGAATCTCTGTGGACCTCAAGTTTCTTTCTCTGTTAAGTGAGAGTTGGACCAAGAGCCCGTCAGTTCTGAACTCATTCATTCACTCAACAGATACTTATGGAGCCCCTGCTGCATGCCAGGCACTATTACGGGCATGACTTTAAAGTTCAAGAAATTATTGTGTTTTATGACACACAGAAATTATGGGGGGGGGGTGTTACTGAACTTGAGCTCACAGCCAGATGTGCTTTCAAGTTGGCCTCCAACTCCAACAGGACCCTTGGTCACCTGCCCTGCCCAAATGCCCAGGGAACACCCCACAGGTGTGTGGCTTTGTTCCAAGACTCTAGTAACTCCCTTTAGGCACGGCCAGGAGCATGGTGACTTAGCCCTTTCGGGAGTCTCGGGCAGCTGGTGGGCCGGCACCCCAAGACTGACGCAGTGACCCCTGCCTGGCAGAAGGTTTCCTCCCCCTCTGCTAGGTCACTAGGTGTAGTGACCTAAAACCTCAGCGCACACAGCCTCACTTTCAAGTACCATAAAGCAGAAACAGGCATGCATTCACTGTGCACTGTGTAATTCAAACTCTTAAACGCATTTCATCCTTGGGCAGGCTGCTCTCAGAGAAAGGCTATTTCAGAATGGAGCAGCTGCCTTCTCTCCATGACAAAGCTGGGCTAGAACAAGCTGGGTTTTCTTCTGGTTCTGGGGAGCGGGGCGTGGGGAGAGATTTCTTCACCTAATGGCGCTCTTGCACTGCCAGGAGGGGGACAAAAGAAGGGAAAAGAAAAGCACGTGTTTTCTGTTAAATTTATGTTGTTTCTACAACAGTGATAGAGCCAATTTCTGACTCCAGGACCTCACGGATTCCTTTCTAAGCAAGTTTATGGGTGGGTATAATTAAGGCGTCTTCACATGACTCTTGCTTTCACTCGGTAAGCTTTCAGGTTGGACAGGCTGGTGCAGGTGGAGGTGGAATGCTGGCTCGAGTGCAACCATCAGGAATGCCAAATTCCAAGCTGGCTGCTGCACTGCGGGCACACAGAAAACCCAGGCAAAGGAATAATTAACTCCAAAGCTGGGAGGAATAAAGCCCATGAGTGTATTCTGGTGTGATATGAAAAAGACGGATGCGTGAGAGCTGAATACGGTTGGCTTGGCCCAGCCCAGGGTCTCCCCACCTCGGCACCACTAACGTTTTGGGCTGGGGATTGTTCTTTATGGCAGGGACTGGCCCTGGCCTCTGCCCACTAGAGGCCTATAACACACCCCAGTGTGAAAACCAACAACTGCTTCAGACATTGCCAAATGTTCCCTGAAGGGGACTGGGGGTTGCAGGGAGCAAAACTGTCCCCAGGAGAGAACCACTGGTCTGGATCTGCATGTTCCTAATATCTGTTAACTTGATTTGCAGCTTAAGTCCTAAGTTTGAAGGTAACACCTTGCGTATAGTAGTCAGTCATTAAATGGCAGTTTGAAGGATAGATACCATTTGATTTGAAGCAGGTATTTCTAAAGGATGCCAGCTTACCATATTTGACATTTAAATGTGATAGTCTGATTTAAAAACAACAAAAGGAAGTTCACAGACAGCTTCTACTTCCCAGTAAAGTCACTGACGACGCTAATTTCCATTTCCAGAGGTACATGGGAAAGAAGAAGGAACTATTTGTTAAACGCGTGCATGCAAAGTCAAGACCAAGGCTCCTCCCCAGACTCATGTGTGGCAGCAAAGTTTGACCTGCTATCATTACTTTGTTTAGATAGTTCTTCTGAGTCCCTCAATTTTATGTGGTCTGGTTTGAAGATGCAAAAATTTATCTGGTTGATGGTTCAAAATTTTATAATTTCCTCATACACTTACATAGAGTAAATTACATGAACCGCCTTTGTAAAGGAGACTCTCACCCACATCCATGCTACATGGAAATATGAAATGAAACAGAGGAATCCTGCACTGAGTGTAAGAAAGCATATGATACTTGGGATATGAGTCACAGAATTCAATGACCTTTGCTTTCCCTGTCCTTGCAATTCAATTTTATTTCATTGACGCCCCTCATTTAGTACCTGTGGTCTTCTCATCAGCGTACCAACTCTGGACAGATCCAGACATATAGACAGACAGGCCATGACTTCTGCCTCTTGTCAGTAATAAATAACCACTAGCCACTTGACTTTCACAACACTCTGGCGTGAAGCTAACTCACTGTTCATAATGTTTCTTGGGTTACAGTTAATAGCTATTTCCAAAATAAATGAAAGTCAAACTTATTTTTCTTGGATGTAATATTTAAGAGTTGTCATGGTTATGACCTTTTAATATGCACTTAAAGTCACCTTATCGTATTCCATGCAAAAATAATTAGTTTTCTTTTAATTGCTAAGGGTGCTCTGAAGATCAGATATTACTCTAAACTGCCTGCCAATTTCTACTAATTTTAATTAAAAAAAAAAATCTATGCCCCTGAGTTCTTTGGATGATGGTGAATACGGCAGATAAATCTCAGACCCTTCTATATGAAGAGGTCTAATCATGAATGCATGAAGTTAAGATATGTTTTTCCTTGATAACTCAATTTTAATCCAACTACTAATTCCTTAAAAATACTTTTAAACCAATGTATGTTCTTTACTTTAGAGATGAATGCTCTGAAAAGTAAAATAAGAAAACACTTGGCACTCTCCTTCAGACATGCTTGTTTTTCTACATACTCCAAATTAAGTATAAAGAAGGCCAGTGAGAAAATTTACGAATTGAGATCATTATAATCTAATCATTTGCTGGTTTAAAAAGTCCTCCCCCCTTTTTCAAAAATACATTCATGCTTCTTAGTGAATAAAGATGTGTTCAGATTTCAGAAGTTTATTTGAAATGCAATCGTACCCTAGATATGTTCGATGGAGTTGCAGCCAGTATTTATTTACTGCTTACTACGTACCTGGCATGGTGCTGGGAATTATGGGCTGAATGAACCAGAAGCTGCTTGTCACACGGGGCTGACAATCTAGTGAGAAATTTGTACCAGAACATAAATAATCTAGAATGTCCTAAAAGAAGCGCAGAGTACCTCAGGCTCACTCTGTGGTTTTATATGTAACTTCTTCCATCATCAGTGACTGACTCCATGGGTGTAGCTATGACACTTCCCACCACACAGGCCCAGGCTCATTTGCTAAGGCGTCCACCATGGTGGATGGTGCAGAATGGCCTTGTGAGCTCCTGAAGGACATGCAGTTGCTGGTCACTGAATGTACATTTCCATACAGAACCACACATATTCTTTCTCACATAGCTAATTTCATTCCTGGATGAATAACAAACATCTTCTGATATAGATGCAATGCAAATAAAATTATCACCTGATAATTTTAGAAGTTTATAGTGGAATTCTAAATGTTCCAATGACCTCCTACCTAGTTAACAGCGTAAAGTATATACAAAGGCTACCGAATTTCTCAAGCTCCCATAAACAAGATCAGATAAACATCCAGTGCCTATTTAATGTTAACCTGATATTTTCCGGGAAAAGGCATGCTGTCCCTAAAACACAGTTGTTCAGAAAACATGTTTTATAAGTAGACACTGAAAAACAAAAACAAAGGAGCATCTCTCTCCAGTTATGTAGTGATCTGATGGGCAAATGCAGAGCAAAGAAGAGTGAGGAAAGGGCTTCCCTGGTGGCGCAGTGGTTGAGAGTCCGCCTGCCGATGCAGGGGACACGGGTTTGTGTCCCGGTCCGGGAAGATCCTACATGCCGCGGAGCGGCTAGGCTCGTGAGCCATGGCCGCTGAGCCTGTGCATCTGGAGCCTGTGCTCCGCAACGGGACCGGCCACAACAATGAGAGGCCCGCGTACCACAAAAAAAAAAAAAAAAAAAAAAAAAAGAAGAGTGAGGAAAGCACTTTTAAACATTACTTTGTAATAGTTCAAACCAGCCTTGAAATAAAAATAGCAATGCGTAAGTAAAAGGAATCGCAAAGGTCTGATTCACCCATTTTGTATTTACCAAAGCTTTTCCCCGATGGAGCACACTGTCACAGCACACAGAGGATGTAACTACGCAGATCTTCCAAGCTCACCGTCTTCTTAAGCATCTCTGGATCCTACTAGACTGTGGGTCTCAGGATTAATATTTCTTGGAAGAAATGCAGTATGTACATATACAGTAGTTCTGTGCAGAAATCTTAACAGGCAATATAGCTATAGAGGCATGATCCATCTTTTATACTTCCCTAGGGGACTCATTCCTCTGACCTCCACATGGCCAGATTCCAAGCTTGATGCAGAAGGGCACCCTTACAACAGAATTTTTTTTTTTTTTTGCGGTACGCGGGCCTCTCACTGCTGTGGCCTCTCCTGTTGCGGAGCACAGGCTCTGGATGCGCAGGCTCAGCGGCCATGGCTCACGGGCCCAGCAGCTCCGTGGCATGTGGGATCCCCCTGGACCGGGGCACGAACCCGTGTCCCCTGCATCGGCAGGCGGACTCTCAACCACTGCGCCACCAGGGAAGCCCAAACAGAACTTTTTGTTAAGCAGCTTTCTTTGTTGTAACAAGAGCCAGGGGAGACAAGGCTGGATCTACCCCATACAAAACTTGTTTAAAAACAGCCTGTGACCCTCAGGGAGCTCTGAATTTCTGCTTCACTCTCAGTGTATTACTTAAGAGGACAGTCATGTGTCAGAGATTAATCAGTTGGTCTAAGAAAGAGAAAGATCAGCTGGGAGCAAATCCACAGAGGACCCATCTCTTTCCTTCATTCTCAGTAGTTTAGGGACAGTTCCTTGCTCCCAGACCTGGGGGGGCTCATGTCAGGCAGCGCCTCCTTTGCAACCATTGTTGACAGCACGACAGCGTACGGAAAAAACATGGGATGTGCAGAATTTATTTCTTAAATATCTACACACTCAAGCATTCCTAGACTCTCTCTATAAACGACCACCTCAGTACTAACCCCACAAATGACTGCTTGGTCTCCGACCACCCCCGGGACAGAGGGGCTCTGCCTCAACCAAGCACATTCCTCTCCGGCCAGAGTTGAAATGACTTGTGCCTCTGTGGGCCTCTGCTGTCCCTTCTCATCCCTGCACACTCTTCTCCCTGTCAACCTGTAGAGGCAGGTGTGGCCCCTAAAAGTTCCTCTCCTTCCCATTACATAGCCTTGGTTGTTATAACTGTTCTTCAGGCTTCCACACTCTCCTGCCATCTCTACTGCCCCTCTAGGTTTTCTAGGTTCCCCTTAAAGCGTGGCGTGTACAGACAGAACTTCTGACACTTGGTTTAGTTCTGCTGCCCAGCATCAGCCAAGTGTGTGATGATCAGGTCCTTAGTACAGTCCGTTGAACAAGACACCTACCTGTTCGCTCCTCTGAGCTTCATTCATTTATAGTGAGGTTTCTCACATTTAATACTGTATGGGCCTTTTTTTACAGAAAAACGATTTCCACTGGACCCCAACTGGAGAAACACTGAAGTTATAAACATGCCATCCACACCCCTCTGCTTCTGGCCACTTCTGGGTAACTGGTACTAGACTGTCCTCCTGCTATAAACAACCAGAAAACTGAGTGAAATATTTTTTTTTTTTTTTCTTTTTGCGGTACGCGGGCCTCTCACTGTTGTGGCCTCTCCCGTTGCGGAGCACAGGCTCCGGATGCGCAGGCCCAGCGGCCATGGCTCACGGGCCCAGCCGCTCCGCGGCATATGGGATCCTCCCAGACCGGGGCACGAACCCGTATCCCCTGCATCGGCAGGCGGACTCTCAACCACTGCGCCACCAGGGAGGCCCCTGAGTGAAATATTTGAGGCCACTGTTGTCAGGCAATAGCCACTGGTCAGTGCAAGCCTGAACGACAGAAGGGAAGGGAAACGCGTGGTAAGTGGGTGGGTCAGTATAAAATCACAGCTTGCCTTTTCTCCTCTTAATTTCCTTAATATACAAGTGACTGTTAAGATATCACTGGAGGGTGAGGTTTACCTACACACACGCGTACCATCGGGTTGTGATTTATTGCTACAAAATGGTTCAGTCTGCACATGAGTTCAAAAGAATTTAGATTAGCCTCAAAATGAATAAACAAGATTTAAAAATCTCATAAAGTCCACAGGCTCTTCCCCCAAAGGGTACATCTGTGGCCCCCAAGTTTGAGAAAGCAACTTCAGAGCAGCTTCATTACTGCCGCCACTACTTACTAAGCTCAAGACAGGGAGTGGGTTTGCTCCCCAGCAGCCCCAGGCGGGGATGCACAGTGGGCTCAGCGTCATCATAGAGACCAGCGCACCTGCGCTGTGATGGGTTTGCTCAGCCGTTTTCCTGAGAATGGTCATGCTATTCAAAGCCCCCTCCCTCCCTCTGGAGGAAGATACACTGTTGAGGAAAAGGCTGCAGGCAGGGTGTGTTTCCTCCAGTTTCCGGACTGTCACTTTCACACTCCTGCCTGCTCTGTCCTTAGTCTGACACCGGGGCTGTGACCCCCACGGTACCGGACTTTCCAGGGTCTCCCCGCCTGTGTGTGCCCTTTCCTAAAGTCAACGCACCTGAACCCAGGTTCTCCGTTCACAACCACCCTTCTGGCCCATCTCAGGCCCCGTTTGTAAAAACCCTTCCAGGTGCCACGTGAAAGGACGGCCGCGTGCACGGTGCTGGACCCAGCACTGAAATACTGCAGACAGCCTGGCCGACTCCCTCACTGCAGCCAGTCTCTGACGGCTCCTTGCCCCAACTTCCCATCAACTGTCAAAATATCCATCTTAGAATCGGCATTCAGAACTGAGATAGGTCTTTTAAGGAAAGTATTAACAAGTGTTTTGACCAGCAAAAAGAAGTCAGCATCTTTCTGGCAGCTTCACCAAAGGATTGAAATTTTACCTCTTACAACTACTAAGCTTATGGTAAACAATTTTAGATGTCAACTTAGAAACATGAAAAGAGTTCAGATATTTTCTGAACCAATTCGGTCCTGTGAACACAGAAGCTGGGGCTTGTAATCTACCAGATCACCCTGACAAAGAGTTCAAAAAGGGAAATTAGGCTATTTTTTTTAATTAATTAATTTTTGGCTGCATTGGGTCTTCGCTGCTGCGTGTGGGCTTTCTCTAGTTGTGGCGAGCAGGGGCTACTCTTCGTTGCGGTGCATGGGCTTCCCATCGCAGTGGCTTCTCTTGTTGTGGAGCACGGGCTCTAGGCGCTCGGGCTTCAGTTGTTGTGGCACATGGGCTCAGTAGTTGTGGCTCGCGGGCTCTAGAACGCAGGCTCAGTAATTTTGGCGCACGGGCTTAGCTGCTCCGCGGCATGTGGGATCTTCCTGGACTAGGGATCGAACCCGTGTCCCCTGCATTGGCAGGCAGATTCTTAACCACTGCGCCACCAGGGAAGTCCCCGAAATGAGGCTATTCTTGCATGATTATTCAAACAAGATAAAGTGTGTCAAAGGCTCTGAGAAAGCTGTGAGGGGCTCTGAAAGCTGCATCCTGATTCACAGCCACACACCAGCATCCCAGCGAACCCATTCAGGTTTCCTGCGACTGTCACTCCAGTTCTGAAGGACTCACAAACGACATGAGACCAAAGTCTCACTTTCGGAAACTTGACGGAAGGAATGGGCTTCTGGACTGCAGGCTCATTCGGGCAGAGACTACATTTTCTGACTATGGAACCCGGCCCCCAGCAGCTTCTTGGTACACAGTATATGCAGTAAACATTTAACGCATGCCTATTGAGTTGAACTGAACTGAAAAGTTGGAAATGAAACATGAATATGATTCTGCTAAATTATACCGATCTATTAAGATAAAGCGCCCCTGCTGTATTGTGAGCACAGTTTACGGCTGTGCAATGGAACAGGTGTAAGAACCAGGGCTCAGCATGCTTGGCGATCTGGGAATCCCTAGAGACTCCCACAAGAAGATCTGTGGTATGGGAATGTATCTGTCATGTGCACTTGGACCTGTCTTTACCATGGGATTGGTTTTCTCTTCTCTTTCCCTGTGTGGGTCTAAATATAGCTCCATGAGACCCTGACACTGGGAGGTAACAGACAGGGAAGGCAGATGTGGTTACCCTCCAATGACACTGTCTTTCTGCAAGGATTCTGCAGTTGGTGAGTACCTGCTGAAAGAGGCTTTCTCCTGGGGAGAGTTTTATGTATGTGTAATGAGAAGGAGTATGCCACTCTGATGCTATCCTTTTCCAGCCCTATATTTAAAATAATTTGTAGTTAACTTAAAGTGAAGTAACAGGAAGAGCAGTCTCACTTTGAGTTGAAGAGATCTTTTTGCTATTTATACCAAAAGAAAGAAAAGATGCAACGCTTTGACTTGGAAGTCCAATACTGTCTTTGAGATCCTGAATTTTCTAATAAAATCTTGGCTTTCCCTACAGGTTTTTTATCTTCTCTACCTAGTGACTGTGAGTCCAGTATTTTAAACTTACTATAGTATAACGTACATGTAGAAAAGTGTACAAATAAAAAATACGCAGGTCCATGAATCCCTCACTGAGTGATTCCATCTGTGGAATCAGCATCTGAATCAAGAAACATGACATCATCACCAGCGATCCAGAAGACCCTCATCTAGGGCACCGATAATTAAAGAAGGCAAAATAGACCAAATAGATGAGAATAAACATGGGATGGACATAACGGTACACACACAAAAACCCAACCACTTATGATCTGAACACAATATAAACTTGGCAAATTAACCCAAAACTAGAAGAGAATGTTTGGCTTGTCCAATCAATCAAGCAAGAAAGCAATCTATCTCTCTATCTCTCTCTGTTTCTCTGTTTGTCTATGTTCTCCCTCCATCCCTCATTCCACTTCCTTCCTCATGCCTCCATGGCCTCCAAATTTAAAGACCAAAAACTTTCTTAAAAAAAAAAACTAACTTCTAAATAGTACTGTGAAGGCTATGATTTCTATATCATCACCTTACTAGCTAATTAAAATAGTGAGCATTTAGCCTAGGTTATATTAGATAAAGACGTCAAACTAAATATTTAAAACTTTGCTAAGATGTTCCACTGGGGGCAGTTGGGGGTGGGTGGGTGCACAGGACCTCCCTGTGCCTATTTTGCAACTTCCTGTGAATCTGTAATTCTTTAGAAATAAAAAGTTAACAACAGAAAGCTTTGCTGTTGCAGCAAACCACCATTCATATTTACATAAGGTGGTCAGTGTTTTATTTTTAGTCTAAGGACTACAACAATTTCAAAAGTCTTCTGAACATCTCTATTAAGTTAAAAAAAAAATATTGAGAAAAAAATAAGATTCAAATACTAAGTTCAGACAAATACCTACTGTAAAGTGTGTTTTTTTTAAAATTTATTTACTTAATTTATTTATTTTTGGCTGCATTGGGTATTCATCGCCGCGCGTGGGCTTTCTCTAGCTGCGGAGAGCGGGGGCTGCTCTTTGTTGCGGTGCGCGGGCTTCTCATTGCAGTGGCTTCTCTTGTTGCAGAGCTCGGGCTCTAGGTGCATGGGCTTCAGTAGTTGTGGCTCGCGGGCTCAACAGTTGTGGCACACGGCTCAGTAGTTGTGGCTCACGGGCTCTACAGCGCAGGCTCAGTAGTTGTGGCACACAGGCTTAGCTGCCCCGCGGCATGTGGGACCTTCCCAGACCAGGGCTCGAACCCATGTCCCCTGCATTGGCAGGCGGAGTCCTAACCACTGCGCCACCAGGGAAGCCCTGAAGTGTGTTTTGAAAGTGAAGAACTTATTCTCTCAAACGTTATCTAGGGAAGGTACAGCAGTTTACTTCCTTAATCCTAACCTTCCTAACTGCACATTTTCTTTTCTCCCATGCTTAAAAAAAAAAAAAAAAAAAAAGAGCTAACCATAAAGTTAATTTTCTAAGAAAATAAATGTTTGTTTCCCAAAGGCTTACGTGTCCGGAGCTCTCACTGCTTCCCTGTGTGTCCTGCCTGTTTTCAAATGGCCCGCTCACAGGCAAGCCACATCTCCACGACTGTGCCGTGTGACTCCAAAAAGCTCAAGGATGGCGAGACCTGGCATGAAGGTTAGAACGTCCTTCAACCCAGTTGTAAATCAAGCGTCTCACAAATCTTCTCACTGTTTAAAGCAGCTACGCTGCTAACAATGCCTATGAGATAAATTATCGTCTTTGGACTGTTAGCTTTTCCATTTTTGGTGTTTCTTGCAGCAAAGGCAATTTATTTTTACTCACAGATTTAAAACAACTTTAAAAATAACTTTTATATGCTGCTGCTAGGAAATAGCAAGTCTCTAGCATGTTCATTCATGACCAATCTGTTATCTTGAAAATTCAAAAACAATGATAAATAAAATGATGATTGATAGATAGATAGATAGATAGATAACTGGTACATTTTCCTGGTTCCACAAGAGCACCTGCAGGCCTTAGTACAAACTTGGTGAAGACCCGGAAAGTGAAGGAAGTTCTGAGGCTGGTGCCACAGATGAAGGCAGCGGCCCCTGGGCAGGACATGCAGCAGCTCTGGACCCACCACAAGTACACTAAGCACTACCTGAAACAGCTTAATTTCAGATCAAATGATAACTGAAAGGGGGAATACAGACCCATTTTTTTCTTTCTTTAGAAACTGAACTGTGGCTGAAAGGGCCAAGGGCTCCCAGCAGGGCATCTATCCAGGGGACCATGAAGACATAAAGGCTGAGGAAGGAAACGTGTGTGGCCATCACTGCCATGTGTGCTGCAGTGATGAAAGGGGGGTGAGCAGGCAAAACAGACGAGAAATGGGCCTTCCCAGTGGCTGGAATAAAAGTGCTAACGTGAAAACAGCACAGGAATAGATCATCAGGTGGTACAATGAAATCAGGAGCACTTTGAAAACTGGCCCAGGGCTGTACAGGAATAAAACAGCAACAGTGCTCTTCCGAGGGAAACTGAGGCCCTGAGTGGGTCCACTGAGCCTTCCCTGCCTGGACCCCATGGCCTCCTGAGGATCCCGAGCCAGGGTGGGCATCTGGGGCAGAGACCTGCAGCTGCTGAGGACACCGGCTCCCAGGCAGGGGCCAGGGCCACGCTGCCTGGGCGGATGAGCTCCGTAAGTGGTGTGACACTGCCCCACCCCAGGTTCCCCATCTACAACAGGGATTATAAAGGTCGTGGTGAGGGTTAGAGGTCAGAGTGCAAGTCAGCAGCACTTCACACAGTGATAACAGTGAGCTCTTCTGGAATGGACTCCATCCTCTAAACAAACCGTCTCCTGTCATCCTCTGGGCAGCCCCAGGAGATAAGCGCTATTACTGTCTCCATGCTACAGATGAGGAAAACAGCACTCATGGGGCTTCTCAACTTGGCCAACATGCCCAGCAACCAAGGGGAGACTGATCCAGACCCCACACCGTCCTGTGAGTGTGCAGGATGCAGAGCCTCAGTAAGTAACTTCTGCCCAGAAAAAGAACCACACAGCAGATCAGGAGATTTTCTGATACATTCCTTGTTTTGTATATTTATATTTTAGTCCCATGTACACATTTTATTTTTCCTGTTTACAAAAAATTTAACATCAAACAGATGATAGCGATACGAACGTTATTATTGCCTTTTCTAGCATGAAAAAGTCATCCGTCAAATGTTGGTGATGGGGCTTCCCTGGTGGTGCAGTGGTTGAGAGTCCGCCTGCCGATGCAGGGGACACGGGTTCGTGCCCCGGTCCGGGAGGATCCCACATGCCGCGGAGCGGCTGAGCCCGTGAGCCATGGCCGCTGAGCCTGCGCATCCGGAGCCTGTGCTCCGCAATGGGAGAGGCCACGGCAGTGAGAGGCCTGCGTACCGCCAAAAAAAAAAAAAAAAAAAATGTTGGTGATGATTAGTCCTAGAATCACTGGTCGAATGCATTCTTTAGCTTATTATAATAACGTTTAGATTGGAAAAATTACTCACAGACATGATCATTTTGGACACAGAACCAGTGAAATTCACAAACATCCACCTAATGGAAGCCTTTGTTTTCAGGGCAGTTACTCCAAGAGCCCTGAACAATTGGCACATGTGGCTTTTTTGACCTCTGGTTTGGTGAGTCCTCTTCACCCCACAAATGTAGTCAATTCTTGGCTGAGGAAGTGTCCTCTTTCCCTGTTTGAGTCAAGAAACCCCAGAACATTTTCCCCATTTAATAATGACATTTTAATAAATGACATACACATTCCACTTTACAGCGCCCCAAATATAAACGGATACAGATTCTTCAGGAGAATCAATTCTATACCAACTAGTGGGCACAGAAAATTGATAAGTGGCCAGAAGCATCTGCGGCAAAATGACACCAGCAACAGAGTGATGACAGTCACAGGCGGCCAGAGGGCAGTGGTCGCACGTCTCTGGAGGTGGCACACACGTGCCGCCGACCTGCAAACGTCCCAGCCGCGTGTGTCAGGATGCACACGACTCCCACCTGTCAGGGCCAGCCAAGCCACACCAGGAGGCAGAGGTGTGTGCACGTGGAGGTCTACGCAGAATGAAACTTCACTGATCAAACGCTGAGGAAACTCATCTGCAGACACGCTCTTCCCACCTCACCGCGCGAAGCCATTTCCTCAGACAGAGACGGGCTTCAGCATCCCACCCTCTCCCCATCTCTGAGAGACACTGCTGAGTTGGCATGTTGATGGCTCATTTCAAAACCACTGGGTGTTAATTAATTATCATCTGTTACTTTTTTTTTTTTTTGCGGTAGGCGGGCCTCTCACTGTTGTGGCCTCTCCCGTTGAGGAGCACAGGCTCCGGATGCGCAGGCTCAGTGGCCATGGCAAACGGGCCCAGCCGCTCCACGGCATGTGGGATCTTCCCGGACCGGGGCACGGACCCGTGTCCCCTGCATCGGCAGGTGGACCCTCAACCACTGAGCCACCAGGGAAGCCCTCATCTGTTACTTTTAAAGCTCCTTTTAAACTCAGCCTGTGCCTTTTCTGGCTCGACAGAACACCTCGTGAACAGGACACGTGACGGTCACGAGATCAGGCCTGCATACTGTTATTACATTACATGGTACCCAGTGGTTCTCTCTTAATTAAAAAGCAACATTGTACATAGTGTCCAGAAGTCACTCGGCCTGTGAAACTTCAACAAACATGCACTCAGCATCCCTGCGCTCACCACCGTTGCATTGCACTGTGGGTGCCACCTCGGTCTACCTCTCCCTCGTCACCTAGATGAGAGGATGCAAGCCTAGAAGGGGAATAAAGTCCAACCTCTCCCCAAAATGAAGTCCAAGGAAGAATGAAAAACTGCAACAGAAGAACGCACTCCTGAGAACTGTCCCCACCGTGGCATCAAACACCCCATTCTCATTGGCTCCTAGGATGGTTCAGACCTTGAATTTTTGACTACTTCTTTCCCTGGCTATAGTTTGAATGTTTTGTTTTTGCAACTGGGCAACGTTATGACTATTTAGTAGCCATTGCTCAACCTAAAAAGCTAGCTTTTCTAGCCAAGACTTTAAGGACAATCCCTATGTCACGAGGGAACATGGACTCAGATACCCACCCAAGTCTTCCATCAACCTGGGGCTTTCTCACTGAATGCCCTCCCCCACCCAGGGACATCATTAAATTTGCATTTAAACAAGAGAAAGTCTCTGGAGGCAGAAAGTGAAGTGAAAATCTGAGCAACTCATCTGACTGACTCTTTATGTTGTCCCGTTTCACCAAATTGCTTAACTGTCTGTTCTGCCTTGGCTGGGCAGACTTTGCTGATTGAAAGTGAAATGGCATAGCTTTTGCCCAAGTAACTTTTGCAAGACTTAGAGGCTCAGTTACTAAAGTGGCCCTGAGATCAATATACTAGCTGCCTGTTCACTGTAAGGGTTTGTGCCATCTCAGGCTGCAAAAATCATGTTCTCAGTGACAGCCCCTACACCTGAGTACACGGGCTGCAATTGTAGATCAGTTAGTCAGCCTACAGGGACCTCCCTGGTGGCCCAGTGAGTAAGACTCCGCGCTCCCAATGCAGGGGGCCTGGGTTCAATCCCTGGTCAGGGAACTAGATCCCACATGCATGCCGCAACTAAAAAGTCTGCATGCCGCAACTAAACACGCTGCAACGAAGATCCCGTGTGCTGCAACTAAGACCCGGCACAGCCTAAGTAAATAAATATTAAAAAGTAAAAAAAAATTATTCAGCTTACATACAGAATTCTCCCTATTTCACTTGATAAATTTCTGCTGGAGTACTAAAAGTTTCCACAATGTTAGGAATAAACAATAACTGAAAAAGGCTCTTTCCTTTGTAATGGAGGAGAATGAACAGTGTATCTGGAAATTCTTTGAGGAAAGGTGTCTCTCCATCAATGAGGGGCCCACCCACCGTCATGTTCCTTGTTCCATCCATTTAACCGACAAAGCTCCTCAAAGCAGGGCAGCTTCATTTTTGTAATAAATTCTCCTTAAGTCCACACTTCCAAGGATGACACTTGCCAGAATGGCTTTGTCTAAAGGGTATGACGTAGACGTGAGCATCCCTGGAGAGCACACTGTTTGTTAAGTGTGTCTCTTTTCATCATAGCTGTTTACACACCCTAATGAACTGAAGTATGTGCTTCATTTAAATCACAGAATACGATTCTTTGCACAACTGTGTAAGTAAATTAGCACACTTTGCCACACACATTGTGAACTGACCCAACTGCTACATCAAGGTGCTTTCTCCCCTGATTTTTTCTTCAAGTATTTACAGGTCTTGCAAATTTACATAAGCTTATGACTCTTTAAAATAAAGTTATACTTTTAATTTCTAAAGTAAATGTCTTCAAGGCTCATAAATTCAATGCCTGTGTCTTATGCAACAGGCTATTACAACACATATGTAAGAGACAACTCTCAAAAAATACTTCATATCAAGAGGAAAAGTGGGAAAGGAACAATACAGAGCAGGAATTGTGAGGGGCATTAAAAACAAGTAATAGATGTATAACAGAAATGTTGAGGAATGCTCTGTGTTAGTTTTTTGATTCACAAACAGGACTAAAAATGAGAGGAAGCATCAACAGCGAAGAATCAGGGACGTCTCAGAGGAGCGGTAAGGAGAGTGTGCGGGACATCTGACACGGGTGACAGCGCGTCACCCGTGTCAGATGTGTCACCTGTGTCAGATGCGTCACCTGTGTGACGTGTCACAGGTGTCAGGTGTGTCACCCGTGTCAGATGCATCACCCGTGTGACATGTGTCACAGGTGTCATAAGTGTCGCCCCTGTCATATGTGTCACCCGTGTCAGATGAGTCACAGGTATCATAGGTGTCACCCATGTCAGATGCGTCACCCATGTTAGATGTGTCAGATGCGTCACCCGTGTCAGATGTGTCACAGGTGTCAGATGTGTCACCCATGTCAGATGTGTGAACCATGCCAGATGAGTCACCCGTGTCATGTCACCCACGTCACCCATTCCAGATGTGTCACACGTGCCACCCGTGCCAGGTGTCGCCCATGTCAGATGCGTCACCCATGTCAGATGTGTCACCCGTGTCACCCGTGTCAGATGTGTGACCCGTGTCAGATGCGTCACCTGTGTCAGATGTGTCACCCGTGTAAGATGCATCACCCGTGTCAGATATGTCACAGGTGTCAGATGTGTCAGATGCATCACCTGTGTCAGATGTGTCACAGGTGCCGGATGTGCGTCAGATGCGTCACCTGTGTCAGATGTGTCACAGGTGTCAGATGCATCATCCATGTCGCATGCATCACCCGTGTCAGATGCGCCACCCGTGTCACACGCATCACCCGTATCAGATGTGTCACCTGTGTCAGATGTGTCACATGTGTCAGGAGACAGCGTGTGTTGTGAAGCAGGAAAAGCTCTCGGCACCTAAGTGTTGACTAGCCCAGTAACCACGGGCAAACTGCAGAACCCCTGTGAGCCTGGGTCCCACACCTTCAAATGTGGATAATTATCTCCATCCCGTTGGGTTGTTGGGAGCCTGGGAAAGATGGACATTAAGGCATTTTGTAAACTGTGAAGTGCTGTATAAATGCAAGGCGTTATTATTATTATTATGACATCAATGTTTTAGCATCTAAGTTATAGGGACAATACGTTTATTATCGACATGTTTAAATATATATCTTGCATGCATTTAGATTTGCTTTTAATTTCACAGACAGTTCCAGGTGACAGGAGGCTCAGAACCATCTGGTTTAGTTGTTTTTTGGAAGTTGAAACTAGGAAGGTAGATTCTAATCTGTTTTCTCTTCCTAATGTAACTAACAACAGATTACTGGGAAAAAAATACATTAAGCGGCATACTAAGGAAAACTTTAGCAACACCACTTTTAAGGAATAATACAAGAATATGCTTATTTGTACAAAAATCATAAATACTGAATGTCTTTGATACTTCCTAACTTAAAAAAATTATAGTATATTATTGCAGTCACTCGTCAAAGTTTTTCACTGCAATCTTTTGCTGAAGTTTTCTTTCTCTGCAAACGCTTATTCATAACAGCTTCCAAAAAGAGAGAAAGAGAGAAAGGAAGGAGGAAAGGAAGGACGCAAAGAAGGCAAGGGAGGGAGGACAGATTAAGGTAATACATTATTCTCACTCATAAATACGTTCCATGCATAAAGTCTATTAAAGTATCAGGAAATGGCAAGAGAAAGAAATCAGGAAGTAACGATAAGGAAAGGTTTCTGATTCTCTATTAACTCTGTAGCAAATCAAAGCCAAGAAAAAGTTCTGAAATGCATTGTATTTAAAAATCAATGCCTTAAATACCAACAGGTGATACAATAATGCTTCGACTAGACTACCACCTTTTGCTTTTCTCTCATTCATCTGGACTTAATCAAAAGTAGTGGGGTGTTTTTTTCTTTTCTTGTGAAAGAGGTGATAATTTTTTAACTTTCTAATATTATGTTAAAGTATACTTTAGTTAAAAAAAAGAAAGGATCTTACAAGTTAGTACTAGAAGAAACTTAAAATAGTTTAATTTATCTTGTTCAGCACAATTTTAGCCATCTACTCTAGCTTATGATGCATACGAATGAACTAAGAGATACTGTGTAAATGCAGAAAGGGTATGGCAATAAAATCTCCCTACAGACTTCAGGTATTCCACATTTGCTGGGAAATAAGTAAAACCAGGTTTCTGATATAAAAATTTTTTTTTTGCAAAACTTTCTGAAATCCCATTTACAATTATAAGAGATTTCTGGGAACACTTGCCTGTCCTTAAGGACTTGCACAGATTCAATAAATGATTTGTTTTTATTCCAGACACTAAAGTAGAGATGAATTTATGAGTGAGGGCAAAGAAACTAAAACATGCAGTTTTTCACATACATTCAGTTTGTCAAACTGAGAGATTATATGTAATGCATCAGTTTTCTCCAAAACCTAGAGTAAAAGAAAGGAACTTCAGCAAGTGGTCATAATGATAGCATGTGCAAAGGACTACAACTGCTAAGGCCATCATGACATCATCTACCATGTGCAGGCCTGCATGTCCATAGTAGTAAAACCTTCAGGTATCACATTTCTGCGATTAAAATAAAATCCTCCATAAATGCTCTTAAAACAACTGCTAAGTAAACAGTGGTCTAGAACCACTTCCATATTTCCTTCCACTTAAAGGCAGGAATGAGTGCACAAGGGAGCATTTCGCAGTCATTAATCCCCTGTTACAAATCTGCCTGGTTGTTTCCAAATGAGCTCTGCAAATAAACAGGTAGACCTGTGCAATTTTCAACAGTGAATCAGGAAATAGATGTCTTCTAATTCATAAGTGATAGTGGCTCGATTAATCTGATTTTCTGAGTTCAATGTGATTCAACACATTGAATCACATTGTGATTCTAGACACATTGTGTCTAGACACATTCTAGACACATTGTGTCTAGAAGTATGCAGACTTTTGTTGCCATTTTCTCCTTGCTTTCTGTAGTAGGAGTTACATAAAGGATTGGAGGAAGTCATTTTTCTTATTCACCACAAGTTTTAGGGACAAATCTTGCTATTGGGGAGAATGTTAAAACTATGAACTATAATCCAGATTCTAGTTCAATCCTTCATATCTGGTTAATTTTTAAGAAGATGACCAAATGACCATTTTATTTTTTAAATATAAAATGTGTCAGCTCTCGGGCACTTTACTTTTGACATTGTAAATTTCCTTATGCTCATTCAGAAAAGGAAGCAGGAAATGCTAAAGCCTTCACCTGTGCATTTATGAAGTGGCCAGCCATGGCAGGCCTGCTGCAGGACTACCAGCCACAGTATCATCTCTCTCTTTTCCCTTCGCATGGAGACCAGGCAAAACCCTCATTCTCTGAGGTCCAGCTAAATGTCCTCTTTCTGAGACACTGCCGCTATCCCAGAGATAGACGCAGCCCCTTTTCTGGGCTTCCACCGAAACCCCCATCACGTCTATCATGAGACATTGTGCTACACGTGGCCCTCCCCCTGCTCAGTCCTGCAAACTGTGCATCCGGTAAGGCTGAGCACAGTTCCCGTGTTCCTCGAGTGTGTACCCAGAACCCAGCTCGAGGCCTGCGGGCAGCACGTTAGCAGTTCTCGAACCCTGGCCCCAACCCCCGGTACTTATTCAGAGGTCCGGGCTGGGGATTCAGGAGTGTGCATTTCTCTTAAGTTCAAGGCGCTACTACTGCTGTCTTGGGACATACTCTGAGAGCCACTGTAGTAGACTTCTCGTGTATCAATTCATGAAAAAAATGCAACTCTGAGACTCATTTATTAATGAAATATAAACCAGCCCCTCACTCCTGAGGAAGCTCATGTAATGAGTAAAACATGGGAATCAGAGAACAAAGACAAAATTTCTTCTCTGCCACAAGCTATACACACCACTTACTCCACTCATCACAACCCCCTAGGGAGTTTTAAAAAGTATGTGCCCGTGTCCCATCCTCCAGAAATTTTGACTGGACTGGCCTAGGGTGCAGCAAGGCATCCTCTTTTTCAGAAGCTCCTTGGTGATTCTAAGGAATGTTCAAAGTGGAAAGGCTGCTGTTTTTTAAAAAAGGAGTCACCTCCTGGTCTTTTTGGTTCAGTCACTAACGTACAAAACCAAGTAATCTGATGCTGTCCTAAATAAGACACGGCGGATTCCCATCTGAGGACGTGCAGCCGTACACAAATGCAACTCCCACCGTACTTCGATGCACGATATATTATTCATCAGTTGCTGATAACTGCCCCTGATCAGGCTGCTCACCATAGCAGCCTAGTCCGAAAAGCAGCTGGTGATCTACAACCTGGCCAGGCTCAGTATGGATGGTGACAGTGAGCATAAAACAGGCTGGGGCGAGTCGTCCTACAGCCGAAGACCATGCCTGCAATTGAAGTGTCTAATAAAACAACAGTTCAAGGCCACACTGCTCCCCTGGGCTCCAGACCTGTATGCTCTACTGCCTCCTGGACTTCTCCATCTGAGCGCTGCAAATCCCACCAACCAACTCCATCCCTCCTGGAGCGTTTGCAGCCTCCGTGAATGGATTTATGTTTGTCCAGGCTTCCGAGTCAGAAGCCTGTGTGGCATCCTGCGATTCTCCATTTCTTATACTCGTTACACACAATTATCAATCAGTTCTACCTCCACATCTGCCCGAGTCTCTTGTTCTGCAACCTCACTGGTCCTGCGACATCATTTCACCTGCAGGAGTCACCCATCTCCCTAGTGCCGCTGTTGCCCCTGTAATGCATCCCCCACAACCCTGCTAGAGTCATCTTTCCGAAACAGCAAACACATCACGCCAGTTCCTAGCTTCGAACTCCACGGTGCCCCTCCCTTCACACACAGCTCCCCGTGAACCGGAGGCTCGGCAACTCTCCCTTCCCCTCCCGTCACACTGAATCACCAGCGCTCTTCAGGACTCTGCTCCTCTTGGCACTTCTCTCGGAATGCCCTTCACGTCATACATCACAGTCTCTGGGGAAATACCCATAGCTCTTTGCAGGCTCAAATGAGTAATCTCTTCCATCTGGGGCTATACCTGGCCCTCTCTCCAGGTGGAATTCAAAGCAAGGACTAAATACCAGAAGACTTCTTTATCCTGCATGGAATTCTATCATCGCTTCTGTGACATTTCCACACTTGTTATCTATACATCTCTCTTCCCATACTTGACTTTTAGACACTTAAGGGCAAGTATCAGGTCACATTCATTCCTAGAGTTCAAAATGTGGATGGAACAGCACAAACTGTCACCATGGTTTGAACGTAAAGGAAAAAATGCAAAGAAAAGCCAAGGCTGTAATACATAGTAATACTCATCCTTTTATTCGAAGGAAGAACAATAGTGGTTAACTTATGTAATAATAATTAAATAAACTAAATTAAATGAACTAAATCAAGGCCATGTTTGCTGGCCCCCTAGTAACAGGTGCAATTGTGGCTATAACAAGAACTGTGTACAAGGCATTCTCACCCAACCATTAGTCCACTAAATTGCAATTTGAGACTCTTGATAATGACAAGTTCCAGATATAGCCAGAAAAAGTACTTGGACTCTGGGTTTTTCCATGAGAACCCACCAAAATGGGATATAATGTGGGGCAAAGAAGGAAACCCTACCCCACACTCAAGCTTTCACAGATGACTTTCTTAAGCAAGCTGCTGAAATTTGGTAGGAGTAAAGTTTATTTTAAGCATATGCAACTCACAGATGCTCATTCACCAGGGTCAGACATTTGATCTTATACTTCAGCGTCTTCAGAGATTAAAACGTCAAATCCAGTTCTTAGCTTCTAATGAGGCTAAGTAAACAAGCCACCACTGCTCACCAGCCCCAGCTACCCCTCCTGCCCCAGCTGGCTCAGAGAACTTTCTAGACAACTGAATCGAGTGTTTCTATCTAAACCTGTTGCAAGGAAGCTGGACCTGATGACTCTGAAAATTTCAGTCAAACCGGTTATTTGGCCTAAGTCTCAAAGCCTGGATCCTTGCCCGAATTCAAGCTCACCTGCTTACGCCCATGGGCTGGATGGCAGACTATCCTTAGATGCTGTGCAAAGAGACAACTGTTGGAATTTTCTCAGAAAAGACAAGCTTTTAGAAGGAAGATGAAAAAGAAGGTATGGGCAGACTCCGATGCAAACGGGAATGACCTACGAGAACAAGCTAAGATGTAAGTTCTGTTCCATGTGTGTTGATGGTTCAGAAATAAACCAGTAATAATTAACTGAGACCAAAAATGTTTCTTATCATAATTTCGAATGTCCACAAGTGACAGAAGAAAACGAAAATGGGATTTGTTCAGTAGAAATCTGAGGGGCATAATATAATTTTTAAATTGTGTCTACAAGGAAACAACACACGGGTGAGCCATGTTCTAGAACTTGGACCTTTTCTCAAAACATACCTCTATTCGTAAAACCATAAGCCCGTTTCTACTATACTAAGTCCAAATGAAAACACAAACACCCACACAAGCACAACTTTCACAGCAAGCCACAGGGCGAGTGCCAGCCGATTTCTTAGGTGTCCTTCAACAAGCCGTGTGTCCGCAGCACTCTGATCCTGCCCCCGTATCAGGGCTTGGGGCACCAGCATGGGGCTATCTTCTCTTACACACCATGATCATCAATTTAATGTCAAGAAAGTTTCAGACACTAGCTGCTGGTCCTGGAGCTTTGATCAAAGGAAAAACAAAGAGTATTTTCTTTTCAAACAGGGCAGAATTCTTCCTCTTTACTGACACTACCTCTAAAAACATTTTAAAACATGTTAGTGCCATCACGTGGACCGAGTCTAATTACATAGCACAATGGATTCTGGCAATCGGCTTCTTCAAACTTCAGAATAAGTTTTTGAAAATCTATGGACTATAAAACTAAACATATGAAGCCTGAAATGGCAGTCCAAAGCCGATGGGAGCTATCAGCCTGTTACGGCTAGACAGAGCTACCCGGGTGTGGACAGATGACAGACACACGGACGCTGGTCTCCTTTTCAGATCTGAAAAGCAATCTACTAATACTTAATTAGTGGCCCAAAGAACCACTCTGGAAGCAACAAGAGAAACCATTAAGATTACCCCTGCCCCTTTTAATTCATAAAGTCTGGCACATTCTGTGCACTCCATAAATATTCGTTGAATTGAGAAATGAGGACTCAAGAACCTGAAGCTGGCAAGGGACATGTCCACCTTCACACAGAGCGGGAATAAGGACACAGGCTCCTGGCCTCCAGGCCAGTACTGAGTGGTAGTCCTCTGGTCTCCTTAGAGGAAGGAGGGTTCACTCTGGATACAATTTGGAATCCCTGAGTTTGTCCTCTTCAATACAGCCCAGACCTACTGAACCAAGGATGCCCTCAGAGGAGGGGCCAGGCAGGCTGGCTTGGCTGGGCATACCACCCAGGATCACTTCCGGAGTAGTGCCTTCACCTTTCCCTTTTGCAAGAGCAAGGGGCTTGCTCAACATCCGTCCAGCAGTCTCCACGGTCATTGCTCACTTGGTGATTGAGCTTCTCCACAAAAGGTGCCTCCTGAGGACCAGGAGCAGGAATCCAGACCAGGGGCCGGGTGGGTTCCCCATCCCCGGTCCTCTTCCTCCCCTGCCAGCTTCCTACATCACACACACCGACAGGGCTCCCCCGAAACCAGAACTCACACAAGACAGCACAGGCAGGGCCCGGGGGAAGCTCTGGGGCTAGAAGGCCTGAGTTTGAATCCTGCCTCTTGCTGGCTGTGGGAAAGTCACTTCTCTGTACCTCAGTTTCCCCATATATAATGAGAGGACCCACCTCGTATGGTTGATGTAAGGAGTAAGAGGACACTTAAAACGGTGTCTGACAGGACCAAGTGCAGGAAGAACAAAAGACACCATATCTTAGAACCAAACAAATCTCTCTACAATGAGTAAATTTTCTAGAACAGAACGGACCAAATTTGATTGATATGGGTCTTTGACACTTTTTGTTAATAATCTGCCCCTTACACTTCGGTCTTCTTATGTTACTTTAACCCAATGACATTTACTCACCTACTCTCACTATTCTATCCAGGAGGATTCTGTTTTAAACAACCACGGGCTGACAGGCAAATTAAGTGGTATTTGTATATTTCTTAGAGACAGATCTCCAAGCACTAATAGTAGTGTCCAAAGGGCTAACACCAAGGAGCTGGGAACGTTTCTGGAGTGAGAATAGCGATGCTTTGGAGGCACTCCCAGAGTTTCATTTAAAATAAGGATGGGGTCCCCTTGCCCCCTGCCTAGAAGAACCCTATTGCCAACTGATGCAGGGGCAGGACCCCAGCCTCCCCGGTTCACAGCATGGAGTACGGGAGCCCGTCAGTGAAAGGACTAATCCCTTATTACTGAAATCACCCCCACGTCCTCTTTCCCATATTTTTGCAAGACAGTTAAAACTCCAGATGTTCCAAAAGGGCTTTTTCAATGGGCAGGTAATCTCTCCAGAGATTCCACCTCTATTGCCAGTGATTCCCAAACCCGGTTGCCCAACAAAAGCACCGGAGGAGCTTTTTAAAATACAGATGGCAGATCTCACCCCAGACCAGAGAAATGAGAAAGTCTGCGGGTGGGAGCCACACATCATTTTTTTTGTTTTGTTTTCTGTTTTGTTTTAAAGTCCAAGTGATTCTAATTTGCAACAAAGTTTGGGAACCACTGCTTTATGCCTTAGCGCTCCCACAGCAAAGGCGCTCAGCCCCAAAACCAACTCCCTGAGCCAATGACATCAACAGCAAGTACAGACCTGACTCTCGGAACCCGGGCTGCTCGATCTTGAAATTGTGCAATTAAACCTTCTGAGGCATGTTTCTCGTGTCAAGTGGGTTTATGGTCGGTAGTCACGAAGCCAGACTCGCTCATTTTGGGTCTGGACAGGGCACACATGAACCATGGACATCAATCCTTTTTTTTTTTTTTTTTTTAGTTAAGTTTAATATTTTGGTTGGCCTAATGTCAAATTCTTCAAAAAGCTAGAAGACACATCCCAAAGAGAAAAATCTCTGGCTTTTGAGGAGGAAAGCTTGCTGTGAGTCCTGTTTTGAAATCGCGGGGCCCCGGCCAGGAAGGGTTCCGCCCCTGGGGCGTTCGCACCAGGACCCGGCTGTAGCGCCGGGGCCGGTCCCACCGCTCTGTTCACTCCACCGCGCAGCGCGGACACGGGGCCCAAAGGCTGCAGGTGGGGGCGAGTCTCGGGAGTCCCGGGAAGCCACCACTCACGAGAGCCCACCGTCTGGGACGGCGCGGACGGCCGGAGGCAGCTCGCGGCGGCAGGGGGGCCGCGGACGGGCCGTGCCGAAGGGAGGGGCGGCCCTCCCAGCCGCGCAGCACAGGTGGCTGGTGTCCGGGACGAGCTCTCGGGCCTCCGGGTCAAGGGTACGCCGGGAGGAGGGCTCGCGGGGTCGGAGAGCCGGCCCGGGGGCGGGGCGCGGGTGCGGAGGGCCGCTCCCGTTCCGGAGGTCCGAGGGCGCGGGGTGGACCCCGCGCCTCTCCTCGGCCCCCGGGCCCGGGCTGACTGCTGACGCACGTGCCGGGACGCACCCGCCCCGCACCAAGAGCTCGCCGGGGCGTCCACCCGGCGGAGGGCAGGAGAGCGGACGGGAAAGCCACGCTCCGGGCTCCTCGGCCCGCCGCGCCTCGCGCCCGAGGTGCCCCGCCGCCCGGAACCGAGGCGCGCGTTCCTCGGCGGCCCGGCAGAAGCGCGGCCGCCCAGGACGGGAAGGACGGCGGCGCGGGCAGCCTTACCTTTCTTCTCCTCCAGCGCCGGACTCGCCTGGAAGTGTGCGGCCAGCAGCGCCAGGAGCACGGCGCGGCCCGCCTCGGAGCGTCGCATCGCGCCGGGCTGTGCACTCGGTCGGGACGCAGCGGCGGCCGTGCAGGGGGCGCGGGACTCGGCGGCGCGGGGCGGACGGGGCTCGCGCGGGGCCGCGGGCGTGCGCACCGAGCCGGGGCGGAGGCTGCGCGCTGCGCCGGCCGCCAGGATGTCTAGCTCTCTGGGGCGGGGGCGGGGGCGCTGGGAGGCCGAGCCGAAGGAGGAGGGACCGGGAGGAGGGGCGGACGGCGCGCCTAGCGGAGGAGGAACCGGCGGGAGGAGCGTCGGCCGGCAGGACAGGGGGAGGCAGACAGCGGCGGCCCCGGGAGCCCGGTGCCCGGGGAGGGGGCTTGCGGAGCCGAGCGAGGCCTCGGGAGTTCATTGCCGAGCCGGGCGTTCCCCACGCTGTCCCTCGGGACGCGTCCCCGCGGACTTGCCTGCTGTCTCGTTGACCCAGCCTACTGCGAGCCACTTTTGTGCCAGGGTTCCCGTTTCCCTTCTTCCTCCCTCCAACTTGCCGAGCAAACTTGTTCTAGCTCCGGGCAAACTGGCCGAGCCTTAGGCCAAGGCCGGATGATGGTACTTAGGGGGAAACCACCGATTTATTCTGGCCCCCAACTCCTCTGAGCACCCCGGCATCCCAGTGGGGGGTCAGCGGCGGCCTGGCCTCCAAGAAGGTAGTTGCCGCGCCCGCGTGGATGCGGTGGGTGCCTGTCCTCTTGAGATGCGCTCTCAAGTCCGAGGGTCCTTCGGATCCCGTCAGGCACCCTCGAAGTCGTCTGAAATAAGGGCACCCAACTCCTGACACAGAGACTAGCCTTGGAAAAATGTGTGTTGAACGAGTGTATGGGCACCGAAGGAGCCCGCAGCATTTCATGTGCCAGGAGTACTTGAAAAGCAAATACATGCGGTAAAGCGCTTCAAAAAGTCAAGCGCTGAGAATCAAGGCTCAGCACAAACACTAGCTAGGTGCCCCTCTGCCCAGAGACAACCACGCTGTAACTCAAGCAGGAGTAAAGCCAGGGAAACCCACTAAGGACTCGGCTAGAAGAAATTAGGCTTTCTCAGGCTGCAGGAACTTTTTTTTTTTTTTTTTTTTTTTTTTTGCGGTACGCGGGCCTCTCACAGCTGTGGCCTCTCTCGCTGCGGAGCACAGGCTCCGGACGCGCAGGCTCCGGACGCGCAGGCTCAGCGGCCATGGCTCACGGGCCCAGCCGCTCCACGGCATGTGGGATCCTCCCGGACCAGGGCACGAACCCGCGTCCCCTGCATCGGCAGGCGGACCCCCAACCACTGCGCCACCAGGGAAGCCCCTGCAGGAACTTTTTAGCTAAATTCCTTCAGCAAAGCCCGCCTACAGGACAGATGTCTTCCGCCTGTCTACAGCCAGATTCCCTCTCCTCACCAGGTCCACTGTGACATTCAGGCGGTTCAGCTCTGGTCTCCCTGCTGTTTAAGCAGGAATCACAAACCTACAGTAAGTGGAGTTAAAGCAGGACCTTTCCTATGGTGGGAGAAGCAGAACTTTGCATCTTTCCTTCCCAGGCAGCAAGCCCATGGAACCTGGGACTTCTGTAAGTTTAGAGTCATCTGTGTTTGTTTCTTTGTTTTAATGAATCAGGACGACCACTGAGCCTGCTGAACTCATCCAACCCCTGGATGAAGAGGGCTGTGTACGTTCTGCAGTCTGTGGCTTCGGTCCCCTCCACACGGTCCAAACAAGGACTTAAAGTGGTTTGTAAAGAAACAACCTCAGGAAAGGACAACCTGCTAGAGAAGGACACCAAGGCACACAGCAGTGGGGGCACAGAATGCAGCCAAGGGTGCGTCTTGTAGCAGATCTGCTCACAGAAATTCTGTGCATTTACTCAACAAGGGCCACAGACTGGGCCCTAAGCCATTGTCAAGGAAACGTTTGTGTGGTAGCACGAATATACTGTCCATTAAAACACCAAGCTATTCAAGCTACATCAAATATTTAAGACTGCACAGGGATTTCTCCCCTGACTCTCCCAAAAGGAGAGAGCAACAACCTTCACAGTGCATCCTTCCATACGACCTGATGGCATTTCAAGAAGCAGAGCTTTGTGAGAACAATTACTTGAAGAGGCAGGGTGACACTTCAAGTACACGAACCAATATGGGGTTGGTCCCAGTGACTGGAGAGGAACGGGGAAGCTCAGCGTCCTCCTGGGACATGTATGTGAAGGTTCAGTTTCTCCTCTGAGCTTGTGATGTGAGTGAGGGGTGACATGCAGGATGATTTTATGCTCTTTGACAGGTACGTGGAGTGGAGTGTACTCATGAATGTGTTACTTGTTAAGAAAGAAACTGTGTGGCTGAGCTAACAGAAATGACATCCTCTTGAGAGAACGGAGCTTTGCCCAGACTGGGCCCTGTAGACAGGATGCTTGGGCACCCAGCCTCTGCAAAAAGTCATCCCACGTCACACCCTGGGCCATATCCCAGCAAAAGCTGCCCCTACCACCACCACAGGCATAGCAGGAGCAGCCTTGACACCACTGTATTAAGTACTGATCAGAAATTAGCTTATCTGACCACCCGTGAGCTAGGTTACGTTTTTGTCTGCCTTTTATTGCAAGATGATGCTGCGGCTGGGAAAGGTTAAGTAAATAACTTGCCCAAAGTCCCAAAGCATCCTTGCTAGTCATGAGGCCAGCCTTGAACTCAAACCCTGGCCATGTCCTTCATCACTCTCATACTGCCACTTTTCCAGACCTGAGACACATGGAGACTTCAGGCCCCCAAATTCTATTTCAGAATATCTTGGAAACTTTTTAGAGAAGGTACAACCACAATTTCTACTTGGCCCCAAAATTCCTACATAAAGCATCCGTGCACACCAAGTATGCACTGAGACTGTAGTACATCCCATATTAAGTCCTCTGTGGTCCATCCATTTTCATAACACAGGCTGTTCATTACTTTGCCAGCCACAAATCGGAAATTGTTTCCCTTCCTCTAATGAGCAGTTCTCCTCTTTGAAGAAGTTTCTGAGTATTTTAAATAAGACTTTAATCCTTTCTGGAAGGAACATGGCAGTGAATCCCCTGAAACCACACACCCTGTGGAAGGGGAGGAGAAGCCGGGGTTATTTGGCAGGGTGACAGGGGGAGGGCTTCAAATATTTTAAGTTCCATTTTAGGCAAAAGGCATTTGACCACCTGTTTTCTCTGGCCTTTGAGGTCAAAGCAGGAACTGAAGAGGAAGAAACACCAGAGTGGCAGATTTCAGAATTTTAAAAAATGTCTTTTGTAAACTACTGGAGTTATCTAAAAGTGGGATGAGCTGCCTCCAAGTGGAAAGTGTTTCTCCATCCATAGAGAGGTTTGTATGCAGAAAGAGTGCGAAGGGAAGCCGTGAATTAAGGGCTGACCCAGATCCCTTCCAATCCTAGAATCCTCTAAGAACATGCATGTCTAAAACAGGTTCCCATTTCAGTGTACACGCACTCAACAGCTCTTCTAAAGATATATTTTAAGAAGACACAAGAATTGTCACTGGGGAGAACTAGGTAGCTGGGGGTCAGGAGTTAGAGGGAGACTTGTTTCTCAAATGTCTGTCCTTTTACACACTTACAATTTTACGCTGTGAGCAGGCATTACCTGCTTCTGAGACGTAAGAGTCGGTGGCCTCAGAAACCCTGCCGAGGTTCCTGGGCGGTGCTGGTGGCAGGCTTTCCGGGTTTCCCCTCCCTTTGAGTCGAGTTATTTGCATTTGACTCTTGAGTTGAGACCTATCTCTGGCAGAGTAGAAAAAAGCAGCTTCTTTTTCAGGGATCCTACGCTGACACCAAAGTGCTGAGGCCTTCATTTGTCATTAGTATTCTTAGTAGTATTATATGTTATTAGTATTCTTCCTTATCTCTAGGGTTGAGGGTTATGTAATGCTCAAAAAGCAGGATCACGTTTTGAATGCAAGTTTCTGGCGTTGTTGAGATGTTTGTTATTTACTTTGCACAGGGATCTTGTAAGAGGTTTCTGGACTCTGCACAATGCCTTGCCCATGTTAAGGGTTTAAAACTGACACTAAATATTTTGTCCAAGGTGCCACCACTTGTCTCGGAATAGTTATAACTAGAAACACCAGCCTGGAGGTTTCAACTGGTGGCCGGCAGACCAAGTTCAGGATACAGATGTGGTTTTGTGGGGCTTATTTAATATTTCTTCTAATTGAATTAACAGCAGCATTTAAAAATCAGGAGATTTCATATATAAAATGTGAATTTTGTGTATCTTTTGAAAAATGGAAAGTGCTCGCCAGCTGGGTGTGCTTTCATGCAAGCTGGCATTTGGCGGGGTGATAACTGTCCCCTTCGGAAAGGACACTGGGTCTCCAGCTCACACCGACACCACCAAGCCTGACCCACCAGTTCATGGGGCCTGCGTGGCTACTATAGGCATTAGCGTTTGCAGCCTCAGCCTTCCTGATTAAATAGTGCTAATGCCACTTTTTCGGTGTGGTTTCCTCTCACCTCTCCCTTCCTTTCTCTATCCAACTCATTCTGCCTCATCTCCTGTGTGTGCATATCTATTTGTTGAGAGATTTTGGTCCAGAGGTCATAATGCATTGAATACCATGATAGACCTTATTTTAAATTAGTATATTTCAAATATGGAATCATGTAAAAGGACAGATGTTTATCACAGCTCATGATTATACCCTATCATTATTATGGTTGACATTCTTGAGGCATAGAATTTAATTTAACCAATTAAAAACTGCTGGGGAGAAATGCAGCCCTGTTGTAGAGCTGAGAAAGAAGGCAATACCCTGAGCTGGTGATGGAGGAAGCCCAGGGAAGGAGGTGGAGCATTAGAAGGTCAGCAAGTTTTGTCTGACTGATTTGTCTATAGTAAACTGTGACAAATGATAGAATGTGTGCTTTCTTAGGAAACAGCTAAAGAGACTAAAGAGAGAGAATGGTATCAGTTTATTTTTCTTCACAAAGAATATAGATGCAGAGAAATGTTTTGAAAGTCTTAACGTGTTCTCTCATGTTTTAGTTGAGATTTCACACACACCCCCTTCAAACAAATTGACACTGTGTACGAAGAGTTCAGAATGGCCAGGAAAACGACTTCCTTTAGATTGTTGTCTTTAAGTAAGAGAAGTACTCTGGAAGGGAGCCGATCATTTTTGAGAAAGTCCCCAGAAATTAGATTCAAAGTGGCATTTTAGGTGGTGGTAGATCTAGAGGGTCTGCAAGGGGGAGAATATTGTAGGTTAAAAATGATTAACAGGGCTAGAGAAATCCAAGGTAAATTGCTTTTCTGTTTCTGCAATTGAATGGAAAATCAGAAATTCTTGCACGTGTTAATTTCATAGAACTGAGCCACAAGAAAGCCTGAGGTTAAAGCTTAAAGGTGAGAGGGACCTTGGAGCTATGGCCCTGCCATTTTATAGGTGACAGGTAAGCACCTTGTCCAAAAGAATTGTTTCAGGGAGAGAGAAAGGAATAATAAAAAAATACGTTGTTAATAAAATAAAACACATAGAAGTTTTCAGGGCTGTTAGCAATTTTATTAAACTGCAGAGTTGGAATAAGTGGCATTTACTAAATACTCACTTATTGAGTACAAAGTGGCTGGGAGACAGAGGTCAGCTACAAGTTCCTGCCCTCACAGAACTTACAGTCAGCCTGTAAAAGATTAGCTAGACTAACTAGGGGTGTGTGTGTGTGTGTGTGTGTTTGTGTGTGTTTGCGTGCGTCTAAGAATAGGAAACTTTCTATTCTTTATTTTTCACCAATTGCACTGATTTTTCAATGCCACCAAAAAAAAACACGATGTTTTACTATTCCACTATAAAAATAAATGTCAAACATAACTAGAATTCTCAATGCCTGCATTTAGGGAAGTTACTGTTGTGTCACTGGAGACTAGTGAGTTGTTCTGATGGTGGCATTTAGTTTTGTCACAGGCTAAGATCATTTGGCAAGTGCATTGCTGCCTTTCCTCTTTAGTAGTCTCACTTGAGACCAGTTCATTGTAGCCCAGTGGAGAAAAGTAGTGTGTCCCGCAGGGTCTGCCTGCCCTCACCCCCATGGGAGGATGGTACTTTCTGGTCCCCTGGAAATCAGACTTCGACTTGTATAACATGTTAGTGGAGGGGTTCATGTCACTTCTGGGCAGACTCTCAAAAGTGGGGTACACTTCCCCATGACACCCTTTCCTCTACCTTGGTTGGTAATGGTCCAGAGAGTGGCTTGCTTCTCAGGCTGGGCCTGGAGTAAGGTTGCCGGCAGGGAGCAGACCCTTCAGCTGGTCACATCTACATGATGGACAGGAAGAATGGAAGAGACACTCAGCTACTTGAGTGGCTACCTGGATGTTCAGGTTGTTTCTTACTCCGTTATACTCTGGCATTACTTAATTTATACAAGAAGGACTTAAACCCCTAGTTAAATATTTAAATGATATATTTTATGAATAATTTATATTAAATTATTTATTTTACATTTGATACATAAATATTCATACATATATATTATACATGTGTATTTTGTATAATATATATTATACACGCAAGTATATAATACTGGATGGGGGGGCGTGAAGTAACCAAATGAACAGTGATCTAAAAATTGCCATTAACTAAATGTGACTTTGAACATGTTTTATTTATTCAGTCTTTCCAACCAAAATCCTTAGTTTTTGTTTCTGTAAATTGTCATTAATGCTTGCCATATAGGATTATTATGACCTGAATTAATGTAGGTCAGGCACCTAGCAGATAGCAAATGACAAAAAATATACTGTGTGCATGTGGTTTTTGGAGCTATGGGTTGTATATATAACATTCTTTCATTTCCCTGGAGATTTTCTAAGCCTTCCTCATATGCAGACAGAGCAGTAAACAAACACAGTTAATTGGCTCAGCTCTGAGCCCAGTCGGTGGAGCGCAGCCCATTAGATTTATCCTTCAGCTAGTCTTCATGGTCATATAAACAAGCTAAACATAGAATTCACCATTAAAAGTTAAAAAAAAAAAAAAGACCCTTTCAGCCTCTCCACGGCACAAGTTAGCAACAATGATTTTTTTCCCCCTGAGATTTCTAATTATGAACTTGGAGGACCAGTGGTGTTCCTTGCCTTCAGAAGAACTGCTATTTGTTGCGGCAGGTGCAGGGGGACACGGGCAATGACCCTCCGAGCTAGCGCCCGCCGTGCGCTCAGCCGGCCGGGCGCGCCGCGCAGCGGCTCCCCACGCCTCCCTTCCCGGGTGCCCTGCGACCCGCTTCCCCCTTCGCGGCGGCGGCGCCGAGGGCCGTCCGACTACAGACCCGCGCGGCCACCCAGTGGCGGTCTGGCTGGGGGAGGGGAGGCCGCGCGGAGCTCGGGAGCGCGCGGCGGGGCGGGTCGCCCTTGGGTTTGTTCCGGCTTCTCCCGGCCCTGCGTCTGGGCCGCTTTGGGATGTGCTGGCCGTGCGGCGCTCTTTGATTTGACCAGAGATGATGGTCTGACCCTGTATTGTGATTGTGCGTGTAAGGATTTCTTTGTAACTGCGTGTTTTTACTATTTTGCCCTCTCGCCCCCCTTATCCAAACTTTTGTGTGCTTTTAAAAAAAATATTTAACTTTTAAATGAGGGATTGGAAGCAGGCCTAGCGGGAGAATTGGGTTTCCCAGGATTTCAGCAGGACGGGGGAGGGCAATATTGGCTGCTTTTCTTAGCCCTTCTTTTCTGAGATTTGCGGATATTTCTCAAGTTTGTTTTTCAAGCACTACCAAACGTAAAATAGATAGCTAGTGGGAAGCAGCCGCATAGCACAGGGAGATCAGCTCGGTGCTTTGTGACCACCTAGAGGCGTGGGGTAGGGAGGGTGGGAGGGAGGGAGACGCAAGAGGGAAGAGATATGGGAACATATGTATATGTATAACTGATTCACTTTGTTATAAAGCAGAAACTAACACACCATTGTAAAGCAATTATACTCCAATAAAGATGTTTAAAAGAAAGAAAGAAAGAAACAAACAAACAGTGAGCTAGGTCTCCCGCGATGTCTGTGCCCGGCACCTGCCACAGAGACCCCAGACCCACGCCCGGACCTGCCGATGTCTAGGGAAGCTGGCTGGGCTCTCTCTGCCGGCGGCTGGGAGGGAAGGAGCAGCGCCGAGCGTCCAGCCCCGCCGGGTGGAGCGAATTCAACTCCTCCTCCTAGAGGTGTGATGGGACAGACCTGGTCCTTTGGACATAGTCTTATCAAGGGAAGTGCCACGTGGTAGTGTTGCCGGAAAAAATGGGCTCAAGAGAATGTTCCTGTACCAGGTCTCTGGGACGGGCGCCAAGTGAGGGTCCTTGGCTTTGCGCAGGAAAGAATTCAAAAGGGAGACATAGTAAAGTGAAAACAGATCTATTTAGAGCGATACTCGCTCCACAGACGGGGTGTGGGCCTGCCCAGAGGACGAGAGGCGGCCCTGGGGGATGCACGGTCCATAGACAGAACACGGTCTGTCTCAAAAGGGGAAAAGCAGGAGGTGTGGATGTGGTTACTTTTTATGGGCTGGGTAATTCATAGGCTAACAACAGGGAGGGTTATTACAGCTATCTTGGAGAAAGGGTGGGGATTTTCAGGAATTGGGCCATTGCCCACTTTCTGGCCTTTCACGGTCCTCCCTGGAACTGTCATGGCACCTGTGGGTGTGTCTTTTAGATGCTAATGTATTACAATGAGTGTATAATGAGGCTCAAGGGCTACTGGAAGTCGAATCTTCCAGCATCTTGGACCTAGTTGGTTCTAACCAGTTTGTGTCATATCTTTAATGGCTTTGTCATTCTTTTAAAGGTTGTGCCCTGCTTTCTTCCCTCCTGTCTTAGCATCCTGGTCACCCCCATGCACAGTCCCTCTAAACCGACTGTGATTTGACCAAGGCTGGAACTACCTTGAAGAGATCCACATCTTCTGAAGGAAACAAACACCCCTGTGCTGAACCTGCGGAGAGCGGAAGCTCTCACCTGCTCCTGTCATCTAATCGGGGCAGTTCCCACACTGCAAGCCCTCCCACAGGTCAGCTGACACTGTCTTTACTGGATGGGACACTTTTACCTAGCCTTAGGACACCTAATGACCTCAAGTTCTAGATAAAGAGTAAGATAAATTCTGTGGCATCAGCTTTCATGTACCAGTCTGGTCAGTGATGACCTTCTCCTGAACCTAAGGGGGCCTCCAGGGGTATAAAATATTCTGGAAGAAGCAGATCCTCTGCTTTGTGTCAAGTTCCAGCTGCTCGTAGCCCCTGCAGGCATTCCTGGGCATAGAATTCCAGCTAGGAAATGTTACTTGACCCTGAGGCAGGGAATTATGCCTCTGCTAACCAAACAGACTGTTGGGTTAACCCAGGACCAGCTCCAGCAGGCTGTGCCTTCTCCAAGGCAGTTTATAGAATCACCGAGTTCTTCTTCACCAGATGTGGCACGTGGAGGTAGGAAGACTTGACCTTTGCCCTTGTTTCCACATTTTGTTTGGGGTTAAGGAAAAAAGTGAGTGGAAGATGGCCTTCAGCTAGCCCCAATTAAGTGTGAAGTAGTCTAGTTTGTGCAGTAAACTCCTCAGTCACCATACTTGCGGGCATGCATTATTTGAGAGCCTGCTGTGTGCTGGGCACCGCTTACTGCTCAATTCCCCAGTTGTTAGGACCGGGCTCAGCACATATTGCAGTGGGTGGGAGACTGCCAGTAAACATAGGCATTCTAGGATAAGTGCTGTGCAGAACAGTGAAGGAACGAAGTAGCAGGAAGATCAATGGATTTGAAATGAGATGGTGGTGGTGACTGGGGTGGGGGTGGAGGGCGGGGTGTGCTTCCTGAGAAGGGAACCCCTGGGTGCACGGAGGAAGGGCAAGCAGTAAGGGCTGGCACAAAATAATGATGAATCTGGGTGTGAGAGAAAGGCAAGAGCTAACCAAGGATGACCGCAAGGTCTTGGTCAGCAAGGGGTCGATGGTAGTCTTTACTGAGTTGGGAGGAGAGTTTTGGAAGGGAAGATCTGAGAGTCTGATTTGGCACTTGCTATGTCTGAGATACTTTTAGATACTGGAGAAGTAGTTGGATTTATGAGTTTGAGCTTCAGGAGAGAGGTCCAGGGGAGAGATAAAAATTGTGATCATCCATATACCGATGCTACTTAAAGTCTTGAGATTGAATAAAGTCATAAAGAGATTAGAAGAAAATATAAACCGAAAGGAAAAGTGATTAGAGTCCTGAGCCCTGGGGCCTCCATTGTGAAGAGACACAGGAGATAAGGAGGAAGAAGTCAAGGAGACTGAGAAGGAGTGGCCTGATCTACTGTCCTGGAGGCAAGTGGGGCTTCAAAGAGGAGACTTTAATCAGCTGCATCAAAAGCTGCAGATCCCTCAGTGGAATCTGGCACCGGAATGTCACTGGTGTCCTTGTCAAGAAGAAGTTTCACTAGAGTGGTGGGGCGAGAGTCTGATTGGAGTGGGGTTTTGATTGAAATTTTATTAAATTTATAGGAATATTTAAGAAGTACTGACCTCTTTAAAATACTTTATCCACCTGCTGATAATATTAAATCTTCACATTCAGAAAAATAATGTTTTCCCACTCGTATGCCTTTTTTTCCCCCCTTTATTTCATAGGCAGACATCAAGTGACGATTTTGCTGTGCTGGAATATGAAAGGTATCTGTGGAAGGAGGGCAGAGAGAGGGGCTGGGCTACTCCTTCAGGGCAACTACTGGAGGAAATGGAAGCCAGGAGGTCTGGGAGAGAACAAGTGTCAGATCCAAGCATCAGAAGGAGCCGGGAGGGGGACGGAGAAAGGAGGGGGTCGGGTGAGCTCTGCTCACTGGCTTGGCTTGGAAGGAGGTGAGAGTTCCAAGGACCCTTGACAAAAGGCAATGGCTTTTGATACACTTAGGTATCTAAGTGTATACCTAGGTGGGCTGCTTGTGTCCACTTATTAAGTGAACTTAATTTAAACTTTGAGTAAATAAATTCACGTGGTTCAAAATTAAATAGGATTAGGGACTTCCCTGGTGGTCCAGTGGTAAAGAATCCATCCTGCAATGCAGGGGTTGTGGGGGGTCAGGGAACTAAGATCCCACATGCCACGGGGCAACTAAGCCCCCGAGCCACAACTACTAAGCCCGTGAGCCACAACTACTGAGCCCGCGTGTCTCAGCTAGAGAGCCCCACATGCCACAAACTACAGAGCCCATGCGCTCTGAAGCCTGTGCACCGCAACTACAGAGAGAAAACCCACACGTCACAACTAGAGAGAAGCTCACGCTGCAACGAAAGATCCTGCATGCTGCAACAAAGATCCCACCTGACGCAACTAAAGACCTGACGCAGCCTAAGATAAAAAAAATAAATAAACTAAATAGGATTAAAAATGTGTAGATTGAAAATCTTCTGTCCTACCCCTGTCCTCCCAGTCAGGTGGTTTTCCTTCCAGGAATGGTTCTTCCAATACTCTCAATATACACAGTGTTCTTTCTTCACTTAAGAAGTATATGTAATAATACATTGTGGAACTATTTCACATCAGTATTTAACATCTCCTCATTCTTTCTTTCCATAGTAGAGTATTTCCTTTTATGTTTGTACTATAATTCATTTACCTAGTTCCCTATTGAAGGACATTTTGAATATTTCCAAACAATGAATAACCTATAGCACTGGTTTTATGCTTTTGCAAGTGGAATTTCTGAGTGCTTTGTTTCTGATTTAAAAATAAATTTTAGTTTTATTCTCTTTTTAAGATCTGCATTTTAAAAATTAACGTATAATTTACATGAAATGAAATGCATGTTTTTATGGTTTTATATGGTTTAAATTTGCCTTTCTCTATTGTCTAATGGTATTGAGCTTTTTTTCATGTATTTATTGGCCATTTGTGAAGTATCTGTTTTAAGTCTCTTGCCAATGGAAAAAAATGTATTATCTATATGTATAACTGATTCGCTTTGCTGTACACCTGAAACTAACACAACATTGTAAGTCAACTATACTCCAATAAAATTTTTTAAAAAGGAAAAAAGTGTTATCAACTTGATTGAGGTATTGTTTACATATAATAAACTGCATCTGTTCAAAGTGTACAATACAAGCCCTGTGAATCACCACCACAGTCAAGATGCAAACGTTTTTATCACCCTGAAAGGTTTCTCATGCTCCTTGGCAAACCCCAGTTCTCTGCCCCTTGCCCCACTCAACTACTGATCTACACCTACAGCACTATAGACTAGTTTGCATTTTCTAGAATTTCAAAAGGAATTATACCATATGAAGTACACTTGATCCTTGAACAACACTGGTTTGAAATTTGTGGGTCCACTTATATTACACAGATTTTTTTCAATACACACATCAGAAAATTTTTTTGAGATTTGCAACAAGTTGTAAAAACTTGCAGACAAACCAAGTAGCCTAGACAAATTAAAGAAATTAAGAAAAAGATATGCCATGAATGCATAACATATATGTAGATGCTTGTCTATTTTATCATTTACTAACATGAAATATAAGCAAATCTATTGTAAAAAATTTTGTTAAAATCTAACAAAATGTATGCACACACAGGCACCATTCGCAGTTAAGAGAAATGTAAACAAATGTAAAGATGCAGCATTAAATCAAAGCTGCATAAAATTAACTGTAGTACACACTGTACTACTGTAATACTTTAGAGCCCCTTCTGTTGCTTTCACGTGAGCTCAAGTGTTGTATCTGCTTAAAACTCCCTGTGATGCCCATTAGCTCCCCCTGAACAGTTTGTCTCTCCAGTAAATTGGATATCTCAGTAAAAAGTGATCTCTCAGGGTTCTCCTGTGTTTTTCATCATGTTTAGTGCAATGCCGTAAACCTTAAACAACACAATGGGACCCATGAAGTGCTACTAGCGATGCTGGACATACAGAAAGAGTTGAATTGCTTGATATGTACTGTAGGTTGATGTCTGCAGCTGCAGTTGCTACCATTTCAAGACGAATCTAGTGTAAGGACCATTGTTGGGGGGGAAAAAAAAGGAAGAAGGAGAAAAAAAATTGTGAAACTCTTACTGCTGCTATTCCAGCAGGCTCAAAAACCTTACACTTTTTGTGGAATACCTTTTTATCTTGTACTGAAAAATGCAGCATTTCTGTGGGTGCAGGATTGCTATTAAAAAAGCATACCTATAGACTCTAATTTGTTCTAGAGAAAGCAGAGTCATATGAAAACTTAAAGCAAAAGGAGGGTGAAGGATCTAAAGCTGGAGAATTTAATGTCAGCAAAGGATGGCTTGATAATTTTAGAAAGAAGTTTGGCTTTAAAAATGTCAAGATAATAGGAAAAGCCTATCATCTGCCACCAAGAGGCAGCAGATGAGTTACCAGATGCTTTTAAGAAAATCACTGAGGAGAAAGGATATCTACCTGAACAGATTTTTAATGCAGATGAAAGTGCCCTATTCTGGAAAAAAAAAAAAAGATGCCACAAAGAACATTTATTAGTAAGGAAGGGAAGCCAGCACCAGGGTTTAAGGCAGGAAGGGATAGGCTAACTCAACTGTTTTGTGCAAATGCGGTTGGGTGTATGATCAGGAAGGCCCTTATCTGTAAATCTGCTAACCCCCGAGCCTTGAAGGAAAAGGTAAACACCAGCTGCCAGGCTTTTGGTTGTACAACAAGAAGGCCTGGGCGGTGGGAACACTTTTTCTGGATTGGTTCCATCGATGTTTTGACCCTGAAGTCACAAAGTACCTTGCCAGTAAGGGACTGTGTTTTAAAGTTCTTTTGATATAGGACAATGTCCCTGACAACCAAGAACCCCATGAGTTCATCACCAAAGACATTAAAGTGGTCTACTTGCCCCCAAACACAATGTCTCTAATTCAGCCTATAGGTCAGGAGGTCATAAGGACCCTTAAGGCTTATTATACATGGTACTCTGTGGAAAGGATCTTCAAGCTATGGAAGAGAAACCCAACAGAAAGAACGTCATGAGAGTCTGGAAGGATTACACTACTGAAGATGCCATCATTGTTATAGAAAAAGCCATGAAAGCCATCAAGCCTAAAACAATAAATTCCTGCTGGAGAAAACCAAAATCAGATGCTGTGCATGACTTCACAGGATTTACGACAGAGCCAATCAATGAAATCATGAAAGAGATTGTGGATGTGGCAAAAAGGGTGGGAGGTGGAGGGTTTCAAGATACGGATCCTAGAGATATTCAAGAGCTAATAGACACCACATGAGAGGAATTGACAGAAGACAACTAGATGGAGAAGAGCACTTCCCAACCTGGGCCAGACGATGAGGAAGAAGACAAGGAAGAAGCAGCGCCTGGAAACAAGTTGATGTTGGACAACAGGGCAGAAGGGCTCTGATTACTCAGGACTGATTTCAACTCCTTTACAGCCTGGACCCTCTATGATACAGACACAGAAACTAAAGCAAATGGTGGAAGAAGGATTGGTATTATACAGAAACTTTTTTTGAGAAGTGGAAAAGCAAAAACGCCAGACAGAAATTACGATGAATTTCCATGAAGCTACACCGAGTGCACCTGCCTCTCAGCCGCCCCTCCCAATTCCTCCACCTTTTCAGCCTCTGCCACCCCCAAGAGACAGCAGGACCAACCCTCTTCTTCCTCCTCCCCCTCAGCCCACTCGATGTGAAGACAGCAAGGATGAAGACATTTATGAAGACCCACTTCCACTTAATGAATAGTAAATCATCATCGTATCATACAGTTAATAAACATATCTGTTTATTAACTATGTGTGTGTGTGTCTTTGTGTGAAAATCTAAGAACTGTACGGCAAGAACTATATGATACTTTTATTGCATCATCATCATCATCACCTGAGTATTCATCGTGTAGAACATCATGTGCAAGACTTGTAATGAAGTGGATAGGCTATCCTTACCTAAGCAGAAGGTGAGAGATAATGAATACAAAATTAATGATGTGTTGGTTTTCTGACAGTTTTATAACATTGCTTTCAAAGAATTACATTACCATACAGCATGCCTCTCTCTTATAATTGGAGAAACTATGTATCAGCCTATCATCACAGGTAAGGGTCTTTTTAAAAAAATGTAACAACATTTCCAATATTGCATTATGAATATGACTGTACTACTGTATGCCATAAAAGTTTTGTAACAACTCATTCATTAATGTATAGACTAGGCTAGAATGAAGCAATTGCCATTGATTACACTAGGCGACTGTGAAGCAATCATATTTCTGCTATTTCATTATCAATGCATGAATCTTTATACCTGTAAATACATATGAATTTCTTTTCTACATTATCTTTTTATTTTTGATGTCTAGTGTTAGTGATATGTAAAACATCTACAGTGTTTTTTATTGCATCACCCAATATCATGTACGTACTGACAGACAGATGATTCATCTTGTAAACAGGCAACGTAAACTTATGGTATCAATAAATGCAGTACACTGCTGTAAATGTATTATCTCTTCCTTATGGTTTTCTTAATAAGATTTTTTTTCTTAATTATATTTTATTTTAAGATTTTATATTAAGCTAGAGGCTTAATTTATTTTAAGACTACAGTATACAATACATATAACATACATAATATGTGTTAATTAACTGTTTATGTTATCAGTAAGGCCTCTGGTCAACCGTAGTCTATTAGTCATTACATTTCCAGGGAGTCAAAAGTTATATGTGAATTTTCATCCCCTGTGTTGTTCTTTTTTTCTTTTTATACATCTTTATTGGAGTATAATTGCTTCAAAATGTTGAGTTAGTTTCTGCTGTATGACAAAGTGAATCAGCTATATGCACACATATATCTCCATATCCCCTCCTTCTTGAGCTTCCCTCCCACCCTCCCTATCCCACCCCTCTAGGTGGTCACAAAGCATCAAGCCGATCTCCCTGTGCTATGCAGCTGCTTCCCACTAGCCATCCATTTTACATTTGGTAGTGTATGTATGTTAATGCTACTCTCTCACTACCCCACTATCCCAGACTCCCCTTCCCCACCTGTGTCCTCAAGTCCATTCTCAACGTTCAAGGGTCAACTGTATTCTGTGTCTGGCTTTTTTCACTCAGCTTATTGATTTTGAGATTCATCCATGCTGTTGGTTTTATCAGTAGGTCCTTTTATTGCTGACTTAGTAGTTACTGCTCCATTATATGGACATACCACGTTTTGTTTATCCATTCACCAGTTGTTGGACATTGAATTGTTTCCAATTTGGGGCTATTATCAATATCAATAAAATTGCTATGAATATGCATGTACAAGTCCTTGGATGGACATACGTGTTTATCTCACTTGGGTAAATACCCAGGAGGAGAATGCTGAGTTGAAGGGCAAATGCAGGTTGTCCTGCTCTTTATTCCTCTTCTGCAGCTGAGTCATGTCCACTGTAAAGCTGATATATTTTGGTAGGGCTGCCATGTTTACTCTTAAAGGAGTTCATTCTGTAGCAGTCATCCAAATGCTACCTCCAAGGTATGGGACAAATAGACACTTCAACGCCCTCCCTCTGCCTTCTGACCTCGCAGGGAGAAGCGTCAGTCCGCAGTGTAGTAAGCTGGCCTTTATGCAGAGATGTGGGGAGGACATTGATTGTCCTTCCTGGTGTGGGATGAAGCCTCAGTCTCATTTCCCTGATGCTTAGAGCTTGTTCACAACTCCTTTCTGACTGTTTAGAGCCTAGAGGAGCTTGAACAGTGTTCTAGTTCCACAGAAACTTTTACAAATGACCCAGTGAAAGAAACCATGGTATTTATGAGATACAGGGACTCTGGTTCCAGACATCAGATCACCAAGGCTGCTGATGCTTCAGTGGCTGCCCTCCTGGCTGGACGTCTGAACAGCCTGGACTGCAGGGCAGGAGAGAGAAAGGGAGAAGAGGATACACTTGCAAAGTCACAGAGCTCTCAGTCTCCCACAAACTGGAGGCCATCTTCCCTGTGTACCCACTGCCCTGGCTGTAACAAATGCACTCAGTTGAGAGCAATAAATCTATGTTTACCTAAGGGACATGGAATTACTACTTTTGTTTTTGGTATACACATAAAGTGGATGAAAAAAACCTATATGATCTAGAAGGGAGAGAATAAGACAGTTACTAAATCAAGAAGGAAATGTTTAATATCCAGAAAGGAACTCTTTAGTGGTCTTCAGAGACTGAATGGATTCAGCCACCCCAAGAAATACACACATGTGAATATTCAGTGAGGCACTTTCTGTAACATCAAGGAAATACAATCTTTCTGCCTGCTATATAAAGGCACTGCAATATTTTGTGCTAAAATATAATGTTGCCAATAAAATGGTCACTATGGAGACTGTGTAGGAACATGAGGCAATGCAAACTTTCAGTGCCAGTTAAAATAGAAACATACACAGCAATTTGGATGCAATGATTATAACAATGTAAGAGTAAAAGTTATCTTCTTAGGAGATAACATGCAAACATATAAGTAGTGATTTTGTTAGGGTAGAGGAACAGAGAGTACCATATCATTATTAGATATTTTTTAAAAAGTTAAGACTTCCTCAGTGTTTCAGTGCATGATTCAAATCTCCTTTGATCAGTAGTCTGCAAGTCTGAGTAAGGTGTCAACTTTAAGGTGTGCATTGTGGCAACAAAGTCAACCTCCTCTTCTCACAGGTAATTATAAGCAAGTATTTCAAGCTTGTAGAGTATATTGGATTAATTATTGGCATAGAGATTGGTTTATTAGAATTATTTGTTCATCTCTCTTTGCTGATACTTTCCTTTAAATTAAAAGATCAGTTTTTAAAACACTAAGAATGAACTTAATGACTAATAAAGAGGTAACGAGCAGAAAGAGAGACAAATGGAGGGTTGACTTAGATAACTTAAATGAGGAATAAACGCATGAGGTATTGTTAAAAACACTATATTCTGGGTTGGTAATAAATTCCACCTGAGGCAATGACAAAAATTATTAAAGTCTAATATGATATTTTCTAGTCATGGGAGATCAATCTGGAAGGGTTAAACACTCATTTGCCATTCTCAACTAATTTCTTTTCATTAAATGTCAGACTTTGAAATTAGTAAATTTATAACTGTTTGGTTATTTTTATTAATGAATTTTTTGTATTGATGTCGAAGCAATGCATTCAGTCCCAGCTTTACTATGGCTAAGATGTTATCAAACATTTTTTTCTGCCTTAGCAAATGTGAAAAGACTTTCTCAGACAGCACTTCTATTCGCTTTTTCAGACCTCTCACTTGTTCAGGCTCAGAAGGAGAGAAACTAAAGCCCAGGTACCAGACAAGGGATAAGACGTTCAAGACTCTTTCACTTGCAAATACCAGGAAAAAAAAAAAAAAAACCCCAAAAACAAAAACCCCTCAAACCTAGAATGACTTAAGGCAAAAAAGAGAATTTACAGTCTGGGTTACTGAAAAACTGAGTGTGTGTTGGCAAGTGTAGTCTAGACCAACTCTGGCTGATAGCCTGTTGTAAAGCCAGCAAGCTAAGAACAGTTTTTGCTCTTTATAAATGGTTGGAAAAAATCAAAAGAGAATAATATTTCGGGGCACATAAAAATTATATTAGGGACTTCTCTGGTGGTGCAGTGGTTAAGAATTTGCCTCCTAATGCAGGGGACATGGGTTCAATCCCTGGCCCGGGAAGATTCCACATGCTGTGGAGCAACTAAGCCCGTGTGCCACAACTACTGAGCGTGTGCTATAGAGCCTGTGAGCCGCAACTACTGAGCCCGCGCACCACAACTACTGAAGCCCATGCACTCTAGGGCCCATGTGCTGCAACTACTGAGCCCGCGTGCTGCAACTCCTGAAGCCCGCATGCCTGGAGCCTGTGCTCCACAACAAGAGAAGCCACCTCAATGAGAAGCCCACACACTGCAGCGAAGAGTAGCCCCTGCTCACTGCAACTAGAGAAAGCCCGTACCAGCAATGAAGACCCAATGCAGCCAAAAAAAAAAAATTATATGAAATTCGCATTTCAGTGTCTGTAAATAAAAGTGTCTTGAAACATAGCTCTGCTCATTAATTTACATATTGTCCTTGGCTGCTTTTGTGCTGTGAGTGCAACTGAGTAGTCACAGTACAGTCCACAGGCCCACAAAGCCTAACTTATTTACTAGTTAACCCTTTTCCAGAAGTTTTCACCCCTGCCCTGGAAGCACTATGGCACCAGCACTCAAATTATTCTACTGACATCATCTCACCATCTCCCACTATTTCTTTTCTGTGTGTGGCTACATTTTCATCTTGTGAGTACAAAGGGCAGAAAGCCAAGCACACTTACTTCCTATTCTCTCAGCCAGGGAAAGAGGAAGAAGAGTTTCTCTTTCTCATGCAGTGCAATGAACCAGACTGGGTCCCACTGGCCTGACTGTGTCCATCTGTGTGCCAGTCACCTTGGCCAGGGGATGTGCTCTGACTGCCCAGACTTGGGTCACTTGCCCACCTGAGGAGCTGGGGTGGATCTGCCCCACCCCAGGCACGTAGATCGAGTAGAGCTGGTATGCTGAGACAGTGTGTTTAGGTGCTATTATCAGAAAGAGCATTGGATACTGGACCAATCCAAGCAATTTGAATCCACTGCAGGTGGTCTTCAGGTCTGGAAGAAACTTCTCTTATGGGGAAAGGAAAAGTTAGGGGCAAGAATAGGAAAGACAGTCTGGAGCTGATCAAATTATCCATCTTAGATCTACACAAAATTGCTTCCAGCCCTACATCTAGCGCACAATTGTCAGACATTGTAACTCCACTCTTGCCCAAATTAAAAAAATTTAAAAGTTGAAGGAGAGCAAGAGTGTGAAGTAGGAGGATGCTGAGCTCCCCTCCTCCAGTGCACACATCAAAAATACATCTACATGTGGAATAGTTCTCACTGAAGCAACCTGAAGGCTGGCAGGAAGTCTCTGCTACAACCAAGGCTGTAAGAAAGATCCACATGGACTCGGTAGGAAGGGAAGAGAAGCGATGAGGTTGGAACCCGCACCCCAGGAGGGGACACAGAAGAAGAAGGGATTATACAGGCTCCGGGATCCTCCCTGGGCAAAGGGTTCGAGCCATATATTGGGCACCCCATCCCCGGCATCCAACACCAGGAAGGTGAGCCCCCTTAGCTGGTTTGAAAACCAGTGGGGCTTACAGGAGGGCTGTAGGAAACCAAAACTCCACTTGTGAAGAGTGTGCACACCTGCTCACTCCTGAAACAAGGTGGAGGAAGCAGACTGAAACTGCCTGGGGCTCTGGCCTGATTCCCACGACTGTCCCAGTGTGCTTCCTGGCTGTGCTGAGCAGGCAGATTCAATGAATCTATAGATTCAATGCAATCCCTATCAAACTACCACTGGCATTTTTCACAGAACTAGAACAAAATATTTCACAATTTGTATGGAAACACAAAAGACCCCGAATAGCCAAAGCAACCTTGAGAAAGAAAAACAGAGCTGGAGGAATCAGGCTCCCTGACTTCAGACTATACTACAAAGCTACAGTAATCAAGACAGTATGGTACTGGAACAAAAACAGAAAGATAGATCAGTGGAACAGGATAGAAAGCCCAGAGATAAACCCACGCACATATGGTCACCTTATCTTTGATAAAGGAGGCAAGAATATACAGTGGAGAAAAGACAGCCTCTTCAATAAGTGGTGCTCGGAAAACTGGACAGCTACCTGTAAAAGAATGAAATTAGAACACTCCCTAACACCATACACAAAAATAAGCTCAAAATGGATTAAAGACCGAAATGTAAGGCCAAACACCATCAGACTCGTAGAGGAAAACATAGGCAGAACACTCTATGACATAAATCACAGCAAGATCCTTCTTGACCCACCTCCTAGAGAAATGGAAATAAAAACAAAGATAAACAAATGGGGCCTAATGAAACTTAAAAGCTTTTGTACAACAAAGGAAACCATAAACAAGATGAAAAGACAACCCTCAGAAGGGGAGAAAATATTTGCAAATGAAGCAACTGACAAAGGATTAATCTCCAAAACATACAAGCAACTCATGCAGCTCTATATCAAAAAAACAAACAGGGCTTCCCTGGTGGCGCAGTGGTTGAGAGTCCGCCTGCAGATGCAGGGGACACGGGTTCGTGCCCTGGTTCGGGAAGATCCCACATGCTGTGGAGCGGCTGGGCCCGTGAGCCATAGCCACTGAGCCTGCGCGTCCGGAGCCTGTGCTCCGCAATGGGAGAGGCCACAACAGTGAGAGGCCCGCCTACCGCAAAAAAAAAACAAAACAAAAAAACAAACAACCAAATCAAAAAATGGGTAGAAGACCTAAATAGACATTTCTCTGAAGAAGATATACAGATTGCCAACAAACACATGAAAGAATGCTCAACATCATTAATCATTAGAGAAATGCAAATCAAAACTACAATGACATATCATCTCACACCGGTCAGAATGGCCATCATCAAAAAATCTACAAACAATAAATGCTGCAGAGGGTGTGGAGAAAAGGGCAACCTCTTGCACTGTTGGTGGGAATGTAAATTGAAACAGCCACTAGGGAGAACAGTATGGAGGTTCCTTAGAAAACTAAAAATAGAACTACCATATGACCCAGCAGTCCCACTACTGGGCATATACCCTGAGGAAACCATAATTCAAAGAGTCATGTACCAAAATGTTCATTGTTCTTTGTAAATGTTCTATTTACAATAGCCAGGACGTGGAAGCAACCTAAGTGTCCATCAACAGATGAATGGATAAAGAAGATGTGGCACATATATACAATGGAATATTACTCAGCCATAAAAATAAACAAAACTGAGTTATTTGTAGTGAGGTGGATGAACCTAGAGACTGTCATACAGAGTGAAGTAAGTCAGAAAGAGAAAAACAAATATTGTATGCTAACACATATTTATGGAATCTAAAAAAAAAAAAAAAAAGGATCTGAAGAACCCAGGGGCAGGATAGGAATAAAGACGCACACTTAGAGAATGGACTTGAGGACATGGGGAGGGGGAATGGTAAGCTGGGATGAAGTGAGAGAGGGGCATGGACATATATACACTACCAAATGTAAAATAGATAGCCAGTGGGAAGCAGTCGCATGGCACAGGGAGATCAACTTGGTGCTTTGTGACCACCTAGAGGGGTGGGATAGGGAGGGTGGGAGGGAGACACAAGAGGGAGGAGATATGGGGACATATGTGTATGTATAGTTGATTCACTTTGTATAAAGCAGAAACTAACACACCACTGTAAAGCAGTTATACTCCAATAAAGATGTTAAAAAAAAAAAGAACAGAGAAGAACTACAAAAACAAACAGGAAAGAAGTAACAAAATGGTAATAAGTACATTCCTATCAATAATCACCTTAAATGTCATTGGACTAAATGCTCCAAACAAAAGACATAGGGTGGCTGAATGGATAAAAAAACCAAGACCCATCTATATGCTTCTTACAAGAGACTCACCTTAGAGCTAAAGACACATGCAGCCTGAAAGTGAGAGAATGGGAAAAGGTGTTTCATGCATATGGAAACAACAGGAAAGCTGAAGTAGCCGTACTCACATTAGACAAATTAGACTTTAAAACAAAGTCTATAACAAAAGACAAAGAAGGGCAACATATAATGATAAAGAGATCAATAAAAGAAGAGGATATAACATTTGCTAACATATATGTCCTTAATACAGGGGCACCTAAGTATATAAAGGAAACACTACCAGACATAAAGGGAGAAATTGACAATAACACAATAATAGTAGGGGTCTTTAACACCCATTTATATCAATGGACAGATCATCCAGACCAAAAATCAATAAGGAAATGGTAGTCTTAAATAACATACTAGACCAGTTGGGCTTATTAGATATCTACAGGACATTCTATCCAAAACCAGCAAAATACACATTCTTTTCAATTGCACATAGGAGGTTATCCAGGATGGATCACATGTTAGACCACGATACAAGTGTCAACAAATTTAAGAGGGTAGAACTTATATCAAGCATTTTTTCTGACCACAACAGTAGGAAACTAGAAATCAATTACAGGAAGAAAAATGGGAAAAACACAAATATGTGAAGACTAAACAACATACTTCTAAAAAAGACCCAATGGGTTAATGAAGAAAGCAAGGAGGAAATGAGAAAATACCTTGAGATAAATAAAAATTAAAATACAACTTTCCAAAATCTATGGGACACAGCAAAAGCAGTTCTAGGAAGGAAGTTTACAGTGATACAAGCTTACCTCAAGAAACAAGAAAAATCTCAAATAAGCAACCTAATGGAAATAGAAAAAGAAGAAAAAAACAAGCCTAAAGTCAACAGAAGGAAATAATAAAGATCAAAGAGGAAATAAATAAAATAGAGACCAACCCCCCCAAAACCACAAAATAGAAAAGATCAATGAAACCAAGAATTGGTTTTTAGAAAAGAAATCATTGTGGTTTTTCAAAACCACAGTGAGATATCACCTCACATCTTTCAGAATGGTTATTATCAGCAAGATCACAAAATAACAAATGTTGTTGAGAATGTGGAGAAAAGGGAACCCTTGTACACAGTTGATGTGAATGTAAATTGGTGCAGCCCCTATGGAGAACAGTATGGAGGTTCCTCAAAAAACTAAAAATAGAGCTATCATATGATCTAGCAATTCCACTCCTGGGTGTACATCTGAAGAAAATGAAAACACTAATTAGAAATGATACATGAACCCCAATGTTCATAGCAGCCCTATTTACAATAGCCAAGATATGGAAACAACCTAATTGCCCATGAATAGATGAATGGATAAAGGAGATGTGGTATAGGACTTCCCTGGTGGTCCAGTGGTTAAGACTCTGCCCTTCCACTGCAGGGGGCATGGGTTTGATTCCTGAGTGGGGAACTAAGATCCCACAAGCTGTGTGGTGTGGCCAAAAAAAAGATGTGGTAGATGTAAACAATGGACTCTTACTCAGCCATGAAAAAGAATGAAATTTTGCCATTTGCAACAACATGGATGAACCTAGAGGTTTTTTTTTTTTTTTTTTTTTTTTTGCGGTATGCGGGCCTCTCACTGTTGTGGCCTCCCCCGTTGCGGAGCACAGGCTCCGGACGCGCAGGCTCCGGACGCGCAGGCTCAGCGGCCATGGCCCACGGGCCCAGCCGCTTCCGCGGCATATGGGATCCTCCCAGACCGGGGCACGAACCCGCATCCCCTGCATCGGCAGGCGGACTCCCAACCACTTGCGCCACCAGGGAGGCCCGAACCTGGAGGTTTTTATGCTTAGTGAGATAATTAGACAGAGAACGACAAATATTGTATGTTTTCACTTATCTGTGGAATCTAAAAAAATAAAACAAATGAATAAATATAACAAAAAAGAAACAGACTCACATACAGAGAGAACAAAATAGTGGTTACCAGTGGGGAGAGGGAATGGGGGAGGGGCAAGATTGGGGTAGGGGATTAAGAGGTACAAACTACTATGTATAAAATAAATAAGCTACAAGGATACAGCACAGGGAATATAGCCAATATTTTATAATAACTTTAAATGGAGTAAAATCTATAAAAATATTGAATCACTATATTGTATACCTGAAACTAATATAATACTGTAAAGCAACTGTATTTCAATTAAAAGTAAATGAATAAGTAAAGAAATAAATAAAATGCATCCTGAAAAAAATTAAAAAATGAAAAATTTATTGCAAACTGCTATAATGGAAATATATCTTAAATTTGGAATTAAAAGTTAATGGAGAAATATAATTTAACAAAACAGCAACAGTCCCAACAATAAAAATGTGTTAGCCATAATTCAACTTTGTAAAGTCAAAACAATCTAAAGATAAAGTAAAATGTTTATTGCCTTATGAATAAATTACACGAATTCTCCACTGATAACACCAAATCACCTTTACTTTAAGTCGGACATACCTGGACTATGTCCAGGGACTGCCTGATATATATGAACTATGGATGATCCCAGGGGACTACTTCCCTGCTTTCTCCCTTCCTGCATTTTACAAATACTTGTAAATCATCTTTGTGCAAAACACTGTGTTGGCCCCTGGCATTCAGTGATGAGCAATCTCCACAGCCCCTGCCCCCTCAGAACCTACATTTCATTGAGCAAGAGAGACATTAATCAAATTATACAATGTGTAGGTACCGATGAACAAGAATATTAGGTATTAGGGGAACTTGATCCAGTGTGTCGGGGTGTGTGTGTGTGTGGCGGGGTGGGATCCAAAAGGTACAGGGATTCCTGAGGAAGTCACATGTGAGTTGTGACCTAAAGATGACCAGATGAGGGGTGATCTCAGGGCTGAGAATGTTCCAGAAAGAAGGATAGAATACATCAAAGCTCTGAGGCCAAAGGGAGCATCGTGGATTCTACAAACTGAAAGAAGGTCCTTGGTGGCTGAAACCCAGAAATAGAGAATTGGTATAGGTTCACGTGGGCCAGGAAAGACGGGCAGAAGTCTGATTATTCAAGGATATACAGACCCCATATAAGGATGGAGTTTTACCCTGGTTAGTGGTATGATGTAGTGAGATTTGTATTTTAAAAAGATGTCTCTGGTGGCAACATGGAGAATGAATTGGAGGAGAACAAGAGTGGAGGTGAAGAGACCAATTAACTGTGGTTCCGGGGGTGGGTGGGGAAGATAACTAGTAGGTTTATATGTGAGGATTGAGGGGGAGGGAGATAAGAAGGATCATGCCAAGTTTCTGCATTGCTTGAGTGGATACATGGGTTCAATCATCAAGATTGAACTGATGAATTTGTATTTTAATATATTACATTTGATCTACTTTTAAAATATCCAAACGGCAATGCCAAGTAGGCAAATTTGGAAATCAAGCCTGAAGTTCAGAAATGTAGTGTAGAATGGGAAATAAATGCCTGAAGAGTTGTCAACCTATCAATAATATTTAAAGCCATGGAAATTAATGAGTTTACCCAGAGGGAAGACAGTAAAGACCGAGAAACAAAAGAGAAGGAGGTCTCGTCTCGATCTTGAAAAAACCCCACATTTATTGCCAAGGTGGAGGAGGATGTAGTGGCAAATGACACAGACTTGGAGCAGACAGATATGTAAGAGAAGGACCAGGAGAGAGTGTGGTGGGGAAGCCAAAGGTAAACAATGATTCACAAAGGAGGAAACGGTCAGAATGCCAAATGCTATGGAGAAGCCAGGCATGATAAAGAATAAATATTACCCATTGGATTTGGTGATGTCAAAGTCATTGGTAACATTAGTGAGAGCTGTTTTGGGAAAGTCTGGGGGTGGGGGTGGATGCCAGATTTACGTGGGCTGAAGCATGACTCAGATCCTGTTTTCATAGGACTCCTGACTTTTGATTCTGTCCATTTATAATTCCTTGTCTGCCCTCTGAACCTGGTCTCCCTGTCTTGACTATCAGACTTGACTCAGCCCCAATCTACAAGGCCTTCCTTCTTTCCTAATAGTCCCTTTGGAACCCAATTCTTGGTTCTACTCCAGCCAGCATTCCAGACAACACATAATCTATTCCTTAAGTGAAGATAATTGGAGCTTTACCCATCAAAGTAATGAGATGTGGACCTCAGGCTTGAATCCAGGTTTTACCACTAATTGCACAGAATTGGAAAGTTGCTTAACTTCAGTTTCCTCATCAGTGAAGTGAGGACTAATCATACCTATTCTACTGTGACATTGTGAGGATTAGCATTCCTGGTATATGATGGTTGCTCAATAAATGGTAGTTATATTCCCCCAACTTTTCTGTCCTTTCAGGAAATAACATCTCTTTAAGCATCTTTCTAAGGAGCATTCCTAAATTTAAAGAAATGTTTCTAAAGTGATATATTGTAATCAGGGAATGTAGATGCTTCCCTGGTGATATTGTTTTCACCCAACATTTACTTGTCAAGACCCTTTTATGTGACAAGCACAGAGCCAGGATTTGGGCAGTCAATGATGATCAAGAAGGACATGGCTCTTTGCCACATGAAACTCATAATCTAGTGCATCAGGTAGACAATGTAACAAGAAAGTAAAGTCATAAATAACATGATTGTAAATTTTGATAGGTGCTGTGAAGGAAATATAAAAGGCGCTGAGAAACAGAATGATGGGTTAGGGTTGCTTCAAGTGGAATCATTGGAAGAAGGTTTTTCTTAGCATTTGATGTGTAAGCTGCCATCTGAAGGACATGAAGGAACGAAGGACATTTGTCATTTTGACCTTCATTGAGAGCCTGGGCTATAACACAGAGATCCCTGAGGAACTAATGAAGTGTGTTGGTACATTAGCCTCTACATGGAATCCACATCTAGGTGGCTATGCCTTATTAACTTGTAGTATTTTTCTTTCTCCTTCACCATCTGTCAGTTGATCAAGTCAATCACCTTTTAAATATTTGCTGTTTCTAATCTATTTGTGGGCTGAGAAATTTTAGAATCATGCTGGTTAGAAACACACAAAGATGAAAATGAAATTGACTTTGGATGAGTCCTCTCTTATGAGTAAAGTATCTAACCTTCAGAGCCTTAACTTTGCACCAGTTCATCAATTGTCTTGGGGGCCAGTTTTGCTTCTGGGGTCTTGGCTAAGTTCTGACAAGCAGGGTTCAGATTAGGTGACTTCTGGGCAAGAAAAGTGATGCTGTGTAACCATTAGCAATTATGACATGTTATCTTTGTAAATTAGGTGACCAGTTGAATCTGCATAGAGCCCTAGCATGCAAAGGATTAACTGTAAACTTGGGAGGGCCCTGGGCAAATAGAATGACTCGTTGCCTTTCTGATTTTGTGGTTTTCTGTCCCTCCATTAATGGCTGTCACTTCTGCCACATGATAAGGTGTCCTCTCATTAAGAACTCTATCTTTGCATTCCTCTGGACAGACAGCTTAGTTTAGAACTGTGTTTGGCGTGAGAGGAAAAAGAATGAGAGGAATGCCCAAGTGCCTCACCTCCTAAGTCACTTTCAAGGCTGATCATTAGGGGTTGTTTTATTTTTATTATTACGTTAATAAATTTATTTATTTATTTATTTTAATTTTTGGCTGCATTGGGTCTTTGTTGCTGCACATGGGCTTTCTTCATTGTGGTGCATGGGCTTCTCATTGTGATGGCTTCTTCTGTTGCGGAGCACAGGCTCTAGGCACGTGGGCCTCAGTAGTTGTGGCACGTGGGCTCAGTAGCTGGGGATTGCGGGCTCTAGTGCACAGGCTCAGTAGTTGTGACGCATGGGCTTAGTTGCTCTGTGGCATGTGGGATCTTCCCAGACCAGGGCTTGAACCCATGGCTCCTGCATCGGCAGGTGGATTCTTAACCACTGCGCCACCAGGGAAGACCCTAAGGGTTGTTTTAGAAGCTCAGAGCTGCCTGTTATATATTTGAACTTGAGTCTAAAAAGGCACATGGAAGAGAGAATAGAAGGAGTGTTGTTTTTAAAAAAAATTTATTGAAATATAGTTGATTTATTAATTTCTGCTGTACAGCAAAGTGATTCAGTTATACACACATATATATATTCTTTTTCATATTCTTTTCCACTGTGGTTTATCACAGGATATTGGATATAGTTCCCTGTGCTATACAGTAGTACCTTGTTGTTTATCCATCCTATATATAATAGTTTGCATCTGCTAATCCCAAACTCCCAATCCTTCCCTCTCCCACCCCCTCTCCCTTGGCAGCCACAAGTCTGTTCTCTATGTCTGTTTCTGTTTCATAGATATGTTCATTTGTATTGCATTTTAGATTCTACATGTAATTCATATCATATGGTATTTGTCTTTCTCTGTCTGACTTACTTCGCTCAGTATGATAATCTCTAGGTTCATCCATGTTGCTATAAAAGGCATTATTTCATTCTTTTTTTAAGGCTGAGTAATATTCCATCATATATATATATATATATATATATATATATATATATATATATATACACTACATCTTTATCTATTTATCTGTCAATGGACATTTAGGTTGCTTCCATGTCTTGGCTATTATAAATAGTGCTGCTATGAACACAGGGGTGCATCTATCTTTTCAAATTATAGTTTTGTCTGCATATATGCTCAGGGGTGGGATTTCTGGATCACATGGCAACTCTATTTTTTGTTTTTTGAGGAACATCCATACCTTTTCCCAAGGTGGCTGCACCAATTTACATTCCTACCAATAGTGTAGGAATTTCCTTTTCTCCAGCACTTGTTATTTGTAGACTTTTTAATGATGGCCATTCTGACTAGTGTAAGGCGGTACCTCATTGTAGTTTTGATTTGCATTTCTCTAATAATTAGCAATGATGAGCATATTTTTGTATGCTTATTGGCCATCTGTATGCCTTCTTTGGAGAAAAGTCTTGGAAGGAGTGTTTTTTTTTTAGCACCCTCTCTTCCAGGGTGTACAGTTTCAAATGGCATTAACTTTCCCCTCCTACAGGAGAGCTTGGTGATGAGGAGGTGAGCAAAAGGGAAGCAAGTCCTAAAATGATTTTCTATCCTTAAAGAGAAATGGGAATGACTGTGTTTCTTGCTGCTTTGTTACAATATATCCCATGAAGGATAGTGTTTTCTTATTTTTAGAATCTCTTCTACTCCAAGAATACCAGTCCTGCTTCAGATAACTTCAAGTCAGGGTCAATGAGAGAGACAGAACAAAGGATAGCTCCAATTCTGGGATTTTATTCTAACTATTGAAATGAATTTTTTGATTTTGTAGTTGAATTACAGAGTATGTCTCTCTCTCAGAAAAATGAAGAGTTCATCCCCAGAGAGGGCTCAAGAGTTACAGGACAAGTCTGCAGAAACTATCTGTGAATTCAAGACAGAAAGGTAGTACTTATGTACTCTTTCTGTTACAACTCTCTGAGAAGCCAACCTAGCCCAAGAACTGAGAAAGAGGTGTGGGAGACTGGGAGAGCTTCAGGGAGCCTCACCCTCTGGACACTCATTTTGGTGACAAATGATTGAGAGGCAGTGAGTGCTGTGGAAGGGCAATGCAGAGAGCAATTAAGAGGCCCAGTGGCAATGGTTGACCCTGGGACTAATTCGTGCAACTTTGAACAAAATTATATAATTTCTTTTGGTCTTGATTTCCTCCTTTAAAAAATGAGATTGCACTTTAATAATTGTTATAGACTTTTCCAGCTTGGAAAACCTGCTTATGTGGAAAAATAAGGCATTACTAGGATCAGTCTAAATCTACAGTGACCCTAAAGAAGTTCTAAAAATTCATTTAGATATTTTACATAAGGATGTCAAAGCCAATACAGCATTAAGTAGATTAGAGGACTGGGTAGTTGAGAGGTGGCATGTGCAGTGTGGCCACCATATGAATATTCTCCCAGCTGATAGCCTTAGTTATTGCTATCATTATGTTTAAAATTGAAATGAAAGTATTTAATATAAAATCATAACATAAATTATACAGTACATAGAAGTGATGATAGCTATGAAAAGAGGACTCCTTTACACATAGGGAAAAAGACTGGAAAGAAATGAAAGGTACCCTTTTGAAAACAGTCATATTTGGATGATGGAACTAAGAAGTACTTTTTCTTTTTTCTATAGCTCTGAATTTTTACATTTTTCTTTGGGTATTGACTATTTTGTGATTAATATATATATATATATTTTAACATCTTTACTGGAGTATAATTGCTTTACAATGGTGTGTTAGTTTCTGCTGTATAACAAAGTGAATCAGTTATACATATACACATGTTCCCATATCTCTTCCCTCTTGCGTCTCCCTCCCTCCCACCCTCCCTATCCCACCCCTCTAGGTGGTCACAAAGCACTGAGCTGATCTCCCTGTGCTATGCAACTGCTTCCCACTGGCTATCTATTTTACATTTGGTAGTGTATATATGTCCATGCCACTCTCTCACTTTGTCCCAGCTTACCCTTCCCCCTCCCCATATCCTCAAGTCCATTCTCTAGTAGGTCTGTGTGTTTATTCCCATCTTGCCCCTAGGTTCTTCATGACCATTTCTTTTTTTTTTTTTTTAGATTCCATATATATGTGTTAGCATACGGTATTTGTTTTTCTCTTCCTGACTTACTTCACTCTGTATGACAGGCCCTAGGTCCATCCACCTCACTACAAATAACTCAATTTCGTTTCTTATTATGGCTGAGTAATATTCCATTGTATATATGTACCACATATTCTTTATCCATTCATCTGTCGCTGGACACTTAGGTTGCTTCCAAGTCCTGGTTATTGTAAATAGAGCTGCAATGAACATTGTGGTACATGACTCTTTTTGAATTACGGTTTTCTCAGGGTATATTCCCAGTAGTGGGATTGCTGGGTCATATGGTAGTTTTATTTTTACTTTTTTAAGGAACCTCTATACTGTTCTCCATAGTGGCTGTATCAATTCACATTCCCACCAACAGTGTATGAGCGTTCCCTTTTCTCCACACCCTCTCCAGCATTTATTGTTTGTAGATTTTTTCATGATGGCCATTCTGACCAGTGTGAGATGATATAGTATTGTAGTTTTGATTTGCATTTCTCTAATGATTAATGATGTTGATCATTCTTTCATGTGCATTATTTATTTTCATTTTGGATGATCTGTCCATTGGTGAAAGTGGGGTGTTAAAGTCCCCTATTATGATCATGTCACCGTCGATTTCCCCCTTTATGACTGTTAGCATTTGCCTTAAGTATTGAGGTGCTCCTATGTTGGGCCTGAATATTTACAATGGTTATATCTTCTTCTTGGCTTGATCCCTTGATCATTATGTAGTGTCCTTCTTTGTCTCTTGTAATAGTCTTTATTTTAAAGTCTGTTTTGTCTGATATGAGAATTGCTACTCCAGCTTTCTTTTGATTTCCATTTGCATGGAATATCTTTTTTCATACCCTCACTTTCAGTCTGTATGTGTCCCTAGGTCTGAAGTGGGTCTCTTGTAGACAGCATATATGCAGGTCTTGTTTTTGTATCCATTCAGCCAGTGTATGTCTTTCGGCTTGAACATTTAATCCGTTTACATTTATGGCAGTTATCAATATGTGTTTTCCTATTACCATTTTCTTAATTCTTTTGGGTTTGTTATTGTAGGTCTTTTCCTTCTCTTGTGTTTTCTGCCTAGGGAAGTTCCATTAGGATTTGTTGTAAAGCTGGTTTGGTGGTGCTCAATTCTCTTAGCTTTTGCTTGTCTGTAAAGGTTTTACTTTCTCTGTCAAATCTGAATGAGATCCTTGTTGTGTAGAGTAATCTTGGTTGTTGGTTTTTCTCTTTCATCACTTTAAATATGCCACTCCCTTCTGGCTTTCAGTGTTTCTGCTGAAAGATCAGCTGTTAACCTTATGGGGATTCCCTTGTGTGTTATTTGTTGTTTTTCCCTTGCTGCTTTTAATACTGTTTCTTTGTATTTAATTTTTGATAGTATGATTAATATGTGTCTTGGCAGGTTTCTCCTTGGATTTATCCTTTATGGGACTCTCTGTGCTTCCTGGCCTTGATTGACTATTTCCTTTCCCATATTAGGGAAGTTTTCAACTATAATCTCTTCAAATATTTTCTCAGTCCCTTTCTTTTTCTCTTCTTCTTCTGGGACTCCTATAATTTGAATGTTGGCGTGTTCAATTTTGTCCCAGAGGTCTCTGAGACTGTCCTCATTTCTTTTCATTCTTTTATCTTTATTCTGCTCTGCAGTAGTTATTTCCACTATTTTGTCTTCCAGCTCACTTATCCATTCTTCTGCCTCAATAATTCTGCTATTAATTCCTTCTAGAGAACTTTAAATTTCATTTATTGTGTTGTTCACCATTGTTTGTTTGCTTTGTATTTTTTCTAGGTTCTTGTTAAACGTTTCTTGCATTTTCTCCATTCTATTTCCAAGATTTTGGATCATCTTTACTATCATTACTCTGAATCCTTTTTCATGTAGAGTGCCTATTTCCTCTTCATTTGTTTGGTCTGGTGGGTTTTCACCTTGCTCCTTCATCTGCTGTGTATTTCTCTGTCTTCTCATTTTGCTTAACTTACTGTGTTTGGGGTCTGCTTTCTTCTGGCTGCAGGTTTGTAGTTCCCGTTGTTTTTGGTGTCTGCCCCCAGTGGGTAAGTTTGGTTCAGTGGGTTGTGTAGGCTTCCTGGTAGAGGGGACTGGTGCCTGTGTTCTGGTGGATGAGGCTGGACCTTGTCTTTCTGGTGGGCAGGACCGCATCTGGTGGTGTGTTTTGGGGTGTCTGTGAATTTAGTATGATTTTAGGCAGCCTCTCTGCTAATGGGTGGGGTTGTGTTCCTGTCTTGCTAGTTGTGTGGCATAGGGTGTCCATCACTGCAGTTTGCTGGTAGTTGAGTCGATCTGGGTCTTAGCATTGAGATGGAGGTCTCTGCAAGAGCTTTTGCTGTTTGATATTATGTTGGGTCGGGAGGTCTCAGGTGGACCAATGTCCTGAACTTGCCTCTCCCACCTCAGAGGCTCAGGCTTGACACCCGGCTGGAGCACCAAGACTTTGTCAGTGACCTGGCTCAGAAGAAAAGGGAGAAAATAAAAGAAAGAAAGAAAAATTAAAATAAAATAAAAAGTTATTAAAATAAAAAAATTATTAAAATAAAGTAATAAAAAAAGAGAGAGCAACCAACCAAAAGAGAAACCCACCAATGATAACAAGCACTAAAAATTATACTAAAACAAACAAACAAACAGATAAAATGGACAGACAGAACCCTAGGACAAATGGTAAAAACAAAGCTATACAGACAAAGTCACACAGGAAGCATACACATACACACTCACAAAGGAGAAAAAGGAAAAACACATATATATATAAAAAAAGGAAGTGAGCAACAAAATCAATAAACAAATCTACCAGTGATAATAAGCTCTAAATACTAAACTAAGATAAACATAAAACCAGAAACAAATTAGATGCAGAAAGCAAACCCCAAGTCTACAGTTGATCCCACCACCTCAAATTTGGGATGATTTGTTGTCTATTCGTGTATTCCACAGATGCAGGTACATCAATTTGCTTGTGGAGCTTTAATCCGCTGCTCCTGAGGCTGTTGGGAGAGATTTCCCTTTCTCTTCTTTGTTCGCATAGCTCCTGGGGTTCAGCTTTGGATTTGGACTGGCCTCTGCTTGTAGGTCACCTGAGGGCATCTGTTCCCCTCCCAGACAGGACGGGGTTAAACTAGCAGCTGATTAGGGGGCTCTGGCTCACTCAGGCCGGGGGAGGGCAGGGTATGGAATGCACGGCGAGCCTGTGGCTGCAGAGGCCAGCGTGATGTTGCAACCGCCTGAGGTGCGCCGTGCATACTCCTGGAGAAGATGTCCCTGGATCACGGGACCCTGGCAGTGGTGGGCTGCAGAGGCTCCCGGGAAGGGAGGTGTGAATAGTGTCCTGTGCTCACACACAGGCTTCTTGGTGGCAGCAGCAACAGCCTTAGCATCTCATGCCCGTCTCTGGTGTCCTTGCTGATAGCTGCAGCTCGCGCCCGTCTCTGGAGCTCGTTTAGGTGGCGCGCTGAATCCCCTCTCCTCGCGCACCCCAAAACAATGGTCTCTTGCCTCTTTGGCAGGTCCAGAGTTTTCCCCGGACTCCCTCCTGGCCAGCTGTGGCACACTAGCCCCCTTCAGGCTGTGTTCACGCCGCCAACCCCAGTCCTCTCCCTGCGCTCCGACCGAAGCCCGAGCCTCAGCTCCCAGCCCTGCCCACCCCGGCGGCTGAGCAAAGCCTCTCGGGCTGGTGAGTGCTGGTTGGCACCGATCCTCTGTGTGGGAATCTCTCCACTTTGCCCTCTGCACCCCTGTGGCTGCGCTCTCTTCCGTGGCTCCGAAGCTTCCCCACTCCGCCACCCGCAGTCTCCGCCCGCGAAGGGGCTCCTAGTGTGTGGAAACCTTTCCTCCTTCACGGCTCCCTCCCACTGGTGCTGGGCCCGTCCCTATTCTTTTGTCTCTGTTTTTTCTTTTTTCTTTTGTCCTACCTAGGTACGTGGGGAGTTTCTTGCCTTTTAGGAGGTCTGAGGTCTTCTGCCAGAGTTCAGTAGGTGTTCTGTAGGAGTTGTTCCACGTGTAGATGTATTTCTCATGTATTTGTGGGGAGGAAGGTGGTCTTCACGTCTTAGTCCTCCACCATCTTGAAGCTATCCCTGTGATTAGTATTTTGAAACATATTGTACTGAAGCACAAGGTGAATATCTTTTATGCCTAACATTAATATCAGCAAAATTACTGTAACGTCTGGGCCAGATTAAGGAATCTTGAAAACTGCTTCACATCTATCCCTAAAAATTTGCATTAGATATTTAATTTCTATGCAAAAACTTGCTTTTAACAGAAAAATCTGAGGCAAAGGCAGCATTCAGTTTTGTAGTCTTTTCAGAAATATTTTAATCTAGTGAGTTATTTGAATTTCATAGGCCACAGTGGTAACAGAAAGAGAAAATAAGGAAACTCTTCTATTTAGCAGAATTTAGGAAATAGCCTTTTGGAAAAGACATCCTCTACACTTAGAAAACTCAGCAGTTAAAATGATTTGCTGGAATTTTGGCATTGGATATTCCACATACTAGTTTCTTTTGTAGTTTAAGAAATTGGAAAAAAAGGCTCAGTTCTTTTTACCAGTAAAAGGGTCATTAAACTCTCATTTTGGTTTGAAATTCCTCATTTTTTGTTATTTACAGTGGTTCTTATTCAATACTTCTTTCACTCTATATTTCAAATAAAGTTAGTTTTTGTTATTCTAATTTTAGCTCTAACCCTTTTCCTCCTACTGCCCACCACCAAAATATGAAGGCTGGATTTCATTTCAAGTTTTCAACTGCCCACTGAACGCCCCAGTGAGATCTTCTTGCTCCCTGGTTTGCTGGTGGGAAAATGTTTCTTCTCTCTCTCTGATGGGGAGTATATTGAAAACCTTCTCTCTTTTACCTGAGGGATGGCTGAGGTGATGCCTTTGTGGAGGGGGTGGGCACTTGCTCTCTGTCCAGTGCTTCTGTTAATTTCCAAATGATGAGATCTGCTGGGCCTTCTCATTAGAGCATTTGGAGAAAGAGATGCTCTGGGGTATGACCACTGCTAGGAACTAATGAGACCACTGAGGATGGAAGCACAAATGAAACTAGGTCGTGAGCAGCTGCACCTACAATGAGTAAGCACTGAGAGGATGGAGGCTGATGACAGGCTCCCGTGACACTGCTCTTTAAGCCTCTCCAGGCACTCTTACCTCTTAAGTCATTTGTTACATCCATGATGCCCAGAGATCTCAGTGCTGGTCTAAAGGGCAACCTCAGCTCAATCCACACAGAGCCCCATGGTGATGGGCACCTCCAGACCAAGCTCTTTTGATGAATGTCATTTGTTCATTCATTCATTCAACAATTGTTCATGGAATGCCAGTTATGTGTCAGACACTCTGCTAGGTGGTAGGGATTTCCAAAGGAATTTTAAAATTGGCTGAGCATATGAAGAGAAGGCTAGTATGAAAGATCTAAATGAAAAACAAAGCAAAATAAACAATGCAATTGATTAGGTACCATAGACAAACCATAGGATCCAGAGGAAGGAAAGATTAAATCCTCCTCCAAGATCCTCTCAGTCTTCATGGAGGAGGTGAACGTTCAGCCCTTCCTTTGGAACAGAGTTGGACATAGGTCAAGAGTAACATGCACAAAGGAAAGAGGGTTGGAAGCACCTGAGACGTTTTTGGTATTGTTAGACCATAAGTTTCTAGGAATGGGGAAGTTGCAGGAGATACAGCTAGAGAGGAAGACAAGGGTTGTGTCCTGATGGTCGTGCATATCCTTTCTAAGGAACTGGTATATATTCTATGAGTTCTGTCACTGCAAGAAATAAGAGAGAGATTGACTCTAACTCTGAAAGATAACTCTATAAAATAATTCCCTGGCAGTGTGGAGCATGGGCAAGCAGAAAGAAATGCCTGAAGTGAGTAAAAATGGTTGAGTGTATTGAAATGGTTTGTGGCTTTGGAAGTCCTGGGGAAATGCCCTGGTCAGGGCTACATTCTTTCAGAGGAGAAGGGACCTAGGACTGGCAAGAGCTGTGAGACCCAGGGAGGTGGGGGAGTGAGTGAGTGAGTACCCAGGAAAAACAGCAGAGGCTGCCAGGGACATGGAAAAGTTGACATTGAGGTGACCTGTGCTTGTTCTTGAGCACGTCTGGATGCCCCTTGTGATGATGAAATTCAAATATTGTTCCTTAATGAACACATTAAGTTTCTATAATAATATGTGTATTAAAATGTGATTTTCATCAACCAGTCACTATAAGGTGAAATAGGTCCTTGTTTCTGTCCTTACCCCACTCTATTATTATTATTATTTTTGTGTGGTACGCGGGCCTCTCACTGCTGTGGCCTCTCCTCCCGTTGCGGAGCACAGGCTCCGGACGTGCAGGCCCAGCAGCCATGGCTCACAGGCCCAGCCACTCTGCGGCATGTGGGATCCTCCCTGACTGGGGCACGAACCCCTGTCCCCTGCATCGGCAGGTGGACTCTCAACCACTGCACCACCAGGGAAGCCCCCCCCACTCTATTTTTTATTAAAGAAATGAAAACATATACGTTCCAAAATACAGACACATTTAATACACACATTGGGAAATACAACATGAGGCTTTCATAAACACTACTCGGCCGTGTGATATGTATTCTGAGTTAAGTACTCCACAAACATCATCACATCTGGTCTTCAAAATGACAGTTCTTTTATGTGGTATGTAGACAATTTTGCAATTATATGTTGCTCGTGTGTTATTAACTTGTGAAAGTGATTCAAACCACATTTTCATTGTTATACAAAATGGCAAGAAGTGACTACATGTGCACTGTGTTGACCGAGAACTGTGAGTATAATACAGGCATTGCCAGTGAGCAGCTTACAAGCAATTGTTGTGTCTGGCCAATAGTTCACTAGGCAACAGTGGAAAAGGGAAACTCAATTGAATTAGCAAGATTAAAGTACATACAATAGCATAAAATATACAAGGTCTGCCTACAGAGTAATGAGTAATACCACAAATATCTTTTATTTAGATTGTGAAGAACTTTGCAATCATGAAAATTGAGCACCTGGTGGATGGTGTGTTTCCTGAAGCTGGAGGTGTTTAGGCAGGAGCTGAGTGACCATATGTCTGGGTAACTAGGCTTGTGGGCAAGATTGGCCTGATGAGTGCCCTACTCCATGCCTTTATGATGGCCAATTATGTTATTACACAATTAAGACATGTAAATAGATGGTGATATGCACAGTCAACTGTACAAATATTAGACATAGATTCAGTGAAAGATGGAGAGCCTGTCTCCCTGCTAGTACAAGAGTTCTTGGTGCGGCACCAAGGCCAGAGTAAAAATACGAGTTGTATGTTCAGAGATTAAAATCAAGTGACAAATTAATACCAGCTCCTTAATTATTGGGAAATTCCCAACTAATTATGAAAATTAAACATCTGAATGCTCTTTTTTACTTCATATATAAATGAAAAAAGTAGGTTACTAGCACATTGCAGTGTTTGGCTTTAATAGCATCTTTTACAAAGATAAAAAGAAAATGATGGTTTAAATAGTGAAAATGAATTTTTGAAAGAGTAAAAATTCAAGTGAGTTTCTAATTATTAGACTGTTCTTCATTAAAATAAATAAACAACACCTTGGCCTCCAAGTCTATGCTGTTCCACTTGCAGTTTCTCACCTTTTACACAGTCATGTAAATAAACTATCAAAACTAACCAAAGTGGATTTTACAGTGGAAAGTCTGACTTGAAACAGTTTTTACCATGGTGTGCCTTTTCCAGACAGAACTTATAAAATTACCAAGAAATGAAGGTTTTAAAAAACAATATTATAAAATGTTTCATCACTCCTGGGCAGTCTTCTTTCATTCTGGAGTTAAGGCAGCTTTTGTTTCGTCCTTTTGTGTCTCTCATGGAAACTTTGACCCTCCTTCTAAATCTTTCATTTACTTGCTTGTCATCCTACAAGATGATAACCTCTTCAAGCTCAGGGACTGTGCTTTTATTGTTCTTCTTGAAAAAAGTTTTTTGGTTGCTATTTGTTTAGGATTAAAAATGGCACATATCCACAATTTAAAAAATCATACAAAAATACAAAAAAGGAATTAAAAAACACTTACTTCAAATCTCATTAATGAGAAGTAGCTATTTCTGGCACTAGAGGCACACTTTTCTAAACATCTCAATGTGTAGTCGCAGATATAAAGATAGAAAAAATGAACAGAAATAATTTTAGAAAAATAGAATCAAATTACCTATTCTATTTCAAAATAAATTACATTACATTTAATTTTATTTGAACTTAAAAGAAACTAAGTGAAATTGAAAGAATTGAAATTTATTTTTGTCTAAATTCTAATAATTCTAAATAATCTCTTTACATTTAAAAAAAGGTTGTAAAAAGCCTTAAAAGGGCCTCCCTGGTGGCGCAGTGGTTAAGAGTCCGCCTGCCGATGCAGGGGATACGGGTTCGTGCCCCGGTCTGGGAGGATCCCATATGCCGTGGAGTGGATGGGCCCGTGAGCCATGGCCGCTGGGCCTGCGCATCCGGAGCCTGTGCTCCGCAACGGGAGAGGCCACAACAGTGAGAGGCCCGCATACCGCAAAAAGAAAAAAAAAAAAAAAAAAAAAAAAAAAAAAAAAAAAAAAGCCTTAAAAGACCAAAGCGATTATTTGAGTTAAATAAATGTTTCAACATTAGGTTTTAGTTATTTATTCTCCCATACTCCAAATTTTTCTTATTATTTAAATTTCTAAAACTTTTATTTTGACATAATAGTAGATTCACATCTACAAAGAAATGTAAGAAACTATACAGAGAGATCCTGTCTACCCTTTATCCAGTTTCCCTCAAAGATAACATCTTGCATATATATACAATATCCCAACCAGGAAATCAACATTGATTCAATCCATCAATCTTATTCAGAGTTCACCAGCTTTACATGCCCTTGTGTGTGTGTGTTTAGTTTTATGTAGTTTTATCACATGTGTAAATTTGTGTGACCACCAAAACAGTCAAGACACAGAATAGTTCCACCACAAGTATCCCTCAAACCCCTGCACCAAGAATCTGTTCTCCATATCTGTAATTTTGTCATTTCAAGATTACATAGATGGACCCATACATTGTGTACATTTTTGATGTTGCCTTTTTTATTTTCACTCAGTATAATCCCCTTGACATCCTTTCAACTTGTTGTGTGTGTCATAGTTTATTCTCTTTATCACTACTACCCATAGTATGAATGGACCCCGGTTTATTTAACCAGTCACCCACTGAAGAATATTTGGGTTATTTCCAGTTTTAGACTATCACAAATTAAAATTCTATGCATATTCATGTACAGGTTTTTCAGTGAACATGTTTTCCTTTCTCTGGGAAATCACCTGAGAATGAATTTCTTGTTTGTATGGTAAGCAACATGTCTTAGTTTTGTAAGAAACTGCCATATTCCAGAGTGGCTGTACCATTTTATATTCCCATTCACAATATGTGAGTGATTCAGTTTCTTTGCATCCTTGCAAGCATTTGTTATTATCATATAGTATTTTTGGATGTCCATGGCAATAACATTTATATCTTTTCTTATAATCACTATTGGCCACAATTATTTCTTCCTATCGTTGTATTCTTCAATAGATTGAAAACTCAACACCAATGAATACTGCATCTAGATAGGTGGATGGATTTTGTTAAGCACTTTTTTTGTTGTGCCTTGTGTTTAAAACTCATTTAAGAAAAATCATATCAGTGTAGTAGTTCCTATAGTCTTACATGGTTGAGAATATTTTTGGCATCAATTCTGATGGGCATTGCTTCATTGTCTTCTGGCATTTCTAGTTATTATAGAAACTGGCCCAATGTAACTTGTTTTTCCTACCTGAATACTTTCATAATTCTTTATTATTGAAATACACTAATTTCACTGGCTGTATCTTGCTGTGGATTTTCCTGAATGTGTTTATTTTGGGTTAATCTACATAGTCAAATACAGTTGACCCTTGAACAACATAGGTTTGAAGTTCAGGTCCACTTATGAGCAGATAGCATTTCCTCAATGACTGAACAAATGAGTAAATTAACAAATAAATTATTTTCTTTACTAAGCAGAAGTCTCAGAAAATGATAGTGGCTGCAATCAGCTAAAAGAATAACCAAGACTGGCTCTGACAACCATGGCTGAGTGACCCATTAAAGAATTTATTTGATGTTTTCATCATTTCCTGAATTGCTCATATATAAATCAAGTAAGTGAACCACTAATCATCTCTTTACACTGTGAAAATTGCTGAAATAAATGAATCATTATAGTCCAGTAATTCTGGTTGAAGGAATATAGCTATCTTCATTAAGCTTCTAGGGCTGCCAGATTTTAACTATTGTAATTACTATTGAAATTTCATGGGGAAGAAGAAATAAATGAACTTCCAGGTGGCAAAAATAATCTGACCACCATAGCATCAGGTTCTTTGGGTTTTCTGATTGACCCTATTATTTGTGTTTAACACAGGGCTGGGCACACAAGGTACAATAGCAGCGGTCTGGTTTTTTGAGGATACTGGTAAAATCATGGTAAATAATTGCAAAGTGTAGAATTATGTTCTGAAATCCTTTTATCTTTGGTGCAAATATTCAATAAGTGTTTATTAAACTTAACACATGTTAACTAAAACAAAACAAAACAAATTAACCAAGGAACTTTTGCACAATGTTGATGGGAATTGAAGTGGTACAACCATTGGAAATGGGAACTATCTACTAAAGGTGAAAAATGCATTCCCTGTGAACCAGAAATTTAATTTCTAGATATAGCCCTGACAGAAATTCATGCCCATGTGCACCAAAAGACAGGCACAAAGTATAGCAGCATTGTTTGTAGTAGCTCCAAATTAGAAACAACCACATTGTTCATCAAGAGTAGGATGGATAAATACATTGTGGTAATTCATATGAGGAAATGCTATCTACTACTTTAAATGAATGAAGAACTAGAGCCACATGGATCAATCTCACAAACATAATGTTGAGTGAAAGAGACCAGGCTCAGAGGAATAAATATTGCATGTTCCTTTGATATACATTCAAAACCAGGTAAAACAAATCTCTGGTGTTAGAAGTCAGCATGGTGGTTCCTTTTGAGTGGATGGAGAGGGTAGTGACTGGCAGGGGCCTGGGTGGAGCTTCTGGAATGCTGGCAAAATCTTATTTCCTGACCTGGGTGAAGGTGATGTGAGTATGTTAACTTTGTGATCAGTCATCAAATTGTTCACTTTTGGGGCTTCCCTGGTGGCGCAGTTGTTGAGAGTCCGCCTGCCGATGCAGGGGACGCAGGTTTGTGCCCTGGTCCGGGAAGATCCCACATGCCGTGGAGTGGTTGGGCCCATGAGCCATGGCCGCTGGGCCTGAGCGTCTGGAGCCTGTGCTCCGCAACGGGAGAGGCCACAACAGTGAGAGGCCCGTGTACCGCAAAAAAAAAAAAAAAAAAAAAGAAAGAAAAAAAATTGTTCACTTTTGATTTGTGTGCTCTGCTGTATGTGTCATATACCTCAATGAAAAGTTGATAACATATAAAAGCAAACCATCAGAACAGAGACTTTCAGATGGGAGACTGAGCAGTCTCCCATCTGAAAGAGGAAAGGGGAAAGAGCAGTGGAAAATAAACCTGGCAATTATGTGTATATGTGTGTGTGTATTTGTGTATGTGTAAGTGGATAAGATTATGCATCTCAGGAAGAGGAAATAGAGGCATAAATGACAACTCTTGAAACAAAGAGACAACCCCTGAGGGAAACCCTAATAAGTACTAAATTATACTAGCAACACACTAGAGTTGCCTGGGGGTGGGGCAGATAGAGGGGCATATGACCATGTTTTACTTTTATTATCATTATTTTAATTTTTATTGGAGTATAGCTGCTTTACAATGTTGTGTTAGTTTATGCTGTACAACAAAGTGAATCAGCCATATGTATACATATATCCCCTCTTTTTTGGATTTCCTTCCCATTTAGGTCACCACAGAGCCCTGAGTAGAGTTCCCGGTGCTGTACAGTAGGTTCTCATTAGTTATCTATTTTATACATAGTATCAATAGTGTTTATATGTCAATCTCAATCTCCCATTTCATCCCCCTACCATGTTGTAAAGGTCACAATAGGATGAGACTTAAGGGGTGGGGAAGTGGGTCTATTTTAAAGGAACCCTCATTCTTCTGTGATGAGATAGTGATGAAATAGAATTTCATGGAGGGAAATAGCTGGTCCCTTGTTTTTAAAAACTAGCATCATATGTATCTCTGAGAGCATAGAAAAGGAAAATTACAATTAATGAAATGGAAATGTACAATGAAAATTCAAAACAATCATGTGGAAATGGTATTAAAAACAAAAAAAAGAACAAAAAGAAGAATAACATAAAATGATTTATGAGATGGTATTAAGTACTTCAGTCACTGCACTAAGTGTGGGCATCCTCTAAATGGACCCCAATGACCCTTGCATCTTGGTGTCCACATATTTGTGTAATCTCCTCCTCTGAATGTGGGCTGGACCAAGTGACTTATGTCTAAGAATAGAAGTGGTTGGATGTCACTTTGGAGATTAGGTTACAAAAAGACTGTGGTTTTTGTCTTGGCCTGCCCTCTCTTGTTCTTCTGGTCACTTGCTCTGAGGAAAGCCAGCTGCCATATTGTGAGCTGCCTGTGGAGAGGGTCATGTGTCAAGGAACTGATGTCTCCCACCGTGAAAATATATGAAGACCACCCACGTGAGAACAGGCAAAGGCTATTTATGCAGAGCTGGCTGCATCAAAAGAGTCAACCATCTTCCCTTACATTTTGTCAGAGACTCAAAGGCAGGCAGAGGAAGGGGAAAGCTCTACAGTGGAAGAAGTAGAAGGTTTCAGGCATGCCCTGGCTGGAGGCGGCTACTAGATATGGGCATCCTATGCGATTTGTCAGAGGGACATATTTGGCTTCCTCTAGTTGGTCCTAAGTTGGAAGTAGGGACAAAAGTATGCTGTCGCTCGTTCATCAGGTCCTGGGCATTTTGGGCTGAATGTTGCAGGGGTTACTGTTTTTCTTTCTGGATTGTCATTGGAGACAGCAGGCTGATTCCTGGGCTGGTTACTATAGATGAGAGGTTGGCTCCCTGTGTGGGTTGCAGCAGGTGGGTCAGAGCTCTATTTTTATAAATAGGTCATTGTCATTTCTATATTCAGTTTCTCAGTTCCCCTTTGGTCATTCTCTTGCTTGCAAGAGGTTGACCACCAATTCAGGAAGAACTAGAGATCCAGATCTTTGCCACTTGGAGATTGTCCAGTTGTCTTCATAATCACTTGTGTTGCAAGGTCTTCCTGATCTTTTTGTTGTATCATCATGGCAATAATCTGTTGAGAGAGCTGCTACCTAGAAGCATTTAAGACTCTAGAGAAAATAAGGCAGAGTATTTTCATAACTGCTGTGGTAAAAATGAGAATGATTAATAGTTCTTGCAAGATTCTTCAAAACCAGGAACTCCAATTGCCCAACCCAGGCCAGGAGAACAAATCCCATGGGCTGCAAGGATCAACCTTAGTTAGCCAAATAGCTTTTTCCTTAAAACAGTATTCAGATTTGCTTGTTTCATTGTCCCAAGAACAATAAGAAGTATTGGCAATGGTACAGACGTACCAAGACTAAGGAACAAGAAATCTAGAGCAATGCAATTGTTCATCATTACTTGTGCCAATGAGTTGAGATGGATCCATTTAGGGCAGAGATAGTGTCATTATATTTAGTGGTAGGTTTCCTCTAGCCTTTTCTATTTGTATGATCCCAATGATGGGAGCACTGCTCTAACTGCTTGCATAAATAATGAGTCAGTAATTTTCTCAAGTAGTGTACCTGAAATAATCAACAGTAGCCTCATTTTGGAACACACATCTGAATCTGAATTTCTAAGATTTTTGAGTTACAGAATTAAAGTGTCTATATAAAGACAAGTCTCAGAATATTATTCCCAAATTGAAAGAAGTATTCATTTGAGGCAAACAGGACCAGGCATCCTGGACACAAAGGAAATAGTATCCAGTTGAGGCACATGGACATCCAAGAAAAAAGGAGCTGTTCACAGCATGAGGTTGGAACCAAGATCTTATGTGAGCTGGGTTATGTATTTGAATCTCTATTAGTCTCTGCCAGGTAGTATTTGGCCCATTGTTCTACAAAGATTTTTGAATTCATATTTAGAATTATCTAAGGTCTGATCAATAGATTTGAATAATTGGTTCTTCTTCTGGGAGAGAGGGTCACTAGCAAAGTAATAGACTGATTTATGTAGTGTCAATTGTACATGAAGGTGCAAGTGGAAATACCATCAGCTATGATGGCCTATGGTCTCATTTCACAAATGTGGAATTGCCCAGAGGTTTCGATCATGGAGGACTGGTGAGGGATGGCATACATAGCATTCAGTAAGAGTGAAGGCAGTGATTACTATTTGGGATCATGTAAGGATGGCTTCAGAATGAGTATGTTCTGACTTCACACTTATTACAAGGAGGGAAGAAAAGAGTAAAAAGGTCATTATGGGTGAATGATGACAGGAATCTGTAGCAAATGAGAAGAAGAATGATGATCAGTGAGTAGATAAGCAACAAAACAGGAATTATATGGGGTCTTAGGCAGAAACTGTCCACTATCCATTGTCATCTATTTGTTCTGAAGGTCTTGGGTCAGCTGTTTGCTTCTGAAGATTGGCTGCTTTTGAAGGATCTCTGACAATCCTTAGTTTGAAATCCCCTATTGGAATAGTCTTCCAGTTGTGTGGGGTTCTGAATTTCTTCTTTAGTTGTGAAATGTGAATCCAAAGATTCACATTTCACGTTTGCCTCAGACTTTCAATGCTATATTTATTGATAACAGTACCTGACAGTGTCCCTCCCAGCAAGGTTCAAGTGCAATTTTTCTCTGATGTCTGTTCCAATAACAAATCTCCTTTTGAAGATCATAAAGAGACATAGAAAGGTGGCCTTAACTGTTGATGAGAGAACTGGATATAGGACATGAGTCCCTTGCAATATTTTGCCATGTCTGCATGCAGGAGGGCAGAGTCTGGTGTAGGAGGTGAAATTCCTAGACTCATGGGCCTTCTAGTCACTAATTCATAGATGGATAACCAATGTGTCCTCCAGAGTGTGGGCTGTATGGCCATAAGTGCTAGAGGGAATATCTTTGGGCAAGGGTACTCAAAGGTTTCTGAAATTATTGGTAATTTTGATTTAAGGATGTCTTTTGTCCTTTCAACTTTTCCAGGTTGCATGTCTTAAGTACAGCATAGTGTCTGAGTAAGGGATAATGTTTTACAGAATTCTTTTATATGGTTCCCATAAAATGTGTGCCTCAATCACTTGATGTAAAAGAAACACAATAATCAAGCAGCCTTTTAGCAACTGTAAGGACTGTAACTTTTTGGCAACTAAATGCTTCAGACCATCCTGAAAACAGACATACAATAACTGAAATAAATTCAAATTCCAGAGAGGCTGGAAGCTGGGTAAAACCCATCTGAAGGTGTTCAAAAGGCCTCGAGGCTTTGGTTTTGGGCTGTGTCCCACCTTTACAGTTTTCCCAGGATTATGTTGTTGACAGGTGGGTGACATATGACCTGAAAACTAACCTCAACTATCTTTTTAAAGGTTGCCCAACAATGTTGACTTAAGATTAGTATTTATTTAATTAGTTATTATTTATTTATTTTTGGCTGCATTGGGTCTTCACTGCTGCACGCAGGCTTTCTCTAGTTGTGGCGAGCGGGGGCTACTCTTCGTGGTGGTGCACGGGCTTCTCATTGCAGTGGCTTTTCTTGTTGCGGAGCATGGGCCCTAGGCATGCAGGCTTCAGTAGTTGTGGCTTGCGGTCTCTAGAGCGCAGACTCAGTAGTTGTGGCACACAGGCTTAGTTGCTCCGTGGCATGTGGCATCTTCCAGGTCCGGGAATCAAACCCATGTCTCCCTGCATTGGCAGGCGGATTCTTAACCACTGTGCCACCGGGGAAGTCCCTTGCTGTCCATTTTTGATGGGGGTTGCAGCAGAGGTGAGAAATCTTCTTTGTTTCCAAAGCATCCCAAAGTCAGGTACTTCTCCCAAAGCATACCTGACATCTGCATACGTGATTACTCTCTGGTCTTTGGCTGGTTGACATGCTCTAGGAAGCACAATAAGTTCCGCCATCTGGACTGACTTTACCTCAGGTGGAGGACTGTATTCTAAAGGAGAGTCTCTATATGAGTGAGCAAGTAAGACAATCATGAGGCCCCCTCGTTCTGTCAGGGGCAGGGAGAGAGTCAAGTTTCATGCAGCAATGGATAGTAATGAAGGAGAGAGAAGCAGCATCCGTGAGAGGTTAATGGCTGTTGGAAAAGTGCTGTGTTTCAGTCAGTAGTAAAGTCTGTGCTGCATGAGGCTCCATGAGGTGAAGCGGGGAGCCCAGAACTATTTCAGCTGAAGCATCAGCGAGTTTTGAAGGGGTAGCTCTTGCCCTAAGACGAGGGGATAAGCCTTTGCCAGTGGGTCAAGGGTTAGGGGCAAGCAATGGGTTGTTGATGTTCCCATGAAGCTGAGTTAAAACCCCAAGGAACTGTGTGATCTCTCACGTAGAAATAGACAAAAGGGCTTTTTGCAGGGATGCCTGGGGAAGGAGACTGTTGAAGAGCTTCTTTCAGGTTCCAGTGGCCTGTCCATGTTTGGTTCCCAGAGCAGAGGGTCTCTTAGGACTGAGGACTTAGTGAATTCACTGCAACCTCAGAAAAGTTTGGCCCCCAGTGTCTGCAATATCCAGATAAGCCTAGAAATCCTCTCAAATGTCATCTTGCCATGGGTCTAGGATAATCTTGGAAAGCTTTTAGTCTATCCGGAGAGAGTGTTTTTCCCTCTGTAGATAGGTCAACCCTAAATAATGGACTGTATATTGGCAAAATGGTGATTATCTTTTAAAACTGCATGTCCTTTTCCTGCTAAGGCTGAGAGCAAGTAAATGGAATCTTTTTTATAGTCTTCCTTGTTATCGGAGCAAAGTAGGAGATCATCCACCTTCAGTGTCCGAACTGAATCACAAAGGAAATTTAGATCTTTAAAGGCTTGATTGAGGACTTAGGAAAAGTAGGAGGGTCTTCAGTGAATCCTGGGGCATAATTGTCCAGGTACACTATTGTTCTCCTCAGGTAAAGGCAGAAAGGTATTCATTCTCTTGGTCTAGAGGCACAGAAAAGGCAGTGGGGTCTCTGTCAGGTTCCTACATGTACCAGAGAAGTGCCAGAACAGAACGCAAAAGCTGTGAGTTGTACCTGAGGCAAGATGCTGTCAGTTATGCCTGAAGAAAGATGGTTGCTACAGTAATGGCTGGGTAAAAAGTGGCCAAGAAAATGTGAGATGAGGCACAAGAAGTGTCCTACACATTTTATTTCTGTTTCTTCAGTTTTATGTATGTTATATATCCTGAATCTATGGATTTTGTTTTTCAGAATTTCTGGAAATTTTTCAGCTATTATTTTCGTGGTCCGAACGCAGGTTGGAAAAGAATTTCCAGATACAAGGCAGAATATAAAGAAGGTAGAATTTGTTAAAGGGAAGTGTCACTGCCAGAACAGTGGGCCGACTTCCTGGTAGTCAGGGAGAGTCAACCCGGAGCTTGGGTTACTGGTCTGTTTTTATAGCCAGAGAACAAAGGAACCTGCAAATCATCTGCTGATTGGGTAGGGTATGCATACTTCCAGTGTGTTGAGCAGAGAACAGGGCAAATACCTTTCCTTATATAGAACGGGAAAGGGACAGGGCATGCTGCTTGGGAGGGCTCAGGGATAATGTAATGGTTGCTACGGACAGAGTGATAAGAGTACAGTAATTCTCTGTCCCAGCAATGTTGGCTCTTCGAGTTTATCTTGTTCTTTGTCCTTGGAGTACCACAATTATCTTTTCAAATACTGTCCTTTCTCTATTCTCTCCCTCTTTATCTTCTTTCTCTTTGTGACTGATAAGACAGGATTTAGACCTTCTAATTTTTTCTTTATGTAGCTTCAATTAAAAATATATTTTCCATATCTTTGCCCCTCTGTGCTGCATCCTGGGAAATATCTTCTACTCTATCTTCCAGTTTGACATATGTGTGTGTGTGTGGGGGGGTGCGGGGTGTTTCATTTCAACAATTGTTTTTTCCTTTCTTTGAGTCTTCTTACTATTTATGATGATTCCTGATAATCTCTTTATGCTAATTCATTGGGGATTAAGTCTTCTATTTGTTGTTTCTGCTGTCTCTCACTCATGGTGACTTGTTTCCTCATGTATTTGCTGATCACTGATTGTGGGCTCAAAGCTTGGTCTTCCTCTGTGTAAATCCTGTGGACTTAGATTGAGGATGTGTTCATCTAGAGAGGATGTTCATCCTTTTTGGTTAGGCCCTAGAGAGTACCTCAGATTTAGGGACTCTGGTAGGCAGAATAATGCCCCCCCCCCAATATTTTCCACATTCTAATCCTTGGAACCTATGAGTGTGTTAACCTCACATGGTAAAAGGAACTTTGCAGATTTGATTAATTTATAGATGCTGAGATGGTGAGATCATTGTGAATTACCCAGATGGGCCCAGTGTAATCACAAAATCCTTAAAAGTGGACAAGGGGGTCAGAAGGGTGGAATGATGACAGCTTGAGAAGGACTTGGCCTGTTGTTGCTGACTTTGAAGATGGAGGAAGGCAGCCACCAGTCAAGGAATGAAGGCAACATCTACAGGCTGGAAAACACAAGGAAATGGATTCTCCCATGGAGCCTCCAGAAGGAGCACAGCCCTGCCAACAGATACAGACCCATCTTGCATTTCTGACCTCCAGAACTTCTAAGACATTTGTGCTGTTTTCAATTTTCATGGGAAAGTGTTATTCAAACTAGTAAGAATTAAATGAAATCTCTGAGTTTAAGTACAGAAAATTTACCTAGTAGGAAATATTTTTAATATGCAAATGTCAAACAGTGGTCAGCATGGTTATTTATGAATGAAATTATATTTTAAAGACTTCAGAGTTGTCTTTCAAGCTTAGTGTGATGGTAAAATAGCTGGTGTGTTAGAGATGGAGGTGGTACATTCACCTGTAATATGTGTGATGTAAATTAACACAATGCTTCTTGCCATTAACTTAGCAGCATCTATCATGAGAAACATAACAAACAAATGAACATACATAATGACAAGTAAAAAATACCTTTTGATCAGAATCCTATTTCTGGGAATTTAAACTAAAGACTTTATCTAAAAGTAAAAAGATAATTATTGTAGTATTTATGCACAATAGATGTCAATACAAAATATTGGCCTTAATCTTAATATTCCACAAAAAATTAAAATGGAGGTGAATTATAGGATGCAGAACTTAAAATAGCCTTTCTCACCTTCTGAGATGGCCCACACTCTGTCTGTGGAGTGTGTTTTTCTCTAAATAAGTCCACTTCTTACCTATCAAAAAAAAAGGAACTTAAAATAATAATTATAGAGTTTATGCCACATGAAAATGCTTGACATAAAAGCAAAATATAAACTCATTTCTACTTACTTCTGCAACAGAAAAATGGAAATAATATGGTATAATGGGATAGCAGCATCAACTTAATTTAATAACAATGAAGCAAACATCCATTTTTTAAATGAACTGCTATTAAATGTGGCATATGTAATATTAAATATATTTTAATTCCTTATCACTGGTACTGATGGTATTAAAAGACTCTGTCGGTCCCTGTCTCTCCCAACCCCAAGCTGCCACCTGTGCTTTCAGCCCTTCTGAGCCTACAATACACACACCTGGGTGTCTGGCAGCTGCCCCTTGAGTGCAAAATGAAGGCTGCAAATGGTTTTCTGCCAAATCTTGGGAATAGGGTTGGCAGTGCCTGTAGGAGACTAGGTCAGTCTTGTCTCTACCCATCACCAGGTGCGGTCAGGTTATATGACCAACCTGCCATGTTCTAGGTCTTGATTTACACTCCAGGTCACGTTGGTGAACTATGTTTTGTTTTTTTGTTTGTTTTTTCAGCTCTGTAAGTTCTTCTTGATTCTTCTTGTGTCTGGAATCAAGTATAACTCCTCAGAGGGTCCAGGTGACCCTCCCTTTGAGCTCTCCTCTTCCACTTGTCATCACATTTCTTGACTGCCCAGTCTATAGAGGTCTACAGTTTGTCACGTCCGCTAGATATACAATATTTAGGTTTTTGGAAATCATTGATCTAGTTAGGAATAGACCCAATTACTGCTCTGTCCACCATCTCTAAAAAACTCTACACTGGATACTGTGACTTCTCCTGGGTAACTTATTCATTTATTTTTTAGCTTTCAGTCTGAGTCATCCTCATTTATGGATGTTTACTGCATGACCTGAGATGGGAGATGATGACCTGAGAGCATGAGGTTCCCGAACACGTTCAAGCAATGGGACCAGGGGCTATTTCAGTTCTTGTTTGTGAAAAGATACGTGTGCTGAGCTACAGAGACATAGCTGGAATAGTTGGCATCTGTTTGTGGCTCGGCACATTCCAAGGGTACGTTCAGGTGTGCAATCACCCTGGCTGTTGCAATACATAGAAATGGGATGTTCTGCTGGACTCAGAATAATCTCAAGCAGTACAAAGTACAAACTTCTCACAGACTTGACGTTTTCTCTGGACTCCCCACATAACTATTGAATGCTAACCCCTCTCCCCACAAAAAACAAATGGACTAAATCCAGGTTATAGATGAGTAATCATGAATGCACCTTATACCGGGGCTATGTTAGATTTTTACTTGGAATTCGGGTGCTTGTCTGAAAGTTGACATCTTGGAACCGAAAGGGAAAAACTATGAAAAGAATGTTTAATTTGCTCCATGCAGAAATTTGACATCCAAATATTATTTAAAGAAACAGTTTGATAATCTGTAAAGTTGACATTTTGAACAGTCTTGTTAATTAAAACCCTCATACCTTTTCTGTCGTGCTTTTGCATCTCAAAAGCAGTACCTAAATATTTCATTTGTTGAAACTTATTTGTTGATCTGTTTCATTTATACTTTTAATATTATAACTATTGCTCTAAGTATGGGCCAGATACTGAGCTAAACAATTTAGAAGGTTTACTTCATTAAATCCTCATGACAGCCTTAGTTACGATTTCTTTGTGCATTATACAGATTAGAGAATTGAGACTTAGAGGCTTGTTAATTTGCCTTAGTAAGTAAAAGTCTTAGGAACTTCTAAGGCTTATTAAATTCCATGGCTCTAATTTGAACCTAGGTAGCTTAATTCCAGGGTCCACTTGGGTACTTAAACACCGCACTGTGTGGTGTACAACCAACATAAACAAACAAAACTTTGAAGAGTCAAATCAGATGTCCTGGCATCAGAGCACTAAATACCCTTTTCTCACTCGTGGTATCTACATTTTGCTCTGTCCTCTGACCTGCCTCGCATTGCTCAGGTAGTGATGATGTTACTAAAGGGACAGGGTATATATGTGTGTCAGTGGCTGAGTGGCATTGCTGAGATGCCATGAGATATTTTCCCTGGACACATCTTCTCAACCTGTTTCATATCTGTCCCAGTGGATGGAATATAGATTTTGTGTCAAGGAACCTTATCATGAAATAGAGGATGCACTTCATGCCATGGTTCTGGAGGAGATCTAACCCTTCTGAAGACAAGGTTAGCTCCGGAACAGGAAGGTCACTGCAGCAGGTTTCGAATTAATTGTAATTCCTCCCTTCCCATGAGAAGGGAATATAAGAAAATGCTTTAACTAAGTGATTTTTGAATCTACCTTATCTCAAATCAGTAATCCAGGAAATGAAAGCTTTCTTCACTTAAAATCAGTAGTGGATTAATGAGTCTAGAATCCCTGCTTGGGGTAATGAAAAAGTTTTGGAAATAAATTGTGGCCATCGTTTCACAAGATTGTGAAGGCAATCGATGCCACTGAATTATGCATGTTGAAATGGCAAATTTTATTATATATATAGGTAGATATTTTATCACAATAAAAAGTCAATAATAGCAACCTTCTTAGGTTCTCAGTTAAAAGCAAAAAGTGATAGATACTAGAATGTGCTTTGGCTCTACTCAGGGGCATCTCAAAACCAAGAGGGACAGAGCAGTAGGGCAATAGTGTGAAGTTTAGGATGGACTGGACTCCAAGAAGACGACCCAACAGCACAAATAATTTAAGGTCAACTTGCATTAAGCTTTATACTGGTGTAAATGGGGGGAGGGTCTCTTCATTCTGGGGACCAGCAGCAAGATCTCAGCTTTAGTGTCAATTAGGGTTGAAGCAGGACTCAAATTAGTAGGTGACAGTGAATGTGGCAGGGTTATTAAAGTCGAGGCCAAGAACATTGTGGGACTCAGGACAGAGCTGCGTATTCAGTAGACAGCAAAGGGCACAGTGGAGGTTGGCAGAACGTTCATGTGGATGGAGGGGACACCCGTGGGAGAGCTGAGAGAAGAGTTTGGTGAATGGAGCTGGTGGGAAGTATCAGTCTGCACTTGAAGGTCAGCCTTTGTCATGGAAGATAACTGGGAAGACGCAACTCCAAACACACACCTGTGGCATTATCGCCTTCCAAACTCCATGCTTGCACAAGCAGTAGACCTGGAGGCCCAAGTGCTCTAGTGGATCTGTGGTCCCAGGATACACACTTGGATCCAGGAATCGTGGAGAAGCCTTTCCTCTTAGGGGGAGACCCTGGAAAAGCTCATATTTTAGAGATTCCCAAGAGATACCAACCAGTAGATTGTCTGGGGAAAGGGGTTTGTTGTATGGAATACTTTAAGTAGTGTGGTCCCCTCATCCTGCTGGCCCCAGCAGGTTAAAGGGAACTGCAGCACTGAGTTGAATTCCTATTTGATCAGGTGATTATCAGAGGATTGCCTTTCTCTTTTTGTGCCCAGAGAACTTGAGAACAGATAGGTTCCTCTACCCACAAACACTCCCTACACTTTATCTGAAGGGTCCAAGTTTTCAGGCTGCTTGATGGTTTATCATCTGACCTATACGGGTAGAGAGAAAACCCCTATGAGTGGATAGGAAAGAAAAAAAATTACAACTCAACTGAGGAGTCTCTGAATAGAAGGGCTTTACTGAACAAAACTGATGGAAGAGATAGAAGAGAACTTTGATAGTAGCATCTAAGATAATTCCTAGTGCAATTTCAAATAACCTAGAAGGGTAAGTATAAGAAACCCTGGAAAGGCTATACTTTCTGGGATCATTTCTATTGTTCGCTGCTAGAGAAGTTTCTCTAAGTGCCAGGGATGTAACCTACAGCATGATTGCTGTAGAAAATGCTGCTCTATGATGTATACGAAAGTTATTAAGAGTAAATCCTATGATTTTGCATCACAAGTAAAAGAAGTTCTTTTTCTTCTTTTTATTGTGACTATATGAGATGATGGATGTTAACTAAACTTAATTATCATTTGGTAATCATTGGTAATCCTTTCATAATATTTGTAAGTCAAACCGTTATGCTGTATACCTTAAACTTATACAGTGATATGTGTTAATTATATCTCAGTAAAACTGGAGGGAAAAAAAAAAGAAGCCCAGGAGGAGGAAAAGAAAGTGAGTCAAATTCCTGTGATGTTGAATCTGACCAAGTTTTACCCTCGTTTTGAAAAATTGGATTTCTCTCTTTTCTTACTGAGGTGCAGTTCTTTATACTATGTCTCATTGTTGAGCTGCAGTTCTTTATACTACAGCTGAATAAGACACAGCCCTTTGTTGGAAATATGCAATACACACATCTTCCCCCCCTCTGTAGCTTTCATGTCCATACCCTTTATAGTGTATTTGATGAATAGATTTTCTTAAATTAAAACAGTCCAATTTATTACTTTTCTCTTTCATATGGTTTGTATTTTTTTGTGTCCTGTTTGAGAAATCTTTGCCTTCTTTAAGTTCTTGAAGATGTTCTACTTTGCTTTTTTCTAAAAGATTCGTTGTTTTGCCTTCCATATTTGTCTATGATACATCTGGAATTGATCTTTTTTGTGTATAGTGGGAGGGAGATACCAAGGTTAAATTTCTTCGTAAGAGACTTCTCCTGTTGGCCCTGCCCCATGTACTATTATAAACCTGGTGGCTGTATTTGTGTGGTTTTGCTTCTGGATTCTCTGTTCATTCCGTTGGCCAATTTGTCTGTCTTTACACCAATTTCACATTGTCTTAATTACTACAGCTTTATAAAAGGTCTTGACAACTGGCAGCGTAAGTCCTCCAGCTTTGTTGTTGTGTTTTTTTTTTTTTGCGGTACGCAGGCCTCTCACTGCTGTCGCCTCTCCCGTTGCGGAGCACAGGCTCTGGACGCGCAGGCTCGGGACATGCAGGCTCGGGATGTGCAGGCTCAGCGGCCATGGCTCACAGGCCCAGCCGCTCCGCGGCATGTGGGATCTTCCCTGACCGGGGCACAAACCCGCGTCCCCTGCATCGGCAGGCGGACTCTCAACCCCTGCGCCACCAGGGAAGCCCCCAGCTTTGTTTTTATTTCTCAAGATTGCCTTATCTATTCTTGACCCAGGAGGGGTCTTTGTATTTCCAAGTAAGTTTTTGGAATCAGCTTGTCAACTTCAACACAACAACAAACACCTGCTGGGGAACTGAGTGAGAGCTCATGGAATCTACAGATCAGCTGGAGGTGAGTTGACATATCTACAATATTTTACCTTCCAGACCATGACTATAATGGATTCTTTGGTTTATTAAGGTGTTCTTTATTTTGTAACAATAATGTTTCACAGTTTTTTTTCTATAGAGGTATTGTACATATTTTGTTAGATTCATTCCTAGGTATTTGATGTTTCTCAATGCTTTTGCAAATGGTGTCTTGTTATATCTTCATCTTTTTGCTGCTACATTGTAACACAATGTTTCAACGTAACAGCAAAAATTTCACAATTTTCTTATGAAAATGTTCAAACATATGGGAAATTTGAACAAATTTACAGTGAACACTTATATACCACCACCTCGATTTGAATTTAACACTTTACCTTACTTGCTTTTTCACATATTTATCCATCTATGCATCCTTCTATCCATCCATCAATCTATCTTGTTATTTGTATACACTTTGAAATAGTTTGAAGACATTTGTACTTTTTTCCTAATTACTTCAGCATGCATTATCAACCAGAGTTTGGTGTTTTTTGTGGTTCCTTTATTGCTTTTGAGGTAAAATTTTCATACAATGAAATGAATAAATCTGAAGTATATGATTTGAGGTTGACAAATGCAAACACTCATGCAACCCAAATCCCTATGATTACACAGACCGTTACCATCACCATGCCTCATCCCAGCCTATCTGTAACCCCACACAGAGCCAACCACTGTTCTGAATTTTTCAACACAGTTTTCGCCTGTGTTAGATATTCGTGTAAATGAAATCAAACAGTTGTGTGTGTGTGTGTGTAAGTAATCTGTTCTTTTTAATTCCTGAGTAGTAATCTATTTTAGAAATAGGCCACAATTTATTTATTGGTTCACCTACAAATTGACACGTGGGCTGTTTCCAGTTGGGGGTTATTACAAACATTCGTGTACAAGTTTTTTTGTGGACATTAATTTTCATTTGTCTTAGATAAATACTCAGAATTGAAATTCCTGGGTCAAGGGTACTTGTGGGCTTAGCTTTAGAAAAACTGTCAGAAGTTTTCCCAAAGTGGCACCAGCTGTATCCACTAGCCTGATAAGTCGACTCACCCGCATGGTAGAAACCTCACCTGGAAGTCAGTTTTGGAAGTGGGAGGTGTCAAATCAGGTGCTAAATAAATGTCAATCTACTTTCATGTCTTTAAATATAACACTGGGAGTTGTGGTAAGGAGCATAATTTCATGCTGCTGTTTCTGAGTGGTTCTTGTTCCATCCTTCATCTCATTTGATGTCTTTGTGACCTCTGGCACTGTGGCTTCCTTCTTGTTTCTTGAGACATTTCTTCCGTATTGGCTTCTTTGATGGCATTCTCCTCCCTTTCAGGATTTTTATTTTTCATCCTTTTCACCTCCTCTCCTCTCCTTTCTCCTTAAATGTTGACATTCCCCAGAGTTCTCTCTCTGTTTTTTCCTGGATGACCTCATCCAAACCTGGCACAATGATTTCCTGACTTACTGTTATTTCTTCCAGTGAACAAAACATGAGGAAGGATTGATAGAGCTGAATTTCAACATCTTTTCACCTCTAATGAGATCATAGGTCCAGGCACTACTGAGTCTAACAGTGGCCACTAAGATCAAAAAAGGGGAGGCAAGAAGACATTTGGTGCCTCATCATGGAAATATATAACATCACCTGTGTGATTAAAATTTGAACTTGAATCTGATCAGACATCTAGATTTGATTACCAGTTTACAGAAATATGGAGGATAGTGTACAATCAGCAGAATCTAGAGTATGTAAAATTCTACAAGACAAATCACTCACTGTCTTCAACAACTAAATTGAGAAAGAGACAGGAAGGAAGGGAGAGAGGAAGAGAAAGAGAGAGAGCGAGAGAGGATAAAAAAAAAACCTTGAGAGAGATTCTTCTTTGGTCATTGGGAGAAGTTTGTATACCAACTGGATATTGTATAACATTAAGAAATCATTGCTAATTTTTTTATGTGATAAAGGTATTGTGGTTATTTTTAAAAACAAAGTGTCTTTCTTTTTGAAACGTTTATGAGTAAAGAGCTATGGTATCTGATATTTAGTTCAAAATAGTAATAAGTTAGGGTATTTATTGCTGAGGATATGGGTAAAACAAGATTGGCAATGAGATGAGAATTTTGGAAGCTGTCAGAGAAGGTCTCCTTGTGAAAGTGATATTTATTTATTTAATACATTTTATTTATTTATTTTTGGCTGCATTGTGTCTTCGTCGCTGCGCGCGGGCTTTCTCTAGTTGCAGCGAGCGGGGGCTGCTCTTCGTTGCGGTGTGTGGGCTTCTCATTGCCATGGCTTCTCTTGTGGCTCTAGGCGTGCGGGCTCAGTAGTTGTGGCACACGGGCTCAGTAGTTGTGGCACACAGGCTTAGTAGCTCCACGGCATGTGGGATCTTCCTGGACCAGGGCTTGAACCCGTGTTCCCTGCAATAGCAGGCGGATTCTTAACTACTGTGCCACCAGGGAAATCCCTGAAAGTGATATTTAAACACAAACTTGAAGGAGTTGATGTGGTGGCCTGTGTGCCTGTCTGTGGGAAGAAAGTTCCAGGTGGGGTCGGGGTGGATGGCAAGTGCAGAGGCCCTGAGCTGGGACTTGCCGCGAAGGCCACGCTGCAGGACAGCGAGGAAGGCAGGGTGGCCGGAGGGGAGGGAGGCGAGAGCCGTGGGAAGTGATCTTGGATGCGCAGCTGTGATTTCAGTCTCCTAAGGCCTCGCGGGCCAGTGAGGAGACGTGGCTTTTGCTTCTCATCTATCTGGGAGCCTTTGAAGTGTTCTGGACAAGGGTATCTCATAACTGACTCATGTCTGAAAGAGGCACTCTGGGCTGCTGTGTGGAGAATGAGGCCACCAGTATGTATGTCTGGGTGGTTCTCCGAATAATTCACACGGGAGATGCTGATGGCTTGAGGCAGATGGTGGTTGTGATGAGAAGGGTGGATTCTGACTGTATGTTGAAGGTAGAGCTGTCGGGATCTAAAGCAGATAGGATTAGGGGTGAGAAAAAAATAAGAAACAAGGGCTAGGTGGCCTATCCTAGCCCTGGCCCGTGGCCAGAGTGTAATATACATTTCTTTAACGAGCACGTGGATGTCACAGACTAATATATTCTTCACTAAATTGAAATATCCTCAAGGGCCGGGATCACGTCTTCCTTGACTTTACAAGACCAAAACCATGCATAGTCCTGACTCATATTGGAGCCCACCAAAAATATTTCCTCCATAATCAATGTTCAGTTTAACCAGGTGAGGGCAGAGGAAAATTGCTTCAGAGTGACTGGCAGCCACGGACTGTCTGCTGATTGGAATTCTTGCTTCTGGTCCTGCAGCCTCTCATGACGGACCCACGCTGTTACCATGAGCTCCCACATCCACTTGGCTGACAGGGGACATGCACATCGGCTACGAAGTTCACGGTATTCATTCAAGAGCTACAAATACATTTCAGATGTATTTGGAGACCTGATGTATGCAGCGGAACAAAGTGTGTTCAGTGGGAAATTAAGACCACAGAGGCAGATGCCCTGCTCTTTGTAGGTTGCCAAGAGTTCAAGCGAGAGGAAAAGGAGCACAGCCATTGTCTTGAGGTACAAAGATGAATCTAGCCCCAGATGAAGAATAGGCAGAGCTCTGGTTCTTAAGTGCTCATTCAGATGCCCCTTGTGTGTGGTGGGTACAGATGAAGGGCTGAGTGGGAACAGCCAGCCTTCTAACCTGACCTACTAAGACTCGTCTGGGGTGCCAGCTGCTGGCCTTGACTGGAGTCCAAAGTGTTGGACCCAAAGAAAAGGAAATCACAGGGGCCGGGACTGGCCTTTTTAATTTTTTATTTCTGCATCCCGGAGTGGCAGAACCCACGACTGGCAAGCCTCGCACTTTCCTGGCTGCTTCTTGCTCCTCTGCCGTATGGCAAACACCGCTTCCTCCAGTCTCCCTGTCAACTGGCTTCTCAAAGTTACCCCGGAATCCGCTCTTACCAGGGGAGCCTGGTGTGGCTACTTTCAAGTCTCAGGAAATAAAATAAAAGGAAATAAAATAAAATAAAATAAAATAAAATAAAATAAAATAAAATAAAAAACATTTTCTTCTATCCACACCAGAATACATCAGCAGACAGTATAACCATTATTTGTAAAAGGGCTAAATTTGGTGGCATGACTGAAAAGGTGGGAGAAAAGTATTTTATATACTATGTGCCAACTATGTGGTAGCATCAGGCAGACACCCAACCAAACCCAGAACATACTTGTGGAATGAATCAATCTCTCTCTCTCTCTCTCTCTCTCTCTCTCTCTCTCTCTCTCTCTGCCATATATGCAATACCGATACAAGATTACACACACAACGTCTTATTGTAAATATTATTCAGAATTTGAAGATATTTTCAGTGCATTTAGTGTAGTAAGATGAATAAACAGCTAGGACTATGAATACACCAGTAAAAAAGTAAACTAATTTGATAGGTCCAGGAAGACTAAATAATTTGGCTCAGATACAGTACGTACCAGACACTTGCTGGGAATTTCATTCCTCTTTGCTAAAATTAATTTGGTATTAAGGAAATAAATGAAGACAATCTGGCATGTGTTAACCTTTGTTATAAAGTGCAACTAATAAATTCAAGGGCTTTGTATAAATTTTCAGTCAATTCTATGTCCTACTTTATTCAAGCATCTTCATGGTCCATTTCATTTGGTTGGTTTTGTTCTTTCATTTTGACACATCAAGGTCATAAAGCCTGGAGGTTTGTTGATCAAGTATGTAACAGTGTCCTCTAAAATGCTTCAAGTGTCCACGCACATGTCACCTCTTTCGGTATCTCGAATCTCAGGATTGTGCACCGTCCACCTACATAAAAAGGTAAAATGAGGCCAGCTCAAAAGTGTCATAAAGATGAGTTTATTTGGGAATAACGGGGGAATTGCAATTTGAGACAGCAAAGTGTAGCAAGCTGCAGCAAGTCCGTTGAGAGTTTGGGGTGCTGTATATATGGCAGGGAATGTAAAGAAGGGAGAGTTCAGTTACAATCTATTAAAATCAAAAACAAACGGAAACCAGCTTTGAAAATTCCCTGAGCAGACAAAACCAGTCCAGCCGCAACAGCAAAGCTCAATTCAGCTTATTTTGTCAGACCAACACGATCTGGGTCACTTCTTGTTCATGCCTCTGAAAACCATAAGCAAAACTTCCCAGGATTGATATGAGGTGATATCAATAAGAACATTCCAATATTATCAGGGTTTTTTTGGGTGTTTTTTTTTTTTGGTAAATCAGGCATTTACAGAAAATCAATCTCTCAGCCCTGAAGTTTTGTTTTCCTGAGGACACACGTGTGAGATTTCCCATCTCATGTCTTCATTTCCATTTTATTTTTTTTGGCTGCACCGTGCGGCATGTGGGATCTTAGTTCCCCAACCGGGGATTGAACCTACACCCCCTGCATTGGGAGTGTGGAGTCTTAACCACTGGACCACCAGGGAAGTCCTTATTCTATTTTTGGTGTTTCCATTTTAGATTGAAATTCTTCCACAGCACCCTTGTTCATTGGACCCGTCTGACTTGTAAGAGAGACTGTGTTAAGATAAACCTCTCAGCTCCTTCTACGCTGCTTCAGGTACCATTGTGGCAGGTGGTCTGTCCACTCCTGAGGATGGAGAGAGAGCAGGCTTCGCTGTTGAGGCTGAGATCGGGAATCAGGATTGGAAATCTGGGCATTTGAGTGCTTTTTGTGTGGACCTTTAATCAAGCCTTCATTTTCAACCACATTCAGAACCCGGCCTTTAGAGGCAGCCCTGCTGTCAACTGCTAAGCCTCTAGGGCCTGGGCCACCAACCAGTGTGTCCTTCGCTGGTGCCTCTACCCCACTGCAGATGGACCTCCCCCCACTGAGCCGGTGACCATTGTCTCAGGCCTTCCGCCTCCGAACAGGTCTCAGTGTCTCTCAGTTACTCTCTCCCCTCTCTCATTTTCTTTATCCTTTTGGAGAGATTTAGACAGAGATAAAATTTCAATTTCTTAAAAAACTTCTTGGGACTACAGAAAGGCCTGAAGATAAATTTGCAGTTTCAGTCTACCATGCTTACCCAGAACGTGTGCACTGGGGTCTGCATTCAGGCCAGATTCTGGGTTTCCTTCTGTAGGTGCGGTTAGTTACGCTCAGGGACTAACACATGTGTTGTGCAGATGAGAGGTCCTGGGCTTCTCCCCCTCATCAGAAGCATGTGCTTCTGCTTCATGTAATCCGAAGGAGCGACCCAAATAATGGGAGTTTCAGGAGAGAGAGGCAAGTAAATTTGAACAAGAAATGGATGGGGGCTCTATAAACCACATGGGTAGATCACAGTTTGCTCAATTTATTTTAGCATTTCTCTATGGAATGATACTGTTCGTTCAGTCCCTACAATATCATAGACCTAAACGAATTTAGTTTTATAAATATAACAGTGACACACAGAAATAACACAGCCTTGCAAATCTGGGTGAAGTACTTTATCTGTAGCTGGAGGAGAAAATTTAAACTGTGGTTGCCTTGTTCACTGCTATTTGTTTTTACGTTCAGCTAATGCCTTGTCATGCTTTTTTTTTTTTTTTTTTCGGTACGCGTGCCTTTCACTGTTGTGTCCTCTCCTGTTGAGGAGCACAGGCTCTGGACACGCAGGCTCAGCGGCCATGGCTCACGGGCCCAGCCGCTCCACAGCATGTGGGATCTTCCTGGACTGGGGCACGAACCCGTGTCCCCTGCATCGGCAGGTGGACTCTCAACCACTGCGCCACCAGGGAAGCCCCTTGTCATGCTTTTGTAAGCTGTGTATTTATTTGGAATTTTTGTTTTCAGTGATTTTTATCAAACACCTATTTCCCTGATTACCAAAAATATGCATGCTAGTGGTTGACGTTTTGAGAAACACAATGTTATAAGATATAAAAAAAATACCCTGCACAATCCCATCACCAAGGACCAATCATTATCCACATTTTGGCCTGTGTCCTTCCACGTGTAAAAATGTCTCTGTGTGTGTGTGTGTGTGTGTGTGTGTGTGTGTATACACATTCCCCTTTACAATTTATATCATATGGTATATGTAGCCTCATATCCTATGATGGGTCAACATTGTATAAATAGATATTTATTTTTTATTAAAATGAGCTATTCTGTACATATTGCTTTGCAACCTGCTTTTTCACTTTGCAAAGTATGGAGATTATTTTGTCTACTCCAAGTGCTTTATCATAAAAACTAATGTCTCATTTGATAATAGAAGCATAGAATATATGGCTGTTTCCACTTACATTTATTTGTTTATTATTTAGGATGACGTCAAATCTTATTGTTGATCATTTTCTTTTATTGGTTTTACTCATTTGTCCCTGGTGCCTTTGTCCCACTTTTCTAGTGATGTAGTTGTCCTTCTCTTATGATTTTAAGTCATTTTTGTATAGTAAGGTAAGTAATCCTATGTCTGTCATATGTGGTTCAAATTTATTTTTCATTTTGTTTTATATTTTACTTTTTGAATGCAAAGAAGTTCTACATTATTCAGCAGGTAAGTTCTTAAATTTTCCCTCATGTTGTTCACTTTTGTGTCCTTTTTACCCAAACTCCTCTGTCTGCCCTCACCCCCGAGCCGTCTCAATTGTGTATCCAGTTCAGGCTCTGTATCACCTGTGTGGCCACGTCTCCCCAATCTGTGACTCTGGGCAGACCTCTCTCCCACACCCAGGCTGCATTGCCAGCTGTTTGTTTGATAGCCCCTCTCAGCTGTCAAACGAGCATTTTATACTTAGAATGTCTGAACTCCTGATCTTTCCTTAGGCCAGCGCCGCCGTCCGCTTCCCCATCTCAGCTGCTCAGGCCAAAGCAGGAGTCATCCTTACTTATCCTTGTGTCTCAACCCCCAGTCCAGTCTCTCAGGAAGTCCGCTGGCTCTCTCCTCGGCTGCACCCGGCCTTTGGCCATTCCTCCCTATCTCCACTGCAGACACCTCCCTGTTCTGAGCCATCTGTCTTCTCTCATTGGCACTAGCCCCTAACTGGGCACACTCCCCCTCCTCCCCTCTTCCCCTCAAGGTCGAGCCAATGCAGTGGTCAGAGGGGGTCCTTCTGTGTCTGCTTGGAGCCTACCCCATTGGCTCAGACTGAAAGCGCAAGTCTTGGTGGCCTGCAGGACCTGTAATTTCTTCTATGTCTAGGAATGGCTCAAGAGGAAAAAAAGTGTTCATATGAAGATTTCTAAACAAATGCTAAAAGCAGGTTTATTTATAATAGCCCCAAACTAGATAAAAAACAACCCAAATGTCCATCAACAGGTGAATGATTATATCCATACAATGGAATATTACTCAGCAATAGAAAGAAATGAGAGAGGGATGAATTTCAAAATAACTTCGAGATTATCCTGCTAGTAACAGAAGCTAGCAACAAATCAGTTCAAATATTTATTTTCTAAAATATTTATTTATTTTTTATTCTTGGCTGCATCAGGTCTTGGTTGCTGCACGCAGGCTGTTTGTTGAGGTGTGCGGGCTCCAGAGCACATGCGCTCTGTAGTTTGCAGCACTTGGGCTCTCTCGTTGAGGTGCGCCGGCTTACTTGCCCTGTGGCCTGTGGGATCTTAGTTCCCCAACCAGGGATCGAACCCACGTCCCCTGCACTGGAAGGCAGATTCTTTACCACTGGACCACCGGAGAAGTCCCAGTTCATATATTTATAATTCTAGAAAACAAATTAATATATAGCGACAGAAGGCACATCAAGGGTTGCTGAAGGATGGAGCAGTGAGCAGCATGAGGGAGAAAGTACAAAAGGGTATGAGGAAATTTTAGAAGTCAAAGAATCTTTGAAGGAAGTGAACTATAAATATGGGAGGCAGTGGGAAGAGAGAGTAATGCTTGAGATTTTGCTGAAGCTGTGAAAATGGGGGGTGACAAGTTCTGGGTGTGCTTGAGAGAATAAGAGGCTGATTGATGTAAGGTGGAGGAGAAGCTCGCTGGGGAGGTAAAATCAAGGAACGGAGAAGCCAAGGTGTTAAATGGATCATTTTTGGTGACACCAAAAATTCAGACCAGGCTACTGTAATATATAGAATGATAATTTAATGATATAAAAATAAGAATTTAACAAAAATTAAGAAGTAGGGAAAAAGAAGTGAAAGGAAGTGTAAGTATGCTAATTTCCTAATCTTTTGAGTGGGAAATCATTAGATGCTTTTAAAAAGTTGGCAATGAAAACATGGGAGTTATAATTACACCATTAAAAGGACAAAAATGTGTAAGGAAAAATTATAGGGATGCCAAGGGGGAAAGAAAACGGAAAGCGCACTAATCTCACGTTTCTTTGAGAAGGATCAATTGATTCTGTTAAAAGTTAATAAATCCGGGCTTCCCTGGTGGCACAGTGGTTGAGAGTCTGCCTGCTGATGCAGGGGACACGGGTTTGTGCCCCGGTCCGCAAAGATCCCACATGCTGCGGAGCGGCTGGGTCTGTGAGCCATGGCTGCTGAGCCTGCGTGTCCGGAGCCTGTGCTCCGCAACGGGAGAGGCCACAACAGTGAGAGGCCCGTGTACACCACCCCACCCCCAAAAAAGTTAATAAATCCTGCATGAGATCGTGGTGCAGAAAATGATATTAGTAAAAAATCCAGTGAAATATGAGCTAATTCTCTAGTTTATGATACTGCACAGATGTCATTTCTTAGTTTTGATAATTGTTCTCTGGTTATTTAAGATGATAACATAAGTGAAAGCTGAATGAAAGGTATATGGGAAGTCTGCTTTTTTTTTGCCATTTCTCTGTAAGTATACATTATCTTAATAGTAAAAGTTATTAAAAGTTGATAAATCAAGAAACACTGATAGGGCCTCCCTGGTGGCGCAAGTGGTTGAGAGTCCGCCTGCCGATGCAGGGGATACGGGTTCGTGCCCCGGTCTGGGAGGATCCCATATGCCGCGGAAGCGGCTGGGCCCGTGAGCCATGGCCGCTGAGCCTGCACGTCCGGAGCCTGTGCTCCACAACGGGGGAGGCCACAGCAGTGAGAGGCCCGCATACCGCAAAAAAAAAAAAAAAAAAAAAAAAAAAAAGAAACACTGATATAAAATTATTATTAAAACTCATAATGTCACTCACCAGAAGAAACTGAAGCAAAATCTTAATGGCAATAATCCTAGGAAATGGAATTGGGGTTAAAAAGGCCTTGCCTTTCAATTTTATATCTTCTTATAATGTCTAAAAATATGTTAACCACGTACATAAATTACTTTTAAAGCAATTTTAATTTTAAAATGTTACTAAAACTTTACTAGTCAGCAAAATGTGACAATTTAAAGAACATATTATATATATAATTCATATTTCATATACTGTATTTATTTTTGTTCTGTTTTAGACGATTTAGGTTCTTGCAAAAATATGCTGCAAATGAACTAAAGAACTGTTATCATGATTTTGTTTGTCATGTATCATTGAATTAGACACACCATCACATATTAAAGGGATGCTAAATAAAAGTCCATGGTAACTTGGGCAAAGGTTTTATGAAATAACTTCAAATTGCCTCTGTAGTTTAATCTGTCAGGTTTTTATACTGCTGGTCTATGTTCTTATTATTATTGAGTTACCACTGTTTCCTGAATTAGATAAATAACATATATTCTGTTCCTAGGCTGACATATTAGCTCACCCCATTATTATTATTTTTTTTAAAAGGATTACTATGAAGTTTTTTCCTTAAGCTGAATCAAGTTGTTAAATAAAGCAATTTAGTACCATATTTCGAGGGTTTTAGTTTCTGAAACTTATGTTTAGTAGTGATTCTTCTTTATAATTAAAAAAAATTTTATTATTATTATTTCTTTTTGCGGTAAGTGGGTCTCTCACTGTTGTGGCCTCTCCCGTTGTGGAGCACAGGCTCTGGACGCGCAGGCTCAGTGGCCATGGCTCACGGGCCCACCCGCTCCACGGCATGTGGGATCCTCCTGGACTGGGGCATGAACCCGCGCCTTCCGCATCGTGTTTCTTTTTTTAACTGAAGTAATTATGATTGCATGGATTTGTTATTTTCTCTTTGATTATGTAGCATCTCTCTTCCTCTTCAAAATACTTGTATTTTAAACCATAATACTGTCCCTAAAACTAGATTCGGCCATGGCTTAGAAGGCACTTGTTCATGCAATGTCAAATGGGAGTTGGGAAGAAGGGGTAGGTATTTTAGAAGTCAGACTAAAAACACATTTAGAGTAAAATCAATTCAAATTCAAGGAACATTTTTCTGCCTGAGGTCTGACACATCCCCTGATGCTGGGGCAAAATCTGTATAGTTAAGTATACCTAACAAATGGATGAGAAAAATGTAAGTTCCTAGATTTATGGAACCACTTTTTAGAATTCACACCCCTAAAAGAAAGAAAAGAAATCATGTAAAGAGAATTCTGACTCTAAAATATGAACCCAAATAGACCAGTAGTAATTTTAGCCACGGTTTGAGAAATAGCTTAAAATATTTAAACCCAAAGAATTTTACTTAGACGCCTTTACTTATTCAGCTGATAAGTTTGTTTTTCAGTTCTAAAATAGAATCAGAGACCCCAAGATTGGTGAAAAGAAGTTGCCTGTCCAGGGGTAAAGATTTTGCCTAGGAATCAATTTTGGCAAAAAGTGATGATAACTTAAAGAGCAAGAGAGAGTGTAGCATTTTTTTTTAGTAGTATTAGTTTGACACATTTTAAAAGCTAAACTCATTTTTAAATTGCAATAAGTGGTTTCTAGTATTTTCACAAAGTTGAGCAACCATTACCACGATCTAATTCCAGAATGTTTTCATCATCCCCTAAAGAAACCCGTTATCTGTTAGCAGTCACTCCCCATTCCTCTCCTGTCCCTAGCCCATGGCAACCACTATTCTGCTTTCTGTCTATATGGATTTTCCTATTCTGGACATTTCATGTGAATGAAATCATATAATACATGTCCTTTTGTGTCTGGCTTCTATCATTTAGCATAACGTTTATAGAGTTCATCCACATCATTGCATGAATCAGAACTTCATTCCTTTACATGGCTGAATAATAATCTATCATATAGATATATCAGTTTACCCTTTTAACCACTGGTGGATATTTGAGTTGTTTCCAATTTGAGGCTATTATGAACAATGTTGCAATGCACAAGTGTTTAAAAACTTAGTGTACAAGTTTTTGTGTAGACATATGTCTTCAATTCTTCTGGGTATATACTTAGAAATGGAATTGCCAAGTCATATGTTAACTTTATGTTTAACCTTTTGAATAACTGCCAAACTGTTTTCCAAAGTGACTGCACCATTTGACACTCCTACCAGCAATGTATGAGGGTCCTATTTCTCCATATCCTTGCCAATGCTTATTATTTTCCATTATTCTTTTTGTTATACTCATCCTAGTGGGTGTGAAGTGATATTTTATTGTGGTTTTGGTTTGCAGATCCTTAATGACTAATGAGGATGATTATTTTTTCATGTGCCTATTGACCATTTGTATATCATTTTTGGAGAAATGTCTATTTAAGTCTTTTGCCCATTTTTTAAATTGAGTTCTTTGTCTTTTTGTTGTTGGATTATAGGAATTCTTTCTATGTTCTGGATAATAGATCCTTATCTGATACATGATTTGCAAATATTTTCTCTTATTCTGTGGGTTGCTTTCCACTTTCTGATTGTATTTCTGATGCACAAAATTTTTTAATTTTAATAGTTCTATTTATCTATTTTTCTTTTGTTATTTTTAGTGTTGCATCTAAGGGACCATTGTCAAATATGAGGTAATAAAGATTTACCCCTATGTTTTCTTCTAAGAGTTTTATAGTTTTAGCTTTTACACTTAGGTCTTTAATAAATTTTGCATTAAAATTTGTATACAGTCCTCTTGGGCTGCAGGATGCCTGAATGCTCAGAGCCTGAGGCCAAGGCCCTAGGACTGTGGGTAGAGGGGAGGGGTTCTGCTCTCTTTGTCTTTCTTTAAAGCTGTTGGTCTAATTTAAAAGAAAATTTGTATATGGTGTGAAATGAATCCAACTGTATTTTTTGCATGTGGATATCCATTTTTTGAAAGGACTATTCTTTGCCCATTGAATGGTTTTCAATGGCAAATCAGTTGGCCAAGGATGCAGATTCATTTGTGTCTTCTCAGTTCTAGCACACTGATCTACATGTGTATCCTCGTGCTGGCAACACCACACTGTTATGATTACCATTGCTTTGTAGTAAGTTTTGAAATTATGTGAGTCTCTGTACTTTATTCTTTTTTCAGGATTGTTTTGGCTGCTCTGGATCACTTGCAATTCCATATGAATTTTAGAATCAACTTGTCAATTTCTACAAAAAAATCAACTGAGATTCTGACAGGGAGTGCCTGTTGAACCTGTAGATTAATTTGAAGAGTGTTTTTCTTAACAGTGTTAAGTCTTCTGATCTATGAACATGTGATGTTTTTCCATTTACTTAGATATTCTTTAATTTCTTTCAATAGTGTTTTGTAGTTTTCAGTGCATAAGATTTCAGGCACTTTTTTTTTTTTTTTTTTTTTTTTTTTTTGCGGTACGTGGGCCTCTCACTGTTGTGGCCTCTCCTGTTGCGGAGCACAGGCTCCAGACGCACAGGCTCAGTGGCCATGGCTCATGGGCCCAGCCGCTCCGCGGCATGTGGGATCCTCCCAGACCGGGGCACGAACCCGTGTCCCGTGCATCGTCAGGCGGACTCCCAACCACTGCGCCACCAGGGAAGCCCTTTCAGGCACTTTTGTTAAATGTATTCCTAAGTATTTTATTCGTTCTGATGCTATTAGAAGTGAAATTACTTCTTTAATTTTTGATTGTTTATTACAAGTATATAGAAATATAATTGATTTTTATATCCTGCAACTTTGCTGAACTCATTTATTAGTTCTAATTGTTTTTTAGTGGATTCCATAGGATTTTCTATATACAAGAATATGTCATCTGTGACTAGAGATAGTTTTACTTCTTCCTTTTCAGTCTGGATGTCTTTTATTTCTTTTTCTTTCCTAATTGTATTGACTAGAATCCCTCTAGGACAATGTTGAGTAGAAGTGGCAAGAATGGCATCTCTGTCTTGTTCCTAATATTAAGAAAAAAGCATCCAGTCCTGAACCATGAAGTGTGATGTTAGCTGTGGGTGTTTGTAAATGCCGTTTATCAGGATGAGTATACTCCCTTCTGTCCCTAGTTTGCTGAGTGTATTTATTATGAAAGGATGTTGGATTTTGTCAATTGTTTTTTTGCATCTATTCAGATGATCTTGTCATTGAAGAAAATTATTGATATGGTGCTTTTTACTAATTGATTTCCAGACCAGCCTTACATACTTGAGATAAAGCACACTTTGTTATGGTGTATAATTCCTTTTATAGGTTGCTGGATACGGTTTGCTACTATTTTGTTGAAGAATTTTGTACACATATTCATAAGAGATATTGGCCTGGAGTTTTCCTTCCTTGTGATGTCTTTGCCTGGTTTTGGCATGAGGGTAACACTGACTTTATAAGATGAGTTGAGAAGTATTCACTCCTCTTCTATTTTTTTGGAATAGTTTTTGAAGAATTAGTATTAATTCTTCTTTAAATGTTTGGTAGAATTCAGCAGTGAAGTGATCTGTACCTGGGCTTTTCTTTGTGGGTAGTTTAAAAAAATTATTCATTCAATCTGTTTACTTGCCATAAGTCTATTTCTTTCTTTCTTTCTTTCTTTAAAATTATGCATATGTATTTTATTTTCAGTAGTTACATATACAAATAAATTATAGATGTATGTACATAATCAAAGATTTGTTACCAAAAAAACCTTCCAGGGCTTCCCTGGTGGCGCAGTGGTTGAGAGTCCGCCTGCCGATGCAGGGGGGTTCATGCCCCGGTCCGGGAAGATCCCCCATGCCGCGGAGTGGCTGGGCCCGTGAGCCATGGCCGCTGAGCCTGCACGTCTGGAGCCTGTGCTCCGCGATGGGAGAGGCCAGAACAGTGAGAGGCCCGCATACCGCAAAAAAAAAAAAAAAAAAACCTCCAGCAGTCTTCCATTCCCTTATTTTTCATTCTCCACTCCCCAGTGGCTCTCACTTTAAACTCTTTTGTCACATTCTTTTGGTATTTACATCCAAATTTTTAAATAACACAGTATCTTGCTGCTCTGTGACATAGGAGCTTGAGGAATTATCTAATGACTTCCTGCTAGAGAAGATGAAGATTTAACCCTTGTCTGTCTTCCCACACACCTCCTCACAACACATTCACCCTTTCTGTCCCCACTGCTACTCCCAGTATAGATATATGATAATTTTGGTTAGACCTCTTTTCTCTGACTGTGATTATATAAATCCTGTTTATAGCTGAGCCTTGAACTAATGATGATTAATGATGATTACTTCTCCTTCCCTGCACCACTCTTTGTTTTCCCTGGTGTTAATAATTGCCTTGCTTTTGTAGTTTTGTATTATTATTGTTTCAACTCCAAACTCATCTCCAGTGGTCTAAATTTCCTTCATATATTCAGACACATGAGGTATTGATTCATCTCCTTGGAGAACTTTTCACACTCCCTCCTGGACCACTTGCCCTGGGCATCTGCACACAGCTTGCTACTCCTTCCTGTGCTGGCTTTTGTATTTCCTGTATCCCAAGTCCTCCTTTTTCTTGATTTACTCTTGTTTTAGCAGAGTACTCCCTCCAACAGCTTCTTCTGTTTTTTTTTTTTTTTTTTTAACATCGTATTGGGGTATAATTGCTTTACAATGGTGTGTTAGTTTCTGCTTTATAACAAAGTGAATCAGCTATACATCTACATATATCCCCATATCCTCTCCCTCTTGCATCTCCCTCCCACCCTCTCTATCCCACCCATCTAGGTGGTCACAGAGCACTGAGCTGATCTCCCTGTGCTATGCGGCTGCTTCCCACTAGCTATCTATTTTACAATTGGTAGTGTATATATGTCCATGCCACTCTCTCACTTCGTCCCAGGTTACCCTTCCCCCTCCCCATGTCCTCAAGTCCATTTTCTATGTCTGTGTCTCTATTCCTGTCCTGCCCCTAGGTTCTTCAGAACCTTATTTTTTTTTTAGATGCCATATATATGTGTTAGCATACGATATTTGTTTTTCTCTTTCTGACTTACTTCACTCCGTATGACAGACTCTAGGTCCATCCACCTCACTACAAATAACTCAATTTCCTTTCTTTTGCCATAAATCTATTTAGATTGTCTATTTTTTTTAGAGTCAGTTTTGGTAGTTTGTGTTTTTCTATGAATCTGTCCATTTCATCTATATTATCTCATTTTTAGCATATAAATTTGTATAGTAGTTTGTTATAATTCTTTTGTTTCCCTGTTGGTTAGGTAGTAATGTCCCCTCTTTCATTTCTTTTTCTAGTAATTTGAGTCTTTTCTTGCTCTCAATCTCTCTCTTCCTTTCTCTCTCTCTCTGACTGTTTTTGACAAACATCCATGGAGAAAAGCCTTTTTGCAATGGGCAATCTCCAAGTCAGGTGAAATAAAGAGGGTATGAGTAGTGTCTTCCAAGAAACTTAGGAAGGTCAAATAATGACAATAATCTGGAAATGGGACTCTGAAGGAGCTCTAACCATGTTCTTCTCCCTCTATTGGCTGCCAGACTACTGGTTTCCACGGTGACTGCAGGTTGTTATTTTCCAGGCTACTACAGAGTTGGGGAAGGAGATGGGGACAGGCCACGTTGAAATGCCATATATCCTGCTGCTCTTACTGAAATTCAGCAGTTATTTGAAGAATAAATGTTTCCAAGATTGCTGTAAGAATTTTGGTTAATTTCCAGAGTTCTGAAAACGTTAATTCCGGCAATTTTTGTCAGTGTTCTCATTGCTTTTATGGAGAGGAGGATTTTGGGATTTTTTTTACTCTGCCATTTTCACTGACATCACTCACTAAATTCATTTTTTATTATAAAAATATACACTTAAGTATAAATCTTGAATGCCACAGATTACTACATAGTTAAACTACTATTTGTATGAAGTCACATAATTTTAGAGACTGTGCTCAGGAAGTCTTGGTGTTTGAAGCATTACAATAACATAATAAATGGCAAGTGGAACACAACTGATGTGGATGATTGAAAAGCTTTGTCAAAACCAGTGAGCTTGGGGCTTCCTTGGTGGCGCAGTGGTTGAGAGTCCGCCTGCCGATGCAGGGGACATGGGTTCGTGCCCCGGTGCGGGAAGATCCCACATGCCACGGAGCAGCTGGGCCCATGAGCCATGGCTGCTGAGCCTGCACATCCAGAGCCTGTGCTCCACAGTGGGAGAGGCCACAACAGTGAGAGGCCCGCGTACCGCAAAAACAAAACAAAACAAAAACAAACCCAGTGAGCTGGAAATTGCATGCCACACACTCCTGACACCTAATCTCACTTCCATGCGCTCCTCTTCTAATCTCTCTAGGACAAAGATGCAGGTTTAGGATGCAATGAGGAGGCCATTCCCTGCCCCTACAAGTACAGGGTGAGCTTCAGAACCCTGAGCAACTGATGAAGGTCAAGGTTCTTCTGTGACATAGTTACTGCCTCCCATTGTTATGTGACTCTGGACAAGAGGGAGAGTTTTAAAAATTTTGTTACTTCATTTATGAAAACTCACACACAGATGAAAATAAAGGACAGATAGTGATACTTTAGTTTCAAGCAGGAAAGTCGGAAATGTACTTTTATCTGGTTTTCAGTTCTAACAAAGACAGAGCCTATTTTTTAATCATAGCTGTCAAATCATTTTGACTTGTTCAAAGAAAGGGATTAACTCCCTGGATACAGTCAACCAAATAGCAGACATCCTTCCTCTTCTCTTTCCCACCTTTCCCCCAGCCTCCCTCCCAGACACACCCAGAGATTATATATAGTCATTTTTTTTCCATTCAGTCTTCTGTGGGCAATTGCTGAGAAAGGGGGGAAACTGAGTTTATTGAGTGAATGACGTCTTTTCTTTTAGGGGATTTGGCTTAAATCCAAGTTTTTTGTGTTGTAAATTTGACAGGGGTTCAGGAAAAGTCTTTGCCTGGACACATCCTGGGACACTGGTGCCACACCTATCTTAGAGTTGCACGCCCAGGTATGTACAAGGTGTGGCAGCAGGAGAAATCTCAGCTGAAATCATAAATAACATGCTCCCAGGCTCCTCTTTTTTTTTTTTTTTTTCCTGCGGTACGCTGACCTCCCACTGCTGTGGCCTCTCCCGTTGCGGAGCACAGGCTCCGGACGCGCAGGCTCAGTGGCCATGGCTCACAGGCCCAGCCGCTCCGCAGCATGTGGGATCTTCCTGGACTGGGACACGAACCCACGTCCCCTGCATCGGCAGGTGGACTCTCAACCACTGTGCCACCAGGGAAGCCCCCCAAGCTACTCTTTGCTGCACTCTTTTCTTCTCATTGGAACTTCTCTATTAACTAGCATTTCCCCTTCTCTTTTTATTAAAACTGCTTCCAGTAAAAAGATTTGAGAAATTTATCAGCTCCATAAAAGATGAAGGATCAGGTTGAATGAACACCCCTTTCAAGAGCTCTTTAAATTTTAACAGGAAAGTAAACCTTAAGCTAAAAGATGAAGATTTCCTAATAGATTTGGCATGCAAGTAGGACAGGCTGGGGACATGAGAAGTGTGGTTTGGGGCTAGTGTCCCCTTCCTGTTACCCTAACACCCAGATGCATTTCTCAGGCAGGTATGAGTGGTTGAGTATCTCATGCCTCAGTGAGGGCCTTCTCCCTGCCCTCCTTCCCAAGGAGCAACATGTGACCTGTTTATGACACACTCACCAACAGAAAGAAAGGTCCTCAGAATCCCCCAAGGACTTTAGCACATGAGTTTCTCTACTCGTCTGTACCCTGACACTTGGCCATGTTTTTGATCAGCTCCGTTATTTTCTTACTTTAATCCAACCTTATGTCAGTTCTAATCAATAACCTATATGCTAGATCACCTATCTGAGGTGGGTCTGCTCTTTTTTTTTTTTTTGCGGTATGTGGGCCTCTCACTGTTGTGGCCTCTCCCATTGCAGAGCACAGGCTCTGGACGCACAGGCACAGCAGCCATGGCTCACGGGCCCAGCCGCTCCGTGGCATGTGGGATCCTCCCGGACCGGGGCACGGACCCGTGTCCCCTGCATCAGCAGGCAGACTCTCAATCACTGCACCACCAGGGAAGCCCCTGAAGAATGATTTTTAAATGTAAAAAAAGATTTCCCTCCATGGAGTGCTTGACCACAATTCTACTTGGACTAGGGCTTCTAAGAACTGCATGCCACTGAATCAGCCAAACATTGGTGAGTTTTAAATCATAAGACACCAGGACTTTCCAGTAAAATTTGTTCCAGGTTGTAACATATCACTACTGACTGCAGACTTTTAAAACTACTAAACATTCTAAAAATATTTAAAAGCAACACATACAATTCTTCCCATGTTTGGGGGAAAGCATCTAACATTGCTGGTCACTGTCAGCAATGGAAATTCTCTGGGGGGTTCCATCCACAGAGCCCAGCGGGAGGCTGCTTTTCTCTTGTGACCTGCTGGTGTGTAGGGTAAGCTCACCCATTCACAGGACGTGGACCTGGATGTGTGAATGCACGAGGGTGGGGGAACAGCACAACTTATTTTGAAAATGGTGGTTTGTTAAAATTTTTTCTTTTCAATTCTCACTTTTCAAAATATACCAGAAGCCACCTTTTCAACATTTTCTCATAACATGCCATGGTCTCACCTCAAAGCGCTTGTTTCTATTCTGAATTTTTCTTCACTTATAATGCCAGTTTTTGGTTTTCTGTTTATTTGCTTGTTTTGCACTGCTCTTTTCTACCTGTGAAATTTCGTCCCATTTCCAAAGTCAAATGTACATGTTATTTCTTTTATTAATTTTTTCTCATTATATGACCTTCCTTTGTTCTCTGGGCTCCCCCTGTTCTGCTGTATCTCCACCATCACACATGCTGACGTTGGCTTTATCCCAGTTGGTACCTAAGTGTGCTGTCTACTTCCATTCCCCTCTGCCCCCCGCTCAATCACAACTTAACTGAAGCTTAAAACCATTTCTTAATGATCTTTATGTCTGATAGTGCCTGGCGAATCACTGAAATATGTTTTCTTGAATTGTGTCCAGGAGCAAAAGACTTTCTGTGAAACTATTGTTTAAGCTAATTGCTAAACTCTATTATACAGCAATAGTGATTTTTCACTGTTCCAATTCGCATTTCAGTAAAATCTGTTTTAATGAACATTATGGACTAAAACCCCATGATTTCAGGTACTATAACTATCAAATTGTGATATAAAGGGATTTGAGTCATGTTAAATTTTCTTAGAATAAAAGTAAGAGAAAAAAATTAGCTTAACTCCTTCTCTGCAATTTGCTACAGATATTAAAAAAAATTTTATTTACTTTAAAAAGGTTGAGGTATAATCGATATATAGCATTATATTATTTTCAAGTGAACAGCATAATGATTCACCTATGAAAACCACCAATCTGTTCTCTGTACCTATGAGCTTGTTTATTGTTGCTGTTTTTAAAAAATTCTATATACAAATGAGACCATACAGTATTTGTCTTTCTCTGTCTGACATTCAGTTAACATAATGACCTCAAAGTCCATCCATGTTATTATAAATGGAAAAATTTCATCCATTTTAATGGCTGAATAGGATTCCATTGTGTATATATATATATATATATATATATATATATATATATATATATATATATATATACCATATCCTTTGTATCCATTCATCCATTGATGGACAGTTAGGTTGCTTCCATATCTTGGCAATTGTTAATAACACTGCTATGAATGTGGAGGTGCATATATATTTTTATATTAGTGTTTTTCATTTTTTTCAGATAAATACCCAAAACTGGAATTGCTGGATCATACGGTAGCTCTATTTTTAATTTTTTGAGGAAACTTTATACCATTTTCCACAGTGGCTGCACCAATTTACATTCCCAACAGTGAACAAGGGTTCCCTTTTCTCTACATCCTCACCAACACTTGTTATTTCATGTCTCTTTCATGTTAGCCACTCTGACAGCTGTGAGATGTTATCTCATTGTTGTTTTGATTTGCATTTCCCTGATGATTAGTGATGTTGAGTACCTTTTTGTGTACCTGTTGGTCATCTGAATGTCTTCTTTGGAAAAATATTTAATCAGATTTTCTGCCCATTTTTTCATCATGTTGTTTGGTTTTGTTGCTATTGAGTTGTTTGAGTTCTTTATATATTTTGGATATTAATTATCAGACTTAGGATTTGCAAATACTCCCAATTCTCCCATTCAGTAGTTGCCTTTTCCCACAAACCTTTATTGAATTCCTACTGTGACCAAACTAGGAGTAAACCAATTTGCCTAAGGCTAATTTGCCTAAAACCCATTCACTTAAAGCAGATTTAGGCGATTGGTACATTTACCTAAAATTTATATTTACCCCATAATATTACCTATTCTTATTTTATATGTAATGGGATTGTTTTAACCTCTTTTGAAAGTTTTTAAAAATATACCTATTTATATTTTTCTAACCTCTGAACATTTCAAAGATATTTTAGCCAGTTTTCTAAAGGCATTGCCATCTAAGATTTAAATAAAAATTAATAATCGTACTTTAGCTGCTGTCACATTAAAAACTTGGTTTATCCATTTAAGACTATTTTTGCACTCTTGATGTACCTTTTTCCTATTAGTATACTTTTGAACTTTTCTAGAATTTTAAAAGACACTGTATTTAGTCACTTTTAAAATGTTTTTGATCTTTCCTAATAAGAATTTACATTACACTATTTCATGTATGAATCATCAAATCGTGTCTTATGAATATTTTGGAATATTTTAAGAGGTGTTTAGAACCATTATACAATAGACAAAATATTAACCAATAATCCCATGCTTATTGTTTCTTACCATTTTGTGAGGTATTTCAGTTCTGACCTAAATTTTTTTAAAGAATTAAAGGCCATATCATAAGTTATTAAAAACTATTATTGTACTTCATCTTCTTCATATCCAAATCATACGACAATACAGGGTCATGAACTGCAAAATGATACACAAATTAGAACACCAAGTGATACACAAATGAGACCAGAGTTGCGGTGGGGCTGCTTGTGGGGAATCATGCGCGTTACGTGAACAGCCTTCAGTTCCTCCACTATTGACAGTGCTTACTGGAAACTGAAGCACACGACAGCCCGCCTCTTTAATGTTTCATAACCGTTCATTCCAGTTAAAGCCCAGGTCATTCAACTTAAGCTTATGGTGCGAGGCTTCATCCAGGGATCCACCATCGGGCTGCCCCTGAAGTGTGTCCAAAGATATTTTCCTCATATTTTATTTTGAAAATTTTCAACTCTACAGAAAAGTTGAAATAACTGAATAATGAATATCCACATACCCACAGCCTAGGTCCCATGATTGCTAACATTTTGTTACATTGTTTTATCACATATGTAATAAATCTCTCCATCCATTAATTCATCCTATTTTTTGACTCCTTCAAAGTAAGTTGCAAATATCCGTATGCTTTACTTTTAAATATTTCAACTGTCATATCATATTTTTTTTCTGGTTCTTAATTTTTTAGGTAAAATTTACCAAAGGGCACTTACTGTATGATCCCATTTATACAAAGTTCTAAAATAGAAAAAATAATATATGGTAAAATTAAAAAATCAGAACCATGATTGCCTTTGGAGGGAGGAAGTATATAGGGTGGAAGTTGATAGGGATGTGGCCCAAAGGAACTTCCTGGGTTCTAGATAACCCACATATATAATAAATCTACCTATCCATCAATTCATCTTATTTTTTGGTGCACTTCAAAGTAAGCTGAAAATATCAATATGCTTTACTTCTAAATATTTCAACTATATTATCAGTATTTGTTTCTAGTTCTTAACTTTTTAAGGTAAAGTTGACAGATAGTGGAATGCACAAATCCTAAGCATATCATTTGCAATTTTGAAAAACTTTATCAACATAATAAGATAATAGCTAGAATGCAGGAAATTCCTTTGGACCACATCCTTATGAATTTCCACCCTACCTACTCCCTCACTCCAAAGGATCATCGTTCTGATTTCTTTCTTTCTTTCTTTTTACATATATTATTTTTCCTACTTTGGAACTTTGTATAAACAGAATCATTACAGCATGTGCTGTTTTTGTGTAAGGCTACTTTCATTCAGCAACACGTTTTAGAGACTCGTCCGTGTTATCATTATTTTCATTTCTCTTTGAATGCTGAGCAGTGAGAGTCCCAATCTATGACTCTCACAGTTTGTCTTCAGTCTCTTGTTGGTGAGCATCTGGGCTGCTTCCAGTTTTTGCCTATTGTGAATAAAACTGCCGTGGACACTATGTACAAATCTTTTGGTGCTTATATGGTTTCATTTCTACGAGTGGAGTTGTTGGGCCAGAGGGTAGATGTGTGTTTAATGAAAAATAGCAAAACCTTTTCCAAAGTGGCTGTTCCATTTTCTCTGCCACCAGCAACATTGGCGAGTTGCTCCAATATCATTCTCTTTATCTTAGCCATTCTGGTCGGTGGGTTGTGACATCTGATTTGGTATTTACTTGATGACTAATACTGCTGGACACTTTCTCATGTCCTTATCAGGCATTTGTATATCTTCCTTTTTTGAAGTATCTGTTCAAGACCTTGATAATTTTACAGCCAAAAGTAACTTACTAAGAAAGAAACTAATATATTCCATTAGGTGCCATAATGTACAAAAAGCAATAGTCCTAAAAAAAGAAGATTGAAATATAAATGATTAAATCAGAAATAGACAATTAGAACAAAGAAAACAATAGACAGTGATTACAAAATTTGGCTTTTAAAATATTTATACTAGACAGTTCTCTAGCAAATAAACTTAGAAGGAAAATCACATAAATTAGAAAGTATAATTCTGAATGAGAACACATAAAAATTTCAAAAGTGGAAGTGAAAATAATCTATATATGTGGAAAATAGTTATGAGAATATGATACACAAATGCATGCAAATAAATTTGAAAATTTTAATGAAAAGATAATTTTGTGATAAATTAAAACTGTCCAAATTCATGCTTCAAACCCAGAAAAATATAATTGGCCATAAATAGAATAAGCACATTTCTAACTTTATCTGGCAGGTGTTGGCCCTTTCCTGCGATTATGAAATACTTATATTTAAAGTCCTTGCAAATATTTGTCTCTTCACTCAGTGAATCACTCGCATTCTATCACCCTTTGTTAACCTTGAACTCTTTCTACATCAGTTACCCTAGAATCAACCCAATGTTTTTTTTTTTCTCTGTACATTTTGATTTGGTAACCTTTATTGCACAATTTTGGTAATTCTGCACCAATAGCTGCATGGGGTGTCACTTGGCACCATTGCTGAAGGGCATGCAGGGTGCTGTGCAGCCCACCTCTCAAAGGCTGCTTAGACTCTATGGCCACAGTTGTCAACAACGACCCATCTTTTCCAGCAGATGTCACTGGAAGGTTTGCAGGAGCACAGGAACTGCTAGGTTGAGGAGTTTGAGTTTCCAGACTCAGACTTGCGGGTTTAGTGTCAGAAAGGTCACTAAATGTCACCACATGGTAAATGGCACTGAACTCTTCTCGTTTTTCTCATTGTAAAGAAACCTGCATAGTGATGGAGACACCCAAATTCCTGCAGCTGCCATAAACTTCTCCTGCCAAAACCAGATGGTCCACACTCACTGTGGCTCAGGCCGCAGGGCAGGTGCCCTGCCAGACTCAGGAGCTAGAATTCTTCTGCATCAGATGAAGCCATTTTACTCACGTATCCAGAGGGGCTGTCATACAAGTGAGGGTCTGTTCAGGACTCTCAGAAGGAGGCGCGCAAGGAACTGGTCCGAGGACGGGTGTTTGTGAAACTTAAGGCTTCTTGCTCCAGAATGATGCTATGTTAGAGGAAGAAGTGATGCCCCCAAGCTTTTTCTGACAGTTACAACTCTGCCACATGCCCAAGGCTTCTTGCTTTGAAGTAAATTCGTGTCCCGTTGAAGTGGCCAATGACACGTAAAACCATCCTGGTAGATAAAGAAACATGACAGTGCTGATGCCATCTGTAATGCCCTCTAATCACGTCTCCTAAAGCCTGCCTTTTCCCTGAGAAAAACCCAACTTCACGAAATATCAATGGAACTGAACAAAGAATATGGTATTATGGAAAAATCCACATCAGCACTGGAAACATTTCAAGAAATATAAGGAAATTCTCTCAAAATAGAAAAACTCAAGCAAATAGAGCCAAGGACCTAGGAAATTTAAAGAAAATTGTTGCTTAGTAAGTAAATGGAAAATGCCCCCAGTAGAACCTCCCCCAGTGTTCCAGTCCTGAACTTCAGAAGGAGGACATGGTAGCCACGCATCCATTTTTTGCAGAGTAAATCTTGATTATACCAAACTTTTTGAGAAGTGCTTCGGGTACTGGATATCACACAGAAACAAGGAATCTTCAAAAAGACAATGAAGCCACAATTTGAGGGTTGAGAAAAAAATTTGTGCTTCAAGATTTTCATTTTGGGGTGTGAAATAAATTTATGTGCTAATTAACTGGAATACATGTGCAGGAACACCAAAAATCAGAAGTGACAGTACCCACTGTATTAATTTCCTAGGGCCGCCACAAGCAGGCTGTAAGTACCATACACAGGGTGACTTAATACTATAGAAATGTGCTGACTCACAGTTCTGGAGGCTGCACATTCAAAATCCAGGTGTCAGCAGGGCCATGCTTCCTCTGAAACTATGGGTAGACCCGCTCTTTACTTCTCCCTGGTGTCTGGTGTGTGTTGGCAATCGTTGGTGTACTCGGCTTCCAGCAGTAGCACTTGAATCTCCACCTCTGTCGTCATGTGTAATTTTCCCCTCGTGAGTCTGTGTGCCTGTGTCTCTCCTTTTCTGTAAGGACGCCAGTCATATTGGATTCAAAGCCCCTCCTACTCCAATATGAACTTATCTTAACCAATTACATCTTCAATTTCTATTTCCAAATAAAGTCCCATTCTGAGGTTCTGAGGGTTAGGACTTCAACACATCTTTTGGTAGGGGTTGGGGGACACAGTTCAATCATGTGTCCTTGGAAAAAAATCCCTGAGAAATTTGTCTTACAAAGAGAGAAATTAATCATAGTAATTACTTCCAAGAAAGGGAAAGATTTAAAGGAAATGATGTTAAACAATGAAACCTGGTACAGCTAAACAATTGTCACTGTTGTTATAAAGCAATACACACATTAAAGTGAAAGTAAAAGTGCACAGTATAAAAAATAAAAATTCGGGCCTCCCTGGTGGCGCAGTGGTTGAGAGTCCGCCTGCCGATGCAGGGGATACGGGTTCGTGCCCCGGTCTGGGAGGATCCCATATGCCGCGGAGCGGCTGGGCCCGTGAGCCATGGCTGCTGGGCCTGCGCATCCGGAGCCTGTGCTCCGCAACGGGAGAGGCCACAACAGTGAGAGGCCCACATACCGCAAAAACAAAAAAAACAAAACAAAACAAAAAATAAAAATTCTATTCATGAAATTGGAGAAAACACCTGTGAAATATTGGAAGATGTGTTAGAAAACAGAAGGTGTGAAAGCACCCTACACTTCTCGTCTTTCACAGCTGGTGATACTGGATGTTACATTCTTTACAATGACATCATTAAATTTTTTTTAACATTTCGAGTTAGTTATATATAGAATAAAGATAAGAATTTTTAACTTTCAAATCACAAAAAGAATATAAAAATGTAAAGAATACATGATCAGTATAATCACAGATAAAGGAAAACAAAATGATAAAAAGCATGAAAAAGAGTAAGCATAAGTCAAAAGTAAGACTAAACGTACCAATATACATATAAATACATATTAATACCCATGACTGATTAAAGTAATATTAAAACCCACAGTTTTAAATATAAGTTTAGGGCTTCCCTGGTGGTGCAGTGGTTGAGAGTCTGCCTGCCGATGCAGGAGACACGGGTTCGTGCCCCGGTCCGGGAAGATCCCACATGCCGCGGAGTGACTAGGCCCGTGAGCCATGGCCACTGGGCCTGCACGTCCGGAGCCTGTGCTCCACAACGGGAGAGGCCACAACAGTGAGAGGCCCGCGTACTGCAAAAAAAAAAAAAAAAAAAAAAAATATATATATATATATATAAGTTTATATTGAAAAACAACATAAAATTTGACTATGCATATGAGATGCACCTAAGCAGAGTAATAGAGAAACAATTTAATTTTAAAATATGCAATAATATACTAGAAAAATGCAATGTAGAGACAGCAGGGTGGGGAGTTTGGTGGTAACTGAAGTAATTTTAAAATCAGGCAAAATAGAACTTAATGGACAAAGTTCAGAGAATTCAGTGGAACCAGCACAGGGGATTAGGCTACATTAATAAAAGGCAGTGGATTCTACAGTGGAATTATGACACTTGCAAACTTTTATGTGAAACAATACAGCACCCAAATAAAACTAAAACTTTGAAAAATGCAAAAAAATGGACAAAATCTCAATTGCAATTCACTATGGTACCATTTCTCTTGTTTCTTTAGTAGATAAAAGGGAATACTAAGTAAGGATAGAGTGGTTTTGAAAAGTATAATCAATACGCTTGCTTTAATAGGTATACTTAGCACTTTGTATCTGATGAACAGAAAGTACACTTACTTTGCAAATATAAAGAAAATATTTATAAAAACAAATCAAAGCTTTTAATGAATTAAAAAATATAGAAGTATCACTGGTTACATTCAATGACAATGAAAAAAAATCTAGATGTTAATAACAAAGTTCAACCAAGCTCAAACAAAATCCAAACCACTGGAAATTTTAAAATAAAAACAACATCAAAAAGAACAACTATTTTATGAAAATATTACATCAAAGACAAAATTAGAACTCCAATTCTAGACTATTTAGGAAATAAACACTATAAAAATACTAAATGTTCAAAAGAATTGGATGTAAGAGACATATTTTAAGCAACCATTGTTTTTAAAAAAGGAATAAATATAAATCAATTTAGTATTCATCTCAAGAAGTGAGAAAAAAATTAAATCAATCTAAGGAAAGTAGGTGAAAGGAATTAACTACAAAATATAAAGTAATTAATTTGAAAGGGAAAATGTACAAATTGAATAAAATAAATGAACTCATAAACTTTTGGCCCAGAGTGAGGGGATGTGTGATCATAGACTCACCCACAGGCTTTGAAAGACACATCCCCAGGCTCCCATCCAGGAGACCCTGATTTATGTGATCAGAGCTGCAATGTTTATTATTTTTAACAAAGCTCCAGAGTTGATGTTGATGTGTTTCTTTCTCAAAAGACAGTAAATGTGGACCTCCTTTAAAAGGAAAAAAAATCTCAATATATCGTATGTTGATATATTATTTATGTTATTTTTATATGTATAAATTCCTTATGTTTATAGTTCTTACACATCTGTAAAACCAAACACATTTACTAAGTAAGTACAATAACAACCAAAAGCAATATTAATTCACAGTGACTGGAGATGTTTGTTGTTGGAATTCATAGTTGGGAGATGACATTTTGCATTTTATACTTTCCTGTCTCAACACTTAAATTTAAGCCTGCGGGACTATCACACAAGCCATCACCATTATCATGTAAGCCACTGTTACACTATTAAGGTGTGATCATCAACTTAGTTGTACACTTCAAAATGCATTATTAGTTAAAAAAAATTCCATCTATAAAAATCATTGCTGGGCTTCCCTGGTGGCGCAGTGGTTGAGAGTCCGCCTGTCTATGCAGGGGACACGGGTTCGTGCCCCGGTCCGGGAAGATCCCACATGCCGCGGAGCGGCTGGGCCCGCGAGCCATGGCCACTGAGCCTTCGCGTCCAGAGCCTGTGCTCCGCAACGGGAGGGGACACAACAGTGAGAGGCCCAATTAGCTAAAAAAAAAAAAAAAAAAAAAAAAAAATCATTGCTTATTAGCTAGTATCCCTGCTACTAAAAGCATGTTCCAAACTGGCACAAAGGTGACTGAATCTGCATCAGCACAAGAAAGTGCTGACTGCTGGGTTTCTCTGGCTGATTACACTGACCCACTCTGCCAGCTAACTCACTTCTCCCACTGCTCTGTTCTACTCTAGCAGCTTCCATCCCTTCATTATCCCAATGTGCTGTAATATCATTTAGCCTGCACTTGGCTCCAGGGCATGGTTTTGCATTCAGTCCACCTCTGATCTTTGATCATTAGCATACAGCAATTAAAGTAACACCCTTAACCACTGCAGGAAGGGGTCTCATAGCATCAAGTCAGGATCTCAACAGTGGAAGCTAAAGTCTAACCTTATGATAAGGCTTTTCAGTGGCAGAAGTTTGTCTTTACAACTGGTAATCTGGGAAGGGGTTAATTATTGGCATTTTAACATTAGGCCTTTGCCCACTTAATGGGATCCACACATACTTATCTATCATGATATTAATCTTGAATAATGCATCTTTATATTCTATTGGTAACAAAATAATTGTAAACACAAATATACATTCAGATATTAAATCACAAGGCAGTTCTTGGTTATAAGATGATCCAGCATATACCAACATTTTTTTTTTACCATTAGCCATAATATCAATATATAAAATTCAAAAGTTCACAGAAAACTCATGGACCCCTGAGAGTATGTCTACTAATATCCAGTAGTCTGCAGAGCAATCAGAACCGCCGCTCGCCTGCAGGTCTGGGTTTACATAGACAAAAAGAGCTGATAGTCCTGGGCCCACTGTCCCTTTCTGGGCTCACCCACAGCCCAAAATAGTCATTCAAGCTGCAGACATCTCGCTCTAGTTCTTGGCTTTGACAGCATGTCAGACTCCTGCCTCAACTGGCCAGAACGAAAGCCATGCCACCCCAATTCCACTCTGCGTGATTCCCTTTTCCTACTTCCATCCTTTTTTTTTTTTTTTTTTGTAGTTTTACATTTTACATTTATGTCTATGGTTCATTATGAAGTATGCTATATATAATATGTGAGATACTGGTGAAGATTCATTTCTTTTGCATAGGACATCCCATTAATCTAGCACAATTTGTTGAAAAGATATTTTCTTCTCCAATGAATTGCCTTTATAACTTTGACAAAAATCAGTTGAGTACATTGATGTGTTTTGTCCCTTTGATCTACGTGTCTGTCCCTTTGTAAGGTACCAATTGGTAGACAAACTTGTTGAGAACCGGTTTATAGGAATAACCCCATAAGCAATCGTTCTGTATTTGCTAATCCAGTGTTTGTGGTAACTTCATAGAACATAACTACTGCAAATAAGGAGAACTGACTGTGAATACATTTTCAGCCTTTTCTGCTCCCAGGCGACCTTTACTGAGGAAGTTACTGGAAGGTAGTTTCCACCAAACAAGTGAAAACACCAATTAATAGGAAGGCAGGAAATAGGAAGAAGAAGATGCAACAGATGTGAGAAGCAATGGGAATTCTGGGATGATTCTGAGGATGATTTTGACCTCTAACCAGAGTTGAGTACAAAGAAATCCAATTGTTCTTGCTCTACCTTCCATGCTTATTGCCCGAATCAGCTGAGATCACTCATGTCACCCCACGGAAGCATTCTTCTCTGTTACCCCTGAGAGTTGGAGGTTGGCTATGTTGAGGAGCTTAGAAGAAAACATACCCAGAAGAAAACATATCCTGTTCCCACCCTATCCCCAACCATATTCTTGCTGGACCACACTACAGCCTTTCTAAAAGTTTTAACTATTTCACTGACCACTGACTTTCCCAAATGATGCTTTGGTAATGTTGCAGGTAAACTGAAGCCACGTTGTGATCCTGGGAAATATGCACATCAGCCTCTCTTCTCCTGGAAACTTTTCTAACAGTGGCAAGATCGACCTGAGAGAGCAACTCTTAACACATCTAGATAGCATATTATTCTGTATACATAGATACATGGAAAAACTATAAATAAAACTAAGGAAGGGATTAGTAAATCCTTCAGCATAGTGGTTACCTCGGAGAGGACAGAGGAATGGGATAAAATCAGGAAGGCATTTCTAAGGGGCTGGTAATGTTCTATTCTTAAACTGGGTGATGTGTGCATAGCATTTGTTTTATTGCTGTTCAAACAACACAGGAACACATACACACAAACATACAATCAAGCACACAGTGTCACACCCTTTTCCGTATTCATCATACATTTAAGAAAACAATTTAAAAAATTAAAGTCTTTTTCAAATCCCCAAATAGAAAATTTGAGAAGCCCTAGTAAATGTTTCTGGACTCCCCACAGCCTTGTAATAGTTGGATTTTTTGGCTCTATCATTGAAGATTTTGGTCAACAGTTATTGTAGTACTTTCATTGACATTGATCTCTTATTTTTTAACATAAAAGTCTTTCTATGAAAAATATTTTAACATAAAGGAGAAGGAAAATTAGGTCAGAATTTGGATAGGGGCATTTAGTTTAATAGTAAATCAGGTCATTATCTTAAGCTAAGAGCACTTAAGAGTATCTCTTCCCACCGGGGATCTATTCTATATTTTCTTTCATTTTCTCTTCTGGTTTTCTGGCTGTTTGCTCACTGTAGCAGTTCCTTTCACAGAAAGGTTTGCTTCAATTTGATCAAAATCTATTTTTTTCCATAGTAGATTGAGGCAAAGAGAAATTCCTTACAAAGAGAAAAGTAATACGATGACAAAAATCAATGTAGAGTAGAGGAAAATTGATCTAATTAATGGACATGTCTACATGGAGAAAAACATCAAAAATGGTGGAAGAGGGCTTCCCTGGTGGTGCAGTGGTGGAGAGTCCGCCTGCCGATGCAGGGGACACGGGTTCGTGCCCCGGTCCGGGAAGATCCCACATGCCACAGAGCAGCTGGGCCCGTGAGCCATGGCTACTGAGCCTGCGCGTCCGGAGCCTGTGCTCCACAACAGGAGAGGCCACAACAGTGAGAGGCCCGTGTACCGCAAAAAAAAAATAAAAAAAAATAAAAAAAAATAGTGGAACATATTGAATTAATTATTTAGAAAATTCCTATTTATACATGATAAGACAAATGGCCATTAACTAAAGTTGTGAAATACCCTATGTGTTCATCATTGCATTCTCTGACAGTCTTCCCTGAACTCAATTCTTGTGAGATATTTTTGTTTTCTTTTTTGCATGTGGAATTCATTTTAATTTTGTACAAATAGGAAGCCAAGACCGTGTCATGTTAATCTTTTATTTCCCAAGTTACTGCACATGTGCAACTCCTGTTCTAGTGTCCTTTTCTATGTCAATGAGTAAGGAAACAATACTCCATTCTTTAGAAATGAAATAAGTTCAGGAGTATCTTCCTAATACTGAAAATGAGTGTCTTGAGAGCTAGGTCAAAAGGATGTTTACTGATAATCAGCTGAATTAAGTTGTGGAATAATCCCACTGGCTGAGGAGTTGAACAAGCGGATTTGCACTAGACTTCCTGCAGTTTTTCCACCCTCTCAATCCAGAGAACACCTTACCAGACATCTTCATTATCCTCACTTTTCTACATTGAGAAACTTAGCTTAGCTGATGGGCTGAGGGATCGTGAAAGTTTACAAGTTGCAAGAAAAAGATAAACATTTGAATGATGCCTCTGAAAGGAGATTCATTAGGGCTTTCCCTAGCCTTTTTTGCTAATTCATCCGTTTATTGTGGGTGAGAGGTGGGCGTGAATTAGAAGTAGTCTGAGGAAATTCTTGCTGGCTTCAAAAGGATAGAATAAAATCTTCCAAATTCTACAATGCATATTAGTCTTTTCCCCTACTTCATTATCTTGGGACCTTAAATAGATCAGTTTTAGAGAAATGAGGTGTTTTTATGTGCCCTGATATAAGTGCACATATATTTTTAACTGTAGAATATATGTTATTTTCAATAAATGATCTTGAAATTTTCTAGTGGTCTGAGAATTATCACTTGCCTTCCATCCTCTGAGCATCCTCTCCCTGGATGCTGTACATCTTTGTCATTACACTTGTGTTTGCTGTTAACTGTCTACCTTCTCTGCTAGTCTTTTCATTTCTGTGAGGTCAGGACCTGGCTCTCATATTCCCAATTTCCAGCCTTCAATGAATGCCTCAAATATATCCACTGAGTATATGAATGAGTATTAAATAAGACTTACTAGTATCATGCTGATGTTGTGTATGCTTTATAAATGAAAAAATAATTATATTTTCTAACAAGGACAAAGCTTGAATCATTAAAGTGTGGTTTTTCTGAAAATATGTTCTATAGAAAATTAGTTCTATGAGATTTTAACAGTTAGCAAAACAAAAACCTCTCTTCTTATTTCATAATTAAAGCTATTTGGAGAGTTGGAAGTTGCCAGATTAAGCAAAATTGAACTTGTTCCTTTACTATGGGACATAGAAATGCATTTAATAGGTGAAAATGTTTTTAATAGAGTGCAAATCTGTAAGTGGGGAAAGAGTCCGCCTCATTTCTCAGACTTATTTGACTGAAAATGGCCTTTTCAAGAAGCTTCCTGCAGGAATAATATTTCACTTTGGGAACTGCTGTGTTCAAGCATGGCATGTACTTTTGTTTAACTGAATATTCCATTTTAATTCATCTGCCCTTTGGCCTCATTTATGAACACATGTGCAACACGGACGTAGGAGGGAGACGAACATTGCTTGAGAACCCATCCCCATCATCATTCGGTATCTAGTGGCTCTTTAGCACTTGCAGTGACCTAGTGAGACAGGCTCCACCGTCCCTGCCTTACAGGTGAGGAGACTGAGGCTCCAGAGAGGTGACATAAGCTTTTCAATGTCAGTACAGCGAACGTATGTTGCAGGACAGGAGTCTACTTCAGGTTCACCTGGTTCCGATGTACAAGTTTGCTCCACTGATTTCATCAAGTTTAAAATTTGGGCCTTTCCATGACATCTGTCCTCATGACTGGGAAATTCCATGGCCCCAGCAGCATCCCTGAGAGGGGCACCTGGAAGGGTCCTGCCTCCACGGCCCCTGGTGAGAGAGCCTGTCCCTTTCCTTCTCCTTGGAAAGTTTTCTTCTTTTCAGTTCCAGTTGCCTGCTATAATTTCTACTCTTAAATTCTTTGAAGCCTCCCCACTTCCTTGTGATGATTCCTTATCTTACTATTTCTTGTGGATTTCTCCTTTCTGAAATAACATTGCTTTTGTCTGAGACAAAGTTTGGAAGAAGGAGGAAACTTATTTTGAGTTCTTAATGTATGTTTTATGCCCTTCAGCCTCATTTGATTGGGAGTGTCTACCTTTTTCTTACTATTTATGAGTGTCTTTCATCTGCAAAGAATATTAACCACTGTGTTTTATATGGATCACATGTTTTCTTTTATTTCCCTTTTAATTTTGTGGATAGATTTTTATAATGTACATAAGATTTAAATTATATATAATTATATCTAGTTATATATAGTCCCTTACCATTTCTTTTAGCGTGTTTATTCTTGTTTTTTTTTTTTCTTAGACATTTTCAGGCTACTTAGACATTAGTTTAGAGCTGTGTATTCCTCACTTATTTTTGAATGTATTTTTTGTGCACTAGTGTATGTCAAATGCTGTTTAAACCACATATGTATAATTAAGTAAATGAATAAATAATCAAGTAAAAATGTAGTTTGTTATCCCAGATGCTATGCTCACTTTTACACTCTTGGCACCTGAAGGAGAGCCAGGCCTGCCTCAGATGCTTGGTGGATGCTGGTTGAGTCAACAGTGGGTGATCATACTGTACTACAAGGTTTATGGAGGATGTCCTTACTGTTCTTATAGGTTGGGGAAGAAATTTTGTTGAGCTGATATGGTAGGCCATTCAGGCAGTAAAAGTTATCTGTATTTTTCCCATCTAGCCAAAGAACACCCATTTTTCATATGTGAAGGAGAGAGGCAGCTTCTTTTTCCATTAAGGTTTGTATACAAGTGCCTAAGTAGAAAATGATTTTGCTGGCTTTCATTGAGACTTGTGTTCCTATCTGGAAAAGTCATACAGAAATGAAGGTTTCAGTCACTTTTATATATCCAAAAGGTAAAGTTGGATATTTAGTAAATAAAAATACAGCATATCCAGTTAAATTTGAAAAATAGCTCTAACTGCCAAATTTTTGTAATTTATTGGCAAAAGCTGAATACAGGACATTTAGGGCATCCTCATGAAGTCAATACAGGAAGCAAGAGAAATATGCAGGATGCCTGGCAAACTTACCATGAAGATTACCATCCTCCCTCTGCCCTCCCCTCAGAAAAAGGCCCCATACACAGATGGTCCCTGGTGGCCCTGCTCCTCCCATGCTCTGGGGCAGGCCCTACTAATGCCTGCTTTTGATGCTCCAAGATGGTTCTTTCTGAAGCATTAATTCAGTCGTACTTATTGAAGACTTACTAGATGGGAAGAGCTTGCTGAGCTCTGAAAGATATAAAAATGATTGAGAAATAGTACAGTTGTGGACTGCATGTCTGTGCCCCCACTATGGGAGTAATGTTTTTATGGGAAGAGGAAGAGAGACCAGAGCTTTCTCCCACCTGGAGCACACAGAGAAGAAGCACACAGGGAGATGCTGGCTGCCCTCCAGCCCAGAGAAGAGGCCTCAGAATGGAACCCACCTCACCATCACATTGATCTTGGACTTTTGGCCTCCAGAACTGTGAGAAATAAATTTCTACTGTTAAAGCCACCCAGTCTATAGTATTTCATTATGGCAGCCAGAGCTGACTTGTACAGCATTACCCTCAACAAGTTTAAAAGGAGACAAGTGTGTAAACACCCTAAGTATCATAAAAATACCATATTAGAGATAAAATGTTGTGTTATGGCTGTACTTATTAATTTTTTAAAAAATTTCCCTTTCCCCACCTTTGCATCTCATAAAAATGTAAGCTCCATGGGACAGTGATTTTTATTTTGCTCACAGTTGTAGCTCCGGTACCTGACACAGAGTAGGCACTTTCCAAATGTTTGTCAAATAAAAGAAAGGCTTGGTGAATGACAAAAAGGAAATGTAAGTGAACTCTAACAGAAAGGATTAGAGATAATTCCATGAAGAAGGGTTATGAAGTTCCACGCAGTGGAGATGGAAGCACGGTTAGTTCCGTCTGAGAGAGCAGTGTAAACAAATACAGGAAGTCATGAATTTTATGAAAAGTCCGAAACAGGTGATAAATGGCATATATAGACTTAAAAAGTAGTTTGTATTATATTGTAGAGAAACCTGAAAGTCATGATGAAACTTTTTGAACTTTATTCTATAAGCTACTATTTCTCCATGGAAGTAAGATGATAGTAGGTATTCCATGAAAATGATGCTATGCAGCACATTAATTTGAAACATATTATTTTTTTATGCCTCTCTTAAAGATCAATTCAGATATAAAGGCCTTAAGGACTCCTGTAGTAAAACCAACTAACCAACTTACCAACCAAACACAAAAGTCTGTTTACTCCTAGTTAATGCAATCAATTCTCAGACTTATTTGACAATGGAATCTTTATCTCAAGGGCCATTTTTTTTTAACTTGTGGATTGAATGCTCTGGATTACCAGTCCCTGAAATCTGTGGAGACTTGAATTTTGCTGTGGCATCACCCATTCTTTCTACACTGTCCAATGACAAATTCATAAAGTAAGGTTTAATGCAGCAACTTGCATTCTAGTCTAGCTTTGCAACTAATTCAGGTTATTTATTCAACCTCCATGAACATTATTTTGCAGCCATAAAATGAAGAGATTGAATAAAATCATCTTTAATTTCTATGATTTTATGCTCAGTTCCCTTGAGAAGCCTAGATTTCAGCTCAGTGAGAAAAATGTCCTTGAGATCTGAGGACAAGATGACCTCAGATATGTTGCAATTTCCTCAGAGACCTGCTTCCAGGCTATAACTTCTTCCTCTCTGGACACATCATTTGTATTCTAACATTTAACAGTTGAATCTGCCTCCCATGCTGGACTTATTTCCCTGGAGAAGCAGGTGGAGCTCTCGGTATCAGCTTGGTCATAAACTTTTGCCAATTAGTTTGGAACAAAACTGTTGAGGTCACAATTCGCCAGATGATGAGGTTTTTCCACACTCTAATCTAATTTGTGGAATCTTTGCGGTTGTTCAGTCCTGATTATTATGATTAACATATAAATATGAGCATAATAAACATTATACGAAATGGTACTAGACAGCTTGATCAATTGATTAAAAAGTGACTGATTTAAATTGCTTAAAATAAGCCCTTATGCTTGACCATACAGTCAGAGGACATAAAATAGCACAAGAGCCCTTGTTTGTAATATAATTAAACAAATAATTATTCTCTGCTCCTTATAACCCACCAACCTGGCAAAGTGTGAATTTTCTGTTTATATATGAGGATAAGTCATATTTCCTACCAATCAAAATTCAAAATGGAAGAAAGGAGAGATCATAACAAGTGTTCTTCCTACATCATCCCTCCAGCTACTTATTTTCTCTTTCCAAATAAAACCAATGTTTAGTTTTGCCTTAAATGAGAGCATCTTATGCTTGTATGTACAAACTAATAATTATTTATTGCTCCACTTCTTTGCCCAAATTCTATCATTTGTTCTGAGCCTTTTGCAATGTGCTTATTGATTCTTTTGAAAAGGTAGCAGTCATGACACTGCAGAGTATCATGCATCTTAGAATTGCCTTGAGTTCTGACCCGTATATCTATTGACCTACAGGCAGCCTCATACCCTCAGGTGCCATACTAACATCTTCAAATTTTTGTGAGTGTTAGGACTGAAGGAGGTTGAGAAGGTCTAAACAGTACAACTTGTAGTTTCCGAAATCCACCTGATTCTCAGTTGCCTCCTTCTCTGTACAGGTGGCTCCATCTTCAAGCATCTCCTTCCTCTTTCTTCATGTATGTGACTCTTACCCCAGCACTAAGACAGCTCTCCCTGTGTCTCCTTCAGGATATACATACACGCACGCCCCAGTCCAGTTGACTTAGGCGTTCTGCCTCTGTGCTCCCATGGCCGCTGAGCCACCTTGTCACATTGTGTTGTCATTGTCCTTTCACCTGTTTGCTCACTAATTTGAGGGCACGAATTAGGTTTTTCATATTTGAATTTTTATCTAACTCAAGGCCTGATAAATACAAGGTTACTCAATAAATAAAGATTGAATAAATGGGAATAGAAAATATTAAGTTATCAGTGGAGAAAATGGGTTCCACAATTAGTTTATTTGCCTCTAAACCCAAGACTTGTTAGGAAAACACACACACGTACACACCACTGAACAGTACAGTCTAATGATTACCAGTTCTGTCTAGAGTCAGATTCTTCTCTTCCCTGCACTGACACTAAGCTGTGGGTCCTTGGGAAGTCTACTTAACCAGTCTGTGCCTCTTTTTAAGAAGCATAAAATAAGAATAATAATAGTCCTTAATTCATAAGTGTCTTATGAGGAATAAATGAATATATATATATGTGAGAGAGAGAGGGCTTGAATAAGAGTTTAATAAATATTAATTATTATTTACTAAGTAATAATAGGGATTCGGAATCCAGAGTAATTTGGCTCAGATAATTTGACATAATGAACAAATTCATGTATAAATAAATAAATGGCTACTTTTAAATGTGTTCCTTCCATATTTCAGTGAAAAGTCATAACTTACTCATTTGCTCAAGACAAAAATCTGGGGATGATCCTTGACTCATCTCAGTGTCTCACCCACCTCCTCCTTCCATCTAATCTGTCACCCAGTTGTGATGATTCCATCTTCTAAATATCTCACAAATCTCTTCACTTCTCTTCAACCCTCTTGTTAGCTGCCCTATTCAAGGCCATGCTATATCTTCCCCGGACTACTTCCGGAGTCCCTAATCTAATCTTGCTGTTTCCAGCCTTGTTCCTTTTCTATTCTATTTCCATATTGCAGGCAGAAGGGATTTCCAAAAAGGCTATTTTTAAATTATATAACTCCCCAGATGAAAACCCTTCCAGGATTCTTCCTGAGGTCTTAGTTCCTTAACTTGTATTGCAGGATCTGGCAATTTGTGGTTTTTGCCCATGTCTCCAATTTCCTGTCATTCTCAACCTTGTACTCTACACTTCATCCATACTTTCTATTTTTGCATTGGGCTGGACTCCTCTTGAGTCTAGTCTTCTGCTGAAACAATTTATCTTTTCTCCTCCACTCCCTATTCTTCTGAAAATCTCATTGGAATTCTCAATTATTTTCACAAGGGTAAAGAGATTCTGATACCAAAAAATTGGATAACTGCTTCCCTAAGGTAGTGACTTGGCCAGGATAGCCTAGAGTGAGCCCACAACCAATATGCCTACACGTGCTATAGGAGGTGTCCTGCTAGTCAGAAGGACAGAAACTTCAAAGGTGGCTACCATTAATATCCTCTGAGAGATAAAGTTAATGAATGCATGAAACACATAAAGAGATACTATTAAAAATAAAGATGAAAAAGAAGAAGATATTCAAAGTACAAAAAGAGCTCTTAGAAGTTAAAAATGTGACAACAAAATTGAAAGATAGAAGGAATGAAAGATAGAGCACAGGAACTCTCTAAGACAGCAGAACATAAAGAAGACAAAATGTAAGAGACCAGAAATTGAGAAGATTTTCTGAGACATCCAACAGCTGAAGAATAGAAATTCCCAAAAAAGGAAGAAACATATTAAACAGAAGAGAGGAAATAATGAAAGCAATGATTCAAGAAATTTCTCAAGACTGAAGCATATGAGTTTCTAAGCTAAAGGCACACCTGAACACCAGTGTGCCTGGCACCAGCATGCATCGTTGCAAAACTTGAGGAAGAAATAGTTTCCAAACAAACAATTAAGAATCAAAATAGCATTGAACTTGTCAACAGCAACACTGGAACACAAAAGATAATGGAGCAGTGTCTGGAGGGAACATCAATATCCTGAGAGAAACAGCAATACTTGAATCTATAATTCCCAGCTGTCTTTATGTAATACTTGATTTTTCTTACTGTTTCCTCATTCTTTGGTTGCAACTACTAAATAATATAAAGCAGCCAAAATCCTGATGATTAAAGAGAGCAGAAAGCCAACATAATGGAAGGGGAAAGATGACAGCACTGTCCTCTCCAGGGTGGCCTTTATGGAGTTCAGCATTACAGTTAACTCAGGACAGTCTTAGACATTGTATAAAGACACAGTAATGGGATAAACAGTCTCTGACTTACAATGTTTCGACCTAGGATTTTTTGACTTTACAGTGGTGTAAAATTGATACGCTTTCAGTAGAAGTTTCACTTTGAATTTTGATCCTTTCCCTTGTGAGAATGATGCAGTCTGACCCTCTCTCCTGATCCTGGGCTGTGGCAGCCACAGCTCTCTCTCAGCCCAGGATCATGGGGTGATAACAATTCTATAACCAGACAACAATTCAGTTTTTCACTTTCAGTACAGCATTCAATAAATTATTTGAGATAGTGCACACTGTATTATGAAATAAGCCTGTGTTAGATGATTTTGCCCAACTATAGGCTAATGTAAATGTCTGAGCATGCTTAACATAGACAGGCTAAGCTATGATGTTCTGTAAGTTAGGTGTATTAAAGGTACTTTCAACTTACAATATTTTCAATTTACAGTTGGTTTATTGGGTTGTAACCCCATTGTAAGTCAAGGAAGATTTGTACTTTCAGCTGGTAATGGTTTTTCCTCTTTGTTCAGCAGTGCATCTCTATCTAATTAGTCCTTTACTCTGGAAGGGACAGGTTATGCATGATTAATTTTTAAATTATATAATAGTTGATTTTTTAAATACATGCAAAATAAAGTAAGTAATGAAGCATAACAACAAGATGAAAAGTTGGGAACCCAGCTGCTAACTTAAAAACTAGAGTATTATTTATACCATTGCATCATCTTTCATACTCTTTCTCAGTCCCATTCCCCTGACACCATACAGAAGTAGCCACTACCCTGCATTTTGTTTTTATTATCCCCTAGTTGTAAAACATCTAAAGACTAAATACCCATATGATACAATTAAGGCATTTTTCTATATCCCATTTTTAAAATCCAATTAGAATTACAAAGAATGAAAATACAGGGAAAAAACCCCACTCATCTTTAATAAAGCGAAGAAGTAGCTATAATAGAACATTAATCACAAATTATGAAGCCTAATCATGTGAAATCAAGACCCAGGGAACATAAGGGAGCTGAAACCTAGCACCTAGTGCTTCAGACTTAAAGCAGGAGGCAGTTTCTTTAAGAGTGTTATCTAGGAAGGGTGGCCAAGATGGCAGAGTAGAAAGACTCAGAGCTCACCTCCTCTAAACAATATGCTACTAAACAACCAATGGATCACTGAAGAAATCAAAGAAGAAATTAAAAAATACCTAGATACAAATGAAAACAAAAACATGACAACTCAAAACCTATGGGATGCAGCAAAAGCAGTTCTATGAGGGAAGTTTATAGCAATACAAGCTTACCTCCGGAAACAAGAAAGATCTCAAATAAACAACCTAACCTTACACCCAAAGCAACTAGAGAAAGAAGAAAAAACAAAACCCAAATTTAGTAGTAGGAAAGAAATAATAAAGATCAGTGCAAAAATAAATGAAATAGGGACAGAAAAAATAAAGAAAAGTTCAATGAAACTAAAAGCTGGTTCTTTGAAAAGATAAACCAAATTAATAAACCTTTAGCCAGATTCATCAAGAAAAAAAGGGAGAGGGCCCAAACTAATAAGATCAGAAATGAAAAAGGAAAAGTTACAGCTGAAACCACAGAAATACAAAGTATCATAAGAGACTACTAAGAACAACTATACACCAATAAACTGGACAACCTAGAAGAAATGGACACATTCTTAGAAAGGTACAATCTCCCAGAACTGAACCAGGAGGAAGTAGAAAATATGAACAGATCAATTACCAGTAATGAAATTGAGTCTGTAATTTAAAAACTCCCAACAAACAAAAGTCTAGCACCAGATGACTTCACAGGTGAATTCCATCAAACATTTAGAGAAGAGTTAATGCCTATCCTTCTGCAATTATTCCAAAAAATTGCAGAAGAAAGAACACTTCCAGACTGATTCTATGAGGCCACCATCACCCTGTTACCAGAACCAGACAAAGATATCACAAAAAAAAGAAAATTACTGACCAATATCACTGATGAACATAGATGCCAAAATCCTCAACAAAATACTAGCAAAATGAATCCAACAATATATTAAAAGGATCATACACCATGATCTAGTGGAATTTATCCCACAGATGAGTAGTTTTCAATATCCACAAATCAGTCAATGTGATACACCACAACAACAAACTGAAGAAAAAAACCACATGGTCATCTTAGTAGATGCAGAAAAACTTTTATAAAATTCAACATCCATTTATGATAAAAATTCTCCAGAAAGTGGGCATAAAGGGAACATATATCAGCATAATAAAGGCCATATATGACAAACCCACAGCTAACATTGTACTCAATGGTGAAAAAGCTGAAAGCACTTCTAAGATCAGGAACAAGACAAGGATGCCCACTCTTGCCATTTTTATTCAACATAGTTTTGGAAGTCCTAGTCACAGCAATCAGAGAAGAAAGAAAAATAAAAGAAATCCAAATTGGAAAGGAAGAAGTAAAACTGTCATTGTTTGCAGATGACATGATACTATACATAGAAAATCCTAAGGAGTCTACCAGAAAATTACTAGAGCTAATCAATGAATTCAATAAAGTTGCAGGATACAAAATTAATGTACAGAAAACTGTTGCATTTCTATACATTAAAGACAAAATATCAGAAAGAGAAATTAAGGAAACAATCCCATTTACCATCACACCTAAAAGAATAAAATACCTAGGAATAAACTCACCTAGGAACAAACTCACCTAAGGACGCAAAAGAGCTTACTCTGAAAAGTATAAGATGCTGAAGAAAGAAATTGAAGATGACACAAACAGATGAAAAGATATACTATGTTCTCGGGTTGGGAGAATCAAATTGTTAAAATGACCATACTATCCAAGGTGATCTACAAATTCAATGCAATCCCTGTAAAAATACCAATGGCATTTTCCACAGAACTAGAAGAAATAAGTTTACAATGTGTATGGAAAGACAAAAGACCCTGAATAGCCAAAACAATCTTGAGAAAGAAGAAGAGCTGGAGGAATTACATTTCCTGACTTCAGACTCTACTACAAAGCTATAGTAATTTTAATTACAGTATGGTATGGCACAAAAACAGAGACATAGATCAAAGGAACAGAATAGAGAGTATTAAAAAAAAAAGAGAGAGAGGGAGGAGTGGAGAGTAACTCTGAAGTTTGGCTGGAGCAACTGGAGGGCTAAAGTGGCCATTGCCTGTAATGGAGAAGATAGTGGGTGGGTCAGGTTTTATTGGGAAGACCAGAAGTGTGCAGTAAGGTCATAGTGCATAGATGGTATTAGAGGCAAGACCTGGGGTAGAATCACGAAGGGAGTGAAGGTGGGTATAGAACAAACAGGTTTAAAGATGGAGCCCAGTATTGAGAATTTAGTGATCTAAAAAAGAATAAACAAAAGAGATAAAAAGATAACCCAGGAGTAGAAAGATGTGTGCTCACTCCCTCTTGCCAGAGCACCAGAATCACAACTAAACAATCATCTGAACAGTGATCAATGTCATTGATCAATGTCGAGCTGAACAATCAATGACAGGAAGACACTGGAACTCACCAAAAAAGATACCTTACATCCAAAGACAAAGGAGAAGCCACAATGAGATGGTAGGAGGGGCACAATCACAATGAAATCAAATCCCATAACCACTGGGTGGGTGACTCACAAACTGGAGAACACTTATACCACAGAAGTCCACCCACTGGTGTGAAGCATCTGAGCCCCACGTCAGGCTTCCCAACCTGGGGGTCTGGCAATGGGAGGAGGAATTCCTATAGAATCAGACTTTGAAGGCTAGCGGGATTTGATCGCAGGACTTTGACAGGACTGGGGGAAACAGAGACTCCAATCTTGGAGGGCACACACAAAGTAATGTGCACATCAGTACCCGGGGGAAGGAGCAGTGACCCCATAGGAGACTGAACCAGACCTACCTGATAGTGTTGGAGGGTCTTCTGCAGAGGCGGGGGTGGCTGTGTCTCACTGTGAGGACAAGGACACTGGCAGCAGAAGTTCTGGGAAGTACTCCTTGGCATGAGTCCTTCCAGAGTCCGCCATCACCCCAACCAAAGAGCTGGGTAGTCTCCAGTGCTGGGTAACCTCAGGCCAAACAACCAACCAGTCTTACCCATCAGCAGACAAGCGGATTAAAGTTTTACTGAGCTCTGCCTACTAGAGCAACACCCAGCTCTACCCACCACCAGTCCCTCCCATCAGGAAGCTTGCACAAGCCTCTTAGATAGCCTCATCCACCAGAGGGCAGACAGCAGAAGCAAGAAGAACCACAATTCTGCAGCCTGTGGAAAGAAAACCACATTCACAGAAAGAGAGACAAAATGAAAAGGCAGAGGAGAACTACGTACCAGATGAAGGAACAAGATAAAACCCCAGAAAAACAACTAAATGAAGTGGAGATAGGCAACCTTCCAGAGAAAGAATTCAGAATAATGATAGTGAAAATGATCCAGGACCTCAGAAAAAGAATGGAGGCAAAGATTGAGAAGATGAAAGAAATGTTTAACAAAGACTTAGAAGAATTAAAGAACAAACAAACAGAGATGAACAATACAATAACTGAAATGAAAACTTCACTAGAAGGAATCAATAGCAGAATAACTGAGGCAGAAGAACAGATAAGTGACCTGGAAGACAGAATGGTGGAATTCAGTGCTGCAGAACAGAATAAAGAAAAAAGAATGAAAAGAAATGAAGACAGCCTAAGAGACCTCTGGGACTGCCTGGGTTTAAATTTTGAGTCTGCCAATTTCTAGCCTTATGACCTTGAGTGAGTTACTCAAACTCTCTGCTCTTCTGGGTCTTCTTTTGTAAAGTAGTTATTATAATTGTATCTAGCTCATTAAGTTTGTTTGAGGTTAATGAGTAAATATATGTGGAGAATTTAGAACATTGCTTGGCAAATAAATAAATATTTTAAAATTAAAAGAAATTTAAAAAATTTTAAAAGAAACAAAACAAAACAAAAAAATGTAGAACACTGCTTGGCATATATAAATGCCCTGAAAACTCAGTTTAAAAATGTTAGACCAAAGGATGAAGAACAAATGATCCTATGCTGTTAGATGCCCAAATAGTATTTAAAACTTCAATATTTATTTCTAACAAAAGTATAAATAACCTCTTAATAGAAAGAAAAATCCATAACCTAAAAAGCAAGTGGAAAATTACAGCAGCATCACTTTGTGTAATTTTTGCAAGCATCATTCTTAATGGTGAAACATTAGAATTGATTCCATGAAGTCAGAGAATACAAAAATGTGATCTCTTAATGCTACTATTCATCCCTATTCTGGAGGTCTAAGACAATGGAATACAATAAGAAAAACATGAGGTTAAAAAAAATGAAATGGCTACAGTCTTTGGCAGATGCTGTGTTTATATAGAAATTCTCAAGATACAACTAAAAAAAGAAAGAGAAATATCAATTGTTCTCCTATATAGTAACAATACACAATTATAAAGAAATAATACAAAATAATTCAACTTACAATAATTCAAACTATAAAATTTCTAGACTAAACATAAGAATTGCATAAGATATCTATGTGAAAACTATACAATTTATGAAAAAATTAAAAATAAACAAATGAAACGATGTTCATGGTAAGGAAGATTTATCATATTAAACATGTTAATTAATCTGGAACTGCCCTGTAAAACAAAAAGTCTTGAGATAATTTTTGTAGAAATAGAAAAACTGATTTTGAAGTTAATCTGGAATAGTGATGTGAAGGATTAGTCAAGGGAAGTTGGAAGAAGATTAATAGTGGAGCAAGATTCCCTCATCCCAGTTTATCCCACCAGAAATCAAATGTATAATGAAACTAAGGTAATTAAAACTGCATGATTATGTAAGAATTGAAAAGAGATCAATAGCATATACCCATGTGAATCCAGAATTTTTAGTATTCGATAAATGCAGCATTTGAAATCAGTGTTATAGAGCAGGGGTCCCCAATCCCGTGGGCCATAGACAGGTACCAGTCCATGGCCTTAGGAACTGGGCCGCACAGCAGGAGGTGAGTGGCAGGCAAGCGAGCGAAGCTTTCTCCCCATCACTCGAATTACCACCTGAACCATGCCCCCCTGCCCCTGTCCGTGGGGAAAAATTGTCTTCCACGAAACTGGTTTCTGTTGCCAAAAAGGTTGGGGACTGCTGTTATAGAGGACCCCAAGTGGATACTATTGTATACCAGCAATTGGAAGATAAATCAGTGTAGTCTCATAGGAGGCCAAGAGCCAGGCGTGTACATCTCTTCCCAGCTGCCTTCAGTGACACCATGTCGGTAGCTGTGGTGGGAGTATTTACAGAAACTTACAAATGCTACAAATCAGGGATTTCCTCTCAAGACCATCCCATGCTCCCCACCCCTACCCCCATGAATCAGTCAAATATTTATTAGCACACTAGTGCATATAGCCTTTGAATAAAACAATTCTACTTGTAACAATACATCCTATAGAAATTCTCAGCCTTGTTGGATCAGTTCAGCTGAAAGTAAAAGAATGACCAACCCAAACTGAATTACATTATAAGGACACTTGCTATTTCACAAGGTGGGGGTTTGGAAGCCAGGCGTGAGCTGATTGACTCAGTGGCTTCGTGGTGTCATCAGTGACAGGTTCTTTTCATTGCTCTGTTCTGTTGCACATAGAATTTGCTTCATCTTAAGGCTGGTTACTCTCTTGATTATGAGATGGACGGTCCAGTGTGGGAAGAGAAAAACCTCTCCCTTGACCACAGGACCTGTTTTTCTGTGACTGGGCCCGCTCAGGTCAAGACAGTCACCAGGGCAAGGCACACTCTGAAGCCTCAGTCTCCTCAGGATGTGCTGGGAAATGGGGATTCGTGTGGCCAGTTGAATAAAGTCAGGATTCTTCTAGGCCCAGGTATACCTCCTAAGTAAAAAAAAAAAAAAAAAAAAAGGATAAAAAGGAAAATCTTCAAAATAAAAATGATAAGTGTTAATTGTAGAAGCACGTTTATTTAGAATAACACAGCACTCGTGTATCTGTGCCTCTGTGTGTGTGTGTCTGTCTGTCTGTCTGTCTTAGGGAAACAATGGTACCAGCCTTAGTTAAGGCCCTCATATATTGCACTACTGGGTTGGGTCATTTGTGGGCTGAGGCTGCCCAATAAGAGGAAGGAGGAGAGCGCAGCTGGGGGCCTTCATTCTCTGCCCTTACAGCTTCTTTCAGGATGTTCTTTAAAGGACACATATTATGCTTTTCTTGAAAAAAAAACTGTAAAGGTAGTTTTCTTTTTGAAATATGATTTTGTGTTTCATAATGCAATAGAGTAAGAATTTTTATCATCTCATTTATTTATTGCCTTGAAAGGACCATTCTCTCTTGCTATAGGGAGCCCACGGCAATTTGACAAAATGTTATCATACATATTTTTAAATTACATTCAGCTTAAGTGTAATACCAAACAATGTATCTGCCACTTTCTATCATGGAATATCCAGCCTCTATGAATCCTGTTGGTGTATATATTTTACCTTTACTTGCATATGAATATCTTCATTTAGTGGTATTCTGAGTTTGCATATGATTTTATATCTTAGTTTTCAAACTTAGTACATTATAAGCTCATATTTATGTGTTCCTATATGATTTCAAAACTATAATATTGCAGTGCTGCATTCCATGTTATATTGATCAGATGGGGTTATAAGAAGTTCCCTGGGTTTTAATCTAAGTCCCCCATGCCTGCACCCTGGAAAGGAAAGATTGTGAATTCTGCTGAGACGTTTCCAAGATTCAGGACACACCACTACACCAGTGTGTGCTCTGATGGGTGTTTTGTTTTGTTTTATTTCTCTCTCTCGGTTAAAAAAGAAATCAAGTCCGGGGCTGAGTTCAAGGCATTCATGGCTCGGAACGCAGCCAGGCTGTCTGTCTTTGGAAGTGGGCTCCTGCCTGGGGAGGGACTGAGGCCCCGTGCGCAGCTCGGCGCAGACCCTGCGCCTTCGGTGCCAAGTCAGCCGCGCTCTCCATTGAGCCGACGAGGACCCGGCGCAGCTGCTGATGTTTCAGTGTCAGCTCTGATACCGGGTCACCATAGCGACGGAGGCGGCTGCCAGAGAACCCTGGGGGCGAAACCCCGCCTGAAAGGACAGGAAAGTGACACTGGCCAGTTCGTGCCCAAATACCGGTTAGGTAGGAGACAAAGCGGGTTACAGATCAATATAAAAAGAGAAAAAATGCAAATCAGTGTCCTCGAGCGACTAAACAAATTATATTAAACCAACAAATAATTACCGGTCCCCAGTATTTCCAGGCGGGAGACAGAGGGCAGGCTGGGGAGGGGGTGAGGTTGGGGTTTCAATCTCAGCTCTAAGGTTTGATGCAAAATTTGGCAAAGCTACAATGCTAATTTGTAAAGTGCATAAAATAATGTTTACCTTAAATGAAGTGTGGAGAAAATTAATGAAAATATCAGGTGCAAAGTGCTAGGGACTTAATGAACAAGACAACACCCCTGGGAAACAAGAGACAGTTAAGAAAGAGATTAAGAGACACTTCGAAGGAATGACAACCGATGTTCCTAATTGTGACCCTCAAAAAGTGTAACAGTTGGGGCTTCCCTGGTGGCACAGTGGTTGAGAGTCTGCCTGCCGATGCAGGGAACACGGGTTCGTGCCCCGGTCCGGGAAGATCCCACATGCCACGGAGCGGCTGGGCCCGTGAGCCATGGCCGCTGAGCCTGCGCGTCCGGAGCCTGTGCTCCGCAACGGGAGAGGCCACAACAGTGAGAGGCCCGTGTACCGCAAAAAAAAAAAAAAAAAAAAAAAGTGTAACAGTTGAAGTCCCTTACGAATCATGACAGAAAACCTGATTTCTGTTTGTGTAGTTTTGTTATTAGGTTTATTTTACTATGTATTCCTGAAAGGCACTCTATTTGGAGTATACATCCTATCATAAATATTTAATTATCTGAAAAATTAAATCAACCAACATTCTCTATCTTATTTGGATAATTTACTGTTATTAATTTTAATAAAAAAGCTACATTCTCTTTTTTCCCCCTGTTATTTCTGATTGTAAAAGAATTGCCCACTCAGTAGAAAATTTGAGAAGCAGTTGAAGCTATAAAAATGCAGAGAAGACAATATCTATAACTCCTTGCCCAGGAAAGCAATTTTAACATCTGGAATATTTTTTCAAGAGTTTTCCTTATGCATACTTTTGAGTAATTGAATTCATATTGTACATACTTTAAATTTTGCTTTTGACTTAGTGGTATTTAAAGGCATTTTTCCCTGCCTTTAAATTAAAGGGAAATTAAATTAAATTAAATTTTTAAAGTTGCATTTTATTTCTTTGATATATTATGATTTAATTATCTATGACTATATTACAGAGAGTTTTAAATGTTTTCTTTTTTAAAAATAACCCTAAGTTGAATATATTTGGCTTAAACACCTGTCCATATTTTAGATTATTTCCTTAGAATAAATTCCTCAGAAGTGGAATTACTGTGTCAATATGTATGAAAAATTACACCATTCTTGTTAATATTGCCAAAATTCCTTTCAGAAAAGTTTCTGCTTGACTCTTACTAGCAATATCTGAGGGCACTCAATAACTTCTGTTTACTTCATCTTTGTACCTTAACATTTGAAATCATCTCATTTTTAATTGAAAAGTTTTTATAATTAGGAAGCTGATATTTTTCAAATGCTTACTAACTGTTTGTAATTTATTTTATGCTGTGGTTTATTGGTTCATGACCTTTGTTTAAAAGATGACTTTGTTTATGTGAAATGGATGGGTAAGAAATTTGGAACAACTCATCCACTAAAAGCAACTAGAAAATGTGGCAAAACACCTGCAAGGTAGCATCAGAGACCTAATAACCCAGTGAACCACGGATTCAGGAGACAGGGGGAGAGTGAGGTCAGCTAGGCAACCTGAGATTTCGTGGTCTTTATCCCTTTGCTGCAACGTGGGCAGGTTCACGGGGACAGAGGCTCCAAGACCTCCCAAGAGGAAGGAAGAATCTGGTAACCCCCGTCACTTCTGATTGGACCCTGGAAACCTGCTCTCCAGTAGTGAACTAAGAGGCGGTAAGACTTACAGGGACTTCGGCTCAGCTGGGAATCACCTCAGTTACTCACACTGGATGAAGGGCAACATGAGCTAGTGCCCCCAGTCACCTGCAGAAGCAAATGTAAATCATACTTGGTCCAACCTTGTTTCAACAGACAGTTGTCCAAATATCTGTGTTGAACATTTCTTTTATGTCACTCAAATTGAATGGAAAAAAATGGTAATTAAAAGTTGGCTTTTGTTAGCTGCTTTGAAAGGCTTGAAAACAATACAGTGATATGCTTGTACCAACTATTATTCTAAGCACTCTGAGATTCCAAGGGTCTCTAAGGCAGTGTTTGTGCAGCCCCTTATCTCCTGCGGGCACAAGGGCCCAGCAGCTAACTGCTAAGGTTGCAGAGCTGCATAGGGGGGTGAATTAGCACACAGCTTTAACAGGAGTCCTACTGTGAGGGCCCTAAGAGGAAACTAATGGAATCTGAGATTGGGTGTATGTATGTGGATGAGCTCAGAACCTGAACCCCTAGATTCCCCTGAACCTTCCAGGCCAACAGAAGCAACATCCTCCCTCTTTGAAGAGGAACACAGACTCCTTGGGCTTGCAGCCCCCACCTCTTGGAGCCCTCGCCTGAGAGGCACCTCACGAGATGACCTTAGATCCATCCTCACCACCCTGACCATCTCTGACAGTTACAGCCAAATCTCAGCACAGTGTGAGCGAGAAAACCCAGTCCCTGCTCTAGGAGGAATAACTTGGACACAGAAGTGATTGTCCTTGAGTTACATATACCAGCTGCAACTGGGAGGCCACACGTGGGAGCGGATCTTGAGAGAGGCAAAAGAGAATATAAGACTCAAGAGACTCAATGGGGAAAATTCACTTGCCTGGCAGCACTTTCCCAGGACTTGGGCTCAACCACCTTCCTTGACCACTGCAGCCAGTCCTAGCACACTCCTGGTTTGGCTCCCTGAAGCTTGGACAGGAAAATCAGATGGAGCTGCCCCACTGCTTCAGGGTAGTATTGAGGAAGGGATCAAAAAACTCAGGAAGGTGGAAATGAAGAAATGTATTTATCAGGTAAGATGAAAAGATGTAGCATCTCAGCAGGCTTCTCAGGGGCTCCGTGAGGATGTTCATCTCACTGAGGCAGTAAGGGATATACTGTGAGGGGGAGGTAGCAGCATCTTTGGGAATTTCCGTGATGGTTATTCTCTGGAATTGATGGTAAGACGTAGGGGTGCATAGAATCGGTGGGGAGAATGGTAGTGTGGATGGAAGGCACTTGGCCATCGCAGGCAGACACGGTGGATACAACTACAGTAACCATGGTAATTAGCAGCAGCGCTGGAGTGCAATTTAGGGCGCCTCGCCTGTAAGAATCTGTTCTGAGGAGAGAGATAGGTGGATAGCTTGATTTTCTCCAAACTGTGAAAAACACCAAATATCCATCAAATATCAAATGGATGAATAATTGGTGTTAAAATCATATAATGGAATTCTCTTCAGCAGTGAAAATGAACAATCCCAGCTACATGCAATAATGTGAATGACTACACTTAATGTTGAGAAAAAAGTCAGATGCAAAGATCACATATTAAATGGTTCCATGTATATCAAGTCCAAAAAAAAAGCAAATCAGAATTATGACAAAAAGGGAAAAATAATATGATCATCTCAATAAATGCAGAAAAACCATGTGATAAAGTTTAAAATTCCTTAGCAAGGAATAAATGCAACCTATAGCAATGAACTAATAAATATATTAGTGAAATATTGAAAGTTTTTCTTTTACATTAGATGACCACTACTGTAGGTCTCTAGCAAGTAAAATAAGGCAAGATAAATGAATAAAATACGTAAGGATTGGAAGTAAAACTGTCATTATTTGCCAACAACATGACTGTGTATGTAGAAAATCTAAAAACTTTACAGATGAACCATTGGAATTAAAGAGTGAATTTAACACAATGGCTTGGTAGAATTAAATACAGTAAGTCTGCTACACATGAACCTTCAAGTTGCAAACTTTCAAAGATGTGAACGTGCATTCACATGTCCAATCACGTAAGTTAGTTCACGTGTCTGGCATATGTTGTCATGTGTGTGCATCCTCTGCAAGTGGCTGTGCTTTTGTGTACTTTACTGTATAGTACTGTATAGAGTACAGTAGCACAGTACCTTTATTTCAAGCCCAGGATGTCTGAAAGCAAGCATAAAAGCAGCGGTGATGTAGCTGGTACTGCTAAGAAGTGCCAGCTGTTGTACCGTACTACTGTACTTTTCAAGGTACTGTACTGTAAGATTAAAAATGTTTTCTTTATTTTTTGTGTTTGTTTTTAATGTATTATTTGTGTGAAAAGTATTATAAACCTATTACAGTACAGTATTATATAGCCAATTGTGTTAGTTGGGTACCTAGGCTAAATTTGTTGGACTTACGAACAAATTGGACTTCCGAATGCACTCTTGGGATGGAATTCGTTCGTTTGTAGGGGACTTACTGTATGCAAAACACAAAACACAATTTTACTCCTATGTATCATCAATAATTAGAAAATGAAATTAAAATTATACTATTCACAATAACTTCATAAAACATCAAATATCTAGGAGCAAACCTAATATAAAATGCACAAGCCTTCTACACTGCAAACTTTAAATCAGTACTGAGAGAAGTTAAAGAAGACCTAAATACGTAAAGCAATATATTTTGTTCTTGGATTGGAAGATTGGGTGTTATTAAGATGCCAATTTTCTGAGTTGATTTAATTGATAAAATCCTTATTTTAAAAAAGCTAGCAAGTGTGTGTGTATACATAGGTGCAAACTGATGGGCTAATTCTAAAAAGGATACAGAATTTTAGTCCCAAGACAAACTGGAAGAAGAATTTAAAAAGTTGAAAGATTTATCCTCTGGATATCAAGACTTATGATTAAGCTAGAGTAATTAAAATATGCGTTATTTGTGCAAAGATGGAGAAATGGACCACGGAACAGAATAGAGAGCACAGAAACAAGCTCAATACATGCAGTCACTTGATTCATGACAAAGATATTATTGGAGAGCAATGGGGAAAGGACAATAAATAAATGGTGCTGGATAGGCATAAAACCGCATATCCATAAGAAAAAGATTTAATCTTAATCTTTAACTCACATTATAAAATAACAGCAACTACACAGATTGGTCTTTGCTCTGCTTCCTGCCACAGAGTTCCTAAAACCCTTGTAATTTCCTATGTGGTAAAAGCACCAGGAGTATCTTTTGTTCTGATATTTAGTCTCTGACCTTGGTTCTTGACACAGAGCTCCTAAGTCTCTTGGATTTTCCTGAGTGATAGAGTGTCTTTTGTCTTAAGAAGGTGACCTTTCGTGGGCTTCAGGATGGGGGCTGGTCACCAGAAAGACTAAACCATGATAAGAAGTTTGGAACTTTCAGCCCCACCCCCGTCCTCTCAGAAGAGGAGAAGTGGAGTTAACAATTGATCATGCTTACATGAAGAAACCTCCTTAAAAATTTCAAAAATAAGGGGCTCAGGGAGCTTCCAGGTTGGTAAACACATCTATGTGCACCCCAAATCCATGGGGACAGAAGCTGTTGTACTGGGGACCCTTCCAGACCTCACCCTATATACCTCTTCATCTGGTTGTTTATCTGTAGCCTTCACATCATATTCTTTATTTTATAATAAACCAGTAAACATAAGTAAGTGTGTTCCTGAGTTCTGTGAGCTATTTCTAGCAAATAAGCACGAAGGAGAAAGATTCTTCAATTTGCAGCCAAGTCAGACAGGAGTTGTGGGTAACTTGGGGACCTCCTACTTGCAACTGGCATCTGAAATGGGGGAAGGCTTGTGGGACTGAGCCTTTAACCTGTGGGATGTGCACTCACTCTAGTCACTGTCAGAATTGAATTGAAATGCAGGACACTCAGCTGGTGTCATAGAACAGCCTGGTGTGGAAAACCCACACATCTGGTGTCACAAGTATTGTGAGTAGGAGAGTAAAGGAAAACACAATGAGTTTTTTTCTCAGACACATGCCCTACACAAAAATAAATCCAGATGGATTGTAGAGATAATTGTGAAAAATAAATCAATAATATTGCTAAGGAGATAACAAGAGAAAATGTATGTCTTTAGGAGTAGGGAAAGTTTTCTTAAATGTCAAAAGTATTAGCCAATAAGAAAAAAAAAGATTATGGAAAGAACACATTAACACTAAGAGACATTAAGAGAGTGAAATACAAGCCACTGAATTGGAGAAGATATTTGCAACACATATAATTGAAAAGAACTTGTATTAAAAACAAAAAACTCCTAAAAAGTCAATAAGAAAATGACAACCCAATAAAAAAAAAAGTGAGCAAGATATTTTAACAACAGTTTCACCAATGGAAATACAAGTGATTAATAAACATATGAAAAAGAACGAACACTCATTAGTCATCCGAGAAATGCAAATTAAAACCACAATTAGATTCTGCCACACACCTACCAGAATCGCTAAAATCAAATAGGCTGCCAAAAGCAAGTGTTAGCAAGAATGGAAAGCTGTCATACACCCCTGGTGGGAGTATAAATGGGTACAGTCACTCTGGAAAACTGTTTCCCCTTATCTATTAAAGCTAAACTTATGCATACCCCAGATCCTGTAATTCCACTCCTAGGTTTCAACTCAACAGAAATACATACATATGTGAAAATATGTGTACAAGAATGTTTATTGCACATTATCTTTAATGGCTAAAGACTGAAAACAGATAAAAATTTCATTAACATTATAATGAAGAAATAATATTCACTGTATGACATATCTTCATACAATGGAATGCTATCCAGTAATTAGGATGAATTAATTACAGCTGCACACAATATAACACTATAAATCTTGCAAACATGATGTTGAGAGAAAGAAGCCAGACACAAGAAATGTGTGCTGTGTGATGCCATTATATGAAGTTAAAATACAGATAAATCTAATCCGCGATGTTAGAAATCAGTATGGTAGTTACCTTCGGAGATGACTCTAGGAGTACTGATTCCAAGGGGGCTACAAGGGCACTTGAGGGGCTTGCGTATTTGAACTCTTGATCTGGCTTCTGATTCCATGATGCGCTTTTTGTATGTGTGATAATTCATCATGCTGTGCACTTACATAATTCACTTTTCTGAATGTATGTTATTCTTCAATAAAGGTGTTCCTAAGATAGGAAAGAAAAGAAGTACTTTACTGGTGTAGAAAACTCAAACGTTCAGGGATAGAACTAGCTTCAAGCTCAGTCAGATTTCATTGCTAACAAATCTTTATTAAATGTGCAAGTGTCTTATTGGCAGCAGCGCTAGGATGACAAGCCAGGATATGGCTGAGTGCCTTGAATTTATGCAATTGCTTCTCCTTCTTGGCCTTCCTTCCTTCTACCTCTATTTCCACCCCATGAGTCATTTCCTCCAGGCCTACAGGGTTAACGCCTGCCTGTGTGTCTAAGTCTGTGCAACAGGTGTTCACTGGGCAGTGTTCAGTCCCGTCTAGTTCAGGTGACATTTCACTTTGATGGGAAATAATTTCTTGTAGTTTCCCATTATCTATTACATTCACATGAAATTGCATAAGAAATATTGTTTGGTTGGTGAATGGTCCCATGGATTGTAATTAAGTTAGTTACTAGCCTACCCTCTCCAAGTATGGATCAAATCTATTTCTCTTATCCCTTGAGGACCATTCTTTCAAGCAGTCTAGTGTCCAACCTCTCCTCTCAAGGATGTTTGTATAGCAAACAGCCAGGCTAGGTAGAGATACTGAACCAAGGGCAGATGTGTTTACTGTCCAGTATAATAGAGATAATGCCTCCCTGGGGAAAAGGGCAGGCAGGTCTTCTTGCAGTTGCCTTAATAAAAGATTGGGGTTTCCTAAGCTTGGGGTTCTTTGGCTATGATGAAAACCTATGGCCATCACAACATCCTCTTGGTCACCTCCTCATTACCCAGCGGGACTTGGGGGACAAAGGGAGCTGATGCCTACATGAAGTTCACGCTGCCTGCTATGCCCTGAGGAATAAAATTCTCTGTCTCTGACCCAGGAATCGTGTGTCTTCTCTCAGCATCCATGAAACTGTGGCAGGCTAACTTATTAGCTTGCAAGTAGGATAACTTCTCAGACCTCTTGTAATTCTTGAAAGAGATATACTTGGCTTCATCTAGTGTTGCTACTACATTTGCAGTACAAACCAAAACTGATATTCTGAGTTTAACAGCGTTAAATAATGAAAATTCAATTGAGTAAAATGTAAAGACCACATTGGCTTTATCAAATGATTCTTGAATCAGGCAGCATCTCATCCACGTTCTTAAAGGCAGAAAGAGGGTGAAACAAGGAACTTATTAGCGAAGAATGCATTGTTTCCAGGAAGGTCGACCTCCTGAGGGGAACAGAAGGGTCCTATCAGGAGGATCACCTCACTAGCGCTGACCAGTTAAGACTGCATTCCTGAGAGAGTTTGAAACTGCAATCAGGTTAGGTATCAAGTCTTGGCTTGCAGTCGTGGGGCTTAGCACAAATGACTCTATTTTGAATGACTCTATTTTGGGCCTGTTGTTTTTTCTTTTTAACAGAAGTATCCCAGATAAGTTGCCAAATATAGTAGGCAAAAATTGTGTGAGTTAGATAGTGACAAAATGGTTCAATTTAGTCTAGGGGTGTGGGCTTAACGATATCTCCTCCAAAGTTATCCAGAAGCTTCTTCTTCTGTTTGGGACTAGTTCATGCCCTTGGCCTGAGCTCGTCTGCAGGAGAGGAGGTTGTGCTGTCTCCCAGACATGACCAGTGTGGCCCCAAACCAGACACGCAGTGAGTGAGGGGTGAGTCACTGATTGTCCTCCAGAGATGGCTGGAAGGGTGACTTGCTCTGAGGAATCTTCGAGGCACTCCCAAGAAATGTTTTTGATCAGCTTCCAACACTGAAGAATGGAGGGTCTCCATTTCTTCCTCCCCATAACCTTTGTTCTCCAAGTATGCATCCCAGTCACAGCATTTGTTTCTGTTTTTACCCAATAAACTCACTTATTGGGTGTGTGGTGAGGGTGTGACAGAGAGAGGAGACCCTGGGTTGTATTTGAAAGAATTTCATGTATTTCTGTAGCAAGGGAGGATGCACGTACACATCTGAGGTGCATTTTCCAGCCGCATTGGTATTTCCAATCCAGTGTCTTCTTCTGACCTGCGTTCAGCTGCAAGGTGCCCCTCTTCACGTGAATCTCTGCAGGAATCTAAAGCTCACAAGTTGGAAACCAGCCCCTTGTCTCCTCTCTTTGTGGTCTCTGTCCCAGGAATGGACATTTAGTCCCATTCAAAACACAGTGTGGTCAGCTCCTGCTGAAGGAGGGTGATTCGAATGCTAATGTCAGCGCTCTTTGAATCTTCTGAGTACAAGAGGGAACTGAACAACAACTGTGGTCATCAGTGCCCAGAACTTTGTTTTCAATGACTGAAAAGGAAAGACACCCACAGCGAATATTTTTCCCCTTGAGAGGATTTATGCATATTTTACTTATCTCAAGTTTCAACTAATAGCATTTGTGGCTCTTATTGTAATTCTCCTCAGTGACTATGGCCAGGATTAGAGGATGAGACTATTTTGATTTTTAGAGGTTAAAAGGGAAAGATTTGACATAACAAACATTGTGTGCATCACCACTTCTCTCTACTTGTAACTCATGCCATTGATAACATTAAAAGTCACACGTATTGGCAGGTTTCAGGCAAAGAATAGACCTTTTAGAAATTCCACCCCCTAAAATATATCAAGGTATTATCTGCATTGATTTGAATCCTGCCATAAATTCTCATTTTTGAGTGTGATCAGCATAAGTTGGGAAGACTGTTTGATCCTTGCCTTTACTAACACTGGCTGATGGACATTGTTTCTGATAAAAGAAAAATCTTTCTGCAAACAAGATATTGTGAGTATAAAAAGTGTCACACTAAAGGTGTGCTGGCCTCAATGTAAAGGTGATCAAACAGAAGAGACTGGAGACACATTAGGTCAGAAACTTGTACTTTGCTCTTCAGGGACAAACTCCTATCAGAGGAAAGAAAGAATGAAAGCCAAATAAATTCTACATGATGATTCCTCTTTCCTAATGCTACAAAAGTCACTCTTAAAATTTTGCTAAAATGTCATTTATAAAAGTTGGCACCTCTAACTAAACAGATTTTTTTTTTTTGCTGCATGGAACTTTCTATACTGGTCTTCAAGGTGAGACATTTATAACAGTATTGGAAGAAAAATGCAAGAGGTATCTCTCCAATGTCATCCTCAACAGCAGAGTACTGTCTGGTACACTGATCTCCTATCCGGTCTCTTATTTTCTAGTTTTAACTCCCTTCAGTTCTTTCTCTGTGTGATCACTGAACTGGGCTTTCTAAATGCAGAATTTACCATGTCACTCCTCTACTTACAAACCGCTGTGAGTCTCCATTGGTCTTAAACTAAAGAGCAGCTCCTTAGTCTGTCACTCAAAATCATTCTCAGTCTAGGGCCAACCTCTATTCAGCCTCATCCTCTGACACCACCTCCACCCCACCCCCTCTTCATTGCCTCCACAGTTACACATTAGCGTCTAACCTCCCTGAACACCTCCCGCCTCGCCTGCCAGCTCTGAGCCTCTGCACCTTTGTTCTGCTGACCTGGATTGCCCTGATCTCCCTTCCTTGGTTACAAACTGTCACTGAAGATCTATAAAGGCTCAACTCACGTGACACCTCTCAGATAGGTATTCGTCCTCAAAGAAGAGTAAATTTCTCCATCTTTTAACTTCCCTTGAAATTTTGCATTTCCTACTAGTGAAGTGTATATATCACATAGCATTATTGTCATTTGTCACTTGTCTGTACTGTGAGTTGTGTTTCCCACTGGCTCACAGTCTGTCTCCTAGAAGGAAATTTTGTTTCTTGTTCACAAGGTATAAATTTGTTTTTATACAAAAAAATTTAATAAGTTATAATGCATTTATTGAATATTACCAGACAGAGTCATTCTTCAATCATTGATCTGTCTCTGCTATACTTAGAAATCAAGCTAAGCCTTAGACTGTGTTTGGAATCTAAGTTTGTAATGATGGAGAGAATAGTAAGAGTTTGAGACATTAATAAATGAGATATAATATGTGATCAGAGCATGGGTGGAGGCAAAGGAGATGTTAGAAACTTGAAATTCCCCAGGATAATGGCAGAACACAGAGTGAGAGTAAACTTAAACAAATAAATAAAATTAAAGGAGGGTACTGGAAAACAGTAAGATCCTTCTTCCAAAAAATTAAGCATAGAATTACCATATGATCCAGCAATTCCACTTTTGGGTATATACCCCCAAAAACTGAAAGCAAAGACTCAAATCAATACTTGTACACCAATGTTTATAGCAGCATTATTCACAATAGCCAACAGGTGGAAACAACCCAAATGTCCACTGGTAAATGAATGATGAATAAAATATGATATACACATACGATGGAATATTATACAGCCTTAAAAAGGAATGTAATTCAGGCACATCCTACAACATTTTGCTAAGTGAAATAAGCCAGACCCAAAAGGACAACTATTATATGATTCCATTTATATGAGGTACCTAGGATAGGAAAATTCATAGAGAAAGAAAGTAGAATTGTGGTTTCTGGGGACCTGGAGAGGGGTGAATGGGGAGTTATTGTTTCATGGAGTACAGAGTTCTACTTTGGGGTGATGAAGGAATTCTGAGGATGAATAGTGGTGATGATTGTACAACAATGTGAATGTACTTAATGCCACTGAATTGTACACTTATAAATGGTTAAGATGGTAAATTTTATGTTATGTATATTTTACTTTACCACAATAAAATATTAAGGAATACTTCTTGTATCTGGGAGGATATTCTAGAAACCTACTGTATTTAATACACTTATGCCTCTGCTAAATGGTAGTAATGTCTTAAAAAAGTTGGCTTCCTCCACTTATTTTCATTGACATACATCTTCATTGTTTCACTTTCATCTGAATCATTAGCCCAAACCAAATTATCAACCAACATTCATGTTGAAACTACCCTTTTTCTGACAGTATGAATAATTTCTTTGCTGATTAGACAGTAATCTAGCATTTATTTTATTTATTTTTTTATTTTTTTATTTTTTGCGGTACGTGGGCCTCTCAACTGTTGTGGCCTCTCCCACTGCGGAGCACAGGCTCTGGACGCGCAGGCCCAGCGGCCACGCCTCACGGGCCCAGCTGCTCTGCGGCATGTGGGATCTTCCCGGACCGGGGCACGAACCCGTGTCCCCTGCATCGGCAGGCGGACTCTCAACCACTGTGCCACCAGGGAAGCCCTCTAGCATTTATTCATCATCTGATTTTGTTACATTGTTCTTTAGCAGTAGAAGTATAGGTTGCATTTGGCATGAAATAGCAAGTCACACTGAAGTTATAGGTTATGGAATTAAGATAAAGAATATATATCTTTTATTATTATTTGTAAATTATGTGGGCATCTCCTTTGGGTCAGTAAAAATTATAATAAACAGATATACATATATACTTGCCTACAGTTTCTTGTTGGAGGGCTTGTTGTTAAATATTTTCCGCACACCACTGCTTTGGGCCCTAAACAGACTTTCCTAAAAACATACACCACAATAGACACCTGTAAAAGTCTCATTACTCTGTACGGTAGTTAAGATTACGGGCTCTGGAGTTCAGCTCTGTCATACAAGCTGGCTGACTTATCCATTCCAAGCTTCCATTTTCTCATCTGCAAAACAGAAATAATAAATACCTTGTTCATATAGTTATTAAGAGAACTAAATGTAAATATTTATGTGTTTATGTAATATATGTAAAATTCATAAGACTATGTCTGACACATAGGGTGTTCTTACCAGATGCTAATTCTTATTATAATTCTGTTCCAATAGTTTGGGTTTTATACTTGTTTGGAAGTTATCACAAAATAATTTTATCATAATATATATATTGGTGTACTGCTGAGGAAATCACTCAACCTGATTTTGAATTTCTGTATTAGAGTTTTCTAAATTTTTTGATCATACAATCCATTATTATTATTTTTTTTACAACTTTATTGGAGTATAATTGCTTCACAATGGTGTGTTAGTTTCTGCTTTATAACAAAGTGAATCAGTTATACATATACATCTATTCCCATATCCCTTCCCTCTTGCATCTCCTTCCCTCCCACCCTCCCTATCCCACCCCTCCAGGCGGTCCCAAAGCACCGATCTGATCTCCCTGTGCTATGCGGCTGCTTCCCACTATCTATCTACCTTAAGTTTGGTAGTGTATATATGTCCATACCTCTCTCTCGCTTTGTCACAGCTTACCCTTCCCCCTCCCCATATCCCCAAGTCCATTCTCAAGTAGGTCTGTGTCTTTATTCCTGTTTTACCCCTAGGTTCTTCATGACATTTTTTTTCTTAAATTCCATATATATGTGTTAGCATACGGTATTTGTCTTTCTCTTTCTGACTTACTTCACTCTGTATGACAGACTCTAGGTCTATCCACCTCATTACAAATAGCTCAATTTCATTTCTTTTTATGGCTGAGTAATATTCCATTGTATATATGTGCCACCTCTTCTTTATCCATTCATCCGATGATGGACACTTAGATTGTTTCCATCTCTGGGCTATTGTATGTAGATAGAGCTGCAATGAACATTTTGGTACATGACTCTTTTTGAATTATGCTTTTCTCAGGGTATATGCCCAGTAGTGGGATCATACAATCCATTATTAAAAGGAATTTGAAGACAATCCCATTATGTGACTACTTATTTATAAATTACATGCATATTCTACTGAAATACATACATTATAAACAAATAAAATAGAATTTAAAAAAGAGAGAAAGGTAAATTATATTTTAAATTATTTAAAAGTTTTATATTTCCTAACAATAAATAGCAACCTGTTAGCTTTCACCCCTGTTGCAGGTAGTATTTTCCCAAAGCAGCCACACCAATGCATCCCATCCCATGCATTCTTCTCCAGTTGTACTGTTGATACTCCTTCCAGAAGAAATTTTGTCTATGTTACCCAATATTGAATCTGGTTACTGCATGGCTTCCAAGGCTAGATCATAAAAGGTCATAGAGCTGCCACCTGCCTCTCTCAACACATATGTCTTAGAAGCCCTCAGGTGACATTTAAAAGGTCAGCTGTGCTGAAACATACTGAAGCATACAGGGACGGTACACAAATATACACAAGATATACAGAGATACCCCCAAAGCCCCAGCTATTCTAGCCTCCAACATCACCCATAAGAAATATGATTGGGTAAGCCCTAAGATTATTCCAATTCCCAAGCTTTGAGGAACCCTAGCTGACATGGAGTAATGAAAAAATGAATCCCTATGGAGCCCTGTCAAAATGCAGATTCATAAGCAGAATGAACGTTGTTATTAGATACTTAGTTTTGTTGTGATTTTTTTAATGCACCAATAGATAACTAATACATAAAAATAAAACTATTATTGCATATATATGTTTTTATTGAGCACAATGTATATGCTTCACTAATTTTGAAACTCTTGACTTAAAATCATATGATATTAGGAGACAATTCCCTGAATGGTGGCATAAGGACCTCCATGGACCCCCTCCCCAGTGAAATAACCTAGCTGGTAAAAATTAGAAAAGAAACTCAACCATTTTAAATCTCTGGAAGCACACACAGAAAGGAAGAAACATTTGTTTAAGAATATCTACTTGGTAAGATCAGTATAAGTCTGTGGCATTTGAGCCATGACTCACTCTTTCTTTCCTCACTCTAGCTCAGCAAAGTGGAAGCTTCACTCTGCAGAGCTGTATCCAAGAACATAGTGCTCCCTTTTCCATCAGCTCCCAGTCAAGGGCTGTGGTACCTCTATTTGAGGGGCAGGCCACCAGCTCAGTGTTGCAGAGGCTGTATTTGAAGCAAGAGCAGTGAGAGGTCTGGGGATCCCTTCCTCCACCTAACCCCTACTCACAGGACAGAAACTACCCAGGCATGGCAGACCAAGAATACTGGGACCCCAGTTGCCTTCACCTCAGTATATAGGCCAGAGTCTGTATCCCAGGGGAGGAAAGCAGAGAAGTCCAGAGGCAGCTGCCCCAGCCCAGTGACCTGTCTGTGAAGCGGAGTATCACTCTGAGAGAAGTGGGTCACTGAGCTGGTCCCCACCTCCAGAGCAGTGACACAGAGGTTTTGCCCAGCAGGGTATGTAGGTCATAAGAACACAGAGCTTTAAAGCTCTACCCAAGGGAACTATTTAGAACAGTGTGGGGAAATTCAAGCCTAAGGGTACTCTGGAAAACAATGGAGGTAAGCAATGATGATAAGCAATTAAAAGGAGGCTAGAAGCTTCATGAGAGCAACAGGCTACAGTGTAAACAAGCTAGAAGTTTATCAGAGAAAGCCAGGGAAAGAGACAGTGAAAAAGAGCCCTGCTGTGGTCAGAACAAACCTCAACAAGTGGCCTCAAGGATTTGGATCAGAATAGGTAGCATTTTATGCCCAAAAGCGTTATTGAAAACAGTCAGCCAGCAATTAATGGAGATTGCGAGCTGGATGTGATACCAAGGTAGGCAGACATTTTAACATAATCACAGGGAAGGAGAAAGTCAAATGGAACCCTGCTAAATCCACTACAATTGCAGAGTAACTGCACATGCTCAAGGCTGCACCTTCTGAGGAGTGGCATCAGAAGTTGTACACTGCAGGGGAATATATGTCATTACATAGTTCAGCAGTCACTAAACAAACAAACAAACAAAAAACATTAACAAAGCAACAAGAAACCTTACAAAGAATATGGGAGCAGGGTGGGAGGGATCAGCATCCATTGTTGCTAGAATAGTGTGTTCAAAATGACCAGTTTTAAAGAAAAAATTACAAGATTTCCAAATAAAAAGGAAAATGTGTTCCATACACAAGAAAAAAAGCAGGCAACAGAAACTGCCTTTGAGAGTGTACTGATTTCAAACTTAAAAGAGAAAGACTTCAAAGAAGCAGTTAAGACTTCAAAGAACTAAAATAAACAGTGCTTAAAGCAATAAAGGAAGTTATAATGTGTCTCATCAAATAAAGAATAACAATTAAGAGAGATAAATTATGAAAAGAACCAAATGGAAAATGTGGGCTTGAAAAATACAGTAACTAAAATAAAAATTTTACTAACTGGGCTCAGCGTAGACTTGAGCTGGCAGAACAAAGAATCACTGAATTTAAAGTGAGAGGGATCATGCAATCTGAACAACAACAAAATAATAAAAAAAAAGATGTACAGAGCTTTAGAGAAAGTGGGATACCATAAACTACAACAACATATGTGTAATGGGATTAAAGAGTTAGAGGAAAGATAGAAAGGAATAGAAAAAAGTTTTTTAAAATAATGGCTGAAAACTCAAAATGTGATGAAAAACATGAATCTAAAATTCATCCAACGGCAAGTAGTATAAACCCAATGAGATTCACATGCAGACACATCCCAGTGTAAGACAAACTCTTGAAAGCAACAACCTTCATGTTTTCAGTAGCCCCAATAAAATGAACAGCTGACTGCTCACTAGAAACAATGGAGGCCAGAAGGCAATGGCACGACATATTCACATTCCTAAAAGAAAACTGTCAAAAGAGAATCTTATATCCACCAAAACCATATTTCAAAAATGAGGGTAAAATAAAAACATTTCAAGATACACAAAGTTTTAGAAAATTTATTGTTAGCAGAACTGCTGTGTAAGAAATACTAAAATAAGTATACACATATATGTATTGTTGGGCTTGTAACATATAGAAATGTAATATATTTGACAATACCAGCATGAAAGAGGTGAATGGGAGCAAAGCTATATTGGAGTAAGGAAATGACAGCAGAGAACAATTCAAATCTACAAGAACAAGAGGAGAACCAGAAATTGCAAAAAGGAAGGTTAATAGAACAAACACTAGAAATATATATTTTCTTTCCTTTATTGCAACTTTAAAAATAACATAAAGTTATATAAGTTAATAATTATAACAATGTATTGCAAATTTTATAGCATATATAGAGGTCTTAAAAAAAGGGGAAGAGGAAAACGGAAATACCATTTCTATATGTCACTGGAATTATTTAATATAAACCTGAAGTACATTCTGACAACTTAATATATATATGGTAAGCCCAAAATACATAAAAGAACAAAATAAAAATATTATAAAAGGAATTAAATTTACACAATTTATTAAAGGAATTAAAAGCTACACTAAAAAATGCTTGATGCAAAAGAAAATAGTAAATGAGGAAGAGTGGAACAAAAATGACAAGATACATATAGAAAATAAAATGTGAGATGTCAGACATATTTCTAATTATATCAATATTAACATTAAGTGTGAATAGATTAAACACTCCAATCAAAAGGCAGAGATTGGCAGTGTGGATAAAGAAACAAGATCCAATTTTATGACGTCTACAGGAAACACCCTTTAAATTCAAAGATTCAATTTGGTTGAAAGAAAAAGGATGAAAAAAGTATGTAAGCAACAAACATAAGATAGCTGGAGTGGTTATATTAATATGAGAAAAATGTACTTGAAAACCAAAAAAATTACTATACATAGAGACATTTTATACATATTAAAATTCTATAAATTTTATAAAAGGACCAATCCAATAGAAAGCTATAACAATTATAATAAACATACATGCACCTAACAATAGAGTAACAAAATAAATAAAACAAAACTGATAACAGAATTGATAAAAGAAATCAACAATTCAATAATAATAGCTTTACAATCCAATAATAAGAGATAAGCAACTCAATTTTTAAATGGGAAAAAATTGAACACTTCAGAAAAGAATGTATGTGGATGGCAAGTGAGCACGTAGAAAGATGCTCCATATTACTATTTATTAGGGAAACGTAAGTTAAATCCACCACTACTACATACCTACTAGATTGCCTAAAATGGGAAATATTTTTTAACACTAATTCCTGGCAAGAAGGTGGAGAAACTGGAACTCCTGTACATTATCTGTATATATCAATATGTGATTTTGGTGAAGGGGGAGTACATGCAGTCAGTACATTTTTTTTTTTTTTTTTTTTTTGCGGTACGCGGGCCTCTCACTGCTGTGGCCTCTCCCGTGGCAGAGCACAGGCTCCAGACGCGCAGGCTCAGCGGCCATGGCTCACGGGCCCAGCAGCTCCGCGGCATGTGGGATCTTCCTGGACCGGGGCACGAACCCGTGTGCCCTGCATCGGCAGGCAGACTCTCAACCACTGTGCCACCAGGGAAGCCCACCTCCAGTGAACTTTTATTCAAAGCAACCATCTCCAGGTTCCTCCTAAAACCTAAAAAGGCTGACTTTCCCTTGGTCTCTTTGGACTTGCCTTTGGCTCCCTGTAGCTTGCATGTCTCGAATTGCAGTTCTCTGCAATTCCCAAATAAACTCATCTTGCCTTCTTTAAAAAAAAAAAAAAAACCCACCGAAAAAACAATGTTATTTCATTTTTAAGGTTGACACATTCAAATGTCTTTATTCGTTCAACATAAATATTTCCTGTGTCATTTGTCTTTAAAAGCAACCTTTTATGTAGCTGCTTAAAATACCATATTAATGAATAGTATGTTCTGTATGGCTGAATATTTAACTTGTTTCTAATTATTCGTTACTATAAATAATGCTGTAATGAAGACCTTGGTACATAGATTTTGCCACATTCTTATTATCAGACTTTTCTCAGCTTACAGTTTAAGATTGGAGAAGCATCACCAAACTGCTCTCTATGGGACCTCAAAACATATCACCTTATAAGCCCCAAAGTAGCTTTCCTGCATAGTTTCATTTCATCTGAACCAAGAGAATGAAATTACTGATTTCATGCTGGCTAACTCAGAAAGCTGTCTGCCCAGAAGGGAAGGTTGTCCAACACCAAGATGTCTTTGTCCAGACCAAAGTCAGCTCTGCAGTCCAGTCTGTGGTTCTGGTCAGCTCTAATATAGGTGCAAAAAAATTATCTCACCAAACTGCAAGGAGCATTCAAACACAAAAAAAGTTCTAAGGTTAATTCATAAAGTGATATTTTTTACTAACAATATCATTTGATACCATGTAAAATATGTATTCCTATAAATAAGGAAAAACCAAAAATATAAATGGCTGTTTTCCTAGGGTGGAAGAATCATAAAACATTTGAAATAGTATAATAATATAACTTCTAATAAACACAATATATATTACCTTATGTGCTATTATTTCTTGGTAAATTATTTTTTTTCTTAATAGAAAGTGATATGATAATCTTTTATTCTGTTGCAGCTACTGGTTGATGAATACCTCTGTCATCCAAGAGTAGCCTCTTAGTTTAAAGGAAACCACAAATTAACTTTTAATGATACATGGTTTATATTAATGATACAGGCAAGCCTTATCTCCATACTGTAGTTCTAGCAGCTGTGTGTACAGAATCAATTAGTCATTTGTCAATGGTAGGGCAATTAGGTCACTGCAGCTTCTAATTCAGGCCCTTTCCTGCTGTCAGAGCTTTGCTGTCCTCAAAATATTTGCAATAGACCTTGAAATCTACCTTATTTTACTTAAATACTGAAACCCAAGAGGCCTGAAGTTATCAGTAAACAAGAAAAGAAATTCCATCTTGTGACTGGAAGCAAGGTCCTGATTCACTTTTGATGACTCACTCAAAGAATGTTTTGCATTCCCATCCACCCATCAGACGTATATAAAATGAACAGCATGCTTATGTTTGGATCTCTCTCAGAATTTATAATGTTGAGCCTCTATCTGCCCTGTTCGCTGAAGAAAGCCATGTGGTGTGGGGAATGTGGGTGAAGCAATGAACTCAGAATCGAAAAGGTCTGGTGCTTGGCCTGTGAAGAGGAAGCTGGAAGATCTTGGTGAATAACCTCACCTCACTGGCCCTCAATTATTTCACCCAGAAAACAAGCTAGTTATGCTAGATGGACTCTAGGAGGGGGAGCTTTTTAGGTTGACTAGCTTTTGTAAAGAATGACATTGATGAATCCACGATGTGGTCCCAACAGAAAAGCCGTCTTCCTACCCTCAGCACCTCAGCCAGTTCTGTCAAAAGTGTATGCCCTCTGCTCTGAAGTGAGCTAGGGGAAAGGGAGTGACAGGCTTATAATGGAACTACTGCAGAAACAGCCTGGAGTACAGGTCCCAACAACACAGGAGTAATAACTATGTCCTTATATACAAAGGAAAGGGTTTGTTTGTTTGTCTGAAACACTGCCTTAATGGAATCTCTGTTTTCCTTTTGTATTAAAGATGGGAGAAACAAGCCTCAAAGATAAACCCAGAATAAATTTACTTCAAGAGTACATTTAAATACATTCAACTTGAAAGAAGAAAGAAGAAGGATTTGTCGTACTAGATATTGACACAGCATTAAAACACAGCAGAACTGGCAAAAGAACAGACAAATAGATCTAGGCGATTTAACAGAGACCTGGGAGAAAGGCATTTGTATAAATGGGAACTTAATATACCATAAATCAAATGGGGAAGAATGGACTGTTTCATAGATTCTATTGGGAAAACTGGCTCACTCTATGGAGAAAAACAAAACTGAATCATTCCTTGACACCAGGTGAATTAAAGACCCAAGTGCCAAAGGTAAAATTACAAAGTCAATAGAGAAAAATATAAAAGGATATTCTTTCAACTAGGGACAGGAAAAGTCTCCTTGAACAAAATTTTAAAAGGCAGGCTCAAAGACAAACATACTGGTGATGTTTTGACAGACAAATGAAAGATATTCATTCCATGAAATGTAACTATGGGTAATTGAACCATGACAGAATTAGAAAAGTATTTATGATATTTAAAAGTGACATGCAACTTCTGGTTTCTAGTCTAATATATAAAGACGTTGGAAGTCAGAACTCCCATTCTCAGAACAAGAAAAAGAACTTAAACAAAAATCAACTTTTCTCAGATCTTTCAGAGAACTGACCTCAGAGCAAACTAGCATGACCCGAACTAGAGAGACAGCTGGGCAGATACAGAGAATCACAGCTTACTGGGAGCAAAGCTGCTGTTGGAAAGAGCAGCTGGAAGATGGGAGCTAAGCCTGGGCCAGCTTGCAAGATAAGAACTCCTAGAGACCCAGCTTTAATTTTACCTCCAGAAGCCCTACCAGGTTCTCAGGGTAAAGATAGGAGAAAAACCCCTCATGCTTCTCAGGGGGAGAGGAAACATTATCATTTTGAAACACACCCAGGGCATTCCATTCTCCTTAACAAGGACCTGCCCTCAAGAAAAAACTATTTTGACAGAGTCTAAGCAACTTGGGTTTTACCACAGCCTAACCAAGGGGGACTGTGGGAGAGGGAAATACCCAACTCCAGCCTTCTCCAGCCTTCCACATCAGGATGGAATATACCCAATTCTACCTCTTTCTAGCCTTCCTGTCTTACTTAAGATCTTAAGGGTGGGGCGGTGGCAGGAAGCTGAGAGTCACTTGTGGAGGTCACAGCCCAGGAGCACAGACTCACAAAAAGACTGAGATGGGATAATAGAATTCTAGAATGCTCTCCCCCCTCCACACCACCACACCAGGCGGCCACATCAGTAGCTTTCCTGTGTAATAATGGGAGTTTACAACTGAACTAGCTGCGAAGCTCAGCCTCTAGAAGGAGTATCTAGGAAAACACAAAGAATACAGGTGAGCAGCTTTTTTGCTAAAAATTCTCAGAGAAGATTTAAATTTCTGACCTCTACAAACATTAAACACAGACCTACCTCCTACCCAGATAAATATAAAACCTTATATTATATATAAATATAAATATAAATATAAAGCCCTGTTCACCTCAGTTCTTTTACCCAGCTATTTTCATGTCCAGTTTTCAACAAAAAATTACACAGCTTGATAAAAGGAAAAAATACAATCCAAAGAGGCAGAGAAAGAATTCCAGACTCAGATATGGCAGAGATAAGGATTTTGGAATAATCAGACTGAGAATTTAAAATAACCATGATTAATATGCTAAGAACTCTGATGGGAAAATGGTCCACATACAAAAATAGGTGAGCAATGTAATTAGAGAACATGTAAACTTTTAAAAAGAATTAAAAGGAAATATGAGAATTAGAAACTCTGAAGCAAAAATAAAGACTGCCTTTCATGGGCTCACCAGCAGTAGGACACATCTGAGGAAAGAATCAGTGCAATAGAAACTTCCCAGGGGACTTCCCTGGTGGCGCAGTGGTTAAGAATCTGCCTGCCAATGCAGGGGACATGGGTTCAAGCCCTGGTCCGGGAAGATCCCACATGCCACGGAGCAACTAAGCCTGTGTGCTGCAACTACTGAGCCTGCGTGCCACAACTACTGAGCCTGTGCTCTAGAGCCCGCGAGCCACAACTACTGAGCCCGTATGCCACAATTACTGAAGCCTGTGTGCCTAGAGCCCGTGCTCTGCAACAAAGAGAAGCCACCTCGATGAGAAGCCCACGCACCGCAACAAAGAGTAGTCCCTGCTCACCACAACTAGAGAAAGCCCACACGTGGCAACAAAGATCTAATGCAGCACCCCCCACAAAAAATTAATTAATTAAGGAAAAAAAAAAGAAACTTCCCAAATGGGAAAACAAAGAGAAAGAGAGAAAAAAAAACCCCACACATCAGAATATCCAAGGACTGTGGGATAATTATAAAAGGTGTAAAGGTGATAACACAATTGCTATCTAGAATGCAAAAGAAAATACTGCCTATCAGTAAAAACAGCAATAATAATAAAACATTAATCTCTATTTTCAAGAAACCAGTAAATTCTAGAAACTAGAAAGAGAAGAGGAAAACAAAGCCAAGCTAGGATATGAAGAGGTGCTTAAACTCATTCAAAATCATTAAAACAGAAATTTAAAAAAAATGAGGTATCACTTAATACTTCTAGATTGGCAAAAATTAGAATGCTGCATAATGCCAAGTGTTGGCAGAGATGTGAGGGTTTGGGAGTGTCCATGCACAAGTGAATGGAGGGTAGACTGGTACCCACCTCGGGGCCATCTGCTACGTCAGGTGAAGAATGTGTATGGTATGTATACTATGCATCTACCTATACATTCTAAAGAAATTACTGCAAAGGATACAGGGGAGGTGTGTGCAGAGTTCATTGTGATAGTGAAACAAGAAGGAAGAGGGCAGGACACAACCTTTAAAAGAATGACATAGCCTTGGATATGACATAAACTGGTTAGAACCAACTAGGTCCAAGATGGCAGAAAATTCAACTTCCAGTGGACCTTGAGCCTTATTATACACTCATTTTAATGGATTAACATATGCTAAATAACGCACAGGCGCCATGACAGTTACGAGGCTGACCATAACAGGCCAAAAAGTGTGCGGTGGCCCAATTCCTGGAAGTCCCTGCCTCTTCCCCGAAATAGTTGGAATAATCCTCCCACTCATTAGCCTATGAAATTACCAAGCCCATAAAAACTAACCACGCCATATTTCGGGGCCTCTTGCCTTCTGAGATGGACCACATTCTGTTTGTGGGGTGTGTATCTCTCTAAATAAATCCACTTCTTACCTATCGCTTGTCTCTCACTGAATTATTTCTGTGCATAAAAAGCCTGAACTTCAATAGGTCCTCAGACCAAGTGTGTGATATTAATTAAAAGACAGTGGGGGGCTTCCCTGGTGGCTCAGTGGTTGAGAGTCTGCCTGCCGATGCAAGGGACACGGGTTCGTGCCCCGGTCCTGGAAGATCCCACATGCTGCGGAACGGCTGGGCCCGTGAGCCATGGCTGCTGAGCCTGCGCGTCCGGAGCCTGTGCTGCGCGATGGGAGAGGCCACAGCAGTAAGAGGCCCGCATACCACACACACAAAAAAACAGTGGGTTCAGGTCCTAATCTGAGTTTTGGCTGGGCTCGAGTCCTGGCCCATGAATTGAAGTCCCAGTCTGAGTTGTGGGGTTTCAATAGTAGGAAGTAGGAGTCAACCTGGATGACATCACCAAAAAATAGACGGGAAAATTGCTGTCTATACCATGCAGAGTCACCTGTGAAACACAGTGAAATATAGTACAGTACTGCTTACCTCAAAAATCATGAGCCCTTGAAAATACATGTCTTGAAAGAATATGAACAAATGAAAATGTATATGTTAAATAAATTAGAATGGTTGATCATGGGAACTGGCAAGTGGCAGTGGAGGATGGAGATAAAAGAAAATTCAAAAGACACAACAGAAGAGGACATTCAAGGATCAATGATGGTAATGTGGCCTAAGATGAACTCTCATCCCTCTGCATCTGTGTTAAGGAGAAAAAAAAGCTAACAAAAAGTTCATGCTTGGGACTTCTTCTCTGGTGGTGGTTAATAATCCGCCTGCCAATGCAGGGGATACGGGTTTGAGCCCTGGTCCAGAAAGATCCCACACGCCGTGGAGCAACTAAGCCCGTGCACCACAACTACTGAGCCTGCACTCTAGAGCCCATGAGCCACAACTACTGAGCCCGCAAGCCACAAGTACTGAAGCCCACGTGCCTAGAGCTCGTGCTCCGCAACAAGAGAAGCCACTGCAATGAGAAGCCCGCGCACCACAAGGAAGAGTAGCCCCTGCTCGACACAACTAGAGAAAGCCTGTGTGCAGCAATGAAGACCCAATGCAGCCAAAAATAAATAAATAAAATTTACAAAAAAAGAAAAGTTCATGATCAAGGCCATTGAGCATATGGAAAGACTGTGCAAATGATGGGGTCCCCATGGTCTGGAAGGGAGCTCGGCCGACTGTGTGTGGCAATTCATCTCCCCCCCACCTTTTTCTTAATGGGCCAAACTTACTCACAGTGGCCATTTAGGGAAAAGGAAAGATTAACATTCTCTAAGATTCAGCTATTAAAGCGATTTACTTCAGTGCTATCCAAACTCCAAACATATATTTCCAAGAACCTGCTGCCTGTTGTCACATGGATGTCCTGAAGGAACTTCTGATTCAAAAATCAAACGCTGTCTCAGCTCTCCTGAAGCCGCTCTTCCCCTGTGCATTGGGGGTGTGCCGCTACCATTGACTCACACCTCTTCCCACTGACTGCAATCTCCCACTGCAGATCACTGAAATCCACCCCTCCTGTACCCTCACTGCCCCTCAGTGTCACTGAGTTAGTCCTCAGAGACTCTTCTCTGGATAATTACAACGCATCCCTGTAGGCTTCCTTCCCACACTGTATAAACCAGATCTGCTCATTTCTGCTCCCTGGTTAAAAGCCCTCACTGGGACTCCACTGCCTATGGGTTAGGAGACTCCATGACAGGATTCTATCCCACCTCTGTCAGTGCATCAGTCAGATACAGGCTGGGGTGCTAGGTTCTGCTGTGTTCACAAATCATAACGGGTGATAGAAACGAAGGTTTATTTCTCACTCATGCTACGTGTCCCTCAAGAGACAGCTGCTGCTCTGATTCATGTCATCTTCATTCTGGAATGCAGGCTGATGGGGCCACCTCTCAGGATCCTTTCTGGTCAGAGAAAATAGAGAGCAGGGCAAACACACCAGCCAGGCTACTAAAGCTTCCCCCAGAAGTGCCTCGAGCCATTCCTGTTCACATTCCATGTGGTCAAGTCTGGCATTAGTGAGATAGGGAAGTACACCCAGTGCTCCAGGGAGGGACTGCAGATATTTGAGATAAACAATAAGGGCCCATTGCACATAGGTGATTTCCTTTTGATTGGAATCTCTGCCTGGTGCATACCTAGACATTCTTTACAGCATATCTTAACTTTTACTTCCTCTGCATTTATATCTCTGACTTTGCGGGTAGAGTTTATTGTTCCTGTAGCATTTGGGACATGCCTCTACACTCACACTTTCATGTTCTGTGGTAATTGCATATTTCCATGTTTGTCTTCTCATTAGATTTTGAACTCTGTAAATATAAGGATACAGTCTTTACCATTTTGGTGTTCGGAGCATGTGTACTTTTTTGTGTGCTGAGTGTGGCACTTGGTGCTTAGTTGCTTGATAATTGATTGCTGAATTCATAATTATTGACCATTGTGGTGGCCATGAGACTGTATCTGACAGACCAGCCACAGAGCATGTACTGACCCAAGGGCTTTAGCTGCCATACTCTGAAATTTACTGCTGAGTTTACACAGATGCATACCTCCCATGCACTCCGCCCAGCCCATGACTAGTGCAGGCCGGTTCCTGGGAGATGCTGGACCCCTCTACTGGCCAGTGTTGTCTCTAGGACTCCCCAGCAGCCTGACAAAACTTGCAAGTACAGCATGGCATTCTGGGATGCTTCCACCCTTCCCCCCTTCTCCTTCACTTTGAGTAACACTTGCGTCATGTCTGCCCACACTCCCAGCCTCCCAGCCGCCCCGCCCCCTCCCCACGTTCTCTCACAGGTGTTTCCCCATCATAACATTCTTGCACGTTTCATCCCTTCTTGGCATCTGCTTCTTAGAGGACTTAGACTAACATAAGAAACTTTCATTGTTATAATCACTAGCGGCAGAATATGATTAAACTTCTTTGCGAGATTTAAAGAGAGAAATGCAACAGTTAAGAAAATCAGGAAATTGCTTCCTGGCAGAGGTGGATGTGAATCAGGCTTTGTAAGTGGGTTTGCCTGTGGTGTTGGTGGGGGGAGGTCCGTGGGAGGAGGAGGAAGAGGGGTGGGAAAGGGAGTCCTCCCCAGGGACATCCCTTCTCATCCCTGCACAACGTGGTGAGTTTGCTTTTTAAATCTCCAGACTCAGGTTTCTTTTAAATATTGGGGAAAGATTCTTCCAGTACACATTAGCTTCTTTTCTTTTCTCTATTTTCCTTTGAGTTATTTATTCTGTTTCTTTTGTGCAGCTTTCTCCTCTGGGGAGGCTGATTATTCACAATTTGGCTTTGTGACTCTCTCTAATACCTTGGTCAGCACTTTCATTCCTTGCCTTCACGTCCTGGGATCACTTCTCAGATTCCTTCCCCATGTCAACAGTAGGACGGTCTGCAGCATCAGATTTGCTGTTCTGTCTCCAACAAACATTTCAGTTTGGCTCTCTTGTGATTTTGGTTTCCATGCAGTCTCTTCTTGCCTCAGCTCAAGTTTCTGTTTTTTTAAGAGTATGGAACAAATATATTTTAAAATATTCTTCTGTTTCCTGCAGCAAATCTATTTCAGGGAAACTTTTCCATTCAAGTCCTGAGACATTGTTCCCCCTCTCTAATGTGGCAGATCTGTCCTTGGTCTGTGTTGTCCTGCCTTGCTAAGAACAGGGTCTGTAGCTCTGGACCTTGGCTGGATGCAGACAGGAGTCTGTGAAAATCCCCAGGATGAAGTTCTCTTGTTCACAGACGGTAGTGCGGGAAGCCATCTGGGAAGAGACATGTGAGAAGTCATGTGATGAGATGGGTCCAGCACCACGGGTTAGGAAGGGGGTGTATCCGGTTATGAGCCTCTGGGACAGAAACCAGATGGAGGAGCAACAGAAAGTGGGCAGTGGAGCCTGGAGAGTTCCCCGGAGCCAAAGAGTTTGTCAACAGTGACTTTTCACGGAGGGCTGGCAGCCCTGGCAGGGGCAGGAAGGAAGCTATTAGAAATACCAGTCTTGTCTAGACATGCATGTTGATTATTTAGGTTTATTTATCCGAGAATGAAGAGAAACTCTTCCAGACTTTTTTTTTTTTTTTTTTTTAAAAAAACAGTTGTCATACACTGAGTCTCCTTAGCACCCTCGGGAGAGTACTTGGATGTGGCTGAGACCCTGCCAAGTATTAATCACGTGTCTAAGGATCCCTTAAGGCATGCAAGCAGGTCCACTCAGGTCTGAGGGAGGGAGGGCACTGCAGTTGGGCTGTGATCCAGAGAGACAGAGGCAGGGGAACGTTATCCAGGCCGTGTCCAGGCTTTAGAACTCCACCAGGAGCCTAAGCTCCGCCATCCGCCCCCAGCTACACAAAGGCAAGGGCGAGCTTTGCAGAATTGCTCTGCACCCTTTTCCCCACTTGCCTCCCGCCCCCTCCTCCTCCTCTGTTAGCTCAGCTCCAATAATGTCCACGTGGGTCTCTCTTTAGACCCACTGTCTAGTTCTCAGATTGCTTCAGTTCGGTTCTGCTCTTTAAGAATTTTCCTACATTTATATTGATGGCAGGGTTTTTATGACAGTAGTTTGCGGAGACAAAAAGAAGCCCCAAGGGGCGTGGACTGGGCCCTGGTTGCCTGCTTCCCAGGGCGGGAGCTGGGGTCGGAGGGATGGGCTTGGTCAGGGCTCCGCCTTCTTCCGAATCGCGCTGCTCTGGCTCACGGAGCAAAGCATATGTTATCCATTAATTGTGTTTTTAAATCTGGTCCCAGTGATGATTTATTTAGTAAAATGGCCTCCGATTTTTGGTATACGTTGACTATTATCCTTAATTTTCAATACTGATGCAGACCTTTTCCTATTTGTTTTCATGAATATTTTAATGGAAATTTAGTGACACCTTTTACTTCTGTTTCTTAGGATTTTTTTTTCTTTTAATGACAACTAAGAAACAAATCTACTCCTTCTGAATTTGGTTTCTCTGAGTGTATTTTTCAAAGAACTCTCAGTGCTTTGTACAATTATATTAGAAATTATTTGAAGGCAAGGGTTGAATCCTGGGCAGCTGACGACTAGTGGAAACACTTCTCATTATATTAGGCGACCTAATTCTACTCTTTGTTGTAAGACTCTTAACTCTTAGTTTTCTCAAGTAAAGGGTGAAGGGTATGGGATAAAGGGTTTAAATTTCATCTTTTAAGTTTCTCTATCAGACTGGCTGTCAACACAACAAAAAGTTAGATAATATATTTGAAAGAAAATTATTTAATATTCTATTTTTATTATACCTCAAGAAGAAAAAGACCACAGTCCTGTGTACTGATTCTCAAAGTGTGTTCCAGGGAAACTGGGAGAGTCAGGGAATCCTCTGAATCCCCTTCAGAGAGTCCACAAGGTGAGAATAACTTTCATAATAGCACTACGATGTTGTTGGTCTTTTTCTCTCTCATTTTCTCATGAGCGTATGATGGAGTTTTTCCAAATCTGCATGATGTGTGATATCACAACAGATTAGTGCAAAAGCAGATAAAAGAAACCAGCTCTCTTCTATTAAGCAAGACATTAAAGAGACTTGCAAAATTATGAAACACTACTCTTCTCACTAAATTTTTTTGTTAAAAATATAGCTTTTAAAAATAAAAATGTTTTTTATTTTAACGTGTAGTTGATTTATTATTGATTTTTTAATGAATTAAGTTTATAAAGTTATGTTTTTATTTTAAATACCAAAAATACTGATAGATATAACCCACATAAGTATAGGCTCTTTGGAGTCCTCAATAATTTTTAAGAGTGAGAAGGAGTCTTAAGACCAAAAAATTTGAGGACCACTGACCAAAGCGTCAGTCTTAGTATTAAATAGCAGATAGTTATGCAGCCTCCACCCCTGAGGTTCTAAAAGACCATCGCCCAATTCATTCCCATGTTTTAAAAATTAATGTTCATCAGACATCATTTTTCAAAACTAGTTGTGTATAATAACTAAGAGGGGGATGCCTTGTCTTTCAGATAGTTCTCAGGCTCTTTACATGTTTTTTAAAAATTGTGTTTACTTCCACAAAGAGTTGTTATTTATTGAGCAGTTATTTTATATTGAACATTTTACATGTGCAAACTCATTTAATTGTCATGACAGCGATCATGAAGCAGGCACCACAGCTTTCACTATTTTATATGTGAGAGAACTGAGGATTAGATGCCAAAGTGCCTTGTCCAAGGTCACTGGGCTGGGAAGTGGTGCAACAGGGATTTTAACGAAGGCCTAGTGGGCTTCAGAGCCAGGGCCCATTTCTACCGTTGTATCTTACCTCCTTTAAAGCCAAAAATGCTGATTCTGAATGCCAGTTCATTATCTATGATCATCATTCGCCTTTAGACCAATGCCTTGTGCAAATATTGATTAAATTGAATGTTCATGTTCAATCATAGAAGCGTGGTTTGTCTATTGGCATTAAAGCATTCATTCACCCACTTGTTCCTTCAATATACATTTACTGAGTGCCTTGCTTAGAGCTGACATTCTAATCAGGTGATGTAGATAATAAACAGTGAACAAGAAATAATAAAATAGGTAAATTATGTAGGATGTTGGAGGATCTAAATTCTATGGAAATAGCGTGGCAGGCTGAAGGGGCTTTTATGTGTGAGGGCAGAGGTGGTGAGGTGACATTGGCATGTTTTAACGACAGCAAGAAGCTAGTGGGTTGGATTGGAGTAAGCGAGGAGGAGGGTGGGAGGACATAAAGAAAGAGATGTCACAGGGAACCAGATGACCTGCGGTTCTCTGAGTGAGATAACAGTAGGGGTTTGAGAAAGGGAATTTACACTTTCTAAAGGGAATTACATGTTCTAAGGCTCATTCTGGCTTCCAAGTTGAGAATAACACAGGGATAGAAATCTGGGAGACAGTCTGGGGGCTACTGCTGAAGTCCAGGTGGTGTGGACCAAGATTTGGGTTCAGAGCCAGGGGTTTGATTTTAGAAGTGGTGAGAAATGGCTGCATACTGGATATGTATTAAAGGTAGAGCTATGGCACCAAGTTTCACCAAGGGATAATTCCAGGTATCATAGAGTAATTGATTATGACTAAATCATCCTTGCTTTTTGTCACCCACCCTAAAATAAAAGTGAAATGTCTCCTTTCCACTTGCATTGTCTTACTTTCAGAAGTGCTCTACTTGGAATCATTTAAAAGTAGCTAGTCTGAAAGAAATAGTAACTGGTAAATAGCTTTCAATGAGTCATCATACATTATTCATGGATTAAAATGAATGTGTGGCTTAGGACAACTTAGCTAGATAGTAAATGACTACATACATGTGATTGCCAACTGATCTAGGAAACATTTCAGTCTGATAAAGCACTTTTCCTAGGACTTTAAATTGAGGTGTCAGCAATCCTTACATCTACTCAAATCCAAGGGAAGTTGTTAGCCCTGTCTAGAGGAACGTCTATTGCTCAATGTCAAAGGCAGGAAATACATAATTTAATTGTTCATCTTTGCTCTGAATGTTTTTAAAGGAGAGCTCCATGTATATTTGAATTAATTAACGAGCATCTCACTTGAAGAGAGGACCTATAGTATGAAAAGTAATATTTAGAATTCCAGGAATTAAACCACTAGGATTTGAATCCTTATACCATTACTAGTTGTGACCTTCAGCAAATTACTTAACCTCTGTCTCGATTTCTTCTTCTGAGAAATGGAGGTGCTAAACTACTACTACTACTACTACTACTACTACTACTACTACTACTAACCACACCCTCACTAAGGTCGAGCGAGTTTGTCCCTGTACAGTATTGGTGTAGAGCATGGTAATAGTAAATGCTCAATAAGTGCTATTGTTATTATAAGGTCACACTGGAAGTTTCAAGGAAAGCATGCTCATTAATGCACAATGTAATATTAATGAAGTAATGAGTCAATTACTTCTTCCTTCAGTTACTATTAGTGCTCTAAGCTGAAAGGACTTATGGCCAAGCCACCCAGCCACATTTTGGTAGTTACAATTCATTTATTAATATCTGAAAAATTTCCCTATCACCGAGACTATTTTACACATATATTGGAGAAAAAGTACTATTGCATTCATAACTCTAGTGAGTGTCAAAACAAGTATTTCTTCCATAGGGGGAAAAACCCTTTAGGGAACCTAGTTAATAGAAAAAAAATACAAGAAATTTGCAGAGGCCCATAATTTCCTATGTCATTCTTTCTTACCTAGTTCCACATTTGCCTTCCCTTTGAAAATACTCTTTCCTCAAACCTTGTCAGCTCAAAGTAATATTTCTAGAGAAAACAAATCTTTACAAAGCAAATACAGACTCTTCTTCATATTAGAATTAGTTGTAAATTTTTAAAAGTTTTTTTCCTGGTTGCATAAATATTGTTCACCCCAAACCACAGAGAAAACTCTTAATGAGACCACACGTTTACATATGGTTGAAAAATTTAAATTCCCTGGAAATTCCGAAGTATATATATAACTGTGTTTCTGCTGTAAATGTCTAGATATAACACAACATACTTTGACGTGTTTATATATAAGATGTCATTATATATCTAGCAATATTATTGAAATTATTCTTGAATAATAAAAAAAGGAAAATAGCTAAACAAAAACAAAAATGACAGTTATGAATGATTAATACACTTATGTGGAGTCAAAGAAAATTGCAGCACAGTAAAATCGTGACCAGGAAAGAAAACACACCCATCCTAGGAGACCCGCTGTAATGCAGAACATTGCGGTGGAGATCTTCTTTTAATTACTGGTGGTGCCGTGAGCCAAAAGATTTCAAGTTTGTTTGAACAAAGCCACAGAGGAACTGCTGTTGGGAATTAATTTCAGGCCCTTCAAAAGCCAGGAATTCTGTCTCACGCAGGGTGTGGGATTTTGAAGGCATGTTTTGTAGTGTGGGAATGGCTGTACACCGAGAAAGGAAATGGGAATAAGTAAAGTGCAGTTGCCTGTCCCGTGCACGGACGGCAACTCAGCACCCGCTGCTCTTACACGTCAGTCACACACAGCATCCTGTTCTTTACATACCTGTCTCTCTTAGATGATTAGCCCGCCTCACCAAATTGATTTGAGATTTAAAATGCAGTAAGTCTTAAGTCAGCTCAGTGGCAGCAACCAGGCTTTTAAGTCACCCCAGCCTTGCAGGCAGCCTTGGTTCCTCATTCATCTTGTTGCAGCCAAGCTCCTCTCATTGTGAAAGACCAGCAATTTGAGAGAGGGACGCGCAAACAGTATTGCTTTTGCTAGATGGTTATCCTTTGAAAAAGTCAGTCTCATTTCCAAGAATAGCCATTTCCCTCTTCCTGCAGGGAAGCCTGAGACCCTCCTGGCGCCCTTTAGGTTTTGGCAGACATCCTGGTTTGCTTTGAGTCCCCAGTACACTTAGGAAATGGAGAAAAGAGAGTTGAAAGTGTTTCTGTTAAGGCTTTAGCAGACAAAAGCCAAAGACTCCCAAGACCTTGTCTTGCATCTCTCCGGTGGGTGTGACGTGCAAATCTCAGCGTGAATGATTGATTTGCAACGGTTATAATTTGAAATCCTGAAAATGCATAGCATGTGTATGACAGATAAAAAAACTATTTTAAATGGAGTGAAAACTAATTGAGATATTCTAAATGATCATGCATTAGTATACTAGTGACTTTATTTTTTTCCTCTATAGAAATTCTTAGACATTGCAAGTATCTAGAAGAGAATTCGTGGTGTTTCCCCCAAACCAACGTCCTTTTCATGTGGAGTATCATGAAGGGTTAATGCCCAAGGAATATTCTTTGGGAAACACTGTTATCAGAATTCATAACCTTAAACACAAATGAATACCAATGCAGAAATGCACCTCTAAGTTAATCTTTCAAGAAATTAGATATCTCCAGGAGAAACAGTCAAAGCAAGACATATAACAAAGCATTGGGTTAACTGTGCAAAAAACTCACTTAAAATATCTCTTTCCCTTATGATTCTCTAGAGAACTCAATCCACATGTCTGCCAATTTTATGTTAAATCCTTCCTCTAAAATCACAAACTTTGTATCTTTTTATCCTGAGTTAAGGTGAAAAGTAAAATATTATTGGATGATGGAAGATTGCGCTTCTCAAGGTGTCTCCACCACACTAAGTCCATTAAAATGCTAAGTAAAATATTTGAAGGCACATCTTCAATGATAACATAAAAGCACAGACTAGAAATATCAACGTGAAGAAGCAAAATCAAGAATGCAGAAAACGCCATTGTGAACCAGGCTCCTCTTCCCGTCACCTCGCGTCTATACAGACGTTCTTAAATTTATTCGTGTTATCTCTTGGAGTATGAATTTATAAACTTGAAGTACTAATGATTTTTATTTTGTTTTCCCCACTTTTGTTTTATTTCAGTTGTTTCAATGAACACGCATTTTATGTAATTGTATGTAGATTGTATTTCTAAGCATCATCATATAAAATGTATATTGTAACTTTTCTTTCTTCTTTTTTTTTTTTTTGCGGTACACGGGCCTCTCACCGTTGTGGCCTCTCCCGTTGTGGACCACAGGCTCTGGACGCGCAGGCTCAGCGGCCATGGCTCACGGGCCTAGCTGCTCCACGGCATGTGGGATCTTCCCGGACCGGGGCATGAACCCGTGTCCCCTGCATCAGCAGGCAGACTCTCAACCACTGTGCCACCAGGGAAGCCCCGTAACAATTTTATATATTTCAGTTAGATACTATATAATATACCAAAAGGTAAATAGTAGCTCTCTGTGTGGTGGGGATATGATTCCATTTTAAAAAATATTTTTGTCATTTTTTTCATATTTTATACATTTGTTTATATTAAATTTTTAACAGGAAAACATATTTTAACTTTTAAATATATCACAATCATTGTGTGGATGGGCTGTGAAGCCCAGATCACTGGGGTTTGAATCTTGGCTTCTCCACTTCTTTCCTGTGTGATTCTGAGTAAGTTACTTAACCCTTCTGTATCTCAGTTTTAACAACTGTAAAATGAGGGAAAATAATAGAATCTACTTCCATAGGCTAGTGTTTGGGATAGATGAATCAATGTGTTGAAAGTATCCAGAACATGGTCTGTAGTATGAAAATGTTAGCTATGACAGAATTATTATTATTATTTAAAAAATTTTATTGAAGTATAGTTGATATACAATATTATATGTTATAGTGATTCACAATTTTTAAAGGTTACACTCCATTTATAGTTATTATAAAATATTGGCTATATTCCCTGTGTTGTACAATACATCCTTGTAGCTTATTTTATACATAATACTTTGTATTATATTGCCCCTCCCCGCTTCTTCTCCCCGGTGGTAACCACTAGTTTGTTCTCTGTATCTGTGAGTCTGCTTCTTTTTTGTCATATTCACTAGTTCTTTGTATTTTTCAGATTCCACATATAAGTGATATCATACACTATTTGTCTTTCTCTGTCTGACTTATTTCACTTAGCATAATACCCTCCAAGGTTATCCATTCTGTTGCAAATGGCAACATTTTATGGCTGAGTAGTATTCCATTGTATATATATACCACATCTTCTTTATCCATTCATCTGTTGAGGGACAGTCAGGTTGCTTCCATATCTTGGCAATTATGAATAATGCTGATATGAACATTGGGGCGCATGTATCTTTTTGAGTTAGCGCTTTTGTTTCTTTTGGATACATACCCAGGAGTGGAAATGCTGGGTCATATGGTAGTTCTATTTTTATTTTTTTGAGAAACCACCGCACTTTTTTCCACAGTGGCTGTACCAAGTTACATTCCCAACGATAATGTGCAAGTATTCTCTTTTCTCCACATTCTTGCCAACATTTGTTATTTGTTGTCTTTTTGCTGATAGCCATTCTGACAGGGGTGAGGGGATATCTCATTGTGGTTTTGATTTCCATTTCCCTGATGATTAGTAATGTTGAGCATCTTTTCATGTGCCAGCTGGCCATATGCATGTCTTCTTTGGAAAAATGTCTATTCAGGTCTTCTACCCATTTTTTGATCAGGTTGTTTGTTTCTTTGATGTTGAGTTGTATGAGATGTTTATATATGTTGGATATTAACCCCTTATCAGAGATGTCATTTGCAAATATTTTCTCCCATTCTGTAGGTTGTCTTTTCATTTTGTTGATGGTTTCCTTTGCTGTGCAAAAGTTTTTAGGTTTTATTAGGTGTCATCTGGTTTTTTTTTGTTTTGTTTTTATCTCATTTACTTTAAGAGACAGATCCAAAAAAATATTGCTACCATTTGTCAGAAAGTGTGCTGCCTATGTTTTTCTCTAGGAGCTTTATGGTTTCTGGTCTTACATTTAGGTCTTTAATCCATTTTGAGTTTATTTTTGTATGTGATGTTAGAGAATGCTCTAGTTTCTTTCTTTTACTAGAATGTAGCTGTCCAGTTTTCCCAGCACCACTTATTGAAGAGACTGCCTTTTCTCCATTTTATATTCTTGCCTCCTGCATTGTAGATTAATTGACCATAAGTGTGTGGGTTTATTTCTGGGCTCTCTATTCTGTTCTATTGATCTATGTGTCTGTCTTTGTGCCATACTATACTTTTTTTTTTTTGTGTGTGTGTGGTACGCAGGCCTCTCACTGCTGTGGCCTCTCCCGCTGCTGTGGAGAACAGGCTCTGGACGCGCAGGCTCAGCGGCCATGGCCCACGGGCCCAGCCGCTCCGCGGCATGTGGGATCTTCCCAGACGGGGGCACGAACCTGTGTCCCCTGCATCGGCAGGCGGACTCTCAACCACTGTGCCACCAGGGAAGCCCTATACTGTTTTGATTACTGTAGCTTTGTAATATAGTCTGAAGCCAGGGAGCATGATTCCTCCAGCTCTGTTCTTCTTTCTCAAGATTGTTTTGGCTATTCAGGATCTTTTGTGTTTCCAAACAAATTTTAAAATTATTTGTTCTAGTTCTGAGAAAAATGCTATTGGTATTTTGATAGGGATTGCATTGAATCTGTAGTTATAAGGAATCTGCAGTTACATATAATATTAAATTTTAGAGTTACTACAATTTCAAGCTCATGAAGCACTTGGAAAATTCCTTGCTTCACCTCCTAATTTAGAAATTACTTCCTGCAGAAAACTGTCCAGAATCCCTGAGTTTGGATCAGGTATCCCCTCTTCCCTGTGGTCCTACAGCTTCCTGATGGGGCACAAATCAATTCATTGCAGTTGCCTACTCGATGGCCTGTGACACTCTGTGACTGTAAGGTCCAAGAGCGCTGGTCATGATTCTTGGTCCCCACTTGGTTGCACCTAGCATTGTGTACGTAATAAATATTTGTTAAATAAAGGGATGCCTTTAACTTCACCTTTAGAAATGAGTTTTCTGTCTCTGCCTTAGTAGTTCTTAAACACTCCCTCACTGAAGCACCTTTCTGTTAACTGGTGGGTCTAGAGCTGTGGTTTCCCAATGGGGTCCCTGCCTGAAGCCTCAGCAGCACTTGTGAACATGTTAGGAACACAGATGCCCAGACTGCACCACACACGGACTGAATCAAAGCCTCTGTGGTTGAGACCTGACAAGCTGCATTCTAACAAGCTCCTCAGGTGACTGTGACCCAGCTGAGGCCCCAAGGACTCTGATTCAGAAGGTCTGCTTGGGTCCCGACTGAGCCCAGCTAACAGGGGTGGACCACTGTGCCACCAGAGGGAAGCAAAGGGCAGTGGAGCAGAGGTGGACCGAGTGGGAAAGGGGAACACCCAGCAGGCTCTGGCCAAGGATGTCCCCGGCCAAGTGCAGATCAGATTCCAGAGGGAGGTGATCCCCAGGGTGGAGCCTGGATTACTCAGATGCAAGGTCAAGCTGGGGACACAGAGTGTGGGTGGATCAGTGGAAGCAGAGGGTGAGGAGTTGAAGAGGAGACCAAATTATACATACATGTCAGCTAAGCAGGCAAAGCACAGTCGTGATTGAAGGATGCATTTGGGACCCAAGCCAGACCTGCTACAGCTTTCTCTTCAGGGGTCACCTTATGAGGCTCCTAAGACCAGCTGTAGCACCTGTATTTCTATCTTTTTTTTTTTTAAAGTTTGAATCATTTCCAACATTTTATTCTTAGAACTTTCTTTTTAAAAAATTAATTAATTAAGGTTTTTTTCCTTATTAGTCATCCATTTTACACACATCAGTGTATACATGTCAATCCCAATAACCCAATTCACTACACCAGAAACCCCACCCCTTGCCGCTTTCCCCTCTTGGTGTCCATACGTTTTTTTCTCTACTTCTGTGTCTCAATTTCTGCTCTGCAAACAGGTTCGTCTGTACCATTTTCTAGGTTCCACATATATGTGTTAATATACGATATGTGTTTTTCTCTTTCTGACTTACTTCACTCTGTATGACAGTCTCTAGATGCATCCACGTCTCCACAAATTACCCAATTTCATTCCTTTTTATGGCTGAGTAGTATTGCATTGTATATATGTACCACATCTTCTTTATCCATTCATCTGTCGATGGACATTTAGGTTGCTTCCATGAGCTGGCTATTGTAAATAGTGCTGCAATGAACATTGGGGTGCATGTGTCTTTTTGAATTATGGTTTTCTCTGGGTATATGCCCAGTAGTGGGATTGCTGGGCCATGTGGTAATTCTATTTTTAGTTTTTTAAGGAACCTCCATAATGTTCTCCATAGTGGCTGTATCAATTTACATTCCCACCAACAGTGTAAGAGGGTTCCCCTTTCTCCACACCCTCTCCAGGATTTGTTGCTTGTAGATTTTCTGATGCCCATTCTAACTGATGTGAGGGGATACCTCATAATAGTTTTGATTAGCATTTCTCTAATAATTAGTGATGTTGAGCAGCTTTTCATTTGCTTCTTGGCCATCTGTATGTCTTCTTTGGAGAAATGTCTTTTTACATCTTCTGCCCATTTTTGGATTGGGTTCTTTGCTTTTTAATATTGAGCTGCATGAGCTGTTTATATATTTTGGAGATTAATCCTTTGTCCATTGATTCATTTGCAAATATTTTCTCCCATTCTGAGGGTTGTCTTTTCGTCTTGTTTATGGTTTCCTTTGCTGTGCAAAATCTTTTAAGTTTCATTAGGTCCAATTTGTTTATTTTATTTCCATTACTCTAGGAGGTGGATCAAAAAAGATCTTGCTGTGATTTATGTCAAAGAGTGTTCTGCCCCTGTTTTCCTCTAAGAGTTTTATAGTGTCCGGTCTTACATTTAGGTCTCTAATCCATTTTAAGTTTATTTCTGTGTATGGTGTTAGGGAGTGTTCTAATATCATTCTTTTACATGTAGCTGTCCAGTTTTCCCAGCACCGCTTATTGAAGAGACTGTCTTTTCTCCATTGTATATCCTTGCCTCCTTTCTCATAGATTAGTTGACTATTGGTGAGTGGGTTTATTTCTGAGCTTTCTATCCTGTTCTATTGATCTATATTTCTGTTTTTGTGCCAGTACCATATTGTCTTGATGACTGTAGCTTTGTAGTATAGTCTAAAGTCAGGGACTCTGATTCCTCCAGCTCCGTTTTTTTTCCCTCAAGACTGCTTTGGCTATTTGGGGTCTTTTTTGTCTCCATACAAATTTTTAAGATTTTTTGTTCTAGTTCTGTAAAAAATGCCATTGGTAATTTGATAGGGATTGCATTGAATCTGTAGATTGCTTTGGGTAGTATAGTCATTTTAACAATATTGATTCTTCCAATCCAAGAACATGGTATATGTCTCCATTTCTTTGTGTCATCTTTGATTTCTTTCATCAGTGTCTTATAGGTTTCTGCATACAGGTCTTTTGTCCCCCTAGGTAGGTTTATTCCTAGGTATTTTATTCTTTTTGTTGCAATGGTAAATGAGAGTGTTTCCTTAATTTCTCTTTCAGATTTTTCATCATTAGTGTATAGGAATGCCAGAGATTTCTGTGCATTAATTTTGTTTCCTGCTACTTTACCAAATTCATTAATTAGCTCAACTAGTTTTCTGGTGGCATCTTTAGGATTTTCTATGTATAGTGTCATGTCATCTGTAAACAGTGACAGTTTTACTTCTTCTTTTCCAATTTGTATTCCTTTTATGTCTTTTTGTTCTCTGATTGCTGTGGCCAGGACTTCCAAAACTATGTTGAATAATAGTGGTGAGAGTGGACATCCTTGTCTCGTTCCTGATCTTAGAGGAAATGCTTTCAGTTTTTCACCATTGAGAAAGATGCTTGCTGTGAGTTTGTCATTTATGGCCTTTATTATGTTGAGGTAGGTTCCCTCTATGCCCACTTTCTGGAGAGTTTTAACATAAATGGGTGTTGAATTTTGTCAAAAGCTTTTTCTGCATCTATTGAGATGATCATATCGTTTTTCTCCCTCAGTTTGTTAATATGGTGTATCACATTGATTGATTTGTGTATACTGAAGAATCCTTGCATTCCTGGGATAAAACCCACTTGATCATGGGGTATGATCCTTTTAATGTGTTGTTGGATTCTGTTTGCTAGTATTTTGTTGAGGATTTTTGGATATATATTCATCAGTGATATTGGTCTGTAATTTTCTTTTTTTGTAGTATCTTTGTCTGGTTTTGGTATCAGGGTGATGGTGGCCTCATAGAATGAGTTTGGGAGTGTTCCTCCCTCTGCAATTTTTTTTTTCTTTCTTTTTGCGGTATGCGGGCCTCTCACTGTTGTGGCCTCTCCCGTTGCGGAGCACAGGCTCCGGACACGCAGGCCCAGCGGCCATGGCTCACGGGCCCAGCCGCTCCGCGGCATACGGGATCCTCCCAGACCGGGGCACGAACCCGTATCCCCTGCATCGGCAGGCGGACTCTCAACCACTGCGCCACCAGGGAGGCCCCCCCTCTGCAATTTTTTGGAAGAGTTTAAGAAGGATGGGTGTTAGCTCTTCTCTAAATGTTTGATAGAATTCACCTGTGAAGCCATCTGGTTCTGGAATTTTGTTTGTTGGAAGATTTTTAGTCACAGTTTCGATTTCATTACTTGTGATTGGTCCATTCATATTTTCTATTTCTTCCTGGTTCAGTCTTGGAAGGTTATACCTTTCTAAGAATTTGTCCATTTCTTCTAGGTTGTCCATTTTATTGGCATAGAGTTGCTTGTAATAGTCTCTTAGGATGCTTTGTATTCCTGTGGGGTCTGTTGTAACTTCTCCTTTTTCATTTGTAATTTTATTGATTTGAGTGCTCTCCCTCTTTTTCTTGATGCTTCTGGCTAATGGTTTATCAATTTTGTTTATTTTCTCAAAGAACCCACTTTTAGTTTTATTGATCTTTGCTGTTGTTTTCTTTGTTTCTATTTCATTTATTTCTGCTCTGATCTTTATGATTTCTTTCCTTCTACTAACTTTGGGTTTTGTTTGTTCTTCTTTCTCTAGTTTCTTTATGTGTAATATTAGATTGTTTATTTGAGATTTTTCTTGTTTCTTGAGGTAGCCTTGTATAGCTATAAACTTCCCTCTTAGAACTGCTTTTGCTGCATCCCATAGGTTTTGGATCATCATGTTTTCATTGTCATTTGTCTCTAGGTATTTTTTGATTTCCTCTTTGATATCTTCAGTGATCTCTTGATAATGTATTGTTTAGCCTGCATGTGTTTGTGTTTTTTACTTTTTTTTCCCTGTAATTGGTTTCTAATCTCATAGCGTTGTAGCCAGAAAAGATGCTTGATATGATTTCAATTTTCTTAAATTTACTGAGGCTTGATTTGTGACCCAAGATGTGATCTATCCAGGAGAATGTTCCATGTGCACTTGAGAAGAAAGTGTAATCTGCTGTTTTTCAATAGAATGTCCTATAAATATCAATTCAATCTAACTGGTCTATTGTGCCATTTAAAGCTTGTGTTTCCTTATTTGTTTTCTGTTTGGATGATCTGTCCATAGGTGTAAGTGAGGTGTTAAAGTCCTCCACTATTATTGTGTTACTGTCGATTTCCTCTTTTAGAGCTGTTAGCAGTTGCCTTATGTATTGAGGTGCTCCTCTTTTGGATTGATATATATTTATAATTGTTATATATTCTTCTTGGATTGATCCCTTGATCATTACAAAGTGTCCTTTCTTGTCTCTTGTAACATTCTTTATTTTAAAGTCTATTTTATCTGATATGAGTATTGCTACTCCAGCTTTCTTTTGATTTCCATTTGCATGGAATACCTTTTTCCATCCCCTTACTTTCAGTCTGTATGTGTCCCTAGGTCTGAAGTGGGTCTCTTGTAGACAGCATATATATGGGTCTTGTTTTTGTATCCATTCAGCAAGCCTGTGTCTTTTGGTTGGCATTTAATCCATTCACGTTTAAGGTAATTATCGATACGTATGTTCCTATTACCATTTTCTTAATTGTTTTGGGTTTGTTTTTGTAGGTCCTGTTCTTCTCTTGTGTTTCCCACTTAGAGAAATTCCTTTAGCATTTGTTGTAGAGATGGTTTGGTGGTGCTGAATTCTCGTACCTTTTGCTTGTCTATAAAGCTTGTGATTTCTCCATTGAATCTGAATGAGATCCTTGCTGGGTAGAGTAATCTTTGTTGTAGATTCTTCCCTTTCATCACTTTAAGTATATCATGCCACTCCCTTCTGGCTTGTAGAGTTTCTGCTGAGTAATCAGCTGTTAACCTTATGGGGGTTCCCTTGTATGTTATTTGTTGTTTTTCCCTTGCTGTTTTCAATAATTTTTCTTTGTCTTTAATTTTTGCCAGTTTGATTACTATGTGTCTCACCGTGTTTCTCCCTGGGTTTATCCTGTATGGGACTCTCTGTACTTCCTGGACTTGGGTGGCTATTTCCTTTCCCATGTTAGGGAAGTTTTCGAGTATAATCTCTTCAAGTATTTTCTTGGGTCTTTTCTCTCTCTCTTCTCCTTCTGGAACCCCTATAATGCGAATGTTGTTGCGTTTAATGTTGTCCCAGAGGTCTCTTAGGCTGTCTTCATTTCTTTTCATTCTTTTTTCTTTATCCTGTTCTGCAGCAGTGAATTCCACCATTCTGTCTTCCAGGTCACTTATCCATTCTTCTGCCTCAGTTATTCTGCTATTGATTACTTTTTGTGTAGTTTCATTTCAGTTATTGTATTGTTCATCTCTGTTTGTTTGTTCTTTAATTCTTCTAGGTCTTTGTTACACATTTCTTGCATCTCCTCTATCTTTGCCTCCATTCTTTTTCTGAGGCCCTGGATCATCTTCACTATAATTATTCTGAAATCTTTTTCTGGAATATTGCCTATCTCCATTTCATTTAGTTGTTTTTCTGGGGTTTTATCTTGTTCCTTCATCTGGTACATAGCCCTCTGCCTTTTCATCTTGTCTATCTTTCTGTGAATGTGGCTTTTGTTCCACAGGCTGCAGGATTGTAGTTCTTCTTGCTTCTGCGGTCTTTCTTTTGGTGGATGAGGCTCGGCACCTGTATTTCTAATTCTTAAATTTATAGGTAATATTGGGGCATGGTTTTGCCATAACGTTCTGCCCCTGATCTGTGTCACTGGGTCATTTATTTGTCCCTTAGTTTTTCAGTACTGAGAATTGTAAAGCTTGTGAAGAATAAAGAGTACTGGTAATTTGAAATTCTGCATTCTGTACTTTAACAAGTCACCTCTCAAAGTTAAGGTACTACTGCTTTTATTACTGCTGTGCTTTTTTAAAAAAAATTATTTATTTATTTATTTATTTATTTATTTATGGCTGTGTTGGGTTTTTGTTGCTGTGTGCAGGGTTTCTCTAGTTATGGCGATCAGGGGCTACTCTTCATTGCAGTGCACGGGCTTCTCATTGTGGTGGCTTCTCTTGTTGTGGAGTATGGGCTCTAGGCGTGTGGGCTTTTGTAGTTGTGGTGCACAGGCTTAGTTGCTCCATGGCATGTGAGATCTACCTGGACCAGGGATCAAACCCATGTTCCCTTGGCAGGTGGATTCTTAACCACTGCACCACCAGAGAAGTCCTGCTGTGCTTATAATATGATATAATGGATGTGAAATTCCTTTGCAAACTGCACACTATACAGATGTAGTCTCCTATTTTTTACTAGGGCTTCAGTGACTAGATTTTGTGTACCTATGCCCCCACAATCAGATAATCAGCCTTCTAAAAGATTCATTTGTTTTGTGAAAGGCAGTGTGGTTATTAGATTGGACCTGGCCTTTGGACTATAATAGGCTGGTTTAATCCTAGTCCAGTTAATTACTTTCTACATGACCCTGGGATGGTCATTTACTCTTGTTAGACTCTAGAATAGAACTGAGATAATAAAATCCATCACTAGGATTAAATGGTATCATGTATATGGTAGGTCTGGCACATGACAGACACACAACTACATCACTTTTTCTTTTAAAGACAAGACAACTCAGGCCAAGAAAGGGTTCAAAACAGTGGACAAGGTGATAAAGTTAAAATATTGCCAATCCTCTGTTCAGAATCCTCTGGTGACTTCCCATCTTAGAGTAAAAGCCAAATTCTTGAAAAGGCCCTTTAAACCATGTCCTTACAGAATCCGGCCCCTGTTATCCCTGCCCTCCTGCTTCTTTCTCCTCACTTAGATGCTGCAGCTACACTGGCCTCTCAACCTTACTCAAATGGCACATCAAGGGAAGGCCTTCCCTGTCACCTCACTGAAAATTCCAACCCTCCCCCTGCTGTCTACCACTCCTTCTTGTTTTAATTTTCTCTTTGAACTTCTAATTATCTAACATGAAATTTATTTTTCTTATTCATTTTCCTTATTTTCCTGCTCCCTCATTAGAAGGTCCAGGAGGTTAGGAATTTTGTCTCTTTTGCTCACTTTTCTACATAAGAGGCCCACAGTGCTGCTTGGCATGTGGTAGGCACTTATTTTGTTGAATGAAAGAATGAAATACAGTTCTTATGACTCAAGACTAGAACTCTGCTCATTGTAATAATAACTAAGATGTATGTATCTCTTTGCATTGACAAGTGTTTTACATGCATTATCTTGCTTTATCCAAGGGCAGATGTTCAAAGGTTTTTGTACAATTTTGGACTAATTCAGTCTGCAATTTTTTCCAAGATACTTTCTGGTGATGCATGACATTACACTGGTCTTTTTTATGGGAGAAACATGTTTGAATTTCAGGGATAATTTGCAGTGGCTGCTGGTGTCTCACTTTGTACTGTAGAGCAGGGTGGGATGTTGACCAAGGACAGGCCCCCAGAACTGATTTGGGAATTGGCATTCACTTGGGGGTGGGCTCAGTTAGCCCTATTTCAAATCCCTAACTCTGTCGTAACTTCCATGTAACACCCAGGACACACTGAAGAGTGAGGTAGCTCAGAAGCACCCTCACCTAAGATCCTTCTTATAAGTCATGAAACTCTACTCCATACCAACCATTGAATTGGTGGTTGGAAACTTCAACTCCAGCTTGGCCTGGATGCCTAATCCATTTGGTCAGGATCTGTGACACCCACTACATGCATGGAAGGGAGGGCAGTGCAGGGCGGTTCTGCAGAGAAGCGCCATCTTTGGGAAACAAGGATGGATGAGCTTCCTTCAAGTGGTAAAAAATAAGTATATATTGTTTTTATTTTGAAACATAGAGATTTATTTCAGTGGAAAATCCCCAAATATTTGGCTAGCTTTAATCTTTAGCGTTATAAAAAGGCAAAGAGGGCTTCCCTGGTGGTGCAGTGGTTGAGAGTCCGCCTGCCAATGCAGGGGATGTGGGTTCGTGCCCCAGTCCGGGAGGATCCCACATGCCGCGGAGCGGCTGGGCCCGTGAGGCATGGCCGCTGAGCCTGCGTGTCCGGAGCCTGTGCTCCGCAACGGGAGAGGCCACAACAGTGAGAGGCCCGCGTACCGCAAAAAAAAAAAAAAAAAAAAAAAAAAAGGCAAAGAAACAACTGAAGCAAGACAGACCTCATCACTCTGAACCTGCTGGCACATAGATTATTAGTGAGGTGGATGGACCTAGAGTCTGTCATACAGAGTGAAATAAGTCAGAAAGAGGAAAACAAATACCGCATGCTAACACATATATATGGAATCTAAAAAAAAAAAAAACGTTCTGAAGAGCCTAAGGGCAGGACAGGAATAAAGATGCAGACACAGAGAATGGACTTGAGGACATGGGGAAGGGTAAAGGTAAGCTAGGATGAAGTGAGCGAGTGCCATGGACATATATACACTACCAAATGTAAAATAGATAGCTAGTGGGAAGCAGCCGCATAGAACAGGGAGATCAGCTTGGTGCTTTGTGACCACCTAGAGGGGTGGGATAGGGAGGGTGGGAGGGAGATGCAAGAGGGAGGAGATATGGGGACATATGTATATGTATAGCTGATTCACTTTGTTATACAGCAGAAACTAACACACCATTGTAAAGCAAGTATACTCCAACAAAGATGTTAAAAAAGAAAAAAAAAAGAATGATACAACAGGATCATTATATTTGAAAAAATGGTCCTGGCTGTCTTGTGGATTATCATTTGTGTGAAGATTCATGGTTTACCAAGGATTTTCACATCCATTTTCTATTTGGTCCTTACTCCTGGTCCTCATCCTTCCCTCTGAAGTGTTGGGAAACTGAGTGAGAGTGTGGCTGACTCAGCAAAGCTCACGGGGGTGGACTTGAACCCAGTCTTTTGATCAGAGCACTACACTTCCAGATGCTCTTGTGTTGATCATTACTTTCTTGCACACACTTAAGTTTTTTCTTTCCATTGAAATTTTAGTTATTTAAGTGAATGGACAGAAAATGCAGATCAAGTGTCTGCTGCCTCCGTGTTAAATACTAGATCGATACTTGGGTGTAAGATGTATTCCACCTGCTCAATCTCCCTGCTGTCTAGCTGAGGGACCAGATATATTCTGAAACATAATTAATAATGTGAGGCTAAAACAAAGGGCATTAAGGAAGTTACTAAACGTTTTTGAGAGAAACTGTAGGAAGTGAGGGCTTGAGGTGAGCTCTGTAAGATGGGCAGACACAGACAGGTGATGCCTTGGAACACATGTGGGGGGACACAAATTCAGTAGCCACACCATGGGATGGAGTGGAAGGGACTCTGGCCTCCGCATCCCCATACTGCATAATCATAACAACCGTAAGTTACCCTCTACCATGCCTCGAAGCCCCAACAAGTGAAGCTACAACCTAAATAAAACCAGTGTGCTATCTTTTCAACTGTAGCTTCAGAATAACTCCTCTGAGAGCAGCCCTCAGCCCTTACAATCAGATGGCTGTCCCAGAGTTCCCCCTTTTAGGAAATTTGGAACTGCTATTGAACAAGCGGGAATACTCGAAAACAGAGGCACCGAGGCTGGAATTTGAAACATGAATTTGGAAGATGGTGAAGCTGATGATGATGGTAAACTCAGTCAAGAGACTTAAACTTTCAGAGGAATGTGAGCAGGGCTGTGCTTTAGAAGGATTAGGGTTACAGCAGGGAAAGTTTGGGGTGTGATAGAGACTGAAATCGCTTGAAGGTGTAAAAATTTTCTAGAAGAATCTGGGTAGTTACAATATGAACAAGGGTGGGAAAGAGTACAGATCAGAGGCCTGTTATGGTCATGTAGGGAAGGCCCACCAGTTACCTGTGCTACCACGGCACTCAGTTTTTCTTTAAGAAACAGCCATGTTAACTGCGCTCTATGGTGGTAACAGCATGTACAGACCCATTTTTATAAGGATTTTCTTTTAGACTTTAAAGGATCATTTTGCCCGGTAATGGGATCCTTTAGAACATCTCTTAAGCAGGATGATGGTAGAAACAATTCAGTTTGCTTCAGGAAAACTGTGAATGCATTGCTTAGATTATAACTGTTTCTAAGTTTTGAGCTTCTTGCCAAGATTTAAGACCAAATCCTGCCTTTGAATTCAATGATAGACTGCTATTTGTTTTGCTATTTGTTTTTCAAGGACCAAGACTGACAGAGCCCTCAACCAAACACTATTAGGTTTTTGTTTTTGTTAATAAACATACAGTGTGTTTTTCTTTTACTTTAAAACTGTGCATCATCATGCACGTCCTGACCTTCATCCTGATATGAAGAGAAATGTGTAGTTTATTTTTGGGGGGTGTGATGTGAGGGGAGGGGATGCAGCAGTGGAGACTGTTGGGGGGGTATACCCTAGAGAGAAGCTTGAACATGCTGGCTTTTTGGCAACTAGCTGTGCTACCGTCACCCAGAGAGTTTAAAAATAGAAATTCAGAGACCCTGGCTCAGTAGGTCCTGGATGGATTCTCGGAATCTGTACTCATAAAAGCTTTGTGGGCAGTTCTGGTGGGCAGACCTTATAAAGGGGGGCTGCCCAGCCACCCAGAGTCCCATGGTGACAATACCCTGCCAAAGAAGCCATCCCAAAGGCTTTCTGAGTTTGTTGATCATTTGAGTTTGTTGATCAAGAAACTCTCCTTTCCTATGTTTCTTTAGGTTTGTTGAAACCATTTATTAGTCTAGAATCAAACAGGGCTTTCTGCCTAGGCAAAATTCTGCTTTTTATTCATGTATTTATTCATTCAGCAAATGTTTATTTAGCGAGGTAGTTTTTTTTTTTTTTTGCGGTACGCGGGCCTCTCACTGTTGTGGCCTCTCCCGTTGCGGAGCACAGGCTCCGGACGCGCAGGCTCAGCGACCATGGCTCACGGGCCCAGCCGCTCCGCGGCATGTGGGATCTTCCCGGACCGGGGCATGAACCCGTGTCCCCTGCATCGGCAGGAGGACTCCCAACCACTGCACCACCAGGGAAGCCCCTAGTGAGGTAGTTTTTTAAAGATACAATGACAAGTAAGACACACTGATCATGTCTTTCATGGAGTTTGTATTCTAGTGGGAGAAGATAATCAGAAAGATATATATAGAGAGAGATGAGAGAGAAAACAAATGGCCCTAAAGGAGATATATGGCTCAAGGAGAATTTATTTTCAAAGGAAACGTTCACAGAAGCATGTGTTAGTGCAGTATCCCAGCTAGGGGCACTCTCATTATATGAGCCTATAACGATGTAGGGAGAGCATGATTACTTGAATCCAGAAAGAAACAGTGTTTTGTACAGTTGTCCATTTTCAAAAGAACAGTGCCCTTAGGTAGAGGGACACAGCCAGATACAAACTGGGAGGCATATTCTCAGTGCATACATCTGACAAAGGATGTATATCTAGAATATATGAAGAATTCATACAACTAAATAAGAGGAAGACAAATAACCTAATAAAAATGGGCAAAATGTGTAGCTAATAAGGGCTTCCCTGGTGGCGCAGTGGTTGAGAGTCCGCCTGCCAATGCAGGGGACACGGGTTCGTGCCCCAGTCCGGGAAGATCCCACATGCCGCGGAGCGGCTGGGCCCGTGAGCCATGGTCGCTGAGCCTGCGCGTCCGGAGCCTGTGCTCCGCAACGGGAGAGGCCACAACAGTGAGAGGCCCGCGTACCACAAAAAAAAAAAAAAAAAAAAAAGTGTAGGTAATAAATACATGAAAAGATGCTCAGCATGATTACTCACCATATAAATGCAAGTTAAAATCACTATTTGCCAACTAGAATGGCTAAATTAAAAGAAAAATCTGACAATGACAACTGGTAGTGAGGATGTAGATCCAAGGGAACCTCCCACCGGGCTGCTGGGAACGCAAAAACGGCACAACTGCTTTGGAAAGTCGTTTGTCAGTTTCTTATAAAGTTAAACATATATTTACCAAAAGACTCAGCAGAAGTATTTACCACCCACACCCCCACAATGAAAACTATGTCCACATAAAGACTTAACTTGAATGTTCATGGTAACTTTATTTATAATAGCCCCAAACTGAACACAACCCAAATGTCCACCAATAGGTGGATAAATAAATAAATACCAGCAATAAAAATGAAAAAAAACCCCTATCAATACATGCAATTCCATGGATGAATTTCAAAAATAGTTTGCTGAGTAAAAGAAGTCAGACATAAAAAAAGCCTTTAGTCCACAGGATCAAGCCTTGAAGGGAGATTACGTGGACAGAGAAGAGATTGAGCCCGATATTAGGTCCAGAGTGTAGAGTCCCCCAGTGCTTTCAAACCAAGGAGCAAAGGATCCAAAAAAGGAGTCTGAGAGGCAGCAGCCAGAGGGCTAGGAGGAGACCAGGAGAGAGGGCGTTTTGAGGAGGAGGCAATGTCATCTGTCTGCACCGCTGCTGAGCCAGCAGGGAAACAGGACAGGACCAAGTGGGGTGCACTGGTGACCTGGCAAGAGCTGCTGCCATGGGGACCTGGGCAGAGGAGGAAGTGGAAACGCCAGTTCTCTCGGATGCGAGCAAAGCATTTGCTTTGAAGTATTGCAGAAAAGGAAGCAGAAGGTGATATGGAATCAAGGGAGGTGAACTTCTTTGTTATTTGCTATGTTTTGTTTGTTTGTTCATTCTAGGATTGGAGATACCATTCTGTAGATTGGGATGAGGTGGTAAAGAGAGAGAGAAAAAGAGGTAGATGACTCAGGAGAGAGGACAATTGCAGAAGAAAATGGAATGGAATTGCAATAATTTGAGGTTATTGAAAAATACTTATTTTTCCCTTTGATTTATTGATTGCCAACCATTTACTTGTAAATAAAAGTATCGCACCAAGAATCCCTTCATCGCTCATCTACCAGGAAACTGGAATCCCAGGTCCTCCTGGGGTATTCATTCTATAAACACCACTTTGATTTTACTTGTTGGGACAGTCATAGTTTATATTCTGGCATACTCATTCTGGTATATATGGTATATATATATATTACATATATGACTATTATATGAGTATCAGACACCAAATAACACATCCTCACAAAATTAAAATTAAAATGTCCTCAACTGGAAAGACCATGACATTCTAGGTCACTACAATGTCTTATTATTCTGTAAGAAACTGAATATGGCATGAAGAAACATCAAACTGTCATCAAACTATTTACTTGAGAACAGGTAAGAGAGCAAGAGAGTCAGAAAATTAATTAAATGTGAGGGCTCTTATAGAAGTAACAAGGAACAGAGAAAACTATTACCAGAGAAGTAAGTAGAGAATGCCTTTCTCAAGGCAATGGGGAGATAACCACACAAAGATAAGATGTATTAAAACTAGGAGACAGTCATACTCATGTGTACAACAATATTAGCAATTATCACTTGTATAATATTTTATGCAATCAAAATGCAACAAAATTGGAAATTAATAGTTAAACATTTAAAATAGGAGAAGCAAGCAAAAACAAATTTAAATGACAAACTAGAAAAAACATATGGTCCACAGAGGGATAATAAACTTATAAAAGCTATAATAAATAAACAGAAAGAAATGGAACCAACAATTTTTAATGAATAAAAATGTGAAGTTATTCATTAAAAAAGAAATACAAATAGGTATCAAAGTACAAAAAAATGGTAGTAGAAACATTATAAAATGAAAAATAAAATGGACAGCTGTTTAAATAATCTTCATTGAGGATATGAATAGAGGGAAAAAACATCCTTGTCTCTCACTAATGAGAGTATAATTTTGTGTGACTTTTTTGTAGGACTAGTTGCTAATATGAATCAAAAGCTTTAAAATGCCATTAAAAATTGACCCAATAATTCAACTTAAAGAATTTTCCTAGACAAATAATCAGAGAAATCCATAATGATTTTATGTACAGGGTATCTGCTACAGGAAAAAAGGGAGTAAATACTCCAAACATTCAGTAAAATGGTGTCAGTTACATAAATTATCTTGTATTAATACAGTGCAACTCTACAGGTCACTGTGGTAAAATATTCATGTTTATTATGAAGTGGAAGAAGGTATTTCATAAAGCATTATTTACAATATTACCTTAGTTTAATGTATTCTGCCTATGCTTAGAATAAAAATAAAAATGATATACAACTAAAGGTTAATAATTGTTATCTCTGAATCGTGGAATAAAGTTATTTTTAGTTAATTGTGCTTTTCATATTTTTCTCTAATGTGTGGCAATCACACAAAATGCTATTTTAAAAATAAATCAATTTGTGTATCTATTTTTTAAATCAATCTCTCAAATAACTATTGAGTTAAGGAGGAAAAATAAAAACACAAGAATATACATTTAGAAAATAACAAGAAAATCACATACTTTAGCCTAAATTTTACCATAATCATAATTCCAAATAAAGAGGAGAAAATAAATACAACAATCAAGAAAAGAGTGGCAACAAAGAAGTTCTCTTAAGAGAACAGGCATAATAAACCTAAACTAGAAATAATTAAAAATATATATTTAAGAAAAAGCTATGTTATTTTATTTTTTAAATTTATTTTTAGAGGTTACATTCCATTTACTGTCATTACAAAATATTGGCTATATTCCCCATGTTGTACAACACATCCTTGAGCCTGTCTTAGACCCAACAATTTGTACCTCCCATTCCTTCACCCATATAGTGCCCCTCCTCCCCCTGCTGGTAACCACTAGTTTGTCCTCTGTATCTGTGAGTTTGCTTCTTTTTTTAATTATATTCACTAGTTTGTTGTATTTTTTAGGTTCCACATATAAGTGATATCATATAGTATTTGTCTTTCTCTGTCTGACTTATTTCACCACGCATAATGCCCTCCAAATCCACCCATGTTGCTGCAAATGGCAGATATTTTTTTACGGCTGAATAATATTCCATTGTGTGTATGTGTATATATATATATATATTATATATATATATATATATATATATACACACACACACACACACACACACACACATATTTATACCACATCTTCTTTATCTATTCATCTGTTGATGGACACTTAGGTTGTTTCCATGTCTTGGCTCTTGTAAATAACACTGCTATGAACACTGAGGTGCATGTATCTTTCTGAATTAGCGTTTTTGCTTTTTTCAGATTTATACCCAGGAGTGGAATTGCAGGGTCATATGGTAGTTTTATTTTTAGTTTTTTGAGAAACCTCCAATACTGGTTTCCACAGTGGATGCACCAAGAAAAAAATATTTTAGAAGATAACTGAAATAGATAAATTTGAGACAAATTTATTCAGTGAAAAAAAGTATATAAATGAGAATTTATAAATTTATAAATTATAAAACAATATACATAAAATTGAAATTTGCCTGTGTATCCTTGTGTATACAAACGAAGATGTGAAAGGAAAAAACATCAAAATGTTAAAAGTTGTGTGATAGTTTTTATTGTATTATTTATATTTAATATGTTTCCCAAATCCTTTACAATGAGCAAGTATTAAAATAATAAAAAGAATAACATTATAAAATATTTTAAAATAAAATTATAAGTAAATACTACACAATTATAATGAATTTAAATGTCTAAAAGAAATGGAAAATAAAGTTGACTAAAATGTAAAGTATTATATATTAAGAGTTATAGATAAATAGACACCAATTTCTTAACAGTATTTTTTCTCTGAGTAGTGAAATTACAGATAATTTGTCTTCCCTTTGCTTGACTTGAGTTTTTTAAATCGTATACAAATGGATACATCACTTTTTTAAAAAGGGAAATGTATTTTAAGATACTGACACAGCAAGAGGGAAGAGTAAATAATTTCATTTCTTCAAAAACAACCACTGTCAAAAATGTCAAAATTTTGTCCATTTCCACAAAAGCTATATTTGTATGTGTACAGCTAGGATTGATGATGGAGGCTCTCAAACTTTCAAGAAATAAATGAACCCAAGCCCATATAAAAAGTCCCCCAGCACAGAAAAAGTTACAATTGCATGTAGTTCAGTTTTTTTTTTTTTTGATTTTTAAAATTATAACCTCTTCTTTTATTTATTTTATTTATTTATTTTATTAGTTTCTGCTTTATAACAAAGTGAATCAGTCATACATATACATCTGTTCCCATATCCCTCCCCTCTTGCGTCTCCCTCCCTCCCACCCTCCCTATCCCACCCCTCCAGGCGGTCATAAAGCACCGAGCTGATCTCCCTGTGCTATGCGGCTGCTTCCCACTATCTATCTACCTTACGTTTGGTAGTGTATATATGTCCGTGCCTCTCTCTCGCTTTGTCACAGCTTACCCTTCCCCCTCCCCATATCCTCAAGTCCATTCTCAAGTAGGTCTGTGTCTTTATTCCTGTTTTACCCCTAGGTTCTTCATGACATTTTTTTTCTTAAATTCCATATATATGTGTTAGCATACGGTATTTGTCTTTCTCTTTCTGACTTACTTCACTCTGTATGACAGACTCTAGGTCTATCCACTCATTACAAATAGCTCAATTTCGTTTCTTTTTATGGCTGAGTAATATTCCATTGTATATATGTGCCACATCTTCTTTATCCATTCATCTGATGATGGACACTTAGGTTGTTTCCATCTCCAGGCTATTGTGAATAGAGCTGCAATGAATATTTTGGTACATGTCTCTTTTTGAATTATGTTTTTCTCAGGGTATATGCCCAGTAGTGGGATTGCTGGGTCATATGGTAGTTCTATTTGTAGTTTTTTAAGGAACCTCCATACTGTTCTCCATAGAGGCTGTACCAATTCACATTCCCACCAGCAGTGCAAGAGTGTTCCCTTTTCTCCACACCCTCTCCAGCATTTATTGTTTCTAGATTTTTTGATGATGGCCATTCTGACTGGTGTGAGATGATATCTCATTGTAGTTTTGATTTGCATTTCTCTAATGATTAATGATGTTGAGCATTCTGTCATGTGTTTGTTGGCAGTCTGTATATCTTCTTTGGAGAAATGTCTATTTAGGTCTTCTGCCCATTTTTGGATTGGGTTGTTTGTTTTTCTGCTATTGAGCTGCATGAGCTGCTTATAAATTTTGGAGATTAATCCTTTGTCAGTTGCTTCATTTGCAAATATTTTCTCCCATTCTGAGTGTTGTCTTTTGGTCTTTTTTATGGTTTCCTTTGCTGTGCAAAAGCTTTGAAGTTTCATTAGGTCCCATTTGTTTATTTTTTTAAATTTCCATTTCTCTAGGAGGTGGGTCAAAAAGGATCTTGCTGTGATTTATGTCATAGAGTGTTCTGCCTATGTTTTCCTCTAAGAGTTTCATAGATTTTAGCCTTACATTTAGGTCTTTAATCCATTTTGAGCTTATTTTTGTGTATGGTGTTAGGGAGTGATCTAATCTCATAGTTTTACATGTCCCTGTCCAGTTTTCCCAGCACCACTTATTGAAGAGGCTGTCCTTTCTCCACTGTACATTCCTGCCTCCTTTATCAAAGATAAGTTGACCATATGTGCGTGGGTTTATCTCTGGGCTTTCTATCCTGTTCCATTGATCTAGCTTTCTGGTTTTGTGTCAGTACCACACTGTCTTGATTACTGTAGCTTTGTAGTATAGTCTGAAGTCAGGGAGCCTGATTCCTCCAGCTCCGTTTTTCATTCTCAAGATTGCTTTGGCTATTCGGGGTCTTTTGTTTTTCAAAACAAATTTTGAAATTTTTTCTTCTAGTTCTGTGAAAAATGCCAGTGGTAGTTTGATAGGGATTGCATTGAATCTGTAGATTGTTTTAGGTAGTAGAGTTATTTTCACAATATTGATTCTTCCAATCCAGGAACATGGTATATCTCTCCATCTATTTGTATCATATTTAATTTCTTTCATCAGTGTCTTATAATTTTCTGCATACAGGTCTTTTGTCTCCTTAGGTAGGTTTATTCCTAGATATTTTATTCTTTTTGTTGCAGTGGTAAATGGGAGTGTTTTCTTGATTTCACTTTCAGATTTTTCATCATTAGTGTACAGGAATGCCAGAGATTTCTGTGCATTAATTTTGTATCCTGCTACTTTACCAAATTCATTGATTAGCTGTAGTAGTTTTCTGGTAGCATCTTTGGGATTCTCTATGTATAGTATCATGTCATCTGCAAATAGTGACAGCTTTACTTCTTCTTTTCCGATTTGGATTCCTTCTGTTTCCTTTTCTTCTCTGATTGCTGTGGCTAAAACTTCCAAAACTAGGTTGAATAAGAGTGGTGAGAGTGGGCAGCCTTGTCTTATTCCTGATCTTAGTGGAAATGGTTTCAGTTTTTCACCATTGAGGACGATGTTGGCTGTGGGTTTGTCATATATGGCCTTTATTATGTTGAGGAAAGTTCCCTCTATGCCTACTTTCTGCAGAGTTTTTATCATAAATGGGTGTTGAATTTTGTTGAAAGCCTTCTCTGCATCTATTGAGATGATCATATGGTTTTTCTCCTTCAATTTGTTAATATGGTATATCCGCAGTTCAGTTTTAGTAAGTAAATGTTGTAGATATATCAGTTTACAACCTCAGTCACTGCAGATATGTAAATTTTCTTTGTTTTTGTTTTCCTTTTCCAATTCAGGATGGCAGAATTTTAACCTAAAATTTCACCAGAATTGTGTCTAAATTCTAGGGAGTTTACCAACTGCCACAGTGTCACTCATTCATTCATCCATCTGTGCACCTTCTGCTGCATTCCAGGCATCTGCTGGCGTGTCCATCCCCCATCTGACCCATGATACAGGCAGTTGATTGTGTGTGGGGTCGTTTGTCTTCCCCATCTTCATGAACTCTTGGGTTTGGTGGCTGTCTGCCACTCCACGCTGCTCCTACGTGCTTGGGAATTATTCCTTTCTTCTGCGGGTCTCACTGTCTCTCCAGGAACCCCTGAGTGTCTCAGCTCCACAAATCAGGCAGGGTTTCTGTCACCCGCCTGGGGCATGGTCTGGGGATCAGCATGCCGGCTCACTCTTGCTGAGATCTAATGGTATTTTCATTCTCAGTTTCCCTTCTAACGTTATACCCTTCCTCAAGTCAGGGAATAATCTTGGTAGAGAAAGCTTGGGTTAATAATTTCCTTACCATCTCATAAGAACACACTCCTTCTAAAATAATCCAATTTTTCCCTTTTTAGCTGTCACATGCCTTTTCTTAGAGTACAGATGTCCTGGATGCACAAATGTGGGAGATGGCCAAGGGAAATGCTGAGAGAACATTTCATATTTCAATAGTTTTGATACAAAAGATGTAACTAAGATAGCCCGCATAGCAAACTGGAGTAGACACCACTTAGAGAGGCTGACCCACTCCAAGTCTGCCTGCTCTGAACTCTGTCCAACAGTCATGTCTGTGTTAAGTGACCCTACCCCCATGCCACAGTCAAACAGGGCCATCAGATTTCGTGCCAGGAATGTGTAATTTGGGGCTGAGAATCTGGAGACTTACACAGCAGATGTTGCTGTCCCCATGCTGCCTTGGACCCCTGCTGCCAGGACCTCAGTGCTTCCCTGTTCCCTTTCCTCAAGCCTTGGTTATTGAGCTCATTCCTGGGTTCTGCGAGATATTCCAGTATCTTTCCAATAAATTCTCCTTTTCTCAGGCCAGTATCAGTTTCTATTACTTGCCATGTAAACAGTGTTAATAAAAAATCATTGAGCCACCTCCCATCTGAAGACAGAATAAAACATCTTAAATGGAAATATTTAAGGACATAACTCAACCAGGTATTAATTGAATTGGGAATTTGGAGTTAACTTGTCAATTTATTGGTGCCTGATTTATCCTCTACTAAAGTCCCATGGAGAGATGCATGGCCATGAACACACACAAGAGAAAAATCAGCAACATTACTTAGAAAATGGAGATTATCATATGCCAAAGTTAGAAAAATTTTAATAACTGCATCGTCAATGAGGATATATAGAAAAATTCAGTTGGAGTTATATGCTGGACTCTGTGAACTGATATAACGCAGAGAGAGGGTGGCAAAGCTGGTAGGGAAAAATGTTAGTATTTCCCTGCAGGCCCAAATATCCAGGATTCACTGAACAGAAAACTAAGCAGGCACCCCCTACTGCTCAGAGCAGTTCCCAGAGTTGGCCATAATCATGACTTCTTCCACCCATGCCAGCCCCATTGGCTTAGATCTGCTGAAGGCAATACAACGGCCATATTCAAGAAGATGGGTTGGCACAGAATGGGGTGTGGTATATTCCCATCCAAGGATGCCCTTAGGTCCAGCCTTCCGCTTCAAACCCCTGTCAAAGAACTACAGGCTGCCTTGAAATCAGTAGCAGAGTTAGGGACCCTAGCAAAGTGGGGACTGGCCAAGACCCCACTGCACTGCAGCCTATCCAGCCGGGGAGACACACACAGCCAGGGAGAGGCACACAGACCTCCTCTTCCCAATCTCCTTCAGAAGGAAAGAGGCTAAAGCAGCAGTGCAAACGCTGTGCCCACACTGTCTGAGACTCGGGACTGAGACTCCTACAACTTATTTCTAAACCGGGTCACTTTGCAAGTGAAAGGGAGCACTCGGATTAATTACGGGAACAAGCGGTGTAGCCCTGCACACCAGGACAAGTGGTCAGCTACTGAGACTGCGCCTGATGGATCCCCCTCAGTTCAAAGTCCGTAACAGAAATAAGCCAGTCTGGGCCCATTGAAAAGAAGCCGGAAACCAAAGGAAAGGGAAGTGTTACCAACAATGATCCGATCTAGGAGAATGCATCTCTGAGGAGGAGGGACATTCTGGGACATACCCGCCTCGAGTCCCCAAAAAGATGCAGGGAAACGTGCACACACAGTACACCCGCCCCGCTGAAGGCAGACAGGAGAGCGGAGCTGGACGTTTGGGCCCCTCTGGCAGGAAGAGCTGCTTCCTGCTTGACATCAGAGCTGAAAGTGGATACTGTGTTGTCAGCACCATTTACTTCCTATAAACACTGCTACGCATTCCCTGGCAACGGAGTTTCAGGGTGCGAGCTGTCCAATTTCATATCCATTATTCTGTGGTTTACACATGAGCTGGAACTGGTAAAGTTTAGGGCCGTGGACACATGGACGAAAACCAGAGCAAGGCTGCAAGAAAGCTCTATTCAGCTGCTCCCTGAAGGCTCTGTGCTTAGCAGGGGTCACAGACTGACTTCTGCCTGCTACACAGGAAGAAACAAATCTTCTCCCTACACGAAGTTCTCTGATAAAAATGATCCATAAACAAAAAAGAAAGAGTATGTTCTTAAGATAATTAAGGTGACGATGACATTTCAAAAGTGACTGAATCAAGATATCGCTTAAGAAAGGAATACTGGCTTTGCTTTTTTTCTGTAAGTCATTCGCATTCAAGGAGCTCTGCTTTAGAATCCCACAGTACATATTCAAGATGGCATATAGTTGGTCATAACCATAATAGAAATAATTACAATTATATATATATATATATATATATATATATATATATATATATATATATATATAAAGTAGATACATAGCACTTATTCTGTGACAAATACTGAATTAAGTACTCTACGTTCGGAGCCTCGCCACTCACAATGGTTGTGATAAGAGTATCTCCATTTTAAAAATGAGTGGACACCAAGCTACCTTCCCAAGTTCACACGGTTAGTGAACGAGAGCTGGCTTGAATCCATGGCCAGCCAATTTGAAGGCCATGGTGTTAATCATCATGGCCAAGTGCCAGAAGAGTTCTCAGCTCAAACAAGCATCTAAACAGAAGCTCTAGCCCGCAATATGAAGAATGCCCACATCCCCCACACACATTGAATACGCAAGTCTGCAGGGAGAAATCTTGTGGTCTGTGCAGTAGGCACTGCAGGGCACTGTGAAGATGACCACTCATTGGGATAGAACTCCAAAAGCAGTGTGCACTGTAAGTTAATAAATTAGAACTCCATTTACAGTCATTGACTCAGCACGTGTCCATTGCTAGCTGGCTTCCTGCCGAGAAAGATCATTTCATAAAGTTTTATTTTTTCATAAATACGTGCTTTTTCTAAGAGCCTACACCTAATGTTAAAATATTCTGAAGCAGCTGCCCAGCAGTAGGTTCAATAAATCTCTAATTTAAAGGGAGGGTAGAACTTTCTCTGTATTCAGTGTAAGTAAACAAAATACAATTTTCCAATTCTGCACAGAAAATGACTTTTCCCTGCTTCCATGGACCACGTAGACAATTGATAAACACGCCACTTACAGCCACTTTGTGTCTTCGCAAGAGCCGAGATTTAAACCCCAGTGCACGGAATGCACACGTGCTCTCATTCTGCCCCTGGAAGACAGGAAAGGTACACCACTGTGAGTGCGCTGTTCATCCCCAGAAACGTGTTTACACAGAGAATCGTACGGAATGACAGAGGTCACTCAGCCGTTTGGCCTCTTCCTTTCTTTGGTAATGGGAGGCAGCAGGAGTCCAGGTTCTCACGAGCAGCAGCAGCAGCGGCGGGGCAATCCTCACTGGGGCTGGACAGACTAGAAGCAGATGTGGCACCAGCCCCCCCACGCAGTCCTGCGAGCTGGTCTCAGCGCATGCGCAGTGGGGGTTTCCTGAGCTAAGACTGCAGTGAGTCAAAACAAATAGGCATCTTTCTTTCAACACGTTAAACAAAAGTGCAGGGCTTGACGGGGTAGCTGAGAGTCACGGTCACTCACTTTTGAAAATGTGGCTTTTTGAAGGTGAATTCAAACATCTGGAAATACTTTGAAAAATAAATCACTTCTGAACTGAAGCACTGAACGGCAATTTTTTGGCAAGTGGTGTATCAGGGTTACTGAGAAATGAACTCCTGGCAAACGACGAGCTTAATGCTCCCCTCATGAGATCAGCACATAATTCACTATATTCTTAGAATGATTTTGCTTGAACTGTTTCAAGAGTTCTGCCTGGCAGGAAATGAGTTTAGGGTGAAGTGGAGACACAGGCCCTGCAGCTTCTCAGAGCAGACGTGTCAATCGGTACTCATATGTGTATCTGCGTGGAGTCATGAAGCTTTACAGGAAATTGTTTTCACATACGTGGTTACGAATCTTATTCCCACAGACCCACAGCATCCAAATCTGTGAAAAACCATATCTGATGAGAGTAGAGAAACTCTACAAAGAGAAACAGGAAAACGCTAAAATGGAATTAAACACAAACTTTTTTTTATCTGAAAGAAAATACAGTAATTGTGTCAAGACCTCACAGGATGGAAACCTCCTCTTTGCAGCAAAAAAAAAGAAAAAAAGCTTCCTGTTTCGAACCTTCATTATGTTTCTTGTACTTCATTACGTTTCTGTATATAGAGTCAATTCTGCAGTCAAAATAGAAGGCACAATTTCTGCATGTGTGTACAAAGAGGAAAAAACAATGAGAAATCATAAACGTAATTATAATTACACTAACAGTGATAAAAATGAAATATATTAACCTCAGTACACCAGTGAAAAGGAACGAATGAACAAATGAACCAGGGCCCTGTAAGAGGTACTGAAACACATCTTATTAAGTTTATTTGTTTGTCTTTCATTTTGTGTATATATATTATTTTATTAATAGCTCTTTAGAAGACCTGAGGGAACCCTTTAGACTAACGTGTATTCTGGGACTTCCTCTGATCAACAAGAATTATAGGCGTTTTCCTGTCTGTGTAGGAGCGTTTCTCCAGGGATTCATGCTGTTGTTTTGGTAGCCTCACTTTGAATTGGTAAGAAAATATTTAAGATGGATAAGAACTCATTCTTTTAGGAAGAAGGAAACATTTCCCCAAACTTGGAAATAGCCATTGGGCATGTATAAGGAAGTGAAATAATCTTTTACCACATGTGTATACCTGTAAGAGACAAAAATCACAGTCTGTTCTTAGCAAAAGGCAGCAGGTGGGACCCCTCCATCACCTCTGAAAAAACACCTCACGCTCCAAATTATGTGTCCTCCGTGGTACCATGTTCAACAGTAAGAACATTAATTGGTATCAACCATAGACACGGTAATCTAACTTTAGAGAACACTGTATACTAATTTGTGTCCCTAAGAACATCTTTATTCTAAAATTCAGATATTATAGCAAGGATGTGAATGGATTTGTTCCTCAGAATGGCTGGAATTTGAGATTTCACCCGTAAGTTCAGAGAATGTTTGTCAAGTAGTGATTTTACTCCATGAAGTTTCCTCATCTACCCCTAGCCTTTCAGCAAAGACCACTAAAACTGAGTCAAAAATCTATTTTAAGACATGAGAAAAAATGAGTTTGATATAGTCTCTTTCATTAAAATTTGAGTGTGTTATCTAATTTTATGGCTCTCAAACTTCAGTGTGCATCAGAATTACCTGGAAGGTTTGGTAAAACACAGGTTGCTGGGCCCCCTTGTAGAAGTTCTGATTCAGTGGCTATGGAGTGGAGCCCGAAAATCTGCATTTCTCTCTCTCTATATCTATCTATCTATCTATCTATCTATCTATCTATCTATCTATCTATCTATCTCTCTCTATCTATATCTATATCTATATCTATATCTATATCTATCTCTCTCTCTCTCTCTCTCTCTCTCTCTCTCTCTCTCTCTCTATATATATATATATATATATATATATATATACCTAAAGTACTGGTCTGTGCCGCCGTGCTGGACGAGTTAGCTGCTGTTTTAGGTTAGAAGACCTGACCCCGGGGCTCTGTCCTCACCCCTCTTCTGGTCTCTGTCTATAGTCACACAGTTGGTGACGTCTCTCCTGTGGAGCCACATGACTGCCTATCTGATAGCTCCATGTGGACGTCTAATGATCAGTATCTCCAAAACTGAGACTCTGAACACCCCTCCCCAAGCCCACCCCACCCACAGCCTTCCCAGTCTCGGATGCTGGCAAGCCCATCCATTGCATGGTCCGGGGACCCCTCTCGTTCTGTCACAGCCCATATCCAACACACCAGCAAGGCCTGCTGGCCCTGCTTCCAATACACCCAGAATCTGCTCCCTTCTCAACACCCCTACAACTGCCAGGCCTACCCACAACGTTCAAACAGAGGCTCACAAACATATTTCTCAATATTTTAAAGGTATAAAGCAAACCATTAAACTTAAGAAGTCTTCCTTCTTGAGAAATACATCTTCCAAAGGATGTGGAGGCCCAGAGTTCATAGAAGTCCGAGACTCCTTGGATTTCTGTGATAGAATGTCATCAGCTGAGGGTGGCAGGGGCAGCCCCAGCACTGAGCAGCTCCCCTTCCCACCCTGGCCCCGTGTGCACACGCATGCACACATGCGGACCCAGGTGGACATACACAGGCTCCACCCACACGTGGTTCCAACAGCTGCCCTGGCCACTAGCAGGCTCCCGGCATGCACGCCGCCTGCATGCTCTTCCTGTGTTATGGTTGCTATGGAAAAGTTTGTTTCTTTCATCTTATTTCACGTGTTTGGTTTGCTATACTTTATTTCTCTTTTTCTCCTCTTTTTAATCTTTGAATAGATCAAAAGTTCTCTGCTATCTCTGAAAGTTATACATTCTTCTCTTATTATTCTTACATTTACATCTGACATTTTCAGAGTTTTGCTTATGCTTTTATTACCCTATCACTGTTTCAAGGTTATGATTATGTCTTTTCTCGGGATAGCTGAAGAACCTCAGCATTCTCTCATGTGGTGGGTAAGAATTCAGGGATTTGGGTTCGGGGTGATAGATTTGTGCTTCTAGTCTTTGGAATGTGTGCATGTGTGTGTACCAAGTATTCTACACTGGGGGGTGTGAGCACCCCAAGTTCCATGCCAGCCTATAAGCCCACTGAAGATTTTGTCAGTGCATAGGATGGGGTGCTGTCCAGCTTTGCCTGGGCCCCAGCTCTCTGTACCCAGGGAGCAGCTCCTGCAAGAGGCCTGCTGCAGGTGGAGTGAGGGTCTGCAGGGGACAGGGAAAAAACTCAAGTCCACTCCCTGCAGGACCTCTGCCTCTTCTACTAAGGGACCCCTTCTCTTCCCAAATTGGGATCCAACCACTTCTATCTCCCACCTTATTTTATTGGCTTATTTTAGGAAAAGAGCAATGCTCTGAATCTATGAAGTGTTGTCTGTCTCTCCTGGGATCCCCAGAGTTGGGTTGTAGGGAAAGAGGTGGCTATATTACTTTCATATGTCTCCCACATAAACATTTTATAAAACAAATGTATGTGACCCACAGGGTATTGGGGATGAAACCATTAAGTAGCAATACCTTCAAACTACTCTGTCAGTGAGGGGGAATTTAATGTCACTATCCAAGAAGCATTACAACAATCTTGTCTTGAGAAATCTATTTCAAAATCAGACTTACTCAAAAGACATTAAAACGTCCACCCCTGCACCCCATCAGTTTGATGGAGAAGATGCAGGAAGGGGCGCCCTTAGATGACAGACTGGACCTCAGCACAGCAAAACACAGATCCACTCGACCAGCAAATACATGTACTCATTTTGCGGGAACACAAAGCCTTCATGGAGGTATTATTGATAAGGGTATTGATAAGGGCTACCCTAAATGGATCTCTGGGGAAGTATGTAGATATGCAAAGACTAAGGACTTTCTACAGATATTTCCCAAATGTTTCACTTTTTCTCACTAAGTCAAGAGTTAAAACAAGCAAACCTCCTAGATCATACATCTGTCTGGACTGGCAAGGTCCTCCCACCTCTTGGAATCCTAACTTGGGAGGTCCAAGCAGCCCATCTTCAAGAAGGTTGTCTTCACAAAGCCATTCAGCCTGGGTGTGTCATGCACCCTAACGCAGGGCCCAGCAGCGAGCATTTTGATTAAAGTGCAGAATTCCATGCAGCATTGAAATGAATGGTGTTGAGATGAACAAAGTAGCTCTTTATTGTGGACGCTGGAGAAAGGTGTGGACTCATCTCTGCCAATTATAAGAGTGCAGAAAAATAATACAGGAAACATAAAGTCTGTTGCATAAATGAGAAAGCCTGTTTCTGTTGTGATTTGCTGTGATACTCAAATCACAGAGAGGAGTTTGTTGGAAGCGCTCCCAGCTGAGACTGGTTTGTCTCAGGAGTGACTGTGCGTGTTGGGAGGCCCTCAGCTGGACACCATGAGTGGGCATCTCGGGTGGGACACCACGCACAGGGTCATGGAGCCCAGTCACACTGGCTCCCAAGAACCAACTTGTAAATACACAGGAATTCTCTGACTGGGTTGTTAAACTGTTTGTAGCTTGACATTGGCCATGATTGGAATATTTACATCACAGAAATCAGCAAATGCTACAAATCAGAGCTTCTTTTTTTTTTTTTACTTCCAAAAGCTCATGTTTTCACGTGAACCAATATCTTAGCAATAACGCCACGACATTTCTTCCTTAGAAAGAAATGAGCTGCAATGAACTTAAGTGAACAATAAGAAAAGTTTAGATATGGAAAGACAGCTTGTCTTTCATCCTGTTGCTTCAAGAACTAAAAGTACACAGTTTGATATATTTTGTACTTACTGTACAAGATTAGATTCATTGACATATTGTAGTGAATTCTACTAATTCCACATTACTAAAGTTCACGATGTTTTATGATAAAACAGATCTACCCATTATCATATTTTAAATAGCCTATTTTCATTTGATTATTCTCAACCACTTATTTAAAAAATGCTCATTTATACTACAAACTCCAGGAGAAGAAATGTAAAAGTTAGAGAATTATTATGGGATGACCACATTTTTCAGGGAGGTAAAAGGGAATAAATACATCAAGCTCGGGCTTCCCTGGTGGCACAGTGGTTGAGAGTCCGCCTGCCGATGCAGGGGACACATATCTGTGCCCCGGTCCAGGATGACCCCACATGCCGCGGAGCGGCTGGGCCCGTGGGCCATGGCCGCTGAGCCTGTGTGTCTAGAGCCTGTGCTCCGCAACTGGAGAGGCCACAACAGTGAGAGGCCCGTGTAACGCAAAAAAAAAAACCAAAAAAACCCCCATCAAGCTCAGCGCCTTCAGTGTATCCAGCACACAACGAAATGCCGTGAGAATTTTGGAAAGGTGCCTGGTAATGTTTTCAAGTCTACAGATATGAGGATTCAGATCTTATATTGAACTGAATTATGAAATTGGATTATAATTGGATTATGAAAGATCCTGCATATTTTTATAGATTATTTCAAAATTATGGAATAATTTTCAGCATAAGTATTAACCAGCCAACGTTTGGTTTCCTACTATTTCAGAAAAACTTTCCATGAATCCTAATGTGTTTTCAAAGTCCATCCAGTGGAGAAGGAGCAGAAAGGCAGCAGACCTAAAAGCTGCTGGTCTGAGTTAGCAGAGAAAGTTAGAAAGGCCTCCAGCGGCCTTGCAGGAAGTGCTCGTCAGCTTCCTAGCAGCTCAGACTCAGCGAGGGGGCAGGAGGCACCAACCCAATAGAGCAGAAGGACAGGCTAGTAATTAGGGAAAGAACAAGGGAGTAACTCCCCAGTTAGCAGTTTCCCAGCTGAGATGTGAGTCAGTGAAAGACAGAAACCCACTCCTCTGACTCATCTACAGCATTTTAAGGCCACAGCACTCACACTACTGAGTGCAAGTTGGATTTAACACGGAGAGTAAATTTGGACACAAAAGCACATATAGGAGTTTATCCCACTTATCATTTCACAAATTATCCTTGTCAGATAGACCTGGGCATCAAAAAGCCTACACTCAGAGGAAAGGTGCAGTCAAAATCATAAGGGAGTGAATAAAATAGATTTACTGACTTTGTAACATCAGGAATGGTCCTAGACCCAGATAAAGATGTAGATTATCTGAGCAAGAAAGGTGCACACCTTAGACTGAGTGAAGGGCATCAGGACTCCAGTTACAATCCAGTGGCAGCTGCAAGAATTAGGTTAAGGATTCAAGTAGTTTTATTCCTGGCATAAATCTTTACATACCGAGTAGTGTCTGAAAGAACATTTCAAATTTATTCTAGAAAAAAAAGGAGTTTTGTTTAGGTGCAAGGAAAGTTGCAGTAAGGGACTGGAGAAAAAAGAGCAAACACAAATGTAAAAGAGATGTTCAGAAAAGCCTTCACACTTGCACCTTATCCTGCGTGGTCTGTCAGCTGAAGGTTACTGTGTTCTGTCTGCTGATGAGGAAACTTAGTTTGATCTGAACAGTTTTCTTATTCATATAAACTATTCCCAGTGTGCTAAGGCCACAGCACCCTATGACGGAGGCAAGTGATAGAGTTTATGTTTAGTGCCAGACCCGCTGTGGGTTTTCTCTCTCTGCTTTTTACATTTTCTGGGATACTTTAAAGGTAAGTTAGAAAGAACAAATAACATGCTGTTTCGTGATCCAGATTACTCCCGTGAAGTCCACTACAAATTTTATTTCTTAAGAAATAATACCTGATTCAAAAGGGCTTGGAAGTGTATTTATATTCTGCACACAGTGTGACAGAGCAGATAACACTGAAGTTGAGTCACAGTTTCAAGTGAGAAACTCTTAAGTCACACCACCCTAAGCTTCAAATGGTGTTAGGTTTACATACAGGAAGTTGAAGGGAGAATGGGGTTTTGCAGACGTTTTTTGATCATTTCTGTTCCAAGAGGAAACGTATTTTTCTATGTCCTGATTGCAAACAACTGGGCTGAAAACTCAAAATGTACCATCCTCGTCTGTCATAGAGATAAGATATCACCTGAGATGACGAGAAAGTGTTAATATTTCATCAACTCAACAAACTTCTGTGGAGCATCTGTTTTGTGACTGTCACCCTGCCAGGTGCTAGAGTTACATAAAGAAAAGAAACATATTTACTCCTCCCAGGGACTTAGAGACTGCTGAAGAGACACCTGAAAGAATTATTACAATATAGTCTGTGTTATTCCAGTACAGCCTGGAGAGTGCAATGCTCAAGGTGTGCACATAATGATGAGGTGTGTGTGTACTTACATGACATACCTTGTGTCCATATGCAGGAAGGCTACCTTGCTCAACTGCAGAGAAGTCTAGGAGCCAAGGAATTAGACAAGAATAAAATCAATGATTTGATTACTATTAACTGTGTCAATTCAGAGGGAAAATAATAGGAGAGGTTCTTAAAATTTCATAAGTCTGTATACAAAAAGCATCTTTGGAATATAGAGGGAACCCCACATGGTCTACAGAAGTTCTGGGGAGAATGTTCTGGAGAAATGATATTTCCATTAAGACTTAAAGTGGGAGTTTGCCAGAGAACTGAGGGGGGAAATGCTCAAAATAAAAAAGATAAAGAAGATAAAAAAAGATAGATAAAAAAATGTAAAGTGGTTTGAAATGGTCTGGCAAGTTGGGGATGACAAGCAGTTCTGTTGCTAGATCACAAAATGCAAGGCCTTGCCCAACAGCAGATGGCAGCCTCTGAATGAGACAGGACCTGGAAGCCAACCAGGCCAGGGACCAATCCCACCTATGAGTCCATCCACAGTAGTCAGCCCAGCCACAACAGAAGGGCTAACCCAACCCACATAGGGTTGCACCTGTAGAGCAAATAGCTCTGGTGACCAGAGGGGAGTGTGCTGCTGGGCCCCACAAGACATCTCCTATATAAGGCCACTTCTCCAAGGTCAGAAAACATAACTGACCTACACAATATAAACTAATAAACACAGAGAATTAAGCAAAATGAGGCTACAAAGGAATATGTTCCAAATGAAGGAACAAGATAAAACCCCAGAAGAGCTAAGTGAAATGGAGATAAACAATCTACCCCCCAAAAAGTTCAAGGTAATGACCATGAAGATGTTCAATGAACTTGGGAAAAGAATGGATAAACACAGTGAGAAGTTTAACAATGAGTTAGATAATATAAAGAAGAGCCAAACTGAGCGAAAGATAAAATTACTGAAATAGAAAATATGCTAGAAGGAATTAACAGTAGATTAGATGATACAGAGGAACAGATGAGCAAACTGGAAGACAGAGTAGTGGAAATCACACAAGCCAAACAGGAAAAAGAAAAAAGGATTAAAAAAAAAAAAAAAAAAAAAACTAAGGACAGTTTAAGAGACTTCTGGCACAACATCCAGCATACTAACATTCACATTATAGGGGTCCCAGAAGGAGAAGAGAGAGAGAAGGGGGCAGAGAGCATATTTTAAGACCTAATAGCTGAAAATGTCCCTAAACTGGGAAAGGAAACAGACATCCAGGTTCAGAAAGCACAGAGAGTCCCAAACAGGATCAATCCAAAGAGGACCACCCAAGACATATTGTAATTAAAATGACAAAAATTAAAGATAGAGAGAAAATATTAAAAAGCAACAAGGGAAAAGTGACTAGTTACATGCAAGGGAACTCCCATAAGACTGTCAGCTGGTTTTTCAGCAGAATCTTTGTAGGTCAGAAAGGAGTAGCATGATATATTTAAGTGATGAAAGGAAAAAACTTACAACTGAGAATACTCTACCCAGCAAGGTTATCATTCAGATTTGAAGGAGAGATAAAGAGTTTTACAGACAAGCAAAAGCTAAAAGAGTTCAGCACCACTAAACTGGCTTTACAAGAAATGTTAAAGGAATTTCTCTAAGTGAAAAAGACAAGACCACAACTAAAATATGAAAATTATAAGGGGAAAAATCTCATTGGTAAAGGCAAATATATGGTAAAGGTAGTAGATCAAACACTTATAAAGCTAGTAGGAAGGGCCTCCCTGGTGGCGCAAGTGGTTGAGAGTCCGCCTGCCGATGCAGGGGATGCGGGTTCGTGCCCCGGTCTGGGAGGATCCCATATGCCGCGGAGCGGCTGGGCCCGTGAGCCATGGCCGCTGAGCCTGCGCGTCCGGAGCCTGTGCTCCGCAACGGGAGAGGCCACAACAGTGAGAGGCCCGCATACCGCAAAAAAAAAAAAAAAAAAACCTAGTAGGAAGGTTAAAAAACAAAAGTAGTAAAATTATCTATATCCACAATACAAAACAAAATGACACAAAACAAAACAAAATAACACAAAACAAAAATATGTAAATACGATGTCCAAAACATTATTTTGGGTGGGGAATAAAGATGTAGGGTAGTTAAAATGCATTTGAAATTAACAGATCATCACTTAAAATAACTATGTGTATATATATATATATATATATATATATATATATTTACAGATTGCTACATATAAACCTACTGGCAACTACAAACCAAAAATCTGTAATAGATACACACACAAAAAAAGAGAAAAGGATACAAACATAACACTAAAGATAGTTGTCAAATCACAAGGGAAGAGAGCAAAAGAAGAAAGGAGCAGTGACAAAAAAGGCTATAAAAACTACCCCAAAATAACTTAAAAAAATGGCAATAAGTACATACCCATTAATAATTACTTTAAATGTGGACAGACTAAATGCTTCAATCAAAAGACACAGACTGGCTGAATGGATACAAAAACAAGACCCATATATATGCTGCCTACAAGAGATTCACTTCACATCTAAAGACACACACACACTGAAAGTGAGGGGATGGAAAAAGTTATTTCATGCAAATGGAAATGAAAAAAAAAGCTGTAGTAGCAATACTTATATCAGACAAAGTAGACTTTAAAATAAAGACTGTTACAGGAGACAAAGAAGAACACCACATAATGATTGAGGGATCAATCCAAGAGGAATATATAACAATTGTGTATGTATATATATATATATATATATATATATATATATATATATATACACACACACACACACACACACCCCAACATAAGAGCACCTAAATACTAACACAAAGAAAGAAATTGACAGTAACCCAATAATAGTAAGGGGACTTTAACACCTCAATTACATCAATGGGCAGATGGTCCAGATAGAAACAGTGGCTTAAAAGGACATATTAGATCAGATGGACTTCATAAATACATATAGAACATTCTATCCCAAAGCAGCAGAATACACATTCTTTTCATGTGCACATGGAATATTCTCCAGGACAGATCACATACTAGGATGCAAAACAAGTCTCAAATTTAAGAAGACTGAACTCATATCAATCACCTTTTCTGACCACAATGCTATGAGACTGGAAATCAACTATAAGACAATACCTGCAAACCCCCCACCCCCCAAAAAAACAAACAAACTCGTGGAGCATAAACGAGATACTACTAAATAGTCAATACATCACTGAAGATCAAAGAGGAAATTAAAAAACACCTAGAGACAAATAAAAATGAAAACACAACTATCCAAAATCTATGGGATGCAGTAAAATTATTTCTAAAATGAACATTTATAGTGACACAGGACTACCTCACGAAACAAGAAAAATGTCAAATAAACAACTTAGCCTTACACCTAAAGGAACTAGAAAGAGAAGAACAAACAAAAACCAAAAGTTAGTAGAAGAAGAAACAAAGAGAGCAGAAATAAAAGAAATACAGACTAAAGCAAAATAGAAAAGATCAATGAAACTATGACCTAGTTCTTTGAAAAGATAAACAAAATTGATAACCCTTAGTTAGACTCATCAAGACAAAAAGAGAGAGGGCCCAAATCAATAAAATCAGAAATGAAAAGGGAGAAGGTACAACCAACACCACAGAAATACAAAAGGATCAGAGAAGATTACTATGAACAACTGTATGCCAATAAAATGGACAATCTAGAAGAACTGAACAAATTCCTAGAAATATACAATATCCCAAGACTGAATCAGGAATAAGTAAAAAATATGACCAGTAAATAAATTGAATCAGCAATTAAAAACACCCAAGAAACAAAAGTCCAGGACCAGACAGCTTCACAGATGAATTCTACCAAATATTTAAAGAATTAATGCCTATCCTTCTCAAACTATCCCACCAAATTGAAGACGTCTGTACTCATTCTAGGAGGCCAGCATCACCCTGATACCATAACAAGACAAAGATACTACAATAAAAGAAAAAATACAGTCCAGTATCGCTGATGAACATAGATGCAAAAATCCTCAACAAAATATTAGCAAATCGAATTCAACAATACTGTAAAAGGGTCATACACCATGATTAAGTGTGATTTATCCAATGGATGCAAGGAAGTTTCAATATTCACAAGTCAGTGTGATCCACCATAGTAACAAATGAAAGAATAAAAATCATATGATCATCTCAATAGATGCAGAAAAAGCTTTTGACAAAATTCAACATGCATTTATGATAAAAGCTCTCAACAAAGTGGCTATAGAAGGAACATACCTCAACATAATAAAGGCCAAATATGACAAACCTACAGCCAACACCATACTCAATGGTGAAAAGCTGAAAGCATTTCCTCTAAGGTCAGGAACAAAACAAGGATGCCTCCTCTGGCCACCTTTATTCAACATAGTATTGGTAGTCCTAGACACAGCAGTCAGACAAGAAAAAGAAATAAAAGGAATCTAAATTGGAAAGGAAGAAGTAAAACTGTCACTATTTGCAGATGACATGATAATATACATAGAAAATCCTAAAGACGTCACTCCAGAACTATTAGAAATACAATTGCATCAAAAAGAATAAAATACCTAGGAATACATCTAATTAAGGAGGTAAAAAACCTGTACTCAGAAAACCATAAGATGCTGATGAAAGAAACTGAAGACAATACAAACAAGTAGCTTTCTACTTGTCATGGATTGGAAGAATTAATATTGCTAAAATGACCATACTACCTAAGGCAAACTACAGATTCAATGCTATCCCTATGAAAACACCAATGGCATTTTTCACAAAACTAAAACAAATAATTTTAAAATTTGCATGAAAACACAGAAGACTTTGAATAGCCAAAACAATCTTGAGAAAGAAGAACAAAGCTGGAAGTGCCATGCTCCCTGATTTCAAACTATACTACAAAGCTATAGTAATCAAAACAGTATGATTCTGGCACAAAAAAACCAGACAAATAGATCAGTGGAACAGAATAGAGAGTACAGAAGTGAACCCACATTTTTATGGCCAATTAATCTATGACAAAGGAGGCATGAATACACAACGTAGAAAAGAAAGTCTCTTCGATAAGTGATGTTGGAAAAACTGGACAGCTACATGCAAAAGAATCAAACTGGACTGCTTACTCACACTGCACACAAAAATAAACTCAAAATATATTAAAGACTTCAATGGAAGGCCTGAAACCATAAAACTCCTAGAAGAAAGCATAGGCAGTATACTCTTTGACGTCGGTCTTAGCAATATGTTTTTGGAATATCTCCCCTCAGGCAAACAAAAACAAAAAGAAACAAGACTACATCAAATTAAAAAGCCTTTTCACAGAGAAGGAAACTATCAACAAAAGGAGGCCACTGCTGAATGGGAGGATGACATATCTGTTAAGGGACTAACATCAAAAATATGCAAAGGTGAACTCATACAACTCACCTTCAGAAAAAAAATAAAAGTCTGATTAATAAATGGGCAGAGGACCTGAATGGACATTCTTCCAAATAAGATATACAGATGGCCAATAGACACAAAGAAAGATGTACAACATCACTAATCATTAGGGAAATGAAAATCAAAACCACAATGAGGTATAACCTCATACCTCAGAATGGCTATTATCAAAAAGACAACAAATAAAAAGTGTTGGCAAGGATAGGGAAAAAAGGGAACTCTCATGCACTGTTGGTGGGAATGTAAATTGGTGCAGCCACTATGGAGAACAGTATGGAGCTTCCTCAAAAAATTAAAAATAAAACTACCATACAGTCTATCAATTCCACTTCTGGGTATTTTTCCAAAGAAAAGGAAACACTAACTGGAAAATATATATGCACCCCTATGTTCATTGTAGCATTACTCACAAAGTACAGAAGTAACCTAAGTGCCCATCAATAGATGAATGGATAAAGAAGATGTGAGATATATATATATATATACACATATACATACATATATATGTTTATATATAATGGACTATCATTCAGCCATAAAGAAGAATGAAACCTTGCCATTTACAACAACATGGATGAACCTACAGGGTATTATACTAAGTGAAATAATAAGTCAGAGAAAGACAAATACATATGGTTGCACTTACATGTGGAATCTAAAAAACAAAACAAATGAACAAACATAAAACAGAAAGTCATCAATATGAGAAAAAACAGGTGGTTTCTAGAGGGGAGGGAAGTAGCTAAGGGCAGAGCCTTTATTGTAGGGACTTTATTATCTGATCTTAAAGAAAATGGGAAAATATTCACAGATGTAGATACACAAAGTTAGGGGACAGACGTTTGAAAGTAATCATGCCTCTTGTTCTCAACTTCCTTTAAGAGGTAGGATGGAAAGTAACCTGCTAAAGTTGATAAGGGCTGTTGAGAAGGAGACTTAAGGAGAATAAATGCAAAGGAAAAGTTCCTGAAGGAAATTAAGTGCTACTCCAGTGAACAGGTGACTCATAAGAAAGCAAAACAGCCTTACTGCTGATGTGGAGAAAGTTTTAGTGGTCTGGATATAAGAAAAAAACCAGCCACAACATTCCCTTAATCCAAAGGCTAATCCAGAGCGAGGCCCCAACTCTCTCTTTGATTCTATGAAGGCTGAGAGAGGTGAGGAAGCTGCAGAAGAAAAGAAGAAAAGTCGGAAGCTAGCAGAGTTTGGTTCATGAAGTTTAAGGAGAGAAGCCAACTCCATAACATAAAAGTGCAAAATGAAGCAGCAAGTGCTGATGTAGAAACTGCAGCAGGTAATCCAGAAGATCTAGCTAAGATAATTCATGAAGGTGGCTACACTAAACAACAAATTTCCACTGTAGACAAACAGCCTCATATTGAAAGAAGATGCCATCTAGGACGTTCATAGCTAGAGAGGAAAAGTCAATGCCTGGCTTCAAAGCTACAAAGGACAGGCCAACTGTCTTGTTAGGGGCTAATGCAGTTGGTGACTTTAAGTTGAAGCCAATGATCCTTTACCAAATCCTAGGGCCCTTAAGGATTATGTACTCTGCCTGTGCTCTGTAAATGGAAAAACAAAGCCTGGATGACAGCACACCTGTTTACAATAAGGTTTACTGAATATTTTAAACCCACTGTTGAGACTTACTGCTCAGAAAAAAGGATTCTTTTCAAAATATTGCTGCATTGACAATGCACCTGGTCACCCAAGAGCTCTAATGGAGATGTGTAATGAGATTAATTTTGTTTTCATGCCTGCTAACACAACATCCATTCTGTAGCCTATGGATCAAGGATAATTTCGACCTTCAAGTCTTATTAGTTAAGAAATGCACTTTGTTAGGCTATAGCTGCCATAGACAGTGAGTCTTCTGATGGACCTGGACAAAGTCAACTGAAAACCTCTGGAAAGGAGTTACCATTCTAGAGGCCATGAAGAAAATTAGTGATTCATGAGAAGAGGTCAAAATATCAACATTAACAGGAGTTTGGAATAAGTTGATTCCAACCCTCATGGATGATTTTGAGGGGCTCAAGACCTCAGTGGAGGAAGTAACTGCAGATGTGGTGGAAACAGCAAGAGGAATAGAATTAGAAGTGGAGCCTGAAGGAATGGTGACTGAATTGCTGTCATCTCATGATAAAACATTAATGGGTGAGGAGTTGCTTCTTATGTATGAACAAAGAGAGTGGTTTCTTGAGATGGAATCTACTCCTGGTGAAATGCTGTGAAGATTGTTGAAATGACAACAAAGGATTTAGGATATTGCATAAACTTAGTTGATAAATCAGTGGCAGGGTTTGAGAGAATTGGCTCCAATTTTGAAAGAAGTTCTACTGTCAATAAAATGCTCTCAAACAGCATTGCATGCTACAGAGAAATTATTCATGAAAGGAAGAGTCAATCGATGCAGCAAACTTCATTGTTGCCTTGTTTTAAGAAATGGCCACGGCCACCCCAGCCTTCAGCACCCACCATCCTGATCAGTCAGCAGCCACCAACACCAAGGCAAGACCCTCCACCAGCACAAAGATTATGCCTCGCTGAAGGCTCAGATGATGGTTAGCATTTTTAAGCAATAAAGTATTTTTTAATTAAGATATGTTCATTTTTTAAGCATAATGCTATTTCACACTTAATAGACTTCAGTATAGCATAAAAATAACTTTAATATACAATAGGACTTGCCTTATTGCAATACTCACTCTATTGCAGTGGTCTGGAACCAAACTCACAATATCTCTGAGGTATGTCTGTACTCAGTCACTCAGATTTGGAATAGAGAGGACAGATTTGAGCATGGATACATGACTAAATTGTACCAGGCAGGTGTTGAGTGAAGACAGGAGTGGGAACCAAGAGTGCTGTTGGATCTAGTGTGAATGAAGGAGCAGGGGCCAGGCCAGGCCTATGAGCCTTGGGAAACAGAGATTTAAGATATCTCTAGGAAGCTGAAGCCCTGGAAACTGAAGGACTAAAACCTAGTATTTCAGAGGTTGACTAGTTCATAGTGATAAGTTACAGTGTGTGGCCATGAAAGTAAAGAAAAAAGGGGATAGTGGCTATTGGAGTTGAGAATTATTCAAAAGAAAACGCTTGTTTTCTTCCCTCTCCTGCTCGCATGAGAAGGGACAGAACCCCTCCTTCACACCCTGGTAGTGAACAGGAGTAGGGTGAACATTTTGGTTCCTTTCCCTTTTCCTTACTCGCTGCTGTCTTTGGGAGGAGGAATCTTATTTGATCACTGAGCTCAGTGCAAGCTAGGTTCACTGGGCCATATTTCCAGGGGCCGCCTTGCTGTCTTGTGATGTGGGTGACACTGGCCCATGTTCTCTGCTTCGTGCTCCCTCGTGCTAGGTGACAGCGCTTGCGCTTGGGTGAATAGTCAAGACTGTGCTCATGCCAAGGTCTGCACTTGTGGGGGAAGACAGAAGCCACAATTGAACCTCAGTTCCAAACTGCACTCTCCCCCTCCCACACCCCAAGCCTTAGTCATAACAGAACAAACATATCTTGACTCCTTATTGTTTAGAAACTCCTGCTGGGGAGGGAATGAATGACTTATGTTCCCTAAGTTTTAGTAAGGAGGTCAAGGCATTTTGAGGCTATGATCTGGATAGGTTATCCATCTGAGTGGTGGTGGGTACTGATAACCCAGAACGACGTCAGGACTTCGGGAGGAAAAAAAAGACTTGGAGCCAGATACCAAATTTTCTATAAATGCAGCAGAATTACTAGACATTTGATAAATGGTAGAAATGAGGTGGGGCAAATATGTTGGTTATGAGGGGCAAGACCCTAAAAGGAGCAAAAGTATCTATGAGAATGGGCTGTAAGTGACCTTAAGGTGACACTGTGGATAAGAAGGAATGTTGACCTCACCTTTTGGCTCTGAGTATGGGAGGATGAGCAGCCTCTATTCGAGTTGGCTGCTAGGGACTCTTCATCCTCAGGAGAGAGGCAGGTTTCAGTGAAGGCCAGAGGGTGTCAGTTCTGCAGAGTTTCATGATGCAGAAGAGTTTGTTTACCACATTTGTGGTTCCAGAGGGAAGAGTGAAAAATTCAGAATTATAAATTCTTACCGTTTTTATATCCTTGAGAGCAGAGGGTGTGAATTTTTATTGTATTCCCAGTGCTGAATAGAGTACCAGACATATAGTAGGCACTAGTGAATGTTTGCAGGATGAATGAATGAATGAGTGAGCCTATGAATGAAGAGTGATCAGGCGATCAGACTACAAATAGAGGAGGTGACTACAGGTTTACACTAAGAAAGGAGACCAGAAATGTGAAGCGTGGTCGGGATTAATTTGGCTCAATGTATTAAGCAGAATTGAATTAGAACTGCTTTGGTGTGAGTAAGGAGAGGCCCATGGAAAGTGACTTTCTCTGCAGGTGCTGAGCACAGGCTCAGCTCTGGGGTGGCTGAAGGTTCCAAGCTCCCTTGAAAGTAAGAGGAATCCCAGGGCTCCAGTCTCTGTTCTAGGAGTCACACTGGGGAAGGGCTGGCCAGTAAACAAAGGCCTAAAGCAAAGGTGAATCACAGACCACATCCCAGACAAAGGGAGGCTATGTATGTAGCAATGTAGAGCATCAAGCCCAAAGAAGTTGAAACAGGAATTTTAAGTAAAGGAAGGCAAAACTGGAATCAGTGGTTTGAGGAGCCAGGAGAGTTTCCCTTGACCAGCACCCCTTTTTTACAGGTCAAGAGGAAGTGGGACTGCTGGTCCTCAGATCAGTGCTTTCCCAGTAGACTGAGTCCTGGTCAGGCATTTCACTGTTAGGGTCCACACCCCCCAGAATACAATACAATACTCCCCACTCCACTGACACTACAGTAAGGATGTGTTGCAGGAAAGGAGGAGGGTTACTAAAGTTAGACAAGCCCCTGGATGTGAGAGTCTCATTACCTGAAGAGCCCCCAGGAGTTGCCCAGCTGATGTGAGAGGCAGTATGTCAATTCCTGGATAAGAGCCAGAAGGCACGTCTAGGTCCAGAGGCCGGTCAGCACGATGCCTGTGCTGTTCCTTTCTAGGTGGGTCGTACAAGGGAGGCCACACTCAGTGGACTGGGATGGGTGGTGCTAGAGCTTGGGGCTTTTGTTTGAGCAGGAGAGCAGAAGCCAGAGCTGGAAGGGATGGAGCGTTCCAGGCAGAGGGATTGGAGAGCTCTGTCTGAGTTATGATGTGGTAAGAGAGATGGAGAAATGGCAGCACAGGGGCTCTTTAGGTGACTGAGTGGTAAATCCCACTGGATATGGGGCCAGAGACACTAAGTGACCTTGAAGAGAAGGAAAACGAATGTGTGATTAGGAAATAGGCATCCAGGGGCAGAAGGTCTTGTTGGCACATGGTTCAGAAAAGACTGAAGAAGTGGATAAGAAGTAGGTGAAATAGCTCAGTAGGCCAAGCACTCGCCTTGGGAAAGGATTCTACCACTGCTGCTGTCAGAAAGAGGCATGGTTATACAAGGTGAGTGGACTGAAGATAAAACGAAAGTAGCTATTTCACAGGAAGTTGTAGAAAATCCAGGGCAAAAGCTGGTCCCTTGAAATTAATCAAGGGGTTCTAAATTAAAATTTTGCCTTGGAATAATGGAAAACAACATATGGAAGCAAAATTGTTTGGAAAAAAATGGGTGTAAAAACAGAAAATGAAACTGGACGTTACGATCCGTCTTCAACCACTTGAATCTTTTTGGTCAATGGTGTTTATGTATGAGGTGGAACCAGGCAGAGGCATGATAGAATGCGTTAGGATTAGAATCCTCTTGCCTCCATAGCAGTATACTTTTTAATGGGCTGAGTTCATTGAAAATATTTCCTTCCTTCTTATTTGAATTCCACCTCTCCAACTTAGGCAGTTTTTCCATAGTTGATTCATAGCTAAAAACTTTTTTTTTTTCATTTTCACCAAGAACTTTATTGAAAAATTTATTTTACCCTTTTGTTCCACTACCTTCTGCCATTTTTCAGGCAACTTCATAATTCCATCTTCCCAAAACTTTTTACCTTTTTTGAGCAAAGAACTGGTCCAGGTCATAGCTAAAAACTTTTATCTATGATTGTTTCTTCTTTTATTTGGGGTTATCTCCCAAGCACTAAGTTGCCTGATACACAAACAACAATTCCATTCTATTTGGCCACCAAAAATGTTCTGAAAAAGTGGTGAATGTGTGCAACCAGACAGAACCTAATTAAGAATATAAAATGTCTTCTAGCCACTTATCCTATAATATTGTGACGTAATTCAAGCCATTTCTTGTTTTATGAGCTATGGTTATACAACATGTAACAGTCTACCCCTCCTACGAGAGAAATTCAAGATGACTTCTTTGAGGTCAGCGACTCCTCTTGCTTTTTGGTTCTTAAATTGAAGGCTGAGTAAAATTCAGAGCTGCTGTCATAAGGGAAGAAAGTAAACCAAGTTCAGAGTTCAGTGACTGAGGAAATAGTCCAGATTCTACCGAGTTCAGATTCCTTTCCACAGCCTTCCAACCTAAGGTGCTGACTTTTGCTCTTGTATGTGAGAAAAGGCCTGGGCTTGGGGAAACTTCTCCTCTGGAAACATCCCCCCAACACCTTGTGCTAAGTCAGGAATTCATCCAAGGGTAGACATTTTGTAAATGCGAATGCCTTGCCAGTAAGTCTAAACCTGCAGTTACCACCTCAATGTGAACAAATCAATTAGAACTATGAGCGTTCTTTCTTCCTAAAAACTGCTTGAGATCCATGGGCTCAGGGAGAGGAGACCCAGGCAGAGCAGTAACCATCCTGCGTGGCTGAGAGGAGGCTTCCGTCATGGAGGTCAGCGCCCACCCCTGGGGCGGGGGGGGCGAAGAGGAAGTGATGGGGAAGCAGGACAGGAGTGCAGGATGCTGGGGAGGAGGTGCTGTACAAATGCTTTCCTGTAATTTGCAATCATGCTCTGAGGGCCCCGTTGGCCACATGTCATGGTACAGGTGTGACTTAATATGGGAATTTGTCATTTTTCTATTGGTGTAGTCCTACAATCCATTGTTTTTTAAAAAAAGTGATTTTGGACCTATGTGAGAACAAAGCTGAATTATCGGGAGCTGAAATCGCATTGAACACTTTAGTGTGCAGTGGCCTCAGAGGCCTGCGGGCCTGCCTCGTGAAGTGTTCTCAAGCTCCCCCCCATGAACCCCTTACTTTATGTGGGAAAAGGCACGTTGCACATCCACCTTCTTCCTGCTGGCAAGAGAACCCTGGGCAAAAATTCAAAATACTGGAATATTTTCTCAGTACTTCTATACTCCTTATGCTTCCCTCCCTTGCCACTCGGGAAAGCTAGGCAGCTTTTGGCCTGGTAGCTTCTTGTGCCTTGACGCGATTTCAGTGGTTAGCATCTACCTGGGTCGGGGCAGAAACATGCCTTGCCTTGGTACCATGATGTCCACCCACCCAGGGCTCCGTTCCTTCCATTAGCGGCTTTCTAATTGGCTATTCCCTGAAGTCTGGTGCTTGCTGTTGCCACTTATGGTAAGAACATGTGGACTGGGTGAGGTAAACTATCTACTGTAGGTAAGCTACATTTGCCAGAGCCTTTTCTGGCAAATATCTCCCTCATTCTTTCATTCACTCATTTTGAAAACTTTAATTGAACACCAGCTTTGTGTCAAGCCTGCGGGATAGAAAGATACACAGACAGTGGTCTCTGCCTCAGAAGGTATCGCAGTCTTTTAGGGGCAAAGGTTGTAGTGACAATACTCCCCATTTGTGTTTGTGAGTGCAGTCTGATGATTCTGGAAGAGGCAGCTGGTATCTCTCCTGATGCTCCAGCACAGATGTTTGGTGGGGACGGGTGCTGGTGCACTGACTAGGGCAGGGAAGTTAGTAGATATTCCGACAGTGTCTTAAAACCCACTTCCAGGAAGAAACAGTAAGAGGCAGGCATCTGCCTCTGTTGAGGAATGGGGAGTAAACTTGCAGCTTTTAAAAATAATCAGTGATAAAATAATCAGTGATGGAAAATGGAAAAATAGAGGCGCTGGAATGCCATTCTAGCTTGCATAATTCTGGAAAAACAAAATGAAGAGTTTCTAGAACTGTGTTCCGGCATGTTTCCTTAATAACGCAGTCTTGTTTATGAAGAATATGTGAGGTAGAACCTAGACCCTAAAGCAAGTGAAAGGAGTGAATAACCATAAATACCTGCATGTCTACTATAACTAGTTTGTGTGATGCCATTGGCCAAATATGTATCCTAATATTACACCACTGTGTCTATGGGAAAATTTAAGTGTACCTCTATCAATTCAAATACAGGACTTTTTACAGAACTACAAACGTAAGGTGATATACTCAAGCCAGCCTAGCCTCACTGAGACAGAACTCTGCAAAGAACATGGCTTCCTAGGTTCCAGCCCCTCCAGACACTGAGAGCCTCACCCTGATGCCACTGACAGTGAAAAAACTTAAAGTGGGTGCTCAGCACAGGTCTCCTATTGGTGTCCCTGAAATGGGTGTTGTCTTTGTCCAGCACTTTTCTAGAGGAGAAGGCTAAGCGCAGCTTGGGAAGGAACAGAGAAGAGTGGAGGCCCAGACCTACCTCCCCAGAGGCCGATGGGAGGCCACTGTTGTTACCTGAGCCCCCCTTGGGTCTAACCCCATGGCCTATCAAAGGATCTCTTCCAACAACATAAGACTGTCCTGAAAGGCTTTTTGCCAGCTTTCCAGTGATGCATTATTGCTCACTAATGATTTAATGACCCAAAGGAAGGGCACCACAAGCTACTTAATCCAACACGGATGTGAAAAGTAATTTTCTGTTTGGAGACAAAGCTGAAAGCAGACCCTCTGCTTTCTCAGTGCCTTGGTGAGTCTCAGGTTACACCACTAAACAACATTCTCTCTCTAGTAAAGAGGCACAGAAGTAGCTCTGGGAATTATTCTTTAGTCATGTCATATCCAGATTATCTAAACATTGATCTAAACGGTGAATTTTATGGTGCACTTAACATTTTTCAGTATTTTCTCATTTCAAGAAAATGATGCCTTTCACAGAGCAGAATCTCCAAGCACATTTGTGGGTTGATTATTGAATCAAATGCTTCATTCACATTTTGAAAAGAAACATCCAAGAATTAGGTTTGCTACTGCTTTAAAAGATGTAAATCAATGTTTCTATGACTATGGAAAATTATAATAAAGGTACTAGAAAACACACTCTCACCTTTGTGAGATGTATGAGGAAATGCACTTTACACTCAAAATCTCAGAGATTTCCGTGCAAGGTGGGGATGGCATGAGTAAACAGAGCTAAAGAAGGAAAGGCACGGGGGCTAGGGTCAGCCACACGGGGACCTGCTCTTGGAGATGTGATGCGCCCACATGGCAGTGTCGGCACAGTCATTGCTGCTGCTGTTACGCCAAGTCTTTATCCACCAAGTGCACATCAGAGTCTGCTGACAAATGAATAAATGAGTTTTTCAGGGAATCCTAGTCTGCATTTTTAAGTGCTTACAGGGAACTGAGGAAGAACAAATGGCTTCAAATACAAGAGAAAAGGTTTCATTCAATAAAAGTGATTTGAGAAAAATGCTGGAGCTTGGCCTTCTGGGTTTAGGGTGCGTTTGAGAAGAAAATGCACATCCATCTGTGATGGTTTGAAAAAACTGTCTGCTTGAGGAGAAAATAGGCTGAAGGAGCCCATATCTTCAGGTTCCTCTGGTATTAAGGTGAGCTTAATCCTTGTTAACTGGTGTTTTATCACTGCAGCTTTCGGTGGTAACAAACACCTTCCCGAGCTGTGAACAGCACTGATGTGGAAAATATCTGAACCTGTGAAGCGCCAGCCCTGGTTCCCAGAGAGCAGGGACAGTGCATCAGCAGGTGCCCAAGGGGTGGCCTGTGGATACAAACTTAGAGGCTTAGGACGTGGACTTTTCAAAGACCTTGAAACCTGGAAATTGTTTACAAAACGCAGTGCCTTCGTATCCCATTTTCAGGGGAGAGGGTCAGTCTCAAAGATAACTCTGGAGCCACTGCCTTGGGGAATTCTGGCACAAACCCTGTGTTCTAACTATCTGATGGCTCCTAGGACATCACAGCCTCTTAAACCTCTACGTCTTTGCTGAGGTTGGGAGGGTCTCCCAGGGCCCCCAGTGCGACTTTCCCAGGACGTGCGCCCTTCCCAGGACGTGCGCCCCAGCCTGCCGAGCAAACGAGGGGCCGTCTCCTCCCCTCATTCAGTATCAAGGCACTGAGCCATGCTGCAGGGGGAGCCGTGGGTGCCCAGCCGCCTGCTCCTCCCTGCGTTCCAGCAGTGGGGGCGTAGTTTCTGGAATCGCGGCCAAATGATATGTATCAGGTTGAGTTGGTCCCTCACCGCTTCCACACACAAAGCACCCACTTCTGATTTGACAGTCCCATTCAGGACAAACTCTGGAATCCCTTCTGTCAGGCTCCCTAGTCTACCACTTTGGGGAATTTCCAAAAAAACACAGGCACGGTGTGGGGTTAAATGGCCACTACTTTCAGAGTCACACCGAGGCCAGCCTTGTGTTTTCTGTCTGCTTCTCTCTCTTGATTATTTTGCACAACTGACTGAACAAATAAAGGGTCTGGGGTGTGTGTGAAATGATGCAATAAAGTTCTAACATGAAGCTAGAGGGTAACACTGTGATGCATTCACGTTGACGGGCGTAAGTCAGAAAATGGTGACGCTGCCAATGTTTGCTATTTTACTAGAATGTAGAAACCCATTAAACTGATTGCACTGTAAGCATGGCTTGCTGCGTCTATGTACTTTACTCTGACAGAGAGGGTGTAAATATAAAGTCTGATCTTAAATGGAGGCTTGCAATGACATTTACTTTCCTGACCTGCACAGCCAAGTTAAAGTTTATGTAGTCCTCCCTTAAAGCCCAGAGAAATATAGGTTTGAGTCAAAATGGCCTTTATGACTCTCATATGAGGAGCTCTGGCTGAGTTCATAAAGTCGCGGCATGTCCCGGGGGCACTGTTCTTAAATATGGAAAACTATCTCCTAACCCAGAGCCAGGCTTCAGCCACAATGAGATTACACTGGCATCAGAAAAAGAATGGGGCTCAGATCTTCAGACCAGAACATCCATCCACAAGGACATCATGGAAGAACCACAGTTTTCTCAGTGCCTGATGTCTGCTTCTATAAAAATAATAGAGAAGCAGAGAGGGGGCAATAAGGTAAATCGAGTTTAAGAATATCAGGAAGAATAGCAGGACATTGGGGTCTTGGTAAATGAAGTGAGATTCAGGCATGAAACTAAGGCCCTGAGCAACTAAGTTTCAGAGAAGAGCCAGGAATGCTTCTCCGGAGTTGGAAGCACTGGGCCCTGGCTGGGAGTCAGCTGAAGGAGAGGCTCACCGGACGCGAAGAACCTCGGCACCAGACAGCGTGTGCACAGCAGGGGCCTCTGGGCTGCAACGGAAAGAGCCGCACACAGGTCCACAGAACACTTAGTGAAAAGCACCGGCGGCTTCGCTTCAGGTGAAAACTGCAGGAGGAATTCTGAACAGAAGTTAGGAGGACACAGATAATGCTCTGGATACCAAAACATGTGGGCCCAGAGAGAAGCGAGGTCCGCCTTCTTACAGGTGAGACCATACTCTCCAGTATAGTGAATGTTCTCTTTTACAGGTTTTAAGAATCAACCTAAAAAAACAACTTCAATCAGCTTCAAGGGTCTCTTGTGACATCTGAGATATAGGTAAATACATGGGTTATTGGCCTGAGTTTCAATATTGTTTTAGAATGTTTCTATTCAGAAGATTTCTTGATTGACAAACTTTGGAATAAAGTTTAAGTGGGGTGTATTTAGGGGTTGAACAGGAATGGGATATTTTGAGAGTAGATTGTCGGATGGCTACTCACTCATGCTCCTTGATGAGAGATGGGGAAATATCTACAACAGCATATGGGTGGGGATCCCTGCACCCTCTCAAAACCTGAACCCATCATGCTTTTACATGCTCCAAGTCTGTTTCTCATGGTCCCACAGAACAAGGTACAGCCCCCTTCCCTATGATGTCTTGGCAGTGTTGAAGATGCTTGGCAGGGTCTCTGAGTTCTCCTCCTTCAGTCAAAATATCCTTAGTACCTTCAGTATTTCCTCAAAGGATCTTTTAATTGTCTTGGCTGCTTTTATCCTGAATGTGCTAGCTTATGAAGAAATATTAGGCTCAGAATTTAAGGTCTACTTATTCCTCGATACATAATCATGAAAAGCGTCAAAGAGCTAATCTGATATCTGCAGAGAAGAGCAGACCCATGGTGTACAGATGTCTCTAGTACTCGTCTGCGATGGGCGAGCAGTTAGAGAGCTGTATTAGCAGAGTCATATGCTTTCTACTAACTTAAAACCTAATTCATAATTGCCCCAAATTGGAAGCAACCAAAATGTCCTCCAATAGGTGAATGGATAAACAAGCTATGATACATTCATACCATGGAGTATTATTTAGCGATAAAAGAAAGAGGCATCAAGCCACAAAAAGACATGGAGAAATCTCAAGTGCTGGTTACTAAGTAAAAGAAGCCAATCTGGGTGGTTTCCGGAGGCAGGGGGTAGAGGTGGGCAAATGGTAGTCACTTCTAGTTATAAAATAAATAAGTCCTGGAGACGTCACATACAGCACGGTGACTGTAGGAAACAATACCGTATTGTATATTTGAAAGTTGCTAAGAGATTATCTTAAAAGTTCTCATTACACAAACACACAGAATTTGTAACTATGTGCAGTGATGAATGCTAACTTAATTTATTGAGGTAATCAATATATACCTACATCAAATCATTATGTTGTACATGTATAACTAATTCAATGTTATGCATCAATGAAATCTCAAAAAAATTAAAAAGAGGAGCAGCCAAGCCAATCTGAAAAGATTCCATACTATATGATTTCAACTATACGACATTCTGGAAAAGGCAAAACTACAGAAACAGTCAAAAGACCAATGGCTGCCGGTGTTTGGGAGCTGGGGTAAGAGAACCAAATAGGTGAAGCACAGGGAATTTTTAGGGCAGTGCAACTATTGTGTATGACACTATGGTGGTGGATAAATGACATTATGCGTCTGTCAAAACTATAGGGGGAGCTGAGTCAAGGTGGCAGAGTAGGAGGACACGGAGATCACCTGTTCCCACAGGGCCATGAGGAGTATGTTGACAGATGGAAATTCTCACAGAGCACCTGCTGAGCACTAGCAGAGGGCCTCGGAAACCGAAAAGGACAAGAAAAGATCCATGTGTAACTGGGCAGGACGAAAGAGCGAAAAGGAAAAAAAAAAAGAAAAGAGGAAGTAGGGCAGGACCTGTGCCCCTGTCGGGAAGCTGAAGGAGCGCAGAGGGTCCCGTACCCGTGGAAGCCCCTCACTGCGGAGGAGGTCGGCTGAGACAGAAGGGGAGCCTTGGGGGCCCTGAGGAGAGCAGAGTACCCAGTTTGCGGCAGGCAGGACAGAGTGAGACCTACACAGACGGTCATGCCACAGCGCTGCATGACCCAGCCTGAGAGGCATGGACAGGGGCTGGGTGCTGGAACATGCGGTTTGGAGAGCAAACCTGGGGAGAGGACTGCTGTTGGCTGTGCAGAGACAGCCTGAGGGGAAAGGAGAGAGGAGCTCTGCAACCAGGAAAGCTCCCGGAGGAAGCCTGGTCTGCCGTACAAGCAAAGGGCCGTTGCTGAGAGACGCGCGAAGGGCGGGGTCGCCACTGAGGCCTCTCTCCCCACGGGCCGGCCCCTGCCTCTGCAGTCACCAGGAGGGGCTCCCACCAGAGCAGATTCGTGTGCCTCGTTCCGTCGCCGCCTCCTCTCCCTCCCACCTGAGTGGGCACATGAGCCCCAGTAGGTCGCCACCTCCACCCCATCCCACCTGAGTGGGCACATGAGCCCCAGTCGGTCGCCACCTCCACCCCTCTTGCCTGTGCAGGGAGCAGACACCTGAGGGTAGTCCACACGCAGAGGTGTGGCTGAAACCAGGGGCTGTGTGACTAAGGAAGGAGAGCTGAAATCTCTCCTCGCAGCCACGAACCTTGGATTAAACCCCACCACGACTGGCTTGGTAAACTCAGTGCCTGCGGAACATCTGAACGGACAACGAGTGCTCCTGCAACTGAGACTGGTCTTGCTTACACAGCTATGGACTTTGTGGGCACATACATGCCGGGGTTGGGCCAGGCCGGATTCTGAGCTGCATCATAACTCCCACAGCGGGTCCAGATCCATGATTACCGCAATTCTGGAACCTGACTTCAGTGGATCTATGCTGGTGGCCTGGTGTAAACAATGCCCGAGAGACACCAGGGTCAATTGCCGGCACACCCACAGTTAAGGTGGAGCAGAGAGCAGTGCCAACAACAGTGTAATCTGAGAGCTCATACAACGGGTGGAAGGCGACACAACAGAGCACACCCACAGGTGAACAGCTCCAGAGGAGGAATACTCAGTGGCTTCTCTCACAGTGGGAGTGCTCCAATCTCACATACCTCACACCACAGATCAGAAGCACAGCTGAGAAACAGATCTGGGGGCCTCTACTGCAACAACTAGGGAGCAGACTACACCTCTGACAGGGCAGTGACAACCACAGAGCAAACGGGAGGCCCTGCTCAATACCCAGTGTAGGCTCTGGTCACCACAAGACCAATCAAAACCCCTGTCAAGGGGATAAAGGCCAGCATACACTGAAGAAAGTGGTGGCAGACATCCATACTAAAAACAGCCCTTGCACCAAAAAAAAAAGAAAAGAAAAAGAAAAAAATTAAACCCACGCAGGTTACACAGCATTGTTCCCACTTAAAAATAGTCCTCCAAGACAGTCTGAGGGTCTGGCATCAGGAAGAAGAACGCCCAGAGCATTTAGCCTTGAAGGCCAGCGGGGCTTGAGTGCAGGAGCTCCTCAGGGCTGGGAGAGGCAGAGACTCCACTCTGGTAGGTGCACACAAGGTCTCACATGCACTGGGACCCAGCACAAGGCAGTGCCTCCACAGGAACCTGGGCTAGACCTACCTTCGGGCCTTGCAGGGCCTCCTGGGGAAGTGAGCATGGGCTGCAGCTCACAGTGGGGGCAAGGACACTGGGAGCAGAGGCCCCAGGGAATAGTAATAGACATGAGAGCTCCTGGAGGACCCCATTTCAGCACCAAGACCTGACCCCACCCAACAGCTTCAGGCTGCAGTGCTGGAACTCCTCAGGCCCAACAACCAGCAAGACAGGAACACAGCCCCACCCATCAGCAGATAGGCTGCCTAAAGTATTAAGCTCACAGCCACCCCAAAGCACATACCCTGGGCTTCCCTGGCAGTGCAGTGGTTGAGAGTCCTCCTGCCGATGCAGGGGACATGGGTTCGTGCCCCGGTCCGGGAAGATCCCACATGCCGTGGAGCGGCTGGGCCCATGAGCCATGGCTGCTGAGCCTGCGCATCCGGAGTCTGTGCTACGCAACGGGAGAGGCCACAACAGTGAGAGGCCCACGTACCACACACACACACACAAAAGCACATACCCTGATAGGGAACTGCCCACCAGAGGGACAAGACCCAGCTCCACCCACCAGAGGGCAGGCACCAGTTCCTCCCACTAGAAGCCTGCACAAGCCCCTGGACTAACCTCACCCACAAGGGGGCAGACACCAGAAGCAAGAGGAACTATGATCCTGCAGCCTGCAGAAAGGAGACCATAAACACAGTAAGTTAGACAAAATGAGATGATAAGGATATATGTTGCAGATAAAGGAGAAAGATAAAAACCTACAAAAACAACTAAATGAAGAGAAGATAGGCAAGCTACCTGAAAAAGAATTCAGAATGATGATAGTAAAGATGATCTAAAATCTTGAAAAAAGAATGGAAGCACAGACTGAGAAGATAAAAGAAATGTTTAACAAAGAGATAGAAGATTTAAAGAACAGAGATGAACAACACAATAACTGAAAAGAAAAATATACTAGAAGGAATCAATAGCAGAATAACTGAGGCAGAAGAATGAATAAGTGAGTTGGAAGACAGAATGGTGGAAATCACTGACACAAAATAGAAAAAAGAATGAAAAGAAATGAGGACATTCTCAGAGACCTCTGGGACAACATTAAATGGACCAACATTTGTATTATTGGGGTCCCAGAAGAAGAAGAGAAAGAGAAAGGGCATGAGAAAATATTTGAAGTGATTATAGTTGAAAACTTCCCTAACATGGGAAAGAAATTGTCACCCAAGTCGAGGAAGCTCAGAGAGTCACATACAGGGTAAATTCAAGGAGGAACATGCCAAAACACATATTAATGAAACTGACAAAAATTAAAGACAAAGAAAACATATTAAAAGCAACAAGGGAAAAACAACAAATAACATACAAGGGACTCCCCAAAGGTTATCAGCTGATTTTTCAGCAGAAACTCTGCAGGCCAGAAGGGAATGGCATGATATATTTCAAGTGATGAAAGGGAAAAACCTGCAACAAAGAATATTCTACCCAGCAAGGCTCTCATTCAGATTCGAGGAGGAAATCAAAAGCTTTACAGACGAGTAAAAGCTAAGCGAATGCAGCATCACCAAACTAGCTTTACAACAAATGCTAAAGGATCTTCCTTAGGCAGGGAAAAAAAGAGGCCAAAACTAGAAACAAGAAAATCACAAATGGGAAAGCTCAATGGTAAAGGCAAACATACAGTAAAAGGAGGAAATTATCCACACACAAATATGATATCAAAACTAGCTACTGTGAGAAGAGGGGAATACAAATTCAGGAAATGGGAACTGCATTTGAAATTGAGACCAGCAACTTAAAACAACCTTGATATATATATAGACTGTTATATCAAAACCTCATGGGAAATGCAAACCAAAAAATGACAGTAGATACACACACGAAAAAGGAAAAGCAACCCAAACACAACAATAAAGATGGTCATCAAACCATCAGAGGAGACAGCAAAAGAGGAAGGGAAGAAAAAAGACCTACAAAAACAAATCCAAAACATTTAAGAAAATGGTAATAGGAACATACATATCAATAATTACCTTAAGTGTAAATGGATTAAATGCTCTAGCCAAAAGACATAGACTGGCTGAATGGATACAAAAACAAGACCCATATATATGCTGTGTACAAGAGAACCACTTCAGACCTAGGGGCACATACAGACTGAAAGTGAGGGGATGGAAAAAGATAGTCCATGCAAATGGAAATCAAAAGAAAGCTGGAGGGCTTCCCTGGTGGTGCAGTGGTTGAGAGTCTGCCTGCCGATGCAGGGGACACGGGTTCGTGCCCCGGTCCAGGAAGATCCTGCATGCCGCGGAGTGGCTGGGCCCATGAGCCATGGCTGCTGAGCCTGCGCGTCCGGAGCTTGTGCTCCGCAATGGAGAGGCCACAACAGTGAGAGGCCCGCATACCGCAAAAAAAAAAAAAAAAAAAAAAAATTAGAAAAGAAATAAATAAAATAAAGCTGGAGTAGCAATACATATCAGAAAAAATAGACTTTAAAATAAAAACTGTTACAAGAGACAAGGAAGGACACTACATTATGATCAAGGGATCAGTCCAAGATATAACAGTTGTAAATATATATGCACCCACCATAGGAGCACCTCAATATAAAAGGCACACACTAACAGCCATAAAAGAGGAAATCAACAGTAACACAATAATAGTGGGGGATTTCAACACCCCACTTACACCAATGGATAGATCATTCAGACAGAAAATTAATAAGGAAACACAAGGCTTAAATGACACATTAGAACAGAAAGACTTAATTGATATTTATAGAACATTCCATCTGAAAGCAGAAGAATACACTTTATTCTCGAGTGCACAAGGAATGTTTTCCAGGGTAGATCATATCTTGGGCCACAAATCAAGCCTCAGTAAATTTAAGAAAACTGAAATCATATCAAGCATCTTTTCCAACCACAACGCTATGAGATTAGAAACCAATTACAGGAAAAAAAATTGTAAAAAACACAATCACATGGAGGGTAAACAATATGTTCCTAAATAGACAATAGATCACTGAAGAAATCAAAGAGGAGATCAAAAAATACCTAGAGACAAATGACAACAAAACCACAGTGATCCAAAAACTATGGGATGCAGCAAAAGCACTTCTAAGAGGAGAAGGTTATAGCAATACAATCCTACCTCAGGAAACAAGAAACAACTCAAATGAACAACCCAACCTTACACCTAAAGCAACTAGAGAAAGAGGAACAAACAAAACCCAACGTTAGTAGAAGGAAAGAAATCATGAAGATCAGAGCAGAAATAAATGAAATAGAAATGAAGAAAACAATAGCAAAGATCAATGAAACTACAAGCTGGTTCTTTTAGAAGATAAACAAAATTGATAAATCTTTAGCCAGACTCATCAAGAAAATAGGGAGAGGACTCAAATCAATAAGATTAGAAATGAAAAAGGAGAAGTTACAACTGACACCACAGAAATACAAAGGATCATAAGAGACTACTACAAGCAACTATACGCCAATAAAAGGGAAAACCTAGAAGAATTGCACAAATTCTTAAAAAGGTACAACCTTCCAAGACTGAACCAGGAAGAAACAGAAAATATGAACAGACCAATCACAAGTACTGAAAATGAAACTGTGATCAAGAAACTTCCAACAAACAAAAGTCCAGGACCAGATGGCTTCAAGGTGAATTCTATCAAACATTTAGAGACGAGTTAACACCTATCCTTCTGAAACTCTTAAAAACGAATGCAGAGGAAGGCGCACTCCCAAGTTCATTCTACGAGGCCACCATCACCCTGATACCAAACACCAGACAAAGTTATCACAAAAAAAGAAAGTTACAGGTCAATATCACTGATGAACATAGATGAAAAATCCTTAACAAAAAACTAGTAAACCAAATCCAACAGTACATTAAAAGGATTGTACACCATGATCAAGTGGGATTTATCTCAGGGATGTAAGGTTTCTTCAATATACACAAATCAATCAGTGTGATACACCACATTAACATACTGAAGACAAAAACCACATGATCATCTCAACAGATGCAGAAAAATCTTTTGACAAAATTCAACACCCATTTATGATAAAAACTCTCCAGAAAGTGGGCAAAGAGGGAACCTACCTCAACATAATAAAGGCCATATATGACAAACCCACAGCAAACATCATTCTGAATGGTGAAAAACTGAAAGCATTTCCTCTAAGATTAGAAACAAGACAAGGATGTCCATTCTCGCCACTTTTATTCAACATAGTTTTGGAAGTCCTAGCCACAGCAATCAGAGAAGAAAAAGAAATAAAAGGAATCCAAATTGGAAAAGAAGAGGTAAAATTGTCACTGTTTGCAGATGACATGATACTATACATAGAAAATCCTAAAGATGCTACCAGAAAACTACAAGAGCTCAAAAATGAATTTGGTAAAGTTTCAGGACACCAAACTAATACACAGAAATCCTTGCATTCCTATACACTAAAGATGAAAGATCAGAAAGAGAAATTAAGGGAACAATCCCATTTACCATCACATCAAATAGAATAAAATCCCTAGGAGTAAACCTACCCAAGGAGGCAAAACACAGTGGTCCAGAGACAGTGGTCCAGATGAGGCCACAGGGCGCTGCGAGGCCAGCGCACGCTGGGCTGCATGGGCTGAGGGGAGGGCTTGGAACGCTATGCCCTCCTTCCCCCCACAATAGAAAGCCATTCCACGGTTTTAAACGACAGGGATGAAACGAGCCTTTCGAAGAGAGAACTGACAGGAGGGAGGTGAGAGGCGCCATGGGGAGGGGAGCACCAGCAGTCCAGAGGGGCCGCAGGGCTTGGAGCAGGACAGCGGGGAGACGGGAAAGCAGGGGGCGCTGCGAGGAAGAGCTGACTCCCCGGTCTCCGGCGTGAACAGTCAGGCGGGAAGGGGGAGAGGTCACCGAGACGGGAAGTCCTGGACCCGGAGGAGCGGTCCAGGCAGCCTGATGGGGTGTGAGGCGCCTGTGGCGTCCACAGACAGGAGAAGAGGCAGGCAGGTGCATCTGTGGGCCTGGAGATCAGACCCGTGTGTTCATTCAACAAGGCATAGCTTTCCCTGGCTAGGGTGGCATCATAGTCACTGTTCCTGCATCTTGCAGAAGTGCCGCAAAGGCATGTTACAGGAGATGAGAACGGGGTCTCATGCCACATGGACGTGAGCGAAGTTTCCTTGAGCTTCACTGAACTTCTGAGTCTCACCTCCCTCTTTTGCAAGTGTTGGTCATCACGTCAGTGAAGGATTTTTGTCAGGCTTGAAAAAGATAACGTATTAAACAACTCTAGCAGAGCTTTTCTATTTGAGATGAGAATCCTCCAGTCCCCCCTGTCTCTGTCCCTCTCTTTATCACCCCTCCTCTATTTTTTCTTCTAGAGTTTCCTATTTTACTTTCAAAAAAGGAATTTGGTTCTCACATGTCTTGTCCCCAGCATATCCACACAGTCTCCTCCTCAGGGACTGACATGCCTCTAATAATCTTCTCTAGGATTTTTTAACATTGACCATAAGAAGGTTGTGGACTTAAGAATACATCTTATTTTCTTTGGTCAAGGCTTTACCTACATCTGAGACTCCCGTCTCTTACCAGCCTTGCACAAATCCTAAACGCTCATGAACAGCATTTGTCATAACGTCAATCCGCCGTCACTTGCTTTCAATCCGGCTGCACCAGGCAGTGAAGGAGAAACTGAGAATGTGACAGATGGGTTCCTTTGGAGTCGGGATTTGATGACACAGCTTTGGTGGAAAGATAAGAAAGCAAGAAAAGTGCAACGCTGATGTCCTATTGTAAAATGGCCAACCATTCTGCTCAGCCTCGCTGATAGAGCGAACTGGGAAACTAGGATGATCTATACATCCCAGTGACACAAAGAGCAGTGTTACTCGGAACAAAACAAAAGGCAAAGAGAAGGAACGGCAGGCTCGGTGCCATCTGAGTTCATTATTTCAGAGATGGGGTAGTCACAGTGTGACCAAGAGAAGAAACTGCTTAAGTGAAACAGAAGTGAGGATTGTCAGGGTTCAGGAGAAGAATATTTTGAGAAAAATGATAACACGAGATAAGAGTCTCTACCAGATATAGAAACATACTATAACATATCAGGTTTAAAGCAAAGAAATATGGCTGAAAAACATATGAGTAGTAAAGTATAGAGAGCCCAGAAATTGACCTAGGTCAGTGTGGGATTATTGAAATATTGCTGGATAATGAGTGGGAAACAGCAGAAACTTAATAAATTATATTGGGTAAAAATTAGACAGTATTTTGGAAAAAAGTAAATATATAACCATATTCGGAAATCTCTGAATATATCAAAGAACTAAATATTAGGGAAATCACAGACGAGCTTGCATAAAGGCAGAATTTGTTATAACTCTAAACTGTTGATATCATTGGAAGAATTGAAGCAATATAAAAGTATGAGAGAAAAACAACAGATTCTATTACATAGAAATGTAAAATTTTTGTAAGCAAAGAAGGGTTAAAATAAAAATGCAACAGAAGACTGGGTAACACATACAAATAGGGTGCATACCTATAATAAAGCAAGTGGTATAAATTGCTACAACCCTAACGGAACGTTAATTGACTATGGAAATATTCATATAATTTGGACCAGTACTCTAACCTCTAAAAATTTATCCTAAGGAAATAGTAAAAAGGAGAAAAAGTTAGGTCCATGAAAGTATTAATTGCAGGATTATCTGTAACTGTAAAATAATACAAACAAACCAAATATCTAACAATAAGGGAATGGTTAAGGAAATTAGGATATAGTAGCTCAATGACATATTTAGCTATTAAAATGGTAATTTGGAAAACAATGTAATAACACGAAAAATATTTGAGATAATATTTAAAGGGTATGGTAACATTTATATGGTTATGGACAAACGCTAAAATAGCACACTGGAAAGTTAACACAATTCTTTTAGTGTGTTAGGATTATGGGTGATTTTATTTTTTAAGTTTCATTTAAGAGTTTAAAATAATATATGGAAAATTCAAACAGAAGACATGCACAGGGTAGGAAGGACTACAGGTGTTGCTGAAACCAGACGGGTAAGTCACCCAGGCTAATGGCACAGGCTACAGGAGTTCTGGGTTGTGTCTGAAGCTCCCAGAGGGTTTCCTTATCACCCCGATTCCCTCACCAACACTAGAATTAATTTGTGTTACTCACAGGAAGTGGTTTGCTTAGATGACTGACTTAATGTCCTCAGATGAGTCTCCTGCCTGAGGCACTGCCCCTCCTAGTAACTACGCACCACCATCAGTTTCTAGGCAATAAAAATTTAGGATGGTCAACCCTAAGCTTCTGAAATGCATAAAAACTGACATTTTCAAAGTTTGGGCTTTTTCAAAACTTCCTGAATCTTCTGAAAGCAAAATGGACCCATAAGAACCAACTCTATTGGTCCTTCACTTTCTCTGTGCCCAGACAGAGTAAGATTTCTTCATTTTACTCTACGTCCTGTGCCAGGTAATTTGTGGACCTTTTGGATTATGGATCATCAAAACATGGAGAAAAGAGGAGAAATGAGACCTGAGAGAAGGAGGAACAGAGGAGGGCCAGGAGAGGCTATCAGTCTACAGAGTAAGGCAAGGGGATGTGAGAGGAGGAGGGGGCTTGGGGGGGACGGGTCTGCCACCAGAGGGCAGATCCAGGGTGCAAAGGAAGGGGGCGAAGGAAGGGGCTTTGGAGAAGGACTGCTCTGGGGTCCGAGCCTCCCTCGATGTCCCTGCAAGATGCCAGTGATGCCTTTTTAATTAGTTTGTGGCTGAACCGTACTTTTATGTGTGAGCCCTTGATTTCAGGAAAGGAGCCACACTGGGCCTGAGAATTTATAAGTGCCTCCCTCCCCTCCCTATGGATACGTCCTGGGACACTCTGGTGCTACTCCAGACAAGAGGCTGGGTGGTTCATGCCTCTCCTCCTTTCTAAGGAGCAGGCCCTGTCGAATGGCTCAGGGGAGCCAGAGCTGAAAGTTCTCTCGGCTGGATGTTTCTGCCAAGGAAGGAGAGTAAAAGCAGAATCTTCAGCATCAGAGTTAAATGATAAAAGATACCAACTAGAACAGTATTTCTACATATTTCCATTTTCCATGAGAGACTGTACCTCATGGAAATTCCTCTCTGGAGTAAAATAATTAAAGGTAGATACAAGTGTGTCCTTTTGCCACATTTTCAGTATTAGTTCTCTTAAGGGGTAATATTTAAAATATTTATCAACTGCCTAGGACACAGGCACCAATCATTAAAATGAAACAGACATTAGCCTTGAGTGGCTGGAGTGACAGGGCATTGTGAAGGCTTGGAGCAGTGACCATTTACCAGCCACTTGGAAATACTGCAGTATTTTAACAAAAGTATGGCCATGTTGGCATCTACTTATTATCAGCCTTGGTTCTTCCTTTTCTCTTCTTCCCCTTGGTAGCTGCAGCCTCTTTTTTGTCCCGCCCGACCACCGCCAGTGCTGGGTGTGATTCCCTTTCACTCTGATCATGAATTACTTCATGTGCCTGGTGGTGACCAGGATCCTACAGGTAGACTTACTCCTCAGACGCGAATGGGGGCAAGTGGGTAGTGGTGCGACAGCCAGGGTGATGATCCGAATTGTCATGGAAGCGGAGGACGGTTTCCGTCTTGGGCAGGAAGTCAGAGAGTGCCCACGGTGGCAGAATGGAGCCCGTGGGGACATTCCAGACAGGGAAACTTTTCCCAGTGGTGTAACACTGGGTGGCCCCTAACATCTCCAACCTTCTCAAAGCTGCAGACGTTGCTAGCTTTTGTGAGACCATGCAGACCCCTCACTGAGCCCAGCTGCAGCACTGTTTCGTAGCAACGAATTCCCTCAACGAATCCCCTGGATGAATTCCCAAAGGAGGGGTGGGAGCGGGGATGGGCAAGAGCTTCCTGTGAGCTACACTGATTTCATTAATTTCATCCTCAGCACTTGTATCACCCACTAGAACAAGTAAATCAAGTTATAAGTATGGCTGTCTCGATTCAAGCTGTAAGGAAAAAAAGAAGCAAGTGTTCCCCGTCACAAATAGAAACAAAGGGAAAAGAATGACGCTTTAGAAGAGGTTGATGATTTTAACACCTCCAGGTCTATACTCATTTACTCAGTACAGCAAACCCTACTTAGTAAAGTAAGACAAAAGAATGTCCTGTTAAAGAAGCACACAAAACATTTGCATTTGAATGAGTAAAATCCCCAAACCTCAATGCTGTAAAGCAGCAGCTGGGGTGCAGTGGAAGGAACTTCTGGACCAGGAGCTGAGAGAACTGGGCTCCAGGCCGGCTCTGCCATTCAGTAGCTGCCTGACTGTGCCCAGCTCAGCCGGCCTGAGCTTGGGTTTCCTCTTCAGTAAATGAAATGCTGGACTAAATGATCTCTACAATCCCCAGTCAAGTGAAAATCTCTCTTATTGTTGTCTGCAGCAGACACAAATAAATGGCAACTCCTAATCATCTCTGCCCTCCCCACCCAGCTCACAGCCAGGTGAGTCTGGTGGTCCAGGGAGTGGCAATGTAGGATGGTTTATTTATCTATATTTCCCCCAGTGCTTCTCTTAGATAATTGATAGTGGCTGGAAAATACTTTCAAACTTAGAAGTCACTGGGCAGAGGTGAGAAGTTGACCCTTAGACTGATTTTATTTAAAGACCACCAAAATCTGCAAACCTTCTATACTTTTCTTGCTACGTGTGGCAAAATTTTTTTTCAGAAGCTCAAGTGTCAAACAACAATTTGTATGTGGTCCTGCCCTGTCTAAGGTAAGGGTGACCTGCCTATAATTTCTCTCCATTACAGACACTCCAGGCTCCTTTAAGAATGGCTACCAGCACTATTCCTTGACAGATAATGTGCATTTCTTTATGGCATTTTGATAATTGTTTCCTTAAGCCATTACTTAAAGCTATTATTGATATTTTACTTTTCAAGTGCACAAGTGCTGTGCCTGTAAGTATTAATAGTTATGATTTGATGAGAACCTACCACATGCAAATTTCCAGGATGGAAACTTTATATACAATATTATTTAACTGTCAAAATACCCCTTTGAGTGGAGATATTACTATCTCCAGTTAACAGATCAGGAAAAGCTAAAATCACATAAGTATCTTGCCCAGTGTCAAACTGATGGTGGGGCAGAAAGCTGACCCCAGGCCACTCCAGCCACGGTTTCCCACTCATCCCCTCCCCCTTCTGGATGCCAGGCTCACACCTTTCATTCCCATGGTTTTTATTCCCCAATTCTTATAAATTCTTTATATTAAGAAATATCTGCTAGCATCATTTGAGTTCCTCCCAATATATTCCCTATAATTTTAGTATAATCAGCTTAGAGCCTTATTTATAGTGAAGAGGTCATGCTTCATACCAGAGGGCTTGAGTGGACCTGAGGCAAATCCTCAAGAGACCTAAGGATCCAGCACTACTGCCTCCCCGTGGCTGTGAACCTTGAGTGACTATTGAGCTTTAGAGAGACCTGCGATTATCGTGATTTGGGGTAGAATGAAATGTAGAGGAAGGAAAAGATAGGAAAGATTCTAAGGAAACCTATACTACGAGGCTTGATGACTGGGTATGGAAAGTGGTGGTAAGTGAGAGAGGCTGGAAAGTAGATGATGTTTATCACAATATTGAAATGAAATTACAAAGGGTTTGGTGGGGGACAGAGGGACTTGGAGGCCAGTGAGAAGACCAGTGGGTTGAATGTGGAGTTTCACTAACGTTTAGGAGGTGATCACAGCAAGAAAACAATCAGTAAATAGTCCAAGAAGAATAGAAATGGGGAAAGATGATGTTGAAGAGAATTTTAAGGACCAAGCAGCCAAGGGTGTAAAATTTCAGAGTTTATGATTGTATTAAGCTAATTGTCAGTTTAAGAAAATTGCTTTAAAATTACTGCAGCAGATTACTTGACTTGTAGAAATACACAGCAAAATAACTTGTGTAATTTCTCCATTATGTGTCATTCTTTAGTCCCTAAGAGCCCTGAAAACAGATATTACAGTGGTAGAGGAAAATGACCCCAGAAATGGGTCACGGTACAGCCTGCAAAAGATTTGTTTTGCCTACTTTATAGCTTTTTATCAACATTATAAAAGTAAATCTTATTAATTTTATGAGTCAATAATATCTACCCCAAGGATTGATATTTATGAAATAAGCAAAACTAGAGTGCTGACTTAAACCCCAGGGAACTTTGTTATAATGAGAAATCCTCAAGACCTGAATTTAATCAAGAACTTGATGAGGATTTTACATTGTGCTATTAGTCATACTCCTCAGGATTTAGCTCATCGTATACTCTTCCTTCATTTAATATATATTTTTCTAACTTTGCTAATTTAGAAGCATTCCAGAAACTGATCACGACGCAATAAGCATTACCAACAATGACCCTATCATAGTGGAAATGACCTCATTACCACTCTTGTTGCCAAAAGCAATCCAAGGCAGATGTGGTCTTGGTTTGAGATGAAGAAAACAGTCTTAGGATGAAACAGAGACACTGGGAAGATGTCTCCCCCCAAATCCCAATCTGTTCCTCTTACAAAAATGATCATGAAACTTTGGTTCCAATACCAATGAATGCACCACTGATTTAAGAGACAGTGCACGTCAAGCTGATGATTAGAATTCTATAAATGAGGTATGGACAGCATGACGTGAGCTTGGCTGTGTATTTAAGAGCAATAGCTGGAGTCACAGCAGTGACTGCCCTGCAACTGTGGCCTCTGCTCCCAGTTACAGCACTGCCGTAAATTCAGACATCTCCCCAGCAGGCCTCTGTCACTACCGAGACATAACTTCAAGTAAATATGGCCTTTCCTTCTAACTTTCAGTTCCTTTTTCAGTCATTTACTTCACCATTACTCACGCTATTATTCTTTTATTCATTTAACAAATTATTTTTTGTTTACCTTTCTATGTGCCTTTCCATGTACTGTTCTAGTGGCAAACAGGACAGACAGCATCCCTGGCTCTATGAGGAGACAGAGCCGATGGGCCCCGCTGCTCAGGCCCTCCCCACTTCTGGTGGCTGAGCAGAGAGCTTGGGAAGGAGACCTGAGCCAGTTTAACAGAAGGATGGGCTAATGACTAGTTTCCATGACCTGGAGCATCCTCCTTTCCATCAAAGCCACTTCCCCAGCCAGGGAACTTACGTGATCTCAGGGATGTTCTCTGACCCTGTCCCTCATCCACAAAGTACTCACCACAAATGTATGGAATGTCGCGGGGGACTGTCCTTCTTCATTGGTACCTTGGCCGTGGGACATATCTACACCGGGCCTAAGCTCTGACATGTAACAAGAGTCAAAGAGATTCTATCTGCTTCTACTACTTCTCTGAAGGTTTTTCTCAATAAACTCTATATGTGAACTGGATGGTGCTGCAACAAATAAATAGATAGAGATGCAATTTCCGATAGTGATACATGCTGTGAAGGAAGGAGAACAGTGCAATTGGATCGATAGGGACTGAGGCTGGGTCAGGACCAACCTAGGCAGGACAGTCAGGAAGGGCTTCTTGGAAGAGATGGTAACAGAATCAAAGCAGGAGTGATAAAGGGCAGGCAGCCCAGCAGAGAAAGAACCTTCAAGCACAGGGAACAGCAAGAACAGTGGCTTGGATGAAAGGATGAGATTGAAATGTCTGTGGGACAGAAAGAAATCGAGCACCACAGTGAGTGAGGGAAAGAGTATTAGGGGTGACTTCAGAGAAGTAATCAGGGGACTGGTAAGTAGACGAAGTTTTGTTCTAGCCGGAATAAGAAGTTATGGGAAAAAAGAAAAAAAAAAAAAAAAAAGAAGCAGCTCTGGGAGAAGTTAAAGTGAAGGATTAATAAAAATTGATAAGCATATTTAATAGTTTAACTCTTGGATCTGGAGGAGAATGGCACACAGGTGACATGGAGGGAAGCAGGGAACCCGTTAGGAGGCTACCACTGTGGTCCAGGGGAGTGGGGAAAGGTAGAGGGGCAAAGACTGCTCAGTTTAATTACGGGACCTGCAGTGAGTGCTGGTGGGATGGGAGAGGTGGGAACAAGGAGAATCGCAGATGATTCCAGAGTAGAGAGGGGCTGTAGCCCTTTGAAAAACTGGTACACACGATCACTCAACATTCTGTAAAATTAACCACCAAGAAGAAATTAGGAGGCCACAGGAAATAAAGATGAACAAAGACTGGAGGGTGCAGGGTGACAGGAAGTTGGAGACAGGCAGTGGTTCTGAAGTATTCTCGGGAAGTGCTAACTCCTGCAGTTCCTTACAGGCAGCTGTCATCTGAGGGCTTCTTTTAGGGGGTCCCGCAAGCTAGCACTCACTGCAAAAATGTGGCAGATTATTCTTCAAACCTGCATTTTAAAAGGGCGATGAGAAGACAGACTAAGCTTGTGAGAAGCTTTTTTCTTTTCTCACGGCCCTTTATAAAAAAAAGTTCAGGACCAGAGTCTCAAGCTGACTGCGATGTTGGCCACCAGACTTTACCTCAGAAATTGAGAATTAGTAACAAGATTCCATGTAAGCCACAAAAGAGAAGTGGGAAGCAGACAGCACTCACTGAACTGCGATGTGCCAGGCCCGTACACGTTATCTGTTAATCCTCAAAAAGAACCCGTGAGAAAGACATGCTCTCCTTCAGGATCTGCAAGAACAAACTGAAGCTCAGGGAGGTTTATGAACAGCTCAAGGTGTCCCCGACGGTGGCAGGGATGAGCCCCAGGCTCCGCCTCCTGGGCCAGGTGTGGGGCTGCTACAGGTGACGGCACCTCCCCTCACACCATCACCGTGCCTGCCCTGGACTCTGGCCTCTGCTTCTTTCAGTTACTATCACCAGGTTCACCCCTGGGACTGGGGTCTGCCCTCAGGGGAAGAGTCCTAAAAATGGGAAATTTACCAAGTGACTTCTCTCCTTCTACTGTCCACCCCCCTCCAGAATCTGCCTGCTTTTCCTCTCTCTCCTACGTCTTCATGTAGTGTTTAAAATATATCATGTCGAGATTATAGTTATCATCAGAAGAGTTCCTCGACACTCTATTACTGAGAAATAATGTTTGAAACAACAAAAAATTCTGAATCAAATAAATGGTTTCTAGAAAGGTATTCATTTTTCTTTTCACCCTTTTACTCTGATAGAATGAATGCTTTTTGGGGCTCACTAATCATCTCATTTTAGTCTCCTTTTGTAGAAGATCTAGTTGGTTCCTACACTAAACCCAGTGTCCATAGACTAATAACCACACAATTCCACTGGCGTTTTCCACGTTGCATTTTGGTATCTTATTTATGTTTCTGTACCGCCCTCTAGTGGCTGACTGTCTGAAATACAAATCAAAGTACAGTAGGCCCTTTGTATCCATGGGGTCTGCGTCCGGGCAATTCGACCAACCACGATCCAAAATGTTCAAAAAAACAAATTCCAGAAAGTTCCAAAGAGCGAAACTTGAGTTTTCTGCAAGCTGGCAACTATTTACAAAGCATTTATATTATACTTATAAACAACTATTTACATAACGATAGCATTTACATGGTGTTAGGTAATCCAGAGATGATTTAAAATATAGGGGAGTTTGTGTGTAGGTTATATGCAAATACTGTGCCATTTTATATAAGGGACTTGAGCGTCCTTAGATTTTGGATTTTGGTATCCACGGGGGTCCTGGACCCAATCCCCTCAGATACCGAGGGATGACTGTATTGTTTCCGAAATGCAGGCACTTTTTTTTAGAGGTAAGACAAATCTCAGACAGTTCAATTGGTTAGTAACAACTTGTAGACATAAATCTTCCTAACAGCAATCTTACTGATTGTGAACTATTTCAATTTTGACTTTGACAACAATAGAAAAATTTTTAATGCTTAGAAGAACTTTAAAAGTTCTGGAGATATTTAAAGAATCTGTTGGCATAGTTGGAATGTAGACAATAATTAAGTATATTGGAAAAGATTCCTGAAAGCCCCTGGAGAAGAAAGTGCTGGGCCTAGAACCTGATTTGAGAGGAGGCCGGGTGAGTATATGCTTTCTTGGAGTAACATCGCCATCTTGCGTCTTTCTTAGATACTGCTGATAAAAATTAGCAAACCCTTATTTCTTTTAGCACTCCTAAATGTTCTCTAATTAAAGAAATTTGAACATTTGTTTCAAGGTTCAAACAGAAGTTTTATTTATTTACTTATTTAAAGAAGAGTTTTGTAAAAGACTGTATTTACACTCAATAAAATGCACCCTTTAAAGTGCACCAGTTTTCAATGAGTTTCAAAAATGTAAACACCCGGGCAGCCACCAGAACAATCAAGTTGCATAACATTTCCATCACCTCCCAGAGGTACCCTAGTGCCTACTTACAGTTAACCCCATGCCCAGCTGTTGCCCCGGGCAACCACTGATCTGTTCTCTATCATTGGAGATCAGTTTTGATGTTTAGAATTTCATATAAACGAAATCATACAGTATATACTCTTTTGTGCCTGTATTTAAGTATGTGCTTTTCTTCTTCATCATAACATTGTCCAAATCTGCTCATGCTTTTGCATCTATCAGTAGCTCATTCATTTTTGCTCCTGAGTACTATTCCTTTGTGTGACTACTCCTCTACTTACCATTCTCCTGTTGATGGCCACAGCTTGTTTCCAGTTTTTAATTATTTTGAGTAAGACTGCTCCGAAAGTATGTGTATAATAAGTGTGTACAAATGTTCTCATTTCTCTTGGTACATACTTAGAAGTAGATGGCTGGGTTTCAGGGTAAATATATGTTTAACTTTATATAAAACAGACAAAGTATTTTCTAGAATGGCCTTACCATTTTATTTTCCCAGAGCAATCAATGAGAGTTCCAGCTGAGTCATATCTTTCATATTTGGTGTTGTCATTCATGTTATCCATTATGATGGGTATATAGTAGTAGCTCATGATGATTTTAATTTGCATTTTCCTGTTCACTAATACTGTTAAGCATCTTTTCATATGCTTATTGGTCATTCATATATATTATTTTGTTAAATGTTTAATTAATTTGCTTCCCTCTTTTTATAAAGTTGGGTTGTCTTTTAATTATTGAGTTATAAAGTTCTTTGTATACGCTCTGTATGTCTTGCCAAATACATGCATTGTTAGTGTATTTTCTGAGTCTGTGACTTGCCTTTTTGTATTCTTAAGTGTCCTTTGAAGAACAAACACTTAAAATTTTGATGAAGTCTAATTCATCAATAATTTTTTACAGGTATAGCTTTTTGTTACCGATCTAAAATTTTTGCCTATACTGAGATCACAAAAATTTTCCCCTATGTTTTTTTCTAGAAACCTTATAGTTTTAATATTTATATTTTGGCCTATGATCCTTTTCATGTTAATTTTTGTATATGATAAGAGGGAAGTACTGAGGTTTCTTTTTTCCTAGATAGATACCTAAATGCACCAGCACCATTTCTTTCTTTCTTTTTTCTTTTTTTTTTTTGCGGTACGCGGGCCTCTCACTGTTGTGGCCTCTCCCGTTGCGGAGCACAGGCTCTGGACACGCAGGCCCAGTGGCCATGGCTCACGGGTCCAGCCGCTCCGCGGCATGTGGGATCTTCCTGGACCGGGGCACGAACCCGTGTCCCCTGCATCGGCAGGCAGACTCTCAACCACTGCGCCACCAGGGAAGCCCCAGCACCATTTCTTAAAAAGACCATCCGTTCCCCTTTCTTGAACATCAGTTGACCATATTTGTGTGGGCATATTTCTGGACCCCTTATTTTATTCCTTTTATCTGTTTATCAAAACTTAGACTTGTCCTGATTACTCTCATTCTATAAGTCTTGAGATCCTCCAAATGTGTCCTTGTTTTAAAATTATTTTGGCTACAGTATGTCCTCTGCATTTCCTTATATTGGGTTGGCCGAAAAGTTTGTTTGGTTTTTTGCCCTTAGTTGTCTTTAACTTCATTTGAAACAATTTTGTTAGATTGTATTGTGACAGCTGTCATATAAGCGTGTATTTAAAAAAAATCAAAATTGGTGAATTTTTGTGTAGCCATTTTAATATGGAATATGAAAAAAAGCAACATTTTCGGCATATTATGCTTTATTTATTTCAAGAAAGATAAGAACACAACTGAAACACACAAAAAAAGATTTGTGCCGCGTATGGAGAATGTGCTGTGACTGACTGAACGTGTCAAAAGTGGTTTGCGAAGTTTTGTGCTGGAGATTTCTCGCTGGAGAGTGCTCCACGGTCGGGTAGACCAGTTGAAGTTGATAGTGATCAAATAGAGACTTTAATTGAGAACAATCAACGTTATACCACACGGGAGATGGTCGACATATTCAAAGTATCCAAATCAAGCGTTGGAAATCATTTGCACCAGCTTGGTCATGTTCATCACTTTGATGTTTGGGTTCCACATAAGTTAAGCGAAAAAAACCTGCTTGACCTTATTTCCGCATGTTATTCTCTACTTCAACGTAATATAAATGTTCCATTTTTAAAACAAATTGTGACAGGCGATGAAAAGTGGATACTGTACAATAATGTGGAATGGAAGAGATCGTGGGGGAAGTGAAATGAACCACCACCAACTACACCAAAGGCCAGTTTTCATCTAAAGAAGGTGATGTTGTGTATGTGGTGGGATTGGAAGGGAGTCCTCTATTATGAGCTCCTTCCAGAAAACCAAATTATGAATTCCAACAACTACTGCTCCCAGTTAGACCAAGTGAAGCAGCACTCGACGAAAAGCATCCAGAATTAGTCAACAGAAAATGCATAACCTTCCACCAGAATAACACAAGACTGCATGTTTCTTTGATGACCAGGCAAAAACTGTTACAGCTTGGCTGGGAAGTTCTGATTCATCCGTAGTATTCATCAGACATTGTACCTTCAGATTTCCATTTATTTTGGTCTTTACAAAATTCTTTTAATGGAAAAACTTTCCATTCTCTGGAAGACTGTAAAAGGCACCTGGAACAGTTCTTTGCTCAAAAAGATAAAAAGTTTTGGAAAGATGGAATTATGAAGTTGCCCGAAAAATGGCAGAAGGTAGTGGAACAAAATGGTGACTACGTGGCTCAATAAAGTTCTTGGTGACAATGAAAAATGTGTCTTTTATTTTTACTTAAAAAACAAAGGAACTTTTTGGCCAGCCCAATACATTTTAGGATCTGCGTGTCAAGTTCTACAAAATAGCTAGCTGGGATTTTGATTGGGATTGGCATTGCATCTATTAATTTGGGGAGAACTAACATCTTAACAATATTGAGTCTTTCAATCCATGAACACGGTATCTTTCTTTACATCTTTAATTTCTCTCACCAATTTTTTATAGTTTTCAGTGAATAGGTTTTGCAAATATTTTGTTAAATTTATCCTTAAATATTTCATGATTTTGATGTCAGTATATAAATATAATGGTATTTAAAAATTTTCATTTTCTAATTTTTCAGTATGTAGGAATACAAGTGTGTGTTGTATACTGACCTTGCATCCTGTGGCCTTCTTAATTCACTCATTAGCTCTAATGTAAATTCTGGAGATTCCTTAGGAATTTCTACACACAATCATGTCATCTGCAAATAAAACAAATGAACATTTTTGTTTCCAAGACAAAAAATGCCTTTTATTGCTGTCTTGCTTTTTTTGTACTGGCTAGCCTGGCAAGGGCTTCTTGTGCAAGGCCGAATAAAAGTGATGGGGATGCAGCCTGATCTTAGGGAATATGGATTCAATCTTTTCTGTTGACTGTGATGTTAGCTGTACATATTTTGTAGAAAAATGTCTTTTATCAGTTGCCTTTTATTCCTACTTTGGTGCAAGTTTTTGTAATAATTGCAGACTAAATTTTGTCAAATGCACCTTTTCTTCTCCTCCTGAAGCAGGAAAACTTATTTTCCCCTTCTTTATTCTGTTAAGGTTGAGTCACATTAATTTTTCATATGTTAAGTCAACCTGGCAGTCGCAAGAAAAATTTCACTTGGTCATAATATATTATGCTTATTACACATAGTTAGATTCAGTTTGTTAATAGTTTATTAATGATTTTTGCATCTAGGTTCCTGAGAGATATTGGTGTGCAGGTTTTTTAGTTTCACGTATTTGGCTGGTTTTGGTATCAGAGTGATGTTAGCTTCCAAAATTGAGTTGGAAAGGGTTCCTTCTTTATTTTGTGAAAGAGTTTGTGAATATTATTATTATTATTTTCTTCTTAAAATGTTTGGTAGGGCTTCCCTGGTGGTGCAGTGGTTAAGAATCCGCCTGCCGATGCAGGGGGGTTCAGGGAGATCCCACATGCCGTGGAGCAACTAAGTCTGTGTGCCAGAACTACTGAGCCTGCGCTTTAGAGCCCATGAGCCACAACTACTGAAGCCCGCACGCCTAGAGACTGTGCTCAGCAACAAGAGAAGCCACCGCAGTGAGAAGCCTGTGCACTGCAATGAAGAGTAGCCCCCAATCACCACAACTAGAGAAAGCCCGCGCGTAGCAACGAAGACCCAATGCAGCCAAAAATAAATGAATAAAATAAATAAAATATTTTAAAAAGTTAAAAAAATGTTTGGTAAAATCCACCAGTGAAGACATTTGGGCCGGGAGTTTTCCTTGTAGAAAGATTTTTAATTATGAATTCAGTTTACTATATACATGGCTATTCAGATTTTCTATCAATTTTTATATTACAAAGAATTTGTCCGTTGCTTCTAAGTTACCAAATTTAACAGCATAAATTTATTTGTACTATTCTTTTTATCCTTTTAATGTCTGTAGGATAGTGATGTCTTCTCTTTCATTCTTGGTATTAGAAATTTGTATTTTTTTCTTTTTTTTAATCAGCTTAGGTATAGATTTACCAATTTTATTGATTTTCCAAAGAATCCTTTGGTTTCATTGATTTATCTCCATTGTCTACTTAAAAAGGTGGTAAATGTTTTCTGTTCGTGGCCAAATAAATATTTTAGGTTTTCCGGCCATATGATCTCTAAGGCAGCACTAGACAACAAGTAAATGAATGAGTGGAACTATGTTCAAATAAAACTTTATTTACAAAAACAAGTGGTGAGCCAGATTTTGCCTATGAGCTGTGGTTTGCTTACCCTTGGTTTATTAATTTCAGCTCATCTTTATTTTTTCTTCCTTGTACTTTGGAGTTGATATTCTCTCATTTTCTAGCTTTGTAAGGTAGAAATCTTAATCCTTCAGTTCTGAAGGACATTTCCAATGAGTTTAGAATTCTAGGTTCACTCCCCCAACCAGCACCAGTAGTTTAAAAATGTGATCGGTTTTAGATGAAATGCTTGCTCTTGGTCTTTGTTTCTGTGTATTGCTTCCTTTAGCTACTTTTAAGATGATCTTTTTAATCATGATTTTCAAAAATTTGATTATGATAATCATATACTTTGCTGTGTTTTTCTGTTTATTCAACTCGGTTTTTTGTTTGTTTCTTTGTTTAGCTTATTGGATGTGTGTGTTAATTTATAATTAATCAAATTTGGAAAATATTGTGTTCAGTGATGTCACATTGGTACCTTGAAATCAACAATAGTGTGAGTATTTACATCATAAAAATTGGCCTATGCTATAAATCAACTCTTTTTTCCCCCATGGAGCCAATTGTTAAAATTTACTGCCCACAGGTCACTAAAATTTGGTTCTTTTCAAATTTTTTTCTTTATGTTTTACTACTATGGTATTTCCTGTTGCTATGTGTTCACATTTACTGATATTCTTAAGTTTTCATTGGATGCTATCCTTATACTGTAAATTTATTATTTAAGATACTGTATTTTTCAGCTGTAAAGTTCTGTTTGGTTCTTGTTATAATACTTTCCATTGATCTTTTCATGATGTTTTTCTTTGAATCCTTGACCATATATATATATATTTTTGCTGCACTGTGCCTTTGTTGCTGTGTGCAGGTTTTCTCTAGTTGCAGCGAGTGAGGCCTACTCTTCATTGCGGTGTGCTACCTTCTTATTGCGGTGGCTTCTCTTGTTGCAGAGCATAGGCTCTAGGTGCACGGGTTTCAGTAGTTGCAGCACGTGGGCTCAGTAGTCGTGGCTCGCAGGCTTCAGTAGTTGTGGCACGAGGGCTCAGTAGTTGCGACTCGCGGGCTCCAGAGTACAGGCTCAGTAGTTGTGGCTCACTGGCTTAGTTGCTAGTGGCATGTGGGATCTTCCCAGACCAGGGATTGAACCCAAGTCCCCTGCACCAGCAGGTGGAATTCTCAACTACTGCACCACCAGGGAAGTCCCTTGACCATATTTTTAATAATTGTTTTAAAGTAACTCATTGTTAACTCCCTGTTATTGTTGACAGGAACACTGTCAACTCCTGTTTGGCTTCGATTGCTTCTTCCTTCCCTCCCTTCCTCTCTGTGTCTACTCTATGGCTAATTTAGTACTATTACTAAGGTATCACCCTTCTGAGGTTTCTACTAAATGTTCCATATAGTTGACAAAGATTCCCCATTTGGCTGGTCAGAACTTGCATGTTTCCTAGACCTTGTGTCCTCTGGGAATGATTCATCTGAGAGCACCTGGTCATTGTTAGCCCAGCCTGGTGGAGTTTTACCTTACGTTAGCATAGCTTAGTTTTTATCAACAGACTCACAGAGAACCCTGAAGATTTCTACAGCTCTTTCTCCATCCAGCTCCCTCCTCTATGCTACTCTGCCCCAGAAATTCCAGCATCTCAGACTTCTTGATCCCTAATAATTATCTCCTGAACTCAAGACCACTGCAAGAGATCCTCCCCTCAACCCTGAAGCTTTGCTTTAGACAGTGCCCTTCAGGCAGAAGGCTGGAGTGATTTTAAGACTCAGTGTTTGAAAGTGGTTATTTCATATATTTTGTCCAGTTTCATTTTTTTTAAACAATGGGAGGACATGTCTTTTTCCAGTTTCTCCATCATGGCTGGAAGCTGAAGTTCTTATACATGCTTGACCAAACTAATAAGCTTTCTTCATCTGGTATATTCAACCCCTTTGACAGAGCTCTTAATAGCACTACCAGTCTTAAGTGGTATGCATTATGAATAATAGAAAGGGAGGAGATATTATAATCCACTGAGTCAACACCAGCTATAATGGAGGGAGCTGGATGTTGTGGGTAGATAGATGGTCCTCTTGTGCAGTGAATAAATTATGTCCTTCCTTGGTACTTAATCCTTAGGTTGGGTTGAACTAACCTGAGGGCTAAGTATTAAATTTCTCATTTCTTAAAACAGCTAGAAAGTAACAATCTGAGGATTCACTATGGGGTAGTAGAGAAAGAGATAAAATGCAAAAATAATTACTTCCTGGGAGTTAGGAAGCTTGGCTCAAAGGCCAGGACTCTACATTTATAATCCTCCACACTTCCTTCCATTTCTATCTGTAAAAATGGGCAATTAAACTCTTTGTCCTTTAACAATCCTTCTGGCTTGGCGATTTTTACTACTGTTCTGTTTTCTCACCATTATTCCTAGTATTATCCCATGTTAATTAGTATAATATCATAGGCTAGAACAGTTATCTTCTTAAGGGTTAAATTATTCCTATTGAATCAATTAGTAGAGGGTAGGTTCTAGGAAAGTGAATAGAAGACAAAAACAGGCATATCAAATAGCCTCTTGTAATAGTGTAGAGATCTCTGTATTTCCAGTTAAAGAGAGCTTCTGGATTAAAAACAATCACAATATAGCAGGGCCTGATATTTTAATCTCCAATCTTCTTATTAAAATAGCAATGATTGTGAATTAAAGCAGGAGCTCAGAATTCATCTCCTCTAACATCTAACGTAACTAACAATAACTATTAGCACAGCGAAAATTTCAAGAGCAAGAACCAAACAAGGAAAAGCATATAACTTCATGCCAGAAACTTCAATAAGTAGTGAAAAAAGAAAAAAAAAATTCTGGCATGGCTTGGCATAGCTTCCTAGCCTTAACCCTAAGCTCCAGAAAGAGAGGGAATGAAATATTGAGAATTTCCACAATTATTTCTTACTTTGGAGAAAAGTAGTTGGAGGGTTGAACAGGAAGCTCAGGTAAAATTCAAAAAGAAATTGTAATAGGGAAGAACAAATCTGACTCCATATTGGATGTATTTCTTTTACTTTAACCTTTGTTATGCATAACAGCCCATCTCTGGGAACCCCACCTGCTATGCCTGAACATTAAGCTAAAATCCCTTTTTTCAGCTCACAGGAAGCATCCTGACCAGGCCCACCTGTGAATGGCTGCAGGAAAGAAGAAATTGACACCCCCCCTTGGAGTCTGGTGAAACCAGGAAATATTTGCAACAACTTATCATCTTTTTAATTTTACTTCCTCACCTCCCACCTCTCTGTTCCATAAAAGAAACTAGCACCCAAACCTGGGCAAGATGGGTCTTTTGGACACTAGTCCACCATCTTCTCAGTCTGCTGGCCTTCTGAATAAAGTCATTATTTCTTATCCCAACAACTCATCTCTCAATTTACTGGCCTGCCACGTGGTGAGCAGTATGAGCTTGGGCTCGGTGACAAAATCTTCAGGAGTAAAAGCATCTACAGCAAGACACTCTGGAGGGGCAGAAGAGTTCTAAGACCTGTGTGGGTTGGAAGAACAGTCTGAGAGCAAGGGATCACCCACACAATAACTGGGTGCACTTTGGGCCAAGCGAGTATTAAGATAGGGCACTGGGTCAGAGGAGAAAACAGAATCCATATCCTTAAGCAAAGGAAACATAGCTGGAGCCAGGCCTATGCCATTTCCCTGCATCCTCAGGCTACAGAGAAGGCAACAGGAGCAATGCTCATCTTCCGAGCTGCAGTTCTAAGGAAACAATCAGGACTCTGAGTATGAAGGACACTGAGGAAAACTCGGCCACACTATAGAGAACAAAGGGCAAGTCAAGCAGAGTAGCCTATGTTCTGCATATGCAAGATGAAAAGAAAGGACATAATTATACCATTCCCTGTATTTTTGTGGCTTTAAATTTTTTATAATAAATATTTTTAAAGGATTGTTTAAATTTAAATTATACAAGCATACTACTGAAAGGTAAATACAAGGAGATATGAAGATAGCATAAGAAGACAGAGTAGAAATCTCAAAGAAACAGAAGGAAACTCTCTACAACTTTTTGTGACAAAAGAACCTTAATAAGGACATGAACTCCAGAAAATGATTACTCGTCAGTAAAATTTTAAAAACAGAATAAAAAAGACAAAACTGTACTACTAAAGAAAAAAATTGAGAGCAAAATAATATCAGGGAATGAATTAGAAACAGCAAGAAACAGAATAGAGAGTTAAAAACTGAAATAATAAAGTACAAAAAGGCTTGAGCTAATCACAGTGAACAGAGGAACAAGCAAGGTAAAACAATTAAGAAAATATAATATATAAAGAAGAAAAGCTAACAAAAGGTCATTTCCTTAAACAGATACCCCAGCAGATCAAGCAGAAAACTTACTACAAAATTTCCCTGAAGAATCAAATAGTCTATGTAAAAAATTATACAGAATATCAGTTTTTATTGAGAGTTGTTTGCCATTGAATTTCAGGAATAGAGAAATAATTCTTTAATCGCACAGAGGGGACAAAGTAAGATGGGAATATTTCAAGCTAGTGTCAAATTTCTCCTTAGTAACACTTAGTGCTAGGATATAATGGAGTAATTAATTTCAGCCAAATTTTTAAAAATAATAAAGTGACAATTTTATACCCACCCATGTCACTAAAGTATAAAGATAGATATATTCAAACATATGTGAACTCAGGAAATGTACTGTCTATAAGAACCTTTAAAAAAAATAAAACTACTTGACAAGGAAATTTAACTGATCAAGAAATAATTTTGAAAACATAGTTTAAAATCTGCAATCTTTCTCAACATAAATTTTCACAAAGCTCTATAAACATCTTCCTAAAAGGTTAATTCTACAGTGCAACAATGGAAAACAACATTTCATGATTTTTATATTCTTGCGATGTTACTGTGTCCAAAAATTATACTTGCTTGAACTTTTATTTCTTTTAGAAAACAGGAAGAAAAAAAAGGCAATAAAAACTTGCCCCAATTTGCTAGAGCTGCCATAACAAAGCACCACAGACTGGATGGCTTAAACAGAAATTTATTTTCTCACACTTCTGGAGGCCGGAATTCTGAGATCAAGATGTCAGCAGGGAAGGGTTCTTGTGAGACTGCTCTCTTTAACTTCAGATGGCTGTCTTCTTACTGTATCTTCATACCACCTTCCCTTTGCACCTGTGTCCAAATTTCCTTTTCTTATAAGAACATCAGGCACACTGGAATAGGGCCCACAATAATTACCTCATTTTAACTTAATTACCTCTTTAAAGGCCCCATCCCCAAATACAATCACATTCTAAGTCCTGGGGCTTAGGACTTCTACATGTAAGTTTTGGGGAGACACAATTCAGCCCCTAACACTCACCATGGCTCGATGTAAAGAAAGTGCAGTTGAATGTCATCATGCTCCATTATTTAAGCCCCAAGGAATGCAATGAAAAGGTCAGAACCCCTTGCCTTCTTGAAATAAGTCAACTGGTTATAGCTAGGTTTGGGATCAAAGTCATCTCATCCACTTTGTCTTGGGAGAGGTGCTGGACTTCTTATCATCTTGGGGGAAAAAAAGACTGACTGGTAGTAGAGGGAAAGAGCACAGGACACTCAGTGTTGTTTAACAGTGGTTTTGATAAAGCATAAAGAAAACAGCAGAATGACTAGTTTCTTCCCATTTCCCATTTTTTTATTTTCACTCACTTTACTATTTAAGGTTTACAGAAAACATTGAATATAAAGTACAGAAAACGACTACACCCTCCCCCTCCCACACCCTCTGCACAGTTTCCCCTATTATTCACAACTTGTACATCTGTTACTATTGATGAATACATTATTAACCGAAGTCCATCATTTACACTAGGTATCACTCTTTGTGTTGTTGTACAGTTCTATGAGTCTTGACGAATGCATACCATCATGTAGCCACCATTGTGGTTCATTCACAATAGTTTCTAGGCACTCAAAATCCCATGCTACACCTAGACATTCCTTCTTCCCTGTCCCCATACCCCAGGTAACCACTAACTTTTTCCTGTCTTTACAGTCTTGCCTTTTCCAGAATGTCATAGCTGGAAGCATTCAGTGTGTAGCCTTTTCAGATTGTCTTTTTTCACCGAGGAATACGCATTTAAAGTTCCTTCACGTCTTTTCACGGATTGATAGCTCTTTTATTTTTTAAACACTGGATAACATTCTATTCTATGATGTATCACAGATTGTTTATCCATTCATCTACTGAAAGGCACCTTGGTTGCCTCCACATCTCACAATGATAAATAAAGCTGTTATAAAAATCCCTGTGTATGTTTTCAACTCATTTGGGTTAAACACCAGGGAGCATGACTGCTGGATAGTATAGTCAGATTATGTTTAGCTTTGTAAAAAATGCCAAAGTGTCTTCCAAAGTGATTGCACCATTTTGCATACTGACCAGCAATGCATGAGAGCTCCTGTGGCTCCACATCCTCATTAGCAGTTGCTGTTGACAGTATTTTGGATTTTAGCGATTCTAATAGGCACATCTCATTGTTTTAATTTGCAATTCCCTGGTGATGTGATATTGAGCACTTTTTCATATTTGCCATCTGTATATCTTTTTTGGTGAGGTATCTTGTGCAGATCTTTTGCCTCTTTTTGAATTTTTTTAGTTGCTGACTTTCAAGAGTTCTTTGTGTATTCTGAATACAAGTCTTTTATCAGACATGCGTTTTGCACATATTTTCTCCCAGTCAGTGACTTGTCTTTTCATTCTCTCAACAGTGTCTTTATGTAGAGCAGAAGTTTTTGATCTTGATGAAGTCACATTTATTTTTTTCGTTCATGGATCATGCCTTTGGTGTTGTATCTAAATACATCACCAAACCTAAGGTCACCTCTGTTTCTCTTATGTTAACTTCTAGACATTTTAGAGTTCTGCATTTTACATTTAGGTCTATGATCCATTTTGAGTTAAGTTTTGTAAAAGGTCTAAGTTCTGTGACTGGATATCCAGTTATTCCAGTACCTTTTGCTGAAAAGATTATGCTCTTTTGAATTGCCTTTGCTCATTTGTCAAAGATCAGTTGTCTTATTTGTGTGGGTCTATTTCTGGATTTTCTACTTTTCAATTGATCTATTTATCTCTTCTTTCACCAATACCATATTGTCTTGATTACTACAGATATACAGTAAGTCTTGAAGCCTAGTAGTGACAGTTCTCCAGCTTTATTCTTCTTCAATATTGTGTTGGCTACTCTTTTGTCTTTCTATAAACTTTAGGACCAGTTTGTTGATACCGAAAATAATTTGCTGGGATTTTGATAGGAATTGTGTTGAATACCGAGCTGGGAAATACTGACATCTTTAAAATATTGAGTTGTCCAATCTGTGAACATGGAATATCTCTCCATTTATTTACATTTGTATTTCTTTCAACAATTTTGTTGTTTTCTTAGTATAGATCTTGCACATATTTTGTTAAATTTATACCTATGTCTGCCTGCCTCCTTCCTGCCTATCTCTCTCTCTCTCTCTTTTTTTTGGTGCTAATAAAAATGATGTATTTTTTATTTCAAATTCCAATTTGAAAGCAATTGACTTTTGTATATTAACTTGGTATCCTGTAATCCTGTAATCTAGCTGTAATTGTTTATTAGTTCCAGGAGATTTTTTTGTTGAGTTTTTGGGATTTTCTATATAGACTATCATGTCATCCGTGAAAAAAGACAAGTTTTTTTTTTATTCTCCATCTATATGCCTTCCCCCCTCCCCTTTTCTATGTCATGAGTAAGGACATCTAGTATGATGGTTAATAGGAGTGTGAGGGTCTTACAATTTTTACTTTTCTTATAATTTTTACTTTATTGTTTTAAAAGAGTTAAAGTGGGCTTCACCAAGAGATTAATTCCTTATGTAGGGACTATTCCAGTACACTAACAGAAGTTGGAGGGGAGAGGAATAAGGAGGGAGGAAGTGTGTTAAATTTCTCATCATAGCACAGCACCAATTTTACTAAAATTAAAACATTTCAAGAATATATACCTTATAATAACTCCAACCTAATGTTTTCTCTTAATCTAAGAGTTATAATTAAGGAGCAATATAGCATGTGGTAAAGAAATGTTTATCATCTTACATTCAGAAAATTGGAAATTATTTCATTTTCATTTCAGTTCATTTTTCTTCTGTTAAACTCAGATAAAGTAAACTTAATATTTTAAATATAATTTTAATATGATCATATTTTTATTATATATCTGTATACTTTTTCTAGTTATTTACCTAGATATCTTTCTACCTGTATGTTTGCAGAGAGAGAACTGGAGTGGGGTTCATCTGTTAACGAAGCATTTTACTGGATAAAGGATAGTGGTTGATTTTTAACATTTTCTTTGTACTTGTCTGTATTGTCTGAATTTTAAAAATAATTAGCATGTATTATTTTTGGTAAAAATGTTATTTCAAAAATATAATCACAAATGCTTAAGAAAGATGTACTCAACAACCAAAAAATTAAGATAACAGCTATATGTCCAAATATGGATGGAATTTGCACTAAATACATACTATAGTGTTAGATTTTGACATCATGTTTACACAGGTTCTACCCCCTGAAGCGGTACCACATAACTTAGGGGGTTAGGTAGCAATCACTGTCTTAACCTTTCCCGTCTGCCTCTACATGAGGGATTAAAATGCTACATCAACCAAAAACTGTACAACCACAGACTTAATTATTATGCAGAATCTACTTTATGAAACAACTAAATTGGTGGACTATCCTCTCCACTCCCCAGTTAGCAAGTCTTGTTTCACATATCTTAAAGCTTAGGACAATAACAGTATCATTCCTAAATTGTTAACAATAATTTTTAATATTATAATTAGTGTATGTATAAAATAGCAGCTTGTTTATTGAATCAAGATAAATATAAGCTGTCATAAGTTAATATGCTGTTTAGATATATTTGACTCATAGATTCTTTTTCTCTTGCAATTTTTTTAGAAAACTAAGTCATCTGTGGAGTTTTACTATCTCTTGTATTATAAAATATCTTATTACCTTAAAAAACAGGACTTAAAATTTTTTTTTAAATTTAAACTAGTAAAAATTGTCAATGGAAAAAAATTTAAACAGTATCAAACCTAAAGTAGCAAACATTATCAAATCTATATCTTTAAAGGCTTTCCCTTAGAAATATATAAATACATAGATGTTGTGATATTTACTATAATGTAACCTAATGTGGTACATATTTACTATTTTGTGGTATGATACTTACTATTTTGTAACCCAATATAGAACTAGCTCAATTACTGCAACGAGAATATAATTATTAGAGAATTACATGTTTTAAAGCAGACATACCTCATTTTATTGCACTTCACTTTACTGTGCTTCGCAGATACCACACTTCTACAAATTGAAGATTTGTGGCACCCATGTGTTGGGCAAGTCTACTGGCACCATTTTTCCAACAGCATTTGCTCACTTCCTGTCTCTGTAACAGTTTGGTAATTCTCATGATATTTCAAACTTTTTCATTATTTTTATATTTGTTATGAGGATCTGTGACCAGTGATCTTTGATGTTACTATTGTAATTGTTTTGGGGCACCACAAACCACACTCATGTAAGACAGAGAACTTTATAAATGTTGTGTGTGTCCTGACTGCTCCACTGACCAGCTGTTCCTCCATCTCTCTCCCTCTCCTCAGGCCTCTCTATTCCCTGAGACACAACAATATTGAAATTGGGCTAATTAACAGCCTCTAAGTGTTCAAGTGAAAGGAAGAGTCAATTGATGTGCCAAACTTAATTGCTGTCTTTACGGAGAAATGCCCACGGCCACCCCAGCTTTCAGCATCCACCACCCTGATCAGTCAGTAGCCACCAACATCCAGGCAAGACCCTCCACCAGCACAAAGATGACCACTCACTGAAAGCTCAGATGATGATTAGCACTTTTTAGCAATAAAATATTTTTTAAGTAATGTACATTTTTTAGGCATAATGTTACTGCACACAACAGACTATACTATAGTATGAACATAACTTTTATATGCACTGGGAAACAAAAAAATTCATGTGACTTGTTTTATTGTGATATTTGCTTTAAAGCACTGGTCTGGAGTTGAACCCACAATATCTCCGAGGTACACCTGTACCCATTTTGAAAACCTATAGAAAGAAGATATAGAGGTACAATTTTTAACTCTCTTTCAGAGAAGCACAGAGATCTTGCTTGTTAGTAAAATAAATGTAAAAAAAAATCACATATCCCATTTTCAATTAAAGATTATATTTTTCTACTTTAAGGAACAAAAGACTAGAACTCTGGGTAAAATATTACTTAACCTACTTGGAGGGTGTATTATTTAAGCTTGGTGTTTTTTAAAAAAATACTATATCTATACAAGGGTTTTTAAACTTTCTTACTTCAAGCAGAGATTCAGGAATCTAAACGGAGCATTAATTCAGCTTATCTCAAATAACACTATCAATATTTCACTGATATTTTAAAATTGAGGGGCAATTTAAAATTTCTACTATGTATACTTTCAACTTATAGTCAACATGATTTATGTCAAAACAAAATTTTAAAAACTTGATTTAGTGATGTGCGTATAGAGCTTTTCCACATTATGAAAAAATTCAAACATACGTAAAAGTTGAATTGTTCAGAGAATACCCATACAACTACACCTAGGAATCTTTCAATGACTGTATACTTGTACCTGTACACCTCACTCCTGTCAGTGGTTATATCATTTAACTAGAGCGAGAGTTCAGTGTTTGTGTACGGTGTTTTATTTTTTGAGGTAACCTTTACATGAAGTAGAATACAGACCTTAAGAGTACCATTTGATGAGGTGTGAGAAATGCACACACCTGCTGCCATGACTGAATGTCTGTACGCCCCACATTCATTTGCTGAAGTGCTAATGTGATGGTGCTTGGAGGTGGGGACTTTGGGAAGTAACCAGGTGATGAGGGTGGAGCCCCCATGGTGGGATTAGCATCCATGTGCAGATGCCATGAAGACAGCCGTCTGTAAACTGGGACCACACTCTTTACTAAGAACCCAACCACGCTGGCACCCTGATCTGGAAGTTCTATCTTCCAGAACTGTGAGAAATAAGTGTTTACTGTTTAAGCCATCCAGTTGATGGTATTTTATTACAGCAGTCTGAACTAAGACTCCTGTGTAACCCTAATCCTTGTCAAGTTACATTATTTTCATGCCTGAGTTTCTCTCATCCTCCTTCTTAATCCCTATGCCCAAACACTGTTTTCAACATACATTAATTTTGCCTTGTCTGGAACTTCTTACAAATATTATTTACAGTATGCAGTCTTTTGTATAGACTTCTTTCACTCACCACAATGTTTCTGATATTAATCAATGGTGTTACATAAATATATATATATATATATATATATATATATATATATATATATATATATATATATTTTCCCCTTAATTGTGGAACAGTATTTCATTGTGGAAATACATCTTTTTGTTCATCCATTCTTTGTTGATGGACCCGACTCACTTTTAGTTTTTTGGCTATATTTTTGTACAAGTCTTTTGGTGAATATATTTTCATATCTCTTCAGTAAATACCTAAAATTGAAATTGAGGGATTATAGAGTGGTATACACCTAGTTTTATAAAACTGCTGGGTACCATTTTACACTCCTGTTGACAATGATAACAGTTCTGATTGATCTAATATTTATACCCAGATTTGATGTTGTCAACCTTTTTAAGCATTCTCAGGGTGTGTAGTGATATACTGCAGTTTGATATACTACATTCTCATTATCATTCGGTTCAAATAATTTTCCAATTTCCTTCTTGATTTCTTCTTTAACCCTTTGGATTATTTATTTAGAAGCATGTTATTTAATTTCCAAATACCTGGAGATTTTTCTAAGTACCTGGTTGTTATAGATTTCTAATTTAATTCCACAATGGTCATAAAAAACAATGTATGATTTGAACTTTTTTTTTTTTTTTGCGGTACACGGGCCTCTCACTGTTGTGGCCTCTCCCCTTGTGGAGCACAGGCTCTGGACGCGCAGGCTCAGTGGCCATGGCTCACGGGCCTAACCACTCCGCGGCACGTGGGACCTTCCCGGACCGGGGCATGAACCCATGTCCCCTGCATCGGCAGGCGGACTCTCAACCACTGCACCACCAGGGAAACCCTGAACCTTTTTTTTTTTTTTTTCTTTTTGCGGTATGTGGGCCTCTCATTGTTGTGGCCTCTCCCGTTGCGGAGCACAGGCTCCGGATGCGCAGGCCCAGCGGCCATGGCTCACGGGCCCAGCCGCTCCGCGGCATATGGGATCCTCCCAGACCGGGGCACGAACCCGTATCCCCTGCATCGGCAGGCGGACTCTTAACCACTTGCGCCACCAGGGAGGCCCCCCTGAACCTTTTTTTATATAAGACTTGTTTTATGACCCAGTATATGTTCTATCTTGGTAAAGTTACCATGTGCACTTGAAAACGATGTGTATTTGCAGTTTTGGGGGGTAGTGCTCCACTTGTAGACTAATCAGGTCAGCGTAGTTGACAATGTTGTTCAGATCTTCTATTTCTTTGTTGATTTACTTTTTTGTCTGATGCTGTAAGTTGCGGAACGAAGACTTAAAATCCCCTACTTGTTTGTACAGTGGTCTTTTTGTTAATTTTTGTTTCCTGTATTTTGAACCTCAGTTACTAGGTGCACACAAATTTATGATTGATATACCTTCCTGATGAAGGTATTATGATTGATATACCTTTTATCGTTATGAAAATGCTCCCTTTTTATCTCCAGTAATTCCTATGTTAAAGTCTACACTATCTAATATTATCTGATATCAACAAACCCCAGTACCAAATTCTGACGTCCTTATTGTTTGCATTTCCATCTATTTTCTTGCAACCTATATGTCTTTATATTTAAAGTGTATTTATACAATCAGCATATAGCTAAATCTTTGTTTTTTTTCCAATCACTTTGACATCTGCTTTTTAAGGGGAGTTTTTAAACATAAAAATTACATTTGGATGTAATGAAATTACAGATGTGGTTATATTTAGTTTTCCTGTTTTATTTGTTTAGTTTTTTGTGTTTTTTTTTTCTCCCTTCCTCCTTTCGGGTTTTGGGTTAATTGCGTATTTCTCTGAATGCCATTCTAATACGTGATTGTTTTTTCAGCTATATAGCTTTGCAGTTTTTAATTTTTTTCTTTAGTGGTTGCATTCTTAACATAGTCTTAATACTACACCACTTCATGAGAAATATAAGAATGTTGCAATAGTATAGTTCCATGCACCCCTTCCATGGTAAAAGGCTGTACTGTGCTTGTATGACATTTGGCATTTCCATATCTATGTCCATAAGTTCAGAATTCAAGGAGAAACTCTATAATTACTCAAGTGTGGATATACACATATAGTCTCACCTAAATATCAAGGACATAATGGTTCAACGTGGCGTCCACAAAGCTCAGCAGTCTGCTGTAATATATATATTGTCAGAGTGATGGGCATCACTTATTTTCTAGGTAAGAACCTAAGTTTTCCAAATATGTGATGATATGATTATGGGTTTTTGTCCCATGTCAAGGCAAAATACCAGAGCCTGTTAATACTTATTGCACAGAATATTTGACTACAGGATGTGTTGGGAATGAAGCAGAGTAAAAATTTTCCAAATATGTGATGATATGATTATGGGTTTTTGTCCCATGTCAAGGCAAAATACCAGAGCCTGTTAATACTTATTGCACAGAATATTTGACTACAGGATGTGTTGGGAATGAAGCAGAGTAAAAACTTTTCCAAAGCCCAGGGGTCTGTAAAACATACTTCTTCTCTCTGCCTAACAATGGAGCATGACAAGGGTACCAGAGGAATAAATGTAACTCAGGAGCAGCTGATAGAGCAGAGTTCAGAGAGAGGTTAGAACTCTCAGTGCTGTGATCTTCAGTACCTAAAAGCTCCGGCTAAGTTTTAAAACAATGTAGGTTTCTAATCCCTAAATGACTAAATATTCTGATTCAGTGCGTTAGAGGTCAGGAATTTATGTTTTTAACAGTTTTCATACACTGTACTGCAGGTGGTCCATACATATTGTAAAGTTCACATGGGTACTTGGCCTTAGTTTTAAGAATTTAAAAATTCTGGACAGATTGGGGTGTTTAAATAATTCTTCACCCCTAGGCCTTTAGCTCAGGTGACATGGCCTTAAGAGTCCTTCAGTGATCATCCAAAGGAATGCTATCTTTATCCCACCGTCCTTTATTTTTTTCCTCTCTTCACAACACACTTTCTATTTGCCATATAGTATTTTTACTAACGTATAATTATTTTGTTTTCTTGTCTGTTCCCTTCCCTACCCTGTAAATTCCCTTACTAGACCGTAATAAGAGGGTATGACATATCTGGCTCATTCATAGCACCTAGTAAAGCGTTACACACCTTAGGTGCTTGATAAATAATCGAGGACAGACTGATTCATTCCAAAAACATAACATCACAGCTTGAGAAGTTCACCATTTAGCACCAAATGTCTGCGTTCATAATAGTCTCAGCAAAACCCATAGTCGGATAACATGTATACACTGTACCATGTCCCCACGGCAAACCCAGATCATGGCCTCAATTCCTGGGGAATTCCAAAGACGGACACAGAGGAAGGCCAGGTTTTGCGGGTGGGAGACCGTTTCGAGGGAAGTCGGTCACAAAACACTATGTTGCTTATAAGGTTCATTGTTGACGACTACAATTAAATACGTACAAAGGGACGGACAGTCAAGAGGTCACCGCCCAAGACGAAGCCTATCAGAGCCTGTCGTCCGGACCGGTCCGGCAGAGTCGACCCAGCCAGGGAGCTCGGGTGAGGAGCGCGGCGGGGAGCACGCCCCGCCCACGCCGCGGAGGGGCCCACGCCGCGCAGCCCCGCCCACGCCGCGCAGGGGCCCACGCCACGCCCCACGCCCTCCACAGAGCTGCCCAAGCCGTGGCCGGCGCCGTAGACTCGCAATCCGCGAGCCCGTTCCGGAAGCGGGGCCGAGACGCACGTCGGACTGCGCCTGCGCGCCGATGTCTTCCCGAAGGACCAATGAACGGAGAGGTGGGCGGGTAGTAGGCGGGCTCGGTTTCCGGTTCCGGTCGGTGCCTGTGTGTCGGCCATTGTGCTACGTGTCTTGGCCTTGGCGAGCGGACGGTGCACAGGTGAGGCTACGTCTGGCGGGGGCTCCGGGCTACCATTTGGTCACTCGCGGAGGCGGCAGACGTGGACGAGCCCTCCGGCCGTCCGCCGCCTGCCCGCACGGCGTCGGGGGAAGCGGACCCGGGGCCGCGGCCCGCGTGCCCGAGGGAGAAGGGCTTCCAGGGCCTCGGTCCTTCGGGGCCGGCTTTGCGGCCGCGCGGGCTCGGCCACCTTGCTGGGAACGCTTCCGCCGTCTCGGTGCTGTGGTCAAGGAGGGTCCCTTCGGGGTTGGCTTTGGGGCCGTGTGTGTGGAGCGTGTCTCGGGGAGCTCCTTCTTGTGCTGTGAGGGTGAAAGGGTTGATCTAGAGTCTGGATCAGGAGGCCATAGTGGGTTATTGGATCCCCTCCCCTGACGTTCAGTGCAGTGTTTCGGGTGTTGCACGTTTTTTTTTTTCCCTGAAAGGACCCTTCGCATTTATCACGACATCTGTAAAGTTTAGGCTTAGTGGATTTGCAGAACAGAGTTAAGTGCAAGACTAAGGAAACAGGCGTTACTTCCTGTGTGTTGCAGGGGCCCAGCACACCTGGCCCGGGACGTTTATAGAATTCCGGACGTCCTTTCAGTGTTCCTGGGTGAGGAACCCGGGGCTTAGAGAGGCTGCATTTCATAGAAAGGGATTTGAACCACCAACTCTTGCGGGTGGCGTTAAACTCAACAAAAGCCCTTTTCCTTAAAAGGTGTGTCCAGACCTAAAGATTCAGACTTCAGCCGACAGCCTCTGAGAGTCTGGGTCTTGGTTTAGCCAGTTTTTGTGGTTTTGAAAATTGTACAGATGATCTGCCCCATGCAGAGAAACTCTTTTTTTAAAATGTTGTGTGGCCATGGTTTGGAACAGTCAGATGGAAGTCCACATTTACCTCTACTCTAGGCCCTTGAAGCATCACAGTTGGCATTCACTGCACGAGACACTGGGGTCTGGGGAGTTTAAAATAAATATAGCAAGTATTTTTTGGGTCCCAACCCTGTTGATTCCTCAGCAGGAGCAACGGGAGGTCTGCAGGGTGGGTGAGGAGCGGATCTGTTGTCAAGTGCTTATTAGCCTTTTCGTAGTGAGAGCCCTTTTATATTAAGAGCTTGCGTCCTTTGTCAGTGATAAGAACACGGGCAAAACCTGCGGTTTTCTTATTGCCTTTGTTTTGATGATTGGCTGGAGATTGCAAAAAATAATGTCAATTTACTCTTGGAGTCTGTTTTTTTTTTTTTTTTTTTTTTGTGTGAGATGATATCAACCCACCCATATCAGGCTGGTCTCATTTACATTTTGATATAACTCAACAAGTCCTTGCTCTATATTAAATAACATCAGTGAGTATCTTTTTTCCTTTTTTGTTTTTTAAACAGGCATCATGGATCAGGTAATGCAGTTCGTTGAGCCAAGTCGGCAGTTTGTGAAGGACTCAATTCGGCTGGTTAAAAGATGCACCAAACCGGATAGAAAAGGTAATAAATAGCTTTGGAATGAGAGGAAAAAAATCAAATCTTTGCATTCTCTAAGCCCTTTATTTCATTAATGTTTTCCTGTTTAATAATTGTTGCAATTCTTTCATCAACATTTTTATTGATTTACTTTGCTTTATTGCTTTTTAACATTGTCATTTTTTCCTAAATTTTGTATAGTTTTTACACACCTTATAAATTTTTCTCTTATATGTATTTTCACATTGTATTAGGTTATTTGTTACAGCCTTATTTTCCATGTTGCTTTTGTCTTAGTCGTATTTAATGACTTTAGAGTTTTTAGTATCTTTCACATTTCTACTCTGGAAAATCTTTTGGAACTTTTCCTGCAGTGCCACTCCCTCCCCAAGCCTCCCCCAAGCAAAAAAGGCCTTAATGTGAAATCAACAACATAGTTGGTGCCAACCTAGGAAGTTTAATTTCTTATTTATCACAATTCGTGTGTTAAAAGGTGTACCACAATTTGTCTGCTTCTATTCATTTATTGACTGCTGCCTGAGTTGGGAGCTGGGAATATAATAGAGACTATAATATGATGCATTATATTACATATATAGCATAATATGTAAAAATATACAATAGGGAGCAGTCCTTGCTTTTATGGACCTTAGATTCTTTGAGAGAAGATAGTCATAAATAATGACAATTACAATTTTTAATTACTGCTATGGTAAGTATTATGGAAGGTAAATAGAGGAATGTTTGACAGCATGTAATAGGAGGACTAACCAAGTCAGGAGGTCAGGGAGAGCTTCCCTGAGGAAATAACATTAAATGGAAATATCACCAGGGTCTGGGACCTTTACATAAAATTGTGCTCAACCCGTTTCGGTTTTTCAAGCCTTATTTTTGGCTTCATTATAATATCAAAGACAGTTGACCTATTGTTTATAAAAAGTTATGTTCTGTGCTTTTATAATTAATACTTCTAGCAATGTTACAAAGTTTTTAAGACAGATACTGTGTATTCTGTCCATGTTTCATTTCTTTTTGGTATTCTGGTCATTTGCTAGGAGGATAAATATGTCACTGTTCGTTGATGGAATCACTAGCCTGAACATGCAGTTTATTATATATCATTAAATATTAATAAAATATGAAAGTTAAAAAATCTGTCAAATACCTTATTTACTATTAATACTGTTGTGTTTTATTTAAAATTATGTACTTATTTTCAGGAGAAATGTACATCAGTAAGTTTATGTCAGTGCTAATTTTTTTTCCCCTATACTTGCAGTGACAATGCAAAAAATAATGTAAATTTTGTGTTTTTAAATCCAGAATTCCAGAAGATTGCCATGGCAACTGCAATAGGATTTGCTATAATGGGATTCATTGGCTTTTTTGTGAAATTGATCCATATTCCTATTAATAACATCATTGTGTAAGTAAACTTTATGGAATAGACAATATCTAGGATAGAATGAAAATGCAAACCATTTGAGTTAACAGCCTGCTATTTCGTTAATACACAGATCTGTTTCTTGACTTTTTAATGTTGGTACAGTCTACTACTGTTTACTGAGTACCAGATAATTCAAAGTGACTTTAAATCTTATATAATTTTTATAGCTACTCAGTGAGATAGGCACTAATTTTTTAATAAGTAAAATTTTAAAGGATCAAGCAAGTGAGTTAAAGGCACTCAGTATGAGACAAAACAGGTATTCAGTGACAGGACCAATATTCAAATCCAAGTCCTCTTTCTGCAATATATTAACTTGTCCACAAGATTTTTAAGGTGCAGAGAAAATGCTCCCCATCTGAAAATCACTACAGCGATAGAGTTCGAACTCTGGACCAGGTTGCTTAGGTTTAGGTTCTCTTTCTTGTTACTTAATAGTTGTCATGACCTTGGACAACTTGCTTAGCTCCTCTGTGCCCAGTTTATTCAGTAAGGATAATAATTCTTAACTAGGGCTATGGAAAGATTAATGACTTAGGTCATGTAAAACCCTAAAAAACAATTTGGGTAAGAACCTAAATGGAAGTTGTGGTTATTGTAATGAGCCATTGATACTAATATACTTTTAGGTATATTAGAGAGGAGGAGAAAAGACAGAGGAACACTGGGATTACTTTATTCTATTCTCAGTGCTTTTGCTTTTTAGATTCATTACAAGATTCGTTACAAGTTGTTGGCAACACCTTATGGCAGTGTGCAAGTAGAGCAGTCAGTTTTAGGCCATTTTGTTTGGTGTAAAGAGTTAGTATGGGTTGCAGTACTTATTTGCTCTGTGATTTTGTATTCACCTAATCTCTGAGCCTTACTTGCCAGTGAGATAATCATGAGAGAAGCCTTTTAGGCTTATTTTATGGGGTGGGGATGCTTTGTAAACTATAAGTCTCTTTAAGTACTAGATATTTTATTATGGATGCTGGTGGAAGTTGTCTTTTAAATGACGAGACTGGATGAGTATTGTCAGGTGGCTTTCTTAAGTAGGTTTTCATAGCTATTATGCAGACATGCCACAAAGGGGTATTTTAGGATCACAGAAAGTTAGACCTGGAAAGGACCAAGTCTCTCAAACCTCCTCCGTCAGTTCAGAAATCTCTATTATATTCCTAGTGAGGAATGCCATTTCTGGAATAGTGGAATCACGGAGCAAAATCCTGAGGTAGAATTAGGAAACCCGAGCTCAGTGTCTCTGGACTACAGCCCCTACCTAATCAGTAAACAGAGGAGGTAGGGTGGAGTCTGTGACATAAGCTTAGTGCTTCTGCTCTCCTGCTCCCCAGTCCATTGTCAGACAGGTAAAACTGACAGTTATTTCTTTAAATTGTTATGAATGTTAATTGATAAGGTAATATTAATACGTAACTATATATATATATATATATTCTGTAGTTTGTGTGTATACACTACAGAATCTAGTCCAGTGTATTCTTGTACACATTGAAAACACTTGAGTGTTTAAGTGAACAACGTCAGGTTCTTAACCTTTTTCTAAGGATCATGATGGTTATAATAATTACTAACATTTATTGAGCACTTGCTGTGTGCAGAGGACACACAGCTTAATGTGAGCTGACTCTTTTAGCCCTCATGACAATTGTGTGAGGTAGCAGTATTATTATTTCCATTTTATAGATGAAGAAACAGGCATGGAGAGTAAGGAAGTACATCGCATGCCTGTAAGTGGTAAAGCAGCATGTGAAACCCAGGCTCGGGAGCCTGTGTTCTTAACTATTGTATAGGCCGTCTCTCATTCCAGCTCAGTTTCAGACCACTACTCATCCTGAGTCAGGCGCCTCACTTCAGGTTCCAGTTTGCATTTCATTAAGCCCTCTTAAAATCCAGTGTTTAGAATCCAGTGCTTACTGTGTATATTTTCTTGCTAAAGGCTAAAATCTTCAGTTTCTCACAGATAACGGCTACAATAAATTTCCTTTATCCTGGGTTTACATAGTTGGTGTGGTTTGTTTTTAGCCTAAGAATGGAACATTACCCCTTGTTCAATTCCTTTTTGCTAGATTCCCTTATGGAAGACTTTTGCATTTTTAATCTGTTCAACATTGTTATTTACCCTAGTTTTGTGTTCAGACATCTTTTATTTCATTATCTGAGTTGTGGCCTAAAGTACCTTTTAGGACAGTGCACTCTTAGCACTGTCGGGATTGAGATTCATTAGTCCAGTTGTTCCCAACAGGTCTTTGAAACAAGTGTTAAAGATTTGCTTTCTCCCTTCCCACTAGCTATCTATTTTAGGGAGATCAGCTTGGTGCTTTGTGACCACCTAGAGGGGTGGGATAGGGAGGGTTGGAGGGAGGGAGATGCAAGAGGGAAGAGATATGGGAACATATGTATAACTGATTCACTTCGTTATAAAGCAGAAACTAACACACCATTGTAAAGCAATTATACTCCAATAAAGATGTTAAAAAAAAAAAAGTCAAGGGAGTTAACAAACGTTCAGTAATAATTTGAATTGTTGAGAAAAAAGGATCCATTTATTCACCGGCCAAGGCTATTTCTGTTAGGTTGATTCGGTCCAGTAAAATGTAAATGTTACTTATTTGTCACTGGATCATTAATCAGCATGTGGTATTAGTGTGCTTAGATCCAAGGCTTAATTATCATTATTTAATATAAAAAATCCATTGAATGAAGTTGTCTTTTACATGGAAAATGCACGTTATCAGTGGTCTTTTGCCTTGGCCTCACTAGACTATACAGGTGCTATGCTGTGTGTGTTCCTTGACTGAGATGAATTTTAATTTTTGCCAGAATGAAGGGCACAGGGAAACTTACAGATAGCAAGTCAGAGAAGAAAAACAATATGTCTTTACTTTTGTGCTTGCTCTTTGCTTTTTTTTTTCCCTCTTAGAAACCTTGGCTTGCCTTCAAACTCTGACCAACTAATAAAAAAAAGAAAATTAAAAAAAACTGCTTTCTCTTAATTCTCATTTCTGCAGCAGGCACAATGTATCTTTTGCCAACCTTGCTAGTCAGAGATTGTTGAACTATGACCTTTTGGAAGCTAGTTGCTTAGAAAACTTTTCTTCTAGTAACACAGTTGTTTTCAGTGTTTAAAGAGTTAAAAAAATATATCTCTAGATAGTTTTTACATTAAAATGAAGGCCAAATAAAACATTTTGTGAGAAAAGCTATCAGAAAACTTGAAGTCTTTTCATGATGTGCCGTGACAGCTGTAAAACTAAAAGAAATCTTTTTTTCCTGCTTGAAAGAGCATAAATCACTGTTTAAATCATTTTGAGACAGTAGCAAGTGAAGTATAAACACAAACTTACTCTTTCACTAGGCTGAATTATCACATTTTTTCCCTTATGATGACATTTTTTCTTCTATACAATTACAGCAGTCAAAGTTAATATCCACAGGGTTATAATTTAAAGGAGTTTTATAGTTGTGGGTATTTTAGTTGCAGCAATACAGTTTAATGATATGAGCACTTAAAGCACTTCACGTTAAAGTATAGATGCAGCAGTGTTTCTTTTAGGAGTATAACTTTTATCTAGTACTGGAATTATTTTCTTTCTTTAACATCACAGTTTTAAAATGTATATCTCAGTATACAATTTTAATGTTTATGCTTTTGAAACTTGGAAGGTCTTCTGTAGAGAAGGTGATTTTTATTTTCATTATTAATCCAGGTTTTTGAGTGATTATGGGAAGATATAGTGGTTGAGAACCAGTGTACTACTCTGCACTCTTGATTTTCGAATGGCTGATTGTACATCAAATTGAAAAAGTTCTCAACTAACCGCCCTGTTATGTAATTCATATTTTTCGTCTTGTTGAGAAAGATGTTATGCTAGACTGTTAAGCATGTTTTCCAAATGAGGATTCTGAAGTTTAACAGATTAAGCCTGTTCCAGCAGCCACGTCCTCTGTAAGGACCTTTTCATTTCCAAGATTTCAAAGTTCAGTTTCTTCCCTTTTGTGCTGTTTTGGAGTAACATAGGCGTGGTTCTCAAATAACTGGTTTTGGTTCTGTAAAATTACAGCATATTGCATTTCAAATTTTTCTTATTAAAATCTTATGTACACTCAAAATTGACCATCTTTTTTTCTTTTACAGTGGTGGCTGAATACCTTTTTAGAAAAGTGTTTTTCATCTTGGGGATTGGTGAACAAGTGAGGATTTGAGACACTCATGGAGTAAAAATTTGCCTATACGTTTTGTGTTTTTCTTTCATTTTTTTCTTCCAAGATGTTTTCTATTTGTAAATTAAAATAATTTCAAAATAGACAAATTTCTCTTTCTTCCATTACAGATATTTGTCAAATTTTAGTGGTAAAAAATAATGGATTCTTTTCCCTTCTTCCCTTCTTTCCTTCCTTCAATCCTTTATATTTTGGTTTACAGGAGAAATTAAAGGGCACAGTGGAATATTGCACTTTCTGAGTACTCCTCTATCAGATCAGTGTTTTCCCATCATGGAGGAAGAAACAGCAAGTAAAGGATGGTAGAGGTAGTGAGAGAGAGCTTGAAGTTGGGGTAGGAGTTTTGTCCCTAAGCACTGAAAATGTAAGTAGGTAGTCAGACCTCCTATATACAAGTGTATGTGCTACTTGAAATAGCTTCCTGAAAATCATGGTTAAAAACTTTAAAGTGAGAGCTCCTCTTCAGGTAAACTATAATTTGTTATACTGTCATAAATATTGGAGTTCTAAATATTTTAAAGAATTTTTTTGATAATTAAATGTGAGATGAAAAGGGGCCTTGTCTTCTTTCCCTTTTTAAAAAAATACTGGTATAAAATTGAGACAGTCTATTCTCAGTTTTATTTATAAAACTTAATCTGTTCATTCAGTGTTTAGTTATTGAACTTTATTTCTCAAGTTCTAATATTTAAAAAAAAATTTGTTTAGCAGCACACATTTGGTAGGTGTCCTCTGATTCTTAACGAATAAGGTAGACAGATGTCTAACTGGCATTGCTGGGCAGTATTCCTCAGTTTTGGGATCCATGGTTCAGAGAGCAAAGTCTGTGGTTCAGAGAGCAAAGTCTGTTTTCATAGTGATGGTAACATTTTCTGCCTATTTTTGAAATACTGGTAACTGTTTTCAGTTTTGAATGAATTGATGTCTTCAAGGAATTAAAGCCTTGGCCATCTCTGCTCTTAAGGAGACCATATAGCTACGTTTGGTAGTTATGTAGCTCCTTAAAGGCCAGAAGTGTGTGTGTTTACGTGCATGTGTGCATATGTGTGTTTGTCTATATGTTTACACAAGTATGCATATATAGTGTGCCTATACACATATATACACATTTACATATATACACATGTATTGAGTACTTATGGTAGAAATCTAAAATGTAGACTTGCTAAAATGTCAGACTTGCTTCTGGCAAATGTGTGTATTTTCTTGTAGGATAAAATGATCTGAACATAAATATTGACTTGATGTAAGATAATTATGAATCTCTGTAGCCTACATTTGTGCAGCTCATTTTTTATTTTTCTGACTTACTGGTTCTTGACACATGGGTAGGTAAGGCATTACATAAATATTTTGTATTTATAAATGTGAAGTGAGGGCTGACCAAGGATTGTGGTGATCAAACAGAATAACCTTCACACTCAACAATTGAATTCTTAAATAGGAAAGAATAAATAACTAGATTTTTCTTACTAACCATACCTCTAGTATATCTAATATATGCTAGTGCATTTGTTTTGTAAAACAGTACTTCTTAAACTTCAGCAAGTTTAAGAATCACCTGAGGGAGTTTCTTCCCAACCTGAAGAGTGTTGAGTGAGCAGGTCTGGGTGGGCCTGAGAGTCTGCATTTCTGTATCCCTTCTGATGCTTCTGGTACACAGAACACACTTTCAGTGGCAAGGTTTTAAAGCTCTTGATAATTTTCTGGTGTCTTAATACCTGCAGCAAAACATACTAATGCCCTTGTGGCAGTTCTGGCATTTCCATGAAACCCTACACCTTACAACCAAGTGCTTGGCCACCTAGACTAAAACCTGCTGTTAAGAGAAAGACACATCAAAGAGGGAGGCAGCTAACGGTCCAGACAGGATGGCAGAGTCTTGATAGGAGAGGGTAGGAAGTAAAGCCCTGTTTCTATTTCAGTGTCTTTGTTACTGCTGGAAAGCAGTGCTTTGCTCCAGACTCTGTCCCTCTTGGGGCATCTGTCTCCCATTTGTCTTCCTGGAAGGAAGGGTACTTAGTTTCACCTGAGTGCGGGAGGCACCATGGTGTTTTGTGTTTAAAGGGTGCACCTCACATTGGAAAGCTCCTGCTTAAGAGGAGCTGCGATCTACTGCAAGTTACGCATGTCATAGTGTTGTGCTCTAGAAGAAGTCTGTGGCATATTTTCTAGATTCTGTGGATGCAGTTTTGTAAGGCTTATTCTACCTGTAGCATCTCTCACTCCCTAACCACTATTACAGTAATGTATATGCCTATCTCATGATCTTGAGGTCCTAATAGAGCTTGCTGTTTTTTTAAATCAGCCTTGCTTGTAGCTTTTCTGTAGGCTTTTTAGATGACACCTAGAAAAGTCTCCTAAGATAGCTTGATTCTGTGATTTAGTATAAAGTTCATTAAAATAGAACATCAGACACTTCACTAACTACAGTTTAATCAAAATGGATTTGCATTCTCTTCCCACCGAATACTTAATGAATTTCTAAGTGAACAGTATCACGAATGTTGACTCAGTAGTAGAGGTTGGAACATATACTTTATCGGTTTAATGAAATTTATGTAAGATTTTATTGTTTTCAAACTAATGTTCCTTCTCACTTGATCCTCTCAATAACCCTGTGTAATAAGTAATGTAGGGATTGTATTCTTCAAAATATATCTGCAATTTACTTCTTAGCCCTCCACCCTTCCCACTGCCACCACTACCTGGATATTTCTTTTTCTTTCTTCCAGTTTTATTGAGATATCATTGACATACAGCACTGGGTAAGTGTAAGGTGTACAGCACAGTGATTTGACTTATGTACATCATGAAATGATTATCACAGTAGTTTTGGTGAACATTCAACATCTATCGATACAAACTTAAAGAAATAGAATTTTTTAGTTTGTAATGAGAACTCAGCAATTTTTATACATAATGTACAGTAGTGTTAATTATATTAACCATGTTGTACGTTACATCCCTAGTATTATAACTGGAAGTAGGTAACTTTTGACTGCTTTTTTTTTACCTCTCCCCCTTGCCCCTGGTAACCACAAATCTGATCTCTTTTTCTATGAGTTTGTTTTTGAAGTATTAATAACCTACAACACTATTAGTTCCTGTTACACAACACAGTGATTTGGTATTTGTATACATTTCAAAGCAATATTTTACTTCTTTATTGTCTGCCCCACTAGAATACAAGTGCAGGGAAAGGCAGACATTTTTGTCTGTCTTATTTGCTGTTGTATCCCAAGAGCCTAGGGCAGTGTTTGCACGTATTCACCACTCTGTTATGTTGAGTGAGACTGAAGTGTCCATTGCTGGTTTTTAAGTACAACGCAGAACATGATAAAACGCTTAGTAGAGTACACTAAGTAAATTCTCAACTTTTCTGGTGCCAGTAAGCTAGTATCAGAAAACTAATGTGTGTGTGTGTGTGTGTATAGTTTCTGGAATCAGAATACACATAAACCTATGTGTGTGTGCGTGTGTGTATATTTTCTGGAATCAGAATACACATAAACCTACGTGTGTGTGTGTGTGTCTTGCACACTTGGGACAGTAGCAGTTCTGGACTTCTAACTTGCCGTGCCTTCTTACCTGCCTCCCTCTCATTGGCCTCCATAGAAAAGTATTTCCTCCTTCAGTGGTTTAGGGTTCCCTCTTGTGTCTCTGTAGGGCAAAGTAATTTTAAGTCTTTTCATCAATATAATTTACAGGACTGGAGGGCCCCGGATGCATGTGGCCCCAAGTTGCTCGCAGCTGCCGCCTTCGAGGCTGCACGAGGGCTACACCCACTTTGGAGTTGTAAGTCAGCACAGCCGAGGGGCGCGCTTGTGCGAGCAGCTAGTATTCCTCCATCTCATGTCTGTTGGAAAAGTGACGTAGAACTGGGGGAAGATGGTGGAAGAGTAAGATGCGGAGATCACCTTCCTCCCCACAGATACATCAGAAATTCATCTACACCTGGAACAACTCCTACAGAACACCTACTGAATGCTGACAGAAGACCTCAGACCCCCCAAAAGGCAAGAAACTCCCCACGTACCTGGGTAGGGCAAAAGAAAGAAGAATAAACAGAGACAAAAGGATAGGGACGGGACCTGCACCAGTGGGAGGGAGCCGTGAAGGAGGAAAGGTTTCCACACACTAGGAGCCCCTTCGTGGGCGGAGACTGCGGGTGGCGGAGGGGAAGCTTCAGAACCGCGGAGGAGAGTGCAGCCACATGGGTGCAGAGGGCAAAGCGGAGAGATTCCCGCACAGAGGATCGGTGCCAACCAGCACTCAACCAGCCCGAGAGGCTTTGCTCGGCTGCTGGCGTGGGCGGGGCTGGGAGCTGAGGCTCGGGCTTTGGTCGGAGCGCAGGGAGAGTACTGGGGTTGGCGGCGTTAACACAGCCTGAAGGGGGCTAGTGTGCCACTGCTGGCCAGGAGGGAGTCCGGGGAAAACTCTGGACCTGCCAAAGAGGCAAGAGACTTTTTCTTCCCTCTTTATTTCCTGGTGCTCGAGAGGGGATTAAGAGCGCTGCTTAAAGGAGCTCCAGAGAAGGGCGTGAGCCGCGGCTAAAAGCAAGGACCCACAGAGATGGGCATGGGACGCTGGGGCTGCTGCTGCCACCGCCAAGAGGCTTCTGTGCGAGTGCAGGTCACTGTCCATGCCCCCTTTCTGGGGAGCCTGTGCAGCCTGTCACTGCCGGGGTCCCGGGATCCAGGAACGGCCTCCGGGGAGAGCACACGGTGTGCCTCAGGCTGGTACAACGTCACGCTGGCCTCTGCCGCCACAGGCTCGCCCTGCACTCCGCCCGGGCTGAGTGAGCCAGAGGCCCTGAAGCAGCTGCTCCTTTAACCCCATCCTGTCTGAGGGAAGAACAGACGCCCTCCGGTGACCTACAAACAGGCGGGGCCAAATCCAAAGCTGAGAACCGGGAGCTGTGAGAATAAAGAAGAGAAAGGGAAATCTCTCCCAGCAGCCTCAGAAGAAGCGGATTAAAGCTCCACAATCAACTTGATGTACCCTGCCTCTGTGGAATACATGAATAGACAACGCATCATCCCAAATTGAGGAGGTGGACTTTGAGAGCAAGATCTATGATTTTTTCCCCTTTTCCTCTTTTTACAACAAATTATCCCAAATTGAGGAAGTGGACTTTGAGAGCAAGATTAACGATTTTTTTCCCCTTGTTCTCTTTTTGTGAAAGTGTATGTGTATCTGTGTGAGATTTTGTCTATACAGCTTTGCTTCCACCATTTGTCCCAGGGTTCTATCCGTCCGTTTTTTTTTGTTTTGTTTTTAATTTTTAATTTTTTTAAAATAATTTTTTATTTTAATAACACGATTATATTTTATCATACTTTATTTTACTTTATCTTCTCTTTCTTTTTCCTACCTACCCTCCTTCCTCCCTCCCTCCCTTCTTCCTTTCTTTCTTTCCTCCCTCCCACCCTCCCTCTCCCTCCCTCCCTTCCTCCCTTCCTTCCTTCCTTCTAATTCTTTGTACTTTTTCTCCCTTTTATTCTGAGCCTGGTGGATGAAAGGCTCTTGGTGCTGCAGCCAGGAGTCAGTGCAGTGCTTCTGAGATGGGAGAGCCAACTCAGGACACTGGTCCACAAGAGACCTCCCAGCTCCACATAATATCAAACGGCGAAAATCTCCCAGAGATCTCCATCTGAACACCAGCACCCAGCTTCACTCAACGACCAGCAAGCTACAGTGCTGGTCATCCTATGCCAAGCAACTAGCAAGACAGGAACACAACCCCACCCATTAGCAGAGAGGCTGCCTAAAAACATAGTAAGGCCACAGACACCCCAAAACACACCACCAGACGTGGACCTGTCCACCAGAAAGACAAGATCGAGCCTCATCCACCAGAACACAGGCACTAGTCCCCTCCACCAGGAAGCCTACACAACCCACTGAAACAACCTTAGCCACTGGGACACACACCAAAAACAACGGGAACTACGAACTTGCAGCCTGCAAAAAAGGAGACCACAAACACAGTAAGATAAGCAAAATGAGAAGACAAACACACAGCAGGTGAAGGAGCAAGATGAAAACCCACCAGACCTAACAAATGAAGAGGAAATAGGCAGTGTACCTGAAAAAATTTAGAATAATGATAGTAAAGATGATCCAAAATCTTGGAAATAGACAAAATGCAAGAAACAGTTAACAAGGACCTAGAAGAACTAAAGATGAATCAAGCAACGATTAAAAACAAATGAAATGAAAAATACTCTAGATGGGATCAATAGCAGAATAACTGAGGCAGAAGAACGGATAAGTGACATGGAAGATAAAATAGTGGAAATAACTGCTGCAGAGCAGAATAAAAAAGAATGAAAAGAACTGAGGACAGTCTCAGAGACCTCTGGGACAACATTAAATGCACCAACATTCGAATTATAGGGGTTCCAGAAGAAGAAGAGAAAAAGAAAGGGACTGAGAAAATATTTGAAGAGATTATAGTTGAAAACTTCCCTAATATGGGAAAGGAAATAGTTAATCAAGTTCAGGAGGCACAGAGAGTCCCATACAGAATAAATCCAAGGAGAAATACGCCAAGACACATATTAATCAAAGTGTCAAAAATTAAACACAACGTATTAACAGCAGCAAGGGAAAAGCAACAAATAACACACAAGGGAATCCCCATCAGGTTAACAGCTGATCTCTCAGCAGAAACTGTATAAGCCAGAAGGGAGTGGCAAGACATATTTAAAGTGATGAAGGAGAAAAACCTGCAACCAAGATTACCCAGCAAGGATCTCATTCAGATTTGATGGAGAAATTAAAACCTTTACAGACAAGCAAAAGCTGAGAGAGTTCAGCACCGCCAAACCAGCTTTACAACAAATACTAAAGGAACTTTTCTAGGCAAGAAACACAACAGAAGGAAAATAGCTACAACGACGAACCCAAAACAATTAAGGAAATGGGAATAGGAACATACATATCAATAATTACCTTAAATGTAAATGGACTAAATGCTTCCACCAAAATACACAGATTGGCTGAATGGATACAAAAACAAGACCCATATATATGCTGTCTACAAGAGACCCATTTCAGACCTAGAGACACATACAGATTGAAAGTAAGGGGATGGAAAAAGATATTCCATGCAAATGGAAATCAAAAGAAAGCTGGAGAAGCAATTCTCATATCAGACAAAATAGACTTTAAAATAAAGACTATTAGAAGAGATAAAGAAGGACACTACATAATGATAAAGGGATCGATCCAAGAAGAAGATATAACAATCGTAAATATTTATGCACCCAACATAGGAGCACCTCAATACATAAGGCAAATACTAACAACCATAAAAGGGGAAATCGACAGTAACACACTCATAGTAGGGGACTTCAACACCCCACTTTAACCAATGGACAGATCATCCAAAATGAAAATAAATAAGGAAACAAGCTTTAAATGATACATTAAACAAGATGGACTTAATTGATATTTATAGGACATTCCATCCAAAAACAACAGAATACACATTTTTCTCAAGTGCTCATGGAACATTCTCCAGGATAGATCATATCTTGGGTCACAAATCAAGCCTTGGTAAATTTAAGAAAATTGAAATTGTATCAAGTAACTTTTCCGACCACAACAGTATGAGACTAGATATCAATTACAGGAAAAGATCTGCAAAAAATGCAAACATATGGAGGCTAAACAATACACTACTTAATAATGAAGTGATCACTGAAGAAATCAAAGAGGAAATAAAAAAATACCTAGAAGCAAATGACAATGGAGACACGACGACCCAAAATCTATGGGATGCAGCAAAAGCAGTTCTAAGGGGGAAGTTTATAGCAATACAATCCCACCTTAAGAAACAGGAAACATCTCGAGTAAACAACCTGACCTGCACCTAAAGCAATTAGAGAAAGAAGAACAAAAATCCACCAAAGTTAGCAGAAGGAAAGAAATCATAAAGATCAGATCAGAAATAAATGAGAAAAAATGAAGGAAACGATAGCAAAGATCAATAAAACTAAAAGCTGGTTCTTTGAGAAGATAAACAAAATTGATAAACCATTAGTTAGACTCATTAAGAAAAAAAGGGAGAAGACTCAAATCAATAGAATTAGAAATAAAAAAGGACAGGTAACAACTGACACTGCAGAAATACAAAAGATTATGAGAGATTACTACAAGCACCTCTATGCCAATAAAATGGACAACCTGGAAGAAATGGACAAATTCTTAGAAATGCACAACCTGCCAAGACTGAATCAGGAAGAAATAGAAAATATGAATAGACCAATCACGGGCACTGAAATTGAAACTGTGATTAAAAATCTTCCAACAGGGCCTCCCTGGTTGCGCAGTGGTTGAGAGTCCGCCTGCCGATGCAGGGGATACGGGTTCGTGCCCCGGTCTGGGAGGATCCCATATGCCACGGAGCGGCTGGGCCCGTGAGCCATGGCTGCTGGGCCTGCGCATCCGGAGCCTGTGCTCCGCAACGGGAGAGACCACAACAGTGAGAGGCCCGCATACCGCAAAAAGAAAAAAAAAAAAAAATCTTCCAACAAACAAAAGCTCAGGACCAGATGGCTTCACAGGCGAATTCTATCAAACATTTAGAGAAGAGCTAACACCTATCCTTCTCAAGCTCTTCCAATATATAGCAGAGGGAGGAACACTCCCAAACTCATTCTACGAGGCCACCATCACCTTGATACCAAAACCAGGCAAGGATGTCACAAAGAAAGAAAACTACAGGCCAATATCACTGATGAACATAGATGCAAAAATCCTCAACAAAATACTAGCAAACAGAATCCAACAGCACATTAAAAGGATCATACACCATGATCAAGTGGGGTTTATTCCAGGAATGCAAGTATTCTTCAATATATGCAAATCAATCAATGTGATACACCATATTAACAAATTGAAAGAGACAAACCATATGATCATCTCAATAGATGCAGAGAAAGCTTTTGAGAAAATTCAACACCCAGTTATGATAAAACCCTGCAGAAAGTAGGCATAGAGGGAACTTTCTTCAACATAATAAAGGCCATATATGACAAACCCACAGTGAACATCATCCTCAATGGTGAAAAACTGAAACCATTTCCACTAAGATCAGAAACAAGACAAGGCTCCCCACTCTCACCACTCTTATGCAACATAGTTTTGGAAGTTTTAGCCACAGCAATCAGAGAAGAAAAGGAAATAAAAGGAATCCAAATTGGAAAAGAAGAAGTAAAGCTGTCACTGTTTGCAGATGACATGATACTATACATAGAGAATCCTAAAAATTCTACCAGAAGACTACTAGAGCTAATCAATGAATTTGGTAAAGTAGCAGGATACAAAATTAGTGCACAGAAATCTCTGGCATTCCTGTAAACTAATGATGAAAAGTCAGAAAGTGAAATCAAGGAAACACTCCCGTTTCTCATTGCAACGAAAAGAATAAAATATCTAGGAATAAACCTACCAAAGGAGATAAAAAACTGTATGCAGAATATTATGACACTGATTAAAGAAATCAAAGATGATACAAATAGATGGAGAGATATACCATGTTCCTGGATTGGAAGAATCAATATTGTGAAAATGACTCTACTACCCAAAGCAATCTACAGATTCATTGCAATCCCTATCAAACTACCACTGGCATTTTTCACAGAACTAGAACAAAAATTTTCACAATTTGTATAGAAAAACAAAAAACCCCGAATAGCCGAAGCAATCTTGAGAATTGAAAACGGAGCTGGAGGAGTCAGGCTCCTGACTTCAGACTATACTACAAAGCTACAGTACTCAAGACAGTGCAGTACTGGCACAAAAACAGAAAGATAGATCAATGGAACAGGATAGAAAGCCCAGGGATAAACCCATGCACATATGGTGAACTTATCTTTGATAAAGGAGGCAGGAATGTACAGTGGAGAAAGGGCAGCCTCTTCAATAAGTGGTGCTGGGAAAACTGGACAGGGGCATGTAAAAGTATAAGATTAGATCACTCCCTAATACCACACACAAAAATAAGCTCAAAATGGATTAAAGACCTAAATGTAAGGCCAGAAACTATCAAACTCTTAGAGGAAAACATAGGCAGAACACTGTATGATATAAATCACAGCAAGATCCTTGTGGACCCACCTCCTAGAGAAATCGAGTTAAAAACAAAAATGGGACCTAACGAAACTTCAAACCTTTTGGACATCAAAGGAAATCATAAACAAGACCAAAAGAAAACCCTCAGAATTGGAGAAAATATTTGCAAATGAAGCAACTGACAAAGGATTAATCTCCAAAATTTACAAGTAGCTCATGCAGCTCAATAGCAAAAAAACAAACAACCCAATCCAAAAATGGGCAGAAGACCTAAATAATCATTTCTCCCAAGAAGATATACAGACTGCCATCAAACACATTAAGGAATGCTCAACATCATCAATCATTAGAGAAATGCAAATCAAAACTACAATGAGATATCATCTCACACCAGTCAGAATGGCCATCATCAAAAAATCTAGAAACAATAAATGCTGGAGAGGGTGTGGAGAAAAGGGAACACTCTTGCACTGCTGGTGGAAATGTGAATTGGTATAGCCTCTATGGAGAACAGTATGGAGGTTCCTTAAAAAACTACAAATAGTACTACCATATGACCCAGCAATCCCACTACTAGGCATATACCTGAGAAAACCATAATTCAAAAAGAGACATGTACTAAAATGTTCATTGCAGCTCTATTCACAATAGCCCGGAAATGGAAACAACCTAAGTGTCCATCATCAGATGAATGGATAAAGAAGATGTGGCACATATATACAATGGAATATTACTCAGCCAGAAAAAGAAATGAAATTGAGCTATTTGTAATGAGGTGGATAGACCTAGAGTCTGTCATACAGAGTGAAGTAAGTCAGAAAGAAAGACAAATACCGTATGCTAACACATATATATGGAATTTAAGAAAAAAAATGTCATGAAGAACCTAGGGGTAAAACAGGAATAAAGACACAGACCTACTTGAGAATGGACTTGAGGATATGGGGCGGGGGAAGGGTAAGCTGTGACAAAGGAGAGAGAGGCATGGACATATATACATTACCAAACGTAAGGTAGATAGATAGTGGGAAGCAGCCGCATAGCACAGGGAGATCAGCTCGGTGTTTTGTGACTGCCTGGAGGGGTGGGATAGGGAGGCTGGGAGGGAGGGAGATGCAAGAGGAAGGGATATGGGAACAGATGTATATGTATGACTGATTCACTTTTTTATAAAGCAGAAACTAATATGAATAAACAAGTAAATATTCTACTATGTATACATTCTGCATGTAGGTTCATACATGAGATTGGCCTGTGTTTTTTTCCTTCTATATTCTTTTTTCTGGTTTTGTTACTGTTATGCTAACTTCATAATATCAATGAAAAATCTTTCACCCTTCAGAAAAAAAAATATATATATATGTTACAAGGCTCTTTCCCTGCTTTACGGGCTGCACATGATGTTCCAGGGGCCACCTGTTTAGGTGGCTCAGGACTGACTAACCTTGAAAGGAAGTGTTTACACTTGGAAAAGATGATTCTGAAACTAGCTAGGGTAGCACTACCTTTTCTTGAATGTCTTTGAGGCCTTGTGAAAAAACAAAAGACAAAAGAAATAACACCCCTCCCCCCCCACAACCTAGAGTGGAGGAGCAGAAAAACCAGCAACTCTTCTGGCATTATTCACTCAGGTTTAATGGGAGTAAAAGGCCCTGCCCTCCTTGTAGTAGAAAATGTTACCCTCATGGGTGTAAGATGGCTTTGGAAGCTAAAATTGTGTAGACATGAAACAGACTTTTGTTTCTACCATGTATTTTGGGAAGGTCAAGAGGACAGAACCATGTGAAAATACGTCAGGACGTTTGTCACAGCAAACTGAGGCAGTAACAAAGCCAGCTGATTTTGCTCTCTGGGAAGAGCAGCAGTTGTTGCACAAACGGATAGCGTGTTATGTGACATGTGGCTGTGGATGGAGAAAACGCATGATGCGACAGCTGTGAATTGTTTTATTTGGGCCGCACTGAGCACTAGCCCAGGAGGCAGCCTCTCGGGTAGCTCTGAGGAACTGCTCTGAAGAGGTAGGGGAGAATCCAGCATATATTTCAATGTTTTTGGCTGGGAAATACATGTAGTCAAGCATTAAAAAGATCACTGCTAATCACAGAGAACAGACATCTCAAGTTAATGATTTTAGTGCGTTTTTTTTTTCCTATATATGTATAGGAAGTTGCAGGAATCGGGGGTTATTGAAATTCTTCCTTACACATGCATCTTAACTATCTGGGGGCCATATAGCCAAAGCACCGAGTGCTTCCTGCTTTTTCCAACCTGAATTCCCCCCAGGGTGCGCTGTCGGTGGGCAACTGCAGTGAATTAAAGCTTAATTCTTCATCCCACCATTCCTAGAGGTGGAATGGTGGGCGACATTCTTTGTTTACTTGGCCTTAGGTTAAGCTTCCTTAACCCATGTGAATTACAGTCTCCTCATCTTCAAAACAGATATTAATGCTCAGTTTTCAATGTTGCTGAATTACCTTAGGTCAGAAAGTATGTGTGAATGAAGCTGGCCCAGAGCCTGGAACATAGGTATTTTAGCATTAGATCTTATTTTTCCCTGACCTTTTCACCTCAGCGGCAGGGTTCCCTGGCACAGGTGGAGCTCTGATTATCTTCATATGGCATTGTCCCTTGTCCCTGCAGCTTGTCCACAGTCCTGTTAAAATTTCACATATCAGTTTCCAAACCTAAAGATGGCTTTCAGGGAAGGGCTTTCAAAGGCAACATTAGGGGTGAGAGTTGCAGGGTGTGTGCTCAGCTTGTGGACTTTCTTCTGATTGTTTGGTAGTGAGATAACAGGAATCTTAACTGTCAAACTTCTGGTTCCAGCCTGCCTGGGGTCTAGTGCTTGTGCTCAGCAAGTAGTCAGCATCCTCTACCCGGGCGGGGGTCTTCTTAGTTTCTGCAGAACAGCTCAAAGATATGCATCAGATTGTTACGTTTATCCCTTGAGGAAGAACTAGGACTCTGTCTTATTGATGAACTAGTGTTTAAGCTACCATTACTATTCTTGCTGGATTGCTTTTCCTTTGTTTCTACATTCCCTTACTTTCCTAATTGGTAACTGCTAGAATCTCCTTTTTGGCACTTAGGGTAGGCCTAGAAGACTAAAGCCTTTTTTCTACAAACAAGAAACAGGAGAGACACAGCGGGGGCTTTTGTACCTGGGAAGGCCTCACAGAGTCCTGCTCTGTTTCGGTGGTAGCAGGAAGGTAACTAAGGTATGCCTTCTTCTTTTTTTTTTTTTTCCTGTACGCGGGCCTCTCACTGTTGTGGCCCCTCCTGTTGCGGAGCACAGGCTCTGGACGTGCAGGCTCAGCGGCCATGGCTCACGGGCCCAGCTGCTCCATGGCATGTGGGATCTTCCCGGACCTGGGCACAAACCCGTGTCCCCTGCATCGGCAGGCGGACTTTCAACCACTGCACCACCAGGGAAGCCCAGGTATGCCTTAAGAAGTGAGAAGAACATGTGTAACCTCCCAAGTGTGGCTGTATAAAGAGGGTGTAGAAAGTCCTATTGGTAGCAGTTTATTCTGACCACTTCCCTAATCAGCCTGGGGTAGAAAGAATTACATCCACTGCAGGCAATAGAAAACACATGATTAGTCATTTTAGGAAGCTGCAAAATAGTTACCTCCAGACATCTAAAAATTGTGCACGACTCACTACCTGTTTAGTCTCTGTGAAGAAATTAGAGGTGATTTCTCAGGTGTCTTTTAGTGTTGCTTTTCTGTGATCTGGTGTATTCAGAGGAGACTCTAGGTTATCTGAAAGTGTCCCCGCCCCCCACCAAAGCTGGCCTTCAGTTCAGGGGCACTCCCTGGATCTGTAATGGTTTTCTTTTAACACCAAGTATGTGTCATTTTTCCACCCCAATTCTCCAGTTCTCTGACCAACTGAGTGTCCAGCAGTTGAACTCAATCCTGACACTGTCTCGAGTAGCCTCAGATCCCACCTGGTAAAGGCCTCAGTCCCATGTGACTGCCCCACTTCAGACGCCGACTGCAAGTGGGGTCCCCAGACGACCCCTTCTGACAGTTGGCTACAAATCGGGGGGTTTCTGCAACCGTCTTCAGGTTCAATGACTCACTAGAATGAATTACAACCCAGGTCAGTCATCTACTTAATGATTACAGTTATATATGTGTGTGTGTATACATAAATATACCTAAATAATATGTGTGTATTTCTATGCTATATGTTTAAAGAAATACGTGTTGACTATTTTCAATATTTATTACATATTGGACTTTCCCCACTCCATTGTTGTTCAGTAATAACATGTTTCATTTAAAAGATTTTACAGATAACCTTAAAAGCACATAAAGTTAGGAGGAAAAATGGTAGAGGTTGAAAAGCACAGGAGATCCTCAAGTCCTCCTCCTTTTATAGAAGTGGACACTCCCCTACTCCTGGCCCTTAGAATTCTACTCTGAGCAAGAGCCCTGCCTTATTCAATTTTCTATTTACTTGGACTCATTGATTCATATTTTTCAATGGTTTATGATTCATTGTTGTCTTTAAATTTGCCATTATTAAAAATTGTACTAAAAACAAAAGTAATAAATCCTGAAAACTCATCTCTTGCTAAATATTTCTTTTTGGCCTTCTGCTCATGTTGCCTTTACCTGACCTGGATTGTCCTGATTAGTTTCAGCACAGTTACGGTACCTAGGAGGCTTGGGTTCTTTCTCTCATCTATGTTTTATCTGTCGATATTATAGGTCTTAATGTTGATGTGACCTGAACTAGATTAAGCCTTTGTTGGAACCAGCAGGCGCAAAACTACGCTTGTAAACTAGGCTATTATCTGAATGCTCTATAACGAGACAAGATATTTAGAAAAAGAAGTCAATAAGGAGTATTATTCAGGGTCAATAAAAAATACACACACAGGAGTCCATGAACACACACGAGAAAGGAAAGGTTTAGGTAACGGTACTTATCCTTTCACTGTGCACTATGCATTCTTATATTTTCTATTAAATGTATTCTATTTCATTTTTTAAAAAACAAAGGCTTGCACTCTATGAGGTAGAAGTGCAGAGGGTTACTGCTTTCTGCCTCTAGAGGGCTGAGGGGTTAGATGATGAACTTACTGACAGCCAGCTGGATGGACCTAACACTGGTGAGACTGTGACTGCTGAAGGCTTCGTGTGCCCTTAGGGCCTGTGCAACTTCGGGCTTGGGGGAGGGTCTTTGCAAACCACTGAGGTTGAATTCCTGACCACCTGTAGGATGGGATCTTGGAACAGATTAACTTTTATTAGAGGAGAAAATGTGAATTTCTTGCATCCTAGTCTATAGTGTAAAATTCATACCTGGCTATTCTGTAGCTTAAACCTTTGCAACCCTCACATGTACATTTTATCAAACTAATAAGAATCAAGACTTTCAAGTGTTACAGAGGCTTATAAATAGCATCAACCTTTTCTGTTCCTTCAACTTGGCAGTCCCACTCTCTAGAAGCATACTCTTTTATTTTAGTTGTTTCTTCTGATAATCTCAAAATCATAGAAATTATTTCTAAATTCATCTATTTAGATTTACTCTTGATATTCTGTTATGATAGGTGATACTTTAGCTCACATACCTGCCACTTTTTTTCCCATCTTCCTAACATAGCTAAACCACTATTTTTAATTGCTCTGACTACCTTTGTATCTTTAAATAATATATTCATACCTCTATTTCTTGTTCTAACAAGTGTAGAAGGTATCTTTTCAACTCCCCGCCGTGAGGATGAGGATTTTGTGGACTTGCTTTTCTCTTCAGTTGACCCCTCTCCATCACCTCTCATCTCTTGTCATCTCAGCTTTTAATTTTTCATTTTCAGACTTGATGCTATGTCCTTTTTGTCATTTTTTGCTTTGTATACAGGTAGATTCTAAAAGTTAAAAATTAATAGCTGTTGTTTACATTACTATAACAAGTAAATATTGCTAATTTTCCTGCCAAGTAATATACCACAATTACATTCCTTTTTTGACCAGTTGTATGTATTTTGTGTGTTGATGTTTTTATTTCTATTTTCCTTAACATTGCCTGCCTTGTCACCATCTCTCAAGGAACATCAAATGTATGACATTTTCCCTTTTCTGCATCCCTCCCACCTCCCTCTAAATCCTGTCCTCCCATTCCAATTCAGACTGATCATTTTCTTGTCCTGATGTACAGCTGTCGCCCTGAGATCTTTCTTCTCTTGATTTTCTTTCATTTTGTTGCTTTGTTCTCTTATTTTACTGTACTATATCACCAAATAACTTCCTAAATAAAATGTATGAGGTCAAAATATCTTTAGTCTTATATCATATTTTGATTGATAGTTTAACTGCATATAAAAATCTAGGTTCTAAATAACAAATATTTTTCCCTCAGAACTTTGAAGATATTGATAATTGTCTCTGATAATACACTGCTTTTGATACATTTTCAATGTGATTCTCATTTTTTGTTGGTTACTTTTGTTATTATAGTTGTAATTATTACTATTATTGTTGATATTATGAAAGCTTTTAGGGGCTTTCCTTTACCTTGATAAATTTCACAAAGAATTGCCTAGGTGTGATTTATCTCTTGTGCTGGGCACTTACTAGACCTTTTAAATCTGAAGACCTGTGTCTTTCAGTTCTAGGAAATTATATCTGAAAATGTTCTTTCCTCTGTTTTCCCTGTTTTCTTTCTTTTTCTTTTCTAGAGCTCTAGTTAGTCAAATTCCTTGTCCTGGAATTCTATTTCCTGGGAGAGTTTAATCTTCCAAATTTAAATTTTTAAACTTCAGCAATGATTTAAAATTTTTAAGCTTTCTTTTTTGTTTTGATTTTTTAATAGCATCATATTATTGTTCCATGGATGCGATAACATCTCAAATCTTTTTTTTTTTTTTTTTTTTCTTTTTGCGGTATGTGGGCCTCTCACTGTTGTGGCCTCTCCCGTTGCGGAGCACAGGCTCCGGATGCGCAGGCCCAGCGGCCATGGCTCACGGGCCCAGCCGCTCCGCGGCATATGGGATCCTCCCAGACCGGGGCACGAACCCATATCCCCTGCATCGGCAGGCGGACTCTTAACCACTGCGCCACCAGGGAGGCCCCTCAAATCTTTTTGAGAAGAGAATTGTTTTCTGTTTCTCATTTTAAGAACATTTGTTTTCCCATTCTTTGCATTATCTTTCCTGCTGGGTCATTTTTTTTTTTTAAGCTCATGTTTAAGGATAAGGCATAAAAATATCATTGAGAGTTCTTTGGGCCAATCATTTACCTGTTTTCTCTAAGATTCATCCTAGTGGCTGACTCTGCAAACTAGATTTCCAGACTCTCTTAGTGACTGGTTTCAGCCATAGGGAGGCACTGGCTGGAGGAGGGAAGAACCTAGACTGTTTCTTCTTTTCTCTTTCAGCTCCAGGTAAAGTTTGCCACAGTGCTGCATTTCCCTTCTGGTTTAGACTCCCGGACATTGCTCCGGCTGGTGGCCTTGGCACCAAGCCTCAGGGAACACCCCTTCTCCCATTATTCCTTCAGACCTACACATGGTAGTGGCTTCCTGATTTTACTAATTTGGGTGTTTTCTCACCATTCCCACTTTCCTTTTTAACTTTTACAACTTTGAAACTAGCTCCTTGTATTAAATTTTCTGTCTGTGCTACATGGAGTATTGTTTTCTTGACTGGATTCTTACTGACAAATCTTTGGAGCTTATAGACCAACAAAATTTACCTATGGTGGCAGGTAGCTGGCCACTATGTTTGGAGATTCCTAATCACCAGGATAGGAAGTATTCTTCTGGGACCAATCCATCTTTGGAATAAAGTTATTTTATTATTATTTTGTCTGGGGAAAAACACTTGTCTGCAATTTTTCCTGCTTATAGTGAGAAAGGGGAACAGGACTCTTTATTTTCAGCATCATTGTTCAATCCAGGGTGCATATTAAATTTGTTTTTCTCATATATTATCCAGTATTTCTTTGCACTTATAGTGTGAGGTGTCTGCATGAGGTCAATCCATGTTGTTGCTGGGACTAGCTAGAATTTCATTTTAGAAAGACCATAGTAGGAGTAGTGCAGAGGATATACTTATTGGGGTGATAACAGTGAGTAAAACTGAAAGCAGAAGGTAGTTTGCAGTCTAAGGTTCTAAGAGGTGATGAGATGATCCTGAGTGAAGAGCACTAGTCAGAAGGAAAGGAGAGGATGGGAAATGGATTTGCAGAGAGATTGAGGAGGTTCGAGTTGGAAGGCAATAGAGTGTAAAGGGAGGCAACCTCAGTACTTGCCAGTTGTGTCATCTTGGATAAATCATATTGTCTCTGTGTGCCTGATGCCCTCATCTTCAAAACCGGATGCTTGTGAAGGTTGCATGTAAAGTGCTTGGAAGTGTTTCCAGCACAATAATAACTAACATTATGAGAAAGGGGATATCAGAAGACTTCAGGGTCAGAAGACTTCAGGGTCAGCCTGGTTCAAATCCTGCCCTGGGCTTTCAGTAACCATAAGGACAAGTTTGTGCTGTTCACTGATCTGTAAAACAAGGAGGAAATACCTGCCATGCAAGGTTGTGGTAAATATTCAATCTATTATGTCGAGGAGTTTATTTCACAGTGGGTGGAAGAAAGTAGGTGTTCAATAAATGGTCATTATTACTTAAACATTGATGGTAATCTTATATTCAGACATAATATACCAAGTGATTCAACAGTTTAAAGAATAATAATACACATACCCATGTGTTCTCTACCCAATTTAAGAAATCAAATCCAAGCAGAAGCATCCTGTATGTTCCCTAATTGTATTTCTCTCCTTCCACCCACACAGAGGTTATAACTATCTTCAGTTTTCTTTAGGCTGTACATGACATGCATGAGTGCATAAACAATATATTGTTTAGTTTGCCTGTTTTTGAGCTTCATGTAAATGGAAAGATGCTGTTTGTATTCTTCTATGACTTGCCTTCTTCACCCAAAATAGTGTTTTTGATATTCATGTATATTGATACTTAGCTGTAGTAGCTGGAATCCATTTATTCTCAGAGCTGTGTAACAAACAGTCCCTTGTAAAATTATTCCACAACTTATTTACTCATTTTACTGTTGATGGACATTTGGATTGTTTCTTTTTTTTCTTTCTTTCTTTTTTTTGGGGTGCTATTAAGAAGAACACTGATAAGAGTTTGCTTATACATGTACCTGTACAAGCGTTTCTTTTGGGTCATACCTAAGAGTAAAATTACATGCTCAAAAGTATGTCCACACTCCACCTTGGTACTGGCCATCATTTTCTGAAGTGACTGCTAATTCCTCCTCACACCACCCACAAGAGGCTCTCCTGCTCCACATCCTCTGGTGTTAAATGTTGTCCCTATCTTCTGTTTGTGGCAGGCATTTACAGTAATTTTATCATATCTTTGGTTGAAAGAATTCTTAATGGTGATATCTTTGACTATATTGATAAATTCATTTAATATTTGTACCTCCTGTGTCTGTTTACTGTTATTATTAATTTGTTGGATTCTTACAGGATTACTCAGTCTTATCTTCAGACACCAATGCTTTCCAAACTTTCCTAAATACTAAGACTCTCCTGGGTGTCTGTCAAAAATATGGACCCTGGGGCCCCACTTTACGTCTTCCAAATCAGAATCTGTAGATGTTGGTTTGGGCTTGGGATTCCCTCCTTTTAAAAGATGTCCTTCGATGCTACCAACATCAGTCAAGATTGAGAAATTCTGCCCAGCCTGTACGGCTCATCTTTCCAGCTGAAACCCAGAGCTCCCAGCTGGAAGTCACCACCTTGTTGTATTACAACTTCTGTAGTAGAAAAAAGTGTGTGAATGGGTGGGTGTGACTTTCATACTTTCACGTAAGAAGTCAGTAGTATGGACGGCCATATCTAAATAGGGACACTTCTAAAGTAATTACAACTGCACAGTTATCACACTGAGTTTATTAAATGCTTAGTTCAGGTAACCATGCAGAGGGCAATGGAGGTGAGTAAAATAAAAATTTTTGAAATTTAGATTCTTTTTTAAGGCAACAGCCAATGCATTATCTACCTCAAACCTTTCCTCTCTACAATGAGGAATTAATTCCAATTGAAAATCATGCCCTGCCAACTTAAATTTTTTTTTTTTTTTTTTTTTTTTTTTTTTTTTTGCTGTACGTGGGCCTCTCACTGTCCTGGCCTCTCCCATTGCAGAGCACAGGCTCTGGACATGCAGGCTCAGCGGCCATGGCTCACGGGCCCAGCCACTCCGCGGCATGTGGGATCTTCCCGGACTGGGGCACGAACCCGTGTGCCCTGCATCAGCAGGCGGACTCTCAACCACTGCGCCACCAGGGAAGCCCCCAACTTAATTATTTTATATTTCAATCCCAAGGGACCTGAAGACCACATAGACATCAGAATAGTTCTCCTTCTTGAACAATTATATACAAATCCTGGAGAATCACTCCCATACAAATATAGGCCTGATGAAGTTGCAGTTAATAAAATGGGAATGATTAGGATAGGAGTGGATTTGGAGGATAATTGGGAGTTTGGTTTTGGGCATGATGCTTCGAGATGCCCATTGGACAGTCAAATGGAGATGTTGAGTAGGCAGTTGGATATACTAGTCTGGTGTTTCCGGGAGATGTTCTGCTAGAGATATAAATTTGGGAATCATCAAGGTAGAAATGTTTTTTAAACCTTGAGATGAAATAAGATCATCAAAGGAATGAAGGTAGCAAGAGAAGAAAAGAAGTCCTGGGGTAGCGTCTTGGGAACTGCAATGTTGAGGACTCAGAGGGAAAAGGAACAGCCAGTGAGGTAAGAAACAACCCTGGGGGTCATGGTGCTATGGAAACCAAGTGAAGAAAGAGCTTCAGAAAGCAAGTGACCACTGAGTCAGTGCTGCTGAGAGGTTATGTAAGATGAGGGTTGAGATATGACAAATCTGGCAATGTACAGAGTATTTGTGACCTTGATAAGAGCAGTTTTAGGAGAGTGTTGGGACAAAGGCCTGACTGGAGTGGGTTAGGGGCTAGGGATACAAGAAATGAATTATGGATGAGTCTTTTGAGATTTCTTTAAAGGGTGGCCATTGAAAGGAATAGTGGGGTCAAGAGAGGGTTTATTTTTAACATGAGAGAAATGGTAATGTGTTTTTATAGTGGTAGGAATGGTCCAGGAGAGAAGGGAAAAATTTTAATGCTGGGGTGAGAAGAGAGGGGATCTACTGCCCAAGCAGTGGGACTGCCTCATCCTTGCTAACAGAAAGAAAGAGCATATGCATATAGAATTGATATTTTTCCACGTGAAGATATATATAGGCAGGTGGATTGACGGTACATGTCAGAGAGTGATATAATGATGTGTCATGGGATTCCAGCCAGGTAAGAAATAGAGGACAAGATTTGGATGAGGGACAATGAATTATGGGTCCCAGTGAGTTGAAGCTTTGTTGAAATTGAGGTCTTGGAGGAAGTGAACTAGAAAGATAGGAGTTTGTGATTGAAAAGTAGAATGCTTGAATTTAAATTATGGAGGTGTTGTAGTTATTGATAATGACCTGTCATAACACTGGTCACCGTGGGAAACAGCAACTAAGGTAGGGTGAAAAGCCAGATCCTTGGAAGTGAGGAAGAAAACAAAAGGCAAAAGTATTGGAAAGATTATTTTTGTGGATATTAATATCACCAAGAATTACATTAGAAATAGGTGGGTGGAGAGAGCAAGCCAGGAATAAAGTCTTCCAGGAATAAGGTGGGAGGGAGGAATGACTCAAGAGTATACCAACAGTGTATGCAAGGGTTCCCTTTTCACTGCATCCTCACAAACACCTGTTGTCTCTTGTCTTCTTGATGATAGTCGACCTAACATGTATGAGGTGGTATCTCATTGTGGTTTTGATGATTAGTGATGTGAGCATCTTTTCATGTGTATGTCGGCCATTTGGATGTTCTCTTTGCAAAAATGTCTATTAGTTCTTCTGCCCATATTTTAATCAGATTGTTTCCTTTTTTGTTGTTATTAAGTTAACTGAGTTCTTTATATATTTTGGATATTACCTCATTATTTGATATATGGTTTACAAAATTTTTCTCCCATTCTGTAGGTTGTCTTTTCATTTGATTTTTTTTCTTGTGTGCAAAAGCTTTTCAGTTTGATGTAGTCCCATTTGTTAATTTTTGCTTTTGTTGTTTGGGCTTTTGGTGTCATGTTAAAAAAAATCATTGCCAAGATTAATATAGATGAGCTTCTTCCCTACCTTTCCTTTTAGAAGTTTTATGGTATTAGGTCTTATGTTTAAGTCTTTCATCCATTTCAAATTAATTTTTGTGAGTGGTGTAAGATAGAAGTCTGATTTTATTTTTCTTCAAACATTTCTCTAGTTTTCCCAGCACCATTTGTTGAAGAGACTATCCTGTCTCCATTGGATATTCTTGGTTCACTTGTGAAATATTAATCGATCATATATACTGGGATTTAATTCTGGGCTTTCTTTTCTGTTCCATTGGTCAGTATGTCTATTTTTGTGCCAGTACTAAACTTTTTATTACTATGACTTTGTAGTATAGTTTGAAATCCAGAGGCCTGATATGTTCAGCTTTATTCTTTTTTCTCAGGATTGTTTTGACTATTTAGAGTCTTCTGTGGTTCCACACAAATTTTAGGGTTGTTTCTTCTATTTATATAAAGAATGTTTTTGGTATTTTGATGGGAATGGTGTTGAGTCTGTAGGTGGCTTTGAGTAGTATAGCCATTTTAACATAGTTGGTGCAGGAAGGGAGCGTTTCTGTTGTTGCAGAAAGTTCTGCTGGATGGCAAAGCTCCACACAAGTACTTTCTCAAGTTATCTGTGGTAAAGAGCCTGGTTCTTTTCCCCTTCGATTTTATTTTCAGTCCATTCCATATGGACACTTTTGTAAGATATAATAAAAATAAATTACAGAGCGAGAGATGTGAACAGTGGTGGCTCAGGTGACAGAGCAAGATGGCAGCCCCAGAGCCGCTGACAGGCTGCTAAGCCAGCACCCCAAAGCAGCCTCCCAATTACAGACTTGGAGGAAATAGCAGATTAAAGTCCTTATTCGTCATGAGGGGGATCCAAGAAAAGATTTTCTCTCTAGGATCTCCTTGGGAGCATCCATAGAATGAAGGTGCTGAAGGTGCTGGGTAAAGGGATCCAATCCTTCACTCATTCGTCCCGTGGGGTGAACATCCCATTTGGTGAGAAGGTTCAAAGTTTCTTTTAAGTCACCACTGAAGCTTCACCTTTTGCTGCCCCTCTCCCATGTCTTCCAGTGTGTTGAATAATATTCTGCTGCTTCTGGGGGCTGTGTGAGAGCCTGGGAACAATGTTATGGACCCAGTTTGGTGTCCTTGCAGGGAAACATTTGGCTCCAAAATTCCTGACACACTGTGCAACTCTAAACCTTTTACAAGGAAGGTTTTTGTGCCTTCCTTGTACTGTTCCCTGGGAAATGGTGAAGATCCCTTCTTCTCTCCATTCTCCTAAATATACCTTAGAATTTTCTGCCTCTAAGAGGTCCTGCCCCAAATCAGGTCAAGGACCCGTCTGTTGAGAGATAATTCTCCATAGTCTGGGGTTTATGCATGTCTCATGAGCAAAGGATATTGAGAGCTTTGTTCAAGGATGTTTGCATGAGACAGGCTTGGCAGTAGAAAGACAGCACCTTCCTCGGAGAGGAACATCTTTCCTTGGAGAAATTCCAGAGCAATAGAGATAATGTCTTTCTCCAGAAAGGAGGAGGGCCAGGTCTCCTAGCAGCTCCTACCCATGCAAGACCAGGATCACGTAGCCTTGGAGTTCCTTGAGTGTGACACACTTCCTTTGTGGGTGTAGCACTCACCTGGCCTCCATATCACACTCTTGGGACTTTGGGGGAAAAGGACCCAATGCAAACGTGAGACTGCTGCTGCCTGCTCTGTCGGGGCAATAACTCATTTAACTCCATTTGGGCTCTTTGTCTCATTCCGGACTGAACATTGGAAATGTGTGGTTAGCCCACCCAGCAGCTGCAGGAAGCCTCTAGCCCAGGAGCTGCTCGGGTGCCTGACAGTCTCTCTGGACCCTCCTGACTTTTGGGCTCTCATCACATCTCTCCATCTTTCCCTTTCTTCCTCATTTCTATGTCCTGATGAGTTTACCCATGGGAGTCATTCAGCCCTCATTTATCCAGCAAACATTGTTGAGACCTCACCATGTGTGGGGCACTGTTCCAGGTGCTGTGGATACATCAGTGATCAACACAGTCATCATTCCTACTACATTCTGGTTGGAAAGGTGCAGGGAGGGAGCACTTTGGAGATGACAGTAAACCAGCAAGTACTGCAAAAATATCAGATCGAGTAAGTAAGTGTTATGCAGAGGATGAAGGGGGCCTGGTGGGCAGATGGGAACTGCTCTCTTTGTCTGTTCAGATTGGATGGCCATGGAAGGTCGCTGGGGAGGTGATGTTGAGATTTGAATAAAACAAGAACCAGTCATGGGAAGACCTGAGAAACAAGTTCAGGCAGAGGAAATAACTAGAGCAAATGCCTTGAAGGAGGACCCATTTGACAAGTTTCAGAGAGGCTGGAGCTTGGGGTGGGGAAGGAGATGAGGGGCATTCCAGGGTAGAAGGCACCAAAGCCAGGGCAAGGGGTTTGTTAGTCTCCATCTTCTGTGCTCCAGGAAGTCATTGGAAAGTTTGAAGCAGAAAGAGATGATCTAATTCATATTTTTGAAGATTATTCCGCATTTACGCCGGAGTCATTGTAAAGGAGACTTGGAATGAGATAGGATTTGCTTTCAAAATAAGGTTGACAGGATTTGCTGATAGCTTAGATGTATGTGGTAAGTGAAAGAAAGGGAAAAGTCAAAATATCTTCTAGATTTTTGCCTTGAACACATAGGACCAGTAGCTAGGATGCTGTTACTGAGAGGGAAAAAGAGGTAGATGGAGATTTGTTGGGGTGAAAGGATTGAAATGTGCACTAGACATCCATGTGGTCCTGCCAAGTGGGCAGTTGAATGCGTGGCGCTGGGGAGCAAAGAATTTACCAGGGCTAAATATGTAGAATTGAGAGTCATTGGCAAAGAGATGATGCTTGCAGCCCTGGCACTGAGTGGGCTTCTTTAGGGAACATGTGTCGATAGGGAAGAGGACCCAGGGCACATTTCTGTGGTCTTTCACCACCTAGAGGTCAAACAGAGGGAATGAAACTAGCTAATGACTCCGAAAAGGACTGACCAGTGTGGTCAGAGGTAGTCCAGAGAGTGAGATGTCATAGAAGCTGAGACAAAAGAGTATTTCTAAATAAAACTTTCCATAAAATTCATTTGGCAGCAGGGAAATTCCGTAGCCCTTTGCAAGAGGGACCTCAGTGGGAAAGAAGGAGAGACAGAATGCTGACCGAGGAGAAGTGACCTAGACTAACACATGAGAAGGAACAGCAAGGGAGAGTAGACAATCCTTTACAAAATTCTGCCTTGCCCAGGATGTGAGAAACGACGTGAGGGCTGGAAGATGATGGGGATGGTGGCCACGGGAGGGCTGTCATTTTAGTAGAAGAAACAAGATAGTATTTGTCTGTTGATAGAGATGATTCTTTAAAGAAGTAGAATTTAAGATACAGGGAAAAGAAGGGCACTGAACATCATTTTCTTTTTGGGCTTAAGGCTTTGGGAAACAAAGAGAAAGAGAGAGAAAGTAACAGACTATTTCTGGTTCCCCTGAGGTGATGAGCCTGGAGAGGATCATACACTTAAAATTGGCAGGGTTGGGGCTGGGGGAGAAGAAATAAAAACTGATATTTTAAAAATATTGCCCAGACACAAGTATTAAATCCATCCACTTCCTTCCTTTTCCGCATCACCACCATTGTTCCATCACCCTCACCTCCGGCTGGGACTGCACTGGGCTCTCCCACGTCTGCCCCGCCCCCGTCCACAGCCCGTTCCTGTGCCCCTGCACACGCAGGGCAGCTTCCATCCAGCTGTCAGAGGGGCTGTTTTAATTCTTAAACTCAAGTATGTTGCTCCTCCAGGTTGAGTGTTTTAGCTGCTGTCTGTTACTTGTGAAATAAACCCATTACCAAAGCTTCCAAGGCCTGCTTTGATCATGATTTGCAGCTGACCAGCTCCCCTCACACAGCAGGTGCCCTGAGCTGTGATGCTCTAGCCCAGCTGGCCTTGTTCTATTTCCTCCAGCAAGCCAAGTTCTTCTCGCTCAACGTGACTGCACATCTGAAACCTGCCCGGAAAGGTCTCCTCACCCAGGCCAGTTAGACTGGACTTGACCTCCTCCAGCCCAGCCCTCTATCATAGCTCTCTCTGGATTTTATTCATAGCAGTTATCACCTTTTGCAATTATTTATTAGCTTATTTTTTCTTCTTTACGTCATTCCCTGACGAGAAGGCAAGAAGTCTTCTGTATTTAGTTCACCCAAGTACACTCAGCATTTGACTGCCTCTGGCACATGGTAGGTTCACAATGACTGTTTTTTTGAGTGATAAGTTAGTTGCATTTTATATCCATAATATTATCATGGAAACATATTTTGAACAAATTCAATATTATAATGAATTATTATTATGATGGTTGTCATCACAGATGTTTCCTTTTATATTATTAGAACCTTCTGGATTTTTGACTTAGGACTTTAGCCAAACTCGTCGCAGTAATCAACCTTATGTGATATTTGTTTCCATGACTTCATTCTGACATTTGGTAATTGATAGCACTGTTGCTAATCCCTGTGCTAATCATGATTTATGTAGACAAATGGTGATTTAAAGCCAACATGATCAGTATTGGTTTTTAGTTATTCTCAAGCCTGATATAATTATATATTTGATGTGGAAATTGAGTTTGTGGTGATAGCAGAAATACTCTTGTTGGAAGCCACCATTTGCTATAAAATTTGCATAAGTATAAAAGCCTATGCTATTATTCTCTTTCTTATTTTCCATTGTGTCACACTTATCCCTCAATGTAGAAAATACATGCTGCTTTCATTAAAAATCAACCCAGCTGTCTACATTATCAGGAGCTTCCTGAAGGCCTTATGGGCTGAGGCCCAGGACGGTGACCACAAAAAGAAAAACTCCCAGTAGTTTAGTTTAAAACAGGGATTACACTGAGTCTGTGGCTGTAAGTATGTCCCCTTATAAGAATGAGTTCAGTTTTATGAGAAGCTGATCTTTCCCCAGGCTTGATGAGATGCAACGGCTAAGACCTCAGAGAGCCTCTGCCCCCTGGGAGCAGGTGAGAATCGCAGGTCAGCTGTTTGAGAAGGACTTATCCATTTTCCACTAAAATACCTGACAAGGTTGGATCCTTGTGGATTAAAATTTCCCTAAAGATAGAAAAAGGCAAATAAGCTGCTGCTGTGTCCTTATCTGTTGGCTATTACTGCAATGACAACTTAATAAAAATTCAATGCAGTTTCCTCAATTGTACAGATACTTTATGATATGTTAATGAAAAATTAGAGTACAGAGTGATGTGTTGTAGTGTTGACAGCATGACACAATGAACTTAGAGAGATGGACATGCACCAAAATATTAGATTTAATTGGGGTGGGGGGGGGTAAAGCAGACGCAGTTGAGGTTGATCTCCTAACTTAATGCATTTTAATGATGTTTTATTGTCAACTCTATGAGTAACAACAGTATGCCAGAAGAATAAAAATAACTCAATAAAATAATAGTTTATGCTTCTGAAAATTAATTTATATACATTTTAAAAACTTAAAAAATAAGGTGATAGAAATATGAACTTGTAAATATGTTTTATTGATTTTTTTATTTCAGTATTAATTGTCTGATTAAGTTTTAGGCTTCTGTGTTCAGGATACTTGTCTCTATGTGCTGATAATGTGATATTTTAGAACAAGGTCACAGAGATGCCAGCAGAAAAAGGCCCAGGAATAAATTATTCCTTCTGGCAACATGTGAAAAAATAATTTTTAAAAACATTAATGTCTATGAAAGCTTAGAGCAATCTTCCTGTCTCAAAATGCATTAAAAAAATTATACTGTGCAGTTGAAAACTGACATTTTATTATTTAATCACATCCCATTTTAGGTGATGTGCAAAGAGGACACATTACCACGTACATTTTCTCACTATTAAAGGCATTAAAATCATCAAATATAGAATTGAGAGATACTTTAAGAATCATCTTGTCAAATACCCTGATTTTATAGAAGAGGGAATGGAGGCTCAGAGGGTTCAAAGATCAACCAGTCCAATGGTCCTGGGACAGACAAGTTCCTTCCCAAACACCTACCCTCCCTTAGGAGAATCAGCCTCATATTGTTACCAAACTTGGGTTCAGCTGCTTGTGACTCAGGAATCCAATACTGAGAGAAAAGTGTTGGGTAAAAGGAAAGAGAGCTTTACTGAGGAAGCTGGCAACCCTGGGTATAAGGTGGACTTATGTCCCAAAGAACCAACTCCCCACTCCTCATGATTTTCTCAGATTACATAGGGAAAAGAGGGAGGGGCTACATGCTGAGGAGGGAGTTGCAGGATATGTGATCAACTCATGGACATTCTTTTCTTTTTTGTTTATGATTTTTATTTATTTATTTTTTAAAATTAAATTTAAAAGCCTTTGTACAGCAAAGAAAACCATAAGTGAGGCGAAAAGACAACCTCCAGAATGGGAGAAACTATTTGCAAACGAAGCAACCGACAAGGGATTAATCTCCAAAATATACAAACAGCTCATGCAGCTCAATATCAAAAAAACCAAACAACCTAATCAAAAAATGGGCAGATAACCTAAATAGACATTTCTCCAAAGAAGTCCTGGACGTTCTTCTGATTAGCTGGTCGTGAGGTAACTGGGAGTCAACATCTTCAACCTCTGATTCCAACAAGTCTGGGGTCTATGTACTTGCAGTTAGCCTACAGTTAACTTCTTCCACCTGGTAGAGCTTTCAGTATCTGCAAGACAGCTCAAAGGATGTGGCCCAGAATATTATCTATAGCCCTTGAGAAGGAACTGAAGGTCCTTGACTTTGTTTAATGACTCAACTATTATTATTTTGTCCTGTTTGACTGTTTTTCTTTGCTTCTGCAGTTTTCAAAAAATTTTTCTGATTAGAATTATTCTTTGGATAAAGTTTTTCCAAGACAAAAGGCAGGCAGAGGATATGGGGGAAGGACCATATGATCCACATGTTCTTCCACACCCTTCATGCTCTGCCAAATGCTTCCCTCCACTCTTTCCAACCCTGCTTCCTACTGTTCCTGGTCCCTGTACAACCACATGTTGGGTGTAGACCTCTAACCCTAACTTCAGAAATGTTAAAGAAGGTAAGACAACAAAGAAAAATGTTGTCTATGATTGTCTAATTTTATCAAAGTGACACCACAATCTGATGCCTTTTTCTGCTAATGGTTATTTTGCTGCATGCTAATAATAACTTAATGGGAAAAATAGGATATGGACATATAGGAATAAGATTTTATTTCTTTATCTTTAGAATGCATTGAAAGTATTGTTGAGAATTCTTAGTAAAGAATGAGCTGCATTAACACTGAACCTTTCCAAAGGATAGTTTTAGGAGGCTCTGCTCACTCAGAAGACCCAATTCTTGACTCTAAGAAGGAGCTGGACTATCCAGGTAGTTATTTGCATTGTAAATATTTAAAATTTTCTGTATATTATGATGTTTTGATGTCTTGAAAACGCTTTCTGTCTGAGGAGAGACTGACCTCCCTGGCTAGCCAACTTAGAGATGGCAAAAGGTCCATTTGGGAGATTGCTTTTTATTTGCAAAAATTCCAGAGTCAGCCCCCCACCATCTGGCCTGTTCACCCCTGGAGGTCATATTCCTCTGCCTTAATCATCCCAGGGCCAGGTGCCAGGCAATTAGGGACCACCCTTACAGCCTTGAGCCCATGAACTAGCCAGTCCTAGGCTGCTGTTCACCCTGCCTTGCCTTTCCTGCAAAAACACTGAGGCCGTGGCCTAAACCTTCCCCTTGCTCTGACTTCTGTCTCTTAACCACTCAGATGTCTCCCCTGAGTGGCCCTGCAAGGCTTGCTGTGCTTCTGCCTCTAGGAGATGTGAGTATCATAAACTTTGTTTTTCCTTTAGCATCTCTTGTGGCCACACCTGACTAACCATCTCATAAAAGAATGCAAAACTTAATTTTATATAGTATTTTATTATATATGTGTATTAGATATAGTTATATATTTTATATAATTTTATTTATTTTATTATATATTTTATACAGTTATTGTAGCTGCTTATCTTAGAGCTTCGTGAAAATGGTACTTGCTGAAAACATTTTTACCCACATCCTGGAATATGGACTATCAATATATAATTTTACTATATTTGGTTGAACACAATAAAATGTAGATAATGGACAGTAGCTCTTCATATAATTGTCTAGTTCCTTTGCACTCAGCAGATGTGGTTACCCCTGTGATGAGCTAACTTGAGTTGCCTTCTGTAAATTCCTCCTGTGATCTGTTTTCTGGTTTCGCTAGAATGGTGGCTTTTTGCATTATATCTCTTATTCTAATCTGGAACTCAGAGAATCGGAGTCTTTGCCTGTTGTCCCTTGAAGGGGTTTCCCAGGACAGCAGCCCTCAGGCTCTCTGTCCTAGGACCCCTCCCCTGGCTCTCTTCCGTCAGGATTCTTCAGCTCTGGAAGCTGCCTTCTCTTTGTGTTTCTTTTGCTATGGGAGGAGTTTTCAACATCTTTTTCAGAAAAGAGCATTTTAATTTGAAATCTGAATTAAAAATTGAATGTTTCCCTTCCTCAGAACAGCACAGCTCATGACACTCCTGTGAAACTTTTAAGTGATTCTTAGGTCAAAGGATCTGAGGGCCTGGCTGATTCTAGAGCTGTGCTTGGACCATCACACCTAGTGTTGCACCACCTGGGAGCATTTTAGAAACACAGAATCTCAATGCCTACCCAGACCTACAGAATCAGAATTATTAACAAGATCTGCAGTTGATTTGCATGCATTCAAAGAGAGAGAGTGTCACCATCCCTGTGGATTACTACTTGGTTTCTTTAAGCCCTTTATCAGAGCCATGAACTGTGAGGATTAAGTACATGTGTATTAAAATTAATTAAATCACCAAAAAAGTTAATTTGAAACACACATAATAATGTACAAAAATTATTTCACAGCATAGTGGTTAGACACATGATAAAATAATTGCAACAAGTATTAATTGTGTATTTCTAAATATTATGTATTTCTATCCCTACTTGGCTTATATCTTTAGAATTCTCATTGGCTTCAAATGACTATTATGATATTAGATGTTTTTTAGTCATTGCCAGAAAGCTCTTACCCACACCAAAGATAAAAATAAGGCTTTAAGAAGTAAATTGTAAGAATAGATTTTTTTCTTGTTCAGGAATATGCCTTATGCTTTGTAGCTACTCAACAAATAGTTTTCGTTTTCATTGGCAAAAGATAAACTCCTCACTCTCCAGTAGTTGGAATTCTTTATTCAAATTCTCCTTGGCTTTCCCCAGAGTTCAGATTTATATCATACTAGGGTCCTATTGCTCATTGGCCCAGGCATCCATGAGAAGATGTTTTTGAATTTCCTTAATCTTTATTAGAGCTGCAGGTATCATTGACATACTAAAAGTGGTTAAAGATATGGTAGAACAATCAAGATGAGAAGAGAAAAACGTGAGATGATTCCACCACGCTGTAGAAGAGAAGTTCACAACCAGGGACAGTTTTGCCTCCAGGAGATAATGGAGATGCCAGGAGATTTTTTTGGTGTCACATCTCACCTGGGAGACAGGTTGCAGGTGCACTGGCATCTAGTGGATGGAGGCCATGGATGCCACTAAGCATCTTGCAATGAATAGGACAGCCCCACAGCAAAGGCCACCTGGCCCCAAATGTCATGGTACTGAAGTTGAGAAGTTTTGCTGCAGAAGCAAACCAAATCCCAGTTAGGCTGGTGATGTAGCTAAGGGAAAAGGGTCCAGGTAAATTGGCTTCTGTGGTCGCAGCTGCTCTGCCTGCAGGAGCAGAAAGGGGAGAAAGGAAAGAAAGTCACGGAAGGTGACCAAACCAGTCTCCTGTTATCTGTTTTTGTCTTCTCACACCTATCTTGGTCCCAGAGGTACCTAAAGCAGGGATAGTTCAGGCATATTATATCCAATGCAATGGAAGCCTCATCTCAATCCTGCTAAGCATATTTCTTCTTCTACAAGTTCCAATAATACATAAAATTGCCTAATTCCTTTAACTTCATAATCCTGGACACATGACTTCAAGATTCAAGCACCCAAAAAGATGTTAATAGATTTAAGTCTAATGATTGAGGAAGAATTCAGATTCTTAGATTCTTCCTTAGCTGTTACCACAAACATAGAAGAGGACAGAGAGGCAGTCTTAGGAAGAGTTGGGATGTTTCAGAATCTGCCAGCAGATAAAGAGAAGTAATGCACAAACAAACAAAGAAAATAAAACAATACTCCTTGCATTTCCTTATTGCCATTACACATAAAAGCAATTTAAAGGCTTTCTGTAGAGAGATAAAAACCATTATAATAATCCTCAACAACATGTCAACTTACTTTTATCAGCTGACTGGTGAGATCAAGCCTGGCAGGACTGCAGGCTGTTCCTGCTGATGATTCAATAGTCTGTCTGGATCCTCAACTGGGGAAGGGAGGATTTAATGACTGTCAAATTATGGACTTTATTACGTTAGTAACAGTTGCATAGTGCTTTCAACAACATTCAGGTAGATGGAAATATAGCCTGATGGAAATCAAGAAGAAGTAGGCTTTAGGCAAACTGCAGAATTTGTTGCATAGGTAGCAAAATTAAATGAAGCCTGAGGAAAATTAGGCTGTATAATTTTTAAAGGGAAGGTGTGAGGGGGTTGATGGAAAGAAGGAGATTGATTTAATGGGAAATATCATATTTAAAGTGACACAGAATAGCATTGCTTAAGTGAGAACTAGAAATGTTCTTGGACATAAAACGGTCATCTCCATGTGCTTTTCTATATGCTTTTCTCATATTTATTATTCCAAACTTGGTTTCTACTGGGAGAAGACAACATATTTAAATATTAATAATTCTGAACAACCAACTCCTGATTCAAAAAACCTGGCAACTATTAATAGAAGAGATAATGAGCCACTTTTTATGAAATCTGTGAGCAGACTGATTAATATGTTTTGCGTGTTTATTGAGAGAGATGAAAGGAAAGAAGATAAGGACTGCTGATGAAAGCGCACTGCTGAAGAATCAGTGATTACTTTCATTTCGTTTCATTGTTGGTTTTCCCCCTTGTGCCGTTCATACCCAAATAAGCAAAATACAAATGTGGAGTGTAATTTGTGAAAAAATATGCAAGTTGTGTAAAATCCTTCTTTTTTATTTTTATACCTCTTCCAGAGGTTTCTCTATTTTGTAAAGAACCATTTCTTGGGTTTATTGACCTATTTTAGCGCTTGGGTCTGCAGTCTATTTCATTTTTTTGTGCTTGGATATTTATTATCTACTTCTCCCAAAACACCTCAGGACTTTTTGTCTGTAAATTTTTGTGTTGAATGGATTATTTTATGAATTTGTTAGTTTAAATAACGTTTATTTAAGATTATATATTCACTTTGAGTATCCCAGAGAGTTTGATTGCTCATGGCCTCATAACAAAGAAAATCATGAGTCAAGACCCCATGAACCTCTCGCCTTGTTGCAACAATTCTCAGTGCTTTGCTGATCTTCTTTCATGTATCCCAATTATTTTTCCTTGCAAGATATGATATAATCTTAATCACAAATACTCCAGTTTTATAATTAATTTCATTGATTCCTTGACACAATATTATTTGATTGTTAATTTTTTTCTTACTCAAGCAAATTTTACCTATGTTTACTAAGGTGTTTAAAATGTTAATGTAGGCACTGCACATTTTATTTGATTTAGTCATATCTATTTATTGTCTCTGTCATTGTTAATGATTTCTAACTGGTGATTGCTAGCTCATAGGAATGTTATCCATTTTTTCTCTTTGCATAATTTATGGTTTTTAAAATGTTACATATGTTTTGTGGAATTTATTAAAGTAGAGAAAATGTAAAGGAGCTAAATTCTCTTACTTCAGACATAGTAATAATTAATGTTTCATGATATATCTTTCCCAACCATTTTATATAAATATATATTCATATGTGTAAAAAAATATATATTTATTTATTTATTGAAGTATAGTTGATTTACAATATTGTGATAGTTTTGGGTGTACAGCAAAGTGATTCATTCATATATATATATATATATATATATATATATATATATAATTTTTAATGATTTTTTAAAGATTTTAAGATTTTTAAAAGATTTTTAAGATTAAAAAAAGTTTTAAGATTCTTTTTAAGACTTTTAAGATTTTTTTCCCTTGTAGGCTGTTACAAAACATTGAGTATAGTTCCCTGTGCTATATAGTTGGTCCTTGTTGGCTATATATTTTATACGTAGTACTGTGTTTGTGTCAATCCCAAACTCCTAATCTATCCCCTGCCCCCCCTCCCACAGTAACCATTAGTTTGTCCTCTATATCTGTGGGTCTGTCTCTGTTCTGTATAGAAAGTCAGCTGCATCATTTTTTTAAGATTCCATATATAAGCATTGTCGTGATATTTGTCTTTCTCTGTCTGGCTTACTTCACTCAGTATGATAAACTCTAGGTCCATCCATGTTGCAAATGGTGCTATTTCATTCTTTTTTTATGGCTGAGTAATATTCCATTGTATAAATATACCACATTGTCTTTATCCATTCATCTGTCTATGGACATTTAGGTTGTTTCCATGTCCTGGCTATTGTAAATAGTGCTGCTATGAAAATTGGGGTGCATATATCTTTGTGAATTATAGTCTTCTCTAGATCTATGCCCAGGAGTGAGATTGCTAGGTCATATGGTAGCTCTATTTTTAGTTATTTAAGGAATCTCCATACTGTTCTCCATAGTTGCTGTACCAATTTTCACTCCCACCAACAGTGTAAGAGGGTTTCTTTTCCTCCACACCCCCTCCAGCATTATTGTTTGAAGATGGTTTGATGATGGCCATTCTGACCAGTGTGAACTGGTACCTCATTGTAGTTTTGATTTGCATTTCTCTAATATTGAGCATGTTTTCAATGCTCAATGTTGAGCATCTTTTCATGTGCCTTTTGGCCATCTGTATGCCATCTTTGGAGAAATGTCTATTTAGAAATTCTGCCCAATTTTTTTTTTTCACAGTACACAGGCCTTTCACTGCTGTGGCCTCTCCCATGGTGGAGCACAGGCTCCGGACATGCAGGCTCAGCAGCCATGGCTCATGGGCCCAGCCACTCCGTGGCATGTGGGATCTTCCCAGACCAGGGCACGAACCTGTGTCCCCTGCATCGGCAAGCAGACTCTTAACCACTGCGTCACCAGGGAAGCCCTGGGTAGAATATTCTTGGTTGTAGGTTTTTCCCTTTCATCACTTCAAATATATTGTGTTACTCCCTTCTGGCCTGCAGAGTTTCTGCTGAAAAAATTGGCTGATAACCTTATGGGGATTTCCTTGTATGTTATTTGTTGCTTTTAATATATTCTGTTTGTTTTTTAATTTTTCTCAATTTGATTACTATGTGTCTCAGTGTGTTCCTCCTTGGGTTAATCCTGTATGGGACTCTTTGCACTTCTTAGACTTGCGAGACTGCTTCCTTTCCCATGTTGGGGAATTTTTCAGCTATTAGATCTTCAAATATTTTCTCAAACCCTCTCTCTATGTCTTCTCCTTCTGGGAATCATATAACGTTGGTCTGTTTGATGTCCCAGATGTCTTTTAAACTGTCCTCATTTCTTTTCATTCTTTTTTTCTTTACTCTGTTCCATGGCAGTGATTTCCAACACTCTGTCTTCCAGCTCACTTATCCATTCTTCTGTCTCATTTATTTTGCTATTTATTTCTTCTAGTGTGTTTTTCATTTCAGCTGTTGTATTCCTCAACTCTTTTTGGTTGTTCTTTATAGTTTCTAACTCTTTGTTAAAGACTTCTTGTAAATTCTCACTCTATATCCATTCTTTACTGAGTTCTAGGCTAGTTTTACAATCATTACTCTGAACCCTTTCTCAGGTAATTTGCCTATCTCCACATCACTTAGTTGTTCTTCTGGGTTTTATATTGTTCCTTCATCTGAAACATATTCCTTGGACATCTCATTTTATCTAGATTTCTATTTGTATTTTTATGTATGTGGAGGGTTAGTTATGTTTCTCAACCTTGGAGAATTGGCCCCCTGTAGGGGATGCCCTATATGTCCCAGCAGTACACTCCCCTCTTGTCACTGAAGGGCCAGGGGCCAGATGGTCCTAGGGTGGGTTCTGATATGCATTTGCAGACTGGGTTTCACAGGGTGCCAGATCATAGTATTCTTGTTTCTGGTGTCTGCCCCCAGGTGAGTGATTCTGGTCTACAGGCTTGTGCAGGCTTCCTGGTGGGAGGGGTCAGTGCCTGCCCACTGGTGCGGTGGAACTGAGCCTTGGCCCTCTGGTGGGGAGGGACATTGAAGTGGTGTGTCTAGAGGTAGCTGTGGGCTCAGGAAATCTTTAGGCAACCTGTATGCTAATGGGTGGGGCTGTGTTTCCTACTCTGTTGGTTGTTTGGCCTGAGGCATCTGAGCACTGGAGCCTACAGGCTGTTGGGTAGGGCCAGGGCCATTTTTTCTTCCTGAAAAAATGGCAGACTCCATGAGAGGTGACGCCAATGAATATTCCCCAGTACCTCTGCCACCAGTGTCCTTGTCTCCACTGTGAGCCACACCTGCCCCCTGCCTCCCCAGAAGACCCTCTAAGACCAGCAGGTAAGCCTGGCCCAGGCTCCTATGAAGTCACTGCTTTTGCCTTGAGTCCCAGTGTGCATGAGAATTTGTGTGCACCCTCCAAGAGTGGAATGTCTGTTTCCCCCAGTCCTGTGGAGCTCCTTCACTCAAACCCTGTTGGCCTTCAAAGCCAAATGCTCTGGGAGCTCCTCCTCCAAATTCCAGACACACCAGGCTGGGGAGCCTGATGTGGGGTTCAGAACTCTTACTCCTGTGGGAGAACTTCTGTGATATAATTTTTCTCCATTTTATGGTTGCCCACCCATGGGGGGTGTGGGACTTGATTATTTCGTGAGTGTGCCCCTCCTACCATCTCACTGGGTTTCTTCTTTATGTCTTTGAATATAGAATATCCTTTGGTTAGGCTCCAGTCTTTTTTTAAATGATTGTCCAGCTGTTAGTTGTGATTTTGGTGTGCTTGTGAAAAGAAGTGAGCTCAGGTTCCTTTTACTCAGCCATCTTGTGAGAAATCTGCCCAGCCATTTTTCTATGTCTATTTGGAATCACACACTGTGTGTAGCATTGTGTTCAGGTTGAATATCAACTTACAGTACATCATAATCATAACATCTCTTTGAAATTGTACTCACTGAGGTCATCAATGTTGTCTTCATTCTGAAGTATTTTTGGTATTTTTAGGGCCCCCTTTATGCAAATTCTTTGATACATGTGTTGTCACCATTGCCCAAGTTTGAATCTCTCTGGCTTCCATGAGTGAAGATGACTTAAAGGACATATGGGACAACTTCAAGTGGACAAATATTTGCATTATAGGGCTCTGAGAAGGATGCAAGTGAGAAAGGGGTCAAAAAGTTATTTAAAGAAATGATGGCTGAAAACTTCCCTAAACTGGAAAAGAAAACAGATATCCAGCTCCAGGAAGCTGAGAGAGTTTCAAATAAGATGAACTGAAAGAGACTCACACAATACACTTTCTAATTAAATTGTCAAAAATTAAAGACCAGGAGAGAAACTTAAAAAGTGACAAGAGAAAAACAAATTGTTATACACAGGGGAACCTTCATAAGACTATCAGCTGATTTTTCAACAGAAATTTTATAAGCAAGAAGGGAGTGGTATGATATATTCAAAGTGCTGAAAGAAAAAACCTTCTAACCAAGAACACTCTACTTAGAAAAATCATACTTCAGAACTGAAGGAGAGATGATGAGTTTTTCAGACAAGCAAAAACCAAAGGAGTTCATCACCACTAGATTGGCCTTAAAGACATGTTAAAGATCCTTCTTCAAGCCGAAATAAAAGGACTAATTAGTAACAGAAAAACATGTGAAAGTATAAATCTCACTGGTAAAGGTAAATTTATAGTTAAATCCAGAATACCCTTATGTTGTAATGGTGGTAGTAAATCACTGAAGGTTAAAAGACAAAGGTAGTAAAAATATCTATAATTACAATAATTTGCTAATGAATACACAAGGTAAAAAGATGTAACGTGACATAGAAACAAGAAACATGGTGGGGGGGGAGAGTAAAATATAGAGCTTTAGTATGCATTTGAACTGGAGTTGTTATCAGTTTCTATACTCTTATAAATATAAGCTATTTTATATGAGTCTTATGGTACCCACAAAGTAAAAACCTATAAGAGATATACAAAAGATACAGAAGAAGGAATCTAATCATAACACTACAGAAAATCATCAAATTACAAAGGAAGAGGCAAAAAGAAGAAGAAAGGAACAAAGGAATTGTAAACCAACCGGAAAATAATTAACAAAATGACAGTAATAAGTCTATACCTCTCAATAATTACTTTAAATATAATTGGGCTAAATTCTCTAATCAAAAGACATAGAGTGGCTGGATGGATAAAAAAAACAGACCAACAATATGCTGCCTACAAGAGACTCACTTCTGCTCAAAGGACACACACACAGAAACTGAAGGGATAGAAAAAAAGGAAAGCAAAGAAAATCAGGGGTAGCTATATTTACATCAGACTAAAGTCTTTCATCCAAAATCTATAATAATAGACAAAGAAGGATGTTATATAATGATGTAAAAGTCAGTTCATCAAGAGGATATAATATATGTAAATATTTATGTTCCCAACATAGGAGCACTGAAATATATAAAGCAAATATTATAGACCTGAAAAGAAAAATAGACACAATACAATAATATTAGGGGACTTCAATATCCTATTCTCAAAATGGATAGTTGATCCACACAGAAAATCAGCATGGGAACATTGGATTTAAATTACATGGTAAATTAGATGGACTTAACAGACATTTACAGAACATTCCATCCAGCAGCACCAGATCCTGTGTTGAGAAGCTGGAGCTGGTGTATTGAATTAAAAATATGCAGCATATGGCCTGCTGAATGAGGGAGCACAAGCCAGCCACACAGGGTCAGCAGGCCTGTCCCTCAGCATATGAGATCCTACTTTTGGGAAGTGAAATCCACAGGGTCATTTTGATTGAAGGCATTGTTTCAATATACTCACACAAAGGAAATAGAGTCACAAGATTTATTACCTACAGATCCCAGAAGTAGGGGGGAATGGGGCACAAGGAGATGGAAGAAAGGCAATCCTCCATCTCAGGTCACCAGTGAGCAGGAGATAGACAGCAGGGCAGCAAGCACCTATTATTTATAAAGTGGTTGGAGGCAAAGGTCACTAACTATTCACAGAATTAACTCTAAGTTGTTATTTTAAAAGGTGATCTGGGAAAAGCAAAGTGGGAATTCCTAAGGTGGGAATCCTAAACTCAAGTCCTTATCTAAATGTCCAGCTCTGGGTGTGAGCAGGGTTACCATACTGTAAAATGCCTAGGCAGCATCTCAGGAAAACAAAAGTTATTTTTCTCATCACAAATACTAATTATTCTCTAGTGCACATTGAACATTCCCCAGGATGAATCATATGTTAGGCCACAAAACAAGTCTTAACACATTTAAGAAGATTGAGATCATATCAAGCATCTTTTCTGACCACAATGGTAAGAAAACTAGAAATCAATTACAAGAAGAAAACTGAAAAATTTACAAATATGTTGAGATTAAACAATGTGCCCTTGAACAACCAATGGGTAAAATAAAATTAAAAGGGAAAGCAAAAAATATTTTGAGACAAATGAAAATGAAAGCACAACATTCCAAAACTTAGAGGATGCAGCAAAAGTAGCTCTAAGCCTAAGAAAAATAAAGAGCTCAAATAAACAACCTAACTTCACACTTCAAAGAACTGAAATAAGAAGAACACACTATGCCCTCAGCTGGTAGAAAAAAGGACATAACAAAGATCAAAATGGAAATAAAAGAAATAGAGACTAAAAAGATAATAGAAAAGATCAATAAAACTAAAAGCTGTTTTTTTTAAAAAGATAAACATAATAGACAAACAGTATGGTACTAGCATGAAAACAGACACATAGATCAATGAAACGAAATACAGATCCAAGAATTAAACCCGTACATATATGGTAAGTTAATTTATGACAAAGGAGCCAAGAACATACAATGGGAAAAGAATAGTGTCTTCAGTAAATGGTGTTGGGAAAACTGGATATCACATGCAAAAGAATGAAACTAGACCACTATCTTACACCACGAATAAAATCAACTCAAAATAGATGAAAGAGTTTAATGTAAGACCTGATACTATAAAAATCCTGGAAGAAAACAAGGTAAGCTCCCTTGACGTTAGTGTTGGCAATAATCTTTTACTTTTGGCACCAAAAGCAAAGTCAATAAAAGCAAAAATAAACAAGTGGGACTACCTACATCAAACTGAGAAACTCTGCTCAGCAAAGGAAACTATCAAGATAAAAAGGAAACCTAGAGAATGTGAGAAAAATTTACAAATCTTATATCTGATAAAACATTAATACCCAAAATATATAAAGAACCCACAGAACTCAAGAGCAAAAAACAATCCGATTAAAAAATGGGTAAAAGAACTGAGTAGATGTTTTTCCAAAGAAGACATACAAATGCCCAAGTACCTGAAAATATTATAAACATCACTAATTATGAGGAAAATGCAAATCAAAATCAGGATGAGATATCAACTAACACTTCTTAGGATGGCTATTATCAAAAAGATAAGAGAGATGTCTTGGCAAGGATGTGGAGAAAAAGGAAACTTTGTGCACTATTAGTAAGAATGTAAACTGGTACAGTCACTATGGAAAACACTATGGTGGTTCCTAAAATAACTGAACATAAAACTGCCATATGATCCAGCAATTTCACTTCTGGGTGTATATCCATAGCAAAAGAAAACAGGATATTGAAGAGCTATCTGCACTCTGATACTCATTGTAGCATTATTCACAATAGCTAAGAAGATATGGAAACAAAATGTTTTTCAATGTAAGAATGGATAAAGAGGATGTGAACAGAATATTATTCAGCCATGAGAAAGAAATCCTGCCAGCTGAGACAACATGGATAGATGTTAAAGTTATTATGCTAAGTGAAATAATTCAGAAAGAGAAAGATAAATAATACATGGTATTTCTTACATGTGGAATCTAAAAAAAGTCAAGCTCATAGAAACTGAGAGTATAAAGTTGTTGCCAGGGTCTGGGAATAGGAAGAGGTTGGTAAAATGATACAAACATTCAGTTCAGTTATAGGATAAATAAGCTCTGAGGATCTAATGTAAAATATAGTGACTATAGCTGATATGCTGTATTATATAACTGAAATTTATTAAGAGTGTAGAGCTTAAATATTCACACACACACATAAAGGTAAATATGTACAGTGATAGACATGTTTAATTAACTAGATGGTGGAAATCTTTTCACAATGAATATGTATCTCAAATTACCATGATATACACTTAAATATCTTACAATTTTATTTGTCAACTATACTTCAATAGTGCTGGGGAAAAAGTTATGTATTCAGTGTAAAAAATAGTATTTTAAAGCAGCCTTTACAAATCTTCCACTAAAATATCTGTGAAAGCAAGTAAAAAGATGCAAACTCATTACTACATCAGACTAATGGGGGGTTTGATGCCAGAATACGGGAAAAACATCTCCCAGATGGACATGCATTTAAAAAAAACTTACTCATAGTTCACCCACCCCTCTTGGCACACCCAGGCTTCCTCATGATAGAGAGAACATTGGAATCAAGATCAAGAGTACTGACAATTTCTCCCCTACTTACTTCCTGATTTAGAGACTCAGAGTCTTGATTAGCTCAGAAATTATATCCTCATCTCTGTATGGCCAGAGGAAACCCTGATCACCCATGACCTCCCCTGAGCCCTGCACTTTCGTGATTCTTTAGCACTTTCTACAGCTCTTAATACTTTGAATCCTTGGTCACTTTATGTTTTTTTCCTCTATACAATATGCTCTTTGGGGACACAGACTATTTCTTAATTATCTCTGCATTTCTGCCCTAGCATATTCTTTATGACACAGGAAGTTCATAATAAATGTTCATTGAGTTGAAATCATGCAGTTCAAATTGGATTAGTGTCTGTTATTATATGAAGTACTGTCATGCATTACCACGGAAAAAATAGAAAAGCATTTTCTATGATTCATAAATAGATGCTTTCAATATACATTATTTTTCTCAAAGTACAAGTTTCCAGAAAATAAACACATTCATTCAGATTTATAAATAAAAACAATGCAAAACACACCTGTACCTGGCTGTGCTACAGATTGCTTAATGTAATTCCTAAATTAATGTATCATCTCTCTGAATAAACAAACATCCCTTTTTATAGTTCTGGTTTCTGTGAATGGTAAGACTGTTAATGCAATTTCTCAAGTTGAACTCCTAGAAATCTTTTCAGTTTCTTGTGCTTACAATGCCTTCTCATTGCTGAATTCCATTTTGTCTTTTAATTTGCAGTTATTATCTTATTGCAGAATTTCCTCTTTTCATATGTAGGGTATAGCAATACCAATTCTTCTGCCTTCGGTTTCACTTCTTTGGCCTTTAGTTCAGTCTCCATACTATAATAAAATGCATGTATGGCTAAATCAATGACTTGATTAAAGTCCATTGACAGCTCCCATCACTTAGACTCCTTCTGACATAACTCTCCTGACCTGGCCTTGCCTATATCCTTTTAAATATTACCTGCCATTCCTGCCCTCTCCCCTCAGAATAATATTCTAAGAACTCTATACTTCTTCAAGTCATCTAAACTTTATCTTCAATCCAGTCATATCAGCTGATCACTTCAACTGATATACCTTCTTCCTTTGCTCATCCCTGACATGTATTTTCTCCAGCAGAATTAACAAGCTAGTTATTCATTTCTGTGTGGTATCAATATAGAATTTGCATACTTCTATTATTTTACTTATTATATTCTATTACAATTATCTATCCACATGTCTGTCCCTGCTTCTCTTCTTTATCTCCCTGCATGAAAGCCAAGAATCTTATCGGTCTTTAAATCTACAGAATATGGAAAAGCAACTGATATGTAATAAACTCAGAATAAGGATTAGTTGGGTCAATGACCTTTAGTTTTTAAGACAAGAAGACCTTATTTAGCCAAACTTTTAGATTTTTGGCTCCTCTGACTCTTCTGTGATTTTAAACAATAATTGTGAATGATATTACTCAGCGTCTGTTGGTCAAATATACATTTATGTTCATATTTTGCATAAGACAATAATATAAATATATATTATAAAATCATGTAAAACAATTGTAAAGATGAGAAAATCTTTTCTATTTTTTTCCACGTCCTGACTGAATCCTCTCAAATAGTTTTGCTGTACAATATCCTACCTATCCTAATTCAGGGGCTATTGCTACTGTTGAAATGACAAAAGAATCAATTTCTATTGTATGGGTTTTTCTGTTTTTACTTATTTTATGGAGAGCATAAACTTGAACTGTTATTTCTTCACCACATGAGAGGAAAGAAGAGAACATTTTTTTAGTTGTATAGCTACAATAAAATTTGAAATTCTTGAAAGTACATGTTTTATATACTATTAGGGAGTGATTTCATGAATCATTAAAATGGATAGGTTTAGGAATTACTATTAAGAAAGGTAATCACCACAGAAAAGAACTTTTTGTTGAATTGTTTTTAGATGATTTACCTGTCACTATATGTTAGCTAGAGCTGTTTTGTTGTTGGAATCATGACACAGATAAAGATAAAGCCTTCAACCTGTACCAAAGATAACACAAAAGACAATCAAGATTCCATTGCTTGAACATACCCTAATTCAGACAGCTACTACTCTTGAGCAAAGGTGAGAAAAACTAGCTTTACAAAAGTCTCCCTGCTTAGAGGTCAGGTTCTAGGGAAGAAATATGAACCTAAAAAAAGAGTTGTCTGGTAGTACTTCATAGTGACAGGGGGATGCATACTTTGTCTCACATGTAGGTAGGATCCTGTTGAATAAATGCAATTTCTATTGCCTGGCTTCAGAGGTTTGATAACAATGGGAAGAAAGCCAGTTTGAAGACAGTATGTGTGGTGAGGTCCTGGCTACTCTGTCTCCTCCCAAATGCTCATTAAAATGACTGACAAGATTTGTTAATATGGGGGGAAAGCTTCAGCAACTTTGGAAATCAGAAATAAGTGTCATTTCAGGAAGGTGAAAGAATCTCTGCTCCCTTACTGCCAATGGAGTCAAATTGAAGGCACCCAGAGCTGAGGAACAAGCCCCTTCTAAGAAAAGATGATAAGCCTGAGGAGGAGGTGGAGAGAGAAGAAAGCCGGGGAGGAAGCCTGCAGGCCCAGCTAGGGAGCCGAGTCCTGACAGGGGAGCTTATGGGCGCATCCCACGCAGGGATGACAGTATCAATTCTGAAAGAAGCATCTGGTATAAATAGCATCATGAAACACAGGAGTTTGGTACCTTTGTGTGTACCACACCCATGTTGCCATGCAGGGAAAATCCATAGAAAAAGTGCCTCCCAGCCCCTTCAGACACCCGAACAGAGGTGGTAGCTTATCTGCATTTATTTTTCTATATTTCTCCTACCAGATCAAGAAGAAACAATAGGAACACTATGAGAATCTGGATAGGACTCATTAACGTGATGTTCTCAAAACACTTTAAATTCCTACTATGATAAGCTCAAATTAGATTAGTATAAATCTATGTTTCTGACAGTAGATTAAAGGGAAAAAGCATGGAGCATAACAAAATCAAAATAGAACACTGCCATTTCTCTGAAATATCAGGTCTTTGAGAGCTTCAAGTTACTAAAAACAAAAAGTAAAATGTAGAAAACATATGATTCACGTCCTTGACAAAATGTAAAAGGAACCAGAATCTATCTCATTGTTTCTCAGCATTTATTGAATGAAAGAATCCTTTTAGAATCTTGTGAAAATTATGGATATCTACCCAGAAAAATACATATGCCAACATTCACACAGAAAAATATTTGCAGAAAAGTTTAGGAGCTTTATAAGCTCCCTCAAATCCACCTGTTTATCCTAGATTACCTCTGTATTATTCTGGGCTCTCCAGAGAAACAGAACCAATAGAAACAGAACTGGTTCATATACATATGAATTAGCTCATGTGATTATGGAGCCTGAGAGCCATACTACAAGGTCTGCAGTTGGCAAGCTGGAGACCCAGGGGAGACTGTAGTGTGAATCCCAGTCCGATTCCAATTCCCAAGGCAGGAGAAGACCCCTACCTCAGTTTGAAGACAGTCAGTCAGGAAAAAGAATGCTCACTTACTCAGCCTTTTTGTTCTATTCAGACCTTCATCTGATTGACTGAGTCCTGCCCACACTGGGGAGGGCCACCTGTGTTCCTCAGTCTACTGACTCAAATGTCAATCTCATCCAGAAACATCCTCCCAAACACCCAGAATAATGTTTAACCAAATATTGGAGCACTCCGTGGTCTAGTCAATTTGGCACATAAAGTGAACCACATAACCTCTGATCAAGAGAAAGATGTCATGAGAAAGACAAATATATGATATCCTGTATATGTGGAATCTAAAAAATTATACAAATGAGTTTATTTATGAAACAGACTTACAGACATAGAAAACAAATTTATGGTTACCAAAGGGGAAAGGGGGGGAGGGATAAATCTGGAGTTTTGTATTAGTAGATGCAAACTACTACATATAGAATGGATAAACAACAAGGTCCTACTATAGAGCCCAGGGAATTATATTCAATATCTTGTGATAAACTATAATGGAAAAGAATATGAACCAGAATATATACATGTATATGTAAAACTACATCACTTTTCTGTACACCAGAAATTAACACAACATTGTAAATCAACATACTGCAATAAAAATTTTTTTTAATTAAAGAAAGAGAAAGATGTCATGAATATAGCCTGATCTGAGATAAGCTAACATTTACACAAACATCCAAAGTCACAGAGCATGAACTTTTGAGCTAAACAAACTGCATTCAAAATTCTAGTTCAATTTTCCCCACTGGCTGTGTGATCTTGGATACATATCACTCAGCATGTTGCCTGAATTTGGTGGGGATCACCCAAAAAAGGATGGGTATGGCCGTTATGTTCACAGAGTTAAAGAATATGATTCTTGAATTTAAAATTGCAATGTAAGCAACGAGTATCACACTGTACATTGAAAAAATTAGAGGCAAACTTAAGAAAATAAATTTATTTATATATCTAAAAAAAGAAAAAAGAAACAGATTATACATAAAGAAACAGAAAACAGATTGCTCTCATAACTCCCCAAAACACCAAAGGTGGCACTGGCAAGAAAGCCACACATCTTAGAAGGAGAAAGTGTTAGCAGGTAGCAGCCAGGGAACATTTGTTTGTGGAGCAAACTATAAGAATATTTTCAAATGCTAATCAAGTACCAAATACATAGTGTCCTTCATGAACAAGGATCTGAATTATTTTCTCGGGAACTATAAAAATGAATCAATGGGCCAACAAAAGAATGAGAAAATTATGACCAGAAAAACCAAAAGCACTGAAATCAGTCAAGATGTAGAAATATCAAAGAATCATCCTAAATATAGCTACAGGATTGATTATAAAATGTTTTTGTTTGAAATAAATATCTATATAATTTAAAAAATGGGGCATATAAGCCCAGATTAAATGTTTAAAAATTAGGACACTGGAAGAGAGGGTGTCTAATAACCCATCTTTGAAACTAACATTTAAAAATGACTGAAGCACTGGGTAATAACTTCTGGTAGAATTAGAAATCTGGTCTTCACATTATTCCAAAAACTGACACCAAACACAAGAACTTATACAGGTTCACAAAAGAAAGGTGAAAAAAAAAGTGCAAATAGTTAAAATTCTCTTTTAATTAACATTTGTATTCTCTTCTCTTTTGGGTGATTGAACAAATTTTTCAGGAAGAGCCTTAGTCTGATAAAATATTTTTATTCTTTCATACCTCAAAATATTTTTCTGTTACCTTGACATGATAATACCATCTGGTAAAGAGCTCCAGGTTTATGTTATTTTCAGGTTTACATTATTTTCACCTCATAACTCTGAATAATATTACCTATTGTCTTCTAGTGTTCAGACTTATGAAAGAAAACTCTTAAGCAAGTCTGATTTTTGCACTTTTTTCATCAGTTTTCTCCTCAATATTCCAAGAGATGGAGTGTGAAAAGGATATAAAAAGAATTACAAGTACATAAATTTACCTGACACAGTGGAGTGTCTTTTTAGACCCTTCATGTGGCCTCCTCTCCTCTGCCCCACCCCACCTCGTGTTGGCCTCCAGACTTGGATGAAACCATGCTGAGAGGCATGAGAGCTGGTTTTCTGATAAATCTTCTCTCTTTTTGGATTGCAAGGTACATTTCCTTATTTCAATGAAGAATTTCTGTGTTTGGAACAAAAACGTTTGCTGAGGACTCTGCCCTGTCCTCCTTGGCTCCTGGCCACAGGATAGCCCGTGCAGTGGTGCTGACTTTGTGTCGCTGGGCTTTTCCCCTTGTCACCCCTCAGCTCTCACTCCCACTTCCCTGAGACAACTGTCTTCCTAATCAGTTGTGAGCACCTTCATCCTTGTCTCAGGCTAAACTAACTAGTGAATTATTTTATGGAAATGTTAGTCCTCATTGGCAATTTTTGAAACAGGTTATCAGTCAAGTTGTAAAACAATCATGATAATTATTTTTAATCCATCAAACTAAAAAGTATTTTTTTCCCTTATATGATGGAGCTGTGAGAAGAGATGATTTTTTTAAAAAAAGTATTCATATGCATGCTACGTAAAAGTGCAATTTAATTCAATTTACTAGAAAACAATTTGGCAAGAGATTTAGAAATACTTCTATCCTTTTATTCCATAATGCCACATCCTAGAAAGTGGTCTAGGAAAGTAAATAAAATAATAAAAAGCTTGATGCACAAAAATGTTTATTTTAGCAAAATTATTAGCAAACATATATTGGGAAGGGGTCAAATATCAGATGTTTGACAAATGAGAACTAAGTAAATTTGAGTTGATAAGAATATTATTTTACTAATATATTTACAAAGAATTTATAACATGGAGGAATTCTGCTTTATAACATTAACTAAAAAATAATAATCAATAGCTTACATGCATATATAAATAGAGAATCTAACATTTAAAGTGGAGAAAAATATTTCAAAGAAACAAACTAAGATATTAAAAGTGGTTGGCCTTGGAGGATAACAATTGTGTTTTTTCTTTTCCATTTTTACTTGCATAGCTCAAATTTGAAATAAAGGAAACTGCATTTATTTATAATGAGGAACTTAAAACTGTATAATTTAAATGTGCAAAGTTGGACAAGACAGATATAATTTTTTAAAGAAAATCTAACTCAGCATTCTGGTTTTTCTGGATCTTTGGAGTTTTATTTGACCAAGTGCCTTTTTCCTTTTATGAAGTTTTCTTCAAAAGTGTAATATTTGGCAACGTGGAGGAAAGACCTACCACATCCCCCGATTCTGTGTCTTTGAATTTATTCTTTTAACCTACAGTACTAATCAAGAAAAATTGATGTGACATGTCTGTGCAAAGCCAAGAATAAAATTGTTAATATGTAAGATTAAAACGTTCTTGAAGTTCTGAATGCCAGAGGGTACAATACCCACAGACTAATAATGCAGTGAAAGTTGTGTGGTGGAATTTAATCCAGCAATTTTTTCTGCCCACAGGGAACAGGAGAAATAGTAAATAATGATAAACTATATACGACGTTAAGATTTGTGGAAAGCAATCGGTAAAGCTGCAGGAGAGAAAATCATCTTTGCTTCAATTGATTGGCATCCTCATGTATACATTGCTGACCGGCTCTTCTGCCCCCTCCTGCTCTTAGGAAAGTCTTTAGACATTTAAATTAATTCTTTCACGTTTGACAAAGGAAAATGGTGGATTGAGACTAAAGTCCTTAAGCTAACAGCTTGTCACAGATCTGGGCAACCTGATAAGGTTACTAAAGTTCACTGAAAATCCAGAGTTGCTACGTGTGACCAACGTTTCTTCATTGAGCAAACTTCTGATAGAATTGAACTATATTATTTGACTATTGTGTCCACCTGACACAATGCCTATGTCTTCCCTCAGCTTTGCTTCCCACCTCCTCTGCATTGCCCAGAAACACCAGAATGTCACCCAGCTATTTCTTATTAGTTCCAGGGTGTTTCTCAACTGCTCAGTTAAGAAAAGTAGACTTTGTAACTCCCCTTCCTGACCTGTTGCCCCACTACTACCAGTTGAGGACATCGTATCCTAGTGTAAGGAAATCTTCTGAGGCCACGTCCTATCACTGCCCATTTTCAAATCCTGGTGCTATCTGTGCATCTGCACCACTGCCAGGCATCTCTACCCAAGACATGTCCGCCATCACGTGCCTCTGTCCTGCTACCTGCAACCTCTATTGCCTCTACCCAGGTGCTGAATACCACAATGTGGCAAAATTTGCCAAAACGTCAAGATTGTCTTTGTATTTCTGGAACTTTCAGTGAAGTTGAATGAACTTGCAAATGAAGCCATGAAGTGCTCTGTACTGACTGGGAAGAATTCTCTCTTGAGGGGTAGCACGTGATACTGGCTTGGACACTAAGGTCTCGCATAGTACAGAGTGAAAATAGCAATTTACATTTTAAATTACATGGTCCCGTCTCAGTGGGGGTCAGATAAGAGCCCTTGATAGGCTAAGCTGGTTGATTATTGTGATGGAGTCCATACAATACTCAGAATTGCCTTTCTTCACCACCTGCTATGTTTTTGTTTGTAGACTTTTCTAACCAACTTTCTTTCTAGAATTAATTCTGTCCTAGGAGCCCTCCTTTTGCGAATAGACTCTGAATATGCACCCTCACTAGTATTAAGTATGTGGAAGCTCAACTTGATTCAAGCTGATAATCCTAAAACATAGCATTAGACGCAAAATCTAACTTTTCATGCTGCACACTTCTTAATCGTATGTGGATATAGTTTTGGATTAATATTTTTTTATAAATCAGAAACACAAATTAGAATTCAAACAGAAAATAAAGAAGTTTACTTTAGGATATATCTATACATAAAGAGGATTTTGCATTACTTTCCAATGCTGTCATAAAAACATTACCACAGAGTAGGCACTTTCAAACAACACAAATGTATTTTGTTACTGTTCTATAGGTTAGAAGTCCAAACAGTTCCCACTGGGCTAAAATCAAGATGTCAGCTGGGCTGTGTTCTTTCTGGGGTTCTAAGGAGGACTTGCTTTCCTTACCTTTTTGAGTTTCTCCAGGATACTCACACCCTTGGCTGGTGGTCCCTTTCTCCACCTTCAAAACCAGGAGTGGCCTGTTGACTCCTTACATTGCCTCACTTGGATCTTTTTTTTCTTTTTGGCTGTGCCACACATCTTGCACGATCTTAGTTCCCCAACTAGGTATTGAACCTGGGGTCATGTCAGTGAAAGTGCCAAGTCTTAACCCCTGGACTGCCAAGGGAACTCCCTTGGATTTTCTGTGGCTCCATCTCCCTCTGAATCTCTTCTGCTTCCCTCTTCCACTTTCAAGGATTCTTGTGATTAAATGGGCTCACCTCTATAATCCAGGAAAATCTCCCCAATTTAAAGTCAGATGATTAGCAACCTTAATTCCATCTACAACCATGATTCCCCTTTGCTATGTAAGCTAACGTATTTACAGATTCTACATATAAAGATGTAGATATTTTGGGGGATGGGGAATAGAGGAGCATTAATCTGCCTGTCACAGAAATGTGTTTTTTTTAATGGGTTTGATCTTGTGCTTTTCATTTGTATCCCTCTTTGACTCCCCATGCCTTACTGTCATGTACACAAGGTTAGTGCCCACCAGGGAGCTGGGCACCCTTCCCTCCACAGGGCATCAGTTGCTCCTTGAGGGTGCTGTCCCTGTCTAGTGACTTCTCTCTCCACTAACATGTTCTTCATTATATGTCTTCTTGCAAAAATTCAAGGATTATAAAATCCTTAAAACAAGAAAGAAAACGAGGCTTGCGATGGCTTGCTTTACCTCGAGATGAGACGTGGGAATGTGTGGGAGGCCCCTTACTCCAAACTACCACTTAGATTCCACAAGCCTGCTGACCAAGACAGACCACACCCCTCTTTCTACCATTGATCCATTTCCTAGGTTGAGGGTCTGTGTACTGAGCTGCTACCAGTGCTGAACACTATACAGAGTTTGTAAACAATTTTTTTTTGCAAGAAATAAATAAGAAAATACATTTGTATATGTTGTATTTGCAAAAAGAAACATGGGACAAAATTTAAAAATTAATAAAAGTAAATATTTGGAGGCAATGAATAAAGAATGAGGATTGAGAAAGAGTTGAGACAGGTTTCAGAATGCATAACTTTTTATAAATGTGTACATTGTTTTGAGTTATGTGAGTATATCATTAAGAAAGTTAAATTTAAAAGTTTAAATAAAGTAGACAAATTCCTAGAAACATAATTTACAAGGATGACTCAAGAATATATAAGATTTGAATGGTCAATAACTATTAAAAATATTGGATCAGTGTTTGAAAAATCTTGTTAAAAAGACTACAGAAACTCAAGATGGTTTACAGAAGAGTTCTACCAAATGTTTCAGGAACAGATAATTACACATTTCCACAGAATGGAAAACATAGAGAATACACCATAATTCATTCTAAGACTTAAGCTTAGCCTTTATATCAAATCCAGAAAGTCCATAAAAGATATATTAGAGACCAATTTTAATTATAAGCATAAATGTAAAATTGTACAACAAAGTATTAAAAACATAACAGACAAAATATACAAAGAATACAAAATGAAATATCATGACCAAGTTGTATATGTTCTGTGAATGCAAAGATTATTTAACATCAGAAGATTCATCATATAATTCATCAAATTTTTGATTTTATAAATATATGTGAAAAAGTATTTGGTCAAATTAAAAATGTATTATGATAAAAATTCTTTGCAAGCTACAAAGGGAAGGAAATTTTCTTAATTTGCAAGGAATATCTAAAAACTTATCAAAACATTCTGTGAAATTTTAGAAGCATTCCCTTTAACAAGACAGTCATATCCACTATCACCAGTACTATTCCAACTTTTATTGGAGATACCAGTCAGTGCATTAAGATAAAAAATAAATAAGTGGTATGAATCTTGAAAAGGAAGACATATAATTGTCACCATTAGAATGTTTGTTTAAAAAATAATCTATAGGGACTTCCCTGGAGGTCCAGTGGTTAAGATTCTGAGCTCCCAATTCTGAGGGCATGGGTTCAATCTCTGGTCAGTGAACTAAGATCTCATGTACCGCATGGCATGGCCAAAAAAAAAAAAATCTATAGACAAATTATTAATATTAATAAGAGTTTTATTATTTGGCTTAATACAAGATTAACTTTAAGAAATCAATTATATTTCTGTATGCCAGACACAGAGTATTAGAAATTTATTTTTTAAAGTTGGCATACATAGTAGCAGCAACAATAAGAACAGAAAGATACTTAGAAAAAAATTAACAAAACGTTCCAAATTTGTAGGGAGCAAATTTTTAAAAAAACATCCTTATTGGAGAATAATTACTTTACAATGGTGTGTTGGTTTCTGCTTTATAACAAACTGAATCAGCTATACATATACATATATCCCCATATCTCCTCCCTCTTGCATCTCCCTCCCACCCTCCCTAACTCATCCCTCTAGGTGGTCACAAAGCACCAAGCTAATCTCCCTGTGCTCTACGGCTGCTTCCCACTAGCTATTGATTTTACATTTGGTAGTACATATAAGTTCATGCCATTCTCTCATTTCATCCCAGCTTACCCTTCCCCTTCCCTGTGTCCTCAAGTCCCTTCTCTACATCTGTGTCTTTATTCCTGTCCTGCCCCCAGGTTCTTCATAACTTTTTTTTTTTTTTAGATTCCATATATATGCATTAGCATATGGTATTTGTTTTTCTCTTTCTGACTTACTTCACTCTGTATGACAGACTCTAGGTCCACCCACATCACTACAAATAATTTCATTTCTTTTTATGGCAGAGAAATATTCCATTGTATATATGTGCCACATTTTCTTTATCCATTCATCTGTTGATGGACACTTAGGTTGCTTCCATGTCCTGGCTATTGTAAATAGAGCGGCAATGAACTTTGTGGTGCATGACTCTTTTTGAATTACGGTTTTCTCAGGGTGTATACCCAGGAGTGGGCTTGCTGGGTCATATGGTAATTCTAGTTTTAATTTTTTAAGGAACCTCCATACTGTTCTCCATAGTGGCTGTATCAATTTACATTCCCACCAACAGTGCAAGAGGGTTCCCTTTTCTCTACATCCTCTCCAGCATTTATTGTTTGTAGATTTTTTGATGATGGCAATTCTGACAGGTGTGAGGTGATACCTCATTGTACTTTTGATTTGCATTTCTCTAATGATTAGTGATGTTGAGCATTCTTTCATGTGTTTGTTGACTATCTGTATATCTTCTTCGGAGAAATGTGTATTTAGGTCTTCAGCCCATTTTTGGATTGGGTTGTTTGTTTTTTTAATATTGAGCTGTATGAACTGCTTGTAAATTTGGAGATTAATCCTTTGTCAGTTGCTTCATTTGCAAATATTTTCTCCATTCTGAGTGTTGTCTTTTCGTCTTGTTTATGTTTTCCTTTGCTGTGCAAAAGCTTTTAAGTTTCATTAGTTCCCATTTATTTTTGTTTTTATTTCCATTTCTCTAGGAGGTGAGTAAAAAAGGATCTTGCTGTGATTTATGTCATAGAGTGTTCTGCCTGTTTTCCTCTAAGAGTTTGATAGTGTCTGGACTTACATTTAGGTTTTTAATCCATTTTGAATTTATTTTTGTGTATGGTGTTAGGGAGTGTTCTAATTTCTTTCTTTTACATGTACCTGTCCAGTTTTCCCAGCACCACTTATTGAAGAGGCTGTCCTTTCTCCACTGTACATTCCTGCCTCCTTTATCAAAGATAAGGTGACCATATGTGCATGGGTTTATCTCTGGGCTTTCTATCCTGTACCACTGATGTATATTTCTGTTTTTGTGCCAGTACCATACTGTCTTGATTACTGTAGCTTTGTAGTATAGTCTGAAGTCAGGGAGCCTGATTCCTCCAGCTCCATTTTTCGTTCTCAGGATTGCTTTGGCTATTCAGGGTCTTTTGTGTTTCCATACAAATTGTGAAAATTTTTGTTCTAGTTCTGTGAAAAATGTCATTGGTAGTTTGATAGGCATTGCACTGAATCTGTAGATTGCTTTGGGTAGTGGAGTCATTTTCACAATGTTGATTCTTCCAATCCAAGAACATGGTATATCTCTCCATATGTTTGTACCATATTTAATTCCTTTCATCAGTGTCTTATAGTTTTCTGCATACAGGTCTTTTGTCTCCTTAAGCAGGTTTATTCCTAGGTATTTTATTCTTTTTGTTACAATGATAAATGGGAGTGTCTCTTTAATTTCTCTTTCAGATTTTTCATCATTAGTGTATAGGAATGCAAGAAATTTCTGTGCATTAATTTTGTATCCTGCTACTTTACCAAATTCATTGATTAGCTCTAGTAGTTTTCTGGTAGCATCTTTAGGATTCTCTGTTTATAGTTTCATGTCATCTGCAAACAGTGACAGCTTTACTTCTTTTCCGATTTGGATTGTTTTATTTCTTTTTCTTCTCTGATTGCTGTGGCTAAAGATTCCAAAACTATGTTGAATAATAGTGGTGAAAGTGCAAGTGTGCAACCTTGTCTTGTTCCTTATCTTAGTGGAAAAGGTTTCAGTTTTTCACCACTGAGAATGATGTTGGCTGTGGGATTTTCATATATGGCCTTTATTATGTTGAGGTAGCTTAATTCTATGCCTACTTTTTGGTGGGTTTTTATCATTAATGGGTGTTGAATTTTTTTGAAAGATTTTTCTGCCTCTATTGAGACGATCATATGGTTGTTATTCTTCAATTTGTTAATATGGTGTATCCCATTGATTGATTTGTGTATATTGAAGCATCCTTGCGTTCCTGGGATAAACCCCAATTGATCATGGTGTATGATCCTTTTAATGTGCTGTTGGATTCTGTTTGCTAGTGTTTTGTAGAGGATTTTTGCATCTATATTCATCAGTGATATTGGCCTGTAGTTTTCTTTCTTTGTGACATCTTTGTCTGGTTTTAGTATGAGGGTGATGGTGGCCTCGTAGAATGAGTTTGGGAGTCTTCCTCCCTCTGCTATATTTCAGAAGAGTTTGAGAAGGATGGGTGTTAGTTCTTTAAATGTTTGATAGAATTCGCCTGTGAAGCAATCTGGTCCTGTGCTTTTGTTTGGTGGAATATTTTTAATCACAGTCTCAATTTCAGTGCTTGTGATTGGTCTGTTCATGTTTTCTATTTCTTCTTGGTTCAGTCTCGGAACGTTGTGCTTTTCTAAGAATTTGTCCATTTCTTCCATTTTGTCATTTTATTGGCATATAGTTGCTTGTAGTAATCACTCATGATCCTTTGTATTTCTGCAGTGTCAGTTGTTACTTCTATTTTCTCATTTCTAATTCTATTGATTTGAGTCTTCTCCCTTTTTTTCTTGATGAGTCTGGCTAAAGGTTTATCAATTTTGTTTATCTTCTCAAAGAACCAGGTTGTAGTTTTATTGATCTTTGTTACTGTTTCCTTCATTTCTTTTTCATTTATTTCTGATCTGATCTTTATGATTTCTTTCCTTCTGCTAACTTTGGGTTTTCTTTGTTCTTCTCTCTCTAATTGCTTTAGGTGTAAGGTTAGGTTGTTTATTTGAGGTGTTTCTTGTTTCTTGAGGTAGGATTGTATTGCTATAAACTTCCCTCCCTAAACTGCTTTTGCTGCATCCCATAGGTTTTGTGTCACCCTGTTTTCATTGTCATTTGTTTCTAGGTATTTTTTGATTTCCTCTTTGATTTCTTCAGTGATCACTTGGTTATTGAGTAGTGTATTATTTAGCCTCCATGTATTTGTATTTATTACAGATTTTTTCTTGTAATTGATATCTAGTCTCGTAGCGTTGTGGTCAGAAAAGATACTTGATATGATTTCAATTTTCTTAAATTTACCAAGGCTTGATTTGTGACCCAAGATATGATCTATCCTGGCGAATGTCCCATGAGCACTTGAGAAGAAAGTGTATTCTGTTGTTTTTGGATGGAATGTCCTATAAATATCAATTAAGTCCATCTTGTGTAATGTATCATTTAAAGCTTGTGTTTCCTTATTTATTTTGATTTTGAATGATCTATCCATTGGTGAAAGTGGGGTGTTAAAGTCCCCCACTATTATTGTGTTACTGTCAATTTCCCCTTTTATTGCTCTTAGCTTTTGCTTTATGTATTGAGGTGCTCCTATATTGGGTGCATAAATATTTACAATTGTTATATCTTCTTCTTGGATTGATCCCTTGATCATTATGTAGTGTCCTTCTTTGTCTCTTGTAATAGTCTTTATTTTAAAGTCTATTTTGTCTGATATGAGAATTGTTATCCCAGCTTTCTTTTGATTTCCATATGCATAGAATATCTTTTTCCATCCCCTGGCTTTCAGTCTGTATGTGTTCCTAGGTCTGAAATCGTTCTCTTATAGACAGCATATATACGGATCTTATTTTTGTATCCATTCAGCCAGTCTATGTCTTTTGGTTGGAGCATTAAATCCATTTACATTTAAAGTAGTTATCGATCTGTATGTTTGTATTACCATTTTCTTAATTGTTTTGGGTTTATTATTGTAGTTCTTTTCCTTCTCTTGTGTTTCCTGCCTAGAGAAGTTCCTTTAGCATTTGTTGTAAAGCTGGTTTGGTGATGCTGAATTCTCTTAGCTTTTGCTTGTCTGTAAATGTTTTAATTTCTCTGTTGAATCTGAATGAGATCCTTGCTAGGTAGAGTAATCTTTGTTGTAGGTTTTTCCCTTTCATCACTTTAAATATGTCCTGCCACTCCCTTCTGGCTTGCAGCGTTTCTACTGAGAGATCAGCTGTTAACCTTATGCAGATTCCCTTGTATGTTATTTGTTGTTTTTTCCTTGCTGCTTTTAATATTTTTTCTTTGTATTTAGTTTTTGATAGCTTGATTAATATGTGTCTTGGAATGTTTCTTTCTGGATTTATCCTGTATGGGACTTTCTGCACTTCCTGGACTTGATTATCTATCTCCTTTCCAATATTAGGGAAGTTTTCAAAAATAATCTCTTCAAATATTTTCTCAGTACCTTTCTTTTTCTCTTCTTCTTCTGGGACCCCTATAATTAGAATGTTGGTGTGTTTACTGTTGTACCAGAAGTCTCTGAGGCTGCCCTCAATTCTCTTCATTCTTTCTTTTTTTTTCTGGTGTGGGGTAATTATTTCCACTCTTTTATCTTCCAGGTCACTTATGCGTTCTTCTGCCCCAGTTATTTTACTATTGATTCCTTCTAGAGAATTTTTAATTTCATTTATTGTGTTGTTCATCATTGTTTGTTTGCTCTTTAGTTCTTCTAGGTCCTTGTTAAACATTTCTTGTATTTTCTCCATTCTATTTCCATGATTTTTGATCATCTTTACTATCATTACTCTGAATTCTTTTTCAGGTAGACTGCCTATTTCCTCTTCATTTGTTTGGTCTGCTGGGTTTTTTCCTTGCTCCTTCATCTGCTGTGTGTTTCTCTGTCTTCTCATTTTGTTTAACTTACTGTGTTTGGGGTCTCCTTTTCACAAGCTGCTCATTCGTAGTTCCTGTTGTTTTTGTTGTCTGCCCCCAGTGGGTACAGTTGATTCCGTGGGTTGTGTAGGCTTCCTTGTGGAGGGGACTAGTGCCTGTGTTCTGGAAGATGAGGCTGGATCTTGTCTTTCTGATGGGCAGGACTGCATCTGGTTGTTTCTTTTGGGGTATCTGTGACCTTATTATGATTTTAGGTAGCCTCTCTGCTAATGAGTGGGGTTGCATTCCTGTCTTGCTAGTTGTTTGGCGTAGGTTGTCCATTACTGTAGCTTGCTGGTCATTGAGTGGAGCTGGGTCTTAGCATTGAGATAGAGATCTCTGGAAGAGCTTTTGCCTTTTAATATTATGTGGAGCCGGGAGGTCCCTGGTGGACCAATGTCCTGAACTTGGCTCTCCCACCTCAGAGGCACAGGCCTGATACCCAGCCTGAACACCAAGACCCTGTCAGCCACACAGCTCAGAAGAAAAGGGAGAAAAAAAGAAAGAAGGAAAGAAAGAAAAAAATAAAATAAAGTTATTAAAATAAAAAAATTGTTAAAAATAAAAAATTAAAAAGTAATAAAAAGAAGAAAAAATAAAAAAGAAAGAAGGAAGAGATCCAACAATAATAACAAACACTAAAGACTATACTAAAATGTAAAAGAAATAAAAAAAAATAAAAATGGACAGACAGAACCCTAGGACAAATCGTAAAAGCAAAGCCATACAGACAAAATCACACAAAGAGGCATATACATACACACTCACTAAAAGCGAAAAAGGAAAAAAAAAATGTTTGATCCCGAAGTCCACTGCCTCAATTTTGGGATAATTCATTGTCTATTCAGGTATTCCACAGATGCTGGATACATCAAGTTGATTGTGGAGATTTAATCCGCTGCTCCTGAGGCTGCTGGGAGAGATTTCCCTTTCTCTTCTTTTTTTGCACAGCTCCTGGGTTTCAGCTTTGGATTTGGCCCTGCCTCTGTGTGTAGGTTACCTGAGGGCATCTCTTCCCCCTCCAGACAGGATGGAGTTAAAGTAGCAACTGATTAGGGGTCTCTGGCTCACTCCGGCCAGGGGGAGGGAAGAGTATGGAATGCAGCACGAGCCTGTGGTGGCAGAGGCTGGAATGATGTTGCAACAGCCTGAGGTGCACTGTGTGTTCTCCCGGGGAAGTTGTCTCTGGATCAAGGGACCCTGGCAGTGGCGGGCTGCACAGGCTCCTGGGAAGGGAGGGTTTACAGTGACCTGCGCTTGCACACAGGTTTCTTGGTGGCAGCAGCAGCAGCCTTAGTGTTTCATGTCTGTCTCTGTTGTCTGGGCTGATAGCCATAGCTCGTGCCCATCTCTGGAGCTCATTTAAGCAGTGCTCTGAATCCCCTCTCCTCGTGCACCCTGAAACAATGGTCTCTTGCCTCTTAGGCACGTCCAGACTTTTTCCCAGACTCCCTCCCGGCTAGCTGTGGTGCACTAGCTCCCTTCAGGCTGTGTTCACACAGCCAACCCCAGTCCTCTCCCTGGGATTTGACCTCTGAAGCTGGAGCCTCAGCTTCCAGACCCCACTCATCACAGCTGGCGGGTGAGCAGATAAGCCTCTTGGGCTGGTAGGTGTTGGTTGACACACATCCTCTGTGCAGAAATCTCTCCGCTTTGCCCTCTGCACCCCTGTTGCTGCGCTCTCCTCTGTGGCTCTGAATCTTCCCCTCCAGCCCACCCCCCCGTCTCCACCAGTAAAGGGGCTTCCTAGGGTGTGGAAACTTTTCCTCCTTCACAGCTCTCTCCCAGAGGTGCAGGTCCCATCCCTATTCTTTTGTCTTTGTTTTTTCTTTTGCCCTACCCAGGTATATGGGGAGTTTCTTGCTTTTTGGGAGGTCTGAGGTCTTCTGCCATCGTTCAGTAGGTGTTCTGTGGGAGTTGTTCCACATGTGGATGTATTTCTGATGTATTTGTGGGGAAGAAGTCAATCTCCACATCACTCCTCCACCATCTTGAAGCTGCCTCAAGAAGCAAATTATATTAGTTAATTTAAGATTAAAGAAGGTTTAAGTAAATGGAGTTGTTTACTATATTTATAATAAGAAGATGAATTAATGTAAAGATTTAATTTTTCTCAGGATAATCTACAGATAAAATATACCTCCAATAAAAGACCTCAAAGAGTTTTTCAAGTCACTTGACAGATTGATCCTAAAATTAATACGAAAAAAATCAAAGAACTGAAAATAGCCAGAGTATTCCTCAAGTTAAAAAAGACAGTTGTTTTTCCAGATTATCAGAGTTTATATAGATGTAGAAATTAAGATAATGCAGCCTTGGTACAGGTAGAGATAAACTGACCCATGGAATAAATAGGCCATATAAATAGATACATACATCCTTATTACATTTGCTATATCTCAGGTGTGGCACTACAGAAAACTGTGGATAGAATGAACTGTTCAGTAGATGGAATAGGCACAGTTGTCCTACGAGGGGAATGAAGTCATATCCCACATTGTATCACATATAAATATCATTTTCTGATCCAAGTCTGATTGTGAACCTTAAAGAGAATAGAGAAAATGTGACAGGAAGAATTCTGCATTGGGTGACAAGATTCCTGCCCTCCTCCCTGGCATAATCCTGTCTCCTTGACTATGGGTGGGACCTGTGTGTATGATTTTACTCTTGTGATTAGGTTACCTGATATGGCAAAGGTGAGAGATTTGTGTAGGCTTAATTAAATTTCCTAATGAGTTGACTTGAGTTAATCAAAAGGAAGATTATCCTGTGTAGGCCTCACCTAATCAGGTGAGCTATTCAAAAGAAGGCCCAAATATTTCCTGAAGGGAGAGATTCAAAACGTAGAGACCCTCTTTCTGTTGGTCTTTAAGAGGCAGACAGCCATGTGTGAACTGTCTATGTAGAGGGGCAGTCTCTGGACCCAGCAGCCTCAGTCTTACAGCTGAAGGGAAATGGATTCTGTTGACAACCTAAATGAGTCTGGAAGGGAACCCCAAGGTGCAAGTGAGAACCCAGCGGGACTCACCCCTAGATTTCAGCTTCGTGAAACCGAGCAGAGGACACAGCTAAGCTGTGCCAAGATTCCTGCCCTGCAAATGGAAAAAATAATATGTGTTGCTTTAAGTCAATTAATTTATGTTAATTTCTTATGCAATAATAGAAAATTAATGCAGGAAACTATTATTAAGAACCTTAGGAAGAGAGAGGCTTGTTAAATGGGACATGGAAATTATTACTGTTACATAAAACAATGATTAAGTTGGTATTAAATTAAGATTTCATGTTTCACTCATGGGAAGATAGAGCAGATGTACTTTCCCCTATTTCTCCTGCTTAGTACAACTAAAACTCTTGGGCATCTTATATAAAAGAAACATAAGAAACTTTAAGAGGTGGAGAGAGAAAGGCAGACTGCAGGTGACATGGGGACCCAAGAAATGCCACAATGTTGAGTTTCCTAGATTTTCTTTTCATCTTGTATATTTGAAACTTGAAGCTGAAGAGCAGGCAGCCCAGAAATGCAAACATGTACAGACATAAAAAGCTCTAACAAAAGTTTGCTTTCCCTAGTTAAAGGACCAGGAAAAAGACAGCCAAATAAGAGAAAACATTTTGTCAGTAATATCTCTAACTCCAGCTAAACACCATGTGAGGGGTGGGGAACTATGCTCCCGTCTCTATCCACATCAAAAAAGCCAAGTGGTGCACCTAGACTTCCACCATCCCAGGCTGTAATGTCACCCTTCTGCCAGTTCCCTCTGAGCTGGTGTCAGAGAAGTCTGTGTGAGGACCTGGGTCATTTATCCACTCTCTACACACATACACTCCTTTGAAACAAAGGAAAAAAGTATTTAAATAAGGGAGAGACATATCATCTTCATGGTTTATAAGACTCAACATCATAACGATGTCAATTTTCCCTAAATAGATATGCAAGTTTAATCCAATTCCTATCAAAATCACAACAAATTTTTTGGTAGACATAGATAAGATTATTCTAAAATTTATATGAAAACCCAAAATAATTAGAATTGCTAACCAATTTTGAAAAAGAAGAAGAAAATAGGAGGAATCAGTCTACTTAATTTCAAGAATATTGTCACAGCATTCAGACTATGTCACACTGGTGGAGGAGAGACACAGGGTGATTGAACAGTATAGAGAACCCCCAAATAACTGCACACAAATAGTCCCAACTGACTTTTGATAAAGGTGCAAAAGAAATTAAGTGGAGAAAGGATAGATTTTTTATTTTATTTTATTTTTTGTGGTACACAGGCCTCTCACTGTTGTGGCCTCTCCCGTTGTGGAGCACAGGCTCCAGATGCACAGGCCTCAGTGGCCATGGCTCACGGGCCTAGCCACTCTGTGGCATGTGGGATCTTCCTGGACCGGGGCATGAACTCGTGTCCCCTGCATCATCAGGTGGACTCACAACCACTGCACCACCAAGGAAGCCCTAGATTTTTTTTTCAGCAAATGATGCTAGAGCAAGTGGACATAGGCAATAAAAATAAACCTCCAGAGGGAAAGACAAGATGGTAGAGTAAGAAGATCCCAGGCTCACTGAGTACACATAAAGAAACTATTTCTGAGAATGACCTGAAGAGTGAGAACTTCAACAAAGATATAGAAAATACCATACATAAAAAAGAGCCAATCAGAGCTGAAGAATACAATAACAAAAATGAAAAATACACCAGAGGCAATAAACGGCAGATTAGATAATGCAGAAGAAATGATCAGCAATCTGGAAGACAGGGTAGTGGAAATCACCCAATCAGAGCAGCAAAGAGAAAAAGGAAACAAAAATATGAGTATAGTTTAAGGGAACTCTGGGACAACATAATGTATACTAATATTTGAAAAATAAGTGTACCAGAAGGAGAAGAGAGAAGTACAAAAAAACCTATTTGAAAAAATAATGGAGATTTGTTCAAGATGGCAGAGTAGAAGGATGAGAGCACTGGAATCACAACTAACTACTGAACAATCATTGACAAGAAGACATTGGAACTCACCAAAAAAGATACCCCACATCCAAAGACAAAGGAGAAGATAAAATGAAATGGTAGGAGGGGTGCAATCATGATAAAATCAAAACCCATAATCTCTGGGTGGGTGACTCACAAGCTGGAGGACAATTATATACTACTGGAGTGAAGGTACTGAGTCCCATGTCAAGCTTACCTGGTCTGGGAAGATCCCACATGCTGTGGAGTGTCTGGGCCCGTGACCCATGGCCGCTGAGCCTGTGCATCCAGAGCCTGTGCTCTGCAGTGGGAGAGGCCACAACAGTGAGAGGCCTGCATACCGCAAAAAAAAAAAAAAAAAAAAAAAAAGACATTTCCTATTGATGCTTTTTTTCCTGATTATTTGGCATACTTTCGTTTCTTTGCATGTCTCATAATTTTTGGTTGAATAGTGGTTGTGTTAGATAATATATTGTCCCATATACACACATTATTCCCCCTGGCAGTTATTATTTTTGGTTTGTTTGGTAACTGGCCTGTACTAAATTATACAGACTGTGTTTCTCCCCATCCACATGTGCATCCTCATATCTCTGCTTACTTTATTTCCCTTGATTACATTTTTATGATTGGTTTTTCAGGGTATGCCCCTGTGTTTACAGAGCTTAATTTGTGAGAGGTGAGGCTCAAACCCAACTATTTTCAAATTGCCCCCAGCTCTTATTTTCCACCTTACTCTCTTGTATCTTGTCCGTAAACATCAATGTCCAGGCTTCACTAGCCAAGGGTGTTTGGATGGCTTGGGTTCTCTGCCCTCTCTACTGTGTACATGCAATCCTCCAGTCTGTTAGGACTCGGTGGTTTCACTGCCGTGGCCCAGGTTCAATCCCTTATCAGGGAACTAAGATCCCTCAAGCTGCGTGGCATGGCAATCAATCAATCAGTCAATAAAACTTCCCATTAAATCCCCAGCTAATATTCTGGGCTGTCTCTGGCTCCAAAGAGAACCTCTCCCTCAGGCAAGCTGCTGGATCTCCCTGTTTGCTTGCCATGGAGAGGCTAGCTGTAACTGATGGTGCTCCCAGCCAAGTGAGGCTCCCCCAGCAGTGGCATCAAAGGGCTGGTTTCAGTCTGCCCTGTCCTGGTTGAACAACGACTGACAGAGCTGCTGGGAAACAGATGGGAGCATCTCTCGGCAAGGATGTCAGAGACTCATATTGTTCTAACCTAAATTTCAGTAGTTTTCATGAATAGATTGTGCTTAGTTTGGTGTATGTCTTTGGTCAATTTCCAGTGTTGAAAGTGATGTTTCTGACAGTTTTGTCCCACTTTAAGAGCAACTTTTTAGGAGAGAGGATTTGTTGAACTCCATACTCTATCATGCTGGAAATAACTGTGAAGCAAGAATTTATAACAAGCTAAATTTTCAAAGACATTTGAGCATGAACAGGAAGACATATCTGACAAAGGAGTCAGAAAATAAACAGCCTATGTATCATTGTTTAACATATAACATGTTTCAGCCAAAAGAGATGTCAAAATTTAGAAGTCAAGAACAGAAAAGTCATGAAATCAATAGACTTGTAGATCTTTCTTATCCAAGTTTGAAAATCAGATTCAGAAATTTGTTAGTATGGTCTGTCTCCTGGGTTATTTTTCTGGGGAATTTTTGCTGTTGTTGTGGCTGATGAACAAATATGTCTCTCTAGTGCTTCTTTTATACAGTTTTTATTCCTCTGTTGATTTTGCTCTTTTCCTGGAACATTGGATTCTATTTTTCCTGTCATGACCATCACTTGTTGGTCCTGAAGTCACCTCTTGTCCATTTAATACAAAAGATGGTGTTCTTTTTCAGAATATTCTAAAAATGACAAAATTATTTGCATAGTTGGCAGCTTGTACTAAGGGACTTAATTTTATAAAGATATTTAACTTTACTCTGAAGAGCAGAATTACGTAAAAAAATATAAAAGCCATTTTTACTTCTAATTAACTTGAATAATTTTTTCTTGCCTTTAAGAGTTTATATTATATTACATGAGTCACTTTTTAAAAAAATGTGACAATGTCTTCCAAAAATCCTTCTTTATATCTTTTTCCCTCTAAGGTGTATGAATAGTCTTATATTAACAGAGTTACAATATAGAACTTACATTCTCTGAAGCTGGGATGAAGTGAGAGAGTAGCACTGACATACATACACTACCAAATGTAAAATAGATAGCTAGTGAGAAGCAGTCACATAGCACAAGGAGATCAGCTTGGTGCTTTGTGATGACCTAGGTGGTGGGATAAGGAGGGTGGGAGGGAGGCTCAAGAGGGAGGAGATATGGGGATATATGTATACATATAGCTGATTCACTTTGTTATACAGCAGAAACTAACACAACATTGTAAAACAATTATACTCCAATAAAGATGTAAAAAAAAAAACAAAATGGAAAAGAATATGAAAAAGAATATATATATATATAAAACTGAATCACTTTGCTGTACAGTAGAAATTAACACATTGTAAATCAACTATACCTTAATATAAAAAAAAGATTTTGGGGCTTCCCTGGTGGCATAGTATTTGAGAGTCCGCCTGCCAATGCAGGGGACACGGGTTCGTGCCCTGGTCTGAGAAGATCCCAAATGCCGCGGAGTGGCTGGGCCCATGAGCCATGACCTCTGAGCCTGCGCGTCCGGAGCCTGTGATCCGCAACGGGAGAGGCCACAACAGTGAGAGGCCCACGTACCGAAAAAAAAAAAAAAAAAAAAAAAAAAAAAAAAAAAAGATTTTGTTAAAGATTTCTGTTAAAGATTTTGCATGGAAAAAATAACTGCTAGGAAATATATTAAAGTATTTCCATTTAAAAATCCATGTCTGGCTTGCAGCCTATGCTTTACTTTTCCCATCCCTCACTTAAAAACCTTAGAAAAACTAGGAAAAGATGAAAATTCATAATATTGAATAGTAAAAGTAATAAAATATTTCAAGGAACTAGGAGAAATTTACAGCATATAACAGGCATATGGAGTGGAGTTGAAACTCACAGTCAGTATCCGATCTTGACAAATACTTCATGACCGAGCAACTTTAAGAATTTGTCTTCTTCACAGGTTCAGAGACTGAAAAATACATAATGTTTAGAAACTTAGGCAATAGAACAGGAACTATTTAAGAAAACGTCCTTATTAATAATTTTCTTCCAGCCTATCTGTGACTTTTTACCGGGATTGTCACATAGGCAGAGCAGAATGAAATCATGGTTGCATATGAAGCCAGGAGTATGAACTTGAGCAGGGAGTGTTTGGGGAGGAAAGAATCTGGGGACTAAGCTTTTTAATTTGCACCCATCCAACCTCCTTCCAATATAAAGAAAATAAAAAGTGAAAGTAAATCTTAGAAGTAATATGTGCGTGAATTCTAATATTAAAGATTAACACTGTCGGGGTCCTCTAGTCTTCTCCTAGGCTGGGTGACTTTCTGGGATGATTCACAGGACTCTACTTATAGTCACACTGTGGCTGAGATTATTACAGAGAAAAGATGGAACTCAGTGGACAAAGGGAAAGGTGCATGAGTGAAGGCCAGAGGAAACCGGGTGCAAGCTTTCAAGACCCATCTCCCAGTGAAGTAACAGAGGACATGTTCAATTCCAAACAGAATCAAATTATCAAATTGTGACAACATACATGAAATGTTGTCAATCTGGGAGGCTTATTGGAGACTCAGTGTCCAAGAATTTTATTGGTGCTGATCCTGAAGGCACCCTCTACCTAATATATACCCAAATTAAAGACTCCAAGGAAAGCAGATGTCTAGCATAAATGACATTGTTTGTTCAAACACTTTAAGTGCAGTGAGACACTCTCATTAATTAGGGAATGGTGAGAACACTCCCAAAATATGTTTCCAGATGCCAGCCAAGCCTACCATGCAAGCAGGCCTTTCTAAGAATAGCAGTCTCAAACCTGCTCTCAAATCTTTTCTGCACAATACACAACTTATATTTTAAAATAATTCTGCAAATCAGTTTCTAAAAGACCAACTCTTTAATAGAAGAATGGATAAAACACATAGATAGGCAATTAAATTTGTAAAATACCAGTGTCTAGAAAAAATATGAAAATATTTCCATCTTATCAGATAAAAGAGGCATGCAAATTAAGACTTTCCAAGTTAGATTTTTTTTTTAATATGACCTTACCTAGTTTTGTAAAATAATCCTGGGAAATTTGTACTTCCATGAACTGCTTCTAGTACAAATCAGCCAACTTTTTGGTCTCTCTCTCTCTTTCCCTATTATGATAGATAATAGATATAGATGTAATTTTTCAACTCTTTGAATGTTGAAATTCATATAAAATTATACTAAGGAAATAATTAGATATGCTCAAAAAATCATGGACTATGAATATTCACTACAACATTTTGTATGATGCTAATAATTATAAATAACTTAAATGATCTGCACTGAAGAAATAAGTATATTATGCTACATCTATATAATTGAATACTACAGTAGCCATTAAAATCATGTTGAAGAATAATTATCTCCATGAGAAAAAAAGCTATAAAAAAAAAAAAGATTGTAACACTGGTGCCACAATGGACAATAAGAAACAGGGGTCAAAAGAGCTTAAAATTGGAAGATAATCAATACAAGAATAATATATGACAAAGGATAATTGCAGATTAGTCTGGACAAGATTAATCAAATCACTACTTGGCTTTGAAAAAATTTTTATTCTTTTTTATTGCAGTAAAATATATATTACATAAAATTTACCATTTTAGCCATTTGTAGGTGTGCATTAAGTGGCATAAAGTACATTCACAATGCTGTGTCACCATCATGACTATCCATTTCTAGAACTTCATCATACCAAACAGAAACTTTCTACCAATTAAATAATAGCTCCTCATTCCTCTGCTGCCCCCGCCTCCATTCTGCTTTCTGTTTCTATGACTTTGCCTTTTCTAGGTACCTTATTGTCATCTAAGTGCCTGGCATTAAGTTTTTGATTGCTGAGGCATCTTCAAAGACATCCATCTTTGATAAATAAACATATAGCCAGCTGTATGGCATAATTACTAATAAAACAACTAGGTAAGAAACCAGGTTGCTCCCCACCCATAAAGATCTCCTTTTAGTAAGGGTACTGTGCTTTTCCTTTCCCATGCTCTAAATTCCTGCTCTTATGTTTTAAACTTACCAATAGAGTGAACCCATGAAATCTTAGGCACCCCACAGCCAGACCCCAATAAAGGCAGAGCCCCTGATCTATACCCTCTCCTTCTTCTCTCCCCACGACCCTGCTGTGTGGCCCTTGAGTGTGCTGTGTGTCCTCCAGGACTTGTGAGTAATAAATCTTGTTTTTCAAAGCTCCCTGTCGGTTGTGTCCTGCAATCATAATAAAACCACAAGGGCCAGTCCAGCTGGTCCTTTGGTCAGGGAAAGGTCTACGCAGGCTCATCACAAGTAGCATGCTCCCAGGTGAGTCCCTCGAGCATTCTTACCCAATAAACATCATGGTCAAGAGGCTGAGACTGACACAAAACTTATATACATGGAATCACAATATTTGTCCTTTTGTGTCTGGTTTATTTCACTGAGCTTAATATTTCCAAGGTTCACCCATGTTTTATCATATATCAGAATTTCATTCCTTTTCAAGTCAGAATAATATTCCATTGTAAGTATTTATCACATTTTGTTTATATACCAATCTGTTGATGGATATTTTGGTTGTTTCTACTTGTTGGCTATTATTAATACTGATTCTGTGATGAGTGCATACATTACAAAAGAAAAAAGATCTAAAATCATATCTAAGTTTGTATCTTTTTTTCTTAAGAATTAGAGCAGAGGAGTGCAAACGGGGGCATCAGTGTCGGGCCCAGTGGCTGGAGGCCAGACTCACCACATACACCGCTCTCTTTTGAAAGGGTAAGAAAAAGAAGAGGAAGAGAGAGAGAAACTACAGGAATCTACATCAGGCTCCGGATGCACAGGCCCAGCGGCCATCGCTCATGGGCCCAGCCGCTCCGCAGCATGTGGGATCTTCCCGGACCGGGGCATGAACCCGTGTCCCCTGCATCGGTAGGCGGACTCTCAACCACTGCACCACCAGGGAAGACCCCTCACCCTGTCTTTGAAAAGTTTTCCCTGAAAGCCTTCGGGGAATTTGGGTCTTTTAAGCACTAGCTGTCCTGTCCTCCTTGCTTGATGCCCTTCAGTGAACGCTGCACTTTCCTTCAACAGAACCCAGTGTCAGTAGATTGGCTTACAGCGTGTGGGCAAGCGGACCCAAGTCTGGTTCAGTAACATCTTCAGGTGAGAGCAGTTAACATGCTACGGTTTGGAATCATTAGCCTGGATCAGAATCACCTGAAGCGCTTGTTAAGTCCCAGCGTAATGGGCCTCACGTGCAGAGCCTTTGGTTCAAAATAAATAGGCTGGGGGTGGAGCCTTCGCTCTTCTAACAAGTTCCGGAGGGAGGACGGTGCTGCCGGTGCAAGGACCACGCTTAGAGAAGAGCGGAACGAGAGAGGTTAGTGCTTATAAAGATTTCTATGTTATCCAACTTCAGCTACTAGTAACCTAGGACCAGTCTTGCTTTATGTATATCCCTACCCCGTCCTCCTCAGCAAATTGTTTTGAAATGAATATCAGAAATTGTTATTTTGTTTGTAAATATATCAGTACTTATCTCTAAAATATAAGAACGTTATTTTCTTCATTGTTTTATGTTAATATATAGAAATGCGATTGATTTTTGTGTGTTTATCTTGTATTGTGTGACCTCACAGGGCTCGCTTACTTGTTTTTTTCTTTTGGTGATTACTTAGGTTGGTCTACATAGATAATCATGGACACCTGCAAAGAGAGAGTTATTTTTTCCTTTGCTATCTTTGTGCCTTTTATGTCTTTTTCTTGCCTATTGTAGTAGCTGGAACTTCCTGTAGTGAGGAGAATGAGAGTAGTGAGAGCACGTCCTTGCCTTGTTTCCAGTTTTAGAGAGAAAGCTTTGTGTCTTTTGCTATTAAGTAGCATGATGGTTTTAGAGGTTTTTTTGTTTTTTTGTAGATTTTCTTTATCAAGTTGAGGTAATTCCTCTGTAACTTTCTGAGAGTTTTTATTGTGTTGGATTTTCTCAAATAATTTTCTTTAGCATGTTGGAATCGTGGATTTAATTTGATTTTCAAATGTTAAATAAACTTTGCATAGTGGTTTTTTGCAGAGGGGTCGGTTTGTTTTTTTTGTACTGTCTTTGGTGTCAGGATAATACTGGTCTCATAAAATGAGTTGGGAAAACTGCAAAGGAACCTTCAAATTTGGCCATGGAATGGTAATTAGTGACCGGAGAGCAATGTAAATGATTAGAACAAAACTTTCACTAAGTTTTGGAATTAACATGAGGTTGAATATTGTCAATGTCAATATTAAGAAAATTATTTTTGTTAAAATGAGCCTAAGCTGGGACTGAGTGAGAGATTTTAGTAAATATAAGTGAGTTTGTATTGAAGAGAAGCAGCCAGTAAAGATGGAGACTGTGGAGTAACCCAGATTAAAGACAAGCACCTGGGAGTGCTAAGTGGAAAGGAACCAGATTTGTAGGTAGAAAGATGTTTGTGGTTTTTTATTGGTGTTGTGGGTTTGGCTCACGCTGGCTCAGGAGGGCCCACTGTTAAAATTTCAGGAACTTTGCAAGACAATTGACTTCACGTTGGTAGCTTAAAATTAACCAGAGTAGGAGTATTTACACTATGGAAATTGGAAAATAGTACAAATCAGGATTTGAACTTCTCGTCGCTGCCAGAGACTGTTTTAAATATTTCCTAACATAATTCTGATTAGAAGACTCAGCTGATGGAAACACTATCAAATTAGATAAAACATTTAACATGAAGTTTACAATTGTAATTGTCTCTATATGATGGTAAACAAGTCTGTAAAATTTCACCTTTAAAAGCAACAAACTGATGTGTATGTACCAAACACATGCCAACTAAGTACTGGGAGGCTTGGGGAACTGGTATAAATTTTAGTAACATTTAGATATGTGGTTTAGGATTTGATTCTTTGTGAAAGCATCATAAGGAAACAGAGCTATATGTATATTTTTAAATGCAAAAACTGTGTTAGATGATGCAAAAGTTGGCTATATGATTGATGCCAGTACTGCAAGTCAAGAGCCTAGATAAAATTGTTTAATACAAGGTAAGAAAGGAAAACAAATGTTGTATTTCTAAATAAAAATATTTTATGTAATGATATTTAAGATGTATATAATTGTGCTAACAATTATCAGCAGATTTTTATTTCATAAGTTCCTCAGTGTTCATGTATTCAAACTGATGCAAAGACTTTAAAAAAAATTAGATTTGGAAAATAAAGTATCACATTATTTTCAAGTTTCCTTTATAATTAGGAATGCATGCTGCATTGTACAAAAAGGATCATGAATAAATTGTATTTTTAAACCTGATAATTTTTTGCAAAATGGAAATATAAATCTGTGCCGGTTAAAGCATGAAGTTAGATTCTCAGACTTCCTGTAAATATTAATATGGTGATAGATTGTTACCATAAATGCCATGGAAACATTGTTCATTTTGTTTGTAACAATTTGGAATCTTGGTTATTTGATAGAATATTTGGGTGAAGTAAAATGTGAAAGATGGAGAACTACATTTTTGTTTGTACCTTCTAATCCTAGAAAAACAGAAACACATAAATGTATTATTTCTAGTAAGCATGGCACTACATATAGATGGTGGTAGAAATTGCATGTAGCATTCACTAGATACTGGCTTAACAAGACATATTTTCTGCAAATTGTTTCTACTACAAAGCATTTAAAATAAAATTCCATTTTGGGTTGGCTTGGAAAAAAAAAGCAGAAATCAATGAAATTGACAAGAGGAAATCGACAGAGAAAATCAATGAAATCAAACGATGTTTTTATGAAAAGATCAATAAAATTGATAAGACTCTAGCCAGGCTAATTAAGAATAAAAGGGTGATAACACAAATTACTAATACAAGAAATGGAAGAGGGACATCCATACAGATCCTATGGATGTTAAAAGGATAATAAAGGAATATTATGAAAAACTCTATGCCCACAAATTTGATAACTTAGATGAAATGGACCAATTCCTTGAAAGACACATTTTGCCAAAACTCACACAAGAAGAAATAATCTGAATAGAACTATATCTATTAAATAAATTGAATCAATAATTAACAACCATCCAAAACAGAAAGCATCAGGCTCAGATGTGTTCACTGGTGAATTCTACCAAACATTTAAAGAAATGCACAGTAGTATAGCCACTTTGGAATACTGCATGATTCTTTATTACAAAACTAAGCTTACTCTTGCCATGTGAGCCAGCAATCAAAACTCCTAGAATAAAGGAGTTTTTTCCCTTCATTCTATTAATGTGGTAAAAAAAAAATCATTGAATGATTTTTATATATGGAACCATCCTTGCATGCTAGTAATAAACCCTCTTGGTCACAGTTTATAATTGTTTTAATATGTTGCTGAATTTGTTATGGTAGTATTAGTGTCAGGATAATGTTGGCTCATAGAATCAGTTTGGAAGTGCTCCTTCCTCTTCAATTTTTTGGAAGATTTTGAGAAGGATTGGTTTGAGCTCTTCATTAAATGTTTGGTAGAGTTTACCATTGAAGCCATCTGGTCCAAAACTTTTCTTCGTAAAGACTTTTTTTGATTCTGATTCAATCTCCTTACTAGTTATATGTCTATTCAGATTTTCTTTGTTTTCATAATTCAATTGTGGTAGATTGTGTGTCCATTTTATATAGATTATCCAATTTGTTGGTGTACAGTTGTTCACAGAACTCTTATACTCTTTATTTCTGTAAAATTGGTAGTAATTGGTAGTCCCCACTTCCATTTCTGAATTTGAGCCTTCTCCCTTTATTTCTTAGTCCATCTAGCTAAAGTCTTATAAATGATTTTTTTTAATTTTTAAAATTTATGTATTTATTTATTTATGTATTTATTTATTTATTTAGGCTGTGTTGGGGCTTTTGTTGCTGCGCAGGGGCTTTCTCTAGTTGCGGTGAGCCAGGGCTAATCTTCTTTGTTGCAGTGTGTGGGCTTCTCATTGCAGTGGCTTCTCTTGTTGTGGAGCATGGGCTCTAAGCACATGGACTTCAGTAGTTGTGGCATGTCGGCTCAGTAGTTGTGGCATGTGGGCTCTAGAGCACAGGCTCAGTAGTTGTGGTGCACAGGCTTAGTTGCTCCACAGCATGTGGGAGCCTCCCAGACCAGGGGTTGACCCTGCATTGCCTGCATTGGCAGGCGGATTCCCAACCACTGTGCCACCAGGGTAGCCCCTAAAGTCTTTTAAATGTTTTTGATCTTTTTGAAGAAGCAACTTTTGGTTTCATTAATTTTCTCTATTGTTCTTCTATTACCCATTGTATTTATCACCACTCTAATCTTTATTTTCCTTCTCTTGGCTTTGTGTTTAGTTTGCTCTACTTTTTCTAGTTTCTTAAAGTGTAAAGTTTGCTTCCTCTGTAATGTACAAGTTTAAGTTATATATTTCTATCTTAGCACTACTTTCACTGCATTTCATAAGTTTTGGCATCTTGTGCTTTCATTTTCATTTCTCCAAGGTATTTTCTAATTTCCCTTGTGATTTTTTCTTTGACCCATTGTTTGTTTAATAATGTGTTGTTTAATTTCCAAATATATGTGAATTGTCCTATATTTCTCCTCTTACTGATCTCCACTGTGATGTGAAAAGATAACTTTGTATGATTTCAATCTTTTTATATTTATTAAGACTTGTTTTGTGGCTTAACATGTGCATTTGAGAAAACTGTATATTCCACTATTTTTGAGCAAGTGTTCTGTGTTTGTTTGTTTGTTGGGTCCAATTGATTTGTAGTGTTATTCAAGTTCTCTATTCCCTTATTGATTATTTGCCTGGTTGTTCTATCCAATATTGTAAGTGGGATATTAAAGTCTCCAACTGGTATTGTAGAGCTGTTTATTTCTCTCATCAGTACTGTCAGTGCTTGCTTCATACATTGATGTTTGCTGTGTGTGTGTGTGTGTGTGTGTGTGTGTATATATAAACACACACACACACACACAAACTAGTAATTGATATGTCCTCTTGGTGAATTGACCCCTTATATCAATATATAATAACCTAGTTGTCTCTTGTAACAGTTCTTGGCTTAAGTCTATTTTGTCTGATATTAGTATAGCCTCTTCAGTACTGTTTTGGATACTATTTGCAGGGAATATCTTTTTCCATCTTTTCACATTCAACTTTAAACCTGGATTCTGTCATAGACAGCATATAGTTGGATAATAATTTTTTTAAAATCTTTTTTCCCCCAATCTCTGCCTTTTGATTGGAGAGTTTAAGACATATACATTTAAAGTAATTCCTGACAAGGACTTCTGCCATATTGTTGTTTTATGTATGTCTTCAGTCTTTTAATTCATCATTTCCTCCATTCCTGCCTTCTTTTCTCTTTTGTTGATTTTTGTAGTGGCATGTTTTGATTTCCTTCTCATTTTCTTTTGTGTGAATATTTTCTTTGTGATTAATATGGGGATTACATATAGCATTCTAAAATATGAATCTAAATTGAATTAATACCAACCTAACTTCAATTGCATATAAAAATTCTCTTATATATCTCCATTCCTCTCCTTTTATTTTATTGATATCAAAAATAATCTTTATACATTGTGTGTCCAAATCCATAGATTTACAGTTATGTTTATGCATGTGTCTTTTAAGTTTTATACAAAGTAAAAAATAGAGTTATGAACCAAAATTACAATATTGCTTACTTTTACATTGCCTATGTATTTACCTTTACTGAGGATGTTTATATTTTTATATACCTTCAAGTTACTGCCAGCATTTTTTCATTTTTAACTTGAAGTACCCCCTTTATTATTTTAACCTGAAGTAACCCCTGTACTGGTCTTTTAGTGTAATAAACGTGCTCAACTTTTGTTTATCTGGGAATGTCTTAACTTATCCATCATTTTTGAAGGAAAATTTTGTCAGATTTACAATTCTTGAATGACCATTTTTTCCCATCACTTTACATACACCATTCCCCTGCTTTGACCTTCAAGATTTCTGATGAGAAATCAGATGATAATTTTATTGAGGACTCCTTGTACATTACAGATGACTTCTTTCTTGTTGTTTTTAGAATTCTCTCTTTGTCTTTTGATATGTTGATTATATTGTTTCTCAGTGTGAGTCTCTTTGGGTTCACCTGCTTGGAGTTCACTGAACTTCCTAGATTTGTAGATTTATATTTTTTATCAAATTTGGAAAGTTTTTCATCAATATTTTTTCAAATAGTCTTTCTGCCCTTTTCTCTTTTTCTTCTTCTTCTGGGACTACCATAATGTGCATGTTGATCTACTTACAGTGTCCCACAAGTCCCCTTGGCTCTGTTCACTTTTCTTTAGTCTGTGTTTTCTTTCTGTTTCTCAAACTTGATAATTTCAGTTGTCCTATCTTCAAGTAAACTGTTTTTTCTTCTGCATTCTTAAATCTGCTGTTGAATCCTTATAGTAAATTTTTAATTTTAGTTATACTTTTCAGCTCCACAATTTTTCTTTGGTTTGTTTTTGTAATAATTTGTATCTCTTTGTTTATATTCTCAATTGGTTCACATATTGTTTTCCTGATTTCCTCTGTTTCTGTGTCCACATTCTATCTTAGCTCTTTGAGCATATTTAAGATAGTTGTTGTGAAGTCTTTGTCTAGTGTATATGACATCTAGTCTTTCTTCGGCATGATTTCTTTGAATTTATTTTGAATTTATTTTGAAATTTTAAATGAGTCATCTTTTCCTTTTTCAATGTATGTCTTGTGATTTTTTTTAGTTAAAAATTGGACATTTGGCTATTGTGAATGAAAAAATTAATCAGTTGATCTAAGAAAGGAAAGGAAAATTTTATTTGAGCCAAATTGAAGATATAACCCAGGAAGAGCCTCTCAGAAAGCTCTGAGAACTGTTCTCATTAGAAGTCAAAGCACAGCTATATAAATTTTTGAGACAGAGGGCTATACATCAAATAATGTATTACTTATAGGTTATACAATCTAGTGAGTAGTGGGTCGTGGGTCATCATGACCCCTTACGAGATTAAGAAGGAATGTTATCTCTTTAAGTGTTGTCTTGGTGCTAGAATGTTGCTCTTTATTATTGACCAAGTATTTCTGGTGATGGGGGAGTTTTGGTAGATGCATAATGCAGATATGCAATGCATAGTAGAGGGGAGAGAGGAGGCTACAGGACAGAGAAAAATTTTTATGTTTAAATTCTTCTTGTCTTGCCATAAAATGTGAATTTTATTTCACACTATTATAATGTGGTAACTCTGGAAATCAGATTCTCCCCATTCCCCAGGATTTGTTTTTTTGGTTGTTGTTTTTGATTATTGAAGGCTGTACTAGTCCTCTTGAGGCTTATCCAAACTATTTTTACAATGACTATTTCTTGTCATGACTGACCATTGAGATCTCTATTCCTTTAGCTCATGTTCATGTTTGACAGAGATTTTCTTGAATGCCATGTGCTGAGACAAATAAACAAAGACGTCAAAAAATTAAAAGCTAGAAAAAAGGTCACCTCTCCAGTCTTTGAAGGTTGACTCCATGCTGGGACACTTCTTTTTTTTTTTTTTTTTTTTTTTCTTTTTGCGGTATGTGGGCCTCTCACTGTTGTGGCCTCTCCCGTTGCGGAGCACAGGCTCCGGATGCGCAGGCCCAGCGGCCATGGCTCACGGGCCCAGCCGCTCCGCGGCATATGGGATCCTCCCAGACCGGGGCACGAACCCGTATCCCCTGCATCGGCAGGCGGACTCTCAACCACTTGCGCCACCAGGGAGGCCCTGGGACACTTCTTAATCACTTAGGTAAGCTTGCTCTGAGCTTAGATAGACATTATCCCAAAGTGAAAGCTTAAGGTCTTTGCCGTAATTTTCTGAGCATATGTCTTCTCTGAGCATGTGGTTTTAAAAATTCCTCTGTATACATGGCTGCTTTTGAGTGTCCTAAATTTTCCAAACCATTTGCCCCAGCTTCTTTTCTGGGCCTTTGATGGCCTATTGTATATCTCCACCACTATCACGTGCCCAGATGCCTGTGAGATTGTGATGACTACCTTAAAACTTTTACAAACAGTGCCCTTTACTTTTCCTGCTTACAGTTCAAGTCATGCAAAGCAGAGATGAGTATTTTATGTCATTCCTTCAAGTATTCTCCAGAAAAGTTAGAACAGATGTACACAATAATTTGCAAGTAAAGTTTGATCTGCTGCCTCTGGTTCAGTGGTGTGGATCTAGGAACTAGGCTGCCATCTGAACAAGACAAAGATCACCATTGCACTGGAAAGGGGGTGGTACAAAGATGAGTAAAAATGTCACAAAACTTTCCTGCCATTTTGAAGATGGCTTTTTCTTGGTTGGGCACTTGCTTGATGGATGTGAACATTTGACTGTTTTCTAGAGCTTCTACAAAGTTTGTTCTGACAACTTCTGGTTTTTTTTTTTTTGATGTTTCTGTCAGCGAGTAAGAGCTTGGAGTGTCCCAGTCCACCATTTTGCTGCTCTGAAATTTTTTTTATAATGTTGAAATATATGCTATAACATATATAAAATAAAATTTCCTATGCATTTAAATTATGTATGTACAGAAATAAAACAAAAATAAGAAAAAAACCCTCTTTTTTAATGCTGCCTCCTTCAAGTGCTAAAAATGGGAGAAAATATAGATCAATGATCATCACACTTCCTCCAATATGTCATGGACATATTTAAAAAATAACACATTTAAAAAATGTGTTAAAATGAGTTATTAGAAAAACTGAATTTAAAAACACACAAAATGGGCCTCCCTGGTGGCGCAGTGGTTAAGAGTCCGCCTGCCGATGCAGGGGATACGGGTTCGTGCCCCGGTCTGGGAGGATCCCATATGCCGCGGAGCGGCTGGGCCCGTGAGCCATGGCCGCTGGGCCTGCGCATCCGGAGCCTGTGCTCCGCAACGGGAGAGGCCACAACAGTGAGAGGCCCGCATACCGCAAAAAAAAAAGAAAAAAAAAAAACACACAAAATATAAACCCTATTTTTAAATTATTAGACTCAGTAGACAAAAAACCACTCTGTCATATTGCTATAGAAGTTTCTAAATGGTTCTCAATTTCTGCTACTGACAGATAACCACCAGTTATTAGACTAACATTGGTCAGCAGACCACACTTTGAATAGTCTGGTCTAATAATCATCTTTTTATCCAATTTAGAAAGACTCATAGAACAAAGGAAGAAATTACTATGGGAAAGATTGTTTTGACTAAATAAAATATTAAAATTATCTGTACATGAAATCATCCAAACATTGAAGGCAAAGAATCATTTGGAAAAATATTTCCCTCAAATACTGTGAAAAGTTAATAACTATATAATAATTTATAAAGAGTTTATGCAAAAAGAGAAGTAAACTAGTAAGATCCTAATAGTTAATTGAACAACAAACCATGCAGAAACAAAATATTGAAATTGGTAATAAAAATAGAGAACATGTCATTTCCTTGGATGAGAAGAAAATATCAATCTGAGATACAATTTTTTGCTGTAAAGTAAAACAAAATATTGTCTTAATAATTTAGAGATTAGGTCAATGTGTTGAAAGATAATTCTCTAATTGTTAATCACCGGAGCAAAGCAACACACATAAACAAGACTCTAAGTTTCTTAAGTGTGTGGGTGCTCAGAACTTTTTGGCTGAAAATGAGGTATACACTATAATGGTTACGAGCTTGGGCTCTTAAAGTGAATTGTCAGGAGCTGAGTCCCACGTTTAACACATACCATTTATGTGACCTTGAGCGAGTTCATCTTTTGTACCCCTCTCTCTCTCCATCTGTAGAGCAGTGTTAATAACAACTCCTATTTCATAGGGCTGTTGTGAAGGTTAAGGAGCGAAGGCATGTAAAACTGTGCCTGCCTCACGTAAGACACTCATTACATAATAACTATGATTATTAGGAATCATCTCCACTTACAGGTGTGACAAGCATACAGGATTTGCCAAAGTAAATGACCTGTGGTTTAGAATTGTCCTTTACTCGTTTCGTCTGGCATTTAAAAGTCCTTTCTGTACCAGAGACAGGTAGAAAGGATCAGATGGAAAAATTTGCCCAACCAGTTTTGTTACGTTGTTCCAGCTGCATCCCTCAGCTCTGGGCTTCACAGGACTACAGCTCCTCCAAAGATCACTCCTTTAAGTATGCATTTTAAATAAAGGCTATTCAATAGGGGGTCACAACTCCAACTCTTCTCAAAGTAGAAATATTAGACTGGGAAGTGGTGCATTCTAGCCAGGTCCTGGACTCCTGGTGGGGGCACCTGTGTTTGGGGAGGAGGGGTTGTGGCCTCTTGCCAAGCTGGGCGCCAGACCTTGGATCACGACAGCCTGTTCTTTCTCAGGAACAGGGACGTCAGTGACAAGATCACATCCAGAATGGGGATTTATTAATGGCAATTACAGCCTTTTAAATACTTTAAAAATATATCTACAACTGTTAACCTGTTACTATTGTAGGAAAATAATGAAAAAATAATGACAATAATACAATCATAAACTTGGGAAAATTTCCAGGGGTGACTTTGTTCAAACCAGCTGGCCTCCAAGGACATGGAGACCTTTCACAAATCCTCCCCTCTCTCCGCCCATCATCAGTGTCCTTGGAACCCAGGGGTTTCTGGCCACCTGGGAGGTACATCTTGAGGGGCCTATTGTCTCTATGTGCTTGTCTGGGCAAGGGCCCAATCCACACTCCTCCTAGCTTCCTCCCCCTCACTCAGAGTTAGTGGCAGCAAACCTTACAGGTTTTCCCATCCATTTTTGCCCCTCCAGGCACAAATTGATTTGAGAAAGATGGAGGATGGGAGAAAAGACCCAGCTTCGAGGCCAAGTTCCATTTTCAGTGACTAACGAGCTTTGTTAGGGGAAAGAGGAAGACCTATACATTCAACTGGACACAAACTATCTGGGGAGTGGGTAAAGCTGAGTGTTTACATGGACTCACTCACTTTTCTGCAGAGTCCATGATCACATCTGTGATTTCCAGCTACAGACTGTTTCTTGACTCATTTTCTCAACTCAGCCTCAGGCTTCTGAAGCTGCCCTGAAATGGCTCTCAGCCTCCATATGTAAATTCTCTATCTGACCCACACCTTTCAGAGCACATTCTTCAGGGGATTAGTTCATACTTGATACACAGTGGTGCTACTGTTACCAGCCAGGATTATAGCTCATTTTACCCTGCTCACTGGGTGGACCGCTTGTGTTTCTTATTGCTATACTATTCACCATCATAGCAGAAACACTTCCAAATGATGCATAAAATCACTTGTCAAGAAATTTTGTAAAGGCATTTGTCAAGAATATGAAAAGGAAAAGAACTTAAATTATAGAAGAATCCTCTAATTTAAAAAAATTATCTGAAAACACATGCTTAAGTAGATTACACTGCAAACCTGGCCCTCTTCCATTCACTAGTTATCACAGAGGGGAGAACAGGACTTGTAGCTACAATAACCTCTCTGTAGCCATGATAAATTTATCTGTGATTAGACCATCTTGGATTTCATGGTCTGAAGTACTATGCATTTGCCAGTCTTGTTCAATTGTTTTCAGCAAAGTGACTCTATCATATTGTTCATGTCATTCAGGAAAAAAAGAATTGAAATGGTCTAAAATCAGCCTGTGTACTAACTCCAGGCAATTGGCCTTTGTCCAGGTACATTTTCCTATTTGCTGATAGCTTTTTGTTTTGCAACTTGGAACCCATTTGTGACGAGTCACAGCCCATTAGCCATCTGTTTCTCTGTTACACTCCTTTTTTCTTATGATGTAAGGATTTGATTTTCATGATATTTACCTAAAAGTATCTTACACCCAATAAGAAATAAAAGCAAATACAATGAGCATTTCACATAAAAGCAATCATTTGGATGAACATATATTTAAGAATAAAATGATTAAAACACGGGAAGTTCATATAAAATTAATATTACCACAAAATATCTTCCTATATAAATAATGCATTGTGGTACAGACGTTCTTCTTGCCTTAGAATATGAGTAGCCAGCACAGGTTTATGGGTAGAAATATGAACAATTTGAAAGTGTGTAACACACAAAGATTCTCAAGAACTTTCTGCCTTTGCTCCCTTAATCTAGTACTGACACAGTTGGTGACCTCCTCCACTCACACTCGGCGTAACATAGTACAAAGAAATAAGGCAAGACAGTAAATAGATTGAAAGGCTGGTGAGAGGCGGCGAGCAGTTGAGTTGCCTCTCACTCATCTGGAGACATCAATCTAGGTACCATCTTCACTGGTGGTTGTTTGCCTCTTATACAGCCTAGCATCCCCAGCACTTAATACGGTGTGTGCATGTATTGGGCAGATTTAATTTAAAACATTTTTTTCTAGATATAAACATGTCTTTAAGCAGTAGGGAACATTTTCAAAATACAAAAAGTAAAAAGAATAAAATATATTTTCCATAATTCCACTATTCTGTGATAAAACTGAGCACATCATGATTTATCTGATAGCATTTTTAATTCATGAGTGTGCGTGTGTGTGTATACACATAAGTACATAATTGAAGTTATGCTCCATATGTCTTTTGAATCTTTTCATTTAATTTTTAACACTGCAATACTTGTACATATTTTTAAAAAGTCAAATTGAATTACTAGGCTTATAAAAGAAGAAAGGTGTCTCCTAATTTATTCCTTCCCACTCTTGATTCCTTCTCCTCAGTGGCAACTTTATATTCCTAAATAGCATACCTATCATACTTTTGCATACCTATTCAGTTTACAGTTTTATCAGCTTCCTTCCTGCTAAGAGAGATTTAATTTTCTTATATCCCTCACCTCTACGTATACTATCTCTCCATCTCTAAGGACAATCACACATGGCTTCCATAGACACTAATATTACTATTATGTTAGTTTTCTAATATCAAAACATCTGTTTACCTTTAGGTATTTGTCATATAACATTTTTCAACCTGTTTTCTTTAATAACTTTCATGTTTTTGCTTATATATATATATTTTAACATCTTTATTGGAGTATAACTGTTTTACAATGGTGTGTTAGTTTCTGCTTTATAACAAAGTGAATCAGTTATTCAAATACATATGTTCCCATATCTCTTCCTTCTTGCGTCTCCCTCCCTCCCACCCTCCCTTGCTTATATTTTTATTCATGTATTATCTCCTACTTACTTTCTTTGACACTGCACTTTCTAATTGGAGGAGTAAGAGCAATTTGTTATTATTCTATTTTGCTTAATAGTAAATACAATTGTCTTTTTCCTAGGTATGTCGTGGTAATATGAGATTATATAATGGGGAAGGAAGAGTATAGATAGAACAATTTGACCCATTACACTAGAAATACAAACATGGCGTGTTCGTTCACTTTTTCTAAATAAAACCGGTTCTAACTCAGTTCCCACACACTGGCATTAGTGGGAAATCTAAAATTAGGCAACTTTCAAGATCCTCTTTATATACCTAGTGATTTTTCTTTTTTGCTTTATTTTATTTTATTAATTCAGCAAAAAGGATTGAGAAGTGTGTTTTAGTGACACAGTCCTACGGTAATTTTGTCTTCTTCCTAAAATTTTATAATACAAGTTTACTACAACTGGACTTAAATACAGTTATTCAAATATTTTCAGCCTCTTCTTAATGGTGGGTAAACATTTATCAATTAAAAAACACTTTGTTTTGTTTGATATTTACTCTTGAGAATTCAGATTTGTCTGAAATTATTACATGGTAATTAATTTGATGCACATTATTTTTCTATGCTGTTTCCCTCCCAACCAGAGCAGGTCAGATTTTTAAAGCATATATATTTTTAATTAGCATACTGTAAAATTGTTTCTTTTTTTTTTTTTTTTTCTTTTTGCGGTATGTGGGCCTCTCACTGTTGTGGCCTCTCCCGTTGCGGAGCACAGGCTCCGGATGCGCAGGCCCAGCGGCCATGGCTCACGGGCCCAGCCGCTCCGCGGCATATGGGATCCTCCCAGACCGGGGCACGAACCCGTATCCCCTGCATCGGCAGGCGGACTCTTAACCACTGCGCCACCAGGGAGGCCCGTTTCTTTTTCTTTTGGTATAGAAGCCTTTTAAACTGTAAATCATTCTGAGTTCTGACCTCTTAATAGTTAAGATTATGGTTGATAGGTTGATAACAATGCTAACCACTTAAGGGCATTATTATTTAGAATCAAATAAAAAGAAGCTACTTAATACAGAACTATATGCAGCAGTAAAATCTGTAGTTACAGGAAAATTCTTGCTGTTAAATGCCTTTGTTATTAACGAAGAAAAAAGGAAAATACAAATAAGTCTTTATTTGCAAAGATGTCAACTTTATTATAAAGTTAATGTTACTGAAAGTATTTTTTAAAAAAAAAATGTGTGATGAGAACACAAGATCTTTCAAAAGTTGTTTCCAATAAATATGTAATAAGAAATGTAGTGAGAGGAAGTGAAACAGGTGGAACTAGTGATATTAAAATAGAAGTAGACATATGTATATGCATATATATATGATGTTAATATCGGTAAAGGTAGTAGCTCGGCACCTGAGTGGGAAAGGGGCAAATTAATCAAGAAATGGTTGGTGTTGACTTCTATTCAAAAAATATAATTTTGATTCCTACTGACTCCTATATTAAAATAAATTGAAGACAGTTTAAAAACTTCAATCACAAAATGAACCCCCATATTACCATAAGAAAATGTGAGTGCATTTAATCCTTACTTGGTAAAGCTATAAAGGGGAAAAATGATAAATTGAACTTCATCAAAAACTCAAATGTTTCTGGATAGGAAAAAACAATAAACGAAATCAAAGAAAATAATAGAAACATATTTCTATACATAGCAGTAAAAGGATTATTTTCCATAAGATATAAAAAGGGCCCATAGACCTTTTAGGAAAATAATAGCCACTATGGAAAACAGTACAGAGGTTCCTTAAAAAACTAAAAATAGAGTTGCTATGATTCAGCAATCCCACTCCTGGGCAAATATCTGGAGAAAACTCTTAACTGGACAAACACCCCAATGTTTATAGCAGCACTAAATAGCACAATTAAATATGATGCATGCTGTAGGTATTTTGTAGATATTCCTAATCAGGTTTAAAAATTTACCTTTTCCCTCATTTGATAAGTTTTTTAGTTTCCTTTACAGAAGCAAATGTTGACTTTTATTAAATGCATTTTCTGTGATTAGTGTTTGGTTTGTACGCCCATTTAGACACACTAGTGGTCTATTCAGGCCTTCATTTAGTGGGGCTTTGATGCACTATTGTGGAATCTTCAGGGCAACAGGTTGACAGACTCATAAACACTGTACCCTTTTAGCAGATGCTCCCCTTCTCTGTTTCTGCCCTCAGTGGTCCTCTTGGGGAGCTTATATCTCTTAGGATGTAAAGAACCCTTGTCAATTTCAGCCTTTTTGTTGTTTGCTGCGCGTTCCAGTTTCTGAGTGGGTGACTGACAGCAGCATCAGAGTAGAGAGATCAGGACTCTGACCTTCTGAGCAAGTACCTCCCATGTGGTAGAGAGACATGCCTAAATTTTGGAATCTGATGATGTAGCGGGTTGTTGGAGGGTCACAGTATCTTCCTGTAGTCCTTCTTTCTGGTGCACCGGCAACTACATGGAGGTAAACATTTTACTGAACAAACTGAGCTTGAAAGGATACAAAACAGAAGCAAACTTTATTTGTCCATTGCCTTTCAGCCCCCAACTTCAGGATCATTTTTCCCTGCCCCTCAGATAAAATCTTGGAAAGAACTCCAAACTTTGGGTTACTCTCAGATAATAAAATTCCTTTCTGTATCTTTAGTTCCAAGAACAGTCCTTTCTCAGTAATTGAAACCTCTATCTCTGTAATAATCAAACCTCCAAATGTCCTTTCAAGTTCAGGTTTCTCCACACTCGGACTCACATCGGCTTCATATCCTGCCCGCGGTGGGAAGCAGGAGGTGGCCACCTTCCTTCTCTGCCAGCTTTTCTGTGACCTTTGCCATTGCTTGCTGACATTTGGTGACAGGGAGAGGGGTGGAGAGAGAAGAGGCAAAGGGATGGGGACAGCTTACATGGACTGTTGTAATCTGGCATCAGAGGCAGAAGCACATTTGCTAACTCCTAGGATGCTCTGAGTGGTCCTCTTGACACAAGGTCTCTGGTAGCCACTCAGCTGCCCTGCCCTCAGCTCTGCATTCAGCAGTGCAAGGCCTCTTTATCCTGGGTGGCCTCAACCCTGGCTGGAAGCCCTGTTGGGCTGGGTCCTTTTCCAGATGGACCCCGGGAAGACCCCTTGCTGGGTGGCAGGCTTTGCTTGATCCAGAAGAAAATGCAGGCACTCTTGCCTCCCCCCATCACCTCCCTTCATTCAATCAGTTGCAGTGAAACATTTTGCCTTTAGTCTTGTCAAGGATGGGTGATATCTGGTCCTTATGCTATCTCAAACCCTAGGGCAGTGGTTGCTAAATTTTGCTGCACTGAGGAATCACCTGGGATTAAAACAAACAAACAAACAAACAAAAACACTGACAGCTAGGTTCTACTTCCAGACATTCTGAATTAATTTGTATAGAGTGAAACCCAGTGGTGGAAATTTTTAAAAGCTCTCTAGTGATTCTAACATGCAGCAAAGCTTACACCCCTTGCTTTCGGCAATGAATGTTAGTATGTTAGAGTGGGCATCTCACGACCCCCTTACCAGCTTCGTGTGCATGCAGTGGTCCTCACCCTGATTACTGCCCACTCTCTCTCAGCTCCTTCTCTGAATTCAGTGTCTATCTCACTTGACGCTGTGGAAGTACTTTGCACCTAACATCTTGTTCTAAAATTTGGGGCTTTCTTAAATCTGAGTCTAAAAGAATCACAGTTTCATATCCAGATGTTTGAAAAACACCCTTGAAGTTATGACTAAGAAGAAATATAGTCAGTAATTAAATAGTTTTTATAAGTGTATAATCCCAAGAACAAACCACTGAAGTATACTGCTGCCTGGAAAAATGACAGAAATAATTTCAGTCCTGTTCTTATTAAATATCACATTCTTTTGAATGCTTATTTCATAAATCCCATCCTGAGATGTATTTATTTTTGCCTATATTCAGATCTTGAATATTTTTGAGGAGAAATAAAATGTGCTGATTTCTTTGGCTAGCTTGTTAAAAGATTCTTTAGAAAGTCTGACTCAGCTACCAAGAGCAGGGAGCTGAATTAGCATCCTCAGCTGGGCAGCAGCTCACTGAGCGGACTATGGTTCTGATTGAAGTAACTGCAATAACCGAGCAAATGTGCGCAAATGAATGGCTTAAATGTTGTTTGTGGTTTGCAAATTAGATCTACACAGGCAAGAAAAATGTTTCTATACTGTCTTTCTACAATTATGCTCAGTTTGTTACAATATTTCCCTTAAATAAGAGGACTGGGAAGCTAAAACCTGGTTTCTGATTTTGGCAAAATAGATTTGTAAATAACCTTGATTCTAGGGCATATAATTCCAAATCAAAGCTACTTAAAGTGTAATTTGGCAGACTGCAACCCAAATCAGGGCTATTTAGAATTTTATCACCTCAAAACATAAAAAAAAAATTCAAAATGAGTTTTCTTTTTGTTTTTGGAAACTTTTCTTTTAATTAAAAATTCCTAATTTTTTTTTTTTTTTTTTTTTAGAAAAAAAGCACAGAAAGAAAAATCTCATTAAAAGAGGAACTGTATCAGTCAGGGTCATGGCAAAAACAGATGGCACACTCAAACTGGGTAATCTGAGGTGGGTTTAATAGAGAGACTTGTCAGAAATGTGTGGGCAGGGTAGAGGCTGGTGCCTTGCCTTGGAGAACTGGGTCTAGTGGGGCAAATGTACAAACAATTAACCAGAACCGGAGATGAGGAAGCCTGTGTGGAGGGTCCTTCACCTCGAGGGAAGCCAGTCCATACATCCCTGTGGGGTTGGAGGAAACCAGGAGAGTAAATACCTGCCTCACTCTCTGACTTCCTTTCCTCCCTCTGATTTCCTGCCAATCCTCCTGTTGTCTGAACTCAGCTGGAAGCCAGGGGTCACAGGTTCAGCTGTGATTGGTCAGCCTCCTAGGGCACCGGAACCTAGGGGAAGGTGGACAGGAGGCCTGGAGTGGTAGATAGAAGATATCCATTCAGTCCATTCCTTTGGTCCCTTGGCCTCCATACTTGTACTTCATCCAGGTGAGAAACCCATGTCCTCAACATAAGAAACACAGAAGACCCCAACAGCTAACATGCCATCACTGGGAGATGTCTAGACAGACATACTCCTACCTGAAGCCTGTACCATTAGCTAAAACTAGGGGCCTGAGAATAAAAGGGAAGGAATAAACAGTTAATATGAAGATGAACTGCTATGGTCCCCAATTATGTAGCTGTCACAGGCCTACATTGGCAGCCACTGCTCTCTTCCTTCTCATCTATTCTATATTCTCTCTACACCCTCTTAGCACCCGGTCTAGGTAGCCTCTTCGCCTGGTAGGATGCCCCAGATTTTCACTTTTTTGGGCCGGGAGGTCTTAGAGGTCTTATCTTCATTGGGTGGCCACAGTTGTCTAGTGATGAGGAATCTCTTAGCTCTAATACAGAACCTCCTTGCCCTCACAGTGCAGTAGCATTCCCACTGGGATGAATCACATCTGATAATGGAGCTGCCTCCTTCTCTGTCTGTAGTTTTGATGACAGGAGGGGCCCAAAATGGCCATGGATGAGGCTCAGCTTCCAAATCCTGAAATCATGACTTTGGTCCTCAGTGAAAGCACCCTTCCCTCTACATTCAGTTGGGCTGAGATTGTGAGGGATGAAAGCAAACATTCATCAAGGGTTTTTAAAAAAATTATTTTATTGTCTGTTTTGTAGAATATACACATTCAAAACAGTAGTGCTATATTGGTCATACTAAGAATCTGTCCAAGAAATCTGTTTTTTTAAATTAATTTTTATTGGAGTATAGTTGTTTTCACAATGTTGTGTTAGTACAGCAAAGTGAATCAGCTATACTTATACATATATCCCCTCTTTTTTGGATTTCCTTTTCATTTAGGTCACCACCGAGCACTGAGTAGAATTCCCTGAGCTATACAGTAGGTTCTCATTTGTTATCTATTTGATAGATAGTGTCAATAGTGTATATATGTCATTCCCTAGAGACTGTCATGCAGAGTGAAGTAAGGCAGAAAGAGAAAAACAAATATCATATATTAACACATATGTGGAATCTAGAAAAATGGTATAGATGATCTTAGTTGCAAAACAGAAATAAAGACACAGACATAGAGAACAAACATATGGCTACCAAGGGGGAAATGGGGGGAATGGGATGAATTAAGAGATTGGGATTGACTTATCAAGAGTTTTATTAGTAACTAGTTACCACTTCTACCTCCATGCCTTAGCTCCTGACCTGACAGTACATAATATGGAAACATACTAGCCACTGGTTAAGAAATATACTGCATCCTTTAAGACAGTGCCTTGTCTAGCAGAATGCTGTCTCCCAACTGGTGTAATAACTGAACTTTCAGCTTCTGGGATAAGGGGCAGGAGGTAAGATCAGAACTGCTCTCACACGTACTTCACCACAAAATGAGTTCCTTGAACAGAAGCAATATGAGCATGTATACATGATGATGGATAAGACACTCTGTAAGTCTATAAATAGTGGCACTGGCAGAAGTGGAGATGAGAAAGACTAATTTCTATATTGAATATGTGCCCATCCCTATGAAGACAAGTCACTATTCCCTCCACAATGAAAGGTGTCCAAGGTGACAACTTGCCATCAGGTGGCAGGTTGGCCACCCTAACTGAGCTATGTCATATTGGAGGCTCAGTGACTGCCTTTGGTGAGGGGAGATCTGTGACCCACCTTCCTTTTGTACCAACCAAAAGGGTGAGGTAAACGTGGATGTAATAGTTGACCCAAGCGTCTTTATACAGTGGGGGCAATTGTCTCTTAGATTCCCTAGAAAGGAGGTATTTGATTGTGGTTTACTCTCTCAGTGAAGTTAGTGGTGGGTGGGTAGGGGCATTTCCAGAGGCTTCCATTTGGCCTTTTCTACTATAATAGTCTTTACTCCATTGGTCAGGAAATAGACAAGGAGATTCTCTCAGTGACTACGTGTATCTAACCTTGCTATATTTTCTGGGCCTGGAGAAACATCCATAGTCCCACTAGCCCCACTGTGGGAAGAACTCAGGTCAGGGCTTCATCTGTCTAGCTTCCACTGTACAATCTGGCTAAGTGGGCCAGAGCCACTGGTCCACAGGTTCTAGATCTCCAAGGGTCAGAATCAGGTCAGAGCTAGTGTCTAAAAACCTTTGAATATTCTTAGTCTCACTGCATAATTATACTGGTTAAGGCTGAGGGATTACTCTGAAAAGTGTGGGGAAGATTAATGATATACTTCTGGAGCCACAGGGCAGGGTCATTTCTCAAAAAGACCCAACCTCTTCCTCCGGACCTTCAGAATCCTTCACCTGGTGGCTGTGACTCTTGCCTGCATAATAGAATCACCTGGGAAGCTTCAGAAAGCACTGATAGGCCCTGAGTCTCACCCACATATATTCTGTTTGACTGAGGTGAGAACTTCAGTGCTAAACATTCACTGAGCACTGAACTCTAATCACTCACTGTCCTATTAATTCTGCCTCTGAAGTGGCCCTGGATTCACTCCCTTCACTTCTTGGCCACTGGCATTGTTCAACCAACACCTTCTTTCCACCAGATGGTTTCACAGCCCTGATACTACTTCCTGTATTCCTGTCTTCATGTCCCAATCTGTCCTCTTCACCACCACCAGTTTTTATTCTAAAACAAAATCTGATATGCAAATTAATTGATTAAATAATTTTCAATGTTTATAAACATGTTTATCAAAGTTTATTATAGAACACTTTATAAACAAAGTTTATAACACTTACCATAGCGTAAAAAGAGCCTGCCCTCAATCGTTTGGGCCGTTCTTGTCTCCTAAAATTCTGCACTCCCTGGGGTTATATCAAATAAATCACCATTTTCAGAACCTGCACACTTAACACGTCTGTAGTTTTTGTACTGCTCATTCTACCTGGAATGAACCTCCCACCCTGACCTCACCACCCACATGCTTCCCATGGAAAAATTAGTAGTTTGCTTTCAGAAGTCAGCTCAACTACCAAACTTACTGAAAATGTAACGAAAGTATTTGGACAGATTTAGTGCTAAGAAGTAGAATGATTACACCCAGTAAAAATACTCAACACTGTTAACATTAAGAAAATCAAATTAAAACACTGTGGTGCCTTTCGCCTATTAAATGGTCATGGTGGATGTACTATGATGGGAGGCATGTGATGTGATGGCCCGTCTCATAAATCAATGGTTAGATGATAAATCAAAAAAAAAAAATTAGAAGGGAAAACAAAAGACTTAACCAAACCAAGTGTTGACTCAGTGTACTTGGTTTTAAGACTTTATAAGACCAGGATTATTACCACTGATATTACCATTGTTACTACTGCAGCTTCACTTTCCTTTAGCATTCTTTTTTTTATAGTACATAGTACCATTTTTTCTTCACTTTTCTTCAGTTTCTTATATTCATCTATGTGTTTATGTTTAGTTATAATTCATTTCTTTTTGCTACTGCTCAACATCCCATTATGCAAAACACCAGAGTTTATCTGTTGTCTAGCTCAGCGGTCCCCAACCTTTCTAGCACCAGGGACCGGTTTTGTCGAAGAAAAATTTTCCACGGATGATGGGGGGGGGCGGATTTTTCAGTCGGCAATGCAAGGGATGGACAGAAGCAGATGAAGCTTCACTGTCTAGCTGGCCGTTCACCTCCTGCTTTGCCGCCCGGTTCCTAACAGGCTGCAGACCAGTGGCGGTCCACCGACGGGGGTTGGGGACCCCTGGTCTAGCTGATGAACGTGGGCTGATTTTAGTTTTTCTGCTCTTGTAAAGAATGCCACCCGGAACACCACTGTACACGTGTCATTGTGCGCAGGTGCAGAGTTGGGGCAGAATTGCTGGGTGTAGAGAGAGCACGTGTTCAGCCAGGTGGGACAGCAGAGCCGGGCTGTTTCCACGTGGCTATAATCTCCTCTAGTGGGGATTAGGGGTCAGGTTTAGCCTGAGTTTCAGATGGGTACTGTACTAAGTGCTTTACACATTCCATCCTGCTCAAGTCTCACGGCAGTTCTATATGAAGATTAAAAATATCCCCATTTTTATAGATGAGGAAACCAAAACTCCGAGTGGTGAATTAACATGCAGAAGTCCCTGCAAGTAGTAAATCCGGGAGTGACAGCAAGGTCTCTCTGACACAAGGTCTTTGCCTGTAAATGGGAAACAAAACTGCAGAAAGAGCTATGATGACATTTACTGTATTGTTATTTATTCCTTCAACGATTTAGAGAAACCATCAGTTTCCATCGATAGAAGCACATTTTTATAAATCACACTACCACTGTATTATGAAATATGCAGCCAGTAAAATAGGTTTGGGGAAGATATTTCAATAACATGGAAAACACTCATTACATAATATTAAATGAAAAGACTATGTAAAATGTACCTACCACATAATCCAAATGTACATATATATGTATTTATATAGAATAAATATAATTAATATAAATTTGCTAAAGTTTTTTTCTGGATTGTGGAATGGTAGATGATTTTTTTCTTTTTCATTTATCTTTTCCTATATTTTCCAAGATGTCAACACAGAATATGTACTGTTTTCAAAATAAAAATAAAACTCACTAAAGAATAAAGATCCATGTTTGATGTCTGTTGCAGAATTTGGGGAAGCAGTTGTGATCTGAAAGACTGCTGAGTATTAGGGCACACTGGGTCAGTGGTTCTCACTCTTGTGTTGCTTCAGAAACACTTAGAGGGCTTGATAAAATATGGATGGCTGGACCCCCAATGCCAGAGATTTTGATCCAGTAGGTCTGGGAAGAACCCTGAGAATTTACCTTTTTAACAAGTTCTCAAGTGAACTGGGGGCTGCTCTTTAAGAACCACTGATTTAGGCACAATCGTTATGAGGCTCTTTCTTGGCAGCAAAACTTATGGCAAATCTCATAGCTGCCTTCCTGAGATTTTCCTTCCCTTCTCTCCCTACAAATCCCATGTCTTCCCATTTTTGGAGGCCTATTTTCTACTTTTCTCCAGTGAAGTATATTCTCCAGTATATTCCTGAGGTGGAGTAGATAGGAGGTGTTCTATTTTTATTATTATTATTTTTAAAAATATTTATTTATTTGGTTGAGTCAGGTCTTAGTTGTGGCTCACTGGCTTCTTAGTTGCGGCTTGAGGGTTCCTTAGTTGTGGCTCGCTGGCTCCTTAGTTGTGGCATGCAAACTCTTAGTTGTGGCATGCATGTGGTATCTAGTTCCCAGACCAGGGATCAAACCCTGGCCCCCTGCATTGGGAGTGTGGAGTCTAAAGCACTGCACCACCAGGGAAGTCCCAGGAAGTCTTCTTCCTCCTCCTCCTCCTCTCTTTCCCTCCTCCTTCCTCTTCTTTGTGAGATTTTGCAAATTTGAACTCACTGCTACACTGTTTCCTGGCTTCTGTTGAGCTGCTGAAAAGTCAAATGCCAGACTGATTCCAGTCCTTTGCAAAGTGACCAGTTTTCTTTCTGGGGGCTTTTAAGATTAGCTCTTTATCCTTGATGTTCCGAAATTCCAAAATCATGATCTTTCATGTGGATCAGTTTTCATTCATTTTCAATTTGACCAAGTTCTGTGAAAACTTGAATAGATGAATTTGGGATGCACTGACATCTTTACAACATTTAGTCTCTCCATCCATGAACACAGAATAAATCTCTCCATTTTAAGATCTTCCTTTATGTTTTGCAATAAAATGTTTTATAATTTCCTCTTGAACAGCTTTCCATTTCTTTTAGATACAGTCTTAGGTATTCAGTATTCCTACGTATTCCTTTTTTTCCCTATTGGAAATGTATTTTGTTAAGAGTACATTTTATAATTGGTTATTGCTCGTACATAGACAAACTATTGAATTTTGTATATTGATCCTTAACTTACCAGAGTTAGTGGTAACTGTTCTAATAATTTTTCCGTGGAGTCTTTGATTTTCTTTTTAATCAATCAAATTATCTGTAATTATCTGCAAATAGCAATTTTCTTTCTTCCTTTAATTGTAAACCTCTTATTCATTTTCATACCTAAATTTTTATTGATGACTAAGCAGTGTTAGCAGATGTTTTTCACTGACACCTGCTAACACTTTGTTCCAGACTTTAAGCAGAAAGTGTCGACTACTCTAATATTAAGTAAACTAATTTCTGGGGATCTTTAGTAGACACAGTATTAGGTTCAAAAAATTCACTTTGATTCCTAGTTTGCTAAGTGCTTTCTTTTTATCATAAGTGAGTGTCATATTATCCAATGCTTTTCCAGTGTCTGTTATGGTCAGTATACTGTTTTCCTCATAGTATCTGTTAATAAGGTAGATTATATTAATTGTTTTTCTAATGCCTTGAGTACTCTTGGTACTGCCATCCCTCTGGCTGAGTTCATACTGCCTGTTCATGGCTTGGATCAACCACCAGTGGGCCCCAACTGTCCCCAACAAGACCAATTCTTCCCTCCCTTTCTTTCATCACTCATCACCCTCAGGATTAATTCCATCCTGCCCTGCATCTCTGTTTATCTCCATTACCAAAAGAAGCCCAGATCTTCTAGATCATCCCTTATCACCCAGACTCTTACCTCTGTATGGCTGTACATCTCCTGTTGTAATTCAGACTTTCATGTTCCTCAACCTTACAAATCCTTCCAGGGTCTAGAGTTGGCAAAATGTTCCACATATTTAACTGCCTCTTTTAGCTTCTTGATGTAATCACATTTCCTGTTTTCCCTGAAGCCCTCTTACATGGTAGATGTTTTCTTTCCATACTTCTACAATTGATCCTGGAGTTAAGGTGGTTGGCTGTGACAGAGTACATTTTCCAAATATGACCACGTCATTAGACATCTGACCCCTGTGCTCTTTGTACAATAATGATGTTGACACTCCTTCATTGGGATGTGAGGTCTGAGTTCTTTTCTCTTGAATGTGGATGGACCTTTGTAACTGCTTCAGTCTCTAGAATGTGGCAGAGGTATTGGTGAGACAATAAAAGGCAATACCACCGCTGCCTGGCTCTCTCTCCCTTAGGGGGTGCTTGCCCCTGGGAACCCTACCATTATGCTGTGAGGCAACCCAGGCCACTGGGAGAGCCACATGTGGGTGTTGTAGCCGACAGTCCCAGCTAGAAGGGAATGAAATGTCATGGATTCCAGCCCCTAGGCTTTATGTTTCTGGATGGGGCCTCAGACTTTTCAGAGTAGAGATTGACTGTTCCCGTCATGGCTTGTCTGAATTGACTCACAGAAACTATGAAGGATAATAAATGATTACTGTTCTTTTAGGTTTTGAGTTAATTTGTTATGCAACAATAAATAACTAATAGGGGTCCTTAATGTTTCTCATTTCTGTTTCCAGATCATTACCCCAGCTTCCTCCTCACAGAACCCAAGATTCTTTGAAGCTCATGCTATTTCAGTACATCATGTGCCATTCTTATTTCTTGCTATCCCTCATCCCTGGGATATTTTAGTTAATTTGTCACCTCTTTTCCTAACAACTCATGAGTCATCCTTTTTGCTATGTCAGTATTCCCATAGGAAATGTTTCCAATACCCCCGGGCCTCTCATTTTGAGATTTCCACATCCAATGCACCTGTCCTTTCTCTGTATCAGCCCTCAGGTTTTTACTTTCAATGTTGTCATTAGCAATAACTGCAGCCCCTCCATAACCTCGATTTTAAGTCTTTTACTTTCTGACTACCACCCTAAATCATTCCAGCTCACTCTCTCTACACTCCATTTTCAACAACGTTCATCCCAATGGGTCCTCCAATGAATTGACCCACGAACTTGTCCTTCAGATTCCACGCATGTTTCACTTCCCTTCTTCCCTAGGTTGGAGTTCATGGTCCATAATTGTAATCACTTCCAGATCCTTTGCCACTATTTCTTTTCATTCTTGGCAAAATCTCACACCTAGCTAATTCCAATTCTCCATGAACACTATACCTGCAACCATGAAGGGAAAGTAACCAAAGAAAAACATACAATGTTACTGAGTGGTTCTCTCATCAGTCATGACCAGTACACTTAAAAGAGTTTTGGGGGCTTCCTGTCAATCATATCACATCTCCCTTATCTCTTTGACTTCCCTCTATCAAAGAAGTCTCTTTCCTTCTCTTCATGCTCAAGTGATGACTTTTTTCTTGTTTCTATTTCTATGAGAAATATAAACATTAAGTGAGAGCATTCACAGTTCCCACACTAATCTACCTGCATTTGTATATACATGTTCTGTCTTGCTCTATGCTCCCCTAACTGGTTCCTCCACTTGTGTAGTTATTTCCATTTCCTCTTTCTGACTCAAGCATGCACTTGAAACATCTACTTTTTTTGTATCAACAATTTCCTCACTACTGGACCATCTCCATCGTTGTATATGTATGCTTCAAAAAAAAAAAAAAAACTTACTCCCTCCAGCAATGTCACACTTCTGTGTTCATTTATTTAGAAAAATGTTTGGAAAACATTTCCTGTACTTCCTTTCTCCATTTCATGTTCTCTTATTCTTTCTTGAACGCATTCCAATTAACTTGCACTCTTATTCTTCCACCAAAACCTCACCCAACAAGGTCATCTATGAACTTTAAGTTTCCAAGTACAATGATAATTTCTCTTTCCTCATCTTTGTACCTGAGACAGCAGAAGGTAACACAACTTGCTCTTCTCTGCTGTTTTAAAGGGTGTATACTTTCAGCTATAAAAGGAATAAGTTATGGGGATCTATTGTAAGCTTAGTGATTATAGTTAATGTTACCATATTGTATACTTGAAAGTTGCTGAGAGTAGATCTTAATGTGCTCGCCACCTACATAAAAAGGTAACTATGTGAGGTGATGGATGTGTTAACTAACCTTATTGTGGTAAATCATTTTGCAACAAAGGTATATATCAAATCATCACAATATATGCCTTAAACATATACAATGTTGTATGTCAATTATATCTCAATAAAACTGGGGGTAAAAGTTTCTTCATTTGGTTTCTGGGAATGATTTAATCTCCCACCTATTGAATTATCTGTAGTGAGGTGGATGGACCTAGAGTCTGTCATACAGAGTGAAGTAAGTTAGAAAGAGAAAAACAAATACTGTACGCTAACACATATATATGGAATCTAAAAAAAAAAAAAAGGTTCTGATGAACCTAGGGGCAGGACAGGAGTAAAGATTCAGACGTAGAGAACGGACTTGAGGAAACGGGGAGGGGGAAGGGTAAGCTGGGACAAGTGAGAGAGTAGCATTGACATATATACACTACCAAATGTAAAATAGATAGCTAGTGGGAAGCAGCTGCATAGCATAGGGAGATCAGCTTGGTGCTTTGTGACCACCTAGAAGAGTGGGATAGGGAGGGTGGGAGGGAGACGCAAGAGAGAGGGGATATGGGGATATATGTATACATATAGCTGATTCACTTTGTTATACAGCAGAAACTAACACAGCATTGTAATGCAATTATACTCCAATAAAAATGTTAATGTTGATCAAAAAAAAAAAAGACTACAATACTGAATGTTAGCAAGGATGGTGAGCAATGGGAATTCTCAACCATGCTGCTCCGAATGTACAGCCACTTTATGAAGTAAATTGGACTTTTCTTGTAAAATAACATATATACCTTCCAAAAAAAAAAAATAAAGTTAATCCCCCATCTCAAGGTGTTTTTGTCAATGTAGAATCTCTTCAAGAAAAATTCTTTAGAAGTCGGGTACCTCTAGGGAATTGTTAAAGAGATGCCATTTTTCATAAATAAAAATTACCTTTATTTATATAAATGGAGGAGATGAGTAGGCATCGGTTATTTTTCTGCCTATAAAACTTGTTTACTCCCATTTGCCTACTTATCTCAGGAAAAAGCCATTTCATGGTCAACAAAGTTGTCTCTTGTTTGATCAATGCAATTTCATTTTTGTTGTTTTGTTTAATAAGAATTTAAATCACACAATAGGATGCAGATGGTGGTTTCTAATTGGATTGCTCAGAAGGAGGTGTCCTTACAGTGTGAATAGCTTTAGGTGGACAGAGTGGGATCTCTGATGGCAGTCATCTGGCCCTACTATTTATTTACACATATCAAATACGAGATTTATGGCACCTTTAGAGGAAACTAAAATCAAAGTAAATAATAAACGTTAAAACTGGAAGTGACAAAAAGAAAATAAACCAAATATGAAAACATAAAATGGTGCCAAGAATGAGGCAAAACTGAATGAACTGGGTCAGCCGTAAGCTTTTCAGCAGACAAAGCAAAAGGAAAATCTGTTAATTACATAATTCAGTTTCCTGAAAGTAAACTAAATTTTCAAAAGATGTATGAGTCTTTTATGAATTCCGATGAGGACGTCCTCGCAGTGATAATCACTACATGCAATTAAAATTATCCTTGACAGAATCATTTATATAAGCTCTATTAATATGTTTATAGCTTCTTTATTTTTCATACTGACACTCATTAGATGTATATGCTATTGCACTAAAGTGAATTAGAATGAGCAAGAATTCTTGTGGCAGGTGTGACACAGTCCAAATATGCAGCTCCCAGCGTTTCTTTCTTTCTTTCTTTCTTTCTTTTTTTTTTTGGTACACGGGCCTCTCACTGTTGTGGCTTCTCCCGTTGTGGAGCACAGGCTCCGGACGCGCAGCTCAGCGGCCATGGCTCACGGGCCCTGCCGCTCCGCGGCATGTGGGATCTTCCTGAACCGGGACATGAACCCGTGTCCCATGCATCGGCAGGCGGACTCTCAACCACTGCGCCACCAGGGAAGCCCCCAGATTTTCTTTGACTTAGGGATGGAGGGCAAATATCTTCAGAGGAAGTTGACAGTCCTTCACCTGAATTGTGGATTATCTCAACAAAGCTTCTGATAAGTACTGGGTAGCCACCAGCTCAAGGTTGTTTGCCCATGACGTGTAGTATGGGTGGACCTAATCCATGTTTCCTAATGGGGACCAGTCCTCATGATGCTGCAGATAATGGCTTGTGGATAAAATTGATATTCTCTTTGAAAGTTTGAGATTTACAAGGCATCTGCCTGAATAAAGATATGCTTTCATCCATTTCAATGAGACTGTCTTTTATAGGTAAACGAAGTGATCAGGAAACCAGAATGATGGCAAAGAGGCTGGCTATTGAGTAAGAGCAGAAAAGTATAGCTGTGTTAGGAAGCAAGGCATCAGTCAAGGAGTTTAACACTGGCTTGATTGTCCACACAGGACAATCGACCCATAGATAAGTTAAATATTTGCTAGGAAAGGGCAAGATTCTTGTATTATTTTAGCGATTGAAGATGTTTAGGGGAGTTCTAAATGGCTCCAAATTAAAATTGGGTGTCTTTTCTATTCATGAGTTTAAAAATGTCCCAATGCTTCCATCACCTCAGGATCCATTTCTGGTTTCAGATACATGTTCAAGAGTTGTTGTTGATGCATATTTATAATATTGGAGTCTTCTAGATCATGTTCAATTAAACAAATCACCAGTGCATGACAAACCGCTTCCAATCACATAAAATCACTCCTGCCTTGTTAAAATCTCATTTGTTATAGGAACTGTTAAAAACATAAGGTGCCTCTGAGGAAAAATTATTACTACTCATATTGCAACAGGAAATAATGCTCTCCATAAATCAATACCAGCAGTGATGTTCTTATTAAAAAGGGATCCACAGGTCAATTGCTAATTTCCAGTTGACAGGATAATTTAGTAAGTCACACTGTACCCTTATGGTGGCTAGTGATCATTTTCATCTGTATGTGTCCTTAGGTCTCAAGTGGGTCTCTAGTAGACAGCATATATAGTGGTCTTGTTTTTATATCCATTCAGCCAGTCTATGTCTTTTGGTTAGAGCATTTAATCTATTTACACAAGGTAATTATTGATATGAATGTTTTTATTGCCATTTTGTTTTGGATTTGTTTTTGAAGTTCTTTTTTCTTCCCTTCCTCTTTTGTTCTCCTCTATTGTGATTTGATGTTTATATTTAGTGGTGTGTTTGGGTTGCTTTTTCTTTTTTGTGTGTGTATCTATTGTAGATTTTTGGTTTGTGGTTCCCATGAGGTTTTGATATAGCAGACTATATATAAATAAGATTGTTTTAAGTTACTGCTCTTTTAATTTGAAATGCCTTTCCAGTATCCTGCATTTGTACTCTCCTCTTGTTATGATTGTTGGTGTTGATATCGTATTTGTTTGTGGATGATTTCTGTCCTTTATGTTTGCCTTTATTGGTGAACTTCCCCATTTGTGTCTCTCTTGATTCTATTTGTGACCTTTCCTTTTCCACCTAGAGACATTCCTTTAGCAATTGTTGTAAACCTGGTGTGGTGGCACTGCATTCTGTAGCTTTTGTTTGCCTGTAATGCTTTTGATTTCTCTGTCAAATCTGAATGAGAAACTTGCTGGGTAGAGTATTCTTGGTTGTAGTTTTTTCCCTCTTATCTAAATATACTATGCCACTCCCTTCTGGCCTGCAGAGTTTCTGCTGAAAAATCAGCTGATAATCTTATGGGGGTTCCCTTGTATGTAATTTGTTGCTGTTCCTGTGTTGCTTTTAATATTTTTTTCTTTAATTTTTGTCAGTTTGATTATTATTTGTCTCAGCATATTCCTCCTTGGGTTTATATTGTATGGGACTCCATGAACTTTCTGGACTTTAGTGAGAGTTTTCTTTCTCATGTTATGGAATTTTTTGGCTATAATCTCCTCAAATATTTTCGCAGGCCCTTTCTCTCTCTTTTCTACTTCTGGGACCCCTATAATGTGAATGTTGGTGTATTTAATGTTGTCCCAGAGCTCTCTGAGACTGTCCTCATTTCTTTTCATTCTTTTTTCTTTATTCTGTTCCTTGGCAGTGATTTCCACCATTATGTCTTCCATCTCACTTATTCGTTCTTCTGTTTCAGTGATTCTGCTATTGATTCCTTGTGTATTTTTTATTCCAGTTATTGCATTGTTCATCTCTTTTTGTTTGTTCTTCAAATCTTCTAGCTCTTTGTTAAACATCTCTTGCAACTTCTCAATCTGTTCCTCCATTCTTTTTCTGAGATCTTGGAACACCTTTACTCTCATTACTCTAAAGTCTTTTTCAGGTAGATTGCCTATCTCCTCTTCATTTAGTTGTTCTTCTGGGTTTTTGTCTTATTCCTTCATCTGAAACATATTTCTCTGCTGTCTCATTTTGTCTAACTTTCTGTGTTTGTGATCTCTTTTCTCCTGGCTGGAGGATTGTAGCTCCTCTTGCTTCTGGTGTCTGTCCTCTGGTCAGTGAGGTTGATTCTGAGGCTTGCACAGGGTTCCTGGTGGGAGGAACTGGTGCTTGCCCACTGGTGGGTGGATCTGGGTCTTGTCCCTCTGGTGAGCAGGGCCGTGTCAAGGGACATGTTTATGGGTGGCTGTGATCTCAGGATGGCTTTAGGCACCCTGTCTTCTGATGGGTGGGTCCATGTCCCTATCTTGCTGATTCTTTGGCTGGGGGTATTTCAGCACTGGAGCCTGTAGGTTGTTGGATAGGGCTGGGTCTTGATGCCAAACTGGTGGCCTCTGGTGAAGCTCACACTGATCAATATTCTCTGGGGCCTCTGACACCAGTGTCCTTGCCCCCACCCCCAGTGAGACACATCCAACCCTCACCTCCCCAGGAGACCCTCCAAGAGTCATAGGTAGGTCCATCCCTGGCTCCTATGGAGTTACTACTTTGTGCAGGGTTCCAGTGTACATGACATCTTTTGTGTGCCCTCTAAGATTGGAGTCTCTTGTTTCCCCCAGTCTTTCCTGTGGAACTCCTGCCCTCAAACTCCATTGGCTTTCAAAGTCAAATGCTTTGGGGATTCCTCCTCTCAATGTCAGACCCTCAGGCCGGGGAGCCTGATGTGGAGCTTAGGACTCTTACTTTGTGGGAGAACCTCTGCAATATGATTATTTTTCAGTTTGTGGCTCTCCCATCCAGTGGGTATGGGATTTGATTGTTGCAAAACACCCTTTCTGCCATTTTGTTGTGGCTTCTTCTTTGTCTTTGAATGTAAAATATCTTTTTTGGTAGGTTCTAGTCTTTTTAAATTGATGGTTGTTCAGCAGTTAGTTGTGATTTTGGTGTTTTCATGAGAGGAGATGAGCATAAGTCCTTCAACTCTGTTCTCTTTCCTGGAGTCAAGGGACTGCTTTTAGTTTGGATGCTTGCTGTTTCTTTTCTCAGTGTGTGCTGACTGTTATCCACTTGATATGGGGCATGCAGTTACAGCAACCATTGCCCCCTCCTCAGACAGTGGGGGCAGGTCCTGGTGTCCTCTGGTGGAATTTCTAGTGGCTGGAGCTCTCTGTGCCCTTCCAGGTCAGTGAGTGAGGGCAGAGCCTGACATCTGCCCATGGGTCTGGAAGAGGCTTCCAGTGCCTGCCTCTGGAGTCCAAGATGGCAGTGGAGACTCATGCCTGCCCCTTAAGTTCCTGTAGGCAGGACCCTGTTGTCTGGGAGCACTCATAGGGAAAGAAGTTCTTATGGTGGTCCTGCCCCTCTCCTCATGTGCCCCCCAGTAATGGTGTCTTGCCTCTCTAGTGGTCCCAGGCTTCTTCCTAGTACACCCTCAGTTACCAAGGCCTGACCTCTTCAGGCTGTTTCCTCACCTAGCCCTGGTCCTCTCCCTGGGACTGAGCTTCAGAGTATAAGCTTCAGCAGCTGACCCCCTCCTCACTGACAGAGGAGTATCTCAGGTTGGGGAGAACAGGGTGGAGGTGCTGACCCTTTGTGCACTTTACTCTCCATTTTTCCTTCCACAAACTGGTTGCTACTCTCCCCTCTCAGGCTCCCAAACTCCCCCTCCGTCCAGTCTAATCTCTCTGCTGGTGAGGAGCTTTCCCAAGGTGCGGGAACGTTTTCTCCTTCACAGCTCCCTCCCTGGGGTGCAGGCCCCACCCAGATTGCTTCTTTTTCTTTTTCCTTTTGTCCTACCCAGTTATGTGGAGGTTTACTTGTCTTTTGGGAAGTCTGAGGTCTTCTGTCGGTGCTCAGTAGCTGTTCTGGGTGAATCGTTCCACTTGTAGATGTATTTTCAATGTTTTTCTTGGTAAAGGTGAACTCCATGTCCTACTCCTCCGCCATCTTGATCCACTGGTCCTTTTATTTCTTAATCTTTGTATACATGACGTTTCTCCTTTCGCAAAATTTGAACTGAGCTCTGTCAAGGCCTAGGATTTGCTCTCAGTTTACTGGGATTTGTGCCAGCCCTTCTGACATCCACCCTGGTCCTTCATGAATTCCCATCTCCAGTCTGCAGCTGCTGGACAAGCAAAGACTTTATGTAAACTTCCAGGGATTGATCTAATGCGGTTCTGCTTCATTGAGATGATATCATCCTTCACTGCCACCTGGCTTGCTTATTGACACTGAAGAGATGGTGGCAGAGGTGAAAACCCATAGTTCACAGATTGTTAGTGTTAACCTTAAAATTAAAACAGCCAGTTATTTATAAACAGCAAAATGGGTTTATTTGGGAATAGTAGAGAATTGCAATTTGGGACCTGTAAGCCAAAGGCAAGTCCAAAGAGACAAAGTGAATGGCAAGCTTCTATTAAGTTTTAGGGGGAACCTAGGGAGGGTTGCTTTGAATAAAGTTCACTGGAGGAGAACAAGTGTTCAAGGTTGTGGCAGTTTCTCCTTGGCTGCAGGGGTGGTTAGTGCATTGTTGCTGGGCCAGGGAGGGCCCTTCTTTCCTTTCCTTAAAAGCAGGAGATGAAATTCCCGTGTGAAAAATGTCTTCCTTGTAGCAGAAGAAAAGTAACATTCTTATCAACACAGACAAGAAGTTGAGATGAGAATTTTACACAAAGAATACTATACACACAGTCCTTCGTATCTTTATTCTTTCTGTTGGTTTTGCCTGTGTGAGAGCCCCTCTCCAGGGCCTCCTGGCTCCATTTTAAATGAGGGTTTCCCTTATTTATTTTCACTAGGACATCAGAACGCTCCCCATCTTCTCCTGACAGGGTCCTCTGCCTTGGGTAGCAGAGTTCTCTAGCCACTGCATAGCAGCCACTGGTCAACAGATGACCTACTGCTCATCTACTCACAGCCCAGCTGTTGTATCTAGGAGGGAGTGTGGAACGTTGGAGAGTTGGTCTGTGAGTGCGGCGGACCTTTGAGGGCAATTCTAAATCCAGCTTTGCTGATGTTTTAGTTAATATGAAATCCTCACTAACTCTGGCACTACACTAACTGCCAATCTCAGTCTTTGAAAATGGAATTTGTTTTCATTACTCTTCATAGGCACTATTTGGGAACTTTCTATTGATACTGCAGTTTAATGTAGGCACAGTTGGTTTTCTTACTCAAAATCCTAAGGCATTGTGCTCTTGAAAAAATGTTTCTAAGAATTCATAAATGCTCAATCTTTTTCAAGTTTGGTACTTCTTTTGATATTTTAAAGGCTATTGGAAATTGGGAAAAGGTGAATCAGACATCAGTTTAATCTAAACCTTGATTCAGTCCCTAGTGGGAACCTGTGTGATCATTTAGCTCATCATTTTTTGTGTCATAGTTGGAGAAAGCATTAGGCCCAAACAGCTTTCATTTTTTGTCATGGGTAACACAAGTAGTAAGTGGTTAAATCTGGTATTTTGAATCCCAGTGCTCTTCAGCTGTCTTCCATGTGAAGATAATAATATGACACTTTTAATTTTTTATTAGCACTTCAGAAACTCATTCACATACATTATCTTATTTGCTTCTTGCAGCCACCATGTGAAATAGGCAGGGCAGAACTCATAATTCCCACTGACAGATGAGGAAATTGGGGACCAGGGAGGTTAAGTGCCTCATCACGGTCGTGCTGCTTCTCTGGTGAAAGGCATTATTTTTGTTGAAAGGAGCGTGTACAGGAGAAAAGACACCAGTTTGGGAAGCAGAGTGTCTTAGAGTCCTGTCTCTTCCCATCTGCACAGTCATGGCCTCGTCATTTAAGTTCCCTGAAGTCTGTGTGTATAAAAGAGAAACCTAAAATGAAATACACCAAATAACGATAACATCTTACATACAAACAAGCTTAAGATATTGAGTATGATGAGCAGAGAGTGGGGAAGGCAGACCAACAAACAGGGAAAAGTGACAATATGTGGGATGAAATTGCTGAAAATGGAGTGAAAAGGCGATTTTATTATGAGTGTTTGTATTTATTTACTTTGTCACAACACTTCTCTGGGCATGTAATTTATCACAGACCTACAGCATTTTTAGTTGTGAGGAACATGCGAACATTATAGCCCTGGATATTGTAACATGTTCCCAAAACACCTTCCACTTCTGGAAAAGAATAGGATAGGCAGGTGTCATTTGGGGAGAGATACTTTAGAAATAGGCTGAGATGTATACCCCTGAGGCTTGAGTGATGTGTTTGTGGATTGCAGTGTATTGGGGTGTGGTGAGTATGATTTTGGCTGGACCAGAGGCTATCTGGGAAGAATCACTGTGGGGTGGGACTGAGATGGTAGGCTGAATCCAGGTCTCAGAGACTTCCAACTGCCTTTTTACATAATTTATGCTCCACTGGCAAATTAGAGATATTGAAATGTTTTGAACAAAGTCATACTGTGCATTCATTGGATGCAGTCACTGGTTTCCAACTGGATTTAACAAATTAAGTGACTTTTTAAAATTCCAAACTATGCACGCTCTATCATTTGTATATAATTATAATTGTGTGCATGTTCCTTAATTTATTAGATGTTTACAATAAGTATGTAGACATTATAAAAAATATATAGGCTAATGCCTTGTAGCAACAGTGCATGAAGCTATTCAGTCTTTACATTCTCTTCTGTATATTGTGGAGAGAGCAGCACAGGACCTAGAATGAACAGTAGAATATCAGTATCTATTTCAGAGTCTAGTTTTGCTGAAAGTTTAGTGCTGGCATCAGTAATGCTCTCTCTCCTTGTTCTTATACTATGAATGTCATTAATAGTTTGCTTTTAGAGATTTTTGATTGAATTCCTTCCTATAAAGATTGGTCTCCCAGGGCTATTTTTGTTGGTGTCCAATGTCAACAGCATATTCTTATCTTTGCAATTTTATTTCTGTAAATTTATTTCTGAATGCCCAAACACACATTCTTCTCAAGTTAATGAAATTTCTCTCCCCCCCTTACTTCCTGAAAGAGTAAGGAGAAGGATGATCAAATTAATATGAAACAGAAAAATGTGTCACTCTCATCTACAAACATATCTAATATCTCTACAGTTAGGTGTAATTTTAGAAGCTGGTACAAATCACTCTCATTCACTACCCCCAAACCATAGGTAATAAAATGCAAGCATGCATCACAACAAACATTTAAATAATGTGCCAATGCTGACCATCCAACCATGCTAGGAACAGGTATGTGTCCAGGCTGAGGAATATGAGAAAATGTACTGTTCTTGCCAATTTAAAAATGAAACGGTGCTCTCATGAAAAAAAAACACAGTCCTGTCTTAGTATATTAAAATATTTTAGATATGTCAGCCTTATTCATAACTGTAAGTGAAGCGATACATACAGAAAACAAATGCTTTAAGAAAAATCTGCATGAGATAGGGGTGGAAATGAGCTCAGTTCCAAGGCAGCCAATGGTGTCCCTTTCTGCATAGTCTCAGAAAGTTGAAGTATAAATTAAATACAGAAGAATCTGACTTATCATTATGATTCCCCAAAGTTCCTGGGCTGTCAAAAGGCTGGTGTTAAAACACTCAGAGCCCCATCAAGCTTAGAAAATGAATTCAGGCATTTGCATTAACGACCTCATCAATTCATCTTCATTTTTTATCTTTCTTGTCTTTTTTTTTCCCTCCCCAAGCATTGCATTTTTACTCTAGACAAGAGGATACAGCTATTAATGATACAGATACACAACTCATGGGGGCTTATGACATGTATTACTAGCTTCTGCCTGAAGATCTAAGATTCACATTTTCAAACCTTTGAATTTCAGATGCAGGCAGAATAAAATTTTATAGCAAAGGAATTCCTAACTGCATGATGTGGAAATACATACAGTGCTGTGCTTTAAGGGCTCATTGCTTGCATTATAGTTTTCTTTGCTTACTTATCTTCACCATAAAAATTTTAGTAGTGTAAAATTTAATATATATTTTGCATCATGGTGTGTGAAGAGTTAATTGTTGTTTGGCTTGATTTTTAGTTGAAGATACTGACCTCATGACTTAATAACATTGCATGCAGTTTTAAAGACATACAAATAATTGTGGAATGATTGTTACAATCCTATCACAATATTTGACCTCAATGAGTATCTTGATTTTTTTTTAGAAACACAATAAAATGTGTTAACATATTTTGAAGCATCTGAGTCAACTTTTTCTTTTAAATTAAAAGATTGTATTTTTAGAAAAAAATTTAGGTTTACAGAAAATTCAGCTGGTGGTACAGAGATAAGATACACGTTCTCTTTCTCCCACTGTTTCCCATATCATTAACATCTTCCATTAGTGTGGTATATTTGTAACAATTGGTGAACTAATATTGATATATTAGTATTAACAGAAGTTCATAGTTTAATAGTGGAGATCACTTTTGCAGTGGGCAATTAGTTCTGTGAATTTCGACAAATGCACAATGTCATTTAACCAGCACTACAGTATAATACAGAATAGTTTCACTGCAGTAAAATTCCCCTGTACTTCCATCTCTCCTTCCTCCTGCTAAGTCCCTGGCAAACACTGATATTTTACTGTCTTCATAGTTTTGCCTTTCTGGAAGGTCATATAGTTGGAATCATACAGTATGCAGCCCTTTTTTTTTTTCACTTAGCAATTTGCATCTAAGTTTCCTCTACATCTTTCCATGGCTTGATTACAAATTTCTATCACTGAATTACGGTCCATTCCCTGGATATACCACAATTCTTTACCCATTCACTTTTTAAAGGACATCTCGGTCACTTCCAGTTTTTGACAATTATAAACAAAGCTGCTGTAAATATTTATGTGCAGGTTTTTATGGGGACATATGTTTTCAACTCATCTGGGTAATTGCTAGGAGTGCCATTGCTGAATTATGTAGTAAGACTATACTTAGCTATGCAAGAAACTGTCAAACTGTCTTCCAAAGTGGCTGTAACCATTTTGTATTCCCACCAGCAATGAATGAGAGTTTCTGTTTCTCCCTAACCTCCCTAGCATTTGGTATAGTCAGTATTTTGAATTTTAGCTGTTCAATAGGTATGTAATGGTATCTCATTGTTTTAATTTGGAATTCCTCAGTGACTTATGATGTTGAGCACCTTTTCATATGCTTAGTTTCCATCAATATATTTTTCTTTGGTGAGGTGTCTACTCAGATCTTTTGTATATTTTAAAATGGGTTACTTGTTTTCTTATTATTGTTTTAAGAGTTTATTGTATATTTTGGATACAAGTCCTTTGTCAGAAATGTGTTTTACCAGTATTTTCTCCTAGTCTATGACTTATCTTTCTTTTTTTAAATAATTTTATTTACTTTTGGCTGCGTCGGTTCTTTGTTGCTGCACGCAGCCTTTCTCTAGTTGCGGCGAGGTGGGGCTACTCTTCGTATGTGGGCTTCTCATTGCAGTAGCTTCTCTTGTTGTGGAGCAAAGGCTCCAGGTGCGTGGGGTTCAGTTGTTGCAGCACATTGGCCCTAGAGTTCATGGGCTTCAGGAGTTGTGGCATACGAGCTCAGTAGTTGTGGCTTGTAGGCTCTAGAGCGCAGGCTCAGTTGTTATGGTGCACAGGCTCAGTTTCTCTGTGGCATGTGGGATCTTCCTGGACCAGGGATCAAACCCATGTCCCCTGAATTGGCAGGTGGATTCTTAACCACTGCGCCATCAGGGAAGTCCCTATGATTTATCTTTCTAGTCTTTTGTAAAAAAATATCTTTCATAGAAATTTTTAATTTTAGTAAAATTTGACATCAATTTTTCTTTCATGTAGTATGCTTTTAGTGTTGTATCTAAAAGTTCTTCACCAAATCTATGGTCATCTATTTTCTTTTTTTCCCTACGAGTTTTATAGTTTTGTGCTTCACATTTAGCTGTTACATTTAGAAACATTTTGAGTTAATTTTTGTGAAAGATATAACACCAGTTCCTGTATTTATTGTTTTTCAGGTGTCTGTCCAGTTGTTTCAGTAGCATTTATTGAAAAGACTAACTTTTCTCCATTGAATTTCCATTGCTTTTTTGTAAAAGATCATTGACTATATTTGTGTGGGTCTATTTCTAGGTCCTATATTCTGCTCCATTGATCTGTTTATCTATTCTTTTGCCAGTACCACACTGTCTTGATTATTGTAGCTCTATAGTAAGTCTTGAAGTCAGGCAGTGTCAGTCCTCCAACTTTGTTCCTCGTTAGAATAGTGTTGACTTGAGTCACCCTTTTTATCATTTGTATTATGCTTCCCTAGATGTAGATTAACCTCCTTATCAGAAAATAAACCTTAGGTTGACACAACAGAAATGGAAATCTGAACCATTCCCTGAAGTGACCTCATCATCAGAAGTAACAATAGGATATATTTATTTTTCAGGTACTATGTGCCAGGACCTGGGCAAGTCACTTTTGGAAACTTTTGTGAAAACAGGTAAGAGGACTGTCTACAAACTCTTTGTTGTCAGACAGGTGCCTTTTAGTGTGGCAGTATGGTTATATATTTTCCTGCACACTTTGGGGTCTGTTATGAGCTCAGACTTAAAGCTAAAAGCAGTTTTTCTGACCAAAAGATTGCAAAACATATATCTTCCAGCAACAAAAATGATGATATTTGAATTATGGTTGAAGAGATAATTTAGGTGAGAAAGAAATATCTTCACAACAAATTCAACATTAAGGATTTTTTTTTTAAGTCTTAAAAGCTTCTGGGGAAAAAGCAGTTGACCAATCTGGAGATAAAATTTGGTCTGGCTTTGGACGTTCCACAATACCAGATGCCAAAAATCATCTGAGAAATATATACAGAGTACTAAGTGAATGGAAAGAGTATGTAATGTCTATATTTCTTCCATGGTTGCATAGCTTTATAAAATGTCTTCTCTTATAATTTCAGTTTCCTCCATATCAGTTGTTTTATCCCTTAGAGAAAGACAAATACTATGTGGTATCTCTTATATGTGGAATCTAAAAAATGGTACAAACGAACTTATTTACAAAACAAAAATAGAGTCACAGATGTAGAAAACAAACTTATGGTTACCAAGGGGGAAAGTGGGGGTGGGGTGGATAAATTGGGAGATGGGGATTGACATATTCACACTACTATATATAAAATAGATAATAAGAACCTACTGTATAGCACGGGTAATGCTACTCAATACTCTGTAATAACCTATATGCAAAAAGAATCAAAAAAAGAGTGGATATATATATATATATAGTATAACTGATTCATCTTGCTGCATAGCAGAAACTAACATAATATTGTAAATCAACTATACTCCAATAAAAATTAATTTAAATATATATTTTTCTTTTGTCTAATAGCTATTTGTGTCTTTAGCCAATTTTCCAACGGGGGTGTTACTGCCTTCCTCTCATATTTACGATCTCCTTAAATATTAAGGATATAATCTACTCATCTGCTTCTTTTTTGCCTGTTGTTCTTTCCAAGTTGTTACTTTTCAAAAGTTATATTACAGAAATTTTGTATTTCTATATATTTTATCTATTGATTACTTGACTGTATAATTGTTTTTTCTAATCTTTTTTTTTTTTTTTTTTTTTTGCGGTATGCGGACCTCTCACTGTTGTGGCCTCTCCCATTGCGGAGCACAGGCTCCGGACACGCAGGCTCAGCAGCCATGGCTCACGGGCCCAGCCGCTCCACGGCATGTGGGATCTTCCCAGACCGGGGCACGAACCTGCGTCCCCTGCATCGGCAGGCGGACTCTCAACCACTGTGCCACCAGGGAAGCCCTCTAATCTTTTATGCTTAAATTTTTTTTAACCAATTTTTCCTTCTTCTTTCCATTTAATTATCTAATCCACAATTTAATTGTCTAATATTCATGAATTCAATCATAACTGCTGATTGAATAATTCGACTTTGCCAGCTGCTTGTTCATATCGCCTTTGTCATGTATTATTTTTCATATACATGAGTACTTTCTGGAACATTCATTGTGTTCCATTTATCTTCCTGTCAATATTTGGACCCAAACCACATTATTTTAATTATCGTGCTTTCATTATCTGGGAGGTTAACTCTGCATTCATTATTCTTGAAATATTTTGTTTGGCTATTTTCCTTCCTTTCTTCTCCAAGATTAAGTTTAAAATAATTTGGCAAAATTCCAACCCCACTACCTTGAAAAAAAAAACCCCACCCAAACCCTAGCTAGGATATGTTTGGAAATGCATAGCTTTGGGAAGGATTGTCATCTTTATAAAGAATCATTCTGGAACATGGTATGCTTCCCAGTGATAAATTTTCTTTTGTGTCTTCATATTTTTTTCAAGTTTTCTTCATTTAGGTTTGGCATCTTTCTTGATATCGTTATTCTTATTTAATTCGTTATTCTTATTTGTGTGTGTTCTCAATGTGAATGCATTTCTTTTCCATTTCCTCTAACTGGCATAGAGGAAAGTACATGCTGTTTTAGCATATTAACATTTACCTGTTATCGTATTATGGTCAATTACTAGCCCTAAAATATGTCACTTTACCCTCTTATGCTTTTTCAGCAGATAATTATTTACCTCCAATTTATACATAGTCTTCTTTCCAGATTTTGTTTCTTATTTTTATATTATCAGAAATAATGCAAAATTAGCTGTTCAAGTTTACAAAGTTTTTTTTTTTTTAGAATTTTGAACTTTATCAAATATCATTTATTAACTGTAGAGGTGATAATTATTTTCTTAGCCATATTACAATCTTTATTATATTACCCTATTTCATCTTATATTAACACATATGCTTGGGCTCAGTGGCTGTGGTTCCCCACACAAAGTCTGTTCTGGCCAAGTACCTAACTAAGTAACTTGCCCATAGTGGAAACCAGTGCTGAGCCCCTGATATGACACCACTCCCAGGAAGGCCTGTTTGGTAGTAGGTTAATTACATTGGATTCTTTCCATCACAGAGAGGATACCACTTGTTCTGTGTGGAATATACAAAAATTCTGCACATGGGTTTTCTTCTTTTGGCACTGTCATCCCAACATTACCTTTGATCAATGAATTATTCCTCAGTAGTGTTCTAGAAGATGCATGCCCATAGAATTCAACAATGTTACTACACACCTCATCACCCAGAAGTAGCAGCAGTAGACAATGACACGGTCTACTGAAGACTCAGATATACACTAATTGGTATCAACACCCAGAAAGATTATATATGGTTTGAATCAGCATCTGATACATGGTACTGATTTTCCCAAAGTCAGCATACATGGGTGCAGGAACCAAGGCTGGGAGTGAAATTGTCTCCTCATACTATTATACATAATTACCCACTCACAGGAGTTTTTCTTTCTGTCCCTTTCCACCTCTGCTCATTTGGCAATTTTGGTTCTGGAGGGAGGCATTCCTCCATCAGGTGACAGACAGTGTCTTCCTTGAATTGGAAGTTGAGGTTACCAGTTGCCACTGGAAGCTTTTTATGCCATTGAACCTACTATGTATTATCATGGACATATATGTTGTATTCTTGGGTAATGTTTAGTGTCTCATCTTTTGTTGTAAGTCTTAACCTTTTATTTTCTTCCACATTTTTTGAGTCTATCACCCAGAATTTTGCCTATTTTACTACTTGTTCAAACAATGTTCTCTTACATCTGCTCTTTAAGGTTTTTCTATTATACTGTTCATTATTTTTGTGTTTATTATTTCTTCCAATCCTCTGGTTCACTCAAATGGTAATTTTTACCTTCTTAGGCTGAGGATATAATTTATACAATTTCTTACTTGTTTTATAATAAAACATTTAAAAATATCCATTTTTCTCAAATTCAGATTTATGTTTACAAAGCATTGCTCTTGTTATCACTTTCTTTTATTTTTAGTGACATTGACTATTTCCATGTATATTGGCTATTTATATTTCTTCTCTTGAAAAATTTCGGTTATTTGCTTTTTAAAAAACTGATTTGTTTTACTTTTGCTTACTGATTTAAGATGAAAAATTATGGAAAGGATATTAATTTGGGCATATCATGTATGTTGAAGTCTTTTTTCCCTTAGTTCTTCTTTTGATTTTGAATTTTTACTGACATAAATTTTGTTTTATACTGCCCTTTAATTTATTCTTTCCTCACTTTATTTTGCTTGAGTTTTTTCCCCAGAGAGTTAATTATTCCAAGATTGCTTATAGAACTCTCTTCTCAGTTGATTAGGAACGTTGTCTTTATCATATACTATCTGATATACTCATATGTAAAACAGGCATATATACAATTTTGATTGTCAAGGATCTGAGTTGGATATTTCAAGTCAAATTTTGTATGCTCTCTAGATATCTTAAACAAAGAGAATTTTCTGGTTACAAAATTATCCATAAGTCGAATTTAAACTTCTTCCTTATGGAGAACTAATTCATCATGACAGTATAATGTGGGTTGATAGAGGATTGATGGAATAGGGAAACTAAGGGCATGACATTTTTATGCAATTACTTGTATTTTCAGGACCTTCTTAGATACTTTCTTCTATTTGATGGCGCTATTGTGGTATCCTGGACTTTATAGATATTGCTAAATCCTGAGAGGTTGCTTAATTGCCTGGTGTCCCATCTTTATTTAATCTCTACCAGGGAACAGTGATAAATGGTTTCCTAAAAGGAGATGAGTGACTTGTCAGAAAAGGCATGGCTTTCTTACAAAAGTCTGTTGATGTTCATAATGATTCTCTTAGAAAGATTTTCAGTAGGCCCCAAAGAGAGTCCTGAAACTAATGAGATACTTTGAACATGGTGGGACCTTTATGGTTATAAGAGTCCATGGGCAAAGCTACTTCCTTCATGGCCTGGACCAGGTAAAAGTTCTACTCTTCCTTTGGTTTACACTCAAACTTGGAAAACTTTCAGGTCACTCAGTAAATTAATCAGAGCAGCACACAAGACTCTAAAATGTGTTGTTTTCAAAATCCATGAAACATGGGACTCTTTCTTAGTGTTAGGAAGGACAAGGTGTGACAAATCTTGCCATTCTGGAGGGAATTTTCCAGCACACTTCAGACACTGATTCAATCTTACTTATTCTTGAATTTTGTACAAATGGAATACTACTGTATGTATCCCCTTATGTCTTTAATCAATTAACTATCAATTATGGCTTTAAGATTCACCCATAATGTTATAAATAGCCTTGGTTGATATATTTTCTTTGCTGTCCAGTATATCCTTTTGTGAACATGCCATTTATTTATATAATCTGCCATTAATGGTTATTTGTGTTCTTCCCAATTATGGATCATTAAAATGCTTCTAAGATCATTCTTATCTGGTAGATACATGTGGGATCATGGGCTTCCCATTTCCAACTATAAAGGGAAAGTATTCAGTGTCATACCAGAGCATGGTGTTTCCTACAAAAGTTTTGAAAATACCCGTTTCCAGGGTAAGCAAGGACCTTTCTATTCCTAGTGTTCTGAGAGTTTCAAATCATGAACGGATGTTGAGTTTCATCAGATGCCTTTCTTTCATCTACTGAGATAAATGCATCGTTTCTCTTTTGTTCTGTTAATGTGGCAGCAGGAGCTGCTCTGGTCCACATCCAATGAGCCTCAGCACTTCAGTGTATTCGAGCTCATTTCTCACTGCCAACACCTGCAGTCCTTTTCCTGAAGTTTGCCTCCGAAGGTGCAGACGGCTGTTCTGTCTGTGAGCAAAGCAGTCTTGAAGGGCCTGGAAATGAACCCCCCTACCATCTTCCTCCCCCACGGAAGGCCACCCTCAACTGATTGCTGGCAGGGCTGGTATTTAAATACTCCACCTTCTTCTGCACATGAGGGTAACTCTGAGGTGTGTCTTACACTGCTTGATTAGTTTCCGCAATGGTAGCTGGCTTGACACACAGCCTGCCTTCTCTCGTCTTACCTCCTCCTTTACTCGTGGTCCATGAATCCCCAGACAAACCAACTAGACCTGAATCTGCTTCAGGTCTCAGCATCTGCTTCTGGGGACAACAATCCAAGACCACTGTTGGTTTTTCCAACTTTGAATTCCTGAAATAAACCATGTTTATTCCATATGATGTATTACATATTATATATTGATGAATTCATTTTTGTTCTGTGGATGACTTTTGCACCTACATTCATGAGTTAGCACCTGTAATGGCCCTTTCTCTCACTGCCATTTTTGGGTTTTCTTGCAAAGTAATGTTTGTCTCATTAAATGAGTTGAGAGCAACCCTTATTTTTCCATTTACTGGAATACTTTGTGAAAGACTGAGATTATGACTTCCTTGAATGTTTAAAGGTATGCTTGAAGCTATCATGGCCTTAAATTTTTTTTATAGAGTTTATCTTCCATCCTGTGGAGTATATGTATCTTATTAAGGCCTCCAGGGTGCTGTTTCTTCCTGACCTCCAGATCTCACCATCATGCTGCCATCACTGTAACAGAGCAACAGGATGTCTGAGGGGCTGGTGAGGATAACTAATGGATTCTCCACTCCTGGAGAATCAATGTAACTTTGAGGCAAGATGGTAAAGGAGTATTTTCATCCCTGACAGGTAAACAAAAAATCCCTTTAATTTATTCTAATTGCAATAAAGTAGAAAATTACCAAATTATTAACTGGAGCTCTGCTAATTTGTTCCAGTAAGTGCTCAAATTTGGACCAGTGGCTACAATTGCACTCAGCACCTAATTATGCTTATGATAACCCAGACTCAAGACTCAGCTATCCTTTGTACACCAAACTAAAGGGGAAATGCTTCATCCATGACTTTAGTAGTGTAATTCATTACTGTCATTTTAAAAAACTGACTACTCTGTCATGTTTTTTTATTGACTATTTTGGTAAAGAGGAGAAACTCCAGGGTCCTTTAAAAACTTATAGCCATCACCTTATGGGACAGATACCAATGCAGCGTTTTTCTTCACTGCTAAATGTATACATATCAACTGTATTTTTAGAAGCGGGGAAATAATTGCAGGTGGGTAGAGTGGTCTCCATGGGCCAACATTGGATTATGATAAATATCCTGTTAATCATTAGCCCCCTAAGTCTTGAACTAGTGCACCTTGGGGGCCCCAGGATATAATATTAGGTCTGCTTGGTAACACAGGAAGGTCTGGACATTCCTCTTTCTTCGATGCACAGTTACTCTCCAAGCATCTTGGTTCCCTTTGGGGGAGGCTGAGAGAAATATTACCAGTGTATGTACGAAGGATTACCATTGAGGCCAGTGATCGCTTTGGTGAATCTGACTCTGGTGATGGGTTTAGATGAGGATTGTGACATCAGTTCATGGCTCAAAACTCTGTTTTCAAGAAATAAAGGATTTGTCTTATAAGGTTTCACACAAATCAAGTGTGACTTCAAGAAGGCTGCCCTAGTTCCTCCTGGAGATTCCACAATTAACTGACTATTCCAAACGGGGTCAGATGTTTCTTGTTACCTTTTTGGGGTTGCTTCTTATTATGGTCACCACACATGCCTTTCCTCTAGTGGTTAAATACCACTGCCTCGATGTCCTCCACCACTTCCCTGGTCTCTGGGGACAACCATGGGAGTGGATTTCCATATGCTGGCATGCCACCCTCCAATGTACTTCTCAGCTTTGAAGAAGGAAAAGTCTTCTGGAGGACCTCATCAGCTGTAACTAGGGGCTGGGGATATCTCAAACAGGAAGGGGGTTCAGATGACGATAAACCAGCAAAGAAAAAGACAGGAACCTAAAACAGAACAGGAAGAGCACAGACATATACAACACCCCTGTTACTCTCCTGTCCCCAACACGAGTCATGCCACTTTAGGAGAGACAAAGAATGCATTATTTTCTCCCTTGGATGGTCTCTAACTGCCTGTTTTTTTAAGAGCATAATAAGAGTTCAGAACTCAAATTATTGTTTTATATTATATACTGTCATTTAATTATGCTTGCCATTTGTACCAAATTTTGGAATAAAATACACCTGTGATATGGTTTTTTCCCCCCAAATTTTGCACTGTAAAATCAATTTAATGTCTTGTGACAAGTGTTAACAAAAAAGAAACAGAACAAAATAGAAAATACTAGAGTGCATTTCATTGCATGCACAAAATAAGGGTAAATATTGTTTTGTGAAACTTTTGTTTCATTCATATACAGTGAAATATAATAAAATATTCAATGATTCTTTGGATTTAACACTTTCAAAGCTCATATGGTAGACAGTTTATACTATGCCTATTTATTTTTAACATCACATTTGATTCCTATCTTGGTTGGAGCATTCAAGAGTACATACATGCTATTTTTCTATGAGCCTTGCCTACCTCAGAATAATTTTATTTCTTTAACAATGAAAATATAACTTAACTAAGTATAAAACTATTTTATTACAATATTTTCCCCATTATGCTCTTTAATCCATTGTCTTCTGGGATTTGTATTATAGAGAAGTCTAAGCTCCTATTTTCTGATTATTGGATCACTCTTTTTTTCTTTTTTCTGGGTACATGTAGACTTTTTCCCTCTCCTTCTACTGTTTTTTTTCTTCTACTGTTTTACTCACAATGTTTACCAACAAGTGTCTAGAGGCAAGTCTCCTTTCTTTCAATCTGTCTGCACTTTCAACTTATATACTCATGTTTTTAGTTCAAATGACACCTGTAATTATTGTAACTAGCTCAGTGTTACACAAAAAGCAGTCCTGATTATCTCTGTTTTTCCTTTTCCTCCTCAAAATTATCAATTTCAAATTAGAATTCAAATGTTGAGTTCAATTCTCTCATGCTTAATATAGCCCTGCAGCTTCTATGCAAAAGTATAACTTGACTACTTCCCAAGGAAGTCTTGCTTACAAGCTAAACTCTACCCAATGAGAAGTGGGCTCCAGGGAGAGCCTGTGTCCTGATGGCAGAACAACAGCTCACACTGGAATTTTCACCACACTGTTCTGCTCCTCTCTCTTATCTGGCTTTCCCTTGGCTGCTCTGACCCTCACTTCCCACACCTCTGGCCTCCCTCCAGCCCAGGAGCCTGGATGCACTCACACTAGGAGTTTTGCACAAGTAGTTCCCTCTCTCTGGAGCCTCTTTTCCCAGATCCTCTCCTGACTGGCTTCTCATCATTCAACTTTTGCTCAAAGGTTACCTCCTCAGAGCAGCCTCGCTTGACCCCTCGTAGTCAAAGTCCTTTATGTCATCCTACTGCATTTTCTTGGAATTTACCTCCACCTTATATTTTCTTGTTTTTGAATGTTTACTGTCTGTCTCTCCCTAGATACAGGAAACAATCTTATCTATTCCATCCCTGAAACCATGATGTCTATAACACTTCCTGAATAATAGACTCCTCCCCTTATTAATGAAAAGTTCTAAAATTAAAATTATTTGGGCATAATACATATTTTGTAGCTTCATAATCTTAATTCCAAGATGCAATCATCATAGTTTATCTGAGACAGATTACATTTGCCCTTTCTAATTATTTTTTATCATAGAATTTACCACTAAGTTAAATTAAGTATTTTGTCTTATATATATGATCCATACCAGGACTATTTATTTGAATTGTACCTGTGTATATTTTGTAAAATCATATTTTAAACTCTTAACATTCATTCTAAAAATTCAATGAACATTATCCCATATCTGTTATTCCATATTATACATGAGAAATTTAATAAAAATTTCCTGTACTTAAAAATGTATGTTTTCTTTGCCTATATATATATTTCCCTAAATATGTCTTGCTCCAAGAACCTTAAGGTAAACTAGTTCAAAATTATAATAAGTAGGACCCTTTAGGTGCTCAGAAGCATCTAAGCATTCTTCTTTTAGGTCAGTAAGTCATAATTTAGTGACTTTCAGAATCAATGAATGTGAAGGACCATCTCCATAAAACAAATACACATATGCAAAAATATGCATATAGTGTCAGTGGGTTTATGAAGTCCACTGTTTATTTACTAACTCAGATTAAGAACTCTTACTTTAGATAATTTTTGTTATCTTATCTTCAAGTGATTTCATTTGCATTGTTTCATTTGTAAGCAGTTCATAAGTCTTTAAGAAAGAACTCAAGAATTTGACTTGAATTCATGTAAGAAATTTGAACTTTTGTGACTCCCTCTTATAGAAATATTTATCATTTAACCTTGGAAATCAAGGTTGAGAAAGTCAAATAATTTATTTTTCGAACTTTATTTGTTTCTATAGTTATGGTTACACACCAAGTAATAGTCCCAGAGGGACAATATATTGTGAAAAGAACTAGACGTCTCTTTAATTCGTTATAGCTTCTGTTCCAATATTTAAGATTCCACTTTAAATTTTCTAGTCTGGAGAAATAGATTGTATGCCATGTTCTTTCTCAAAGAAGTTAGCGACTCAGACTCTTGGTAGCACACTGACGAAGAAATCTTTGTTATTCTGTACCCTGACACAATGAGTGTAATGAGAGCTCTTCCCAACCAACATAATGTCCTTTATTATAAGCGAGCAAGGTGGACATCACTGGTACAGAGATACATGTCCATCTTGCTTTAGAACTGACCAATCTCATGACCTGAACTTTGGGTAAAAGTAAATTACATGGTGGATTTTCCCAGACTGACTGAATTTGAATCAGTATACTTCTTTATACTTGAATGTATGTAATATTTAGAGTCCAGATAGACTTAAGTAATATTTGTCTTATCATTGTTTTATGCATTTTAGGCATTAAACTTTGAAAGAAAATAATTTTTCTAGGTTAATAAAATAGTGCAATCAAATCTTTTATTTATTTTTCTCATTAGACTGAAATAATAAACCAAATGAACAAAAAAAGTCAATAAAATATTTAGCATGAAACATTTTCTCGGAAGATAATGTCAAGGATATTATGAAAATATGACATTGCTTGTAATTGAATTGCAGAAAATCAATGCATTTACCTTTGAAAAGCAGAGGTATTCATTGCCTTCAAGCTTCAGTCTAGGACCTTAGGCTTGGTGCTGATGGTCCTATAGAGATGAACTTCTGGTTTGTTATGAAAGAAAATGGAAGAATCTCTCTGGAAGGAGAACTTAGGTCATTTCCATCTCAACCATATCTACTCCATAGTGTATATGGAACACATTGCTAGTCCTGCCTATCGTTCTTTGCCAGAGTAGAAAACAGGTTCTAAATAAAATAGTCTGAATTATCATAAAGCCAAAAATAAGAATGGAATATTTAAAGTTATAATTCACTTAACTAGTGAACACTGAACACATTATCTTCTTTAGTCGGGGATCTGCAGTCATCTTTTGCATATTATATTTAGCCAACAACCAAATTTTAATTTTTAATTGGGAGACATTAAAATATAATTAGCAGCAAATAACAGAATGACAAAGCTACAAAAATTCATAAAGGTCAAAGGAAGCAGCATTTTTAAGCCACAGCCAGAAGTGTTCTTCCATGAATTTAGGGATTCATCATGAGCACTTCATCTACCCCATATTCACTTCCAAGGCAAATTTTCTAGGTGCGACACTGCGTTTTGACAATAATGATGATGATAATACAGGAATGGCTGTCAAAACCAGAAAGCTTACATTCTTCAGAGTCAAAAGATCCTCAAACCTCAATAAACACCACATATAAAGGAACATAGCAAATTTCAACACAGCATACACACAGCAAAATTAATTCATTTATCAGAGACCGATACGATTTTGAATACGCATTTTCCGGAAGGAAGCAGAGGGCAACAGAAACCATCTGTAACTGTCAAACCTGTGGAAAGTGAAACAATGCATTACAAAATCCCCACAATATAGGAATAAGTGAAAAACATGTTTTATCCAAAAAAAAGTTGTTTGATGACCCAACATATACTTATTTGTATATATTTATACAGAGAATGATAAAAATCAGCTTGCATGACGCTCATAGTCTATCTACTTTGAAGTTATATCACACATACTATAAGCAATTTACAGAATTTATCATTTGCATATACAAGAATGGCAAAATGAATTAAAATGCACTGAAATATAGAACACTCAAAATGTTTTTATATAAACCTCCCAGAATTGACAGGGATTGGCCATAATCAGCACTTGCCATATTGAACAAGAACTACAATCAAGAAAAAGGGAAAAATTCAAAAAAATTATCTTTTATTATTTCTTATTTAAAACAATGTTTTCATTGTTGACTCGCAGTGTTGAAAATTTTGTTCTTGCCCCCAGACAGGAATTTTCTTTGATGATAGTTTATGTTCTGTAGCCTTTTGATCTCTGCTTACTTCCTGCAGATAATGGGTCTCTTAGTAGGAAATCAGTGGTACCTGTAGTAAATATTCACTATACCGATGACGGTCAGGCCAACCCCTGAGCAGTCAGTGAGATGATGCTTTGAGTAGCCGAAAGAAAAGTAAAAAAAAATAGATCTTGCTATTAGAAAATGTTCTATCACTTCACACTAATTCTCTTGAAATAAAAGATCAGTGATTTGCCCAAGAAAATGTTATGAACAGAGTGAGATAGCCTCTTCGTTTGTTTCTGAAAGCAGGTGCTCCTTGTGTAGGTAATTAGAGTACAGTGGGTGCAGAGTGGTGCTTGGAGTTTAGGGTCAACTTTGCTGTCCGCTCCGTAGATTTTACAGGCGATTTGCTCTTTGCTTTAAGAAGAGAAAGTGATATTGGAAAAAAGTCAGCACTTTAGACTAAAGCAAAGCACCCTTCACAAAGCCACAGACAAGAAGCAGGACAGAAAGTCCATGGCTTGTAGCTATCCTCGCACCTGCGGAAGAAGTTATAAGATATTCGCTCATCTCGAAGATTTCCAATGCTCCTTATTAGGCTGTTTTAAACACATACATATATATATTTAATTAGCTCGCCAGCTTGGCTCTGGTGCCCATGAATGTCTTGGCATGCACTGCAAATAACAACACATACAAAGTATTTCAGTCCCGGGAAGTGGTCTTGTTTGCTTTGTCTGTTTTCAAGCCATGCCATCCCACAGTTGGGAAGACTTAGAGGAACAAATGCAGATACTTTTCCCTCAAGTAATTCTCTGAGGATCATTCCCTATAGTCATTTGGTTGTTCCTATATGGGTGTCTAAAACAAATCCCCTGTTTTACCACTGTAAGCGTAAAACCACAGGAGATAAAACCCAAACCGAGAGCAGCAGGCTTCTCAAGGGCCTGCAGAACGGGTTCTGGGGTGGGTGCGTTGGGGTATCTGCTTTTAGAGGAAGATCTTTCTCAACTTTTTAATCCTTAAAATCTGAAGAAAAGTTAGTGCTATCAAGAGTTGGAAATTTTTGAAAGCGCTCTGAGACTACATAAGGGAGAGAATGAAATAGTCTTTTTGCATTTTTCTTCACATATTTTATCCAGTAAGCTACAAATGATGTATTTAATACCTTTATTAGTGAGAAAACAAAAATGTGATGGACCTCAAAGCATTTCTTTTCTTCTTTTTTTTTTAATTTAAGAAAGGTTAAAAAGATTTGAAAGGGGTGAGGGTAGGAAAATTCAATCTTTTGAATATTTCATCTAAATCATGTTCAAGTCCACATTGGCAATGATAGAAATTGTGGTGTAAACACATGCCCTCAAAAAATCTCTGTAAATATTTGGGCTTCTAAAGGGGCTGTTTATCAGACTCATATTCCTGTTTTCAGTTAGGTTACTTTAGTGTCATCATCGATTTGCCTTCGTTCAGGAGGTGAGTCATGTATTTAACACAGAAACGTAATGACTGAGGACCCAGAGGTTAGTGGCGGGTCTCTGGAGAGTGTTGCTTCACTCAAGCTGGGTGACAAGGTTCAAATTGCAAAAGTAAAGTACAGTCCACATGCAGCTCTAAGTACAAAGATCATGCAAGGAAAACATATAAAATCTATGTAGAACCACTAGCATCAGAGCTTTCCAAAATTAAATATATGCCCTTGTTATCTTTTGAAGAGAGACTCTTTGACAGGGATTCAATCAATTAAAAAAGAAAGAAAGAAAATGATTACGTCTCCTTAAATTGCTAACCACACTTGACACAAAGTATGTCTGATGTTGAATAAAGGTTTTAAAAATACTAAAAACAATAAAACCAAGGAAAATGATTTGCTCTTCAAAAACAATATTTTGTGAAATGGTTTCCTTTTCAGCATGAACATTGCAAATGGGCTCAAACTTGCTGAAACTGTGAATTATGCAGCTCATTTCTCGACTAATCAACCCTTCACAGGAGATGCCCAACATTCCTGTGAGATTTGAAGGGAACAGCTATGTCATTCTAACCCAACATTTCCTATCACACTGTGCCCAGTATGTGCAAGTTAAAACAAAAGTTACATGAGCAGTATAACTGGAAACAAACCCAATGATATACTGTAAAGAGTATTTTAAAGTTAAAAATTTGAATAGCCATCAGATATGCAATAAACCATTGCAACACACCACTTTTTTTCCAGATTGTAATCATTCACCCACTCTAGGCACCTGCATTTCCTAGCATATTTTTCATTAAATGAAATTTATTTCTGTCAAGCCAAATATATATTTTTCTCCTGCACAGTAAATTCTAAAGCAAATCTGTTTTGTCATCAAATCACAGATTGCTTTGCTCTTCTTTCTAGGTTTTATTTATGTCTGGAATGAAGGGGTATGTGCTCCTTTATCTTTGTAATCCCAAAGACTTTGACAGTGAAATCTGAGAATCTAACATGCTATAATTTACCCTGTGTAATTTTAACAAATAATCATCATAGTCAATTTCATTCAAATGTACACTATTCTGAATATAATATTACTATTTATCAAACATGTTATGGTCTATTCTAGAGAAAATTAAGCAAATGTTTTTTGTAAAATGCAAACTTTGGCCATGCGTCGTACTCTAGTCTCATTTTTACAAATAGAAACATTTTACTGTTTTGAAACAATGAGATTCAGGATTGCAATCAGAAGCCCTGAGTTTCAGTTTCCTCTGCAGCCACTCATTTCTGAAATCCCAAATAAGATATTTATTTCTTTGATGTTTTCTAAAATGAGCATAATAATTGTTTGCATATTATTGTTTTATATATATGTTTTCATGAATATGCCAGACATTGTGTTTGGTTATCTCTTTTGCTTTATTTGGTTTCCTTTTGCTCTATGCCCAAGCCACACAGGATAACCTGTTATCCCCTAAGACGATCATGCATTTAAACAACTCTTGCCCTCAGATAGCTGCGTTCCATTGTGTCTGTTCCCACCAACTAGTTGTAAGCTCTCTCTCCTCTGAACTTCCTCTGTATTCTGGTTTTCCCTCTCTTGTGGCCTTAACATGGCTCACATTGACTTGTAATTCATTATATTCATATCTTACCTCACTGATTACACTATAAGCTCATTAAAGGCAAGGATGAAATTTTAGCAATTTTTTATTATTCTCAAAGTTTAAAACAATGCCCTGAGTTTTTAAACTTTTGTTCCCAACACAAAATACCCTGTGAAGAAGAAAGGGAAATGCTATTATCTAAATTATGGGAAGAAAATGTGCAGATAACATGCCTCGATGAAGAGTAGCCTAATAGAACCTAGAGATTTCTCTCTGACTCAGAGTGTGATTTCATGATGTCCTTTGACTTCAACTTAATAATGATACATTTCATTTGTTTTTATGCTTATAGGTTTCCTCGGTGCTCTCTCAGGTGTAATTTCTCATGCCTTTGTAAGGTAGGGGGAGGGAGGATTTGCTCCATTTTGCAAATGGAAAAGTCTAAGAAGTTTTCTTAGAAGTTTAATGAGTACAGACACTTAGCTTCCATTTTTCAGCCCTTTTTATACATCATGCGATAGCACATCACATCGGCCTCAATGGGATGTGGACATCGGGCATGGCCCAAGACAGTGTCTGTGACAAATGAGTTTGGCCAAGGAGAAATAGGAAAAAAAAAAAGCCTCAAATATTTTATCTTCAGTGTGTATAGTTATTATTTCAGAGAATAACAGAAAATTTCATCTATTTATTAAAAAGAAAAACAAAACAAAACAACAACGAATCACAACAACACAGAGTCGAGATCTTGGCATCCTCAGAGGTCAGGTAGAGAAGGAGACATTTATCACCATTTCCTCAGTCACTGCATCCGCCTGCCTGGTTTAACTCAGCACAGCCTTCCAGTCGGGAAAGCCTGCCTGGCCCTCATCTGTCTTGTCTGATGGAAGAACTTGGCCCACTTTTGCACCTTCCATCTACATTGCCATGTCTTTCCTGCATCTACAGCCATGTGGCTGGAAGACACTGGGCATACTGAACAAAGCTGCACCCTCTTCTCCTTCACATCAATCTGCCAAATGGCTACAGTGGACTGGGTACCTGCTACATCAGGGAATATGCATACATGTTACATGCATACACTGTCTTAGTTCATCCTCTCATCAGCCCAGTAGAGTAAACATACAAGTCAGGAAAATGTAACTCAGCAGCATGGAATAACTCACCCTAGGTTACACGGTTAATAGGTAGTAAAGCAAAGGTACAGAAATGAAGAAAGAGCAATGCAGTCAGATCGGCTCAGAGTCTGGATGTGCTTCTTTCTGAAACTCCCTGAGGCAAGCAACCTTCCTCACTGTCTCCACACCTGTTAGATCAAGATGTTAAGCTATTATTTAAGTGTACATTTATCTTTTCAGCGAAAATGCACTGGCTATAACACACTTGAGAAAAATTAGAAAACTTCTTTTCCCCAAGTCTGAACTGATGAATATTGAATATGAAAACACTATCCGCTTCTCTGTTTTCCTAAACATTAATAAGTCAAGTTTGTTTTCCTCCATATAGTGTGCCAAGTGTCTGATGATATAATATTTTGCACTTTTCATACTGTAGTCTTTTAAATCTTGAAGGTTCCTCCAAATTCTTTAAATATTTGAATGAGAGGTGGTTCAACCACTGTTCTTGCATGCCCTCTTCTTTCTATGAACTTCTCTTTTCTAAACTTTTAATTCAAATTTTATAGTCTGGGACCAGGAAAGGTTAAGTTGATGTTCAAAGTGCAACCATTAGTGACAGGAGAGAAAGACAACCAGAGCTCTTGGCCACCAGAAAATATATGGGATATGGGTAATTAATTCAAAGAAGGAGAACGTTAAGACAACTAACTAGACAATTTATCCCATCTATGTCTTGCCAGCTCTTCAAATATCCTCTTTCTCTTGGCTGGGATTATTTTGTGATGGGTTAATTTTCTCCGTGAACACAACTCTTGGTTTCGATATACGGAAGAGCCATAATTCAGGGCACCTGTCTACAGATTTAAGTACGATTCTCATAGGTTTTTCTCTTTTCTTGTTTGAGCATCAGTTAGGGTCAAAAGGAGCAAGAAAAGAGAAAGAACACAGTTTCTCTCCTGCTGTGGCTCCCTGGTCTGACTCCAGCATCTTTAGTTTGTAGAAGTGAATATTCGTGATGCTTATCATATGAAGAAACCTAAGAATGGAAATTTTCCAATAATAAAAGAAGCAACACTCAAATAATTGTTTTGCTTGTGAAGAGGCTAAGCTTATAAAGAATGGAGTGTCCGTTACAGCTCTAGGGACGGACAGGCCTTTGACTTACCTCTGTTTCATTACAGATGCCAGCTTTAAGATATGAAAAGAGCTGTGTGAGAAAATTTGAGCTAGTTTTTTTTTTTTTTTTTTTTTTTTTTTTTTTTTTTTTTTGCTGTACGCGGGCCTCTCACTGCTGTGGCCTCTCCCGTTGCGGAGCACAGGCTCCGGACACACAGGCTCCGCGGCCATGGCTCGCGGGCCCAGCCGCTCCGCGGCATGTGGGATCTTCCGGGATAGGGGCACGAACCCGTGTCCCCTGCATCGGCAGGCGGACTCTCAACCACTGCGCCACCAGGGAAGCCCTGAGCTAGTTTTTAATGCAATTTTTATTCAGGTTTGCACATACTAAATCATGACTTAAGGGGAAAGGTCAAATAATAGGATGGTTTTATTCTATAATTTTTTGAAAAGAATATCTTTTTATTAGATTCTTATGGGTCCAAGGCCGATTTCTTCCAGAAACCCATTTTTTTAGAAGAAACAGGCTTCATTTTGACCTAATACATAAATCGCCTGTTTTACTTTGCCCAGGCATGTCGGCAGCAGCTGTTTAAATTTCCTTTCCTGCTTTCCTTTAGTCAGCAAATTTCCACGTCTATTCAGTTCCGAGGCCTCTTACTGTAGCTGAGGGAGCCAAGTGCAGCTGTCCACATACACAGGGTCTAGGTGACAACGTGCATGGGTGATACCCCACTCACCACAGAATGTTCTAGACTTTTTTGCTTACAGCTAATCGCTGCAGGCTTTCAGGGTTCCTACCTTCTACAGCGACTCAAGAATGGGCAAAAAAATGATGCTGCCTACTGCCTGCTAAGGCCACAGTGCATCTCTCAAAACAGCACATTTTCACTGTAATTTGACTTATTCAAGTAGGAACTGATCTTGGTGCAGACAGAGTGATGATTCGGACAACAGCAGCTAATATTTCTTTACCTCTGACCATGGTCCCGGGAGGCTGCTATATGATCGTTTTGCTGATTAAGGAAGTGAAACCGAGAGAGATTATATAACACACTAAGTTTGCTCCATGAGTACATGGCGGCCGCTGAGACTCAGAACCAGTTCTGTCTGACACTATAAACTGATTTGCATCATAATCTCAGCTGGAGAGTCTTCATTCCAGAAAACTCTAAATTTTCTTAATTCTGCCTATTAGAAATATATGGAAATATGAGTGGTTTTGACAAAATGGGAGAATATAAATTCATGGAAAAACAAAATATTTTCCAAGAATTAAGTTTAAGGCTACATATATTTAATCACTGCTTTAACGCATAAATAAGTGATTCATTAAGGGCACTCCATTTACTGGTGTATAAATAAATACTGCTAAAGTGCTTGAAACTATTTACTCACAGTTTAAATATGCCATCTGTGGGTATGTTTTCATTAATGATCAAACTCTTTATTCATAATGAGAAGGTAGATATTCATCCACACCTTGTTGGAATGATCACAAATCCACATTATGGATCGCACACATGTGTAGCCTTGTTGCACTGACACTCTTGTTGAAGTATCGAGCTTGTCTGAGGGCTTAAAGAAGCTCATTCAACTCAAGAATAACTATGAGGGTAAGTGGTGCCAATGTGGGATGGCTTTGCTGAGGGGCTGTGATCCAGAGCACTTATCCCATCACACGTGAGGACACTGTCCTAAGGAAGCTGATAAGAGGTGCTCCTATCTTTTACAATTTGCTTTAATTCAAGCATTGAGAGTGTAACATATATTTCTATGCAGATAGGATGCTGAATTCATGAAGAAATGCTCTCAGACTTTTTCGAAGCAGTCATATGAAATAAAACATAATAATCATTTATAAATCTCCCAGTGTATTGATTTATAAATGATGGTGCAGTCATCATCTCCCAATGACCGCACCACTGCTCACCACTTTGATCTCCCTCCAAACTGGGGGCTCAGTGAGTCACACAATGGAGAGGAAAATGATTACATGACATTTTATTTATGAACGTTATACGTGCTTGATTTATTTTATCAATATATTTATCAAGATCACACCCATTATGTTTAGAAAAACAAAAAGAATAATTTGATGGTCAGATTCTCCACCCAGCTCCCAGGAAATAAAATATAATGTTCTTAATTTCAATGCTACTAGCAATTTCTGAGGACATCACTTTCATAGTAGTGCTTTCAATTTTCATATGCACACGTGTACATGCATGTATGTATATTTTGTCATGAGCTTCACAATCACACAACACCTTTATTATACTTTGCCTCTCTTTGTTTATTTGTTGAATATATTTTGTTTGTTTTCTCTCTCAGGAGCTGTCATTGGCCTCTTTTTAAATTTGGGAAATTTGAAATAATATTATTTTTTTCTTATAAGAAAAGTAATGCATTATCAATGTACAGATGTTATCAATACAAACAAAATAATCAAATAATTAAAAATTGTAAGGTATCTTGACTTTTGATGGACATTTTCATATATTTCTTGTCATTTTTATACGCACATATCTGAGGTTGATTTAAAATTTAGTATTCTTTATTTTTTCACTTTAAAGTTTTGTATCCTATATTTTTTCACATTATATTATATATTCTTCATTTCTTCACTTTAAAATTTTGTATCCTATATTTTTTCACATTATATATTTGTTGTTTTCTAATTTCATTAAACATTTTTGAAAACATGATTCTAGAAGGTGCTTAATACTCATTGTATGGTTTTGTCACATTCACTGCGACACTTCCCTACTACTCTTGGCCCTTTGAGTATTTCTGGCTGTGGGCAGACCTCTGTGATACGCATCCCTGTTCTTGGGTCTGGGTCTGCCTCTCTCCTTAGCTCCTTGGAACTTCCTCCCAGGAGCATCATCTCAGGGACAATCTCAAGTCCTGTGACTTATCTTTCCTGCCAATTTTCCCCCAGAAGGGAAGTACCATTCACCTTGCAAGTAATGATACAGCAGAATGCCTGAGTCACTGTAAGCTTGACACATGTTGATTTTTAAAATCTTTGCCAAGATTATACATGTCAAATTTTTTTAAATGACTAGGGATTTGACTGGGACTGCAGTAAGTCTACAAATACTTTTGAAAAACCTGACATATTTATAATGGTGAGCTTGTTCATCCAAAAACACCATATTTACTCATTTATTCAAACCTAAACTCTTAAAAAAGTGTTCTAATGGTTTTCATCTTTATACTGCTTATTTGCTACTGCCTTAAAAAATAAGATATTTCATACCTTTTTCTTGTTGCTACTATTGAGGATTATATATTATGCCACAAATATTTTGTTTGGTTATTGCTGTCATATGGAGAATTGATTAAATTTTATCTTTACCTTGATTTTATCAATATTATTTGATCACATCTGATATTTCTAAGTCATTTGGAGTGGATCATATAACCACTGCATCTGTAAAATGGACATTTTCCCTTCTTTTCCTGAATATTAGACACAAATATTTCCTTGTCTGTTATACCACTTATTAGTTACACTTGATTTAACCAAACAAATGTTTAAAATTATTTATAGTAAAATGTTATTTTCACTTGTATATTTTGTAACTTTAAATCTTCAAAGTCTCAGACCTCTAATTTCATGCTGATCTTCCTATGTCGAATATTTCTTTTCTGCTCAGCTCTTTAATTAATTGACATTCATTTGGATATGTGTTGTAAATTGTAATAATATGTTTCTATTTGTTATTTATTAATTGAATAAATCCTTCCTTAGTTATTACATGTTTAATTCATCAGATATTATTTTATCTTACCAGTTTTAGAGATTCCACACTTCTTATTTTCTTTCATTTCTATTCATATTTCTGTTCCTTTATGGCCCTCTTAACTCATGGTTATTTGCTAATATACTTTAATATCTGGTAGGTAAAGGGGAAGAGAACTAATAAGGGCCAAGCTCACTCACGTGCCAGGTTTACTCTGCTAGACATTTAAAATACATCATGTCACTTAATGCTAACACGACCCTTGGGGCACATGTGTCACTGCCTCAGTTTTCCATATAAAGAGCCTGAGATTCTGTGTGCAGCTCACTCAACAAACGAGCTGGTAGAGAGTGAATCAAGGAGTCCAATCTGTATCTATCTACCACCAGAAACTATGCCATTCTTAGTATAAGGTTCTAAATCCATTTTGTTTCTCTCTCTTTTTAGAGCTTTTAATAATATTCTCACATGTTTATATTCTCACATGTTTATATTTTCAGTTACACTATCTATAACTATTTTGTGATTTAAGAAATTCCAAGGGTCTTTTTGGAAAGCTTGAATTTAATTATGGTAGCAGCCAGTGTGTATAACTTCAGCTTCCTAAGACACATTCTTTATTCAGGTCACACAGTTCAAAGTCCTAAAAATCCTTTGGAATTTTATTATTTTTTTACCAATAAAGTTAACCATCTAGTTAGAGCCTTAGGCAAGACAGCTGGTGGCTAGTATCATATGTAGTTATGTTATGTAGGGGACAATTTATCATCAACTAACATCATTGTGATAGAAGGAAAAAAGGAAGCTCTGAAATTATGAACAATAAAACATAAGTCAAGAATGAAGACCCAGTCTCCTTTCTTTAACTCAGTCACCTACACACAGCCAACCAGGAAAATATTCGCCACAGTAGAGCCAGGTGGTGGAGACCATTTACTCTCATCATTTCATTGCTGCTGTTAATAATAATAGTATATAAGCACATGCAATAATAGTCATATTAACAGAGCAGCTAGTTGTCACTTATTGAGAATTGATTGGTGACATGCTCTCTATGTATGTAATTTCATTGAGTCCTCAAAACTCTGTGAGAATCATACTACAGTTTCCATTAAATAAACAAGGACTTGGAAGTACACGCAGCTCTGTGTGATGGCCACGAGGTGTGAACAGTCTCTCTCCTTAACAATTGTGCCCAACCCCTCTACTGGTGAGAGGCCCCTGCAGGTCTAAGGAGCATCTTCCAGTGGATTTCTGCTCCTTTGCAGCTGAAATGAATGCACCTGTGTCAGGCTATAGGTGGCAGCAGTGTTCCCTGGGAGAAGGAGACTTTGCCTTTCTTTTCTCTTGGAGGGCTCTTGTTATTTTAACCAACAGAGTGAGGTCTTTCCAGCAACTTCTCAACCCGTTGGTCATCTACCCAGAAAACTGCTCCTCTGGAAGCTTCCTGAAATCTCAAGGATCATGAAATCATTCGAGACAAGACCTTAAAACACTGGCAAATTCTGCTTCATGGCTCCTCGATCACAGAGCTCCTAGTAATCACAAATGAACCTGAAGGAACCCTAAGGTGGCCACGCACTGAAAAACCCCTCTGGCACACAGCGGAGCCTTGGTTTTACAGACCCAGCCAGTTACTGAATTTCAATGAGTTAAGTTAAACACAGCTTGCAGGAGAATTTAGCAAGTATAGACTCCCAATCTACGTAATTCCGTAAATCCGGTTCAAGTATAGCTCTAGCAGATTCCTTAGCCTGTATTATCCAAAGCATTGCCTCAAATCTATTTTTCACCTTATTCATAGATGCTTGATTTACATAGCAGCCATTTAACTGATAGAATTACAATGATCAAATTAATTTAGCCTGTGTAAACAGCCAAGCTGGATCATTTAAACCAAAATCAACATTGAGGTCTGGATTATACATGTGGCTCTCTACCTGGATGCTGTGCACCATTTCCTCATATTTTAAATCAGGAACATAATTTCCAGCATGACGCTCAGCCCCTTATCTCCCTCCCCTCAGCAGCTCTGAAATCTGTTGTAAGATCCTTCTTGCTAACTTTGGCCACTTTTGGAAAGCTGCCATGTTTGTCAGCCACAGAGGAGCTTCGGAGCCCTTGGTTTCTAGCAGCTGTAGCAGCAGCTGCCTCTGAATGCTCAGGTTCACATCATGTTGAAAACACAATCATCATATTTCTGAGTTCAGAGAATAAGTATTCCTGCTGAGTGACTACACGTGGAAACATAACTACAGCTTAACCATGGCCAGTTTTCTTATGAGTGCCAGCTGTTGATCACAGGAATGAAGAAAAGTTTCACAAAAGTCCATCACATTACTGGAAAAAATAATAGCAAAAGACCAGTTTCTAAAAGTGTATTTTGTAGCATCACACACATGCACACACATCTCATAGTAAATAATAAAAATTGTTTTTCTCTCACCCATAAGAACTCTTTAGAGACAATGATTCTCATAATTTACTGCACATAAAAATGCACATTTCTGCTTCTAGACTCAGAAATTTGTCCTGGGATACGAATTTTTAACAAGCTCTCTGGTAAGTCTGGCACAGGACATCTGCACTTTGAGAAACACTGTTTAGGAGTCTTGATCATTTTTGCAATAGTGGCAATATTATCTATTTATGCAAATATAATTATAAGAAAAAGAAGATAAAAGCAGAGACATACTGGCCCTCTCTCTTTTCCTTTTCTTGCCACACATGAGCTCCACGTGTTCTAGGCACTTAGAGGAATGCAAAAGGAAGTGGTGACCTTTGTAGCCAAGAAGTTATCTTTAGGGTGATCACCTACCCTATTTTGCCTGAGGGTCAGGCCTCCCAGAAAGTGGGACTTCCAGCATTAAAAGGAGAATAGCCCCAGGGAAAAATTACTATAAGACACAACCAGGGCTTTAAAGTAAGTGTAAACAAACTGCTGTGGGGACCTTAATGAGGAAACAGGCAATTCTAAGACAATAGGAGAAAGAACATTTCTTTTTGGTGAGAAAGCTAAGATAATAAATTCGATTTTGAATATTTGAGTTTAGGGGCCTGACCTGAATATTTATTGCTGTGAAACAAGCCCCCATAAAACCTAGTGTCTTAAAACAACAATTTATTATTATCTCTCAGGAGTCTGGGGGGGCAGTCAGCTGGGGCTGAAGTCAAAGGCTGGCTTCAGTCAACAACGTGTCTTAAGGCAGCTGCATTTCCTACTCGGTGGCTGGCTCTAAGTGGCCACAGCAGAGGCTGGCTGTCCCCTTACCGGGTAGGTCTGGAATTGGTTGAGGTGGCATTACTCCTTCCCATCTCACTGTCACAGTGGTCACAGGCCAGCCCAGGCTCGGGGGGGGGGGTGTGTGTGGACAAGAGGCACCACACGTCAATGGCTGGTGTCAATAACATGCAGGGGCTCTGCTCTGCACTGTACTCGTGGGACAGACATGGGGAGCATGACGGGGACAGCGGGGTGCTCTCGTCCGGCTCTCCAGAGGGAAATCGGAATCGGAATACCAACAGATAAGTTTTCTAAGGAAACGTTAGCGGTCGAAACCACAGAAACAGATGAGATCAGGGCATTGAGAATGGGAAAAGAACTACATTTAAGAAAGGAATTTAGGAGGAGAAGCCCACAAAGAGAGGGGAACACTAACAGCCAACAAGCAGGGTCCAGAGGGGAGTTTAGGAGCCCAGCGACTGGATAGCTTCCCCCCTGCCCCCCAGGACTCGGGACACGGGAAGGGGAGACGGGAGGTCCAGGGGTGCAGGGGGAGAGCAGAGGTGTGACCTTTGGGGGGTCGGGGCTGGGCTGTAGTCACAGTTTTGTTGTCCTGTTGGCCAAGGTTGGGGGAGAGGACCCATAGAAGGAACGTAGATGGGGGGAACAAAGGGAGGGAAGTGGGGTGGTGGTGAATGGAGGGGATGTTTGGCTTCTGTAAGGAGTAGATGTTCTCCATGAGAAAGGAAGAAACACGTAGAGAACGGTGTAGTTTATTGAGGTATTTGGGGATCTGTTCTCTGTGCAGGTGGAACTAAACCACTTCATGCTAGAATCAGGAATTGTTACCCTCAGAGCACCTACAGGATACTCTTCAATGTCAGTTATGGGTACAGACAAAGAGCTGGAGAAAAGAAACATCTAAGGGATGGCAAAAGCCAAGTTCTACCTGTTTGCTTTATCATTTTTTTCATTGTTTTGGTTCTAATTGCAGATTATCAACTGGAGGTAGAATTAAAAGAACTTAATGAGAGATATCATAAAGATACAGCCCAATGGGATAGTCACATGCTCACTAGCTTTTGGAAAAAATCTGGGAAAAGTAGATATATTGAATGATAGTTAAATCTTTTCTTTATCTTGTGATATATAGATGGTAATAGATTATTTTTCCATCTTTTTTAATGTAAATTTCTGCTTTAGGAAAACTGGGTAATTCTATGACAATTTGAACATTATATATGTGTATACATACAGAGTTATTTTCAGCTAATACTTTTCCTTCATAGAGACACAGAAATTCTCTGACAGAAAAAGTATGAATTAAGAGTTGAGTATTCAATCTAAATAGTTCAGTCAACTAAGCCGAAAACTATGATGAAACTAAAAGGCTGATAGACCAGCCTTTGGTAACTGGTTGTATTACAGTGTCATATATACCACAGATGATGCATGCCTCCCTGTATGAAGTGAGAATAACAAAAGGCTAGTATAGCTTTTGGCCTGTAAAGGCAAGATTTTAATTTTTGTGTCTTCATCATGTCTTGCTTTTAACAGAATAAGAAAAGAAAGATGCATGGTTAATGGAATTTACAAATACTTTGTTTCTCACAAATGAAAATAGAAAAAAATATAAACCCTTTGAAGAATGGAAGTATGTCTTCCATTTTTGTGTCATTGTGCCTGGCATATAAGCTCTTGAAAGGATGGAGAGTGAATAAATGAGTGAATAAATGAAGCGTGGGTATTGAAATCAGCTTTATTTGAATATAACCTGAAAAATTATAAAGTGAAATTATAAATCAGGATGTGGGTGTTACAGGAAATATAATATTACATAAATATCCATCCCAAATATGGTATTTTATGCAATAATTGTGCAAGCACAGAAACTTACACATGAATAAAATTGGTGGCTGAGCCACCCTAGCTTCTGCACTAGAAGTTAGAAAATGTTAAATGTATATAAAATATTTTCCAGTATTCACTGGTAGGAAAATATAGAAATGAAAAATGTTGCTGTATTTCCAATTAATCTTTGCTATAGCAGATAATTTTTAGTGGAAATTACTTTGAATGGATATGGGCTTCCATGAGTCAGCATCCCCTGTCTCCTTTCACTCTTCCTCTAGGACAAGCAATGAGTGAGGCTGGTGATGGGGTGGAAAATGAGCAGTGCTTTTTAGTTGAAAACTGTTAGAAGTTGTGTAGAGTTTACCACTTAGCACCAATCACAATACTAAGAAAGAGACTAAAGTAAAACAGAACTTCTTAGAGTATGTTATTCAATCCAAAACGTAAAGAGTTTAGAAATAGAACATTTCATTCTATGCTTAGAATCCTTCACTTGGGACAGGTAATCTGTCTGTTTGATTCCACAGAATGGATTTATGATTTCTGGCCTGGAATATTCTATGTAGGCTAATAATTTCAATTCCATGATTTGGAGTCCTCAACAGTTAGGCTGTAAACTGTTGGCTGAGGGGACTCTGTGATTTTGCATATAGTGTCTAGCTTCTTCTTTTGATGGTATGAAAAGGAGGAGGGCAATGTCTCCAAAGATATAAAATCTTTACCAAATAATGGCTACAAAAATTATAACCATTAGGGGTGTGTGTGTGTGTGTGTGTGTGTGTGTATATATATATATATGGGTGTGTATATATATGTGTGTGTGTGAATATATATATATGCATATTCTAGCTATGGTTTTTTTCTTTACTTTGGGATATAAAAGAGATGATAAAGAGGAAAATAAGGCAAAGTCACACAAATTTGGGTTCAGAGAGGCTAAGCTGTCTATTCATCAGACTGACATAAGTTGCAGTGACCAAGGCATGCTGGGATAGCTGCTCCCCTACATTTAAAGGCAGGACAAACTCACAGAGACCCTGAGTTAAGCTCAGGACAAATCATCTCCATTAGTACGTGAAGCCTAAGGAGGAACCTAGAGCGGCACACATTATTATAAAAGTGTTGCTTACAAATAAGGATTTAAAGATATATGTACATATACATATTTCTCCATATAAATGTAAATATATAAAGATATATATATATATATATATATATATATATATATCATCCTGATAAAATGATGAGATTTTTTCAATGTCATGGCTAAAAAGAATCTGAATGGTAGCAATAGAATTTTCTATTACCAACAGTAGTGTCAATAATTCTTCAATGATAAACTATAAAGGGAAAAACTTAAAAATGAGAAATTATAGATTTTATGCTCCCTTCATCCTATAATATTACGTCAAGTGTGTTAGCGAAATACAGAATGGTCTGGGGTGGTGTTAAGTACTGCCTACCCCAAGGTTAAAACCTCAATGAGTTTCCACTGGCTGAATGAGCGCATAAATTAATGCTATTCAGAGCAGCTTTAACTTGCACAGCTGACTTAGGAAGCGTGTGACTAAGCTTGACTAAGCTTCTAAATTGGCATCGGAGCCACACTGACAGGAGCTGCCTTATCTCTGCACCACTTTCTGCCTTTCACCCCACCCCCCTCATTTCCTCCCATTATCATCATCACTTTCATCACAGGCAGCTGAAGTTTCTCCTTCAAAATCAGAAGCCCTTGGAGCTTGGTCCTGCTTAAGGCTACGGGTCCCTGAAAATGTGGTGTGTCTCTTTCATTTACATGTTGATTAAGTGAAAGTCTCTTAATTTGGGCTATTATCGATACATAAATCTGTAGAGAAAATAAACATGCATTTATAATGCAACCAAACATTACGTGATTTATTGTGCTTATAATGTGTAAAAACAGAAGGAAAAGAAGTCCAGCTCTCAGATCCCCTGGACATGAAGCACTGCCAGCGACTAATGGGCAATTCACATCCTCTGGGAAGGCCAGCCTCCCTGGCTCTCATAGCTCATCCTCATTTCAAATGAACTAGGTCTCCAATTTTAAAACCGTCATACATAAATCTATCTACTCTGACCATCTTCCTGCGGAGGGTTTATGAGGGGTAAAATGGGTTTCCATACCTGATTGTGGACTTTGTTTGGGGATTTTGGCTACCGCTTGAGGGCTGGAAGTGGAGAGCACTCGCTGGTTGGCAGAGCTGTGCATGCTGCCGGGAGCGGCCGCAGAGACATTCTTGCGAGGCTTCACATCCTGCAGCCACATGGGTGAGGCCTCGAAGGCCTGCATCCTCCGAGCATGGCTGTTGGCGTTGACTTTTAGGTAGGCCTGGGCTTTGTGTTCCTGAAGCTCTCCATAATTGGCGTCGGTCACCCTGCATTCATATAAGCCTTCATCCTTTTTCCTCACTTTGGAAATCTGAAGCTTGTGAGAGATGTCATTGCCTTGGACTTTCACTGTCTGAAAAATTGCAAGTAAAAAAATAAAGTGCTACATCAAGAGACTGGGTTCCAGTACCTTGTCCCAAGCTTGCTAACGCTGGAAAATTAAAGGGTCTCATTATTCTCACAGCCATAGGCTGAAAGCTTTTTATTTTCTCAGCAGTCAAATTGGAAGACCTTATTTATCCTATTTTACTAACACCTGGATTCACAAGATCATGGAGACATTAGTTCAATCCAGCTGGACTAGATTCCATTAGCCATGTGGTTCCCATTTCCCAGGCTGTGGGACCAGCTCTGCCATGTTCCCATCATGGGACTGGCCTCTGCCTGGTGAGCTCAGCTGAATGAAGCACGACTTAATGAGGCTGAGTGTATAGTTTACACAGCCCCTCTCCCTTCTTCACTGCTGGTGACCGCTCTTGAGAGATCAAAAAGACATGTTGTTGGTCACGACTGAGTTTAAGTGAGAATGTGCCTTTTTCCCCACTTTCGGATGATTACTAAAGGGAGTGACAAAATAGACTTGGACAGTAATGTTTTTTTCTCAAATTGTTGGTGCAGTCTGACCTATAGTTATGGGGTGGCATGATTTAGGGAGCAGATTAATGTCACCTGAAATCCTATGGCTCAGAGTACATACCTCCTGCTACCATAGGGTCTGTGGGCTACTGGAAATTGAGATGCCATCAGTTAAACACTGCTTTGATTTTCAAAATAGAAATTGACTCTCGTTTCTACCAATAATTTATATGCCAGATTAACAGCAAGATTATATATAAGGTTATGTATAATATATAAAATTCTATTATATGTAATATATATATATATATATATATATATATAAGCATCTTTATCAGAACTAGATTTGATATATATCATCCATGATTGACAGAATGATGGACTTCATAAGACATTCAAGATTTGAGGATTTGGATAATCTCAAAAGATAAGAAGTGAGGAAGGCATAAAGTTATTTCTCTACTGGCCCTTACACTTTCAAATAGCCATAAGTAATTAAGAAAATTTGGGAAGTGTTCATCTGGCTTTTACATATAGAGTTGTATATACAAATAGTTTCCAACATCTGAACCATAAGTATGCATTTATGTGTATGAAAAATTACATATGAATATTACTAATACTGTAAAAATAAAGGGAATCGATAGTTTCAAATATATTTTCAGCTGGTCTCTGATTAAGGTTGGGGCAGAGTGCTTATATTATTATTATCCCACTTTACAGTATAGTAAACTGAGGCTTAGGGGGTTTGGGTCAGTGATTTTCAACACTGACTGCCCACTAGAATCATCTGAGGAGGTTTAGAAAATGCTCTCATTTGGATTAATGCAGAAACACTGTGTGCATCTCTGGGGGGCAAAGCTCATATCAGTATTTTGTGAAAGCTCTCCTGAGAATTCAAATTAACTGCTGGCTTAGGACATACGTTCAAGGTCACACAGCGGGTAAACTGGGAACACACTGCTTTCTACCTCAGTTTGTGTCCAGAACTCTTTCCAGTTTACTAGATTATATGAACTCTGGGCATAGATAATACTGTTAGCAGTCGTGTGCATGGCTACGCATCTGATTGCATGCTTCCCTAGGTCAAGATGTGTGAGGCTGCTTCACCACTGGTCTTTGGAGGGTTGGGATACGGGTGAAGGAAGAAAGATGAATAGGAAATAAACAATCTATCTAATTGTATGTGTATGTGAAAAATGAAATATTTAAGAAAAACATCGTTAATAATGGATCTTACCAATAAAGCTTTTCTAGCACTGTCAGAAAACAAGAGTTTTTGTGATATAAGAATAATTGAATTGAAAGATTCTAAAAAGTCCATGAGTTTATGAATAGAAACTGGAGTTTCTGGTTTGTATCTTATTTTTGTTTGATATTTTCTTCCATGTTGAGATTATACATTTAGATTGGAGAATCTGATTTTATTAGTATAATACATTTTTACACTTTTAGTTATAATAGCCTCAGAATAAATTTCTTTTTAAAATGTGGGTCATTGGATTTTTAGATTCTTTATACATATATTATTTCTAGTAATGGTAATTTGTTTACTAATTATCAACAAGCTGAGCAGTTGTACAGTATAAAGTGATTCTAGATGGCTTCATCTGAGGTGTAGTAAAAAAGATTTTTTTTCTAATTTCACTCACAATTATGAAAAGTAATAACCAGCAGAGTAGAAATACATCTCTGTATTATCAACAGGTTAACCTCCTCCAATAATGCTTTTATATTTATACTGGCTTTTGGTTTTATATTTACATTTATATGATTTTGAACACTGGCATTAGAAATATGTTGCATGCATTATGAATGACGTTGAAGTTGAGCCGTTTTCATTACAACTTCAACACTCTGTTGGATGCTCTAATTTTTTTCAGCCTGGGAAGATTTTCGTACCGTTAGTGTTTTACTTGCAATTGAAGGATAATTACTGGTATCATTTTGAACGGATATTATTAGCATTGCAGCCCTTTAACAGTTATGTAACTGTTAGTAAGAGCAAGAATAAAGTCTCACACACTTCTTTGGGTGGCAAAATGACTCCCTAGTAATTGTTCAAATATCTAAGTCATTAAGATAAATAATTTTATTGTATGAACTCTGCTTCAGTGTGTATGTATCCAGTGAGGTAAGACACGACACAGACAGCGGGCTCTCATCCTGTGTATGCAAGTTGCCTGTTTCAGGGGCAGTAAGTTAATAGACTTTTGAAAACCTGAAATTCCTAACTAGTGCCCCCGGGACCGAGGGCAGCCGTCGTGGTGACACTTACGCTGATCTTGGTCCCGTCGCCGTCGGGGTCCCGGTATGGCAGCAGCTCCGTCTGCGGGAGGAGGAGGGGAAGGGGGGTGGACATCGACGCTCAGACCGGGCCCGGCCTGAGCCCTCGGCCATGCAAACCTAGCGGGGGGGGGGCGCTGCCCCGGGCCGCCCGGGGGCCGGGCTCGGGGACTCGGGAGCGGGGATAAGGGGCTCCGGAGGGTGGGGACTGGGGGGCGGGGGCTCGGGGAGCGGGAGAATTAGGGACTCCCGAGAGTGGGGATTCCGGGGTGGGGACCGCGGAGGCTGGGATTCCCGAGGGTGGGGAATAGGGGGCACCCGGGAACTCGGGGGGCTGCGTTCGGGTCAGGCCCCCGGGGCACGCCAGTCTGCGGGACGGGACTCTGCGTCGTTCCCGGCCCGCGCCCCCTCCCTGCGGTCCCTTCTACAGGCTTCCTCTCGCCCCCGCACGGCCGCCGCCTCTTCTGCAGAACTGTCTGCACCTCCGTTCAGACCCTCGTTTCCCCGCCCCTCCGCTCCTGCTCTGTTCTCCTCCCCTCCCCGCCCCCTCTCCACTTGCGTCTCCTCGGGTCCCTCCGTCAGTCCCTATCCCCTTCTCCCCTGTCACCCTTTCTTCCCTCTCTCCCCGCCCTCCGTCTCCCCCCGCCTCCCTCTCTCCCCCTCCACTTCCCCTCCTCGCTCTCTCTCTCCCCCCTCTCCCCCCCCCTCTCCCCCCCATCCCCCCTCTGATTACGGCGGAGGTGAGAGAAACCGACGGGGGTGGAGGGCGGGGGTGATGGAAACACCGACATAATTCCTGTCCTCACACCACCGTCCCGAAAGGGACATTGAGTGTCCGGGGATGTATCAACACGGCAGTGCCATCACGGACAGCTCACAATGACCCGTACGAAAAGGAGGAGGCTATTCCCGGTCTTTAACCGGGAAAGACTGGACAACATGCCTTCCCTTGGTTTTAACGTGGTGTCACCAGGGCACGCGGCTCACCCCCTGGCATCCCTGGGCGTCCTCCTTGCCGAGAGAGCCAGGGGGCTCCCCATGGGCGCCCAGGCATCATCTTGGGCCCGACCCCAACTGGACACTCAGAGGTCTAAGTCAGTGGGTGGGACGGACGCGAAGGCGACGGAACTCCGCTACCTGTGCCCCGGGTACTTCGGCCCCGGGGTCCAGGTCCTCCGGCCCCCGCAGGAACCACCACTGGATCTCCAGGTACACCGAGGCGGAGCCGCTCTGGAAAGCGCAGGACATCTCCACATTCTGCCCCTCGGTTGCCGTCACGTTTCGCGGAAACTCGGTAAATTTTGCTGCAAAACAGAAACGCACCCTTTTGGAATATGCACACCACTGTTGACAAGGTCTTTTGAGAGCTCACTACATTTTCCTTCGACTTAAAAATAAATAAATAAAAACCGCAACAAAAAGCCCTCTGTGACATCCCAGAGGCTCCCCAACCCCTTTTCCTTTGCCTCTTTCTTGTCTTATTTTTGGTATGGTGCCTAAATCATTTTGTTTTTGATCAAGTCCAGATAATGGAAAGGTTAACAAGCTTGCCAATAACTCCCCTCTGTTAGCCAAGATGTCCACAGTTAGATACAAATACCTTTTGTCAGACTGCAGTATTCCCCAAAACTTACTGAGGGTTTCAGTGAAGTATATTTTACTTATATTTATATTTAAGTGTATTTGACAAATCTGTCAAGCTGATACAAGAGGAGAGCCTCCTGCCTCCAAGTTTGTAAACAATTTATGACTAACTGGACGTTTCATGTTAATAGAGAAGGGATCATGATTATCCGTCAAAATTTACATTCCTAATATATCATGACACTTATTAGCAATTGTGATTCAAAGGCTACAGCAGTGAAACAAGTTGCACACTTTCTAAGCTGTGGATATTTCTTCCCAAATTAACCTTCATATTTGTTCCCATCAAGCAACTGTATTGTAAACTGTCATACATCGTGGGATGTAAGAATCACACACCTGGGCTTGGTTCAGATTAAAGATTGTTCTGAAGTTACTAGAGACATTTTTTCCCAGCCTTTTCATTACCAATCTTGACACTGCTAGTTTGCAAGATTCATGGAGTCATGGTGAAACTCACAAAAATATGTTTCCTCTCTCCCAAAGGCACTTCTCCAACATGGAATGCTTTGGATGGTTGTTCTTATCCTGTCTAAGAAATATTTTGCAAAGAGCTGACGATTCCCTAAAAGTCTTGGAGAGATTTGTGGCTAAAGGAAGTGCACAGCTACAATGCGAACTCATGGGGAGGAGGGCTGAGGGGGCTGCAGAGCCGATTCAGGGTGGATGGATGCACTTTTGCCCCCACTTTTCAATGCGAGGCACCATCAGTGTCTCTTTCCAAAATTTTTTTTAATAAAATCCCAACATGATCTCTATTGAAATTGAACTGTATTTATACTTAGAGGAAATGGGAGATGTTAAGAAGACATTCTGATCCGAAAAGGACTCTTCCGTTCAAGCTGGAAGAGTGTGGCATTTCTGTTTGCAGAAGCGATGCAGTCCTCTGACAGCAGAGGTGTGATTTGCTCATGATGCTGAAATGATCACTGCAGCCTGCGAAGTCCTAACAACTGGATTTAGCAGGCTACTGCTGCTGCTGCTGCTTGTAATGCAAGTCGTGCCTTTTTATGGGTCCTCAGAGGAGTCTGTCCTTTGATAAACACACAGGCAAACGAAGTCACACGGACCCAGAAAAAGGAAACTCTAAGCTCATACTGCCTACATCGAGGAGGAGAGCTGGCCATGGAGAGTTCCCAATCCCCAGCTCTGTTTGCGATGATTATGTATGCACGAGTGGTCACCCTGTGCATGCACACAGATAGAAGGGACACACACACACACACACACACACACATTCACTTATAACCCTGTGTTTGTGCTCACCAAGGAACCCACCTCGTTGTCGGGCACCAACTAGATCTGCTCTCAAATCTAGCAGGGCTACTATTTAATAAACTTTAAAGAATAATGCCAAACAGAACATTATTCCTCTTACTTGCTAAGCACCTCACCACATCTGCCTGGTCATTCTTTGAACACAGAGAAGACACACAAACACACACTCACAGCGCAAGCAAATGTATATTTGCCAGTGAACACAGACTTACCTTGAGAAGAAAGCCCTTGCTGTACATATAAAACGGAAAAGAAAACAAATCCAACATACGCCAAAAAGATCCCCATCGTTCCAAAAAAAAAAAAAGGGGTGGGGGTGGGGGTCGTCACATTAGTGTAGCCAACAGCCAAAAAGACCTAAAAGAAAGGGATGCCACTGTCTCGCGGGCTCGGTCTCAGCGCCCGGGGCGCGGCGCCGCGAACATCCTGCTGCTCGCCGGCGCGGACTGGCTCTAGGGATGTGGAGCGGGGAGCCGGCGGCGCAGTGCCGGGCTGGGCACCGGGCTGGGCTCCGGCGGGCTGCGCGTGCACACCCGGATCGCAGCGCCGGGCAGTGCCTGGCCACTCGGCCGCCCGCCTTCAGCTTCCTGCGGCGGGTCCGGCGTCAGCCCGCGGCGTGGGGCGCGTGGCGCGGGGACGGGCGAGGGGCGGGGACCTCGCGGGCTCGCGCCGGCTCCCCTCTCCGCGCCGCGGCGCCTTTAACTCCGTGCGCGCCGGGCCGCGCTCCGTCTACGCTCGCCTTCCGGAGAGCGGCGGCATAGTTCCTTCACAAAGTGCTTCTTCCCCGTCGACTGACCCTCTCTCGCCTCGGCGGAGGCTCGGCGGGCGGACCGCGGTGGAGCGGGAGGTTGGGGCTTTGCTGAAGACGGGAGGGATGGGACGGGGCGAAAGACACTGCTCTGGGGCGATGAAAACAGCCATTGGAGGGAAATGTCTGTTAACCAGTTATTAACTGCTAACTGGAATGAGCGCAGGCTATTATTTCACACGAATTTATTGCTGAGCAGCCTCTAGTGGAAGAGAAGCAGCTCATGCAGGGACCGTACCACTCTCGCTGGTGAATGGAAGAGACGTAAAGTACAAAAAGTCACGTCTTGAGAGAATGTTCCAGAGAGAAAACCCAGAGCACGTTTACTTTTATTTTTATTTTTAATTTATTTTGGCTGATTCGTATACCGCTCCGCCTTCCCAGCCTCCATCTCACGTGTATTTTGTATTGTGGAGTGGAGGAGGGGTTTCAAACACCATTAAGGTCTTTATTGCAAGGTCTATTTTTGTTTTGTTTTGTTTATTTGCTCTTTTTTTTTTTTTTGCCTGACACAGTAATGATTTAATGTTCCCTAAGATTGTATTAATAAGGAATATTGTTTTAGGATGAAAAAGCACAGTAAGTTTTAGGATTTGGAACAAATCTAGCTATCTTCCCTAGAGAAGACTTGAGAAGAAGAAGACTTCTATTTCTTATTAAGAATCTAAAAACAGTATCTGTCTCCTTAAAGACCCTATTTGTGCATATGAAGTCTAACCGTTAGTGCATTTAAATCTTTTTAACAAAATTAAAATCATTTGCCATCTAGGCACAGTACCAGATATTTCATTCCCGCGCTTACTTCTATGCAACTCTGCTACAGATCTTTGGTATTATTTAGAAATATAACTCAGTGTTAACAATGCTGTCAGGAAACCAGTGCAGTATATGCATTTTCATCTTGTTGATATAAAATTTGTAGTTGGCTAATTCCTTCACTGACCAGAAAAAAAATTACCGTCGGATTATTAAACCGCTTATCCTTCTGCTGAATACAGCAGTAACTTAAATGATCAGAAAATTAAGGCACAGTAGCTTCATAACAATATTATTATTTTCTGAAGATATATTTATTTTTCACTGTGGTGTGTGGCAGAATATAAGATGTGGAGAAAGTCGTGAAGGACATTTTATATCTGTTCATGTTTAGGCCAGCAAGACTCCATATCCTTCTATTGAGCAAAGGATTCTGAAGGATGTCATTTCAAGAAAATAAATCTTTTTATACCCAAACACTCTTTCATGGGGAATGTGTTCACAATATAGGAAAAAAAAATCCAAGTGAATCCCCCTACCCCATATTAAACATTATCTGAAAAGTAAACAAAACTTTGCAAGTATTAGATCCTCAGAGGCTAGTCACCTCCAGCTTTAAATTGTATGCCTAACAAGATGTGTTCAGTGTTTATCACAAGGTTTTAGCTTTCTTTGAACATTTGACATAAACATGAGATTAATATGTCATGAATATGACCTGACTTGAAGGTTATCTGCTTTTAGAACAGTGTCCAATATAAAGAAAAGGGCATCCATTTTAAGCAAGGGAAGTTCTGAATTAATTTAGCAAAGCACTTCAGTTCCTTTTAAGGGGAACTTGTCACTGTGACTGCAGAAGTACAATAAAAATAAGTTGAAAAATGTGAAAAGTAAAGTGAGAAAATTTTTATAGGACACATAAACCATCAGGCTACTTTAAATAGAAAATTATAAGCATTTAAGCAATGAAAGAAAGAAAAAGAATGATGGAAAGGAAAAAAGGAAAAAGAAATTAAGAAAGAAGGAAGGTAAAATTGGGAAAGGATTTATGCTCTTTTCCTTACGAAAAGTGCCAATACATATATATTTTTTTAAGTTCTGCCAGTGTAGACCAAAATTTTTATCTTAATACTTGGTACATCATCTCAAGAACTGTAAATAGTGCTTCTAAACACATTTGTATTATCTCCTTTAGAACATTTGCCTTATTAAAGACAAAGCGTCTCTGTATAAACAGTTTGAAATAAGAAAATTGAATTAAAAACCAAATACATCCAGTATATCAAATGACACAGTTCTGAGACTAAGGCCCATTATTTTAAATAAGTCCTTGTAAAACACTATATTCGCGACAAGATTGGAAGTAACATATGAGGAAAGACAACTTGTCTGCATCCAGATGTGGGAGAGATGTTCCCTGCCCATTTCTTCCTACCCCAAATTATTGCTGATGCCTTATCCTATAAAAATGATTGCATATCTCTTCTTTAAAAATACTTATTTATGAAATAGATGCTCCAAAAATAAAATCCTATGATCTCATTTTTATTATTGTGTTCTTGCCCTTTAAATTAGCTTTTGGTTTCTTATTTTTCTTTTTAAAGTTTAAATATGTGTATTGTCACAGCTACTTTTCCCCTAAAATTTATAATATAAATGTTTATATACTCCTTCCTCAGTTGGAGTTCATTCCATTGCGTTCCTTTGGTATCTTATTTTGATTTATTCTTTGTGTGTGTGTGTATAAAAACTTGTTTAACTTTGTCTTTCAAATACTGCTCCCTTATGATATCTGTAGGCATTTACAAAGGCTTTCAGAGCCATTGACCCATCCAAGAGCTAACTGGAGAGGAGTCTCTTCAAGTTCTGTGATTATAGACTATATCATTTCTTTCTCCTAAGAAGGCTTTGGGGCATTTTTGCATCTTGGACTTAATGGGGAATCACCATATTTCACCTGCATAGGCTCATGGTAGAATGATGCTTCATATTACATTTTCATCATCTCTCCTAAATTGGGGCTTAAGTGCCCAAAGTAAAAATTTTTCATTTTCTGAATAATTGGAAGACACAAAATTAGGTATTTTATTTAGAAATAACCTTTACAATAAAGCCAACTATGGAAGATCATCCTTAGGGATTGGAGGCATCAGCTTCATTTCTTCACCTCTTTTGCAGGCATCTCACTGTGTTATGGAGCTGAACACGCTTTCCCATTCCTGCCCCTAAAGTGCATCCCTCTGTGGTCTTGAACATATTCTTTGGAGAAGCTCAACACTGAGTAGGAGAGAATATTTCAGGGTATTGAGGAAAATTTTAATTTGTAACCTAATGCCTTTATTATTTCTTTCTCACTTGGGGAAATAAGAGGAATTATTACAGAGTCTTTAAATATGGAAGCAATATTAAAAATCCAAAGAAACTCTATTTCAACTGAAGAAAGTGTCCAGGAGAAAGCCACTAACTCATATCAACTAAAGATGACCTTTTAAAATTTGTTTTCCACTGAATTCTAGAAGCCTTGGTAATGCTGTGTTTACCAGTATCCTCCACATTGTTGAATTTCCAAAGATTGACAGAGTCAAGGACACACAATAATGACAGAAGAAACAGCATGTATATTATTCTTTTCAGACATGCACACAGCGTTTCTTCACAAAATGAGTGAATTTCAGAACCGGAATGGAGCTCAGTAAGGAATTAATCCAAACCACTCATTCTACATGCGAAGGACTAGGGCTACTGGTATAGTCACTAGAATCACAAAAACCAAATCAGGACCTTATTTCTTCAGGTTCTCAGCTCCAAAATGCTTAGAGGGCAGAGGATTAAATAGTTTAAGGCAAACAAACAAAAAAAAACCCTTGTTCATGCTCTAGGTTCTACTATTTATACTGAAAAAATGACCATTAAAAACAAAATTAATTGCACCCAAGCTCTTTCCTAGACACTAGTGCACAGGTCACTTGAATTTTTAGACTCTGAGAATAGTCTTTGAATCTCCTGTATACAATTTCTTGTTCCCTCGTATCTCATGTCTTATAGAGTAAACAGAGAGAGAGGATACTGATGGTTGTTGGAAGTGATTAACCATTTCAAAGAGCCAGGTGGCCTATATGGACTCTAACTGTCCATCATATGACTCCTGTTCATTTTACACTTCTGCGTGGGATTTCTCCCTTTATCTTTTCCTTTTGCACATGACTAAAATGTAAATTACTTAGATCTAACTTATATTCTGTGGAGCTCTATGTAACTTTGGAACTGAAGTTCACGAAGTTAGAATTCATGTTATTCATGAGGTCATGTTATGTCATTTTAAAACTGTAATGTGTGGCCTAGAGGTGACCTCTGGAAAGAACAAAGGTAAGCTTCACATTTTCTCTAAAAGTTAATATCATGACCCACTTAGATGCCCTCTACAAACCCATGAACACTTTTATTTTTATTATGACATAGTGGACATACAATGTTATATAAGTAACAGGTGTACAACAAAGTGGTTCACAATTTTTAAAGGTTATACTCCACTTATAGTTATTCTAAACTATCGGCTATATTCCCTGTGTTGTACAATATATCCTTGTAGCTTATTTATTTTATACATAATAGTGTGTACCTCTTAATCCCCTACCCCGATCTTGCCCCTTCCAAAACTCATGAACCCTTATATCCATTTTTTTTCTCTTAGGAGAGTTTAAAATGGGCTAATAATCAAATATAAGTTGTGTCTGTTAAGTTTTTCATTAGCAAAAAAGTTAACATGAATGGTATGTGTCCATCCCATAGTAAAATATCTGTAACTAGAAGCCACGAGGTAAAGAAAGCTGAGGATCTTGTAACTGAATCTACTACCTCCAGATTGTTTCTTCTTGTTTCAAAGTTATGCTGCAGTAGAAACACAGAGTTTATGATGTTAATTTTAACATATGCTTTTTATTCATTAAAAATTCTGTGGGTTTGATTAGACATGAATAACTACCTTCTACACCTATTTTTGTACAACAGATAATTATTTGGGGAAAGAAAACCAAAATACAAGAAAATCAGCAATTTTGGGTAGAGTCTATAATTTTCAAACTTGTCCATGGTTCTTTGCCTATATTTACAATTTGAAAGAAAGTTAATAATAACTTATAATAATGCTGTTGAAAAGCTTTCAAGAAAAAAAGCAACATAAACATTTAACTAGCCTTACATTTTTAAGTACATGTTTCCCAATTATTGAGTGTTATAGAGTGAGTTCAAGGTTCCCCTCAGTATTGATTATCTCTACATCCTTAAGCAAGTGAAGTGACTTGTCATCCCTAGATGTTACCCAGTTTTCCCATAAATAAGAGTTCCTGTTTTGTACCTTGTGAGGAAAATGCCATGTACACAGTAAAGGCTCAGTAAAAGCTAGCTATTATTTTATTGTCATTTATCCCTATTTTTGACTCATGAGCCTTTTTATAAAATTCAGACTGAATGAAAAGGGAAGTCTTGTTAAACCTTACAATGAGTTTTTAAGAGGAAAATATTGGAGTATTCTGGGCTCCTTCAAAGGCAAACAGTAGTAAATTAAAATCGTGTTTCTGGGATAAAGAGCCTGATGTTTGAGAGAAACACTGGAGTTAGTTCAAAATGTCAACACTAAATAAAAAATACACTAGGGCCTTGAGGATGTATTCATGAGATGCGTATGAGGAGGTGCCAAGGCAACAGTCCAGAATTCTATATTTGATGGAGCCATGTTCTATCTAACACAGTTACATCAGGGAAAGGGCTTGGCATGACTTCAGTGTGTACCGAGGTCCCATCTGTGATCTAACCTGTGTCTGGAAACAGAGGATTTAAAAAAAATCTTTTGATAATGACCAAAGTCATGTTTCTGTTCTTCAGACATAAAGGTTTTTTTTTTTTCTCCCGAGTTGTACAGATTGAGTAATGCTTTCAAAGGGTAGTCATCTATTTTATTTCTAGTGCTCTCATGATCAATTGGCGACAACCAGAGATCCCTAGAAGTCAAGACCCTTTGACTACCATTGCATTCATTTGGCTTATTATCGTAGTTTTGTGGTTGAGTGCAGCCAGCAGGTAATTATTCCCATCAGAAAAGGAGCTCATTACAATGATGCCCTACAGAATATTGACCCCATGGTGCTGGTTTCATGGAAGCTGGTGACACTTCACTAAGGTATTTGCCAAAGTCTTCATGAATGAGGTGTCTTCCTATCTTTCATAGGGAACAGTGGGAAGGTTAATGTGTTTCATATAATAAATACATACAGCACTCCTATGTTTCTAAACATTTAGCTATCTTCCTCCACATTATACTAAGGAAATTTATCATTTTTGACTTTGCTGAGTGTAAGCCATCTTTAAATCCAAGTTTTAGTTACTGAGTCAAGTCAATTCTGAAGGTTACATTCAACTTCTAATGCTACCACCTTAAATCTTGAATCTCATTTAGTGAGCCATTTTGATAAATTAATAAAAATATGATAAAATTAAATATCCATTTATGATTATTGTAAAAAATCCTTTAGTACACAAAGAATATAACAGAACTTCCTTAATCTTATAAGGAATATCTATTAGATATCAGTACTAAGCATCATATTTAATCACAAAGTCTTAATGCATATTCTGAGTTTGTGAATTAGACAAAGATTTCCACAATCTTTACTACCACCCATCGTTGTACTGAAGGTACTAGCTAATGCATTAAGTTAAGGAAAATAAATAAAATAGGTAAGGATAAAAAAGGTTGAAACTATTAATATTTGCAGTTGATATGATTATATATGTAGAATATATAAAATATGAAGGTAATTTGTCAGAATTTATGAGTAAGTCCTGAAAAAATTGTTGGACAAGAGGTCAATATAGCAAATCAATTGCATTGCTATATTCTAGCAATAAAGATTAGGCTATTACAATTATAAAAAACATATAGAATTTACAATAGAATAAAATTATCAAATACCCAGGGATAAATCTAAGGAAAAATATCAAGTGTCTTTATACAGAAAACTATAAACGTTTTGGGGAGAAATAAGGGAAGACCTAAATAAAATGAATGGACTTCCAACTTTATTGATTGGAAGACAAATGGACATATGTATCTATGCAATTCCAATCAAGATCTCAAGAAGTTATTTGCATTAGTTGATAAACTAATTTGAAATTTCTTTTGGAAATTTTTGAGTATAAAAATAGTCAAGATTAGAAGAAAAGAGAAATGAAGACTTGGTCTACTAGATATATCAAGGCAGTGTAAGGAATTTTTAAGATATTGTCACATTAGCATGATTACAAATGGACAAATGAAATGAAAACAGATCTATTCTACGGTAGATAGACATCTAGTTTATTTCCAGTTTTGAGTTATTAAAAGTAGTGTTACTGTAAATATATTTGCACAAATTTCTCTTGTATATATAGATATATACACATTCATATGGTGTATATACATGGGAGGGGAATTACAGTTTGTAGTGTTAAGTACACCTTAGATTTAATAGATATATCAAACTCTGTTTAAAAATGGTAGCACTGGGGCTTCCGTGGTGGTGCAGTGGTTGATTGTCTGCCTGCCGATGCAGGGGACACGGGTTCGAGCCCCAGTCCGGGAAGATCCCACATGCCGCGGAGCAGCTGGGCCCGTGAGCCATGGCCGCTGAGCCTGCGCGTCTGGAGCCTGTGTTCCGCAATGGGAGAGGCCACAACAGTGAGAGCCCCGCATATCGCAATGAAAAAAAAAATTGGTAGTGCCAATTTGCTACTCCTCCTACTAAATAACATGAGTTTTCCTATATTGCTACACAGGCAGGCCAACACTTGGGAATATCAATTTCTTAGTTTTAGCTATTCTGATATTAGAATAAGAATGTGTATATATGTATTCTAAGAGTCTTGTGCAAATATATTTACAGTAGCACTACTTTTAATAACTCAAAACTGGAAATAAACCAGAGGTCTATCTACAGTAGAATAGATAAATAAATTGTGCCACGTTCATATATCAGACATCAAAGAAAATTAACAAATATAGCTATAGACAACAAAATTGACACACCTCATACACATATTGAGCACAAAAATCAGACACAGAAGAATATGTACTGTATTGTACTATCAATACAATTACAAGAAACTCCAGATATCACTACACCACACAACTAGAAGTCAATATTGAAATTGTAGGAAGTGGCACGAAGGAGGCTGGTCATATCTATTTTTTGACCTGGGAACTGGTTCTATGGGTAGCCTCAGTGTGATAATTTATGGATTTGAGCATTTATGTTTTCTGTAGTTCCCTTTAATAAAAAGTTAACAAGAAATTCAAAATCATTACCATTAAATTGACATCATTAAACATTCATTTTCACCAGCCTCAAACGGCCCTCAATGAAGCCTGTAACTGTGTTATTTTCACTGCAGCAATAGCAAATCTATTATTTTCTTAGTTGGGTCACTCCACATTCTCCACAGTTACTATTTCATACTTTTGCCGGCTTCTTCACCCTTCAGCCTCAGAGCTCCCCCTTTATGATGTGCAGATACCCTCTGTTCTCACTCCAGATATTAAAAAGAATCTCTCAATCAGAAGAAAAGCTCATCTAACTTTCTGTCACCAGACACACAAACTTACCTGCAGGATTGAAGTTAATTATTTAAAGAGGACAGATTTATCAGAATTCAGTTCTGCTCAGAGTGATTAAAAATGAAAACAAACCCAAATAATAATAACCTTAAGCAAGATTGAACCTCATCTCTCAGTCCTGTAAACAACAGGGTCAGTGGAAGTCGGTGGTTCAGGGCCCATTAGGCTTTCTACTCTTGGGAGCCTCAGAAGGGCAGAATGTGCCTTTGCCTTCATGGTTCAGCACGGCCACATGTGCGTTCCAGACAGCAGCATAGGAGAAAGGAAAGGACACGGGACAAACACGAAGATGGGCGGGGGACTTGTGATGGACAATGCACGTTCCTCTAGGTCTGCTTTTCCGTTTTACTGATTTTCTATACTTCACTCCACACTCACTCTATTGGAATCACTTTTACCCTGACCATCCTCATGGGCCAAATTTAGGTGGTTCTAAACTGACTCTCTCTCCCATTTGTAATACATTTTATCCATAAGAGCTTCTGTAAAGTGCAGCCAGCTCCAGTGCAAACAACCCATCCATTTGCACAAGTAAAAAATGACATAATATACTCACTCTCATTCATTACTTAATCCAGTGTAATCTAGATTTTGCCAACAAAAATTCCCTGAAATTACTTCACTGTGATGATTTAAATCTCTCTTGCAAAATAAAACCCATAGACATTGTTCACATCTTATCTACTTTGATTTCTTAACATCATTTCATCCTGAAGGCTACCCCATTCTTCACCAACTGTCTTCCCTTGATTTCTGAACATCTTTCTCTTGATTTTTTACCTCCAATCAAAAAACCCACACTCCCTGATGGTTTTCAGGGAACTGTTTATAAAGGCAACATTTGAGGTGAGGGCTGCATGACTTTCTTCTGATTGTTTGGTAGTGAGATAACAGGAATCTTAACTGTCAACCTTCTGGTTCCAACCAGTCTGGGGTCTACATGCTTGTGCTCAGCATGTAGTCACCATCCTCCACATGGGTAGGGGTCTTCTTAGTTTCTGCAGAACAACTCAAAGATATGCATCAGATTGTTATGTTTATCTCTTGAGGAAGAACTAGGACTCTGTTTTATCATTGACTATTGTTTAACCTCTCATTACTTTTCTGATTGGATTGCTTTTCCTTTGTTTCTGCAATCCCTCACTTCCCTGATTAGTAACTACTTAAGTCTACTCTTTGGAACTAAGGGAAGGCCTAAGAGACTAACACCTTTTTACTACAAGCAAGAAACAGAGAACGCCTGGGAGAGCCCTGGAGGATCCTGCTCAGTTTCACTCAGTATCTTGTTTTCAAGACCCTGTTTTCCACCCTCCACTAAATGTCAGTACTGCTAAGAACTCTGTTCCATGCCACCTTTTTTTTTGTTCTTTATCTAATTCTTAACAGTTTCAGTTACTTCAATTTCATTACACTATTGGTAACTCCCGAGCCTGCAATTTAATCTAAAATGTCTTTCCTGAGATCTAGGACCACTTGACTGTTGAAAATATCCAACTCTAATGTCTCCCAGACGCACTAAACTCAGCATGTCCCGGACTTATCTTGTGATCTTCTCTCCAAATCTGTACTTATTTTGCTTTCTAACTCAGGAATGGCCTTAGATTGTAAATCACTCTGCAATTAAAAGAGCTGCGAGTCATCTCGCTTCCTTCGTCTTTTTTTCTTTCCCTGTGTTCAGCGAGCCAACAAGTGCTGCTGATTTTACCTGCTATTATTACTCAAATTTCAATTCTTAGCTTCAACACCGGGTCACTAGAATCACCTACCTGAATCACACACAACTTTCGAATGTGATCGTTTCCCTCCACTCTTCACTACCCATGTCTTTTCCACTCTGTAGTAATAAGGTTTTTCCAAAACTGCAAATCAGATATTGTCACTATCTCAACATGATCACTGGAATAATTGCTACAAAGTCTTAGGGTGACTTCTATGACCAGATTCCTGCCTACCTCTTTAGCCGTATCTCTTGCCACTGACACATTTAAATGTTACGTTGCTTCTCATACTTGGTGAAGAACTATGCTTTGTCAGCACAAAATCTTCTCTCCCTGAACAATACCTTCCCTACTCCCACCCCTGCCATTTCTAGTCCCCACCCCAACCCTACGACTCTAAATCAACATAAAAATAGTACACTCCCAATCCTTTCATAATAGAATACACTGTCCTATGATTCCTAATCATCCTGTATTTCTCTTGTAAAACTTGTTGTACTGTTTGTTAATTGCTTATTTAATATTCTGTTTTTCCTGACAGACTATTAGCTCTGTTGATGCAGAATCTGAGTTATTTTGCTCAATATTTTTTCTTCAGTTCCTAACTTGGTGTCTGTCAATAAAAAAGTTGTTCCTGGGAAGGAATAGCAAACACAACTCAATAAAACATTATATACTTAGAAACTGGATGTATTTTTTGTTCAATGCCTGGACCATTGCTGAGATAAATACTTGCTCATTAAATAATGAAACTAGTCAAAATATATTATCCTTACTTCAAGAGATTTCGGAATATGTGCCCATGTCAGTGATTAAAAATACATTAAGAGACAAAGGCACAAAGACAACTCAATGTAGAAAAGATAGTATTCAACAAATGGTGCTTTAATAATTGGACTTCTGTATGTAAAATAATGCACCTAGACACATACACTATACTTTTCACAAAATTTATCTCAAGAAAGGACAATAGACATAAATCTAAAATGGAAAATTATGTAACTTCTAGAAGAAAACAGGAGACAATCAATGTGACTTTGGGTTTTGTGATGATTTTGTAGATACGAAGCCAAAAGCATAATCCATGAAAAAAAATAGTTAAGTTGGACTTTATTAAATTTAAAAATGTATACCATGTGAAAGACAGTCTTACGAGAATAAATAGATAAGCTGCAGACTTGGAGAAAATGTTTGAAAAACATATTTGATAAGGAACTTAACAATATTTGATCTCAAACATACAAAGACTCTTAAATATCAACAATAAGAAAACAACAAAATTAAAATATAACAAAGGATTTGAACAGACACCTCACCAAGGAGATGAAGATGCCCAAAGGAGATATCTGCAGACAAGACATGCAGAGTGAAAACAAGCATGTGAAGAGACACGCAGCATCTTTGTCATCAGGGAGATGAAACTAAAATTATAATTATAACCCTATACCTATTAAATGGTTAAATCCAATAAACTAACAATACCATTGCTGATGAGGATGCAGAACAAAAAGAACTCTCATTCATTGTTTGTGGGGATGCAGTATGGTACAACCACTTTAGAAGACATGTTGGCAGCTTTTTACAGAGCTAATCATGGCCTTACTGTATGATGAGCAATAGTGCTTCTAGGTGTTTACCAAACTTATTTGAATACATATGTCCACACAAAAACCAGCATGCAAAAGTGCCATATAAAACTTCATTCATAATGGCTAGAAGCAAGTAAGATATCTTACAATAGGTTAATTGATAAATAAAATATAGGACATCCATGTAATGGAATACTCTTAAGCAATGAAAAGGAATTAACTAATAAATCCATACAGCAACATGGATGAATCTTAAATGTGATTTACTAAGTGAAAAAAAAATCAGTCTGAAAAGACTACATACAGTTTGATTCCAGTTATATGACATTCTGTAAATAGAACAGTGGTTGCCAGGGGATCAAAGAGGGTGACAATGTTGACTAGATGAACATTACATTTTTAGGGTAATGTAACTATCCTGTATGATATTGTGATGGTGGATATATAATATTATGTTTTTTGAAAACTCATAGAACTTTACTGCATAAAGACTGAACCTTAGCATATGCACATTTAAAAAATCAAGTAGAAGTTTGAGGGTTCCGGGATGGGATGCAGAATATAACAAAGGGATCTAACTCTACCACACGTGTGTGAAACGAATTTGCTGAATGTAGTGGGGGAAAGGTGCTGACTCAGTAACTTTGGAATGGAGTGGAGTCTGTAGGAAAGTCTAACGAGAAGAGGAAATGAGCACAAACACTGTGCTCTAGTTGATAGAGCTGTTTTCTATGAGGGCATGAATTAACAATTCACAAACCACTGCATGTTACATGAATTAATGTGAACAGGTGGTAGGTGGTTGGGAGCCAAGTCACTGTTGGAGTGGAAAGTTACAGACAAGTAATGAGAGGAGGCTAGAAGGACCATGTGGTCATAGATTATAGTTGGAGACATCAGTATGTACCCATGTCTAACATAATTTAGATGCAGCTGGTTATCCACAGAAATAAATATATATGTGTGCACATATTGACATATGGTTAGTACCTACTTATATTTCCGTCTCCATCAGCTGAGAAGACCTAGATGCAGTACCAATGAGCACACTTACCTCTCAGAAGTTGGTTTCTAGCACCTTTCTCCAGTAAAAGTAACCAGAGATCCTTGGAGAAATGGCTGATTCTAGGACAGCGGCAGGATATACACAAGGTGAGCCTGGAGTGTCTTGTAGCGCCAGAAAGTAAGAAAGTGCTGAAGACAACAATAAACAGTGATGGGGACATTTCAAAGGGACACCAGGGCCAACAGAAAAAAATCTCAGAGGTCAAGGCTGGAACAATTTGAACAAAACTTAAGTGAGATAGTATTGTATTATAACCCAAAGTATAAAATAAATATATATGAATCTATACTTATATAGACCTTTGGTATGGTGTAATGAAAATGGCATTCAGGAGTCTACCTCTCCAAAACCCATAATCTAAGTCTAATCATGAAAAAAGACATTGATAAATATCAGTTGAGGGGCATTTTACAAAACATGTGACCAGTGCTCTTCAAAACTATCAAAAATAAGGAAAGTCTGAAAAACTGTCACAGCCAAGAGGAACCTAAGGACAAATGATGGCTAAATGTATTGTGGTAACCTGAATGGAATCCTGGAACAGGAACATTAGGTAAAAACTAAGAAAATCTGAATAAACTATCAACTTTAGGTAATAATAATTTATCAGTATTTGTTTATTATTTGTAAAAAATGTACCATACAAATGTAAGATGCTAATAACTGGGGAACCTGGGTGTGGAGTGTACAATATAGGAATTATCTGTATGATATTTCAATCTTTCTATAAATCTAAATCTGTTCTAAAATAAAAAGTTTATTTAATAATACATGAAGATTTTACTTTTAAAAATTATATATCCATTGTAAAAATTCAGAGAATCATTGACAGACACAAAAAAGAATTTAACCACTAGTAATTTTTACTGTTTTCTTGTCTTGAATTTGATGGGCCATTCTATTCTACATCATTGTTTTTCTTCAACTAAATGTTTTTTTCATTTATAACTTTGATTATTAATTGAGATCCATGTGATTTGTTCCCTTTATACAGTTTATCACTATTCCTCTGTCTTCCCTATTATCTCGTCTTTCATTATATTCTATTCTGATTTTTTTCTGCTGTGTTTTTGAATAGCTTTTTTTTAAACTAATGTATTTTAAAATTTTATTTATTTATTTATGGCCACGTTGGGTCTTCGTTGCTGCTCGTGGGCTTTCCCTAGCTGCGGCGAGCGGAGGCTACTCGGGGGCTACTCTTCGTTGCAGTGCGTGGGCTTCTCATTGTGGTTGCTTCTCTTGTTGCAGAGCACAGGCTCGAGGCACATGAGCTTCAGTAGTTGTGGCTCGCGGACTCTAGAGGGCAGGCTCAGTAGCTGTGGCACAGGGATGTAGTTGCTCCATGGCATGTGGGATCTTACTGGACAAGGGATCGAACCTGTGTCCCCTGCATTGGCAGGCGGATTCTTAACCACTGTGCCACCAGGGAAGTCCCTGAATAGCTTTTTAAGATCCACTTACAATTGCTAACTCAGTTCTCCGAAATGCCTCCTAGGCTGTCTTCAGTTCCTAGTGCGATCTTCAGTTCTGCTTTGATGTTATTGTGTTATCACAGCCTGCTCCCTCTTTCATCTTAGGCTATTGTCTTACAATCTAGTTTTTATATGTTACACACATTTTCTTTAATTTGTAATTTAATTTGAGTGCACAGAATGTAACTATCTAAAAATTGCTTATTTCTTATGCTATATCTTTCAAGCTATATATTCTTTTATGAGCTAGAATTTGGGGGTTACCTCCAAAGTTTTTTAACCAAATTTCTCTATAGTTGTTTCTTTTTTTTTTTTTTTTGCTGGTTTGTTTATTCAATTTGTTTGCATAGAAATCTATTCAGGCATAGCTGTCCCACAAATGTACAATTACTTTCTTTACAGACACTTGGGGTTGATTTGTGTAAGAGACTCAGCAGTCCAAGAATCCAGTTCAGACCTCTTGGTATAAGCACTCTGTCTCCTATGTATTTCCAGAGTATATCACAATGCCAGATAAGTAATTACGCATTTAGTTGATTTAATATTTTTCTTTCATACTGGACTATAGGGCCCAAGAGGGCATTGGCCACATCTCTCTTATTTACGATGGTGTTCACTGCACCTAACTCGATGGCTACAGTAGATTCTCAACATTATTTGTTGAATGAATGGAACTGAGGAGTGGGTGAGCAGCTAAGGCCATAGGAAATCCCAGAATAATCTATAGTGCAAACGGAAAGAGTCAACTACTTTAGGTATCTGTTTGTTGAAAATATTTAAAGTGTATATTCTTTTGATTCATAAAATTAAATATTCTTGATGGTACTCTATTATAGATGAATTTATATAATGGTTATTAATATAATAATTCACTTTAACTCTTTAACGTTTAGATTTATTTTCCTTTAATTGGGTTGGAAGTAAGTCATATAAAATTTGGTTGTTTTGTGTGAAATAAAGTTGGGGAGGTTTTTCCGATTGTTTCTGTGAGAGGGATGTATAACAGTTGTAGGATGATTTAAACATGTAAAAAATTTAAATATCTTGAAAGAAATACTTCAATGGTCTTCACAGAGAGCTAACAACAAACTGGAAGATGCTATGTAATTTACTTTGTTTTCTGTCTTAGTTTTACTTGGAAAACTGTGATCTTGCCAATGGTGGTCTAGAAACACTTAATTTGTTGATGAATACGTGAGTGTAATAAGAATATGATAGTGCAATTGGGATTTTTTTTTAAATAACAAAAATTCCCACTTGCATTTTACTATTTTTTTAATGAGTGAGTTTTTAGTGTGTTTATGGGCTTTCACTGACTTTTGTGCCCTGTTTTTTTTTTTTTTTTTTTTTTTTTTTTTTGCTGTACGTGGGCCTCTCACTGCTGTGGCCTCTCCCGTTGCGGAGCACAGGCTCCGGACACACAGGCTCCGCGGCCATGGCTCGCGGGCCCAGCCGCTCCGCGGCACGTGGGATCCTCCGGGATCGGGGCACGAACCCGCGTCCCCTGCATCGGCAGGCGGACTCTCAACCACTGCGCCACCAGGGAGGCCCCTGTTTTTTTTTTAATGTAGAAAATATTGTAACAAATGCTGAAGGTTACAAAAATTGTACAACTTGAACATTTACATTAGAATTCTCCATGAATTTGTCACATTTGGGACAGATTTTAGATTATGTAATTTTTTGATTTTTTAAAAATACGTTTGAGTAATTTGGAGTGTATTAAGCAACATGAAATATATGAATGTATAATAAAGAATCTGACAGTGATATTAGGATATAATCAATGTTTACTAAATGATCTAAAAGGTGTAAGGTATTTGTTTAAATATATATATTTGTAATAGTAAGGGTACGTTATGCCAAAACAGATGGAATTTTCTAAAGCTGTACTGAGAAAAAATTTTTCTCAACTTAAATGTTTTTCTTCCCAAGAAAATTAAAAATGAATAAATTAAACATTCAAATAAAGAAGTTATCAAATTTAAACTTCATGAAAGTGGGTGGAGGGATGGAATTTTAAGGGGAGAAATGGTTCATTAGCAAGCAGAAAACACTGAGTTGGTAAGTATGTTCAGTAACTAGCTCTTTTTTATTTGCTTAATACATTTTAATGATAAAATATAGAAAAATCCAGAAAATAGTAATAAAAGCAGCAACATATTTGTCAGCCAGACAAAACATACTTTATCATACTTGCTTCAACTCTTTTTTTTATCCAAGAAATGTTACAGAGAGTTAAAAAACCCTGTATCCCTATCCCATTTCTATTTCTGCCTTTCATTAGTTAACTAGTATTTGAAGACTATAATTTTTATTTATTTCCAGTATATTTTCCATACGTGTATGTGCCCAGAATATAATTTCATTATTATTTTTGAATATTCTTAAATATTATTATATTGAATGTATCTTTTTACAACTTGCTTTTTCAATCCAAACCCATAATAATATAAAATAGAGCCAATACAAATATTAACTCTTTTGAGATGAGTAGATTGAATGGATATTACTGGATTAATAAATCCCTAAAAGTTTAACAATGATTCTCTTTGGATGTTTAAGGTTAATAGTGATTTTTATTTTTGTAATATATTTTAAAATGTACTATGATAGAATTTAATGCTTTCACAGTTAAAGTACATATGCAATATGTTTGAGGACAATATGTACAAACCATGTAAAAAGAAGAAAATACTAATAATATAGACTTTTTTTTTACAAAATTATGGATTATAAATTATGGATTAAAAATCAGTAACTACTCACTAGTTATACCCTTCTGCTTCTCTCTCACTCTACTCTTTGGCAATACCTAGCCATGTAGCTTTAGGTCTGTTATTAAAGTACCAAGATTCAGAAAATTTCTATTGCAGAGAATAGAAAAAGTTGAGAAAGCATAAAAATCGTTTTCAAAGTTAAGCTAATCTTGTATCAATCTAATGTAATGTGACAGTTACTATAAACAGTGCTGCCACAAACATTGGGGTGCATATATCTTTTTGAATTAGTGTTTTTCTTTTCTTTGGCTATATATCCAAGAGTAGAATTGCTGGGTCATTAGTTTTCTGAGGAACCTCCATACTGTTCTCCATAATGGCTGTACCAGTTTACATTTATATCCCACCAACAATGTAGGAGGGTTCCTTTTTCTCCACACCCTTTCCAGCACTTGTTATTTGTAGACATTTTGATGATAGCCATTCTGACAGGAGTGAGGTGATATCTGCATATCTTCTTTGGAAAAATGTCTATTCAGGTTTTGTGTCTACTTTTTAATTGGGTTGTTTCTTTGATATTGAGTTGTTTGAGCTCTTTATATATTTTGGATATTAACCCCTTATCAGACATGTCATTTATAAATATCTTCTCCCATTCAACAGGTTGTCTTTTCATTTTGTTGATGATTTCCTTCACTGTGAAAAAGCTTTTAAGTTTAATTAGGTTCCATTTGCTTATTTTTGTTTTTGTTACCTTTCCCTTAAGAGATAGATAAAAAAAATTGCTACAATTTATGTCATAGAGTGTTCTGCCTGTTTTCTTCTAGGAATTTTATGGCTTCAGGTCTTATATTTAGGTCTTTAATCCATTTTGAGTTTTTTTCTTTCTTTATGGTATGAGAAAATGTTCTAATTTCATTCTTTACCATATAGCTGTCCAGTTTTCCCATCATGACTTATTGGAAAGACTGTCTTTTCTCCATTGTAAATTCTTAACTCCTTTGTCATAGATTAATTGACATTAATTGTATGGATTTATTTATATAAAGATTTTGAATTGTTATATTGTACACCTGAAACTAATATAATATTGTAAATCAACTATACCTCAATTAAAAAAACTTAAAAATCTAATCTGAGAATAAAATTACATTACAAATTATTATAGTTTAATTACAGTAACTGCTCAATGTTAAACAACATTTTATAATTTACTTTGGCAACAAAGGTATGGTTTCAAGGAGCTCTTTAAGCTTTGCACAAGATTGTTCTGTAGGTTTTATGTAATATTAATGTTTACCTCCTGTTTGATGAGCAGATGTTGGGCAATAAAAAAAGCATGTCTGAGCGATGTCTCCTGCAGTAGGAGCTGCATAATACAATTTAATATAAATGTAACACAGTTCTCAGTTTGATTTCTTTAAAACAAAGCTTTACTGTAAACAGCCAATTATTCTTCGACATGGTGATGGCAGTGAATTGAATTAGGAAGGGAATGTAAATGACTTTGAAATGTTCTGGGGGCTTGTACTATTGAAATGTTTCAGGAGCTTATTCTTGTGAACTGTTGTAAGGTTCTTGATTTACTTGGAAAGCTTTTACAAGACTCATTTAAGGTCATTGTAACAGAAAAAGGACTAATATTCTGCTCCATAGAGAACCACTAAATAAAATTTTTAAATATATAACTAAAATGTAGGTAAGATAAATACTAATTACTCCAAAAGAAGGCAAGAAAGGTAAAATAGGGAAACACAGAACATATGAAAAATTAGAAAATGAATAGAAAGACTGTAGAGTCAAAAATTACATAAAAATTAATGTAATTACTACATTAATTTTAAATGGACTAAATTTTCCAATTAGAAGATAAAGGTTGTCAGAATAGATATTAAAAAACAAACATGATTCAACCATTGCTATTTAAAAGAGATACAATTTACATATAAGAAGACAGAAAGATTTAACTTGAAAGGACAGAAAAAAGATATATACTTGATCCACATTGTTCACATATTCAAATTCACCTACTAGTTAACATTTATTTGTAACCCTGAAATCAATGCTCCTGTGCTTTCAAGGCATGTGTGAATCTGTGCAGAGTGGTGAAAAATCTGAGTCTCCCAACACACAGGTTTCCAGAGGAGGTTGAAGAGGGTGACATTCTGCCTTCTTGTTTCCACTTTCATACTGTAAATAAGTGTCCTTTTTGCAGTCTATTTAGTGCCACTTTTTTTTCACATTTTTGTGGGGTTTTCTTCTGTGAAGTTTTGTGTTTAAATGGCTCCCCAATATAGTACTAAAGTGATGTCTAGTGTTCCTACTGGCAAGAAGACTGTTATGTGCCTTCTGGAGAAATTAGGGTAAGCTTCATTCAGACATGTGTTATAGTGCTATTGCCCATGAGTTCAATGTATATTAAACAAGGGGTCTTTAGCCAGAAACACATATAAAACAAGGTTATGTAGTTATCAATTGGTGAATATGTTGTGACTAGGGGCTGACAGGTACCAACTATGTTGGCTATGTTACTATCAGAAAGATCAGATTTTATAATAAGAAATATTTCTAGAAATAAAAAGGGAGAGTTTATTTTTTTTTTTTTTTTTTTTTTTTTTTTTTTTTTTTTTTTTTTTTTTTTTTTTTTTTTTTTTTTTTTTTTTGCGGTACGCGGGCCTCTCACTGTTGTGGCCTCTCCTGTTGCGGAGCACAGGCTCCGGACGCGCAGGCTCAGTGGCCATGGCTCACAGACCCAGCTGCTTTGCGGCATGTGGGATCTTCCTGGACCGGGGCATGAACCCATGTCCCCTGCATCGGCAGGTGGACTCTCAACCATTGCGCCACCAGGGAAGCCCAAAGGGAGAGTTTATAATGATAAAAGTAGGTGGGATAAATTGGGAGATTGGGATTGACATATATACACTATTGATACTATGTATAAAATAGATAACTAACGAGAACCTACTGTATAGCACAGGGAAGCCTACTCAATTCTCTGTGGTGACCTAAAGGAAATCCAAAAAAGAGGGAATATATGTATACGTATAGTTGATTCACTTTGCTCTACAGTAGAAACTAGTACAACATTGTAAAGCAACTATACTCCAATAAAAATTTTAAAAAATTAAAAAAATTAAAAGAATAAACTCATAAATTTGTATGCATTTAATAATATCAAATATAGGAAACAAAAATATAAGAGAAAAAAGGAGAAATAGATAAATTCAAATCATAGCTAGAGATTTTAACTCACTCCCTCAATAACAGAACAAGCAATCTCAAAACCAATAAACAATATAGAAGATTAGAGCAACACAATTAACACATTGATCAACAATTTGGCCTAAATGACACACAAAATACCACTTCCTACAAATGTAGCATTCACATTCTTTTCAAATACATTAAGGCACATAGATTCTTTGCCAAAAAAGAAAAAAATTATTTAGAGAGCCATAAAGCAAGTCCTGCCATATTTTGAAGGAATAAAATAATGAAGATTATAATCTTTGACTACAGTGTAATTAAACTAGGAATTAACAACAGAAGGATAATTAGAAAATCCCCAGAGGGTTGAAAATTAAGCAACAAACTTTTTTCAATAACCTACAGTGTACTCAAGTAATCACAATAAAATTTTGAAATATTTAAAAATGAGAGATTAAACAAAAACAAGGCATCTCAAATTTGTGGGATACAGCTGAAGCAATGCTTGAAAGGAAATTTATGGCTTTAAATGTATATATGAGAAAAGAAAAAAATGTTGAAAACCAATGATCTAAACTTTCATTCCAAGAAGCTAGTAAAAGGTGGCAGAATAAATAATCAAACTGCAATAAAATATAAAGATATGAGAAAAAAGCAGTAAAACTTGAAGGAGACATACAACAGAGCAACTCAACCAAGAAACTAAACCTTGATTTTTCAAAAAATTTAGTAAAATTAATAAATCCATAACAAGACTGGTAGAGAAAAAACCGGAAAGAAAATGTAAGACAAACCAATAATAAGAGGATATTATAAACAGCTATGTGCAAATAAATTTGAAAGCATAGATGAAATGAAAAATTCCTTGAGGACACATTTTATCAAAACCAACACAAGGAGAAGTAGACATTTCGAATATACTATCTATAAATAGATTGATTCTGAAGATATTATCATGTCCAGATATCTTCACTGGTGAATTTCTCCTAACATTTAAGGAAGAAATAATGTTAATTTTATGCAAATTCTTCCAGAAAGTAGAAAAAATGGGAACACTTCCATCTCATTTTATGAAGCTAATGTAAACCTGATACCAAAACCTGACAAAACACAAAAATCACAGGTATTCAATCTCAGAAACATAGGGATAAAATTTCTACAAAAATCTTTACAAATTGAATTCAGCAATGTATGAATAGGTTTGCATATCACAACGAAATTAATGGAGAATGGTTTAAAATTTTAACATCAATTAATAGTCAATAAAAAATGATTATCTCAATAGATGCACAAAATCTAAGAATAGAAGGAAATTGATCCAATCTGATCATCAGGCTTTTTACCAAAGATCTACTGCTAACATTATATTAAATGGCAAAGCACAAAGGCTTTTTCCTATCTTTGTCAGCATGACACATATTTCCTTAAATTTTTGATATTTTGTTCCACATGGATTTTTCTCATTAATATTTGTTTTTTAAATTATTGAATTAAAATATTATTTATCTTTACTACTGAATTTTTTGGTGTCCTCCCTCCAAAACATTGTGCCTGAGGTAGAATTTTACTTGCCTACCCTAGTCCTGGCCCTGCCATCAGGAAAATGCACACTCACCAGGATGATTAAATTAAATTAAACAGTGACAGTACCAAATGCTGGATTCAATGTGGAGCAATGGGAATTCTTATCTACTGTTTGTACGGGTATAAAATGGAACAAGCAAGTCAAAAACTTTTTCAGGCTCACTGAAAATAACTATACACTTACCCTATGATTCAGCAGTCTTACTCTTGGTAAATACCCAGTATGAATGCATAAATATGTCTGTCAAAAGGCTTGAATTAGAATGCTCATAGCAGCTTTATTCTTAAGACCTCCAAATAAGAAACAATCCAAATGTCCATTAATGTAGAGTTGGGGATAAATAAATTGTGGTATATTCATATAATGGAATATTACACAATAAAAAAGAGCAAACTTCTGCTACATAAACTAACATGAATGAACCACATTGCTGTAATGTTCAATAAAAGAGATTAGACATAATAGCTTAATAATGAATGATTATAACTCAAGTACAGAAAAAATTAATCTATGCTGATATAAGTCAATGACGATTTTCTCTGGTGCGAGGTGGGGGGACTGATGGGAGAGAACTTGATGCATCTTTTGAGATGATAGAAATGCACTGTATCTTGTTGCTGTGTTGTGTAGGTTGAATGTACATACATTTTTCAAAATTCATAAATTGTAATTAAGATTGCATATTTTCCTACATGTAAGCAATGCATCATATATTTAAAAGGCAACACATATTTATATTTTATGAAGCTGGGAATTTATTGCTTAGATTGGGCCATTCTTTAATTTTAAGTTAAATCTATCAATTTTAGAGAATACAGTATTGATTGCCAGGATTTTATTTTCAATCTTTGTCTCCAGGAAGATTTTGACGGCTCCTAAACATGAAAACAAGTGCACAGGACTTCATTCATCTTTTTAACTGCTGGTTCTACCCTATAATTCCATAAACTCTGGACTTAAAAGTTGTACATTTAATTTAGAAAAATAATGACCTATAAAAGTAGCTTTTACACCTATTTGTGCTGACATTCTAAAGCATAACAGAACAAATGGAAATTGTAAAAAATCTATTTCAGCTCTATAAAAAAAAAGGAAGAAGAAATGCAAGGTTCTATGGAAACTGTGAGCTACATTTAATGAACCATGACTAAGAGAAAGGAAGAAAGAAATTTTGAGAATACATTAAAGATGAGTCTGGAGTAAATAAGCACCCTGAAACTCATTAAAATGTGCATATTTCACCATTAATGTTCTGTGATTTAATTACTTTGAAACAATAGATGGAATACTCATGTTTTTAGCTACTCACTTATAGTCCTAGCTTTTCTCAAAAATAATCATCTCTCCTTCCGTTTGCACTTACTTCACAGACCTCAGAAGGACCTCAGAAAGGTCCTCAGCTGGTGCCCTGTGTTCTCTAATGAAAACAAAACAATGGCAGAAAGAGACCCAAGTTATTCATCAAACATATTCCTTGTCGTTACTATTTATCATAAAATATAAATTAACTTTGAGATCTCATACTGTTATAAAGATTTCCACCACTTCTGCAATGATTCCTAGGTTTTGATTAACAAATATATTTTTAAGTGGCTCAACATAGGCTTTATCAAAATGAGTATGTTTCCTCATTTTTGTTTACCTGTCTTCAGCAATCATTAGGCAAGACATAGACTTTTCTTAGTAAAATAAACCTATTTCTAATAAGGACAAATAATTAATAATTGAAAACTGGCTGAATATATTTCTATCATACTGTATAAAGTTTAAAAAATTTACTGGCTGTGTTTTAAAATCTATTCATTTATGATTTTTAAATCCCTTACTTATACATTTAACTGAAACATGAATACTAAAAAATGTGAGTGACTTGATTCTCCTGCATACCAGTGTCTTCCTGAATGATGTCCCTAAGACTCACCATCTCCACAATCCTGTATCTAACACTGTTCCAAAAATGTTTTCATTCTTATCCACCCACATCATCTCTGACACTGACACATCTGCAGTCCTAAGATAACTGAAGTATGTTATTTCTGATATTCTTATGAAATACAACTTAGTAGGGTGAGTGTCATATTTTAAAACTTCCCACTCTTTGAATATTCATCCCTAAATTTCCTACATTCTCCAGCATGACCTCTTCAATACTTTATCCCATCAAAATCTCCAATCCATTAACCTAACCACCTTTTCTTGGTCCATCATCTTAATTATCTCTTTATTTCTATTCTTATCCAGCTTATGTTCCATTACCTGTAACACAATCAACTTCTTTTTTTCTTTCTCCCTTGCCTGACAAGTTGATATGTCACTGACAAAATAGAACAAAGAACCTACCTATAATCCCATGATTAAATCTACAAACTCACCTACTTCTAGACTGATAGATTTTGTCTTATCTTTCTTTCAGTAGATTAATTTTCTATGCTCCTAGAAAATGGCAACTCCTGCCCTCCTGCCTGAATCCCACCCTTCTCATCTATTCAAGGGCTTTATATTCAAGGGCCACTCTACCCTTCTTTACACAATAATAGATTTTCATTCTCTGCTGTATCACTCTCAATAGCTTACAAACAAATTGGATATACCCAATACCCAGCTTAAGATAATCTTCAGCTGATTCCACCTTTCCTTCGAGCTATGGTATTTTTTGTTTGTTTATTTGTTTTGCTAGTTTTATAGACATATATCTTGGTCTGTACCTGCCATCTTTATTTCCATTTTCTCTCTTTTAAAAAAATTTTTTGCTTTGAAACAATTTTAAATTTGCCAAAAAGTTTCAATAATAGGACAAATAATATTTTTCCTGAAGCATGAGAGAGTATGGTGCTGACCTGAAGCCCATGCTACAAGCAAAGATATTCTCCTGCATAACCACAAACAACCATCTAAATCAGTGATACAGTACGTCCATCTGATCCTCAGACCCCAACCAGGTTTCACCAGTTGACAAACTAATGTCATGTACCACAAAAGGATCAAATCCAAGATCCTTTGCTGAGTGGATTGTTATATCTGTTAGTACACTCCATTCTGGAGCAGCTCTTCACTCTTTTCTTGACTTTATGACCTTCACAAGTTCACAAGTCTTCTTGGAAGGACGCTAATTCTATTGAATCAGGGCCCCACCCATATGACCTCAGAGTTCAAAGAGGTCTCAGCTCCAAATGCAGGCACACTGGAGGTTAGGCTTCAACATATGGATTAGGGATGGGGGACACAAACGTTCAGTCCATAACACCCAACCATGGCTCTGCCCTCCTTACCACACTCTGCATCCCTTCCTGGACCATTGTAGCATCCAATCTCTCCACCCCTCTAGGGACACCTATGTTCACCAGCCCTGCCTGTAGGGTTTTGAACTGAATTTTTTCAGGAAGAAAAGAAAGGAAATTTTCTCTTCTAAAGGAATTTTTAGAATTGTTTCTCCCTCTTCCCTTTCTCACGTTTTCTCTCCCCTACTTAGCATCCTGAAATTACCACCTAACACATAGAGAGAATATTGACAGTAACTTACATCTAAACATGCAGTTCTCCTCTGTTCTGTCCTATTGCAACTCCCACCAGACATAACAGGCATACTGAATCTTGTGTCCAGTGTGTAAGAAAAAAATATATTTTAACTACATAAAAATGGTATTATGCACTATTTAATCTTTCAGAACTTAACTCTTCCACTCACTTTTATATTGTAAATTTTTCTTTACATTACTATGTATAGCTGCAGTTCATTTACATTTACTGTTGCTGATGTTTCATCGACAATATCATAATTTATTTACCCATTTTCCTTCCAGTGGGCATTTGGGATTTTTCTATGTGTTTCTATTGAACTTTTATGCCCATTACTCTCTAATCAGTTACATGCCCTCTTGATCACAGCACTTCTAACTACCTCACAGAAATACATGTAAAATACTCTGTGTGACAAAATGAGATACATACTTGTGTGTATTTGTTCATTGTTTCTTTCTTCACTCTGTTGTCTCCAGTGCTAAGAACCATATCTGGTACAAAGCAGGTACTTAATAAATATTTTTTGAACAAGGAACTATTTTGCAATGTGTGATCAAAGTGAAGATATTGGAGCAGAGCCTCCCTCCCCCCCTTCCTCAATTGCCCCCAGGTGAGCATGCAGGCTGGGCTTGCCAAGTGTTGGGGGACTCAGTGCTGAGGAGACTGGGCAAGCCATCTGGGAGCAAAATCAAACACACATGAGAATTGAGGGAACTGAGAGGAAAGAGGACAGAGCTATTCCAGGAGCAGGATGTAAGTTGAGAAACAGAACTAGAAACATGGGACCAAAGAAGACAGTATTTCCACAGTTAGGACTTTATCAGATAGTGGTCGATTTGCTTTAAAAAGAATTAAAAAATAAAAAATAAAAAAACTTTCAGAAATTGGTTTAAGGAAAAATTGAAATCAAAGTATTAAAAAATACTTTAAAACAGTGTTCCCCAACCCCCAGGTGCTACTGGTGCGCAGCCTGTTAGGAACCCGGCGGGCACAGCAGGAGGTGAGTGGCGGGCTAACGAGGGAAGCTTCCTGTGCCGCTCCCCATCTCTCTCATTACCACCTGAACCAACTTCCCCTCCCTTCCATGGGTGGAAAAACCGTCTTCCAAGAAACTGGTCCCTGGTACCAAAAAGGTTGGAGACCGCTGCTTTAAAAGATAAAGATTTAATTTAAGAAGCAGAAGAGAACCAGAATAAAAGGCAGAAAATATGAAAAAAAATGAGTTGAAGGACATGACAATATTATTTAGTAAGAAAACAAATAAATGACCAATAATTTTAGGATGCACTCTTCAAGCCAGAAATCACAGAAATGCATAGTTAATATGTCAGATGTGTCCAGTTTGATGGAAAGGAGACAGCAAGGGGAGCTTACTGCTGGTGACAGTAGACTGGCTGAAGGGCAGTTCCAACCTCACAGCCGAACCAGTACTGAGTCTGGGGGGACTTACATTTTTACCCATTCCACCAGTTAGGATCCAGTCCGGACAAAGAAACCATGCTAGTTGTTTTAACAGACAAAGTTTAATATAAAAGATGTTAATTGAGTGTTGGAGACTGAGTAATAGGATGTGAAGGTATTATGATGGTACCACTTCCAGGACAGGGAGGACAGAGGAGCTGGAGATAATTGAAATTCGACGCTTGAGGAGCTGGGAGTCAGGTCTCTGAAGAGGGCGCTGCTAGGCTGGCATAGATGCTTCAGAAATTCCGCGGAGGGTCCAGTGCAGGTGGGAGCAGAGCTCCCGGGAGCTGATCCGGGTCTGGGAGGAGCAGAGGGCAGTGAAGCTTGCTCACTGCAAACCCTGGATCGCTGCAAACGAGGCAAACTGGCACCAGCGGCTGCGCGCAGGGCAGCCACTGCCTGGGGGAGGAAGCCTTGCTCGGGAGCCTGCAGGGGAAAGAAGCAAAGAAGGACTGAAAGTGCGCAGGGCAGAGCAAGTCCTTGCCCCCTCTGAGCGTTCCAGAATCCCTCTAATGTCCCAGTGGGCCGAACCGCGCCAAGTGTCTGGGAGCGAAAAACTGAAACGTGGTTTGCAGAAAGAGCCGTCAAGAGTGGGTTAGGAGCTGAGAGACAAACGGGCAGCCGCGCTAATTCCACCTTTAAGATATGGATCTTACGAAATCATCCTTCTTATACAGGAGGTTAAAGAGTGACACTTACCATTGTTGAAACATTATGCAATCATCAAGATATTTACACATAAATTTGAAAAGGTAGCATATTGTATTAAACGAGCACACTATATATGGAGCATGATTCGTAATTGCATTTCATGCAGAAAGATAATAACGAATGTGCTTTTAAACAGCAATAGGAAGTACAGAATAAAGTAGCAATAACAATAATATAAAGTAATAACTAAATAATAATAGTAAAAATAATACTGTAATGAAAGCCAGAAATTTTTGCTAATACTTACTAAGATACCTCTCACTTTTTGCCAGGCCTTTTGCTTTTTGCTCATTAACTCTTTCAGTACTTATAACAAACCTGTTAGGAAGCTGCTGTTCTCAATTGAGAGTCAAAGGGAAAAAATTAATTCTCAAGGTAGCAGGTGAAGACACAAACCCAGGCATCTGAATCTAAAACCCATGCACTGCATATCTGATAAATTTCAGTATCATACATATTATATATAACACATGTATGTGTATTAAACATTAATATATACTGAAAATAATAGATGTATCTCACAAATATCACAAATCTATCTTTCCATACAGTTGGGAAGAATTCTTGTTAGCAATCTCATCTCTGGTTTTAAAGCTATAAGATATAATTTCTTCTTTTTTCTTTGAACATTTAAAATTTTTTTCACACTTTGAGAATGATCCTTCTCATTATACATAGCATTTATACATTCTCTTGTGTTATTAAAATGTGATTTTTTTTAACCTAATATCACTTTGCCTTAGCATGGTTCATTTAACTTCTTTCCTATACTGGACATTCAAGTTGCTTTAATTTATTCACTGTTGTAAATAATATTGTAATGAAATTCTTTTTTAGAGCTCTGCCTGAATATCTAAAAATTTCTATAAGTGAAATTTCAGTCTCAATGGTATGATCATTTTAAAGGATCATGGGTGAAAACAGGCCAAATTTTTCTGAAACCTTTTCCATCCTCACTGTCATTAGCAGTGCATGATATAGCAGGATTTGTGAAGTGTGTTTCCTAGAGTTTTACATTTAAGTATGATGTTGGTTGTTTATTGAGGCTAATATTCTTGGTCTTTTATTCCTTTACTTCTTATAATTATGTTTTATTTGCAAAAAATGGAGTTTTGAAATTTAACAACTATTTATAACATCTATTAAATGAGATATGGTTGTTATTAATCACTATGATGAATAATTTATTAGAATTCATACTAATTAGCATGAAAGAATAAACTTATAAAGCAGGCTCTAAGGAGGAATTTTCAAAAATGAATGTTGATAAAAATAAACAACCCAATTAAAAAATATGTGGGCATATCACTTGAACAGACATTTCCAAAAAGAAGAAAAACTATCCAGTAGGTACATTAAATGGTGCTTATTGTAATTAGACATTAAGAAATGCAAGTTAAACCCACAATGAAATGCTACTGTATAAAGATTAAAATGGCTAAAATTGATAAGACTGACAATACTAAGTGTTGGAAAGATGTGGGACAACTGGAACTCCTACATGGCTGGTCAGAAGTAAAAGAGTAAAATCATTCTAGGAAATTGGTTGGCACTTTCTTTTTAAAATAATAGCTTTATTGAGTAACAATTCATATACAAAAAAACTGCATGTACTTTATATATACAATCTGATGAGTTTGGACATATGTAAACACCTGTGAAATTATTACCATGTCAAGGTAATGGACATCCATCACCTCTAAGAGTTTCTTTGTGTCCCTTTGTGGGCTTTTTCTCTATGATCCAACAGTTCTACTCCTACATGTTTATCAAGAAAAATAAGCACATGTGTCCACCAAAAGACATGCACATGAATATTTATGGCAGCTTTATTCATAATAGCTAAAACCCAGAAACAACTCAAATATCTATTAACAAGAGCACACATGAACAAATTGTGGTGTATTCCAACAATTGCATTGTACTCAGCAATTAAAGCAATTATTATTACATGTAATAACATGCATAAAGCACAAAAGCATTATATTGAGAACACACACATACACATATTCCATGTGAATCTGATTTATAGTGATATAAATCAGAAGAGTGTTTGCCTGGCAGCAGTGGGGACTAACTGTAAGTGTCACAAGGAAAGTCTTGGGGGTGATGGAAATATCTTGAGTATTGATTACACAGGTGTTTACATCTGTCAGAATTTTGAACTATGTACTTGTGCATTTTATTTTACATAAGTTATATCTCAATAAGCCTCATGCTATTTTAAAAACAAATTATAAAAAAGATTTTTAAAAGAAAGAATCTTAGAAAAAAACAGACAAAGCAGATTATTGAATGCAATTCTGCTCATGAATTTGGGGATAAGAACTGGAATTGTCCCAAGCAAGAACTGAGAAACTAGATAGTTAAGAAACATGGCAGAATTGGAAGAATCATGTAAAAATTCAACCCACATATCTGAGACCAAGGACTTATTTCTAAAGCCTCCAAGAACCAAGAATTCTTGTGCTACTTTAAATGTTCTAGAGTACAAAATGTAAAGAACATACCTAAAACTAGAACTATGATTACTTGTCTCCAAAACCAACCAACCAAACAAACAAAAAGCAGAAAAAAAACTAGAGGATACAGATTTTAGTACTGTAGATTATGATATAGATGAAAAATACAAATATGACAATAACAAATGAAATCCCCAAAAGATTGATATATCATTACCAAGAATGGTTTATTCCCATAATTAAAAAATAATTCAACATTTTTTATATAAGAATAACAGCAAAGAATTTTAAAGGACAAAGATAACCAACTTGAGCCTCTGTTTAATGGATGTGGAAAAATCAGAACATGAAATACAGTGTTCAACCTGGAGAAGAGAGGGAGCCAAACGCTTACCAGGGAAAGTCTGGGAGATATACACACATATTCCTAGACTTTAAGTAGGATACCCTGTATAGCTTGATGCCAATGTCATTTTCTTTTTCTCCCTTTAAGACTCAAAAGTTGAGTTTTACGTATTTTTCTCATTTTTAATGATTCCTGCCAGATGATTAACTAATTTATAGATTAAAAATAAAACTTGTTATTGAATTCGTTTATCTATTGTCCTGTCTTTCTGTTTTTGAATGTATCATTGTTTTGGCTTCAATTTGTATTCATTTCCTTCTGCTTTTATTATGTTTATATATTTTTTCCTTTGAACCAGGAGTTATATAAAGCAAAATGTTAAATATATCATTTTTCAGTAATTTCTGATATTCTTAAAAATCCATAGATACCAGGATTTCTTGCATTTTAAGAATGCCCTTCGGTGGTACTTACTATGAAGAATATCTTAGCTCTGAGTAGAATGTTTCCATTACATTTCAATATGTAGCCAAGATTTCTCTATTGTCTTGCATTGCAAAGTCTCATTTCATTCTTTCTGAATGTTTCTTCAATTTGTACTCTATTCCTGGACTAGGAGAAAAAAATAAAAGGGGAGGGGAAGAAGAGAAGGAAGAAAGAAAGGGAAGGAGGGAGGGAAAGATCAGGAATGGCTTAAAGCTCTGGACAAATGAGCAGTATAATCTGAGAACTAAATTAGGAACTGTGGGGACTGTCTGGGACTCAGGAGGCAGTTCTGATCAGATCTTTGGGGTGAGGCTATCCCCAAAGCTCTCTGGGGAAGTATGGGCAGGTCTCCATGTTCAGGAATTAGGCTGGAGAAAGTTTTCTCTCGACCCCACGTGCCCTTAGGGGCTCATTTTTTTTTTTTTTTTTTGTTTAGACATGTGAGGCAAGCTACCTGGGTTGAAGTTCTGGGCAGTCCTAATAACCTGCTGGGGTAAGGAACAAACAAAAACAACCAGCTCCAAGGATCCCCTACTCCTACATTTCCTCACCTGCTTCACACCTCCAGGACAGGTAGATTATAAGAAAGGAAACTGTCATTTCCCAGAGCTGCTTTCTTTAGAGCTTAAAGTGAATATCATATATTCTTGCTGATATGGGGGAAGGGCAGTCAAAATCACAGCACAATTGTGCCTCTGGTTTTATTTAGGTTTTGGTGCACATCACTTCCCTTCTTAAAACTCGTTCTTCTTCATGCACATTTATTAAATCTCCCAGAGAAGAATGTTCCTACCCAAGGAATGCAACTATGATAAGAGCCAAGAGAATACATTGCATAGTCAATGTTGCGTGATGAAGAATAAATGAAAGAAGGAAAGGATTAGTATTTTTTAAAAGTACAATACATATCCCCTGCAAAATAAGGGCAGGTTTTTGTATTTAGAAGCAATGAGTCATAAAAAGGAGCCATGTAGAAACATTGGTTATAAAAATGTAATAATTCAGATAAAGAGCACACGTTGGGAAAAATAACAATGTACCTTATTGAAGAAAAACTTAGTGAAGTGAAAATCGGGTTGATAATATCTCCAGATCGAAGATACATTAAGAAAGGTCATCAGAGAATGATAACATTCTGCTAATAAATTTTAAATTTAGACTAAATGGGCAAATTATTAGAAAAATAGAGCTTGTCAAAACTGACACAAAGAGAAATAGACAATCTAGTCCTATTACCTAGAAAAGAAATAGAATCTTAATAATTAAACCTTCACAAAATTAAGGGATATGTCTTTATAACTTCACAAATGAAGTCTTCTAAGCATTAGAATACTAATAAAAACAGAAATATTAAAAAAATTCTTTCAGAAACCAAAAGAAAATTGGAATACTTCTCAAGTGGTTTCATAACCTTGATAGCAATATCTGATAAGATTATAACAAGAAATGAAAGCTGGTTGTTTAAAAATATAAAAGGTTTCTAGAAAGACTGCCCACAAAAAGACTGACAAAAACCAACCAACCAACCAACAAATAAAAAACCAGAAAATGTTTCTAGAAAGACTGATCACAAAAAAGGGTAGACAAGAAATAAAACACAGAATGAAAAATAGGAAATAAATAAGATAAACTCGTTTTTAAAAAGAATTAGAATATTATGAAAAGTACAGCAATAAAGTAAAAAACCCAGAAGAAATCGATACATTTATAGAAAATATGAAGCACTAAAGTAGCACAAATAGAAACAGGAAATTGATTAGATCAAACTATACTGAAGTAATAATTATAACTATACTGAATAGTTCTTACTATTCTGAAGTAATTAGAGTCTCTTTCACCTTCTAAGAAACGCTCCCACCCTGGCACGCACACACTCTTGTCCAGTCTCATCGTCACTCACCTGAGCACCATCACCTCCTGCAAGGTCCCCCACATCCTCTCAAGCGTGAGGGATCCAGACATCCCATGTCCTCACGTAACTTCTGCGCAAGCAACTGGACCAGCTTCCCATCACTCTTAAGTGGCCTCCAAAGTCCCGCCAAGGTCTCCAAACTCAGCTCGTACCACTCTCCTCCTTACTCTATGTGCTCTGCCATATCTGAAGAGTTCTCTGTCCCTCAAAAGTGCATCCTTTCCCCCACTTTAATGCCTTCACCACATCCTCTCTTTCATGTGGAACACTTTCCCCCAGCCAACGCCTCCTCTTCAGCCTCAGATTTAACTCCGAGTTTTCCCTGGACTTTCAGCAGCATCATGTCCCTACACGTCATGCTCCCCAGACCTGCTGTCACAGCACAGCTGCACCTGTGGACCCCAGTTCAGTGTCTGCCTCTGTCACCAAGTGGTGAGCTCTGCCAGGAGGGGACCGTGCTTGTCTTGTTCCCAGGGTATCCCTGTGCCTCGTACTGTGCTCAGCATCAGTTAAACTCACATGAATGTTTTCAAAATGAGTGAATGGCGAGTTATATAAAAGACCTGGAGGAAATACAGTAAAATGCTACCAGGGTTTAAGGCTCAGTGTTGGCATGTTGAGTGACTTTATTTTCTTATTTTTTACTTTCCCATGTTTCCCAAATTTGAGGAGGGTTTACTGTATCACTTTTACAACTTTATTGATGCATAATTAGCAAATAAAATTGTAATACATTTAAGGTGTACAACATGGTTATTTGATATGCATGCACATTGTGAAAGGATTCATATTTTTTAAAGTAATTTTTCACCAAACTTTCATAGAACAGATGATTTCTATCTTATACAAGTATATGTAGTAAGTTTGAAAGAGAGAGAAAATCTTCCCAATTCATTTTTTTGTGGCTGGTTCAACTTATGTTTTCAAATCAGATAAGAACAACATAAAATAGGGACTTCCCTGGCAGTCCAGTGGTTAAGACTTTGCCTTCCAGTGCAGGGGGTGAAGGTTTTGTGATATAAAAAAACCTAAGGAAATCATATCTAATAGAGAAAATTTAGTCATTTCTTTTACTTTAACAATGTCCTATTTCTGCTGTTTAATACTGTACCACAATCCAAGCCTATTCTACAAAACAAGAAAGAAGAATAAGATTTAGATGGAAAAGGTAAGCATCTGTACACAAAATTAATAAAAAGTTCTGGAAATGTTACTGTAGATAATTGATTAGTTTTGAAAAACAGTTGCATTTTTCTAGAGCTGAGTAAAAACCTAGAAATTACAGAAAAAAAATGAAATAGTTACAATAAAAACAAAGACAATAGCTAGCAATTATTGTAGTTTAATGTATGCACAAGACTTTTCAAGTTTTAAACCATATATGAATAAATAAAGATATACTCCATGCCAATGGATAGACAATTCAACATTATAGAGATGCCAATTCTCTTTATTTTAATGGTTATATTTAATACTAATTCAATTAAAAAGTATGATTTAAACAAGCCTCCAGGGAATTCTGATGCTAGTTCCTAGGCCCCACCTGAAGAGACATTCTCCTAGGAAGACCTGCTCAGCCCTACACCCAGCTCTATCAGTGATGCTTCCTCCTTCTTGCTATTTACCCATATTCACCCTGATGGGTAATAAAGTGAGCTATAGATGCTGTAGATAAGTGGTAGCTCTTGGATTTCAGGTTGTCTTAGAGAGGAAGAGAGTTCAAATGTAATTTCTGTTAAACAAAATGGGGACACAGTCCATGACCAAAAATATGTTAGACCTATGAAGGATTTCAATAACAGAGACTCATTACTGGAGATTGCATGACACGTGGATTTGCAGGTGGGCGCCATTTCTTTCATAAGTTTTTACTAAAATCTTGAAGTACAAATCAACATATAAAGTAATTTGATGCAAAGTATTTTATATTTAAATAGCTAATTACTACTTAAAAATTCTTAGTTAAAATATTTTTTAAGGCTCACTTCAACTTTAAAACATTTCAATACTATGTAAGTTACTGTTTTCTTCAGACATTACTTAAGACTTTTTTTTCTTTCCTCTTTTAAACTCTTTGTAAAAGTAAGTTTTGGCTTAAATTACTTTGGTATTTATCTCAGTCAATCTCTCCCTAGAGTTACGGGGTTTCTCTTTGTTTTTTGTATGATTAATTCAGACGAAAGAGGAATTTAAAAAATCTTGCTTATTTAACTGTGTGGGAAGTAAACTAGTTTATTTCCTCACCAATTGGTCCAATTTGGTTACAGTTTATAAAACTGCACATTTTAACTTGATTAAATAAAACCAAAATCTCCATCTTGCTAAAACTCCCTTTTTTGTTGAAAATTATTCATATTTAATGATAATATATATTTCACCAAGACATAAATTTAACAGGATGGCATCTGTCCAATTTTGCCATAATTCTTGTAGTAGCTGAGGAGATAAAGCCATCCAGAAGCTTCTGTCTTTTGACTGTTTTCTATTTAAACTTTGAAAAACTTTCCCTAAAATTTGTAGGAGAGAAAATTGTCTATAAATGATTTAAGTAGGCTTCACTTTCAAGCTGCTTCAATTCTGTTCAAGTTTATTGGTAGATGGTCTACTTTTTACTGACGAAAGCTGTAGTGATAATTTGCAAGTCAAGCCATGAACGCAACTGTGACACTTTTCAACAGTTCATAGAAAAGAAACTTGAATTTGAACATAACACTTTACGTGGTATACTTATGTTAATTATTAGTGAATCAGGCAATTGTATAGGCAGAAGGGAAATAAAATATAACTTACTCCACCTTCCCACCCCCATATATTTACATGCTCAAAAAAGCCCAGAAAAATTAACAAGTGTTTAGGTTATAAAAGTCCAACATGACAGATAAGAGATTGGAACTCACTTTTCAAACCTGCTAGCCCTTCAAGCCTAGGGTTTTTTCCCAGTGTCTGGTGAGTGCACACTTCCTGGTTATCTTCTTCTTCTTTTTTTTTTTTTTTTTTTTTGCGGGCCTCTCACTATTGTGGCCTCTCCCATTGCAGAGCACAGGCTCCGGACGCGCAGGCTCAGCGGCCATGGCTCACGGGCCCAGCTGCTCTGCGGCATGTGGGATCTTCCCGGACCGGGGCTCGAACCCGTGTCCCTTGCATCGGCAGGCGGACTCTCAACCACTGCACCACCAGGGAAGCCCGTGATTCATGATTTTTAAAGGTTATACTCCATTTATAGTTATTAAAAATTATGGCTATATTCCTTGTGCTGTACAATATATCCTTGCAGCTTTTTTATTTTTAGTGTTTGTACCTCTTAATCCCCTAGCCTTATCTTGCTCCCCCTTTCCCTCTCCCCACTGGTAACCACTAGTTTATTCTCTGTATCTGAGAGTCTGTTTCTCTTTTGTTATATTCACTAGTTTGTTGTAGTTTTTTAGATTCCACATATAAGTGACATCACACAGTATTTGTCTTTCTTTGTCTGACTTACCTCACTTAGCATAATACCCTCCAAGTCCATCCATGCTCTTGCAAATGGCAAAATTTCATTCATTTTATGGCTGACTAGTCTTCCATTGAATATATATACCACATGTTCTTAATCCATTCATCTGTTGATACACATTTAGGTTGTTTCCATACCTTGTATTATAATAATGCTGTTGTAAATGCAATTGTAAAAACCAGTGCTGTTGTAAAAAACAATGTAATTATAAATCATACTGCTATGAACATCAGGGTACATATATATTTTTGAACTAGCGTTTTCCACAGTCACTGCACCAATTTACATTCCCAACAAGAGTGTACAAGGCTTCCCTTTCCTCTACATCCTAGCCAACCTTTGTTATTTGTGTTCTTTTTGATGATAGCCATTCTGATGGGTGTGAGTTGATATGTCATGGTGGTTTTAATTTGCATTTCTCTGATGAGTCACCATGTTGAGTATCTTTTCATGGGCCCGTTGGCCATGTGTATACATATCTTCTTTGGAAAACTGTCTATTCAGGTCTTCTGCCCATTTTAAAATCTGGGTGTTTGGTTTTTTTGATGTTAAGTTGTATGAGCTGTTTTTATATTTTGTATAATCATTTACATATCTTTTCTCCATTCATTAGGTTGTCTTTTCATTTTGTTGATGGTTGCCTTTGCTGTGCAAAAGCTTTTCAGTTTAATTAGGTGCCATTTGTTTATTTTTGATGTTATTTCCTTTGCTTTAGGAGACAGATCCAAAAAAATATTGCTACTATTTATGTCAGAGTGTTTGGCCTATGTTTTCTTCTAGGAATTTTATGGTTTCTGTTCTTATATTTAGGTTTTTAATTCATTTTGAGTTTACTTTTGTATGTGGTGTTAGAGAATGTTCTAATTTCACTCTATTACATGTAGCTGTCCAGTGTTCTCAGCATAACTTATTGAAGAAACTATCTGTTCTCCATTGTATATCCTTGCCTCCTTTGTTGTAGATTAATTGACCATAAGTGTGTGGGTTTATGTCTGGGCTCTCTATTCTGTTCCACTGATCTAAGTGTTTGTTTTTGTGCCAGTACCATGATGTTTTGATTACTGTAACTTTGCAGTATATTTGAAAGGTAAGAGCATGATTCCCCCAGCTCAATTCTTCTTTCTCAAGATTGTTTTGGCTAATTGGGGTCTTTTATATTTCCATACAAATTTTAAAATGATTTGTTCTAGTTCTGTGAAAAATGCCCTTGGTGTTCTGATAGGGATCGCACTGAATCTGTAGATTGCCTTGGGAAGTATGCTCATTTTAGCAATATTAATTCTTCCAATCTATGAACAACAGTATATCTTTCCATTGGTTTGTGCCTTCTTCAATTTTTTTCATCAGTGTCTTATAGTTTTCTGAATACAGGTCTTTTACCTCCTTAGGTAGGTTTATTCCTAGGTATACTTTGTTTTTAGCATACACAAGTGCAATAGATTTTTGTATATTAATTTTGTATCCTGCAACTTTACCTAAGTCATTGACGAGATCTCGTAGTTTTTTGGTGGCATCTGGAGGATTTTCTATATATAGTATCATGTCATCTACAAACAGTGACAATTATACTTCTCCAATTTGGACCCCCCTTGCTTCTTTTTCTTGTCTGATTCCTGTGGCTAGAACTTCCAAAAGTATGTTGAATAAAAGTGACAAGAATCGGTTTTTTGTTTTTTAGATTTCACACATAAGTGATATCACAGTATTTGTCTTTCTCCCTCTGACTTAATTCATTAAGATTAATACCCTCCAATTACATCTGTGTTTTTAACATGGCAAAATTTCACTTTATTTTTATGTCTGAGTAGTATTCCAGTGTATATATACCACATCTTCTTTATCTATCCATTTATTGATGGACACAGGTTGCTCCCATATCTTGGCTACTGTAACTAATGCTGCTATGAACACTGTGGTGCATGTATCTTTTAATTTTATTTATTTATTTTTTGGATATATACCTAGGAATGGAATTGCTGGATCATATGGTAGTTATATTTTTTAGTTTTTTGGGTAAACTCCACACTATTTTCCACAGTGGCTGCACCAATTTGCATCCCCATCAAGTGTACAAGGGTTCCCTTTTCAAAGCTTAGGGTCTTCTGAAGTAAGAGTGAGAAGTAATGTCAGTCACCTTGCCTTATCATGCCTCATTTTATAACACATGAAAACATCTCAGTTGAAATCATTAGCACCCAAAGCGAAAAATCTCAACGTGTGCTTGCCTTGCCAAATATCTAAACAGGGCTTCCATCAATTGTGGGAATGGGAATAGTTGTGAGAGCTCTTAGGTTAACACCCTGGGTGAGGGGGCCAGTAGGAATATAATAAAGATCACACTTCAGGTTTCCAATTCATTTCCACAAATACTTACTAAAATGAGCTCTCATACAGACCCTGCAATGATTGCTAGAGAAACAAGAATGGATCAGATTTGGGATTTTTGTCCAAGGACTTCATAGTCCTCATGTAGTACAGATTGTGCAAAGAAAGTGGTGTTATAAAGGAAGCAGAAAAGAACTGACTCTTGAGCTTAGTATTAGAAATCAGGTGAGCATTTGTCTGGAAGAGAACAAGGAACAAGGGGAAGATGTTTATTCAGAGGGGAGAGAGCAGGCACAGAAAGCACTGAAAACATCTTGACATTCTCAGGGAATTTTTTTTTTCTTTGCGGTACGCGGGTCTCTCACTGTTGTGGCCTCTCCCGTTGCGGAGCACAGGCTCTGGACATGCAGGCTCAGTGCCTATGGCTCACAGGCCTAGCCGCTCCGCGGCATGTGGGATCCTCCCGGACCGGGGCACGAACCCGTGTGCCCTGCATCGGCAGGCGGACTCTCAACCACTGCGCCACCAGGGAAGCCCCGCTCAGGGAATTTTTGAAGTTCAGTTTTGTTAAAAAATGTCATAGGTAATGGAAGAGATGATTTTGGACAATTCATCAGGGCCAAAATTACCAAAGAATGTTTTAAAGCTGTCAAAAAACCCCATTTATTTTGTATGTCACAAAAAGACATTACTTATTTTTTTAAAAGAATATTTGCATCAGGGGCTCCTGAGAAAAATGACCAAGACTCTGGCCCAAGGTTTGAACTTAGAGAGACTTGCAGGGGGGCAGCAGAGTGGCCCCAAAAAGACCATGTGAGAGGGAAGCACAAGAATGTCTTTCAAATCAAGTGTTTGCCAGAATAAGATAAATAAGTCATGGGGATCTAATGTACAGCATGGTGACTATAGTTAGTAATACTTTATTGTATATTTGGAAGTTGCTAAGAGAGTAGATCTTAAAAGTTCGCTTCACAAGAAAAAAAACTTTGTTAACTATGTGTAGAGATGGATACTAACTAGACCTATTGGGGGTGATCATTTTGCAGTATATACATGTATCAAATCATAATGTTGTACACCTGAAACTAATACAATGTTATATGTCAATCATATCTCAAATGAAAAAAAAATCACCTGCAAAAAAAAGAAAAGCCCCCATACCAAACCAAAAGGCACCTGTTTGCCCAAACAGGGTAGCCCAGTTTGGTTACCACAGCTCAGTAAAAAGGTTCTTGCAATAAGATCTGACTCAGATTTCTCTTAGTATCATTAAACTCTTAAATATATTCCTAATCTTATGCAGTTGGCTCTATATATATATAGTAGACATTCCTCCAGGTTTCTGATATACATTACAGTCCAAATGGCATTATTTGGTGGCAAAGAGGCAATAGGTAAGGGATAAAAGCAAAGATGTTTCCCCCCAAGGTCTTGGATTTGAGAGGGGGATCACCACAGCAGGTCTGGCCCTTGTCTTGTGGCCTTATAATCCTGGAATCCTGGTTTTGTCAGTCAGCTAAGGCAAGACATTTTTTTCACCTGCAGGCTCACATTAAACCAGCTGCTAGGGTGTGTTGTGGAAAATGGCAGCTCGTGAACTCATGATGAGAAGTGCATCTGTCAGGCAGAGTAGACAGTCTGAGGGCTGGAGAGGGCTTTGATCACGTGGGCTTATCAGCCGAAGTTATCACGGTGGCACGTTTGCCTGTGATGTGGAATGAAGAAAGGACCGCACATTTACGATCCACCAGAGCAATGCTGCAGACACAGGACAACTGCCCTCGGACCTTGTGAAGCAATCCCTTCCTTCCTGGGACTGCTGGCAGAGCATGATGAGGGCATTGCACTTCGTCTGCCCCTGCACGGCTACCTTGTCTGTGTGCTCCCTGGCATTACACAAACGTGTCACTATAATCGATTGGATCTGTGCTTATTACTACACTCCCATTCCAGTCCAGTTTTCTGAGCTTAGACTCGGGTCGAGGTGATGGGGTTTGGGTATTTCATGCTGACAGAATCTGGATGCACTTCCATGGATGACTAATGCTGCCTATTGTGTGTGGGCTTCACTCTCTCTGAAGAAACCTTATTTCACTTTTCTGCAAGTTATGAGGAGAGACTGTGAGGCTGCCCACATACACCAACAATACAAACACAACACTGAAAGTCAAATTAAACACTCGGTTTCCAGTATTGATATATTTTCTGCCATATTTGCATATTATTAGTGTTTTCTAGGAAATTTGGAAAGGATAAGAGATGCCACCTGGGGTGTGCTGCAATAGTTTTTGGGAAAACACAACATAGAACCAAATGGGAGAAAGACCAAGGCATAAAGGCAGTAGCAGAGACTTGTGGTCTCTGAGAAACACAGTCCTCTGAATACGGTTTTTGAAGAATGGGTAAGGAATATTAAGTTATTGTGGACAAAATCAAGGTTGAGGTATGTGGGTGGGAAGCCAACAAGTCCTTGTATTTTATAGAAGGGAGCCAAGAAAAATTTAACCTTGATATTAAGCACATGTGAAATATACTTAAGAACAACTTGTACAATTAAAATGAGAGCTGTGTCTTTCTAACATCAGACTGAAAAATAAAACAAAACACTATACATATAGCAAAATGTAAAAGTAGGATAAGCATAAACATGGGAAATATGAGAAAGTACAGTAATCCTTAAAGGGAAGGTGGTTTCTATGTGTCTTGGATAAGAGTGTCAAATGCCTCTATAAACTGGGGGCTTCTCAGTATGAGGACAAGGAGAATGTTCTAAATATCTGAGGACTGAGCCCTCAGACCATGCTTGACCATGGCAAGTAATTGGGGGCACCCACCGAGAGTTATGGTCACTTGTGTCTCAGATGAAAGATAATTTCTTCCACTTCCAGATCCAACATTGACAGTTTGAATTTTGCTAAGCCTTTTCTATCATTTCAATACTTTTGTAAAGACACATTCATTAAAAGAACATTGCAGGGCTTCCCTGGTGGCGCAGTGGTTGAGAGTCCGCCTGCCGATGCAGGGGACACGGGTTCGTGCCCCGGTCCAGGAGGATCCCACATGCCACGGAGCAGCTGGGCCCGTGAGCCATGGCCACTGAGCCTGCGTGTCTGGAGCCTGTGCTCTGCAATGGGAGAGGCCACAGCAGTGAGAGCCCCGTGTACCGCCAAAAAAAAAAAAAAAAAAAAAAGAACATTGCAAATAGCATTATTATTTTCTACATACATAAAACATGAAATGGAATAAAGAAAAAAAGAGGTTTACAGTAAAACATGAGTGACTTTAAGAACTTAGGGTGAAATAACTTCTAAAGAATAATGCATTTCTGCATCTTCCAGTGCTGTTACATCAAATATAATAACTTCAATTCATTGGTGGAGGAAAGATACATGGAGCGTGTGCTGATTTGGAGGAGTGCATACAACTGAATGGGGGAGAAGTATTAAATAATTTGTGACTAAATGGGGAATTTTATTTTATTTTTGTTACTTAAATCTTTTTTTCTTCTTTCTGGTTTTAATTTTCATAGCACTCATTGGGAGGAAAGCACAATAACAAATCCCTACTCCATGTCACTTCAATATTTGATTGGGAGGATATCTTAAAAGGCTTTTTTTCTTTCTTTCTTTTTTTTTTTTTTTTTGGCAGTACGCGGGCCTCTCACTGTTGTGGCCTCTCCCATTGCGGAGCACAGGCTCCGGACGCACAGGCTCAGTGGTCAAGGCTCACGGGCCCAGCTGCTCCACGGCATATGGGATCCTCCCGGACCAGGGCACGAACCCGTGTCCCCTGCATTGGCAGGCGGACTCTCAACCACTGCACCACAAGGGAAGCCCCTTAAAAGGCTTTTTTATTGAGTTATCTTTAGTTTCAAACACTTCAGAAAACTCAGAAATGAAAATATGATGTAAAAGAAGAGTAACGTGTACATGCATGAGCTGAAAAATGACAAATGACAGTGACATTCTGGACACGAAGCCTTCATTTCAACCTCTTGGTTAATATTCACTCTTGGTAAAGATTTGATTTTTTCCTACTTGCCTCTTTGTGACTAACTGTGACATTAATAGAGCTTAATTTCCCTCCACAATTCTTATAGTCATATTTCTGGGCCGACTGAAAAAATCTTGTGAGACTGGAGGAGTTAATTAGGGTTGGCAAACTTTTCACTGAAGCATTGAAAATTAGTTACTTCAACTCCTTCATATTTCAAAGTAGGATCTAATTTTAATAAAAAATGAAACTGAGGGAAAATCTCCAAAGTCTTTTGAAAGGTGCTTCACACTATGGGCGCTGCCCACCCCAGGGTACCTGATGGAGATGCCCCCGGAGTGAATGGCATATGGAAGGATTCTCTGCTCTCAGAAATGTTACTCATTGTGCAACCATGAAACTGATGTGATTTGTATGAATGCAATGCTCCCTGCTCTAGTTCCTTTTGCCTTTCACCAGCTGATGGGCTGTCCCCCAGTGCCCACTCATCTGTCACTGCTGGGTGACAGGACCTCCTCAGCCAGGGCCTTGGAGCGACAGCCGGGATTGAGAGCGGTCGCGAGCCTGGCTGCTGAGCACACAGTTTCTGAGCATCCCATTCCCCACTACTCACCTGTCCAGAAAAACTGGTCTTGCTAAAGGAGACGGGAAGTGTGAAAACTGGTCATAAATCACTGAAGGGACACTCCAGATTACACTAGGCTGACCAGAGAGCATCAGGCCAAGGTGGGTAGATGTGAGCATGAAGCTGGCAAAAGTCTTTTGCAAAAAGTCTGTCTCTAACATTGGTTTTATAGATTTCACTTTGCTACATTGTACATTTGGATAAAACGTTATGTGTTAGTGTCTGACATCACAAACCTTTACCTTTCTGCCTGTTCCTGTTACGTTTGGATTTCATTACATTCCTTCACTGTGTCTGATTAGTTGATCATATAAATATGGTAATAGGGGGCTTCCCTGGTGGCGCAGTGGTTGAGAGTCCGCCTGCCGATGCAGGGGACAAGGGTTCGTGCCCCGGTATGGGAAGATCCCACACACCGCGGAGCGGCTGGGCCCATGAGTCATGGCTGCTGAGCCTGTGCCTCTGGAGCCTGTGCTCCGCAACGGGAGAGGCCACAACAGTGAGAGGCCCGCGTACCGGAAAAGAAAAATATGGTAATAGATTTCCTAATTTTAATCCATTCTTAAAACTTTTTTTGGTCATTGCAATTTTCTTTTCTTCTTCATCCCTTTTATTTTTATTATTTTTTAATTTAACCATAATATGGTAGGCAATTTACTAGCATTTTCCTTAGGACTTATGCATTGGAGGTGGTAAGTGTTTCTTTTTGTGAACTATATCGGTTTCATTATATGTGCTAATTATTTTTTGATGAAAAATGTAGCAACAAAGCCATTAAAAATTACAAACTTTAAAAGAATGTATTGATAGTTATTGGTTCAGTCAAGGTTTTTATTTCTTACTATGTTCAACTTTGTTCATTGGTTTCTTTATTATATTTTCATATAGGTCCAGACAACTTAAATGCTTAGGCTAAACAAAGTAGTCAAGTATAATTTTCTGACTCCAGGCTATTAAGAAGTTTCTCCAAAGGGTATGTTAAGATTAGTACAGATCTGTCTTAAACCAGTGGGTATGTTCCCCTATGTTTGGGGTCAGAATACATTCTGTCTCATTTTCTAGTCTCCACAATTAAGGAAACCTATTAGATGACAGGGTACTCCATCTGAAAATTAGTCCAAAGTCCTTTCTGATAAAGTGCAAATCTGGGCTTCCCAAGCTAATCATATTCAGGAAACAGCCAGCTTTGATACAGCTTTATCATCATATACATTTTTTTACACTGTGGGGATAAACATGCTTTTATTGATGTATTCTCAGACTTTGATTCTGTGACTAGGAATCAGGTTATAGCTAACCCTACCACTTTCTCCATACTCACTGGCCAGTAGGGCCACTATTCCAGCTCATCGTCTCTTGCATGAATCTTTTAATGGTCTCTCTCTTTTTTTTTACATATCTCATCTTTATTTTTTTATTAGTTTCTGCTTTATAACAAAGTGAATCAGTCATACATATATATCTGTTGCCATACCCCTTCCCTCTTGCATCTCCCTCCCTCCCACCCTCCCTATCCCACCCCTCCAGGCGGTCACAAAGCACCGAGCTGATCTCCCTGTGCTATGCGGCTGCTTCCCACTATCTATCTACCTTACGTTTGGTAGTGCATATATGTCCATGCCTCTCTCTCGCTTTGTAACAGCATACCTTCACCCTCACCATATCCTCAAGTCCATTCTCAAGTAGGTCTGTGTCTTTATTCCTGTCTTACCCCTAGGTTCTTCATGACATTTTTTTTCTTAAATTCCATATATATGTGTTAGCATACGGTATTTGTCTTTCTCTTTCTGACTTACTTCACTCTGTATGACAGACTCTAGGTCTATCCACCACATTACAAATAGCTCAATTTCATTTCTTTTTATGGCTGAGTAATATTCCATTGTATATATGTGCCACATCTTCTTTATCCATTCATCCGATGATGGACACTTAGGTTGTTTCTATATCCGGGCTATTGTGAATAGAGCTGAAACGAACATTTTGGTACATGTCTCTTTTAGAATTACGGTTTTCTCAGGGTATATGCCTGGTAGTGGGATTGCTGGGTCATATGGTAGGTCTATTTGTAGTTTTTTAAGGAACCTCCATACTGTTCTCCATAGAGGCTGTACCAATTCACATTCCCAACAGCAGTGCAAGAGTGTTCCCTTTTCTCCACACCCTCTCCAGCATTTATTGTTTCTAGATTTTTTTGATGATGGTCACTCTGACTGGTGTGAGATGATATCTCATAGTAGTTTTGATTTGCATTTCTCTAAATTTAGTGATGCTGAGCATCCTTTCATCTATTTGTGACAATATGTATATCTTCTTTGGAGAAATGTCTATTTAGGTCTTCTGCCCATTTCTGGATTGGGTTGTTTGTTTTTTTGCTATTGAGCTGCATGAGCTGCTTATAAATTTTGGAGATTAATCCTTTGTCTGTTGCTTCATTTGCAAACATTTTCTCCCATTCTGAGGGTTTTCTTTTGGTCTTGTTTATGGTTTCCTTTGCTGTGCAAAAGCTTTCAAGTTTCATTAGGTCCCATTTGTTTATTTTTATTTCCATTTCTCTAGGAGGTGGGTCCAAAAGGATCTTGCTGTGATTTATGTCATAGAGTGTTCTGCCTATGTTTTCCTCCAAGAGTTTGATAGTTTTTGGCCTTATATTTAGGTCTTTAATCCATTTTGAGCTTATTTTTGTGTATGGTGTTAGGGAGTGATCTAATCTCATACTTTTACATGTCCCTGTCCAGATTTCCCAGCACCACTTATTGAAGAGGCTGCCCTTTCTCCACTGTACATTCCTGCCTCCTTTATCAAAGATAAGTTGACCATATGTGCGTGGGTTTATCTCTGGGCTTTCTATCCTGTTCCATTGATCTAGCTTTCTGTTTTTTTGCCAGTACCACACTGTCTTGATTATTGTAGCTTTGTAGTATAGTCTGAAGTCAAGGAGCATGATTCCTCCAGCTCCGTTTTTCATTCTAAAGATTGCTTTGGCTATTCAGAGTCTTTGGTTTTTCCATACAAATTGTGAAAGTTTTTGTTCTAGTTCTGTGAAAAATGCCAGTGGTAGTTTGATAGGGATTGTATTGAATCTGTAGATTGCTTTGGGTAGTAGAGTCATTTTCAAAATATTGATTCTTGCGATCCAGGGACATGGTATATCTCTCCATCTATTTGTATCATCTTTGATTTCTTTCATCAGTGTCTTATAATTTTCTGCATACAGGTCTTTTGTCTCCTTAGGTAGGTTTATTCCTAGATATTTTATTCTTTTTGTTGCAATGGTAAATGGGAGTGTTTTCTTGATTTCACTTTCAGATTTTTCATCATTGGTGTACAGGAATGCCAGAGATTTCTGTGTATTAATTTTGTATCCTGCTACTTTACCAAATTCATTGATTAGCTCTAGTAGATTTCTGGTAGCATCTTTAGGATTCTCTATGTATAGTATCATGTCATCTGCAAACAGTGACAGCTTTACTTCTTCTTTTCCAATTTGGATTCCTTTTATTTCCTTTTCTTCTCTGATTGCTGTGGCTAAAATTTCCAAAACTATGTTGCATAAGAGTGGTGAGAGTGGGCAGCCTTGTCTTGTTCCTGATCTTAGTGGAAATGGTTTCAGTTTTTCACTATTGAGGATGATGTTCACTGTGGGTTTGTCATATATGGCCTTTATTATGTTTAGGAAAGTTCCGTCTATGCCTACTTTCTGCAGGGTTTTTATCATAAATGGGTGTTGAATTTTGTCAAAAGCTTTCCCTGCATCTATTGAGATGATCATATGTTTTGTCTTCTTCAATTTGTTAATATGGTGTATCACGTTGACTGATTTGCATATATTGAAGAATCCTTGCATTCGTGGAATAAACCCCACTTGATCATGGTGTATGATCCTTTTAATGTGCTGTTGGATTCTGTTTGCTAGTATTTTGTTGAGGATTTTTGCGTCTATGTTCATCAGTGATATGGGCCTGTAATATTCTTTCTTTGTCACATCCTTGCCTGGTTTTGGTATCAAGGTGATGGTGGCCTCGTAGAATCCGTTTGGGAGTGTTCCTCCTTCTGCTATATTTTGGAAGAGTTTGAGAAGGATAGGTGTTAGCTCTTCTCTAAATGTTTGATAGAATTCGCCTGTGAAGCCATCTGGTCCTGGGCTTTTGTTTGTTGGAAGATTTTTAATCACAGTTTCAATTTCAGTGCTTGTGATTGGTCTATTCATATTTTCTATTTCTTCCTGATTCAGTCTCGGCAGGTTGTGCATTTCTAAGAATTTGTCCATTTCTTCCAGGTTGTCCATTTTATTGGCATAGAGTTGCTTGTAGTAATCTCTCATGATCTTTTGTACTTCTGCACTGTCAGTTGTTGCTTCTCCTTTTTCATTTCTAATTATATTGATTTGAGTCTTCTCCCTTTTTTTCTTGATGAGTCTGGCTAATGGTTTATCAATTTTGTTTATCTTCTCAAAGAACCAGCTTTTAGTTTTATTGATCTTTGTTATCGTTTCCTACATTTCTTTTTCCTTTATTTCTGATCTGATCTTTATGATTTCTTTCATTCTGCTAACTTTGGGGGATTTTTGTTCTTTCTCTAATTGCTTTAGGTGCAGGGTCAGGTTGTTTACTCGAGATGTTTCCTGTTTCTTAAGGTGGGATTGTATTGCTATAAACTTCCCTCTTAGAACTGCTTTTGCTGCGTCCCATAGGTTTTGGGTCGTTGTGTCTCCATTGTCATTTGTTTCTAGGTATTTTTTTATTTCCTCTTTGATTTCTTCAGTGATCACTTCTTTATTAAGTAGTGTACTGTTTAGCCTCCATGTGTTTGTATTTTTTACAGATCTTTTCCTGTAATTGATGTCTAGTCTCAGCATTGTGGTCAGAAAAGATACTTGGTACAATTTCAATTTTCTTAAATTTACCTAGGCTTGATTTGTGACCCAAGATATGATCTGTCCTGGAGAATGTTCCATGAGCACTTGAGAAAAATGTGTATTCTATTGTTTTTGGATGGAATGTTCTATAAATATCAATTAAGTCCATGTTGTTTAATGTATCATTTAAAGCTTGTGTTTCTTTGCATGATCAGTCCATTGGTGAAAGTGGGGTGTTGAGGTCCCCTACTATGATTGTGTTACTCTCGATTTCCCCTTTTATGGCTGTTAGTATTTGCCTTATGTATTGAGGTGCTCCTATGTTGGGTGCATAAGTATTTACAATTGTTATATCTTCTTCTTGGATCGATCCCTTGATCATTAGGTAGTGTCCTTCCTTGTCTCTTCTAATAATCTTTATTTTAAAGTCTCATGTGTCTTATATAAGAATTGCTACTCCATGTTTCTTTTGATTTCCTTTTGCATGGAATATCTTTTTCCATCCCCTTACTTTCAATCTGTATGTATCTCTAGGTCTGAAATGGGTCCCTGGTAGACAGCATATATATTGGTCTTGTTTTTGTATCCATTCAGCCAATCTGTGTCTTTTGGTGGGAGCATTTAGTCCATTTACATTTAAGGTAATTATCGATATGTATGTTCCTATTCCCATTTCCTTAACTGTTTTGGGTTCGTTATTGTAGGTATTTTACTTCTGTTGTGTTTCTTGCCTAGAGAAGTTCCTTTAGCATTTGTTGTAAAGCTGGTTTGGTGGTGCTGAACTCTCAGCTTTTGCTTGTCTATAAAGGTTTTAATTTCTCCATCAAATCTGAATGAGATCCTTGCTGGGTAATCTTGGTTGCAGGTTTTTCTCCTTCATCACTTTAAATATGTCCTGCCACTCCCTTCTGGCTTGTAGAGTTTCTGCTGAGAGATCAGCTGTTAACCTGATGGGGATTCCATTCTGTGTTATTTGTTGTTTTTCTCTTACTGCTTTTAATATGTTTTCTTTGTGTTTAATTTTTGACAGTTTGATTAACCTGTGTCTTGGCATATTTCTCCTTGCACTTATTTCTATGGGACTCTTTGTGCCTCCTGGACTTGATTAAGTATTTCCTTTCCCATATTAGGAAGTTTTCAACTATAATCTCTTCAAATATTTTCTCAGTCCCTTTGTTTTACTCTTCTTCTTCTGGAACCCCTATAATTCGAATGTTGGTGCATTTAATGTTGTCCCAGAGGTCTCTGAGACTGTCCTCAGTTCTTTTCATTCTTTTTTCTTTATTCTGCTCTGCAGCAGTTATTTCCACTATTTTATCTTCCACGTCACTTATCTGTTCTTTTGCCTCAGTTATTCTGCTATTGATCCCATCTAGAGTATTTTTCATTTATTGTGTTTCTAATCATTGCTTAATTCGTCTTTAGTTCTTCTAGGTCCTTGTTAACTGTTTCTTTTGTCTATTCTGTTTCCAAGATTTTGGATCATCTTTACTATCATTATTCTGAATTATTTTTCAGGTACACTGCCTCTTTCCTCTTCATTTGTTAGGTCTTGTGCGTTTTTTTCTTGCTTCTTCACCTGCTGTGTGTTTTTCCATCTCCTCATTTTGCTTACCTTACTGTGTTTGGGGTATCCTTTTTTGTAGGCTGCAGGTTTGTAGTTCCCATTGTTTTTGGTGTGTGTCCCCAGTGGCTAAGGTTGTTTCAGTGGGTTTTGTAGGCTTCCTGTTGGAGGGGACTGGTGTCTGTATTCTGGTGGATGAGGCTCAATCTTGTCTTTCTGGTGGACAGGTCCATGTCTGGTGGTGTGTTTTGGGGTGTCTGTGGCCTTATTATGTTTTTAGGCAGCCTCCCTGCTAATGGGTGGGGTTGTGTTCCTGTCTTGCTAGTTGCTTGGCATAGGGTGACCAGCACTGTATCTTGCTGTCATTGAGTGAAGCTGGGTGCTGGTGTTGAGATGGAGATCTCTGGGAGATTTTTGCCTTTTGATATTATGTGGAGCTGGGAAGTCTCTTTTGGACCAGTGTCCTGAAGTTGGCTCTCCCACCTCAGAGGCACAGCACTGACTCCTGGCTGCAGCACTAAGAGCCTTTCATCCACCTGGCCCAGAATAAAAGGGAGATAAAGTAGAAAGAAAGAATTAGTAGAAGAAAGAATGAAAGAAAGAAAGAAAGAAAGAAAGGAAGGTGGGAGGAAGAGAGGGAGGAAGGAAAGAAAGAAAGAAAGGAGGGGGGAGGGAGGGACGGAGGAAGGAGGGAAGCTATGAAACAGAGAAAGAGAGAAGAAAAGTAAAATAGAATAAAGTATGACAAAATATAATAGTGTTATTAAAATAAAAAAGTAATTATTAAAAAAATTAAAAATTAAAAACAAAACAAAACAAACAAAAACAAGGATAAAAACCGGACGGAGAGAACCCTTGGACAAATGGTGGAAGCAAAGCTATATAGACAAAATCTCACACCGGAGCATACACATACACTTTCACAAAAAGAGAACCAGGGGAAAAAAGTCGTAAATCTTGCTCTCAAAGTCCACCTCCTCAATTTGGGATGATTCGTTGTCTATTTATGTATTCCACAGATGCAGGGTACATCAAGTTGATTGTGGAGCTTTAATCCACTGCTTCTGAGGCTGTTGGGAGAGATTTCCCTTTCTCTTCTTTATTCTCACAGCTCCCGTGTCTCAGATTTGGATTTGGCCCTGCCTCTGCGTGTAGGTCGTTGGAGGGCATCTGTTCTTCGCTCAGACAGGATGGGGTTAAAGGAGCAGCTGCTTCGGGGGCTCTGGCTCACTCAGCCGGGGGCAGGGAGGGGTACAGAGTGCGGGGCGAGCCTGCAGCAGTAGAGGCCGGCGGGACGTTGCACCAGCCCGAGGCGTGCCGTGCGCTCTCCCGGGGGAAGCCGTCTCTGGATCCCGAGACCCCAGCAGTGACGGGTTTCACAGGCTCCCCGGAAAGGGGCCATGGACAGTGACCTGCTCTTGCACACAGGCCTCTTGGCGGCGGCAGCAGCAGCCCCAGCGTTCCACGCCCGTCTCTGGGGTCCTCGCTTTTAGCTGTGGCTCGTGCCCGTCTCTGGAGCTCCTTTAAGCAGCGCTCTGAATCCCCTCTCCTCGTGCACCAGGAGACAAATAGGGAAGAAAAAGCCTCTTGCCTCTTCAGCAGCTCCAAACTTTTTCCTGGACTCCCTCCCGGCCAGCCGTGGCGCACTAACCCCTTCAGGCTGCGTTCACGCCGCCAACTCCAGTCCTCTCCCTGCGCTCAGACTGAAACCCGAAACCTGAGCCTCAGCTCCCAGCCCCGCCCGCCCCGCCTGTCCCGGCGGCCGAGCAGACAAGCCTCTCGGGCTGGTGAGTGCCGGTCAGCACCGATCCTCTGTTCGGGAATCTTTCCGCTTTGCCCTCCGCACCCCTGTTGCTGCGCTCTCCTGCGTAATCTGAAGCTTTCCCCCTCTGCCACCGGAAGCTTTCCCCCTCCGGCACCGGAAGCTTTCCCCCTCCGCCACCTGGAAGCTTCCCCCTCCGGCACCTGGAAGCTTTCCCCCTCCACCACTCGGAAGCTTTCCCCCTCTGCCACCCGGAAGCGTTCCCCTGCACCACCCGCAGTCTCTGCCTGTGAAGGGGCTTCCTAGTGTGTGGAAACCTTTCCTCCTTCACGGCTCCCTCTCACTCGTGCAGGTCCCGTCCCTATCCTTTTGTCTCTGTTTATTCTTGTTTCTTTTGCCCTACCCAGGTACGTGCGGAGTTTCTTGCCTTTTGGGGGGTCTGAGGTCTTCTGTCAGCGTTCAGTAGGTGTTCTGTAGGAGTTGTTCCACGTGTAGATGAATTTCTGATGTATCTCTGGGGAGCAAGGTTATCTCCACGTCTTACTCTTCCGCCATCTTCCCCCAGCTCCCTCTAATGGTCTCTTAAAAGGTCTTTTATCTCTATTCCTACTCCATTCCAATTAATTTTTGACCTCATAACTAGAGAAACATTTTAAAAATGCAAATATGACTACGCCATTTCTCAACTTAAAGCCCTAATACTCCTCTATTGCCCTTAAAATAAGCTCCAACTTCCTTACGACAGCACAGTGCAGACAGCTCTTTAACATCTGTCCCTGCCCACAAGCCTAGCCTCCCCCCAACCTTCTTGCACTCTATCCGTGATTCTCCCAGCATGCTCAGTTTCTGCTTTTCCTTCAGGTCTCACCACCTGGGAGCTGAGGTTCTCTTCGTATCTGATCTCCTAGCATCTTTTATGTGTTCCCTATAAGACCCATGCCATTTTATTGTAATACATTTTTTAGTGTCCCTACTGCCCAGTAATTTGTATACTTGAGACAGGCAAGTCAAATTGTTCTTATTCAAAGCTCACAGTTATACACCAATGGCTAGCTCAGAGCCTCACATACAGTAGGTTCTTAATGTTTTTTGAAAAAATATGTAGTAACAAGGAAATAAGGAAAATAGAAACTACAGGATTTTCTGAGCAATATAATGGAAGATGTGGATAATTGGAACATATTCCTTACCTATATGAGAAAATATCATGCTTGTTCAAGTAAGCTTGCATAATAAATACAACTACAAAAATTATAGAATAGAATATGGAATTGAAAAAAAAGTCTTCTAAAGTTCATCTGGATGAATAAACACAAAAGAAAAGAAAGAACATCTTAAAAGCAACATGGGGGTATTATAGCCTCACCAGATAATAAAATGTGTAATAAAACTAAAATAATCAAGTAATGTGTTTCTTGAGCAGGACTAAATAGATTAATTTAACAGAATAGAACTTATCAGAGATAATTCTAGGCACAAATAAATGTGGGTGGAGATAGAATGGCAGTGTGTGACAACTGAACAACCAGCTGTAAAAGGACAGAATCAGATTCTTACATTCTGTACATAAAAGTTAATAATCCTATTATAAAAATGGAAGCATTTACAATTAAAATTTCACATCATTATTGGCTATGCAAGAGTTTTTAAAGCAAGGCACAAAAGGTAAAAACCATAAATATTTAAAATAGAATATGTGAATACACACATTTTAAAATATGGCCAAAATACCACAAAGTTAAAAGACAATCTACCCAGAATCTTCAGAACTAATTTCAACATAAATGCCAGATACTAGGTTAAGCTTCCTTTCAAATCACTCAGAGACTGAGACAACATAGAATAAAAGGCCAATGACAATCAATTTTCAAAATATGCCTATGAGGGAAATAGATTGCTTTGATTAATATGAGAAAAATGTATCAAAATGCTACCTTTCCACATTTTTCTACAATTAACATTTCACTTGTGTAACTAAAAATGAAAATAATAGCATAGTACTGGCAATTATAATATTTCAACATAGAGTATAGGATGAGGCCAAAACTACTCTCAGAATTCAAAGCCTTAATGCTTTTGAGTGACACTAGTGTAATGGATTTCTCTTTTCCTGAAACATAGTAACACCATTTATTCACTCAATCCACAGGTACTGAGTAAGCATGTGCTATGAACCAGCCACTATTCTAGGCACTTGGGCTACATCCAAGAATCAAAGATTCCTGACTTCATAAAGCTTTTCTGCTTATTTTGTTTTCTTGTGATTTGGGGCCAAAAGAGAAGAGAAGAGAAATTTCTTGCAAAAAGGTAGCCACTGTAATTAAAAAGTAAATGTAGGACATTATGTAAGAAGGGGTAAATTACCTGCCCCTACTGGTCAGTGTTGAGGCTGTAAAGGCCCCTTAAGTGACTCCTTCTGGTTCAGAAACAGCCAGGGGTCTTGTGTCCTCTCTTCAGCCTTTCCCAGGGCAAAAGGTGATGATGGAGGTGTGGGCACAGCCCAGCTGCCCTGGAGAAGGGATGCCCATTCAGAGGCGTTAGAGGGACATCACCAGTTGTCCCTGGGCATCATCATTGCCACTGCTGCTACCTCTAGGAGGGGCTCTGACTGGGCACCGGTGTGGAATGTGGTGAAAGAACATCTCTACCCTCTCAAGCTATAATATATATGACTATTCGTTCTCAATTCAATGAAAATGTTTTGAAGTATTTAATTGAGATAAAATAAAATTTAATTCCTAACTAAATTTTCTACCCAGGGTCAAATAATCTTATTTATTTATTTATATATTTACTTAATATATTCCTAGATTAGGGATATCTTAATGATGGAGTGATTTATCTATCTTCTCCCCTCATGCCCCTTGTTACCATCTTCAATGTGTCATTTAGTGATAATCCTTCTAATTACTCCCCCAAATTTATTCAATTTGGGGTAATACTAATTGTAAAATGTTCTTGGTTTTAATGAGACAATAATTGCTTCCCATATTAAAAATAAAAGGAACATAAAAAAGGATTCTTTTTATGAAAACATTATCTTACAAACATATTTTGTTCATGACTAGCCTTCCTGGATTCTCAGCTCACCAAGAACTCAGCAATCTAACGCCTCCAAACCTGGGCAGACTGTGTCCCAAGTACACATTTTATGACAGTTTCAATCTTCTCTACAAACAGGCTGTGCTTTGACTGGCAATTTACCAGGACTGATAATTAGCTTACTAACCAGGGGATCAGAAAGTGTCAGAATTAGTGTCTTAATATTGTTGAACCACCTCCCATTTTAAGTACAAAAGAGGGAACTGTTGATTAAACATTTTAATTGATACATTCATTTATTCCTTCAAATGTTCATTGAATACTTACAGTATGTGAGGTGCAGTACTAAATCTATTTCATCATAGTCAAACTATTTTGGGGCTATTGTATAGTTGAGTCAATTAGGATATTTTTATTTTGAGGATATTTTTATTCCTCAAATATGCAAGAATATTTTGACATAAGCATGCACTTACCCAAAAGAAATATGCTACTTGTATTGTTCCACTGAGGAACACTGAATTATTCTTTGCATTTCTTTAGATCTTCTTCTGTGGAAGTTCCATCTATATTTAGATAAATATAATCCTAATATACCATCTGCAAAAGGGGAAATTAGCATTTTTGCAAGAAAGAGTAAATGAGCAGGGTATAGTTAGAATAATAAAAATGCTACAACTGTGCATATTGGACAATAAATATCCTTCTTCCTTTCCCACAAAGGGGTAAACCTCAACAGTCACAAAGTGTGAGGCAGCAAATATTTTCAACTTCTATGTTTCATTAAATAGCCATATTTCTCCCTGGTTATTTTTATTTTTATTTTGCAGTATGCAGGCCTCCCACTGTTGTGGCCTTTCCTGTTGCGGAGCACAGGCTCCAGACGCGCAGGCTCAACGGCCATGGCTCACAGGCCCAGCCGCTCTGCGGCATGTGGGATCTTCCCAGACCGGGGCACGAACCCGTGTGCCCTGCATCGGCAGGCGGACTCTCAACCACTGCGCCACCAGGGAAGCCTTCCCTGGTTATTTTTAAACTGCTTCCTCATTGTGTAGTCCAATTAAAAATTTCAGACATGAAAATATGAGTGATTATGCTTAGCTGATATCTAGAAGGAGAGGGAGCCACTGGTGGGCCAATCGCAAATTTTATTGATTAGAAATGGTTAAACCCTTAATTTTCAAGGAAGAAGTAGCCTGATTTTTTCTTCTAGCTTCTAGACACATGAGCCAAGGTGTAATTCCTGGTACATCTCCCTGACTTTAGTCCTGAAAAGCAGGCAGATTTCAGACAGAACCTGTTTTTTATCACAAGGATTGTCCAAAAAAGATGACATCTGTTGCAAGGGAATAAACTATGGCTTGGAAAGTATTCTTTGGTGTTAAAGAAAAAATACAAATATGTGCAGTGCTTGGTGAGTTGGAATTCACTGCTGCTAAGGGCCTCTATTACTCTATAAGGCAACGGATATTGAAATGCTCTAAAGGGACAACGTGGGAGCAGGAGATTGGTGTACAAGCCAGCCTCAACTGATATCTTAAAAAACAAAACAAAGCAAGCAAGCAAACAAACAAAAGAAACCTCTTTCTACAGGGAGAATGAGGGTCAAGAGAAGTAAGCCTGGATTGCTCAAAAGTCCCTTTCCTGCTCCCTCCGTGGATACTGAGCTTTTTCCCACATCGGCTCACAGGTGAACCTAGAGATGTCTCAGAGCTGCAGCACATGTGACTGGAGAGAAGTGTTTTGAGATGTGGCTGGAAGATGTCGCTGAAATGTTCAGAGTTGCAGACCAGAGACTCAGCAGGGAAGCACAAAGGTAGAGTTACTCAGTGCTCCCCGGCCTGTGATCAATGCCCGCGCAGTTGGTACGCGGAGAAAAGCTGAAACTCCTTCATTGAAGAACTGTTGGCTTAGCAATAACAGAAGAGAAAACAGGATTCTGAGAATGGGCCATGGTATGCGGCCTTGTGCAAGGGGAAACACCGTAGTGTGCTTTCAAAGGGAGAGACGGGGGGCTGGGTGCATTTCAACAACAGGCATTAGGAGAGCTCTTTACACTGCAATTGGCCTGGAAAAGAAATGAAACCAAAATACAAACAAAAATACTCTGCCTATGTGGGTGATCTGGAAACCTCTGGATGTTTTCCACAATTTCCTTTTTTCGTGGTAATAAGAGCAGAATATCAGCATCAGCGCTGGGTATGCCACCACTAACCCAGAGTCGGCAGGGACACAATGTTCAAGTTTTGTCCATCTGGCCTTCCACATAGCTTCCGGGCCCAGGCAGGACAGAGGCCGCTCTTTTTATGTATCATAGCAGGTGGCCACACACAGAATTACAGTTGAAATATTCCCTGCATGGGGCAGACCAGGGACAAGACCTAGGGATGTGGGGAGTTACCACCAGGACCCAGCGACATAGAGCAGGGGTTCCTTCTTGGGCATAGAACCACTGAAGAGCTTGCTGTGCCTCACTTTCCTGGTCTTTATCCCTAGAGGTTCTAATTCAGTGGGTGAGCCTGAGGTCCTTTCATTTGTTTTTCTAAAGACTTTGTGAACCTCCACTCTCATGTCCTGGTTCCCACACTTGAGTGTGTATCAGAATCACCTGCAGGGCTTTAAACTCAGGGGTCTGAGAACTTTCCCAAGTGCCCAGATGATGTTGATGCTGATGGATGGGGACCACTGACCACAGAGAGCCAGTGGCCACCCTGGTGTGAAAGGGAAGTGTGCAGCTCTAACAGGGCAGTGCCCCTGAAGGATGCCTGGGACGCAGGAGAGCAGAAGTACCAGGACCTTCCAGTGCTGAGATTCTGACTCCCCTGAGGCCGAATGAAGCCAGGTTGTCTGGAGGGAGGGTGTGTAAATGCAGGGCACACCCTGTGTGCAGCCCTGACCTGGAGGGCTCCCCAGGGCACACATCCAAGCCTCCCTTCTCCAAGAGTTAGTACTCATTCCCCAACAGACAAGGTCTGGTAGGGCCTTCTGTTGATGGAGAGGGACCACTGCCTGACACAGTTGCACCAGATGCAGGCAGAACGGTGTGTGAACTCTGGCCCTGGAAGGGCTGCTGAGACTCCCCCATATTTAGCTGATGGAACAGAACTAGACAGAAATCTGACAGGTGTGAAAAAGAGAGGTGTTAATTGCAACCTTGCAGGTCAAGTAAGAGGAATGAGCAGTGAGTTTGGGAGCAAAGCAGGATGCCAGCTCCCCGGCCTGAGGGACCAAGTCCCTGGTGAGGCTCACGAAGAACCACATATCAAAGAAAAGAGAAGCATTTTCTTGGAGGGTAAACATCTACACTGAAGAAGTGGCTCCTGCGTGGGGAAGATGAGAATTCTGCCCCAGATGGAGGCCGGACTTTCACTGCCCCGGGGAGGCACTCAGCACACAGCTTGGTTCTGACGGGCACAGGAGGCCACAGTTCTCGGGAACAGTCCTGGGGAAGCTTCGAAAATGTCTTAGAAAGTGTGTGTTGTCTTCTAGTCATCCACTACTCAGATATAAATATATATATATAACTATATGTATAACTGAATCACTTTGTTGTACACCTGAAACTAACATGCATTGTAAATCAACTATCCATCAATTAAAAAATAAAAAGAAATCTCTGGGTACCCACTGTCCTGTTGCTCAGGATCTGGAGCTGAGAGTTTGGGCTGAGGGTCTGTCCAGTCCTGAGGGTCAACTCACAGACTCACACCCAGGAGCCTGGCTGCAGCTGCTTCTCCAACGGCAGCAATGTTCTCCCTCTGTCATATCTGCCATCTTCTATTTTGTGATTCCCTTATCCCTAGAGGCAGTCTTCCCCCCCATTCATATCAAGATTATAATGGATATAAAATTATCATTTATTTTGTTTACATTATTATCTGAGAACAGAAGCTGACAGGATCATTTTACAGAAGGAGCCCTATTAAAAATCTCTGTGTGTAACCTGAGTTGGAAATGACAAGATAAAACTTTATTCATTCACCGAGTTAAGTAATTGAAATTATAGAAAACTGGAGAGTCTAAAAGAAGCAACACTTATTAAAGAAGAGGCAATTGAAACCAGGACACTCAAGGATGCTTATCAAATATGTTGGAACCTCATTAATTCAGTTCCCTTATATATAGTAAAAAAAACCCTACAGGGCTCCTAATTATTAATATGTTTAAATATTATTTTTCCTCAAATTAGTCATGATTGAGAGGAAACCTGCTTAGAGCAAAATCTGTATAAACATGTCCAAACTTAAACATTTATAAGAAGACTCTTAACTTGTAGGAATAGAAATGAAATTTATATATTTGAAGTTCTTGATACTCATTCTATGCCATACATAAAGTCTAAATAATGAGACCTACATTTTCATAAGTTATCTCATTGTATGCACTTGGTGCTTCCCACATTTTATTCTAGTGATGCATTTATTTTAGAGATTATTAAAACTGCCTTTAAAATTATCTTCTAAAATATACTTGATGTTTTTTCATGTGAGTTTCTCTCTTTTTGCCTAAAACTGAACTTCTCTCATCTCAGGCTTCTTCTCCCCGTGAGTTTCCTGTGTCCACTCTTGGCCTCTGCAGTCTTTCAGTTACTCAAGGCAGAAACAGAATTTTCACTGAGCACTTCCTCTCACACTCACAGGAATTCAGCCCCTAAGTTCAGAAAATTCTGCCCCCAACTAACTGCAAATCCTGCCTGAGTCTGTGCCCTCATCAGGCCTACCTGGAGCCATTCCAGGACCCCTCTGATGAGTCTCCACTGGCCGTTACCGAATTTTCCCTGTCTTCTTGTTACACACATTGGATTTATTCCCTCGATAGTTTATACACCAAAAGGACACGACACGTCCCTGCTTACGTCCCAGGAAAGCCTCTCTGTTGGCTCCAGTTGTGTGAACTGCCACAGGCCCCTTTATCATGAACTCCTGCTCTCAGGGTTACCTTTCTACTCTGATGTCTTGTTGGCCCTCCATACATTCTGCCTTCCTGTCCTTTGGACTCTCTACTTTTCCTGATTATACCTGGCACCACAGTCCTTTGCCTGTGCTTTCCATTTCTAATGATTTTCTTCAATTTGTAAACTCTTTGTTGTCTTTCAGAAAACAACTCAATATTACCTCCTCTTACAAGATCTTTTGGTCTCTCACCCTGGGACAAGTTAGCAGAGACTAACGCTCTTAGAGCAAATATATGCAGCACATTCGCACATCTGAATCATCTAAATCCCGACTTCTCATTTAGCCGTAATTTGTCCGTGCACAGAAGAAGACCACAAATACTGACTAGCTCGTCGAATGGCTGATTAAGTGGATAAAGGGAGGAGTGGGATGGACATAGGTAATCCTGCTCTTTTTCACACTTTGATGATGTCACTCATCCTTAATACTATTTTCTAAGAAGTATGCAGAGAACTGGAGAACATATAAGGGTGGTAAGGAGACCTGAAATCTTGCAATTAAAAAAACGGAAGGGGGATGTTGAGACTGGCCCAAGAGAGTAAGCAGAACATTCAAATGCTTGACAATGGTATCAAGGGAAAAAAAAGTGACTATTATATGTAGCTTCATGGATTAGAAGAGAACTAGTGGGCTAAAGCTACAGAAAGAGATAAGTTATTTACTCTCTCCTGCGTGTATTTTACTTGGAAATAATATTGGCTACTGAATGATGAATTTAGAAACTTATACATATTCGTAGGCAAAGCCAGTAGCACATGTCTGACAGCTAAAGAAAAGCCAATAGAACATGTCTGACAGCTAAAGAAAAGATATGTCAATAAAAATGGAAGTTGTTAAATCATGGAAGACTGACAAAGAGTATTACAGAGACAGAAGTCGATCATGGCCATCTAAACTCTTTGATTTTTCCTGGAAGGATAAAATAACCTTCCAGGTTAAATAATGTATTCAGCCAGCCTTGCAATAAGAGTTCTGTTTAGAGAGGTGTGCAAAACTATCAGAGACTAATAATACTAACTTTAATCATATAATTTAACTCTGCCTGTTGAGGCTGTTTATAGAACAACCTCTTAAAAATTTACTTTGTTTTGGGGAGTATATACTAGTTGAACTGACACAAGTGTCTACTTTGCCTAACAATTCAAATTTGAATTTTAAATTACAAATTGGTTTTGGCAATCCATCTGGGACTCTGATAAAATTGATTTTCTGAGTAAGAAGAGAGAAGAGGAAAACTATATTGAAATGATATGCACAGAATTCAGTGGGAAAATAGAAAAAGAAGCTCTTAATTTTTCTCAGAGAATCATGTCAAACTCCAGAGGGTAGGTGTTATCAGAGTTGAGACCTGAAAAAGAAACAGAGTTCATTCATGCAAAAGTAGGAGCAGGTCATTGTAATCAAGCATCATGGATAATCTTTGTGTGGGTTAAAGAGGCCAGGAGCATTGAAGTCAGGAAGCGCAAATAGCTCAGGGCACCCTGGGGTGGAAAATGTGTGTGGAATCCCAGGAAGGGAGAAAGCAAGCCTATATAGGTTGGCAGGGGCCAATGTATCAAGCACTTTGCTGCAAGATATTTTAGATTTTATCCAGTAAATAATTGGGATATATTGAAGAATTTTGGGTAGGCGAGTGACATTTTCAAAATTTTAAATGGATAGACAAGGCAATAATAGGATGATGAATTAGAGAGAGACCTGAACAGAGACCTTAGGAAAACTATTCTAATAGATCAGCCAAGAGAAGAGCCACAGAGTGACAATAAGGATAGGGAAGAAATGGAAGATTTGCAAGATTTTATATACATTGAATTGACATAATTTAGGGACTGATAGGATTGGAGGCTAAGAGATGATTCATCTATTTCCAAAATATTGAGTTCTTTTTTTGGTGAAACTTCCTAGGTAGTTTTAGCCTACATTGTTAGTTTCTTATTTTGAAATTCTAGTTACGTGTTTGTTTTTTCTTACTAATTTTGGCTATTTGGTTTGTATTGTTTCATTCACATATATAATGTGTCACCAAAGGGGCTAGAGTGTACTGTTTTACTTTTCACAAATATTCCTTCTCCCCTCCCACACTAGGAGGAGTCTACTTTCCAAAGAATTCATGTTGGGCTTGGATTGAAGCACAAAATAAAGTGGACTGTGAGTGGACCTGATAGAGACCACACCTGCTTAGAGGCTTCAAGTGCCATTGTGGGGCTCAGTGAGCGTTCCTGTGCCCTTGCTCTCTGCTAGGGAAACATCACATTCCAGGTAGGGCAGCTCATTCTGCCTGGTGCTGGAATAAGAAGAAATGTGATCAACCTCTCAGAACAAGCCACTGCCTTCAAACATGAGTAAGAAGTAAATGCTTGTGCTAAGGACTGGGATTTGGGGATTGTATGTTAACTGCAGCAAAAGCTGACTAATTCAGGGACTGTATGGTCCTTTGGAGCAGAAACATATTTCTGCATCTAGACATCTTTTTTTGTGGTGTCTTAAAGGGGGTATTTAAAAAGTGGGGTACATTAAAATAAAGAGTTAATTTGAAAGGTAAAGGATTTTTAAAAAAACACCCTCTTTGGAAGGTAAACCAAAGATCTTGCACTTTTTTTTTTCAGAAGACTAGTTTTGAATAACTGTCTATTTGCACATTAACTTTTCTTGCATAATCTTTGTATTTCCAGATAATTATTTTAGAATACCTCCTTACATCCTGTATCATTATGGTCCTCTTCTTAGGGATCTGGACATTCCTGGTTCACTATTTATAAATTTGAGAGAGTACTTTTGAGAATAAAACATTGTAAGATGTGAGTAGTAATGACATGATGATAAATTATCAGTGTTGTAAACCATGCACAGTACAAAAAAACAACACAACTAAAATCCCTCCCTTCTTCCTCTTTTCTTCCTTCATTATGCAATATGGGCTTTGGTGGTGGTAAGAGCATTGAAGACCATATTTTAACATTTTCAAACTAAAAATTTTGTGGTAAAACTCTGTGCAGTGTTGAATTATACTGGTCCCTGATGTCATGATGCGGTAGATCTCTAAGGCTTAAACTGGACCCCCAAAAGAAGGAATTCTAGCTTTTTTAACAAGAATAACAAGAATATGCTAGACCCATAATAATCATCCCTTACCTACTTCCTGAAATAAATTGTTATATTTATTTCAATAGAAATATTAGTTTTACTACTACTAGTAATAGCTGCTATTTCTGAACATACCAGATACTATGGATTTACATACATTGACTCACTCAAGCTTCACAACATTCTTAATAATAAGCACAAATATTCCCATTTTATAGACAACAAAACTGAAGTTGAAAGAGACTAAGTGATAGGTTTACTAATGTTGTAACCAGGCTCTTCACCTAGGTCTGTCCGTGTTCTTACACACAATTACATCTAACACAGGCTGCAAGGCATGGACAATATACAGATTTCCTCTAGAAAAATATTATAACTTGTGGTCTGTCATTATTATATCACTTAATTTTTGTTCCTAATTCCTAATTTGTTTCCTCCTTGAGCTAACATCTGGGTCATTTAAAAAAATCACAGCTATGCATCTTCTGTGGTGACAGACACCAGCAGTACATCTAGACTGAAAGTTACTGCTTCATTGGATTTCCAGATTCATTATGTGTGGGCTTAGTTATTAGGTATAATGCTTTTCTGATGCGTTTTTTCTTGTAGTTGAGAACATTCTGTGTACACCAGAATTAAATCATTTTCATTATTTAATTTGTAGGACATTTCTTTATTAAAAGGAGAGAGTTCATACAACCACTGAAGCCCAAATTCACCATTGATTAAAGAGACCAACCATGTCATAGGACAGAGCATGGAGCCAGTGTCAACTTTCGTGGCTACATAAATGAATACATGTTCAGCCATTGATACACACGCACACAAGCATACACACAAAAATAAAAACAACTGAAATTCACTTTTCATTTTATATACTTTTATCCCACATGTGAAATACCAAGCATGGCATCTACTTTAAAGAACTTTCATATACAATATTTAAATTTTAATTTGTGCATTAAATGTTTAAAAAGTCAAATTAGAAATCTTACCTTAAGCATTGTCCATCTTATAATTACTACAGGTTGTGTAATTCCTAAGATGTCAATATATCTCTTTTTAACAGAAAGAAATCAAACTGCATATTAAGTCAGATTTTAAACTCCTTGACATCTATGTATTTGTATCATGATTCCATTTGTGTATGCAGAAAATTTACAAGGACAGAGACTTTTAGTATACCCAGAGGATACATAGCTGGGCTATCCAATAAGGAAATGAAAACCTGTCTTTTTTTTTTTTTATGGCTGAATTTTAAAATGCTCCAGTCTTTCATTATGTCAAACAGCATATGCACAAACAATTTCTCAAGTTTTATCTAATAATATGGCCACAATGTGTAACTTCCCAAAATTATAAAAATGAGGAAATAAACTCAGGTACCCCCTATTTGAGGGAATGGCTATTTGGATAACATTTCTCTCCTATCATGCATTCATGAGTCCCTAGAGATTTTAAATAACATAATTTACAACTGTTCTAAAAGACTTACAAGTTCAGCAATATTCCCCTGGAACAGGAGGCTTGCTGTGTTTTCTGTATTATTGAGTTCTCAAAGCTACCATTCGATAAAAATACAAAGCAACTTTTTTGCATGTGGGATCTTCCCAGACTGGGGCATGAACCCACGTCCCCTGCATCGGCAGGCAGACTCTCAACCACTGCACCACAAGGGAAGCCCCCAAAGCAACTTTTAAAATCTGTGCCTATTTTCCTTTTGAACCACTACTTCTTTGTTTTTCTCATTGAGCTGGTTTTCCTTCAAAGTTAAGGTAAGAGGGAGATAAGATTTAGAATGAAAAAATGAGTAAAAAAGAAAAAAAGGAAGCAAAAGAGTAGGGAAGGAAGGGAGAAAAGAGTGAAGAAGGAGAGGAGGAGGGAAGAGAGAAGAAAGGAAAAACTATAAGAAAAAGAAGAGAGAAATAAGTTCGACAAGATACTCATTTTTTAATATGTTTGCATGTCTAAAATCAGTTTGTGTCTTGCTGTTGATGGATCTTACAGTGCCTGTTTGCCACCCAAAGCATCGATCACATGCATACAGCTTGTTCTTTTTCTTGATGACATGACCAGTCAGCTGCACTGTTCAGTCACCAAATCTTTTAAGAACTTTTGAGGAAGGCACATGAGTCCCAGTTGTTATTTGTTATAATCAAGAAGGTGAGAGCATCAGAACTTGCATAAGGGTACAGGGGTTTGAAAAAATTCCAAGAGATAATAATGAAGCACTTTTATGAAACACTGTATGACAAATGTTTATGATGGCACAAAGGACAATATTGTGTGGAAACATGAGGATATCAACAAATATTATAGCTAAAATTATTCAGAAGAGTTAACATCTGAAGATGAAGAAGTTTAGGAAAACATTAATCAATTCATTTTGCTTATGTTTTTCTTCTTATGTATGTACAAGTGTGATTTATAATAAAAACTTACTAAAAAAACCTTTTTCAGTAAATATAAAATAGAAATTCTGAGTTATTAGAAAGCACTCTGCCATTATTTGGCAGTTTTCTCTTTCTCAGTTATACATAAATTAATGTTACATCTTATTTTTTAAATGATTGCATACATTAAATTTTATTGGAATTTAATTTTTAAAAGAATAAGGAAAAAAAGAAAAGAGGCAAAAGATTTATGTAATCAGAAGAAAAACCAGAGTATATGAAAAAGTGTTCAACATCACTAATCATCAGGGAAATGCAAATCAAAACCACAATGAGATATCATCTCTCACCTTTAGAATGGCTGTCATCACAAAGACAAGAGACAGCAAGTGATGATGAGGATGTGGAGAAAAGGGAACATTTGTGCACTGTTGGTGCAAATGTAGATTGGTACAGGTATTATGGAAAACAGTATGAAGGTTCCTCAAAAAATCAAATATTGACCCACCACCTGATCCAGTAATCCCACTTCTGGGTGTATATCTGAAGGAAACAAAATGAGTATCTTGAAGAGATATCTGCACACCCATGTTCACTGCAGCATTGCTCCATAGCCAAGATATGGAGACAACCTAAATGTATTTTGACTATGAATGGTTAAAGAAAATGTGGTGTAAGACTGACTCAAGAAGAGATAGAAAATTTGAATAGACAAATTACAAGTCAAGAGATTGAATCAGTAATGAAAAAAATTCCAACACAGAAAACTCTGGGTCCAGCTGGCTTCACTGGTGAGTTCTACCAAACATTCAAAGAATAATTAATATCAATTCTCCTCAAATTCTTCCAACATATAGAGGGAGAAGGAACACTTCCAAACTCTTTATACAAAGCCAACATTCTCTTGACACAAAAACCAGATAAGGATACCAAAAGAAAAGAAAACTGCAAACCAATATCCCTGATGAATATAGATGCAAAAATATTCTCAACAAAATATTAGCAAACTGAATTCAAGAACACATTAAAAGGATTACACACCACGACCAAGTTGGATTTACCCTGGGATGCAATGATGGTTCAACATACACAAGTCAATAAATGTCATTTATCACATCGATAAAATAAAAGATAAAAATCACATGATTATTTTAACAGATATAGAAAAAGCATTTGACAAAATACAACATCCTCTCATAATAAAAACCTTTAACAGATTGGGTATAGAAGGAACATACCTTAAGATTAAGATTATCCTCAATGGAGAAAAACTGAAAGAGCTTCATTTAAGATCAGGAAGGAGATAAGGTTGCCCACTCTCACCACTCTCACCACTCTTATTCATTTTAGTATTGGAAGTCCTAACCAGAGCAATTAGGCAAGACAAAGAAATAAAAGGCATCTAACTCAGGAAAGAAGAAGCAAAATTGTCATTATTTACCGACAATATGATCTTATGCATAGAAAACCCCAAAGAGTCAATCAAAAAACTGTTGGAATTAATTAATGATTTCAGTAAGTGGCAGGTTACAAAATCAATTTACAGAAACCAGTGACATTTCTTTACACAAATGATGAAGCATCAAAAAAAGAAATAACAAAAATTATCCCAATTACAAGGGCATCAAAAAAGTAAAATATGTATAAATAAATTTAACCAAGGAAGTGAAAGTTCTGTACAATGAAAACTCTAAGAATTTACTGAAAAAAATTAAAGACTATACAAACAAATGGAAGGGCATCCCATATTCATGGATCAGGAGAATAAATATCGTTAAAATGGCCATACTACCCAAGCCGTCTACAGATTCAATGCAGTCTCCATAGAAATACCAAAGGCATTATTCCCATAAATAGAAGAAACAATCCCAAAATTGTGTGGAAGCAGAAAAGACCCCGAACAGCTAAAACAGTCCTGAGAATAAAGAAAGTTGGAGGTATCATACTTCCTGATTTCAAACTGTACTACAAAGGCATAGTAATAAAACCAATGTTACTGGCACAAAAATAGACATGTAGATCCATGGAACAAGAGAGAAAGCTCAGAATTATATCTTGGCATATAAGGTCAACTAACATTTGACAAGGGAGCCACAAACACCCAGTAGGGAAAGAATGGTCTCATCACAAATGGCACTGGAAAAACTGGAGAAAAACATGCAGAACAATGAAATTGGACCCCTTATCTCACACCACTCACAAAAATTAACTGAAAATTGGTCAAAGACTTAAATATAAGACCTGATGCCATAAAACTGCCAGAAAAAAATGTAGGGAAGAAGTTCTTCAATGTTGGTCTCAGCAATGATTTTTTGGACATGATGCCAAAAGCACAAACAGCAAAAGAAAAAAATCAGCAAATGTGACCATATCAAACTTAATGGCTTCTGCACAGCAAAATAAACAATCAACAAAATAAAATAATAGACTACAGAATTGGAGAAAGTTTTTTCAAACCATATATCATGTAAGGGGTTAATGTCCAAAATATATAAAGAATTAATATGACTAAGAAAAATCCCCAAATAACCAGATTTAAAAATGGGCAGAAGAACTTAATAGACATTTTTCCAAAGAGGACCTCAAAATGGCCAATGGGCACATAAAAAGCTGCTCAACATCACTAATCATCAGGAAGATGCAAATGAAAACCACAAAATATCACCTCACACCTGTCAGAATGGCAATTATCAGGAAGACAAGAGAGAATAAATGCTGACGAGGACGTGGTAAGAAGGGAACACTTATACACTGTTGGTGGGAAGGTAAATTGGTGCAGCCACTGTGGAAAACAACATGGAGGTCCCTCAAAAAACTAAAAATAGATCTACCATATGATCAAGCAATTCTACTCCTGGGTATATACCCAGAGGACATGAAACTGGATTTCAACATGATATGTGCACACTGATGTCTATCACAGCATTATTCATAATAGCCAAGATATAGAAACAACCCAAATGCCCATCAACAAAGGAATAGGTAAAAAAGATGTGGTATCCACAATGGAATGTTGTTCAGCTATGAGAAAGGAGGCTATCTTGCTATTTGTGACCAACATAAATGGACCTTGAACGTGTTGCGCTGAACGAGATAAGTCAGGTAGAGAAAGTAGGTACTGTATGATATCACTTATATGTGGAATCTAAAAAACTCAAACCTGTGAAAAACAGAGACTAAGATGGTGGTTACCAGAGGATGGGAGTGGGAGGGGTAAGATTAATGGTGTTTAAGGGTACAAATTTGTAATGAATAGTTAAATAAACCATAGAGATTTAATGCACAGTATAATAAATGTTGACAATAATATTGTACTATAATGCTATAATATGACAAATACTGCTCCAATGGCAATACATATTACAGTATATAAGTGTGCCAAAGTAACACTTTACACACTTTAAATTTATAAAATGTGACGTGTCAAGTTTATCATATAAAAAAGAAAATGAGATATATACGTATATAAATATATATACGTACAGTGGACTATTATTCAGCAATAAAAGAAGGAAATCCTGACATTTGTAATAATATACATGAATGTGGAGAACATTATGCTAAGTGAAATAAGCCAGACAGAGAAAGACAAATGCTGTATGGTATCACGTGTATGTGGAATCTTAAAATAAAAAAAGCTGATTTCATAGAAATAGGGAATGGAATGGTGATTGTAAAGGGCTGGAGGGAGGGGGGAAATGGGTGATGTAGGTCAAAGAGTACAAATTTTCACTTATAAGAATAATAAGTTCTGAGGATCTAATGTACAGCACAGTGACTAGTTAATAATATGACATTGTATACTGAAAGTTGCTGAGAGTAGATCTTAAGCATTCTCACACCAAAGAAGAGTTAACTATGTAACTATGTGAAATGATAAATGTATAAATTTTCCTGATCTTGGTTAATCACTCTACAATGTATATGTATATCAAATCAACACATTGTACAATTTAAATATAGACAATTATATGTGTCAATTATTCCTCAATAAAGTTAAACAAACTAGAGGAAACTAAAGGAATAGCTAAAATTTACAGGAATGCTTTTTTTTAAAAGTCTTTATTGGAGTATAGTTGATTTACAATGTTGCGTTGCTTTCTGCTGTACAGCAAAGTGAATCAGTTATACATATATTTACTCTTTTTTAGTTTCTTTTTCCATATAGGTCATTGTTAAAAAATTAGTTTCTGCTTTAAAACAAAGTGAGTCAGTCATACATATACATCTGTTCCAATATCCCTTCCCTCTTGCGTCTCCCTCCCTCCCACCCTCCCTATCCCACCCCTCCAGGCGGTCACAAAGCACAGAGCTGATCTCCCTGTGCTATGCGGCTGCTTCCCACTATCTATCTACCTTACGTTTGGTAGTGCATATATGTCCATGCCTCTCTCTCGCTTTGTAACAGCTTACTTTCACCCTCACCATATCCTCAAGTCCATTCTCAAGTAGGTCTGTGTCTTTATTCCTGTTTTACCCCTAGGTTCTTCATGACATTTTTTTTCTTAAATTCCATATATATGTGTTAGCATACAGTATTTGTCTTTCTCTTTCTGACTTACTTCACTCTGTATGACAGACTCTAGGTCTATCCACCTCATTACAAATAGCTCAATTTCATTTCCTGTTATGGCTGAGTAATATTCCATTGTATGTATGTGCCACATCTTCTTTATCCATTCATCTGTCGATGGACACTTAGGTTGTTTCCATCTCCAGGCTATTGTGAATAGAGCTGCAATGCACATTTTGGTACATGTCTCTTTTTGCATTATGGTTTTCTCAGTGTATATGCCTAGTAGTGGGATTGCTGGGTCATATGGTAGTTCTATTTGTAGTTTTTTAAGGAACCTCCATACTGTTCTCCATAGAGACTGTACCAATTCACATTCCCACCAGCAGTGCAAGAGTGTTCCCTTTTCTCCACACCCTCTCCAGCATTTATTGTTTCTAGATTTTTTGATGATGGCCATTCTGACTGGTGTGAGATGATATCTCATTGTAGTTTTTTTTTTTTTTTTTTTTTTTTTTTTTGCGGTATGCGGGCCTCTCACTGTTGTGGCCTCCCCCGTTGCGGAGCACAGGCTCCGGACGCGCAGGCTCCGGACGCGCAGGCTCAGCGGCCATGGCTCACGGGCCCAGCCGCTCCGCGGCATATGGGATCCTCCCAGACCGGGGCACGAACCTGTATCCCCTGCATCGGCAGGCGGACTCTCAACCACTTGCGCCACCAGGGAGGCCCTCATTGTAGTTTTGATTTGCATTTCTCTAATGATTAATGATGTTGAGCATTCTTTCATGTGTTTGTTGGCAGTCTGTATATCTTCTTTGGAGAAATGTCTATTTAGGTCTTCTGCCCATTTTTGGATTGGGCTGTTTGTTTTTTTGCTATTGAGCTGCATGAGCTGCTTATAAATTGTGGAGATTAATCCTTTGTCAGTTGCTTCATTTGCAAATATTTTCTCCCATTCTGAGGGTTGTCTTTTGGTCGTTTTTATGGTTTCCTTTGCTGTGCAAAAGCTTTGAAGTTTCATTAGGTCCCATTTGTTTATTTTTGTTTTTATTTCCATTTCTCTAGGAGGTGGGTCCAAAAGGAACTCGCTGTGACTTATGTCATAGACTGTTCTGCCTATGTGTTCCTCTAAGAGTTTGATAGTTTCTGGTCTTACATGTAGGTCTTTAATCCTTTTTGAGCTTATTTTTGTGTATGGTATTAGGGAGTGATCTAATCTCATATGTTTATATGTCCCTGTCCAGTTTTCCCAGCACCACTTATTGAAGAGGCTGCCCTTTCTCCACTGTACATTCCTGCCTCCTTTATCAAAGATAAGTTGACCATATGTGCGTGGGTTTATCTCTGGGCTTTCTATCCTGTTCCATTGATCTAGCTTTCTGGTTTTGTGCCAGTACCACAGTCTTGATTACTGTAGCTTTGTAGTATAGTCTGAAGTCAGGGAGCCTGATTCCTCCAGCTCCGTTTTTCGTTCTCAAGGTTGTTTTGGCCATTCGTGGTCTTTTGTTTTTCCAAACAAACTTTGAAATTTTTTGTTCTAGTTCTGTGAAAAATGTCAGTGGTAGTTTGATAGGGATTGCATTGAATCTGTAGATTGCTTTGGGTAGTAGAGTCATTTTCACAATATTGATTCTTCCAATCCAGGAACATGGTATATCTCTCCATCTATTTGTGTCATCTTTAATTTCTTTCATCAGTGTCTTATAATTTTCTGCATACAGGTCTTTTGTCTCCTTAGGTAGGTTTATTCCTAGATATTTTATTCTTTTTGTTGCAATGGTAAATGGGAGTGTTTTCTTGATTTCACTTTCAGATTTTTCATCATTAGTGTACAGGAATGCCAGAGATTTCTCTGTATTAATTTTGTATCCTGCTACTTTACCAAATTCATTGATTAGCTCTAGTAGATTTCTGGTAGCATCTTTAGGATTCTCTATGTATAGTATCATGTCATCTGCAAACAGTGACAGCTTTACTTCTTCTTTTCCAATTTGGATTCCTTCTATTTCCTTTTCTTCTCTGATTGCTGTGGCTAAAACTTCCAAAACTATGTTGAATAAGAGTGGTGAGAGTGGGCAGCCTTGTCTTGTTCCTGATCTTAGTGGAAATGGTTTCAGTTTTTCACCATTGAGGATGATGTTGGCTGCGGGTTTGTCATATATGGCCTTTATTATGTTGAGGAAAGTTCCCTCTTTGCCTACTTTCTGGAGGGTTTTTATCATAAATAGGTATTGAATTTTGTCAAAAGCTTTCCATGCGTCTGTTGAGATGATCATATGGTTTTTCTCCTTCAATTTGTTAATATAGTGTATCACGTTGATTGATTTGCGTATATTGAAGAATCCTTGAATTCCTGGAATAAACCCCACTTGATCATTGTGTATGATCCTTTTAACGTGCTGTTGGATTCTGTTTGCTAGTATTTTGCTGAGGATTTTTGCATCTATGTTCATCAGTGATATTGGCCTGTAGTTTTCTTTCTTTGTGACATCCTTGCCTGGTTTTGGTATCAAGGTGATGGTGGCCTCGTAGAATGAGATTGGGAGTATTACTCCCTCTGCTATATTTTGGAAGAGTTTGAGAAGGATAGGTGTTAGATCTTCTCTAAATGTTTGATACAATTCGCCTGTGAAGCCGTCCGGTCCTGGGCTTTTGTTTGTTGGAAGGTTTTTAATCACAGTTTCAATTTCAGTGCTTGTGATTGGTCTATTCATATTTTCTGTTTCTTCCTGATTCAGTCTCGGCAGGTTGTGCATTTCTAAGAATTTGTCCATTTCTTCCAGGTTGTCCATTTCATTGGCATAGAGTTGCTTGTAGTAATCTCTCATGATCTTTTGTATTTCTGCAGTGTCAGTTGTTACTTCTCCTTTTTCATTTCTAATTCTATTGATTTGAGTCTTCTCTCTTTTTTTCTTGATGAGTCTGGCTAATGGTTTATCAATTTTGTTTATCTTCTCAAAGAACCAGCTTTTAGTTTTATTGATCTTTGCTATCGTTTCCTTCATTTCTTTTTCCTTTATTTCTAATCTGATCTTTATGATTTCTTTCCTTCTGCTAACTTTGGGGGCTTTTTGTTCTTCTTTCTCTAATTGCTTTAGGTGCAGGGTCAGGTTGTTTACTCGACATGTTTCCTGTTTCTTAAGGTGGGATTGTATTGCTATAAGCTTTCCCCTTAGAACTGCTTTTGCTGTGTCCCATAGGTTTTGGGTCATTGTGTCTCCATTGTCATTTGTTTCTAGGTATTTTTTTATTTCCTCTTTGATTTCTTCAGTGATCACTTCATTATTAAGTAGTGTATTGTTTAGCCTCCATGTGTTTGTAGTTTTTACAGAACTTTTCCTGTAATTGATGTCTAGTCTCATAGCATTGTGGTCAGAAAAGACACTTGATACAATTTCAATTTTCTTAAATTTACCTAGGCTTGATTTGTGACCCAAGATATGATCTACCCTAGAGAATGTTCCATGAGCACTTGAGAAAAATGTGTATTCTGTTGTGTTTGGATGGAATGTTCTATAAATATCAATTAAGTCCATTTTCTTTAATGTATCGTTTAAAGCTTGTGTTTCCTTATTTATTTTCATTTTGGATGATCTGTGCATTGGTGAAAGTCGGTTGTTGAAGTGCCCTACTATGAGTGTGTTACTGTCGATTTCCCTTTTTATGGCTGTTAGTATTTGACTTATGTATTGAGGTGTTCCTATGTTGGGTGCATAAATATTTACAATTGTTATACCTTCTTCTTGGATCGATCCATTGATCATTATGTAGTGTCCTTCTTTTTCTCTTCTAATAGTCTTTATTTTAAAGTCTATTTTGTCTGATATAAGAATTAGCTACTCCATGTTTCTTTTGATTTCCATTTGCATGGAATATCTTTTTCCATGCCCATATTTTCAATCTGTATGTATCTCTAGGTCTGAAGTGGGTCTCTTGTAGACAGCATATATATGGGTCTTGTTTCTGTATCCATTCAGCCAATCTGTGTCTTTTGATGGGAGCATTTAGTCTATTTACATTTAAGGTAATCATCGCCATGTATGTTCCTATTCCCATTTCCTTAAGTGTTTTGGGTTCATTATTGTAGGTATTTTCCTTCTGTTGTGTTTCTTGCCTAGAGAAGTTCCTTTAGCATTTGTTGTAAAGCTGGTTTGGTGGTGCTGAACTCTCTCAGCTTTTGCTTGTCTGTAAAGGTTTTAATTTCTCCATCAAATCTGAATGAGATCCTTGCTGGGTAGAGTAATTTTGTTTGCAGGTTTTTCTCCTTCATCACTTTAAATATGTCCTGCCACTCCCTTCTGGCTTGTAGAGTTTCTGCTCAGAGATCAGCTGTTAACCTGATGGGGATTCCGTTGTGTGTTATTTGTTGTTTTTCCCTTGCTGCTTTTAATATGTTTTCTTTGTGTTTAATTTTTGACAGTTTGATTAATATGTGTCTTGGCACATTTATCCTTGGATTTATTCTGTATGGGACTCTGTGCCTCCTGGAGTTGACTAACTATTTCCTTTCCCATATTAGGGAAGTTTTCAACTACAATCTCTTCAAATATTTTCTCAGTCCCTTTCTTTTTCTCCTCTTCTTCTGGAACCCCTATAATTCGAATGTTGGTGCATTTAATGTTGTCCCAGAGGTCTCTGAGACTCTTCTCAGTTCTTTTCATTCTTTTTTCTTTATTCTGCTCTGCAGCAGTTATTTCCAATATTTTATCTTTCACGTCACTTATCCGTTCTTCTGCCTCATTATATTGATCCCATCTAGAGTATTTTTCATTTCATTTATTGTGTTTCTAATCGTTGCTTGATTCATTTTTACTTCTTCTAGGTCCTTGTTAACTGTTTCTTGCATTTTGTCTATTCTATTTCCAAGATTTTGGATCATCTTTACTATCATTATTCTGAATACTTTTTCAGGTAGATTGCCTATTTCCTCTTCATTTGTTAGGTCTGGTGGGTTTTTATCTTGCTCCTTCACCTGCTGTGTGCTCTTCTGTCTTTTCATTTTCCTTATCTTACTGTGTTTGGGGTCTCCTTTTTGCCGGCTGCAGGTTTGCAGCTCCCGTTGTTTTTGGTGTGTGTCCCCAGTGGCTACGGTTGTTTCAGTGTGTTGTGTAGGCTTCCTGGTGGAGGGGAGTAGTGCCTGTGTTCTGGTGGATGAGGCTCGATCTTGTCTTTCTGGTGGACAAGTCCACGTCTGGTGGTGTGTTTTGGGGTGTCTGTGGCCTTATTATGTTTTTAGGCAGACTCTCTGCTAATGGGTGGGGTTGTGTCCCTGTCTTGCTAGTTGCTTGGCATAGGGTGACCAACACTGTAGCTTGCTGGTCATTGAGTGAAGCTGGGTGCTGGTGTTGAAATGGAGATCTCTGGGTGATTTTCGCCATTTGATATTATGTGGAGCTGGGAGGTCTCTTGTGGACCAGTGTCCTGAAGTTGGCTCTCCCACCTCAGAGGCACAGCACTGACTCCTGGCTGCAGCAGCAATAGCCTTTCATCCACCTGGCTCAGAATAAAAGGGAGAAAAAGTAGAAAGAAAGAATTAGTAGAAGAAAGAAAGAAAGAAAGATAGGAGGGAGGGATGGAGGGAGGAAGGAAAGAAAGAAAGAAAGGAAGAAAGACAGGAGGGAGGCGGGAAAGAGGGAGGCAGAAAGGAGGGAAGTTAGGAAAAAGAGAGAGAAGATAAAATAAAATAGAATAAAGTATGATAAAATATAATAGCATTATTAAAATAAAAAAGTAATTATTAAAAAAAAGATGGTTAGAACCCTGGGACGAATGGTGGAAGCAAAGCTATACAGACAAAATCTCACACAGAAGCCTACACATACACTTTCACAAAAAGAGAACAAGGAGAAAAAAAATCGTAACTCTTGCTCTCAAAGTCAACCTCCTCAATTTGGGATAATTTGTTGTAAAAAGAGGAAAAGGGGAAAAAATGATAAATCTTGTTCTCAAAGTCCACCTCCTCAATTTGGGATGATTCGTCATCTATTCATGTATTCCACAGATGCAGGATACATCAAGTTGATTGTGGAGCTTTAATCCACTGCTTCTGAGGCTGCTGGGAGGGATTTCCCTTTCTCTTCTTTATTCTCACAGCTCCCGGGTCTCAGCTTTGGATTTGGCCCCGCCTCTGCATGTGGGTCACTGGAGGGCATCTGTTCTTCGCTCAGACAGGACGGGGTTAAAGGAGCAGCTGCTTCGGCGGCTCTGGCTCACTCTGGCCGGGGGGAGGGTGGGGTACGGTGTGCGGGGCGAGCCTGCAGCGGCAGAGGCCGGCGTGATGTTGCACCAGCCCAATGCTTGCCGTGCGCTCTCCCGAGGAAGCCGTTCCTGGATCCCGGGACCCTGGCAGTGGTGAGCTGCACAGGCTCTTCATAAAGGGGGCGTGGACAGTGACCTGCGCTCGCCCACAGCCCTCCTGGCAGCGGCAGCAGCAGCCCCAGCGTCCCACGCCCGTCTCTGGGGTCTGCGCTTTCAGCTGCGGCTCGTGCCCGTCTCTGGAGCTCCTTTAAGCAGCGCTCTGAATCCCCTCTCCTCACGCACCAGTAAACAAAGAGGGAAGAAAAAGTCTCTTGCCTCTTCGGCAGCTCCAGACTTTTTCCTGGACTCCCTCCCGGCCAGCCGTGTCGCACTAACCCCTTCAGGCTGTGTTCACGCCGCCAGCTCCAGTCCTCTCCCTGCGCTCAGACTGAAACCCGAAACCTGAGCCTCAGCTCCCAGCCCCGCCCGCCCAGCCCGTCCAGGCGACCGAGCAGACAAGCCTCTCGGGCTGGTGAGTGCCGGTCGGCACCGATCCTCTGTTCGGGAATCTCTCCGCTTTGCCCTCCGCACCCCTGTTGCTGCGCTCTCCTCCGCTACTCCGAAGCTTTCCCCCTCCGCCAACCGGAAGCTTTCCTCCTCCGCCACCCGGAAACTTTTGCCCTCCGCCACCTGGGGAAGCTTTCCCCTCCACCACCCGCAGTCTCTGCCTGTGAAGGGGCTTCCTAGTGTGTGGAAACCTTTCCTCCTTCACGGCTCCCTCTCACTCGTGCAGGTCCCGTCCCTATCCTTTTGTCTCTGTTTATTCTTGTTTCTTTTGCCCTACCCAGGTACGTGGGGAGTTTCTTGCCTTTTGGGGGGTCTGAGGTCTTCTGTCAGCGTTCAGTAGGTGTTCTGTAGGAGTTGTTCCACGTGTAGATGAATTTCTAATGTATCTGTGGGGAGGAAGGTGATCTCCGTGTCTTACTCTTACACCATCTTCCTGAATCAGGAATGCTTCTTTATCTAGAAATCAATGTATCTAAAAAGATAAAGACAAGGGGAAGAAGAATTTCTTAAAGTGAGTTTGGCATCATTGATACTGTAATATATAATTCTATTTTGGAATATTGATGTTTAAGACTTTTGCCTAATGACTTTTTGTTTTTGTAACTTTTTGAGATTAGTAGCATAAAATGCTGGTAAAATGTAAAGAGCACTTAACTATAAGTAACACATCCTGAATTCCAGTCCTGCAAACCAGTTAACATCAAAAGCTTTGTCCATTATTTTTGACCCAAGTTTTCTTTCTCCCAACGATACTCATGATTTCTGTGCCATTTGACATTTCTCTGACCCTGCATTTCTAATTAGCTATTAGTCCGCTGCCACATTGCTGACCCATGGCCCTGTCCTTAGTATCAAGGCCTTCAGAAAGGTCCATATTCACATACCATCAACATACTCTTCTGGGGGCTTTGTGACTTGTATGCTCATTATTTTTGTTTTCTGTCTATTGTAAATATTTAGACCTTGGTATTCCAAATTTGGCCATAAAATCTTTAGTTGTTCTAAAAGTACAATAGGGAAACCAGATTATATCTGTTTCAGGGTATTTGCTCAATGTTTAGTCAGATCTAGACAAGTACTAAATATGTGAAATTGATTTTACCTTGTATCTTGAAAATTTCCCTATGGTAACTGTTATGGATTGAATGTTTGTGTCTTCCAAAATTCATAAGTTAAAGTCCTAATCCCAAATGTGGCTGTATATGGAGATAGGGACTTTGGGAAGTAATTTTGCATAAATGAGGTCATAAGGGCCTTGATCCAACAGCATAAGTGACCTTATAAGAAGAGGAAAAGCACCAAAGCTCTTTCTCTGCGTGCATGCCCTGAATATAGACCAGGAGGGCACACAGGGAGAAGGCTGCTGTCCTACAAGCCAGGAAGAGGGCCCTCACCAGAAACTGAGCATGCTGTACCCTGACCTAGGACTTCTGGTCTTCAATACTGTGAGAATGTAAATATCTCCCAGTCTGTGATATTTGTCATGGCAGCAAGAGCAGACTAAGGCAGTGACTTCCCCAAAGCTCAATACTCTTCTAATGCCCCTTTTTCTCCCTACTACAACTTTCTCCCAATAAACTTTCATGGGCAGGGGGAGGAATAAATTAGGAGTTTGGGATTAACAGATGCACACTACTACATATAAAATAGATAACCAACAAGGACCTACTGTATAGCATAAGGAACTATACTCAGTCTTTTGTAATAACCTATAAGGGAAGAGATCTGTATATTATATATATACACACATATATATATATATGGAACTGAATTGCTGTGTTGTACACGTGAAACTAACAAGATATTGTAAATCAACTGTACTTCAATAAAAAAATTTAAAAAGAAAGAAAAAATTAGATAAAATTAAAGAAGTCTGAATAAAACATTGACTTTGCTTAATTAAAAAAATAAACTAGGGCCTCCCTGGTGGCGCAGTGGTTGAGAGTCCGCCTGCCGATGCAGGGGATACGGGTTCGTGCCCCGGTCTGGGAGGATCCCACGTGCCGTGGAGCGGCTGGGCCCGTGAGCCATGGCCTCTGGGCCTGCACATCCGGAGCCTGTGCTCCGCAACGGGAGAGGCCACAACAGTGAGAGGCCCGCATACCGCAAAAAGAAGAAAAAAAAAAATAAACTATTCATAATTTGGAGTAAATTTAAATGAATTTATTACCTCTTTCAAAGATATATCCTTAATCATTTATTCTCTTTTCCTTAATTGCAGATTAAAATGTTCTTTTTTGGTAGATAGATTGTATTTATGTCAAATTATCAATTTCTTTTTATCTTCAAGAAGTGTTTACAATATCTCAAATATCTCATTTAATCCTTCAACAACAGTTTGAGATAGACACTATTATTGTCTCTGTTAGAGAAGAAGAAACTCAGGTTTAGGGATTTAAATTACATACTAAATCCACTCAATTAGCAAATAGGCAGATCAAGATACACCTAGAAGGTTCTCTATATTCTTGACCATGACACTTCACAGCCTTTATGCAGACAAGTCATCTGTTCTACTTTAGGAAGTGGGTCTCTGGAGAATTTCTTGTGGTCTTGGGGAAATATCGGTCTTATTCTAAGCACAACACCTTTACTCTATAAGGAAGTGAATAATTTATCTGTCTGTAAGTATGTCCTTCTGCTCAGGCTTACTCCTAGAAATGACCAAAACCATTTGCTAAAAAGAAGGAAAAAACAGGTGGAAAATGCAAAATTTTAGTAGAGTTGATATTAGAGGGACATATTGATATATTAATTCAAGTTGTATTTATTATTTCCTATTATTATACTTGTTAAATATTTATTAGAATGTTATGTATGTATAGGGTGGCTATAATTTATTGTCCAAAATAGAATCCTTTTGAGTGAAAAATGACACTAAAAATAATTAAAATTATAAAATCTTTGTTATATTTATTTACTGAGTAATGAATAGTTGTATGATACTGCTGAATTTAAAATACTTTAAAAAAATACCATAAAAATAACATATATCTCTGCATGTTGAAGCAAAATCGCAAAATTATGTCTGTATATTGGTTAGCTGAACCTTCAAAATAACATATGTGGAATATTTATTCTTGGTATATGTTCACATACTTTAGTTTCTTAGCCATATTTGTCTAATATCATGTTACTTATTTTTTTGAAGTATATATACTTTCTCTATACTTAGATATCTATGTTTTATTTTTACTTTTTTGTAAGTTGCCTGAAATCTTCAAGATTGCATTTTAGGGTTAATAAATGTAAAATCATCTAAAAGTATATACTCAACGAACCACATTCCTGGGGTTTACCAGGAAGATGTGGTGTCTTATGCCCCAGGGATGCCTTTGAAATACATTCACATCACTGAATATTTGTGCCAAGGGATTAGCTTGAAAGTATGTAAAATGCTGGGAACTCTCCAGGTGCTTTGAGGTTAGAGCTGTTATGTACTGAGCAGACCTCCCAGGAGAGCACTGTCCCTCTATTTCCTATTAAATTACCAGATACTTCAGATAACAGCACGAATCAGCTGAATCACACTTGGGACCACCTCTGCTGGAGAAGGACCCCGATCTCTAACTTGGTAACAAGAAAGAGTTGGTGTATAGAAGTTAGCTCTGGCCTCTGACAGACCAGTCTGTTCGCACAGCTGGCTACCATGGCTTCAGAAGGAAGGCTGGCTAATTCTGTTTCAGAAACAAAACATTTCTAAAGACATATTTAACAAGTGTTACAGCTTAGTGATTTAGGTAATTACCTTTTAAATTTCCAAATTAGAGTTAAAAATTTTAATATAATTGAATTTAGGAGAAAACGTCTTAATTGGATATATGTGTTTAAGACATTTATTTAAAATATTTCCTTTTAACTTAAGAGACTTAACCTTGTCCCTCTTACTCCCCCACCCCCTCTTCCTTTCTCTTTAAGTGGGGGTGGTAACAAAAACACACAAGGAAGACTTTGATGGCATTCCTCCAAAGGGGAGGTAGAGAGAGAGCCACTTGCCAAAGGGGGAGTGAAAGGTAACCTTTCCTATTTACAGGTGAGGTCAGGACTCCAGTGTCTGGGATGGGCAATTGGTGTGATGGTGTAAACTCAAAGGCGTGGAACTTAGGAGACCTGGGCTCTTTGGTCCTTGTAAGGGAAGGCCAGCCACTACCTCAGGGAGGTCCCTCCCCACCCCCATTCTCATGTGGAGGCAGCCAGCAGTGGTCTGTCTCCACCAGGTGTTGTCAGGGGTTTAGAGGCCCAGCGGCAGTTCCAGCACTGTGCATGGTGGCTTGGTGCAAACTAGGAGATACACTACTGCCATGTGCAGTGGCTTTTTATAATAACTACGAAAGTGTTGATGAGAATAGGGCTCCCAGGTAGCACCCCGTTTCACACTTGGTCTCCATTCCCACTGATCCAGACTGGAGCCTACTGACCTGGACAGCTCTTTCTGGGATCTGTGATAAGGCCTTCACTTTCAGAATCTTCCTGTCGCAGGAAAGAAAGTGGGGCACGAGAGGATGGTCACATCCCAGGTCTCAGGTGAGTCCCTGGGATGGCCTCCAAGTGTAGGTTCTTGGGTTTGCACAAGAAGAAAATTGAGAGCGAGGCATAGTAAAGTGAAAGAAGGTTTATTAGGGGGATACATACTCCATAGACAGAGTGTGGGCTATCTCAGAAGACAAGAGTCCCCAGGGTACACGGTTGTCAGGTTTTATAGGGATGGGTAATATCATAGGCTAATGAATGGGAGGATTATTCCAATTATTTTGGAGAAAGGGTAGGGATTTCCAGGAATTGGGCCATCGCCCACTTTTTGGCCTTTTATGGTCGGCCTTGGAACCGTCATGGCACCTGTGGATGTGTCTTTTAGTGTGCTGATGTATTACAAGGAGAATATAATGAGGCTCAAGGTCTAGTGGAAGTCAGTCATCTGCAATCTTGGACCTAGTTGGTTCTAACTGGTTTATGTCGTGCCCTCAACGGCTATGTCGTTCTTTTCAAGGTTGTGCCTTGCCCCCTTCCTGTCTCATTCCCACACTCCTGATTGACTTTTACTGCATCTGGCAGCACATCCTCCTGCTTTGTGGGTTGGCACTATTAAAGACACAGCCTGTATCATTGAAAATGCAGTCTGGTTTCTGTTTTTCATTCCTTTTTTTTCCAAGTGGAAATTTCTAAAAAAGGAAGGGGCCACAACAGCTTTTCTCCACTACTTAAAAATCAGAGGTCCTGTAACACACCTTTATTTTTTACTTTTCTGAATGTGTCCATTTGTTTTCAAAGCACTTGCACCATACTCCACACTCTCTGCACTGATTTGGAATACCATTTTCATAATTATAAACTTATGAAATAATTGTATAATAAATATTACCTTTATTTCCACCAATGCTTATTTATCCCTGCAGTACTTTAAATTATTGAAGCTACAGCATGTTTTTAACTTTAAGAAATGGTGGTTTCTTTTCAGTGTTCTTATTTTTCCAAAATTTATACTCTTTCAGAATCTTCTATTTGTGGCTATAGCTTTATGTATATAAACCCACATATAGCTGTGATTGCATAATATTTACAAATGAATTTAGGAAGAAATGCATGTTTGTAATTTTGAATTTTTTTCTATAAATGTAATACATAAATCCAGTTATTCAACATTTACATATTTCTTTATGTTCCACAGTAAAGTTTTATAATTTTCGGTAATAGATGAGTTCAGTTAACTTTATTGCTTGATTTTTAAAAGTTTTTTACTTGTTGCTATGAACTAGATTTGTTCCTTCATTGTATTCTGATGGATTATATTTGGTTTATGAGAAATTTTTTTGCTGTTGGTGTTCCTAATTTTTTTAATTGTTGCCTTTTTAAATTTTCTAAGTTTTCTAAAAATGATCAAACATTATATATATTTTTAAAGTGCAAAAAGAAACATAAACATACATGCTCATTGAGGGACTTTAAAAATTTTATAGAGAAATAGAAACAAACACAATCACCCACCATCCCACCATTGCTCATGCATTTTTTCTCCTGCCTTTATCTGTGTATATATGTGCATAAATACCAAAAGTGAAGTTATGTTAGATATAACATTTTTGCCTTAATTTTCCAATTAACAAGAATGTTTTCCCACATCATAAATTATTCTTCACAAACATAACGTATAAAAACTAAAATATATTCTAGACTATGACTATAACTGAGTTACTTTCATTTATTTGGACATTATATTTAGTTTCAAGTTTGCTACCATCATTATTATTATTCGCATCAATGTACATAAACTTTTATTTGATTTCCATACTTTTCTTTAGTTTTACTTCACAGAAATGAAGTTACTATATTAGGTAATTTCAGATGAACTTTGGGTTACATGGAGGAATTAAGCCTGAGAAAAGTAAAATACCTTGTTTTTGTAAAAGAAGGGTAGGATCTGTCCATACATCCTGGGAAAATTCAGAGCTCAGCAGGAGGGTAAGTAAAAGTACCCAGAGATATGCTAATGTAGAACGAAGAGAAAGAGAATGAAACAAACTTTATTTACATAAAAGTGCGAAAATAAATGTATGAGCCTACAAATTTTGAGGAAAACTGACAAAGAAAATAAAAGACTCATATCTAAGATTTATAAAGAAATTTCAAAACTCAAAATTATAAAAGCAAACAATCCAATTAGAAAATGAATAAAATACATGAAGAGACATTTGATCAAACATGACATATGACTAGCCAATGAGCACGTGAGAAGATGTTTAACATCTTTAGCGATCAGAGAAATGCAGATTAAGACTTTGCACCTATCAGAAGAGCTAAAATAAAATAGAGTGATAGTGCCCAAATCTGGTGAGGATGTGGAGATGATTTCAGATGAATTCAGGGTTACAGGGAGGAATTAAGGCTGAGAAGAGTAAAAAATATTGGGTTTTTGTAAAAGGGTAGGATCTTACTCTACCTCCTAGGAAAAGTCTGAGATCAGCAAGGAGGGTAAATAAAAGTATCCAGAGCTGTGCTAGTGTAGAACCAGGAGAAAGAAAATGATACACACTTTACATACATGAAAGTGGGGGAAACATGTCTGAGTTGATACTAGACTTGGGCATCAGCAGTCAGGAGCAGAAGAGCGGAGGTGTGATCGGATCTCAGTGGTGCTGAACACAGATAAAAACACCTGGAGTTTTCCCACACTAGGTAAGATCTCTCCCTGAGTGAAAAAACACTGGAAGTTTCCTTATAACACGTCTTCTTACTTTGTGGCTCAGAGCTCCAAAAACAATATCCCATTCAGTTCAGAGAGGAGCACTCATGTGGAAGATGCCTTTCTTTAAAAATCTATCTATCTATATATATAGATTTTAATTTTTAGAGCATCATTAAGTTCACAGAAAAATTGGGCAGAAAGTACAGAAAGTTCCCATGTACTCCCTGCCCTCACAATCTTATAGCCTACTCTAACCACACTATCAACATCCCTGTCAGGGTGGTACATTTGTTACCACTGATGAACCTACACTGGCATGCCATTATCATCCAAAGACCATAGTTTACATTTATGGTTCACTCTTGATGTTGTACATTCCATGGGCTTTGACATGTATTCACCATTGTAGTACCACACAGAATAGTTTCACTACCCTAAAAAGTCCTCTGTGTTCCACCTGTTCATCCCTCTCCCCCAAGCTCTAGCAACCACTGATCTTTTTGGTTTCTATAGATTTGCCTTTTCCAGAATGTCATGGAGTTGGAATCTTACAGTATGTCACCTTTTCATATTGGCTTCTTTCACTTAATAATATGCATTTAAGGTTTCTCCACATCTTTTCATGGTATGGTAGCTCATTTCTTTTTTTTTTATCACTGAACAGTATTCCATTGTCTGGATGTACCACAGTTTATTTATGCATTTACCTACTGAGGGACAGCTTGGTTGCCTCCAAGATTTGGTAATTATAAATAAAGCTGCTATAAACACTTCTGTTCAGGTTTTTGTGTGGACATAAATTTTCAACTCATCTGGATAAATACCAAGGAGTGTGGTTGCTGGATCACGTGGTAAGAATATGTTTAGTTTTGTGAGATGCTTCCAAACTGTCTTCCAAAGTGGCTGTATCATTTTGCATTCCTGCCAGCAATGAGAGAGTTCCTGTTGCTCCACATCCTCTTCAGCACTTGGTGTTGTCAGTGTTCTGAATTTTGGCCAATCTGATAGCAGTCGTATCTCATTGTTGATTTAATTTGCGTTTCCCTGCTGACAAATGATGTGGAGCATCTTTTCCTATGCTTATTTGCTATCTGTATATCTTCTTTGATGAGGCTGGATTGCTCTTTATGACTCAGCCTCAGAAGTCACACAGTGTCCCATCTGTGATGAAGCCATCAAAAGCCGACCCAAATTGAAGGGGAGAGAACACAGACCCTATCCTAGGTTGGAAACAGGCAAGGTCACATTGTAGAGAAGCGTGTAGGATGGGAGGTCTCTGTGTGATACACGGTCACAGTGTCTTAAATGAGATAGATAAGAGCATATGAAGAATGCTTGGAGAAACGGGCATCTGTTTAGAGAGGACTAAACAAATTTGGAAAGATATCTCCTGAAGAAGTGTGTGGCCTCGGTTATTTGAGAGATCACCATTTAAAACACTTGCCGAAAACTAAAGAATAGTGTAATGGGCCGGTCACCACTCCCCGACCTTCCTCCAGCATCTGAATAGGTTTTAAATCCATGACACTGAAAGCAATATATTGAGAAAGTCATATAGTATCTATGTAGGTCTCCTGTTATCTCACACTTGCAAAGTGAGTGGTGAACTAGATTCTTGATAAGATTTCTTCCAACTTACCTAAAGCTATATATTTTTATAGCTAAGTTACCAGGAGGCAAATTTCTCCTTTATGTAAAGATGAAAAACATATAAGGATTAGCGTCGCTTAAAGGTGATAGTGAGGGTAACCTGGCACTTGTACACATTTTGAGGGAAACTATAAGGAAAGAAACAAATACACCAAATTGCTCAGTATTGCTTTTCTGTTTTGTCTTCCTGCCCTGATTCTGTGAGGGCCTCCTTCCACAGAAGCACAGACTACGGCAGATAAAGGGAAGGAGTAATTCTTCCGGTTCTATTTTTTTCAAGGCATTCCTGGGATGAGAAGTTACAAGCATGAACTTTTCCTGTAAGTTCTTCACCCATAGAAAATTGTATTAAAAAAGCTCTGAGAAGTCTTCTTATAACCTTAAGTTCAATGTTTACAAAGAATAGAAATAAACAGGAAAATCTTAGAGACATCATTTCCCTGTGAGCCTCTCATTTCCTGCCTTGCTTTACTTTTCTGTCATTTCCACTGACTTTTCAAGTCCAATGTCAGGTATCAGAATTCAAAGTGAAACACTTTCCCTTCCTTATGTGTGTTTCTGTTCCCCAGAGTCCTAAGCCTCAATTCAGATTCTATTTTTATAGTCCTCACAGTGGAGAGTGATGTGGATGGTATTGATTGTAGCCAGTTAGGTGCTGAGAAATTTCTTTCACTAAAAGCTTTGTGGGGCTTGAAAAAGGAGAGAGCTGGGCAAGCAGCAAGCCTCGGTATCCTGGAAAAGACGCTTCCAGTGAGGACCTGCCATTGTTTCTTAGAACCTAAGGTCCACCTGCATGGACAGTTCTAGCAGGGGCTGCAGCCTTCTCCAGTCAGCTCCTCCAGTCCATCTAAACTTCATGACATTTCACGAGTGCTGTAGGCCGACTGCTTTTATTTTCTTGCACAAAATAAGCCATTTTTATTGAGCACTTAACTAATGACAGGTAACAGTTTATTTCCCACGCTTTCTTCTTTCCTTGCAATCTCAGCTCAAATATTTCTTCAGAGAAAACTTTTCCTGCCTTCATCTCAAACTTTCCAGCCCAGTCTAGGTCAGGTCCCACTTTTCTGCAACACTTATGGAATATTTTGAGCTACTTTAGAGCTTTTATATGCTCAGTAATATTATTAGTTGATTAATATGTCTTCTGCACAGCTGTAGAAAACTTCAGAGAATTCCCCTTTTGATTTTTCTAGTGCAGGGCATGCCACAGTAGTTACTCAGAAAGTAATTGTCGAATGAATGAATAAATGGAGAATTTCTATTCCTTTTCTTCTTCTAGTCTCCATTTCTTAAATCAGAAAACAAAAACTTAAGGTCATATAACCTCTTTGGGATTTTGTGGTTAACGTGTGGCCATTGAATTGAGGTGGCCATTGCATTGAGGTTGACCTGCCAGCCCCCAATCCTATTTTGTGCCAGGAACATTCTGTTCGAACTACCCTTAAACCTACATTGTCTGATTTAATTTTGGTGAAAAATAACAAAAATATTGCTGCTTGTAACAGATTAGTCACAGTAGAACAAACTGAGAATATTCTTTGGTTCAGAGTAAAGTAAGGATTTTTATTTAGATAGAGAAGCCTCTTGGCTGACCTGCATGCACAATGGTTACCCTGCAGCAGTGCTGTTTTCTTGAAAATGCTGCAGTGAAATTATTATGACCTCCACAATCTCTTAATAACACAAGGAATGATCGTTGAAGTTAGGTTGCAAATGCATCTTAAGCTTTCTTTACTTGAAACTTCTTCTAGGTGTCTTTGCACAGGGATGAGATAATAACATAAGGTGTTATACATCCTCAAGAGTTAATATATAAAGATATTACCAAAATAGTATAAAATAGTAAAGTATTTTGATATATCATTGATGGAGCGTGCATTTCTCAAAATAGTTATTCCATTTGGTCTAGTGTGTTATTTAAGTCCAGCATCTCCTTATTGATTTTCTGTCTTGATGATCTGTCCATTGATGAAAGTGATGTGTTGAAGTCCCCTACTATTATTATGTTACTGTCAGTTTCTCCCTTTATGTCTGTTAATATTTATTATTTTTCCTATAATTTAAAAATAAAACCTTTGAATTTTCTAAAAAAAAAATACTGCTGGAATGTTGACTGCAGTTGTGCTTACTTTGTGGGACAATTTCAAGCGAATTAACATCTCAAAAATGCTGACTTTCCCAAGCCATGAATATGGTATATCTTTCCATGTATTTCTTTCATCAAGGTTCTGCACTCCACGTACTCTACACATATTTTGTAATATTTCATGTTTTGTTGCCTATTTTAAATGGTACTTTTTCAAATTACAATTTCCAACTTTTCATTCAAAGTATGTAGAAATACCAAGTTTAATTATTATTCTGTGTCCTGCTAAACTTATAGATTAGTTCTAGGATCTTTTTTGTAGAGGCTTTGGAATTTTCTATGTGAATAGTCATAATGTCAGGGAAAAGAGACAGTTTTATTTTTATTATTTTCTTTCCAATCTGTATAGCTTTAATTTTTATGTTTTGTCTTATTACTCTAAGACTGTCAGTACTATGCTGAATAGGAGTGATGAAGGCAGCTGCCTAATTCCTGATCTCAGGAGGAAAACACTCAAACTTTCACCATTAATATGATGTTAGATGTAAGTTTTCTATAGAGGCCCATTATTAGATAAGAATATTACTTTCCTCTCCCAGTTTTATTAATTTCTTTCTTTCCTTATTTTTTTATTGGGGTATAGTTGTTTTACAATGTTGTGTCAGTTTCTGCTGTACAATGAAGTGAATCAGCTATAAATATACATATATCCCCTCCCTCTTGTATCTCCCTCTCACCCCCCATCCCATCCATCTAGGTCATCACAGAGCACCGAGCTGAGCTCCCTGTGCTATATGGCAGGTTCCCTCTAGCTATCTGTTTTACACATAGTAGTGTATGTATGTCAATCCCAATCTCCCAATTCATACCTCCCACTTCCTGCCCCCCCGCCATGCCGCCATGTCCACACATCTGTTCTCTAGGTCTGTGTCTCTATTCCTTCCTGGCAAATAGGTTCATCTGTACCATTTTTCTAGATTCCACATATGTGCATTAATATACAATATTTGTTTTTCTCTTTCTGACTTACTTCACTTTGTATGACAGACTCTAGGTCCATTCACATCTCTATAAATGATCCAATCTCGTTCCTTTCTATAGCTGAGTAATATTCCACTGTATATATGGACCACATCTTCTTTATCCATTCCTCTGTCAATGGACATTTAGGTTGCTTCCATGTCCTGGCTTTTGTAAATAGTGTTGCAATGAACTTTGGGGTGCATGTGTCTTTTTGAATTATGGTTTTCTCAGGGTATATGTCCAGTAGTGGGATTGCTGGGTCGTATGGTAGTTCTATTTTTAGTTTTTTAAGGAACCTCCATACTGTTCTCCATAGTGGCTGTATCAATTTACATTCTCACCAACAGTGCAAGAGGGTACCCTTTTCTCCACATGCTCTCCAGCATTTATGTTTGTAGATTTTCTGATAATGGCCATTCTGACCAGTGTGAGGTGATACCTAATTGTAATTTTGATTTGCATTTCTCTAATGATTAGTGATGTTAAGCATCTTTTCATGTGCGTCTTGGTCATCTGTATGTCTTCTTTGCTGAAATGTCTATTTAGGTCTTCTGCCCATTTCTTGATTGGGTTGTTTGTTTTTTTGATATTGAGCTGCATGAGCTGTTTGCATATTTTGGAGATTAATCCCTTGTCAGTTGCCTCATTTGCAAATATTTTCTCCCATTCTGGGGGTTGTCTTTTTGTCTCGTTTATAGTTTTCTTTGCTGTGCAAAAGCTTTTAAGTTTAATTAGGTCCGATTTGTTTATTTTTGTTTTTGTTTTCATTACTTTAAGAGGTGAGTCAAGAAAGATCTTGCTGTGATTTATGTCACAGAGTGTTCTTCCTATGTTTTCCTCTAATAGTTTTATAGTGTCTGGCCTTACATTTAGGTCTTTAATCCATTTTAAGTTTATTAAAAATATGGAATGCCTCATGAATTTATAATGAATGGATATTACATTTTTTCTAAGGCTGTTTCTATATCTACTGAGATGATCATGAAGGTGTGTGTTTGGCATCTACCTTATTTGATGGTCTATGAACTTGTATCTGTGGTTTGATGTCTGTTAATTTTGCGAAGTTTTTATTTGTACAAATATTTCTTTTGCAATGTTCTCTTCCCTTCTCCTGGGATCTTAAGATTGCAGTTACACGCTCATTTACATTTTATATATTTCCCTACATCTCAGTTTAGTCTTCTTTCTTTTTATCTTGGTGTTTATTTTGGGTAATTTCTACTGATTCATATTTAAGTTCATTCATTCTTTTCTCCCCTGTCTTTCTAAGGCTTTGAGTGGGCTTTCTAGGTCATCCTGCCCTACTGCCAGCCATAGATGTGAGCTCTGCAGATAGTCTTTCCTGTCTCCCAGGAGAAGTTAGTTTTCCAACCCTCATCCCTCTCATATGCAGCAGGTTTTCCCCAGTGCACCATGGACAAGAGGATTTGTTGTCCCTAATCTACCAGCTTAAGATGCTTTTTTCCCCCATAGGATTGAGGGGATAGAGGTTTAGTTGAAATTGTGTGCCTTTTCAGCAGGGCCTGTGTCTCTCTCCTGTAGGCTTACATTGTGAGCACTTCTTTCTCAGGACCCCTGCCAGCCTTTTATATTTTTGTGAGCACCCTGGGAGGTGCATGGAGAAGAGCTTGCAAGTGGGGTTGAATTTTCTTAGTTTTTGTAGATTGCAGCAGTTCTACACGTTCTTGCTAGCCCACAGTCAGTCTTTTGCAATTCATTACATATTTCAGATGGATTATTCTTACTAGTGTCCTCCAGAATCTAACCCAGGTAAACAAGTGTTTACATCTTATTTCTACTTGGAAAAGCCTATCTTTCCTTAGAGTTCAGGTTAAGTGGTTACCCAGTGACCTCAACTTTCTGATGTTCAAGAAAAGTTGTGAATTTGCAGATTTTCTAACATTATTTTATTGTTGTTATAAGGGTAAGAGTTATCCTCTTTCCATCCATCTTTCTTTCCGTGAATGGCAAGAAAGTTGTATGTATTGTTCAATCCTATGTACATTGAATACCCATTATATAGAAAAGAAAACAAAACCAAAATGAGAAATATGAGTAAAAATAAACTCTAATGACCCTTCTCAGATATAATGATCATTATTATTATGTTATATTCCTGAAACATATCTTTAGAAAGCAAGTTAGAAAGTCATGATAAATACATATTTTTATAATGTTTGTACTTTTTGGTTTCTACTTTTTAAATCTCTTTACCAACTTCTTTATTCTACAGTCCTCACATTTTGCAATTGTTATTTTTCAGTCATCATTGCTGACACAGTATTAATTTGTTTCTATCTTTCCTATTTAGTCAAAGAAATTTAAATCTTTTTTATTTTAGTGCAGCTATAGCAAAATTCAGTGAAGTTTTATATTTAGTGTTTTCATTAACTTTTCAAATAAGAGATTATTTCTTTATTATATGACTGTCACAGTGGTTAATATCTGTGTATGAGAATAAATAGTCCATTGAAATGTAAGTTAAACATTTCTGTACATGTTTTCTGGGAAGCTATCCACATATTCTCAAAGAATCATTAGGTGCCCTCTTAAATTCACCCGTGTTTCAAATGGCACTCTTTTTTTTTTTAATTTATTTTTGCCTGCATTGGGTCTTCGTTGCTGGCGCTGGCTTTCTCTAGTTCTGCTAGTGGGAGCTACTCTTCGTTTTGGTGCACGGGTTTCTCATTGTGGTGGCTTCTCTTGTTGCTGAGCACCTGCTTTAGGTGCACAGGCTTCAGTAGTTGTGGCTCACGGGCTCTAGAGCGCAGGTTCAGTAGTTGTGGCACACGGGCTTAGTTGCTCCATGGCATGTGGGATCTTCCTGGACCAGGGATAGAACCCATGTCCCCTGCATTCATAGGTGGATTCTTAACCACTGTGCCACCACAGAAGCCCTCAAATGGCACTCTTGTGTGTTGTTTTTGTTCTTATTTTCTGATGCAAATTAAATCATAGGTCCTATGTGCTTTTCTTTTTTTTTTTTTAAACTCATCTTTGGAAGAGAAGAGATCTACCTCTATTTGTAAAGTTAACCCAAATAAATACAGTTTTCTCATACCTTGTATGGGTACTGTACATCTGGACACTGTCAGAGTCCTTTTCATAGTTTTCAGCATGATTGTTGAAAAGGCTCCATTTCTGTTACTAGTTTGTTTATCTAGGTGCTCTAGGAATTCCAGGAAGCACATGGATCAGTACCTCTCAAGGAAGAAATCTTGGACCTAGGCATTCTTTACTGAATTTGTTGCGGTCACGTTGACACTGGCTAGATTTCTAAATGAAGGAATCTTTCTTATTCTGGCCTCTACTCACAGTACAACGTTTCCATTTTAGTTTGGATCTCTCTCTCTTCTTTTGGGGAAGAGCCTCACCAGCAGATGAAGAAGCATTGCCATGGAGAAGCCCAATTCTCTGCAAGTGTGGTCACTGATGCCTTTGGGTTTGTTCAGGAAGCTCACTGCTGATGCACAGACAGAGTTCTTCAAGTGGGGGACAGAGTGAGAAAGGAGGCCACTCTCTCTCCAGCACTCTCTCCCAATCGCTTCCTCCTTTGCCCTCTCCATATTACTGTGTTCAAGAGGAGTTCTAATTAAAGCTGCCCTACTTACTCACTGCAACAACAAACTACTATCTTTGTTATTTTTACTGGCTCGTATGCTTCCCTGGTAGCTGGTAAACTGCTGCCTACCTTTTAAAATGTAAATTAGTTGTCTACATTCCCCTGTTCTAATAGCCTTAGATTAAATTCCAGGGCTTGACATACATGATCAGACCCTAGACCATCTTTCTAACCTCAGTATCCTCCAAAAGACCCCTTGCTTCCTCCTCTTCAGTCACACTGGTTCCTCACTGCCTTTAGAACATTCCAAGGAGATGCTTTTGGTTCTTGCTCTTCCCCATGTCTACTCTTTAAATATCCACTCAGATACCTACCTTACTCTCTTTTAGTTCTCTACTCAAATGTTCCTGCTCAAATGTCCCTTATTACCTTCTTCTCCTCCCTATTTCCTCATCTTGCATTATTTTCCTTCATAGAACTTCGGGCTACTTGATACTAGTACAATTTATTTGTTTTCTAATTGCCTTTCTCTCCCAACTAGAATGTGAGTTTCATGAGTGGAGAGACTTTGTTTTATTCATTGCTATACATCAGAAACCTGTAATAGGTGTAGAGGTACTCATCAAATATTTGTTGAATGAATGGATTAATGAATAGCAGAAAAAGAGTTTCAATGCATTAGGTTGATTACAAATTAGGGAGAAGCTTTCCATTCGGGGTGACTCTGTTTCCCTTAGGCAGCCTAGCATACCTGGCTACACGTTGACCTATGGCAGGAAGTGAGATTCCATGTAGATTAGTTCCTTCCTCTCCCAAAGTAAAGTCTTTCTTGCCATCTCTGCTCTTCTAATTCAGGCTGTATGAGAGGTGGTCTGCCTAGATCTTTCTATTGACTCCTTGAAATAAATCTGTTCTTTATCTAGAAGATGAAATCTGTTTTGACTCTGAGTCCTCCTTCAATCTATTTCTTCCTATCCTATTTGAAAGAAAGTACAATTGATACATATTCTTGATTTCTATTGCTGAAGGTATTTTTCATTTCAGGTAGTTTCTGGGAAAGGAGGTTTGGATGGTTAGGAAAATATTTCCATTATTCCCAGAAATTTGACTATGTCATTGTGATAGTCAGAATCATGATCCCCCAGGGGTGGCCATGTCCTAATCCCCAGAACCTCTGACTATATTACCTGATATGGTAAAGATATGTCTGCACATGTGATGAAGAATCTTGAGATGGGGAGATGACCATGTATTACTTGGTAGGCCTAACTTAATTGCAGAGGTCTCTATAAAGTAAAAGAAGGAGTCAGGAAAATGATAATCAGGGAATGAGATATGTCAATAGAAGGAGAGGTTGAAGTGATTCAAGAAAGAAGCCATGAGCCTAGGAGTGCAGGCAGCCTCCAGAAGCTGAAAATGCAAGGCAGTGGATTCTCCCCTAGGGCCTCCAGAAGGAACACAATCTTGCCCACAGCTTGATTTTCCCAGTGAAATCCATTTTGAACTCCTGGTCTCCAGAATTTTAAGATAATAAACTTGTCTTGTTTTAAGCCATTAAATTTTCAATAATTTGTTACTGCACCAATAGGAAATTAATGCAGATTTTGTTATCAGAACTGGGGTACTGATGTAACAAATACCTAAAAATGTGGGGCAGCTTTGGAATAAGGCCATGGGTAGAGGCTTGAAGAATTCTGAGGAGCATGATAAAAATAGCTTAAATTGCCTTTAATAAGACTATATTACTAGAAATATGAATCTTAACAACTCCTCTGCTGGTGAGGACTCAGATGGAAGTGAAGAGCATTATAAAGAAAACCTATATCGTCTTAGACAATACTTAAATCATCACAAATAGACTGTTGGTAGAAATATGGACATCAAAGTTACTGTTGATGAGACCTCAGAAAGCAATGAGGAACATGTTATTGGAAACTAGTAGAAAGCGGATCCTTGTTATATAGGAGCAGAAAGCTTAGAATCCTATAACTACATGGAAAGCAGAACTTGTAAATAAAGAACTTAGGCACTTAGCTTAGAAGATTTCAAAGCAAAGTGTTGAGTGCCTTCTTCTTATTGCTTATAATTAAACATGAAAGGAAAAAGACAATTGAGGAAAAAAACTGTTAAGCAAAAAGGAACCAAGACGATGATTTTGGAAATTCTCAGCCTATCTAGATTGCAAAACATGCTAAAATTGGGAAATTCCATACCAGGAAAGCATACCCTGGAGAGAAAAGTCAAGGGTGAGGATGGTACCCTTTCTTTTGCCAGTGCCTCAGAAAGAACAAAGGAAACGGTAGTGTTGAGTCACACAGAAGGCTCCTTGGAGAGATTAGGCGTTTGTTCTTGGGTCTGTTCAACCATTTCTGGAGAAGCCAAGACAGGAATGTGGTTACCTATGAAAGATCTGTAGTAGAGTTTCTTATCTAATGAAGAGAAGCCCTGTGACATACAAAGGAAATTCATAAGGTTTTGAGAATTTTATACCAGCAGAAGAACTGCCTATTTGGTCTGAAAGGGACAGCAGAGAGAACAAAAAGTAAGAGGACTGTCAGACTCCCCAAATGCCGTAGGCAGGAAATATGCTGCTAAAACTACTGAGCTGCAAACACGTGAAGCCGCAGACTACAGAGAAGTATTCCCAAGCTCTGAAAATTATTGTTAGCCCAGATGGATTTCAAAATTATGGAGGCCTGGTCACTGCTTTTTTTTTTTTCAGTGTTTTTCTTTTCTGAATAGGAGTGTCTATAATTATTATCTTATTCCTGGCTCAGAATTTTACTTTGAGAACAGATAACTTATTTCTAGAGTTATCGAGGGTCACAGACAGCAAGGAATGTACCTCAGGATGAATTTTTACCCAGGTCCTCAGCCATCCCAGATTTAAAAGACTTAGATAACTTAAATAATGAGATTGGAAACTTTTGAGCTGTTGAGATTTAGGTATTTTTGACTTTAAGTTGACTGCTGTAATGGCTTGAAATGTTTGGGAATTTTGGAATAAGATGAATGCATTTTGAGGTGGGATGGGTGTGAATTTTAGGGGACCTAAAGGGAGGATTGTTGTAGGCAGAATAATGGACTCCCAAAGATGTTTATGTTTTAATTGCAAGACCTGTGAAATTGTGACTTTACATGTGAACTGTTTTTACTCACAACACTTCTGACAACCCCAAACTCCAAATATGTGGGTTTTTTCCACATCAATAACCAATTCACCAACTCTCCAGAGACCAACTAGGTGTCCTAAATTAAATCCTACTCTGACACTAACACTTAGAATTATATCAGACCCCACAGGTTTCAGGGCTCAGTCTCATAGAACACCGGTCACAAGTATTGGGTTTTGTCTGACCTGGCTACAATGTCAGTGTTTCCCACTAAACCCCTCTCCTTTTCAGGTTTGATAATTTGCTTACAGAACTCAGGAATTCTCTTTACTCATGTTTACTGGTTTATTATAATATTATAAAGGATATAACTCAGGAACAGCCAAATGGAAGCGATGCATAGGGCAAGGTATGGGGGGAGGAGCACAGTCTCCATCCCCTCTCTGGGTGCCACCCTCCCAGTTCATCAGCTTGGAAGCTCTCCGAACACTGTTGTCTAGGAGGTTTTATGGAGGTTCTTTACATAGTCATGATTGATTAAATCACTGGCCATTGGCAAGTAACCCAACCTCTAGCCCCTCATCTCTCCCTGGAGGTTTGTGGGAGGACCTAAAAGTTTCAATTCTCTAATCATGCTATTTGGTTCATTTTATGTCAACTTGACTGATCTAAGGAATGCCAAGATGGCTGGTAAAACTTTATTCTTGGGTGTGTCTGTAGGGCTGTTTCTAGAAGAGATTAGCATTTGATTCAGTAGACTGAGTAAAGAGATCAGCACTCACCAGTGTGAGTGAGTATAATCCAATCCATTGAGGGCCAGAATAGAACATAAAGGTCAAAGAACAGTGAATTCCCTCTCTCTCCTTAAGGTGGGGATCCATCTTCTCCTGACTTGGGACATCAGAATTCCTGGTTCTCATGCTTTCAGACTCAGACTGAATTGTACCACTAGCTTTCCTGGTTCTCCAGTTTGCAGAAGACAAACTGGGGGACTTCTTGGTGTCCATAACTGTGTGAGCCAATTCCTATAATAAATCTCTCTTATGTATATCTCTATATATCCTATTGGTTCCATTTTCCTGGAGAACTTTGACTAATACACGTGCCTTGGTCTTTCTGGTGACCAGCCCCCATCTTGAAGCTCTTTAGGACCTCCATCCAATAGTTATCTTATTAACATACAAGAGCTATTCCTCACTCTAGAGATTCCAAGGGTTTTAGAAGCTGTTTGTCAAGAATTGAGGACAAAGACCATTTATTATTATTATTTTCATGACATGGCAAAAGGGATTTTGCAGTTGTGAGCAAGTTAAGGATCTTGAGAAGGGGAAATTATTCTGGATTCTCTGAGTGAGCTCAATGCAATCATAAGGGTCCTTACAAGGGAAAGAGGGAGGCAGGAGAGTGGGAGTCAAAGAAGCAGAGGTTGGAGTGACGTGAGGGATGTGCTGAGACAGGAATGTGAGCAGCTTCTAGAAGCTGAGGAAGGTGAGGTAAAGTATGTTCTCCAAGAGCCTCCAGAGGGAATTCAGCCCTGCTGACTGAATTGATTTTAGCTCAGTGGAACCCATCTCAGACTTCTGACCTCCAGACTGTAGGATAATAAATTTATGTTCTTTTGAGTCACAAAATCTTCAGTGATTTGTTAGAGCAGCAATATAAACCTAATACAGTCATCTAGACCCATAAATAATATAAGAAGATTAACAAGAACAAACAAAGAAACAAACGCCCAACTGCTTCGTTCAGGAAGGGAAGGGAAATATCTCAAGTCTCAATTTGTGCTCTTGTTATCAGACCTTAGTCCAAACCTTCCTCCTCTTGACCAAGGTACTTCCTGTAAGCAGATAGGGTAGGGGGTCCCCAGAGAAAGAGAACCAGGAATGGCTTTCTTGATAGAAGAGAAGCCATTTTGGGATCTAAGCCTGCCCTTGAACAGGTCTCACTAATTAATGATCTTAAGGCAACAAAAGAATACAGGAACAGAGCAAAGGCAGTCAAACAATAGTGCAGTGATAAAGCAGAGTCCTAGGTCCTCCTCAAGGGATATACATAGTAATATATCTTTGAGTTCTGCAGGAACTAAGGCCGCCACCCAGGTGGAGGACAGGATGATATTGACCCTCCTGAATTCAGTCAACTAAAGCTTGGCCTCTGTGGACCTTTGCCCCAATTCTGTGCTGAATTCTCCTCTGCTCAATCTCCTTCATGTATATGCATGTACCCTTAGCTTAAAAGATCCCCAATTTTGCTGTTTGAGGAGACACTGCTTTAGGAAAGATCCCCAGTGTTCTCCTCACTTGCTGCAATTGTCTCGACACCCACCAAGAGGCAAACCCTGTTTTGGGGTGACATTCCTCCCTAGGCTGCCCTTTGTGTAAGCCTTTATCCCCAGAACCTGACAGATCATGTGTGTCATGCTCCCCTTCACTAACTCGGGTCTTGATTCACAGTGAACAAGGCCCAGGGTCTCTGCTTGTCACAGACTCAACTTGACTAAGAGTAACATACATACATATGCCTGTTACCATATCTTATCTCTGGGATTAAGGTGCCCTGAGCACAAGCTTGTCATTAAGTCTGGATTTGTCTTGTTTCTCTTGTCACTGGAAGTCTGACTTCTGGTCAACTTCCTGATGGTTTTGATGGTAAGCATCTCATTGAGTTAAAGCATAAAATCATCATGTCACATTCCTGTGTCACACATGGATCATTTTGCATTGTTCTAGGATAAACTGCAAAATTCTTATTGAAGCCTTAAAAGCTTGCACAACCTAGGTCCTGCCTGGCTCTTCACCTTCACCTGATTCCACATTCTCTGTAGCATTTATGTGCCAACCACACTGACCTCTTTCTTTACTTCTCATGTGCTAAGACCTCTAAACTCAGGGCCTTTGCACATGTGGTTTCCCCAATATTTTTCCTGTTTTACTCCTTTACACTTCAGTTTTCTAGGAAAGCTTTCCATTATTATTCAAACATTAGACCCTCTAGTTCTCTTTTTTTCCTTTGAGGCATTGATCCCAGTTGCAATTAATCAATTATTTGATTTTACTGCTGTCTCCTCCATTTGATAAAGACAGACACTGTGTCTGTCTTGGCCTTTTATTTGCAGTAATTAGTGGAGGACCTGGCATCTAGAAACATTCAATAAATGCAGGTCATAGATCCTTTTTCTGTGTCCTCTGTCACTGAAACTTTAAGCTGGTATAGGCCCAATCTAAGTTACGAGATTTATTACTGAAAGACTGTGCCTTAGATTTCTTTCCAACTCAAGGCCTCAAATTCCTCTGTTAATTATCACATCATGATATGCCATTATGCTAACCACTAAGCAACATTCTCTCTTTATAATTACAGTTTGAAGTGACAAAAGAAAATTGAAATGGAGGTAAAAAAATCTTCAAAAGTTTCACAGGGAATGACCCAACTCATACAGGTTGAAAATACACATGTCATTTTTTTCTCTAGTAGTAATTCTTTTCTTCTCTATATTTACGTATTACATAATGACTAAATACACTTTTTGCCCACATAAGATTATTCTACACATAAAAAATCCTTTATTTTAGCAATGGATTGAAATGAGCTCATCTATTAATTCTCCCTGTGCAGGCAATGTTGTCATTACATATTTAGTTCTGGGTTAACAGAAAACTACTTTCATGCCTTCTGCTATAATATTTACACATTATCATGTTTTCTCTGTACCAAAAGTGTTATTTCAAACAGTTATTTTTTTTTCTCATTAAACTCTTGCTTTCTAGAGCTATGTAAACATTGGAACTAAATTGGAAAAACCTTGAGATTAGTTAATTTTACTCTAAAATCATATTTAATTAGCTTATGATATCTTTTGTTATAGTACAAGGAACACTCAAAGGCTGGATTTTGTAATTATTTTTTTTACAAGAAAATTGGCAAATTAGTAAACAAGGTCATTAAAAAAGAATTTTATAAAAGAATGTCTTGAGAGCTGAAGTCAGTTTTGATAGTGATGAAAGTAAATTTCCCCTGCCAACTGCTTCATTGATAATTTGATTTTTAATTAAAATGTATTTTATTACATTTAATCTATTCTTTCTCTGTCACACACTCAGTCCCTTTTTATTTTTTGTTATTTAATCTAATAATAATAATAATTGCTATCTTTTCTCTGTACTATACATTAATGGTAGTTTGGGGAATTTTTTTTTCATAATAACATGTCACTGTTCTCCATCCAGTGGAAATTATTCTTGGTTTCCTTCCAGTATGAAACATGGCCATATAGTTTATCTGATTCCATTTCATACAAAGCTTGAGAAGACAGATTGCATTTTTACTGATTTATGTATATTCATATTGCAATTTCCTTCTGATACTCAAGAAGTAATTTACGGCATCTGATTAAAGGGCACCTTCCACTAGTTACGCCTCAGGTAAAATAATGTAGATGTTTGCTACTTTTACATTGAGTTGGGCCACCTCCTAATACTCAAATAGAAAGGTCTAAATTCAAATATCTTACTTTTTTTTAAAAAAGATAACTGTTTAGTTGATCATACAAAAGACATCAACAAAGTGTATCTCTAGTAATTTTGATACATTTTTCTGCCCCATTAGAAGGTCACTAATACTTAATGCTTTGTTCTTGAGGTTCACCTTCTTCTTCTCTTTTTTTTTCTGAAAAAAGTATCGATAAACCCAAATTGAAGGCAGCAAACTGGAATTGGAGCAGGAGAAGTAAAATATCCAGCATTTTTGCCTCTGACATTTTTCTCAAATAAGAGAGAGTTTCATATGAATTTAAAAAAAATTAATGCCTAAACTTGATTGATATTTCTATCAGGCTTAAGGAATTCTTCAACATGGCAACATGATCAAGTGTTACAGAATGCAGTGTGGTTTTGAAAACTGCCAGTGAAAAACCACAAGCCCCTAGAATAATGACTCTGGATTTTAACAGAATCACACTTGGGGAAACTCAGTCTTGAAATTTTCATTAATTCCTGTAGGAACTGTTTTCCAGGAATGTTGATTGGTGGTGTTGCTCCCTTTGTAATCACTGCTGGTCACACTGTTTATACAGAGCTGATCCTCTACCAAGTTATAATCAATTGGTACCAACTCATACTTAACCACACATAATCAATGAACGGATAGCCTGTGTAAATCAATGATTTCTAAATGACATTTGTATACAAATTCTATTCATTCCATCAGCATTTGGAACATGTTTTTCCTTTTTTTTTGGTACCTGGACATGTACAACTGTGGGTTTATTTCTGAAGTGAAGCTCCAGCAGTGCCCAGAAAGAAAACCACTGCTTTTGGAGGACTTGAGAACTCTCTTTCAGCTTTGCCTGAGTTAATTGTCATCTCTCTGCACTTCTGCTGCTCATTGAAGCCAAAATGGCAGTGGGGAGCTGAGTTCCACTCCTTGGGGGCTGCCATCTTGCTTTATCTCACCTAACTCTTTGCCTCTCCTGTCTCACCAAGCAGCCCCTACTGCATTGACCATGCCTTTCCAGTAATTCCTTCACCTGCTGGGTTTGGTTCAGTTTCAATTTTGTGATAGGACTTGAAGCAAAAGTAGAAATGACTTTCAATATGTGTAATTTTCATTTCTTAAATTTTAATTTTTAACTTAATTAATATAAAGGGAAAAGTGAATTTCAAAGTTTTGAAAGCAAAATTGTTTCTAATTCTTGAGGTCTATACAAAATTGATATTCATTTTTATACATGAGAGTAAGAAGGAATTTCATTTTCTACATTCTGTCTTACTTGAAATATTTCAGTGCAGGCTGCAGGTCTTCCTGAACTTTCCTTTAATCTGGTTTTGTGTTAAAAAATACGAGAGGGATGTTGGTGAGGAAAGGCCCTTTTACAAGAGCCTCTGAATCCATTTCTTTGGGACACTCTTCAGCACAGAGCATTAGGTATGCAACATGGATGGGCACTAGTTGAAGAATTTATTGAATTTATGATGTTGAACCTTAGAGGATAGTTTAAAAATATTTTCATTTAATGTCTTAATTTGCAATCAACAGCTTTTAATTGATGTCTAGCTTAGTTTATGGCATTCTTAAAGTTTCATACAGCAAAAAGATTATAAGTATCTTTAGTTGTAAACATGATAAGTATAGACTTTCTGAATTCAGCAAAGTGTGAAAATAATAGGGCAATAAATTATTACTAAGTAGCTGTATTAAAAACACACACACGGGTATCCCTGGTGGTGCAGTGGTTAAGAATCTGCCTGCAAGTGCAGGGCACACGGGTTCGAGCCTGATCCAGGAAGGTACCACATGCCATGGAGCAACTAAGCCCATGTGCCACAGCTACTGAGCCTGTATTCTAGAGCTCGTGAGCCACAACTACTGAAGCCTGCTCGCCTGCGCAATGCAATGAAGAGTAGCCCCCACTCGCCACAACTAGAGAAAGAACACGTGCAGCAACAAAGACCCAATGCAGCCAAAAATAAATAAATAAATAAATAAATTTTTAAAAATTAAGAAAAACTTAAAACACACACACACCCAAAACTAAGCACTGCATTGCAGGTTCCTACTGTGATCTTTTCTTTCTTCTTTTCTTTCTTCTTTTTTTTTCTTTAATGATATATGTGCAATTATTCTCCCCAGAACTATCACAGCTTAAGCTGAAATAACTGCTCTAATATGTATGGCAAAAGAAGGCACCCTCATTTGTGCTGATAAAATGCAATTCATGGCAACTCCAATCTTGTGGGTTTAATGTGATTCAAAAAGCTGTCTGCAACAAAGGAGTATATTAGAGATGCTAAAAACTGATACCATTTCATTTTTGTTAAGTTTTGGAACAATTTATCTGATGGGGTAAAACGTGCATTAGATTTTCTGATAAGTAATTTTTCATTCACCTAAATTTATTTCCAGATCCAGAAACTTTATTTTGTGAAATGTGTCAATGATTAGAGTACCCATGGGCTTCTACTTCTATGTGTTGGATGTAATTGCAGTTTGCATGAACCTCTTACAAACGGCAATGAGGAGTTGTCAGAGGATGGAAAAAGAGGGAACTGGTTTTTTTGACTAAAGTAAAATATTTCCAGGGGCTTTACTTACCTGGCACTAACATCCACACTAAAAACCTGAAAGAACAGCCTGAACAAAGGGCATTTGAAGTGTATAGTCCCTTTTATCCTCCCAGAAGTCCTATAAATCAGGGAGGGCACAAGATTTTCAGGGTGTTGAAAAGTCAAATGGTCCTAATCATCGTCTAATGAAGTTCTGTCCCAATATCCCCATTTAAATGATTTCTATTGCAACTTCTGCCACTGGCTCATCCCATCCCTCTTACAATAATTTCCCCCATATCTCATTTCCTTATAACACTTTATAATTTACTTATTTTTATGCATATTGCTGATCCTCTGTTTTTCCCACCAGACTGTAAGCTCCGTAGGGCAAGGAATTTTTGTCTTTTTTTCCCCCTGTGCCCAAATCAGTGCCAATTGGTGTTCCATAAACAGTGGTCAAGTGAGTGGACAGATCCTGTGGCCATGGGCCAGGAAAGCCCAGCATTTTAATGTGAATTTAGTACTCAGGCTGCCACATCCTGAAAGTTGGTGGGTCACTAGGAAACCCCAGAGCAGTAGATTTGGGGTGGAAAAGGAGCCCTGAGTGATGGGGTTTGTTCCCTTCTTCTGCCAGAGAGAAGGGATGACCCATCAAGTTGGAGGTTTCCAGCGGGTCATGAGGAACCCACCCTGCCCTCCAGGTCAGCCCTCGGCAACTCTCCGAGAGCGGCTGCGTAACCCGGCTCTTAGCTCTGCCCCCAGTTCTGCCAGGTTCTAGCCGGGAAGCAGACTATGCGCGTTTACACCTGTCGGGGATCAGGGTTCTCAGCACGCGTGCCTCTGTGCCATCATGTTTTATTTTTCCCAGGAGTCTGGGAGGGGAGGAAGTTTGGCACAATTTCCACTGTAGAGCCAGAGAACCTGAATGCATCACAAAGGGGCCTGGTCATGGGGCCCATCCCATGCTGCAATGCTGTTGTCCTGTCAGTGCACAGTGAGTCCAAAGCCAGCATAAAACACGTGCTCTTCCGTTAGCTAGGATCCGAAATACTCAAATATTTGGAAGTAGCTTGTTTTATCTGATTAAAAAATTTGTTTTAAAAGAACTAGCAAAAGATAGAAAATCATCATCAACACCTTAACTGTAACTCAAACATTTGAGAGAAAAAATGATTAACATTTTGGTGACATATACATGATAGCTGAGATTACACAAGCTTATACAATTTTGTAGTCTGTCTTTCAGTTAATTTTATATCACGCATACACTCCAATATGAGAAAAATTAAAAAAAATTGAAGACTGTATATTATTGCAAACGATGGATTCAGTTTTTAACTATTACACTACCTGTGGTACTGTTATTAAAATTTTATTATCTTATTCTTTGGCTATTTATTTCCCAGGAATAGAGTCCTGAAAACAATTCCATAATAATTTCTAATATACATTTTTTTTTAGATGTTGGGGGTAGGAGTTTATTAATTTATTTTATTTATTTTTGCTGTGTTGGGTCTTCGTTTCTGTGTGAGGGCTTTCTCTAGTTATGGAAAGCAGGGGCCACTCTTCATCACAGTGCACGGGACTCTCACTATCGCGGCCTCTTTTGTTATGGAACACAGGTTCCAGATGCGCAGACTCAGTAGTTGTGGCTCATGGGCCTAGTTGCTCCACGGCATGTGGGGTCTTCCGAGACCAGGGGTCGAACCCGTGTCCCCTGCATTAGCAGGCAGATTCTCAACCACTACGTCACCAGGGAAGGGCCATTTGTATATTTAAATAATTTTCTGTCATTGTTTTCTCCCTTGACTAGCTTAGTAGTTATGCTGTCAGTCTCAGTTGCTCCTTTGAAGTAACATGTTTTTTGCTCCATCTGCTTTCAGAGTTTTCCTTTTGACTTTGTTTTTCAGCAATAGGTGTGCTTTTCTTTTTTCTTTTTTTCTTTTTATTAGTTTCTGCTTTATAACAAAGTGAATCAGTCATACATATACATCTGTTCCCATATCCCTTCCTCTTGCATCTCCCTCCTTCCAACCCTCTCTATCCCACACCTCCAGGTGGTCACAAAGCACCGAGCTGATCTCCCTGTGCTATGCGGCTGCGTCCCACTATCTATCTAACTTATGTGTGGTAGTGTATATAGGTCCATGCCTCTCTCTCGCTTTGTCACAGCTTACCCTTCCCCCTCCCCATATCCTCAAGTCCATTCTCAAGTAGGTCTCTGTCTTTATTCTTGTTTTAACCCTAGGTTCTTCATGGCTTTTTTTTCTTAAATTCCATATATATGTGTTAGCATACGGTATTTGTCTTTCTCTTTCTGACTTACTTCACTCTGTATGACAGACTCTAGGTCTATCCACGTGATTACAAATAGCTCAATTTCGTTTCATTTTATGGCTGAGTAATATTCCATTGTATATATGTGCCACATCTTTATCCATTCATCTGATGATGGACACTTAGGTCGTTTCCATCTCTGGGCTATTGTGAATAGAGCTACAATGAACATTTTGGTACATGTCTCTTTTGGGATTATGGTTTTCTCAGGGTATATGCCTAGTAGTGGGATTGCTGGGTCATATGGTAGTTCTATTTGTAGTTTTTTAAGGAACCTCCATACTGTTCTCCATAGAGGCTGTACCAATTCACATTCCCACCAGCAGTGCAAGAGTGTTCCCTTTTCTCCACACCCTCTCCAGCATTTATTGTTTCTAGATTTCTTGATGATGGCCATTCTGACTGGTGTGAGATGATATCTCATTGTAGTTTTGATTTGCATTTCTCTAATGATTAATGATGTTGAGCATTCTTTCATGTGTTTGTTGGCAGTCTGTATATCTTCTTTGGAGAAATGTCTATTTAGGTCTTCTGCCCATTTCTGGATTGGGTTGTTTGTTTTTTTGCTATTGAGCTACATGAGCTGCTTATAAATATTGGCCTTTGTCAGTTGCTTCATTTGCAAATATTTTCTCCCATTGTGAGGGTTGCCTTTTGGTCTTTTTTATGGTTTCCCTTGCTGTGCAAAAGCTTTGAAGTTTCATTAGGTCCCATTTGTTTATTTTTGTTTTTATTTCCATTTCTCTAGGAGGTGGGTCAAAAAGGATCTTGCTGTGACTTATGTCATAGACTGTTCTGCCTATGTTTTCCTCTAAGAGTTTGATAGTGTCTGGCCTTACATTTAGGTCTTTAATCCATTTTGAGCTTATTTTTGTGTATGGTGTTAGGGAGTGATCTAATGTCATACGTTTACATGTCCCTCTCCAGTTTTCCCAGCACCACTTATTGAAGAGGCTGTCCTTTCTCCACTGTACATTCCTGCCTCCTTTATCAAAGATAAGTTGACCATATGTGCATGGGTTTATCTCTGGGCTTTCTATCCTGTTCCATTGATCTAGCTTTCTGGTTTTGTGCCCGTACCACACTGTCTTGATTACTGTAGCTTTGTAGTATAGTCTGAAGTCAGGGAGCCTGATTCCTCCAGCTCCATTTTTCGTTCTCAAGATTGCTTTGGCTATTCGGGTTCTTTTGTATTACCAAACAAATTTTGAAATTTTTTGTTTTAGTTCTGTGAAAAATGTCAGTGGTAGTTTGATAGGGATTGCATTGAATCTGTAGATTGCTTTGGGTAGTAGAGTCATTTTCACAATATTGATTCTTCCAATCCAGGAACATGGTATATCTCTCCATCTATTTGCATCATCTTTAATTTCTTTCATCAGGGTCTTATAATTTTCTGCATACAGGTCTTTTGTCACCTTAGGTAGGTTTATTCCTAGATATTTTATTCTTTTTGTTGCAATGGTAAATGGGAGTGTTTTCTTGATTTCACTTTCAGATTTTTCATCATTAGTGTACAGGAATGCCTGAGATTTCTATGCATTAATTTTGTATCCTGCTACTTTACCAAATTCATTGATTAGCTGTAGTAGTTTTCTGGTAGCATCTTTAGGATTCTCTATGTATAGTAGTATCATGTCATCTGCAAACAGTGACAGCTTTACTTCTTCTTTTCCAATTTGGATTCCTTTTATTTCCTTTTCTTCTCTGATTGCTGTTGCTAAAATTTCCAATACTATGTTGAATAACAGTGATGAGAGTGGGCAGCCTTGTCTTGTTCCTGATCTTGGTGGAAATGGTTTCAGTTTTTCACCATTGAGGACGATGTTGGCTGTGGGTTTGTCATATATGGCCTTTATTATGTTGAGGAAAGTTCCGTCTATGCCTACTTTCTGCAGGGTTTTTATCATAAATGGGTGTTGAATTTTGTCAAAAGCTTTCTCTGCATCTATTGAGATGATCATATGGTTTTTCTCCTTCAATTTGTTAATATGGTGTATCACGTTGATTGATTTGCATATATTGAAGCATGCTTACATTCCTGGAATAAACCCCACTTGATCATGTTGTATGATCCTTTTAATGTGCTGTTGGATTCTGTTTGCTAGTATTTTGCTGAGGATTTTTGCATCTATGTTCATCAGTGATATGGGCCTGTAGTATTCTTTCTTTGTGACATCCTTGCCTGGTTTTGGTATCAAGGTGATGGTGGCCTTGTAGAATGAGTTTGGGAGTGTTCCTCCCTCTGCTATATTTTGGAAGAGTTTCAGAAGGATAGGTGTTAGCTCTTCTCTAAATGTTTGATAGAATTCGCCTGTGAAGCCGTTTGGTCCTGGACTTTTCTTTGTTGGAAGATTTTAAATCATAGTTTCAATTTCAGAGCTTGTGATTGGTCTATTCATATTTTCTATTTCTTCCTGATTCAGTCTTGGCAGGTTGTGCATTTCTAAGAATTTGTCCATTTCTTCCAGGTTGTCCATTTTATTGGCATAGAGTTGCTTGTAGTAATCTCTCATGATCTTTTGTATTTCTGCAGTGTCAGTTGTTACTTCTCCTTTTTCATTTCTAATTCTATTGATTTGAGTCTTCTCTCTTTTTTTCTTGATGTGTCTGGCTAGTGGTTTATCAATTTTGTTTATCTTCTCAAAGAACCAGCTTTTAGTTTTATTGATCTTTGCTATCATTTCCTTCATTTCTCTTTCATTTATTTCTCATCTGAATTTTATGATTTCTTTCCTTCTGCTAACTTTGGGGGATTTTTGTTTTTCCTTCTCTAATTGCTTTAGGTGCAGGGTCAGGTTTTTTACCCGAGATGTTTCCTGTTTCTTAAGGTGGGATTGTATTGCTATAAACTTCCCCTTAGAACTGCCTTCACTGCATCCCAGAGGTTTTGGGTCATCGTGTCTCCATTGTCATTTGTTTCTAGGTATTTTTTTATTTCCACTTTGATTTCTTCAGTGATCACTTCGTTATTAAGTAGTGTATTGTTTAGCCTCCATGTGTTTGTAGTTTTTACAGGTCTTTTCCTGTAATTGATGTCTAGTCTCATAGCATTGTGGTCAGAAAAGATACTTGGTACAATTTCAATTTTCTTAAATTTACCAAGGCTTGATTTGTGACCCAAGATATGATCTATACTGGAGAATGTTCCATGAGCACTTGAGAAAAATGTGTATTCTGTTGTTTTTGGATGGAATGTCCTATAAATATCAATTAAGCCCATGTTGTTTAATGTATCATTTAAAGCTTGTGTTTCCTTATTTATTTTCATGTTGGATGATGGGTCCATTGGTGAAATTGGGGTGTTGAAGTCCCCTACTATGAGGGTGTTACTGTCAATTCCCCTTTCTATGGCTGTTAGTATTTGCCTTATATATTGAGGTGCTACCGTTTTGGGTGCATAAATATTTACAATTGCTATATCTTCCTCTTGGATCGATCCCTTGATCATTATATAGTGTCCTTCTTTGTCTCTTCTAATAGTCTTTATTTTAAAGTCTATTTTGTCTGATATGAGAATTGCTACTCCAGCTTTCTTTTGATTTCCATTTGCATGGAGTATCTTTTTCCATCCCCTCACTTTCAGTCTGTGTGTCTCTACGTCTGAAGTGGGTCTCTTGTAGACAGCATATATATGGGTCTTGTTTTTGTATCCATTCAGCCAATCTGTGTCTTTTGCTGGGAGCATTTAGTCCATTTACATTTAAGGTAATTATCGACATGTATGTTCCTATTCCCATTTCCTTAATTGTTTTGGGTTCATTATTGTAGGTATATTCCTTCTGTTGTGTTTCTTGCCTAGAGAAGTTCCTTTAGTATTTGTTGTAAAGCTGGTTTGGTGGTGCTGAACTCTCTCAGCTTTTTCTTGTTTGTAAAGATTTTAATTTCTCCATCAAATCTGAATGAGATCCTTGCTGGGTAGAGTAATCTTGGTTGCAGGTTTTTCTCCTTCATCATTTTAAATATGTCCTGCCACTCCCTTCTGGCTTGTAGAGTTTCTGCTGAGAGATCAGCTGTTAACCTGATGGGGATTCCCTTATGTGTTATTTGTTGTTTTCCCCTTGCTGCTTTTAATATGTTTTCTTTGTGTTTAATTTTTGACAGTTTGATTAATTGTCTCTTGGTGCATTTCTCCTTGGATTTATTCTGTGTGGGACTCTCTGTGCCTCCTGGACTTGATTAACTATTTCCTTTTCCATAGTAGGGAGGTTTTCAACTATGATCCCTTCAAATATTTTCTCAGTCCCTTTCTTTTTCTCTTCTTCTTCTGGAACCCCTATAATTCGAATGTTGGTGCATTTAATGTTGTCCCAGAGGTCTCTGAGACTGTCCTCAGTTTTTTCTTTCTTTTTTCTTTATTCTGCTCTGCAGCAGTTATTTCCACTATTTTATCTTCCACGTCACTTATCCGTTCTTCTGCCTGTTATTCTGCTATTGATCCTATCTAGAGTATTTTTCATTTCACTTATTTTGTTTCTAATCATTGCTTAATTCATCTTAATTCTTCTAGGTCCTTGTTAACTGTTTCTTGCATTTTTCTCCACTATTTCCTAGATTTTGGATCATTTTTACTATCATTATTCTGAATTCTTTTTCAGGTAGACTGCCTAATTCCTTATTTGTTATGTCTGGTGGGTTTTTATCTTGCTCCTTCACCTGCTTTGTGTTTTTCTGTCTTCTCATTTTGCTTATCTTACTGTGTTTGGGGTCTCCTTTTTGCAGGCTGCAGGTTCGTAGTTCCCATTGTTTTTGGTGTCTGTCCCCAGTGGCTAAGGTTGTTTCAGTGGGTTGTGTATGCTTCCCTGTGGAGCGGACTAGTGCCTGTGTTCTGGTGGATGTGGCTCGATCTTGTCTTTCTGGTGGACAGGTCCACGTCTGGTGGTGTGTTTTGGGGTGTCTGTGGCCTTGTTATGTTTTTAGGCAGCCTCTCTGCTAATGGGTGGGGTTGTGTTCCTGTCTTGCTAGTTGCTTGGCATAGGGTGGCCAGCACTGTAGCTTGCTGGTCATTGAGTGAAGCTGGGTGCTGGTGTTGAAATGGAGATCTCTGGGAGATTTTCGTCATTTGATATTATGTGGAGCTGGGAAGGCTCTTGTGGACCAGTGTCCTGAAGTTGGCTCTCCCACCTCAGAGGCACAGCACTGACTCCTGGCTGTAGCACCAAGAACGTTTCATCCACCCGGCTCAGAACAAAAGGGAGAAAAAAGTAGAAGGGAAGAATTAGCAGAAGAAAGAAAGAAAGAAAGAAAGAAAGAAAGAAAGAAAGAAAGAAAGAAAGAAAGAAAGAAAGGAGTGAGGGAGCCAGGAAAGAAAGAAAGAAAGAAAGAAAGAAAGAAAGAAAGAAAGAAAGAAAGAAAGAAAGGAGGGAGTGATGGAGGCAGGAAAGAAAGAAAGAAAGCAGGCAGGTAGGGAGGGAGGAAGGAAAGAATGAAAGAAAGGAGGGAGGGAGGAAGGAAAGAAAGAAAGAAAAAGTAAGAAAGGAGGGAGGGGGGAGGGAGCGTGGGAGGAATAGGGAAGGTAGGTAATGAGAGAGAAGATAAAGTGAAATAGAATAAATTATGATAAAATATAATAGCATTATTAAAATAAAAAAGTAATTATTAAAAATATTAAAAAAAAAAAACGGATGGATAGAACCCTGGGATAAATGGTGGATGCACAGCTATATAGACCAAATCTCACACAGAAGCATACATATACACTTTCACAAAAAGAGAACAAGGGGAAAAAATCGTAAATCTTGCTCTCAAAGTCCACCTCCTCAATTTGGGATAATTCATTGTAAAAAGAGGAAAAGGGGAAAAAATCATAGGTCTTGTTCTCAAAGTCCACCTCCTCAGTTTGGGATGATTCGTTGTCTTTTCATGTATTCCACAGATGCAGGGTATATCAAGTTGATTGTGGAGCTTTAATCCACTGCTTCTGAGGGTGGTGGGAGAGATTTCCCTTTCTCTTCTTTATTCTCACAGCTCCCGGGTCTCAGATTTGGATTTGGCCCTGCCTCTGCATTAGGTCGCCGGAGGCCATTTGTTCTTTGCTCAGACACGACGGGGTTAAAGGAGCAGCTACTTCTGGGGCTCTGGCTCACTGAGGCCGGGGGGCAGGAAGGGTATGGAGTGTGGGGCGAGCCTGTGGCGGCAGAGGCCGTTGAGACGTTGCAGCAGCCTGAGGCGCGCCGTGCGCTCTCCTGGGGGAGCCGTCCCTGGATTCTGGGACCCCAGCAGTGGCGGGCTGCACAGGCTCCCCGGAAAGTGGGCGTGGACAGTGACCTGCGCTCGCACACAGGCCTCCTGGCAGTGGCAGCAGCAGCCCCAGCATCCCACGGCCGTCTCTGTGGTCTGGGCTTTTAGCCGCGGCTCCCGCGTGTCTCTGGAGCTCCTTTAAGCAGCGCTCTGGATCCCCTCTCCTCGCGCACCAGGAAAGAAAGAGGGAAGAAAAAGTCTCTTGGTTCTTCGACAGCTCCAGACCTTTTCCCGGACTCCCTCCCGGCTAGCTGTGGTGCACTAACCCTTTCAGGCTCTCTTCCCGCCGCCAACCCCAGTCCTCTCCCCGCGCTCCAACTGAAACCCGAAACCTGAGCCTGAGCTCCCAGCCCCGCCCGCCCTGGAGGCGAGCAGACAAGCCTCTCGGGTTGGTGAGTGCTGGTCGTCACCGATCCTCTGTGTGGGAATCTCTCCGCTTTGTCCTCCGCACCCCTGAGGTGCGCTCTCCTCCCCTACTCCAAAGCTTTCCCCCTCCGCCACCCGGAAGCTTCCCCCTCCGCCACCCGGAAGCTTTCCCCCTCCACCACCCGGAAGCTTTCCCCCTCCGCCACCCGGAAGCTTCCCCCTCCGCCACCCGGAAGCTTTCCCCCTCCGCCACCCGGAAGCTTTCCCCCTCCACCACCTGCAGTCTCCGCCCGAGAAGGGGCTTCCTAGTGTGTGGAAACCTTTTCTCCTTCACGGCTCCCTCCCAGAGGTGCAGGTCCCGTCCCTATCCTTTAGTCTCTGTTTATTCTTGTTTCTTTTGCCCTACCCAGGTACGTGGGGAGTTTCTTGCCTTTTGGGGGGTCTGAGGTCTTCTGCCAGTGTTCAGTAGGTGTTCTGTAGGAGTTGTTCCACGTGTAGATGTATTTCTGGTGTATCTGTGGGGAGGAAGGTGATCTCTGCATCTTACTCTTCTGCCATCTTCCCCCAGCTCCTGCTTTTCTTTTTATTTATCCTGCACAAGGTCTGTTGTGTTTGTTGAATCCGTGGTATGGTATCCTTTGTTATCTTTTCAAATATTGTTTCTGTTCCAGTCTCATTTTTTGGACTCCAGGACTCCAGTTTATATGTATTAGACATCTTCTGCATTTTTCATCATTTGTTTCTCTGTGCTTCATTCTGCTACTGAGGTGAGGAGAAATTACCCCAGAATCATGAACCACACTTTTAAAGCCGCTCCCTGTGGTGCGACCCTTCAGAATCCCAGCCAGCTCTCTCTTCTCAGTGGGCTCTGAATCCTGATTGTTTTTCCTCAGAGCCCTATGAGTCCTTAGAACCTGTGTCTGTCTTCTCAGCTTCTCTGTAACCTCCTCTATGAGCAAATTCCCTGAGGAAAACCCTGAGAGCCAAGGTTCATCTCTCTGGATTTTCTTCTTGGGAGTCTCAACTACATAATTATTCACCATCTCTAAGTCTACTTTGATTTAATACACACATTAATATATATATATATATATATTTTGCTTTTCCAGTTGTTCTTTTTGTAAGACTTGTGCAAATGCCCTGCTCTGATAATAAGTAGAAGCAGATCTTCTTCCATTTCATTTTGAAAACAGTTTTTGCCATCATCTTTAGTGCAAGAGTAATCTGAAAGCTAAAACGTGGTTATTAAAATTTTTTTTTCATAGACATTTAAAATATGCATATCTTTAAATATTTAAGAAATTTTCATTCTGGACACTTGTGTAATGAAAGATGTACATCATCTCCATGGTTAAATTTGTCACTAAAGAAAAAGTCATTGTTTAATGTTTCCTATTGGGAAATTCATGCCATCTGCCAAAAATATAAAACAAGCAAAACACTCTTGAATATTAACAATTTTTAAAAGATGGCATAGGGTTTCAGAAGATATGAAGAGATGCCTGCCTTTCCTGTTTGAATAAAACTTCCATATATTTTCCCAGACCATAATTAGAGTGGAGTCTCTCAAAAAACTCAGAGGTTGTTGCTTAGATACAGCTTATTGCCTTTACCTCCCTAAGAAGTGCTTTCACCTCCTTGTCACAGATGCCACTCAGATTCTGGTGAAAGATCTGTATCTCTTTAAAAAAGAAAAAAAGAAAGAGACATAGAAAACCCAAAATTCAAGTATAGTTGTAGGGGGAAGATAAGGCCTACTCATGAACCCTAGGTTAAAACTTCTTGACCAGGTTTAAATTCTGAGAAAAATTCCATTTTCATCCAAATTCTTCAAATATTTTCATTTCCTTCATGGGGAGAATCCAACTGTGAATGTACACACCTACATATTTATATATTGAGAAGCACTGCTTTAATTTCTTTCACTTTGCTGCTGTAAATCCAGACAACTGGTCTGAAACCAGCTATTCAGAAACCCACTTTTGTAAACAAACAAAAGCATATATATGGGCAAAATAAAGCCTGAGAGTATCTATTTTCATTTAAGATTATGATTAGAGGTATTTTAAAAATTACATACACATATTCAAATCTGAAATAGCATAATTCATTAAAAAACTTTTTATTCATTCCCAAGTATATTCGTAAGGTTTTTATTTTCTTTTTGTATGATTTTACATCACCACTCCTTCTTACCACTTTATATGATTAGTATCTACATTTGTAGAACGTGGAAAAGGATAAGCTTAAAAAATGATTTAAAGCATTTCTTTATTTCATTACCTTGCAAGTTCATTTGAAAATGTTTTCCTGCTAAGAAACAACTTAAAATGGAGAATTTTACACATGCATCAAAAAGATATAAATCTTTTTTAGATTAGTTTCTCTTACAAAGCCTAAAATAATCAGGAAAGTGATGCCCTAATGTAGTTTAAATTCTATTAATTTTTGCTATTTTTAGTTTTTTCTTTCAAGATTGAAAGATTTAATTCTAAGCTGATAAAAATTGCTAGATTAATTAGGAAATAGATGAAATACAGCAAGGCATTATTAATATAGAGTCTATTAATAATGTATTTGAGGTAGTTTGAAAAACAAGAGTGCTGTTTATGCAATTTATGGATAAACAATTTCACAAGTAAGTTAAGTATAAACAACATTTTATAGGGACTATTTACTATTCTAAGAGAAGGAATTTTCAGTCACTTTAACATCAATTTGCTAAGTTAATTCAGAAAGATTTTTATCTGAAAATTACTGAAGATCCATCAGGTTCTCTGCTCTGCCATACTTTATGAGCACAGTTCATATGCCTTCTTTGTGTAATGGAAGACTCTTCTTTTTAATATTCTAGAATGTATCCTTCTCTTCACACCTGTTCATCCAAATGAGTGTGTAAATCAGTCTTCTGTATGAATTGGATTATAGAGTCTAACATCAGACCACATGCCACACACAACAAAGAACTGGAACAATCAGGTAAAATGCAAAAAATAAATAGCTTTTATTTACAGTAAGCATATATTTACACTTATATGTCATCATAGGGAAACAAAAATCAATCAAAATTATTAGCTACTCTAATTAGATGAAAGAAACTATCTCAACTCTATCTACTTATGTGAATGGGGGAGTCAGAGCAAGCTGACAGTGAATGGAGGGCTGAGGCTTGCAGGGTCCCCTGGGTTCCCATTTAAGCTATTATTAAGGATTTTTAAATCTCATCTATTTCATATCATTTATGTAATGAACTGACTGTATAAAGATACGAATCATCAAAAGTCCTATGTAATGGAAAAAGGCCAGGAAAAAATTAAGCAAATTAAGAATAATAAAGGAAGAAATAACATAACTATTTACAAAATAATATAATTTTCCACAAGGAGCAAAAGTGTATTAAGACTAACCATAGTGTTTTAGCAGTTTTGATGCTAACAGGTCAACATAAAAAGTGTTTCTATTAATATATATGTCATTACCAATAAATGGTAGATTAAAATGCTCAATAATAAAATAATAAGATACCAGGAATAATTAAAAATCGACAAAAAATGTATTCATCTATATGAAGGACACAAAAGAAAATCTAAAAAAAAAGGAGAGCTGGGCCATTTTTCTATACAAGAAAACTCTATAATGAAAAGTCAATTTTACCCAACTAAATCTTTCAGTTAAACACTAGTTCAAAGGAAATTCTAATTCTAATATTATTTATTGCTTATGTTTGCACATGTACATTATTTTTATTCACCAATTTATCCAAGAAATATTTATTGATCACACTCTGTGTTCCACTAACTTCTCTGAGTGCAGAGGACACTGACTTACAAGGGAGGCAGTGGCCCTGAATTCATAGGTGTGTTCTCCTGAGATAAGACAACAAAACCACAGTGAACAAATAAACCAGAGGACAAGCTGGAAAACCCTTGGATGTGATAAGTGCTATACCAGAAGCTACCATCCTGCCATGTGCTAGAAACTGGGGTTGCTTTCAGTTGGCAGGTCAGAGGGATCTGCAGATACCCACCCCCAGGGGAGATGTTCCAGGATTTGTCACTCAGACTTCAAGTCATAGGCAGATTCCTCACAGCGTCATGGGGCTGGTGAGAGTGGAGAGATTGGTGATGTATCTTGAGGTCAACAGCCCTTGTTGATCAAGTGGGTCATGAGGAGAAGAGAGCAGTCAAGGATAACTCCTGAATTGTATTTTGTGGCAATGGCTGGCTAGAGTTTACCTAGATAGAATCCTCCATTTAATACAAAAACATATGCCTAAATCCCACTGTAGGTAAGGCCCCATTACTCTTCTTTGCTTTGCAAATAGCTTCTAGAAAGACGTGCATGTACTTGCTTCCAATGCACTCTCATCCTCTCTCTTTTGAACCAGGCTATGTTTCCATGGGCATGATTCTGGTTCAGGTCAGGAGAGACCCCCTCCAATGCCAAATCCAAAGATCAAATTTCACTTGTCAGCAGTAGAAACTGTTGGACACACCTGCCTTCCTGAAATTCTTTTCACTTGGATTTCAGAGTAATACTACTTTGGTTTTTCTCTCATCACACTGACACTAAGAAGGGAAAGTCTGTGAGAAGAGTCCAAAAAAATGGGAAGCAGAGCCATGTGTTGGAAAGAGGCAAATTCCTAAAAAAAAGGATACATATACATATAATAGGAGAATGAGTAGGTTTGGGAGCATGGTACACATTTTTTTTCCTTTTAAATTTGTTAAAGCATGTTTATAGCCCAGAATGTGGTCTATCTTGCTGAATGTTCCATGTGATCTTGAGAAGAATGTGTATTCTGCTGTTGTTGGATGACATCAATTATATCCAGTTTGTCGATGGAGCTGCTGAGTTAAACTATGTCCTTACTGATTTGGATGTGTCCATTTCTGATATAAGGATGTTGCAGTTTCCAACTGTAATAGTGGATTCATCTATTTCTCCATGTAGGTTTCTTGGATTTTTACCTTATATATTTTGATGCTCTGTGGTTAGGCCAGACACTTTTTGGATTTTAAGTCTTCTTAAAGTCTTCTTACTAATTTATCTTTATATAATGCCCCTCTTTATCTCTGAAACTTTTCTTATTTTGAAGTCTGCACTGTCTGAAATGAATATAGCTACTTCTCTTTTCTTTAGACTAGTGTTAATCATGGTATATCTTTCTTCGTTCATTTATTTTTAATCTGCATGTGTCTTTATATTTAAAGTTAGTTAGGCTTTGTATTTTGACCCACTCTGATAATCTCTGCCTTTTGATTAGTAAATTTAGACCATTGGCATTCAAAGTGATTATTGATATAGTTGGAATTATATAGACTATATTTGCTACTGTGTTTTATTTTTTACCCTTGTTCATTGTTCCTATTTCTCTTCTACTTTTTTTCTGCCTTTTGTGTTTTCAATTGAGCATTTGATTTGATTTTCTCTCTTTTCTTAACATATTAGTAACACTACTTTATAAACTCTTTTTAGTGGTTACCCTATAGTTTTCAATATGTATCTACAGCTAATCAAAGATCACTTTCAAATAACACTACTATTTCATGGGTAGTGTGAGTACCTTATAAAAATAAATATTCCTAACTCCTTCTTCCTGTCCCTCATTTCACTGCTTTTATTTATTTCACATATAAATGTATATAATCATGCATGTATATGTATATATACAAATATACATGTATATATATGCACATACATAATCAAATATATTCCTGATATTACTATTTTGAACAAGATGTTATTTGTTAGATCACTTAATGATAAGAAAAAGTTTTCATTTTACCTTCGCTTATACCTTCTTTGACTTTTGTTTCTTTATATAGATCTGAGTTTCTGACCTATGTAATTTCCCTGTCTCTAAAGAACTTCTTTTAACATTTATTGCAAGGCGAGTGTACTGGAAACAAATTCCCTCAATTTTTGTTTGTCTGAGAAGTCTTTATCTCTCCTTCACTTTTGAAGAATTATTTTACAAGGTATAGAATTCTTGTTTTGTTTTTTCTCTCAACACTTCATAAATACATCACTCTACTCTCTTCTTGATGGCATGGTTTCTCAGGAAAAGTCATATAACTCTTATTTTTGCTCCTGTATAGATAAGGTGGTTTCTCCTCCTTGGTTTCTTGCAGGATTTTTTCCTTATCTTTGATTTTCTGTAGTTTGAAGATGATATGCCTAGGTGTAGTTTTCTGGGCATTTATCCTGCTTGGTGTTCTCTGAGCTTTGTAAATATGTGGTTTGGTATCTGATATTAATTTGCAGAAACTCTCAGTCATCACTGTTTTAAATATTTCTTCTGTTCTTTTCTGTCTTTCTTCTCCTTCTGGTATCCCATTATGCATATATTCACCTTCTGTAGTTGCCCCATAGTTCTTTGATATTCTATTGTTTTACAGTTTTTATTTTATTTCCTTTTCTGTTTTGGAAGTTTCTATTGAGATATCCTCAAGCTGAGAGATTCTTACCTCAGTTGTGTACAATCTACTAATAAGTTCATCAAAGGCATTTTCATTTCTCTCACAGTATTTGCATTTCTTTTGGGTTCTTTCTTAGGAGTTCCATCTCTCTGCTTACATTGCCCATCTTCACTTACATGCTGTCTACTTTAATCATTAGAGTCCTTAGTATATCAATCATAGTTGTTTTACATTCTCAGTCTGATAATTCCAACATCCCTGTCATATTTAGTTCTGATGCTTGCTCAATCTCTTTAGACTGTGCTTTTCACCTTTAGTATGCCTTGTCATTTTTCCTCGATAGCTAGACATGATGTGCTGTGTAAGATGAACTGGTGTAAAAGGACGTTAGTAGTGTGGTGGTGAGGTGTGGGGAGAAGGGATGCTTTCTGTAGTTGTTTCTTTCTGCCCTACGTCATTCAGTGAGCTTATGCCTCTGGACTGTGAACTTCAGAAGGGTTTCTTATTTTTTTTCTCCCTGCTTAGATGGGACAAGATGGCTAAAGTGGCCTAGAGTTTGATTTCCCTTTTCCCATGTGAAAGGCTGGAAGCTGGTTGGAGATGAGTGTGTCTCTTTCCCAGATCAATTAGATTCTGATATTACTCAGCCATTAAAAAGAATGAAATAATGCCATTTGCAGCAAAATGGATGGAACTAGAGATTGTCATACTGAGTGAAGTAAGTCAGACAGAGAAAGACAATTATCATATGATATCACTTATGTGCATAATCTAAAAATATGATACAAATGAACTTATTTACAAAACAGAAACAGACCAACAGACTTAGAGAACAAACTTATGGTTATGGGGGAGGGGGAAGGGTGGGGGGAGGGATAGTTAGGGAGTTTGGGATTGATATGTACACACTGCTATATTTAAAATGGATAACCAACAAGCACTTACTGTATAGCACAGGGAACTGTGCTCAATATTCTGTAACAACCTAACTGGGAAAAGAATTTGAAAACAAATAGGTACATGTATACGTATAACTGAATCACTTTGCTGTACACCTGAAACTAACACAACATTGTTAATCAGCTATATTTCAATATAAAATAAAAAGTAAAAAAAAAGATTTCATCTATGTTATTGGTTTCCATAAAGAAAAAAATAAAACCCGGTAGGTTAAATAATTTCTCCTGAGGGAACCGTTGATGAGAAGAGTAAGTGCTCTGGTGTATTTCAGAACGGTTCTCTTCTCTGCACACTGCTGGCAGCCCGAGGGGATCCCTGTGATTCTCTGTGAGAACCTGATTTAGCTTCTGGAGGTAAAACTCACGGAAGTGTGGGGTCTCCCATGACTGGGTCCCCCTGGAATTTTTATCTCTCAGACTTGTCCACTCTGAGCCACCAGCAATTAGTTAACTGCAGTTCTGGTTTTCCTACCCAGTGCTGGTTCCTGTGGAGGTTTTGGTTCATGAATTTCTGCTCTGGTGATTAATGATTCTTTATATTCACCTTTTGGTTTCTCCAATCTTAGGGGCATTGGTTTGTCCTGTGATCTTATTTCCCTTATAGATCCAAGAAGAGATGTTGATTATTTTCTTTGTTCAGCTTTTTATTTATTGATAGAATATGCTGGTGATTTCTAGGCTCCTTACAGGTGGAACGAGAAATCAGAAGTTCATTTTTCAATTCGAGGGCAGAAAATTTCTTTGCAAAGGGTCGTGGAATGTTTCCCAGATTTGACATCTATGTACAATAAAATCATAAAGCTTTTTGTTAAAAAGTTTTTTAGAATTTTTTCTTTAGTAATCATATCTTAGTATGAACAAATATCTTAGTCTCATAATAAACAGAATTCAGTGATACATTAAAATAATAGTAGCTACCCCCCAATAATAATAGCTAAAAGTTTTCAACCTAGCAATGCAAGAATGTAATATAAGAACAGTTAAAAATATTATATCAAATATAAAAGTTTGTTTCTGATGTGGTAACATTTAGTATATATTTTAATATAAAACCTAGTTAAATAGAAAAAAAGGGTATTTCCTCAACATAATACAGGCATTATATCTAAAACCAAAATTCAATGTACACATTTCATAGGAAGGATAAGAAAAAAAGAGTAAAGATATACTAATTTAGGATAAAATCAATGATAAATTTAAGATTATTATAAAAATTACCTTAACATTTGGGAAAATTTGATTGACTATGTGGCATAATATTTCCATGATATTGAAAGGTAATACTTGTTATCCCATTATAGGATAAACTGATATTTTCATAAGGAGAGATTAAAGAACAAAATGATTGATAACATTGGAATTAATGGAGCAAAAGTTTTATTTACATGTTTAATATCAAGATAAATATCTCTTATGAGTTAAATGTAAATAAGCACACAATTTAGAAGAAATATGATATTTATCATATATTAGAAAACATTATTTATTTAACTTTGATACATTAGATGAATCAGAGAAATAAATGTTACCAGGTCTGAGTAAATGCTTTGGGGAACTTATTCAATAGATTTTTAAAGTGCACTCATTAAAAGTGAAGGTTATGAAAACACTATAGATATATATTTTAAGCAAGTAACAAAACTCAAAATAATGTGTAAGTGACTGTTAGGACTATGTAAGATAAATTACACAAAAAAATGTAAATAGGTCCTATATACCATATGTCAGCAGTTTAGCAGATAGTTTTGTTTTTAAACATTTTATATTTACAGCTAGAGCTAAGTCTTCTTCTATATCCACAAATACTAATATATTTCTCTAAGTCTATATTTACAAAAAAGAACCCGAACCAAAAAACAGTAGAGAAGGCCCATTAGGTAAGTAAACTTATACATTAAATTTTTATTGTCTTCATTATACAAATATATACAAATTAGGGCTTCCCTGGTGGCTCAGTGGTTGAGAGTCCACCTGCCCATGCAGGGGACACGGGTTCGTGCCCCGGTCGGGAAGATCCCACATGCTGCAGAGCGGCTGGGCCCGTGAGCCATGGCCGCTGAGCCTGTGCGTCCGGAGCCTGTGCTCTGCAACGGGAGAGGACACAACAGTGAGAGGCCCACGTACCACACACACCCAAAATATATATATATATATATATATATATATATATATATATATATATATATACACACACACACTATTAATTGTAAAAAAGAAAATTTAATAATGAAGAAAAGAGACAAATGGACTGGTGAAGGAAGAAGAGAGGGAAGATGGAGAGGAGAAGCAAGAGGAGGAAAAGGAAGGAATTTTTCACCTTTTTATGTTTTATACCCATTGTAGATATTTTGGTGAATATTCCTCAAGAATGTTTTCAGTCCTTCCATGTCAATAGACGTCCAACTTTCTATTACTCACAGCCTTGAATTTAATTCTTTAGATGCTCCATGATTTACTTATAATTTTTCTCTGCTACACAATTAGATATACATATGAGTACAAGTGGCTTGTGGGTGAAGAAGTTTGCATACATGCCGGTTCTTTTACATACATTCATGGAAGAACAATTGCTGGTTCAAATGGTACATATTTCTAAGGTTAAATTTTCTAATGCTAAATTTATATTATGGAACAGCATGCAAATTTACCATAAATATATTTGGAGAGTGCCAACCCCATACATAAAGTTTCCTCTCTTCTACTAATCATATACCTCATCCTTCTTTATATTTTCCATCTTTGATTACCTATGGCCACTGTGCCTTTTTCTTGTTCAATGAATTCTGTGTGTGAGAATGAGTTGCTTTGTTAATTCCCTTTGCCCATTTTAGAAAGGAGATACAGATTTTTTAAACTATTGATGTCAGTTTTACATGTCAGATTAAATATTTTATCTTTCACATATGGTACAAATATTTTTCTCTCAATTGGGCACTTTGTAGGTGATCTTTTGGAAATATAGAATTTATGTATCTAATTATTTTACTGTTTATGTCATAAGTAAAATTATTATATTTTAATATATACTTACTATATTAAATTATATGTATTTAAATTATTTACATATTAAAATATTAAATATAAATATTCCTTGTCACAGACTATATTCACATATACATTCTTCTAACTCTTTCATGGTTCCTTTCTTAATATTGACATTTTTATGAATTTGAATTTCATATTTTTGTTTGTTGTTTGCAGTTTAATTTTATTCATGTAATTTTGGAGATACAAAAGTTTTATATTTTTATGTAAACAATTCATTAATCTTCTGATTTCTTGCTTTGGTGTTTGCTTAGAATGTCACCTGCTATTGTCATTATGAAAAAAGATGAGAGGTGGCCTACTCTTTGAAGAGTGGTCTGCTGGCGTTACACTTACTGATTGGGTTGTATCTTACCTCCACTCAAATTCACTCCATCCAGAGCTTGACACACAGGCCGTCAGCACACATTTGAGACAAGGTTTCATGAGGAGGGCAAACCTGGACAGACAGGATAGAAGTGGAGGGTTAAATCAATGTCAAAGAGTGTTCTGCTTATGTTCTTTTATAAAAGTTTTATGGTTTCTGGTCTGATATTTAGGTCTTTAATCCATTTAGAGTTTATTTTTGCATATGGTGTTAGAGAATGTTCTAATTTCATTCTTTTACATGTAGCTGTCCAGTTTTCCCAGCACCACTTATTGAAAAGACTGTCTTTTCTCCATTGTATTTTCTCACCTCCTTTGTCATAGATTAATTGACCATAAGTGTGTGGGTTTATTTCTGGGCTTTCTATCCTGTTCCATTGATCTGTGTCTGTTTTTGTGCCACTACCATACTGTATTTATTGCTATAGCTTTGTCATACAGTTTGAAGTCAGGGAACTTAATACCTCTGGCTTTGTTCTTTTTTCTCAAGATTACTTTGGCAATTCTGGGTCTTTTGTGGTTTCATATAAATTCTAGGATTATTTGTTCTAGTTGTGTGAAAAATGTCATGGATATTTTGACAGGGATTTCACTAAATCTGTAGATTGCTTTGGGTAGTACAGTAAGTCCTCTACATATGAATGAGTTCCATTCCGAGAGCACGTTCATAAGTCCGATTTGTTCTTAAGTCCATCAAAGTTAGCTTAGGTACCCAACTAACACAATCAACTATACAGTACTGTACTGTAATAGGTTTATAATACTTTTCACACAAATAATACATAAAAACAAACACAAAAAAAGAAATATTTTTAATTTTATAGAACAGTACCTTGAAAAGTACAGTAGTACAATACAACAGCTGGCATACAGGGGCTGTCATCTGTACTTCTTACAGCTTTTATTTCTAAATATTTTAGACTTTTGTTACTATTGTCTATTTTTAAATTGTATTTTCTATCATTATTTTTGGTATAGAGAACATATGTTGCTTCTAATTTTTTATCCAAAATATTTTTTAACTGAAGTATATTTGATGTATAACGAACACTGTAGAATTACATATTGTGGAAACTATGCTAATATAGCCCTGTAAGTACTTGGGAGGCTTATTGCCTACTCCTTCTATACCATGACTTCCTGCTATTGTGATATTCACTAGTTATGATAGTGAGAAGTTTATATTTTCTACATATGACATTTAACTGGAGTAGGCTTTCAAGTACATTTTTTTTTGCCTTTGTCAGAATGGGTACATTGTTGTTACCAATACCATAATCTTTAAATGCTGTTTAATACTTGAATAAAAGTGGCATGGCACTATTTGTTTACAATTCTTTTCCTTCAAAATTATACATATATAATTTATTTGCCTTCTCTTATTTATAGTTGTATATTAGTTTTCTGGGATTCTTTTTCAGGGAAATTTGTGAAGCCATTAAATTTTGGGGGGATGGGAATCTCCAAATATTTGGGATACACAGGACAATTACAGTTTTCCGCCAAATATTCTTTATATTATTAACTGTTTACCCTATCCTTTAATATAATTTGCACTATAATAACCCATTTTTAAGGATTAATCCATTTCTTGGCATTGGCTAGATCTTTTCTTTGAAACAGTGGCTAATCTATCATTTTCTGAGCTGCTTTAAAAAAGACTCTAAAAAAAAAGATAACTCCTAGGGAAGTAGTATGTTTGCAGGAGTGCACTGAGGGGATCCTCGGCAGCCTGACATATACCATGTGTCAACAAAGCCCTCTCTTAGAAGGACTGACCAGGAAATGGAGGACCAGGACTTTCTATCTTGTGTCTTTCCCCAGTGATCAACCACCTTGGATTTTGTTCAAATAGTATGAAAAATAACAATGCAAATTCATAATCTAAACAAGACTTTGTCATTTAAAAGAACTGCACTAGGAGAAGGAATAAGGGCAGGTTCACCAGGCAGAGGCTGTGGACTACCACAGCTTCATTCCTTAACAACTCACAATGACTGTCACCTTTCACATAAGCAAAACATAAACTTCTCCAAGAATAGCCTTGTGCTTAGCAGGGGAAGAGGAGCAGGTAGGGAGGATAGACCTTAATGTATTCAAAAAGGAAGGGGGATATATGGTAGGGCAAGAGTAGTCAAAGCAGTTTTGAAAAAGACAAAGTTGGAGGAAACATACTACCTGATTCAAAATTTACTATAAAGCTGCAGTAATAAAAAATGTAGTGGCAAAAGAACAGATAGTCAATGGAAAAGAATAAGAAATCTGGAGATAGACCAATGAAAAGATATTCAACTGATTTTTTGATGAAAGTTACAAAGACAATTCAGTAGAAAAAGGATAGTTCTGGAGTTAAACAACTTCACATCCTTACACACCAAAAATTGAACCACAACCTAAACCTCACACCTTATATAAAAGTTAAGTAAAAATTAATCATATACCTAAACGTAAAGTGAAAAACTATAGAACTTCTTAAGGTAATCTTAGAAGAAAAACCTACGTTACCTCGGGTTATGCAAAGAGATTTTAGATACCACACCAGAGGTATAGCTCATAACAGGAAAAAAAGTGTTAAATTAGACTTTGTCAAAATTTAAAATATTTTCTCTGCTAAAGACAGTGTTAAGAGAATGAAAATACAAACTGCAAGTTAGGAGAAAACATTTGCAAATTCAATTTCTGACAAAAGACCTGCATCCAGAATATATACAGAACTATCAAAACTCCAAAAAAAAAAAAAAAAAGAAAACTTGAAATAACTCAAATTTTTTTTTGTTATGTTTTTGCGGTATGCGGGCCTCTCACTATTGTGGCCTCTCCCGTTGTGGAGCACAGGCTCCAGATGCGCAGGCTCAGCCACCATGGCCCACGGGCCCAGCCGTTGCATGGCATGTGGGATCTTCCTGGACTGGGGCACGAACCCCTGCCCCCTGCATCGGCAAGCAGACTCTCAACCACTGCACCACCAGGGAAGCCCAATAACTCAAGTTTTAAACTGAGAAAATGATCTAAATAGACACTTTCCCAAGATCTACACATGGAAATTTAGTATATTAAAGTTTATTCAACATAATTATTCATCAGGGAAATTTAAACTAAACCATAATGAGATACACTACAAATCTATTAGAATGGTTAAAATTTTAAAAAGTAATGATACTTTTTAAAAGGATCCTGAGGAACTGGAAATACTCTTGTCCATTGCTTGTAGGAATACAAAGTAGTATAGACAGTGTGGAAAATAAGTTTGGTAGTTTCTTATCAAATTAAATTTATGCTTATGATATAACCCAGCACCCGGGGCAGTGCAATGGCCAATGACCTTGCTGGCCAATCCTTGAGGGGATGGTTACTTCATGATAGAATTGAAACTAAAAGGAAATGCAGCTGTAAGATAATGAAATGTGGATTGGGACTGGCATCTGATGGTTGAATAATACCAGGTCTTGCCACCTCCTGGCAGTGTGACTTTGGACAAATTATTTAATCTTATTGAGCTTATATGTGACTTATAAGTTAAATGAAGACACACCAATCTTGCAATCATACATTAATATGAATATTTTTTAAAGTTGTTAAGTGCCCTTTGCTTTACACCATGATGTTTAGGGAATTTTTTATTATCATTATCACAGTCAGCTTTATCATCTATATTTTCTTATTACCAATCTGAAACTCTTTGGTCACATTGCAAAAATAAAATAGAATGAAAGTTATCAAAGGATGTTGTATATGGATGTCATACACCTCTTCCTGCTCACAGTGTGGTCTTTTTTCCTTCCAGAACGTGGATGCTCACTTGGGGCCAAGAGCAAGAGTCAGGGTAGGTATCCCCATGGATGTCCTTCTCTTACTTCCGTTTAACCAAAACATCTTTTCTTTCTTCTCATGGGTATAACTACCCACTCACTTTCTGAAAACATGTAGAAATTGTAGAAAATGTAGCCCTAGGACTACATTGGGCTAGGTCAGCAGTGTATTTTAATCATTATCTTCTTTTATTTCTGAACTAATTGTGTCACAGAAATTAATTATAATGAAATATTAACTATTTGATAATTAAGGTTTTTATTGCTCAAAATACTGTTTTATACTTAGTGTTTTATTGAATGGAGTGAGTTCAGAATCAAATCCATTTTTCCCTCCAGAGAATTTGGTTTTGAGTCTGAATTCATCATGATAGTTACAAAATATATAAGAATAATGTCACATTGAATTTTTGTAGTTGGGCAACTTGATACACTGTGCTCACTTTTACACTGATGTTATGATTTTTTGAATGATGTATCCTATTACTTGGTTTAAATGCTGGTATTATATAGTACTTGTAAATGATGATTTTATCTTGTGTCAGCCTTTTCTTATTAATATTAAAATAATTTAAATTAAGTAATGTGTTTGAATCCTTTAACATTGTTTACTAGGTTTTTTAATTTTGAAATTTTATTTTATACTATATTTTCAATAAGTTCTGTGAGGTGTTTTAATAACTTAACTGTGAATAGCCATTAAATTTAATGATTATTTTTCCACAATCTCTATTCTAGTGAGCTCCCTGGCACCATAATTTGGTTTAGAATGTCTACAAAATTTCCAGAAGCATTATTTAATTTGTATAGAATTTGGCCATAATTAAAATGTAGATAATTAGAGAAAATCGAAACCTGACAAAGAGTTAAAGATTCCATTAGTGCTTCTGGCACCTTATAAATCATCAACTAAAAGAAAATGCTGAAAATACCAACCTTGGTACAGTATTGATCCTCCCATGCATTTCAGCCTCTCTATAAATAGCTTTTTTAAAACATACAAATTAAGTGGACTAAGAAGGAGAAGCAATCCTTGGTTTACTAAATAGGATTGGAAAGAGTTTTATAATTGCTTTCTTCCTATACTTTAACAGATGCTAGAAGAATTCATTTATGATGACCAAGACAACTCTATTACAGTTTCACAATTCATTAACTTAGTTAATTTCCATGAATTAACCAATTACTCAATTTTATGTCAATTGACAATTGTCCTTTAATTTATAAAACTCTAAGTCAATACATTTATTTGGATGTCTTGAGACTGTTACTTTAATGAAATTAAATCAACTGACAAATTTGTTATAATAAAGAATTCTCTATATAAAATATAAAGTTGACAAACACTAGACTATATACAGATTTCAGTAGGTATTTCATCCAAAAATATATAAAAGAATGAAATAAAAAAATAAATTACAGTAATAACTCTCAACATTTTACAGTGCTATTTACACTGTATGTGGTGATTTGCAATTCAAATAAATCACTATTTGTCTCCACCAAGGCTTGAAGAGAAAAAAAAATGCAATATATACACTCTCCTCCAATATTGTTGAGTCTTATGCCCTTCTTCTCCTGGGGGAGCAAGGGAGGGGATACAGGAGAGTGAAGATAGATAAGTTAAATTTAAGGAAATTAGGGGAAAAAGAGAAGGGAGAGACAAAGTTGAAGGAACCTTATTACTGATTCATATCCAATCAGAAGGAGAAGTATAAATTCACACACAAAAGGAAAAAGAATAGAATAATCTTCTATCCTATAGTTCTGTCTCCCTCTTCAATCCTCCAACTAGAGATATATATACACATATATTATACTCTTTATGACTCAGTCATCCTTTGCATGATTTTACATATAAATAGAATTCATGTGAAAATTCTACCTATGTAATATGTCATCTTACATCTTATTGGGATTAAGTTTTGTCAAAAGCAGATAAAACAAACTCAATACATTATATTCACTTCAATTCCAAATGAGCTATAGAAAATGTTAACCTTGATTAGAGATGGAAATGACAGTCTAGTACTGTTATGTGGTTAATATTGAAACTAAGAGTTATTACACATTTACTTATTAGTGATATGTATTCTCAAAGTCTGGAGGACTTTTAAAGAAGTGCTGTTCTATTTATCTCTCACTTTAATCTATGTGTTTTTGAATTGGTATGTTTAATAGAAAAGTGAGGAAGTTGGATGCATTTGGCTTGAATGCCTGCTTAACCACTGGTTTAGTAAGTTTGTACAAAACACTTGACCTCTTCATGCTTCAGTTTTCTCTTCTGTAGAGTTAGTTAAGAGTATTCTTTTTGAATGGCTGTTGTACTAAATAAGAAAATGTCAAGTCACTTGCACAATGTAAGGATATAATGTGTTTTACATAGTGCTTGCTACATTTTTTTTTTTTTTTTTTTTTTTTTGCTGTACGCGGGCCTCTCACTGCTGTGGCCTCTCCCGTTGCGGAGCACAGGCTCCGGACACACAGGCTCCGCGGCCATGGCTCGCGGGCCCAGCCGCTCCGCGGCATGTGGGATCTTCCGGGATCGGGGCACGAACCCGTGTCCCCTGCATCGGCAGGCGGACTCTCAACCACTGCGCCACCAGGGAAGCCCTGCTTGCTACATTTGCAATTGGAATTCTCCAGGTCATACTAGCTGATAGTGCTCCTGTGATTCCTATAACCAGGCTCACAGCAGGGTTTGTTGGGAGGATTTTCTGTGCCGGTTGTATCGCCAAAGTCAAGGGGATTTCTAATGCATTTGACTGACAGCCATTTTTCTGTATATTTTCTACTTGATTTCTTGGTCTCATAGGCCACTGAGGTATAATCTGCCCCACTGTCACTTCTGCACAGACTTACTTGTTCCTCTGTATATTCATGAGTCAGTGGTGCTTCCTTGAACCCAGATGGTGTTGAGATCATTAGCACATTCCTCCAAAGCATCTGTCCACTGGTGCTTGGACCCCATCATCCAAGTCCAGGGATGAGATGCGGTTGATGGTTCCTCCCTACTTTCCCTTCACATTGCCAAAACCCCATATAGATGTCAACTGTTTGGTCCGGGCACCAGGTAAGACAGCATCCAGGTGTTTTCATATCAACTCCTCCCACAAACCTTGCCACAGGTAAGGGAGTCCATTCACCCTTCCTGCCTCTACTCTTCTGTGTAATTTTCCCCATATTTTCTAGCTACTCCTAGCAGACCTCGGCATCTCATAAGCTGATATTTTCTCACGTTTTGGCAAGCCATATGTCTTAAAGTTCATCTGGATGTGGTAACCTAAGTCAAATCTTATATTTGAAATCTCTATTTTATTATAGTTTCCAGTGAGCTAGATATTAGAACTGTAGATGGCTGTTGTCAATATATTTTGTTTGGCCCAGTCTTGGCTAGCTCAACCTGGTCCAGGTGAAAGAAGTTCCAATCAAGGTGACTCAAATTTCAAGTATAACATCTGAAATTTAATGCCATATTATTAAAATTATTTTTGGTCCAGGGCACTGAAATTGAATTCAGGGCCTTACAGATGAATGGCAGTGATGCTTTTGGGTTCTGGTCAAACAAGATCAGTTTTATCCTAATTCCATTCATTTATATTATGCAAAACACGAATGTAATTTTGACTATCATTGATATTCCTGCACTGCTAATGGAGGGTTGATGACCCCTGTCTTTACCAAGAAAATATACATTATCATGAGGTAACTACAGTATTCTCTCTGGGTGGAATACTGTCTAGGCAACAAATGCAAAAGGACAAAAACAATTAATTTTCTGGAAAGTGTGTTTCTGTAATGGCAAATATTGAGATAAAATGGAAAAATTCAGTATATTAACTAGATATTTTCAAATACTTAACCAGTTGTTGAGTATTTGTTGGACATTTTCTGATTTCCAACATTATTTAGACATAGACCGTGCTTATATTACAACATAACATATTATTGGTCATGTTAAACATTTTTTGTAATCAATACATCTTTCTGGAATATATTTAGACCTAGCATATCCCAATTATTACTATTTTTGTCAATAATTAATGAGGGGACACAGTCAATAAGATACACAGAACTCTCTTTGTTTTGCATCCATGAAAGTAATATTAAATTGATTCAAAGTATATTTTTTAATGAATTGAATACAAAAGAGTATACATCAGGGCAATTCTTTGCTCAAAAATATGTGTTTTCAACTTCAAGTGATCCACTCTGACATCCTAGGTTTATCAAATGCCTTAGGCAATTGCCCATCTCCACTTTATTCCACTGTACATTGCATGCACTTCAGAAATTCAATTTTACATTAATGTCATTTTGTGTGCTGGGTTGTTATATTAGTTGTCTGCATTGATCTTGCTGACTAGATACTTGATAAAGTTCTACTTTGCTGTACTGCTCAGACACAGCGATGAAATTCTTTCTCCATTAACATTTCTGCAAATATGTGAGGAAAACTTTAGAATATGAAAACCTACCATGAAACATTTCCCTTAAAATAGATAAACAAGGAGGTATCCTGATTTTTACTCAAGCATAAAGTGTCGATGTATTTCATAGCTCAAGAGAAAAAAACACATAACCGTCAAAACATTTGAGAATATGGTTCATAAATGATGCATTCTAAGAGGTGACAGAACAAAGGTGAATATGGAGCATGCTGATGGTGTGAGAATATAGCAAGAGACAGAAATAGTCACGAGGGGACAGCAGGCAGGAATTGGCTGTCAAACAGGATTACTTTGTAAGACTCAAGGATGTGGAAATAAATATTGAAAACAAGACTGTAGAAAATAAAATAAGAAGGAGAAAAAAGTAGTAAATAGCAATAAGATTAGATCCTCAAATGAAGGATGCAAAAAATCAATTAAAAATATATAGTCTCATAAAAGGGGAGAGAGAGGAGGAAGAGAAGAAGGAGGGGAAGGGGGGTAAGAGAAAAAAATGGAATAATTTTGTCATCACATATTTTAAACATTTTGTACACACTTCCTCTTATAAGCTGTTCAATAATATTGTCATAGGCAGAATAGAATATTGACTCCCCAGATGTCCACACTCTAATTCTAGGGACCTGGATTTATGTTAGATTACATGGCAAAAGGGAATTTGCAGATATAATTGATTTAAGGATCTTGAGATGGAGTGATTATGTTGGATTATCTGAGTGGACCCAGTGGCATCACAAGGGTCCTTGTAAGTGAAAGAGTGAGGGAGGGGAGCCCGGTCAGAGCGAGAAGGACTTGACCAGCCATTGCTGCCTGAAGGTGGAGGAAAGGGCCACCAGCCAAGGTATGCAGGCAGTGTCCAGAAGCTGGAAAAGACAAGGAAATGGATCCTCCTCCACAGCCTCCAGAAGGAGCTCAGCCCTGCAGACCCTCAATGGTCTTTTAGCCCATTGAGATCCATTTTGAACTCCTGACCTCCAAAACTGTAAGATAATACATTTGTGTTGTTTTAAGCCACCAAGTTTGCAGGTTAGATCTCTGGTCAGGGGAACTAAGGTCCTGCATGCCGTGCACCGGGGTCCCCCCCCCCGAAAAAGCCAAAAAAAGCTACCAAGTTTGTAGCAATTTTTTTATAGCAACCAGAGGAAACTAATAAAAATCCCATTAAGAAGCTGGCATTGTATACTCATTACAAATGAGAAAATCTACTCCTTAATGCAAGTTACACTGCAGAGTCAGAGCTGAAATGCTGGAGGTTCCTCCTCCCCACCCTAATCTAACACCATTACTTTAAGCTGCCACTTCACTCTAGACATAGAAACCAAATAATTAAGAAATGGAATGATTTTTTAAAAAATGAGCATCTTGAGATAACTGATAGTTTAATGATTTTTTTTTTTTGCCAACTATGAACACGTATGTATTTGTGGGCATTTACACACAATTGCAATGATCAGATTTGTTAACTTCATTAAACAATGAAGCCCTTGGACAGAAGGGGCTCTGATGCCACGGGGGTCTAAGGCGGCAAACCAAAATCCAAGTCTGGGAATGACAACCAATCACAAACTGCCAACGAGGCTTTAAGCAACAGCCAATCCATAACTTCACTGCTTTGCTCCTGCCTTTGCTGTATAAATGCCCCTTCCCAAACTCCTAACCACTTCTGGGTTGGCTCTGCCGGATTCAACTGATTTTTGCTCAAATAAACTCTTAAAATGTTTAATATGCCTCAGTTTATCTTCTTCTTCTTTTTTTCCTCTTCGTCACACCACGCGGCTTTATTCACCAGGACCTTCTGGAACCTTCCAGGACCCACACGAGGCCCAGCCTCTGATCTGTAGGCTCCCATTTCTGGGACCATCCCGATGAACAAGCCCTCCCCTCTTCTCTCCAGCTCCCAAGTCTGTCACTCCGGGGAAGCTCCTGCATCTCCTCTGCAGCAGCTCCAGGGCACGTGGAGGAGGAAGGGCATTGCCATGAGCTGCCGTTTTGCTCTCTACTGGCTGCTGTCCCTCTTTCGCTGGTACAGCCTCTACTCCTGGACGACTTGTTCTGACCAGGAGAGACTCATTCCTCCCACAGAATCCAGCACCCGGGCCTTCACCACGCAGCCTCCATCCTTCTGGTGATCCAGCTCCCCAAGGACGGTGTAGAGGGAGCCCACCTGGGCTTGTAACGGTTCCACCAACTTGGTACAGATGGGGGTCGGGTGCTGCTCAGATCTGTGCCGAGCCATCAGGGTCACTCGGGACTGCGTCGTGTCGTAGCTGTACAACCTGCAGCTGTGTGTCCCCATCAGGAACTTGGCTGGCGCTGACCTCCCAGGGGAAGTAATAGATCCCAGGTTTGGGCAGCATCATTGCTTCTGTCTGGATGTCGGGTCCTTGGGTTCCTTCTTTCCGCCCCGTGTGACCAAGTGATGAGCGAGGGGCGGGGTGAGGAGAGCGCCTCGCTTTACCCCCAAGGCAGTTTCTTGACCTTCTTCCGGGGTCCCCTTGTGGGGGGCGGGGGCTGCTCTGAGGCTCCCCTGGCTGAGAGCAAGGGACTCGCCGGCCTCGGCTGCAGTCTGTCCCGCCTCAGTGGATCTTTTAACAGGTTTCAGTGTTCTAGTGAGGCTGTGCCCACGGGCTGTGCCCTGGACAAGTCTTGTCAGCACCCCCTCCTCAGCAGGTGAGCAGTAAGGCCAGGGGCAGGAGGAGGGTATGTCCCCGGCCCACGTTAAAGGCTACAGGGGTTTGATTGAGATATTTACTTCCTCCGGGTCTGTTGGGCTCTGGTAAAACAGTGTCTTATGAAGGCAGTCAGTTTTTAGGAGAACAGAGTGCTCTGGGTACATTCCAAATATGTATTTTTCCACTTTTCCTCCTGGAAGCACAAGCACAGGATGTCTTTCTGCAGTCTTCACCCCGAGAACCTGGAAGGGCTCCTGGTGTTAAAAACCACAGAAGTGTAAGGACCCTGAAGACCGGGGGCCCTGGTGTTTTTAACTCTCAGGCTAGTTCACACTGAGCCTCCAGCAATTCCTCAGTTATACCTGAGTTCCCACCTGTGCTGCCTCCATCAGCAGGTGTCTGCTCTCCCAGTAAGCTGTGCTTTTCGGTACCCCTCTGACTGTCTGTTTACAGAGCAGCAATTTGACCTGTGGACTCAGTTCTCTGATGGATCTAAGAAGAGTTGTTGATTCTCAGTTTGTTCAGCTTTTTCCTTGTTGTGATGACTTCCAAGCTCTTTTCACGTTGGACCAGAAAGTAGAAGTCTGCTGTGTCTCTTCACATGACTCTTATTTGAGCATCTCCTTGCTTTCCCATGGTCTTGTATACTTCTTGTTTAGTCTTATAATCAAACATTATCCAAGATCTTTTTAAAATTCTTTTATCGGGGCGGGGGGGGGGACATTCTGCCTCCGTTTCTTTATCTTTTTGTTTCTTTCAAAACACCTACCATCAAATGTGTAGCAGTTGGGTTAGATTGGGAAAAAATAATGCCATAACAGGTTTTTACTCAGTGCTTCTCTTCCTATAAGATCTAGGAAACTTTATTTTTATTGAATAAATTTGATATGTAACATTGTGTAAGTTTAAGATGTACAGCATGTTACTTTGATACATTTTATGTTGTAATATAGATGCTGTTATAGCTATATTTATCATATTACACAATTATAGTACAATATTATTGTCTATATTCATGAAGCTGTGCATTCCATCTCCATGGCTTATTTACTACTCACTACAAGTTTGTACCCTTAAACAGCATCACCATATTTTGGTGCTTGGGTGTTGGGCACATATACATCTATGGTTGTTATATCTTCTTGATGTACTGACACCTTTATCATTACATAATGACCTTCTTTTGTCTCTTGTTACCCTTTTTGGCTGAAAATCTATGCCTGCTCCCTTTTGGTTTCCACTTGCTTGGAATATCATTTTCCATCCCTTCACTTTGAGTATATATGTGTCTTTAGTGCTGAGATGAGTCTCCTGGAAGCAGCATATAGTTGGGTCTTGTTTTCTTTTAATCTGTCCAGCCACTCTGCCTGTTGAGTAGTGAGTTCAATCCATTTATATTTAGGGTGATTATTGATAGATGAGGAATATTTTCCTGCTATTTTATCTTTTGCCTTCTCATTATTTTTCCATTGTTTCTTTTTCCTTCTGTTTCTATCTACCTTTGTGAGTTGGTGGTTCTTCCATGGTGATTTGCCCAGTCTCCTCTTTTTTAATGTTTTATATCTCTGCTTTTGATTTTTGCTTTGTTGTTACCATGCATTTTACATAAAACATCTCAGATAAAATTTGCTGATAGCAATTTATCTTCATTCACCTATAAAAGTTCCATTATTTTATTCCTCCCTTTTAATATTTTTGATGTCACAAATTATCTCTTTTTATGCTGTGACTTCATTACCACATTGTAGTAGCTATAGATATATTTAATGATCTTTTCCCTTTAACCTTTATGCTGTAGTTAGGAGTTTAATATACTATTCTAAAAAAAGAGTTACAGCTTTCTAATTCTGACTGTCTATTTATCACCTTGATCAGAGTTTTGTTTCATATTGAAGAGTTTTGTTTCATTTCATATTGTTTCATCATTTCCCTTTAACAGTTCTTGTAAGGGAGGTCTAGTGGTGATGAACTCCCTCAGCTTTTATTGTCTGGGAAGGCTTTTATATCTCCTTCATATCTGAAGGACAACTTTATTGGATTTAGTATTCTTGGCTGATGGTTTTTATCTTTCAATACTTTGAATATGTCCTTCTAATTTCTCCTGGCTTGTAGAGTTTCTGCTGGAAGTCTAATGATAGCCTAATGTGGGTCCCTTGTAGGTTACTGTCTTTTTTTCTCCAGGCTGCCGTTAAAATTCTCTCTTTATCATTGACTTTTGACAGTTTTAATATAATGTGTCTTGGAGAAGGTCTTTTGCATTGAGATAAATAGGTTTTCTATTGGCTTCATGGGCTCATATATTCAGTTCCTTCCTCAGGTTTGGGAAGTTCTTAGTTATTATTTCCTTAAATACCCCCTCTGCTGCTTTCTCCTTCTCTCCCTCTTCTGGAATACCCATTATTCTTATTTTGGCTTTTCTAATGGAATCAAATAGTTCTTGTAGAATTTCTTCACTTTTTAAAAATCTTAGTTCACTCTCCTCTTCCATCTGAATCATTTCTAGATTCTATCGTCCAGCTCGCTAACTCTCTCTTCCATCTGATCTGATTATTTCCAATGTGTTCTAATGTGTTCCTCATCTATCTCATCTGCTGAGTCCTTCAGCTCTAGAATTTCTGTTTGGTTCTTTTTGAGAGTTTCAATCTCTTTGGTAAAGTACTATTTTCTTCATTAATTTTATTCCTGAGATCATTGTATTAGCTTTATGAGTTTTCCTGTAGCTCACTGAATTTTGTCATAACAGCTCTTTTGAATTCTTTATCAGTTAGATCATGATATTCCATGTCTTTGTGTTTGGTTGCTGGAAAATTGTCATTTTCTTATTGTGATACCATATTAACATGATTTTCCATGGTGTTCGATGCATAGTTCCTGTGCCACTGCATTTGAAATAGCGAAAGCCTTTCTTTTTTAGGTATAGCTTTGTTTATTTTGATTCTAACAGTTCAACAGGCTGGCAGTTAGGAGACTTCCTTTTGTCCTCCAGAAGGCTACACTATCCACATGTTTTTAGTTTCTCTTATAGGAGCTGATGAAGCTAAGGTCAGAACATGGTAAAAAGAAAGGCTGGGAGCAGAGTGAGGGGAGGTGTGTACTTAGCATTTGGAGCTTTGGTGCTGGTGGTGGGGGTCCATGTCTGGTAAGGGATCCTCAGGTGGGACGGGTCCTGGAGGTCTGGGCCAGAATCTGGGGAGACAGCAGGAGAGCTTCCCTTCAGATCTCTTTGCCTACTTCCCTTTCCTTTTCTTCCCCCATCACCAAGTCTCTCTTCAGAGAGAGCAGGTCCCTCCAGCTGCAGGACACATGGCAGGACAGACCCCCACTCACTGCCTTTACCCTCACTTCTTCTGCCAGAAAGGTCCTGCTGTCCCACTCCGTGCCTGACCCAGCACCACATCTGCTGCCACTCACCTTACTTTGCAGCCTCTGAGGTCCAGTCTGCCCACTTATGGGGGCACAGATGGATGGATCTCTCAGGTGACCTTGTAGGCTGTATAAACATGCTTTTTTTTCAGTCAAGGATGTCCAATTAGTTGTAACTTGAAGGGGACAGAAAAAAGGAGTGAGTCACATCATCATAATGCTGATGTAACCCCCAGAGCTCTTTTTATTGGGGTTGGTATTTGAAGACCACACTTGGGTTATAAAGGGTGTTTAGTGCTACAAGGTGTCATTTCTTCTAAGACTTTTCAGAGCATAGAGCTAGATAAATGTAAATAAAAAATAAATTTGAGTTTGTATCAATATTTTGACTCAAATTTAAGATTCTGGGAAATTTACTTAATTGCTTTGAATTTATATTTTTAATCACTTTCCACTAAAAATCTTTGTTCCTCAGGATATTAAAATATCTCATATCGATTCCACATGCATATTTAATAGTTTAGAAATAGCATATGCAATATTACTACTCACAGCTCTGCTCCTGAGTGCCAGCTCAGATCTCTTTCAGTTATTTTTGTCCTTGCCCAGCAAGAGTAGGTAAATAATAAATCTGAACATTTGAACCAAGACTAGACTCTTATGGTAATAATGCACTGTCATGAGGCTCAATGATTTGTGTAGGACTGATCCTTACATTTTATCATAGATCAACCTCTACAGCTGCGAATATCTACTATATTGAAAAGCACACATTCTTCCCACTAGTGCCATCTCAAGACAAAATTACAGAAAGAGGCACAAAGAGTACAAATACTGTCTCGTCATTAAAACTCTAATAGAATGTTAAATAAGCCTCACAGATTGCTTGTGGGAATTGAAATCAAGCCAGGAAAATCCCAATGTTTTACACATCCAGCATGTCACAGACGTTACAAGTCCTGAATCTATTTTCCAGGGGCTGGTCCATCTGCTTTTCTTCCATGATTTTAGAATGTGCTCTCAGCTTCTCGTTTGCTCACTTAGCTAGTACTGTATTTCTAGTCCTTTCTTTTCTACCTCACCACATCATCAACTGTGTGTCCTGATCCTTCTTTTACCTTGAAAGTGTTAACATTTAGTACACCACTTCAAAGACAGTTGGAATTTAAAACAACAAATAAAACAAAATATAGAGTAAGTAAAAACTCGAGCAACTTCTAGTTTTCAACAATATTTCCCATGGTTGTTTCCTTGTTTCTTTTTTCCATGCTAAGAAGTTGATAAGCTCTCTGGAATTGAATAGGAGAGGACATTTTCATGTTCTTTTTTGTAGATGGATGAATCTTTTAAAATTATTTAGCTATACTTAGGTATAGTCCAACTCCCCATTTTATACAGGAATAAACTGAGGAGTCAAACAATTAAATACATCAATGATTACATTGATATTAACCAGAATAAAATAGTGGTAAATATTGAAACTAATATGTGCATAAATCTGAGGGAAGAGATCAAAAGTGTGTCTATATGATGGTATTCATCTACAGTAAACGTAAAAATTATATAGGCAGTATTTCAAAGGATAGTCAAGATGATCTTTGAAGTAAGTGGCAGTGTGAGGACAGATGTTTCACAATGAAAGAACCAACTGCTGATACAAATAGGACAAAAAGGAAACAAATTCTTATTATCACTGGTGACTAGGAAGGCTTACCATCAACCACTTTGATGAAGTTTCAAGGGATGAAATGTCAGGAGCACCAGACAGAAGGTGGGCATGAGAGGCTGGCTGGCAAAGTCTTCCTCCTGAAGACATGAGCATCTATGGTAAGGGAGTGGAGGCAAACCTCGCACTATCTCTTAATTTATAGATTAAGATTCAGAGAATGCTACACACAGATCTCATTTCAGATCACCAAAGCCACAGCATTGTAAGCCGCAGCCTGGGGAAAACTAGAGCTAAGTCCAGATCTTCCTGCAGATGGAGGTGTGTGACATCGATATGGCAGAGAGAATCACTAGCAAGAGTCTCTTCTGGAGTCACAGCTGGTAGCTGGTGTGTGTGATACGATGGTACAGTTGACTATTCAATCTCTGGGAAGAATAACTGCAGAATTGTTGAGACCCTTAATGAATCAAATAAAAGTCAAATTGAGTAATAAATAGCCAGCAAGGATAAAGCATGGTAGGGACAAGAGGTAAACGACACCAGGGAGGTCCATACACATTAGTGAAAATAACCAAGGGGAAGTGATTAAATTTCCCTATTATAGAGGACCTTAGTATTATAAGAAAACAAACACAAGAGAATATAGATTGTCTTGAGGAATGGAATGCTTATTCTAGATACAACAAAGCTCAGAAGTCAAAAGAAAATTGACATTTCAATAGGAAAAAAAGATATTATTAACAAATCAAAAAGTTGTGAGAGAATAGAAGAAATTGTAGCTTATTTTAGACAAGGTTAACATGCAGAATGTATTAAGAACTTCTGTGGGCTAGTAAGACAAAACAAAATAAACTAATGCTGTTGTTACATAAATAACTGCAATGCATAGAATTAGAAGTACAAGAAGTAACATTTACATGAATAAATACTCAGTCTTATTAGTAATAAAACTTCTAATTTTAGGTTTCCATTTTATAGAAATAATATTATGCATAGATATTAGAAAGGAGGCATGAATTAGAATATTCTTTTAAGAATGTATCATAATAGCAAAAAAATGGAATAATAAATATCAATAGGAAAATTGTTAATAAAGCATTAGTGTGTCTATATTGTGGGACACAACAATTTAAGAGTGACATATAGTTAGTAGTTCTAACATGAAAGAAACACTTACATACACTTTTAATTGGAAAAAAAATTAAAGAAAAATTATTTAAAAATATGTCTTTATATATAGGTGTATATGTGTGTAAGTATGTAGCAAAGAAATATATAGTGAAGAAGGAATCTGGAAGTAATACCTCTGAATGGTGATCACAGAAGATAAATAATTTTTGGATATTTGAAGAGGATCTTTCTGTTCTTTCTATATGTTTAAAAAATTTTAACCTTCTAAAAAATCATTATTGATTTACTTGCATAACATTATGAAACACATAAATTAAAAACTTACAATATACATAGAACTTCAGGGAAAAATAGTATATATGACACTACTTTTATTCCTTTACAAATTGATCAGACAATAATAAACAGTAAACTTGAGTGAATAACATAATTAAATAGGAGGATGGAGTGAGGACGGAAACAATGGAGAGACGAGAAAACAGTAAAAGAGCAGTTTTTAAGAACATGGATCATGCAAGCAGATTGCATGGGAACAAATGCCACCTTGTAACTTACTACCTGTGCAACCTGGGGCAACGCACTGACCATGTTTGTTTCCCAGTTTCCTGGTCTTTTAAATGAAATGATAAAAACGGTAGCTGCCTTATGAATTGTTATACAGATGAAATGAATTAGTAGATGTAATATTCTTTACCTGGAAAATAGTAAGTCTGATATATATATATATATACATATATATATATACATATATATATACATATATATATATATATATACACACACACATATATACGCTAATTGCAGTTTTACTTATGTCTATTTTTCTTTTACAAATTTGTGGGTTTTTGAAAGTTTTTATTTTATATTGAAGTATAATTGATTTACAGTGTGTTAGTTTCAGGTGTACAATGAAGTGATTCAGTTATACATATACATATTTGTGTTTTATTTTAATGGGCATTGTCTTCATTTATCTCATCCAAAATGTACTTAAAGTCATAGTGTTTCATGAAAGTAAGTTCATTGGAAATGCATTCATGTTTCAATGACTCATCTTATTGGTTGCTTTTCTTAACACTAGATTGCATCAAACATTTTTTATTGTGGCTTACAGACCTATTTTGAATATCTGTTTTTAAAATGTCTTCAATTTCTTTTTTTTAAAATTGAAGTATCATTGATTTACGATGTTGTGTTAAGTTCTGGTGTACAGCAAAGTGATTCAGTTTTATATCTCTATATCTATATTCTTTTTCATATTTTTTTCATTATGGTTTATTACAAGATATTGAATATAGTTCCCTGTGCTATATAACAGGACCTTGTTGTTTATCTATTTTATATATAATAGTTTGTATTTGCTAATCCCAAACTTCTAATTTATCCTTACCCCTTTCCCCTTTGGTAGCCATAAGTTTGTTTTCTATGTCTGTGAGTCTGTTTCTGTTTTGTAGATAAGTTCACTTTTATCATACTTTAGACTCCACATATAAGTAATATCATATGATATTTGTCTTTCTCTGTCTGACTTTCTTCACTTAGTATGATAATCTCTAGGTCCATCCACGTTGCTGCAAATGGCATTATTTTGTTCTTTTTCATAGCTGAGTAACATTCCACTGTATATATGTACCACATCTTCTTTATCCACTCATCTGTTGATGGACATTTAGGCTGCTTTCATGTCTTGGCTATTTTGTAAACAGTGTTGCTATGAACACTGGAGTGCATGTATCTTTTCAAATTAGTTTTCTCTGGATATATGTCCCGGAGCAAAATTGCAGGAGCATATGGTAGCTCTATTTTTAGTTTTTTAAGGAACCTCCATACCATCCTCCATAGTGGCTGAACCAATGTACATTTCCACCAGAAGTGTAGGAGGGTTCCCTTTTCTCCACACCCTCTCCAGCATTTATTATTCATAGAAAATGTCTTTAATTTCTTCCCTCTCTTTTGGTTCACCCCATGCTAATCTCTTCCTGTGTTTTCACAGCCTCTTCCACCAGGTCCCGGTCTAACCGTGTCTTCAAAGCAGGTGAGGGGTTTTTCCCTGTGCAGATGCAGCCCTGGAGCCAGCTCCAATGAATTCCTGGTGAGGAGATTCCGTCTTCCTTAGGCACACTTTCTAAGACCTTTAGCTCCTGGTCTAGATTGGGTACAGTACTTTTTCTTTCTCTGAGAGTAGGCAGGTAGGCAGTGATTGGCACACCCCAAGCCTTGGGGTCTTTCCCATATTTTTCTCCTACCCAGGAGATAGTTTTTGCTCCCTGGTCTGAGGAACCAGAAGGCTCACAGCTTTAGCACTGACGTCTGCATTTCTCTTCTCTTCTTGTTACTGAGCATGAATATTTCTTTTTTTTGATTCTATTATTATTATTCTTGTTTGAAGTATAAAATATGTCCAGGGTAAGATCACTCTCAGCCTTATTGACTTATTCATTTCATTCTGGCTTCTACATGTACATGAAAACTCTTCTTGCAAGAACATAATTGATCTCCTAACTGTGGGGTCCCATGCATATTTTCAGTCCTCATCTTACCACTCACCTCAGCACTACTTGAAATAGCTAAACAATTCCTTCCTTCTTGGAGTTATTTTTCCTTGGTTTACACGATACATTATTCTGGTTTTCTGCTTACATTTCTGGCCAGGAATTCTTAGTTAATTTTACCTATTATTTTTATTTACCTGTCTTCTAAAGCCAAGTTACTTAGCATTAAGTCTTGTGTTATATTTTCCTCCCTCTTATGGTCTGTCATGAATATAACATAGTGGTTATGAGTGCAGAGTCTTCAGGAAGAATGCAAGGTTTTAAATTCACTTACAGGCTTTATGATCTTTGCTTGGCAAGTTGCTTAACTTCCTGAGTCTCAGATTCATCACCTGTAAAAGGGAGTTGATAATATTTAGGTTAACGGGTGTTTTGACTATTAATTGGGATGACACATGTAAAACACTTAACATGGTGATTTAGTACTCAACACATCTAGAAATTATTTTTAATATTCTGTGCCATCTATATACCAGTCACTTCCAGATTTATAACTCCTGCCTGAATTTCTGTTTTGAAAAAAAAATTTATTGGAGTATAATTGATTTACAATGTTGTGTTAGTTTCTGCGGTACAACAAAGTGAATCAGCTATACGTGTACATATATCCCTTCCCTCTTGGACCTCCCCCCCCATCGCCCCTGTCCCGCCCATCTGGGTCATCACAGAACCCTGAGCTGAGCTCCCTGTTCTATACCACAGTTTCCCACTAGCTATCTACTTTACACGTGGTAGTGTATTTGTGTCAAACCTTATCTCCCTATTCATCCCACCCTCCCCTGCCCCCTCTGTGTCCACACGTCCATTCTCTACATCTGCGTATGTACTCCTGCACTGGAAATAGGTTCATCTGTACTACTTTTCTAGATTCCACATATATGCGTTAATATATGATATTTGTTTTTCTCTTTCTGACTTACTTCACTCTGTATGATAGACTCTAGGTCCATCCGCATCTCTACAAATGACAGAATCTCGTTCATTTTTATGGCTGAGTAATATTCCATTGTATATATGTGTCACATTTTCTTTATCCATTCATCTGTTGATGGCCATTTAGGTTGCTTCTATGTCCTGGATATTGTAAATAGTGCTGCAGTGAACATTGGGGGTACCTGTGTCTTTTTGAATTATGGTTTTCTCAGGGTATATGCCCAGTAGTGGGATTGCTGGGTTATATGGTAGTTCTATTTTTAGTTTTTTAAGGAACCTCCATACTGTTCTCCACAGTGGCTCTATCAATTTAGAGTCCCACCAACAGTGCAAGAGGGTTTCCTTTTCTCCACACCCTCTCCAGCATTTACTGTTTGTAGATTTTTTTGATGATAGCCATTCTGACTGGTGTGAGCTGATACCTCATTGTAGCTTTGATTTGCCTTTCTCTAATATTTCGTGTTGTAAAGCATTTTTTCTTGTACCTCTTGGCCTTCTTTGCTGAAATGTCTATTTAGGTCTTCCACCCATTTCTTGATTGGATTGTCTTTTTTTTATATTGAACTGAATGAGATGTTTGCATGTTTTGGAGATTAATCCTTTTTCAGTTGCTTCATTTGTAAATATTTCCTCCCATTTTGAGCATTTTTTTAAATCTTGTTTATGGTTTCCTTGGCTGTGCAAAAGCTTTTAAGTTTAATTAGGTTCCATGTGTTTATTTTTGTTTTTATTTTCATTATTCTAGTAGGTGGGTCAAAAAAGATCTTGCTGTGATTTATGTCAAAGAGTGTTCTTCCTCTGATTTCCTCTAAGAGTTTTATAGTGTCCAGCTTTACATTTAGGTTTTTATCTATTTTGAGTTTATTTTCATGTATGGTGTTAGGGGGTGTTCTAATTTCATTCTTTTACATGTAGCTGTCCAGTTTTCCCAGCACCATTTATTGAAGAGGATGTCTTTTCTCCATTATATATTCTTGCCTCCTTTATCATAGATTAGGTGACCATAGGTGTGTGGGTTTATCTCTGGGCTTTCTATCCTGTTCCATTGATCTATCTTTAGTTTTTGTGCCAGTACCATACTGTCTTCATTACTGTAGCTTTGTAGTATAGTCTGAAGTCAGGGAGTCTGGTTCCTCCAGCTCCGTTTTTCTTTCTCAAGATTGCTTTGGCTATTCAGGGTCTCTTGTGTCTCCATATAAATTGTAAAATTTTTGTTCTAGTTCTGTGAAAAATGCCATTGGTAATTTGATAGGGATTGGATTGAATCTGCAGATTGTTTTGGGTAGTATTGTCATTTTCACAATACTGATTCTTCCAATCCAAGAATATGGTATATCTCTCCATGTGTTTGTGTCATCTGTGATTTCTTTCATCAGTATCTTACATATTCTGTGTACAGGTCTTTTGCCTCCTTAGGTAGGCTTATTCCTAGGTATTTTATTCTTTTTGTTGCAATGGTGAATGGGATTGTTTCCTTAATTCCTCTTTCTGATCTTTCATTGTTAATGTATAGGAATGCAAGAGATTTCTGTGTATTAATTTTGTATCCTGCAACTTTACCAAATTCATTGAGACCTCTAGCAGTTTTCTGGTGACATCTTTAACATTTTCTATATATAGTATCATGTAATCTGCAAACAGTGCCAGTTTTACTTCTTCTTTTCCAATTTGTATTCCTTTTATTTCTTTTTCTTCTCTGATTGCCGTGGCTAAGACTTCCAGAACTAAGTTCAATAATAGTGATTAGAGTGAACACCCTTGTTTTGTTCCTGATCTTAGAGGAAATGTCTTCAGTTTTTCACAATTGAGAATGGTATTTGCTGTGGGTTTGTCGTATATGGCCTTTATCATGTTGAGGTAGGTTCCCTCTATGCCCACTTTCTGGAGAGTTTTTATCATAAATTGGCATTGAATTCTGTCAAAAGCTTTTTCTGCATCTATTGAGATGATCATATGGTTTTATTCTTCAATTTGTTAATATGGTATATCACATTGATTGATTTGCATATACTGAAGAATCCTTGCATCCCTGAGATAAATCCCACTTGATCATGGTGTATGATCCTTTTAAATAATTTTTTTTGTGATATCTTTGCCTGGTTTTGGTATCAAGGTGATTGTGCCCTCATAGAACAAGTTTGGGAGTTTTCCTCCTTCTGAAATTTTTTGGAAGAGTTTGAGAAGGATAGGTGTTAGCTCTTCTCTAAGTGTTTCATAGAATTCTCCTGTGAAGACATCTGGTCCTGGACTTTTGTTTGTTGGAAGTTTTTAAATTACAGTTTCAATTTCATTACTTGTGATGGGTCTGTTCCTATTTTCTATTTTATCTTGGTTCAGCCTTGGAAAGTTGTACTTTTCCAAGAATTTGTCCATTTCTTCCAGGTTGTCCATTTTATTGGCATATAATTGCTTGTAGTAGTGTCTTATAATCCTTTGTATTTCTGCAGTGTCAGTTGTAATTTCTCCTTTTTCATTTCTAATTTTATTGATTGGAGTCCTCTCCCTTTTTTGTTGATGAGTCTGGCTAAAGGTTTATCAATTATGTTTATTTTCTGAAAGAACCAACTTTTAATTTTATTGATCTTTACTATTGTTTTCTTTGTTTCTATTTCATTTATTTCTGCTCTGATCTTTATGATTTATTTCCTTATACTGACTTTGGGTTTTCTTTGTTCTTCTTTCTCTAGTTGCTTTAGGTGTAAGGTTATATAGTTTGCTTGAGATTTTTCTTGTTTATTGAGGTGAGATTGAATTCCATAAACTTCCTTCTTAGAACTGATTTTGCTGTATCCCATAGGTTTTGGGTTGTCATATTTCTGTTGTCATTTGTCTCTAGGTATTTTTTGATTTCCTCTTTGATTTCTTCAGTGATCTCTTGGTTATTTAGTAATGTACTGTTTAGCCTCCATGTGTTTGTGTTCTTTACAGTTTTTTTTTTCCTGTAACTGATGTCTAATCTCTTAGCATTGTGGTCAGAAAAGACGTTTGATACAATTTCAATATTCTTAAATTTTCTGAGGTTTGATTTGTGACCCAAGATGTGATCTATCCTGGAGAATGTTCCATGTGCACTTGAGAAGAAAGTGTATTCTGCCAATTTCAGGTGGAATGTCATATAAATATCAATTAAATCTATCTGGTCTATTGTGTCACTTAAAGCTTGTGTTTCCTTATTTATTTTCTGCCTTGATGATCTGTCCATTGGTATAAGTGGGGTGTTAAAGTCCCCCACTATTACTGTGCTACTGTTGTTTTCCTCTCTTATGGCTGTTACCATTTGCTGTATGTATTGAGGTCCTCCTATGTTGGGTGCATAAATATTTATAATTGCTATATTTTCTTCTTGGATTGATATCTTGATCATTATGTAGTGTCCTTCCTTATCTCTTGTAACAGTCTCTATTTTAAAGTCCATTTTACCTGATATGAGTATTGCTAGTCCAGCTTTCTTTTGATTTCTGTTTGCATAGAATATCTTTTCCATCCCCTCACTTTCATTCTGTATGTGTCCCTAGGTCTGAAGTGGGTCTCTTGTAGACAGCATACATACAGGTCTTGTTTTTATCTCCTTTCAGCCAGTCTGTGTCTTTTAGTTGGAGCAATTAATCCATTTACATTCAAGGTAATTATTGATATGTATATTCCTATTACATTTTCTTAATTGTTTTGGGTGTGTTTTTGTGGGTCTTTTTCTTCTCTTGTGTTTTCCACCTAGAGAAGTTCCTTTATCATTTGTTGTAATGCTGGTTTGGTGGTGATGAATTCTCTTAGCTTTTGCTTGTTTGTAAAGTTTTTGATTTCTCTGTTGAATCTGAATGAGATCCTTGCTGGGTAGAGTTATCTTGTTTGTAGGTTTTTCCTTTCCATCTCTTTAAATGTCCTGCCACTCCCTTCATGCTTGCAGAGTTTCTGCTGAAAAATCAGCTGATAACCTTATGGGGATTCCCTGGTATGTTATTTGTTGCTTTTCCCTTGTTGCTTATAATATTTTTTCTTTGGATTTAATTTTTGTTAGTTTGAGTAATATGTGTCTTGGTGTGTTTTTCCTTGGGTTTATCCTGTATGGGACTCTCTGTACTTCTTGAACTTGGGTGGCTATTTCCTTTCTCATGTTAGGGAAGTTTTCTACTAATCTCTTCAAATCTTTTTTTCAGACCCTTTCTCTTCTTATTCTGGGTCCCCTATAATTCGAATTTTCGTGTATTTAGTGTTGTCCCAGAGGTCTGTGAGACTGTCCTCAATTCTTTTCATTCTTTTTTCTTTATTCTGCTGGTCAGTAGTTATCTCCACCATTCTATCTTCCAGCTCACTTAGTTGTTCTTCTGTCTGTTATTCTGGTATTGATTCCTTCTAGTGTATTTTTCATTTCAGTTATTGTGTTGTTCATCACTGTTTATCTTTAGTTCTTCTAGGTCTTTGTTAAACATTTCTTATTTTCTCGATCCATGCCTCCATTCCATTTCTGAGATTTTGGATCATCTTTACTATCATTACTGTGAATTCTTTTTCAGGTAGGTTGCCTATTTCCTCTTCATTTATTTGGTCTTGTAGGTTTTTACCTTACATCTTTGTCTTTAACATATTTCTCTGTCGTCTCATTATTAGGTGTGGCTGTGTTCCTGTCTTCCTGGTTGTTTGGCCTGAGGTATCCGGTGCTTCAGTTTGCAGCCAGTTGGGTAGATCTGGGTCTTGGTGCCAAGATGAGGACCTCCAGGAGACCTCACTCTGATTAATATTTCCTGGGGTCTGAGGTTCTCTGTGAGTCCAGCAACTTTGACTTGGTGCTCCCACCCCCCGGCCTGGGAACCAAGATCCTGCAAGTTGCACTGTGCAGCAAGAAAGAAAAGGGGGGCTGGGTGGGCAGAACTATAACAAAGAATAAAAACTAATATAAAATTAGAAGAATAAAAAAGTTTACTAAAAAAATAAAAATCTAAATGAAACAACAACAAGGTAAAACAGAACCACACACACATACAAAAAAGCCTGAAAAAGCCTTGGCTGTGGGTGGTGAGGCTTATATGGTGTAGCCTTAGGTGGGGGCGAGGTCTAGGCTGAGGACCTGGTAGCTGGAAAAGACCCCAGGGGGTGGGGGAGGAACTTAGGCTCAGCAGGACTGGAGGGGGCCTCAGAGTGTGGAGCTTTTGGCCTGGGACCCCTAGCAGGCTTGCTGGGGGCTGAGTGGGTGGAGGAAATGCTGGCCATGTTCCCCTCTGATCCCCCAATCCCCTGAAGGCCTCTCCCTATCCCTGCTAATCTGCTCACCGTGGGTGGGTCTCTCCTGGCATGGGATCCCCTCCCCTCCCCCAACCGCCCCTTGGGGCGCTGGTCCCATCCTGCCTCAATTTCTCCTCCTGCCTCCCTCCCACCACTTCCTACCCAGTCACTCGGGGGCTCCTCCGGTCCCCTTAGGTGTCTGAGGTCCCCTACCAGTACCTGGTAGTTGCCCTAGTTGTGAGGAGATGTGAACTCTGAGTCCTCCTACCTCCCCACCATGTTCTTTTTTGAAATTTTGAACCTTCTATCTCCCTTCCAACTTGACATATTCAGTTGGCTCGGTAACATGCACCTCAAGCATACAGTGTTCAGAATTGAAAACCTGATCTCTCACGACCTGTTCCCCCTTCAGTTTTCCACATTTTAGTACAGGGTAACCAGTATTAAAATCCAAGAGAGAGAGTCTTCACACGGTTTTTCCTTCAGCCCTAGTTTGGTCCATCACCAAGCCTTGCCAGTTCTATTTGCATGGTTCTAGTGAGGTCATTTCACACCCATAGCTTCAGTCTGCAACTCCTCCTGCCTTAATGACTTTGATAACAACAAGCTTGTCTCCTACCTCTCGTTCATTCTCTATACAGCAGCTAGATTGAACATTTTACAAGGTAATGTATAGAAATGAAAGGTGATGTATACATTGGTTTAACATATACTATTCCAGAAGTGCCTTTTCATTAATTGTTTTTGAGACTTCAATGCAAATAAACAGAGATTTCAGTGTACAGAACATTCCTCAAATATCATATCCAAGAAGGCTTGTTTTTTGTGTGTGTGGTACACAGGCCTCTCACTGTTGTGGCTTCTCCCATTGTGGAGAACAGGCTCCGGACATGCAGGCTCAGTGACCATGGCTCACGGGCCCAGCCGCTCCGCGGCATGTGGGATCCCCCTGGACCGGAGCATGAACCCGTGTCCCCTGCATTGGCAAGCGGACTCTCAACCACTACACCTCCAGGGAAGCCCAAAGAAGGCTTTTCATTAGTTTAAAGGGAATGACCTGAAATTTAAAAGTATTAATTTTAAATAAATAAAAATTTTAATGGAGGCATTTAAAAATATGCTGAGTGCAATGGAAAACAATATAATAGATATTAGATTGGGAAACTTGTCTGTAAAAATAAAGAAATAAATATGAGAAATAAATAGCCAAGTCACTGAAAAAAATGAACAAAACTCCACAATGGCCATGGTAGATGTTCTGGGGTAGAAAGAAAATATCAGTTTGAAGATAATAAAAAATTGAGGAAATAAGAGATTGAAATAACACTAAGTCAAAGAAAGTAGAGTTATGACTTCAAAATTTAAAAGACCTTCACCAATGGGCACCTTAGTACTTTTAAAGAGACCCATACCTAGATACATACCTTGGTACTTTGGTGACTTGTGGTAGGAGAAGCTGATAAAAAATTATCATTCAAAATGTATACCTTAGCTGAAACAGTAACAAATTGATAAATATGAGAAATAAATTATGTGATAATATACTTTAAAAAATCTGTGATGTAAGAATCAGAATTTCCTGAAGGAAAGCATTCAGGAAAAAATTGAAAACTTTTTTTTTAAGATATCACATATATACATATATATATATATATATATATATATATATATATATATGTATGTATATATATATATATATAATTTTACATCTTTATTGGAGTATAATTGCTTTACAATGTTGTGTTAGCTTCTGCTTTATAACAAAGTGAATCAGTTATACATATACATATGTTCCCATATCTCTTCCCTCTTGTGTCTCCCTCCCTCCCACCCTCCCTATCCCACCCCTCTAGGTGGTCACAAAGCACCGAGCTGATCTCCCTGTGCTATGCGGCTGCTTCCCACTAGCTATCTATTTTACGTTTGGTAGTGTATATATGTCCATGCTACTCTCTGGCTTTGTCACAGCTTACCCTTCCCCCTCCCCATATCCTTAAGTCCATTCTCTAGTAGGTCTGTGTCTTTATTCCTGTCTTACCCCTAGGTTCTTCATGACATTTTTTCCTTAAATTCCATATATATGTGTTAGCATACAGTATTTGTCTTTCTTTTTCTGACTTACTTCACTCTGTATGACAGATGACTACAGGAAAAAATGTTGCAGGCATTCATGCAACGTTGCAGGGCCACTGACAAGTTTTAAAAATCCATACATACTGTTCCAGTATGATGAGCATGAACACATTGTCATAGAGAAAAGACAATATAATGTAATAGGTAAATAGTTCTGGAAGACTAAATTTAAAAATGAGCACTTAAAAAAAGACTAGAAAACTATCCTAGATTTTATAATAGAATTCTGAACAATACTATTAAAAGTTAAACTTCTATGTATGTTTTCACTCTATTTCCAAAATCCTCATGGTTAGTTACTTTTATGACTACATCTAAAGGTTGAACATATGTATGTGTGTTTATTGAAGTGTGTAAAATTAAAATAGCACTTTTCTCTGTGTAAATTTGTTGTTATGCAATAAATCAAAAGTATAGCCTAGAACTCATTTCCTTTCCTTGTATGGCCTAATGGGAAAATAGGAACTAGAGAGCAAAGGATTACATTTTCTTCGTACTATAACAGATGGATGCTCATTTGTGGAACAATGATGTGTTCTGAATAGACATAAGAAATTTTCAGTAAATACAAAAAGGATTAGTGTGCATTTTCAGTTTTCTCTTCTCCATATCTAATTAAAACTGCATTTATCTGATGAACAAACAATCGATGTCTGGATATAATTATAGGGTACCCATGAATACTTGATTTAGTCTTCCTGGTAAAATTTTGAAGGAAAATAAGGGTATAATGTAATTAACTACATAGAATAGTGCAGTCCTCTTTTCTTATCTTCAAAAGAGTGGGGCTGACCTATAATAATAGGGCCCAGAAAATAAAGCCTAAGTATGAACTAAGGCTTGAGAAGAAACATTAAGGGGAATAAAATCTCATTTTAGCTTTAATCTGTATAAGAACTGAAAATGCTCTGCAAAAATAGTAAGCATGATATTCCACTTGTATTTTTCTTCTTTCTTTAAAGTAGAGTAAGCGTAAAAATAAAGTGTAGAACTTCCAGTTTCCTGTCTGGCATGTAAGGAGATTGATAGTCTTAACTCTGTCCTAATAAGTAGAAAGCTGAACAAACAGAAAAATTAACACTTTTTCTCAGATCCGTAAGAGAAGTGGGATCACAGGGTAAATTGTTGCCCCCTAAATTGGAGAAATAAAACAGGCAAATATGGAGAATCACAACTTAGAGCAGAAACCCACAAGTAGAAACTTCCACAGGAATCAGGGCTAAACCTTTTTTTTTTGACAAATTGCTAGAGGCTCAGGGTGAAAAATTCTGAGAGTTAAAAACCTCCAGAGGGATCCATTCTTTTTTTTTTTTTTTTTTTTTTTTTTGCGATACGCGGGCCCCTCATCGCTGTGGCCCCTCCCGTTGCGGAGCATAGGCTCTGGATGCGCAGGCTCAGCGCCCATGCCTCACGGGCCCAGCCGCTCCACGGCATGTGGGATCTTCCCAGACCAGGGCACGAACCCACGTCCCCTGCATCAGCAGGTGGACTCTCAACCACTGCCCCACCAGGGAAGCCCAACAATTTTTTTTTTAATTCAAGGCTTAAATGTATTAATTGATACTTTGCATTCTTATTTTTCACAAATATGTCTTCAGTACTTGGTGTCTTTAAAACATTTCTTTGTCCCCTTAGCTTTATTGAGATATAATTGCCAAGTATCACTGTGTAAGCTTAAAGTGTACAACATGATGACTTGAAATATGTATATATTGTAAAATGATCATCTCAATGAGTTTAGTTAACATAGCCATCACCTCACCTAGTTTAATTACTATTTTTTTTTGGTGTGTGTGTGGCGAGAATGCTCAAGATACTCATGCCAAGCTACTCTTGGCAACTTTCAAGTGTGTAATACAGTACCGTTAACTGTAGTCACCATGCTGTACAGTAGATCCCCAGAACGTATTCATTTTATAGTGGAAAGTTTGTACCCTTTGACCAACACCTCCCCATTTCCCCAACCCACCCCCAACCCCAATAATATTCATAATATTATTATTATGATTGTATTATTCACAAGACATAGACACAAATTTAGTGTCTGTCAATGGATGAATGGATGAAAAATGAATAATGCTTCAGTAAATATATGTATATATATTATACATAATGGATAATGCAGTGAACATGGGGATGCAGAGGTCTCTTTGGACAGTGATTTCATTTCCTTCAGATATTTACCCAGAAGTGGGATTGTTGGATCATATGGTAGTTATATTTTTGATTTTTTGAGGCACCTCCGTACTGTTTTCCATAGTGGTTTCACCAATTTACATTTCTACCAACATGAACAAAACTTCCCTTTTCTCCACATCCACACCAGCACTTATTTCTTGTCTTCTTGATATTAGTAATTCTAGCAGGTATGAGGTGATATCTCATTGTGGTGTTTTTTGTTTTGTTTTGTTTTTGCCACACCATGCAGCATGCAGGGTCTTAGTTCCCGAACCAGCAATCAAACCCGCACCCCCTGCAGTGGAAGTACGGAGACTTAACCACTGGACCACCACAGAAGTCCTCGCTGTGGTTTTCATTGGCATTTCCCTGATTATTTCTATCTCTATATTATATCACTCACAAGTTTTATTTATTTACTTATATATTTTTAAAAACTGCTCATATTTTGAATATCAATGAGCTAAAAAGCTCTCAAAATGTTCCCCTTTCCCTTCCATTCCTCTTCCTTTTTCCTGTCCTCCTACTCCTCTTTCTTCTTCTTCTTTCTCTTCTTTTCTTTGTGTAATCAATGCAGAACCTTTTCTATTCTTCTGAGCATGTAAATTATTGATGTTCCTTGAGTTCTCTTCTGCTTTCTGCATCCAGTTTTAAATATATGCTGTCACCCAGAGGGTATAGTTATCTTAAAAAAAAACCAACATATTTTAAAAAATATACTCTCGGGCTTCCCTGGTGGTGCAGTGGCTGAGAGTCCGCCTGCCGATGCAGGGGACACGGGTTCATGCCCCAGTCCGGGAAGATACCACATGCCACAGAGCGGCTGGGCCCATGAGCCATGGCCATTGAGCCTGCGCGTCTGGAGCCTGCACTCCACAATGGGAGAGGCCACAGCAGTGAGAGGCCCGTGTACCACAAAAAAAAAAAAAAGAAAAAAAATATACTCTCTCTCAACACATTTTAATCCTCATCTTATCACTATGTATCTCTGAAATTATTTCTTCATGGCCCTTGTTTCTATCTAAAATTATCTTGTTTGTTTTTATATGAACTTCTACTGTTAACCTCTACTGTACACCCCCTTCAAAATAGATCCCATAAGGAAAGGGACTTTTTCTGTCTTATTACCACTTCCATCATCAAAAACAGGGCTCAACAAATAGGTATCAGTGGATCAATAGAAGATTAACTAAAAATAGGCTTACTTTCTCTGGAAAATTATGAAAACATAAATTTCCCTGCTCTAAATTGCTAGAACCCTGTTTATTGTCTTCTCCACTCAGTCTACTGGCCCGCTAACCCAGTGATTCAAAATGAATAGGCGAGTCTGACTAACAACACCCAAAGGGAAAATGAGGAGAAATACTGGTAAGAATTCAAGTATCCAGCTTTTGATTCAATCATAAGACCTGCATAGAGTTCAAATAATTCTAGTATGAAACAAAAACAAAACAAAAAACCAATATGGAGCCTGTGGAAAGATCTTGGAATACTACAGTAGATGATTGGTGTAGTCAAGAGACTTCTACAAGGTGGTAACAGCACAGTGAGCAAATGATGGACAGGGTAAAGGCTTTTGACATAGGCACCAGGGAGGGTGGCATCCATGCATTTAAACTTTGGCCAATTTATGGGAGAAATAGATTAGGAAAGAGCCTAGTAAATGCTGATTCACTTCTTGAAAGGGAGAATACTGTTGGCCATGTAATTTAAAGGAAAGTATAGCAAAATTGTACCAGCTCCTCCTGGTTCAGCATGAGAGGGGCAGGAAGAAGATGCAAACAGATAGGAAGCAAATGAAGAGAAGTATCACATTCCTTTTTCATTGAGAGAAGAAAGCTTGAGGAATAGGTAAAGTGGGACAGCCTGGAAAATGGCAGCCCTTTTCCTATTAAAGTGAACAACCACAGCAAACACAGGAAATGCAATTTGCTGCTAGATATGGTGCTCACTTTGGCAGGTCCTTTGGCTTTAACTCTCTCTTCTCTATATGATTCAGCACAATGGAGCCATATATATGTGGAAACTTCCCCTTTCTCTCTTCATCTGAAAATAATTTGAACAGGTATTTAAATTACTTCTTTTGTGTGTGTGTGGTATGCGGGCTTCTCACTGCTGTGGCCTCTCCCGTTGCAGAGCACGGGCTCCAGACGTGCAGGCTCAGCGGCCATGGCTCACAGGCCCAGCCGCTCCGTGGCATGTGGGATCCTCCCGGACCGGGGCACGAACCCGTGTCCCCTGAACCGGCAGGCGGACTCTCAACCACTGCACCACCAGGGAAGCCCTACTTCTTATTTTTAAAAATCCATCAGGAGTTAGTAACAAATTAACCACCCCTTTCCCAATGGAATGATATGTTAGATATTTGTGTTCTGTAGTGATTAAAGAAATTTTAATTGAAAAATGAAACATAAGGTCTATGCCCCTGACTGCTCACTTTACCCTGCAAAGTAAACCATTGTTTGGAAAAATGGGGAAAGCGTCTTGGCTAGACTATGAGGCAGTTATTGGGGGAATCGAATGTGGCAGAAATATTTTATAGAGACATTTGGGAATATATATGAACAAATCATAAAATTTTGCATAGGCTTTGGTGGAACAATTCCCCTCTCAGTAATTTCCCCTAATTTTGTGTACAGATACATGTTTTAGCATTGTTTATAATAGCAAAAAGGTGCTAACAACTTTATATGTATAATATATAAGATAATGTATATTTATACATCTCTGTATATGTATGTGTGTGTGTGTATATATATATAGAGAGAGAGAGAGATAGAGAGAGAGAGAGAAAGAAGAATATACCGTTTTAAGTGTTTATCATCTTTTTTCCCCTATATTTCCATGAATTTTCACTGCTAGTGCAAGGTGCTCCTACCCACCCAGGGTGGAGATGACACTCCAACCAATACAAACCCAGGCCCTACTGTTGCATCCAAGCCTATATCCTTGGTCCATCTGGAACCCAGAACATCACACAGTGAAGTCATGAAAATGTACATCATAGAGTAATATTTACTGGCTGGAGAAAATGTTCTTAGTATATTGCTAATTTAAAAAATAGATAAGAAACCGATTTATGTTATAACATTAATTTTCAAGAGCACATGAAGGTACATAGAAAATATTCTGTTTATATATATGCTCGCTCTGATGAGATTAAAAATTAATCTAAAGAGACTAAAATTTAGAGATTAAATGTGTTTTTATTATTTATGCATTGAACATTTATCATTATGTAATATGAAAACTAAGCAAAATTCTGATCCATTTTTGTTTTATAAAAATTTTTTAAAATGCATTTTTAGCTTGACATTGTGTGTTTTGGCAATGCCACCACACCTTCCCTCCCCATACCTTCTCCTTCCCAGAGCTAAAGCTCATGCAGACAGAAAGGCAACACTGCAAGTCAAACTGTTACTTTATACCTCACTTCTCATGCTGCAGATTTAGCCTCATTTCTGTTGGAAACAACACAGTTGGGTCAGGAACCAGTAATTTTCCCCATAAAGGGGATCAATGAAGTTATCACAGGAAGTGACATTTCAATTGTTCTTTAAAGATAAGCATCTTTCTGACAAGTGAAAACGTAAACGAAAGCACATCTCAAGTAGTAACAGCTGCATGGCAAAAAGCAAGGATGCTAAATGTTTGTAGCATCTTTAATAATCACAGAGGAATATTATTAGTGCCATTTTGGGAGAAATTACTGTGTGCCAGGCCCTTGATAGCTGACTAACTCTGGGTTTCACATTTAAATCTCACAGGCATAGGTCTTATTTTTCTCCCTTCTCTCGCTTTCCTTCCCCTCCCCCTTTCTTCTTCTGGAAAAAGTTAAATCAGAAATTTGACAAATTCTGCAGAAGAGTTAAGTGAGGTGAAAACTGAGGAGAGACTTGGATCAGTTATTTGACTCCTTTTTCCTTTCTGATTCTGGGAGATTTGGAACAGTGTTGAAAAGCACATGCATAGGAGAAAGCTCATGTCTGTAGGTCTAATAATAATTGTTTTCTTACTTAAATTTACAACATATTTATTAACAGCCATAAAAGGCAGAAGGCATGTATTGAGTGCCCTCTAGGTCCAGGGAGTACAAAACAAGTTAAACATGATTCCATTCTCAGACATCTCCTGGTGGGCTGATTTATTGTACTTTGTTTGGTTAACTCTCTGCTTACATGTCCAGTTGGCAGAATAAATGGGTGAGTGAATAGGCGAATGGATAGTAGGTTTGGCTAATAGAAGATGCAGAATCACTCTAGGTGCATCAGGCACTGGAGTCAAGATCAATGAGAACCTCTATTTGCTACGAAATCAGCAGATAACATTGTTCTCTATCTGGCCAAAGGAAAAGAAAAAAAAATTTAAATAGCCTCTCATCAGGTTGTAAATTTATTTCTAATCCTCACTTAAGTATTGCTAGTGCCCTATGCTTGCACCCCAAATGAGTACCCGTGAGTATCTGTGCTCATCCAGAGCCCAGATAAGGCAGTGAGAGAGCCAGGAGGAAAGATGAGTGACATTCATCGTTCGATATGAAACAATAACAAAAATGCTTACTTCTACCTGTTGACTGAAACTGAATCTGGCTGTGAGTTTTAGTTTCCATTATACAAATATTTGTAGGGAGAAAAATTCCTGGCAAGTCATACTAAAAATGTAATGCATTTTATTAAATATTTGGTATTGTATTAAAGAAAGAAATGTTTATGGCAAACATTTCATGAGAATGAAAAAAACAGCTCACGGTAAATGAAAATTTGATCCGATGCATACAAATCAGAAACATTTTAAAGTATGTTAATTAAAATTACAGGCTTCATTCCCATTTTGTGATTTGCTTTACTGGAGTGTTGTTCACATGTAATAAAGGATATAGTATTAAATGAAAGGATTGAAAACTAAAATCAAGTTTAATCGTCAGTAGTGGTCAGAATTGAATTATGTAGTTGATCCTATTTTTAGTACTCGGGCTGTTATTATGTAGATCCTTCTGCCTTTCCGTTAATCACTCTCATAAACTCTGTCCTCCTTTTCATTTTTCTCTAATTCCAGCCAGTTCATTTCATCATTCTTATATCTGAATCATCAGCAAAGAACAGGTCCAGGTCAGCAGAACATGTTAGTGTCCGAAAATGGACAATAATGTTCCTGTTCCATGACATAATATCCATATTGTATCTCAAAAATTATATTAGCCTTCCTTGGCTTAAATCATCAAACTATTATGTTTATAATTTTGCCTCCAAAACAAATCATAAAAATGTTTTAGTTGGAAATATACATTTTTTTTACTTTTTAATTTTTTTATTGAAGTATAGTTGATTTACAATGTTGTGTTAATTTCAGGTATACAACGAAGTGATTCAGATATATATATATATATATATATATTCTTTTTCAGATACTTTTCCCATATAGTTTTTTTTTAAACATCTTTATTGGAGTATAATTGCTTTACAATGGTGTGTTAGTTCCTGCTTTATAACAAAGTGAATCAGCTATACATATACATATATCCCCATATCTCCTCCCTCTTGTGTCTCCCTCCCACCCTCCCTACCCAACCCCTCTAGGTGGTCACAAAGCACCGAGCTGATCTCCCTGTGCTATGCTGCTGCTTCCCACTAGCTATCGATTTTACATTTGGTAGTGTATATATGTCCATGCCACTCTCTCACTTCGTCCCCGCTTACCATTCCCCCTCCTCCTGTCCTCAAGTCCATTCTCTACGTCTGCACGTCTGCATCTTTATTCCTGTCCTGATCCTAGGTTTTTCAGAACCATTTTTTTTTTCAGATTCCATATATATGTGTTGGCATACGGTATTTGTTTTTCTCTTTCTGACTTACTTCACTCTGTATGACAGACTCTAGGTCCCCACCTCACTACAAATAACTCAATTTTGTTTCCTTTTTTGGCTGAGTAATATCCATTGTATATATGTGCCACATCTTCTTTATCCATTCATCTGTCGGTGGACGCTTAGGTTGCTTCCATGTCCTGGCTATTGGAAATAGAGCTGCAATGAACATTGTGGCGCATGACTCTCTTTGAATTATGGTTTAATCAGGGTATATGCTTAGTTGTGGGATTGCTGAGTCGAATGATAGTTCTATTTTTACGTTTTTTTTTTTTTTTTTTGCAGTACGCGGGCCTCTCACTGTTGTGGCCTCTCCCGTTGCGGAGCACAGGCTCCAGACACACAGGCTCAGCGACCATGACTCACGGGCCCAGCCGCCCCACGGCATGTGGGATCTTCCCGGACAGGGGCCCGAACCCGTGTCCCCTGCATTGGCAGGTGAACTCTCAACCACTGCACCACAGGGGAAGCCCTTGGTCCATGTTTTAACCAACCAATCAATCAAACACATTGTTAGAGTCCTTTCTAACTCCTCTGGCTATATGTTAAATTCAGGACCTCTGCTTAGTGAACTCATATACAATTTTATGTTCATTTCACCATTTTTCCTACATCCTTAATATTCATTCCCATACCTATTCCCTGTATTTATGCTGTATAAATTGGAAAAATTATGCAGTTATTTTCAAGTGTAACACATCTACTCATGGGTCACACTTTGTATCTCATCTGTTTGGGACCTGCCGGGACTTGAGCCTGCTTATAAGTCTAGAAGCAAAGAAGGGTGGTAGGGGTGAGTCCCAGGGAGAGTCAACATGCCTTGCAAGGTAAGTACCGCAGGAAAAACAGGATTACCCTCCTCAGTCAGGGTCGTTGGGCTGTCTCTACTGTCAAAGAAGATTCAGCAATACTTAGCAAAATTTAATTCAGTGTTCTCAGCTTCATCAGGATCTGCCCATAGATCTCCATGCCAATTCCTGGGATCCCAGCCCTTCCCAATCAATGCCCTCACTTTAACAAGAGACACCCTGCATTTTGTGTGTAATTCAGCCACTCACAGGATGAAACTCCAGTTCTGTTTTCAGCAGTCTCAGTTCTGTTGCTGAAGGAGATAAGGGTTTTCTTCAGGGCAGACATACAAAATTTCAAGTTATTTGTATAGCATTTGAGCTGGGAATCTGAATCCCTGAGCTCTACTTTTGTTTTCCCCATTTGTCCACCACAGTAAGGAGGAAACTGCCAATCTCAATATAGTCCTAAATTGGACAAAAACATTCATGTGTATCAAATATATGGTCACTCGGAACTTTGCCTCTTAGAAGTCCTTGATTAAAATTATCTAATGGTGCTATTTTGCATATATCTCTTACTACATCACATCATGGATCATCAATGCTCTATTTATCAGTGGAAATAGAATCATTAGTGTCTTTTGTGTTATAAAATAAAAATAGAGAACCAATTCCAGAAACCAAGAACCAATTCAGAAAAGTCATTTTTAAGACTCTGTTCTTCTAGAAACACACTCTGTACTATAATCTGCATCAGTCAGTGTGCTCCAGAGAAACAGAATCAATAGAGTATATAATAAGATATATAGATATGGATATGGATATGGACATAGATGATATAGATACAGAGATTTATTTTAAGGAATTAGCTCAAATGATTGCAGATAAGTGCAAAATTTCTAGGGCAGCCTGAGAGGCTGGAAACTCAGTAGTATTGAGTCTTAAATCTGTAGGAAGTCCATTTGTTATAAACTCAGGCAGGATTTCTATGTTACAGTTTTGAGACAGAATTCCTTCTTTTCTGGGAAGTCTATTCTTGGTCTTAAGACTTTCAACCGATTAAATGAAGTCCCCTCCCCACCCGTCCCACACTGAGGGTAATCTCCTTAAAGTCTTACTTAAAGTTTGTAAACATTAATCACATCTAAAAAATACCTTCACAATAACATCTAAGCTAGCCTTTGACCAAACAACTGGACACCATAGCCTGGCCAAGTTGACACATGCAATTAACTGTCACAATCACCACGGTCCTGCTAAGGGTCAATTGCCATCTTTAGCACCCGTGATCTCCTAAGAAGGTGTGGGCACCTGAGTCTAGGAGAATCCAGGTAGGATCTGGCAAGCAATTTATATCTTATGACCTACAGGAAAAAGTATATTGTACCCAGAATTTTTATTCTAGGAATTTGTAATTGGAAATATAAAAACTGGGGAAACAACCAGAAAGGCAAAAGGTAAAAGCTTATGTAACTTTAAGCAGAGCCAAGGCAATCGAAATTACCTATAAATTAAAATCATAAGGAAACAGTAAATAAAAAGTGTTCAAGTATTGAGAATTTTCCTGTTTCTGAGAGCATCAGAAATGACATAAGATAAAAATGAAAACAACGGTAGGGGGATGATGAAGATGCCTTTATTCTAATTCCAGTTTCCATGAAATCTATCATAGTTGAAGTTCTTATTTTTAAATAACCTGAGGTATTTTGAAAAGGCACTGCCCCTTCCCAACTTGAGCTGATTTGAACATCTGTCTTTTTTTTTTTAAATGAAAAGCCCTAAACAAAATAGAAGCCAATATTTTTTTTTGCCAGAAGTAGTGTTGCTTAGTCTGAAGTTTGAGAAATAAATACGAGTAACAAATCAGAGGCACAAGTTCAAACGCATTTTGCTGTTCCTTCCATTATAGTCTGTGCTCCAATATGTGATGAACAAGAGAGGGAAGGTCCAAAAAAGGAGTTTTGAGGAGGGTGTAATTCATTCTGTTAGCACTGAGAAGCCACTGGAGAAACGTAATTCCTGGGAAAGACACAAAGTACTGTTGACACTGATTACTCTTGAGGGAGTGAGTGTGGGGTAGGGGTCTTTCAATTTTACATTTAAAAATACTTACTGTTTGAATTTTTTAAAGTGAGCATGCCTTTTTTTCAGTAAATAAAATGAAAATAAAAATTATTATGTATTTCTGTAGCATATGATACAAAATTGAAAAGCCAAAACATAGTTGAATTGTAAATATGTAAGAAGTACCTTTAGAATCATAAAGGTCTAATTGTGGATCCAAAGCAACTAATAACATCAGATTTGATTTGCTTAAGATCTCTGAAATCATGGGGACATACTGGGGCAGACTAGAGATGCACACAAGGGCAGGAGCTATAGATGGTCTGTGGGGATTGTCTTGGCTGGAGCGGTGAGGGCCTGGGCTCGAGCCATGGTCCTGGGGAGCAGGTCTGGGGAGAGCTGTGCAAAAAGACAACAGATCCAAACATACTGGGGCGATTTGACAACACTTAGTACCTGATGGAGTGTGGGAAGAATGAATATGGAAAACAAGATGACTTCCAATTTCTTGCTTTAAAAATCAGGTATATATTAATGCTCTCAGTGAGAATGTAAATAAATATGCATTATGGATTTAGTATAGTTTAAAGGAAAATGCAACAGGAATATTTTGAATTGAGGAAACACATTAATTCTCAAATAATTGGGGATAAGAACTAAAGACATTTTGAAAAGGAAAGATCATCAGTTAGACTTGTCTAAGAAGTGTCTGTAAATTTTGTTTATGCAAGAGCACACGTGGGGCTCTACTGTCACAGAAGAGGGGTGAAGAGAGACAGCAAACTGCACCTCGCTTACTGTCTATTCTTTCAGATGTCCCCGGGTCACTTGGACACGGCCACACAAAACAAAGGCTGTCGTGACACACCCCCCATGGGGAGTGGAAGTAGAGAGCTGCACCCCTCAAGTTGACTGAACCTCGAATGATATGGCCTTACACCAAGACTCTGAAACTGATGAGGCTGTATATCTATCTTGCTAGATCCTTGATTGGAACACATTTTACTTTAAGTCATCTACATTTAACATAAATATTTAATCAAAGTTGCCAAGTGTACTTTGGTGTATCAAACAGCAGTCATTACTTAAATCAGGTGTCTAGACTAATCAAACCTTAAGAAAAAGCACCAGATTTATAATGATACCATCACTTTATTGAATCATTCCAGTTAAATTTGATATCAGTGCAGAAATCACAACATTTGCTTTTCTCTGATAGAAATGCTGCTCAGGGCTTTAATTTTCATTTTGATTGAAGGGTATCCAGCTTGTGGTGTTTGGGGTACCATGTGAAGTTCAAAACCATGTGACTCTCATTCAGCCCCACCTTCTGTGACCCTTCTTTGAAATGAAGAAGGCAAATGGAAAATGTTTTACACAACCATTCCCTATCTTCTTTTTTTTTCAAGCTAAATTTCTGCACTCCTGAAACAGACAAATCTTTTGCTAAAGCTGTTGAACTGCGCCAGTAATATTATTCCTGAACCTCAAGAAAATGATATTATTGGGATTTTTATCATCGTTTGTTCACTCCTAGATTGAGACAAAGACTAAAAGAGATGATAAATGTGGAGGTTCATTCTTAGAAAAATAAACCATCAAACTGTGTTACTACCTCCCCACCCCTGAATGTTATTGAAATGGCATTTCTTTGTGTTCCACTAACTTTTCTAAAACGTTTTAGATACATGCACAACAAATTCATTGCAGCACTATTTACAGCAGCCAGGCCATGGAAGCAACCTAAATGTCCATCGACAAGTGAATGGATAAAGAAGATGTGGTACATATACACAATGGAATACTACTCAGCCATAAAAAATAATGAAATAATGCCATTTGCAGCAACTTGGGAGATTGTCATACGGAGTGAAGTAAGTCAGACAAAGAAAGACAAATATCATATAATATCACTTATATGTGGAATCTAAAAAACTGATACAAATGAACAAAACAGAAGTAGAGTCACAGATGTAGAAAACAAACTTATGGTACCAAGGGGGAAAGGGAGGGGAGGGATAAATTGGGAGATTGGGATTGACATATACACACTACTATATATAAAACAGATAACTAGGGCTTCCCTGGCAGTGCAGTGGTTGAGAGTCCGCCTGCCAATGCAGGGGATGCGGGTTTGTGCCCCGGTCTGGGAAGATCCCACATGCCGCGGAGTGGCTGGGCCCGTGAGCCATGGCCGCTGAGCCTGAGCGTCCAGAGCCTGTGCTCCACAACGGGAGAGGCCACAACAGTTAGAGGCCCGCGTACTGCAAAACAAACAAACAAACAAAAAAACAAATAACTAATAAGGACCTACTGTATAGAACAGGAAACTCTACTCAATACTCTGTAATGGTTTATATGGGGAAAATAATTTAAGAAAGAGTGGATATATGTATATGTATAACTGATTTGCTTTGCTATACAGCAGAAACGAATACAACATTGTAAATCAACTATACTTCAATAAAAATTTAAAAAATCTTTAAAGAACATATTTTATTATAGTGAGGTATACAATTTTGTATATTGCCAAACACACAAAAATGCTGTATTTGGACATTATAAAGATATACCTGTCTTCAGTGCTAACAGATAGTTTTTAAGTTTTTAATTTTTAATGAACTGCTCTTGATAATGCTACGTTTAACTTATTGAGGAAACACCAAACTGTTTGGGGCGCCACTTTTACCATGTAAATATTTTTTTGAAGAATCATCAATGTAATGTATGTGAGAGACTTCCTCCTTCAATAGAAATGCAGAGTTGGGCAACCCAGAACATGCTGTAATAATAATCATAATTATTGCTATTAGTTTAGAATCATGCTTATGGGTGGTAAAATACACTGTGATTTTTCATATGCTTTGACATTCATTTTTTGAGCTTCATGCCAACGCAAGATGTGAAGCAAAATGAATAATGTACTCATTTTATAAATGGGCCAACCAAGGCCCAAAGAACTTATATATCTTAACTTTACTTTGTAACCAGTAAGTGCTGCGGTCAGGACCAGAATCCTGGCCTACTAGTTCAATGCCTTTTACACTTTTTTATGATATATACTTATATCTTTTTATTTTATTCCACGATTTCCACTCAAAAGAATTGAAAATCAGTGTTCAAAAAAAAACTTGTACAAGAATGTTCATAGTATCACTATTCACAATAGCCAAAATGTAGATAAGCAAATTGTGTTTTATCCATACAAGGGAGTGTTATCCAGTCACAAGATGAAATGAAGTACTGACACATGCCACAACATTCATGAACCTTGAAAATATGATGTTGAGTTAAAGAAACCAGACACTAAAGCTACATATTTTATGTTTCTATTTATATGAAATGTCCAGAATGGGAAACTCATACAAACAGAAAGCAGTTTAGTGGTTGCCAGGGTATGGGGGCAGGGTTAGTGGGAAGTGATAGCTGAAGGGCATGGGCTTCCTTTTGGGTGATGAAAACATTTTGAAACTAGACAGTGGAAATGCTTGTGCAACATTGTGAATGTACTAAATGCCACTGAATTCTACACTTTAAAATGGTTAAGATGGTAATTTTAGGTTATGTGTATCATATCATAATAAAATCGCTATTAAAAAAAGAAAACAAAAACATGAGTTGTTTTTAGTTTGAGAAAAGGTTTTTTGTTACGTTGTTGTAATAAAAAGTGAAAGAATGTTTCCCAACCTAAAAAGAGAAGGTTTGGTAGCATCACAGTTCTTCCGTGGTATGTCCCAGGGAGAACCTTGCCCAGGATTTAGCAAATGGGGCAGTAGCTCAGGTCTTTCATTTTTCCATCCCAAATGTATTATTGTGACCAGTGTGCTGTGTAGTTTTTTGGGTGGCAGCCTCCAGGGGAAGACGAGGCTGTGAAGTACAGCCTTCAGGGCAGAGAAAGAGGAATCTTCATGGAGCTGTCTAGAAAAATCAGTAAATAGATCACAAACATCATTGTTGGGAGGCAGGTGAGGAAAGCATGCCCAACAGTGGGTGAGGGCTCTGCGAGACTCACTGGTAGAGGCCACGTTCTTTCCATCAGAGGGGTAGGCTGGCAGGCATGGTCGCCATGGAACAGCATGGATAAAAGACAATATGAGGACATCAGTGCCTTATAATGTGCAAAAACCTAAAATTCAACTATCTAGACATCCACAACTGCCCGTGTAAATCTGAGGCAATGTTGAGGAAGAGACCCAGGGTCCAAGAGGGAGCAAGTGAGTGTTAACCAGCCAAGAACCTAGTTTGTGAAAATCTACAAACTTGAAGATGTGGTTCATAATTCCGTCTACTAATTTGAAGTTATGTTGCCTAGATTGTATAAGCTTCAGTCTTCCTAAACCTGTATCTATCCCTGGTACATATGTCTGGGGAGGAAATGATATTTTTAGGGGTGTGTACAAGGTTACTCACTCATGTCCAACTACACGCTCAAAGGGGCAAGAAACCCCATCTTGTGTTTTCTTAACAGCTGGCTCCTGCTGAGATATAATGTTGACCTTGACTCAACACATACTGTACTAGTTAAGTTAATATTTCACATTGCTATCAACCTTGGATTGAGGATTTGGGCCAGAGTAAAGCAATAATGAAATTTAAAACTTTGTGAAATAATGGGAAATTTAGATGAAAACCTTCCTCTTCCATTATTAAATTCAAAGCCCTAAATTGATTTTTTTAAAATTACTATCTTTGCATCTGCTACCATCCTATGAACTCATATCTCCTTGCTCATTGTGTGGCCAGAATTCCATGGAATCTTTCTGTATTCATAAGTTTGTAAAGATTGTTCATACTCAAAAGACAACATCAACAAATTTTCAAGATTCTTCCAACTACCAGTTCCATGCATTTTCATTTGTCAATGATAAAAAAGAAGCTAAATTCTATAAATTGATGCTTATCTAAATGTGTATTTTTCTCTGAAATTTTGTTAAATATGTGTGTATATAGTGCACATTGTATAATTTGTTTTTCCACTTACATTTATGTATTCCTGTGTTTTTTTAATAGTTTCATGAAAGATGAAGTCTTAACTATGTTAAGATGATTCATATTTGATATTATGTATTTTATTCAAACTTAGTTCAACATACATTCTTCAAAAAAGTGATTTATTTTTCCTTAACTTTAAATCACTGAAAATTAGATTTTATTTTCTTAGTTCATATAGTGAATATTTTATCCACAACTTTGAAATAAAGTATCGATCACATACTTTAGAGAGGTTTTGGAATCAAAAAGTAATTTCTGAAGAGCATAGCTGTATTTTATGAAGAATAAGTTTGTAATGTTGCAATCATTTTATAAGATTAGATATATGCATTTATAAGTAATTTTATTAGTGACTCACTCACTCAATGGCTTGTTCCCATCAATTTTGAGGACTAAAGTTTTAAGGGCATTAGAAAAAAGGGAGCAAAATCCTATTGATTCATGTCTTCCAATGATATATTTAATTTATTCTACTCTCGTTGCCCACCACCTAAGATCAGTAATGTATCAAAGAGTCAATCCTTGTTTTTTTTTTATCCATATGATGCAGCAATCCCACTAGTGGACATATACACTGAGAAAACCATAATTCAAAAAGTGTCCTGTACCACAATGTTCACTTCAGCTCTATTTACAATAGCCAGGACATGGAAGCAACCTAAGTGTCCATCTACAGATGACTGGATAAAGAAGATGTAACACATATATACAATGGAATATTACTCAGCTATAAAAAGAAACAAAATCGAGTTATTTGTAATGAGGTGGATGGACCTAGAGACTATCATAAAGAGTGAAGTAAGTCAGAAAGAGGAAAACAAATACCATATGCTAACACATATATATATGGAATCTAAAAAAAAAATTGTTCTGAAGAACCTAGGGGCAGGACAGGAATAAAGACACAGACCTACTAGAGAATGGACTTGAGGATATGGGGAGGGGGACGGGTAAGCTGGGACAAAGTGAGAGAGTGGCATGTACATATATACACTACCAAATGTAAAATAGAGAGCTAATGGGAAGCAGCCGCGTAGCACAGGGAGATCAGCTCGGTTATTGTGTCCACCTAGAAGGATGGGATAGGGAGGGTGGGAGGGAGATGAAGAGGGAGGAGATATGGGGATATATATATATATGTATAGCTGATTCAATTTGTTATACAGCAGAAAGTAACACACCATTGTAAAGCAATTGTACTCCAATAAAGATGTTAAAAAAATCAAAAAAGTCAATCTTAAGAAATGATATTTTTCAAGAAACAGAAAGTTAGAGGTTAGAGAACATTTAAGCTATCAACAGATTGGAGATAAATTCTTTTACAACAATCTTATCTTTCTGTTTCCTAACAGGAATGAAAGAGAAAATGTAAATGAAAAAAGGGGTAAATCTATGTGATAAACTTATATTCATCGAAACAGTGATTTACACAGTAGACTAAATTTGATGAGTATTAGGTACAAGTTGCTAGGGATACAAAGATGACTATATGACTTTTGAAGAGACAAATATGTAAATAAAATAATGACTGACTGTGTAGGAAACTTGACTTGGTTTGGGGAAGGGGTGTGAGAAAACATTCTTCAATTTCTTCTCTGGGTTTCTCACTCACTTCTTCATGTCAATATGCTTCAGGATTCTCTCCTTGGTTGTTTTCCCTTCCTGGACTATTCTATCCCAGGGTCTTATTGCCAAATTTAAGCTGAGCATCTCCAAATCTTCACCTCTGTCCCAGACTTATCTTCTGAGGACCAGACTCACATATCCCACCTCTACTTGCTCTCCTGAAGTGGATGTCCTAGAACCATTTCATGTTCAACGTGTAGAAAATATAACTCATCATCCATAATCATTCCTCTCAAATTTATATCTGTGATTTCAATGATTTATTCATTCTTTATATTTATATATTGAGCTCCAAGTCAGGTCCAGAATATGTGTTAGGAATAAAAGTTTAACATGACAGACTGCATTAATGGAGCTTATAAATTTATTATACACATTTGCACACACACACACCAAGATTTCCAATCACTATTCTGATAAGTGATTTGAATTAAAGAGAGCTTTAATCAAGACTTAGCCAAGCCAAAAAATAATAGTCCAGGTTCTTAAGCAAGTATATTATTGCAGACTAGATTTGATGGAAAGTGAGGGAAACACTGTTTATTAAACCACATTCAGGCTGAGTCCTAGAGGACAAAGAGGATTTGGGTGGTAGAGAGTGAGGCAAAGAGCATGGTGGGAAAAGGGAATGGTTGAAGATGTGAACAAAACATTAAGAAACTTGCACTCATAAAATGTTTACAAAAATTCACCATGTTCCAATTCATTAAGAAATTTCAAAGAATCAGTGTAATAGAGACCACATACACTGATCATTGCATTTAATTTAGAAAGCAATAGTGACAATAATATCAATATCATAAGGATGACAGATGAATCTGGACAACATAGACACTTATTTCTTTCTCCTTTTTGGTAGCTCACCAGAGAGCTGACTCACTTCTGGGTTAGCTCAACAGAAGAACAGGCTGTTTCCAACCTTGATAAACATTGGCTTCATTTTTCCATCAGGCTTACACTGAACGGAAAGTTCCAATGTTTCAGCTGTATGGATCTCCCCAGCCAGTCCTTCATGCCAATGATGTGTGGGATGGCAGGGCCAGGTTCTGCTGTTGGAGTCCTTTCCATGTGCACTCAGGCCCCCTCCTCCACCCACCCTCACCTCCAAGTGTACCTTCCCCAGGATGGTGAGGGGAAGGGGTGAGACCTTCATTGTCTTTGCTGCCTATACATTACATTATTTTACATTTATTCTGCATTGCTTTAACAATGTGTGCCTGTGCCCTCTCTGGCACATAATGATAGTAACATAACTTTAAATCTAAGGTCTTGTACATAGTATTTTTAATTTTGGAAAATTCCTAGTCATTATTCTTAAGTTTTTGTTTTTTTTGTATTGCTATCATTTACTCCTTTTTCTGTTTCTGGCTTTCTTATTAAAAAGCTATTGATATGCACTTCTATCTTCCTTATACTTTAACTTTTCTTTCCTTCTTTTCAACTCTTTATTATGTCCTAATATCGTGAGGTATTTAATACACTTTTCAAGGTTCAGCACTTACTAATGACCTAATACTATCTCTGTCTCATAAAAAATTGTAGTATATTTCTTTTGTTTTATCAATTGTATACTAATAATAATTGCAATAAAAGCTGAGAAGGGCATTTTAACTCCTTTTGCCTTATGGGCATGGGAAACCTTTTTTAAATCATAAAAATTAATAAGTGTTATTTTGTTTCAGAATGTTATAAGAAAACCAATATGAGATTTCAAAAATAAAATGATAGTTCATAAAAATAAAATTTTGTGAAGAAAATGAAACAGAAATATGGGTTCAAGTAGAAGAAGGAATAATGTGAAATGATTACTGACCACTGAAGAGTATTTTTTAAATAAAAGATGCAAGATAACAAAGTGCTATAATATTTAGATAACATTTGATACACTTAAAAGACAAGTGAAAATTGTTTTATTTTTAAATGAGAGTGTTCACATATTTTTAAGTTACCTTTTGTAACTAAACTTATGATGATAAATTCTAGATGTCAGTTTATTGTGAAATATAAAATTGTATATAGTTTAAAAAAATAAGGGATTGCAGCAAGCAGAAAATAAATGTTATGGTACTAGATTTCTAACCATTGCAATAAGACAAAACATTTGATGATTGGAAACAAAGAAATACAAGTCATTTTTCACAGATGATGTGATTGTATAAATGAAATCCCCCCAAAATTATTAGCTGGATTATGAAACTTAATAATCAACTTTAACAAATTTGTGGAGTTAAAGGTTAACATACAAAAAAATAACTTATTTTTACACCCGGCAACAAATGGGAAAAAATTTTCAAATAATATCATTTACTATAACATCACAAACTCAAATACCCAGGAATAACTTAACAACATATTTACAAGGCCTCCAAGTGTAAAACTATAAAATAATATTGATAGAATTTTAAAAAGGCTTAAATTAGTTCAGGGATCTACCATGTTTACATTTGGAATACTCAGTATTGTAAATATATCATTTTCCGCACAAGTATATATATGTTTATGATAAGAATGGCAGTGCAGATCAGTGGGGGAAGGGCGATTTTGTCAATAAATAATACTGGGTCAACAGGATATCCATAATGAAGAAAATTACTCACACAAAAATCCATCCAAATGTTACCAGACTTGGGGTTGGGTCCTGACAACTTGGGGTTGGTGTCTTCTCCTGACACACACACCCTCTCTCCCTACATCATTTTTCCAGTCCATGACTTTAAATACCATCTGAATGCCAGCTGTACACATTTAGACATGTCTCCAAGTCCTAACCTCTGCCCTGAAATGCCCAGCTGCATTTAATAGCTCTATCTCAAAGTCTGGTATATGTTTCAAATAGACCCCTTGGTTTCCCTCAAGTGTGTCCTTCAAAAACGTTTCCAAACACCCACCAAACATCTTTCTCTTCCATTTTCCCAAATTTTAGTCAACAACATTAAACTCCATAAATTTCCTAGGACTCAGCCTTTCTTTTAGTCTTACCTCCCAGGTCCAATCCATGTACATCTCCTAGAAGCATGATGCACTAACATATCTCAAACATGTGTACATCTTTTCATCTGAACTCCTGTCATGCTAGAGTTCTCATCTTTTATGCTGCAGCTGGTCTCACCATGTCTACTTTTGCCCTCTATACTCCATGCTACATAAAGTGAATTTTAACAATCATACATTAGATTATTTTCTTCTCTTTTTAAAATCCTCTAACAGCAGCCATGACAGTAAGATATAATTTGAATTAGTTATCAGGGTTTACAAACCCCTGCACTCCCTCACCCCTGCCTACCTCTCCAGCCGCACCATTCTCCTCTCCTCTTACTAAGTTCCAGTCACTCTGCCTTCTTTTTTTTCTTGGAACGAGTACTGTAATTGCCAACTTCAGGGCTTATGTACTCAGCACTGCTCTGACAGATTTTGTATTGCTGTGTTAGTTCTCAAATGTCACCTTTACAGAAGGTAAAAGGTACTGTAGAAAACTAATAGAGACCAATCATCAATCTTCCTCATCATATATTTTATTACCATTACAGCCCTTATATTATCTGTAAAGTAATTTATTTGTTTTCTTCAGTGGTTCCCAAAAGGTAGTCCATGCAACCACCATAACCCAATCAGCAGGTTGATGAGGTAAAAACATATTTTTATAATAATACTAAGACATTATTTACAAATGTAAATGTGCTATATCTGCACCAATGTTACAGAAGCAATTGTCGATAAAACTGTTGAAGACTTACCATAAATTAAGGCAGTGGGGACAAATTATATCTTTAAATTCTTCATTATCACACACTTGCAGTAAAAAAGAAAGCCAGTTTCACTCAAATGTCTCTTGATGAAGCAGAAGAAAATGTTAATTTTACTACTCTTTGAGCCTTTAATACATGCTTTTTTAATACATGCTCTGATGAAATGGGGAGTCTACATTAGGCGTGTCTCCACCAAATCCATATGTTGAAACCCTAACCCCCAAGGTGATGGTATTAGGAGGTGGGGCCTTTGAGAGGGTTAGTGGCCTCTGAAAGAGCCCCAGAGAGCCAGCTGGTCCCTTCCACCTGTAAAGACCCCCCCAGGAAAGCGCATCTAGGCACCAGGAAGCAGGCACCCTTCAGACAGGGATCTGCCATCACCTTGATATTGTTGTTTATGGTACTTTTGTTATAGTAAACCGAACAGACTAAGACAGTAACTTACCAGAGGATGATAGAGTTCTTGAGGAAAAGCCTTTTTGAAATTATTTGAGTTGTAAACTGGACTAGACACCTTCTCATATAGAACAATCTTTATTTGAAAAAAAAAATGACTGAAGACAATATTTTCCTGAAAATGAAATTTTCCTGTTACACAACTGACAATATTTTGTTGCCAATAAGAAAATTAAAGCTTTGAGGTGAAAAATAGAATTTTGGAATATTTGTTGCCATTGACAGCTTCCTAATACTTAAAGCCATATATATATACACACACATACACAGTACATACGTATATGGGAGAGAGAGAGAGTAATGAAATGTGTCAACATTTGAAAGACCTGCATAAATCCATGAATGATTTTCTGAAAGGTCAATGTACTATTGTACAGACTCATGAATGGGTAAAATATCCATACAAAGAGCAAGCTAGATAAAGGATGTTAGTCTATGGAAATTTCATCAATATGACTTCAGACTCCACATAGCAATTAATCTTTATGAAGCTCCCTTTTGTAGAGTTTTAGTAAAGTATCAAGAAAGAATATCTATTAAAACAGTCCTGTCTTTTCCAAGGTAGATTTTCTTCATGTACTTCATCCAAAACAACATATTCTCAACATTTACTGCAGATGTAAATGGGAGAATCTAGCTACATTCTATGAAAGCAGATGTTACAGACATTTATAAATATGTAAAACAATGCCCCTCTCCTCATTGTTTTTGTTTAGAAAAACAGTTATTTTTCATTAAACAACATATTTTCTAAGTTAACATGTAATGGTTTTAATATTATAATTTATAAATAAGTATTTAAAAAATTTGGTGTTAATTTGAATAGTACATATCACTGAATATAGCTCCCATAAACAAAAGTTTTGTGGGTACTCAATTTTTAAGAGTATAAAGGGATCCTCAGACAAGAAAGTAAGTACTGCTCATGTGCCTATTTGTTCTCTGTCTCACTGTCTCTTTGCACTAGAATGTGAGGGTCATGAGAACAGAGGCCTGACTTTGCACTCCTTGTATCCCCACTACCTGGACCAGTGCTTGGCAGACACCACTGGCAACGTGTTCTCTGCTTCCATGATTGCAAATCAGGTTTCACTTTCCCACATCCTGTTACATGTTGGCTCACAGACCCAGGGGCTTCTCTCCAGCTGTTAGCTCGGCTATTTTCTTGTGCCAAGTTCAAGACACCCAGGTATCTCCTCTGTCTTCCCTGTGCTACTAGGGTCCTACAGACCTCATCAGAGTCAGGAGAGATAAGGAGATAGTATTTTAACATTCTAAAAATATTATTTCTTTACTTATTTAGGAAAGTGTGTCTTCTGTTGACATGAAAATGAAATCCAAACTATATTCAAATACTCTAAATTACTCTGCAGTTGTTAAGTCTTGTGTCCTGGCAGAATTTTAAGAGTTAAATGGATCTGTCATTTATTTGTCCAATTATATTGGAGACCATATTTTATTTTCTACCATTGTGTATTGTGGATCTGTAAGGATTGCTATTGTAAGGGTTGACATTTTCCTTAGCCAAAAGTTCACTTCAGAAATGGTAGAGGGTATCTTCATATATTGCTTTTCAAAATACCTTGCAGAAGTGTTATAAGCACAATTAATTGTTTGCAATTTGATTTGAGATCTACAGGTGGAAAAGGTGAAATGTAATTTCCAAGTACTTAATGTTTACTATTATGGCTTAATGACATATATTAGCCATACAAACCCAAAGGGGACATAGCCTGGGGACAAGATACTAGCGTTTTTTTGCACAGAGGCCATGGAGTGATTCTCATTAATGTTAATAGGAGTGAAACCCACTGTAAACCTTAAGGCAATGATCACAACACATTGCTTGGTGCTGTTACAAGTAAACATCATCTATGAGAGAGTAATTTCTGCACATGCATTTCAAAAACTGCTTCACTATATTATTCACATGAGTATAAACCAGTAATGAAAGTGTATTTCACAAATGAAATGTATTCAGTTTTAGTTAGTAGTGTTTTAAAAGCTGCAGCTCAGTAGAGCATTTTCAAGCAGAAATAATCAGCAAAAATGTAGTAGCATATTATCTGCTAGAGTGACTAACCAGATCTAAAATCCAATTTTTTTCCTTACATTTGAAATACTGAGATTTCCTACTATGTAATAGGAACTGAGATTGATACTAGGGATAATTTACTGAGTACAAGAATCATAGTTTCTGTTGTTTCAAGTTTCATAAGTAACTAATAACAAACAAGGTCACAAAAAGAACTATTTATAATCTGTATGCATCAAAGGATGTGCGGTCCTGAGTTTTGGCCTAGTATGTCATGAGCTTATTACTTGTCACTCCATCCTAATAACACAGGAAAAAGCTAAATGAGCTAAAAATAAAGAACTCTTTTAAAATATATCAGAGAAATGAGGTCACAGGACAAAGTACAGTCCCCCAAATTAGAGACAGGCAGATATAAAAAATTACAACTTACAGGAGCAGAAACCCATGAGTAGAAACTTCTTCAGAAAACAGTACCAGGTGTAGCATGTCTGGTTTTCAACAAAAAATTACAAGGGGGCTTCCCTGGTGGCACAGTGGTTGAGAGTCTGCCTGCCGATGCAGGGGACGCGGGTTCATGCCCCGGTCCAGGAGGATCCCACATGCTGTGGAGCAGCTGGCCCTGTGAGCCATGGCCACTGAGCCTGCACGTCCAGAGCCTGTGCTCCGCAATGGGAGAGGCCACAGTGGTGAGAGGCCCGTGTACCGCAAAAAAAAAAAAAAAAAAATTACAAGGCACACTAAAAGTCAAAAAGTACAGTTTGAAGAGACAGAACAACATCAGGACCAGACTCAGATATGGCAGGGATGTTGTAATTATAAGACTGATAATATAAAACAACTAGGATCAATATTATAAGGGATCTTATGGATAAAGTAGACAACATGCAAAAAACAGAGGCTCACATTGGTAAGCAGAGAGATGGAAATCCTAAGAAAGAACGATAAAGAAATGCTAGAGATTAAAAACACTGTAACAGAAATTGAAGAATGCTTTTCATGAGCTCATTGCTAGACCGGATGTGGCTGAGGAAAGAAACTTTGAGCTAGAGGATATGTCAACAGAAACTTCCAAATTTGAAAAGCTAAGAGAAAAAAGACTGAAGAAAACAAATAGAATATCCATGAAATGTGTGACAACTACAAAAGGTGTATCACAAACATAACAGAAATATCAGAAGGAGAAAGATTGAGAGGAACAAAAGAAATATTTAAAACAGTAGTGACTGAGAATTTCCCAAATTAATATCAGACACCAAACCACAAATCCACAAAGCTCAGAGAGCACAGAATAGGATAATGCCAAAAATATCTATGCCTAGGCATATCATATTTAAACTTCAGAAAATTCATGGCAAAGAAAAAATTTTGAAAGAAGATGGAGGGAAAAACCATCTTACTATAGAGGAGCAAAGATAAGAATTACATCTGACTTCTCCTCAGAAATTATATAAGCAAGGAACAAGTAGAGTGAAATATTAAAAGTCTTGAGAGAAAAAAGCCCAGCAACCTAGAATTCTCTGCCTTACAAATATGTCCTTCAAAAGTGAAGAAAAAACAAAGACTTTCTCAGAAAAACAAAAATTGAGGAAATTTGTTGCCAGTAGACCTGCCTTACAAGACATGTTAGAAGTTGTTCAGAGGGAAGGAAAATGATATAATTCAGAAACTTAGATCCATATAAAGGAAGAGATTTAGAGAAGAAGTTAGTGAAGGTAAAGACATTTATTTTTCTTATTTCTAATTGATCTAACAGATAATGATTTATTCAAAATAATAACAGCACTAATGTACTCAATGATTACAGTTTATTATAAGTAAAATGAATAATATTATTGAGACAGGAGGAATTAGAAATATTTTGTTATCATAAAGAAATGTGCAAGGTTTTATAAAAGAGTGAAACAGGAAGTAGTAATTTAAACTGGATGGTCAGCTTAGGCCTCATATATAGGACTGATCACTTGTCAAAAAGCAAGATTAGAAGCACAGATACTGGATAGTTCTTGGGAGAGGCGCTTGTCGTTGGTCTAGGTAGTTCGAAGTGAAATGGTAAATGCGAGTAAATATTATGTAATAGACACGACAGAAAATCAACAGAATTTCTATTTATAAGATTATATTTTTCTAACTATATTAATTTGACTACAAAGTTAGCATAACAGAATCACATAACAAGATCAAATCTGAGAATACCAGGTAATGTCCGAGTCTTATCACATAGCAATGCTAAAGAATGTTTCTTTCTGTAACAAAATCACCACAACTGTCTGTTTGGCAAAAATTTCAATGTTAAAGACTCTGACTAAACTTTTCCTTTCTAGAGTATCCTCTGGAGTCAACTTTGATCAAGAATCTATCTTTTATCTGACTATTCATCTTTGTGTTCACATTTAGCTGTTCTCACGTTTCTTCAATGTTTTTGCAATGATACAGTATCAAGCTTATATCCACCCTACACTAGACACTCTAGCAGGTGTTTCCTGATGCACTTGTGCAAAGCATCTTGGGAGATTCTACTGAACAAGGGCCAGTCTGCAGCCATGTGCTCCAAGAATTTGGAAAATACTATTCTCTCATCCTTGGCTTCCATTGATTTGTCGGTAAGCCTTGTGTTGGTCTAATTGCCATTCTCTTGTAGGAAATATCTCTGTTCTCTCAGTTGTTTTACATTCTTTTCTTTGCCTTTCCTATTCTATAGCTTTATTCTGTTCTTTCTTTGTATCTAAGTTGAGGTTTGTTAGTCTTTCTAAATCTACGTGATTTTGTTTATTCACTAATTCTGGAAAACTCTCACCTATTATTTCTCAGAATATTACCCCACCCCTGCCCACTGTCTCTACTATCTCCTTTTGAATTTGATCAGAAGTATGTGTGAACTCTTCATATCCTCATCCATATCTTTTAACCTCTAGTTTATATCTTCATTTCTTTGTCTTTGGGTTTCCTTCTAAATAGTTTCTTCAAATCTGTCTTCCAATTCAGCAGTGCTGTCTCCAAGCTTGTCTCACATGCTATTTACCCATTTATTATATTTCTAGACATTCTGTTAGACTCACTACCCAATTCTCCTTTTCATTTTTAGTCAAAACCTCTTTTGTTTTTAAAACTGTGTGAAGGAATCTTTTTTTAAAAATTAATTCTTATTGGAGTATAGTTGCTTTACAATGCTGTGTTAGTTTCTACTGCACAGCAAAATGAGTCAACCATACATATACATATATCCCCTCTTTTTTAGATTTCCTTCCATTCAGGTCACCACAGTGCATTAAGTAGAGTTCCCTGTGCTATACAGTATGTTCTCCTTAATTATCTATTTTATACATAGTATCACTAGTGTATATGTTTCAATCCCAATGTCCCAATTCCTCCTGCCCCCCTCTTTCCCTCTTGGTATCCATACATTTGTTATCTATGTCTGTGTCTCTATTTCTGCTTTGCAAATAGGTTCATCTGTACTATTTTTCTAGATTCCACCTATATGCATTAATATACGGTATTTAGACTCCATATATATGTGTTAGCATATGGTATTTGTTTTTCTCTTTCTGACTTACTTCACTCTGTATGACAGTCTCTAGGTCTATCCACTTCATTACAAATAACTCCATTTCATTTCTTTTTATGGCTCAGTAATATTCCATTGTATATATGTGCCACATCTTCTTTATCCATTCATCTGTCGATGGACACTTAGATTGCTTCCCTGTCCTGGCTATTGTAAATAGAGCTGCAATGAGTTTGAAATTCTTTCTTCCAAATAAGATTATGTTCTACCAACTTGGGGTCACCTTAAATTAAATTTTAGATGTGATTTTTTATATCAACACAATGTTAATTCCATTCCCCAAAGAAAAGGGCAGTTTACAGTTCAGAATTTATAGGGAATGCTGGTTTTTGTTTGCTTTGTTTTCTTTTGCCATCTACTTGAGAGTTTAGGAACTCCTTTATCTGTCGATATCCCACCCTTCTCCTCCCCAGCACACATTTGCTTCAATAATTTTTCAATTAAAATTTTTTTTTGGATTTTGGTAAATTTTAGATTCAGAAGATTTTCTTAATTCTTATGCATTTAAAATGATGTAATAAAATCTTTTAGCTGGGATTTTTGTGTTCTTAATTGGAAGGGTTTGCCCTTATATCTTGCCTACTACATTTTTGGAGTTTATATTATAAACTCTATTCATGCTTAAGGACCCTAGAGAGTTTAGTTTCCTATTCTCTGCAGAATTCTCTAGCCTTTTCTTACTGGATTTTGGAGTTAATAGTGGTTTTAATATAGGAATAGTGTTAATATAGGATAATATTAATAAAGAATCCAAGGAGGAGGAAGATAGTACATGAAGTTATGATATCTGTGTCCAGAATGTTTAAACAAAATGATAAGGCAAGGTAAAATTCTGAAAAGGGGCATAAAACTTTCATTTATTTGGAAGGAATCAATTTCTAACTGTAGATTTTTCATGGATTTTAGGCTTGTATTCAAGGAACAATGTTGCACTAAGAAGACCAGTTTGCCCTTTTGATGATAACACGTGGGTAGAAACATAATTCTAATGCTGATCCTGACAGAGGAAACATAGATAGACATCTTCAGAACTGTAGTGGTTGATCCCAAGATCTAAAAGATAAAGAAGATCAAGAGCATAATTACACACAAGAAGGAAGACAGACACCACAAGTAAAATTTCACAATTTTCCTTACTTTATATTTTATGCTTAGTTCATGTTCACTCAAATACAAGCAAAAAAGGAAAACTGTTGTTAAAACCCAGCATCAGTAATATAAAAAATCTTTAACAATGAATTGGATAAATATCAATAGAATGTATACATATGTATGTGTATATATTATATATTATTGTATACATATATTCCACAGTTAGCAGTTCAGTAACTTCTGATTTGTCAATGAGAGAATCTCCAGTTATTTAGTAGTACAGTTGTTACTTTTATCCCCCAAATGCATTGATTTCTTCACCAAAATGCTTACTGTGTCTTTTGATATAACACAGTGAACAAGGCAGAAAGGTCCATATTCTCATGGAACTTAAATCCTAGAGAGTAGAGAGGGGAAACAGAAAAAATCATAGGTACACAGGTTGGTAGTTAGGAAGGTAGATAACACAATTTCATTGTTGATAAGTATTAAAAAGAAAGTAAAGCAGGGGCAGAAAGTGAAAGTAAATGAACATTCTGTTAAATAGCTTAATCTGAGAGAGAAGCTATGAAGGGAAACATTTGAGGATGAAGGAATAGCAAACATAAGGATCCAAAGGTAGCAACAGGCTCGGGGTGCTCAGGTACTAACAGCAGGGCCAGTGTGGCTGGAGAGTGATGTAAATGGGGGACAATCTTCACAGATGAGGGAAGTCTGGGCACTGTTATGAAATGGTTCTACTTTTGTCCAAAATATTGTAGGACTCCTGACCCAAGCCTGAGGTCGTCTTTTACTTCCTGGATAGTAGGATGTGGCTGCATTATTTCCAAGATCTACTAGAGATGACTTTTGGTTCTACTTTTGTCCAAAATATTGTAGGACTCCTGACCCAAGCCTGGGGTCGTCTTTTACTTCCTGGATAGTAGAATGTGGCTGCATTACTTCCAAGATCTACTAGAGATGACCTTTGACATATCTCTAATTGTTTTGTGATTTCACTTAAGAGTAAGATGGGGAAAAGACACCGGGTTTGGGGAGAAAGATTTGGGTAAAATGTGGTGGTTTGAATGTACATATCTATTCCTGCTTCTTCACAAAGTACACTTGGCACTATAGAAAAATCAGTATCAAATAAAAAGACAAAAACATGGAGGAAGACAGAGAGCGATAAGAAAAGGTATGTTGGGCAAAATTGTGGAATCTATAGAGTGGATAAGTGAGTGAAAGCTGAATAACAACAAAACATTCTGTGACTCACACTTTGCCTGATGGTGGGGAGACTAAAATGTAGATGATCCATACCACCGAGCTCTAGAAGGACTAGGGAACTGGCAGTGTGGGATTTTTGAATGTGGGGTTGAAGAAGCTTACACCCCCTTACATCAGAAAGGCCCTAGGCAGAGAGGGCAAGGCCCAGCCCAGGGCCTCAGGGAAACTCAGAGCACTGGCCTCGGGACCAACATCCCTCTTCCTCTACCTATTCTCATAAATGATGTGGCCAAGCTTATGAGCTGTTCAGCCCCAAAGCAAGGCCCCCAGATATGCTGAAATGGGGCTACCCCTCAGGGTGACCTTAGGAGGAAAGGCTGGGCACAAGCTCTGCCCACAGGGAAATTTCCAGTCAGCCTTATTAGACACTCATTCTTAACGTACTGGATAGTCCAGGAGCACCAGGCATGAAAGGCACAGACCAAAGCAAGGAAACACTTACACAATGAAACCCACCAGGAAGCAGAAAAACTATACGAGACAATGGAGGCATGTCTTCAAATAATGAGAAAAAAGTATTTTCAACCTGGCACTTATGTCCAAACTGTATATTAAATGTGAAAGCAGAACAAGGACATATTTAGCAACATAAGATCTCAAAACATTTATCTCCAATGCCCTCATTCTCAACAATTCTTTAAAGTTTGATTTGGGAGTCATGGATCATAGTGATTCAAAACTGGAAAGAGCCAGTGGGAACCTGAGTTTGGTGAAGTATGACTGTCAACAGCTCTACATTAGGAATAGGAACCAACAAATCCAATTGGGGCTGAAGGATGGAGAGCAAGAACGTGCTGTCCCTGAGGGGAAAAATTTAAAAAATACACACACACACACACACACACACACACACGTGTGTGTGTGTGTGTGTGTGTGTGTGTATATATATATATATATATATATATATATATATATATATATGTATATATCAGGTAGAATACTGATTTTCACATGCTGAGGAAAGACTTTTATTTCTACTGGAAATTTGGAGAATGAACTGGTGAAAAGAGTACTCAGAGGACAAAAATACATTTAATGCTGTAGGTTTAATGAACGAAATAAAAACACATTGGGAAGGAATGTCTAGACCATATCCCATTGAACCCATTATGGCTAATCGGAGAGCAAGCATTTAAACTCAGCAAACTTGCTCTTGACTTCTGACCTCTGGCTTACTAACAAGGTAATTTTGAACAATTCTTTAAACCATCTGAGTCTTAGTTTTATATTCTGTAAAAGGTGCTTTTAATGCCTGACTCAGAAGAATGTTGTGATGATTAACCTAGCAGAGGTGTATTCAGGATTTAGAGTGAGGCATGGAAAATAGAAAATATATTTGATGAGATGAGATATGGAAAGCAGATTGATAACTGATGGAAAGGTCATTCCTTCAGAAAAGCAATGTGGTTTAAAAGCCAGAGATTTCCCCAAGAATGGTTCAATTGGCTGTTGGCCTTTAGAAAAGATAATTAAGTAAGTAAATTACTAACAGAGTAGGCTGTAGTTAAATTGGGAATAACTAATCTAAATAATGGGGAAAAATCAAATTGGACTTGCAATTGGCCTCTGAACTGGGGGCAGGGGGGACAGCCTTGTGGGACTGAGCTCTTAACCTGTGGGATCTGATGCTGTTTACCAGTGGATAGTGTCAGACTGAGTTGAATTGTAGGACACGCAGCTGGTGTCAGAGAATTGCTTCATGGAGGGGGGTGAAAGGGAGAGTCTCACATTGGAATCAGGAGCAGAATTGTACATACTCTTTTGTATATTTTATATATCTTTTTCCAGGTTTACTGAAGTGTAATTGACAAAATTATAGCATATTTAAAGTGTACAACCTGATGATTTGATGTATTTATACATTGTGAAATGATAAATGTGAAATGACCACAATCACATTAATTTTTTAAATTAATTTTATTTATTTATTTGGCTGCATTGGGTCTTTGTTGCTGTGCACAGGCTTACTCTAGTTGTGGCGAGCGGGAGCTACTCTTCATTGCAGAGGGTGGGCTTCTCGTCACGGTGGCTTCTCTTGTTGCAGAGCACAGGCTCTAGGTGCATGGGCTTAAGTAGTTGTGGCACATGGGCTCAGTAGTTGTGGCTCACGGGCTCTAGAGTGCAGGCTCAGTAGTTGTGGCACAGGGGCTTAGTTGCTCTGTGGCATGTGGGATCTTCCTGGACCAGGGATCGAACCAGTGTCCCTTGGATTGGCAGGCAGATTCTTAACCACTGCGCCACCAGCGAAGTCCCCACAATCACATTAATTAACACATCTATGACCTCACATAATTACCTTTTTTATTTTTTATTTTTGGTGAAAACAAGATCTGCTCTCTTAGTCTAATTTCAAATATATGAAATAATATTATTAAATATAGTAACCATGCTGTACATTAGATCCCCAGAATTTTTTCATCTTTTGACTGAAGGTTTGTACCCTTTGACCAACATCTGCCTATTTCTCCAGCTCCTGTCCCTGGCAACCACCATTCTACTCCTCGACTCCTTTTTTAGAATCCATATATAAGTGATATCATGCAGTATTTGTATTTATCTGTGTACCTTATTTCACTTAATATAATGCCCTCTGGTATCATTTATGTTGTTACAGATGACAGAATTTCCTTTATTTTTATGGTTGAATAATGTTCCACTGTATTTATGACCACATTTTCTTTATCCATTCATCCCTTGATGGGCACTTAGGTTGTTTCCATGCCTTGGCTATTGTAAATAATGCTGCAATGAACATCAGAATACAGATGGCTCTTAGAGATAGTAATTTCATTTCCTTTAGATATACACCCAGAAGTGGGACTGCTGGATCATATGGTAGTTCTATTTTTAATTTTTTGAAGAAGCTTTGAACTGTTTTCCATAGTGACTGCACTAATTTACATTCCCACCAACAGTGCACAAGGATTTCCTTTACTTTACATCCTCACCAACACTCATTATCTCTTGCCTTTTTGATAACAGCCATTCTAACAGGTATGAGGTGATTGTGGTTTTGATTTGTATTTCCCTGATGATTAGTGATGTTGAGTACCTTCTCATGTACCTGTTGGCCATTTGTATGTCTTCTTTGAAAAAAAACCATGTCTAAATGTCTATTCAGGTCCTTTGCCCATTTTAAATTGGAATATTTGGTTTATTGTTATTGGGTTGTATGAGTTTCTGATATATTTTGGATATTAACCTCTTATTGAATATATAGTTTGCAAATATTTTCTCCCATTCTATAGTTTACCTTTTTATTTGGTTGATTGTTTCTTTGATTGCGCAGAAGATTTTCAGTGTGAAGTAGTCCCACTTGTATATTTTTGCTGTAGTTGCCTGTATTTTTGGTGTAAGATCCAAAAAATCATTCACAAGCAAAATTTAAAAAAAAACAGTAAAAACTAGAAGTCATTTGAAGGAAGTTATTTACATAGTTATTCAACAAGATCATTAATATTTTATGATGAGTTATTCATATTTCAAAAATCAAATGAAGTTGTTATTTTTCTAATGTGAAAAAAATAAAGAAGGTTTTACTTAGAGAATATGGTTTACAGAGTAGTTTAAATTCAAATTCAGTAGATTAACTTTGTCCTATCACCAAAAATAAATGCCTTCTTTCTATTTTCTTCACCTGGCATTCCAAGTTTTTAAACTCTTTGCTTTCAGAAAACTATTATCTTTCTTGATAGACAATTTCCACATATTTTGGTCATATTCATAGATTTAAGTAGGCCCAATGACCTACACATTCTTCTATGTCTTCAGAGATAATCACAGAATCTTGCTTCAATCTCTCTGACACTGCAGAGAATCCACTGGGTATCAGCAATGGAAAAGCAATCATTTAACACGGAGCCAAAATAGACCTTTTCCTTGAAAGTAATTTTCAGAAACAGTGTTCTCTGAAGCAGAACATTCTGGAAAATTATTTCCCTCAAAGAGTTTGGGTCCTTCAGCTTAAATGTATATCTCTTATCATAAACCATTACCTACCTTGAAATTCCAGAGTGCAAAAATCTGTTGCTTATAAATAGCATATTTATTTAAATATCTGCCGCTCATGAACCTTCATTCCTTTTTTATTCTTATTGCCCTGAAGGCAATTTCTAAAATGATTTTAGAGGTATGGAGTAGTAAATGACGTAGTCCTGAGAGAGAAAGAGCAGTTTAGTTTGAAATGTACCAAGTAATAATTTGGCTTTATATGTGTGCTTCGAGGTAGGTTAAGGTGGAACAGGGGCTGAGAGTGTGCTCTCTCACCTGTAACTAAGGTATGGGAGCTCAGGGTTTTATGAAACAGTATCATATGTCCATTCAATTACTAAGAGAAATACAGTAGACTCTGTGCTACCAGACAACAGTTGTTGACAATACGATGCAGATTTTGACATAACATTTTATCCATTTCTATATGATATACTTTTAAAATCACAAGGTATGATTTATATTACCAATTTAAATGCTAGTTTCATAATTTCTACATTTCTGTATATATTAATTTGTCAACAACCAGTACTTAGCTTTGTTTCCTGTTTTCCAACTTACTAAAACTAACACTTGATGAAAACTGTATTCTTAACATGAAGTTTTGAAATATGTAACATTTTCCTGATGAAAACAAAGTAAGGGAAATCTCACATGAATAATATATGGCCCGAGACACTTACTATGGTTTTATCTTAAAATAATTTAATGGGTTACTGTGTCTACTTCAATAGTTGCCTTGAGGCTTTGTTTGTTGTTCAAATAGCTATCATCAGTCAAAAACGACAGGCATAGTTAGGCTCATTATAGCTTTAGCTGATTTTCTAAACTAACATCTAAGTCTGTTTAACACTACAAACTTTCAAAATACTTAGCTATTAGCGCTAATTTTTCTTAGCAAGATTTAGAGAAAATTGAAAAAGTCTTTTTTAGCAGGGAAATGGGAAACTTTTGTGGAAGAAATTATTCTTATTTATTCCTAACTGTTAAACTCTACTGCTTAGAATATTTTAATTAAGAAAGTTTTTTTGAAACGTAGGTAGATTTGTGTGTGTGAATATATGTGTGCATATATATCTACATATATAACTACAGAATAAAATTATTTTACATGTAAAAATAAATATACAGGGCTTCCCTGGTGGCACAGTGCTGGAGAGTCCGCCTGCCAATGTGGGAGACACGGGTTCGTGCCCTGGTCTGGGGGAATCCCACATGCCGTGAAGTGGCTGGGCCCATGAGCCATGGCCACTGAGCCTGCGCATCCGGAGCCTGTGCTCCGCAACGGGAGAGGCCACAACAGTGAGAGGCCTGCGTACCACAACAAAACAAAACAAAACAAAACAAACAAACAAAAAATAACTACACACATAAATATAAATATATATAATATAAAAGTATTTTTTACATATAAAATACCTTATATGGATTTTGCTTCAGGCTAAAGATATATATATATATATTTATATATAAAAATTTATATATTTATATATATTTTTTATTCAAAGATTTCATTGGAATCTTTCACATAAGATTTTTCTAAACCCTTGAATTAAATGAAACTTCATTCTTTCTAAACCACATTTTAGGGATATATGCTAACTATAAAGACCAAGCTTCCTACTTCACTATCTTGCTGACTCCACTATTATATAACTTCAATGAAGCTTTGTATTTTTATCGTATTGCCATCTTTGATTATTTATTTGGAGAATACTTGAAAATAGAAACTGAAGAAAATACTTTATTTTTAAAATGTTTTTGAATTTATGTGAGTGTATTGTACTTACTTGTTTTTACAGAAAATATATTGTAAGTTTTTTGTTTGTTTTTTGTTGTTCTCAACCGTAAAGTTTCTAGTATAGATTGTGGTATATTATATCATTTTGTTGTCCACATATTCTTTTGTGTAGCATCTTATATGTTAAGAGAAGGGTTTTTCAGACTGGAGTATGTGAACAAAGCTCAGTAACCTAGAGGGAGCATGGCTTCAAGTATGTAAGATAAAGCCTATAAAACTGCTTTATATCTGCTTAACTTCAAAAGAAATCAATTTACATGCATGAACTCACCTTTCTGTAGTTGAGGGATACAAAGTTAAGAGGTTCTTATTCTTACTATTTTGTCCTGATATCACAAATATCAGTTTTTAATCTCCTAACCCCAAACATAATATTTTAGCTTTATTTGCTTTGCCTGGTCAGTTGTCCAAATGGTAATGTTGGAATCTTATGTCTTATTCTCTTGGTAATTTTCCTAATTATGATTGATTTTATATTTTGAATTTTTGTACAGCTCCCAGAGAGTGTTTTAGCAAGTGAGCATTTTGTAAAATATACTCAAAATTCATAAATAAATTATCTGCCTCTTCTGTAACTATGTAATCATTCAGTGCATGAGAAAATTGCCAAATGTTTTGTTTTTATTCTTCTACTCTTTGCTGTCTAGAAGGACAATTGCAAATAAAACAAAACAAAAACCACTCTCTTCTAGATATTCCCTATAATTTTCTTTTTCTTTGGCTTTGCAAAATGATCATTTTAATATACTCTTTTTTCCATTTATAAAAGATAATACATATTTATTTTAGAAAGTCTAGAAAATGAAGAAACACATAACATACCAGCAATATTATCTAAAATTCCTTCACTCAGAGAACTTCTGAGAACATTTTGGTATGTTCAGTTTTTCTTTCCTTTAAAATATACATGGTTCTCATAAAATTGAAACCATAGTACTTTATAATTTTATATCTACATTGTGCTTTGTTTATTCAACATCATGGCATAAGAACTTTTCCTTCTCCTTAAATGTATTATGATAGCATGTTTCATACTATTAACACAGAATTTAATTAACAGGTATCCTATTATTGGATTCTGATATTATTTTATAAATTTTAACTTCTTAAAATAATACGGAGTAAATCATGATTCATATATCATCATGTGCATATTTTATTATATCCTTAGGTACATTCTCAGATGTTAAATTATCGAGTCAAAGTACATGTATCTAAGAATACTGATACAACATGTCCTACACATACACGTACATGTACACATGTAAAGACATAACTTTATCAAGAAATTAGTCATTTCATCATTCTCTACTGAACACTAAAAATAACAAGGCATAATGAGTTCAGAAATGAGGCTTAAATGGGCTCAAAAAGTGTAACATGTTGATCTGCAAAACTAGCTAAATATAGGGAATTAATTTGTTTCTAAACTTTTTAGTAAGCAATGGGTAAAAGATGACTTTATTGGTGATGTTATTTGTATTGTGAGTGATAGAAATTCAACAGTACTTCTTTAGATGACAGTCCTCCTAAAGGGGGAGGATTAATACTTTATAATATATAAAATAATTTGTAATTATTATACATATTTGCTATTTAGTAACCATGTGTTTATTGGGTGGTTCCTTTAAAAAGTCATGAATATAAGTTGCTGGCAACAAATCAAAATTCATTTCTGTAAAATTAATTATGCAGAGGGTCAACCTGATTTATTCAAACTGTTCACTTGCTTCTGGTCTCTAAAGAAAAGTATGTGAAAAAGTAAATTTTAGGATATAGTACAAGTGCAGATGGGTTGGTTATATTTCTTTAAAAAATTTCTCTTTGAAAAGTGTATCTCAACTGACCTTTTGTTAAATAAGGAGGCACAGTGTGTTGGAAATAATGCATTGTATAACCAGTGAAATCACAGAGCATATTTGCTTATGGGGTTTCTTTTTTGTGAAAGCTTAAGGAGAAGAGTGATATTAAGAAAGCATTTACACCTCCAGAACACCTGAGTTTTATCATTTACATACCCACAAAGAAATTACATGTACACAAACGAAGACCAGAAATGAATATTTTTTAAAGCATAGCTGGGCTTTGGCCTTAGGCTGCAATGCAGCTAACACAGAGGTGTCTTAGGGGTCTAGAAAGCAGAGAACTAGTTGGTCATTTGTTTTTCCTCATGCTCAGCGGATTTGAATCTTCTCTTTTAAAATACTGGTAGTTCAAAAGTGCTACAGCATAGGAAAAAAGCTTGTGAACAACAGAGCAAGTGTGTAAGATTCTTAGACTCACCTGTCCTGAGCCTTCTCTATCATTCGTATATAGAATTGCATATAGCTTCTACCTTTTAACATTGTGGTGGCCTTCACTTCCTTCAAAAGAGTTTTAGGTAGTTTAGGAGCAAATGACAAAAAAAAAAAAAAAAAAAGAAGATAATACCAGAACACCAGCCATATTTTATATGAGCAGAAGTGTTTCCCTGGCTTGTCCATTGACTACTCCCATGATACAGACTCCATATGTACTGAGATGCAGTTAAGATTACTTTCTATGGAATCAAAGGCCAATAAAAAGCTAGTAACATCACAGACACTTAATATTATTCCAGACACAGATAACATTGCAAAAGAATAGATGTGTCTGAAGCTGTTCATTCCTTGTCACAGATGATGTGACAATAATACTGCAGACCCATTATTTTAAAACAAGACAACATCAATATATTTCCCTTTTCACACAAAGGAAGATGAGAAAATATAAGATTCTTTTAAATAAAAAAGGGAATGGGTGTTTATATATCTTCCAAAATTATATGCATAAATTTACAAATTTAAGTATCACTTATGATGATTAATTAGGGGAAAAATTCCTTAAGAAGGTTAAAGATTACCTTACAGAGGAAATTCAAGGACAAGCATTTTATGGTTACTACATGCAGAAAAAAAAGATTACAGTCCTGTGTATAACATTTCATTTCTAAGTCTATTAAATTATTTCCTGCAATGTGCTTTCGTTATTTAAAATTCTATTTCATCCATCAGAATCAACCACTGTTTCTTCTCCTCTATCTGTTCTGAGTTTCTTTCACAAGCTGCTGCTAATTAGGAGAGGCTGTGGCCTCAGGACTCTGTACAAAATCCTGTTTGTTAGCACTGGGTGAATCAGTGGAATCTGAAGGAAACAAAAGGCTTATAGAATGAAAAGAAATTAAAAAATAGATCATAAGGGGAATGTAATATTTTGCTTCTACATAAATTTTTCAAATAATTTACAGTTTGTTTACCTTCTTTTTGTTGTTGCTAATCAAAGTGAATTAAAAGAGAAATGATGTACAAATTACTGACATAAACACAAACAACCATGTGGAACCAAAATTTCAGGTGATCTTAACAAACTCTACACCATGAAATAAGGGAAGGAAATAATTCTGTATTTTCCTATCTTGCAGCCACTGACTAATTCTTAAGATTGTTAGAAAAATATGGATTGGTAACTATTTGTAAAATATGAAGAGAGTCCATTAGGAAAAAAAATTACATACAAAATGCAAAAATTAACTTAAATTGTAGTCTAGCAAAAAAACTGAGATGGGGTAAAGAAAAAGTACAAAATATATGTAAGATTTAAAATAAGAGCAAAATTAAGATGTGTATAGTTATTTGTTTAAAGACAAAGAATTTGTTTGAAAAATAATTTATAAAGAGCCAGAGTCAAATGCTTTATGCAATGGTTATATTTAAATCATACAAAGACTAATGTGAGAGGGTAAACGGACATATTTGGTACATAAGGACCCAGAAAACATACCACCTGTATTCTTTTTTTCTTCACAAAACAAATCAAAACAAAGTGAAGCAAAGCAAAACAAACAAACAAAAAGATTGTATTTTAGCTCCAAAGGTTTAAGAAAATTTATCTCTATTTGTCAGAATACAGAAATGTGTTTTTCTTTCCACTATGATATTTATTCTCTGAAAGCTTAAAATTTACCTACATTAATAGCTATTTTCATTTTCAAAGTGAAGGAACTAAGGAAGAAAGGAGGAGAAAAAGGGAAGGAGGGCAGGTGGAGATTTTCCAATAGCACTGGCAAGTGTGGGAGAAGTGTTCCCAAGAGTTGAGTTTTCAAAATTGAGCATTAGTTTGGTGGCGGAACAAGGGAACAAGAGAAATGGTGCAAAAACATCCAATTTGACACAATGTCTAGTCACATAATTCGGGTCTGGATTTTCTTAAATTCCTATGCTTCAGGTAAAGATGAGTTTAAGATGAGTCCACATACGGGGAACACATGGTAAATCAGAAACAGGATTGCAAAGTATTTATTTACACGGCATAACTTAGTTCTGTTACAATTAAATTTAGTTAAGGTTTATGAAATGCATTAAGCTTGTTTTATACCTTAGCTTTGTCATTACAGAATTCTGTGTTGTTTCTTTTCTGTCCCACATTCTGAATAAAATCCTTCAACATCTGAATCTAATTCTGTTTTACTTTTTTATATTAAATGAATTAGATAATCTATTAAACAAATGGGAGGAAATAGAATTATTGATATGTTACACTTGCATTATGAAGTTAATTGATCAACTAAATTAGCTCTTTTACATTCAGGCTTGCATATGTTTTAAGATTTTAAAGCAAGAAATCATCAAGAGGACTCAGATTTCTGTGATCTTCTCTCTTCATTATAAAGCAGAGGTCAATAATACATTTATCACTCAAACCACCAATGAGACCACATACCATTAAAATGCTTGAAGTTTAAAGAAAAAAGGAGAATGAGTAAAAAAAGAGAGAGAGAGAAGAAAAACATGAAAAGAATCATAGCAATTTCAATAAGTCACAGAGCCCTACAAATCTATCTAACCTTATTTAGAAAGTAGAATGACAACCACACAACAAAATAATACTGACCTTGTGGTCTGGCTTCAAGATATCATGACATTCCCAGGAAAAAACTCATTGAGATCATGGAAAAATACCAGGTTCATAGTGCAGTAGGAAAGGACTTTACTTGAGAATAAGATCTTACTTGGAAAAATCTTGAATACTCTGCCTCAAGGCCCAAGTTAACCTAAAATTCAAGCTACCTGGAACCTAACACCTGTGGTTATTCCAATAACATAGCCCAAGTTTCTCAGTTAAGGTAAATGTTAGAAATTTGAACTCCAGGATGAAAGGTGGAATGCACTGACTGTCCACTGGGGGTGTTCAATTACACATTTTAATGGCATAGACTTCATTGCACTGAAATAGTACTTTTTACAGTACACAAGTTATCCATTACATTAAGATTGTTCTATAACACGTCTGACTCTAAGACTTGTATCATAATATTCCATTACATTTTTTGCATTTAGAAGCAAAAAATGATTTTGGATTGTATTCATTCTAATTTTCCAGTAAGTGGCAAACCTTTGAAGTCTTTGAGTATATTGTTCTTCATTTGAAGCAATGCTAGTCAGCACTAAGTTCTGCCATTGCCCGTAAGAGGTAATGGGTTAAGATCTTACAGTGTACAATAATTTCATTTTATTACTTTTATTGTTAGATTCAAAAAAGTTTAATGGCTGTGAGTCAAAGAATTATTTTGCCTTTTACAAAGAAGGGTAACATAATTATATGACAAATTATGTATAATACAAGTTACACTACCTTAGATAATTTGGCTTTTTCTTTTGATTTCCATTTGCATAGAATATTCTGTTTTCTCTCTATGAACATGCATAGAAATAGTAGATATTTATTCAGATGATCCCTTATATACATTATTCCTCTAAAACATTTCTCTTCACAAAATCTGGTGTATTTCAAGTTAACCTCCGTGTAAGTTATAATATTTGCTTCCGTTATGTATAGGATTTTCTTCTTATAGTATGTTTTCAAACTAGTCATTTCTGATCTGTGGTGGAGGCCATTCATTTTTCAAGGGTTGCCTTTTACTTACCCCCTGATTGGACTCATTATTTTAAATAATTTGCTAATTGATTTTCTCAAGCCAATGCTAATATCATTTACTTTTAATAATAGTTTTCTCTTTTACATTCAAAGTTTTATATATCTTCTTTCTCCTTGAAATATCATATTTTGTTTCCTAGTATTTTAAGGAGAATGTGAATTTAGTGATAGTTTTAAGCATCTTTGTTTTGTTGATTTAATATTATTTTCATTTACTTTACAAATTTAGTTTGGCTTTATCAATGTATAGAAATTCTAGGCATGAGAAATTCACAGTTTGTATCATGGATATTCAAGTAACATCAAAATAAAGACAATTCAAGTTAATAAATAGGTACCATAATAATTATTTTTTCATGTAAAATTCACTATGTAGAATTGAGAAACACTCATAGATAGAATAACATGGTTAAAAAAATCAAGGAATCTGGGGTTAGTTAGACCTGGGTTTGGGTCACATCTTTGTCAGATTTGTTGTTTGTTCTTATGAATAAAAATAATTCAGTGGGAGGAGTCACATAAATTTTCAGCAGGGAAGAGAAGGATGCAATAAAGAAAACATACACTAGGATGTTATGTTATATCTTGTGAACAAAGAAGAAACTGGGTAGGGAGCAGTTACAAGGCAGCTTTGCTGATTCAGGAAAGAGGGGTGGAGATGGAAACCCAGTCTGAGGAAATGAAAAGGAAACTCAGTTAAGGCAGTGGGGGCTTATAGTTACATGTTTGCTGACCTGATGAAATGTTAAGTGATGGAGAATGTAAGGGAACAGGGCTCAATTGCTTGTTTGAAAGCGTTTAGTCAAATTTTACTACTCTGTTTTCAATTAATACCATTTGGAAGTCCTCTGCTTTGCTATTACAATAAAATAAAATTAAAATTCTCTTTAACCTTCTCACCACCATAACAAAGGGAGATGAAGACAGATAGGAAGAGGAAATCACAATGAAAACCAAAACAAATGCCCATTTTATTCATATCAAGACATATATAAAACAAAATATTTCAAATTGTCAGTGTCAGGAATTAATATTGTGACCGAATAATAGACAATATTGGTTGGAAATAGGATACATTTCAACTTTTCATCTCACTCTGTGTTGCAAAGAACAATTTAGTAGAAAGAAATACATCTTAATGTTTAACTATAAATATTCATGTATTTTGAAATATTTCTGAACTACTCAGTATAATTGCATATAGACAGTTAGACTAATTTGTGAAGTAGAAATAAGAATAAGTCCTGATGATGATGTGGAGAAAAGGAAATCCTTCTGCATGGCGAGAATATAAATAGGTGCAATCAGTATGGAAAACAGTATGGAGATTCCTCAGAAAATTAAAAATAAAATTACCAAAAGATCCAGAAATTCCACTCCTGGGTATATAATAATAAGAAAATGAAGTCACTATTTCAAATAGATACCTGTACCCCCCAAGTTCATTGTAGCATTATTTACAATAGCCAAAACATGGAAACAACTTGCGTCCATGGATGGATGAATGAGTAAGGAAAATGTGATATATACATATATATATTTATATATATAATGGACTATTATTTAACCATGAAAAAGAAGGGAATCTTGTCATTTGTAACAATGTGGATGGAAATTAAGGATGTTATGCTAAATGAATTAAGTCAGACAGAGAAAGACAGATACTGCATGATCTCACTTATACATGGAATTCAAAATAATCAACTAATAGAAACAGAGAACAGATTAGTGGTTGCCAGACCTGGAGGTTGGGTAGGGGAAATGGGTGAAGGTGGTCAAAAGGTTTTTTAAACTATAAAGATAAAAGAAATAAGAAGACACAAAATTTTTTATACTTTATTATTGAAATCACCAATTCTAATAAATGTGAAATTTTAGATATATAAAATTCATCTTGCAAATACTAAATAATTTAGAATTTAAAAAAGCATAGAAGAAAAAGTTTTTATATGATTTTAAAGGGCATATTTTATTTTTTATATTCCAAAAATTATCTGAACTTTTCTAAATTACAAACAGATTTGTTCTTAAAAAGCTCTTGTAATAAAGAGAGTTACTGTAGAAATCAGGATTGTTATACAATTTTACTTTGGATATTTAAACTCTTTTCTGTGGGTTTTCTTTGATCAGGGATAAGAAACATTCACTTCTTATTGCTGTTTGCAAAGCTTTTTAAAATGTCCTTGTATATTGTTGGCAAGGGACCATTAGAATGCTGATAATGATAGAAGGGTAATTTTGATTTTGAAACTCTATTACTTAAGATTTTGTTGCATTTCCTGAACATGCAGAATATAAAGTACTAAAGTACAATAATTACAAGCATTTCCTTAAAGGCATTTTATATGTCAATGTTTCAAACACGAAAGGGAATTTGAATATGATGTACAATGTTAGTTCTTTTGATTATCTTGAGTGCTAAATTTTAAAGCAACTTTTATGAAACCCACTGGAAGATCTTTTGTTTCTGGTACCAATTTATTTTTATTTTGAATTAGCAATTAATGCTCATGCTCTTGATATGAACTTTGGACATAATACCTGAATGCCATAGCTTAAATATTGTGTGAATTAATAGAATTACAGTCTGATGTATGAATTTATATTTAAAATGAATTAATAACTCTTTAAAACAGATAATTATCTTTTCAACAAAATGCGATACTATTTAAAAAATCATTCTGGATTGCTCTTAACATCTATTATGAAGTGAACTGTGTCCCTCTAAATTTATATGCTGAAGTCTTAATCCCCAGTACCTCCGAATGTAACTGTATTTGGAGATAAGGTCTTTAAAGAGGTAACTAAGTTAAACTGAGGTCATATGGGTGAGCTCTAATCCAAATGACTGATATACTTATAAGAAGAGTAGATTAGAGCATGCTCACAGAGGGAAGAAGGCCATCTTCTAAGGAAAACCCAACCCTGCTGATACATTGATCTTGGACTTCTAGCCTCTAGAATTGTAAGAAAATTGATTTCTCTTGTTTAAGCTTCCCAGTCTGTGGCCCTAGAAAACTAGTATATCATTGTGCCAAGTTATTTGTGAAATGGCAAATGTAATTATAAGAAATTATTCATTTTGCTGCTCTATATTTCAAATCATACCATATTAAGCATTAGGTATCACAGTTTACCTCCTCTCTCAGAAAAACTGAATATTATTTTCTCCATACATACACAAAGTGACTTAGACTCCAGGATAAAATGTGTGTGGTTAACGATGGCTTCTCAAAAAGTTTGTCCACCTGGGAAGGGATAGAAAAAAGCTGCAACGTCACAGCAACAAAGAACACAAAGATCACCAGTATCCATAGCTCAGAATTTGGAAAGCATTTCCACCAATCCAAGGGCCAGTGAAGGAGGAAGAAAAGCACAATCAACTGAGGTGCTGGCATTTCATAGAGTAAACTTCTGGCCCGGGAAATAGGCAGGAATTAGTCCTCACTGTCTCTAGCCCTCTGCCTTGAACATTCATAAAATCAGAGAGCCATACCCTTCCTGGCTTTGTGATGTCCAGTCCCAAGTCCAGTCTTCCCCATCATGGTTCTGCTTCCCCCATCCATGGGAAAAACAAGTCCAGGGCTAGAGGAGGAAACAGAGAAAGAGAAATGGACCCATCCACTGAAGCATCTGGGGTATTTTAGAGCTTGTGGGCACCTGGGAGAGAATAACAAAGGGCTATTCTCTAGGGTCTTAGCCTAGATCCCTAGAAAGTGAGTCATTTCTCTTAACAGAGGGAATGGAGGTTGGAGGGTTCAGTGTGAGGTGGGGGGTGGGAAGAAGGGAGGTCAGGGTGGAGACTGCAGTGCTGCCCTTCCAGGATGAACAAGGTGTATGTGTGTGTGTGTTTGTGTGTGTGTGTGTGTGTGTGTGGTGGGAGCATTTTCCCACTGGCCTCAATCCCTTATCCACGTCAACAGAGAATCCAGGCAGGAGTTGGGTACTTATAGGAATACATTTCTTTATCAATCAGTAACGAGGAGCCTAGAGGAGAGGACAGGTGGGATGGAAACCAGTGGGCTAAGGTCAGGGAGAGTCATCTGACATTGCTGTTGGCTAAGGGGAGAGAGAAGACTGGTAACAAACAAAACAATATTTTACAAGAAAAGAAGGAAAATCTGCATCATAAGAATTTTATGTACCCATTAAGTGAATGTTCACATAGGATCTTGAAGGAATGTAAATATATGTTTAAAACACCAGAAAAAGGCTGAATATTTAGTGTTTACAGGTAAGAAAGTACGCATGTAAATAGTGGGTAGCCTCAGCTTTTAAATATAGGTGTTTTTTTTTTCTTCTGTAAACTTTTTTTTTGTATCTTTCACATTCTCTTCAAAGAACAATTATTTTTAAAACGATACAGTTATTTAAAATAGGGGAGGATTAAGTGGTGTTTAAGGGATTTAAAATACGATCTACATCTAATCTTAGAGAACACATTTGGTGTCTTCTTTTCTGATAATAATCTTTTACAGCTGCAGGTACTTCATGCTGTGTGACTGGCTTTGTCTTTGTCTTTAGTGAAAATTTATTCTTCCTTTTATTCAGCTCTTCTACATAATAGCACTTAATATTGGAGAAACTTCTGTAGTTGACAAAACACTTATGCATAACTTCTCATTTAATCTTCACAGCTGTCCTGAGAAATAGGTAAAGTAGGAATTACTCTCACTGATTTAGAGATGAAAAGCCAAACCAAGAGAGATCATTTAAAAGGCTCCAGGATAAAAAACTACCACTCGGAAGGAACCAGACCACTCAGGTCTTGATGTCAAGGATGATGTTCTTCTCAACACGCTATAAGCTGTCGTGAAATTTACACCATTCCAGTGCAACATTCCTTTGGAGACACAAATATTCCCATGGAACAGAGAGAAGAGAGTCTCACAGTCTAAGAAGAGTGCTTAATTCCTAGTTCTCCACTCAACAAAAGTAAAGAATCAGTGCTTACAGTATGAAGCCATCCTGGAACCTGGGAGGGGGCTCTGGGGAGACCCCTAAGATGGCCCTGCACTCTATGCATTTGAAGCCCTTGTCCATGACCACGACTCATCCACTGGGAGAAGCTTTATGTACAGCTCCACACCTATGCAAACCCTCTACCATCTGGGCATTGATTTAAGTGGACCAGCACGTGTGATATATCACACATTTGATGGTCACTTCAACAACAGTTCATCCATCCCTGATGCCCTTCAATCATGACACATGAGTAAATCTAGCCCTGGAACTCCACTGATGGGCAGCATCACTGGCACTTCACACTTGGACCTCTGCAGCGGCCATGTTCCTGTCTGTGCCAATCCACTATGTCACCCAGAACTCTCCACTGGAGTATTTCTTTTTCCTGTTGAGATGGTCCATGCCTGAGAGAGGCAATCTACAAGTAGCACCTCCAACCAGTAACCAATGGGAGTTGGTGGAAAAATGACTCCAGCTCTCAGTTGCTGCAAATGGGATAATGCTGAGGGATGTTGAACACTGTTGCCTGAGGTCTCCAGCAAGGTGCAGCCTCAGCTGCTTGGTCAGGAACATGCACCTCAGTGCACATGTTATCCAGAACTTGAGAAATGGAGATTGGACAGAAATAAAGAGGTGTTTATTGGGGGTTTGTTAGGACCACAGCCCAGGAGACACAGATTCAAGAGGCCCTTGAATTGCATTGCACAGGACTACAAAATAAGAGGAGGCTTATAAAGGCAAGAGTGCAAGGCTACATAAATTGTCAAGGATTCATCAGCAAGGTAGAAGGATACAAGACTAACATACAGAAATTAGTTGCATTTCTTTACACTAACAATGAAATAGAAAAAGAATGTTAAAAAAAATTTAGAATCACACCAAAAAAAATTACTTAGGAATAAACCTGACCAAGGAGGTGAAAGACTTATATGCTGAGAACTATAAAATATTAATAAAGGAAATCAAAGATGATTCAGAGAAATGGAAAGATATCCCATGCTCTTGGATTGGAATAATTAATATAGTTAAAATGGCCATACAATCCAAAGCAATTTACAGATTTAATGTGATCCCTATCAAATTACCCATGACATTTTTCAGAGAACTAGAATAAATAATACTAAAGTGGATATGGAACCATAAAAGACCCAGAATTGCCAAAGCAATCCTAAGGAAAAAGAACAAACCAAGAGACATAATCCTCCTAGACGTCAGACAATACTACAAAGCTACAGTAATCAAAACAGCCTGGAGTGACATATATACACTACTATGTATAAAATAGACAACTAATGAGAACCAAAAGTATAGCACAGGGAACTCTACTCATTGCTCTGTGGTGACCTAAATGGGAAGGAAATCCAAAAAAGAGGAGACATATGTATACATATAGCTGATTCACTTTGCTGTACAGCAGAAACTAACACAACATTGTAAAGCAACAATAATAAAAAAAATAAAAATAATAGTACATGTGGTGGTAAGGAACATGGGCTCTGAAGTCAGACCATTTCACCTCTCTCTGCCTCAATTTCCTCATATGTAAAATGAGGATAATTAAAATTCTTACTTCATAAATAACTACTTACATCATAGGATTGCTGTGGGGATTAAATGTCTTAATGATTGAACTTAGACACAGAGTATATGTTCAATAAATGGTGGATACTATGTTAAAAAAAATTGTGGTATTGGCATTAAAACAGACATATAGATCAGTGGAACAGAATAGAGAGCCCAGAAATAAACCCACACACCTATGGACAATTAATCTTTGACAAAGAAGGCAAGAATATACAATGGAGAAAAGATGGTCTTTTCAGCAAGTGGTATTGGGAAAGTTGGACAGTGACATGTAAATCAATGAAGTTAGAACACACCCTCACACCATACAGAAAAATAAACTCAAAATGGCTTAAAGACTTCAACATAAGACATGATACCATAAAACTAGAAGAGAACATAGGCAAAACATTCTCTGACATAAATCATAGCAATGTTTTCTTAGGTCAGTCTCCCAAGCAAGAGAAATAAAAGCAAAAATAAACAAATGGATCTAATCAAACTTATAAGCTTTTGCACAGCAAAGGAAAACATAAACAAAACAAAAAGACAGCCTTCCGAATGGGAGAAAATATTTGCAAATGATGCGGCTGACAAGGGCTTAATCTCTGAAATATACAAACTGCTCATACAACTCAACAACAACAAAAAGAAACAACCCAATCGAAAAATAGGTAGAAGAACTAAATAGACATTTCTCAAAAGAAGACATACAGATGGCCAACAGGCACATATGAAGATGCTCAACATCACTAATTATTAGAGAAATGAAAATCAAAAGTACAGTGAGGTACTCTCACACCAGTCAGAATGGCCATCATTAAAAAGTTTACAAATAACAAATGCTGGAGAGGGCATGGAGAAAAGGGAACTCTCCTACACTGCTGGTAGGAATGTAAGTTGGTGCAGCCACTATGGAGAACAGTATGGAGGTTCCTCAAAAACACTAAAAATAGAGTTGCCATATGATCTGACAATCCTACTCCTGGACACATATCCTGACAAAACTATAATTTAAAAAGATACATGCACTCCTATGTTCATAGCAGCACTATTCACAATAGGGAAGACACGGAAACAACCTAATTCTCCATCCATGGATGAATGAAGATGTGGTACATGTATACCATGGAATATTACTCAGCCATAAAAAAGAATGAACTAATGTCATTTGCAGCAACATGGATGGAACTAGAGTGAAGTATTGATAAGTCAGACAGAGAAAGATAACTACCATATTATATCACTTATATATGGAATCTAAAATATGACATAAATGAACTTATCTAAGAAACAGAAATGAACCCACAGACATAGAGAAGAGATTTGTGGTTGCCAAGGGGGAGGGTATGGAGTGGGAGTTTGGGATTAACAGATACAAACTATTATATACAGGATGGATAAACAACAAGGTCCTACTGTAGAGCACAGGGAACTATATTCAATATTCTGTGACAAACTATAATGGAAAAGAATATTAAAAAATGAATGTATATACATGTGTAACTGAATCACTTTGCTGTACAGCAGAAACTAACACAACATTGTAAATCAACTATACTTCAACAAAAAATTTAAAAAGTAAAGAATTAGGATTGGGGCTGGCAAGAAGCCAGGGTGCTTGTTAAGCAAGGATGGGTCGTGGTCTGGAAGGACTACATAGTGTGAAAGGGGGGAACTTTGAAACTACAGGGTTGCAGTTGGCAGCTGTTAGCAGATGTTTTAAATGTGGCTGGTGGTGTCCATGAGTTTGATACAGTTCAGAGAAAATTCAAGTTCTCAGTGATTCTGGGATGTGTCTGAGACCAAATCCTCAATGGCCTTCTGACTCCATTTTTGTACACCTGAGCTGTGATTACTAATTATCATTTCAGTTTGTCACCACACACTTTCTTTAGCTTCTTTTTCTTTCCTGGCCCCCTTCCCCACTCCCCTCGTTTTCCTTCTTGACATTACCTCCTCTATCAGTTAACTTCTGTTATGTAACAATCCCCAAAGTAGTGGCTTTAAGCAGTTCCTTATGTCTCTGTATTTACTGGGCTCAGCTGGCAGTTGTTCTGTGACACGTGGGACCAGCGGGCTCCCTCACACAGCTGTCTTCAGCTGAGAGCTCAGCTGGGGCTGGGATACTCAACCCGTCTTCAATTGCAAGTCTGCTTTCTCATCTGGGATAGTGGGAGCCCCTGAGCTCGTGTCATAGAGTAGTCTACCTGGCCTTCTTCACTTGACAGCTGGACACATCCCTGGATGAAAACAGAAGCTGCCTCTTAAAGCGTGAGCTCAGCTCTGTCCCTTCAGATTGGTCAGAGCTGGTCATGGAGACAGCCCAGATCAAAGAGGCTCAACTGTTTGGTTACAGGTGTGGTGTGTCTGCACAGGGTGCTAGGAGCTCTTCCATTCAATCACTGGCCATGTCGCTGACATTCAATAACTGTGATATGCTTCCCAACTGCTTGGGTTTAAATCTTTGTCTAAAGGGTCTGCTTCTGGGGGAATCCAACCTATGCCAATGCTCTTAAACTAATGACATCTCAGCTCAGGGTGCTCTATACCCGAGACCCACGTGTTCATTTCGTCCGTTTACCCTCATGCTTTTCCTGTGTGGAGTGGAGTGCTTGGCCTGCATAGTCTAGTCTGACATCATGTAGTCTGGTCTATGATGCCTCTAGCCCTCTCCTGGACTACATGGAACGCTCCACAGGGAGATGGATTGCTGCACCTGTTCTGAAATCTGTGGATTCTAGGCTCCACCAAACGATGCCCTTAGTGTTTCCCCAGAACAGTTTTTGGACACAGTGGTGCTGATTGTAGAGTGGATAACACAGTCCTGAGTATGGGTTACGCCAGGAGTGTGGGATGACACCCCTGGGGCCATGGAAGTTCACCATGGAGGCACAGTCCATGAGTCACTTTATCTGAGAATGGATGGGTCACTGGTGGCCATCTTGGTCTGCTGTCTTGCTGTGGAGTTCTCACATGCCTGAGTGAACTGCCCTTGGAAGGGTGGGGAAAGGGGGACACAGAGAGATGAGACTGCAGGTTATCTGTGCGAGCCTTGAGGTCTAGACATCCCGAGCATCTGGAAAAAGGAGTTGGAAAAGGGGGATGAAAGGCAAGAGGTCTGTCAAGTTCCCTCAAGGAGTAGTACCCCAGCTCTTGAATGGAGAGTTTACTCAGGAAGAAAGAGCAGGAACCAGCACAGATGATGAAGCAGGCCAAAGAGAGCCGGGGCCCACAGCAGGACACCTGCCCGGGGTCACCAGAGCTCAGTCAGTTCAGCCTGGCCTGCCTGCCCGGGCTGGAGCCTGTAAACAAGGCCTGCTGGGAAAGTGTGTGTCCCAGAGTGCAGGTACCTGAGCTGGACACAGGTACTCCCCCACTGAGTTCTGCTAACCCAGAGGCAGCCCAGGTGGGAAAAGGGAGGCCAGTAAGCTGGGTACTCTGATAGAACCATGGCCCTGCCAAGATCTTACAGGTATGGCTCACCAGCTGTGCTTACGAGGGTCAAGTTCCCATAAGGTGGAGGAAAACAAAGGGCCATGAGAGATGCAAGAAAAGGAAAAGGGGGATCAGCCCCCAAGTCCCTGAGGAGTCCCATTAGGGATTAGCCAGCACCTCTCTCCTTCCTGCAGGCAAGCAGGCATCCTCCCCACGGTCCTAAGATGCCCACGCTCCTGCTGGGCCTAAATGACTGAAAAGGAACTCTCGGGTCACAGCTGGTCCTCATTTCCTGAGATTTGGGCCTCTCTGAAGTCCAGCTCTGGTGCCCATCAGACCCTCTTCCTGGCCCCTCTGCCCTAGCAGAGCTCTTGGGCCTGCAGAACTAAGGATGAGAGTAGGGTACAGGGTCTCCTGGAACAGAGCTGGTGTCCCCAAGCTCCATTTGGGAAGCTATTCATCCTTACATGAATTCTTTGTGCTTTGGGAAATCCTGTTCCATTAGCAAGAAAATTCGACCTTCAATCACGTGCCGTCTGGGTAGGGGGAAAAGCTAGTGGTCAAGATGGAGACCCCGCCCTCAGCTCCTACATGACCCCACGCAATGGAGTGCTGACTGGGGTCATTGTGGAGCGCGGTGGAGTGACCTGAGGCTCAGATGCCTGGGCCTGGATCACAGAATCCTGAGGGCAAAGGAGAGGAACTGGGGAGGCGTCCCAGCAGGGCTGGGCTCATCGGAGTACCGCCTCCAACCTGCCTTCCATCATTCGGGCCACGTGCCTACCAGGTGATACTGCAGGGCGACCGTTGCTCAGCAAGAGCTGGCCTGGGTCCAGCCTGCTCACCAACCCCCAGGACTGATGCATCACTGGATGCAAATCAGAACCCTCTTGGTTCATCCAGGAAACACATGGACGAGGCAAATCACCCAGTCTTTTCCCACTCTAGACAAGGGAAGTTCAGTACATTGGTAGCTCTAAAGAAAGGACTACTATATGTGACCAGCCCCTGGGGTCAGGGGATGGACTGTGAAAACTGGTATTTGGTGAATTACCTGAAATGAGAAATGAGCTTGCTGGGCCACGCCCCCTCTCTATCACTTCCTCTGCCACCAGAGGCCACTTAACATCCTACAGCTTTGCACCTGAGCCCAAAGGATCTAGTATCTCTCAGCAAGCCTCTATCAGGCTTGACACTCCAAAATGGAAAAGCACATGGGCAGGTGTCCCAGCCTCCCAGGGGTGCTGTGCACAAGCACACCTCTCCTGGGAGTGCAGAGACCAGAGTCTCAGCTTGCTGCCCTCTGCCCTCTGTCCTTTTGTTTCAGCCTTCACTAATTAGTCCTAATTCTGTCCCAGACAATGGAATGTATTCATCGTTCTGCTCAACTTCAAGATATTACAACCTCCTGTTCATTGCCTTGTCCACTGATAAGGAAGGAAACCGATAACTACAAATAGGAGGAGTTCTAATTTCTCTACAAAATTCAGGGCATGAAAATCTACATATAATGAATCTACATGCACTCCTCCCAGGCCTCGATTGCATATCTCAGGGTGGAAGAAGTCTCCACCCATCTCTGTCTGGTGCAGTAGCTGTGGATGGGAAAGTCCTCCAACATTCATTGTCAGGCTGCCTGTTCTTTTGTGGCTTAGAAATTCGGCTTCTGAGCTACGAATAGAATATAGGTTTGCACTTCCTACTCCCACATTTTCCTGCTTAGTTCCCACAGTGTTACTGCTGTTTTTCAGTGTGGGAAACATACTGGCGATTATTATTGTTTTTAATAATCCACTTTCATTTTGTCTGTGTTACAGTGAAAAAAAAATCTTGCCAGTGTGGAAACTTCTGGACTTTATTCTCATTTTCTGCAGTTTTGATTGTGTGCTTCTCTTACTGCTGGGGGAGGTGGTCTCCTCTGACAGTGAAGGTGGGTTTCTGGGGGCAGGGATGGTGTGGGAACTCCTTCGGGAAATTTCAGCCTCCTTAGTCAGCCTTTTCTGACACTGGTGAAAATAAAAGTAATGTTTTTCACAACCAGGTTCATGAACCACCTGAATTCTGATGAATTTTGTCCATGGTCCTCGGGGTAAGGAAGCCCTCTCTCTCTGCATGGGATGGGGTCACGATCTGAGCTGGAACACAGGCCTCCTCCCAGGAGACTGGCCTGGGGAAGCTGGCTTTCCCAGGAGGAGTGTTTGTGTGTGTAACTGCCCCTTTGGCGACCTTACTCTCAGGTGAAATTCTAGGGGAGTTACCCCACTTTTCTGCATGCCTGTTACTCTGGGTGTGGGTGAAGGTGGGGCTTTGCCCTCAGCATTCAAGTCCTTTCTTCCTCCGGGCCACTCTCTCTTTCCTGTTTCCTTCTCCACCCTGTTTACCCTGGGACTTGGTTCTATACCGATCCAGCCTTGCTGGTATGAACCTCCCTCCTCTGCTCTTACCCATCCGGGACACTAATTGTCTTTTCATTTCACCTCTTAACCCCCTTTCTTTTTTTTCTGCAACTTTTGCCCTGTCCCACACTCTATTTTTATTGTTTCTTTGGGGCACCTTGCAGTTTCCCCTCTTTATGTGGACATAAATACAGAGACTTTTATAATTACAGTGTAGAAACAGTGGCTTCTATTGAGTGTTATATTATTCCTTTTCCCTCTTGGGTAAACCTGGCCAAGAAGAAAATTGTGGAAAGAAATTTGCTTTGTCATGTGTAATGTGGATAAGAAGTGAAAAACAAGGTGAAGAATTCAAAGATTTGGGGTAATAACATACCCACTATTTAGTCACTTCAGGATGAAACTAAAAGTGCTATTGGAAGGATATATATTAGAATTCAATTTGCAATCACATATAATATAAACTACTGCAACTCTTTATATTCTTCAGAGAAACTGGTTCAGTATTGATCTCTTTTCATTGACATTAACATGCCAGTTTGCACCGAGGCATTTGTTTATGCACACTCAAATTATAATTTTACTATAAGATTTGTGTTGAACAAATTGTTACATTACCAATGATTACAGTGATTTTTAAGGTGATGTAGCTTCATGATAACATCAGGTTTATATTGCAAGTATTCAATGGCATTGCCATTGAACAAGTCAGATATACCTTGTTATAGTGACTAAAAGACTAACCCAGAAGCTTATTATTGATTTACAAAAACTCTCAAATGATCAAATCCTGTTTTGATTATTATGTATTTTTAAATCCAACTGCTTTTTATCTGTAAATATCATATATAGATCTGCTGAATAAATTCAAATTATCAAACATTTTCTTATCTAATGGTCCACAGAAGAATACTTATGTAAGAAATACATTTCAGGGATTTTTAGTCTTTAGAGAGCATTAACTGAAATGCTTTGGTTTAGAAATGTATTGTAATAGGTACTGAAGATAAATGGCATTCATTATACTCATTAACTCACACAAAATAATATCAGTAAGTTATTTGCCAAATAGATTATTTTATGTGGTCTCATCTTCAAGAAAAAACAATGAGAAAATTAAAAAAAAATTCTCAGGGGAGTATTTTCAAAATATCCTTGACTCTGAGACTTCTCCTTCTGGGAAAACGGAGTAGACACATTTTTCCCTATTCCTTCCTGCTGAGTAGCCATAAAAACCCTAGACTCTAAGGGTTTACCTAAGAATATTCTGAAAGGTTGAGACTAGCCAGACCTGAGGGCCCAAGGAATGACACAAGGGTGAATTCCTAGATTTTCTTTTTGCCTCTGGGTGCAGGACAAGCCTGCAACTGGCACAGACAATAAAGTTTCCCCTCAAAGCCTGCTGTTTTTAGTCAAAGAGCAGGGAAAGGGGCAGCCTAGCAAGACTAAAATTTTAGACAATAACAGCTTTATTCCAGCCAAACACTCAGACAAAGCTGCGGCTCCACTCTCACCCAGACCAACAAAGTCTCAGTGGGGAGAACAGACTTCCATCCTCATGAGGAAGGAACAGGATTCCCCTCACCCTCCCCACTGTGCTGGGTGCCGAGGGGGCTAGTGAAGCAAGAGTGGAGTTCTAACCAGGATTATAAGGCAGGAAAAATGTCATACAGAATGGAAAGGAAGAAACAAAACTGTCCCTCTTTGCTTATGACATGATTGTCTACACAGAAAATACCAACAAAGCTACAAAATAACTCCCAAAACTAATAACTGAGTTCAGCAAGGTCACAAGATGCAAAATCAACATTTCTACAAAGTTTCAGTGAACACCTGGACTCTGAGGTTAAAAACATAATACCATTTATAACTGGGTAAAACGTGCAATCTGCGTAATTCGAACAGAACACGTACTCCAGTTATATGCTGGAAACTACAAACACTGATGAAAGAATAAAAAAGATCTAAATAAATGGAGAGACATTCCACGATCACATATTCAATTTAGTAAAATTTAGTAAAAATGTCGATCCACCAAAAATTGATATACAGGTATAATACAATTCCTATCCTGATATCAGCAATCATTTCTGTTAGTGGAGACAATATTATCATGAATTTTATAAGGAAAGACAAAGGAACTAGAATAGCTAAATAATTTTGAAAAGTAGAATAAAATGGAAGGAATCAGTCTACCTAAGTTGAAGAGGTATTATATATCCATAGTAACCAAGACAGCATGTTACTGATGGAGGGAAAGATACAAGGATAAATAAAACAGAATAGAGAAGCCAGAAATAGACCCAAGAAATATACTGAACCAAGTCTGACAAAGATGCAAAGGTCCAATGGAGATAAGTTAGTTTTTTCAACAAAGGTGCTGGAATATTTGGACATCCATAGGCAAAAAAAAAAGAAAAAAAAATGTACCTTAACCTGAATCACACACAAAATTACACAAAAACTATTATTGTATAAAACTATTATATTAAAAATTAACTCAAAATGAATCACAGACTTGTGTAAAATGTAAAACTATACACTATCAGGAAAAAATATGGTAGAAAGTCTTCAAGACAAGAAAGTCTTATACTAGACAAGAGTTCTTAGACTTAACACCAAAGCATGATCCATAAAAGGAAAAATGAAAATTTAGATTTCATTAAAATTAAAAACTTTTGCTCTGCCAAAGACCCTGTTTAGAATATGAAAGAACAATTTACAGAACGGGAGAAGATATTTTCAAATTGCATATCCAACAGACGGCTAGTATCTAGAATATATAAATAACTATCTAAACTCAACAGTAAAAAATGAAACAGTCCAATTAGAAAATAGACAAAACGCTTGAACAGATATTTCAATGAAAAGGATGTAGAGATGGCAAATACGCATCATTAGCCATTAGGAAAATCCAAATTAAAACCAGAAAAAGATATTCCTACGACCTCTTAGCATAGCTAAAATAAAAAATAGTGACAAAAGCAAATGCTTATGAGGATGAACAGAAACTGGGTTACTCATACACTGCCATTGGGAATGTAAAATGGTACAGCCCCTCTGGAAAAGAATTTGGTGGTTTCTAAAAAATGAAACATGCTCCTACCATACGACTCATTAATCTCAGAGAAATGAAAACTTGTGTTGACAAATTTATACACTAATGTTTCTGGAAGTTTTATTCATAATAGCCCCAAACTAGAAACAATCCAGATGTCTTTTAAAGCAAATTGATATTATATTTGTATATAATATCAATTTGTATTATACCCATATATCATCCATACAACAATTACTCACCAGTAGAAGGAATAAACTATTGATACACATAACAATCTGCATGAATCTCCAGCAAATTATGCTGCATGAAAATAGCCAGTCCCAAAGGTTGCATTTCATTTATATAATATTCTTAAGATGACATATGATAGAAAGGGAGAGAGATTAATTGTGCCAGGAGTTAAGGAGGGACGTGGGTATAGTTGTAAAAGGGCAACATGAGGGATATTTGGGTAACAGAAGGGTCTGGATCTTGACCACGTTAAAGTTCATATCCTGGCTCTGACATTGTCTTATTGTTTCCCAAGAAGTCACCACTGGAGAAACTAAGTAAAGGGTACACAAGATCTCTCCTATTATTTCTAACATCTGTGTGTGATTTCACAATTATCTCAAAATAAAAAGTTTAATTAAAAAATTCTCTCTTTTCCAATATATATCTGTACAAGGCTACATTTTCCTCATATGTCTCAACCAGAACACCATATGGCAGATGATTGAATGCAGAAGCTCATATGAGAATACAGCTGACTTTCTTAAGGCAGGCATTTAAGAAAATTGCAAAAATGTAAAGCAATGCTGCTGTTCTCATTATACAGCCATCCCTTGGTATCTGAGGGGACTGGTTTCAGGACGCCCCTGCCCCATACACCAAAATCCCGAGATTCTCAAGTCCCTTATATAAAAGGGTGTAGTATTTGCATCCTTCTAGGTACTTTAAATCATCTCCAGACTACTTATAATACCTAATTCAATGTAAATGCTTTGTAAATACTTGCCAGCATGTGGCAAATTTGAGGTTTGCTTTTTAGAACATTCTGGAATTTTTTTGTTTTTTTTCCTGAATAGTTTCTATCTGTGACTGGCAGAATCCATGGATGCAGAGACCACAGATACAAATAAGGAGGGCTGGAAGTATATTCTTTTCTTTTTGAAAATGTGCATATTTTTCTTTAAAAATATGCTTATTATGGTACTATGTAATAATTTTATTATTTTTATTTTTCAGTAAGTTATAAATGAATATTTTGAAAATATTTCTGTTTCTGTTTCTAATACATTAAACAGTAATAGATAAAATTCACACAACAAAACAAAAGCTCTTTGGGGTCTAATGATTTTTAATAAAGTGCAAAGAGGTCAGAAGAGAATGAAATTTGAGAACTGCTGAATTAGACATTGGCCAAAGTTCACTAAACACACTAAACGTGCAGTTTGTTTTGTCTGTATAGACACCTTAAAATGTATTAAAAGCTATTCTCCTCTCCAAAATGTAATGCAGTGAGAAAGAATGACCAGGAGTTTAAGCATTGCTGCAGTATTTAATTTCAACAGAGATGCCTGAAGATTTCTAAAGAGAAGGCATAAAAGGGTTTTTCAAAATGTCATTTTGATCTTTGTCTCATTTTCTGATTAGAAATTGTAGACTTCATAAGCACTTATTTAATTCATCTAAGCATTTAATAGTCAACAGTCCTTGATGGCAAAAGATTGCCCTGTAGGCAGCACAGAAACTAATGTTTCTCAGTGACAGATCTTTGTGATGAGGCTTTAAATATTGAAATTTTATTTATTTATTATGCAGGAAGATGACATTTTACCCCCTCAAGCCAATCGACAGGAAGATCGTAATTATTCTCCTTTCCCGGCTCCAGTTTTCCTCTTGGCACGTTCCTCTATTAAAAAAGATTCTCACGTGTGATTTTTCTATTCAAATCTTTCCCTCCTTGCCACAGGTAAATTAATTTAAAACAAACGTAGCAAATTTAGGTGCCAGCACTTTGTAAATGTGTTGAAAGTAAAATTTTGCTTTTGTTATATGTCACCCTTAGGAGAAGTCTAGAACTCAAACAGGGCGGAAGCTGATAGATACACGGCAAATAGAATCCTTTCCAGTGGGTTTGCGTGCACAGTGCTCCTGAGGCAGGTCCTCCCCTGTGTCTGCAGATCCACTTGGATTTCAGGAGGGCTGTGTTCTTGTGCTGTGCTCCCACGTGTGTCCCCAGATCCTTCCCACCCCCTCCAGGGCTAAGCACCCACCGCGTCTCCAACCTGGAGTGTGGGCAGCTGGGAGCTTGGGGCTGTGTTCCCAAGCAGGTGATTATCCTCCAGCGAAGAAGACTGCCACCGTGGGGTCACACCACGTCCCAGACACAGCCTACCTCGGTGACAGGTCAGAGGATGGATAAAGGCCTGGGCCCTCACTCCTGTCCGGGATGCTCTAACCCGCAAGCATCCAGCCCAGAGCCCCGTGGGTGGCTGGGGCCTTTCTCGTGACTGGGCCACAGCTCGGCACCTCCCTCTGCCCACCCTTTTCCTACCGCAGTGCCGGCACATCTCCACCCCAGGGCCCACTTCACAAGTCCCTGGACCTCAGCACCCGTCCAGCCCGCAATGCCCATCTTTTCCAGGATTAAATTCCTATACTTCCTCCGTCTCGTGTTCTGCAAATAAATGTCACTTCTATTGAAAACAGAGATCCTTAGATAAGAATTCTCACAAGTTTCCTCTTCTCAGTCACTATTACCCCTGTTTGTGGTTACTTAACCTTGTTATTTTATTTCCACGGTCAGAAGCAGCTCTGTTCTCCTTGACGATGTGTGAATTTCTGTCTCTACTGTAGAACGCAGCAGGTCCTGGAAGGAACATACCCAAGAGATCACAAACTACTGAACAATTATTTATATGTTTATTATAAAACCAACACACAGTCACATTAGGCCCATCTTTTCTCCTTTCTCCTCCCTCCACTTCCGCTGCTCCTCAGTCTGGTCAGCCCTGGAGTGGCACCTGGTGTACCCAGGGCCAAGCGGGGTAATTGGCCTTTCTCTCTGATCCTTCATGCTTCCTGCAGAATAATTCATCCAGGGAGGCATTCTTAACAAACGTTAAAACTGGTGGGTAAAATGTAGATGAGGAACAGCATATTTATACAGCTTCAAAGCATTGACCACACAAAACACTTATTAATTATTACAAACATTAATAACTTTACTGTGGAGAAATCTGACAGCCGGCGTCTTCACCAACGTGGTCAAAGTGAACCTGACAGAAATGGGAGAAATGTGTCCCCCTGTGGGATGCACTGGCACACATCCCTTTTGTGGTATCCCTATCAGAAATGCATAGCCTGAACCTAATCATGGGGAAACTAGATAAACCTGAACGGAGGTATAGTCTACATAGGAACTGGCCTGTATTCTTCAAACATGTCCAGGTTATTAAAGACGAGGAAAAACACAGTTTCCAGATTAAAGGAGACAAGAGAGCCATGAATGGGGACAAATAACCAGGCTTTCATTGCAACATAACTGTGTTCTTCCTAATTTTTCTTCAAAATTAATATTGATATGGATAATTTGTTCCCAATTACTTGCTATTTTTTGTCCTTTATAACTGTACTCTGGTGTACAACCATTTTATTTCAATGGATGTGCTTAATTCAATTCTTAGCTTGTTTAATCATAACATCTTTCATCCTAAGGCTTTATCACGTCGTCACTCTTGATTTTTCTCTTCCTGTGCTGTTGTATCTCTTTTTGTAACTTATTTTTCAGAAAGTACTTTAATTTTTTACTTTTTTCCCTCAGGAAGTTTCTTTGGCTAGTATGTTCTGAGTTTATCATGTCTTTGATTTCTGATGCCCTTTCTCCTCAAGTAATATTTACCTGGTTTTATAATTACAGGGTCAAAACCATTCTCCAACCTCCGTATATGGAATTTAGTGTGATTTGCATCAGGCACAGTGCCCTCCTGAATGTAACTTTATTCATTCATACATTCATTTGACAAATATTATATTTATTGGGCACTTACTGGTGACATGGTGGTGGGCAAAATGAATGTTATATATTCTGATTATGTGGTGTTTAAGATTTTTCTCTTTACTTTTGCAATTAAAATTTTTCACCAAGTTGTGTGTTGTGATTACTATGCTTTTGTTAATACTGACTATTCTCTTTCAATCTGTGAATTTATAGTTTCCTCCTGCTTTGTAAAGTTTTTATTATTTTCTTTCCTTTTACTTTATACTTATAGTTCATGAAGATTAGAACTTTTTGATTTATATCTTACCTATCTTCTCATTAATTTATTATTTTTTCTTCTGATGTTTCTGACTTTTACACTTTTCCCCTCTGATTCATGTTTCTTTAGCATTCAGCCTGATGTCCATTCACTCTCCTTGGCTTTATATACAGCCATTGTATAATCTGCTTGTTCTTAGATTATTTTTTTTCCTCATGATTATCTGCTCTTCTCCATTGTGGCAAAATTTCTCATTTTTTTCTTGAAGAAATTGTTATAAGTAAGAACATGGCTCGATTTGTTAAAGTGTTACAGTCCTCTGAACTGAAATCTCTTTCCTTATATAAAACTATTTTCTTTTCTGTCTGTCTTATACAATCATTGGTCTTCATCCCATATTTGAAATTTAGATGGTCTTTCCACACCATTTCAATGGTGTGAACCCAGGATAAGGAGATATGAAGATAAGATATGAGGAATATTTTCAATTTACTCTTGTTCTTTACGCCACATAGATCCAGCAGTATAGGTGCTGGGGAAGGAATTCCACATGCAGTCAAGGAGCTCACAAGAAGGCTTTGCCAAGGAGTGTTCCTACCCATGTGGTGTGGCACTCAGCACTAGCCAGGGCAGCACTAACTTCAGGCTGAGACATTGTCACAACACCTATTCTTCACCAGATGTAATTTTAGTCCAATGTTTACTTGGAAATCTTTAAGCTTTTAAAGTAAATATAACAAATCCTTCCATAGCACTAACAATATAATCAAAAACTCATAATTTGAAAATAAGATAAGCAGACTATTTAGAATGTGTTTTCAAATTGGATTTGGTTAAAAACATTTTTAATATAGCTACAGCCCAAATTATCAACAACCTTTAAAGTCAATATATGAAGATGTCATCTTATTCAGATAAGAAGCAACATGGGGTCCTGTCCTCAGTTGCTCTATATGAGCATCATGTGATTCCTACCAACTGTCTCTTTTATACTAATAAGTAGCTCATTCATATGGAATTACAAAGGGTCTCAAACGACCACAATAATATTGAAAGAGATAAAGATGGAAGACACATTTTCTGATTTAAAAACTTAATACAAAGCTACAGTAATCCAAACAGCGTGTACTGCCATAAGGGTGGACATACAGACCAGCAGACTAGAATTGAGAGTTCAGAACCCTAAATATCTATGGCCAGTTGATTTTCAACAGAGTGCCAAGACTATCCAATGAGGAAAAGAATATAAAATAATAAAGTTGAACCCATAACCTCATTCCATGTACAAAAATTAACTCAAAATGTGTCAAAAACCTAAATATAAGAGCTAAAACTATAAAACACTTACAGAAAACATAGGGGTAAATCTTTTTGATCTTGTATTTGGTGATGGATTTGCCAAATTTGATACCAAATGCATGAGCAATAAAAGAAAAACACAGATAAATTAATTTCATGGCAATTAAAACTGTTGGGCATCAAAGGTCGCTATCAAGAAAGTACAAAGACAATTGACAGAATGGAAGAACTTATTTGAAAATAACATACCTGATAAGAGTTAGTATCCAGAATAGTTAAACTCTTACAACTTAGTAACAAAAAGAAAAACAACCCAAATAAAAAGGACTAAGGACTTGAATAGACATTTCTCTAAAAAATATAAACAAATGCCCAATAAGCAAGTGAACAGATGTTTAACATCATTGGTGATTAAGGAAATGTAAGTCAAAAACCACAATGAGATACCACTTCACATCCACTGGGATGGTGTAAACCAAAACTGTGTAAAATAACGTGTTGACAAGGATGTGGAGAAATAGGAACCCTCATACGTTGTTGTTGAGAACCTAAAATGGTTAAGCCACTGTGGAAGACATTTGGAAAGTTCCTCAAAAAGTTAAATGTAGAATTATCATATAACTCAGCAATTCCACTTCTAGGTATATACCCAAGAGAAATAAAAAGGTATGTCTACACAGAACTTATACACAAATGTTTTTGACAGCATTATTCATAACAGCAAAAGGTGGTGTCTCAGATGTTCTAGTTGTCTATCAGCAGATGAACGGATAAACAAATTGTGGTATATAAATACAGTGGAATATTATTTGGCTATAAAAGGAATAAAGTAGTGATACATGCTATAATGTGGATGATCCTCATAAACATTAAGCTAAGTGAGAGAGGCTAGACACAAAAGGTCTCATATTTCATAATTCTTTTTAATGAAATATCCAGGAGAGGCAAATCCACAGAGGCAGAGAGCATATTGTAGTTTACCAGCAGATGGAAGAGAGAAATACTTAATGCGTATGGAGTGTTCTTCTGGGCTAATGAAGCATTTGAAACTAGAAAGAGGTGATGGTTGGCAGCATTGTGAAAGCGCTAAATGCCACTGAATTGTACACTTGACAATGGTTAATTTTATGTGAATTTTGTGTCAAATGAAAAACATGTTAAGAGACCCCCCAAAAAAGTTCAAAATTGATTTTCTTACAGTCTCTTTTAGGTCCCTGGGTAATGCCTGTATATTCTGATATAGTGAGCATCATTAGTCTCCAAAGTGAAACCGATTTCTTTCAATGTAATGACTATCATTATAATAGAGGATATTTGTCATTAACAGTGAAATACTTTTCAATCATTGTTTAATGATTATAAATTTTGTTAACATAATTTCTCTCTAAAATAAGAGCTTTTCTTTGTAAAAATAATTCTAATTGTTACAATCTATGAATTTCTGTAAATAACTTTAATATGTGAGATGCTATAATAATGCTAAAGTACCAGTAAATTTTCCTCCCAAATGTTTATAATATAGAGTAAAATTGGAGAAACTGAATTTTTAAAGTAATTTTAAATAAAAAAAGATAAAGCCTGGTATGCAAGTGCCCATTCATTAAATCGAGATTATCTTGCCCACTAATTAGCACCACCAGTATATCAAGTGGTATAAAATCATCGAATTGGATTATTCTGAATTCCCATACAATATGGGAAGGCATGCAAAACTTAGAGCAGTAGAAAATAAAAATAAGTTCTGTTGGTATTTCTAAGAATACAAGAAAATTCAAGTCTCTCAGCTCTGACTGGAGTTACTTCAAATATATATTGCCTAGTGGAATACTCCTCTTGACAGAATTCTACTTACTGAGTCCTTTGCAATCCAGGGATTCTCCTGGTATTTGATCAAAGAGAGAAAATGTAATGGAAGAAGTGGTATCACTGTGAACTCAGCAGGCTTCAGGAAGCTTTGGAAGAGAAGCTATTGTGGACGACATTTTTGTAGACTTATCCCAAACCGTGATTACATTTAGGGTTGAATGTGCATATTTCATCCCAGGTACAAATTTTAAAAATGTATCCAGCTAATAATAGAGGTGGAATTTCAGTAACATTTTAAAAATACCTGTATTTCATGAAAAATAATGATCATTTCTTGAAAAATAACGATTTGAAAGATTATATCAGAAACATGTTTACAAGTATTTACATGGGATCGTGCTAAGAAAATAAAACTACACTTTTCTCTCAAAGAATTTAGCGTTTTTCTAGTAATAAAGGTGTGCATTTTATAGTTATCATTTTTGGGTGGGTGGGAGCATTTTCTATTTGCTTTGCTGGAAGTCCTGTGACCTTGGAAATAGAGTCACCCTATTGAAAGTAATTTGATCAACAGATGTGTTGAAGCACTTGGAAATGAATTTTTTCATTTAATTTGTGAAACATTTCCCTTCTGCTATTAAATCTTATATGACATTTGCATGAAAATCAATTGTGTCTTAGAGGTGACTTTGAACAAGTTTCAGATGAACACCTATGAATGTGAAAGTCAGTGCATAATCCACAAATGCTTATCTTCATCTCAATTTATATGTATTTTTTTTAAAAATCATTGCTTTTAATACTACAAACAAAAGTATTTTATTTTTTGTAAAGGGCATCTGAAAGTTTTAATGAACTTTCCCATACAAGTATTCTAGGATAATGACATATGGTGTAAGTATTTTTACATAATCAGTCTCAAGGTAGGATTAGCGAGTCATGTGTAACCAACAGATGCGTGCTTACAACAAACATACTTTGGAAACTAGTGCCGCTCCCTTAGATACACATGGATTAAATACTTCTAGACACTTGGCTTGCATTTGTAATGACACTCAAGACTACAAACATGGTAGACAGAATGTTTTTAAAGAACTTAATCTCTGTTAAATGTCAAACTTGATTTTTTTTAATACTTTTAGCAGTTATATCCCTACTGAGTACAATATTAAAGTCATTAGGCAGAATCAAGTAGAACTAAGATTCCAACATAAAGTAGGTTGTCCGGATCATCCCCTCTTCTTATTGGGAAGTGTTATCAATATCTGCTCAGTTGTCAACTTTGACCTTAATCTAGCAGCAGTGACAAGTCTGACAGTTATTCAAAACAAGCAATTGCTTGAAATATTAGAGAACCATTTTGATTTGACAGAAAGGAACAAAAAACATTTTCTTTAATAATGTGAGCTGTCAGTGAACACAGAGCAATACTGACCCTTGAGGATTCATTGTTCATTCAAGACAGTTTAGGGCAGTGCTTGTTCTGGCAGAAGCTGTACTTTTATAAGCCAACTGCTCAGATTTAAATAATAGAACTGGTATATTTACTAGAAAAAAAAAGCTGGCATTGTAACATATAAAATGTTAGGCAATTTCCTGACTAGTGGATGTTTCTTGATGTCACATCCATACAAAATATGTCAGTGCAAAGCCATCAGGGACTTCGTTTTGCCAGAGACAACAAACAGGAAGTGACTACTATTATAGAAAGGGGGCAGATCATCTTACCACCCCTCTCTTTGCCACACTGCCAGTTGCTGATGCATAAAACACAGATGTCAAAGAGAAGGCAGTCTCTTGCACTTTGGTCTTAAAGACAGAGTGGTGCATCATTATCTAGACATCCCCTTGGTCATCAAGAAAAACTAAGAATTTCCTGAAATTGTAAATGAGGGTCCTGAGAGAAGAATCTTATATCCCAGTTTTACCATGAGGTACTAGAAAATAAAGAAATTCAGACTGAGCAAGATTCTAGCCAATGTAATGAAGAAATGTCATTAGTTCTTTAATGAAAAGGAACTGAAGACACATATTTCAATACACTGTGAATCCTTTGCACTTCATTCTGAGCCTTTATAACAAGTCTTCTGGAATTTTCACCACAGATTGTGTATTCAGTCAGTCTCTACTTATTTTTATAAAATTCTGACTTAAACAGCCCTCAATATGTCAGTATATACAGATAGATATTGGATAGAACATATCTTAACTGATAAGTAGAATAAAGATTCTAGTTCCCACACTGGGAAAAATCAGTTACCACATACGTTTTAATTATTAATAAATTATGGCGGTTTCTGAGATCAGTGGAGACCTCATCACAATGTATGTCAAGATGCCAAATCTGTTTATTTATCTACTCATTTTAATCTAACCATGGTGAGCTAAAGAAAATATAACTGAATATTTTCTTGTTTGAAGGTAGCCTTAAATACATAAAAATTGATTAAAATGTATATTATTGTTTATTATATCATAAACATAGATGGTGTTTAAGAAGAGGAAAAGATGGATTATTCAAACAATAGTTCTATTTTAAAAGGCTGCTTGGAAAATAATACATAAACAAAAATAATTAAGCCACTCCTTGTTTCAAAATATAGAAAATGGGTAAAAAGCCAATAACGGTAAACCATAAATAGTAAAGTAAGATGATACTTTTACGGTTTTGAAGCAAAAAGAGACTTCCTGATGAATATAAAAAATAAAGCCATATACATCGTACATCAAAAATTGCCATCAGCTCAATATAAAGTCATGTGACAACCTCAAGGGAGATTGCAGCACACATTCCAAGAATGTCACTCTTAATGAATGTGTTCTTAAATCATTTAGAGAAAGACAAACATCTTCAATAAAAACACAGGCAAAACATGAACAAGGAATGCATATTTCGTCATAAAAATTTTAAAATAAATATTCAAGTTACCTTATAACTAAAGGAAAGCAAACAACAATGAGGGACTTCCCTGGCTGTCCAGCAGTTAAGACTCCATGCTTCCAATGCAAAGGGCATGGGTTTGATTCCTGGTTGGGGAACTATGATCCCACATGCCCTGCAACCCAGCCAAAAAAAAAAAAAAAAAAAAAACACGTTGAAATTCTATTTAAGGGCCATTAAGTTAGCAAATACACTTGAGAAAATATATCCTGCATTGATAGAGGTCTGGACAATGGATTTTCATGCACTGCTAATGGCCGTGAAGATTTGTCAAATTTTCCACAGGTTATATGATAAGGTAAACAAAAATAAAAATTCTCATAAGCTGCTTCTAGGAATTCATCAAATGTACTCCTGTAGATATTTGTGGTTTAGTAATCTTGGTACATCCAGACAATCAAATAATTGTAATTACTGGAAACATGTCCATGTCTATACATTTATTAAAAAAAAATAACCTGGATTCTGAACAAAGGCTTTCACATGAAAATATTTATTTCAGCATTTTTCTTACATATAAAGATTTGAAGTTTTCTATAGGTCTCACACACATTTGGAATTAGTGAGTATATTATGACACATTAATATAATGTGGCCTCTGGAGGAGATGTTTCACCTTTTTTATAGTACACCATTAATATAAAATATATTCACATGTTCATGCACACATAGTCACATTCAGATGTATATTATATAGAGAAATATATCTGAAATATACAGCATAGTTTTAGTTGGGGATACTTTTGAGTAACAATGAGTTAGGCTAATTTTTAAATATTTTTTCTACTTTTAAGTACTTTCTGAAATTCATACAATAAACTTTTATAGATAAAAATGTTTTCCCCCCCACGTATGTATAGGTAGTTTTTTAAAATGTTCCGCTTAATGTATATGCTATTGGGTTAGGTTTAAGAAACAGACTGCAAGTTTTTTTCTGAACAATATGATCAAATTTATATATAACTCTATACACAGATGAAAAAGACCACATAATTATGAAAGATTAATTTCTTTTTTATATTCTTTAATTTTTCAAATGTTATTAATTTAAAATTTGAAAGATGTTATAAAATAAAGTTCATAAGAAAATTTTTCTTCAAAATTAGTTAAGTAGAATAACTCAGTATAGTCTACATTTTATCTGAAATCTATAAAACTTTTGACTGTAATCACATTTATTTCAAAATAGATACATGAGAAATTTCGTGATTTTATGGAAACATTGCCAAACACTGATTTCCAGAGTCACATGATGAGAAATCTTGTTAACATGATTTTACTTTTTTTATTACAAGATTGTTATTTGGATCCTTGACATTTGGAATTACCAACAACTGTATTGGACTCTGAATTATATATTTACAGTGTTCCAGGGATTCACTGAAACTATAAAGCAGCAGGAACCAAATAGCATGTTATATCCAACATGATTATTTAAATGGAAATAAAGCACATAAATTTCAAACAAAAAGAAATCTCATTAGCCATGGCAACACACAGGGCTTATCTGCTTTAGTTCACTCTAGTTCTGTGATGCATTTTGTGCTAATGGACTAAAATAGTCCTCAACTTAATTACAAGGTCTTTGGTGGATAACAGCATTCTTGTGTAATTGGACAAATTAAACTGGCCTATTTAAAACACTTACAGTATTCATTAGATACCCAAGCATTACTCAGTCTTGAAGACTTTGGACGGTGTAGCTATAATAAAGCCTTTTTTTTCTTTTCTGACAGTCTAGAATAGAGTAACAATAATATGAAACTAAAGAATACACTGAGCATCTTTTCTTTATAATTATTTCTTGGAGGATAGTGGTTTTTTCTTCTGCATTATTTTTTTATAAGTTAATATATATCGGTCGGGGTAAGGAGCACACAGGACTTTAAAAACAGGTAACGATGTATCACATATGCAGCCCTTCCTGCCTTCTTCATTTTATTTCAGGCTATGTGAATCATTTATTTACTAATTTAGTTTTTAGAGGATTTGTTCTTTTATCTTTTCTTTTGGCCGCGTGGTTTGTGGGATCTTAGTTCCCCAACCAGGGATTGAACCCTGGCCCTCAGCAGTGAGAGTGCAGAGTCCTAATCACTGGACCACCAGGGAATTCCCTAGAAGATTTGTTGATAATATATTCTTTCAAAAACATTTGAAGTGAATAATGCAATTTTCACAAGCTTTGTGTAATCAGAACCAATGGGAAGAAGAAAATTGAGATATTTGAATTTTGAAACAGATGCTTTTATATGCAATTCTTTTAAGCTCCTAACACTTACGTATGTTTTTATTTAAAGTAAACTATTAGTAAATTTTCACTTCTTCCTCTCATAAAAAATCGTCATTAAAATCAGCAAATATCACTCTTCCTCTCTTCCCTTTGGCATACATATGTCAAAATGTATTGGTGCAACTTGGGGAGAACCACCAGATAAAATTGCTGATATAAAACCCCATATTCTATGGATTTGCTTGCACTGTGACCTGTGCATGTAAAGTAGGAGTTCCATGCAAACTGAGCTGGTTAGAAACTGGGATAAAAACTGGGGAGGGGGTGATGACACCTGATAACTTTCCTGCCGTGCTGGCCTGAGATTCCTTATGAGAGTGGTACTTGTTTGAGTCAAACGTTAAATTTCTCATTTTAAAGATATTTTCATATATTCAGTAGCTGAATATTTTTTAGTGGAAAGTGTGGATTTTTAAGATATTGTTACTGAGATAACTGTTTAACCAAGGGGGGAAAATATTCTACTTTAATTTAAAAATGTAAAAAAAAAACCCGACAGGTAAATTTATTAATTTTAAAAGTGTTTGATGATATAAAGGAAAATAATTGATTTTGCATATTTATTCTATGTTTTACCACCTTAATGGACTCCAAACTGTTTTATTATCTTCTTATTTTTATTTTTTAGTGTTTGGCTATACAATCATATCATGTATAAACAAAGAAAGATTTGTTCTCCTGTTTTTGAGAGAAATATCACTTATTTTTTGTCATATTGCTTTGCCAGCACTTCCAGAAAATAAAAACAAAAATGCAAATGAATCCAGACATTCTTTTCCTTTCTTTTATTTCCTACCTTTTATTGTGAAAAACATCTTTGGGGATTTATGGGGTTAAGGCCAACTGAAGTTTTGAATTAGTGTTTTACAATCAAAGGAAACTTACTTTGAATTATTAGGCACTAATCATGCTTTGGTCAGAAATTGATTTGGAATTTTACTTGTATATCAGTGATTTAAATATCTGTTTGTATCCTAGTTTTAATAAAATGCTCTCATTTTATCTCTGATTTTAAAAATAATTCATGTTCATTGGAAAATAATTCAAATATTACAGGAAGGTAATTAGGAGAAAGTAATACTTCTTATAAGCTACTAAAAACAAATTGACATGATAATGTATAGATTTTAATTATTTTCTATGAGATGTCCATACACATAAGTCTTTCTAAAAGTGAGATTTTTATATTCAAATTGTTTTGTACACTGCTCTTTTAATATAACTACATACTGTGGACACATAGCCATACAAACAAAATGTAGACTTACATTATCATTTAATTACCGAGTGGTTTTCATTTGTGTGGATAAATGCTGTTTATTTTTTAAGCTCAAAATTTAAATATTCATGTTGTTTCAAATTTTCACTTTGGCTCCTAGAAAATATATTTATATTTCCTTTTCTTTTGTTGTCTCTATCTTTGTCTGACTCTGCCCCTATCAGTCAGTCTGTCTCTAGACACACACACACACAATGATAAGGAAACCTCCTTCCAGGTTCAGAAGGAGCACAAACAAAGTAATAGCTTAGTTGCTTACCTCACAATGGCCATGGTGGTGAAGGTAGAAGCAGAAACTGAGATTCACTTCCCACATAGCTTATGGGAAACACACTCATATATTCATATGAGATACAAGAAAGAGTAATCATTGAATGTAACCTGGAAAAAATGAATGCATTAGTAACAATAACAAAAATTAATTAGCCTGATGTCTGCAAGATTCACTTCCACCTATGTACACCTAAAAGACATAGGGTTCCCTTTGAATATTATGGCTACCATTCCTCTAATGTTTGTACAATGAAAAATATTGGCATAATTCTGTATTCTAAATTTAGCTTATTTGAGTTGAACCTATTGGAAAAAGGAAGAATTCAGTAAGTTGTAGAAAATAATATATGTCTAACAACTATTTACAATTAAAATTACGGATGTATAACTAAAACAAACAAAACACAGATGACTGGGACTGGGAGAAAAGAGAGAATAGAAACAACTTTTTACCAGATATTTCTTAAAACCAGTCTTAGATCATAATAGTAAACGTAAAGAATTATCATGGAAAATAAAATAACAAGAGCATTAAGAAACAAAATTTATGGAACAGGAGCAAGAACTGTACTGAAGAAAAATTAATTCTCTGATATTATTATTAAAGAGGGAGGAAGAGAACTATAAGAACTTGACACTGAGTTTATGATAATATAAACCAAAGAAAAAGTAAACTTATATAAAGAAAGAGAAATTCAACCATTTATTATATAGGACATTCTAGAGTCCCTCCTGCACCCTGATGAATTCTGCTACTGATAAAGGGTTAATCAGTGAGCAAAACAGACAACTGACTAAGTGTCTTCCACACAGAGCTTACACTCTGATGAAGGAGACACCCAATCAGCAGGGGTGGGGTAGGCTGTGAGTAGTGGGGGTGGAGAGAAGGAGCCGTGATGTGACATAGGACAGGCAGAGACATCTTCTGCTAAGGTGACATTTGGGTCGAGATCTGAAGGAAGTGAGGGTCATGCTGACAGAGCTCAAGGGAAATGCCAAGATTCTGGGATGAGAGGATGCTGGATGTGTTAGGGGCACTTAGGAGCCCAGTGTGTCTACGGAGAAGTAGTTGGGGTGGGGAGCAGGGAGGAGGAACAGGGATGGGTCAGAGGGGTTGTGGTCAGTGCAGACCATGGGTGGGGCTGCTCAGACAGTCCTCCCTCCAACAGCTATTCCCAACTTTGGCTGAACACTGGAATCTCCTGAGGAGTTTGGAAAACTGTGGTTGCCTCAGTCTCACTTTCTGGGATGGGTCTTGGGTGTGGCCTGGGCACTGAAAATTTAGAAAGAGATTCCCCAAGTGATTATAATTTGCATCCAAGAAAGGACCACTGGTTTAGAGGTAGGGAAAATGACAGGAATCCAGCAAAGGGAAGTGAGGTGGGGTTAGAGGAAAGAAAGGGAGAGTGATGCTCTGGAGGTCAGGAGAACAATGTGGTTTGAAAGGGGGAAGGGGTTAGTTTGTCAAATGCTGCCTTTCTTGAGTCCAGCAAGATGTAAGCTGATTCAGCTATTGGAGCGGGCAAGGTAGGGGTAATAGAGGGTCTGATAGGAGCTGTTCGTTTGAGTTGTAGGATTGAAATACTGACTGATGTGGGCTTAAGAGACAAAGCGGGGGCAGAGAAAGTGGACACACTAAGTGTTTACATACAACTCTTTCAAAGACTCTCTCTGTGGAGGTGTCTCACTGTTGAAGCAGAACGTGGGCTTGAAGAAGACTTGTTTAAGTGAAAGCCATGTTTTCCAACAGAAATAATCTAGTGGAGAGAACAATCTGATGATTAAATGAGGTAATAATTGTAAAGTGGTCTATAATACTGCCTGGTTCACAGTGAATGTTATAAAAATGTTTGCTTAATGAATGAATGATTCCAGAGAATGGGTGTGGAGGGGGAAATTCCAAGAGGAAAATCACTGAGTAGCTGGAGAGATGGGACCCAGCTCAGTGTTGGGGGACTATCCTCAGAGAATTCTCATACTTGATAGAGTATTAGTTATGTTATTAGATTTGGTGGAATAAATAAGAATTTTCTAAATTTAAGTGAAATAGAAAGTCCCCAGTTGAAAGTAAGGGGGTGGAAGTGTTGGGGTTTGGAGAGCATGGAGACTGGGAAAAGAAAGAGATTTAAGGTTTTGGTCAGCAAGTTAATGTGATATCGACCGGCCAGGGTGCATGCCTCTCTCCAGACATTGATCTGCATGTTTCCTTTTATTTTAAAAATGCATCCGTATACTGAGTTTTTCCTAATTTCATTCTAATCAACTGCATAACACACCCCCATATGGGTGTACCCAAATCTATTCCACCATATCAAATGGTGGATATCTGAACTCTTTCTGGAATTTTGATATCAAAGCTAATGTCACATCTCACAGTTTTATATGCATGTCATTTATATTTTTGCTAGTATTTATTTAGGACCTCACAGGATCAAAGGATAAATGCATATGTCATTTTAGTCATTTGTTTTAACTTAATATTTACACTATATCAGAGCACTAAACACAGTCCTAGAAAACCTAATAGAAATAAAGACTGATACTTCCATAAATTCATGGAACCTCATATAGACCCTCAACACTCCCCAGCAAGCCAACTAATTTTCTCCCTTTTCTCTTCAAACCTACTATCCCCACTCCTTACCTGTCTCCTCCCTCATCAAGGAGTGAAATTCATTCTCTAGATGGGAACCTCCTGCTCCTATACCTAAACCTACATGGATTGGTTTTTAATGTAATAGGGGAGGGGTATCCTCTGCAAAGAGAGTGCAGTCTTTGTACCTCTTCTACTGTATCAGAAACCATTCATTATCAAGTCTCTCTCCAGTATTTAGAAAACATTTTCTAATTGCATCAGCTTTGAAGGCTCTTGAGGTTTTAACATCGAGAAACAATCTCCCAGACTTTCATTGAAGTCCATGATACACATTGTTTTCTTACCACCTTTCTGATAGCCCGTTTAGTGCCCTTTGTAAGCTTCCCTTTCTCAGCTAGCCATGTTAGAGTTCTCCAATGCTCAGTCCATCCTTCTTCTCTCTTTATTCTGTAATTTCTTCCAAGGTGAATTCATCTGTATCCACAGCTTCACTTACTACACTAATCCTGGCTTGTGATACCTCGAGCTAAAGTCATGTTTCTAGATCAGAAGGCCTTCTCTTCACTCCAGTCCCTTACATTGGCTGCTGAAGACCACAGCTCAAATCCTGCCCCCGTTTTTCTATTTCTCAGGAGTTAACAATAGTTTTTTTTATGTTTTTAAAAGATTCTAACTATATAAAAGTAAGTAAACTGAATAATATATAACAGCGACCATACGTGGCCAACAAAACCTCAAATATTTACTATTCAGCCCTTTACAGACAAAAGTTGTCAACCCCTTTTAGATGACTCAGTCTCCTAAAAATCAACTAAGACCAAATCACAGTCTATATCTTCCACCTTCCTAAACCATGTTCCCTCAGTGAATGACATTATTCACTCATGTGTGTAAATCAAAAGCATAGTGCTTCTGCCTGCACACCTTTACTTCCTGTATCCACTCTGTCATCATGTTATATATTCTACAGTATCCTGGAATCCATTGAGTAATGTATATTTCAAGGTCATCATCCGAGTCCAACATGTCACCATGTCACAACTAGCCTCTGTCCACCCTGCCCCTCCTGCCCTTGACATGGCTATTAAAATCCCCTTTCCTCAGGAAATCATTGGACACTTAACCCACGATTAACACTCTTCAGTGGTTGTCCCACAGGCTGATCTGACGCCTGTCCACCTCCAGCCTCACCTGCACCATCTGCCCCTCCCTCTCCCGCTGCAGCCGCACCAGCTTACCTCCTATAGCTTCATTAGACTATCTCCCTCCCAGCACAGGGCATCTCCATGGGTGAGTCCCTGTGCCTGGAACCTTTCACCAGCAACATCCCTCTTTGCTTATTGAACTTAATTCACCAGAGTGTACCTCACGCCATCTCTAGGTCAGGTTCCGTCTTAATATGCTCTCCTGCAATGTCCTTCTGCGTGATAGTTGGCTGACGTGAATCCCCTCGACATGGTCAGGATCACCAAAGGAGATCTGCCCAATACCTTGTGTTCCCTGAACTTAGCACTGTGTCTGACAAATATCACACTGAGAATAAACATGTCATCAATGGGTGGATTGGTCTCTGATAACCTTTATTATATGAAGTCAGTGAAAAATGATATATAAATTCAATAAATGATTATGTACAATGGACTAATGCTTTTTAAAAGAAAATTAGGTATTTGCCTCACTATTAATCAAAATAAATCCAGGAGGATGAAATATTTCATGTGAGGTAAAGTACAAGGAGGCAGTGTATTTATGGATGGCTTTCTAAGCGTGATCCCAAAGGCTGAAACAAAAAAGGAAATAAAGGGACTTACCTTGTGGCACAGTGGTTAAAAATCTGCCTGCCAATGCAGGGGACACGGGTTCGATCCCTGGTCCAGGAAGATCCCACATGCCGCAGAGCAACTAAGTTCATGTGCCACAACTACCGAGCCTGTGCTCTAGAGCCCACGAGCCACAACTATTGATGCCCACACACCTAGAGCCCGTGCTCTGCATCAAGAGAAGCCACTGCAGTGAGAAGCCCGTGCACTGCAACAAACGTAGCCCCTGCTTACTGCAACTAGAGAAAGCCGGCGCCCAGAAAGGAAGACCCAACGCAGCTAAAAATAAATAAATACATTAAAAAAATTAAAGAAAGGTAATAAGAGATTTGACTGCATTAACATTAAAAAACAAACAAAAAAACATTCACATTCTAAATTTCCACAGGAAAAGAATATGACTGATGTTGAAAATCAGAAAAATACTGCATAAAACAGAACATTACTAGTCTTCATACCTGTAAAACTCACTCCATTGCCATTGTCTGTTACATGCATTTCAAGTGAAATCCTAGTAAATATAGATAGCTGTATTTTTCTGTGTAGCTTCATGCTTATTTAGCATTCATTTGGACCTCATTTTATATTAAATTTATCCATGAATTGTGAAGAATCAATAAAGACTGATAAGTAGGGGTAATCATCAATGTGGAGAGGAATTTAAGGCTCCTTTCTCAACTCCTACTGGAACACATTATTATCTCTGAGAGAAAGCACAGACTGTAGACAGGAATAGAAAAATTCAGTCCACTCAATGAACAATATTCTGCTAAGACTTCTTACATGAATAGGATGCTTCAAGAAACACACCTGATGGGGCCTGCATGTTCTATTTCCTAAGAGGCTATTCTTTAACTACAAAGAAATGATCCCATCTCTTGGGCCTTGGATCATTACATTTTCTGTGTTCTGTATCTTAAATTCACTAAAGAATTTCTTTTCTTCTGTCTTGTGTATAAATGACTCTATATTGATTGGTTGAAAAGTGAAAGCTCCAGTCATTCTTTTAAGCATTTTCCATGCAATTTAAACATTGACAGTTTGGTATGTTGTAGGTATATAAACAAACCTGTTGATTTGAACATAAAATAATTGTATTATGAGGATGATGAAATACCTTATTCCTATTCCATAAATATGAGCGGATTTAGGACTAAGAAGGGTTTTTGAGAATAGTCTATTATTACCCAACAGTAATAATAAAAATCAAAGCAAAAATAAACATTGTAGCAAATATCACAGGGAAGTCCATGAGCATTAAATCAAATTTCATGGATTTCTATTGCCAAAATTTAAGATGCTGTTGGGACTTTGGAGAACTGTGTTCCAGCCTTTTCTCACCTGCGTTTATTTGGAAAAGCATAGACTCTCTTGAACTAAGTCCATGTTTTGTTGACCAGATGAGGCTTAGGAAACACATTATAGAAGCCAATATCTATCATTTCATTAAATGTGTGGTGTAGCTGATAATCTGAAAACTGGGAAATTGAATAAAATTGTTCAGAATTGGTAAATAGATAAATCAGATACAGCACAAAATTATGAAGCAAAATAAGAAAGAAGCTTGTTCATTAGTTCAGGAGAATAGGCTTTTCTCATCTTATTTTTTGTTTCCATTTAAATTAAAACTTTAAGGGTTAAGAACTCCGTTCTCACTTCAAATTTTATATGACTTCACATAACAGTAAAAAACAATAAACATTACATTTTAGTTATTATAAAAATAACAATAAACAGGTGGAGGAAATGACCCTTATTATTGTCTAATTTAAATCATGGTGTTACAGTAGGATTTTTACTGTAGTGAATTCAAACCCACTTCAGTGAGTGCCGAGGAACCTTGACAGAGGGCTTCAGGGCAGTGATGTTTTTGTTGGATCACCTCAGTTTATAGAATGAGTAGCTTAACTTTATCACTGTGTGTTGCCAGTGATTTCTCCCCAGTCAGTCTTAAGTTAGCAAGCTGCCTTCTAAACCTAAAAGTGTAGGTCAGCAATCTATTTTACCATTTCGACTGATAGAAATGACAATTTCATATGGATCAACCTGATAATGAAGGTGCAGACAATAGAGGGATTTCTTTGTTAATTTTGTTGTTCTGGTAGATACAACCATTTGACAAACTCACATAGGATACTGAACTTCACCTTGAATTTCCTTGTTTTTCCAAATGTCTGGTTTCATAAATTGCTGATTACACAATTTGAGGTAGAAAGAGCTTTGGGATATATATATATATATATATATATATATATATATATATATAAGCCAAATTTCTTCATTCTATATATGTGACAGTACTATGAATAATAGTAGTGAATTTTTGGTAGACATAGTAAATGGTCAATACTTTACAAAATGCTTTGCATAAAATACCTCCTTTAATTTTTGTAAAAACCTTATGACCTCAGTATTAACATTACCTACATTTTACAGCTTGAACTAGAATCCAAATTTATACAGCTTCTTTGTTCATGATCTTAACTGCTGAACTATAATGCTACTATCTGAAAACCCAATGATGTAGATTTCTAATCTTAACCTCATTTCCTAGATGAAAAAACTAAAACCAAAAGAGGTTATGCCCTTAACCCAGGTCACATTTTACACTCTGTTCCAATTCTATTCACAGCTGGGCCTGAAATAGATTTAAATGTCAAAGCGATGTGCTTTCACATAAATACATATTTAACTCAAAATAGTCTTCTATTTATTCTTTCAATCACATCAGATGATAGTATCTTAATTCCATGCAATTTTGTCACTCCTATTTGTCAATTAGGGTTTTTAATGTTACAAGTAATCAAAAGGAAACAAATGCAAAAAGTTTTAAACAAAAAAATAATTGAATTGAATTGCACTGCTCATAAAACTGTAAAGTCCATAGATAGGGAAAGCTTTGGGTTTGCTTTGATTTTGTACCTTCACCTTGGCAAAGACCCAGTTTCTTTTCCTCTTCAGGTGTGACAGATATTTTTTTCTCCTAAGGCTGGATTCTCACACCTGGTAAGAAAATATGTGGTGACAGTTCCAGGCTTCAAGTTCAGGACTTCTGGTAGGTTTTTCAGATGATCAAGGAATGCTATTTCACAAAAGTCTCAACAAATCTCCCTCACAGTTCAGTTTAATTGGATCAGATTCCAATTTCTGATTTGATTCCTTTAGCCATACAAATTCTGTGTTTTGAATGGCTTACTCCTGATTAGATTAATTCAGATTCTAAGAGTATTATTTTGATTTGATTGAAAGTAATCAGTGTTCAACCATGTAACTGGGTCAATGCCATTCTCTTACTTAATCCATCAAACAAGCAGAATAATAAGACTGCTACACAACAGGAGAGGTGCGATAGGATTGTTGCTAAGACACAAAATGCCGGCAAACCTAAGGCACAGGAAATTAATGTGATAGTGATCCCTTAACTAAGGATGTGACCTCGGAACCCTGTGGAATTTTTGCTTTTTTGTTCTTATGTTTAAACCTTTTAATTATGAAATGTAATTTAGTCACTGAAAAGTCTGTTAAACATAAATATATGACAGCATTAATCATTATAAGAGGAACATTGGTGTAATCTGTTACTAGGTTAAATGAAAGCACATTGTCAGACCTGAAGAAGCTGCCCACATGCACCCTCAAGATCACCATTCCTTCCAACTTCCCTAAAGGTTACCAATAGCATAAATGTTAGGGTACCCATTTCTAACTCCTAAGCACTGTAATTTAGTTTTTCCCGTTTGAGGGACTGTATGACAGTTGAATCGTACAATGCAGGTACTAGCTCTAAAAATCTGTAAGGTTTCTTCATGTTGTTGTGTGTTTTGTTTGCATTACACTGAATGAAAATACCACATTTAATTTATACATTTTACTATTAATGGACATTCGTGTAAGCTCTCATGAACATATTTTTTGTTAGTATTTTTGCTTTTTTGGGGTTTTGACTTTTAATTTTGTAGTTGACACATTTTTTAAATTAGTTTCTGCTTTATAACAAAGTGAATCAGTCATACATATACATCTGTTCCCATATCCCTTCCCTCTTGCGTCTCCCCTCCCTCCCACCCTCCCTATCCCACCCCTTTAGGTGGTCACAAAGCACATAGCTGATCTCCCTGTGCTATGCGGCTGCTTCCCACTATCTATCAACCTTACGTTTGGTAGTGTATATATGTCCATGCCTCTCTCGCTTTGTCACAGCTTACCCTTCCCCCTCCCCATAACCTCCATTCTCAAGTAGGTCTGTGTCTTTATTCCTGTTTTAACCCTAGGTTCTTCATGACTTTTTTTTTTAATCCCATATATATGTGTTAGCATATGGTATTTGTCTTTCTCTTTCTGACTTACTTCACTCTGTATGACAGACTCTAGGTCCACCCACCTCATTACAAATAGCTCAATTTCGTTTCTTTTTATGGCTGAGTAATATTCCATTGTATATATGTGCCACATCTTCTTTATCCATTCATCCGATGATGGACACTTAGGTTGTTTCCATCTCCAGGCTATTGTAAATAGGGTTGCTATGAACATTTTGATACATGACTCTTTTTGAATTATGGTTCTCTCAGGGTATATGCCTAGTAGTGGGATTGCTGGGTCATATGGTAGTTCTATTTGTAGTTTTCTAAGGAACCTCCATACTGTTCTTCATAGAGGCTGTACCAATTCACATTCCCACCAACAGTGCAAGAGTGTTCCCTTTTCTCCACACCCTCTCCAGCATTTATTGTTTCTAGATTTTTTGATGATGACAATTCTGACTGGTGTGAGATGATATCTCATTGTAGTTTTGATTTGCATTTCTCTAATGATTAACGATGTTGAGCATTCTTTCATGTGTTTGTTAGCAGTCTATATATCTTCTTTGGAGAAATGTCTATTTAGGTCTTCTGCCATTTTTGGATTGGGTTGTTTGCTTTTTTGCTATTGAGCTGCATGAGCTGCTTATACATTTTGGAGATTAATCCTTTGTCAGTTGCTTCATTTGCAAATATTTTCTCCCATTCTGAGGTTTGTCTTTTGGTCATGTTTATGGTTTCCTTTGCTGTGCAAAAACTTTTCAATTTTGTTAGGTCCCATTTGTTTAATTTTGTTTTTATTTCCATTTCTGTAGGAGGTGGGTCCAAAAGGATCTTGCTGTGATTTATATCATAGAGTGTTCTGCCTATGTTTTCCTCTAAGAGTTTGATAGTTTCTCGCCTTACATTAAGGTCTTTAATCCTTTTTGAGCTTATTTTTGTGTATGGTGTTGGGGAGTGATCTAAACTCATACTTTTTTTTTTTTTTTTTGCTGAGGACATTTAATATGAAATGTATACCTTTATATTTCTCAGGAAATTTAAAAAAATACTTATTTATTTAGGCTGTGCTGGGTCTTATTTGCAGCACACAGGATCTTCATTGCAGTATATAGGATCTTTAGTTGTGGCATGTGGGCTCTTAGTTGCAGCATGTGGACTCTTAGTTGTGGCATGCATGTGGGATCTAGTTCCGTGACCAGGGATCAAACCCGGGCTCCCTGCATTGGGAGTGCAGAGTCTTACCCACTACTCATTTATTTATTTGATTATTTTCATCCTTCCATTTTCTCAGTCTCTTTTATAAAACTCTGGAAACAGATGAAAATCAGACTTATGGATATATCTTTCTTGCCTCTTAACTTTTAAGTGATTATGCTCAAAATTTGGGTATTTCCTGAACTTTACTTTGAAATAAAAATTTCATTCTTTAACCATTTTCATCCTATTTCTATAGTCCTTTTCAACAGTTTTTTTTTCAATTTATGACACTAGTGTTTGTACATTCCAAGAACTCCTTTATTTTTTTAAAACAAATTTAATCAGTTATACATATACATATGTTCCCATATCCCCCCCCCCTTTTGCGTCTCCTTCCCACCCTCCCTATCCCATGCCTCCAGGCGGTCACAAAGCACTGATGTGATCTCCCTGTGCTATGCAGCTGCTTCCCACTAGCTATCTACCTTACGTTTGGTAGTGTATATATGTCCATGCCGCTCTTTCGCTTTGTCACAGCTTACTGTTCCCCCTCCCCATATCCTCAAGTGCATTCTCTAGTAGGTCTGTGTCTTTATTCCTGTCTTACCCCTATGTTCTTCATGACATTTTTTCCCTTCAATTCCATATATATGTGTCAGCATACAGTATTTGTCTTTCTCTTTCTGACTTACTTCACTCTGTATGACAGACTCTAGGTCCACCCACCTCATTATAAATAGCTCAATTTCATTTCTTTTTATGGCTGAGTAATATTCCATTGTATATATGTGCCACATCTTCTTTATCCATTCATCCAATGATGGACACTTAGGTTGTTTCCATCTCCAGGCTATTGTAAATAGGGTTGCTATGAACATTTTGATACATGACTCTTTTAGAATTATGGTTCTCTCAGGGTATATGCCCAGTAGTGGGATTGCTGGGTCATATGGTAGTTCTATTTGTAGTTTTTTAAGGAACCTCCATACCGTTCTCCATAGTGGCTGTACCAATTCACATTCCCACCAGCAGTGCAAGAGTGTTCCCTTTTCTCCACACCCTCTCCAGCATTTATTGTTTCTAGATTTTTTGATGATGGCCATTCTGACTGGTGTGAGATGATATCTCATTGTAGTTTTGATTTGCATTTCTCTAATGAGTAAAGATGTTGAGCATCTTTTCATGTGTTTGTTGGCAGTCTGTATATCTTCTGTGGAGAAATGTCTATTTAGGTCTTCTGCCCATTTTTGGATTGGGTTGTTTGTTTTTTTGCTATTGAGCTGCATGACCTGCTTATAAATTTTAGCCTTTGTCAGTTGCTTCATTTGCAAATATTTTCTCCCATTTTGAGGGTCATCTTTTGGTCTTGTTTATGGTTTCCTTTGCTGTGCAAAAGCTTTTAAGTTTCATTAGGTCCCATGTGTTTATTTTTGTCTTTATTTCCATTTCTCTAGGAGGTGCGTCAAAAAGGATCTTGCTGTGATTTATGTCATAGAGTGTTCTGCCTATGTTTTCCTCTAAGAGTTTGATAGTGTCTGGCCTTACATTTAGGTCTTTAATCCATTTTGAGCTTATTTTTGTATATGTTGTTAGAGAGTGATCTAATTTCATACTTTTACATGTCCCTGTCCAGTTTTCCCAGCACCACTTATTGAAGAGACTGTCCTTTCTCCACTGTACATTCCTGCCTCCTTTATCAAATATAAGGTGACCATATGTGCATGGGTTTATCTCTGGGCTTTCTATCCTGTTCCATTGATCTATCTTTCTGTTTTTGTGCCAGTACCATACTGTCTTGATTACTCTAGCTTTGTAGTATAGTCTGAAGTCAGGGAGCCTGATTCCTCCAGCTCCATTTTTTGTTCTCAAGATTGCTTTGGCTATTCGGGGTCTTTTGTGTTTCCACACAAATTGTGAAATTTTTTGTTTTAGTTCTGTGAAAAATGCCAGTGGTTGTTTGATAGGGGTTGCATTGAATCTGTAGATTGCTTTGGGCAGTAGAGTCATTTTCACAATGTTGATTCTTCCAATCCAAGAACATGGTACATCTCTCCATCTATTTGTATCATCTTTGATTTCTTTCATCAGTGTCTTATAATTTTCTGCATACCGGTCTTTTGTCTCCTTAGGTAGGTTTATTCCTAGATATTTTATTCTTTTTGTTGCAATGGTAAATGAGAGTGTTTTCTTGATTTCACTTTCAGATTTTTCATCATTAGTGTATAAGAATGCCAGAGATTTCTGTGAATTAATTTTGTATCCTGCTACTTAACCAATTCATTGATTAGCTCTAGCAGTTTTCTGGTAGCATCTTTAGGATTCTCTATGTATAGTATCATGTCATCTGCAAACAGTGACAGCTTTACTTCTTCTTTTCCAATTTGGATTCCTTTTATTTCCTTTTCTTCTCTGATTGCTGTGGCTAAAACTTCCAAAACTATGTTGAATAAGAGTGGTGAGTGTGGGGAGCCTTGTCTTGTTTCTGATCTTAGTGGAAATGCTTTCAGCTTTTCACCATTGAGGACGATGTTGGTTGTGGATTTGTCATATATGGCCTTTATTATGTTGAGGGAAGTTCCCTCTATGCCTACTTACTGCAGGGTTTTTATCATAAATTGGTGTTGAATTTTGTCAAAAGCTTTCTCTGCATCTATTGAGATGATCATATGGTTTTTCTCCTTCAATTTGTTAATATGGTGTATCACGTTGACTGATTTGCATATATTGAAGAATACTTGCATTCCTGGAATAAACCCCACTTGATCATGGTGTATGATCCTTTGAATGTGCTGTTGGATACTGTTTGCTAGTATTTTGTTGAGGATTTTTGCATCTATGTTCATCAGTGGTATTGGCCTGTAGTTTTCTTTCTTTGTGACATCCTTGCCTGGTTTTGGTATCAGGGTGATGGTGGCCTCATAGAATGAGTTTGGGAGTATTCCTCCCTCTGCTATATTTTGAAAGTGTTTGAGAAGGATAGGTGTTAGCTCTTCTCTAAATGTTTGATAGAATTCGCCTCTGAAGCCGTCTGGTCCTGGGCTTTTGTTTGTTGGAAGATTTTTAATCACAGTTTCAATTTCAGTGCTTCTGATTGATCTATTCATATTTTCTATTTCTTCCTGATTCAGTCTTGGCAGGTTGTGTATTGCTAAGAATTTGTCCATTTTTTCCAGGTTGTCCATTTTATTGGCATAGAGTTGCTTGTAGTAATTTCTCACGATCTTTTGTATTTCTGCAGTGTCAGTTGTTACTTCTCCTTTTTCATTTCTAATTCTATTGATTTGAGTCTTCTCCCTTTTTTTCTTGATGATTCTGTCTAATGGTTTATCAATTTTGTTTATCTTCTCAAAGAACCAATTTTCAGTTTTAATGATCTTTACTATTATTTCCTTCATTTCTTTTTCATTTACTTCTTATCTGATCTTTATGATTTCTTTCCTTCTGCTAACTTTAGGGGATTTTTGTTCTTCTTTCTCTAATTGCTTTAGGTACAGGGTCGGGTTGTTTACTCGAGATGTTTCTTGTTTCTTAAAGTGGGATTGTATTGCTATAAACTTCCCCCTTAGAGCTGCTTTTGCTGCATCCCATAGGTTTTGGGTTGTCGTGTCTCCATTGTCATTTGTTTCTAGGTATTTTTTAATTTCCTCTTTGATTTCTTCAGTGATCACTTCGTTATTAAGTAGTGTATTGTTTAGCCTCCATATGTTTGTATTTTTTACAGCTTTTCCTGTAATTGATGTGTAGTCTCATAGCATTGTGGTCGGAAAAGATACTTGATACAATTTCAATATTCTTAAATTTACCAAGGCTTGACTTATGACCCAAGATATGACGTATCCTGGAGAATGTTCCATGAGCACTTGAGAAGGATGTGTATTCTGTTGTTTTTGGATGGAATGTCCTACAAATATCAATTAAGACCATCTTTTTTAATGTATCATTTAAAGCTTGTGTTTCCTTATTTTCATTTTGGATGATCTGTCCCTTGGTGAAAGTAGGGTGTTGAAGTCCCCTACTATGAGTGTGTTACTGTCGATTTCCCATTTTATGGCTGTTAGTATTAGCCTTATGTATTGAAGTGCTCCTATGTTGGGTTCATAAATATTTACAATTGTTATATCTTCTTCTTGGATCGATCCCTTGATCATTATGTAGAGTCCTTCTTTGTCTCTTCTAATAATCTTTATTTTAAACTCTATTTTGTCTGATATAAGAATTACTACTCCAGCTTTCTTTTGATTTCCATTTGCATGGAATATCTTTTTCCATCCCCTTACTTTCAATCTGTATGTGTCTCTAGGTCTGAAGTGGGTCTCTTGTAGACAGCGTATACATGGGTCTTGTTTTTGTATCCATTTAGCCAATCTGTGTCTTTTGGTGGTAGCGTTTAGTCCATTAACATTTAAGGTAATTATTGATATGTATGTTCCTATTCCCATTTCCTTAATTGTTTTGGGTTCATTATTGTAAGTATTTTCCTTCTGTTGTGTTTCTTGCCTAGAGAAGTTCCTTTAGTATTTTTTGTAAAGCTGGTTTGGTGGTGCTGAACTGTCTCAGCTTTTGCTTGTCTGTAAAGATTTTAATTTCTCCATCAAATCTGAATGAGATCCTTGCTGGGTAGAGTAATCTTGGTTGCAAGTTTTTTTCCTTCATCACTTAAAATATGTCTTGCCACTCCCTTCTGGTTTGTAGAGTTTCTGCTGAGAGATCACCTGTTAACCTGATGGGGATTCCATTGTGTGTTATTTGTTGTTTTTCCCTTGTTGCGTTTAACATGTTTTCTTTGTGTTTACTTTTTGACAGTTTGATTAATATGTCTCTTGGCGTATTTCTCCTTGGATATATTCTGTATGGGACTCTCTGTGCCTCCTGGACTTGATTAACTATTTCCTTTCCCATATTAGGGAAGTTTTCAACTATAATCTCTTCAAATATTTTCTCAGTCCCTTTCTTTTTCTCTTCTTCTTCTGGAACCCCTATAATTTGAATGTTGGTGCGTTTAATGTTGTCCCAGAAGTCTCTGAGACTCTCCTCAGTTCTTTTCTTTCTTTTATCTTTATTCTGCTGTCTGCAGTTATTTCCACTATTGTATCTTCCACGTCACTTATCAGTTCTTCTGCCTCAGTTATTCTGCTATTGATCCCATGTAGAGTATTTTTCATTTCATTTATTGTGTTTTGCATTGTTGCTTGATTCATCTTTAATTCTTGTAGGTCCTTGTTAACTGTTTCTTGCAGTGTCTATTCTCTTTCCAAGATTTTCGATCATCTTTACTATCATTATTCTGAATTCTTTTTCAGGTACACTGCCTATTTCCTCTTCATTTGTTAGGTCTGGTGGGTTTTTATCTTGCTCCTTCACCTGCTGTGTGTTTTTCTGTCTTCTCATTTTGCTCATCTCACTGTGTTTGGGGTCTCCTTTTGCAGGCTGCATGTTCATAGTTCCTCTTGTTTTTGGTGTCTGACCCCAGTGGTTAAGATTGTTTCAGTGGGTTGTGTAGGCTTCCTGGTGGAGGGCACTAATGCCTGTGTTCTGGTGGATGAAGCTCGATCTTGTCTTACTGGTGGACAGGCCCACATCTGGTGGTGTGTTTTGGGGTGTCTGGGGCCTTATTATGTTTTTAGGCAGCCTCTCTTCTAATGGGTGGGTTGTGTTCCTATCTTGATAATTGCTTGGAATAGGCTGTCCAGCACTGTAGCTTGCTGGTCTTTGAGTGAAGCTGGGTGCTGGTGTTGAGATGGAGATCTCTGGGAGATTTTTGCTGTTTGATATTATGTGCAGCAGGGAGGTGTCTTGTGGAGCAGTGTCCTGAAGTTGGCTCTCCCACCTCAGAGGCACAGCACTGACTCCTGGCTGCAGCACCAAGAGCCTTTCATCCACCGGTCTCAGAATAAAAGGGAGAAAGAGTAAAAAGAAAGAATTAGTAGAAGAAAGAAAGAAAGAAAGAAAGAAAGAAAGAAAGAAGGGAGGGAGGGAGGAAGGAGGGAAGGTAGGAAAAAGAGAAGGAAAGAAGGTAAAGGAAAACAGAGTAATGTATGATAAAATATAATAGCATTATTAAAATAAAAAGTAATTATTAAAAAAAATTTAAAAAAAAGATGGACGGTTAGAACCCTGGGACAAGTGGTGGAAGCAAAGCTATACAGACAAAATCTCACACAGAAGCCTACACATACACTTTCACAAAAAGAGAACAAGTTGAAAGAAAATCGTAACTCTTGCTCTCAAAATCCACCTCCTCAATTTGGGATAATTTGTTGTAAAAAGAGGAAAAGGGGAAATAATCATAGATCTTGTTCTCAAAGTCCACCTCCTCAATTTGGGATGATTCGTTGTCTATTCATGTATTCCACAGATGCAGGGTACATCAAGTTGATTATGGAGCTTTAATCCGCTGCTTCTGAGGCTGTTGGGAGAGATTTCCCTTTCTCTTCTTTATTCTCACAGCTCCCAGGTCTCAGTTTTGAATTATGCCCCGCCTCTGCGTGTAGGTCACTGGAGGGCGTTTGTTCTTCGCTCAGACAGGTCGGGGTTAAAGGAGCAGCTGCTTCAGGGACTCTGGCTCACTCAGGCCGGTGGGAGGGAGGTGTACGGAGTGCGGGGCGAGCCTGCGGTGGCAGAGGCCGGCCTGACATTGCACCAGCCTGAGGCGCACTGTGCGCTCTCCTGGGGAAGCCGTTCCTGGATCCCGGGACCCCGGCAGTGGCGGGCTGCACAGGCTCACCGTAAAGGCGTCGTGGACAGTGACCTGCGCTCGCACACAGGTCCTTTGGTGGAGGCAGCAGCAGCCCCAGCGTCCCACGCCTGTCTCTGTGGTCCACGCTTTTAGCCACGGCTAGCAGCCGTCTCTGGAGCTCCTTTAAGCAGCTCTCTTAATCCCCTCTCCTGGCGCACCAGGAAACAAAGAGGGAAGAAAAAGTCTCTTGGCTCTTCGGCAGCTCCAGACGTTTTCCCGGACTCCCTCCTGGCTAGCCGTGGTGCACTAACCCCTTCAGACTCTCTTCCCGCTGCCAACCCCAGTCCTCTCCCCGCACTGCGACTGAAACCCGAGCCTCAGCTCCCAGCCCCGCCCGCCCCGGCAGCGAGCAGACAAGCCTCTCGGGCTGGTGAGTCCCAGTTGACACCGATCCTCTCTGCGGGAATCTCTCTGCTTTGCCCTCCGCACCCCTGTTGCTGCGCTCTCCTCCACTACTCCAAAGCTTTCCCCCTCTGCCACCCGGAAGCTTTCCCCCTCCGCCACCCAGAAGCTTTCCCTCTCTGCCACCTGGAAGCTTTCCCCCTCCACCATCCTCAGTCTCCACCTGGGAAGGGGCTTCCTAGTGTGTGGAAACCTTTCCTCCTTCATGGCTCCCTCCCACTGGTGCAGGTCGCGCCCCTATCCTTTTGTCTCTGTTTATTCTTGTTTCTTTTGCCCTACCCAGGTACGTGGGGAGTTTCTTGCCTTTTGGGGGGTCTGAGGTCTTCTGTCAGCGTTCAGTAGGTGTTCTGTAGGAGTTGTTCCACGTGTAGATGAATTTGTAATGTATCTGTGGGGAAGAAGGTGATCTCTGCATCTTACTCTTCCACCATCTTCCCCCAGCTCCTCTCATGAACATTTTGTAATGTCTCTTAGCACATACTTGACTTCATTTTTGTCGGATATATACCTGTAGATTTGTTGGGTCATTGAAAAATGTATCTGTTAACATATTAAGTACTGTCAAATGGTTTTCCAAAGTAGTTGTACCAATTTATAGTCCCACTAGCAGTGGCAAAGTTTCTCTTCTCCCACAGTCTTGCTAAATCATGCCATTCCTAGTCAATTTCATGCCACTACATGCCAATTTGAGCCAATTCTGGTGAGTATTCACCAGTGATATCTCACTGAAGCTTTACTTTGCATATCCCTGACTAGAAATGAGATTTATAGGTCTTTTTGAATGTTCTCTTTTGTCAAGTGATTGTTGAAGTCTCTTACACGTTTTTCAATTAGGCTGTTTCATTTCTTATGTGTTTACAAGTCTTTACACATTCTGTTATTACCTACTTGACATTTGCTTTTTGCATTGCAAATATCTTCTGCTCTATGACTTCTCTTTCATATTCCTAATAGTGTTCTTTGACAAAGAGTTCTTAATGATTTAGCTAAATGTATTAATTTTAAAATTTATATTTACTGTTTTTTGTATTATATAAAACTATTTACCTACTGATAGATCAAAAACTGTTCATCAATGTTACTTGTTAAACTTTATTATTTTTTGACATATGTAGCTAGCTATAACTAGCTTGGAATTGATATTTGCTTAAAGTATATAATAGAGATAATATTATATTTATTTTTACATATAGGTTTCCAATGTCAGAGTACCATTTAATGAAAATAATCCCTTCTGTCTTGGCTAAATAAACATGTGGCTACAGATATCTCTATGAAATAGTGATCTCATTTCCTTTGGATATATACCCAAGAGTAAAATTACTAGATCATATGGTAGTTTTCTTTTTAATTTTTTGAGGAACCTCTATACTAGTTTGCATAGTGGCTGCACCACTTTACATTTCCACCAGCAGTGTAAAAGTGTTCCCTTTTCTCCACATTCTTGCCAATATTTATCTCTTGTCTTTTTGATAATAGCCATTCTAACAGGTGTGAGGTGATAGCTCATTGTAGTTATGATTTGCATTTCCCTAATGATCAGTGGTGTTGAGCAGCTCTTCATGGACCTGTTGGCCATTTGGATATCTTTTAAAAGGAAATGTCTTTTTACGTTCATTCCAGCATTATTTTCAATAGGCAAGACAAGGATGGAAACAACCTAGATGTCCATTGATGGATGAATGAATAAAGCAAATGTGAATATGTATATGTATATATATATATATATATATATATATATATATATATATATATATATAATTCAACCATAAAATAGAAGGACATTCTGCCATTTGCAGCAACATGGATGAATCTGGAAAGCATTGAGCATTACACTAAGTAAAATAAGACAGACAGAGAAAGACAGAATACTGACTGATCTCACTTAGAAAGGAAACGACTCGTAGGAACAGAGAACAGATTGGTGGTTACAAGAGGCTGGGTCAGGGGTGGGGGGCATAGGAAATGGCTGAAGGTGGTCGAATAGTACAAACTTCTAGTTATAAGTGCTGGTACACACAGTGTGATGACTGTAGTTAACAACACTGTGTTGTGTATTTGAAAGTTGCTAAGAGAGTAAATCCTAAAAGTTCTCATCACAGGAAAATAAATGGGGCTTCCCTCGTGGTTCAGTGGTTGAGAGTCCCCCTGCCGATGCAGGGGACACGGGTTCGTGCCCCGGTCCGGGAAGATCCCACATGCCGTGGAGTAGCTAGGCCCATAAAAGAAAAAAAAAAGAAAAAAAAAAAGAAAATAAATGTTGTAGCTATGTGAGGTGATGGATGTTAGCTAAACTTATTGTGGTAATCATTTCACAGACGTATATCAAATCATTATTTTGAGCAGTTTGAACTTATACTATGTTATGTGTCACTTTTATCTCAATAAAATGTGAAAAAGGATTCCTTCCTCCAATGCTCAGCAGTGCCAATTTTTTGTAAATCTGTATTCATCTATGTATGAATCTATTTGGAGATCCTCAGTTCTGTTCTTTTGGTTCATTTGTTTCTCCTTGTTCTACCAGCTATTTTAATTTCTGTAGCTTTGTAATAAGATTTCATGTTGGGAAGACTGAGTCCTCTTACCTTAGTTTTCCATCAGAAGTACCTTAGCTCTTCTTGGTCCTCAGTATTTTCACACACATTTTGGAATCAGCTCATCAGAGCTGTTAGGTGAGAATGCATTGAATCTATGGGTCAATATGAAGAAAACTGTCCTGTTATAATACTGAAACTTCCAATGCATGAATGTGGTCTACTTTTCATTTTACTTGGGTCTTCTTTAATTCTTTCTTTTTCTCTCTTTTTAAAAATATACATCTTTATTGGAGTATAATTGCTTCACAATGTTGTGTTAGTTTCTGTTGTTTCAGTGTTATTTGGTAGTTTTCTTCATATTTTGCATCCAACTTTAAAAATTTTAATAGAATGCTTTTGATGTTTTGAAACTATTGAAAATGATATGTTTCTTAAATTCTCAGTTTTAAATTTTGTTGCAACTGTATATCTATGATTTATAAATTGTCCCTGTATACAGTAGTTTTGCTAAACTCACTAATTCTATTAGTTTACCTGTAAATGATGTTGTTAGTGCATCCAATGTGCATCCTTAGGAATTTCACATTTTTTTCATACAAGCCATCATATCATCTATGAGACATGATTGCTTAATTTCATCCCTTTCAACAGTCAGTCACTCACCCATGCATTCATTTATTCATTCATTCTCTCTTGTTTATTGCACTGGCAAAACCCTCAAACACAATGTGTGTTGTGTTGTGTTGCAGTCAAATATCCACATTTTGTTCTGTGTCTCTAATATAAAGTTTTCAACATTTCAGGTTTTTCTATATATACACTTTATCAGATTAAGAAAGTTCTTATCTATTCTTGAATTGCTAAAAAGTTGTGTCGTGAATGGACATATTTTTATCAAATAAATTTTCTGCATCTTATGGAATCATGAGATTGCTCTTTTTATTTCTGTTATGTACAGACTATTTGATTTACTACTATTAGATTTGATTTACTATTCATTTTAGGTGGACCTTCTCTTTATTGGATCATTCTCCTCCAGAGGTAATAATCAAAATAGTAAACAACTGGCACAGCAGAGACACCATGTGAATCAGAATGGACACAGTCAATAAACAAATGAAGCCATATGGATGCACAGCAGCTGCATATCAGCTCAGCTCCACCTATTAATTGCACAACCTGCACCCAAGTTTGTTATCAGGCTTTTTGGTTTTTTAATTTACTACTTTTAATCCAACTTTTCTTACCAAGTATAAGTGGAACTTTTTCATATTATATTATCTTTTTATAGATAATTAAATTTCCTTTGTTAACATGTGTTTAAAATTTTTGCATTTAGTAAGAGTGGACTTTCTTTTTTAAACATTTGTATGAAGATTGTGAAGCAAAATGAAGATAATATGAATTGGGGAGTGTTCACTTACTCCTCTATTGTTAGACGTCATTGTGCAAGTTGAAAACATTTTGTCCTTGAATGTTTGGTAGAACTTGCCAGGGAAACCACTGAAAACTAGAGTGTGTGTGTGTGTGTGTGTGTGTGTGTGTGTGATTGTTAATTCAAATGAAAAGCTAAATAAGCAAAATAAATAAGCTAAATAAAGTTTGTTAAGTTTTCACATCAGTCTTGATAAGATACTTTTTTCAAGAGATTTGTATATTTCATATATATTTTAATTCAGTGAGATAAAGGCATACATTTATCCATCTTATCATTTTATTGGTTTTTTTTTTTTTTTTTTTTTTTTTTTTTGCGGTATGTGGGCCTCTCACTGTTGTCGCCTCTCCTGTTGTGGAGCACAGGCTCCAGACACACAGGCTCAGCGGCCATGGCTCACGGGCCCAGCCTCTTTGTGGCATGTGGGATCTTCCCAGACCGGGGCATGAACCCGTGTCCCCTGCATCGGCAGGCGGACTCTCAATGACTGTGCCACCAGGGAAGCCCTTTGTCAATTTTTATACTTTATATATTTTGAGGTCATGTTTTTAGGTGCATACTAATTTAGAATTGCAAAATATTTCTGCTGAATTAATTCTGATGAATGAGAACCTTTTAAAATTCTTAATATCTGCTATGTCTTCTGCTTAATTTGTTTATTTTTTTTCTGAAATTAATATAGGTACTTCCCTGTGGTTGAAGTTTAAGTCATATATATCTTCTTGCATTCTTTAATGTTCAAGCTTTCTGCATTGTTATGATTTAGGTATGTTTCATTAACATAGCATAGAGTAATTTGTTTTGCCTTTTTATTCCATCTAATAATCATCTTTTCATTGGAATTTTGTGTCTTCTTTACATTCACTATAAATATTTAGATACTTTATTTTAAATCTAACATCTTACTCTGTACTTTCTGTCTCTGTGCTGTTCTCACTTTCGCTGTCTCTCTGTCTCTGCAATATATAAACTTGACTCCCACCACATGCTGATCCCCCTGCCATGGTGAAGGCCCCTCCCTGGAAGATTGGGAGGGGGCCTGGGCCATGGGGTAATATGGGGAAATCCCTTCCCTCAGGAAGCAGAGAGGGGCCCTAGAGGTTTTCTCTTCCTCTTAGCTCTGTCCTGGGGGCTCGAGGAAATGGTTACCTCATGCTCCTCTCCCAAGTAAGGGATGTTTCTTGCTAAATCTATTTTCATTTTGGAAAAAATATATATAAATAAACAGTTTTATATAAAAAATAGAGGGAAATAACTACAGATATAGTTTGATAAATATGCATACATACACACAAACACACATGTATATGTATATATACATGTTTATATATACATACAGTTATTTCCTTATAAGATTTTTAAAAGCATTTTAATGTATTTAATAAACCAAAATTTAGGTATTAATGTATTTGTCTCCAATCACAATAATGTATTTTATTATTTTGATTATCCTTCATTTCTTCCTGGATTTCTTGCCTTTTATCTGGAATTATATTTCTCTTCCTTAAAAAGCATCTCTCTGTATATTCTCTAATGTGGATGGCCTGTTTACAATTTCCCTCAATGTTTTTTTTTTTTTCTCCCTGAAAATGTCTGTATTTCATTTTCATTCTTGAAGGCTCTTTTTCCTGGGCATCTATTTCTAGGCTGGTGGTTATTTTCTCACCACTTTAAACTGTTTGGCCTGTATTAGTTCTGTTGAGAGTCAGTTAGTACTTGTTCCTTTTAAGATAATCTATGTTTTACTTTTGGCTTCTTTTAAGATTTTTTTTCTCTGTAATTTTTGTCTTATACTATAACTGTTCCTAGATGCGTTTTTATGCATTTTTAATGATCATTGGGCCTTAGAGCTTCTTGAATCTACAGACTGGTGCCTTCTGATCAGTTCCACATACTGCCTCTTCACCCATTTTCTTGTTTCTCCTTTTGTGGGGCTCCTACTAGGAGTTCAGTTAAATATATGTCAGTTTTTCTCATCATATTCCCTTTGTTTGTCCTTTTAACATCTATCATCTATCTTTTTTTCCCAATTATTCTGAATAGTTTCTTTCAAATATTTTAGGTTATTAATCTTTATTTAACTCTTCTAATCTGTTGTTACCATCTGAAATTGTAATTTAAATTATTGCAAATTTTTGTTATAATTTTTTAATAGACTCACCTGGTCTCCTGTTTTTTCTTTTTTCTTTTCTATTTCTTTTTTTCTTTTGTTTTGTTTTTTAACAATATTTTCCTATTTATTTATTTATGTATTTATTTATTTTTGGCTGCATTGGGTCTTCATTGTTGCACGTGGGCTTTCTCTAGTTGCAGTGGGTGGGGGCTAATCTTCCTTGTGATACATGGGCTTATCATTGCAATGGCTTCTCTTATTGCAGAGCACAGGCTCTAGGCATGCAGGCTTCAGTAGTTCTGGCATGCAGGCTCAGTAGTTGTGGCACATGGGCTTAGTTGCTCCACGGTATGTGGGATCTTCCTGGACCAGGGCTTGAACCTGTGCCCCTTGCATTGGCAGGTGGATTCCTAACCACAACACCACCAGGGAAGTTCCTCCTGTCTTTTTTTTTTTAAATAAATTAATTATTTAAAAATTTCTGTACTTGAATTTAAGGTAACAATAATAATTTTAACATAAAAATATAGGGATAATTACTGAACATAGTCTAATTATCTTAAATTCTATTCCTTGTAATTTCAGTATCTAGAGAGTTCGTTGGTGTAGATCTTTTCTTTTTTTTTTTTTTGTTTGAACATAGATCTTTTCTGTTGATTGTCACTTATTTCTCTTTATGTGCTGGTTATTTTTAATTATGGACCAGTTTATACAACTTGCTTTTAGAAATTGTTTATAGAAATAACTTAAGATCTAGGTTGATGCTATCTACTTTTAGAAATTCTGTAATTTTTCTAGGTTCATGGGGAACAACACATCAGGTAAAACCTTATTTCAATTTCAAGTATCGATTGAAGTTTATTGCATTTATCAGATGAGCTGAAGCTGGGATTTTATCTAGGCAAAAGATTGCTTGATCTTTAACTCTTCCTTATCATACTGTTCAAACTTTTGGCAATTCACCTCAAAATATACAAACCTATTCCCTCCTGCTGTCAGATCCCAGAATTCAACATTCACATCCCTCGTGCTCCATGCTGACAAATAAACTACACAGCCCCTCAAGTGCCCTCATGGAGAAATAGTGTTTCCAGATGTTGATCTTCTGGCATCTGTGGTGGGCAATGACAGTCATCAGAGTAGTTTATCTTCAGTTTTAAAAGACTGTTTGCATGTGTCCAACAGCAGCCGCCATGCCTGTCTTTTTCTTAGATGTGCAGCTCTGACCTTAGGCCTTTGTGTGTCTCACTGCAATATGGTGGAGTAAGCTGTCTAGCTCGTGTTCAATTTATCTCTTGTTTAAACTTGTTTCTGGTTAACTGTAAAAAAAGAAAAAAATTCTAAATTTTCCTCACTCTGCATCTTGACCCAGTAATTCTTCTCTATTTTGTTAACTGTCTGATGATGCATTTAATGATTCTGTGTATATTTTATTTTTATTTGCCCTGTATATATATTATGGAGGCTGAGAAGTCCCAGATCTGCAGTCATCAACCTGAGGACCCAGGAGATCTAACGGTGTAAATTCCAGTCCAAGTCTGTGTCTGAATGCAGGAGAGGACTGATGTCCCAGCTCAAGAAAAAGGCAGAGAGAGAATTCTTTCTTACTCAGCCTTTTATTCTATTCAGGTCTCCACTGGTTTGGATGAGGCCCACCATCTGCTTTACCAAGACTACTGACTTAAAGCTTAACCTCATCCAGAAATACTTTCACAGACATATCCAGAAATAATGTTTGAGCAAACATCTGGCCACCCCATGGCACACTCAAGTTGACACATACAACTAACCATCACGCCCAAGTGTCCTAGTTGTCCTCAGTGAGACAATTTGTCTGAATCACCTAGTCTGACATTACTGGAATTGGAAGTCTTCATAGAATATTTTAAAAATAGGGATACATTCTGCTTTTAAGAATGCATTTTCTTATAGACTGAGAGAAACTGATATAGCCATGATAATCTCCAAATATCTAATATGAATGAAATAAATATATCATTAAAATCTATCCTTTAAATGTGCCATGCAATATTTTTCTCTTTCAATGCTCCATTGAAGCTAAGGAATTCTCAAATTATGAACTATAAATTTTGTTTGTAACATTTCTGCTTAAATAGGTTATTATTACTTCACAGTCTTTGAAGACTGACACTTAGGCAGAATTCCCTGTGAAATGAGAAGTATTAAATTTGAGTACTTTTTTCTTTAAAAATTATATTAGCTCCCTAAGTTTCAATTATCTAATAATGTTTCTAATGAAAATATGTCACTTTAAACAGAGATAGCATAGTCCTTGAACAACTACCTTTAAAAAATAATTTGCTCATTGATCTCAGAAAGATGAATCAGTCCTTAATCTGAGTCATCAATCATTTTGAATATCTACTGTGTTATTATCATTCACCACCTAAACGCTTTCTACTCTCCCTTTTCTACCTATTTGCTTAAGAGGTTTGAGAAGTAAGTGAAATTTAGAGTCATGAAATTGTAATTAAAATATATCACTATAGATGAGAAAATAAATAGATGTCTAATTTACATTCTTTAATTATTGATGGAGAGATGCAGTGGAAAAAGTTCTGTAACTTCAAAATACATAATAAACCATCTTTCATATAATATTTTAAGCCACCTTTATAAAATACTTTATCATGTAGTCATACACTTTTGGTTATGTAACACATTATAATTTACCATGGGAATATCTCTTCCTTGAGTGTCATTTTAAGGATTTAAAGAAAAATTGTTTTATCAAGAAATACATTATTCCACATATTTGGAATATGTATACAAATGTTTAAAAAGTATACATTTACTGTATCACTAGGCACATCCATCTCCAATATAAAATACATAATATATATGTTTATTGAAGTATAGTTGATTTACAATGTCATATTAGTCTCAGGCATGAAGCATCATGATTCAGTATTTTTGTAGATATATTCCATTACAGGTTATTACAAGATAATGGGTATAATTTTCTGTGTTATACAGTTTATCCTTGTTGCTTATCTATTTTATATATAGTAGTTTGTATCAGTTAATCCCATTCTATGGAATATTTTCCTCTCAGTATGCTTTATTGGTACAGATCTTCCTTGACTTGAGATGAGGTTACATCCCAATAGAGCCATCATAAATTGAAAGTATTTTTAGTCAAGGATGCATTTAATACACCTCTAATATACCAAGAATCACAGCTTAGCTTAGCCTATCTTAAACATGCTCAGAGCCATTACATTAGTCTACTGTTGGGCAAAAGCACCTACCACAAGCTTATTTTATAATAAAGTGTTGAATATCTTCTGTAATGTGTTGAATACTCTAATGTACTGTCTGGGTACAGAATGGTTATAAGTGTATCAGCTATTTACCCACCTGATGGCGTGGCTGACTGGAGGCTGTGTCATGCTCAGTCTCACAAGAGAGAATCTACCAAATATCTCTAACCTGGGGAAAGATCAAATTCAGAATTTGAAGTGTGGTTTCTACTGAATGAGTACTGCTTTCACACCATCATGAAATTGAAAAATCGTAAATTGAACCATCATAAATTGAGGACTGTCTATAATTTGCAGTGGACAAAGGAAGTGTGATCCACCTTTGAGGATCACTGCTGTATTACACCACTTTACGCTGATGTGTGCAGGGCCTCTCCTTCATGTTTGTTAGTGCTGGTAAAGAAAAAATAAAGATTTAGGACCACTGTTATATAATTACATTGTTAATCTTTTGAGGATTCAGGGCCCACAGTTTAAGTTGATCAAGAGGGGTATCACTAACAATCAGATGTGAACACAACCTGATTTGTGCATGCACAGTCACAAATATATATGCTTACATAGTTTCTTGAATCATTTCAACAGTACATGAAAAACTACATAATGTTGCCCAGTGGTATGAACAGGTTGTATAGCAGTAGCTGTTCTCATGGACTGGTTGATCTTTAGTGCAGAATTAAGAGTGTGTGGGCCAGGGAGATTGACTGACAGGGCACCCCATCTTGCAGATGAGAAGAGCCCCTTGGTTATTGCTACCCTGACTCTGTAACCCTCTATTAAGTTTAGCTCAGTAAAAACTTTCTGGAAGTGTTGGTTCACCCTTCAGTTTCATCACAGTAAAAAAAACTGACCCAAGTTTTACCAGTTGGGGTGGGCCACCTTGTTTCATCTCATGCCTTTCTAATAAAATTGCCAATTGTAATTTATAAAAATATCAAGGACTTTAGTGGGAACCTTCTTTGTGTAGTAAATGCCACTTTTGTTCTGTGGGAAACATGTACCCATTTATACTTTGCAGTTTTTTGGCATACATTTAGAGGATATTTCTGAATACATCTACTCTATGTATTGAGATTTTTATTCTCTGAGGATTATTTATTGTTTCCATTTGTCTTCAGGTAACCTGTGACTAATTGCTATGTAGTACACCGATATTTCAATAGTTTTAATTAAAGTGATTTGCTAAAACCATGAATGATTTTCTAATGATTTTTTGATATCATTTTCTAATGAAAATGGCCTAATGATTTTACCCAGAAAGAACATTCCTAGCAACCATTGCCATGACCCACCCTCGCTCCCTAATGAGCAATAAATTAACTATTAGATACAGCTGTGCTCAGGACCCAACTATATCTTTAGGATGAAGACAATGACCAGATGTTACCAGTAAGACTGGGGCTGGGGCTGTAGGCTACCTGGACACTGGGACTGACACAAGAATTACAGTGAGAGTTCAACTCTTGGAAGAAAATGACTTCAAAAGGAGGAGAGGGATAAGACCAGAACCCCTGTGTAAGAGAGAGGCTGGAGCAGGACCACTACCCATGAAGGAAGGCTGGACAGGAGTGTGGCTGTCCTTTGGCACAGTCCTTGGTGAGGAATTGCCATTCTGAAAGATGTTAAGAGACAGAAACGAACTAGACAGCCCCACATTGGAAATTAAGCCCGTCCAGTAGGTGAGAGCTCTGTGCTGCCATTATAACATCTGGTGCTTTATCGGGAGTCCTGAAACCCCAGGAGAAGGGATGAGCAAAACAAGAGGAAAAGAGAAGCTCCACTAAAGTTATACCAAAAGTAAAATTTTATAAGCAAAATCACACACACATATATAAATTATATATATATAATTTGTTACTTATTTGTTTATTTATATACAAAATCTAAATCAAGAGAAATTGCACCTTAAGAAAGAAAAATAATAAACACAAAAAATAACTTTAAAAATGAGCTTACAGTATGGAAATAAAGGGAAGGATTACTTCTCTTAAAAATGACAAAAATGACAAGAGGAGTTGATGGACAGGGGTGGCAGCAACAGCATAGTTTTAACAACCCTCCTGTGCCCTCGCACCTCCATGCTGCACTGGGCAGGACAACTTCATTGTCTACAGGAAAGGAAAGGCAAAGACCCCAGGACACCATCGAGGACCGTATGTGGTGACAAAGTAACCTTGTGTTTCCCAAAACACAGGAGGCTGATGATACACCTAAGACAACACCAGAGTCACTTCCACAGGGAGGTGAATGGAGGGACACGCCTTCTCACGTCCTGTGAGCCAGAGGATACGACTGTCAGGGTTAAATTCCACCAGAGAGAGAGGGAAAGGTGAGCTAAGCAGCAGCACTGGCCACCAAATTGGCAGTTGACTGAAGGGTTCTATAGAAACAGTCCATGCTGGAGCAGCCTGGGTCTTAGAAGCACTAAATTAATCAACCCAAATCCCTCTAAGGAAAAGCCCCACAAAGACGTGACATTTCTGTGAGCAGAATTCACAGTAAGAGGGACAGAGCTGGTAGAGGCAACGGAGAAAACGGATTCAGATAGAAAGTGGAGGGGTAACCATGCTTGAATATTTCACAAAATTTGAAGCCGTATTTTTGAAAACTGTCTTCTAACAATAAGTGTGAGCTCTAGAACCCTAGAGCTCCACAGGGATGAAACTAGAAACATCATTTCACCTTTCCTTCGAAGAATAGAGGAAACGTTGTCGCCTCCCTTACACATGAACAAATGAAAAGATTACAGTCAGATTCCACAAACATTTTATGAAAAATATATGAAGAGTAAAGAGAGTAGGACTCTACAAAATGACGATGCAGCCAGAAAGACAAGACCCCAAAGCAGTTAGTCTGTACCTCATAATCCAAAGGGAACTAAAATAAATTACAAAAGCTATAAAATTTATGAAAGCAGAGCACACATTAGAATTCAAATATGTACTCAGAAATAAAATGATTGGAGAAAAGGGAGATTTAAAAAGAGAGGTGACAGACAGAGGAGGAATTGCTAAATGAAATAAACAAAAATCGTTTGTGCAAAGAAGATCAAATTAGAAGGAGCATAAGGGAGAATTAACACCAGGAATAATGCCATAAGAGAAATAAAATATGGGTAAAAATGGCTTGACAGAAATTGATAGCTATGCAAGACAACATATGTGTGACAGGACACAAAGAAGGTAACCAAAGCAGCAGAATGAACAAAAAGGCAAAAACTATAATTCAAGAAAACTCTCCTGAAAGAAAGCCAACTCAGAATTCTGTATTGAAAGAGCACACTGCATCCTTGGGAAAATCCCCTTTGAGGGGCCAATGCTGAAATGTATTTTGGTAAAACTTTTAAATTCTAAATAAAAAGAGATAAAAAAAATCCTCCAAGAATCCAGAGAAAAGGACTAAGTTACTTCAATAAGAGAGACCCAGTAATTTATCATCCAGACTGTTGTGAGTAGAAGGGATGCTAGTAATGATTGCCATGGGACACAGGCTGTAAACCAGGAATATCTTAGCTGAAAGAACATTTGATCATTCTATTTAAAAAGGAAAAGAAATTAAATTGCCATAAGACTTTTTGACAGCCATAGAGATAATAGAGTAGCAGATTTAAGTTCATCAAGGAAGGAAAATGGGAACCAAAGATTTTATATATGTGACCAAACTGAGCTTCAGACTGCCAGGAACGTTGTAATGAACCTGCAGAAACTCATGTTTTCCCCTTGACTTGATTCTCATACACCAAAAGATCTATACAAGAAAGACGCAAAACAAAACAGTTCGCATAGTCAGACTACAAAGAACTTAGCCAACACCACAGATTTTATAGTTATGTATCCAAATCGTAACACAAATAGCAGAGAATAGCTGTTATTTTCAGGTTTACGTGAAATTTTCCGTAGTTTAGACAGCCAAGAAAACCTTAATAAATTACAAAGGAGAGAAATAATCCAAAAAGCATTCTCTGACCACAATCTATTACCATAATTAATTTAAATAAAATGTCTTTTTCTTAGAAATTAAAAGAAAGCTATCAAAATCTTAGATAATTTTAATATAATCCCAAATTGTAGTTTTTAAAGGAAATAACATTAACAAACATGATGTATTAAATTCTATGGTGTAAAATCAAATGCATAAAGTTTAAAAATAAAAACAAATTAAGAACCAAACTCTAAAGTAAGAAAATAACAAAATAAAACAAAATAAAGCATAAGGAATAAATTGATAAAGAAAAAACAATTATAAACATTATAAAATAGAATTAAAAAATAGGAACTAATAAATAAAAAAGCTGGTTTGAGAAAATGTCAATAATAATGAAAGTGAATAAATACACTAAATTTGAAATGACAAGGGGACATAATTATAAAAACTAACAATATTTTAAAAAATTGAGACTTTTTGGCACAATGTATGATTTTCTGAACAATACACAATTTATAAAAATATAGTCCATGAGAAACAGATTTCAATTAGCACAGAGGAAATAGAGAAAATGGTTAAAGAGGTCCCTCATAAAGCCAGCATGACCCAGTCACTTTTACAGGGAATTCTACCAAATCTGTAAAGATTGGGTAAGCAGAGAAAAAGAAGAAAAAATTCCAAATTACTTTGAAGTGAGTATAGTAACCTTGATCCTCAAACCTGCCAAAGATTTTTCTGTTGTGAATATTGATAGAAACTATTAAATAACAGATTACAATGGGATTTTTGAAAGTTAAGCAAAATGATCTCATAGGATTCATATCAGAAATTCAAGGTTGCTCTATTTCAGGAATATTGCTAGGGCAAAGATCATGTTATCATCTCCCAATATTAGGTAAATATTAGTCTGCTGTTCCTTTTGATGATCTATTATTTAAACATTTCTGTGTTTTTATATGTGTGAAGTTGTGTTATAAGTACTATCTAGCTGAGTTATGGTTTTTCTATTTTTTTGGCTGGGATTTTGCCTCTTGCTAGTTTTATATATTTACTTTTATTGTAGTCACTTACATACTTGACATTTCCCATTATATCACCTTTTTTACTTGCTCAGTTTCTGCTTTACTTTTTGCTTCCATTGGATTAGGTAGATATTTATATGGCTTCCTCACTTCTCCTTTTCCTGGTTTAGTAGTTTTATATTCTCTTCTTATTCTTTTACTTGGTAACCTGTAATCTACAGCCAGAATAATTGCCTTCAAAATTTCTCATCGTTTTCAACCTGCAATCTTAGCAGAGAGCTTGAGATGCTTCTACCAGACTCAGAGATGTATATGCCGGCTTTTTCTTATAGGTATTATGTCCATAGGGAGGCCACAAACCAGTATTTTTCAGCTAAGACTATATTTGCAGCCTTTCTGGCTATTTTTTTTTTTAAATCTTCCACAATTCCAGACTGCACGTTGCACCTACCTTCCTTCCAATCTTGGCTGTATTGTATATTACTTTTAGTAACTACTGATCTTGTTCTCAAATCTATAGTCATTCAAATGATGCTGTTTAATAATTTCTTTGTTTGCCTTTTGCATCTTATTTCTCAAAAATTTGGGGATCCATATCATGTTTCTTGAGTTACATTATTCTTTAGGGATTTTTAAAATTAATGATTTGTGAGAAATAAATTTAGTCTCTTTTTAAAATATCTTTGTTTCACCTTTTCTCTTGAATGTGGTTCATTTTGATATAGAATTCTAGCATTTTTATTATTTTTCTTCAGCACTTTTAACACATTAAAATCTATCATCACTAAACAGAGTCTTTTGTAAATATTATTCTTATTCTTCTGAGAGTAATATTTATTTTCTCTTTCTGATTGTATTGATAATTTCTTGGTGTTTGATGCTAAGAACTTTTACTGTATTGTGTCTAGGTATTGATAAGCTTGCTCTTTATTTTACTGGAGATTTAGTATGAGAAATTGTCTTCAACTTTGGGAAGTTGTTTGCCATTATCAATTATTAATTAAAGTATTTCTGTCCCCTCTTTTTTCAGTTTATTTCCTAATAGATATCCAGTGCTCCTCTTTCCTACTCTATTTCCTTTTCTCTTAATATCTTTTTCATATTTAAGAAGTCGTTATTTCTCTGCAGCTTATTTGTATGATATATACATACTTAAATTGTACTTTGCCAGATTTATCTAACTTTTTACAAAAACAAAAACAAAAAAACCGCATTCCTTTTTTTTTTTTTTTTTTAGTTTCCATGATTATACTAATTTGTTAAGGCCATCATAATGAAGTACCAAAAGCGTAGTGGTTTAAAAACCAGGAATTTATTGTCTCACCATTCTGGAGGCTGGAAGTCTGTGGCTGAAGTGTAGTCCCTGTGTGTGTGGCTCTGTTTCCAAATTCCCCTTTTTTATAAGGACACCAGACATACTGGGTTAGGATCCCACCCTACTCCAGTGTTGCCTCATCTTAACTGATTACATAGGCAATGATCCTATTTTCAAATAAGACCCTATTCTGAGGTAGTGGAAGTTATGACTTCAAAATAGGAGTTTGGGGGACATAATTCAACCTGTAACAATGACCATGGGTGTGTGTGTGCTTGTGTGCATGTGTGTGTGTGCTGCCATAAAAGAAGCTTTCTTTTTATTCTCTGGATTTAAATTCCACCTTCATATTTAGAGTCTGGAGATAACTTTATTTTTGAGTTCAGATATGTCTTTTTAATACTATGTTTCATCAAGGTGTTCCACATATCTGTGGTAGAAGCACAGCAGGGAAAATGGACTGGTTTCCCTCAACATCATATTAGTCCTAGAGAATACCTAACAACATGTTTCTTGATTATTAATTTCTAGTTCTTTTGTTTTTACATTGAAAAAAATGACTTTTGAGACTTGTTTTTTATAAATTCATTTAGGTCAGTGATTCTCCAAATGGCTATATTCTCCCTACAGTAAAATTTGTAAAATTATTTTATATTCTAGTGTCCCAGTGACTGAAAGGTGCAAATGCATTTAGTGGGTATATAGATATGGGGTTCTAGGTGACACATGATGTTAGATAAAGTCTTGCCCATGATGAATTTACATGCATCCTACATGACTACAAAATAGCTAACAGACATTCATATAGGTGAAAAATTGCCATTTATCCTAGACTAGGTATCCATTTTAGATATCAATAAATTATATTTTGATATCTATTATCCACTGAATTGCTCAGGTATGCATATACATTGATTACTGGAGAATTATATTTTTGTTTGGAACTTTTCCAAGAATTTACTAATTTAGAAAATTATGTCAGGTAAATGTTTGAGCCACTAACTCAACACACTTGTATTGGTCATCATTTTTTGTTGTAACATTTGTGATCGTTCTATGTATATGTATCAGTATATTTTAAAACTTCTTTCATATAATCAAAGTTAAGCATTGACATTCAATTGAATAATTTATTTTTATATCTTTGTGCACAGTTCCTACTTTGCCAAAACAGTTTTTTAAATGAAGCAAGTTAACTGTCAAGATTAAATAAATATTTTGCCAACATGTACTGATAATTTTGGGAAAGGTATATCTTATTTCTGACATGCAGAGGAAAATGATGGAATATGCTTAATGCTTAATGCCTTCTGATCAGCAGGACAAAAGCTTCAATTTTAGGTAAGAGATAGCAAGAAGTAATAACTCTGATAAGCCATGGAATATTGGAGGAAAATTAATCTTACTAAGTGTGAGAGGGGTTATTAATAAGCTGATAAAAAAATCCAAGTGAAGTAATATCTTTTACCTAACTGAGCAATGATACTGCTTTAAAAAGAATCAATGAGATGTCAAAACATTTCAGAAATAACTGTAACAGATTAATATCCAAGAAATTTTTATTACAAGTCAATGAAATCATCCTGTATGACAAATGAAATTTAACTAGTAGCATATATGTTACTTAAGGAATGAAGAAGGTCATGGAGGAAATGCTATTTTAACACAATTATTTATGATGAATACAAAGTGGTTACCAGTATACACAGACCTTAAAAAATATTCCATGAGAAAAAAGTTCCTTTTAACAATATCATTGCTTCTATAACAGAGGGAACAACAGCTATAATTGGTCCAAAACATGAGTTTACAGCACTTTTAGACATTGCATCAAGTATTTTGTTAATTATTTCATTATTACTGACAACATTTGTTTATTAAAAATATTAGTAAAATACCTGACAAATCATAGAATATTGATATGAATACCATGAATTAAATTAACATCAGTCTTTTGAATGACAGATTATTTCATAAACTGCAACAATGATGAGGAAGAATTTTAACATCTTATTTACATAGAAGGAAGATGGGACCCTAAATGAAACTATTTAAAGATATAATGTTTATTATATTAGAATATTAATGACTTTTTGTCATAGTTAAAAATTAACGATAAGATCTCATCCAGTTGGAATGTAGAATGATATTAATGACCATCATGCCTAATGAAACGGGAAAAAAGGTAATAGATAAAATCATATTTTACTATGAAGTTATTGAATAGAGGTGGGTGTAAGAAAGATTTGGTTGAAAAAATTAGAGAAGTACAAATCTTTCACGTGTGAACAGGCAGCTACAGCACCTTCTGTTTATTGGGCAGGCTGAAGAGTGGGCCTGTCATAGACGAGTCTGGGAACCCTGCAGGGCTGAGGAGAAACACGTCAATTTTAGCATCCTTTGTAATCTAAATAGGCTGGTAATTTACAAAATCATCAAGTTTTGGTTCTGTTTTATCAGCTCCTTCCTCAGTCTTTCTCTTTCCTCTCACATTTCACCATGAGCAGGAAGGGGAAACCAGGCTGCATCTTCAACACTTGGCTTGGAAACCTCCTCAGTTAAACATCCACATTTATCTCTGACCAGTTCAGTTTTCCACCCAACAAGAGAACACAATTCAGCTAATTCTCTGCCACTTCATAACAAGGGTCGCCTCTTCTCCAGTTTCCAATAACATGTTCCTCATTTCCTTCTGAGACCTCAAAAGAAGCAATTGTATTAATGCTCATATTTCTACCAACATGGTGTTCAGAACAATCTATTTATTCTTTAAGAAAATAGAAGCTTTCTCTGTTGTGTTTTTACTTCTAACTGAGCCCTCGCTATAATCACCTTTAATGTTCAAATTTCTACCAGCCATATCTTCAGGACCCTCTAGGCCTTTTCTCTCATCCACCTCATCATTCTTCCAGTTTCTACTTCTAATTACTTCCAAATTTCTTCTACATTTTTAGGATTTTGTACAGCGGCACCTTTCTTCCCAGTATCAAAATCTGTATGAATTTCCTAGGACCGCCATAACAAATTATTTCACAGTTCTGGACCAGAAGTACAAAGTCAAGTTGTTAATAAGGTTGGTTCCTTCTGGAAGTTCTCAGGGAGAATCGTTCCATGCCTTCTGGTGGCTGTGGCTATCCTTGGCTTTCCTTGGTTTTTGGCAGCTCTCTAATCTCTTCTTCCATTTTCACCTGGCTTTTTTTTTCTCTGCATGCTTTTATGTCTCAAATCTGTAATTTTTAAGGATACATGTCATTAGATTTGACTCACTCTTAACTTAGTTACATTTACAAAGACCCTATTTCCAAATACAGTTAAAAGCTAGGTACCAGTGGTTAGGACATGGGTATATGATTTTAGAGCCAATATTCAATCCATTACATATATATGTGTGTCTGTGTGTGCTTATGTGTGTGTATGTGTGTTTGTAATTTTTTAGAAATTCTCTCTCCCTCAATCTCTCTGCTGTAAATACTTCAGTTGAGTAGCACAAAAACAAAGGCTCTGCTATAGAGTATCAAGACTACTTGATCTTTGGAGATTTGGTAGAAATTCCCTGTGAAATCATTTTTAGTGTTTTAGCAAAATTTTCTATATCATCCATAGAATTTATATATTTAAGTATTTTGTGTCATATAGGCTAATTGTCTTAGTCTGTATTTCTCTAGGAAATTATCCATTTGATTGTGATGTGCAAGTTTGTGTATACAGAGGTCTTCAAAATAACTTAAGATTTAAAAAAACATTTTCTTCCATATCAATGGTTAATTATCCTTATTTATTTCTTATTTTGTATTTTTATGTTTTAGTAATTTTTTAAAAAATTAAGCAAGTTAGCTAGTGGCTTATATATTTTGTAACATTTTTCACAAACCAGGATTTTGATTTATTCATTAGGACTACTCTTTTTATTCTTTGTTACTTTAATTCATTCTTTTATTATTTCCCCTCTTGTGCCATCTTTAGGTTTACTTTGGTGTTCTTTTTCTAGGTTTTCAAGCTGGGACCTTAATTTATTTATATGCATTCTTTAATTTTACTTATAAAAGTATATAGTGGTATCAAATTTCCTGAGATCAATGCTTTTAATATATTCTATAGATTCTGATATATTAATTTTCCACTATCACTTTTGTTAGAAATTCAATCATTTTAACTTGTATATCTCCTTTAATACAAGCATTGTTCAATAGAAGGTGACAATTGATATTTTAAAGCAAAAAAATTATAAATGTATTATGGGGCATATTAAATATTTGGAAGTAAACCATATAAGAATAGTAGCACAAAGAATGGGAACGGATGTAAATGGAATTTAATATTGCAAGGTTTTCACATTATACATGGTTATATAAAATTAATTTAAGGCAGATTGTGATAATTTAAGGGTGTGTATTCCAATTTCTAGTGCACTTCCTTTAAAACACATCAAAAAACCCCAAAGGGGCTTCCCTGGTGGTACAGTGGTTGAGAGTCTGCCTGCCGATGCAGGGGACACGGGTTCGTGTCCTGGTCTGAGAAGATCCCACATGCTGTGGAGCGGCTGGGCCCGTGAGCCATGGCTGCTGAGCCTGCACGTCCGGAGCCTGTGCTCCACAACGGGAGAGGCCACAACAGTGAGAGGCCTGCATACAGCAAAAAAAAAAAAAAAAAAAAAAAAAAAAAACCAAAGAAGTATAGCTTAAAAACAGTAAAGTGTGTAAAAAGAATGCTAAAAATAAGCACTTTGTTGACTAAAAGTAGACAGTAAAGAAGGAGAAAATAAATAAAAGATGGAACAAATTAAAAACAAACTGCAAGATGGTAAAGTTAAATTCAACCACATGCATAATTGCACTAAATAAAATTGGACAAAACATTCCAAATAAAAGAGATTGTCAATCTAGATTATTCTTTTTAAAAAGAACGACTCAAGTAATTCCATTTGAAAGAGAGACAGTTGAAATATAACAACACAGATTGAAAGTGAAAGTTAAATGATTAAACTACATATACCCTGCAAACTTCAAGTGTAAGAAAGCTTGTGTGGCAATATCAAAAATGAGGACTTCAAGGTAAAGAGGGGCATTTCATAAAGATAAAATGATTGGTTTATCAAAAAGACACACTAATTCTAAATGAGTATGTAATTAGGAGCATATTTCAAATTAAATGAAGACAGATCACATTCTTTTAAAATTCTTTACATGGAAACTAAATTACTTATTATGGCATTTCTTAGTTACATATTCGGTTGAAAAAGGTTTTAGTGCAGTTGTGCAGTTAATGCAGAAACAATAAAATCCAATTTGAGAATCATCGTAAGATCTTTAGACATAGCATCATTGAGTTAACATCAACGAATACAAGAATCTCAATAATTTTATTAATAACTATTAAATCAAAATGATGTTATTTCTAACATATATATTTTTATATTTGTTGAAGCAGAATGAAAAAAATCCATGGTTTGAAAATTGAATATTACTATTTTTTATTTATCTTAGGGTTACCTGCTGTTCTTAATGCTTATTCAGATATTACCCACTAAAGTTTAATATTAACTTGTATACTGTCTCTTCTCTATCACCTATTTAATATATTATCTTCAATATCAAATATATCTGTCTATATGTGACAGGTCAATTCCTGTCATATTTTGTTACAATCATATCCTACAACGTGGTAAAGAAATTTATGTTGATATTACACTTCAAATATGGTCCAGGTGATATGCAAGTACATCTCTTTACTTTCCTTTAAGAGCAAATTATTGCTGCTTGTTTTCCTTCCTTAAATTAGGGTTATTTACCTCTTACCATACATAAAAATAAATAACTTATTTTTATTTATTCTTAACTAATTTTTATTCTAGTGTCTAATTTAAAATCTGCATTTCCTCCTTCATTTCTATTTAAATTTTGCAGAAAATGGGGTATAGTCGTTTTACTTCTCTTAAATTGAAACTTACTCATTATAAATAGATATAAACATCTGACTATCCATTATATCTTCTAGTTTTGAAATACACTCTTCTTCCTGTAAAGTACTTCCTGAAAGACCCTTACATTATAATGAGGATACTATAAATTATTTTAGAACTTATATGTGTAGATAGTTTATTATTAATAAATTCTATTTAAACTTCAATATTAAAACAGTCATTACAAAATATTGGCTAAAATAAGAGGATGTGTCAGGTCTGATAAAATTGACATCCAATTTAGACTTTCTATGCAGCAAAACTTAATGCTAAGTTTTCATTTTTCCAAGTCTTATTTGCATAAATTTCCTAAATATGTTTCTCTACTCCTTTAATATTGCATATTTCAGTCAATATACTAACTATTTCGGTTTTGAAATTCTCTTTGAAGAAATTAATGTTGCTACTCGCTTTTTCTTTTTCCATATATGTGTCTTTTTAAAAAATGTCATCAAGTGGAAATATTTCTACCAGTCTGTAGGATTATTTTTCAATTAAGAAATAAGACATTTATATTTTTCATAAAATTGAAAGACAAAATTTATTTCTGTTTCAAAATGCTATGTCCTTGAAAAATCAGTGTACATCACTTTATTCAATAAACAGTATAAAGGGAGCAGACGAGGAACCAGAACATCTTTCTCCTGCCTGGTTGATCAGGGGAGGAAGTGTTGTTTGGTACAGAGGATTAAGTTGTTTGGCAGGCTGAGAGAAGGTCCTGCTCTTGCCACCCACCTTATCAGAATTTAGTGTGGATAATAGAACCAACAGACACTTTCTATGAAATCCAAGAGGAGATACTTCTGTCACAAAGCAGCAAACTCACTGAGGGAGAGTGCCTAAGAGGTTCCCTACACTTTCTTGACCATTAGCATAATTGGTTTATCTTGTATCCCTGCTTTGCCACCAGCTAGTTGTGTGACCTACCATAGGCATGTGACTTCAACTTTCTTTGCCCCAGTTTTCTCTTATTTTATTTTATATTTTAAGGCTTCACCATGTGGTATGTAGGATCTTAGTTCCCCTATCAGGGATTGAACCTGTGTCCCCTGCATTGGGAGTGCAGAGTCTTAACCACTGGACCACCAGGGAAGTCACAGTTTCCTCATCTGAATAGTGCATTCTTCATAGGTATATTTTAAGGATTAAATGAATTAATAAAGTAAAAATTTATGGGTATTCTGAAAGTAAGTCTTTGACAAAAATTCAGAAATGTTTTGCTCTTTTGGACTTTCAATTGGATTTGCATTAAGCTGTTAGATTAGAATTGGAAAATTTTCATACCACCTCCATTTTTTACTGTGAGTAATTGTGTAACCTCTGCCTGCATTGTTCTTCCAACTTTAAAATGAACATAATCGTGAACAGTCTTCAGAATGATGTCACAGGAATTAAATAAATTCATTTTGTAAAGTATTTGGAAAAGGGACCTAGAACATGGAGGGTGTTCCATAAATGTTGGCATTAATTATTATTATTAATAATTTTATCAGAATTGCATTTCTTATCCATAAAAGTGGACTGTCTCATTTCTTCAGATCATCTTTTATATACTTCAACAGTGTTTTTTTTTAAATAAATAAATTTATTTATTTATTTATTTATTTATTTATTTATTTATTTATTTATTTATTTGTCTGTGTTGGGTCTTCATTTCTGTGCGAGGGCTTTCTCTAGTTACGGCGAGCGGGGGCTACTCTTCATTGCGGTGCGTGGGCCTCTCACTGCTGTGGCCTCTCTTGTTGCAGAGCACAGGCTCCAGATGAGCAGGCTCAGAAACTGTGGCTCACGGGCCCAGTTGCTCCATGGCATGTGGGATCTTCCCAGACCAGGGCTTGAACCCGTGTCCCCTGCATTGGCAGGCAGATTCTCAACCACTGTGCCACCAGGGAAGCCCTTCAACAGTGTTTTTAATGAATTTTTTCCAAAGTTGTTTTTCAACTCTAAATAGATTTTTTGATATGAAAGTTAAGACTTCCATTGGTATGTTTATTTTTCTAAGCAGCTACTGCTTTTAGAATGCTGTTGGTTTTCCCATGTTTTCATTTATCCAGCAAATCTGCCTGCTCTACAATTTGTCTATCGATCCTGTCACATTTTCTGGGTAGAAAAATTTATAATTTTAAAACAAGGAATAATTAGAAAAATTAGCTTTTTTCTTCTTGTTTCATTGTTTGGCTTGGAGAAGACACTCTTCTTGACCAAACTTCAGTCAGGCTGTTCTTGACAAGGCCTTGACCTTGGCCACATCCTTGACAGATCTGCATGACCCAGTTTTAGCAAGAATCCTGGTGTCAGTTGAGAGAGACCCACCCCCACCCTTGTTGTGTGCTCACTCTTGCTATCTACTCAAATTCCTCAATCTCCAGTCTTGATACCTGGTGATGCTGGCCTGCCCTCAGAAAGAATCCAGCTGCAACAACCCCCCACCCTTGATATCACCTCTTAGTAATTTTCATCCAGTGACACCCTCCCTCCACCCCCAAATCTTCTCCCTGGCTGGTAAACCCCAGCTGTCTTTACTGTATTCAAAACTGAGCCCCAGTTCTATAAGGAGGTCTCCTTTCTCCCTATTCTAATAGTTTCTAAATAACATATATTTTTAGTACTTTAACTAGAGTCTGGCTCTGGTTCTATTTGACAATAGAATAATAAGTGCTATAATGGTTATGATTTATTTCCACCTGAGTTTCATTGGAATACTTCTAAAATCAAATACTGAATATGAAATTTACTATAGGATTTATAAAAAAGATGTTTACTTTAAAGTTGTTTTTGTCTGCTCAGAATATTTTATCACTAGTATGTATTAAATGTGTCAGAATTTTTAAAATTAATGTTTGTTAATTATATTTTTTTTACATACTTTCTTGTATCCTTCTGATTATGGTCTTTTTCAACATAAATCCATTAATGTGGTCAGAATATTTTATCACTAGTATGTATTAAATGTGTCAGAATTTTTAAAATTAATGTTTGTTAATTATATTTTTTTACATACTTTCTTGTATCCTTCTGATTATGGTCTTTTTCAACATAAATCCATTAATGTGGTCATTTACATTAATAGATGTATAATGTTGAAGTATTTTTGCACACCTGGAACAAAATTTGCCTAGTAATGTTTTTTCACTAACCTTAATTTGCTATCTTTACTTAAAAATTTTGCATCTGTGGTCATATACTATATTGGGCCATAATTTTCTATTTTTTTCTTTACTTGTCTTATTTTGGCATAAAAGTTACACTACACTTATACAATGAAATGGATAGTTTTATCACCTTTCATATTCTTTGAATCATTTTGCAATTAGTAGGGATTATTTCTTCCTTGAGGTTGGTAAAACTTTCTGTAACTGCATCCTTTGGTTAAAGAGTAGAGGTGACTCATAATTTAATTTCTTCATTTTGTTGTTTTACTTAGCCTTTCTATGCATTTTAAAATATATATTTGTAATATATAACTTTTCTAAACTCATTCCTTTCATAATACATAATAAATTCAAAATAAGATGTTGCATAATTTGTTCAAAGTAGTCTTTAAAATTAAAAAATATTCTAGCTATGGACATGCCCCAATTTTTTATTTTTTAAATTTCTTTCTTTCGTTTTAAAATTTAATTAATTAATTAATTAATTAATTAATGAACATCTGTGTTGGGTGTTCATTGCTACACCCAGTCTTTCTCTAGTTGCAGTGACTGTGGGTTACTCTTCATTGCGGTGCACGGGCTTCTCGTTGTGGTGGCTTCTCTTGTTGTGGAGCACAGGCTCTAGGTGCGTGGGCTTCAGTAGTTGTGGTATGTGGGCTCACTAGTTGTGGCTCATAGGCTGTAGAGCGCAGGCTCAGTAGTTATGGTGCACAGGCTTAGTTGCTTCACGGCAGGTCATGCTCCATTTTTATTTCTCATGGTGTTTATTTAGGTGTCTCTATTCTTTGAATGATTCTTGTCTGCAGTATGTCCTCCAGATGAATTTTGCTGCTGCTGCTGCTGTTGTTGTTGCTGTTGTATTTTCTATTGTCCTTAATACCAGCTGTTGGTTTGTAGATGGCGGGAGACATTGCTGCTAGCTACTTTGTATCCACCCCTTTTCAGCATTTCCAAAAGAGCTCCAAGTTGTTCAGTTATCTATGCCTTTCCATAGCACAGGACTCAGAGATCCTGACCCTACCTCATTACAGACCTCATGAGGTTAGGGGCAATTCTATCTTCCTAGATAGTAATGAATTCTCAAAAGAGTTTGTGAACACAGTTTGCCCAATGTGATACCAACTGATCCTTGCAAAGGGATTTGAGAACATTCTTTTAAATTTTTTTCTTAGATGAGTTATTGGAAGCTATTTTTTGCTTCTTCTGGGATGTGTCCTGTGTGAATGTGAGGCCTGAGAATGCTGTGATATCTAATTGCTTGTCTGAAGATAAAGCCAAAACATGGGTAAGTAGAACAAGAGAACTGGAGAGAAATGGACCTGAAGTCACTGGAAGAAGCAGCCTTGAGTCCCATTCTGACCCTTTTTCATGTGTGAGTATGATAATCAATTCTGTCTCAACTTGGCTAGACTATAGTGACCAGTTGTTTGGTCAAACGCTAGTCTAGACATTGCTGTAAATGTAGTTTTTAGATGTGGTTAACATTTAAAATCAGTTGACTTTAAGTGAAGCAGATTATCTTCCATAATTTGGGTGGGCCTTGTTCAATTAGTTGAAGGTTTTAAGAGCAAAGACTGAGGTTTCTGAGAGAAGAAACAATTCTGCTTCCAGACTGTGACATAGAAATTCTGCCTCAGTTTCCAGCCTTTGGACTCAGTACTGAAACATCAGCTCTTAACTATCTCTAACCTGCCAGCTTGCCCTACAGATTTCACACTTGCCACCAGCCCCCACAATTGTGTGAGCCAATTCCTTAAAATAAAAATCAATCTCTCTATCTATGTGTATAATATGTATATAATTTATTTTTTTCATTACCTCTATAGTTCTTTTTCTTCTTTTGTTAATTTCTCCTTTTACCTTTATTATTATTACTCATTATTACCTTTATTTTGATTTTTTCCTCTTTTGGGGTTTCTTGAACTAAATTTATTTAGTTTTAATTGTCTTTGTCTTCAGTTTTATCACAAAATATTTTATATCATTATATTGCTTTGAATCTTGCCAAAAATCTCAGCTGAATAAATCAATTTTGGCATTAATGTTGGATTTAAAGGATATTTTTACACTAAGGCTATTAGAGGTTTAGGTCTTTGGCTTCAATAAAGATTTTTTAACCAGTACTGAAATTTAAAAACAACATATAAGAGAGCACTTCCAGAATGATGGGATTAGAACCTGCCCCAAATTTACTCCTCCATAAAAGCAATGAGAACACTGGTAAAAATTGTCAAAAACAAGTCTTACTGAATTCTGAAAATTGTGAAAGCTTTCAATAATCTGAGTAGTGTTTACTCAAGAAAAATAGCTGGATCTCCAGAAGCCTGAACTTTGTGGCCTATTAAATTGCCCCTTTTCCCTTCTGCTGTCTCTAGCTCCAAGTAAGCTCTAAAAACTAACAGTCTTATAATGATGGTGGCCATGAAAACCAGCAACCAAACATCCACTGGAGAGAGAAGAATGGATTTGGTGCTTTTTCAGCAACCCCAATAATTGCTATTATTTTACTTGTCAGGCAGTTCCCCCAAAACACCACACACAGGACTTATTTTTATGGCAAGTGACTCAGAGTTTGCTCAATCCCTTTTTCCTGGAATGTTTGTTAGGAAAAATCAGTGTCAACTGGTTTAACACCACATCTGCCTTGGCAGTAATGTAGCTCAGGCTAACAAGAAACTGACTGTAAGACTTAAAAGGAAAAGCAATGCATGAGATAACCATAAGGAGCTTTGAAAAGCTCTAACACATTCCTGGGAATCTAGAGGCTCACATTCTTGTGCAGGGCCACATGCATGCTGAACAAAGGTCTGAGAAGGTTCTAACCTCTCTCCTGTGGCTGATTTTGAGGCTTGTGTCAAGTAGGAAATGGAGAATAAGGCAGGATGTAAACTGCCCACCAGAGCATTGATGGCATGCCCCATAACACACACACTGTCATCAAGGGTTGGGACTCTTACTGCTTTAAGAAAATCAATATCCAGTCATGAGCTGACCACTGACCTAACTGAACAGAGATTTCAGTGGCCTCACGTGACAAAGAATACAGACTTTGCCAAATTAGTATTGGAAAGTCACTAAAAACAAACAGAAAACAACAAACAAAGAACAAAAAATAACAATGATAAATTCTGGGTAGGGAGGGATCTGATTTCCAGAGTTGCCACATTATATTACTAGAAGTGTCCAGTATTCAAGAAAGAGAAAAAAAAAAAAAAAGAATGAAATAGGAAAGTATGGCCAATACCCAGGGAAAAAAATGAGTCAATGGAAACTGTCCTTAAGTAACCCAGACATTGACCTGACTAGACAAAATTTTAGATTAGCTATTTTAAACTAACTAATGGAATGCATAAGTAAAGAACTAAAGGAAAGTATCTGAACAATGTCACAACAAATAGAGAATATCAATACAGAGATACAAATTATAAAAATAAACCAAATAGATATTCTGGACTTAAAAAGTACAATAAATGAAAAAATGCTTAACACAATGAGTCAACAGGAGACTTGAATGCAGAAGATTTAGTGAACTTGAAAATAAGTTATTATTATCCAGTCTGAGGATAAGAAATAAAAAAATGAAGAAAAATCAAAAAGTCTCAGAAATCTGTGAGATACCATTGAACATACCCATGTACAAAATTTGGGAGTTCCAGAAGAACAGGAGATAGAGAAAGAATACTTGAGAAAGTAGTGACCAAAACTTTCCAAATATGGTGAAAACTGTTAGTCTACACGTACAGAAATGCTAAAAAAAAAAAACACCTCCAGATAGAACAAATACAAAGATATTCACACATAGACACATAATCAAACTGTAAAAAAGCCAAGATCAAATAGAGAATCTTGTAAGTGACAAGAGAGGCAAGAATCATCATATAAAAGGAATCTTCAGTAAGATTAACATCTGCTTTCTCATAAGAAAATATAGAGAGCAGAAACAATTGGATAGCATATTTAAAGTGCAGGAGGAAAATGATCATCAACCACACATTCAACATGCAGCAAAATCTTGCTTAAAAAGTGAAGCAGAAATTAAGACATTCTCAGATTAAAAACAAAACAATAACTGAGACAATTTTTCTCTAGCAAATTCGGTGTCAAGAAATAATAAAAGGAGTCTTTCAAGTTGAAATGAAAAGACACTAGACAGTAATTCAAGCCCATATCAAGAAATAATAGTATTTCTGTGATCAAAATAGTGGAGTAAGAAGACCCTCAGCTTACCTCCCTTACAAACACAAAAACTACAACTACATATAGAAGAGTCTCTCTGAGAAGAGCCTGAAGACCAGTAGAACAGCTCTTCTACAACACAGGGTGTGAAAAAAAAGCCATGCCCAAACTGGTTTCAGGGGAAGAGAAGCAATCTAACTGAGACTCACACCCAGGGTGGGTGACATAAAAGAGGAGGAAGAGATCACACACTCGGGAATACTCCCTAAGGAGCAAGTAGTTAGAGCCCCATGTTGGGTACTCCAGCCCTGGGGACTGGCACCAGGAAGATGAGCCAGTGGGATTGCTGGAGTTCTGTAGGAAGCTAAGGCTCTGCTGTTAAAGGTCATGCACACAGACCTGCTCACTCCTGGTCCCAGCACAGAGACAGCAGATTGAAAAGTGCTTTATACTCTGTCTGGCCCCTGAAGACCAACCCAGGGAACCTCTCAGCCTGCAGTGGGCTCCTGCTCCAACCCTTTCAGCTTAAGCCCTGCTTCTCATCAAGGTGGTGGCTGCCATCACACTGCAGGAGAAGCCATGTCTTATGCTGTATTATGGATCCAGACTCTCCAATGCTGACCATACCCCTCATCAACATCACAATCACCAGCATGGCCTGGGAGAAGCCTTGGTTCCCACCATAATTCAGCCATAGTCCACTTATTCCTATCTACCCCCACTAAAGCAGAGGCCACTAGCACACACTGGAAGAAGCCTAGCCTTCACCAGTCTCCACCTCTAGCATCCCAGTTCTAGTCCATCTCTGCCAAGACAACAGCCCTGGCATGCCCCCCAAAAAGCCATGACCTATGCTCGCTTCAGATCCAGCTCTTCCAACAAGGCCACTGGGCACAGGCAGATGCATAGAAATGCTCCCATATATGGACATAACTTCAAGACTGGGATAGGTAACTGTTTTATTTAATTTCATAGAGACAAACCAAGAAAATCAAACAAAATGAGAAGGCAGAGAAATATGCTCCAAATGAGAGAACAAGATAAAACTCCAGAAAAAAAAGCTGTAATGAAATAGAGGTAAATAATTTACCTGATAAAGAGTTCAAAGCAATTGTCATATAAATGCTTATTGAACTAGGGCAAGGAATAGAGGAACACAGTGATAACTTCAACAACACCATCAAACTAGAAGATATAAAAAAGAACTAATCACAGATGAAGAATACAATAACTGAAGTGAAAAATACACCAGAGAGAATCAACAGCAGATTAGATGATATGGAAGAATGTATAAGCAGACTGGAAAACAGAACAGTGGAAATCAGCCAATCAGAACAGCAAAAGCAAAAAGAATTTTAAAAAATGAGGATAGTTTAAGTGACCTCTGGAACTACATTAAGTCTACTAACATTCACATAAGGGTCCCAGAAGAAGATGAGAGAGAGAAATGGGCAGAAAATGCATTTGATGAAATACTGGCTGAAAATATCCCTAACTTGAAGAAGAAAACAGATTTTAAGTTCCAGGAAACACAGAGAGTCCCAAACAAGATGAACCCAAAGAGAACCACACCAAATCATATGATAACTAAAATGGCAAATGTTAAAGAGAGAACTTTAAAGTCAGCAAGAGAAAAACAAAGAGTCACATACAAGGGAACACTCATAAGGCTATCAGCAGAATTTTGCAGACCAGAAGGGAGTGGTATAACATATTTAAGTGCTTAAAGGAAAAAAAAAAAAACCCTGCAAACCAGGGTATTCTACCTGGCAAGTTTATCATTCAAATTGAAGGAGAGAAAAAGAGTTTCCCAAGTAAGCAAAAGCTAAAAGAATTCAACACCATTAAACTGGCCTTACAAGAAATGTTAAAGGGTGTCCTTTAAGTGAAAAAGAAAAAGCCATAATATGAAATAAGAAAATATATTTAGAAAAAATATCTCACTGGTAAAAATAAATATATAATGAAGGCAGTAGATCAACCACTTAGAAAAGCCAGCACAAAGGTTAAAAGACAAAAATTGTAAAATCAACTATAATTACAATAAATCATTAAGGGATACACATAAATATGTAAAATATGACATCAAAAACACATACCATGGGGAGGGGAGTAAAACATGCAGAGCTTTTCAAATGTACTTGAACTTAAATGACTATCAGTTTAAAACAAATCAGCATCAATATCTGTATCTATAAACCTTATGATATCTAAAAACCAAAAACCTACAATACACACAAAAGGAAAAAGGAATCCAAACATAACACTAAAGAAAATCATCAAATCACAAGGGATGAGACTAAAAGAAGAAAAGAATGGAGAAGAACTACAAAACAAACAGAAAACAAGTAATAAGTGCATAATTATCAATAATCACTTTAAATGCCACTGGACTAAATGTGCCAATCAAAAGACATAGGGTGGCTGACTGGATTAAAAAACAAAACAAAACAATACTCATCTATATGCTGCCTACAAGAGACCTGCTTCAGAGCTAAAGATACACACAGACTGAAAGTGAGAGGATGGAAAAAAGATTCCTTACAAATGGAAACAAGCTGGGGTAGCTATACTAATATCAGACAAAACAGACTTTAAAACAGAGACTGTAACAACAACAACAACAGAACAAAGAAGAGCATTATATGATGGTGAAAGGGTTAATCAAAAAAGAAGATATACCATTTCTAAATATATAAGTACCTAACATAGCAGCACCTAAATATATAAAGCAAATATTAACAGGCTTAAAGGGAGAAATTGACAGTCATACAGTAACAGTAGGGAACTTTAATACTTCACTTACATCAGTGGACAGATCATCTAGACAGAAAATCAATAAGGAAATATTGTCCTTGAACAATACATTAGAGAAGATGGACTTAATAAATATCTATAGAACATTTCATCCCAAAACATTGGATGGTCATCAGGTGCTTGAAAAGATGTTCAACATCACTAATCATCAGGGAAATGCAAATCCGAAACCAAAATCAGATATCACCTCACACCTGTTAAATGTTATTACCCAAAAGACAAAAAATAACAAGTGTTGGTGAGGATGTGGAGAAAAGGGAGACATTGTACACCGTTGGTGGGAATATATTAATAAATTTGTGCAGTCACTATGGAAAACAGTATAGATATTTCTCAAATAATTAAAAATAGAACTACCATATGATCTAGCAGTTCTACTCCTGGTATTCATCTGACCAAAACAAAAACACTAACTTGAAAAGATAAATGCATCCCCATGGTCATTGCAGGATTAATTATAATAGTCAAGCCATGGAAACATTCTAAGTGTCCATCGATGAGTGAGTGGCAAAGAAAATATGGTATACCTTGATTTATTGTGCCTTTTTTTGCCTTTCACACTTATCTATTTTTTAATGAGTTGAAGTTTTGTGCCAATCCCATGTTGAAAAAGTCTTTTGGAGGCCTATTTCCAACAGCATTTGTTTACTTCATGTGTCTGTTTCACATTTTGGTAATTCTTACAATATTTCAAACTTTTCCACTAATATTATATTTTGTGTAGTGATCTATGAGTGGCGATCTTTGATGTCATCATTGAAAAAAGATTATAACTCTCTGAAGGCTTAGATGATGGTTAATATTTTTTAGCAAAAAAGTATTTTTAATTAACTTATGTAAATTTTTAAATACATAATGCTATTGCATACTTAATAGACTGTAGTATAATGTAAACATAACTTGTATGCACTGGGAAACTAAAAATTTGTGTTACTGGCTTTATTGTGGTATTTGCTCTATTGCAGTGGTCTGGAAATATATGTTATTGCATTTTACACCAAATACCTATGTGGCTGGTGTGTGAATGCTACAGAAAGTAGAGGAATGTCCATATTCTCTCTGTCCACCACATTGAATTTGTATTGTTTTCCCCCCTCAGTATTTCTACTTGTCGTTCAATACTCAGCTGTCCTTTGCTTTCACCACAGTAACCATCTCTGAAGACACAGCTGTTTTTGAGCCCCTCCTGTGTTCCATGGGTCATTCTGTGTACCTCTAATAGTTTATTATATCAGCACAACAATCTATTACTTTAGCTTATCTGCCCTGTCAAGTTCCATTTTTGTCAGGCATTAAAAAGAAATCTTCAATATCCTTACAAACACTCTCTTTAATACATACAGAGAAAACTGATTTACATATATGTTAAGTACCTAAAATAACTAGTAATAAATACTTAACAAGTAATATTAACAAATATTCTATCGCAGAGAAAAATTAAGATGTTAAAATTATAATGTCATATCATCACAATAATCTTTGTTTTTCTGTAGGCAATAAATCTCTCAGGGGTTCAGGTACAAGATCGTTCATGAAGGATGACCTCAACTTCCAGACCAATTTAACTTCAAAGCTTCTGATATTGGTTATTTCTTAGGGGTTGTGATTTTTTTCTCTGTCACAGCCACAGTTGTCCTAAAGGTAATAATTTTCTGGGCAGGAATCCAATTCTGTTAACTATCTCTGTCAGCATGTCAATTTTGTATTGTACCTGTAAGACTCAGTAGGATCCATCAACATAAGCTTGGATAGTTCTACCATAATACATAAATGTTCTTAAACTAAGTTGTTAGAAAAAAGTTAAAAAGTTAACAACTGGAAATAGCTACAGTCAATTTCTGAGTTTTGAAATTTACTGTCACAGATAATTATTTGTGTATATCATACAGGTTTGCCTCTTATTCTACCTGCCAAGGTCTCTTCCTGAAGAATCATTTTCTACTCTTTGATATACTTATTAAATACATTCCATTCCCTAGGTGGAGTACTTCCTTTAGATTTATGGTTATTAGTAAAGTTGAATAAAGCATAGGTGATTTGAAAGAAATTTCCAAATTTATGGAGCTGACATATTTGAATACCCTTGTGTTAATCTTGGAGAGTGAAAAAAAAGAGATAAAGTAGTAGAAAAAAGGAGAAAGAGCTCAGAAAGATATTATCACTGAAGAAACTTGGCTTGGGGCCCACAAAGACCACCAGTGATGAGAGCTCATGTAATCACACATAATTGTGGCATACACAAAATATGAACTCAAGAGTTAGAAACATTCACTTCCAAAGATGTAAATGCATTAGTTTCTGTTGAACACATTTCTACCTTGTTATGGAAGGGATCTCATACCAAATTTAAACAGAGAGAGTTGGGTAATTCTAAGGAAGAAGCATTTCTTGAAGAAGGAATAAGACTCTGTTTTTTCACATACTGAAGATGGACATCTTTAAAATGCTCAGAAGGAGGATTCATACATTTCCTCCTCCCACCCCCACCCCGAGGTTATGCCCTCTTCCCATTTTCAGGACAAATATCAGTACAAAATATCAGTACAAATATAACTGCACACTATTAAGTTAAAATGATTATTATGTATACCACAACTTAAAACAAAAATCAAGTGGTGTGGAAGCTGTGTTATATTCCTTAGATATTTATTTATAAACAAATATTTGATTTAAGCTTCCTATACATTTTTGAAATAAATATGATATACGAATTAAATTGTTCATATGTCCCTCTTTCTATTCTTGCAAAAGGACTATAGGTGATACACATTGTGGGCATATCTGCATATTTGTCAGACAAAATAACTCAGGATTTTACTTTGTAGTGAGGCTCAAGCGAAAAAGATCCCCTTTAACTGAGGCTTACTGCATAAGCACTAAATCTTTAGTCTTGGACAATTTTTATAATCCAATAAGTCATATTTGAATGTTGGGGCTGTGCATGAAACAAAATAAACAAAATTATTATTCTTAATATAGCTAATTCCATATAGTGACTATCAGCAATTTCTTTAAACTGAAATATAGTTTAGGAAATTAAAATGTTATTTCCCACTGTAAGTTATTACTTTAAAGAAAAAACCCATTTGATTTATATTATAATGTAAACACTGAAAAGAAAAAAATTGACAATTCACTTTCTACTATTTAGATTACTTTCTAATATTTGTTTGATATTATGACTCGTGAGTTGTCTCAAATGAGTAAGGTGTCAAGTCCAAAAATCTTTTCTTATTAGTCTGGAAGTAAAGCTATTAATAATATGAGAATTCTTCACATCTAGTTGTAAATGTAATACATATTTCTCATGTCTTAACATTTTTTAAACTTGAATCAGGTGACTTGACTAAATGGAAGAATACTCAGACTGAATGAGAACATATATGTAGCTTTCCTTCTATCTAAAACCCCTCTGAATGGGAAAGCTGGAGATGCTGAAAGACTTCCTCCACTGAGGAGATGGAGCTAAGAGTCCAGGAAGGCCAAGTTGCTAGAGTTTATGAGACAGCAGTACTAGAAAGAGAGAGCTGCTTAGAAGGTTCTCTGGAGACCTGTGAAGGGGCCCACTTGAGTATTATTCAGCTAAGTACAGATTAATGTGTGAGGAAACCACCACTGAGACTGGGGAGAGACCCAGCGGAAAAGATGAGCAAGAAGGCTAATGATCACACAGGGCCTGAAACAGTGTGAGAACCACTGGCAAAAAAGAGGAAGTTTTATATTAATGAGTGGGGTACCCACACAAGCTATTGACACTTATCCATCAAGTCTTTCATTTGTGAGTGTGAACAGATATCAAAGAATCACAACTAGTCGATAAGAACAAGTTGTATGAAAACTAGGAATGAGATTACAGCCATACCTCACAGATATTGCGGGTTTGGATCCAGACCACTGCAATCAAGCGAATATCACAATAAAATGAACCACATGGACTTTTTGATATCTGAGAGTACATAAAAGTTATGTTTATACAATACTGTAGTCTATTAAGTGTGCAGTTGCATTATGTCAAAAGAACACAAGTACTTACCTTAATTTAAAAATAATTTATTGCTAAAAATGCTAAGCATTATCTGACAACAGAAAACTCCGATTTGTAAAAAACCCAGTATCTGTGAAATACCGTAAAATGAAGCACAATAAAATGTGGTATGTCTATAAACACATACAAAATGAACTAAATGAGGAAACAGAAGGATAAAATCAGTAGAATTCATATCTAGAGAAAGAGAAAACAACAACCAAAAAACAGAATGAAGAGGATACCACATCTATAAAACAAGAATGGGCTGCTATAAACAAGAATCATCAATCTGGGAAAAAATAATATATGATTGCCCCTCAAAGCCAGTGAAATCGCTGAATAACAAAATATATAAGTCTGAAGACTGATCATATAGGAGTGGCATGATCTGAGGAGAGAGTACAAAGAATAACTGAAAAGAGTTATATTGACTTATGTGCCTCGAATTCCCCTGCTAAGAAAACATTGAGAGAAGTCTGGTAAAACGTCAATGACATAAAACTGTTAGTTCCCACCTTTTTTTCCTGAGGAGTATGTAAAAACAATAATGATAGTGTGAAACAAAAATATAAGTTTCATTATGGTTGAAATTAGGCAACTATTGTTCCAAACCCAAAATGTTCAGAGCTGTCAAAAGCAGTGGGAACTGAGAAGGAAGACCTGTAAAAGCTGCCAGGAGATGACACCATGGTGCTGCTTTCAGAACAGCCAGTGAAGAGTGCTTTTTGGAGGCAAGGTCCACACCTTCTTACAATAACAAAGTGGGGTCTAAAAGCTGGCAGCAGAAGCCTCCCTGGACCCAGTCTGGTTCCATAAAGTAGAGGTGGTGGAGCTAAATGACTCCCAGACAAGTCATATTTGCAAAAGCCTATCAGTCGCTGTGGCCAAGTGGAAACACTGAGGATTCATGCTGCAAACCTCTGCAGCTGCCCTACTCTATGGGGCAGGTCTGCATCCATTCCTATGCCAACTGACCCTTTTGCATTGAGTGGGCGTGGCCACAGGAAAATCTAACATGTTTTGTAACTACAAAATCTTAGAACGCGGTCCCCCCTCTCCCCCATGCCAGTCGCTTCCTCACTGCTGACAGCAGGAGCTGGTGAGTCCACCTCTCACCCCTTAGATCTTTGAGGTGTGAGGGCTGACACAGTGCATGCTTGTCTTCCACTCTTCCTCAAACTGCATGGATAAGGCACACTGTAATTCCTTAGATAAGTCTTTATGAGCCCTTCTCTTTGACTTAAGATAGAGAGAAATATCTTCACTATTCTCATTTTTGAGGGGAAGAGGTGGAATTTGAAGTACAACTAAAGATCATCATAGAAAAGTCTTCCTCATAGAGCCCTCCTGAAATCTGCATTCTCTTTTCATCCTTAATGAGAGGGAGGAGCTTATGAGTTACCGGGATTGTAACTGATTTTTATTTGTCTTCTTTCAGCAAATCCCCAAAGATGGTCTGTCTCATAACTCACTTTTGTTTGTTATACCTATACACTTTGGTTTGGTTTGGTGCTCTTAAAACTTAAATTTAAAATAAAGACATTTTGTGAAATATTCCACAGATAAGATGAAGGCCAGTAGCAGAAATATAGGTATTAGGCTACCTAAACATGGAAGAAGATTTACCATAAATCATTTGTCTTGAGGTAAGTATATGATATTGGACTGAGTATACAGAAACATAGTGGGACATTAGAACACAGAAGTCTTAGTGGCAATCCAGATATGGTGGACAATGTAATTGCCTTTCTTACATTCATTCAATACCATCTGAGTAGCAGCAGTGTAATGTACAGGATTAACCCCGTTTCTAGCCCCTTTTCCCCATGTCACAGTGACTGGTTTAGGTCTGAGTGCCCAACACCCATCTAAGACCCATCAGTATGTAGTCTGCAAGTTCTGAATGTTTCAGGGTTAGCATACACCTTATTTTGGTCTGGAGTAAAGCTAGGGGTTTTTGTGCAAGTGCCAAACATATACTTCTAAGAACTGTTAGCATTCACCTTGTAACCATGTGAGGTTACTAATCTTAAAATGAAACCGATCTTTTAGAAGGCAGAACAGAAAGATATAAAGGAGGTAGTCCCTCAGGGATGTCACTGACCTGATGTATCAAATCCCATATATCTCTAAAACTGCAGGAGTCAGAACTTAATCCTTTTAGGTTGAAACTGGTGTCTTGTTACTTAAGATCAAAGGTACCCTGCCAAAGCAGTTTTCCAGGTGCTATAGCTAACTTACAGGTTGGTGGATTCTGGGTCTAGCTTGGAGTAGCAATGCTAAGAGATAACAAAATTATTACTCAATCACTGATATCTGTATCTATGGGGGCTGTTTTAAGTGACCTTCACTCCTGTCTTTGTCCTGGAGGTGAGTGGAGAAAATACACATGAACCACTGATATACTAATGGACATGTAATTCAAGATTGGCTCAGAATTAAGGTTGTGGACAGCTGAGAAAAAGAGAGAGATAAAAAACAACAACAACATAATCTTTGAAAAATAATGAATATGGTCTTTGGCTTAAGATTACATCCTTATTCTAAAGTGAGGAAATTGAGCATTAGATAATTTATTTAACTCTGTCAAGGTAATTTACTAGAAAAGTAGATCAAGGATTCAAATTTATGTCTATGAAACCCCAAATATATCCCTTTACCTGCTGTATAATGAGTTCCCTGAAACTAGGAATATTTGAGCACTCCTGAACAAACATCAGGGCTGCATAGGAGTGAGCCTTTCATCAATTATCTCCTGATTTCTTTCCAACTGTGAAAAATCTGCTTCTATTTTAGTATCTAGTGGTTTGTGAGGCAGGTGTCATAGACAGTTCCAACACTGCTCTCTGAAATGGACTGTTGTCATATATTTAATGATTCCTGTCATCATGTATTTTATCAGAATAGAAGGAAAAAAATGAGAGGGAGGTTGGCATGATCTGCTAATATGGACTGGTCATGGGCACTGTGGTACACCTGCTTCCATGAACACACAGAAGCTGCTGTCAGGGTTCTCTCACTCTCTTTTTTCTTTCTTTCTTTTTCTTTTTTTTTCAGCTTATTCTCAGATCCTCTATACCTTCCTCTATGCATATGTTATTAACACCAGATGTTGTCAAATCTGATTTTCTTATTTGGTATTTGAATGCCTTGTTTATTAGAACTGCTGCCAACACAGCAAAATTCAAAGTAATTTGCAGGTCTGAATTGCCCATATGCAATTTGGACAGCCTGTGGATTATGCTTAGTGTAGACTGACATGAATTCAGTTTCTTTGAAGTTAATTGTCAGCTCTTACAGCTATAGTGACTGCAGAATAGTCAGCAAAATGCTGCAATCACCATCATTAAGAAATTTTGAATGACTGCCTTTAGATGCAGCATAAAGCTTATTGATGTGGGGGAAAAAAGATCATTTCAGAATACTGAACATTTATCATGGTACTATTGCCAAGTTCCTAATTATATCTTAAGGCATGGCTTTGTGAAAGAAACTGCAAAGAACTGAATCTACTGTCAAAATCTACTGGTGCTGGCAATGAGAACTGACAGGGCAACATCAAAGCTAACATGCATACTATCCACTGTTTTTACTAATAATTCAATAAACTTTATTATTAAGTAACTCACAGATAAATAACTAAAGAGAGCAAAGAAATTCTTTTTTTTTTTTTTTTTCTTTTTGCGGTATGTGGGCCTCTCACTGTTGTGGCTTCTCCCGTTGCGGAGCACAGGCTCCGGATGCGCAGGCCCAGCGGCCATGGCTCACGGGCCCAGCCGCTCCGCGGCATATGGGATCCTCCCAGACCGGGGCACGAACCCGTATCCCCTGCATCGGCCGGCGGACTCTTAACCACTTGCGCCACCAGGGAGGCCCGAGAGCAAAGAAATTCTGACTTGCAATAACTGAGTAGGGAGAAAACTGTCAGCCCCAAGATAAGAGTTCTCCCTGTTACATAATAACAACACTGTCTACAGTTATAACACAGCTGAACTGAAGACAGGGTTCCTGTCAGATCTACAGCACTTACCCAGAAAACACAGCAATAATTGTGAGGCCAAGTCCTAGCAAGAGAACTAGATGACAATACTACAAGCTTTAGGGATAAAAACACTGTTTTATAGAACTTTCAATTCATAGAGAACAAATTATACTTTAACTTCTAAAATTTCTCTAAGAAATGTTGTTGATGTTCTTATAGTGAAATATATGATTGACTTGTATCCTGTTACCTCCCATAGTGATATTTGTCCAGAATTTCCATCTCACCTACATATGACATTCTGATCTTTCGGCTCTCTGACTCAGGTTGATGTGGAAATGTTTTGACTAATTTTTGTTCCTATACAAAAATTCTATTTTATAATCGCTGTGTTCTATTTCCAATGCTTTTTCAGAGCTTGATAGCACCAGATTATCCCATTTAAATCTCTCAAACTACTTGCGAATTAATCTAAATAGTTGTCACTGAGAAAGCTGACAATCAAGTTAACAATCTGTGCAAAGATAAACAACTGATGAGTGGAAGATCCAGGGCTTAAGCCTAGTCTATTAAATGCAAATTTCATGACTTGTCCTCAACTCTACATGCTGCTTCCCAGCAAGATGGTATTTATTTCCTTCAGAATATGCCTTCTATATACTAAATAATTTATCAGTGCACAGAATTTCAAGGAAGGGATCTATGGAATCAAATAATTTACATTTTTATCATTTCATTTTGCTTTGTGAATTAGCTGATAAAATTGCAGGGTGATTTATAGAAATAAGAAATACTAATATCTTTGACTTTCACAAATATAGTAGGAAAATTCCATAACCCTGTAGTAAATACTTATCCTCTTATATCTTACTTCTTTTGACAAAAGTTGATGTTGCCCCATTTTAGGAGGTGGTGGTCTATGTAAAGATGCTGCAATTTAAGGGAAGGAGGAATTGGGACTGAGGAAGAACAGTTTACTTTTGAAATTATGTCTCATAAGGCAAGTGTGAATAACAAATTTCTAACCATGGAAATGAAATTAGTGATATAGTGTATGATTTGAGAAATTCTCAGAATGGGAATTCAAACATGTCGAGAAAGAAACAACAAATTCAGGTTCCAGATTAAGGCCAAGCCTCTGACCTCTTCAAAATCTTGGCTTCTCAGGGAAAAACTGCTATCACTCCAGTACTTTCCTACACTGCTGGATCCCTCCCATCATCAAGTAAACATGCATAAGATCCTCCAGTATAAAATTTAATCAATGTAACTCCGATGGGCTACATTGTCAATGTCGGCCATTGACCAATACTTGGCATCATTGACTGTCACTCCTCACCTCTCACATCACTGGAAAGCTTTGCTAAAGGCATCTGTTACCTCAGTGCCTTTAAATAAATACGACATTTTAAAGGTCTTTGTGCCTGGCTTCTCTATGGCACTCACCACGGTGAGCCATTCAGACTTTAAAGCATTTGGTCTTCCAGGTGTGCCTGATACAACAAAAGCTATTCTCTCTCATTCTCTTTTGGGATCTCTCCTCTCATCTCGTTCTTAAAGTTCAAGCTCCTTATGCCTCTGTCATAATCCTTCTCATCCCACATTACACAAGTACCCTGAATTTATCCCATCAGTGACCTCAATTACAGATACATGCCAATGGCTCATTTATCTGGTTATTCAATTTATGCTATGGAAAGCCTATGATGGGCCAGGCCAAACATCATTCCTGAGTCTAGGACTATGTACCCTCATACATACAGAGGTGAATGTCAGTCACCTTAAATTTCACTGATCATATCTCATCATCTTCCACACCAAGCCTGCACCTGCTGAGTGTATCCTGTTTCAGAAAATCCTATGAAAGTTGAACTGATGACTTTAGGGCTTGTTAAATGTCACCAGTATACCTCACAATCCTCTAGTAGGTCTCTCTTCATATCTCATATTCATCACCATTTAGTCTGCTCTACTGTCTTTTAAAATAATGCTCTTCCATAAACGAAAATCTAACTATGTAACTACAGTCTTAAGAATCTTCACTGGTTTTCCATTGACCTTAAAATGAGACCTCCGATTTCAAATATGGAGGAGTGTTTGGGTCCCATTTTCCTCTTTATCCTGATCTGATTATTTTGCACTCTCCTTCCCACTCAGCTCTACTACTGAACTGTTTTACCCATTAGGGGAATCAGGCCATTCCACAGGAGAATTTTAGTATTTTTATTGTGTCACTTCACATTTCCCATGTATACTCCCAGTAACTTATTTGTTGTTGTTACTATCATAACTGGAATCCTTTCCTCTATTATAATTTGTAACTAGTTTTTGTTTTTATATAAGAAACACATATTTCAATGTCCTTGGCAGTTACAGAGAAAGATAATAATCCTTTCAGTTACTCTGAGACTGTTTGAGCAGGAAATGAAATTTGATGTGGGCCTGAGAGTATTCAGGGTGTTATCGGAAGGGAGTTGTAGGAGATGGTTTATAACACAGACAAGACAGAAGGCCCAGGGTGGGCAACCTAAAGGAAAGAGCAGGTTGTTAACTTTAGTCTAGGTACAAGTGATGTGAGGTGAGGATGAGGTTGGGAAGACGAGGGACTGTGTTCAAGAGCCAAGAATTGCTTGTGAAAGTGTAGATTAGTTAAAGAGCCAGTGTAAATTCTTCTCATTTTCTCAGAAATAATTGAACCTTTCTTAAAATACAGTGCATTTTAAAGATTAAATAATTGAAAACTAGGTCTCCTCTCTCTACTCTCTAATGAGAAATGGAACTTTTTCTTGAAAATGAGATTTTGATGCACTATTATATCACAGGGTATCATATCATATTAATATATGCAAACACACAAAGTTTAATCTCTTTCTTGGAAAGATGTTGAGACACAGAACTTATACAAAATATGAAAATGACCCATCACGTCATGGGCAAAGTGGCAAAGCACGTTTTCTTTCTTTCTTTTCTTTCTTTCTTTCTTTCTTTCTTTCTTTCTTTCTTTCTTTCTTTCTTTCTTTCTTTCTTTTTCTTTCTTTCTTCCTTCCTTCCTTCCTTCACTTTTTTCTTTTTTCTTTCTTTCTTTCTTTCTTTCCTTCTCTTTTCTTTCTTCTTTTTTTTTCTTAACTGTTCCTCCTAAATTCATAGATAGATATTTATCTACTGTGATATAGAAGGGGAGTTTCTATGTGGGAACATCCCTGTGTAGACTGTGTGTGTCCAATGTCTTTGTTGCAAGGGATGATTTTGGTACCAGGTCTTTACTATGAGTGTGCTGGTCATTATCCCCTGAATAGTGGACACTGTTGGCTTTGGAGTATCTAAAGTCTATGCAGAGTGTCAGATGGGGCTTCCTCTCTACTCGTGGCTGTTGCCACCCTGTCAGGGGTGGGGTCTGTTCCCCAGCTTTTAGAATACAAGCCCTGAAGGTTGCGTTAAATCATGCTCCTTTACCCTTGAGTAAGTGCCCTGCCCCAAAGGAGGTGATTGCTGAAGCAAGTGAGGCCCCTGTGGTCAGAGAGAACCTAGGCATCGCCTGTGTAGGCGTTCGTGGTTCCACTCAGAAGCAGCTCAAGGCTGTGTTCCTTCCTATGCTGTATGCATCCCAGATCTGGTGCAAGGATGTGGCATGGAGGTGGCCAGAGGTTGAGGCGTCTGGGCTTCGGGAATTGAGGTGGCTGCATAGCTGCCTGAAATCTGGGCTGTCTCTGTGGCAGTCTTCTCCCAGGACCTGTCTGCCCCAGATCCATTACTAATCTGCCATGTGGAGTGGGCACAGTGGGGGACACTCTTGCTGGGAGGTGAATCACTGTGTCCCTGAGTGCTCTGACAAGGGACACGCCTGCCCCACCCGGATCACACTCTAGGCACCCCGTTCTATCTGCGAAGCTAGACAGTCTTCCTGGTGTCTGGAATTTCTTTCTTGACCCCTTTGCTGCTTCCTCTTCCATTCTTTCTTGGAATTCTCACTCCATGTGATAAATATCATATGACTTTAAAAACCTTCTTTAGACAAAGTTTCCAAAATGTTTATTTCCAATGAACTAAATTCTAGACTTTCCTATCCAGCTACTAATTAAAATTCCACTTGGTTATGTAAAATGTATGTCAAAATTAATATGAAATTCCACTTGGTTATGTAAAATGTATGTCAAAATTAATATGTCCAAAACCAAAATCTACCTCTAAATTCACAGAGACCTTATCTAAAGTAGTTTCACCAGAACACCTACTTTTCTGTATCTGAAAACCTCTTTGTTATTTCATAGCTCATAAAAATTTTGTAGATTATTTGATTTTTAAAGTTTCCACGATATATGGTAATATATAGGAGGACAGTTTCAGTTCCTTATTGTTACATTACACCCACCTAGAATCATAGAGGCTGAAACCCACCTTGACTATCCTCAAGTGTGGGTTGATGCAGCTCAGGTAGGTGGTTCCTCTGCTCCCTTTGATGTTGGCTGGAGTTGCCATCACCTGGAGGTTTGACTGGAGTGGACATGTTCCAGGTGGCTCAGTTACATGGCTGGCAGTAGATACCAGCTCTTAGTTGAGGGCTCAGCTAGGTTTGTCAGCTGGGACACCCTGGTTCTCCTGCACATGACTTCTCCACATGACTTATGCTTCTCTCAGCCCAGCCACTAGGGTCCAGACAGAGCCTCCCTAGCACCATAGGCAGATGTCACAGATGTTAAGTGGGGTCTCCTGTGCCTCACCGTATGGGCTGCAACACTCCACAGGGCCAGCCAGGATGAAGGGGAGTGGAAATGGACTCTACCTTTCAACAGGAGGAGTGGGAAAACATTTACAGCATCTCTAATCCCCAGGGTCAGCTCCCCGATCAAAATTACTTACATTTCTCCCACCTGCAAAGTACATGTACCCCTCTTAAAAACTCCTGAATTCTCATCCTATATGAATGAATTCTTATCATGCTCAGGCTTAAGATACAGGATTTCATCATTTAAATCAGGTTCAGTTGTAGATGAGGTTCTTTTTGTGTCTCTTCAGGTGTGGAGATCTACCTACCTCACCACCCCTCATGCCCAATATGAAATGGGGCAAAAGAAACAGGGTAACTGCAACAGACACTCCTGTGCAGAAAGGAGGTATTAAGGGCTAAATTGTTTTCCCTCAATTCATACGTTGACTGTATTTGGAGATAAGACTTTAAAAAAGACAAGATTAAGGTAAATTGGGGCCATCCGGGTGGGACCTAATCCACCTACTAATACACAAGGGAAGGACAAGAGCCTCATAACACTCACTGGACTACAGTCTTCTGAATCCAGCCAAGCCCATGTTGCACATTCTCCCTGTTTCTGGGACAGAGAGTGGTCCTTGGTTAGGAATCAGTTCTGTTTAACAGGGATGCTTCCTCATGGCTTTTGGTTCCATCTTTTGGGTTCCTGGTGTTCCTGTTCCATAAGAAATGGCCTGTGTTTGCAGCTGAGTAATTTTCTAAGCCTGCTTCCTGACCATAGAAGTTTGGGGGCTCAAAGGCATCTTTTTCACTTTGAAATGTTTCTGCCACTCTCAGTACAAGTAAAATACCTCCTTTTAGTACTGTGGATTAAATTCTAGGTAGAAAATTATAATCCACTCTGTGATATTAAAGCAATACCCATGAATTCTCACAGATGGGTCCCTCTCAGCTTTGGGAAGCCCTTCACAGTACTGTGCAACACTACCCTCAATTTCTTAGAAGCCCTTTTGTTTAGTGGAAGAACTGTGGGTAACGTCCTAAAACCTTCTAAAGTTTCAACAGAGGGTCTGAAAGATATACCCTTGACTTAATCTTTACCCTGGCAGAGCCCTAGATTTGGTCTTTGCCCTGGAGCCATTTCTTACTGGCCAAACTTTGGATCCCTGAGTTGTTTTTCAACTCAGTAAGTCCTAGGTTGGAAATTCTCTAAATTACCAGCCACTTTTACTGAAAGTTTCTTTCTTTTTTTATTTCTTTTTTCTTTTGGTCTTGTAGTTTTTCACAGTCAGTTAAAGGAAGCCAGTTGGTATTCATTCTTCTTGGAAATCTCCTTTTTCATATTCACAAGTTCATTTTATACATTTCCTTGTTTCCATCTTACTGATGGAATATTCAGCTAGCATTTATACTGTGTATAAGCTGGGATCTCTTTTCTGAAGACTTAAATAGTAATTTTGTAGGCAAATTTCTCACTGCCTTCCCAGCCTTCAGAGCCTGCTCTAAAATTGATCTTCTGCCTGATTCCAAAGCCACCTTCACAAGTACCATCTTCTGTTTCAATTATATATTGATGAATAACAAAAGCCCTCAAAGTTAATGGTGTAAAATATTTATGATTTTTCAAAATTCTATGGGTTGACTGACTGTAGATTATTTACATTCTTTCATGTAAAAGTGCACACATCTGCCACCAACTTCCTGAGGTTCTCGTTCCACTAAGTGTCAGGTGCAGGCTATAGTTGGTGCCTGAGCCTGCAACTCTGAAATGGCTGACTCACACTGCACGTGGCTGGTGCTCATCTCCACTGGGGGCTCCCGAAGGCTGTTGGCCAGGGCACCTGGGTTTCCATTCACCTGAACAAGCCATGTTGCTTGGCTTCTTTCTCATTTAATGACTGGGTTCCAAAAGGCAGCCTTCAAAGAAATGATCTCCTTAAGTCTCTGACTTGGAAGCTACATTGCATCACTCCCTGCCTTTTCCTAGTTAAAACAAGTCACAGGACTGGCACAGATTCAAGGGGGATGAAAGTAGTCTCTATCTATTGATTAGAATAACGGTAAAATATATTTGCTACAGAAGCTACAAAATTGTGTCTTGACTTAGTGTGTATTAAATAAATATTCTTTGAAAGAATGGAAGAATGAACGCTCTTATCTAAGCCAAGAACATATTTCATTCACACTCTGTCAGTTGAAAGAGCACTAATATTTCAAGACGCATTTTAATTATCCATTCTCTGGGATGCCTTTTTAATTCATCTATTGGAAAATGGCTTTCTTTTCATTTTAATTAAATTATAATGCTCTTCATGCCCAGCATAGCACTTAAATAATATATTCACTTTTATCTCCACTGGAATGCAGGCAAGTTGAGAGAAAGTAAGTTTGTGTGTTATTCATATATTTTCACCAAGTACCTAGCACTGTGTCTTTTATATTAGTCCTTAATAAATAATTGCAAATATTTGGTGTTTTATATTAATAACCTTAAACCATGACTTAAACCTAAGTTTACAAAATTTTATGAAAGAAATTTTGTTCATAGGAATACATATTAAAATATTTTTAATTGAAATGTAGCTGACTTACAATTTTGTGTTAGAAATACATATTGTTAAAATAAACATTTTATTTTATTTTTATTTATTTTTTATTTTTTAACATCTTTATTAGAGTATAATTGCTTTACAGTGGTGTGTCAGTTTCTGCTTTATAACAAGTGAATCAGTTATACATATACATATGTCCCCATATTTCTTCCCTCTTTCATCTCCCTCCCTCCCACCCTCCTTATACCACCCCTCTAGGTGGCCAAAGCACCGAGCTGATCTCCCTGTGCTATGCAGCTGCTTCCCACTAGCTATCGCTTTTACATTTGGTAGTGTATATATGTCCATGCCACTCTCTCACTTTGTCCCAGCTTACCCTTCCCCCTCCCAGTGTCCTCAAGTCCATTCTCTAGTAGGTCTGCGTCTTTATTCCCATCTTGCCCCTAGGTTCTTCTAACCATTTGTTTTTTGTTTTTTTGTTTTAGATTCCATATATATGTGTTAGCATATGGTATTTGTTCTTCTCTTTCTGACTTACTTCACTCTGTATGACTGTCTCTAGGTCCATGCACCTCACTACAAAAAACTCAGTTTCATTCCTTTTTATGGTGGAGTAATATTCTGTTATATATATATGTGCCACATCTTCTCTACCTATTCATCTGTTGATGTACACTTCAGTTGCTTCCATATCCTGGCTATTGTAAATAGAGCTGCAATGAACATTTTGGTATGTGACTCTTTTTGAATTATGGTTTTCTCAGGGTATATGTCCAGTAGTGGCATTGCTGGGTCATATGGTAGTCCATTATAGTTTTATAAGGCACATCCATACTGTTCTCCATAGTGGCTGTATCAATTTACGTTCCCACCAACAGTGCAAGAGGGTTCCCTTTTCTTCACACTCTCTCCAGCATTTATTGTTTGTAGATTTTTTGATGATGGCCATTCTGACCGGTGAGAGATGATATCTCATTGTAGTTTTAATTTGCATTTCTCTAATGATTAATGATGTTGAGCATTCTTTCACGTGTTTGTTGGCAATCTGTATATCTTCTTTGGAGAAATGTCTATTTAGGTCTTCGGCCCATTTTTGGATTGGGTTGTTTGTTTGTTTTTTTTGATATTGAGCTGCATGAGTTGGTTGTATGTTTTGGAGATTAATCCTTTGTAAGTTGCTTCATTTGCAAATATTTTCTCCCATTCTGAGGGTTCTCTTTTTGTCTTGTTTATGGTTTCTTTTGCTGTGCAAAAGCTTTTCAGTTTCATTAGGTCCCATTTGTTTAATTTTGGTTTTATTTCCATTTCTCTAGGAGATGGGTCAAAAAGGATCTTGCTGTGATTTATGTCATAGAGTGTTCTGCCTGTTTTCCTCTAAGAGTTTGATAGTGTCTGGTCTTACATTTAGGTCTTTAATCCATTTTGAGTTTATTATTTTTGTGTATGGCGTTAGGGAGTGTTCTAATTTCATTCTTTTACAGGTAGCTGTGCAGTTTTCTGAGCACCACTTATTGAAGTGGCTGTCTTTGCTCCACTGTATATTCTTGCTTCCTTTACCAAAGATAAGGTGACCATATGTGCATGGGTTTATCTCTGGGCTTTCTATCCTGTTCCATTGATCTATCTTTCTGTTTTTGTGCCAGTACCATACTGTCTTGATTACTGTAGCTTTGTGGTATAGTCTGAAGTCAGAGAGCCTGATTCCTCTAGCTCCATTTTTCTTTCTCAAGATTGCTTTGGCTATTTGGCGTCTTTTGTGTTTCCACACAAATTGTGAATTTTGTTGTTCTAGTTCTGTGAAAACTGCCAGTGGTAGTTTGATAGGGATTGCATTGAATCTGTACATTGCTTTGGGTAGTAGAGTCATTTTCACAATGTTGATTCTTCCAATCCAAGAACATGGTATATCTCTCCATCTATTTGTATCATCTTTAATTTCTTTCATCAGTGTCTTATAATTTTCTGCATACAGGTCTTTTGTCTCTTTAGGTAGGTTTATTCCTAGATATTTTATTCTTTCTGTTGCAGTGGTAAATGGAAATGTCTTCTTAATTTCATTTTCAGATTTTTCATCATTAGCATATAGTAATGCAAGAGATTCCTGTGCATTAATTTTGTATCCTACTACTTTACAAATTGATTAGCTGTAGTAGTTTTCTGGTAGTATCTTTAAGATTCTCTATGTATAGTATCATGTCATCTGCAAACAGTGACAGCTTTACCTCTTCTTTTCCAATTTGGATTACTTTTATTTCTTTGTCTTCTCTGATTGCTATGGCTAAAACTTCCAAAACTTTGTTGAATAATAGTGGTGAGAGTGGGCAACTTTGTCTTGTTCCTGATCTTAATGGAAATGGTTTCAGTTTTTCACAACTGATGATGATGTTGGCTGTGGGTTTTTCATATGGTCTTTATTATATTGAGGAAAGTTCCCTCTATGCCTACATTCTGAAGGGATTTTATCATAAATGGGTGTTGAATTTTGTCGAAAGCTTTCTCTGCATCTATTGAGATGATCATATGGTTCTTATCCTTCAGTTTATTAATATGGTTTATCACATTGCTTGATTTGCCTATATTGAAGAATCCTGCATTCCTGGGGTAAATCCCACTTGATCATAGTGTATGATCCTTTTAATGTGCTGTTGGATTCTGTTTGCTAGTATTTTGTTGAGGATTTTTGCATCTATGTTCATCAGTGATATTGGCCTGTAGTTTTCTTTCTTTGTGACATCTTTGTCGGTTTTTGGTATCAGAATGATGGTGGCCTTGTAGAATGAGTTTGGGAGTGCTCCTCCCTCTGCTGTACTTTGAAAGAGTTTGAGAAGGATAGGTGTTAGCTCTTCTCTAAATGTTTGATAGAATTCGCCTGTGAAGCCATCTGGTCCTGGGCTTTTGTTTGTTGGAAGTATTTTTTTTTTTTTGAGGTACATGGGCCTCTCACTGTTGTGGCCTCTCCCATTGTGGAGCACAGGCCCCGGACATGCAGGCCCAGCGGCCATGGCTCATGGACCCAGATGCTTCATGGCATGTGGGATCCTCCCTGACTGGGGCAGGAACCCATGTCACCTGCAGTGGCAGGCAGACTCTCAACCACTGCACCACCAGGGAAGCCCTGTTGGAAGATTTTTAATCACAGTTTCAATTTCAGAACTTGTGATTGGTCTGTTCATATTTTCTATTTCTTCCTGGTTCAGTCATGGAGGTTGTGCATTTCTAAGAATTTGTCCATTTCTTCCAGGTTGTCTATTTTATTGGCATAGAGTTGCTTGTAGTAATCTCTCATGATCCTTTGTATTTCTGCAGTGTCAGTTGTAATTTCTCCTTTATCATTTCTAATTCTATTGATTTGAGTCCTCTCCCTTTTTTCTTGATAAGTCTGGCCAATGTTTTACCAATTTTGTTTATCTTCTCATAGAACCAGCTTTTAGTTTTATTGATCTTTGTTTTCATTTCCTTCATTTCCTTTTCATTCATTTCTGATCTTTATGATTTCTTTCCTTTTGCTAACTTTGGGGGTTTTTTTTTTTTTGTTCTTCTTTCTCTAATTGCTTTAGGTGTAAGTTTAGGTTTATTTGAGATGTTTCTTGTTCCTTAATGTAGGCTTGTATAGCTATAAACTTCCCTCTTAGAACTGTTTTTGCTGCATCCCATAGGTTTTGTGTCATTGTGTTTTCATTGTCATTTGTTTCTAGGTATCTATTGATTTCTTCTTTGATTTCTTCAGTGACCTCTTGGTTATTAAGTAGTGTGTTGTTTAGCTTCCATGTGTTTGTATTTCTTACAGATTTTTTCCTGTAATTGATATCTAGTCTCACAGATGTGAGGTTGTGGTTGGAAAAGATACTTGATATGATTTCATTTTTCTTAAATTTACCAAGGCTTGATTTGTGACCCAAGATATGATCTATTCTGGAGAATGTTCCATGAGCACTTGAGAAGAATGTGTATTCTGTTGTTTTTGGATGAAATGTCCTATGAATATCAATTAAGTCCATCCTGCTTAATGTATCATTTAAAGCTTGTGTTTCCTTATTTATGTTCATTTTGGATGATCTGTCCATTGGTGAAAGTGGGGTGTTAATGTCCCCTACTATGATTGTGTTACTGTCGATTTCCCCTTTTATGGCTCTTAGTATTTGCCTTATGTATTGAGGTGCTACTATGTTGGGTGCATAAATATTTACAATTGTTATATCTTCTTCTTGGATTGATCCCTTGATCATTATGTAGTGTCCTTATTTGCCTGTTGTAATAGTCTTTGTTTTAAAGCCTATTTTGTCTGATATGAGAATTGCTACTCCAGCTTTCTTCTGATTTACATTTGCATGGAATAATTTTTTCCATCCCCTCACTTTCAGTCTGTATGTGTCCTTAGGTCTGAAGTGGGTCTATTATAGACAGCATATATATGGGTCTTGTTTATGTATCCATTCAGCCAGTCTATGTCTTTTGGTTGGAGCATTTAGTCCATTTACATTTAAAGTAATTATTGATATGTATGTTCCTATTACCATTTTCTTAATTTTGGGGGGCTTATTATTGCAGATCTTTTCCTTCTCTTGTTTTTCCTGCCTAGAGAAGTTCCTTTAGCATTTGTTGTAAAGCTGCTTTGGTGGTGCTGAATTCTCTTAGCTTTTGCTTGTGTGTAAAGCTTTTAATTTCTCCATCAAATCTGAATGAGTTCCTTGCTGAGTAATCTTGGTTGTAGGTTTTTCTCTTTCATCACTTCAAATATGTCCTGCCACTCCCTTCTAGCTTGCAGAGTTTCTGCTGAAAGATCAGCTATTAATCTTATGGGGATTCCCTTGTGTGTTACTTGTTGTTTTCCCCTTGCTGCTTTTAATATTTGTTCTCTGTATTTAATTTTTGATAGTTTGATTAATATGTGTCTTGGTGTGTTTCTCCTTGGTTTTATCCTGTATTGGACTCTCCGTGCTTCCTGGACTTGATTAACTATTTCCTTTCCCATATTAGGGAAGTTTTCAACTGTAATCTCTTCAAATATTTTCTCAGTCCCTTTCTTTTCCTCTTCCTCTTCTGGGACCCCTATAATTCGATTGTTGGTGTGTTTAATGTTGTCCCAGAGGTCTCTGAGACTGTCCTCAATTCTTTTCATTCTTTTTTGTTTATTCGGCTCTGCAGCAGTTATTTCCACTATTTTGTCTTCCACCTCACTTATCCGTTCTTCTGCCTTAGTTATTCTGCTATTGACACCTTTTAGAGAATTTTCAATTTCATTTATTGTGTTGTTCATCTCTGTTTCTTTGCTCTTTAGTTCTTCTAGTTCCTTGTTAAACGTTTCTTTTATTTTCTCCATTCTATTTCCAAGATTTTTGATCATCTTTACTATCATTAATCTGAATTCTTTTTAAGGTAGACTACCTATTTCATTTTCATTTGTTAGGTCTGGTGGGGTTTTGCCTTGCTCCTTCAACTCCTGTGTGTTTCTTTGTCTTCTCATTTTGGTTAACTTACTGTGTTGGGTGTCTCCTTTTTGCAGGCTGCAGGTTTGTAGTTTCCATTGTTTTTGTTGTCTGTCCCCAGTGGTTAAGGCTGGTTCAGTATGTTCTGTAGGCTTCCTGGTGGAGGGGACTAGTGCCTGTGTTCTGGTGGACGAGGCTGGATCTTGTCTTTCTGGTGGGCAGGTCCACATCTGTTGGTGTGTTTTGGGGTATCTGTGGCCTTATTATGATTTTAGGCAGTCTCTGTGCTAATGGATGGTGTTGTGTTCCTGTCTTGCTAGTTTTTTGGCATAGGGTGTCCAGCACGGTAGCTTGCTGGTCGTTGAGTGGAGCTGGGTCTTGGTGTTGAGAGGGAGATCTCTGGGAGATTTTCCCTGTTTGATGTTACATGGAGCTGGGACGTCTCTGGTGGCCCAGTGTCCTAAACTTGGCTCTCCCACCTCAGTGGCACAGCCCTGAAGCCTGGCTGGAGCACCAACATCCTGTCCTCCACATGACTCAGAATAAAATGCAGAAAAAGAAAGAAAGAAAGAAGATAAAATAAAATAAAGTAAAATAACATAAAGTTATTAAAATAAAAAAATAATTATGAAGAAAAAACATTTTTAAGTAATAAAAAAAAATGGACAGACAGAACCCTAGGACGAATGGTAAAAGCAAAGCCATACAGACAAAATCACACACAGAAGCATACACATACACATTCACAAAAAGAGAAAAAGGGGAAAAATATACAGATATCATTGCTCCCTAATTCCACCTCCTCAATTTGGGATGATTTGTTGTCTATTCGGGTATTCCACAGATGCAGGGTACATCACGTTGACTGTGGAGATTTAATCCACTGCTCTTGAGGCTGCTGGGATAGATTTCCCTTCTCTTCTTTGTTAACACAGTTCCCGGGTTTCAGCTTTAGATTTGGCCCCGTCTCTGCGTGTAGGTCGCCTGAAGGTGTCTGTTCTTCGCTCAGACAGGACGGGGTTAAAGGAGAAGCTGCTTCGGGGACTCTGGCTCACTCAGGCCAGGGGGAGGGAGGGGTACGGTTGCAGGGTGAGCCTGCAGCGGCAGAGGCAACGTGATGTTGCGCCAGCCTGAGGAGCACTGTGCGTTCTCCCGGGGAAGTTGTCCCTGGATCCCGGGACCCTGGCAGTGGCGGGCTACACAGGCTCCCGGGAAGGGAGTTGTGGAGAGTGACCTGTGCTTGCACATAGGCTTCTTGGTGGCGGCAGCAGCAACCTTAGCATCCCACGCCCGTCTCTGGTGTCTGCGCTGATACCCGCGGCTTGCGCCCGTCTCTGGAGATCCTTTAAGCAGCGCTCTTAATCCCCTCTCCTGGCGCACCAGGAAACAAAGAGGGAAGAAAAAGTCTCTTGCCTCTTCGGCAGCTCCAGACTTTTTCCCGGACTCCCTCCTGGCTAGCCGTGGTGCACTAACCCCTTCAGGATCTCTTCCTGCCGCCAACCCCAGTCCTCTCCTCGCGCTACAACTGAAACCTGAAACCTAGCCTCAGCTCCCAGCCCCGCCCGCCCCACCCACCCCGGTGACCGAGCAAACAAGCCTCTCGGGCTGGTGAGTGCTGGTCGGCACCGATCCTCTGTGCGGGAATCTCTCTGCTCTGCCCTCCGCACCCCTGTTGCTGCGCTCTCCTCCGCTACTCCAAAGCTTTCCCCTTCTGCCACCCGGAAGCTTTCCCCCTCCGCCACCCGGAAGCTTTCCCCCTCCGCCACCCGGAAGCTTTCCCCCTCCGCCACCCGGAAACTTTCCCCTCCACCACCCGCAGTCTCCACCTGGAAGGGGCTTCTAGTGTGTGGAAACCTTTCTTCCTTCACGGCTCCCTACCACTGGTGCACGTCCCATCCCTATCCTTTTGTCTCTGTTTATTCTTGTTTCTTTTGCCCTACCCAGGTACGTGGGGAGTTTCTTGCCTTTTGGGGGGGTCTGAGGTCTTCTGTCAGCGTTCAGTAGGTGTTCTGTAGGAGTTGTTCCACGTGTAGATGTATTTCTGATGTATTTGTGGGGAGGAAGGTGATCTCCACATCTTACTCTTCTGCCATCTTGAAGCTCCTCCAAACATTATTTTTTAAATATAATTGTAGATTTACAGAAAAATTATGAAGGTGATACATAGAATTCCAATATAACTGACACACATTTCCCTCTGTATTAATGTCTTAGATTAATAGGTACATGTGTTACAATTAAGAACAAATATTGATGCAATGTTAATTAAAGGTCATACTTTATTCAGATTATCCTCGTTTTTACATAAAGTGCTTTTTTTTTTCTGTTCCAGAATCCCAACCAAGATTCCACATTATATTTGGTAGTCATACCCCTTTGGCTTCTCTTGGCTGTAACAGTTTCTCTGACTATCCTTGTTTATGATGTCCTTGACAGTTTTACGAGTACTGACTAGGTATTTTACAGAATGCCCTTCTGTTGGGATTTATCCCTGTTTAAACTGTGTTTATGTTTAAACTGTGGTTAAACTGTGTTTATGTGTTTTGGGGTGGAGATCAGAGGTAAAGTATCATTTTCATCACATTGTGTGTCAAGGGCATATACTAATACAGGACGTCACTGTCAATGTTAATTCTGATCACCTGGCTGAGGTATGTTTCTCGGGTTTCTCCACTGAAATCTTTTCCCTCTCCTTCCACACTGTGCTCCGTGGAGGAAAGTCATGATGTGTGGCCCATACCCCAGGGGTGGAGAGTCCCGCTGTACATCCTTGAGGTAAGGGTAGGGTATACAGTCAGTTATTTTCAATTTCTTTTGAAAAAAAAAAACCCACGTGAGGTCTGTCTATTGTCTCCAATTTATGTATGTATTCAATCATTTGTATATAACCTGATTTGAGCATTGGAAGCTCTTTCAGTTGGCTCCTGTGTCCCTTTGACATGCCTCCATCTTTGAGGGTTTTTAGAAAAATCACTCCCTTACTTTCTGGCACAGTAATATTCTACAGGCTCATTGTGTATATTTTCTGCTCCAGTCCTAGAACCAGCCATTTCTCCAAGGAACCCTGGTTTCTTTGATTGAAGAATGATATAGAAACCAAATCTGGGTGCTAGTGATGCTACCAGTGTCATTGTTTCTAGGTCCTCTGGCTGATAGAGCAAAATGTATGCATACTGACCCATGTATATACCTATATCCATAATACATCTAGATATAACCATATGTATCTATATTAAGCTAAAAATGTGTTCATACAGATGTCTTAACTCTAGTCTACTACTATGTGAATCACTGTAGTGTCCTCTCCTACAGTACCTGTAATCACCAGCTCCATCTGTCATCCATTGATTTGTTCAGTTCCAGGGTACACGTGCAATGGCTTCAGAACTGTTAACCTGTACATTGTGGGAAACAACTTTATCAACTAGAGTACAGTGTTGTGTATAATTCCTTTGCATGTAATCTTACAGACTACGTTAATTTCCAAAGATACTTAAGTCAGCACCTGCTCCCCCTCACCCTTCAGTGAGGTTGTTTCATACATTTGTAATATGTTTAGTTTATTTTTTTAACAGATTCTGAAACCCATCCTGGGATCCCTGACCTCCTAAATGACATTTTAAAAATGTGCATACATTAAGGTTGATCTTTATTTTGTAAAGTTCTGTGAGATTTTAACAAACACTCAATATGCTACATTCATCATTACACGGTTATACAGAATAGTTTCACCACCCTAAAAATCCCCTGTTCTTTACCTATTCAATCCCCCTCACCCTGAAACCTTGGCAACACTGATCTGCCAGATCATTGAAATCATGGAGTTTGCAGCCTCTTAGACTGACTTCTTTAACTTAGCAATATGAATTTAAGTTTCACCCATGTCTTTCCCCCACTAGTTTTATTGAGATATAATTGACATCCAGCACTGTATAAGTTTAAGGTGTACAGCATAATGATTTTACTTACATATATCATGAAATGGTTATCACAATAAATTTAGTGAACATTCATCATTGTATAGATGCAAAATAAAAGAAAAAAATCACCATACAAAGATATTACATTATTATTGACTATATTCCCCACACTGTACATTTCATCCATGACTTTTTGTAGTTTGATAGCTCATTTCTATTTATTTCTAAGTTATAATCCATTGTATTTTGTATCATGGTCATTTATTCACCTATTGAAGGACATCTTTGTTGCTTCCAGTTTTGGGAGATCACGACTAAAGCTACTACTAACATTTGCATGCAGGTTTCTGTATGGACATATACATTTCAGATCTGTGGGATGAATTCCTAGGAGCATAATTGCTGGATCATATGGTAAAATTAAGTTCTGCTTTGCAAAAAAAAAAAAACAAACTGAAACATTGGGAAGATAATTCTATTATTTATTTTAACCACAGGTAGTTTTTTACAAATTATAATAGAAATTTAGTCTATTATAAATAAGCTATAACTATAGGCTATCAATATAATACAAAATTTAAATAAACCAGATAAATTCAAAGAAGAAAACAAAGTCATCCATAACTCATCATTCAGAGATAATCATACAAAATTTTTACAGGATATTCTTTTTATGTATATTTTTAGCTTTTTCTAAAAGTAACACACATGGCATTTTTGCACTGCAGATTTTGTGTTGAGTCATATAACTCTAATGCTTTTCACTGATAACAGATGAAGAACCCCAATTCCCACCATAAGTAATATTTGAGGGTTTGAGTCATTCTTCAATTTAATCTAAAGTACTCAGTAAATTCTTAGAAAATGTTTAGGTTTTTGTGTCTTGAGCTCTTTGTGAAGTGTGTATTATGGTAACATTTTAGAATTTCCACTTATAAAATTATATTGAAATTGTGTTAAATTATAAATATAAATTTCCTCAAATTCCAAAAAATAATTGAATGCTCTTTATTTATTCTTAATATTGGATTGTGTAACTTTTAGGTAAAACTGGATGTACATTGAACAGTATTTTTTGGATAAATTATAGGGAGCAAGATGGCTGAGAAAAACAGACTACATTAATAGTACATGAAAAAATTTAAAATAGAGTACTTACTTATATTTACAAATGGATACTCCTTGATGGTTTCTTTTTAGTAGTCAATTTTATGTAATATATTTTCTAATGTTATTTGCTTTAGGTGCATTTATGTCAATGTGCGTATGTTGCTTTTCATAATTTTTTATAATTTGCTTCTTGGTTAACAAACAAGATTCACTTTAACTTCTTTTTTTAACTTCTTAACATCATGGTAATTTAGAAACCAGCAGTAAGTGTGAACATTGAAGAAATTAGAAATAATTTGAAGTTAATAACACTAAAGTTATCATAAGAACCATAGACTAGGCAAATGTTGATAATCCCATATCATCTTAGTTCAATTAATTCATAGTTGACTTGGACCATAACACTACATAGTATTGTGTGGTTTATTTAGTCAGATGAAAGTGAGATCATATTGTGGGAAAATGATCACTTCAAAATATTTTAACTTCTTTATTTTAAAATGATTTTTTGGTGATATTGCAAAAAAAAAATAGGAGCTTCAAATAAATATTGTGAGAAGTCGAAGTCCCTTGATAAATATAACTAAAAAAGTAGCTTCTGTTTAGAGGAAATACCTTGAATATACAAAAATGAGGTGTATTAAAGAATCTAAGTTTAGAAAGCTATTACATATTCTGTGTTTTAAATATTCCAAATATTCCCAGTGCCAATATGTTGTGAATTATTAATAAATGCAAACACTACTGCTCTTTCTCTTGTGGCTTAAAAAGAATGTTGGTGCCAGAGAAATGTGTTGGTTGTTCACTTTAGAAATGGCATATTTGATATCTTCATTATCATTATTAAAAATGCTCAGTTGGGTGGAAAGAATTTGACAACAATGATGAGTTCTATTGAATGAAGGCAAAGTTTAGAATTGTTTGTAACACATCTGAATCACTGCTGAATATGCAAAGTTTGCATGCATTTTCTTTTAACACCCAGAGAGGTATTATGATTTATTTTCACTTTAAAGCAATGTTTTAAAATTGTGCTCTTTAGAGCAAATATCAGAATCATCCAATTTACTGGCAAAACATGCAATATACATGCCCAGTTATAGCAAATATCAATGCATATATATGAGGGATATATGAGCCCAGTTACATTACTAAATCTGAATTCTTGGAGGTAAGATATGAGTATTGTTGTTTTTAATCAGCTCATCCAAATAATTTTTTAAAGTAAATTCTAACATTTTCTAAAGTGTGTTTTTTTAGTTATGTTAGAAACCATGATAGTCAAATATGCATATTAATAGTCAAATATGACTCCCACACTCACATCACATGTTTTCTTTGAGAATCTAAAAGTTAATCTCTGCCGTGGAAGCCTGGACCTTCTGAAGAAGCTGAAAGAGATGCCAGGTAGGTCAGATCCCATAATGTGACACTCATCTGGTGCTGATACGATCCTTATTCTTCACATTCAATAACAACTGTAAGACTTTCTCTCTGGAAAGATATCTTGTGCTTTCAACATGAAGGTCATAACAGAAGATGATTATGATGTTTGTTATGAAGACATAAAGAAATTCCTTAAAATATATAATCAGAGAGAAGGTAAAGGGTGGTGATAAGAAAGAAATTAATATAATGAAATGCAAACAATTAGCAAAGTGAAATATTGATTCTCTGAAATTACTTAATTTTTTTCAAACCTGTAGTGAAAAACAGGGCAAAATGTAAGTATAACTTTATGATTGCCCTGGCTGGTAAGCAATCAGTGAGAATTTGTGGACCAGTCATCTGAACATAAGGAAGAGGAAGTAATGAGGGTTGAGTCTGTTGTTTCAGCTGTTTTTCCCTTTTGAAGTGGTTACTGATTTCCCAAGTTTAATTGTCATTTGAGGTGATAAAGAAGACAGAACTTTTTGCAGGCTTATGGGGGTGGAGTTCAGGACCTGCCAAAGATGAGAGGCCCCAAGGAACCTCTTAGGATTCCACTTGGGGACCCAAAGGACTATTCAAATGGCTAATCTGAGCAACCCACAGAAGAATCATATCAGTCCCTCACTGGATTATTAGGGTGATTCCCCCCCAACTACCTGCCCACTATTAGCAAAAATAAGTCATTTCTGAAATAGGATAACAAATAGAAAATTATATACCAGGACATCAAAAAATAAACTGCCTAGGAATTAGTCCAACAAAACACTTTATAGAGAAAATAATAAAACATTACTATTAGAAATACTTAAATGCTTAAAGAAATAGAAGGATATAAGATGTTTATTAATTGTAAATATCCATATTTTAAATATTTGAATTGTTTTCTTATTGATCTAAAATTCACTGTAATTGCAATCAAAATGCCTAACAGGTTGTATTGTGGAAATTCATAAGCTGCTTTTAAAAGTTATATAGAATTACAAATGGACAAGAACAACGAAGACAATCATGACAAAGGATGACTGGGAGAACTTTCATTAATATAAAATCAACACTCATTATGTAGCTACAGTAAATAAAACAGAGTGATATTTTCACCAAAATAGATATTAGACCAATGAAACACCTCAGAGGATCCAGAAACTTTTTGATTGGGTGGAGAGAGTTTTGACAGCAATGACTTCAGTTCAAGGAGTTTACAAGATCAGAAGCATCTGTAATTTATACTCCACACCTGAAGCACCTGTAAAAATCCAAAGCACATGACTCTTAGCTCCCTGGTGTACATTGTGATTCACTTTCTTCAAAGGATACAAAAGGCCTTAACTATAATGGGAAAGACTGACAAATTGGATCACATTCAAACGTAGACCTTTTTTCTTAAGGATTCATCATTAAGAAAGTCGAAATTAAGCCACTGGGTGGGATTTTGGGATAAGGTAACATCATTCAGAATTGTTCCTTCTCTCTTATTGTGATTTGACTTTTTCATGATCAAATCAGTTATGAGTCATTTCACCTAAGATACTGTGGGATCATCAACATTATTTAGCATTTCTAGGTGCCTAATAATTTTTCTGGCTGCTGACTTCTAAGCTATGGCTTATTGTGTTTGATGTCAAAATGTTAAGGTGAACCTTGATTATTAATTTAGAAGCAAATTGTAAGCAATTATGAAAAACAATATATGCACATTGAAATAAATGCACCACAAAGCAAAGAACTTTAGAAGACATATCACTGAAAGTTGACTGGTAGAATGGTACCATAGGGAAATATCTATTTGTAAGTACACATTAACATCCACCCTCCATTTTAATTCACATACTATTAATATTGGCTCTGTGCAGTCATTCCATTTCACAAAATCTATCCAAAGAAACAAACAAAATCCTTTGGTGAACAGGAAGTTTTAACTAGCAATATTGTTCACAACATTGTATAAAATAATAAATTATTTTTATATAACACAAACTAGTTTTAAGAAAATTATATGATAATTTTAATTAATTTTATAATTTAAGAAAATTGTGTTATTTGAGGTTCCTTTCTGTAATTTTCTAATGGAAAAATTTTCCATACTACATGGAAAAAATCTAAATTGCTTTTGGGAAAAAGAGACATCAAAATTTAATCATTTTCTAAAAATAGAATGAGCACCAGAGATGAAACTAAAGGTTCACTCTGGCCACAAAATATTAGTTATTGTAGCGTTTGGTTTTCTCAGTTGTTATTGGTGAAATGTATGAATTGTATTTTTTACTTTCAAATGTGAGAAGTAATAACAAAATTTGGAATGCAGATATGTCATGTGTGTTCTTCAAAAAATGGAAGTGCTGATAAAAATAGAGTGCAAGAAATCCATCAAAATTTAACTGTGATTAACTGAATGCTAAGACTATGGATTTTTTTCTTCTTTTTTGTTTATAATTTCCAAATTTTCCACAACAAGTAGAATTAAAAATATATAATAATACATGCTGTTAAATATTAAAATAATTCTACCCATCACAAAGCTTCTTTTGTTAAATTTTTAATCCCATATTTAATTCATGTTGTAATTTAACATTATCAAGTATTCAAAATTATTTATTAAGAGCTAATAATATAGACATGGTTATAGTCACTTGGAAATAGTTATGAATGAAATATTACTCTTTTCTCAACTTGCTTACTATGTCATGAAGAAAAGAATTGAATACAAATCTCAAGTATGATTCTGGGCATGAAAAATGTTATAATGCAATTAATATGAAGTGAAAGTCATGATTTCTAATGGTGGGATAAAAATAATGTGGTTCCCAGAAAATGGGGCAATAAACCAGACCTTGAAAAATGAGCATGGGTAAAAATGTATCTAGACTGAGGTAAGTGTATTTATTTTTATATTAATACATATATTTTAAAAGGATTCATTTAATATATACTAAGTCCAGCCCAATTACATGGTCTCTGTGGTGGAATAAAATTGATGGGAAATTTTTGGCCAAGCTTCCCATTGTTAGGTGAAATCTGATGCCACCGCCCTTGAGTCTGGGTTGACCCTGGCCCTATTTTCACCAATGAGATGTAACTGATGCTGATGTGGAGCCTCTAAGAGATCTCAGCTCCTGTTATCACTATTTGCAATGCAGTCTTTTGTAACTTAGCTGTCCAGTGAGGAGCTAAGCCACATCAAAAGTCACATGCAGAATACAACCAAATGTATACTATATGAGTCCTTTCATATAAATTTCAAGTACTAATAAAACTAATCAGTAATTTTAGAAATCCAAGGGAATGGTTGTGTCTGGGATGAAGAAAGGTGGTGGTAGTGGACAAAGGTACCTTGGGACTTCTGCTGTGCTAGTAACATTTTATTACTTAACCTGAGTGTTTCTTATATGGGCGAGCTTCCTTTGGCTAAATCACTGAGCTGTACAATCACAGTTGTAAACTTTTCTGTACATGTTTTATATTCACTACATGTTTGCAAAGAATTAGATATGTTTTCAACCCCTGCATAAAATTTTTGAAGAGTGAGTCTCTTCTAAATGAATACATTTATTATATGGTTATCTTCAGATATGTAGTTATCAATACCAGGCTGAGTGAAAATTGGACTGGGGAAAAAGTAATTGATCATTGAATTTATCTTGGGTAAAGAGAGAAAGGAATTAACATTGAGAGCCTGTGGTATATCAGGCATTTTACTTGAAACAATAGATATGGCATTTTGTTTATTTTTCATAATGATTTTAGAAGTTCCTTCAAGCTGAAAAGTCAACTTATTGTGACAGACTGTGAGATTGTGTACAAAGAACAGTATTTTATACTTTAGTGATGGAATTGTTGTGGTTTATACCAATGTCAAGGGTGGGCCCCAAGAAGTGTGATGCTGAATTAAAGTGGGAGTGAATGTCACCGGGTGGACGAGGTGAAGGAAATGTGAGGCCAGTGCAGACTGGGTTGTGCTTGTGTGTGGTGAGGTCACAGCACAGTTGTGTGGAGTTGACCTGTAGATAAAACTGAACCAATGCCAAAATTCACAGCAAGAGTAAAAGAATGATTTGGTGGTTGAATAAGAAGATGCTACTTTATTTTTTAAATAACATGGTTTTCTGCCTTTTCTCACTTCTGGGGACCCTGTCTTCTCTTGTCATGTCTCCCATTTATAACCACTCACTCTTGGTCTCCTTCATGGTTACCAGAAACCCTGCCTGTCTGTGACTCAGAGCTTTTTACTAACACACTGAGTTCCCTTTTCACCCTGCACCTTTGCATGTAGGATGCACCTTGATCCACTCCCCACAAATCAAATGTTACCTCAATGTAATAATCATGCTACTAACAAGTAGATAAAGCAACAGTGAATTACTTCTATAGAGAGAATAAAAGTTTTAAATTTTCTAAACTTGTTTATCATTCAAGATAGCAGATTGCTTACTTTCCACATAGAGTTTAGAAAGCAGGAAAAATAGTTTTCATGATCATTATACAAATATTGGAAGGTAAGAATGGATGCAACCACCAAACTAAGCATTTTGGGGTATTTTAATAAGAAATGAAGATATTATCTAATTGATAGGAAAACCAGAAAAGAGCAAATCCAAACCTGAAGTCTGAATATGAGTGGGCTGCTGTACAAACAGTGTTGATCTCCTCCATGAGACTCAGAGAAATTCCAAATTCCCAGTCTACAGACACAGGGACTGGCCTTGGAAAATCATCATGAACTTAATGAAATGATTATCTTTAAAGCATCTGAGCCTATATGCCCCACATAGCCACTTGTTTATAAGGATGTATTACCTATGGTTATTCGGCGTCAGGAAAAAGCTGAGCACACTGATTTCAAAATAAATTAAGCCATTATTTGCAACAAGCTTCTAATATGAGTTTGGAGTCTTTAGAAAAGAATAGACCGTGGGGCAAATCCAGATGTTACAAAGATCAAGAATAAGACACCCACACACAAAAAAGACATAGCTGAGCTATTCTTAGAATTATTGTCCATGAAAAAAGTTATACTGATGAATGGGTGAAGCCTTCTTCATCTTTCCAATAGCATATATGCAGAGATGCTTAGGGCATTTGTGAGGTCTACAGTTCCAGATGTCCCACCTGGGATGGAGGCTTGGCTCCATCACTATATTAAGTAGGTTCAGATTAATGAAAATACTGGACACAAGAGTTTTCTCACTTAAAGGAGACCAAATAGAGTCACTGCAAATGATATATAAGAAGGATAAAAGACAACCTATGCAGGTCAGATGGAGGGACAAACTTCCAACCTCAAAATTCTCATCAGAGGATGATCATTTATGAATGATATTTTGAATGAGGTTCATGTTTGACCTTCAGGATATTCCATTTTCTCCTTCCAGACTGGACCGATTTTGTAAATATGCTGGTCTTAATATATGCTAAAGGTTATTACATATGGTTCAGGTCAGGCCTGAACCTGGACCATTGGAGAGAGTAGCTGTAATAATTACAGGTACATTAAATTACCCAGAGAAGTCAACAGAACATTTACTAACCCCATCCTCACTAGATAAATATAGTTCATTCTGTTATGCTTTCTGTTCTCAGTACTGAAAGGCCGAGTGTGACTAGTGACCTTGACAGATCTAGGGATCGTGCTAAACAGGCCTTGGACCAGTGAGAGGACTGATCCTGTAGCCTGCATAGCCAAGGAAAAGATTCAGAACTTACCACACTGTGGATTCAATCACTGATTTGGAACATAGGGTTAGTAGATAGCAAGAAAATTTGGAGCATGAAAGAGACAATACAGATGAATGAACATAAAAACTAACCTCAGAAGAAATAGATACTTCAGGAAACAAACAATTGAAATAATTTTCTACTCAATACTCTCAGATGGATTCTGAAATATTATGTCCCCTTAGCAAAAGAATAAGATATAATGAAATTGGAATAGAGAACTTGAAAAATATTCCTGTAAATTAAAAATACTGATGCCAGTATATTTTTAAAGAAATTAAATGGGTCAAATAGGAGGACTGATTTAAACAATGCTACTGTCAGGGAGGAAGAAATTTTTCTCTACCCTTCCAGGTTCTTCTGGCTGGTCTAAGAATTAAATTGACATGAGATAGATTAACAGGAGATAATCAAACAAAAGTTTAATAACATATATACATGGGAGTGACCCAGAAAAACTTAGTAATTTGCAACAGTGGCTGAAGCCTTCACCTTAAATATCACATTCAGGTAAAAATAAAAAAGGATGTTAGGGGGTAGTGGTAGTAGGACTTCAAGGGGGAGAAAGGCGATTCACGTGGTGATCCATGATGACAACTCCCTTCTTGGACCAGGTCTTCTATCATCATTCTTTAGGTAGTTAAAGGGAAGGTCAAAGGTTCTTCCTGAGTCTTCTGGGACTTGATTGTTTTCTGCGTGAAATAATCCAGAGGCCAAAGAGATATTTTGGGGTGGCAAATTTTGCCCCCCCACAGTAGGAAACACAGAAAAACATTCAGGAGATTGGTATATGGGCACACATATTGAGTATAAAAGCTAGAAAATAAAGTATTTGTCCATAAGCAATCTAGAGAAGAAGGAAAAAAGAATGATGGAAATAATAATAATAAATAATGATCTCATGACACCATAGAGAGAGGCACATTGAGCTTTCAGTGTGAAAGACCAAGGCAATCAGAGCCTAAGGAATGAAAAATGGTCCACAGCTACTGGCAAAATTTCAAATTTATAAGACTAAAGAAAAGGAAAATATAATTTTGCTTAGAGACAGGGGAAGAAGAGTTTAAATAAATGAGAATCAAGTAAAAAGCCCAGAAAACCACTCCTATTGTATACGGTACTGATTCACATCAGAGGAGACACTGCAGAGAGAAGGAGAGTGTGGAATTTAAAATACATTCTATCCGTGTAGGAACAAACACACTGGAGCCTTGTGCAAAATTCTCTCCATCATTAGGGGTTCCCCAAAGCCTCCACGTGTTAAGTTTCAAACCTCTGGCTTTTCTGGGGACATGTTTATTATTATATTTGATTATTTGATCTTACAGTTATAAAATCTGCCTTAACTGTCTGGACGACAGAGCATAAAGAATGCGTTGATTGAATATATGAAAGAAAATGAAAAATTATTAGATAAAGTTGGTAAGAAATGAGATATTTTTTAAAAATAGAAGAGAATGAGAAGTTCAAAAACAGAAAAACTAAGAAACAATTACAGAGATACGAAGAATGATTGTATTTTTGGTTACAAAGCAAGTACATTAAGCAAAACTGAGATGGAACAAGTCATCTAATGACAAAGTATGAAATGTATAGAAATGTCTGGAATAGCAAAAGATGACTCTATCTCTTTTCCCTAATGATTAATGTTCTTCCTGAGGTGCTTGGAATTCTTGGAACATTAAACTGTGAGCTAACAACCATTGCAAGTGAGTATTTCCCCAAAGATGGTGCTGATGCTGTTTTTTCCTAACAGTTTTACCTGCCCTCTTAGTTAGGTGTGCTGGGAAGTGATTGTTCAGGTATAACAGTTGAAGTCATTGATATATGGGAGTGACTTGGTGCCCAATCTGTTCTGCTCTTAACAGGCTCACATTTAAACATGTGCTATTAGCTGGTAGCTGCACCGCATTCAACAACCGATGCTTGTCGTTCCTGAATGTGTCTGAACTGGCATTCCTGGTAACATTTATCCTGGGGAAGCAAATTTTCCAATGTACTAATCAGTTTGTTTTGTTGGATAAGCATTTATTCCAGCAGATTTAACTAAGGCAGAAATGCATCCTGTCCAGCGGGTAGTATGTATTTATTTTAGCAGTATCTCTGATCACAAGTTCTTGTATCATGGTTACATGAAAACTGTTCTAACTCCACAGACTTTTCATTCACTGAATCAGTCCGTTTATTTCAGTTGAGAAGCATGACTGTGCTGTCTGGTGAGAATGAGCAGTATCAGGTAATAAATGAAAGGCCTCTGCATTGAGATTAGGGAGGCCTTGATTTCTAGTTTGGGTTCTTCTCCTAATTAGCTTCTCATAATTCCTTTAAATTCAGTTCAAATTTCAGCATCTATTAATTCCTTATAACTATGGATTTTTAATAAATTTAAATACTGCTATTACACATTGCTAAATATCTTATAACTGTAGATCTTACATACATTTGAATAATAAGTATCAAAAGTTAAATTTTCTCTATGCTGAATTGTAAAAATCAAATTTTAAAAATATTTTATATATGAAGTTTTTATATATGTAAAAGTCCTTTCTTCTTGATTGGACAATCAGATTCACTCTAAGAAAAACTGAGAAATAAGAACTGGAAACAAGCAACACCTGCCTCCCTCCCACACCCATCTATATACTTTATTTTTATACTTTTCATACATAGTTTCATGATGGGGTCAAGTGATCTAGTGATGTTCTATTATCTCTGAATCACTTTGAAGGTAGGAAGAGGGGATTTATGTCAGTCACATGCACCTTAACATGAATTACTTTGCTAATGCCTTACTGCTCCAGGACTTATCCATTTAATTTTAATGATGGGATGAGAAGCTTTACCCTGTTAAAAGAATTTTTAGGCAGCTATAATAAAGCCAGAAGTTTTGATGGGGAGAAATGTGATACTCTAGATCTCTATACTGAACTCATGAATTTATACCATTAGGAAATGTCTACTCTTTTTCTTCATTCAGTCTTGAATATATGGCATTTTATTCCATACAGGGAGTACAAAATTAATTCACATAAAGGGGTAGTTGCTAAACTGAGTAGAGTTTTGATCTTAAACCAGTAAAGGAAATGTTCTGTTGTTGTGGAAACAACCAGATATTGAGGAAACTCCTTACCTTAGGGGTCATGTGTTCCCATTTGACTTGGGAAAATCACATGATGTCATGCAGAATCCCTTTCTCTGACTCAGCAAAACACTGAAGTGCCTGGTTGGAGAATAATGATTTTTTAGTGCACAGAGGATATTCAGAATACAAACAATTTCTATATACACTAATTTAAAAGAGCTTCCACAGTATAGGTTTAGAATTAGGGAAACGAAAGCCTGGTTATAGATTATCTAGTCTTTTTGGGATATTTTTATTTATTACTGGAGGTATTTTTCATATTTTTATCTTCATAAACCCATGTTCTGAGAGGTGATAAATCTGTGTAAGTGAAAATATTTATATTTATAGTTTATTAAGAAAAGATGTTTTGAATTTGAACTGATCTTTGTAAGACAACTGATATTGCAATATGAGTTGAAAATACTTCCAGTGCAAAGTAAAATATTCATTTTCCACGAATGTATTTGCAGACTACTGGTGGCCTAGAGCCTGAATTTGATAGGCCTTTTGGGAGTGGAGGCATGGAGAGCAGAGAGAACTTACAATAGGAGGTTTAATCCTTAAGTGTCGGAACGGAAACTGTCCCCATTTCAACATAAAACAACTAAAGTGGAAATCAAACTCTCTCTTCCAAATTTACAGGCAATTTATATATAATTTCTTATATGCATGTTATATTCCTTAATGAAGAAAAATGGTAAAGAATCCTATTTATATTATACTATAATATTACTGATATTTACATTGTGTTGATTATTTATAGTTATTATATTATTTTAACAACCAATTCCTATTAAACCACTTGAGGTTTTTTATATTGCCTTGAATTATTTAAGTAGTATCTGAGAGTTTAGAGAACCAAAACAGGAACACACGGATTGATCCAAAAAGATGCCAGAATAAAAGTTTCATTAACAGTCATGAGAAGTACAGTGTAGAACTAGAGCATGTGTCCTTATCTGCCAGATCAGATTTTTTCTTTATACATGATTTTCCATAAAGACCTGGTGGAGGTAGTGGAATCCTCTTGTCCGTATAAATCTTATACATCCTTCAGTCTCCTATCTCCTGAGTTTTCTTTCCATTATAATACTCAGAAGTAGGTAATGGTTGGAAACTAGAAAGATGGAAAGATGGAGAGTTGAACTGTTTGTGTTAAACTTTTCTTAATATACTTTTTAATAAGTTTATTGATCTGTCCAGATTTTCTGATGGTGTAGATGTGATAGTCACCTTGAATAAGTAGAATGCTTGGAAACAGACAGTCTGAACCATGTGCCTCAATTTCTGGTAAGTCTACCTGCCAGCATGTGGAATCCCTGGAGCCCGTGGGAAGCTGCAGCTCCTTGGGTTCAGGGGAAGAAGTCTACAGGAGGCTCCGCTCAAGCACGTCCCCTTCCAGTGGGGACAAAGGTGGTCCCATTACTAGCTGCCAGACAAGCAAACCAGGGCCAGTCTTTGATGGATTCATGGGATAATTCTGATTGCTTCTCTTCACATGTGAAACTTTGTTCTTTTCTCTGATGCTCATCATACTTCTCCTCCTGAATCTTGGTGGGAAATAAGTCCTTTGTCTCCTAGCCTCCCTTGCAGCTGGTTACTCAGTCACCAGGGCCACATACAGGGACTTCGCATTAGGACTAGAGACACTTGGATGTGCAGAGTTCAGAACCCTCTTCCTCATGTTGTTTGGGTGGGATTTCAGGGAGAGTGAGCCTCCTGAAACAGCAGTGGAAGCTGAGCTGGAGGCAGCAGCAGGATGAGCCCCACAGTGTGGTGTCCTATTCTTGTCAGCCTTGTCCTTGTCATCCTTGTCAGTGGTGCTCTCCACGTACCACCTTAGTGACCTACTTGAGGCACTGTTTCTGCTTGTGTAGCAGCCAACATGGCTGTCATGGTGACTCTTTACAACAGTTGATACAGTTGTGAAGTGATGAAAGTGACCCCACATGGAACTGATAATGAAAAAATGATGTTTCTGAGTTCATATATTTATGACAAAGAAGGATGAAAACTCTGGTATACAGACTCCTAATCACTTAGATTTCATGTACACCTGCAAACTCTATTTTAATAATAGCAACATTTTTCCCCCTTCTTTTTTTTTTTTTTTTTTTTTCGGTACGCGGGCCTCTCACTATTGTGGTCTCTCCCATTGCAGAGCACAGGCTCTGGACGCACAGGCTCAGCGGCCATGGTTCACGGGCCTGGCCACTCCGCGGCATATGGGATCTTCCTGGACCGGGGCACGAACCCGTGTCCCCTGCATCGGCAGGCGGACTCTCAACCACTGCGCCACCAGGGAAGCCCTTTCCCTGCTTCTTGTCAGCATTTTATCCATCTATCAGTGTTTGGTTTTCTTTCAGCATGAGTCAGAAGGAGCTCCTGAAGCACTTCAACCCCAATGGGAATAATATAATTTTCATTAAAGAAATAGAACATTTTGTGCCAAATATATACTAAGATGGCTATGTGGCTATATTTTGTCCTTGATAAATAAAGTAATAAATGAAATGAAGATAAATAACATGGGGTATATATATATATATATATATATATATATATATATATATATATAAAATATATAATATATAAAACTATTAAAATGTCTCATAATTCATCACTAGCAAAACAGAATGCCAACTTCTGAAATTAACTTAAAAATAAGCATTTCTTTTACATATTTTTATTAAAGCAAAAATAGTGCAGTTAAAAATAAACTTATTTTAGGAAAAAAATGTGATGCACAAATCTTAGATTAAAACTAAGGTTGATGTGATGAAATCAGATCATTTTACCCAAGACTGGGGAAAAGCTTAAGTATTCAAATTAACTCAAAGTCACAAAAAGAGCAAATGTCCTTTAAAAAAATTATCAGAGAAGTTCCACTAACAGAGAGAAGGGAGGATGACATTATTAGAGGTGGCCCACAAAGCTGTCTATTGATGTGGGTGCTGTATTCTGGGTGATTTGGAGTGCCCCTGACCCTGAGCTTTCTTCTTAGCCCTTAGGGAGCAGAGAGCACAGGTAGGGGAAGGGCATCACTGCAGACGCAGAGGAGGTGGAAAGGGAGGAGCATCCACAAGGAAGGACACTTGCCCAGCAGCTGGGACAGGACGGAACAGCCTGACTCCCTGTTGTGTATTGTTACGGCTCAGTCGGCGTGAGGGAGACCACAGCTCTAGTTTAGAGGATGGAACCAACTACAGCAACATCTGCTGAATCCATCAACAGACAAGAATCATGTGTATAAACCGGGTTCTCCTCTAAAAGGAGCTCTACCCACAGCATCAGTGGACGGTGAACAGAGCTGTGGGAAATGCACATATTCTGAGGAAATCTGGTGTCTGGATATCTATTCCTGGTAAGTGTAACCAGATAAAAAATAATATTGAGATTCATGAAACAAAATACTGCAGAATAGACAAAGAGTGATTTCTCATTATTGAAGAAAAGACTATCTGTGAAAATAATTTAATCCCAGGCATCATAAAATAATTTCAGCAAGCTATTTACTCGCTTAATAGACTAGAAGAAGGCATAGCCCCTTGGAATTAGACCAAAGATCCAAAGAAGAATAATTTCAGGTATAAAGAAAGTATAGTCCCACAAATGCAAATCAGAGGGTAGAAAAGATTGAAAGCTTTCTGGTGAGTGAAGATGGCTACATGGAAGCAGAAACATCACAACAAGATGAAAATCCTCACTGGGGACCTCATAGAGGTATTTGATGTGGAAAAGACTTAAACCCTGAAAATTCCTCTAAGAAGGCAGAGGAAAATTAAAACAACTTAAAATGATGTGCAAAAAGGTGGCATACAACTACTGAGACTAGAGAACATGATTTAAATTAAGAATGTATTTACGAAGACAAAACCTGTACAATTGCAATGAAAACAATTAAAAATGAAATTAAATGTAGCTCATGGAATAGGAGAAAAAAAGACCTGAGTAAGGTTCTAAAATACTCCAAATTGTACTTTTGATTTTCTGTTTTTACTTACAGAAGTTTTGAAGGTGTTTTAACATGTTATTTCATTTTATTTTTTCCCATTTTTTTTGGCATCAGTGAGAAATCAGCTGGGAAAATTCTTCTTACAAACCTAATATTAAAATTTTTATAAAATTTTCTTTTTATCTAACAAGAAATAGATGGTGAAGTGGTGGTTTGTGTTGGTCTTTGCTAGCTAGTTCTCTGCTAAGTCCCAGGGGACCTGCTGATTCAGGGGGGCTGTCGCTGACCCTGACTAGTGAAATGGGAGACGGATCCTGAAAAAGCTCACATTCCCTCATCTCAGCGGTCCTGTCTCAGAAATCACGGAAATAAGCATCTGTGAGGGCCAGAGGCCTGCTGCCCACTTGTCCTGCAAGGGGAGTGGAAGACAGAATAAGCTATCTTCGTGTTCAGCCACTTAGATTCATGGCTGTTTTTTGCCACAGCATAACGTAGCCTGACTAATATGCGTGCTTTGTGCAAAACACATGAAAAGAACCAGAAAGCCCCCAAGGAAAACCTCTAACTCCACCTCCCAACAGTGAGCTTTATAAATATCATGGTGCATTCCTTTGCTTGTCTTCACTTGCATACACATATATATTTAACTGTGAATTAAATCTGGTAGCTGTCTTTTTATTTGTCAACACATACTCTCCAGCCCCATGCTTTTAATATCTGTCTAGCATCCCATCCCATAGATATCAATTACTTTGGTTAAACAAAGAGTTTCTCTTGCTTGTTTTAGTTTTTTCAGCATTTTGCCAGGAGATGGATTCTATTGCCATGTGACATACTCCAAGGGTGGGCGGCGCTTTCCTTCCCAGAGGTGGACAGTGCTGCTCGTCTTGCTGCCTTGTCAGGGGGCTGACAGCTGCCCGGATTCCAGTAAAGACTTCCTTCTAGATTTGGCTCTGATGGCTTGTGGTCCAGGTCACTTTGTCCCTACTACTAATACCCACCCTGGCTATCTCCCAAGCCAAGTGTTCAGCCCCGTTTGGTGCAGAAATGAAGAACATTTGGTTCTTTCCCTCTCACACAACAAATAGAAGAGCAGCTCAAGATTACTACTCAGAGCCTCTGCTTGATGTTGTCCCTTCAGCTTACTGTAGGGACATGTGACAAAGTGCCTCCCTTTCTCCTAGAGCCTCAAGTGCAATGCCATCTAAATGCCCTCTAGTTTTATATTTCTCTTCAGGACAATCCAGCCTTGTGAAGGTCTTTGATACTGCCTTGCTTGCTTGCTCTTCCTTCACAAACCTTCCTCTCCTCACCCCCCTATTCTGTACTTTCCTGTGTGCTGACCAAAACTGCCCCTTTTCCTTAAGGCTGTTCTAGCAGATGGGTTGAGGGGAGACATAAAGTTTCTTACTAATGACACAAGTCAGGAGAATCAATGTTTTATTCATTGCACATGAAATAATTATTCAAATAAATGGTCAACATTTTGTAATTATTTTTAAAGTTTCCTATGTTTTTCTTTAATTCTCTCTGCATTGAGTTCCAGGTGTCCAGACTAGTTTCTTCACCTGTATGTCTGATTATTGTTATCCCAATTCTGATGAAGTGTCATTCAGATTCCTCTGTCTCCTCTTGATTGGTTCTAGGAAAAACAGACCCATCCCCTCCTCCCACATGAAATTAAGTATCTTATAGCCCATCCCTTTAGAGAGAGGATTTTTTTTTACATCTTTATTGGAGTATAATTGCTTTACAATGGTGTGTTAGTTTCTGCTTTATAACAAAGTGAATCAGTTATACATATACATATATCCCCATATCTCCTCCCTCTTGAGTCTCCCTCCCTCCCACCCTCCCTATTCTACCCCTCTAGGTGGTCATAAAACACGGAGTTGATCTCCCTGTGCTATGCGGCTGCTTCCCACTAGCTATCTATTTTACATTTCATAGTGTATATGTCCATGTCACTCTCTCGCTTTGTCACAGCTTACCCTTCCCCCTCCCCATGTCCTCAAATCCATTCTCTAGTAGGTCTGTGTCTTTATTCCTGTCTTACCCCTAGGTTCTTCTTGACATTTTTTCCCCTTAAATTCCATATATATGTGTTAGCATACGGCATTTGTCTTTCTCCTTCTGACTTACTTCCCTCTGTATGACAAGCTCTAGGTCCATCCACCTCCCTATAAATAACTCAATTTCGTTTATTTTTATGGCTGAGTAATATTCCATTCTATATATGTGCCACATCTTCTTTATCCATTCATCCGATGATGGACACTTAGGTTGTTTGCATCTTCTGGCTATTGTAAATAGAGCTGCAATGAACATTTTGGTACATGATAGAGAGAGGATTTGAGTGGATAAACTAGTCAAAAATATGGTGAGAGACTTACTATGTGACCTTCCTTGTTTTGGATTTGTTCCTCTCTATTCTGAATTCTCTGATAAGAGCTAGTAGGTAACTGCTTATCTCAAGAGAGACGTTTCTCAACATCCCTCCCTTTTGACTTCAATTTTAGATCTCATCAAGGTCTGAAGATAAAATCAAAGGTGAAAAATGGGTGAATAGAGTCTTCTTCCCCCTAGAAGATGATTAGTGAAGCCACACTAAGTGATCCTGGCTGGAAACCTTATACTGGATCACTCAGCTTTGGAAATTTTTCTTGCAATACTTCTCACTTAATATAAAATAAAGTTAGGTCATTGTGTTTGCCTCCAACTCATAGGAATTGAGTGACAGAATTATTCAAGTTCATAGAACAACTTAAGCTTAAAAATACTAATAAGAATATACTAATACTAATACTAATGGCATATACCAATACTAATACTAATGGGCCATACACCTTCACATTACTGCCATTGTTGAAATATAAACATCCCCTGCATCAGCCCCAGAGGGATGAACACATTCATTCTTGCTCTAGGCTTGTTGGACTCTTGTCCTCTTCCCTGTGGTCTTGACCAAATGAAGTACTTCAAGTTTGATTTCTCATAAAATTTTTAAATATAAAGTTGCCTCAATTTTCAGCTTACTAGTTTCTGAATTTTTACCTAGAATATCTGTGTATGAGCATTTATTTATATAATTATTTCTCTGTAAACATTGGTTAATAAAACCCAGGGATTTGGCAGGGGGGTAGTCTGAATGATGATGTTTAGTTTTTATTTATTTATTTTTAATATGTATACTTGGGCTATTTCCAAATGTGCTTTAAAAACCCTGAATTATAGCCAAAGACTTGAAAAAAATCATATTACTCAGCATTTTGTTCTTTCTGAGTTAGATGAAGTGAGGTAGATGGAGAGAGAACAACATTGTCAGGAGACCTAAAGATGCCTAAAAATGGATATATATATATATATACTCCATAATTAAATAGGGTTTTGTTTCCAAACTCTGGAGCAGACCCTTGTAAACTGTGCTCACCACAGGGAAATTCATTTTTGGAAGTGATCCTTGTTTTGGAAAAGGTAGACAAATGCCTGTTTTGACTCTTTCCTCCACAATCAAACTGTACTTCAGGGCTTACCACCCAAATGTGCCAGCACACCACCATGGCAAACCGCAGAATTTCTCACCCAGATCTGGTGTAAAATGGGTCCAAGTGACTCCTACAGACATTTCAGAAAAGAAGTCACCTTTTCAAGAGGACCAGGGGGTACCAAGTGCCCCCTGGAGAGCATGGCCCCATAAAAGGGAAAGAGCAGATGGAGGAGCATGCCCATGTTTCCCCTGGAAACCCATGGTCCTGGGGAGAACGTCCTATGTCTATTTTGGAGTAAGGCATGTGGTACACTTCAGACATCTTCCCACAGTGCCATGTATTGGTGATGCAGGACGTGACTGTTAAAACTCTTGCTTCCGTTCATAAATGACTCCAAAAAAGTTGGGCACAGAGACTCAATGTGGATTTAGTTAAACTGACCTTGTCCTTTGAGTCATCCCTACCTACTTAGGATAAACCAAGATTGTGTCCTCCGAGGGTGTTTGGTGCTGGGTCTGGGTAATGAAGATTTGAAAAGGACCAATTGTTTACAAAATGTACCACTGACCTGCCATAGCGTAAATAGAGTGGGAACTCCCCTTGTCAACCCTTTATTTGAAAGCTGGTTAAAATCTGTCATGTAGTTATTTCTGGTGGATAAAAACTTGATTTACTTATTAAAGTTTCTTTTTAAAAAATGAAAAGGAAGTTAAAAAGTGACAAAAGAGGCAACATTTGATTAAAAGGAGCAGATCAAGAAAACCTTAGGTCAAGCATGTAGGTGGCATGTCCAGCCTCCTTTCCCAGAGGGAGGCTGTCCAGATTGAAGGGAATGTATGCAAATGATCACAGAGAAATGATGGAATTGTGAGGTTGAACATTACGTATTTCAGCACTTCTGCTTCCAGAAAACGGCTAGTGGAATCATGAAATTGATCCTTTCTGTGTTACCTTTCCTATCTCCATTAGAGAGAAGCAAATAAACAACCTCATGACACTAGGTGATTCTCTGCATAACTTGGCAAAGCTCTCACTTTTCCTAAAACTATCATCTCCATTTTTGAAATGTTAAAGAGTGTTCAGGTCATTCCTTCCGTTCTGTTTCCTGGGGTCCTAAGGTTCAGGACTCAGGTTGTATGGCATTTGGGCGCAGGACTGGACCTCCAGCTGGACCCCACTTTGGCAACCCAGGGTTCTCTCTACTGCCTGGGTCTCAAAAACTCTGACTATGCTTGCTTTTTATCCTGTAAGACCTGTATGGTTTCATTGTAGATATTTTTGGGAAAAATAAAATCTTAATTTAGACATTATGAAAATCAGTCTAACAAATTATAGGATGACAAGAAAAGATGGTATATTCCACATTAAATACCTACTGAATGATTTCCAAAAACTATTTATATAAATAATTAATTTTCAAATGTGATTAATTCCTAAATTTCAACATGACTAACATTTCTACATCTTTAAAAGCAATAGCTAGTATCAGGTACACTTATGAATTTTTTCACGCCATAAAAAGAAAGAAAGAAGGAAAAATAACATAATTAACAGGACAAATGAAGCAGAAGCCATGTAAGGACAGAGGGAGTTGAGTCAGTGTGTTTTGTTTTTCTAATCAGAACCTGGTGTTTCTAAAAACATCTTTTTCCGTGTGAGTCAATTCCATTAAGAAGAATGACTCCAAGTCTAAAACTGCAGCAAGCCATACTCCTTCCAAAACAGGGTTTTATTCATGGAATGCTGGCATCAGTGGTTGTAAATGTACTCTGTGCCGATACAGATGACCTCTTTGCATCTCTTGAGAACAGTCTCAGGTGCTGGGAGGAAGATGAGAACGGTGTCCTGCTGGGTGCCTGTCCTAGTTCTCACGTCTGTAGACCCAGGTGAGAGCGCCTGGGTTCTTACTGGTTCAAAGACTTGAGACGCCTGGAAACTAAAAGGCAGAGCATAGTGACATTCAAAGTGAGGGTCCCCTCGGGGTAGTCATAGTGCTTGCTGGTTTGTCACAGGCATGTTTAAGTCCGAATAATGTCAGGCCAAATGCCATGATGTGATGCAGGGGCTGCCTTACAAAAGCAGCTTACAGTTTCAGTTGTGAAAAAACTAAAGAACCTGAGTATTTTCAGTGAAATGTCCATATTCACCTTATTTTTCTATTCAGCACATGATAGAAACAAGCATTTCAGTGGCAGTGGTGGCCTGAAAATAAAAGACCAACAAATGAAGGGGCTATGAACACGCTGAAAACATCTGGTGGTGTCATTACAGTGACAGCTCCAAAAGAAACCTAAGAGTCTGATGTGGAAATTTAACACTTTTTTTCTGGACAAATGTTAAAGAAAAAGAGAATCAAGTTAAAACTAGGGAAACTCTTTAAGGCACAACTTCTCTTCAAAGCAAAGTTACTGAAACTGACTCAAAGGCAAAACGATTTTCTGAATTTTGTTGTTTAAATATGCACATATGCAGAACTGTATGGACAAACAGATGGAAAAATAATTGAACATGTATGACAGAGAGTTGATTACCATATATATTGCATCTGGGTGTGTTACATATCAACGAGGAAAAGATGAACACTACTGTAAAAGCAGTCAAAGGACACAAATGCAAATTCACCCCCAAATTACCCATCCTACGAAAAATACCCAAATTTATTAGCAAATTTTAAACTCATTAAAACAATAAGATTTTAAGTTAATTATCAAATATAAAGTTAATAATATCTCAGCTTATTTAAAAAAACTCATCATTAATTCATGTGAAGAATGGCGCATAGTAGGGTATTATTTTTAGTGTAAATTGCTATAGCATTTGCAGAGGTTATTTGACAAGTCAACTTAAAATTATCTGACTTATTCATATATTTAATAGGGCAATTACACTTAAAGGAATTAATTGCAACTATCAAAGATTATCTTCAAGTAGATTCATGGAAATATTTCTTATTTTAAATGGCAACAAAGTATTAAAAAGCAAAATGACCAGTAATTATTACTTACTTATATATAAAATAGATAACTAATGAGAACATGCTGTATAGCACAGGGAACTCTACTTAATGCACTGTGGTGACCTAAATGGGAAATAAATCCAACAAAAAAGAGAGGATATATGTATATGTATAGCTGATTCATTTTGCTGTAAGTAGAAACTAACACAGCATTGTAAACAACTATACTCCAATAAAACTTAATTAAAAATTACTACTTACCACAGGTTACTTAAATCTTGCTATCACAAAATATGTTGTCGCAAAATATCCTGTAATTCTTATCATGTGATGATTTAAAGTAATTTTAGTTGATTTAAAATAATGATATGCTACATTGTGAACAAAATGGATTTTAATAATATATAAATCCCATTAACTAAGTTTTTTTTTTTTTTGCTGTATGCGGGCCTCTCACTGTTGTGGCCTCTCCAGTTGCGGAGCACAGGCTCCGGACGCGCAGGCTCAGCGGCCATGGCTCACGGGCCAGCCACTCCGCGGCATGTGGGATCCTCCCGGACTGGGGCACGAACTCGTGTCCCCTGCATCGGCAGGTGGACTCTCAACCACTGCGCCACCAGGGAAGCCCTAACTGAGTTTTTTATTCATATGTTTCAGGGCTATGTTTTGGGTACATATAATTTCATGATTATACATCTTCAATTGCTGGTTTTATAAACTGTCAGAAATATACCTATATATTTTAGTTAAGGGAAGTAAAAAACAGTGCACTGTTTGTGGTTTATTTTTGGCTTTCTAAACCAGATCAGCTGAGGAGAAAAAGGACGGAACGGGAGCCACTGAAATGTAAAATATAAAATTTGATCATCTTATACAACATCTCAGAGTAGAAGCTAGACGATGTAGCCTTAAATATTCAGACTCAGAGGGTGTGGGTTAAGGCCCAACCATTACATAAACTTCTCAAGTGATTGATTCTGTAGTCATAACGAGGTTAAAGAAAAGAAACATGAGTGAAAACACACCGTGCTCCATGATTTGAGGATAGAAGCTATCACAGTCTTGTGTATCTTTTCAGGGTCTTTATGTACGCATTTCAGGAAACTTCATTAAGTAATTGCCACAGTCCATAGAGGTGTGAAATGCTGCCGATTAACATGGGACAAGCATCAGAGAGGAGTCCATAAAACTGGGGAATGTGTACCCCATCTCTCAGGGCTCTGTGGTTTGGAAAGAGGGGACACCTAAGGAGACTACTTCTGTCACAAAAGTTTCCTGGTGAGGACTGCACTGCTACTCTACCCCTCCTGTGCCCTGAAATGCTCCTAGCTCGATGCATCTGTTGGTCCAGTTTTCGAAAACATAAATGTAAGACTGTGATGTATCCACTGAATGGGAATTTGAAGTATCAACAATCAACCCTACATTCTTAGTCTTATTTGTGCTATTCTCAACCCACAGCATGGCTGATGATGAAAATTTGACCGAATACCATATTTCAGTGTTAGAGTGTTTCATGTTTTCATGATATAATTCTTCAGTTATTCTAAAATCAAGGAAGTAACTTTAACAAAGGAATTCTAAGTTTTAGCTCATTTTGGTGGAAAAACTTTGTTGGGGAGTAAATTCTTCCCATGAGCCTACCACCTTTATCAACTCTTTATAAAATCTTCTCTGATCCCTGGAGGTAAATACTATCTTTCCTCCTTTTAGTTCCCATCAAGTATTTTTTATGTCTCACTTGTGAAATTCATTCCCATTCTATTCTGTGTGGTCTCGTGGGTATTTTTCCTTAGCTCCTTACCACCACCATGTATTACAACCACTAAAACCCCTTTGAAGGCAGGGACCCTGTCTAATGGGAATCTGTGTGCTCTGCTCTGGCAGTGGAAAGACTAGTATAATAGTCAATGAATGTTTGTTAATGTTGGATGACAAATACTTTGGTTTTAAAGGTGTGTTTGCCCAACTTCAGATAAGTGTGAATAAGTTATAAACTCATTTGGTCTACCACCTAGACCTCAGACTGAAGTACTTTAAACTATACAATAAATCCCTAGAAAGGGTTATAAATACATTGTGAAATTTTATGCAATTTCATTTTCAGAGGCCAGAGAATAGTTTTCCTTTATTAGAGAGTCTGGATTTTATATTGCTGCTCCTAGTGTTATAGAAAAGAATCTAACTACTGGAATTATCATCAAGAATCTTATCAAGAAAATTATATAGGTTTTTCTCCAACAAGTGAGATTCTGGATACCTTAAGTGAAATAGTTCATGTTCATATAAGATAGAAATTTCATCCTAGTGTAAGCCTGAGATAGCATTTGTATACGCAGTCTGATCTCAATATTATAATTAATATATTTTTAATTTAACATTTTACTAATAGGAAAACCTTAAAAACAAACAATTCCATACATTTAGAGTGTGTTTAAATTAATTTTAAAGTAATCACACAATATAATACTATGAAGTCATTAATTATCATATTTTTAAATGGCTAATGAAGTAGTTAATGAAGTAATTATTAATTGGATAATAAATATGTTCTTAAACTGATAAGTAAAAATACATACTACAAAACCTCTCTAATTTTGTGAGTGATTGTATGTGTGTGTGTGTGTGTGTGTGTGTGTGTATGCATGTATAGAAACAGAATGCACTAAAATGTTTACAATGATAATTTTGAGTGTAAGAATTATCAGAATTATATTCTTATTTATAGTTTTCTTTATTTTTAAAAATTACCTTTTTTGATCAGAAAGTACTATTTAAAAACATTTTAAAGTAATTGCACATATAAATATCTAATTTTCTATACCACCTGCAGCAAGTAAAAGCTACTGAAAGTTCTCATCTGTGACAAATAACTTATGGTTTTCTGAAAAATGACTGAATTGCATACATAAAGGGGGCCACCCTCAGCTAGTAACTCTTGGTACAATAAATACTCAAGGAGTCATGTGCTACTGTGAATAGATTCATCTTCAGCCACCATAACAAATAAATCAACAACAAAAAACAAACAAAAAACACACATTTCTGTTTAGACATATGAATACCTGTAGTTACTTAATTATAATGTGCTGTGAAAGTATGCTTTCTACAAATTACATAAATTATATTTGCAATGTTTTTTTTCCCCAAAACAGATGGTTTAGAGAAAACACTGTCAGAATTATGTGACTCTAATTCCAGTAGCACAATAAAATTTTTAATTATCAATCTATCAATATATAATTGAATAAGCAAGGATTCATTTAAGTACCATTTTAAAATTTGGAAACAAAGTAGCATGTAGAAAAATATCTTTCAGTATAGAATTCTTTTTCCAGATCATTTTGTAGCCTAATATATACATAATCTTAGAAATACTTCAAGTTGGAGCTTAAGGATTGGTTTTGTTTTTAATTTGGTAGTATAATTTATTATTATTATTATATTTGAAGACAAAGGAATTAACTTTTGTAGAAATAATATAATTGGGTGAGACAATTATAATATATTCAAGAGTAGGCTCTCTGATTATACTTTCTAATTTCAAATCTTAACTCTGCCACTTGTTAGCCAGGTTTCCTCTTTTTAAAAATGAAATTAAAAACAATAACTATTTAATATCATTTTCTTGTTGATTGAATGCATGTATATATGCAAAGCACTTATCAGAGTGTTTGGCCTATAATAAAATTTGATAACTGTTAGCTCCTAAAAATATTCACCAATAGAACAACTTTGAATGTGATCTAAGGAACAGGTCTTGTTTGAGAATCCAAGAAATCTTTGTGTAGTTACTAGAACTTCTGATATCATCAAAAATGTTTGAGCACTATTACTCTTAAGAATCTCTGATCATGCCATTGACTATATGAAGGAAAGCCAGCTCTTTGAGGGCTGGGTGGTTCTTCATGCCATCCATTCCATTCTTAATTTAAAATACGTCTATTGAGCACACAGAGCATGCTAGATATTCTGCCAAGTTACAACTATTAAAATATCTAAAGTAGGTCTCCACCTCCTGCCATTAAGGAGCTCTCAAGCAATTTCATGATTGACATGCAAATTCTCAGCTGCAGAGAGAGCATGAGATCCATTGGATGTTAGGTATTCTTAATCTGGAGGCTCTGAGCTTCAAGCCCCTAATTAGTGTACTAATCTTTGTATATAAGTGTTTAGGTGGAATTCAGAGTCTATAACTTTTATTAGACATATGTATGGCTTCACAATAGTGTAATAACTCATGCTAGATTTATGTAGAAGATGCAGTTATGGCATCAATGAGAAAAAGGGGATGAACTCTGTTTGAATCAAGCAGAGGAGTCTTTCCAATGGAGGCAACCACCGAACTGAGCATTGAAAAGGGACTAAGGTTTTACTTGAGAGACAATAGAAGATAATTTCTGACAAAAGGAGCAGCATGTTCCCAGCTGTGTGGTTATAAATCAGCATGGCATCTTAGGGTAACTGCAAGAAAGCAAGAATGGCTGGAATGAAGAGTGGGTGCAGGAAAGCAGAGACACTGTGAAGGTGAATGAAGTAAGTGTGACATCATAGAGGGCCTTTATGCCATAAATCAGTTGGAGTTATCCTAAGGTAAATGGCAACATGGAACAATTTCCATAGGGACGTAGCATAGTTTGTTTTTCTCTTAGAAATACAATTCTGAAAAGAATATTGAAAATGGTTTAAAGCAAGATAGCATCCCCAATAAGATTTATTTACAGAAGTCCATTTGACACAGAAGATAGGACTGAACCAAGATGGTAGCATTGGCATGGGAAAGAGGTTTATGGACATTTTCACCTATAGAATAATAGGAAAAGAAACTATGTATCTAGGATACCACCCAAGATTCAGGCACGGTGACCAAGAGGATGGTGAGGCCATTTACTAAGAAAGAGAGTCAAGTCTGGCTGCAGTGGAGTCCAGTTGGGGCATGTAGCTCTAGGGTAAAATAATGTACTCTGAGACAGAGCTTGGATTGTGATCCATCTTGGATCTTTACTCCTGTATGACCTTAGCCTTTTGGAGTCCAAGTTCATAATAGGCAATGAAAAAATGGAATCAGAAATCAAGGGGGAAATATATTGTGTAAAGAGGGTTTTTCTCAACTTAGAAATTCTGAAGAAAAGAATAACCAATAAATAAGGTATTTCTTTCCTGGTCATCCCATATTGCTGTGTTGGGGGAAATTTCACCCCAGGTATCTCAGTTTATAATGTCTTTATTTTGGACTCTCTTCATGATGTTTGTAGAGCTGATAGGTAGAGATAGTGTCTCTAGAGCAAAGGTCAGTCAGGTTCATCAAAAACTTGTTCCCTAAGTTCGTGGTTCCTCTCATGTGATGCAGTGAATGTCCAGTACAGATGTCACCTGGCCCCTCTGCTGTCACCCTGTGGGAACTGGAGATCTGATCACTACATGTGAAATGCTGATATCCTGTATTGTTATGAGTAAAAATGTCCTGTGTCTAAAACCAAGGGGTCTCATGTCTTCTGCCAGAATCCATGAAACTGAAGCATGGTAACTTTTTAGCTTGTAAATTGAATAAAATCTCAGGCTTACAATTCTTGACACACTTTGTTTTTAGCAATCAAGATAGTTTACTAAAGAAACTAAGAAACGATCCACACTCAGGTTTCTCCTTTCCATGATACCAATCTTAACAAAATATTCTCAAAACTGGCACCCTTATAGTATTATCTTTTCACATCATTTCCTTTATCTAACCCTGATTCTCCATTGGATTTCAATGATCACTGAATGAGATTTAGTGTGCCATAAATCAAAAAATAACATTATTAGATTAGAAGCATTTCAATCTGAATAATTTCATAAAACATAATGTTCTCATTTTAAACCCTTTTCCCAGCAACACTAAAATTTCATCATGCAGAAAATGTTTTCATCTTTGAAATCAAAGGGCAATTTTATTTGAAATGATGGAAAACCATAAAGGAAACAAAACATGGAAGATATGTTAGGGTAATGCATCTTTGTAATATTAGCTTAGATACAGGTAGAAAAAAAATATTCAGCCCAGAATTTGAATAAACAATTTTCAAAAATATGTTCTTTGAAATAATTACCTATTTTCCACGATCATTACTTGAAACGGTCAATAACACCTTCAGGCTCTTGTAGCAAACAGCAGAATCATTGTAGTTTAGCACCTTAGAGATTCCCAACATACTGGGAAAACAAAACTGCAATGGGTAGTTAAGACCATAGAGTTTCACAGAGTTGAGTTAGTGGAGACACAGAAATCAGAACATTAGCTATGATTAGTACTTTATGTCTGAAAAACTCTTAGGCCTCTCTCTCAGATCCTTTACTTATATTTTTATGTATTTTAAATATATCTTTAACTGGATGTTGAATATATTTTTACACTGAACTCTTAATGTCATCTAAATTTTAAAACTGCCATCTTGCTTTCCAAAACCTTTCTACTTCTTAACATTCTAATATTTGAGAAATAGCATATGTGTTACCCAGGCTCAAAGGCTTTGTCAATTTTTCATCATATATTCCCATCATCTGACAAATAGTTGTAGAAAAAGAGAACATGTTTTAGAATTTGATGAGTCCAATGTCCTTGGTTTATACACAGTGTGACCCAGACCCAAATATGTCAGTTAGTTGCCCATAAATCGCTCCTAAGTATTTGTTAGTGTCTGAGCCTGAACTCCAGTCTTCTTACTGGTTGTCAAGCTCTTTTGTGGGGAATGGTTACTGAGAGTGCTTGGCTGGCTCTGTCTTTGGTTAAGTTTTCTGATATCAAATCTTGCCTACAATCTCTTTGAGGCTGTAATAAAAATACAAATTTCTGGTAACCTCTGCAGTATCAACTTCATGTTGAATAAATTAAAGGTTTAGTTCTTGAAAATATAAAACTGTTAAAAGACTAGTTATGTGGATGATATTGATTGTATCTTGAACAATTTATTGGTGATATGGGAACACTGGGTGCCTCAATCAGGAAAAGGATCATGAAAAAGAAACTTTTTTTTTACTTTTGATTTTGATATAAATTCAGACCTACTGAACATTTGCAAGACTAGTACAAAGACTTCCCAAATACCCTTCACCTAACTTCTCCAAACTTCAACATCTTATTTGCTTGATCCCTTTGTCCATGTTATATACTGGTATTTTGTTTTTTCAGGCATTGCAGACATGTGCCCCTTTACTGCTAAATACTTTAGTGTGCTTTTCCTAAAAACAATATTTTCATAAACACCCATGGTTTAAGGATCAAAATCAAGAAGTTAATGCTTATTCAGCATTATTTTCTAATCTGAATGCTAAATTTAAATTTCACCAATTTCCTATTATGTTCTTTATGGCAGGAGTTCCCAACCCCCTGGTTGCAGACCAGTACCGGCCTAACAGACCCCCACTGAGTCTGTTAGGAAATGGGCCCCAGAGCAGGAGGTGAGTGGCAGGTGGCTGAACGAAGCTTCATCTGCCTCTCCCCATCGCTCCCCATCGTGCTGGCATTACTACCTGAACCTTGTCCCCTCCCCACCGAAACTGGTCTCTGATGCCAAAAAGGTTGAGAGAGTTGCTTTATGGCAAAAGGAAATCCTGGGTTATGTGTTACTTTTAGTTGTTGCCTCTCCTTCGATTAGGAACGGTTCCTTGGTCTAGTTTGTCTTTGGTGACATGGGCAGTTTTGAAGAGGACAGTTTATTCATAGAGTCTCTCTCCATTTGAGTTTGTCCAGTGTTTTCTCACATTTAAACCCTGGTTATGCATTTTTGACAGAACGTATTTTTCTCTGTGTATCGTATTGGGTGTCAGGTAATGTTGATTCATCCAATTCCTGGTAATGTTAACTTGGATTACTTGGTTAAGGTGGTGCCTTCCCAGTGTCTCAACTGTAAAGATACCACTGCTTTTCCTTCTGTAATTACTAAGTATCTTTTGGGGGAAATACTTTGAGGCTATAAATTCCCTCTTACTCCTCAAACTTTCACTTACTGATTTTTGTATCCATTGATGACTCTTGACTGATTCAGTATTATTATTAAAATATATTATTACTAGATCTTAAGACAATATAAAATTACAAAAATACATTAGGGTTGTATTGATGTAGGCATAGGGAAATAGACTAAGGAAACAGAATAGAGGGTCTAGACATAGACACACACATATGTGGTCACCTAATCTATGAGTAGAATGACACTGCATGTTCTTTCATTAAATAATCCTGTATCAACTGGATATCCACATGGGAGAAAATGAATATATTTTATCTCATACTATATTCAAATATCAATTCCATGGATATAGATTTAAATGGGAAAGTAAAACAATAAAGCATTAATAAGAAAACACAGGAAGTTGTTTTCCTTACATTGAGTTATGAAAGCATTTCTTTTAAAAAGACCTAAACAAACAGACAAACAAACAAATGTAAGGGGGAAAATAGGGCAATCAGACTCCAAGAATTAAGGCCTTCTGTTCACTATCATTACGACAAAGCACAGAGTTCCAAAATATTGAAGTATAAGTTCAAATAAGGACAGTTCACTTTTATATGATAATTTCTACAAGTCAGAGACTGACAGACAATCTGATAAACCAAAGGGCAAAACAATTTGAGCACTCCCTTGACAAAAGAGGGTGAGCAAATAACCCAAATCATTTGAGAGGTGCTCAGTTCATTAGACATCAGGAAGATGCTAATTAAAACCATAAGGTGATATTACTACACACCCATTTGAATGGCTAAATGAGGGACACTGGCCTTACCATGGCTGGTGAAGCAACTGGAACTCTTGCATACTGCTGGTAGGCACAAATGTTTTGGAAAAATACTAGACAGTTTCTACTAAAGCTGAAAATATGTATCCTAGCTACATACCTAACAGAACTGCTACAAAAATGTGGGTGTACAAAAATGTTTGTAGTAGCTCTATTCATATTGGCTGAAAACTGGGAATAAAAATTCAAATGTGCCATGACAGAAGAATGGATAAACTGTAGAATATGCATACAGTTGAATATTCTGTATCAACAGGAAAATCCAATCTACTGCTCTATGAGACAATATGAATAAATCTCACAAACACCATGATAAGCAAAAGATTTCAGTCACACAGCCAGAGTCCCTATACTGTGTTTTTCCATTTATATATAGTACCAAAATAGGCAAATCTGATTCATGAAAACAAGACAGGATCATGGTGACCTGAGGAAATGGAAGGAAGCAAGTACCAGAAGGCTTTCTGGGGTACTGTTAATTTCTATGCCTTTATCTGGTCATATGGGTGCATTTACTTTGTGAAAATTCAACGAAAAACATTTACTATGTGTGTACTTTTTGGTATTTGTTTTATACTTTGGTAGAATAATACTTTAACAATGTAAACAATTGCTTGAAAATTTGTCCTGACCCCCCAAAAAGAATAGTGACCCCTCCTAGGGAGATCATACTCTTTAAAGGTTATTTACCAATCTTCAAGGACTAGGCATTTTTTACCTCTCCTGACTTTTACTTTTCTTAGTCTCTCCTCTCAAATATTCCCTTGGATTCTACATAATGTTTTAGTAAAGGATTATTATAGTTTTCTTTTATACCACTTACCTAAATTCCATCTCTTCCACCCACACTCAGAGTCAGGAACTAGGTCGAATTTTCCTAACCCTTTCCCAACTGAGAGATTATTCTAAACAATTCTGTTTACCTTTCCCTCTCTTCCAAACCCAGAGTCACTGTACTCCATATTCTCTTTTAAATGATAATCTTTGTGTTTTGTTTTGCCTAGCTTTACAAAAGTCTCATTCCAAAGTCGTCTATGCTGATTCTTCATATCAGCCCTTTGATCCTGATGGACTTGGCTGCCGTATTTGAAATATGAAGCTTTATGATATACAGAGCACTATTGTGTGGAAAGATCCTCATTAAGGACGATGAATTACTTTAAATTATTTTTAATTATTTTGGCATACTAAACTTTCTGGAATTTATTCTAAAATTACTAAAAGTCTTACTCAGGGACATAACATGGTGGAGCCCTAGCCATGAGAACACTATTGTATTGATTTTCTAGGGTCTTTGAGGTTATTAAGGATTATGATATGTGGAATTTTAGAACATTTATCTCCTCTCATAATTATGATTTTATATTTCTTTCTCCATATTCATACTTTTAGGACTTTTATCTATCTGGCCATCAGAAGGGAGAAAAAAGCTTTGGAAGGAATAAAGGAAATGAATGATATAGAGCTGTATGGTTCACACAGCAATTTTCTTTTTAGCCAATTTTTATACTAGCTCCTTGGCAAACCTTATATGATTTTTCTCCACACTTCCATTCCCCTGCTGATTTGTATGGGAATGTTTGAATACACTGCTTCATTTTTCTGATCTTCTAAGGTTTATTCTGCACACCCCACTGTAGATCTGGTTGCTACTGAGGACCTCAGTGCCACAACTGGTGTTGAGCAAAGGGAGCACGGCATGCAATACTTTAGAACATGAGGGAAATAGGTTTGCTATACAAAATTTAGAAACTACAGGTATGAACAAAAGATAAAATAAAGATATGTATTTCTGCCACTCCTGATAACTTTTTGGCATACATTTTTCATATTTTTACAAGAGATGTTCATGTCCATGCTACAAATCAGATTTTATTTTATAAATTTTATTTTATAAATATTTCATGAAAAAAGATTTTATACATGTTATAAAATCAGATTACAAAACAGTATTTTCATTAACATTGAACTGAAAATTGTTATGTCCATAAATATATTTTTATCATGTAATTTCAATGATTGGGTCACTATTCCTCAGACCATTTCTGGATATTAGAGGAAAGGTAAATAATTATATACTGAGCCTTTGTTCAGAATTATTTATGGTCTTTAGCATGAGCCACTTTTATACCTAAAACGTATCCCTGATCCTGGTGCTATCTTTCACTGGACACAGGGCTGAATGAATAAAAACAGGTTTTGGTGTCTTTTCTTGCTAACTGCATTCATTGACTTTTTTTGGTAGTATTTTTTTTTTAGTAGTTTTTTATGCCTTATACAAAGAATGCTGAATTCATTGCAATAAGCATATGGCTGGAGAAGAGTTAACTAAAGTAATCCAGATCTATCCTTTTATTGCCAAAAATTCATTCGGGTTTTTCCGTAACATGGAAAATCCCGAACGAACTTTTTGGCCAACCCAATACCATTCCATGACTGTTGTCCTGTAAATTATATACAGTCAATTCATATCCAAAATATTGTTTAGGTTATAGTAGAAACTACCTTTGAACACCAGGCAAAGTTAAAGTGCTAAATTGAAAAAAGGGAGCTGGGAACTGTTCCAATCTTTAGCCCTAACTCTGAGAATAAAGGCCCTGATTTTAAATTAAAGAAAAAAGATACAGTATGACTTAAGGGGAATAAAACATATTATATATTACATTGATTGGCTTTTTGGGCATCTAATATTGTAAGCTGGCCATCGTGGAAAATATTGTTTGGAAATTATTTTTTATTTTCCAGCCTCGAATTTGTGGTAAGTTGGTCTGCTCCTTCCAAATCTAATCCTTCCATTATTTTATAGATACTCTCAAGCCTATAAATCATTATAATCTAATCACAATAATCCAAGACTCACAGGAATCTTCTTTGTTCTAACTCCAGTTTACATTTCCCTGCATTTGTCATTGTGCATGGAAAGTCAGAGTAATAGAGATACAAATCATTAACTCTTAAATCATTATGTCCTATTCAATTGGTAGTTGTCTTAGCCGAGGTCCCATAGAAAACAGAGACCAAGGTAAGGATTAAAAACTATGGCTTTACTAACACACCATTGTAAAGCAATTATACTCCAATAAAGATGTCAAAAAACAAAACAAACAAAAAATTATGGCTTTATCTAGAGGTGATCCCAGTGCGTGAGACAGAGGGAAAGACAATGCAAGGTTATATATTAGCAGGGTGGCCACTGCTCAGCAATAGGACACAGAGCTCACCGTTCCTCTAGGGCACGCCCTCAACCATGCAGGACATCTCTAGATGGACTGTGCACAGGAACCACACCTGAGAAATGTCCTTCAAGAGGAGGAAGGAGAAGAGATTAATCCACCTGACATGCTCTCTCCCATATTTGCACTGGTCAATATTGGCCCCATTGGAGTTAACTTTTCTGCCTTTACAGAATGGAACGTTTGACCTTGACCTGCTTGGCAGTTTCTCAAGAAGCCATACCCTCCTCCTCGACTCCTCACCTGGTGATGGGGTATTTCACCTGAATATAGAAGTGGTGGGACAGGCAGACACTGAATGTGTGCAGCGGTTCCCCCCACCGCCCTGCAGGGTGGTGTAGACTCTTTCAGGTGAGTGACAGAACAGAGGAGAAGGGCTGAGGCGGGCAGGCAGCTGAGAGGTGGAGGCACTAAAATAATCTAAGGATCACATTTGTTATTTCCACTTAAGTAGGTATAACTGAAGTGTGTGGTGTATGTAAATCTAGTATTCCATGAATTTTACGTACTTCTAATTATTCTTTGTGAAGTTAGTAGAGCTGAAAGTGGTGGTAAACTGGGCTGCTTTTATTAGCTTTCTAACCTGGTAACTACTCTGTTGATCGAAAGACATATTTGACTTTTGCAAATGCAAGTTAATAAAATTCTCATCATTAACACTTTTTACATGCAAATTGTTCCCTTCTGCAGTAGACCATCCAAGACACACACATTTCTCAAGACTGAAATGATATTGTCAATCTCTTCCTTTTTTTCATCATTTTATGAGATCAGGTCAAAGGCTGTCAAAGTGGCTAACTCACATGACTTTTCAATTCAATGTGTCTTTAACTTTCTCTTAGCCTATATTATCTGTCAAATTTAATCAACTAGGAAATTATCTTGTCAGAAAGCTTCAGGCCTAACATCTTCCCTGGGAGTTTATAGGTTTCTGTATTTGTTGTTGTTATTTTGTGCCAATTAAGAAAGTTTTGTTGATAAGATAAACTTAATAAGCTTTGAACGGCATCAAAATTCACAATAATGCATTTTCTTTTGAATGCAGAAGAAACACATGCTCTCCTAGCTGCCTTTCCCTCCTGTCTCCAACCCACCTCCCAGCACATCACTGCTGCTTTTCCTCCCCTCACCCCCTCTTCCCTCTGTTGACCTTTTACCCTTCCTGTTCCACTTCTTCTCCCTCATTTTCTTTTACATGGGAGGGCTACTCCTTTTCATAATTGCTGTAAAAAGCAGTGTCCTTTCAAAGGCAATTTTATCTGGAGATGATATCCTTTTCCTTTAAAGAAGAAAAATGAAAACAATAGGGTTTACAAATAATACATCTCAACCACATTAACCAAAGTCAAAGTACAAAATATATCCACCCAAAAGTCAAATACAGCTACAGAAAAAAAAGCTTTCTGAGAAAATGTCATTCTTACCAAGTTGACTGGGGTGGGAAGTACATTAGGGGTTCATACTGAACTCATGTGGCCTTGGAATAAAGAAAAAATAGACCAAAGATATGTGGATAAATTCTTGAGCAAACCACTACACGTCACATTATAGTAAAATTGGATATAAAAGGTAATCTATAAAGGTACCTAAAAGGTAATCTAGGCAAACCTCCTACCATCTGGGATGTTTTCCAAATATTGTTTGAGAAAAAGGAATCACAAAAATGTAAATTGCTAAGTACATAGACAATTATAAACCTCTTCCTCTTATTCAGGGGTACTACATAATATTTATATTCTAATATATAAGGCACAGATAATTCAGTTCTCAGATGAAAAACCCAAATTAATAAGCAAGAAAGGGCAAAATAAATAAATAAACTTAATAGTCCAATTCAGATAGAACAACAAATACACTCAAGGGAAACAACAGTAAGCAATAAAGAAAACAGAGAAATAAATAAGAAAATGGGAAAAAAAGTTTAGCTAATAGACTTATTTCAAGAGCAATTTATTTGAGAAAAATAACTAAAGAGTTATTTTGTCAGCTAACTGAATAAAGAAAAAGGGGGAGGAGAATAGTAAACATACAAAATAAGGAATTAAATGTGGAAACAGCCAAATGTTCCAGGGGTGTTACAGACTACTTTGCTCTCTTCTATGCTAATAAACTTGAAATGGATAAAATGAATGATTTGCTACATTGTATATTATAGTTTGACCTTAGAGAGACTGAAAATCTAAGCAATCCAATTGCCATAGAACACATAATATAATTTATTAAATATCATCCCATAAATAACAATATGCTCAGATAATTTCAAAAAGTAATTTTCAAAGATTAGAAAGAACAGATTCTAACACTTTAAAATTTCCTTAGAATGTAAAAAAAGGAGTTTCTAAATGTTTCTGTGCTACTATAAACTTGATACCAAGTTTACAAAAACCAAAAACAAAAACTACATAGTAATCTCTTTTATGAATATTTATGTACAAAGTCTCAATAAAACAGTAAATAAAATTAAACAGCATATTAAAATAACAATACTCCATGACATTTATTCCCATTTTATTGTTTTATTTTTAATACATTATTATTTTTGATGTTTTAAAAACACATTTTTGATCTATAGGTGTAATTACATAATGTCCTTTAGGTATATTAATATATCATCCTTAATATATTTATGTGGAAATTTAATTGGTAGAGGAAACTATACTTTTCACAATGATAAAAATATAAAAAAGGTGCCAGTTAACGTTGGGTTTAAATCTCATTCCTGATAATACTAAGTTGGGTAACTGGATGAGCTGACACTTTCTCACAGGGTAGAAGTGGGGTAAATGATAAAACATTTATTAGCCAATGGCATCAATAGGTCCTTTAACATGTTTAACTACAATTACAGCTATCATTGATGAAGGTATTTAATAATGGCAAATCACTTCATTATAATTTCATATTGCATATGTTTACTTTTATCATCTGAAAAAATTGAAGAACTTATAAAATTCAAAAGATAATTAATCTCTAGGGAACATTATAACAAATTGAAGGAAGGACCACCATGAAAATGCCATGGGCTACTCCACGTTTGAGTTTGTTCAACCAGCTATCAGGAAACCTGTGTGTGGAACTGAGCTACTGGATGAGGGCTTCAACAATATGGCCTCAACATTCTCTCCTAGTCCTAGAACCCGAGTAAGGAGGGAGATACACAGGGGAGCAAAAATGAGAGAAAACCTGCAGGCTTCACACTGCATTTAATTTTTTTTTTTTTTTTTTTTTTTTTTTTAGTTTCTGCTCTACAACAAAGTGAATCAGCCACACACATACATCTGTTACAATATCTCTCCCACCCTTCATCTCCCCACCTCCCACCCTTCCCATCCTACCCCTCCAGGCAGTCACAAAGCACCCAGCTGATTTCCCTGTGCTATGCGGCTGCTTCCCACTATCTATCTACCTTACGTTTGGTAGTGTATATATGTCCATGCCTCTCTCTCGCTTTGTCACAGCTTACCCTTCACCCTCCCCATATCCTCAAGTCCATTCTCAAGTAGGTATGTGTCTTTATTCCTGTTTTACCCCTAGGTTCTTCATGACATTTTTTTTTCTAAAATTCCATATATATGTGCTAGCATATGGTATTTGTCTTTCTCTTTCTGACTTACTTCACTCTGTATGACAGACTCTAGGTCTATCCACCTCATTACAAATAGCTCAATTTCATTTCTTTTTATGGCTGAGTAATATTCCATTGTATATATGTGCCACGTCTTCTTTATCCATTCATCCGATGATGGACACTTAGGTTGTTTCCAGCTCCGGGCTATTGTGAATAGAGCTACAAAGAACATTTTGGTACATGTCTCTTTTTGAATTATGGTTTTCTCAGGGTATATGCCTAGTAGTGGGATTGCTGGGTCATATGGTAGTTCTATTTGTAGTTTTTTAAGGAACCTCCATACTGTTCTCCATAGAGACTGTACCAATTCACATTCCCACCAGCAGTGCAAGAGTGTTCCCTTTTCTCCACACCCTCCCCATGATTTATTGTTTCTAGATTTTTTGATGATGGCCATTCTGACTGGTGTGAGATGATATCTCATTGTAGTTTTGATTTGCATTTCTCTAATGATTAATGATGTTGAGCATTCTTTCATGTGTTTGTTGGCAGTCTGTATATCTTCTTTGAAGAAATGTCTATTTAGGGCTTCTGCCCATTTATTGATTGGGTTGTTTGTTTTTTTGCTATTGAGCTGCATGGACTGCTTATAAATTTTGGAGATTAATCCTTTGTCACTTGCTTCATTTGCAAATATTTTCTCCCATTCTGAGGGTTGTCCTTTGGTCTTGTTTATGGTTTCCTTTGCTGTGCAAAAGCTTTGAAGTTTCATTAGGTCCCATTTGTTTACTTTTGTTTTTATTTCCATTTCTGTAGGAGGTGGGTCCAAAAGGATCTTGCTGTGATTTATGTCATAGTGTGTTCCGCCTATCTTTTCCTCTAAGAGTTTGATAGTTTCTGGCCTTACATTTAGGTATTTAATCCATTTTGAGCTTATTTTTGTGTATGGTGTTAGGGAGTGATCTAATCTCATAGTTTTACATGTCCCTGTCCAGTTTTCTCAGCACCACTTATTGAAGAGGCTGTCCTTTCTCCACTGTATATTCCTGCCTCTTTATCAAAGATAAGTTGACCATATGTGCGTGGGTTTATCTCTGGGCTTTCTATCCTGTTCCATTGATCTATCTTTCTGTTTTTGTGCCAGTACCACACTGTCTTGATTTCTGTAGCTTTGTAGTATAGTCCGAAGTCAGGGAGCCTGATTCCTCCAGCTCCGTTTTTTGTTCTCAAGATTGCTTTGGCTATTCGGGGTCTTTTGTGTTTCCAAACAAATTGTGAAATTTTTTGTTCTAGTTCTGTGAAATATGCCAGTGGTAGTTTGATAGGGTTTTCTTTGAATGTGTAGATTGCTTTGGGTAGTAGAGTCATTTTCACAATATTGATTCTTGTAATCCAGGAACATGGTGAATCTCTCCATCTATTTGTATCATCTTTAATTTCTTTCATCAGTGTCTTATAATTTTCTGCATACAGGTCTTTTGTCTCCTTAGGTAGGTTTATTCTTAGATATTTTATTCTTTTTGTTGCAATGGTAAATAAGAGTGCTTTCTTGATTTCATTTTCAGATTTTTCATCATTAGTGTACAGGAATGCCAGAGATTTCTGTGCACTACTTTTGTATCCTGCTACTTTACCAAATTCATTGATTAGCTCTAGTAGTTTTCTGGTAGCATCTTTACGATTTTCTATGTATAGTATCATGTCATCTGCAAACAGTGACAGCTTTCCTTCTTTTCCAATTTGGATTCCTTTTATTTCCTTTTCTTCTCTGATTGCTGTGGCTAAAACTTCCAAAACTATGTTGAATAAGAGTGCTGAGTGTGGGGAGCCTTGTCTTGTTCCTGATCTTAGTGGAAATGGTTTCAGTTTTTCACCACTGAGGACAATGTTGGCTGTGGATTTGTCATATATGGCCTTTATTATGTTGAGGAAAGTTTCCTCTATGTCTACTTTCTGCAGGGTTTTTATCATAAGTGGGTGTTGAATTTTGTCGAAAGCTTTCTTTGCATCTATTGAGATGATCATATGGTTTTTTCCTTCAATTTGTTAATATGATGGATCACAATGATTGATTTGCGTATATTGAAGAATCCTTGCATTCCTGGAATAAACCCCACTTGATCATGGTGTATGATCCTTTTAATGTGCCGTTGGATTCTGTTTGCTAGTATTTTGTTGAGGATTTTTGCATCTATGTTCATAAGTGATATTGGCCTGTAGTTTTCTTACTTTGTGACATCCTTGCCTGGTTTTGGCATCAAGGTGATGGTGCCCTCGTAGAATGAGTTTGGGAGTGTTCCTCCCTCTGCTATATTTTGGAAGAGTTTGAGAAGGGTAGGTGTTAGCTCTTCTCTTAATGTTTGATAGAATCCGCCTGTGAAGCCATCTGGTCCTGGGCTTTTGTTTGTTGGAAGATTTTTAATCACAGTTTCAATTTCAGTGCTTGTGATTGGTCTATTCATATTTTCTATTTCTTCCTGATTCAGTCTTTGCAGGTTGTGCATTACTAAGAACTTGTCTATTTCTTCCAAGTTGTCCATTTTATTGGCATAGAGTTGCTTGTAGTAATCTCTCATGATCTTTTGTATTTCTGCAGTGTCAGTTGTTACTTCTCCTTTTTCATTTCTAATTCTATTGATTTGAGTCTTCTCACTTTTTTTCTTGATGAGTCTGGCTAATGGTTTATGAATTTTGTTTGTCTTCTCAAAGAACCAGATTTTATTTTTATTGATCTTTGCTATCATTTCCTTCATTTGTTTTTCATTTATTTCTGATCTGATCTTTATGATTTCTTTTTTTTTTTTTTTTTTTTTTTTTTTGCGGTATGCGGGCCTCTCACTGTTGTGGCCTCCCCCGTCGCGGAGCACAGGCTCCGGACGCGCAGGCTCAGCGGCCATGGCTCACGGGCCCAGCCGCTCCGCGGCATATGGGATCCTCCCAGACCGGGGCACGAACCCGTATCCCCTGCATCGGCAGGCGGACTCTCAACCACTTGCGCCACCAGGGAGGCCCTATGATTTCTTTCCTTCTGCTAACTTTGGGGGTTTTTGTTCTTCTTTCTCTAATTGCTTTAAGTGCAGGGTCAGGTTGTTTACTCAACATGTTTCCTGTTTCTTAAGGTGGGATTGTATTCCTATAAACTTCCCCCTTAGAACTGCTTTTGCTGCATCCCATAGGTTTTGGGTCATCGTGTCTCCATTGTCATTTGTTTCTAGGTATTTTTTTTATTTCCTCTTTGATTTCTTCAGTGATCACTTCGTTATTAAGTAGTGTATTGTCTAGCCTCCATGTGTTTGTATTTTTTACACATCTTTTCCTGTAATTGATATCTAGTCTCATAGCATTGTGGTCGGAAGAGATACTTGGTACAATTTCAATTTTCCTAAATTTACCAAGGCTTGATTTGTGACCCAAGATATGATCTATCCTGGAGAATGTTCCATGAGCACTTGAGAAAAATGTGTATTATGTTGTTTTTGGATGGAATGTCCTATAAATATCAATTAAGTCCATGTTGTTTAATGTATCATTTAAAGCTTGTGTTTGCTTATTGATTTTCATTTTGGATGATCTGTCCATTGGTGAAAGTGGGGTGTTGAAGTCCCCTACTCTGAGTGTGTTACTGTCGATTTCCCCTTTTATAGCTATTAGTATTTGCCTTATGTATTGAAGTGCTCCTATGTTGGGTGCATAAATATTTACAATTGTTATATCTTCTTCTTGGATCGATCCCTTGATCATTATGTAGTGTCCTTCTTCGTCTCTTCTAATAGACTTCATTTTAAAGTCTATTTTGTCTGATATAAGAATTGCTACTCCAGCTTTCTTTTGATTTCCATTTGCATGGAATATCCTTTTCCATCCCCTTACTTTCAAGCTGTATGTGTCTCTAGGTCTGAAGTGGGTCTCTTGTAGACAGCATATATATGGGTCTTGCTTTTGTATCCATTCAGCCAATCTGTCTTTTGGTGGCAGCATTTAGTCCATTTACATTTAAGGTAATTATCGATATTTATGTTCCTATTCTTATTTTCTTAATTGTTTTGGGTTCATTATTGTAGGTATTTTCCTTCTGTTGTGTTTCTTGCCTAGAGAAGTTCCTTTAGCATTTGTTGTAAAGCTGGTGTGGTGGTGTTGAACTCTCTCAGCTTTTGCTTGTCTGTAAAGATTTTAATTTCTCCATCAAATCTGAATGAGATCCTTGCTGGGTAGAGTAATCTTGGTTGCAGGTTTTTCTCCTTCATCACTTTAAATATGTCCTGCCACTCCCTTCTGTCTTGTAGAGTTTCTGCTGATAGATCAGCTGTTAAGCTGTTGGGGATTTCCTTGTGTGTTACTTGTTGCTTTTCCCTTGCTGCTTTTAATGTTTTCTTTGTGTTTAATTTTTGACAGTTTGATTAATATGTGTCTTGGCGTATTTCTCCCTGGATTTATTCTGTATGGACTCTCTGTGCCTCCTGGACTTAACTACTTCCTTTCCCATATTAGGGAAATTTTCAACTCTAATATCTTCAAATATTTTCTCAGTCCCTTTCTTTTTCTCTTCTTCTTCAGGAACCCTTATAATTCAAATGTTGGTGTGTTTAATGTTGTCCCAGATGTCTCTGAGACTGTCCTCAGTTCTTTTCATTGTTTTTTCTTTATTCTGCTCTGCAGCAGTTATTTCCACTATTTTATCTTCCACGTCACTTATCCGTTCTTCTGCCTCAGTTATTCTGCTATTGATCCCATCTAAAGTATTTTTCATTTCATTTACTGTGTTTCTAATCATTGCTTGATTCATCTTTAGTTCTTGTAGGTCCTTTTTAACTGTTTCTTGCAGTTTGTCTATTCTATTTCCAAGATTTTGGATGATCTTTACTATCATTATTCTGAATTCTTTTTCAGGTAGACTGCCTATTTCCTCTTCATTTGTTAGGTCTGGTGGGTTTTTATCTCGCTCCTTCACCTGCTGTGTTTTTTTCTGTATTCTCATTTTGCTTATCTTACTGTGTTTGGGGTCTCCATTTTGCAGGCTGAAAGTTCGTAGTTCCTGTTGTTTTTGGTGTATGTTCACAGTGGCTAAGGCTGTTTCAGTTGGTTGTGTAGGCTTCCTGGTTGTGGGGACTGGTGTCTGTGTTCTGGTGGATGAGGCTCGATCTTGTCTTTGTGGTGGACAGGTCCACCTCTGGTGGTGTGTTTTGGGGTGTCTGTGGCCTTATTATATTTTTAGGCATACTCTCTGCTAATGGGTGGTGTTGTGTTCCTGTCTTGCTGGTTGCTTGGCATAGGGTGTCCAACACTGTAGCTTGCTGGTCGTTGAGTGAAGCTGGGTGCTGGTGTTGAGATGGAGATCTCTGGGAGATTTTCACCATTTGATATTATGTGGAGCTGGGAGGTGTCTTGTGGAGCAGTGTCCTGAAGTTGGCTCTCCCACCTCAGAGGCACAGCACTGACTCCTGGCTGCAGCACCAAGAGCCTTTCATCCACCCGGCTCAGAATAAAAGGGAGAAAAAATAGAAAGAAAGAATTAGTAGAAGTAGAAAGAAAGAGAGAAAGAAAGAAAGAATGAAAGAAAGAAAGAAGGAAGGAAGGAAGGAATGTAGGGAGGGAGGGAGGAGGGAAGGTAGGAAAAAGAGAGAAGATGAAGTAAATAGAATACAGTATGATAAAATATAATAGCATTATTAAAATTTAAAAAAATTATTTAAAAAAATTTAAAAATTAAAAAAAAAAAACCAACGGATAGAACCCTGGGACAAATTGTGGAAGCAAAGCTATACAGACAAAATCTCACAGAGAAACATACACATGCACATTCACAAAAAGAGAAAAAGGGGAAAAAATCGTAAATCTTGCTCTCAAAGTCCACCTCCTCAATTTGGGATAATTCGTTGTAAAAAGAGGAAAAGGGGAAAATATCATAAATGTTGTTCTCAAAGTCCACCTCCTCAATTTGGGATGATTCGCTATTCTTGTATTCCACAGTTGTAGGGTACATCAGTTGATTGTGGAGCTTTAATCCGCTGTTCTTGAGAATGCTGGGAAAGATTTCCCTTTCTCTTCTTTATTCTCACAGCTCCCGGGTCTCAGCTTTGGATTCGGCCCCGCCTCTGCGTGTAGGTCGCCGGAGGGCATCTGTTCTTCGCTGTGACAGGACGGGTTTTAAGGAGCATCTGCTTCGGGGACTCTGGCTCATTCAGGTCAGGGGGTGGGGGAGGGAGGGGCATGGAGTGCGGGGCGAGCCTGCGGCGGAAGAGGCCAGCGCGACTTTGCACCAGCCCGAGGTGCGCCGTGCTGTCTCCCGGGGAAGCCGTCTCTGGATCTCGGGACCCCGGCAGTGGCGGGCTGCACAGGCTCCTCGGAGCGGGGGCGTGGACAGTGACCTGTGCTCGCACACAGGCTTCTTGGCGGCGGCAGAAGCAGCCTCAGCATCCCACGCCCGTCTCTGGGGTCCGCTCTGTTAGCCGCGACCTGCGTCCGTCTCTGGAGCTCCTTTAAGCAGCGCTCTTAATCCCCTCTGCTTGAGCACCAGGAAACAAAGAGGGAAGAAAAGGTTTCTTGCCTCTTCGGGAGCTCCAGACTTTTTCCCGGACTCCCTCCCGGTTAGCTGTGGTGCACTAACCCCTTCAGGCTGTGTTCATGCAGCCAACGCTAGTCCTCTCCCTGCACTCCGACTGAAACCCGAAACCCGAGCCTCATCTCCCAGCCCCGCCCACCCCGGCGGCTGAGCAGACAAGCCTCTGGGGCTGGTGAGTGCCGGTCAGCACTGATCCTCTGTGCAGGAATCTCTCCGCTTTGCCCTCCGCACCCCTGTGACAGCGCTCTCCTCCGCGGCTCTGTAGCTTTCCCCCTCTGCCACCCGGAAGCTTTCCCCCTTCGCCACCCGGAAGCTTTCCTCCTCCGCCACCCACAGTCTCCGCCTGCGAACGGGCTTCGAGTGTGTGGAAATGTTTCCTCCTTCACGGCTCCCTCCCACTGGTGCAGGTCCCATCCCTATCCTTTTGTCTCTGTTTATTCTTGTTTGCCCTCCCCAGGTACATGGGGAGTTTCTTGCCTTTTGGGAAGTCTGAGGTCTTCTGCCAGCATTCAGTAGGTGTTCTGTAGGAGTTGTTCCACGTGTGGATGAATTTCTGGTGTATCTGTGGGGAGGAAGGTGATCTCCACGTCTTACTCTTCTGCCATCTTCCCCCAGGTCCTCTGCATTTAAATATTGATTTGAAAAGAATAACCACACATTTTATTGAGTGATTTCCCCCCAATTTGTAGCATAGACAAATTCAATTAAGCAAATATTTAGTGATATCTTGTCTTGTATGAAACAGTGTTTAAACTTATTCTCCCTTGAAGAGACTAATGAGCAGTCTGTTTCACGGGTTAAAATTTCCACTGCGGAATTGTTATTGTCATATTTTATTTGATGTTTTATTTTTATTGAACTATTCCTCAAATGGCATACATTTTCCCTCTGCAAATCCTTACATTAATGAATAAATGACAAATATCCAATATGTTTAAATTTATTCTACCATTCACCCATCTGGAGTTTTCTGATGATGAAACCAGCTCTAAGTTACAGGGTATTGAAGAAACTTGGTAAAAATGAAAATATAATTCCACTTATTCTCCAGTTTTTGAAATGAATATTAAACAGCAGATTCAGACGTACAGAAAATTAAAAGGTATTTTTTAAAAGCACACTCTCCCAATGACATCCTTGCCCTGTGTAGTCAACACCACCTGGATTCCAGCAGTAACAGCTTGTGTATTGTTCATCTGAATGAGACTGACTTCACTCCACCATTCTCAGTAGAGCCCATGCCCTGTGGGCTGTTGGCAGTGCAAACAACTCTGTGCTTCTCTCCATGCTCTGCCTGGGTTCACCTTTTGCCTGCATCAAGCACATTGTGATGTTTAGCAGAATTTGGGAGTTCAGTCTATAGGTAGTAGTGAAGTAAACCAGCACATCCAAAGTTCAAAATGTTAAACTAGCCCTACATTGCATAATTCTCCTAGTTCCCTGAGTGAAGCAACCATGTAAATGTATTTAAAAATATAGTAATACAGAAAAAATATAGAAATATAGAAAATGGAATATTGCAATATTGAGATACAAATTAAAATAATCAAATGGAAAATATTTTTTAAATGCTTTTAAAGTTTGAAAACTCTGAATTTATTCTGATTTAAGCATTTTAGAGATTGTAGGAACATAACAACAAATTGTGTTGCTTAAATCAACAAAAAATAAAGGCTTTTGTATGGGCCATTCCGAGGTTGCTTATGAAGTCATTCAATAGTTAAACTATATACAACATAGATTATGTTGCTTTATTCTTAATCCTGGCTCCCCTATCAGACAAAGAGCCCAACCCGCACGTGCTCCACTGAGATTACTGAATGAAACTTCCATCTATATACTTAAGTAAAAAGTCCATGTGTAGAAAATTAATGGTCTACTTTGAAAAATCATCTTTCAGGTTTGCAAAAATCGCTTCCAGGTTAGTGATCTGGTGACTTATGAGTTAGAATTTTATTGGTTTCAAGTGACAGAAAGCCCCAAATAACAGTGGTCTAATTAAAATGACCTTCTACTTAACACATGCATAACATAAATCCTCTCTCTGCTGGAATTCAGAGCAGGAAGGATAAACATTTTAAAGCAGGAAAGGGTTTTATTCAGGGGTTTGGCTTATTACTGTGTCACTGGAAGGGCAGAAGGCACTGTTACCAGGCCAGGAGCAACTTGGAGGTGGCCCAGTAGGGGTGGCCCTGCCTCTGATGCCCCCAGAAGCCCTCCTGATGCACAACAGCCTCAGAGCACACGGGGCTGGAGACTGGCCACCCTAAGCTAGGACCCAAGGGTTGGGAAGTCGAGCAAGAAATCACCCATGCCCGCAATTGCTTCTGGTTTTCCAGAAACTGGAGAAAGAGTCCTGGGTCCTGCTGCAGGAATGCAGGGCCCTGCTGTTTCCTTGTGGCCTGCAGACCTGTGTCTGTCTCCAAACAGCACACAAGTGCCGTCAGGGTCGGGACTGAAGTGATGCCCAAATTCCGTCTATGAGGGATTCTGCAAAAGATAGTGTTTAGCTTTTCAAATTCTCTAAGCAGAAGACAGGGTGTAATGGAGGTTGGGAGGGTCAATTCAGGAACGTTCTGGGAGTCTGCAGGCATGAAGTCACCCTGATGAGGTCCTCAAGGTTGCTAGGCTCTCAGGCTCCTTGCATTGCTCTGCCCTGTTACCCCAATGACCCTGGCCCTTCTTCTCCGCATCTACATTCCTGGCAGCCTCGAAGGCAGGGGCAGGAGGAAAGGGGTACAGGATGTGTGCCAGCTCCGTGGTCAGGTGGTTTGGGGGAAGCTGCTACCAATTCTCATCTACATCTCATTGGCTACTACCGTAGCACACAGCCACACTCAGCTGACAGGGAAGAGCACAAAGAAAATGTAGTCTGTGTTCTAGGCCACCATGTGTCCCACTGAGAGCTGGACTTCTCTTCCAAACAAAGAAGGAATAAATCATGTTCTACACAGTAATGGATTTGAGAGGGGACCTATTTACCCTCCGTGGAAGAGCAGGTACTATGCTTGACACTTTGCATTTATTACTTGATTTAATTTTCATAATTATATCAAGTCAGTCTTTTAACACCTCTTGATGAATGGTGAAATTTGGGTAGGACAGGTTAAAGTTTCAGATTGTTCAAAAAACCATGCTTCAATACTAATGCATATATACATTTTAAAATTAATAATCCATCAGACTTGGATACAGTACAGAAAATTGCAAGGATACAGTCTTTTGTAAAAGACGAACAACGAATATTTGCTGTTCTTTATCTCTATCCTTTATCTACCTGAGGTGTACCCCCAGTTTCAGGAACATCTGGGCCTGTTAACATCAGGTGCAGTCAGTGAAGCCAGTGGGTGGAGGACACGCTTTAGCTTGTGGTGGATTTCCTTAGATCAACTCTGCAGGCTTTGCCACCAACACCCTTTCTTTAAAATGGAAAATTGAGTCTTTTTCAAGTTTATGTAAATTGCTTTAAAATTACAGCTTCAAGAAAAATACTTCAGTTCTATCTTCTAAGTTGATTGTTGAATCAATCTTATTTTAGGAATTGTGAAGCTATGACTTATTTCAACATGTTTAAGCATAGTTTTATTGGATACAGAAGAGAGTGCACATGGAATAATGCAGAAAGTGGTTTTATTCATCTAGTTTCTTTTTCTCAAGTTTGTGTTTGTGAGTTTTAACACGGTGGTGGGCATAGCAAATATTGCTGAATTAAAGGTGTCCCATTGTTAAATCTATCACAATTTACTTATTTATTTTAATATTGATATATATTGCATACTTTCAAATGTAAATTTATTATAAATGTGTTATCATGTTTATCTGTATCTATTTTTGCTTTTAAACACATTTATGCATTTATTTGGGGTCATACAGTATACTTATATCCATGTAAGTAGATATTACCAAACATACTTCCAATCTGGTTACTACATTTTTTTTTTTTTTTTTTTTTGGTACACGGGCCTCTCACTGTTGTGGCCTCTCCCATTGCGGAGCACAGGCTCCGGATGCACAGGCTCAGTGGCCATGGCTCACGGGCCCAGCCATTCCGCAGCATGTGGGATCTTCCTGGACCGGGGCACGAACCTGTGTCCCCTGCATCGGCAGGCGGACTCTCAACCACTGCGCCACCAGGGAAGCCCCTGGTTACTACATTTTATACTCCCATCAGCAGTGCTTTGAGGATTCCAATCTCTTCCCACCCTCACCAATATTGGTATTATCCCCACTCATTTGAGCCATGTTTTCTATTCATCATTATTTTCATTATGTAGTTCTTGCCGAGGTAAATGCTCTCCATTTCACATAAAAATGACTAGCCAGTCAGAACTGTAAAATGAGAGACACAAACAAGCTAGTTAACACTCTAATCAGAATGAGGGCCCTGACAGACTGATGAGGACCTGTGTCCTTTAGGTGTAGTCTTAACAGAAGGGGCTCCCTTGCATGTTGCATCCATTGTTAAATAAGGGCATTTCAAGCATCAAAGAAGATTTCAAGCAGGGCTAGTTGGATCAAAGGAAATGTCAAGTGATCTGTGATAACAAAATTATTCTTCAACTGACTCATTTTATTTTGATGAAATTAATTTCAGATATTGTGGTAAAGTTTTGAGAATGCTTTAACTAGTGCTGTTTAGAGTTAGCCCACTTCTTTGGGGCTAACCTCTGTTTATTCATATGTCAATGAACATTTAGATTGTTTCCACATTTTGCCTGTTATGAATAGTGCTTCCGTGTACATGAGAGTGCTAATACATGGTACAGCAACTATGGAAAACAGCACTGAGGTTCCTCATAAAATTAAAAACACAGCTAGCATATGATCCAGCAATACCACTTCTAGATATTTATCTGGAAGAATTGGAAGCAAGTACATCACTTTCATATGTATATCTCAGGCAAATACTTTATCTAAATACTTTACAACTCTGGATTTAAGAAATGTCACATGAGTTTTATTTTTCTAAATCAAATTATATATGTCCCTGGTAAACACTTGGCAAGGTACCGAGGGGCACTTACCCCTGGGATGCACATTATTTATTGAAAAAAGGGAAGCTCAGCTAATCCTGAGCCAAGTTCATGTATAAGTGTCTTTGATGAATTTGAGAGAAGTGTCCTCATAAATGAGCCTCTCTGGGAGCACAGGGAAGCATTTCTCCTTTAAGTCCTGTCTACCCCTTGGGGGTCCTCCAGTAGTGCCTGCCTCTCCCTGGATGACCCTCACAACTGGTTATCAAGAGAGATTTGGTTACATAAGTGATGATGTGCTCATACATTGACACACAGTGCAGAAGTAAAATGGAAAATAAAGTTCAGGGACTGAGTTGGCATGAGTAATGGAAGGAATTAGATTGTTTGTATCATTGTATTTTTGTACTTTTGTTTATTTGTATCTATTTCTTTAAAAAATGGAAAACTTGAGTGTGTATTTATATCTATATGTGCCTTTGTAAACGTCTTCCTAGAATATATCTAAAAGGATCCACAAGGAACCAAGAACCTTGGTTGCTTTTGAAGAAGGAGGTCAGTGGATCATCCAAGAGACTTTGAAGGGAAGTTTTCACTGTGTACATAATGAATTTTGCCAATTGACATTGTATTTCATTTTGAAAACATTTTAGTCTTAGCTTTTTGGTTGCTAAAGTGTTCCTTTTTGTGTGAGTGGCTTTCTATCAAGGAAGACACAATTGAAAACTTAACTTGTGGTTCTAAGTATATTATAAAATATTAAGGTCATTATGGATAGAAATAAATATGACTTGAAAAAATGAAAACACAAGTATTGGTAATGGTAAAGAAGATATGAATATTGTAAACATTTCAGTTATTTTCTAATCACCATAGAGGAAGATAAAGAGGATGTCCCCTAAAATTTAAAGAGAATATTAGTTTATTCTTAATAAAATGCCTTTCAGAAATGCATCTGAAAATATAAAATAAAAACAAACATTATTTTGAAAGTAAATCAAGAACTTAGTTTTCAGTGGGAAGCAGCCGCATAACACAGGGAGATCAGCTCAGTGCTTTGTGATCACCTAGAAGGGTGGGATAGGGAGGGTGGGAGGGAGACGCAAGAGGGAGGAAATATAAGGATATATGTATATGTATAGCTGATTCACTTTGTTATAAAGCAGAAACTAACACACCATTGTAAAGCAATTACACTCTAATAAAGATGTTAAAAAATACAATTATCAGAAAAAAGTTTTTTTAATGTTTAAAACATTGATATTAAATTGTAAAAATTTGGAAAGAGGTAAAGAAGTGAAAGGTACTGCCTTTTATCCTATCAAACATTCGAATTTTAAAATTATGGGTGAGGGAGTGGATATTGCAAATCACTCCATATTGTAACAATGCCTTAGCACCATTGCACAGATATTAAATCATCATCCTAACTACATACCAAAGATCATACAAATAAACATAAAAGGCAAAATGAAATAAATTCTGAATAAATTAGAGAGTCATTTGTATAAATATTAAACTTTAGAAATACCAAGAAAATTAAGCAAATTTTGAAAAAAGTAGAGAATTTTAAAGTTAGAATTGACTGAGAAAATGATGATGCAAAATATGATCTGTTTTGTCAACTTAAACATTTTAAAATTATATATTACATAAATTTATATTGTTTATAAATACTTACATATTCATATTTTCCTAATTAGATCACATAATACCAAGAATATGTTCTCATCTAGCCCTTAATTAGAGACGTAAAAGATATTTAACTAATCTTACTGTATGAACTGTTTTAGATCTTGATTCATACCAAAAAAAAAAAAACAATGGAAAGAAAGAGAAGAGAATGCATTCCTAGGACAATTAAGGAAACAGATATTGACTGAATGTCAGATGTTATTAAGGAATTTCTATTCTGTGATTATTGTGTATTATTTTGTGTATTGTGATTATGTTTTAATAGTGTAGTCCTTGTCTTTTAGAAGTACATTCTAAAATATTTACATATTACATTATATTTTTGGTATGCCTAGGATTTGCTTCAAAATAATCAGGGGTAGGAGTAATAGGAGGAGCTATAGAAAAATAAGATTGATCATAAACTGACACTTGTTGAAGTTTAGTGATAGATACATAAGAGGTTAACATATTGTCTACTTTTGTACTTGTTAGAAATTTTTCTTAAGATGCTTTTTTAAAGATTAAGATTCCTACACTCCTATGTCTCCTAGATTTTGCCTTTCCCAACTTTCTTTAAAAATATAAACATACTTTTATTGAAAAAATATATAAAATAAGCTAATATATTCTCCTATCATAATTTCAAAATGCCACCGAAGTTATGATAAAAATGTACAAACATTAATAAGTCCAAATCATCACTGAAAAAAAGAGAGTGCCATATTCAAATCAGAGATGTTGAGGGATTTCCTAGAAATAGAAAGCTGAAGAAATTTGAGGGACAGGTTATGAAATGTATAGACCATATATGACATAGAACTCTGACCAACACATTGCAGCAGCCACCTGGGAAGTCAATTTACAATCTATAGTGATTGACAAGGAACTGGTCAGAACTTGGTCAGTGACTGACAGCTGCCCCATATTTTCTCCCTGCTTCCACCTCAGGATCAACCAGATAAAGCCAAATATATTCCCAGACTAATCACAAAGTTTCCCTGTTTCTTGTTAGCTCACCTCCAGCTTCCTCATATCAGCAATGAATTTTGCCAGATTCTGTTCTAAGATTGAAATTACACTAACAGTTAATGAAAATGCTTTTCCCCACCACTCTTTCAAAACTGGACGTTTCCAATCTTTTAAATGTTATCAATCTGAGGAATGAAATTTGTGTCCTGTTTAAGGCTGCAACTTCCTGACTCTTGGTGAAGTTAAATGATTTTTCTATGATCTTATTACTGAGTTTTAATTAATAGCTTTTTTACAATTTTCTCCCAGATATCTATTGGCATGTTTTCCCATTTCTCATTCATTTAGAGATGCTCTCTCTGTATTTGTCCTTCTCATAAATACACATTTTCCATCTGCCAATTATTTTTACTTTAGTCATAGTATTTTTAGTAACACAGAGGTTATTGATTTTATGTGTTCATATAAGTCAGCTTCTTTTTTCCTGGTAAAGAATATATTTTTATTGTTGGCACACTATATATATATATATATATATATATATATATATATATATATATATATTTATATATATATATATAAATATATATATATATAAAATTTATTTATTTATGGCTGTGTTGGGTCTTCGTTTCTGTGCAAGGGCTTTCTCTAGCTGTGGCAAGCGGGGGCCACTCTTCATCGCAGTACGTGGGCCTCTCACTATCGCAGCCTCTCTTGTTGTGGAGCACAGGCTACAGACACACAGGCTCAGTAATTGTGGCTCACGGGCCCAGTTGCTCTGTGGCATGTGGGATCTTCCCAGACCAGTGCTCAAACCCGTGTTCCCTGCATTGGCAGGTAGATTCTCAACCACTGAGCCACCAGGGAAGCCCAGTACTCTATATTTTTAATCAGGTATTATCAAAAGATTTTTTTAAACATCAAGTAAGATAATCATATGGTTTTCCTCCTTTAATGAGTTATAGTAAGGATGTACAGAAACAGATTTCCTCATTTTGGGTACACTTGCATTCTTGGAATAAGTATTTTATTTGGTCAGTAAGATTTGCTTGCTAATATTATACTTAGTAGTCTTAACATTTTATTCATCATTATAATTGGCTAACAGCTAGTTTTCTTTTCTGATGTTATCCTTGTTTGATTATGTTTTCAGGTTATGTCAGTCTCAAAAAATAAATTGGAAAGCTTTCCATATTTCCATGTGGAAGAGTTTATATACCATGGAGATTACTTGATCTTTGAAAGTATGGTGAAATATGTCTATTAAAAAGTATTTGTTCTTAATGTTTGTTCCTTATTTTTTTTCAGGTATGGATATTTTATTGCTTCTAAAAATTCTTCTATGATAATTTTTCTATCCTGGTTTTCTATTTCTTGCATTAACTTTATAGATTTAAATTTTCTGAAAAAATAACCTATTTCATTTAGGTTTTCTGAGTTATTTATCAAGTTTCATGCAGATTTTCTTGTAAGTCATTTCTTATTTATAGTCATTTTTTTTTCAGTTTTACTGAGGTATAACAACTTCTGATGAGTGTAAAGAACATACCTGAAGGCTTCCCCCATCCCTTTTTTTAAACTATAAATCTTCCCACTCTCTGCCTGACTTTAAGTACCTGTTAAATGCAGATGGTGGCTGATCCCCCTCACTACAAAAATCTCTAAATAAATATCCTCGTTTGCTCATATTTGAGTGGTCTCCTTTTTTCCACAGGTTGTATTTGTACATAGTAAAGAGCATAGATATTTTCAGCCCATCAGTAATTTCTGGAAGTGGTAAGGAGGAATTTCTTTTTCATTTTGGAGGCCTTGATCATTCCCAGGTGGCCAGTTTTTAGGTATGGAAACCAAAGTAGATGGATAATAATCGTGTGATTAATTGGGAGGAAGCCTCTTTAACAACTGGTCTATTCGGCTCTCCCCCTCGCCCTTGCTGCCTCTTGGCAGAACTACTTCTCTCTTTCTCTCAAAGAAACAAACAAATAAAAATAACACTTTTAGAGAAGGGCTAGCTGGGATGTTGGCAATCGAGGGAGAAGCAGAACGATTGTGCATATTGTGCATATTGAGATCACTAAACATTTCCAAATTAAGTAAAATTTTTAAAATAATAAAAGAAAAGAAAAAAATGCAGGCTGTGACACAGATCATTCTTTCTTGGATTCTCTTCATTCCCAGAAATGAAAAGAACTCACCACGTTGGCTTTAGTGGGGTGTGGGGAAGCCCACATCTCTCCCCCTGCTTGTCTTCTTTAAGGGAAGATGGATAGTTGTGGGAAGAGTACCCACTGGCATACTTACTCTTCAGAGCTTAGTTTTATGGGGAAAAAACATATCATATCCAGGGGAAACTCATGCCATCCACCTTTATTCAAAATAGTTTCTATTTTTCTATGTGAATGGACAATCAAAAATTAGCAGATATTTGAGGAAAACTAAAATGAAAATGAAGAAAAAAATGATTCAGGAAAAATGAATATGTCAGAGAAGAAAACATTAAAAGTTCTTGTGTCCTCAGGACATGTCACAATGATATTTTCTGTGAAATATGGTAATAGCTTGGTATAAAGAAAAAACAAAGAAAACATAAATAAAAATTTAAAATATGGTTACCTTAAAAAGCCACTCAAGTAAAAAAGAGAAAGTCTAACTTTTTTGTTTTTTTCAAAATACAGAACACAAAGTTATAATTTAAAAGCTGGGGAAAATGAAACAGAAATGGAAGATGCTGCTTTAGTAGAAGATATATTTTTGCAATAAAACAACACACACATTACCAGGGGGCTCACATCAAGATACACAAAACACACACACACACACACACACACACACACACACATCTAAAGATAACTTGGTAAAACCTCACAAAACCAAAAACAAAATAGAAATTTAAAATCTTCCAGGGAATAGCATGTAAAAATATCAAGTAATTGCAAGGAAAATTGCTGTCAGATTAATCAGCATCAACACCACAGTAATGAAACAATGGAACAATATACTTTGCATCTTGAGAGAAATGATTCTGAACATAGATTTCTTTATTCAATCAAATTCAAAATCAAGTGAAGAAACCAATAAATTTTCAAGCAATACATTTCATACAAAGACAAAAACTAAAATTCCTATATATACTTTCTGAAAATATGAGGAATTTATTCCAGCAAAAGCAGAAATAAACCTATGAAAGAAGTAAACATGGAATTTAAGGAACAGTGAAAACATTCCAGGAGAAAAGAAAGAAAGAAAGCACAAGGTGATATCAAATCTTAGAGCCAGGAAGCAATCTATTTAATTAGGAATGGGAATCTAGAAGATTCTCAGATTATTTTCCAGAAAATAGTGGTTCACACACATCAAACTTGTGGACCTTTAGAGACACATTTAAAACAAAATAACACTAGGTTTTAAAGAGAACAGATTTAAAAAAGTGATATCAGGCAGACAATAAACTTATTTTTGGGGAAAATTAGTCAAAATTAGCATGAAGTAAAGAAGAATCCAAGATCCTGGTGAAAACTACAAGCTATCAATTAAAATCCATTGAAAATCACATTTCAGGAGCAAAAACAAACTAGAGATGAATGGAGATTTGCCAAAATTGCTCCAAGTATGAAGTCTTCACAGTTACTCATTAGATTAAGGTGATGTGGCCCCGCTCTATCTACCCTAGCAAAGGAAAAGGGTAAACATTCTTTGCTTGGAGAAAGCACATCCAGTGTTTCTGCAAGTTACTTTCAGAACTCAGTGAGGAATTAGTAAGCATACCAAGAGGTATCATCAAGCCAAAGAAAATTCAATAAGTAAAGCAAATAAGAGCAATAGATCTAAAGGTAACTTAGATGATGAGTTATCAGGTACAGACTTTTACATGACTGTGACTAATATGTTCAAAAAATAGAAGAGAGAGAAAAATTAGAAATAGGGAATTTCAGTTATAATTTTGAATCTATAAAGTCAAATTGAAATACAAGAATAATAAATGCATAATTAATACTGAAAACTTATCAGGTGGGTCTAAAAGTAAATCAAACATAGCATGCAATCAGGTTAGTAAATTAGAAGATAATCAATGAGACATACAAATGGTCAACAAGTACATGAAGAGGTACTCAACTTCACATATCATCAGGGAGATGCAAATTGACATTATAATGATATAATTCACAGCTGTTAGGATGGTTACTATCAAACACACAAGAGATAAGTGTTGATGAGAGTGAGGAGAAAAGGGAGCCCTTGTACATTGTGGCTGGGAATATAAATTGATACAACCATATGGAAAGCAGTGAGGAGGGTCCTCAAAAAATTAAAAATAGAACTATCTTATTATCCAGAAATTCTTCTTTTGGTTATATATCCAGAAGGATATATAAGGATATGCTTTGAGGATATCAAAGAGATATCTGTACCCAATGTTCATTTCAGTATTATCAAAATAGCCAACATTCTAAATGTACATCAGTGGATGAATGGATAAATAATATGTATAAATCTTCTTTTTCAAATCTGCATTTTATATATGCATTTTTAATATTTTACATACATATATAAACTGCAAATTTGAAAAAGAAGATTCTACCATTTGCAACAACATGGATGAGTCATTTTCAGAGGACCATTGTGATAAGTGAAATAAGCCAGATACAGGAAGACAAATACTGCATGATCTCACATATATGTGGGATCCAAAAAAAATCACACTCTTAGAAGCAGAGACTACAACAGTGATTTCCAGGGCCTGAGGTGTAGAGGAAATGGGTAGATATTGGTCAAGGGGTACAAAGTTTCAGTTGTGTAAGATAAATAAGTTCTGGAGATTTAATGTACAACAGTATGATTATAGTTAATATTATTCTGTGTAGTTAAAATTTGTTGAGAAGATAGATCTTAAGTGTTCTCACCACAAAAAAAGAAAGAAGAAAAAAGAGAGAGCAAAAGAAAGAAGAAAGAAAAAAGGAAACTGTGTGCCATGTTGGATACATTGAATACCTTGATTGTAGTGAATATCTAACAATGCACACATATATCAAATCATCAGCTTGTACACATTAAATATATACAATTTAAAATTTTCAACTATACCTCAATGAATCCAGAAAAATATATCCTAACTGAAACACAAAGTGGAAAAGTAATGGAAGAAAACAAATGCAAGAGACAAAGGGAACACAGTGAAAAATTCTCTCATAAGTGGAGCTGGAGTCTCAAGAGGAGAGGAAAGACAGAATATTTGTAGAAACAGCAGCCTAAATTTTGGCTTTAAGAAGTACTGTAAGCCCCAAGCTAACCCTAAGACTGAAGGTGGGAATAATAGAGTTGAAATGTTTGATTAATACTAGATAGAGACACTGTCTCTTACAATGTGGAGACCACTACCCAAATAAGTCTTTACTGGTGAGGGTAAATCACCTACAGCTGAAAATAGTAAATCCCTACTGTCCCAATCTAAACATATAAAAACATATATAAAATTAATTAAAACTATGTGGCAATGCAAAACCCAAGAATAGCCAAGGTAAAATTGAAAAAGAACAATATTTGCACAAATACTGAGAAACACAAAAATGGAAGAGTTAAATGGGTCCATAAGACTGAGTTCAAGCCAATGGAATAGGAGCAGAGATAAAAGTTGTCATTTGCAGGCTTGGCCTCTAAATTCTCTTACAAGATTCTGCACATAATTTCTCATCTCTCATTGGCCACGTGGCTTCAAAATCACAAAGTAATTTAAGGCCAAGAGGGTGTTCGCGTCACTGGTACAAGGACTCAGGGTCCCTAGATCATGATGTGAAGAAGACTCTTGTAGGCATCAACATTCATTCCACTGTGACATAAAAAAGAATGGAAACTTTGTTGTTTTCTGGCACTGTAATTTAGGAATTATTTATTCTAGTAGCTAACGCACCCTGACCAATAAATACTCTCAGATTTATTCAAAAGCAGGGCTGCTGCCTCATGTCCCTCTCTTTCATTCAGGGGGTCCCTTTCCACAGCTCCATGCATTAGATGCTGTAATTCCTTGTTCCTCAATAGAACTGCATCTTACTGGCTTCTATTCCCTGATTCCAGTCCCATAATTGCTGTTATGTTGCTCTGTTGTCTATGAGGTATATACATATGTGTTTATCTTGTTTTTGAGGCTGTTACATTTGTTGAAATATATATTTTATACAAATGTATGTAAAATTGATATGTATGGTGACTTTTGGAGGATATCACTATTATCTTGAACATTTATAGTTTTATAAGTAACTTCCAAAGTTCTTTTGTAATATGGTGCCCCATGTAAATTTATTCCAATTTAGAATATATTCTTAGTTGCTAGTAATAGGATGGGTTCAGGTTAAACAGATAAGGGATTTAAATAGAGTTAAACAGATAATGGATATGAGGTAAGTTATAGGATTATAGAGAAGGTGAATTAAAAGTACTGAGTTTAAGCTTTCAGACACAATGTCCCAACCCAAGTGATACACACATACATATGTGGCTGGGCATAAAATGCCAGAAAATATGTCTGTTGCAATTGTTCTCATGCCACGTATGGTACCAGTTCTCCACTGGAAGTCTGGCCTTGGAAACAGGGACAACCCCAGGGTATAAGTTGCCAGGACCAAAAGCCAGTTCCACACAAAGCATATTCATCATGTGGTTCACATTCCAATAAACATTGTGTCTGCAGGTAACAGTTTAGTGGAACGTAGGTCACATCTGTGTACTCACAGTGAGGGGGGCTGGGAAATGTAATTGAGCAACTGGTTTTCCAAGGGAAAATGGCTGGGTGCTTAAATTATTGCCCTCTCCTTTAATTTACCTAAAATATATCTAAGAAAGTTTTGTTTTGTTTTTAGTTTGAACAAGTTAAGACTCAGAAAGTCTTATTTAGCTTGTTGCATTTGTATCTACTGTTTTGTCATCACCACCATCATCATTATTAATTCAGGTGTCCATGTGTCTCCAGAGTAGGAGACAAACTAGGTTTGTGTTCTGATTGTTGACATGAATTCTCTTCATTCTGGCTTCTGAAGAGCCTCAAATTATCATTTTTGCTATAATAATTTTTACCATTGTCTGGCTTCCCTGAGATCACAACTGATAAGTTGGAATATACTTAATGGTGTGAATCCCCAAGTCAGTGAAAGATAAAAATCACATCTATGGCCCCATAAACTTGTCCTCTCCCAGCGTAATAGGTAGGGAAAGTTTTCCAACACATTTACTTCCCTTCTGAAGGGAGAATGGGCCAACTCAGGCAGGATCAACCTTGACCTTGGCTGCTCAGCATGACTGGAAAACTCCCTCTGGGAACAGTCAGGTCGTGGGCCCCATGCCCTTATATTCTGCTGATTGTCCCCAAGGAGCCATGGGAAGCAGACCCACTCACCTTCACAGGCTCCTGAAGCTGGAACTCTGGGCACCTGATTTAGACAAAAGTGCCTGGGGATGGTGTACGGAGCTAGCGGTCCTCATTCCAAAAGTCTCTTCTAGCCCTGCTACTGGTGACTTACAAGGGCTGTATGTATTTTTATGAGATAAACTTTATAATGTATATCAAAAATATAAAAATTCACTTCTAAAATTGTATTTTGTAAAATATATTACAATAGTATGTAGAATGTAAGTTTGTTTATTGAAGTTTTCTTAATTAAAGGTATTGGAAATAATCTGTAAGAAATAATAATCTATTATTTAAAGAAAGTCTGATATAACACAGCTGATTCCATTTAAAATTATGTTCAAGGAAGATATTTTGCATTTTTGGATAAATGTTATGCTATAGCTTTAACTGTAAAATCAAAGTGAAAACCAATAGGTACACTGTCTTTGAAAAGAAGCAGCCATATGTTTTTCCTACTTGAAATGCTTCTTCCTTGTCTTCTGTGACACCACGTCTCCTGATTTCCCTCCCAATCTTGGGCTTACTAGTCCTCTTTCCTTGCTGAGCCCTCCCTCCTGTTCCTGATCTTGAGGTGATGTCTGTGGAGCTCAGCACTTACTACACTTCCTCCCCACAGAAGAAACATAATATTAAAACACTGTCTTTTAGAGAAGGGGAAACTTTAAATAAACACATGCATCTCCCTTTAAAAAGTTGAGTAATTAACAAGAAACTCCGAACTGTATCCGGTGCCCCCTGCAGCAGTCAGGGGACACTCAGGGAAGCTACCACCATGAGTGACACATCACGAAGGTTTTGTTACAGGGTTTAGCTATTACCATTATGCAGTGGGGAGCAGGCAGAGAAGGCTGTGGAAAGCTGCTGCTTCTGTCTGTGGTAACACACCTGGAATCACAGGGGTCAGCAGTCAGGAAGAAAAGGAAGAAAAGATAGGTGCAGAGACGGAGTGTGAGCACAGCCTGGAAACCTGAGGACAAACCAGACTCATACCAGCCACCATCAATGCCAGTCTCAGCCATGAGCACGGCCTGCAAGAGTAGCTGATCAGGGTCAAAGAAAAGCCAAAACAGGGGACGCAGGCCATGCTGTTGGTCTGCAAAGAGAACCAATGTTGTCGAATCCAAGTTCTTGTGCCCGACGCACAGTGAGGCCAAACAAACCAAAACGTCGGACTTTGGAGCAGAGAAAGGTTTATTGCAAGGCCAAGCAAGGAGAACGGGCAGCTCATGCTCAAAACCCTGAACTCCCCAACAGTTTTTGGGGAAAAGTTTTTATAGCAAAATTTGGGGTGAGGGCTTCAGGGTGTGTGGCTTTCTTCTGCTTGGTTAGTGGTGAGGTAACAAGGTGGAACTTCAGGAATCTTGTGCTCAGCCTGAAGTTACCATCCGCCTCCTGGGTGGGAGCCTTAGTTCCTATAGAAGAACTCAAAGATATTGTCATGCATATCCCTTGAGGAGGGACGAGGATCCTGCCCCAAAGCTGCACTATTGTTTTTTGACTGCTCTTCTTTTGTTTCTGCATTCCCTCCCTTCCCTAATTAGTAACTGCTTAAGTCTGCTCTTTGGAACTCGGGGAAGGTCTAGGAGACTGAAGCCTTTTCCCTACAAACAAGAAACAGGGGACATGGAAAGGATTTGTACCCAGGAGGGCTCTGCAGGGTCCTGCTCAGTTTCACCAGCAGATCTGAAACAATCTGCCTGAGCACAGTGGGCCTGGTGCTCTGTAAACTTGAACCTTAGAAACAGGCAGGGAAGGAGTTTTGGGCAGTTCCAGTTCAGTCCACATAGGAAAAACCACCACAGTGTTCGAACATTGTGTAAGACTGGGATATAAATCATATTCTGTATAAATAAGAAAGGGTAAAGAAATGGACTATTTTCAAACTAGGAAGCTCAACAATGAATTCATTTACTGACTGAGAAGAAGATGAAATAAGATTAAAAATGACTAGGCTGGCTCTTTGTTGTCAGGGACGGTTTTCTCTGTTGTGTTCCCTGATGCTGTGTACAAGGAGATAAGGAGTCTGGGCTTGTCAGACTGTGAGACTGTCCCTCTCTTTCTAAAATGAAACTCAGATTTCTTTGAAAGAATGTCTAAGTTGTGAAATATGTTTTAGATAATTGTAGCAAGTCTTAAAACTTGACTGTGTAGGGTGACCATTCATAAGTTGTACATATGGCATCACTCTAGTTTAAGCAGGCTCCCAGGGGACTCACCATTATTTCTCTTCCTCCTTTCCCATATTGCCTGGTGCTGAGGATCTTAGACTCCCCGGTCAGACTGCCTGGGTTTGAACCCTGGCTTCATGACATTCTTAGCCATGTGACCTTGACCAATTTCCTAACATGGAAAATCATAATAAGAATTTCATTTAATATAATAAGAATCACTTTTCTGTAAGGATGGAATGGAATAAAGATGTAAATCAGCAGAAGAATGAGATCCTGGTACACAGGGAGTTCTCACTGAGTAGTAGATTTTACTTTAACTCTCCAGCTTGAACTGTACCCTCTCTGCCTCACGTATTAGAGTTCAGCAGAGTCTCTGGTGCCTGGCACAACTGTTAAACTCAGTCTCTGTTTTCTGGTACACTTTTAGGAAGACTCTATTAAAAGTGCTTTGCTAGATCGTGTGGTAGATATGTTTAACTTTATATAGTACTGCCTAACTGTTTTCCAAAGAGGTTGTGCTATTTTAAACTCCTATTCCCATGTAATCTGGCCACTCTACTCCAGGGTATTCACCCAAGAGAAAAAAGAAAGTATATGTGCATACAATGACTTGTACATGAATCTTCATAGCAATTTTATTTGTAATAGTCTACAAACTAGTACAACCCAAATGTCCATCAGCAGGTGAAGAGGTCATTTTGAAATATATATAAACATCAAGCCAACATATCAGACATTTTAAACTTACTCAATGTTCTATATCAATTATATCTCAGTGATATCAGGAAAAAAATAGAAAAAAAGACCACAAGTGAATGGATAAACAATTTAAAATATAGCCATACCATGGAATACTACACCAATAAAAAGGACTATTGATATATGCAACAACACAAATGAATCTCAAAATAATTGTGCTCATTGGAAGAAGATGAAAAGTTATCTACTATATGATTCCATTGATATAAGACTAAAAATGTCAACTAATCTATTGTGAGAAAACTTAAAATAAATAAGTTTTTCGGGCAGCTCTGAACCAATTTGTAGTGTGTATCTTTGATATTAGGCAGCCTCCTCCAATCTTATGATTTAATTACTATAAACATTCTGAACATTTCCTAATGTGCATTTCCATTTTGAGCTCTGGACTTAAAATGTTCCCAAATGTCTTCCTCTGAAAGTCTCCCCAGCACCTTGAATCAAGTATTTCCAGAATAAAAGTCACAGTTAGCATCACCACATGCAATATTTCTTCCAGTTTCTACCTACCTGCTTACAGGAGAAGCCTGGATGATGCTCTAACATGCTTTGCCGCATCCCTTATGTTCTCTGTCTGCTTCCTAGAGCACTACTCTCCACTGCATTTTCAATAGTCCATCTCTATTGGTTCCTTAATATTACCAATAAAATATTCTCAGTTTTTCCCCATCCTAAACAAAATTTCCTCTAAATCTTCTCCCAATGATTCCACATCTGTCTACCCCTTGGCAATCTGAGTTGTGGTAATTCTATTCTACATCCAAAGTTTCATGTTCCTCACATACTTTTATAATTAATCAAAATTAAGTTTTTATCTTGTTTCCTCTGAACTACTGAAATAGTTCTTTCCAGAGTCAACAACTTACTTGTATTTAATTTCAAGGCTAATTTTCAGCCCCTTCTTAACTGATGTCTTACCAACAGATGAGGCTCCTGACTGCACCCCCCTTCATGGAAAGCACCCTTTTCATGTCTTTTGTGACTCTACTCTCTCCTTGTCTTCCCCATCTCTCTGGATTCTTTTTTTTTTTTTTTTCATTCTCCCATTCATTCAACTTAAAGGTGAATATTTCTCAGGTTCTCTCCTAGGTCTTTTTCTCAATTTGTCAAAACCCACTTTGTGTCTCATTCATTTCTGTGTATGAACATTCATTCATGAATATGCTGATGAATAATGAATTTATATCCAAGACAAAATCCCCTGAGTTTAGACCTATAGTCCAATTGCATCCTGGGAATCTCTCCTGAGATACCTCATTCGGAACCAAACTTAGGTCCTCTCACTTACACGCAGTAAACCAATCTACTGACACCACGTTGTGGTGAAGGAAAAGTGTAGCAGCATTTGTTGCAGTTGCCCAGCAAGGAGTCCAGGGCAGCCAGTGCTCAAAAGATCTGAACTCCCCAGTGGGTTTCAGGGAAACATTGTTAAAGGCCAGGTGAGGGAGGGGGCTGAAGGTTGTGATCAGCTTGTGCACATGTCTCTGATTGGTTGATGGTGAGGCAACAGGGCAGTGTCACATTATCAACCCTCAGGCTCCAATAGGCCTGGGGCCTAAGTGCTCATGGTCATCAGTTAGTTAATTTCTTCCATTTGGTGGTGGTTTTTGCATCTGCAAAACAACTCAAGAAATGTGCATCAGATACTATTACTTAGGTGCTTCAGAGAGGAGCTAAAGCAGAGGATATGGGGGAAGCTCCATAGGGTCATGCTCGGTTATAATTCATGCTTCACATTCAGTAAGTCCATTAATCTAAACATCCCTCCTTCCCTTCAGGTGCTTCCTTTACAATGGATGCTCCACTGTTTGCCTCCTTCTCTCTCTTCTTCCACAGCTTAACAATCACCAAGTTCTGCCATTATACCAATTCAGTTTTTTTCAAACCTGATTTTTTTTTTCTCTTTATATCTCTATCTACAACTCAAGTCTGGCCTACTAAAATCTTCCTCTTATTTATTGCAGAACCTTCATCATCAGAGTTTTACCTCTGGTCTTTCTCCTTACCATAGATAATCTATAAGGAACTCAAAGTGATTCTTTTAAACGCAACCCCTCTTAACATTGTAACCCCTTTCCTCAAAACTTTCAGCTCCTCTCTGCTTATCTTCAGGTTAAAAAATAAATAAAAATAAAAAAGTCATACTCACTGCAAGTTTCTTATGGAGAAATCCTCTACTCACTTAGTATAACCTGGCAATGTACTATCCCCACCTAATGTTCTGTTCTACCCTGAAGTGCTTTCAGTTGTGGGAGCTCAACGTACACTTGCCTCTCCTGGGAAGACCATTCCTCTGTCCTGTCTGGCTTATGGCTGGTCTGGCTTTCCACCTGCTACCCTCAGTTGTCATGGAGGGTCTTCCCCATCTCTCTAGGAATATATTCTGTCTCTGTATTAACTCTTACACTGAACCTTGAACTTTCCCTTACATGGTACAAAGGAAGCTTTAATATTAGTCCTGTTTAACTATTGACCTTTACCAAGAGATTCTAAGAGCAAGGAAGGGGTAAATCACGTATGTTTTTCTTTTTTTTTTTTCCCATTGTTTTTTTTTTCCTCCTAATTTTTTTTAATTTTTTTAATTTTTTTTATTTTTTGCTTTATAACAAATTTAATCAGTTATACATATACATATGTTCCCATATCCCCTCCCTTTTGCGTCTCCCTCCCACCCTCCCTATCCCACCCCTCCAGGCGGTCACAAAGCACCGAGCTGATCTCCCTGTGCTATGCGGCTGCTTCCCACTAGCTATCTACCTTACGTTTGGTAGTGTATATATGTCCATGCCGCTCTTTCACTTTGTCACAGCTTACCCTTCCCCCTCCCCATATCCTCAAGTCCATTCTCTAGTAGGTCTGTGTCTTTATTCCTGTCTTACCCCTATGTTCTTCATGACATTTTTTTTTCTTAAATTCCATATATATGTGTCAGCATACAGTGTCCAGCATCAGATGAATGGGTAAAGAAGATGTGGCATATATATAAAATGGAATATTACTCAGCCATAAAAAGAAATGAAATTGAGCTATTTGTAATGAGGTGGGTGGACCTAGAGTCTGTCATACAGAGTGAAGTAAGTCAGAAAGAGAAAGACGTATGTTTTTCTTTACAGAATCTCCACTGCTGAGCCCAGAACTCACTTTTAGTAGTGGCTTAACTATTGTTAAACAAATTAACAAGTGACTGCTTTATTTTCTTCTGTATGATATTCATTTTTTATTTTTTGCTTTCTCATTTTATTGGCTAAAGAATAAATTAAGAATATTATATAATAGTCTTATCAAAACATTTCTGTTTTTTTATTTTAGTGGAACAACTGTGGAATCCCTCAATAAATTGTGATTTTAATTATTGTTAGGAGTTATACAATATTTATTAAACTAATAAGCCATTGTTTACTTGTAGCGTATGAAGAGGTTTTAATTTATTGATCATGAATCAATTTTGAATTTTATCAAACAGCTTTTTTTTTAAAGTAATAAAGCATAGTGGTTAAAACCACCTGCATATTTACTAGTTGTAAAACTTTGGATCAGTTTCTTAATTGCTTTGTGAATCAGTTTCCTTGCCTGTAAAATGGACATCATTATAGTAATTAAAGTAGGTGAATAATACATATATTAGAAAATAATTGGAGTCAGTCAGAACAGGGAATGTTGGCATTTAGAATGTCAAGCAGATGTAGTCCCAGTGATAACAACATTCTGAAGCTTAGTAGGTCTAAGAAAATGACATGTCATTGGTAAAGGTGATGAGAATACAGGATGTTTTCACTGTTGGGGGTGAGAGTAAATTGTCACAGTGTTTTAATGGGTAGTTTTACATTATCTGTGAATTTCTAAAATGGGCTTAGACTTAAATTCACTTCTTAGAAGTAAATATTTTCATACACTTCAAAGATATGACTTAAAGGATATTGCTCTTAACAGTATTTGAAACTTTGAAAAAGGTAAAAATATGGATTTAGTGAAAGCATGCTACATTGATACAATGAATAATGTGATGCCTTAAAGAGTGTAGAACAATATGTTCACATAAGGAAAAGTATCTACAATATTTTATTAAGTACAAAAGCAATTTTCAGTACACGGTATTTTGCTATGATAGTGATTTGCAAATAGATGATATATAATAATGAAACTTGTCACTATGTCTTTCATCCCCACTCTTACCAGGAGATGCTCAAAGTGTAAAAATATCTGATCTTGTCATGCAACCAATTACAATGCTGCAATGCCTTCTCGTTTTTCAGATAATGAAGATAATATTTGTCATAATCTGCCCTTCCCTGTGTGATCTGGCTCCCACCCAGCCTTCTAGATTCATCTCAAAATAGAACTCCTCTTTCTGTCTGCACTTCCACAACCCGATCCCTCTGTTCTATCTGCCAAGTCTCCCCTACTATGCTCCCAACGCTAGGTCCAGAATCTACCCATTCACCCTTCAGGGCACAGGCAAGTTTCCATCTTCAACATGTGAGTAAGTAAATAAAGAATTGCCTTATTCCTCAGATTACATCACAGCTCCACCATATATATATATATATATATATATATATATATATATATATATATCCCAATCTCCCAATTCATCACACACACACACACACACACACACACACACACACACGCACCCGCCATTTCCCCCTTTGGTGTCCATACGTTTGTTCTCTACATCTGTGTCTCTATTTCTGCCCTGCAAACTGGTTCAACTGTACCATTTTTCTAGGTTCCACATATATGCATTAATATACAATATTTGTTTTTTCTCTTTCTGACTTACTTCATTCTGTATGACAGTCTCTAGGTCTATCCACGTCTCTACAAATTACCTAATATTGTTCCATTTTATGGCTGAGTAATATTCCACTGTATATATGTACCACATCTTCTTTATCCATTCATCTGTCAGTTGGCATTTAGGTTGCTTCCATGACCTGGCTATTGTAAGTAGTGCTGAAATGAACATTGGGGTGCATGTGTCTTTGTGAATTATGGTTTTCTCTGGGTATATGCCCAGTAGTGGGATTGCTGGGTCATATGGTAGTTCTATTTTTAGTTCTTTAAGGAATCTCCATATTGTTCTTCATAGTGGCTCTATCAATTTACATTCCCACCAACAGTGCAGGAGGGTTCCCTTTTCTACACACACCCTCCAGCATTTGTTGTTTGTAGATTTTCTGATGATGCTCATTCTAACTGGTGTGAGGTAATACCTCATTGTAGTTTTGATTTGCATTTCTCTAATAATTAGTGATGTTAAGCAGCTTTTCATGTGCTTCTTGGCCATCTGTATGTCTTCTTTGGAGAAATGTTTATTTAGGTCTTCTGCCCATTTTTGGATTGGGTTGCTTGTTTTTCTAATATTGAGCTGCATGGGCTGTTTACATATTTTGGAGATTAATCCTTTGTCCAATGATTCATTTGCAAATATTTTCTCCCGTTCTGAGGGTTGTGTTTTCGTCTTATTTATGGTTTCCTTTGCTGTGCAAAAGCTTTTAAGTTTCATTAGGTCCTATTTGTTTATTTTTGTTTTTATTTCCATTACTCTAGGAGGTGGATCAAAAAATATCTTGCTGGGGTGCTTCCCTGGTGGCACAGTGGTTGAGAGTCCTCCTGTCAATGCAGGGGACACAGGTTCGTGCCCCAGTCTGGGAAGATCCCACATGCTGCGGGGCGGCTGGGCCCGTGAGCCATGGCCGCTGAGCCTGTGCGTCTGGAGCCTGTGCTCTGCAACGGGAGAGGCCACAACAGTGAGAGGCCCGCGTACCGCAAAAAAAAAAAAAAAAAAAAAAAAAAATCTTGCTGTGATTTATGTCAAAGAGTGTTCTTCCTATGTTTTCCTCTATGAGTTTTATAGTGCCCGGTCTTACATTTAGGTCTCTAATCCATTTTGAGTTCATTTTTGTGTATGGTGTTAGGGAGTGTTCTAATGTCATTCTTTTACATGTAGCTGTCCAGTTTTCCCAGCACCACTTATGGAGGAGACTGTCTTTTCTCCATTGTATACTTTGCCTCCTTTGTCATAGATTAGTTGACCATAGGTACGTGGATTTATATCTGGGATTTCTATCATGTTCCATTGATCTATATTTCTCTTTTTGTTCCAGTACCATATTGTCTTGATTAATGTAGCTTTGTAGTATAGTATGAAGTCAGAGAGTCTGATTCCTCCAGCTCCATTTTGTTCCCTCAAGACTGCTTTGGCTATTCGGAGTCTTTTTTGTCTCCCTACAAATTTTAAGATTTTTTGTTCTAGTTCTGTGAAAAATGCCATTGGTAATTTGATAAGGATTTCATTGAATTTGTAGATTCCTTTGGGTAGTATAGTCATTTTCACAATATTGATTCTTCCAATCCAGGAACATGGTGTATCTCTCCATCTATTTGTATCATCTTTAATTTCTTTAATCAGTGTCTTATAATTTTCTGCATACAGGTCTTTTGTCTCCTTAGGTAGGTTTATTCCTAGGTATTTTATTCTTTTTGTTGCAGTGGTAAATGGGAGTGTTTCCTTAATTTGTCTTTCAGATTTTTCATCATTAGTGTATAAGAATGCAAGAGATGTCTGTGCATTAATTTTGTATCTTCATCTTTACCAGATTCATTGATTAGCTTTTGTAGTTTTCTGGTGGCATCTCTAGGATTCTCTATGCATAGTATCATGTCATCTGCAAACAGTGACAGTTTTACTTCTTCTTTTCCAATTTGTAGTCATTTTATTTCTTTTTCTTCTCTAATTGCCATGGCTAGGACTTCCAAAACTATGTTGAATAATAGTGGTGAGAGTGGACATCTTTGTCTCATTCCTGATCTTAGAGGAAATGCTTTCAGTTTTTCACCATTGAAAATGATGTTTGCTGTGGGTTTGTCATATATGGCCTCTATTATGTTGAGGTAGTTTCCCTCTATGCCCACTTTCTGAAGAGCTTTTATCATAAATGGGTGTTGAATTTTGTCAAAAGCTTTTTCTGAATCTAATGAGATGATCATATGATTTTTATTCTTCAATTTGTTAATATGGTGTATCACATTGATTGTTTTGCATATGTTGAAGAATCCTTGCATCCATGAGATAAATCCCACTTGATCATGGTGTATGCTCTTTTAATGTGTTGTTAGATTCTGTTTGCTAGCATTTTATTGAGGATTTTTGCATCTATATTCCTCAGTGATAATGGTCTGTAATTTTCTTTTTTTGTAGTGTCTTTTTCTGGTTTTGATATCAGGGTGATGGTGGCCTCATAGAATAAGTTTGGGAGTACTCCTTCCTCTGCAAATTTTGGAAAAGTTTGAGAAGGATGGGTGTTAGCTCTTCTCTAAATGTTTGATAGAATTCACCTGTGAAGACATTTGGTCCTGGACTTTTGTTTGTTGCAAGATTTTTAATCACAGTTTCAATTTCATTACTTGTGATTGGTCTGTTCATATTTTCTATTTCTTCCTGATTCAGTCTTGGAAGGTTATACCTCTCTAAGAATTTGTCCATTTCTTCCAGGTTTTCCATTTTATTGGTATAGATTTGCTTGTAGTAGTCACTTAGGATGCTTTGTATGTCTGCGGTGTCTGTTTTAACTTCTCCTTTTTCATTTCTAATTTTATTGATTTGGGTACTCTCCCTCTTTTTCTTGATGAGTCTGGCTAATGGTTTATCAGGTTTGTTTATCTTCTCAAAGAACCAGCCTTTAGTTTTACTGTTCTTTGTTATTATTTTATTTGTTTCTATTTCATCTATTTCTGCTCTGACTTTTATGATTTCTTTCCTTCTACTAACTTTGGGTTTTGTTTGTTCTTTTTTTCTCTAGTTCCCTTAGGTGTAAGGTTAGATTGTTTATTTGAGATTTTTCTTGTTTCTTGAGGTAGGCTTGTATAGCTCTAAACTTCCCGCTTAGAACTACTTTTGCTGCATCCCATAGATTTTGGATCATAGTGTGTTCATTGTAATTTGTCTCTAGGTATTTTTTTGACTTCTTCTTTGATTTCTTCAGTGATCTCTTGGTTATTTAGTAACGTATTATTTAGCCTCTATGTGTTTGTGATTTTTACGTTTTTTTCCCCTGTAATTGATTTCTAATCTCACAATGTTGTGGTCAGAAAAGATGCTTGATATGATTTCAATTTTCTTAAATTTACTAAGGCTTGATTTGTGACCCAAGATGTGATCTATCCTGTAGAATATTCCATGTGCACTTGAGAAGAAAGTGCAATCTGCTGTTTTGGATGGAATGTCCTATAAATATCATTTAAATCTACCTGGTTTATTGTGTCATTTAAAGCTTGTGCTTCCTTATTAACTTTCTGTTTAGATGATCTGTCCATTGGTGTAAGTGAGGTGCTAAAGTCCCCCACTATTAATGTGTTACTGTTGATTTCCTCTTTTATAGCTGTTAGCAGTTGTCTTAGGTATTGACGTGCTCCTATATTGGGTGCATACATATTTATAATTGTTATATCTTCTTCTTGGATTGATCCCTTGATCATTATGTAGTGTCCTTCCTTGTCTCTTGTAACATTCTTTATTTTGCAGTCCATTTTACCTGATATGAGTATTGCTACTCCAGCTTTCTTTTGATTTCCATTTGCATGGAATATCTTTTTCTATCTCCTCACTTTCAGTGTGTATGTGTCCCTAGGTCTGAAGTGGGTCTCTTGTAGACAAAATATATATGGGTCTTGTTTTTGTATCCATTCAGTGAGCTTGTGTCTTTTGGTTGGAGCATTTAATCCATTTACATTTAAGGTAATTATCAATATGATTGTTCCTATTACTACTTTCTTGTTATGTTTTTTTCTTAACATCTTTATTATCATATATTTGCTTTACAATGGTGTGTTAGTTTCTGCTTTATAACAAAGTGAATCAGTTATGCATATACATATGTCCCCATATGGGTTTGTTTTTGTAGGTCCTTTTCTTCTCTTGTGTTTCCCACTTAGATAAATTCCTTTAGCATTTGTTTTAGAACTGGTTTGGTGGTGCTGAATTCTCTTAGCTTTTGCTTGTCTGTAAAGATTTTTATTTCTCTGCCAAATCTGAATGAGATCCTTGCCAGGTAGAGTAATTTTGGTTGTAGTTTCCAGAAGATAAGAGATGTTTGACTCATGTTTTTTCGGCAAATCTAGCACAAACTGTAGCAGCTTCACTGCCAATATGTATAATTACTGCAGTCCTCATGGTAAAATGAAAATGATAAAATTAAAATATAAGCTCAGTTCATCTCTCTCTCTCTCTCTCTCTCTCTCTCTTTTTTTTTTTTTGGCCGTGCTGCTCAGCATGCAGGATCTTAGTTCCCTGACCATGGATGGAACCTGCCCCCTGCATTGGAAGCATGGGCTCTCAACCACTGGACCATCAGGGAAGTCCCAATCTCAGTTCATCTCTTGATTTAATATTTCTCTATTTAATTCATTGATTTACTCTTGTCATTTTTATATGTGCATATAATATTAAGTTTTCTGTTTCTCATTGAAAATAACTAAAATGTATTTTCTATTTTTCTGAATATGGATTATAAAGTTGTATCTCAGAAGGATATAATAAAGCAACTGTTAGCAACTATGGCTTAGGGCAATTTAAAGTTATTGGCATGCAACTGACTTGATCAGTCTTTGTAAGTGTTCATCCAGAATCTCAGTGGCTCAAAGCAGTTCTCCTTAAATTGCCTATTTGCAGCAGATAAACATTGGAAATTGAAATAGAGACACACTTACGTTGTGTAGATACACCCGTGGGATGCTTGCAGTCTTGTAGTGATGATTGAGCAAAAGACAGAAGGTGTCAGAACATAGAGTTTACAATTGCTGAAACACTGAAGCTATTTTCAAAGCATTTATGTTTGCAAGATGGTCATTATTGCAGTCATTTTAAAGCATTTACCCTTGAAAAAGTTTCAATTACTAAAATCTCATTTGCCACTAAGGAAAAGCAAAAAGGTGGTTAAGCCCTGGTGAAATTATGTTTCAGTTGCTTAAACATTCCCAACTCTTATTGTTTCCAGACTTATACCAATACCATGTTAATCTGGGGTGTGTGTGTGTGTGTGTGTGAGTGTGTGTGTAAAATACTGATGTACAGTTTACAGAATGAACTGTTGTAAAAGGTCCGTAGCATATAAGGAGCATTACTAAATATCATGAGAGAAAGAAATGTGGGCTGTCATTCAGGGGAAGATGCATGGGTTTAAGGTTGAAGGGAAGGAAACAGATCTTAGCTAATAAGGAAGACAGAACAAAGATGGAAAGTTCTGAGTGATCTGGACAGGCTCCAGTGGAAATGGGCAGGGTGCGGTGGTATCTCCAGGTGGACACCATACAAACCATTTCAGGAGACTTGCAGCACAAAAGTTCCAGGACCAAATTAAAGGGCTCTAAACACAGGTTTACTGAATCAGGATAAAACATAAACAAGAGAGTATAATTTTAGAGATGCCTTCTGTAACCTGATAATATTTTGTGTGTGTATAATCATTGATGGTGTATATCCTGCTTTCATCTCTGCTGTATCAGACTTCCCCATGGAAAGTGGGGTCCAACAAACAGACCCAATATATCCTTGCTCTGTTAAAGGGATACAGAAGCAAGGACGTATTGCCGTAGCTGTCACTCACCAAAACCTGGTGAGCAACTGTGACTTTTGCATGCAAGTTTTTGTGTAGAGAGGGCACTGGGGACCATTCTGAGCATCACTGTGGGTGACCAATTTATGGAGGCAATGATTACCATAAGCAGTTGGTGCCTCAGGAATATGTGTTTCTTAATTGGTCCCCTCATCCACCTTCCTGTGTATTTTTAGCACACACATGCACTCCTCAATTTGCCTTTAACATGTTTCACAAGCTAGTTGCTCACTTACTCTCAACAGGTTCCATATTTAGTGGGTTTTATCCACCCCATTGGATTTACTCGTTCTTTATAGTTGAAGTGAATAGTCTAAATGACATAGTAAACACACATCAAGGGTAACTTTGTGAATTAAGAAGAAAGAATGGGAGTAGAGAATGAACTAGGGAGGGGGAGGATATTCTGGACACCCATGTCCATGTGCTCATGGCTGTTTCTGAACAAAGTGCCTGCAGTGCAACCCACAACTACAGCCAGAATTAAACTGACCATGGGGCAACTCTTGAACTAGCACAAGCATCCGTGGACTGGTCAGTACCCATGAAGTGAGACATGAGTCTGACGTGAGAACCCTGGTCAGCTGGTATGCTCAACCTCTGGGTCAAATGAGTTTTAACTGAGTTTAAATGTGAGACTTATAGGGACCCAGAAAACAGCTGAAAGATGGTTTAGAGACCAACATGCCACTCCAAAAATGCATGCGGTGGATATACCCATGAATATACCAAGAACAAAAATAAATTCCATCTTCAGTGAGGACAGGAGGGAGTAAAAGAAGTAGAAAAAACAGATAAATAAAGTCCTTAAGAGTAAAGAGTGCCGTCACGAGGATAATGCACACTAGAGAGAAGAAAGAAATCGACAACAAGAGCAAGGTGTACCTCCTCAACTAGATGGATGTTGTATTCTGAGCAGGGTTCTAGTCCTCTCTTAGTGGTCTCTTGCTGTTGTCTTTGTTAGTTTTCTGTGGTCTGTTTGTTTATTTTTTATTATTTTGATATAAGTAATTTTCTAGTTCAGGCAAAGGGACAATATGGAGAAGATACTCTTACATAAAAGAATTCCTCGAAGAGCTGCCCTTTCTCCAGCAAAAAAATAAGACAGATATAGTTCTATTATCCCAGTCTAAAGTGAAGTAAGACTCTATTTTATGTAGCAAGATTAGCAAAGCTGCTTCTGCCCTTGGAAAGCAGAGTGTGGAGAGCTGAGCACTAGGAACCCAGAGATTTGTGAACTTAGAACTTCAAACAGGCGTTTACCAAGAGAGCAAGGCTAGCAGACTTGTGTTCAACATATGGGGGGGGGCGGTCTGGATTTATATAGATGCTGAAGCTCCTCCAGATCCAGCAGTGATGGAGAGATACTTATATTGGAGAAGAGTTTTGGAGAACGGAGACTGTCAAAGAGCATCTGTGTAGAGAGATGAGGGAATGGCAGAGGTCATGGGGTCAATGTTGGGCAGCAGTGCTGCTTGGGCAGGTGCCAGGACCAGAAAGAGTACCCAGTGGCACTAAATTATAATTCACAAAGGAACGATCTTTATGAAGTATCTACAAGCAACAATAGTTTTGGAATCATCAAAACACAGTGCTACCTTTTGGGTTTTGATGACCTTTATCTGCCTTCAGAATGAATCAATTCTTAGGAACATTGGGTGATTCATAGGACCTGTGTCAAGACTAAAGTATTGGGCTTCCTGCTAGTACATCCTATATGAAGGCTAAAGCAATTAAGTTAAGACATAAAATAAATGCAATCAAATTTCCACGTTAAATTCATGAAGCAAGTCATAACGTTTTCACTACTAATAAGGCTAATTATCTGTGATAATCCGAGCTTCTCTAAAAGTAATGCCTTGAGGCCTGAAGATGCCCACACAGAACATACAGACAGAGAGACTATGGACAGCAGAAATCTCAAAGAATGAAAGTGGGGTGAGACGGGAAGGTAAGGTCAAGGGCTACCTCTGAGAAAAGGGGTGTTGGGAAAATGATGGAGGGAACACCAACTAAAATGCCCATTTCCCTTTTCAGTGGTTAGTGGTCCCCAACACTAGGGTCCCTGTAAACTTTAAGGAACACATACCTGTAGGCAATCCTTCCACTAAAGGAAACACTTCAGTGCCTTTCACCCACCCCCTACTGTCTGGGACTGGGACCTCCTTTCCCTGCCTCCTAGTTTTTCAGGAGGAACATTCATTAGAGTGACAGCCCTTTACCTTCTCCCCCTTCTCCACACCCCCCCACACCAAATTTCACTCTGGGAGGAGGAATTTATCTCTCCCCCTCTGCCTCTTCTGCTTTGGAGGAAGAAAGGCAATTTTGTTTTCAAAGTTTGTCAATTTCTATTTCTTATCAAGCCAAGGTGACTTTAAGGTCTGGGGCATGGGGATGAAACTTTAGAAGAAGAATCTGACCGTTATCAATTTAACATTTCAACATATACCCTGCCAGCATGGACAGAACTCTTTAAGCATCTCTCCTTTACGATGAGCACAATGTTACTTGTGGAAGCAAAAGGCACCCTGCTGTTCAAGGTCGGGTGTTGAGGAGGGGCCACCAGGCCCAGAATGTGCGGCCCCTCAGCAACCTTACAACCTCGATCTAGCCTGAAAATAACCTTCCTGCAGCCTCGCTACAAGGAAACTGTGGCCCTGAAAGCCTCCAGCTGCATTGCTGCATCCCAGCTGCAGCTTCCTGTGTAGCCTGCATCTCCAGGCCCACATTAGCACTTGCTGGTGACCTGAGATCAGGTGTTGCACTCTGAGGGCTGCATCTCCACTGCTCAGTGACTCGCAGACGAGATCCAGCCTGGGCGAATCTGTACACTTCCTGCTCCCAGGGGCTCAACCCACCTTCCCCAATAAGCCTTGGTGGGTGTCATCTCCCCCAGGTTTGTCCAACCTGTCTACTCTTCTTCAGCCCTAGAAGCACATGGTTCCCTTATATCTTATCATCACTTTTGTATTATTATCAACATTTAGCAATTCTTTCTATTAAACTTGTTTTACCCAGTTTGTATTGTTAGACCAATACAAAGCCTGAGTAGAATTTAAGGAAAGCAGTTGCTGATTGCTGCTTTTGGCTGGGTGAGAACACAAGGACATTTGGTCTTGGCTGTGCACAATGGTCTGTGTGGGGGCCCCTGACTCGCTTTTACCCTTTCACTGTGGATTTAAGTCACTGCAGCTCATCAGGACTTTGAAATTTTAGGGCTCATGTGCTTTTGGCCCCAGCAGGTCCTGCAGTTTATAGCTGCTTTATCAAAATGTGAGTGGCATGTATGTGGAGATGAGGGTCCCTCAGCCACAAGGCAGTGGCCCTCAGGCACAGAAAGCTGCAGTCTGATCTTGAACCATGGAAGTGCAGCCTGGCTTCACATGGTATGCAGGACTGAGGCAGGATCTTGCCTAGAGGTATTTAGACATCGATGGGTAAAACAACATTTTATGTCTTTAAAAATGCAACATCACGGGGCTCTACATCCACTGTACAGCATCCTTAGGGTTTATCTTTAACTTATTACAGAATAGTCAGGTAAGTATCTCCAGACTAGCTATGTTCAGGGTTAAGGGGGAGAGGAGGAGGGCTCACCTGCATCCCTTTAGATGTTATTTTATTAATTAATTTTTTGAAAGCTGAAGAAAACTTTTTATTTCAAATGCTTATTCTAGTATAAACAGGGTATCAAAAATGCTTGCATGTATCACATAAATTCCAAATAATCGTTTTAAATAAAATTTCACATGACGATTGGAATCAAGCCTCAACTATGACTGTGGCCCTCCTGCTCCTGCCAGCTCTCCTTCAGCTTCTCCTGGTTCAGGAGAAAGAGGGTGTATGTTATTGTGCTCAGTTGTTGAGAGAGAAAGAAAGCAACAATAATGGCAGACTGATGCTGCAGCCGTGTGGCTGACAGGGTCTTGGTGCTCTAGCTGGATGTCAGGCCTGAACCTATGAGGTGGGAGAGCTGAGTTCAGGACATTGGACCACCAGAGACTTCCTGGCCCCACGTAATATCAATCAGTTAGAGCTCTCCCTGAGATCTCCACCTCAAAGCTAAGACCCAGCTCCCCTCAACGACCAGCAAGCTCCAGTGCCGGACACCTCATTCCAAACAACTAGCAAGACGGGAACACAACCCCACCCATTAGCAGAGAGGCTGCCAAAAATCATACTAAGTTCACAGACACCCTGAAACACACCACCAGACACAGTCCTGCTCACCAGAAAGAAAAGATCCAGCCTCATCCACCAGAACAAAGTCACGAGTCCCCTCCACAGGAAGCCTACAAAACCTACAGAAAAAACCTTACCCAATGGGCACAGACACCAAAAACAATGGGAACTACGAACCTGCAGCATGCGAAAAGGAGACCCCAGATACAGTAAGTTAAGCAAAATGAGAACAGAGAGAAAAATGCAACTAGTGAAGACGCAGATAAAAACCCACTAGACAAAACAGATGAAGAGGTAATAGGCAGTCTACCTGAAAAAGAATTCAGAGTAATGAGAGTAAAGATGATCCAAAATCTTGGAAATAGAATGGAGAAAGTACAAGAAACGTTTAACAAGGACCTAGAAGAACTAAAGAGCAAACAAACAATGATGAACAACACAGTAAATGAAATTTAAAATTCTCTAAAAGGAAACAATAGCAGAATAACTGAGGCAGAAGAACAGATAAGTGACCTGGGAGATAAAATAGTGGAAATAACTACCACAGAGCAAAATAAAGAAACAAGAATGAAAAGAATTGAGAACAGTCTCAGAGACCTCTGGGACAACATTAAATGCACAAACATTTGAATTATAGGGGTCCCAGAAGAAGAAGAGAAAAAGAAAGGGACTGAGAAAATATTTGAAGAGATTATAGTTGAAAACTTCCCTAATATGGGAAAGGAAATAGTCAATAAAGTCCAGGAAGAGCAGAGAGTCATACAGGATAAATCCAAGGAGAAATATGCCATGACACATATTAATAAAGCTATCAAAAATTAAATCAAAAAAATATATTAAAAGCAGCAAGGTAAAAGAACAAACAAAATACAAGGGAATCCCCAAAGGTTAACAGTTGATCTTTCCACAAAATATCTGCAAGCCAGAAGGGAGTGGCAGGAGGTATTTAAAGTGATGAAAGGGAAAAAAACCACAACCAAGATTACTCTATACAGAAAGGATCTCATTCAGATTTGAAGGAGAAATTAAAACCATTACAGACAAGCGAAAGCCAAGAGAATTCAGCATCACCAAACCAGCTTTCCAACAAATGCTAATGGAACTTCTCTATGCAGGAAACACAAGAGAAGGAAAAGACCTACAATAACAAACACAAAACAATTAAGAAAATGGTAATAGGAACATACATATTGATAATTACCTGAAATGTAAATGGATTAAATGCTCCAACCAAAAGACATAGACTAGCTGAAAGGATACAAAAGCAAGACCCACATATATGCTATCTACAAGAAACCCACTTCAGACCTAGGGACACATAGATCCTGAAAGTGAGGGGATGGAAAAAGATATTCCATGCAAATGGATATCAAAATAAAACTGGAGTAACAATTCTCATATCAGACAAAATAGACTTTAAAATAAAGAATGTTACAAGAGACAAGGAAGGACACTACATAATGATCAAGGGATCAATCCAAGAAGAAGATATAACAATTGTAAATATTTATGCACTCAACATAGGAACACGCCAATACATAAGTCAAATGCTAACAGCCACAAAAGGGGAAATCAACAGAAACATAATAATAGTAGGGGAGTTTAACACCCCACTTTCACCAATGGGCAGATCATCCAAAAGGAAAATAAATAAGGAAACACAAGTTTTAAATGACACATTAAACAAGATGACTTAATTTCTATTTATTGGACATTTCATCCAAAAGCAACAGAATACACTTTCTTCTCAAGTACTCATGGAACATTCTCCAGGATAGATCATAACTTGGGTCACAAATGAAGCCTTGGTAAATTTAAGAAAATTGAAACTGTATCAAGTATCTTTTCTGACCACAACACTATGAGACTAGATATCAATTATAGGAAAAAATATCTAAAAAATACAAACACATGGAGGCTAAACAATACACTACTAAATAATCAAGAGATCACTGAGGAAATCAAAGAGGAAATCAAGAAATACCTAGAAACAAATGACAATGAAAACATGATGATCCAAAACCTATGGGATGCAGCAAAAGCAGTTCTAAGAGGGAAGTTTATAGCAACACAGTCCTACCTCAAGAAACAAGAAACATCTTAAATAAACAACCTAACCTTACACCTAAAACAATTAGAGAAAGAAAAACAAAAACACCCCACAGTTAGCAGAAGGAAATTAATCATAAAGATAAGATCAGAAATAAATGAAAAGAAATAAAGGAAACGATAGCAAAGATCAATAAAACTAAAAGCTGGTTCTTTGAGAAGATAAACAAAATTGATAAACCATTAGCCAGACTCATCAAGAGAAACGGGAGAAGACTCAAGTCAACAGAATTAGAACTGAAAAAGGAGAAGTAACAACTGGCACTGCAGAAATACAAAGGATCATGAAAGATTACTACAAGCAACTGTATGCTAATAAAATGGACAACCTGGAAGAAATGGACAAATTCTTAGAAAAACACAACCTTCCGAGGCTGAACAAGGGAGAAAGAGAAAATATGAACAGACCAATCACAAGCACTGAAATTGAATCTGTGATTAAAAATCTTCCAACAAACAAAAGCCCAGGACCAGATGGATTCACCAGCAAATTCTATCAAACATTTAGAGAAGAGTTAACACCTATATTTCTCAAACTCTTCAAAAATAAATCAGAGGGAGGAACACTCCCAAACTCATTCTGTGAGGCAACCAACACCCTGATACCAAAATCAAAGATGTCACAAAAAAAGAAAACTACAGGCCAATATCACTGATGAACATAGATGAAAAAATCCTCGACAAAATATGAGCAAACAGAATCCAGCAGCACATTATAAGGATCATACACCATGATCAACTGGGGTTTATCCCAGGAATGCAAGGATTCTTCAATGTATGCAAATCAATAAATGTAATACACCATATTAACAAACTGAAGGAGAAAAACCATATGATCACCTCAAAAGATGCAGAAAAAGCTTTTGACAAAATTCAACACCCATTTATGATAAAAACTCTCCAGAAAGTAGGCATAGACAGAACCTACCTCAACATAATAAAGGCCATATATGACAAACCCACAGCCAGCATCATCCTCAATGGTGAAAAACTGAAACCATTTCCACTAAGATCAGGAACAAGACAAGGTTGCCCACTCTCACCACTCTTATTCAACCTAGTTTTGGAAGTTTTAGCCACAGCAATCAGAGAAGAAAAGGAAATAAAAGGAATCCAAATCGGAAAAGAAGAAGTAAAGCTGTCACTGTTTGCAGATGACATGATACTATACATAGAGAATCCTAAAGATGCTACCAGAAAACTACTAGAGCTAATCAATGGATTTGGTAAAGTTGCAGGATACAAAATTAATGCACAGAAATCTCTGACATTCCTATATACTAATGATGAAAAATCTGAAAGTGAAATCAAGGAAACACTCCCATTTACCATTGCAACAAAAAGAATAAAATATCTAGGAATAAACCTACCTAAGGAGACAAAAGACCTGTATGCAGAAAATTACAAGACACTGATGAAAGAAATTAAAGATGATACAAATAGATGGAGAGATGTACCATGTTCTTGGATTGGAAGAATCAACATTGTGAAAATGACTATACTACCCAAAGCAGTCTACAAATTGAATGCAATCCCTATCAAACTACCAGTGGCATTTTTCACAGAAGTAGAAAAAAAAAAATTCAGAATTTGTGTGGAAACACCGAAGACCCCGAATAGCCAAAGTAACACTGAGAAAGTAAAATGGTCTGGAGGAATCAGGCTCCCTGACTTCAGACCATACTAGAAAGCTACAGTAATCAAGACAGTATGGTACTGGCACAAAAACAGAAATATAGATCAATGGAACAGGATAGAAAGACCAGAGATAAACCCACGCACATATGGTCCCCTTATTTTTGATAAAGGAAGCATGAGTATACAATGGAGAAAAGACAGCCTCTTTAATAAGTGGTGTTGGGACAACTGGACAGCTACATGTAAAAGAATGAAACTAGAACACTTCCTAACACAATACACAAAAATAAACTCAAAATGGATTAGAGATCTAAATGTAAGGCCAGACACTGTAAAACTCTTAGGGGAAAACAGAGGCAGAACACTCTATGACATTAATTACATCAAGATCCTTTTTGACGCACCTCCTAGAGAAATGAAAATAAAAACAGAAATAAACAAATGGGACCTAATGAAACTTAAAAGCTTTTGCGTAGCAAAGGAAACCCTAAAATAGACAAAATGACAACCCAGTATGTGAGAATATATTTGCAAATGAAGCACCTGACAAAGGGTTAATCTCCAAAATATACAAGCAAGTCATGGAGCTCAATATCAAAATAACAAACAACCCAATCCAAATATGGGCAGAAGAGCTAAATAGACATTTATCCAAAGAAGATTGCCAACAAACACCTGAAATGATGCTCAACATCACTAATCATTAGAGAAATGTAAATCAAAACTACAGTGAGGTACTATGTCACACCAGTCAGAATGTCCATCATCAAAAAATCTATAAATGATAAAGGCTGGAGAGGGCTTGGAGAAACGGGAAACCTTCTATATTGTTAGTGGGAATGTAAATTGATACAACCACTATGGAGGACAGTATGGAGGTTCTTTAAAAAATAAAAATAGACCTATCATATGACCCAGCAATCCCAATATACTGGGAGTATACCCTAAGAAAACCATAATTCAAAGAGAGTCATGTACCACAATGTTCACTGCAGTACTATTTACAATAGCCATGACATGGAAGAAACCTAAGTGTCCATCGACAGATGAATGGATAAAGATGTGGCACATATATACAATGGAATATTACTCAGCCATAAAAAGAAACAGAACTGGGTTATTTGTAGTGAGGTAGATGGACCTAGAGTCTGTCATACAGAGTGAAGTAAGTCAGAAAGAGAAAAACAAATACCATATGCTAACACACATATATGGAATCTAAAAAAATATGGTTCTGAAGAACCTAGGGGCAGGGCAGGAATAAAGACACAGATGTAGAGAATGGATTTGAGGACATGGGGAGGGGGAAGGGTAAGCTGAGACGAAGTGATAGAGTGACATGGACATATATAAACTACCAAATGTAAAATAGATAGCTAGTGGGAAGCATCCACAAAGCACAAGGAGATCATCTCCGTGCTTTGTGACCACCTAGAGGCGTGGAATAGGAAAGGTGGGAGGGAGACGCAAGAGGGAGGGGATATGGGGATATATGTATACGTATAGCTGATTCACTTTGTTATACAGTGGAAACTAACAAAGCAATGTAAAACAATTATACTCCAATAAAGACAGTAAAAAGAAATTTCACATGACATATGAAATTATTACCAAAATAAATTTTTAATGAAGCAATCACTTGAAATTCCCTAATACCCGTTACTGAGGATCAAGAATGTCATTCCTTTAAGAATGCTGAAATTTTACCTAATCCAAAACATTCATTTGACACATGAAGAAACAGACTCCAATGAGAAAAACATTGGAAACAAGATATTAAGACTCATTTTTCCCTCCCAGTTGTCCAGGTTTCAATGAACCATAGCAAATATATATATATATATATATATATATATATATATATATATATATATATATATATATATATATATATATAAAATTATGTTTAAGTATAGTTGATTTATAATGCTGTGTTTAATTTCCGCTCTACAGCAAAGTTGCTCAGATGTTATTTAGATATGATAGTGGTCTGTGGCAGCCCGGGGATGGTGTTCAGGGGACAGAACATGCCCTGGGCCTCCTGCTTTGGGGAGCAGGCACTGACGCATTTCTCAGTGTCGTTGATGTGAGGCCAACGTTGTGATCACTTTTTTTTTAATACCTTTATTAGAGTGTAATTGCTTTATAATGGTGTGTTAGTTTCTGCTGTATAACAAAGTGAATCAGCTATAATATACATATATCACCATATCTCCTCCCTCTTGCGTCTCCCTCCCTCCCACCCTCCCTATCCCACCCCTCTAGATGGTCACAAAGCACCAAGCTGATCTCCCTGTGTTATGTGGTTTTAACTCTAGAATCTAAGATGTGAATCTCATTAAGAGAAGTGGTGTTAGATCTACTTTTTTTTTACAACTTTATTGGAGTATAATTGCTTCACAATGGTGTATTAGTTTCTGCTTTATAACAAAGTGAATCAGTTATACTTATACATCTGTTCCCATATCGCTTCCCTCTTGCGTCTCCCTCCCAAGCGAGAGAGAGGCATGGACATATATAGATCTACTTTTTAAAATAACCTTTCCTTTTTTAGGAGGGCTTATTTTTTATTTCTAAATTTGAACTTGAGGGTTTGTAACACAAGGAATGAAGTTCAAGCTAGTTTTACACACAGGTTTGAAAGCAAGGATGTCAAAGATTTCCATTTTTCTGAAAACAGCTCTGATACTAAATTTAGCTAGAGGTTTTATTTGGATTTCGCCAGTTTTTCCACTAATTATTTTCCTGTTTAGAACCTCATCCATGATGCTGCAGTGCATTTAGTGACCCTGTCTCTTTCCTCTCTGTCAATGGTGGCAGTCTGTGGGCTTTCCATGACTCTCGCACATTTGAGAAGTCTGCTTAAGTATTTTGTAGAATGTCCCTCAGTAGAAATTTGCATGATGTTTTCTCATGATTAGACTAAACCTATGTTTTCTGGGGGAAGGATAATACTGAAGTGAGCCTCCTTCTCACTCCATCTTGTCTGGGGTACAGGATGTCAACTTTTATCCCTTGGTTAAGGTGGAGTCGGCTAGATTTCTCCACCATAGACTCACTATTTATTCTCATCCTGCATTCTGTCCAACCCAAGTCACTAAGTCCTGTGCTCAAGGAATTTGTGGCAGTATAACAAAACCACCCTAGTAATTAATACATATTTTAGCGATACGCTTTTAGGCTATGCAAATATTCTGTTTCTCTTTAAAATGTTGCTCATTATTTTGGCATTCACTCATGGATTAGGCTTGCAGCAATTATTGCTATGCAATTATAATGGTGATTTTCCTATTCCCCTTATCCTTATATATTTATTACTTGGAATTTTCTGTAAGAATTTTGCCCCTACTTTCCATTTATTCATATATTTAATCATGTATTTATATTAACATGGGCTCAAGGATGCTCACTTTATTCTTTGGTACATAACACAACACTATCATTATTTCTTTTTGGGGACAGTTGTTCTGGCTTTGGTCACTTGGAGCTCTTTCAGATGGCCTCCTGTTTCCTTTTGACAAGCCCCCATCTTCTATTTATTTATTTTTAAAACATTTCATTGTTTTCTGACACTTCAAGATGATCTACCTCATCTTGTGTTGTCTCTGCCTTAGCAGGGAATCATTTGAAGCCCTGAAATCAAACTTTTATGAAGGGAGCTCTGGTTTCTTTTGTTGGAGAATGGGATTAAAAAATCAATACGAATACTGGCTGTGCTTGTTGCTGCTGGAGTGGTACTCTTTCTAGGCCCTCTCAGTGGAAGACCTAGCAATACTCCTGTATGCTAAACCATGCACACACAGGACTTTAATTATCTTGTCTAGCTATCCACCTACCTACCTACCTTCCTAACACTTGTCTATCCGTCCATCCACATATAACCTCTCCATCTCTCTATTAAAATGAACAAAAGTTTATACTGGCATCTCCTATTCTAATCCAGCATCGCAGGGCTTACTGTACCCTCTCTCCCTTGCTTATTTACAACCTCCTTCTCTGACAGTGAGAAACCCTGTTTCACATTATCCATAATTTGTTTACTTATTTGTTCAATCCTTGAATATGTATTGAGTAGGTTCAGAATGGCTAAGCAGTGCCTCTGGGAGAAACACACTTGCCAGTTAGAGTATGGTGTTCCTGTCTTCCACCTTCAAGTGTTCAGCTGAAACACTGCTTTCCAGAGATACTTAGGGTCAACTCTTGTTCTCCCACTACCTTCAGTGAAGTTATGTCTTACATTTGTGGTACACTTAGCTCATCTGTCACAGTCTGCATTCCATCCTGGAATTCCCCAGTCTTCTGGTGGTTGTTTAAAGTGTGCCTACAGTCAAGTTCACTCTTTGTCAAACACATAAATCCTATGGGTATGACAAATGCATGGAATCGCCCAAGTATGTATCAACCCAGGACCGTATGGAAGAGTTGCTTCAACCTAAATATCCCTAACAATATATTTGGACACACTATACAACCAACCTTGTGAGAAACAGCCCAGGCCACAGCTTTGGAAGGAACCCTACCTCCAACAAAGCATCGATGATTTGTTTGGCTGAATATGAGATTAAGGAATTGAGGATGACTTACTATCTTTATAATCCATAAAGACAGGTCATGTGGTATTGATTTTAATTCTCTTGTAATTTTATATTTTGTTTGGACTTCAACCTAACTTAAAAGATATGTAATTTTTACTCTTTATGTTTTCCTTAAAATTGATAAAAAAGAGTGTATTTAAATTTGGGCTATCTCCATGTTGTTAGCATTTTTTTATCGGGGTATCTTTATATTATCATGCAATCTCATTGCTGAATTGCTGATGTCCAACGATATAGCTGAACATAATTTGGGATGGGAAATAGAAGAGCAGAGAACATTCATGCTTGGAGGTTAATTTAGGCACTGCACTGCTCATGTGAAATGATCCCCAACAGAACAGTATTTGGATTTCATGTTTTGAGATTCTTGATATTTCACTTTTTGAGATCCAGTAGACTTACATTTTCTAATATTTTTTCTCCCTTGTGATGGTTAAGTTTAGGTGTCAACTTAACAGGCCATGGAGTGCCCAGGTTAAACATTATTTCTGGGTGTGTCTATGAAGATGTTTTGGGATGAGATTAGCATTCAAAGGGGTAGATTGCCGTTCCTAGGGTGGGTGGGCACCATCCCATCCTCTAGGGCCTGAATAGAAGGAAAGGCAGAGGAAGCTGAATCTTTCCCTTTTTCTCTTGCCTCACTGTTTGTGCTGGGGTATCTCATTTCACCTTTTCTGTACTCAGATTAGGGTTTATACTATCAGCTCCCCTGCTTCTCAGGCCTTCAGACTCAGACTAAATTGTAACACCAGCATCCCTGGGCCTCCAGTTTGTAAACCAACAGCACCCTGAGCCATCTCAGCCTCCATAATCACATGAACTAACTCTCTCTCCCTCTCTCTTTCTGGTTCTGTTTCTCTGGACAACACTGACTTACATCTCCCTTGTTTTTTCAGGTTTTCCCCTTGGGAGGCATAAAATTTTTGTGGAGGAAGAAGAACTGGGCAGACATACTTTTGTCCTTCTCTTTCCCCTGCATTAGTCTACACTTGGATTCACTAAACTGGGGCACCTGAATTGAAATCCTTCCACTTTTCAGTGCTGTCAATAGTAAGGTGGGTTAGTTCCTATTTTGAAAACCATTTGTGGCTACAGACCTAAACCATGTTTACAGCACCTTTAACAGTAATAGAGCTCACGCTTAACCTCCATCTTCTTGACTCATTTGTCCTACTTATTTGGTTTTTATTTCTGGCAGGAAAACAAGTGTGTCTAACACATAGCACAAGGAAGGATGTGGGTAAGGATGAAGGGAAGTGGTATTTATTAAAATCTTATTCTGTATCAAGCTCTGTGCTGCACAGTTTATATATGCTCTGTTTATTTGATCCTCATGAATAAATGTTTACTCTCTGGCACTATATTAGTTTTAATTTCCTCTCTTCCCTGTTCAGGTCCTGAGAAACAATTTAGGTGTAATACTTGATTCAGCAGGGAACCCAGGTAGTTCTCTGAAGACATGGGGAAGAAAGACTGGAAATTGGAGAACCAGCCAGTCATGCAGGGCTGAGAATGTCACCACCAGCGGCACCTGGGGCTGTGTCGCATTGAGGATGTCCTGCTGAGAGGCCCTGTGGAATGGTTCAGAGCTGTGAATGACGAGTACTGAGCTACTTACCCACCAGTTACATCTCCGGTTCGGAGATTTGCTCCTGGACCAATAACTCCTTAGTGCTCTTAGTTTGCCCTGCCCAAGATGGGGCGGCTCTGCAGCCCATGATGGCCTCTGATGGAGAAACCCAGGAAGCCGGAGGCATATATGTAGATGGAGACGACCTTGGGCAGGATATTGACAGGGTCTGTTATAAGTACTATCTGCATTTCTCTCTTTACATTTCACTATTGAGGAATCTCAGCCCCAAATATTTAAGTAACTTGTCTGAAATCACATGGTTAATACGAGGCTAAGTTTTTAAATCTAGGTGTTAGTGAGATTCACCCATACTCCTTTCTGCTGTACATGAAACCTTGCCTGACATCTGTCTTACCTCTCACCGCAGGGCACTGAAAAGAAAAGATGTGGCATGGTCTCTTGGTGAGGGTAAACAGTCAAGAAATACTATACAATGAGATGGAAATCTAGAGTCAATGGAAACTGAATGCAGCCTGGAGACTGGCATGCAAAACCCAGCTCTGCCTGTACCAGGTGAGCACCTAGGAAAGCTTAACTGAGCTCTGACGATGTCTCCTAACTCAGTTTAACACAGAGGGGTATTAGCAGAGACAAATGTGAAATCAATGGCCTGGCAGCTTTAGACGTTTTTGTGGATTCTGAGCTCACTCCCGTGTAGTCTTCAACCTTTCAGTGTCCAGCTGCTAGATGCATAAGGTGAGGAGTGGACTCCAGCCACAGCTGCTTTAGAAAACCAGAGTGGTGAGGAAAACGTTCATTTCAACTGGGCTGTCATGCTTGACTTGAAATGTGAGAAGGATGCATGAAGTGCCAGTGAGAAGAGGCTCTCTGTTAAGAAGCTGAGCCCTGAAAAACTCTGATCTCATTGTTTGACTTTCAAGGGTTGCTTCTAAGTGATGGGTGGCATGAGGTCAGCTTGAAAAAATGCCATCATGCATATATTTGCTGTATTGTGTCTTGTAAACAATATTCCTTCTCACGATCGATACCCAGAGATCCATGTGTGTCCAGTGATTGGCTTTCCTTTGGCAAAGCCACCTGAAGACCGCGGGATGGAAACGGCTCTGTCTAGATGAATGGGCAGCTGAACCCCCTCAGGCTGAAGAGGACTTGAGTTAAACTCATTAGCAAATGTCATAAGGAGATATTACTTTGAAGAAGTCAGTGAATCTCATTGGGGATTGAAAGATTATTTTTTTGTTTAACCAAATAGTAAATTGTTTATATTGAGAAATACAAGGAAAAAGAAAGAAAAGAAAAATCAAGTTAATGTGGTCACCTAGTATTAAAATCTGTGTGTTTGTATATATATACATACACATGTATATATTAATATAATATATAAATATATAATTAATATTGCATGTATAAAATCACACATATGGCCTATGTTCTTATATATATTTTATATATATTTGTGTATATAGCTATACATATTATATATATATATATATATATATCTTCTACATTAGGAAATATATATGTAATTTTTTATAATCCTGAGATCAGAATGTATATACTTTTTTTTTTTTTTCGGTATGTTGACCTCTCACTGTTGTGGCCTCTCCCATTGTGGAGCACAGCCTCCGGACACGCAGGCTCAGCAGCCATGGCTCACAAGCCCAGCCGCTCCACGGCATGTGGGATCTTCCCGGACTGGGGCACGAACCTGTGTCCCCTGCATCAGCAGGCTGACTCTCAACCACTGCGCCACCAGGGAAGCCCTGTATATATGTTTTATAATATTTTTATCATCAAATTATATATGTTTCCTTCCTTAATTTTGTATTAGATACACTTAGATACTCATATTATTTGTATACAAGAATTGAGACTATGCCCTTTAGTAGGTGAGGTTCTGTTTCCTGATATTAGCAAAGTTTATATATTCTGATACCAATATATTTCTTTTAATTTTTCTGAGTTTCACCTGTTTTCTTCTTGTATCTCTTTTTGACGGTTGGATACAGAACAAGCCTTAACCGATTTTATATCCTGAAGATCAGACTCACTAACTTAAAGCTTCATGACTAGGGGTGTTCCTTCAGAAGGCAGGGCAACTAGGGACCTCGTAGGGAAGGTTCAGAACCAGCCTTAACTTGCACGGGTGCACATCTCATCCTTGACTTTCTCAGCCATTGGATTTATGCCATCCTGAATGCAAATATTACAGGTCTATTATCTATTTTTATTTATTATTTATCTATTATTGTAAATTTTGTATAGTCCAAGCTTATACAATAACTTCTGAAGTAGCAGGCTAATCTCTGCACATCATATACTTACAGTGGTGTCAGTCCCCAGACAGGTTCTGAGGAGTGTGTAATTCAGGTCCCCTCTTCCTGTGAATATCCTAAAATATAAAATATATGTTGTAGTGTTATTATTAAAATATTACTTTGATTAATATTTGGTTCTTTTGACTTTTACCTCTTTGTGAAAGTATGTTAAATATTTGCTTAGATTTAACCTCCTTCTTATCTGATGTATTTCATGACTGAGCACATCCTAATGTGAGTTCCTATCTGATCCATCTGTCAGCTAGAGTTCAAGTGCAGTTATGTAAACATGTGGGTTTGTGAGAAGAATTTTTCTAAGAGCATTAGATATATATGGTTTTCTTTCTTATTTTTCTACTAATGTTATCAACTTACTTTGATGTAGAAATATTTGGTAACAACCTAATCTCCACAAGGCTCTGTGTATACTTCATTATATTTATAATTTGGTGCTTTAAAATATTTACAAACCTGAAACTCTTCTGATTTTAAAATGTATTTGTTGATTAATGCCTGAGTACGTACTGAACTTCTTTTTCCAGTAAGGTTGCAACTTAATAGTTTTGGGTTTTACTCACTAATTGTGGAGTTATTAGGTGAGTTAATTTTCATGTCTAGAGTGCTGGGCCTTCAGAGAGAGAAACATATATTTCCTTATTTATATCGCTAGTTGTATTTTTCTATCAATATGTTCTTTACTCAGATAATTCCCATGAAGAAGAGCTTCACTCTTTATCTTCTAAGATTTGTATTTATTCTCCATAGCTTTAATTTTATTTATTACAGAGATAACATATTTTATTTCACTGATTTGATTTTGACAGAAATTTATCTGCTTTTCTTTGCCTTATTTCTACATTTTACATGGGGCATGGTGTTTTTGATCCCATGGAGGGTATTTTACTCTTAGAATATTACCTTCTTATGAACTCACAGGGACTTTTGTTTGTTTTGTTTATATTTTTTGCTTGCTTATTTCTAGGTAGAACTTAGAATATTACCCTGATTTTGTGATTGGGAGGTTTACCTTTATTCTTGACAAGCTCAAATTTTGCTCTTTGTTTTTCTTAAGGCATGACATCTATGCCATCATCTCTCAACTTTCTGAAGAAAGGGGACAGATCTCTCTCTGTGACTTTTGTATCCCCAGTCTCTATAACAATATATGACAAAGAATATTATTCTCAGTAAATGTTGGTTTATGAAAAGCACCATGAAATAATTGCCCAGTGTGATATATAGTACACACTTGTGGGGATAGACTAAAAGTTCACATCAAGTGAACACATGGATGCACATAAGGCAATAGCTCGGGTTTAGAAAACATATGTAGGATGTCTCCAATAACAGGCAAAGTGTCCTGACCAGTGAAAAAAATCAAGTTGAGACCATGTCTTCTGAAAAACAACAACAAAATCATTCACTCTGCTAGTCACCATTTTTCTCTTTTGGTTTTGGTGCTATGCTACAGACAAAACTGTAGCTTTAAGTTTCAATGTATAAAAGGCACAAGCAAATTCCAGAAAATACCAAATCTTCATAGTTGAAATGGATTTTCAGGTACTAATGAAGTCAGGTAGAAAAATGAAATTTTACAACTCAGAACTGTTGATTAAAAAAAAAATTGGGATGAATGAGACAATACAAGTTTTATTTAAAATAACAGTTATCTATTAATGATATGGCAAAAACTAAGGGGTTATTTCCAGGTTTTTATGAGACTTATAAATCAGATTTATGAAAATGTTATTACTTCCAGTATATCTTTAATCTTAATATATTTTCCTCCCTGAATAGTCTGATAAGAATTGCAAAGTAATATAAGTTCTTGAAAGAGCAAATATTTGAGGGAATTATTAATATTAAATAAAACACATTTCCCAAGTATGTCATCAAGATGTAATCTACAGAATAACAGTAGATTTAATATCCCTTCCCTGGTTCTGCAGGTGTTATTGATCAAATCCTTATCTCTATGTGAGATTTCGGATTAGTGAACTTGAATGGAAGATGGACTACATTTTTCATGTTTCATCTGATATTGCAGTGATTTTATTAGAACTTGATGAAATATATGCTGTAGTTAATTCTATTGATTAGTGCATTTTACTCATGAAGTTACAGTTAGGTTCAACTCCTTTGGGACATATTTTTACTCCATTGTCTGTGATGGCCTGATAATGGTAATTGTTGAAATTTAGAGACAGAGTGATTTAGGTGAGTTACCATCTGACTTGTCTTGTCATTCCAGTGAATTCATTATTTATAATGTTGAAATTCCATTCAATAAAACATATAAACTTTGATGGTAATTTATTAGTTTTTCAATTAAGTTGAAAAGATAAGCAGATAACCATCCCTATAGAGACCTGGCTGATACAATCCCTCCTTGTAACTGTAATACACAGAGAGACAATCAGTGCTGAGTTTGACTGATGACTATGGACTCTAAACAAAAAAAGTTAGGATTTAACGATTCATAACATCACATTATGAAAATCTGATGTAACCGTGTCCTCAGCTTTGTTATTGAAGCAGAGGAAATATTGTGTCTAATTTTCAAGAGCAACATCTTCCCAAGAGGATGATTTTTTGGGTTTTCTCTAGGACAGTTGTTTTGTGTTTTTTCAAGCTGACAATATTCTTGCTTCTAACTGGCATATTTCTCTTCTACATTTGTCAGTTAGATTATGTGCTAGTCTTGTTCTGACTTCTAAACTACTCTGTCTTCATAAACTAAGTGTAGATATTTATGATCCAATTATTTGCATGTTCTGTTGTCCAATTATCAGAAGGATATCTTATTTTTTGATTCCAAGTTGTTGGGGGTATATGTGTGTATGAATCCATGTAAACTGGTGTGAAGGAGTAGAATGTCATCTCTTTAGTATACATCCTTCAAAACAATGGCAGAAGCTAATATTTTACAACACTCAGATTGTTCAGCAAGTTTATCATCATATAATGGTACATCCTATGTGAGTTTTCACATACTTATAGCAGGAATATATATATATATATATATATATATATATATATATATATATATATATATATATATATATATATATATTAGTGATTGTTATACTGTGTGAAGTAAGTCAGACAGAAAGACAAATATCATATGATACACTTATATGTGTAATCTAAAAAAGAGGGTGCAAATGTACTTATTTAGAAAACGGGTGTAGAAAACAAACTTATGGTTACCAGTGGATTTGGGGGGATAAATTGAGAGATTAGGATTGACATATACACACTACTATATATAAAATAGATAACTAATAAGAGCCTGCTGTATAGCACAGGAAACTCTACTCAATACTCTGTAATGACCTATACAGGAAAAGACTCTAAAAAAATAATAAAGAGCAGATATATGTATAACTGATTCACCTTGCTGTACACCTGAAACTAACACAACAGTATAAATCAACTACACTCCAATAAGAATTTTTTAAAAAATAGAGTGTTTTCATTTACTCAGTTTTTACCTATTTTTGTACCTCAGAATTTGCATGAGATAAATATTGAAAAGTGAGAATGAATCAAATCACTATAAACATCTTTTTTTTTGTCTTATGGCTATTATTTGAAGTCAACATTAATAAATAGTTTTATTCTCTGAAAATTTCAGTAAAGGTTAAATGTGAACACAAACAAAAACAAGGAGAAATGCCCACCCCCTGACCATCTTACAATTCCCTCATCCCTAAATTCAAACATCATTTTCCACAACAAATTGTGTTTGAACATTTTCCATTGTCCTCTGATTTATGGACTTGACACGAAGGACAATTGACAATATTCAGTTGTCATAGCAGTAAACTTCTGAAGGTTTACGCTTTATGAACAACCCTCTTTCTGAATTAAAACTTCAATCGTTTGCTGGATTTACATCAAAGTTCTTTTATCTGTGTAGTCTGCCACTGTTAAAACCTGTTTCTTTATTTTACTATATTAGGAATCATTCTGATTTCTCTTTCCCCAGGGAAACCTCACCTCTCAGAGGGTACCATGTCCACTCTGGACAAATGGTCCAGGGCTCCTCTGAACTCTAAGTATTTATGATGTGGCGTCACAGGCCCTGAGGCCTCCTGAACCATCCTTTACCCATTGTATGTCCTCTAAGCCTCTCCAATACTGTGGTTCAGCACAAACCCCTCAGTGTCACTTTAGCTTTCCCTGTGGTGTCCTCGCTGCACCAGCTCACCTGTCATACACACACTGCATGGCCCTGGAACCTGTCCCCAGGAGTAGAGGGGAATGTCCTCTGCTCTGTTGCTTGCATCTTAGATTATTCTTTTGTACTACTTAGAGCTACCTGGCACTCACCATATGTAAAATACTTTCAAATAGAAAAATCATATACAATAGCAGCAACATAGCAATACTGTTTTTATCAATCTCTCATCTATCTACCTATCATGTATCTATCCTTCTATTTGTGTCTGTGTGGGTGAGGGAGAATGGGTGATTCTATTTTTACTTCTCAAATATTAATTGAATTGAATTGATCTGAACAATTTATACATTGTTATATTGATAAATTTTCAGGATAGTTATACATTTGTAGGATACTTTGGAAGTCCAGAAAGCTATGTCAAGCATAGAAGCAAGCATATTAGATCCAGCTCTACATAGAGGTTGGAACGTAAATAGCTTATGCTGTCAAGTAGGAGAGCCCTCTAACAATTATGTGTTTGTTGGATTCAATTGCTAATATTTTGCTGAGGAATTTTGAATCTATGTTCATAAGAAATACTGGTGTGCAGTTTTCTTATCTTGTAGTATCTTTGCATTGTTTTGATATTAGAGTACTGTTTTTGTCTAGTAAAATGAGTTAAGAAGTGTTCCCTCTGCTTCTATTTTCTAGAACAGATTGTAGAGAATTGGTTTTGCTGAGTTTCTAATTTTTTAATTGAGAATATTTATACATAACCAATAGAATAATTCTGAAGATTATAATAGCTGATGTGTTTAGAATGTTTATTACATTTTTGGGCACTCAATAACAGTCAAGAAACTGCAGCCTTTGTAATGAAAACATTATTATAACACTGGCTGCTGATATGGCTTGAACTGGTACTACATTTTGGTTTTTTTTAATTTAATTTAATTTTTTAAAGAGTTTATTTATTTATTTATTTTTGGCTGCATTGGGTCTTCGTTGTTGCATGCTGGGCTTTCTCTAGTTGAGGTGAGTGGGGGTACTCTTCATTGTAGTGCGTGGGCTTCTCACCACAATGTCTTCTTTTGTTGTGGAACATGGGTGCTAGGTGCACGGGCTTTAGTAGTTGTGGCATGCAGGCTCAGTAGTTGTGGTGCACAGGCCAAGTTGCTCTGCAGCATGTGGGCTCTTCCTGGACCAGGGCTCGAACCCATGTCACCTGCATTGGCAGGCAGATTCTTAACCACTGCCCCATCAGGGAAGCCCTGGTACTACATTTTTTTAATTGTCATTTTCTTCAACTTGGCATAAGAATTCAGAGTGTTTACTTTGGAGGCAGACAGACAAATGTCTTCTTGAGTTCAACATTTATTAGTTACTAGTTGTACAACCTGATCAATGTACTTAGTCTCTCTAAACTTCATTTTCTCATTAAAAGTGGAAATGACAATAGTCTCTAAGGGCTACCATGGGGTTAGAGTTATGTGTGATAACCCCTGTGATAGACTCAGCACAGCAGAGACTCATAGGAGGTGCTCATGACACAGAAAATATAATCATTTTCTGGGCTCTAGGATGAGCAATACGGAAGAGAACTTTTCTGAGCTTATCTCTCACTTTTGAGAAATTTGTCACTTCTTTGACTAAGAACAGATCTCAGAACTTAGAATTTCTGGGTTTATGTTTTATTGAGTACAGGGCGGCCTGGGAGTAGGTAAAGGAGGAAGATAGCGTGAAGACTTCCTTACAGACTGTTCAACAGGCAGGTGTGAAATACTGATGGTTTTGTTTCTATTTTATCTAATCCAGAAAAGAAAGGTCTTCAGGGTATTGTTCATATGTTTTTAATGCTCTCTAATTTCACACTTCTAATCAATCATACCTTCTTTAAATAGAGTGCACTCTATAGACTCCACACAGATGTAAAAAGATTATGATGATGAAAATGATGATGATGGAGATCATCATACTCTTATTTCAAGGGGAGAAGAAAACGAATTTGTGTTTATTAAGAATACAAAGTAGGATTGTTTTCCTTTGAGAAAAGTGGTAAAATTACTGCTATATATTTGCATATTGTTAAAAGAGACACCTGAAATACTGAACAGCCCTAAATGTTAATGTCCCTGTTTTTCTGCCCATCACTCTGTATACAGTGTCTCTAATCACTCTGTTATATTTTAGTCCTTCTTAGTTATATTGACTCATTGTTATATTTTATAGAACATCTTCGTTGCAAACAATGCTGAATAATATGAATTTGAAAATAAAACATTTTTGGACTTGTATCTAACATGCATAAAATGTGAGGTCTAGCAAATATAACATTTTGTAATTTTTGATTGCCAAAACCTAAATGTGTAGAAAAGTAAAAGGCTCTTTTCTTTTTTGAGGTGGTGAGAGAGGGAAATCAGGAACATAGAGCTGAGGTGATTTTACTCCTTAACTCATGGTATCATTTTATCATCACTTTATACAGTGTCCCTTCTTTTATTAGACTATCAATTATTAGATTATCAGTTGTTCTACTTTGTTATCCAACACGATTGCATTGCCCTTTCTTCACTGTCATCATTTTTTGTGTTTTCAATGTGTGTAATTCCAATTCATCTCCCACACATTTGCTTTTATAATATGTTTACTCATTTAGAATGTCTATCGGTGTTTTATGTGTTTTAAATTTACATTAGTTGTCCTACTTTTGAGTTATCATATTTTCACTCTATATTATGTTTTCAAGATTATTTTTTCATTATATGTGTCTTTAGTTCATTCCACTGAATGATATTTATATTCCGCATTTTACTGGTTCATACAGTTAAATAAAACCACCAAGTTTATAAAAAAAAATTTCCCCTTAAAATAACACTATGGCAAACATCCTTCTACATCTATGAACAAAAGTTTACCTAGAGTTTACACCCAGGAGTATTGTGTGTATATATTTATATAAAGGCACTAAACACATGAACTTTTTCCATATGGAAGAATACACTAAATTCAGGATACTTTGGCCTCTGATGAGAGATGGAGGGACATTTAATTGAGAGAGTAAACAGAGGAGATAGCAATTTGTCTAAAAATGTTAACTTTAATAAAAATATCTGAAACAAAGTGATAAGTAGGAAAAATAGTAAATTCTTAAAAGTGTGTATGTACACTTTTAGTGCATGATTCTGGGCATCTTTATGTATTTTTAAGGTTAAAAAATGTATTCATGCTTTCAAGAAATTCACAATTCATTAGAACACACAGCAAAACATTACAATAACACAAAACAAAATGATAAATCCTTCAGTAGGAATACACTCAACCTATATTGTTTATGTGTATGTGAAATATAGAGGAAGGTGTCCAAAAAATACACAAGTGAAAATATGTTTCCAAATATATTATACTTATGTGAATTCTGGACAATTGATTAGTGTGCTAATCATATAGAGAAAAAAGTCAAGGTAGAGGTAACGAGTCGTGAAAAGTGGAGAGTTCTGGAAGTTTTAGTAAATATTGATGGAAAATATTTTGTGTTTGGAACAAGGTTACACGACATGACAGAGGCAAGGGAAACTAAAATTTCAGCAGGGAAATTCTGTCAGGATATGTCAGCCAATAGCAAAGCTTGAAGACATATTCTTACTCTGTGGACCAATTAAAGGAGAAGTGAACTTTAGAAAGATAATTCTCTAGTGTCAGGAGACTTGGAAATTCCTGCCATTCTGATCAAGATACTTGGTAATAACCTTTTAACAAAGTTTTTGTCAACTGAAAAAGTTTGTACTTGTTCAATTCTCATTAATCTGGTATAGTACACCTACGAGTGCTGGGCCATTCCAGTGCCAAAGGAGAAGTAACAGACAGGGAGGAAAGCAAGAGTTCTTCTGCTAAGTGAGATATTTTGGCCTTTGCCCTGAGAAATTATGTTTTTTTGGTACTTTCATGTCTGAAAATAAAGAAACTTGACACAGTGCTCCAAAGGAGGAAGAAAATGTTGTAAGTGGTGTTATCTTATTCATCTACCATGGCTGTAAGTGAGGAATAACCAGGTCATACATTTGGACTTAAACACGACTGAAAACCTCTCTTATCACCTTTCTTCAGGCATCTGTCTTGTTGAGAATTTTGAGTTCAAATAAAAAGAAAGCTAATCCTCAAAGATGAGAGGACACTGTCTGTAATACCTCCTTATTGTTTTTATCTTTAGTAAAATATGCAAGGCTTTCTTGAAATAAAATAAATATTGATAATGTTTATGTTTTATAATCTGACTCCTTTGCTCAAAGTCATGTTAATTAAATAATTAAGTTAGCATTTGATACGGAAAAAGAGTCTCATTTTTGTTTTAGGTTCCATATACATGCATTAGCATATGATATTTTTCTCTTTCTGACTTACTTCACTCTGTATGACAGACTCTAGGTCCATCCACCTCACTACCAATAACTCAATTTCATTTTTTGTGGTTGAGTAATATTCCATTGTATATATGTGCCATATCTTCTTTATCCATTCATCTGTCAATTGACATTTAAGTTGCTTCCATGTCCTGGTTATTGTAAGTAGAGCTGCAATGAACATTGTAGTATATGTCTCTTTTTGAATTATGGTTTTCTTATGGTTCTGATGAACCTACTGGTAGGGCAGGAATAAAGATGCAGACATATACTGTGAGGACACAGGACAGGGGAAGGGGAAGCTGGGGTAAAGTGAGAGTAGCATTGACATATATACAGTACCAAATGTAAAATAGATAGCTAGTGGGAAACAGCTGCATAGCACAAGGAGATCAGCTCAGTGCTTTGTGACCACCTAGAGGGGTGAGATAGGGAGGGTGGCAGGGAGACGCAAGAGTGAAGAGATATGTGGATATATGTATGCATATGGCTGATTCACTTTGTTGTACAACAGAAAGTAGCACAGCATTGTGAAGCAATTATACTCCAATAAAGATGTATTTAAAAAAAGAAAAGAAGTCTCCCCCATATTTGGCAAAGCATCCCCCAATATAGCAGTATCAATATAGTAAACTATAGGATACATTCTCTTTTTCTTTCAGGGTCATATAGAGTTCTTTGGAAAGCAAAGTATCAGCCATTTACAATTAGAGATACTTGAGAAGAGTAGTACACCTCAAAACTGAGTTTAATACTAGCAACATTTCACATTCTGATATGACAGAATCCTAAAGTGGGAGATTAAATGAAGAATCAGCTGAGATTCTCCATTAGGAGAATATAAAACATTCAAAACTTGGGTAACTGTCCCCTGACCCCTGCTTCTCTCTCTTTCTCTTGTTTTAGTATTTATTTAATCATTGTTTAATTTATTTGACTGCTCCGGGTCTTAGTTGCAGCACGTGGGATCCTCGTTGCCTCGTGTGGGATCTTTAGTTGTGGGATCTTTAGCTGTGGCATGCAGGCCTACATAGCAAACTACTCCAGAACTTAAACAACATTTTTTTTTATAATTTGTGGATTAAGATTCCAAGCAAACCTTAACTGAGCAATCCCAGTCCACATGGTGTTGACTGGACTCACTTGATGTGAGTACTTGGGCTTGACCATAGATCTAAGATTGTTGGGACAGCTGGAGAGCTGGGCTCAGCTGGGTTCTACTCTTTTGCCATGTGGCTTTGATAGAATACTTGGGTTCATTCCAAGGCAGCTCAGGCACCCAAGAAACCAAGACAAAAGCCGCCAGTCTACATAAATCCCAAGTTTCAACTGATATAGTATTCACTCTACAACCCTAACCCAAGCAGTCCAGCCCTGATTCAAGAAGAGGAGAATCAGAGCCTACCTCACAATGGAAAAAGTGTCACAATGTGTGGCCATCTTGAAGAGGCCCCAGTCCTGTAGGTCAAAAGCAAAGATGCATTTTCCTTTGTCTGCCAACCAACTCTGCACTTGAGATGCAGAACAGTTCCCAGGTGGCAGGCAGTGCTTGGAAAGGAAAATAAGTACATAAGGCTGGAAGATTCCAAGCTCTATGGATCTGAGTCAAAATCAGGCTTATCTTATCCCCAACTCCTACTGAGCAGAGTGGAGAGCAAAGTCCCAGGAGCCACTTCTATTTCCCTCTCCAAGGTATGGAGGGCTGCAGACTTAACGAGGGTGAGGAGCTTCAGGAGAATTTGACCTGCAGATGCGCTCACATTTAAGATTATCTACACCATGAAGCATATGCAGCAATTCAACAAATACAGTACAATGTCTTAGCCTTTATAAACAACTTTAATGTAACAACCAGAGAAAGTTTCCAGAAATGTGAATCCACCCTAAGACATAGAGAGGTCATTTCATCTATATGTCTATAGTAGGATGCTAAGGTCAAGAATAGGGAGTAAGGGACTTCCCTGGTGGTGCAGTGGTTAAGAATCTTCCTACCAATTCAGGGGACACAGGTTCGAGCCCTGGTCCAGGAAGATCCCACATGCCGTGGAGCAACTAAGCCCGTGCGCCACAACTACTAAGCCTGTGCTCTAGAGCCCACGAGCCATAACTAGTGATTTTGTGTGCCACAACTACTGAAACCTGTGCCCCTAGAACCTGTGTGCTCCACAACTAGAGAAGCCACCGCAATGAGAAACCTGAGCACCGCAACAAAGAGTAACCCCTGCTCACTGCAACTAGAGAAAGCCCACGCACAACAACCAAGACCCAACGCAGCCAAAAATACAAAAAGACTAATAATAATAAAAAGAATAGAGAGTAGGGAAAGGAAATACAGATGAATGTAATTTTAAAAAATGTTTATTGAAAAACTCAATAGATTTTCTGAATAGGAGTCTGGACACTGCAGAACAGCAAATTATTAAACTCAAAAATGAAGCTAAATAATTGCCTCAGAATGCAGCACAAAAGTTGAAAGTTGGAAAATATGGAAGAAAAATTCATAAAAGTAGAAGGGAATTCCTGAAGGGAAGAACAGAGTGAATAATGGGGAATGATAAGAAATAATATCTAAAAATTTATCAGAATGACTTGAAAGGAGATTAACAGTTGCTGTGCAGAATAAATTAAAAGAAACTCATACATACACAAACTGTAAATAAACTTCAAACTGTCAATTATAAAGAAATATTCTAAGCTCCAACAGTGATGGAATAAATATGTGCCTAAGGACCAGGAATCATATTGACATTGTGAAGCTGCAGAGCCCAGTGATGCAGAGTGTGGGTGCTGAGCTGGCCTGTCTCACCACCTGTGCACCACTGGGTGATTTACTCAACTTTCTGGGCTCCAGATTTCTTATGTGTAAAATGAATACAATAATTACTTGCCTTATTGGACAGTTAGAATATTAATTTAGGTGATATTTATAAAGTGATTAGAACAGTGTCTGGTACACAGTGCTAGTTTGTTGTGATTGTTATTTTCTGATATTTCTAGTGACACTACTTGTAATAGGACTATGAAGCAATATTTGAGTATTTAAGAATATCAATGTTTGACCCAGAAGAGTGGAACAATCATTTGACTCTGAAGGTGAAATAAAGACCTTTCAGATATTTAAGGACTCAAGGAGTTTGTCACCTACAGATTCTCTTTGAAAGAACTAATAAAGATGTACTTCAGCAGAGAAAAATAATAAATCTACATAGAATAAGGGAAATGCACACGTCAGTGATGATCTAAGAAATGAGTAAAATATGGTGTTGCCTATATAAGGTAATGTTGTCAAGATAAATGGCTTATGACAATGACAAACGGAAATACCTTGTGTTAGCATTAACAAAGGTAGAGGAGGGTAGAGAGGATAGGATATAAAATATCTTATGTGAGGATATAAAATAATACCAAGTTTAAAAAATCTTATTCTTGAATAAAATAACTGGGTTTTGACTTAAAAGAGATATTTTTTAGTACCTTAAAAGTGACCAAAATTTACTGGTTAGAGTAAAAATCCCAAATAGTCCAAGTACCATTAAAGAATATCTACCATCCAAAAAGAGTACCAGGCAAATTTTATGAGACACTGACCATCTGCACTTTAAAAGAACAGATAAATTCCGGTGGAAATTGCTTCCAAGACACAGAAAATGAGGTCCCAATGTCATATTAAGAGTCTAGAGTAACTCAGCTATCAAATTCAGAACAGGACAACTTTTGAAAAGAAAACTACAGGATAATATCTCCCAAATATATATATATATATATGCCAAACATTATAATACCGAATATTAAAATATTATGTTTCTCTGTATATTAAAAATAATAAACTAATAAATTTTACATCAGTAAATAGTTATGCTTCATCATTATAAAATGGGTCAATATAATTCATTACATTAACAAATGGAATAAGAAGGAAAAATAACATTGCAAAAAATATTTAAATTTAAATGTATTAAAACAAACAAATAAAGAACTCTTGGAACTGAAAGAATAAAAGTGAATATTCTTGAATTATTAGGAGTATTGACCAGGAAATACAGAAAATATCACAGTTAATTATGAAATAGGTAATCCCATTGTTGTTAGAAAAGAAAAAAATCACGGATTGACATTATAAAGATGACTTTAGTGGTGTTTGGTGGTCTTTATTAGTGTAATTGGCAAAGACGAAGAGGCTAGTATGTAACAGAGATAATACTTGTGGCGTGTCTCCTCTTGGAAGTTAAGTGTGGTCAAGTTGTCTGCTGGTTGGCCACCAGAATGTTTTAAGTGATTTGCCTCACTTCCATGACAAAAAATTAACAGCCAGTGTGCAATCTGTTATGTTTTCTTGTCTTGCCACACAAAAAGTGAACTCAAGTGTTATGATAACCCAAGATGAAGAAACCTGGATTTAGGAATCACACATGGAAGACAGCCACCCTGGATGGCCGTCCAGAGTCTTGGAGAAAATTAGATTAATGAAAAATCAACTTTCCTTGTTAACTGCAGAGAGCTTGGGGTCATTTTTACTACAGGAAAATCTCATTTAACCCAACATAAAATGCATAAAATTTGAAAGGAACTAGCCAAGTTGAACTATTTAGAGGAATTATGGTTATTTACCTAAGGAAAAAGAAAATGAACATACTTGTTTTTTAATTTATGAGAGTTTAGCAAGGTGGCGAGAGCTATGATCAGAGTCTAATGCTATACATGCAAACCTGAGTGATTTTCTATGTAGAAGTAAAAAGAATTCACAAAATATATTAGAATAAAAGATCCCATTCATAGCAGAAAAAACAACTACAACAGAAACAAAACTATGATAGAGGCATGCATGTGGGCATGGAGTAAACCTTGCAAAAAAATAAGCACACCTTTATGTAGATAATATGCTTTACTAGAGAACTCAAAAGAACTCTGACTAAATAAAGAGAATATTCAACATTATAAAGAAGTTGATTTCTCTAAATTAAGCTCTAAATTCAGTGCACTTTTAAACAAAATCTCCTGTAGACTTTTGCAATAAAATAACACAGTAATTTATGAAAATCACCATGGATGCAGAAAATTTCTAATGAAACATAAGCATGCCAATTCTGCCAAAACAAATTTGAAAAAAAAAATCACAAAGACATGCTCTAGCATGTATTAATACATATTTTTAATATCTTGTTTTGTAAATATTTTCTTAAGTTAGAAATGAAAAACAAAACTATAAAGAAAAATAAATACATTTTATTATAACACACTTTGAACTACCGTAAAATGAAACAGACCCTATACAAAGTTGAAAGACAATAGAGTAAGAAAAAATATTTGCAATATTAAATGGCAAATCTAAAAAAATCCTTAATAAGAAAATGATCAAAAGTGTAATAAAAAAGTATTATCGGGCCTCCCTGGTGGCACAAGTGGTTAAGAGTCCGCCTGCCGATGCAGGGGATACGGGTTCGTGCCCCGGTCTGGGAGGATCCCATATGCCGCGGAGCGGCTGGGCCCGTGAGCCATGGCCGCTGGGCCTGCGCATCCGGAGCCTGTGCTCCGCAACGGGAGAGGCCACAACAGTGAGAGGCCCACATACCGCAAAAAGAAAAAAAAAAAAAAAAAGTATTATCATATCAGAAAATAATACAGCTTGAAAATAGACTCATTACATTAGGAAAATATTAAAAGGTTCATAATACTGTATTATTGAATTCATGAGAAAATGTGTTCATTTATATCCACACAGTGGCAATATGAATTGCACAACCCTTTCGGAATATGTTTTTATAGCAACACATAATATATTTATTTGCTATGATACAATGTGGTATTTTAAAAAGAGTGAAAAAATTAAAAAAACTATGTGTATAAAATTCATTTTCAGTCTGAAGAAAGAGATGCCAAACTTGTTACCTTTGGGATAACAAATTTGGGAAGGGAATAGAACTCCTTTTCAAATAGGAGGTTTACTCAAACTATAAAGTGGTAATTATTTAATAGAAAATAGATGAATAGTTTACATATTCAATTAAAATTTAACTTAACAAAATATATACATATGGTGAGAGACCATTATTACACCAGTGTACAGATGTTTGGTTGTCACAGATGCAAATTAACAAGCTACCGTGGAAGTTTAAGTAAAGCAGTGAGTGATTTGATAATAAAACTGTGATGTTGAGAACAGAGAAAATTGGTTCTATATTAGAGAAAGTTAGAAGAGAAAATGAGCAGTGCAAAGATAGATATGGGGTGAAGGACAAAGATAATGGCAGAGTGCCTCTAACTTCCATGGTAATGTTGCATATTTTTATGTGCCGTTTTCCAGTAATATTTTTAAGAGACATTTTTGTGGTGTAAGCTGATTAGATTAGCTTTGAGTTAAATATGTCTATGGGGAAAATATATATTCAAAAATATTTTGTCAGATTTTTTTCTGGCTGTCAAGAGAGTGATATTAATGAGTGATATGACCTGAATAAATTATGGACTGCAGCTAATATGTCAATATTGGGTCATTAATTTTGACAAAGGTACCATAGGAATATAACAGGGGAAACTGTGTATGTGGCTATGTGGTTGGGGGGAGGGTTTATTAAAACTCTTTCTACTATCTGCTCCTTTTCTTTGTAAAACTAATATAGTACTAACAAATTAAATCTATCATTTTTTTCAAAAATAGCTAGTGGTCAAATGCCCAATAAGGCTTACAGTGTGAAAATTATAAATAACTAGGAGTTATTCTAAATTGTGTCATTAGGAGATCACCAGGAGTGTTCACGAGCACATTTTAGTGAGATACTGGGGTGGAAGCAGGCTTGTGGACCAAGCAGGCTTGAAGGCACTTTCAAGGATGACATGCTCTCACTTACAGTTTCCTGCTTTCAAGTTTATTTACTCCAGTAGACTGTAAACCTACTGGAAGCAAATGTTAATTGTAATTCTTTGTTGAAGGACCTAGCAGAGGGATTTGCCCATATCAAACATCCAATATAGATTGGTCAGCATCTGAAAATAATGAAATAGATAATCATTACTTGCCATGGAGTGTGAAGGAACAAAGATGGCTGACTGCTAAGGGAGATGTTTTGGGCTGTCCTTAAAGTTATTTTTCTTAAAGTAATCTCATACATCTATCCATTTTATATTTCAAATTTTGGTAAGTCTGTCAGTGAAATTGTTTCACTATTGCTGAAACAGCCACTTTGCATATTTCTTTTTTAGGTAGAATCCTTTAGAGATATTGTGTAGATTCATCTCTTTAGCTATAAATTGTTCGATTATATTTTGCTTAAAAAATAAGTTGTCTCAATTTTTTCTTCTGTTTGAAATTGTAAAAAGTAAAATGATACAAATAAACAAAAATCTCTTGAAAGAAATCTTTGTGGGGCACATATGCATATTCAGTAAAGGACAGAAGTATCTCAGAATAGTGCTTTAATGACAGTGTATAACATATGTCTATAACATATTCTGTAATATACTCTACATAACATTGCATGCATGTATATATATATGTATACATGTATGTGTACAAATATGTACTAATATATCACACAAAATGATTATCAATATCATCATTACTAGCACTATCAACAGTAAATAAGTTCATTCAAAGTGGTTTTGATTAGAGAAAACCTAGGTGAGTGTACAAATCAATGGTTCCTGGGTCATATAAATGAATATATAAGACCTGGTGTGACATTGACTTGCTGTGTGGGTTTCTGGTCAAAAATAATTTATTTAGACTCAGCCACCATGTCTTTCAAGTGGGAACACTTATTTTATCTACTTCTATGCTATTCAAGTATGAAATTGACTGAGTAGGAAGGGCTGAACACATGACCTTACATGACATCAGTAACAAAGGATCTTCTTGTTGCCACATTGTGTGTCTTCTTTGTTTCCTCTATATGCTCAGAATAGAGGGATGCAGTTGATTAGATAAAATTCTAAGGGGCACAGAATAGAAGACTAAAACTTCTAAAAATCAGCATAAAAGTAACTCCTCAGAGATAATCTTGATATAATAAATTTCCTCTCTTTCCCCAAGTATGAGGAATAGAAAAAATCAAACCCCAAATATCATGAAAACACGATGTTTAATGTCAGTTCTTGCCAAACTAGTTATATTAGGGGAGAAAGAGCCACAAAAGAGCATAAGAAAAGTCTGTAACAGGATATTCCGCTCTAATGCAGGGTAGCATTTATCACTGTTGAGTCAATGATCTTGCTTAGTTCTTTGTCAAAGAATAATTAAAAGCATTCAAATTTGAAAGCAGACATGTTCCATAACTTCAGGTATTTGATTTTTTTCCTCGCCTTTATGTAGCACCTTAAGGCTAAATTTAATAATGGTGAAAGTCCACTGACACTAATTATGCTTTTTAAATCGTAAAGTTACTTCAGTGTCAATCAGGAAACCAGCTTAAGAATTAGTTTATACTACGTATTCATAATAATGGTGCAACCCCATAGAGATACATTTTACTTTGGCAGAAACATCTATGTCATATAATGTTACTATAATGAAAAAGTGGGGCAGATATTTTTAGATGAATTTGACCCTGCTAAGTCAGCAGAGGATAGTTGTTTGATAAGGGCATACTATCCATGCTGATTACCCAGCTGTTTTTGAGCACTTTAATATTCTGGTAAATTCAATAATAGGAAAAGAGAGAATGACATCCCTTACCTTGGATTTCTGAATTTATATGAATCTTTAAAAAATTATTTGATATTATAATCGGGTTCAAATGGAAATATCCAACACATTATTGACAATATTAAAATTTCTTCATTCATAACATTTTAAAATAATCTATCTATAGCTGACAATGTTTAATATTTTATGTAAGAAGTTATCCGATTTTATCATCGATTAAAAACATATTTAGATAAATAACTCCATGCCAAGGAGAGTTATCAATAAAGAAGGAGCATCAATTGAATTTTGGATGTGAAAAAACAGATGGACAAGGGGTAACTTCAGTACAGGAACAGTTGAGACCCAAGTTTCTGTGGGGAACCAAAACAAATGTGGTTCAGTATCCACAGAGGCTGAGAACTGGGAGGTACCAGGTGCTTCACAGGAAGGGCTATGGGATGAGGAAAAGAAGCTTTCAAGGATCCACTGAAAACACTAAAATTCCATACCCTCACCACATCCCCAACCTGCAGTCCTTGCAGCCAGGACTGCCATTAGCTTTCTGGCATAAAACTGGAGGTTTACATTCTGAACAGGTTTTACTTTTCACTTTTAATTTTTTAATCATGTTGAAGTAAAAATGAACAGGAAGCAAGAGATAGGAATTCCATTTTAATTTTCCAGATTTTCTCAATACTGTTCACTAATATATCTGTCCCCTCCTGAATTACAGTATTATCATCAAAGTATATTATTTTCACATACACATGAACTTGCAGCTCTGCTATCTCTTATTTTGGTTTTCTTTGAAATACGTGTTCTCTTCCATGTATCTTTTTGATCCAATGATAAATGCATTTTTTAATACCATAAATTGAAATGTATTTTAAATCTGATAAGTTATGTACTCTCCTTTTCACTAATCTCTTCCAGGTCACATAGGTATTTGGGGACCTACTGTATATGTATATGCTGTTAATACTACATATACACTGTATACACTCAAACATATATATAAAGCTTATTGAGATACTCAAAATATTTAGCATACATTTAATTGGATTGTATTTATAAATTACTTTCCTGAGAATTTACATTTCAAAAAGATTAATGGAATAGTTCTCTACTCATGTCAACTGTCATTTCCATTATTGCAGCTGTGAAGACTTCTCTGTGGTTTTCATGCATCTTCTTGGTCCATAATTTCCTAGAGACTTTATAATTCTATTGTTTCACTAAATAGTACATTATGTTTTCTGTATCAATATTACTGGTATGAAAAACTTTTTATAGTTAAAGCAGTGGAAACATTTCTGACCTCACTAATTAGTTCAAACAGGGTATCTGTTGTTTCTGTTGATTTTTCCAATTAGAGAGACAATCATATTATCTTTTTTTTTATTAGTTTCTGCTTTATAACAAAGTGAATCAGTCATACATATACATCTGTTCCCATATCCCTTCCCTCTTGCGTCTTCTTCCCTCCCACCCTCCCTATCCCACCCCTCCAGGCGGTGACAAAGCACCGAGCTGATCTCCCTGTGCTATACGGTTGCTTCCCACTATCTATCTACCTTACGTTTGGCAGTGTATATATGTCAATGCCTCTCACTCATTTTGTCACAGCTTACACTTCCCCCTCCCCATATCCACAAGTCCATTCTCAAGTAGGTCTATGTCTTTATTCCTGTTCTAACCCTAGGTTCTTCATGACATTTTTTTCCCTTAAATTCCATATATATGTGTTAGCATTTGGTATTTGTCTTTCTCTTTCTGACTTACTTCACTCTGTATGACAGACTCTAGGTCTATCCACCTCATTACAAATAGCTCAATTTTGTTTATTTTTATGGCTGAGTAATATTCCATTGTATATATGTGCCACATCTTCTTTATCCAATCATCCAATGATGGACACTTAGGTTGTTTCCTTCTCCAGGCTATTGTGAATAGAGCTACAATGAACATTTTGGTACATGTCTCTTTTTGAATTATGGTTTTCTCAGGGGATATGCCTAGTAGTGGAATTCCTGGGTCATATGGTAGTTCTATTTGTAGTTTTTTAAGGAACCTCCATACTGTGCTCCATAGAGGCTGTACCAATTCACATTCCCAACAGCAGTGCAAGAGTGTTCCCTTTTTTGCACACTCTCTCCAGCATTTATTGTTTCTAGATTTTTTGATGATGGCCATTCTGACTGGTGTGAGATGATATCTCATTGTAGTTTTGATTTGCATTTCTCTAATGATTAATGGCATTGAGCATTCTTTCATGTGTTTGTTGGCAGTCTGTATATCTTCTTTGGAGAAATGTCTATTTAGGGCTTCTGCCCATTTTTGGATTGGGTTGTTTGTTTTTTTGCTATTGAGCTGCATGAGCTGCTTATAAATTTTGGAGATTAATCCTTTGTCAGTTGCTGCATTGGCAAATATTTTCTCCCATTCTGAGGGTTGTCTTTTGGTCTTGTTTATGGTTTCCTTTGCTGTGTAAAAGCTCTTAAGTTTCATTAGGTCCCATTTGTTTATTTTTTGGTTTTATTTCCATTTCTCTAGGAGGTGGGTCCAAAAGGATCTTGCTGTGATTTATGTCATAGAGTGTTCTGCCTATGTTTTCCTCTAAGAGTTTGATAGTTTCTGGCCTTACATTTTGGTCTTTAATCCATTTTGAGCTTATTTTTGTGTATGGTGTTAGGGAGTGATCTAATCTCATACTTTTACATGTCCCTGTCCAGTTTTCCCAGCACCACTTATTGAAGAGGCTGCCCTATCTCCACTGTACATTCCTGCCTCCTTTATCAAAGATAAGTTGACCATATGTGCGTGGGTTTATCTCTGGGCTTTCTATCCTGTTCCATTGATCTATCTTTCTGTTTTTGTGCCAGTACCACACTGTCTTGATTACTGTAGCTTTGTAGTATAGTCCGAAGTCAGGGAGCCTGTTTCCTCCAGCTCCGTTTTTCGTTCTCAAGATGGCTTTGGCTATTCAGGGTCTTTTGTTTTTCCAAACAAATTTTGAAATTTTTTGTTCTAGTTCTGTGAAAAATGCCAGTGGTAGTTTGATAGGGATTGCATTGAATCTGTAGATTGCTTTGGGTAGTAGAGTCATTTTCACAATATTGATTCTTCCAATCCAGGAACATGGTATATCTCTCCATCTATTTGTATCATCTTTGATTTCTTTCATCAGTGTCTTATAATTTTCTGCATACAGGTCTTTTGTCTCCTTAGGTAGGTTTATTCTTAGATATTTTATTCTTTTTGTTGCAATGGTAAATGGAAGTGTTTTCTTGATTTCACGTTCAGATTTTTCATCATTAGTGTACAGGAATGCCAGAGATTTCTGTGCATTAATTTTGTATCCTGCTACTTTACCAAATTCATTGATTAGCTCTAGTAGTTTTCTGGTAGCATCTTTAGGATTCTCTATGTACAGTATCATGTCATCTGCAAACAGTGACAGCTTTACTTCTTCTTTTCCAATTTGGATTCCTTTTATTTTCTTTTCTTCTGTGATCGCTGTGGTTAAAACTTACAAAACTATGTTGAATAAGGGTGGTGAGAGTAGGCAGCATTGTCTTGTTCCTGATCTTAGTGGAAATGGTTTCAGTTTTTCACCACTGAGGATGATGTTGTCTGTGGATTTGTCATATATGGCCTTTATTATGTTGAGGTAGGTTCTGTCTATGCCTACTTTCTGGAGAGTTTTTATCATAAATGGGTGTTGAATATTGTTGAAAGCTTTCTGTGCATCTATTTAGATGATCATATGGTTTTTCTCCTTCAATTTGTTAATATGCTGTATCACATTGACTGATTTGCATATATTGAAGAATCCTTGCATTCCTGGAATAAACCCCACTCGATCATGGTGTATGATCCTTTTAATGTGCTGTTGGATTCTGTTTGCTAGTATTTTGTTGAGGATTTTTGCATCTATGTTCATCAGTCATATTGGCCTGTAATTTTCTTACTTTGTGACATCCTTGCCTGGTTTTGGTATCAAGGTGATGGTGCCCTCGTAGGATGAGTTTGGGAGTGTTCCTCCCTCTGCTATATTTTGGAAGAGTTTGAGAAGGATAGGTGTTGGCTCTTCTCTAAATGTTTGATAGAATTCGCCTGTGAAGCCTTCTGGTCATGGGCTTTTGTTTGTTGGAAGATTTTTAATCACAGTTTCAATTTCAGTGCTTGTGATTGGTCTATGCATATTTCCTATTTCTTCCTGATTCAGTCTTTGCAGGTTGTGCATTACTAAGAACTTGTCCATTTCTTCCAGGTTGTCCATTTTATTGGCATAGAGTTGCTTGTAGTAATCTCTCATGATCTTTTGTATTTCTGCAGTGTGAGTTGTTACTTCTCCTTTTTCATCTCTAATTCTATTGATTTGAGTCTTCTCCCTTTTTTTTTCTTGATGAGTCTGGCTAATGGTTTATCAATTTTGTTTATCTTCTCAAAGAACTAGCTCTTAGTTTTATTGATCTTTGCTATCATTTCCTTCATTTCTTTTTCATTTGTTACTGATCTAATCTTTATGATTTCTTTCCTTCTGCTTACTTTGGGGGTTTTTTGTTCTTCTTTCTCTAATTGCTTTAGGTGCAGGGCCAGGTTGTTTACTCTAAATGTTTCCTGTTTCTTAAGGTGGGATTGTATTGCTATAAACTTCCCCCTTAGAGCTGCTTTTGCTGCATCCCATAGGTTTTGGGTCATCGTGTCTCCATTGTCATTTGTTTCTAGGTATTTTTTTATATCCTCTTTGATTTCTTCAGTGATCACTTCATTATTAAGTAGTGTATTGATTAGCCTCCATATGTTTGCATTTTTTACAGATCTTTTCCTGTAATTGATATCTAGTCTCATACCGTTGTGGTCGGAAAAGATACTTGATACAATTTCAATTTTCTTAAATTTACCAAGGCTTGATTTGTGACCCAAGATATGGTCTATCCTGGAGAATGTTCCATGAGCACTTGCAAAAAATGTGTCTTCTGTTGTTTTGGGATGGAATGTCCTATAAATATCAATTAAGTCCATCTTGTTTAATGTATCATTTAAAGCTTGTGTTTCCTTATTTATTTTCATTTTGGATGATCTGTCCATTGGTGAAAGTGGGGCGTTAAAGTGCCCTACTATGAATGTGTTACGGTCGATTTCCCCTTTTATGGCTGTTAGTATTTGCCTTACGTATTGAGGTGCTCCTATGTTGGGTGCATAAATATTTACAATTGTTATATCTTCTTCTTGGATCGATCCCTTGATCATTATGTAGTGTCCTTCTTTGTCTCTTCTAATAGTCTTTATTTTAAAGTCTATTTTGTCTGATATTAAAATTGCTACTCCAGCTTTCTTTTGGTTTCCATTTGCATGGAATATCTTTTTCCATCCCCTTACTTTCAGTCTGTATGTGTCTCTAGGTCTGAAGTCGGTCTCTTGTAGACAGCATATATATGGGTCTTGTTTTTGTATCCATTCAGCCAATCTGTGTCTTTTGGTGGGAGCATTTAGTCCATTTACATTTAAGGTAAGTATTGATATGTATGTTCCTATTCCCATTTCCTTAATTGTTTTCAGTTCGTTATTGTAGGTATGTTCCTTTTGTTGTGTTTCTTGCCTAGAGAAGTTCCTTTAGTATTTGTTGTAAAGCTGGTTTGGTGGTGCCGAACTTTCTCAGCTTTTGCTTGCCTGTAAAGTTTTAATTTCTCCATCAAATATGAATGAGATCCTTGCTGGGTAATCTTGGTTGCAGGTTTTTCTCCTTCATCACTTTAAATTTGTCCTGCCACTCCCTTCTGGCTTGTGGAGTTTCTGCTGAGAGACCAGCTGTTAACCTGATGGGGATTCCCTTGTGTGTTATTTGTTGTTTTTCCCTTACTGCTTTTAATATGTTTTCTTTGTGTTTAATTTTGACAGTTTGATTAATATATGTCTTGGTGTATGTCTCCTTGGATTTATTCTGTATGGGACTCTCTGTGCCTCCTGGACTTGACTGATTATTTCCTTTCCCAAATTAGGGAAGTTTTCAACTATAATCTCTTCAAATATTTTCTCAGTTCCTTTCTTTTTCTCTTCTTCTTCTGGAACCCCTATAATTTGAATGTTGGTGCATTTAATGTTGTCCCAGAAGTCTCTGAGACTGTCCTCAGTTCTTTTCATTCTTTTTTCTTTATTCTACCCTGCAGCAGTTATTTCCACTATTTTATCTTCCACATCACTTATCCGTTCTTCTGCCTCAGTTATTCTGCTATTGATCCCATCTAGAGTATTTTTCATTTCATTTATTATGTTTTTAATCATTGCTTGATTCATCTTTAGTTCTTCTAGGTCCTTGTTAACTGTTTCTTGCATTGTCTATTTTCTTTCCAAGATTTTGGATCATCTTTACTATCATTATTCTGAATTCTTTTTCAGGTACACTGCCTCTTTCCTCTTCATTTGTTAGGTCTGGTTGGTTTTTTTCTTGCTCCTTCACCTGCTGTGTGTTTTTCTGTCTTCTCATTTTGCTTATCTCACTGTGTTTGAGGTCTCCTTTTTGCAAGCTGCAGGTTCGTAGTTCCCCTTGTTTTTGGTGTCTGACCCCAGTGGCTAAGATTGTTTCAGTGGGTTGTGTAGGCTTCCTGGTAGAGGGGGCTAGTGCCTGTGTTCTGGTGGATGAGGCTCGATCTTGTCTTTCTGGTGGAAAGGCCCACATCTGGTGGTGTGTTTTGGCGTGTCTGTGGCCTTATTATGTTTTTAGGCAGACTCTCTGCTAATGGGTGGTGTTATATTCCTGTCTTGCTAGTTGCTTGGCATAGGGTGGCCAGCACTGTAGCTTGCTGGTCATTGAGTGAAGCTGGGTGCTGGTTTTGAGATGGAGATCTCTGGGAGATTTTCACCATTTGATATTATGTACAGCAGGGAGGTGTCTTGTGGAGCAGTGTCCTGAAGTTGGCTCTCCCACCTCAGAGGCACAGCACTGACTCCTGGCTGTAGCACCAAGAGCCTTTCATCCACCCGGCTCAGAATGAAAGGTAGAAATGTAGAAAGAAAGAATTTGTAGAAGAAAGAAAGAAAGAAAGAAAGAAAGAAAGAAAGAAAGCAGGGAGGAGGTAGGTAGGGAGGAAGGAAGGAGGGAAAGTAGGAAATAGAGAAAGAGAGAAGATAAAGTAAAATAGAATAAAGTATGATAAAATATAATAGCATTATTAAAATAAAAAAGTAATTATTAAAAAAATTAAAAACAAAACAAACAAACAAACAACAAAAAAGGATAGAACCCTGGGACAAATGGTGGAAGCAAAGCTATATAGACAAAATCTCACACAGAAGCATACACGTACACTTTCACAAAAGGAGAACAAGGGGAAAAAGTCGTAAATCTTTCTCTCAAAGTCTACCTCCTCAATTTGGGATGATTCGTTGTCTATTCATGTATTCCACAGATGCAGGGTACATCAAGTTGATTGTGGAGCTTTAATCCGCTGCTTCTGAGGCTGCTGGGAGAGGTTTCCCTTTCTCTTCTTTGTTCTCACAGCTCCTGGGTCTCAGCTTTGGATTTGGCCCCGCCTCTGCGTGTAGGTCGCCGGAGGGCGTCTGTTCTTCGCTCAGACAGGACAGGGTTAAAGGAGCAGCCTCTTCGGGGACTCTGGCTCACTCAGGCCGGGGGGAGGAGGGGTACGGAGTGCGGTGGTAGAGGCCGGCGTGATGTTGCACCAGCCCGAGGCGTGCCATGCACTCTCCCGGGGAAGCCGTCCCTGGAATCCAGGACCCTGGCAGCGGCGGGTTTCACAGGCTCCCCGGAAAGGGGGCATGGACAGTGACCTGCGCTCGCACACAGCCCTCTTGGCAGCGGCAGCAGCAGCCCTAGCATCCCACGCCCGTCTCTGGGGCCCACGCTTTTATCAGTGGCTCACGCCCGTCTCTGGAGCTCCTTTAAGCAGCGCTCTTAATCCCCTCTCCTTGCGCACCAGGAAAGAAAGAGGGAAGAAAAACACTCTTGCCTCTTTGGCAGCTCCAGACTTTTTCCCGGACTCCCTCCCGGCTAGCCATGGTGCACTAACCCCTTCAGGCTGTGTTCATGCAGCCAACGCTAGTCCTCTCCCTGCACTCCAACTGAAACCCGAAACCCGAGCCTCAGCTCCCAGCCCCGCCCACCCCAGCGGCCGAGCAGACAAGCCTCTGGGGCTGGTGAGTGCCAGTTGGCACCGATCCTCTGTGCGGGAATCTTTCCACTTTGCCCTCCGCACCCCTGTTGCTGTGCTCCCCTCTGCTCCTCCGAAGCTTTCCCCCTCCACCACCCGGAAGCTTTCCCCTTCACCACCCGCAGTCTCCATCTGCGAAGTGGCTTCTATTATGTGGAAACCTTTCCTCCTTTACGGCTCCCTCCCACTGGTGCAGGTCCCATCCCTATCCTTTTGTCTGTGTTTATTCTTGTTTCTTTTGCCCTACCCAGGTACGTGGGGGGTTTCTTGCCTTTTGGGGAGTCTGAGGTCTTCTGTCCGCATTCAGTAGGTGTTCTGTAGGAGTTGTTCCACGTGTAGATGAATTTCTGATGTATCTGTGGGGAGGAACGTGATCTCTGCGTCTTACTCTTCTGCCATCTTCCACCAGCTCCCCAATCATACTATCTTGATCTAAGGGTAGTTCAATCACTTTTCCTTCAAGCTGTACAGACCTTATTTGGTTTTCCTCGTAACATTTGCCAAGAGTTATAGCACTCTGCTGAGCAGTAGAGGAGAATGGGAGCATTCTTATATTGTTCCTGATTTTGAAGAGAATGCCTCTAATGTCTCACTGATAAGGATATAATTATGGTTTACCTCTCTCTCTCTCTCTCTAATGTCAAAAAAATCTATGCAAGGCTAAAGGAGTTAGTTTTTCCACTCTTAGTTTCTTGGTGTAGTTTTTAACAACTATAATTAATGTAATAATTACATTTATGATGTTAAACCATCTTGGAATTCCTGGAATAAACCTCAATTGATTATAATGCATTATATTTCACTTGCTGTTGCATTTACTTAGCTAATATTTTATTTATGATTTTTGTATCTATATTCATAGTTGGAATGATAATTATATTCTGTGATATAATTGGTGGCTATTGTTCTTTTTTCTTTCTATCATGAATAAGATAGGATTTTTTTTTAATTTAGTAACATTTCCCTATTAAATCATCAGGGTCTGGGAATTTTAGGGACATGGAGAGATATTCAGTACCATTTCACTTGTCTTTAACTGGCTTATTCAAGTTCCAGAGGTAGTTTTTGCCAATGTTGAAATTATACACATTTTTAAATCGTCCCCTTTTGTCTAGGTTTTCAAATTTATTAGCATTCAATTCTTGATAACATTGCCCTATTGTTGATGTTCTTCTGTATCAGTAATTACATGTTTTTCATTCAGCATTTCACTTGTGTGCATCTCTTTCCTTCTTACCTGTCCTTTTTTTTTCTTTCCATGATTAATTTTGTTAGCACCAAAAATAACCTATTAATACAAGCAACAGCATGGATAAATCTCAAAATCTATATTAGGTAATAGAAGCAAAAAAAAGGTATATATTTTGTGATCCCATTTGCAAAGATTTCTAGAAAATTCCAACAAAGCTATACTAACAAAAAGCAGACTGGTGGTTGTCTGGTGCCAGTTCAGCAGGAGTGATGGATAGCAAAGGGGCAAGAAACATCTTTTGTGGTGATGGAAATGTTCTCTATCTTCCTTTTGATGAGAGGTTAATGTGTGTATACATTTGTTAAGACTTGTTAAGTGGTACAGTCTAAATGGATTTATACTATATTGGTTTGTCATGTATAAATCATAACCCATTAAAATTGGTTTTAAAAAATAACTTCATTGTCTTCTAACCCCTATGCTGGTACTGAGAAGCTCAATATTAATAAGATTCTCTTTCCTTTGTTGATAATCCATTTTTTATCTACAGTGATTTCATATTTTTCTCTTTTCCTTTGCAATCATTACATTTCATCATAGTGTATCAACTTTTGGTTTCTTCACTTACCTCTCACATTTTAGGACTCCATACAACTTTTCAATTTGAATGTTTTAATTTTTTTATTTCAAAAAATTTAACTTCATGATCTATCCAAATATTTCGCATTCCCTGATTTTTTCTTTTTTCTTTTTTTCCTTTTATTGTGAGGGTCTTATTATCTGGAGTTTGACAACACTTCTTCTAACAATTGTATTTTCTATTTCTTTATTCTTTTCTGCTGCCTTTTAGGAGAATTCTGCAGTGTGAGTCTCGAATACTAATCCATTTTTAATTGTATTCACCTTGCTGTTGTACAAATTCCTATGTTCTTTCCTCAATATATTTCACTCTATTTAGGAGAGATAAGTAAGAATATATACCTATGTATTGGGAGATATAAGTAAGAATATATATGTGTACATATATTGATTATATATTAATGATATTATATATTAATGATATATATGTGTATATAAATATAATATGCATTATTATAATACACTGTACATTTTGTTATATATGTTATATACTAAATATTATGTATTAATTATACAATATTATATACTAGATATATTTAATGTATATTATATTAATCTTTAATATAAAATATAGCATATATAATATAATACATAATATATTATACATTATAATAAATTATATTGATATATATGTGTGTATAAAATATATAATATAAATACATGATATAAAATATATAATTTCATATATGTAAACTCATATATTCTTAATTATATAATTATAATAATACTACATATATTTAAATTATACATTATATAATATAAATATTCATATCTCTGTTTATAATATAACATATATTATATAATACTATCATATATTATATAATAATTTACATATATTATTTATAAAAATTATAAATAATTTTATATATACTATTAGATATATAATAATATATAAGATATATAAGATAATATATAGTACACAAAATTAAATATATAATTTATATATAATACATAAAAATTATAATATATAATTATATTATAATTAAATAAATATATATAATAATATATATTATACATAATTGTAATATGTAATTATATTGCATACATGTATATATACATGTATGTGTATATATAATATATATGTAAACATAATAATATATAATATATTAATATTGTAAATATATCATATAATATATAATATATCTATATAATATAAGTATATCATATGTATATATTATATGTATATACACATGTATGTATGTGTATATATAATATATAAAATATAATAATATATTAATATATGTATATATAATATATATTATATATATCACATAATATTTAATATACAGTATAATATATAATATATATTATATTAATATGTATGTATATATAATATATAATATATAATATGATATATAAAATATAATTATATGTAATTTAATATTTATATTATATATGAATATATGCATACATTAATATATTATATATGCTATACACATAAGTGTGTATATATAGTCTTTTCTTATCTCATTAAATATATTTAGTACTCTTTTATACAATTCAGTACCTGTTCTAATCATCTTGTCTCAGATGGTTTGCTGTATTTCTTTCATGGTAGTTTATTATTTACATACCCAGTGATTTTGGCCTGTTAATGCATACTACCCTGTGAGTACAGAGGATGGGCCTTAGGAAAGGCTTTCCATTATGTTTGAAGGAGCAGGGAGAAACTGGCCACTAGGCAAGATTTCCAGGCAGCACAAATCACCGTATATCACTATCATTTGCTTCCAGTACCATGATAAAGATTCTGCTTAGTGTTTTTCTTTTAATTTCCCATGGAAAAGAATATTTGCTGAGGAATTCAGACCCTTAGTTTCTATTTCACGCACTGTGGCTTTGGAATGGGTGGGTGATGGCTTAAATAATGAGGTGGCTTGTCCTTCTCTTTCAGCGTGATTCCTGCACACCAGCCGGCGGCGGGGGCTGATGATGTGGTCCAAAGGCAGCCCAGTACATATTCCAGTGCAGAGTTTAAAAGACTGCATACATGCTATCAACCACTGCTGCCAGCATCATTAATTGTTTCATTTCCATGCCTCATGGATCCCAGAACGATTGCCCTGTGGGTAGAGATGTGCCTGTTTTTCTGGCATTGGAATTCCAATCCTGACACTAGTTGGCAACAAATCACTGTGTTTAATGAATTATCAAAAATGATGTAAACCTGCTTTCTTCTTTACACAATGATACATCACTTATTCTCACAAAAAATTGCTCACTTATATCTGAGTTTTTGGTGAAACAAAGTCATGAGGAAGGTTGCAGCAGTCACACAGCACGATTACAAAAATAATCTCAGTTAACATTGTCAGAAAACATGGAACGTGGAGGAAAATTGCTCACCATGGAATATGTTTATGTATGACATTCTAGTCATTCTTCTCTGCAGACAAAGCAGAAATAAATATAGTACATTCTCTTATAGACTAAAATGTCCTAGAATATTCTATGTGATTGCGGGAGACATCTATCATTAATATGTTTAGATCAACTCATTGGTGATTTCCTTGGACATTCAAGGTTATGTATCAGGTGTGTACTTGTTACAAGTAAATGAACAGATTTATGAACGTTTTACAGGTTACAGAAATTTGCAGGTTTGAACTCAGCCTGAGACTAATTTTGCCACAGTGAGAAGAGATGATCCATGGAATATTCAGGAAATAGGACCTAAAGAGAAAAGCACTGGAGCCAGAGTCCTGCCAGGGGCCAGAGACCATGGGACGAATATGATGCCTCCATTTGAAAATGTTCTGAAATAAAATATCTGTGAGGACACTGGCTTTCTAAGAATATGGAGTTTAAGATAGTTTGTGGAAGTTATTAAAAGAAACAGAAATAGACTCACAGACATAGAAAACAAAATTTATGGCTACCAAAGGGAGGAGGAGAAGGATAAATTAGGAGTTTGGGATGAACATATACACCCTACTATATATAAAATAGATAACCAACAAGGACCTACTGTATAGCACAGGTAACTCTACTCAATATCTTATAATAACCTAATAAAAAACAGAATACATATACATATGTATGTATAACTGAATCATTTTGCTGTACACCTGAAACTAACAAAACATGGTAAATCAACTATATTTCAAAAACAATTTTTTAAAAGAGTAAAAATGAAAAGCAAGAAAAAATTGTGGTGAAATGCTTATTATCTGTACAATAATATAACTTTTTAGAATTAACAATAGGTCATAAACATACACACACTCAGATATACAAACATTTATATAACAACATGATCTTATCTTTTTAAAATGCACTTTGATAAATTAACAAAATTATTTAAATAACCTGTCATTTTTTTCCTGTAAGAAACAAACTGTAATGCTTTTCCTTGGATATATGTCCTTCATTTTAAAAATGAATTTCTATTTAGAATTATAGAGTAAGTCATTTAAAAATATTTAAATCTTACTGCACATTTCTACATTTCTCTCCAGATTATGTGTCCATTTATATCGTGTGTTATATCAACAGTCTTGTTAGTGTTGGGTTAGTGGAAAGTTGTGATAAAAATAGTACTTCCTGATTAACTGAAAACAGATCACTCTTTAGAATTCAACTTCCCCTTTAACGTTATATGTCTTAACCGTATTCATTTTGAAAATTATTATTTGCCAATCATTAAAATATTGACGATTTCCATCAAAGCCTAGCTATCGAAAACTATTAATTTAAGATGACAATAAAGGTGCATATTTTTTATTCAATGTATTACCAAAGACCAAAAGTTTCTTGGAAATGAAGAGAGAGATAAAGCAAAGGTGTCAATGTTAATATCCGACAGAGAAAGTTTCAAGGCAAAGGAAAATCAAAGTGGATGAAAAAGTTATTTTATATTGATAAGATAGAGTCTGCAATGAAAATTTGATTATCTGCAAATAGGATATTAAAACATAAAACACAACATCTTTTTCCATTGCATAGAAATATTGACTCAAATGCCAATAATATTGTCAGATGTTATTCCTGTATGACACCAATGGATGCTAAAACAAAATACCAGCTAATTAATTCTATTGGTTTACCAGCTATTTAACAAAAAATACACAGTCGAAATTGAGATATTAAATTTCATTTGAATGCTCAAAAGGGTTACAAAGTTAATCATTTCCCAAGAATAACATTAAACTTCAAACATTCCAAACACAGAAATTATGCTGTTCAATATACCTAACAGCGTGAATGAAAGTGGATGTTATTCCTATAAACATAAGAGCATCTATCTGAAAATTTTAAAACAATAAAGTAAAATGATATATTCTCCTAAATAACCCTCCAATTAATTTTGAGAGGGAATATTTGGACTAATATGAAAAATATTAAGCATATGAGGACAAGAGTACTAATATATAAATAAGTGGACTATGTTCAAATAACTTACATTAAATTTGAGCAGAGACTTTATTAAGTCAAACTTTTTTTCCAATGTATCTCTTCGAATTGATGTGTCCCTGTATGTGATTCATAATGTTGCAACCTGGACACGTTATTAAGAGTCTGGCACAAACGTGAATGCTGCTGGAGACTCCTCTGTATACAGGGTTTTATGCTCCTCAGGCTGCTACAAATGATGTTCTGTGTTTCCCACCCATCACTCTACAACTCTGCTGTCATATAATTAAGGTTAAGTGGAACCACGTGATTATACCAAAACACTGTGATGTCAATCATCCCCATGGAAAGCAAAGATTTAGATTGCTATAAATCAGTTATGCTGAATAAGAGGCAGGATTCTAATAGACATGGTGACAGACCTCCACACTTTCCATCTTCCTGCCTTCCTACAATCTTCCCTCCCTCCCGCGCAGGGCTCTCCCTTCCTGCCTTCTTTCTTTCCTTCCCTACTTCTTTGTTTCTCACTGTCAGAATCCAATGTGGTTTCTCCAAACACTTGAGATCATTGGCATCCTGCACCTAAAGGGAATAATTTACAGTCCTATGAATTTCATAAATACAGCTTATTCCAACCCACAGAAGCAATAGAGTATAATTCTGTAACTGTCAGCTTTTGAAGCTTAAATGAAAAGAATAAAAGTTTCATTGCAAGTAAGTTCAGTTTTGTAACTTTCTAGAGAAAACATTCTCTTATCTGATGATTGTTCCTCATTTTAAATTCTGTAACGTAGTAAAATATCTATTTAACAAAATTTTCTCAAAAACATTTATGGTAGCTTTTATAAACAAGGTTTAAAACATTCTTACTGACATTTTCCTACATATGAATGAAACACAAGCTGCATAAGTGACTTATCACCCTGTATGGTCTCTAGTAGACTCTAACCCTTAACATCATGATCTCATCATTTAGAAGTTTAAAGAAAAACAGAAACAAAAAATTACCTCCTCATTCTAAGACAGGTTATGTCTGTAAATAATGACTTTGGAAGGAAATCAGGTTACTAGTGAATGATAAAGTGAATATTGTATGGTCACATAGAGTAAAAGTAATAAAGTATCTAGATTCATATAAATAAATATAAATGAATAAATAAATATTTTATATATATGCATAAAAACAATTAGGCATTTGTAAACCAAGTTGCTAATCAAGATGAGGGGCTGGGTTCATAGGTATTTTCTTCTTTTTGCTTATCTGACTTTTTATCACCAAATGGTGTTTGCTGATAATGCATTGCTATACAATAAGTGCTACTTTAAAATACAAACCTGGTCATACACTAAGCTCTTTGTATTTCAGAGAAAATCAATGTGGTAAATAAAACCATTTAGATATGTAACATGTTTGCACATTTTGAATCCAAATAACCAAATTTATTTTTTGTTCAGCTATCCTTGACAAGCACATTGTAGAATATAGGAATGTGCATTTTCCCCCATTTTCTCCTTTAGCTTTAGCCACTGTCAGGAAGAGGAGCTGACAGGGAGAGTGTGGACTTGAGTAGATTTATTTTTACATGCACATCAGTGAGCACACTGTGAACTGAAGACAGTGCTCATGGACTATATTTTATGGTAGTGGGCCGTCAACAAATATGACTAAATAAAATAAACAGAATTAATAACATAAGAAAAGTAGAACAGAATTAAAGACTCAGTTGTAAATTTGTAATATAAACATATTGAAAGATACAATTCTATTTTTA